>NC_135727.1:56206202-61269924 GCF_964656455.1 Halichoerus grypus | reverse complement strand
CCTAGGCTGCAAGGTTGGTTCAACATCTGCAAATCAGTCAATGTGATACATGACATAAATAAAAGAAAGGGCAAGGACCATATGATCCTCTCAATACATGCAGAAAAAGTGTTTGACAAAGTACAGCATTCTCTCTTGATTAAAACTCGTCATAGTGTAGGGATAGAGGGAACATACCTCAACATCATAAAAGCTGTGATCACCAAGACAGCATGGTATTGGCACAAAAACAGACACATAGATCAATGGAACAGAATAGGGACTCCAGAAATGGAACCTCAATTCCATGGTCAAATAATCTTTGACAAATCAGGAAAGAATACCCAATAGATAAGACAGTCTCTTCAATAAATGGTGCTGGGAAAATCGGACAGCTACATACAGAAGAATGAAACTGGACCATTCTCTTACATCATTCACAAAGATAAACTCAAAATGGATGAAAGACCTCAATATGAGACAGGAATCCATCAAAATCCTAGAGGAAAACAAAGGCAGTAACCTCTTCAACATTGGCCACAACGACTTCTTTCAAGACATGTCTCCAAAGGCAAGGGAAACAAAAGCAAAAATGAACTTTTGGGACTACATCAAGATAAACAGCTTCTGCATAGCAAAGGAAACAGTCAGCAAAACTAAGAGCCCTCCCACGGAATGGGAGAAGATATTTGCAAATGACATTACAGATAAAGGGCTGGTATCCAAGTTGTATAAAGAACTTCTCAAACTCAACACCCAAAAAACAAATAATCCAGTCAAAAAATGGGCAGAAGACATGAACAGACACTTCTCCAAAGAAGACATACAAATGGCTAACAGAGACATGAAAAAAATGTTCATCATCACTAGCCATTAGGGAAATACAAATCAGCACAATGAGATACCATCTTACACCAGTTAGAATGACAAATTTAACAAGGCAGGAAACAAGAAATATTGGCAGGGATGTGGAGAAATGGGAACCCTCTTACACTGTTGATGGGAATGTAAGCTGGTACAGCCACTTTGGAAAACCATATGGAGGTTCCTCAAAAAGTTAAAAATAGAGCTTCCCTATGACCCAGCAATTGCACTAGTGGGTATTTCAGCAATTGCACTTGTGGGTATTTATTCCAAAGATCCAGATGTAGCAAAAAGAAGGGGCACATGCACCCCAATGATAATAGCACCAATGTCCACAATAGCCAAACTGTGGAAGGAGCCAAGATGCCCTTCAACAGACTAAAGGGTAAAGAAGATGTGATTTATATATACAATGGAATATTACTCAGCTATCAGAAAGGATGAATACCCACCATTTTTATTGACATGGATGGAACTGGAGGACATTATGCTAAATCAAATAAGTCAAGTAGAGAAAGACAATTATCATATGGTTTCACTCATATGTGGAACATAAAGAATAGCATGGAGGACCATAGGGGAAGGGATGGAAAACTGAATGTGAAGGGGAAGAAATCAGAGGGGGAGACAAACCATGAGAGAATGGCCTCTGGGAAAAAAAAAAAACTGATGGTTTCAGAAGGGAGGGAGGTGAGGGGATGGGGTAGTCAGGTGATGGGTATTAGGGAGGGCACATGTTGTGATGAGCACGGGTTTTATATGCAAATAACGAATCATTGAACACTACATCAATAACTAATGATGTGCTATATGTTGGCTAATTGAACATAATAAAAATAAATAAATAAAAATAAAACTCATCATAGCGTAGGGATAGAGGGAACATTCCTCAAAATCATAAAAGCCATCTATGAAAAGCCCACAGCAAATATCATTCTCAATGGGGAAAAACTGAGAGCTTTTCCCCTAAGGTCAGGAACATGGTAGGGATGGCCAATATCACCAATCTGTGCAGCATAGTGGTAGAATTCCTAGTCTCAGCAATCAGACAACAATAAGAAATAAGACATCCAAATCAGTGTAGAAGAATTCAAACTCTTACTCTTTGCAGATGACATGATACTCTATGTGGAAAACCCAAAAGACCTCACCCCAAAATTGCTAGAACTCATACAGAAATTCAGCAATGTGGCAGGATAGAAAATAAATGCACTGAAATCAGTTGCATTCTTATACACTAACAATGAGACAAGGAAAAATTTAGGAGTCGATCCCATTTACAATTGCACATGAAATCATTAGATACCTAGGAATAAATGGAACCAAAGAGGCAAAGGAGCTGTACTCAGAAAACTACAGAATGGGGGTATGGGGTAACTGGATGATGGACATTAAGGAGGTCATGTGATGTAATGAGCACTGGGTATTATATAAGACTGATGAATCACAGGCCTGTACCTCTGAAACCAATAATACATTCTATGTGAATTAATTGAATTTAAATTAAAAAATGTTAAAAAATACAGAACAGTATATCTATAAGCTATGGCATAACCACAAAAGCAACATACATGTACTGGAATTACCAGGAAGAGAAATAGAAAGAAACAGAAGAAAAATTTGAAATGACTTAAAAGTTCACAAAATTAATTTCAGACACCAAATAACAGATTCAGGGAGCTCAAATAACATGGCAAAATAAATGAAAACAAACAAAAACTACATATACATTGGTATATAATTTCCAAATTACAGAAAATTGAAGTTAGTCCTGAAAGAAGCTGGGGGAGGGTACACCTTATTTATAGAGGAACAAAGGCAAGAATTACATCAAATTTTTCTCAGAAACTATGCAAGCAAAAAGAGTGGAGTGTAAATTTTAAAGTGAAGTGAGACATAGAGACAGAGAGAGAGAGAGAGAGAGAGAGAGAGGAAACTCTAAGTCTATATACTGTGAAATTCTTCAAATGTAAAGGATAGATAAAGAGTTTTCCAGGCAAACAAAAATTTGAGGATTTTGTTGCCAGTAGACCTGTTGTGCAAAAAATGTTAAAGTAGGTTCTTTAGAGGGAAAAGAAATAATGTACATCATAAACTCAGATCTACATTAATAAAGGAAGAGCAATGGGGCTCCCGGGTGGCTCAGTCATTTCAGCATCTGATTCTTGATTTTGGCTCAGGTCATGATATCAGGGTCATGAGATTGAGCCCTAACTCAGGTTCTGTACTGGGTGTGGAGTCTGCTTAAGATTATCCCTCCCCACATAACCCCCACCACCCCACGCTCTCTCTCTCTCTCTCTAAAAAAAAAAAAAAAAAAAAAAAGGAAGGAAGGAAGGAAGAAGAGCATTATAATAGGAACATGTGAAAATAAATTAAAAGCTATAATTTCTCTTATTCTTTTTTTAGGCATTTTTTTTATTGTGTTATGTTAGTCACCATACAGTACATCATTACTTTTTGATGTAGTGTCCCATGATTCATTATTTGTGTATAACACCGAATACTCCATGCAATCTGTGCCTTCCTTAATAGCCATCACCGGGTTAACCCATTTCCCCCACCCCTCTCCCCTCCGAAACCCTCAGTCTGTTTCCCATAGTCATTGATCTAACATGATATCAGATCGTTCAAAAAATAACAAAAATGTAATTGATTATGTACTCATATATATATCATAGATACATACAGACATATATGCTTATGTATGTTTTTATATAAAAGAAATAAATGGCAACAATGAATCAGGAAGTGGAGGAAGTTATCAGGATTATTTTCTTATAAAGTATTTATACTACCCATGAAATGGTGTAGTGTTATTTGAAAATGGACTTGGATTAGTTGTAAGAGTTTGTTGAAAATAATTGGGAACCACCTAAAAAAAAGCAAACAATGAAGTGTAATTGATATGCTAAGAAAGGAAAGAATGTGGAATTACATAAAATGCTTCTTTTTTTATATTTTATTTTATTATGTTATGTTAGTCACCATACAATACATCATTAGTTTTTGATGTAGTGATCTACAATTCATTGTTTTCATATAACAAACAGTGCTCCATGCAGTACGTGCCTTCCTTAATACCCATCACCTGGCTAATCCGTCCCCCCACCCCCCTCCCCTTTAAAACCCTCAGTTTGTTTCTCTGAGTCCATAGTCTCTCATGGTTCATCTCTCCCTCCGATTCCCCCCCTTCATTTTTCCCTTCCTTCTCCTAATGGCCTCCATGCTATTCCTTATGTTCCACAAATAAGTGAAACCATGATAGTTGACTTTCTCTGCTTGACTTATTTCACTTAGCATAATGTCCTCCAGTCCCATCCATGTTGATGAAAAATTTGGGTATTCATCCCTTCTGATGGCTAAATAATATTCCATTGTATATATGGACCACATCTTCTTTATCCATGCATCTGTTGTAGGGCATCTCGGCTCTTTCCACAGTTTGGCTATTGCGCCCATGGCTGCTATGAACATGGTGGTGCACATGGCCCATCTTTTCACTACATCTCTGTCTTTGGGGTAAATACCCAGTAGTGCAATTCCTGGGTCATAGGGTAGCTCTATTTTTAATTTTTTGAGGAACCTCCACGCTGTTTTCCAAAGTGGCTGTACCAACCTGCATTGCAACCAACAGTGTAAGAATGTTCCCCTTTCTCCACAACCTCTCCAACATTTGCTGTTTCTTGCCTTGTCCATTTTTGCCATTCTAAATGGTGTAAGGTGGCATCTCAGTGTGGTTTTGATTTGAATTTCCCTGATGGCTACCGATGATGAACATTTTTTCATGTGTCTGTTAGCCATTTGTATGTCTTCTTTGGAGATGTCTTTTGCCCATTTTTTGACTTGATTACTTGTTTTTTGGGTGTTGAGTTTGAGAAGTTCTTTATAGATCTTGGATACCAGCCCTTTATCTGTAGTGTCATTTGCAAATATCTTCTCCCATTCTGTGGGTTGCCTCTTTATTTTGTTGACTATTTCCTTTGCTGTGCAGAAATTTTTATCTTGATGTAGTCCCAAAAGTTCATTTTTGCTTTTGTTTCACTAGCCTTTGGAGATGTACCTTGAAAAAAGTTGCTGTGACCAATGTCAAAGAGGTTACTGCCTATGTTCTCCTTTAGGATTTTGATAGATCTCTGTCTCACACTGAGGTTTTTCATCCATTTTGAATTTATCTTTGTGTATGGTGTTAGAGAACGGTCGAGTTTCATTCTTCTGCATGTGGATGTCCAATATTCCCAGCACCATTTATTGAACAGACTGTCTTTTTTCCATTGCATGTTTTTTCTTGCTTTGTCGAAGATTATTTGACCATAAAGTTGAGGGTCCATATCTGGGATCTGTATTCTGTTCCATTGGTTTATATGTTTGTTTTTGTGCCAATACCATGCTGTCTTGGTGATCACTGCTTTGTAATATAGCCTGAAATCAGGCAAGGTGATGCCCCTAGCTTTGCTTTTCTTTTTCAACATTTCCTTGGAGATTCAGGGTCTTTTCTGATTCCATACAAATTTTGCAATTGTTAGTTCCAGCACTTTGAAAAATGTCATTGGAATTTTGATCAGGATGGCATTGAAGGTACAGATTGCTCTGGGTAGCATAGACATTTTAGCAATGTTTATTCTTCTGATCCATGAGCATGGAATGTTTTTCCATCTTTCTGTGTTTTCTTCAATTTCTTTCATGAATGTTCTGTAGTTCCTAGAGTAAAGACCCTTTATCTCTTTGGTTAGGTTTATTCCAAGTTATCTTAATGATTTTTTGATGCTATTGTAAATGGAATCATTTCTCTAATTTCTCTTTCTACAGTTGCATTATTAGTGTATAAGAAAGCAACTAATTTCTGTGCATTGATTTTGTATCCTGCCACATTATTGTATTGCTGCATGAGGTCTAGTAATTTGGGGATGGAGTCTTTTGGGTTTTCCACATAAAGTATCATGTCATCTGCGAAGAGAGAGAGTTTGACTACTTCTTTGCCAATTTGAATATATTTTATTTCTTTTTGTTGTCTGATTGCTGTTGCTAGGACTTCTAGTATTATGTTGAACAATAGTGACGAGAGTGGGCATCCTTGACATGTTCATGTTCTTAAGGGAAATGCTCTCATCTTTTCCCCATTGAGGATGATATTCACTGTGCGTTTTTCATAGATGGATTTTATGAACTTGAGGAATATTCCCTCTATCCCTGTACTCTGAAGAATTTTAATCAGGAAAGGATGCTGTATTTTGTCAAATGCTTTTCCTTCATCAACTGAGAGGACCATATGGTTCTTATCTCTCCTCTTATTAATGTGTTCTATCACATTGATTGATCTGCAAATGTTGAACCACCCTTGCATCCCGGGGATAAATGCCACTTGGTCGTGGTGGATGATCCTTTTAATGTATTGTTGGATCTTATTATCTAAGATTTTGTTGAGGATTTTGGAATCTGTATTCATCAGGGATATCAGTCTGAATTTCTCCTTTTTGTTGGGGTCTTTGCTTGGTTTGTGGATTAAGGTAATGCTGGCCTCATTGAATGGGTCTGGAAGCTTTCTTTCTGTTTCTATTTTTTGAAACAGCTTCAGGAGAATAGGTATTATTTTTTCTTTGAATGTTTGGCAGAATTCCCCAGGGAATCCACCAGGCCTTGGACTCTTGTTTTTTGGGAGGTTTTTGATCACTGCGTCAAACTCCTTACTGGTTATTGGCCTATTCAGGTTGTGAATTTCTTCCTGTTTCAGTCTTGGCAGCTTATAGGTTTCCAGGAAGGCGTCCATTTCTTCCAGGTTGCTCAGCTTATTGGCATAGAGTTGTTGATAATAATTTCTAATAATTGTTTCTATTTCCTTGGTGTTAGTTGTGATCTCTCCCCTTTCATTCATATTTTTATTATAATGGGCCCTTTCTCTTTTATTTTGGATAAGTCTGGCCAGTGGTTTATCGATCTTATTAATTCTTTCAAAGAACCAGCTTCTAGTTTCGTTGATCTAATCTACCGTGTTTCTGGTTTCTAATCCATTGATCTCTGCTCCGATCTTCATTATTTCTCTTCTAATGCATGGCTTAGGCATCGTTTGTTGCTTTTTCTCTCGTTCTTTAAGGTGTAGAGTTGGTGAATTCGGGATTTTTCTATTTTTTTGAGTGAGGCTTGGATGGCTATGTATTTCCCCCATAGGGCAGACTTTGCAGTAACCCATAGGTTTGGACTGATGTGTTTTCATTCTCATTGGTTTCCATGAATTGTTTAAGGTCCTCTTTGATTTCCTGGTTGACCCAAACAATCTTTTACCAAGTGGTCTTTAGCTTCCAAGTGTTTGAATTTCTTCCAATTTTTTTTTTTTTTTTTTTTTTTTTTTTGTGATTGAGTTCCAGTTTTAAATCATTGTGGTCTGAGAATATGCAGGGAATAATTTCAATCTTTTGGTATCAGTTGAGACCTGATTTGTGACCCAGTATGTGGTCTATTCTGGAGAAAGTTCTGTGTGTGCTTGAGAAGAATGAGTATTCTGTTGTTTTAGGGTGGAATGTTCTGTATATATCTTTGAGGTCCATGTGGTCCAGTGTGTCTTTCAAAGCTCTTTTTCTTTGTTGATTTTCTGCTTAGATGACCTATTGCTGAGAGAGGAGTATTGAGGTCTCCTACAATTTACGTATTGTTACCAATATGACTCTATTTTGGTTAACAGTTGGCTTATGTAGATGGCTGCTCCCATGTTGGGGGCATAGATATTTACAATTGTTAGATCTTCTTGTTGGATAGACCCTTTGAGAATGATATAGTGTCCTTCTGCATCTCTAACTATAGTCTTTAGTTTAAAATCTAATTTTTCTGATATGAGAATTGCTACCCCAGCTTTCTGATGAGGTCTGCTGGCATGGAAGATGGATCTCGATCCTTTCACTGTCAGTCTGGATGTATCTTTAGGTTCAAAATGATTCTCTTGTAGACAGCATATGGGTGGGTCATTTTATCCAATCTGCAACCCTGTGCTGTTTTATGGGAGCATTTAGGCCATTCACGTTGAGAGTGATTATTGAAAGATATGAATTAATTTTCATTATGTTGCCTGTGAAGACCTTGTTTTTATAGATTGTCCCTGTAAATTTCTGTTTTATATCACTCTTGGGGTCTTTCTCCTTTTATAGAACCCCCCTTAATATTTCTTGCAGGGCCTACTTAGTGGTCACATATTCTTTCAGTTTCTGTTGCTCTTGGAAGCTCTGCATCTCTCCATCCATTCTAAATGACAGCCTTGCAGGATAAAGTATTCTTGGCTGCATGTTCTTCTCATTTAGTATCCTAAATATGTCTTGGCAGCCCTTTATGACTTGCCAGGTCTCTGCAGATAGGTCTGATGTTATTCTGATGTTCTTCCCTCTGTAGGATAGGAATCTCTTCCCTCTAACTGCCCTTAGGATGGTTTCCTTGGTTCTAAGATTTGCGAGTTTTACTATTATATGCCAGGGTGTTGGCCTGTTTTCCTTCATCTTGGGAGGGCTACTCTCTGCCTCTAGGACACGAATGTTTGTTTCCTTCCCCAGATTAGGGAAGTCCTCAGCTACGATTTGCTCAACTATATCTTCTAGTCCTCTCTCTCTCTCCACTCCCTCCAGGATCCCAATAATTCTGAGATTGGAACGTTTCATGGTGTCACTTATTTCTCTGATTCTATTTTCATGGATTCTGAGTTGTTTTTCCCTGGCCTCCTTTTTTCCCTTTTTATCTATTAATTGATCTTCAAGGTCACTGATTCGTTCTTCTGCCTCACTTACCCAAGATGTTAAGTTATCTAGATTAGATTGGATCTCATTGGTAGCATTTTTAAGTTCTGCCAGTTCAGCCCTCGTTTTTGCCCTTAGAGACTCTATGAAGCCATTAATTGATTTCTCCATCCTAGCTATTGTCTTCACAATTGCTAGCCTGAATTCCATCTCCAACTTCTTGGTTATATCTGAATCCATTTGTAAATCTGTGGCCTAAGTGAAAGTCTCTGAGTCTTTCCTATTTTGGGGGTTCCTCCTCATAGTCATTCTGTTGATAGGTGGTTGAGGGAAAGTAGAGTCCAAATTATTGGCCAAAACCCAAGTTAGGTGCACCTGTTTTCTAGAGACCTTAGGGTTGCTGGCCTCTTGTTTTCCCAGCCTGTCTTCTGGGGTAGGGTCCTGCCATGCTGTTACTCAGGCAACCCTGTTTGGGCAGAGTTGCCCTGACCCCTGTGGTGGGGGATGGGCTCAGTGAAAACCCGTTTTTGGCTTTTGTTCTCTGGCACCTTTCCCTGGTGGCTTTCCGCGTCTCTTCCGAGAGTCAGAGGAGAAGAGATTGATTCCAACCCTCTGCCTCAGATCAGAGAGATCGCAGTCTGTTCTTCAGTGAGCTCTCCAGGCCACAGCCTCTTCATTTCTGTGTGTGCTGCTATACACTGTAGCGTCTTGAGTTGTACACCCTTCAGCAGCGCTCCCAGTCCCCACCTCCAGGTCAGGGCATGTCTCTGTCCTTTGTGCTTCTAAAATCACCAGCTGCCCCCAGTTCGCATGCGTGGTCCCGCCAATCCGTGTTTCTGTCCAGGTGGCTGCCCTAAAGTCCTTTCTCCGCCACTACCAGTCTGTGAGTCTGTGCCCCGTCCCCAGTGCAGGAAGTTATCGCTTAGTGGCAGTGTAGGATCCAGATGGCTCGGCTCCCTCCCCCTTCCCTTTATCCTCTGATATCTGTCTGCAGAATCACAGCTCCCCATTTCGTACCTTGAAAACAACCACCTGTGATATTCGGCTTGTAGAGATCCAGATCTATCTTCTTACATCTCAGGCTGATTTTGTGGGTGTTCAGAGTGGTCTGGTAGATATCTAGCTCAATTTCAGGGACTGGTTGAAATAAGGTCCCCTACTCCTCCGACATCTTTTCCCCTCCTAAAATTCTCAGTTTAAACCACCAAAAAAGAAAAATAGTGAAAGACAAAATTAAGAATAAAATACAAAGGCAAGAAATAGAAAATAGTAACCATTATGGTAAATATTAATTAATCTAAATCAACTATCACTTTGAATATCAATGGTCTAAATGCACTAAATAAAAGACAGAGATTGTTATAATGGATCAAAAAATTAGAACCAATTATATATTGTCTACAAGAAAACCACTTTATTTTGCTTTTGAGTATAGTTGACACACAGTTACATTAGTTTCAGGTGTACAACATACTGATTCAACTTCTGTATACGTTATGCTCTGCTCACTATAAGTGTAGCTACCATCTGTCACCATACAATGCTATTACAATATCAGTGACTATGTTACATATGCTGTACCTTTTTCTCCCATGACTTAATCATTCATACTCATTTTGCCCCTTCCTCACTCTCTTCCCTCTGCTAACCATTAGTTTGTACTCTGTATTTATAGGTCTGATTCTGCTTTTTATTTGATTTTTCACTTGCTTTGTTTTGTTTTGTTTTGTTTTTTCTTTTGCTTTGTTTTTATTTCTGTGACTTACTCATTCCATAACTGGAAGTCTGTATCTCCCATTCCTCTTCACCCACTTTGTCCATGCCCCCACCCCTCTTCCCTCTAGCAATGTCAGTTTGTCCTCCATATTTGCAGGTTTTATTCTGTTTTTTGTTTGTTTGATCATTCATTTTGAATACAAATTAAATATAAAAACTCAAATTGATTAAAAGTACATGAAGAGTGAATTATACACTGTGTTAAAGCTATTTAAAAGAAAGCAATATTAGCTACATTAATTTCAGACAGAACAGATATTTTTTAAAGATGTTATTTATTTATTTATTTGACAGAGAGAGACACAGTAAGAGAGGGAACACGAGTAGGGGTAGTGGGAGAGGGAGAAGTAGACTTCCCCCGGAGCAGGGAGCCCGATCAGACAGAACGGATTTTAAAGTAAATATAGTTATCAGGGACAATGAAGGACATCATATAATAATAAAGGGGTTAATTTCCAAAAAATAATAATAATAATCCCTATTGTGCATGTGCCTAACAACAGTGCATCAAACTACATAAGGTACAGAATTGAAAGGAGAAATAGATGTTTCCACTCTCAGAGTTAGAGACTTCAACACCCCTCTCTCAGAAATAGACAGATCCAGCAGGCAGACAATCAGTAAGGACACAGTTGAACTCAATAGTAGCATCAATCAATTGGATATAATTAACATCTAGACATATAGGGAACTTAAATACATAATAGTATGTAAAAGAATCTTAAATATGTATTAAATATTTAATATTTAATACATATTTAAATAAAATATAAAATAAAAGAAGCTAATATGAAAAGCCTGTATACTGTATGATTCCAACTATATGACATTTTGAAAAACATAAAACTAGGCAGACAGTAAAACAAAATGATAATTAACAGGGGTTGGGACGGGGTAAATAGGCAGAACACAGAACATTTTTAGGGCAGTGAAAACATTTTGTACAATATAATTATTTTTAAAATGTCATTATACATTTGCCCAGACCCAGAAAATGTACAATGCCAAAAGTGAACTCTACAGTAAATTTCAAGTTTTAGGTGAGTTCAGTGTGTCAGTGTAGGTTCATCTTTCATAAAAATATGTACCAATTTGGTCAGTTATGTTGATAATAAGAATCTATGCCTGTGTGGGAAGAGAGAGTATATGGGGAATCCATATACATTCCTCTCAATTTTGTTATAAACCTAAACTGATTTAAAAAGTAAAAGCCATAAAAACTCAAAAGGGTCTTAAGAAGTATAAATACATAGATATGAAAATGTGAAAGTATGGTAAAATTTGCTAGCACTAATCAAAAGAAATCTGGACTAGGTACATTAATTTCAGATAAAGCAGACTTCAGAACAAAGAATAGGGATGCCTGGGTGGCTCAGTTGGTTAAGCGTCTGCCTTCAGCTCAGGTCATAATCCCAGGGTCCTGGGATCGAGTCCCGTATCGGGCTCCCTGCTCAGTGGGAAGCCTGCTTCTCCCTCTCCCACTCCGCCTGCTTGTGTTCCCTCTCTCACTGTCTCTCTCTCTCTCTCTCTGTGTCAAAAAAAAAAAAAAAAAAAGATCAGAACAAAGAATAATATGGATATAAAAGCAGACATTTCATACTGATAATAGAGCTCATTGCCCCAAAATACTTAATTCTAAACATATATGAACCTTAAAGCTAAGCTTCAAATACTTGAGGCAAAAAAATAAAGGATCTAAAAAGGAAAAGGAAAGTGAAAAATTTACATTTATAGTTGGAGACTTACAACTCCTTTCTCAATAATTAATAAAAAAGAAGGTATGGGACACCTCGGTGGCTCAGTCCCTTAAGTGTCTGACTTTTTGTTTTAGACCAGGTCATGATCTCAGGGTCATGAGATGGAGCCCTGCATTGGGCTCCATGCTCAGCGTGGAGTCTGCTTGAGAGATTTTCTCTCTCCTTCTCCCTCTCCCTCTCCCTGTCATGCTCTCTCTCAATGAATAAATAAATAAATAAATCTTAAAAAAGCTTCAAGTAAAGTTATAGATGAAATGAATAGCTGTATCCACCAATTTGATCTAATTTATAGACCACTCCATTCAACAGTAGCAGAAATGCATGTTCTTAAGAAGTGCATATGGAATAGTCAACAGGATACACCATATTCTGATCTTTAAAACAATCTTTTTTTAAAAGCTTTTGTTTAATTATTTGTCAGAGAGAGAGAGCAGGCAAAGACAGGGGGAGCGGCAGGCAGAGGGAGAAACAGGCCCCCCACTGAGCAAGGATCCTAATGCGGGACTCAATCCCAGGACCCTGGGATCATGACCCGACCAGAAGGAAGATGCTTAAAATACTGAGCCACCTAGGCATCCCTAAAACAACCTTTTTTTAATTTAATTTATTTATTTGAGAGAGAGTGAGAGAGAGTACACAGAGGAAGAGGGAGAAGCAGACTCCCTGTTGAGCAAAGAGCCCTATGTATTGCTCCATCCCAGGACCCTGAGAATATGACCTGAGTCCAAGGTAGATACTTAATCAACTGAATCACCTAGGCACCAGTCTATAAAACAATCTTAAGAAACTTTAAAAAAAAATGAAATCATAAAATACAGACTCTCAGATCATCATGAAATTAAACTACAAAGAAGTCACATAATGTTACCTGAAAATTGGCAATATTTAAAGATTAAACACTGTATTTGTAAATAAATCATGGGTCAAAAATAAAGTCTAAGGAAAAATTTTTAAAAACATATTTTGACTAAATAAAAACTAAAATACATTACATTAAAATTATGGGAAGGAAATGTATACATTTTATTAATATGTTAGAAATGAAAGATCTAAATAATAACCTTTGTCCACATTTAGATAGAAACTAGGGACCAAGACCAAATTAAGCCTCATGTAAATGGAAGGGAGGAAATAAAAATTAGAGCAGAAGTAAGTGAAAATGCAATCACAAAATGAATAGAGAGGATCAATAAAACCAAAATTTTATTCTTTGAAAAGATCAATAAAATTGATAAATCTCTAGCCAGGCTAACCAAGCAAAAAAAAAAAAAAAAAGGAAGAAGGCACAAATTACCAATAACAAGAGTGAAAGGGAATATTTCTACAAATATTGAGTGGAAAATAAGAAAACAACATGGTTAATCTTCTGCCCATAGATTTGAAGACCATAGCTAAGATTGACCAATCATTGCAATGCACAATCTAACACAACTTTCCTATTTGAAATAGATTATATGAATATCCATATATTTAGTAAATAAATTGAATTTATAATTTAAAATCTTTTTTAAAAAATATTTTTATTTATTTATTTATTTATTTATTTATTTGAGAGAAAGAGAAAGCACATGCGATGGGAGGGAGGGGCAGAGGGAAAGGGAGACAGAATCTTAAGCAGGTTCCATGACCAGCAGGAGTCCGACACAGGGCTCAGCTGGATCTCACAACCCTAAGATCATTATCTAAGCAAAACCAAGAGACAGATGCTTAACCAACTTAGCCCCCAAGGTGCCCCTATAACTTAAAATCTTAAAAAAAAAACACAAAAAAAAAAAAAAAAAAAAAAAAACCCTTTAGTCCCAGATGGTTTCATTATGAATTGCATGAATCTTTTAACAAATAACTATCATGAGACTAAAATAAACTAATTCATAAAATACAATTGGAAAGCATATATTCTATTTTTTTTATAAGGCCTATATTTCCCTAGTACCAAAGCCAGATAAACATGAGGCGCACCTGGGGTTTTATTTGAGAGAGAGAGAAAGATACAGAGAAATAGCGGGGAGAGGAGCAGAGGAAGAGAGACAAACAGGTTCTCTGCTGAGCAGGGAGCCCAAGGCAGGGCTCAATTCCAGGACCCCGAGATCATGACCTGAGCTGAATGCAGATGCTTAACTGACTGAGCCACCCAGGTGTCCCTAAATAAATCTTAAAAAAAAAAAAAAAAAAAAATGAAAGAAAATTTAAACCAATATATCTCATGAACATATATCCCTAACCAAATATTAGCAAATAGAATCCAACATTATATAAAAGGTGGGATACATCACAAATGTAAAATTTTTCCCTAAAATATGTCTTTTTCAAAATTCAAAAAGTAATCACTGTATTTCATCATATTAATATGCTAAATAAAATGGTTTTCCATGTCTTTGTGTCATCTTCAATTTGTTTCATTGATGTTTTAGTTTTCAGAGTACAGATATTTTACCTCTTTGGCTAGGTTTATTCCTGGGTACCTTATGGTTTTTGATGTTATTGTAAACTGGACTGATTCCTTGATTTCTCTTTCTGCTGTTTCATTATTGGTGTATAGAAATGTGACAGGTTTTTGCACATCAATTTTGTATCCTGTGACTTTACACCGAATTCATGTATCAGTTCTATCAGGTTTTGTTTTTGTTTTTGTTTTTTTTTGTTTTTTTGGTGGAGTCTTTTGAGTTTTCTATATAGAATATCATGCCATCTGCAAATAGTGAAAGTTTGACTTCTTCCTTGCTGATTTGGATGTCTTTTGTTTTTGTTCTCTGATTGTTGTGGCTAGGACTTCCAGTACTATGTTAAATAACAGTGGTGAGAGTAGACATCTCTGTCTTGTTCCTGACCATCAAAGAAGAACTCCCAGGTTTTCCCCACTGAAGATGATATTAGTTGTAGGTTTTTCATATATGTCCTTTATTATGTTGTGGTAAATTCCCTCTAAACCTACCTTGTTGAGGGTTTTTATCATGAAATGGATGGTGTACTTTGCCAAGTGCTTTTTCTGTACCTACTGAGATCATATGGTTCTTATGATTTCTTTTATCAATTTATCATGTTGATTGATTTACAAATATTGAACCATTCTTGCAGCCCAGGAATAAATCCCACTTCACTGTGGTGAATGATTCTTTTAATGTACTGTTGGATTTGGTTTGCTGGTATTTTTTGAGAAATTTTGTATCCATATTCATTAGGGATATTGGTGTGGAGTCTTTATCTGGTTTTGGTATCAGGGTAATTCTGGCCTCATAGAATAAATTTGGAAGTTTTCCATTTACATTCAGAGTAATCATTGATAGATATGGATGTATTGCCATTTTATTACTTGTTTTGTCATTTCTGGGGATCTTCTCTCTTCCTTTCATGTTTTTGTCACTTTTAATCTTTCCACTCAAAGAGTTCCTTTAATGTTTCAGGGCCTGTTCAGTGGTCATGAACAACTGTAGCTTTCTTTTGTCTAGGAAACTTTTTATGTCTCTATTCGGAATGATAGCCTTGCTGGATAGAGTATCCTTGGCTGCAGATTTTTCCAGTTCAGCACTCTGAATATATCATGCCACTCCCCTCTGGCTTGCCAAGTTTCTGGTAAGCAATTTGCAGCTAGCCTTATGGGTCTTCCCTTGTAAGTTAAGGACTTCTTTTTTCTTGCTCCTTTTATTTTTTATCACTATATTTTGCAAATTTAATTATAATATGTCCTGGTGTTGGTCTGCTTTTGTTGATTTTGATGGAAGTTCTCTGTGCCTTCTGGATCTGAATGTCTGTTTTCCTCCCCAGATTAGGGAAATTTTCAGCTATTATTTCCTCAAATTAATCTTCTACCTCCTTCTCTCTCTCTTCAAGAAAACAGCACTTTTAAAAATGGACTGCTTCAGAACACAATGTAGAGATTTTATATGACTAAAATTATTGAAAACTCAAATATGAAAACTTGTTTGGACATTGTTTTTGAAGCCCAACACAGCTGTATTCCCTCAGTTCTCTACCTGAACCTATAGCTGTATTTGTAAACAAAGAAGTGCTAAAGATAAATGAATGGAAGAACCAAGGCTATTTTATCTATTAAAATAAGCTTCATTAAAATGACAATGGTATATATATATATGTGTGTGTGTGTGTGTGTGTGTGTGTGTATACACACACACAAAAAAAATAGAAAAAATCTAAAGCTGAAGTCTAAAAAAAGGATTTCTGAATAGTTTCTCTGCTTTGAAGAGTCCCAAAGTTGCAGTAATTTACTGAAAAAATCAATAGGATTTAACTGAAAATAATGTTAATACATTGTTTTCTTTGGGAAAGAACTGTAGAAATATTATTGATTGCCTACCTTATTGTAATTCCTTTTCTTATTTCTATTTACAGGAGACCCAATTTTGTTTACTCCACAAAACCTGGTCTTTCCTCAGACTGAAGGGAATTCTAAGTAGACTAAGCCAATCACAAGAATTCCATTCATTCTCCTTTCCAATAATTGATTCATGAATGAGTATATGTTGAAACCTGGCTAATTAGACTTCAGGGGAAGTCTGCTGAGAAATCTCTGGGAAAGATTCCAGAGTGTGCTTATAACCATTACTTTAGCTGTCTCAAAGATTGGGACAGATATAAGAAACACTAGGAGGACTAAGTCCTCCTTCCAAGATATGATTAGTTTTGTTCTTGATAAATAAAGATGTTGCCTCCCTTCACTCCAACAAAGGATCATTTTGTTGACTATTGATGCTATGTGTACCTATGCTGTAATGAAAAGTAAAGTGTCTTCATGTCCATATGTAAGACTTCCTTAGGAAACCTTTCTCATGGACTGCTTTAGAAATTTCCATGGTATTACTATTGGTTTACATAAAATGCACTGGTGAGATGGAAGCCTCACATTGAAAGCACTAGAGCTCATATTTTCAGATTGTTGTATTGATATATGTTAGTGGTGGTGAAAGGCAAGGAACATTTATTGTACCCAGAAGCAACATGGTGTGGTGTATAAAACTAAACTTGAAGTAAAGAGACCCGTGTTCCAGCCCAAGTTCTGCCATATTCCTGATTATGTGGCTGTAAGCAACCCCTCAGAATATCAATTTCTTCATGTCAGAAAGAGTTGTAAGGATGCACAGTCATGCCACTTTTATTCAGCATAGTATAGAAAATCCTAACCAGAGCAATTAGGCAAGAAATAGAAAGAAAGGTCATCCAAATTTGAAGTAAAACAGTCATTATTTGTAAATGGCATGATAGTATATATAGAATAACTTAAAGACTGCACTCAAAAACTGTCAGAACTAAAAAAAGAATTCGTTAAAGTTGAAGGATACAATGTCAATATACAGAAATTTGTTATATTTTTATACACTAATGATGAACTATCAAAAAATAAATTAAGTAAACAGTCCCATTTACAATTGTAACAAAAAGAATAAAATACCTAAGAATAAATTTAACCAAGTAGATGAAAGACGTGTACACTGAAAACTATAAGACACTGATGATATTTGTCTTTCTCTGACTTATTTCACTTAGCATAATACTCTATAGCTCCTCCATGTTGTTGCAAATGGCAAGATTTCATTCTTTTTTATGGCTGAGTAATATTTCACTATATATATATATCACATATATATTGTGGTATATTGCCTCCCAACAAAAACAGAAAGCTATACTGTAAAGGAACTATATTCATAGTACAATATGAGTTAGTTATTATTGAAGTCATAATCCAGTATATTATAAATATTGATTCAACTTAAAATTGTTAATTGTTTTAAGAAAATGGAGGGGGTGAAGGAAGTGGTTGTGTATATAAGCATGTGAGTGTGTGTATGTGTGTGTGTGGTATAATTATCTATATTCTTCCATATCATAATAGGGAATTAATAAATGATATCTAAAATGATTGATCTTTGGATGTCAGCATCATTGAGATGTAAGCCATTCCTCTTTTCTCTCCCTCTTTTTAACAACTAATTGGACATTCTTAACTGAAGAAAATTACCTTACACCAAGGGACCTGAGAGGTTTCTAGCCTATTTGTGCTTCCAAAAATAAGCAAACAAGATTTCTGTAAAAGTTGTGAATTTAAGGCAGTCTGCAAACCTCCCCCATTTCCATTCACCATGGTGAGAGTGGTAAACCTGGAGAATGAAAAGCTAGACAGATACCCAAAGACAAGAGAAAATTTATAGAAGTCCAACATGCCTGAAGGGAGATTCCACCACACCATGAGAATGCAATAGAGACATGTTTGGACATAGGAGAGAGAGGAACTCACCAAAGCTGTCTCCTTCCCTAGGGCAAAAGTACAAGGGAATAAACTTTTGGTAGTGGCAACAGTAACCGCTCCAACAGAAAAGTTGGAAGGCAAAAGAGAATTACTACTTGGCTACCCCAGATGTGCAAGTTGTGGCTGGAGAAACCTAATTCTCCCTAGCAGCACGTGGATTTTTAAGAGAAACTTCCATGACTGGGGGTTGGGGGAGAAGGAGAAAAGGAAGGAAACAGATAAAAATAACAAAGGGCAATAAAGGAATGCATTTCTTGATGTCTGTTTCAGGACTTCAACAGCAAGGTCCACCAAAAAAGCTCTGGAAGTGTCCAACTTGAGGACCTCCCCACTAGACCTGTGGGCACCCTACAAGTCTCAAGTGCTAAACTCAGAACTCCCCCGATTCTCCTGCCAGCAAATTGGGCACATTCCTGAGTGTATTGAAAACAGTAAGCTCTAATCTATACGGAGAATGCTCAAGGTAGGTAGGCAAGACAGAATCCACAAACTTGTGCTATAGTGCCACCTTCTGGAATGCAAAAAAAAAAAAAAAAAAAGTTGGTGATAGCCGGCCTCTTGAACATTTAGAACCAAAGAAAACTTAAAAGCTTACTTAAGGAGGTATCACCTACTTCAAATGCAAAAACTAATACCATGAACACAAATCAAAGAAATACAGTCACGAGAGGAAAATGATAATTCAGCAACCAAACTTAAAGCATGGAATATTGTGACCTACCTGATAAAGATGATCAAATAACAGTATGGAAAACGTTAATAAACTAAAAGTAAACTAAAACAAAACAAAACAAAACACAATTCATTGAAGTCAGGAATAAAATTAATGAATTATTTACCAAAGAGATTGAAATTATAAAAAGAAGAAAAAAACAAAAATTCTGGATCAAATGAATTCAAAAATGAGATGAATAAAGGGATAGAGATCATTGGTAACAAGGTGGGCCAGAAAGAAGAAATAATAAATAATTAGGAGCATAGAGACATAGAAATAATTCAATTAGAAGACAAGAGAGAATTAAAGTTTTTATTTTTTAATTTAATTATGTTATGTTAGTTACTATACATCATTTGTTTTTGATGTAGTAATCCATGATTCATTGTTTTCATATAACAATCAGTGCTCCATGCAGTACGTGCCCTCCTTAATACCCATCACCTGGCTAACCCATCCCCCCAACCCTCTCCCCTCTAAAACCCTCAGTTTGTTTCTCAGAGTACATAGTCTTTCATGGTTCATATCCCCTTCTGATTCCCCCCCTTCATTTTTCCCTTCCTTCTCCTAATGGCCTCCATGCTATTCCTTATGTTCCACAAATAAGTGAAACCATATGATAATTGACTTTCTCTGCTTTACTTATTTCACTTAGCATAATCTCCTCCAGTCCCATCCATGTTGATGCAAAAGTTGGGTATTCATCCTTTCTGATGGCTGAGTAATATTCCATTGTATATATGGACCACATCTTCTTTATCCATTCATCTGTTGAAGGGCATCTCAGCTCTTTCCACAATTTGGCTATTGCAGACATTGCTGCTATAAACCCTGGGGTGCATATGGCCCTTCTTTTCACTACATCTGTGTCTTTGGGGTAAATATCCAGGAGTGCAATTGCTGGGTCATAGGGTAGCTCTATTTTTAATTTTTTGAGGAACCTCAACATTGTTTTCCAAAGTGGCTGTACCACCTTGCATTGCCACCAACAGTGTAAGAGGGTTCCCCTTTCTCCACAACGTCTCCAACATTTGTTGTTTCTTGCCTTGTCAATTTTTGCCATTCTAAATGGTGTAAGGTGGCATCTCAGTGTGGCTTTGATTTGAATTTCCCTGATGGTTAATGATGTTGACTATTTTTTCATGTGTCTGTTAGCCATTTGTATGTCTTCTTCAGAGAAGTGTCTGTTCATGTCTTCTGCCCATTTTTGACTGGGTTATTTGTTTTTTGGGTGTTGAGTTTGAGAAGTTCTTTATAGATCTTGGATATCAGCCCTTTGTCTGTAGTGTCATTTGCAAATATCTTCTCCCATTCCGTGGGTTGCCTCTTTGTTTTGTTGACTGTTTCCTTTGCTGTGCAGAAGCTTTTCATCCTGATGAAGTCCCAAAAGTTCATTTTTGCTTTGGTTTCACTACGCTTTGGAGATGTATCTTGAAAGAAGCTGCTGTGACCTATGTGGAAGAGGTTACTGCCTATGTTCTCCTCAAGGATTTTGATGGATTCCTGTCTCACATTGAGGTCTTTCATCCATTTTGAGTTTATCTTTGTGTATGGTGTTAGAGAAGGGTTGAGTTTCATTCTTCTGTATATAGCTGTCCAATTTTCTCAGCAGCATTTATTGAAGAGAATGCCTTTTTTCCATTGCATATTTTTTCCTGCTTTGTTGAAGATTATTTGACCATAAAGTTGAGGGTCCATATCTGGGATCTCTATTCTGTTCCACTGGTCTATATGTCTGTTTTTGTGCCAGTACCATGCTGTCTTGGTGATCACTGCTTTGTAATATACCTTGAAATCGGGCAACGTGATGCCCCCAGCTTTGTTTTTCTTTTTCAACATTTCCTTGGCGATTTGGGGTCTTTTCTGATTCCATACAAATTTTAGGATTGTTTGTTCCAGCACTTTGAAAAATGTCATTGGAATTTTGATCGGGGTGGCTTGAAGGTCTGGATTGGTCTGGGGAGCATAGACATTTAACAATGTTTATTCTTCCAATCCATGAGCATGGAATGTTTTTCCATCTTTTTGTGTCTTCCTCAATTTCTTTCATGAGTGTTCTGTAGTTCCTAGAGTATAGATCCTTTACCACTTTAGTTAGGTTTATTCTGAGGTATCTTATGATTTTTGGTGCTACTGTAAATGCAATTGATTCTCTAATTTCTCTTCCTACAGTTGCATTGTTAGTGTATAAGAAAGCAACGGTTTTCTGTGCATTGATTTTGTATCCTGCCACATTACTGAATTGCTGGATGAGTTCTAGTAATTTTGGGGTGGAGTGTTTTGGATTTTCCACATAAATTGTCATGTCATCTGCAAAGAGAGAGAGTTTGACTTCTTTTTTGCTAATTTAAGTACCTTTTTTTCTTTTTGTTGTCTGATTGCTGTTGTTAGGACTTCCAGTACTATGTTGAACCATAGTGGTGAAAGTGGGCATCCTTGATGTGTTCCTGATCTTAAGGGAAATGCTCTCATTTCTTCCTCATTGAGGATGATGTTTGCTGTGGGTTTTTCAGACATGGATTTTATGAACTTGAGGAATGTTCCCTCTATCCTTATACTCTGAAGAGTTTTAATCAGGAAAGAATGCTGTATTTTGTCAAATGCTTTTTCTGCATCAATTGAGAGGACCATATGGTTCTTCTTTCTCCTCTTATTAATGTGTTCTATCACATTGATTGATTTACGAATGTTGAACCACCCTTGCATCCCGGGGATAAATCCTACTTGGTCGTGGTAGATGATCCTTTTAATGTACTGGATCCTATTAGCTAGGATTTTTTTGAGGATTTTGGAATCCGTATTCATCAGGGATATCGGTCTGAAATTCTCCTTTTTGATGGGGTCTTTGCCTGGTTTGGGGATTAAGGTAATGCTGGCCTCATAGATTGAGTTTGGAAGTTTTCCTTCTGTTTCTATTTTTGAAACGGCTTCAGGAGACTAGGTATTATTTCTTCTTTGAATGTTTGGTAGAATTCCCCAGGGAATCCATCAGGCCCTGGACTCTTGTTTTTTGGGAGGTTTTTGATCACTGCCTCAATCCCGTTACTGGTTATTGGCCTATTCAGGTTGTTAATTTCTTCCTGTTTCAGTCTTGGGAGATTATAGGTTTCCCGGAAGTCATCCATTTCTTCCAGGTTGCTCAATTTATTGGCATAGAGTTGTTGATAATAATTTCTAATAATTTTTTCTATTTCCTTGGTGTGATTCATGATCTCTCCTCCTTTCATTCATAATTTTATTAATTTGGGTCCTTTTTCTTGTCTTTTGGATGAGTATGGATAGTGGTTTCTTGATCTTCTTAATTCTTTCAAAGAACCAGCTTCTAGTTTTGTTGGTCTGCTCTACTGTCTTTCTTGTTTGTAATTCATTGATCTCTGCTCTAATCTTAATTATTTCTCTTCTAATGTGTGGCTTAGGCATCATTTGTTGCTTTTTCTCTAGTTCTTTAAGGTGGAGAGTTAGTTGATGAATTCGGGATTTTTCTATTTTTTTGAGTGAGGCTTGGATGGCTATGTATTTCCCCCTTAGGACCACCTTTGCAGTATCCCATAGGTTTTGGACTGATGTGTTTTCATTCTTATTGGTTTCCATGAATTGGAATTGCTGGAATTCTTTGATTTCCTGGTTGACCCAAACATTCTTGAGCAGGGTGGTTTTAGATTCCAGGTGTTTTAATATCTTCCAAGTTTTTTCCTGAGACTGTGTTCCAGTTTTAAAGCATTGTGGTCTGAGACTATGCAGGGAATAATCTCAATCTTTTGGTACCCGTCGAGCCCTGATTTGTGACCCAGTATGTGGTCTATTCTGGAGAAAGTTCCATGTGCGCTCGAGAAGAATGAGTATTCTGTTGTTTTAGGGTGGAATGTTCTGTAAATATCTATGAGGTCCATCTGGTCCAGTGTGTCATTCAAAGCTTTTGTTTCTTTGTTGATTTTCTGCTTAGATGATCTGTCTATTGCTGAGTGTGGAGTATTGAAGCCTCCTACAATTAATGTATAATTATCAATATGTCTCATTATTTTGGTTAAAAGTTGGCTTATGTAGTTGGCTGCTCCCATGTTGGGGGCATAGATATTTAGAATTGTTAGATCTCCTTGTTGGACAGACCCTTTAAGAATGATATAGTGTCCTTCTTCATCTCTAACTACAGTCTTTAGCTTAAAATCTAATTTTTCTGACATGAGAACTGCTACCACAGCTTACTTTTGAGGTCCGATGGCATGGAAGATGGATCTCCATCCCTTCACTTTTAGTCTGGATATATCTTTAGGTCAAAATGAGTCTCTTGTAGACAGCATATGGATGGGTCCTGTGTTTTTATCCAACCTGCAACCCTGTGCCATTTTATGGGATCATTAGGCTGTTCACATTGAGAGTGATTATTGAAAGATATGAATTTATTGTCTTCCTGTTGCCTGTGAATTCCTTGTTTCTATAGATTGTCTCTGTAAATTTCTGTTGTATATTACTCTTGGAGTCTTCTCCCTTTATAGAACCCCCCTTAATATTTCTTTCAGGGCTGGCTTAGTGGTCACATATCCTTGTAGTTTCTCCCAGTCTTGGGAGCTCCTCTTCTCTCCATCCATTCTCAATGACAGCCTTGCCAGTCAAGTGTTCTTGGCTGCATGTTCTCATTTAGTACCCTGAATATGTCTTGCCAGCCCTTTCTGCCTTGCCAGGTCTCTGTGGATAGGTCTGACATTATTCTGATGTTCTTCCCTCTGTAGGTAAGGGATCTCTTCCCTCTAACTGCCCTTAAGATGGTTTCCTTGGTTCTAAGATTTGGGAGTTTTACTATTACATGCTGGGGCGTTGGCCTCTTTTCCTTGATCTTGGGAAGGGTCCTCTCTGCCTCTAGGACACAAATGTTTGTTTCCTTCCCCAGATTAGGGAAGTCCTCAGCTATGATTTGCTCAAATATATCTTCTAGTCCTTTCTCTCTCTCCACCGTCTCAGGGATCTGAATAATTCTGACATTGGAAAGATTCATGGTGTCACTTATTTCTTGATTCTATTTTCATGGATTTTGAGTTGTTTTTCCCTGGCCTCCTCTTTTTCCCTCTTGTTTATTAATTGGTCTTCTAGATCACTAATTCGTTCTTCTGCTTGCTTACCCTAGCTGTTAAATTATCTAGATTAGATTGGATCTCATTGGTAGAATTTTTAAGCTCCATCAGTTCAGCTTTCATTTCTGCCCTTAGAGACTCTATGTTGCCATTAAGCGATTTCTCCATTCTAACTATCGTCTTCACAACTGCTTCCCTGAAGTCCATTTCCAACATATTGGGTATATCTGTGTCCATTTTTAAATCTGTGACAGAATCAATCTCTGAGTCTTTCCTATTTTGGGGGTTCTTCCTCCTAGTCATTCTGTTGAGGGGTAGTTGAGGGAATGTACAGAGTCCAAATTATTGAGCACAACCCAAGCAAGATTGTCCTGTTTTCTAGGGACCTTAAAGTTGCTGGCCTCTTGTTCTTCCAGCCTGTCTTCTGGGGGAGGAGCCTGCTGTGCTGTTACTCAGGCAACCTTGTTTGGACAGAGTTGCCCTGCCCGCTGTCACGGAGGATGGGCTCAGTGGAAACTGTTTTTTGGGGGGCTTTGGTTCTCTGGTGGCTTTCCCTGGTGGTTTTCCACCTCTCTTCCTAGAGTCAGAGCAGAAGAGATCGATTCCAACCCTCTGCCTCAGAGTAGAGAGATCACAGTCTGTTCTTCCATGAGCTCTCCAGGCCACACTATCTCCATTTCTGTCTGTGCTTCCATAAACTGCAGCGTCCTGGGTTGTGCGCCCCTCAGCTGCACTCCCAGTCCTCACCTTCAGTTCAGGGCACGTCTCTGCCCTTTGTGCTTCTAAAACCACCAGCCATCCCCAGTTCGCATGTGTGGCCCTGCCGCTCCAGGTTTCAGTCCATGGGGCTTCCCTAAAGTCCTTTCCCCACTGCTATTGGTCTGCAAGTCTGTGCCCTGTCCCCAGCACAGGAGGCTATCGCTCACCAGTGGTTCAGGATCCTGACAGCTCCCTTGCCCTTCTGTTTATCTTCTGATATCTGCCTGTGGAATCACAGCTCCCTGCTTTATACCTTGAAACCAACCACCTGCAATATTCTGTTTGTAGATATCCAGATATATCTTCTTACATCTCAGTCTGATTTTGTGGATGTTCAGAGTTCTCTGTTAGATATCCAGCTCAATTCAGGGTACTGGTTGGAATGGGGTCCCCTGCTCCTCCACCATCTTTTCCTCCTCCCTGAGAAGTAAGATTTTTAAGAAGTGAAGAAACCATGCTAAAACTCAGATACTATCAGAAAAGCAAATATTCAAATAATTGGGATTCCAAAAGAAGAGTAAGAGAATGATGCAGAGAGTTTATTTAAAGGAATAATAGAAGAGGTCATTTTAATAATAGTGAAGTACTTAGACATACAAATCCATGAAGCTAACAGAACACTCTTGTCTCAATGCAAAAAGAACTTCTCCAAAATGCATTATATTGAAACCGTCAGAAATCAATGATAAAGGAAGAAACTTAAAGTCAGCCAAAGGGGGAAACAGAAAGAAAGAAAGAAAGAAAGAAAGAAACCTACTAAGGAACCCTCATTTGGCCATCAGAAAATTTCTTTGTAGAAACACAACAAGCCAGAAGAAAGCATCATGACATAACCAAAGTGTAGAAAGATGAAAATTGCCAGTAAAGAATACTTTATCCAGAAAAGTAATCCTTCAGATTTGAAGGATAAATAAAGGTTCTCTCAGACAAAATCTATGGAATTTATCACTGCTAGACTAGTTTTTCAAGAAATTTTGAAAGAAGGTTCTTCACACTGAAATGAAAAGACACTAATCAGTGTAATAAAAACATAAAAGCTGTTTCCAGTCCAAGATGGCAATGTAGGAAGACCCTGAACTCACCTCTTCCATGGTACACAACAAACTATACCTATTTATAGAGCAATTCTTCCTGCAGCTGAACTGAAGTCTCACTAAATAGTTTTTGCACAACAAAAGAGAGAACAGCAAAAGAGAATAGCAAGAGAGTACAGCTAAGAAAGATGGAGACACAGTAATGAAGGAATCCCTTACCTTCATACTGTAAACTTCAGTGGGGAGGGATAGTACTGAGGAACCTACAGCAGATTTGTATTCCTTGGACAAAGAAAAAAGCCACAGTTTAAAAAAGCAGGTAGCCTATAGAATAACCAGCTCCAGAACTCTGTCAAACTGTAGAGGAGCACTCTCTGGGTCAAAGCCATGAGAAAATGTCATAATTTATACTCCCTCCTGCACCTTGAAAATGCAGACTGAAGCAGGGTCCAGACATGATAGCCAGCTTGCTGATTTCTCAGGGCCCAGGTCCCCTAGGCCATCACCAGCCCTGGAAACACTGGGGCATAGAATAATAGCTGTGGTTTAAAAGAGCAACTAGTATATAAAAGAAACAGCTCCAGAACATTACCAAATGTCAGGAGAGCTGCTGGAATGTTCTTTGGGTGGGCAGAGTTAGTGGACAAGGTTTATGCTCTCCCTCCACCTTAATAACTGAATGGTAGGATAGCTCAGGTGTCCTAATCAGCCTGATGCCTCAGTAAGCACTGGGTATTGTAGCTCACAACAGCTCCAGGCACCCTAGGGCACAGGGGAAAAAAAAAACTGTGATTTAAAAAAACAACTAGCATATGATAGAGACAGCCCTACAACTCCACCAAATGAATAGGAAGTTGCTGGAACTGTCTGGGTGGGAGGTGCTGACAAACAGGGTCTACACTTCCCCCACCACTTTGAAAGCACAAACCAGTGCATAGATTGGATACCCTAACATGCCTACCACCTCAGCAAGACCCAGGCTGCTAATCCAAGCCAGCCCCAGCCATTCCACCAAGATGGCCCCTCCATAGAGTATCCCATAACATCCCTACCTGTGCCAGGCTTGTCTCTAGTAGCTCAGCCAGGACACCCCATGTTCTGAGAACCCTGGTACACCCCAGATGACACCTACTTTGGCTTTAGATATTTTGCCAGAACAAAAGAAAAAGTTACATACAAGGAAAACCCATAAGACTATCAGATAATTTTTCATCAGAAAATATACATTCCAGAAGGGACTGCCATGGTATATTCAAAGTGCTGAAAGGAACAAAAAATATATATATAGCAAGGAATACTCTACCCAGCAAGTTTATCATTGAGAATTGAAGGACAGTCTATGCCCATACCACCCTGAACATGCTTATCTCGTCTAATCTTGGAAGCTAAGAGGGCTTGGGCCTGTTTAGTACTTGGATGGGAGACCACCTGGGAATACTGGTTGCTGTAGTCTAGACTTGAAGGAGAAATAAAGAGTTCCCCAGACAGACAACATTTAAATAAGTTTATCACCACTACACCAACCTTACAAAAAGTGTTGATGGGACTTTGTTAAAGGGAAAAAAAAAGGCCAGAATTAGATGTAAGAAAATTATGAATAAAAAGATTTAAAATATGACAGCATATATATAAACATGGAGGAGGGATTAAAGAAGATTTTGTTTTTTTTTAGAATGTGTTTGAACATAAATTACCATCAACTTAATTTAGACTGCTGTGTTCTTAGGATGTTGTATATGAACATCATGGTAACCAAAAACATATATATATATATATATATGCCAAGCATAAACACCGCAGAAACTCACTAATCACAAAGAAATAGAACAAGAAAAGAAGAAAGGAACAAAGAAATACAATAATACAACCAGAAGACAAATAACAAAATGGCAAAAAGTACATACTTATCAATAATTAACTGTAGGGGCGCCTGGGTGGCTCAGTCGTTGAGCGTCTGCCTTCGGCTCAGGTCATGGTCCCGGAGTCCTGGGATCGAGCCCCGCATCGGGCTCCCTCCTCGGCGGGAAGCCTGCTTCTCCCTCTCTCACTCCCCCTGCTTGTGTTCCCTCTCTCGCTGTGTCTCTATCAAATAAATAAAATCTTTAAAAAAGAAAAAAAATAATAACTGTAAATGGCCTAAATGCTCCAATTAAAAGACATGGTGGTTGAATGGATAAATAAAAAGAAAACAAAACCCACCTATATGCTGCCTCCAAGAGACTCACCTCAGACCTAACGACACATACAGACTGAAAGTAAAGGGACAAAAACTACTTACTATGCAAACACAGCAAAGAAGAAATAGGCAGAGTAACAATACTCAAACAAAATAGATATTAAAACAAAGACTACAACAAGATACAAAGAAAGAAATCACATAACGATAGAGGGATCAATCCACCAAGACAATATAACAATTGCGAATATCTATACACCCAACATTGGAGCACCTAAATACATAAAGCAAATATTGATAGTCTTAAAGGGAGAAATTGATGGTACTACGAGACAGGGGACTTCAATATCTCACTTAGAGCAATGCATAGATCATCCAGACAGAAAATCAATAAGGAAACAGCATCCTTGAATGACACTTGGGATGAGAAAGGCATAACAAATATATAAAGAGCATTCCATCTAAAAATACTCATAGTTTTATATACATATTATTTTTATTATACATATTTTTATTTGTATAATAAATACTGTATACAATATGGTATGGTAAATATTATACATATTTTATATACTCTTATTTTTTATTATACATATTATTTTCAAGAACACATGGAACATTCTCCAAAATAGATCACATCATAGACCACAAAACAAGTCACAATAAATTAAAGAATATTGAAATTATACACTGGATCTTTCCAACCACAATGGTATAAAGCTAGAAATCAATCACATGAGAAAACTGAAACAAACAAACAAACGTGTAAAGACAAAAATATGCTACCAAAATACCAATGGGTCAACAGAGAAATCAAAGAAATAAAATACATGGAGACAAATAAAAATAAAAACACAATGATCCAAACTATTGGGATGCAGCAAAACTATATTTTTTCTTAATATACAGTGTTTTATTAGTTTCATGTTTACAGTATAGTGATTCAACAATTCTGTACATTACCTGCTGCTTATCACAAGTGCATTCCTTAATTCCCACTATCTATTTAACCCATATCCCTACATCACTCCCCTCTGGTAATCATCACTGTGTTTCCAATAATTGAAAGCCTGTTTCCTGATTTGTCACTATATGTCTTTTTTTTTAACTTTTTCATTTGTTTTCTTTCTTAAATTTCATATATAAGTGAAATCATATGGTATTTGTCTTTCTCTGACTGACATATTTCACTTAGCAGTACACTCTCTAGCTCCAATCTTGTCATTACAAATGGCAAGGTGTCATTCTTTTTTATGGCCTAATAATATTCCTTTCTACATATATATCACTTATTCCTTATCCATTAATTAATTGATGGACACCTGGGCTGCTTCCATAATTTGACTATAGTAACTAATGCTGAGGGGTGCATGTATCCCTTGGAATTATAATTTTTGATTCTATGGGTAAATACCTAGTAGTAAAATTGCTGGATTATAGGATAGTTCTATTTTTAACATTTTGAAGAATCTCCATACTGTTTTCAACTGTGGTTGCAACTGTATGCATTATGACCAACAGTGCAAGAGGTATCCCCTTTCTCCACATCCTTGCCAACACCTGTTCTTTCTAGTGTTGTTCATTTTAGCTATTCTGACAGGTGTGAGGTTATATCTCATTGCAGTTTTGATTTGCATTTCCTTGATGTTGAGTGATGTTGAGCATATTTTCATGTGTCTGTTAGCCGTCTTAATGTTTTCTTTGAAAATATGTCTATTCATGTCTTCTGTCCACTTCTTAACTGGATTATTTGTTTTTTAGGGTGTTAAGATTCATAAGATCTTTATAGATTTTGAATACAAACACTTTACCAGATATGTCATTTGCAAATATCTTCTCCCATTCTGAAAGTTGCCTTTTAGTTTTGTTGATTGTTTCCTTCACTGTGCAGAAACTTTTTAACTTGATGAAGTCCCAATAGTTCATTTTGTTTTGTTTCCTTTGCCTCTGGAGACTTATCTAGGAAGAAGTTGCTACAGCCAATATCAAAGAACTTGCTGCCTGTGTTTTCCTCTAGGATTTTGATGGTTTCCTCTCTCACATTTAGGTATTTCATCTATTCTGAATTTATTTTTGTGTATGGAGTAAGAGAGTGGTCCAGTTTCATTCCTTTCCATCTTGCAGTCCAGGTTCCCCAACACCATTTGTTGAAGAGACTGGCATTTTTTCCATTGTATATTCTTTAATACTTTGTCAAAGATTAATTTACCATATAGTTATGGTTCCCTTTCTGGGTTTTCTATTGCATTCCATTGATCTACGTGTTTGTTTTTTGTGCAAGTACCATACTATTTTGATCACTACATCTTTGTAATGTAACTTGAGAGTCCAGAATTGTGATTCCTCCAGCTTTTTTTTTTTACCTTTTTCAAGTTTGCTTGGGCTATTCAAGAACTTTTGTGGTTCCATACAAAATTTAGAATTGTTTGGGTTCTAGCTCTGTGAAAAATGTTAGTGGTATTTTGATAGGGATTGCATTAAATGTATAGATTACTTGCTAATGGACATCAAAAGAAAGTCATAGTAGCCATACTTATACCGGACAAACTAGATTTTAAAACGAAGACTGTAACAAGAGATGAAGAAAGGCAGAGTATCATAATAAATGGAACTATCAAACAAGAAGATCTAGGAATTGTAAATATTTATACCCCCAATGTGGGATCACCCAAATACATAAAATAATCAATGGCAAATGTAAAGCAACTTATTGATAATGACACAATAATAGTAGGGGATCTTAACACCTCACTCACAGCAATGGAGTGATCATCTAAGCAGATCAACAGGGAAACAATGACTTTGAATGTCACACTGGACCAGATGGACTTAACAGATATATTAAGAACATTTCACACCAAAGCAACAGAATACACATTCTGTTCAAGTGCACACAGGACATTATCCTGAATAGATCCTATACTTGGTCAGAAATCAGGCCTCAACAAGTACAAATAATTGAGACCATACCATGCATATTTTCTGACCACAATATTTGAAGTCAACCACAAGAAAAAAATTGGAAAGAACAAAAATACATGGAGGTTAGAGGACATCCTACTAAAGAATGAATGGGTCAGCCAGGAAATTAAAGAAGAAATAAAAATTACATGGACATAAATGATAATGAAAACATGACAGTCCAAATCCTTTTGGATGCAGCAAAAGCAATCTTGAGAGGGAGGTATATAGCAATATAGGCCTACCTGAAGAAGCAAGAAAAATCTCAAATACACAACCTAGCTTTACACTTAAAGGAGCTGGAAAAAGAGCATCAACTGAAGCCTAAAGTCATAAGAAGAAGGGAAATAATAAAGATTAAAGCAGAAATAAATTATATAGAAACAAACAAATAGAAACACAGTACAACAGATCAATTAAACTAGGAGCTGGTTCTTTGCAAGAATTAATAAAATTGATAAACCCCTAGCCAAACTTATCAAAAAAAACCAGAAAGGACCCAAATAAATAACATCACAAATGAGAGAGATCACAACCAACACCACATAAATAGAAACAATCATAATATTATGAAAAATTAAATGCCAACAAATTAGACAATCTGGAAGAAATAAATTCCTAGAAACATATAAACTACCAAAACGGAAACAGGAAGAAATAGAAAACTTGAGCAGACCAATAACCAACAACAAAACTGGATCAGTAATAAAAAATCTCCCAAGAAACAAAAATACAGAGCCAGATGACTTCCCAGGGGAATTTTATCAAACTTTTAAAGAAGAGTTAATACCTATTCTTCTAAAAATTTTCCAAATACTGGAAGTGGAAGGAAAACTTCCAAACTCATTCTATGAAGCCAGAATTACCTTGATTCCAAAACCAAGATTCCACTAAAAGACTACTACAAGATGTTATCCTTGATGGACCTGTATGCAAAAATTCTCAACAAAACACTAACACATCAAATCCAAAAGTACATTAAAAGGATTATTCAGCATGATCAAGTGGGATTTATTCCTGGGCTGCAAGGGTGGTTCAATATTTGTAAATCAATCAACATGATACACAACATAAATAAAATAAATCATAAGAACCATATGATTGGGGCGCTTGAGTGGCTCAGTTGTTAAGCGTCTGCCTTCAGCTCATGTCATGGTCCCAGGGTCCTGGGATCAAGCCCCACATTGGGCTCCCTGCTCAGCAGGAAGCCTGCTTCTCCCTCCCTCACTACCCCTGCTTGCATTCCCTCTCTCACTATGTCTCTCTCTGTCAAATAAATAAAATATTTAAAAAAAAAAAAGAACCATATGATATTCTCAGTAGATGCAGAAAAAGCATTTGACAAAATACAGCATCCATTCTTGATAAAAACCCTCGACAAACTAGGGATAGAAAACATGCCTCAACATCATAAAGGCCATATATGGAAGACCCACTGCTAATATCCTCAATGGGGAAAAACTGAGAGTGTTTCCTCTGAGGTCAGGAACAAGACAGGGATGTCCACTCTCACCATTATTATCTAACATAGTACTGGAAGTCCTAAATTTAGCAATCAGAAAACAAAAACAAATAAAAGGCATCCAAATTGGCACAGAAGTCAAATTTTCACTGTTCACAGATGACATAATACTCTATATAGAAAACCCAAAAATCTTCCCCAAAATTGCTAGATCAGATATACTAATTTAGTAAAGTCACAGGACACAAAATCAATGTACAAAAATCTGTTTAATTTCTCCACACCAATAATGAAGCAGCAGGAAGAGAAATCAGGGAATGAATCCAATTTACAATTGCACCAATAACTGTAAGATACCCAGGAATAAATCTAACCAAAGAGGTAAAAGATCTGTACTCTGAAAACTATAGAACACTAATGAAAGAAATTGATGATTACATAAAGAAATGGAAAAACACCTCATCCTCATGGGTTGGAAGAACAAGTATTGTTAAAGTGTCTATGATTTCCTTTTCCAAGGTTGCTTTCGCTTTTCAGCATCTTTTGGGTTTCACACAAATTTTAGGAGTGTTTGTTCTAGCTCTGCAAAATATGTTTTGGTATTTTGATACCAATTGCTTTAAATTTGTAGATTGCTTTAGGTAGCATAGACTTTTTAACAATATTTGTTCTTCCAGTCCTTGAGCATGGAGTGTGTTTTGATTTCTTTGTATCATGTTCAATTTCTTTCATAAGTGTTTTATACTTGGCCGAGTACTGTTCTTTCATCACTTTGGTTAGGTTTCTTCCTAGGTGTCTTATTATTTGGTGCAATTGTAAATGGGACTCTTTTGTTAATTTCTCCTTCTGCTGCTTCATTATCAGTGTATAGAAATGCAACAGATTTCTTTACATTGATTTTGTAATCTGTGACTTTACAGAATTCATTTATCTGTTCTACCAGATTTTAGGTGGAGTCTTTCAAGTTTTCTATATAAAGTATCATGTTATCTGCAAATAGTGAAAGTTTTACTTCTTCCTTACCAGTCTGGATGCATTTTATTTCTTTGTGTTGTCTGATTGCTGTGGCTAGGCCTTCCAATATCAGGTTGAATAAAAGTGGTGAGAGTGGACATCCTTGTCTTATTCCTGATCTCTGGGGAAACTCATTTTTTCCCCTCTAAGGATGATATTAGCTGTGGGTTTTTCATATTTGGCTTTTATAATATTGAAGTGTGTTCCCACTAAGTCTACTTTATTGAGAGCTTTTATCATGAATAGATATTGTACTTTTCCAAATTCTTTATTCTGCTTCTCTTGACATGATCATATGGGATTTACCCTTTCACTTCTCGATGTTATGTATCACATTGATTGATTTGAAAATATTGACCTCATGCAACACAGGAATAAATCCCACTTGAACATGGTGAATGGTTTTCTTTTTTATATATAATTGGATTTGGTTCACTAGCATTTTGCAGTGGATTTTTCCATCTATGTTCATCAGGAATCTTGGTCTGTAGTTCTCTTTTTTAGTTATGTCTTTATCTGATTTCTGTACTAGGGTAATGTTGGCTTCCTAGAATTAATTTGGAAGTTTCCCTTCTTTTTCTATTTTTTGGATTAGTTTGAGAAGAATAGGTATTAACTCTACTTTAAAAGGGTGGTAGATTTTGCCTGTGAACCCATCTGATCCTGGACTTTTGTTTCTTGAGAGTTTTTGGATTACTGATTCAGTTTCCTTCCACATTTTTGGTATGTTCAAATTTTCTATTTGTTCCTGATTCAATTTTGGTAGTTTATATGTTTCTAGGAATTTATCCATTTCTTTTAGGATGTGCAATTTTTTGGCATATAGTTTTTCATAATATTTCTGTAGTGTTGGATGTCATTTCTCTTCTCTCAATTGTGATTGCATTTTTGTACTTTCCCTTTTTTATCAATAAGTCTGGCTACAGGTTAATCACTTTATTTTTTTCAAAGAACCTGCTCTGGGTTTCATTTATATCTTCTATTGTTTTTTTGTTTGCTTTGTTTTGTTTTAATTTTTTAAATTTTATTATGTTATGTTAGTCACCATACAATACATCATTAGTTTTTGATGTGGTGATCCACGATCCGTTGTTTTTGTATAACACCCAGTGCTCCATGCAGTGCATGCCCTCCTTAATACCCATCACTGGGCTAACCCATCTCCCTTCCCCCTTCCCTCTAAAACCCTGTTTGTTTCTCAGAGTCCAAAGTCTCTCATGGTTCATCTCTCCCTCCGACTTCCCCCTCTTCATTTTTCCCTTCCTTCTCCTAATGTCCTCCATGCTATTCCTTATGTTCCACAAATAAGTGAAACCATATGATAATTGACTTTCTCTGCTTGCCTTATTTCACTTAGCATAATCTCCTCCAGTCCCATCCAAGTTGATGTAAAAGTTGGGTATTCATCCTTTCTGATGGCTGAGTAATAGTCCATTGAATATATGGACCACATCTTCTTTATCCATTCATCTGTTGAAGGACATCTCAGATCTTTCCACAGTTTGGCTATTGCAGACATTGCTGCTAGGAACATTGGGGTGTACATGGCCCTTCTTTGCACTACATCTGTATCTTTGGGGTCAATACCCATGAGTGCAATTGCTGGGCCATAGGGTAGCTCTATTTTTAATTTTCTGAGGAACCTCCACACTGTTTTCCAAAGTGGCTGCACCAGCTTGCATTGCCAACAACAGTGTAAGAGGGTTCCCCTTTCTCCACAACCTCTCCAACATTTGTTGTTTCTTGCCTTGCCCATTTTTGCCATTCTAACTGGTGTAAGGTGGTATCTCAATGTGGTTTTGATTTGAATTTCCCTGATGGCTAATGTTGATGAACATTTTTTCATGTGTCTGTTAGCCATTTGTATGTCTTCCTCAGAGAAGTGTATTTTTGTGTCTTTGCCAAGGAAATGTTGAAAAAGAAAAACAAAGCTGCGGGCATCACGTTGCTCGATTTCAAGCTATATTACAAAGCTGTGATCACCAAGACAGCATGGTACTGGCACAAAAACAGACTTATAGACCAATGGAACAGAATAGAGAGCCCAGATATGTACTCTCAACTCTATGGTCAAATAATCTTTGACAAAGCAGGAAAAAACATGCAATGGAAAAAAGACAGTCTGTTCAATAAATGGTGCTGGGAAAATTGGACAGCCATATACAGAAGAATGAAACTTGACCATTCTCTAACACCACACACAAAGATAAATTCAAAATTGATGAAAGACCTCAATGTGAGACAGGAATCCATCAAAATCCTAGAGGAGAACATAGGCAGTATCCTCTTCGACATCAGCCACAGCAACTTCTTTCAAGATACATCTCCAAAGGCTAGTGAAACAAAAGCAAAAATGAACTTTTGGGACTTCATCAAGATGAAAATCTTCTGCACAGCAAAGGAAACAGTGAACAAAACAAAGAGGCAACCCACAGAATGGGAGAAGATATTTGCACATGACACTACAGATAAAGGGCTGATATCCAAGATCTACAAAGAACTTCTCAAACTCAACACACAAAAAATAAATAATCAAGTCAAAAAATGGGCAGAAGACATTGTTGTTTTGTTTTTAAGTTCATATATTAATTACTTTTATTCTATGCTTTATTATTTCCTTACTTTTATTGGTTTCAGGTTCTGTTTGTTATTCCTTTTCTAGGTCTTATAGATGTAATGTTAGGTTTTTTAAAGTTTTCTTTAATTTTAATTTTTTATTTAAATTCAACTAATTAACATATAGTGTATTATTAGTTTCAGAGGTAGAGTTCAGGGATTTATCAATATTATATAAAACCCAGTGCTCATTAAATCACATGCCCTCCTTAATGTCCATTAAGCAGTAACCCCATTTCCTCACCGCCATCTCCTCAAGAAACCCACATTTTGTTTCCTATGATTAAGGTATCTTATGGTTTGTCTCCCTCTCTGATTTTTTCTTGTTGTATTTTCCCCTCTGTTCCCTATGACCATTTGTTCTGTTTCCTAAATTCCACATATGAGAGAGATCATATGATAATTTTCTTTCTTTGATTGACTTATTTCACTAAGCATAATACCTTCTAGGTCCAACCCCATTGTTGCAAATGGCAAGATTTCCTTTTTTTCATGGCTGAGTAGTATTCCATTGTATAAACATACCACAACTTCTTTATCCATTCCTCTGTCAATGAACATCTTGGCTCTTTCCATAGTTTGGCTACTGTGGACATTGCTGCTATAAACAATGGGGTGCAGGTGACCCTTCAGATCAGTGCACTTGTATCATTGGATAAATACCCAGTAGTGCAATTCCTGGGTCATAGGGTAGCTCTATTTTCAGCTTTTTGAGGAATCTCCATACTGTTTTCCAGAGTGGCTGCAACAGCTTACATTCATACCAACAGTTGAAGGGGGTTCCACTTTCTCCACATGCTCACAAACATCTCTCATTTCCTGACTTGTTAGTTTTAGCCATTCCAACCTGTGTGATATAGTATCTCATTGTGGTTTTGATTTGTATTTCCCTGATGTCAGGGGAGGTTGAGCCTTTTTTCTTGTGTCTGTTGGTCATTTGTCTGTCTTCTTTGGAGAAATGTCTGTTCGTGTCTTCTGGACATTTCTTAACTGGATTATTGGTTCTTTGAGTGTTTAGTTTGATAAGTTCTTTATAGATTTTGGATAATAGCCCTTTATCTGATAAGACATTTGCAAATATCTTCTCCCATTCCGTAGGTTGTCTTTTATTTTGTTGACTGTTTCCTTTTCTGTGCAGAAGCTTTTTATGTTGATGGATTCCCAATAGTTCATTTTTGCTTTTGTTGCCTTTGTCTTTGGAGATGTGTCTTGCAAGAAGTTGCTGTGGCCGAGGTAGAAGAGATTACTGCCTGTATTCTTCTCTAGGATTTTTATGGACTCCTGACTCACATTGAGATCGTTCATCCATTTAGAGTTTATCTTTGTGAATGGTGTAAGAGAATGGTCCAGTTTCATTCTTCTGCATGTGGCTGTCCAATTTTCCCAGCACCATTTATTGAAGAGTCTGTCTTTTTTTCCATAGGATATTCTTTACTGCTTTGTCAAGATTAGTTGACCATAGAGTTGAGGGTCCATTTCTGGGCTCTCTATTCTGTTCCATTGATCTATGTGTCTGTTTTTGTGTCAGTACCATGCTGTCCTGATGATCACAGCTTTGTAATAAACTTGAGGTCAGGCATTGTGATGTCCCCAGCTTTGGTTTTCTTTTTCAACATGCCTCTGGCTATTCAGTGTCTTTTCTGGTTCCATACACATTTTAGGATTGTTTGTTCCAGCTCTGTGAAAAATGTCAATGCTATTTTGATAGGGATTTCATTGAATGTGTAGATTGCTTTGGGTAGCATAGACATTTTAACAATGTTTATTCTTCCAATCTATGAGCATGGAATATTTTTCCATCTCTTTGGTCTTCTTTAATTTCCTTCATAACTGTACTGTAGTTTGTAGAGTACAGATACTGTACCTTTATGGTTAGGTTTATTCCTAGGTACCTTATGTTTTTAGTGCAGTTGTAAATGGGATCGATTCCTTAATTTCTCTTTCTTCAGTCACATTGTTACTGTATAGAAACACAACTGATTTCTGTGCATTGATTTTGTATCCTGTCACATTGCTGAATTGCTGTATGAATTCTAGCAATTTTGGGGTGTAGTATTTTGGGTTTTCCACATAAAGTGTCATTTCATCTCCAAAGAGTGAGAGTTTGACTTTTTCTTTGCTAATGTCAATACCTTTATTTATTTTATATCTGATTGCTGAGGCTAGGACTTCTAGTACTAAGTTGGACAATAGTGGTGAGAGTGGGCATCCCTGTCATGTTCCTGACCTTAAGGGAAAAGCTCTCAGTTTTCCCCATTGAGAATGATATTCACTGTGGGCTTTTTGTAGATGGCTTTTATGATATTGAGGTATGTTCCCTCTATCCCTACACAGTGAAGTTTTAATCAGGAAAGGATGCTGTATTTTGCCAAATGCTTTTTCTGCATCAATTAAGAGGATAATATCGTTCTTGTCTTTTCTTTTATTAATGTGCTCTATCATGTTGATTGATTTGCAAATGTTGGATCACCCTTGCATCCCAGGAATAAATCCCTCTTCGTGGTGATGAATAATAATTTTAATGTACTGTTGGATCCTATTTGCTAGTATCTTGGTGAGTATTTTGGCATCCATGTTCATCAGGGATATTGGTCTGGGGATTTGGGATCAATGCTGGCTTCATAGAACAAGTTTGGAAGTTTTCCTTCCATTTCTATTTTTTGAAACAGCTTCAGTAGAAAGGTAATAATTCTTCTTTAAATGTTTGGTAGAATTCCCTTGGGAAGCCATCTGGCCCTGGACTCTTGTTTTTTTGCAAGGTTTTTGATTACTGAGTCAATTTTCTGGCTGGTTATGGGTCTGTTCAGATTGTCTATTTCTTCCTGTTTCAGTCTTAGTTTATAAGTTTCAAGGAATGCATCCATATCTTCCAGATTGTCTAATTTGTTCATATATAGTTGCTCATAATATATTCTTAAAATTGTCTGTATTTCCTTGGTGTTGGTCGTGATATCTCCCCTTTTATTCATGATTTTATTAATTTGGGTCTTTTTTCTTTTCTTTAGTATAAGTCTGGCCAGAAGTTTATCAATCTTATTAATTCTTTCAAATAACCAGCTTCTAGTTTCATTGAAGAGTTCTATTGTTCTACTGGTTTTTATTTCATTGACTTCTGCTCTAATCTTTATTATTTCTCTTCTCTTTCTTGGTTTAGGCTTTATTTGCTGTTCTTTCTCCAGGTCTTTTAGTTGTAAGGTTAGCTTGTGTATTTGGAATTTTTCTAATTTTTTGAGAGATGGTTGTATAGCAATATACTTTCCTCTTAGGACTGCCTTTGTTGTGTCCCAGACATTTTGAACCAATGTGTTTTCATTCTCATTAGTTTCCATGAATTTTTAAAATTCTTCCTTAATTTCCTGGTTGACCCATTCGTTTTTTAGCAGGATGCTCTTTTACCTCCAAGTGTTTGTGTTCCTTCTAAATTTCTTCTTATGGTTGAGTTCCAGTTTCAAAGCATTGTGGTCTGAAAATATGCAGAGAGTAATCACAATGTTTTGGTATAGGTTGAGACCTGATTTGTGACCCAGTATGTGCTCTATGCTGGAGAAAGTCCCATGTGCACTCGAGAAGAATGAGTATTCTGTTGTTTTTGGATGGAATGTTCTGTATATATCTGTGAAGTCCATCTGGTCAAATGTGTCATTCAAAGCCATTGTATCTTTGTTGACATTCTGCTTAGATGATCTGTCCAGTGCTGTGAGTGGGATGTTGAGTTCCCTACTATTAATGTATTATTATCAATGTGTTTCTTTACTTTGGTTATTAATAGGTTTATATTATTGGATGCTCCCATGTTGGGGGCATAGATATTTACAATTGTTTAATCTTCTTATTGGATAGACCCTTTAAGTATGGTATCATGTCCCTCTACATCTCTTACTACAGTCTTTCATTTAAAATCTAATTTTTCTGATATGAAAACTGCTACCCCAGCTTTCTTTTGAGGTCCATTAGCATGGTAAATTTTTCTTCCTCCCTTCAGTTTCAGTCTGGAAGTGTCTTTAGGTTCAAAGTGAGTCTCTTGTAGACAGCATATGGATGGGTCCTGTTTCTTTAACCAATCTGAAATCCTGTGTCTTTTGATTAGAGCATTCAGCCCATTTAAATTCAGAGTAACTATTGAAAGATGTGAATTTAGTGCTTTTGCATTGCCTGTAAAGTCCCTGTTTCTGTAGATTTTCTCTGTTTCTTCTTGGTCTATGTGACTCTTGGGGTCTCTCTTCACTTACACAATCCCCCTTAATATATTTTGCAGGGCTGGCTTGGTGGTCACATATTCTTTTAGTTTCTGTCCTGAAAGATCTTTATCTCTCCTTCCACTCTGAATGACAGCCTTGCTGGATAAAGTGTTCTTTGCTGCATGTTCTTTTCATTTAGTACCCTGAATATATCTTGCTTGCCCTTTCTGGCCAGGTTTCTTTGGGTAGATCTGATGTTGTCCTGATGTTTGTCCCTCTGTATGTAGGGAACATCCTCTCCTGAGCTGCTCACTTCACTATCATATGTTGGGCCATTGATCTATTCCTTTTTTTTTGGGGGGGGGAGAGGGGTCCTCTATGTCTCTTGGACATTAATGCTTGTTTCATTCCCCAGATTAGGGAAGTTCTCAGCCATGATTTCTTCAAAAATACCTTCTGGCCCTCTCTCTCCTTCCCCTCAGGCACCCCACTAATTCTGACATATTTTTCTTTTCAGGGCATCATTAAATTTTTGAAACCTTTCTTCATGAGCTATTAGTTGTCTTTCTATCTTTTGCTCAACTTCCTTCCTTTCCATCAGCCTGCCCTCTAGATAACTTATTCTCTTGTCTGCCTCATTTGCCCTAGCTGTTAGAGCATCCAATTTAGACTGCATCTCAGTTATAGTATTTTTAAGTTCAACCTGATTAAATGTCATTTCTGCCCTTAGAGATTCTGTACTGTCACTTATGCTTTTTTCAAGCCTAGCTATTAACTTTATAATTGCTATCCTGAATTCCTTCTCTGACATCTTACTTATATCCATATTGATTAGCTCTGTGGCAGAGAGCCTCTAGTTATTTCTTTTATTGTGATTTCCTCCTTCTAGTCATTTTGCCCAGAGAATAGGATGAGTGAGCTAGTGAGCAGAGTCCAAAGTATCAACCACAGCCCAAGGAAAATACACCCTAGACAAATCTGAAGTGGTTGGAAACCACAATAATAAAGCAAAAAAACCCAAAACGAATGAAAGGAAAAAAAGGCAGTGGCAGGGGCTATAATCTCACAGGATCGACAAAGCAGGGTGATCCACTTGTTCCTGATTGAATTTTGGTCTCTATGTTAGAAGACACTATATCCCAAAACTGCAAAGAACACAGAACTTGAATAGAGTGAAAGCAAAAATTGAATAGAGTGACAAATACTAAAATGAAGGATATATCTCTAAAATGTAGATGTAAAAAATAAAAGTGAAAAGGTTACTTAAAAACATAAGTTGGTAAAATAAGAAACTAGGTGAAATGGGAAAAAGGTAAAAAAAATAAATGGAAAGTTTTAGGCTGAAAGATAAAAAAAATCATGAGAAAACACCTGAAGCTCAATATTCTATTTTCCCCTGATGCTGGACTTGTACAGTCTTGTTGGATCCATAAACGTGTTGTCCACCTGTTTTTCCAGTTGGTCTTCTGGGGGAGGGGCCTGCTGTGCTGCTTCTCAGGTGTCTTTGCCTGTATGGAGTTGCACCACCCCTTGCCAGGGGGCTGGGCTCAGTGTAAGCTGGTCCTCTGTGTGGTTTTTGTTCCCTGGAGGCTTTCTGCAACTCTTTAAAGGATCAGAATAAAAATGGTTGTGCCTGGATCTCATGCTCAGAGCTGAAAGATTGAGGACCCCTCCCGACTTCAATAAACCCTTTGGGTAAACAGTCTTCACTTTTGTGTGTGCCAAACTCCACAGACTCTTGTGGTGCATGCCCACTGTAATCCTCCCAGGGGGAACCCAAGGGATTCACATTACTGCCCTTTGTGTGCCTTGAGCAGTTGTGTGCTTGTGTGTGTACCAAGTTCCTCTGCTCCTATTGGATGGCTGGGTGTCACCTTACTGTCCTTTCCAGGGGCCCCACCCTGAGAGCTGTTGCCTGGTTGTGGGTGCAGCCCTTTTGCTCCTCCCAGGGGATGGTAAATGGCCTGTGTGTTCCAGGCCTTTTCAGGGTGTTCAGGCCAAGAGTGGCCACCTGACCTGCCCAGCTCCTGGTTTATGGTGACCAGAGCTAAGAGTCCCCTCTTGGGCTCTTTGACACTAACCAGTTTCCCTGCTCCACTGCTTGGGTACTCTACTGGTTCAGGCACCCCCGTTCATTCTGTGACTTCTGGGATCCTGAGTCCACAATGACCCAACTCGAATTCTTCCCTTTTTATCCTCTGAGCCCCTTCCATAAAGGGATTTATCTCACTGCAGCAGATTTCTAAAGGTTCTGATTTTGCAATCTGGGGTTTTATCACTTCCAGGGACCAGCTTATGGAGGCTCTTCCCCTCTCATTTATCTTCTGATATCTCCCCGCAGATGCACCTCTCTGCAAAAAGCAGTTTTTGCAATAAGCAGTCACTTTTCTACTTGTAGAGTTTCAGATATATTTTCTTACATTTCAGGATGAATTCATGGGTGTTCAGAATGGTTTGCTAGATATCCAGCTAAATTCAAGGGACCAGATGAAACGAGGTCCCCTACTCTTCCACTATTTGCATGCACCCCCAATATAATAGATTTATATTATAATAATATAATAGATTTATATTATATTATCATATCATAATATAATAGATTATTTTACTATATCATAATATAATAGATATTATTATATCATAATATAATAGATTATTGTTATATATATAGTCATATATATGTATATACACACACATTTTCTTTATCCACTCATCCATGGATGGATGCTAGTTTCCACATTTTGATTATTATGAATAATGATGCTATTAACATGGGTATATAAATATCTGTCTCTATCCCTGTTTCATTATTTTGGGTATATACTCAGAAGTGGAATTCCTGGATCATAAAGTAATTTTTTTGAGAAGCCACCATACTGTTTTCCCTGGTGGCTGCACCATTTCATATCCCCAACAATAAGAGTTTCAATTTTTCCACATTTTTGACTACACTTGTTTTTCTTTCTTTTTTTTGATAATAATCATTATAAATGATGTGAAATGGCATCTCATTGTTTTTAATTTCATTTCTCTATGATTAGTGGTTATAAGCACCTATTCATGTGTTTATTAGCCAAATGCATATATTTGGAAAAATGTTTGTTTACATAATTTGCCCATTTTATAAAGGGACTATATTTTTTTATTGGGTTTAAGAGCTTTAAAAATATATATTCTGGGTATTAACTCCTTATCAGATATGTTGTGCATGTTTATTTTCTATTCTGTGGTTTCATCATCATATAGTGTCCTCTGATGCACAAATAAATATATATATGTATATATACACACATACATGTATATATGTATATATGTGTATGTAATATATATATATATATATATACTTATACATACATATATATACACATACACATACATACATATACACATATACATTATATAAATTTGACCATATACATCATTGTTTATCTTGAGCTCTGTATTCTAGTACACTGGTTTATGTCTGTCTTTATGTTGTATCACACTGTTTTTATTACTGCAGCTTTATAGTAAGTTTTAAAATCAGGAAGTGTGACATCAATTTTCATTTTTTTAAATATTGGTTTTATTACTCATGGTCTCTTGAGATTCCATATGAATTTTAGGATGGATTTTTCTCTTTCTCAAAAAGAAAAAAAGTTAAAATTTTGATAGGTGTTGTATTGAATCTCTAAATTGCTTTGATGGCAATATTGACATCTTAACAATTTTAAGTCTTCTAATTCAGGAACATGGAATGTCTTTAGATTTATTTGTGTCTTTTAAATTTTCTTTTAGCAACCGTTCATATTTATTATATATAAGTTTTTTACTTATGTGTTAATTTTATTCCAAGTATTTTATTTCATTTTTGGGGAAATATAATTGTTTTCTTTATTTTTTTGGCTTTTTATTGTTAGTGTATATAATCTTCACTATTTTTTGAGTGTTAGTTTTTAAACCTGCAATTTTGTTGAATTTGTTTATTAGTTCTAACATTCATTTTTTCTGGAATCTCTAGTGTTTCCTATATATAAGCTCATGTCCTCTGCAAACAAATAATTTCACTTTTTCCATTCTTATTTGGATGACTTTTGTGTCCCTTTTTTGCCTAAATTCTCTGCAAATTGCATTAATATGCTGAATAGACATGGCAAAGTGTGCATCCTTGTTTCGCTCCTGATTTCAGAAGAAAAGATTTCAGTCTTTCACCATTGAGTATGACATTGGCTGTGATTTTTTACACGTCACAGTATGACATGGCTGTTTTGGGCAGAATCATGTCCCCAAAATTCATATGTTTAAGTATGAATCTTGAATACCTCATATTGTGTATGTATTTGAGGATAGTATATTTAAAGAGGAAATTAATTTAAAATAATATCATGAGGGTAATCTCTAATACAATAAGGCTGATTACCTTATAAAAGACAATTTGGATACAGACAGAGAGAGAACACCATATGAAGATACACTGAGAAGATGGTCATCTACTAACCAAGGAGAGAGACCTCCAACCTCCAACACCTTGGTCTTGGTGCAAGCAAGCAAAAACTAGGCCACAACTTCAATAATTTGCTTAGAAATCCCATCTGCACATTCCTCAAAAAGTTAAAAATAGAACTACCCTACAATCCAGCAATTGGATTTCTAGGTACTTACCCAAAGAATACACAAATATTAATTCAAAAGGATACATACATCCCAATGTTTATATAGCATTATCTATAATAGCCAAATTATGATAACAGCCTAAGTGTCCATCGACTGATTAATGGGTAAAGAAGATGCGGTGTGTGTGTGTGTGTGTGTGTGTGTGTGTGTGTAAAGGAATATTACTCAGGCATCAAAAGGAATGAAATCTTGCCAATTGCAATGATGTGGATGGAGCTAGAGATTATTATGCTAAGTGAAATAAGTCAGTCAGAGAAAGATAAATACTATATGATTTCCCTCATATGTAGAATTTAAGAAACAAAACAAATGAGACAAGGGAATTGAAAGAGAGAGGCAAACCAAGAAACAGACTTTTTACTATAGAGAACAAACTGATGGTTACCAAAGGTGAGGTGGGTGGGGGGAGATGGTTTAAATAGGTGGTGGTGGGGCGCCTGGGTGGCTCAGTCATTAAGTGTCTGCCTTTGGCTCAGGTCATGATCCCAGGGTCCTGGGATCGAGCCCCACATCAGGCTCCCTGCTCAGCGGGAAGCCTGCTTCTCCCTCTCCCACTCCCCCTGCTTGTGTTCCCTCTCTCGCTGTCTCTCTCTCTCTGTCAATAAATAAATAAAAATATAAGAAAAAATAGGTGGTGAGGATTAAGGAGAGCACTTGTGAAATGCACCAGGTTTTCTATGGAAGTGTTTAATCACTAAATTGTATACCTGAAACTAATATTACCCTATATGTTAACTAATTGGAATTTAAATAAAAACTTAAAAAAAAGAAATTGCCTCAGCTAAATATAAAATTACATTACCAGAAATATAAGAGCAAATTTCTGTTGTTTAAGCCACCCAGTCTGTGGTACTTTGTTATGGCAGTCTTAGCAAACTAATACAGATCTGGTACTTTGAAATGGAATGCTTCTGCAAAAAACAAACAAACACACAAACAAAAAACTAAAAATATGAAAGTGACTTTACATCTAGTTAATGGGTTTAGGTTGGAAGTGTTTTTAAATTCATATTTAAAAATAATATGTTGGCTTGAGGAGACTGTTGGTAGAAATATGAACATTAAAGATACTTCTGGTGGGCGCCTGGGTGGCTCAGTTGATTAAGCGACTGCCTTCGGCTCAGGTCATGATCCTGGAGTCCCTGGATCGAGTCCCGCATCGGGCTCCCTGCTCGGCAGGGAGCCTGCTTCTCCCTCTGACCCTCCCCCCTCTCATGTGCTCTCTCTCTCTCTCTCTCTCATTCTCTCTGTCTCAAATAAGTAAAAAAAAAAAAAAAAAAAAAAAGATACTTCTGGTAATATCTCAGACTAAAAGGAGGACCATATTATAGGAAACTGGAGGAAAGGTGATCCTTATAACGTGGCAAAGAACTTGGATGAATTCTGTTTCAGTATTTTGTGGAAAGTAGAAAAATTGTAAGTGATAATTTTGACATTTAGCTGAGGGAGGTTTTTTTTTTTTTTTTTCCGTTTTTATTCCATAGATTATAGTACTCCAATTCTAGTTAAGGAAACTGAGACATTGGGAGGTACTTATCCCATAGATTATAGTATCCAAATTCTAGTTAAGGAAACGGAGACATTGGGAGGTCATGTAACTTGTCTGATGTCACACAGCTCATAAGTACCAGACCTGAAATTTGTACTCAGGCAATCTAACTCCAAAGTCCACCCACTGAAATCATTCCCCAGTGCTGCCTCCCATTTGAATATGATGTTGCAAAGAATATAAACTGGTACAAGTTTTCATATGGTATTTTGACATGTATCAGATTGTTTAGTGTGTATCTTTGACTCAGAAATTCCATTTCTATATATTAATGCTGAAAAATAGTGGTAAATATGCTTCAAGGGATACATTAAAAGAAGTCCATTTCAGCAATGCATGTGAAAGCAAAAACAAACAAAAAAAACAATAAATATCCATCAGTAGAGTATTGATTTTTAAAGTATGATATATCTATATGATATTATATTCTCAATCTATACTTATTTACATGGAAGATTTTTATTTTTATAAAAATAGATATTTAGTAGTATAAGATAATTTTCCTTAGTAATTTTTCTAAAATGGTATGCAATAAATGATAAATGAATTATTGCTATTCCATGCCCTCCATGTAAATCAGTCTTCAAGTGTTTTATTTTAATTTAATATATTTCAATTTTAATTATTTTATTTTATATTTTTCTTATATATTTTAACATATTTCTACTTAAGAGGTAATGTTTAGTCTAAGTGTTTTTGGTGGGGAAATGATATTATACCATGTTTCTGTAGAGCAGGTCTCAGCAAAGTTTTCTGGTAAAGAGTCTTATGGGAAAATTTTCAACTTCTTGGCATATACAGATTTGAGACTATACAACTCAGCTGTTATACTATGAAAGCAGCCATAGATGATATGTAAACAAATGAATGTGGCTGTGCTCCAATAGAACTATTTACAAAACAGGTGGTGGGCTCAGTTTTACTCATGGGCAATAGTTTGCTGACCCCTACTATCAAGGATAATTACCAAGCACTGTCTAATGTTCACTGCTGAGAAAAAAATCCATAAGCCAATTCATGAATTAGGGTACTGATTAGGATGGTTTTGTTATCATAGATTTTTTTTTTTTTGTCTTGCAATAGTTTGTCTTAATTTAATCTGCTTATTCTATTTTTTTTAGGATTTTATTTATTTATTTGACTGAGAGAGAGAGAGAGAGCGCACAAGCAGGGGGAGTGGCAGAGAGAGAGGAAGAAGCAGGCTCCCTGAGCAGGGAGCCAGATGTGGGGCTTGATCCCAGGACCTTGGGATCATGACCTGAGCTGAAGGCAGATGCTTAACCAACTGAGCCACCCGGGTGCCCCTAATCTGCTTATTCTTACATTGGAATTTCTTCACATATCTTTGAAATTCCTGGTATTAAAATATTAATGTGGCTTGCTTTTCCCTTGCTCTTCATAGTAAAATGCAAGAGAAAATAGGTAAATTGAAGAGGATATTGTAAATTAAAAAGAAATCAGAACTTGAAGATTTTGAAAAATTTCATCTCATTCATATTGCAAAAAAATGTGAAATTATGTTCTGAAGAACGCATCAAAGATGTGGTTTGACAACAATTTGTTAGTGAGATTGTGAGTATGACTCACAGATATAATAAACCGTGTCAACAGAATCCAGGAGTAGGGATGCAGGTTTCCAGGAAAGATCTGTAGAGCAAGCTCTTGTCTGATAGTTTGGACTTCTGTGATATGCATTGGAGGACAACATGGTTTTAGGATTTTATACAAACAGAAACATGCTCAGAATAGACTAAAAGGGAGAAAATAAAAGAAAGCTATCACCATTCTTGGATTCTATAGGAAGGGACAAAAGAGTTATCTGACTGAAAACGTGTTACTCTTTAGAAAATGGAAGAATGGCCCCAAAGGCAGTTTACTGGTCTTCAGAATCACCACTGCAACCACAGATCCAGAGGATACAGACCTGGATGACAAGCCCATCTCCTTGATTTCCGAGGGCAGAGCCAAATCATTGGTTTTATAGATTGGGTCTATAACATAGATGTCAGTGGTCCAGGCTGCTCCTGCCCAGGTCTTAGAATGTGTGGCCATTGCCCAAAGCCAAAGGTATAGAGACATTGATCTGTGGACACAGGAGACAGAGTATTCAGTTAAAAAAGATATTTCTGACAAACTGAGGGTTCTAGAGGGGAGGGGGGTGGGAGGATGGGTTAGCCTGGTGATGGGTATTGAGGAGGGCACATTCTGCATGGAGCACTGGGTGTTATGCACAAACAATGAATCATGGAACACTATATCTAAAACTAATGATGTAATGTATGGGGATTAACATAACAATAAAAAAATTAAAAAAAGATATTTCTGAAGTATTAAAATCAAGTGGAAATTTTGCTGCTGGGTTTTGGGTTTACTTGTGTCTCAAGAACTTTTTATTCTTTACAATTTCTCCCATTTTGAGTAAGAATGTATGCCCTATGTATGTCTAAACCATTCAGTTTTGGAAGCAGATAACTTGTCTGGTTTCACAGGTTCACAGTTGAAAAGGAATTTTGCCTCAAGGAAGAATTATATCTCAAGTCTTCCCCATATCTGATTAGATAATATTTAGATTAGATTTTGGAATTAGAGTTTATGCTGGAAGGGGTTAAGACTTTTGGGGCTGTTGTGACATGTGAATGTATTATATATGCTAGAAGAGCATAAATATGGGGGGTTGTTATAAATTGGATTATTACCACCAAAATTAATATGTTGAAGTCTTAACACCCTTTGGAGATAAGGCCTTTTAGACAAGTAATTAAAGTCAAATGAGGTCATTAATGTGGGTCCTAATCCAATATGATTGGTATCCTTATCAGAAGTAGAAATCTGAGCATAGTCAATTACGGAGGAAAGATCATGTGAAAATACTGAGAAGATGGACATCTTCCAGCCAAAAAGATAATCTTCAGAAGAAATCAGCTCTACTGACACTGTGATCTCAGACTTCTAGCTTTCAGAATTTATGAGAAAATAAATTTATACTGTTAAGCCACTCAGTCTGTGGTACTTTACTATGTCAAATCTAGCAAGCTAAAATACAATGAGATTATTATGTTAAGGCAGTTTCCTTCTATTTCTAACTTGTTGATGATTTTTAAATGATAAAAGTGATAAAAGGAATGTTGAATATTGTCAAATTATTTTTCCACATTAGTTGAGATGATCATGTGGATTTTTTCCTTTATTCTGTTAATGTGGTATATTAAATTGGTAGATAATTTTATGTAGAACAATCCTCGCATTTCATTAAAAAAATATAATTTTTCAGTGTATATTTTTTTAATATGGTTTTGTTTTTGGTTTGCTAACATTTTTTCAAAAACATTTAAGTTTTCTTTTTTTAAGTTTATCTAAATTCCAGTTAACATATAGAGTAATATTAGTTTCAGGTGTACAATTTAATGTTTCAACACTTATAACACACCCCGTTCTCATCACAACAAATGCATTCCTTAATCTCCATCAACTATTTAATCCATCCCCCCAACCTTTTCCCCTCTGCTAACCATCAGTTAGTTATCTATAGCTAAGCGTATGTTTCTTGGTTTGCCTCTCTCTCTCCTTTACCACCCTATGCTCTTTTGTTTTGTTGCTTAAATTCCACATATGAGCGAAATCATATGGTATATGTCTATCTCTGACTGACTTATTTCGCTTAGGAAAATACTCTCTAGCTCCATCCATGTCATTGCAAATGGCAAGATTTCATTCTATTTATGGCTGAGTAATATTGTATATATTTTAATATATATATTTAATATATATAAATATATTAATATTATATAATATTTTAATATATATTATAATTTTGTTGTTCCATATAAATATATATTTACATATATACATATATAAACAGATATATTACATTTTCTTTATCCATTCATCAGTTGATGGACACTTGGGCTGTTTCCACAGTTTGGCTCTTGTAGATAATGCTGCTATAAACAACAGGGTGTATGTACACCCTTGGATTACTGTTTTTTGCATTTTGGGGGTAAATAGCCAGTAGTACAATTGATGGATCATAGGGTAGTTCCATTCTGAACTTTTTGTGGAATATAATTTTCCACATTAGATACAACATTTTGCATTCCCATCAAAAGCATAAGAGGGTTCCCCCTTATTCACATCTTCCCTAATGCCTGTTGTTTCTTGGTTGTTGAGTTTAGCCATTCTCACAAGTGTGAGGTGATATCTCATTATAGTTTTGATTTGTAATTCCCTGACGGTAAGAGATGAGGAACATCTTTTCAGGTGTCTGCTCCTTTTAAATGCATTCTTTGGAGAAATGTCTATTCATGTCTTCTCCCCATTTTTACTCTTTTCTTTTATTTATTTGAGAGAGAGAGATAGAGAGCAGGAGCATGGGGAGAGAGGCAGAGGGAGAAGGAGAAGCAGACTCCCTGCAGAGCAAGGAGCCCGATGTGGGAATTGATCCCAGGACACTGAGATCACAACCCAAGCTGAAGGCAGATGCCCAACCAACTGAACCACCCAGGCACCCCTCTTCTCTCATTTTTAATTGGATATTTGGTTTTGGGGTGTTGAGTTGCATGAGTTCTGTATGTATTTTGGACACTAACCCTTTATTGGGTATATCATTTGCAAACATCTCCCATTTCATAGGTTGCCTTTTAGTTCTGTTGATTGTTTCCTTCACTGGGCAGAAGCTTTTTATTTTGATGTAGTCCTAATAGTTCATTTTGCTTTTGTTTCCTTTGCCTCTGGAGACATATCTAGAAAGAAGTTGCTAGGACTGATGTCAAAGAGGTTACTGCCTGTGACCTCCTCTAGGATTTTTATGGTTTCAAGTCTCACATTTGGATTGTTAATCATTTTGAATTTATTTTTGTGTGTGATGTGACAAAGTGGTCCATTGTCATTCTTTTGCATGTTGCTGTCCAGTTTTCCCAACCCCATTTGTTGAAGAGACTGCCTTTTTCCTTTGGGTTTTCTTTCCTGCTTTGTCAAAGACAACTTGATCTTATAGTTGTGGGTTTATTTCTGAGTTTTCTATTCTGTTTCATTGATCTATGTTTCTGTATTTGTACCTGTACCATACTGTTTTAATCACTACAGCTTTGTAATGTAACTTAAAGTCTGGAATTGTGATACCTCCAGTTTTTTTTTTTTTTTCTTTTTTCAATATTTCTTTGGCTATTCAGTGTCTTTTGTGGTTCCATATAAATGTTGGAATTGTTTCTTATAGTTCTGTGAAAAATGCTGTTTGTGTTTTTAAAGGGATTGCATTAAATACGTATATTGCTTTGGGTAGTATAGGCATTTTAACAATTTTTCTTCCAATCCATGAATATGGAATGTCTTTCCATTTTTGTGTCATCTTCAGTTTCTTTCATCAGTGTTTTATAGTTTTCAGAGTACAGGTATTTCACCTGTTTGGTTAGCCTTCTTCTTCAGTATCTTATTGTTTTGGTGCAAATGTAAATGGTATTTATCCCTTCATTTTTTCTTTCTGCTGCTTCATTATGGGTGTACAGAAATGCAACACATTTCTGTACATTGATTTTGTACCCTGTAAATTTACTGAATTCAGTTATCACTTCTAACAGTTTTTTGGTGGAGTCATTCTGGTTTTCATATATTGTATCATGTCATCTGCAAATAGTGAAGGTGTGACTTCGTCCTTGCTGATTTGGATGCCTTTTCTTTTTGTTGTCTGATTGCTAAGGCTAGGACTTCCAGTACTATGTTGAATAAAAGTTGTAAGAGTGGACATCCCTATCTTGTTCCTGACCATAGAGGGAAAAGCTTTCAGTTTTTTCCCCATTGAGGATGATGTTAGCTGTAGGCTTTTCATACATGGCCTTTATTATGTTGAGGTATATCCCTCTAAACCTACTTTGTTGAGAGCTTTTATTATGAATGGATGTTGTACTTTGTTATGCTTTTTTGCATTTACTGAAATCATCATATGGTTGTTATCCTTTCTTTTATTGATGTGATGTGTCACATTGATTTATTTGCAAATACTGAAACACCCTTACAACTCTGGAATAAATCCCATTTGATTGTGCTGAATGATTTTTTAATGTATTGTTGAATTAGGTTTGCTGGTATTTTATGGAGGATTTTTACATCTATGTTTATCAGGGATATTGGTCTGTAGTTCTCTTTTTCGGTGATCTCTTTATCTGATCTTGGCATCAGGGTAATGCTGCATTCATAGAATGAATTTGAAAGTTTATCTTCCTTTTCTATTTTTATATTTTTTGGAATAGTTTGAGAATAATAGGTATTACCTCTTCTTTAAGTGTTTGGTAGGATTCATCTGAAGCAATCTGGTCCTGCACTGCTGATTGTGGGGAGTTTTTTTGTTTTATTTTTTTAAATTTCTTATTCAGTTTTTTTTTTTTTTTTTTTGGTGCTTATCAATCTGTTCAAGATTTCTATTTCTTCCTGTTTTAGTTTTGGTAGTTTATATGTTTCTAGGAATCTATCCATTTCTTCTAGGTTGTCCAATTTGTTGGCATATAGTTATTCATAATATTCCCTTATAATTATTTGTATTTCTTTGGTATTGGTTGTTTTTTCTCCTCTCTCTTTTGTGGTTTTATTTACTTGAGTCCTTTCTCTTATTTTCTTGATATGTCTGGCTAGAGGTTTATCTAGTTTATTAATTTTTTCAGAGAAGCAGCTCCTGATATCTTTGATATATTTGGGTGCTTTTATGTTGGGTGCATATTTATAATTGTTATATCTTCTTGTTGGATTGTCCCCTTTATTATTATATAGTGTCCTTTTTTGTCTCTTGTAAACTTTTTGTTTTAACAAAAAGTTTTTATATTAAGCCATTAAAAACAAACATAAAAAAACTAATTGATAATAATAAAATAATAATAGGGGACTAAATATTGCTACTCCAGCATTTTTATCAACACTGCCATTTTCCTGCAAGAAGAGAACCTCAAAAAAGTCACTGGTTTTGCTTTAGGTGAATTAAGAGTCCTGATATTTCTTTACCTGAATCTTTGAGAAAAGCACCAGATTAAAAAAAAAAAAAAAAAAAGTAAAGCACCAGCTAAAACTGTCACACTTTTGAAGTAAAAAGTGACTAACTGAAGTGCACACATTTCCACACCCTTAAGCACCTGCTCAAGGTTAAATCACTGGCAGTTGCTTTAAAGGAACTTACTTCTATTTTGGTATTATTACCACAATTACTAAAATTTTCAAGCAGGAAAAAAAATCTAATTACAAATAAGTGAATGGCAGCCCAAGTGAAGCCCTTTTACTACGATTTTCAATTTTCTGTTCAATCCACATTGCAGAGATATAAGGAAAACCACCATTTGGTTCCCAAGTTTTATTCAAGAACTCATACAAAATATTTCAGATAAACAAGTTTTTTTTAAAGATTTTATTTATTTATTTGACAGAGAAAGACAGCAAGAGAGGGAACACAAGCAGGGGGAGTGGGAGAGGGAGAAGCAGGCTTCCAGCGGAGCAGGGAGCCCAATGCAGGGCTCGATCCCAGAACCCTGGGATCATGACCTGAGCCAAAGGCAGACGCTTAATGACTGAGCCACCCAGGGACTCCTAAACAAGTTTTTTTTTTAAGATTTTATTTATTATTTATTTGACAGAGAGAGACAGAGAGAGCAAGCAGGGGGAACTGCAGGCAGAGGGAGAGGGAGAAGCAGGCTCCCCTCCAGAGCAGGAAATCTGATGCGGGGCTCAATCCCAGAACCCTGAGATCATGACCTGAGCCAAAGGCAAACACCCAACCGACTGAGCCACCCAGGTGCCCCTATATAAACAAATTTTAATCCTCATCTTCCTCTTCCTCATCTGGTTAATCTGGAAGTAATGCAATTTGTAACTCTCTTTGCTGTTAGCAACTACATACAACCAATCACATAGATTATTCTTCTTCAATTATTTTTTTGGTGAGATATTTCAAACATCTTTTGGAAAAAGGCACCTCAGGAGTTTCAGTAATTTTTCTCTTGCTCCTTTCAATGGTTACAGCCCCTCCACCAAGATCCCCAGCTTTTCCATTCACTTTGATTCTCTTTTGAAGAAACTGCTCAAAATTGACAACATCCTTGATTCCATCTTCTACAGGGTGGGTGTAGTCAAGGGTAAACTTCAGAACTTGCTTCTCCCCCCACCACCTGATTTGCCTCAAGCTTTTTCATGGGCACCATGAAAGCATTGGAGGCAGAAAGGAGTACTCCAGTGTTCTTTTGATATCCATTTACTTGATAGATGTTTCTGCATTCCCTCACTTTTAATTTGTAGTTATCTTTAGGTCTGAAATGAGACTCTTGTAGGCAGCATATACATGGGTCTTGTTTTTTGTTTATTTGTTTGTTTTGGGGTTTTTGTTGTTGCTGTTTTGTTTTGTTTTGTCCATTCTGTCACCCTAGGTCTTTTGACGGGGGCCTTTAGTCCATGTATATTCAAAATGATTATTGATAGATATATATTTATTGAGATTTTATTATTTTTTTTAGTGATTGTTCCTGTAGATTTTTTTCTGATCCTTTCTGGTCTTTATTTCATGGTTTTCTGGTTTTCTTTAGTGATATATTTGAATTTCTTTCTCTTTATTCTTTGCATATTTATTAGTGGATTTTGATTTTTATGGTTACCATTAGGTTTGTATATAACATCTTCTGTACATAGCAGGCTATATTAAGTTGATGTCATTTAAGTTTGAAATCATTCTTTTCTCCTCTCCTCCCCACATTTTTGGTATATGTTATTTGGTATATCTTATATCTTGTAAGTCCCTTGGCTGATTTTTCACAGAATTATTCACTTTTACTGCTTTTGTGTTTCCTACTTTTATACTGTCAATTTGGTCTCTCCTTTCCACTCCAAGAGTCCCATTTCATATTTCTTGCAGGATGATTTAGTGGTTGTGAACTCCTTTAGTTTTCACTTTTCTGGGAAACTCTTTATCTGTCCTTCTGTTGTGAATGATAGCCTTGCTGGATACAGTATTCTTGGCTGCAGATTTGTCCCACTCAGCACTTTGAACATATCATACCTCTTTCTTCTGGCTTGCAAAGTTTCTGTTGAAAAATCTTCATCTAGCCTTATGGGTTTTCCCTTGTAAGTTACTGACTTCTTTAGTCTTGCTTCTTTTATTTTATTTTTTCTTTATTAGTATATTTTGCCAATTTATTTACAAGTCTTGGTGTAGGTCTGCTTTTGTTGACTTTGATGATAGTTCTCTATCCCTCTTGGATCTGGATCCTTTCCAGAGTAGGGAAGTTTTCAGCTATTATTTCTTCAAACAAATTTTCTGCTCCCTTTTCTCTCTTTTCTTCTTCTGGGGCACTTATAATGTGAATGTTATTACATTTGATGGAGTTACTGAGTTCCTTAAGTCTGTTCATATTTTGTATAATTCTTTTTTCTCTCTTTTGTTCAGCTTCATTGTTTTCCATTACTCTGTCATCTAGGTCACTAATTCAATCCTCTGTTTCTTCCATTCTGCTCTTCATTCCATCAAGCCTGTTTCTCATTTTGTTTATTGACCCCTTTATCTGTGCTATGTTTTTCATTATTCTGTTTTTAGGCTCTCAATCATGTCTTCCACTCTTTTCTTAAGTTCAGTGAGTATTCTTAATATCATTGCTGTAAATTCTCTATCATGCATGTTACTTATATATCTTTTGCTTAAATCTTGGCCTGTGGCCTTGTCTTGTTCTTTCATTTGGGATAAATTTATCTGTCTCTTCATTTTGTCTACCTCTCCGTGTCTGTTTCTTTGTGTTAAGAAAGTGAGCTATATCTTCTGCTCTTGAAAGTAGTGACTTTATGAGGAAGAGGTCTTGGAGTGCCTTGCAGTGCAGTGGCCCCTGTTACCAGAAACTGGCGTTTCAGGAGAGTATCCTATGTGTGTTGCTTACACCTTGCTGTTGTCTCCAACTCATTTTTCCTCTTACTGCAGTCATCTACAGTGAGTCTATGTCTGTTGTGGGCTACGCTTGCTGTCTGTTGTGTTATTGGAACCCAGGCAGGCCAGCTCTGAGTGGGTGTTACCCCCAGGGAAATTGGGAATTGGTTGTTTTTCCACAATTGAAAGTGGGATATTGAAGTCTCCTGTTTGTTTGTTTTTTTTTTTTCCAGTTTTTACTCAAATTCCAGTTAGTTAAGATACAATGTAACATTAGTTTCAGGAGTAGAATTTAGTTATTTATCACTTATATATATAACACCCAGTGTTCATCACAAGTACCTTCCTTAATACCCATCATCCATTTAGCCCATCCTCCCACCCACCTCCCCTCCAGCAACCCTCAGTTTGCCCTCTATAGTTAAGAGGCTGTTCTATGGTTTACCTCACTTTCTCCCCCCCCTCAGGTTCTTCTGTTTCATTTCTTAAATTCTACATATGAGTGAAATCATATGGTGTTTGTCTTTTTCTGACTAACTTATTTCACTTAGCATAATACACTCTAGCTCTATCTGTGCTGTTGGAAAAGGCAAGATTTTATTCTTCATGGCTGAGTAATATTCCATTATCTATATTTATATCTATAATCTATATCTATCTATCTATCTATCATCTATCATCTATCTATCATCTATTTATCATCTATCTATCTATCATCTATATCTCACATATTCTTTATCCATTCATCTGTCAATGGATGTTTGGGTTCTAGGAATAAACCTAATAAAAGAGGTAAAAGATCTGTACTCTAAAAAATGCAGAACATTTATGAAAGTAATTGAAGATGACACAAAGAAATGGAAAAACATTCCATGCTCATGGATTGTAAGAACAAATATAGTTAAAATGTGTATAATGACCCAAAACAATTTACTATTTGGTAGAGTTGTCTATCACTTCAATTTTCTCATGGTTTGCTTCATATATTTAAGATACCTGATATATATATATATATATATATATATATATATATATATATATATATATTTATGTAAATTGTTCTATCTCCTTGGAAACTTGATCTTTTATCATACATAATATCTGTCTTTGTCTCTTGTAAGATTTTTTTGACCTAAATCTATTTTGTCTGATATTTTACAGCCAGTATATTTCCCTTTTGGTGACTGCTTACATGGAATAACGTTTACATCCTTTAATTTTCAAACTATTCCTGTTTTCACATCTAAAGTGAGTTCTTTGTAAACAACATATATTAGGATCTGGTTTTAATCTGTTCTGTCAATCTATGTTTTTTTTATTGGGGCATTTATCTATTTACATTTAAAGTAATTATTCATAGTTAAGGACTTACTATTTCCACTCAGTTATTTGTTTTCCAAGTATTTTACAGCTTTTTTGTCTCTCATTTCCTCTTATACTGCCTTCTTTTGTGATTAGTTGATTTTTTTGTATTGGCATTTTTCATTCATATTTTTTATTATATATTTATAGACACTTTTGTGTTACAATGGGAGTTACATATAACATAATAAAGTTAATTCTATTTAAAACAAATATCAACTTAAATTCAATCTCACTAAAACTACTTTTATAGCTCAACCTTCCTTTGTGTTACCAATGTCACAAATTACATCTTTAATTAAATAGATTATATTAAAATAGATTTATCATTATTTTATGATTTTACCTTAAATCCTGTAGAATAAAAAGTCATGTTATGAACAAAAATTATAGTAATACTTGTTTTTATAATTACTTTTGTATTTACTTTTATTAGAAAAATTTATATATACAGTGGCTTCTAGTTTTCTCTGACATTTTTCGTTTCAACTTGAAGGATTCCTCTCAGCATTTATAGTAGTGCAAGTCAAGTAGTAATAAACTCCCTCAGCTTTTGTTAATTTGTAAATGAATTATTTTCTCCTCATTTTTGAAGAGTGGATTTACCAGATTTAGAATTTTGGGTTGACAGTCTTATTATTTTTCTTTCAGCACTTTAAATGTTTTATTGCACTGTCTTTGGTTCTGAAATGTTTCTGCTTGCAAATCTACTAGTAATATTATTGAGGAACACTTTTATATGATGATCTTTATTCTCTTCCTGTTTTCAAAATTCTTTCTTTATCTTTGGCTTTTGACACGAAGATTATAATGTGTCTCAGTGCAGGTGTCTTGTATTTATCCTACTTTTTAATTCTTTGAATTTTTTGTATTTGTATAATTGTGCCTTTCTTTAATTATTAGAATTTCTCAGCCATGATTTTTTTTTCAAATAATTCTCTTTGACCTTTGTCTTTATCTTCTGTTGGGGCTCCCATAATGTGTATATCTGTCTTTTTTATTGTGTCACATAAATCCTTTTCACTTTTACTCATTTTCTTTTCTTTTCACTTGTCTGAATTGATAATTTGAAATTACCTGTCTTCAGGTACAGTCATTCTTTCTTCTGCCTATTTGAATCTGCTGTTGAACTACTCTAGTGAATTTTTCAATCAGTTATTGTATTTTATAGTTCCAGAACATATGTTTGGCCCTTTTTGTAATTTCTATTTCTTTGTCAATATTCTTGTTTAGTTTATGTGTTGTTTTCCTGATATACTTTAGCTTTATAGTTTGTGTATTCCTTTAGCTTCTTGATCATGTTTAAGACAGTTTTTAAAAAGTCTTTGTCTAGTAAATCTAAAGACTATTTCTTCACAGATCATTCATAAAAAATTATTATGTTCCTAAAAAAAATTATTATATTCCTTTAACAGGTTATGCTTTCCTATTTGTCTTGTAAGAATTGTGATCATTTATTGAATATTGGGCATCTGAAAAAATGCTACTTTTTAAACTCTTTGTAGACTGGTTCCATGCATTGAAAGATTTTCACTAATATTCCAGGCATGAAGGCTTATGGTCTTCTCTGGATTATTCTGTGCATGTGCCATCCCTGGGCATATGTGTGCAGGTTTTCCAATTCTTCCTAAACATTTCTGCATTTAAGTGTCTTGATTTGGGGCGCCTGGGTGGCTCAGTCATTAAGCATCTGCCTTTGGCTCAGGTCAAGATCCCAGGGTCCTGGAATCAAGCCCCACATCAGGCTCCTTGCTCCACAGGAAGTCTGCTTCTCCTTCTCCTACTCCCCCTCCTTGTGTTCCCTCTCTCACTGTGTCTCTCTCTGTCAAATAAATAAAATAAAAATTTTTAAAAATATAAGTGTCTTGCTTTTTCTAAGGGTAGTACCTTTGTTTCTAACAACTTAGATATTCTCTTATGTATATCAATCAGTTGTCTTTCATTCCTTTTGTTTGTGAGACTATTTCTCTGTGGCATTTATGAATCATGTTGCTGTGTCTTTCAGTAGTTTGAGATTTCAAGTACTTTTGGCCATGTAAGCTCCAAGTTAGGCTTCAAAGAGACCAATTACTCAGGAAGCCTGCAAACAAATTAGAACATTGAAAATTTGGTCCATTTTACTCTTTCTGGTTTACAGAAGGGAACTAAGTATTAGGATTCTGCTTCCCCCAAACCATCCTGCACCACATTAGAAAGGCTATTAAGCAAAGTGGAGTAAAAGCACAACAAAATGTCCTACAATGTTCAATATATCTTTTTTTGGTTGTGTGTTTGGTTGTTGTAGAATTCAAAATGATTTCCAAAGTTACTATTAAGTTAATTTAGTGGGGTTTTTTTTTGTAATTTATTTAATGTTTCTCAGGGGAACATAGGCCTGGGGATTTTTAGTTTACCATCTTGCTCACATCACCTACTTTATCAATTTTTGATTCATACATTTGGAAGATAAGAATTAGGAACTTATAGAATTTAAATAGTTATTTCATTTTGATTAACTGAATCACTTATTACTTTACAATGTTTTTCTGTCTATGGTAATATTCCTTTTCTGAAATACAAGTTTTCCAAGATTCATATAGCCAATGCAGTTTTCTGGACTTAGTTTATTTTCATGTAATTAAGTGGGTGAGGATGAGAACATGGATGATCTCTTTTGTCACCATGTTTCAATTATTTTATGAAATGCACACCTTGGAAACCATTTCAAATTTAATCATTGTTAGCTTTTTCTCCACTATCTTTTCAAGCCAAAGGAGAAACTCATTGTAAAACATATTTTCTTTGGAGAAGTGTCTATTCATGTCTTCTGCCCATTTATTGACTGGATTATTTGTTTTTTTGGGTGTTGAGTTTGAGAAGTTCTTTACAGATCTTGGATACTAGTCCTTCATGCATAATGTCATTTGCAAATATCTTCTCCCATTCCATGGGTTGCCTCTTAGTTTTGTTGACTGTTTCCTTTGCTGTGTAAAAGCTGTTTATGTTGATGAAGTCCCAAAAGTTCATTTTTTGCTTTTGATTCCTTTGCTTTTAGAGACGTGTCTTGAAAGAAGTTGCTGTGGCTGATGTCAAAGAGGTTACTGCCTATGTTCTCCAGGGTTTTGATGGATTCTTGTCTCACATTGGTCTTTCATCCATTTTGAGTTTATCTTTGTGTATGGTGTTGGAGAATGGTCAAGTTTCAGTCTTCTGTATATAGCTGTCTAATTTTCCCAGCACAATTTATTGAAGAGACTGTCTTTTTTTCATTGTATATTTTTTCCTGATTTGTCAGAGATTAGTTGACCATAGAGTTGAGGGTCCATATCTGGTCTCTCTATTCTGTTCCATTGATCTATGTGTCTGTTTTTGTGTCAATACCATGTTGTCTTGGTGATCACAGCTTCGTAATATAGCATGAAATCAGGCAACACGATACCCCAGTTTGTTTTTCTTTTTCAACATTTCCTTGGCGATTCGGGGTCTTTTCTGGTTCCATACAAATTTTGGGATTGTTTGTTCCAGCACTTTGAAAAATGCCAATGGTATTTTGATAGGGATGGCATTGAAAGTACAGACACTTCTCCAAAGAAGACATACAAATGGCTAACAGACACATGAAAAAATGTTCAACATCATTAGCCATCAGGGAAATTCAAATCAAAACCACATTGAGATGCCACCTTACACCAGTTAGAATGGCAAAAATTAACAAGGCAGGAAACAAAAAATGTGGAGAAAGGAGAACCCTCTTACACTGTTGGTGGGAATGCAAGTTGGTATAGTCACTTTGGAAAACAGTGTGGAGTTTCCTCAAAAAGTTGAAAATAGAGTTACCCTATGACCCAGCAATTGAACTACTGGGTATTTACCCTAAAGATCCAGATATAGGGATAAGAAGGGACACATGCGCTCCAATATTCATAGCAGCAATGTCCACAATAATCAAACTGTGGAAGGAGCTGAGATGCCCTTCAACAGATGAATGGATAAAGAAGATGTGGTTCATATATACGATGGAATATTACTTAGCCATCAGAAAGGATGAATACCCACCATTTGTATCAACATGAATGGAATTGGAGGGGATTATGCTAAGTGAAATAAGTCAAGCAGAGAAAGACAATTATCATATGGTTTCACTCATATGTGGAACATAAGGAATAGCATGGAGTACATTAGGGGAAAGAAGGAAAAACTGAAGGGGGAGGAATCAGAGGCGGAGACAAACCATGACAGGCTATGGGTTCTGGGAAACAGTCTGAGGGTTTCATAGGGGAGGGGGATAGGGGGATGGGTTAACTCGCTGATGGGTATTAAGAGGACATGTGTTGCAATGAGCACTGGGTGTTATATGCAAGTAATGAATCATGCAACACTAAAAAAAAAAAAAAAATTCTTAAAAGTCAGTCATGTAACCTTGTTGCCTTTATGCCTGTCCTTAGCCAATTTATCCTCTCTGAGTTTTACTTTTCTCATCTCCAAATGCTGTGCATTGTCAACAACAACAACAACAAAAAATGGAAACACCACAAATACATGGAGAATAAAGAACATCCTACTAAAGAATGAATGGGTTAACCAGGAAAAAAAAGAAGAATAAAATATACATGGAAACAAATGAAAATGAAAACAGAATGGTCCAAAACTGTTGGGATGTAACAAAAGCAGTCATAAAAGGGAAGTATATAGCAATACAAGCCTAATTCAAGAAGCAAGAACATCTCAAATACACAATTTAAACTTACATGTAAAGGACCTAGAAAAATAACAAGAAATGAAACCTAAAGCCAGCAGAAGAAGGGAAATAATAAAGATTAGGGCAGAAATAAATGATATAGAAATAACAACAACAACAACAAAAACCAGTAGAACAGACAAATGAAACTAGGTGCTTATTCTTCAAAGATTTAATAAAATTGATAAGCCCCTAGCCATACTTATCAAAATGAAAAGAGAAAAGACCCAAATAAATAACACCACAAATGAGAGAGAAGAAATCACAAACAATACAACAGAAACATGAATAATTATAAGAGAATATTAAGAAAAATTATATACTAACAAATTGGGCAATCTGGAAGAAAAGGATATATTCCTAGAAAGACAGAAACTGACAAAACTGAAACAGGAAGAAATAAAAAATTTGAGCAGACTAATTACAAGCAAAGAAACTGAATCAATAATCAAAAATCTCTCAATGAACAAAAGTCCAGGGCCAGATGGCTTCCCAGTGGAATTCTACCAGACATATAAAGAAGAGTTAATACTTACTCTTCTCAAACTGTTCCAAAAAAATAAAAATAGAAGGAAAACAAGGCCAACATTACCTTAATTCCAAAACCGGACAAAAACCCCACTGAAAAGGAGAATTATAGGCTAATATCTCTGTTGAACATGGATGCTACAAGGCCAGAATTACCTTAATTCCAAAACTGGACAAAAACCCCATTTAAAAGGAGAATTACAGGCTAATATCCCTGATGAACATGGATGCAAGAATTCTCAACAAAATAGTAGAAAATTGAATCTAACAGTAGGTTAAAGGAATCATTCACCAGGATCAAGTGAGATTTATTCCTGGCCTAAAAGAGTAGTTCAATATTCACAGATCAATCAGCATGATACACCACATCAGTTAAAGAAAGGATAAGAACCATATGATTTTCTCAATTGATGCAGAAAAAAACTGACAAAATACATAATCCATTATTGATTTTAAAAAACCCTCAACAAAGCAGAGATAAAGGGAACATACCTCAATATCATAAAGGCTATGTACAATAGACCCACAGCTAATATTATCCTCAATGGGGGAAAACAGAACTTATCCTGTATGGCCAGGAACATGGCAGGGATGTCCACTCTCACCATTACTATTTTACATAGTACTAAAAGTACTAGCCTCAACAATCAGACAACTATAAGAAAAAAATAAAAGACATCCAAATCAGCAAGGAAGTCAAACTTTCTCCATTCCCAGATGATATATTTCTCTATGTAGAAAACCCAAAAGACTCCACAAAAAAAATTGTTAAAATGGGTACACAAATTCAGTAAAGTCACAGGATACAAAATCAACACACAGAGATCTTGCATTTCTATACACCAGTAATGAAGCAGCAGAAACAAATCAAGTAATTTATCTCATTTACGATTGCAGCAAAAAACATAAGACACCTAGGAATAAACCTAAAAAAAGAGGCAAAAGATCTGTATTCTGAAAATTATAAAACACTGATTAAAGAAATTGAAGGTGACGCAAAAAAAAAAAAAAAAAAAGGAAAAACATTCTATGCTCATGGATCAGAATGTGAATACTGTTAAAATGTCTATACTGCCCAAAGCAATCTACACATTTGATGCAATCCCTATCAAAATACCACAAGCATTTTTTACAGAGCTAGAACAATCCTAAAATTTATGTGGAAAAAGAAAAGACCCCGAATAACCAAAGCAATCTTGAAAAAGAAAAGCAAAGCTGTAGGCGTCAGAATTCTGGACTTCAAGCTATATTACAAGGCTGGAGTCATGAAGACGGTATGATACTGGTACAAAAACAGACACATATCAGTGGAACAGAATAGAAAACCTAGAAATGGACCTCTGACTATATGGTCAACTAATATTTGGCAAAGCAGGAAAGAATATCCAATGGAAAAAAGACAGTCCCTTCAACAAATGGTGTTGGGAAAACTGGACAACAACATGCAAAAGAATGAAACTGGAGCACTTTCTTACACCATACAGAAAAATAAATTCAAAATGGATGAAAACCTAAATGTGAGACAGGAAACCATCAAAATCCTAGAGGAGAACACAGGCAGCAACCTCTTTGACATCAGCTATAGCGATTTCTTACTAGACATGTCTCTTGGAGGCAAGGGGAATAAAAGAAAAAGGAATTATTGGAACTTCATCAAGATAAAAAGTTTCTGCACAACAAAATAAACAATCAACAAAACTAAATGTTAACCTTATGAATGGAAAAGATATTTGCAAGTGACATATCTGATTAAGGGATAGTATCCAAAATCAGTCAAGTACTTATCAAACTCAACACCCAAAAAACAAATAATCCAGTTAATAAATGGGCAGAAGACATGAATAGACATTTTCCCCAAAAAGCTATACAAATGGCTAACAGATACATGAAAAGATGTTCAACATCACTTATCGTCAGGGAAATGCAAATCAAAACTGCAAGAAGATATTACCTCACACTTGTCTGAATGGCTAAAATTAACAACACAGGAAACAACAAATATTGGCCAGTATGTGGAGAAAGGCAAACCCTCTTACACTGTTGGTGGGAGTGCAAACTGGTGGAACTACTCTGGAAAACAGTATAGAAGTTCCTCAAAAAGTTAAAAATAGAACTAAACTACTACCCAGCAATTACACTACTAGGTATTTACCCAAAGGATACTAAAATAGAGAGTGGATGGGGTGCATACATCTTGATGTTTATATCAACATTAACAACAATAGCTAAATTATGGAAAGAACCCAAATGACCATTGACTGATGAATGAATAAAGAAGAAGTGGTATGTAAATACACGATGGAATATTATCCACCCATAAAAAAGAACAAAATCTTGCCATTTGCAAAGACATGGATGGAGCTAGAGCATATTATGCTAAGCAATATAAGTCAGTCAGAGAAAGACATATACTATATAATTTCATTCATATGTGGAATTTAAGATGCAAAACAGATGGATACAGAGGAAGAAAAAAAAAAAGAGAGAGGGACAAACCATAAAAGAGACTCTTAACTATAGAGAACAAACTGAGGGCTGCTTGGGGGAAGTCGGGGGGGTGGGCTAGGCGATGGGTATTAAGGAGGGCATTCATTGTGAAATGCGCTAGGTGTTATATGTAAGTTATGAACCATTAAATTCTACTCTTGAAACTAATATTACACTATATGTTAACTAATAGAATTTAAATAAAAACTTGAAAAAAAGAGGCTTAGTGTATCTGAAAAAAATTTGTCATATCAAATTCTTATGGAAACAATTTTGTTGGTCTCTCTACCCCTCCCCTGCTTCTTCTGATTTTGTCTTTCATTCTGTTTGCTTTGACCATATGTTTTACATTCCTTGTGTTTATTCAAACAAATACAACTATATAAATCTTTAAAAAGTATATTACGTGCAACATTTTTATAGCTTAAAATCTGACATTAATACTAGAATAAACAGAATTCAAAAATGTTAAATCAAACTTTATAATTTTTTGTACTCCTTCTTTCTCTTGTCCTAATTTCTCCCTTCATCTGTCTGTTATTTAAGTATATTTTAACTGTCTAAGCCAGACCAATTATATAGTTAGAATCTACATAATCTTCTCCAGTAGCTCACAGGGGGAAAAAAATCACTAAAGTAACTTACAAAATATCAAATTCTCACAATTTTCATTAAAAAAGAAAGCATATCTGCTTTATTTTTTTCCCAAGCAAACCTTTAGGAGTCTCCCAGATTTCTAAAAAAGATTTATTTAATTATTTGAGAGAGAAAAAGAAAGAAAGAGGAGGAGAAAGGCAGAGGGAGAGGGAGAGATATCTTTAAGTGACTCCTCGCTGAGCCTGGAGCCTGAAGTGCAGGGCCCAATCCCAGGACACTGAAATCATGACCCAAAATCAAGAGTTGGATGCTTAAACAACTGAGCTCCTTAGGTGCCCCTCTCCCCATATTTTAAAGTATCAAATAGGTTGCTGTCTCTTGTATCCTTACCAAATTATTGCTTGGGGAAATAGGTTAAAATAATGTATTAATAATCTAAATCACATTGGCTGTGTCCAAACCATGAATTCAACGATGGATTATACAATATAGTCAGAAAGTCTTTTTTGTTTTATTTTCTTTTCATTTTCTATAGCTAGAAATGCCTTTGCAATGATTGAATCTCATGCTAAGGAAATTAACCAATAAAGGAGAAAGGGCAACAGATGTATGATAAAAAGGAAAAAAAAATAATGTTCAAAGAAGGTAAAGAAGAAAAGTTGGAATTTTTGTTTTTGTAGAGTGCACAGATGCTTTTTATAAAGCCGTTGGTATTTGAATCCCTCTATAAGGATTCAAAGAAAATGAATTAAAGCACAAAATTTCTTCTGACAGGAACATATTTGAATCCCCTTTTCATTATGAGCTCTAGGTATTGGCTTTGACTAGGTCATTTTTCAGCATCTTAAGAGGATTTTTTTCATTTAAAACATAATCTTAATGAATGACAAGATTACATTGTTGCAGCAGTTCTTTGTGCTAAAAATAGCACAAAATTGAAATCATAATTACAACAAAGAACATAATGAATTAAAAAGTAATGAAAAATTTAAAATCCTACTGTTTAAATAGCACATGCTAGTTATTTTGTATCCAATATCTCTCTTCATTACTGAAGTATATTTGACATATAATTTTATATTAGTTTCGGGCTTACAACATAGTGATTTCACAATTCAGTACATTCCTCAGTGCTCACCATGGTAAGTGTGGTCAACATCTGTGGCCATAGAATGTTATTACAGTGTTTTTGAACATTTTTCATATACTGTACTTTTCATCTCTGTTACTTTATTATTATATAACTAGAAGGTTTTTTCCCCTAAAACCCTTTCACCTATTTCATTCAACCCACCACCCCTCTGGCAAATGCCAGTGTGTTCTCTGTATTTAAGAGTCTGTTTTTTATTTGTTTGTTTGTTCTGTTTTTTAGATTTCATATATAAGTGAAATCATATGACATTTGTATTTGTCTGACATTTCACTTAGTATAATATACTCTAGGACCATCCCTGTTGTTGCAAATGGCAAGATCACATTCTTTTTAAATAGCTGATTAATATATACATATATATATTTTGTTTGTTGCACTAAATTGTGCACCTGAACCTAATAGTTGTGAGGTATAAAATATATATATACGTATATATTAATCAGTAATTAAATAATATATAAATATATATTATATATTTATATTATTATATATTATAATAATATATAATAACATAATAATAATATATAATATGTATTTATATAAATAATATATTTATAAATATTATAAATAATATATTTATATATTCTATATATATCACATATTTAATATATATATACTCAATTCAATATATACAATTATATATCTATCTATCTATCTATCTATGTATATATCACAAACACACTACATCTCCTTTATCCATTCATCTATTGATGGACACTTGGGTTCCTTCCATATCTTGACTTTTGCAAATGATGCTATAATAAACATAAGAATTCATACATCTTTTCAAATTAAATTTTTCATTTACTTTGGATAAATACCCAGCAGTGGCATGACTGGATCAAATGATATTTCTATTTTTTTTTTTTTTTTAAGATTTTATTTATTTGACAGAGAGAGACACAGTGAGAGAGGAACACAAGCAGGGGGAGTGGGAGAGGGAGAAGCAGGCTTCCCGCAGAGCAGGGAGCCCGATGCGGGGCTCGATCCCAGGACCCTGGGATCATGACCTGAGCTGAAGGCAGACGCCTAACGACTGAGCCACCCAGGCGCCCCATGATATTTCTATTTTTAATTTTTGAGGCAACGTTGTACTGTTCTTCACAGTGATGGCACCAATTTACACTCCCACCAACAGATCATGAGAATTCTTTTTTTTTCTACATCCTTATCAACACTTGCTATTTCTTTTATTCTTGATATTAGTTATTCTGACTGGTGTGAGGTAATATTATTGTGGTTTTCATTATCATTTCCCTGATGATTAGTGATATTGAGCACATTGCCATGTATTTGTTGATTATTTGTATGTCTTCTTTGGAAAAACGTCTAATTGAGATCCTCTGCCCTTTTTTGTAATCGGGTTTTGGGGTATTCTTAGTGTTGAGTTGTATAAGTTCTTTATATATTTTGGATATTAAGCCCTTGTTGGATATATCTTTTACACATATATTCTCCCAATCTGTACGTTTCTTTTTGTTTTGTTGATGGTTTCCTTAACTGTGCAAGAGGTCTTTATTTTGGTGTAGTTCCAGTAAGTTATTTTTGCTTTTGTTTCCCTTGCCTGAGGAAGCATATCCATAAAGATGTTACTAAGAATGATGTCCAAGAGATCACTGCCTATTTTTAAAGAGGTTTATGAAGTCACATCTCACATTTAGGTCTTCATTCAATTTTGATTTTGATACCTCCAGCTTTGTTCTTTCTCAAAGATATTTTTGGCTATTCAGGGTTTTGTAGTTCTATACATATTTAAGGATTACTTGTTCCAGTTCTATGAAAAAAAATGCTTTTGGTATTTTGATAGAGATTGTACTGAATTTATAGAATGCTTTGGGTAGTAAGGACATTTTAACAATAATAATTCTTCCAATTCATGAGTATATAATATTTATTTGTGTCATCTTCAAATTCTTTCTTCAATGTCTTATTATTTTCAGAGTATAGGTCTTTCAACTTCTTGCTTAAATTTATTCATAGGCATTTTATTGTTTTTGTGCAGTTGTAAACTGGATTTTTAATTTTTTTTCTTTCTGTTACTTTGTTATATTGTATAAATGTGAGACATGAAACAATCAAATTCCTAGAGGAGAACTGAGACCATAATCTTTTTGACATTGACCAAAGCAACTTCATTCTAGATAAGTCTTCTGAGGCAAAGGAAATCAAAGCAAAAATAAACTACTGGGACTACATGAAAATAAAAAGCTTTAGCACAGCAAAGGAAAAAAAAATCAACAAAACTAAAAGTCAACCTATTGAATAGAAGTTATATGCAAGTAACTTATCTGATAAAGAGTTAGTTAGTTAATTATTATTAAGAGTTAGTATATATACAAAATATATAAGGATATTATAAAACTCAAAACCCCCAAACTGAATAATCTAATTAAAAATGACAGAAGAGGGGCGCCTGGGTGGCTCAGTCGTTAAGCGTCTGCCTTTGGCTCAGGTCATGATCCCAGGGTCCTGGGATCGAGCCCCACATCGGGCTCCCTGTTCCCTGCTCTGCGGGAAGCCTGCTTCTCCCTCTCCCACTCCCCCTGCTTGTGTTCCCTGTCTCACTATATCTCTCTCTGTCAAATAAATAAATAAAATCTTTAAAAAAAAAAAATGACAGAATACATGAAGAGACACTTTTCCAAAGAAGGCATCCAGATGGCCATCAGACACAAGAAAAGATGGTCAACATCACTGATCATCAGGGAAATACAAATCAAAACTCCAATGAGATATCACCTCGCATGTGTCAGAATGGGTAAAATGAACAATACAAGAAATAACAGGTGTTGGCAAGGATGAAGAAAAAGGGGAACCCTCTTGCACTGTTGGTGGGAATGCACACTGGTGCAGCCACTCTGGAAAACAGTATGGAAGTCCCTCAAAAAGTTAAAAATAGAACTACACTATGATGCAGTAATTGCACTACTAGGTATTTACAAAAAGGATACAAAAATTCTAATTTGAAGGGATCCATGCCCCCAAATATTTATAGCAACATTATCTACAATAGCACAATTATGAAAACAACCCATGTGTCCATCGATGGATGAACTGATAAAGAAGATGTGAGAGTTTACACACACACACACAAACACACACAATGGAATATTCCTCAGCCCCCCAAAAAAGAATGAAGTTTTGTCATTTGTAAAGGTGTGGATGGAGCTAGAATGTATTATGCTAAGCAAAATAAGTCAGTCAGAGAAAGACAAATACTCTATGATTTCACTCATATGTAGAATTTAATAAACAAAACAAATAAGCAAAGGGAAAAAAGAGAGAGAGAAACAAACCAAGGAACAGATTCAATTATAGAGAACAAAGTGATGGTTACCAGACGGCAGATGGGTGGGGTAATGGGTTAAATAGGTGATTGGGATTAAGTAGTGCACTTGTTTTGATGAGCACTGGGTGTTGTATGTAAGTGTTGAATCACTAAATTGTGCACCTGAAACTAATGTGACATTGTATGTTAACTAATTGGAATTAATATAAAAACTTAAAATAATTAGAGTCAAGCTTGCCCTAGTACCAGTGTGGCAGTCCCTTCCCACAGAAGACCAGCACAAACCACTTCTCAAACCATATCTTTAAAGCCTGGAGTTTAAAAGGTCAGCAGGCTTGGATGGTATAAAGACCAGAGGGTACAGTGCTGCTCCTGCGGAGAAGGCAGGGAAAGAACCCAGAGGCAAAGAGTGTGGAAACAGCAATCTGAAAATGCTTGGGACACACAGTGGGGAAATTATTCACTCTTCTTATATTGCTTCCCTGAGAGACAGCATTCATGGAGACACCTCTCTGGGGACAAAGTTGATAGCTGGTGCCATTTCCTTCTGCCACTGCTCAGCATAAAAACAGAATCACCCGTGGGAAGCAGTCCCAGGCCAGCACAGACTGCCTAACTTGTTTATAACAATTCTCACATGCCTGTCCTATGATAGGACTCCCCTTCTCAGTCAAACGACTCAATCCCAGCACAGTGGGCCCCTTTGCCAGAAGACCAAAAGAAACCCCTGCCCACATCATGTCCCCTGACCAGAGAGTTCTTCAGGGTTTCAGTTCTAGTGGAAGTAGTATCATGACTCATTTAACAAGCTGTCCATAACACAGCTAGTTAAAACTCATGACATTCTGGCCAAGGACCAAACACTGCCAACTGCAGGCAAGGAGAGCCTCTGCAGAAAACTAGTCTGAAGGATGAAACAGCCAAGACACAACAGCAGAACACATGCAGTACACACCAGAAACAGTCCCTGAAGCACCAGGCCCTGGACACTATATGACCTCTTCATAAATCCATTATTCTTAGGAGCAAGAAATACAACTGGCATTTGTAACACACAGGAGAAGGCAGAAACTTAGGCAAAATGCCAGGATGGAGGAATCCATACCAAATGAAAGGACAAGATAAGGCTATGCCCATAGATATAAGTGAAACAAATATAAGTAACATGCCTGATTAATAATTTAAAGCAACAATCATAAGGACACTCACTGGGCTTGAGAAAAAAAAATAGAAGACATCAGTGAGACACCTACTACAGAGGTAAAGGAGTTAAAAAATAAATCAGAAATGAAGAATGAAATAACTTAGGTTAGAAACAAGCTTGATGCAATGAACAGCAAGCCGGAAGAAGCAGAGGAAGAATTAGTGATATACAAGACAAAATAATGGAAAGTAATGAAGTTGAACAAAAGAGAGAAAGAATTATGGAACATGAGAAGGGACAGGAAACCCAGTGATTCCATCAAACATAATAACATTTGTACTTTAGGAGTCCAAAAAGAAGAAAAAGAAGAGAGAAAAGGGAGCAGAAAATTTATTTGAGGAAATAATAGCTGAAAACTTCCCTAATCTGGGGAAGGAAACAGACATCCAGATCCAGAAGGCACAGAGAACTCCCATCAAAATTAACAAAAGAAGGCCAACACCAAGATGTATTGTAATTAAATTTGCAAAATTTAGTGAAAAATAAATAAATCTTGATAACAGCAAAACAAAAGAAATCCTTAACATTCAAGGGAAGACCCATAAGGCTAGGTGGAGAGTTCTCAACAAAAACATGGCAAGCCAGAAGGGAGTGGCATGATATATTCATAGTGCTGAATGAGAAAAATCTGCAGCCAAGAATACTCTATCCAGCAAAGCTATCACTCATAATAGGAGGAGAGATAGTTTTCTAAACAAACGAAATCTAAAGGAATTTGTGATTACTAAACCAGCTCTGCAAGAAATATTAGAGGGGATTCTTTGAATGCAAAGGAGAGACCAAAAATGACAAAGACAAGAAAGGATCAGAGAAAATCTACAGAAACAACCATAAAACAAGAAATAAAATGGCACTAAATACATATATATACATAATTACTTTGAATGTAAATGGACTAAGTGTTCCAATCAAAAGAGATAGGGCATTAGAATGGATTTAAAAAAAAAAAAAAAACAAGACTCATCTATATGCCACCTATGGGAGACTCATTTTAGACATAAGGACATCTGGAGATTGAAAGTGAGGAGATGGAGAAACATTTATTTTTTATTTTATTTTATTTTTTTTAAGATTTTATTTATTTTTTTGACAGAGAGAGACACAGCGAGAGAGGGAACACAAGCAGGGGGAGTGGGAGAGGGAGAAGCAGGCTTCCCGCCGAGCAGGGAGCCCGATGTGGGACTCGATCCCAGGACCCTGGGATCATGACCTGAGCCGAAGGCAGACGCTTAATGACTGAGCCACCCAGGCGCCCTGGAGAAACATTTAAATATGAAAAGTTAAATGCAAATAGATGAGACAAGAAAGCCATAATAGCAATACATATATCAGACAAACTAGACTTTAAAACAAAGATTTTAACAAGAGACAAAGGCAGAACATAATAACAAAGGAGAAAATCCAAAAAGAAGATATAATTGTAAATTGTAAATATTTATGTACCCAATATGGGAGCTCCCAAATATATAAAATAACAAACATAAAGAGAATAATTGATAATAATACAATAATAGTAGGGGACTTTAATCCTCCACTTAAATCAATGAACATATCATTTAAACAGAAATTAAACAAGGGAAGAATGGCTTTGAATGATGCACCAGACCAGATGGACTTAACAGATACATTCAAAACTTTATATCCTAAAACAGTAGAAAACACATTCTTTTCAAGTGCACATATTCTCCAGAATAAATCTCATATTAGCCCCAAAACAGGCCTAAACAGACATAAAGATTGAAGTCACACCATGCACCTTTTCTGAACATAAAGCTATGAAACTAGAAGTCAACCAGAAGAAAATATCTGGAAAGACCAGAAGTACATGGAGGTTAAACAATATGCTACTAAAGAATGAAAGGGTCAACCAGGAAAGCAAAGAGGAAATTTTAAAAATACATGGAAACAACTGAATATGAAAACACAATGGTCCAAAACTATTGGGATACAGCAAAAACAGTCCTAAGAGGGAAGTATAGAGCAATACAACACTGCCACAAGAAGAAAGAAAAATCTCAAATAAATAACCTAACCTTACACCTAAATGAGCTAGAAAAAGAACAACAAATGAAGCCTAAAGTGAGCAGAAAGAAGGAAATAAAGATTAGAGCAGAAATAAATGATATAGAAACTAAAAAATGCAGTGGAACAGTTCAATTAAACCAGGTGCTGGTTCTTTGAGAAATTTAATAAAGTTGATAAACTCATAGCCAGACTTATTTTAAAAAAGAGAAAGGACAGACCAAATAAATAAAATCACAAAAGAGAGAGGAGAAATAATAACAAACACCAACAAAATAAAAAAAAATGTAAGAGAATATTATGAAAAACTGCATGCCAAAAAATTGGACAACTTGGAAGAAATGGACAAAGTTCTAGCAACATATAAACTACTGAAACTGAAACAGGAAGAAATAGAAAACTTGAACAGACCCATAACCAGCAAAGAAATTGAATCAACAATTTAAAAACTCCCAACAAACAAAAATCCAGGACTAGATGGATTCACAGGTGAATTATACCAAACATTTAAGAAGAGTTAAGACCTATCCTTAAACTATTCCAAAAAAAAATAGAAATGGAAAGAATACTTCCAAATTCATTTTATGAGACCAGCATTAACCTAATACTAAAACCAGAAAAAGACTCTAATAATAACGAGAACTACAGACCAATATCCCTGATGAATGTGGATGCAAAAATTCTCAATAAAATACTAGCAAACTGAATCTAAAAATACATTAAAAAATCACTCACCATGATCAAGTGTTTTTTTTTTTTTTCCTGGGTTGCAAAGTTGGTTCAATAATTGCAAATCAATAATGTGATGCACTACATTAATAGAAGAAGAGAAAAGAACCATATGATCAGAGGTACCAGGTACTGGGGCAGACAAGGACCCTCAACAATTCCTCCCAGTGTGGGCAGCTGCCATGGGTAGACAAGCCTGTGGGAGGATGGTGATGTTCCCTGGGCTTGGAAGGAGGCAGAAATGTCTGCTTTGCTGGCCTGGGACTTGAGGCACTGGGGCACATGAAGTGGACTGGCCAAAGGCAGGGCCAGGCTCCAGGTCCATAAGACCTGAGATGCCCAGTGGCCCAGGGGCCACATTAATTCCTCTCCTGCCTCCTTCAGCAGCCTAGGATTCTGAACCACAAGAAGGCAGTGGGATCCTCTGGGACCTCTAATCCCTCCCTCTGTCAGACTGAAAAGTCTCACATGGCAGAGGTCCAGCTGTGCCCCTTCTTGTGCATGGAGCCTCTGGTACCTGTGCCCTTCACACACATGATACATACAATACTGTGGGGTGGAGCCTGTGTGTGTGGACCTGTGACTGGGAGGCCACAGAGCAGCCACTGGGCAGTGTGGGCCCTGTGGACCTGCTGGTGAACAACACTGCCATGGCACTGCAGCAGCCCTTCCTGGAAGTCACCAAGGAGGCATGTGACATGTCCTTTGATGGGAACCCATAGGCTGTTTCCAAATGTCCCAGTTCATGGCCCATGGCTTAATAGCTAGGGGAACTCTGGGGTCCATCATGAATGTCTCCAGTCAGGCCTCACAGTGCACAATGACTAACCACAGCATCTACCACTAACCACTGCTCCACCAAGGGTGCCATGGACATACTGACCAAAGTGATGGCTCTGGAGTTAAGGACACACAAGATCTGCATAAATGCAGTGAACCCCACAGTGGTGATGACCCCCATGGTCCAGGGCAACTGGAGTGACCCCAGAAGGCCAAGGTAATGCTGGATTAAACCCCATTTGTCAAGTTTGCTGAGGTGGAAAACATGGTGGACATCATCTTTTTCCTGCTCAGTGGCTAGAGCAACATGACCACAGGTTCCACTGTGCCAGTGGATAGGGGATTCCTGGCTACCTGAGTCTCCTCTACCTAACACACCCTTGTTCCATGCTGAACCCACACCTGTTCCCCCACCTCTCCAATAAACATGATTCTTCTGCACACCCTGCACACTGATTCCTTGGCTTCTGGCAAGTGGCCAGAAGATGCAGAACCCAGTGCTGGATGTGGGAATGAATCCCAGGTACGCAAACATCCATTCAACTCACATCCCAATCCAGGTGGTAACCTGAATCCCATGTGTAAAATTTTTAGACCTGGCCAAGTCCCTAGCAGGACCTGGGAGGTGGGACCATCCAGAAGGCCAACTCCTAAGCATAGTGGTGAATTTGACCAAGGATAGACTTGGCCCTGTCCAGAGGATTCTGGTGTAGAAGCAGTTGAATTTTTAACAAACAGCTCTGTGGGTGTAAGCTAGACATAAATATTGGTTGATACTCATCAAAGTTAATGAGTAAGACAGAAGTGAAACAAGGAAGTTGGATGTTGGAACTTCAAAAATTTGTCTATGACATGGGTGACTGCTGAATCAGATGATAGTATTCAAATACTGGAAAAACATTTCTCACTTTCTTGAGTTATTCACAAAGTACTGAGTACATGAGACATGACATATATAAATTTAACCTGCATTTCTCCATTGCTTTAAGTCTAGACAACTGATAGTAAACCAAGCCCCACTGTAGAACTAGTGATTTTCCACTGTGTAAAGGCTCTCACCAATTTGATGTCATTGAGGGAAGAGATGGAAAGAGATGCACGGTCTTCCACCTTTATATGATATCCTCACCACAGAAGTGATAGGCATAAATAACCCCCAAAACATAAATAATAGCACTATGTACAAAATCAATTAGGGGATTTTGGAGTATTTGTTAATTTTGATTTTAATATAGGTAACTGTAAGTTTATATAAGTAATATAAGTACTAGAAGTACTTATATAAGTTTATATAGGTATTAAAGACTGTTTAGCAACAAAAACAAAAAGAACCATATGATAATTTCAATAGATGAAGAAAAATCATTTGACAAAGTACATCCATTCATGATAAAAACCCTCAACAAAGTAGATTTAGAGGGAACATACCTCAAAATAATAAAGGCCATAAACAAAAAAACAAAGTTAATATATTCAAAGAAAAAAAAAAAACTAAGAGCTTTATCCCTATGGTCAGGAACAAGACAGGGATGTCCAGTTTCACCACTGTTATTGAACATAGTATTTGAAGTCCTAGCCACAGCAATCATACAACAAAAACAAATAAAAGGCATCCAGATTGGCAAGGAAGAAATCAAACATTCACTATTTGTAGATGACGTGATACTGTATATAGAAAACCCAAAAGACTCCACAAAAAGCTGCTAGAGCTGATAAACGAATTCAGCAAATTGACAGGATATAAACTTTTCTATATAGAGTATACTCTACCAAAAAATTGCTAGAAATGATACATGAATTCAGTAAAGGATCAGGATACGAAGTCAACATACATAAATCTGTTGTATTTCTACACAACAATAATGAAGCAGCAGAAAGAAAAATTAAGGAATCAATCCCATTTACAACTGCAGCAAAACCAATATGATACCAAGGAATAAACCTAACCATGGGACACCTGGGTGGTACAGTCAGTTAAGCATCTGACTCTCGGTTTCAGCTGAGGTCATGATATCGGTGTCATGGAATTGAACCCCATGTAGGGCTCCACACTCAGTATGAAGTTTGACTAGGATTCTCTCTCCCTTTACTTCCAGACTTTAAGTTATATTACAAACCTGTAGTGATCAAGACAGTATGGCACTGGCACAAAAACAGACACATAGATCAAGAGAACAGAATGGAAAACCTAGAAATGAACTCACAACGATATGGACTATTAGTCTTCAACAAAGCAGGAAAGACTATCCAATGGTAAAAAGACAGTATCTTCAACAAATGGTGTTGGGAAAACTGGACAGCAACATGCAAAATAATGAAACTGGACCACTTTTTAATACCAAACACAAAAATAAATTAAAAATGGATTAAAGACCTAAATGTGAGACTTGAAATCATAAAAATCCTAGAGGACAATACAGGCAGTAAACTCTTTGATATCAGCCATAGAAACTTCCTTCTAGATATGTCTCTTGAGGTAAGGTAAAACAAAACAAAGCAAAACAACAACAACAACAACATCAAAAAATTATTGGGACTTCATCAAAATAAAAAGCTTCCACACAATGAAGGAAACAATCAACAAAACTAAAAGGCAACTGACAGAATGGGAGAAGATATTTGTAAATTATATCTCTGATAAAGGGTTAGTATTTAAAATCTATAAAGAACTTATAAAACTCAACAACCAAAAAACCAAATAATCCAATTTAAAAAAATGGGCCAAAGACATGAATAGACATTTTTCCAAAGGAGACATACAGATGGCCAACATACACATGAAAAGATGCTCAACATCACTTATCATCAGGGAAATACAGATCAAAACTAGAATGAGATATCACCTCACACCTGCCAAAATGGCTAAAATCAATAACACAAAAACAACAGGTGTTGGTGAGGATGTGGAGAAAGAGGTACCCTCTTGCAAGGTTGATGGGAATGGAAACTGGTGCAACCACTCTGGAAAACAGTATGGAAGTTCCACAAAAAGTTAAAAAAAAGAACTACCTTATGATCCAGCATTGCTCTAGTGGGTACTTTCCCAAGGAATACAAAAACACTAATTCAAAGGGATCCATGCGTCCCATTTTTATGGCAGCATCATCTTTAATAACCAAATTATGGCATTAGCCCAAGTGTCCATAGATTGATGAATGGATAAAGAAGCTCTGATATATATCTATAATGGGATATTACTCAGCCCTAAAAAAGAATGAAATTTTTCCATTTTCAATGACATGGATGGAGCTACAGAGTATTTTACAAAGCAAAATAAGTCAGTCAGGAGTTAAGATGGTGGAGTAGTAGGGGAACCCTGGGCCTTCCTCGTCCCTTGAACACAGTTAGATCAACATAAAATCATTTTGAACAACTAGGAAATCAATCTGAGGATTAAGAAAAGAATCTGCAAAATTGGAGGGAGAGAATGTGGCAGATGCATGGTTCAGAGATATGAACTGGGGAGAGAAAAGCTGTGGTGCCATGAAGCAAAGGGAACCCTTTTCACAGAAAGAAATCAGAGAGAAAGGGAGAGAGAGCAGCACAAATGGTTTGCACAAGATGCTGTCGTGTGGGGATCCCTGGGTTGCACTGGGAGAGAATGCTTCCTGGAGTACATTTGGAAGAGAGTAGTTTGCCTCTCCAAACTAATCAAAGCACACCCAGTTAAAGTTCCAAGGACAAAAGGCCCACTGGCCATCACTGAGTGGCCATTCAATAGCAGGGGACAGAGGCTCACCCAGGGGGCAGATAACCTTACCGCAGCTTCCCACTGCACTTCATCATAGACCAGGCACCTATGCAGGTGTGCAACTGCTTTTCTGGGACAGAATGGTGCCAAGCGCAGTGCTGAGAGGCTCTCCTCTCGGGGAGAGGAGTGGATCTGTGCCTTGCCAGGTCTTTTATGATTTGGAATTTTGAATCCTAGCAAAAGGCCAGTGATAAAACACAGGAGAACTGTGGCACTGGGTGTGCCAATGGCTGGGTATAGAAGATTGGGGCAGGGATCTGACAAAAGCCTGGGACACAGGAGTGGAGATAGTTCGCTTTTCTGTGAGGGCCTCTTGAACAGCGGAGGCCATGAGTTCCCCTCCCCAGGGAGAAGAGAGTCCGGTAATGCCATCTTCCACACTTCCCACCCATCAGCACAGTCGGACTTCAGAGAGAAACACAGCACCTCCAGTGGAGGCTAGAGTCCCTTACACCAAACCCTCACCCCTGACTTAGCAGGGGCATCTTTACTAGGGCACATCTGACTGTGAGCCAGCACAGCAGGCCTCTCCCTCAGAAGACAAACAAAGGCCCCCTGCATGTACCAAGTATACTGGTCATAGAGTGCTCCAAGCGTCAGCTTCAGTTCTGGTGGAAATAGGATTAGGCTTTCCTTTTTCCTAATTATTTTTTATTTGTTTATTTATTTTATTTTTTTCTTTTTTCTTTGGAATTAGGCTTATAGATTTTTTTTTTTTTTTTTTTTTTAGGCTTATAGATTTTTGTTCATTTGCTGGATTTTTGTTTCCTTTTCTTGTGTTTTAGATACGGCTTCCTTTTTTTTTTTTTTTTTTTTTTTTCCTTCCTTTCTTTCTTTTTCCATGGAGTCAGGCTTAGAGTTTTTTGTCTGATTGTTTGCTTTTTTGACCTTTTCCTTTTCTACTTTCTTGGATAGGGCCTCTTTCTTTCTTTCTTTCTTTCTTTCTTTCTTTCTTTCTTTCTTTCTTTCTTCTTTCTTTCTTTCTTTCTTTCTTTCTTTCTTTCTTTCTTTCTTCTTTTTCTTTCTTTCTTTCTTTCTTATCAGGCTTATTTGAACAAACTAATCAAAGCACACCCAGTTAAAGTTCCAAACACTCCCCACTGCAAGCAAGGAGGAGTTCTGTAGAGGATTGACCTATGGGAAAGAGCAGCCAAAATACAATAGCAGAGTGCACACAACATACACCATAAACACTTCCTGAAGCACCAGGCCCTGGACAGTGTATGACCCCCTTCTTGATACAGTATTTGTTTCGTGACAAAGAAACAACAAACTTTCATAATAAACAAAAGACAGAAACCTAGACATAATGGCAACACAGAGGAATTGTCCCCAAAATAAAGATCAGGAAGAAATCACAGCCATGGATTTCCACAAAACAGATATAAGCAATATATCTGAACAAGAATTTAGAACAACAGTTATAAGAATACTAGCTGGACTTGAAAGAAGCAAAGAAGACACCAGAAAAAAACTGGCTGCAGAGATAAAGGAGCTAAAAACTAGTCAGGCTGAAATTAAAAATGTTTTAACTGAGATGCAAAACTGACTGAATGTAATCACAATGAGGATGGAAGAAGCAGAGGATCTAATAGGTGATATAGAAGATAAAATTTTGGAAAATAATGAAGCAGAAAATAAAAGGGAATGGAAACTATTAGATCAAGAATATAGACTTAGGGAGCTCAGCGATTCCACAAAGTGCAATAATATATGTACCATAAGAGTCCCAGAGGAAGAAGACTGGGGAAAGGGTGCAGAAGGTGTATTTGAAGAAATTATAACTGAGAACTTCCTTAATCTAGGGAAGGAAACAGGAATTTAAGCCCAAGATGCACAGAGAACTCTCCTCAGTAACAACAGAAACATGTGAACACCAAGACAAATCATAGGAAAACTTGCAAAATACAAAGATAAAGAGAGGATTCTGAAAGCAGTTCAGGACAAAAGGTCCTTAACCTACAAGGGTGGACACAAAGACTAGCAGCAGACCTGACACAGAAACTTGGGAGGCCAGAAGAAAGTGGCATGATATATTCAACCTGCTGAATGGGAAAATATGCAGCCAAGAATATAATATCCAGCAAGGCTGTCATTAAGATGAAAAGGAGAGATAAAGAAAGACTTTCCACACAAGCAAAAACTAAAGGAGTTTTTTAACTCTAAACCAGCTCTACAAAAAATATTGAAGGGAACCCTCTGAGTGGGAAAGACAGATCAAAAGCAACAAAGACTAGAAATGAACAGAGACCATCTATAGGAACAGTGATTTTATGGGTAATACAATAACACTAAATTCATATGTGTCAATAATTACTCTGAATGTAAATGGACTAAATGCTCCAATCAAAAGACATAGGGTATCAGAATGGATTAAAAGAAAAAATAAAAACAAGACCTATCCTTATGTTGCTAACAAGAGACTCATTTTAGACCCAAGCACCTCCAGATTGAAAACAAGAGGTTCGAGAACCATTTATCATGCTAATGGACAACAAAAGAAAGCTGAAGTAGTCATCCTTATATCAGACAAACTAGACTTTAAGGCAAAGACTTTAATAAGAGATGACGGAAGGCACTATATCATAATAAAGGCATCTATCCAACAAGAAGACCTAAAAATTGTAAATATTTATGCCCCCACCTTGGGAGTAACCAAATATATAAATCGATTAATAACAAACTTAAAGAAATTTATTGATAATAATACAATAAGAGTAGGGGACATTAACACCACACAAACAGCAATGGACAGATCATCTAAGCAGGAGATCAACAAGGAAACAATGGCTTTGAATGACATACTGGACCAGATGGACTAAAAGAAATATTCAGAGCTTTCATTCTAAAGCACCAGAATACACATTCTTTTTTAGTGCACCTGGAACATTATACAGAATAGATCACATACTGGATCACAAATCAGCCCTCAACCAGTACAAAAAGTTTCAGATCATACCATGCATATTTTCAGACCACAACACTATGAAACATTAAGTCAACCACAAGAAACAATTTTGAAAGACCACAAGCACATGGAGGTTAAAGAACATCCTGCTAAAGAATGAATGGATCAACTGGGAAATTAAAGAAGAAACTTAAAAAAAATACATGGAAGCAAATGAAAATGAAAACCCTACAGTGCAAAATATTTGAGATGCACTAAAGGTGGTCCTTTGATGCAAGTATATAGCAATACAGGCCTTCCTCAAGAAGCATGAGAAGTCTCAAATATATAACCTAACTTTACACCTAAAGGAGTCGGAAAAAGAAGAACAAATAAAGCCTAAACCAGCAGAAGAAGGGAAATCATTAAAATTAGAGCAGAGATAAACGAAATAGAAATAAAAGAAACCAGTAGAACAGATCAATGAAACCAGGAGCTGGTTCTTTGAAAGAATTAACAAAATTGATAAACTCCTAGCCAGACTTATCAAGAAGAAAAGAAAAAGGACCCAGATAAATAAAATCATGAATGATAGAGCAGTGATCACAATCAACACCACAGAAATACAAACACTTATAAGTATATGCCAACAAATTAGGCAATCTGGAAGAGATGGATAAATTCCTAGCAACATAGGAACTACCAAAGCTGAAACAAGAAGATATAAATAATTTCAACAGACCCATAAGCAGCAAATAAATAGAATCAGTAATGAAAAACCTCCCAACAAACAAGAGTCCAGGGCTGGATGGCTTCCCATGGATTTCTAGCAAACATTTAAAAAGAAATAATAGCTATTCTTCTGAATCTGTTCCAAAATATAGAAATGGAAGGAAAACATCCAAACTACTTCTAGGAGGCCAGCATCACCTATATTCCAAAACCAGACAAAGACCCCACTAAAAAGGAAAATTACAGACCAATATCCCTGATGAAAATGGATGAAAAATTCTCAACAAGATACTAGCTAATTGAATCCAACAGTACATTAAAACGATTACTCACCACAACCAAGTGGGATTTATTCTTTGGCTACAGAGATAGTTCAATATCTGCAATTCAATCAATATGATACACCACATTAAATAAAGAAAGGATAGGAACCATATATTCCCCTCAATAGATGTAGAAAAAGCAGCATTTGAAAATATATAGAATCCCTTCTTGATTAAAAAAAAAAAAAAAAAAAAAAAAAAAAAACTCAAAAAAGTAGGGATAGAGGGAATATACCTCAACATCATAAAGGCCTTATACAAAAGACCCACAGTTAATATCATCCTCAATGGGGAAAAACTGAGAGCTTTTCCCTAAGGTCAGGAACATGACAGGGATGTCCACTCTCACTACTGGTGTTCAACATAGTCCTGGAAGTCCTAGCCTCTGCAATCAGAAAACAAAAAGAAATAAAAAGCAAGGAAGTATTCAAACTTTCACTCTTCTCAGATGACATAATATTCTATCTAGAATACCTGAAAAACTCCACCAAAAAACTGCTGGATGTGATACACGAATTCAATAAACTCACAGGATATAAAATAAATGTACAGAAATCTGTTGGATTACTATACATCACTAATGAAACAGCAGAAAGAGAAATCAAGGAATGGATCCCATTTACAATTGCACCAAAAACCATAAGATACCTAAGAATAAAGCTAACAAAAGAGGTAAAAGACCTGTACTCTGAAAACTATAGAACAATTATGAAATAAATTGAAGAAGACACAAAGAAATGGAAAAATATCCTTTTCTCATGGATTGGAAGAAAAAAATATTGTTAAAATGTCTATATTACCAAAAGCAATCTGCACATTCAATGCCATTCTGTTCAAAATAACACCAGCATTTTTCACAGAACTAGAAAAAAGAATCAAAAAATTTTTAGGGAAGAAGAAAAGGCCCCAAATAGCCAACTGAGTGTTGAAAAGGAAAAGCAACGTGGGAGGAACCACAATCCCATACTTCAAGTTGTATTACAAAGCTTTAATAATCCAGACAATTGGTACTGGCAGAAAAACAGACACATAGATCAAAGGAACGAATAGAAAACCCAGAAATGGACCCACAACCCTATGGTCAAGTTATCTTGGAAAGAATATTCTTTGGAATATTCTTTGGAATATTCAATGGAAAAAAAGTCTCTTTCACAAACTGAGTTGGGAAAACTTGACAGCAACATACAGAGAATGAAACTGGACCACTTTCTTACAGCATACACAAAAATAAAGTCAAAATGGATGAAAAACCTAAATGTAAGACAGGAAACCATTATAATCCTAGAGGACACAACAGATAACAACCTCTTTGACCTCAGCCACAACTTCTTTCTAGACAAGTTTCAGGAGCCAAGGGAAACAAAAGCAAAACTGAAGTATTGGGATTTCATCAAGATAAAAAGCTTCTGCACAACAAAGAAACATTCCACAAAACTAAAAATCAAACAAATGAATGGGAGAAGATATTTACAAATGACTTATTAGATAAAGGGCTAGTATCTAAAATCTATAAAGAACTTATCACCCCCAAAATAAATAATACAGTTAAGAAATGTGCAGAAGACATGAACAGGCAGTTCTCCAAAGCAGACATACAAATGGCTAACAGACACATGAAAAAATGTTTAACATCATTCATCATTGGGGAAATACAAATCAAAACCACAATGAGATACCATCACACACCAGTCAGAATGGCTAAAATTAACAACTCAGTAAACAACAGATGTTGGCAAGGATTTGAAGAATGGGGAACCCTTTTTCACTCTTGGTGGGAATGCAAACTGGTGTACCCACTCTGGAAAACAGTATGGAGATTCCTCAAAAAGTTAAAAATGGAACTATCCTGTTGCCCAGCCATTGCACTACTAGGTATTTATTGAAATGATACAAAAACTCTGATTCAGGGGGAGATGGACCATGAGAGACTATGGACTCTGAGAAACAAACTGAGGGTTCTAGAGGGAAGGGGTTGGGGGGATGGGTTAGCCTGGTGATGGGTATTAAGGAGGGCACGTTCTGCATGGGGCACTGGGTGTTATATGCAAACAATGAATCATGGAACTCTACATCAAAAACTAATGATGTAACGTATGGTGATTAACATAACATAATAAAAAAATTCTGATTCAAAGAGGTAAATGCACCCCAAATTTCATAGCAATAATAGCCACCCTGGTGTCCCATTTCTTCATATATTTTTATATTTCCTTTTTTATTTCCTCACTGACCCATTGGTTGTTTAGTAGCATGTTGTTTATATTCCATGTGTTTGTGTTTTTCCATTTTTTTCTTGTAATTAATTTCTAGTTTTATACTGTTGTGATCAGGAAAGATGCTTGATAAGATTTCAATCTTCTTAAATTTATTGAGAATTGTTTTGTGGCATTACATGTAAATTGTCCTAGGGAATGTTCAATGTACACTTGAAATGTTCAGACATTTTAAAAGCACTAAATTTTCACTCTCCCTTCACGTTTTATGTATATGATGTCATATTTTCACCTTTTAATTTTTTGTATTCCTTCACTAATTTTTGTAGATATAATTGATTTTACTTCTTTTGTGTTTTAACTTCCATACTTACTTTGTAAATGTTCAATTTAGTACTTTTACTGTATATTGCTTTTACCTGTGAATTTTTTTTTTTATTTCATAATTTTGTTACTGCTTGTTATGGCCTTTTCTTTCTGCTTAAATAACTCCCTTTAACATTTCTTGTAAGGGTGGTTTAGTGTCAATGAACTTCTTTAACTTTTGTTTGTCTGGGAAACTTTTTCTCTCTCCTATTTGGAATGGTAACCTTGCCATGTAGAGTGTCTTTTTCTTTCCTTTCAGCGCTTCAGATATATCATGCTACTCTCTTCTTGCCTGCAAAGTTTCTACTGAAAATCAGCTGATAGCCTTATGGAGTATCCCTTGTATGTAACAGTTTTGTTTGGTGTTTTTACAATTCTTTCACATTATTATTATTGCTATTTAATTATTATGTGTCTTGGTTTGGACCTTCTAAGGTCATGTGGTATCCTATAGTGTAATCCCCCTGGTCACCAGAACCAGACATTCCAAGAGTATCCCCTGTGTGGACTACATGTACCCTCCTGTTATAGCTGAGCCACAGTTGCCTTCAGCCCAGCTGACTGCAATTGCCCACGGGGGACTCAGCAGATAGGGATTGCTCCTCATACTTTTGAAATGGCCAGCTCCGATCACTGTGGTCTTGTTGGTTGGTGGGGTTGGTACTCAGCCTAGTTTTCTGCAATTAGCCTCTACCATAGCTGTAGGCACAGCAAAGGGCAGGGCTTCTTCCCTGTATGGCCAGCTAAGAGGAACTGCTAGAACAGTTATAGGAGGTGTGGATGCATTGGTGTGTAGGTTTATATATTTAGTGGGACAGTTCCTGGCCAGAGCTGCCTGCCATATGTGGCAGGGCAAGAACCACTTAGGTGGGCGGGTCGGTTGAAGTAGGTCTACAGGGGAATTCTGGGGCAGGGCATGCAGTGTTAATGGGCTATATGGAGAATGCTAGAACTGGCTCCCACAAGTGTCTGGCTATCTAGGATGGAAGAGGTCAAGGAAAATGACACCTACCAGCATTTTACTTTTTAGAGAAATCTCCTGCAGGTCCATGATTTCTGGTACACATTCTAAGGTTAGTTATTACATCTCCTCCACATATACCCCAGGCAATCTTAAAGCTGCTACTTCTGTGTTGTGTGTCTGAGTTATTTAGAATGTTGTTTCTTTGAGGGCTGGGACTCATTTTTCTGTCACCTCTGGCTCTCCCAAAGTTAAGCCCACTGATTTTTAAAGCTCCCTGAGTCAAGCTTCACTGTTTTTTTAAAGCCAGACATTATGGGATCTTGTCTTCCCAGTAGGGGTCCCCAAAGCTGGGGGTGCCTGGTTTGGGATCTGATCCCTTTGCTCCTCCATGCTTGTGATGTCCCTTCCATATATGTATGGTTAGTTATGCTGGGAGTTTGGTTCCCAACTGCATTTCTTTTTTTTTTTTTTTTTTTTTTCCCAACTGCATTTCTTTTCTTCTTACCCTTTTTAATGTGGCCTTCTCTCTATGACTATCTGTGGAAAATCTGTTCTGCCAGTCTTCAGGTCATTTTTAGAGTTAGTTGAAAAGATGCAGTTGTTGCCTTGGTGAATCTGTAGTACAAGGTTAGCTCAGATCCTTCCTACTCCATCTTCCCCAGATCATCTTAACCAGATTTTTACACTTTGTGGTTTTGTTTTTGTTTTGTTTTTTTTCCCTTCTGACTTCTGCAAGAATCATGGCACAGTGTGGTGATCCAACCTGGGGTGTGGAGTTCTGGGGAGAAGGGCCAGGCCTCTGCATAAGCCTCTGAACAATCCCGACCCTTCTGACCCAAAGTAGACAGGCAATCCCCAAGTGTCCTTAAACCTCCACACTGGGATGCACTAAGTACATGGATGGGGGAGTGTGATTCCTTTTAAAAAATTCAAAATCATATTGTGCTATTAAAAATCAGAATTTACAAAATTTTGTTGAATTTTAACATCAGATCTTGCACTTTTAAAGTTAAAGTCATTTTACTAATAAGAATTAGTATTGCCTTCAGCTAGGAAAAGATATCATTATTTATAATTACTTGTGTTATAAGAAAGGTACAATTCTTCATGGGAGATTTTCTGGGTCTGAGTAGCAGAGATGCCAATTAAGCTAAATACTCAATTATATGAGTTTGATAGTTGAATGAGTTATTATTTTGAACCAGGACAATAATTAAATACAAATGTTCTTGTAAACAATTATTGAAGAATTGCATTGTAAAGATGATTCATTAGCTGAAAGTGTTAGCTCAAGGTATTTCCCCCATGTATTCCATGACACTTGCTCATAAACCATGAATACTTCAGTAGCATACATTACTAATACTAAATTTTGGAATATATGAATGCCTCGGTTTTATTTTCTTGCCTAACTGCACTGGCTAAAAATCTCAAATACAAGGTTGAATAGAAATAGTGGAAGAAGACATTCTTGTTTTATTCCTAACCCATTCGTTTGCCATTAAGTAGAATGCTACCTATGGATTTTTTGTCAATGCACTTAAATAGGATATGAAAGTTCCTTTCTTTTTTATTTTATTTTATTTTATTTTATTTTATTTTATTTTATTTTATTTTATTTTATTTTATTTTATTATGTTATGTTAGTCACCATACAATACATCATTAGTTTTTGATGTGGTGATCCACGATCCATCGTTTTCTCCTAACACCCAGTGCTCCATGCAGTATGTGCCCTCATTAATACCATCACCGGGCTAACCCATCCTCCTTCCCCCTCCCCTCTAAAACCCTGCTTGTTTCTCAGAGTTCATAATCTCTCATGGTTCATCTCTCCCTCCGATTTCCCCCCACCTTCATTTTTCCCTTCCTTCTCCTAATGTCCTCCATGCTATTCCTTATGTTCCACAAATAAGTGAAACCATATGATAATTGACTTTCTCTGCTTGACTTATTTCACTCAAAAAATTAAAAATAGGGCTACCCCATGACCCAGCAATCATACTCCTGGGTATTTACCCCAAAGACACAGATGTAGTGAAAAGAAGGGCCATATGCACCCCAATGTTCATAGCAATGTCCGCAATAGCCAAACTGTGGAAGTTCCTTTCTATTCCTAGTTAATTGAGTGTTTTTTGAATGAAAAGTGTTTGATTTTTATCAAAATATTTTTCTGCATCTATTGATATGTCATGTGATATTTTCATTTTATTCTATTGATAAAACACACTAAATTAATTAAATCATATATGTTAAATCAACTTTGAATTCCTGGGATAGTTCCCATGTGTTTAACATATATAACTCATGTTCCTGGGTTCCATTTGCTGGTATTTTGTTGAGAGTTTTTTTCATTTCTATTTATCATAGAATTTGGTCTATAGTTTTCTTTACTTGGTGTCCTTCTCTGGTTTTAGTGTCAGGTTTATACTGGCTTGATAAATTGACTTAGTGTTCCTTCCTCTTCTATTCTTTGAAATAATTGAAGAAGGATTGCTATTAATTCTTTGCATGTTTGCTGGTATTTGATAATCACTAAAGCCATTTGTGTCTGTGCTTTGAAAATAATTTCTCTATTGTTAATAATATTTTTATTTCTTATAGATCTATTAATCTTTTCTAATTCCTCTTGAATCAGTTTTAGGAGTTTGTTTTGCTAGTAATTTGTCTATTTCACCTAAATTATCTAATTTATTTTCATGCAATTATTCATAATATTTCTTTATAATACTTTTTATTTCTGTAAGATCAATAATTATGTCACCTCTTTTATTTCTGATTGTAATAATTTAATTTTAGGGGGTCAATCTAACTAAAGATTTGTCAAATTTGTTGATATTTTCAAGAAACAACTTTTGATTTTGTTAATTTTCTGTATTAATTTTCTAAACTATATTTCATTAATTTTCACTCTAATCTTTATTATGTCCTTCCTTCTTCTGGTTTTTAGTTTAGCTTGCTATTCTTTTTTCAGTGTATTAAAATCAAAGGATAGGATATTGATTTTACATCTTTCTCTTGTTTAATATAGGAATTGCAGCTCTATATTTTCATAAAGCACTGGTTTTACTGTATTCCATAAGTTTTGGTTTGTTGTATTTTTGTTTTTATTTATTCCAAAATATTTTCTGATGTACCTTGTAATTTTACCTGTGACACATTTTTTATTGAGGTGTGTTGATTAATCTCCACAGACATTAGACTTTCCTTATTATTAATTAATAATTTCCATTCTATTATTTTTAATTTCTATTATTAATTTCTCACTTAATTCCTTTAATGCCTTGAGTTAGCAAGTATTTGCCTCTTTGCCAGGAGGCTCTGTGTATGTTTTGGGCACAACTTTAATAATGAGAAAATTTACCACTCCTCTTTGGCCTTCATTTCCTGTTTTCTCAAGGCCTAAAGTTCAACCAAAAGTTATAGATTGGAGCTTTCTATGATGTTCTGAGCATTTTTGTGGCCTTCTAGTACCTCAGGAATATGTCAGAGTTTTTCAAAACCTACTATGGGACAGCTTATTATTCAGATCTTCTTTTAATGTTTTGGGCATATTCTTGTTTTCCTGGACTGACATTACAACCTCAGGCAGCTGTGATGTAAAATAACTACCACCAGTCGTTTTCAACAAAAGCCATAAAATAAGGTCCAAATTAGGTCAACTAAAAACACCACCATGTAAATGAAGTTCTTTTAGAAAGCTGAGATACAGATCAAATAATGACAAAAATCTTTGGATGGGACTTTTTGATGACATTCAAACATAGTTTCTACTTTCTGGTGTCTGGAAGGTTATTTTTCTTCATAGTTACCATGGTTGTCATGGTGCTGATTTTCCACGCTATAGCAGAGCTGAGGAAGGGAAAAGAGGTCAATTTTACAATGCCATGGTCCATCCTGCTGTTCTTACTGAGATTCAATATATTTTTCTTGAATTACTGATCCTCAGATAGTTGTAAGCTTTTTTAATTACCATAGCTCCAAAAAAGTTGACTTTTCACTTTTTTGGCCAGTAATGTTATTGTTTTTATAGAATGGTAGATTTATGGAGGTTCTAATTCAGTCAATATGTAAGCCCTCCTTAGAAAACCATAGATTTAGTGTAAATCAGAGAAAAATTAAAACAATTATCTTTTTAAATATAGTGGGTAATTACAGTGGAAAGGCCTCTAAAATGTGTAATCTCTGCTTAATCAACTGATAAGTGACATAACAGTTCAGTATTTCACTTACTTCTTTAAGTATTATATTTAATTATGGATAAGTTAATTTATATTTTCTAGAATGTTTTCCATTTAATGTATTATCAAACTTATTAGTATAAAGTTATTAAATTGTATTATAATTTTAAAACAAATCTTTATGTCTTTTTGCCATTCCTAATATTATTTGCTTATAATTTCTGCCATATTTTTTCTTGATTAATATTTCCAGCTTTTTTTTTTTTTTTTTTTGAGGGAGAGAGAGAGAGAAAGAGAGAGAGACAGAGACCAAGAAATGGACACTTAACTATAGAGAACAAACTGATGGTTACCAGAGGGGTGTGAGTGGGGATTAAGGAGGGCACTTGTGATGGGCACTGGGTGTTGTATGGATGTGTTGAATCAATACATTGTACACCTGAAACTAATATAACACTGTATGGTAACTATACTGAAATAAATAAAAGTGTAATAAAAAAAATTCCAGCTTCCAGTTTTGACATTCATTGACATTGGATTTCACTTTGCTTGTTCATTTGCTTCTTCTTTTATTATGTTTTGATTTTATCTTTACATTTTACTTTTCATCTTGGGCTTACTTTGTCCACTTTTAAATTATTTTGTTTAGGGGCGCCTGGGAGGCTCAATTGTTGAGCGTCTGTCTTTGGCTCAGGTCATGATCCCAGGGTTCTGGGATTGAGCCCCGCATTGGGCTCCCTGCTCAGCAGGGAGCCTACTTCTCCCTCTCCCACCCCCCCCCCCGCTTGTGTGCCTTCTCTCGCTGTCTCTCTCTCTCTGTCAAATAAATAAAATCTTTATTTATTTATTTATTTATTTATTTTTTTAAAGATTTTATTTATTTATTTGACAGAGAGAGAGAGATAGCGAGAGCAGGAACACAAGCAGGGGGAGTGGGAGAGGGAGAAGCAGGCTTCCCGCCGAGCAGGGAGCCCGATGTGGGACTCGATCCCAGGATCCTGGGATCATGACCCGAGCCGAAGGCAGACGCCCAACGACTGAGCCACCCAGGCGCCCATAAATAAAATCTTTTAAAAAATTATTTTGTTGAGTATTTAGATAATAATCTTTGTTGGAGATTCTACAACTTACTAAATACATTTTTTTTTTCCTTTCTCATGCCCAAGGTATATGTGTCAGAGTGATATGTCTGAGGAAAGGGGAGTAGAAAAGGCTTATTTGGCTGATATTGCCATGATTTGACACTGAAATTCTCTACTTAGGCAGATATTTAAAACTGAGTCATTTGTGGGTGTTTTGTAGTTCTTTGGAACTCTTTCATCCCTGGGAACTCAATTTATAGTTCTCTCTGCTCAGGCAGTTGTCTGGTTGTCTGCATAGAATCATAGAATCACTATTTTTTCTTTTTTTAAAAAATATCTTATTTCTTTATTTGACAGAGAGAGAGACACAGCGAGAGAGGGAACACAAGCAGGGGGAGTGGGAGAGGGAGAAGTAGATTTCCCACTGAGCAGGGAGCCCCACGCGGGGCTTGATCCCAGGACCCTGGGAACATGACCCGAGCCGAAGGCAGATGCCTAACGACTGAGCCACCCAGGCGCCCCCACTCTTTTTTCAATCCCTTTGTGTAAAGCTCTAGTATCATTGTATTTCCTCTTCGTGTCGCTTTATGTGACCTTCTGGAGGAAGAGCTACTTTTTATGTAGTTTGCATATGATTCATAGGATATGCACACCTTAAACATGCTTTTCTGGTAATGAAATTACATTCCAATCATTGTCCCTACTGTAATGAGTCACTTTAGCCAGGGCTCTTGTTTTTCAGTTTCTCAAGCATGAGCCATACACCAGTTAAATGTGTCCCTCAAGCTCTAAAAAGCTAGCATCGAACTCTCTAAGTTGTCCTTCTGAGGTCATTTTCATTGGCCTTGAGGTAAGGAGAAAATATCTCCTTCTCCTCTTTCCCATGGGAGATGAGCGGATTCAGTGTATCTAATTCCTATCTTCCTCAATTATCCTCTCCAAATTATTTTGTAGCCTAAGAATTTCAGTTTATTGAAGGGTTGCAAACCCAGTTTATTACCACCTTCTTTCTAAGTCAAGTTTAGGTGGCTGAGCTACTTGTTTGGTAACATAAGATCAGTTATTTGCCACTTATTGTCTTAGTGCCTCATCAGTAAATAAAATAGCAAGTCCCCTTATAATGTCTTATAATCATAGCATGCCATGTAAGAGCCATACTGGCATTGACTAACTCTAATTTTATCTTTTAACACACTCTGACTTGCATAATATGCTCCATTTACACTCATCTAATGTCATTTTTTTTTGAACATACTCTGTTCTTTCCAGTCTCTATGAATTTTCATATGGTGTTTCCTCTGTTTAGATCACTAGTGCTTCCCCTTCTCTTTCCTTATCTCACTTTAGGTACACTCATGGAAGCTACTTGATCACACTTATTTATTTTTTCTTCAAGTATGCATTCAGATGTTACTTTTCATAGCACAGCTTTTTTGAAACCTCCAGACTGATGTAGTTATGTATTATATATGCTTTCATAGTAATCTCTTTTAGTCCATAACAGCTTTTAATAATTTGAATGTAATTATTGGTTTACTTATGGGGTCTGCCTCATTATATTTTTGGATTCCTCAAGGATAGGAACAGAATCTATGTATTAGTAAATCCCTAGAGTCTAACACAGTTCGCAAAATATGGTAAATGTTTAGTAGATCCATTCATTGCATGACTGAATGAACTGGAGTAAGCATAAAAATAACTTAAAAGCATATTCTGATGAAACCTATATATAAATATAAATAAATATACATATAAATAATATAATGGTTGATAATCATATATGAAAAAAAACAAACTGAACTTGAGAATAAATAAAAGATGAAGAATGGTTTTCAGACATGTGATCTTGGCAATTCACTCTTCCCTGATTACATATTTCTAAAGTAAGGATTTTGAAGAGCATTACTGTCTTTCAAATACTTTTTTGTTTTTTTAAATTTCATTAAATTTTAAAAAAAGTAATGTATGTTTATTTGCCATGGAACACTTTCTTCAAACAAAATCTTCAGAAGCCAAATAAAAGACATGACTTGAATAGTTATTTGAAAACTCAAGTTTGTAGGTTAAGAGAGGTTATGTTTGGTGATATATGTTGGCCATTCATACAGTTATATGCAGAAAAAGAAAGAAGAGCTTATCTAAAGTTGAGTGGAGGAAGATGATGAAGTCCCCAGAACACTCTTAACCATTGAGAATTATCTGAAGAACTGTGTCACTTTACCATAAAATTCTAAAACCTTCTGATTTCACCATGGAGGAAGTAATTATTTTTTTTTCATTTTTTGGTATAAAAGTAAACATTTATTTAATATTATAAAAAACTTTCAAAAATTAATTTTTAAGAAGATGTGGTATATATATACAATTGGATATTACTCAGCCATCAAAAAGGATGAAATCTTACCATTTAGACTGACGTGGTTGGAACTGGAGGGTATTATGCTGAACAAAATAAGTCAGTCAGAGAGAGACAATTATCATATGGTTTCACTCATATGTGGAATTTAAGAAACAAAACAGAGGATCATAGGGGAATGGAGGGAAAATAAAATAAGATCAAGTCAGAGAGGGAGACAAACCATGAGACTCTTAACTATAGGAAACAAACTGAGGGTTGTTGGAGGGTAGGTGGGTGGAGGGATGGGGTAATTGGATGATGGACATTAAGGAGGGCACCTGATATAATGAGCATGGGGTGTTATATGCAATTGATTAATTACTGAACTCTACATCTAAAACTAATGATATACTATATGTTAACTAATTGAATTTAAATGAAGTTATACTTTTTTAAAAAAATCTTTTTTAAACTGACAAACACTTCTATGCAGTAAAATATATATATATAAAATTACTCAAAATCAGATCTGATCTTTGTCTTCAGCTAGTGGGAAGTGATCTCTAGGCCCTTTAATGCCTGTTAAGAATATAATTATTTGATGAGGGCTTTGGCCACCAGACAGTCTATCAGTGTAATGTATGATGGGAGCTTGGGGCCACAAAGTATCAGTTCTGCCCCCAAAAAGAACTGGACACTAAAGATATTAGCTCAAGCTATGGAGAGGGGGCTGGAAACTAAAGATCAGACACATGGTGCACACAAAAAGCTTTAGTGAGCTTCCCTGGTTGGCAATACTCCAATGCATATTGTCACACATCGAATCCAAGATGAGTCATCACCTTCCATGACTTCATTGGGAAGTGACAACCAAAGTTCTGTATTTGGAACTTTCTGTATTTTGTTTTAGGCATCTCTTCCCTTGACTCACTTTAACCTTTATTCTGTCCCTATAAAAACAAAACTGAGCTGTTGGGTATAATAGCTGTTAGTGAGTTCTATAAGTCCTTTTAGCAAATTATCAAATCTGAGGATAAATTTGGGAGCACTTAAATTTGTACTTGGTGTCAGATGTGAGTGCAGTCTTATGGGAATCCTTCTCTCAAACTTTGCAACTGGCTAAACTCAGCACAACCTCAAATATCACAAATCTAACAAAACTATTTAATATCTTTATTAATTGGTTACTAACATATTTCTATAGCATCTTGTTTCCTACTTTTCTTGCCTACATTACGTTTGCTCATTTCTCTTTATGACAACTAATGGTTAATATAATTTTCCAGAGATGATGAAAAACACTTTAGTCTTTCCTTCAACATGGTTAATAAAATTAAAGTTGGAAAAAGTAATTTTTTAGTAAATATTTCAAATTTAAAAACCAGTCAAGGTCAACTTGCTAAGTGAAGGCAAGTGTCAACTTGTATAAAAACTTCTGGTGTGAGAGGACGCAAGTAATAGAAGTTAAAAACTTGTTTCCAAATTTCACTCAATATGTGTTTGACAACCGAAAATTTCTTTAAAAGACATTAAATGACATTTTTTTACTATCTTTCAAAAAGATACAGCTGAGTAGGAGGACCCTAACCTCACCTCATCCCATGGATGCAACTAGATAATACTCACATCAGTGTAAATAAACCAGAAAATGACCCAAAGACTGGAAGAACAAACTCCACAACCAAATGTAGAGAATAGGCCACATCAAAGAGGGTAGGAAGGGTGGAGATGTGGTGGGGAACTAAATGGACCTGTGGGACTATCCATGGAATGGAGGGACACACGCCCATGGAGAGAGGGGAGAAATAGGCTATCTCCCTGGGAAGGCTACATGGGAAAGATGACCCCTATAACATTTGTTTTTCAAAAACAGAGGGGATGAATTTCATGAGTTCTTACCACTAGCAGGACTTAAAACTTGGAATCTTAAAAAATCAGTGGGCTAGACCCTGGGAGAGCTGGGAGGGCAAGAGGAAACTGAGTTCCTGCTCTTAAAGAGGCAGCACAATAAACAGTCCAAGGAAATACAACATAGGAGCAGCAGTATGAAAAACACCTGGGGCATATGGGAGGGAGAGTTAATTACTAATCTCAGAGTATGACCCTGAGGGAAAGATATCATTGGAAGACTCATCCAGGAACAAAGGAGCTGGCAGGTGCCATTTCCCTACTCTGACCCTCAGCATAAACACACAGTCACCTGCAGGAACCAGTGCAGCACAAACATTCCCTACCTAACTTGCTTACACTGTGTCACAGCACCCCAAGCTTTAGCAGATCTGCCCACTCCAGCCAGGCCCGCTTCAGTCTAGTTGCTGTGGGTCCCCCTCTCCAGAAGACTAGCATAAACCTTGGTAACATTATGTCTCCCAATCTGTGTGCTTTGTGGATCTGCCCCCCCTCCAACCCAGCTGGCCTTAATACAGCAATGGTGGCAGCAGGTCTGCTCTCACAGAAAACCTCATGCAAACCTTGCTAAACCTGCATGCACCACTCCTGCCCATGTTGCAGTTCCATTCCCTCCAATATATTCTTGGGTGGAGCCCATCCAAACTGGGGTCATAAGCCTGGTAGTGTGCAAGCAGCCCTGACAAGGGCCAGCACCATTCCAAAGTGAATCCTACCCTGGGGAGAGGGAAAGATAACCAGACACACCAGTCAGACTAGAGCCCCAGCAATGTTCTGCCCACCAACAAAAATTTCTCAGGTGATAACACAGGGAAAGTGCCCTGCAGTTTGGTGTTACTTCATCTCTGGCAAACACCTGATCTGACTCAACTCAGGCTCCAGATAGCCTCAGAGTGGTTCACAACAAGAGACTAAACACTGCCCACAGCATGCAAAGAGCCAGTTCAGATGACTGGAATGAAGGAAAAAGTGGCTCAGTCACAATAGCAGATTGTGCATAACATACATGGGAGACAGTCCTGAAGCTCAAGGTTCTGGAAAACAGAGGACACTGCAATGCAGGGAACTACAGGAACTTTTTTTCATAAAGCCACTATTTTCAAGACCAAGAGATACAACTGACTTTCCTAAAACATGGAAACAGTCTCAGAAAGTTAGACAAAATGAGGAGACAGAGGAATATGTCACAAATGAAAGAACAAAACAAAATCACAGGAAGAGACCTAAGCAAAACAAATAAAAGAATATGACTGATAGAGAATTTAAAGGAATGATCATAAAAATACTCAATAGAATTGAGAAAAGAGTGGAGGACATCAGTGAGATTCATAACAAAGAGATTAAAAAAAAAAAACAAACATTAAGAGAGAAGAACACAATAGGGATGCCTGGGTGTCTCAGTTGGTTAAGAGTCTACCTTTGGCTCAGGTCATGAAACCAAGGTCCTGGGATCGAGTCCCATTTTGGGCTCCTTGCTCAGCAGAGAGCCTACTTCTCACTCTGCCTGCTCTGCCTGCTCTGCCTGCCAATCCCCATGCTTGTGCTCTCTCTCTTTGATAAATAAATAAATAAATGAATAAATAAATCTTAAAAAAAGATAAAGCACGCAATAAATGAAATTAAAATGCACTAGATGGAATAAATAGCAGACTAGAAAAAGCAGAAGGAATCAGCAATCTGGAGGGCAGAGTAATGAAAAGTAAACAAGCTGAGCAGCTGAGAAAAAAGAATAGGAAAATGAGAATACACTTAGGGAACTCAGTGACACAATCAAGTGTAATAAATTTCACATTAAAGGGATCACAGAAGCAGAAGAGAGGGAAAAGGGGGAAGAAAAATTATTTGAATAAATAATAACTGAAAATTTCTTGTATCTGGGGAAAAAAAAAAAAAAAAGATGCTGGGCTCCAAGAGGCACAAAGAGCCACCAACAAAATCAACCCAATGAGGCCCACACCAAGAAACATAATTGAAATGTCAAAAATTAGTGATAAAGAGAGAATATTAAAAGTGGCAAGAGAAAAGACAACAGTCACAAACAAGGGAAACCCCATAAGACTATCAGAGTATTTTTCACTAGAACACTTGTAGGCCAGAAGAGAGTAGCATGATATATTCAAAGTGCTGAAAGGGAAATTCTGCAGACAAGAATACTTTATCCAGCAAAGCTATCATTCAGTACCGAAGGAGAGATAAAGAGTTTTTCAGAAAAACAAGAGTTAGAGGAATTCATGAACACTAAACTAGCTCTATAAGAAATGTGAAAGGGGACTCTTCATGTAGAAAGGAGAGACCATAAGTAAGAGTAAGTAATTAAGGAGCACAAAAACAGTAAAAATAAGTATATTGGTAAAAATTAGTTCAAAAGACTCATGAAATAAAAGGATGCAACTATGACAATATTTCCCGAAAACATGGGGGTGGGAGAAGTAAAAAATGGCTTCAGACTTAAGGAGACATCATAATATAGACTGCTATATGCATAAGATGTTATATATAAACCTAATGGTAATTTTAGCTAAGATTAACAACACAAGATACAACAGGTGTCACAAGAATGTGTAGAAAGGGGAACCCTTTGCACTGTTGGTAGGAATGATTAGGAAAAAGGAAAACTTTCACTACTTGCAGGTGACATAATCCTATATATAGAAAATGCTAAAGAACCCACGAAAAAACTACTAGAACTAATGAAATCAGTAAAGTCACATTAAACAAAATCAATTTGTAGAAATCCATGCATTTCCATACACTAATAATAAAGCAGCAGAAAGAGAACAAATTAAAATTACAATTTTAATTGTAAGTTTAATTGCATCAAAATTAATAAAATGCCTAGGACTAAACTTAACTAAGGAGCTGAATGACCTGTACGCTGAAAACTATAAACCAGTGATGAAAGAATTTGAAGAAGACACAAAGAAATAGAAAGACATTCCAAGCTCATGGATTGGAAGAACAAGTTTTCTTTCTTTGCAATTTTGGGATGTAGTGTCTTCTAACACACAGACCAAAATTCAATCAGGAACAAATGGATCACCCTGTTTTGTCCAACCTGAGAGATTAAAGTCTCTCTTCCCCCCACCTTTTTTTGTTTGTTTGTTTTGTTTTGTTTCTTTCATTTTGGATTTGTTTGCTTTTTCTGTTGTGGCTTCCAACTGCTTCAGATTTGTTTAGAGTGTATTTTGCTTGGGTCGTGGTTGATATTTTGCACTCTGCTCATTCACTCACTCATCCTTCTCTGAGCAAAATGACTAGAAGGAGAAATTCACAACAAAAGAAAGAACCAGAGGCAATGTTCTCTGCCACAGAGCTAATCAATACAGATGTATGTAAGATGCCAGAGAAGGAATTCAGGATAGCAATTATAAAGTTAATAGCTAGTCTTGAGAAGAGCGTAAGTGACAGTACAGAATCTCTAAGGGCAGAAATGATATCTAATCAGGTTGAACTTAAAAATGCTATAACTGAGATGCAGTCTAAATTGGATGCTCTAACAGTTAGGGCGAATGAGGCAGACAAGAGAGTAAGTGATCTAGAGGACTGGCTGATGGAAAGGAAGGAAGCTGAGCAAAAGAAAGACAACTAATAGCCCATGAGAAAGGCTTTGAGAATTTAATGATGACTTGAAATGAATCAATGTCAGAATTATTAGGATCCCAGAGGGGGTGAAGAGAGAGAGGGCCAGAAGGTATATTTGAGCAAATCATGGCTGAGAACTTCCCTAATCTGGGGAAGGAAACAAGCATTCGTGTCCAAGAGGAAGAGAGGATCCCTCCCAAAATTAAAAAAAAAAAAAATTAGATCAACACCCTCACATATAATACTGAAATCTGCAAATAATAGAGCCAAAGAAGCTATCCTGAGAGCAGCTAGTGAGAGGAGGTTCCTTATGTAGAGTGAGGAATATTAGAATAACATCAGACCTATCCACAGAAACCTAGCAGGCCAGAAAGGGCTAGCAATACGTATTCAGGGTACTAAATGAAAAGAACATGCAGTAAAGAATACTTTATCCAGGAAGGCTGTCATTCTGAATGGAAGAAGATGTAAAGAGCTTCCAGAACAGACAGAAACTGAAAGAATATGTGACAACCAAGCCAGCCTGCAAGAAATATTAAGGGGGATTGTGTAAGGAAAGAGAGACCCCAAGAGTCACATAGACCAGAAAGAAACAGAAAATCTACAGAAACAGGGACTTTACAGGCAATGCAATGGCACTAAATTCATATCTTTCAATAGTTACTCTGAATTTAAATGGGCTGAATGCTCCCATGAAAAGACACAGGGTTTCAGATTGGATAAAACAGCAGGACTCATCCATATGCTATGTACAAGGACTAATTTTAGACTTAAGACACCTCTAGATTGAAAGTGAGGGGATAGAGAACCATTTACCACACTAATGGACCTCAAAAGAAAGATATGAGTGGTGGTCCTCATATCAGACAAATTAGATTTTAAACCAAAGACTGTAGTAAGAGATGAAGACAGACACTATATCATATTTAAAAGTTTCAGCCAACAAGAAGTTCTAACAATTCTAAATATCTATGCCCCCAACATAGGAGCAGCCAATTATATAAACCAATTAATAACCAAAATAAACATATTGATAATAATACAATAAGAATAGGAAACTTCAACACTCCACTCATAGCGATACACATATCATCTAAGCAGAAGATCAAGAAAGAAACAAGAGCTTTGAATGCCACTTTGGACCAGATGGGGTTCGTTTACAGGACATTACATCTTAAAACAACAGAATACTCATAAATCTCGAGTGCACATGTAACTTTCTCCAGTATAGAGCACATACTGGGTTACAAACCAGGTCTCAATCAATATCAAAAGATTGAGATTATTTCTGGCATATTTTCAGACCACAAAACTTTGAAACTGGAACTCAACCACATGAAGAAATTTGGAAGGAAGTCAAACACTTGGAGTTAAAGAGCATCCTGCTAAAGAATGTTTGGGTCAACCAGGAAATTAAAGAACTACTTAAAAAATTCACTGAAACTAATGAGAATGAAAACACATCAGTCCAAAACCTATGGGATACAGCAAAGATGGTCCTAAGAGGGAAATACATACCCATTCAAACCACTCTCAAGAAATAAGAAAAAGGGGCACCTGAGTGGCTCAGTCAGTTAAGTGGCCACCTTCGGCTCAGGTCAGGATCCCAGGGTCCTGGGATCGAGCCCCATGTCGGGCTCCCTGCTCAGTGGTTAGCCTGCTTCTCCCTCTCCCACTCCCCCTGCTTGTGTTCCCTCTCTCACTGTCTCTCTCTGTCAAATAAATAAATAAAATCTTTTAAAAAAATTAGAAAAATCCCAAATGCACAAGCTATTCTTACACCTGAAGAACCTGGAGAAAGAACAGCAAAGAAAGCCTAAACCAAGCAAGAGAAGAGAAATAATAAAGATTAGAGCAGAAATCAAAGAGATAGAAACCAGAAAAAGAGTAGAACAGATCAATGCAACTAGAAGCTGGTTCTTTGAAAGAATTAATAAGATCGATAAACCTCTGGCCAGACTTATCCAAAAGAAAAGAGAAAGGACCAAAATCAACAAAATCATGAATAAAAGGGGAGAGATCACGACTAACACCAAGGAAATAAAGACTATTATTAGAAACTATTACTAGCAAGTATATGCCCAAAATTAAGCAATCTGGAAGAAATAGATGCATTCCTGGAAACTGATAACTACCAAGACTGAAACAGGAAGAAATAGACAATCTGAGCAGACCAATAACCAGCAAGGAAAATGAGACAGTATTCAAAAAACTCTCAAGAAACAAGAGTCCAGGGCCAGATGGTTTCCCATGGGAATTCTACCAAATATTCAAAGAACAAATAATAACAATTCTACTGAAGCTGTTTCAAAAGATGGAAGTGGAAGGCAAACTTCTAAACTCATTCTATGAGGCCAACATTACCTTGATCCCCAAACCAGACAAAGACCCCATTAAAAAGACAATTACAGACCAATATCCCTGATTAACATGGATGCCAAAATACTCACCACGATCCTACCCAATAGGATCCCACAGTACATTAAAAGGATTATTCACCAGACCAGGTGGGATTTATTCTGGGGATGTAAGGATGGTTCATCATTCACAATTAATAAAAGAAAAGACAAGAAACACATGATCCTCTCAATTGATGCAGAAAAAGCTTTTGACAAAATACAGCATCCTTTATTGATTAAAACTCTTCAAAGTATAGGGAGAGAGGGAACATACCTCAATATCATAAAAGCCATCTGGAAAAAGCCTATAGTGAATGTCATTCTCAATGGAGTAAAAACTGTGAGCTTTTCCCTTAAGGTCAGGAACACGACAGGGATGCCCACTCTCACCACTACTGTTCAACAAAGTACTTGAAGTCCTAATCTCAGCAAACAGTCAACAAAAAGAAATAAAAGGCATTCAAATCGGCAAAGAAGAAATCAAACTCTCTTCACAGATGACATGATACTTTATGTGGAAAACCCAAAAGACTACACCCCAAAAATGCTAGGACTCAGACAGCACTTCAGAAATGTGGCAGGATACAAAATCAATGCACAAAAATCAGTTGCATTTCTATACACTAACAATGAGAAAGAAGAAAGAGAAATTAAAGAATTGATCCCATTTAGAATTCCACCAAAATGTCTAGGATACTTAGGAATAAACCTAACCAAAGAAGCAAAGGATCTGTACTCTAAAAACTACAGAACACGTATGAAAGAAATTGAGGAAGACCCAAAGATACGAAAAAACATTCCATGATCATGAATTGGAAGAACAAATATTGTTAAAATGTTTATGCTACCCAGACCAATCTACACATTCAATGCAATCCCTATCAAAATACCATCGACATTTTTCACAGAGCTGGAACAAACAATCCTAAAATTTGTATGGAACCAGAAAAGACCCTGAATAGCCAGAGGAATGTTGAAAACAAAAACCAAACCTGGTGGCATTAGAATGCTAGAATTCAAGCTATATTACAAAGTTGTAATCATGAAGACAGGATGGTACTGGAACAAAAACAGACACATGAATCAGTGGAACAGAATAGGAAGCCCAGAAATGGACCCTCAACTCTATGGTCAACTAATCTTTGACAAAGCAGGAAAAAATATCCAGTGAAAAAAAGACAGTCCCTTCAATAAATGTTTCTAGGAGAATTGGACAGCCACATGCAGAAGAATGAAACTAGACCATTTTCTTGCACCAACCACAAAAACAGACTCAAAATGGATGAAAGACCTAAAATTGAGACAGGAATTCATCAAAATCCTAGATGAGAACCCAGGCACCAATCTCTTCAACCCTTGGCCACAGCAACTTCTTGCTAGACACGTCACCAAAGACAAGGGAAACAAAAGCAAAAAAGAACCATTGGGACTTCATAAAGATAAAAAGCTTCTGCACAACAAAGGAACAGTCAGCAAAACTAAGAGCCAACCCATGGAATGAGAGAAGATATTTGCAAATGACATTACAGATATAGGGCTGGTATTCAAGATCTATAAAGAACTTCTCAAACTCAGCACCCAGAAAACAAAGAATCCAGTCACAAAATGGGCAGAAGACATGAATAGACTTCTCCAAGGAAGACATACAAATAATCCAGTCACAAAGTGGGCAGAAGACATGAATAGACACTTCTCCAAGGAAGACATACAAATGGTTAACAGACACGGAAAAATATTCAACATCACTAGCCATCAGGGAAATACAAATCAAAACCACAATGAGATACCACCTTACACTAGTTAGAATAGCAAAAATTAGCAAGACAGGAAACAACAAATGTTGGAGAGGATGTAGAGAAAGGGAAACCCTCTTACACTATTGGTGGGAATGCATGCTGGTACAACCCATCTTGAAAACAGTATGGCGGTTCCTCAGGAAGATAAAAATGGAGCTACCCTATGACCCAGCAATTGCACTACTAAGTGCAAAGATATAGATGTAGTGAAAAGAAGGGGCACATGCACCCCAATATTCATAGCAGCAATGTCCACAATAGTCAAACTGTGGAAGGAGCCATGATGTCCTTCAACTGATGAATGGATAACGATGTGGTTCATATACACAATGGAATATTACTCAGCCATCAGAAAGGATGAATACCCACGATTTGCATTGACATGGATAGAACTGGAGGGGATTATGCTAACTGGAGGGGAAATGCAAATGTCATTTGCAAATATCTTCTCCCATTCCATGGGTTGGCTCTTAGTTTTGCTGACTGTTTCCTTTGCTGTGCAGAAGCTTTTTATCTTTATGATATCATAAATCAAGCAGAGAAAGACAATTATCATATGGTTTCACTCGTATGTGGAAATAAGGAATAGTACAGAGGACCATAGGTGAAGGGAGGAAAAACCGAATGGGAAGAAATCAGAAAGGGAGACAAACCGTGACTCTCAACTCATGGAAACAAAGTGAGAGTTATGGAAGGAATGGGGTGTGGGGATGGGGTAACTGGGTAATGGGTATTAAGGAGGGCACGTGTTGTGATGGGCACTGGGTGTTATGCACAATTAATGAATTGTTCAGCACTACATCAAAAACAAATGTTGTAGTATATGTTGGCTAACTGAATATAATTATTAAAAAATAAAAATAAAAGAAAACTTGTGCTAGCTGGTGGCTACAGCCAACAATGGATAACTGATAAGTACAGGCACCTGGGTCTTTCTGAATATTCTAGTTTAATCAAAACACCCAGTGGCAAATAAATAAATAAATAAATAAATAAATAAATAAATAAATAAATAAATATGTGTAGAAACATTCATCACACAAAATGTTAATAGAAAGAATAGCAATAATTATATTTGACAAACTAGAATATAAACCAAACACTGTAACAGGAGGTAAAGAAAAGCATGATAGAGAATAATGGGGACAATGCAAGAAGAGGTAACAATTGTAAATATTTTTGCAACCAACATGAGAGCACTTAAATACATGAAGCAATTAATAAGAAACATAAAGTAATCCATCAATAATAGTACAATACTAGTAGGGGACTTTAACACCCTACTTACAAGAGTGGATAGATCATCTAAACAGAAAATCAAGAAGGACACAATGGCTTTGAATAACACACTGGACCAGATGGACATAACAAATATATTCGGAACATTCCATCCTAAAGCAGCAGAATACACATTCCTTTCAAGTACACATGGGACATTCTCCAGAACAGATCACATAATAGGTCACAAATCAGTCCTCAACCAACACAAAAAGATTGCAGTCATACTATGCATATTTTCTGACCACAACACCATGAAGCTTGAGGTCAACTATAAGCAAAAACTTGGAAAGACCAGAAATACATGGAGCTTAAACAAAATGCTACAAAACTTTGAATAGGTCAACCAGGAAGTCAAAGAAGAAATAAATAGGGCGCCTGGGTGGCTCAGTCGTTAAGTGTCTGCCTTTGGCTCAGGTCATGATCCCAGGGTCCTGGGATTGAGTCCCATATCGGGCTCCCTGCTCCGCGGGAAGCCTGCTTCTCCCTCTCCTACTCCCCCTGCTTGTGTTCCTGCTCTCACTGTGTCTCCCTCTGTCAAATAAATAAATAAAATCTTTAAAAAAAAAAAAAAAAGAAGAAGAAGAAATAAATACATGAAAACAAATGAAGTTAAAACACCATGGTCCAAGTCATTTAGGATGGAACAAAAACGGTCCTAAGAGTGAAGTATATAGCAATACAGGGCTACATTATGAAGCAACAAAAATCCCAAAGAAACAGTTTAACCTTACACCTAAAGGAGCTATAAAAATAACAAACAAAGGCTAAAAGCAGCAGAAGGAAGGAAATGATAAAGTTTAGAGCAGAAAGAAATGAGACAGAGCCTAAAAAAAAAAAAAAAAAAAAAGATAGAAAAGCAATAGAACAGATCAATGAAACAAGGAGCTGTTAAAAAAAAAAAAAAAAAAAAACTTAATAAAATTGATAAACCCCTTGTCAGACTTTCAGAAGAGAGAGAAAGGACCTGAATAAATAAAATCACAAATGATAGAGGAGAAATAACAACCAATACCCCAGAAATACAAATAATTTTAAAGCATTATGTAAAACTATATGCCAACAAATTGGACAATCTACAAAAAATGGAGAAATTCCTAGAAACACATGAACTAAAAACCTGGAACAGGAGGAAAGAGACACTTTAACAGACCAATAACCATTAAAAGAATTGAAACAGTAATCAAATATCTCCCAACAACCAAAAGTCCAGGACAAGATGGCTTCACGGGAAAATTTCCCAAGTAGTTAAAGAAGAGTTACTATCTATTTTTCTCAAACTAATACCAAAAAATGGAAAAAGAATGAAAGTTTCCAGTATCATTCTATAAGGCCAGCATTATCCTTACATAAAACCAGATAAAGACACCAATAATAAAGAGAACTACAGGCTAATACCCCTGATGAACAAAGATGCAAAAATTGTCAATAAAATATTAGCAAACTGAATACAACAGTAAGTTAAAATAGTAATCATTCACCACTATCAAGTCGTATTTATTCCTGTGTTGCCAGGGAATTCAATATTCACAAATCAATCATTACACTGTATGTTAGCTACCTGGAATTTAAATAATAACTTACAAAAAAAATACAGAAGTAGAAAAGTAAAAAGTAAAAATAAGAAAATAAAAAAATCATTTCATATTCCAAAAATAATTATTGATAGATACATATTTATTGACATTTTTACTTGTTTTGTGGTTGTTTCTGGAGATTTTCTCTGATCCTTTCTTCCTATTCTTCATGTTTTGCTGATTTTCTTTAGTGACATATTTGGATTTCCTTCTCTTTATTTGTTGCATGTTTATTAGTGGTTTTGACATATGGACATTTTCAGGTTTGTATATAAACTCTTTTGCAAATAGCAGTCTATATTAAGTTGACGTTCATTCAAGTTTTAATCTACTTTTTCCCCTCTTAGAACGTTTTAAGTATATATTATTATATTTTCTACCATTTTTCTGCATGAGTTCCTTGACTTGTTTTTTTTTTTTTTTTACAGAAATAATCATTTTTACTGCATTTGTGTTTACTGCCTTTATACTGTTAGTATTGATCTCTCCTTTCCACTCTGTGTCTCCATTAATATTTATTGTAGGACTACTTTTGTGGTCATGAATTCCTGTGGTTTTGTTTTTCTGGGAAACTCTTTATGTGTCTTTCTATTCTGAATGATATCCTTGCTGTATAAGTATTCATGACTGCCCAATTTTCCTATTCAGCACTTTGAATTATTGTGCCCCTTCTTATGACTTGCCAAATTTCTGTGGAGAAATCTCCAGCTAGTCTTATGGGTTTTCTCTGGTAAGTTAAAGACTACATTTGTCTTGCTGCTTATAAGACTTTTTCTTTACCACTATATTTTGCAATATTTTTGTGTGTGTGAAAGAATTTTTTTTTAATTTAAATTCAATTAGCCAACATACAGTACATCATTAGTTTCAGATGTAGTGTTCAATAGCTCATCAGTTGCATGGAACACCCAGTGCTCATCACATCATGTGCCCATCACCCAATTACCCCATCCCCCCCATCCACCTCCCCTCCAACAACCCTCAGTTTGTTTCCTATAGTTAAGAGTCTTTCATGGTTTTTCTCCCTCTCTGATGACTTCCGATTCTGTTTTCCCTCCCTTCCCTTACAGTCCTCTGACTGTTTCTTACATTCCACATATGAATGAAACCATATGGTGATTGTCTTTCTCTAAATGACTTATTTCACTGAGCATAATACCCTCCAGTTCCATCCACATCAATGTAAATGGTAACTATTCATCTTTTCTGAAAGCTGAGTAAAATTCCATTGCATATATATACCACATCTTGTTTATCCCTTTATCTGCCAATGGACATCTCAGCTCGCTCCAGTTTGGCTATTGTGGACATTGCTGCTATAAACTTTGGGGTGCAGGTGCCCCTTCAGTTCAATACATTTGTATCTTTGGGGTAAATACCTAGTAATGCAATTGCTGGGTTGTTGGTTACCTCTATTTTTAACTTCGTGAGGAACCTCCATACTGTTTTCCAGAGTAGCTGTACCAGCTTGCATTCCCACCAACAGTGAGAGGGTTCCCCATTCTCTGCATCCTCGCCAACGTTTGTTGTTTCCTCTTGTGTTAATTTTAGCCATTCTGACTGGTGTGAAGTGGTATCTCATTGTAGTTTTCATTTGTATTTCCCTGATGCCAAACGATGTGGAACATTTTTTCATGTGTCTGTTGGCCATTTGTAGGTCTTTGGAGAAATGTCTGTTCATGTATTCTGCCGATTTCTTGACTGGATTACTTGTTTTTTGGGTGTTGAGTTTGAGAAGTTCTTTATAGATCTTGGATACTAGCCCTTTATCTGATATGTCATTTGCAGATATCTTCTCCCATTCTGAAAGTTACCTCTTAGTTTTGTTGACTGTTTCCTTTGCTATGCAGAGGATGAGTGGATCTTGATGAAGTCCCGATAGTTCATTTTTGCTTTTGTTTCCCTTGCCTTTGGAGATGTGTCTAGCAATAAGTTGCTGCAGCTGAGGTCACAGAGGTTGCTCCCTGTGTTCTCATCTAGGATGGATTCTTGTCTCACGTTTAGGTCTTTCATCCATTTGGATCCATTTTGTGTTTGGTGTAAGAAAATGATCCAATTTCATTCTTCTGCATGTGGCTGTCCAATTTTCCCAGCACCATTTGTTGAAGAGACTGCCCTTTTGCCATTGGCTCTTCTTTTCAGTTTTGTTGAAAATTAGTTGACCATAGAGTTGAGGGTCCATTTCTGGGTTCTCCTTCTGCTCCATTGATCTATGTGTCTGTTTTTGTGCCAATACCAAAATGTCTTCATGATTACAGCTTTGTAATATAGCTTGATGTCTGGCATTTTGATGCCACCCACTTTGGTTTTCTTTTTCAACATTCCTCTGGCTATTCAAGGTCTTTTTTGGTTCCATATAAATTTTAGGATTATTTGTTCCAGCTCTGTGAAAAATGTCGATGGTATTTTGACAGGGATTGTATTGGATGTGTAGATTGCTCTGGGTAGCACAAACGTTTTAACAATATTTATTCTTCCAATCCATGAGCATGGAATATTTTTCCTTTTCTTTGTGTCTTCCTCATTTTCTTTCCTGAGTGTTCTATAGTTTTCAGAGTAAAGATCCTTTACCTCTTTGGTTAGGTTTATTCCTAGGTATCTTATTTTTTTTGTGGAACTGTAAATAGGATTGATTCCTTAATTTCTCTTTCTTCTGTCTCATTGTTAGTGTATAGAAATGCAACTGATTTCTGTGCATTGATTTTATATCCTGTCACCTTGCTGAATTCCTGTATGTGTTCTAGCAATTTTGGGGTGCAGTCCTTTGGGTGTTCCACATTGTCTCTTGTCATTTGTGAAAAGTGAGAGTTTGACGTCTTTGTTGATTCGGTGGCCCTCTATTTCTTTTTTTTTTTTCATTGCTGAGGCTAGGACTTCTAGTACTATGTTGAACAACAGTGGTGACAGTGGATATCACTGTCATATTCCTGACCTTAGAGGAAAAGCTCTCAGTTTTGCCTCATTGATTGGATCATCCATGCTAGGATCTTGGTGAGAATTTTGGCATCTATGTTCATCAGGCATATTGGTCTGTAATTCTCCTTTTTGTTGGGATCTTCATCTGGGATTGGGATCAAGGCAATGCTTGCCTCATAATGAGTTTGGGTGTTTTCCTTCTCTTTCTATTTTTTGAAACAGTTTCAGAAAAATAGGTAGTAGTTCTTTAAATGTTTGGTAGCATTCCCCTGGGAAGCCATCTGGCCCTGGACTCTTGTTTTTTGGGAGATTTTTGATTATTGCTTCAATTTCCTTGCTGGCTATTGGTCTGTTCATATTGTCTTTCTTCCTGTTTCAGTTTTGTTAGTTTATAAGTTTCCCAGGAATGCATCCATTTCTTCCAGATTGCCAAATTTGTTGGCATAAGTTGCTCATAATATGTTCTTAAAATTGTTTATATTTCCTTGGTGTTGGTGGTGATCTCTTCTCTTTCATTGATGATTTTATTAATTTGGGTCTTTTCTCTTTTCTTCTTCATAAGTCTTGATAGAGGGCTATCTCTCTTATTATTTCTTTCAAAGAACCAGCTCCTAGTTTTGTTGATCTGTTCTAATGTTCTTTTGGTCTCTATTTCACTGACTTCTGCTCCAATCTTTATTACTTCTCTTTTTCTGTTGGGCTTAGGCTTTATTTGCTGTTCTTTCTCCAGCTCCTTAATTGTAAGGTTAGCTTGTGTATTTTAGACTTTTCTAATTTTTGAGAAAGGCTTGTATTTCTATGCACTTCACACTTAGGACCCCCTTTGCCATATCCCAAAGGTTTTGAATAGTTGTGTTTTCATTTTCCTTTGTTTCTATGAATTTTTAAAATTCTTCTTTAATTTCCTGGTTGACCTATTCATTCATATATACATATGAATATATATATATATAATTGGTTCTTTTGTTTTCATTTGTCACATTTTCATTTAATTTCAGTTAGTTAACATACAGTGTAAAAGTAGTATCAGGTGTACAATTTACTGATTCAAAACGTCCATACACTGCCTGGTACTCATCCCAGTAAATGCACTCTTTAATCCCCTTCACCTATTTCTCCCAACCCACCACCTCCCCTCTAGTAACCATCAATTTGCTCTCTTTAGTCGAGTCTATTTCTTGGTTTTCCTCTCCCCACCTCCCCCGCTATATCCATCTGTATTTTTTCCTTAAATTCCACATATGACTGAAATTATATGGTATTTGTCTTTCTCCGACTGATTTTTTTTCTGTAGTCGGATGATCTTTAACCTCTAAGTGCTTGAGTTACTTCCAAATTTTCTCTTGTGATTGAGTTCAACTTTCAAAGCATTGTGGTCTTAAAATATGCAGGGAATAATCCCAACCTTTTGGTATCACTGGAGACCTGATTTATGACCCAGTATGTGATCTGTTCTGGAGAATGTTCCATATCCACTTGAGAAGAATGTATATTCTGTTACTTTAGGATGGAATGCTCTGTATAAATCTGTGAAGCCCATCTGGTCCAGTGTGTCATTCAAAGCCTTTGTTTCCTTGTTGATATTTTACTTAGATTATCTGCCCATTGCTCCGAGTGGGGTGTTAAATTCCCCTACTATTATTGTATTATTATCAATGTTTTCCTTTTTGCTTTTAACTGGTTTATATGATTGGCTCCTCACAAGTCAGGAGCATCAATATTTATAATTTTTAGATCTTCTTGTTGGCTAGACCCTTTAAGTATGATATAGTGTCCGTTTTCATCCTTTACTACAGTCTTTGGTTTAAAATCTAATTTGTTTGTTATGAGGATTGTGACCCCAATTTCTTTTGAGGTCTATTAGCATGATAAATGATTCTCTACCCCCTCACTTTCAATCTGGAGGTGTCTTTAGGCCTATAATGAGTCTTGCAGACAACCTATGGATGGGTCTTGCTTTTTTATCCAATCTGAGACCCTGTGTCTTTTGACTGGAGCATTTAGCCCATTTACATTCAGAGTAACTATGGAAAGATATTAATTTAGTGCCATTGTTTTACCTGCACAGTCCCTGTTTCTGTAGATTTTCTCTTTTTCTTTCTGCTCTATGCTATGCTTGGCTCTCTCATTCCTTGAAGAATCCCCTTTAATATTACTTGCAGGACTGGTTTAGTGGTCACAAATTCTTTTTTTTAAATTTTATTTTATTATGTTAGTCATCATACATTACATCATTAGTTTTTGATGTAGTGTCCCAGGATTCATTGTTTGCATATAACACCCAGTGCTCCATTCAATACATGCCCTCCTTAATACTCAACACTGGGCTAACCCATCTCCCCACCCCCTCCCCTCTAAAATCCTCAGTTTGTTTCTCAGAGTCCATAGTCTCTCATGGTTCGTATCCCCTTCTGATTCCCCCCCTTCATTTTTCCCTTCCTACTATCTTCTTTTTTTTTTTTTTTAACATATAATGTATTATTTGTTTCAGAGGTACAGGTCTGTGATTCATCAGTCTTACACAATTCACAGTGCTCACCATAGCACATACCTTCCCCAATGTCCATCACCCAGCCACCCCTTCCCTCCCACTTCCCACCACTCCAGCAAACCTCAGTTTGTTTCCTGAGATTAAGAATTCCTCATATCATGAGATCATATGATACTTGTCTTTCTCTGATTGACTTATTTCGCTTAGCATAATACCCTCTAGTTCCATCCACATCATTGCAAATGGCAAGATTTCATTGTTTGTCTGTTCGTTTGTTTTTTGATGGCTGCATAATAGTGGTCGTAAATTCTTTAATTTCTGTTTGTCCTAAAGCTCTTTATCTCTCATTCCATTCTGAATGATAGCCTTGCTGGATAAAGTACTCTTGGCTGCATGTTTTTCTCATTAGTACCTTGAATATATCAAGCCAGCCCTTTCTGGCCTGCCAGGTCTCTGTGGATAGCTCTGCTGACAGTCTAATATTCCTACCCCTGTAGGTTAAGGAGTTCTTGTCTCAAGCTGCTCTGATCATTTTCTTTTTATCTCTGAAATTTGCAAGTTTCACTATTATATGTTGGGGTTTTGATCTATTTTTATTTTGAGGGGGGTTCTCTCTACCTCCTGGATTTGAATGCCTGTTTCATTCCCCAGATTAGGAAAGTTCTCTGCTATGATTTGCTCAAATATTCCTTCTGTCTCCCTCTCTCTTTCTTCTTCCTCTGGGACCCCAATAATTCTAATATTGTTTTGCTTTATGGTATTGCTAATTTCTCAAAGGTTCCCCTCATGGTCCAACAGTTGTTTTTCTCCCATTTCCTCAGCTTCCTTCCTTTCCATCATCTTGTCTTGTATAGTACTGACTCTCTCTTCTGCCTCATTTAGCCTAGCTGTTAGAGCATACAATTAGACTGCATGTTCAGTTAAGAATTTTTAATTTTAGCCTGATTAGATTTTATTTCTGTACTGAGATTTTCTAGTGTCTTTTATGTTTTTTTTTTCAAACCCAGCTAGTAACTTTATAATCATCTTGAGTTCAAACTCTGACATTTTCCTTGTATCCATATTGATTAGATCTGTGGCAGAGAGTATTACCTCTGGTTCTTTCTTTTGTTGTGGATTTCTCCTTTTAGTGATTTTGCCCAGAGAAGAATGGATGAACAAGAGAACAAAATCAAAAATATCAACCACAACCCAAGCAAAATACACATTAGACAAATCCAAATAAATCAGAAACCAAAAAAAAAAAAAAAAAAAAAAAAGAGAAAGAGAAAAAGGGGTGGGGAGAGAATATAATCTCCCAGGTGGACAAACCAAGGTGATCTACTAGGTCCTGGGTATATTTTCGTCTGTTTTTTAGAAGATACTAAATCCCAAAATTGTAAAGAAAGCAAAATATATATATGTATATATACATATAATGTATAATAAAATTGAATACAGTGGAAGGAAGCCAAAAATGAAGAATATATCTATAAAATGTAAATGTAAAAATGAACATTAAGAAAAGACTTAAAAACAAAGAGTTGAAAAATAAGAAACTGATTGAAAAGGGGAAAAAAAGGAAAATTTTAAACTGAAAGATAGAAGAATCATGAGAAAAAACCTTGAATTCTATATACTATTTTCCCCTAGCACTGTAGTTTTGCAGTTCTATGTGCTTGGTAAACTTGGTATTCGCCTGATATCCCAGCTGTTCTTCTGGGGAAGGGTCCTGCTGGGCTGATTCTCAGGTGTCTTTGCCTGGGAAGAGTTACACCAACCTTTGCTCTTGGGCCTGGCTTATTGTAAGCTGCTTTGAGTTCTCCTATGTGTCTTTTGTTCCCTGAAGGCTTTTTGCACAGCTTTAGCATATGAAAATAAATATGTCACCACCCTGATCTCCAGCCCCACATCTGAAATATTGGGGCCCCTTCTCTTCAGTAAACCCTAGGGGAAAAGCAGTCTTCACTTTTGTGTGTGCCAAGCTATAGAGTCCTTCATGGCACACCTGTGCCAATCCTCCCAGGGAGGGAGGAGGGTGGCAACAGGGCTGCAGCTTGCAGGATCCCCACAGGGAGAGTAGTCGCCTGATCTTGTGCATACCCATGCCACCCCTTCTGGGTGAAGGAGGAGGTTCCCTGCATTTCTGTCCTTTTCAATGTCCCTGCAGGGAGAGTGGTCACCCAATCATGCCATGGTTCAAGGTTTATGGCAAACTGAGCTGAGATCCCACTTCCAGCCTTGCTCACCATAGATGGTTTCCCCACTCCAATGCTTGGGAACTCTGTTGACTCAGGCACTCCAGTTCTTTCTGTGACCCCGGGGATCCTGAGACCACACTGTCCCACCTAGGATTCTGCCCTGCTTCGCCACCTGAGCACCTTTCAGGCAGGGATGTCTCTCACTGAGCAGATTTCTAAAAGTTCTGATTTTGCACTCAGGGGCTATATCACTTTCCAGTAGCTGGTTTACAGAGCCTCCCTCCCCCCACCATTTATCTTCTAATATATCCCCTCAGATTCACTTCTCTGCACTTCCTACCTTGCAAAAAGTGGTCACTTTTCTATTTGTAGAGTTCCATCAATTCTTTTCTTACATCTGAGGTTGAATTCATAGGTGTTCAGAATGATTTGAAAGATATCTAGCTAAATTCAAGAGACCAGATGAAACGAGGTCCCCTACTCTTCCACCATCTTGCCTCCCTCCTCTATTTTGCAAATTTATTTGCAATGTGTCTTGGTATTGGTCTGCTTTTGTTGATTTTGATGTAAGTTCTCTGTGCTTCCTTGATTTGGATGTCTCTTTCTTTCTCCAGATTAGGGAAATATTCAGCTATTATTACTTCAAGTAAATTTTCTGCAGCTTTCTTTCTCTCTTCTTCTGGGACTACTATAATTTGAAAGTTGCATTTGATAGAGTTATTGAATTCCTTAATTCTATTCTCATGTTGCATAATACTTCTGTCTTTTGTTCAGCTTCATTACTTTCTTTTATTTTGTCTTGTAAGTCACTAATTCAGTACTCTGCTTCTTCCAGCCTGTTTTTCTTTGCATCAAGCCTGTTTCTAATCTTGTTTATTGCACTTTTCACCTCTGATTGATTCTTTTTTATCTCTTTTATCTCTATTGTAAGGGTCTCTCTGATGTCTTCTATTATTTTCTTATCCCCAGTGTGTATCCTTATGATCCTTGCTTTAAATTTTCCATCGGGCATGTTACTTATATCTGTTTCACTTTGATCTCTGGCTGTGGCCTTATCTTTTTCTTTCATTTGGGATTAATTCCTCTGTCTTCCCATTTTGTCTAAGTTTCTACCTTCTTTTCTGTGTTAGAAAAGTCAGTTATGTCTCATGTTCCTGAAAGTATTGTCCTTATGAGGAAGATATAATATCATGCCCAGGGCCTGGCACTTCAGGAAGTTTCTCCAGTGTGTGTTGTATGCACTCTGTTGTTGTGTTCTGGCTGCTCTATCCTTCAGGCAAGTCGTCTCCAGAGGCTCTCCTTGCCTGCTGTGGGCAATGTTTGGTCTCTGGCCTGAATGTAGTGAGTTTTAACTAGTTGTTTCTGGTATGCCTACAAAATGAGTCCTGTCACCACCTGCACAGGAACTGATACTTTGCAAAACTCTCTTTTGTAGACATGGTGTGGACTGGGGGTTTTGCTGGTCTTTTCTTGGAGGGGCCTGCCACACTGGGACAGAGGTGAGCATGACTGATAAGAGCAGTCCCACCAGAGTGCAGGGGATGGGGCTTAGTGTAAGCAAGTTAGGCAGCCAGTGTCCTTTTTCACTGCTTCCATAGGTGGCTCTGTGTTTATGTTGAAGGGTGGGGAAGGGAAATGACCCTGGAGAGCTCCTTTGTTTCTGGAGAGGTATTTTGGTGAATGCTGCCTATCAAGGACTCGCTCTGAAAAGCACAAATATTCTACCCACTGTGGGTTCCAGGAACTGTTTCTAGGTTGTATGCCCCTGGGTTGTTTGCCTGCTTTATCTCCAGTAGCATCCCTGCTGTCCTTCAGGCTCAGCTATGCTTGCTGACGTTTAAAACTTTAGGCTTTAAGCTCTGCTGGTTGCAAGAACTCACAAAATTAAGCCCCTCTCATTATTCAATCCAGTGTCTTTGGGGAAATGTTCTCCTTTTGTGTTTTCCTGTGTGCTCCTCTCTTTCTTGCCCTTCTCCACAACCACTGCTCCCTCCCCTCCACAACAGCCATGATCCGTTTCTCCCCTAAACCATGTCTCTGAACATCTTACCTTCTTTGATGTGGCCTTTTCTCTCCCTTTAGTTATTGAGTTTGAATATGTCACTCTTCAGGTTGGGTATATTTATGATGATTTGATCATCATCTAGTTGTGTTTGTGAGACAAGGTGAGTCTAGGGTCCTCCAACTCTGCTGCCATCTTCCTGCTTCTGCTCCTAGAGCTTATTATGCTAAGTGAAATAAGTCAGGCAGAGAAAAACAAAGACCATATAATTTCACTTTTATGTAGAATCTAAAAAAACAATCAAACATACCAGAAAAAGAAAAAAAAATCTCTTAAATACAGAGAACAACCTGATGGTTGCCAGGGTGGGGAGTTGGATGAAATATGTAAAGAGAATTAAAGGGTACAAACTTCTAGCTATAAGGTAAATAAGTCATGAAGCTAAAAAGTACAGTATAAGAAATATTGTCAGTGGGTGCCTGTCTGGCTCAGCAGTAGAGCACATGACTCTTGATCTCAGTATCGTAAGTTTGAGTCCTACATTGGCTGTAGAGATTACTTAAAAATGAAATAGTAAAAAAGAAAAAATAAATAATATTAGTAATATTGTAATAATGTTGTATGGTGACAGATGGTGACCACACTTATTGTGGGGAGCATTGAATAATGTATAGAATTGTTGAATCATTATGTTGTATACCTGAAACTAATGTAAAATTATATGCCAAATATACTTCAATAATAAAGAATAATAAAGATATTGAATTTATTTCACATATCCTAAGTAAAATTATTTAAAACTAATAAATGCATGCTTTTTAAATTTAAAAAGTGTTACTTTAGGGAGATTACCTAGTCTCTCTGAGCCTTAGTTCCCACATCTGTAAAATAGGGGTAATAATAGTACTACTTCATAGAAGTGTTGTATGGATTAAATTTTTTAATATACACAAAGTGCTTGTAACAGTCCTGGCACATACTAAGTGCCATATAAATATTAGCTTTTCTTCTTATTATATAAGTTTTTTTTTTCCATGTGATAAAAAGGGTCAGAGTCTGGATAGCTTATTGGCAGTTGCGTATTATCATGTGTGGACCCATCAGAATGGTTGTGTTATAATTCTCTGTAATTTGATCATATCAGAAAAACAAATGAGAACAAGCATGACAGAACAGCACCAGGATAACTTGAGAGCCTGTAGGAACAGCATTTCAGGCCCTCACATATTCAGTAACTGACAGATATAAATTACACAGGCTAATTTATTTCATTTAGGTCAGTTATCTATTAGGCTTACCTGATTTCTTATATCTTCAGCTAATATCCTTTCTTTTAGTCTGAATTAAAATAATCTTTTTAAATGTCTGAGTTTTAAAAAATGTATTTCCTAGAAAAAAGTTAAGTTCTTAACAATTTTTTTGTACTTTCTTACTTTTATTACCCTGTGTGCTTAAGGCAGTTCTGACAATGCCTCTCTTCAACCTAAGAAGTGATTTTTTTAACTTAAAATTTTGATAAAATATATTAAAAAATCTTACATGACTTCCAACTCTATACAGCTTTTGTTACTGAGACGTACTAGTAATATACATAACTATAAATAGAGACCTTTACCCCCTATTATTTATATAAAACTGATAAAGGAACCAGGGGACAAGACCTACCTCAACAAAGGTGAAAGAAAAGAGAATGACTGTAGCTAGTCATTCCTTTCCATTGCAATCTTTTTCAAGTCTGTCCAGCTAAAAGTCTTATTGACATTCCACCTTGTAGTATTTATCAGCAAATTCCTTGACTCCTGCTGAAGAATTTTGTTAACTTGTACAGCTGGTAGGTTGAATTTTCAAGAGAATGTAGCTCTGTCACCAGATATTTAACTAGCAGTGGTTACTGGAAAACTTTAATAAAAGGATAATTTGGGTATTTCATATTTAATATCCAAATAAATTTCAGCTAAACATATACTGTTTCATATGAATATGGCCTTTCTTCATAATACTCTATATAAGCAAAAATACAAATTAGCGATGTTTGCTGGTTTCTTTTACAAGTTTGTATAGCATGTTAAAAGAAGATTTAGTTCCATAATCTATAACCTGAACAGATATGTCATTATTTTTCTAGATATGGTAGGTATGAATATTAGGATTTGCTCTTCATATACAGCTTTGTGTGCAGTAGTCTCACTTAGATATTTCTATCATTTATAAAAATCAACCACAGATATGTGTGCATGTGTGCATGCGCACACACACACACACACACACACACACACACAGGCTTTTCACATGAAATGAACAGCTATTTTGAAGCTAGTAGAATTTTACTCATAGGAAATGTGTTCCATAGAAAGCGATATTTCACCATCTAAAGCTTGGCTAAATGTTTTCTGGTGACATTGGCTTTGATCCTTTCTATATTTAGGCCTGTGTCTTGTCTGTGTTGACATCTAATTCTGTTTTTATTTATATTTTTTAAAGGATGCTTAAAAGTAGACATTGGTGTTGAGATATAGATATAGATATCTTAATTATTGAATTGGACCCCCAGTTGAGTTTTAGTACATCAATAGCCAAGCACATAGGGTCAAAATAGGGACCACCAGATGATTTCAAGTATGTTATTTCCTACTTTAAATGTTGATTTCTCAAATTTCCATGCTATCACAAAGGTATTTATTTTTCTAATTGAATCCGCACTATGTGTGTTTATTCATACACTATTAGATAAGTTCCGTGTGTGTGTGTGTGTGTGTGTGATCTGTAAAACATGGAAATTGACATCCACTGAGTTACATTTTTAGCAACACATAACATAGATGATTGACAGAACAAAGCATATGGAAATGAAGAAGCAGCTAACCCACATTTAGATCTAAGAAAAAAATATTTGCCTGAAGGGAAAATATTAATTAGTTTGTCTACATGCAAGATAAAACTCTGGAAGACATATCCATCAAAAGGCAGTGGAATAAATAGCAAAATGAAAATTATTTGTAAATTGACAGTAAACTTGGCAAACATTGAGGGGGTAAACAAGTTATCTGGCATGCAAAGCACTTTGAAATCACAGCCTCTGTCAGGAGGCATCTGTGCATAGATTTACTTATTTGACAGAAATTAACATTTCTCAGAAACCTTTGTTAAATGCTGAAGATTTCTTCACCCTCCTTAATTATTTTAATTGCTGCTTCAGAATGTTCCATATATATTCAAAAGTTGCTAAAATGCACAAAGCCCATTCAATTTCACCAATAATATAGAGTTATTGAACTTTGGAATTGACAAAAATACCTAACAAAAGACAAATTAAGTAGATATACCAGGTTTTTTTTGTTTTTTTTTTTTTTCTGGAATGAAACAGAAGTCACATAAATCATGTAAAGATCCTATAGTACTAGTATCACCAGCTAGTCGCCAAGACTGGACATTTACTGCCCACCTGCTTGTACTCACAAACCTTTGTCTTACATTGTTCCTTATGTTCTTCTTTCCAGCATACCTCTTAACTCAGGCAAATGAAACCAACCTGAAACCACCTTTCAAGTGATGGCAACTTCCCTGAGAAGACCTCCTGCAGGCCACCCAGACATTTTGAGCTAAATCCCCAACTAGTGCCTGCACAGACGGACCATGAAGTGACCTCTAGAATGATTTTACTTCATTATAATACTACAATCTCTGCCCAAGGGGGAGCCTCAGCCTCATTTACATAACATACACTGTATGTATAGGCATGTTTCTTTAAGGTGCATGCCCAACCTTTTGCCTACCCCTACATATGATGATAAGGTTTCTCTATCTAAAAATTCATCCTAACTGGGGTGCCCGGGTGGTTCAGTCGGCTAAGCATCTGACTTCAGCTCAGGTCATGATCCTGGGGTCCTGGCATCAAGCCCCACGTCGGGCACCCTGCTCAGTGGGGAGTCTGCTTCTCCTTTTCCCTCTGTTCTTCTCCCAGCTCATGCTCTCGCTCTCTCAAATAAATAAATAAATATATAAAATCTTTTAAAAAAATAAATAAATAATAAATATTCATCCTAACCCTAAACAAAAGGTACCCATTCACCTGCCTCAGGGAGTCATGGATTTGGAAGCCACTCCTTGTGATCTTATTTGTTGCAAATAAAGTTTTCTTTTCCAGCTCACCTGGTGCAGTTTCTGTGACTCACCAAGGAGCCAATTCATATTTGGTTACACTAGAACAACTAAGACTGCTTTTTAAGGAAAACTCCTCACTCACCTTTATCTTTGGACATTTGTTGATATTTTGCAAGAAGTGCTTAAAAATTAAAAAAAAACTAAAAAAATGAAAAATAAATAAAATAATATCACCCAAGGGTCCAAAAGCTTACAAACTAAAATATTTTCACTATCTTTAATTTCTGACAAAATTTTATATAACTATTAAGATAACTTAATAGATGTGATATAGTGTAACCAGTATTATCACAGGGATTCAGGAGTCCTATCTCTGTCACTTACCAGCTTATCAGTTAACTTCTCTGGTTCTCACTCTCTTCATCTATAAAGAGGAAGAGATCAAATCAATCTTTTCCAAAGTCTCTTCGAATTTGCAATTTGAAGGTTGCAGTTTATCTGGAATTTGATTATTGATTATCAAAATCTCTTATGTTTGACTCAAATATAAAAAAAAAATTACTTTGTTTTTTAAAGTTATTTACTGTTTACCAACAGCGTTTTTCACAGAGGTAGAAGAAACAATCCTAAAATTTGCATGGAACCACAAAAGACCCCAATTTGCCAAAGCAATCTTGAAAAAGAAAAGCAAGGCTGGAGGCATCACAATTCCAGTCTTTAAATTATATTACAAAGCTCTAGTGATCAAGACAGTATGGTACTGGCACAAAAATAGACACATAGATCAATAGAATAGAATAGAAAACCCAGAAATGGACTCACAACCATTTGGTCAATTAATCTTTGACATATCAGGAAATAATACCCAATGGAAAAAAAGATAGTCACTTCCACAAATGGTGTTGGGAAAACTGGACAAGTACATGCAGAAGAATGAAACCGGACCACTTGCTTACACCATACACAAACTTAAATTCAACATGGATGAAAGACCTGAAAGTGAGAGAGGAAACCATCAAAATCCTAGAGGAGAATACAAGCAGTAACCTCTTTGACATCAGCTGTAGCAACTTCTTAATAGATATGTCTCCTGAGGCAAGGGAAACAAAACAAAAATGAACTATTGAGACTTTATCAGAACAAAAGGTTTCTTTCTGTACAGCAAAAGAAACAATCAACAAAACTAAAAGGCAACCTTTGGGATGGGAGAAGATATTTGCAAATGACATATTGGATACAGGGTTAGTATCCAAAATCTATAAAGAACTTATCAAACTCAACATCCCCTCAAAAGAAATAATCCAATCTAAATATGGGCAGAAAACATGAATAGACATTTTTATAAAGAAGCCATACAAATGGCCAATAGACACAGGAAAAAATGTTCAAGATCATTCTGTCAGGGAAATGCACATCAAAACTACAATGAGATATTACCTCACACCTGCCAGAATGGCTAAAATCAACAACATAAGAAATAACAGGTGTTGGCAAGGATGTGGAAAAAGGGGGACTGTCTTGCACTGTTGGTGGTAATGCAAACTGGTGCAATCACTCTGTAAAACATTATGAGGTTCCTCAAAAAGTTAAAAATAGAAGTACCTTGTGATCCAGCAATTGCACTACTAGGTATTTACCCAAAGGATACAAAAATACTGATTCAAAAGGGACACATGCACCCCAGTGTTTATTGCAGCATTATCTACAATAGCCAAATTATGGAAAGAGCCCAAATGTCCATCAAGTGATGAATGGATAAAGTTAGGATATATATACATAGAACTCAGCCACAAAAGAATGAAATCTTGCTATTAGAGAGTATTATGCCGAGCGTAATAAGTCAGAGAAAGACAAATATATGATTTCACTCATATGTGGAATTTAAGAAACAAAACAAATGATCATGGGGGAAAAAAGAGAGAGGCAAACAAGAAAACAACCTCTTAACTATAGAGAACAAGCTGATGGTTAACAGAGGAGAGGTGGATGGGGGGATGGGTTAAATAGGTGATGGGGATTAAGGGGTGCACTTGTGATGTACACCAGATGTGTTATGTAAGTGTTGAATCACTAAATTGTACACCTGAAATTAATATTACACGTTATGTTAACTAACTGGAATTTAAATAAAAACTTAAAAAGTGGTTATTTACTGTTTGTAAGAGACATTTCTGAAGAAAAATCCTAAGCTCTTTCAAATCATTGAATCTTTACCTTTAAGGAAACTGAAGTCGACAGAGCTTAGTTTACTTGAACCTAAGTTCTATATTTAAAATAAATTGCTGTTATATTCCAGACCCTTTATCAAGTACTTCACTGTTACTGTCTCACTTGATTCTTAAAACAGCATGTGATATAGGAGGGCAGTCTGGTAGTAAAATCAGAATTAAAACCAAGTTCCTTGATTCACAGACTAGTGTTTTCTCACCACTATATTCATAAGTAGGTAGTTGCCTATTTAAATATAGTTTAAGGAACTCTGCTGGCCTGCAATTATATCATTAGATGTCCTAACAACTTAGAATCAACTTACAGGAGGTTCCTATTAAAAGCCACAAAATGAGCTAACACAGTGATTTCTAAGTACTTGTCTATAGCAAAGATTTCACGTGTGAGTAGCAAAATGAATTAGTTGTTTTCATAAAGCTAGACTTAGTTTATTTATTTTTTTTTATTTTTTTTTATTTTTTTTATTTTTAAAGATTTTATTTATTTATTTGAGACAGAGAGAATGAGAGAGAGAGAGAGAGCACATGAGAGGGGGGAGGGGCAGAGGGAGAAGCAGACCCCCCGCCGAGCAGGGAGCCCGATGCGGGACTCGATCCCGGGACTCCAGGATCATGACCTGAGCCGAAGGCAGTCGCTTAACCAACTGAGCCACCCAGGCGCCCAAAGCTAGACTTAGTTTAATCTGGATTTTTAGTTTAGAATTTGGATTAGTGTAGTTCATGATTTTTTAATTTTTTTCTAAATTATTCATCCTACTATTCTTGTTTTAAAGGGTATTTCTATTATGAAATAATGGTCTACATAAAAGATAGCATATTTTATCGGGTCTGGCAAAAGCATAGTAGTTAAAAAGTGGAGTTCGGGCTTCAAGCTATCTTGGTTGTACGGCACCCATTTCACTTCTAATTCTATAAGCTTGTCCAAGTGATTAAGCCTTTCTAAAACTTACTTTTTATAACTCTGCAGTATGGTTAATAATGGTTCCATTTTCATAAGATTATTGTGAGGATAATCTGAGTTAATACAATGTGAAATGTCTTGTACAGGTTAATGACATGATAAATGACTGTTACTTAAGTGGCAGACTATGGGTGAATGTGTGTGAGTGTATGCACACATAAGCATGCATGTGTGTTTTGTATCTTTGTTGAAAAAAAGTTTGCAGACATGTTGGTCTTGATTATTTTTGCTATTGTTTTTTTTTGTTTGTTTTACTGGTCTATGAAATAAAAAAAAATCTTGGTATCAATTGACTAACTTTTCACTTCATTATGATATAATTTCAACATATTGAAACTGAATAGAGTACAGGGAGGATGCTAGGTAAATTTTCAAACTTCAGTTTGGAATTAAATGAAAAACTAAGAGGTTCATATCAGGAAATTTAATCCAAGATGTAAGTTGCCCGGGGAAGGTGGAGAGCACAGAAAAAGCGTTGGGTAATGGGGTGGAGAGTAGGAGTTAATCAAAGTGAAGGTGTGAGGAGGCATAAAACAAATTTAGCTGACTTCCTGGTTTTACACAGATACTTCTCTGTCTATATCTGTCACCTAGTAAACTTTATAAGCACTCTATAGAATGATCCCATATCCAAGAAGATTCATTCTTTGCCGAGGAGGAAAGCACATGTAGGCAGATCAGCCTCTTAGCTTGCCCCAGTCCTCTATCATCCTCTGGAAGAATATAGGACTGGGGTAAAATATACTCATAGTCAGTTCATAAATAAAAGTGCATGGAGAAACCCCACACTGTGTGCAAAAGGAAAACTCTATAACATTGTGAGCAGGAAAACTTTAAGAATCAGCTAAGCTATTCCTCTTATTGCTGTTGGAGAACATATATGATGCTGTCAGGTTCATAGAGGGAGAGGTTGGCTTACAGACAGAGGAAAATGAGCTAGACAGAATCCATTGGGAGTTAATGACAATATAATTGACAAAAGTATTTTCCCTAATTTATGGTTATATACATTGCAATATTCCTTTTGTCCAGAATACTAATATGGATAACGGAGTCAAGTGGAGAAGTTCCAGCACACCATTAGAGCATAAAGGGAAAAAAAAAAAAATCTGAGATTGGGTGCATTCAAGATTGTAAGAGAGTTTCACTTTACCTGCATTACCCCACCACCAAGACAACACAAGTCAGTACCAAGAGAGTCCTTCTTAGTCTTCAGTTCTCCCACAGGAGAAAGTGAGAGCATACAAGTGAGTATCTGGCTTCCCCAGCTGTGTGGGACATTCCTAAGGACACTTCTTTCTTGCCCTATCCAGAACACTGAGGTATTGCTATATGACTAGGGGGCAAAGAATGGTGGGGAAAACAGTGACCAGGGCTATCAGAGGGAATCAAAGGACACAGAGCCTACAAATTATGAAGTGGGTAGCATCAGGAAACCCACCCATGAGCTGCTGGGGATGCCTTGTTTTCAGATTCTCCCAACTGACCCATGGGCACCTCAATGTTACATGCACCCCTACCATGTAACCAGCTCCCTATGTTCACCTCTGAGGGTGGCAAAAGTGATTGAAGGTGCACACAGGGAGCTGGCCCCATAGTACACAGAAAGCCAGTCTGACTCTGTAGGAGGGAGAGAAAAGACACAAAATTGAGCATTTTCCTTAGGGAAAGCAAAGGGGAGGCTGTCAACTCTTGGCCTGTCTTTGCAGAATAAGAGAAACCATACAAAATTAAAAATCTCCACCACCCAAGATAGAACAAGAAATATGAAACAGGTGTATCCATAGAAACAATCTGAGAAATCCTCAAATCCTTAATAGACCTGATGGAAGGTATTACTCTCTAGAAGTAAGCCAGTAAAGAATGGAAGAGGTGACTCCTTTTTCTTTTTCTATTTTTTTTTATTTTATTATGTTATGTTAATCACCATACATTACATCATTACTTTTTGATGTAGTGTTCCATGATTCATTGTTTGCATATAACACCAAGTGCTCCATTCAGTACATGCCCTCTTTAACACCCATCACTAGGCTAACGCATCCCCCCACCTCCTCCCCTCTAGAACCCTGAGTTTTTTTCTCAGAGTCCATAGTCTCTCAAGGTTCGTCACCCCTCCGATTTCATCCCCTTCATTTTTCCCTTCCTGCTATCTTCTTTTTTTTTTTTTTTAACATATAATGTATTATTTGTTTCAGAGGTACAGGTCTGCGATTCAACAGTCTCACACAATTGACAGCGCTCACCATAGCATATACCCTCCCCAGGGTCTATCACCCAGCCACCCCATCCCTCCCACCCCCCACCACTCCAGCAACCCTCAGTTTGTTTCCTGAGATTAAGAATTCCTCATCATATCAGTGAAAACATATGATACATGTCTTTCTCTGATTGACTTATTTAGCTCAGCAAAATACCCTCCAGTTCCATCCACGCTGTTGCAAATGGCAAGATTTCATTCCTATTTATGGCTGCATAATATTCCATTGTATATATATATACCACATTTTCTTTATCTATTCATCTGTAGATGGACATCTTGGCTCTTTCCATAGTTTGGCTATTGTGGACATTGCTGCTATAAATATTGGGGTGCACGTACCAGTTCAGATCTCTACATTTGTATCTTTGGGGTAAATACCCAGTAGTGCAATTGCTGGGTCGTATGGTAGCTCTATTTTCAACTTTTTGAGGAACCTCCATACTGTTTTCCAGAGTGGCTGCACCAGCTTGCATTCCCACCAACAGTGTAGGAGGGTTCCCCTTTCTCTGCATCCCCGCCAACATCTGTCGTTTCCTGACTTGTTAATTTTAGCCATTCTGACTGGTGTGAGGTGATATCACATTGAGGTTTTGATTTGGATTTCCCTAATGCTGAGGGATGTTGAGCACTTTTTCATGTGTCTGTTGGGCATTTGGATGTCTTCTTTGGAAAAATGTCTGTTCATGTCTTCTGCCCATTCCTTGATTGGATCATTTGTTCTTTGGGTGTTAAGTTTAATAAGTTCTTTATAGATTTTGGATACTAGCCCTTTATCTGATATGCCATTTGCAAATATCTTCTCCCATTCTGTCGATTGTCTTTTGGTTTTGTTGACTGTTTCTTTTGCTGTGCAAAAGTTTTTTATCCTGATGAAGTCCCAATAGTTCATTTTTGCCTTTGTTTCTCTTGCCTTTGGCGATGTTTCTAGGAAGAAGTTGCTGCGGCTGAGGTCAAAGAGGTTGCTGCCTGTGTTCTCCTTTAGGATTTTGATGGATTCCTGTCTCACATTGAGGTCTTTCAACCATTTTGAGTTTATTTTTGTGTGTGGTGTAAGGAAATGGTCCAGTTTCATTCTTCTGCATGAGGCTGTCCATTTTTCCCAAAACCATTTGTTGAAGAGACTGTCTTTTTTCCATTAGACATTCTTTTCTGCCTTGTTGAAGATTAGTTGACCACAGAGTTGAAGGTTCATTTCTGGGCTCTCTATTCTGTTCCATTGATCTACGTGTCTGTTTTTGTGCCAGGACCATACCGTCGTGATGATGACATCTTTGTAATAGAGCTTGAAGTCCGCAATTGTGATGCCACCAGCTTTGCTTTTCTTTTTCAACATTCCTCTGGCTATTCGGGGTCTTTTCTTTTTCCATACAAATTTTAGGATTATTTGTTCCATATCTTTGAAAACTGTTGATGGTATTTTGTTGGGAATTGCATTAAATGATTAGATTGCTCTAGGTAGAATTGACATCTTCACAATATTTATTCTTCCAACCATGAGCATGTAACATTTTTCCATTTTTTGTGTCTTCCTCAATTTCTTTCATGAGTATTTTATAGTTTTCTGAGTACAGATCCTTTGCCTCTTTGGTTAGTTTTATTTCTAGGTATCTTATGATTTTGGGTGCAATTGTAAATGGGATTGACTCCTTAATTTCTCTTTCTTCTGTCTTGTTGTTGGTGTATAGAAATGAAACTGATTTCTGTGCATTGATTTTATATCCTGACTCTTTACTGAATTGCTGTATGAGTTCTAGCAGTTTTGGGGTGGAGTCTTTTGGGGTTTCCACATAAAGTATCATATCATCTGCAAAGAGTGAGAGTTTGACTTCTTCTTTGCCAATTTGGATGCCTTTTATTTCTTTTTGTTGTCTGATTGCTGTGGCTAGGACTTCTAATACTATGTTGAATAGTAGTGGTGATAGTGGACATCCCTGCGGTGTTCCTGACATTAGGTGGAAAGCTTTTAGTTTTTCCCTTTGTAGAATGATATTCGCTGTGGGTTTTTCATAGATGGCTTTTATGACATTGAGGTATGTATCCTCTATCCCTAGACTCTGAAGAGTTTTGATCAAGAAAGGATACTGTACTTTGTGAAATGCTTTTTCTGCATGTATTGAGAGGATCATATGGTTCTTCTCCTTTCCTTTATCAATGTATTATTTCACATTGATTGATTTGTGGATGTTGAACCAACCTTGCAGCCCAGGGATAAATCCCACTTGGTCGTGGTGAATAATCTTTTTCATGTACTGTTGGATCCTATTGGCTAGTATCTTGGAGAGAATTTTTGCGTCCATGTTCATCAAGGATATTGGTCTGTAATTCTCCTTTTTGATGGGGTCTTTGTCTGGTTTTGGAATCAAGGTAATGGTGGCCTCTTAGTCCATTTCTATTTTTTGGAACAGTTTCAGAAGAATACGTATTAATTCTTTAAATGTTTGGTAGAATTCCCCTGGGAAGCCATCTGGCCCTAGTCTTTTGTTTGTTGGGAGATTTTTGATGACTGCTTCAATTTCCTTCGTGGTCATAGGTCTGTTCAGGTTTTCTATTTCTTCCTGGTTCAGTTTTGGTCGTTGATACATCTCTAGGAATGCATCCATTTCTTCCAGATTTTCTAATTTGCTGGCATATAGCTGCTCATAATATGTTCTTATAATTGTTTGTATTTCTTTGGTGTTGGTTGTGATCTCTCCTCTTTCATTCATGATTTCGTTGATTTGGGTCCTTTCTCTTTTCTTTTTGATAAGTCTGGCCCGAGGTTTATCAATCTTGTTAATTCTTTCAAAGAACCAGCTCCTAGTTTCATTGATCTGTTCTACTTTTCTTTTGGTTTCTATTTCATTGATTTCTGCTCTGATCTTTATCATTTCTCTTCTCCTGCTGGGTTTAGGCTTTATTTGCTGTTCTTTCTCCAGCTCCTTTAGGTGTAGGGTTAGGTTGTGTACTTGAGACCTTTCTTGTTTCTTGAGAAAGGCTTGTATTTCAATATACTTTCCTCTTAGGACTGCCTTTGCTGCATCCCAAAGATTTTGAATAGCTGTGTTTTCATTTTCATTTGTTTCCATTAATTTTTTAAAGTCTTCTTTAATTTCCTGTTTGACTCACTCATTCTTTAGTAGGATGCTCTTTAGCCTCCATGTATTTGAGTTCTTTCCGACTTTCCTCTTGTGATTGAGTTCTACTTTCAAAGCATTGTGGTCTGAAAATATGCAGGGAATGATCCCAATCTTCTGGTACCGGTTGAGACCTGATTTATGACCTAGGATATGATCTATTCTGGAGAATGTTTCATGGGCACTAGAGAAGAATGTGTATTCCGTTGCTTTGGGATGGAATGTTCTGAATATATCTGTGAAGTCCATTTGGTCCAGTGTGTCATTTGGAGTCTTTATTTCCTTGTTGATCTTTTGCTTAGATAATCTGTCCATTTCAGTGACAGGGGTGTTAAAGTCCCCCTCTATTATTATATTATTGTCAATGTATTTCTTTGCTTTTGTTATTAATTGGCTTATATAATTGGCTGCTCCCATGTTAGGGGCATGGATATTTACAATTGTTATATCTTCTCATTGGATACACCCTTTAAGTATGATATAGTGTCCTTCCACATCTCTTATTACAGTCTTTGGTTTAAAATCTAATTTGTCTGATATAAGGATTGCCACTCCAGCTTTCTTTTGGTGTCCATTAGTATGGTCAACAGATTTCCACACACTCACTTTCAATCTGAGGGTGTCTTTGTGTCTAAAATGAGTCTCTTGCAGACAGCATATTGATGGGTCTTGTTTTTTTATCCAGTATGATATCCTGTGTCTTTTGATTGGGGCATTTAGCCCATTTACTTTCAGGGTAACTCTTGAAAGATATGAATTTAGTGCCATTGTATTGCCTGTAAGGTGACTGTTACTGTATATTGTCTCTGTTCCTTTCTGATCTATGTTACTTTTAGGCTCTCTCTTTGCTTAGAGGACCCCTTTCAATATTTCTTGTAGGGTTTGTTTCGTGTTTGCAAATTCCTTTAGTTTTTGTTTGTCCTGGAAGCTTTTTATCTCTCCTTCTATTTTCAGTGACAGCTTAGCTGGATATAGTATTCTTGGCTGCATATTTTTCTCATTTTGTGCTCTGAATATATCCTGCCAGTCCTTTCTGGCCTGCCAGGTCTCTGTGGATAGGTCTGCTGCCAATCTCATGCTTCTACCATTTTAGGTTACAGCTCTCTTGTCCTGAGCTGCTTTCAGGATTTTCTCTTTGTCTCTGAGACTCGTAAGTTTTACTATTAGATGTCAGGTTGTTGACCTATTTTTATTGATTTTGAGAGGGGTTCTCTGTGGCTCCTGGATTTTGATGTCTGTTTCCTTCCCCAAATTAGGGAAGTTCTCTGCTATAATTTCCTCCAATATACCTTCTGCCTCTCTCTCTCTTTCTTCTTCTTCTGGGATCCCAATTATTCTAATATTGTTTTGTCTTATGGTATCTCTTATCTCTCGAACTCTGCCCTCGTGATCCAGCAGTTGTTTATCTCTCTTTTTCTCAACTTCTTTATTTTCCATCATTTGGTCTTCTATATCACTAGTTCTTCTTTCTGCCTCATTTATCCTAGCAGTTAGAGACCCCATTTTTGATTGCACCTCATTAATAACCTTTTTGATTTCGACTTGGTTAGATTTTAGTTCTTTTATTTCTCCAGAAAGGGTTTCTCTAATATCTTCCATGCTTTTTTCAAGCCCAGCTAGTATCTTTAAAATCATCATTCTGAACTCTAGTTCTGACATCTTACTAATGTCCATATTGATTAGGTCCCTGGCAGTCAGTACTGCCTCTTATTCTTTTTTTTGAAGTGATTTTTTCCATCTTGTCATTTTTCCCAGAGGAGAATAGATGAATGAGAGAACAAAATGCTAACAGAGTAACAATTACCCCAGAAAAATACATACTAAGCAAATTAGAACAGACCTGAAACTGGGCAAAAAGAAAGGGAAAGAATGAAAAAAGAAAAAAAAAGGAAAAGATTAAAAAAAAAACAAAAATGAATATGATCAAATATGTTCAGGCTGGTGCATATACCAGTGCCACACACTAAATTTTGGGTGTATTTTGGTCTGTTAGATGAAAGTGCCTCCCAAAATTTTAAAGAAAGAAAAACTTACATATGTACAAAAATATGGGTAAATATGATGAAGGGTTGGAATACGACTGTGAAGATGAAAATTATACAAGATTTTATGAAAGGAATTGATAATCTATAAAGTTGGTTGAAAAAAGAAAGAAGAGGATTTAAAAAAAGAAAAAAAAAATGGGAGAGAACGTGATCAGGCAGGAGACTAGAACAAAGCCATACACTAGACATTTAGGGTATATTTTGGTCTGTTAGAAGAAACTGTATCCCAAAATTTTAAAGAGAGAACAATATATAAAGTTAACTACTATGAAGGGATAAAATATGACTCTAAAAATGAAATATAAAAAAGATTTTTTTAAAAAAGGATTGATAAGATGTTGGTTGAAAAAGGGAAAAAGAAAAGTTCAAAAAAAAAAGAAAATTTAAAAAATTAACTTTGAAAGACTAAAGAATCATGGTAAAAAAGCCATGAATTCTATGTGCAGTATTCCCCTAGTGCTGGAGTTCTGCCGTTCTCATTGATCAGTAAACTTGGTCTTTGCTGGCTGTTCTGGCTGATCTTCTGGGGGAGGTGCCTGTTGCTGTGGTTCTCAAATGTCTTTGCCAGAGGCGGAACTGCCCCGCCCTTGCCGGGGCCGTGATAAGGAATCTGCTTGGGTTTGCTCTCGGGAGCTTTTGTTCCCTGCAAGCTTTCCGTACAGCTTTGGAGGACGAAAGTGAAAATGGTGACCTTCCATTCTCTGCCCAGGAGGAGCCGAGAACTTGGGTCCCCACTTCTCAGTGAGCCCCCAGAGAAAAACAGTCACTCCTATCTCCCCAGTCTCTGGCTGCACTCCATGCTCACCCGGCCAGTGACCGAGTGTTTCTATCTGTGGCACATGACCCCGTTTGGAGTCCCCAAACCCAGCAGATTCCTGCGGTGTGGTCCTGCGCCCCTCCTCCCGGGGGGAGGAAGAGGAGTCTCCCCGGATCTGCTGTTTGTTGGGTCCCTGCTAGAGGAGCAGTGGCCCAACTGTGTTGTGGATCACAGTTTATGGCAAACCTGAGCTGAGATCCCACTCCTCGGCTCCATCTCTGCAGCCGGCTTCCCCGCTCAGATACCTGGGAGCTTTGCCGCTCTCAGGCACCCCCGGTCTTTCTGTGACCCTGAGGTTCCTGAGACCACACTGTCTCAGCGAGTGTTCCACCCCCTGCTTAGCCACTGGAGCGACGTCCCTCAGCAGAGCTGACATCTAAAAGTTCCGATTTTGTGCTCTGCTGCTCTATCACTTGCCAGTAGCGGCTGCCGGAGGCCCCCTCCCCAATCGTCTATCTTCCCAAATATTGCCTTGGATTCACTTCTCTGCACGTCCTACCTTCCAGAAAGTGGTCGCTTTTCTGTTCAGAGAGTTGCTGCTGTTCTTTTCTTTGATCTCCTGTTGAGTTTGTAGGTGTTCAGAATCGTTTGATCTCTATCTAGCTGAATTCCTGGGACCAGACAAAATTTAGGTCTCCTACTCCTCCTCCATCTTGCTTCTCCCTGAAGTGACTCCTTTTCCAAATGCAAAGACAACAATGTAAGACTTCAAATACATGAAAAATTAAAGAAACATTATATCATGAAGGGAATACAATAATTTCCCAGAAACAGAAATTTGTTATTAGCCCAATAAAAATTTCAAAACAATTGTTTGGAGAAAACTTAGTGAGCTAAAAGAAAACAGAAAACAATGCAATGAATTCAGGATAGCAATAAATAAACAAAAAGATAAGTTTAACAGAGAGATATAAGTCATAAAAAAGAACCAAACAGAAATTCAGGAACTGGAGAATACAAAGAATGAAAAGGAGAAAAAATGCAGAAGAGAAGACTTACTAGCTGACATATTGAACAGAAGAAATATTCTATGAAGTAAAAGACAGGTCATATGAAATTATCCAGTCGCAGGAGAATAAAGAAAAAAGGATGAAAAAGAGTGAAGAAAACTTGTGTTAACTATGGATACCATTAACAAAACAATCTATACATTATTACTGGAATTCCAGACGGAGAAGAAAGAAAGAAAGAGGTAGAAAAGGTTAAGTTATAAAGACAAATTTAGAATATCTAATATAAAATGGTTCTGTGTTAATCATTTCATTCTAGCATAAAAGTAAAAGACCAAAGTATTACAAATAATTATAGCTACAATGATTTGTTAAATGATATGCAATATAATAACAGGTAAATTGTGACACCAAAAACAAAATACAGGAGGGAGGAATAAAAAGGTAGAGTTTTTGTATATGTTGGGTTATGTCATTTTTAGCTAAAATTTGACTATTATACCTATTAGAAATTTTATGTAAGCTTTATGATAACCACAAAACAAAAACTCACAGTAGAAAGGTAAAAATGGTTGTATTTTTTTTTTTTTTTTTTTGGCATTCAACAATGAATAGTTTCATTTTCTCCAGGGTGTATTATGAAACTGATTGATACAGAAATTCTTGTGAAAGTATGCCCACACATATTTAGCTATGTCATTTCAAATGAGCTTCCTATATAGGTGAACTCCATATATTCCTCCATGAATAATGAATGAAGTCCCTAACAGGATTATTTGGTTTGCTTGTTTACATGCTTTCTTTCCCCCAAATGATTCAGGTTAACAGTCTACACTGATCAAATGTACATATAGATGCAAATGAGTAATGTAGAAAGGCAAAGCAGTTAGAGAGCCTTCTTGTTAATGAAGTATTTGCTATAATTGAAATATCATGTTATAATTTTAAAATCAATACTTATCTTTGGAGGAAAAACAAAGAAATATTTTGTGTTGGGAATTGGTGTCACATGAAGAATATAATTAAACGTTGTGTCACCCAGCACTTTACTAACCAGAAAGCTTGGAAAATTATTCCTTGCAACCCCCAGTAACAAGCTTCTCTACTAACTCAGGCTAATGTCAGAGTTAAAGAAAATTAGTGCCAAAACAATGTAATATCCTGTGTAAACACTTTTGGTTGATAACATCAATTTTTATATGGGAATTTATTTATTTTTTTAAAGATTTTACTTATTTATTTGAGAGAGAGAGAATGAGAGAGAGCATGAGAGGGGGCAGGGTCAGAGGGAGAAGCAGGTTCCCCGCCGAGCAGGGAGCCCGATGCGGGACTCGATCCTGGGATTCCAGGATCATGACCTGAGCCGAAGGCAGTCGCTTAACCAACTGAGCCACCCAGGCGCCCTATATGGTAATTTAAATGTATATTTTGTCACTTTAACATAGTGCCCAACAGCTGATCAATTATTTATAAGCTTCTGCATATACTGAAGAGTAGTTTACTTTTATTTTCAGAAATTTGGTATCTGCTATAAACGCCAAATAATTTATTATCAGAAACACATTTCTGCAGTCATTTTTCCATGGAACCTACATGGATATTTGGACACTTTTAGATTTAGAAAATGTTTTTATTTAAAAAAAAAAAGATGAAATGGTTGTTTATGTATCTTCCTCACTTTTGTTACTCCAACATGACTTGCCTTAATCAGATTTGTAATCTCTCTCAATCCTACTTACTCAGAGTATCATCTTATGCATGGGGTAATGTTGTAAAGGTTTTCCTTAAGTTAAAAATAACAATTAGTCAAAATTCATTTTGATATTTATTTACATTTCTTTTATATAGACTGTACAAACACTACAGTGAGTCTTATTCTGATACACAGTCCTGGAGAGTAACATGTATGTGAAAACATATAATTTACAAAATAATATATAACAATTACAGTACATACTAGGGAATATCCATATAAAATATAATTTAACAGTATTTAAATAAAAGTGAGAATGTAAAGTTGAATTCATATAAGTTAAATATACCTATGATAAAATTCCAGATGTGCTCTCATACAACTATTATATTTTGGCTATAAGCTATGGACCAAGAGCTGTAAATCTAGCCCTTAGACAGTAGAGCTAGGAAGTAATAGGAGGCAGAAGATTAAGAAATATTGAATTAATATTATTTAATTTGTCATCATTAACTGAATTTTCCCTTTCTCCCCTCTTCTTATCCTCCCACATACTTGGCAACAAAAGGTTTGCTAGAATGTGGAACCAAGCATTTCCTTAAATATATTCTGTAGAATTTATCTATCTATCATCTATTATCTATCTATCATCTATTTCTTTACATATATGTATATAGATAGAGATACAGATATAGACATATAATATATTTTTAAAATAATACCTATATAACAGGGAAATAATAATACATGTTTAAATAAAGTGAGTGAAGAAAGAGAGCATAATGCATTCACTGATTTCCTTTCTATGAACTGTTTAGTAGTACATCAACTAGAGTATATACTTTTATAAGTGCATGTAAGGGAAGGTGGTTACTTCTTTGTTTCTCCCCATATTGCTCAGCACCATACTGGATAATCACCAGGTCCTTAGTAAAGACTTGGCTGTTTTTCTGCCTACCACTGGCACAAAGCACATTAGAAATGCACTTCTATGCTGAATGACCAATTGGTAAACATCTATTTTATGTGGAGCCATGCAGCAGGACAAGGTTACATCAAGCCATCAGTGCACAAACAGGAGCTGTGAAGTTGGTTGTGAATGCCTGAAAATGCCTAGGAAATATGCCAACTACTAGTCTGTGGAGGAAAAGTGGAGTCAGTGGATTCAGGGACAGGTCAGTGTCAAATGCTGAGTCAACACAGCAAGAGAGATAAAGTCTGAGCAGGAGCAAACCCAAGAATCAGAGACTGGCAGTGTATGCACAGTGCAGGAATGAGGGCGATATGCAATTGAGCATGTCAAATCACAAGATAGGAGCATAATACTGGAGTTCCTTTTATTTTTTATTATTTCATTATTATTATTTTTTAAGATTTTATTTATTTATTTGCCAGAGAAAAAGAGAGAGCAAGCACAAGTAGGGGGAGTGGCAGGCAGAGGGAGAAGCAGGCCGAGGGAGAAGCAGGGTCCCCGCTGAGCAAGGAGTCCAATACAGGACTTGATCCCAGGGTCCTGGGATCATGACCTGAGCCGAAGGCAGGCATTTAACAAACTGAGCCACCCAGGTGTCCCTGAAGTTCCTTTTAAAAGCCAGGGTCCTGTCCTATAAAACTTCAGTCTTCCAAATAAATAATTAGAAGATGTCCTTAGAAGTTAAGCAGAAACTTCTAGAATATATATTAATCTCTTCTTTCCTTGAGAACAGGGATTTTGGTCTGGTTCACTGATGAATTCTAATAGCACAATACAGTATCTGAAACATAGTAGGTAGTTCATAAATATTTATCAAATAAATGAATGCAGGAACATCTTCAGTGAATCTTCTGAGGGTTTATGCCTCAATAAAATACACGCATTTTATTTCTTGCATTCATTCAATCAACTAAATAAGCACCAAAAATAATTAATTTATAAAACGCATGAAACTGAGGAATAAAAATATATACATACTACATAATTTCTATGCTCAAGAAGTTTTCAGCATTACAGGGATTTTAAGACTTACAAATAAATATATAATAAATGTGAAAATGTTGAGAGGTATGAACAATATGAATTGGAAATGTAGAGAACTAATTAACTCTGGCAGCAGTTTTAGAGAAGGTTATGTTCAGGAGGTGACATCTGAATGAATACTGAAAGACAGGAAAGCCTAGTGACATTAAAATAAGAAAAGGACAATTTAGGTAGAAAGAATAATCAATAAAGCACATAATGGGAAAGTGCTTGTTTGAGAAACAGTCATTCAGTTTGCTTGAAAATATAACACATATTGGAAAGGAAATAGTGGAAGAAGCAGGAAAAGTAGGATGGATAATTATCAGGGAGATTCTCAAGCACCAGGCTAAAGAGTATTAATTTTTTTATGGAGTAGTTTAAGGCTTTGGGCAAGAGAAAATAAAAGCCATAGCTCTTCTTTAGAATGATTAATGAGATTGTGTAAGGTGACTTCAAGAAGGAAGCTAGTAGAAGATAAGGCATCATGTAGAAAACAATTACAAAAGATAATAATAAATAAACATAAAATAGTGATAATGGGAGTGAAGACATTCCTCCCTTTTATCTTCTTTTTAATCAATGAATTAGACATCCATACCTGAACAAGAATATTTCTGTGGGGGTTTCCAGATTTTGGACCTTGTTCCGAATAACCCAAGAAGAATCTTGCCCACAGGTGTGCCTGTAGGAGATAGACAAACTGCCGTATGAACTATGGAACCAAAGGAGCCAGAATTAGGTGAATGTAGAGTTGTACAGTCACTCACCCATAAGAAAGAGTTTGCAGAATTCCAGCCCTTCTGAAGGGAAAATCCACCAAATCATTGGAGAAGAAAGAAACAAAAATACAAGTTTGGTTGCAGTGAAGGTAGTAAGACAAACTTTTCTGGTGCTGCCCCACTTGACTGGGACTGATTTTTCTGTCAGAGACATCTATCATGCAGGGAGAGATGAAGGCAATGAGAGAGGGTTCAATTATCCCACCTGTGTGGGAGGCAAGTGGAGAACTCCAGTTTTTTCCACCAGCGCTTAGAGTACTAAGGTGGGAGATCTGTTACTGGGAGGAAGAAGGATATTGAGAAAGGGGCAGATAAGAATTCAAAAGGCCTTGGAGAACCTCAGTGGCTCAGATGGTCAAGTGTCTGCCTTCAGTTCAGGTCACGATCTTGGAGTCCTAGGATCAAGCCCCACATTGGGCTCCCAGGTCAGTGGGGAGTCTGTTTCTCCCTCTCCCTCTGCCTACCCCCTGCTCATGCTCTCTCTTTCTGTATCTCTCTGTTTCAAATGAATAAATAAAATCTTTAAAAAAAGAATTCAAAAGGCCTTGAAGGTATTTTGCTCATCAGAAAGTCCACCCACATTTTTCTGTGCAAAATCCCAGGAATTTCACTACCATGTGTGTCTCAAACACAGTAAGTTCTAAATACATATCTTCCCCAACTGTGCTGTTGATTCCTTGTGCACATTCCATAATGTGTCCATGAGACCAAGATCCAGTAGATAGGGAAAGTGTTTAGGAAATAAGATATAATCAGTGGGCAAGGGAGAAACCACAAACTTGAGCTATAGCACAGCATTTTGGAATGAAAAATAAATGTTTCCATTAACCAGCCTAGTGAACTGTAAGAGCAAAAGAAGAAAAAGTTTAATTAAAGTGGTATCTGCTACTTCAAATATGAAAGCAGAAATGCATAGCTACAAAAAAAGATATAAAAATCAAGAAAATATGGTATCAAAAAAAGAGAATTATTCTCCAACCACCAAACTCAAAGGCATGGAATATTGTGATCTAACCGAAAAATTCAAAATAGCTATTATAAAAAATTTAGTGGGCTACAAAAAATAAAAATAAAAAAAAAACTCAGAAAGATAATTCAATGAAATCAGGAACACAATTAATAAACAGAAGAACTTGTCAATTAAAGATAATGAAATAAATAAAAACAGAAATTCTAGTAAAAATTAATATTAATGAGATGAAAACTGCAAGAGGTTATGAGTAACAGGAAAGACTAGATGGAAAAAATTAATAAAAGACTTGGAGGATAGGAATATAGAACTAATGCAGTTAGGAGAAGGAAAGGCTACCAGAGCTAACAGAATCCACCAGAAAGGCAAATATTTAAATTATTTAAATCCAGAAAGACAAAAGAAGGAGAAGGGGCAAAAAGTTTATTTAAAGAAGTAATAGCTAAGAACTTTCCAAACCTGGGCATGGACTTATACATACAAGTCCATGAGGCTAGTAGAACACCCTATTATCTCAAAGCAAAGCAAACTTCTCCAAGATACATTATGATGAAACTGTCAAAAACAATGATAAGAAGGAATTTTAAAGGCAGCTGGTTAAAAAAAAAGAGTAACCCACAAAGGGACCCCCATTCGTCTATCAGTGGATTTCTCAGAAGAAGCTCTATAGGACCAGAAAGAATGGAATGACACATTCAAACTGTGGAAAGATAAAAATTGCCAGCCCCAAATACTTTATCTGGCAAAGTTATCCTTCATATATGAAGGAGACATAAACCACCCCCCTAAAGAAGTTGAGGGATTTCACCATAACTAGGCCTTACAAGAAATGCTGAAAGGAGTTCTTTGAACTAAAATGAAATGACACTAATGAGCAACATGAAAACATTAAAGTATTTAGCATATTGGCAAAGATAAAAAAATGGTCAAAATTACAAAGCTGCAACTCTATATTAGGATAGTGAGTGAACGACTCAACTATCATATAGAAGTTAAAGGAAGACTTCCCAGGAAGATGGTGGAGTAGGAAGACCCTAAATTCACTTTGTTCTAGGATACAGTATAATTAAATAACACTCTCATCAGAGTAAACAACCCAAAGCGACCCAAAGACTGGCTGAAAAAACTTGACAACTAAATGTAGAGAAGAAGACACATGGAAGAGGGTAGGAGGGGTGAGGACTTGGTGGGAACCTAAACCCTGTGGGTCTAACCACTGGAGGGAGGGAACCAGGGCATGAAGAGGGGCAATAAACAGACTAGCACAGCAGGAAGCCTACAAAAGGAAGAGCAGTCCCCATAGCATTTGGCTTTGAAAACCAGAGGAACCAAATTTCATGAGTGCTCACAATCAGCGAGACTTAAAGCTTGGAACTTTAAAAGTCAGTGAGCTTACATGCAGAAGAATGAAATCGGACCATTTCCTTACACCACACACAAAAATAGACTCAAAATGGTTGAAAGACCTAAATGTGAGACAGGAGTCCATCAAAATCCTAAAGGAGAGCACAGGCAGCAACCTCTTCGACCTCAGCTGCAACAACTTCTTCCTAGAAACATCGCCAAAGGCAAGGGAAGCAAGGGCAAAAATGAACTATTGGGACTTCATCAAGATAAAAAGCTTTTGCACAGCAAAAGAAACAGTCAACAAAACCAAAAGACAACCGACAGAATGGGAGAAGATATTAGCAAATGACATATCAGATAAAGGGCTAGTATCTAAAATCTATAAAGAACTTATCAAACTCAACTACCAAAGAACAAAGAATCCAATCAAGAAATGGGCAGAAGACATGAACAGACATTTTTCCAAAGAAGACATCCAAATGCCCAACAGACACATGAAAAAGTGCTCAACATCACTCGGCATCAGGGAAATCCAAATCAAAACCTCAATGTGATATCACCTCACACCAGTCAGAATGGCTAAAATTAACAAGTCAGGAAACGACAGATGTTGGCAGGGATGCAGAAAAAGGGGAACCCTCCTACACTGTTGGTGGGAATGCAAGCTGGTGCAGCCACGCTGGAAAACAGTATGGAGGTTCCTCAAAAAGTTGAAAATAGAGCTACCATACGACCCAGCAATTGCTCTACTGGGTATTTACCCCAAAGATACAAATGTAGGGATCCAAAGGGGTACGTGCACCCAGATGCTTATAGCAGCAATGTCCACAATAGCCAAACTGTGGAAAGAACCAAGATGTCCATCGACAGATGAATGGATAAAGAAAGTGTTATATATATACAATGGAATATTATGCAGCCATCAAAAGGAATGAGATCTTGCCATTTGCAACGACGTGGATGGAACTGGAGGGTATTATGCTGAGCGAAATAAGTCAAACAGAGAAAGACATGTATCATATGACCTCACTGATATGAGGAATTCTTAATCTCAGGAAACAAACTGAGGGTTGCTGGAGTGGGGGTGGGGTGGGAGGGATGGGGTGACTGGGTGATAGACACTGGGGAGGGTATGTGCTCTGGTAAACGCTGCGAATTGTGCAAGACTGTTGAATCTCAGATCTGTACCTCTGAAACAAATAATGCAATATATGTTAAGAAAAAAAAAAGAAGATAGCAGGAGGGGAAGAATGAAGGGGGGAAATCGGAGGGTGAGACGAACCATGAGAGACGATGGACTCTGAAAAACAAACTGAGGGTTCTAGAGGGGAGGGGGTTGGGAGGATGGGTTAGCCTGGTGATGGGTATTAAAGAGGGCACGTTCTCCATGGAGCACTGGGTGTTATGCACAAACAATGAATCATGGAACACTACATCTAAAACTAATGATGTAATGTATGGTGATTAACATAACAATAAAAAATTAAAAAAAAATCAGTGGGCTTGGCTCTGAGAGAACCAGGAGGGCAGTAAGAAGCTGAGCCCTGTCCTTAAAGAGACAGCACAGCAAACAACCCATGGAGATACAGCTTGGAAGTAGTAGTTTGAAAGGCACATAGGGCTTATGGGAGAGAGAGTTAGTTACTAATCTCAGAGTTCTGTGAGGGATTCTCCAAGGACAAAGGAGTTGGCAATCATCATTTCCCTCCCCTGCCCCTCATCATAAACACACAGCCACTTGAGGGAAGAGTGCTGCACCTGCACTCGCTACCTAACTTGCAAACACCACATCTTGCCCCAACCCAGTCAGACCTGCCTCAGTCCCAGTGCACCAGATCCCCTCCCCCAGAAGACCTGCACAAACCTTGCAAAAACACTGACTCTCCTGACTTCCTGCAGAGGACATGTGCACCTTGTTAAAACTGCACTTGCTGCCCATGTGTGCTTTGTGGAGCAGCCCCAGCCAGTCCAGGTCTGCAATGGCTACACACCCCCCATATAGGAGGACTGCCATGACCTAGTTAAAAGTGCACATCCTACCCATTATATTCAAGAGCAAGAAACACAGTTGACTTTCCTAAGACACAGAAAGAGACATACAGAGTTAGGCAAAATGAGGAGACGGAAGAATATGTCACAAATGAAACAATAGGACAAAACCACAGCAAGAGACCTAAGTGAAACAGATATTTTTTAAAAAAATGACTTATAGAAAATTTAAAGTTATGATCATAAAGATACTCACTGAACTTGAGAAAAGACTGGAGGACATTAGTGAGACCCTTAACAAAGAGATAGAAAATATTTAAAAAATCAATCAGAGATGGAGAACACAATAAACTAAATTAAGAATACATGTGATGGAATAAATAGCAAGCTGGGGGAAACACAAGAAAGAATTTATGAACTAGAAAACAGGGTAATGGAAAATAATCAAGCTGAGCAAATGAAAGAAAAAAGAATTATGCAAAATGAGACTTAAGGAACTCAGTAACTCCATGCAGCGTAAAAGCATTTGCACTGTAGGGATCCCAGGAGGAGAAGAGAGAGAAAAAGGGGCAGAACACTATTTGAATAAATAATAGAAGATAACTTCCCTAATCTGGGGAAAGAAACAAATATGAAAATCCAGGGGGCACAGAGATCCTACAACATCAACCAAAGGAGATCCACAACAATACACATAGTAATCAAACTGGCAAAAAGTAGTGATAAAGAAAAAAAAAATAAATCAGCAAAAGAAAACAGTTAAATAGAAGGGAAATCCCATGAGGCTATCAGCAGATTTTTCAGCAGAAATTTTTCAAGCCAGAAGTCAGTGACATGGTATATTCAAACTGGCAAAAGGGAAAAATCTACAGCTAAGAACAATCTATACAACAAAGCTAACATTAATAGAAGAGATAAAGAGTTTCTCAGACAAATAAAATTTAAGGAGTTCAGGACCACTAACCCAACCCTGCAGAAAATATTAAAGGGAACTCTGAGAGGAAAGGAAAAACCACAAGTACAAGTATGAAAAGTAGGAAACACAAAGGGAGTAAAAATAAGAATTCCTGTAAAAAAAAAATTAGTCCAGGGATTAACAAAATAAAAGGATGTAAAATATGATACCATATACCTAAAATGTGGGAAGGAGAGAAGTAAAGAATGAGTTCAAAATTAAGTGACCATCAACCTAATATAGATTGCTATATGCAGATGTTATATATAAATGAAATGGTCAGACAAATCAAATACCAGTAATAGATATGCAAAGAATAAAGAGAAAAACATCCAAATATATCAATAAAGAAAATCACTAAACCATGAAAAAAGGAAAGAGAACAAAGGATCAGAGGAAAACTACAAAACAACCACAAAACAAATGACAAAATAGCAATAAATGCATATATATCAATGACTACTGTGAATATAAATGGACTAAATGCTCCACTCAAAAGACAAGGTGGGGGTACCTGGGTGGCACAGTCAGTTAAACATCCAACTCTTGGTTTTGGCTCAGGTCATGAACACAGGGTCTGAGACTGAGCCCCAAATTGGGCTCTGCACTCAGGGTGGAGTCTGCTTAAGATTGTCTCTCTCTGGGGCACCTGGGTGGTTCATTCGTTAAGCATCTGCCTTTGGCTCGGGTCATGATCCCAGGGTCCTGGGATCAAGCCCCACCTTGGGCTCCCTGCTCAGCGGGAAGCCTGCTTCTCCCTCTCCCACTCCCCCTGCTTGTGTTCCTGCTCTTGTTATCTCTCTCTCTGTCAAATGAATAAATAAAATCATTTAAAAAAAAGATGTCTCTTTCCCTCTGCCCCCTCTTCTCTCTCTTTTTAAAATAAATTAATAAATCCTAAAAAAAAACCACATAGGGTGACAGAATGGATGGAAAAAATAAGACCCATCTATATGCTGGCTATGGGAGACTCCTTTTAGACCTAAAGACAACCGCAGATTGAAAGTGAGGGGATGCAAAAACCTATATCATGCAGATGGATGCCAAAAAAAAGCCAGAGTAGCAAAGAAAAACAAAATAGGCTATTTATTTATTTATTTATTTATTTATTTATTTATTTATTTATTATTTAGAGCACAAGGGGGAAGGACAGAGGGAGAGGTTAAAGAGAGAATCATAAGCAGACTCCACGCTATTCATCAGCTTGATCTCATGACCCAAGCTGAAATCAATGGATGCTTAAGTAACTGAGCACCCATTGCCCCAGACAAAATATACTTTTTTTAAAGATTTTATTTATTTGAAAGTGAGAGACAGCAGAGAGAGAGAGAGCAGGAGCAGTGGGGAGCAGCAGGCAGAGGGAGAAGCAGGCTCTCTGCTGAGCAGGGATCCTGACATGGGGCTCGATCCCAGGACCCTGGGATCATGACCTGAGCTGAAGGCAGACACTTAACCGACTGAGCCACCCAGGCATCCTAAATATACTTTAAAACAAAGACTATAACAAGAGACAAAGAAGGATACTATATAATAATAAAGGGGGCAGTCCAACAAAAAACAATTGTAAATGTTTATGAATCCAAAATGGGAGCACTGAAATACATAAAATAGTTAATAAGAAACGTGAAAGAACTAATCAATAGTAATACAATAACAGTAGGGGACTTTAACACCACCTCTTACACTAATGGACAGATCATCCAATCAAAAAATCAACAAGGTAATAATGCTTTGAATGACACATTGGATGAGGTGGATTTAACACTTATATTTAGGACACTGCATCCTAAAACATCAGAACACACCTTCTTTTTAGGTGCACGTGGAACATTCTTCAGAAAAGATCACATTGAATAGATCACATATTAGGCCACAAAACAAGTCTAACAAATTCAGAAAGATTGAAGTAATACTTTGTGTCCTTTCTGGCTACAGTGCAATGAAACTAGAAGTCAACTACAAGAAAAATATGGAAAGACAACAAGTACATGGAGGTTAAATAACATGCTACTAAACAATGAATGACTTATCCAAGAAATCAAAGAAATCCAAAATTACATGGAAAGAAATGAAAATGAAAATGCAATGGCCCAAAACAATTTGGGATGCAGCAAAAGTGGTTCTAAGAGGAAAGTTTACAGCAATACAGGCCTACCTCCAGAAGCAAGAAAAATCTCAAATAAAGAATCTACCTTTACACCTAAAGGAGCTAGAAAAAGAACAACAAACAAACCCAAAACTAGCAGAAGAAAAGAAATAATAGAAATTAAAGCAGAAATAAACAAAACAGAAACAAAAAAAACAAGAGAACAGATCAATAAAACAAGGATGTTTCTTTGAAAACATAAAATGTATAAACCTCTAGCCAAACTCATCAAAAAACAAAAAGAGAAAGTACTCAAAATCACAAATGAAAGAGGAAAAATAACAAACAAAGCCACAGAAATACAAACAATTGTAAGAGAATATTATGAAAGATTACATGCAAGCATATTAAAGTAAAATAAAAGGATAAATTCCTAGAAACATACAACTCACCAAAACTGAAGCAGGTTAAAATTGAAAATTGTAACAGACCAATTACCAGCAAGGAGACTGAAACAGGAAAGAAAGAAAAAAACAAAACAAAAAAAAACCCTCACAACAAATGGAAGTCCAGGACTGGGCAGCTTCACAGGTGAATTCTACCAAACATTTTAAGATTTATTTATTTATTTATTTATTTGAAAGATAGATGAGAGGGAGAGAGCATGGGGGGGGGAGGGTCAGAGGGAGACAGCAGACTACCTGCTCAGCAGGGAGCCCGATGCGGGACTCGATCCTGGGACTCGATCCTGTGACTCCAGGATCATGACCTGAGCCAAAGGCAGACGCTTAAACAACTGAGTCACCCAGGCGCCCTCTACCAAACATTTTAAGAAGAGTTAATACCTATTATTCTCAAACTATTCCAAAAAATAGAAAAATAATGAAACCAACCAAATTCATTCTTTGAGGCCAGTATCATCAATAATAACAAAACCAGATGAAGACACCAAAAAAATAGAGAACTACAGGCCAATATCTCCAATGAACGGAAATGCAAAAATTCTCAACAAAATAATAGCAAACAAAATGCAACAATACATTAAAAGAATTACTCACCACTATCAAGTGAGAATTATTCCAGGGATGCAAGTGTGGTTCAATATTTGCAATTCAATCAACGTGATACATCACATCAATATGTGAAAAGATAAAAACCATATGATCATTTCCATAGATGCAGAAAAAAAAAATTACAAAATACAACATCCATTCCTGGTAAAAGCCCTCAACAAAGTAGGTTTAGAGGGAAGATACCACAACATAATATAGGCCATATATGAAAAACCCACAACAAACATCATCCTCAATGGGGAAAAACTGATAGCCTTTCCCCTAAGGTCAGGAACAAGACAAGGATGTCCATGTTCACCACTTTTATTTAACATACTATTGGAAGTCCTAACAACAGCATTCAGACAACAAAAAGAACAAAAAGATAAAAGGCATCCAAATTGATAATGAAGAAGCAAAACTTCCACTATTTACAGATGACATGATACTCTATATAGAAAACCAGAAAGACTCCACCAAAAACCTGCTAGAAGTGATAAATGAATTCAGTGAAGTGACGAGATACAAAATCAATGTGCAGAAATATATTGCATTTTTATACAGCAATAATGAAGGAACAGAAAGAGAAATTAAGGAATCAGTCCTATATACAATTGCACCAAAAACAATAAGATACCTAGGAATACACCTAACCAAGGAGGTGAAAGCCTAGTGCTCTGAAATCCATAAAACATTGATGAGAGAAATTGAGGATGACACAAAGAAATGCAAAGATATCCTATGCTCATGGCTTAAAAGAACAAATATTGTTAAAATGTCTATACAATCTAAAGCAACCTAAACTTTTAATGCAATCCCTATCAAAATACCAACAGCATTTTTCTCAGAGCTAGAACATACAATCCTAAAATTTGTATGGAACCACAAAAGAGCCTGAATAGCCAAAGCTACCTTGAAAAAGAACAAAGGTGGAGGCATTACAATTCCAGACTTCAAATTATATTACAAATCTGTGCTGATCAAGACAGTATGGTACTGGCACAAAAAGAGACACAGATCAATGGAACAGAATAGACAACCCAGAAATGAACCCACAGCTATATGGTCAATTAACCTTCAATTAATCAGGAAAGAATATCCAATGTGAATAAGGCAGTCTTTTAAACAAATGGTGTTGGAGAAACTGGACAGCCACATGCAAAAGAAAGAAACTGGACCACTCCCTTACACCATACACAAAAATAAGCTAAAGATGGATTAAAGATGTAAATGTGAGATCTGAAGTCACAAAATCCTAGAAGAGAACACAGGCAGTAAGTTCTTTGAGATTGGCCATAGCAACTTCTTACTAGATATGTCTCCTGAAGCAATGGAAACAAAAAGCAAAAATCAACTATTGGGACATGTTCTGCACAAAAGATTCACAACAGCTGTGTTTCAGTTTTGAAAAGGAAAGAAAACTTTACTATATTATTATAGAAGCCTAATATAAACAGAAGAGGAAAGGAATCTATACATAGATGAAGGTAATAGTAGGTAATACATGAGAAGAAGGCAAAGTTACTTCAAATTAGGAACTTACAACATCTAACCTCATTAGCTGGGGAAGCCCCAGGGAGACAGCCAGGCTGGAGTCCAGATTCAGAGGCCTGGGCTGAGCATCTTCCCCTCAGGTGAGACTTCCAACTGACCATCCCCATAAAGTCCATATTTATAGGGCAAATAACAGGGTTTGAAATTAATCATTTGCCTACATGCAGTTTGGAGCACACTGCATTTCCATGATATCATGTTTCTATACTTTAAGGAACCTGGGCTACGTGTGTCTGCCTCCCGTCCTGGATTCCATTCCATGGGGGCCAGCCCAGCCTGGAGCAGGAGGGGATATGAGACAAGATTTGTAGCTCTTGGCATCCAGAACAGAAGGGCCAGTTCTGACCAGGAAGCCAGATAATATATTTTAAACAATTAGGCTCCCAAGGTTATCCACACAGCAGGAGTCTCCCAAATAACAATTTTTAGCTTGCCTGTGTGTATGCAGGTCCAGGTGGTTGGTTATGTGGGACAAATCACAAAAACATTTATCTATACAGAACAGGACTACATCAAACAAAACAAAAACACACACAAAAAAACTTCTGCACACTGAAGGAAACGATCAGCAAAACTAAAAGGCAATCTATGAAATAGGAGAAGATATTTGCAAATTATATCTCTGATAAAGGGTTAGTATCCAAAATATATAAAGAACTTACAAAACTCAACACAAAAACACATAATCCAATTTAAAAATGGGCAGAAGACATGCATAGATATTTCTCTAAAGAAGACATACAGATGACCAAAAGACACATGAAAAGATGCTTGACATCACTCATCATCAAGAAAATGCAAATAAAACTACAATGAGATATCACCTCGCAGCTGTCAGAATGGCAAAAATCAACACAAGAAAAAAGTGTTGGTGAGGATGTAGAGAAAGGAGAACCCTCTTGCATTGTTGGTGGGAATGCAAACTGGTGAAGCCATTCAGCAAAAAAGTATGGAGTTTCCTCAATAAGTTAAAAATAGAACTACCCTATGATCCAGCAATTGTACTACTGGGTATTTACCCAGAGAATACAAAAATACTGATTCAAAGGGATACACACACCCTGATGTTTATAGCAACATTATCTACAATAGCCAAATTATGGAAACAGCCCAAGTGTCCATCAATTGATGAATGGATAAGGAAGAGTGATATATATATATAATGGAATATTACTCAGCCATAAAAAAGAAAGAAAATTGCCATTTGCAATGACAAGGATGGAGCTAGAGAATGTTATGCTGTGCGAAATCTGTCAGTCAGAGAAAGACAAATGTCATATGATTTCACTCATGTGGAATTTAAGAAACAAAACAAATGAACAGCGGGGGGGGGGGGCAGAGAGAGACAAACCAAGAAATAGGCTCTTCCCTATAGAGTACAAACTGATGGTTACCATAGCGGGGACAGGTGGGAGAATTCTTTAAATAGGTGATGGGGTTTAAGGAGTACAGTTGTTCTGATGAATACCAGGTTTTGTATGGAAGTGTTGAATCACTATATTGTACCCCTAAAACTAATGTTACACTATATGTTAACAATCATTTAAAGAAAACCTTAATAATATTCAATTGTAAGAAAAAGAGTAAACAAAAAAAAAAGGGGCACTTTTAAAATGAAAACCCACCTGGGTCTTTAGGGAATTTATCTTTTCCCTCTGCTGTAACTTTCTGCCCAAACAAATGCAAGTGGAGTTAGCATAAAAACTAAAAGACTGACAAGAACATGCAAATGACAATCAATCACTGGAAAACTGTGGGCTCATGAAAAGGGCTTAGGTGGCAGAATAAAACAAAGGTGTGTAGTTGATAAAAGGAAGTATGGCATGATGGCTTTAAAATCCTCAATTTCCTATGCCACAAGGAGAACTGAAATTAACCACCTCTTGGGAATATGCTCCTTCATCTGGTTTTCCTAAGATGTGTCTTGACATATTCTCTGTTAAATCTTTATCAAAAGACATTGGTGATCATATTTATGATATAAAATGCAGATGGATCTATTCTGTAATGAGAAGAGACATGTATAAAGGAGTGGGAGATATAGGCTTCTAGTTATGGGATGAATAAGTCATGGGAATAAAAGATACACCATAAGAAATATAGTCAGTGATATTGTAATAGTGTTGCATAGGTGACAGATGGTAGCTACACTTCTGGTAAGCACAGTATAATGTATAGAAAAGTTGAATTACTAGTTTGTACACACGAAACATATAAAATTGTGTGTCAACTGTACTCAAGTAATAAAAAATAGAAATTAATTTTAAAAAGATGCCTTTTCTAAACCTAATAAGCTCATCTACTTATACAGTAATCTGTTATATTCATTATACCTTTAAAAAGTTAAATCAGTTACAAGGTTAATTTTAAGACTACCTGAAAGCCTACTACATGTGGGGCACACAAAAGGGGACTTGGATAAGACACCTATGATGTAATTCCTGCCTTCAATAAGTTTAAGGTGCATGATGTATTCAGGAAATGGAAATGAATTCAATGTATCAAATATGAAGGGATTTAATGAAAAATAAATTAGGGCAGGTAGCTCGAGTCCAGAATTTGGAGAGCTTTATATTATTGCTTGAGGATTGAGAATTTATTCTTGAGTCAGTGGAGAACGAGTGGAAGTTTTAGAGGTGAGTGTCATGAATTAAACCCTGAAAATAGAACCTTAGTATCATTGTGAAGAAAGGATTAGATACAAAATTTGAAATGATGAGAATAACCAGGAGGCTATTTGATAGTTTAAATACTATATGAAAGTAATCGAGGCATACATTTGAAATAAATAAGAGTAGAAGAAAGAAAAAAAGAACAATGCAGGGAAAATGTTTTATAGAGATTTTCTAAGGCATATGCAGTGTAACATTTTATTCTGAAAATCTTCCTGTTTAGATGGGACATCTTGGTATCATTTTCTAGGCCATTCACAGTCAAATATATTTGTTCATTTGGAATCCCAAATTTTCATCTTTAGTATGAACTGGATTTTGAATTGGGATTTTTAATTGGACTTCAGAAAATCACCTAAAATTAATTTCAAAATGTTTTCTTCACATAAGCTTTTCTTAAGATATCTATGTGTCTCACTTCTTCACTCAAATCTTATCTCAGATTAAGAGGGAACTTAGTCACCTGTTATTAAAATGCCAAGCCCCACTATCTCACCCTGTTATACTTTATTCCCTAAAATATATTTTATTTTTATGACTTTTTTAAGTTTCTCAGTATTTAACTATTTCTTTGTAACCAGACTCTCCCCTTCCATTATAATATTGTAAGTTTCATGAAGACTTTGTTGTATTCACCACTATATGTTAAGGGCCTAATATAATGCCTGACACAGTGTTGGTGCTCAATAAATATTTGCTGAATAAGTGATTAAATTTTAAAAAGTCTATGTGTTTTTGAGCTCATTAGAAATAATAGTGGTGAGAATCAGATTGGGAAAAGATGGCAGAGGAGTAGGGGACCCTATTCCAACTGGTACCCGGAATTGAACTGGATATCTACCAAACCACTCTGAGCACCCACGAAATCAGCTTGAGAAGTAAGAAGATCTGGATCTCTACAAACAGAAGATTGCAGGTGGTTGGTTTCGAGGTACAAAGCGGGGAGCCATGATTGCGCGGGCAGATATTGAAGGACAAACAGCAGCGGGAGGGAGCATGGCCATGGGGATCCTACACTGCCAGTGAGCAATAGCCTCCCATGCTGGGGACAAGGCACAGACTTGCAGACCAGTAGTGGTGGGGAAAGGACTTTAGGGCAGCCCCCTTGATGGAAACCTGTAGCGGCGGGACCATGCATGTGAACTGGGGGCGGCTGGAGGTTTTAGAAGAACAAAGGGCAGAGACATGCCCTGACCTGGAGATGAGGACTGGGAGCACTACAGAGGGGCACACAACTCAGGACGCTGTAGTTTATAGCAGCACAGACAGAAATGGAGAGACTGTGGCCTGGAGAGCTCACTGAAGAACAGACTGCGATCTCTCTGCTCTGAGGCAGAGGGTTGGAAATGGTCTCTTCTGCTCTGACTCTTGGAAGAGACACGGAAAGCCACCAGAAAACAAAAGCCCCAAAAAACCGGTTGCCACTGAGCCCATCCCCCGCCACAGGGGGGCAGGGCAACTCTGCCCAAACAGGGTTGCCTGAGTAACAGCGTGGCAGGACACTCCCCCAGAAGACAGGCTGGGAAAACAAGAGGCCAGCAACCCTAAGGTCTCTAGAAAACAGGTGCACCTAGCTTGGGTTTGGTCAATAATTTGGACTCTACATTCCCTCAACCACCCATCAACAGAATGACTAGGAGGAACCTCCAAAATAGGAAAGATTCAGAGACTTTGACTTATGCCACAGATTTACAAATGGATTCAGATATAACCAAGAAGTTGGAGATGGAATTCAGGCTAGCAATTGTGAAGACAATAGCTAGGATGGAGAAATCAATTAATGGCCTCATAGAGTCTCTAAGGGCAAAAACGAGAGCTGAACTGGCAGAACTTAAAAATGCTACCAATGAGATCCAATCTAATCTAGATAACTTAACATCTTGGGTAAGTGAGGCAGAAGAACGAATTAGTGACCTTGAAGACGAGTTAATAGATAAAAAGGGAAAAGAGGAGGCCAGGGAAAAACAACTCAGAATCTATGAAAATAGAATCAGAGAAATAAGTGACACAATGAAACGTTCCAATGTCAGAATTATTGGAATCCTGGAGGGAGTGGAGAGAGAGAGAGGACTAGAAGATATATTTGAGGAAATTGTAGCTGAAAACCTCCCTAATTTGGGGAATGAAACAAACATTCATGTCCTAGAGGCAGAGAGGACCCCTCCCAAGATCAAGGAAAAGAGGCCAACACCCCGGCATGTAATAATAAAAGTCGCAAATTTTAGAACCAAGGAAACCATCTTAAGGGCAGTTAGGGGGAAGAACATCAGAAAAGGGGAGGAGCAAGATGGTGGAGGAGTAGGAGACCTGGATTTCGTCTGGTCCCAGGAATTCAGCTGGATAGGGATCAAACCATTCTGAACACCTACGAACTCAACAGGAGATGGAAAAGAATAGCAACAACTCTCTGAACAGAAAAGCGACCACTTTCTGGAAGGTAGGATGTGCGCAGAAGTGAATCCAAGGCAATATTCCGGAGGATAGATGACGGGGGAGGGGGCCTCTGTCCGCCACTTCTGGCAAGTGACAGAGCAGTGGAGCACAAAATTGGAACTTTTAGAAGTCAGCTCCGCTGAGGGACGTCGCTCCAGTGGCTAAGTGGCGGGTGGAACCCTCAGTAAGACAGTGTGGTCTCAGGACCCTCGGGGTCACAGAAAGATCAGGGATGCCTGAGTGCGGCAGAGCTCCCAGGTATCAGAGCAGGGAAGCTGGCTGCAGAGACGGAGCCAAGGAGTGGGCTCACAGCTCAGGGTTGCCATAAACCGTGATCCGCGGCACAATCAGGCCACTGCTCTTCCAGCAGGGACCCAACAGGTGGCAGATCAGGGGAGACTCCCCTTCCTCCCCCAGGAAGAGTGGCGCGGGAGCACACCGCAGGAATCTGCTGGGTTTGGAGACTCCACACGGGGTCATGTGCCAGAGATAGAGACACTCGGTCACAGACCCAGTGAGCATGGAGTGCGGCTGGAGACCGGGGAGACAGGAGTGACTGACGGCTTTTCTCTGGGGGCTCATTGAGGAGTGGGCCCCCGAGTTCTCGGCTCCTCTGGGGTGGAAATTGGGAGGCTACCATTTTCACTCTCATCCTCCAAAGCTGCACGGAAAGTTTGCAGGGAACAAAAGCTCCCGAGAGCAAACCCGAGCAGATTACTTAGCCCAGACCGGCAAGGGCGGGGCAATTCCGCCTCCGGATAAGACATTTGGGAACCACGGCAACAGGCCCCTCCCCCGGAAGATCAGCAAGAACAGGCAGCCAAGACCAAGTTTACTGATCAATGAGAACGGCAGAACTCCAGCACTAGGGGAATACTGCACATAGAATTCATGGCTTTTTTATCATGATTCTTTAGTCTTTCAAAGTTAATTTTTTTTAACTGTCTTTTTTTTTTGAATTTTTGTTTTTCCCTTTTTCAACCAACATCTTATCAATCCCTTTTTTAAAAAACATTTTTATATTTCATTTTTAGAGTTATATTATATCCCTTCATAGTAGTTACCCTTATTTTTGGCATATATATATAAGTTGTCCTCTCTTTAAAATTCTGAGATACAGGGCGCCTGGGTGGCTCAGTGGTTAAGCAACTGCCTTCGGCTCAGGTCATGATCCCGGAGTCCCGGGATCGAGTCCCACATTGGGCTCCCTGCTTGGCAGGGAGTCTGCTTCTCCCTCTAACCCTCTCCCCTCTCATGCTTTCTCTCTCTCTCAAATAAATAAATAAAATCTTTAAAATAAAATAAAATAAAATAAAATTCTGAGATACAGTTTCTTCTAACAGATCAAAATATACCCTAAATCTCTATGTACGGCTTTGTTCTAGTGTCCTGCCTGATCACATACTCTCCCTTTTTTTTCTTTTTTTTTAATCCTCTTCTTTCTTTTTTCAAACAACTTCTTATCTTATCAATCCCTTTTATAAAATCTTTTATAATATTCAGCTTTACAGTTATATTCCATCCCTTCATCGTATTAACCCCTATTTTTGTACATATATAAGATTTTCTTTCTTTAAAATTTTGGGAGGCACTATCTTCTAACTGCCCAAATACACCCAAAATCTAGTGTGTGGCAATGATCTATGCACCAGCCTGATCATATTTGATCATATTCTGTTTTTTTGTTTTGTTTTGTTCTGTTTTTTTTTTGTTTTTATCTTTTTCTTCTCCTTTTTTTTTTCTTTTTCTTTTTTCTTTCTTTCCCTTTCATTTCCCCTGGTTTCAGGTCTTTTCTGATTTGTTTAGAGTGTATTTTCTGGGGACGTTGTTACCCTGTTAGCATTTTGTTCTCTCCTTCATCTATTCTCCTCTGGACAAAATGACAAGATGGAAAAAATCACCTCAACAAAAAGAACAAGAGGCAGTACCGACTGCCAGGGACCTACTCAATATGGACATTAGTATGATGTCAGAACTAGAGTTCAGAAGGATGATTTTAAAGATACTAGCTGGGCTTGAAAAAAGCATGGAAGATATTAGAGAAATCCTTTCTGGAGAAATAAAAGAACTAAATCTAACCAAGTCGAACTCAAAAAGGTTATTAATGAGGTGCAATAAAAAATGGGGGCTCTAACTGCTGGGATAAATGAGGCAGAGGAGAGAATTAGTGATATAGAAGACTAAATGATGGAAAATAAAGAAGCTTACAAACAGCCAGATAAACAATTACTGGATCACGATGGAAGAATTCGAGAGTTAAGCGATACCATAAGATGAAACAACATTAGAATAATTGGGATCCCAGAAGAAGAAGAAAGAGAGAGAGGGGCAGAAGGTATATTGGAGGAAATTATAGCAGAGAAGTTCCTTAATTGGGGGAAGGAAACAGGCATCAAAATCCAGGAGCCACAGAGAACCCATCTCAAAATCCATAAAAATAGGTCAACACCCAGACATATAATAGTAAAACTTATGAGTCTCAGAGAAAAAGAGAAAATCCTGAAAAGAGCTCAGGAGAAGAGATATGTAACCCACAATAGTAGAAACTTTAGATTGGCAACCAGACATATCCACAGAGACCTGGCAGGCAGAAAGGCCTGGCATGATATATTCAGAGCACTAAATGAGAAAAATATGTAGCCAAGAATACTATACCAACCTAGGCTTTCACTGAAAATAGAAGGAGAGAAAAAAGCTTCCAGGACAAACAAAAATTAAAGGAATTTGCAAACACGAAACAAGCCCTACAAGAAATATTGGAAGGGGTCCTCTAAGCAAAGAGAGAGCCTAAAAGCAACATAAATCAGAAAGGAACAGAGACAATATACAGTACACTCATCTTACAGGCAATACAATGGCACTAAATTCATATCTTTCAGTAGTTACACTGAAAGTAAAGGGGCTAAATACCCCAATCAAAAGACACAGGCTATCAGATTGCATAAAAAAAAACAAGACCCATCGATATGCTGTCTGCTAGAGACTCATTTTAGACCCAAGACACCTCCAGATTGAAATTGAGAGGGTGGAAAACAATTTACCATGATAATGGACACCAAAAGAAAGCTGAAGTGACAATCCTTATATCAGACAAATTAGATTGTAAACCAAAGACTAATAAGAGATGAGGAAGGACACTATATCCTACTTAAAGGGTCTATCCAAGAAGAAGATCTAACAATTGCAAATATCTATGCCACTAACATGGAAGCAGCCAATTTTGAAAGGCAATTGATAAAAAAAGCAAAGAAACACATCAACAACAATACAATAATAGTGGGGGACTTTAACACCCCCTTCACTGAAATGGACAGATCATCTAACCAAAGGATCAACAAGGAAATAAAGACTTCAAATGACACATTGGACCAAATGGACTTCACAGTTATATTCAGAACATTCCATCCCAAAGCAACAGAATACACATTCTTCTCTAGTGCCCATGGGACATTCTCAGAATACGTCATATCCTAGGTCACAAATCAGGTCTCAACTGGTACCAAAAGATTGGGTTCATTCCCTGCATATTTTCAGACGACAATGCTTTGAAACTAGATCTCAATCACAAGAGGAAAGTCGGAAAGAACTCCAATACATGGAGGCTAAAGAACATCCTACTAAAGAATGAATGGGTCAACCAGGAAATTAAAGAAGAATTAAAAAAATTCATGGAAACCAATGAAAATGAAAACACAACTATTCAAAATCTTTGGGATGCAGCAAAGGCAGTCCTAAGAGGAAAGTATATAGCAATACAAGCCTTTCTCAAGAAATAAGAAAGGTCTCAAGTACACAACTTAACCCGACACGTAAAGGAGCTGGAGAAAGAACAGCAAATAAAGCCTAAACCCAGCAGGAGAAGAGAAATGATAAAGATCAGAGCAGAAATCAATGAAATAGAAACCAAAAGAACAGTAGAACAGATCAATGAAACTAGGAGCTGGTTCTATGAAAGAATTAACAAGATTGATAAGCCCCTGGCCAGACTTATCAAAAAGAAAAGAGAAATGACCCAAATCAAAAAATCATGAATGAAAGAGGAGAGACCACAATCAACACCAAAGAAATACAAACAATTATAAGAACATATTATGAGCAAATGCATGCTAGCAAATTAGATAATCTGGAAGAAATGGATGCATTCCTAGAGATGTATCAGCTACCAAAACTGAACCAGGAAGAAATAGAAAACCTGAACAGACCTATAACCACTAAGGGAATTGAAGCAATCATCAAAAATCTCCCAGAAAACAAAACCCAGGGCCAGATGGCTTCACAGGGGAATTCTACAAAACATTTAAAGAAGAATTAATACCTATTTTTTCTGAAACTGTTCCAAAAAACAGAAATGAAAGGAAAACTTCCAAACTCGTTTTATGCGGCCACCATTACCTTGATCCCAAAACCAGAAAAAGACCCCATCAAAAAGGAGAATTACAGACCATTATCCCTGATGAACATGGATGCAAAAATTCTCACCAAAATACTAGCCAATACGATCCAACAGTACATTAAAAGGATTATTCACCATGACCAAGTGGGATTTATCCCTGGGCTGCAAGGTTGGTTCAACATCCGCAAATCAATCAATGTGATACAATACATTAATAAAAGAAAGAACAAGAATCATATGATCGTCTCAATAGATGCAGAAAAAGCATTTCACAAAGTACAGCATCCTTTCTTGATCAAAACTCTTCAGAGTATAAGGATAGAGGATACATACTTCAATATCATAAAAGCCATCTATGAAAAACCCACAGCAAATATCATTCTCAATGGGGAAAACCTGAGAGCTTTTCTCCTAAGGTCAGGAACACACCACGGATGTCCACTATTACCAGTGCAATTCAACATAGTATTAGAAGTCCTAGCCACAGCAATCAGACAACAAAAAGAAAGAAAAGGCATCCAAATCGGCAAAGAAGAAGTCAAACTCTCACTCTTTGCAGGTGATATGATACTTTATGTGGAAAATCCCAAAGACTCCACCCCAAAACTGCTAGAACTCATACAGGAATTCAGTAAAGGGGCAGGATAGAAAATCAATGCACAGAAGTCAGTGGCATTCCTATACACCAACAACAAGACAGAAGAAAGAGAAATTAAGGAGTCAATCCCATTTACAATTGTACCCAAAACCATAAGATACCTAGGAATAAAACTAACCAAAGAGGCAAAGGATCTGTACTCAAAAAAGTAAAATACTCATGAAGGAAATTGTGGAAGACACAAAGAAATGGAAAAAACGTTCCATGCTCATGGATTGGAAGAACAAATATTGTGAAGATGTCAATGCTACCTAGAGCAATCTACACATTCAATGCAATCCCCATCAAAATACCATCCACTTTTTTCAAAGAAATGGATCAAATAATCCTAAAATTTGTATGGAACCAGAAAAGAACCCGCATAGCCAGAGGAATGTTGAAAAAGAAAAGCAAAGCTGGTGGCATCACAATTGCGGACTTGAAGCACTATTAGAAAGCTGTCATCATCACGACAGTATGGTCCTGGCACAAAACCAGACACATAGATCAGTGGAACAGAATGGAGAGCCGAGAAATGGACCCTCAACTCTATAGTCAACTAATCTTCGACAAAGCAGGAAAGAATGTCCAGTGGAAAAAAGACAGTCTCTTCAACAAATGGTGTTAGGAAAATTGGACAGCCACATGCAGAAGAATGAATCTGGACCATTTCCTTACAACACACACAAAAATAGACTCAAAATGGTTGAAAGACCTCAATGTGAGACAGGAGTCCATCAAAATCGTAATGCAGAACACAGGCAGCAACCTCTTCGACCTCAGGCACAGGAACTTCTTGCTAGAAACATTGCCAAAGGCAAGGAAAGCAAGGGCAAAAATGAACTATTGGTACCTCATCAGGATAAAAAGCTTTTGTGCAGCAAAAGAAACAGTCAACAAAACCAAAAGACAACCGAGAGAATGGGAGAAGATACTTCCAAATGACATATCAGATAAAGGGCTAGTATCCAAAATCTATAAAGAACTTCTTAAGCTCAACACCCAAAGAAAAAATGATCCAATCAAGAAATGGGCAGAAGACATGAACAGACATTTTCCCAAAGAAGACATCGAAATGGCCAACAGACACATAAAAAAGTGCTCAACATCGCTCGGCATCAGGGAAATCCAAATCAAAACCTCAATGAGATATCACCTCACACCAGTCAGAATGGCTAAAATTAACAAGTGAGGAAACGACAGATGTTGGTGCAGATGCGGAAAAAGGGGAACACTCCTACACTGTTGGTGGGAATGCAAGTTGGTGCAGTCACTCTGGAAAACAATATGGAGGTTCCTCAAAAAGTTGAGAATAGAGCTACTATACGACCCAGCAATTGCACTACTGGGTATTTACCCCAAAGGTACAAATGTAGGGATCCGAAGGGGTACATGAACCCCGATGTTTATAGCAGCAATGTCCACAATAGCCAAACTGTGGAAAGAACCAAGATGTCCATCGACAGATGAAAGGATAAAGAAGAAGTGGTATATATATACAATGGAATATTATGCAGCCATCAAAAGGAATGAGATCTTGCCATTTGCAACGACGTGGATGGAACTGGAGGGTATTATGCTGAGCGAAATAAGTCAAACAGAGAAAGACATGTATCATATGACCTCACTGATATGAGGAATTCTTAATCTCAGGAAACAAACTGAGGGTTGCTGGAGTGGGGGTGGGGTGGGAGGGATGGGGTGACTGGGTGATAGACACTGGGGAGGGTATGTGCTCTGGTAAATGCTGTGAATTGTGCAAGACTGTCGAATCTCAGATCTGTACCTCTGAAACAAATAATGCAATATATGTTAAGAAAAAAAAAGAAGATAGCAGGAGGGGAAGAATGAAGGGGGGAAATCGGAGGGTGAGAGGAACCATGAGAGACGATGGACTCTGAAAAACAAACTGAGGGTTCTAGAGGGGACGGGGTTGGGAGGATGGGTTAGCCTGGTGATGGGTATTAAAGAGGGCACGTTCTGCATGGAGCACTGGGTGTTATACACAAACAATGAATCATGGAACACTACATCAAAAACTAATGATGTAATGTATGGTGATTAAAATAACAATTAAAAAAAAGAACATCATAATGACGGCAGACCTATCCACAGAGACCTGGCAAGCCAGAAAGGCCTGGCCAGATATATTCAAGGTACTAAACAAGAAGAACATGGAGACAAGAATAATTTATCCAGCAAGGCTGTCATTTAGAATGGATGGAGAAATGTAGATCATCCATGACCAGCAGAACCTGAAAGAATATGTAACCACTAAGCCTGCCCTGCAAGACATATTTTTTAAAATTTTTTATTGTTATGTTAATCCCCATACATTACATCATTAGTTTTAGATATAGTGTTCCATGATTCATTGTTTGTGCATAACACCCAGTGCTCCATGCAGAACGCGCCCTCCTCAATACCCATCACCAGGCTAACCCATCCTCCCACCCCCCTCCCCTCTAGAACCCTCAGTTTGTTTTTCAGAGTCCATCATCTCTCATGGTTCTTCTCCCCCTCCGATTTCCCCCCCTTCATTCTTCCTCTCCTGCTACATTCTTCTTCTTCTTTTTTTCTTTCTTAACATATATTGCATTATTTGTTTCAGAGGTACAGATCTGAGATTCAACAGTCTTGCACAATTCACAGCGCTTACCAGAGCACATACCCTCCCCAGGGTCCATCACCCAGTCACCCCATCCCTCCCACCCCACCCCCCACTCCAGCAACCCTCAGTTTGTTTCCTGAGATTAAGAATTCCTCATACAGTGAGGTCATATGATACATGTCTTTCTCTGTTTGACTTATTTCGCTCAGCATAATACCCTCCAGTTGCACCCACGTCATTGCAAATGGAAAGATCTCATTCCTTTTGATGGCTGCATAATATTCCATTGTATATATATACCACTTCTTCTTTATCCTTTCATCTGTCGATGGACATCTTGGCTCTTTCCACAGTTTGGCTATTGTGGACATTGCTGCTATAAACATCGGGGTGCATGTACCCTTTCGGATCCCTACTTTTGTATCTTTTGGGTAAATACCCACTAGTGAAATTGCTGGATCATATGGTAGCTCTATTTTCAACTTTTTGAGGAACCTCCATATTGTTTTCCAGAGTGGCTGCACCAGCTTGCATTCCCACCAACAGTGTAGGAGGGTTCCCCTTTCTCCGCATCCCTGCCAACATCTGTCATTTCCTGACTTGTTAATTTTAGCCATTCTGACTAGTGTGAGGTGGTATCTCATTGAGGTTTTGAATTGGATTTCCCTGATGCCGAGCGATGTTGAGCACTTTTTTATGTGTCTGTTGGCCATTTGGATGTCTTCTTTGGAAAAATGTCTGTTCATGTCTTCTGCCCATTTCTTGATTGGATTCTTTGTGCTTTGGGTGTTGAGCTTGATAAGTTCTTTATGGATTTTGGATACTAGCCCTTTATCTGATATGTCATTTGCAAATATCTTCTCCCATTCTGTCGGTTGTCTTTTGGTTTTGTTGACTGTTTCCTTTGCTTTGCAAAAGCTTTTTATCTTGATGAAGTCCTAATAGTTCATCTTTGCCCTTGTTTCCCTTGCCTTTGGCGCTTTTTCTAGGAAGAAGTTGCTGCCGCTGAGGTCGAAGAGGTTGCTGCCTGTGTTCTGCATTACGATTTTGATGGACTCCTGTCTCACATTGAGGTCTTTCAACCATTTTGAGTCTATTTTTGTGTGTGGTGTAAGGAAATAGTCCAGATTCATTCTTCTGCATGTGGCTGTCCAATTTTCCCAACACAATTTGTTGAAGAGACTGTCTTTTTTCCATTGGACATTCTCTCCTGCTTTGTCAAAGATTAGTTGACCATAGAGTTGAGGGTCCATTTCTGGGCTCTCTATTCTGTTCCATTGATCTATGTGCCTGTTTTTGTGCCAGTACCATACTGTCTTGATGATGACAGCTTTGTAATAGAGCTGGAAGTCTGGAATTGTGATGCCGCCAGCTTTGCTTTTCTTTTTCAACATTCCTCTGGCTATTTGGGGTCTTTTCTGGTTCCATACAAATTTTAGGATTATTTGTTCCATTTCTTTGAAAAAAGTGGATGGTATTTTGATAGGGATTGCATTGAATGTGTAGATTGCTCTAGGTAGGATTGACATCTTCACAATATTTGTTCTTCCAATCCATGAGCATGGAACGTTTTTTCCATTTCTTTGTGTCTTCCTCAATTTCTCTCATGAGTATTTTATAGTTTTCTGCGTACAGATCCTTTGCCTCTTTGGTTAGATTTATTCCTAGGTATCTTATGGTTTTGGGTGCAATTGTAAATGGGATTGACTCCTTAATTTCTCTTTCTTCTGTCTTATTGTTGGTGTATAGGAATGCCACTGACTTCTGTGCATTGATTTTCTATCCTGCCACTTTACTGAATTCCTGTATGAGTTCTAGCAGTTTTGGGGTGGAGTCTTTGGGATTTTCCATATAAAGTATCATATCATCTGCAAAGAGTGAGAGTTTGACTTCTTTGCCTATTTGGATTCCTTTTATTTCTTTTTGTTGTCTGATTGCTGTGGCTAGGACTTCCAATACTATGTTGAATAGCAGTGGTGATAGTGGACATCCCTGCTGCATTCCTGACCTTAGGGGGAAAGCTCTCAGTTTTTCCCCATTGAGAATGATATTCGCTGTAGGTTTTTCATAGCTGGCTTTTATGATATTGAGGTATGTACCCTCTATCCTTATACTCTGAAGAGTTTTGATCAAGAAAGGATGCTGTACTTTGTCAAATGCGTTTTCTGCATGTATTGAGAGGATCATATGTTTCTTGTTCTTTCTTTTGTTAATGTATTGTATCACGTTGATTGATTTATGGATGTTGAACCAACCTTGCAGCCCAGGGATAAATCCCACTTGGTCATGGTGAATAATCCTTTTAATGTACTGTTGGATCGTATTGGCTAGTATTTTGGTGAGAATTTTTGCATCCATGTTCATCAGGGATATTGGTCTGTAATTCTCCTTTTGATGGGGTCTTTGTTTGGTTTTGGGATCAAGGTAATGGTGGCCTCATATAACGAGTTTGGAAGTTTTCCTTCCATTTCTATTTTTTGGAACAGTTTCAGAAGAATAGGTATTAATTCTTCTTGAAATGTTTGGTAGAATTCCCCTGGGAAGCCATCTGGCCCTGGGCTTTTGTTTCTTGGGAGATTTTTGATGACTGCTTCAATTCCCTTAGTGGTTATAGGTCTGTACAGGTTTTCTATTTCTTCCTGGTTCAGTTTTGGTCGTTGATACATCTCTAGGAATGCATCCATTTCTTCCAGGTTATCTAATTTGCTGGCATAGAGTTGCTCATAATATGTTCTTAGAATTGTTTGTATTTCTTTGGTGTTTGTTGTGATCTCTCCTCTTTCATTCATGATTTTGTTGATTTGGGTCATTTCTCTTTTCTTTTTGATAAGTCTGGCCAGGGGTTTATCAATCTTTTTTTTTATTTATTTTTTATTTTTTTTATTTTTTTAAAGATTTTATTTATTTATTTGAGAGAGAGAGAGCACATGAGAGGGGGGAGGTTCAGAGGGAGAAGCAGACTCCCTGCTGAGCAGGGAGCCCAATGCGGGACTCGATCCTGTGTCTCCAGGATCATGACCTGAGCCGAAGGCAGTCGCTTAACCAACTGAGCCACCCAGGCGCCCGGGTTTATCAATCTTGTTAATTCTTTCAAAGAACCAGCTCCTTGTTTCGTTGATCTGCTCTACTGTTCTTTTAGTTTCTATTTCATTGATTTCTGCTCTGATCTTTATTATTTCTCTTCTCCTGCTGGGTTTAGGCTTTATTTGCTGTTCTTTCTCCAGCTCCTTTACATGTAGGGTTAGGTTGTGTACTTGAGACCTTTCTTGTTTCTTGAGAAAGGCTTGTATTGCTATATACTTTCCTCTTAGGACTGCCTTGCTGCATCTCAAAGATTTTGAACAGTTGTGTTTTCATTTTCATTGGTTTCCATGATTTTTTTAAATTCTTCTTTAATTTCCTGGTTGACCCATTCATTCTTTAGTAGGATGCTCTTTAGCCTCCATGTATTTGAGTTCTTTCCGACTTTCCTCTTGTGATTGAGTTCTAGTTTCAAAGCATCGTGGTCTGAAAATATGCAGGGAATGATCCCAGTCTTTTGGTACCAGTTGAGACCTGATTTATGACCTAGGATGTGATCGATTCTGGAGAATGTTCCATGGGCACTAGAGAAGAATGTGTATTCCGTTGCTTTGGGATGGAATGTTCTGAATATGTCTGTGAAGTCCATTTGGTCCAGTGTGTCATTTAAAGTCTTTATTTCCTTGTTGATCTTTTGCTTAGATGATCTGTCCATTTCAGTGAGGGGGGTGTTAAAGTCCCCCACAATTACTGTATTGTTGTTGATGTGTTTCTTCGCTTTTGTTATTTATTGCCTTATATAATTGGCTGCTCCCATGTTAGGGGCATAGATATTTACAATTGTTAGATCTTCTTGTTGGATAGACCCTTTAAGTAGGATATAGTGTCCTTCCTCATCTCTTATTACAGTCTTTGGTTTAAAATCTAATTTGTCTGATATAAGGATTGCCACCCCAGCTTTCTTTTGGTGTCCATTAGCATGGTAAATGGTTTTCCACCCCCTCACTTTCAATCTGGGGGTGTCTTTGGGTCTAAAATGAGTCTCTTGCAGACAGCATATCGATGGGTCTTGTTTTTTAATCCAATCTGATAGCCTTTGTCTTTTGATTGGGGCATTTAGCCCATTTACATTCAGGGTAACTATTGAAAGATATGAATTTAGTGCCATTGTATTGCCTGTAAGGGGACTGTTACTGTATATTGTCTGTGTTCCTTTCTGGTCTATGTTGCTTTTAGGCTCTCTCTTTGCTTAGAGGTCCCCTTTCAAGATTTCTTGTAGGGCTGGTTTCGTGTTTGCAAATTTCTTTAGTTTTTATTTGTCCTGGAGGCTTTTTATCTCTCCTTCAATTTTCAATGACAGCCTAGCTGGATATAGTATTCTTGGCTGCATATTTTTCTCATTTAGTGCTCTGAATATGTCCTGCCAGACCTTTCTGGCCTGCCAGGTCTCTGTGGATAGGTCTGTTGCCAATCTAATGTTTCTACCATTGTAGGTTACAGATCTCTTCTCCCAAGCTGCTTTCAGGATTTTCTCTTTGTCTCTGAGACTCGTAAGTTTTACTATTCGATGTCGGGGTGTTGACCTATTTTTATTGATTTTGAGAGGGGTTCTCTGTGCTTCCTGTATTTTGATGCTTGTTTCCTTCCCCAAATTAGGGAAGTTCTCTGCTATAATTTGCTCCATTATACCTTCTGCCCCCCTCTCTCTTTCTTCTTCTTCTGGGATCCCAATTATTCTAATGTTGTTTCGTCTTATGGTATCGTTTATCTCTCGAATTCTGCCCTCGTGATCCAGTAGTTGTTTATCTCTCTTTTTCTCAGCTTCTTGATTTTCCATCATTTGGTCTTCTATCTCACTGATTCTCTCTTCTGCCTCATTTATCCTAGCAGTTAGCGCCTCCATATTTGATTGCACCTCATTAATAGCCTTTTTGATTTCTACTTGGTTAGATTTTAGTTCTTTTACTTCTCCAGAAAGGGTTTTTCTAATAACTTCCATGCTTTTTTCAAGCCCAGCTAGTATCTTTAAAGTGATGATTCTGAACTCTAGATCTGACATTGTACTAATGTCCGTATTGAGTAGGTCCCTGGCAGTCGGTACTACCTCTTGTTCTTTTTGTTGAGGTGATTTTTTCCGTCTTGTCATTTTGTGCAGAGGAGAATAGATTAATGAGAGAACAAAATGCTAGCAGGGTGACAACATCCCCAGAAAATATACTCTAAACAAATCAGAAAAGACCTGAAGCAGTGGGAAAAGAAAGGGAAAGAGAGAAAAAAGAAAAAGAAAGAAAAAAAAAAGAAAAAGATAAAGATAAAGATAAAAACAAACAAAAACAGAACAAAACAAAACAAAACAAAAACAGAATGTGATCAAATATGATCAGGCTGGTTTATAGATCAGTGCCACACACTAGATTTTGGGTGTATTTTGGTCTGTTAAAAGAAAGTGCCTCCCAAAATTTTAAAGAAAGAAAAACTTATATATGTACAAAAATAAGGGTTGATATGATGAAGGGATGGAATATGACTGTAAAGATGGAAATTATAAAAAATTTTATAAAAGGAATTGATAAGTTGTTTGAAAAAAGAAAGAAGAGGATTTAAAAAAAAAAGAAAAAGAAAAAAAAAGGGAGAGAATGTGATTAGGCAGGGGAGTATAAAAAAACCATACACTAGAGATTTAGAGTATATTTTGATCTGTTAGAAGAAACTATCTCAAAATTTTAAAGAGAGAACAACTTATATATATATGCCAAAATACGGGTAACTACTATGAAGGGATAGAATATGACTCTAAAAATGAAAAATAAAAATGTTTTTTAAAAAAGGGATTGATAAGATGTTGGTTGAAAAAGGGAAAAAGAAAAATTCAAAAAAAAAGAAAAAAGGGAAAAAGAAAAAAAGACAGTTAAAAAAAATAATTAACTTTGAAAGACTAAAGAATCATGGTAAAAAAGCCATGAATTCTATGTGCAGTATTCCCCCTAGCGCTTGAGTTCTGCCGTTCTCATTGATTGGTTAACTTGGTCTTGTCTGGCTCTTCTCGCTGATCTTCTGGGGGAGGGGCCTGTTGCCGTGGTTCCCAAATGTCTTTGCCGGAGGTCGAATTGCCCCGCCCTTGCCTGGTCTGGGCCAAGTAATCTGCTCGGGTTTGCTCTCAGGAGCTTTTGTTCCTGCAAGCTTTCCGTACATCTTTGGAGGCGGAGAGTGAAAATGGCGGCCTCCCAGTCTCCGCCCCGGAGGAGCCGAGAACTCAGGGTCCTGCTCCTCAGTGAGCCCCCAGAGAAAAGCAGTCAGTCACTCCCGTCTCCCCGGTCTCCGGCCACATTCCGTGCTCACCCGGCCTGTGACCGCGCGTTTCTATCTCTGGCACCCGACCCCGGGTGGAGTCTCCAAACCCAGCAGATCCCTGCAGTGCGCTCCTGCGCCGCTCCTCCCGGGGGAGGAAGGGGAGTCTCCCTGGATCTGCCGCTTGTCGGGTCCCTGTTGGAGGAGCAGTGGCCCGACTGTGCCGCAGATCACGGTTTATGGCAACCCCGAGCTGAGAGCCCGCGCCTCCGCTCTGTCTCTGCAGCCAGCTTCCCTGCTCCGATACCTGGGAGCTCTGCCACACTCAGGCACCCCTGGTCTTTCTTTGACCCCGAGGGTCCTGAGACCACACTGTCCCACGAGGGTTCCACCCCCCATTTAGCCACCAGAGTGACGTCCCTCAGCGGAGCAGACTTCTAAAAGTTCCGATTTTGTGCTCCGTGGCTCTATCACTTGCCAGAAGCGGCCGATGGAGGCCCCTCCCCCGCCGTCTATCCTCCCGAATATCGCCTTGGATTCATTTCTCCGCACGTCCTACCTTCCAGAAAGTGGTCGCTTTTCTGTTCAGAGAGTTGTTGCTATTCTTTTCTTCAATCTCCTGTTGAGTTTGTAAGTGTTCAGAATGGTTTGATCCCTATCCAGCTGAATTCCTGAGAGAAGACGAAATCCAGGTCTCCTACTCCTCCACCATCTTGCTCCGCCTGCCCTGCAAGACATATTAAGGGGGGTTCTATAAAAGGAGAAAGACCCCAAGAATGATATACAACAGAAATTTACAGGGACAATTTATAAAACAACGTCTTCACAGGCAAAATGATGACAATTAAATCGTATCTTTCCATAATAACTGTCAACGTGAATGGCCTAAATGCTCCCATAAAAAGGCACAGGTCTGCAGATTGGATAAAAAGACAGGACCCATCCATATGCTGTCTACAAGAGACTCATTTGGAACCTAAAGATACATCCTGACTGAAAGTGAAGGGATGGAGATCCATCTTCCATGCCAGCAGACCTCAAAACAAAGCTGGGGTAGTAATTCTTATATCAGAAAAATTAGATTTTAAACTAAAGTGTGTAGTTAGAGACACAGAAGGACACTATATCATTCTTAAAGGGTCTATCCAACAAGAAGATCTAACAACTGTAAATAGCTATGCCCCCAACATGGGAGCAGCCATCTACATAAGCCAACTGTTAACCAAAATAAAGAGTCATATTGATAACAGTATGTTAATTGTAGGAGACCTCAATACTTCCCTCTTAGCAATGGAGAGATCATCTAAGCAGAAAATCAACAACAACAACAAGAAAAAAAACAAGAGCTTTGAATGACACACTGAACCCGATGGACCTCATAGATATATACAGAACATTCCACCCTAAAACAAGAGAATACTCATTCTTCTCAAGCGCATATGGAACTTTCTCTAGAATAGACCACATACTGGGTCACAAATCAGGACTCAACCGATACCAAAATATTGAGATTGTTCCCTGCATATTCTCAGCCCATAATGCTTTAAAACTAGAACTCAATCACAAGAAAAAATTTGGCAGAAGTTCAAACACTTGTAAGGTAAAGACCACTGTGCTCAAGAATGTTTGGGTCAACCAGGAAATCAAAGAACTTAATTCATGGGAACCAATGAGAATGAAAATACATTGGTCCAAAACCTATGGAATATTGCAAAGGCAGTCCCAAGGGGGAAATACAGACATCCAAGCGTCACTCAAAAAAATAGAAAAATCCTGAATTCACCAACTAACTCTACACCTTAAAGAACTAGAGAAAAAGCAACAAACAGTGCCTAAGCCACAGATCAGAAGAGAAATAATTAAGATTAGAGCAGAGATCAATGAATTAGAAACAAGAAACACAGTAGATTAGATCAACGAAGATAGAAGTTGGTTCTTTGAAAGAATTAATAAGAGCAATAAACCACTGGCCAGACTTATTGAAAAGAAAAGAGAAAGGACCCAGATTAATAAAATTATGAATGAAAGGGGAGAGATCACGACTAACACCAAGGAAATAGAAACAATTATTAGAAATTATTATCAACAACTATGTGCCAATAAACTGAGCAGACTGGATGAAATGGATGCCTTCCTGGAAACCTATAAACTCCCAAGACTGAAACAGGAAGAAATTGACAACTTGAATAGGCCAATAACCAGTAATGAGTTTATAGCAGTGATCAAAAACCTCTCAAAAAACAAGAGTCCAGAGCCTGATGGATTCCCTGGGGAATTCTACGAAACATTCAAAGAAGAAATATACCTATTCTCCTGAAGCTGTTTCAAAAAATAGAAACAGAGGGTAAACTTCCAGATTCATTCTATGAGGCCAGCATTACCTAAATCCCCAAAGCAGGCAAAGACCCCATCAAAAAGGAGAATTTCAGACAATAACCCTGATGAGCATGGATTCCAAAATCCTCAACAAAATCCTAGCTAATAGGATCCAACAACACATTAAAAGGATCATCCACCACGACCAAGTGGGATTTATCGCTGGGATGCAAGGGAGGTTCAACATTTGCAAATCAATCAATGTAATAGAACACATTAATAAGAGGAGAGAGAAGAACCATATGGTCCTCTCAATTGATGCAGAAAAAGCATTTGACAAAATACAGCATCCTTTCCTGTTTAAAACTCTTCAGAGTATAGGGATAGAGGGAACATTCTTCAAGTTCATTAAATCCATCTATGAAAAACCTACAGCGAATATAATCCTCAATGGGGAAAAGCTGAGAGCCTTTCCCTTAAGATCAGGAACACGACAAAGATGCCCACTCTTGCCACTATTGTTCAACATAGTACTAGAAGTCCTAGCAACAGCAATCAGACAACAAAAAGAAATAAAAGGTATTCAAATTGGTAAAGAAGTCAAACTCTCTCTTTTCGCAGATGACATACTATGTGGAAAACCCAAAAGACTCCACACCCAAATTAATAGAACTCATACAGCAATTCAATAATATGACAGGATACACAATCAATGCACAGAAATCAGTTGCTTTCTTATACACTAACAATGCAATTGTAGAAAGTGAAATTAGGGAAATGATTCCATTTACAATAGCACCAAAAACCATAAGATACCTCAGAATAAACCTAACCAAAGAGGTAAAGGATCTATACTCTAGGAACTACAGAACACTCATGAAAGAAATTGAAGAAGACACAAAAAGATGGAAAAATATTCCATGTTCATGGATCGGAAGAATAAAGATTGTTAAGATGTCTATGCTACCCAGAGCAATCTATACCTTCAATGCCATCCAGATCAAAATTCCGATGGCATTTTTCAAAGTGCTGGAACAAACAATCCTAAAATTTTTATGGAGTCAGAAAAGTCCCTAATTGCCAAGGAAATGTTGAAAAAGAAAAACAAACCTGGGGGCATCACACTGCCCGATTTCAAGCTATATTACAAAGTTGTGATCACCAAGACAGCATTGTACTGGCACAAAAACAGACATATAGACCAATGGAACAGAATAGAGAGCCCAGATATGGACCCTCAACTCTATGCTCAAATAATCTTTGACAAAGCAGGAAAAAATATGCAATGGAAAAAAGACAGTCTCTTCAATAAATGGTGCTGGGAAAATTGGACAGCCACATGCAGAAAAATGAAACTCGACCATTCTCTAACACCATACACAAAGATAAACTCAAAATGGATGAACAACCTCAATGCGAGACAAGAATCCATCAAAATCCTAGAGGATACTATAGGCAGTAACGTGTATGAAATCGGCCACAGCAACTTCTTTCAAGATACATCTCCAAAAGCTAGTGAAACAAAAGCAAAAATGAAGTTTTGGGACTTCATCTGGATAAAAAGCTTCTGGGGTACCTGGGTGCCTCAGTGGTTAAGCCTCTGCCTTAGGCTCAGGTCATGATCCCAGGGTCCTGGGTTCGAGCCCCACATGAGGCTCCCTGCTCAGCAGGAAGCCTGCTTCTCCCTTTTCCACTCCCCCTGCTTGTGTTCCCTCTCTCACTGTGTCTCTCTCTGTCAAATAAATAAATAAAGTCTTTTTAAAAAAAGATAAAAATCTTCTGCACAACAAAGGAAACAGTCAACAATACAAAGAGGCAACCCACTGATTGGGAAAAGATATTTGCAAATGACACTACAGATAAAGGACTGGTATCCAAGATCTATAAGGAACTTCTCAAACTCAACATCCAAAAAACAAATAATCAAGTTAAAAAATGGGCAGAAGACATGAAAAGACACTTCTCTGAAGAGTACATACAAATGGCTAACAGACACATGAAAAAATGTTCATCATCATTAGCCATCAAGGAAATCCAAATCAAAACCACATTGAGATACCACCTTACACCAGTTAGAATGGCAAAAATGGACAGGGCAAGAAACAACAAATGTTGGAGAGGTTGTGGTGAAAGGGGAACCCTCTTACACTGTTAGTGGGAATGCAAGTTGGTACAGTCACTTTGAAAAACAGTGTGGAGTTTCCTCAAATTTAAAAATAGAGCTACCCTATGACCCAGCAATTGCACTACTGGGTATTTACCCCAAAGACACAGATGTAGTGAAAAGAAGGGCCATATGCACCCCAATATTCATAGAAGCAATGTCTGCAATAGTCAAACTGTGGAAAGAGCCGAGATGCCCTTCAACAGATGAATGGGTAAAGAAGATGTGGTCCATATATACAATGGAATATTACTCAGCCATCAGAAAGGATGATTACCTAACTTTTACATCAACATGGATGGGACTGGAGGAGATTATGCTAAGTGAAATAAGTCAAGCAGAGAAAGTCAATTATGATATGGTTTCACTTATTTGTGGAACATAAGGAATAGCATGGAGGACATTAGGAGAAGGAAGGGGAAAATGAAGGGAGGGGAATCAGAGGGAGAGATGAACCATGAGAGACTATGGACCCTGAGAAACAAACAGGGTTTTAGAGGGGCGGGTGGTGGGGGGATGGGTTAACCCAGTGATGTGTATTCAGGAGGGCACATACTTCATGGAGTACTGGGTGTTATACGAAAACAATGGATTGTGGATCACTACATCAAAAACTAATGATGTATTGTATAGTGACTAACATAACATAATTAAATAGAAAATAATAGTGATGAGGACAGTGGATTTTCTACTTAGGTTTGCTCCTCAGTGACTAATTGGGAGACTGTACGGTATAGTGTTAAATATTAGAATCACTGAAATTTTACATCTTTAGTTAGAATCCTGACTCCATTATTTATTAGCTGCATGATCTTAGATAAATTAATTTTCCATGAGTTTCATTTTTTTAATCTGTAAAATGGGCATAATAGTACCACTTTATAAGGGGATTATAAGAATTAAGTAAACTAAATATGCTTCTGGAGTTAAGATGGTGGTGTAGTAGGGGAACCCTTAGCTTCCTCATCCTTTGAACACAGTTAGATCAACATCCAACTATTTTGAACAACTAGAAATATGATCTGAGAATTAAGAAAACAATCTGCACAGTTGGAGAGAGAGAATGTGGCAGATGTGAGGTTCAGAGCCATGAATTGGGGGAGAGGAATGCCCCGGGGCTGCGAAGGGGAGGGGATACTTTTCATGTAGCAAAGTCAGAGAGGGGGAGAAAGTGGGAGAGAGCACAGCAGGTAGGGATTTCACAATAAGCCATGGTGAGGAGATCCCCTGAGTCGCACAGGGAGAGATTGCTCCCCTTCCCAGAGTACATTTTGAAGATCGTTTTTTGCCTCTCCAAGAACAAAAGGCCAGCCAAGAGTCACTGAGCAGAAAACCTCTTAAGAATTTTTTGCTCTGAGCCACAATAGGCTTAACTTCTGTGTGTGTGCAGAGTGGCTGCTTTTCTGTGGCAGTACTGAACAGAACAAGGACAGGGCAGACTGCAGATAACTTGGCCGCTGCTTTTCACTGTCTGCTACAATAGATTCAGGCCTCTATATGACTGCTTTTCTGGGACAGAATGGAGTAGGGAACTGAGTCATGCATAGACCGCCAATAACCTGGTTCCAACTTTTCACTGAGTGTTACAATAAACTCTAGCCTCTGTACGGGCACTGTGTGACTTCTTTTCAGGAATAGGACAGTGCTGGGCACACGGCAAGGCTCCGCTCTGGGGGAGGGAAGTGGGCCTGCACCTTGCAAGCCCTCTTAAACTTGGAGTTTTGAATCCCAGCCACTGGCCAAAGATAAAATACAAGATATGTGTGGCTCCAGGAATGCCAATGGCCTGGGCACAGGCAGGTGAAGGGCAGGGAGCTGATGAAAGCCCTGGACACAGGGGATTGTTCACTTTTCTGAGAGGGCCACCTGAACAGTGGTAGCCAGGGGTTCCCCTTGCTGAGGACAAGAGGGTAGGGTGACAACACATTCTTCCTCCTCCACCACCCCTCCCTCCCCACAACCCACCTACCAGAACATTTGGACTTCAGAGAGAAACACAGCACCTCCAGTGGAGGCTAGAGTCCCCTACACTGAAAGTCACCCCCCTGTGCCTGGAAGAAGCATCTTTACAAGGGCAAGTCAGCTTGTGAACCAGCCCAGTAGGCCTCTCCTCAGAAGACCAACACAGGCCCCGGATATACCAAGTCTACTGATTGAAGAATGCTCCAAAACCAGTTTCTGGTGGAAATAGGACCAGGCTTGCTTCTTTTTTTTCTCTTTTATAATTTTTTTTTAAAACTTAATTTATTTTTTTATTTTTCTATTTCTTATTTTTTAAATTTTTTATCTTTTATTTTATGTATATTTTTTTCTTTTTTTTTTTTTCTTTTCTCATTATCTCCTTTTTGTGTCAGGCATATAATTTTTTTGTTCAATTGTTGGTTTGTTGGTTTACTTCCCTTATTTGTCGAATCAGCCTTCTTATTTTTTTTTTTTTTTCTTTTCTGGCTTCCTTATTCTTTTTTCCGTTTTTCTTTCTTATTCTTTGGAATCAGGCTTAAGGTTTTTTTTTGTTTTTGTTTTTGTTTTTTTGTCTGTTTGCATTTTTTTCCTTTCTTTTTCTTTTGAATCAGCCTTTTTTTTTTCTTTTCATTTTTCTTTTACCGGTTTATCTTTACAAACAAATCAAAGCACACCTAGTTAAAGGTCCAAACACTCCCCAGTACAAGGAAGCAGGAACTCTATAGAGGATGGACCAGTAGGAAAGAGCAGTCAAAACACAACAGCAGAGGGTACACAGCATACACCACAAACACTTTCTGAAGTTTTTTTTTTTTTTTTTTTTGATGTCATTGTTGTTTTTGTTGTTTTATTTTTCTTTTTTTCTTCCTTTCTTTTCTGGGCAAAATGACGAGATGGAGAAATTCACCCCAAAAGAAATAACAGGAGGTACTACTCACTGACAGGGATATAATCAGTATGGATATAAGTAAGATGTCTGAACTAGAATTCAAAACAACGATTATAAAGATACTAGCTGTGCTTGAAAAAAGCATAGAGGACATTAGAGAATCCCATGCTTTGGAGATAAAAGAATTAAAATCTAGTCAGGCCAAAACTAAAAATGCTATTACCGAAATGCAGTCCCAAGTGGAGGGCATAAAAAAGGAAAGAACAAAGTAGAAGAAAGAATCAGTGATATAGAATATAAAATAATGGAAAATAAGGAAGCTGAAAAAAAGAGAGAAAGAAAACTATTAGGTCATGAAGGGAGACTCATCAGAGAACTCAGCCATTCCATAAAGCAAAATAATATCCATATAATAGGGATCCTGGAAGATGAGGAGTGGGAGAAAGGGGCAGAAGGTTTATTTGATCCAATTATAGCTGATAACTTCCCTAATCAAGGGATGTAAAAAGACATTCAAGTCCAGGACATACAGAGAATCCCCCCTTAAAATCAACAAAAAGAGGTCAACACCTCACCATATTTTAGTGAAGCTTGCAAAATTCAAAGATAAAGAGAGAATCTTGAAAGCAGCTCAGGACAAGAGGTTATAAACCTACAAGGGTGGACACATAAGGCTGGCAGCAGACCTGTCCAGAGAAAGCTGACAGGCCAGAAAGGACTGGCATGATATATTCAATGTACTAAATGGGAAAATATGCAGCCAAGATTACTTTATCCAGAAACGGTATCATTCAGAATAGGAGAGAGGAAGAGTTTCCTGAACAAAAGAAGACAAAACAAAACAAACAAACAAACAAACAAAAACACTAAAATATTTGTGAAAACTAAACCAGCCCTTCAAGAAATATTAAAGGGGACCCTTTGAGTGGAGAGAGAACCCAAAAGGAACAAAGACCCGAAAGGAACAGAGAAAATCTACAGGAACAGTGACTTTACAGTTAATACAATGGCACTAAATTCATATCTTTCAATAATTACTCTGAATACAAATGGACTAAATGTTCCAATCAAAAGACAGATGGTATCAGAATGGATAAAAAAAAAAAAAAGACCCATCCATATGCTGCTTACAGGACATGCATTTTATTTTATTTTTTTATTTATTTTATTTTTTTATTTATTTTATTTTTTTATTTTTTTTAAATTTTTTATTATGTTAATCCCCATACATTACATCATTAGTTTTAGATATAGTGTTCCATGATTCATTGTTTGTGCATAACACCCAGTTCTCCATGCAGAACGTGCCCTCCTCAATACCCATCACCAGGCTAACCCATCCTCCCAACCCCCTCCCCTCTAGAACCCTCAGTTTGTTTTTCAGAGTCCATCATCTCTCATGGTTCTTCTCCCCCTCCGATTTCCCCCCCCTTCATTCTTCCCCTCCTGCTACATTCTTCTTCTTCTTTTTTTCTTTCTTAACATATATTGCATTATTTGTTTCAGAGGTACAGATCTGAGATTTAATAGTCTTGCACAATTCACAGCGCTTACCAGAGCACATACCCTCCCCAGTGTCCATCACCCAGTCACCCCATCCCTCCCACCCCACCCCCCACTCCAGCAACCCTCAGTTTGTTTCCTGAGATTAAGAATTCTTCATATCAGTGAGGTCATATGATACATGTCTTTCTCTGTTTGACTTACTTCGCTCAGCATAATACCCTCCAGTTCCATCCACGTCGTTGCAAATGGCAAGATCTCATTCCTTTTGATGGCTGCATAATATTCCATTGTGTATATATACCACTTCTTCTTTATCCTTTCATCTGTCGATGGACATCTTGGCTCTTTCCACAGTTTGGCTATTGTGGACATTGCTGCTATAAACATCGGGGTGCATGTACCCTTTCGGGTCCCTACTTTTGTATCTTTGGGGTAAATACCCAGTAGTGCAATTGCTGGATCATATGGTAGCTCTATTTTCAACTTTTTGAGGAACCTCCATACTGTTTTCCAGCGTGGCTGCACCAGCTTGCATTCCCACCAACAGTGTAGGAGGGTTCCCCTTTCTCCGCATCCCTGCCAACATCTGTCATTTCCTGACTTGTTAATTTTAGCCATTCTGACTGGTGTGAGGTGGTACCTCATTGAGGTTTTGATTTGGATTTCCCTGATGCCGAGCGATATTGAACACTTTTTCATGTGTCTGTTGGCCCTCATTTACAATTGCACCCAAAATCATAAGATACCTAGGAACAAATCTAACCAAAGAGGCAAAGGATCTGTACTCAGAAAACTATAAAATACTCATGAAAGAAATTGAGGAAGACACAAAGAATTGGAAAAACGTTCCATGCTCATGGATTGGAAGAACAAATATTGTGAAGATGTCAATCCTACCTAGAGCAATCTACACATTCAATGCAATCCCTATCAAAATACCATCCACTTTTTTCAAAGAAATGGAACAAATAATCCTAAAATTTGTATGGAACCAGAAAAGACCCCAAATAGCCAGAGGAATGTTGAAAAAGAAAAGCAAAGCTGGCGGCATCACAATTCCGGACTTCCAGCTCTACTACAAAGCTGTCATCATCAAGACAGTATGGTACTGGCACAAAAACAGACACATAGATCAATGGAACAGAATAGAGAGCCCAGAAATGGACCCTCAACTCTATGGTCAACTAATCTTTGACAAAGCAGGAAAGAATGTCCAAAGGAAAAAAGACAGTCTCTTCAACAAATGGTGTTGGGAAAATTGGACAGCCACATGCAGAAGAATGAAACTGGACCATTTCCTTACACCACACACAAAAATAGAGTCCAAATGGTTGAAAGACCTCAATGTGAGACAGGAGTCCATCAAAATCCTAAAGGAGAACACAGGCAGCAACCTCTTCGACCTCAGCCACAGCAACTTCTTCCTAGATACATCACCAAAGGCAAGGGAAGCAAGGGCAAAAATGAACTATTGGGACTTCATCAAGATAAAAAGCTTTTGCAAAGCAAAGGAAACAGTCAACAAAACCAAAAGACAACTGACAGAATGGGAGAAGATATTTGCAAATGACATATCAGATATAGGGCTAGTATCCAAAATCTATAAAGAACTCATCAAACTCGACACCAAAAGAACAAAGAATCCAATCAAGAAATGGGCAGAAGACATGAACAGACATTTTTCCAAAGAGGACATGCATTTTATTTTATTTATTTATTTATTTATTTTTTAAAGATTTATTTATTTATTTATTTATTTGACAGAGAGAGACATAGCGAGAGCAGGAACACAAGCAGGGGGAGTGGGAGAGGGAGAAGCAGGCTTCCCACGTAGCAGGGAGCCCAATGCGGGACTCGATCCCAGGACCCTGGGATCATGACCTGAGCCGAAGGCAGATGCTTAACGACTGAGCCACCCAGGCGCCCGAGGACATGCATTTTAGACCCAGTGACACCACCAGATTGAAAGTGAGGGTATGGAGAAATATATATGATGCCAATGGACATGAAAAGAAAGCTGAGTAGTCATACTTACATCAGACAATCTAGTTTTTAAAAGACAGACTGTAATAAGAGCTGAGAAAGGACACTATATCATAACAAAAGGGTTTATCCAACAAGAACATCTAAGAATTGTAAATATTTATGGTCCTAACGTGGGAGCAGCCAAATATATAAACCAATTAATAACAAAATGAAAGAAACACGTTGATATTAATACAATAATAGTAGGGGACTTTAACACCCCACTCACAGCAATGGAGAGATCATCTAAGAAGAAGATCAACAAGGAAGTAAGTGCTTTGAAAAACACACTGGACGAGATGGTCTTAACAGATATATTCAGAGCATTTCATCCTAAAGCAATAGAATACACATTCTTCTCAAGTGCACATGGAACATTCTCCAGAACAGATCACATACAGGGATACAAATCAGGTCTCAACCAGTACCAAAAGATTTAGATTATTCTATGCAAATTTCAGACCACAATGCTTTAAAACTTGAAGTCAACCACAAGAACAAATTTGGAAGGATCAGAAATACATGGAGGTTGAAGAGCATCCTACTAAAGAATGAATGGGTCAAATGAGGAATTTAAAGAAGAATTAAAAAAAAATCATGTAAACAAATGAAAATGAAAACATGACAGTTCAGAACCTTTGGGATGCAGCAAAGTATTTTAATAAAATCATGAAAATGGAGAGATCACAATCAACACTGAAGAAATACAAACAAGTATAAGAGAATATTATGATCAATTACATGCCAACAAATTAGGCGGTCTGGAAGAAATGGATACATTCCTAGAAACATATCAACTACCAAAACTGAAACAGGAAGAAATAGAAAACCTGAACACCCCATAACCAACAAGGAAATTGAATCAGTAATCAAAAATCTCCCAACAAACCAGAGTCCAGGACCAGATGGCTTCCCAGGGGAATTCTACCAAATATTTAAAGAATTAATACCTATTCTTCTGAAACTGTTTCAAAAAATAGAAATGGAACAAAAACATCCAAACTCATTCTATGAGGCCAGGATTAACTTGCTCCCAAAACCAAAGCCCCACTAAAAAGGAGAATTACCGACCAATGCCCCTGATGAACATGGATACAAAAATTACCATCAAGATACTAGCTAAAAGGATCCAACAGTACTTTAAACAGATTATTTACCACCACCAAGTGGGATATATTCTTGGGCTACAAAGGTGGTTGAACATCTGCAAATCAATCAATGGGATATACCACATTAGTAAAAGAAATTACAAGAAGCATGTGATCCTCTAAATAGATTCAGAAAGAACCAAAACAAAACATTTGACAAATTACAGCATCCTCTCTTGATTAAAACTATCCACCAAGGGAGGGAGCATACTTCAGTATCATAGAAAGCATATACAAAAGACCCACAGTAAATATCATCCTCAATGAGCAAAAATTGAACACTTTTCTGCCTAAGGTCAGGAAAACAACAGGAATGTCCATTATCACCACTGTTGTTCAACACAGTACTGGAAGTCCTAACCTCAGCAATCAGACAACAAAAAGAAATTAGCTATCCAAATTGGCAAAGAAGGTGTCAAAATTTCACTCTTTCCAGATGACATGATACTCTATGTAGAAAACCCAAAAGACTCCAACAAAGTATTACTAGAACTGACAAAAGGATCCAGCAAAGTCACAGTATACAAAGTTGATGCACAGAAGTCAGTTGAATTTCTATGCACTAACAATGTAGCAGCAGAAAGGGAAATCAAGGAATCTATCCAATTTACAATTGCACCAAAACCCATAAGATACCTAGTAATAAACCTAACTAAAAAGTAAAAGATCTGTACTCTGAAAACTATAAGACACTTATGTAAGAAATTGAGGGAGACAGCCAGAAATGGAAAACTATTCTATGATCATGGAATGGAAGAACAAATGTTGTCAAACTTTCTATAGTACCCAGAGCCATCTCCACATTCAATGCAATCCCTATTAAAATACCATCAACATTTTTCACAGAGCTGGAACAGAAAAGACTCCAAATAGCCAAAGGAATGTTGAAAAAGAAAAGCAAAGGTGGAGGCATCACAATTCCGGACTTCAAGCTGTTTTACAAAGCTGTAATCACCAAGACACTATGGTACTGGCACAAAAACAGACACATAGATCAATGGAGCATAATAGAGAACAAAGAAATGGACCCCCAACTCAATAGTCAACTAATCTTCAACAAAGCAGGAAAGAATATCCAAAGGGAAAAAGACAGCCTCTTCAACAAATGGTGTTGGAAAAACTGGACAGCCCTATGCAAAAGAATGAAACAGGACCACTTTTTTGCACCATACATAAAAATAAACTCAAAATGGATGAAAGACCTAAATGTGAGACAGGAATACATCAAAATCTTGGAGAAGAACGCAGGCAGCAACCTCTTTGACCTCAACTGCAGCAACTTCTTACTAGACATGTCTCCAAAGGCAAGGGAAACAAAAGCAAAAATGAACTATTGGGACTTCATCAAGATAAAAAGCTTTGCACAACCAAGGAAACAGGGAACAAAATTAAAAAACAACCTACAGAATGGGAGAAGATATTTGAAAATGTCTTATCAGATAAAAGGCTAGTATCCAAAATCTGTGAAGAACTTACCATGAGCCGCCATAAGCTGGCACTGGGAAGGTGATATAACACCGGAGTTCAAAAGCATCCTGCACTGGGGACCAGGCACAGACTCGCAGAGTGATAGCAGCAGGGAAAGGATTTTAAAGCAGCCCCCAGACAGGATCAAGGAGGTGGGGGTGTGCATGCATGAACCCGGGTTGGCTTGGGCTTTTAGAAGCATAAAAGGCAGAGATACACCCCGGCTTAGGTTTGACCTCTGGGAGAGTTGCTGTGTTCATGCACCACTGCAAGATGCTGCAGTTTTTAGCAGCTCAGACAAAATGGAGACTGTGAGTCCTGGAGGGCTCAGTGACAAGCAGACTACGATTCTCTGCTCTGGGTCAGAGGTTTGGGTGTGGTCATTTCTGTTCTGACTCTCACAAGAGATGGAAGAGGGAAGAGATGTGGAAAGCCACCAGAGAACAAAAGCTACAAAAACAGTTCCAACTTAGCCCACCCACCCCCCAACAGGAGGCAGGGTGACTCTGCCCAAGCAGGGTTGCCTGAGTAACAGTGTGGCAGCCCCCCCCCCAAGAAGACAGGCTGGAAGAACAAGAGGACGACAGCCCTAAGGTCCCCATAAGATGGGTGCATCTTGCTTGGGTCGTTGTTAATACTCTGGACTCTGTACATTCCTTCAACCACCCCTAAACAGAATGACTAAGAGGAGGAACCTCCAGCAAAGAAAGATTCAGAGACTATGGCCTCTGCCCCAGACCTAGTGGATATGGATATAAGCAAGATGTCAGAGATAGACTTCAGTGTAATGATTATGAAGTCAATACCTAGGCTTGAGAAAAATATTAGCAACAATATAGAATCTCAAGGGTGGAAATGAGATCTAATGAGGCCAAACTTATTATGTTATGTTATAACATAATAAAAAATTATTTAAAAAATAGCATATTTATGCCAGGGACTTGTAAACTTCTTTTCTGTAAAGGATCAGATACTAAATATTTTAGACTTTCTGACCCATATGACCTTTGTTGGAATAAATCAACTCTGTTATTGTAGGGTGAAAGGAGCCATAGACAATACGTAAATGAGTGAATTCGTTTGTTCCAATAAAACTTCATTTACAAAAAATAATGATATTAATCAGGCCAAACTTAAAAATGCTTTGAATAAGATGCAGTCTAAACTGGATACCCTGAAAACCAGGCTATATGAGGCAGAAGAATGAATTAGTGAGCTAGAAGATATAATATAAAGGAAGGAAACCGAGGAGGCCTGGGATAAACAGCTAAAAGCCCATGAGATCAGACTGAGAGAGATTAATGACGCCATGAAATGTTCCAATATCAGAATTATTGGGATCCCTGAGGGGGTGGAGAGAGAGAGGACTAGAAAGTATATTTGAGCAAACTGTAGCTGAGAACTTCACTAATCTGGGGAAGGAAACAAGCATTTGTGTCCAAGAGGCCAAGAAGACCCCTCCCAAGATCAAGGAGAACAGACCAATGCCCCAGCATATAATAGTAAAACTTGCAAATCTTACAACCAAGGAAGCAATCCTGAGAGCAGCTGTGCGGAAAAGATTCCTTACATACTGAGGGAGGAACATCAGAATAATGTCAGACCTATCCACAGAGACCTGGCAAGCCAGAAGGAGCTGGCAAGGCATATTCAGGGTACTAAATAAGAAGAACATGCAGCCAAGGATACTTTATCCAGCAAGGCTGTCATTCAGAATGGATGGAGAGACAAGGAGCTTCCAGGACCGGCAAAAGTGAAAGTCTATGTGACAACCCAGCTGGCCTTGCAAGAAATATTAAGTCAGATTCTATAAAAGAAGAAAGAACCCAAGAGTAATATAGACCAGAATTTACAGAGACAATCTGCAGAAACAGGGACTTCACAGGCAACATGATGGCACTAAAATCATATATTTCAATAGTCACTCCCAACATGAATGGCCTAAATGCTCCCATGAAATGGCACAGGGTTGCAGATTGGATAAAAAGACAGGACCCACCGATATGCTGTCTACAAGAGACCTAAAGCTACCTCCAGACTGAAAGTGAGGGGATGGAGAACTATTTTTCATGCCACAGACCTCAAAAGAAAGCTGGGGTAGCAATTCTCATGTCAGACAAATTAGATTTTAAAACAAAGACTGTAGTAAGAGATGCAGAGGGACACTATAGCATACTTAAAGGGGCTATTTAACAAGAAGATCTAACAATTGTAAATATCTATGCCCTCAAAATGGGAGAAGTCAACTACATAGGCTGACTGTCAACAAAAATAAAGAATCATATTGATAATAATACTTTAATAGTAGGAGACCTTATCACTCCACTCTCAGCAATGGACAGATCATCTAAGCAGAAGATCAACAAAGAAACAAGAGCTTTGAAGGACACATTGGACCAGATGGACTTCGTAGATATATAAAGAACATTCCAACCTAAAACAACAGAATACTCATTCTTCCTGAATGCACATGGAACTGTCTCCATAATAGACCACATACTGGGTCACAAATCAGGTCTTAAATGATACCAAAAGCTTGAGATTATTCCCTGCATATTTTCAGAACACAATGGTTTGAAACTGGAACTCAATCACAAGAAAAAAAATTGGAAGCAATTCAAACAGTTGGAAGTTTAAGAGCATCCTGCTAAAGAATGTTTGGGTCAACCAGGAAATTAAAGAACTTAAACAGTTCATGGAAACCAATGAGATGAAAACACTTCAGTCCAAAACCTATGGGATACTGCAAAGGCGTTCCTAAGGGGGAAATACATAGCCTTCCAAGCCTCACTCAAAAAAGTAGAAAAATCCTGAATGCACAAGCTAACCTTACACCTAAAGGAGCTGGAAAAGAACAGCAAATAAAACCTAACCAAACAGGAGAAGAGAAATAATGAAGATTAGAGCAGAGATCAATGAAATAGAAACCCGAAAAACAGTAGAGCAGATCAATGAAACTGGAAGCTGGTTCTTTGAAAGAATTAATAAGATCAATAAACCTCTGGCCAGACTTATCCAAAAGAAAAAGAGAAAGAACCCAAATTAATAAAATTATAAATGAAAGGGGAGAGATCATGACTAACACCAAGGAAATAGAAACAAGTATCGGAAATTATTATCAGCAAGTATATGCCAATAAATTAAGCAACTGGAAGAAAAGGATGCTTTCCTGGAAACTTATAAACTACCAAAAATGAAACAGGAAGAAATTGACAATCTGAATAGACCAATAACCAGTAATGAAATTGAAGCAGTAATCAAAAACCTCCCAAAAAACAAGAGCCCAGGGCCAGGTGGCTTCCCAGGGGAATTCTACCAAACATTTAAGGAAGAAATAATACCTATTCTCCCGAAGGTGTTTCAAAAAATAGAAATAGAGGGAAAACTTCTAAACTCATTCTATGAGGCCAGCATTACCCTGATCCCAAAACCATGGATGCTAAAATACTCACCAAGATCTTAGCCAATAGGATCCAAAAGTACATTAAAAGGATTATTCACCACCACAAGGTACGATTTATTCCTGGGATGGAAGGGTGGTTCATCAATTGAAAATAAATCAACATGATAGAGCACATTAATAAAAGAAGACACAAGAGCCATATGATCCTCTGAATTGATGCAGAATAAGCATTTTACAAAATACAACATCCTTTCCTGATTAAAACTCTTCAGAGTGTAGCATTAGAAGGAACATTCCTCAATTTCATAAAAACCATCTATGAAAAGCCCACAGCGAATATCATTCTCAATGGGGAAAAGCTGAAAGCTTTACCCTTAAAATCAGGAACACCTCATGGATGCCAAATCTTGGCACTATTGTTCAACATACTATTAGAATTCCTAGCCTCAGCAATCAAAAAACAAAAAGAAATAAAAGGTATTCAAATTGGGAAAGAAGAATTCAAACTCTCTCTCGTTGCAGACGTGATACTTTATGTGGAAAACACAAAAGACTCCACCCCCAAATTACTAGACTTCATGCAGCAATTCAGTAATGTGGCAGGATACACAATCAATCCACAGAAATCAGTTGCTTTTTTTTTCTTCTTTTAATTCTATTTTATTATGTTATGTTAATCACCATACATTACAACATTAGTTTTTGCTGTAGTGGTCCATGATTCATTGTTTGCCTATAACACCCAGTGCTCCATTCAATACATGCCCTCGTTAATACCCATCACCAGGCTAACCCTTCCCCCACCCCCCTCCCCTCTAGAACTCTCAGTTTGTTTCTCAGAGTCCATAGTCTCTCATGGTTCATATCTGCCTCTGACTTCTGCCCTTTCATCTTTCCTTCCTACTATCTTCTTTTTTTTTTTTTTAAACATATAATATTTGTTTTGGAGGTACAGGTCTGTGATTCACCAGTCTTACACAATTCACAGCACTCACCAGAGTATATACCCTCCCCAATGTCTATCACCCAGCCACCTCATCCCTCCCACCCCCCACCACTCCAGCAACCCTCAGTTTGTTTACTGAGATTAAGAATTCCTCATATCAGTGAGATCATATGATACATGTATTTCTCTAATTGACTTATTTCGCTTAGCATAATACCCTCTGTTCCATCCACGCCTTTTCAAATGGCAAGATTTTGTTTTTTTGACTGATGCATAATGTTCCATTGTATATATACACCACATCTTCTTTATCCATTCATCTGTTGACGGACATCTTGGCTCTTTCCATAGTATGGTTATTGTGGACATTGCTGCTATAAACACTGGGGTGCATGTACACCTTCGAATCCCTACATTTGTATCTTTGGGGTAAATACCCAGTAGTGAAATTGCTGGATCATATGGTAGCTCTATTTTCAACTTTTTGAGGAACCTCCATACTGCTTTCCAGAGTGGCTGTACCAGCTTGCATTCCCACCAACAGTGTAGGAGGGTTCCTCTTTCTCTGCATCCCCACCAACATCTGTCGTTTCCTGGCTTGTTAATTTTAGCCATTCTGACTGGTGTGAGGTGGTATCTCATTGAGGTTTTGATTTGGATTTCCCTGATGCCGAGTGATGTTGAGCACTTTTTCATGTGTCTGTTGGCCTTTTGGATGTCTTCTTTGGAAAAATGTCTGTTCATGCCTTCTGCCCATTTCTTGATTGGATCATTTGTTCTTTGGGTGTTGAGTTTGAGAAGTTCTTTATAGATTTTGGATACTAGCCCTTTATCTGATATGTCATTTGAATATATCTTCTCCAATTCTGTCGGTTGTCTTTTGGTTTTGTTGACTGTTTCCTTTGCTGTGCTAAAGCTTTTTATCTTGATGAAGTCCCAATAGTTCATTTTTGCCCTTGCTTCCCTTGCCTTTGATGATGTGTCTAGGAAGAAGTTGCTGAGGCTGAGGTCGAAGAGGTTGCTGCCTGTGTTCTCCTTTAGGATTTTAATGGACTCCTGTCTCATATTAGGTCTTTCATCCATTTTTAGTCTATTTTTGTGTATGGTGTAAGGAAATGGTCCAGTTTCATTCTTCTGCATGAGGCTGTCCAATTTTCCCAACACCATTTGTTGAAGAGACTGTCTTTTTTCCATCGGACATTCTTTCATGCTTTGTCGAAGATTAGTTGACCATAGAGTTGAAGGTCCATTTCTGGACTCTCTATTCTGTTCCATTGATCTATGTGTCCATTTTTGCACCAGTATCATACTGTCTTGATGATTACAGCTTTGTAATAGAGCTGGAAGTCCGGAATTGTGATGCCACTAGCTTTGCTTTTCTTTTTCAACATTCCTCTGGCTATTTGGGGTCTTTTCTGGTTCCATACAAATTTTAGGATTATTTTTTCCATTTCTTTGAAAACTGTTGATGGTATTTTGATAGTAATTGCATTAAATGTGTAAATTGCTCTAGGTAGCATTGACATCTTCACAATATTGGTTCTTCCAAGCATGAGCATGGAACGTTTTTCCATTTTTTGTGTCTTCCTCAATTTCTTTCATGAGTATTTTATAGTTTTCTGAGTACAGATCCTTTGCCTCTTTGGTTAGATTTATTCCTAGGTATCTTATGGTTTTGGGTGCAATTGTAAATGGGATCGACTCCTTAAATTCTCTTTCTTCTGTCTTGTTGGTGTATAGAAATGCAACTGATTTCTGTGCATTGATTTTCTATCCTGCCACTTTACTGAATTCCTGTATGAGTTCTAGCAGTTTTGGGGTGGAGTCTTTGGGATTTTCCACATAAAGTATCATATCATCTGCTAAGAGTGAGAGTTTGACATCTTTTTCGATTCCGATGCCTTCTATTTCTTTTTGTTGTCTGATTGCTGTGGCTAGGCATTCTAGCACTATGTTGAATAGCAGTGGTGATAGTGGACATCCCTGCCATGTTCCTGACCTTAGGGGGAAAGGTTTCAGTATTTCCCCATTGAGAATGATCCTTTCTGTGTGTTTTTCATAGATGGCTTTTATGATATTGAGGTATGTACCCCCTATCCTTACACTCTGAAGAGTTTTGATCAAGAAAGGATGCTGTACTTTGTGAAATGCTTTTTCTGCGTCTATTGAGAGGATCATATGGTTCTTGCCCTTTCTTTTATTTATGTATTGTATCACATTGATTGATTTGCAGATGTTGAACCAACCTTGCAGCCCAGGGATAAATCCCACATGGTCGTGGTGAATAATCCTTTTAATGTACTGTTGGATCATATTGGCTAGTGTTTTCGTGAGAATTTTTGCATCCATGTTCATCAGGGATATTGGTCTGTAATTCTCCTTTTCGATGGGGTCTTTGCCTGATTTTGGGATCAAGGTAATGTTGACCTCATAAAATGAGTTTGGAAGTTTTCCTTCCATTTCTATTTTTTGGAATAGTTTCAGAAGAATAGGTAATAATTCTTCTTTAAATGTTTGGTAGAATTCCCCTGGGAAGTCATCTGGTCCTGGGCTCTTGTTTGTTGGGATATTTTTGATGACTGCTTCAATTTCCTTAGTGGCTATGGATCTGTTCAGGTTTTCTATTTCTTCCTGGTTCAGTTTTGGTAGCTGATACATCTCTAGGAATGCATCCATTTCTTCCAGGTTATCTAATTTGCTGGCATAGAGTTGCTCATAATATGTTCTTATAATTGTTTGTATTTCTTTGGTGTTGGTTGTGATCTCTCCTCTTTCATTCATGATTATATTTTTTGGGATCCTTTCTCTTTTCTTTTTGATAAGTCTGGCCCGAGGTTTATCAATCTGGTTAATCTTTCAAAAAACCAGCTCCTAGTTTTGTTGATCTGTTCTACTGTTCTTTTGGTTTCTATTTCATTGATTTCTGCTCTGATCTTTATCATTTCTCTTCTCCTGCTGGGTTTAGGTTTTATTTGCTGTTCTTTCTCCTGCTCCTCTAGGTGTAGGGTTTGGTTGTGTATTTGAGACCTTTCTTGTTTCTTGAAAAAGGCTTGTATTGCTATATACTTTCCTCTTAGGACTGCCTTTGCTGCATCCCATAGATTTTGAACAGTTGTGTTTTCATTTTCATTGGTTTCCATGAATTTTTTAAATTCTTCTTTAATTTCCTGGTTGACGCATTCATTCTTCAGTAGGATGCTCTTTAGCCTCTATGTATTTGAGTTCTTTCTGACTTTTCTCTTGTGATTGAGTTCTAGTTTCAAAGCATTGTGGTCTGAAAATATGCAGGGAATGAACCCAATCTTTTGGTACCTGTTGAGACCTGATTTGTGACCTAGGATATGACCTATTCTGAGAATGTTCCATGGGCACTAGAGAAGAATGTGTATTCTGTTGCTTTGGGATGCAATGTTCTGAATATATCTGTGAAGTCCATTTGGTCCAGTGTGTCATTTAAAGTTTTTATTTCCTTGTGGATCTTTTGCTTAGATGATCTGTCCATTTCAGTGAGGGGGGTGTTAAAGTCCCCCAGTATTATTGTATTGTTGTTGATGTGTTTCTTTGCTTTTGCTATTAATTTCCTTATATAATTGGCTGCTTCCTTGTTATGGGCATGGATATTTACAATTGTTAGAAATTCTTGTTGGATAGACCCTTTAAGTAGGATATAGTGTCCTTCCTCATCTCTTATTAGTCTTTGGTTTAAAATCTAATTTGTCTGATATAAGGATGGCCACTTCAGCTTTCTTTTGGTGTCCATTAACATGGTAAATGGTTTTCCATCCCCTCACTTTCAATCTGGAGGCGACTTTGGGTCTAAAATGAGTCTTTTGCAGACAGCATATCGATGGGTCTTTTTTTATCCAATCTGTTACCCTGTGTCTTTTGATTGGGGTATTTAGCCCCTTTACATTCAGTGTAACTACTGAAAGATACGAATTTAGTGCCATTGTATTGCTTGTAAGGTGAGTGTTACTGTATATTGTCTCTGTTCCTTTCTGGTCTATGTTACTTTAGGCTCTCTATTTGCTTAGAGGACCCCTTTCAATATTTCTTGTAGGGCTTGTTTCATGTTTGCAAATTCTTTTAGTTTTTGTTTGTCTTGGAAGCTCTTTATCTGTCCTTCTATTTTCAGTGACAGCCTAGCTGGATATAGTATTCTTGGCTGCATATTTTTCTCATTTAGTTCTCTGAATATATCATGCCAGTCCTTTCTGGCTTGCCAGGTCTCTGTGGACAGGTCCACTGCCAGTCTAATATTTCTACCATTGTAGGTTACAGATCTCTTGTCCTGAGCTGCTTTCAGGATTTTCTTTGTCTCTGAGACTTGTAAGTTTTAGTATTAGATGTCGAGGTGTTGTCCTATTTTTATTGATTTTGAGGAGGGTTCTCTGTGCCTCCTGGATTTTGATGCCTGTTTCCTTCCCCAAATTAGGGAAGTTCTCTGCTATAATTTGCTCCAATATACCTTCTGCCCCCCTCTCTCCTTCTTCTGGGATCCCAATTGTTCTAATATTGTTTCATCTTATGGTATCACTTATCTCTCGAATTCTGCCCTCGTGATCCAGTAGTTGTTTATCTTTTTTTTCTCAGCTTCTTTATTTTCCATCATTTGGTCTTCTATATCACTGATTCTTTCTTCCGCCTCATTTATCCTAGCAGTTAGAGCCTCCATTTCTGATTGCACCTCATGAATAGCCTTTTTGATTTCTACTTGGTTAGATTTTAGTTCTTTTATTTCTACAGAAAGGGTTTCTCTGATATCTTCCATGCTTTTTTTAAGCCCAGCTAGTATCTCTAGAATCGTCATTCTGAACTCAGGTTCTGACATCTTACTAATGTCCGTATTGATTAGGTCCCTGGCAGTCGGTCCTGCCTCTTTTTCTTTTTTTTGAGGTGAGCTTTTCCATGTTGTCATTTTGTCCAGAGGAGAACAGATGAAAGAGAGAACAAAATGCTTACAGGGTAACAACTACCCCAGAAAAATATACACTAAACAAATCAGAGGAGACCTGAAACCATGGGAAAAGAAAGGGAAAGAAAGAAAAAAGAAAAATAAAGGAATAAAAAAATATGATCAGGCTGGTGAATAGATCAGTGCCACACACTAGATTTGGGGTGTATTTTGGTCTGTAAGAAGAAACTGCCTCCCAAAATTTTAAAGAAAGAAAAATTTATATATGTACAAAAATAAGGGTAAATATGATGAAGGCATAGAATATGATTGTAAAGGTGAAAATTATAAAAGATTTTATAAAAGGAATTGATAAGATAAGAACTTGGTTGAAAAAAGAAAGAAGAGAAATTTAAAAAAAAATGGAGAGAATGTGATCAGGCAGGAGACTAGAACAAAGCCACACACTAGAGATTTGGGATATATTTTGGTCTGTTAGAAGAAACTATATCCCAAAATTTTAAAGAGAGAACAACTTATATATATATGCCAAGAGTATGGTTAACTACAATAAAGGGATAGAATAGGACTCTAAAAATGAAAAATAAAAAAGATTTTTAAAAAAGGGATTGATAAGATGTTGACTGAAAAAGGGAAAAAGAAAAATTAAAAAAAAATAGAAAAAGAAAATTTAAAACATTAACTTTGAAAGACTAAAGAATCATGGTAAAAAAGCCATGAATTCTATGTGCAGTATTCCCCTAGCACTGAGTTCTGCTGTTCTCATTTAACGGTAAACTTGTTCTTGGCTGGCTGTTGTTACTGATCTTCTGGGGGAGGGGCCTGTTGCCGTGGTTCTCAAATGTCTTTGCCCAAGGCGGAACTGCCCCACCCTTGCCGGTCTGGGCTAAATAATCTGCTCAGGTTTGCTCTCGGGAGATTTTGTTCCCTGCAAGCTTTCCGTGCAGCTTTGGAGGACGAGAGTGAAAATGGTGGCCTCCCTATCTCTGCCCTGGAGGAGACTAGAACTTGGGTCCCCACTCCTCAATGAGCCCCCAGAGGAAAGCAGTCAATCACTCCTGTCTCCCTGGTCCCTGGCTGCACTCCTGGTTCACCTGACCTGTGACCAAGTGTTTCTATCTCTGGCACACGATGCTGTTTGGAGTCTCCACTCCCAGCAGATTCCTGTGGTGTGCTCCTGCTCCACTCCTCCCATGGGAGGAAGGGTTGTCTTCCCCAATCTGCCACTTGTTGGGTCCCTGCTGGAAGAGCAGTGGCCTGACTGTGCCGTGGATCACACTTTATGGCAACCCTGAGCTGAGAACCCACTCCTCAGCTCTGTCTTTGCAACTGGCTTCCCTGCTCCAATACCTGGGATCTCTGCCACACTCAGGCACCTCTGGTCTTTCTGTGACCCTGAGGTTCCTGAGACCACACTGTCTCAGCAAAGGTTCCACGCCCCTGTTTAGCCACTGGAACGACGTCCTTCAGTGGAACAGACTTCTAAAAGTTCCAATTTTGTGTTCCAGTGCTCTGTTACTTGCCGGTAGTAGGCTGATGGAGGCTCCTTCACCCCAATGATCTATCTTTCCGTATATCACCTCGGATTCACTTCTATCCACATCCTACCTTCCAGAAAATGGTCGCTTTTCTTTTCAGAGAGTTGCTGCTGTTCTTTTCTTCAATCTCCTGTTGAGTTCATAGGTGTTCAGAATGGTTTGATACCTATCTAGCTGAATTCCTGGGAGCAGACAAAATTTAGGTCTACTACTCCTCTGCCATCTTGCTCCTCCCCTATCAGTTGCTTTTCTATACACTTATAATGTAACTGTAGAAAGAGAAATTAGGGAATTGATTCCATTTACAATAGCACCAAAAACCATAAGATACCTAGGAATAAACTTGACCAAAAAGGTAAGGATCTATACTCTAGAAACTACAGAACACTTATGAAAGAAATTGAAGAAGACACAAGAAGATGGAAAAACATTCCATGCTCATGGATCAGAAGAATAAACATTGTGAAAATGTCCATGCTGCCCAGAGCAATCTACACTTTCAATGCCATCCCTATTAATATACCATGGGCATTTTTCAAAGATCTGGAACAAAAAATCTTAAAATTTGTTTGCAACCAGAAAAGACCCCGAATTGCCAAGGAAATGTTGAAAAAGAAAAACAACGCTAGGGGCATCACATTGCATGACTTCACGCTATATTACAAAGCTGTGATCACCAAGACAACATGGTATTGACACAAAAACAGACACATAGATCAATGGAAAAGAATACAGTCTCCAGAAATGGACCCTCAATTCTATGGTCAACTAATCTTTAACAAATCAGGAAAAAATATCCAATGGAAAAAAGACAATCTCTTCAATAAATGATATTGGGGAAATTGGACAGCTATATACAGAAGAATGAAACTCGACCATTCTCTAACACCATACACAAGCATAAACTCAAAATGGATGAAAAACCTCAATGTGGGACAGGAATCCATCAAAATCCTAGAGGAGAACATAAGCAGCAACCTCTTCCACATCAGCCACAGCAACTTCTTTCATGACACGTCTCCAAACGCAAGGGAAACAAAAGTGAAAATGAACTTTTGGGACTTGATCAGGATAAAAGGCTTCTATACAGCAAAGGAAACATTCAACAAAAGTAAGAGGCAACCCACGGAATGGGAGAAGATATTTGCAAATGACATTATACATAAAGGGCTGGAATCCAAATCTATAAAGAACTTCTCAAACTTAACACTCAAAAACCAAATAATCAAGTAAAAAAATGGGCAGAAGACATGAACAGACACTTCTCCAAAGAAGACATAAGAATGGCTAACAGACACAAAAATTTTTCAACAGCATTAACCATCAGAGAAATTCAAATCTAAACCACATTGAGATACCACATTACACCAGTTGGAATGACAAAAATTAACAAGTCAGGAAACAGCAAATGTTGGTGAGGATGTGAAGAAAGGGGAATCTTCATACATTCTTGGTAGGAATGCAATCTTGTACAGCCACTCTGGAAAACAGTATGGACGTTTCTTAAAAAGTTAAAATAGAGCTACCTTACATCCCAGCAATTACACTACTAGGTATTTATCCAAAGGATACAGTGAGTCAAAGGGGCACATGCACCCCAATGTTTATTGCAACATTGTCCACAATGGCCAAAATATGGAAAGAACCCAGATGTCCATCAACAGATGAACGGATAAAAAAGACGTGGTACACACACACACACACACACACACACACACAGAATGGAATATTACTCAGCCATAAAAAAACTGATATCTTTCCACTTGCAATGACGTGGATGGAACTAGAGTGTATTATACCAAGCGAAATAAGTCAGTCAAGGAAAGACAAATGCCATATGATTTCACTCATATATGGAATTTAAGATACAAAGCAGATGTCCGTAGATGAAGGGAAGGAAAACCAATATAAGATAAAAACAGAGAGTGAGGCAAACCATAAGAGACTCTTAACTCTAGGAAACAAACTTAGGGTTCCTGGAGGAGAGATGGGTGGGCAGATAGGGTAATTGGGTGATAGTCATTATGGAAGGCAGTTGATGTAATGAGCACTGGGTGGTATATGCAACTAATGAATTGCTAAATTCTACCCCTGAAATAATAATACTGCACATATTAGCTAAATTGAATTTAAATAAAGATTTTTAAAAAGAATTAAGTAAACTAAATACAGTGACTAGCACATGGTTGGGCTTGGCCATGTGACTTTTTCTTTTCTTTTCTTCTTTTTTGACCATTAGATATAAGTAGAAGTGAAAATCCTATTTCTTGGCCAAGGCCTTAAATAGTAATGTCTGATATTGTTGGCTTTCTTAAATAATATTTTGATTTTTATAAGAAGATCATTTGCAAGGTAGCTAGTGCTACCTTAGCCTGACCTCAAGAATGAAAAATGTGGAGCAAACTAAACCTGACTACAAATCTAGAAAGAACCACGTTGACTATAGCCTGAAGTATAGCTATGGTAGCTAACCTACAGATGCCTGAGCAGGAAAATTAAATATTCATTATTTAAGGTATTTTAAATATTTTTTGTGACAACAACTGAATGATAATAGCAGCCAATGCATGTTAACAAGCATTATCTTTAACAAAATCTGGAATGGCAATTCCTGTTCATAAAATGATCTTTGAGCTAGGCTAGAACCAGAATAGATTCTGTGGGTAATGGTATAAACATGAGTTAAACAAGGTTTCTGCCCTCATCAATACTATCTATTATTGGAAATATGACAAGATTACAGATAGCTACATGAAGACATCATGGCATGCAAAAGGCACACAGAAAATATTATGCAGTTCAGAAGAAGATACTAGTTGCAAACAAGTGAATATGGAGAAAATTTTTGGAAGGATGGAAATTTAAGCTGAGGTTTGAAAAGGAAATAAAGGCTTTAGTACTATCAGTACTATTTAAAGTCAATTTTCCTATATCCTGAAGCATGATATTTGAGTTTCGAAAATTAGCTATAGTATCCAAAGACCAAAACACCATATATTCATTGGTGTAGTAGTTTTCTATCCTGTGCATGGTTCCATGTAAGTATCATTCCAATTTATAAAAAGGAAAAGGACTTAAAAAAGCATAGTGATTTTTATAAATGTTTATAGAACTACTTTTACTATTGCTAGATTAACTATAGGGATCAAACCCTATGTGTTGGTGTTTATATGCATGTACATATGTGTATATATACATAAATAAATAGATGCATACATAAGGAGGCAGAACAATTGGAGTTTGATGTTTGATTTTCTGAAAGTTATCACAGTTCAATATTTAAAAAAAAAAACAGCTGGAAATGAAAACTGATATTCATTCCTGCATCTGCATTTTATTTGCTTTCTTTCAATGGTTTTGTAGAGAGGTTATCCTTTTACAAATGCATCATCCATATGGTCTTTATTTAACTAGTCTATGTGCTGCTTATTGTAGAACATACACCCTGCCCCTTTAAAATTTCTGAAGCCCATTGGGAAAATTTCTAGCCCATATCCCTTGTGCTTGGAGAGATTTTGAACTTTTTTAAAAACCTGACACTATTACCTTGTGTGTATGCAAGAATATGTGTATATGTGTGTGTGATATATTCATGCTGTGGGTGCAGGACAAAGACAGTAGAAATAGAGAAGGTTGTATTCTGCCCATTCCAAACTCCTATGTGGCTTGTATTATCCAAATATTCCACAGGAAATATAGCCCCACAGGGGCTTTTGTCTTCCTTCTAATTACTTCTTAGATCATCTTCATCATCCTCATCATTATTACTATACCTAATATGTATTAATTATTTGTCAAGTGCTTTACATGGATTATTTTCTTTAATAGTTAAAACACCACAATGAATGAAATACTATTGCTTTCCTTACTTTACGGATGAAGAGATTGATGAGACTTAGAACAGTTAGGCAACTTGCTCCATGACACAGAGCTAATAAGTTTCAAAACTAAGATTCATAGTCAGATCTGTCTGACAGAATAGCCCATTTTCATGTCCCCTCTTCTATACATTTCAGTTTATTATGCAGAGGACAATGAGAGTTTTTTTATTTATGTCAGTTCAATATTTAAATAAATCTTTAGTAATTAAACATTGAGACTGAACAAAAGAAGCTTTTCTAAAATTTTATTTGTTTATTTTAGAAAGAGAGAGAATGAGCAGGGGGAGGGTCAGAGTGGGAGGAAGAGAGAATCTCAAGCAGACTCTGTACTGAGTATGAAGCCTGACAGAAGGCTTGATCTCACGACCTTGAGATCATGACTTGATCTGATACCAAGAGTTGGACACCCAACTGACTGAGCCACCCAGACACCCCAAGAAGTTGGCTTTTTAATGGGGAAGTTCTATCAGATTGCTTTTTGGTCTTTCTTTGGGATAGAGTAATGTGAGATAACAGAGGTACCATTCTCAAGTAAGTCTTGGGAAACTTTGGAACTCATATTAATGTACTGAGTACACAGCTTTTAAAAATCTTTGTATATGTCAGGGCACCTGGGTGGCTTATTTGGTTAAGCATTTGCCTTCGGCTCAGGTAATGATCTCAGTGTCCTGGGATTGAACCCCGCGACAGGCTCCCTGCTTACGAGGGAGTCTGCTCCTCCCTCTCCCTCTGCTGCTCTCCCTACTCATTCTCTCTCTCTCTCAGGTAAATGTAAAAAAAAATAATAAATAAAAAATATTTGTATTTGTCAATGGGAGTAATGTATACTTTGGGGAAAAATATACTATATGTATTTAATGTTATTTCCTAATCACTGCACATCCATGTCATCTAGTATGCCACAAAGTATGTATATATGCATTTTGATTTATAAACCATGTATTCTATGCTCTTCAGAACAATCTCAGGAAGTGAAACTTGCTTTGATTTTCCCTTTAAAAATAATAGAAAGCTTAATAAGTTGCAATGGCATCATATAAAAATTCATGACTAATACTCATGACTTTTATGTTGTCCTTTGTTGTGGATTAACTGTACTAGCATTTCACTCCACAGAAGAAGGGCTTAGTGGTTAAGAACTTGCACTACAAAATCAGATTTATTTAAGCTCAAGTCCCAGCTTGCTGTATGAGCTTGAGAAAGTTAATTATCCTCTCTATACTTCTTCATCTGTAAACATAATAATTGATAAACATGTTGACACCAGTATTTCCCTCGTACTGTAATAGACACTGGTTTTATATGGAGATAACAAAAATAAATGCAAAATTAATGATAAGATGTTAACTAACCAGGGATGTCTGGAAGGCTCAGTTGGTTAAGCATCTGCCTTCAGCTCAGGTCATGATCCCAGGGTCCTGGGATTGAGTGTCACATCAAGTAAATAAATAAATAAATAAAATCTTAAAAAAAAATATGTTAACTAACTAGAATTTAGGTAAAAATTTAAAGATAACAAATAAAATTATTATAAGTACCCAAAACCTAGATACATGGTACTTTAAAACCGTCTAATACAGGAAATTGATCTAGTCATGGAAGTAAAGGAAAGCTTTCTTTGAAAACTTGATGGTTTAGCTGAAATAGAGTGGACTAGTAGGCAGTAGCTAAATTAAGAAAATGAAGATTGTTGTGAGTATTAAATCATACATGGAATGTACAATGCCTGACACATAGTAAGTAGTCAATTAAGTGTTCCTTAAAAAAAAAAAAAATCCATTTCTTTCTGAGCAGGAGCCCAATGAAGGACTCGATCTCAGGGTCCTAGGATCATGACCTAAGCCACGCAGGTGTCCCTAAGTGTTACTTTCCATTAATATTATCTCAATTTTTATAGTTTTTTTTTGCTTATGTTTTGATTATCTACTGCTGCAGAACAAATCATCTCAAAACTTGGGGATTTAAAACAACCATTTTATTATATCTTCTGGTTTTATGGGTCAAGTTTTGAGAAAAATCACATCCAGGCCCTGGTCCATGTGTCCCTGGTCCATGTGGCATCAACTGAGACATCTGAACCTGAAGGATTTATTTCCATAATAGCTTGTCTTAATTACGCATATATCTGTGCCTTGGTGCTCATTGCACCATATCCACTACTTCCTCTCCAGGTGGCTTGGACTTCTCACAGAACAGTGTTCTTAGGATAGTCATACTTTTATGGCAGCTCACATCTCTAATGGTGAGTGTCCAAAAAACACGTAGTAGAGACATCTAATCTCTTAAGATCTGCACCTGTAACTGGCACAGTGTCACCTCTAACATATTCTGTTGGTCAAACACTCAGAAAGCCTGCATAGATTTAAGATAAAGAAATATTGACTACACTTTTCAATGAAGACTTCCAAAGAAATGGTGGTCATCTTTAATCTGTTATAAAATTGGAAATTTTATATTTATTATATACACATTAAATTTATCTACAATGTCTACTATGATTAGGAAAATCTATATAATTAATCTTGAAAAACTTAGTCATTGAGTGTCAGGAGATGTGGGTTCTAGCCCGAGCTGTATTTAAATACCCATGTGACTTTTGGCAAGCCAGTTATCCTCTCAGGGCTTCCAATCATCATTTATCACTTGTTGGGTATCTTCTAGGGCAAGACACTACACCCAAACATAAAAAATAAATAAATTGGATACCTTTCCAAAAAGAACAGATATCTGGTCAAGGTTGGAACAAATTATTTTTAAGCTACATAATTTCTTCCAGCTCTAAAAAGGTTTATGATTTGAACAGATTTATTAATTTGGCAGAAGATGAAGAGTAATGTTTGTGCCAGATATGAAATTCATCACAATTCAGGTCACATATTTGTACTTTTGATGGTCAAAGGAATTGACCATCTTGACCTATATAGGACAAGAATAAAAGCTCTTCAAACAGTTCTCACTTATGAAGTGTTTTCCCATATGATAAAAGAGATGTCTTAGGGTGGATCTATATATACATAATTTTATATTTTTCTAGAATGTTTGAGTAGTTTTAAATTATTCTCTTCAAAATAGATTTTTAGAGTGATGTTCATTTGTTCTCATGTATTTTTTTTAATTTCTTTGATTTCTTGGTAAACCTATTCATTGTTTAGTAGCATGTTTAAACTCCATGTATTTGTGGACTTTCCAGATTTTCTCTTATGGTTGACTTCTAGATTCATAGCATTGTGGTTAGAAAAGGTGCATGGTGTGACTGCATTTGTTTGGTATTTGTTGAGGCCTGTTTTGTGAACTAATATGTGATCTATTCTGGAGAATGTTCTTTGTGCTTTACTTGAAAAGAAAGTGTATTCTCTCTTTTAGGATGGAATGTTATGAATATATCTGTTAAATAAGTCTGGTACAGTATGTCTTTCAAAGCCATTATTTTCTTGTTTATTTTCCTTTAGATGATCATTCCACTGATGTAAGTGGGGTGTTAAAGTCCCCTACTATTATTGTGTTATTATCAATTAGTTCCTTTATGTTTGTTATTAATTGTTTTATATATCTGGGTGCTGTTCTTGTTGGGTGCATAAATATTTATAATTGTTAGATCTTGTTGAATTGTCTATTTTATGGTTATATAATGTTCTTTGTCTCTTGTTACAGTCTTTGTTTTAAAGTCTAGTTTGCCGATATAAGTATTGTTACACTAATGTGGTTTTGACATCCATTTCCTTGATGAGTGTTTCTCCATTCCTTCACTTTCAAAGTGCAGATGTCTTTTGGTCTAAAATGAGTCTCTTGTAGTTGGTAACATATAGATGGGTCTTGCATTTTAATCCCTTCTGACACCCTATGTCTTTTAAGTGGAGCATTTACTCCGAATTCAAATAAATTATTGATAGATATGTATTTATTGTAATTTTATGACTTGTTTTGACATTGTTTCTGAACCTTTTCTCTGTTCTTTTCTTGACTTTCTAAATTTTGGTCTGTCCTTCACACAAAGAATCCCCTTTAATATTCCTTGCAGGGCTGGTTTAGAGGTCATGAAATCCTTTAGTTATTGTTTGACAGGGAAAATCATTATCTCTCTTTCTATTCTGAATGATAGCCTTGCTGAATAGAATATTCTTGGCTGCAGATTTTTCCCATACAGCACTTTGAATGAATCATGGCACTCCCTTCTGTCTTGCCAAGATTCTGTGGAGAAATCTCAAGCTAGTCTATGGGTTTTCCTTTGTAAGCAGAAATAAATGATATAGATACAAACAAATAAACAAAAATACAACAGAACAAATCAATAAAACCAGAAGCTGGCTCTTTGAACAAATTAATAAAATTGATAAACCTCTAGCCAGATTTATCAAAAAGAAAATAAAGAGTACCCCCAAAATAAAGTAATAAATGAGAGAGGAGAAATAAGAATGAAAACCACAGAAATAAAAACAAATCACAGCATCCATTCTTGATAAAAACTCTCAAAAATGTAAGGATAGAAGGAGCATATCTCAACACCATAAAGGCCACATATGAAAGATCCACAGCTAATATAATCTTCAAAGGGAAAAACTGAGAGCTTTTCCTCTATCATCAGGTACAAGACAAGGATGTCCACTCTTTCCATTATTTTGCATAGTACTAGAAGTCCTAGCCTCAGCAATCAGACAACAACAAGAAAAAAATGTCACCCAAATTGGCAAGGAAGAAGTCAAACTTTCACTCTTCACAGAAGGCATGATACTTTATGTAGAAAACCTGAAAGACTCTATCAAATAATTGCTAGAACCAATATACGAATTCAGTAAAGTCACAGTATACAAAATCAATGAATAGAAATTTGTTGCATTTCTCTACAACAATAATGAATCATCAGAATGAGAAATCAAGTAATAAATCCCATTTACAGTTGTATTAAAAATCATAAAATAACTAGGAATAAACCTAACCAAAGAAGTAGATCTGTACTCTGAAAACTATAAAACACTGATAAGAGAAATTGAAGATGACACAAAGAAGTGGAAAGATATTCCATGTTCATGAATTGGAAAAACAAATATTTTTGAATGTCTACCCTACCCAAAGCAACCTACACATTTAATGAAATCCCTGTCAAAATACCAACAGCATGTTTCACAAAGATAGAACAAACAATTCTAAAATTTGTATGAAACCACAAGAGACCCTTAATTGTGAAAGCAATCTTGAAAAAGAAAAGCAAAGTTGGAGACATCACAATTCTGCTGTATTACAGCTATATTACAAAGCTGTAGCCATCAAGACAGCATGGTACTGGCACAAAAACAGACACATAGATCAATGGAACGGAATAGAGAACCCAGAAATGGACCACAACTATATGGTCAACTGATCTTCCACAAAGCAGGAAAGAATATCCAATGGAAAAAAAAAAAAAAAAGACAGTCTCTTCCACAAATGGTGTTGGGAAAACTGCATAGGAACATACAGAAGAATAAAACCAGACCACTTTCTTACACCACACACAAAAATAAACTCAAAATGGATAAAATACCTAAATGTGGGACAGGAATCCATCAAAATCCTAAAGGAGAACACAGACAGCAACCTCTTTGACATAGGGCATAGAGACTTCTTACTAGACACATTTACAGAGGCAAGGGAAACAAAAGCAAAAAACGAACAATTGGGACTTCATCAAGATAAAAAGCTTCTGCACAGGGCAGGAAACAATCAACAAACCTAAAAAGTAACCTATGGAATAGGAAAAGATATTTACAAATGACATATTTGTGAAGGGTTAGTATCCAAAATATATAAAGGACTTATCAAACTCAACACCACAAAAATAGGTAATCTAGTTAAGAAATGGGCAGAAGACATGAATAGACTTTTATTTCCAAAGAAGACATCCAGATGGCTAAGAGACACATGAAAAGATGTTCAACATTACTCATCATCAGGGAAATACAAATTAAAACCTCAATGAGATACCACCTCCCAACTGTCAGAATGGCTAAAATTAGCAATACAGGAAACAACAGATGTTGGTGAGGATGTGCAGAAAGGGGAACCCTCTTACACTGTTGGTGGGAATGCAAATTGGTGTAGCCATTCTGGAAAACACCTCAAAAAGTTAAAAATAGAAGTATCCTATGGCCCAGCAATTACACTAGTAGGTATTTACCCAAATGATACAAAAATACTTATTCCAAGGGGCACAGAGAGCCTAATGTTTATTTAGTTTTTAAGATTTATTTACTTATTTGAGAGAGAGTGAGAGAGGAACAGAGTGGGGTGAGAGACAGAGAGAAAGGGAGAAAGAGAATATCAAGTAGACTTCCCACTGAGTACAGAGCCCGACATGGGGATCAATTTCACAACCATGAGATCATGATGTGAGCCAAAATCAAGAGTTTTACATTTAACAGACTCTGCCACCCAGGCCCCCTCACCCTGATGTTTATAGCAACATTATCAACAATAACCAAGTTAAGGAAAGAGCCTAAATGTCCATCAAATAATAAATGGATAAAGAAGTGGTATGTGTGTATATATATATATATATAATGGAATATTACTCAGCCATCAGAAAGAATGAAATCTTGCCATTTGTAATGACATGGATGGAGCTAGAGTGTGTTATGCTAAGCAAAATACACGTTAGTCAGAGAAAGACAAATACCATATGATTTCACTCATATGTGGAATTTAAGAAATGACATAAACAAGTAAGGGAAAAATAAAAGAGAAAGAGAAAGAGATCAAGAAACAGACTCTTAATGATAGAGAACAAACTGATGATTGCCTGAGAGGAGGTGGGTGGCGGGATGGGCTAAGTAGGTGATGGGGTTTAAGAGTGCACTTGTTGTGATAAGAACATGGTGATGTTTTGAATTGTTGAATCACTATATTGTACATCCAGAAGTAATATAACACTCTCTGTTAACTGGGATTTAAATAAAAACTTAAAGAAATAAAAATAAAATTGAAAAAAGGATATAAAAATTATAAACATATACAGACTCTGGAAAAAAATCGGAATCCTTTTTTTTTTTTTTTTAAGATTTTATTTATTTGACAGAGAGAGCACAAGCAGAGGGAGAGAGAGGGAGAAGCAGGCTCCCTGCTGAGCAAGGAGCCCGATGTGGGACTCGATCCCAGAACCCTGGGATCATGACCTGGGCCGAAGGCAGCCGCTTAACCGACTGAGCCACCCAGGCGTCCCTAAAAATCGGAATCCTAAAATAAGAGCAAACATTGACAACCTTGAGGAAAGAAACAGCCAGTTCTAAAATAACAGTTGGAAAGATCAATATACCATTTTCAATAATGGAGAGAATATCTATATAGATCAGTAAGAGATAGAGGATTTGAATAACACTATAAACCAAATGTAACTAATAAATGTTTATAGAGGGGCACCTGGGTGGCTCAGTCATTAAGCATCTGCCTTCAGCTCAGGTCATGATTCCAGGGTCCTGGGATTGAGCCCCACATCGGGCTCCCTGCTCCGCGGGAAGCCTGCTTCTCCCTCTCCCACTCCCCCTGCTTGTGTTCCCTTTCTCACTGTGTCTATCTCTGTCAAATAAATAAATAAAAATCTTTTAAAAAAATAAAATAATAAATAAATGTTTATAGAACAGTACAACCGATAACATAAGAATGCACTTACTTCTCAATTGTACATGGAGCATTATTAAGAATAATTCATACATAGGCCAAAAAATGAGTTTCAATTATAAAAATATTGAAACCATACAATGTATCTTCCTAAAGACAAGAGAGTGAGGTTAGATGTCAATAATGGAAGGAAAAAAATAAAATATAACTAATATATTGAAAGTATAGTAAACTCTCTTAACTAATAAGTCAAAGAGAAAATCATAAGTGAAATTAGACAATATGTTGAAATGAAGGAAGAGAAAAATAATACATACTAAAACCATTGAGAAGGACTGATAGCAGTGTCCAAAGGGAAACATACTATGTAAATGTTTACATTAAAAAATAAGAAATATTTCAAATCAGTAACCCAACATTATGACTTATGAAGCTAAAAAACAACAGGAAACTAAATTCCACACTAGCAGAAGGAAAGAATTAATGAGGATTAGAGCAGAAATAAATAAAAGAGATTATAAAAATAGACAAAATTAATGAAACTAAGAGTTAGTATTTTGAGATTAACAAAATTGACAAATGCTTAGCTAAATTGTCTATGAAAATAAGAAAAAATACTCAAATAACTAAAATTAGGGGTGAAAGGGGTAATATTGTTACTGATTTTACAGGAAAAATGGATTAAAACAGAGTACAATGAACAATTGCACGCCAACAAATTGGATATTCTAGATGCTGAGGACAGATTCCTTGAAACACACAACCTACCAGATTGATCATGAAGAAATAGAGAGTGAATAGACTTATACCTAGTAAAAAGATTGAATCAGTATTCAAAAACATCCCGACAAAGTAAAGCCCAAATCCAAATAGAACAACTGGTGAATTCTAGCAAACATGTTAAAAAAAAAAAAAAATAACACCAGCCCTTTTCAAAATCATCCAAATAATTAAAGAGAACACTTTTAATTTAATCCATGAGGGCAGAATTACCCTAACACCAAAGCCAGACAAAGTTACTTCAAGAAAAGAGAACTATGGGGCGCCTGGGTGGCTCAGTTGGTTAAGCAACTGCCTTCGGCTCAGGTCATGATCCTGGAGTCCCAGGATCGAGTCCTGCATCGGGCTTCCGGCTCGGCAGGGAGTCTGCTTCTCCCTCTGACCCTCCTCCCTCTCATGCTCTCTGTCTCTCATTCTCTATCAAATAAATAAATAAAATCTTTAAAAAAAAAAAGAAAAGAGAACTATGGACCAATATTCCTTATAAATATTAAATTCCCTCAACAAAATACTATTAAACAAAATTCAATAGCATATCAAAAGGAGTATATACTACAGGTAAGTTGGTTTTATTCCTGGAATGCAAAGATGTTTCAAAATATGAAAATCAACTAATGTAATTAATTAACAGCATTAACATAGTGAAGGGGAATAAATGATCATCTCAATGTGGAAAATGCTGTTCACAAAACCTAATACACTTTCATAATGACAAATTTAAAAAAAAAAAATTGGAAATACAGTTCTCTTCCGCTATTCACATGAGATACAGTCCAAGATCCCCACCAGATGACTGAAATAATGGATGGTACTAAACCCTATATATACTATATTTGTTTCTATACATACATACATAAATACCTATGATAAAAGTTTAATATATAAATTAGGCACAGTAAGAGATTAACAATAAATACTAATAAAATAAAACAATTATAGCAACATATTATAATAAATGTTGTGTGAATGTGATCTCTCTTTCTCTCTCAAAATCTTATTGTACTGTGTTCACACTTCTTCTTGTGATGATGTGAGATAATAAAATGCCTACATAATGAGATGAAGTGAGGTGAATGTGATAGGCAATGTGACATAGCATTAGGCTACTATTGACCTGACCATACATCAGAAGTAGGATCATTTGCTTCTAGACTGTGGCTGAACATGGAAACGAAAACCACAGAGAATGAAATTCTGGAAAAGGTGGGACAACTACAGAAGAAAACTATCTCAATATAATTAAGGACATATTTGAAAAACCCACAGATAACATCATACTCAGTTGTAAAAGACTAAAAGATTTTCCTCTAGTATTAAGAATAAGAAAAGGATGTGGACTTTTGCAACTTCTATTCAACAGAGTACTGTAACTTCTAGATAGAGCATTTGAGCTAGAAAAACACATAAGTATAACCAAATTAGGAAAAAAGAACATTAAATTATATCCTTTTGCAGACAACAGGATCTTACATGTAAAAAACTCTAAAGATTAAGCACACACACATGAGTTGTTAGAGCAAACAAAGTCATCAAAGTTGTGGGAAATAAAATCAATATTTGCATTAATAAGTTTATATACCAAAAAGAATAAAATACATAAGAATAAATTTAATTTAGGAAGGAATATATTTGTACATTGAAAAAATAATATTAAAGAAGACACAAATAAATGAAAAGGCACTTTGTGTTCATGGATTGGAAGACTTAGTACTGTTAAGATGTCAATATTATCCAGACTACACAAGTAAGAACTATTAAAAGGGATCCTTTGAGTGGAGAGAAGGCCCAAAAGAAACAAAGATGAGAAAAGAAGAGAGAAAATCTACAGGAACAGTAACTTTATAGGTAATACAACGGCACGAAATTCACATCTTCCAATAATTACTCTGAATGTAAATGGACTAAGTACTCCAATCAAAAGACACAGGATATAAGATTGGATTTAAACAACAGCAACAACAACAACAACAACAAAACAAGACCCATCAATGTGCTGTCTACAAGAGACTCATTTTAGACCCAAAGACGCCTACAGATTGAAAGTGAGGGGATGGAGAACCATTAATCATGCTAATGGACATCAAAAGAAAGTTGGGGTAGCAATCCTTATATCAGTTAAATTAGACTTTAAACCAAAGACTGCAACAAGAGATGAATGGGGGCACTATATCATAACGAAGGGGACAATCCAAAAAGAAGATAAGTGTAAATATTTATGCCACTAACTTGGGAGCAGCCAATTACATAAACAAATTAATAACAAAATTAAAGAAACACATTGATAATAACACAATAATAGTAAGGAACATTAACTCCCTACTCACAGAAAAGGACAGATCATCTAAGCAGAAGATCAAAAAGGAAACAAGGGCTTTGAATGACACACTGGACCAGATGGACTTGACAGATATATTCAGAGCATTTCATCCTAAAGCAACAGAATGTACAATCTTCTCAAATGCACATGGAACAATTTTCAGAACAGATCACATACTGGTCATACATCAAGTCCCAACTGGTACCAAAAGACTGGGATTATTCCCTGCATATTTTCATACCACAATGCTTTAAAACGTGACTTCAATCACAAGAGAAAATGTGGAAGGAACACAAATATATGGGGGTTAAAGATCATCATATTAAAGAATGAATGGGTCAACCAGGAAATTAAAGAAGAATTTTTAAATGGAAACAAATGAAAATGAAAACATAACTGTTCAAAACCTTTTGGGTTGCAGCAAAGGCAGTCCTAAGAGGAAAATATATAGCAATATGAGTCTTTCTCAAGAAACAAGAATAGTCTCAAATACAAAACCTTACCTTCCACCTAAAGGAGGTGAAGAAAGAACAGCAAATAAAGCCTAAACCAAGCAGGAGAAGAGAAATAACAAAGATTAGAGGAGAAATAAAATGAAATAGAAACAAAAAGAATAGTAGAAGAGATCAATGAAGCTAGTAGCTGGTTCTTTGAAAGAATTAATAAGATTGATAACCCCTAGCCAGACTTACCAAAAAGAGAAAAGACTCAAATTAATAAAATCATGAATGAAAGAGGAGAGATCACGACCAACACTGAAGAAATACAAACAAGTAAAAGAATATATTATGAGCACCTATATGCCAATAAATTAGTCATTCTGGAAGAAATGGATGCATTCCTAGAAACATATAAACTACCAAACTGAAACAGGAAGAAATAGAAAACTTGAAAAGAACCATAATCAACAAGGTAATTGAATCAGTAATCAAAAATCTCCCAAAAAAAAGAGAGTCCAGGACCAGTTGGCTTCCCAGGAGAATTCTACCAAACATTTAAAGAATTAATACCTATTCTTCTGAAACTGTTCCAAGAAACAGAAATGGAAGGAAAACTTCCAAACTCATTCTTTGAGGCCAGCATTACCTTGATCCCAAAACCAGACAAAGACCCCAACAAAAGGAGAGTTACAGACCACTATCCCTAATGAACATGGATGCAAATCTTCTCACCAAGATACTAGCCAATAGGATCCAATAGTACATTAAAATGATTATTCACCACAACCAAGTGGGATTTATTCGTGGGATACAAGGGTGGTTCAACATCCACAAATCAAGTAATGTGATACACCATATTAAAAAAAGAAAGGTAAATAATCATATGATCCTCTCTATTGATTCAGAAAATGCATTTGACAAAATACAGCATCCTTTCTTGATTAAAACTTTCCGCAGAGGAGGGATACAGGGAACATATGTCAATATCATAAAACCCATATAAGAGAATTCCACAACGAATATCATTCTCAATGGGGAAAAAATGAGAGCTTTTCCCCTAAGGACAGGAATATGACAGGGATGTCTACTCTCACCACTGTTGTTCAAATAGTGCTGGAAGTCCTAGCCTCAGCAATCAGACAACAAAAAGAAATAAAAGGCATTCAAATTGGCAAAGAAGAAGTCAAACTCTGTCTTTGCAGAAGATATGATACTCTATAAGGAAAACTGAAAAGACTCCACCCACAAATGTTAGATCTCATACAGAAATTCAGCAAAGTGGCAGGATATAAAATTAATGCACAGAAATCAGTTACATTTTTATACACTAGCAATGAGACAGCGGCAGACGCGGCTGTCCCGGCGATGTGTGGCGCTGAAGCGGCTTCCGGAGCAGCAGCGGTGGCAGCCGCGGCAGCGGGCTCGACCTCGGCTTCACAGCGGTGCCAGCAGCGGAGACGGAGGAGCAAGTTCCTCATTAGGACCTCGCGAGCCCAAGCCTAATCAACGGCCCCGCGAGGCCTGTGTATAGCGCCCCTGACCGGGACCCTCCCCGCCTGGCCGTGCCCCGTGAGCCTGCCTCCCCGGCCGGGGATGAAGCCGGGAGGCGGCCGCGCGGGGCCCAGCACAAAGGCTTGTCCCCGGGGGCCTCCGTCGCCAGCTTAGAGCTGCCCGCCGAAGCGGAGCCGGCGCCGGGGCCCTCATCCCAGCCGGTCCCTGGGGACGGCTGTTGCCAGTCTCCCCGAGGCCTAGGGGCCCGAGCGCCGAGCCCCTTGTTCCCTTGGCTACGGTGGGACTGGGCAGCTGTGCAGCCTCCGCCACTCCCGGCGGTAGAGGTCTCACGGAGCACGTCCGGGGAGAGCGACATGGAGAAAGCCATCAAGAAAACCTCCATTTTAGAGGAATATAATATCAATTGGACTCAGAAGCTGGGAACTGGAATTAGTGGTCCAGTTAAAGTCTGTGTAAATAAATCTACTCAAGAACAGTTTGCACTGAAAATTCTTTTTGATCGTCCAAAAGCTAGAAATGAGGTACGTCTGCACTTGATGTGTGCCACACACCCCAATATAGTTCAAATTATTGAAGTGTTTGCTAACAGTGTACAGTTTCCTCATGAGTCCAGCCCCAAGGCCCAACTCTTTAATTATAATGGAGATGATGGAAGGGGGAGAGCTATTTCACAAAATCAGCCAGCACTGGCACTTTACAGAGAAGCAAGCCAGCCAAGTAACAAAGCAGATAGCTTTGGCTCTACAGCACTGTCACTTGTTAAACATCGCTCACAGAGACCTCAAGCCTGAAAATCTGCTCTTCAAGGATAACTCTTTGGATGCCCCAGTGAAGTTGTGTGACTTTGGATTTGGCAAAATTGACCAAGGTGACTTGATGACACCCCAGTTCACCCCTGATTATGTTGCACCTCAGGTATTGGAGGCACAAAGAAGGCATCAGAAGGAGAAATCTGGCATCATACCTACCTCGCCAACACCCTACACTTACAAGAGCTGTGACTTGTGGTCCCTAGGGGTGATTATCTATGTGATGTCACATATAAATGGAACAGAATAGAAAACCCAGAAATGGACCCTTCTTTTTACTCCAAACACCACAGCCGAACTATCCCAGAGGATATACAGAGAAAGATCATGACAGGCAGTTTTGAGTTCCCAGAAGAAGAGTGGAGCCAGATTTCAGAGATAGCCAAGGATGTTGTGAGGAAGCTCTGGAAGGTCAAACCAGAGGGAAGACTCACCATGGAGGGAGTATTGGACCACCCGTGGCTCAACTCGACTGAGGCCTTGGATAATGTGCTACCCTCTGCTCAACTGATGATGGATAAGGCGGTGGTTGCAGGAATCCAGCAGGCTCATGCACAACAGTTGGCCAACATGAGAATCCAGGATCTGAAAGTCAGCCTCAAACCCCTGCACTCTGTGAGCAACCCCATTCTGAGGAAGAGGAAATTACTCGGCATCAAGCCAAAGGACGGTGTTTATATCCATGACCATGAGAATGGAGCCAAGGATTCAAATGTTGCCTTGGAAAAGCTCTGAGATGTGATTGCTCAGTGTATTCTCCCCCAGGCTGGAGAGAATGAAGATGAAAAGTTGAACGAAGTAATGCAGGAGGCTTGGAAGTATAACCGGGAATGCAAACTCCTAAGAGATACTCTGCAAACCTTCAGCTGGAGTGGTCGTGGATTCACAGATAAAGTAGATCGACCAAAACCAGCAGAAATTGTGAAGCAAGTGATAGAAAAGCAAACCATGCCCCATGAATCCCAATAATGACAGCTTCAGACTTTGTTTTTTTTAACAATTTGAAAAATTATTCTTTAATGTATAAAGTAATTTTTATGTAAATTAATAAATCATAATTTCATTTCCACATTACTTAAAGATGCTGTATAGATTTAGATACAGGACTTATTCATAGTATAGTTCATTTGTTTGTTTTTAAGAAAAGCTCAGTTCCTAGAGATATACTATTACTCTAGGACTGTTTTCTCATATGTTTGTAAGATGACAGATGGTATCGTCAAACAAGATTGTTTTATTTGTAATAAAGTGTACAAAAACCATTTGCCAGTGGTAGACAAAGGATCGGCTATACTGACCTGTTTAATAAACAGTTGAATCAAAAAAAAAAAAAATCAATCCCATTTACAATTACACCAAAAACCATAAGATACCTAGGAATAAACCTAAGCAAAAATGTAAACGACCTGTACTCTGAAATCTATAGAACACTCAAGAAAGAAATTGAGGAAGACACAAAGAAATGGAAAAACATTCCATGCTTGTGGATTCTAAGAAAAGTTATTGTTAAAATGTCTATGACACCCAGAGCAATCTACATGTTCAATGCAATACCTATCAAAATACCATTTACATTTTTCACAGAACTGGAACAAATAATCCTAAAATTTGTATGGAACCAGAAAAGACCCCAAATAGCCAGAGGAATGTTGAAAAAGGAAACCAAAGCTGGCAGCATCACAATGCCAGACTTCAAACTGTATTACAAAGCTGTAATCATCAAGAAAGTATGGTACTGGCACAAAAACAGTCACATAGATAAATGGAACCCAGAGCCCAGAAGTGGACCCTCACTCTATGGTCAACTAATCTTTGACAAAGCAAGAAAGAATATCCAATGGAAAAAAAGTCTCTTCAACAAATGATGTTGGGAAAATTGGACAGCCACATGTAGAGGAATGAAACTGGAACATTTTCTTACATCATACACAAAAATAGACTCAAAATGGATGAAAGACCTAAATGTGAGACAGTAATTCATTAAAATCCTAGAGGATAACACAGCAACCTCTTTGACCTCAGCTGCAGCAACTTCTTGCTAGATATATCTCCAAAGACAAGTGAAACAAAAGCAAAAATGAACTATTCAGACTTCATCATGATAAAAAGCTTTTGCATAAGGAAGGAAATAGTCAACAATACCAAAAAACAATCTACAGAATGAGAGAAGATATTTGTAAATGTCTCATCAGATAAAGGGCTAGTATCTAAAATCTACAAAAAACTTATCAAACTCAACACCCAAAAAACAGAAAATCCAGTCAAGAAATGGGCAGAAAGCAATGTCCACAATAGTCAAACTGTGGAAATAGCTGAGATGTCCTTCAACAGATGAATGGAAAGAAGAGATATGGTCCATATATACAATGAAATATTACTCAGTCATCAGAAAGGATGAATACCTACAATTTGCATCGACATGGATGGAACTGGAGGGGATTATGCTAAGTGAAATAAGTCAAGCAGAGAAAGAATTCACTCATATGTAAAACATAAGAAATAGTGTGGAGGACATTAGGGGAAGAGAGGGAAAACTGAGTGGGAAGAAATCAGAGAAGGAGACAAACTATGAAAGACTCTAGACTCCAGGAAACAAACTGAGGGTTACAAAAGGGAGGGGGTGGGGGATGGGGTAACAGGGTGATGGGTATTAAGGAGGGCACATGTCATGATGAGCACTGGGTGTTATACACAACTAATGAATCATTGAACTACATCAAAAACTAATGATGTACTATATGTTGGCTAATTGAACTTAATAAAAAAAAGGAAAAGAAATAAAAAAAAATGGACAGAATACATGAGCAGACATTTATCCAAAGAAGACCTACAAATGGTCAACGAACTCATGAAAAAATGCTCAGCATCACTCAGCTTTTGGGAAATACAGATCAAAACCACAAGGAGAAACCACCTCACACTGGCAGAATGGTTAAAATAATAAGTCAGGAAACAACAAATATTGGCAAGGATGCAGAGAAAGGGGAACTCTTTTACATTGCTGGTGAGAATGCAAGTTGGCACAGCCATTGTGGAAAACAGTATTAATATTCCTCAAAAATTTAAAAACAGACCTACCTTATGACCCAGCAATTGCACTACTAGGTATTTACCCAAAAGATACAAATGTAGTGATCTGAATGGGCATCTTCACCCCGATGTTTATAGCAGCTATGTCCACAATAGCCAAACTATGGAAAGAGCCCAGATGTCCATCAACAGATGAAGGGATAAAGAAGATGTGGCATATATACACAATGGAATATTACTCAGAAATAGAAAAAAATGATATCTTACCATTTGTAATGACATGGATGGAACTAGAGGGTATTATGCTAAGCAAAATAAGTAAGTCAGAGAAAGATAATTATCATATGATTTCACTCATATGTGGAATTTAAGAAACAAAACAGAGGATCATAGGGGAAGGGAAGGTAAAATAAAGTAAGATGAATTCAGAGAGGGAGACAAACTATAAAGACTCTTTTTTAAGAGAAAGATTTTATTTATTTATTTGACAGAAAGAGCGAGAGAGCCCAAGCAGGGGGAGCAGTAGTAAGAAAGGGAGAAGCAGGCTCCCCACCAAGCAGGAAGCCCCACGAAGGACTCAATCCCAGGACCCTGGGATCATGACCTGAATGGAAGGCAGACGCTCAACCATATGAGCCACCCAGTCTCCCCAAAGACTCTTAACTATAGGAAACAAACAGCGTTGCTGGAGGGGTAGTGGGTGGGGTGATGTGGTAACTGGGTGACAGGCATTAAGTAGGGCATGTGATGTAATGAGCACTGGGTATTATATGCAACTGATGAATTCCTGAACTCCACCTCTGCATCTAAGAATACATTATATGTTAATCAACTGAATTTGAATAAAATAAAATTTAAAAAGATGTCTGTATTATACAAAGCGATCTATAGATTCAGTGTATCCCTATTACAATAGAACAGCTTTTGGTAGAAATAGAAACATCTATCCTAAATTTATGTTCAATCAGAAGGGATTTCAAATAGTTAAGGAAAATATTGAAAAAAAAAGAAAAAATGGAAGGTCTCAGACTTTCTGATTTAGAGAGTTAATACTAAGTAATGGTAATAATATCATTGTAATACTGACATTAAACCAGACATATACCAGACCAATGGAATAGTATAGAGATCTCCCACAAAATTCACATATATAGTCAAATGTTTTTTCACAAGGGTGTCAAGATAATTGAGAAAAGGATTGTCTTTTAAGAAAATATTATTGATAAAACTGGATATCCATTTGCAAAAATTAAGTTGGACCCCTGCCATATGTCATATAAAAAAACTAACTGAAAATGGATCAAAGACGTAAATTTAAGGGCTAAAATCATAAAACTCCTAGGAAAAAACAGTAAAATATTAATGGTCATGGATTTGGCAATGATTTTATGAATATCCAATAAAAGAAGAGGAAACAAAAGAAAAACATAGGTAAATTATACTTCATCAAAATTAGGCACTTTTGTGAATGTAAAGTCACAATGAACAGAGTGAAACTGTAACCGAGGTGATGTAAAAATATTTGAAGGTAATATATTTGATAAGAGATTAATGTTCACAAGCTATAAATAACATATAAATTCAGGAACAAAAATTTAAAGTGTGCAAAAGAATTGAACAGACATTTTTCCAAAGATACATAAAATGTCCAACAAGCACATGAGAAAATACTGAACATCACTAATCATTAAGGAAATAAAACTAAAAACCATGATTATATATAATTTCACACCTATCATATGGCCATTATTATAAAATAAAATAAATGAAAAAGTGAATATCAAGGATATGGAGAAATTGGAACACCCACATCATTAGTGGGAATGTGAATTGTTATACCTACTATGGAAAATAGAATGGAAGGATCTCAAATAATTACACATCACATAGAATTCCATTTTGGGTATATACCTAAAATAACTGAAAGCAGGGCCTAGAACATAATATTTGTACACCTATATTTATAGCAACATTAATCATAATAGTCAACTATCATAGCAAACCAAGAATCGATTGACAGATAAAGGAGTAAAGAAAATGTGGTTACATTAGTCTATTTGGGCTTCCTTAACAGAATACCATAGTCTAGTGGCTTAAACAATAACAAAAAATTATCTTCTCACAGTTCTGGAGACTAGAAACCCAATATCAAAATCAATATCAATATCATCAATATCAATATCAATATCAAGGTAAGGAATCTCTCCTTGGGTTACACATGACCTCTTTCTTTCTATGTCCTCACACAGCAGAGAGAGAAAGAGATTTCTTCCCCTCTTTATATAAAAACCACAGTCCTTTTGGATTAGGGCCCTACTTTTATGAACTTGTTTATGCTTACTTAGCTCTTAAAGACTTTATCTGCAAATACAGTAACATTAGAGGTTAATGATTCAATACATAAATTTTGAAGGGACATAATTCAGTCCATAGAAGTGATATATACATAAAATGGTATATTATTTATTCTTTAAAATAAAGGGAATTCTGAACACATGCTACAACATGGATTAACCTTCAAGACATACTAAGTGAAATAAAGCAGTCACAAAAGGACAAATATTGTGTGATTCCACTTAAATGAGGTATCCAGATGAGTTAAATTTATAGACAGAATGTAGAATGGTGATTGCCAGAGGCTGTGTGGAGGGGAGACTGGGAGTCAGTGATAAATGACTACTGACTTTCAGGGATGTAAGATGAAAAAGTCTGGTGATGGAGGTTAGTCAAGGTTGCACAACAATGTGAATGTACTAAATGACACAGAATGATATCCTTTAAAAATAGAATGCTAAATTTTATTTTATATAGGTATATTTAAACACAATAAAAAACAGATTTCAGAAGATTCAAATTATCTGGGGCTAGAAAAAGAATAATGAGAGTCAAAGGAAGCAAAAATTGGGTCTTTGAAAAGATAAACAAAATTGACAAATCTTTAGCTATACTGACAAAGGAAAAATAAGAAACAACAAAAATAACGGAAAGCACAAATAAAAATGAAGAGATCACTAACAATCTTACAGAAATTAAAATGATTATAAGAGAATATAATTAAAAATTGTACACTGACAAATTAGACAACCTAGATTAAATTGCATATTCCTAGAGACACACAAACAACCTAAAATGACTCGAGAAGAAATTGAAAATCCCAGCAGACCTGTAACAATATAAGTGAATGAATCAGTAATCAAAACCTCCCAACAAAGAAAACTCCAGGAACAGATGGATGTACTGATAAATTTTATCAAGGATTTAAAGAGTTATTACCAATCTTTCTCAAACTCTTCTGAAAAAAAAAAAGTGGAGAGACAATTCGTAATTCCTTTTATAACAATAGCATTACTCTGATAACAAAGCCAAGCAAGGCATCGCACAAAAGGATATACCAATATTCTTTATGAATACAGATGCAAAAATCCTCAGCAAAATATTAGCATACCCAATCCAACAGCATATTGGAAGGATTATACACCATGTCCAAGTGGGATTTATCCCAGGAATACAATATTGGTTCATCATAAGAAAATCAGTTAGTGTAACACAGCACATTAATAAACTAAAGGAGGAAAACATGATTATCTCAACTGACACAAAAATGCCATTTGAAAAGTTCCACCTGGTTTCATATAAAAATACTCAGAAAACAGGAAAACAAGGGAACCTCCTCAACATAAAAAAACACATACATAAAACAAAACAAAACAAAAAACATAGCAAACATCATACTCCATGGTAAAAGACTGGGACTTTTTCCTCAAAGGTCAGGAATACAAAGATGCCACTTTCATTACTGTTATTCAACTTTGTACTGGAAGTTTTAGCCAGAACAACTAGAAAGGAAAATAAATAAAAGTTACCAAATTTGAAAAGGAAAAAGGAAAATTATCTTCACAGATTACATTATCCTATAAAAAGTTAATCCTAAATATTCCACAAAAAGGATACAAGAGTGAGGAATAAATACTGCTAAAAGGTACAAGATCAATACAAAAACCAACGGTGTTTCTGTACAGAAACCAGGAATGATCAATATAAAAAAATTAACAAAGATAAGAAAGCAATTATATTTACAATGATATATTAAAAAGTAAAATACCAATAAATAAATTTAACAAAAGAACAGAAAGACTTGTGAACTAAAATTTTTGCTAAAAATATTTTAAAAACCTAAGTAAATGGAAAGACATCCTATGTTCATGAAATGGAAAGATTAATATGCCGAATATGGCAATACTACCCAAAGCAATGCACTGTGCAATGCAATCCTTATCAAAAATTCAAGAATTTTTTTGCAGAATTTGAAAAGCTGATCCTCAAATTCCTATAATTTTGCAAGTAACCTTGACTAGCCAAAGCAATTTTGAAAAAGAGAAACAAAAGTGGAAGACTCACACTTCCCAATATCAAAATTACCTCAAAACCATTTTATTCAAAACAGTGTGGTATTAATATTACACTAGACACATAAGATGGAATAGAAATTAAAGTCCAGAAATAAACTTATGTATCTAATATATAGATATAAACCATAGAAATATATTGACTTTATCATGGTACTCTTTTCTTATAGTGATAAAATATACATAACATAAAATTTACAATTTTAAACACTTTAATTGTACAAATTGTACAATTTAGTGGCATTGAGTACATTCTCAGAGTGCAACCATCACCACTATACATCTCCACAATATTTTCATCTTCCAATATGGGAATTTTGTATACCTTAAACAATAACTCCATATTATTATACCTTCTTTCCAGCCCATGGTAACCACTATTTTACTTTATGTTTCTATGAATTGGACTATCTAGGTACTTCATATAAATGAAATGCCATATTTGTCCTTTTGTGTTTGGGTTATTTCACTTAGCATGATTAATTTCAGGGTCCATCCATATTGTATCATGTATCAAAATTTCATTACTATTTTAAGACTAAAAAGTATTTGTATATATACACTGCGTTTTGTTTATCCATTCATTCGTTGATGGGCATTTGGATTGTTTACACCTTATGGCTACTATGAATAATGTTGCTATGAACATAGGTTTGCAATTGTCTGTTCAAATCCCTACTTTCAATTCTATTGGCTATATAAGTTCAAGTGGAATTGATGAATCATATGGTATACTATGCTTTATTTTTTGAGGAACTACCATGCTGTTTGCTACAAAACCTGCATCATTTTACATTCCCACCAACAATGCATGAGGGTTGTAATTTCTCCACATCCTCAGCAATATTTGCTATTTTCTGTTGTTGTTGTTGTTGTTGTTTTTATAATATAATAGCCATACTATTCATTGTGATTTTTTAAAATTTATTTTATTTATTTGGGAGAGAGAGGGAGCGTGAGAGAGAGAGAGCACCAGCAGCGGGAAGGGACAAAGGGAGAGGGAGAAACAGGCTCCTTGCTGAGCAGGGAGCCCTGACAACTGTGCAGGTTTGATCCCAGGGCAGGCTCAATTTCAGGACCCTGGGATCATAACCTGAGCCAAAGGCAGCAGCTTAACCAACTGAGCCATGTAAGTGCCCCCTTCATTGTGATTTTGATTTACATTTCCCTAATAATTAGTGATCTTTTCCTGTATTTATTGACCATCTGTATATCTTCTTTGGAGAAATATCTGTTCAAGTTCTTGCCCATTTTAAAAATTGGGTTGTGTATTACTTTTCTAGGACTGACATAACAAATACCACAAACTGTGTGGCTTAGCAGAAATGTATTTTCTCACACTTGTGGAAGTTACAAGTCCAAGATCAAGGTGTCAGCAGAGATGAATTTTTTAAGGCCTCTCTCCTTGGTTTGTAGATGGCCATTCTTTTCTACTGTCATGAGATACTCTTTCCTCTGAGTGTCTCTGTCCTAATCTCCTTGTTTTATGAATACACCAGTAATATTGGACTACATCCTGCTCTAATGACATCAGTTTACCTTAATTACCTCTTTAAGGAGGGGTACTGGAACTTAGGACTTCAACATATGAATTTGGGGACATACAATTTAGCTCATACTACTCCATATCCTGGGTCCCCAAAATTCATGTTCTCACATGCAAAATACATGCACCCCATCCCAAGACCTACAAATATTTTAATACATTCTTACATCAACTCTAAGTCTAAAATCTCATCTAAATATTATCTAAACCAGATATGGGTGTGACTGGAGATGTGATTCATCCTGATGTAAAACTCCTCTCCAGCCGTAAACTTATGAAACCAAAGACGTTATCTGCTTCCAAATTAAAATAGTGTGACAGACATAAGATAAACATTTCCATCCCAAAAGGGAGAAATTGAAAAGGAGAAAGGGGTCATGAGTTCCAGGCAAGTCTGAAACCTAGCAGGGTAAATTCCATTATATTTTAAGGCTCAAGAATAATCCTTTTTGGCTCAATGTTTTGTTCTCCAGTTCTTTGTCCATTCATCAATCGACAAATGATGGAATTGGGCTGTTTCCATAATATGGCTATTGTAGATAATGCTGCTATAAACATTGGGGTACCTATATCCCTTTGAATTAGTACTTTTGTATTTTTTGGATAAATACCTAGTTTTAGAATCTGTCCATTATCTACTTCAAAAATTGCTTCCACATTTTAAGATATTTGCTATATCAGTACTCCACCTCCTGGTACAAAAATCTTTATCAATTTGCTAGTATCTCCACAATAAATGCCACAGACTGGGTGACAAATAACAGTGATATATTTCCTCATAGTTCTGAAAGCTAGGAGTCCAAGATCAATGCATAAGCCGGGCTGATATGCTTTGAGTTCTTTCTTGGCCATCTTCTCTCGGTATCATGATATCTTCCTATTGTATGTGTCTGTGTTTTAATCTCCTTCACTTATAAGGACAGTAGTTTTATTGAATTAGGGCCTATCCTAGTGACTACATTTTACCTCAATTACTTCTTTAAAGACTTATTTCCAAATACATCCAGAGATACTGGGGCTTAGGACTTCAACATATAAATTTTAAGGGGACACAATTCTTCCCATAGCAAATATTTTCTCCTATTCTGTGTGTTGTCTTTTTAATCTCTTGATAGTGTCCCTTACCACACCAAAGTTTTTAATTTTGATGAACTCTATTTTTTCCTTTGTTGCATGTGATTTTGTTGTCATATTCAAGAAATACATGCCAAATTGAAAGTTTGGATGAAGCTTTGAAGGTTTTTCTTGAAGTATTCATTTAAGAGTTTAATAATTTTTGCTTTTAAATTTTGGTCCTTAATTCATTTTGAGTTAATTTTTTGTATACACTGTAAGATAAGGGTCTGACTACTGTGTTTTGCATGTGGACATCCAGTTTTCCAAGCACCATTTGTTGAAAACAAAGTCGTTTTCTTATTGAATGGTCTGTGCAACCTTGACAAGCATCATTTGACCATATAGGTGAGGGTTTTATCTGTACTTTCTATTCCAATATATTTGTCTTCCTGTCTGCCTTTATGCCTGTGCTACATTTTTTATTATTGTACATTTATAGTAAGAGATGGAATGAGGAATTTTAAGTTCTCCAACTCTTCCTTTTTAAGATTGTTTTGGCTAATAAATGTCTCCTGAGATTACATGTGAATTTTAGGATGGGTTTTTCTATTTCTGCCAAAAACATAATTGGGATTTTGATTGCAGTTGTATTAAATCTTTAGAGCACTTCACTAATATTGGCATCTTAAAAATATTCTCTTCTAATGTATAAACATGAGATGCATTTACATTAAATGTATGTTTTCTGTAATTTCTTTGAGCAGTTTTGTAGTCTACAGAGTACAAGCCTTTTGTTATCTCTAAGTATTTTCTATTATAAGTGGAATTATTTTCTTAACTTCCTTTTTGGAGTTATTAATATTAATGTACAAAAACACAACTGATTTTTCAGTATTAAATTTGTGTTCTGTGCCTTTGCTGAATTTGTTTCTTAGATCTAACAGTCGTTTTTTCCCAATCTAGTGTTTTCTACATAAAAGATCATGTATTCTGTTAGCAGAGATAATTTTATTTATTTTTTCATTTCCAAATTATATTCCCTTTATTTTATTTTCTTAATGTTCTGAGTAAACCAATGGGCACCAATCCCTTTGGTGAGGGCTCTGCTTTCATGACCTACCTAATCATCTAATGATATCCCACCTCCTAACCATTGTATTTGGGTTTAGGATTTTAACAAATGAATTTTGGGGGATACATAGATACTCAGTCTGTAATACGTTGTAAAGTTAGGTTGTTGAATTAAGATCTTTCTTCCATAAGCATTTAAAGTTATAATTTTCCCTCTTGTTATTGCTTTTGCATTTCCCATATCTCTGGAATACCATTTTTTTTCAATTTTCCTTTATAACAACGTATTTTTAAATTTCCCTTATAATTTCTTCTGTAACACATTGGTTAGTTAAGAGAGTATTGTTTAATTTCCACATACTTGTGTTTTTTCCAGTTTTTCTTTTGCATTTTAATTCTAGTCTTATTCTATTATGATCAGAAAGATTCTTGTATGCTTTTAATATTTAAATTTATTAATATTTGTTTTGTGGCCTAATATATGAGCTAGTCTGGAGGATATTTTATGTGTACTTGAGAATAATGTGCATTGTGTTGTTGTTGGATGGAATGTTCCATTATTGTCAGTTTGGTATAGATAGATTAGAGTACTAAATTCCTCTATGTCCTTTCTAATTGAGATGGTTAATTTTATGAGTCACCTCGGCTGGGTCATGGTGCCCAGATATTTGATCAAACATTATTCTGGATGATTTGGTAAAGGTGTTTTTTTTGGATGAGATTAATATTTAAATTGGAATATTTTGACTCTAGCAGATTACACTCCAAATGTAGGTGGAGCTCATCCATTAGTTGATTGCCTTAATAGAGTAAGACCTGCCTCCACAAAGCAAGGAGGAATTCTGCCAACACAGTGTCTTTGGTCTTGAATGTTGATTCTGCTCCTCTGGAGAACTCCAACCCATAAATCTCTCTGTTCCTTTACCATTTTTTTGGAATAGTATTTATATCATGTTTTCATTTTTTTTTTTTTTTTTTAATTTTTTTATTTATTTATTTGAGACAGAGAGAATGAGAGAGAGAGAGAGCACATGAGAGGGGAGAGGGTCAGAGGGAGAAGCAGGCTCCCTGCCGAGCAGGGAGCCCGATGCGGGACTCGATCCAGGGACTCCAGGATCATGACCTGAGCCGAAGGCAGTCGCTTAACCAACTGAGCCACCCAGGCGCCCCCATGTTTTCATTTTTTTCATTATGTTATGTTAGTCATGATACAGTATTTCATTAGTTTTTGATGTAGTGTTCCACAATCCATTGTTTGTGTATAACACCCAGTGCTCATCACAACACATGTCCTCCTTAATACGCATCACCCAGGAGAAAAGATGGTGGAGGAGTAGGGGACCCTATTCCAACTGGTCCCCGGAATTGAGCTGGATTTCTATTAGACCACTCTGAGCACCCACAAAATCAGTCTGAGAGGTAAGAAGATACATCTGGATCTCTACAAACAGAAGATCGCAGGCGGTTGGTTTCGAAGCCGTGATTCCACAGGCAGATATTGGAGGATAAACAGCAGCAGGAGGGAGCCAGCCATGGGATCCTGCACTGCTGGTGAGTGATAGCCTCTGGTGCTGGGGATGGGGCACAGACTTGCAGACCAGTAGCAGAGGGGAAAGGACTTTAGGGCAGCCCCTTGGGACGGAAATCCAGAGTGGAAGGGTCATTCGTGTGAACTGGGAGGGGCTGGCAGTTTTAGAAACACAAAGGGCAGAGACATGCCCTGACCTGGAGGCAGGACTGGGGGTGCTGCGGAGGGGCACACAACACAGGATACTGCAGTTAATAGCAGCAAAGACAGAAATGGAGATAGCGTGGCCTGGAGAGCTCACTGAAGAACAGACTGCGGCCTCTCTGCTCTGAGGCAGAGGGTTGGAAACAGTCTCTTCTGCTCTGACTCTCTGAAGAGACGTGGAAAGCTGCCAGGGAAAGCTGCCAGAGAACAAAAGCCCCCAAAACTGGTTCCAACTGAGCCCATCCCCCGCCACAGGGGGCAGGACAACTCTGCCCAAACAGGGTTGCCTGAGTAACAGCTTGGCAGGCCCCTCCCCCAGAAGACAGGCTGGGAGAAAAAAAGGTCAGCAGCCTAAGGTCCCTAGAAAACAGGTGCATCTTGCTTGGGTTCTGGTCAATAATATGGACTCTGTACATTCCCTCAACCACCCATCAACAGAATGACTACGAGGAGGAACCCCCAAAATAGGATAGACTCAGAGATTATGACTTATGCCACAGATTTACAAACGGATGCAGATATAACCAAAATGTCAGAGATGGGATTCAGGCTAGCAATTGTGAAGACAATACCTAGAATGGAGAAATCAATTAATGGCAACATAGAGTCTCTAAGGGCAGAAATGAAAGCTGAATTGGCAGAACTTAAAAATGCTATCAATGAGATCCAATCCAATCTAGATAATCTAACAGCTAGGGTAAGTGAGGCAGAAGAACAAATCAATGACCTGGAAGATAATTTCATAGATAAAAAGGGAAAAGACAAGGCCAGGGAAAAACAACTCAGAATCCATGAAAATAGAATCAGAGAAATAAGTGACACCATGAAGCATTCCAATGTCAGAATTATTGGAATCCCAGAGGGAGCTGAGAGAGAGAGAGACAGGACTAGAAGATATATTTGAGCAAATCGTAGCTGAGAACTTACCTAATCTGGGGAATGAAACAAACATTCGTGTCCTAGAGGCAGTGAGGACCCCTCCCAAGATCAAGGAAAACAGGCCAACACCCCGGCATGTAATAGTAAACCTTGCAAAACTTTGAACCAAGGAAACCATCTTAAGGGCAGTTAGAGGGAAGAGATTCCTTATGTACAGAGAAAGGAACATCAGAATAATGTCAGACCTATCCACAGAGACTGGTAAGCCAGAAAGGCCTGGCAAGACATATTCAGAGTACTAAATGAGAAGAACATGCAGCCAAGAATACTTCATCCGGCAAGGATGTCATTTAGAATGGATGGAGAGAGGCAGAGCTTCCAAGACCAGGAGAAACTGAAAGAATATGTGACCACTAAGCCGGCCTTGCAAGAAATGTCAAGGGGGGTTCTATAAAAGGAGAAAGACCCAAGAGTGATTTACAACAGAAATTTACACGGACAATCTATAAAAACAATGTCTTCACAGGCAACATGATGACAATTAATTCATATCTTTCAATAATCACTCTCAACGTGAACGGCCTAAATGCTCCCATAAAATGGCCCAGGGTTGCAGATTGGATAAAAAGACAGGACCCATCCATATGCTGTCTGCAAGAGACTCATTTGGAATCTAAAGACACATCCAGACTGAAAGTGAAGGGATGGAGATCCATCTTCCATGCCAGCGGACCTCAAAAGAAAGCTGTGACAGCAATTCTTATATCAGACAAATTAGATTTTAAACTAAACTGTGTAGTTAGAGACACAGAAGGACACTATATCATTCTTAAAGGGTCTATCCAACAAGAAGATCTAGCAATTGTAAATAGCTATGGCCCAAACATGGGAGCAGCCATCTACATAAACCAACTGTTAACCAAAATAAAGAGTCATATTGATAACAATACCTTAATTGTAGGAGACCTCAATACTCCACTCTCAGCAATGGACACATCATCTAAGCAGAAAATCAACATGGAAACAAGAGCTTTCAATCATACACTGGACCAGATGGACCTCATAGATATTTACAGAACATTCCACTCTAAAACAACAGAATACTCATTCTTCTCGAGCACACATGGCACTTTCTCCAGAATAGACCACATACTGGGTCACAAATCAGATCTCCACAGATACGAAAAGATTGAGATTATTCCCTGCATATTCTCAGACCACAATGCTTTATAACTGGAACTCAATCACAAGAAAAAATTTGGCAGAAATTCAAACACTAGGAAGCTAAAGACCACTCTGCTCAAGAATGTTTGGTTCAAGCAGGAAATCAAAGAAGAACTTAAACAATTCATGGAACCCAATGAGAACAAAAACCCATTGGTCCAAAACCTATGGGATACTGCAAAGGCAGTCCTAAGGGGGAAATACAGAGCCATCCAAGCCTCACTCAAAAAAATAGAAAAATCCTGAATTCACCAACTAACTCTACACCTTAAAGAACTAGAGAAAAAGCAACAAACGATGCCTAAGCCACACATTAGAAGAGAAATAATTAAGATTAGAGCAGAGATCAATGAATTAGAAACAAGAAACACAGTAGATTAGATCAACGAAACTAGAAGCTGGTTCTTTGAAAGAATTAATAAGATCGATAAATCACTGGCCAGACTTATCCAGAAGAAAAGAGAAAGGACACAAATTAATAAAATTATGAATGAAAGGGGAGAGATCACGACTAACAACAAAGAAATAGAAACAATTATTAAAAATTATTATCAACAACTCTATTCCAATAAATTAAGCAAGCTGGAAGAAATGGATGCCTTCCTAGAAACCTATAAACTGCCAAGACTGAAACAGGAAGAAATTGACAACCTGAATAGGCCAATAAACAGTAATGAGATTGAGGCAGTGATCAAAATCCTCCCAAAAATCAAAAGTCCAGGGCCTGATGGATTCCCTGGGGAATTCTACCAAACATTCAAAGAAGAAATAATACCTATCATACTGAAGCTCTTTCAAAAAATAGAAACAGAAAGAAAACTTCCAAACTCATTCTATGAGGCCAGCATTACCTTAATCCCCAAACCAGGCAAAGAATGCTTCAAAAAGGAGAATTTCAGACCGCTATCCCTGATGAATATGGATTCCAAAATCCTCAAAAAATCTTAGCTATTAAGATCCAACAATACATTAAAAGGATCATCTACCACGACCAAGTGAGATTTATCCCCGGGATGCAAGGTGGTTCAACATTCACAAATCAAACAATGTGATAGAACACATTAATAAGATGAGAGAGATGAACCATAAGGTCCTCTCAATTGATGCAGAAGAAAGCAATTGACAAAATACAGCATCCTTTCCTGATTAAAACATTTCAGAGTATAGGGACAGAGGGAACATTCCTCAAGTTCATAAAATCCATCTATGAAAAACCCACAGCGAATATCATCCTCAATGGGAAAAGCTGAGAGCCTTTCCTTTAAGATCAGGAACACATCAAGGATGCCCACTCTCGCCACTATTGTTTAGCATAATACTGGAAGTCCTAGCAACAGCAATCAGACAACAAAAAGAAATAAAATGTATTCAAATTGGCAAAGAAGAAGTCAAACTCTCTTTTCGCAGATGACATGATACTTTATGTGGAAAACCCAAAAGACTCCACCCCCTAATTACCGGAACTCATCCAGCAATTCAGTAATGTGGCAGGATACAAAATCAATGCACAGAAATCAGTTGCTTTCTTATACACTAAAATTCAACTGTAGAAAGGGAAATTAGAGAAATGATTCCATTTACAATAGCACGAAAAACTATGGGATACCTCGGAATAAACCTAACCAAAGAGGTAAAGGATCTATACTCTAGGAACTACAGAACACTCATGAAAGTAATTGAAGAAGACACAAAAAGATGGAAAAACATTCCTTGCTCATGGATCGGAAGAATAAACCTTGTTAAAATGTCTATGCTACCCAGAGCAATCTATACTTTCAATGCCATCCCAATCAAAATTTCAAAGACATTTTTCAAAGTGCTGGAACAAACAATCCTAAAATTTGTATGGAATCACAAAAGAGCCCGAATCCCCAAGGAAATGTTGAAAAAGAAAAACAAAGCTGGGGGCATCACGCTGCCCGATTTCAAGCTATATTACAAAGCTGTGATCACCAAGACAGCATGGTACTGGCACTAAAACAGACATATAGACCAATAGAACATAATAGAGAACCCAGATAGGGACCCTCAACCCTATGGTCAAATAATCTTCGACAAAGCAGGAAAAAACATGCAATGGAAAAAAGACAGTCTCCTCAATAAATGGTGCTGGGAAAATTGGACAGCCATATGCAGAAGAATGAAACTCGACCATTCTCTAACACCATACACAAAGATAAAATCTAAATGGATGAAAGACCTCAATGTGAGATAGGAATCCATCAAAATCCTAGAGGAGAACATAGGCAGTAGCTTCTTGGACATCGGCCACAGCAACTTCTTTCAAAATACATTTCCAAAAGCTAGTGAAACAAAAGCAAAAATGAACTTTTGGGACTTCATCAAGATAAAAAGCTTCTGCACAGCAAAGGAAACAGTCAACAAAACAAAGAGGCAACCCACAGAATGGGAGAAGATATTTGCAAATGACACTACAGATAAAGGGCTGGTATCCAAGGTCTACAAAGAACTTCTCAAACTCAACACCCAAAAAAACAAATAAGTCAAAAAATGGGCAGAAAACATGAAAAGACACTTCTCTGAAGAAGGCATACAAATGGCTAACAGATACATGAAAAAATGTTCATCATCATTAGCCATCAAGGAAATCCAAATCAAAACCACATTGAGATACCACGTTACACCAGTTAGAATGGCAAAAATGGAAAGGGAAAGAAACAACAAATGTTGGAGAGGTTGTGGAGAAAGGGGAACCCTCTTACACTGTAGGTGGGAATGCAAGTTGGTACAGCCACTTTGGAAAACAGTGTGGAGTTTCCTCAAAAAATTAAAAATAGAGCTACCCTATGACCCAGCAATTGCATTCCTGGGTATTTACCCCAAAGACACAGATGTAGTGAAAAGAAGGGCCATATGCACCCCAATGTTCATAGCAGCAATGTCCACAATAGCCAAACTGTGGAAAGAGCCTGGATGCCCTTCAACAGATGAATGGATAAAGAAGTTGTGGTCGATATATACAATGGACTATTACTCAGCCATCAGAAAGGATGAATACCCAACTTTTACATCAACATGGATGGGACTGGAGGAGATTATGCTAAGTGAAATAAGTCAAGCAGAGAAAGTCAATTATCATATAGTGTCACTTATTTGTGGAACATAAGGAATAGCATGGAGGACATTAGGAGAAGGAAGGGAAAAATAAAGCGGGGGAATTGGAGGGAGAGAAGAACCATGAGAGACTATGGACTATGAGAAACAAACAGGGTTTTAGAGTGGAGAGGGGATGGGGTTTGATTAGCCTGGTGATGGGTATTAAGGAGGGCATGTACTGCATGGAGTACTGGGTGTTATACGAAAACAATGGATCATGCATCACCACATCGAAAACTAATGATGTATTGTATAGTGACTAACATAACATAATACAAGTTAAAAATTTTAAGAAAATATACCCATCTCCGGGCTAACCCATCCCCTCTACTCCTCTTCCCTCTGAAACCCTCAGTTTGTTTCCTGGAGTCCATAATCTCTCATGGTTTGTCCACCTCTCTGATTTCCTTCCCTTCATTTTTCCCTTCCTTCTCCTAATGTCCTCCATGCTGTTCCTTATGTTCCACATATAAGTGAAACCATATGATAATTGTCTTTCTCTGCTTGACTTATTTCACTTAGCATAATCCCCTCCAGTTCCATCCATGTCAATGCAAATGGTGGGTATTCATCCTTTCTGATGGCTGAGTAATATTCCATTGTATATATGGATCACATTTTCTTTATCCATTCTTTTTTAAATATTTTATTGATTTATTTGACACAGAGAGAGAGACAGCTAGAGAGGCAACACAAGCAGGGGGAGCGGGAGAAGCAGGCTCCCGGATAAGCAGGGAGCCTGATGCAGGGCTCGATCCCAGGACCCTGGGATCATGACCTGAGCTGAAGGCAGATGCCCAACGACTGGGTCACCCAGGCGCCCCTATCCATTCATCTATTGAAGGGCATTTCAGCTCCTTCCGCAGTTGGGCTACTGTGGACATTGCTGGTATGAACATTGGGATTCATGTGCCCCTTCTTTTCATTTCATCTGTGTTTTGGGGTAAATACCCAGTAGTGCAATTGCTGGGTCATAAGGTAGCTCTATTTTAAACTTTTTGAGGAACCTCCATATTGTTTTCCAAAGGGGTTGCACCAACTTGCATTCCCGCCAACAGTGTAAGAGGGTTCCCCTTTCTCTACATCGTCAACAACATTTGTTATTTCCTGCCTTGTTAATTTTTATCATTTCAACTCCTGTAAAGTGGTATCTCAATGTGGTTTTGATTTGAATTTCTCTGATGGCTAATGATGTTGAACATTTTTTTCATGTGTCTGTTATCCATTCATATGTCTTCTTTTGAGAAGTGTCTTTTCTTTTCTTTTTTTTTTTAATATTTTATTTATTTATTTGACAGAGAGAGACACAGAGAGAGAGAGAACACAAGCAGGAAGAGTGGGAGAAGGAGAAGCAGACTTCCCACTGAGCAGGGAGCCCGATGCAGGGCTCAATCCCAGGATCCTGGGATCATGACCTGAGCCAAAGGCAGACGTTTAACGACTGAGCCACTCAGGCACCCCAAGATGTGTCTTTTCATGCTTTTTGCCCATTTTTGATTTGATTATTGTTTTTTGGGTATTGAGTTTGAGAAGTTCTTTATAGATCTTGGATATCAACCCTTTAACTGTAATGTCATTTGCAAGTATCTTCTCCCATTCCGTGGGTTGCTTCTTTGTTTGTTGACTGTTTCCTTTGCTGTGCAGAAGCTTTTTATCTTAATGAAGTCCCAAAACTTCATTTTTGCTTTTGATTCCCTTACCTATGGAGATGTGTCTTGAAAGAAGTTGCTGTGGCTGATGTAGAAGAGGTTACTGCCTATGCTCTCCTCTAGGATTTTGATGGATTCCTGTCTCACATTGAGGTCTTTCATCCATTTAGATTTTATCTTTGTTTATGGTGTAAGAGAATGGTTGAGTTTCATTCTTCTGCATATGGCTGTCCAATTTTCCCAGCACCATTTATTGGAGAGACTGTCTTTTTTCCATTATATGTATTTTCCTGCTTTGCCGAAGATTATTTGACCATAGAGTTGAGGGTACATATCTGGGCTCTCTATTCTGTTCCATTCATCTATGTGTCTGTTTTTGTGCCAGTACCATGCTGTCTTGGTGATCACAGCTTTGTAATATAGCTTGAAATCAGGCATCATGATGCCCCCCACCTTTGTTTTTCTTTTCTTTATTTTTAAAGGATTTTTATTTACCGATTTGAAAGAGTGAGCAAGTGAGAGAGCATGAACAAGGGGAGGAACAGAGGGAGAGGGAGAAGCAGGGAGGGAGAAGGAGAGGGAAAAGGAAGGAGAGGGAGAGGGGCAGAAGAGGGAGAGGGAGAAGCAGGCTCCCCACTGAGCAGGGAGTCTGATCCCAGTGTCCTGGGATCATGACCTGAGCCAAAGGCAGATGCTTAACCAGCTGAGCCACCCAGTCTCCCCATTCTCTCTGTTCTTTTAAATTATTTTTCATGGGTCTAATAACATTTAATTTATTTTTATTGATATATAATTGACATAAAATATTGTGTAAGTTTAAGCTATGTATCATGTTGCTTTTATACATTTATCTATTGCAATATGGTTCCACCATAGTGTTAATTAAACTTCTGACATTTTGCATAATTATCATTTTTGTGTTGAGAACAATTTGGAAACTTGTGTCTTAAAAACCTTGAAGTTTGGGCGCCTGGATGGCTGAGTTGTTAAGCGTCTGCCTTCGTCTCAGGTCATGATCTCAGGGTCCTGGGATCGAGCCTCACATTGGGGTCCCTGCTCTGCGGGAAGCCTGCTTCTCCTTCTCCCACTCCCCCTGCCTGTGTTCCCTCTCTTGCTGTGTCTCTCTCTGTCAAATAAATAAATAAATAAATCTTAAAAAAAAAAACTTTGAAGTTTATCATACAATATTTTCACTATAATCACTATGCTATGCATTATAGCTTATAGAACTTATTTATCTAGTAGTTGCAAATTTTTAGCCTAAATAAATGCCATTTTCACAACCCCCCAGGCGCGGCTAATCACCATTCTACTCTGATTTTATAGGGTCAGCTTTTTTTAGATCCCACATATAAGTGATATCATATAGTATTTGTCTTTCTCTGAACTAGTCTCACTTAGATTGATACCCTTCAATGTTTACCTATGTTGTTGCAAACGGCAGGGTTTCTTTTTTTGTTCCTCATGGCTAAATAATATAATAAATTATATTTAATAAATTATATGTGCAATTATATTTATAACAATTATATAATTATATAAGATATAATAACTATATAATACAATATATAATATAACATAAATTATAATATAACATAACATATTTTTATATAGCTATATAAAATTTTTTTAAGAACCTGAAAATTGTTTTCCATAGTGGCTGCACCAATTTACATTTCCACCAGTGGTGCACAATGGTTCCCTTTTTTCCACATCCCTGCCAACCCTTGTTATCTCTTCCCTTTTTTAAGACAGTTATTCTAACTTCTGTGAGGGAATCTCTCATTGAAGTTTTGATTTAAATTTCCCTGATGATTAGTGACACTGAGCATCTGTTCACATATTTGATGGCCTTTTGGATATCTTCTTTGCAAAAATGTTTATTCAGTTCCTTTGCTCATTTTTTAATCAGATTGTTGTTATTGTATGAGTTGTTCATATATGTGACTATATTCTTAGGTATCTTATTGCTTTTGGTGCAATTATAAATGGGATTGTTTCCTTAAAATTTCTTTCTCCTACTTCATTATTGGTGTATAGAAATGTATCAGATTTTTGTATGTTGATTTTATACACTGTAAATTTACTGAATTTGTGTATCAGTTCTAGCAGGGTTTTGGTGGAGTCATTTGGGTTTTTTATATATAGTATCATGTTATCTACAAATAGTGAAAATTTGACTTCTTCCTTGTCAATTTGGATGCCTTTTATTTCTTTTTGCTGTCTGATTGCTGTGGCTAGGACTTCCAGTACTATGTTATTTAACAGTGTTGAGAGTGGACACTCTGTTCCTTACAGTAGAGGAAAAGCTCTCAGTTTTTCCCCATTTAAGATAATATTAGCAGTCGGTTTCTCATATATGGTCTTTATTATGTTGAGGTATTTTCCCTCTAAATGTACTTTGTTGAGGGTTTTTATCATGAATGGATGGTGTACTTTGTTAAATGATTTTTCTGCATGAATTGAAATGATCATATGGTTCTTATACTATCTTTTATTAATGTGATGTGTCATGTTGATTGATTAGCAAATATTGAAACTCCCTTGCAACCAAGGAATAAATCACACTGTATCATGGTGAATGATTTTTTTAATGTATTGTTGGATTCATTTTGCTAGTATTTTATTAAAAATTTTTTGCATCCATGTTCATCAAGAATATTGTCATGTAGTTCTCTTTTCAGTGGTGTTTTTATCTGGTTTTGGTATCAGGGTAATGCTGGCCTCACAGAATGAATTTGGAAATTCTTCCTTTTCTATTTTTTTGGAATAGTTTGAGAAGAGTAGGTATTAACACTACTTTAAATGTTTGGCAGAATTTGCCTATGAAGTCACATGGTCCTGGACTTTTGTTTGTTGGGTGTTTTGATTACTGATTCAATTTCTTTGCTGGTTATCAGTCTGTTCAAGTTTTCTATTTCTTCCTGTTTCAGTCTAGTAGTTTATATGTTTCTAAGAATTTATCCATTTCTTCTAGGTTGTCCAATTTGTTGGCATATAGTTTTTCATAATATTCCCTTATAATTGTTTTTATTTCCTGGTGTTGGTTGTTATTTCTCCACTCTAATTTGTAATTTTTTGGGGATCTCATCTATTTTCTTTTTGATAATTATACCTTGAGGTTTATCAATTTTATTAATTTTTTCAAAGACTCACTTCCTACTTTCACTGATCTATTGTTTTGTGAGGTTCTATATCATATATTTCTGCTCTAATCTTTATTATTTCCTTCCTTCTTTTGGCTTTAGGCTTCCTTTGTTGTTCTTTTTTAGCTCTTTTAGTTTTAAGATTATATTGTTTATTTGAGGTTTTTCTTCCTACTTAAAGGAGGTCAGTATTGCTATATACTTCTCTCTTAGAACAGCTTTTGCTGTATCCCAAATGATTTGGACCACTGTGTTTTCATTTTCTCTTGTCTCTATGTATTCTTTCTAATTTATTCATTGATCTCCTGATTGACCCATTACTGTTTAATCTCCACGTATTTTTGTTCTATCCATATTTTTTTCTTGTGGTTGACTTCTAACTTCATAATGAAGTGGTCAGAAAGGTTGCACTGCATGACTTCAATCTTTTTGTATTTGTTGAGGCCTGTTTTGACCTAACATGTGATCTATTCTGTAGAATGTTCCATGTGCCCTTGCAAAGAATATGTATTCTGCTCTTTTAGCATGAAATGTTCTGAGTATACCTATTAGGTCCATCTGATACAGTTTGTCATTCAAAGTGACTTTTTGTTTATTTGTTTAGTTTCTGTTTAGATTATCTGTTCATTGATGTAAGTGGGGTATTAAAGTTTCCTACTATTATTGTATTATTATATCATTAGGAATTGAATCCTTTATGTTTGTTATTAACTGTTTCATATATTTGGGTACTTCTATGTTGGGTGCATAAATATTGACAATTGTTATGTCTTCTTGTAGAACTGTCACATTTACTATAAATCACCTTTTTTTATATTTTGTTAGATTCTTTGTTTTAAAGTCCTCATTGTCTGATATAAGCATTGTGACTCTGGCTTTCCTTTGACATCCATTTGCATGATAAGTGTTTCCCCATACCCTCACTTTCAATCTGCAGTTGTCTTTAGATCTGAAATGAGTCTCTTGTAGGCAGAAAATAGATTGGTCTTATTTATTTTTCCACTCTGAAATGAATTCCTTTTGATTGGAGCATTGAGTCCATTTACATTCAAAGTAATTATTGATAGATATGCCTTTAGTGCCATTTTATTACTTGTTTTGTCATTGTTTCTATTTATTTTCTCTGATCTTTTCTTGTATTTGTCATTGTTGGTCTCTCCTTTTCTTTTAAAGAGTTTGCTTTAATATTTCTTCAGGGCTCATTTTGTGGTCATGAACTACTGCTTTAGTTTTTGTTATTGTTTTTGTTGTTTTTGTGGGGATTTTGGTCTGGGAAATTCCTTCTCTCTCCTTCTATTCTGAATGATAGCCTTGCAAATATATTATTCATGGTTGCAGAATTTCCCATTCAACAATTTGAATATATCATGCCACTCCCTACTGGCTTGACAAGTTTCTGTTGATAAATCTCCAGCTAGGCTTATGGGTCTTCCCTTGTAACTTAAGGACTTCTTTTGGTTTGTTTCTTTTAAGTTTTTTTCATTATCACTATATTTCACAAATTTAATTATAATATGTCTTCGTGTTGGTCTGCTTTGGTTGATTTTGATGTGAGTTCTCTGTGCCTCCTATATCTGGATGTCTGTTTCCTTCCCTAGAATAGGGAACTTTTCAGCTATTATTTCTTCAAATAAATTTTCTGCACACTTTTCTTCTTCTGTGACTCCTGTTATTGAATGTTATGTTTGATGGATTCACTGAGTTTCTTAAGTCTATTCTTGTTTTGTAATTCTTTCTCTCTTTTGTTCAGCTTCATTATTTTCCATGATTTTGTGTTATAGGTCACTAATTTGTTCCTCTCCTTCTTTCAGCCTGCTGCTCATTGTGTCAAGCTTTTTTCTGATCTCATTTATTGCACTCTTTATCTCTGACTGATAGCTTTTTAACTATTTTATCTCTTTAGTAAGGGTCGTCTTGATGTCTTCTTTTTTTCAAATGCCATAGCCATCCTTATTTTTGTTGCTTTAAATTCTCCACCACAGATATTTCTTATATCTGTTTTGCTTAGATCTCTGGCAGTGACCTTATCTTGTTTTTTTATTTGAAATAAACTCCACTGTCTTCACATTTTGTTTAAGTTTCTGCCTTCTTCTCTGTGTTAGGAAAGCCAGTTATGGCTCCTGCTCCTGAAAGTAATGGCCTTATGAAGAAGTCTTGTAGTGACCAGGGTCTGGCACTTGAGGGAGTGACTCCAGTGTGTGTTGCATGTGCTCTGCTATTGTACTTTGGCTGTCCTATCCTTCAAGCAAGTCATCTGCAGAGGCTCTCATTTTCTGCTATCAGCAATGTTTGGTCCCTGGGCTTAATGTAGTAAGTTTTAACTAGGTGTGCTGTGGTCTGCTTGTGAAATGACACCTTTCACCACTTCCACTGGAACTGAGGCCTTAACTCTCTGGTCAGGAGACTTAGTGTAGGTAAGGGTTTATGCTGGTCTTCTGGGGGAGGGGCCCACCGTGCTGGGACTGAGGTAGGTGTGACTTAGAAAGGCAGTCTTAACAGATCCCAGGAGATTGAAGCCTGGTGTATGCAAGTTAAACAAGGAGTGTTGGTACTATGCTGCTTCACACAATTTTGCTCTGATTATGGCGAGGGGTGGTGAGGGAAATGGTGCCTGTCAGCTCCTTTGTTTTTGGAGAAGTGTCACTGTGAGTGCTACCTCTGAAGAACATGGTCCAGGAAGACTGAATAAACTCCCCCTGTGTGCACCAGGTGCTCTTCAGATTGTTGTTTCCACACTTTCTGCCCCCAAGTGGTTTGTCTTCCTTCACTCCAGGAACAGCTACAAAGCACTATGGGCTTTATCCCAGCCAAACCCATGGACATTTGCAACTCCAGGCTTTAAGCCCTGTTGGTTCCAAGAACTTACAAAATTGAGCCCCTCTCATTTTCCAAGCAAATGACATTGTGGAAATGTTCTCCTTGTGCATTCCCTGAGTTCTCTTCTCTTATCTCATGCCCTTTTTTTCTCTCCATTTAGTTGTGGAGTTTGTTTTGTCAGCCTTCAGATCACTTTATGGGGTATTTACAATGATTTGATAGTCATCTAGTTATGTTCATAGGACCAGGGCAGCATAGAGTCCTCCTACTCCATCACCATCTTCCTCCAAAATTCCCAGCATATGCATTATTTTTAAAAGCACACAGAACATTCTCACAGATATATCAAACAATAGGCCACAAATCAAGCCTCAAACAATTCAAGAATTCAAAGTCATACCATGCACCTTTTCTGACCACAACACTAAGGAACTAGAAGTCAACCATACAAAAAAGTATGAAAGGACCACAAACACATGGAGGTTAAATAACATGATACTTAAAAATAAATGGGTCCATTAGGAAATAAACGAGAAATAGAAAATACAGGGAAACAAATGAAAATGAAAATACAATGGTCTAAAACCTCTGGGATGCAGCAAAAGCAGATCTAAGAGGGAAGTTTATAGCAATAGAGGTCTTGCTCAAGAATCAAGAAAAATCTCAAACAACATAACTTTGCACCTAAAGGAGCTAGAAAGAGCACAACAATCAAAACATAAAATGAGCAGAATAAAATAAATAATAGAGATTAGAGGAGAAATAAATGATATAGAAACAAACAAAAAAACCCAACCAATCAAACACACACACACACACAATCACAAAAATAGAACAGATCAATGAAACCAGGAGCTTGTTCTTTGAAAAAATTAATAAAATTGATGAAACTCTAGTCAGACTTATCAAGAAAAGAAAGTATTCAAATTAAAAAAAAATCAGAAATGAGAGAGGAGAAATCACAACCAACATCACAAAAATACAAACAATTATAAGAGAATATTATGAAAATCTATGTGGCTACAAATTGGACAACCTGCAAGAAATGGAAAAAAGTTCTAGAAACATGTACCAAAACTGAAACAGGAAGAAATAGAAAACTTGAACAGACAAATAGCCACCAAAGAAATTGAATTGGTATTCAAAAACTTCCAACAAATATCCAGGACCAGATTGTTTCACCAACACATTCTACCACACATTTAAAGAAGAATTAATACTGATTTTTCTCAGTCTATTCCAAAAAAATAAAAAAGGAAAGGAAACTTCCAAATTCATGCTATAAGGACAGCATCACCCTGTTACCAAAACGAAATAAAAGCACAACTGAAAAAGGAAACTACAGGCCAATGTTTGATGAGCAAAGATGTAAAAATCCTTAACAAAATACTAGCAAGCTGAATCCAACAATACATTTTAAAAAATTATTCACTGGGGCACCTCAGTGGCTCAGTTGGTTAAGCAGCTGCCTTCAGCTCAGGTCATGATCCCAGGTCCTGGGATCGAGCCCCATATTGGGCTCCTTGATCAGCGGGAGCCTGTTTCTCCCCTGCCTGCTGCTCCCCCTGCTTGTGCTTGCTCTTCCCCTCTCTCTGTGTGTCAGACAAATAAATAAAATCTTTAGAAAAAACAATCAATAAATAATGATTTGTGAATATATCAAGTTAAATATATTCCTGGGTTTCAAAGGTGGTTCAATATTCATAAATGAATCAACAAAACACATCACATTATAAGAGAAATGATGAGAACCATATGATCATTTAAATAGGCACAGAAAAAGCATTGACAAAGTAAAACATCCATTCATGGTGAAAACCCTCAACAAAGTAGGCTTAGGGTGTATATACTTCTACCTATCAGTATTTAGCTCAAAATACAAAAACACTAATTCAAAGGGATACATGCGACCCTATGTTTTAAAAGAATTATTTACAATAGCCAAATTATGGAAGAAACTCTCATTTCCATCGATTGCTGAATAGATAAAGTAGAGGTGAGATATATCTATCTATCTATCTATCTATCTATCTATATATAGATAGATAGATATATAGATATAGATATAGATATATATAAAATGGAATATTATTCATCCATAAAAAATGGAATCTTGCCATTTACACTATCATGGATGAAGCTAGAGAATATAATGTTAAGAGAAATAAGTCAGTCATAGAAAGACAAATACCATATGATTTCATTTATGTGGAATTTATGAAACAAAACAAAGTAGCCAATTCAAAAAAGAAAGACAGAGAGAGAAACCAAGAAACAGACTCTAAATTATGAAGAACAAAATGATGTTTACCAGAGGGGAGGTGTGTGGGGTGATGGGTTAAAAAGGTAATGGAACTTAAGGAGTACACTTGAGATAAGCACTGGGTGATGTGTGGAATTGTGGAATTACTATATTGTATACCTGGAACTCATATAATAGTGCATATGAACTAACTGGAATTAAAGTAAAAACAAACAAACAAAAGAAAATATAAACCCATCTTGGAGAATACATGAAAATATATGGACATGATATATCTGATAATGGTTTGATATCCAGAATATATAAAGAACTCTTAAGCCTAAACTCAATTAAAATGTCAAACAATCTATTTAAATTATGGGGAAGTCGCTTGAATAAACATTTCTTTTAAGAAAAAATAGAAATGACAAGCACACTCTAGAAAATATACTCAACATAATTTGTTGTTAGTGAAATGAAAAATCAATATCAAAATGAGATACCACTTCTTACCCATTATAATGACTATAATTTAAAAAAAGAAAGAAAACAAGTCTTAATGAGAACGTGGAGAAATTAGAACCCTCATATGCAGCAGTTGCAAATGTGAAATGAAATGGCCAGTGTGGAAAATAATCTTTTGGTTTCATATGACCCACTATGTGTACTCCTAGGCATACAGTAGTTCCCCTTATCCATGGGGATATGTTCTATGACCCCCCATGGATGTTTGTAGCCATGGATATTATATAACCTTACATATACTCTGTATTTTTTCCTTATAAATACATAGCTATGATAAGGTTTAATTAATAAATTAATCACAGTGATTGACAACCATAACTAATAATAAAATAGACTAATTATGACATAAAATTATGTGAATATGGTCTTTCTTTCTGTCAAAATATTGCACTGTATTTTATCTCTTCTTTTTGTGATAATATAAGATGGTAAGATGACAAACTGATGAGATGAAGTGAAGTGAATGACACAGACATTGTTAACATAGTGTTAGATTAATATTGACCTTTTTATGATACATCAGAAGAAAGATTATCTGCTTCCAGACCACAAATGACTATAGATAGCTGAAAATGAAAAAAGCAAAATTGCATATAATGGGAACGGCTGTATATCCAAAATATTTGAGGAGAGACTAAAAAAGATACTCTTTTTTTATTTATAATTTTTTTAAGATTTTATTTATTTATTTGAGAGAGAGACACAGAGTGTGAGAGAGAGCAAGCTTGAGCAGGGGGTAGGGCAGAGGGAGAGGGAGAAGCAGACTCCCCACTGAGCAGGGAGCCCAGTGCAGGGCTCAATCCCAGGACCCCAGGATTATGAAATTATCCTGAGTCGAAGGTACACGCTTAACTAACTGAGCCAGTTACCCCCCAAAAATATTTCTCTGACAATGCCCATTGCTGAATTGTTCATCATACCCAAATTGTGGAAACAACCCAACTGTCCATCAAGAGAATAATAGATACATAAGTGTGGTATATACATATCATAGAATATTATTCAGCCATAAAAAGGAATCAAGTTCTTATAACATAGATGACTCTTGAAAACATTATGTTAAGTAAATAAACCAGACTCAGGTGGAGGTAAGATGACAGTGTAGTAAGTGGACCCTGGGCTTGCTTAATCCCTCAAACACAGCTGGATAACTACAAATCCTTCTGAATACTCAAAAAATTGATCTGAGAACTGATGGAACATGCTACACAACCAGAGGGAAAGAAGAGGCTGCATCAAGGAAGGTAGGAAGTGCAGAGATGTGGTTTGGGGGAGAAACAGATCATGGATGCTGCAGAGGGGTGTCCTGGTTGTAGAGAAAGGTGAGAGAGAGTGGAGTGCACAGGGATAAGCACAAGGTGACTAATCCCCAAAGCCATTGGCTGGGAGAAGGAGAGGGGCTGAATTTCCTGAGTTTTTGCAACCAGTGGGGATAAAAGTTGGGAGTTTTAGAGGTCCTTGGGCTTGGGTTAGATAGGTACCTGAGGACATTGCCCTTCTCCTGGAGAAGAGACAGGTAAATACCCCTGGGGTACAAAGTGTGGTCTGTGGATAACCTAAGGGGCACAGGGAGTAAGTAACTGTTCATACTTTTTGGAGTGCATCTGAGAAACGTGGCATTGCTTCTCTGGGGACAAAAAAACCCCAGCAGGTACCATTTCCCTTCCCTGCTCCTCAGCATAGGAGCAAAGACACCTGCTAAGATGGCTCACCAGGACACTGGATGTTTAGTTTGCTTGCTACATGTCCCATGTACTTGTGCTTTGGTGCAACTGCCCTTCTGGGCCAAACCTGCACCAGTCCCAGAACAGCAAGACCCTTTTCCAGAGGACAAGCATAAATTCCCACCACACCAGGACCCTGAAGCTTGGAATTTTAAAAGTCAGCAGGATTGGCTAGGGTAGAACCCAAGGTATGCTGCACTGCTCCAAGCACGCAAGTGATCCAGAGTCAGAGCATGAAATCAGCAATCTGAAAAACGCCTGAGATGTACAAGAGGAAATTATTTGCTCCTCTGAAAGTGCTGCCCTAACAGCAGCAAGCAGACTCCCCTCTTTGGGGACAGAGGTGTGGGCTGGCACCAATTTGCTGCTGCATCCCTCAACATAAACCAACTTCAGTGAACACCACAGTATCAACACTGGCAGTCTAAACTGCTTACATGAATTCCCATCCCCCTGCACATTGTTGGGACTTCTATTTCCTGGCAAGTGTGCATAAGAACCAGAGCAGCAACCTCTTCCTCCAGAACACCAGCACAAATCACAGCCAGCACCATGTCTACTGACCATAGAGTTCTGGAAAGCTTCAGTTCTAGTGGAAATAGCATCAGGTTTCTTCTAGCAAGCATTCCAGAGTACACCTAGTTAAAAATCACCACACTCTGGACCAGGTCCAAACACTTACCACTGTAAGCAAGGAGAAACTCTGCAGACAATTGATCTGAGGGATAGAGCAGCCAAAACACAACAGCAAAGTGCACGCAGCACACACGGGACACTTCCTGAAGCTTCAGGCCCTGAGCATCGAGCTCTCTTCATAATGCCATGACTCTCAGGAACAGGAAACATAACAGGTTTTCCTAACACAGAAAAGAAAGAGACCTAACCAAAATGACATGTTGGAGAAATTCACCCCAAAGAAAGAACAAGAGGGCGCCTGGGTGGCTCAGTTGTTAAGCGTCTGCCTTCGGCTCAGGTCATGATTCCAGGTCCTGGGATCAAGCCCCGCATCGGGCTCCCTGCTCAGCGGGAAGCCTGCTTCTCCCTCTCCCACTCCCCCTGCTTGTGTTCCCTCTCTCGCTGTGTCTCTCTGTCAAATAAATAAATAAAATCTTAAAAACAAAAAACAAAAAACAAAAACAAAGAAAGAACAAGAAATGGTCATGACCAGGTATCTAATTAAACAGAGATAAGTAATATGCCTGATCCAGAATTCAAAGCAACAATTATAAGGATACTAGCTGGACTTGAGAAAAACATAGAAGACATCAGGGATACTCTTACTTCAGAGATAAAAGAACCAAAAGTCAATCAGACTGAAATGGAAACAAACAGAAACCAAAAAAAAAAAACAAAAAAAAACAAAAAAAACAAAAACAAAAACAGTAACCGAGATTTGAAATTGAGTGGTTGTAATGACCACAAAGATGGAAGAAGCAGAGGAATGAATAAGTAGTATAGAAGATAAAATTATGGAAAATAATGAAGCTAAAAAAAAGAGGGAAAGAAAAATCTTGGATCACGAAATTAGACTTCGGGAAGTCAGTAACTCCATCAAACATAATAACATTCATATCATAAGACTGCCAAAAGAAGAAGAAGAGAGAAAAAGGGACAGAGGTTTTATTTGAGGCAATTATACCTGAAAACTTCCTTAATCTGGAAAGGAAACAGACATCCAAGTCCAGGATGAAGAGAGAACTCCTATCAAAATAAACAAAAGCAGGAGAGGGAGGTAAGGTGGCAGAAGAGTAAGGTGACCCTACATTCTCACTTGAACACAGGTAGATAAATATCAAATCATTCTGAACACCCAAGATCGATGGGAAATCTTAGAGAACAAAGTTGCATGTCTACAAACCAGAAAAATGACCCATGGAAGTTTCTCCTAACAAGCAGACCAAAAGACCCCTAGGATCTAGCTTCTTTTATCTATTCTATTTTATCTCATTTTGTTTTTAAAATTTTTAAATTTATATTTCTTATTTATTTCTTTACATTATTATTTTTTAAAAATTTCTTCCCTACAAAATGACAAGACAGAGGAATTAATCCCAAAAGAAAGAATAGGAAGAAATGATGGCTATAGATTTAATCAATACAGATATAAGCAAGATGTCTGCACTAGAATTTAAAATAATAATTATAAGAATAGTAGCTGAGCTTGAAAAAAGCATAGAAAACACTAGAGAATCCCTTACTGCAGAGATAAAAGAACTAAACTCTAGTCAGGCTGAAATTAATGCTATAACTGAGATACAAACACAAATGGAGGCCATAAAAATTAAATGGATGAACAGAGGAAGGAATCGGTGATACAGAAGATAAAATTATGGAAAATAATGAAGCTGAAAAGAAGAGGGAAACAAAGGTAATGGATCATGAAGGTAGACTTAGGGAATTCAGTGACTTACTAAAATGGAATAACAATCGTATCATAAGAGTCCCAGAAGATGAAGAGAGAGAAAAAGGGGCAGAAGGTTTATGAAAGCAAATTGTACCTGAAAACTTCCCTAATCTGGGGAAGGATACAGGTATCAATATCCAAGAAGCACAGAGAAATGCCACTAAGTTCGACAAAAGCTGAACATCTCCAAGGTATATCTAGTCAAATTCACAAAATTCACAGACAGGGAAAGAATCCTGAAAGCAGAAAGGGAAAAAAAAATCCTAAACCTAAAAGGGAAGACACACCAGGCTCACAGGAGATCTATGCACATAAACTTGGCAGGCCAGAAGGGGGGGGGGCATATATTATATTCAATGTGCTGAATGGGAAAAATATGCAGCCAAGAATTCTTTATCCAACAAGACTGTCAATCAGAATAGAAGGAGATACTTTCCCAGACAAAAACTAAAGGAGCTAGTGACAACTAAACAAACCTAAAAGAAATATTAAGGGGGACTCTTTCAGTGGAGAAAAAAGACCAAAAGCAACAGCGACTAGAAAGGAACAGAGAACATCACCAGAAACACCAACTCTACAGATAACACAATGACACTAAATTTGTATGTTTCAATAATTGCTCTGATTATAAATGGACTAAATGCTCCAATCAAAAGATAGTGTATCAGAATGGATAAAAAATATCAAGATCCATCCATTTTTCTGGTTTGTAGACATGCAACTTTGTTCTCTAAGATTTCCCATTGATTTCTTGGGTGTTTAAAATGATTTGATATTTATCTACCTGTGTTCAAGTGAGAATGTACGGTCACCTCACTCTTCTGCCACCTTACCTCCCTCTCCTGCTTAGGTCTAAAGAGACTCACTTTAGACCTAAAGATATCTGTAGATTGGAAGTGAGAGGATGGAAAACCATCTATCATGCAAATGAATGTCAAAGGAAAGCTGAAACAGCCATACTTATATCAGAAAAAATAGATTGTAAAACAAGACTATAAGAAGAGACAAAGGAGGTACCTGGCTAGCTCAGTTGGTTAAGCGTCTGCCTTTGGCTCAGGTCATGATCCCAGGGTCCTGAGATCGAGTCCCACAGCAGGTCCCTGCTCATTGGGGAGTCTGTTTCACCCTTTACCCCTCCCCACTGCTCATCTCTCTCTCTCTCTCTCATAAGTAAATAAATTCTTAAAAAAAAAATAAAAAGCAAGAAAAGTCTTAAATACACAACCTACACTTAAACCTTCAGGAGTTAGAAAAGGCACAGCAAATAAAGCCTAAAGCCAGCAGAAGGGAAGTAATGAAGATTAAAGAAGATAAATGATATAGAATGATATAGATGATATAAATGATATAGAAACAAACAAACAAACAAAACCCAGTAGAACAGATCAATGAAACTAAGAGCTGGTTCTTCAAAAGAATTAATAAAGCTGATAAATCCCTACCTAGACTTATCAGAAAGAAAAAAGAGAAAACATCCCCAAATTATAAAATTGATAAATAGTTAAATCATGAATGAAGGAGGAGAGATCACAACCAATACTACAGAAATACAGTATAAGAGAATACTATGAAAAATTATATGCCAACAAACTGGGCAATCTGGAAGAAATGGATAAATTCCTAGAAACATACAAACTACCACAACTGAAACAGGAAGAAATAGAAAATTTAACCAGACCCATAAGCAGCAAAGAAATTGAATCATTAATCAAAAATCTCCCAACAAACAAAAGTTCTGGGCTAGATGGCCTCCCAGGAGACATCTACCAGACATTTAAAGTAGAGTTAATGCTTATTCTTCTCAAACTATTCCAAAAAAAAATAGAAATGGAAGGAAAATTCCCAAACTCACTCTATAAAGTCAGCATTAACTTGAATCCCAAACCAGACAAAGATCCCACTAAAAAGAATTACAGACCAATATCCCTAGTAAACATGGATGCAAAAATTGTCAATAAAATACTAGCAAATCAAATTCAAGGGTACATTAAAATAATTATTCACTATGATCAACTGGTATTTTTTTCCTGGACTGAAGGGGTAGTTCAATATTTGCAAATCAATGAATGTGATATAGCACAGTAATAAAAGGAAGGATAAGAACCTTATGATACTGTCAATAAATGCAGACAAAGCATTTGAAAAAATATAGCATCCTTTCTTGATCAAAACCCTCAACAAAGTAGGGATAGATGGAACATACCTCAACACCATAAAGGGCATATATGAAAGATCCACAGCTAATATCATCCTCAATGGGGAAAGGCTCTCAGCCTTTCCCCTGTGGTCAGGAACAAGATAGGGATGTCCAAAATCATCACTACTATTTAACATATTACTGTAAGTCTTAGCCTCAGAAATCGGACAACAAAAAGAAGTAAAAGACATCTAAATCAGCAAGAAAGAAGTCAAACTTTCACTATTTGCAGATGACATGATACTCTATATAGAAAACCCAAAAAACTCCACCAAAAAATTGCTAGAACTAATACATGAATTCAGCATAGTTTCAGGATGTAAAATCAATGTTCAGAAATCTGTTGCATTTCTATACACAAATAATGAAGCAAGAGAAAAAGAAATCAAGAAATTGATCCTTTTTGCAATTGCACCAAAAACAATAAGCAATCAACACATTTAATGCAATCCCTATCAAAATTCCACCAGAATTTTTCACAGAGATAAAACAATCCTAAAATTTGTATGGAACCACAAAAGACCATGAATAGCCAAAGCAATCCTGAGGAAGAAAAACAAAACTGGAGGCATCAAGATTCCAGATTTCAACCTTTAATGCAAAGCTGTACTCATCAAGATAGTATGGTACTGGCACAAAAACAGACACATAGATCAATGGAACAGAATAGAGAACCCTGAATTTGACCCACAACTGTATGGTCAACTAATCTTTGACAAAGTGGGAAACAATATCCAATGGAAAAAAGACAATAACTTTAACAAATGGTGTTGGGAAAACTGGACAGCAACATGAAAAAGAATGAAACTGGACCACTTTCCTACACCATACACAAAAATAAATTCAAAATAAATGAAAAACCTAAATATGAGACAGGAAGCCATCAAAGAGTAGAGTAGAACACAGGCAGCAGCTTCTTTGTCATTGGCTGTAGCAATCTTTTACTAGACCCATCACTACAGGCATGGGAAATAAGAGCAAAACTGAACTATTGGGACTTCAAGATAAAAAGCTTCTCCACAGTGAAGGAAATAATCAACAAAAATAAAAGACAGCCTATGGAATGGGAGAAGATATTTGCAAATGATATATTCAATAAGGGGTTAATATCCAAAATATATAATGAACTTATACAACTCAACACCCAAAACAGCAATAATCCAATTAAAGAGTGGGAAGAAGACATGAATAGACATTTTTCCAAAGAAGACCGCTAGATGGCTAACAGACACAGGAAAAGATGCTCAACATCACTCATCATCAGGGAAATACAAATCAAAACCACAATGAGATACCACTTCACAACAGTCAGAATGGCTAAAATTAATGACTCAGGAAACTACAGATGTTGGTGAGGATGCAGAGAAAGGGGAACCCTCTTAAACTATTGGTGAGAATGCAAACTGTTGCAGCCACTCTGGAGAACAGTTTGGAGGTTCCTCAAAAAGTTAAAAAGAGAACTACCCTATGACCCAGCAATCATACTACTAGGTATTTAGCCAAAGGATACAAAAATACAGATTCAAAAGGGCACATGTATCTCAATGTTTATGGAAGCATTATCAACAATTGCCAAACTATGGAGATCGCCCAAATATCCATGAACTGATGAATGGGTAAAGAATATATATATATATATATATATATATATATATGAATATTACTCAGCCATCAAAAAGAATGAACGCTTGCCATTTGCAATGATGTTGATGGAGTTAAAATGTATTATGCAATGTGATATAAGTCAGTCAGAAAAAGACAAATAGCATATGATCTCACTCATGTGTGGAATTTAAGAAAGAAAGCAGATGAACATTTGCTAAGGGGGGAAGGTGAGAGGGAAATAAACCATAAGAGACTCTTAATGATAGAGAACAAACTGGGGGTTGATGGAAGGAGGTGGTGGGGGAATGGGCTAGATGGGTGAAGGGAACTAAGGAAGGCACTTGTTGTGAAAGCACTGGGTGTTAGATGTAAGTGATGAATCAGTGAATTTTACTCCAGAAACCAATATTGCCCAGTGTGTCAACTAAGTAAAATAAAAAAAACACCTTAAATTGTAAGTGAAATATGCCACAAATATGAATAAAACCAGTTACTAGACAGCTGAAAAAAATTAACAAAAGCAGGCCAACACCAAGACATACTGTAGTTAAATTTTCAAAATATAGAGATAAAGAAAAAAAAATTAAAAACAGGAAAAAAGAAGTCCCTAACTTCAAGGGAAGACAAGGTTTGCAACTTATTTCTCCACACAAACTTGGCAAGACAGAAGACAGTGGCATGATATAGTCAACATGCTGAATGGGAAAATATGCAGCCAGGAATACTCTATCCAGCAAGGCTGTCATTCAGAATAGGAGAGATAGAGTTTCTTAGACAAACACAAACTAAAGAGTTCGTGACCATTAAAAGAGCCCTGCAAGAAATATTAAAGGGGACTCTTTGAATGGGAAAGAAAGACCAAAGTTGATAAAGAAAGCAAAGGAACAGAGAAAATTTCCAGAAACAATAACAACAACAACAAAAAACAAGTAATAAAATGGCACTAAATACATATCTATCAGTAACTACTCTGAATGTAAATGGACTAAATGCTCCAAGACATAGTGTGTTAGAATGGGGGAAAAAAAAAAAAAAAGACCCATCTATATGCTGTCTACAAGTGACTCATTATCAATCTAATGGACATCTCCAGATTGAAAGTGAAGGGATGGAGAAATATTTATCATGTAAATGGACATCAAAAGAAAGCTGGAATAGCAATATTTACATCAGACAAACTGGAGTTTCAACCAAAGACTGTAACAAAAGGTGAAGAAGGGCACTATATCATAATAAAGGGGACAATCCAAGAAGATCTATCAACTGTAAATATTTATGCCCCCAGCGTGGCAGCACCCAAACTTTTAAAATAATTAATAACAACAATAAAAGGACTCATTGAAAATAATACAATAATAGTAAGGGATTTTAACACCCCATTTACAGCAAAGGACAGATCATCTAAACAATATTCAACAAGGAAACAATAGCTTTGCATGATGCACTGAACCAGTTGGACTTAACAGATATATTCAAAACATGTCATCTCAGTGGTGCCTGGTTGGCTCAGTCAGTTAAGCGTCTGACTTGATTTTCACTCAGGTTTGTGAGATGGAGCCCCACATCAGGCTCTGTGCTCAGTGCAGAGTCCGCTTGAGATTCTCTCTCACTCTGCCCCTACCCCTACTTGCTCTCTCCCTCTTAAAAAAAAAAAAAAAAAAAAAAAGAACATTTCATCCCAAAGCAGCAGAATACCTGTTCCTTCCATGTGCACATGGGACATTCTCCAGAATCTATTCTGGAGAATAGATCACATACTAGGTTACAGATCAAGCTTCAAAAAGTACCAAAAGATTGAGATGATACCATGCACATTTTCCACCCACAATGCTATGAAACTTGAAGTCTACCACAAGAAAAAAATTGGAAAGACCACAAATACCTGGAGGTTAAAGAATATCCTACAAAAGAATGAATGGTTCAGCAGGGAAATTGAAGAAATAAAACAAATAGAAACAAATGAAAATGAAAACACAATGGTCCAAAACCTCTGGGATACAGCAAAAGCAGTCATAAGAAGGAAATATATAGCAATGTAGGCCTACCTGAAGGAGCAAGAAAATTCTCAAGTAAACAACCTGAACTTAAACCTACAGAAGTTAGAAAAAGAAGAACACACAAATCCTAAAGCCACCAGAATAAGGGAAATAATAAAGATAAGAGCAGAAATAAATGATATAGAGACAAAAATAGCAATGAAAATACAGTAGAACTGATCAATGACTCCAAGAGCTGGTTCTTGGAAAAAATTAACAAAATCGATAAACTCCTAGCCAGACTTATCAAAAAGAAAAGAGAAATAACCCAAATAAATAAAATCATAAATGAGAGAGGGAAATAACAGCCAACACTGTAGAAATACAAACAATTATAAGAGAATGTCATGAAAAATTTTATGCCACTGAATTGGAAAATCTAGAGGAAATGGATTAATTCCTAGAAAAATATGCACTACCAAATGTGAAACAAGAATAAATAGAAAACATGATCATACCAATAACCAGGAAAGAAATGGAAACAGTAATCAAAAATCTCCCAACAAACAAAACTTCAGGGCCAAGTGACTTCAAAGGCAAATTTTACCAAACATATAAAAAAGAGTTAATACTTTTCTTCTCAAACTATTCCAAAAATTAGAAATGGAAGGAAAATTTCCAAATTATTTCTTTGAGACCAGTATTACCCTGATTCCAAAACAGGACAAAGGCCCCACTAAAAAAGTGGACTACAGGACAATATCCCTGATGAACTTGGGTGCAATGATTCTCAACAAAATACTAGCAAATTGAATCCAACAGTACGTTAAAGAATCAATCACCACGATCAAGTGGGATTTATTCTAATGTTGCAAGTGTGGTTCAATATTCACAAACCAATCAACATGATAAACCACATTAATAAAGGAAAGGATAAGAAATATATGATCTGCATTTAACAAAGTACAACATCTTCTTGAAAAACACCCTCAACAAAGTAGGGAAAGAGGGAACATACTTCAACATCATAAAGGTAATATATGAAAAACCCACAAATATCATCCTCAATGGGGAAAAACTGAGAGCTTTTCCTCTATGGTCAGGAACAAGACAGGGATGTTCACTCTCACCACTGTATTTAACATCGTCCTGGAAGTCCTATCTTCGGCAATTAGATAACTACAAAAAGAAATAAAAGGCATCCAAATGAACAAGGAAGAAGTCACACTTTCACTATTTGCACATGACATGATACTCTACATAGAAAATCCAAATGATGCCACCAAAAAATTGTTATACCTGCTACACAAATTCAGTAAAGTCACAGGATATAAATCAAAGTACAGAAATGTGTTGCATTTCTATATACCAATAATGAAGCGCAGAAAGAGAAATAAAAGAATTGATCCCATTTACAATTGCACCAAAAACCATAAGATACCTAGGAATAAACCTAACCAAAAAGGTAAAGGATCTGTACTCTGAAAACTATAGAACATTGATTAAAGTGTTATGGAACCTGGACTGGATCGCCTGACGGAAGAACCAAGCAGCACCCAGAGATCTTGGAGGATAGGAGGTTTATTTAATGCCAGGGGGCTCCAAGGAGAATGATCTCCAGAGGTCTGAGCCCCAAGCACAAAGGGGGCAATTTATACGCTTCTACTTCCACATACTTGACACTTTTGGTGCATGCGCGGAGCGGGGCAGGGAGAAGAACCCAATTGGTGTGAGTGGGAAGAAGAGCAGGGAGAAGAACCCAAAAGAGCCCCAGGGCAAAGACTGGGACTCTCTCGCTGGCTCGGTCGGCCACCTCAGGACACAGATTTTCCTTATCATTCCCCCCCTTTGACGCCCCTTTAAACACCTAGCTTAGAGGGCATCATTTTCATATTCTAAGGGGCGATAGTGAGTAAGGAGTAACTGGAGTCTGATTTTAGGAATTTGAGTAGTGATAAACCTAGTAAGGGCATTAAGAATACAAGGACCAAATGCTACTAAGGAGAAGCAATAGGAGGGGGCCAACAAGGGGGACGAATCAAGGGAACCATTGTGAGAGGGTATCCCACCAAGTTGTCTGCTGGAGTGTTTCCCACTGGCTATGTACTCATTCCTGTAATTGGGTCAAAGTTTCTTGGACAATCCCTGACTCATTAGCATAGAAACAACATTCCTCCTGTAAGAAGAGGCGGAGTCCCCCTCGTGCGGCTGTGAGCAAGTTGAGCCCACGCCTGTTTTGCAGGACCACTGAGGCCAGTGAATTGAGCTGGCACTGCAGGGCCAGGGCCGACTGAGTGAGGGCGGAAAAATCTGCCATGAGTTGTTGAGTTAACCCCTGGAACTGAACCTGAGACATCCCGACGGCAGTGGCACCAAGGGCAACACCTGATGTGGCCAGCAGGTTCACAATAAGAGGGATGGCCACGGGGGAGCATCGAGGGTGGCTAGGAGGTCTCCATATGAGTGGGGCATGGCTCCCAGGGAGGATTGAAAGATTGGGTAAGAGACTGACAAGTGTGCATGATTGATTGCGTGGGGTGATGTAGATGTATACACCTTAATCACAAGCCAGGAAAGTGTTAGGCGCACAGGCCTGACTGTGGCCCGTGATGGGAGAGGAAGAGTTGCCATACAGCGGTACCAGAGCCAGAAAGGGATAATCTGAGGTCCCCGGTGCCAAGGTGGGAGGTGACACGATAGATTGGTTGAGGATGACACCTAGGTACTGGACGGGACTGGGCTTCATACGGATCCAGCAGTCAGATGCTAGGGGTGGATTTGGGTGGTTAAGCGCTTGGTGGGTGGTGGTAATCATACCTAACAGTTGCACTATAGATTCTTGCTGCGTGTGGATGGGGGACCCAGGGATGCGCCAGGGTGAGTTACTTTCTGTCTGACTCTGGGGTTTGACTATAAGGCTTGGAGTGGACATGGACTTAATCATAAATTTGGCCATGGGGTCTGTCCCCATAGGGTGATATTGGCCCAACAGGAGAATGATTCTTGTAGCCCATGATGTGGCATTGGGTTCTAAGACTGAGAGGGTGAGTAGTATACAGTGATTGTTAGAGCAAGAGGATGGGGTGGTGTTGTGTGACAAGGAAATTCGGATGTCACTGCACTCTTTGAGGTGCCACCTGGAGGACCATTGTTCCATTCCAGGCCAAGTCACTTCCCATGACTCACATCCCCAGGCTTGCAAGCAGAACTGAGGGCAGGTGTTTGGCTGTTGAGGCGTAGGGTCCCCACAGATGTAGATATCTACCAGCTGGTAACCTGAGTGAGGGCCACGGTAGGATCACCGTCTATGAGGTTCCCAGGAGGTATCAAGAAGCTGGCATCCATCAAAATGGAGGTTAACCTTTGGTGTGTGCCCATCCCAGGTGGAAGAAGTCAATGGGGGTGCTGGTGCAAGATTGAGGGAGATAAGCTGGAAAGTCCATTTGCCAGTAACGGTGATATGAGAGTTTGACCCTCTTGCCTGGCCGGGCAAGCTAGAGGCAGTGAGGAAGAACAGCACACCTGGGAGCCGAAAACCAGGACTGACTGGGGCCAGGAAAACTTTGGTGAAATGCTCTCAGGAGTAGACAGCAGAGGGCCAGTAAAAGTGAGATCTATGACCTTAGGTAGAGGGAACCATTGTGGCTAACCCATCAGCAGATGAAACCTGTGGACAAGTAAGTGCAGTAATACACCCTAGGGATGCCCAATAAGCAATGACAATAGTAAGCCTCTGGGGGAAAGTTCAGTCAGGAGGGGCAACAGTGTAGAGTCTGACTCCCAAGATGAGGGAAATCATGCCAAAGAGAGCCAGGGACCACAGTGAGCAGGTGTCCATCAGTCCATGGGGTCTCGCCGAAGGTGAAGCCGGAGTGGATTCGTGAAGTCTGGCTGGACTCTCCATTGGTGCGGCTCCTCATCCAAATAATGAGCTTTCTTCACTCTGGAGTGTTGGACCCACGGGGTGACACCTGAGACCTTGAGGGCAGTAGGGGCGGTTAGAACAACAGTGTGGGGCCCTGTCCACTGTGGTTTGAGGGGGTCTTTCTTCCAGTCTTTGACCCAAACTGAGTTCCCTGTCTGGAAGGAGTATACCTGAGACCCTAAGGAGATTGGGGCCCTCTCAATGGTGTACTTTTGTAATTTATTTAGGGTGGACCCCAGGGCCTGAAGCCGCTCCTTTATCTCTTTATCTCCAACCTGATGCAAGTTTCCTGGAAGGCTTCCCAAGCACGGGGGAGGCCGTCCATATATTAATTCAAATGGGGAGAAACCTGATGTCCCGGGCATGCAGCGAGCACACAGGAGAGCTAGGGGTAGCAGATCCGGCCATGGGAGGTTAGTCTCCTGACAAAACTTTGCTAAAGTTCCCTTGAGGGTGCAATTCATTCACTCTACTTTCCCTGAACTTTGGGGCCAGTAAGTGGTGTGGAGTCTCCAGGTGATGTTGAGAGATTTGGTCAAGACTTGTACAATGGGGGCGCCTGAGTGGCTCAGTCGTTAAGCGTCTGCCTTCGGCTCAGGTCGTGATCCCAGGGTCCTGGGATCGAGCCCCGCATCGGGCTCCCTGCTCCGCGGGGAAGCCTGCTTCTCCCTCTCCTACTCCCCCTGCTTGTGTTCCTTCTCTCGCTATGTCTCTCTCTGTCAAATAAATAAATAAAATCTTTAAAAAAAAAAAAAAAAAAAAGACTTGTACAATGTCTGCCACAAAAGTGGGTCCACTGTCACTATGTATTGTTAATGGCAGGCCGAACTGGGGCATGATCTCCTGCAAGAGGACTTTAGCTATTTCCCAGCTTTGCTCTGTCCTTGTTGGGAAGGTTTCAACCCACCCAGCGTATGTGCATACTATTACTAGGAGATATCTGAACCCCCTGCTCAGTGGCACATCTGTGAAGTCTACCTCTAGATCTTCGAAGGGGGTTGTTCCCATCCTCTGGACAGCTAGCGGGGCCTGTGGTGCAGACCGAGCATTATTTTTAGCACATGTTTTGCACCTTTCACTCATTGCTTGGCATAGTGCTGGCAGCTGACTGATGTAGTAGTGCTTTTTGTGAAGGGCCTCTAATGCAGTTTTTCCCAGATGAGTGAGTTGGTGGTATTCCTTGACTAGATGCCCTCCAGTTGCTGTTGGAAGGAAGATGCATCCATCTGGCATCATCCACCATCCCTTTTCAGTCAGAGTGGCTCCCTCAGCCATGGCCCATTCCTTTTCCTTTTTAGTGTAACTGGGTGGAGGGACTTCTTCTGGGGGTGTTAGGGCCATGGTGAGGGAAGGGGCTCTGTCCATGTCCTCACTGGCTGTGGTCTTGGCTGCCTCATCTGCCAGACGATTTCCCTGTGCTATGGGGTCATCACCTTTCTGGTGTCCCTTACAGTGCAGGATTGCTACTTCCTTTGGAAGTCAGACTGCTTCGAGGAGTCTCAGTATCTCCTCCTTGTTCTTGATAGCTTTTCCTGCTGTGGTTAGGAGGCCCCTTTCCTTGTAGATGGCTCCATGTATATGTACAGTAGCAAAGGCATACCAAGAGTCAGTATAGATGTTGACTCACTTGCCTTCACCGAGGGTGAGGGCTCGGACTAAGGCATATAATTCAGCCCATTTAGCTGACCATCCAGCTGGTAATGCCTTAGCTTCTAGGACTTCAGTGGTTGTGGTTACTGCATAACCCGCTTTCCGGGCACCCTCTTGTAGGTAACTGCTGCCATCGCTGAGCAGCGTGAGCTCTGGATTCTTTATGGCTTGATCCCGCAGATCTGGACAGCTCACGTAGACTTATCAGTCACCTTGGAGCAGTCATGGTCTGGTTCCCCCTCTTCCGTGGGGAGAAAGGTTGCTGTATTTAATGGCCTTACTGTTTTGAGGGTGACCCATGGGTTTTCGCAGAAGAGCCCTTGGTATTGTGCTAGCTGAGAGTTGGAAAGGAAGCGGTGTCCCTGTGCATTCATGAGGGACACAACTGCATGAGGGACCTTGACATTAAGTTTTTGCCCCAGGGTAAGTTTGTCCGCCTCCTTCATGAGTAGGACTGTGGCTGCCACGGGGTCCAGCTCCTTTGACAAGTAAGCAACTGGCCATTGCCAGGGTCCAACAGTCTGGGTGAGTACCCTGAGCACTATTTTTTCCTTTTCATGCACAAAGAGATTGAAGGGTTTTTCTACATCTGGTAGGCCCAGGGCTGGAGCCCACCCCAAGGCGGTCTTTATCTCTGTGAAAGTGGCTTCTCCTTCCTCAGTCCAGGCAGGGGGTTCTTGATCTGGTCCCCCTAAGAGATCATAACGGGGTCTTGCTATTGAGGCTCAGTATCCCGAATCTGACAGGAGCTGTAGGAGGGCCTTTGTGCCTTTTGTGCAGTCTTCTTGTGTGTCACAGGTGAGGAAGAGGTCATCCACATACTAGAGGAGCGTGCATCATGTGGCCTCTCTTGGGAAGCTGGCGAGGTCTGAGGCCAGCGCTTCCCCAAAGAGCATTGGTGAGTTTTTAAACCCCTGCGGGAGGTGCATCCAAGTCAGTTGTATCTGGCACTCTGTATCAGGTTCAGACCATTCAAAGGCAAATAGTGGCTGGCTCTGGGGAGCTAAGTGGAGATAGAAGAAAGCATCCTTCTAATCTAGGCAAGTGAACCATCTGGCTGACCCTGGGATTTGGCCGAGGAGGGTGTATGGATTCGGGACCACTGGATGCAGAGAGATGGTCACCTTGTTGATGGCCCACAGGTCTTGAACTGGTTGGCATCCCCCTCCTGGCTTCTTGACTGGCAGGAGTGTGGTATTCCAGGCTGACTGGCACTCAACTAGAATACCTGCTTCTTTGAGTTTGGTCAGATGTTCTTGGATGCCGATCTTAGCTTCTTGTGGAAGGGGGTATTGCCTTTGCCTCTGAGGTTGGGCTCCTGGGATCAGTTCAACAGTGATAGGGGGCCAATTCTGGGCTAGTCCAGGTGGGTTGTTTTCAGCCCATACTGAAGGGAAGGTGAGTCTGAACTCTGGCGGGCTGCTCAGTTAGGCCTGGGCACAGAATAGCCTCCATTCTTCTTCCCTTGGCTTGGTAATTGCTAGAATTAGAGACCCCGTCTCCTCTTGCCTTGGGTTCAATCAGAGGCTAGTGTGTCCAGTGGGCTTAAAGGTTATCTGAGGCCTAAGCTTGGAGATATGTTTCGGCCCAGGAAAGGGATGGGGCAATCAGGGAGATAAAGGAATTCGTCGGACCTTGTGGCCCCTGAGTTTGCACTGGAAAGCCTGGCAAAAGGGCTGTTGTATCACCCACATCCTGGTGGCCCTGAGGACGGTTGCAGTCCTTTTGCTGAAAGGTGCCACTGAGGAGATGACAACAGAGTGCTCTACCCCAGTATCAACCATAAAAGTCACTGGTTGGCCACCCCACGTTCATTTTGACTGTGGGCTCATGGGGGCCAAGGAGGAAAGAGCCCGGTCTCCCTCAGTCTGAGTCCATTCCTGCAAGGCCTATGAGGTCCCCCTCTTGGGGTTCTTCCTTGTAGCAGCTGGGCTTTTGAGCCTTTCCCCGGTTGGGACATTCATTTTTCCAATGCCCTTTCTCTTTACAGTAGGCACATTGATCACTTGCCAAGGGGTTCTGGGTTTCCTCCCTTTTGGTGTTTGGAGTCTCCCCATCTTTGTGTTGTCCTCTTCTTTCAGGGCGGCGGCGAGGAGGCTGACTTTCTTTTTCATCTTTTTGTCAGCTTCCCATTTGGCTGCAACCTCCCTGTTCATATAGACCTTATTGGCAATCTCTATTAGTTGGGTGATGTTCCTCCTGGTGAAACCTTCTAGTTTCTGAAGTTTTTTTCTGATGTCTGGGGCCGCCTGAGCCACAAAGGAGGTGTTTACCATCTGTTGGCTTTCCTGTGCCTCAGGGTCAAATGGAGTGTATATCCTGTAGGCTTCACATAGTCTTTCATAGTAGTCTCCGGGGGACTCCCCTGGTTGTTGAGTGAGCAAGGATACCTTAGTCATGTTCATGGGTTTCTTAGCTCCTGCCCGGATTCCCTGGAGGAGTGCCTCCTGGTACCAGTGGATGTGGGCTTGTCCTTCGGTTGTGGTGAGGTCCCATGCTGGGCACTCTTCAGGTGCGGCCGTATTAGCCCAGGCAACAGGGTCAATGACTCCCGCTGGTGCATGCTCTTCCAGGTACTGCCATGCACCTTTCATTATTCTCCTCTTTTCCTTTGTGTTAAACATGGCGCTGAGTAACTGTTGGCAGTCTTCCCAGGTTGGCCGATGAGTCTGGAAGAGGGATTCTATGAGGTCTACCATAGCCTGCAGTTTCTCAGAGTAGGATGGGGTGTTATGTTTCCAGTTGAGGAGGTCGGTGGTGGAGAAGGGCTGATAATACATCATGGAACAGCCGGGTTGGACCATCCCGTCTTCACTGTGCCTCTCGGGTTCCTGCATCTCTCATGCCGGCATTTGGAGGGCGCTTGTGCCCAGCCTGGGGCACAACTTGGCTGCTGGTCCTGGAGAAAGTGGATCTTTTGGGCCTAGGGGTGCCGGTGGATCCTCTTGGCCTGGGGCACCAGTGAAACTGATGGCGGTGGAGTGTCTGGAGCTGAAGGGCCAGGTGTGGATGGTCTTGGAGGTACGTATGGTGGGGGCAGGTTGGGTTCATCTTCGGGATCTCTGGCTAGGATTTGTTGAGACTGGGGCTTTTGCTGATTTTCTTTAGGTTGCTTGGATGAGGCGATTAAGACACTGGCCTGTCCCTGCCTATTGCAAGCAAATCACACCCAGGGGGGAAGGGTCTGAGCAATTCCTAGCCAGGAGTCAATGTATGGATAATGGTCAGGGTGTCCTTGTTCTCCTGTGATGACTCACCATACTCAAATTGTTGGGACATCCAATGTCCCTTCTGAAGGCCACCTGACATCAAAGGTGGGCCATTCCAATTCACATAGGGTTCTCAACTTGCCGGGGTTCATCCTGACTCAGTAGTCCCCCAAAAACCCCTTCTTGAAATTTTTGATCATGGTCTCTAGAACTGTAGGTTTACTCTGCCCTGACCCCATGGTGATGTCCCCGTGTGCAGTGGTGCAGATACAGACAAAGTGGGGGAGGGTTGCCTCCTGAGGTGAGGAGACCAATCAGATGCCCGTCTGGCCGTGTCCCGAAGGAACTTAGGTGAGGCTTAGCTGTAGCGGTCTCAGCATTGTGACTTACGATCGGAAACTATTTTGATGCCGCCATAGACTATATGCCGTTCACCATGGAATCACAGACGGGCCCACTCAGAATCCATAGGCTTCTGGGGACCTTAAGGGTGCCCACCCATGGAGTCATAGAATCAGTCCGCTTGAGCAAGCCAGGTCAGACTGCACATTCACTCACACATTCACACCCCAGAAGTTATTACATTCCCTCCCTGGGAATCCTTACCTGTGAGACCTCTAAGAGGTCTCTGGGAGGTGATCAGTCTCCCCTTCCACCCCAATGGGGGTGCATCTGTCTGGGTCCTGGGGCCCCAGGCCTTACTGGAATCAGACGTCAGGACCAGGTCCTCACCGGCCAAGTCTCCTCGAGTCTGGCGGGAACAGTGGAGCGGGGCTGGCCCGAGGTGACCAGGGCAGGAGACTGCCCAAAATTAGGCAGGGAGCGCCTTCTCCATTATGATCTCTCATTCTGTCACTGCCCTGTCATTGCCTCCAAACAGATGGCAACAATGGGCCAGCACGGTTGGGTTTCCCGGTCAGGGAACCAAATGTTATGGAACCTGGACTGGATCACCTAATGGAAGAACCAAGTGGCACCTGGAGATCTTGGAGGATAGGAGGTTTATTTAACACTGGCGAGCTCAGAGGAGAGTGATCTCCAGCGGTCTGAGCCCTGAGCACAAACAAAGGGGGCAATTTATACACTTCTACTTCCACATACTTGGTACTTTTGATGTGTGCGCAAAGCAGAGCAGGGAGAATAACCTGGAAGCCCTGGGGCAAGGACTGGGACTCTCTTGCTGGCTCAGTCAGCCATCTTAGGACACAGATTTTCCTTATCAAAAGTAATTAAAGATGACACAAAAATTGGAAAAATTATTTCATGCTTAGTGATTGGAAGAACAAATATTGTCAAAATATCTATACTATCCAAAGCAATCTACACATTTAATGCAATCCCTATCAAAATACCACCAGCATTTTTCACAGTGCTAGAACAAATATATAAATATATAAATATATATATGTATATAGTTTTATTTAATCCTTCCTGACCCTTATGAGAGAAATGCCATTATTATGACCAATTTATATGTGAGGGCATATGGTGTAAAGAAGTCATTTAACTTTTCTAAGATCATACAGCCAGTATTTGGTGGACATGATATTCAAACAGATACATTATGTTTTCAGAGTCCATGCTGTGAATAAATACACTATATTTCCCTACTCCTGATTAATTTAGCTAAATCACTAAGGTTCTTTATATCTTAGTTTCTTGCTTTTAAAGTAATAATAATGCCTGCTTTGCTGGTTAAATAATTTCAAAAAATATTAAATAAAACAATTTATATAAAAGAAAATTGAGTTACCTACACACAAACTGCCAACATTTTAAAAGCGTTAGTAAAATAGAGAAGATCAGAGTACAAGATCTAATAGAAGCTTCTTTCTTCTATCATCCATCATTTATTCTTTCTTTATCAGGCTCTATTCTGACCACTCTAGGGCATGCAAAAGAGAGAGAAACCTAAATTCTGTCTTGAATAGCTGATGCCTAGTGATTAGCTACAAGTAACTCCATGATTTCCTAGGTTTTTCAATCAATATTTTTAAATTAGCACAAAATCAATTAGTTAACAACTTATGATGCTCATAGGAATATGAAGATTCATAAAATAGGAAAATGTAGTACTTCAGGGGCACAGATGATACTACTAGTTCCTTAATCAAATACATCATTAAGCAAATATGCATTAAAATATGCTGGTATTTTATGTTCCAAAATGATTGATCGAAATATGTCAAAAGGATTTTTACATGTGCAAAAGACATGTAATGAGGAATTGCAAGATGGCTTGAATTATAGAAACTAACCACCAGTTCCCTCCATGTAATAGATACCACATTCTGAACTTCTTGAATATTCATAATCATTGAATTATTGTTTATAAATAGTCTGGAGTATTTCCCGTCCCGAAGAACATATGTATATCCATCCCTATGTGAAGAAAACATGCTTACATTTGGCCCTGTGAATTGATCTTTTTTGTCTCTCACGTTCTCTGACCTATTTCACTTGGTGGCTAAGACCTCAAGTTTGGCTGTGAGAGTATAGAATCCAGGACTGAGCTGTTAATTGACACATCTGGGGTTCAAAGTTTTGACTTTGGTCTCATTAGCACTATAATGAACTGAGATAACTGGCCCAGACAAATGATTATGTCACTTAATTTCAAATGAACTAAGTATCTTTCTTAATCTCAAGTGTAATTCCAAAAAGATAGTCACATCATTGAACAATGCTAAGTATTATAATACTCTTTGTAAAAGTGATCCTGTGTTTTCCCATTGTAAAAACTGAGGCCCCAAAGTAGGTATTGAAAGTTTGGGAGTTTTTGGTCTAGAAGTGTCAACCATCCTTATCACTAACATCCCTTATTCCAGGGTTTTGTAAAGAGCTAATTGTGTGTTATCTAGCATTACTCCAAGTTATCACCAAATGGCGTCTTGGGATAGTACAAAGAAAATAATTAAGGAATAGTATTTCAGTTTATTTCTGATATCTACAAAATACCTTTCCTGTCAAGAAAATAAAGCATTCACTTGGAGAGAGCTGTAGTTGAAAATATAAATCCTTGAATAAGTGTTTTGCCTTTGATCTGACATAGACAAAAAGGCTACTTGGCTTTCATGCTTCTGTGTAATTAAATCTCTGTCTCTCTTTCCATTTCTCCTCCCCCACCATGGGACATTATATGTTGATAGGATTTTTTAAAATTATAAATAATACCAAACAAGTAACTGATTCTTTGCCTTGAAAACTTATTTTTTTTCCCAAAGAAATAAGTATTTTAACCCAAGCAAATAGCCAGGAGAAATTAACAGTGTATACATTCTTTTAAACTGAACTGCACCACAGGGGAGTTGATTTGTTACTAGTCCATTAAGAGGTAACAAAACAAGTTCTGATATGTTTGATAGCCACGTTTGTCTCTAAACACAGGGTACTGTGTGCAATCCACTGATTCAGGAGATCAAAAAAAGTCAAAAGGGGGACATCTGGGTGGCTCAGTCCTTAAGCGTCTGCCTTCAGCTCAGGTCATGATCCCAGGGTCCTGGGATCGAGCCCCGCATCAGGCTCCCTTCTCCACTGGAAGTCTGCTTCTCCCTCTCCCACTCCCCCTGCTTGTGTTCCCTCTTGCTGTGTCTCTGTCAAATAAATAAATAAAATCTTTTAAAAAAAAAAGTCAAAAGGAATGATGCTGAAATGCATTCTGGTTTGGTAATGACAGCATCAAAAGCTAAATCTCCAATCTTGATATATCCTATGAGTTCCAGTCCTGTCTTTTTAATTCACTTCTAAGGTATTTCCACCTTCTTCCTATTTTTTCTAATTTTTTATAATCACCATCTTTTTTTTTCTGTCATCCAAGCTCAATAGCAGCCCAACTCATTGTAAAAACCCCTATGGATTCCATTTTACCTAAGTGCTGAAATCCATTCCCTCCTCTCCATTCCCACTGCTTCTCTCCTTATGCAGACCCTCATTACCTCACATATACATAATTACAATTGTCTTCTACTGGCCTTGAGGCTTTTTTTAAACTTTAATATAGGCTATTATATGCTAGTAATTAATTCTGTTAAATAATTTCCTTAAAGTTGTTTACTTTATTTTTCACTAAAATTCTTTTGTGATTTTTTTCCTGCTTACCAAGTAAGGCATTACATCCTTATCATACCTCTGTGTAGTGTAAATCAACCTCACCTTCCCAGTCGTATCTTCCACTACTATTCTTCAGATTTCTTCCAATCCAGCTAAAATTGGACTGCTTGATATTTCATGAATATCCCCATGCCACCATTTTCTTCTTCCAATTAAATGTCCCCATTTCTTTTGTCTTAATTCTCTCAACTGTTTAAAGTTCAGATCAAATTTCACTTTATTCATGTTATTCTCCAAAGCATGAAGTAATTTTTCTTGCCCCTGAATTACCAGGATATTTTTGTAGTTTTGTTTTTGCCTCTCTTGTGGAATATATTACTTTTGCTACTTCATTAGTTATTTACATAATTGTCTTATTTTATTCTGCTATTACAATGTAATTTCCTTGAAAGAAGCATACTGAATCCTACATATGTGGGTATATTTTACAGCATAAACTTAAGTATATTTTTATATTTGAGAAAATAATATTTTAATTTATGGGAAATAAAAATTCCTGAAGAGTTTTTATTATTAATGTCATTTCACACATTTATAATGCATTTTAAATATTTCTGCCATTCTGTGTTGAGGTTTAATTGATTTCTATTCAAAAAGCAGGAAAGAACATCCAATGGATAAAAGACATGCTCTTCAATAAATGGTATTGGGAAAACTGGACAGCAACATGCAAAAAAGTGAAACTGGACCACTTTCTTATACCATAGACAAAAATTAATTCCAAAAAAATGTGAGACCTGAAACCATAGAAATCTTAGAAGAGAACACAGACAATAACTTCTTTGACATTGGCCAAAGCAACTTCTTTCTAGATATGACTCTTGTGGTAAGAGAAACAAAAGCAAAAATAAACTATTGTGACTACATAAAAATTAAATACTTCTGCATAGTGAAGGAAATGATCAAGAAAACTAAAAGGCAACCTATGGAATGGTTATCTGATAAAGGGTTAGTATCCAAAATATATAAAGAACTTATACAACTCAACAACTCCAAAATGAATAATCCAATAGAAAATGAGCAGAACACATGAATAAACATTTTTCCAAATAAGACATAAAGATAGCCAAAAGACACATTAAAATATGCTCAACATCACTGATCAGGGAAATTCAAATGAAAACCACAATGAGATATCACCTCACCCCTGTCAGAATTGGTGTGACACAACACAAGAAACACAATTGTTGGTGAGCTTGTGAAGAAAGAGGAACCCTCTTGTGGTGTTGGTGGGAACCCAAACGGGTGCAGCCACTCTGGAAAACAGTATGGAGGTTCCTCAAAAGTTAAAAAGAACTATCCTATGAGCCAGCAATCACACTTCCAGGTATTTACCTGAAGAATACAAAAATACTAATTCGAAAGGATACATGCTCCCCAATGTTTATAGCAGCATTATCTACAATAGCCAAATTATGGAAAGAACCCAAGTATCACAGACCTGTACCTCTGAAACAAATCATACATTATATGTTAAAAATAGGAGAAGCTAATAGGAAGGGGAAAATGAAGGGGGGGGGAATCGGAGGCACAGACGAACCATGAGAGACTATGGACTCTGAGAAACAAACTGAGGGTTCTAGAGGGGAGGGTGTGGGGGATGGGTTAGCCTGGTGATGGGTATTAAAGAGGGCACGTATTGAATGGAGTACTGGGTGTTATACACAAACAATGAATCATGGAACACTACATCAAAAACTAATGATGTAATGTATGGTGATTAATATAACATAAAAAAAAAAAAAAAGAACCCAAGTGTCCATCCTTGGATGACTGATGAATGGATAAAGAAAAAGTGGTATATATATAGAATGGAATATCATTCGGCCACAAAAAATGAAATCTTGCCATTTGCTACAACATGGATGGAGCTAGAAAGTAACTATGCTAAGTGAAATAATTGAGTCAGAGAAAGACAAATACCATGTGCTATCACTCATATGTGGAATTTAAGAAATGAAACAAATGAGCAAGGGGGAAAAAAGAGAGAGACAGGCAAACCAAGAAACACATTCAACTATAGAAAACAAATTTTATGGTTAACAAAAAGGAGGTGAGTGGGAGATTGGCCAAATAGGTGATGGCGATTAAGGAGTGTACTTGTGATGAGCACCAGGTGTTATATGGAAGTGAATCACTATATTGTACACCTTAAACTAATAATATACTGTATGGTAATTGGAATTTAAATAAAAAGTTTTTAAGAAGTTTCTTTGATTCAAACATAATAATGGATCAGACACTCACCAAATTATTAAAAGTTTCCTTACTCTATCTCTTATTTTACTTTTCCTACTTATTTTACTTAAACTTACCTTAAAATAATACCAATATCTTTTTTCCCTCTTTCTTGGTTGATTTTCTGTGAAACATTTGTCCAATAGTAAAGACAATTTGAATAGCAAAGATGGTTAGAGGTACAAAATTCCCTTTTTTCTTAAAAAATTTATATAGGGATTTTTTTTGCGTATTGGAAAGTTGAGTGAACATGTGAAACTTTAATTTCAACTATTAATTTACATACTATTCTACTTCTCAATCAAAGCAACAAGTATTATTCCAACATACTATGTACTTACCATCATAAATCATTTCAATAATAAGCAAAGATTTTTTTTTCAAACTTCTACACAAGACAAAACTTTACTTATTATAGTTTTCCCTATCTATTGTTTACTTTGTAATGTTTTCATAGTTCTGCTTCTATTTCAATGGGAGTGGACAATCCAACCTTATAATTTCAACTTTGCAATAATTTTCTATACTGTATTTTGTACAGTGAAATCCAACTAAGTCCTCCCCACTTGGCATGTGCCTAATCTTCAGGGCCTATTTACATTTCATTGCAATGTGATAGCAGGAAAAATGTAGCCAGATGTAAAAGGGCCAAGCCATGTTGTCAAGCAGGAAGCTTGACTTAAATTAAAAAAAAAAAAATGTATTGGGGCGCCTTGGTGGCTCAGTCGTTAAGCGTCTGCCTTCGGCTCAGGTCATGATCCCAGGGTCCTAGGATCGAGCCCCACATCGGGCTCCCTGCTCGGCGGGGCGCCTTCTTCTCCCTCTCCCACTCCCCCTGCTTGTGTTCCCTCTCTCGCTGTGTCTCTCTCTGTCAAATAAATACAATCTTTAAAAAATTAAAAATAAAAAAAATAAAAATAAGAAAAAAGTATGAAAGGAAGAAGAAAGAGGGAGAAAGGAAAACAAAAAATATGTCTTCTTCCTAAAACAAGCAGAATTCTACAAGTTAATACTTTAAAGGGAAAAAGTAAACGTGTAAATATTTATTTATCCCAAGTGTGGTCTGATTTTAAATTTAAATCCCTCTGAAACTCAGAGCACTGTGTTTATAATAGGAGAACAGCAGACAGACTTGCCCTTCACTGGAGGGCATGTCATATAGTCTTTGCCTTCTCTGCAAAACCATCATGCTGGCCGTAGTGACAGATGAACAGCTTACCATTAATTTCCCCTCCTTCATGCCTTCAATCCAAACGGTGCATATTCTCCACAGGGATGCATCAAGGTCTTTGCCTTTATTTCTCTTGCATACACACATTGAGTTATAAATCAAGTGCAGATAGAAGAGAGGGCAAATATCAATCTTTATTTATTTTTTCCTCCTGGCCCATGTCCACTGGCACACTTTTGAGCTTTGACTGAAAGGGTCTTCAAATCATCCTGTGATTCATAGGCTAGGTAGTTCTCAGTGAGGACAAAAAAACAAAGAAATTTGAGAGGGATAATTTGTATATCTTGGCTTACAAATTAGAAGTTTTATGATTTCAGTGTTTTAAAGGATGAGTTATCTAAAATATGTCTCTAAGATGTAATTATCATGGTGGGGAAAAATTGGAATATAAAGCCATCCTGCATTCTTTTTGCATGGCTAGGAGAAGAGACATCTTTAAAATGTTTCTTTAGTTTTATTTCTCCCCTTTATTGTAAGGTGCTAGTTTCTTCATAAAACTCAAAGGATTATCCAAAAACAGACCCTAGTCTATGACTGGCTTGCTTTCTTTAAATTGTATGTTTTATAACAGCATTATGAGTAAAGTGTTTCATAGAATGTACATGAAGTCTAGGGTGTAAAATCGGGAGGTTTTAACACGTGATTGTTAATACTTTGTATATATTTTTCAAATTATGCATGGTATATTGTTTGTGGTAAATGGTTAATGAATATTGTATTTTTTTAAACTAAAATATTCTGTAGTGCTACTTTGATTTTTAAAAGTAGTGGTCATTTTATGTTAATAATTAAGATCATTGAAGATGTCTGAATTTTTTAAAAATTTGCTTTGAAGAAATTGTACCCTGCATCTTTTTAAAGAAGGATATTCAGTTTGTTAGTATATTTTGAAAGAGGGAATATTTAGCTGGGGAAAGAGTGCATGAAAATTCTCTTATTGCTGTTGTACTAAAAGTACATTCAAAACCACTGGGTGATGCAATATGATTTTAAGCTCACAAAGGCTGATATGGTTATTGATAAATAATAAGATTATTTTCTTGCCAAGCATGAAGTGTTAATGTTGTTAAATGACTGGAAATGTTGATATTCATAGCTGCCTGCTGGCCTTTTGCAGGTGACATATCTAGGGATTCAGAGCTATTTCATTTTCTATCCCCTTTCTTTTAAGACTGCAAGCCCCATCTATAAATTACAACTGATAACAAAAGTGGAAGCTAACAGTGGCAAAATTAGGCCCAAAGGCAAAATAATTATATATACAGCCTTCAGCAGTGAAGGAGAGAGCCATCAATCAGCCCCCAATTATTCACTAGTTAATCAGCTCTGCCCTTCCTTTATTGAAGGGTTACAGTGTAATTAAGTTGGCAGCATCCTTTTAATTCATCAAACATACAACACATGGCAGTGTTTGCTGCAACTGGGGGACAGCACCTTTGTGAGTTTGACCCCTAGCATTGCTTCTGAAAACTTCAAGAGGTAAGAGAGAATATTTATGCGAAAGCACGGTACTGGGGTGGTAGTATCTTCATATACAGGCCTAAGCTGAAAACAATGAAGAGAACAGGATATTGCTGAGCATATTCAAATTCATAATGCTAACCTTAAATATGTAAATAAATGTGCGTGACTATGCGTATTTATGGATGTGTGTGGGTAAGTGTATAAATGGCACATATAAAAGATGTGATAATAAAAAGATATGGCTGATTTCTGGCATAAGAATGAGCACTGAGACATTCAGAATAGAAGCTTTAGGAGGATATCCCACTTATTCCAATGAGACTGCGCTTGCACAAACCGTTTGGGAGAAAGATCCTGTAAACTTTTGTTCAGAGCCAGTTTTTGTGGTATTTCAGAAAATGAGACAAGTGGCATTATAATTATAAATTCTTGGTGTTTTATTTTGTTTTTTGTTCCTGAAATTAGTGTTACTCTGATTTTCCAATTTGTTTAAAAGTGAATTCATTCTGTTTCCAAAATGCATCTCTTCTGAGAATGTTCTATAAAGTCTGACAAGAATCGCTAATGATTACAATGCTTACATTATTGCTGTCTTCATGGAGCCTCCTCACTTGAGGACTATAAAGATTCATATGGATATTTATGATGTAAAGTGTTGTTTTTCACAATTGCTAGGATTTTAAATTATTTTCTTAACTAGACCAAAAGCTGTAATTGAACATCATCTATAAAGAGAAGTTCACAAATATTTTATTTCATAACACTTTCTAAAATCTCTGAATAGTTGCATTCCATTCATAACTTGGAACCAACAATATTGTCTATAAAGAGTAATTTAATATAAAAAACTAAATAAAAAGTCAGAAAACTGATATATTTTATAAAGTGGCTAATCTTACCAAGTTCACATAAAACACACACACACAGGGGAAATACTAATACCACTGATAGATAGCTAAACTAGTTAGCTTGAATCATGCATGAAATACAAAAATTTTAAATAAATTGTCTTAGAGATGTTTTTCTATGTCCCTACTTTGTTGTGCTTAATTCGGGTATTGATACTGGATGGTCCATGTATTCTTTTATTAACTAAATTCTAAGAAATTTGCAGGTGAGAAAGTGATGCATCCTTCCCACCCTCAGACCTTAACATAGCTTGAACATAATAGGGGAGCAAAAAGCTTTCATTGAATGAATGCATACAGACAATACATACTATACTATTAGTTCAGTAGCTACCCATAAAAATTTAAAGATTCACTTAGATTGGTGATTATATTGTAGGTAAACAGAATCCAAAAATGAATGAATTTCAAATATCTACAAAATCAATCATCAAAGTGGAAAATTAATCATTTAAAAGGAAGAAGAGGAGGCCTAAAATTCCTTTCTGTCCAAAAAAATGTATGACATTTTGATACCAAAATTTAAATTAACAGTGATTTTTTTCATTCCTAAATGTACTACTTTTGTCCCTAATGAATTTGATTTAATTGAATTTTGCCTACTTGACCAATAAGGTTTCTATTTTTTCTAGATTTTGCCTACTAATTTCAAGGATTTATTTCTTAATATTTAAATAGGTATGCAAATTAACCCCATAGATACTTGCTTTTTATTTCTAAGAAAAAAATTAATAAATGCTGTATAGTCCTTATGTTCAGCTTATTTAAGTAAATATTTCCCATGTCATCCTCTTCTTAGTATTGCATTCTTTCTGTTCTTTGAGTTGCCTTTACTAGGTCATAGTTGTTTTGTTTTGTTTTGTTTTCTTCTGTGTAAAGACAGAGATTTTTAAAATGAGCATTGAAAACAACTTACTTTGGGGAATCAAAAATCAGATTTTCCTTATTATTTAATGGGCAACCTTTCCCCTGATATTTTTCTTAGTCCTAATAAATTCCAGGAAGCACTTCTCCTAAAGTCTTTTGCAAGTTTTAACTTATTTCTAGGTTTTCACTTTTTTATTATACTGGCCTTCCCTGAATTTCATGGTAGGTTAGACTAACTTCCCTACTTAGTAGTTTTTTGTTTTTTGTTTTTTTTTCCATTTGCTTTAGTTTCCTGTCAGTGTCTGAAGGAGTCCAACTGAGAAATCATTTTCTTTTTTTTTTTTTAAGATTTTATTTATTTATTTGACAGAGAGAGACAGCAAGAGACGGAACGCAAGCAGGGGGAGTGGGAGAAGGAGAAGCAGGTTTCCAGCCAAGCAAGGAGCCCGATGCGGGGCTCCATCCCAGGACTCTGGGATCATGACCTGAGCCAGAGGCAGACGCTTAATGACTGAGCCACCCAGGTACCCCAATAAATGATTTTCAAGTCATTTTCATATTTTATAAAATGTCACTCAAGCATATGTGAAGAGAAATATATTGTTTCTCATTTTTAATATCTTGATCACCATATATGGTGGAGTTTATAGTTAGAACAAGTATAAAACTTGCTAAATTCTGTATAGGAACATTTCAATTCTTTGTATACAATTTTAAATGTTTCCATCTTTTGTCCAGAAAGATAAACTTCCTGAATTCAATGCAGTGTCTAAAAACTTGTAAGATTGGTTTAACAGTATCTTAAAAATCAAACAAACAAAACAAAATAGCACTGTAAAGTGGAGGGCATGAATAAAAAGATGACTGAAGAAAGTATAATAAAGCACCTATTTTTTTCTTCAATAATTCAGAATAAGACAGACTTAAATTCTCTTGAGTGAGCAGTGTCTATTGGGGGGCAACAGCTTCTTCTTTCACTTGGCAAATAAATTAGAGCAAGAATAAACTCCTTTTGTTTAGCCTCATAAGAAAATACAGCTCATTTTAAAAAAATGTGGTTAACAAGATGAAATAATTATTTATGAATGGACATTAATGAGGACAGGGTCTGCCATCTTCCTGCCAAACATCATGAATTATTCATTAACTTAAGGTCCTTCACAATATTGGTTCCTTTAATCCAAAAGAAGCTCCAGAACACCCTCCTCCCATAGTTATCTTCCATCTCTCAAAAGAAGTTTCATACTATATTTAATGTTCAAATTAACTTTAAAAATTGGTTGATATAAGGGGAAAAAAGAGAGGCAAATCAAGAAACAGACTCTTAACTATAGAGAACAAACTGAGGGTTACCAGAATGGAGGTGGGTGGGGGGATGGGTTAAGTAGGTGGTGGGGATTAAGAAGTGCACTTGTGATGAGCACCAGGTGTTGCATGGACATGTTGAATCACTATATTGTACACCAGAAACTAATATTATACTGCATGTTAACTAACTGAAATTGAAACAAAAACTTTAAAAAATCAGTTGTTATTCAGAGGAAACTAAGTAACAGAGATGATTCTTCCAAATGAAATGAAATGATAATGACTGATAATATGTTAAGAGTGAAACAGGTAATGATATGTGAGAAGCAAAGGAACAATTATGGTATTGCTTGGGTCAAATCTATCCTAGAACTGAAGGAAAAAAAAATGTTCAAGCTATTTTTTTTTTTTTTTCAGAAGAACTAAGCAGAAAGTTGTATGCTATTTTATCATGAAATTGGTAATATCTCAAGAAACAATCTGGCTCATTCAGGATAAAAATTTTGTATTCTCCTTAGAGATTTAAATTTACAGTTAGAATGCCCTTTCTTTGCTGGGATACCTCCCAATGTATTTAATATTGGGCTGAGAGGAACGTTTTTGACAGCTCTTAGCCAGGAGTCCAATAACTTGGCTCAATAGGAGATTTCTGTGAAATAAAGAATTTAGGCTTGGGGAAAAAATGGGCTTGGAAAATAACACAAAAGTGTGATAGCCCTTGAAAAATGTGTTTATGTAGTTTTCATGTTTCCTTAAATTCAGAAGTATAGTAGAGCCCTGTTTTAATCCAACTTTTTCTAGAGGTTTAAACAATGTGGATCACATCTCATTCCCTAAATCTAACAAAACTTTAGCAGCCAAAGCCTGATGAGTGTGATGAAGCTGTAAGTGGGTGGTCTTCCTGCCTCCCAGTACCAGAGTTAAAAAGGAGTCTCACTGTTTTTCTCTTTCTTACTTTACTTACTATAAAATGGAGAATGACATTTGTTCTCTCATGGAAAAACTCAGTGAATCAATTACTTCTTACAAAATATATAAATATGTCAGGTTTTCTTCCCCTGAGACTATAGGGTTCTAAGAGTATGTCTTCTGAGGTCTTAGAAGAAGAGAAAATTTTATATTTTGAAGGTCCTTGAAAGAAGAAAAACGAGATTCTGAATTATTCATTTCAGTCAATAGATGGAAGTGCTGTTTAAGAACATGTCTGTAAAATCTGAACATTCAATATAATAATCATAAAACTCATATAACTCCCTATTCTGTCTTATTTAATCCACAAAATAATTCTATGAGTTATTATTTGCTCCATTTTATAGGTGAGATCACCAAGTCACAAGAAAGTTAAATAACTTGCCTGAGTATACACAGCTGGTATATGGAAGAGTAAGGATTTAAAACCAGGCAACTAGGCTCCATAATTATCTTTAACCACTACACTGTTTTTTTTTTTTTAACCACTACACTGTTAATCACTGTGCTCTGCTGCTTTTTAAGGGACTTGGACAACAAAAACATTAAATTTTCTCCTTTGATTCTATGATTAAAAGTATATATGGGAGTCTCTTTCATTCTAATATCAAAATAAAATAAAGCTAACATCTCTGGATTCATACTTCAGGTATAATTTTAACAAATTGTAACATATATATCATATTTTATAATATAAATATATATAATAGAAATCATATATATTTATAGATATATATTTATATATTATATATTCATATATATTTATATATCACATTTTATAATATAAATATTAAAGCTATATTTATTTTAAATGTATAATTAAATAAATATATCCTGTGTTTTGTTTGGGCTAGTCAGCTAAGCCTCTGAGTGATTTTACAAATTCCATATGAGTGGCTTTTAAAAACTTCATCTCTTCAAATGAGGAATGAATTCCTTTTTTTTCTGTACTGGCCTGGCATTACAAGGCATTTGTTATGGCATTTCAAGAAAATGTAATTGTTTTATTTCTATACAATAATGTGTATTTGTAGTTAGTATGGAATTTTTGTCAGTAGTGGCACCAGAGAAAATATGATCATTCTGGCAAATCAGCTGGAATCAGCCTTTTTATTTATTTAATAAAACTTTTTAACTTTTAAACATCTCTTTCCATAGTCTTCTCAGTCTAACACTAACAGAATGAAATAGTCAAATATCATTTTTGCAGATGTTAAGTGCTTCTTGGGATAAATAAATTATCCCAGCTTACCATAAGTTGCAACTAATGGATCACAAGTTGGTGCTAAAAAACACATTTCTCTTGTGCATCATTCCACACCTGCTACATAATTTCCAACTATTTCTTCAAGTAGTCATTCCATTCCTCAACTTTATTGTTCTTAATTGAACACTATGTTCCTTTTATTTAAAAATCAAAGATATATACTTGAAATCTATAGAGAGGAATTAAAAGACATCTGTCTGCTTTATATGGATGATTTCTAAATCTTTTTTAATCATGACGTTTTTATGATTCAGAATAAAATTTTAATATTAATCATATCCTTTGACCTCTATGCTATGGACACTGTAGCATTCATCCAGGCCCTAAATCTCAAAGTTATCTTTGATTCAGTCTTTTACTGTTTTAATCCAGTCTATCTAGCCATTTATTCAATAAATAAGTATCAAGAGCCTTCTATACGTAAGCCCTAATTCTAGGCACTGGGAAACCTTAAACGCTATATACATTATAATCCTTGATTTTTAACTTCAAATTTTTCATAGTCTAAGTAGATAGATAAGTAACATAGAAGGTATTTGAAGACATTGAGCATGCCTTTATATTGGACAGAATTTTTAATTATATTTGATGTACAATAAGTGCTGATACCTTTATACATTGCTGGTGGAAATGTAAAATGAGATAGCTGTTGTGGAAAACAGCTTGGCAGTCCCTCAAGATGTTAACATAAAATTGCCAGAGCAATTCTATTCTTAAGCATATACTCAAAAGAATTAAAAAGAGATAATCAAATTAAAACCTGTATATGGGCGTGCCTGGATGGCTCAGTTGGTAGAGCATGCAAGTCTTGACCTTGGGGTTGTACGTTCAAGCCCCACACTGGGTATAGAGATTACTTAAAAAGAAAATGTTTTTAAAAACCTGTATATGGATGTTCATAGTAACACTAATCACAATAACTAAAAAGTGGAAATAACACAAATGCCCATCAACTGATAAATGGATAAACAAAATGTGGTATGTTCATACAATGGAATATTATACAGCCATAACAAAAAAAAGAAGTATCGATATATGCTGCAACCTGAATGAGTCCTGAAAACATCATGGTAAGTAAACAAACAAACAAACAAGCAAAATCCAGACACAAAAGGACACATATTTTATTATTCCATTTATATGGAATATAAAGAATAAATAAATCCATGGAGACAGAAAAAAGAGATTAGTAGTTTCCAGGGACTGGGCAAAGGGAGAAAATGAAATGCCTGATTAATGGGTATAAGGCTTCATTTTGGGGTGAAAAAATATTCCAAAATTAGATAGTGGGGGTGGTTATACATCATTGTGGATTTATTTAATCAAGAGAGATGCTCTCAGTCTATTTTTCCCACAGGGCTGGCTTCTGCAGCCTTGCAGGATAATGCCAGAAAGGCCCACTCCTTTCTTGCCCCACCCAGAATACTAAGGCAAGCAATCTGACTTGGGGGAACAAAGGGACTAGGAGAATAGGAACCAGACCTCAGAACTAAATGTATCAAAGGGATGTGGATCCTAACTAAATATTTTGAGGACACCATCAGGAAACCCACTTATGAACAACTGGGGATTCCCCACCTGAGTATCCCCAAAACTGCTCCATGGACACCCCAATGATTCATATCTTTAAATCCTCCACTCCTCTACCCTGTAGCAAGCTCCCTCTGCATGACTCTGAGGGCAGCAAATATTAACCTTTGCAGATGGCACATACTGAATGCCAGCTCAGCTCTGTGATTTTGGGGGGAAAAATCACACAAATTTGAGCAATAAAAACTTCCTTCAAGAAAACAAATTGCTAGTCTGCACCTAGTCTGGCTTTGCAGAATCAAGAGAAGGCATGCAATTTAAAATGTTATATTTCAAGAGGAAACTAGAAGTGTGAAGCAGGTGTATCTATGGAAAAGTTTTATGAAAGCCTCAGAATCCCTACAAGAAAAAAAAGAGTTTATTTTTCCCCCTCAAGCCATTTAATAAAGACTGGAAGTGGTGTCTGCTTCTTCAAATGCAAAGACAACAATACAAAGCTTCAAGAAACAAGAAAAAAAATGATACCATAAAAGAAACAATAATTTTCCAGTAATCAACCACAAAGAAATGGAAATTTGTAATTTTCTGAAAAACGAATTCAAAATAGATTTTTAAAGAAGCTCATTGAGCTACAAGAAAGCACAAATTCAATACAATTTTTAAAAAAGCACAAGAACAAAATGACAAGTTTAGCAGAGATAGAAATTATTAAAAAGAACAAATACAAATTCTAGAGCTGAAGAATATAATGAATAAAAATTTTAGAATGTAATACATAGCACCAACAACAGACTTGATTAAGCAGATGAAAGAATCTGAGCTTCAGGAGACAGAATTTCTGAAATTATCCAGTGAGAAAAGAACAAAGGAAAATGAAAAACAAGAAAGATAGTCTAAGAAAATTATTGAATACCAACAGATAAAACAGTTTATGTATGATTGGAGTTCCAGAAGGAGACTAGAGGATGAAAGGAGTAGAAAGTTTATTTTAAAAATATATTGGCTGACTAACAAGAGAAATAATAAAAACCATATAATCATCTCAAATGCAAAAAAAGCATTTGGCAAAATACAACATCCATTCATGAAAAAATTCTCAGCAAAATAGGGTCAGGAATGAGACAAGGATGTGCATTCTCACCACTTTTGTTCAGCATAGCACTGGAAGTCCTAGCCACAGAGACCAGAAAAGCAAAAAGAAAGAAAAGGCATCCAAATTTGTAAGAAAGAATTAAAACTTCCACTATTTGCCAATGACATGATACTATATATAGAAAACCCTAAAGATACTATGAAAAAAATTGCTACAATTGATCGATGAGCTCAGTAGAGTCGTAGCATACAAAATCAACCTACAGAAATCTGTTGCATTTCTATACACTAATAGCGAAGAAGCAGAAAGAGAAATTAAGGAAATAATTCCATTTGGAATTGCACTAAAAATAATAAAATACCTAAGAATAAACTTAACCAAGGAGGTGAAAGTTCTGTACTCTAAAAAGTATAAAACATTGATAAGAGAAATTAAAGATGACACAAACAAATGGAAAGACATCCCATGCTCAGGTATTAGGAAAAAAATATATATATATATCTTTAAGGTGTCCATACTACTGAAAGAAATCTACAGATTTAATGTAATCTCTGTCAAAATACCAACCACATTTTTCACAGAAGTAGAATGAATAATCCTAAAACTTGTATGGAACCACAAAAGACCTTAAATAGCCAAAGCAATCTTGAAAAAGAACAAGACTGGAGGTATCACAATCACATATTTCAAGATGTAGTACAAAGCTGTAGTAATCAAAACAGTATAATGTTGGCATAAAAATAGACACATAGATCAATCGAATAAAATAGAGAGCCCAGATATAAACCCATGATTATATGGTCAAATTAATCAGTGACAAAGGAAGCAAGTATATACAATAGGAAAAAACAGTTTTTTAAACAAATGTGTTTGGAAAACTGGACAGCTAGCTACATGGAAAAGAATGAAACTGAACCACTGTCCAACATCACACACAAAACAATATTAAAATGGATTAAAGACCTAAATGTGATGTGAGCCTAGCTGGCTCAGTCAGTATAGCATACCACTCTTGATCTTGGGTTTATAAGTTTGAGCCCCACCTTGGGTGTAGAGGTTACTTAAATAAATAAACTTTAAAAATAAATAAATATGGATATACTCAGAGTATTAATGGGGCGGTGTCTTATGGCATAACTTGGCTAAAAACCTAAATGTGAGAACTGAAACCATAAAATTCCTAAAAAAAAAATAGGCAGTAATCTCTTTGACATAAGCCATAGAACCATTTTTCTAGATATGTCTCTTTGGGATGGGAAACAAAAGCAAAAATAAAGTACTGAGCCTACACCAAACTAAAAAAAGCTTTTGCACAGTGAAGGAAACAAAAAAGAAAAAGGCAACCTACAGAATGGGATAAGGCATTTGCAAATGATATTTTCAATAAGGTGTTAATATCCAAAATATATAAAGAACTTCTACAATTCAGCACCCAAAAAATGAATAATCCAATTAAAAAGTGGGAAAAAGACATGCGTAGACATTTTTCCATGGTAAGTCTCAGGCCACTTTCATTCGTGACCATATCTTTGCCCCTCCTACAGTTCTCAATGTGGGCTCCTCTGTACAATTAACTGTGATGGGCCTGTTCTGCCAGTCTTTGGGTCATTTTCTGGGTTATTTAAACTGATGTGGGTATTATCTAGGGGTATCCATGGGATGAGGTGAGCCTAGGATCCTCCTACTCCACCATCTTCCTGGTAGTTTTATCTCTGGTAGTTCTATCAGTTGTAGTCAGAGGGGTGTTAAAGTCCCCAAGTATAGTTAGATCTATTTTTGTTTTAGTTTTACCAGTTTTAATTTCATGTATCTTGGAAAACATTTGTTTGGATCATTATGTGTTCCTGGTGCATTAATCATTTATCATTATGTGATATCTGTCTTTACCTCTAGTAATTTTCTTTGCCCTGAAATCTACTTTATCCAATATTAGTATAGCCATCTTTTAAAAAAATTACATATCTAAATCAGAGGGAGACAGACCATGAGAGACTCTGGACTTCAGGAAATAAAGAGGGGGGTTGGGGGAATGGGGTAATTATATGATGGGCATTAAGGAGGGCACGTGTTGTGATGAGCACTGGGTGTTATACACAACTAATGAATCATTGAACAGTACATCAAAAACTAATGATGTACTATATGTTGGCTAACTGAACATAATAAAATAAATAAATAAAATTTAAAAAATTACATATTTTTCCATTTTTTACTTAGAATTTTCCTATATCATATTTGAAGTGAGTTTTCTCTACCATTTTGCGATAAAGACTCTCAGGATTTAAGAAATGTATGGAGATGCTCTCAAGTTGACAAAAAGCATCTACAAAAAAAACAAAAGCCCAAACTAAACAACCAAACAACAACAACAAAAAACTATAGCTGACATCATAATTAATGGTGAAGGTCTGAATGATTTTTCTAAGATTGGGAAGAGATAATAGATGTCTTTTCTTACCACTATTATTCAGTATATTAAGGGAAAGTATGACAATAACAACAGGGCAAATATAAATAAATAAAAAGCACATAGATTGGTAAGGAAGCAAGAAAACTACCTTATTTGCAAAAGACATAATTGCCCACATATATCTGGGAAATCTACAAATAAAACCTCTATGATTTATAATTAATTTTAGTAAAGTCACAGCATACAAGATCAACACAAAAGTTGATTATATTTCTATATGCTAATGACAGATTTGCCTAAATTGAAACTAAAATTATGATATCATGTACAATTATTGCAAGATAAAGAAATGCTCTGTTATACAATTAACAAAACATTTACAGTATCTATATTCTGACAATTAAAAATTCTGTTGAAAAAATTTAAAATAAAGATTTCTTTAAGTGAAGAGGCAAACCATACATATGGATTAGAAGACTCAAAATAATAAAGATGTTAAATTACCCCCAAATTAATCTGTAGGTTTAAAGAAATTTCTATCAAAATCTTAGCATTTTTTTTTTTTTGGCATAGACAGCCTTATTATAAAATTGATGAGGAAAAGCACAGAGTTTAGAACAATAAAAATAATTTATTTTTTTAATTTTTAAAAATATTTTTTATTTATTTTTGCGAGAGAGAGAGTGAGAGAGCATGAGCAGGGGGAGATGCAGAGGGAGAAGCAGACTCCCCACTGAGCAGGAACCTGATGCAGGGCTTGACCTCAGGGACCTGGGATCATGACCTGAGCCAAAGGCAGATGCTTAAACGACTGAGCCACCCAGGCACCCCTAAATTAACTTCTTTAAAAAAGGAATAAGTTGGGAGAAACCATTATAACACAATAAATAGTAAATAATAAATCCAATATTAACACTTACTGTATACCTATAGTAATCAAAAGAGTGTGGTATTGCTGGAGGAGTAGACACATAGATCAAGGGAATATAATAGAAGTCCCAAATATACATCCACATAAATATGCCTGATTTTTTTTTCTGGTTTTATTGAGATTATGTCTCAATAAGTAATTAAATAAACTGTATAAGTTTAAGGTATAAAGCATTATTGTTTGACATATATATTGTGAAACAATTACTGCTATAAGTTTAGTTAGCATCCATCATTTCACACAGATACAATAAAAAGAGAAAGCCAAAAAGAAAATATCTTTTTTGTGTGATGAGAACTCTTAGAACTTATTCTCTTAACAACTTTCATATATATCATACAGTAATGTTAACTATAGTCATACTGTACATTACATAGCTAGTACGTCTTTGTCTTGTAACTGGAAGATTGAACCTTTTTACTAAATTCCTTCTACCCTCAACCCCAATTGTGGCAACCACAAATTTGTTCCCTTTTTGTATGAGTAATTTTTTTTCAGATTCCACATATAAGTGAGATCATACAGTATTTGTATTTTTCTTATTTCAGTTATCATGATGCCCTCAAGTTTCACCCATGTTTTCATAAATGGTAGGATTTTCTTGTGTTGTTTTTTTTTTTTCTTGGTTTTGGTTTGTTGTTGTTGCTGTTTATGGCTGAATAATGTCTAGCTGTAATGTGTGTGTGTGTGTGTGTGTGTGTGTGTGTGTGTGTGTGTATCACAGTTTCTTTATCCATTCATCTGTCAGCGGATAGGTTGTTTCCATATTTTGGCTACTGTAAATAATGCTGCTATAAACATGCAAGTATAGATATATTTTGGAGTTTGTGTTTTCATTTCCTTTGGATATATTCCCAGAAGAGGAATTGCTGGACCATATGTTAATATTATTTTTAATATTCTGAGGATCATCCATAATGTTTTCCATAATAACTGTACCAGTTTACAAACCTACCAACAGTACAGGAGGGTTCTTTTTTTTTTTTTTTTTTCAGATTCTCACCAGCATTGGTTATCTCTTGTCTTTTTGATGATTGTTACTCTACAGATGTGATGTGATACCTTATTGTGATTTGGATTTGCATTTCCCTAATGACTACTGATGTTGACCGTCTTTTCATGTACCTATTGGTCTTTCATATACATTCTTTAGAGAAATGTCTGTCCAGGATATTTGTTGATTCTTTAATTAAATTATTTCTCTTTTGTTTTGTTTTTTGTTTTTGTTTTTGTTTTGAGTTGTATGAGTTCTTTACATAATTTGTATGTTAATCCATTATAAGATATATATGGTGTGCAAATATTCTCCCATTACATGCATAATCTTTTCACATTGTTTTTTTTTTTTTTTTATCTTTTCACATTGTTGATTGTTTCTTTTGCTGTGCAGAAGCTTTTTAATTAGATTTGATATAGTCCCAGTTGTTTATATTTTATTTTATGGCTTGTGTTTTAAGTCATGAAAAAAATATTGTCAAGACCCTTGTCAAGGAATTTTATTCCTATGTTTTTTTTTTTCTAGGAGTTCCATGATTTCATGTCTTACATTTAAGTTTTTAAACCATTTTGACTTAAATTTGTGAGTGGTATAAGACAGGGGTCTAGTTCCAATTTTTTTTTTACATGTGAATATCCAATTTTCCCAGGAAGGTACTGACTTTCTTCATTGAGTATTATTAGCTCCCTTTTCAAATATTAGTTGACTGTATATGCTTGGGTTTATTTCTAAGCTCTCAATTCTGTCCCATTGGTCTATGTGTCTGTTTTTATGACAGTAAGAAACTGTACTGATGGCTATATTTATAGTAGAGATTAAAACCAGGAAGTGTGATGCCCCCCACTTTGTCTTCTTTCTCAGACTTGATTTGGCTATTTAGGGTCTTCTGTGGTTCCATATAAATTTTAAAAATTTTCTGCGTCTATAAAAACTGCTATAGGAATCTTGATAGGAATTGCTTTGAATCTATAAATATCTTTTAATATTACAGACATTTTAACAATATTAATGATTTCAATCCATGAACACAGGCTACCTTGCCATTTATTTGTGTTTTCTTTAATTTCTTTCATCAATATCTTATAATTTTCAGAGTAGACATCTTTCATCTCTTTGGTTGTTAATTCTTAATTTGATGCTACTGTAAATGGAATTGCTTTCTTTATTTCTTTATGTCTTTTTTTTTTAGATAATTTGTTGTTAGTGTATAGAAAGTCTACTGACATTTGTATGTTAATTTTGTATCTTACAAATTTATTGAATTTGTTGATAAGATCTAAGTTTCTTGGTTTAGTCTTTTTGTTTGTTTGTTTCAAGTTTATATTTAAATTCGTTAGTTAACATATAGTGTAATATTGGTTTCAGGAATAGGATTTAGTGATTCATCACTTACCTATAACACCCAGTGCTCATCACAAGTGCCCTCTTTAATATCCATCACCCATTTAGCCCATCCCCTGCCCACCTCCCCTCCATCAACAGTTTGTTCTCTAGAGTTTAATGTCTCTTGCCTTTAGAATTTTCTATATATACAATTATGTCATCAGCAAATAGAGACAATTCTCATTTTTCTTAACCAATTCTGATGTCTTTCATTAATTCTTCTTACCTGAATTTGTAGCAATGATTTTCAATTCTGTGTTGAATAGGAATGGTGAGTGCAGAAACCCTTGTCTTTTTCCTGATCTAAAAGGAAAATCTTTTAAGGGCGCCTGGGTGGCTCAGTTGGTTAAGCGACTGCCTTCGGCTCAGGTCATGATCCCAGGGTCCTGGGATCGAGTCCCACATCGGGCTCCCGGCTCAGCGGGAAGCCTGCTTCTCCCTCTGACCCTCTCCTCTCTCATGCTGTTTCTCTCTTGCTCGCTCTCTAATAAATAAATAAAATCTTAAAAAAAAAAAGGAAAATCTTTTAACCTTTCACAATTAAGTATGATATTAGCTATGTGTTCATTATATGTGGCCTTTATTGTGTTGATATCTTTTCCTTTTATACCTAATTTAAGAATTTTAACATGAATGGATGTTGAAATTTGCCAAATGCTTTCTCTGCATCAAGATAATGTATTTTCTTTCATCCTATTAATGTGATGTACCACATTGACTGATTTGCATATGTTGAACCATCCTAACATCTAAGATGTAAATCCAACTTGATCATGGTGAATGATCCTTTTAATGTGCTGCTGAATTCGGTTTGTTATTATTTTTAAATAACTTTTCATCTACATTTATCAAAGATATTGGTGTATAGTTTTCTTCACTGGTACTGTTGTTTTCTGGCTTTGGTATCAGGGTGATGCTGGTTTCATAAAATAAGGTTTGTAGTGTTACCTATTCTTGAATTTTGGGGAAGAGTTTGAGAAGGATCGGCATCAATGCTTTAAATGTTTGGTAAAATTCACCAATGAAGCCCTCTGGTCCTGGAATTTTTTTCTTTGGGAGATTTTTGATTACTGATTCAATGTAATTACTAGTTTTGCTTGCTTTTTTACTTTTTAAACATCATTCTCTTTGTTGCTGTGTTAAAATACTTTTTAATAAAATTGCTCAACCTTTTCTAAAAAAGTGTCATTACAAATAATTGATCTATTTATACTTTCTAAATCTCCCCTATTCAGTCTTGGTAATTTATATCTTTCTAAGAAATTTTCCATTTCTTCTACATTGTCCAGTTTCCTGCTGTATAGTTGTTCATAGTAGCCTCTTATGATTCTTTGTATTTCTGTGGTATCAGTTGTAATGTCTCTTTTTTCATTCTAATTTTATTAATTTAAGACTCTTCTTTTTTCCTTGGTTCATCTAAATAAAGGTTTGTCAATTTTGTTTGTTTTTTTTTCAAAGAGTCAACTCTTAGTATAATCTTGTCTACTATTTCCTGTTCTCTATTTCATTTATTTCTGCTCCAATATTTATATTTTCTTTCTTCTGTTAACTTTGAGCTCAGTTTGTTCTCCTTTTTCTAGTTCCTTAAGGTGTAGAGTTGGATTATTCGTGGTTTTTTGTGCTTCTTAAAGTGGTTTTTTTTCATTGCTATTAACATCCCTCTTAGTAAGGCTTTGGGAACATCTCATAAGTTTTGGTATATTGTGTTTTCATTTTCATTTGTCTAAAGATACTTTTTATTACTTCTTTAATTTCTTTTTGATCCATTAATTGTTCAGGAGATTCTTGTTTAATTTTCATGTGTTTGTGAATTTCCAGTTTTCCTCTTGTTATTGATTTCTAGTTTTATACCCTTGTAGTCATGGCAGATACTTGGTATAATTTCAGTCTTCTCAAATTTCTTAAGACTTATTTTGTGCCCTAACATATGGTCTATCCTAGAAGATGTTCATGTGCACTTGGGAAGAATGTGTATTCTGCTGTTTTTGGATAGAATGTTCTCTACATGTCTGTTAGCTTTGTATGGTTTAAAGCATTGCTCACATCCACTGTTTCCTTATTGATTCTCTGTCTGAATCATCTATCCATTGTTGAGAGTGGGGCATTAAAGTCCCCAAATATTTTTGAATTGTTCATGTTTTTTTAGCTCTGTTTGTTTTTGCTTTATGTCTTTAAATGCTCCTATGTTGGGCACATAAATATTTACAATTGTTCTTTCATCTTGATTATTAACCCCTTTATCATTATATAGTGACCTTCTTTGTCTCTTTTTAAAAATGTTTAAAGCCTATTTTGTCCAATAAAAGTAAAGCCACCCTTGCTATTTTTGTGTTACCATTTGTTTGAAATATTTTTTCATCCCTTCATTCTCAGTCTATGTATGTTTTTAGGGCTAAAGTGAATCTCTTGTAGGCAGCATGCCATTGGATTTTGTTTTTTTATCCATTCAACCATTAAAATTAAATAAATTTAATTTATTTTCATTGAAAGTAATTATTATATGTTAAGACATTGCCATTTTGTGATTTGCTTTCTGTTTTCCGTATATCCATTTTTCCTTCTTTCTTATTCTGTTGTCTTTTTTGTGTGTATTTTGATGTCTTATGGTACCAGTATTCTTTGACTTCTTTATCAATGTTATTTTGTGTAATTACTACAATATTTTCCCTTATATTATCATGAAACTTACATAAAGCATGTTAACATTATAACATCCTATTTTAACTTAATAACAACCTAACTTCAATAGAATTCCTAACCTTTATATTTTTATTTTTCCTCCTTCTCACATTTCAGGTTATTGCTGTTATAATTTACATAATTTTATATTGTGTAATTAATAACAGATTTTTGCAGTTACGGTTATCTTTACCATCTTTTAAGTTTTTAATTACAGATATGTAATGATGTGCCGTCATTACCATATTACCGGATCCAAATTTGATTATACTTTTGTCATTACCAGGATCATACCCTGCCTCCTTTTGTTTTTATGGAGATATGCATTGCAAAATAAGCACATTGAAAATCTTCTACATCGACTATCTGCAGTCATTCCATGTGGTCATGGATGTGCTGACACTGCTGCTACTGAGGGGCCTGACACGCCTAACCTGGAGGCTCCTGGTGCTGCATGCCCAGATCCATTCTAAGCCACCATCAAACAGCCTGGAACAATTAATGACACCACTGAGCTTATTTCCTGGTTCCTGTGCTTCCTCCTGCCTTTGGGCTGGGTTCTGTCACATCTGGAGAGCTACAAACAGTGGGAGTGAAGAGTGCTGTCCTGTCCCTCACCCTGTGACCTGACCACCTCTGGCCTGTCCTGATCATGTCTGCTGCATTCCTGGCCAGCCTTCCCTGGATCATGTCCTTCAATTACAGTGACTTCTTCTGCAGTCATGACCTCTTGATTTCTCTATAGTTATACCCTGGGACCACGTATACTGGTTTATAAGGCCCTGTTCAGTAGGGCCTTCCTTGTAACAATAAAGTCTATTTAAACCTTAAAAAATAATGTTCAACATCAATAACCATCAAAGAATGCAAATTAAACATCACAACGTAATATTACTACACACCTTTCAAATTGGATAAATTAAAAAATTGTGACAATATCAAATGTTTCCATGGATTTTGGGAAATTGTACCATTCATAGATTGCTGGTGAGAATGTGAAATGGTACATTTTGCTTTGAATGCACCACCTTGAAAAACAGTTGAGAAGTTTCTAATAAAACTAAGCATAACATTTTCATGAGTCAGCAACTGTACTCTTTAACTTTTATCCTATATGTGGCGTAAGGAAATGGTCCAGTTTCATTCTTCTGCATGTGGCTGTCAACTGGACCATTTCCTTACACCACACATAAAAATAGACTCAAAATGGTTGAAAGACCAAAATGTGAGACAGGAGTCCATCAAAATCCTAAAGGAGAACACAGGCAACAACCTCTTTGACCTCAGCCGCAGCAACTTCTTCCTAGAAACATCGCCAAAGGCAAGGGAAGCAAGGGCAAAAATGAACTACTGAGACTTCATCAAGATAAAAAGCTTTTGCACAGCAAAAGAAACAGTCCACAAAACCAAGAGACAATTGACAGAATGGGAAAAGATATTTGCAAATGACATATCAGATGAAGGGCTAGTATCCAAAATCTATAAAGAACTTATCAAACTCAACACCCAAAAAACAAATGATCCAATCAAGAAATGGGCAAAAGACATGAACAGACATTTTTGCAAAGAACACATCCAAATGGCCAACAGACACAGGAAAAAGTGCTCACCATCGCTCGGCATCAGGGAAATCCAAGTCAAAACCTCAATGAGATGCATCAGGGAAATCCAAATCAAAACCTCAATGTAATACCACCTCACACCAGTCAGAATGGCTAAAATTAACAAGTCAGGAAACGACAGATGTTGGTGGGGATAAGGAGAAAGGGGAACCCTTCTTCACTGCTGGTGGGAATGCAAGCAGGTGCAGCCACTCTGGAAAACAGTATGGAGGTTCCTCAAAAAGTTGAAAATAGAGCTGCCCTATGACCCAGCAATTGCACTATGGGTATTTACCCCAAAGATACAAATGTAGTGATCCGAAGGGTTACGTGCACCCTGATGTTTATAACAGCAATGTCCACAATAGCCAAACTATGGAAAGAGCCATGATGTCCATCAGCCGATTAATGGATAAAGAAGATGTGGTATATATATACAATGGAACATTATGCAGTCATCAAAAGGAACAAAAACTTGCCATTTGCAATGACATGGATGGAACTGGAGGGTATTAGGCTGAGCGAAATAAGTCAATCAGAAAGAAAGACATGTATCATATGATCTCACTGATATGAGGAATTGTTAATCTCAGGAAACAAACTGAGGGTTGCTGTAGTGGTGGGGGAAGGGCGGGATGGGGTGGCTGGGTGATAGACACAGGGGAGGGTATGTGTGATGGTGAGCACTGTGAATTGTGTAAGACTGTTGAATCACAGACCTGTACCTCTGAAACAAATAATACATTATATGTTAAAAATAAAAAGAAGAGAGTAGGAAGGGAGAAATGAAGGGGGGGAAATTGGTGGGGGAGACAAACCATGAGAGACCATGGACTCTGAGAAACAAAGTGAGGGTTCTAGAGGGGAGGGGGTGGGGGGATGTGTAAGCCTGGTGATGGGTATTAAGGAGGACACATTCTACATGGAGCACTGGGTGTTATACGCAAACAATGAATTATGGAACACTACATCAAAAACTAATGATGTAATTTATGGTGAATAACATAACATAATAATAATAAAAAAAAGAAAACTGAAAAAAAAAGTATGTCAGACATATAAAATATTTTTGCTCATTCCCTGTGATCAGAAGCCTGTTTTGGAGAATCCCTGTTTTATTTAAGGTTGTATATTCTTTGAAGGCTGGAATTTAACCTTAATTTTTCTTTTAATTCACCACAGTAACTAGAGCCATACTACTAGTTGCTTGTTTAGTAGTTATTGGTGTATATGGCACAATAGAATATTCATTTACATTAAATAATTAACTTGGCATTGAATGCTTACTGTCAGATAGTACAGTTGCAAACATGAATAACAAAATCCTTGAATCTCTTGATTTAACAAACTAATAGACAAGACAATATTGCAAACAGAAAAATAAAACAATGTGATAAGTGTTAGACGATACATGCACAGACTTATTCAATACATGCAATGAGGATGGGGGCAAGATAGTGGCTGAGTTGGGGACCTTGTTTCATCTGGTCCCTCGAATTTAGCTAGATATCTATGAAACCATTCTGAACACACATGAATTCAACCTGAGATGTAAGAAAATTTATCTGGATCTCTACAAGCAGAAAAATGACTACTTTTTTTGAGGTAGGAGGTGCAGAACCTTGAATCTTCAGGGGAAACATCCAGAGATAAGGGGAGGGGGAGGGAGCCTCCATAAGCTGGCTGCCAGAAAATGATATAACATTGGAGCAAAAAAATCAAGACCCTTGGAAATCTACTCAAGTGAGAGTCACCCCCTTCTGAAAAGGGCACAGGGGGTGAGTAGGGCAGAATTCTAGGGGGATCATTGTGGTCTCAGGATTCCAGGGGACTCAGAAAGAACAGGGGAGCCCAATCAGATAGAGTACCCAAGCAGTGGAGCAGGGAGACTGGTTGTGGTCAGCGAACCCAGAGGGGATTTTCAGCTCTGGACACCATATACCATGACCTGAGCTAGTAGGGAGACCACCCTCTGCCTGACTACCTTGAAAAAGACTAGAAGCTGTGGGCTGTCTAACATCCTAGGGGAGATATAGAACTGCCTGCACCCATTACAGGGACAGCTCTCAGGGCAGTGTGGCCCACGAGGAGATGCTGGGAAGCACCCAGCATGACCTAGGAGCTGCGGAAGAGGGTGGCCATGGGAGCCCATGGCCACTGGCAGTTGTGGAGTCACAAGACATAGAGGCACTCACCGGGGGTTCCCGTGGCTCTCTCAGGAGAAGAGCAGCCGGCGGGAGCCATGGGATTCGGCAGTTTGGCACATAAAGAGCCCGTACTCGTGACTGGGTAACAGTTCTCAGGGTGGTGTGATCCCCAAGGGATACTGGGGTGGCACTCAACATGACCCGTGAGTTGCAGAAGAGGGTGCACATGCGAGCCCACTGCCACTAGCAATTGCAAAGTCACAAAGCAGAGAGATGCTCGCAGGTCCCTATGACTCCCCAGGAAGAGGTGTGGCGGGCACAAATTGCATGAGTCTGTAGAGTTTGGTATGTGAAGAGATGGAGACAGATGGACTTGGAGGATTTGCTGAGGGGGGATGGAGCATGAAGTTTTGGCTCTGGGCTGGAGATTCCCCCATGGCCATGATTGCTCTGACCCTCTAAAGAGAAGTGGAAAGACACCAGGGAACAAAAGCAGCACAGCCAACGAGCTCACATTAAGCCCATCTCCCTGACAAGTGGTGGGGTAACTCCACTCAGGCAAAGATGCCTGAGAAGCCAAGCAGCAGGCCCATTCCCCAGAAGACAGAGTGGAAGAACAGATGAATGATAAGCTTATATCCCACAGGACTGTAAAACTCCAGCACCAGGGGAAAATAATATAGGGGGCTCCAGGTATTCCCTCACGATTCGCATATACTTCAGGCTAAAATTTTACATTTCTTTTTTAGTTTCTTTTCTTATTCTTTTTTTTAACCCTGCCCCCATTTCAAGTAGATTCGTATTTCCCAACCTATGTTTTTAAGTCACTTCTTAAATTTTATTTTCTTTTTCACATATATATCTTATAGATTTTTGACCCATGCTAGGCCATTTGTCACTCTACTCAATTTTATCTCGATATATATGTAAATTCTGATTTCTTTGCAATTTTGGGATATAGTGTCTTCTAATACACAGACCAAAAATCAAGTAGGAACAAGCAGGTCACCCTGCTATGTTCACCCTGAGAGATTATAATCTCTCTCCCTACCACCCTCTTTATTTTTTCTCTTTTATTTTTTCTTTCTTTTTTATTGTTTTGGATCATCTTGGCTTTGATGGTGTATTTGTGGTAACTTTTGACCACTTTGGATTTTTTTTTTAAAGATTTTCTTTATTTATTTGAGAGAGAGAGTGAGAGAGAGAGAGAGCACAAGACGGGGGAGCGGGAGAGGGAGAAGCAGACTTCCCGCCGAGCAGGGAGCCCGACGCGGGACTCGATCCCGGGACTCCAGGATCATGACCTGAGCCGAAGGCAGTTGCTTCACCAACTGAGCCACCCAGGCGCCCGGACTTTGGATTTTTTTGTAGCTGCTTGGGTTGTGGTTGATATTTTGGACTCTGTACATTATCTCAACCATCCCTCAACAGAATGACTAGGAGGAGGAACTCCCAACAAAGAAAAGAACCAGAGACAATGTCCACTGCCACAGATCTAATGGATATGGATATAAGCAAGATATCAGAGATAGACTTCAGAGTAGCAATTACGAAGTCAATAGCTAGGCTTGAGAAAAACTTCAATAACAATTTAGAATCTCGAAGGGCAGAAATGAGATCTAATCAGGCCAAACTTAAAAATGCTATGAATGAGATGCAGTCTAAACTGGATACCTAACAGCAAGGGTAAATGAGGCAGAAGAACTCATTAGTGATCCAGAAGATAAGCTGATAGAAAGGAAGGAAGCCATGGAGGATAGGGATAGGCAGCTAGAAACCCATGAGAACAAACTTAGAGAGATCAATAATGCCATGAAACATTCCAATGTCAGAATTAATGGGATTCCTGAGAGTATGGAGAGAGAGAGAGATGACTAGAAGGTATATTTCAGCAAATCATAGCTAAGAACTTCCTTAATCTGGGGAAGGAAACAAGCATTCATGTCCAAGAGGCAGAGAGGACCCTCTCAAAATAAAAAAAAAAATAAAATAAGAATAAAAATATATCAACACTTTGACATATAATACTGAAACTTGCAAATCTTAGAGCCAAGGAAGCTATCCTGAGAGCAACCAGGAGGAAGAGATTTCTTATGGAAGGAGGGAGGGAGATCAGAATAATGTCAGACCTATCCACAAAGACCTGGCAAGCCAGAAAGGCTTGGCAAGATATATTCAGGGTATTAAATGAGAAGAACATGCAACCAAGAATACCTTATCCAGCAAGGCTGTCATTCAGAACAGACGGAGAGATAAAGAGCTTCCAGGACAGGCAGAAACTGAAAGAATATGTGACCACCAACACATCCTTGCAAGAAAAATTAAGGGGGATTTTATAAAAGAAGAAATGTAGACCAGAAATTTACAGAGATGATCTACAGAAATAGGGAATTCACAGGCAATATGATGGCACTAAATTCATATCTTTCAGTAGTGACTCTCAACGTGAATGGGCTGAATGCTCCCTTCAAATGGCAGAGTTTCAGATTGGATAAGAAAGCAGGACCTATCCATATGCTGTCTAGAAGAGACTGATTTTGAACCTAAAGACACCTCCAGATTGAAAGTGAGGGGATGGAGAACAATTTATCATGCCAATGGACCTCAAAAAAATGCTGGGGGTACCAATTCTCATATCAGAAAAATTAGATTTTAAAACAAAGACTGTAGAAAGAGAGGTAGAGGGATACTCTATCCTACTTAAAGGGTCTATCCAACAAGAAGATCTAACAATTGTAACTATTGAACTATATTTAATTGTAACAATTAAAGAGGAACTTACAATGCAATTAATGAATTGTTGAACACTACATCAAAAACGAATTATGTATTATATGTCTGCTAATTGAACATAAAAAAAAGCAACTTAAACAGTTCATATAAAAAAATGAAAATGAAAACACATTGGTTCAGAACCTATGGAATACTGAAAAGGTGGTCCTTAGAGGGAAGTGCAAAGCCATCCAAAAACTCTCAAAAAATTAGAAAAATCCCAAATGCACAAGCTAACCCTACACCTAAGGGATCTGGTGAAAGAACAGCAAATAAATCCTAAACCAAGCAGGAGAAGAGAAATAATAAAGATTAGAGCAGAAATCAATGAAACAGAATCTAGAACAGTAGAACAGATCAATGAACCTAGAAGCTGGTTTGTTGAAAGAATTAATGAGACTGATAAACCTCTGGCCAGACTTATCCAAAAGAAAAGAGAAAGGACCCAAATTAATAAAATCTTGAACGAAAGGGGAGAAATCATGACCAATACCAGGTAAATACAGGCAATTATTAGAACTTATTAACAACACTTGTATGCCAACAAACTAGGCAATCTGGAAGAAATGGATGCATTCTTGGACACATAAACTACCAAGACTGAAACAGGAAGAAATAGACAATCTGAACAGACCAATATCCAGCAAGGAAATTGAAACAGTAATCAAAAACCTCCAAAAAGAAAAACAAGAGTTCAGGGCCAGATGGCTTCCCAGGGGAATTCTACCAAACATTTAAGAAGAAATCATGCCTATTCTACTGAAGCTGTTCCAAAAAATAGAAATAGAAGGAAAATTCCCAAACTCATTCTATGCGGTAGCATTACCCTGATCCAAAAACTAGACAAAGACCCCATCAATAAGGAGAATTACAGACCAATATCCCTGATGAACAAGGATGCCAAAATACTCAACAAGATCCTAGTCAATAGGATCCAACAGTACATTAAAAGGATTATTCACCATGACCAGGTGGGGTTTATTCCTGGGATGTTAGGGTGGCCCAACTTTGGCAAATCAATCAACATGATAGACCACATTAACAAAGAAGAGACAAGAACTATATGATCCTCTCAATTGATGCAGAAAAAACATTTGCCAAAATACAGCATCCTTTCTTCATTAAAACTCTTTAAAATATAAGGATAGAGGGAACATACCTCAATATCATAAAAGCCATCTATGAAAAGCCAACAGCAAATATTATTCTCAATGGGAAAAAACTGAGATCTTTCCCCTTAAGGTCAGGAACACAACAGGGATGCCCACTCTCAAAACTTTTGTTCAACATAGTACTTGAAGTCCTAGCCTCAGCAATCAGACAACAAAAAGAAATAAAAGGCATTCAAATTGGAAAAGAAGTCAAACTCTCTCTCTTCACAGATGACATGATACTTTATGTGGAAAATCCAAAAGACTCCACCCCCAAATTATTAGAATTTATACAGCAATTCAGCAATGTGGCAGGATACACAATCAATGTACAGAAATTAGTTGCATTTCTACACACTAACAATGTGACTGAAGAAAAAGAAATTAATGAATCTATTCCATTTACAACTGCACCAAAAACCATAAGATATCTCAGAATAAACCCAACCAAAGGTGTAAAGGATCTATCTATACTCTAGAAACTACAGAACACTTATGAAAGAAATTGAGGAGGACATAAACAGATGGAAAAACATTCCATGCTCATGGATTGGAAGAATAAACGTGAAAATGTCTATGCTGCCCAGAGCAATTTACACTTCCAATGCATCCCCTATCAAAATAGCATTGACATTTTTCACAGAGCTTGGAAAAACAATCCTAAAATCTGTATGGAACCAGAAAAAAACCCTGAATTGCCAGGGGATTGTTGAAAAAGAAAAACAAATCTGGGGGCATCGCATCACAATGCCTGACTTAAAGCTATATTACAAAGCTATGATCATCAAGACAACATGGTATTGGCAAAAAACAAAAACAAAAACAAAGAAAACAGACACATAAATCAGTGGAGCAGAATAGAGACCCCAGAAATGGACCCTCAACTCTATGGTCAACTAATCTTCAACAAATCAGGAAAAAATATCCAATGGATAAAAGACAGTCTCTTCAATAAATGGTGCTGGGGAAATTGGACAGCCACATGCAGTAGAATTAAACTGTACCATAGTAATACATCATACACAAAGATAAACTCAAAATGGATGAAAGACCTCAATGTGACACAGGAATCCATCAAAATCCTAGAGGAGAACATAAGCAGTAACCTCTTCGACATTGGCTACAGTGACTTATTTCAAGACATGTCTCTAAAAGCAAGGGGAACAAAAGCAAAAGTGAACTATTGGGACTTCATGAAGATAAAAAGCTCCTACAAAGCAAAGGAAACAGTCAAGAAAACTAAGAGGCAACCCATGGAATGGGAGTGGATATATGCAAATGACATTATGGATAAATGACTAGTATCCAAGATCTGTAAGGAACTTCTCAAACTCAACACCCAAGACACAATTAATCCAGTCAAAAAATGGGCAGAAGACATGAACAGAGATTTCTCCAAAGAAGACATACAAATGGCTAACAGACACATGAAAAAATGTTTGACATCACTAGCCATTAGTGAAATTCAAATCAAAACCACAATGAGATATCACCTTACACCAGCTGGAATGGCAAAAATTAACAAAACAGGAAACAACAAATGTTGGTGTAGATGTGGAGAAAGGGGAACCCTCTTACACTGTTGGTGGGATTGCAAACTGGTACGGCCACTCTGGAAAACAGTATGGAGGTTCCTCAAGATGTTAAAAATAGAGCTACCTTGTGACCCCACAATTGCACTACTAGGTATTTACCCCAAAGATACAGACATAGTGAAAAGAAGGGGTACAGCACCACAAAGTTCATAGCAGCAATGTCCACAATAGCCAAACTGTAGAAGGAGCTGAGATATCCTTCAACAGATGAATGGATAAAGAAGATGTGGTTCATATATACAATGGAATATTACTCAGCCATCAGAAAGGATGAATACCCAGCATTTACATCGACATGGATGGAACTGGAGAGGATTATGCTAAGTGAAATAAGTCCAGCAGAGAATGACAAGTATCATATGGTTTCACTCATATGTGGAACATAAGAAATAGTGTGGAGGACATTAGGGGAAGGGAGGGAAAACTGAATGGGAAGAAATCAGAGAGGGAGACAAACTATGAAAGACTCTGGGGGCGCCTGGGTGACTCAGTCGTTAAGTGTCTGCCAGGGTCCTGGGATCAAGCTCCACATTGGGCTCCCTGCTCAGCGGGAAGCCTGCTTCTCCCTCTCCCACTCCCCCTGCTTGTGTTCCCTCTCTCGCTGTGTCTCTCTCTGTCAAATAAATAAATAAAATCTTAAAAAAAAAGAAAGAAAGACTCTGGACTCCAGGAAACAAACTGAGGGTTACAGAAGGGAGGGGAGTGGGGGGATGCCCTAACAGGGTGGTGAGTCTTAAGGAGGGCACTTGTGGTGATGAGCACTGGATGTTATACTAATGAATGCAACTAACGAATCATTGAACACTACATCAAAAACTAATGATGTATTATATGTTGGCTAATTGAACATAATAAAAAAATGCAATGAGAGTTACAGAAATCATCATAGAAATAATAAAGATAAACACAAACATTATAAATTCTCCAGGTGATGAAAAAGGTGAAGAATATTGCTGGTGGGAGAAATAATATAAGCATATGAAAATAATATGAAACAAATGATTCCTACAGTATTTGACCAGAAGTAATATAGTTATATGTTAAAGCTAGACTGTAACTGTCAGAAAACGTAAACAACAACACTAGCAGAAACAGAGAAGCGAAGCATGGGTTATATTGTAAAAAGTCTTGTTCCCTATGATTAAAAAAAAAAAATGGATTTTCATCTTATAAAAAACTGGGGTCCACACAAGAACTGTGAGAAGATACAAACTAGGGTAAAAAAAAATGGTCCTGTTTGGCCAAGTACTACTTTTTTTTATTGTTTTTAATGACATTAGCGAATATGTATGGTATGCTTTTAAGTGAAATGAATGGAATGCAAAATTGTACATACAATGTGATCTTCTTTTACTTTTTAATCTTTTTATTCCAAGATTTTGTTTAAATTTAAGTTAGTTAACATATAGTATTGGCTTCAGGAGTAGAATTTAGTGATCCGTATCTTACATATAACACCCAGTGCTCATCACAACATCTTCCCTCCTTAAGGCCCATCACCCATTTAGCACATCCCCCCACCAACTTCCCCTGCAGCAACCCTCAGTTTGCTCTCTATATTTAAGTCTCTTGTGGTTTGTTTCCCTCTCTTTCACCCCCCGCCCCTATGTTCATCCATTTTGTTTCTTAAATTCCACATACGAGTGAAATTATATGGTATTTGTCTTTCTCTGATTGATGTAATATACTCTAGCTCCATCAGTGTTGTTGCAAATGGCAAGATTTCATTCTTTATAGGGACGGAGTAATATTCCATCCTATATAGATACAACATCCTCTTTATCCATTCATCAGTTGATGGACATTTGGGCTCTTTCCATAATTTGGCTGTTGTTGATAATGTTGCTATAAACATCAGGGTGCATGTGTACTTTCTATTCAGTATTTTTGTATCCCTTAGATAAATACTTAGTAGTGTAATTGCTGAATCATAAGGTAGTTTTATTTTTAACATTTTGAGGAAGCTCCATACTGTTTTGCAGAGTGGTTGCACCAGTTTGAATCCCGACTAACAGTGGAATAGGGTTCCCCTTTCTCCACACCTTTGCCAAAATCCGTTGTTTCTTGTGTTGTTAATTTTAGCCATTCTGACAGGTATTCCGTCCTGTTTTTGACTTGTATTTCTCTGATGATGAGTATTGTTGTGCATCTTTTCATGCATCTGTTAGCCATCTGTATGTGTTCTTTGAAAAAAATGTCAATTTATGTCTTCTGCCCATTTCTTAACTGGATTATTTGTTTATTGGGTGTTGAATTTGAGATGTTCTTTATATATTTTGGATACTCATTCTTTATCAGATATGTTATTTGCAAATATCTCCTCCCATTCTGTAGGTTGTCTTTTAGTTTTGTTAATTGTTTCCTTTTCTGTGCAGTTTTTTTTTTTTTTTTTATCTTGAGGAAGTCCCATTAGTTCATTTTTGCTTTTATTTCCCTTGCCTTGATAGACCTGTTCACTAAGAAGTTGCTATGGCCAATGTCAAAGAGGTTGTTGCTTGTGTTTTCCTCTAGGATTTTGATGGTTTCCTGTCTCATATTTGGGTCTTTATCCATTTTGAATTTATTTTGTGGATGGTTTGTAAGAACGTGGTCCAGTCTCATTCTGCTGCATGTCGCTTTCCAGTTTTCCCAACATCATTTGTTGAGGAATCTTTCTGTTTTTCCATTGGCTATTCTTTCCTGCTTTGTCAAAGATTAGTTGACCATATACTTGTGAGTCCATTTGTGGGTTTTCTATTCTGTTCCATCGATCTATGTGTCTGTTTTTATGCCAGTAACATACTGCCTTCATGACTAAATTTTTGTAATATAGCTTGAAGTCCAGAATTGTGATGACTCCAGCATTGCTTTTCTTTTTCAGGATTGCTTTGGCTATTCAGGGTCTATTTTGGTTCCATACATACTTTAGGATTATTGGTCCTAGCTTTGTGAAAGATGCTGGTGGTATTTTCATGGGTATTGCATTAAATGTGTAGATTGCTTTGGGTAGTATAAACATTTTAACAATATTTGTTCTTCCAATGCATGAACATGGCATGCTTTTCCATTTCTTTGTGTCATCTTCAATTTCTTTCATAAGTGTTCTATAGTTTTCATAGTACAGATAATTTGCATATTTGGTTAGGTTTATTCCTAGGTATCTTATGGGTTTTGGTGCAATTGTAAATGAGATTGATTCCTTTATTTCTCTTTCTGCTACCTCATTATTGGTTTATAGAAATTCGGCAGATTTCTGTACATTGTGTGACTTTGCTGAATTCGTTTATCACTTCTAGCAATTTTTTGGTGGAGTCTTTTGGGTTTTGTACATAGAGTATCATGTTGTCTGCAAATAGTGAAAATTTGACTTCTTCCTTGCTGATTTGGATGCCTTTTTTTTCTTTTTGTAGTTGTCTAATTGCTGAGGCTAGGGCTTCTTGTACTATGTTATATAACAGTGTTGAGAGTAGACATCCCTTTCTTGTTCCTGACCATAGAAGACAGGCTCTCAGTTTTTCCCCATTGAGGATGATATTAGCTGTGGGTCTTTCATATATGACTTTTATGATTTTGAGGTATATTCCCTCCCTTCTGTCAGCCAGGGACTATTCTGATATTAACACACACAGTCCCATATCCTGGGAAGCTCCATAGTCACAGGAAGATGGGGCAGTTTGTTGCCCATTATGAGGGTACCCAAGTTGTATTTTGGAGAGATAACTCACTATAACCTTAAATGAAGCCAGAGTGTGGAAGAATGAAAAAGGGGCTGGAGGTAGGAAACTCAATTGGGAAAAAATTAGAATTTCAATAAAATATTTCTTCCTGAATAGCCTCATTTGTGTAAAAAATATTTTTAAGTAATTTTTAATAGTTCTCTGCCACACAGATCAGGGTGCTGGGGCCTTAAAAAACAACCTAATTGTACAATTTTGAAAGAAGTATTTGTAAAGCTAAAATCATGTCTAACGTTGTTATAAGATTGTGCTTACATGCAAAGTTTTCACATGGAAAAAAAATTTTCTTGTTTGGTTTTTTACTTTCAACTGGAATAGTCATTTTTTAACCAAAATCAGAGTATGTGTAAAGTATTATAAGAAGAACTTCAAAGAAATTTAAAGTCAGAAAAAAACTGAGGTTTATTAAGCAGTAATTCTGATATGTGGTGAAACTCTAACCTCTAAGGAGTTCAATAACTTAGCAGAGATGCAAAGAAGAAAAAATAATGTTCAAAAGCTTCATTCAAAGATGTAGCTTTTATAAAGTCTATGGAGAACACAGCATAGCTTACACATTTCACAAGAAGACTGAAGGAGGCTCTCATATGGCACATATATCTTTAATAATGAAAATTGCAATGTAATTCATGCCAATGATAAAAAAAATCACACATTTTATAAGGGTATAAAATTCAAATAAAATTCACCTTCATTATAGTCTCACACCCCAGAGGAAATTACTATAACCTTTAGAACTTTTACTTGGCTTATACAAACACATCTATGTATATACTTATATTTGCACAAATGGAATCATATTATACATATTCTGCAAAAGAGGGCTTCCTTTTAGCCTTCTAGTTAAAGTCAAGACCTCCTTTGACATTTATTAGTTCTGTATTAAGTTTCGTAGACTGAATATTTAGCAAGCTAGCCTATGAATAGACAGGGTCACCAAATGAGTTGCTTTTCAGTGGAAATTACTGTTTTCCTTTTTCTCAACTTACTGTTTGATCCCTAAGCAGTCAAATGAACCAGCTGTACAATCAATCCACATTACTCAAAAAGACAGTCAAAAATATTATTTTGACTTTTTTTGATTTTTTTTATTACATAGAAATGGCCACAATCATTGTCTAATTCGTTCATTAAACAAATATTTATTAAGAATGTACCGTGTGAAGGGCACTGTCCTAGATGTGGAAAAGAACATGTAACAGTCATATTGATAACATAATGCATAGTTATTATTATCATTATTTTTACTAACACCACAAAATGTTTTTCAGCCTTCATTTCCATTCTAAACAATGACTTTTACTTTTGTAACTTGCAAATTTACTTTAAATATATATTTCTTGTAAGCTTTCATTTTCCCAAGAACTGATATCTTTTTCATAGTAATATCAACTACCTTCAGTGTTTTTTGTTATTAAATAAAGCAAGTAGTTTATTTAGATTTCCTTAATTTTTACCTAATGTCAATTTTCACTTCCTCCCTCCCTTCCAAGATACCACAGTACATTTAGTTGATATGTCTCTTTAGCTGCTCTTATCTATGATAATGTTTAAAAAATAACTTACTAACAGAATATTCACATAAAATACAACTAACCATTTAAAGGGGAACGGTTTATTAACATTTTTATTGGAAGATAGATGAGACACAATGATACATTAGTATCAGGTATACAACATAGTGGTTCAATAATTCTACACATTATGCTATGCTCAACACAAGAGTAGCTACCATCTGCAACAATGCAATATTATTACAATACCATTGACAATATTCCCTATGCTGTACTTTTTATTCCCATGATTTATTTATTCCATAAATGGAAGCCTGTATTTCCCACTCTCCTTTACCCATTTTGCCCAACCCCCTATCCTTTCACCTGTGGAAATCATCAGTTTCTTCACTATACTTATAGAGTGATTCTGCTTTTTTTATTGGCTTATTCATTTTTCTTTTTTAGATTCCACATATGAGGCATGCCTTGGTGGCTCAGTTAGTTGAGCATCTGACTCTTGATTTTGGCTCAGGTCATGATCCCAAAGTCGTGGGATTGAGCCCCACATCAGGTTCTGAATTCAGTGGAGAGTCTGCTGCAGATTATTTTCCTCTCCCTCTGCCCTTCCACCACTCGTACGTGCTCACTCTCTCTCTAAAATAAATAAATAAATAAATAAATAAATAAATAAATAAATAAATCTTAAAAAATGATTCCAAATATGAGTGAAATCATACAGCTGTCTGCACAGACAGATATATGACTGTGCAGACTTACATTTTCTGTCTAACATATTTGGCTCAGCATAATGTCTGCTAAATCCATCCATGTTGGTACAAATGGCAAGATCTAATTCTCTTTTAAGGTTGAGTTGTATTCCATTTTGCATATATATATATATATATATATATATGCAAATATATATTTGTACATTCATTTATTGATGGACACTTGGGTTGCTTTCATATCTTACCTATTGTAAATAATGCTGCGATAAACATAGGGCTGTATATATCTTTCCAAATTAGTGTTTTCATTTTCTTTGTGTAAATACCCAGTACTGGAATTTTTGGATCATATGGTATTTCTATTTTTATTTTTTAGAACTTTTCGTACTGTTTTCATATGTATATACATATATATACACCACTTTTTCTTTACTTCTTTATCCATTCATCAGTTCAGGGACACGGGTTCTTTCCATAATTTGGCTATTGTTGAAAATGCTGCCATAAAAATTGAGGTGCATGTGCCCCTTTGAATCTGTATGTTTTGAATAAATACAAAAGTGTAATTGATGGGTCATAAGGTAGTTCTATTTTTAACTTCTTGAGGAACCTCTAAACTGTTTTCCAGAGTGTCTGCACCAGTTTGCATTCCCACCAACTGTGCAGGAGTTTTCCCCTTTCTGCACATCCTTGCCAACATCGGTTCTTTCCTGTGTTGTTGATTTTGACAGTGTGAGGTGATATCTCAATGCAGTTTTGATTTGTATTTCTCTGATGATGAGTGATTTTGAGCATGTTTTCATGTGTCTTTTATCCATCTGTATGTCTTCTTTGGAAAAAATATCGACTCATATTTTCTACCCATTTTTAAATTGGATTAATTGGTTTTTGGGTGTTAAGTTTGATAAGTTCTTCGTATATTTGAATACTAACCCTTTATCTGATATATCATCTGCAAACATCTTCTTCCATTCCATAGGTTTCCTTTCAGTTTTGTTGATCGTTTCCTTCACTGTGCAGATTTTTATCTTCATAAAATCTCAAAAGTTCATTTTTGTTTTTGTTTCCCTTGCCTCTGGAGATGTGTCTAGGAAGAACTTGCTATGGCTGATGTCAAAGAGGTTGGTGACTGGGTTTGCCTCTAGGATTCTGAAAGACGCCACCAAAAAATTGCTAGAATTAATTCCTTAATTTAGTAAAATTGCAAGATACAAAATCATTGTACAGAAATTGGTTGCATTTCTATACACCAATAATGAAGTAGCAGAAATGAAATTAAGGTATTGGCCCCATTTACAGTTGCATCAAAACCCATAAAATACCTAGGAATAAACCTAACCAAAGAGGTAAAACATCTGTACTCTGAAAACTATAGAACACTTATGAAAGAAATTGAAGAGGATACAATGAAATGGAAAAACATTCCATGCTCATGGATTAGAAGAACATTTTTAAAATGTCTATTCTACTCAAAACAATATACACATTTAATGCAATCCTTATCAAAATATCACCAGCATTTTTCACAGAGCTAGAACTCACAATCCTAAAATTTGTATGAAACCACAGAAGACCCTGAATAGCTAAAGTGATTTTGAAAAAGAAGAACAGAACGAGAGGCAACATAATTCTGGATTTCAAGCTATATTACAAAGCTATAGTCATGGGGACAGTATGGTACTGGCACAAAAACAGACACATAGATCAATGGAACAGAATAGAAAACCCAGCAACAGCAGCAGACCCTTCCATTCACAGATGCCACCAGTAGGCCCTCCCAGAATTCCAGACCAACCTACATGTTTAAGGCCTTCCCCTGAAGATGTCAGCCGATGGAGGCTACAAGAGGTGCCCATTACTTTAACATGTGCATTCATCAATACAAGGATTTAAGAGACATAAATATTCAGGAAAACACAACACAACAAAATGAAACTAATAAAGTTTTAGTAACTAACTTTAAATAAATGGAGATCAGTGAACTGCCTGACAAAGCATTCAAACTAATAATATTTTTTAAAAGATTTTATTTATTTATTTGAGAGGGAGAGAGAGCATGAGAGTGAGGGACAGAAGGAGAGGGCAGAGGGAGCCTGATGTGGGGCTCAATCCCAGGACCCTGAGATCATGACTTGAGCCAAAGGCAGACACTTAACTGAATGAGCCACCCAGGCACCCGACAAACTAAAAATCTTAAAGAAATTCAGTAAGATACAAAACAGCAGAGAGAACTAAACAAAATCAGATAAAAAATAGATAAACAAATGTAGAGGATCAACAAAGAAATAGAAACCATAGAAAAGAACCGAATTGAAATCCTAGAGTTGAAGAATGAATTGAAAAATTCAAAGGAGAGCTTCAATAGCAGACTTGATTAAGTAGCAGAAAGAATTATTGAACTCAAAGAAGTCATTTGAAATTATCCAGTCAGAGGAGCAAAAAATTAAAAAAAAAAAAAAAGTTAAGAGAGCCTCTAGGACTTATGGAACCCCATCAAAAGAAACAATACATGCGTGATAAGACTACTAGAAGGAAAGGAGAGGGATAAAGGGGCAGAAAGCTTATTTAAAGAAACAATGCACAAAAATTTCCCAAATTTTGGCAGGGAAATGGACATCCCAATTCATGAAGCTCAAAAATACCTAAATAGGTTGAAACTAAAAAGATCTACATAAAACAAATTATAAATTGTTAAAAAAAACAGAAAAGTAAAGAAACCCAAAGAGAATTTTGAAAACCACAGAAAAATGATTTGTCCCATACAAAGGAACTTCCATAATACCATCAACAGATTCTTCAGCAGAAACCATGCAGATCAGAAGGGTATGAGATGATATATTTAAACTACTAAAAACAACCCTGCCAACCAAGTATATCATAAACATCAAAGCTGTCCCTCAAAAATAAAGGAGTGATAAAGACTTCCAAAATAAACAAAAGTTAAAGGAGTGTGTCACCACTAGACCTGCCTTATAAGAAGTGCTAAACCCATTGTTCAAGTTGAAATGAATAGGCAATAAACAGAACCACAAAGGCATATGAAAGTACAAATCTCACTGGTAAAGGTAAATATTAAATAAATACAAAACATTCTAATTTTAGAATGGTGGTATGTAAAACACTTTTAACCTGAACATAAAAGTTAAATGACAAAGTATTAAGACTAACTATAATGACAAATATTTCATGATGAATACAAAATATAGAAAGAAGTAAATATTTATATCAATAGCAAAAGTGTGTGGGGAGATTAAAAGTGTAGAGTTTCCATATTTAATTAATTTTTTTTAAGATTTTATTTATTTATTTGACAGAGAGAGAGAGGGAGAAGCAGGCTTCCCGCCGAGCAGGGAGCCCGATGTAGGACTCGATCCCAGGGCCCTGGGATCATGACCTGAGCCGAAGGCAGATGCTTAACGACTGAGCCACCCAGGGGTGCCCATATTTAATTAAATTTAAATAGTTTTCATCATAAAATAGAATATAAGAGGTTCACTGTAAGCCTCCTAGTAACAGTGAGGAAAAAATCTATAGTAGATACACAAAAGATAAAACAAACACGATCTATCACTAAAAAAACACATCAAAGCACAAAGAAAGAATGCAAAAGAACAAGAAATAAATAACCACAATTACAATAGTCACTTCTTATTTATGAATGATGACATTAAATGTAAATGGATTAAATTTACATGTAGAAAACAAAGTTATTGAATAGATTTTAACAAGATCCAATGGATAATCCAATTACAAAATAGGAAAAAAAACATGATTAGACATTTTTCCAAAGACATACAGATGGTCAACAGACATATGAAAAGATGCTCAACATCACTCATCATCAGGGAAATACAAATCAAAACTACACTGAGATAACACCTCACACTGTCAGAATGGCTAAAATCAACAACACGAGAAACAACAGGTGTTGGTGAGAATGTGGAGAAAGGGGAACCTTCTTATACTGCTGGTGGGAATGCAAACCGGTGTAGCCACTCTGGAAAACAGTATGGAGGTTCCTCAAAAAAGTTAGATAGAACTAACCTATGATCTGGCAATTTTACTACTAGGTATTTACCCAAAGGATACAAAAATACTGATTTGAATGGATACATGCACCCTGATGCTTATAGTAGCATTATCTACACTAGCCAAATTATGGAAAGAGCCCAAGTGTCCATTGACTGATGAATGGATAAATATTCCACAGTGGAATATTATTCAGCCATAAAAATACAATTAAATCTTCCCATTTGCAATGACATGAATGGAGCTATAGATAGCTGTGCTAAGCAAAATAATTCAGCCAGAGAAAGACAAATACCATATGATTTCATTTATATGTGAAATTTAAGAAACAATTCAAAGAGCAAAGGGAAAAAAAAGAGAGAGAGGGAGGAAAATCATAAGAGATTCTTAACTAGAGAGGGCAAACTGATGGTTACCAGAGGGGAGGTGAGTGGGAGGATGAGTTAAATAGGTGATAGGGATTAAGGAGTGCACTTGTTGTGATGAGCACTGGGTGTTTTATGAAAGTGTTGAATCACTATATTGTACACCTGAAACTAATATTATTTTGTATGTTAACAAATTAGAATTTAAATTAAAACTTAAGGGGCGCCTGGGTGGCTCAGTCTGTTAAGCATCAGCCTTCGGCTCAGGTCATGATCTCGGCGTTCTGGGATTGAGCCCTGCACCAGGCTCCTTGCTCAATGGGGAGTCTGCTTCTCCTTCTCCCTCTGCTGTTTCCCCCACTTGTCTCTCTGACTCTCTCTGTGTGTCAAATAAATAAATAAAATCTTAAAAAAAAAACTTAAAAAAAAGAAGACCCAAATATATGCTATGTATAAGAGATTCTCATTAGATTTAAGGATGCACATAGCCTGTATGTGAAGGAATGGATAAAGATATTCTAGGCAAAAGGCAAACAAAAGAAAGCAGGAGTGCCTATAATTCTATCAGGTAAAGTATATTTAAGTCAAAAATTCTCATGAAAGTCTAAGAAGGTTATTATATAATGATAAAATAACCAATTATAGAGGAAGATATAGTAATTATAATTTGATATAATCCAACATCAAAGCTCCTATATTTAGAGCAGCATTAACATATATGAAGGGATAAATAGATACCAAACCATAACAGTGGTAGACTTCAACATTACACATTTAATAATGGATAGATCATCCAGATAGAAAATACATAAGGAAATGGCAGTCTTGAAAAACACTATAGACCAAATGGACCTAAAAGACATACAGAACATTCCACCAGACAGCATCAGGATACTCTTTCTTTTTAAAGGAGCATGGGTCATTCTCTAAGGTACATTACATGCTAGCTCACAAAACAAGTCTTGACAGATTAATAACAATCATCCCAATTATCTTTTCCAAACACAATGAAATAAAACTAGAAATCAATAACAAAAGAAATTGGGAAACTCATGGATATATAGAAATTAAACAGACTCTTAAACAACCACTGGATCAAAGAATAAATTAAAAACAAAATTAGAAAATATCTTGAGAAAGTGAAAATAAAAACAACATAGTAAAACATATAATATGACAAAAATAAAAGTAATAAGGGATATTTATATCAATAAACTCTTATATTTAACAAATAAGAAAAATCTGAAATAAACATCCTAACTTTACACCTCAAAGGACTAGAAAAAGAGAAATAAACTGAACCTAAAGTGTGTGAAAAAAGGAAGTAATATCAATATAGGACATATATAAATCAAATAGAGAATAGAATATAAGAAAAAATCAGTGTATATACATGCTTTCTGAAAAAAAAAAGAAAAACAAAACTGACAAATTCTTAGACCAACAATGAAAGAGAAAAGTCTCAATAAATAAAATTAGAAATAAAAGAGGAGACATTACAACTGATGCCACAGAAATTATGTATATATAATAAATGACTATAAACAATTATACACCAAAAAAATGGGCAGCTTCAACGAATAGATAAATTCCTAGAAATATAAAATATACTGAGACTAAAGGAAGAAGAAATAGAAATCCATAATACACCAATAACAAATGGCGATATTGAATCAGTAATTAAAAAAACTCCCCCAAAAGAAAAGACCAAGACCAGATGGCTTCACAGGTGAATTCTACTATACTTTTAAAAAAAGAATCGGGCGCCTGAGTGGCTCAGTCGTTAAGCGGCTGCCTTCAGCTCAGGTCATGGTCCCAGGGTCCTGGGATCGAGCCCCACATCGGGCTCCCTGCTCAGCGGGAAGCCTGCTTCTCCCTCTCCCACTCCCCCTGCTTGTGTTCCCTCTCTCGCTGTGTCTCTCTCTATCAAATAAATAAAATCTTAAAAAAAAAAAATAAATAAAATAAAATAAAATAAAAATAAAAAAAGAATCAATAAAAAACTCCAAAAGATAAAGGAAGGAAAAACTTCCACACTCATTATACAAGGCCAGCATAATCTTCATACCTAAACCAGACCAAAAAAAAAAAAAAAAAAAAGAAAGAAAGAAAGAAAGAAAGAATCTCAAAAAAAGAATGAAAACTATAAGCCAATATCCTTGATGAACTGAATGTAAAATCTTCAAATAAAATATTAGCAAACAGAATTCAGAGCCACCCTAAAAAATTATACACTATGAACAAATGTGACTAATCTTTGGGGAGAAAGAAGGATTCAACATAGGCAAATCAATCAATGTGATATGCCACACTAATGGAATGAAGAACAAAAATCATGATTAATTCAATAGGTGTGCAAAAAGCATTTGACAAAATTCAACACACTTTCATGATTAAAAAAAAAAAAAACACTTTCAGGGTGCCTGGGTGACTCAGTTGGTTAAGCATCTGCCTTTGGCTCAGGTCATGATACCAGGGTATTGGGATCGAGCCCCGCATGGGTCTCCCTGTTCAGCGGGGAGTCTGCTTCTCCCTCTTACTCTCCCTCTGAGCTCTCTCTCTCTCTCAAATAAATAAATAAATAATCTTAAAAAAAATATTTTCAATAAGTTAGGTGTAGAATGAACTTACCTAAACACTAAAAAGGCCATAGATAAAAAGGCCACAAAAAATGATCAGTGGTAAAAAACTGAAAGCTTTTCCTTTAATATTTAGAAAAAAGCAAGGATACCCACTCTCATGACTTCTATTCAACATAATATTGCTCTGAGCCAGAGCAATTAGGCAAAATGCCAAAATAAAAGACATCCAAATTGTAAAGGAAGAAGTAAAATAATCTGTCTGAAGATGACCTATTATGTAGAAACTCCAATAGATTCCATAGAAGTTATAACTGTTAGTTATAACTAATGAATGAATTCAGTGATATTATAGGATTTAAAATCAGATCCACAAATCATTAGATGTCTGGGATTTGCTCATCTTGTACAACTATAACTATTTACTCATTGAGCCACTATCCCTCATATAGCCTCCGCCCATCCCCTGATGATCACAATTCTATTGTCTAGTTCTATATATTTGACTATTTAGATGTCTTATATAAGAGAAGCCATGCATTGTTTGTCTTTCTGTCTCTGACATTCATTTAGCATAATATTGTCTGAGTTTATCCATGTTACTGCAAATGGTAGGATTTTCTTGGTTTAGGCTGCAAAATATTCCATTTTATTTATATACTACATTTTCTTTATTCATCTCATGACAAATCTGATGATCTGTTTTTTATTTTTTTATTTTTAAAGATTTTATTTATTTATCCGACAGAGAGAGAGACAGCCAGAGAGGGAACACAAGCAGGGAGAGTGGGAGAGGGAGAAGCAGGCTTCCCGCGGAGCAGGGAGCCCGATGCGGGGCTCGATCCCAGGACCCTGGGATCATGACCTGAGCCGAAGGCAGACGCTTAACGACTGAGCCACCCAGGCACCCCTGATGATCTGTTTTTTAATCCTGCAATACTAGATAATATTTCCATATCTTGGCTAATGTGAATAGTGCTACAATATACATTGGATATCTATTCAAGATTCTATTTTCAATTCTTGATTTGCATTTCCCTGATCATAACAATATTGAGCATTTTTCCATAAACCTGTTGTCCTTTTGTATATTTTCTTTTTTTTTTTAACCCCCCCCCCCTTTTGTATATTTTCTTTAGAGAAATATATGTTCAATTCCTTTGCCTATATTTAATCAGGTTATTTGTATTTTTTGTTATTGAGCTGTAGGAGTTGTTTATAATTTTTAAAATAGCCTTTTATCAGATATATGGATTGCAATTATTTTCTTCCATTTTATATGTTGCCAGTTGATTGTTTCCTTTGCTTTGCAGCAGCCTTTTAATTTAATAAAATCCCCCAAGTCTATTTTTACTTTTGTTGCCTGTGCTTTTCATGTTATATCCAAGAAATTTGCCAAGACTGGTATCAAGAAGCTTTCCCCCTTTTTTTTCCTATGTATGGGGTTTTTAGTTTCAGGTATTACATTTAAAAGTTAATTAAAGTTGAGTTAATTTGTAATGTCTGGTGTAAGATAAAGGTCCAATTTTATTATCTAGGTGTAGATATCAAGTATGCATTTTACCATTTGTCGAAGAGACTATTTTTTCCCCAGTGTGCATTCGTGGCACCCTTCCTGAAGATCAGTTGACCATACCTTTATTCTGGGCTCGAAATTTTGCTTCATGGGTCTATATATCTATTTTTTAGGCCAGTATTATACTTTTTTTCTTGTAGCTTTATAATACATTTTGAAATTAGGAAGACTGTAACAAGAGATGAAGGGCATTATATCATCATAAAGGGGACAATCAAACAGGAACATCTAATAACTATAAATATTTTTGTGCCCAAAATGGGAGCACCCATATATATGAAACAATTAAGAACAAATATAAAGGAACTCATTGATAATAATACAATAATAGTAGATGACATTAAGATCTCATTTACATCATTAGACAGACCATTTAAACGGAAAATCAACAAGGAAACAATGGCTTTGAATATCAAACTGAACCAGATGGACTTAATAGATATATTCAGAATATTTAATCTAAAAGAGCAAAATACACATTCTTTTCAATTGCATATGGGAAATTCTCCAGAATAGATCACATAGTAGGTCACAAATCAGGTCTCAACAAGTATAAAAAGATTGAGATAATACCATTAATATTTTCTGACCACAACATTATGAAACTTGAAGTCAAAAACAAGAAAAAAATCTGGAAATAACACAAATCCATAGAGGTTAAACAACATGCTAGTAAACAATGAGTGGGTCAACCAGGAAATCAAAGAAGAAATTAAAATATACTTGGTAACAAATGAAAATGAAAACAAAATAGTCCAAAACACTTGGGATGCAGCAAAAGTGATGCTAAGAGGGAACTATATAGCAATACAGTCCTTCCTTAATAAGCAAGGAGAATCAAATAAACAACTTAACCTCACTCCAGGAGGAGCTAGAAAAAGAACAACAAAGCCTAAATCCAGCAGAAGGAAGGAAATAATGAAGATTAGAGCAAACATAAATGATATAAATATAAAAAAGAGAGAGAGAGAACAGATGAATGAAACCAGAAGCTGGTTCTTTAATTAATAAAATTGATAAAACCATAGCCAGACTTGTCAAAAACAAAAGAAAATGGACCAAAATAAATAAAATCAGAAATGACAGAGGGAAATAACAATCAACACCCCAGAAATACAAACAATTATAAAAGAATATTATGAAAAACTATATGCCAACAAATTGGACAACCTGGAAGAAATGGATAAATTCCTAGATATATATGAACTACCAAAATTGAAACAGGAAGAAATGGAAATTTTCAACAGACCAAGAACCAGCAAAGAAATTGAATCAGTAATAAAAAATTTCCCAACAAACAAAAGTCCAGGGCCAGATGATTTTATGGGTGAATTCTACCAAACACTTAAAGAAGAGTTAGTACTTATTCTTTGCAAACCATTCCAAACAATAGAAATGGAAAGAAAATGTCCAAAATCTTTCTATGAGTTCAGCATTACCCTTATACCAAAACCAAACAAAAAGACTCCACTAAAGAAGAGAACTATAGGCCAATATTCCTGATGAAAATGGATGCAAAAATTCTCAATAATATACTAGCAAACCAAATCCGTACATTAAAATCCATACATTAAAATAATCATTCACCACAATCAAGTGGGATTTGTTCTTGGGCTGCAAGGGTGGTTCAATATTTGCAAACATGATACACCATATTAATAAAAGAAAGGATAAGAAACATATGATCATCTCAATAGACGCAGAGAAAACATTTGACATAGTACAACATCCATTTATAATAAGAAACTTCAACATGATAGGGCTAGAGGAAACGTACTTCAACATCAAAAAGGCCATATATGAAAACCCCACAGATAATATCATCCTCAGTGGGGAAAAACTGAGACCTTTTCTTCTATGGTCAGGAACAAGATAGGGCTGTCCACTCTCACCACTGTTATTAATATAATACTGAAAGTTCTAGCCTCAACAATCAGACAATGAAAAGAAATAAAATGTATCCAAATCAGCAAGGAAGAAGTCAAACTTCCACTATTTCCAGATTACATGATACTATATATAGAAAACCCAAAAGACTGCACCAGAAAATTGCCAGAACTGACACACAATTCAGTTAAATCACAGGGTATAAAATCAATGTACATAAACCTGTTACATTTCTATATACAAATAATGAAGCAGCAAATAGAGAAATAAACTAATTGATCCCATTTACAATGGCACCAAAAACCATAAGATGCCTAGGAATAAACCTAACCAAAGAGGTAAAGAATCTGTACTCTAAAAACTACAGAGCACTTATGAAAGAAATTGAGAAAGACACAAAAGAGATGGAAAGCATTCCATACTCATGGATTGGAAGAACAAATCCCTTTAAAATGTCTATAATACCCAAAGTAATTGGGGCGCCTGGGTGGCTAAGTTGGTTAAGCGACTGCCTTCGGCTCAGGTTATGATCTCAGGGTCCTGGGATCAAGCCCTGCATTGGGCTCCCTGCTCGGCGGGAAGCCTGCTTCTCCCTTTCCCACTGCCCCTGCTTGTATTGCCTCTCTCGCTGTCTCTCTCTCTCTGTCAAATAAATAAATAAAATCTTTAAAAAAAAATACCCAAAGTAATCTACACATTTAATGCCATCCTCATCAAAAAACCACCAGCATTTTTCACAGAGGTAGGAAAAACAATCCCCAAATTTGTATGGAACCACAAAAGACTCCGAATAGCCAAAGCAATCTTTAAAAAGAAAAGAAAAGCTGGAGGCATCATGATTCTGGACTTCAAGCTGTATTACAAAGCTGTAGTGATTATAAAAGTATTGTACTGGTGCAAAAACAGACACATAGATCAATGGAACAGAATAGAAAATCCTGAAATGGACCCACAGCTATATGGTCAACTAATTTGCTACAAAGCAGGAAAGAATATCCAATGGGAAAAAGACAGTCTTCAACAAATGATGTTTGGAAAACTGGACAGCAACATGCAGAAAAATGAAACTGGATCACATTTTTACGCCATCCACAAAAATAAATTCAAAATGGATTGCAGACTTAAATGTGAGACCTAGAACCATTAAAATTCTAGAAGAGAACACACATCGGCAGTAATTTCTTTAACATTAGCCATAACAAGATTTTTGTAGATAGGTCTTCTGAGACAAGGGAAACAAAAGCAAAAATAAACTGTTGGGACTTCATCAAAATAAAGAAAGCTTCTGCACGGTGAAGGAAACAATCAACAAAACTAAAAGGCAACCTATGGAATGGGAGAAGATATTTGCAAATGACATATCCAATAAAGTGTTAGTATTTAAAATACATAAATAAATTATAAATCTCAACATCCAAAAAACAAATAATCCAATTAAAAATGGACAGAAGATATGAACAGACATTTCTCCAAGGAAGACATCCAGATGGCCAACAGATACATGACAAGATGCTCAATGTAACTGATCATCAGGGAAATACAAATCAAACCTACAATGAGATATGGCCTCACACCTGTCAGAATGGTTAAAATCAACAACACAAGAAACAATAAGTGTGCCAAGAATGTGGAGAAAAAGGAACTTGCATTGTTGGTGGGAATTCAATCTGGTGCAGCCAATATAGAAAATAGTATGGAGGTTCCTCAAAAAGCTAAAAATACAACATTAAAAAAATTTTTTTTATATCACCATTCACATATTTTTATTATGTATCCATTAACAAATACTGTTACTATAATTATTTTTAGTAATTTGACTTAACTTATAATACTGTTATAAGTGATTTATTCACCAGCATTGTTATATTAGAGCACTGAATTTAACTATATATTTACCTTCACTGGTAAATTTTATACTTTCTTATGTTTACATGTTAATATTCAGCAATTTTTTGCTTAAGTTTGATGAAATCCTTTTAGCTTTTATTGTAAAACCTGTCTAGTGTTAATGAATTCCTTCTTTTTTTTTTTTTTTTTTGTCTTGGAAAATCTTTATCTCTCCTTCAATTCTAAAGGACAACTTTGTCTGGTTTGCAGTGTTTGTTTTGTTTTGGTTTGTTCTTCCGTTTCAGTATGTTGAATATATCATGCTACTTACTGCGGGCCTGCAATGTTTCTGCTGAGAAATTCACTAATAGCTTTATGGGTGTTTTCTTGTACATGATGAATCATTTGTTTTCTTGCTACTGATAAAATTTTGTCTTGACAATTTAATTTTAATGTTTCCCACAGTAGGCTTATTTGGATTCTTCTTATTCGAGGCTTGGACTTCATGAATCAGGATGTCCATTTCTCTCCCTAGATTTGAGAAATTTCAGCCATTATTTCTTTAAATAAACTTCCTTGCATTTTCATTCACTCTTCTCCTCCTGGTATTCCCTTGATACATACAATGATTTCCTTGATTGTGGTTCAGACCTTTAGGCTTTCTTCACTCTTCTACATTCTTTTCTTTTTGCTCCTCTGACTGGATAATTTCAAGTAACTTATCTCTAAGTCAGCTGATTATTTCTTCTGCTTGGTTAAATCTACTGTTGAAATTCTCTATTGGATATTTCAGTTCAACTGTTGAATTCTTATTTTTTTAAGATTTTATTTATTTATTTATTTGACAGAGAGAGTAGCACAAGCTGTGGAGAGCAGGAGGGGGAGAAGCAGGCTCCCCACTGAGTAGGGAACCCAATGAGGGGCTCAATTCCAGGACTCTGGGATCATAACCTGAGCTGAAGGCAGGCACTTAACCCACTGAGCTACCCAGGTGCCCCCAATTATCAAATTCTTTAATTCAAATATTTTGCTAGATTTTTTTATGATTTCTATTTTTTTGATATCCTAATTTTGTTTATGTAACATTTTCCTAATTTCATTTAGTTGTTTATGTTTTCTTGTATCTCACTTAGCCTCTTTAAGTCAATTATTTTGAGTTCTTAGCCAGGCAATTTATCAATCTCCTTTTTTTAAGGGACAGTTATAGATTTATTTTGTACCTTTGGTAGTGTCATAGTCCCTCGATTCTTTTCTCTCTAGTAGATTAATTTTTGTCTTCATACTTGAAAAAGGAGCCACCTTTCTTATCCTTTATATACTGGTTTTGGAAGTGAAAAACCTTGACCGGGGTGTCTAGGTGGCTCAGTCGGTTAAGTGCCTGCCTTCAGCTCAGGTCATGATCCCGGGGTCCTGGGACTGAGTCCCACATCAGGCTCCCTGCTCAGCGGGGAGCCTGCTTCTCCCTCTCCTGCTCCCCCTGCTTGTGCTCTCTCTCGCTCTCTCTCTGTTAAATAAATAAATAAAATGTTAAAACAACAACAACAACAACAAAACTTTTACCAGTTACCCTGGTTAAAGATTCTGGGACTCCATCAAAAGTTTTATGGAGATGTGCATGTCCCACTCCTTTCATATCCTCCTGGTAAAGAATTTTCAGTGTTTTGAATCTTCTCTCAGTCTCACCAAGCCATGTCATCTGACCTAAGCCCTTTTCTTTTTCTTATAGGAGTACAGGAGTCCTTAAGGAGGATTGTTTGGTACAAGCTCCACTTATCTTCTTTAATTCTGAAGGAGAGTTCTCAGTATTTTGGACCTTCTCTCAGGACTGCAGAGATGTACAGGCCCCTGAAATCAGCCTTTACTTTTTCCCCAAGGGAGTGCAGAGAAATGCCAGAATGTTGGATGCAAATGGATCTCTATCTTCCTCCTGAAAGAGAAGTCTTAATATTCTGCACCTTCTTCCATTCCCACAGAGATGAGCTGGCTGTTTGAAGCCATTTTCCCCTTTTTCCTAGAGGAGTGTATGGGAATTCCAGAAGGCTGCGTGCATCTCTACTTCGCTCCCTTTTCCTGAAAGAAAAATCTCGGGATTGTGCACCTTCTCTCATTGCCACAGAGCCATGCAGACTGCTGAGAGATGCTTGCTCCTTTTCCCTAGAGAAGTGCATTCTCCCTAGAGAATGCCAAAACCTAGGTGCAGCCCCAACTCTCTCCCTTCCTCTTGAAAGAGAAGTCTCAGGAGTGTGCATATTCTCTGCATCCTACAGAACCATGCAGGCTCCTGAGACACTGCTCCTTTTCTTTTTCTTAGCAGCCCCCAGGCATTTTATCTCTACCAGCTGTCTCAGTGCTCTGAATGAGATAAGAGAGAAGTAGGTCTCACAGAAAGCACCCTGAAATTCTGGGGATGTCAGAAGGACACCTCACTCATTTTTCCCTGAAAGAGAAACCATAGGCCAAGTGGATCTCTCTTAGCACTGAGCTGTGCAGGCTTGAGGAAAGAACTAAAATGAACAAACCAAAACATTCCTTAAACATTTAAAAACAATTTTACTTAGTTTCATTCTCCTCTGAGATGTTGCAAATATTTTTTTAAGGTTTTATTTTTAAGTAATCTCTACACCCAATGTGGGGCTTGAACTCATAACCCCAAAATCAAGAGTCACATGCTCTAATGACTGAGCCAGCCAGGTGCCCCAAGATGTTGCATATTCTTAACTTAAATCTAGAATTTTCACATAGGCATGTTAGTCCAAATATCATTGTTTTATATGTGTCTGGATGGTGGTGCTATGACTTCCTATTGAGTTTTCTTGCTGGTGTAACTCCCTCTATTGTTTTTAAATTCTCTATTTTGTTTATATACACACTTACTTTTTATTACTTCCAATTTGCTAGCTTTGGATTTAGTTTGCTCTCCTTTTTTTAAAAATTTTATTATGTTATTTTAGTCCCCATACAGTACATCATTAGTTTTTGATGTAATGTTCCATGATCCATTGTTTTCGTATAACACCCAGTGCTCCATGCAATACATGCCCTCCTTAATACTGCTTCTTTTGCTGGTTCTTTAATGTGTGCAGTTAGATGATTCATTTAAAGTATTTCCTTTTTAATGTAGGTCATTGTGCTATGAATTCACTTAGTTCTATTTTTCTTGCATCGTATAAGTTCTGGTATGTGTGCTTTTTCTCATTTCTCTCAATGTATCTTCTTTCTTTAAATGAAGTATAATTAACACACAAAGTTACAATAATTTCAGGAGTACACCATAGAGATTTGAAAATTCTATGTATTATGCTATACTCACAAATGTAGCTACCGTCTGACACTATACAATGCTATTACATCATCACTGACTATATTCCATATGCTATACCATTCATCTCCATGACATATTCATTTTATAACTGGAAGCTTGTACCTCTCATGCCCCATCACCCATTTTGCCCATTCCCATACCTCCGTCCCCACTGGAAACCACCTGTTTGTTCTCTGTGTTTATGGGTCACTTCTGCTTTTTTATGTGTTTGTTTGTTCCTTTTAATAATTTTATTTGAGTACAATTGACACATAATGTTACATTAATTACAACTTTGTGATTTGACAAGTTTATACATTATGCTATGTTTATCACAAGTGAGGCTACAATCTGTCCAATTACATTGCTATTACAATAGCATTCACTGCATTCCTTATGCTGTAACTTTTATTCCTGTGACTTATTCATTACATAACAGGAAGACAGCATCTCCATCTCTCCTTTGCCCATTGAGACCACCACCCCACAGCAATGACCAGTTTATTCTCTCTGTTTATAGCTCTGATTTTGTTTTTGTTTTTTTTTTTTTTCATTTTTTTGAGATATCACTGATGAGTGGAATCATATGGTATTTGTTTTTCTCAGTGTGACTTATTTCACTTAGCATAGTATCCTGTAGGTCCATCAATGTTGCCTCAAATGGCACAGTCTCATTTTTTTTTATGGCTGTGTCATATTTTATATGTATTTTTATTATATAAATTTTTAAATTATGTAATAATATATGTAATTACATAATTTAAAAATTTGATATATATATATATAATCTCACATTTTCCTCACCTGTTCATCTATTAATGGACACAGGTTAATTCCATATCTTGGCTTTTGTAAATTATGCTGCAATAAACATACAGGTGTGAATATCTTCTCAAGTAAGTGTTTTCATTTTCTTTGGGTAAATACTCAATAGTGGAATTTTGGGGTCCTGGGTATTTCTATTTTCAATTTTTTGAGAAACCTCCATACTCTTTTGCCAGTGGCTGTACCAATTCACATTCCCACTAATAGTACATGAGGTTTCCTTTTATCCACATTCTTGTCAACACTTGTTATTTCTTGTCATTTTGATTTTAGCCATTCAAACTGGTATAAGGGGATATCTCATTATGGTTTGATTTCCATTTCCCTAATAATTAATGATGTTAAGCATCTTTTCATGTGTCTATTGGTCATGTGTATTTCTTCTTTGGAAAAGACAACTCAGGTTTTCTGCTTATTTTAAGTTATTAAACTTAAAATAATATATTCCATCCAAGAAATTGGATGGAATATATATATATATATATATATATATATAAGAGAGAGAGAGAGAGTTGTATAATTTTTTTTATATATTTTCAACATATAAAGGTATTAAACCCTTATTGTAGATATCAGTGTCATACACCACATCAACAAAGGATGAAAATCACTGACCCATTGCCTGTGCAGCAGTGTGTTGTTTAATATTTACATATTAAATATTTAATAGTTACATTGTAGATTTTCCAGTTTTGTTTTACTGTTGATCTTTAGTTATGTACCATTGTGGTTGGAAAATATACTTGGTATGATTTCAGTCTTCTTAAATTTGTAATATTTGCTATGTCTCTTTTTTTTATGTGATTTAACCAGGGGATTCTTCTGTTGTACTTGAAGAAAATGTGTATTCTCTTTTTCTTGGATGGAATTTATAGATATAGATGATATAGATATAGATGATATAGATATAGATATCTTTTAAAACCATGTATTCTGAATTATGTTTCAAGTAAAAAATGTTGTTGAAAAAATAAATTTCATTTAAAATAAAGCATATCAGGGAGGGATGGGGTGGCTGGGTGATGGACATTGGGGAGGGTATGTGCTATGGTGAGTGCTGTGAATTGTGTAAGAGTGTTGAATCACAGACCTGTACCTCTGAAACAAATAATACATTATATGTTAAAAAAAAAAAGAAGAAGATAGCAGGAAGGGAAAAATGAAGGGGGGGGATCGGAGGGGGAGATGAGCCATGAGAGTCTATGGACTCTCAGAAACAAACTGAGGGTTCTAGAGGTGGGGGGATGGGTTAGACTGGTGATGGGTATTAAAGAGGGCATGTACCGAATGGAGCACTGGGTGTTATACACAAACAATGAATCATGGAACACTACATCAAAAACTAATGATGTAATGTATGGTGATTAACATAACATAATAATAAAAAAATAAAAAAAGAAATAAAAAAGAAAGAAGTGGAGAGAAAGAAAAAATAAAAATAAAATAAAGCATATCAGAAGGGAGGTGGGTGGGAGGATGGGTGATATAGGTGAAGAGGATTAAGAGTACACTTATCATGATGAGCACTGAGTAATGACGTATAGAATTATTGAATCACTATATTTTACACCTGAAACTAATATAACAATGTATGTTAACTATAATTCATGATAAAACCTTACAACAAACTGGGGATAGAGAGAACAATCCTCAACATAATAAAGGCCATATATGAAACACCAACAGATAATTTCATCCTTAATGGTAAAAAACAGATCCTTCACTAAAGTCAAGAACAAAACAAGGATGTCTACTCTCACCACTTTTATTCAATGTAGTAGTAGAAAGTCTAGCCATAGCCATCAGACAACAAAAAGAAATAAGAGCCACCTATACTGGTAAAGAAGAATTTAAACTGTTGGTATTTGGAGATGAGATAATACTATACATAGAAAACCCTAAAGACTCCACCCACCAAAAACTACTGGAAGTAATAAAACAACTTCAATAAAAGTGGCAGAATACAAAATTAATACCCAAAAAACAGTAACATTTCTACACAGTAATAGCAAAGAAATGGAAAATTAAAAAAAAAACAACACAATTTACAATTGCAACAAAAGAATAAAATACCTAGGAATAAATTTAAACAAAATGTGAAAGACCTGTACCCCAAAAACTTTAAAATACTGATGAAAGAAATTGAAGATGACACTAACAAATGAATAAATATTCCATCCTCATAGACTGGAAAGATAAACATTTTGCAAGTGTCCATGTTACCCAAAGCTATCTACAGATTCCGTACAATTCTTATTAAAATATCAGCAGTATTTTTCACACAACTAGAACAAATAATGCTAAAATTTGTATAGAGCTACAGAAGATCCCGAACAGCCAAAACAGTCCTGAGGAAGAAGAACAAAGCTGGAAGTAGGTATCATACCATATTTTTGAGATATATTGCAAAACTGTAGTAAACAAAACAGCATAGTACTGTCACTAAAAATAGACTCATAGATCAATGGAATAGAATAGACTCTCCAGAAATAAATCTATGATTATATGGCCAATTAATGTACTACAGAGGAAGAAAGAATATGTAATAAGGAAAAGACAGTTTGTTCAATAAATGGTACTGGGAAAACTGGACAAATACTTGCAAATTAATGATTTTGGAGCACTTTCTTACAGCATACACAAAAATAAACTCCAAATGAATTAAGGACCTAAATGTGAGACCTGAAAAATAGATCCTAGAAAAGTGAACAGGTGGTAATTCCTCTGACATTGGCCATAGCGACATTTTTCTAGTTATGTCTCCTGAGGCAAGGGAAACAAAACAAACAAGTAAACAAATAAAAAGTATTGGGACTACATCAGAATGAAAAGCTTTTACATAGAAAAGGTAACCATCAACAAAACAAAAAGACAACCTACTGAATGGGAGAAGAAATTTTCATATGTTTGTCGGTTTTCTTTATTATATTTCACATACAAATGATATCATGTGGTATTTGTCCTTTTCTGACTTATAAAACTTAGCAAGATACCCGCTAAATCTATCCATGTTGTCACAAAAGGCAAGATATTTTTACTGCTGAGTAATATTCCGTGGGTTATATATACCAAATCTTCCTTATCCATCCGTCTATCAATGGGCATATAGGTTGCTTCCATACCTTGGCTATTGTAAATAATGCTTCAATAAACATAGTGGTACATATATCTTTTCAAATAAGTGTTTTTGTATTCTTTGGGTAAATGCCCAGTAGTGGAATTACTGGAGCATATGGTATTCCTATTTTCAATTTTCGGAGAAATATCTATACTGTTTTCCACAGTGGCTTTACCAATTTACTTTCCCAACAGCATTTCACGAGTGTTCCTTTTACTCCACATCCTCACTAACATTTGTTATTTCTTATCATTTTATTCTAGCCATTCTGACAGTTGTAAGGTGACATCTATTTGTGGTTGCGACTTGCACTTCTCTAATGATTAGTGATGCTGAACATCTTTTCATGTGTTTGTTGGCCATCTGTATATCCTCATTGGAAAAAAAAAAAATGTCTATTCAAATCCTCTGACCATTTTTAATCAGGTTTTTTGGTGTTGATTTGTGTAAGTTTTTTTATATATGATGGATATTAACCCCATATCAAAAATATCATTTGCAAATCTCTTCTCCCATTCAGTAGGTTGACTTTTTGTTTTGTTGGTGGTTTCCTTCATTGTGCAATAACTTTTTTTTAGTATTTCTTTTTTTTTTTCTATTATTTGCTTTATTGAGAAAATGATACAGTTCCCCTTTGCAATTTCCTTATATATCTCATTAACTAAGACTACAGACAGTCTCTGCTTAAGAAGGGAGGGTATTTATAGAGCAAGGGAAACCTCTGTTATAGAGGATGGTGAGGAAGAAGGGAAGAGTGATCTAACCTTTAAAGTCTGCCATAGGGGAAGAGAGGAGATAAAAATTTATGGTCAGTCTGCCAGGATTAACCAGAAGAGAGCCATTATAGTCCTTATTTTAAATTAGTAAACTGTCATTCTGAATTTCTTTTATTACGTTCAGTTAGCCACTGTATAGTATATCATTAGTTTTTGATGTAGTGTTCAGTGATTCATTAGTTATGTATAATACCCAGTGCTAATCACAACACGTGCCCTCCTTAATACCCATCACTCTGCTACCCCCTCCCCCAACCCCCACCCCTCTGAAACCCTCAGTTTGTTTCCTGGGGTCCATAGTTTGAAGTAGTCCCAATAGGTTAGTTTTGCTTTTGTTTCCCTTAACTAAAGATACATATGTAGAAAAATGTCCCTAAGGCTGATTTCAGAATACTGCCTATGCCTATGTTTTCTTCTGGGAGTTTTATGGTTTTAGATCTCACTTTCATGTTTTTAACCCATTTTGAGGGTTTTTTTTTTTTTGTCTATGTTGTAAGAAAGTGATCTAGTTTCATTCTTTTGCATGTAGCTGTCCAGTTTTCCCAGGACCATTTATTGAAGAGACTGCTTTTTTTCCCACTGTATATTCTTCCCTCTTTTGTAGTATATTAATTGGCCATATAAGTGTAGTTTTATTTCTGGGCTCTCTATTCTCTTCCATTGATCTATGTATTTTAGTGCCAGTACCATAGTGTTTTGATTATTATAGCTTTGTAGTATTCCTTGAAATCTCAGATTGTGATACTTCCAGCTTTGTTTTGTTTTGTTTTGTTTTTGTTTGTTTGTTTTTTCTTTCTCAGTATTGCTTTAGCTATTTGAGATCTTTTGCGGTTCCATACAAATTTTAGTATTATTTTCCCTAGCTTTGTGAGAAATGCTATTGCTGTTTTAATAAGGATTACATTGAATTTGTAAATTGCATTGTGTAGTATAGTCATTTTAATGATATTAATTCTTCTAATGCATGAGCATGGGATAACTTTCTATTTGTTTATGCATATTCAATTTCTTTCATCAGTGTTTTATATTTTTCTGAGTATAGGTCTTTCACCTCTTAGTTGAGTTTATCCCTAGATATTTTACTCTTTTTGGTGTAATTGTAAATGGAAATATTTTCTTAATTTCTGTTTTTGCTACTTTGTTATTAGTGTATAGAAATGCAACCAATTTCTGTTTATTAATTTTATATTCTGCAAATGTATTACATTCATTTATTACTTGTAATAGTTTCTTTTTTTGGTGGAATCTTCAGGGTTTTCTATGTAGAGTGTCATGTCATCTGCAAATAATAACAGTGCTACTTCTTCCTTACCAATTTGGATGCCTCTTTTTTTCTTGTGTGATTGTGTGGCTAGGACTTCCAGTAGTATGTTAAAAAAAAGTGTCAAGAATAGACATCATTGTCTTGTACCCGATCTTAGAAGAAAAGTTCTAAGTTTTTCACCATTGAGTATGATGTTAGCTGTGGGATTTTTATATGTGGACTTTATTATTCTGAGGTATGTTCCCTCTAAACCCACTTTATAGTGCGTTTACCATGAATGTACATTGAATCTTGTCAAATGCTTTTTCTGCATCTATTGAGATTATCAGAATTTTTACCTTGCATCTTGGGTTTTTTTTTTTAATTCTTTTTTTTTTTTTTTTTTATCCTTCGTGTTGTTAATGTGGTGTATTATGTAGACTGATGTGCACATATTGCACCATCCTTGGATCCCTGAAATAAATCTTACTTGATTGTGGTAAATGATGGTATTAATATACTTTTTAAATCCAGTTTGTTAATATTTTGTTGAGGAGTTCTGCATCTAGGTTCATTAAGAATATAAGCCTATGGTTTTCTTTTCTTTTCTTTCTTTTCTTTTTTCTCTCTCTCTCTCTTTCTTTCTTTCTTTCTTTTTCTTTCTTTCTTTTGTAAAGTCTTTTTGGTATCAGGATAATGCTGACCTTATAGAATGTATTTGGAAGTTTTATTCCACTTTTCTTCTTTTGGGTACTGAGAAGTAAAGATATTAAGTCTTTAAATGCTTGGTAGAATTCACCTGTAAATGCATCTGGTCAGGGACTTTTGTTTCTTAAAAGTTTGCTAATTACCAATTCAATTTAATTAGTAGTAATCAGTCTGATTAAATTTTCTATTTCTTCCTGGTTAAGTTTTGGAAGATTGTATGTTTCTAGGAATTTACTGACTTTTTTCAGGTTACCTAATTTGTTGGTGTGTGATTTTTCATACACATCTCTTACAATCCTATGTATTTCTGTGATGTAGATTCTTATTTCTACTTTTTCTTTTTTTTAAGATTTTCTTTATTTATTTGACAGAGAGAGACACAGTGAGAGAGGGAACACAAGCAGGGGCAGTGGGAGAGGGAGAGGCAGGAATCCTGCTGAGAAGGGAGCCCAATGCGGGGCTCAATCCCAGGACCCTGGGATCATGACCTGAGCTGAAGGTAGATGCTTAAATGACTGAGCCACCCAGGCACCCCTATTTCTCCTTTTTCATTTCTAATGTTATTTATTTGATTCCTCTCTCTTTTTTTTTTCTTGAGGAATCTTACTAAAATTTACACTTTTGTTAATCTTGTAATCTTGTTAATCTTGTAATTCTTGATCTCATTGATTTTTTTTATTCTGTATTTCATTTATTTCTGCTCTGATTTTTATTATTTCATTTCTTCTACTAATTTGAGGTTTTGTTCTTCTTTTTCTATTTCCTTTATGTATAAGTTTAGACCGTTTACTTGAGACTTTTCAGGTCTTCTTTGGAGAAATGTCTGTTCATGTCTTCTGCCCATTTCTTGACTGGATTATTTGTTTTTTGTGTTTTGAGTTTGATAAGTTCATTACAGATCTTGGATACCAGCTGTTTATCTGATATGCCATTTGCAAATATCTTCTCCCATTCTGTAGGTTGTCTTTAGTTTTATTGACTGTTTCCTTTGCTGTGCAAAAGCTTTTTATCTTGATGAAGTCCCAATAGTTCATTTTTGCCTTTGTTTCCCTTCCTTTGGAGATGTATCTAGCAAGAAGTTGCTGTGGCTAAGGTCAAGAGGTCGCTGCCTATGTTCTCCTCTAGGATTTTGATGGATTCATGTTTCACATTTAGGTTTTTCTTCCATTTTGAGTCTATTTTTATGTATGGTGTAAGGAAATGGTACAGTTTCATTCTTCTGCATGTGGCTATTCAATTTCCCCAACACTATTTGTTGAAGAGACTGTCTTTTGTGTGTGTATATATATATATATGTTTCTTTTGCTACAATTTTGAGATGAAGTTTCTTCTAACCAACTGGTCAAAATATACTCAGGATATAATGTATTGCTCTGTTCTGTTCACCTGTTTATATTCCTTCTTTTTTTTCTCTCTCTCTCATTTTTGTCTTTAATTTTCATTTTTACAGTTACATTTTATCCTTTCTTTATATTTAATATCATTTTTGTATATATGTAAGTTTTTCTTTTTTAGAATTTTGGGATCTAGTTTTATAAAAAATGGACTAAAATACAGAAAGAATCCAGTGTATTGCTCTATTCTAATCACCTCTCTGATTATATTCTCTTTTCTTTAAAATTTTTATTTTTTATACATATTTTTTGGTTTCAGATCTCTGCTGATTTGTTTAGTGTATATTTCTCTGGGATCATTGTTGCCATTTTAGCATTTTGTTTTCTCGTTCATCTATTCTTCTCTGGATGGAATGACAAAATGGAAAAACTCACCCTCAAAAATAAGAACAAGAGGCAGTACTGACTGTCAGGGACCTAATCAGTATCGACATGAGTTAAGATGTCAGTAAAAGAGTTCAGAGTAATGGTGATAAAGATACTAGCTGGGTTTGAAAAAAGTATAGAAAAGAGTAGAGATTCCCTTTCTGGAGAAATAAAAGAACGAAAATCTAAGGAAGTCAAAATCAAAAAGGCTATTAATGAGGTGCAATAAAAAATGGAGGCTCTAACTGCTAAGATAAATGAAGCAGAAGAGAGAATTAGTGACATAGAAGAAAAAATGATGGAGAATAAAGAAGCTGAGAAAAAGAGAGAGAAACAACTACTAGATCACAAGGGGAGAATTTGAGAGATAGGTGATACTGTAAAGAGAAATAATATTAGAATAATTGGGATCCCAGAAGAAAAGGAAAGAGAGAGATGGGTAGAAGGTATATTGGAGCAAATTATAGCAGAGAACTTCCTTAATCTGGGGAATGAAACAGCCTTCCAAGTCCAGGAGGCACAGAGAACTGCCCTCAATATTAATAAAAATAGGTTAACATCCTGACAGATAAAGTGAAGCTTGCAAATCTCAGAGACATAGAGAAAGTACTAAAAGTAGCTCAGGACAAGAGGTCCATAATCTGCAAGGATAGGAACATTAGACTGGCAGCAGACCTATTCACAGAGTCCTGGCAGGCAACAAAGGACCAGCATGATATATTCAGGGTGCTAAATGAGGAAAATATGTGGCCAAGAATACTTTATCCAGCTAGGATGTCATTCAAAATAGAAGGAGTGATAAAAAGCGTCCAGGACAAACAGAAACTAAAAGAATTTGTGATCACCAAACCAGCCCTATAAGAAATAGCAAAAAGGATCCTTTAAGTGAAGAGAGAGCCCAAAAGTAACATAGACCAGAAAGAAACAGACAATATACAGAAAAAGTGAATTTACAGGTAATTAAATGGCACTAAATTCATATCTTTCAATAGTTATTCTGAATGTAAATGGTCTAAATGCCCCAATCAAAAGACACAGGGATTCAGATTGGATAAAAAAGCAAGATCCATTGATATGCTCTCTGCAAGAGACTCATTTTAGGCCCAAAGATACCTCCAGATTTAAAGTGAGGGAGTGGAAAACTATTTATCATGTTAATGGACATCAAAAGAAAGTTGAGGTGGCAATCTTTATATCATAAAAATTAGATTTTAAACCAAAGACTGTAATAAGAGATGAGAAAGGACACTATATCATAATTAAAGGGTATATCCAACAAGAAAATCTAAAAATTGTGAATATTTATGCCCCCAACATGAAAGCAGCCAACTATATAAGCCAAATAATAACAAAATTAAAGAAACACTTCAATCATAATAGAATAATAGTAGGGGACATTACTGCCCACTCACTACAATGGAAAGATCATTTAAGCAGAAGATCAACAAGAAAACAAGGGCTTCAAATGACACACTGGATCAGATAGATTTCACAAATATATTCAGAACATTCCATCCTAAAGCAACAGAATACACATTCTTCTTGAGTGCACATGGAACATTCTCCAAAACAGATCACATATTGGGTCACAAATCAGGTCTCAACTGGTACCAAAAGATTGGGATCATTCCCTGCATATTTTTAGACCACAATTGTTTGAAACTGAACTCAATCACAAGAGGAAAGTTGGAAAGAATTCAAATACATGGAGGCTAAAAAGCATCCTACTAAGGAATGAATGGGTCAACCAGGTAATTAAAGAAGAATTTAAAAAATTCATGGAAACAAATGAAAATGAAAACACAACGGTTCAAAACCTTTAGAATGTAGCAAAGGCAGTCCTAAAAGGGAAAAATACAGCAATACAAGCCTTTCTCAAGAAATAAGAAAGGTCTCAAATATACAAGCTAACTGTACACTCAGAGGAGATGGAAAAAGAACAGCAAATAAAGCCTAAACCCAGCAGGAGAAGTGAAATAATAAAGATTAGAGCAGAAATTAATGAAATAGAAACCAAAAGAACAGTAGAAGAGATCAACAAAACTAGGAGTTGGGTCTTTGAAAGAATTAATAAGATTGATAACCCCCTGGCCAGACTTATCAAAAAGAAAAGAGAAAGGACCCAAATAAATAAAATAATAAATGAAAGAGGAGAGATCACAACCAGCACAGAAGAAATACACACAATAATAGGAACACATAATGAGCATCCATATGCCAACAAATTAGGTAATCTGGAAGAAATAGATGCATTTCTAGAGATGTATAAACTACCAAAACTGAACCAGGAAGAAATAAAAACCTGAACAGACCCATAACAAGCAAGGAAATTGAAGCAGTAATCAAAAATCTCCCAACAAACAAGAGTCCAGGGCTGGATGGCTTCCCAGGGGAATTCTACTAATCTTTTAAAGAAGAATTAATACCTATACTTCTCAAGCTGTTTCAAAAAATAGAAATGGAGGCTGGCATTACCTTGATTATTGGATACCAGACAAAGACCTCACCAAAAAGGAGAATTAGAGACCAATATCCCTGATGAACATGCATGCAAAAATTCTCACCAAAATACTAGCCAATAGGATCCAACAGTACATTAAAAGGATTATTCACCTCGACTGAGTGGGATTTATTCTTGGGCTGCAAGGGTGGTTCAACATCTGCAAGTCAATCAATGTGATACACTACATAAATAAAAGAAAGGGCAAGAACCATATGATCCTCTCAATAAATGCAAAAAAAATCATTTGACAAAATACAGCATTCTTTCTTGATTAAAACTCTCCACAATGTAGGGATAGAGGGAACATTCCTCAATATCATAAAAGCCATCTATGAAAAGCCCACAGCAAATATCATTCTCAGTGGGGAAAAACTGACAGCTTTTCCCCTCAGATCAGGGATACCACAGGGATGTCCACTATCACCACTGCTGTTCCACATAGTACTAAAGGTCCTAGCCTCAGCAATCAGACAACAAAAAGAAATAAAAGGCATCTGAATCAGCGAAGAAGTCAAACTCACTCTTTGTGGATGACATGATACTATATGTGGAAAACCCAAAAGACTCCACCCCAAAATTCCTTGAAGTCATACAGGAATTCAGCAAAATGGCAGTATATAAAATGAATGCACAGAAATCAGTTGCTTTTCTATATACTAACAATGAGACAGAAGAAAGAGAAGTACTGTAAGATACCTAGGAATAAACGTAACCAAAGGAGCAAAGTGTCTATACCCAGAAAACTATAAAATACTCACGAAAGAAATTGAGGAAGACACAAGGAAATGGAAAAACTTTCCATGCTCATGGATTGGAAGAACACATATTGTTAAAACGTGTATGCTACCTAGAGCAATCTATGCATTAAATGCAATCCCTATCAAAATATCATCAACTTGTTTTCACAGAGCTGAAACAAATAATCCTAAAATTTGTATGGAAATAAAAAAGGCCCCAACTAACCAAAGGAATGTTGAAAAAGAAAACCAAACTGGTGGCATCACAATTCCAACTTCAAGCTCTATTACAAAGCTGTAATCATCAAGACAGTATGGTACTGGCACAAAAACAGACACATAGATCAATGGAACAAAACAGAGAACCCAGGAATGGACCTTCAACCCTATGGTCAACTATCTTCCACAAAGCAGGAAAGAATATTGAATGGAAAAAAAATATGTAGTGTAGTTTTTTTGTTTTACTTATCATGGTTTTCAACTCAGATTCGTTCCTTTAAAGCATTGTCTCTTTGTTGTAGATCTCACTGAGTTCATCCACTCCTCTCTGCAATCTTTATATCCAATACTTTGAACTATTTATCAGGCATATCGCTTATCTCCATTTTGTTTAGTTCTTTTTCTGAGGTAATATCTTGTTCTTTCCTTTGGGGAATATTCCTCTTTCTCCACTTTTTGCTTAACTTTTTATGATTATTTTTATGAATTAGGCAGAACAGCTATTTCTCTTAAACTAGAAGGAATGATCTTGTGTATGGTCATCCCTTGTGTATTCTACGTGTGCCTGCTGATTTTGGCTGGGTGGCTGCAACTGTGGCTGTTGTGGAATTGGGGTTCTGGTTAATTCAGTTTTGGGGTTGCCTTGTTTGTATGGACAGAGCTGAAGTGGGTGCAGACTAAGGCAGACTTGGGTCTCTTAACAGAGGGGGTTTCCTGACTGATCAGCTGAAACCAAGATGGGTACAAGCAATGGTATCCTGGGGCTTTCCTGCAGAGGACTTGTGGCAGGACAGCTAAAGATGAAGCCTGTTTAAGCCAGTGTGTCCTGGGGCTCTCTATGCAGGGAGAACCATTACAGGGTGGTTGGAGCTGAGGTAGGGGCAAACCAAGGGGTCCTAGGGCTTTTTGCACAAGGGCCACCCTGCTGAGTGGCTGGAGGTGTTGTGCAGTTTTTTGAAGGCACACTGATGAGTCGTCTATGGCCTAAGCAAGTACAGGCCAGGAAGTCCTGGGGTCACTAGCATCTATGTTACCTTATTGATATGTCTGGAGCTGTGGTGAGTTCTGTCCAGCAGCATCCTAGTTTGTGCCATTCTAAGGATGCCCTGATAGGACAGCTGGGTCTAGTGTGAGCTAAAGGCCTGGGGCTGACTGCAATGGCAGGCCAGCTAGGGTGACTGAACTCTGTTCCTATCCATGCTATCAAGGTTGAAGGTGAACATAAACCACAGTGCTCACCAGCCCCTTCAACCTGAAGAGAATTTCAGCAGCTGCCCCACCATTTGAGAAAGTTCTAGGCCTTGTTTATTTATATTCTAGTTGTTTTGCTAAACTGTGTGTGCATGCACGCATGTGTGCCCCAAATCATTTGAGGCTGGTATTGGCTAGGGAGCCAGGGCTCACTGATTCAGTAGGCCACCTATGGTACACCAACCCTTGTTCCCATTTGTGGTATCAAGGGAGAGGGGGAATTTAAATCATGGTTCTTGCCATTCAATTTATCCTCTGTTGTTTGGCAGGCTTCTAGGACTGGTTCACTTATATTCTAGTTGCCCTTTTAAACCACACCTTTTTTTCTGTGCCCAAGGGCATATTAACCTATTCGTGATCCCTCAGTACTATTCTTCCCACTGCATTTTGCATCCTGAGGGGATTTGGGGGTTCCCTTTATTATCTTGACTTCATCTCTCTTGTTGTGGTCTCTCTATCTTTTGCTGTGCAGAAGCTGTTCAGTCAGTCCTCAGTTCTTCTTCAGGAAGAATTGCTGTATAAATAGATTTATTCTATCTGTGAGGGAGGTGAGTTCAGAATCTTCCTCTGTCACTGTGTTAGACTGTGGAATCCTCATGTTATTATTTCCCCTTGAACTGATTGTTCATAGTTTTTGTTTATTAAAATATCATACATTTGTATGCTTTCTAGTTTTCCTTCTGTTATTGTTTTGTAACATCATTCCATTGTGGTTGGAGAAGACACTTTGTATTGCATTTTGTTTTGTTTTTTTAATTTATTGAGACTTGATTTGTGGCTTAATATATTATCTATCCTAGATAATATTCCATGTGTATTTGAGAAGAATATGCATTATGCTATTGCTAACTGAAATGTTCTATGAATATATCTTAGGTTTGGTTTGTTTATAATATTGCTTCTGTTTATTATTTTTTTATTTTATTTTTGTCTGGATGTTCTGTCCATGAGTGAAAGTGGAGTATTAAATTCTCCAGCTATTATATTTAAACTTTTTTTTCTCTCTTCCAATCATTGATTTATTCACATATTTTGGGACTGTATTTTTTGGTGCACAATTTTATATAATTATTATATCCCGTTAATGAATTAACCTTTAATCATAATATAATGTTTTTTGTCTCTTGTAACAGTTTTGACTCAAAGTCTACTTGGTCTAATTTTAGTATACTGACTCCAGTTTACTTCACTTCTGTTTTGATTACTATTTTCATGGAATATATTTTTCCATTTTTTCCCTTTCAATCTATTTGTGTCTCTAGATTTAAGGTATTCATCTTGTCAACAGTGTATGGTAAAATTTTTAATCTATTTTTCCAATCTGTCATTTGATTGGACAGTTTAACCCATTAGCATTTATTTCTTTTTATTTTTTAAAGAGTTTTATTTATTTATTTTTATTTATTTGAGAGAGAGAGAGTAAGAGAGAGAAAGAGAGAGCACAAGCAGGGGGAGGGGTAGAGGAAGAAGAACAAACAGATTCCCTGCTGAGCAGGGAACCCAACATGGGGCTCAATCCCAAGACCCTGGGATCACAACCTGAGCTGAAGGCAGACACAACTGACTGAGCCACCCAGGTGCCCCATTCTTTATTATTTCTTTATTATTTCTTTATTTATTCATTCATTTATTATTTATTATTAATTTTTATGACAATGTATTGTTATAATTGTTCTATTTTTAGTCCTTTTTTTGATGTAGTGTTCAATGATTCATTATTTGTATATAACACCCAGTGCTCAATACAACATGTGCCCTCCTTAATACCCATCACCAGGCTACACCATCCCCCCACACACTTCCCCTCTGAAACCCTCAGATTGTTTCCCAGAGTCCATAGTCTGTCATTGTTCATATCCCCTTCTGATATCCCCCCCTTCACTTTTCCCTTCCTTCCATATATGAGTGAAACCATATGATAATTGTCTTTCTCTGTTTGACTTATTTCACATAACATAATCCCCTCCAGTTCCATCCATATTGATGCAAATGGTAGGTATTCATCCTTTCTGATGGCTGAGTTATATTCCATTGTATATATGAACCGCATCTTCTTTATCCACTCATCTGTTGAAGGACATTTGGCTATTGTAGATATTGCTGCTATGAACACCGGGGTGCATGTGCCCCTTCTTTTCACTATATCTGTATCTTTGGGGTAAATATCCAGTAGTGCAATTGCTGGGTTATAAGGTAGCTCTATTTTTTAACTTTTTGAGGAACCTCCATACTGTTTTCCAAAGTGGCTGTATCAACTTTCATTCCCACCAACAGTGTAAGAGGGTTCCCCTTTCTCTACATCCTTGCCAATATTTGTTGTTTCCTGCCTTGTTAGTTTTTGCCATTCTAACTGGTGTAAGGTGGTATCTCAATGTGTTTGTTTTTTTTTTTAAGATTTTATTTATTTATTTTGATAGAGAAAGACACAGCGAGAGGGAACACAAGCAGGGGGAGTGGGAGAGGGAGAAGCAGGCTCCCTACTCTGCAGGGAGCCCAATGCAGGCCCCGATCCCAGGACCCCAGGATCATGACCTGAGCCAAAGGCAGACGCTCAACTGACTGAGCCACCCAGGCGCCCCTCAATGTGGTTTTGATTTTAATTTCCTTGATGGCTAATGATGTTGCACATTTTTTCATGTGTCTGTTAGCTATTTGTATTTTTTCTTTGGAGAAGTATCTGCTCATGTCTTCTGCTCATTTTTTGACTTATTTGTTTTTTGGGTGTTGAGTTTGAGAAGTTCTTTATAGATCTAAGCACTTAAAGTAATGACTGATGAAGAAAGACTTCAATCTGCCATTTTGCTATCTCTTTTCTGTATGTCATAACTTTTCTATTCCCCCCATTACTGCTTTATTTTGTGGTTAATTTTTACTGCCTTATGGTTTGATTCCCTGCTCATATTCATTTGTGCATACCTAAAAATATGTCTGTTCACTGCCTTCTAGGATGCTTTCTCTTGACAAATTTGCTCTTAATATTATTGAGAGTTTCTTGCATTTTTTGTTTCCACTTTTTTGCTTCTCTCGATTTTCTCTCTCTCTCTCTCTCCATTTGACATGTTGATTACAATGAATTTAGGTGTCTGTATCTCTAAGTTTATTCTACTTAACATTAGTTGGGTCTTTTGGATTTGTATATTCCTATATTTTATTAAATTTAACAGTTTTGGAGACAATATTTTTTCAAATATTCTCTTTGCTTCTCTATCTTTCTTTTGTCTCCATCTAGAAATTCCAGAATGTCTATGTTTGTCCCCTTGATAGTGTCTCACACATCCCTTATGATGTGATCACTTTTCTTCATTGTTTTATCCTTGTTCCTCAGAATGTATAGTTTCAATTGTTCTATCTTCCAATTCACTGATTCTTTCTTCTGCCTCCTGAAATCTTCTGTTGAATTCCTCTAGCATTTTTTTTTAATTTTAGTTATTATTTTTCAGCTCCATAATTTTTTACATTGGTCCTTTCTGTGATTTATTTATCTTCATTAATATTCTCATTTTATTCATCATTTTCTTAGTTTCCTTTACTTCTTTATCTACAGTTTTCTTGAGCATATTTATGATAAAGTTTTTGTCCATTAAGTCCAATTGCAAGGCTTCCTTAGGGATGGCTGTTTTCAAATAGGTTTTGTCATTTTTTTTTGGTTGAAGTTTAAATATTTGAATATTATAATGTAATAACTGTGAAAATTATAAATCCTTACATCTCAAGGACTTGGTGTTTTGTTTGTAGGAAATTGCAATCTTTTCTTTTTTTCCAGTAACTCTCACACTGTTCTTGTAAAGACTATATTCTTTGTTTCATGTAGTCATTGAAATCTCTAACTTTAGCTTGTATTATCTTATGGTTTGACAAAGATTTCCTTGAATACTGGAACAAAACAAACAACTCTCCCAGTCTTTGCAGGTTGGTTTTGTGCTTGGACACTCATTCTATATTTACTCAGGCCATTTACCTTGCTACTTTACCATTCATTTCCTTCTTATACTGACCTTAGACACCTGACAAAGGTGAAAACTTACAGTCTTCTCAGGTCTTTCTTGAACATGCCTTCTGCCCTGGGTATGCCCATTACTTTCAAAATTTTCCATTATATATGCATACTTTTGAATGCCTTAATTACTCAACAAAACTCTTTATCCAGTTTTCCTTCCATAAGTTAGGGTACTATTTATGTTTGTATTGTATGTTCTCAAACATAATATTTTGCCCATGGCAGCTGTGGGTTTTTCCTATTATAGTGTTTTTTTTTAACTTTATTTTATTATTTTATGTTAACCACCATACATTACATCATTAGTTTTTGATGTAGTGTTCCATGATTCATTGTTTGTGTATAACACCCAGTGCTCCATTCAATATGTACCCTCTTTAATACCCATCATCAGGCTAACCCATCCCCTCACCCCCTCCCCTCTAGAACCCTCAGTTTGTTCCTCAGAGTCCATAGTCTCCCATAGTTCATCTCCCCCTCTGATTCCCCCCCTTTCATTTTTCTCTTCCTACTATCTTTTTTTTTTTTCAACATATAATGTATTAAATGTTTCAGAGGTACAGTTCTGTGATTCATCAGTCTTACACAGTGTTTTTAAGTAATACCTTCTGCTTTTCTGTCCCAGATGAGTTGTGATTTAGGTGAACCACAGTCAGCTGCCTTGTGTTAGTCTTTTGGGTAGCACCCATATAGGTTAGAAAAAACACAATACTCGTATTAAAATTTGATGTGCTTCTTCTAGGACCAGCAACTAGGTCTCACACCAGGAACACAGGCCACTGTCTTCAAAACCATAACTAAGCCAGGGTGGGTGAATGGAATTTTAAAACTTTATATAGTATTCCTGCTATTTTTAAGTTGCTTTTTTTTTTTTTTTTACTTTTTGATTTAGTGTTTGCTTGGTCATTGTAAGCTTTTTATTGTTTTCCAGATACTGACAAATTTGGTTCTGAGAGATTCTGCTTGTGTTTAGATGTTTCTGTTTTTGCTGAAGGACACGTGTGTGTAGCTGCCCACCCTGGCATTTTACTGAATTCACCACTATTATTCAGTTTACATAAGAGGAATTATGCAACATTGCAACTAAAAAAAAAAAAAAAACTAACTCACATAAACATACGTGAAACATATAGTGAAATTTCAGACAGTAAAAGATTGCATTAGTTACTACTGAAGATAACTATATTTCATCTGCCCATATTATTCTACTACACTTACCTGAAGTAATAGTTTTAGTAATCATCATATATAGCATGCCCTACATCTTCCCCAGCTTTATAATATTAACAACTTCATTAAAATAGTCCCAGTATTTGCAACGTATTTGGTAGAAACTTCATAAAATTTCACTTCAGAAGAATGGCATGTGTCCAAGAAATAAATTTTAAGCATGTTCAAGTTGAATGTCTGGGCTTTTTAAGATGAAATAACACTACTATTAATCTGATTCATTCAGTACAGTAGCACATAGAGAAGAGAGACAACTAGAGAGGTAGGGAATAAAGTAAGGAAAGGCAGACATTTTTGTTACATGATATACTAGTGTTATCTACAATAATGAGCTAAAAATTTTAAGATATAAAAAGACTGCTTACCAATTCATTCAATAAACATTTATTAAGCAACTACTATATGTTAGTGTATAGGAATATAGAATTAATCTTTAATTTAAAACACAAACACATTAATACTAGAGTTCTATAGATATAGTTACAATGACTTTGTTTCTAGTCAATGATATTATAGTATTATTTGCCATAAAAAATAATGGTATTGTTAACACAGTTAGAATATTACCACTTTAATTGTGAAGCACAATTTATACTAGAGCAACATTATCATATTCTCCATAAAAATAAATGTCATTCATATGTAGCAGGATGAAATACTTTGCTATTTCAGGCTTAAAATGCCTTCATAATGCTTTAAAATCATTTAGCAAAGAACAGATACATAAGCAAAATTATAATGTTCTCAGCATTAATTATGTGATATAATTAAAATGGAATACTAACAGAATTGTTATTGTCCCTTCTTGTCAGTGTTGCTCAGTGGTGTGTGGTTCCACCAACTGACATGACATGTTATGCAATATCAGCATCGTGTGGCTGGCCATCTTTAACAGACAGGATGCCACAGTGTGCTGTTAAAATGTTTTCACCTTGAAGGCACTTCAAAAGTAAGGTTATTATGGAATAAATTATCATATGTTTCAGTTCATAAGGGGACAGGACTAACTGCAAGTATTAAGTCCAATAATCTAAGTATTCAACAATGGCAGAAATGGAATAGAAGGTATTTGTTCTCCAATTTGGTATTCTAAACACAGTAGATAGAGACATCTTGGAAAACTGGAATGTAAGATAAGTTGTATACTGTAGGAAAAAATGCCACAAGGATTGCTTGTGTGTTTAATATTTCCTTTTTTCTTTTTTTTAAAGATTTTATTTATTTGTCAGAGAGAGAGTGAGTGAGAGAGAGAGAGAGAGCGCAAGCAGGGGGAGCAGCAGGCAGAGGGAGAAGCAGGATCCTTGCTGAGCAAGGAGCCCAATGCGGGACTCAATCCCAGGACACTGGGATCCTGAACTGAGCTGAAGGTAGATGCTTAACTGACAGAGCCACCCAGGCATCCCTTGTGTGCTTAATTTTTAAAGAACAGGAATTCCACTAAACTGTTAGTAGTAGTGAACTCACACTTTTTTTAAAAAAGATTTTATTTATTTATTTGAGAGAGAGAGAATGAGAAAGAGCACATGAGAGGGGGGAGGGTCAGAGGGAGAAGCAGACTCCCTGCTGAGCAGGGAGCCCGATGAGGGACTCAATCCAGGGACTCCAGGATCATGACCTGAGCCGAAGGCAGTCGCTTAACCAACTGACCCACCAGGGCGCCCTGAACTCACACTTTATATGAACATAAATAATTGAGTATGAGCACCTATAATTTCAGCAATATCACTAGTCTGAATGATTTGTTTAATGTACGTGGTGAGCATTTACATAAAAATGAATCAATTTTTAAAAATACATGTAGTACATCGTAACCAATCTTAGAACAAATAAATATTTAAAAATACTTAAACATGCCATGTGCATGATGGTGTCCAGGTAGGTGACATGGGACAATCTACTGACTCCAAGCCACTGGCTCTAGGACCTGCCCGGCCAAGCCATCCAGATCCTGTCCTTTGATGATTCTTTAGAGAGAGGTTTGGGTTCAAGTGTGTGTGGAAGTACTTAGTCTTAGAAGGGAGGCAAAACTACAGGTATCCTTCACTTTTCAAAAGTTCGCATTATACCATTTTTTTAAACCAAAGACATACATTAGTCACCCTTTTTACTAACCAAAAGAAATCTGAAGAATATTGTTGTATTTATGGGAAAAAAAAGCAAAAAGTAAAAACAGGGTTAAGCTTTTGTTTCGCAGTGAGCCCTTATAGGAGCAGCACACACTCTGAGCAGCAAGACTGGCCTTGCCAAGCTCATTGCCTGGGAACTGCACTCAGTGTCTCAGCATTCAGCCACCAGGATCTGAAGTACATTGACTATTGGCAACTCATCTGCAGTGACTCAGAACATTCCATAATTTTCTTGTGGAAAATTCTTGTGGGAAATTAAAGTTCTTTCACAACCAAAAAAAAAAAAATAATGTTAGTAAAAAATAAATAAATAAATTAGTAATTTCAAGATAAAAAAATACTTAGACAATACATTCAGATTTTTAAAAATAGAAAAGATCAAAACATATGAAGTCACTGATGTCCAGTAGATTAACTGACTCTCCCAAAGTTATACCATTATTCTTCATGGATAATCAAAGTTAATTTAATGTTAAACTCCCACTCCAATGGTATTGCTGCCACCTCATGCTAGCTTGGGTGATTCAATAAAAGAAATCAGGATAAAAAACTATTATTTTAATATTTTGTATCTGTTAGAATTATTTGGCTTGCAATTAAAACACTACCCAACTAGTGGCACCTGGGTGGCTCAGCAGGTTAAGTGTCTGCCTTCAGTGCAGGTCATGATCTCAGGGTCCTGGGATCAAGCCCCACCTTGAGCTCCCTGCTCAGCAGGGAGTCTGCTTCTCCCTCTCCTTTCACCCCCTCCCCCGACTCATGCTCGGTCTCTGTCTCTCTCTCTCTCTCAAATAAATAAAACCTTAAAAAAAACCCACTACCTAACTAAAAAATAAACTATAGACATATACCATCTTGCATAACAAGAAATCTAAAAGTAGTAGTTCAAGATTGACTCAGTCAAGAGATCAAGTATATGAGGCTTTCTGATTGCTTTCATTGTGATTATCATGACTTTTATCTGATGGGCAAAAGATAGTTCTCTTTATCACACCATGTTATTTCCTCAAAAAATAATGTCAAAAGACAAGAAGAGGCAAAACCCTGTTTTGTAGTGTCCTTAAAATCAAAGAAACTTTTCCAGAGCAACCGTAACTGATGGTTTTTATATCTGGCATGCCCACACCTAAACCAATCACTGACCATGGAATTATTATAAATGGTTTAGACTAACAAAATATATTCCCTATGGAGATCTTCATAAAGCCCAAAGCACCAAGTACCTGAACCAGATTTAGGTTGTTTTAAGAAAAATAAGAAATAGGAGGGTGGTAAGTAGCTATTGAGTAAGTAACCAAAAGTGATAATATTCTTTGACAGATGAAAAAGTAGGCTGCTGACTGACTTAAATTTAGGTGCTGGAGTAGGCAGCCTGTAGGGACTTGGTCAAAATTTGGGCTCAGTGAGGTTTTCAATATGATCTAGTGGTTAAAGAAAGAAGTACCTTTCTGGGGTGCCTGGGTGGCTCGGTCGTTAAGCATCTGCCTTTGGCTCAGGTCATGGTCCTGGGGTCCTGGGATCGAGCCCTGCATTGGGCTTCCTGCTCGGCGGGAAGCCTGCTTCTCCTCCCACTCCCCCTGCTTGTGTTCCTGCTCTCATCTCTCTCTCTGTGTGTCAAATAAATAAATAAAATCTTAAAAAAAAAGTACCTTTTCAGTTGGATAACTTTGCAACTTTGTAATAAATTATTTTTTATGTTTCCAAATAGAACACTACATGTTAAATAGAAATTGTTGTTTTCTCACTTATTCAATGACTACAGTAAACATCATAATATCGAACATCAATTTGACATACATGGTAGAAAATACAAAATAATAATCAGAATGGGCTAATCATACATTGTTTGTAAAAAGCCCCTGAAATAAGTGATCAATTTGTTTACAGCCATCAGGCAACTCATTGGGAGTGGTGGAGTAAGAATATATAGCCAAATTGGCTCATGGTCAAAGCAATTATTGATGGATTGTAGTGATGGATTATATTTACCTGCTGTCACAACACACTCTTCATATTTTACCATATATGCTTTAGCAAGACAAAACAAAATAAAGCAAAACACAGTAGGGGCACCTGGGTGGCTCAGTCCATAAAGTGGCCTACATGATTTCAGTTCAGGTCATGATCTCAGAGTGGTGGCACTTAAGTATTTGGCCTTAGATTTTCTTATCTGTAATTCAAAGATGGCAATATGTCTCTTATTAAACTCCCCAAATAATTGTTTTTTTATATGTAATTTTTAAGCTATTATATCATTTCAGTATGTGGTAATATGATAACCTGAACTATCAAAATAAACTTGATACTATTATGTGTGTGAACATGGGCATTTCCCCTCAATTATTAATTCCTCAGTTTACTCTCCTGTATATGCTCACCTGTACATTTTACACCAACTTTCCAGCATTATTATATAGTTTTGTGAATTAAATAATGTGACAGATGTATAAGCATGGTGGAAAGTAGAGATTTTAAAAGAATAGCTATGTTATTACAGTAGTAAGCTAGTAAAATGTAAAACAATAAGACTATTTATTGTCCTCAAGAAAATAGGTGTTCATTAAGCATGCATACTTTCACAGACATATACAGGAATCGGAATAGAAGAGCATAGAGCACATTGGATTTTTCTTTCCTCAGTCTATATGCCTAAGGTTAATAATACCTGAATGAACCTTGGAAGATTGTTTCATATCTGAACTTAAAATAATCTTATGTGCAAAATGGTACTATAAAAATTATGTTCTGTCAGCTGTATTAGGTTATATTGAGAAAAGAGACAATAAAATAATGATACAGTATAACTATAAATGCCTATAATTTTAAGATGAAAACATATCACATATGCATACATTGATGTGCATGGGTACAGGTAAACATGTAAAATTAGCCTAGTGCATTTATCTACATAAAACCAAATTCATCTTATCAAATTATTTTCTTGCTGTCAAAGATTCAGAGGGCAAACAGGAAAGTATGATACAAACGAATGTCTTATTTCAAATAAGATGAACATAAAAGTATATCTAATTTCACATATTAGATAAAGTCTGGGCTTTTGGGAATCAATGAAATCTTTCTTAGTATAGAATACACAATTACTTCTAAGTAGCTCCTTTTTGTATACATGTCTCAGTGAACCTTGCATTTTTTTCAAATTCATAGTTTTTATGAAAGATGGTACTGTTTAAAAAAACAAACAAAAAATGGTACTGTTTATTGCATTTATAAATTACCTATTAAACTTGACAAGAAGTTTTAAAAAAATATAACTATGGAAAGTAACTTTGTCCCCAAATTATTTGTCAGAAGAGTATAAGGTTGAAGCTTACTAAAAGTTTGAGATTTAATCAAATATGGAACATTTCCTTCTTCCACATTATTGCCACTGAATCAATAGGACTCTAGTATCAAAACAGTAGATTATAGGAAAAAAGCTTAAGACATAGATTCTCTCTGAGAAAGACTAGTTAGAGAATTCCAAACTCAAGAGAAGATTAAAACAAAACAACAAAAAAAACTAAATAACAACAACAACAACAACAACAACAAAAAACCCAGAACACTCGGGGAATTAAACCTCTAGCACAAACAGCAAAAGTAAACATTAAACACAGTCCAACTTCTAGCCAGTTAATATAAATCTTTATATGAAAGCCTATTTACCTCAGGTTCTATTACCTGATACAACATGTCTAGCTTTCAACACAAAATTACAAGGTATGGTAAGAAACTACAAACCTTGAAGGGGAACAAAAAAAGAAAACAAGCTTTAGAACCAGACTTATATATGACACAGATTTTGGAATTTTTATATAGGAAATGTAAAATTATCATAGTTAATATGTTAGTGACTCTAATGGAGTAAGTTGACAACATTCTGCAGCAAATTCATAGTATAAACATTGACAAAGGAACTCTAAGAATAAAAAAAAAATGCTAGAATCAGAATCAATAACAGAAATGAAGAATGCATTTGATGGGCTCATTAGTACAATTTGCTGGCTAAAGAAAGAACCAATGAACTTGAAGACAAGTGAGTAAAAACTTCTCAAAACACAAAGAGAAAAAAAAACAAAGGTTTTAAAAAACAATATAACATTCAAGAACTGCGGGAAAGTATCAAAGAAATAACATAAATGTAATTAGAATACCAAAAAGAAGAAAGAAAAATATTTGAGGTATTGACCAAGAATGTTCCAAAATTGATGGATACTAAACAATGTATTCGAAAAATTCAGAGAACACCAAATAAGATTTTTAAAGGCATAGTATATTCAGGTTAGAGAGCTAAGATGGTGGTGGAGTAGGAAGACCCTAGGCTTGTCTTGTCCCTTGAACACAACCAGGTAACTATCAAATCATTCTAAATACCCAAGAAATTAACCTGACGACTGGCAGAACAAACTCCACAACTAAAAGGAGAGAAGACACAACATCGAGAAAGTAGGAAGTGTGGAGACATGGTTTGGGGAAGAAACGGATTGCAGGTGCTGTGGAGGGAAGGGAGCCATGGTTGTGGAGAAAGGCAAGAGAGAGAGGAGCACACAGGGGAATGCACAAGGAGAACATTTACCCAAAGCCATTGGCTGGGGCAACAAAAGTCTGTTTTTTTGAGTTCTTGCACCCAGAGGGGCTTAAATGTCAGGTTTGGCCAGCAAACCCTGAGACGGCGAATGAAAAGATTACTCCAGACACCTTAGTAGGAGAAAGGAGAGAGCCTGGGGACCAGACGCTCTAATGGCAAAAGGCCCTGAGTCAAGGTCTACCTCCATTTTTATTATGCACATTATTGTTACATCAAAGAGTCATGATTAGAAAGGAATGTAAAGTTTCAATAACTAGGGCAGTGACATTTATGGGCGTTGTGTGATTAGAACTATCTGTGTTCATGACCTGTAGGCAGGGAGTAGGTGACTATTGAGGATTTATGTCTAACCTAATTTAAGCATCTGTCCCTTGGGAGATAGCATTGAGCCACAATTAGGATCTGGCTGTTTTCAGCCCAGAAACCTAAAAGGAGGCCCAGTTTTCTGGTCACTCCTTCCTTGCTTTTCAACTAGCCTCTCCCAAGGAGGATTGTGTTTATCATATTTTAGCTAGCCAGGCATTGTGAATTCCCACACTTAAAGACTGAAGTCTTAAGGTCGGTGGACTTGGCTGGGATAGAGCCCTAAGGGTGATGCTCTACTCCTAGAAAGAAGGCAGGCAAACAACCTGGGGGCAGAGGGAATGGAAATAACAATGCAAATAATGCTTGGGAACCACAGAGGGAAGATTATTCCCTCTTTCTGGAGTGTATCCCTGAGAGGCACTGTTTAAAGAGAGGCCTACCCAGGGACAAAAGAGTATGCCATGGCCAGTTACTTCACCCACCCCTCAGCAAAAACACAGAGCCAACTGCGGAAAGTATCTCAGCCCCAACACTGGCTGCCTAACTTGCTTACACCAAGTTTTACACATCTGCCCTCTGATGCAACTGCCCTTCTAGGACAAGCTTACCTCAGTCCCAATGCAGCAAGACCCTCCCCCAGAAGACCAGGACAGGCCTCTGCCCACACCATGTCCTTAAAGCCTGGAGTTTTAAAGTCAGTGAGCCTGGCCGGGATAGAGCCCAGAGGGCACTGCACTGCTCCTGGACAGAAGGCAGGTAAACAACCCAGAAGGAGAAAATTTGGAAACAACTATCTGAAAAATGCCTGGGACACACAATGGGGAGATTATTCACACTTCTCAGAGTCCTTCCCTGGGAGGCAGTGTGCATGAAATCTCCTCTCCAGGGACAAAGGAGCTGTCGGGTGCGATTTCCCTCCTCTTCCCTTCAGCATAAACACACAGCCATCTGCAGTGAGCAGCACAGTGTGGACACTGGCTGTCTAACCTATTTATACCAAATCCCACACCCCTGTACTCTGGAGGTACTGCTCCTCTCAGTCAAGCTTGCCTCGGCCCCAGCCTGGTGTGATACTTCCCCAGAGGACAAATAGAAACACCTGCCCACACCATGTCTCCCAACCAGAGAGTTCTGCAGGGCTTCAGTTCAAGGGGAAGTAGTATAAGGTCTCATTTAACAAGCAGAACAGAGCACACCTAGTAAAAAATCACATTCTGGCCTAGGACCAAATACTGACCACTGCAGGCAAGGAGAGCCTTCAGAAACAACTGGCCTGAAGCATACAGCAGTGCATGAAGCTAACACCAGAAACAGTCCCTGACGTGCCAGGTTCTGAACACTATATGACCTCTTCATCATAAAGACAATACTCTCAGAAGAAAGAAACATAAGAAATTACTCTAACAAAAAGAACACAGAGACATAGGCAAGATGCCAAAATGGAAGAATTCATCCCAAATGAAACAAGATAAGGTCACGGCCAGAGATCTAACTGAAACAGATATAAGTAATATGCTTGATGGAGAATTTAAAGCAAGAATCATAAGAATTCTCACTGGGCTTGAGAACAGTGAAAAACTTCAGGAAGACCCTTACTTCAGAATTAAAAGAGTTAAAAAAGAATCAGTCAGGAACACAACTCAGGAAAAAACAGATGTTGGCAAGGATGTGGAGAAAGGAGAACCCTCTTACACTGTTGGAGGAAATGCAAACTGGTGCAGCAACTCTGGAAAACAGTATGAGAAGTTCCTCAAAAAGTTAAAAATAGGATTACCCAAGACCCAGCAATTGCACTACTAGGTATTTATCCAAAGGACACAAAAATACAGATTCAAAGGGGTTTATGCATCTCAATGTTTATGGCAGCATTATCAACAGTAGCCAAACTATGGAGACAGTCCAAATGTCCATCGACTAATAAATGGATAAAGAAGTGGGGGCATAATGGAATATTACTCAACCATCAAATGAATGAAATCTTGCAGAAATAACTGATTAGAGCAGAAATAACTGATATAGAATCTAAAAACAAAACAAAACAAAACAAAACAACAAACAAAACCAAAAAAACCAATAGAACAGATCAATGAAACGAAGAGCTGCTTCTTTGAAAATTTAATAAAATTGATAAACACTAGCTACACTTATCAAAAAGAAAAGAGAAAGGACAGAAATAAACAAAATCAGAAACGAGAGAGGAGAAATAATAACCAACACCACAGAAATAAAAATAATTATAAGAGAATATTATGAAAAACTATATGTAACAAGTTGGACAACCTGGTAAAAATGGATAAATTTGTAGAAACATAAACTGCCAAAACTGAAATAGGAAGAAATAGACAACTTGAACAGAATGCTAACCAGTAAAGAAATTGAATCATCAATCAAATATCTCCAAACAAACAAAAGTCCAGGGCTAAATGGCTTCACAGGTGAATTCTACAAGCATTTAAAGAGTTAATACCAATATCTCTCAAAGTATTCCAAAACAATTAAAAAAATAAAAGAAAATAAATGGAAGGAGAACTTCCAAATTCATTCTATGAGCCCAGCATTATGCTAATACCAAAACCAGATAAAGACTCCACTATAAAGGAATACTAGAGATGGATATCCCTTATAAACACGGGTACAAAAATTCTCAATATAGTATTAGCAAACCGAATTCAAAAGTACATTAAAAGAATCACTCACAAAAAAAAAAAAAAAAAAAAGAATCACTCACTACAATCAAGTGGGATTTATTCCTAGACTGCAGGGTGGTCCAATATTTGCATATCAATCAACATGATACACAACATTAATAAAAGAAAGAATAAGAACCACATGATTATTTCCATAGTTGAAGAAAAAGCATTTCAGAAAGTACAACATCCATTCATGATAAAAACCCTTAACAAAGTGGGGTTAGAGGGAATACATCTCAAAATAATAAACACCATATACAAAAAAAACAAAAACAAAAACAAAAAACAAACACCAAACGAAAACAAAACAAAAAAACCAAAAGACCCACAGCTACTATTGTCCTCAATGGGGAAAACTGTGAGCATTACCTCCAGGGACAGGAACAACACAGGGATATCCACTCTCACCACTGTTCTCTAACATAGTAATGGAAGTCCTAGCCTCAGCAATCAGACAACTACAAAAAGAAATAAAAGGCATCCAAATCTGCAAGAAAGAAGCCAAACTTTAACTATTTGCAGAAGACATGATAATGTATATAGAAAATCCAAAAGACTTCACCAAAAAATTGCTAAAACTGGTACATGAATTCAGTAAAGTTGCAGGACACAAAATCAACATACAGAAATCTGTGGCATTTCTATACACCAATAATGAAGCACCAGAAAGAGAAATCAAGGAATTGATCCCATTTACAATTGCACCAAAAACTGTAAGATACTTAGGAATAAACCAAACCAAAGAGGTAAAAGATCTGTACTCTGAAACCCATAGAAAACTAATAAAAGACATTGAGGATGACACAAAGAAATTGAAAAACATTCCATGTTCATGGATTGGAAGAACAAATATTGTTAAAATGTCTATGCTACCCAAAGCAATCTACACATTTAATGCAATCCTTATTAAAACATCGCCAGCATTTTTGACAGAGCTAGAACAAACAATCCTAAAATTTGTATAGAACCACAAAAGACCCTGATTAGCCAAAGCAATCTTGAAAAGGAAAAGCAAAGCTAGAGGCATTACAATTCCCAAATTCAAGTTATATTACAAAGATGTAGTGATCAAGACAGTATGATATTGGCAAAAAAAAAAAAATAGACACAGATTAAAAGAAAGAATAAAAAAATGAGAAATGAACCCAAAACTATATAGTCAATTAATCTTCAATAAAGCAGTAAAGAATATCCAGTGGAACAAAGATGGTCTCTTGAACAAATGGTGTTGGGAAAACTGGACAGCAACATGCAAAGGAATGAAACTGGACTACTCTCTTACACTCCACATAAAAATAAATTCAAAATGGATTAAAGACCTAAATGTGAGTCAGGAAACCATTAAAATCCTATAGGAGAACACAGGTAGTAACCTCTTTGACATCGACCATAAGAACTTCTTACTATATATGTCTCCTGAGGAAAGGGAAACAAAAGCAAAAATAAACTGTTGAGACTTCATCAAAATAAAAATTTCTGCACACCAAAGGAAACAATCAACAAAACTAAAAGACAACCTAGGGAATGGGAGAATATATTTGCCAATGACCTATCTGGTAATGGGTTAGTATCAAAAATATATAAAGAACTTATAAAATTCAACACCCAAAACCAAATAATCCAGTTAAAAATGGGCAGAAGACATGAAGAGACATTTTTCCAAAGAAGACATACAGATGGCTAGCAGACAAATGAACAGAGATCAATATCACTGATCATGAGGGAAATGCAAATCAAAATAAGATGTGATATCACTTCACATCAGTCAGAATGCTAAAACCAACAACACAAGAAACAATAGTTGTTGGTGAGGATGCGGACAAATGGGAACCCTTTTACAGGTTGTTGGGAATGCAAACTGGAACTTTGGAACAGAGTATAGATGTTACTCAGAAATTTAAAAATAGAAATACCCTAAGATCAAGCAAGAGCACTACTAGTTATTTACCCAAAGGATAGAAAAATACTTATTTGAAGGCACATATACACCCTGATGTTTATAGAGAAAGTTTCAATAATAGCCAAATTATGGAAAGAGCCCAAATGTCTATGGACTGACAAATGGATAAAGAATATGTGATATGTATCTACAATGGGATATTACTCAGCCATAAAAAAGAATGGATTCTTGCCATTTGCAAGGATGTGGATAGAGCTAGAGAGCATTATGCTAAGTGAAATAAGTCAGTCAGAGATACACAAATACCATATGATTTCACTCATATGTGGAATTTACCAAATTAAAGGAACCTAGAGTAAGAAAAAAAAAAAGAGAGAGAGAGAGAGAGAGAGAGAGAGAGAAAGGAAAACCAGGAAACAGACTCTTAACTATAGAGAACAAACTGATGGTTATCAGTATGGAGGGGTGGTTTTAATAGGTGATGGGGTTTAAGAAGGTTAAGGAGTGCACTTGTGATGATCACTGGGTGTTGTATATAAGTGTTGAATCACTAAATTGTATACCTCAAACTAATATTACATTGTATGTTAACTAACTGGAATTTATATAAAATTTTGAAAAAAAAATAATTCTCTTTTTGGGAGCATACAGATGAGTGTTGTTCTTTTATCCATTCTGTCACCCTATGTCTTTTGATTGGAGCACTTATTCCACTTACATTCAAAGTAATTACTGATAGATATATATTTATTGCCATTTTATTAGTTTTTATTTATTTTGTGGTTATTTCTGAAGATTTTCTCAGACCCTGTCTTGTCTTTCTTTCTTTCATGTTTTGCTAATTTTGTTTAATGATATATTTGGATTTCTTTCTTTTTTTTTTTTTTTTGCATGTTTATTACTGGTTGTTATATAGGGTTACCATTTGGTTTTTATATAAACTCTTCTACATATGGCAGTCTATATTAAGTTGATGTGGTTGTTTAAATTTGGAACTTTTTTTTTCACCTCTCCTCCCCACGTTTTAGGTATATGTTATTATATTTTCAATCTTTTTTTTTTTTTTTTGTCTGAGTTCTTTGATTTTTACAGAAAATATTCATTCTTACTGTTTTGTGTTTCTTGCCATTATACTGTTACTTTGGGTCTCTACTTCCACTAAGAGGTCCCCTTTAATAGTTGTTGCTGTGATGGTTTCATGGTCACATGCTCTTTTAGTTTTTGTTTGTTTGGGAAAATTTTTTTTCTAATTTATTTTTTTTTCAAATTCCAGTTAGTTAGCATTAAGTACGCTGCTTAATCACAATCACTTATTCAACCCATCCCCCCCACACCTCCTTTCTGGTAACCATCAGACTGTTATCTATAGTTAAGAGTCTGTTTTTTGGTTTGCCTATTTTCCCTTTCCTCATTTGTTTTGTTTCTTAAATACTACATATGATTTAAATCATATGGTATTTGTTTATCTCTGACTAAGTTATTTTACTTAGAATAATACTCTAGCTCCATCCATGTCATCACACATGGCAAGATTCCATTCTTTTTTTGTGGTTGTGTAATATTCCATATTATATATCCCATCTCTTCTTTATCCACTCATCAGTCCATGGACACTTGGACTGCTTCCATAATTTGACTATTGTAGATAATGTTGCTGTAAACATTAGGGTACATGTATCCCTTTGAATTAGTATTTTTGTATTCTTTGGGTAAATTCCTAGTAGTGCACTTCCTGAATCATACTGCGTCTCTATTTTTTAAACTTTTGAGGACCTCCTACACTGTTTTCAATAGTGGCCACAGATGTTTGCATTCCCACCAATAGTGCAATGTTTCCACTTTTTCCACATCCTTGCCAACACCTGTTGTTTCTTGTATTGTTGATTTTAGCCATTCTGAGAAGTGCGAGGTGATATCTCATTGTAGTTTTGATTTATATTTCCATGATGAACAGTGATGTTGAGCATCTTTTTATGTGTCTGTTGGCCATCTGTATGTCTTCTTTGGAAAAAAAATATATATATTTATGTCTTCTGCCCATTTTAACTGGATTATTTGGGTTTTTTTGGGTGTTGAGTTTTATAAGTTCTTAATATATTTTTGATACTAACCCATTATCAGATAGGTCATTGGCAAATATATTCTCCTTTTCCCTAGGTTGTCTTTTAGTTTTGTTGATTGTTTACTTTATCGTGCAGAAGCTTTTAATTTTGATGAAGTCCCAGTAGTTTATTTTTGCTTTTATTTCCCTTGCCTCAGGAGACATATATAGTAAGAAGTTCTTATGGTCAATGTTAAAGAGGTTACTACCTGTGTTCTCCTCTAGGATTTTAATGGTTTCTTGACTCACACTTAGGTCTTTAATCCATTTTGAATTTATTTTTGTGTATGGTGTAAGAAAGTGGTCCAGTTTCATTCCTTTGCATGTGCTGTCCAGTTTTCCCAACACCATTTGTTGAAGAGACTTTCTTTTTCCCATTGGATATTTTTTTCTGCTTTGTTGAAGATTAATTGACCATACAGTCAAGGTTTAATTTCTGGGTTTCATAAGCTATTGTATTGGTCTTTGTGTCTTTTTTTTTTTTTTTTTTTTGCCAGTACCATACTGTCTTGATCATTACATCTTTGTAATATAACTTGAATTTGGGAATTGTAATGCCTCTAGCTTTACTTTTCTTTTTCATGATTGCTTTGCCTAATCAGGGTCTTTTGTGGTTCCATACAAATTTTAGGATTGTTGTTGCTCTGTGAAGTATGCTGTTGGTATTTTGATATGGAATGTATCACATGTATAGGTTGCTTTGGATAGTATAGACATTTTAACAATATTTGTTCTTCCAATCCATGAGCATGGAATGTCTTTCCATTTGTGTCATCTTCAATTACTTTCATCAGTGTTTTATATTTTTTAGAGTACAGGTCTTTCAACTCCTTGGTTAGGTTTATTCCTAGGTACCTGACAGTTTTTGGTCCAAGTGTAAATGGGATAGATTCCTTGATTTCTCTTTCTGCTGCTTCATTATTGGTGTATAGAAATGAAACAGATATATGTATGCTGATTTTGTATCATGCAACTTTATTGAATTCATGTATCAGTTCTAGCATTTTGTTGGTGAAGTTTTTCCCATTTTATATAGACAGTATCATGTCATCTGCAAATAGTGAGTTTTACTTCTTCCTTGCCTATTTGGATGTCTTTTATTTCTTTGTGTTGCCTGATTGCTGTGGTTAGGAATTCCAGTATTTCGTTGAGTAGAAGTGGTGAGAGTGGACATCACTGTCTTCTTTCTGATTGAAGAGAAAAGATTTTCCATTTTCCCCATTGAGAATGATGTTAGGTGTTGGTTTTTCATAATATGGTCTTTATTATGCTGAATGCATATTCCCTCTAAACCTACTTTGCTGTGGGTTTTTATCATGAATGGATTTACTTTGTCTACTGCTTTTTATGCATCTATTGAAATCATAATATGGTTTTTATCCTTTCTCTTATTAATGTGATGCATTACTGTGATTGATTTGTGAATATTCAACCATCCTTGCAACCCAGGAATTAATCTATCTGGGAAACTCTTTATCTCCCCTCCTATACTGATTGAAAACTTGCTGGATATATTATTGTTGGCTTGAGATTTTTCCTATTCTACACTTTGAATATATCTTACCAGTCCTTTTTTACTTGCCATGTTTCTGTTGAAAAATCTGCTAGCCTTATGGCTTTCACCTTGTAAGTTAATGACATCTTTTGTCTTGCTGCTTTTTTTTTTTTTAATAGACATCATCTTGCTGCTTTTAAGATTTTTCCTTTACCATTGTATTTTGAAAATAATTACAGTATGTTGCTGTTGGCCTGCTTTTGTTGATTTTTGTGGAAGTTCTTGTGCTTCCTGGATCTGGATGTCTGTTTACCTTCCTTAGATTAGGGAAGTTTTCAACTATTATTTTTTCAAGTATATTTTCTGCCTCCTTTTCTCTCTCTTCTTCTTATGGGACACCTAAAATATGAATGTTATGTTTGATGGAGTCACTGAGCTCCCTACGTCTGTTCTCCTGTTGCATAATTCTTTTTCGTTCAGTTTCAATGCTTTCCATTATTTTGTCTTTTCAGTCATTAGTTTGTTCCTCTGCTTCTTCCATTTTGCACTTCATTGCATCATGCATGTTTCTAATCTCATTTTTTTCACTTTTCATCTCTGATCAATTCATTTTTAACTATTTTATCTGTGGCAATGATCTCACTGGTGTCTTCCATTCTTTTCTCAAGTGCTGTGATTATCCTTATGATTATTGCTTTAAACTCTCCATCAGTCATATTACTTATATCTGTTTTGCTTAGTCTCTGGCTGTGACCCTATGTTGTTCTTCCATTTGGATAAATTTCTCTATATTCTCATTTTGTCTAAGCCTTTGTCTCCTTCTGTGTTAGAAAAGCCAGTTATGTCTCCTATACCTGAAACTAATGGTCTTATGAAGAAGAGTTCCTGTAGTGCCCAGGGTCTGGGGCTTAAGGGAGTGTCTCCAGCGTGTGCTGCATGCACTCTCTTGTTCTGGCTGCTCTATCCTTCAGGCCAGTCATCTTCAAAGGCTCTCCTTGTCTGCTATGGGCAGTGTTGGTCCCTGGCCTGAATGTGGTGAGTTTTAACTAGGTGTGCTCTGCTCTGCTTTTTTTTTTTTTTAAAGATTTTATTTATTTACTTGACAGAGAGAGACACAGTGAGAGAGGGAACACAAGCAGTGGGAGTGAGAGAGGGAGAAGCAGGCTTCCCACAGAGCATGGAGCCCGATGTGGGGCTCGATCCCAGGACCCTGGGACCATGACCTGAGCTGAAGGCAGACGCTTAACAACTGAGCCACCCAGGCGCCCCCTGCTCTGCTTTTTAAATATGACCTGTCACCGCCTCCACCAGAACTGATACCCTGTAGAAGTCTCTGGTTGGGAGACATTGTTTGGACAGGGGTTTGTGCTGGTCTTCTTGGGAAAGGGTCCACCATGCTGGGACTCAGGCAAGTGTGACTGTGAAAGCAGTTCCACAGGAGCACAGAGGTGTGGGGTTTAGTGTAAGTATGTTATGCAGCCAATGTTCCACTGAACTGCTTCCCAGAGATGGCTCTGTGTTTATGGTGGGGGATGTGGGAGAGAAAAGTCACTGGACAATTCCTTTGTTCCAGGAGAGGTGTCTCAGTGAATGCTGCCTCTCAGGGACGTGCTCCAAGAAGAGCAAATAATCTCCCCATTGTGTGTCCCAGGCACTCTTCAGATTGTTGTTTCCAAGCATTATGCTCCCAGTTGGCTTGCCTGCCTCCTCTCCAAGAGCAGCAGAGTGACCTCCAGGCTCTATCCCAGCCATGCTCATTGACCTTTAAAACTACAGGCTTTAATCTGGCTGTTTGCAAAAACTCACCAAATTCAACACATCTCGTTTTCCAAGCCAATAGCTATGGGGAAATGTTCTTCTTGTGCATTCCCCTTTGGTTCCTCTCTCTCTTGCCCTTCTCTTTGACCATGGATCTCTCTCATTCACAGCAGCCAGTACCTATTTCTCCCATGGACCACATCTCCTTGCTTCCTACCTTCCTTGATGTGGTCTCTTCTCTCCCTTTAGTTGTGGAGTTTGTTCTGTCAGTCTCCAGGTTGATTTCTGGAGGTATTTAGGATGTTTTGATAGTTATCTAGTTGTTTTTGTGGGACCAGGCAAGCCTAAAGTCCTCCTACTTTGCTGCCATCTTCCTCAATCGCCAATCTTGAGTTTTCACTTAATGTTTTATCATGAGAATTTCCAATATAATAAAATATGACAGTTAATGACCACATGGTGTCTATCTTGAATGTACCATAATTTATTTAAAAATTGTCCTATCTTGTTATCCTCATATATTTGTTTCAATATATTTTATAATTATAAATAATGCTGCAATGATTATCATTATATATAAATATTTGTGCACAACTGACAATTTCCTTAGGATAAGTCCTAAAAGTGGAATTTCTAAGTCATTTTAAAAGCCCTCACTACATATTACCAAATGGTGTTTATAAAAGTTGTATCAATGTGTGCTCCGGTAAGTAGCATATGATATTTTTTATTCCACTATAATCACACTGGATGTTATATTTTCAAAATTAAGTTTACATTCATTAAGAAAATGTGTGTTAATATTTTTGCAATAACTTCCTACTGCTTGTCCTCAAAAGTGGTTTTACTTAAAATAGTGAAAGATTATTAAATGCTAAAATGATGATTTTGGGGACATTCACAATTTTTCTGTTATTTTGGTCTTTGGGAATCTTGTATGTGCAAAGTTATGTTAAATAAAATATTTCACAAATGAGGACTCCTTAACATTTATATACTTTTCAAAAAGCAGGTGGTTTAATTTATAAACAGTCGTAATGTGTCATGTCACATATTAATTTTAAAGTAAAGCAAAATATAGGTAGTCTGTGGAAAGAAAAACATTTGAACAGAATGACTTTTAAGTGTATAAACTTTCTATGTAGGAAAGTTTAAAAAGTGTTAGAAAAATCATGAAGAATATTAAAAATATTGTTTCATCCAATATTCAAAACTGGTTCATACATTACATGCTAAGTAGTAAGTGTTGACATAAGAAATTGAGAAAAATTATATTATGTGGTAAACATTTTGATTTGATAAGTTCTTACTGTATATTTTGTCTGTTTGTGAAACTTGTGATATGCAGGAAAGATTATTTTATTTTCCCTTACAACTCAAGAATACTGGCCCATATTAATGACCTATTGGTTATTTTAAACATAGCTTTGAATAAAAATGTATATGTAGAAATGACTAAAATTATTAAATTATCAAAATAAATCATAATTAGTTTCCTTCATACTTCTAAGTAAAATAAAATATATACCTTAAATTAGTAGCAATAATTATTTTCAATAACAAATAAAAAGTAATCGGTATTGTAGTATTTTTAAAGTCTGTCACAAGAGCTTACCCCAATTTGTAAAATCTAAATATCCAATGTTTACAAGTATTACTACTTCTCAAAATTACTCTCAGAAAATTGTTTTGAATTTGAAATATGAATATATAAATGGTAGTGAATTAGAAAATAAGAAAAAATAAATAAAACAATAAAATAAATAAAATCTTTAAAAAGGGAGCCCTGGATGGCTCAGTCACTTAACTGACTGCCTTCTGCTCAGGTCATGATCTCAGGGTCCTGGGTTCAAGCCCCATGTCTGGCTCTCTGCTCAGTGGGGAGTCTGCTTCTCCCTCTCCCTCTATGCTCTCTCTCTCTCTTTCTCTTTCTCTCTCTCAAATAAATAAATAAATAAAATCTTAAAAAATGAAAATAAGAAAAAAGGAGCTTATAGATTCACAGTTCTATTTTTCATTCCTGATATTTTAAAATAACTAATGTTTAATATATTTTTATTTGTTAATGAAATATATGGTATATATTATATAATTTCTCTTTGCTTGTAATCATGAAAATGACTTAGTCATATGCCCATGTTTTACTGACAGTGTGTTAGATTTTTCTGGATGCTCCTATTTTCTTGGCTATAAATGTAACAACAACCACTTGAATATTTACCATATCCCAGGCCTTGTGTCAGGTACTTTAAATGCATTGTTTCATTTAATCTCCATAACACCTTGCAGTAAATATCATTACCTACATTTTGGAGAATAAAAAGAAACACTTATGAAGGATAAAAGGACTCCATGAAGGCATGCATTATTAAATGACAGATCTTAGTTTTTAACCCACTTTTCTCTGCTGTCAAATCCCATGTGGTTTGCCACCATATTATGCAATCATCTATTCTCAGAATGACTTCACTTTATTTATCTTGACTTGGTACTGGCCTGCTTTGTTCAATTGTAGTACATATTCTAGCATGAATACATTAAATTGGGATTCAAAAAATATTTAATTTAATGCAAATAACAGAGTGATCATAATTCCAAAACTTATTAAAAAAAGAGAACTTTGGGCATGTGGGCATGTTATTTAAGCCTCCTGAAACTGAGTTTTCTCACTTGTATAATGGAAATGACACCCAACTCCATTTATCCCAGAGCCATGAGAATTATTTGAAATAATGCTCAGTGCCTGGTGTAGTGTTAGGAGCACAGTAAATATTATTCCCCTTGCTCTTAGTAAGTTCTTAGTCTACATGACTTTTCCTATATTCGATCATCCTTTTTCTTAGCTTTCCTTATTAAAATTGTTCTCATTTTATACCCATTTTATCATACTTTTATTATTCTGTCATTTAAAAAATAAAACTGTGTTTGAGTCAGTTTTTAAGACATGATATCTGAGGATAGAAGACATGATTTTGTTTCCCAGTTCTTCTCTACAGATTTGTTGAAATTGGTTAAGTCTAGTCCCCTCTCCAGGCTTTAATGTCTTCACATATAATATTAGGGTGTCAAACTGGATGACTTTTAAGGGGTCTTCCTGGTCTGAAATGCTCTCCTTGCATTTTGGACTAGGAATGTTTAGCAGGATTTGATTAACTTGTTCTAGATTGAGGAATAAGGAAACCAGGAAGGCATGACCAGGGTGGTCTCATTTGGCATAGTCTCTATATTATGTCCAGGTTTCTCAGAAAGTGTCCAAGCAAAGCTCTCGCCACTCAGGTTCCTTGTTGACATTATGTCAGGTGCTTTGGACACTGCATTGCTCAGTGTCATGATTTGACAGGCTGGAAATATGGATGCTTTCAATATATCATAATACACTTAGCAAACTGTCAACAGATATAACTGCAGATTTCATTTGGTCCTTTCTTTTTTTCAACCAAATAAATTTTGTAATTCATTTAAGAGTAATTTAATTCTAAGGTTAATATCTTAGTTTTTTTAATTTTTTTTTTATTTTTTGGAAGTTTTTATTTAAATTAGTATCACAAACCTATAAAGAACTTACTAAATTCAATACCCAAAAAAACAAATAATCCAGTTAAGAAATGGGCAGAAAATATGAATAAACAATTTTCCAAAGAAGACATCCAGATAGTTAGCAGATACATGTAAAGATGCTAAACATCACTCATCCTCAGGGAAATACAAATCCAAACCACAATGAGATACCACCTTACACCAGTCAGAATGGCTAAAATTAACAACACAAGAAACAACAGGTGTTGTCAAGGATGTGGAGAAAGGGGAACCCTCTTGCACTGTTGGTGGGAATGCAAACTGGTGCAGCCGCTCTGCAGAACAGTATGGAGGGTTCTCAAAAAGTTACAAATAGAACTAAGCTATGATCCAACAATTGCACTACTAGTTATTCACCCAAAGGATATAAAAATACAGATTTGAAAGAGTACATACACCCCAATGTTTATAGTAGCTTTATCAACAATAGCAAATTTATGGAGAGAGCCCAAATGTCCAACGACTAATGAATGGATAAAGATGTGGTATGTAAATACAATGGAATATTGCTCAACCATCAAAAAGAATGAAATCTTGCCATTTGCAATGATATGGATGGAGTTAGAGTTCATTATGCTAAGTGAAATAAGTCAGTCAGAGGAAGAGAAATTCCATATGATTTCATTCATATTTGGAATTTAAGAAAGAAAACAGCTGAACATATGGGAAGGGGAAAAGTAAAAAAGGAGAGAAGTAAACAAGCCATAAGTGACTCTTAATAGAGAACAAACAAATAAACAAAACAACAAATCAGGGTTGATGGAGGGAGGAGGGTGGGGGATGGGATAGATGGCTGATGGGTACTAAAGAGGGCACTTGTGATGAGCACTGGGTGTTGTATGTAAGTGATGAATCACTGAATTCTACTCCAGGAACCAATATGGCACTGTACGCTAACTAACAATATTTAAATAAAAAATAAATTCTAGTTAGTTAACATACAGTGTAATATTAGTTTCAAGTGTACAATACACAGATTCAACACTTCCATACAACAACCTGTGCTCATCATGAGTGCCTTGCTTAATCCTCATCACCTATTTAACCCATCCTTCAAACCATCTCCCTTCTGGTAACCATCAATTGTTCTCTACAGTTGAGTCTGTTTTTTGGTTTGTCTCTCTCTTTTTTCACTTTGCTCATGTCTTTTGTTTCTTAAATTCCACATATGAGTGAAATCATATGATCTTCGTCTTTCTCTGACTGACTTATTTTGCTTAGCATAATATGCTCTAGCTCCATCCCTGTCATTGCACATGGTAAGATTTCATTCATTTTTATGGCTGTGTAATATTCCATATTATATATATCCTACCTCTTCTTTATCCATTCATCAGTCCATGGACGCTTGGGCTGCTTCCATTATTTGCCTATTGTAGATAATGTTGCTATAAACATTAGGGTGCAAGTATCCCTTTGAATTTGTATTTTTGGGGTAAAACTTCATAGTGCAATTGCTGGATCATATGTCACTTTTATTTTCACATTCTTGAGGACTCTCCAGACTGTTTTTGAGAGTGGCTGCACCAATGTATTCACACCAAGAGAAAGAGGGTTCCCCTTTCTCCACATCTTCACAAACACCTGTGGTTTCTTCTATTGTTGATTTTAGCCATTCTGAAAGACATGAGGTAATATCTCCTTGTAGTTTTGGTTTTTATTTCCCTGATGAAGAGTGATGCTGAGCATCTTTTTGGCTGTCTGTTGGCTATCTCTATGTCTTCTTTGGAAAAATGTCTGTTCATGTCTTCTAACTATTTTTTAATTAGATTATTCATTTTGGGGGTATCAGGTTTTATAAGTTCTTTATATATTTTGGATATGAAGCATTGTTTTTCTTTTTTAAAATCTATTATGAAACACTTTTAATTCATATACTTGAACTTTTATATTTAAAGTGATTAATTATGCTGTTGCATTAATATCTATCATTTTATGAGTTTCTATTAATTGCATTTGTTCTTATTTCATTTTTTTATTCTCTGACTTTCATTGAGAGCTTTATATGTTCCATTTTATTTCTTTTCTTCTCGTATTTTTCTTTTTTTTTTAAAGATTTTATTTATTTATTTGACAGAAAGAGACACAGCGAGAGAGGGAACACAAACAGGGGGAGTGGGAGAGGGAGAAGCAGGCTCTCCACTGAGCAGGGAGCCTGATGCGGGGCTCGATCCCAGGACCCTGGGATCATGACCTGAGCCGAAGACAGACACTTAACGACTGAGCCACCCAGGCGCCCTCGTATTATTCTTTAAAACAGTATTTTTTCTGGAGTTTATAATATGCATTTATAAAATAATCAAAGTATTCCTTCAAATAACACTATACTAATTCACATGTAATACAAGAACCTTATTGCAGAGAATTCCCAATTCCTTTCTCCCATTCCTGACGATATTACTGTCATTTATTCTACTTATCCAAATGTCATAGCCATTCAATAACTTGTTAGTAATACTGATTTTAACAAACAGCAATTTTTATTTCAATTAAAAATAAGAAATGTAAGGAGGAGGACTTAAGGTGGCAGAGAAGTAGGGGGACCCTGGGCTTTCCTTGTCCGTCAAACACAGCTGTATTGAGGTCAGTTCACTTGGAACATCCAGGAAATCAATCTGAGGATTGGAAGAAGTATCTCCACAGTAGGAGGGAGAGAGTGTGGCAGGTGTGAGGTACTTGGAAGTGAATTATGGGAGAGAAAAGCTACTGTGCCATGGAGAGGAGGGAACCATTTCCAGGTGGAGAGAAAAGGGAGAGGGGGAAGAGGGTTTGAGAGAGTACAGCATCTGTTTCACATAAGAAAAAAACCTTTGGACCACAGAATGAGGAGCTGGGGGAATTGAGTCATGAAGGGGTTTCTTGTTTGTTTATTTTGTTTTTTGTGGAATATAATACTAACTTTATTGTTATTGTAAAAATAAAACAATTATTACATTGTAGCTTATTTTAAAATGCAATGATTTATAGAATCCTATTTTCTGTACAATACTTTCTATCATTTTCTTTATTTTTTTAATTTAAAATCAATTAACCAACATATAGCACATCATTAGTTTCAGATGTAGTTTTCAATAATTCCTCAGTTGCATATAACACCAAGTCTCATCACCATACGTGCCCTCTTTAATGCCTACCATCCAGTTACCCCATCCTCCTACCCACCTCCCCTCCAGCAACCCTCAGTTTGTTTCCCAGAGTTAAGAGTCTATCACCATTTATCTCCCTCTCTGATTTCTTCCCATTCAGTATTCCCTCCCCTCCCTTATGATCCTCTGCACTGTATCTTATATTCCACATATGAGTGAAAAAAAATTGTCTTTCTCTGACTGACTTATTTCGCTTAGCATAATGCCCTCCGGTTCCATCCACGTCCATGTAAATGGTAAGTAATCATCCTTTCCGATGGCTGAGTAATATTCCATTGTATATATAGATGGCATGGCTCCTTCCACAGTTTGGCTATTGTGGATATTGCTGCTGTGAACATTGGGGTATAGCTGCACCTTCATTTCACGACATTTGCATCTTTGGGGTAAATACCTTGTAGTGCAATTGCTGGATGGTGGAGTAGCTTAATTTTTAAGTACTTAAGGAACCTCCGTGCTGTTTTCCAGAGTGGCTGTGCCAGCTTGCATTCCCACCAGCAGTGTAAGAAGATTCCCTTTTCTCCACATTATTGCCAATATTTGTTGTTTTTGGTCTTACTAATTTTAGCCATTTTGACTGGTATAATGTGGTATAACGTTGTAGTTTTGATTTGTATTTCCTTGATGAAAGTGACATGGAGCATTTTTTCATGTGTCTGTTGGCCATTTGTATGTCTTCTTTGGAGAAATGTCCTTTCATGTCTTCTGCCCATTTCTTGACTAGATTATTTATTTTTTGGGGTATTGAGATTGATAAATTCTTTATATATCTTGGATACTAGCCCTTAAACTGATATGTCATTTGCAAATATCTTCTCCCATTTTGTAGGTTGCCTTTTAGTTTTGTTGACTGTTTCCTTTGCTGTGCAGAAGTTATTTATCTTGAAGAAGTCCCAATAGTTAATTTTTGCTTCTGTTTCCCTTGCCTTTAGAGACTTGTCTTGCAGGAAGTTGCTGCTTGTGTTCTCATCTAGGATTGTGATGGATTCCTCTCTCACATTTAGGTCTTTCATCCATTTTGAGTTTATCTTTGTGTATGGTGTAAGAGAATGGTCCAGTTTCATTCTTTTGCATGTGGCTGTCCAATTTTCCCAGCACCGCTTATTGAAAAGACTGGTGTTTTTCCATTAGATATTCTTTCCTGTTTTGTCAAAGATTAGTTGACCATAGAGTTGAAGGTCTATTTCTGGGTTCTCCATTCTCTTCCATTGATCCATGTGTTTGTTTTTGTGCCAGTACCATACTGTCTTGATGATTACAGCTTTGTAAATTGGCTTTAAGTCAGGCATTGTGATACCCCCAGGTTTGGCTTTTTCAACATTCCTCTGGCTGTTCAGGGTCTTTTCTACTTCCATACAAAGTTTAGAATTATTTGTTCTAGCTCTGTGAAAAATGTCAATGGTGTTTTGATAGGGATTGCTTTGAATGTGTAGAATGCTCTGGGTAGCATTGACATTTTCACAATATTTATTCTTCTAATCCATGATCATGGAATGTTTTTCCATCTCTTTGTGTCTTCCTCAATTTCTTTCCTGAGTGTTCTGTAGTTTTCAGAGTACAGATCCTTTACCTCTTTGGTTAGGTTTATTCCTAGGTATCTTATGGTTTTTGGTTGCAATTGTAAATGGGATCAATTCCTTAATTTCCCTTTCTTCATTCTCATTGTTAGTGTATAGAAATGCAACTGATTTCTGTGCATTGATTTTGTATCCTGCCATGTTGTTGAATTTCTGTATGAGTTCTAGGAATTTGGGGTAGAGTCTTTTGAGTTTTCCACATAAAGTATCATACCATCTGCAAAGAGTGAGACTTTGACTTCTTCCTTGCTGATTTGAATGCTTTTTATTTCTTTTTTGTTGTCTGATTGCTGAGGCAAAGACTTCTAGTATACTGTTAAACAACAGTGCTGACAGTGGGTATCCCTGTCATGGTCCTGACCTTAGGGGAAAAGCTCTCAGTTTTTAATCATTGAGAATAATATTAGCTTTGGGCTTTAAGTAGATGGCTCTTATGATACTGAGTTATGTTCCCTCTATCCCTACACTGTGGAGAACTTTAAAATCAAGGAAGAATGCTGTATTTTGTCAAATGCTTTTTCTGCATCAATTGAGAGGGTCATATGGTTCTTACCCTTTCTTTTATTAATGAGATATATCACATTGATTGATTTGAGAATGTTGAACCATCCTTGCAGCCAAGGAATAAATCCCACTTGGTTGTGGTGAATAATCCTTTCAATGTACTGTTGGATCCTATTGGCTAGTATCTTGGTGAGTATATGGACATCCATGTTCATCAGGGATATTGGTCTGTAATTCTCCTTTTTGATGGGGTCTTTGTCTGGTTTTGGGATCAAGGTAATGCTGGCCTCATAGAAAGAGTTTGGAAGTTTTCTTTCCATTTCTATTTTTTTGAAAAAGGTTCAGCAGAATAGGTATTATTTCTTCTTTAAATGTTTGGTAGAATTCCGCTGGGACAATCTGGCCTTGGACTCTTGTTTTTTGGGAGGTTTTTTTTTTTTTTTTTTTTTTTTTTATTGCTGCTTCAATTTCTTTGCTGGTTATGGGTCTGTTCCGATTTTCTATTTCTTCCTGTTTCAGTTTTGGCAGTTTCAAGGAATACATCAATTTCTTCCAGATTGCCTAAATTTTGGCATATAATTTTTCATAATATGTTCTTAATTTTTTTTTTGGTATTTCCTTGGTGTTAGTCATGATCTCTCCTCTTTCATTCATGATTTTATTAATTTGGGGCCTTTCTCTTTTCTTTTTGTTTAGTTAGATGTTTGTTGATTTTTTTTTTTTAAGAGTTTATTTATTTGAGAGACAGAGATAGCTACAGAGATTATTAGCGGGGAGGAGAGGGAGAAGCAGGGTCCCCACTGAGCAGGGAGCCTCATGTGGGGCTCGATCTCAGGGCCTGGGATCAGGACAAAGCCAAAGGCAGATCCCTAATGACTGAGCCACCCAGGCACCTCATTTATTTGCTGTTTTTTCTCCAGCTCCTTTATGTGTAAGTTTTGCTTGTGTATATGAAATTTTTCTAATTTTTTGAGAGCGGTTTATATTCCAATGTACTTCCCTCTTAGGACCGCCTTTGCTGTAACCCAAAGGTTTTGAACAGTTGTGTTTCCATTTTCATTAGTTTCTATGAGTTTTTAAAAATTCTTTATTTTCCTGGTTGACCCATTCATTCTTTAGTAAGATGTTGTTTAACTTCCATGTGTTTCAGTTCGTTCCAAATTTCCTCTTATGATTTAGTTGAAGTTTCAAAGAATTGTGATCTGAAAATATGCAGGGAAATATCCCAGTCTTTTGGTACAAGTTGTGACCTGATTTGTGACCCTGTATGTGATCTATTCTGGAAAAAGTTCCATGTGCACTGGAGAAGAATGTGTATTCTGTTGCTTTAGGATGGAATGCTCTGTATATATATCTGTGAAGTCCATCTGGTCCAGTGTGTCATTCAAAGCCCTTGTTTCCTTATTGATCTTCTGCTTAGATGATGTGTCCATTGCTATGAGTGGAGTGTTGAAGTCCCGTAATATTATTATATTATTATCAATGTGTTTCTTTAATTTGGTTATTAATTTGTTGATATAATTGGCTGCTCCTAATTTAGGGGCATAAATACTTATGATTGTTAGATCTTCTTGTTAGGTAGATCCTTTAAGCATGGCTATTGTGGACATTGCTGCTATAAACATTGGGGTATCATTCAGATCACTATATTTGTATCTTGTAAATATCCAGAGGTGCAATTCCTGGGTCATAGGGTAGCTTTATTCTCAACTATTTGAAGAACCTCCATACTGTTTTCCAGAGTGGCTGCACCAGCTTGCATTCCCACCGACAGTGTAAGAGGGTTCCCCTTTCTCCACATCCTCGCCAACATCTGTCGTTTACTGAATTATCAGTTTTAGCCATTCTGAGTGGTGTGAGGCCATATCTCATTGTGGTTTTGATTTGTATTTCTCTGATGATAAGTGATGTTGAACATTTTTTCATGTGTCTCTTGGCCATTTTTCTGTCTTCTTTGGAGAAATGTCTGTTCATGTCTTCTGCCCATTTCTTGATTGGATTATTGTTCTTTGGGTGTTGTAGATTTTGGATACTAGCCCTTTATCTGATATGACATTTGCAAATATCGCTTCTCATTCTGTCAGCTGTCTTTTGGTTTTGTCAACTGTTTCCTTGGTTGTGCAAAATATTTTATCTTGATGAAATCCCAATAGTTCATTTTTGCCTTTGTTTCTCTTGTCTTTGGATATGTGTCTAGCAAGAAGTTGTGGCAGCTGAGGTCACAGAGGTTTCTGTCTGTGTTGTCCTCTAGGATTTTGATAGATTCTTGTCTTACATAGTTCTTTCATCCATTTTGAGTCTATTTTTGTGTATGGTGTAAGGAAATGGTTCAGTTTCATTCTTCTGCATGTGGCTGTCCAATTTTCCCAACACCATTTGTTGAAGAGACTGTCTTCTCTCCATTGGATCTTCTTTCCTGTTTTGTCAAAGATTAGTTGACCATATAGTTGTGAGTCCATTTCTGGGTTTTCCATTGTGTTCCATTGACCTATGTGTCTGTTTTTGTGCCAGTACCATACTGTCTGAACACCTGCAAACTCAACTCGAGATGTAAGAAAAGAATAACTGCAACTCTACAAATCGAAAAGCAACCAATTTCTATAAGGTAGGAGGTGCGTAGAAGTGAATCAGACGGGATATATGGGAAGATAAACTGCGGGGGGAGGGAGCTTCCATAAGCCGGCTACCAGAAAGTGATATAGCAGCAGAGCACAAAATCAGTTTTAGCCATTCTGAAAGATGTGACATGATATTTCATTGTAGTTTTGATTTGTATCTCCCTGATGATGAGTGATGTTGAGCATTTTTTATCTTTCTTTTGACCATTTGTATGTCTTCTTTGGAAAAATGTCATGGCTTCTGCCCATCTCTTAACTTGTTTTTTTTTGTTTTTTTGGGTGTTGAGTTTAATAAGTTCTTTATATATTTTGTATATTAACCCTTTATCAGATATGTCATTGGCAAATATCTTCTCTAATTCTGTGGGTTGCCCTTTCGTTTTGTTGATTCTTTCCTTCACTGTGCAAAAGCTTTTCTTTTGATGAATTATCAGTAGTTTATTTTTGCTTTTGTTTCCCTGTGTCAGGAGACATATCTTGTAAGATGTTGCTATAGCCAATGTCAAAACAATTACCGCTTCTATTCTCCTCTCGGATTTAAACGGTTTTCTGTCTCATATGTAGGTCTTTAATCCATTTTTTATTTATTTTTGTGTATGGTGTCAGAAAGTGTTCCAGTTTCATTCTTCTGTATGTTGTTGTCCAGTTTTCCCAATACCATTTTTTGAAAGGACTGTCTCTTTTCCATTATTTTTTCCTGCTTTGTCAAAGATTAATTGACTATATAATTGTGCATTCATTTCTGGGTTTTGTCACCTGCTGTATAGATCTTTGTGTTTATTTTTGTGCCAGTACTATACTGTTTGGATCACTCTAGCTTTGTAACATAGCTTGAAGTGTGGAATTGTGATGCCTCCAGCTTTGTTTTCCTTTTATGGTTTCTTTGGCTATTCAGGGTCTTTTGTGTTGCCATACAAATTATCAGATTGTGTTTCTACATCTGTGAAAACTGCTGTTGGTATTTTGATACAGATTTCATTAAATGTGTAGATTGCTTTGGGTAATATAGATAATTGAACTATATTTGTTCTTCCAAACCATGAGCATGGAATCACTTTCCATTTCTCTGTGTTCTCTTCAATTTCTTTCATCAGTGTTTTATAGTTTTCAGAGTACAGATCTTTTAAATCTTTGGTTAGGTTTATTTTTAGGTATCTTACCATTTTTGGTGCAATGGTAAATGGGGTTGATTCCTTGATTTCTCTTTCTGCTGCTTCATTATTGTTGTATAGAAATGCAGCTGATTTGCATATGTTGATTTTGTATCTTATGAGTTTACTGAATTCATTTGAGTTCTAAGAGATTTTTGGTGGAGACTTTTGGGTTTTCTGTATAGAGTATCACGTCATCTGCAACTACTGAAAGTTTTTCATCTTCTTTGATTTGTATGCCTTTTATATCTTTTTGTTTTTTGACTTCTGTAGTGCGGACTTCCAGTAGTATCCTGAATTAAAGTGGCAAGAGTAGACATCCCTGTCTTCTTCCTAACCATAGAGGAAAAACATTCAGATTTGCCCCACTGAGGATGATATTAGTTGTGGGTTTTTTATATATGGCACTTATTATGTTGAGGCATGTTCCCTTTTACCTTACTTTGTTGAGGGTTTTTATCATGAATTGATGTTGTATTTTGCCTAATGATATTTCTGCATTTATTGAAAGAATCATATGGTTTTTATCCTGTCTTTTATTAACAAGGTTCGTCATGTAAATGATTCGCAAATATTGAAACATCTGTACTCCCAGCAATAAATCCCACTTGATCATGGTGAATGATTCATTTAATGTACTGTTGCATTTGATCTGCTAATATTTTATTGAGAATATTTGCATCCATGTTCATCAGGGATATTGGCCTATAGTTCTCTTTTTAGTGGATTCCTTGTCTGGTTTTCAAATCAGGTAATGCTTTCATCCTAGAATGCATTTGGAAGTTTTCTTTATTTCTATTTTTTGGAAAAGTTTGAGAAGAATTGGTATTAACTCTTCTTTAAATGTTTGGTAGAATTCCCTGGGAAGTCATCTGGCCCTGGACTTTTTTTTTTTTTTGTCAGGAGATATTTGAATACTGATTCAATTTCTTCTCTGGTTATGGGTCTGTTCAAGTTTTCTATTTCTTCTTATTTTGGTTTTGGTGATTTATATGTTTTTAGGAGTTTAATCATTTCTTTCAGGTTGTGCAATTTGTTGACATGCAGCTTCTCATAATATTCTTTTATAACTGATTGTATTTTTGTGGTGTTGGTTCTCATTTGCCCTCTCTCATATGTGGTTTTATTCATTTGAGTCCATTCTTTTTTTTCTTTTTGATAAGTCTGGCTAGGGGGTTGTCAATTTTATTATTTCTTTTTTCCAAAGAACCAGCTTCTGGTTTCATTGATGAGCTCTATTGTTTTTTAGTGTCTATATCATTTATGTATGCTCTAATCTTTAATATTTCCCTTTTTCTGCTAGCTGTAGGCTTCATTTGTTTTTTTTTTTTTTTTCCTAGCTCCTTAAGATATTAGGAAGGGTTGATTATTTGAGATTTTTCTTGCTTCTTAATGTAAGCCTGCAATGTATATACTTCCTTCTTAGGACTACTCTTGATGCATCCCAAAAGTTTTGAACCATTTTGTTTCCATTTTTATTTATTTCCCTTTTATTATTATTATTTATTTCTTCCTTGAGTTCCTGGTTGAACCATTCATTTTTTTTTATTATGTTTTTTATTAGGTTTTGATGCAGTGCTCCACGATTCATTGTTTGCATATAACACCCGTGCTCCATGCAGAATGTGCCTCTTTAATACCCATCACCAGGCTAACCCATCCTCCCACCCCCCTCCCCTCTAGAACCCTCAGTTTGTTTTTCAGAGTCCATATGTCTCATGATTTGTCTCCCCCTCCGATTCCCCCCCTTCATTCTTCCCCTCCTGCTATCTTCTTCCTCTTTTTTAAACATATAATGCATTATTTGCTTCAGAGGTACAGATCTGTGATTCAACAGTCTTGCACAATTCAGTGTTCACCATAGCACATACCCTCCCCCATGCCTATCACACAGCCACCCCATCCACCCCATCCCCCACCACTCCATCAACCCTCAGTTTGTTTCCTGAGATTAAGAATTCCTCATATCAGTGAGGTCATATGATACATGTCTTTTTCTGATTGACATATTTCGCTCAGCATAATACCCTCCAGTTCCACCCACGTCATTGCAAATGGCAAGATTTCATTCTTTTTGATGGCTGCATAATATTCCATTGTATATATATATATATATATATATATATATATATATATATATATACCACTTCTTCTTTATCCATTCATCTGTGGATGGACATCTTGGCTCTTTCCACAGTTTGGCTATTGTGGACATTGCTGCTATAAACATCAGGGTGCACGCATCCCTTTGGATCCTTACATTTGTATCTTTGGGGTAAATACCCAGTAGTGCAATTGCTGGATCATATGGTAGCTCTATTTTCAACTTTTTGAAGAACCTCCATACATGTTCATGTCTTCTGCCCATTTCTTGATTGGATCATTTGTTCTTTGGGTGTTGAGTTTAATAAGTTCTTTATAGATTTTGGATACTAGCCCTTTATCTGATATGTCATTTGCAAATATCTTCTCCCATTCTGTCGGTTGTCTTTTGGCTTTGTTGACTGTTTCTTTTGCTGCACAAAAGCTTTTTATCTTGATGAGGTCCCAATAGTTCATTTTGCCCTTGCTTTCCTTGCCTTTGGTGATATTTCTAGGAAGAAGTTGCTTCAGATTAGGTTGAAGAGGCTGCTGCCTGTGTTCTCCTTTAGGATGTTGATGGACTCCTGCCTCACATTTAGGTCTTTCAACCATTTTGAGTATATTTTTGTGTGTGGTATAAGGAAATGGTCGAGTTTCATTCTTCTGCATGTGGCTGTCCAATTTTCCCAGCAACATTTGTTGAAGAGACTGTCTTTTTTCCATCGGACATTCTTTCCTGCTTTGTCGAAGATGAATTGACCATAGAGTTGAGGGTCCATTTCTGGCCTCTCTATTCTGTTCCATTGATCTATGTGTCTGTTTTTGTGGCAGTACCATGCTGTCTTCATGATGACAGCTTTGTAATAGGGCTTGAAGTCTGGAATTGTGGTGCCAACAGCTTTGCTTTTCTTTTTCAACATTGCTCTGGCTATTCAGGGTCTTTTCTGGTTCCATACAAATTTTAGGATTATTTGTTCCATTTCATTGAAAAAAGTTGATGGTATTTTGATAGGGATTGCATTGAATGTTTAGATTGCTCTAGGTAGCGTTGACATCTTCACAATATTTGTTCTTCCTATCCATGAGTATGGAACGTTTTTCCATGTCTTTGTGTCTTCCTCAATTTCTTTCATGAGTATTTTATAGTTTTCTGAGTACAGATTCTTTGCCTCTTTGGTTAGATTTGTTCCTAGGTATCTTATGGTTTTGGGTGCAATGGGACCGACTCTTTAATTTCTCTTTCTTCTGTCTTGTTGTTGGTGTATAGGAATGCCACTGATTTCTGTGCATTGATTTTATATCCTGCCACTTTTCTGAATTCCTGTATGAGTTCTAGCAGTTTTGGGTTGAAGTCTTTGGGTTTTCCACATAAAGTATCATATCATTTGCAAAGAGTGAGAGTTTGACTTCTTTGCCAATTTGGATGACTTTTATTTCTTTTTGTAGTCTGATTGCTGTGGCTAGGACTTCTAATACTATGTTGAATAGAAGCGGTGATAGTGGACATCCCTGCCGCGTTTCTGACCTTAGGGGAAAGCTCTCAATTTTTTCCCATTGAGAATGATATTTGCTGTGGGTTTTTCATAGATGGCTTTTATGATATTGAGGTATGAACCCTCTATGCCTATACTCTGAAGAGTTTTGATCAAGAAAAAATGCTGTACTTTGTCAAATGCTTTTTTCTGCATCTATTGAGAGCCTCATATGGTTCTTGTTCTTTCTTTTATTAATGTATTGTATCACATTGATTGATTTGCGGATGTCGAACCAACCTTGCAGCCCAGGGATAAATCCCACTTGGTCGTGGTGAATAATCCTTTTAAGGTACTGTTGGTTCCTATTGGCTAGTATTTTGGTGAGAATTTTTGCATCCATGTTCATCAAGGATATTGGTCTGTAATTCTCCTTTTTGATGGGGTCTTTGTCTGGTTTGGGGGTCAAGGTAATGCTGACCTCATAAAACGAGTTTGGAAGTTTTCTTTACATTTCTATTTTTTGGAACAGTTTCAGAAGAATAGGTATTAATTCTTCTTTAAATGTTTGGTAGAATTCCCCTGGGAAGCCATCTGGCCCTGGGCTTTTGTTTTTTGGGAGATTTTTGATGACTGCTTCAATTTCCTTAGTGGTTATAGTTCTGTTCAGGTTTTCTATTTCTTCCTGGTTCAGTTTTGGTAGTTGATTCATCTCTAGGAATGCATCCATTTCTTTCAGATTATCTAATTTGCTGGCATATAGCTGCTCATATTATGTTCTTATAATTGTTTGTATTTCTTTGGTGTTGGTTGTGATTGCTCCTCTTTCTTTCATGATTTTGTTGATTTGGGTCATTTCTCTTTTCTTTTTGATAAGTCTGGCCAGGGGTTTATCAATCTTGTTAATTCTTTCAAAGATCCAGCTCCTAGTTTCGTTGATCTGTTCCATTGTTCTTTTGGTTTCTATTTCATTGATTTGTGCTCTGATCTTTTTTTATTTCTCTTTTCCTGCTGGGTTTAGGCTTTATTTGCTGTTCTTTCTCCAGCTCCTTTAGGTGTAGGGTTAGGTTGTGAATTTGAGACCTTTCTTGTTTCTTGAGAAAGGCTTGTATTGCTATATACTTTCCTCTTAGGACTGCCTTTGCTGCATCCCAAAGATTTTGAACAGTTGTGTTTTCATTTTCATTGGTTTCCATGAATTTTTTTAATTCTTCTTTAATTTCCTGGTTGACACATTCATTCTTTAGTAGGATGCTCTTTAGCTTCCATGTATTTGAGTTCTTTCTGACTTTCCTCTTGTGATTGAGTTCTAGTTTCAAAGCATTGTGGTCTGAAAATATGCAGGGAATGATCCCAATCTTTTGGTACTGGTTGAGACTTGATTTGTGACCTAAGATGTGATCTATTCTGGAGAATGTTCCATGGGCACTAGAGAAGAATGTGTATTCTGCTGCTTTGGGATGGAATGTTCTGAATATATCTGTGAAGTCCATTTTGTCCAGTGTGTCATTTAAAGTCTTTATTTCCTTGTGGATCTTTTGCTTAGATGATCTGTCCATTTCAGTGTTAAAGTGGGGGTGTTAAAGTCCCCCATTATTATTGTATTATGTCAATGTGTTTCTTTGCTTTTGTTAATAATTGCCTTATATAATCGGCTGCTCCCATGTTAGGGGCATAGATATTTACAGTTGTTAGATCTTCTTGTTGGATACACCCTTTTAAGTAGGATATAGTGTCCTTCCTCTCTTATTACAGTCTTTGATTTAAAATCTAATTTGTCTGATATAAGGATTGCCACTTCAGCTTTTTTTTGGTGTCCATTAGCATGGTAAACCGTTTTCCCCCCCTTCACTTTCAATCTGGAGGTGTTTGGGTCTAAAATGAGTCTCTTGCAGACAGCATATTGATGGATCTTGTCTTTTTATCCAATCTGATAGCCTGTGTCTTTTGATCGGGGCATTTAGCCCATTTCCATTCAGGGTAACTATTGAAAGATATGAATTTAGTGCCATTGTATTGCCTGTACGGTGACTGTTACTGAATATTGTCTGTATTCCTTTCTGGTCTATGTTGCTTTTAGGCTCTCTCTTTGCTTAGAGGACCCCTTTCAATATTTCTTGTGGGGCTGATTTTCTGTTTGCAAATTCCTTTAGTTTTTGTTTTTCCTGGAAGCTTTTTATCTCTCATTCTATTTTCAAGGACAGCCTAGCTGGATATTGTATTTTTGGCTGCCTATTTTTCTCATTTAGTGCTCTGAATATATCCTGCCGTCCTTTCAGCCTGCCAGGTCTCTGTGGATAGGTCTGTTGCCAATCTAATGTTTCTACCATTGTAGGTTACAGATCTCTTCTCCCGAGCTGCTTTCAGAATTTTCTCTTTGTCTCTGAGACTCGTAAGATTTACTATTAGATGTTGGGGTGTTGACCTATTTTTATTGATTTTGAGAGGGGTTCTCTGTGCCTCCTGGATTTTGATGCCTATTTCCTTCCCCAAATTAGGCAAGTTCTCTGCTATAATTTGCTCCAATATACCTTCTGCCCCTCCTCTCTTTCTTCTTCTTCTTGTATCCTAATTATTCTAATATTGTTTCGTCTTATGGTATCGCTTATATCTCCAATTCTGCCCTTGTGATCCAGTAGTTGTTTATCTCTCTTTTTCTCAGCTTCTTTATTTTCCATCATTTGGTCTTCTATATCACTAATTCCCTCTTCTGCCTCATTTATCTTAGCAGTTAGAGCCCCCATTTTTTATTGCAGCTCATTAATAGCCTTTTTGATTTCGAGTTGGTTAGATTTTAGTTCTTTTATTTCTCCAGAAAGGGTTTCTCTAATAACTTTCATGTTTTTTTCAAGCCCAGCTAGTATCTTTTAAATCATCATTCTGAACTCTAGTTCCAACATCATACTAATGTCTGTATATAGTTGGTCCCTGGCAGTCGGTACAACCTCCTGTTCTTTTTGTTGAGGTGATTTTTTCCATCTTGTCATTTTGTCCAGAGGAGAAAAGATGAATGAGAGAACAAAATGCTAACAGGGTACCAACATCCCCAGAAAATGTACTCTAAACAAATCAAGAAAAGACCTGAAACTGGGGGAAAAGAAAGGGAAATAAAGAAAAAAGAAAAAGAAAAAAAAAGATAAAAACAAACAAAAACAGAACAAAACAAAACAAAAAAACAGAATATGATCAAATAGTATCAGGCTGGTGCATAGATCAGTGCCACACACTAGATTTTGGGTGTATTTTGGTCTGTTAGAAGAAAGTGCCTCCCAAAATTTTAAGGAAAGAAAAACTTTTATATGTACAAAAATAAGTGTTAATATGATGAAGGGATGGAATATGACTGTAAAGATGAAAATTATAAAAGATTTAATAAAAGGAATTGATAGATAAGAAGTTGTTTGAAAAAAGAAAGAAGAAGATTTAAAAAAAAAAGAAAAAAATGGGAGAGAATGTGATCAGGCAGGAGACTAGAAGAAAGCTATACACTAGAGATTTAGGGTATATTTTGATTTGTTAGAAGAAACTGTATCTCAAAATTTTAAAGAGAGAACAACTTATATATATATATATATATATATATATATATATGCGAAAAATAAGGGTAACTACTATGAAGGGATACAATATGACTCTAAAAATGAAAAATAAAAAATGTTTTTTAAAAAAGGGATTGATAAGATGTTGGTTGAAAAAGGGAAAAAGATAAAATTAAAAAAAAAAGACAGTTAAAAAAATTAACTTTGAAAGAGTAAAGAATCATGGTAAAAAAGCCATGAATTCTATGTGCAGTATTCCTCTAGCGCTGGAATTCTGCCCTTCTCATTGATCCGTAAACTTGGTCTTGGCTGGCGGTTCTTGCTGATCTTCTGGGGGAGGGGCCTGTTGCCATGGTTCTCAAATATCTTTGCTGGAGGCGGAATTGCCCTGCCCTTGCCGGTCTGGGCTAAGTAATCTGCTCGGGTTTCTCTCGGGATCTTTTGTTCCCTGAAAGCTTTCCATTCAGCTTTGGAGGACGAGAGTGAAAATGGTGGCCTCCCAATCTCCACCCCAGAGGAGTCGAGAACTTGGGGCCCCACTCCTCAGTGCACCCCCAGAGAAAAGCAATCACTCCCGTCTCCCTGGTCTCCAACCGCACTCCATGCTCACCCGACCTGTGACCAAGCGTTTCTCTCTCTGGCGCACCACCCCGTGTGGAGTCTCCAAACCCAGCAGATCCCTGCGGTGCGCTCCCACACCACTCTTCCCGGGGGAGGAAGGGGAGTCTTCCCGGATCTGCCACTTGTCGGGTGTCTGCTGCAGGAGCAGTGGCCCAACTGTGCTGCGGATCACAGTTTATGGCAACCCTGAGCTGAGATCCCGCTCCTCGGCTCCATCTCTGCATCCAGCTTCCCTGCTCCGATACCTGGGAGCTCTGCCGCACTCAGGTACCCCCGGTCTTTCTGTGAACCCGAGGGTTGAGTTTGTAGGTGTTCAGAATGGTTTGATCCCTATCCAGCTGAATTCCTGGGACCAGACGCAATCCAGGTCTCGTACTCCTCCGCCATCTTGCTTCGCCCCCTGAACCGTTCATTTTTTAGACACACGTTGTTTAATCTCTAGCATTTATAGTCTTTCTAAATTTTTTCCTGTGGTTATCTTCACGTTTTATAGCATTGTAGTTACAAAATATGCATCGTATGATCCCAATCTTTTTTAGTAGTTGAGGCTTTATCTCTGACCTACTAGGTGATATATTCTGCCTAAAATCCCATGTGCACTTGCAAAGAATGTGTATTCTGTGGCTTTATGATGGAATGTTCTGAATATGTCTGTTAAATTCATCTGCTCCAGTGTGTCATTCAATGCCATTGTTTCCTTGTTGATTTTATACTTAGATGATTTGTCTGTTGATGTAAGTGTGATGTTCAAGTCCCCTACTATTACTGTATTATCATCAATGAGTTCCTACATGTTTTTTATTAGTTGTGTTATATATTTGTGTGCTCCCAAGTTGGTGACAAAAATATTTACAATTGTTAGATCTTTTTGTTCGATAGACCCCTTTATTATGATATAATGCCCTTCATCTCTTGTTACGGTCTTTCATTTAAAGTTTAGTTTGTCAGGTATAAGTTTTGCTACTCTGTCTTAATTTCATGTCCTTTTGCATGATAAATGTTTATCCAACCCCTCACATATAATCTGCAGATGACTTGAGATCTAAAATGAGTCTCTTGTAGGCAGCATAAAGATGGGCCTTGTTTTTTGTTTTGTTTTTTTTTTAAGATTCTATTTATTTGACAGAGAAAGACACAGCGAGAGAGGGAACACAAGCAGGGAGAGTGGGAGAAGGAGAAGCAGGCTTCCCGGGGAGCAGGGAGCCCGATGTGGGGCTCGATCCCAGGACCCTGGGATCATGACCTGAGCTGAAGGCAGACGCTTAATGACTGAGCCACCCAGGCACCCCTAGAGAAGGGTTTTGTATCTTTTTTTTTTTTTTTAATCTATTCTGATACCCTATGTCTTTTGGTGCTTTTAGTCCATTTACATTCAGAGTAATTATTTATAGATTTGTATATAGTGCTATTTTATAACTTGTTTTGTCATTGTTTCTGGAGATTTTCTCTCTTAATTTCTAGTCTTTGTCACTTGTTTTTAAAGATTTATTTATTTATTTGAGAGAGTGAGAGCAAGATGGCAAGAGAGAGCATGAGTGGAAGGGAGGGACAGAGGGAGAGGGAGAAGCAGACTCCCCACTGAACAGGGAGCCCCCAGGACCCTGAGATCATGAACTGAGCCAAAAGCAGAGACTTAACTGACTGAGCCACCCAGGTGCCTTATTATCTTTGTCACTTTTGGTCTTTCCTTCCCACTCAAAGAATCCCCTTTAATATTTCTTGTAAGGCTGGTTTATTAGTCACTAACTCCTTTAGTTTTTGTTTGGGAAACTATTTCTCCTTCTATTCTGAATGATAGACAGCCTTACTGGATAGAGTATTCTTGGCTTCAGTTTTTTCCCCAACAGCATGTGAAATAGATCATCCCACTCTCTTCTGGCTTGCCACATTTCTGTTTAGAGATCTGCAGCTATCCTTATGGGTTTTCCTTTGTCAGGTAGGTACTTCTTTTGTCTTACTGCTTTTAGATTTTTTTTCTTTATCACTATATTTTCCAAATTTAATTACTATATGTCTTAGTGCTGGCCTGTTTTTGATGGAAGATCTTTGTGCCTCCTGGATTTGGATGTCTGTTTCCTTCCACAGATTTCGGAAGTTTTCAGTTATTATTTTCTCAAATAAATTTTCTGCCCTCTTTTTTCTCTCTTCTTCTTGTACTCTATAATATGAATGCTATTACATTTGATGGAGTCACTGATTTCCCTAAGTTAATTCTCATGTTCCCAAATTCTTTCTATCTTTTGTTCAGTGTCAGTATTTTCCATTATTTTATCTTCTATATCATTTATTTATTCCTTGGTTTCTTCCACCCTGTGTTCACTGCATCAAGTTTGTTTTGAATATCAGTTGTATTTTTTACTTCTGACTAATTGTTTTTTGACCCTTTTTTCTCTGCAGAAAGGGACTCCTTGATGTCTTCCATTCTTTTCTCAAGCCCAGGAAGTAACCTTATGATTGTTCCTTTAAATTCTCCATCAGGTATATTACATTTTTATATTATGTTATGTTAGTCACCATACAGTATATCCAGTATATCATTAGTTTTTGTCTTTTTTTTTTAAAGATTTTATTTATTTATTTGACAGAGAGAGACACAGCGGGAGAGGGAACACAAGCGGGGGGAGTGGGAGAGGGAGAAGCAGGCTTCCTGCTGAGCAGGGAGCCTGATGCAGGGCTCGATCCCAGGACCCTGGGATCATGACGTGAGCCAAAGGCAGACGCTTAACGACTGAGCCACCCAGGTGCCCCTATCATTAGTTTTTGATTTAGTGTTCCATGATTCATTGTTTGCATATAACACCCAGTACTCCATGCAGTACATGCCCTCCTTAATACCCATCACCAGGCTAAACCATCCCCCCACCTCCCTCCCTTCCAATACCCTCAGTTTGTTTCTCAGAGTCCATAGTTTCTCATGGTTCACCTCCCCCTCCGATTTCGCCCCCTTCATTTTTCCCTTCCTTCTCCTAATGTCCTCCATGCTATTCCTTATGTTCCACAAATAAGTGAAACCATATGATAATTGACTTTCTCTGCTTGACTTATTTCACTTAACATAATGTCCTCTAGTCCCATCCATGTTGATGCAAAAGTTGGGTATTCATCCTTTCTGAGGGCTGAGTAATATTCCATTGTATATATGGACCACATCTTCTTTATCCGTTCATCTGTTGAAAGGCATCTCAGCTCTTTTTCCACAGTTTGGCTATTGTGGACATTGCTGCTATGAACATTGGGGTGCATGTGGTCCTTCTTTTCACTACACCTGTATCTTTGGGGTAAATGTCCAGTAGTGCAATTGCTGGGTCATAGGGTAGCTCAATTTTTAACTTTTGAGGCACCTCCACATTGTTTTCCAAAATGTCTGTATCAATTTGCATTCCCACCAATAGTGTAAGAGGGTTTTCATTTCTCCACAACTTCTCTAACATTTGTTGTTTCTTGCCTTGTCAATTTTTGCCATCAGGTATATTACTTATAACTTTTTCACTTAGATCTCTGGCCATGACCTTATGTTGTTGTTTCATTTGTGATGAATTTCTCCATATTGGTATTTTTTCTAGGTCTCTGTCTTGTTCTCTGGGTTAGAATAGCCTGTTTTGTTTCTTGCTCCTGAGAGGAATGGCTTTATGAAGAAGAGGTCATATAGTGTCCAAGACTTGGAGCCTCTGAGAATGTCTCTTGTGTGCTGTATACACTCTGTGGCTCTGTTTTGGTTACTCTTTCTTTTGGGCCAGTCATCTGCAAAGGCTCTTTTTGTTTGGACCAATGCTTGAACATTGGCCAGATACGGTTAGTTTTAACTAGGTGTGCTCTGGTCTGCTTGTTAAATGAGACATGATGCTACTTCCACTAGAAATGAAGCCTTGCAGAAGTTTCTGGTTTAGAGAAGTGGTGTTGGCAGGAGTTTCTGCTGGTCTTCAAGGAAATGGGCCCACCATTCTGGAACTGAGTCAGCATTGATAAAGAAGGGCCATACCTGCGAAGCACAAGGGTGTGGGACCTTGTGTAAGCCAGTAAGGCAGCTAGTGTTGGTGCTATGCTCTTTACCAAAGTTTTTTCTGTGTTTATGTCAAGAGCCATGGGAGGAAAATGGTGATAGACAGGTACTTTGTCCCTGGAGAGAGAACTCTGTGGTAGCTGCTCTCAGGGAAGCACTCTTACAAGAGTGAATAATTTCAGCCTGTCTGTCCCAGGCATTTTTCAGATCACTGTTTTCACTGCTGTCTGACTGTGGGTTGTTTGTCTGCCTTCTCTCCAAGAGTGGCACAGTGCCCTCCCTGCTCTATTCCAGCCAAGCTCCCTGACTTTTAAAACTCCATGTTATAAGGATGTGATGTGGGCAGGAGCCTGTGCTGTTGTTCTGGAAAATGGTTTCAAAACACTATGACTGAGCGAAGTTTGCCTGAGAAGGGTGGTCATACCAGAGTGAAGGGATATGGTACTTGGAGCAAGATAGGCAGGAGGTATAGGGGCCAGGCTGCACTAGGCAGGTGGCTCTGTGTTTATGCTGAAGGATGGGAGATGAAAATGACATCTTCTTCTCCTTTGTCCCTGGAGAGGCATTTCTGTGAATTTTACCTCTGAAGGATGAGCTCCAAGAAGTGTGAATAATCTCCCCCATGTGTGCCCCAGGGGTTCCTCAGTTCACACCATCTGCCCCCACTTGTTTGTCTGCCTTCCCTCCAGTAGTAGGACAATACTTTCAGGGCTCTATCCCAGCCAAACCTTCTGACTTTTAAAACTCTAATCTTCAAGCTGCTCTGGTTGCAAAAACTCATGAATATCAGAACTATCATTTTCTCAACCAGTGCTTTGTGGAAGTGTTCTCCTTGTGTGTTTTCCTGTGTGCTGCTCTCTCTCTCTGGCCTGTCTGCATGACCAGAGTTCCCTTCCCTCAGGAGTATCTGTGATCCATTTTCCCCTCCAAACCACATCTCTGTACTTCCTACCTTCCTCAATGTTGTCTCTTCCCTCCCTCTAGTTGTGGAGTTTGTTCTGTCAGTCCTCATATAGATTAATTGGATATTCAGAATGATTTTATAATTATCTATTTGTGTTCAAGGAGAAGTTGAGCCTGGGTACCTCCTACTACATCACCATATTAGCTCCAGGCCTGAATATCAATTTTCCAAGAGACTCATGTTAGACATAAAGAAAGTTGCAATTTGGAAGTGAGGGGATGGAGAAATATTTATCATACAAATGGATGTCAAAAGAAAGCCATAGTAGCAATATTCATATCAGACAAACTAGACTTTAAAACAAAGACTATAACAAGAGGAAAAAAAATACCACTATATAATAATAAAGGGGACAATGCAACATGAAGATATAACAATTGTAAATATGCACTAAATATGGGTGTACCCAAATATATAAAACAATTAAAAAGAAACATAAGGCACTGATGGATGATAATAGAATAATAATAGTAGGGAAGTTTATCACTCCACTTAACATCAATGGACAGATCATCTAAATGGAAAATCTAAAAGGAAACAATGACTTTCAATAACACACAGGACCAGATGGATTTAACATATATATTCAGAATATTCCATCCTAAAAGAGCAGAACACCCTTACTTTTCATCCATCCATTTATTTATTTATTCATTCATTCATTTAATATTTTCTTCTTTTTTCTATTTAAATTCAATTAATTAACATATACTGTATTATTAGTTTCAGAGGTAGAATTTAGTGATTCATCAGTTGCATATAACACCCAGTGATCATTCCATCAAGTGCCCTCCTTAATGCACATCACCAGCTACCCCATCCCCCCATCCACCTCCCCTTCAGCAACCCTTAGTTTGTTTCCTATAGTTAAGAGTCTCTTATGGTTTGTCTCCCTCTCTGTTTTCGTCTTATTTTGTATTTTCTTCCCTTCCTCTATGTTCACTTTTTTTGTTTCTTAAATTCCACATATGAGTGAAATCATTATTTGTCTTTCTCTCACTGACTTATTTTGCTTAGCATAGTACCCTCTAGTTCCATCCATGTCATTGCAAATGGCAAGATTTCATTCTTTTTGGTGGTTGAGTAATATTTCGTTATGTATGTATATATATATATATATATAGAGAGAGAGAGAGAGAGAGAGAGAGAGAGAGAGACCGCATCTTCTTTATCCATTCACCTGCCAGTGAACATCTGGGCTCTTTCCATATGTTGGCTTTTGTGGACATTGCTGCTATAAACATTGGGGTTCAGGTGCCCCTACGAATCACTATGATTTTTATCTTTTGGATAAATACATAATAGTGCAAGTGCTGGGTCATAAGGTAGCTCTATTTTTAACTTTTTGAGGAACATCCATACTGTCGTCCAGAGTAGCTGTACCAGTTTGCATTCCCAACAACAGTGTAAGGGCATTCCCCATTCTCCACATCCTCGCCAACATCTCTTTTTTTGTGAGTTATTAATTTTAGCCATTCTGACCAGTGTGAGGTGGTATCTCACTGTGGTTTTGATTTGCATTTCCCTGATGCTGAGGGATATTGAGCATGTTTTCGTATGTCTCTTAGCAATTTTCAGGTCTTCTTTGAAGAAATATCTGTTCATATCTTCTGCCCATTTCTTGACTGGATTTTTTGGGGTTTTTTTTTGATGTTGAGTTTGATAGGTTCTTTATAGATTTTGGATACTAGCCCTTTATCTGATAAGTCATTTGCAAATATCTCCTTCCATTCTGTAGGTTGCCTTTTAGTTTTGTTGACTGTTTTCTTTGTTGTGCAAAAGCTTTTTATCTTGATGAAGACCCAATAGTTCATTTTTGCCCTTGTTTCTCTTGCCTTTGGAGATGCGTCTAGCAAGAAGTTGCTGCAGCCGAGGTCAAAGTGGTTTCTGTCTGTGTTCTCCTCTATGATTTTGATGGATTCCTGCTTCACATTTAGGTCTTTCATCCATTTTGAATTTATTTTTTTGTATGGTGTAAGAAAGTGGTCCAGTTTCATTCTTCTGCATGTTGCTGTCCAATTTCCCCAAATCCATTTGTTGAAGAGGCTGTCTTTTTTCCATTGGATATTCTTTCCTGCTTTGTCAAATATTAGTTCACCAGAGTTGAGGGTCCATTTCTGTTCTATTGAACACTTTATTTTCAAGTTCACATGGAACATTCTCTAAAATAGATCAGATAATAGGGCACAATACAGGTCTCAACAAATGCAAGATTGAAATCATGCCATGCAACTTTTCTGAACTCAATTCTGTCAAACAGGAAGTCATCCACAGGAAAAAAAATCTGGAAAGATTATGAATACACTGAGGTTAAACAACATGCTACCTACAATGAATGGGTCAAGAAGGAAATCAAAGTAGAAATTTAAAAATACATGGAAACAAATGAAAATGAAAACACAATGATCCAGAACTTTTGGGATCAGGATAGGCAGTCCTATGCAGGAAGTATATACTTTTACATGCCTACCTCAAGAAGCAAAAAAATCTCCAATAATAAACCTAACCTTACATGTAAAGGAGCTAGAAAAAGAACTACAAATGAAGCCAAAAAACAGCAGAAGGAAGGACATAAAAAAAGAATAGAGCAGAAATAAATGATATAGAAATTAAAAACAATAGAACAGATAGAAGTGTTTGCAGGAGGAACTAAGATGGCAGAGTAGTTGTAAGACCCTAGGCTTCCCTTGTTCCTTAAACACAGCTACATAGATGTCAAATCATTCTGGGGGCCCCTGGGTGGCTCAGTTCAGGTCATGATCTCAAGGTCCTGGGATCAAGTCCTGTGTCAGGCTCCCCACTCAGTGGGGAGTCTGCTTGTCCCTCTCCCTCTGGCCCTCTGCTCTCTCATGCTCACTCTATCTCTCAAATAAATAAAGTCTTAAAAAAATGTCAAATCATTCTGAATACCTATGAAATCAATCTGAGGAAGAACAAACTGCACAACTAAAGGAAGAGAAGAAGCCACATCAAGGAAGGTAGGAATTGTAGAGACATGATTTGGGTGAGAAACAGTTCATGGGTACTGTGAAGCAGAGGGAGGCCTTGGGAGTCTTGGAGAAAGGTGAGAGAGAGGGGAGCACCCAGGGGATTACAAAAGAACACTTCTCCAAAACCATTGACTGGGAAAATGAAAGGGGTTGATTTTTGATAGTTTTTGCAACCAGCAGGGTTCAAAGACTGGAGTTTTAGAGGTCTGATGCATGCAGGTATAGACCTTAAAGGGCCCTGCAGTACTCCTGTAGAGAAGGCATGGGGAGACAGCAAGATCTGAGGATTGCCTAAGGCACACTGGGGTAAACTATTCACTCCCCTTACAGTGTATCTCAGAGAAGTGGCATTGCCTCTCCAGCAACAAAAGAGCTGGCAATTGCCATTTCCCTCCTCTGCCCCTCAACATAGGTGCAGAGACATCTGCTCAGGGCAACTAACCCAGACACTGGCTGTTTAGCCTGCTTTGCTCCAAATCCCACACTCCTGAGCTCTGGGGCAACTGCCCTCGAGGGCCACACCTGCATCAATCCCAGTGCGGTGACACCCTCCCCCAGAAAACCAGTGTGGGTCCTTACCACACCAGGTCCCTAAAGCTTGGCATTTTAAAACTCAGCCAGCCTGGTTGGGATAGAGCCCCAAGTACACAGCATTGCACTGGGCAGGTAAGCAACCCAGAGACAGAAGAGTGAAACAGCAATCTGAAAAATGCCTAGGGTGCATGAGGTGAGATTTTTCGCTCTTCTGAGAGATGGTCCCTAACAGCAGCAAGCAGGAACTCCCCTCTCTAGGGATAACAGAGCTGGCTGGTGCCATTTAGCTCCTCTGTCCCTGAGCATAAACCACTATTAGTAAATAGCACAGCACCAACACTGTCTGCCTAACCTGTTTACACCATGGCCACCACTGTGCACTTGGCTGGGACTGCTTTTCTCAATTATGTGTGCATAAAGACCAGAGCAGCCAGCCCCTCCCCCAGAAGACCAGCACAAACCCCTGAATATACCACATTTACTGACCATAGAAGTCTGCAAACTTCTGTTCTAGTGGAAATTCTAGTGCAAATAGTATCAGGTCTCTTTTAACAAGCAGATCAGAGCACACCTAGTTAAAACTTGCCACTCTCTGGCCAAGGTCCAAACACTTTCATTGCAAGCAAGGAGAACCTCTGCAGAGGCCTGACCTGAGGGATAAAGCAGGCATAACACAGCAACAGAGTGCATGCAACACACACCAGAGATGCTTCCTAAAGTGCCAGACCCTGGTCATTATATAACCCCTTGTTCATAAAACTATTACTCTCAGGAGCAGGAAACATACCAGGCTTTCCTAACACACAGAAGAAGATGGAGACTGAGACAAAATGCCAAGATGGAGGAATTCATCCCAAAAGAAAGAACAAGAAAAGTCATGGTCAGGCACCTAATCAAGCCAGAAATAAGTAATATGCCTGATCCAGAATTTAAAGCAACAAGCTTAAGGATACTAGCAGGGCTTGAAAAAAGCATAGAAAACATCAGGGATACACTTGCCACAAAGATAACAGAGCTTAAAATCAACAAAGCTGAAATGAAAAATGCAATAACCAACTGGATGTAAAGAACAAAAGGATGGAAGAAATACAGGAATAAAATACAGAAGATAGGATTATGGAAAATAATGAAGCTGAACAAAAGAGGAAGATAAAAATCTTAGGTTATGAAAGTAGACTTAGGGAACACACTGAGTCTATCAAATATAATAACATTGATATCATAGGAGTCCCAGAAGGAGAAGAGAGAGAAAAAGGGACAAAAAGCTTATATGAGGAAATCATACCTGAAAACTTCCCTAATCTGGGAAGGAAACAGACATCCAAATCCAGGAGGCACAGAGATCTCCCAACAAAATCACCAAAAGAAGACAACACTAAGATATATAGCAGTTAAATTTCCAAAATATAGAGATAAAGAAAAAAATCCTAAAAGGAGCAGGACAAAAGAAGTACCTAATTTACAAGGGAAGACCCATAAGTTTAGCAGCAGATCTTTCCACAGAAACTTGGCAGGCCAGAAGAAAGTGGCATGATATATTCAACATGCTGAAGGGGACAAATCTACAGCCAGGGATACTTTATCCAGCAACACTATCATTCAGAATAAAAGGAGAGATAGAGTTTCCCAGACAAACAAAAACTAAAGGAGTTTGTGACCAAAGGAGTTTGTAAACTAGCCTTACTGGTTTATTACTTATTAAAGGGGGCCCTGAGTGGGAAGGAAAGCCCAAAAGTGACAAAGACTAGAAAGGAATAGAGAAAATCTCCAGAAACAATGACAAAAGAAGAAATACAATGGCACTAAATTCACATCTATTGATAATTACTTTGACTGTAAATGGACTAAAAGCACTAATCAAAAGACATAGGGTGTCAGGATGTATTAACAAAAGACAAGACCCATCTTTATGCTGCCTACAACAGACTCATTTTAGACCTGAAGACACCTGCAGATTGACATTGAGGGAATGGAGAAATATTACTATGCAAACTGATGTCAAAAGACAGCAGGTGTAACAATTCTTATGTCAGAAAAACTAGACTTTAAAACAAAGACTGTAACAAGAGATGAAGAAGGGCACTATATCAAAATAAAGGGGTCTATCCAACAAGAAGATCTAACAACTGTAAATATTTATGCCACCAAGTTGGAAGCACCCAAATATATAAAACAATTAATAACAAACATAGGAACTCATTCATAATAATACAGTAATAATAGGGGATGTTAATACCTCACTCACATCAATAGACAGATCATCTAAGCAGAAAATCAACAAGGAAACAATGGCTTTGAATGACACACTGGATCAGATGGACTTCACAGATATATTCAGAGCATTTCATCCTAAAGCAGCAAGATGCACATTCTTTTCAAGTGCACACAGGACATTCTCAAGAATAGGTCACACACTAGGTCATAAATCAGGCCTCCACAAGTACAAAAAGATTGAGATCATACCATTCATATTTTGTGACTACAACACTATGAAACTTGAAGATAACAACAAGAAAAAAATGGAAAGACCACAAATACATGAAGGTTAAAAAAACATGGTACTAAAGAATGAGTGGGTCAACCAGGAAATTAAAGAAGAAATTTAAAAATACATGGAACAAATGAAAATGAAAACATGATGATCCAAAACATTCAGGATGCAGTGAAAGTGGTCCTAAGAGGGAAGTATATGGCAATACAGGTCTACATGAAGAGGCAAGAAAAATCTCCAGTAAGAACCTAACCTTACAAGGGCATATTTGTTATGGAAAAGATATTATATGTGGCAAATTTGAGCTACTTGAGAACAGTCTTCAATAAAGGTAAAAGAATAATAGTATGTAAAATAATCAAAGCCATAATAAGAAAAGTTCTATGTCCTTATATACCACAGTTCTCAGTAAGATTGACTGTCCTTGTCATAGCCATATTTTAAAAAAAGCAAAACTATTCAATTCTAATAATACATTAAAGCCCATTTCTAAACTCACAGTATGTCCATTTTGTAGCAAATATTCTACCTCATTGCTAGTATTTCTTTAGACAGATATAATAGAACTAATGTATTGAAATATGACCTTCATTTATTTTCTGATTAATCTTTGTTATGCTTGACAATGAATCACATCATTAAAGTACCTGATATGGGAAAAAAAAAAAAAGAACCTGAAAAAAAAGCTGGGAGCTTTTCCCTTAAGATCAGGAACACGACAAGGATGCCCACTCTCACTACTATTGTTCAACATAGTACTAGAAGTCCTAGTAACAGCAATCAGACAACAAAAAGAAATAAAAGGCATTCAAGGGATGCCTGGGTGGCTCAGTTGGTTAAACTGCTGCCTTCAGCTCAGGTCATGATTCCAGGGTCCTGGGATCGAGCCCCATATCGGGCTCCCTGCTCGTGCAGGAAGCCTGCTTCTCCCTCTGCGTGCCACTCCCCCTGCTTGTGCTCTTTCTCTCTTTCTCTCTCTCTTGCTATCTCTCTCGATGTGTCAAATAAATAAATAAAATCTTTAAAAAAAGGCATTCAAATTGGCAAAGAAGAAGTCAAACTCTCTCTCTTTGCAGATGACATGATATTTTATGTGGAAAACCCAAAAGACTCCACCCCCAAATTACTAGAACTCATACAACAATTCAGCAATGTGGCAGGATACAAAATATATAAAGAACTCATAAAACTTGACACCCAAAATCAAATATTCAGTTAAAAAATTGGCAGAAAAAAATAAAAATTAAAAAAAAAATGGGCAGAAGACATAAATAAGCATTTTTCCAAAGCAGACATACAGATGGTTAACAGACACATGAAAACATGCTAAGCATCACTGATCATTAGGGAAATACAAATCAAAACTACGATGAGATTCCACCTCCCACCTGTCAGAATGGCTAAAATTAACAACACAGGAAACAACAGGTGTTGGCAAGGATGTGGAGAAAGGGGAACCCTCCCATCCAAGTACTAACCAGGCCCAACCATGCTTAGTTTCTGAGATCAGACGAGATGAGGCACGTTCAGGGTGGTAATGATACACTATATATTAACTAATTGAATTTAAATAAAATAAGTAAAAAGATGGGACCCTCTTGCACTACTGGTGGAAATACAAACTGGTACAGCCATTATGGAAAACAGTATGTAGTTTCCTCCAAATTTAAAAATAGAACTATCCTATAATCCAGCAATTGCACTACTAGGTATTTACCCAAATGATACAAAAATACTGATTCAGTGGGATATATGAACCCTAATGTTTATAGCAGCATTTTCAACAATAGCCAAATTATGGAAAGATCCTAAATGTCCATCATCTAATGAATGAATAAAAAAGTTGTGGTATATATATATATATAGAATGGAATATTACTCATCCATAAAAAATAGAAATATTGTCATTTGCAATGACATGGTTAGAGCTTGAAAGTATTAGGCTAAGTGATGAATATAGTAGGAAAAAAAGAGGCAAACCAGGAAACAGACTCTTAACTGTACAGAACAAATTGAGTGTTACTGAAGGGGAGGTACATGGGGGAATGGGTTAAATAGATGATGGAGATTAAGGGGTGCACACGTTAGGAGCATTGGGTGTTGTATGTAAGTGATGAATCACTAAATTTTATACCTGAAACTAATATTACACTATATGTTAAATAACTGGAATTTAATAAAAACTTGAAAAAGTAAAGAATAATTTATTAAAAAGACAAAAGGAAGTACAAATACCTTCAACTAAAATAAACCACAAAAATCCACAATGAGATACATTTCAGTTAAATTATCAAAAGGAAAGCATAAAGGGAGAATTTTGAAAGCATCAAGAGAAAAGTGATTGATCACATAAAGGAATTTCTCAATAGAAACCTTGCAAGCCAGAAAGAAGTGGGATGATATATTCAAAGTGCTTAAAAGAAATGGCCACCCAAGAATATTATATCCAACAAAACTGCTTTCAAAAATGGAGAGAGAAAAAAATTCCTAGATAAACAAAAGCTGAAGGAGTTTATCACCAATAAACTTGCCTTACACAAAATATTAAAGGGAGACTTTCAAGATAAAACCAAAAGACACTAAACAACACCATGAGAACATAGGAAGTATAAAGTTCACTAGTAAAGACAGAGGTACAGACAAATGCAGGATAATGTAATATTGTAATGCTGGTGTATAAATCACTTTTTACTATGGTTAGAAGTCAAAAACAAGTATTTTGAAAAACTATATGAAATAAATTAATGAATATAAAAGTAAAAATCTGTAATTTGTGACCTCAGTAAAGTGTGAAGGGAGTAAAATAGTAGAGTTTTTGTATGAAACCGAAGGTAAGTTATCAGCTTAAAATAGATTGTTATCAATAAATTTTATGTAAGCCCCATTGTAACCTTATGAAAATCCCTATAGAAGATACACACACACACAAAAAGATAAAATAATCAAAGCATGTCACCACAAAAACTCAAAGAAACACAAAGGAAGTCAGAAAGAGGGGAAAAAAGAGACAAAAAACATCAAAACACAGAAAAATATAACAAAATGGCAAGAGTAAGACCTTGAAGTAAGTAATGACTTTAATATAAATGAATTAAATACCAGCATCAAAAGACAGAGTGGCTAAATAGATAAAAAACAAGATCCAATTAATGTTATCTAGAAGACATATTTAGATTTAAAGACACACATAGGTTCAAAATGACAAATTAGAAAAAGATATTCCATGTAAAAGCTTAAAAAGAGCAGAGGTGGTCATACTTATGTTAGAGAAAATAGACCATAAGCAATAAATAAATAAATAAATAAATAAATAAATAAATGTAAATAAGTAAATAAATATTGTTACTAGCAATAACAGAGGATATTATATATTGACAAAAGGTGAATAGGCAACTGACAGAATTGGGGGAAATATTTGGAAGTCATATATCTCATGAGTCATTAATATTTAAATTTGTAAGAATCTTCTACAATGCTAAATATATAAATAACCCAATTAAAAATGGGCAAAGGGATTGAACAGACATTTGTCTAAAGAAAATGGCCAACAGGTATATAAAAAGGTTAACATCATTAACATCACCAAAATGCAAATCAGAGCCACAGTGAGCTCTTGTTACCCATGTTAAGATAGTCACTATTACAAAGAAGAAGAAAGAAAATAACAGGTGTTGGTGAGTATATGGAGAAATTGCAACTCTTGTGCTCTATTGTTTATAATGTAAAATGGTGCAGGCACTATGGAAGAAAGAATAGAGATTCCTCAGAATATTAGAAGTAGAAGTACTATATGATCCAACTATTCCACTTCTGGGTATTTATCCAAAAGAATTGAAAATAAAATATTGAATAGATATGTGCATTCTCATGTTCATTGCAGCATTATTTAAATATCTGAAAAGTAGAAACAACCTAGTGTTCACCAAAAAATTAATGAATAAAAATATGTGATATATGCATACAATGAAATATTCAGCCATAAAAAAATTAAGGAAATCCTGTCATTCCACCACATGGATGGAACTTGAGGACCTTATGCTATTTCATATAAGCCAGTCACAGAAGGACAAATACTACATGATTTCACATATGTAAATTATCTAAATAGCAAAACTCAGTGAAGCAGAAAGTAGAGCTGTGGTTGCCAATGGCTGTGACGAGGGGTAAATAGGGAGTTGCTTTTCAATAAATATAGTGTTTCAGTCATGCAAGATGGAAATCTTCTAGACATCTGCTTTAAAACAATGTGCAAATTTTTAATAATACTTTACTGTACTCTTAAAAAGGGTAGTAAGTCTTATGTTAAGTGTTTTTTACTATACCATAATAAAAATTTTTTTAAAAATGATAATGATAATAAAAGACTGAAAGGGTAGATGCAGTTAAAGGACGTAGGATAAATAAGAGTAGAGGTTCTTGTGGGATTAAAGAATTGTACAGAAGACATAAATGGGGTAAGATGAAAAAAAGTGAAATTGAATAAAGAATATGTAGGACCAGGATAATGTGTAGTTGTATAGAAAGTGAAGGAATAGGGACACCTGGGTGGCTCATTCGGTTAAGCGTCTGCCTTCTGCTCAGGTCATGATCCCGGGGTCCTGGGATCAAGCCTTGAGTCAGGCTCCCTGCTCAGTGGGGAGTCTGCTTCTCCCTCTCCCTCTGCTGCTGCTGCTCTCTCTCTCTCTCTGTCAAATAAATAAATAAAATCTTAAGAAAAAAGAAAGTCAAGGAATAGATTTTTGAAAGGAGAAAGATTTAAAAAGCTTAGATTCCAGAGTGTTGGAATGTTAGTTATCAATCTTAGAAGGAAACTCATTTTGGTACTTCAAAATGGCAGATGAGATAGGACATGAATAAAGTTAGTAGGCACTGTCAGTACATAAATATTTGAATGTAGATTATGCATATAATGTTTGGGAGGTGACAAGTAGCATTTGAACAGTGACTTCAAGGGAATTCTAAAGTTGTGTCACAGGGTTCTGTCATCATTTCTGTAGTATTTAACATTCTTCTTAAAGACTTCAGAACAAATAAATCTGAGTAACAGGAAGCTAAAGGATCTTAAGTGTTCTTCTAAAGAGTCATGTCTGTTAATAAACTCAACCTGATTGAATAGATAGATGGATAGATAGATACATATATATCACTCTTAATTACATTATATGAGTACATCTGAGGAGAATGTATTTAAGCTGTTATTTTGATCAAATATATTTAGATATATGTGATAAGATGGTCTGATAGGTTAAAAAAAAGTCCATAAAAATCTATAGATGTCATTATGGGGTCCATAAAATCCCAATGCTTTCATTGCATAATCTTGGAGAAAGTGCAACACATTAATATTCATTTCTACACTTTGCCTCCACTGTTTCTCCCTTCCCAGGAGGATATCATGCAACCTTGCCCACTCATTCAGTGGAAACTACTTCTATTTTATCCCATTTCTGCTTGTAGACTGATATATGAGAAGAGGTGTGATCTATAACCCAAACAAAAAACAGCTTTTCTATCTTTGGAACTAATTACACACAACATTGGTAGAAAATCTTTTGTAAATACTTTCTAAGTTGTGGGCCTTAATAAAGGAATCTATTTTCCCCTTCAAACTAATCAAAAGTAGAGGTAAATAAACTGTTGTGAAAACAAAAAAACAGACAAAATATTTATAAAAACTGACATGTTATGAACTGTTACATGAGTGCAGGTTAGCTCTGTGTTAAAATTTCATTTGCTTGGGGTGTTTGGGTGGCTCAGTCAGTTAAGCGTCTGCCTTCGGTTCAGGTCATGATCTAAGGTCCTGGGATCAAGCCCTGCATTGGGCTCCCTGCCCAGCAGGAAGTCTGCTTCTCCCTCTTTCTGCTCATGCTCTCTCTCTCTGTCTCTCTCAAATACATAAATAAAATCATTAAACATTTTTTCATTTGCTTAATTTAAATTGAAGACATTAACCTAAGAATGACAACGAAAACCTAAAAAACTATACAACAACAATACGCCAAATCTTAAATCTATCCAAAGTGAGTTTTTTTTGGCTTCTATTAAGAAGGATTTGTTTTGTCAACTGTGTTAAATGCTCCCTGAAAATCCTGTTCACTTATTCCTCCTGATTCATCTATCTGGCAATCTTAGTTGTATGAAGAGGAAATGACTCAAAAAACCAGTTATTAAAATCTGGGTTCAGAAGACACTTCAATATTTCCATGAAGTTCCTCAATGGTATCTTAAATTTTGTTCATATGTGTGTATTCACATTTTTTCCTGTGAAAATCCATGGACTTTATAAGAATATTAAAGATCTTCATCCACTCTCCCTCATGAAAAATTCAAAAGAACAATTGCTCTAAACATACTGGATCTTACTAATTATCGGCCTGTTAATGTTTAGTACTCAAACTCTCCAGACCCCAAACTTCATCATATGGGAACAAGGGTTGATGATTTAAGAAAATAATAGATTAGATGCACATAATTAGTATACTCTTAGTACTTTCATGAAGGGTTCAGAGTCCATTTTCAAATTGTAGATGTGCATTTTTATGAAAGGTTTTTGATAATTTGTATCACATTGTTTGTAAGTTTTTTTTTGTTTGTTTTTTTTACCATATTACATGGTATCACTTTAATAAGCAGAACATATAGTACTTCTTGTAATGCAAAAAAAGCTGCCATATAGTGCTTTGGGACCCCAGTGTGATCTTAAGTTGTAAAGATTGAATTTGAATTTTGTTCCCCTTATCAACGTGCCCTACTTTTTGTCTAAGTGGGCATAATTTTTCTGTTGTACTTACCTGTTTGGGAACTACTCTGGACAAAAATAAGACAATTTTAACTATTGCTATAGGAATAGCAATGGTTCCTACAAATTCTTCAACACAGAGGGAGGAAAGAGAGGATCCAAAAGTTAACAATGAAGAGGCAAGGAGGTCTGCAAAGTATCACACTACATTTTATTTTACAAGGAAGTAATCTAAGTTACCAAGATACATTGATATAACCAGGAGAAATGGGACACCCTACTCAAAAACTACACTGGTCCAATCAATCTTGGCAATCAACAGGGTGACAGATACCACTAGATATTGTTTATTGCTATGAATTGAATATTTGTCACCTCAAAATTCATGTATTGAGGCCCTAATGTTATGGTATATAGGGCTGAGGCATTGGGAAGTAATTAGGTCATAAGGGTAAAGCCCGCATGATGGGCCTCATAAGAACAAGTCCATATGAAGAAGAGAGCTAGCCTTTTCTCATTCTGCATTTGAGGACATAAAGATAAGTTTACCACCCACAAGGCAAGAAGAAGGCTCTCACCAAGAACAGGCACCATGATTTTGGACTTCCCAGCCTCTAGAACTGTAAGAAGCCAATCTTGGCTGTTTAACCCATCCAGTCTATGGTAATTTATTTTTTTAAAGATTTTATTTATTTATTTAACAGAGGGAGAGAGAGAGAAAACACAAGCAGGAGGATCAGCTGGCAGGGGGAGAAGCAGGTTCCCAGCTGAGCAAGGAGCCCAATGTGGGACTTGATCCCAGGACCCTAGGATCATGACCTGAGCCAAAGGCAGATGCTTAACTGACTGAGACACCCAGGTGTACCCCAGTCTATGGTAATTTAATTTAACAGCCCCAGCTGACTAACACAACCACATATCCTGGGTGTGACTAGACCTTCTCCCTATACAAAGACAGGTTTTGATCCCAGCTACCTGACTATACTAGGGATGCTTAATACAACCTAGAAAGAGCATCCCTGGTACCTGCCTGATTTATTCCAACTACAGACTGCATATCTGTAATGCTTTAACTGACCCTGTTATTACAGTTTTAAGTTTTGTCTCAAGTTACTTTCTAATGTCTTGATATATTTTGGTGGGTGATTTAGGAAGAAAATTGTTGACTAGAATATTTTTTTTTCTCTTTTAAGTACCTGCACCTTTATATCTATTGAAGTTACCAAGTGTTTCATATTGTAATTCTTAGTGACTTATTTTTTAGACTCTCCCTCCTCCAAAAGGTAATAATAATCATAGCCATTTTGCTCTTCCTTGATTTTTCAGTTTAGCACAATTGAGTTCACATGAATCTAACATAACCATTAAATTTGGGTCCCTCATTCAAATGAGTTAATTGAGCAATTGCTAAGGACTACATGTTTGTTTCTCTCCCAAACTCTTATGTAGAAACTCTAATTATAATGTGATAATATTTAGATAGTATTTAGGCCCCCTCAATAGGTCTTTTGTCAGGTATCTGGGTCAAGAGGGTGGTATGATGGGATTAGTACCCTATTAAGAAGAGACAGGAGAGAGCTTTCTCTGTTTCTCTCTTTCCCTCTCTCTCTTTCTTTGGGACATGTGAGGATACAGCAAGAAAGCAGCTGTCTACAAGCCAGGAAGCAAGCCCTCAACAAACATGAGATCTACCAACACCTTGATCTTTGACTTCCCAGCCCCCAGAACTGGGAAAATTAATGTTTATTTCTTTTTTTTAAAGATTTTATTTATTTATTTGACAGAGAGAGACACAGCAAGAGAGGGAACACAAGCAGGGAGAGTGGGAGAGGCTTCCTGCTGGGCAGGGAGCCCAATGCAGGGCTTGATCCCAGGACCCTGGGATCATGACCTGAGCCAAAGGCCGACGCTTAATGACTGAGCCACCCAGGTGCCCCTATTAATGTTTATTTCTTAAGCCACCCAGTCTATGGTAAGTTTGTTTTAGCAGCTCTAACTAAAACAGTGATCAACAAAACAAAACAAAACAAAACAGTAACAAAATATAATATGCAAATTATAGTGATACCTTCCAAAAGGTTTGTGAAGTATAACTTTCACTTGTAAACCAGTTGTGAACAGTAAAATGTAAATCTGTCCTAAATCTGCCCCTTCACTGCTTTGGCACCCATTCATTACATCTATATGTATTTGTGTAACTAAGCATATAGTTTCATGGGTTCTATACAAGTAACCTGTAAAAGAGGAAGAGCAAAGATTATGTTTCCCCAAGGTCAGTTCTTGGCACAGTGTTTGGAAGATCTAAAAAAAGTACTCAGTAAGTGTTTGATAAATTAATAACCAGTAAACAGCAATACTTCTACTAGAACTCATGGTACTTAAGTCCTTGCACAAGGATACTTTAAAAGCTATCATTTTTTATTTATTTTTAACTTCTTATGCTAGTTTGTCTTGTCTTCTTAACTAGATGGTAAAGTAAATTCCACAAGACTAAAGATGCTGTCTGGTTCTTTCGTACCCTCAGATTCCACTATTATGCCTTGAATAGGGTGAATACTCAATAAATCTTTGTTGATTTCCTTTAAGACAGGCTATGGAGACAAACTACTTTGATGCAGTTTTAAAAAGGAGTAGTTAAAACTTGTAAAATTAAGAACAAAAATTCAACAAGTATACTTATGAATGAGGATTATTTGGTTTCTTGATACTAAAGAGTCAAAATTATCTCCTTTCTATAAAAAGTCAATCTCCAAAGTTTTTACCCTTAAATTGGCATTGAGTAACACAAGTATTACAAAATAATGTCAGAAACAAGGCTTTTTTTATGTTGTTATTGCCTATGATTTAATAATACAATTTAGAAATAAACTATTAATCTTAATTTTATCATTCATTTCCTAGGTCAGGGTTTTTCCATATTCAGATACACATTTCACTGAATATGAAAACGATTTAGGAAAAGCATTTTTTGAACTAACTCCTTGTGTACCATGCTCATATAATAGCACAGTTAACTCCAAGAATTGGCCTTTAATACAACCCATTACCTTCAGACATTGAAACTGTTTACTGTGAATACATATTAAGTTTCATTGTAGAGGCAAGAACTGTTTTTCTTTATGTGAATCTTACAATAAATAAGTTGAATACAAAAAAATAGAGAAGATGGTGTTTTCATAACAAGCTGCCTTATAAAGTAATTCATATATAAAAAAGCAACTGTTGTTGTGGCAAAGAGTATGTTTTATATTTTATCCTCTTCAATCATAAGAGGAAGAAGGAGAAAAAAAAATCCTCATTGTATATAAAACCTTGTGCACTTTGACATAAGTCCTTCCAGCCATGCTCTTTTTGATTGAAACAAACTTAAACCATATTCCATTTCACAAGAGCAAAATGTGCTGAACATGTGGTTTTTAAAATAGAAGCATGTGCATCAACTATTCTGCATGAAGATCCTTTCTGAGAAATGTCTCTGGGGAAAGTTCATTACCCATAGCCAGGGAGCACAGGAAAAGGGTGAAACAGACTGAGATCAAGCATTCCTTAAAGTGGATGGCCCAGGCAGAAGCATAAATGACATTTAATATGCACACTCAGGGGCTCCTGTTGAGTGCTCTGTTTGGTAACCCGGATAAGGATGCTTGTTTAGTGGATAAAAGTGTAACTTTAGAAATCGACAGGAACTCTTGTGCTCTGACACCTGTATTCTCAGCTAGAGATGGTGGAAGGGGTATTAAACAAGCACACATTTCAAACCTAATTCTATTTTGCTTTCTTACAACTTTCTGGTTTCAAAAGAGCCATTTATAAAGCTGGCAATTAAAGGATGCATTGACAACACCCAGTTGCCGTTATAATATAGTTCAAATTCTGTCTTTCTATTGCTAAAATATTTTTTAATCTATAAATATAAACTGAGGGACAAACTGACATTATCTTTACTGTAATAGTTGGTGGGAATTAGCATATGGATAGATATTTTTGTTGTAGACTTTATCAATAATAGTATTTATATCTAAAATAAATACTGTGAACTTTGAAAGCATTCAGCAGAGTAAATCAACAGTGAATATTAGCACTTCAAGGATATCATCCCTTCCAGCCTGAGGAAAAAAAAAAAGAGGTTGGGCTGTGAATTTTGACCTAAGAATATAATAATGTCTTCCTAGATCTCATTATGCCTTATGTCCATTTAAGGCCATCTGGGGCCCAGAATGATGAAAGAGTGGTGCAAATTTATGAGCCCCTGGATCTAGCAATAGCCCTCTGGATATTAGCTTGGATTAGTAGATTTACAGCTAATCCAAACACTGTGAGGCAAATTCTGCCCGACACATCTGCACTATGAGACTCTGAAAATTGTAGCAAGTCAAGCTTTTGAAGAGCTGACAGCAGCCTTTATGCTCCAGGCACAGGCTGCATGTGGTTTGCCATCAAGTGCAGTTCTTCATAGCTGCATTCCTTCTACATTTGCAATGACAGTCCTTGCCCCCCAGCCCCCACTCCGTGGTAATGGCCATTGTCAGCCACAAACTTAAATTGATCATATGTTCTTTTCTAGACCAAGCAAATTTTGAGTCATTTTTTTGCATAAGATATACATGATATGAGAAAGAGAGAAAGGGCATTTATACTCTTCATTTCAGCCAAAGAAGCTGTCTGAAAACAAAGTTTTACATTAATTTCTGCTAAATCACAGATTCAGCTACAAATTTGGATCTGAGGGGCCATTATATAATTTGGGGATTCTCACTGGAATTCTTGAATGTTTTTCAAATTAGGGAGTCTGTGATATCAAAATACAAAGGGTCATATTTTTGTCTGTGATGTAAAGTACATTTTATATAATCATATAGAGAGACATATGAGCAGAAATCATATCAGCAAGCATTAGACACAACATATAAAATTATCCAGAAATTATATGTATCATTTAAACCTGGATGATACTAATTCTATCAAATAGAACCTGTCCTACTACTTATCTGACAAAGGAATATTGCACTAATATTAATGAAACTATCATTTTTAACCTCCTACTATGTGCCATGCTTTTTACATTCACCAGCATTGATCTTTACAAAACAGAATTAGGTCAATATCCTTATCTCCATTTTACACATAAATGACACTCAGAAAAAATAAGTGACTTATCCAGGACCCAAAGTGGAGCCCAAATTTAATCCCTGATATCTCTGTTTCTACAATTCTCAATTTTTGACTATGGCACTGTTATGGAGTAAACTGCGTTTCCCCCAAGCCAAAAAACGGTATGTTAAAATCCTAATCCCCAGTATATATGAAATTGAATTATTTCATATATGTAAGGTTTGATCTTGATTAAATCAGAATGTTATATTAGTTTCAAGTATACAATACAGTGAGTCAATACTTCCATACATCACCTGTGCTCATCACAAGTGCACGCCTTAATCCATATCACCTATTTAACCCATCCACCTACCCACCTCCCTTCTGGTAACCTCTCTGTACTTAAGAGTCTGGCTCTTGGTTTGCCTCTCTCTCTTATTTTGCCTTTGCTTGTTTGTTTTCTTAAATTCCACATATGAGTCGAATCATATGGTATTTGTCTTTCTCTGACTAATTTTGCATAGCATAATATTCTCTAGCTTCATCCACATCATTGCAAATGACGAGATTTCTCATTCTTTTTGATGGCGGAGTAATATTTCAGTGTGTGTGTGTGTGTGTGTGTGTGTGTGTGTGTGTGTGTGTACCACCTCTTCTTTACTCATCAGTTGAGGGACACTTGGGCTGTGTCCATAATTTGGCTATTGTAGATAATATGGCTATAAACATCAAGGTGCAGTTATCATTTTGAATTAATATTTTTGTATTCTTTGGGTAAATACCTAGTAGTACAATTGCTGAATTGCAGGATACTTCTATTTTTAACTTTTTGAGGAAACTCCATCCTGTTTTCCAGAGTGGCTTCACCAGTTTACATTCCCACCAACAGTACAAGAGAGTTCCCCTTTCTCCACATCCTCGACAACACCTGCTGTTACTTGTGTTGTTGATTTTAGCCATTCTGACAGCTGTTAGGTGATATCTCATTGTAGTTTTTATTTTCATCTCCCTACAGATGAGTTATATGGACCAACTTTTCATGCGTCTGATGGCCATCTGTATGTTTTCTTTGAAAAAAAAGTTTATTCATATCTTCTGCTCATTTTTAATTGGAATATTCATTTTGGGGGGTGTTTAGTTTTATAAATTCTTTAAATATTTTGGATACTAACCCTTTATTGGAAATGTCACTTTCAAATATCTTTTCTCATTCTGTAGGTTGCCTCTTAGTTTTTTTGATTGTTTCCATCACTGTGCAGAAGCTCTTTTATTTTTATGTAGTCCCAATACTTTATTTTTGCTTTTGTTTCCCTTGCCTCAGGACACATATCTAGTAAAACATTGCTATGGCCAATGTCAAAGAGGTTACTACCTGTGTTCTCGTCTAGAATTTTTATGGTTTCTGGTCTAACATCAGGTCTTTAATCCATTTTGAATTTACATTTGTGTATGGTGTATGAAAGTGGTCCAGTTTCATTCTTTTACATGTGGCTGTCCAGAATTCCAACACCATTTGTTGAAGAGACTGTTTTTGTTCTATTGGGTATTATTTCCTTCTTTGTTGAATATTAATTGACCATATAGTTCTGGGTTCATTTCTGGGCTTTCTATTTTGTTCTATTGATGAATGTGTCCATTTTTATACCAGTAATATACTGTCTTGATCACTACAGCTTTGTAATATGAAGTATGGAATTGTGATCCCTCCAGGTTTATTTTTCTTTTTCAAGATTGCTTTGGCTATTCAGGGTCTTTTGTGGTTCCATACAAATTTTAAGTTTGTTTGTTCTAGCTCTGTGAAAAATGCTGGTGGTATTTTGATAGGGATGACATCAAACTTGTAGATTGCTTTGGGTGTATATATATTTTAACAATATTTGTTCTTCCAAACCACAAACATGGAATGTCTTTCCATTTCTTTGTGTCATCTTCAATTTCTTTCATAAGTGTCTTACAGCTTTCAAAATATAGGTTTTTCACATCTTTGGTTAGGTTTATTCCTAGATATCTTATTGTTTTTCATGGAATTATAAATGGATTCTTTCCTTAATTTCTCTTTCTGCTGTTTCATCATTGGTGTATAGAAATCCAATAAATTTATGTATGTTGATTCTGTATCCTACAATTTTACTGAATTTGTTTATACCTTCTAGAAGTTGTTTTTTTTTTTTTTTTTGTGGAATCTTTTGGGTTTTCTATATAGAGAATCATGTCACCTGCAAATAAAGAAAGTTTGACTTCTTCCTTGCTGATTTAGATGTCTTTTATTTCTTTTTGTTGTCTGATTGCTGTGGTTAGGACTTCCTGTACTATGTTGAATAAAAGTGTTAAGAGTGGACATCCTGGGGTGCCTGGGTGGCTTAGATGGTTAAGCGTCTGCCTTCGGCTCAGGTCATGATCCCGGGGTCCTGGGATCGAGTCCCGCATTGGGCTCCCTGCTAGGCGGGGAGCCTGCTTCTCCCTCTGCCTCTGCCTCTCTCTCTCTCTGACTCTCATGAATATGAAAAAAAAAAAAAAAGAGTGGACATCCTTCTTTTGTTCTTGACCATAGAGGAAGAGTTCTCAATTTTTTCTCCATTGAGGATGATAATAGCTGTGGGTTTTTCATATATTGCCTTTATTATGTTGAGGTAAACTAGCTTTGTTGAAGGTTTTTTATCATGAATGAGTGTTTTACTATGTCAAATGCTACCTCTGCATCTATTGAGATGATCATAGGGTTCTTATCATTTCTTTTATTAATGTGGTATATCACGTTAATTGATTTGTGAATATTGAACCACATTCCTGCAAGACGAGTAAATTGCACTTGAATATAGTGAATAATTTTTTTTTATGCATTGTTCAATTTGGTTTGTAAGTATTTTGTTGAGGATTTTTGAATCTATGTTCATCAGAGATATTGCCCTGTAGTTGTCTTTTATTGTGGTGTCTTTATCTGGTTTTGGTATCATGGTAATGCTTGCCTCAGAATGAATATGGAAGTTTTCCTTCCATTTCTATTTTTTGGAATAGTTTGAGAAGAATAGGTATTAACTCTTCTTTATATATTTCATATAATTCACCCATGAAGCCATCTGGCCATGGTTTTTTGTTTGTTGGGAGTTTTCTGATTATTGATTCTATTTCTTTGCTGGTTATCGGTGTGTTCAAGTTCTCCATTTCTTGCTTTTACAATTTTGGTACTTTACATGTTTATAGGAATTTATCCATTTATTCTAGGTTGTCCTTATATTGGTATATAAATTTCATAATATTCTATTATAACTGTTGGTATTTCTGCGTAATTGGTTGCTATTTCTGCTCTCTCATTTGTGATTTTATTTATTTGGGTCTTTATCTTTTCTTTTTGATAAGTCTGGCTAGAGGTTTATCAATTTTACTGATTTTTCCAAGAACCAGCTCCTGGTTTAATTGATCTGTTCTATTGGATTTTTTTCAAGTTTTTACTTAAATTCCAATTAGTTAACATACAATGTAATATTAGTTTCAGGTGCAGAATTTTGTGATTCATCACTTACGTACAACACCCAGTTCTCATCACAAGTGCCCTCCTTAATACCCATCACCCATTTAACTCATCCCTCGCCCACCTTCTCTCCAGCAACTTTCAGTTTTTCTCTATAGTTAAGAGTCTGTTTTATGATATGCGTCTCTCTTCCCCCCTCCAAGTTCATCTGTTTTGTTTCCTTTATTCCACAGTGAGTGAAATCATATGGTATTTGTCTTTCCCTGACTGATTTATTTCACATAGCATATTGCTCTCTAGCTCTGTCCACGTTGTGGCAAATGACAAAATTTCATTCCTTTTTTTTTTTTTTTTCACATAAGGAAGCATTTATTTGAGGTTTAACATGAAATCGTACAAATAAAATCTGTATAAATACAAATCCACATCGAGTCATAAAACAGATAGCAAAAGACAAAATAAAAAAGAAAACTAATTGGCAACTATATACATTTGGACACAGTTATGTCTTGTACACTAGAAAGGCCTTTACAAAATAATCATCTTAGATCAGTAGAAGACCAATCTTCAATGTCATCCTACAAGATAGGTTAACTTTAGCAATCTCTTCCTGTTTTTTCCAAAGTCCTCCTTTAGTATGGCTGGTGGTTGTTTTGGTGATTGCCACCCCCTTGAGACGCCTTGCTGTAAGTGCTCTGTTGGCCACTGTGGTCTGCATATCCCTTTCCATATCCATAATTCCCAAGTTACACCTAGTATAGTCATAGCCACCATAGCGACTATAGTTTTGATCACCACCATAGACACTATTGTAATTTCCATATCCTTGATCATAATAGTTATTAAATCCTTGGTTCCAGTTTTGGTCCTGACATCGTCCACAACCCCTAGTGCCACCTCATCCACCAGCCGCAACACCTCTTCCTTTTTTGTTGCCTATATACCTCTTTGGCTGGTGCAACTTTGATTTCACACTTCCCAGAAACAATTTGATGATATCTGCTTTTTAACAATTTCTTTATTGGCTCTTCATCTGTATATGTGATAAAACAAAATCCTCTTCTTTATTTGTTTTTGTATCCATGGGAAGTTCAATATTTTCAATCTCTCCAAATGCTCCAAAAATAGTCTTTAATCTGTTCTTCAGAAGTATCTGGGCTCAATCCATCCACAAAAACCTTTTTGTTTTGTTTTTTTCCCCCTTTTAAATCTTTGGTCCTTTTGGGGTCTATCAATTTGCTATCCAGTTTGTGTTCTTTCAGTTCCAAAACCTTATCAACACTAGCAGCATCTTTCAAAAGCACAAATCCAAATCCTCTTGATCTAGTCATTGGATCTGTTTTAATTGTACAGTCTACAACTTCCCCAAATCGAAACAAATATTCAGTCCAATCTTTCTTGCTTGTGTTCCAGTTCAAGCCTCCAATAAACATTTTACCATCATCCTGTTGATTCTTTTAAAAAAAAAATTAAAGATTTTATCTATTTATTTGACAGAGAGTGAGAGAGGACAAGCAGGAGGAGCAGTAGGAGGAGAGGGAGAAGCAGGCTCCCTGCCAAGCAGGGAGCCTGATGTGGGACTCAATCTCAGGACCGTGGGATCATGACCTGATCCGAAGGCAGACGCCTAACCATCTGAGCCGCCCAGGTGCCCCATTCTGTTGATTCTTGCTTACACTGATGTTGGATCAGTCTGTGAATTCCTCTATGTTCCTGTACTCGTTCATGTCCTCCATAATGGTGGAGTTGTCAGCCAGGGTTGCTGGCCCACAGTCCAGGTCATGGTAGAAGTGAAGTGGAGTGTTGTATGGAGTTGAATTTAAAATGGTGGCAGAAGAGCTTCATTTTTTTTTTATAGCTGAGTAATATCCAAATACACACACACACACACACACACACACACACACAAACACACACCGTATCTTCTTTATCCATTCATTAGATGATGGACATTTAGGCTCTTTCTATAATTTGGCTATTGTTGGTAATGCTGCTGTAAGCATCAGGGTTTATGTATCCCTTTGAGTCAGTATTTTTTTTTCCTTTGGGTAAATACCTAGTGGTGTAATTGCTGAGTCATAGGGTAGTTCTATTTTTAGCTTTTTGTGGAAACTCCATACTGTTTTCCAGAGTGGCTGTACCAGTTTGCATTCCAACCAAAGAGCAAGACAGTTCCTGTTTCTCCAAATTCTCACCAACATTTGTTGTTTCCTGGGGTGTTAATTTTAGCCATTCTGACAGGTGTGAGGTGATATCTCAAGGTAGTTTTGATTTGTATTTCCCTGATGATCAGTGATGTTGAGCATCTTTTTTTTTAAAGATTTTATTTATTTGTCAGAGAGAGAGAGAACAAGCAGGGGGAGCAGCAGGCAGAGGGAGAGGGAGAAGCAGACTCCCCACTGAGCAGGGACCCCCCCCCCCCCCCAGTGCAGGACTCCATCCCAAGACCCTGGGATCAGATCATGACCTGAGCCGAAGGCAGACGCTTAACTGGCTGAACCACCCAGGCATCCTAAGCATCTTTTCATGACATTTTTCGTTTGTATGTTTTCTTTGGAAAAATGTCTCTTCATGTCTTCCGCCCATTTCTTAACTGGATTATTTGTTTTTTGGGTGTTGAGTTTGGTAGTTTTTATATATTTTGGGTAGTAATCCTTTATCATGTATGTCGTTCACAAATATTTTCTCTCATACCATAAGTTGCCTTTTAGTGTTGTTGATTTTCTCCTTTGCTGTGCAGAAGCTTTTTATCTTGTTGAAGTCCCAATAGTTTATTTTTCCTTTTGTTTCCCTTGCCTCAGGAGACATATCTAGTAAGAAGTTGCTACAGCCAATGTCAAAGTGCTTACTGCATGTGATCTCCTCTAGGATTTTGATGGTTTCCTGCCTCCCATTCAGGTATTTCATCCATTTTGAATTTATTATTGTGTACAGTAAAAGAAAGTGTCTAGTTTCCTTCTTTTGCATATTGATGTCCAGTTTTCCCAACACAATTTGTAGAAAATTTTTTTCTAGCTGGATAGTCTTTCTTGCTTTGCCAAATATTAGTTGACCATATCATCATAGGTCCATTTCTGGATTTTCTATTCTCTTCCATTAATTTATATGTCTGTTTTTGTGCCAGTACCATACTATTTCGCTACAGCTTTATAATATAATTTGAGGTCTAGAACTGTGATGCCTCCAGCTTTGCTTTTCTTTTTCAAGATTGCTTTGGCTACTTGGGTTCCTTTGTGGTTCCATACAAATTTTAGGATTGTTTGTTCTAGCACTGTGAAAGATGCTGGTGGTATTTTCATAGAGATGGCATTAAATGTGTACATTGTTTTTGGTATTATAGAAATTTTAATATTTGTTCTTCCAATTCATGAATATGGAATGTGTTTCTATTTTTTGTGTCCTCTTCAATTTCTTTCTTTCTTTTTTCACTGTTCAGGTTTTTTTTTTTTATTTTTTTTATGTTCAGTTAGCCACTGACATTATTAGTTTTTGATGTAGTGTTCAATGATTCATTAGTTGCATATAACACCCGGTGCTCATCACAACACATGCCCTCCTTAATACCTGTCACTCTCTTACCCCATTCCCCAACCCCCTTCCCCCTGAAACCCTCAGTTTGTTTCCCAGGGTCCATAGTCTCTTATGGTTCATCTCCCTCTCTGATTTCACCCCCTTCAGATTTCCCTCCTCCCCTATGGTCCTCCGTGCTATTCACATATGAGTGAAACCATATGATAATTTTCTTTCTCTGCTTGACTTACTTCATTTAGCATAATCCCCTCCAGTTCCATCCATGTCGATGCATGGTAGGTAGTCATCCTTTCTGATGGCTGAATAATATTCCATTGTATATATGAACCACATCTTCTTTATCCATTCATCTGTTGAAGAGCATCTCAGCTCCTTCCACAGTTTGGCTATTGTGGACATTGCTGCTATGAACATTGGGGTGCATGTGCCCCTTCTTTCCACTAGGTTTGTATCTTTGGGGTAAATACCTAGTAGTGCAATTGCTGGGTTGTAGGGTAGCTCTATTTTTAACATCTTAAGGAACTTCCATACTGTTTTCCAGAGTGACTCTACCAGCTTGCATTCCCACCAACAGTGTAAGAGGGTTCCCCTTTCTCCATATCCTCACCAACATTTGTTGTTTCCTGATTTGTTAATTTTTGCCATTCTAACTAGTGTAAGGTGGTATCCCATTGTGGTTTTGATTTCTATTTCCCTGATGGCTAGTGATGTTGAGCACTTTTTTCATGTGTCTGTTAGCCATTTGTATGTCTTCTTTGGAGAAGTGTCTGTTCATGTCTTCTGCCCATTTTTTGACTGGGTTATCTGTTTTTTGAATGTTGAGTTAGTGGTGCTGGGAAAATTGGACAGCTACATACAGAAGAATGAAACTGGACCATTCTCTTACACCATACACAAAGATAAACTCAAAATGAATGAAAGACCTCAATGTGACACAGGAATCCATCAAAATCCTAGAAGAGAACATAGTCAGTAGCCTCTTTGACATTGGCCACAGCAACTTCTTTCAAGACACGTCTCCTAAGGCAAAGGAAAAAAAATTAAAAATGAACTTTTGGGACTTCATCAAGATAAAAAGCTTCTGCACAGCAAAGGAAACGGTCAACAAAACTAAGAGGCAACCCACGGAATGGGAGAAGATATTTGCAAATGACATTACAGATAATGGCTGATACCCAAGATCTATAAAGAACTTCTCAAACTTCAATTTCTTTCAAAAGTGTTCTATAGTTTTCAGAGTACAGATCCTTTACCTCTTTGGTTAGGTTTATTCCTAGGTATCTTACAGTTTTTGGTGCAATTGTAAATGGGATTGATTCCTTGATTTCTCTTTCTTCTGCCTCATTGTTAGTGTATAGAAATACAACTGACTTTTGTGCATTGATTTTATATCCTGCGACTTTGCTGAATTCCTGTATAAGTTATAGCAACTTTTTGGGTGGAGTCTTTTGGGTTTTCAACATAGAATGTCATGTTATCTGTGAAGAGTGAAAGTTTGACTTCTTTGCTAATTTGGATGTGTTTTATTTCTTTTCCTGTCGTGTTCCTGATCTTAGGTGAAAAGCTCTCAGTTTTTCCCCATTGAGGATGATATTCACTGTGGGTTTTTCATATACGGCTTTTATGATATTGAGGTGTGTTCCCTCTTTCCCTACACTGCAGATAGTTTTTATCAAGGAAGGATACTGTATTTTGTCAAATGCTTTTTTTCTGTATCTATTGACAGGATCGTATGGTTCTTATCCTTTCTTTTATTAATGTGGTGTACCACGTTGATTGATTTGTGAATATTGAACCAAACTTGCAACCCATGAATAAGTCTCACTTGATTGTGGTGAATGATTCTTTTAATGTACTATTGGAATTGATTTCTTAGTATTTTGTGGATAATTTTTGCATCCATGTTCATCAGGGATATTGGCTTCTGGTTCTCTTTTTTAGTGGATTCTTTGTCTTCTTTTGGAATCAAGATAATGCTGGCCTCCTTGAATGAGTTTGGAGTTTTCCTTCCAATTCTAATTTTTGGAAATGTTTGAGAAGAATAGGTATTAATGCTTTTTTAAATATTTGGTAGAAAGCCCCTGTGAAGCCATTTGGCCTTGGTCTTTTGTTTGTTGGGAGATTTTTGATTATTAATTCAGTTTCCTTTATAGTTATCATTCTGCTTATGTTTTCCTTTTCTTGCTTTTACAGTTTTGGTAATTTATATGTTTCTAGGAATTTATCCATTTCTCCTAGGTTGTCCAATTTGTTGACATAGGATTTTTTCATAATATTCTATTATAATTGTATTTCTGTGGTATTGCTTGTTATTTCTCCTCTTTCATTTGTGATTTTTATTTATTTGTGTCCTTTCTCCTTTCTTTTTGATAAGTCTGGCTAGAAACTTACCATTTTCATTAATGTTTTCAAACAACCAGCTCCTGGTTTCATTGAGCAGTTCTACTGTTTATTTTCTTAAGTTTCTGTATCAGTTATTTCTGCCCAAATCTTTATTATTTCCCCAATTCTGCTCACTTTAGGCTTCATTTGTTATTTTTCTAGCTCCATTAGGTGTAAGTTAAGTTGCTTATTTGGGAGTTTTCTAGCTTCTTGAGGTAGGCCTGTATTACTATATAGTTCTCTTTTATGACTGCTTTTGCCACATCCCAAAAGTTTTGGACCATTGTGTTTTCCTTTTCATTTTTCCATGTATTTTTTATTTTTTCTTTAATTTCCTGTGTGACCCATTAATTCTTTGGTAGGATGGACTTTAGCCTCCATGTATTTGTGGTCTTTCCACTTTTTTTTTTTTTTTTTTTTTCTTGTGGATGACTTCATGTTTCATAGCATGGTGGTCAGAAAATATGCATGGTCGGGGCACCTGAGTGGTTCAGTCATTAAGCATCTGCCTTCAGCTCAGGTCATGATCCCAAGGTCCTGGGATCGAGCCCCACATCAGGCTTTCTGCTCAGCGGGAATTCTGCTTCTCCCTCTCACACTCCGCCTGCTTGTGTTCCCTCTCTTGCTCTCTCTTTCTGTCAAATAAATAAATAAAATATTTTTAAAAAAGAAATTATGCATAGTGTTATCTCAATCTTTTTGTGCTTGTTGAGGCCTGATTTGTGACATAGTATGTGATCTATTCTGGAGAATGTCCCATGTGCACTTGAAAAGAATGTGTATTCTGATGCTCTGGGATGAAATATTCTGAATATATTGGTGAAGTCCATCTGATCCAGTGTGTCATTCAAAGCCATCCATCGTTTCCTTGTTGATTTTCTGCTTAGGTGATCTGCCCATTGATGTGAGTGTGGTGTTAAAATCCCCTATTATTATTGTATTATTATCAATGAGGTTTTTTTTATGTTTATTGTTTTATTTTTTGGGTGCTTCCATGTTAGATGCATAAACATTTACAGTTGTTAAATCTTCTTACTGGATTGCCCCCTTTATTATGATATAGTGCCCTTCTTCATCTCATTCATTTATGCATGTAAGATCCCAAGTAGAGGGATTTGCTGGTTTCTTTTTTAAGGGATTCATAATCTCTTGCTCCATTGTCTGTATATGGTACAATAAGTTGTCTGGAGCTGCAATAAGATTCCCAGCTATCTTTTGTTTTCAGCAGCTACCAGGCTTCTAAAGTATGCCAAGACCAGTGCTTCAAGTCAGTCAAGACAGAAACCTGTCCATTGGTCAGCTCCCTGAAAATGCATAACGTTGGATGCATGCTTCACTCTTCTCTTCCAATTCTGAGGACAGGTCCTAAAGCTGTATTTCCCCTGACTGCTGTATCATGTCTTGTAGGCCAGCAGTAAGCCACTTAGTTCTCTTTTGTCCTACGTGTCTCCTTGGCTTTTAGAGTATACTGAATCCCATTAGCTTTCTGAGAGAGTCCAGACGAAAACCATTACCTCAGGTAGCTTCCTGAAGAGCTATTATGTTGGACGCATGCTTCACCTCTTTCCCTCCCCAGGAAAAAAGGCAGTAGTTGTGGGATTTCTTCCCCTCAACTGGGGAAGGAACTATGGTGAGTGTGCTCATCCAAGTCATTGCTTTTGTTCTCAGTGGCCCCCAATATGGCACCTTCTCCTACCAGCACTTAGATCCAGACAAGTTAAAAATCAGTCCCTAAAATATCTGAACACTGGATGTATGTTTCAGTGTTCTCTTTCTCTCTCTAGGGAGATGCTTGCAGCTTGGGATTTCCTCCTGTTCGTGCCATGCTGAACCAGAAGTAGGAATCATGGCATGTGAGTTACCACCAGGTTTGATGCACCTGTTTTGTGCTTGCTTGAGTTGCAGGAACTTTTGAGCTGGTTCTACATTTCTCAAAAAGGGAATTGTTCTGTGTACTCTTGTTGAATCAGTGTCTCTGTGGCAGGAAGGAGCTTCTGGGTTTCCAATTCTGCCATCTTGCTGACTGCACCCTTCCAAAATATTTCCCTTATTTTTATTGTCACTTTTTTCATTACCTCCATTAGAGTCTATGATCTATCATTAGAAACAAAACTCATAACACCCTAGACTCTTCTCTCCCCCTCACAATTGTCTGGCAAGATGCAACCCTTGTTAAATTTGACTTTTGCCTACTTTATAACTTCTCCTGAGCAACTCAAGAGGATTGAGGAAAATATACAACTATGTTGACTAGTCTCACAATAAATTTATGTTAAAAAGCCTGAAGTGGGTTTTTACACTGTTAAGTGACCCTAGTACATATCTCTAGTCCGGGAGTTAGCAAACATTTTTCAAGCTCCAAATAGTAAATAGTATAGGGTTTGTGAACCATGATGACTCCACTGAAAATATTCAACTTTGCTATTATAAAGCAGTCATAGACAATATGTGAAAAAAAATGAGCAGCTCTGTGTTCCAGAAAAAAAAGTTATTCACAAAAACAGTCAGTGGTGATTTGACCCATAGACCATAACTTTCTGACACCTGCCCTAGTCTATTTACTCCTCTTACTGCCAGTGATGACTATTTCATGTGCTTTTTCTGTTATCAATTCTTCAATTCCTCATTCTCTCTTCATCACTCTAAGATAATGATATTTTTTTAAATTTCATTGAGATGATAGAAGGCATCAGAAGAGCACTGTTCAAGAAAGGAAGGTGACACTGGAGAAGGAGGACCCCAGGCTCACTGCATCCCACAAACACACCTAGATAATTATCAAAACATCCTAAATACCCTAGAAATCGATCTGAAGACTGTCAGAACAAGCTCTACAACTAAAGGGAGAGAAGAGACCACATCAAAGAAGGTAAGAAGTATGGAGACAAGGTTTAGGGGAGAAACAGATCTGTGGTGTTGCACAGGGAAGGGAGCCATGGTTGTAGACATGGGCAAGAGAAAGAGGAGCACACAAGGGGAAAGTTTCCCCAAAGCAATTGACTTGGAAAATGAGAGGGGCTGAATTTCGTGAACTTTTGCAGCCCTCAGGGTAAAAGCCTAGAGATTTAGGTTAGTTTGGCTGGGATAGAGTGTGGAGGGCATTGGGGCTGCTCCTGGAGACAAGGCAGGCAAACAACCCAGGGGCATACAGCTTGGAAACAGTGATATGAAGAATGCCTGGGGCACTCAGCGGGGAAAATATTTGCCCTTCTCAGATTGCATCACTGAGAGGCAGCATTCACAGAGACACCTCTCCAGGAACAAAGAAGCTGGCCAGCACCATTTACCTCTATGCAGCTCAGTTAAACACAGGGCCACCTATAGGAAGCAATACAGCACCAACACTGGCTGTCTAACTTGCTTACACCAAGTCCCACCCTGCTGAGCTCTGCTGGGACTGCCCTTCTCAGTCCTGCTTGCCTGAGTCCTGGTGCAGTGGGCCCCTTCTCCAAAAGACCAGCACAAACCCTTGCCCACACCAGGTCTCTGGACCAAAGAGTTTTGCAGGGACTCACTTCTGGTGGAGTTGGTGTCAGGTAAAATTTCACAAGCAGACCAGAGCACACCTAGATACAACTCACCACATTCAGGCCAAGAATGAATTATTGCACATGACAGACAAGGATAGCCTCTGCCCATGACTTTCCTGAAGGATAGAGCAGGCAAAATACAGCAGCAGAACACACACAGCATGCACAGGAGGCACTCCCTGAAGTACCAGGACCGGGACACTACATGACCTCTTCTTCATAAGGTCATTACTTTCAGGAGTAGGAGACATAACTGTTTTTTTCTGACATACAGAAGAATGCAGAAACTTAGACAAAATACCAAGACAGAGAAATTTATCCCAAATGAAAGAGCAAGAAAAAGCTATGGCCAGAGATGTAAGTGAGACAAGTATAAGTAAAATGCTCGATGGAGAATTTAAAGGAAGAATCACAAGGATACTCACTGGGATGAGAAAATAATATAAGGGGTGCCTGTGTGGTGTAGTCTGTTAAGTGACTGACTCTTGGTTTTGAATCAGGTCATGATCTTAGGGTCATGAGATCAAACCCTGTGTTGGGCTCTGCACTCGGCATAGAGTCTGCTTAAGATTCTCTCTCCCTCTGCCCCCACCTTCCCCTCTATTTAAAATAAATTTTAAAAATCTTCAAAAAAAAAAAAATAGAAGTCATCAGTGAAAACCTTACCACAGAGATAAAAGGGTTAAAAAAGAATCAATCAGAGATGAAGAGTGCAATAAATGAGATTAGAAACAGGCTTGATGCAACGAATCCCAGGCTGGAAGAAGTAGAGGAATTAATTAATTAATTAATTTGACCTAGAAGACAAAATAATGGAAAATAATAAAGCTGAACTAAAGAGAAAAAGAATTATACAACATGAGAAGAGATTTAGGGAACTCAGAAATACCATCAAACATAATAACATTCATATTATAGGAATCCTAGAGGAGAAACAGGGCAGAAAATTTATTTGACAAAATAATAACGAAAATTTCCCTAATCTGGGGAGGGAAACAGACATCCAGATCCAAGAGGCACACAGAACTCCCATCAAAAAAAAAAAAAAAAAAAAAAGTAGATGCACACAAATACATAGTATAATTAAATTTGCAAAATATAATGATTAGGAAAAAAAATTATAAAAGCAGCAAGACAAAATAAGTCCTTCACTTACAAGGGAAAATCCATAAGGCTAGCTGGAGATTAAAAAAAAAAAAAAAAATGGTAAGCCAGAAAGGAATGGCACAAAATATTGAAAGTGCTGAATGGGAAAAGTCTGCAACCAAAAATACACTACCCAGCAAGGCTAGCATTAAGAATGGAAGGAGAGATAAAGGGTTTCCCAGACAAACAAAAACTAAAGTAGATCATGGCCACTAAGCCAGCACTGAAAGGAATATTAAAGGGGACATTTTGAGTGCTAAGAGGAGACCAAAAGTGACAAAGACAAGAAAGGAACAGAGAAAATCTCCAGAAACATGACAAAGCAAGTGATAAAATGGCAATAAATACATATATATCAATAATTACTTAGAATATAAATAGATTAAATGCTCATATCAAAAGACATAGGGTGTCAGAGTGGATAAAAAAACAAGACCCATCTATATGTTGCCTTCAAGACACTCATTTGAAACCTAAGGACACCTGCAGATCAAAAGCGAGACAATAGGGAAAATTTCACACAGATGGATGTCAAAAGAAAGCCAGAGTCTCAATATGCATACCAGACAAACTTGACTTTAAAACAAAAAGTGTTTACAACGGACTCATTTTAGACCCAAGGACACCTCCAGATTGAAAGTGAGGGGGTGGAAAACCATTTTTCATGCTTTTGGACTTCAAAAGAAAGCTGGGGTGGCCAATCCTTATATCAGACAAATTAGATTTTAAACCAAAGACTGTAATAAGAGATGGGGAAGGGCACTATATTATAATAACAGGGACAATCCAACAAGAATATATAACAATTGATATTCACTGTGGGTTTTTCATAGATGGCTTTTATGATATTGAGGTATGTACCCTCTATCCTTATACTCTGAAGAGTTTTGATCAAGAAAGGATGCTGTACTTTGTCAAATGCTTTTTCTGCATCTACTGAGAGAATCATATGGTTCTTGTTCTCTCAGCCACAGCAACTTCTTCCTAGAAACATTGCCAAAGGCAAGGGAAGAAAGGGCAAAAATGAACTATTGGGACTTCATCAAGATAAAACGTTTTTGCACAGCAAAAGAAACAGTCAACAAAACCAAGAGACAACCGACAGAATGGGAGAAGATATTTGCAAATGACATATCAGATAAAGGGCTAGTATCCAAAATCTATAAAGAACTTATCAGGGGCACCTGGGTGGCTCAATCGTTAAGTGTCTGACTTCTGCTCAGGTCATGATCCCAGAGTCCTGGGATCGAGGCCTGCATCAGGCTCCCTGCTCTGCGGGGAGCCTGCTTCTCCCTCTCCCACTCCCCTTGCTTGTGTTCCCTCTCTTGCTGTGTCTCTCTCTGTCAAAAAATAAATAAAAAATCTTAAAAAAAGAACTTATCAAACTCAACAGCCAAAGAACAAATAATCCAATCAAGAAATGGGCAGAAGACATGAACAGACATATTTCCAAAGAAGACATCCAAATGGCCAACAGGCATATGAAAAAGTGCTCAACATCTCTTGGCATCAGGGAAATCCAAATCAAAACCTCAATGAGATGCATCAGCGAAATCCAAATCAAAACCTCAATGAGATACCACTTCACACCAGTCAGAATGGCTAAAATTAACAAGTCAGGAAATAACAGATGTTGGTGGGGATGTGGAGAAAGGGGAACCCTCCTACACTGTTGGTGGGAATGCAAGGGGGTGCAGCCACTCTGGAAAACAGTATGGGGGTTCCTCAAAATGTTGAAAATAGAGCTACCATATGACCCAGCAATTGCACTACTGGGTATTTAACCCAAAGATACAAATGTAGGGATCCAAAGGTGTACGTGCACCCTGATATTTATAGCAGCAATGTCCACAATAGCCAAACTATGGAAAGAGCCAAGATGTCCACTGACAGATGAATGGATAAAGAAGATGTGGTATATATATATGCAATGAAATATTATACAGCCATCAAAAGGAATGAAATCTTGCCATTTGCAACAACGTGGATGGAACTGGAGGGTATTATGCTGAGGGAAATATGTCAATCAGAGAAAGACATGTATCATATGATCTCACTGATATGAGGAATTCTTAATCTCAGGAAACAAACTGAGTGTTGCTGGAGTGGTGGGGATGGGAAGGATGGGGTGGCTGGGTGATAGCCATTGGGGAGGGTATGTGCTATGGTGAGCACTGTGAATTGTGTAAGACTGTTGAATCACAGACCTGTACCTCTGAAACAAATAATACATTATATGTTAAAAAAAGAAGATAGTAGGAAGGGGAAAATGAAGGGGAGGGGACACCTGGGTGGCTCAGACAGTTACACATCTCTCTTCAGCTCAGGTCATGATCCTGGGGATCCTGGGATTGAGCTTTTCCCTTTCCCTCTGCCTCTGCCTGCCACTCCCCCAAGCTTGTACTCTCTCTGTCAAATAAAAAAATAAAAAATCTTTGAAAAAATAAATAATAAAATAAAATGAAGGGGAGGAAATTGGACGGGGAGATGAACCATGAGAGAATATGGACTCTCAGAAACAAACCGAGGGTTATATAGGGGACGGGGTTGGGGAGATTGGTTAGCCTGGTGATGGGTATTAAAGAGGGAATGTATTGAATGGAACGTTGGGTGTTATAGGCAAACAATGAATCATGGAACACTACATCAAAAACTAATGATGTAATGTATGGTAATTAACATAACATAATAAAGTAAAAAAAAATAAAAAAAAGAATATATAACAATTGTAAATATTTATTCACCAAACAATGGGAGCACCAAAATTCATAAAACAATTAATAGCAAACATAAAGGAATTAATGATCATAATACAATAATGGTAGGGGACTTTTACAACCCACGTACATTAATAAAGAGATCATGTAAACAGAAAATAAACAAGGAAAAAGTGGCTTTGAATGATACCTTGGCTCAAATGGACTGAACAGGTATACTCAGAATACTGTGTCCTAAAACATCAGAATACACATTATTTTCTAGTTCCACATGGAACATTCTCCAGAATAGATCACATATTAGGTCACATAGCAGGCCTCAACAAATACAAAACTAAGTCATACCATGAAAGATTTTTGACCACAACACTATGAAACTAAAAGTCGACCACAAGATAAAATCTGGAAAGACAACAAATACATGGAAGTTAAACAATATGCTACTAAACAATTGATGGGTCAACCAGGAAATCAGTGAAGAAATGTAACAATATGTGGAAACAAATGAAAATTAAAACACAACAGTACATGGCATTAAAGAGGGCATGTGATATGATGAGCACTGGGTGTTATACTGAACTAATGAATCATTGAACATTATATCAAAAACTAATGAGGTACTAAATTTTTTATTTGATTTTTGCAGGTTTACTGAAATAAAATTGATATAAAACATTGAAAGAAAAAAAGAGAGAGAGAGAAAACACAACAGTACAAAACCTTTCAGATGCAGCAAAAAGGTCCTAAGAGAGAATTATATAGTAATACAGGCCTACCTCAAGAAGCAAGAAAAAAACTCAAATAAACTACTTAACCTCACACCTAAAGGAGATATGAAAAGAATAACAAAGGAAGCCAAAAGCTAGCAGAAAAAGAGAGATATTAAAGATTAGAGCAGAAATACATGATACAGAAACTAAAAAACAATAGAACAGTTCAATGAAATCAAGTGCTGGTTCTTCGAAAAAAATTAATAAAATTGAAAAATATCTGGCCATACTCATCAAAAAGAAATGAGAAAGAACCCAAATGAACCAAACCACAAATGAGAGAAGAGAAATAACCACCAACACCACAAAAATATAAACAACTGAAACAAAATATTATGAAAATCAATATGCAAGAAATTGGACAAAATGGAAGAAATGGATAAATTCCTACCAATAAATAAACTATAAAGACTGAAACAGGAAGATAAAAATATTGAACAGACCGATAACCAGCAAAGAAATTGAATCAGTAATAAAAAAACAAACGGAAGTCCAGGACCAGAAGTCTTCATGGGTAAATTTTACAAAACATTTAAAAATGAGTTAATGCCTACTCTTCTGAAATTAGTCCAAAAAATAAAAAAAAAGGGAGGAAAAATTCCAAATTCATTCTGTCAGGCCAGCATTACCCTGATACCAAAACTAGATCAAGGCACCACTATAAATGAAATCTACAGACCAATATCACTGATGGACACACATAATAAAATACTAACAAACCAAATCCAACAAGATATTAAAAAAAATCAATCACCACAATCAAGTGGGATTTATGCTTGGGTTGCAAGAGTGGTTCAATATTCACAAATCAATCAACGTGACACATCACATTAATAAAAGAAAGGAGAAGCATGTGATCATTTCAATAGATGTAGAAAAAGCATTTGAGGGGCACCTGGGTGGCTCAGTTAGTTAAGTGTCTGCCTTTGGCTCAGGTCATGATGCAAGGGTCCCTCTGCCTCTCTCTCTCGCTCTCTCGCTCTCTCTGTCTCTCTTTGTCTCTCATGAATAAATAAAATCTTAAAAAAGAAAAAAACCTTTGACACAGTACAACATCCATTCATGATAAAAACCCTGAATAAAGTAGGTTTAGGGGGAACATACCTCAAGATAATGAGTACCATATATGAATAACACAATTAATGTCATCCTTTATGGAAAAAAAAAAAAAAAACTGACAGTTTTTCCTCTATGGTCAGGAATGAGACAGGGATATCCCCTCTCACCATTTCTATGCAGATCAGCATGGGAAGTCTTACCTACAGCAATCAGACAGGAGAAAGAAATAAAAGGCATCCAAATTGGCAAGGAAGAAGAGATACTTTCACTATTTCCAGATGACATGATATTCTATATAGAAAACCTGGAAGTCTCCATGAAAAAACTTCTAGAACCAATACATGAATTCAGAAATTCATGGGATACAAAATCAAAGTACAAATATCTATTGCATTTCCATACATCAAAAATAAAGTAGCAGAAAGAGAATTTAAGGCATCAATCCCTTTTATAATTGCACCAAATACAATAAGATACCTAGTAATAAACCTAACCAAAGAGGTGAAAGAATTATACTCTGAAAATTATAAAACACTTATAAAAGAAACTGAAGATGACACAAAGAAATGGAAAGATATTCCATGCTCATGGATTGGAAGAACAACTATTGTTAAAATGTCTATGCTACCCAAAGCTATCTACACATTTAATGTCATCCCTATCAAAATACCAACTGCAATTTTCACAGAGCTACAACAAACCAAATTTTATATGGAACCACATAAGACCCAAATAACCAAAGCAACCTTGAAAACGAAAAGCAAATCTGAGGGCATCACAATTTCTGACTTCAAATTATAATAGAAATCTGGAGTAATCAAAACAGTATGCTACTGGCACAAAAATAGACACATAGACACATAGAACCATAGAACAGAATAGAAAACCCAGAAATGAACTCAAAACTGTATGGTCAATAAATGCTTGACAAAGCAGGAAACAATATCCAATGGAAAAAAATCTGGTGAACAAATTGTGTTGGGAAAACTGGACAATAACATGCAAAAGAATGAAACTGGACCACTTTCTTACACCAGACACACAAAAAATTACAATGACCTAAATGTGAGACATGAAACCATTATAGTCTTGGAAAAGAACAAAGATAATAATCTTTTTGACATTGGCCATAGCAACTTCTTTCTAGATATGTCTCTTGAGAACAGAAACAAAAGCAAATATAAACTATTGAGACTTCATCAAAATAAAGTTTTTGCACAGCAAAAGAAACAATCAACAAAACTAAAAGGCAACCTAGAATGGGGCAAGATATTTGCAAATGACATAGCTAATAAAGTGTTAGAATCCAAAATATATAAAGAACATATAAAACTCAACATCCAAAAAACAAATAATTCAATTAAAAAGATAAGGATTAAGAAGGGAATCTGTTGTGATGAACACTGGGTGTTATACACAACTAATGAATCATGGAACACTACATCAAAAACTAATGATGTATTATATGTTGGCTAACTGAACATAATAAAAATTAACAAATAAAATTAATAAAAATGAGCAGATATAGAGGCTCCCCATCCCCCACCCCAAAACTCCTATTATCTGCCTAAAATCAGCCTCTTCCAAGAACTCAACTGTCATAAATCATCTTCCAAAGAGTTTCTTAACCAGGAAATTTGACTGTTAGCACCAGAAACAGATTTCAGCACCAGGACAAGAGATTACCTAAAAAAACACTGTCACAAAACTATTCTATGCCCCATCTATTTTCCTAAGGACTCATTTATCTTTCCTAAAAGTCATTTGTTTTCCCATAAGTGCCCTTTCTCTATCTCTCTTTTCCCTATTAAAATGGTATATAGGCCCCAAATCTAATCTTTCAGTCACATATTTCTCTGTGCTCCTGTATATTACATGAATTAAAAATTTGTCTTTTCTTCTATTAATTTCTTTTTAAATTGGGCAGAGGACATAAATATACACTTTTTTTTCCAGAGAAGAGATACAGATGTCCAACAGACACATGAAAAGATGCTCAACATCACTCATCATCAGGGAAATTCAAATCAAAACTGCAAAGAGATATCACCTCACACATGTCAGAATGGCTAAAATCAGTAACAAGAAAAACAACAGGTTTTGGCAAGGGTGTTGAGAAAGGGGAACTCTCTTGCTCTGTTGGTGGGAATGCAAAGTGGTGCAGCCAATTTGGAAAACAGTACAGAGGTTACTCAAAAAGTTTAACATAGAACTACCCTAAAATCCAGAAATTGCAGTATTAGATATTTACCCAGAGAATACAAAGATAGTAATTCAAAGGCGTACATGCACCTAAATTTTTATAGCAACATTATCTACAATAGCTGAATTATAGAAACAGCCCGTGTCCATTGACTGATGAATAAAGAAGTGGTGTACACACACACACACACACACACACACACACACACACACAGGAATATTACTCAGCCACAAAAAAGAATGAAATCTTGCCATTTGCAATGACATGGGTTGAGCAAGAGTATTATTCTAAGCAAAATAAGTCAGTCATAGAAAGACAAATACCACATTATTTCACTCATATGCAGAATTTAAGAAAGAAAAAAAAAGAGAAAGGAGGAAAAAGAGAGAAGGAGGAAAACCATGAAACACAACCTTAACTATAGAGAATAACCTTATGGTTACCAGAGGGGAAATGGGTGGGGTGATGGGTTAAATAGGTGATGGGGATTAAGAAGTTCACTTGTTGGGATGAGCACTGGGTGTTGTATGGAAGTGTTGAATTACTATATTGTATACCTGAAAATAATACTACAATGTATGCTGGAATTTGAATATAAATTTTAAAATAGGAAACAAACTGTGGGTTGCTGGAGAAGAGGTGGGTGGGGAATGGGGTAACTGGGTGATGGGCGTTAAGGAAAGCACTTGATGTAATGAGCACTGGGTATTATATGCAACTGATGAATCACTAAACTCTACCTCTGAAACTAATAATACACTATATGCTAATTAATTAAATTTAAATAAAATTTAAAAAATAAAAAAGTATAATAGTGATTACTAAGGGCTGGAAGTAGACAAAGTGGGGAGATGCCATTAAATGGTACAAATCTGCAACTAAAAGTATCTATAATTTCTGGAGCTCTAAAGCACAGCATAGTGATTTTAGTCAACAATACTGTATTGTCTTTTCAAAATTGCTGAGAGATTAGATATTAAATGTTCTTACCAAAAAAATGAAATGATAGTTATGTTACACAATAGAAGTGTTAGGTAGTTATAGTGATAATCATATTGCAATATATAAATACATTGAATCAACCACAGTACACCTTAAATATATACAATCTTATATGTAAATTATATCTCAATAAAAATAGTTAAATCTATAAATAATAAATGCATATTAGCTTTACAAAAGTAAATATAATGTTTTGTGGTGTTCACATATATGTGTTTGTATATATGCATATATACACACACACACACATACATATAATTATTTTTTTATAATGGTAGCACAAAAGATAAAAAGGGTAAATGGAATTAAAATTCTCTACAGTCGATGAACTATTAGAGACTATGGACTCTGAGAAACAAACAAGGTTTTAGAGGGGAGGGTGGAGGGGGAATTGGTTAGCCTGGTGATGGGTATTAAGGAGGACACATACTGCATGGAGCACTGGGTGTTATATGAAAACAATGGATCATGGATCACCACATCCAAAACTAATGATGTATTATATGGTGACTAACATAACATAATAAAATTTAAAAAATTAAGGAAAAAAATAAAAAAATAAAACCTCTCATGTGCACAGTAAAAAAAAAAAGAAAAAAATTCTCTATAGTCTTTTGCATATTTAAAAATGGTGGATGTACTAATTTTTTGTTTTAATTCAAGGATGCATGTTCTAATATTTAGAGTTATCTCTAATGGGTAATCTAAAGAACATATAACTAATAATAGAGAAGAAATGGGGGATTGTAATAAGAAATTTAGTTAATCCAAATGAAGGCAAAAAAGGTGAAAGAAAGAAAGCACAAATAGAACAAATAGTAAACAAATAGTACATAACTAATATAAACCAAACTATATCATAAATTATATTAAATATAATAGACTACTCCATTTAAAAGGAAGAGAGTTCAGACTGCATAAAAATCCATATAAAACCCAACAATACAGGGGTGCCTGGCTGGCTTATTTGTAGGAGCATGCAAGTTGATCTTGGGTCATGAGTTAGAGCCCCATGTTTGGTATAAAGATTACTAAAAACATAAATTAGTAAACGTAAAATATCCCAACAATACATGCTGCTTACTGAGATGCATCTTAAATAATGGGATGCAGAAAATTTGAAAATAATGTGTGAAAAAATATATACTATGCAATCACTTTCCAGAAGAAAGCTGGACTTGTTATAATCCACACAAGAAAAAAATAAATAAACTTATACTTTAGAAGCATTGCTAGAGACAAAGATAAATACTTTATAAAGTTAAGTGGATCAATCTATTAGGAAGGTAAAATAATTCTAAATTTGAATGATTCTAATAGCATGGCTTCAAGATCTCTAGAATAATAGTTGTGAGAATTTAAATAGAATTTAAAAAGAGAAATAGACAGATTTTAACACATTTCTCTCAGAAGATGGCAGAGCAGGAGTATCCTAAGCTCACCTCATCCCATGGATACAACTAGATAACACCCATATCAATGCAAATAACCTAGAAAATGACCTGAAGACTGGGAGAACAAACTCCACAACTAAAGGAAAGGAAGAGCCCATGGTGAAGAAGGTAGGAAGGGTGAAGACATGGTCCAGGAGTGAAAAAAACCATGGCTGTCTGCAGTGAGGAGGGAGCTGGTGGAGAAGGAGAAGGGAGGAAAACAGACTTTTACACCAGAGATCCCATATATGGGGAGGACAAATCCCTGCAATATTTGCCTTTGAAAGGGAGAAGGGCCGCACTTCATGAGTTCTTAAATCCAGCAGAACCTAAAGCGTGAAATTTTAAAAATCAGCAGGCTCAGCTTTTGGAGAGCCCAGATGGCATTAGGAAGCAGAGCCCAGATGGCGTTAGGAAGCAGAACACCCACTCTTAAGGAGACAGCATGACAAACAGCCTGTGCAGATACAGGTTAGAACCAGCAGTTTGAAAAACATTGGGTGCAGTGGTGCCTGGGTAGTTCAGTCAGTTAAGCATCTGACTCTTGATTTCAGCTCAAGTCTTGATCTCAGTGTCATGAGTGCAAGCCTCATGTTGGGCTCCATTTCCAGGAATGGTCAGCAGTCCCTGTACCAACGGATGAAAGATTATTCCAAACTTGCTGTGTAAGAGAGGAGAAAGCGAGGGGTTCAACGCTCAGAGACAAAGACCCTTTGCTCTTCTTTGCTCCCGCTTTTACTGGTCCTTCAGGATAATCATAAATCCTTATCGCTGTTTCTCAAGCATGTGATGTGTGAGAAAGGGTCTTACTGGAACTAGGAGGATCTGTTTATGGGAAAGATACGATATGCTAATCTGCATGTTCTACGAGTTCTACAAAACATAGCCTAAGGGACAATGCATACATCTCTTAGATCACAGGGTGGCTGTTTGGGCTAAGAAAGCTTTGGGGAAGGCAACTCCCCATGGCATTCCTACAGCAGAGTGGTCATGCAGGCCTTGGCATTCCAAAGGCCTACACCCTTCTCTGAAGCCTTCCCTTACCCCCAGAGACCTCTGTGTTACATTTTGGTAAGGCAGGTGTTATGGCTGATTTCATGGTCTACATTAACTCCAACACTCCATGCTGGGGGTGGAGGCTACTTTAAAAAAATATAGAGCATGGCCCAGAGAAACAGGGATCACAGGGAGACACCTCCAGGCACAAAGGAGCTGGCAGGCACCATTTCCCTCCCCAATCCCCCATCATAAACAATGACCACCTCCTGGAGCCAGTGCAAGGGCAACTTTCCTTACCTAACTTGCTGCATCAAGATCACCCAACAAGCTTCAGCTGATACACCCCTCCCAGTCAAGCTAACTTCATTCCTTGTTGTGAGAGCCCCTCCCCCAGAAGACTGGCACAAATGCTGTTAAAACCACATCACCTGACCCATGTGTTTTGTTGGACCTCAGTTCCTGCAGTGGCAGGGGCAGGTCTCATTTTGGAAGAAGACCACCACACACCTTGCTGCCCAAAATAGGCAAAGAGAGCCTCACAGACAGCTGGAAAAAGGAGAAAGGGGCAGAGACTCAAAAGCAGAGCACACACCACACACATAGGAGAAACACCCTGAATTGCCAGGCCCTGGGTTATCTAAGGGGACACTGCACTGCAGAGCACTACAGGACCTCATCTTCAAAATGCTATTATCATTAATAGCAAGAAAATTAGCTGACTTTCCTAACACACAGAAATAGACACAGTAAGACTGAAAAAATTAGGAGACAGAGAAACATCACCCAAATGAAAGTACCAAACCACAGCAAAGAGACCAAAGTGAATTGCATGTAAATACAATGCTTGACAGAGAATTTAAAATAATGATTATAAAGACATGCACTGGACTTAAGAAAATAGTGGAGGACATCAGTGAGACTCTTAACACAGAGATAAAAAAAAGAACCAGTCAGATATCAAGAACACAATAAATGAAACTAAAAATAAATGCAATAGAATAAGTAGCAGGCTACCTAAAGCAGAGAAATGAATCAACGACATGGAAGGCAGAGTAATGGAAAATAACCAAGCTGAGCAAAGGAGAGGAAAGAAAATTATGCAAATTGATGAAAGTCTTAGGGAACTCAGTGACTCCATAAAGTGTAATAACATTCGCATTATAGGGATCTCAGAAGAAGAATGGAGAAAAGGGGGCAGAAAACTTCCCTAATCTGGGGAAGGAAACAGACATCCAGATCCAGGGGACACAATAAGCACCCCCAAAATTCAACCCAAAGAGGTCTACACCAAGACATGTAGTAATTAAAATGGCCAAAAGTCATGATAACAAAAATTTTTAAAGTAGCAAGAGAAAACAGATACATACAAGTGGATACCCCATTAGGCTAACAGCTGATTATTCAGTAGAAATTTTGCAGGGTAGAATAGAATGGCATGATATATTATAGGTGCTGAGTGGGAAAAATCTGCAGCCAAGAATACTCTATCCAACAATGCTATCATTTAGAATTGAAGGGGAGATAAAAAGTTTCTCAGACAAAACTCAAAGAGATCATGACCACTAAACTAGCCTTACAAGGAATATTAAAGGGGATTCCTTGAGTGGAAAGGAAGACTGTAAGTGAGAGTATGAAAAGTAAAAAAAACACAATAGCAGCAAAAATGAGTATTTTTGTAAAAATCAGTCAAGAGATTCATAAAATAAAAAGATGTGAAATATGATACCATAGACCTAAAACATCAGTGAGAAAGGAGTAAAGAATGGGTTTAAAAATAAGTGAGCATCAACTTAACATAGACTGCCATATGCAGAAGATGTTATATACAAACCAAATGGTAATGACAAATCAAATACCAGTATTATCTATGTAAAAAATAAAGAGAAAGGGATCTAGGTATGTCACTAGAGAAAGCCAATAAATCATGAGAGAGAGGAAGAGAGGAAAGGATCAGAGAAAATCTACAGAAACAATCACAAGGGGCACCTGGATGGTTGTCAGTTAAGCATCTGACTTCGGCTCAAGTCATGATCTTGGGGTCCTGGGATTGAGCCCCATGTCAGGCTCCCTGCTCAGCATGGAGTTTGCTTCTCCCTCTCCCTCTGCCTCTCTCCCCTGCCCATGCTCTTTCTCTCTCTCTCAAATAAATAAATAAAATATTTTTTTAAAAAAGAAACAATCACAAAACAAGTAACAAAATGGCAATAAATACATACCTATCAATAATTACTTTGAATGTAAATGGACTAAACACTTCAATCAAAGTCATCATGTGACAGAGTGAGAAAAAAAAAAAAAAAACATATCCATAAGCTGCCTACAGAAAATTTACTTCGGACCAGAAGACAACTGCAGATTGAAAGTGAGGGGATGGAGAAATATTTATCATGCAAATGGTTGCCAAAAGAAAGCTGGAGAAGTCTTATTTATATCAGAAAAAATAGACTTTAAGACAAAGACTGTAACAAGAGACAAAAAGGACACTATATAATAATAAAAGGGAAGTGTGCCTGGGTGGCTCAGTTATTAAGAGTCTGCCTTCAGGTCAGGTCATGATTCTGGGGTCCTGGGATTGAGCCCCACATCAGGCTCCCTGCTCGGCAGGAAGCCTGCTTCTCCCTCTCCCACTCCTCCAACTTGTGTTCCCTCTCTCGCTGTCTCTCTCTCTCAAATAAATAAATAAAATCTTTAAAAAAATAAAATAAAGGGGACAATAAGATATAACAATTATAAATATTTATGCACTCAACATGGGAACACCCAAATATATAAAAGTTAAGAACAAATTTAAAAGAAATAATATTAATACACTAGAAGTAGGGAACTTTAACACCCCACTTATATCTATGGGCAGATCCTCCAAACATAAGAGCAACAAAGAAACGGTGGCTTTGAATGACACACTGAAAGAGATGGATTTAAGTAATATATTCATATCATTCCATCCTAAAACAGCAGAACACACATTCTTTTCATGTGCATATGGAACATTCTCCAAAATAGATCATATACTAGGCCACAAAACAAGTAGATAGATAGATAGATAGATAGATAGATAGATAGATAGATAGATGATAGATAGATAGATGATAGATAGATAGATAAAAAATCAAAGTCATACCATGTATCTTTTCTGACCACAATGCTATGAAACTAGAAATAAACCACAAGAAAATTATGGCTCAGAGCACAAATACATGGAAGTTAAATAACATTTCATAAACAATGAATGGATCAATGAAGGATTAAAGTAGAAAAAAATACATAAAAACAAATGAAAATAAACACAACTATTCATAATCCTTGGGATGGCAAAAGTTGTTCTAAGAGGGAATTTTATAACAATACAGGCCTACCTCAAGAAGCAAGAGAAATCTCAAATAAACAATCTAAATTTACACATAAAGTACTAGAAAAAGAGCAACAAATAAAACCCAAATCCAGCAAAAGGAAGGAAATAGTAAAGATTAGAGCAGAAATAAATAATATAGAAATTAAAAACAAAATAGAATATATCAATGAAACCAGGAGCTGCTTCTTTAAAAAGATCAACAAAACTGACAAACCTCAAGCAAGACTCATTGAGAGAGAGAGAGGGGTGGGGGGATGAAAATAAAGCTATTAATGAAAGAGGAGAAATAACAACCAACACCACAGAAATGCAAAAACTGTAATAGAATATTATGAAAACCTATATGTTAATAAATTGGAAAAGTTAGAAGAAATGGATAAATTTCTAGAAACATAAACTACCAAAACTAAAGCAGGAAGAAACAGAAATTTGAAGAGTCCAATTACCAGCTATGAAATTGAATCAGTAATCAAAAAACTCCCAAAAAACAAAAGTCCAAGACCATACTTCTTCACATGCAAGTTCTACCAAATATTTAAAGAAGAGTTAATATCCATTCTGAAATCATTCCAAAAAAATACAAAATGAAAGAAAAGTTCTAAATTTATTCTATGAGGCCAATATCACCTTGATACCAAGAGCAGATATAGACACCACAAAAAAGAGAACTACAGTCCAATATCTCTCATGAATATAGATGCAAAAGTCCTCAACAAAATATTAGCAAACTGAATCCAACAATATATTAAAAAGTCCTTCACCAGGATCAAGTGTGATTTATTCCTAGATTGCAGGGCTCATTCAATATTTGAAAAAAAACAACGTATGTCACATCCATAAGAAAGATGATAAAAACCACATGATCATTTATTTTATTTTATTTTATTTTATTTTATTTTATTTTATTTTATTTTATTTTATTTTATTTTATTTTATTTTAATGTTATGTTAGGCACCATACAATACATCATTAGTTTTTGATGTAGTGAGCCATGATTCATTGTTTTTGTATAACACCCAGTGCTCCATGCAGTACATGCCCTCCTTAATACCCATCACCAGGCTAAACCATCCCCCCACCCCCCTTCCCTCTAAAACCCTCAGTTTGTTTCTCAGAGTCCATCGTCTCTCATGGTTTGTCTCCCCCTCCGATTTCCCCCCTTCATTTTTCCCTTCCTTCTCCTAATATCCTCCATGCTATTCCTTATGTTCCACAAGTAAGTGAAACCATATGATAATTGACTTGCTCTGCTTGACTTATTTCACTTAGCATAATCTCCTCCAGTCCCATCCATGTTGATGTAAAAGTTGGGTATTCATTCTTTCGGATGGCTAAGTAATATTCCATTGTATATATGGACCACATCTTCTTTATCCATTCTTCTGTTGAAGGGCATCTCGGCTCTTTCCACAGTTTGGCAATTGTGGACATTACTGCTATGAACACTGGGGTGCATATGGTCGTTCTTTTCACTACATCTGTGTCTTTGGGGTAAATACCCAGGAGTGCAATTGCTGGGTCATAGGGTAGCTCTATTTTTAATTTTTTGAGGCACCTCCACACTGTTTTCCAAAGTGGCTGTACCAACTTGCATTCCCACCAACAGTATAAGTAAGAGGGTTCCCCTTTCTCCACAACCTCTCCAACATTTGTTGTTTCTTGCCTTGTCAATTTTTGCCATTCTAACTGGTGTATGGTTGTATCTCAATATGGCTATGATTTGAATTTCCCTGATGACTAATGATGAAGAACATTTTTTCATGTGTCTGTTAGCCATTTGTATGTCTTCTTTGGAGAAGTGTCTGTTCATGTCTTCTGCCCATTTTTTGACTTGATTATTCGATTTTTGGATGTTGAGTTTGAGAAGTTCTTTTAGATCTTGGAAATCAGTGTTTTGTCTGTAGTGTCCTTTGCAAATATCTTCTCCCATTCTGTGGGTTGCCTCTTTGTTTTGTTGACTGTTTCCTTTGCTGTGCAGAAGCTTTTTCTCTTGATGAAGTCCCAAAAGTTCATTTTTGCTTTTGTTTCACTAGTCTTTGGAGATGTATCTTGAAAGAAGTTGCTATGGCTGATGTCGAAGAGGTTACTGCCTATGTTCTCCTCTAGGATTTTGATGGATTCCTGTCTCACATTGAGGTCTTTCATCCATTTTCAGTTTTTCTTTGTGTATGATGTTAGAGAATGGTCGAGTTTTGTTCTTCTGTATATAGCTGTCCAATTTTCCCAGCACCATTTATTGAAAAGACTGTCTTTTTAACATTACATATTTTTTCCTGCTTTGTCAAATATTATTTGACCATAGAGTTGAGGGTCCGTATCTGGTGATCATTTCAATAGATGCAGAAAAAGCATTTCACAAAGAACAACATTCATTCAAGATAAAAACCCTCTGCAATGTATGTCTAGAGGGAACATATCTCAGTATCATAAAGTTCTTATATGAAAAACCCACAGGCAACATCATACTCATGATGAAAAACTGAGGGATGAAAAACTGGGAGATGAAGAACTAAGAGGTTAAGAACTGAGAAATGCAATACAGAGAGTCTTCTAAGGTCAGGAAAAAGAAAAGAATGTCCACTCACTACTTATTCAACATAGTATTGGAAGTCCTAGCCACAGCAATTAGAAAACATAAATAAATAAAAGGCATCCAAAATGTCAAGGAAGAAGTAAAACTCTCACTATATAGATGACATGACACTATATATAGAAAACCCTAAAAACTCTGAAAAAAATTTTTTGAAGTGATAAATGAATTTAGTAAACTCGTAGGATACAAAATGAATGTACAGAAATCTGCTGCATTCATATACACTAAAAATGAGTCAGGAGAAAGTGAAATTAAGAAAAGAATCCCAGTTACAACTACACCAAAAATAATAAAATATCTAGGAATAAACATAACTAAATAGGTGAAAGAACTGTACTCTGAAAACTAAAAAACACAGATGAAAGAAATTCAAAATGAAACAAAAAAATCGGATGACACTCCATTCTCATGGGTTGGAAGAACAAATATTGTTAAAATGTCTATACTACCCAAAGCAATCCCTATCAAAATACCAACAACATTTTTCACAGAACCAGCAAAAAAACATTCTAAAATTTGTGTGGAACAAAAAAGGCCTTGAATAGCCAAAGCAATCTTGAAAAAGAGAAACAAAACTGAAGGTATCATAATTCCAGATTTTGAATTATATTACAAAGAAGTAGTAATTAAAACAGTGTGTACTGGAATAAAAATAGACACATAGAACAATGGAATAGAACGGAATACCCTGTCAGAATGGCTAAAATGAACAGCACATGAAATAAGTGTTAACGAGGATGTGGAGAAAAACAAATCCTCTTGCACTGTTGTTGAAAATGCAAATTAGTGAAGGCACAGTGGAAAACAGTAGGGAGGTTTCTCAAAAAATTAAAACTAGAGTGCCTGGGTGGCTCAGTTGGTTAAGCGTCTGCCTTCAGCTCAGGTCATGATCCCAGGACCCTTGGATGGAGCCCTACATCGGGCTCCCTGCTCAGTGGAGAGCCTGCTTCTCCCTCTCCTTCTGCCTGCAGCTCTGTCCACTTGTGCTCTCTCTCTCTCTGTCAAATAAATAAATAAAATCTTAAAAAAAATTAAAACTAGATTTAACCTATGATCCATGATTCACACTACTGGGTATTTACCCCAAATATACAAAACACTAATTCAAAGGGATACATACACCCAGCATTTATTACAGCACCATTTATAGCAGCCAAACTATGGAAGCAGCCCAAGTGTCCATCAATAGATGATGTATATATACAATACATTGATCTAATTATATATTGATAATATAATGTACATTATGTATTGTAATATATACATTGTAAATAATACATTATACATAATGTATATAAATATACATTATTTATATAGCTGTATATAAATATACATATACATTAATATATAATATATTGCATGCATCAATATATATCACATATTATTTATTATATATTAATATAAATAATACATATTAAATTTATATATAAATTTGTATTTTTATTTTATTTAAATATTTAAATATAAATATAATATATAAATATTTAAATATTTTATATAATTATATATCATTATATATGTAATATATAATTTTATTACAATTTTATATATTAATATAAGTAATAATAAATATTTGTTATATTTATATATATTTATTTATGTATATGTATATATGATATTACTCAGCCATAAAGGAATGAAATCTTGCCATTTGCAAAGACAGGGATGGAGCTATACAGTATAATGTTAAATGAAATAAATCAGTCAGAGAAAGACAAATACCATGATTTCACTCATATGTGGCATTTAAGAAACAAAACAATTGAGCAAAGAAAATAAAGACAAAAGAGACAAACCAAGAAACAGACTGTTAACTTAGAGACCAAACTGATGGTTACCAGAGGGGGGTGGGGGGAATAGGAACAATAAGGGATGGGAATTAAAGAGAACACTTATCATGATGAAAAAAATAAAGGACAAAAATTAAAATAGCTGTTCTTAACTGAATGAAGCTGCACTATGTATGATGTGTCTTTCAAGTAACATCTTCCTTCAATAAGATGAGCTTCTACACATTTATGTAGAAGCATATGGGAAGAGATGTATGCTTAACTAATCAAAACCACACTGTGTATAAACCGTCTTTAAGTAACATCTTCTTTCATTAATAAATATGTGTTTGTAAACTGTGTGTAGAAGCATGTGGGAAGAGCCCTGTGCTTAACTCATTGAAACTACATTGTGTAAAATGCATCTTTCAAGTCACATTTTCTTTAAGATGTAAGGTTTTGTAAACCTATATGTGGAAAGATGTGGGGATAAATTTATGTTTAACTCATTAAAACAGGATATATATGTAAAAGATTTTATTTATTTACTCATGAGAAACAGAGAGTGAGAGAGGCAGAGGCAGAGGGAGAAGCAGGCTCCCCAAGGAGCAGGGACACCAATGCAATACTTGATACCAGGACCCTGGGATCCTGACCTGAGCTGAAGGCAGACGCTTAGCCACTTGAGCTACCCAGGCACCCAACAGGGTATATTTTTAAAAAATAAAAAAAATAACACATTTCTATTTGTAACTGATAAAACAATCAGAGCAAAAATCAGTAAGTACATAGAAGATTTGAATTACATGGTTAAAAAAGTTGGTTATATATAATTAATTCTGCACTCATCAACTGCAAAATTTGATCATATTCTGGGTATTAAAGAAAATATTCACCAATTTCAAAGTATAGAAGCATACAAAATATGTCCTCTGACTACAGAATAATTAAGCTAGGAATCAATAAGAAAAAAATTTAAAAATCCCCTTATCACCGTACATGAAGCAATATACTTCTAATAGTCCATAAGTTGGAGGATAAATTACATTGGAAATTAGAAAATATTTTGAGATGATAAGAACTGATTGCCCCTTAGCAAAACTAATCAAGTAAAATATAAATAAATTTAACAAGAGTAATATAAACAATAGCACCTAAAACATTAGTTAATGTCATCTAACACATTAAACATTGAGTATGTGTCAGGTTCTTTACTAAAACATTTGCATGCATTACCTCAAGGTTTGTCAATACTGGCTACCCATTAGAATCACATGGAAAGCTTTTGTAAAGTGATGTTCAGACTCCATCTACTCTAAATAAAAATCTCTGCAAATGGGTAGTAGTCATCAACACTTTTGTAAAGGGCACTTAGGAGACCTTTTTATGAAACCTGGATAAAGATCTATTGCATTATAATATTTAATCATTACAGCAATCCTATGAGGTATTGCTATTAACAATGCCTCCATTTTCATAAGAGAAAACTGAGATAAAAAGAGATTAAATATACTCTTAATCATAAAGCTAGATAAGGCAACTGTTAGCCAATTACTTCTTCCACAACTATTGGGAAATGCTATGGTTTCTCCATCCTTTGACAGCCATGTTGTACTGGAATGGTGGCTTTGAGCTGCCCTACTCTTCAGTCACAGTGGAGTTCCCTGAATGGCACCGAAAACTTCTCTGGAGTTTAGGACAAAGCCCAGAATTTTAATCAAATTAAGTGATACCATACACCTAACCCACCTCTCACCAATTCCTCTCCTGTGCCCATTTTTACTAGAACAAAAATTCCCACAAGTTCAATGAAATTTTCCTGGCCATGTTCCCTGGTATAACTGTACACTCCCACATTTGCTGCCTATACAGTGTTAAGGTGTTTATGATATGAGCTCCTTGAGGGCACAGACTACATGTTACTTGTTTCAGTATCCCCAGAAGTTAATTCATAACTTGCCACATAGTAGGTGCTTAGTAATGGTGAATGATTGAATAAATTAATAGTTGGATGAAGAGGGAACTTGTACAATTATCAGTGGCATCTGTCTGGACTCTTCCAACACATTTCCCTCCTTATCCTGGATAAGGTCCAAATAAGTCAGCTCCATGATTTTTCTCCAGCTGAGAGTAATGGAATATTGTGTTGAAGGGCAAAGCTGATAAGATCTCAAAGTTAGGAATGTTCCCTAAACTTCTTCAGTTGGCTGCTGGTTTCATAATGTCTAACATTTATTTGGTACTATGTGCCAGGATACTTTTATCTAAATTCAGCCTCAAAACAACCCCCATAAGGTAGATTGTATTGATATCCTTATTTTATAGATGAGAAAACTGAGTTTATAAGAGGTTAAATGATTTGTCTAATATTACCTAGGGGTAGAGTCAAATTCATTTCCATTTGAACATGATTATAAGATGTAATTATTAGGCTGCATTTCTTCTCAAATAATAATAATAGCTAAAGCTAACATATATTGAGCACTCATTTAGCAGATATTCTAAGTGCTTCACATACATAATTTCATTTACTTCTTAAAAACAATTATGAGTGGTAAGTACTATTATTATCCCCAGTTTTTACTAGGAAAAACTTGAGTTTTAAAGTGATTAAATAATTGATCTGAGTTAGCCCAGACCATTTCTGCGTCTTCTTGTCATTTTACTTCCCCCACTATCCTTCATTAACTTCAAGTTACAGTGGTTGTCTTTTAAGCCCACTGAAAAAACAACTTTTTTTTCACCTTAGGACTTTACACACATTTTTCTATGCCTGGCTTCCCTGCCTACTCTGCTTAAATTACTTCTACTCATTTTTCAAGTTTCAGCTTAAACATTCTTTTCTCAGAGAGACCTTTTTTAACTCATCCTCAACCGTCCAGTCTAACTCATCACTGTTTATTCTCTCATAAATATAAATACTTGTACCTTTTCTTCAAAAGATTTAAAACTTTTTAAAAATTATTAATTTACATTAACTGGATGACTCTTTGTTAACTGTCTGACCCCTCTATTGGATAGTAAGTTCCATGAAGGCAGATATCAGATATTTTAATTATTGTATTATACATAGTGCCTAATACAAAGAAAGCAGTTGGAAAATACATGTTTAAGGAATAAACAAAATGATGCCTTGAACCATTGATTCCTGATTACTCCACATAATTTGTTAACTAAAATTTCTTTGTAAATTGTTTTCTCAGCCTATGACTACCTCTCAAGATAATGGGTCTCATAAAATTTATTATATAAGGTAAAATAATATTTATTTTCATTATCCCTAAATACCCATTTTCAAACAGTAAAGGGAGCCCTTTCATTCTACTTTAGCAGAATTTGGTTTGGGAAATCTGTTTTGTTTTATTTTTTTCCTTTCTGCCTTTGTGGGTTTGTGGATTTTGATCACTTTCCTTATCATCACTCATCCTTCCAGATTGAAGAATCCCAATCTGTTTAATTTGACCTCTCTTTTTAAGGTAAACTCCCCAAATCCTCTGTTTCCTTGATCTTTTTATAGCAGTATTTTATATAGTCATAATAAATGAACTGAATAAGTACATTGACATCCCAATAAGGGGTATCAACAGTAGAATCCTTAGACAATAGTGAAAAATAAAAACAAAACTAAACATAATAAAAGCAGAAAATACACATTGATTTGCATGATATATGACTTTGGTTAGAGTACCTGTCAGACTGATGCTATGTGAATTATCGAAACAACTTTAAAAGTTTGCTTTCCACCCAATTGTTAGGCCATACCTCTGTAATCCATCATTTTCCTCATTTAATATAGTTTGGAATTTATCAACAAACTCTTACTTATTTCCCTTTCCAAAATATGTTTAATAAGAATTTATAAAGGGCAAGGGCATATAAACATTCTCTACTAAGAACAAGAAGATTCAGGTCATCACATTCTAAAACAGAAAAGGTCAGTTTAGTTGGAATTACTGTTTCCTGGTGTTTCAAAAGGATATGTTTAAACTAAGATGACATTGACAAATTGCTACTATTTATTTAAATAGTGTAATGCAATCTACCAGTAGTTCTACAATTTGCATTTTTTAAGCAGCTGACCTGACAAACTAGTGCAAGCAAATTAGCCTCCTTGGTGCTAGTTGTATTCTATAGGCAATTAAATATCATAATCTATCATTTTTTGATATATAAATTCTACTACCTAATACATTTTAGTGAATTTGAATTGTAAAATTATAATACATATCTTTGTTAAGCTCAATGGCAATCATTTCTATAAATTACATGCTTAAAATACATTTAAAGTTCAAACCAGAAAAAAAAGTATAAGCAACATAATGACTCCCCTAGATAATAATCAAAATCCTTTTCACTGCTTTAAAAGAGTTTTCCTCTGAGGCTCAAATTTGAGTCCTTGGACATCACTAGAGGCAAGGGAAACAAAAGCAAAAGTGAACTATTGGGACTTCATCAAGATAAAAATTTCTGTACAGTGAAGGAAACAACAAAATTAAAAGGCAGCTAAGACAATGGGAGAAGATATTTGCAAACAAAATATCAGAAAGGGCTAGTATGCAAAATCTATAAAAAACTTAGCAAATTCAACATCCCCAAAAAATAATCCAGTTAAGAAATGGGCAGAAGACATGAATAGACACATAAAAAGATGCTCCACATCAACCATGATCAGGGAAATACAAATTAAAACAATGATGAGATACCACCTCACACCTGTCAGAATGGCTAAAATTAACACCACAAGAAACAATAGGTGTTGCGAGGATATGGAGAAAGGAGAACCCTCTTCCAGTGTTGGTGGGAATGCAAACTGATACAGCCAATCTAGAGAACAGTTTGGAGGTTCCTCAAAAAGTTAAAAATAGAACTACCTTATGATTCAGCAATTACACTACTAGGTATTTATCCAAGGGATAAAAAAATACTGATTTGAAGGGCTACATACATCCTGATGTTTATAGCAGTATTATCAACAATAGCCAAATTATGGAGAGAGTCCAAATGTCCATTGACTTATAAATGGATAAAGAAGATGTGGTGCGTGTGTATGTGTATATATATTATATCCTTTGACTGATGGACAATGGAACATTATTCAGCCATCAAAAAAGAATGAAATCTTGCCATTGACAATGATGTGGATGGAGCTAAGGTGTACTATGCTAAGTGAAAAAAGTCAGTCAGAGAAACACAAATACCATATGATCTCACTCATATATAGAATTTAAGAAGAAAACAGATGAACATATGGGAAAGGGGAAAAGGAAAAAAAAGGAGAGAGGTAAATAAGCGTCTCTTTTTTAAAAAGATTTTATTTATTTATTTATTTATTTTTGAGAGAGAGAAAGCATGAGCAGGGGGAAGGACAGAGGGAGAAGCAGGCTCCCTGATGACCAGGGAGCCCAATGTGGCACTGGATCCCAAGACCCTGTGATCATGACCTGAGCAGAAGGCAGATGCTTAACTGACTAAGCCACCCAGGCGCCCTGTCATAAGTGACTCTTAATGACAGAGAACAAACGGAGTTGATGCAGGGAGGTGGGTGGGGGATGGGCTAGATGGGTCATGGGTATTAAAGAGGGCACTTGTTGTGATGAGCACTGGGTGTGTATGTAAGTGATGAATCACTGAATTCTACTCCAGAAACCAACATTTCACTGTATAGCAAATAACAAAATTTAAATTTAAAAAACTGAGTCCTTGATCTCCATTTTGCTATGTTTTTTTAAAAGATTTTATTTATTTATGGGACAGAGAAAGATGGCAGAGGAGTAGGGGACCCTATTCCAGTTGGTCCCTGGAATTGAGCTGAATATCTACCAGACCACTCTGAACACCCATGAAATCAGCCTGACACACAAGAAAATAGATTTGGATCTCTACAAACAGAATATCACAGGTGGTTGGTTTCGAGGTATGAAGCAGGGAGCCGTGATTCTGCGGCACATATCCAAAGATAAACAAAAGGGAGAAGGAGCTGCCATAAGCGCTGGTGCCAGGAAGGTGAAATAACACTGGAGCGTGAAAGCCTCCTGTGCTGGAGACAAGGCACAGACTCGCAGACTGGTAGCAATGGGGAAAGGACTTTAGGGCAGCCCCCAGACTGAAACCTGGAGCAGCGGGGCCAAGCGTGTGAACTGGGGGCTGCTGGCAGTTTTAGAAGCATAAAAGGCAGAGACATACCCCGACCTGGAGTCGAAGACTGGGAGTGCTGTTGAAGCGCCCATGATCCAGGACACTGCAGTTTTTAGCAGCACAGACAGAAATGGAGATAGTGTGGCCTGGAGAGCTCACTGAAGAACAGACTGTGATCTCTCTGCTCTGAGGCAGAGGGTTGGAAACGATCTCCTCTGCTCTGACTCTTGGAACAGACATGGAAAGCTGCCAGGGAAAGCCGCCAGAGAACAAAAGTCCCCCAAAACCAGTTTTCACTGAGTCAATCCTCCCCAGGGGGCAGGGCTACTCTGCCCAAACAGGGTTGCCTGAGTAACAGCATAGCAGGCCCCGCCCCCATAAGACAGGCTGGGAGAAAAAGAGGCCAGCAACCCTAAGGTCCCTATAAAACAGGTGCAACTTGCTTGGGTTCTGGTCAATAATTTGGGCTCTGTAAATTACCTAAACCACCCCTCAACAGAATGACTAGGGGGAGGAGCCCCCAAAATAGGAAAGACTCAGAGACTGCGACTTCTGCCACAGATTTACAAATGGATACAGATATAACAAAGATGTCAGAAATGGAATTCGGGGTAGCAATTGTGAAGACAATACCTAGAATGGAGAAATCGATTAATGGCAACATAGAGTCTCTAAGGGCAGAAATGAAAACTGAACTGGACAGAATTTAAGAATGCTATCAATGAGATCCAAAATAATCTAGATAATCTAACACCTAGGGTAAGCCAGGCAGAAGAATGAATTAGTGATCTAGGAGACCAATTGATAGAAAAGGAGGAGAAAGAGGAAGCCAGGGAAAAACAACTCTAAATTCATGAAAATAGAATCAGAGAAATAAGGGACACCATGAAACGTTCCACTGTCAGAATTATTGAGATCCCTGAGGGAGTGGAGAGAGAGAGAGGACTAGAAGATATATTTGAGCAAATCGTAGCTGAGAACTTCCCTAATCTGGGGAATGAAACAAACATTCATGTCCTAGACGCAGAGAGGACCCCACCCACCAAGAGCAAGGCCAACACCCCAGCATGTAATAGTAAAACTCACAAATCTTAGAACCAAGAAACCATCTTAAAGGCAGTTAGGTGGAAGAGATTCCTTACGTACAGAGGGAGGAACATCAGAAAAATGTCAGACCTATCCACAGAGACCTGGTAGGCCAGAAAGGGCTGGCAAGACATATTCAGGGTACTAAATGAGAAGAACATGCAGCCAAGAACACTTTATCCAGCAAGGCTGTCATTTAGAATGGATGGAGAGATGCAGAACTTCCAGGACCGGCAGAAACTGAAAGACTATGTGACCACTAAGCTGTCATTGCAAGAAATACTAAAGGGGGTTCTATAAAAGGAGAAAGACCCCAAGAGTGATATACAACAGAAATTTACGGGGAATCTATAAAAACAAGGTCTTCACACCAATATGATGACAATAAATTCATATCTTTCAATAATTACTCTCAACGTGAATGAAATAAATGCTCCCATAAAACAGCACATGGTTGCAGATTGGATAAATAGACAGGACCCATCCATATGCTGTCTATAAGAGAGTCATTTTTACCCTAAAGATACATCCAGACTGAAAGTGAAGGGATGGAGATTCATCTTCCATGCCAATGGACCACAAAAGAAAGCTGAGGTAGCAATTTTTATGTCAGACAAATTTGATTTTAAACCAAATACTGTAGTTAGAGACAGAGAAGGACAATATATCCTTCTTAAAGGGTCTATCCAAGAAGAAGATCTAACAATTGTAAATATCTATGACCCCAACATGGGAGCAGCCATCTACATAAGCCAACTGTTAACCAAAATAGTCATATTGGTAACAATATGTTAATTGTAAGAGACCTCAATACTCCACTCTCAGCAATAGACAGATCATCTAAGCAGAAAATCAACAAAAAAAACAAGAGCTTTGAATGACACACTGGACCAGATGGACCTCATAGATATATACAGAACATCCCACCCTAAAACAACAGAATACTCATTCTTCTCAAGTGCACATGGAACTTTCTCCAGAATAGACCACATACTGGGTCACAAATCAGGTCTCAACCAATAACGAAAGACTGAGATTATTCCCTGCATATTCTCAGACCATAATGCTTTAAAACTGGAACTCAATCACAAGAAAATTTTGGAAGAAATTCATACACTTGGAAGCTAGAGACCACTCTGCTCAAGAATGTTTGGGTCAACCAAAAAATCAAAGAACTTAAATGATTCATGGAAACCAATAAGAATGAAAACAGATCGGTCCAAAACCTATGGGATACTGCAAAGTTGGTCCTAAGGGGGAAATACATAGCCATCCAAGCCTCACTCCAAAAAATAGAAAAATTCCGAATTCACCAACTAACTCTACCCCTTAAAGAACCAGAGAAAAAGTAACAAACGATGTCTAAACCACACATTTGAAGAGAAATAATTAAGATTAGAGTAGAGATCAATGAATTAGAAACCAGAAACACAGTAGATCAGATCAACGAACCTAGAAGATGGTTCTTTGTTTTTTTTGTTTTTTTGTTTTTTTTTTTAGAAGATGGTTCTTTGAAGGAATTAATAAGATTGATAAACCACTGGCCATACTCATCCAAAAGAAAAGAGAAAGGATCCAAATTAATAAAATTATGAATGAAAGGGGAGAGATCACGACTAACAACAAGGAAATAGAAACAATTATTAGAAATTATTATCAACAACTATATTCCAATAAATTAAGCAACCTGGAATAAATGGATACCTCCCTGGAAACCTATAAACTGCCAAGACTGAAACAGGAAGAAATTGACAACCTGAATAGGCCAATAAACAGTAATGAGGTTGAAGCAGTGATCAAAAATCTCCCAAAAAACAAGAGTCCAGGGCCTGATGGATTCCATGGGGAATTCTACCAAACATTCAAAGAAGAAATAATACTATTCTCCTGAAGCTGTTTCAAAAAATAGAAACAGAAGGAAAGCTTCCAGACTCATTCTATGAGACCAGCATTACCTTAATCCCCAAACCAGGCAAGGACCCCATCAAAAAGGAGAATTTCAGACTGATAACCCTGATGAATATGGATTCCAAAATTTTCAACAAAATCTAGCTAATAGGATCCAACAATACATTGAAAGGATCATCCACCATGACCAAGTGGGATTTATTCTCATGATGAAAGGATAGTTCAACATTCAACATTCACAAATCAGTGTGATAAAACACATTAATAAGAGGAGAGAGAAGAACCATATGGTCCTCTCAATTGATGCAGGAAAACATTTGAAAAATACAGCATTCTTTCCTGATTAAAACTCTTCAGAGTATAGGGATAGAGGGAACATTCCTCAAGTTCATAAAATCCATGTATGAAAAACCCATGGTGAATATCATTCTCAATGGGGAATAGATGAGAGCCTTTCCCTTAAGATCAGGAACACGTCAAGGATGCCCACTATTGCCACTGTTGTTCAACATATTACTAGAAGTCCTAGCAACAGCAATCAGACAACAAAAAGAAATTAAATGTATTCAAATTGGCAAAGAAGAAGTCAAACTCTCTGTCTTCACAGATGACATGATACTCTATGTGGAAAACCCAAAAAACTCAACCCCAAATTACTAGAACTCATATAGCAATTCAGTAATGTGGCAGGATACAAAATCAATGTACAGAAATCAGTTGCTTTCTTATACACTAACAATGTAAATGTAGAAAGAGAAATTAGAGAAATGATTCCATTTACATTAGCCCCCAAAACCATAAGATACCTCACCAAAGAGATAAAGGACCTATACTCTAGGAACTGCAGAACGCTCATGAAAGAAATTGGAGACACAAAAAGTTGGAAAAACACTCCATGCTCATGGATCAGAAAAATAAACATTGTTAAAATGTCTATGCTACCCAGAGCAATCTATACCTTCAATGCCATCCCGATCAAAGTTCCAATTACATTTTTCAAAGTGCTGGAACAATCACAAAATTTGTATGGAATCAAAAAAGATCCTGAATCCCCAAGGAAATGTTGAAAAAGAAAAACAAAGCTGGGGGCATCACGTTGCTGGATTTCAAGCTATACTTACAAGCAGTGATCACCAAGACAGCATGGTATTGGCAGAAAAACAGACATATAGACCAATGGAACACAATAGAGAGCCCAGATCTGGACCTTCAACTCTATGGTCAAATAATCTTTGACAAAGCAGCAAAAAATATGCAATGGTAAAAAGACAGTCTCTTCAATAAATGGTGCTGGGAAAATTGGACAACTATATACAGAAGAATGAAACTCGACCATTCTCTAACACCATACACAAAGATAAACTCAAAATGGATGAAAGACCTCAATGTGAGACAGGAATTCATCAAAATCCTAGAGGAGAACATAGGCAGTAACTTCTTTGACATCGGCCACAGCAACTTCTTTCAAGATACACCTCCAAAGGCTAGTGAAACAAAAGAAAAAAATGAAATTTGGGGACTTCATCAAGATAAAAAGTTTTTGTACAGCAAAGGAAACAGTCAACAAAACAAAGAGGCAACCCACAGAATGGGAGAAGATATTTGCAAAGGACACTACGGACAAAACACTGATTTCCAAGATCTAAAAGAACTTCTCAAACTCAACATCCAAAAATCGAATAATCAAGTCAAAAAATGGGCAGAAGACATGAACAGACACTTCTCCAAAGAAGACATACAAATGGCTAACAGACACATGAAAAAATGTTCATCATCATTAGTCATCAGGGAAATTCAAATCACAGCCATATTGAGATACAACCATACACCAGTTAGAATGGCAAAAATTGACAAGGCAAGAAACAACAAATGTTGGAGAGGTTGTGGAGAAAGGGGAACCCTCTTACTTATACTGTTGGTGGGAATGCAAGTTGGTACAGCCATTTTGGAAAACAGTGTGGAGGTGCTTCAAAAAATTAAAAATAGAGCTACCCTATGACCCAGCAATTGCACTCCTGGGTATTTACCCTAAAGACACAGATGTGGTGAAAAGAACGACCATATGCACCCCAATGTTCATAGTAGTAATGTCCACAATTGCCAAACTGTGGAAAGAGCCGAGATGCCCTTCAACAGATGAATGGATAAAGAATATGTTGTCAATATATACAATGGACTATTACTCAGCCATCAGAAAGGATGAATACCCAAGTTTTACATCAATATGGATGGGACTGGAGGAGATTATGCTAAGTGAAATAAGTCAAGCAGAGCAAGTCAATTATCATATAGTTTCACTTATTTGTGGAACATAAGGAATAGCATGGAGGACGTTAGGAGATGGAAGGGAAAAATGAAGGGGGGGAATCGGAGGAGGAGACAAACCATGAGAGACTATGGACTCTGAGAAACAAACTGAGGGTTTTAGAGGGAAGGGGGATGGGGGGATGGTTTAGCCTGGTGATGGGTATTAAGGAAGACACATATTGCATGGAGCACTGGGTGTTATACAGAAACAATGAATCATGGCTCACTATATCAAAAACTAATGATGTATTGTATGGAGACTAACATAACATAATAAAATTAAAAAAATAAGAAATATAGATTTTATTTATTTAATTAAGAGAGAGTGCATGAGCACACACATGAGCAGGGGGGCAGGGCAGAGGGAGATGGAGAAGCTGACTGTCTGCTGAGCAGGGTGCCTGACAAGGGGCTTGATCCCAGGACCCTGAGATCATGACCTGAGCTGAAGGCAGACACTTAACCACTGAGCCACCCAGGCGCCACATGATTGTGCTATTTTTTTTTCCCAGTTACTCTCTTACAAATTAAGTAAATTTAATTCTAAGAAGCAAATAAGAAAGCTAAAAGGAAGCCAAGAATGATAACCATACTTTACTTGCAAGGATTATCTCAAACTGGGACAAAGATTATTTCTGTACAGTATGCTAAAGTAACCAAAATCAGTCTATATGTATGTATTTTTAATTCCTAAATGTCAAAAGGTCAATTGCCAAGAGTAACTTGTGTACTGAAAGGTCAGTTATATTTGCTCATTAAGTTGTATAACAATCAGTATTAAAGCAATCCGTTCCAGTTATACCTGGCTGCTCTGTGATCAACCTACATGAGACTGGTTGAAACAATAATGATAAGGGTAATGATGAAAGCCTGAAGATCAATTTTTCAAAGGCCCAGATTTTTAAATAATCTACATAACCATGACTCATCTATGGAATATATGGGTTTTAACAAAACTATTAAGGCCTCTAGAGAAACAGCTTATTAGGAGAGAAATTTCTTTATGAGGAAAAAAGTTTATTGTTTATACAAATCCAACAATATGAATATACATGCCATTTGAACATGTTTTTGTTCTTGCAAGTATCTTTTTGTGTAGAAAATCATGTGATTATTGATAAATGAAAATTTTTTATTTCTTTTAATTGAAATTATATGGTGGGAGTTTCTACTATTGAAATTATATGATGTATTTTTCATTGGGCTTAATGGTATCGGATTTTATTCCTTCTACTCCTCCATAATTATTTAAATTTGTTTTAACCTGTAATTTAATTCAGCACTCTTATTAAACACATATTATGTGAAAATAATTGCATTAGGACTCAAAGAGGGAGGAAAACTTCCCAATTTCTACCCAGCAAGAATTTATAAACATGTGGGAGGTAGAAATGTGTGTGTACATATTTATGTACAATTTTAATGTATGGCTAACTTAAAATATTAAACAAATAACCAAAATGCTTTATTATTAATTGCTGGTAGCTTACTATGTACCAAACATGTTACTAAGCTTTTTAGATATATTTCCTTATTTTGTCCTTACAATTACTTTATAAGTCAGATTTTAGTTTTAAGAAGAAACTAAGACAGAAAAGTTATATCCAAGTTTCAGTTATGCACTGTAATCATAAATGCAAAGGAGGGATGTGATATCATTCAAATATGTAAAAAATGTCAATTTTCATGAGCCCCGAAGGAACCATTTTATTTCTCTACAGGAGGATAATTTTAGGTTGGGCATTGAGAGAAAAGAAAATAGGTTTTGCAAAGTTCATAAACCAAGAAACGTTATAGTTTGTTTAAAGAATGTTAAATATAAGTAGACTATGACTAAAAGTGTGGGTTCTGGAATAAAAATACCTGGATTCAAAATCCTGCTATTAGCTGTATGACCTTGGGCAAGTTACTTAATCTTTTCTATGTTATATTTGACTCATCTGTAAATGAAACTTGCAGTTGTACCTTCCATTTACAGTGGGTTTTTTTTTTTGTTTTTTTTTTTAGAATTGAATGAGATACTTTATATAAAATAATTAGACTAGGCCTGCCACATGATAAGCAATCTATGTATCATTTTATTATTACCAATAGTACTGAGTAGCCTAAAGGGACTGGTGCAGTAATGTAGCACAAATATACTAAACCTCAAAAGCATAATTTCTTTTGTACTCTATCTAGTGCCTAGCACAGAGCTGGCAAAGCCCACATTGACTGCTTTCCCTTTGAAGCCATATTACTTCAGTTTTCCATATAAGATACCCAATAAATACTTCATTTTTCCATAGCTACTTTATTTAACAGTGTCATATCTTCTTTGAACTCCTTTTCTAGGAATTAGCTGGACCATTTATAAGGCTTATCATATTATAGTTGCTTTTTTTTTTTTTTTTACTTTGTACATGGCTTATTATTCCAAAGAGACTTCAAACTCCTAGAGAATAGAAAATATGTGTTATGTAACCGTATATTCCCTCCAGCACCCAGTGTGTTATATACTCACAGTGATTTCTTAAGATATCCCCCCACCCCCCAAAAAAAAGAAAGCTAGTTTTCCATGGGTAAGCTACATAGTTTTTTGATAATTGTTTATCGGTTAATAATAATGATAATTCCTGTGGATTACATACTTACTATATACACATAAGGCAGTGTGCTTTTTTCATATATCACCAATTTTCACAACAATTCTGCCAACAATTATAAAGAACGAGATGAAAGCAATGAATAAATAAATTGGATTAAACTTAAATGAAACAGATAATTGTAATGGAATCAGGAGAATTACCTGAAATAATTCTATGTTCATATATTGAAAGATCAGGAAAGGAAAGATCTTAGTTGAGATAGTTTACATTACTGCTTCCTTTACCAAGTGGATAATCTCACCCAATTATTCTCATTTTTTTCTTTTAAACATCTTGGATAGTGTACTTTATATCACTGTACAGTGTTCAACCTCCTAGATCTTTATGAATCTCCATTAACTACCCCATATTATTTAACCAGTTATTACAGTGTTAGTACTTCTTAATATTATGTATCCAGCCAAGACTGTCTTTGGCAATATTGATCTTTTGTGCATTATCTATCTTTGTTCTTCCCAGTTCTTTCCCCAACACCAAATAGGATATTTAGTCTTCTCAAAGTTTTATTATTTCTTTTAATAGCTATTAATTAATCCCACTAATATGTTAGTTCTAATCTTTAGCTGAAATATTTTTATCTTATTTATATAACCCTCTACATGAGCACTTCCCTTTTTACTATAGGGGTCTTTGTATCTTAATATAGTAATCTGAATGATTTTAAAAGATTTATACAATCAAGTCTCATAAATGGTGACAGTGTTGTGTTGTTTGGACTTGATTCTTTTGGGCAGGGGACAAGTATACCATGCCTAGAACCCCATAAACCTCAAATTGTATTGTGAAAACAGTCACTTTTCTACTGATTTGTTTCACCTCCCACCTTGTCCAGCATTTCCTTCCTCTGATAAGGTTTCCATGCTCTTCATTGTTACCCTCCAACACTGCCTAGTTAACTCTTGGACTCTTTCCATATTTGTCCCTCTTTACTTTTTTGTTTCCATTACTAATCACTCTTTTTCATCTATTTATCTAACAAATATAATTTCCTCCTGTGCATTTGTCGTGAGTAATACAATCACTCTCATCACCTGATTTTTTTGAACTGCAGCCCTTAGATTAGTACCACAGTTTAGCTGTTGGATCTTATTTACTGATGTTCCACATTCTGCATCAAAATTTACCTTTGATGATTGCTTCATATGCCAGTTCAAATGGTGATAAGGTCTTAGTAAATTAGATAGGTGAGACTTCTTTAATGGCACCTAAGAAACTGTGATAATCCACTCCCCCATCAAAACAATGAGAACACTGAAAAAGAGTCATATCTACTGTTTCATAACTTGTGAAATTAATGAAAGGCTTGGAAAAATCCAAAGAGAATTTACTCAAGAAAAATTACCCAATATCAGGAATAAGCACAGTCTCTTCAGCTCAGTGGCAACCTTGAAAACTAGCAGTCTCTCAACCATAGTGATGCGGTGGTCAAACTAATAACTAGTAAATTAGCTGTCTAACAATCACCAAAGAGGGGCAGATCAAAATTGGAGCTCCTTTAAATGTCTCATCCTCAGAATATTGCCACTATTTGACTTATCTAGAAGTTCCTTACAAAAACTCCATTCCCAGGGCTTGTAATTATTTGACCTGACTTAGAGCTCACTCAGTGAGCAAAACTTTACTTCCAGGATATTTATTAAACAGAATCAGTGATAATTATTTAACATTGCAGCTGCCAGAGGCAGCAACATAAGTTGAGACAAGTGCCTACCAGAAAACTATGTTAAATGAAGGTCTAACAAAAAAAAAAAAAGAAAAAAAAAATTGAAGGTCTAATATAGTTTTGAGAATCTACAAGACAGTGAGCATGCAAAGGACTATGCAAAGGGCTATGCAAATGCCCAGGAAAGACATGAGAAGGCCCTAATCTCTCACTCCTGGTTGAGTTTGAGACACTGTGCAAACACTAAGTAAAGGCTCAGGTAGTGTTATCTACTCCTTGAGCATTGAAGTCATTCCCAAAACACATGAAATCCTTTGCAAAGGATAGATTTTTTAGTTCAAAGCATTGTACAGTCATTAGCTGACCACTAAACTAATCAAGCAATTATTTTAGTCACCAAACAAGCAAAAATCGACAACAATGACACAAACAAACACCAATTACAGTGAATGGAGTGGGGGAAATCTCATTTCCAAAGTTGCTATGTTATACTATTTTCAATGTCCACTTTTCAAAATAAGTTACAACACACACACACACACACACACACACATGCACGCATGGAAAAAATCAATAAAAACTCCCAGAGGAAGACCATATGTCAGATTTATTTGATACACATTTTATTTTTTTAAAAGATAGATTGATTGGGAGCACCTGGGTGGCTCAGTTGTTAAGCGTCTGCCTTCAGCCCAGGTCATGATCCCAGGGTCCTGGGATGGAGCCCCACATCGGGCTCCCTGCTCAGTGGGAGGCCTGCTTCTTGCTCTCCCACTCCCCCTGCTTATGTTCCCTCTCTCGCTGTGTCTCTCTCTGTCAAATAAATAAATAAAATCTTTTAAAAAATAAAATAAAAGATCGATTGATTATTTGAGAGAGAGAGGAAAGAGAGAGAGAGAAAGTGGGCCACAGAAAGAGAGGAGAAAGAATCTCAAGCAGACTCCCCACTGAGCATGGAGTCAGACATGAGGCTTGATCTCATAACCCTGAGATCATGATCTGAACTGAAACCAAGAGTCAGACGCTTAACCAACTGAGCCACCCAGGATCCCCCATCTGATACAAATTTTAAATCAACTATTATAAATATGTAAAAAAAAAAAGCCTACAGAAAATTATATCAAAAGAATTAAAGAAAAAAAGTGTGCTCAGCGCAGAGTCTGCTTGAGACTCTCTCTCCCTCTCCTTCTGCTCCTCCTCTCTCTCTCTCATAAATAAATAAATAAATAATCTTTAAGAATTAAAGAAAAAGTATGAATGGAAAGTTTCCCCAGATATACAATACCACTAAAAATGTAGAAATTATATTTAAATAAGAACCAAATATGAATCTCTGGAATTTAAAAGTACAATAACTGAAATGAAAAATTCTCTAGAAGGGATCATCAATAGATTTGTACTATTATGAAGAAAGAATCAGTGAAGTTGGAAATAGGCTAACTGAGATGGTCCATTCTGTAAAACTGAAAACAAAATTGACTTTAAGACACAAAAATGTGTGTTGTGTGTACCTTAGTATTGTGGCTGAATTATCATTGATGATGATAATGATGATGATATAATAGCATCATTTTAAAATTTATATGTCATGTGAAATTTTGTTATAAGATAGTTTCATAGATCTATAAGGAATATAATCAAATAAACTATCTAAAATCCTATTTATACTTTGTCATTGTATTATCCAAATTTGCTAGCCACCACACTGTTCTCTGTTCTTACAATCTCTTGCTTTTCCAATCTATAATGTTTACATTAATTTCTTTATTCATTTGCTCCCTCATTTTTACTAGTTTTTTATGGTTTCTATTAAGCACAAGGGACCATGCTCAATGTTGTATAGGATATGGAAATGACCAGGGCACATCTCAAACTTTTAAGACTATATGATCGAGTAAAGATTTGATGAGAATATAAAGAACTAAAAGTTACTCAAGGGAGTAAAAATCAAATGTCTAATAACAAGAAAGAAAAATTTTACCTACAATTTTCACATCAAATATTTGATTCCACAACTACCTAGTTGAGGTACATAGGGGAGGCATTTGCATGAGGAGGTTTTGAATTACTCCTGGAAGCAAGTTATTACATCAACAGGCATTCTTGGAATGGAAAGTAGTCCAAGCATTGGGTTCAGTATAAACCAAGATATGTAATAGAAAATTTAGGGGTTGGTTTGATGTATAGAAAACCCAACTACATGCTACCTACCAGAGACTCACTTCAGACATAAAGACACATGTAGATTGAAAATAAAGGTATCAAAAAGGATTTATCACGCATATGGAAGTGAAAAGAAAACCAGGTTAGCAATACATACATCAAACAAAATAGACCTTAAAACAAACATAGTAACAAGAGACAAAGGACACTACATAATCATAAAGGGAACCATCCAATAAGAAGATATAACAATTGTAAATATTCATGCATCCGATATGGGAACACACAAATACATAAAGTGGCTAATAACAAACATTAAAGAAGTAATCAATAGTAATACCATAACAGTAGTGGACTTTAACACCCCACTTACATCAATGGATAGGTCATTGAAATAGAAAATACAGAAGGAAATAGTGGCCTTGAATGACACATTGGACCAGATGGATCTAACAGATATATTCAGAACATTCCATCCTAAAACAGTGGAATACACACTCTTTGCAAGTGCACTTGAAACATTCTCCAGAATAGGTTACATGTTAGGCCAAAAAACAGTTTTCAACAAATTCAAAAAGACTGAAGTCATACCATGCATCTTTTCTGACCACAATGCTATAAAACTAGAAATCATCCACAAGAAAAAATTCTGGAAAGAGCACAAATGCATGCAGGTTAAATGATATGCTACTAAACAATGGATGGGTCAACCAAGAACACGAAAAAGAAATCAGAAAATACATAGGGAGAAAAGAAAATGAAAACACAATGGTCCAAAATCTTTGTGATGCAGCAAAAGTAGTTCTAAGAAGGGATTTTGTAGCAATACAAGCCTACCTCATGAATTAATAAAATTCCCAAATTAAAAACAAAAACTAACCTTACTCCTAAAGGAGCTAGGAAAAACAACAACAACAACAACAACAAAGCCCAGAACCAACAGAAGGAAGGATACAATAATGATTAGAGCAAAAATAAATGATATAGAAACAAAAACAAAACCCAACCAAACAAACAAAAAAACCCACAATAGAACAAATCAGCTAGACCAGAAATTGGTTCTTTAAAAGATCAAGAAAACTGATAAACTTCTAGGCAGACTCACCAAAAGGAGAGAGGGAGAGGGAGAGGGGCAGAGAGAGAGAGAGAGAACTCAAATAAACAAAATCACAAATGAAAGAAGAGAAATAACAATAAACACAACAGAAATACAAAGGATTATAAGATAATATTATGAAATATTATATGCCCATACATTGAGTAACCCAGAATAATTGGATAAATTCCTAGAAACATATAACCTCGTATAACTGAATCAGGAAGAAATAGAAAATTTGAACAGGCTGATTAACAGCAATGGAATTGAATCAGTAATTAAAAAACTCCCAAAAATCCAGAAGTCCAGGACCAGACAGCTCCACAGGTGAATTACACAAGACATTTAAATAAGAGTTAATTCCTATTCTCAACTTATTCCAAAACAGAGAAGAGGATGGAAAGCTTCCAAATGTATTCTATGAGGCCAGACTTACCTTGATACCAAAAAATAAAGATACTACAAAAAAAAAAAAGAAAATGACAGGCCAATATATTTGATAAACACAGATGGAAAAACCTTCAACAAAATATCAAACCAAATCCAACAATATATTAAATTTTTTTTTCACCAAGGTCAAGTGGGATTTATTCCTGGGATGCAAGGATGGTTCAATATTTACAAATCAACTTGAGACATAACATCAAGAAGAGAAAAAATAAAAACCATATGATCATTTCAGTAGATGCAGAAAAAGTATTTGACAAAGTACAACATCCATTCATGATAAAAACTCTCAACAAAGTAGGTTTAGAAAAAACACGCCTCAACATAATGAAGGCCACATATGAAAAACCCATAGCTAACATCACACTCAATGGTGAAAAACTGATAACTTTTTTCCTAAGATCAGGAACAAACCAAGAATGTCCATTTGCACCAGTTTTATTTAACATAGTACTGGAAGTCCTAGCCACAGCAATCAGACAACAAAAAGAAATAAAAGGCATCTAAATTTGTAAGGAAGAAATAAAACTTTCAGTATTTGCATATGACATGACATTATATACAGAAAACCCTAAAAAGTCCACCAAAAAAATACTAGAACTGATCAATGATTTCAGTAAGTTCAAAGGATACAAAATCAATATACAGAAATTGATTGCATTTCTATACACAAATAATGAAACAGCAGAAAGAGAAATTAAGAAAATAGCCCTATTTACAATTGCAACCAAAATAATAAAATACCTAGGAATAAACATAACAAAGGTGAAAGACCTATATGCTGAAAACTATAAAATACTGATGAAAGAAATCAAAGATGACATGAACAAATGAAATGATTTCCCATGTTCAGATTAGGAGACCAGATATTGTTAAAATGTCCATTCTACCCAAAACTATCTACAGATTTAATGCAATCCCTGTCAAAATACCAACATCATTTTTAACAGAAATGTAATAAATTACTCTAAAATTTGTATGGAACTGCAAAAGACCACAAATAGCCAAAGCAATTTTGAAAAAGAACAAAACTGGAGGCAACTCAATCCCAAATTTTAAGATATACTACAAAGCTGTTATAATCAATAGAATATGGTGCTAGACTAACATAAATAGATATATAGATACATGAAATAGAATATACAGCTCAGAAATAAACCCATGATTATATTGTCAATTAATGAATATACAAAGCAAGAGTATACAATGGGGAATAAACAATCTCTTCAACAAATGTGTTGCAAAAAGTGGACAGCAACATCTGAAAGAATGAAACTGAATCACTTTCTTACACCATACACAAAAATAAACTCAGAATGGATAAATGTGAGACCTGAAACCATAAAATTCATAGAAGATAGCACAGGAAATAATTTCTCTGACAGTAGTCATAGCAATATTTTTCTACATAAATCTTCTAAGGCAAGGGAGATAAAAGCAAAATAAACTATTGAGATTACATCAAAATAAAATCTGCACAGTAAAGGTAACAGCCAACAAAAGTAAAAGACAACCTACTGAATGGGAGAAGATATTTGCAAATGACACATCCAATAAAGGGTTAGTATACAAAATATAGAATATATACAATTCAACAATATACCAAGATCAATGTCAATGATTTTTCCCCTATGTTTTCTTCCAGGGGTTTTATAGTTTCAGATCTTTTTTTTAACTCTTTAATTCATTTTGAGTCCATTTTTGTGAGTGGCATAAGGTATGGGTCCAATTTTATAGTTTTACATGTGAATATCCAGTTTTCCAAATGACATTTGTTAAACGGACTATCCATTCCCCCATTAAATATATCTTGTCAAAGATTAGTTGACTCGTGTGTGTGTGTGTGTGTGTGTGTGTGTGTGTATAAATATATATTTCTGGGCTTGGGATTTTATTCCACTAGTCTATTTGTCTGTTTTCATGCCAGCACCATGCTATTTTGATTATTATAGCTTGTATTATAGTTTGAAATCAGAAAGTGTAATGCCTCCAGTTTATTCTTCTTTCTCAATATTGATTTGGGTATTGGCCTTTTGACATTTGATACAAATTTTAGGATTGCCTTTTGTATTTCTGTGAAAATGTTTGTTTGAATTTTGATAGGGATTGCATTGAATCTATAAATGGCTTTGGGCATTATGAATATTTTTATAATATTAATTCTCCATTAATCCATAAACATGGGATATCTTTTCATTTAATTGTGTCTTCAAACAATCTTTCATCAATGTTTCAGTTTTTTAGTGCACAATATCCTTAGTTAAATTTATTCCTAAATATTTTATTGTTTTTTATGCTATTATAAGTGGAATTCTTGGAGTACAGGGTGTTATACACAAACAATGAATCATGGAACATTACATCAAAAACTAATGATGTACTGTATGGTGACTAACATGACATAATAAAAAATATTATAAGAAGAAAATAAATAAGTGGAATTATTTTCTTTATTTCTTTTTCAGATAGTTTTTTGTTAGGGTATAGAAATAAAACTGATTTTTGTGTGTTAATTTTGTACCGTCCAACTTGACTAATTCATTTATTGGTTCTAACAGTGTGTGTGTGTGTGTGTGTGTGTGAAGTCTTTAGGATTTTCTATAGATAATATCATTTCTTCTGCAAATAGAGAAAATTTTACTTCTTCCTTTCCCATTTAGATGCCTTTTTTTTTCCTTGCCTAATTACTTTAGCTAGGACTTCCAGTACCATGTTGAATAAAAGTGATAAGAGTGGGCACTCTTGTCTTTTCATTTTAGAGTAATGTCTTTTAGTTTTTTGGTTTTGTTTGTTTTGTGTTTGAATATGATGTTGGTTCTGTGAAATAGTTAAAGGAGTATCATGTCTATAATTTATTTTCAAATGGTCCAGAAAACTATATATATATATATATATATATATATATATATAGTAAACAATGTATATATATATATATATATTACTCTAAAATCATGAAGAAGACAAGAGTGCCCACTCTTACCACTTCTATTCAATATGTCACTGTATAGATAGATACATATATATGTATATACAGACATATATACATAAGACATGCATAGAGAAGGAGAAACTAAATAGTACAATGTTGATAGCATTTGGGGAATCTAGGGGAAAGGTGTTTGGATGTCTTTGCATCATTTTGCAGCATTATTATAATTCTGAAATTATTTTAAATGAAAAGATTAAAAATTTAAATGTAATAATAAAAACTATTGTTAATATACACTTTACATTTCATAATCCCTCTTTACAATTACACAAATTTACTAAAGAATGTTGTAAGCAAACTTTATTATCTATTAACATATGATAAAACAATAAAAGTGGTAGTAGTCAAGGGGCGCTTGGGTGGCTCAGTCAGTTAAGCATCTATCTTCAGCTCAGGTCATGATTCTGCAGTCCTGGGATTGAGCTCCATGTTGGGCTCCCTGCTCAGTGGGGAATCTGCTTCTCCCTTTCTGCTCTCTCTCTCAAAAAAATAAAATCTTTAAAAAAAAGTGGTAGTAGTCATTGTAACTTCAATTTTTTGGTCTTCCTTTTTATTTTTAATTTTTTTTGAGAGAGGGAGAGTGTGAGAGTGTGGGGGGAGGGGCAGAGTCAGAGGGAGAGAGAGAATCCCAAGCAATTTCCATGCTCAGTGTGGAGCCTGACACCAGGCTTGATCTCACAACCCTGAGGTCATGACCTGAGCTGAAATCAAGAGTTGGATGCTTAATCAACTGAACCACCCAGGTGCCCCTGGTCTTCCTTTCTATTTTTTAAAAGATTTTATTTATTTATTTGAGAGAGAGATAGAGCGAGTGTGCACACAGAGTGAGAGGGAGAAGCAGACTCCTGCTGAGCAGGGAGCCTGATGTGGGGCTCAATTCCAGGACCTGGGGATCAAGACCTGAGCAGAAGGCAGACACTTAACCAACTGAGCCACTCAGGGGCCTCTGTTTTTCCTTTGTAAATGTTAATTTAGTATATTAAAACTTTCCCCAAATTGCTACATAGTGATTATATATAAATAATGATTTTTAAGTATATAATGGGGAAAAGATTTTGCCCCCTTTTTCCTCCCTCTTTGTATTACTTTCTTCCTTTTTACCTTCCTCCTTCCCTTTTTTCCTTCCTTCATTTTTGCTTCTTTCTTGTTCTCAGTTAGTGGATGTTTGTTAAGTATCTATGAAATACTCAACAATGTGCTAGATGTAAGATGAGGATAAGGTACATGGGAGGCATGAAAATAATAGAGGGAGACAAATGGAAAACTCCAAAGTAGAGGATATTGAAAACTACTTGAAGGACACAAATATTCCTTGAATTGACCACTCTCTCACCATTTTGTACATCAGAAAATCAGAAGCTCAGGTTACCACTACAGGAACTATCCTCAAATCTAGGAAGTAATTTATAAATCTACTTTGGATACAATAAGTATGATGCATTTAGCTAACTACTTTTGAAAGTGATTGTGTATTTACCTTTCTGTAAGACACTGTACTTGTTAAGTACTGACTACATGGAAAAGCACTCTTTGGGCAATTTAGCAGACTGAACACACAGAGGCAGTTTTCAGAAGTATCTCTATATCAATTATCTATAGGTTTTGATAACTTCCTCCATGTGCAAGGCGGACATCTCACCTTACTGCATTCCACTCATATGCATCTCAAAAGGGTTTACCAAGTGCAGTTCAGAGATATGGAAGAGCAACCCATGCATTTAAATATAATGATGTTATAGCTATAAAGACATTTACAAAGGAAGATGCAAAAAGTTCTGTAGTGCAAGGTAGCATTAAGTTAAGCACTACCATTTGCATGCATTTTTATGAGACTATTTATTCATTCAACTCTTTTATTCATTAAAAACAAAAGTACTTAGTATAACAATTGTCACCATCTCCTTGGCCTAAAACAGATTAATTTAGATCATTTTTAAAAAAGACATTCAAGCATCAAGTGAATTACTTTCCTTTTAACATTTCAAGGCCCTTGTATTACAGATCTCAATGAACATCTGTATTCCACTGTAGAGATAGATTTAAAATTTATACATATATTCTATTCTTTCTTGGTTATTTTAAGAGTACCTGAGAATGGAGGTGGGGGTACCTCCAGACAGTGTTAAGTGACAGACCGAAATTTATACCTGAATGCAGAGAATAATCTAAGCAAGATGGAGCAGTATGTGAAGCTTGTCTTCTTGGATTTTTTTGCTCTTTTCTCCCACCCATCCATGACTACAACTCTTCTTAAACATAAAGGAAAGTTCTTTTATAGCCATCTTTCTGTGTCTAAAGTAATTCATTCAAGTTTATTATAACTCTGGTGTATGAAATGTGGTGTTATCCTCTTAAGGTAATTTGTGTTTTAATATTTAATATTGCAAAAAGAATCCTGGAGGGGATCTGAGTTGTGTTCTGTCTTTGCCACTAAATTGCTTTGTAGCTTTGGGTAAGGCTCCACCCCCATGTGTAAACTGAGCCAGATAGATTATTGTCACATCTCAATGAGGGGAGAAGTATATAACAATGTGAGGGAAGGTAGTTTGTAAAAATCATACAGGTAATCTGAATAAACCCCACCCCTGGGAATTGCTTCTTGTTACACATACACTTCTACTTGAGAATCACTAGACTAGAAGATCTTGTAGGTGTATTTTTGCCACCAAATTCATAGCAGATAATGTATAGGAGCACTCATACATTTGTGTGTCACTCAAATGCTGATTTGTGACTCAGGAAAAATGTCCAAATACAAGTAAGAGTGATATTTCTATAAGGAAAGCCTTGCATCTGCTATGATGCATAAAAAGCAGTTATTTCATTTTATGTTAACTATTCACTCAACTTATTAGCAATAACAGCTAACAATAAATGTTCATTATCAGTAATAAAATGCTTATCACATTTCTCACAATTCAATGGGATAAAACAGTGAATACTAAAACAAATAAACAAACAACAAAACTGTAGCTCCTTAAGTTATATGGTTCTAAAATTCTATTAATCTCTAGTGGCCAGAATTTTAAGTTCCAGAACAGATGAATAAGGGAAATATTTGGGAATAGAGAGCTCTGATGATGTATTCTAAAGCCCTCTACACTGACACCCCCTTAATTGATATTTGTATAAAATTTGCTGTGGCTGTCTTGGGATGAATGAATGAAAGTATGCATTTTATTAGCCACATACTGATGGCTGTTCTTTTTTCTTGGGTTTGAATCACAAATCTCTCATTTACTAGTTTTGTGATTGGGCAAGTCTCTGTACCTTTCCTAACCCCAGTTTCTTCATGGAAATAATATAAGGATAATGATGGCCATCTCATACGGAGTTGGTGAAGATTAAATTAGCTGTTGTATTGGCACTTGCTTCATAGACTAAATCTGAGGAATTACATGGAAGAAAATGTGAGAGCTTGTCAAGCAGAAAGTGAGCTATGGATGCCTATTCCAGTGAGGTAAGCATTTAGTATATCTGGGTAAGACGAGAACTTGTTATAACTCCATGTTGGGCCAATTTAGGCATAAGAATTGATAGGAAACAACATGAGATCTCGATATAACTGATGGTTAAATGAAATAGCTCTAAGTCAGCTAGACTTTCCAGTAGTTTTCAGTTCTAGTTGAATATTCAAATCACTTGGGGGTGCTTTTAAAAAATATATTCATCTGGGCCCAATCCAGACTAATTAAATCAGAATCTTTGGGAAGTGGTGCCTGAGCACCAATATTTTCTTTAAGTCCCTTTGGGTAAATTTCATATGCAACAATGATTAAGAGACATTGCATCTAAGTAATTATGCAAAGTTGTCAAATTTGCCATTTCCCCTAGGTTCCAAATATTCTTCTCCAGGTCTTTCGTGTCACCTGGTAAACAACTCAATTACTTCAGAGTGAAGTGCCTAGGAATGAATCTTAAACAGTGAAACTTCTAGCCCTATAAGATCAGGCAGGGTATGAGTGCTGTCCTGGCATAGCCCTGATGCACTGCACACTAGACTTTTGGATCTAGGTGAGTTTCCTAGCGCTCCTTAAATCTTGTCATCTAGGTATTTCACTGTCTTCTTTATCCATGTATAAGTCCTTTAGACTATAAGAAAAATCAGTGTTATGTACCAGTGGGCTTCCCTGATGGAAAGGAGACGCTCTTCTACTGCTTAGCTGTTCCCTCTGGAGGCAACTGCAGCATTCTAATCAAACTATTTGGTATTTGTGCTGCATTTGTTCAGAGCTATGACATAGAATAGCTCTGCCTCCAGATCATGAATGATGAGGAATATAAGGTTATAGTTAGATAAATTGATTTCCAAACAAGGTGGGTTTTTTTCTGAAGTAATGGAATCTATTTCCTGCTTAAAAATCTGGGCTGGCCTTCCCACTTGCTTTGGTTAACAGAACAAAGCAAATGCAACAGTGTGCCAATTGAGAGCCTAGGTTCTTTGCAAACTTATATTTCTCTCTTGAAATTCTGACTCTCAATGAGAACATGCTGAAGTTAGTCTGATAGAAATTGAGAGACTGCGTAAAGCAGTGCTATTTGTCCTAGACAAAACCCAAAGTGACCAGTGAGATGACTGAAGGCACATGATCAAAGCAAACTGAGATAACTCAAACCTGTTCCTGATCAGCAGAATCGCTTAGCCAATCTGTAGACTAATGAAAAATAATAAGTTTCTGTTTTAAACCACTAAGTTTTGAAATGATATGTTAAATGTTGCAAATATCTTAAAAGTGATTAAAAATCTTTAATCCAGAAAATATATAACATGTGCACAGAGTAGGAAGTATACAACCACTGAGATGGTTGTGTTTTTCCCAATTCTCTCTTCTGTTGGTGCCAGAAATGGTCATTTGGATTAAACTTTGCCCCTACTCATTACAGTTTGTGGTTCATTTAAAGAAAAAAAATCAAAATGATAAATTGAAATTTATTTTTTTAAAGATTTTATTTATTTATTTGTGAGAGAGAGAGCACAAGCAAGGAGAGCGGCAGATAGAGGGAGAAGCAGGCTCCCTGCTGAGCAAGGAGGCTGATACGGGACTTGATCCTAGGACTCTGGAATCATGACCTGAGCTGAAGGCAGACACTTAACCGACTGAGCCACCCAGGCATCCCGATAAATTCAAATGTATTTACTCATCTTCATGACAATTATAATTAGTTTTGTGGGTAAAATAAGTAATTCACTTTGCACACTACTGTATCTCTCTACGACTTGGCACATAATAGGTGCTCTATAGATCTTTGAATGTGTGAATGAATAGTTGTAATAACAAATATCTGAAGACAGAAGTGGCAGAAGAAATTGGTAATGTTTGGAATGAAGGTTAGAAGATTTGGAAAGAGTGTGATAACTTCCTGAAAATACTTTCAGGACTGCCATAGGAAAACTTATATCATCTCTTGGTTAGCAGGGAGGTAATAAGTAGTAAGCTCCTTATTACTTAGGTGTGTCAAGCAGAGGCTAAGTGATCATCCACTACCTCTTCTGCAGAGTGTTTTCATTGGATAAAAGATTCAATTTTGGAAGATCTTGTCTACTCAAAGTTTCTGAAAATGCCAGTCCTCTGAAACATTATAGTTAGTGCCTAGCACTTGAATGAAAATGTGTAGGATAGATTATTTGCCTTGCTGGCTGCAACATTACAAGAAACAGTCCAATGCAGCAAGTTATAATGGTATAGGTTTTGGTATAAGACTGATCTAAGTTCAGTTCCTGGTTGTGCTACTTAAAAAAAATAGCCTCAACATTATATCTAAATTCTCAGAAATTGTCATATTTATAAAATGGGAATGATAGAAATGGAACTTATGATAAAGGATTACTAAATGGGTAAAGCTTTATGCTTAACAAATAATAAGAGCTTAGCAAATATTATCTACTACCTCTATCATTACGTGTATTTTGATTATCATCATAGCCTAATTATTGAGAAAGATCAAGAAAAGAGAACATGGTGAGAGCCAACGCGACATTTATTTTCCAATTTATTTTGAATTGTTTCTATTTATATAAGGCACTTGTATATGCCTTTGTGGAGTTGACTGTGTATATATATATATACACACACACACATATATATCACATCTTCTTTACACATTCATCAATCCACGGACGCTTGGATTGCTTCCATATTTTGGCTATCATAAATAATGCTGCTATACACATAGGACTGCATGTATCCCTTTGAATTAGTGTTTTTATATTCTTTGGGTTAAGTACCCAGTAGCATGATTACTTAATGGTAGGATGGTTCTAGTTTTAGCTTTCTGAGGAAACTTCATACTGTTTTGTACAGTAGCTGCACCAGTTTGCATGCACACAAACAGTGTAAGAAGGTTCCTTTTTCTCCACATCCTCGCCAACACCTATTGTTTCTTATGTTTTTCGCTGAAGCCATTCTGACAGGTGTGAGTTGATACCTCATTGTAGGATTTCAAACTTTTTATTTAAATTCTGGTTAATTAACATGCAGTGTTATATTAATTTCAGGTGTACAATATAGTAATTCAACACTTCCATATACCAGTTTGTTCTCTGTAGTTAATTGTCTGTTTCTTGGATTGTTTCTCTGTCTCATATTTTTCCCTTTGCTTGTTTGTTTTGTTTCTTAAATTTAACATATAAGTGAAATTATATTTGTCTTTCTCTGACTGAATTATTTCACTAAACATTGTACTCTCTAGATCCATCAATGTCATTGCAAATGGCAAGACTTCACTCTTTTTTATGACTGAGTAATATTCCATTGTGTATATATATATTCCAGATCTTCTTCAGGGTCCCTGCTCAGAGGGGAGTCTACCTCTCCCTCTCCCTCTCCCTCTGCCTCTCCCCCTGCTCATGCACTCTCTCTCTCAAATAAATAAATAAAATCTAAAAAAAAATGTGCAAGGTGCACCTGGGTGGCTTAGTTGGTTAAGCGTCTGCCTTTGGCTCAGGTCATCATCTCAGGATCCTGGGATCGAGCCCCATGTTGGGCTCCCTGCTCAGCGGGGAGTCTGCTTCTCCCTCTCCCTCTGCTTCTCTCCCTGCTCATGCTCTCTCTCTCTCTCAAATAAATAAGATCTATATATTCCACTTCTTCTTTATCCATTTATTAGTCAATGAACATTTGGGGTGTTTCCATGATTTGGCTATTGTAGGTAATACTGCTATAAACATTTGGGGTGAATGTATTTCTTCAAATTAGTATTTTTGTTTTCTCTGGGTAAATATCTAATAGTGCAATTACTGGATTGTAGGGTAGTTCTATTTTTAACTCTTTGAGGAATCTTCATACTGTTTTCCAGAGTGGCTGCACCAGTTTACATTCCCACCAGCAGTGTAAGAGGGTTCCCCTTTCCCCACATCCTCACCAACATCTTTTCTTTCTTGTGTTAATTTTAGCTGTTTTGACAGGTGGGAGGTGGTATCTCATTGTGGTTTCGATTTGTATTTCCCTTATGCCAAGTGATGTTGAGCGTCTTTTAATGTGTCTATTAGCCTTTGGAAAAAATGCCTATTCATGTCTTCTGTTCATTTCTTAACTGGATTTTTGTTTGTTTTTTGGGGGGTGTTGAGTTTGATAAGTTCTTTATATATTTTGGTGCTAACCCCTTATCAGATATGTCATTTGCAAATATCGTCTCCATTATGAATGTTGCCTTTTAGTTTTGTCATTTCCTTCACTGAGCAGAAGCTTTTTCTCTTGATGAAGTCCCAATAGTTCATTTTTGCTTTTGTTTCCCTTGCCTCCAGAGACATGCCTAGTAAGAAGTTGCTATGGCAGATGCCAAAGAGGTTACTGCCTGTGTTCTCCTCTAGGATTTTGATGGTTTCCTATCTCACAGTTAGGTCTTTCATCCTATTTGAATTCATTTTTTGGTGTGGTGTAAGAAAGTGGTCCAGTTTCAGTCTTTAGCATGTTGCTGTCCAGTTTTCCCAACACCATTTGTGAAAGAGACTGTCTTTATTCCACTGGCTATTCTTTCCTGCTTTGTTGAAGATTAGTTGACAATATAGTTATGGGTCCATTTCCAAGTTTTCTATTCTTTTCATTAATCCATGTGTCTTTTTTTGTGCCAGTACCATACTATTTTGATTACTACAGCTGTGCAATATAGCTTGAAGTCTGGAATTGTGATGCCTCCAGCTTTGCTTTTCTTTTTCAAGATTGCTTTTGCTATTTGGGTTCTTTTGTTGTTCCATACAAATTTTAGGATTGCTCTAGCTCTATGAAAAAATGCTGGTGTTATTTTGATGGGGATTGCATTGATTGTGTAGATTGCTTTGGATACTATAGACATTATAATAATGTGTGTTCTTCAATCCATGTGTATGGAACTTCTTTCTATTTCTTTGTGTGGTCTATAATTTCTTTCATCAGTGTTTTATAGTTTTCAGCATATAGGTCTTTCACCTCTTTGGGTAGTTTTTTTCATAGGTGTCTTATTATTATTGGTGCAAATGTAAATGGGATTGTTTTCTTAATTTCTCTTTCTGCTGCTTTGTTATTGATGTACAGAAATGGAACAGATTTCTGTTGGTTTTTTGTTTGTTTGCTTTTTGTTTTTATCCTGTGAATTTACTGAACTTATTTATCAGTTCTAGCAGGCTTTTTCTGATAAATTCTTTGGGTTTTCTATACATAGTATCATATCCTCTGCAAATAGTGAGCTTTACTTCTTCCTACCAATTTTGATACATTTTCTGTCTTTTTGTTGTCTGATTGCTATGGCTGGAACTTCCAGTACTATGTTAAATAAAAGTTGTGAGAGTGGGTATCTTTGTCTTGTTCCTGACTGTAGAGGAAAAGCTCTCAGTTTTTGCCCACTGAGTATAATGTTAGCTGTGTGTTTTTCATATACGACCTTCATTATGTTTATGTATGTTCCTTCTAAACCTACTTTGTTAAGGGTTTTCATCATGAATGGATGTTATACTTTGTCATATGTTTTTATTGCATCTATTGAGATGAACAAATGATTGACATCCTTTCTCTTATTGATGCAATGCATCACATTATTTGATTTGCGAATATTGAAACACTCTTGCAACCCAGGATTAAATCCCACTTGAATGTGGTGAATGTTTTTTTATTGTATTGGTGGATTTGGTTTGCTAGATTTTTGTTGTTGTTGTTGTTGTTGAGGATTTTTGTACCTATACTCATCAGAGATATTGGCCTGCTGTTTTCTTTTCTTTTCTTTCTTTCTTTTTTTTTTTTTTTTTTTTTTTTGGTGTCTTTATCTGGCCTTGGTGTCAGGGTAATGAATGTGGAAATTTTTCTTCTTTTTCTGTCTTTTGGAATTGTTTGAGAATAGGTATGAACTCTCCCTTAAATGTGTGGTAGAATTCATCTGTGAAGCCATCTGGTCCTGGACTTTTGTTTCTTGGGAGTTTTTTGATTACTGATTCAGTTTCTTTGCTGGTAATTAGTCTGTTCAAATTTTCTATGTTTTCCTGTTCAGTTTTGGTAGGTGATATCTTTCTAGGAATTTTTCCATTTCTTCTAGGTTTTCCAGTTTATTAGTGTATAGTTTTTCATAATATTCTCTTAGAATTGTTTGTAATCCTGGGTGCCTGGGTGGCTCAGTTGGTTAAGCATCTGCCTTCAGCTCAGGTCATGATCCCAGGATCCTGGGATCAAGTCCCATATTGGGCTCCCCACTCAGTGGGGGGGCCGCATCTCCCTCTGCCCCTCCTCCCTTTTGTGACCTCTCTCTCACAAAAGTAAATAAAATCTTTAAAAAAAAAAACCATCAAGCATTATTTTTTTTTAAAAAAGAATTGTTTGTATTTCTGTCGGGTTTTTGTTGTTGTTATTTCTCCTCTCTCATTTGTGATTTTACTTATTTGGGCCATTTCTCTTTTTTTCTGTATAAATCTGGTTAACATTTTATCAATTGTACTTATTTTTCAAAGAACCATCTCCTGGTTTCATTGATGTCCTATTATTATTTTTTTTGTTTCTATATCATTTATTTCTGATCTAATCTTTATTGTTTTATTCCTTCTGCTGGCTTTGGGTTTTATTTTTCCCTTTCTAACTCCTTTACATATAAGGTTAGATTGTTTTTTTGAGATTTTTCTTGCTCTTTACATAGGCCTGTATTGCTATAAACTTCCCTCTTAGAAGTGCTTTTGCTGCATCCAAAAGTTTTGGACCATTGTGGTTTCATTTGTTTCCATGTACTTTTTAATTTCTTCTTTGATTTCTTGGTCATCCATTCATTGTTTAGTAGCACGTTATTTAACCTCCATGTATTTTTGGTCTTCCAAGATTTTTTCTTATGGTTAACTTCTAGTTTCATAGCTTTGTGGTTAGAGAAATTGCATGGTATGACTTTGATATATTTTTTTTTTTTAAAGATTTTATTTATTTATTTGAGAGAGAGAGAATGAGAGAGAGCGAGTACATGAGAGGGGGGAGGGTCAGAGGGAGAAGCAGACTCCCCGCTGAGCAGGGAGCCCGATGCGGGACTCGATCCAGGGACTCCAGGATCATGACCTGAGCCGAAGGCAGTCGCCCAACCAACTGAGCCACCCAGGCGCCCGACTTTGATATTTTTGATATTGTTGATGTTTTGTGGTCTAATATGTGATCTATTCTGGAGAATGTTCCCTGTGGACATGAAAAGAATGTGTATTCTGCTCTTCTAGTATGGAATGATCTGATTATATTGGTTAAATCCATCTGGTCCAGTGTATCTTTCAAAGTCACTGTTTCCTGTTGGTTTTCTGTTTAGATGATCTTTTTATAAGTGAAGTGTTACAGTCCCCTACTATTATTGTATTATTATTATTAATTAGTTCTTTTATGTTTGTTATTAACTGTTTGATGTATTTGGGTGTTCCTATATTGGGTGTGTAAACACTTACAATTGTTATGTCTTCTTGTTGGATTGCTTATTTCATATAGTGTCCTTCTTTGTCTGTTATTACAGTCTTGGTTTTAAAGTCTATTTTGCCTGATATAATTTTTTCTATCCCAGCTCTCTTTTGACATCCTTTGGCATGGCAGATATTTCAGCACCCCTTCACTTTCAACTGCAGGTATCTTTAGATTGAAAATGAGTCTCTTTTAGACAGCATGTAGATATGTCTTCTTTTTTAATCCATTCTGTCAGCCTATGTCTTTTATTGGAGCATTTATTCTATTTATATTCAAAGTAATTATCAATAGATAGGTGTTTATTGCCATTTTGTTACTTGTTTTGTGGTTATATCAGAAGACTTTCTCTGATCCTTTCTTGTCTTTCTTATTTTCATGGTTTGCTGGTTTTCTTTAATGGTATATTTGGATTTCATTCTCTTTATTCTTTGCATATTTATTAGTAGTTTTTGATTTGTGGTTAGCATTAGGTTTGTATATAACCTCTTTCTTGTACATATAGTAGTCTATATTAAGCTGATGGTTATTTAAGTTTGCATCCATTCTTTACTCCTCTCCTCCCCACCTTTTATGTATATGATGTCATATTTTACATCCTTTTATTTTGTGAGTTCCTTTACTGATTTTTACAGAAATAATTTTAACTGCTTTTGTATTTCATAGCTTCATAATTTCATTTTTGGTTTTTCTTTTCCACTAAAAGTGTCCTCTTTAATATTTCTTACAGGGCTGGTTTAGTGGTCATGAACTTCTTTAGTTTTGCTTGTCTTGGAAACTTTTTACCTGTCCTTCCATTCTGAATGATACCCTTCTTGGGTAGAGTATTTTTGCCTACAGGTGTTTCCCATTCAGCATTTTGGATATACCATGCCCCTCCTTTCTGACTTGGAAAGTTTCTGCTGAAAAATCTGGTGATAATCTTATGGTGTTTCCATTGTATGTAACTATCTTCTTTTGTTGTTTTTCACATTTTTTTTTCTTCATCACTCTATTTTACCACTTTAATTATAATATATCTTGGTGTGGATCTGCTTTTGTTGATTTTGCTGGAAGTTCTCTTTTATTCCTGAATTTATATATCTATTTCCTTCCCCAGATTAAGGAAGTTTTCAACTATTATTTCTTCAAATAAATTCTCTGCTCCTTTTCTCTTCTTCTTATTCTTCTTCTGGGACTGCTATAATGTGATTTTTTTTAAAGATTTTATTTATTTATTTATTTATTTATTTATTTATTTATTTGACAGAGAGAGACACAGCGAGACAGGGAACACAAGCAGGGGGAGTGGGAGGGGGAGAAGCAGACTTCCCCACAGAGCAGGGAGCCCAATGCGAGCCTTGATCCCAGGACCCAGGGATCATGACCTGAGCTGAAGGCAGACGCTTAACCGACTGAGCCACCCAGGCATCCTATAATGTGATTGTTAATTAAATTTGATGGAGTCACTGAGCTCCCTAAGTCTATTCTCGTTTTGCATAATTTCTGTTTCTCTTTTGTTTGGCTTAATTAATCCATTACTCTGTCTTCTAGGTCATTATTTGTTCCTCTGCTCCTTCCAGCCTGCTGTTTATTCCATCATGCATAATTCTCATTTCATTTATTGAGCTCTTTATCTCTGCTATGTTATTCCTTATCTCTATGTTAATGGTCTCACTAATATCCCCCACTCTTTTCTTAAGTCCAGTGAGTATTCTTCTGATCATTGGTTTAAATTCACCATCAGGCAGGTTGGTTATATCAGTTTCACTTAGATCTCAAGCTATGGCCTCTTTCATTTGGGATAAATTCCTCTGTCTTCTTATTTTGTCTAAGTCTCTGTGCATGTTTATGTGTATTAGGAAAGTAATCTCTGTCTCCTGTTCTTTAGGGCAATGGCTTTATGAAGAAGAGGTTCTGTAGTTCCTTGCAGTGTAGTGTCTCCAGAGGATGATGCTTCTGTGAGTGTCTCCAGTGTATGATGCGTGTGCTCTGCTGTTGGGTCCTGGCTGATTGATCCTTTAGGCCAGCCATCTGCAGAGGATCTCTTTGCTTGTTGTGGGCTGTGTTTGATCTCTGGCCTGAATGTGGCAAGTTTTAACTTGGTGTGCTCTGGTCTGCTTGTGAAATGAAACCTGTCTCTGAAGCCACTGGAACTGTGGCTGTGCAAAGCTCCTAGTTTGGGAGATGCAGTGTTGGCAGGGGCTTGGGCTGGACTTCTGGTTGAGGGGGCCCACCGTGCTGGAACTGAGGCAAGCATGACTGGGAAGGACAGTTCTTCCAGAGAGCCAGGGGTGGGGTGGGGCAGGACATTGTGTAAGCAAGTTAGGTAGCAACTGTGGGAGCTGTGCTGGTTCCCACAGGTGTCTTTGTGTTTATGCTGAGGGTCAGGGGAGAGAAATGGTCCCTGCCTGTTCCTTTTTTTCTTGGAGGGGTCTGGCCATTAATATTGCCCATCTTGGACACACACTCCAAGCTGAGCAACTATCCTCCCCACTCACTGTGTACCCTAAGTTCTCTTCAGATTGCTGTTTCTACACACTATATGTCCATAGGCAGTTTGCCCTGCCTTTTCTCTAAGAGCAGCCCCAATGTCCTCTGAGCTCTCCCAGAGCCTAACATGCTGACCTTTAAAATTCCAGGCTTTAAGCCCCACTGCTTGCAAAACCTCACAAAATCAGCCCTTCTTACTTTCCAAGCCAATTGTTATGGGGAATCATTTTCCCCATGCCCACCGTTCTGTGCTAGTTTGTCTTTCACTCTTCTCCACAACCAAAGCTCCCTCCCCATCACAGCAGCCATGATCCATTTTTCTTCCAAGCCACATCTCAGTGCTTCCTAACTTCTTCAATGTGACCTCTTCTCTACCTTTAGCTGTGGAGCTTGTTCTGTCAGTCTTCAGATTGATTTCTGGGGTATTTAGGATGATTTGATAGTTATCTAGTTGTATTCATGGGACGAGGTGAGCTTAGTGTCCTCTTAATCTACTGCCATCTTCAATATCCATGGGAATCTCTTTAGTCTCAACAGAAGTCAGTTTGTTTTGTTCATTGATTGTGAGAGAGGGATCATTAGTCTATGTTTATTCGGGTCACCCAGAAGTCTAGTGCTAATTTTGGTCAATAGCGATTATTTATCTTTCCACAATTTAGATCACCTGAGAATAAGTGAACATAAGCAGACAAATCACCTAAACCACTTTCCTAGTTTATATGAACAATAGACTGGCACTGGGTTTTTGTTTGTTTGTTTCGATTTTTGTTTTTTTGTTTGTTTGCTTGTTTTTTAACAAGTGACTAGAAAGCTTACAACTAGATGCCTGGCCTCCACTTACCCTTGATTCTCCATTAGGAAAAATCATATAGAAGAATATGCCAGGGGTGCCTGGGTGGCTCAGCCAATTGATTAAGTGTCTGCCTTCAGCTCAGGTCATGATCCCAGGGTCTTGGGATCAAGTCCTGCATCAGGCTCCTTGCTCAACAGGGAGCCCACTTCTCCCTCTCCTGCTCCCCCTGTTTTTGTGCTCTCTCTCTCTCTGTCAAATAAATAAATAAAATCTTAAAAAAAGAAAAAATATGCCAAGTAGAAATGTGTCTTTGTCAAGACATGTTATATTTCCCCCCTTTTCTTTCTCTCATATCAAGTATTGTCTCTGTAGATACCACCTCTTACTCCTACAACATTTCCATTTTATCTTGCCTTCAGCAAATTGGTAGCGATTCCTAAAAAGAGGTTAAATGGACACAGACTTCCAATGTAATAATATACATTAAGTGGCTTTGGTGAGGCTTAACTCCTCAAGACTGGTGATAATGGGCTTATGAGACATGAAGGTACCTAAGAGATTTTCTTCAGGGGCCAAAGAGGTATCTAATTGCATGAAGATGCTGAAGTGTGAGACAGAAGGAGTGGTATAGAAAAGTGGAGAATGAATATCTCACTAAATAGTGTCCAATTCATTTATTTAAAAATGCTGGTCATCCCAAGTAAAATGCAGTTAAAGTTTAGATTCTACTTGCTTGGCTTTGACTTGTGGTCCCACAAAGCCCAAAGGAAAGTTTCTCAAATATTTCAATCCTAGAGCTTGTAGCAAGTAGTGTTAGCATAACTTGAAACTGAAGGACCAGTCAGAAGCCCATCAAAGTCTCCTCAAAATTGCAGTAATATCCCTAGAAATCCTATTCCAGGCATTGTCTTGGAGATCATCCCAGTTAGATCATGCCTAAGTACACTTTTCTAAGGGCCTTCTTAAAGACCCTCCTTTCCTTCCCACCTTTAAGTTTATTGCCCAAGTTTCCCACTGTCTATGGGAAATAGATTATATTTATTCATCTAGATTGCAGAGCGGTAATGGTGATACTCTTCAGGGAGGTGCTTATGTCAGCTGTGCCTCCAGTGGTTCTGTTCAAAGCCACTCCCTTTGGGGCTCTAATTAGGATGAACTGCCAGAGACTTGTTTCTCACTTATGCTTAGATGCACTACCCTTTGGCTTCTCTAAGCTCTGATTAGCCTTCTTGCATGATGTGTAGGAATAGACAGAAGATTAATGATTAAGTATCTCATTTAATTTTGCTTGTGATAAGACAGCAGTCATAGCTATTGTCCTTTATCATGTAGAAAGGCACACTTCTGATACTGCTTGGGTCTTTGAAAACAAGGCCAAGAGTAGCAGAGCAATTCAAATTAAAGAGAAATCATAAATTCTATTGGGATTTAGTATGTTATTTAATTCTTCTAACAGGGGCTGAATCCCAGGGATGATAGAAAAGCCTGGATGTTTGTTGCCAGCCCAGAGACATGGCTAATTACAAATTGGAATTTTGTCTGACTTGGGGCCAGAGACCTCTCTAAACTGATTTTTAATGGCCTTGCTCTATCCTACTGAGCTAAATATGTCAGTCAACAAAATTCACTGCATTCCTATTGCATACTTTGTCCTGATTTAGTGATGGAGAAAACCCAGAAAGAGAAGATTAAGTTGTGGCTTTTGTGAAGGTCACATCTAGGGAGTTCTTCTAAGAATGATGCATATGGAAGGACAATTCTCAATTCTATTTCCATGGAGTTCTACATTTGACAATGTTTCTCCTTATGTATAGTTACATTAGATTTTACAGAGACCCTAAGTAGAAGCATGTACTAATTTAGTGAATCAGGGCATGAATTAATGCTATAGAAGAATCTAGCAGAACAGTGTTTCCTGAGAGCTCCAAATAATTTTCTCTATTATAAACTTGGAAGAAAACTAGTGTGACAAAGTCAGTGCTAGAAATGCCTGAGGTAAAATCTGGTCATCTTTGTGCTTTCCTACCGGGCCTGAGTACAGCTGGCCTCTTTAGCAATCCATAGGGAAAGAGATGGCTCAGGATTATATGATAGCTGCAACCTCACCTTCCCCACTAATCCTATTCCAAAAGGGTATCAGTGAGTGACTACTGTTTTTAGTTTTAGAGCTATATTTTCTCCTGTGTAAATGCTGGCTAAAACAGAATTGTAAAAAGAGTGAAGGTTTGCATATTTCAGAAAGTGAATTTTGCCTTATAAATTTAGAAGGGTCAGTTTACTTTTAATAAGGTTCAGCTTTGCACATAAGTTCATTTGAACTGATTGCACATAGAATAGGAAAGTACTCCTTATCCCTAAATGCTTGAACTTTTATCATTAGCAAATATTTCCTCTCTGTTCTGTTCTTAATATTGTAAACTTCCTGCATTTAAGTTTTCCCCATCACTAAACTTGGGACAGAATATGTCATAGGAATGCAGTGAATCCATGTTGTTTGATTGATGTAGATCAGTGGAATACAAACAAGAACATTACAACTCAGTTTAGAAAGGTCTATGCCTCAAGTCAGACAAAATGCCAGTCAATAACTAGCTGTGTTTCTGGGGTGATGATGAACATCAGTCCTCTTTCTATCATTCTTGGGATTCAGTCCCAGTTAAAGGCATTAAGTTACACACAAACATAAATTTAGCTGTGGTTCCTGTCTTTAAAGATTTCACAAGCTAGTAGAAGAGAAAGTGATTGAACTAAATAATTACAGGATTAATCAATCTGATAGCTTTATCAAAAGTCATAAACAACTCTCCTCAGGGGCCAGGCAGGTGATATAAACTAACTATTAATAAAATAATGAGTTGTGGAGAATGACAATTTATAAGTGAACAAATCCTGACTAAAGACTTCAAATTTAAAATTATTTTAATGCTCTACTTGACAATATATTGTTTGTCACCTGGCTAGGATATCAGGACACTTTACCTCCCTGGAAGAAAAGAGGCTATAAGTATAAGGGACAGAGTTGCATGAGTAGAAAAGTAAATTATGTTGATAGTTGCACTAGGCTTAATTAAACTGACTTTGTAGTAAATATATATATTTCAAATAGATTGTGGAATGTCCAATCATGGAAATAGCATGTAGCTATCAAAAATTGTCTTAAAAGAATATTTAATGGCATTGGGGAAATTTTCACAAGATGAAGATTGAAAAGGTCCTGATAAAACTCTTCTTTTTTTCTTTTTTTCATGGACCAATCTAAGTTATTTATTTAAGCCATCTCCTGCCATAAGCAAAGAGATGGAAGATCAGTATACTGGTCATCATTTGATACAAGTAAGGAAGGTGAGCTTAAGGTCCCATAGACCTTTCTGGTCCGTGTGCAGAGTCATGGTCCAAACCAGTTCTGTGGTCCCCACTGGGTGGTGGTCCAGGTTCTCTTTATTTTTTTTTCACCCTCAAACAAATTTTGATTGAGTACCAGTTTGATGCCAAGCCCCAAATATAAATTCTAAGAAGCTGGTTTAAATCAATGCTTTTGTCATTTCAGTGGGAAAAATTGCTATTTGAAATGATGATATCATATTCTTTGGGTATATGCTTTTTACATTTTCAGACTCAGATGTCATAAGAATTTACGTGCATCTATTTTGGCACATGCAATCAAAGTGATTCAGTTCTTCTTTTCTTTTCTTTTCTTTTCTTTTTTTAATTTTATTATGTTATGTTAGTCACCATACAATACATCATTAGTTTTTGATGTAGTGATCCACGATCCATTGTTTTCGTATAACACCCAGTGCTCCATGCAATACGTGCCCTCCTTAATACCCATCACTGGGCTAACCCATCCCCCCACTCCCCTCCCCTCTAAAACCCTGTTTGTTTCTCAGAGTCCATAGTCTCTTATGGTTCATCTCTCCCTCCGATTTCCCTCCCTTCATTTTTCCCTTCCTTCTCCTAATGTCCTCCATGCTATTCCTTATGTTCCACAAATAAGTGAAACCATATGATAACTGACTTTCTCTGCTTGACTTATTTCACTTAGCAGAAGATGTGGTCCATATATACAATGGAATATTACTCAGCCATCAGAAAGGATGAATACCCAAATTTTACATCAACATGGATGGGACTGGAGGAGATTATGCTAAGTGAAATAAGTCAACCAGGTTCTCTTTATTCATCTTCATAGGCGGTTGGAAGTGGATTCACATGAGAGTTATGGAATAGAGTATGATTACCATCTCCCCAGGGAAAGGGCTTGAACCTGATGCAGAGATGGGGGTAGGCGATGAACTCGGGTCTCTCATGCTCTCCGTGAGGCGACTTCAGGAAGACATTCAGCATGCTCACACCCACACCAGGGAGCGTTACGAAGTAGGTGAGAGCCTTCTACATGCAAGCTGAGCCCTCCTCGCCGTGGGCGCCACTCGACATGGAACACCCCAGTTGTGCCCCAGACCAACCTAGCAGCCCAGACAGCCGGGACACAGCCACCGCTGCTGCCGCCATTTTCGACCTGGACCCTGATAAAACTCTTCTATTATCTATCTATCTATCTATCTATCTATCTATCTATCTATCTATCATTTATCTATCTATCATCTATCTATCTATCATAATCCTACTACATGGACACACTCATGGAAAATAAAAGACTAAGGAAATATACCAAAATATTTGCATTAGTTTATTCTGGGTGATGGGTTAGCTACACTTTTTATTTTCTTCTTTGTGTTCTTTCACAGTTCTGTAACAAACTATATGTTGTTGTAATCAGGAAAAAATATAATTATATCTTAATGGGCATGCTAAACCTAAAGAATGAATAAAGGGATTTCAATACAAGTAGAGCAAAAGAATATATGGTAGAGAAAGGGCCATTCTACCACCTTCAATGTCATTATCACCTAGACAATTGCATAGACACAAAGCTATTTCTAGTTTTATTCTGAGCCTGTTCTAGGTAGCTTATGCAAAACTGTATGGCAACTAGCAAAACCTAGACCCAGTTTTATTTTCAAAGTCTGTAAACAGTTGTGTTTGTGTGTGTGTGTGTTTTAGATTTGTCAAGGCTCTCCCTTCTCTGTGTACTGGTACACCTTGCTTCAACTTATAAATGTATTCTTTTTTAAAAAAACATTTTATTTATTTATTTGAGAGAGAGAGAGAAAGAGAGAGAGTGTGCACAGAGGGAGAAGCAGACTCCCCGCTGAGCAGAGAGCCTGATGTGGGGCTCAATCCCAGTACCCTGAGATCATGACCTGAGTCTAAGACAGATGCTTAACTGACTGAGCCACCCAGGCGTCCCAATAAGTGTATACTTGAAAACATATGTGTGTTTGTGTGTGTGTGCATGTGTGCATTGTAGACTGCCCAGTAGGAATAGAATTTTCTTTAGTTAAGTACCTACTATGTTCCAGATACTCTGTTAGTTGTTTTCCAAACACAGTTTCATTCATCTATACAAGTTAGAAAATTAGGTACTGTGTTCTATATTTTACAGGTGAGAAAACAGATTCAATGAAGTTATATTACTTGCTCAAGGAAATTGACACAGTTCAAGAGTGGCTGAGCTGAATCTTGAATTCACCATGTTCTGGTCACAATCTGTGCTTCTTCCATCATACCAATTTGGCCTAAAGTTTGCTACCCAACCTCTGAACCATGGTTTCTTTATCTTTAGTATGAAGAGATGACAAGATAACAATACAGGACTTTTTCAATTCTGACATTTTATGAGTCTATAATTACAACCAACCTCATAGAGCTGTTATGAGGATTCTGTGCAATTGTCTTTAAAAAGGGGGCAAAGTATGATACAAAGTCAAGGTGTTATTTTGTTAAATTAAATACCACTGTCCCATACACTCACATTACAATTTCAGAGCTGCTTCATCATTCCAGCTGACAACTCTTCAATACACAGTTGTACCTAAAGTTGTCTCTCTAGTTTGTCAGGCTCCAAGCCTCAACGCAAATAAGCACATGCATGCACAAATGCTTGGTGTGTGTGGATGTGTGTATTGAAATGCAGGGAACTTTAAGAAATTGAACAATTTTTTTGTATTGTGAATGTCAGCATCTAACTGAATTTTTATATATTACTTGTTTTTGTAGGTTTTGTTGTATTTCTAAATTGGACCTGCTTGAAAGAGCATGGAATACAAATAGAGAAATCAGCCTGAAATAAATGAAATGTTACCTTACTCTGTCAAGATTCTTCAAGATGTTTTTAAAGTATTATCATTAGCCTAGTACTATGAAAAATCTACATTCACTTTGTGCTTCTATCCGGAATTTGTAGCAGATTTTCAGTGAGTTAGTTAAAAAGGAATATCCTTTTCATAGCTATTTACTACCCTTCCCCAAATTTAGCCTTCCACAATGTAAACCAAATTGTAGAACACCAAAAGCCTTTCACTACTGAATTTCATGTGCTAATTGGGCACAGAATGCTTTCTTGCCTGTGTAAATGGCTTACATATGCGACCTCCAATTCAGCAGGTTTAAATTAAAGAACACAAAAATTATTAAGGAGAGGACCTTCTGCATTGTAGTCTATATTTTCCATTCTTAAAGAAATTATATATTTAAATATATACACAATTTACATATATTTATTTATTTAAGTTATATATATAAAAATATATATATATTTCATGCATTTGTTGTAAAAATATTTTACATGATTTTGGAAGAAGGGGAGGAAGGGGATGTTTTTAAGGAAATTATAAGAAAAAAATCACTTTGATCTGTTCATCTATTGAAATCATGTAACAATATTTATTGTAACAGATTTTTCAAAAAACAAAGAAACATCCTGACAAAAAGTTTCAGCATAGGCAGTTGGAAGTAGGTAATCTCTTAAATAAATACTAGGTCAAAGATAGGATGGTTGTAGCACATGTTCTATGTTAAGTTGATATGGATAATTAATTAGCGATATTTCAGGCATGTTTAAAACATGTATTATGATGATTGCATTATATTTATCTTTTAAATCATTAGCATTATAATTTTACACAAGACAGAATATTTTATTTTACTTCATTAGTCTAGTATTAGAGACAACACAAATAGTTTAGAAGAAATAAATTCAGAAGTAAATAATTATATTCCTAGAACTAAATACAGTTGATTGAAACATGTTTAGGATTTAGAATAACATTTCTCTAACCTATTGATTCATACTGACCATATTTGTAAGAGAAATAAAGGTCTGTCCTCATAAATGTCTCTGTTACTCCTACATAGATTGTTCTCTGTGGTAGCATCTGAAACTTTTGCTATTTTCATATAAGGAATGGTGAACTTTAGTAACATTTGGCTTGAGGGCCAAATATTGGAGTCCCTCTTCTTTTGGCCATCATACAAACTATTTGACATTGTTTTAATTTACAAAATTCACGTATTGTTGAGTGAGAGAACTTCGTGCAAATCCATATTAAAAGCATGCAACCTGTTCAAAATTGTGAAGTCTATAGTTAGTAATACCAACTGAGGGTAAACATGGCCAAGCTGAGTTCCTTGAGAAACAAGTCAGAGGGTAATTATTTGTGTATTGGCCTGGTATTATTGTTAGCTTCATAAACAACCCAGAGGGAATTTTGTGGCTCTATTCCATCTTAAGTCACTAATGTCTGCCTAAATAGTAAACAAAAAGTGAATAGATAAATAATAAAAGTCTTTAACATACCTGGATAAGTGTAGTTATTTAATTTGGTTTGATTTTGCCTTAGTTGTATGCAAGGTTCTCTGGTCTGATGAATTTGGAGAAAAACACCATAGAAAGTAAAATTTGTGTTTGCATTATTCAGCTCACTTTGAATTAACTACATTGTAGTAGTTCATTTTTTAGTTTCTCTGACAGCTATACAGTTTAGCTGTCCTTTGCAAATGAGTGCAGTGCATTTCAGAAGTCCAGAAACCGCAGTCAAATGTTTCCCTAGTCATGCTGTGTTAATCAGGATACCATAAATCTGTTACTGTCACATTCTTTAACTGTAGCGCTTGTATTATAAAAAAAAAAATGTATTATAAATTAAAAAGTAAATAAATAGGATCTACTAAGCCAAAAAGTAAAAAAAAAAAAAAAAAAAAAAAATCTTCATTGTTTTTATTTGTTTTAACATCAATAGATTAAAAAAAAAAAAAATTAAGAGGAAGCCATCCCAGTTGGATTACAAAATACAGCCCAACAACTACTTTAGAAGATAAAGTACAGATGTTCTATAATGAAGGGAACTGGGAATTCACCTCGGTAACCAACTTTGTGACCTCAAAGCTGCTTCACTGTTTACAGATATATTCATTTAGGTGAGACCCACACCTGGTGGTAATGATGAAAATGTGCTGGAATGTTTAATACTCCATCATGCTGATATTCTCATTAGCAAGTGTACAACATACCCTTGGATTGAGGATAAAAGAATTGCTACAGTTGAGTTCCAGGTGTGATGGAGATTTATGACACCTTATTGATTATGATTTTCTTTAAGCCTTGAATTCCTATAGTAATTCATCTGAAAAACCTAGCAACACCGCAATGGTTTGCAAAATCAACTGACATATAAGAAAGTTTTGTTTCTGAGGGCATTAACTCTACAGATAATTACAATTATTAACTCATGTGACATGCTTGTGTTTGAGGATAAGGTTAAATGGTTGCTTCTCTACTGCATGTTCTTTGATACTTCCTACTTTTGAAATTGCTTCTATAATTGTTAGAAATAAAAGAAAGGTGGCCCGTTTTTTCAATTCATTTGCTATGTTGCTCTTTCTCTTAAGTTTAATATATGTGTCATGCACACAGATATGTATACTCATAGCCCACTAGACTATGCTTTTCAGGATGTATGATTATCCTTTATCTGTGTGGATTCTGACTTTGGTGGTGAAAATTATCCATTTACAGACAAATATAAGTCCAACTTTTTTGGATTCTAAATATAATATGTCTTATACAAAACTCCCAGTGAACGCTTTCCTAACCCCTACACTATGCTATTTTTATTACACCATCTGACCTCTTAAATAAACAGAACTATGTATTCAGTCAATGGTTATGATAATCTGCTCTAAATGAATCACCAATTTTAAGAGATAATACAAAATTCTAAAATTGTTATGATCATAACTAGTATTTTAACAACTCAGCCTCCCTCACTTTGCTCATGCAATCCCATCAATTTAGAACCTCCTCTTTCCTTCTCCATGCAAATTATACACATAAATCAGTATAATCTCAAATTCCACTTATCCCTTCCATGGTTTTTGATTCTTTTGATTTAAAATATTTTCTTTTTTAGAAGGAAAAAAGAATGATGGATCACATGAGTAGACTTAAGGAACTCAGTGACTCCATCAAATGTAATAACATTCATATCATAGGAGTCCCAGAAGAAGAGAGAAAAGGGGGCAGAAAGTTTATTTAAGGAAATAATAACTGAAAACTTCCCTAATCTGGGGAAAGAAAGAGACATCCCAATCCAGAAGGGACAGAGAACTTCCATCAAAATCAACAAAAGCAGACCAGCACCAAGACATATTGTAGTTAAATGTCCAAATTTTAGAGATAAAGAAAAAATTCTAAAAGCAGCAAGACAAAAGAAGTGCTTAACTTACAAGGGAAGACCCATAAGGTTAGCTGCAGATCTCTCCACAGAAATTTGGCAAGCCAGAGTAAAGTGGCATGATATATTCAACGTGCCAAAGGGGGAATATCTGCAGCCAAGAATAATCTATCCAGCAAGGCTATCATTCAGAATAGAAGGAGAAGTAAAAAGTTTCCCAAACTAAAACTAAAGGCGACTGAGACCACTAAAACAGCTCTGCAAGGAATATTAAAGAGGACTCTGAGTGGAAAGGAAAGACCAAAAGTGACAAAGACGAAAGGAACAGAGAAAATTTCCAAAATCAATGACTAAACAAGTAATAAAATGGCACTAATACATATCTATCAATAATTATTCTGGATGTAAATGGACAAAACTCTCCAATCAAAAGATATAGGATGTCAGAGAGAATGAAAAAACAAGACCCATTTATATGCTGCCTACAGTAGATTTATTTTAAACCTAAGAGACCTGCAGATTGAAAGTGAGGGGATGGAGAAATATTTATCATGCAAATGGATGTCAAAAGAAAGCTGGAGTAGCAATACTTAGATAAACTAGACTTTAAACAAAGACTGTAACAAGAGATGAAGAAGGGCACTATATCAAAATAAAAGGGAACTATCCAACAAGAAGATCTAACAACTATAAATATTTATGCCCCCAAATATATAAAACAATTAATAACAAATATAAATGAACTCATCGATAATAATCCAATAATAGCATGGTACTTTAACACACCACTTACATCAATGGTTGGATCACCTAAGCAAAAAATCAATGAGGAAACAATGGCTTTCTATGACACACTGGACCAGATGGACATAACAGATACATTTACAGCATTTCATCCCAAAGCAGCAGAATACACTTTCTTTTAGAGTGCACATGGGACAGTCTCCAGAATGGATCACATACTAGGTTACAAATCAGGCCTCAACAAGTACAAAAAGACTGAAATCAAAAACAAGACAAAAAGACTGGCTTATTATCTGGCCATAACACTATGAAACTTGAAGCTAACCACAAGGAAAAATTGGGAAAGAAAACAGATACATAGAGGTTAAACAACATGCTACTAAAGAATGAATGGGTCAACTGAGAAATTAAAGAAGAAACTAAAAAATACATGGAAACAAATGAAAGGGAAAACACAATGGTCCAAAACCTTTGGGATGCAGCAAAATAGTCCTAAGAGGGAAGAATATACCAATATAGGCCTACATCAAGAAGTAAGAAAAATTTCAAATAAACAACTTAACCTTACATCTGAAAGAGCTAGAAAAAGAACAACAATGAACCTTAAAGATAGTGGAAGAAGGGAAATAATAAGGATTAGAGCAGAAATAAATGATAGAAGCTAAAAAAAAAAAAAAAAAACAGAAGAGATCAATGAAACCAGGAGCTGGTTCATTGAAAAAAGTAATAAAATTGATAAAGCTCTAGCCAGACTTATAAAAAAGAAAAAAGACCCAAAAAAGTAAAATCACAAATGAGAGAGGAGAAATAACAACCAACAGCACATAAATACCAAAAAAAATGAGAATATTATGAAAATTTGTATGCCAAAAATCAGACAATCTTGAAGAAATGGATAAAATCCTAGAAATATATAAACTACCAAAATTGAAACAGAAAGAAGTAGAAAACTTGAACTGACCAATAACCCGCTAAGAAATTGAATCAGTCATTAAAAATATCCCAAGAAAGAAAAGTCCAGGGCTAGATGGCTTCATGGGGGCAATCTACCAAATATTTAAAGGAGAGTTAATACTTACTCTTCTCAAACTATTCCAAAAAAAAAAAAAAAAAAAGAAGTGGAAGGAAAACTTCCAAATACATTCTATGAGGCCATCATTACCCTGATTCCAAAACCAGACAGACTCCTCTGAAAAAGAGAACTATAGGCCAATATCCCTGATGAACATGGATGCAAAAATGTTCAACCAAATACTAGCAAATCCTATCCAGCAGTATATTAAAAAAATTATTCACCATGATCAATTGGGAATTATTTGTGGGCTGCAGGGTGGTTCAATATTCACAAATTGATCAACGTGATAAACCACACTAATAAAAGGAAGGATAAGAACCATATGGTCTTCTCAATAGATGCAGAAAAGCCATTTCACAAAGTACAACATCCATTCATGATAAAAACCCTCAACAAGGTAAGGATACAGTAAACATACCTCAACATCATAAAGGCCGTATAGGAAAAACCCACAGCTAATATCCTCGTCAGTGAAGAAAAACTGCAAGCTTTTCCTCTAGAATCATGAACAAGACAGAGATGTCTACTCTCAACATTGTTATTTAACATAGTACTGAAAGTCTTAGCCTCAGCAATCAGACATCAAAAAGAAATAAATGATATCCAATCAGCAAAGAAGAAGTCAAACTTTCACTATTTGCAGATAACATGATACTCTATATCGAAAACCTAAAAATTTCTTGATCTCTCATTTTCAAAAATAATAAAAAGAATCAGCAGGCTGTTAGAGTTTCAGGTTCTGAAAATTTTTAGTTTAACTCCTAATCTCTCCCCTCAAAATTTTTTTTCACCACAAACATGTGGTCTGTAAGACTGGCGTACATTTCAGATGTGTGTGTGGATGTGAGAGAAAGAGAAACAGAGAGAGAGAAGATACTTCCATGTAGTTTACTTTACTATATAATGACTTGGCTTTAACCTATAGGGACAAATGACACTTAAGTATTTCTGGTCACTTGGCAAATCAAAGAGTAGACAAACAACACAGGGACTGAAATGTCAGATGTCTGCTTTTTCTCTTCACATGTGTATTTCAAAACAAAAACCAGAAAAAATGGGCTTTCAAAATATGAGACTTTGGTAAGTTTCGTGTGTGCTGCAGCTACCCTGTTGCAAGCTTGTGTTTAGATTGGATCCAAATGCCTCACTGACAGACATAGGACAAATCCAAATAGTTGCTTCTGGATAAAGTTATTTACACTGAAGTTTGACCCACAAGGGCAACAGAGCAGCTAAGTATCCTGGGTAATACTAACAGACAGGTCTACTTTGCTCCAGATCATTCAGATTAAAAACAACAACAACAACAACAACACCAACTTTCTGAAAACTTCAAAGCTTCTTTCCCCCAGCATGCATCCTAGTTTCCATGAAAATAAGAATTTGAAACTTATACCCTTTATATCAAAATATCAGGAAACAGGCCCTTAGCATTTGGTCTCTGTCTCAAAGACCTTCAACAATATTGGCCACATACAATTTTCTATTATGGTTATAGGCCAGCAAGGTCACACAATGTGAAGGAAGCACAATCATTATTACATTGTAAGGTCGGTTTTAAAAAGAATTTTGGAGTTAGACTGCGATGAAGGAAGGATTTAATTTGGTCAGCCATATGTGATTCATCAAGTATGAATATGCTTATGTAACATGCATTATACTGTATGTGTTCGTTCCTAATCCCTTACACACTTGTGGCGCAAGGAGTGTCCAGATTGTGAGAACATTTTCTCAGTTCTTGGTCTGATTTAAATACAAATCTTGAGTAAAATGTAAGTTTAAATTTGTAATGTTTTAACAAAAGTTTCAGGAAGGGGTTGTAGTTGAGTAGAGATAAATTTGTTTTGTAATTGTTGATATTTAATGTGAGATTTTAAAGGAAGGCTTCATTGAGCATGGAACATTTAAAATAAATTTTGTTAAAGCCACTATCTCAATACAAGATGTCATCCAAGTCTCCTGCCATTTTAAGAGAAATATTTCTTTAAAATAATATTCAATACAACAATTTCCTTGTGCATGAAAAGAATTAGCCTCTTTTAGTTGAACTGTAACACAGAACCTTTCTTTCCATTCATCTGTTGCCTCCTTTTATAGTGATATTGCTTTTCTTATTATTCAAGTAGAAAAAAGACAGCCTTGAAATCTGAAGGACAGACCTCCCCAATACATACACTGTTTGCAAATGAGCCTTTATACCATTGCATTGAATAAATGTTTTCTTTTTATGTCATACATGTGATTCAAGTTCTTTGACAAAAAGTAAGTGTATTTTAACAGTTGTCAATAACCACAGTGGGTACTTCCTCACTGAAGACAAACCTGTAATTTGGTAGTAGGAGATATGCTAATATTGTAAATCATGGTGTTCTTTTTGTTTACCTGTGGCAGTGGTAACCTTTGAATTACAGCTGTGTCATTGATCTGGATTGCTGCTCATTTTACCTAGAAAATTTTTATTTATAGGCTCAAAGGAACTTAATACTAACGTGAAGTTCTATCTGAGACAAATAAGGAGATGTTTATTAAATGGGGTAAATTGAGGCTAACTTTTTTATTTGGGGGTTTGGAATGTGAAGAAAGTTTATTATGTATCCAAAACAGTAGAAGAAGAGAAGGAATTTCTTTAAATAGCCAGGGGCAGAGGAACAACTTAATTTCAAGCCCAGTGCCCTTTCTCTCCTATATTGCAATTGTCTGACAAGTATGCAGGGATAGTGACTGAGGAGGGAAAACATTTCTTCTTGCTTGGGAGAACAAAATGTTACATGAATTTCTTACCTAAGGAGACCAAGTCAAGAAAGTGCTCAACTCAAGGAGCACTAAAGAAACATTTGAAACAATAAATTCTGCTGCTTTTACTTCAGTAAGAATTTTCAATCTGTACCCACATAGAAAATTTAACTTCCTTAAAAAAAAAAGAAAATAACAGATAATAAAAATGGTCTTGTGCATTTGAAGCATTCCTGAAAAAACTGACAAAGTTAATCTTTATATAAAATTTGAGATTGTTTTTCCCTTTCCTGTCAGGGGGGTTGGGGAAAGATTCCATATTGAAATATTTTTGGAAAACCAGAAATAATAAGGGGAAGTATTTTTTTTTCATCTTCTCCTCTGAAGATCTAATTTATTTTAATGACATGAAAACTAATAGTCAGGTTTATATGTAATAGTATGTGAATATATTTATTATATTTCTAGTAAACTCAGAGACCCTTCACTCTACTAAAAATCATAACCAAATAGCAAATCCATAGAAAGAGACGTTTTATCTCATTTTGAATAAGAGAGAGATTTCTGAGTTTTTTCCTCTCAAAGTTACTGCCTGGTAGTAGAAGAAGAAAAAAAAACTAGAAGGTTAGACACCAAAATGCTAACATTGAGTACTTTTATGTACTTCTTTGTACTTGGTACTTATCTGAATTTCCTGTGTTTTCTAAATATATTAGTAGATGAGTAAAAGTTATTTTTTTTAATTGTTGGTCTGATATTATCATATACTCATTTTCTTTCGTTATATATGTACCATTTGAACCTTTTAAAAGTTACCATTCTGGTTCACAATTTTGAGAATAATGAGGTAAATAGATAGTAAGTAGAAGTGAAATGTTTATTCTTCCGTATATTCATACTAAAATATTTCTTGTACATCTCCAATGCACACTATGTTTAGTGCTCTGTGAAATGTAAAGTTGAAGATAGCATAATCCCTGATCTTGAGGAACCAAAAATGCTAGAAGCTTTTACATATATCTAAAATAGTCATATGTGAAAAAAATAAATAAAATAGTCATATATGATGAGACGTGGTGCAAGCTCAGTGTTGTAAGAGTAAGCTATGAATACCAGATGAAACATTTTGATTTTATCTTGTAAGTATAGACGAGATTAAAGGTTTTAAATCAAGGGTATGATCAAAATGATGCCACAGAAAGATAAATTTTCCAGCCATGTTTGTAGTACTGCATTAGAATAGGTTGGAGTTTAGAGTAAAGAGACCACTTAGGAGGCTATTACAATGTGAGACACCAGAATCACAGCAGTACTGTCAGTGCGCAGACCCTGAGAAAGAAAAATCAGCTAGTTTCAGTGTTTGGTATTGCTGTGGGGTGAGACTGGAGCAGGGAAGGAGGGGAATGGTGGCTGGCCACAAAGAGAATTGAAACAAAACTATCTCTGAAGTTGTTAACTTTGAAAGACTAGGAAAATATTGTCACTTGACAAATAAAATTCAGTGCCTCCAGATGTATAGGGCTGATGATGAGTTTCAGTTTTAACAGGAAAGTTTACAATTGAAGAAAAGGAAAACAAATTTCAGGAATTCTGTCCCTTGGCAATGCAGTTTAACAAAAAGACCCAGGCTAAGGCATTAGGAGCCTAAGATCGTATTTTTAACCCTATCACGAGCCACTTTTCTGTCCCTCCCTTTCTCTGTCCGTGGACAGACTGTAACCATACTTCTCTCACAGGGATATTCACTGAGAGGTGGGGCAAGTGATTAGGCTTCCTCAGAAGGAAGTAGACATAGAAATCCTAGCTTCATTATGTTCTGCTCAATAATAACCTACTCACAGGGTAACAATGACAGTGGTTGAAATATCTGAAAAGCAGTGCCTGGAGGAAACAGAACAAGACTCTTTTGTGAGTTAAAAAAAAAAAAAAGAAAAAAGAAAGGAAAAAAAAAAAAAACAGACCTTTTGAAGAGGAGAAAGAGAAGAGTAAAATCAAAAGAACTCCTTAGTACCGTATTGGTGATCTCAAGGTCTAAAACAGTTAATGCATGTCTATAAGCACCTTGTTTTTTCTTTTAATTCCTTAAACTGGTTAGACATATAAAATATTATAGGATGTGAAATGCATATTCAGGGGTACCTGGAGCAGGATGTGAAAATAAAAGAGGAAAAATCTAATTGCATGATCCTTGGAAAAGGACTTTTGTAAAACCTGTTTGAAATTTTCTCCCTAATACAATTGAGCCTATCTTGTTCTCTATTGACAGTTCCATTTTTATTTTTTAATTGGTACAAAGAAAAGATTAATATTGTAGACTATTATTTAAAAGTTTCATTAAATTTCAAATAAGCAAAATTGAATGGGAAATAATCATTTTTTGTACAAAGATCAAAATGAAGTACTAGGATTGGAAATCTTTTCACATTACCTTCATCATAAATTTACATTCAGTTGTTGATTTTTATAAATCAAAAACAGGCTAATAAAAATTATATACCAAATCAAGAGTGTAAATGTGCTCACAGATTTGATCCAAAAAATGCCATTTTAAGAGAAGGATTTGTATTTAAAATAGATCCCTGATTATACTAACATTCTATCTTAATTATCGAATTGCTCAGCATTTGGTACAGTTTACCAAAATACAGAGAAATCCTACAGGAAAATGTGATTTCCTAATAAGAGCAGTCAGATCAAAATGATTTGAGAAAGTGATGCATTCTCATCAGCTTGCTTCTTATGGTGCAGAGGGGAAACTGGAGGATGGTAACTTAAGTTTTCATGACCGATTTATCAGATCACAACCCAATTTAAGACTCATAAATAAATCCACAACATAAATTGAGGAAAAGTAAAGCTTATTCACTTTAATAACCATAAGGATTGAGTATAATATATTAAAATTGAAATGGGAAATCACCTGAAGAGTCAAGATAAGAAAATGAATCAGAAAATTTTCAATTGAAAGCATTAAAATTAGTGTTAAAGAATATAATTTGCACAAAGTACTAAAAAGAGGAAATTACACTAATTGAAAGTGTTAATGCATACAAAAATGGAGAGAGAAATCACACAACAACAGCAAAAAGCCATCTTTGCATGTAGCAGGGTTTTGTTTTTGTTTTTTGTTACCATTTTATGTTTTCTACTTAAAAATAAGCAAACTCATAATCTTCCTTAAAGTAATACATAGAATAAATGCAACACAACTAGGAAAAATATGAAGATTAAAAGAAGCATTGGGAGAACATTTAACTTTGGTCATTTGGACTGGATTTTAGAAAAGAAAAGTCACTCAGACCATTGTTTCCTTTGTTGAGGTTCATTTCATAATCTAAACAGAAACACCTCCGTATTTGAAGGAAAAACTCAATTATAATATCTGAGATGAGGGTGATTGTGACCAAAGCAATCTTTCTAACTATCCCTCCCAAAATACATGATTCTATTTATCTGAGAAAATCATACACATGCATTTCAAAATAAACAGCTTTTTATTTCATAGAGAACTGGTCACAATGAGCTCGGGTTACAGAGCTGCCTGTTTGGACAACCAAAAAAGCAGTCTCAAGGATTCAGGAAGTTAGGCTCACTTCTTTTATTGACACTGTGTTTTCCATATCTCAAAATAACTCCCAGGGTTCTAGTTCTTCCACTTAGCAATATTTCTAAATTACTTCCTTTTCTCTGTCCTCTCACTTAGCAAACCTGCAAAATACTGAACCAGTTTAAAAAATGACCAAAGCTTCTGATATTTTAGAAGTCTTCTAAATAGAAAGGATTTTTTAAGTGCTAGTGGTAATTAAATAGTGAAATCTGATGGTAAAGAGTATGCTTATTTTAACTAGTGGTACAGTTCCTGTGTGTGGAGAGTGGTGGCTCCAAATTCCTGCACCTCTAAGTAGTGGGCAGAGTGGACTTATTTTAGGGACACTTTATTTAAGCCAACAGAATGTGGTCTTGTTCCCCCCCAGATAATTTCCTAGGACACACTGGCATTCAAAAATCCTGAGCATAAGCTGCAAAGATTTGGCAACTGTTGTGGTTGAGATGTGTGTGTGTGTGTGTGTGTGTGTGTGTGTGTGTGTGTGTGTGTGTGTATTCACATACACACAAGCATGAAGTATGGTGTGTTGAGAAAAATAGACCAGTTTCAGCTGGGAGCCTGGCATTCCTTAGGCAATAGCAAGAACCAAGGAAGAAAAAAGGGACACTCACTTCCTTTATGCAGCCAGGAGACTGCTGATTTATCAACAGTGTTCCAGCCAAGGGCCAGATTCAGAAAGAGAGCTACCCTCTCTAGGACCTTATTTCTCTAAGTTCTGCAGGGGATAGGAGGTACAGGAAAGAAATACAGTACTGCCTTAGAGCAGTGCTGGATAATAAGGTAAAAATTGTGTTTTTTTTTTTTTTTTGAGGTTCTTAGCCTCCCATTCATTATTTCTTATAGAGCTTTCCTTCCTTTTTCCTAGCCCATGTCTCTCTTATTTCTAGCTGCTTCTCAATTAATTCCTATTAAAGGACTATCTGATAATGAGGAGTATTGGTTACTAGGTAGGACCCCTTCTGAAGGAAATAGTAAAGTAGAGGCAATTAAAGCCTAAAATGTGTAGTTGTTATTTGAGGACCCCCAAAAATCACATCTCAAAGACAGAGATGGCTACTGATTAATCCCTATGCAAGGTCCTACCTAAAATAATCTCTTTGAACCAAGGCAGAATGCTACAGTTTGTGGACAAAAAAGGAGCTCAATAAATTCTTTCTGACTTGAAATAATTTGGCCACAGACCTAACAAAAAAAAAAATAGTATATGAGCCTCCTTAGCTTACTTGTAGTTTACAAAGTATTACTCATATGTCCACGGAGTTTTAAGCATGAACCTAGAGATATTATCTTCATTGAAGGACATCATGCAAAATACACAAATTAATTTATGTAACTGTTGTAATGGTCAGGGGCCCCAGCTTCCTGTTTGGCATGTTTTTGACATGGTATCCAAGCAGTTCACCCAATCACCAACTTTGCATTCATTTCTTCTGACAAATAGCTCTGCAAAAACAAAATTGTTTTATTAGTTTTTATTCTCTGGCATTTTGGCTTTCTCTAGAACTCTTGGTTGGAATTTTTATAATTTATTCTATTTTTGCTACCTAAGTAGTTGGAGGGCAAAAACAAGAATGAGTAAAAGGATGCACTAGTTGCAAACATTTTTTTCTCTGGTATGCTCAGAACTACCATTCCAAGTGTCTTCCAGAAATTTTAAGAGATCTGAGGAAATAGAGGTTAAGAACAAGTTATTTGGATTGTGCTTTATATGTATTTATATCTATCTATCTATCTTTTTTCTATCATGTATTTCCATCATATATCTATCCTAAAGGTTTTTTTAAAAGAAAAGCATTGAAGCCATTTTGTGGGATCTCTTTAAAGCCAATGAAATAAGTTAGTTCTGGGCTTTTAAAAGGAAAGAATCAGGTCACATATCACCATATGAGAAGGTGTCTGATTAGGTCATTCTTTGCCTCTCTTATAACTTGCTTTTCAAATATCCAGAAGAAGTGGAAATAAAAAGCAAGAAGACATTAGCTGAAGACTCAAAACCTCAGAAAATATATATATATATATATATATATATATATATATATATATGAACTTCATTTAATACAAACTCATTCCTCATATCAAACCACAGTAAAATATCAGTGTGTAGATTGGTAGGAAATGCTAAAGAATGAAGACAACAATGACAAATGGGATGAAACCCAATAAATAAATGATTTAACTGTCATCAAAATGGATTATGTGTTTAGGGAATATTATTTCATCCAAATAGAGGAGGCTTGGCTTGCATTTTCACTGTTCATATTTAGTCATTCTCTCCTTGGGTACACAAGGGGCAGTCAATCCAAATTACCCGTCCTATAGGGCTCTCTCTCTGTCTCCTGCTTTTTGTTTGCCTATTCATTCCGTGCACAAAGCCCAGCCTATAGAAGGAGTGGCTTGGGGGTGCCCAGAGGCATCTCACAACAATGGCTTTGAGTCCTCCGTTTAACTCTTCAACTGATTAATATTCTGTGTAGCCAGAAGCCAGCCTGACTCAGGGCCTTTGCTTAAAGAGCAGATGGATTATGGCCACTGCTCCTCAATTGATTCATTATTTAGGCCATTAATTTTCTTCTCACCAAAAACATCTGGCGCCTGATGCTTGGGGATAAACTGATATTAGCTTCAAGCAAGTTTAATAACAGGTTCATCATCTATGATTGCAGGTTAAAACCACAGATAAGAGTTCAGAAAGTATCCAAGTATTTCAAAAGAAAGGATGCTGAATAAGCTGTTCAGCTTAGAAATATTTCAGAGAAAGGATTAATTTTGTTTTGTTATTTTTCAATAAAATTCCACTCACTTTTTGGTATTTTTACATTACTAATAATCTTAAATAAGAGAATAAATATTAAAGAACTTTGAAAACTATAAAGTGTGACACAAATGTGAGGTTGATTTATAATTGTTATTCTTCCCTTCAATTCCTTTTAGACCAGGTGGTAAAAAGGTAAATAAATGACATTATTATTTTAGATTATAAGATTTCTAATAATATATTGAATATGTCTTATTTTTATATCCCATGATAATTCATGTTTATTGGCCAGATCCTTTATCCTCCAGATACTACTAAACCACATTTTGATCATTAAGCTCTCTTTTGCCAAAATAGCTAAAGGGTGCCGGCTATAATTCTATTACTCCTTTCTAAACCGTTTTCCTTCTTTTGAGATGAAAATTTCTCCCATTTTAATGTTTCAGAAGCTTTTGCCTATCAAAAAACTATCCTGCGGAAAGGTTCTACTATCAGTCATTTACATCTTAGTATAAATGTGTTATCTCTCCTATAAAGGATCTGTAGTTAAAGACTAAAATGAAAGTGTAAAATGAAAGGACTATGACAAAGGAACTTAAATTAACAGTAAAGGGATAAAAATATAAGTGCACACATGTATGTGTATATTATTCTGTCACTGGATACTTCCTGCCATACCAGAACACACACTTATATAGATGACTGGCAATTCTGCCTATGTGCCTAGCTGTCCATATTGGCTGCAGGTAGGTGTTTGGCACCAATCTGCAAGAAGTTAAAAGCCCAGAGTGGTTGCCAAAAATAAACAGTTGTGTGGGTGGGCCTAGCTAGACATTCATAACAGACATCTGGCTTGGACCATCCCTGTGGGCTATAACTTCAACATGCTTCCTCCCAGCACTCCTGTGTCCTATGCAATGCCTGCTGGAAAGCTGCTCAAAGGTTAATGTTTTAAGAGAGGTGAGTGAGCCTGTAGTGTACAGCCTCAGATTTGTAAACAAGCACACCCTCCAAATCCTAATTCAGTAGAAACTGTGAGTCAATAACAAAGGTTATTTACTAGGCTAGTAAAGTCCCAATACAGATGATTGGTTATTTTTAAGGGTCTAAATCCCAAGCACACAAAAAAGGATATTTCAGTTTAGTCAAAGCCAATTGGACTTTTTTCTCAATTCTCCTTGAACAGAAAAAAGGGATCCCTGCTTCCCCGCATCTTTCCACAGTTCTTTCCCTTCACTCTTATGCCCTATTTTTTGATATATTTCTTCTTTTCAAGGAGAAAATGTCCCAGTGTGTGCAAGCTTTTAGAATGTATGATGGAAGGTAAGGATGAGAACTGTACCTGTCTTTCAGGGCTAAAGTCCAAAGACACATTTTAGGGACATTTTCAGGACTGGGGCAGCCAAGGTAATTTCTGAGGCAAAAGTTCAGTTAATTGGTCATTTTGACAATTTGATTAATTTCTCCTTCACAGGTCCTTCAGCTTACTGCCTACCACTCAGCATCCCATTTCTACCCGCACCACCACTTATGGAATTTCCAGAGTTAATGCATTGCTTTAAAGGTGTGGAGAAGAATAGTTCCCAGATTTAGAGATTTCATAAAGCAGTTCACCTCCAAGAAAAGATTATTTGACCAACACAAGGTTGAAAGGCTGCTAACTTTTCAGTCTGCCAAATAACATATTTAATGTTGTCTACTTACACTGTGACTCCATATAAGAAAGGTTATTTTAACACCAAACAAAATGTAAGATTGACAAAACCTCAGTTAAACAAAAAACTATTTAGTGTTATGCTATTACTCACTTCATTGTTCTTTTATATATATGTTTTTTTCATTTCACCGTGACACAGGTCTGTTGATGTCTAGATGAGGACTGGCATTTGGGAAAAAGTGATGTAGACATTATCTGTATTCTCAGTGGGCCGATGATAATAGGTCACGGAATCTATGTTCATGATATTTACATTCACTATTTGCTTAAAGATGCTATACTGGCTGCTGAATACAAAAGGACTTAACAAATGAAATTGTGATTAACAGAAATGGCCTTGCTCATGGATCTTTATTGACCTGTGTATTTTATAATTTGAGTAGTACCATGAAAATGTCCCGTCCCTGATTACAATGTGTCCTTATTTAAATTTTTCCATTAAGGATTCACTACTTGGTGCTAAAATCAAATATTCTCTAAAAATTCAAATATTTTTGGAAAGTTAATTTTATACTATAAAGTATTATCAATTGCTTGTACTTTCATGTAAAAAGCTTTCCTCCTAAAAATTCCTCTGTTAAAGACATTGAAAGGAGAAAAGTTTTTAAGTTCTAAGGACAAAGTTGAAGGACTAAAGGATCATTTTGAAACATGGAGAAGGGTAGAGCTCTGATCTGGATATCTTTAAAGTCTGAGTGTTCTAGGAACCTAGAAGGCAAAGTATAGGAGGTAACAGACATGGGAAAGCTCTAATCTAACTTGTAATTTTGCCAAAGGTATTGAGACTCTAGATAAAATCTTAAATTCCCCATATTTAAAGTATTCCACTCCTTTTATTCATTCTGTCCTCCATTACTCACACCCAAATAGTTACTGAATATGTGAGGATAATTACTAGTATCCTTTATGGTAAAAAAAAATAATAGTTTTCTACCTACAATATAAGAGTGTATTTTAAGCCTTCTTAATGAACCTCTCTAGGCATCATCCTGCTATTGGGTATGACAGCTCTCCAAGGTCACTAAGTACTTCTGTATCCCATGCCAGTTCTCCTTCTTACAAATATTCACACCAAGGATTTTATAACCCTGGGAGGGAGGGATCTTGCTCTCATTGAATTTAACCTCCTTTATCTGGTAGACCCTATAGTGGGAGCACATGTATCTGTAGCAAAGTTCAGTGAAGGCAGGCTTGTACTTTGCTTTAGTTTCTTGATATTTGGTCACATATGCTACTCTGAAAAAGAACTGTTAACTAAGATGAGAAACCAACTTCTAGGTCTCTCAAATGTCCCTTTTTCCTCCTTCCCAGAAGTTTAAGAACCTGGGGCTTACCCTGACCTTTGGTTCCTCTAAGATGGTTAAGTATATTAAATGATACTATGACCCTTGGCCATATTCATTAAGCCCTAGTGGGCCATTGATTTTTCTTAATATCTTATTGATTCTAATTAGTACCTAGTATATTGACATTCAATATATTCCTGGTACATATGATGATAATGAAGGTTACATTCATAATGGTCTGATGTAATTCCTTAGATATTTGGGATGAGAGAAAACATAATCAACCAGCTACTATGTAATACAGTAGTCACATTCACAAAGTACAAAATGGAATATTGTTTATCATATGATTCCTTCATATTCTCCAGATTTTACTTAACAATCTGGGAAAAAATGAAGGTTAGTGCCTCTTCTGGCTGAAGCTGACTCTCCTGAGAAAGTAGAAAATCAGAATGATAGAGCAAACTTTAAACAATTGTCTATTTTCCAACTTCTTTTCATGAGCTTCATCAGTCCTTCACTGTCCATAAAGGATTATAAATGAGCTGTTAATTCCAACTTCCCAAACTCAAATATGATCTAATTTTCAAAAAGCCCTCTTTCTTTTGGGCCCAAATAAAACATATTTTAACATTAAACTTATTAGTCAAGTTAGGGTTTTCAGATAAAATACAGGACTTCTGTATTTTTATTTGCTAAATCTGACAACCATAGAAAGGGAAGATGTGTGGCAGTATAGCAGTGTTTAAGAAAACAGGCTTCAGTGTTTGACAGACTCTGGTTCAAACCATGGCTTTGACATAAAGTAATTACATAGCTTTAATAACATCACTTAACCTGTCTAAGCTTCAGTGCCTTCAACTGTAAATGGAGATGATAATAATATTTAGTTCATTGGGTTTTCTTAGAATACATTAGATCACCCATAAAAATTGATGTCTAATGCTCAATGACTATTGTCCTTGTTTTCTATTCATTGAGTGTGCCTATCTCATAACAACTGGAACCTAAGGATTATAACCCTGAAGTAAACAGGTGACAAAAAGAAATGGACTTTAAGAGAGAATTTAATGAGTGTTGCTCTCTGGCCGACTCTGATAACTGCCTGAGTTTCTGAGAACAAAGTCAGGAAAGCAGTGTTTGTTCAATCTTGAGAGGGACTACCCTCAAGCATTTGAATTATCTAAGTAATTGAACATTCCTTAAATAATTTACAATTATAGTCTGGTAGCAGTGTCCATGTCTATGTGAGCTTTTTTTTCCCCCTAAATGGCAATGACAGTTCCACTGTCCAAAAATCCACTGTTCTCCTCCTCTTCATCCCTCTGTCCCCTTAACCACTGACAACCACTGATCTTTTTACTGTCTCCATAATTGTGCCTTTCCTAGAATGTTAGATGGTTGGAATCATACTGTGTGTAGCCTTTTCAGATTGGCTTCTTTCACATAGTAATATGCAGTTAAGTTTCCTCCATGTCTTTTCATGTCTTGATAGCTCATTCTTTTTAGCCCTGAATATATTCCATTATCAGTTTATTTACCCATTCACCTACTAAAGGACATCTTGTTTGTTTCCAAGTTTTGGCAGTTATACATAAAGCTGCTATAAGCATCTGTATCCAGGGTTTTGTGTGTGCATAAGTTTTTAACGCAGTTGGGTGAAAACCAAGGAGTGTAATTGCTAGAGTGTATGGTAAGAGTTTTGTAAGAAACTGCCAAACAATCACATTATTTATAGTTTATTTTATTATTTTTTGTAAGGAAACTTTGGAATATAAAGACAACATATGAAATCACAAACACCACGCTCAGAATGCATCCATAATATATATGGGTCTAGAGTCTAAAATCATTGTCTAAAATTTGGACAGAGCAATATTTTATAACTATATAATTTGAGCACAAGTAACCACAGATGGCCTTGTTAAAAAGGTACCATAATAATTTAGGTATGATGAGTCAATACAATTATGTGTTAAAATAGTTTTAAAGATTAACAAAATTGTATTGAAGTAATTTTGTTAATTTAAATTATTCATGGATACATCTTTTTAAAGATTATTTTTGTAATTTATGTATTTGACACAGAGAGAGAGAGCACAAGCAGGGGGGGCGGGGGAGGGAGAAGCAGGCTCTCCACTGAGCAGAGAGCCCATGCAAGCCTTGATCCCAGAACCCCAGGATCATGACCTGAGCCAAAGGCAGAGGCTTAACCCACTGAGCTACTCAGGTGTCCCTCATGAATACATCTTTATTCATGTGAGCTTTAAAATTTTTGATTTATTTCTTTTTGGTCCTCACGTTTTTTGATAGCTAAAGAAACTTATAGAGAAGTTAAGTCATTTCTTCCTTAATCAAAAATCCTATTTTGAGAACAAACTGGGGCTAGAATCCAGGTTTCTTGACAAGTTAGCCTTATCTTAATTTTAATGCTTATTGATAATTTCACTATTATGAGAAAACTTGATTCATAAGAACTTACACTCTTAGTTGATGTTCTCATTCTACATTCATGCAACATAAAAACAGGGAAGTATATGATTTTTTTCTATGGAGATATAGCATCTAAAAGAACTCAAATGTATTTCTGGAGTTTGTCTTTTTTCTAGAGGAAAGATGAATTATTTTACTTAAAATACAAGGAATCAATGATATGTTACTTTGATGTGAGATCTTAATTCATTAATTTGCTTGGTTTCCATGTCAAGGGCATAGAAACTTTTGGTATATAATTGATGTACTATGAAAAGTATTAGCTTTTAAACTCAGTAAATGAAAGGTTTGTAGTACCAGTGTTATGTGGGCTGGTGCATTTCTTTAAAGCTTCAGGTCCTTCATTAGAAATCCTTATTAGAGTCACTAATAGATTGACTTCTTCAAAAGAAAATATCTAAAACAAATTAGAATTAGACCACAATGAGGAAAAAGGTGACAGTCCTACCATTTTCACTGTGACAGTGAAATTGTCCACAATACTAGCCTAATCGGATGATAAAACAGTTATCATTAGTAAACTATTGCCTGTGTGAAGAATGTGCCTTTCAATGATTATAATTAATTAGAAATGAAACAGATAAATACCTCCTTTTAATTCATGTAAGGGTCATAAATATTGCTGTTATCCTCAATGCATTATTCTTTATTTCTTGATTTTGAGCATGGGTTCATGCAAATGTGCATGCACTCACACACACGCTTATGCTGTCACTAAGATATATCCATTAAAAAACCAGTACATCCACACATCTAGAATGCAATAGGCAGAGTGACAATATTTGGAACTCTGTAGTTTATGCCTTTTGAAATTTGAATACAAAAACAAGTAGAGAAGTAAAAATTCCTGTTAAAAATTATAAATGAAAGAACATTTTTCAGTGAATAGGGTTTTTTGTCCAATTCCTTTTAATGTTAGGAAAGGGTTCATTAGAATAATAAAAGATATCTATCATTAAAGATGACATAGATTTGTATTTCTTGGCTGAAACTCGGTGAAATACCTCAATACGTTCTTAGAGAACAGCTTCAGAAATATAACTGATTATTTTCTTTTTCTCAAAGTGACTAAATTTGTATGGGTTATGGAAGACATAGAGCGGAAGGTATAATCCATTTTTTTTTTTTAAGTAATGGGACTAGAAATCTTTTGTAGAGGTAATGACTGTATACTTTTTTGTTGTTGTTTTACCTTGAGCCTGAACTTCAGTCTAGGTAGTATTCTATGTTCTCTGAGGCCAGTCAAAGCCAGCAATGATGTAGAAGAAATTAGATTAAGAGGCAGTTGTGAATTTTCACCCCAGCTCTGAGATTTACATAACAAGTGATCTTTTGCAAGTCATTTTGATTCTGAGTTTTCTCTCATTTAGACATTGGGGATATCTATACCACAGGGCTATTGTGAGGATGTGAAGTGAAATGCGAAGTCTTAAGTGTATACACATGAGAGACCTCAATTTTTATAACTATCAGTCCAATTAAAGAGGTGTAAATTAAGTGAAAAACATTTTGATTATTCTGGCTAAATAATTAAGTTAGTTTACATATGACAAATTTCTGAGTCTCATCTGAAGTTACTTCTCAATTAGGTTAGAATTTTACTGGAGCAATTTGTTTCAGACTTGTAAGTCTACAGAGAGTCTATCTTGCTCACAATATTGTCTTGTGGATATAATGTAATCACTTCTTTTAGCCATCATTACCTTCTTTCTCTTTCACTAAGCTTTGAGAATATAAATATTTCTCTGTGTCACACAGACTCTTGCAAGTTCCTAGAGAAAAACACACATCAATGGAAAATGAATTAGAAAACAAAAAGCAAAATGCATGAAATTTCTCTTTTCTAACTACCTGCTTATTTATATTGGACTCAATATTGAATAAATAGGGAATAAATGTGGAGTCTAGATCTCATTAAACCTACTACCTGAGATCCTGGCCAATCCATAGGAGAAGTACTTTTCTTAATCCATATAAGTTTATAATCCTGCAAGTTATTTTAATGGTTTGTGTGTACATGTATGCTGACACACATTTCTCTCTCTCTCTCTCTCCTTTTTTTTTTTTTTTTCGGTTGTAATTTCAAGTTCTAAAAGCAGCTTAAAAGATTTAGATTAAGTTAAGAAATTATAAGGAATCTTTAAGTGAGTTAAAGGAAAAGTTGAAATTGGGCACCACTCATTACCTAAAAAATGAGTACATTCCTCTTCCTTCCAGCTGTGGGCAAGGTCATATTGGATGGGGTAAGGGATCTAAACTTCAGAACAAGAAGCCAGTTTTCTTTCTTAGTAGGCTACTACAAATCCTTTTAAAGACCAAAGATCAAATTTTAAAGCTGTCATTTCATTAGGGGCAACTTGTACTGTTTGACTTTTTTTTTTTTTTTTTTTTTTTGCTTTAATAATAACTAGTCCTGACATCATTACTGTGAAGGATTCTGTAAAAAATAGGAGGCTTTAGCAAAGTTTCTATTAAATCAAAGAGCAAGAAAGAAACTAAGCTAAATGACAAGAGAGCCATGAAATGTGTCTTATTTTTCACACTTTTCTCCTGTGTGCTTCTTCCACATGTGCAATACTAAGATACAAAACATTTTATCATCAAGGAACTGTTACTTTAATTATAAAGTGAAACAACCTTGCTAATGTAGTCTGAAAGCCTTGTTAGTTCACACTCCAGACATGTAGTTCTGAATGGGCTCCAAATTCAAATACTTAGAAAGCCTGCTACCATCTGATTGTGATGTGGAGGCTTGAAACAGCCTTCTACTACACCCTACTGATTTGAGTCATCCTGGTTTTATTCCTGTGTTTTATTTATTTATTTGGAACTGCAGCTTTTGCCCTTGGGATAGAGATAAAATACTAACACTCCTTTGGTCCCAAGCAGCATGCACTTTTGAATAGTTCATTCATGGGGAACCATTTGTTTGAGAAGGCTTTTTGTCTGATTATTGGCCTGGCCTTTAGGGCTCAGGCAGAGATGTGATGAGCCTTGCAGGAAAAATTAAAGAAGATGTAAACAGTAAATGCAGACATTTTGCAACATAGCTAAAAATAAATTGCACTACAGGCAATTATGCAAGTTTTACTGGATACATTAAAAAGACATTAAATGCACAGCTGTTTTAAGTGTCTTTTAAGCTGATAAATTAACTGTCTAATAAATTGTAAGATCTGTCAGCTAATAATGCTATTTTATCTGCTTTAACATATGCCTTCCTAGTTCATGAAGCATTATTGTAAGTGCCAAAAGGAGATAATGTGCATTTTACAGTGTTATGTCTTAAGTGGAATGGATCATTGGCCATGAAGAAGTGTGTTAATAAATCTCCTAGGCTTTGTTAATTGCACTCAATGAAGTGTCACTGTTAAAACACAAAAGATGTGATAGAGAAAGCTGAACATAATGTCTTTCAGTTTTACAATTAACAGTTCACTAGGCAAATCGACCAAAAAGACCATAATTTGTTGAAGCCTTATTAACTTACATTTTTCTAGTCAAGGTCATAATTGTGGATGGCTTAAAGCTATCTTTTAATTCTCATCACAAAAGTAACCTTGCTAGAAAGAAGAAACATTTTTCTCCAAGTGGCATGAGATGCCTACCAGGTTCAAGAAAAATAAAGCAGCACTGAATCAAACAATAGTCTTTTAGAATCATTCACCATCAAGCACATATCCTCATCCTTGACTTGAGAAAAAAGCTATTTTGTACTGCTCGTCCAAGATAGTAAGTAAAAGAGGGTAGTGCACAAACTATGAAATTAAAAGACACTGCTTCAGAGGCCATTAAGATAAGCCCTCAGCCATTAAAAAAAGCAATAAAATTTGAAAGTTTAATTATGTGAAATTGATTTATTCTTTCCTTTTAAATTCAGATGACACCAGTATATTCAATTTGAAAACTCAATATAAAAAGCTCTTTCTTATAAGTTTTGAGAAACTTACAATGAGGGTCATGTTGTTTATATGTTAAAGCAAGAAATGCTTTCTTTTTACTGCTGGGAATTTACTCTTGATTAGTTTTTATTATGCTGCCAGTTTGCAATTCTGACCCCACAAAATCAGAAGTTGCATCTTTTTTTTTTTTAAGATTTTATTTATTTATTTGACAGAGAGAGAGAGACAGTGAGAGAGGCAATACAAGCAGGGGGAATGGGAGAGGGAGAAGCAAGCTTCCCGCTGAGCAGGGAGCCTGATGCAGGGCTTGATCCCAAGACCCTGGGGTCATGACCTGAGCCAAAGACAGAAGCTTAAGGGTTGAGCCACCCAGGTGCCCCAGGAGTTGCATCTTTAATAATACTCTGGCTTCAACAATAATTTTCACAAAACATGTGTAGATAAAGCAAATGGGAAACAATGAAACTATATACTACCTTTAAAGCCAGATGGAACTTCATCTTTTGGGCCAAGTATAACATATTTCATGTGTTTGTTTTAGTATCAGATTCTCCAAAATTGTTAACCACCCAAAAGCAAATTTGAGTAAATTACAGAAATCTTGCATCAGAATCTCTGTTCAATTTTTACTAGTTGAGTGATCCACTAAGCCCTCATTTATTTATCTATAAACTAAAATAAAACCATCTACCTTATAGAATCATTGTCAAGATCAAGGGAGAAAATTTATGTGAAATACTCTAAAAAGCCAAATTAGTATTATTTATCCTTAATTGTGTGTTAAAACATCAATTATATAATTGCTAATATTCAAAACACTTTCACATCTAGTATCTCAACTAATTCTTACAACAATCTTTTGAGAAAAGCAGGGCAAGTACTTCTTAAACACAAAATATCTTCTGATGGCCTATTGAGAATAAGGTGCTATGCTACAGGTTATAATTCTATAACAAAGTATGATACTGACTTCATCTCTCTTAAAGCTCATCATCTGGTTGAGTAATCATAGTGGTATTACAATAGAGACAATTAAAGCTCAGTGAAGTGAAGTTACCTTCCTAAGGCTACACAGTAAGACTAGGGGAAAAACAACTTTAAGCCTTCTGGTATAGTTCACTTCTAAAAACACCTTGAAGATGTGAAGCAAAGTCCCCTAAATCTCAGTCCAATATTCTTTAACTTGCTCACACTGCTTTACTTAGACAACACAGAAAATGAAAATGGAATAGATCCAATGTTAGAAACTATTGTAGGCATTCTAAACGCCTTGATGATATTTGGACTAGATGGAAAGGAAGGAATAGAGTGAAAGAACTTTAAATCTTTTGTGCTATATTCAGTAAACTATTTGAGTAGGGCTGCCTCAGATAGCTTCATTTCTGGCCAGACCACCCAAAGGAATGGAAGTCCTAATTATCTCCACCACCAATCTTTCTTTTTGATTGAGTATGAATGGGATGATTTGATCTTAAGTGGAGATTATACACTATGCTATGTCAGCCAGTCTTCAAATAAGCTTAAAAGAAGCTTTTTAAAGAATATACATCATCAGTAGGGGAAAGTAGATTGGGAGTGTTTTTTTCCTTAAACTCAAGAATATTTCAATCACGTTTGTTTTTGAATTGCTGGTTCTACTTGTGGTTGGAAACTGCAAGAAAAGAAATACTATCAGCTTGTTTATTAATGTCTTTAGTACATGTGTAGAAAAAATAAAAGTTATTCAATCTTCATGAGATTTCTTGGTTCATGATGGGTGTACACAAGATTGAGAAACTAAAAGTATCAAAACTTCCAAAAATAGTCAAGTTAAAAAATGTATGTACCATATTCTCAAGATAAGAATTGTGTATTTTAAACAATATGAATTAGAAAGAAATAATCAAGAAATTTAGAAAGATAGAAAGATGGAGAATAGTAAAGAGAAAGATGGAGAGGGAGAAAGAAAGAATGTAAGAATGGAAGGAAGGAAGGAAGAAAAGAGAGAGAGGGATGGAGGGAAGGAAGGAAGAAAGGAAAGAGGTAGAGCAGGAGGAAGGGAGGGAAAGAAGGAAAGAAAGAGAAAGAAAAAAGAAAAAGGAAAGAAACAAAGAAACAAGGAAAGAAGGAAAGAAAGAAAATATAAGAAGAGAAAAGGAAAAGAAAAGAAAAGAAAAAGGAAAAAAAGAAGGAAGAAAAAGAAAGGAAGGAAGGAAGAATGGAAGAAAGAAGAAAACATAGCATACTATATTAAAAGATGAGAAGTGCACATATTTGGAATACTTCTCTATGGCCAGGATCCATATTCCTATAAAACATGTAAAATATGTCAGATCTTACCAAATTCAAATGTTGCATTTTCCACTATATATGGATTCAAATTCCCATGGCTTAATAATAATAACAGTAATAATAATTTGTTGAGGGCTTACTATATATTATTCTAAGCACTCTGCTTATATTAGCTCATTTAATCTTAGCAATAACCTCATGAGACTGGTTATATAAATATCTTCCATTTCACAGATGAAAATTAAAGGCACAGAGAGAGGTTAAATAACTTGATCTGGGTCACACAGCTAGCAAGTTTTAGAGACAAGCTGTCTGATTCCAGAGCTTACGATCTTAGCCACTAAGCATATTCACTAAATAGTATGCTTTTTCCATTATCTTCCAGGAAGAGAAGAAAATAACCTGCCTGTTCAAGTGTTCTTACAGCTGGCTCAGTTCCTTGTTGCAAGAAAAGGTAAGCTAAGATCTGGGGGAGTTATCAGGGCTATACTGAGTTTGTAGTTTAATTACCCATGACTCCCCAAAAGATAATATATCTGTTCAGTTTTAATAACTTTCATTATTTTTATTATTTCAAGCAAGGTATATGTTCTTCATAGACAATTTAGAATATAGATATAGAAAATTATAAAACTAGGGGTGCCTGAGTAGCTTAGTCGGTTAAGGGTCCTACTCTTGATTTCAGCTCATGTCATGATCTCAGGGTTGTAAGACTGAGCTCTGCATTGTGCTCCATGCTGGGCATGCAGCCTTCTTAGGATTCTCTCTCTCCCTCTCCCTCTGCCCCTCCCTCTCTCTCCCCCTTCTCTAAAAACATATATAAAAATATTTGAAAGACCTATAATCCACATCCAGCCAAAAATAATCACTATATATCTGTATGTACACACACACATGTGCACACACATGCCCACAAAATCAACCATCTGCATAAAAGATGTGAGGCATAACTTAGTGGTCATACATGTATAAAAAAAACCCCTCTAGGGTGTTTATCAACAGTAAGCACAATATGAGAAAGCAAAATGGTATGCTTTTGCTCCCAAGATGCTGAAGTGATCTTTAATAGGAGAAGTTCTAGAAACAAGAAGCCAAGAGACCTGTTCTAGTTTATATTGTTCCAACTACACCTGAAAAATTATGTTTAGTTATGGACACCACATAGGATATTGACAAACAAGCATCCATCCATAAGAAAATGGGATAGTATAGGGGTATGAAGTCATGTTAGAGTAGGAAAAATTGATAGAGCATAGAACTTAGAATACTGAGAAGTCCAAGTGCCTTCAATTTCTGTCTTCAGATAGCTGAGGAACTGTTACCTGAAATAGCAATAAAACCTATATTACTACATAGCCCAAATTAGAAAAATTTCCAAAGTTTTTGAGGATAACAAAGGTGGAATTAATTTCTTGGGAAATTAGTTCTTTGTCAGTGAAGGTGATCAAGCAAAGATAATGCACATTCACTTGTTTAAAATGTTTCACAGGGGATTCAAGCTTTGGAGGAAAGCATTGAAGAGTCTTGCCTTAGTTCAATTTGGGCTGTTAAAAAAAAAAAATACCATAGGCAGGGTGTTTAAACAATACAAATTTATTTCTCACAATTCTGGGGGCTATAAATCTAAGATTAAGTTTCCAGCATATTCAGTACCTAGCAGAGGCCCACTTTTCAATTCACAGATCACACCTACTCACTTTATCCTCACATGGTGGAAAGAGCAAGGAAGTTTCCTGGGTCTCTTTTATAAAGACACTAATCCCGTTCATGAGGGCTATGCCCTCATGACCTAAATACTTCCCAAAGGACCCACCTCCAAACACCATCACACCGGGGATTAGGTTTCAACGTATGAAGTTTTGGGGGAAACATGCACCCATTCTATGTCCTCCTTTACCTTTGAGTCCATATATAAGTCCTGAGCCTTAGGCATTCAAAGACTTTAAAACTTAGGTATGATCCTGGGCAAAATTGTGAAGGTAATCCATCTTATTTTTCAATACCCTTTTCTGTTGTTGGGATCTTTCACTGTGCAGTAGTGAAAGATTTGGCTGTGCAGTAGACCTCACTTTCACTTTCTCCAGAACTAGAAGCTCAGGTCCCTGCTGGCAGGCCTCAGGCCCTGCTTTTTTCCCCCTAGACTTTTCCCCCTAGCCTTCTTTTCTATTCTCTTAGGTGCTAGCAATTCAGACAGTAATCCAAGCAAAGTGGGTTATAATGGGTTAATGGCTTTATCCAAACAGATATGATATTTGTATTCCATCAGTGACATCCCCCATGCAAACAATGAAAGGATGTAAGGCAGTTGAGAATGAAGTCGAACACCTATGGTGATTTCAGGTCCCGAAAAGAGGAATGAGGAATGAAAGTAACTTTTCCACAGGATGTGGGTTGTTGTGAGAACTTTTTTTAAATGTAGTTTCTCTAACATATTTCCTCTACCAGTGAATCATAAGCAGAATGGAAATCCAGAGATAGCATCAAAATATCTAGGGGAAGTTTGTGGAATCTTCATCAACAGAGATCTATACAAAGAGCATAAACTAACCTTTCTGGGATGATAATAATACCTCTGGGTATTATACCACTCAATGCCCTTCCATACACATAATTTCATATCAGTCTTTTAAAACTCTGAGGTAAGTGAGGTGGGAATAATTATTCTAATTTTACAAATGGGAAACTTGAGGTTCAGAGTATTTAAGTAAGTGGCTTACATTACTTATGCCTAATTAGGGATAGAACCAAGAAAAAATAAATTCACATATCCTAAAGTCATTGTTCAGTGATATTTTCTATGATGATAATTTTTAAAGTTACAAATAAATATTTATTGAATGCTTACTATACAATTAGCCCTGTATTAAGCAATTCACTCATATTATCTCATTGGATCTTTTGGAAACACTATGATGTAGATATTATCATGCCAGTGTTACAGATGTGAAAACTGAGGTTTATAGAGATTAGTTCTCTCTCCCCTCATGAACGGGATTAGTGTCTTTATAAAAGAGACCCAGGAAACTTCCTTGCTCTTTCCACCATGTGAGGATAAAGTGAGTAGGTGCGATCTGTGAATTGAAAAGTGGGCCTCCACTAGGTACTGAATATGCTGGAAACTTAATCTTAATCTGACTTGTCTCAGACTGCATAATTAGTAAATGGCATATATAGTATTTTAAGCCAGATTTGTTTGACTATTAAGTCCACACTATTTTCTCTTCAAAGCCACCATCTGTGCATTATACTGGTCCTAGACTACGAGTTGTTTACTTTTAAGCTCTGCATTCCAATTTGACCTTTTTAATCGTTTGTTAAATCCACAAACAATATTCATTTCTTAGTTTAGAAACTCAGATATTAGGCACAAAAGATAGACAGCTTTAGTTTTTAAAACAGATAATACCTATGCAAAATGTATAATTGAATATATATTACTTAATATATAATTAATATAATAAAAGTCAAAGAATACAGAAGAGAATAGAATGAAAAGCAAGTTTCTCTTTAATCAGTGGATCCCCATCCCTGAGTTCCCCAGCAACACCGCCCCTCATCCTTACTGTCCTCCTTCAAAAAGCAACCATTCTTAACAGTTTCTGGTTTATCTGCCTAAGGATATGTTATTGTTTTATTTACATAATTTTATGTATATGTTTATGAATATGTATATATGTATAAATATAAATATGCAACTGTACATGCTATATGTGAACACATGAAAATATCTATGACAAAAGGTAAAATTTCTAGAGGTGGAATTGCTGGAGCTCATGGTATATACATTTTGTTACTTTGATAGATATTGCTAAGTTCAGTTGTGTAAGTTTAAGTCCTACCAACAATTTGTCAGAAAGCCTTCTTCCCACAGCCTTTACAACACAGTATGTAATCAAACACTTTAGATGTTGTCAAAATTATAGGCAAAAACTGGCATCTCATAATTTTAATTTGTATATATTTTCCTATGATCGATGTTGTATTTGATTTCATACGTTTAAAGGCCATTTACATTTTTCTGAGTTGTCTAGAAATAGCTCTGCTTATTTTTCTATAGAGTTGTTGGCTTTTTCTTATTGATTTTTAGAATTTAAGGTATAATAAAGAAATAGGGCCTTGTCAGAGATATAGTTTACCTTCTATTTCACCTTGTCATGCGCATTTTTGTCTTTATTTATGGTACATTTTTCAATGCATACAATTTAAAATGTTATAAAATTACATTTATTTAATTTTAATGGTTTTGAGGTTTTGTGTATTGTTTAAGAAGGTCTAACCAGTCTAGGATTACTTAAATGCATTCCCTATGTCTTCTTCTAGAGCTTTTATAATAACTGCTTTTAAAAAGCCTGGTTTGTGGGGGCGCCTGGGTGGCTCAGTCGTTAAGCATCTGCCTTCGGCTCAGGTCATGATCCCAGCGTCCTGGGATCGAGCCCCACATCGGGCTCTCTGCTCCGCGGGAAGCCTGCTTCTCCCTCTCCCATTCCCCCTGCTTGTGTTCCCTCTCTCGCTGTGTCTCTCTCTGTCAAATAAATAAATAAAATCTTTAAAAAAAAAATAAATAAAAAAAAATAAAAAAATAAAAAGCCTGGTTTGTGAATGAATTGTGACCAAACCACTCTAATTTCAAAGATATATTATCTGAGTGATTTCAAATTTTTAGCAAAAGCTTATGAAAAATAATTATAGAAATATATGTGCGATGGATTAATTTTAATTCAGTCACTTATTAGGATAGATTTAGCCAAAATTTGTGTAACATAGAACAACAAGGTAGACAAAGTAAACTTTGGTCAGAATCATGAATGTGGAAAGATGTCGAGACAAAAAAAATACTTCTTACACCAGATAGCTAGAGAAAAATTGCATGTACATCTAATGGTAAATGAATGGTCAGAAATATTGTTGAAAGATGCTCAGTATTTCTCTTTGGTCATGTAGTGTGTTGCATCAGGATTGGGAGAGACAATAAGCATAGGATAGTGGGATTTCTGCTATGCTCAAACTGATTTTCTTCCATACAGAGAAGTTCATCCTGCTGATAGAACTGCTTTCCAGAGATAAAAGATAGGGATTCTCACATTAAATTAAGGATACATAAAGCATGCATGTATTTCTCTCTGCTAAACTCTGAAGGGCTTGTCTGTTGGCAGAAGTGACCAATTATGACTTAAACAGATATCCATCTGCAATATATTAAATAAATGAGAGGCTGAAATTACTTAACCCATGCTCAATATATTTGCCAAAACAATAGGATTTGAGAAAAGTGGATGCAGCTTTATTTCCCTAGGAAATTTCAATAATTCATTCATTAAATGAATACAAACCCAATTTTAATGCAATGTAACTGGTAGACAAGAGACTCAATCTCAGGAATGTGAAGAATGTTGCTTTATTTTCACATGCTTGGTGGTCTCTCTAAAAGACTTTTTTCTAAAGATGGTTAAATTATACATTTTTTTCTTTAATCTTTATATCCATGGTAGAAATAAGTTGGAAAACTGAGATTTACCTTTATAATTTTGCCTTATCATTCACAATAAAGATGAAGACCAGAAAATAGGAAGAATGTACATAGCTCCATGAATAGCTAAAGGGTGCTAAAACTGAAAAAATAATTGTTTATGAATTTGCAACCGCCTTCTCATTTTTAATACCCTAATTCCAAACAAGATGTAAGAAAGTGGTCAGAGCACATATGAGCAGCAGGGAATGGGAACACCAGTGAAGAATGTATGCGACAAGGAGGATCGTTTTATTGGGGATTGACCCAGGCAAAGTTATTCAGCAGGTAAGGTGCTGTCTGCCTCAGCCTCTTTCATGCTGTCACTTGGCCTTTCCTGTGTCATCATGCTACAAATCTCTGTTACTATTGCTTTAACATGTTAGTAGCAGTGAAGCCAACTTCTGCTAGGACAAAAGCTGCTGACTTAACACCACCTTAAATCACCACATTTTACATATATAAAAACTCAGAGCAAAAACAGCAATGCTGATTCATAGTCCCAGATAGGGAATAAGGCCAGGAGATTTGGAATAAAATGCAGTCCCCACAACTTCTTACCTTTGTGACCTCAGAGAAACATCTAAATCTTTTTGATGCTCAATATCCTCATTTGTTGATTAAGGGTACTTAACTCACAGGAATATCCAGATAATTAAATTAGAAGATATATAAAAATTGCCTAAATTGTTTAGTGTATAATATATACTCAATAAATGCTATTACTATTTGATTATCCTTCCTTCAATGTTGTGATGTGTACATATCTAACCCAGTGCTTATCACACAGTGGGTGCCCAATAAATGTCAGTCAAATCTGAAAGACATGTGATTACCTGTTTTATGCTAAAATGTTAATGACATAACAATTTAGTTTATTTGTTTTGAATGAAACAAATTATTTTCTTTATTCATATGAAGGAAGAATTCTTTTTTTTTTTTTTAAGATGAATTCCATTGGATGGTAATACCTTAACTCAAACTCATGAGTCACTAATAGTACATATTCTAGAAATGTAGCTGGGAAGAGATATTACTTAAGATCAAGAGAGCTTCCGTTCATCCATCAGATCCCAACAGGAGCCTATATGATCAGAAGGTAGAATTGTTGTGATTAAGAATGTGGCCTTTGGATTCAGAATGATTTGGACTCAAGTCCTGGCTCTATCAACTTCTAGCTATGTGACCTTTAGTAAGTCACTTAATATTTCTGAGCTTCAGTTCAAACTCAATACATGTTATTTTTATTGCTGTTATTAGTTGAAATACAATATTGTCTTTAACATCACCTTTAAATAGAGAACACAGAAATTCTCTAGTATAAGCAACCCCCCAAAAATGGATCCAAATGAAAGAAATAACTCTCCAGAATCTCAATAAACTAAATAGAATATATCTCAATTAAAGCACAGATATCAAACATTATATATCTGCAGCTCTGTGTACATACAGACACAAATCATGGTAAATGCGTTTCTTGATAATAACCATAGGTAGAAATGATCGAGAAAGATGAGGTCATTCTTTTTCTTTTATTTATTTATTTATTTATTTATTTATTTATTTATTTATTTTGTGGGGAGCGGGGTGAGGCAGAGGGAGAGGGAGAGAGAAAATCTTAAGCAGGTTCCAGGCCCAGCACGGAGTCCGATGCAGGGTTCGATCTCACAGCCCTGAGATCAGGACCTGAGCCAAAACCAAGAGTTGGATGCTTAAGTGACTGAGCCATCCAGGTACAAGGTGAGGACATTCTTAAGAGCAACAATTCCTTTCAGACACCACTAGTATTCTGAGATTCTTGTACAAATGTAGCAGGATATAATATGCAACAAAAGCATGTACCAAAAGAACTCCATCATTCTGTTTTTGCTGCCTTGGCATGGACAGGAGCTAATCATATTTTAAAACACAAACATTTCTAATTAAGTGGTCTTAAGGTCTTAGAAAGACCTTATTTAGTAGCACTATACAGTAAGTCTTAATGCTCTAGAATCTAGTACCTATCTGTGCTTTACAACAAATACTTTTTGAATTTCCTTCTCATTAACCTTTGTATTCTGTTTACTTTTGTGTGAATACTTTTTTCTGAAAGATATCAAATTTAAAGTGTTTTTCAAAACTAAATCTTTAGTGTTGATAGTCACAAGATGTGTCAAAACTGGAAAGAATCCTCTCTTCCCTTAGCAAATAAAATGTGATTAAATAGTGAGCATAGGGGGTAAAATAATAAATAACCTACATTCAGATACTATCACCTTGTGAATTTAACCAAAAGATAAGGTATCAACTATCATATTTTTCCATTGATCCTATAAAATAGTTTGGATCATATTCTTAATTTTGTCTCCATATGTTACTGAAAGAATCTTTATCAGTATGTGTAAATGAACACAGCATAGTGATTCAATACAGTTTGTTCATGATAGGTATGTGAGATCATTGAAGCAACTCTGCCACTTAATCAGTTCTTTAATTTCTGCAAATTAAGTACAAACTATAAATTATCTTCATTTCACATACTAACCTACATGAAAGTCTTCTACCTTCCAGAGCACCTCTCCTGTAGTAAATTCTGAGGCTGGAGACACAGAGATGAATAAAACATGATCCCTGCCCTAGTGGTTTTCAGAGACTGGTGAAGGAGACAGATTTGTAAACATGTAGTAGCAATATAAAAAGTCTTATAATGGGAATAAGTCTCAAGTTCTATGGAACCCCAGAAGAGGCAGCATTTTTTTAATTGGATGAAAATTCTTAAAAGAAATAAGGAAAGGTGCTTTACAACAAAAAGGACAGGATATGCAAAGGTAGATAAGTGAGAAATGAATAGGATGCTCAGGGAACTATAAACTATTCAGGAAGTGGCTGAACTCAGGGCCAGTTTCAAGAGTATGTGACCTAAGTAGTTGCCTATGGCCCTCCACTCAGAAGGGTCTCATACTGATTTAATAACCTGTCATCACCATTTTGAAATTGTTAATCATTTTTGAAAGGAGTTTTGCACTGGCCCCACAAATTACAGAGTTTGACTTGGCTGCAATGAAAGGTGACTATGGGGATAGTGTTGAAAAAAGAGGCTGAAAATATGGTAGGCAAGGGCCCATTCATAAAGGTTACTGTATGCTCTGCAAAAGAGTTTTGATTTTTCCTACAGATTGATAAAGAATCACTAAAGAATTTTAGGCAGGGAAATGGCATAAGATTTTAATATTTTCCAAAGAATTTTCGGAGGACGGCATATATAGAATCAGAGGATGGGTGAAGGTGGAGGATGTTAGAAGAATATTAGAATAACCTGGTCATCCTCATGACTGTACAGAAGAATATTAAAATATTAAAGTCAAGAGGTAGTTAAAGGTTTGATGTAAAACAATGGCAGTGGAGATGGACAAATGATTATTCCCTAAAATTCACAGAGTTTAGGACAAAATACCAAAACTGACTGAATTTAATTATTGTTGTGCAGGTCTGAGTATTCTGTTGATGAGTTAACAATATTTGTATGAGTAATGAAATAAATACATAAATAATTTGTAATTTATTACATATTAATTACATAAAATTTATTCTGGCCTTTATTTTACAAAATCATTACATTTTTATAATAATAATTTTGTATCAGTTGTGTTCTGTTGACAGCAATACTAAATAAGACAGGGTGTCTTGAGTCAGTAATTTTTAGCTAGTTTTTCATTAATTTCAATTTGGAGAAACTTCCTTCAGCTTAAAGAGAGTAATAGTAAGTGGAATTATCAATACAATTCTTAAGATTCTTAAGTAATACTTAGGTTAAAATATGAACCATTACCTCAGTTAGCCTTTCTTGTATAATCAAAACTTAGTGATTTAGGACAACAATCATTTATTACCTCAAAATTTTGTAGTTGAGTTTAGGCTAGACCCAACGCATGATAAAATGGAACTACAAAATATAGTACCCAATTTTTTCAATCAACCACAATCATGTACTTCACCTATCATGGACAAACACTGTAATGTTACATATGATAAAGCATTGTTGATACTTATTACAAGAATTTTTTTAAGATTTTAATTTTAAGTAATCTTTTATACCCAACATGGAGCTGGAACTAAAAACCCCCAAGATCAAGAGTCACAAACAATGAATCATGGAACACATCAAAAACTAATGATGTAATGCATGGTGATTAACATAACAATAAAAATTTAATTTAAAAAAAAGGATTCACATACTCTACTAAGCCAGCCAGGTACTTCCATATTACAAGATATTTTAACTTCACCACATAAATCTCCATGCCTTATACTGTGATTTTTATTATTTCCAATGCAATATTTAAATCTATAGGATATTGTATAATTTCTGCTTTCAAAATTTCCAATGCTCACAAATTATAATAACTTTATGGCAGTATGTTTGTCTAACTTGTTCAAACGTCTTTCAATCAAAACTATATCTTGACCTAAAATGAAGAATAAGTCATTCTGTAGAGCAGTCTTTATAAAAATTGGCTTGGGCAATATTTGTATGTGAATATTTTTTCTTATGGTTGTGCAAACATTTTTCTTTTTTTAATGTAGTTATTTTTGGAATGTCACTTTTATTGCATATTTCTAAGCAGGTCCTTTCAATATAGAGAACCATTTCTTTATTTAAAACGTTTAATCCTTTTAAATATGAAATAGACAAACTTACCTGTTTTCTTAAAACTCCTGTTCATATTATTAGTAACAAGCAACAGTTTCAGACCAAATAACAGTGACTAGAGTAAATTCAAAATTAGTTTCATTTTCCACTAAAGACCACAAGTTGTTCTTCATTTAAAGATCTTTTGTTATTTCGCTTAATTCTTCTAGTGCATTTTGTATTTTGCCTAAATTAAATATAATTATTTTAATAGCATTTAGTTGACATATCATCATGTGTCTAAGGATGGTTGTAAGGTCAACATTAATATATATTATCTTAAATTAAGATGATCTATCTTTGGGAAGACCCAGAAATTATCATATATAATCTCAATTGTCAAAAGAAACTCTCATTATTATCAGCACAGTTGAAGCCATCTCTCCCAGTAACAATTACAATATGTTCAAGATGTACTCTGTACATAACACAAAAAAAGCTTCTGTATTTTCAGCCCAAATTTTGTCTTGTATGCTGTTTTTTTAACCAAAATTGTCAGCATCATTAATATAGGCTCACCCTCAAGAATGATTTAAATCCTAGCTTAAAATTGAAAATGGTTTATTTTCCACTCTCTTACCTATAATCAAAACCTGTAATTTTATATTAAATGTTATTTATTCAACGTAAATTTTCCCTCCTATAATCTAGTTGTGCTCAATAAAATTCACTTTTAAAATTTTACATATCATTTATTTTCTTACTTTTTAATCTATTAAATTAAAAATACCATTTTCAATTTTTCATCCTAGATGGTGAAAATTTACTTTATTCATTCTTATCCATTTTATAGGTCTGGACAAGAGACTTCAAAATAATATCTAACAAATCTAAATTTCTGTTTTTTTCTATAGTGTGCATGATTATGTTTGCTTAATTTTGGACACATTTTAAGAACATCATGACTGAATTCTATATTTGCCTTTACTTGTCTTTGTTGAACTATAATTATTGGTGTTTTTTTTTTTTTCATTTTTCCTCTGTTATGGAAGTTGCATATATGCAAGTGACATTTTGTATTCATTTAACTGCAAATCTAACTGCCTCAGAGTCATAAATATTTTTATTAATCCAAGCCGACCTTAAGGGTTGGTTGTAAAATGAGCAGTAACAGTGATAAAATACATTGTTTTGAATGGAGAATACAAAAGCCATTTTCCAGTTATTTCTCCATTTGAAAGAACTTTAGTGCAAAATGAATTATTAAATGTCTGCTATGCTCATCCAATTGATAAAAAATAGAGCATTAATTAAAATTGGATTATGCTTTGCTAGAAATATTCTCACGTTGTCATAAGGATATGACAGCCATTTTTCATGACCATAATTCAATAAACATAGTAAAGATTCAGAGATTTCATCTTTCAATTTTGTGGATTTCATGAATGTAATTTTTTTTCATTTTTTAATGGGCTGGACATAGTTGCATTTATTGCTTCTGAGTTGTGAATTTGATATGAATAATTTTTCTTTTTTGTTCCATTGTTTTAATCAGTAATTAAATTTCCACATAAAAAATATCAAGGATTTCATCTGACCTGTTCAAATTGTGAAATTGATGAGAATAATATCTTCGCTCAAATTCTTTGTTTTGATGAGGAATTAACTTTACATTAAATAAAGAATATATAATATCCTGCCCTGTTGATGAATTCTGTGGGAGTTATGCTCAAGAGGAATCTGCTCACTTTCATTATTTCTATTTAAAAAAAATTAAACACACAATATCTTTATTTTTTAATATTTATTTTATATTAATATATATTTCTTTTCTATGTTCCACTTTTATATTATCTGTTTTCATTATCTGAATATTTCCTTATTTTAATAATCTGAAGGATTAAAAAATACAGTTGTATCCAAAGGGTACAAAATTTGAATATATTTTCAGCAAAAATGCAAATTTAACTAAATATAAAAATCAAAAATTAAAATATTTTGTTTTTATTTGCTTTTAAATATTTAAAATAATTTATTGGATTTAAAATATTATGAATTATAATTAATAATATCAAAGTTAATAGCTTAGTTATTAAAATAAATCTGATATTCTTTTATTTAATTTTCTAAACTCTAAATTTCTAAAACTCTAAACCTTATTAAATGATTTTATAAAGAAAAGCTGTATTTCTAATATTCATCTAGTTGTTAAAATAATCAGTATCATGCTTGATTCACATATCTACATATATAAATATGTGAGTAATGTGAATTATTCAACAGTACAAAATGTTCCTCAGCTTATATATGTGCATACTGTGGGAATCATGAGTACCTCTACAATAAGGGATTGGAACATGAAGGGAAACAAAAAGAAATGCATGTTTAGCACCACTAAGAAATGATTCTTTGTTATGCAAGAATCTATGCCATTGATAACAGCTGAGAGAAAGGATGTGACAAGTTAATTTACCATTTCACTTATCTTTGTACTTTGGCTGCCTAAATTCTCCTCACACCCTAAAGTAGTGCCCACCTCCAACACTGGTACAATCTATAAACCTTTATGTTATTTGAATGCAGTCATCATTTGGTTCAAGGATATAGTGTAAGGGATGTGAAGGAGAATTTCCCTGGGGTCTCAAGAGTGCTAGCTGTAAGAATAGATTCTGGAGTTATTAGTTACCCTATGCCAGAGCTTAGCACTGGATCTTGAGTGATAGAAAGATTCATGTATTCTTGTTTAAGACTGTTGAATCACAGACCTGTACCTCTGAAACAAATAATACATTATATATTTAAAAAAGAAGAAGAATAAAAAGATAGCAGGAAGGGAAAAATGAAGGGGGGGAAATTGGAGGGGGAGACGAACCATGAGAGACCATGGACTCTGAGAAACAAACTGAGGCTTCCACAGGGGAGGGGGTTGGGGGAATGGGTTAGCCTGGCGATGGGTATTAAAGAGGGCACGTACTGCATGGAGCACTGGGTGTTATAAGCAAACAATGAATGATGGAACACCACATTAAAAACTAGTGATGTAATATATGGTGATTAACATAACATAATAGTAAAAAAAGATCCATGTATTCTTTAATAGATTTCTTTTTGTGTTTTGGATACGTATGCGGCTCTATAGCCTAGATCCCAATGTTTAAGTATATTACAGATGTGCAAAGGTGGAAAAAAGATATTTACAGTATAAAAATGACAAAATCTCATGAAGTGGACATTAGGAGTGAAAGACACATTGGAAATGATTTCCAGCTGGTTTAAGTGCCTGGATGAACTATGGTATCATTAATAAAGATGTGGAATACAGAAGGTAGAACAAGTTTTGGGTAAAGACAGTGATTTCAATATTGAACATGTTGAAGAAGAACTGACTCTGTGATATCAGGGTAGAAATAACCAATTTGCTGTTGGAAGTACAGTATAATGTTCATAAAATTTAGACTTTGATAAAAGAAATATCTTAGTTAATCAGGGCTAGAAATTACAATAGAGACCACATTGGCTGACAAATTTGGGTGGTATTTTTCCCATCCCTTATTAGTTAAATATTTAATTAGAGGAATAACAGGAACAATGCATTTAACAATATATAAATGTGGCAATATAACATAGGAATCTGTGTGTTACAGTGAAAATAGCAGCAAATATATTTATCCAACTTTAGATATTAATTTATGCCCTCCCAATTTTACTTCTACACACCAAGCAAATCAATTAACTTCTGTAAACCTCCGAATCTTCATCTAAAAAATGAAGTTAATATGTACCTCTATCAGTTTAGATTATCTTTGCTTGAAAATAACAGAAAACACTGGCTCTAATAGCTTAGAGAGTATGATATGTATTATTTGACATAACACAAAATCCAGAGATAGGGTTGCTCTAGGATTAGTTCATTCAATGGCTTGGTGACACCATGAAAGACCAAGGTTTTTGCTAAAGTTTTACTCTGCCATTCCAAGCATTTAAGTTTAGGTCTCCTCATGAGAGCAAGATAGTTGTAGCACTTTCAAGAATCATGTACAGACATGGAAATATCCATAAGAACAAGAATAAGAGGGCCTGTTTCTTGCATTTATCTGTTTTCTTTTTATTTAATCACTGAGGAATGTTTTCCAGAATGCTCCCAAACAGACTCTCTCAGTCTCACTGATCAGAAGTGCATCACATGCCTGTAGCTAGACCAATTACTGACCAGGAAAATTACATCACTAATCTTGCCTAGACATTGTCATTCATCCCCTGGATTAGAAAAAGCACTGACTTCCCTTAAATTTAAAAGCTCAATAAGAAAAGTGATACCTAAACAAAAATTAGGGTTCTGTTAGAGGGGTGGTGGAAGGGGAAAGCTGGATTGATGTTGGGTATGCAATCATCAGTGTCTACTATAATGCTTTGGAACGTTTTTGGAGTATTAAATAAAGCAAGATTTATTAACATATTTGGCATATAATGACAACCAAATTAAGACTCATGGTAGCAGAATTAATGTTCATGAGAAAAGCAGCTGAAGATTTCTCTAGCATCTTCATCCAAAATGATTATGGGGGGGGAACCTAGGTGGCTTAGTCAACTGAGTGTTGGACTCTTGATCTCAACTCAAGTCTTGATCTCAGGGTTGTGATTTCATGTCCTGCATTGGGCTCTATACTGGGCGTGGAGCCTACTTTAAAAAAATGATTATGGGGATAGTATCATACCAGGTACAAAGAGGGTTTGTACAATGTGGAGGATACATTGCAATTAATCTGATTAAGCTTCGCTCTTGCTTTAGATATTCCCAATCTCTGGATGCTATGATGGAAAACAACATTCAATAAGCTAAATACAAATTCAGCAAAGCCTGAGACCAATTTGTTGCATCTGATTATGTGTCTTAAACAAGTCAGTATTCATGGGCTACTGACATGTATATGTGTACATTAAGACCATTTTATCGTTGATGCATCCACATTTTTCCCATCATTCACTTGTTTTTTTAAACCACACATAAAATCAGTGTATACACTGATCAGAAAAAATTACTTGTTTCATGCAAAGGAGCAAGAAAGTCACTGAGCTAAGTTTCAATGATGTTCAGGCCATATGAGCGTGCTGTGGTAGTTCATACAAGTAATACTGAGCAAAACTGTCCTCCCATAGCTGACACTGGTAAAAATCTCACAAGCTCTGTCTTGGATACGTAGTACTTTATGTGTTTTCTTTGACTCCTTAGATTAGACAAGCACCAGAGAAGTAAGGAAAAAGGCAGATAACCCACAGATTTTCTGAATTTTCTCTATTGACTGATTTGAATAAGAACACAAGTGCAAAAGGCAGAATTTTACAACTGCAACCTAAAATTTATCCCATTCAGTTTCTGCAAGCAGAAAACTGCTTACATGACATTTGCAGAGGATTAGGGGTTTGGATTAGAATGTGAGTTCATATATGTAAATATATAAATATATGTATATTACATTAATAATAACTATGTATTATATAATATATTTTACTCTCAAAGTATTATTTATATGACTAACTTCTATACTTAGAGAATACAATCTCTCTTCTGTGATAGCCAAAAAGTTCTGATCGGACTCCAGAAACAAAAGATGCCAAAACTTCTCCTCAGTAGTAAGTTGCAAATGGAATTTAATGTTGTTTATGCTTGAGAGAGGTTTTTAACAACAAAAAGCTTTAATATCACTGTTGGTAAATAAACAAATAAATACTCTTCTTAAAGCACTATCCATATACCTGAACTGAAGCAAAGTCATCTCTAAATCAAGAAGGCTAACTATCATGACATCTCCTGTGTATCCTGGGAAAATTCCAATAAAGTTTAGTTTTCTGGAAGGCAGCTCACTTTTGCGTTTTCCCAAATTCTGGAAAAGTGAACAATGTAGATTGCTTCTGGGTGAGTCCACTTTGTTAAAATAGATAGTATTGTTCATAACGTGCTAGTGGAATTAATTTTAACTGGTATGGTATGGTTACGTATTGGTGTTGTATGGTTAAAAGTTAATAAAAACCAGGTATGAGTCCCATAGATGTATTAAGGTTTCAATGAGATAATATAAGTTAAAATTTCTAGAATAAACCTACTATATAGTAAATGTTCAATACATTTTTTTCCCTTCCAAGGTCACTTAAATTAGGAAAGTTTTATTTTACTCTATTATTAATGGTTATTTAACCGCTGTGATGGAGTAAAAATTTAGAAGCTTATGATCTAAAATTTGAAGAGTTATAAAACAAAGCAATTTTTGGAAGACCAAAATGCATGTTTTCTTTTCTACGTGTTTCCTATTCACTTTCCAGCAACAGTAAAGGCATCTTTTGAGTAAACAACCCTGTTGCAGAGTTGACTCATACTTAACTTCCTCAGGAGGCAAACTCCTTCCCTTTTTGCTAGCCTGGGATATGTCAGGGGCATTCTGAACAAGCTGACATTAAAACTATATCCACCTGGAAAAAATCAGAAACCCTAGCTTTCTCTGTTAGATGGGAAGCTAGGCAGTGGGCACAGAGCAAGAATATCTAATTAATCTGTTTTTCCAACATTGGGAAATGAGGATTTGAAGCATCTCTTCTTTCCTCCATTTAATGCTTATTATAAACTCCAAGAGACAAGAAACTACTCTCAGATCAATTATTTGAGCTTGCAGGACTTTTCGAAATATACGCCCCTTCCACTCCATAATATCAGAGAAGAAATTTCATCCCTGATCTTGAAAGCAGTACAAAATTGACCTCACCAACACCCATAACCCAGGCAGGCATACTTTGAAACCACGAAGGTGACAAATAACTTCCAATATATCCAATTAGTTCATCGGCTTGCCTGTAATTTTCTTTTTATATACTTGTAGAGAATATGCGACATTTAAAATTAATATTTTTGAACAGCTTGCATCATTCACACAGATGCCCTGGTAAGAATAATTAAATATATTCTCGGTGGGTGGATTTCTTTCTCTCTCTTTCCCTTCTCCCTCTGTGAAACATCTGTGGGTGATCCTTCTAAATAAATAGGGCTAGCTAGTTCACAAACATAAGATGAAAGTCCTCTGTGCCATATTATATATGCTCAGCTGTAATGCTTTTGATTATTTGTAAAATATGCCACATGGTAAATGATTGACTTATGATGATTTCAGAGTAGGAAATAATGAAATTGTCCCAGCAAAGTAATTTGAGAATACAAGCATTAGGACAATAGGACCAATCCCTGGTCAAGCCAGTGTAGCATTTGAGTTAACCTAGGGATCTATAGATGCTAGCCTATTGTTGTTCTATGCTAATACTTCTTTCCAAAAAGGGATCCTGCAACCAATAATTGCAGCTTTTTAAACTTTACTATTCTTTTTTTTTCAAACACATAATAATCCCCATTCCTTTCTGTTATCTACACAATTCTTTACCATCTATAAACACTTCATGGTTCAGCTGAAGTCCCATCTCTTCCAGGATGCTTTCCCTGATTACTTTAGCTCACATTACTCTCTCTTCTTTTTGAACACCCATAACACCAATAATCTGAGCCTCGACTTTGTTTTTTTAATATAACCTCATGAGCCTAGTAGTATTGGTTTATACTGATTCATGAGTTGTTCAGTACCTATTAATGCATATTTATTTTGTCTTTTCACATATGGTGTAAGTACCTCAAGGACAAGGTTCCTAATATATGCTTGTTTGTGTCCTACAGCACAGGGGACCATGGACCAGGACCATGTCTGTGGTGTTCACTTAATAAATTTATGTTAAATAGAAGTGGAATAAATCTCATGTTGTCATATGTAAAGATTGTTTAATTCTTCATGTTTTTTACAATCTAACATTTTAGCTGATAACAAAATCATATGATCATCTCACTAGATGTAGAAAAACTTTTGACAACATTCAACATCCATTCATGATAAAAACTTTTAACAAAGTGAGTTTAGAGGCAATGTACCTCAACATAATAAAAGGTCTTATTTTGTGATAACTTTTCAATTTCCTCTCAGCAATAATATGGATGCAAAGTCCAATTTTTAATTGCCAGAGACTATTTTACCATTTACTTATCCAGATGTTAGCAAGAAGTGTTGACACTGGAAAGCTTGGAATACATGTTTCTGCATATAAACTCAAATTTAAAATAAGGGGGAAATATGTGACAATATACTATGTGGTGATTATGAACCACAAGGGAAAAATCTCTTCACAGATCCTTTGTCTTCTTTTTATTTTCTCCTGGAAATTTAGGAAAATGCTATATGGGTATATACAAATCAAAGACCTGATTATCATTGGCATTTCCTGTTCGTGCTCAATTTTAACTAACACAGTTAACTTAACTCCCCCTTTCCACTATATATTATTTCTAACCCATATAATTCTTCAGTTAGAGTAGGAGTGATCTATCCAAACTTTCCTAGGAGTGCATACTACCATATAGCAGGCCATCTGCTGTACCTTTCTTCAAAAGTGGTCCACAGGCTCTATACTGCATGTTTATAAGCTATACTATCATATGATGAAGGATTTCAGATATTTTAATATAAGTATGCTCCTTTGGGGCATCCCTAATGTGGCTGTAACTTAGTAAATTCAGGTCTATAGCAAATAGTGCTGCGATGAGTTCTCACAATATAAGAATTGGAAATCCACCATGAAAGTAAAACACAAATTATTGTGGCATATTCCCTTAACTGTGTTTGGAGTTAATTAATACAGAGAAAACTGCCAGGATGTGGTGGAAGGGAATGTGGGATCACTTGTAAAAAACTTGATAGAGTTGTTTTTCCCTTTTCATTATTTTTGTATTCCACAAAGGAGAATGCACTCCTGTTTTTGTTTTTGTTTTTGTTTTCGTATTCTCATTTCAAGATCTCAGGGTGAGAAAGGAGAACCTTATATGTCAAGACTCTTCCTTCCTCCCTTCTTCCTATCCTCCCTTTCTTTCTTCTTTCTTCTTTCTTTCTTTCTTTCTTTCTTTCTTTCTTTCTTTCTTTCTTTCTTTCTTTCTTTTTTCTTCTTCCTCCCTTCTTTCTTTTCTTTCTTTCTTTCTTTCTTTCTTTCTTTTTCTTCTTCCTCCCTTCTTTCTTTTCTTTCTTTCTTTCTTTCTTTCTTTCTTTCTTTCTTTCTTTCTTTTCCATCATTGTTAACATACAGTGTTCTATTAGTTACTATAGAGAACAAACTTATGGTTACCAGAAGGGGGACTGGTCGGGGGATGGGTTAAATAGATGATGGGGATTAAGGAGTGCTCTTCTGGAAAGCACTGGCTCATGTACAGAATTGTTGAATCATTATATTGTACACCTGAAACTAATAGAGCAGAATCAGTTTTTTGGTTTGTCTCTTTTTTCTTTCTTCATTTGTTTTATTTCTTAAATTCCATATATGAGTGAAAAATCATATGGCTTTGGTCTTCCTTTGACTTATTTTTCTTAGCATTATACCCTCTAGATCCATCCATGTTGTCACAAATAGCAGGATTCCATTCTTTTTCTATAGCTGAGTAATATTCCATTGTATGTATGTGTGTGTGTGTATAACACACACACACACACACAGAGCAAGAATATCTAATTATCTAATTAATCAGTTTTTCCAATCTTGGGAAATGAGGATTTGAAACATTTCTTCTTTCCTCCATTTAATGCTTATTATAAGCTCCAAGAGACAAGAAACTACTCTCAGATCAATTATTTGAGCTTGCAAGACTTTTGGAAATATAAGCCCCTTCTACTCTGTAATATCAGAGAAATTTCATCCCTGATCTTGAAAGCAGTACAAAATTGATCTCACCAACCACCCATAACCCAAGCAGGCATACTTTGAAACCACGAAGGTGACAAATAACTTCCAATATATCCAATTAGTTCATTGGCTTGCCTGTGATTTTCTTTTTATATACTTGTAGAGAATATGCCACATTTAAATTAATATATATTATATATGTATATTAATATATAATATAATATGAATATATAAATATAAATATATATACCACATCTTTTTCCATTCATCTATCGATGGACACTTGCGTTGCTTCCATAATTTGGCTATTATAATTGATGCTGCAATAAACATAGGGGTGCATATATCCTTTCGAATTAGTGTTTTTGTATTCTTTGGGTCTTTATACACCTAACTGTACACAGCCTATAAAAGTATTCTAAACTTTCTATAGTTTATTGCTAAAATATAGATTATGCTGTTATCAAACTGAAAACATCCATGGAGATAAAAGATAACAATTCATATTCCACATTTAAATTATTTTTATTAATTTGAAAAAAATATCCTAATTTAAGAAATACTACAGAAATACTAAATCAGAGTAGGGCTTTTGGACTAAAGAAAAGGTTTCTTCACACAAATTAGTAATTATATCCAATATATTAGAGAATTTCAGAAATAATTAACTTAGTGAAAATTAATATATAATATGGAAAATATGGATCACTTCATCTTTACCCTGAGTATATTATGGTCATAATCTTTGTTATCAGGCAGGATCAATAAATGATAAAGCTACAATACCCTGAAATTCTAAAATTCTAAGATCTAGTATTGAAATGCAGAGGAAAAGAGGAATGCGTAGTAAAACTAAAATTTTTTTAAACCCCCAGATCTTTGGAGTTAATAGACCTTATGTACTTTTTTTTGAAAGATTTTATTTATTTATTTGACAGAGAGAGACACAGCGAGAGGGGGAACACAAGCAGGGGGAATGGGAGAGGGAGAAGCAGGCTTTCCGCCGAGCAGGGAGCCTGATGCGGGCCTCGACCCCAGGACCTGGGATCATGACCTGAGCCGAAGGCAGACGTTTAATGACTGAGCCACCCAGGCACCCCATAGACCTTATGTACTTTTTGAGGTTAATATAAAATATACAATATGATAATTTCATCACTATTAAAGATATTGCTAATTATTTACTATTTTTTGAATTAAATGAAGTAGCTCAAATGTCTTAGAATCTAGATGTTGGGAGACTGAGAACAAGGTACTGGTTAATAATGAGGAAATAAATATTTCAATATAAAAATCAATGGAAGTATATGAACTTATAAAAATGAATAACTCAAAAAGACATGCTTAACTCTTAGAGAATTTCATTGAACAGTGCCCCCAAATAACCATTTATTGGAAAATGGCATTCAAAACAAGAAAAAAAAATGGAAAGAATTTGCTGGTGCTGCAGACACATCAAAAATTCAGTGAATGTCAAAGACCTAAAGTCTATTGAATGCATGTATTGTGACCTAAAATAAGGTTTAGGTTAGTTAAACTCAACTTTATTACTGGGGTAATATATTACAGAGCTATATACACAGATGCATGCACACGTGCATCTACAAATTATACAAGAGTGGGAAATGAAAGTATCTAATGGTGGCCAGTTTACAAATGATTAACTAGGCTAATATTATCCATAGGTGATCAAGTTGTTATTGTCAAGTCAAAATAATAACTATAAATCAAATATAATTGCAAAGAAACATAAAATGGAAACTTCAACACATACAAAGATAAAATCAACAGACACAAAGAAATCATTAGAGTGAAAGCAAAACTTAGCAAAATTTTGGAGCAGAAAATTTCTATTATAAAAAATAACTTGCACTTTTTCAGTTTGCCGAATTTTCAAAGACTTTCTAAAACTCTTGTATCATTTGACCCTCACAAGAATCCTGTGAGATAAGCAGGGGTGCAATCATTATATTTGTTGAACATAATTTATATATACGAAAAGAAAAAGGTGATTTTTTAAATGAGCAAACTTACAATAAAAAGCACAATATAAATAAAAGCAAAATTTGGGAAACAGATAATCATGGGTTAAAAAATAACATTTCACAAGACCATAATAGAAGAAGCACTAGAAAATAATGGTGAACTATGGTAGCGCGATGTAGATTGAGTAAGATAAAACAGGGTTTGGATTCTGCCTCTGCTACTTGATGTGTGGCCTTGGAGAAGCTACTTATCTCCTGAACCTCAGCTACCTTATGCTTAGCACAATGTAATATCCCACAGAAAGGCAACCAAAATAAGCACAAGAAAATGTTAAAGATGCTATGTTAATGGTTTTTGAATTAGCTTAAATAACTGTTTTGAGTAAAGACATAGGGAAATGAGAATGGGACATCTACAGAATTACACAGAGATGTGGCTAATTGCAGTTCTGCACTTCATGAAAAATTGATCATAAAGGAGATAATTATTATACTTGGTCTAGTGTCTAAGACCTAACAGAGGCTCAACAAAAGATAGTTGTTGTTGTTGTTGTTGTTGTTGTTATTTATTATCCACCTGAAAGTCCTTCATCCTTAAAACCCATCTCCTCTGAACCTTTTTTAGACTCATCTTCCATACAAAATTGTGTGCTCCTTCCTCTCTCTCCCATAACACCCAGCTATTCCTTTATTATCAGACTTATCATTGATTTATACTAATCAGTTTTCTTGCACTTTTTCTTCACTAAGACTGATCCTCTGAGATCAGGGATTTTGTTCTGCTTCATTTATATCTCCATCATATATCACAGTGCTTGGCACATCATAGATCCTCAATAAATGTTCATTAAAATAATATGCAGTGACTATTCTCAACAACTTCAAGGATAAGTTTAAGCACCTTTGGGACCTTGGAATTGTACTCTAGGCTTCATGGTGTTAAGTCACCAAAATTTAGGAGTACATAAACAACAGAACATATTGATATTTAATGTGTTATTCATATATCTAAAGTTGCAAGAGAAAAAAAAAGTTAGAAGGGTTTTAAGTACCTAGGATTTGTCCCTCTATACTCAAGAAATGTTTGTAATAATAATGTAAGAGACAAATAAGAAACTCTGAACAAAGATTCCAAAGAGGGCCCTTACATTCTTAACATTCTGCTATATCGCTGAATCACTGAGGTACAAGGTTGTAAAATTGTAGGGAGATAGTGTATGGAAAGTGTTTTAACACAATGCCTGAATTATACCCAGGATTCAATAAATGTTTATGGGGAGCAAGGGGAGAAAGGAAGAGAGATAAAGAGAGAGAGAGAAGGAGGAGGAGGAGAAGGAGAAAAGGATATTTGATGAAAGGAAAAACAAGAGTTCAATCCCAGTCTGGTCTGGGGTGACCACTGTTAGTCCTTCTCTGCCTTCCTCGAAGGAATTTTAAGAGAAAGTATAAGCACTTCATAAATATGAGGAATCATTATAATTACTATTATGAATGTTATTGAAGATAACATACTGAAGATGTAATGAATTTTATTGAAGCAGAGTTTTTGAATTGAAGATGAAATTTTTAAAAACCTTGTTTCTGGTTAATTAGATGCAGTGAAGGAAAAATTCAGTTTTAGAATGCTTAAACAATGACACAATTTGATTGTGAAAGGTAATATTTGAGCACTTGTGGAAACCATTTAAACAAATAGCTAAAAAAAGACATCAACCTTCAATGAATGCTCTATATACTGTTTGTTGAAAACTATGATTATTATATTCATATTTTAACCTCTATTTTTCATATATTCACAGGAAGCATTCAGTGCCATATGAGAAAGAGAGCCTTCTGAAAACATTTAGAGTAGGCTGGCTTTTGAACCCCACTAGCTTAATGTTTGTTTTTGCATACTGCACTGTACACCCCAGCCTGCACAGAAAATGGTAAGCTAAGAAATCCTAAAAAATGAAATCTGCATTCTAGTAAATATGCAAAAGTTGAGATGGTCATTAAAAATATTCTTCAATCGTCAGTAAAATTCAAGTTAAGTACCTTTCGGTTATGGGGCATTCATCCTTTTTCATGAAGTGCAGAACTGCAATTAGCCACGTCTCTGTGTAATTCTGTAGATGTCCCAAACAGTAAAACCCATTAGAACGGGCCAAGATCCTTGGACTTACTTCTCCTTTCCCTATATCTTTACTCAAAACAGTTATTTAAACTAATTCAAAAACCATTAGCATAAGCATCTTTAACTCTTTCTTAAGCTTATCTTGGTTGCCTTTCTGTGGGATATTACATGAGTGCTAAGCATTGTGTGACAAAGGAGGTAGTCTGGTTTTTGGAAGGAAAATTGTTGAGACTTTGAATCAGAGTATTTTCACATCCTCTTAGAGTTCTAACGGAGTTTGATCCTTGGCTTGCTTTGATATGTAAATAGAGATATTGCTTTCTCCCAGGGGACCCTGGAGATCTGCCAAAGCACATAACAGTAAGATATCCTTCAGGATAGAAACTGAGTTGCCTAGAACAGCATAGAAAGCCACATTTGTGTTTGGGCTTCACAATAAAATGCCTTTGTTAATAGTTTTTACTTCCAATATAAATGTTTATATATTTACTCAGCTTGTCATTCTAGTTAGCCAATAGTTAGAAAACAACAGTTTTGCTCTTCTTTTTCCTGGTGCTGTGTTACTAAACTTATAGCTTTCCTTTGAAGATGCTATTTATGTTTCCTTTGATATATTCCATAAAAAAAAAAAAACTGTTATTTAAAGAACATTTATCTTTGATGGAAATTGGAACATAGTTTCAGCTATTTATTTCTGTGAAGAGAATAACTACTGAAATGGTAAAATTGCTAATCTATAGGAAGAAAGAATAATTTCTACCCTAGATGTTATGCATATCACATTTGGAAAGGAAAAGGGAAGCTGAAAACAGCTTTGTCCTTTAATCATATTTATTTTTTACCTTTTAGCTTCTTTCGTGATTCTTCCTGCTCATATCATATGTTTTAAAATGTAGAATTAGTGCTAATCTTTCATATGAAAGCTAACATTATATTTAAAAACCTTGCCAGTTCTATAATTAAGACATATTTATCCACCTTAACAGTGTGCAACCAGATAATTATAGATTGATTTATAAAATAGAATTTTTTTTTTTAATTTTCGTAGAAGACAAGCATTTATTGCTGAGTCACAGACGCTTGAAATGGAAAGAGAATTCCAAAAATGTAAGATAAAGCAAGAGCAAGAGATGGCACTGCAGGGTCCTTGCAAGAGAACTATATATATAAAGATATTTTCTTTTGCCATTTTTAAGGAAAAGAGTATGCAAATTACGAATTCAATTTCAAGCTATTTAAACTGATAAGAAAAATTTACCTATTGGGCTTTTTAATCTAATGTGTTTTTTACACTTTCTTATAAACTGGGATGTTTTAAATTACTGTAAAATGATAACACTTAAATTTTTTTGCATCATGCTTTTATATTAAATACAATATTTCCTGAGACCAACATTCTCTTAAAACCACGCTGCATTTTTGGATTTCCTTATAGCTCACATTTGGTGCCAGATGACACAATCAAAAAACATATGTCTCTTTGCAGTCACTGTGCTTTCTTGGAAGAAAAGTACTTACAGGTCTTTGGATACCTGAGTCCAGTTCCAGATACTGCATTTTTTTTTTTTTTTTACTGCAGAGACATTTACTACACCATTCTATTGTTTGTGAGAATATTTTTAATGACAGCAAATACCACACAATATGAAGATCAATATCTTAAAATACCATTCATTTGGTATAAAAATAAATTCAACAAAATTTCTTTTAAGGAAAGATGGTCGTGGTTTTATTTGGTAATATAATAATAGAACTAGACACATAGTTTATAGAATGAAAAATACATTTATCTATTACTTGTTTTCTCCCTCCCTTCCAGCTTTCTTTCCATGTTTCTTTTTCTTTCCCTTCCTTAGTTCCTTCCTCTTTTCTTCTGTTCTTCCTTCTTTCTTCCTTCCTTCCTTCTCTTCTTTCCTTCCTTCCTTTCTTCCTCTCTCTCTCCCTCCCTCCCTCTCTCTTTCTTTCCTTCCTTCCTTTTCTTTCTTTTTCTTTTTTTCTTTCTTCCCTTTGTTCTTCCGTTTTCCTTCCTTCTCTCATTCCTTCCTTCTTTCCTCCCTTTTTATTTTAGCGTCTTTTTTCTCCACCATTCTTTCTCTACTCTTTATTTTTATTAATTCTGTATTTTTATGTTTTTTTCCTATAGTCACTGTTTCTCAGTTTTATGCATTTCCATCTCTTTCTCCCTGTTTTTGATTTACAAAACCCTTTTGATTTACAAAATTTCTTTACTAAATTATAACATATAGACTTTCCCAAATTCTAAAATTCATAAACTCATGAAACATTAAAGATAAAAATAGCAATAACATCTGCTTTCCCAATCTTAAAATAATTCTCTCTGACGTATAGGAAAGCCTCCTGTACTGGGAAAAGTGCTGAACTTTATATTTGCAAAGCTGCTGCTTCCTGACTACAGTTTGATATTCCTGGACAAAGTAAATTTTACTTACAACACCTTGAACAAAAAAATACTTCTTTATGGCCAAGCACAAGCATATTGTTAAATTCAGAAACAAATGATGCAAAGATGATTTCATTGTTCTTTATTTCATAAAAGAAACTCATATTTAAAAAAATAAAATCAATAAAAATATGTCAAATCCTCTAAAATTGTCTCCAAATAATGTGTATGTAAATACATGTCTTATTCAAAATTATAGTTATTTATAAAATATATTTAATATTTTAGGTGAAACTAACATTGCAGTCTCTACTCTTGGAAATATGCAGGGAAATGGGTCTAGCTTTGGACATTTGTAAGCAAAGAAAAATTAACAGAAAAATGCAGAGGCCTGATGAATCACAGAAGAAAATTCATTAGATTGTGATTATTATAATTAGTTTTGCTTCCTTTACTATCCTTCATTCATAAAAGCCCAGTTTCAGTTTCACACACAAAAAATTGCTTTTGAAGAGTTATTGGAAAGAGAGGTGCTAGTTTATTTTCTAAGAAGAAAAGATGCATGGTATATAGAGGTAAAAATTATTAAAAATAACAAATTATAAGTAATGAACTAAGAATATACATATACTAAGAGATTAAAGAAGTTCTCCCTGGGTGCAGTTGACATTCAGAAACATCTGGAAATTTGGGTTTACTGTGCATTTTCACAAGTACAACATTCTTAATGGATTGTTTCCATTGATTATCATTTTAAAAGGTATTTTAAGATATATTTATTTATTTGAGAGAGAGAGACAGATCTTGTGCAGGAGCGGGGGGAGGGGCAGAGGGGGAAGGAGAGAAGCTGACTCCCCACTGAACCTGGAGCCCAACCTGGGCTTGACCCCAGGACCCTGAGATCATGACTTGAACCAAAATCAAGAGTCGAACACTTAACCAACTGAGCCACCCAGACGTCCCATCATTTATTGTTGTTTTTTTTTTTTTAATAAATTCATCCCCTTGGGAGTTTGTTGAATGCCATATTGCTTTGAAAAAAATCAATATTCTAAGTGTGTTAAAAAGCAATTTAATAATTTGATCTGTATTAATCTATGTTAGAGGCATCCACATGTTGATTTTCAAAGGAAAACAATGCAACAAAAACTGTCTTGTCTTGCAAACAATTACTTATTTGAACCAACTATGTTGCTCATTAGAAATGTTACAAACATTTTCAACATGAATAGAATAAACCAAATACATAAAACAAAATTAAAAAAAACAAATTGGCAAAAACAAGCCCTTACCGCTCAGTCACTATTATTGTTCTATTTTAAATATCAAAACACTTAAACCTGGTCCAAGTTGCTGGACCTTGGGATAATTCAGTGAGGTGAAAATGGCATAAAACAGGGAAAGCATTCCTATGACAGAAGCAGTTAATGCAATATTGAAAATGAATAGTCATTTGTGATGCAGCCACCAAAAGTGAAGGTGCCTTTTAAGCAGTGATCCTGGAGTATTCTAAATTCCTCCAAAACTGTTTAACATTTCAATATCCCATTAATGCTCTACATTTCTGTTTCCTAATTTCCAGGATTTAACAAATCTGTTTTTGATGACTTCCAGATTTTGCACACTGAATTCATCTTGTATTGAAATTGGGTTCTGCCACATTGATTTGCAATCGTAATTCTAATAATTGTTACTTTTAGTAAATCTCCAGGGACTCCTTTTCCAGTTCTTCCCTGTATTCCCTGTATTCCCTTATTCTCTCAGTAGTGTTGAAAAGTCTCTACCTACATAGTATTCGTTGATTCCAAAGACTCATTCAAAAAATACTTGTGTCTCTATATTAGTCATTGAAGCATCACTAGAATTTATTTAAAGTATTATACAAGGGTTCTCAGGTCTTGGGGAAATGGTCAGAATTTACTGTCCCAGTATTTTGACATGATTCCACTATGAATTGTGCAACTATAAACAAATCTCCTTGGACACAGTTTTATCATCTGTACAACAGAGATTGAAGTGGTTGAATAAGAATGGTGCTTTTGAAAAGCAAACAGTCATACAATAATGGGTCATAAAGTCAATTTAAGAAGGTATGACTGGCATTTCTTAATGAAATAGAATAGAATAGAAAATATTACAGCATATTTTAAGATTATACAAGTTTGTGAAATCTCAATATTTTTAAACCTATCTATGCATGTGTATATTGTATAGTGAATTTGTGTATATATATTTTGTAGTAGTGGCTTAAAATATATTTTATAAATGTGGGTCATATTACAAAATTGCACTACAAAGGAGTAGTGATAGGGAAGACTTAGCAACCACAGGCAGCAAAAGATGGCCAAGAAGGTTGGAGTACTAGAATACTCACCAGACTTTGAAAACTGGGTTCTTATCCTTACTTTTCCCAATATAATTTAATGTGAATTTAATAATCATGGTGATGTTGATAATAATAACAATGACTAACATTTATTGGTCACTAACTCTATTCTAGGCACTGTTCTAAGCACTTTACAATACACTACTTTATTTTTTCCTCCCAATAGCCATAGGATGTACATATAATTTTATCCCCATTTTTATAGATTAGGAAACTGAAGCATAGAAATTATTCATTCACCCTAAATTATGTACAAGAAACAAAAATAAGCACTGAAGAAGAAAAGATGAATAAGACATAGGCTATCCTTTCAAGGAGTTTACTGTGTAGTAGAGGGACACTCATATGAACAAATAATCATAATGAAATGTAGTATACTATAAACAAGAATTTTATAAAAATCACAGCGAAGAGTATAGAGAAGAGGGCAACCTGCTTAGGATTTAAGAAAGACTTCATAAAGTGGATGATATGAGTCTTGAAAGATAGGTAGAAATTTTGCAAGTAAATAAAATAGGTAAGATAATTCTATTCATCTATGGATAGACCCAGAAGAGGTCTGGAAAAAGATAGTGTGTCTAGGGATGTCTCTTGATACCTAATAAATCTGCAACTTCTCACCCCCTCCTAGCTCTATGCATTGTGGTCTAATCGATCAAATTTGTATGTTTTTTCACTTTCAAGCCCTTCGTTGAGCAAAAACTGATATTCCCTCTAGCCTGCTTTGCACTTTTACTGGTTATGTGATATTGAGCAAATCATTAAATTATCTGAGTCTCAGTTTCTTCCTTGTGGAACAGAAGTTTCAATATATGTAGAATAAAGGTAATCAGAGAACTACAAGCCATGTGAAAAAGCTTAATAAAAAGCAAGACCATAATCATGTGAGTGATATTTGTAACAATATGTAGGTGAGAGAAGGGCTGATCTTGGATAGGAGTACATGAGAGTAATTATAGGAAGCTCTAGAAACTGCTTGGATTGCCTTCCTTTAGTTGAGGTGAGAAAGCAGGACAAAAATAAGACAAACAGTGACAATGAGTGATGTTATGGAAGATGGAAGAATAGAAAGCAACAGAAATCTCTCTCTCCATTGAGACAACAATTGGACTGGCATAATTTGTCTAAAACTACTATTTTGGAATTCTGGAGTCTATTTGAAAGTTTGAAGCTTCCAGAGAAAACTTGGCTGGTAAATTTTGGTTAATAATGGTCACTTCCAGCCCTCAATATGATAATTGTTGCCCATTTCTGTACTTAGGCTTGTGGCAAGCAGCTGTGAGGATAGTGACACATGGTTCTATTATGCATTGGCAGAGGCAGGGTAGGCAGTAAGGACTCTGTCTTCCAAATATTGGGGTTCTGTGTTCTGATTAGGGGCTACTAATTCTGACCCATGAGATGCAGGCACAGAAGCTGGCTTCCATTATTTAAACCCCAATTGACTAAAATAATTTTCAAGGGATTTAAAGAAGTTGTCCTGTTTTTTGGATATTCAAAAATAACTGCAATTGTAGGGGGTGGGTTTAAAAATCCCTGGGAAAGATAGGTTCACAAAAGATATCAGAAGATGTTATATTTTCACCTCAGGCTGATCCTCAGTACAGTGACACACTACAACAACAACAATAACAACAACAGCAGCAAAAACAAGAACAACAAAATAATAATAATAAAAAAAAACCCTGGGGAAGGGGGATAATCTGATTCCTGAGGTAAATACATTATAAGATGTAAATGACCAGTTTTTAACAAAAAAATCACTGGGCATACAAAGACACAGAAAAGGATGATCCATTCAAATAAAATAAGTAAGCTGACAGTAAATATACCTGAGGAAGCCAAGGCATTGGAGTTACAAGAAAAAATTTTAAAACAACTGACTAAAGATGCTCTAAGAGCTAAAGGAAGACATGGACAAAGGGAAACAATGTATTAAAAAATGAAAATATCAATGAAGATATAAGTATTATAAAAAAAATAAAGAAATTCGGGAGCTACACAGTAAAATAACTAAAAAGAAAATTACCCTAGAGGAGCTCAAAGAGACATTTAAAGAAGCAAAAAAAAAAAAAAAAAAAAAAATCAGTGAACTTGAAGATGGCTCAAATGAAATCACTGAGTCTGATATACAAAAATTAAAAAGAAAAAGTGAACAGAGCCTAAGTAACTTGTGGCATGCCATCAAGTGGACCAATGCACACATTGTGAAAATACCAGAAGAGAGAGGTAAAGGGCAGAAATAAAATGGGTAAAAATTAAAATTTGTTGTATGCTTGAATCTACATATCAAATAAGCTGAATAAACTTCAAACAGGATAATGCAAATAAACCCAGGTAAAGAAATGTTATAATCAAATTTTCAAAAGACAAATACAGAGACTTGAAAATAGAACAAGAGAACTCATTATATAAAGGTCATTCTCAATAAAATTGTGAATGGTTCTGTCATTAGAAATCTTGGAGGCAAGAATATGTTGATTATATTCAAAGTATTGAGAGAAAAAAAATACTGCCAATTAAGAATTCTGTATCTGTCACAACTGTCCTTCTAAAATGAGGGAAAAATAAAGACATCCAGAATTTAAAAAATCTGAGACTTAAACACTAGACCTTCTCTGTAAGAAATGCTAGAGGTGTCCTTTAGGTTGAAATGAAAGGACACTAGATAGTAACTTGAAGTCATATGAAGAAATAAAGATCCCCAGTAAAGGTAAGTACAAGGGCAATTATTAGTTACTCTAATTGTGGTTTTAGTTTGCAAGTGCAATTTTCATTTTCTACAGTACTTATAAATGTATAATAAATAATTACTTATATGTAAGGTATAAAGATGGAATCTGTGACATTAATAACAGAAAAAGGGTAAGTGTTGCTGTATAGAGGCATAGTTTTTATATGCTTTTGAAGGTAAGTTGGTATAAATTCAAATCATATAGTTATATTTTCAGGGTGTTAAATGTAATCTTGATAACCACAGAGAAAATATCTATTAAAAGGAAATGGGAAGAGAATCAAAACATTTAATCCCAGAAAAGAGAACTAAACATAAAAGAAGGTAGTAATGGAGGAGATGAGAGACAAAACTATAAAGTATAAATAAAACAAGTAGTAAAATGACAGAAGTTTTTGATGACCAGTAATTTCTTCAAACATCAACAGCTAAACTCTCCAATTAAAGACAGAGATTGACAGAATGAATTAAAAAAAAAAAAACTTGATCCAATTTATGCTGAAACAATAGACGCACTTTAGATCAAAACACATAAATAGGTTGAAAAGGAAAGGATGCAAAAAAGATATTCTAGACAGTAGTTGCTATTGCCTACGTCAAAGAGATTACTGCCCGTATTCTCTTCTAGGATTTGTATGGTTTCAGGTCTCACATTTATTTATTTATTTATTTTTAAAGATTTTATTTATTTATTTGACAGAGAGAGACCAGTGAGAGAGGGAACACAAGCAGGGGGAGGGGGAGAGGGAGAAGCAGGCTCCCCGCAGAGCAGGGAGCCCGATGCAGGGCTCGATCCCAGGACCCTGGGATCATGACCTGAACTGAAGGCAGACGCTTAACAACTGAGCCACCCAGGTGCCCCAGGTCTCACATTTAGATCTTTAAAACATTTTAAATTTATATTTGTGTATGATTTTTTAAAAGTGGTCCAGTTTCATTCTTTTGCATGTTGATGTCCAGTTTTCCCAACAACATTTGTTGAAGAGACATTCTTTTTCCCATTGGATATTCTTTCCTGCTGTGTTGCACATTAGTTGACCATATAATTGTGGATTCATTTCTGGGGTTTCTACTCTGTTCCACTGATCTATGTGTCTATTTTTGTATTACCCTGTTTTGATCACTAGAGCTTTGTAATATAACTTGAAGTCCAGAATTGTGATGCCTCCAGCTTTGCCTTCCCCCCCCCCAAGGTTGCTTTGTCTATTTGGGGGATTTTGTGGTTTCATACAAATTTTAGGATTGTTTGTTCTTGTTCTGTGAAAACTATGTTAGTGGTTTGATAAGGATTGAATTAAATGTGTAGATTGCTTTGGGTAGTATAGATATTTTGAAAATATTTGTTCTTCCAACCCACAAGCATAGAATATCTTTCCATTTCTTTGTAATTTCTTCAATTACTTTCATTAGTGTTTTATAGTTTTCAGAGTACAGAACTTTTACCTTTTGGTCAGGTTTATTCTTAGGAATCCTATGGTTTTTGGTGCAATTGTAAATGGAATCGATTCACTCATTTCTTTTTCTGCTACTTCATTATTGGTATATAGAAATACAACAGATTTCTGTACATTGATTTTGTATCTTGCAACATTACTCAATTTATCAGCTCTAGCATTTTTTTGTGTGAAAACTTTTGGGTTTTCTATATAAAATCTCATATGATCTGCAAATACCGAAAGTTTCACTTCTTCCTTGCCCAGTTGGATGCCTTTTATTTCTCTTTATTTTGTGATTGCTATGGCTAGGACTTCCAGTACCATGCTAAATAACAGCAGTGAGAGAGGACATTCCTGTTTTGTTCCTGACCATAGAGGAAAAGCTCTCAGGTTTTACCCACTGAGGATGGTATTAGCTGTGGGTTTTTCTTACATGGCTTTTATTATATTGAGGTATGTTAGCTCTAAACCTACTGCTCTATCCTTCAGGTCAGTTGTCTGCAGAGGCTCTCCTTTCCTGCTGTGGACACTCTTTGGTCCCTGGCCTGAATGTGTTGAGTTTTAAATAGGTATGCTCTGGTCAGCTTGAGAAATGACAACAGACACAACCTCCACCAGAACTGAGGCTACTCTGGTCAGGAGACAAGGTGTGGATAGGGTTATATGCTGGTCTTCTGGGGGACTGGCTCACTGCACTGGGATTGAGACAGTCTTGACTGAGAAGGGTAGTCCTGCCAAGGTGCAGGGGATGGGGCCTGGTATAAGCAAGTTAGGCAGCCAGTGTCAGTGCTGCACTGCTTCCTGCAGGTGGTTCTGTGTTTATACTTATGGTCTGGGAATGGAAATGGTGCTATCCAACTCCTTTGTTCCAGGAGAGGCATTTTCATCAATGATGCTTCTCAATGTTGTGTTCAGGGAAGAGCAGACAATCTACCCACTATGCCCCAGGCATTCTTCAGATAGCTGTTTCCCCACTGTCTGCTACAAGGTTGTGTGCTTGCCTTCTCTCCAGGAGCAGCACAGTGCCCTCAAGGCTCTACCCTAGCCAAGCCTGCTGAGATTTAAAACTCCAGGCTTTAAGCCCTGCAAGCTGCAAGAACTTGTGAAATTCAGCCCCTCTTGTTTTCCAAGCCAATGGCCTTCTGGAAACATTCTCCTTGTGCATTCCCTTGTATGCTCCACTCTCTCTTGCCCATCTCTTTAACCATGGCTCCCTCTACTCCACAACACCCTCAATCTGCTTTTCCCCTAAACTACGTCTCTGCACTTCCTATTTTCTTTTATGTGGTCTCTGCTCTCCTTTTAGTTGTTGAGTGTTGTCTGTCAATTTTCAGGTCAATTTCCTCGGTATTTAGGATGATTTGATAGTTATCTAGTTATGTTCATGGGACGAGGCAAGCTTAGAGTCCTCTTACTCCATAGCCCTTGTATTCTCCTTCTTGTCCAACAATGTAAAGTCTTGGACAAAATGTCTTCTCCAGTAAATTCTACCACACATTTAGAAAGAATTAATACTAATCTTTCTCAAACTCTTCCTGATTATTGAAGAAGGGAGAAACATCTTAATTTATTACATGAAGCCAGCATTACACCAAATCCAGATAAAGAAAATTTCACACCAATATCCTTTAAGAATATAGATTCAAAAATCTCATAAAATATTAGCAAATACAATGCACATAATATTAAAAGCCTCATCATTGTAACCAAATGGGATTTATCCCAAAAAGTAAGGGTGGATCAACATACAAGAATCAATTAATGTAATATGTAACATTAATAGAACAAAGATAAAATGTGCATGATCATCTCAATTGATGCAGAAAACATATTTAATAAAATCCAAGACCATTTCATGATAAAAACTCTCAGAAAATTAAGAATACAGGGAAAATCCCTCAATGTGAAAAAGGGTATTAATAAAAACCCCACAATTAAACTTAAACTCAATAATAAAACCAAAAGGTTTCCCTCTAAGATCAAAAAAAGTTAAGGGTAACCTCTTTTTATATTGCTGATCAACATAGTATTGGAATTCTAGCTAGAGGTATAAGACTAAATAATAAATAATTAAACGGCTTCCAAATTAGAGAGGGAGAGATAAAATTCTCTCCATTTAAATACATTATCCTATAGGGCGCCTGGGTGGCTCAGTCGTTGAGCGTCTGCCTTCGGCTCAGGTCATGATCCCAGAGTCGTGGGATCGAGTCCCGCATCGGGCTCCCTGCTCGGCGGGAAGCCTGCTTCTCCCTCTCCCACTCCCCCTGCTTGTGTTCCTGCTCTTGCTATCTCTCTCTCTGCCAAATAAATAAATAAAATCTTTAAAAAAAAATACATTATCCTATATATAGAAACTCCCAAGGATTCCACATAAAGGCTACAAAAGCTAATTAACAAATACAGCAAAGTTTCAGAATTCAAGATAAACACACAAAAATCAGTTATGGTTCTATTCATCAGCAATGAACAATCCATAAGAGAGCAATTCCATTTACAGTATTATCAAAAATAATTAGGAATAAATATAACCAAAGAGGTGAATGTCTTGTGTATTGAAAACAACAAAATATTGCTGAAAGAATTTGAAGAAGACCCAAGTAAATGTAAAGACATTCCATGTTCCTAGATTGAAAGATGTAACTTTATTACACTATCAGTATTACTCAAAGTGATCTAGAGATTTAGTACAACTCCTACCAAAATTCCAACAGTGTTTTCCTCAGAAATGAAAAATCTTTTCTACTAACTTATATGGAATCACGAGGGTCCAGAAACAGTGAAAACAATACTGAAAAAGAAGAAATAAAGAGAACCCAACTTGCCAATATTGAAGCTTACCACAGATCTATAGTAATTTGAAATTTATGATAGTGGTATGCGGACAGACACAGATATATGAAATATAAAAGACAGCACAGATATAAACCCTCACATATAAAGTTCCAAGACCATCCAATATGGAATGGAGAGTCGTTTCAACAAATGGTGCTGGAAAAACTGGATAAACACATCAAAAGAATGAAACTGGAATTTTATACCATATAGGAAACATTAACTAAATTTGCATTAAAAATATAAATTTAAAAACTAAAATTAAAATCAGTTATGGTTCTATTCATACTATTCATACTTTAAAAAAGATACTGAGTCAGCAATCACTGGGTGATTGGCATTAAGGAGGGCACTTGATGTAATGAGCACTGGAGTAATATGCAACTGATAAACTAATAATACACTATATATTAATTAATTAATTGATTTTAAATTTAAAAAAATTTCTTCAATTAAGAACTTCTATGTATCGGGGCGCCTGGGTGGCTCGGTCGTTAAGCATCTGCCTTCGGCTCAGGTCATGATCCCAGGGTCCATGATCCCAGGGATCAAGTCCTGCGTCGGGCTCCCTGCTCGGCAGGAGGCCTGCTTCTCCCTCTCCCACTCCCCCTGCTTGTGTTCCTGCTCTTGCTATCTCTCTCTCTGTCAAATAAATAAATAAAATCTTAAATAAAAAAGAACTTCTATGTATCAAATAATACTATCAAGAAAGCATAAAAACAAAGCACTTAGAAAAAGAACAACAAACACAACCTAAAACCAACAAAAGGAAGGTAATAATAAAGTTTAAGTAGGGATAAATGATATAGAAACTAAAAACCAATAAAACAAATCAATACAACCAAGACACTGTTCTTTGAAAGTTCTTTGTAGTTTTAGTTTTAAACATTGGAGAAAACCTTTATGATATTGAATTTGGCAATGATTTTATGGATAGGCCAAAAAAAAAAAAAAAAACACCAAAAACAAAAGAAGAATAGATACATGGAAACAAACAGGGTTGCTGGAGGGGAGGTGGGTGGGGGACGGGTTAACTGGGTGATTGGCATTAAGGAGAGCACTTGATGTAATGAGCACTAGGAGTAATATGCAACTGATGAATCACTAAACTCTACCTCTGAAACTAATAATACACTATGTATTAATTAATTGATTTTATTTTATTTTTTAAAAGATTTTATTTATTTATTTGACAGAGAGATAGAGAGAGATCACTAGTAGGCAGAATGGCAGGTAGAGGTAGAGGGAGAAGCAGGCTCTCTGCTAAGCAGGGAGCCTGATGTGGGGCTCGATCTCAGGACCCTGGGATCATGATCTGAGCCAAAGGCAGCCATTTAACCAACTGAGCCACACAGGCGTCCCTAATTAATTGATTTTAAATAAAAAAATCTTCAGTTAAGAACTTCTATGTATCAAATAATACTATGAAGAAAGTATAAAGACAGAGCAGTTAGAAAAAGAACAACAAACAAAACCTAAAACCAACAAAAGGAAGGAAATAATAAAGTTTAAGTAGGAATAAATGATATAGAAAATAAAAACCAATAGAACAAATCAATACAACCAAGACCCTGTTCTTTGAAGAAAATCAATAAAATTGATAAACTTTTCACCAGGCTTATCAAGAAAAAAGAAAGGAACTAAATTAAAAAAAAAAATCACCAATGAGAAAATAGAAATAACCAACACCACAGAAATACAAATAAGTATGAGAGAATATTATAAAAAAAAATATCTGCCAACAAACTGATCAACCTAAAAGAAATGGATAAAGTCTTAGAAACATAAACTACCAAAACTGAAACAGGAAGAAATAGAAAATTTGAGCAGATACATAACCATCAAAGATACTGAGTCAACAATCAAAAAACTCCCAACAAACAGAGGTCCAGGACCTGATGGATTCACAGGCGAATTCTACCAAACATTTAAAGAAGAGTTAAAACCTGATCTTCTCAAACTAGTCAAAAAAATAGAAAAGGAAGGAAAATTTCCAAATTCATTCTATGAGGCTGGCATTACCCTGACACCAACACCAGAAAAAGACACCACTAAAAAAGAGAAATAAAGGCTAATAACCCTGATGAAAGTGGATGCAAAATTCCTCAGCAAAATACTAGCACATTTAATTCAACAATACATTAAAAAAAACATTAACCGAACTGAGAGTCCAAGATGGTTGAGGAGTAGGAGACTGTAGTTTCATCTGGCCCCAGGAATTCAGCTAGATAGCTACCAAATCATTCCGAACACCTGCAAACTCTACTGGAGATCTAAAAAAAGAATAGCTGCAACTCTACAAATAGAAAAGCAACCACTTTCTGCAAGGTGGGAGGTGTGGAGAAGTGAATCTGAGGCAGTATATGGGAAGATAAACTGCAGGTGGAGGGAGCCTTTGTCAGCTGGCTACCAGAAAGTGATATAGCAGTGGAGCACAAAATCAGAACTTTTAGAAGTCTGTTATGGTGAGGGACTTCCCAGGGTGAAAGGTGCTCAGGTGGCTAAGTTGGGCAGAATCCTAGGTGAGACAGTGTGGTCTCAGGATGCTAGGGGTCACAAGAAGACCAGGGGTGCATGAGTGCTGCAGAGTTCCCAGGATCAGAGTGGGGAAGCCAGCTGCAAACTGTGACACCAGGCATTGGCTTTCAGCTCAGGGTTGCCATAAACCATGAACCATGGCACAGTTGGGTGACTGCTCTCTAAGCAGGGGCCCAACAAATGGCAGAACCAGGGAGACACTCTTTACTCTCCCTGGAAGAGCTGCGTGGGAGCATGCCACAGGAGTCTGCAGGGTTTGGACACTCAAAGCAGGGTTGTGTGCCTGAGATAGAAATATTTGGTCACAGGCTGGGTGAACATGGAATATGGATGGAGACCAGAAAGACAGGAGTGATTAAATGTTTTTCCTTGTCAGTGCACTGAGGAGTGGGGCCCCAAGCTTTTAGATCCACGCCTAAGCCAGAGATTGGGCAGCCACTACTTTCATTCTCATCCTTTAAAGCTACACAGAAAGTCTTCAGGGAACAAAAGACACATAGAGCAAACCAGAGGAGATTATATAGGCTGATCCCTGGCAAGGGTGGTGCAATTCCACCTGGGGCAAAGACACTTGAGAATCAAAACAACAGGCCCCTCCCCCAGAAGATCAGCAAAATCATCCAGCCAAGACCAGGTTTACCTATCAATGAGAACTGCAAAACTCCAGTGCTAGTGTAATACAGCATATAGAATTCATGTTTTTTTTCCCATGATTCTTTAATCTTTCAATTTTATTTTTTCTCTTTCCTTTTTCAACCAACTTCTTATTTTATCAACTCCTTTTAATCTTTTAAAATTTTTCATCTTTACAGTTACATTCCATCACTTCAATGTAATTAATTTGATCTTTGTATATATGAAATTTTTCTTTTTTTACAATTTTGAGAGGTAGTTTATTCTAACAAACTGACCAAAATACACTCAGGATATAAGTTCTGCTCTGTTCTGTTCACCTGTCTGTTTATATCCCTTCCTTTTTGTTGTTGTTGTTTTTATCTGTTTTGTTTATTCTAGTCTTTTAATTTTGATTTCTACATTTACATTATATCCTTTCATTGTATTTAATTTTATTTTTGTACATATATAAGTTTTTCTTTCTTTACGATTTTGGGACCTAGTTTTCTAACAAGTGGACCAAAATACAGAGGGTCTAGCATATTGCTCTATTCTGCTCACCTGTCTGATTTTATTCCCTTTTTCTTTTCCTCTTTTTTTCCATTTTTGGGTCTCTTCTGATTTGTTTAGTGTATATTTCTCTGGGGTCGTTGTTGCCATTTTAGTATTTTGTTCTCTCGTTCATTTACTCTTCTCCAGACAGAATGACAAGATGGAAAAACTTACCTGAAAGTAGAGAACAATAGGCAGTACTGAATGCCAGGGACTAATCAGTATGGAAATAAGTAAGATGTCAGAAATAGAGTGTAGAATAATGATTATAAAGATACTAGCTGGGCTTGAAAAAAGCATAGAAGATAATAGAGAATCCCTTTCTGGAGAACTAAAATCTAACCAAGTCAAAATCAAAAAAGCTATTAATGAGGTGCAGTCAAAAAATGGAGGCTCTAACTGCTAGGATTAATGAGGCAGAAGAGAGAATTAGTGACATAGAAGTCCAAATGATGGAGAATAAATAAGCTGAGAAAAAGAGAGAGAAACAACTACTGGATGACAAGGGCAGAATTTGAGAGATAAATGATACCATAGAACAAAACAATATTAGAATAAATGGGATCCCAGAAAAAGAAGAGAGGGGCAGAAGGTATATTGGAGCAAATTATAGTGGAGAACTTCCCTAATTTGGGGAAGGAAACAGGCATCAAAATCCAGGAGGCTCAGAGAACCCCCCTCAAAATCAATAAAAATACATCAACACCCTGACATATAATAGTAAAAATTACAAATCTCAGAGACAAAGAGAAAATCCTGAAAGAAGCTCGGGACAAGAGGTATGTAACCTACAATGGTAGAAATATTAGATTGGCAGCAGACTTATCCACACAGATCTGGCAGGCCAGAAAGGACTGGCATGATATATTCAGGGTGTTAAATGAGAAAAATATGCAGCCAAGAATACTTAATCCAGCTAGGCTCTCACTGAAAATAGAAGGAGTGATTAAGAGCTTCCAGGACAAAAAGAAACTAAAAGAAATTGTTATCACCAAACCAGCTCTACATGAAATATTAAAATGGATCCTGTAAGCAAAGAGAGAGCCCCAAATTAACATAGACCAAAAGGAAAAGAGACAATATACAGAAACAATGACATTACAGGTAATACAGTCACACTAAATTCATATCTTTCAATAGATACTCTGAATGTAAATGGGTTAAATTCCCCAATCAAAAGACCCAGGAAAAAAGAAAGACCCATTGATATGTTGTCTGCAAGAGACTCATTTTAGACCCAAAGACACCTCCAGATTTAAAGTGAATGCATGGAAAACCATTTATCATGCTAAAGGACATCAAAAGAAAGCTGGGGGTGTCAATCCTTATATCAGACGAATTAGATTTTACACCAAAGACTGTAATAAGAGATGAGGAAGGACACTATATCATAATAAAAGGGTCTACCCAACAAGAAGATCTAACAATTGTATATATTTATGCCCCTAACATGGGAGCAGTCAATTATATAAGCAATTAATAACAAAATCAAAGAAACACACTGATAATAATAGAATAATGGTAGGGGACTTTAACACCCCCACTCACTGCAATGTACAGGTCATCTAAGCAGAAGATCAACAAAGAAACAAGGGCTTCAAATGACACACTGAATCAAATAGTCTTCACAGATATATTCAGAACATTCCATCTTAAAGCAACAGAATACACATTATTCTCAAGTGACCATCCTACTTAGAATGAATGGGTCAACCAAGAAATTAAAGAATTTTTAAAAAATCATTGAAACAAATGAAAATGAAAATACAACTGTTCAAAACCTTTGGGATGCAGCAAAGGTGCTTCTAAGAGGGAAGTATATAGCACTACGAGCCTTTCTCAAGAAACAAGAAAGGTCTCAAATACACAACTTAACATTACTCGTAAAGGAGCCAGAGAAAGAACAGTAAATAAAGCCTAAACAAAGCAGAAGAAAAATAATAATAATTAGAGCAGAAATCAATGAAATAGAAACAAACAAAAAACAAAACCAAGGGCGCCTGGGTGGCTCAGTTGGATAGGCGACTGCCTTCGGCTCAGGTCATGATCCTGGAGTCCCGGGATCGAGTCCCGCATCGGGCTCCCTGCTCGGCGGGGAGTCTGCTTCTCCCTCTAACCCTCCTCCCTCTCATGCTCTCTGTCTCTCATTCTCTCTCTCGCAAATAAATAAAATCTTTAAAAAAAAAAAAAAAAAAAAAAAAACCAAAAAAACAGTAGAACTGATCAATGAAACTAGGAGCTGATTCTTTGAAAGAATTAATAAGATTGATAAACCTCTGGCCACACTTACCAAAAAGAAAAGAGAAAGGACACAAATAAATAAATTCATGAATGAAAGAGGAAAGATCACAACCAACAAAAAAGAAATACAAACAAGTGTAAGAACATATTATGAGCAACTATAAGCCAACAGATTAGGCAATCTGGAAGAAATGGTTGTCTTTCTAGAGATGTATAAACCACCAAAACTGAAACAGGAAGAAATAGAAAACCTGAACAGACCCATAACCAGCAAGGATATTGAAGCAGTAATCAAAAATCTCCCAACAAACAAGAGTCCAGGGCTGGATTGCTTCCCTGGAGAATTCTATCAAACATTTAAAGAAGAAATAATACCTATTTTTCTGAAGCTGTTTCAAAAAATGAAAATGGAAAGAAAACTTCCAAAGTCTTTCTATGAGGCCAGCATTACCTTGATTCCAAAAGTAGACAAAGACCCCACCAAAAAAGAGAATTACAGACCAATATCCCTGATGAATGTGGATACAAAAATTCTCACGAAAATATCAGCCAATAGGATCCAACAGTACATTAAAAGGATTATTCACCATGACCAAGTGGGTTTTATTCCTGGGTTGCAAGTGTGGTTCATCATCTGCAAATCAATCAATGTGATACACTACACAAATAAAAGGAAGGAGAGGAACCATAGGATCCTCTCAATAGATGCAGAAAAAGCATTTGAAAAAGTACAGTAACCTTTCATGATTAAAACTCTTCATGGTGTAGGCATAGAGGGAACATACCTCAATATCATGAATGCAATATACAAAAAGCTCACAGCGAATATCAATCTCAATGGGGAAAAACTGAGAGCTTTTCCTCTAAGGTCAGGAACTTGGCAGGGATGTCCACTATTACCACTGATGTTTAGCATAGTACTAGAAGTCCTAGCCTCAGAAATCAGACAACAAAAAGAAATAAAAGCCATTCCCAATCAGGAAAGAAGTCAAACTCTTATTCTTTGCAGATGACATGATACTCTATGTGGAAAACCCAAAAGACTCCACCCCAAAATCCCTAGAACTCATACAGGAATTACACAAACTGGAACAGTATAATATCAATGCACAGAAATCAGTTGCATTTCTATACACTACCAATGAGATAGAAGAAAAAGAAATTAAGGAGTCAATCCCATTTACACTTGCACCCAAAACCATAGGATACCTATGAATAAACCTAACCAAAGAGGCAAAGTATCTATACTCAGAAAACTATAGAAGATTCAGGAAAGAAATTGAGGAAGACAAAAAGAATTGGAAACCTTTCCATGCTCATGGATTGGAAGAACAAATATTGTTAACGTATTTATGCTATCTAGAGCAATCTACACATACAATGCAATCCTTATCAAAATAACATCAACTTTTTTCACAGAGCTGGAACAAATAATCCTAAAGATTGTACGGAACCAGAAAAGACGCTGGATAGCCAAAGGAATGTTGAAAAAGAAAACCAAAACTAGTGGTATCACAATTCCAGGCTTCACATTCTATTACAAGGATATAATCCTCAAGACAGTATGGTACTGGTACAAAAAGACACATAGATCAATGGTACAAAATAGAGAACCCAGAAATGGACCCTCAACTCTATGCTCAACTAATCTTTGACAAAGTAGGAAAGAATATCCAAAGGGGAAAAAAAAAGAAAGTCTCTTCAACACTTGGTCTTGGAAAAATTGGAGAGCCACATGCAGCAGAATAACACTGGGCCATTTCCTTACACCATACACAAAAATAGACTCAAAATGGATGAAAGATCTAAATGTGAGAATGGGAATCCATCAAAACCCTAGAGAACACCAGCACCAACCTTTGTGACCTCAGCCACAGCAACATCTTGCTTGACACATCTCCAAAGGCAAGGGAAACAAAGGCAAAAATGAACTATTGGGACTTCATCAAGATAAAAATCTTTGGCACAGCAAAGGAAACAGTTGACAAAACCAAAAGACAACCGACAGAATGGGAGAAGATATTTGCAAATGGCATATCAGATAAAGGGCTAGTATCCAAAATCTATAAAGAACTTATCAAAATCAACACCCAAAGAACAAATCATCCAGTCAAAAAATGGGCAGAAGACATGAACAGACATTTCTCCAAAGAAGACCTACAAATGGCCAACAGACAGATGAAAAATGCTCATCATCCCTTGGCTTCAGGGAAATGCAAATCAAACCCACAATGAGATACCACCTCACACCATTTAGAAGGGCTAAAATTAACAAGTCAGGAAATGACAGGTGTTGTTGAGGATGTGGAGAAAGGGGAACTCTCTTACACTGTTGGTGGGAATGCAAGCTGGTACAGCCACTCTGGAAAATAGTATGGAAGTTCCTAAAAAGTTGAAAATAGAGTAACCCTATGACCCAGCAATTGTACTACTGGGTATTTATCCTAAAGATACAAATGTCGTGATCCAAAGGGGCACCTGCCCCCAATGTTTATAGCAACAATGTCCAGAATAGCCAAACTATTGAAAGAGCCCAGATGTCCTTCAGTAGATGAATGGATAAAGAAGATGTGATATATATATATATATATATATATATATATATATATATATGAATACTACTCAGTCATCAAAAAAAGTCTTGCTATTTGCAACAACATGGATGGAAGTAGAGGTTATTATGCTAAGTGAAATAAGTCAATCATAGAAAGACAATTATGATATGATCTCACTCATGTGGAACAAAAGAAACAAAATAGAGGATCATAGGAGAAGAGACAAAAAAATAAAACAAGATGAAATCAGTGAGGGAGACAAACCATAAGAGACTCTCAATCATAGGAAACAAACTGAAGGTTGCTGGAATGCAGGGAGGTGGGGGGATGGGGTTCCTGGGTGATAGACAATAAGGAGGGCATGTGATGTAATGAGTACTGGGTATTATTTAAGACTGATGAATCACTCACCTCTACCTCTGAAACCAATAATACAGTACATGTTAATTAATTGAATTTAAAAAGAAAAGAAACATTCACCACCATCAAGTGGTATTTATTCCTGGGTTGCAAGTGTGGTTCAGTATTCACAAATCATTTAATGTGATATATCACATCAGTAAAATTAAGGATAAGAACCATATGATCATTTGAGTAAACATAGAAAAATCATTAGACAAAGTACAGCATCCATTTATGAAATAAAACCCCTCAATAAAGTAAGGATTGAGGAAACATGACTCAACATAATAAAGGTCACATATGAAAAACCCACAGCTAATATCATCCTCAGTGAGCAAAATCATAGATTTCCCCTAAGGTCAGGAACAAGACAAGAATGTCCACTCTAAAAACTTTTATTCAACATAGTACTAAAAGTTCAAGCCACAACAATCAGACAATAAAAAGAAATTAAAAACATTCAAGTCAGTAAGGAAAAAGTCAAACTTTCAGTATTTGCAGATGACATGATTCTCTATATAGAAAACCTGAAGTATTCCATGAAAAAACTTCTAGAGATGATAAATGAATTCAGTAAATTCACAGGATACAAAATCAATGTACAAAAATCTGTTCCGTTTTTATACACCAATAATGAAGCAGCAGAAAGAGAAATTAAGAATATAATCTCACTTACAGTTGCACCAAAAATAATAAGATACCTAGGAATGAAACTAACCAAAGAGGTAAAAGACCTGTGCTCTGAAAAATATAAAAGAGTGATGCATGATATTGAAGTGGACACAAAGAAATGGAAAGACATTCCATGCTCATGGATTGGAAGAACAGATATTTTTAAAATGTCTATACTACCCAGAATAATCTACACATTTAATGCAATCCCTATCAAATCACCGCCATCATTTTTCACAGAGCTAGAACAAACAATACTCAAATTTCATGGAACCAGTGAAGACCCTGTATAGCCAAAGCAATCTTGAAAAAGAAAAGCAAAGGCAGAGGCATCACGATTCTGGACTTTAAGTTATATTACAAAGCAGTAGCAATCAAACAGTACCAACTGTCACAGAAATAGACACATGGATCAATAGAAGAGAATAAACAACTTGAAATAAACCCACAACTATATGGTCAATTAATCTTTGACAAAGCAAGAAACAATATCCAATGTGAAAAGGAGAGTCTCTTCAACAAATGGTGTTGGGAAAATTGGAGAGCAACATGCAGAAGAATGAAACTGGACCATTTTCTTACACCATACACCAAAATAAATTCAAAATACATTAAAGACTTAAATTAGATATCAACCCATTAATATCCTCAAGCACACAGGCAGTAACCTCTTTAACATTGGCCATAACAACTTTTTTCTAGATAGGTCTCCTGAGGTAGGGAAAGAAAAGCAAAAATAAACTATTGGGAGCACATGAAAATAAAAGTTTCTGTGTAGAAAAGGAAACCATCAACAAAACTAAAAGGCAGCTTACAGAATGTGAGAAGATATTTGCAAATGATATATCTGATAAAGTGTTAGTATACAAAATATATAAAGAAGTTATAAAACTAAACCCCCAAAAAACAAATAATCCAATTTAAAAATAGGCAGAAGACATGAACAGACATTTCTCCAAAGACACACAGATGGCCAAAAAATAGAGGAAATGATGCTCAACATCACTTATTATCAGGGAAAGCAGATCAGAACTACATTGGGAAGATATCACCTCATACCTGTCAGAATGGCTAAAATCAACAACACAGGAAACAACAGTTGTTGAAGATGCAGGGAAAAAGGAACCCTCATGCACTTTTGATGGGAATGAAAACTGGTGCAGCCACTCTGGAAAACAGTGTGGAGATTCCTCAAAAATTAAAAATGGCACTACCCTATGATCTAGCAATTGCACTACTGAGTATTTACCCAAAGAATACAAAAACATTAATTCAAAGGGATCCATACACCCCTATCTTTATTGTGGTATTATATACTATAGCCAAGATATTTAAACAGCCCAAATGTCCATTGATAGTTGAATACATAAAGAAGATATGGTGACATATACAATGGACTATTATTCAGCAATAAAAAATAATGAAATCTTGCCATTTGTAATGTCCTGAATGAAGCTAAATAGTATAGTGTTAAGTGAAATATGTCAGTCAAAGAAAGACAAATATCATATGATTTGACTCATATATGGAAATTAAGAAACAAAACAAATGAGAAAAAGGGGAAAAAAAAGAGAGTGAGAGGCAAATCAAGATAGTCTCCTGAAGAGAAGAAATTGATGGTTACTGGAGGGGAGGTAGGTGTGGGGATGGGTTAAATAGGAGATGGAGATTAAGGAGTGTACTTTTTCTGATGAGCACTGGTTGATGTATGGAAGTGTTGAATCACTACACTGTACAACTTACACTAATATTACACTGTATGTTAATTAACTGGAATTAAGAGGAGGTTCAGGAAAAGATGGTGGAGGAGTAGGGGACCCTCTTCCAACTGGTCCCCGGAATTGAGCTGGATATCTACCAGACCACGAAATCAGCCAGAGATGTAAGAAGATAGATCTGGATCTCTACAAACAGAATATTGCACGTGGTTGGTTTTGAGGTATGAAGCGGGGAGGCGTGAATCCGTGGGCACATATTGGAAGATATAGGGAAGGGGGAGGGAGCTGCCATAAGCTCTGGCACCGGGAATGTGAAATAACACAGGAGCGCAAAAGCCTCCCATGCTGGGGACCGGGCACAGACTCGCAGACTGGTAGTGACAGGGAAAGGACTTTAGTGCAGCACCCCCAGACTGAAACCTGGAGTGGCAGGGCTGAGCATGTGAACTGGGGGCAGCTGGTGGTTTCAGAAGCACAAAGGGCAGAGACATGGTCCAACATGGAGGTGAGGACTGGGAGTGATGCTGAAGGGCGCACAACCCAGGATGCTGTACTTTATAGCAGCACAGATAGAAACAGAATAGTGTATCCTGGAGAGCTCCCTGAAGAACAGACTGCAATCTCTCTGTTCTGAGGCAGAGGGTTGGAAACGATCCCTTCTGCTCTGACTCTCAGAAGAGATGTGTAAAGCCACCAGAGAAAGCCACCAGAGAACAAAAGCCCCCCCAAAACTGTTTTTCACTGAGTCCGTCCCTCCCCCACAGGGGGCAGGGCAACTCTGCCCAACCAGGGTTGCCTGAGTAACAGCGCAGCAGGCCCCTTCCACAGAAGACAGGCTGGGAGAACAAGAGGCCTGCAACCCTAAGGTCCCTATAAAACAGGTGCAACTTGCTTGGGTTCTGGTCAATAATTTGGACTCTGTACATTCCCACAACCACAACTCAACAGAATGACTAGAGGAAGAACCCCCAAAATAGGAAAGACTCAGGGACTGTTACTTCTGCCACAGATTTATAAATGGATACAGATATAACAAAGATGCCAGAGATGGAATTCAGGCTAGCAATTGTGAAGACAATAGCTAGAATGGAGAAATCAATTAATGGCAACATAGAGTCTCTAGGGACAAAAATGAAAGCTGAACTGGCAGAACGTAAAAATGCTAACAATGAGATCCTGTCTAATCTAGATAATCTAAGGGCTAGGGTAAACCAGGCAGAAGAACAAATTAGTGATCTAGAAGATCAATTGATAGACAAAAAGGAAAAAGAGGAGGCCAGGGAAAAACAACTCAAAATCCATGAAAAGAGAATCAGAGAAATAAGTGACACCAGGAAACATTCCACTGTCAGAATTATTGGGATCCCTGAGGGAGTGGAGAGAGAGAGAGGACTAGAAGACATATTTGAGCAAGTTGTACCTGAGAACTTCCCTAATCTGGGGAATGAAACAAACATTCCTGTCCAAGAGGCAGAGAAGACCCCTCCCAATTTCAAAGAAAGCAAGCCAATGCCCTGGCATGTAATAGTAAAACTCACAAATCTTAGAACCAAGGAAACCATCTTAAGGGCAGTTAGGAGGAAGAGATTCCTTACTTCCAGAGGGAGGAAGATCAGAATAACGTCAGACCTATCCAAGAGACCCGGCAAGCCAGAAAGAGTAGGCAAGACATATTCAGGGTACTAAATGAGAAGAACATGCAGCCAAGAATACTTCACCCAACAAGGCTGTCATTTAGAATGCATGCAGAGATGCAGAGCTTCCAAGACTGGAAGAAACTGAAAGAATATATGACCACTAAGCTGGCCCTGTAAGAAATATTAATGGGGGGTTCTATAATAGGAGAAAGACCCCAAGAGTGATATACAACAGAAATTTACAGAGACAACTTATAGAAACAAGGTATTCACAGGCAACATGATGACAATTAATTCATATCTTTCAATAATCACTCTCAACGTGAATGGCCTAAATGCTCCCATAAAACGGCACAGGGTTGCAGATTGGATAAAAAGACAGGACCCATCCGTATGCTGTCTACAAGAGACTCATTTGGAACCTAAAGATACATCCAGACTGAAAGTGAAGGGATGGAGATCCATCTTCCATGCCAGCAGACCTCAAAAGAAAGCTGGGATAGCAATTCTTATATCAGATAAATTAGATTTTAAACTAAAGACTGTAGTTAGAGGCACAGGAGGACACTGTAGCATTCTTAAAGGTTGTATCCAACAAGAAGATCTAACAATTTTGAATATCTAGGCTCCCAACATGGGAGCAGCCATCTACATAAGCCAACTGTTAACCAAAATAGAGTCATATTGATAACAATATGTTAATTGTAAGACCGTAATACTCCACTCTCAGCAATAGACAGATCCCCTAAGCAGAAAATCAACAAAGAAACAAGAGCTTTGAATAACACACTGGACCAGATGGACCTCAAAGATATATACAGAACATCCCACCCTAAAACAACAGAATACTCATTCTTCTCAAGTGCACATGGGACTTTTCTCCAGAATAGACCACAAACTGGGTCACAAATCAGGTCTCAACCGATACCAAGAGGTTGAGGTTATTCCCTGCATAGTCTCAGACCATAATGTTTTAAAACTGGAACTCAATCACAAGAAAAAAATTTGGCAGAAATTCATACACTTGGAAGCTAAAGACCACTCTGCTCAAGAATGTTTGGGTCAGGGGCACCTGGGTGGCTCAGTCGTTAAGCGTCTGCCTTCGGCTCAGGTCATGATCCCAGTGTCCTGGGATCGAGCCCCGCATCAGGCTCCCTGCTTCACAGGAAGCCTGCTTCTCTCTCTCCCGCTCCCCCTGCTTGTGTTTCCTCTCTCGTTGTGTCTCTCCCTGTCAAATAAATAAATAAAATCTTTAAAAAAAAAAAAAAAGAATGTTTGGGTCAACCAAGAAATCAAAGAAGAACTTAAATGATTCATGGAAACCAATGAGAATGAAAACACATTGATCCAAAACGTATGGGATACTGCAAAGTCATTCATAAGGGGGAAATACATAGCCATCCAAGCCTCACTCAAAAAAATAGAAAAATCCCGAATTCACCAACTAACTCTACACCTAAAAGAACTAGAGAAAAAGCAACAAATGATGCCTAAGCCACACATTAGAAGAGAAATAATGAAGATTAGAGCAGAGATCAATGAATTGGAAACCAGAAAAACAGTAGATCACATCAACGAAACTAGAAGCTGGTTCTTTGGAAGAATTAATAAGATAAATAAACCAATGGCCAGACTTATCCAAAAGAAAAGAGAAAGGATCCACATTAATAAAATTATGAAAGAAAGGGGAGAGATCACGACTAACAACAAGGAAATAGAAACAATTATTAGAAATTATTATCAACCACTCTATGCCAATAAATTAAGCATCCTGGAAGAAATGAATGCCTTCCTAGAAACCTATGAACTGACAAGACTGAAACAGGAAGAAATTGACAACATGAATAGGCCAATAACCAGTAACAAGATTGAAGCAGTGATCAAAAACCTCCCCAAAACAAGTCCAGGACCTGATGGATTCCCTAGGGAATTCTACCAAACATTCAAAGAAGAAATAATACCTATTCTACTGAAGCTGTTTCAAAAAATAGAAACAGAAGGAAAACTTCCAGACTCATTCTATGAGGCCAGCTTTACGTTAATCCCCAAACCAGGCAAAGACCCCATCAAAAAGGAGAATTTCAGACTGATATCCTTGATGATTATGGATTCCAAAATTCTCAACAAAATCCTAGCTAATAGGATCCAACAATACATTGAAAGGATCATCCACCACAACGAAGTGGGGTTTATCCCCGGGATGCAAGGGTGGTTCAACATTCACAAATCAATGTGATAGAACACATTAATAAAAGGAGAGAGAAGAACCATATGGTTCTCTCAAATGAGGCAGAAAAATCATTTGACAAAATGCAGCATCCTTTCCTGCTTAAACTCTTCAGAGTATAGGGATAGAGGGAACATTATTCAAGTTCATAAAATCCATCTATGAAAAAAAACACAGTGAATATCAACCTCAATGGGGAAAAGCTGAGAGCCTTTCCCTTAAGATCAGGAACACGTCAAGGATGCCCACTCTTGCCACTGTTGTTCAACATAGTACTAGAAGTCCTAGCAACAGTAATCAGACAACAAAAAGAAATAAAAGGTATTCAGATTGGCAAAGAAGAAGTCAAACTCTCTCTCTTCGTAAATGACATGATACTTTATGTGGAAAACCCAAAAGTCTCTACCCCCAAATTACTAGAACTCATATAGCAATTCAGTAATGTGGCAGGATACAAAATCAATGCACAGAAATCCATTGCTTTCTTACACAATAACAATGCAACTGAAGAAATAGAAATTAAAGAATCGATTCCATTTACAATAGCACCAAAATCATAAGATGTCTCATAATAAACCTAACTAAAGAGGTAAAGGATCTATACTCTAGGAACTACGGAACACTCATGAAAGAAATTGAAGAAGACACAAAAAGATGGAAAAATATTCCATGCTCATGGATCAGAATAATAAACATTGTTAAAATGTCTATGCTACCCAGAACAATCTATACCTTCAATACCATCCCGATCAAAATTCCAATGACATTTTTCAAAGTGCTGGGACAAACAATCCTAAAATTTGTTTGGAATCAGAAAAGACCCCAAATCACTAATGAAATACTGAAAAAGAAAAACAAAGCTGGGGGCATCACGTTGCCCAATTTCAAGCTATATTACAAAGCTGTGATCATCAAGACAGCATGGTACTGGCACAAAAACAGACATATGGAACAATGGACCAGAATAGAGAGCCCAAATATGGACCCTCAACTCTATGGTCAAATAATCTTCGACAAAGCAGCAAAAAATATGCAATGGAAAAAAGACAGTCTCTTCAATAAATGATGCTGGGAAAATTGGACAGCTATATACAGAAGAATGAAACTCGACCATTCTCTAGCACCATACACAGAGATAAACTCAAAATGGATGAAAGACCTCAATGTGAGACAGGAATCTATCAAAATCCTAGAGGAGAACATGGACCGTAACCACTTTGACATCAGCCACAGCAACTTCTTTCAAGATACATCTCCAAAGGCTAGTGAAACAAAAGCAAAAATGAACTTTTGGGACTTCATCAAGATAAAAAGCTTCTGCACAGCAAAGGAAACAGTCAACAAAACAAAGAGGCAACCCACAGAATGTGAGATGATATTTGCAAAGGACACTACAGATAAAGCATTGATTTCCAAGATCTAAAAGAACTTCTCAAACTCAACACCCAAAAAACAAGTAATCAAGTCAAAAAATGGGCAGAAGACATGGACCGACACTTCTCCAAAGAAGACATAAATGGCTGACAAACACATGAAAAAATGTTCATCATCATTAGCCATCAGGGAAATTCAAATCAAAACCACATTGAGATACCACCTTATACCAGTTAGAATGGCAAAAATGGACAAGGCAAGAAGCAACAAATGTTGGGGTGGTTGTGGAGAAAGGAGAACCCTCCTACTCTGTTTTTGGGAATGCAAGTAGGTACAGCCACTTTGGAAAACAGTGTGGAGGTTCCTCAAAAAATTAACAATGGAACTACCCTATGACCCAGCAATTGCACTCCTGGGTATTTACCCCAAAGACACAGATGTAGTGAAAAGAACAGCCATATGCACCCCAATGTTCATAGCAGCAATGTCCGCAATAGCGAAACTGTGGAAAGAGCTAGGATGCCCTTCAACAGATGAATGGATAAAGAAGATGTGGTCCATATATACAATGGAATATTACTCAGCCATCAGAAAGGATGAATACCCAACTTTTGCATTAACATGGATGGGACTGGAAGAGATTATGCTAAGTGAAATAAGTCAAGCAGAGAAAGTCTATTATCATATGGTTTCATTTATTTGTGGAACTTATGGAATAACATGGAATACCTCAGGAGAAGGAAGGGAGAAATGAAGAGGGGGAATCAGATGGTGAGATGAGCCATGAGAGACTATAGACTCTGAGAAACAAACTGAAGGTTTTAGAGTGGAGGTGGGTTGGGGAATGGGTTAGCCTGGTGATGGGTGTTAAGGAGGGCACGTACTGCATGGAGGACTGAGTATTCTATGAAAACAATGAATCTTGGATCACTACATCAAAAACTAATGATGTATTGTATGGTGACTAACATAACATAATTAAATTAAATTAAACTAATTTAAAAAATAACTGGAATTAAAATAAATATATAAAAAATAAAATTAATGCATAAAATAGAATATATAAAGACATCTTACACAATGTGAGTATATATTGGCAAATATACATTTGATAAGGATTAGTATCCTAAGTATTTTTAAACTACTAAAACTCAACAACAATAAACAGTCTAATTAAAAAATGGGCCAAAGATTTAAATAAACATTTCTCCACAGGCAATATACAAATGGCCAGCAAACATACGAAAAGGTTTTCAACATCATTAATCATCAGAAAAAGGCAATCCAAAACCACAGCACAGTACCCCTTCATATCTAATAGTATGTCTATAAAAATAAAAATAAATATTGAGGATGTGGAGATATTGGAAACCTTTGCATTGCTGTTGGAAATGTAAAATGTAAAATGATGCAACCACTGTGGAAAACAGTTTGACCAAAGATTAAACATAAAACTACCATATGACCAGGCAATTCTAATCCTAGATATGTAAATTCAAAGGAGTTGAAAACAAGAACTCAACAGACACTTGCACACCTATGTTCATAATAGCAGCATTATTCACAATATCCAAAAGGTAGAAGCAACCCAAGTATCCATTAACAGATAAATGGATGAACAAAATATGGTATATATATTCAGTTTTAAAAAGGAAGGATATTTTGATATGTGCTACAACATGGATAATCCTGTAAAACATTGTGCTTTCTTAAATAGTCCAGACATAGAAGAAAATATACTGTGTAACTCCATTTAATTGAGGTATCTAAAATGGCAAATCCATGGCGTAAGAAAGTAAAATAGAGGTTTCAATGCCCTGGAGGATCAGGGAAAAGGGAATTAATGTTTTATGGGTATAAAGTTTTTATTGAAGATGATGAAAACTTTTGGATAGAGATGGTAGAGAGGGTTGTAAAACACTGTGAAATATATTTAATGCTACTGAATTATATGTTTACAAATGGTTCAAATGATAAATGTTATGTTATATATATTTTAACACAATACAATAATTTATAATTAAGTGGAAAAAACAGTGATAAAAAAGAGCTAGAACAAGCCCCCCAAAAGAAGGAAACTGACATTGAGTACCTATGACTGAGACCTTTTAAATACCACTTAAGTATTTTCTTATAAATTATCTCATTCATAATGCAACTGAGAGGTAGATATTATTATTGAACAGATGAGGAAGCCGAGGGGCAGTAATATTAATAACCTTGTGTCATCTGACAGTCCATGATATATGACTAAGATTAGAGTCCAACTTAACAGATACAAAAGTTTAGCTTATCAAACTGCTTTCTTACTGGATGTATTCTATTATGTGATTTAGTTCCATATTTTGAGTAAAATAAAATCTGAAAGCTTCAAGACCCAAAGATTCAATACTCAGACAAACTCACATATCATGTCCCAATTCAGATAATATATGAGAAGGGGAAAAAAAAAAAACAAACACTGAAAGCACAGAAGACATCCAAGCTTCTATTACATATGTATTGACAGTTACTTCTGGCATTTAACCATCATTGCCTTTATGCCATAACTATGCAAAATTTCCTAACCATTTTAGTATAAATGCAGCAACATTTCACATACACACATACTTCTTAGGGAAAAAAAAAATTACATTCATATGTTTTCTCTCTCAATTTTCCCCCACCCCCTAAAAAAGCTATATTTTTTCAGTGGTTTTATGGGAATTTCAGGTGACTAAGTACATTGTATGTGTCCCTGGTATTTTCTTTGCAATTAAGTTTTAGTTTAAGCATCCTACCTCTTTAATGAGGCCTTTACCAGCTAGGTTGGAAGTGATTGTCCTCTCTGCAGAATTCACATAGAACTGACTTTTTCTTATTTAGTATCTACTGTTTTACATCTGAATTCATTCTTGACATAGTTGTTGATTTCTTCAACCAGATTACAAGTTCTTAGAAGGAAAAGGTAAGTGCCTTTCTCATATCTGTATGCTTCATACACTGTTCCGTATAGTGTAATGAAAAAGGCAGCATAGACATAGGCATAAGTATGGAGCTGAAAGTTTGGGAGGAAAATGTGGGTTTGAAATTTGGTCTCAAGGCTTACTAATACTGCAACATTTAGCAAGTTGCAGCCTCTTTTCAGCTGTTTTCCCAATGATGATGTCTACCTGAAAGAGTTATAAATACTAAAAGTGATGATGTATGTGCATAGCACCTAATAAATGATAACATTTTAACTTTAAAGGATGTATGAAATTTCTGGCTAAAAATGGAAGTGTAAAGACATTTTTACAACACTTTCCTCTTTGAAACCCATTGGATAAAATAAAAACAAACTGAAAAAAAAAAAAAAAAACCTCCACCTTCAGTGAAATAAGGGGATTGATAAAATCTCAAGCCATAAATTATAAATTACCTAACACATGTCAGGAAATCTATGCTAAAAAAAGTAGCATTCTGAACACTGACATAGTCATTTATTCAGTTATTCAAAACTATGTATTGAGTATCTATTTTACGTCAGGCACTATGATAGAAGCTAAGAATATAGATGAGCAAAAAAACCTGATCCTGTTGTTGCCATCTAGAATCATGCCTTTTTGGACCTTGAAAAGGAAAGACAAGTGTTTTCCAAATTATATATTATCATCCTGAAAGGGATGTATAAATATTGTTTATTTGAGTGATTGAATTTAAACATATGGGTAGGACACAATAGATATAGAATATTTGCACAGAAACTGCAAAGATATTGGAGGAAAGAAGCATAAGAAAATAAGAAGCGTAAGAGACCATACACTGTAAGAGAAATTACCAAAAGAAATGCAAGAATCTTGAAGACAATTCCTCAAAATCTGAAAGAAATTATAGATATCATAGTCACCCTAAAATTAGCCCCCAAAAGTGACCTAAAAGATTATCAGAAAATAGAAGAGGAATAAAAGCAAACTGGCCGAGAACAAGAAAAAGAAAAGCAAGGAGATTAAAGCCACAAAAACTATGATTGAAAACACAAGAATATAGTGGATTGGTCCAAGTATGTTTTATATTTGGAAAGGGTTCCCAAGCCTCAATGACTCACCTGAACAGACACTAAATGGCTCGAGTGGTTTAGAGCTGCCTGGAGAAAAGAGATATGTAATGGCAGAAAAGTGAGAATAATCAAAGGAAACCAGGTTTTGCTATCAGTCTCTTTTTAGCTCTTCTCCTGGGTGTAAATAGAGCCAGATGAGCTGATAGTACTGTCTGCCCTAAGTGTCTAGCTAGTAGTCTCTTAAGGAACCTGCAATGCTGTCTTAGGTTTGAGATTTCCATAGATGCTCCCAAAAAAGTGTTTGCAGTGGGTGGATTTTATGAATGGAGACGTTTGCAGATTATTTTTTCATTTTTGCAAGTCCTCAACATACAATTCTTTAAACTAATCTATATGTATTTAAACATAGTTTATTAATTCAAGTTAATATAATACAAATTGGGCCCTCATCACCTTTTACTGAAACCTACTTACTATACCTTTTTATCTCCAAAAAATGGTGAGCACTCTAGGCAATCCTACTGTTTTAAAATTCAAATTCTTGGGGCACCTGGGTGGCTCAGTTGGTTAAGCAACTGCCTTCCGCTCAGGTCATGATCCCGGAGTCCCGGGATCGAGTCCCGCGTCGGGCTCCCTGCTCGGCGGGGAGCCTGCTTCTCCCTCTGACCCTCCCCCCACATGTACTCTCTCTCCCTCATTCTCGCTCTCTCAAATAAATAAATAAATAAATAAATCTTTAAAAAAAAATTTCAAATTCTTGCTTTTCAATAACCATAGCACTGCACTTTTGTCACCTCATCCCCTGCCTGCTTCTTCTCATGTTTCCATTCACCCTCCCAGTCACAAGGGGAATTAGAAATAGATAAAGAGAGGTGTATTAGATCATTTGCACCTAAATGCTTTTTTCCTCTATATGTAATCACAACTAAAAAGAGCTGAAAGGAAAACAACAAGTGGACAGCTGTGAGAACATTTTGGTGTGAAATATATATGCTAAGATGTGTCTATTCACGGGGCTTTACAAGACCTAATTTTTCCAAATGAAGAGATTCTTTCTTTTTTCCAAAAAGGGAAAATAACTCTTTATTGCTATTCTTATACTCTTAGAGTATCTGTGGTCACAACCTGACCTAGCAAGGTAAGTTAGTTCTGGAGAAGTATTTGGGATAAAGAGTTAGAAATACAAACGATCATTGACATCAAAGATAGAAGTTTTTTATTCCATTAAACACTTTCCCCTTAATATCTAATATCACAGATGCTTTAAATTATTGTGTATTGTATAATTATAATGTATTAAATGCTTTACAAGACATATATTATTTCATTAAATCCTAAAATACAACTTAATAAATATGAAATTGTACTATTACATAGACACAGTAAAAAAAAAAAAATATTTTATTTTTTTTTTTTTTTTAAAGATTTTTTTTTATTTATTTATTTGAGAATGAGAGAGAGTGAGTACATGAGAAGGGGGAGGGTCAGAGGGAGAAGCAGACTCCCCGCCGAGCAGGGAGCCCGATGCGGGACTCGATCCAGGGACTCCAGGATCATGACCTGAGCCGAAGGCAGTCGCTTAACCAACTGAGCCACCCAGGCGCCCAAAAAAAAAAAAAAAAAAAAAAAAAATATTTTAACAGTTGGTCCCAATAACTCTCCCTCAGATAGAACTGTGTTTACTTAGGAAAATTCCTTGTTAGTCAAGTTTTGTGGTAGAAAGCTAAGCCCTAAAGAGAAGGGTAGAAAAAAATAAGCATTTTTTGTTTGTTTGTTTTTAAAACTTAACAGTATTGGGGCGCATGGGTGGCTCATTCGTTAGGCATCTGCCTTCAGCTCAGGTCATGATCCCAGGGTCCTGGGATTGAGGCCCGCATTGGGCTCCCTGCTCTGTGGGAAGCCTGCTTCTCCCTCTGCCACTCCCCCACTTGTGTTCCCTCTCTCGCTGTGTCTCCCTGTCAAATAAATAAATAAAATCTTTTAAAAAAATAAAAAAAATAAAAAAAATAAAACCTAACAGTATTTTGAGGGTAGGGCACAAGAGAGGGAAGGAATCAGTGAAGACAGAGTTGAGACTATGCAATAAGATCAGAGTCTGACAGGGGCGCCTGGGTGGCTCAGATGGTTAAGCGTCTGCCTTTGGCTCAGGTTATGATCCCAGGGTCCTGGGATCAAGTCCCACATCAGGTTCCTGGCTCAACGGGGAGCCTGCTTCTCCATCTCCCTATGCCTCTTCCCCTGCTTGGGCTCTCTCTGCCTTCTCTCTCTTTGTCTCTCTCTCAAATGAATAAATAAAACCTTAAAAAAAGATTGAGTCTGACACTGAGAGAAAAATAAAATGTCCAGTGAAGAATTCCTGTGACCGAAATAATTTTAAAAAATGGTAAAAATGAAAATGTCTTCAGTTCAATTTTAAGTTGCTTGCTACACTTCAGTAAATATTCTCCTCTTTTACTTTAGAAAACATAGGAATTGCAGTACAGACTAGCATGGGCCACATTGCACAGAGAAGTGACAATATACTTCAAAAATTGAGATGATCTGAAAAGTGAACAAATTCAGTTAAAGAAAGAATGCAGAAACAGGACTAAGAGAAACATAAGAAACATGAGAGTACCTGGACCTAAGGGGAAAAAAAATAATGGAATCCCTGAATGAAGATTTGAGTCAATATCATTTAAATTCAGTGGAAATGTTTACCACAGCTGTTACAAATACATATGAGAAAATTTACACTTAGTGAGTTTAATCTAAGGTTACACCAGGAGTAATTGTTGGTACTCATATCAGGTCTGTCTGATTTCATATCTCATTTTTCTTGAAGGTACCAGAATCTTCCACATAATGGAGTTAGTAAATACACATCTTAAAAAGCCCTGTGGAGGATGCCTGGGTGGCTCAGTCGGTTGTCTGCCTTTGGCTCAGGTCATGATCGCAGGGTCCTGGGATTGAGTCCCACATTGGGCTCCTTGCTCAGTGGAGAGCCTGCTTCTCCTTCTGCTTGACCCTCCCCCGCTTGTGTGCTCTCTCTCTCCCTCTCAAATAAATAAATAAATAAATAAATAAATAAATAAATAAAATATATATTTTTTTAAAACAAAAGCTCTGGGGGGACGCCTGGGTGGCTCAGTCAGTTAAGTGGCTGCCTTCAGCCCAGGTCATAATCCCAGGATCCTGGGATCGAGTCCTACATCGGGGTCCCTCCTCAGCAGGGAGCCTGTTTCTCCCTCTCTCTCCCTCTGCTTGTATTCTCTCTGTCAAATAAATAAAATCTTAAAAAAAAAAAAAAAAAGCTCTGGGGCGCCTGGGTGGCTCAGTCAGTTAAGTGTCTGCCTTCGGTTCAGGTCATGATCTCAGAGTCCTGGGATCAAGTCCTGCATTGGGCTCCCTGCTCTTTGGGGAGTCTGCTTCGCCCTTCTTGTCCTCTCTCTCTCTCTCACGCTGTCTCTCTCTCTCAAATAAATAAATAAAATCTTTAAAAAAAAGTCCTGTGGGTACTTATGCATTTCCTAGATTGTTGTTTAAGATTTGATCATAAAATACCAAAAAATAGTGAAAAAAATTGACAGAAAATTTAGTGGTAGATAAAACTAAAATAACCTACAAACAAATGAATTTAGAAGTAAGGTGAGGTGTCAGACAAAATAGACTTTAAGACAAAGAATGTAATAATAGACAAAATATATCAGTGCATATTGATAAAGGGGCCAATCTAAAAAGAGGATATAACATTTGTAAGTATTTATACACCTAACAGGAGCACCTCAATATATAAAGCAAATATTAACAGACCCAAGAAGAGAAAAATAAATATAACAATACAATAATAGTAGGGGACTTTAATATACCACTTTTATCAACACATAGATCATTCAGACCGAAAATCAATAAAAACATTGGCCTTAAACAAAATATTAGACCAGATGGACTTAATAGACATACACAAAATATTCCATCCTAAAGCAACAAAATACACATTCTTCTCAAGTGAACATGTAACATTCTCCAGGAGATATCATATGTAAGGCCACAAAACAAATCGTAATAAATTTAAGAACAGTTAAATCATATAAGTATCTTTTCTTATCATAGCAGTATGAATCTAGAAATCAGTTATAAGAAGAAAATGGAAAATAATTAAAAATATATGGAGATTAAACAACATGCTATTGAACTACCAATAAGTCAAGCAAGAAATCAAAAGAGAAATTAAAAAAAAATACCTTGAGGTAAATTAAAATGGAAACACACTATACGAAAAGTTGTGGAATACAGCAAAGGAAGTTCTAAGATAAAACTTCATAGTGATAAATGCCTACATTAAGAAAAACAGAAAGATCTCTTATAAAAAAAATAACGGTATACTTCAAAGAACTAGAAAAAGGACAAACTAAGTCTAGAATTAGTAGAAGGAAGGGACTAACAAAGATCAGAAATAAATGAATCAGGGGCTTCTGGGGGCTCTTTCAGTTGGGTGTCTAACTGTTGATTTCAGCTTAGGTCATGATCTCAGCATCGTGAGATCAAGCCCTGCATTGGGCTCCATTCTGAGCATGGAGCCTGCTTAAAATTCTCTCTGCCTTTCTCTTTGCCACTCCCCCTGCTCACACTCTCTCTCTCAAAAAAAGAAAGAAAGAAAGAAAGAAAGAAAGAAAGAAAGAAAGAAAGAAAGAAAGCAAAATGAATTGGAGGTTAAAAGACAATAAAACAGATCAACAAAACCAAAAGCTGGTTTTGAGAAATATAACCAAATTAGAAAAACATTTAGGTATTCTAAAAGAAAAAGAAAACTTAAATAAATAAAAATTGAAAGAAGAGACACTACAACTAATGCCATACAAAAACAAAGGATCATATGAGACTACTAAGAAAAATTATATGCCAGAAGAAATGGATAAAATCCTAGATACATACAACCTAATGACTAAATCATGAATAAATAGAAAATATGAACAGAACAATTACTAGTAAGGAGATGGAATTAGTAACCAAAAATCTCCCAACAACAAGAAAAAATATTTAAGGACAAGATGGCTTCACTGGTGAATTCTACTATTATTTATTTATTTATTTATTTATTTATTTATTTATTTATTTAAAGATAATTTGAGAGAAAGAGAGAGTGCATGAGCAGGAGGGCCAGAGGGAGAGGGAAAGAAAAATCTCAAGCAAACTCCATGCTGAGCTTAGAGCCTGACGTGGGGCTCTATCTCATGACCCTGAGATCATGACATGAGCCTAAACCAAGAGTCAGATGCTTAAATGACTGTACTACCCAAGCGCCCCTCTACCACACATTTAAAGAAGAATTAATACTAATCCTCAAACTCTTTGAAAAGATCAAAGAGAGAGCACTTCCAAACTGATTTTACAAAGCCAGCATTACCCTGATACCAAAACAAGACAAGGATACCTCAAGAAAAAAAAAAAAAAGTGCAGACCAATATGCCTGATGAACACAGAGGCAAAAACCATTAATGAAATATTAGCAAACAAAATTCAATTATACAATAAAAGGATCATATATTGTGATCAAGTGGGTGTAGGCAGGGATTCAAGGATGGTTCAACATCAGCAAATCAATCAGTGTGATGTACCACATGAACAAAGTAAAAACTAAAAATAGTATAATTATCTCAATAAATGTAGTAAATGTATTTGACAAAATTCAATATCTATTTATGATTAAAACTCTCAACAAAATATGTATAGATGAAATGTATTTCAACATAATTAAGACTATATATGACAACCATGAGAGACTATGGACTCTGAGAAACAAACTGAGGGTTCTAGAGGGGAGGGGGTGGGGGGATGGGTTAGGCTGGTGATGGGTATTAAAGAGGGCACGTTCTGCATGGAGCACTGGGTGTTATACGCAAACAATGAATCATGGAACACTACATCAAAAACTAATGATGTATGGTGATTAACAAAACATAATTAAAAAAAAAGACTATATATGACAAGCCCATACCAACATCATACTCAGTGATGAAACTCTGAAATCTCTTCTTCTAAGATTAGGAAGAAGGCAAGGATGCCCACTCTCCCCACTTTTATTCAACATAATACTGGAAGTCCTAGCCAGAGCAATTATGCAAGACAGAAATAAAGGTCTTCCAAATTGTAAAGGAAGAAATAAAACTGTCAGTATTTGCAGATGGCATGATATTATATATAGAAAAACCCCTAAAAACTCCACCAAAATCTGTTAGAACTAATAAACTCAGTGAAGCTGAAGGATGCATAATCAACTTACAAAAATATCAGTTGTGTTTCTACATACTAACAACAAACTATCACAAAGAGAGATTAAAAAAACAATCTCATTTATAATTACATCAAAAATGGTAACATAGCTAGGAATAAATTTAACCAGGAAGGTGAAACATCTTTACACAGAAAACTATAAGACACTGATGAAAAAAAATGAAGTAGATACAAATAAATGAAAAGATATTTCATGCTCATGGATAAAAAGAAATAATATTCTTAAAATGTCCATACCATACAAAGCCATCTATAGATTCAATAAATTTGCTTTGAAAATCCAATGGTATTGTTCACAGAAATAGAATAAAAATCCCAAAATTTGTGTGGAACCACAAAAGACCCAGAATAATAAAAGAAATCTAGAGTTAGAAGAACGAAACTGAAGGCATCAAGCTCCCTGATTTTAAACAATATTACAAATCTATAGTAATAAAAACCGTATGGCATTGGCATAAAAACAGACACATAGATTTAATGGAAAATAATAGAATGCCCAGAAATAAACTCACACACATGGCCAATCAATTTAAAATAAAGGAGTAAAGGAGCAAAGAAAATACAAGGGGGAAAGAACAGTGTCTTAATAAACTGAACAGCCACATGCAAAATAATAAAACAGGGTTACCATCTTACAACATACACAAAAATTAACTTAAACTGGCTGAAAAGCTTGAATATAAGGCCTGAAACCACAAACTTTCTAGAAGAAAACAAATGTGGTAAGCCCTTTAACATCAGTCTTGGTGATGATATTTTGGATTTGACACCAAATTGAAGGCCACAAAAACAAAAATCAGCAACTGGGACTACATCAAACTAAAAACTTCTATACAGCAAAGGAAACAATCAGAGAAAGGAAAAGGCAAGTTACCAAATGGGAGAAAGTATTTGCAAATCTTATATTAAAACTCATCAGCAAAATAAACAAACAAAAACAATCCAATTAAATAATGGATGGAGGATCTGAATAGGAATTTTTCCAAAGAAGACATACAGATAGCCAACAAGTACATGAAAAGATGCTCAACATTACTATTTATCTTGAAAATGTAAATCAGAAACAAAATGAGGTATCATCTCACATCTCTTTTGCTATTATTGAAGACAAGAGATGACAATGGTAGGCAAGGATATGCAGAAAAAGGAACACTTGTACACTGTTGGTGGGAATGCTAATTGGTGCCACTCTGGACAACAATATGAAATTTCCTCAAAAATTTAAAAATAAAAACTACCATATGGTCCAGCAATTCCATTTCTGAGTTGTATCCAAAGTAAAAGAAGTTACTAACTCAAAAGGATATCTGCACCCTCATGCTAATTGCAGCATTATTACAATAGCCAAGATGTGAAAGCAACTTAAGTATCCATCTAAGAATTAATTGGTAAAAAAATACATGTGAACCTGAGAGGAGAGAAGGCCTAATATGGAGATGTAGGAAGACTTTGAACTCACCTTGTCCAGGGAAACACCAAATCTACTCCTACATGTGGAGGAACTCCTCCTGAAAAAGAACCAATGGCTGACTGAACAGCCTGTGCACAACAAAAGATAGAGGGGCCACATAGAGAATGGCAGGAGAGATAGAGACATGGTTACCATGGGAACCATGTCCTCCGGCTGCACTGGGAAGGGATAGTATTGAGGGACTGGGAGCAAATTCCTTGACCCTGGAGTGTAGAGAAAAAGCCATGGTTCAAAAGGGCAACTAGAAATTAAAGGAACTAACCCCTCTACAAAATGGCAGGGGTCCTGTGGGAATGTTCACTGGGATTGGAGGGGCAGCAAAACCATTGTTCATGTTCCCCCTCCACCATGATAGTGCAGACTGGAGCAGGATATAGATACCCTAGCCAACCTGTTCCTTCAGTGAACCCAGGGTCCCTAAGCCATACCAGCCCTAGCAAACCTGGGGAACAGAAGAAAGAGCAGTGGTTTAAAAGAAAAACTAAAGTATAAAGGAAACAGCCCTAGCGCATCTTCCAAATATCAGAGGAGCTGCTGGAATGTTGTCCAGATCAGAGGGACTGGAAATCACTATTACCTATATTCCTTTCCACCTTGATAGCACATAGAGGAACAGGGTATGGGTGTCTGAGCCATGTAGCTGCCATAGTGAGTCTTAGGCCCACAGCTCATGTTATTACCAACAATCCCCTGAAGGTGACCCCCCCACCTGCCCCTGTCTGAGCTTTATCCATCCAACCAAATCTGTCCCATTGTTGCACATACTAGGATACAGCCAGACAATCCCACTATAGCTCTAGCCATTTCACCAAGGTGATACAGCACAAAAACCTCAGGACCCCTTGACTTGAACATACTTTATTTTTTTACTTTTTTCACATAAAAGTTCTTAGTTTATTAATTCTCTCTTGAAAGAAATCTGCACAAATCACATGATCCACAGGACATCCTAACTCACATCCACTTCAGCTCCAGTTATAATGCCAAGGCCTACCCTGTGTAGAGCCCTGAGATTCCTGGCTCACACTCTCTTCAAATTCAGGCATCCCACTAGGGTGCTCCCTGTACAGAGAACATTGGGAGTACCTGCCCTATGCCTGCTTCGACTCCTGCCATCCCACAAATGATGCCCCTATACAGATTGCATAGGGAGCCCCTGGCTCATGCCCACTTTTGCTCCAGCCATCCCACAATGGTGTCCCCTGTACAAAGTGCTCTGGGTGCAATTAGACCATTCTTGCTTCAGTTCAGGCCATCCTACCAGCATGACACCTGCAAAGGGGGTCCCAGAACCACTATGGCTGAAGGTTGTTTTGGATTCAGCCATTTCATGAGAATGACTCTTGTGTGAAGTGACCCAGGACCCCCTGGTCTATGCCTGCTATTCCACCAGGGCAGCCCTGGTGAAGACTGCTCTGTACACCCAGATCAGACCCACTAAAGATACAGCCAGCCAAAGCCACCAGGTATATGCAGGCTATACAGGGGGCTATAGAGGGGACATTCCAACACAAGACAACTCCTTCAAAGCTAGAAGAAATATTTCTTTGGCCTAATTCATAGAAACAAACAAAGAAAATCAACCAAAATGAGGAAATAGAGGAATATGCTCCAAACAAATAACCAAGAAAAAAAATCAGAAACGTAACTAAATAAAATGGAGATAAACAATGTATTTGATAAATAGTTGAAAGTAATGGTGATAAAGACAGTCACCAGACTTGAGAGAAGAGTAGATGACCTCAGTGAGAACTACAACAAAGAGACAGAAAATATAAAAAAGAATAAATAGACTGACAGAACAAACTCCACAAATAAAGGGAAAGAAGATGCCACATCAAAGAAGTTAAGACGTTCAGAGACATGTTTTAGGGGAGAAACAGATGGTGAGTGCTGCAGAGGGGAGAGAGCCTTGGTCACAGAGAAGGGTGCAAGAGAGTAGAGCACACAAGGGAATGCACAAGGAGACTATTTCCCCAAGCCATAGTCTTTGAAAACAACAGGGGGTGATTTAATGACTTCATATAAGCAGCAGAGCTTAAAGCCTGCAGTTTTAAAGGTCAGTGGGCTTGGCTGAGATAGAGCCCTGAGAGCACTGCCCTGCTCCTGGAAATAAGGTAGGCAAACAACCTGGGGGAAGACTGCATGAAAACAGTGATTTGAAGACTGCCTGAGGCACACCGGGGGTGGGGAGGCTTATTCCCTCTTCTTAGAGCATATCCCTGAGAGGCAGCATTCATGGAGACCCCTCTCTGGGGACAAAGGAGCTGACCAGCAAAATTTCCCTCCATTTCCCCTCACTATAAACAAAAAGACATTTGCAGAAAGCAGATTAGTAAAAACACTGGCTGTCTAACTTACTTACACCAAGTCCCACACCCATCTGCTATGACAGGACTGCCCTTCTCTGTCAAACTTGCCTCAGTCCTGGCCCAGTGAGCCCCTCCCCCAGAGGACCAGCACAAACTGCTGCCCACACAACAACTCCCAACTACAAAGTTCAGCAGGGCTTTAGTTCTAGTGGAAGTATTATCAGGTCCAATTTAACAAAGAGACCACAGCACACCTAGTTAAAACTCACCACATTCTGGCCAAGGACCAAACGTTGCCCACTGCAGGCAAGGAAAGACTCTGCAGAAGATTGTCCTGAAGGATAGAGCAGCCAAAACACAACAACAAAATGCACACATTATACACCTGAGACACTCCATGAAGCACCAGGCCCTGGACACTACATGAACTCTTTTTCATAAAGTCATTACTTTCTGGAGCAGGAAATATAACTGGCTTATCTAACACAGAGAAGAAGGGACAGATCTAGGAAAAAAATGTCAAGACAGAGGAATTACTCCCAAATAAAACACAAAGACCACAACCAGAGATGTAAGTGAAAAGATATAAGTAACATGTCTGATGGAGAATTTAAAGCAACAATCATAAGGATATTCACTGGGCTTGAGAAAAGAATGGAAAGAAGAGACATTAGATGGAGGAAGCACAGAGAACTGTCATTAAAAAAAAAAAAGTTGGCCACCACCAAAACATATTGTAATTAAATTTGAAGATATAGTGATGAAAAAAACTTAAAAGCAGCAAGACAAAAGAAGTCCCTATCTTACAAGGGAAGACCCATATGGTTAGATGGAGATTTCTCAGCAGAAACTTGACAAACCAGAAGAGAGTGGCATGCAATATTCAACGTGATGAATGGGCAAAATCTGTAGCCAAGAATACTCTCTCCAGCAAGGCCATCATTCAGAATTGGAGGAGAAATAAAGAGTTTCCCAGACAAACAAAAACTAAAGGAGTTCATGACCACTAAAACAGCACTGCAAACAATATAAAAGGGGACTATTTGAGTGGAAAGGGAATACCAAAAGTAACAAAGACACGAAAGGAACAGAGAAAATCTCCAGAAATAACAAAACAAGTAATAAATAGCACTAAATACACATCTATCAATAATTACTCTGGAGATAAATTGACTAAACACTCCAATCAAAAGACATAGGGTGTCAGAATGGCACTATATCATAATAAAAGGGGACTAAAAGATAAACAATTATAAATATTTATGCCCTCAACATGGGAGCATCTGAATATGTGAAACAATAACAAACATAAAGGAACTCACTGATAATAATACAATAATAGTAAGGGACTTTAACACTCCACTTGCATCAATGGATAGATCCTCAAACAGAAAATCAACATGGAAACAATGGCTTTGAATGATAGACTGGACCAGATGGACTTAACAGATATATTCGGATCATTCTATCCTAAAACATTAGAATACATATTCTTTTCAAGTTCAGATGGCGCATTCTCTACAACAGATCACATATTAGTTCACAAAGCAGGCCTCAACAAATACAATATTTGAGATCATAGATGTATTTTATATATACATTATATTACTCAGCCATTAAAAATGAGATCTTGTTATTTGTGACAACACAGATATACCTAGCAGGCATTGTACTACATGAAATAACTCAGACAAAGACAAATACCATATTATATTATTTATGCAGAATCTAAAAAACAAATCCAACAAGCAAAAAAACAAAAGAACAAAAACAGACTCATAATACAGAGAATAAACTAGTGGTTGCTGGAAGGGAGGTATGTGGGATGATGTACAAAATAGGTGAAGTGGATAAAGAAATACAAACTTCCAGTTATAAAATAAATGTCATGGGGAAGGATTGTACAGCATAGGGAATGTACTCAATGATATTGTAATAATATTGTATGGTGACAGATGGTAGCTACACTTATTATAATGATCACTGTATAATGTGCATAATTGTGGAATCACCATGCTGTACACCTGAAACTAAGTTAACATTGTATGTCAACTATACTTTAATAATATATTTTTAAAATATTATATATGTATGTGCACTGGAATATTATTCAACCATAAAAAAGAAGGAAATCTTGCCACTTGTGACAATATAAATGGACCTTGAAGGAATTACGCTAAGTAAAGTAATTCAGATAGATGAAGACAAATATCATATGGTCTCACTTATATGTGGAATCTAAACATACACAAAACAAAACACAACAAAACAAAATAAAAACAACCTGAATGAAGATACAAAGAACAGTTTGGTGATTGCCAGAGGTAGAGTGGTGGTAGGTGGACAAAATGGATGAAGATGGTCAAAAGGTATAAAATTCCAGTTACAAAATAAATAAATTTTGTGGATTTACTGCACAGCATGGTAAATGTAGTTAATAATACTCTATTCTATATTTCAAAGTTGCTAGGAGATTAAATCTTACAAGTTATCCCACACACACACAAAAAAATCTATTTACTGTGATGGATATTAACTTGATTTTTTGTGGTGATTATTTTACAATATATACACATACCAAATCAATATGTTGTATAACTGAGACAAAGATAATGTTATTTCAATTACAGGTCAATTTAAAATGCTACTATTTTTTCTTATAATAATCAAATTAAAAGATGAAAATAATTGTTAGACTTTACTATTTTATTATTTGAATGACCAATGTAGAAGTTACTCTTCTTTTTTATTTTAAAATCATAGACTCATATTTCAAAAAGAAAAAATATATATAGCAGGAAATAGAACTAAAATAAAAAGGAAAAACTCCAAAGATTTAATGTACCATTTCTCTATATACTTTAGCAGTAATGTGAAGGGATGAAAACAATGGAAACAATTTAAAACATTTTGCTAAAATGTTTAGCAAAATAAGTATCACATTCGTACTTAATATTTGGTCAATTTTCCTTGCTTGTTTATTTTACATAAATTCTGACTGCCTCCATTTCTAAAGTCTTTTAGTTGCAAGGAATACATTTTTTTTGGTTAACTTTAAAACAATGTATTAATTAGCTGCATTCAATTCTTGCCGAAGTCTTGCATTGTTTATAAGTGCTCATTTTTTTCCTGTAAATGAGGAGTGCATAATATTCTGGAAAATTTAATTATTTAGGTGAAACATATTGATATTAAGCAACCCCATTTTATTTTTTTTTATTTTTTAAGATTTTATTTATTCATCTGAGACACAGAGATACAGAGAGAGAGAGAGAGCATGAGCAGGGGGAGAGGCAGAGGGAGAGAGAGAAGCAGGCTCCCCGCTGAGCCAGGAGTCTGATGTGGGGCTCCATCCCAGGACCCTGGGATCATGACCTGAGCCGAAGGCAGACGCTTAACCATCTGAGCCACCCAGGTGCCCCAAGCAACCTCATTTTAGAAACAACAATATAAAAAAGGGGAAGCCTTTTGTTTAATATCACTCAGAAACTTGTGACTGATGAAGTAGAGTATCAACATGATTCATTCCTATATTTATTCTTAGAGAACTAATTTTCCAAAACCCATTGGCAAAAATGGTAAACTAAATAATTATCTAACAATTGATATTACTTTGAAAATCCATATTTCTTAAATAAATTAAATTATGTCTTATTTATTCCTTATGATCCAATGACCCTTGAAGGAATCAGACTTTGATTGCTGCTAGAAACAAATCCAAGAAATCTTAATAACTTTCAATTATTTCCTTATTTTAATACCAAGCATAGAAAAGATAATTGAAACAAAGAAGATGAAGGCAGGAAAGAAGAAGATGGCAGTAGAGAAGAAATACTTTTCCTATGTCCAAAATTGAGTGGTAATGGCATTTTTGAATGTCTGTCCAATTCAAATTCTTTTGAGGAATTAACATTGATGACACAGAAATGACAAATGCTTAGAAATTGTGATTTGTCTGTCATTTTATTGCCTATTTACCCAGATATTAGGTTTTAGCTTATTAAAATACTTGTCATATTCCTGTGGGGTAAGCATGTTTTATTATTGTAAAACTCAGATGACAGAGTGCTGTATTTTATGTGGTCAATAATAGATGGGTGTGTTTTAAAAAGAGCATGAAGGAATAAGATTTAAAGTTCCACATCTTGGACATCACCCTATGGTTATTCCTGTAGCTGTACCTCCTATAATAAAATAAATAACACTTTAAAAAAGTTTAAAGCAGGCTACAAACTCAGACATGGAGGAAAAATCAAGTTGTTCAGAAGTGTGATGATTAGTTTTATGTGTCAACTTGTTAAGGGGCTATACTATCCAATTGTTTAATTAAACACTAAAATATGTGTTATTATAAAGTCATTTTGTAATGTGGTTAACATGTATAATCAGTTTACCTTAGGTTAAAGAGATTACCCTAGATAATGTGGATGGGCCACATCCACTCAGTTGAAAGGCCTTAACAAAATGAGAGGTTTTCCAAAAAAGAAATTATACCTTAAGTATGCAGCATCAACTAATGTTTGAGTTTCCAGTCAGCTTGCTAGCCCTACAAATTTCAAACCTGTCAATCTCTTCAAGTATGTGAACCAATTCCTTGAAATCAATGTCTCTCTATCTCTGTTTATCTCTGCACCTATCTCTCTCTCTCTCTCTCTCTCTCTCTATATATATATATATATATAAAGAGATAGACACAGATATATCTAATATATGTATACATACCCACAATATGTATCCTAATATCCTACATATATATCCTGTATATTATATATAAGTGTGTCTTTGTGTGTAAATCTCCTCTAGAGAACCCTGTGTGATTGATACAGTGAGTTTTAAACAAATTCTAAAAGTTCTGAGTTTGTCTACACACAAATATCCATACTAACTATGCCATGGTTCAGATCCAATGGATGTGCCCTACTAAAGTGCAAGTAGTGGCAGTCACCCAACAAAATTTCAGACTTGGAAAGTGATCTTAGCCTCAGTTTTTGGTTGGGTCTTTTTCAATTAAAGTGATGTCCTGGTTAAGTACTAGATGTGGTAACAATCAAACCCCCCAATCTAAGTAACTTTATAAAACAATTCTTCCCTCACATCAGATGTGGAGGCTCTCTTATTAGGTGCTCTTTCAAGCTTTGCCTCCAAGACCTTTTTTCCATCTCATAGCTCCACCCATTCTGATTATTGGAAGGGACATTTCATAAGCCAGATATTGGTAACATTGCCTCAGCCTAACTGTAAGGGAATCAGAGGGACACAGTCTTCCTGTGCCAAGGAAGAGGACACGGATTTTTGAGCATTTAGCCAGTTTCTCCTTTAATGCCCAAACTCATTGAAAGCCTTTGAAGTTAGAAAGCACACCAGGGAATACTATGAGTGTTTTTTGTTTGTTCGGTTGGTTGGTTGGTTTTGTGTGTGTGTGTGTGTGTGTGTGTGTGTGTGTGTGTGTGTGTGTGTATTCATTAGGTTGTGGACAGACTGTCACCACTTCCCTTGCAAAGGCTGGTCTTACTTCTCTAAGGCATTTAATTTATTTTTCTTATGCATGTTTTTTTTTTTTTTTTAAGATTTTATTTATTTATTTGAGAGAGAGAGAATGAGAGAGAGCACATGAGAGGGGTTAGGGTCAGAGGGAGAAGCAGACTCCCTGCCGAGCAGGGAGCCCAATGTGGGACTCGATCCAGGGACTCCAGGATCATGACCTGAGCCGAAGGCAGTCGCTTAACCAACTGAGCCACCCAGGCGCCCTTTATGCATGTTTCTGAAAGAGAAAAAGATAATAAAATTAAAGCAAAGACAAGCAACTGATTGGGTCTATAGAAAAAATGATCAGACCACATAAATATATTATAGATGGTGCATAGTTTTTTCTAGGCTCTATATAAAATGTATGCATCAAAGTAAGTTAAAGGAGGTATCTTAATTTTAAAGATTTTAATGTTTTAATGTTTTTATTTTTTCCAGTTTTTTTCAGAAATAATTGACATACATTAGTTTAATACAGCATGATGGTTTGATATACAAATATTGTGCAATGATTACAATAGGATGACCTACATCTATCTTCTCATATCAATACAAAACAAAAAGAAAAAAGAAAGAAAGAAGAAAACCAAAGAAAAATGAATATTTTCCTTCGGATAAAAACTCTGAGAATTTACTCCCTTGACAACTTTCCTATTTTCTATAAAGCATTTTAGCTATAGGAAGTATGTTATGCATTACATCACTAGTAGTTATATATCTTATAACTGGAAGATTGTACTTTTTGAACCACCTTCCTCCAGTTTCCCCTTTCCCAACCCTGCCTCTGATAACCACGAGTCTGATCTCTTCTCCTATGACGTTTTGTTTTGATTCCGCATATAACTGAGATCATACAGTATTTGTCTTTCTGTCTTTTTAGTTGACTTAGCATAATGATTTCAAGGTCCATCCATGTTGTTACAAATGATAGGATTTCTTCACTCTTTTTATGTCTGAATAATATCCCATTCTATATATACATACCACAACTTCTTTATCCATTCATCCATCACTGGACTCTTGGGTTTCATGTCTTAGCTTTATAAATAATGTTGCTATGAACATGTGGGTTTCAAATATTTTTTCAAGTTACTGCTTTCATTTCCTTTGGATGTATTCCTAGGAATGGAATTGCAGGATCATATATGGTAGTCTATTTTTAAATTTTTTGAGGACCCTCCATACTTTTTTTTTTTTCCATAGTGGCTGTGCCAATTTACAATCCCACCACCAGGGCACAAGAGCTCCCCTTTTTCCACATCCATGCCAGCATTTGGTAGCTCTTCTAGGTAATGTGGATGGGCCGTGATGAGGTGATATCTCATTGTGGTTTTAATTTACATTCCTCTAATGACTACTGATGTTGAACATCTTTTAATGCACCAATTTTTTAAAATATCTTCTTTGAGGAAATGTCTACTCAAGTCTTTTGCCCATTTTTTAATTGGGTTATTTGTGTTTTTGCTATTCAGTTGTATGAGCTTCTTATATGTCTTGGATATTAACCCCTTATCAGATATATGGTTTGCAAGTATTATTTAGCTCATTTTGTAAGTTGTCTTTTCACTTTGTTGATGGTTTCTTTTGCTGGACAAAAACATTTTAGTTCAATGTAGTCCTGTTTTTTTTTTTTTTCCTTGTATTTTATGTGTCATATCAAAAAATATTACTAAGACCCATAACACGATTTTTTTTTTCTGTTTTCTGTAGGAGTTTTGTGGTTTCAGATCTTACACTTAATCTTTGACCCATGTTTAGTTAATTTTTGTGAATGGTGTAAGATGGGTCCAGTTTTATTTTCTTACTTGCAAATATCAAAATATCCCAGCACCATTCATTGAAAGGACTATATTTTCTCCTTTAAGTATTTTTGGCTCCATTTTCAAACATTAGTTGACCATATATGGTTAGGTTTATTTTTGTGCTTGTGATTCTGTTCCATTGGTCTATTTTTTTTTTCCTGTTTTTATGCCAGCACTCTACTGTTTTGATGACTATAGCTTTATGGTGTAACTTGCAATCAGGAAGTGTAATACCTCTTGCTTTGTTTTTCTGTCTCAGAATTTCTTTGACCATTTTGGGGACTTTTAATTCTATGTAAAATTTAAAAATGTTTTTTCTACTTCTGTAAAAAGGCTATTAGAATTTTGATAGAAATTTCATTGAATCTGTATATGGCTTCCAGTGGTATTGGCATTTTTAACAATATTAATTCTTCCAATCCATGTACACAGATAACTTTCCATTTATTTGTGTCTTCAATTTCTTTCATCAGTAATTTGTAGTTTTTAGCATAGAGCTCTATTACCTCCTTAGTTTAAGTTATTCCTAAGAATTTATTGTTTCTTGGGGCGCCTGGGTGGCTCAGATGGTTAAGCGTCTGCCTTCAGCTCAGGTCATGATCCCAGCGTCCTGGGATGGAGCCCCGCATTGGGCTCCCTGCTCAGCGGGGAGCCAGCTTCTCCCTCTCCCTCTGCTTCTCTCCCTGCTCATGCTCTCTCTCTCTCTCTGTATCTCTGTGTCTCAAATGAATAAATAAAATCTTAAAAAAAAAAGAATTTATTGTTTCTTATGCTACTATAATTGGGATTGATGTCTTTATTTTTTTTGGAAATTTCATTGTTAGTGTATAGAAACACTACCGGTTTCTGTTGCATCTTGCAACTTTACTGAATTTATTGATTAGAGTTAACAAGTTTTTTGGTTGATTCTTTAGGATTCTTTAGGATTATATATATATAAAGTAATGCCATCTGCAAATAGGGACTATTTTACTTCTTTCCAATTCTGATAACTTTTTAAAAAGTTTTTTTATTTAAATTCCAGCTAGTTAACGTACAGTGTAATTTAAGTTTCAGTTCTACAATATAGTGATTCAACACTTCCATGGAACACCTAGTGTTCATAACAATAAGTGCACCCCTTAATCTCCATCACCTATTTACCTATCCCCCAACCCACATCCCCTCTGGCAACCATCAGTTTAGTCTCTATAGTTAAGAGTCTGTTTCTTGGTTTGTTACTCTCCTTTTTTTTTGTCCCTTTGCTTGTTTTGTTTCTTAAATTCCACATATGAGTGAAATCATATGCTGACAAATTTTTTAAATTTTTTTTCTTGCCAGATTGCTTTAGCTAGTTGAATAGAAGTGGTGAGAGTGGACATCATTGTACCATTCTTGATCTTAGAGGAAAAGCTTCATTCTTTCACCATTGAGTATGTGGGTTTTTCATTATATGACCTTTATTATGTTGAGATACATTCCTTCTATGCCTACCTAATTTGTTAGATGTTTTTATCATGAATGGATGTTGAATTTTGCTAGTTGATTTTTCTGTATCTATTGAATTGATAATATGGTTCTTTTCTTTCACTCTTGTAATATGATGTATCGCACTGATCTATGTATGTTGAACAATCCTTGTATCCCAGGATAAATCCCACTTGATCATGGTGAATGATCCTTTTAATGTTCTGTTGAATTCAGTTTGTATTTTATTGATAAATTTTGCATCTATATTCATCAAGGATATTGGTTTTAGTTTTCTTTTCTGGTAGTATCCTTTACTGGCTTTTGTATCAGAGTGCTGCTGGTCTGGGTAAAATTAGTTTGGGAGTATTCCTTCCTCTTTAATTTTTGAAACAGTTTGATAACCATTGTTAATTCTTCTTCAAATGTTTGGGAAAATGCACCAGTGAAGTCATCTGGTCCTGGGCTTTTCCTTATTGGGAGTTTTTTGATTACTTATTCAGTGTCCTTACTAGTAATTTGTCTCTTTAGATTTTATATTGTTTTGTGATTCTGTCTTGGTAAGTTGTGTTTCTAATTTCTTTTTCTTTTTTTTTTTTTTTTAAGGTTGATCAGTTTGCTGGCATGTAGTTGTTCATAATAGCTTCTTTTGATCCTTTGAATTTCTGTGGTATCAGTTGTAGTCTCCTTGTTCATTTTTAATTTTGTTGATTTGGATCTTTTTCCCTCCTTCTTATTATAGCTGAGGGTTTGCCAATTTTGTTTATATTTTCAAAGAATCAACTAGTTAATCTTTTCTATTGTTTTTTTTCTATTTTTTATTTTATTTATTTTTTAAATTTTATTATGTTATGTTAGTCACCATATAATACATGCTTAGTTTTTGATATGGTGATCCATGATCCATTGTTTTCATATAACACCCAGTGCTCCATGCAGTACGTGCCCTCCTCAATACCCATCACCGAGCTAACCCATCACCCCCCCAAAAAAAACGCTGTTTGTTTCTCAGGGTCCATAGTCTCTCGTGGTTCAGCTTTCCTCCCATTCATTTTTCCCTTCCTTCTCCTAATGTCCTCCATGCTTTTCCTTATGTTCCACAAATAAGTGAAACCATATGATAATTGATTTTCTCTGCTTGACTTATTTCACTTAACATAATCTCCTCCAGTCCCATCCATGTTGATGTAAAACTTGGGTATTCATCGTTTCTGATGGCTGAGTAATATTCCATTGTATATATGGACCACATCTTCTTTATCCATTCATCTGTTGAAGGGCATCCCGGCTCTTTCCACAGTTTGGCTATTGCGGACATTGCTGTTATGAACATTAGGGTGCATATGGCCCTTCTTTTCACTACATCTGTGTCTTTGGGATAAATACCCAGGAGTGCAATTGCTGGGTCGTAGGGTAGCTCTATTTTTAATTTTCTGAGGCACCTCCATACTGTTTTCCAAAGTGGCTGTACCAATTTGCATTCCCACCAACAGTGCAAGAGGGTTCCCCTTTCTCCACAACCTCTCCAACATTTGTTGTTTCTTGCCTTGTCCATTTTTGCCATTCTAACTGGTGTAAGGTGGTATCTCAGTGTGGTTTTGATTTGAATTTCCCTGATGGCTAATGATGATGAATATTTTTTCATGTGTCTGTTAGCCATTTGTATGTCTTCTTCAGAGAAGTGTCTTTTCATGTCTTCTGCCCATTTTTTGGCTTGATTATTTGTTTTTTGGGTGTTAAGTTTGAGAAGTTCTTTATAGATCTTGGATACCAGCCCTTTATCTGTAGTGTCATTTGCAAATATCTTCTCCCATTCTGTTGGTTGCCTCTTTGTTTTGTTGACTGTTTCCTTTGCTGTGCAGAAGCTTTTTATCTTGATGAAGTCCCAAAGGTTCATTTTTTTCTTTTGTTTCACTAGCTTTTGGAAATGTATTTTGAAAGAAGTTGCTGTGGCCAATGTCAAAGAGGTTACTGCCTATTTTGTTTCTATTTTTTTATTTCATTTATATGTGCTCTAAAATTTACTATTTCCTTTCTTCTGCTAAGTTTGGGCTCAGTTCGTTATTCTTTTTCTAGTTCATTATGGGGTAGAGTTAGTTTGTTTATTTGGGGATCTTTATTGCTGCTTAATGTAGGAGTTTATTGTAATGAACTTCCTCTTACAACTGCCTTTGATCCATCACATAAGTTATGATATGTCATGTTTCCAATTTCTTTTGTCTCAAGAAAACTTTTTACTTCCCTTTGGATTTCTTCTTTGATCAATTGGTTGTTCGGGAGAGTGTTAATTTCTGTGCACTCATGAATTTTCCAATTTTCCTCTTGTCATTGATTTCTAGTTTCCTGTCATTGTAGTCAGAGAAGATACTTGGTATGACTTTGGTCTTCTTGAATTTGCTAAGATTTTTTTAATGGCCTAACATAGAAAAATGTTCAATGGGCACTTGAGAAGAATGTGTATTCTAAAGTTGTATAAAATGTTTTGTATATGTCAGGTCCATTTGGTCTGTACTGTTGTTCCAATCATCTGTTTCCTTTTTGATTCTCTGTCTGGATAATCTATCCATTGTTGAGAATGGGGCACTAAAGTCCCTGAATTTTACTATGCTGCTTCCCATCCCCCTCCTTTTAGCTATGTTTTTGCTCTATATATTTAGGACCCCCAATGTTGTACACATAAATATTTACAATTGTATCTTCTTAATGTATTGATCCTTTTGTCTTTATATAATGCCCTTGTCTCTTTTATCATTTTTATTTGAAAGTCTATTTTGTCTGATAAAAGCTTAGCTATCCCTGTTTTTTTTTGGTTGCCATTAATTTGAAATATCTTTTTCCATCTCTTCACTGTTAGCCTCTGTGTGTGTTTAAGGCTAAATTGAGTCTCTTGCAGGCACATATTGATGGATCTTTTTTTTAATCCATTAAGCCATTCTGTGCCTTTTGATTGGATAATTGAATCTTTTTACATTCAAAGTAGTTGTTATTAGATAGGACTTACTATTGCCATTTTACTATTTGTTTTCTGGTTGTTTTGTAGATCCAGTGTTTCTGATTCTTATCCTGCTGTCTTGTGATCTTGTCTGTGTGCTTTGATGTCTTTTGGTATCAGCATGCTTTTAATTCTTTATTGTTTTCTTTTGTGTAATTACTCTAAGATCTTCCCTTGCAGTTACCATGAGGCTTACATAAAATATTTTAAACTTATAACACCTTATTTTAAACTGGTAATAACTTCAATCATATTTGTATACCTTACACTTTAACTTCTTCCCTCTTCCTCACACTTCAGGATATTGTTGTCAGAATTTACATGTTTTTTAAATTGTGTAACTAATAGCAGACTATTTTACTTATGGTTATTTTTGCTACTTTCATATTTATAAATTTTAAGCTAGAGTTTAAACGAGTTATGCATCACTATTATGATAATGCAACATCTAACCATGACTATAAAGTTACCCTTTCAATGAGATTTATTCTACCTTTTAGTGTCTTTATGATGTTAATTAGTTTCTTTACTTCCACTCAAAAAATTTCCTTTAGCATTTTTTTATAGGGTAGGTCAAGAAGTAACAAACTGCCTCAGGATTTCTTGTTAAAGGGAGTCTGTATTCTGCCTTTGTTTCTGAAGGACAGCCTTGTCAGATATAGAAATCCTGTTTGACAGTTATATTCTTTCAATATTTTTAATATCTTCCCATTCTCTCCTAGTCTGAGAAGTTTTTTGTTTGTTTGTTTGTTTGTTTGTTTTAGAAAGTCACTGATAGTCTTATGGAGTTTCCCTTTTATGTAACTTCTCTCTTTCTCTCTCTCTCTCTTTTTTTTTTTTTTCTGTTCTTGAATTCTTTCTTTGTTTTTGACTTTTGACAATTTAAATATAATGTTTCTTGTCATAGACCTATTTGAGATCTACCTACTTGGGATCCTTTGAAGGGGTCTCATAGATCTGGATGTCTTTTTCTTTCCTCAGCTTCAGGAAGTTTTCAGCCATTGCTGCTTTAAATATACTTTCTAATTCCTTTCTTTTATTCTTCTCCCTCTCTAATTTCCATAATGATAATTATTGTTTATTTTCATATATCCCATAATACTTTTTTTCACTTTATCTTATTTATTTATGTAGTGATTTGTTCCTCTGACTGGGTAAATTATGTTTTATCCTTCAGGTCTTTGATTCTTTCTTCTGCATGGCCAAATCTACTTTTGAAACTACTGAATTTTTGAATTCAGTTATTGTATTTTTCAACTGTAGGATTTCTTTTTGCTTTTTTCAAAGATTTGTTTATTTTTTTGATGGGGGGGAGAGAGAGAGTGTGCACAAATGGGGGGAGAGGCAGAGAGAGAGAATCTCAAGCAGACTCATCACTGAGCACAAGAAGCCAGATGACTCAGGGCTTGATCCCACAACCCAAGAGATCATGACCAGAGATGAAACCAAAAGTCAGGAACTCAACCCACTAAGCCACCCAGGCGCCCCTCAACTGTAGGATTTCTGTTTAGTTATTTTTGATGGTTGCTATTTCCTTATAAAACTTCCTTTAGTTTATGCATTGTTTTCTTAATTTCAATTAGTTGTCTGTCCATGTTTCGTTGTAGTTCACTAAAATTCCTGAAGAGGATTACTCTAAATTCTGTCTTCTTTCTTTTTAACAAACTTTTTTTTTTTTAAGATTTTATTTATTTATTTGACAGAGAGTAGCAGAGGGAGAGAGAGAAGCAGACTCTCTGTAGAACAGGGAGCCCAATGTGGGACTCGATCCCAGGATCCTGAGATCATGACCTGAGCCAAAGGCAGAGGCTTAACCAACTGAGCCACCCAGGCACCGAATTCTTTGTCTTACAGTTCATAGATCTCCATATTTTTATGGTCAGTCATTGGATTTTTATTAGTTTACTTTGATGATATCATGATTATCTGACTTTTCATGATCCTTGATTCCTTATGTTGGTGTCTGTGATTTTGAGTAACGGGGCTCCTATTTCAGACTTTACAAGTTTGCTTTGGCAGGGACAATTCTTTACCAGTCAGTTCAGTTAGATTTTCTAAATGTGTCTGATAGTAATGTCTTTGAGCAGCTGGATCCTGCTATTATGATCTATTTTGGGGCAAAGCAATAGAGTTCTGAGGACAGGCAGCTGAGAACAGTTGGACTGAACTGGGGGCTTAGTTCCCAACCCAATTTAGGTTGTAGGATGGCCTTCATGGTTGCCTGAATTCTCTGGTCAGGCTTACTAGATGGTCAGAACTGGGTACTATATTCAGTAGTAGATTGCATTATGAATTAGCTTCTTTGCTTCACGGGGCAGCAAGCCAGGGCCCAAGGCCTGTATAGCTTGTTGTTTAGGGGCTCACAAGAGGCTTCAGTGTGCACTGAATTCCCTGGTCAGATGACACCATAAGTTTTACTCTCTATATGGGGGAAACCACAGGCTGTTTCTCTGTTCAAGTGCCACTGAACATAGGGCTCTTAAATGATCTATGCAGCTTCCCATATGCTTTGGTTATGCTCCTAGTTGGCTGGGCTGAAGATTGTATTCAGTGATGAGCAGGGCTACAAATTAGATTCCTTGCCTGGGCATAATGGTAGAAGCCCCTCTAAAACTGGTAAAGATTTTTGTTTTCTTAACTCAAGTCGACCCACACATCAAGTTCCCTGGCCAAACTCAGCTACTGGCTTTGCTCTGCAAACTGTCAGTTCGTTCTTTTTTCCTTTTTTTTTTTTTTAATATTTTATTTATGTATTTCTCAGAGAGAGAGAGAACACAAGCAGGGGAGCAGCAGGCAGAGCAGGCAGAAGGAAAGCAGGCTCCCTCTGAGCAAGGAGCCCAACATGGGACTCAATCTCAGGATGCCAGAATCACGACCCAAGCCAAAGTCAGACGCCCAACCAACTGAGCCACCCAGGCATCCCCAGACTGTCAGTTCTGTCTGCCTTTCTCTTGGCTTGAGTGCTGCTGGGCTGCACAGCTTTCAGGTGTTTTTAGTAGACTTTCTGCTGAGATGGTGCCAGAAGACATTCTCCACAATGTGTGCTGCTATGTCTTAATTCCCTTGCTTGGGCAGAAGGGGGAGGGGCCACTGTAGATTACTCTCAATTTCCCAAACAGGCTGTCCAGTTGGGAAGGGCCAGGAGCTACTCCCTTCATTGACTATGAATTAATCATCCTGCCTGTTGGTAGCACAGGAAGGCTCCATGTCCTTGTATTGGGAGTAATCAGTTCTGCCTCTTTGTTTCTCATCATAAGTGCCACTGGGTCACACAGCTTCCAGTGTTTGTTGCCAGCCCTTCTGGTCAAATGGGCTGGAAGACTCTCTCCACAGGATGTAGGGCTGTGACAGCATCTTACTTGGGTGTGGGCAAACTGAGCACTAGGGCTGGCAAAACCCCTCATTTGAGAATCTTAATCAAACAGGTATGCACCCCACCTAGTTCCCCAGTCAGAGTGCACCCCTAACTTGGTTTTGCAGATGAGCAAATCCACTGGTTGGGATTACTACTTGAGGATCGCAGATAAAAACTTGGTCTTCCAAGATCCATGTGCTGCTTGCTGCAAACCCCTCCTCCCTTCTCTATCAGAGTCAGATTTCTAGGGGTTGGGCCCTGCAAATTCCCCTACAATCCCTATGGTGTGAGATCAGAGTGGGGGTTCCTGCAAAGTGACCCAAAATACTGGGGTAAGCTGGTTGTTCCCCCTGGGTTCTCTTTTCTGACTAGAGAAACCAGGGACTCAAGGGAGGCCTCTGCACAGTGCACCACTGTCTTGGGAAAGGGCAATGTGATTATGGTGTACCCACTTAATTTACCTTTCTAATGCTGTCTATTTTGATCTTTGAGGTAAACAGAGTGCTTTAGTTCACCCCATATTCTAGGATTCTGTCAGTGGTATCTTTTTCTGGAAGAAGAGTAATGTCAGGAATGACCTATATCATTATCTTGGTGACATTATTCTCCTTTAATATTTTTCAAATTAATTTATTAGCATTAGGAAATAGAGAAGGTTTGTAGGCTCAAGAGCCTTTTGATATTTTTCCAGCAAACAATAAAATAGTTAATTCACTTGACTGCTAAATGGGATACATTGCTTGTAACACAATATATCAATGAACAAAATCCCTACTGTCTAAAGCTGTAACCCATGATTGCAATGCTATGGTGAAAACTGATGTTAGGAATGCCACTTTTACTGTGCCAGACAAGAAAGAATAAATATCCACATATTTCATGTATCTGAATACATGGGCTCAAGGAAATATTAATTCCAGATTCCATTTCTTGAATGTCAGTCTAGACTTAGTGTGTTGGCATATAAGATGAAAAAATACCTACAGAATATGTCAAGAATCTTTGGTAAGAGCGTGTAATAGAATATCGTTTTCTAGGACATTAAATTTCAACATCTTTGTCTTTTTTTCTGTGGACCTTTGTCCCCTAGTGTCTTCTCTAATCCATCTTTTTGGTTTTGTTTCTTTGCTTGTTTGTTTTTGTTTTGTTTTGTTTTGTTTTTGTTTGTTTTTTTTAATTGCAGGTGAAGGCTATATACCAGAGCTAACCTTGTAAATCGCCAGGAAAAGCTCAAGGTGTGATTCTAATAGTACTTGGAAATTCTCTTGCCCCATAGCAACATGTTCATTGTTAGCCTTTCACAGGGATCAAAGTCCCACCATAACATATTTATTCTGTTAGGATATGAAGACTTCAATGAAATTAGTTTCTAGGAAGAAAGACCAGAATGTGGTAGTATTTCCCTAATTGCCTTATTTAGAACCCTAGTTCCTCAAGTTATTCTCTGTCAAAAGGGATCCCATAGCCAAATAATTTTAAAGATATTGTAGACTATATCCCATTTTCCATTCCCCACCAAGATTCACAAAACATCTTAGCATAATAAATCCTTTGAGAGGTCTTTCAACAAAGAAACATGCTCACATTTTTTTTTTTTTACCTTTTTTTAAACTCAGTATTTCCCCAACATATTTGATCTTGAAATCACTTTTTCATGGAACAACCTGCTGAACTAATGTTCTGAGGAATACATCTTGGGAAGCACTAGCATAAAGCATTCTGTCCTGAGTCCTCGCATGGTTTTGTTAACAGTTCACTGAGCATGAAGTACTAATAAAATGAGTTCCAAGAAAATTATCTGGTTGTGAATGACAATGACTGTCAGGACAAGGATAAGGATTCAAAAGGGGATACTGAGAATAATGCTGGAAAAATATTCATGCTTCCTTTGCATGTTTTCCTCAGGCTGGTGTTGAGAACAGCCTTTAATTGCAATGTGAACAGAACCTAACATACATTTCTTTTTTATTTATATAATATTCACAAAATTCTACAACCATCACCACAATCTAAACTCAGGACATTTTCATCAGCAGAAAGATAGAAATCTGTGCCAATTAGCAGTTACTTTTCATCCATCTCCCAAGCCCTGGACAACTGTTAGTCTACTTTCTGTCTCTAAAGAGTTGCCTATTCTGGACATTTACTATAAATGGGGATATATAATGTGCTGTCTTTTGCAACTGGCTTCTTTTATTTAGCATATTCTTTTCAGGGTAAATTCATTTCCTTTATAATTAACATACAGTGTTATATTAGTTTCAGGTATACAGTATTCCATACATTACTCAGTGCTCATAATAATAAGTATATTGTTATTTATTTATTTATTTATTTATTTATTTATTTATTTATTTATTTTACCTATTTCACCCATTTTCCCACCACCTCCCCTCTGGCAACCACCAGTTTGTTCTCCATATTTAAGAGCCTGTTATTTTGTCTATTTTCTTTGTTCATTTGTTTTGTTTCTTATATTCTATGTATGAGTGAAATCATATGGTATTTGTCTTTCTATGACTGAATTATTTCACTTAATATTATACCCCTTAGATCCATCCATGTTGTTGCAAATGGCAAGATTTCATTCTTTTTTATGGCTGAGTAATATTCCACTGTATCTATAACACATCTTCATTCATCTATGGATGAACACTTGGGTCATTTCCATATTTTGGCTATTATAAATAGTGCTTCAGTAAATATATCTTTTTTTCTCCTTTTTTTTAAACCTTTGTTCATTTGTTTTGTTCTTAAATTCCACATATGAGTGTGATCACATGGTAATAGTCTTTCTCTGACTGACTTTTTTTTTTTTTTTAAGATTTTCTTTATTTATTTGAGAGAGAGAGTGAGAGAGAGAGAGAGCACAAGACGGGGGAGCGGGAGAGGGAGAAGCAGACTCCCCGCTGAGCAGGGAGCCCGATGTGGGACTTGATCTTGGGACTCCAGGATCATGACCTGAGCCGAAGGCAGTCGCTTAACCAACTGAACCACCCAGGCGCCCCTCTGACTGACTTATTTTGCTTAGCATTATATACTCTAGCTTCATCCATGTGGTTGCAAACATCAAGATTTCATTCTTTTTTTTATGGCTGAGAAATATTCCATTGTGTGTGTATATACATACACACACATACCATTTCTTCTTTATCCATTCATCAGGTGATGGATACTTGGGCTGCTTCCATAATTTGGCTATCATAAATAATGCTGCAATAAACATAAGGGTGCATGTATCCTTTTGAATTAGTGTTTTTTTATTTATTGGGTAAATACCTAAGAGTGCAATTCCTGGGTCATAGAATAGTCCTATTTTTAACTTTTTGAGGAACCTCTGTACTGTTTTCCAGAATGGCTGCACCAGTTTGCATTCCTACCAACAGTGCACAAGGTTTCCTTTATCCCCACATCCTTGCCAAGACTTGCTGTTTCTTCTGGTTTTGATTTTAACCATTCTGACAGGTCTGAGGTAGTAGCTCATTGTAGTTTTGATTTGCATTTCCCAGATGATGAGTGATGTTTAACATCTTTTCACGTGTCTTTTGGCCATATGTATGTCCTCTTTGGAAAAATGTTCATTCTTTCTGCCCATTTTTTATTGAATTATTTGGTTTTGGGGGTATTGAGTTGTATCAATTCTTTATATAATTTGGATACTAATTCCTATCAGATATGTCATTTGCAAATATCCTCTCCCATCCCATAAGTTGCCTTTTAATTTTGTTCATTGTTTCCTTTGCTGTACAGAGCATTTTATCTTGATGTAGTCCCAAAAGTTTATTTTCGTTTTTATTTCCATTGCCTTAGGTGACATCTAGAAAAATACTTCTATGGCCAGTGTCAGAGACATTACTGCCTTTGCTCTCTTCAAGGATTGTTAGAGTTTCATGTCTCACTTTAGGCCTTTAATCCATTTTATTTTTGTGTACAGTGAGACAAAGTGGTCCAGTTTCAGTCTTTTGCACACTGCTGTCCAGTTTTCCCAACACCATTTGTTGAAGAGATTATATTTTCCCATTATATATTCATCCCTCTTTTGTTGAAGGTTAATTGACCATATAATTGTGGGTTTATTTCTAGGTTTTCTATTCTATTCTATTGATCTATGTGTCTACATTTATGCCACTACTGTACTGCTTTAATTACTACTTCATTCTAATATAACTTGCAATCTGGAATTTTGATACCTACAGCTTTGCTTTCTTTTTCAAGATTTATTTGGCTCTTTGAGGTCTTTTTTGGTTCTATACAAATTTTGGGATTGTTTGTGAAAAATGTTGTTGGTATTTTGATAGGTATTCCATTAAATGTGTAGATTGCTTTGGGTACTATAGACATTTTAACAATATTTGTTCTTCCAACCCTTGACCATGGGATGTCTTTCCATTTCTTTGTGTCACCTTCAATTTCTTTCATCAGTGTTTTATAGTTTTCAGAACACAGTTCTTCACCTGTTTGGTTAAGTTTATTCTTACACAGTTCATTGTTTTTGATGCAACTAAAAATGGGATTGTCTTCTTAATTTCACTTTCTGCTGCTTCATTATCAGTGTATAGGAATGCAATAGATTTCTGTACGTGGCCTTATCTTGTTCTATCATTTGGGATAAATTCTTCCATTCACATTTGTCTAAGTCTCTGCCTTCTTTGTGTTAGAAAAGCCAATTATGTTTCCTGCTCTTAAAAGTATGGCTTTATGAAGAGGGTTTTGTAATGTCCAGGGCCTGGTGTTTAAGGGAATATCTCTGGTGTGTGCTGCATGCACTCTCCCATTGTGGTTTCATTGCTCTATCTTTCAGGTCAGTTGTCTGCAGAGGCTCTCGTTGCCAGCTGTGGTCACTTTTTGTCGCCTGGCCTGAATGTGGTGAGTTTTAACTAGGAGTGCTCTGATCTGCTTGTTAAATGAGAACTGATACTACTTCTACCAGAACTGAGGCCCTGCAGAACTCTTTGGTCTGGAGATGTAGTTTAGGTGGGGGATTTTGCTGGGCTTCTGGGGGAGGGACCCACCATATGGGGAATTAGACAAGCTTGACTGAGAAGAGAATTCACCCCAGAGATCAGGGGGTGGGACTTGGTGTAAGCAAGAGAGCCAGTGCTGCTTCCCACAGGTGGCTCTGTGTTTATGCTGAGGGGCAGTGGAGAGAAATGACGCCATCCTTTGTTCCTGGAGAGGATTCTCCATGAACACTGCCTCTCAGGGAAGTGCTCAGGGAAGAGTTAGTAATCTCCCAGCTGTGTGCCCCAGGAGTTTTTCAAATTGCTGCTTCAAGGATGTCTACATCCCGGTCTTTGGCCTGCCTTCTCTCCAGAAGCTGCACAGTGCCTTCTAAGCTCTATCCCAGCCAAGCCTGCTGACCTTTAAAACTCTAGGCTTTAAGCCTTGCTGGTTGCAAGAACTCATGAAATTCAGCCTGTCTCATATTCCAAACCTTTGGCTTTGGGGAAATGTTCTCCTTGTGTGTTCCCTGTGTGGTCCTCTCTCTCTCACCCTTCTTTGTAACCATGGACCCCTCCCCTCCAAAGTACTGTTATGTGTTTCTCCCCTAAACTACACCTTTACCCTTCCTGCCCTCCTTGATGTGGCCTCTTTTCTCCCTTTAGTTGTGGAGTTTGTTCTGTCAGTCTTAAAGTTGAATTCTAAGGTATTTAGGATTATTTGATAGTTATCTACTTGCTTTTGTGGGATGAGAGAAGACTAGGTCCTCCTATCATATTGATTGATTTGGAAATATTGAACCTTTTTTCATCCCTGGAAGAAATCTCACTTGAACACGGTGAGTGAGCCTTTTAATATATTGTTAAATGTTGTTTGATAATGTATTTTTGAGGATTTTTGCATCCATTTCATCAGGGATATTGGGCTGTGGTTTTCTTTTTTGGGGGTATCTGGTTTTAGTAATGGTCATGGTAAAGCTGGCTTTGTAGAATGCCAGAATGTAAAAAGCTTTCCTTCCTTTTCTTTTTTTATAATATTTTGAGGATAATATATATTAACTCTTACTTAATTTTTTGGGTAGTATTCACCTGTGAATTCTTCTGGTTTTGGACTTTTTTTGGTATTTTTTTATTACTGATTCAATTTTGTTACTAGTGATCATTCTGTTCAGATTTTCTGTTTCTTCCTGATACAGTTTAGGAGACTGTATATTTCTAGAAATTTATCCATTTCTTCTAGGTTCCCCAATTTGTTGACATATAATTTTTCATAGCATTCTCTAATATTCTTTTGTATTTCTGTGGTGTTAGTTGTTACTTTCCCTCTTTCATTTCTGATTTTCTTTATTTGGGTACTTTTTCTTTTTTCTTTTCTTATGAGTCTGTTTAAGTGTTTATCAATTTTGTTCATCTTTTCAAAGAACTAGCTCTTGGTTTCATTGATTTTTTTCATTTTTTAAGTCTCTATATATTTACTTTTGCTTTGATCTATTTTAAAGGTTTTATTTATTTATTTTGAGAGAGAGAGAGAGTGGAGGGGGAGGAGTAGAGGGAGAGGGACAAGCAGACACCATACTGATCATGGAGCTCAACATGAGGCTCAATCTCATGACCCTGAGATCATGACCTGAGCCAAAATCAAGAGTTGGATGCTCAACCAACTGAGCCACTCAGGCGCCTCTCTGCTTTGATCTTTATTATTTTCTTCTATTTACCTTATGCTTTTTTTCCTCTTTTTTTAAGTTCCTTTAGGTGTAAATTTAGATTGTTTATTTTGGTTTTTTCTTGTTCTTTTGAGGTGGGCCTCTATTGATATAAATTTCCCTCTTAGTCCTGCTTTCACTACATCCCAAAGATTTTGGACTGGTGTGTTTTTCATTGTTATTTGTCTCCACATGTATTTTGATTTCTTCTTTGGTTGTTTAACATTATTATGTTTAGCTTCCACATGTTTGTTTATTGCCAGGTTTTTTCCTTGTGATTGATTTCTAGTTTCATATTGCTTTGGTCAGAAAAGATGTATGGTATGATTTCAATCTCTTTAAATTTAGTGAGATTTGTTTTGCAGCCTAGCATGGCATGTGATCTATCCTCAAGAATGTTTCATGTGCCCTTGAAAAGAATGTGTATTCCTTGTTTTTGTTTTTGTTTTGAGATGGAATATTTTGTATGTATCTGTTATTTTTATCTGGCCTAATGTGTCATATAAAGACCATGTTTTCAGGCGCCTGGGTGGCTCAGTTGGTTAAGCGACTGCCTTCGGCTCAGGTCATGATCCTGGAGTCCCGGGATCGAGTCCCGCATCGGGCTCCCTGCTCAGCAGGGAGTCTGCTTCTCCCCCTGATCCTCCCCCCTCTCATGCTCTCTCTCTCTGTCTCATTCTCTCTCTCAAATAAATAAATAAAATCTTTAAAAAAAAAAAAAAGACCATGTTTTCTTATTGATTGTCTGCCTGGATGATCTATCCATTGATGTAAGTGGGGTGCTAAAGTCCCTTAGTATTACTATATTACCATCAATTTCTCTCTTTATGTCCACTAACATTTTATTTATCTATTTAGGTGCTAAAGTGTTGGGTGCATATTGGGTGCATATTTACATTTGTTATGTCCTCTTGTTGGATTGGTCTCTTTATCATCATGTAATGCCCTCCTTTGTCTCTTGTTATTGTCTTTATTTAAATGTCTATTTTGTCAGATATAAGTATAGCTATCCTGGCTTTTCTTTTCCACTTTAATTTGCATGGTAATTTTTTTTTTCATCCCTTCATTTTCAGTCTGTACATCTTTAGGTCTGAGATGCATCTCTTGTAGGTAGTATATAAGTGGGTTTGTTTTCTATCCATTTGTTACTCTTTGTCTTTGGATTGGAACATTTATTCTATTTACATTAAAATGATTTTTGATAGGTATGTACTTAGTGCAATTTGTCATTTATTTTCTGGTTGCTTTTGTAGATCTCTGTTTCTTCTTTTCTTGCTGTCTTTCTTTGTGATTGATGAGTTTCTTTATTATTATTCTTGGTGTTCTTTCTTTTTATTTTTGTTTATCTATTATAGTTTTGTGGCTTGTGCTTACCATGAGGTTCATATATAACATCCTAAGTATATGGCAGTCTACAGTAAGTTGATTGTCATTTAAATTCAGGCACATTCTAAGAAAAAAATATTTTCCTCCCTCTTCCATGTTTTATGTATATGCTTTCATATTTTATATTTTTACTCATAATTTTCTCATGTCTATTTATGGTCATTACTTTTCCACTTAGTGAAGTCCCTTTAACATTTCTTGTAGGGTTCCTTTAGTGTGATAAACTCCATTAGCTTTTGTCTGGTAACTCTTTATGTCTCCCCCTAAGTCTGAATGATAATATTGCTGGGTAGAGTGTTCTTGGTCATATGTTTTTGTTTTTGTTTTTGTTTTCTTTTTCTTCTTTTCAGCACTTTGAATATATCATGATATTCTCTTCTGGCCTGCAAAGTTTCTGCTAAAAAATCAGCTGACAGCCTTATAAGTTTTCCAATGTACATAAATTTTTGCTTCTCTCTTGCTGCTTTTAAAATTCTCTCTTTATCTCTAAACTTTGACATTTTAATTATTATATGTCATGATGTGGAACTTTTTGAGATTATCTTGTTTGGAACTCTGGGTGGTTCTTGAACCTAGATGCCTATTTCCTTCCTAGGATAGGGAATGTTTCAGCTATTATTTCTTTAAATAAGTTTTCTGTCCCGTTCTCTCTCTCATTCTTCCCTAGGACCCTTATAATACAAATGTTTGTTCACTTGATGTCTAAGAGATCCTATAACTTATCCTCATTTTATTTTTATTTTACATATATATATAATTGTATATATAATATCTATATATATACAATATATAATTATATGTAATATATAAATGTATATAAATAAAAATATGTATAATATATAAGGTATATATACAAATAAAATTATATATATAATTATATAACGTATTATATATATATATATTATTTTTATCCTTATTTAAAAAATTCTTTTCTCCTTTTTCTATTCACCTCGGGTGCTTGTGTTCCTGTCTTCCAGATCACTGATATATTTTTCTGCACCACTAATCTACTGTTGATTTCCTCTACTGTATTTATTATTTCAGTTATTTTATTCTTCAACTCCATTTGGTTCTTTTTATATGTTTATTTCTTTATTGAATGTCTCACTGAGTTCTTCCACTCTTCTTTCAAGTTCAGTGAGCATCCTTATGATCATTACTTTAATTTTTTTATTGGGCATTTTGCTTATCTCCATTTTACTTAGTTCTTTTTTTTCTGGGTTTTGTCTTGTTCTTTCTTTTGGAGCATATTCCTCCATATCCCCATTTTTCTTGACTTTCTGTATTTCTTTCTATGGATTAGGTGGAATAGATACTTCTAAACTTGAAGAAATAGTCTTGTGTATGGTTGTCTTCTATGTAGACTGTGTGGGCTTGGTGAGTTTTGTTGCCTGGCTGGAGCTATGTCTGCTGTGGGCTGGGGGTCCTTGGGCTCTCCACACAGTGGGCACCTTGGAAGTTTAGGTAAAGCTGAAGTAGGGGCAGATTGCTGCAGTCTCTAGGCTTTCCATGCCATAAGTGTCTTACTTTTAATCATCTCTGACCCTCATTATATTTTTCTTTTCATCACACATTGTTTTTTTATACATTGTGTGTCTAATAACATTGATTATCACTATTTTTATGTATTTGTCTTTTATACTATGCATAAGAAATAAAAAGTGGAGTTGGGAACCAAAAATATAGTAATAATGGATTTTATATTTACCTATGTAGTTACTTTCAGTGGAGATTTTTACTTGTACAGCTTCCAGTTAATGTCCAATATCTTTTCATTTCAGCTTTAAGTACTATCTTCATCTTTTTTTTTTTTTTTTTTTGCAGGGATGATCTGTTGGTAACAAACTCTCAATTTTTGTCTGAGAATCTCTTAATTTGCCCATCATTTTTTTAAAATTATGGTAAAATCCACATAACATAACATTCACCATATTAACCTTTTTTAAAGTGTACAATGTGGTACATTAAGTACATTCATATTGTTGTGCCACCATCACCACCATCAATCTTGAGAAATTTTTTTTATCTTTCAAAACTAGAACTCTATCCATTAAACAGTAATTCCCCATTACAAATGTAGGAGTAGAAAAAAAGGCAGAAGCTAAGAAAAACTAACAAAAAACATACCCATTAGTTTAGGGTAACATTATTACTATAGCCACCAGTGAATCCTGGGTTCCATTCTGGCATGCAAGTTACCCTGACATTTGTGGAATAGATCCTAAACTACTCATTTCTTATGTCACTTGCCTTAGGCCCAGAGTCCCAAGTGGGAAAATTCGATTTATCCTAAGTTACGTGCTCATGCTCTAACAGTCAAAGGCCTGGGAAGGCAAATTATTCAGACCTGATAGTTTCAATAGTACTAGATAAAACCACATCAATATTGGATTGCCCTCAAAAAGAAAATAGTTCAATAAATAGCCAAAAAAAAAAAAAGATTAATTTGTCCACTGCTCTTTAAATCTTGATTGAAGATTAGTGTTAGAGACTGGGGGGAAATTGATTCTGCCATGATATTAATGTGAGTGTGAGCACAGTTGAGAAAGAGAAGAAATAGGTAATTTATCCTCAGTTATGGACACTGATGGACATTGGTAAAGAAAGGGAATTTGGCAGGTTATTACAATAACTTGCCTGTAGCAGAAACTCAGTTTTCCCCAAACATGTAGCTTCTTTGTATATACTAATAAAAATTTTAGTTGAGCACATTGCCACTCAGCTGAAGACAACATTTATAAATCTCACTTGAAGCAAAGTATAAACATATGGCTAAGTACTGGTTAATAGAGTGTGATAAGAGTGATGTTTACAATAGCTAGAATTTTTCCCCTTAAAAAAAAATTCCTTCTCCTTTCACCTTTCCTCCTTTCTGCTAGATGGAATAAGAACATGATGGTAGGAGCTGAAGCAGTGATTTTATTTTATTTTTTAAGATTTTATTTTTAAATAATCTCTATACCCAATGTGGGGTTCAAACTTACAACCCCAAGATCAAGAGTCACACTGTACTAACAACCAGCCAGGCACCCCCAAAGCAGCCATTTTATTTTATTTTTTTTATTTTTATTTTTTTAAAGATTTTATTTATTTATTTGAGAGAGAGAATGAGAGACAGAGAGCACGAGAGGGAAGAGGGTCAGAGGGAGAAGCAGACCCCCTGCTGAGCAGGGAGCCCAATGCGGGACTCAATCCCAGGACTCCAGGATCATGACCTGAGCCGAAGGCAGTCGCTTAACCAACTGAGCCACCCAGGTGCCCCTGAAGCAGCCATTTTAGATTAAAAGATTGAAGCTGCCTTCTGAGGATTGTGGTGCAATGTAGAAGGATCCCTAACACTTATGGAATTGCCATATTAACCCTGGATAACCAAACCAGATTTTGCATTTGATAAAAATAAATTTATATCTCTTTTAAGCAACTGGTTTTTTTCTTTTTTTTTTTTTTTTAATTTTTAGATCTCTGTTACAGCAGATGAGCCAGTATTCTAATTAATACCCTCCCTATGGCCAACGATGGGCTGCATTCCACAGTTCTCTCTCCTGAGGCTCACAAGTTAAATTGCTCTAGCTGCAGAGCTATGATCAGGGCAAAGTCTCTTCTGAGGACTCTATGTCAATACAGCACACATAGATGTCAAAAAGAAAACCACAAGAGTGAAATGTTGCAAAGGTCCATTGCTCTTTGCCAGGAAAGAGATTTTTGCTTATTCCTATTTCTTTTCACCTTCATAAGTCATAATTTCATATTCAGTCTCTGCTTTAAACCTCTAACTGAAGCAGTTCATGTATTAGAAAAGAGTTGTTCTGATTCAAGGTGATGAGACATAGAAGTAATGCTGAATTGCCTTCTTTCAAAGTTATCAGATTTTCACCAAGTCCTAAAATAGATTATTAAGAATATCTTGTTCTATATAAAAATGTAGTTTTTTAAAACTCACTTTTGTGGACTTGGTAGTCTTTTTCAATGACCTTAATGCTTTTTTAAACTACAAAATCCGAAAATCAGAGTTGGAAAACCCAGCTGTTCTCAACTATGGCTGTACATTAAATTCACCTGGGCTAGCCATTTAGAGGATACTGACATCCAATTCACACCTCCAGGAATTGAGTAAATTGGGTTTAAGGAGGGAGTTGAGTCAACAGTTGTTTCTTTTTTTTTTTTTAAGATTTACTTATTTATTTTAGAGAGAGAGAAAGAGAGTGGGGGTGGGGCAGAGGGATAGGGAGAGAGAGAACTTCCCACAGACTCCATGCTGAGTGTGGAGCCTGATGTGGGGATCGATCTCACAACCCTGAGATCATGACCTGAGCCAAAGCCAAAAGCCCAATGCTTAACTGACTGAGCCACCCAGATGCCCCTCAACAGTATCTAAAAGCTTCCCACAGAGCTCTGATGTGCAACTACAATTGGGGACCACCGATCTAACCCAGCTCTTGGTTGTATATAAAAAAGGTGCTACTCACATTATTCTGAAGTCCAGTTAGTTATATGGACTATTAATGTAGTCCGTCCCCTTAATTTTATGGATAAGAAAACTAAGGTGCGTATAAATGAAGTCGTGAAATCAAGTTCAGTGGCAGGCCCAGGTGCAGAGGCCCATATAGGAACAGTTTTCCCAGTTCATTACTCAACTCATTCTAGCAAGAATCAGTGAAAACATTGCTAGAAAATGGAATGATAGGGGAGAAATAAAGTGAAGCTGAAATAATTACAAGGAGGCTCTAAATGAGAATGACCTGTAGCTTCAAGAAGACTAATAGGAAAAGAAAAGAAATAAAGAAATTTATTTTATTATTGTTTTCTAGATCACATACCATGTGCTTACTAATTAGTGGTACAAGAAGAATATAAAAACAGGTTTTTATTCTCAAAAACTTATAATAGACACATGATAGGAACACACATGTGAAACTTCAAGGGGGGACCATGTCAGAGCCATCTTTGTCTTTTTGTTTCCAAATGTGTGACTGGCATTTAATAGGTTCTCAGTGTTTACTGGTGAAATGGATATATGCAAAATGAGTGTAAACATAAAGCTTAGCAAGAGGAAATCTAACTCCAGGAAGCAGTAGTCTGGAAAAACTTCATGGAAGAGAGATTTGAGTTAATCTTTGAGGAAAAGGGGGTTTTGTATAAGTATAAAATAGGGGACATGTAATTCTGGAGGATAAAGTGAGCAAAATGTATGCATAAGAGAATTGTAGCATGAGTGGTTGGCATAAAGGAGATTGGCTGGCTGGAACAGTTTATTTTGGGAATCAGTAAAAAAAGCTGCTGAGGTCAGATTGTACAAAACCTTAAACAGTGATCAACTGAGAGTTGGATCCTGGGGGCAGCTGGTGATCATTAGTAAATTTTTTAATAGGCAGATGATGTAAAAAGTGGTATCACAGGATGTCAGAAGAAGTCTATCTCTTATATGTTAAGATTTCATAATGAATCTCTTCTACTGAGAAAGGATTTGAGTCTAAATAGCTCAATATACTGGCAGAAAAGAAATAATACTGTTTATATATAGCAGTTAAAATTTGTAACTGCCAATATATTTTTAAAAATGTTACATTAAGTAGGTGATTATTGTTACATATTATACTTGTACTTTTATAAAGTAGACTTTCCCCAAGAGACTATCAATGTGTTCAATTGTCCTTTGGGTGTATCAGAATACATATTTAGAAATAAAACAATATACAGCAACATGTGACTAAATTGGTAACTTTTTTTGTTTGTTTGGTTGGTTGGTTATCATTCACATCTCTTGCTGAAGGCCAACACACTTTTCTTTGAACACTTAGGCCAGTTTTTAAAAAGACTGGTATTCTCATCATGATGGGTTTTTTTTGAACCAGAGCTAGGTGCACATATTTAAAGCTGGGAACATAGGAAATTATAAAATTATATGACACTGGAGACATATTACTAGGAAATTCTGATATTTTACTGCAAAATAGTGTCAATTATAGAAGCTGTCAATTTAACAATAGGCTTATTCACTATGGTGTTTGATTAATGTGAAATTATTCAGTTGGCTACCTTGTAGTTGGCCTATTTTTTTGTCCAATTAGTATGCTAATAATGGTAATTATGTTCTATACTGCATGTCTCATCACCTAGAGGGTTTTTAAAATGATAAAATAATGAGAATAAACAAGCTGATGCTGACATTCAGTGGGCCATTCTAATTACTTACTGAGAGCACACTGGGGAATCAACACTCAACCAGAGAAAATGATTCTTGCTTACTTTGTTAAAACTACTCTTTCCAAAGAGCACTAAGACTTTGCTTCTATTCTCTTTATTTCTGAAATATTTTATATCCAACCCAATTTTTATTTTCTATGTTTATTTTCTGTATTTATTGAAAAGAAGATAATCAAACTATATTTATCTGTATCTAATATTGGTAGTAAGAGGTTAGAAATACAAAGAATGGAAAATTGCTCAATTGTGCACCTCTGCACCCAATAACTACTATTTCTTTTTTTTGTTTGTTTTTCCTCTCCACTATCTATAAAAGAACAAAATAAAAACAAAACAAAACAAAATCATTCTATTGACAACTCTTGTACTTGTGGGAGTGTTGTAAGAGATGATGACTTTTGCTAAGCACTCAACAAGAAACCAAACACACTAGTGCACAGGAAGGACTTTTTCTCAAAAACATAAAACAAAAAATCTCTATTATTGGGTTAACAATCCCAGATTTTAAGATAGCCAGATGATCCATATTGGTAAATTAGTATGGAGTTATAGATCAAGTTTTTATGATAATTTATATTATTATAAAAGGTATTCTATAGTTTAAATTACAATATATAAAATTTAAGTGTATAGTTAATGATTGATATCTTTTGGACTTTTAAGAGAAATCTTAAGTGGATCATGGGATTTATCCTCTGAATCATTTAAACTTGTTTAGAAAATAAACTTATTTACAAAATAAAAATATTGCACAATCTCTTCACAACTGTCTTTAAGAGAGTAAAGCAAAGAGATTTCCATTTCTTGGAAGCTTTACAGTGAGGTGGAAAAAACACTAGACTGAGCTTCTAATCCCCTTGTCATCTAATGTGAACCTCATTAAAGAAGTTAGTTTTTTCTAATCTTTAGTCATTTCAACTGCAAAATAAGAGGGTTAAATTAGACCAGATTTTCTAAAATTGTTTTCTGTGAATCTATTATATCCCCTGTGATATTAGCAAATTTTTCATAAGAAAAGAGTTTCTGGTGTCAAATGCATTTTGGAAATGCTGAATTAAAGATTTATTTATCACAGGACTTCTCAGTATTTAATATACTAAAATACCTTATGGATCTCCAAATATGGTGATCTAATATATAGCATTTCTCAGTTTGATTACTAAAACACATTTGTTTATCAAGCAGCTATTGACATCTCATGGGACACTAGCATTTTACAAAGTATAGTTTGGAAAATATTGGAATAAACAAATACTTTAGGGTCCTTTTAAGCTCTAATATTTTCATTCACTAGACTATAAGTTTCATGACAATAAGGATACCTATCTTGTATCTGCTACAGGCTAGGTATTTGTGCCAACCATACTTGCACATAGTATATGCTTAATAAATATTTGCTGAATGAATGAAAGAATGAATTAATAAAAAATTATATATACATAAATACATATATACATGCATACATATATAAGAAATTCTTTGTTTCTATAAAAGTTCAGTGCATAATAAGGAGAGAATGATTTTTGGGTCCTGCTACCCTCTCTTGTTGTAAGCTGCCATTTCTCATTGTACTTGTCCTGATGCTTATGACTTCAACCTGTAGCAAAAGCAAAGTAGCAAGCTCTTCTTATCATCATTTTAGCTCTATTCCCTGTTGACTGGTAAGAAAAATATATCTACTACTTACTGGGTAATGACTAAATGTTTGGTACTGTGAAAAGTACTTTGCCTATATTAACTAACTGAATCCTTTAAACAATCGTATGTGGAATGTATTATCTTCTCTCTTTTACAGAGAGTTAAGCAAAGGTCCCACAGTAAATGGCAGTTCTAGAATTCAAATAAAATCTGACTTAAGAATGTGAGTTCTTAACTGTTAATATATACCTCTCACTATGATATAATTTGACTTGTGCAATTTCCCAGTACTTGTTAATGAACAAATTTGTCTATCCTGGTAGATTTATGGCCCAGCAGAATAATCTCCATCTATTTTACTTCCCATGATCATTTGTGCTGATCAGTGCTAAATTAACTACCACATCACAACTTACAAGTCAACCCATAAAATACATTAATTCCACACTTTTCTACTTTGACTGCTTCCAAGATGACCCAAATTATCCTATGTAACAATGCTGGTATTATTCATATTTTTACTAATGAGGAAAATGAAAAAAAAAAAAAAAACCTTTCTATTACCATCCTGTTGGATAAGTAAAAATAGGTTTCACATCTAGATCTTTCTATGTATCCAAAGCAGATACTTTGAATATGTGATATAAATCTTATTTCTTCATGGGAACAGAGACCATTCTTTTTTTATTTTTAAGTATGGTGACTAACATAACTTAATAAAATTAAAAAAAAAAAAGATTTTATTTATTTATTTGACAGAGAGAGACCCAGCAAGAGAGGGAACACAAGCAGGGGAAGGGGGAGAGGGAGAAGCAGGCTCCCCGCGGAGCAGGGAGCTTGATGCAGGGCTCGATCCGAGGACCCTGGGATCATGACCTGAGCCGAAGGCAGATGCTTAATGACTGAGCCACCCAAGCTCCCCAAACATAGACCATTCTTATAAATTATATGCGGTATTCAGTGTGACATAGGAATGTTCTGAGCTACAAATTAATATTTAATTGTGTGACACAGAAAATAAATGTTATGTCTTTATTAAATTAATATTTGTTAAATGGGGCACAGGGTGCCATATGGTGAGTGCACTACAATAAAAAGCCACAGTAGAAATTAAAATGTACAAGTTTACTACTCACAGGTCCTGGAGGAAGTACATGGCAGTCCTCAAGGAGCCACAAGAGGAGGTCAAGGCAGAGTGCAGGTGGATAGAAAGGTAGAACATGGGGAAGATGCCTTTATTAAGATTGATGGGAGAAGTGCTTTGGAGTTCCTAGGCTGAGGTCAGATTGGTCAATTTAAACCAAAAGAGTAGGGTTTTGTAAGACCCATGAGTCTTATTAAGGGGCACACAAAGGGGAGTCCCTGGAAGGCAGGGAGACTCTTGATCACAAGGGCTGTTGGGGCAATCATATCAGGAACTTACATTTGCTTATGACACTATAGGCTGTTATCTAGGTCATACATTTACATGAAAGGGCTAGTGTCAGTTTAAGGCCCCTACAGGCTACTTGGCCAAACAAAATGGAGGCTGAGGCAGCAACACCATGGAGTAGCTTAGCTAAACTCTTGAAGATTAATCTTGCCACTAATCAATGAGGGACATTTTTATGTTTAGAACCCATTTTTATTGTGCTTCCTACCACAAAAAGGAGCAGAATATATTAAAGAAAAAATCCCTGGAACCTATATTGTGGAAGTATGAAAGAGAACACAATTATGGTAAATTCAGACAGGATGGAATTTAAGCAAAGAGCTCCAGAACCACCCCATCAAAAAGAACAGAACTACTCCTATAGCTAGCAAGAAAATGAGGAAACTAAAATTTGGCAGGTACTATTGGAGTTAAACACAATCCTCAAGAATAGTAATAAAAAAATCTATACTTGAAACAAACTTGAAACAACCATATAAGATTAAAAATACACAAATTTATACAAAGATCCCTAAATAAGAAAAAGATCAGTTACAGCACAAATAGAGTAAGACAAAAACATTGTGGGAAACACAAGATCTCAGAACATGGAAGAAGCCAATCCAGGAGGTATCAGAACAGATACTATCTTTAGAGTCACACAGATTAAAAATCTTCCTGATCTTTAGAGGAAAGAAATAACTGGAAGTGCATCTCAAAATGTCACTGTGTAGATTTCATATTCATACTGTAGTTAATCATATGGTATCCAGAATGTATTTGATACTATAACGATGGAAAGTTTCATCAACCTCAACAGACTTTTTGCTGTTTTCATAATTCCCAATGCTATTTAGTTACTGAGAACAGGCAGACCTTTCCTAAATAAATCAAAGTCAATATTACTGTAACCAGAACAGATTAAACAAATAAAAAAAAAAAGTCTGTCTAATAGCATACTATTTCACTTATTTCTAGCTATGAGTGCATGTTACAAGGATTTTATTTCCCCCCTCCAGCCATAGAAACTGACACATGTAGTATACTTAGTAAATCTATTTAAATAAATGAGTAATTATATTAGTTTAACCAAAATAACTAAGTTCTTCACAAAATGTTCTACCATTTAGTTCCAGCATGGGAAGAACTACAGAAAGAAAAAAATAAAATAAAAACCTCTCTGCTCTTTAGAAACCTATGTATAGTCAGCTCTGTATCATCTGTCTAGCTTTTTATTCATTGGAAACATTCATTAGCTGGCACTTCTACATTTCCATGAGAATTGGTGTTCACAATGATGACTCTGGAGTGCTGAAAATCCTAAAGTGTCTTCTGAGTCATCAAAGAAAGTTTCAATTATGGTCAGTATAGTTCTCATGTTAATTTTATTACATTGTATTCCAAGGCTTAGAAAACTGGCAAGTTGGCTATGCTAAATATGTTCACTTTCTATTAGCCAAGTTATTTGATTAACTAACCCACTTCATAGTACCCCTATTCTTTTTCCCAAGTAATGACTACATATAGATAGCTGTGTTTTTGTGTTGAGAGAAATTATGGTACTAAAATACACTAGATTTCTTCCTGTAACATATATATTATACTACTTTTGAAGCAGGTGAATATTTTCTATTTGAAAGAGAACAGAACTCAAATGATAATTTGCTGTTTTTGAGACTAAGGGAAAAATAAATGAGGATGCAACTAAATGGAAAAAAGCTTCCTCTAAGTGTTCTGTTTTGTAGTGTATATAGGTATGATATACATTGCAAAACATAAAAGGATGCTTAAAATACTGAGCATGAAATGTTTTCAATAACCACCCTTCTCTACAGATAGAGTAAGCTCAAAGCTTATCAAACTATTTATGCTTCTTAAATACCCATTTGGTTGCTTTTACTTTTAGGACTTTCCACACTCATCTTCCATTAGTCTGGTGAAAGGATATCCATTTTTCTTCACAGGAATGACACAGGAGAACAGTGTCTCTTCACAAAGATTTTGAATAGCTGCTACTTATCATTTGAAAACAAATATAAAATCAGTTGTTGGAGCTCAGGTGGTTACAAAGTACTGCATTTCAGGGGCAGAATTGATTATCACCAAATATATCTCAAATACTTAAAAAATAAAGAGAAATAGGTTCTTACCAAGAAATACATTCATTTATTTATTGATAACACAAGGAGAGCTCTTCTGCAAATATTTCATCCTGGAACTCCTTGGCAATTGGAGGAGCAATATTATATATTAAGATTCACTGAGAGGGTGCCTGGGTGGCTCAGTTGTTAAGAGTCTGCCTTCGGCTCAGGTCATGATCCCAGGGTCCTGGGATCGAGTCCCACATCGAGTTTCCTGCTCAGCAGGAAGCCTGCTTCTCCCTCTCCCACTCCCCCTGCTTGTGTTCCCTCTCTTGCTGTCTCTATCTCTGTCAAATAAATAAATAAAATGTTTTAAAAAATTTAAAAAAAAAAAGATTCACTGAGAGATGTCATGTCATGTGCTTTGTCCCATTGCAATCTACTTCAGTAATCACAACGCTCTCCATAATACCATACCTGGTAATTCATGCTGTGGCTTGAGGAAGATTTGGTGTTATGCTTATCTGAAAAGGGAGTACTGAATGGCTGCAGCCACTGACAACAAAGAACAATTCATTTTACAAATTATCATATGAGTATAATCCTAGATGCTTTGAGTGGAAAAGGCTCTTAATCATCAGAAAAAAAAAATATTATCTCTGAAGAATGAGTTCTTATCCAAATTTAGTTCAGTGATTCTCAGAAAATAATATTATTTTAATTTTTACTTAAAAAATTTCACTACAATCTTAAATAACTATTTCAATATTCCCAAAATTTGACATGCCTACCACTGGTGGTGTGAGAATTGATTTTTATTAAATACATGGACATTTTGTATGTTAACATCTATGCAAGTAAAAAAGAAATATTTGTTAGAAAAAATATTACTCACACATTGAACCTTTGTTTCCATGGATATTTTTAATTAGTATAAATTTAAGGTAAAAAATGTGACTCAAAGTCAATTTAAATAAACTAAATTTAAAAATAAAAATAAAAGAGCTGATATTCAAAACTACAGTAAGCTTCACAGGTGGTAAATAAATAACTGAATCTTGAAAAATGCTAACATAGCTAAAATAGAGCCACCCACATTTTGGATACATACAGAAATTTAAAGAGACAGTTCCAACCCTTCCTTGACTTCTAATTTTTTAGCTAGTAAACACTAGTCTATATATTAAAAGGTTCCTTATAAATTAACAACATGAAAAGGTAAGGCCAGATTGCTCAGGTTGTTCTATATCATTCATAATGGAGGGAAACTGAAAGAGACAACATGAGCAAAGGAATAAGTTATTAACCAGCAGATTTATTTTTGATTTTGACAACTCAATCACCTAAAAGTGTTGGGGTTAATGTAGAGCATGAAATCAGCTATAATACCTGGCTTGCTAACATGTAACACAGAGGCCACTGAAGGCGATGGAAGGTTTCAGAGAAGGGCGTGGGCCTTTGGAATGCCGAGGCCTGTGTGACCACTCTGCCGTTGGAATACCGGGGGGTAGTTGCCTTCCCAGAAGCTTTCTCAGCCCAAACGGCCACCCTGTGATCTAAGAGATGTATGCATTGTCCCCCAGGCTATGTTTAGCAGAACTTGTAGAACACGCTGATTAGCATATCGAATGTTTCCCGAAAATAAATCCTCCCAGTTTCAGTAAGACCCCTTGTCACACATCACGTGCTTGAGAAACATTGATAAGGATTTGTGATTTTCCTGAAGGACGAATAAAAGCTGGAGCAAAGAAGAGCAAAGGGTCTTCATCTCTGAGCGTTGACCCCCTTGTCTTCTCCTCTCTTTCACAGCAAAATTTGGAGTACTCATTCATCCCTTCGTACAGGGATTGCTGGCCATTCCCGGCATAAAAGGAACAAAGAAAATAAGTATATAAATGCATTTTATTTATTTATTTATTTATTTATTTATTTATTTATTTACACGCCTTTTCAACATTTATCAATAGAGTTATAGTTTATGTATGATTTGGTTTATATTAATAGATTTACCACCAGAGCAAGAATCAAAATAAACAACTAAAACTACTTGATCACTGAAGCTAGTAAGTCTAAACAGGGGTGGTGTTAAAACTAACTGATAATTGGTACCTCAGAATCTTGCTACTCAAAGTATCAGGGGATGAGTAGCATGCTATTATCTGGGAACTTGTTAAAGACCCAAAGTGATGGAAACCATTACAGACGTAATGAATCAGAACCTGCATTTTAATACCTTTGCCAAGCGATTTTATGCACATTACACTTTGAGAGGCATTGCCCTAGAGAAGAATTTCTCCAAGTGTGGACCAGGGATTGCTGTGGTTTCCTGGACAAGTTCCAGTGGTCTTCAGCATCAAACCTACTTTAATAATAATACAAAGATATTTGCTTTTTTTCTTTTTTTTTACTGTTTTGACATTTGCAGATCATGCAAAAGTAAACCAAGGCAGTGACATCAAACCATAAGAATAGTGATTGCATTTTTTACCTCTAAACACCCATAGGAAAAAAATAAATAAATAAAACTTATTTTAAGAATTTCCTTGATTAAACAGGAAAATTTGTAAATTTTATGAAATCTCAACCATTGAAAATATATATATTTAATATATAGTGTGATAAAATTTCAAGTACAAATAAAGCACTTCTGCATAACAAAATATCAATGTTATCTCAATGAGGAGTAATCTTGTAATTGATTTTCAAGCTGAGATAGCCACATTTTTTTTTATTATGAAACCATTTCCATTTGAAGAAGCAACAAAAAACCTATCTAGATATAGATCTGGAAGAATCTTTTTTTTTTTTTTTAAAGATTTTATTTATTTGACAGAGAGAGACACAGCGAGAGAGGGAACACAAGCAGGGGGAGTGGCAGAGGGAGAAGCAGGCTTCCCGCCGAGCAGGGAGCCCGATGTGGGGCTCGATCCCAGGACCCTGGGATCATGACCCGAGCCGAAGGCAGCCGCTTAACTGACTGAGCCACCCAGGTGCCCCCTGGAAGAATCTTTTTTAAAAAATGATATATCACCTTACACCTAGCAAAATAGCTAAAATAAAAAACACAAGGAATAAGTGTTGGCAAGGATTTGGATAAAAAGGAACCCTCATACACTGCTGGTGGGAATAAAATTGGTACAGCCACTGTGTAAAACAGTATGGAGATTTCTTAAAAACTTAGAAGTAAAAATTCATTATGATGCAATAATTCTACTACTAGGTATTTACCAAAGAAATCGAAAACATTAATTTGAAAAGATACATGCACCCCTATGTTATTGCAATATTATTTACAATACTCAAAATACAAAAGCCACCTAAGTGTCCACTGATAGACCAATGCATAAGGAAGATGTGTTATATATATATAGCTAGTACACACACACATAATCTCATGTGATTAACAAGATTAGAACTTTCTGTTACTTCAAGATAGTTAGAAACTTAAAGAAGCATTTAATGTTCAGCTAGTTGACTGAGAATTTCCCAGATTATAAAAGAACCTTAACACTAAATCACTCCATCTATAACTTGTCTGCTTTCCTTATAAAAATCAAAGCAAAACCACTCAAGTGAGACATTTTAATTTTCAGATATTGGTTGTTCTCCTTATGGAAATTAGCCTGAGTGAAATTGATCTTTTTATTTGTTCAACTTTTATTTTTTTGTTAATATTTAAATTTCAGTTAGTTAGCATACAGTGTAGTATTACTTTCAGGTGTACAATATACACTTCCATACAACATCTGGTGCTTATCACAACAAGTGGACTACTTAGTCCCCATCAACTATTTGACTCATCTCCCCACCCACCTCCCCTCTGGGAAAGATCAGTTTATTCCCTATAGTTAAGAGTCTGTTCCTTCGTTTGCCTCTCTCTCTTTTTTTCCCTTTGCTTGTTTGTTTTGTTTCTTAAATTCAGCATATGAGTGAAATCATATAGCATTTGTCTTTCTCTGACTGACTTATTTTACTTAGCATACTACTCTCTAGCTTCATCCATGTTTTTGAAGATGGCAAGATTTCATTCTTGTTTATGGCTGAGTAATATGCTACTCTGTGTGTGTGTGTGTGTGTGTGTGTGTGTATGTATATACATCTTCTTTATCCATTCATCAGTGGATAGATACTTGGGCTGCATCCATAATTTGGATTTTGTAGATAATGCTGCAATAAACATTAGGGTGCATGTACCCTTTGGATTAGTGTATTTGTACCTTTTGGGTAAATACGTAGTAGTACAATTGCTAAATAGTAGGGCAGAGCTCTATTTTTAACTTTTTAGAGAACCTCCATACTGTTTTCCAGAGTGGGTGCATCAGTTTGCATTCTCACCGACAGTGCACAATGTTTCCATTTTGTCTACATCCTCTCCAACATTGTTCTTTCTTGTGTTGTTGATTTTAGCCATTCTGACAGGTGTGAGGTGATATCTCATCATAGTTTTGGTTTGTATTTCCCTGATGAGTGATGTTGAGCATTGTTTCATATAGCTGTTGGCCATCTGTATGTCTTCTTTGGAAAAATGTCTATACTTGTGTTCTGACCATTTTTACACTGAATTATTTTTTGGGGGTGTTAAGTTTTGTAAGTTCTTTGTATATTTTGGATATTAACCCTTATCAGATATGTAATTTACAAATATCTTCTCCCATTCCACAGGTTGTCTTTTAGGTTGATTGTTTCCTTTGCTATGCAGAAGCATTTTATTTTGGTGAAGTCCCAATTGTTTATTTTTGCTTTTGTTTCCCTCGAATCAGGAGTAATATTTAGTAAGAATTTGCTAAGGCTGATGTCAGAGAGGATACTGCCTGTGTTCTCCTCTAGGATTTTGATGGATTCAGGTCTCACGTTAAGGTTTTCATTCCATTTTGAATTTATATTTAAGTTTGGTGTGAGAAAGTGGTCAAATTTCTTTGTTTTGCATGTTACTGTCCAGTTTTCCCAATACCATGTGTTGAAGAGACTGTTTCCCCCCCCCATCGGATATTCCTTACTGTTTTGTCAAAGGTTAATTGACCCTATAGTTATTGGCTCATTTCTGGGTTTTCTATTCTGATCCATTGATGTACATGTCAATTTGCGCCATTACAATACTGTTTTGATCACTACAGCTTTGTAATATAACTTGAAGTCCAGAATTGTGATGACTCCAGCTTTGCTTTCTTTTTCAGAATTCCTTTGGCTATTTGAGGTCTTTTGTGGTTCCATACAAGTTTTAGGATTGTTTGCTCTAGTTCTGTGAAAAACACTGTTGGTATTTTGATAAGGATTGCTTAACTCTGTATATTGCTTTGGGTAATACAGACATTTTAAAAGTATTTGTTCTTCCAAACCATGAGCATGGAATAGCTTTCCATTCCTTTGTGTCTTCAATTTTTTCATCAGTGTTTTATAGTTCAGAGTATAGGTCTTTCACCAATTTGGTTAGGTTTTTTCCTAGGTATCTTATGGTTTTTGCCGCAGTTGTAAATGGGACTCATTACCTAAATGCTTCATTATTGGTGTATAGAAATGCAACAAATTTCTGCACATTGATTTTCTGTCCTGCAACTTTAGTGAGTTTGTTTATCTGTTCTAGCAGTTTTTTGGTGGAGTCTTGGATTTTCTATCTGGAGTATCATGTTATTGGCAAATAATGAAAGTTTTATTTCTTCCTGCTGATTTGTATGCATTTTATTTACTTTTGTTTTCTAACTGCTGTGGCTAGGAATTCCAATACTATGCTACATAACAGTAGTGAGAGTGCACATCCCTGTCTTGTTCCTGAAAGTAGAAGAAAAGCTCTCAGATTTTCCCCATTGACAATGACATTAGCTGTGGGTTTTTCATATGCAGTCTTTATTATGTTGAGGTATGTTCCCTCTACCCCTAATTTGCTGAGGGTTTTTATCATGAATGGATGTTGTATTTAGTCAAATGTTTTTTCTATGTCTAATGAGAGGATCATATGGTTTTTATCCTTTCTTTTATTAATGTGGTGTATCACATTGATTGATTTGTGAATATTGAACAACCTTTGCAAACCAGAATAAATCCGACTTGAATGCTTTTTAAAAATTTATTGTTGGATTTGGTTTTCTAGTATTTTATTGAGAATGTTTTCATCCACGTTCACCAAGGATATTGGCCTCTACTTCTCTTTTTAAGTGGAGTCTTTATCTGTTTTTGTTATCAGTGTTATTCTGGCCTCATAGAATGCATTTGGAATTTTTCCTGCCATTTGTATTTTTTTTAATAGTTTGAGCAGAATAGGTATTAACTCTTCTTTAAATGTTTGGTAGATTTTGCCTGTGAAGCCATCTGGCCTGGACTTTTGTTTGTTGGGAGATTTTTGATTTCTGATTCAATTTCTTTGCTCGTTCTTGTTCTGTTCAAGTTTTCTATTTCTTCCTGTTCCAGTTTTGATAGCTTATATGTCTGTAGGAATTTATCCATTTCTTCCAGGTAGTCCAATTTGTTGGCATATAGTTTTTCATGATACTGTTTTATAATTGTTTGTATTTCTGAGGTGTGGGTTGATATTTCTCCTTTCTCATATGTGATTTTGTTCATTTGGGTTCTTTCTCTTTTCTTTTTGGTAAGTCTGACTGAACTTTATGAATATTTTTATTATTTTTTAAAGAATCAGCTCCAAGTTTTATTGATCTGCTCTATTGTTGGTTTGTTCATTTGTTTGTTTGTTTGTTTCCATATCATTTGTTTCTGCTCTAATTTTTATTATTTCCTTCCTTATGCTTGGTTTGAGGGCTCATTTATTTTTCTTTCTTTAGCTCCCTAAGGTGTAAGGTTAGGTTTTTTATTTGACACTTTTCTTGATTCTTAAGGCAGGCCTGTATTGCCATATACATCCCTCTTAGGATGACATTTGCTGTATCCTAAATTTACTGGAACACTGTGTTTTTATTTTCATTTCTTTCCATTTAATTTTGAATTTCTTTGATTTTCTGGTTGACCCATTCATTGTTTAGTAGCATGTTGTTTAACCTCCATGTATTTGTGGTCTTTCCACATTTTTTCTTATGGTTGACTTCTAGTTTCAAAATGTTGTGGTCAGAAAAGTTACATAGTCTGATTTCAACTTTTGTATGTGCTCATGCCTGTTTTGTGAACTAATTTGTGATCTATTCTGTAGAATGTCCCATATGCACTTAAAAAGAATGTGCATTCTGCTATTTTGGGATCAAATGTCCTGAATACATCTATTAAATCCACCTGGTACAGTGTGTCATTCAAAGTCATTGTTTCCTTGTTTATTTTTGGTTTAGATGATCTGTCCATTGATGTAAGTCATGTGTTAAAGTACTCTATTATTATTTTATTATTATCAATTAGTTCCTTTATGTTTATTATTATTTCTTTTTTATATTTTGGTGCTTTCATATTGGAGACTTAATTATTTAAAACTGTGATATCTTCTTGTTGGATTGTCCCTCTTATTATGATATAGTGCCTTTCTTTATCTCTTGTTACAATCTTTCTTTTCTTTTTTTTTTTAATTTAGTCTTGGTAGAGGTGGCATTTTATTTTATTTTACTTTTTTTAAAGATTTTTAAAATTTTTTGAGTGAGATAGTGACAGAGATAGCAAGAGAGAGCACAAGCAGGGAGGAGAGGGAGAAGCAGGCTCCCGCTGAGCAGGGAGCCTGACCTGGGGCTCGATCCCAGGACTCTGGGATCATGACCTGAGCCGAAGGCAGACGCTTAACAGACTGAGCCACCCAGGTGCCCCACAATCTTTATTTTCAAGTCTAGTTTTTCTGATGTAAGTATTGGTACTCCAGCTTTCTTTGGACATCCATTTGCTTGAGAAATGTTTCTCCATTCCCTTACTTTCATTCTGCAGGTGTATTTAGGTCTAAAATGAGTCTATTGTAGGCACCATACAGATGTCTCTTCTGTTTTTATCCATTCTGACACCCTACATCTTTTGATTGTAGCTTTTTAATCCATTGACATTCAGAGTAATTAGTGAGAGATATGTATTTTTTTGCAATTTTATTACTTGTTTTTTCATTACTTCATGAGATTTTATCTGATCCTTTCTTTTCTTTTTCCCTTTTGGTCTTCCCTTTGCACTCATAGTCCCCTTTAATATTTCTTGTAGTGTTAGTTTAGTGGTCACAAACTCCTTTAGTTTTTGTTTGTCTGGGAAACTGTCTCTCCTTCTATTCTGAATGACAGCCTTGCTGGATAGTGTATTCTTTTTTTTTTTTTTTTTAAGATTTTATTTATTTATTTGACAGAGAGAGACATAGCGAGAGAAGGAACACAAGCGGGGCGGGTGAGAGAGGGAGAAGGAGGCTTCCTGCCGAGCAGGGAGCCCGATGTGGGGCTCGATCCCAGGACCCTGGGACCATGACCTGAGCTGAAGGCAGACGCCTAATGACTGAGCCACCCAGGCACCCCTGGATAGTGTAATCTTGGCTGCAAACTTTTCCATTCAACATTTTGAATGTATCACGCCACTTCATTCTGCCTTGCCAATTTTCTGTTGAGAAATCTCCAGCTAGCCTTATGGGTCTTACCTTGTAATGTAAGGACTTCTTTTGTCTTCCTGCTTTTAAGATTTTTTTCTTTATCAGTACATTTTGCAAATGTAATTACAATATGTCTTGGTGTTGGCCTGGCCTTATTGATTTTGATGGGAGATTCTGTGCCTCTTGAATCTAGATGTCTGCTCCTTCCCCAGATTAGTGATATTTTTGCCTATTATTTCTTCAAATAGATTTTCTGTTCCTTTTTCTCTCTTCTTCTACTTCAGGGACTCCTATAATACAAATGTTAACAAGTTTGATGGAGTCACTCTAAGTCTATTCTCGTGTTGCATGATTCTCTCTCTCTCTCTCTCTCTCTCTCTCTCTCTCTCTCGTAAAGCAATAGAAGTTTATTAAGTGAAGATACAGAAAAAGCTCTAAAGAGTGAGAGTGGTCCCGACAGGGTTGCTCTCTTTCTTTCTTTTGTTCAGCTTCATTATTTTCCATTATTTTGTCTTTTAGGTCACTAATTCATTCCTCTGCTTTTCCAGCTTGCTGTTCATTACATCAAGCTTTTTTACAATCTCATTTACTGCACCCTTAATCTCTGATTGATTCTTTTTTAAATTCTTTTATCTCTGTGGTAAAGGTCTCCCTCATGTCTATTTTTTTATCAAGCCCAGTGAGTATCCTTATAATTGTTGCTTTAAATTCTCCATCAGGCATGTTATTTATGTTGGTTTTGCTTAGATCCCTGGCCATGGCCTTATCTTGTTCTTTCATTTAGGATAAATTCCTCCATCTTCACAATTTTCTAATTCTCTGCCTTGTTCTCTACATTAGAAAATCCAGTTATGTCCTCTGCTCCCGAAAGTAATAGCCTTATAAAGAAGACATGGTGTAGTGCTCAGGGCCTGGCACTTCAGGGAGTGTCTCTAGAGTGTGCTATGTGCACTCTGTTGTTGTGATTTGGCTTCTGTATCCTTCAGGCTAGTTGTCTGCAGAGGCTCTCTTTGCTTGATGTGGGCACTGACTGGTCCCTGGCCTGACTGTGTTCAGTATTAACAAGGTGTGCTCTGGTCTACCTTTTTTTTTTGTTTTAATTTAAATTTTACTTAGTTAACATACAGTGCAATATTGGTTTCTGGAGTAGAATTCAGTGATTCATCATTTACATACAACACCCTCTGCTCATCAAAACAAGTGCTCCCCTTAATACCCTTCACCCATCTAGCCCATCCCCCCATTCACCTCCCTCCATCAACCCTCAGTTTTTTCTCTATTGTTAAAGTGTCTTACGGTTTATTTCCCTCTCTCTTTTTCCCCCACTTCTCATATGTCCACCTGTTTTCTTTCTTAAATTCCATATATGAGTGAGAACATACAGCATTTACCTTTCAGAATAGCAGGAAAGATAGTTTCCCAGATGAACAAAAACAAAAGAAGTTTGTGACCACTAAACCAGCCATGCAAGAAATTTTAAGGGGACTCTTTGAGTGAGAAAGACCAAAAGCAATAAAAACTGGAAAGGAACAGAGAAAATCTCCAGAAACAATGTCAAAACAAGTAACAAAATGGTACTAAATACGTATCTAGCAATAATCATTCTGAATATAAATGAACTAAATGCTCCAATCAAAAGATACAGGGTGTCAGAATGGATTAAAAACCATGACCCATCTATATGCTGCCTAGAGTAGATTCATTTTAGACCTAAAAACACCTGCTGATTGAAAGTGAAAGTATGGAGAAATATGTATCATGCAAATTGGCATCAAAAGAAAGCCTGAATAACTATACTTAGACAAACTAGATTTCAAACTAAAGACTGTAACAAGAAATGAAGAAGGACACTATATCATAATAAAAGGGAGTATCCAAAAAGAAGATCTATCAAATGTAAATATTTATGCACCCAACATGGGAGCACACACATATATAAAACAATTAATTGCAAACATAAAGGAAATCATTGATAATAATACAATAATAGTAAGGGAATTTAAAACTCCACATACATCAATAGACAGACCATATAAGCAGAAAGTCAACAAGGAAAAAATGGCGTTGAATAACATACTGGATCAGATGGACATAATAGATATATTCAGAACATTTCATCTAAGGCAACAGAATACACATTCCATTCAAGTGTACATGGGACATTCTCCAGAATAGATCACATCATAGGTCACATAGCAGGCCTCAATAAGTACAAAAAGACTGAGATAATATGATTCATGTTATTACCAAATCACTATGAAACTTGAAGTCGACCACAAGAAAAAAATTGAAAAGACCACAAATACATGGAGGTTAAAGAACGTTATACTAGGGGTGCCTGGGTGGCTCAGTCAGTTCGGCATCTGTCTTTGGCTTGGGTCATGATCCCAGGGTCCTGGGATCAGGCCCTGTGTCAGGCTCCCTGCTCGGGGTTGGGGGACCTGCTTCTCTTTCTCCCTTTGCCTGCCACTCTGCCTGCTTATACTCTCTTTCTATCTCTTTCTGTCAAATAAATAAATGAAATCTTTTTTTTAAAAAAGAACACACTACTAAAGAGTGAATGTGTCAATCAGGAAATCATAGAAGAAATTAAAAAAAAAAAAAACAAAATGGAAACAAATGAAAATGAAAACCTGAGAGTCCAAAACCTTTTCAATACAGCAAAAGCAGTCCTAAGAGGGAAGGCTAGAGAAATACATGGCTACCTCAAGAAGCAAGAAAAGTCTCAAATAAAAAACCTAAACTTACACCAAAAGGAGCTAGAAAAAGAACAACAAATGAAGCATAAAGCCAGCAGAAGAAGAGAAATTATAAAGATTAGAGCAAAAATAAATGATATAGAAAAAGTAACAACAATAAAAATAGAAGAGATCAATGAAAGCAGGAACTAGTTCTTTGAAAGAAATAATAAAATTGATAAACACTTAGCCAGGCTTATCAGAAAGAAAAGAGAAATAACCCAAATAAGTGAAATCACAAATGAGAGAGGAGAAATAACAATCAACAGAACAGAAATACAAACAATTTTAAGATGATGATATTAAAAATTATATGCCAAAAATTGGGCAATTTGGGAGAAATGGATAAATCCTTAGAAAAATATAAAGTACCATAACTGAAACAGGAAGAAATAGAAAACTTAACTGACCTATAGCCAGCTGGGAAGTTCAATCAGTAATCACTCTCCCAACAAACAAAAGTTCAGAACCAGATGGTTTCACAGGTGAAACTACCAAACATTTAAAGAACAGTTAATATTTATTCTTCTCAAACTATTCTAAAAAAATAGAAATGGAAAGAAAAACTCCAAACTCATTTTATGAGTCCAGCATTACACTGATTCCAAAACCAGACAAAAAGTTCACTTTGAAAAAGAGAACTACACGCCAATAACTCTAATGAACACAGATGAAAAAAATTCTCAATAAAACATTAGAAAATTGTATCCAAAGGTACATTAAAAGAATCATTTACCATGATCAAGTAGGATTTATTCCTGGGCTGCAAGTGTGCTTAATATTTGCAAATCAATCAATGTGATACACCAATAAAAGAAAGGATAAGAACCATATGGCCCTCTCAGTAGATGCAGAAAAAGCATTTGACAAAGTACATCATCCATTCATGATAAAAAAAAAAAAAAAATTAAAAAGAACTCAACAAAGCGGGGATAGAGATAACATACCTCAATATCATAAAGCCCATATATGAAAAACCCACAGAAATTATCAACCTCAATGGGGAAAAACAGAGCTTTTCCTCTATGGTCAGGAACAAGACAGGGATGTCCACTCTCAACACTGTTATTTAATATAGTACTGGAAGTCCTAGCTACAGTGGTCAGAAAACAAAAAAAGTAAAAGACATCCAAATCGGCAAGGAAGAAGTCAAACTTTCACTCTTTGCAGACAACATGATACTCTATGTAGAAATCCCTAAATATTCCACCAAAAAATTGCTAGAACTGATAACAAATTCAGTAAAGTCACATGATATGCAATCAATGTACAAAAATCTGTTGTATTTCTATATACCAATAATAAGCAGCAGAAAGAGAAATCAAGGAATCAATCCCATTTACAATTGCACCAAAAATCATAAGATACCTAAGAATAAACCAAATAGAGGTAAAAGATCTGTACTCTGAAAACTATAGAACACTTATGAAAGAAACTGAAGATGACACAAAGAAATGGAAGAAATATTCTGTGCTCATGGATTTGAAGAACAAATCTTGTTAAAATGACTATATTATCCAAAGTAATCTACACATTTAATGCAATCCCTATCAAACCACCACCAGCATTTTTCACAAAGCTAGAACCAAGAATCCTAAAATTTGTATGGATCCACAAAAGTTCCCAATCTTGAAACGCAATCTTGAAAAAGAAAAGCAAAGCTGGAAGCATCACAATTCTGGACTTCAAGTTATATTACAAAGCCCTATCATCAAAAGAGTATGGTATTGGTACAAAAACAGACACATAGATCAATGGAACAGGATAGAAAACCAAGAAATGTACCCACAACTATATGGTCAACTAATCTTTGATAAAGCAGGGAAGAATATCCAATGGAAAAATACGGTCTCTTCAACAAATGGTGTTGGGAAAGCTGGACAGCAACATGCAAAAGAATGAAACTGGACCACTTTCTTACACCATATACACACAAAAAAATAATTCAAAATGGATGAAAGACCTAAATGAACCATCAAAATCCTAGAGGAAAACACAGGCAGTAACTTCTTTGACAGCAGTCATAGGAACTTCTTAGTAATATGTCTCCTGAGGCAAAGTAAACAAAAGCTAGAATAAACTATTGGACTTCATGAAGATAAAAACCTTCTGCACAGCAAAGGAAACAATCAAGAAAACGAAAAGGCAACCTTCGGAATGGGAGAAAATATTTACAAATATCATATCTGATAAAGTTATTATCCAAAATATACAAAGAACTTCTAAATCTCAACCCCCCAAAAAACAAATAATGCAGTTAAAATGGGTAGGAGACATACATGCTCAGACATTTTTCCAAAGACATACAGATGGCTAACACACATGACAGGATGCTTAACATCACTCATCATCAGGGAAATACAAATCAAAATTAAAAAGGAGAAACAAATCAAAGTGAAATATCACCTCACACTTGTCAGAATGGGTAAAATTAATAACACAGGAAAAAACAGGTATTGGTGAGGATGCAGAGAAAGGGGAACCCTCTTGCCCTGTTGGTGTGAATGAAAACTGGTTTAGCCACTCTGGAAAATAGTATGGAGGTTCCTCAAAAATACAAATAATACCCTATGATCCAGCAATTGCACTACTAAGTATTTACCTTAAGGATACAAAAATACTAATTTGTATTTTTTTCAAAAATACTAATTTGAAGGGATACATGCACCCCAATGCTTATAAGCATTATCAACAAGAGCCAAATTATTGAAAGAGCCCAAATACCTATCCACTGATGCATGGATAAAGAAGTGGTATATAATGGAATATTACTCAGCCATAAAAGGAATGAAATCTTGCCATTTGCAATGACATGGAGCTGGAGAGTATTCAAATGTTATACTATTATAAGAAGTTTTCCATTTCATCTAGGTGATCCAACTTGGCATAACATAGTCCATATTTCTTTTGCTAATCCTTTTTTAAATTCTACAAAATTGTCCACAATGCCTCTACTTTCATTGTAGATTTTAATTGAGTTTCCTCTCTCTCTCTCTTTTTAATTCAATCTGGATAAGAGTTTGTCATTTTTCTTGGTCATTGAAGAAAATAAAAATAGCTCCTGATTATGTTGATTGTCTCTACTGATTTTTCTTTCTCTATTAAAAAAAAAAAAGTTCTAATCTTTATTTTTTCTTTTTCTTTTCTTCTTTTGATTCCAGTGTAGTTAACATACAGTCCTGTATTAATTTCAGGTATACAATATACTGATTCAACAATTTCATATATTACTCAGTGCTCATCAAGATAAGTGTACTCTTAATATTTATTTGTGCTAGCTTTAGGCTTAGTTTTCTCTTGCTTTTCTAGTTTCTTAAAGTGTAGTTTACTTATTGAGTTTCATTTTTTTCATGTATGCATTTAGTTATAAATTTCTACCTTGCAACTGCTTTTGATGCAGTCCATTAATTTTGGTTTCTTGTGTTTTTCTTTTCATTTGACTTGATGTTTTGTAAATTGCCTTTTTATTTTTTTTAAATATATTATTTATTTATTTGACAGAGAGAGACACAGCCAGAGAAGGAACACAAGCAAGGGGAGTGGGAGAGGGAGAAGCAGGCTTCCCGCTGAGCAGGGAGCCTGATGTGGGGCTCAATCCCAGGACACCGGGACCATGACCTGAGCCAAAGGCAGACGCTTAAGGACTGAGCCACCCAAGAGCCCCTGTAATTTGCCTTTTTTTTTTAAAGATTTTTTTATTCATTTATTTGACAGAGAGAGACACAGCGAGAGAGGGAACACAAGCAGGGGGAGTGGGAGAGGGAGAAGCAGGCTTCCCGCCAAGCAGGGAGCCTGATGCGGGGCTTGATCCCAGGACCCCAGGATCATGACCTGAGCCGAAGGCAGATGCTTAATGACTGAGCCACCCAGGCACCCCTGTAATTTGCCTTTTTAATTTCATTTTTACTCATTGTCTGTTTTTTTTTTTTTTTTTAAAGATTTTATTTATTTGACAGAGAGAGACACAGTGAGAGTGGGAACACAAGCAGGGGGAGTGGGAAAGGGAGAAGCAGGCTTCCCGCAGAGCAGGGAGCCCAATGCAGGGCTCGATCCCAGGACCCTGGGATCATGACCTGAGCCGAAGGCAGTCACTTAACCAACTGAGCCACCCAGGCGCCCCCCAAAGGAGACTCTTAACTGTAGAGAACAAACTGAAGGTTGCTGGAGGGGAGGTGGGTGGGGGATGGGCTAAATAGGTGATGGGTATTAAGGACTGCACTTACTGTGATGAGCACTGGGTGTGTATGTAAATGGTGAATCACCAAATTCTATTCCTGGAACCAATATTGCACTATATGTTAACTAACTAGAATGTAAGTAAAATTTCATGTAAAATGATTAATTATCCTTATTAGTGGTTTTTAAATTTGAAAATTTTGCAACTCAATTGAAATAAAAATCTCAAATTCTTACCAATCTAAAGACATGCCTCCCAGAATATTTTCACCTGGATGGAAACTTCCTTCACTCCAGAATGAACCCTTCTTGGAACCTTGGACTACTCTATTGCTCTTCATCTGAGACAGAATCCTAGCCAGACGACAAGGAATTTTCACTTGAAACACAGCACGGTGGCCATCACCATTCAGCCAGCAAGGACAGCTCAGTAAATTAAACCTTCCTTTAATCACTTACCAAATTTATGAACATCAGCTATTTTTATACATCTTGTAACGGAGCTACCAGCATATACCTAATAGGTACCATTTCGTGCTAGAATACTATTTACATTAACTTTAAGAGAGAAGTGTTATTATTACAATATGATTTTCTGAGCCATGAACTGATAACATTTTGCTATAAAATTAAAAAATATTTTTCCAATGATAATAAGTGCTGCAATTAGTGGTGCTAATATATCTTCAAATAAATTTATTACTATGAAAATGTCAAAATGACTAAAGAAAGCAACACACTGAATTCTCTACTTCAGCATCACAGTAAACCTTGAAACCTATACTTTTTTTTTTCTTATCTTCTATCTTCATTAACTTTTAGTCACATTTATGCAAGGGATTGTTTTGTATGTAATGTCTGTCTAGTTAAAAGGATTTTATTTTGCAAAGGTGCTGTTCTAAAGGTGCAAGTGATGGGAGACATAAGTAAGACTATCTTGTTAGGTCATTTTATTTTTTAATTTTTATTTACTTAGTGTAAAAAAATATTTTATGAGCGTTCCTGAACTGTAATAGTTACTAATAGTATGCTTTACTATGTGCCAGGTATTGTGCTAAGCACTTTGCATATACTATCTTATTTCTCATGATATTTCCATGAGGAAGATATTATCTCCATTTTACAGTTGTCTCATATTTGATATGATGCAGATAGTAAACCCCTGCAGTTTTTATTCCTAAGTTTGAGCTGTTAAACCACCTGCAATAATGGCTTTCTTTAGAGATCATATACCTAAGTGGAAGAAATAAGAAACATACACACACATTCACAGAATAGCTAGATAACAGATCTAATCTAAAATCTTCTCACTAGAATCATAGAGACAGATTGGAGGAGACAGCCTATTAGGTGAGTTTAAAAAAAGGGAGATGCTATCTTCTAACACTACATTAATTCATTTTTAAATTAATTTTGTATTATTAGGAGGCTATTTAGAATATTTCCTATTTCCTATATACAGGGTAAGTGATAAAGTGAATCCCAAGTTGTCTCTCACATTACTAATTATGAAATGGAATGAAAATCTCCAGAGAGGCCAATAGACCTGTTGGCCATGTGTTGTGATGGAATATTTGGGGATCAATAACTTAAGATTTTAGTTATGGCTGTCATTACCTCACCATATGATTTTCTTCATTCTGGGCCTGTTTTCCCACAGGTAAAATGGAACTACCAACCAGATGAGTGTTAAAGTCTTCTCCAGCTTAAACATCTATAGGGTAGTCAAAGGAAATTAGTAATTTCCACTGGCACTTGCAAATCCAATTGTCTAAATCTGAAAGTTATGTTCCCTATATCTTCAGCTGAAATCATAATTCCAGTTATATTCTATAGCCCAAGGAAACTGAAATGCCATCTCTGACTTTATCTCTCTCACCATCCACATCTAATTAATCACTGTGCCCTAATGGTTCTCATATTTCCATGAGGAAGATATTATCTCCATTTTACAGTTGTCTCATATCTGATATGATGCAGATAGTAAACCCCTCATTATATTTTATGAATATACAATCTTTTGGGTCTATCCTTTAAACAACTGCCCTATTTCAAGTCCACATTATCACTCTTTTGAACTATTACATTAGCTTCCTACTATTCCTTCTACATCCATTCTTAACTCATTCCCATCTGTTAACACTGACACTAGAGTGATCTTAGTAAAACATAAATCTGACCAGATAACCTCCTTAATTGAAATTCCTCAAAGCTCTTGAGAGCCCATGGGAAAAATTTAAGTTCCTTGGGATAGCATGCAAGAATACTCTTCATGACCTATCTTGTGTTCCTCTCAAAGACTAATCTATTTTGCCTTCTAATGGTATTTTTAAAAAGTATTTACTAAAATGTAATCTATGTGAAAACAAGAACTCTGTTGTTCACTGGTATATCCTTTGTACATAGATTATAAACTAATATTAAATAGTGGTTCAATATTTGTTGAGTGTGTGGATGATGTTCTGTCTCTCCTACACCATCAATTGCTTCTCCTCTATGGGATATTCATATCAGTATACAAATGTGCTTTAATATCTCCCATCTTTCAAAAGACCCACAATTGACACAACACCACTTTTCTGTAATGCCTGCATAAGGAATATAGTCAATAATATTGTAATAACTATGTATGGTGATAGATGGTAACTATAGCTATGGTGGTGAGCACAGCATAATGTAGATTTGTCAAATCATTATGTTGTGCACCTGAAATTAATATAACATTGTATATCAACTATATTCCAATAATATATTTTTAAAGTCATCTACAAATATTTTAACCAGTCTGTAACTTTCTATGTAACTATACATCCCACTCCCAAAATGATTTCATCTCTACCATTTTACCAAAACTATCATCATCAAAATCATTAACAACCTCATTATTGCCAAATCTAAAAAACACACATCTGTTCATATGTTGTTTGACTTCATAGCATTTAGCCCAATCCTCCTATTAAGAAAACATTTTTTTTAAACTTTGCTTCTGGAACATGATGTTTCTAAGTTTTCTTTTCTTTGACTCCTCATTTCCTACCAAAATTCTAAATATTGCTATTCCTCAGGACTAAGCTCTAGAATCTCTAATCACTGTCGATAATTTCATCATGGGTGATGTCATTGATTGCCATTACTTTAAGTACTACCCAAACACTGATAAATTTCAAATTTTATTTTTAGCGCAGGCTTCTGAAAACCAAATTCATATATGAAACTGTGTGTCTACTTGATATTTCCTATTTGGCTTCTCAGTCCAAAAGTAGGCTTTTGCTTTCAGTCCTCCCAAATCTACCCTAATTTATATTTCACCCCACAAGGTAAAAACTGAACCTTCATCATATTTGGAACATCAGCCATTATCACAGTATCTGGCACCACATTATCTATTCAATAAATAATTAAGTGAACTGAAATTGTTAGGTTTGTGGACTTTGCTACATACTGAGCTATATGTAAATTTTGAGTTTAAAATAAACCAAAATATATTTTAAAAGATCACTGAATTTGCCCTTCATTTGTCAGTCCACATGTAATATTTTTGAGGGATATTTTTTCATATGCCCTGCATTTATTTACTCTGAAGTCATTAAAATGGGATATTTTTATAGCCACATGATTATTTGGCTTTCTTTTATGTACTCTTTTTTGAAACAAAATTAATATTTAATGTTTCCAAAGCTACCAATTTAAAACTGAAGTTTGTATTTGGTTAAAAATTCCAAATAAAAAAAAAAACTGGAAATTGTGTCATATGCAATTATTAAACAGATTAAGGTATTTTTTGTAGTGTAACTATGAGTGTTGAGCTGTTTGGAGCATGTCTTAATTATTATGAGTCATATGTCACCATACCATTTTTAATCTCTATTCTTTAAGAATTAAGGCATACTTACGTAATTTATTTCTTCCACAACAAAAATTTACTTGAAAAATTAAAGTCCAGTTAAGGTGACTTAAGAATTTTTAAAGGGCTCACCAGGCTCATCATGGTTAAACTCCCAAGGCTCAATAGAAGTGCCAGATTGAAAAGCCCCATCTTGTCATGGAAAAGACTGATTTGCTTATCTTATTAGCTGTTACCTGAGAGGCAGGTTTCTAACTGACACATGTCATGGGGCTGACTTCAATACTCCCTAGAGACTGCGGAGCCCAGTGAGAACAAACTTCATGTTTTTCCTTTATCTTGATCCAGGTCACTGGTATCTTCTGAAAAGGAGTTTGTGCACATCTGGTGTTCCAGGTTTAGGGTGTGTGCTCAAGGAGATCTTTTTTTTTTTTTTTTTTTTTAATTCTGGTGTTGATAACATGGAGTGTTATATTAGTTTCAGGTGTACAATATAGTGATTCAACAGTTCCATATATTACTCAGTGCTCATCAAGACAAGTGTGCTCTTGGGTGCCTGGGTGGCTCAGTTGGTTAAGCACCTGCCTTCGGCTCAGGTCATGATCCTGGAGTCCCAGGATCGAGTCCCGCATCGGGCTCCCTGCTCGGTGGGGAGTCTGCTTCTCCCTCTGACCCTCCTCCTCCCTCTCATGCTCTCTGTCTCTCATTCTCTCTCTCTCTCAAATAAATAAATAAAAAATCTTAAAAAAAAAAAAGACAAGTGTGCTCTTAATCCCCTACACTTATTTTACCCATCTGTTCCACCCACATCCCTTTTGATAACGATCAATTTTTTCACTATAGTTAAGACTGTTTTTAGGTTTGTCTTTTTTTTTTCTTTTCTCACTGTTTTTGTTTCTTATTCCACATATGAGGAAAATGATATGGTATTTGTCTTTCTATGACTGGCTTATTTCACTTAACATTAATCTATCTGGATCCATTCATGTTGCTGTAAAAGGCAAGAATTCATTCTTTTTTATGGTTGAGTAGTATTCTCTCTCTCTCTCTCTCTCTCTCTCTCTCTCTCTCTCTCTCTCTATATATATATATATATATATATATATATATATATATATATATATATATATAAATGGTATAAAATTGTCAAATACAAAGACAAGGAGAGAGTTTTAAAAACAGTAAGAGGAAAAACAACTTGTTACATACAAGGAAACCCACATAAGACCATGAGCAGATTTTTCAACAGAAACATTTCAGGCCAGAAGAAAGGGGCAAGATATATTCAAAGTGCTGAAACAAACAAACAAACAAACAAACCTGTTAATGAAGCCAGCTGGGAGTATTCAGAATGAATACTCAGAAATTAAAAAAGTTCAGTACCAGTAGACAGGCTTACAAGGGATGTTAATGGGGCTTTAACTGAAATGAAAGAATGGTAATTATATTTTAAAAACTTTATGAAAATATTAATTTTTCTGGTAAGGATAAATATAAAGCTTAATTCAGAATAATTTGATGTAATGGCAGAGGGTTGATCATTTATAAATCTAGTGTAAAAGTAAAAAGACAACAGTAGAAAAATAGCTATTAACAACAAATTTATTAATGTATACACAAGATAAAACATGTAAATTCTGATATTAAAAACATAAAGCATGATGGAGTGTAAAAACTAAGAGCTTTAGAATGCATTCAAATTTAAGTTGTTATCAACTTAAAATACACTATTATAAATATAAGATATTTTGTGTAAACCTCATTGTAACCACAAAGCAAACACCTATAATAGATACACAAAGGATGAAGAGAAATAAATATGAGCAAAACACTATTGAAAATCAAATCACTCTGAAGAGTTTTGATCAAGAAAGGATGCTGTACTTTGTCAGATATTTTTTCTGCATCTATTGAGAGGATCATATGGTTCTTGTTCTTTCTTTTATTAATGTATTTTATCACATTTACTGATTTGCAGATGTTGAACCAACCTTGCAGCCTAGGAATAAATCCCACTTGGTCGTGGTGAATAATCCTTTTAATGTACTGTTGGATCCTATTGATACATGTCTTTCTCTGATTGACTTATTTCGCTTAGCATAATACTCTCTAGTTCTATCCACGTCGTTGCAAATGGCAAGATTTCGTGTTTTTTTTTTATGACTGCATAATATTCCATTGAATATATATACCACTTCTTCTTTATCCATTCATCTGTTGATGGACATCTTGGCTCTTTCCATAGTTTGACTATTGTGGACATTGCTGCTATAAACATTGAGGTGCATGTACTCCTTTGGATCACTACATTTGTATCTTTGGGGTAAATACCCACTAGTGCAATTTCTGGGTCATAGGGTAGCTCTATTTTCAACTTTTTGAGGAACCCCCATACTGTTTTCCAGAGTGGCTGCACCAGCTTGCATTCCCACCAACAGTGTAGGAGGGATCCCGTTTCTCCGCATCCTTGCCAACATCTGTCGTTTCCTGACTTGTTAATTTTAGCCATTCTGACTGGTGTGAGATGGTATCTCATTGTGGTTTTGATTTGTAATTCCCTGATGCCGAGTGACATTGAACACTTTTTCATGTGTCTGTTGGCCACTTGTATGTCTTCTTTGGAAAAATGTCTGTTCATGTCTTCTGCCCATTTCTTGATTGGATTATTTGTTCTTTGGGTGTTGAGTTTGATAAGTTCTTTATAGAATTTGGATACTAGCCCTTTATCTGATATGTCATTTGCAAATGTCTTCTCCCATTCTGTCGGTTGTCTTTTGGTTTTGTTGACTGTTTCCTTTGTTGTGCAAAAGCTTTTTATCTTGATGAGGTCCCTATAGTTCATTTTTGCCCTTGCTTCCCTTGCCTTTGGTGATGTTTCTAGGAAGAAGTTGCTGTGACTGAGGTATCATATGATCTCACTGATATGAGGAATTCTTAATCTCAGGAAACAAACTGAGGGTTGCTGGAGTATTGGGTGGTGGGAGGGATGGGGTGGCTGGGTGATAGACATTGGGGAGGATATGTGCTCTGATAGGCGTTGTGAATTGTATAAGACTCTTGAATCACAGACCTGTACCTCTGAAGCAAATAATACATTATATGTTAAAAAAAAAAAAAAAAGAAGATAGTAGGAAGGGAAAAATGAAGGGGGGAAATCGGAGGGGGAGATGAACCATGAGAGACTATGGACTCTAAGAAACAAACAGGGTTCTAGAGGAGAGGGGGTGGGGGGATGGGTTAGCCTGGTGATGGCTATTAAAGAGGACATGTACTGAATGGAGCACTGGGTGTTATACGCAAACAATGAATCGTGGAACACTACATCAAAAACTAAGGATGTAATGTATGGTGATTAACATAACATAATAAAATAAAATTTAAAAAAATCAAATCACAAGGAATGGTGCAAGATAAAAATATAGAAACAAAGGAATTACAATACAGAAACTCTTTAACAAAATGGCAGAAAGTCCATATCTATCAAGAATCACTTTAAATATAAATTGACTAAATTCTCCACTCAAAAGAAAGATAGTGGCTAAATGCACAAAAAAATAATAACACCCAACTATATACTGTCTACAAAAAAAACCTCACTTCTGTTTTATGTAGTCAAAAAATTGAAAATGAATTCATGATAAAAGATATTCCATGAAAACAGAAACCAAAAGGAAGATTGGGTAGATATAGTTACATAGGAAAAAATGGCCTAAGACAATGACTAAATGAGGCAAGGAATTTCATTATATAATGCAAAAGGGGTCAATCCAACAAAAAATGTAAAATTTGTAAATACTTATGCACCCAACATAAAATAATCTAAATATATAAGGCAAATATTAACAGAAATGAAGGGAGAAATATCAGAAATACAATAATCATAGGGGAGTTTTCTATTTTTATTGAAATTCTACAATATAGTGATTCAACACTTCATACAATATCCAATGCACATCACAAGTGCACTCATGAATCCCAATCACTTACTTAAACTCTTCCCACACCCACCTCCCCTCTGCTAACCATTAGTTTGTTCTCTGTAGCTAAGAGTCTGTTTCTTGGTTTGCCTCTCTCTCTTTTCTTTCCCTTTACTAATTTCTTTTGCTTCTTAAATTCCACATATGAGTGAAATCATATGGTATTTGTCTTTCTCTGACTGACTTATTTTGCTTAGCATAATACTCTCTAGCTCCGTCCACCTCATTACAAATGGAAAGATTTCATTCTTCTTTATGGCTAATAGTCCACTGTGTGTATATGTATATATATTCTTATCTATTAATCAGTCAATGGATACTTGTGCTGTGTCCATCATTTGACTATTGTAGATAATGCTGTTATAAACATCAAGGTGCATGTACCCCTTCAAATTTGTATTTTTGTGTTCTTTGTGTAAATACTCCATAGTACTATTGCTCGATAATAGGGTAATTCTATTTTTCTCATTCTGAGGAAACTCCAAACTGTTTTTCAGAGTGGCTGCACCGTTTGCATTCTCAGCAATAGCGCAAAAGTGTTCCCTTTTCTCTACATCCTTGCCAACATCTGTTTTTTCTTCTGTTGTGGATTTTAACCATTCTGAGAGGTGTGAGGCGATATCTCATTATAGTTTTGATTTGTATTTCCCTGATGATGAGTGATATTGGACATTTTTTCATGTGTCTGTTAGCCATTTGTGCGTCTACTTTGGAAAAATGTCTGTTCATGGCTTCTGCTTATTTCTTAACTGGATTATTTATTTTTGGGTGTTGAGTTGAAAAGTTCTTTATCGATTTTGGATACTAACCCTTTATCAGATATGTCATTTGCAAATATCTTCTCCCATGCCATAGGTTGTATTTTAGTTTTGTTGATTGTTTCCTTCACTGTGCAGAAACTTTTTATCTTGACAAAGTCTCAATATTTCATTATTCGCTTTTGTTTCCCTTGCCTCTGGAGACATGTCTAGGTAGATGTTGCTACAGCCAAAGTCAAAGAGGTTGCTGCTTGTCTTCACCTCTAGGAGTTTAATCATTTCCTGTCTCACATTTATTCTTTCATCCATTTTGAATTTATTTTTGTGTATGATGTAAGAGAATGGTCCAGTTTCATTCTGCTGCATGTAGCTGTCTAGTTTTCCTGATACCATTTGTTGAAGAGACTGTCTTTTTTTCTATTGGATATTCTTTCCTGCTTTGTCAAAGATTAGTTGACCATATAGTTGTGGGTCCATTTTTGGATTCTATATTCTGTTCCATTGATCTTTGTGTCTGTTGTTGTGCCAGTACTATACTGTCTTGATTACAGCATTGTAAGTCAGCTTGAAGTCCAGAATTGTGATGCCTCCATCTTTAATTTTCTTTTTCTCCATTACTTTGACTATTAGGGTTCTTTTCTGGTTCCATACAAATTTTAGAATACTTTGCTTTATCTCTGTCCGAAATGCTGGCATTATTTTGATCAGGATTGCATTAAATGCGTACATTACTTTGGGTACTATAGACATTTCAAGAATATTCTTCTAGTCCATGAGCATGGTATGTCTTTCTATTTGATTGTGTCATCTTCAATTTATTTCATAAGTTTCTATAGTGATGAGAGTGGACATTTGGGTCATGTTCTTGATCATAAGTGAAAAGCCTTCATTCCTTCCCCATTGAGAATGATATTAACTGTGGGTTTTTCATATATGACCTTTATGATTTTGAGGTATATTCCTTATATCCCTACTTTGTTGAGGGATTTTATCAAGAAAGGATCCTATATTTTGTCAAATACTTTTTATGCATCTATTCAGAGGATCATATGATTCTTTTCCTTTCTTTTATTAATGTGGTGTATCATATTCATTCATTTTTTCAATATTTTACTTTCCCTGCAGCCCTGGAATAAATCCCTCTTGATTTTGGTGAATAATTATTTTAATATACTCTTGCATTTGATATGCTAGTTTCTTATTGAGAATCTTTGTATGCATGTTCATCCAAGATGTTGGTCTGTAATTCTTCTTTTCACTGGAGTCTTTGGTTTTGGAATCAAGGTAATGCTGGCCTCATAGAATGAGTTTGGAAGTACAATATTTTGTATTTCTGCAGTGTTGGTTGTGATATCTTCTCTTTCATTCATGATTTTATTTATTTGGGTGCTTTCTCCTTTCTTTTTGATAAGTTTGGATGGGGGATTATCAGTTTTTTAATTCTTTCAAAGAATGAGCTCCTAGTTTTGTTGATTTGATCTGTTTTTTTTTTTTTATTTCTATATCATTGATTTCTGCTCTAATCTTAATTATTTTCTTTCTCCTGCTGGATTTAGGCTTTATTTGCTGTTCTTTTTCCAGGTCCTTTAGGTGTAAGGTTAGGTTGTATATTTGAGACTTTTCTTGTTTCTTAAGGAAGGACTATATTGCTATGTACTTCCCTCTTAGGACTGCCTTTCCTGCATCCCAAGGTTTTAGACTTTCATTTTTTTTCATTTTCTTTTGCTTCCATGTATTCTTTTATTTCTTTTTTTTTTTTTTTTTAATTTCCTTGTTAACCCATTCATTGTATAGTAGGAGGTTCTTTAACCTCCATGTTCTTGTGATCTTTCCAAATTTTTTCTTGTGGTTGACTTCAAGTTTCATAGTGTTGTGGTCTGAAAATATGCATTGTATGATCTTAATCTTTTTGTACTGGTTGAAGGCTGATTTGTGACCCAGTATGTGATCTGTTTTGGAGAATGTTCCATGTGCACTCGAAAAGAATGTGTATTCTGCTGCTTTAGTATTAAATGTTCCGAATATATCTGTTAAGTGCATCCAGTCCAGTGTGTCATTCAAAGCTATTGTTTCTTAATTGATCTTCTGCTTAGGTGATCTGTCCCTTGCTGTAAGTGTGCTGCTAAAATCCCCTATTATTATTGTATCTTTATTAGTGAGTTTCTTTAAATTTATTTTAATTGATTATATATTTGGCTGCTCCCAAGTTGGGGTATTAAATTTACAACCATTTGTTCTTGTTGGATAGACCCCTTTATTATGATATTGTCCCCTTCTTCATCTCTTATTATACTCTTTGGTTCAATATCTAGTTTGTCTGATATAAATATGACTACTCCAGCTTTTTTTTTTGATGTCCACTAGCAAAAAAAAAAAAAAAAAAAAGGTTCTCCATCCCCTCACTTTCAATCAGGAGGTGTCTGAGGTTTAAAATGGGTCTCTTGTAAGCAGGGTATCAGTGGGCCTTGGTTTTTTTTTTTTTTTTTTTTTTTTTTTTAATCCATTCTGATACCATATGTCATATGATTGGAGCATTTAGGTCATTACATTCAGAGTAATCATTGATAGATATATATTTAATGCCACTGGATTACCTGTTTCTGTAGATTGTCTCCATTCCTCTCTAGTCTTTGTTGTTTTTGAACTCTCTTCCTGCTCAACGGGTCCCCTTTAATATTTCTTGCAGAGCTGATTTAGTGTTCATGAACTCCTTAGTTTTTGCTTGTCCTAGAAACTCTTTATTCTATTCTGAGTGACAGCCTTGCTGGATAAAGTATTATTGGCTGCATATTTTTTCCCATTTAGCACATTGAATATACCATGCCACTTTCTTCCGGCCTAACAAGTTTCAGTGGATGGGTCTGCTACTAAACTTATGTATCTTCCCTTGTAAGTTATGGACTTTTCTGTCCTGAGTTGCTTTCAGAATTTTCTCTTTATCTTTGCATATTTCAAGTTCTATGATATGCCTTGGTGTTGACCTGTTTTTGTTGATACTGAGGAGAGTCCTTTTTGCCTCTTGGACTTGAATGCCTGTTTCTTTCTGCAGATTATGGAAGTTCTCAGCTATAATTTGTTCAAAAATAAATCTTCTGTTCCTTTTTCCTGCTTTTGTTCTTCTGGGATTCCTATGATATGGCTAATATTGCATTTTATTGAGTCACTGAGTTTCCTAAGTCTACATTCATGATCTAATAGTTTTCTTTCCCTCTTCTTTCAAGCTCATTATTTTCCATAATTTTATCTTCTATATCACCCTTCAGTCCTCTGCTTCATCCATCTTCACTGAGATTACATCCAGTCAGTTTTGCATCTCAGTTATAGCATTTTTTATTTTGGCCTGACTTATTCTTAGGCCTTTTATCTCTGAAGCCAGGGTTTCTCTGGTGTCTGCCCTGCTTCTTTCAAGCCCCACTAGCATTCTTATGAATGTTGCTCTAAATTATTGTTCAGATATATTGTTTATATATGTTTTGAGTAAATCTCTGGCTGTGATTTCTTCTTGATCTTTTTTGGGGGATAATTCCTCCATTTTGTAAGTTTGTCTAGGTTTCTGTCTTCTGTTATGAAGGCTTTTCTATTTCCTGATCCTGATGCTATTCTTATATTAAGAAGGGGTCCTACACTGTCCAGAGCCTGGAGTTTCAGGAAGTGTTTCTGGTGTAAGCTGTGTGCACTCTGCTGTTGTGTTTGGCTGTTCTTTCCCACAGGTGAGTCCTCTGTAGAGTTCCTCCTTGCTTAAAGTGGGGAGTGTTTGGACTTTTAACTATACCTGTTTTGATTTGTTTGTTAAAATAAGCCCAGTTTAAAAAAGAGATTGATCCACAATAAGAGAAAAGGAAAAGGAACAACAATAACAACAACAAAAACAGACAAAAAACTATAACCCCGATTCCAAAGAAGAAAAAAATAAATAAATAAAAAGAAGAATCCTTATTTTAAAAAAAGAGAGAGAGAAAAGGAAACGAAAAAAGAAACAAACAATTATAAGCTTCATTCCAAAGGAAAGAAAAAAAAAAACCCTGGTCATATTTCCACCAGAACTGAAGCTGACACTTTGGAGTACTATATGATTAGTAGACCTGATGTAACAGGGAGGCTTGTGCTGGTCTTCTGGGAGAGAGGTCTGATGCACTGGCTCTCAGTCAGACCTGTCCTAATAAAGATGTACCTGTAGAGTGCAAGAGGGCAGGGTTTGGTGTATGGGGCTCCAGCCTCCACAGAGTGTGCTGTGTTGCTTAGTGAAATCCAACCTTGTTGGTATGTGGGGGAAAATGGCATCACCTCACTCTCTCCTCCCCAGAGAGGGGTGCTCATGCCTGCATTGTTCAGGAAACCCTCACAGAAAAGTGAGATATCCCCTGCTATGTTCCAGGCTTCTGTTAGATCCCTCTCTTACCCCTGTCTCTGCCTAGGCCATTGGCACACCTGGCTCCATAATTCTCCTTTGTTTTATCTCTGGCATGTGACTGGGATACAAAACTCCAAATCTTAAAGGATCCTGCATGGCATGGACCCACTTCCCTCCTCTGGCAGAGAGCCTTGTCATGCTGTGTCTGGTGCCATTTCATCCCAGAAAAGCAGTCATATAGCCATGTGGGTCCTTAGAGTTTCTGGTGGGGCACAGTGAAAAGCAGTGACCAGTTTATCCGCCCTCTGTGCACACCACTGATCCCTGCCAATAAATGGCCACCCAATGGCTCCCACCAGGTCTTTTGTCCTTGGAGAGGCAATATAACCTCTTCCTCCAGGAAGGAGAATGTTCTCTCCCAGTGTGACCCATGGGATCCCTAAACCAAGTTTCTGCCCTCCTTCTCCCCAGGAGCACTGCCACATCTACTTGTCTCAACTCCTGCTTGACTCTAGTGAATGGAGCAGACTTCCAAAATCTCAGAATATGAACTCTACTGCTTACAAAAATGTGTCATACCCAGTTCCTCTCCACTCACCAGGCAATGGTTTTGGGGAAGTGTTTTTCTTGCTCGGGCCCAATGCATAGCTCTCTCTCTCTTTTTTTCTTGTTAATTTTAACATATAATGTATTATTTGTTTCAGGGGTACAGGTCTATGATTCATCAGTCTTACACAATACACAACACGTACTCTCCCCAATGTCCATCACCTAGCCACCCCATCCGTCCCACCCCCCTCCACTCCAGCAACCCTCAATTTGTTTCCTGAGATTAAGAGTCTCTTATGGTTTGTCTTACTCTCTGGTTTTTTCTTCTTTCATATTTTCCTCTCTTCCCCTATGATCTTCTGTCTTGTTTCTCAAATTCCACATATCAGTGATCATATGATAATTATCTTTCTCTGATACACTTATTTCTCTTAGCATAGTACCCTCTAGTTCCAACCACGTCATTGCAAATGGTAAGATTTCTTTTTTTTTTTTGATGGCTGCATAATATTCCATTGTGCATATATGCCACATCTTCCTTATCCATCCATCTATTGATGGACATCTGGGTTCTTTCTATAATTTGGCTAGTGTGGACATTGCTGCTATAAACATTGTGGTTCAGGTGCCCCTTCAGATTACTACATTTTTATCTTTTGGTAAATACCCAGTAGTGCAATTGCTGGCTTGTAGGGTAGCTCTATTTTCAACTTTTTGAGGAACCTCCATACTGTTTTCCAGCTTGCATTCTCACCAACAGTGTTGGAGGGTTCCCCTTTCTCCACATCCTCGCCAACATCTGTCATTTCCTGACTTCTTAACTTTAGCTATTCTGACTGGTGTGAGGTGGTATCTCATTGTGGTTTTGATTTGTATTTCCCTGATGCCGAGTGAAGTTGAACACTTTTTCATGTCTCTGTTGGCCATTTGTATGTCTTCTTTGCAGAAATGTCTGTTCATGTCTTCTGCCCATTTCTTGGATTATTTGTTCCTTGGGTGTTGAGTTTCATAAGGTCTTTATAGATTTTGGACACTATCACTTAATCTGATATGTCATTTGCAAATATCTTCTCCCATTCTGTTTGTTGTCTTTTGGTTTTTTGACTGTTTTCTTTGCTGTGGAAAAGCTTTTTATCTTGATGAAGTCCCAATAGTTCATTTTTGGCCTTGCTTTCCTTGCCTTTGGCGATGTGTCCAGGAAGAAGTTGCTGCAGCCAAGTTCGAAGAGGTTGCTGGCTGTTTTCTCCTCAAGGATTTTGATGGATTTCTGTCTCACATTTAGGCCTTTCATCCATTTTGAGTCTATTTTTGTGTGTGGTGTAAGGAAATGGTCCAGTTTCATTCTCTTTATGTGGCTGTCCAATTTCCCAACACCATTTGTTGAAGAGACTGTCTTTTTTTCCATTGGATATTCTTTCCTGCTTTGTAGAAGATTACTTGACCACAGAGTTGTGAGTCCATTTCTGAATTCTCTATTTTATTCCATTGATCTATGTGCTTGCTTTTGTGCCAGTACCATACTGTCTTGATGATTACAGCTTTGTAATAGAGCTTGAAGTCCGGAATTGTGATGCCACCAGCTTTGGTTTTCTTTTTCAACATTCCTCTGGCTATTCGAGATCTTTTCTGGTTCCATAAAAATTTTAGGATTGTTTGTTCCAGCTCTGTGAAAAATGTTGATAGTATTTTCATAAGGATTTCATCAAATTTGTAGGTTGCTTTAGGTAGCATAGACATTTTCACAATATTTGTTCTTCCAATCCATGAGCATGGAACGTTTTTCCATTTCTTTGTGTCTTCCTCAATTTATTTCATGAGTATTCTATAGTTTTCTGAGCACAGATCCTTTGCCTCTTTGTTTAGATTTATTCCCAGGTATCTTATGGGTTTTGGTGTGATTGTAAATGGGATCGACTCCTTAATTTCTCTTTCTTCTGTCTCATTATTGGTGTATAGAAATGCAACTGATTTCTGTGCACTGGTTTTATATCCTGCCACTTCACTGAATTCCTGTATGCATTCTAGCAGTTTTGGGGTGGAGTCTTTTGGGTTTTCCACATAAAGTATCATATTATCTACAAAGAGTGAGAGTTTGACTTCTTTGCCAATTCGAATACCTTTAATTTATTTTTGTTGTCTGATTGCTGAGGCTAGGACTTCTAGTATTATGTTGAACAGCAGTGGTGATAATGGACATCCCTACCGTGTTCCTGACCTAAGAGGAATTTTTCCCCATTGAGAATGATATTTGTGGAGGGTTTTTCATAGATGGCTTTTATGATATTGAGTTATATACCCTCTGTCCTTACACTGTGAAGAGTTTTAATCAAGAAAGGATGCTGTACTTTGTCAAATAATTTTTTTCTGCATTTACTGAGAGTATCATATGGTCCTTGTCCTTTTTTTTATTAATGTAGTATATCACACTGATTGATTTTCGAATGTTGAACCAACCTTGCAGCCCAGGAAAAAATTCCACTTGGTCCCTTCTCAACCAACTTCTTATCTCATCAATTCCTTTCTTAAAATCTTTCTTAATTTTCATTTTTACAATCATATTCCATTCTTTCACTGTATTTAAACTTATTTTTGTATATATATAAGTTTTTCTTTCCTTAAAATTTTTAAAGAAAGAAAATATTTAAAATTTAAGTTTTTGTAACAGACTAAAATATACCCAAAATCTACTATATGGCTCTGTTCTATTCACCTGTCTGAACACATTCTTTTCATTTTTAAAAAATTTTTCTTCTGCCTTTTTTCAGCCAACATCTTCTCAATTCCGTTTTTAAATTTTTTTTTAAATTTTCATTTTTACAGTCATATTCCATCCCTTCATTTTATTTAACCTTATTTTTGTATATATATGTTTTTCTTTCTTTAAAATTTTGGGATGCAGTTTCTTCTAACGGGCCAAAATACACCCAAAATCTAGTTTGTAGCTCTGTTCTATTCGCCAGCCTGATAATATTCTTTTTTTTTCTTTCTTTTGTCTTTTCCCCCCAGTTTCAGGTCTCTTCTGATTTATTAATGTATATTTCTCTGGGGTCATTATTAACCTTGTAACATTTTGTTCTCTCATTCATCTATTCTTCTCTTGACAAAATAACAAAATGGAAAACCTCATCTGAAAAAATAGAACAAGAGGCAGTACCAACTCCCAGGGACCTAATCAAGACGGACATTAGTAAGATGTTGGACCTAGAGTTCAGAATGACGATTATAAAGATAGTAGCTGGGCTTGAAAAAAGCATAGAAGATAATAGAGAATCCCTTTCTGGACAAATAAAAGAACTAAAATCTAACCAAGTCAAAATCAAAAAGGCTATTAATGAGGTGCAATCAATAATGGAGGCTCTAACTGCTAGGATATGAGGCAAAAGAGAGAATTAGTGATATAGAAGACCAAATGATGGAAAATAAAGAAGCTGAGGAAAAGAGAGATAAACAACTACTAGATCACAAGGGCAGAATTCAAGAGACAAGTGATACCATAAAGCAAAACAATATTAGAATAATATTGTTTCAGGTCTCTTCTGATTTATTAATGTATATTTCTCTGGGGTCATTATTAACCTTGTAACATTTTGTTCTCTCATTCATCTATTCTCTTGACAAAACAACAAAATGGAAAACCTCATCTGAAAAAATAGAACAAGAGGCAGTACCAACTGCCAGGGACCTAATCAAGACGGACATTAGTAAGATGTTGGACCTAGAGTTCAGAATGACGATTCTAAAGGTACTAGCTGGGCTTGAAAAAAGCATGGAAGATATTAGAGAAACCTTTTCTGCAGAAATAAAAGAACTAAAATCCAACCAAGTCGAAATCAAAAAGGCTATTAATGAGGTGCAGTCAAAAAATGGAGGCTCTAACTGCTAGGATAAATGAGGCAGAAGAGAGAATTAGTGATATAGAAAACCAAATGATGGAAAATAAAGAAGCTGAGAAAAAGAGAGATAAACAACTACTGGATCACAAGGGCAGAATTCCAGAGATAAGAGATACTATAAGATGAAACAATATTAGAATAATTGGGATCCCAGAAGAAGAAGAAAGAGAGAGAGGGGCAGAAGGTATATTGGAGCAAATTATATTGGAGAACTTCCCTAATTTGGGGAAGGAAACAGGTATCAAAATCCAGGAGGCTCAGAGAACCCCCCTCAAAATCAATAAAAATACGTCAACACCCTGACATATAATAGTAAAAATTACAAATCTCAGGGACAAAGAGAAAATCCTGAAAGTAGCTCAGGACAAGAGGTCTGTAACCTACAATGGTAGAAATATTAGATTGGCAACAGACCTATCCACAGAGACCTGGCAGGCCAGAAAGGACTGGAATGATATATTCAGGGCACTTAACAAGAAAAATATGCAGCCAAAAATACTATATCCAGGTAGGCTGTCATTGAAAATAGAAGGAGAGATAAAAACCTTCCAGGACAAACAGAAACTAAAATAATTTGTGATCACCAAACCAGCCCTACAAAATTATTGAAAGGAGTCTTCTAAGCAAAGAGAAAGCCCAAAAGTAACATAGACCAGAATAGAACAGAGACAATATACAGTAACAGTCACCTTGCAAGCAATACAATTGCACTAAATTCATATCTTTCAATAGTTGATATGAATGTAAATGGGCTAAATGCCCCAATCAAAAGACAGAGGGTATCAGATTGGATAAAAAAACAATACCCATTGATATGCTATCTGCAAGACACTCACTTTATACCTAAAGACACCTCCAGATTTTTTTTTAAAGATTTTGTTTATTTGACAGAGAGAGACACAGTGAGCGAGGGAAAACAAGCAGGGGGAGTGGGAGAGGGAGAAGCAGGCTTCCTGCGGAGCAGGGAGTCTGATGCAGGGCTCGATCCCAGGACCTTGGGATCATGACCCGAGCCGAAGCCAGACTCTTAATGACTGAGCCACCCAGGTGCCCCAAGACACCTCCAGATTTAAGGTGAGGGGGTGGAAAACTATTTATCATGTTAATGGACATCAAAAGAAAGGTGGCATGGCAATTCCTATATCGGACAAATTAGATTTTAAGCCAAACTCTCATAAGAGTTGAGGAAGGACACTATATCATACTTAAAGGGTCTATCCAACAAGAATATCTAACAATTGTAAATATTTATGCCCCTAACATGGGAGCAGTCAATTATATAAGCCAAATAATACCAAAATCAAAGAAACACACTGAGAATAATGGAATAATGGTTGGGGACTTTAACAACACCTTCACTGAATTGGACAGATCATCTAAGCAAAAGATCAAGAAGGAAATAAGGGCTTTAAATGGCACACTGGACCAGATGGTCTTTACAGATATATTCAGAACATTCCATCCTAAACTACAGAATACACATTCTTCTCTAGCACTCATGGAAAATTTTCCAGAATAGATTACATCCTGGGTCACAAATCAGGTCTCAACCAGTACTAAAAGAATGGGATCATTCCCTGCGTATTTTTGGACCACAATGCTTAGAAACTCGAACTCATTCACAAGAGAAAATTTAGAAAGAACTCAAATACATGGAGGTTAAAAAGCATCCTACTGTAGAATGAATGGGTCAACCAGGAAATTAAAGAAGAATTAAAAAAATTCATGGAGACAGATGAAAATGAAAACACAACTGTTCAAAATCTTTGGGATATAGCAAAGTCTGTCCTAAGAGGGAGGTATATAGCAATACAAGTCTTTCTCAAGAAATAAGAAAGGTCTCAAAAATGCAACCTAATGCTACACCTAAAGGAGATGGAAAAGGAACTGCAAATAAAGTCTAAACCCAGCAAGAGAAGAGAAATAATAGAGATCAGAGCAGAAATCAATGAAACAGAAACCTAAGAACAGTAGAACACATCAACGAAACTAGGAGCTGGTTTTTTCAAAGAATTAATAAGATTGATAAACCCCTGGCCAGACTTATCAAAAAGAGAGAGAAAGGACCCAAATAACTAAAATAATGAATGAAAGAGTAGATATCATAACCAGCACCAGAGAAATACAATTATAAGAACATATTATGAGCAACTATATGCCAACAAATTAGACAATCTGGAAGAAATGGATACATTCCTAGAGACATATAAACTACCAAAACTGAGCCAGGAATAAATAGAAAACCTGAACAGACCCATAACAAGCAAAGAAATTGAAATAATAATCAAAAATCTCCCAACAAACAAGAGCCCAGGGCCAGATTATTTCCCAGGGGAATTCTACCAAACATTTAAAGAAGATTTAATACCTATTTTTCTGAAACTGTTCCAAAAAATAGAAACGGAAGGAAAACTTCCAAACTCATTTTATGAAGACAGCATTACCTTGATCCCAAAACCAGACAAAGACCCCATCAAAAAGGAGAATGACAGACCAATATCCCTGATGAACATGGATGCAAAAATTCTCACCAAAATACTACCCCATAGGATCCAACAGTATATTAAAAAGATTATTCTACCCCTCTCGCACTGTGGAAAGGGCTCCTTCCCTTCTGTGGCACTGCAGCTTTATTCTCCCCCAATTCACATTTCTGCACATTGTACCTGCCATATTCTCTCTTTCTAATTGTGCAGATTGTTCTCTTAATACTCAGATTTATTTCCTAGGTGTTCAAATTTATTGGATGTTAATCTAGCTGTATTCAAGGAATGAGGCAATCTCAGGGTCCCCATACTACTCTGCCATCTTAACTCCCTCCAGATTAACTTGTTTATCTGAGATTTTTCTTGTTTCTTGAGGTGGGCCTGTATTGCTATAAACTTCCCTCAAAGAATCGCTTTTGCTGCATCCCAATGATTTTGGACCACTTTGTTTTCATTTTCATGTGTTTCCATGTGCTTATTTAATTCTTCTTTGTTTTCTGGTGACCCTTTCATTACTTAGTAGCATGTTGTTTAACCACAATGTATTTGTGGTCTCTTCAGATTTTATTTTTCTGGTTGACTTCCAGTTTTGTAATGTTCTGGTCAGTAAAAACGATTGGTATGACTTTGATCTTGAATATGTTGAGGTTTGTTTTGTGGGCTATTATGTGATCTAGTCTGGAGAATGTTACATATGCAGTTGAAAAGAGTGTGTATTTTTTCCTCTTTCAAATGAAATGTTCTGAATATATCTGTTAAATCTGTCTGGTCCAGTTTGTCATTCAAAGCCATTGTTTCCTTGTTCCTCTTCTGTTGAGATCATCTGTTCATTGATGTAAGTGAGTAGTTGAAGTCTCCCAGTGTTATTGTATTATTATCAATTTGTTCCTTTGTGTCTGTTTCAACTGTTGTATGTATTTCAGTCCTCCTATGTTCGGTACATAATTTTTACAATTGTTATACCTTCTTGTTGGATTGTCTCCTTTATAATTATATTGTGTCCTTCTTTGTACCTTCTTACAGTCTTTATTTTATTTATTTATTTATTTATTTTAAATTTTATTTATCCATTCTTGAAAGACAGGGAGAGAGATGCAGACGCAGAGGGAGAAGCAGGCTCCCCGTGGAGCAGGGAGCCTGATGCAGGACTCGATCCCAGGACCCTGGGATCACTACCTGAGCCGAAGGCAGATGCTTAACAGACTGAGCGACCCAGGTGTCCCACAGTCTTTGTTTTAAAGTCTATTTGTCTGATATAAGTGTTCCTACTCTGGCTTTGTTTTGAAATCCCTTTGTATAATAGATATTTCTTCATCCCCTCGCTTTCTTTTTCTTTTTCTTTTTTTTTTAGATTTTATTTATTTATTTGAGAGAGAGAGCATGAGCAGGGGCAGAGGGGCAGAGAGAGAGAGGAAGAGAGAGAGGCAGACTACCCACTGAGCAGGGTGCCCAACATGGGGCTTGATCCCAGGACCCTGAGATCATGACCTGAGCTGAAGGCAGATGCTTGACTGAGCCACCCAGGCGCCCCTACCCTCACTTTCAATCTGAAGGTGTCTTTAGGTCTAAAATTACTTTCTTTTGGGGAGCATATAGATGAATCTTTTTTATCCATTCTGTCACCCTGTATCTTTTGATTGGAGAATTTCATGCATTTACATTCAAAATAATTATTGATATATCTTTATTTTCATTTTATTGTTTATTTTGTCATAAATTTTGAAGATTTTCTCTGATTTTTTCTTTTCTTTTGCTTTTTCATGGTATGCTTATTTTCCTTAGTGATATATTTGGATTTCTTCTCTTCATTTTTTGCATATTTATTGGTGTTTTTTGATATATGGCTACCATTAGCTTTGCATAGAACCTCTTGTACATATTGAAGTCTATATTAATTTGATGGTTAATAAGTTTGAACTCATTCTTTACACCTCTTCTCCTTGTTTTAAGTTTATGTTGTTATATTTTCTATCTTTTGTGAGTTCCTTGACTGATTTTGTACAGAAATGTTCATTTTTACTGCTTGTGTTTCTTATCTTTTTACTGTCACTCTTGGTCTCCTTGTCCATTCAACATGTTCCCTTTCATATTGTTTGCAGGGCTGTTTTAAGGCTCATGAACTCCTTTAGTTTTTATTTTTCTGGGAAACTCTTTATCTCTCCTTCTATTTTGAGTGATAGCCTTGCTGGAAACAATACTCTTAGCTGCAGATTTTTCCCATTCAGCACTTTGAATATATCATGTCACTCTCTTCTGGCATGCTAAGTTTCTGTTGAATGATCTCCAGCTAACCTCATGGGTTTTCTCTTGTAAGTTACTGTTTTCTTTTGTTTTGGTCCTTTAGAATTTTTTTATTTATCACTATATTATTAAACTTAATTACAATATGTCTTGTGGGTCTTCTTTTGTTGATTGTCATGGAAGTTCTCTGTCACTCCTGGATTTGGATATTGTTTTCCTTCCTCAGATTAGGGAATTTTGCAGCTATTATTTTTTCAAATACATATTCTGCCCTATTTTCTCTTTCTTTTTCTTCTGTGACTTTTATAATATGAATGTTATTATGTTTGATGGAATCACTGAGTTTTGTAGCTCTATTCTTGTTTTGCATAGTTCTTTTTCTCTTCTGTTCAGCTTGATTACTTTTCTTTACTGTAATTTAGGTCACTAATTTGTTCCTCTGTGTCTTCCATTGTGTTGTTCATTATATCAAGTGTGTTTCTCATTTCATTTATTTAACCTCTTATCTCTACTTTGTTATTCTTTATCTCTGTGTTAATGATTTCACTCATGTCTTCCACTCTTTTCTCATGTCTAGTATGTATCCTTATGACCATTGCTTTAAATTCTCTATCAAGCATATTATTTATATCTGTTTTCCTTAGATCTATGGCCATAGCCTTGTCTTGTTCTTTCATTTGGGATCAATTTCTCTGTCTCGTCATTTTTGTCTTCCTTGCTGTTCCTTTGTCTCTGTGTTAAGAAAGTCAGCTATGTCTTCTACTATTGAACATGGTGACTTTATGAAGAAAAGGTCCTGTAGTGCCCTGCAGTGCAGTGTCCCCTGTTCACCAGAACCTGGAAAAACAGAAGAGTATCTAAGATGTGTTGTTTATGCCCTGTCATATCTGTGTCACTTTTCCTGCAGTCATCAGCACTGACTCTGATAGTTATTGGATGTGTTTGCTGTCTGTGTTGGTGGGACACAGCCATGCCAGCTCTCTTGGGCATGCCCGATGGGGAAATTAAGAGTAGGGAAATGGTGTTAGCAAAACTTTCACTGTGCCACCAGTCCTATGCTGGATTCCCCAGTGCACTGCAGCAGCTGCAGTCTATGCACCAGAGCAGCCAGGGGCACAAGACTGAGCATGGCATGCAGTGATGAAAATTTTTGATATATGGTTACCATTAGTGTGTGTGTGTGTGTGTGTGTGTGTGTGTGTGTAGCATATGTATATATTTGTGTGTGTGTCTTATGTATATAACATTCTATATTAAGTTGATGGTGGCTTAAGTTTGAAGACATTCTTTACTCACCAACCTCCATATTTTAGGTATATTGTGTTGTACTTTACATCCTTTCATTTTGCAAAAGCTTTTATTGATTTTTATAGATATACTAATTTTTACTGTTTTTTTACTTCCTACTTTCTTTAAAGCAATAACGAAGTAGTTTATTTTTATTTGTATTTTTTTACATTTTTATTTTTATTTCTTTTTTCATTATATTCAATTAGCCAACATATAGTACATCATTAGTTTTTGATATTATGTTCAATGATTCATTAGTTGTGTATAACACCGACTGCTCATCATATCATGTGCCCTCCTTATTGCCCATCACTGAGTTACCCCATCTGCCCACCCACCTCCCTTTCCACAACCCTCACTTTGTTTCCCTGAGTCAAGAATCTCATATTGTTTGTCTCCCTCTCTGATTTCTTCCTTTGAGTTTACCTCCTATCCCCTATGTTCCTCTGCACTATTCCTTTTGTTCCACATATGAGTGAAGCCATATGACAATTGTCTTTCGATAATTGAGTAATTTCACTTAACATAATACCCTCCAGTTCCATATATGTCGTCATAAATGGTAAGTATTCATCTTTTTTGATGACTGAGTAATATTCCATTGTATATATGAACCACATCTTCTTTATCCATTCGTCTTTTGAAGGACATCTCGGCTCCATCCACAGACTGGCTATTGTGGATATTGCTGCTATGAACATCGGGGTGCATGTGACCCTTCTTTTAACTACATCTGTATCTTTGTGGTAAACACCCAATAGTGCAATTGCTGGGTTGTAGGGTAGCTCTATTTTCATCATCTTGAGGAATTTCCATGCTGATTTCCAGAGAAGCTATACCAGCTTGCATTCACACCAACAGTGTAGGAGGGTTCCCCTTTCTCCACATTCTTGCCGACATTTGTTGTTCCCTGTCTTGTTAAGTTTTGCCATTCTAAATGGTGTAAGGTGATATCTCATTGTGGTTTTGATATTCATTTCCCCAATTACAAGTGATGTGGAGCCTTTTTTTATGTGTCTCTTAGCCATTTGTATATCTTTTTTGGAGAACTGTCTGTTCATATCTTCTGCCCATCTTTTGACTGGATTATTTGCTTTTTGGGTGCTGAGTTTGATAAGTTTTTATAGATCTTGGATACTGCCCCTTTAACTGCAATGCCATTTGCAAATAACTTCCCCATTCCATAGGTTGCCTTTAGTTTTGTTGACTGTATCCTTTCTTGTGCAGAGTTTTTTTATCTTGATGAAGTCCCAAAAGTTCATTTTTGTTTTTGTTTCCCTCGTCTTTAGAAAAGTGTCCTGGAAGAAGTGGCTGTGGCCAAGGTCGAAGAGGTTACTGCCTGTATTTGCCTCTAGGATTTTGATGGATTCCTCTCTCACATTTAGGTTTTCATCCATTTTGAGTTTATCTTTGTGTATGGTGTTAGAGAATGGTCTAGTTTCATTTTTTTACATGTGGCTGTCCAATTTATCCAACACCATTTATTGAAGAGACTGTCTTTTTTTCCGTTGGATATTCGTTCCTGCTTTGTCAAAGATTATGTGACCATAGAGTTGAGGGTCCATTTCTGGGCTCTCTATTCTGTTCCATTGATCTGTGTGTCTGTTTTTGTGCCAGTACCATGCTGTCTTGATGATCACAGTTTTGTAATACAGCTTGAAGTCAGGCATTGTGTTGCCCCCAGGTTTGTTTGTTTTGTTTTGTTTTTTCTTATTTCAACATTCCCCTGGTGATTCGGGGTATTTTCTGATTCCATACAAATTTTAAGATTGTTCCAGCTTTGTGAAAAATTTTGATGTTATTTTGATAGGGACTGCACTGAATGTGTAGATTGCTCTGGGCAGCATAGACATTTTAACAATGTTTGTTCTTCCAATCAATCCATGAACATGGAATATTTTCCAACCTTTGTGTCTTCCTCAGTTTTTTTCGTAAGTATTCTGTAGTTTTTTGGGTAGAGATCTTTTACCTCTCTGGTTAGGTTTATTCATAGGTATCTTATCATTTTTGATGCAATTGTAAATGGGATCAATTCCTTAATTTCTCTTTCTTCAGTCACATTGTTAATGTATACAAATGCAACATATTTCCCTCAATTGATTTTGTATCCTGACGCATTTCCGAATTGCTGTATGAGTTCTAGCAATTTTGGGGTGGAGTCTTTTGGTTTTTCCAAATAATGTATCAAGTCCTCTGTGAAGAGAGAAAGTTCGACTTCTTTGCCAATTTGAATATCATTTATTTCTTTTTGTTGTCTGATTGCTGAGGCTAGGAATTCTAGTACTATGTTGAACAACAGTGGTGAGAGTGGTCATCCCTGTCATGTTCCTGACCTTAAGGGAAAAGCTCTCAGTTTTTCTCCATTGAGAATAATATTCTTTGTGGGCTTTCCACAGATGGCTTTTATGATATTGAGGTATGCTCACTCTATCCCTATACTTTGAGTTTTTTTTTTTTTTTTTTTTTAAGATTCTATTTGTTTATTTGACAGAGAGAGACACAGTGAGAGAGGGAACACAAGCAGAGGGAGTGGGAGAGGGAGAAGCAGGCCTCCCGTGGAGCAAGGAGACTGATGCGGGGCTCAATCCCAGGACCCTGGGATCACGACCTGAGCTGAAGGCAGACACTTAATGACTGAGCCACCCAGGCAACCCTACTTGAAGAGTTTGAATCAAAAAAAGATGCTGTATTTGGTCGAATGTTTTTTCTGCATCAATTGAGAGGATCATATGGTTCTTGTTTCTTGTGTTTTTGTTTTTTGTTTTTTGGTTTTTTTTTTAATGTGCTCTAACATGTTGATTGCTTTGCAAATATTGAACCACCCTTGCAGCCCAGGGATAAATCCCACCTGGTCTTGGTGAATAATGCTGTCAATGTACTGTTGGATCCTATTGACTACAATCTTGGTGAGTATTATGGCATCCATGTTCATCAAGGATATTGGTCTGTCACTTTCCTTTTTGATGGGGTCTTTGTCTGGTTTTGGGATCAAGGTAATGCTGGCCTCATAGAATGAGTTTGGAAGTTTTCTTTCCTTTTCTATTTTTTGAAACAGCTTCAGTAGAATAGGTATTATTTCTTCTTTACATGTTTGGTAGAATTCCCCTGGGAAGCCATCTGGCCCTGGACTCTTGTATTTTGGGGAGGTTTTTGATTACTGCTTCAATTTCCTTGCTGGTTTTTGGTCTGTTAAGATTGTCTATTTCTTCCTGTTTCAGTCTTGGTCAATTATAAGTGTCCAGGAATGCATCCATTTCTTCCAGATTCTTTAATGTTTTTGGTATATAGTTGCTGGTAATAAGCTCTAAACATTATTTTGATTTCCTTTGTATTAGTTTTGATTTCTCCCCTTTCCTTCATGATTATATTAATTTGGGTCCTTTCTCTTTTCTTTTGGATAAGTCTGGCCAGAGGTTTATAGGTCTTATCAATTCTTTCAAAGAACCAGCTTCTAGTTTCATTGATCTGTTCCACTGTTCTTCTGGTTTCTATTTCATTGATTTCTGCTCTATTTTTCATTATTTCTCTTCCCCTGCTTGGTTTAGCCTTAATTTGCTCTTCTTTCTCCTGGTCCTTTAGGTGTAAGGTTAGCTTGTGCATTTTGGATTTTTCTAATTTTTTTTGTGAGAAGCTTGGATGGCTATGTACTTCCCTCTTAGGACCGGCTTTGCAGTATTCCATAGATTTTGAACTGACGTGTTTTCATTTTCATTAGTTTGCATGAATTGTTTAAGTTCTTTAATTTCTGGGTTGACCCATTCATTCTTTAGCAGGATGCTCTTTAACCTCCAAGTGTTTGAGTTCCTTCCAAACTTTTTCTTGTGATTGAGTTCCAGTTTCAAAGCATTGTGGTCTGAAAACATGCAGGGAATAATCTCTGTCTTTTGATATTGGTTGAGACCTGACTTTTGATCCAGTATGTGATTTATTCTGGAAAAGGTCCATGTGCACTCGAGAAGAATGAGTATTCTGTCGTTTTAGGGGGGATAGTTCTCTATATATCTTCGAAGTCCATTTGGTACAATGTGTCATTCAAAGCTCTTGTTTCTTTGTTGATCATCTGCTTAAATTATCTGTGCATTGCTGTGAGTGAGGTGTTGAAGTCTCCTACTATTAATGTTCTTTTAACAATATGTTTCTTTACCTTGGTTATTAATTGGTTTATATAGTTGGTTGCTCCCATGTTGGGGGCATAGATATTTACAACTGTTAGAACTTCTTGTTGGATAGACCCTTTAAGTATGATATGGTGTCCCTTTACATCTCTTACTAAAGTCTTTGGTTTAAAATCTAATTTGTCTGATATGAGGATTGCTACACCAGTGTTCTTTTGAGGTCCATTAGCATGGTAAATTGTTCTCCATCCCTTCACTTTCAATCTGGACGTGTCTTTATGTTCAAAATGAGTCTTTTCTAGACAGTGTATGGATGGGTCCTGCTTTTTTATCCAATATGAAACCCTGTGTTTTTTTATTGGAGCACTCAGCTCATTAACATTCAGAGTAAGTACTGAAAAATATGAATTTATTGCAATTCTATTGCCTGTAAAGTCCCTGTTTCTATAGATTTTCTGTTTCTTTCTGGTCTATGTGATTCTTGGGGTTTCTTTTTGCTTGCAGAATCCCCCTTAATATTTCTTGCATGGCTGGTTTGGTGGTCACATATTCTTTCAGTTTCTGCCTGTTCTGAAAGCTCTTTATCTTTCCATCCATTCTGAATGACAGCCTTGCTGGGTAAAATATTCTTGGCTGCATGTTCTTTTCATTTAGTACACTGAACATGTCTTGGCAGCTCTTTCTGGCTTGCCAAGTTTCTGTGGTCAGGTCTGATGTTATTTTGATGTTCCTCCCTCCATATGTAAGAAATCTCTTTCCCCTAGCTGCTCTCAGAATAGCATCCTTGGCTCTAAGATTTGCAAGCTTCACTGTTATATATCGGGCTGTTGATCTGTTTTTATTGATCTTGGGAGGGATCTTCTCTTCCTCTTGGACATGAATGCTTTTATCCTTCCCAAAATTAGGGATGTTCTCAGCCATTATTTGCACAAATATACTTTCTAGTCCTCTCTTTCTCTCCACCCCTTCTTTGATCCTGATGATTCTGATATTGGTTCTTTTCAATGCATCATTAAATTCTCTAAGCCTCTCCTCATGTGCTATGAGTTCTTTCCCTCTCTTTTCCTCAACTTCTTCCTTTCCATCCTTTCCTGTCCTCTAGATCACTTATTCTCTCTTCTGCCTCATTGACTCTAGCTGTTAGAGCGTCCAATTGAGACTGCATCACATTTATAGCATTTTTTAAATTCAGTCTGATTAGATCTCATTTCTGCCCTTAGAGATTCTGTATTGTCATGTCTGCTTTTTTAAAGCCTAACTGTTAACTTTGTAATTGCTATCCTGAATTCTATCTCTGATATCTTGCTTATATCCATATCCATTATCTCTGTGGCAGAGGACCTTGCCTCTGGTTCTTTTCCTAGTCATTCTGCCCATGGAAGGATGGGTAAGCGAATGAAAAGAGTCCAAAATATCAACCACAACCCAAGCAAAATGCACCCTAGAAAAAATCTGAAGTGATCAGAAGCTACCACAGATATGCAAACAAAACCAAGATGATCCAAAACAATAAAAAAGGGCCAGGGGAAACACTATAATCTCTCAGGGTGGACAAATCAGGGTGATCCACTTGTTCTTGATTGAATTTTGGTCTGTGTGTTAGAGACAAAATATCCCAAAATGCCAAAGAAATCAGAAATATATATATCAAAATAAAATTGAATAGAGTGAAAAAAGGAGTGGAATGGGGCATAAATCTATCAAATGTAGATGTGAAAAAAAAGTTAATAGTGACTTTAAAATAAGTTGGAGAATAAGAATCTATTTGAAATGGGAAAAAGGTAAAAATAAAATGTAAAATTTTAGTCTGAAGGGTAAATGAGTCATGAAGAAACACCTGGAGCTCAATATATTATTTTCCCCTGGCATTGTAGTTTTACAGTCCTGTGGAATCCATAATTTTGTCATTCACCTGTTCTTTCAGTCTGTCTTCTGGGAGAGGGGCCTGTTGCTCAGTTTCTCGGGTGTCTTTGCCTGTGTGAAGTTGCCCCATACCTTGTCAGGGGGATGGGCTTAAAGTGAGCTGGTCGTCAGTGTGGCTTTTGTTCCCTGGTGGCTTTCTGTGCCTACTCAGAGAGTCAGAGCAAATATGGCTGCTCAAGGATCTCTGGTCAAGAGCCACAAGTTCATGGCTGCCCCCCTCCCCCATAAATTCTCCAGATCAAACCATCTCCACTTCTGAACACACTAAACTCCACAGACTCATGCCATTTGCCCCCACTGCAACTACCCCCATGGGGATCCCTGGGGCCCACGATCGTCACTGCGCCCTGTGTCTTTGCAGCTGCAAGTGGTTGTGGGCTCAGGTGCACACCCCTCTCCACTTCTTCCAGGTTTTGGCTGGCTGCCACACTACTATCTTTTCTGGGACCACTGTCACCCTGAGAGTGGTTGTCCAGTCATGGGTGCAGCCTCTGTGTGCTTGAAACTCCAGAAGATCCCATGGTTCACACAACCTTCAATTTTCCAGGGGTTTTCCCTATGGCCTAAGAGCCTTACTGATCTCTGTGTCCTTTTGACTGTGAGTGGCTGCAGGCTTGTGTGCACACCCACTTTGCTGTTCCCAGACCATGGCTATGTGCCATCCTAGTGTCCTTTCCAGGGCCACTGTCGGCCTGAGAGTTGTTGCCCAGTCTGGGTGCAGCTATTTCTTCCCTGCTGGGGGATGATAAGGGGCCTGCACGTTCCAGACCATTTCTGCTTGTTCAGGCAAAGAGAGGTCTCCCTACTGGCCCTGCTCATGGTTTACGGTGACCAGAGCTGAGTGTCCCTTCTGGGCTCACTGAACATAACCAATTTCCCTGCTCTACTGCTTGGACACTCTATCATTTCAGGTTCCCCCATTCCTTCTGAGTCTCCTGGGATCCTGAGCTCACAAAGACCCACCTAGAATTCTATTCTATTCATCCCCTATGCCCTCCTCAGAAAGGGATTTCTCTCACTGGAGTAAATTTCTAAGGGTTCAGATTTTGTGCTCTGGTGAATATCATATTCCTGTAGCCAGCTTATGGAGGGTCCCTCTGCCCTCTGTTGTCTCCTGATATTTCCCTGCAGATTCACAATTCCACACATCCTACCTTGCAAAAAGCAGTCATTTTTCTGCTTATAGAGGTCTGGATATATTTTCTTACATCTTAGGTTGAATTTGTGTGTGTTCAGAATAGTTTGATAGATATCCAGCTAAATTAGAGGGACCAGATTAAACGAGGTCCTTACTCTGCTGACATCTTGCCTCCTTACTTTTCTTACTCCTACTTATGGTCTTTCCTTTCCACTGAAAGAGTTCTCTTTAACATTTCTTGTGTGCTGGTTTAGTGGTCATGAATTCCTTTAACTTTTGTTTGTCTAGGAAACTATCTCTTCTTTTATCCTGAATGATAGCCTGGTGGATAGAGTTTTCTTGGTTGTAGGGATTTTTTTTCTTTTTCTTTCAGTACCGTGGATATATTATGCCACTTTCTCCTGGCCTGCAAAGTTTCTGCTGAAAAGTCAACTGATATCTTTATGAATTTTGCCTTGAATATAGCTGTTTTCTCTTGTTCCTTTCAACATTTTATCTGTATCACTATTTTTTTGCCATTTTAATTACTATTTGTCTTGCTATGGACCTCCTTGAGTTAATATTGTTGGGTGCTCTCTGTGCCTCCTGAATTGGGATTTCTGTCTTCCCCTAGATTAGAGAAGTTTTCAGCTATTATTTCTTCAAATGCATTTTTTTGTCCCCTTTCCTCTCCTTTCTCCTTCTGGGATCCTTGTAATGCAAATGCTATTATGCTTGATGGTATCATTGAGCTTCCTTTGTCTATTTTCATTTTTTTTTATTATTATTTCACTCTTTCCTGTTCAGCATGATTGCTTTCCTTTACTCTGTCCTCTAGGTCGCTGTTCCATTCTTCTGTTTCTTCTAGTCTACTATATATTCTATCTGGTATATTTTTATTTCAGTTTTTAAGCTCTTTATCTCTAATCGGTTCTTTTCTGTTTTCTATCTCTTTGTTATGGGTCTCACTGAGGTCCTCCACTCTTTTCTCAAGTCCAGAGAGTATCTTTATGATCATTACTTTACATTTGTTCTCAGATATTTTATTTATCTTCATTCTGTTTTGCTCTCTGCCTCTGATTTTGTCCTGTTCTTTTATTTGGGACATATTCCTTTGTCTCCTCATTATGTCTAGCCCTCTGTTTCTGTTTCTATGTGTTAAGAAAGCCAGGTACATCTCATGCTGTTGAAATTAGTGGCCTTATGAATGAGATCCTGTAGTGCCCTACAGTTTAATGTCCCCAGTTCACCAGAAACTGGTGCTCCAATAGTGTGTCCTATGTGTGTTGTGTACACCCTACTGTTGTGGGTGAACAATGTTTTCCTTCAGTCTAGTCATCCACAATGACACTCTTTTATTGCTTTGGGCAGTGTTTGGTCCATGTATTGTTAGTTGGCCATGCTTGAGCTTCACTGGATTTTAGTTAAGTCATATCACATGTTAACCAGGGATTCAGTAACACAGAACTGTAGGATGCTCTCCCTTTGTTGTCCCTTGAGAAGCTTTTATTAGTGGAGGAGGCTTGCAATCAGACATGATTCTGTCCTCAACCCACTGATGGGGCCACAGTTGGAGTGGTGTGTGTGGTTATCTTCCCCTCTCCATGGGGCAGGAGTTACTTTGGAGTGGTGCTGATCCCTTTTGGGGCTGTTTCACACTGAAAAGCTTGTGGAACTGCTTTGTATTGACTCTGGCCAAAGTTGTATTTGGAAGGGGTAGGTCCACAGAAGAATGCAGAGGTAGGGATCACAATGCTAGCAAGGCCCATGCTGGCCCCCTGTGGGCAAAATCTTGTACAGGCTGGGGTTCAAGGAGCATTTCCATTGGAGAACAAAAGGGTGGGGTACACTGTTTGCAAGTTAGTTGGAGAGTGTTGTGTTGACCTGGTTCCTGTTGGCTTTATATCTAGGCTGGGGGGTGGGTGAGGGAAATGGTTCCAGCCAGTTCTTTTGTTCTTGGAGAGTTCTTCCAATGATCTCTGCCCCCCCAGCACATGCTCTGAGATTAGTAAATAAGTCACCTCTATTAGAAAAGAGGAACCACTCCCATAAAGGAAGTATTAAAACAACCAATAGAATGGGAGAAAATATTGGCAAACCATATGCCTAAAAGGGGCCTGGTATTCAGTATACTTATTGAACTCTTACAGTGGAACAAAAAAAGACACATAACCCAATGAAAGATGGAAAAATGATTTAAGTAGAACTTCCTCCAGAAGATATATGAATAACCAAAATTCATATGGAAAGATGTTCAATATTGCTAGTCATCAGGAAATGCAAATCAAAACCATGATGTAATACCACTTCACACACACTAGGATGGCTATAATAAAAAGATATACAATAACAAATGTTGGCAAAGATGTGAAGAAATTGGAACCCTTTTGAGTTGTTTTTAGGAATATAAAATTGTGCAGTCACTTTGGAAAATTGAATGTTCCTCAGATAGTTAAAGATGGAGTTAGCATATGACTGAGCTATTGTTCTCCTAGGAATATATTCAAGAGAATTAAGAACACATGTTCACACAAAAACTTGTATAAGAGTATTCATAGTAGTGTTATTCATAATAACCCCAAAGTGGAGACAATTCAAAAGTCCATTAACTGAAAAATTGAAAAACAAAATGTGGTATATCCGTGCAAATAAAATTCAGCCATAAAAAATAAATACTAATACATGCTACATGAATGGAGCTCATAAACATTAGGAAGTTAAAAAGCCAGTCACAAAAGGCAGCATCTTGTATTATGCCATTTTCCTGGGAATGTACAGAATAGCAAATCCATGCAAATAGAAATTAGTTTAGTGATAAGCAGAATTTGGGAGTAGGGGGAAATGGACATGAGGCTTATTTCTGGGGAGACAAAATATTCTGGATTGATTGATTTTTAAAGATTTTATTAATTAATTAATTAACTAATTTATTTATTTATTTGAGAGAGTGAGAGAGAAGAGCACAAGTGGGGTTAAGGGCAGAGGGAGAAGAAGGTTACTTGTTGAGCAGGGAGCCCGATGCAAGGCTTGATTCCGGGACTCCAGGATCATGACCTGAGCTGAAGGCAAATGCTTAACTGCCTGAGCCACCCAGGTGCCCCAATATTCTGGATTTAGATAGAGATTATGGTTGCATAACCTCATTAATATAATAAGAATCAATGAATTGTACACTTTAAAAAGGTGAAATTTGGGGTGCCTGGGTGGCTCAGTCAGTTAAGTGTCTGCCTTCGGCTCAGGTCATGATCCCGGGGTCCTGGGATCGAGCCCCACATTTGGCTCTCTGCTCGGCGGAGAGCCTGCTTCTCCCTCTCCCTCTGCCTTCCGCTCTGTCTACTTGTGCTCTCTCTCTCTCTCTGTTAAATAAATAAATAAAAATCTTTATAAAAAATAATTTGTTAAAAAGGTGAAATTTATGTCACATAAATTATATTTCAATTATATACATACATATATAATTAGAACTGACTAACTTCAGCCTTTAATTAAAATGGGCTGATTTGTGTTGTACTTGTCATCTCAAAATTAAAATGCAGACATACAAAAGCACTTAAAATAATCATTTCACACACAAAGTTGTTTAATACCTTTATTTGGGCAATATTAAAATTTCCACTGTCAATGAGGTAGCTTGCAAATATGTTATAAAATAAAAGATTCTAATCAACTTAAGCCATAATAGCTAAAAGAATCTCAATATGCTTATACTCTCATGGACTTGCAATTGACCATTACAATTATTATGGCTTTGGAAAAGGCATATGGAAATTTTGAAGTATATTCCTAAAAAAATTAGCAACATTAGAAAAAGAGTGTACATAATACAATAAATGTTTTAACCATTATAAAGACTGTCTATTTGAAACCCAAAGTGCATATAATTTGCAATAAAGAAACACCTAAGTAATTTACATCATGGTCAGTAACAAGACAAATATACCCATTTTCACAACTATTAGTTAATAAGCATTTTATTTTGAAGAGTTTTAGATTTGCAGAAAAGTTGTGAAGATAATATTGAGTTCCATATAACCCACACCCAGTTACTTTGCTAGCATAATATATTATTGATATTTACATTAGTTTGGTATATTTTTCACAGCTAATGATCCAATATTGGTACATTATAATTAACTAAAGTCCATAATTTATTCAGATTGCCTTGGTTTTGACCTAATATTCTTTTTCTGTTACAGGGTCCCATATAGGTTACCACATTACATTTAATAGTCATGTCTTATTAGGGTCTTCTGGCTGTGATAATTCCTCAGAGTTTCCTTGTTTTTTATGACCTTAATAGTTTTGAGAACTGGTCAGGCATTGTAGTATGTCTTTTAACTGGGATTTGTCTGGTGTTTTAGTTATGATTCAACTAGCATTATGTTTTTTGGTTAGGAGTCAGAAATAAAGTGCTGCTGTCATCACATATGTATCCATTTGTATGTATATTAAGCTAAATACGAGTTCATACTGATGTCCCTAACTCTAATACCCAGCATCACATCAATCATCCTAGTTTTCTCCTTGTTTATATGTAACCGCTTACTCTAACAGTAAGAAACCTGGTTTATACCGTCTGCCATCCATTAACTGGTTATAAATTATGAGGGGAAAAGTATCCCAATCACACTAACATCCATAGAATATGAAATGTTTAGAAAAATCTTAACAAAAAATCACAAGAAGCATATGAAGAAAACTATAAAATGTTGTAAAAAGACATACAGAAACATTAATAAATTCAGTTACAACTCTAGTAAAAAAGCCAAAAAAACAAAGACCTAGAGATGACCAAGAGACAAATGAAAAGATGCTCAACATCACTAATCATCAGGGAAATGCAAATCAAAACCACAATGAGATAACACTTTACATTTGTCAGAATGGCTATAATCAAAAAGCAAAGAAGGCAAGAAGGCAAAGAGGCAAGAAAGGCAAGAAATAACAAGTGTTGTTAAGAATATGGAGAAAAAAGAACCCATGTGCACTGTTGGTGGAAATGTAAATTGGTAGAGCCACTGTGGAAAACAGTATGGAGGTTTCTCAAAAAATTAAAAATAAAAATGCTATATGATCCAGTAATTCCACTACTAGGTATTTACCCAAAGAAAATAAAAACACTAATTTGAAAATATATCTTTTCTCCTATGTTTATTGCAGCAGTACTTATAATAGCCAATATATGGAAGAAACCTAAGTGTCCATCTATAGATAAATTGAGGAAGAGGATGTTTTACACACACACACACACACACACACACACAGAAACATTACACATCCATAAAAAATAATGAAACTTGCCTTTTGTGATAATGTAAATAGACCTAGAGGATATTATACTAAGTGAAATAAGTCAGACTGGAAAAAATAAATACCATATGATTTCACTCATGTGGAATCTAAAAAATAAAACAAAACAAATGAATAAACAAGCAAAAAGCAGAATCAGACCTATAAATACAGAACAAACTGATGGTGGCCAGAGGGAATGAGGATGGAAGGACAGGAAAAATGAGTGAAAGAAAGTGGGAGATACAGGTTTCCAGTTATAGAATGAATAAGGCATGATAATAAAAGGCACAGCATAGGGAATATAGTCAATGATATTGTAATAGCATAGTACGGTGACAGATGGTAGTTATATTTGTGGTGAGCATAGCATGATGTATAGAGAAGTTGAGTCACTAGGTTGTACACCTGAAACTAATGTAACATTATGTGCCACCTATAGTCAAATATTTTTTTTATTTCAAAAGTTTTCTATTATTAGATTGTTGCCTCCTGCCTTGAATTGTTAAGCACCTAGCAAAATAATTCTTGTGAAAAATTTCAAGAGATGTTCAGCAAAGAGCAAAACAATAGACGACTGTTTATCCAACATCTCTCACTTCTTCTAGGATCAGCAAACATTCTAACACTCAATCTTTTGTTTAGATTTGTTAAATCTTTCAAATTTGTGGCTCTAATGAGTGATGCCACTTTCCTATAGGCCATTTTTTATAATCATAATCATTACTCTAAAAGGACATATGCACTTAGCTTTGTCAAGCAGGTTGGTTGCCTAGAAATTTTCAAAATGGAGCTAGTTTGAGTTGAGCTTCTGTTATTTGTAATCAAGAATCTTGATCAATACTGGAATATGTTGCATAATACAAGATTTCTTTAAAAATTTGCTTTATATAAATGCATTTTCAAAACACAGCATATTTTTTTTTTCTGTATATTGTAGTACATGACTTTCATTAGACTGTAGTTTGGACACAGCATCCTATTTGGATGTTTGGTGAAGACTAATAATATAAGAAAGACCCTTATCATTTCAGTTTTAGGCCAGTTAAAATTGTAGGATTTGCAAATGGTTTCATAATCTTTATTCTTTTAATTTTTTTTTAATAAACAATTCCTCTGGCCAAAAACTTCCACATACCCAATATGGTTAACCAAAAAAGAAAATCAAAGAACGAATCAAAATCTATATTTTCAAAATTGTTATTTTAATCCATTTGCAAAACTTGGAAATAATTTCATAAATATAATCACACTATTTTCTTTAGAATGGGAAATTTTTTGATTCTACATTCTGAAACATAGCATGTGAGGGGTGCCTGGTTGGCTCAGTAAGAAGAGCATGTGACTCTTGATCTCAGCGTTGTGAATTTGAGCCCCACATTGGGTGTAGAGATTATTAGAAAAATAAATAATTTAAAAAATTGAAATGTAGAATGTAATAAAACATGTTGTTTCTTTCAGGGTACAAACAATATTAAACTATAAGAAGAACTCAGCTGTATCTTGCTTCAACTGATACCCATTTTCTAGAGCACAGTACTTTCAAGAGAGTTGAGAAGTTTGTAAAAATGCCATCAATAGAAAACCAGATCCTGTTCAATCTCTGAAGTTTGGGTCCAAATGGTGATGATGATGTAGATGACCTTATGAGTTTCACTCTTTGAATATATGAACTGTACTTTTGGAGCTTAAAGAATGAAACCTTTGAAGAAATTCCACAGTTACAGAGTCAAACATTAGGTATTGATTTTGTCATTAAAACTAGGCATTTGAGGTCATGTCAGCTTTATATTGTAGTACCCAATCATGGAGTAGGTTGACCTTCTGTGGCTAATTAACCTCTTCCAGCCCCCAGATGGAGTATCAAAACAAAGTAAAAGCGAGTACCAATTGATAATGCTCACACTTGGACACTTCACCTGAATAATAAAATATCCTAGCTTCTTAGGAAGAATATAAATGCAAGAAAGGCAAAAAAAAAAAAAAATGATATAACAAACAGACTCACATAATTACTTATTTTTGGTTCAAAAATTGGAATTAAATTATGATCTATTTTCCTCCCTTTAATATTATTTTATACATTTTATTTGTATATGCTGAGGAAACAAGGACTACTTACTTTTACATGTATTTTCACTTGGAAAATAGCTAGAGACAGATTAGTAATGCCTAAACTTAACAGATAAATCGAACCACTGAGGAAATTTTAAAATGCAGATACCTGGGGCCCACTCTAGGAGATTTTACTTCAGAAAATCTAGAGACAAGCTCCAAAATATTTATTTTTCACACACTTCAGTGGTGATACCACTGATCAATCAGGTTTGGGAATCTATGGAGTAGAAAAAAATTTAAGGTCTATTTTAACCCATATATTATGAGAGCATAAAATTTGAAGTCAGAAAATCCTTTAGTCTCTAAAAAGGATCACTTTTGATTTCTGCCATTATTAGGAATGCTTTTTATTTTTTTTAACTTTTTCTTCCTTCCTTCCCTCCAGTATATTCAAGCAGGGTAGTTGATTCAGTAACCTGCCTACCAAATATATAATTTCCCTTTATTTTGGTGTCAGGAGCTGTGGATTTCTATTCTAGCTCAGCCTCTAATTGGTTGTGTGACCTTGGATGTTTCACTCCCCTCTTCTGCTCTTTGGTCCCCATTTATTCATATATTCAAATAAAGTCATTGTAATTGAGAGTCTCTAAAATCCATTCTTGCTCTCAATCCCTCTAATCTGAAATTTTAATGGTGCTTTATGCCGTAAGAACAGTACACAGAGAAGTGCCCAACAAAAATTTGCCATGTTCCATGAGGTTTCCATGAGGTGTTTTTTTTTGTTTTGTTTTGTTTTTTGTTTTTTTGTTTTGTTTTGTTTTGTTTGTTTGTTTTGCAATAGAAGTTTATTAAGTGAAGATACAGAAAAAGCTCTCAAGAGTGAGAGGGGTCCTGATAGGGTTGCTACAGGGTTGCCAATGAGGGCCTTTAGGGTTGGTCTTTTAGAGAAAGCTAACCAGGGAACTTAAATCCTTTTAATATCTCTATTGATAACACCTTCAATGGCTTACTTCCTTTTAGGGGCTGGTTATTCTTTGTAGGTCACAGGTGGTTATCATAAAGACATACACTCCACCCCACAGGCCTAGGGCAGGATGGTACTCCACCCCACAAATATCAGTGTTTAAGTGAAAAATGCACATCACACCTAAGCAATAGAATAGATCAAATCAAATATAACAAAACACAAAATATTTGACCAAGTTTGTCCCTAGTATTCAAGCATGGCAGGAATCTCATTGCTTTTATATATATATTGCAATGGTAAATAACACATAACATAAAATTTTCCATCTTAAACATTTATAAATGTAATTGTACAATTCAGTAGTGTTAAATATAACAAATTGTAGTTAAACAGATCTCCAAAACTTTTTGTCAGCTTGCCAAGTGGGAAATCTATACCCATTAAACAAGTTCCCATTTTCCCTTCCACCCTGTTCTGGTAACTCTCTGTTTATATGAATTTGAATACTTTATGTACCTTATGTAAGTAGAATTATACAGTACTTGATTTTTGAGACCAGCTTATTTCATTCAGCATAATTTCCCCAAAGTTCCACCAGGTTGTAGCATTTGACAGGATTCCCTTCATTTTAAGACTGAATAATATTTCATTGTATTCATATATGACATTTTATTTATTCATCCATACATTAACGTGCATTTGGGTCATTTTCATTTTTTTGTCATTTTCATTTCTTGGCCATTGTAAATATTGCTGCTATGAACATGGGTGTTAGGGTTAGGGTTAAATATCTCTTCAATACTCTGCTTTCAGCTCTTTTGAATATATACCCAGAAGTGGCTTTCTGTCTCTTATTTTCCCCTTTATTTGTTTTGCTTCTTAAATACCACATATTAATGAAATCATATCATATTTGTCTTTCTCTGACTGACTTATTTTGCTTAGCATTATATAGTCTAGTTCCATCCATGTCGCTGCAAATGGCAAAATTTCATTCTTTTAAATGGCTGAATAGTATTCCATTGTATTTATATGCCACATCTTCTTTATCCATTCATCAATCAATGGACACTTGGGCTCCTGCAATATCTTGGCTATTGTAAATAATGGTGCTATAAACATAGGGTACATGTTTCACTTTTAATTAGTGTTCTTCTAGTTCTATTTTCAACTTTTTGAGGAAACTCAATACTGTTTTCCACAGTGGCTGCACCAGTTTGCATTCCAACCAACAGTGCATGGGTGTTCCTTTTACTGCACATCCACACCAACACCTGTTGTTTATTGTATTCTTGATTTTAGCCATTCTGATGAGTGTGAAGTGAGGTGATATCTCAGTGTAGTTTTGATTTGAGTTTTCCCAATAATAAGTGATGATAAGCATCTTTTCATGTTTTTGTTGGCTATCTATATGTATTCTTTGGGAAAATGTCTGTTCATATCTTCTGCCCATTATTTAATTGGATTATTCATTTTTTGGGTGGTGAATTTTGTAAGTTCTTTATATATTTAGGTAATTAGACTGTTATCATCTATGTGTTTTGCAAATATCTTCTCCCATTCCATAGGTTGGAATTTAGTTTTGTTGATTGTTTTCTTTGCTGTGCAGAAGCTTTTTATTTTGATGAAGTCCCAATAGTTTATTTTTGCTTTTGTTTACCTTGCCTCAAGAGGTATATCCTTCTTTCCAAAATTTATATATATATAATTTTTTTTTTTAGAGAAAGGGGGGGAGAGAGAGAAAGAGAATATTAAGCAGGCTCCATGCTCATCCAGGTCTTTAATCAATTTTGGTTTTTTGTTTTTTTTTTTAAAGATTTTATTTATTTATTTGAGAGAGAGAATGAGACAGAGAGAGCGTGAGAAGGGGGAGGATCAGAGGGAGAAGCAGACTCCCTGCTGATCAGGGAGCCCAATGCGGGACTCAATCCCAGGACTCCAGGATCATGACCTGAGCCCAAGGCAGTCGCTTAACCAACTGAGCCACCCAGGTGCCCCTTTAATCAATTTTGAATCTATTTTTGTGTATGGTGTAAGTAAGTGGTCCAATTTCTTTCTTTCTTTCTTTCTTTCTTTCTTTCTTTCTTTCTTTCTTTCTTTCTTTCTTTCTTTCTTTCTTTCTTTCTTTCTTTCTCTCTTTTTCTTTCTTCTTTCTTCTTTCTTTCTTATAGTCCAAGTTCATTTTTTTGCATGTTGCTGTCCAGTTTCACAACATGATTTGTTGAAAAGACTGTCTTTTCCCATTGGATATTCTGTCCTGCTTTGTCAAAGATTAATTGACCATATAGTTGTGAGTTCTTTTCTGGGTATTCTATTCTATTCCACTGATCTATGTGTCTATTTTTGTGCCAGTACCATACTGTTTTGATCACTACAGTTTTGTAATATAACATGAAGTCCAGAATTGTGATGTCTCCAGCTTTGCTTTTCTTTTTTGAGGTTGATTTGGCTATCCAGGGTTTTTTGTGGTTCCATAAAAATTTTAGGATGTTTTCTTCTAGCTCTGTGGAAAATGCTGGTGCTATTTTGATAGGGATTACATTAAATGGGTAGACTGCTTTGGGTAATATAGAACAATATTTGTTCTTCCAATCCACGGGCATTGAATGTCTTTCCATTTCTTTGTGTCCTCTTCAATTTCTTTCATCAGTGTTTTATTGTCTTTCACCTCTTTGGTTAGGTTTATTCCTAGGTATCTTATTATTTTGGCTGCAATTATAAATGGGATCGTTTTCTTAATTTCCCTTTCTGCTGCTTCATTATTGTTGTATAGAAATGCAACAGATTTCTGTACATTGATTTTGTGTCCTGTGACTTTACTGAATTTGATTATCAGTTCTAGAAGTTTTTTGGTAGAGTCTTTCAGGTTTTTTATCTAAGGTATCATGTCATTGTCAAATAGTAAAAGTTACACCTCTCCCTTACTGATGTGAATGACTTTTATTTCTTTTTGTTGTCTGATTTCTGAGGCTAAGACTTCCAGTAATACGTTGAATAACAAGTGTTGAGAGTGGATATCCTTGTCTTATTTGTGACCTTAGGGAAAATCTGTCAGTTTTTCCCCATTTAGGATGATATTAGCTGTGGGCATTTCATATGTGGCCTTTTTTATATCGAGGTATGTTACCTCTAAACCTGTTTTTTGAGGCTTTTCATCATGAATGCTGTTGTACTTTGTCAAATGCTTTTTCTGCATCTATTGAAAAGATCAAATGGTTCTTATCCTTTCTCTTATTGATGTAATGTGTCACATTGCTTGATTTGCGAATATTGAACCACACTTTCAACCCAGGATTAAATTTCATTTGATTGTGATGAATGATTTTTAAAATGGATTGTTGGAATCCCTTTGCTAGTATTTTATTGAGAATTTTTGTATCTGTGATTATCAGAGATAATGGCTTGTAGTTCTCTTTTTTTTTTTTAGTGGAGTCTTTATCTGGTTTTGGTATCAGTGTAATTCTGGCTTCATAGAATGCTTTTGGAAGGTTTCCTTCAATTTCTTTCTTATTTTTGAATAATTTGAGAAGAATAGGTATTAACACTTCTTTAAATGTTTGGTAGAATTTGCCTGTGAAGCCATCTGCTCCTGGACTTTTGTTCGCTGGGAGTTTATGTTTATTTGTTTGTTTTTTGTTTACAGACTCAGTTTCTTTGCTGGTTATCATTTTCCTCAAATTTTCTATTTCTTCCTGTTTCAGTTTTGGTAGTTTATATGTTTCTAGGACTTGAGCTATTTCTTCTAGATTTTCCAATTTGTTGGCTTATGATTTTTCATAATATTTACTTATGACAGTATTTCTGTGGTGTTGGTTGTTATTTCTCCTCTCTCATCTGTAATTTTATTTGTTTGAGTCTTTTCTCTTTTCTTGTTGATAATTCTGGCTAGAGGTTTATCAATTTTATTGATCTTTTCAAAGAACCAGCATCAGGTTTCATTGATCTGTTTTATCAGTTTTGTTGTTGTTGTTTCTGTATCATTATATCTGTTCTTATCTTTATCATTTTATTTTTTTCTGCTGGTTTTAGATTTGTCTCTTGTTATTTTTCTCTCATTTAGGTGCAAGGTTAAGTTGTTTATTTGAGAATTTTCTTACTTCTTGAGGTAGGACTATATTGCTATAAACTTCCTTCTTAGAACCACTTTTGCTTGGTCCCAAATGTTTTTAACTGTTGCATTTTCATTTTCATTTGCTTCCCCATACTTTTTGATTCTTTCTTTGATTTCTTCATTAATGTATTTATTGTTAAGTTTCATATTATTTAACCTCCATGTATCTGTGATCTTTCCAGTTTTTTTTTTTTTCTTTTTGTGATTGACTTCTAACTTCATAGCATTGTTGTCAGGAGAAGTGCATGGTATGAGTTTGATCTTCTTGAATTTATTGAGGTTTGTTTCATGTGATAATATGTGATGTATTCTGAAGAATGTTCCATGCACACTTGAAAAGGATATGAATTATGCTCTTTCAGGATGGAATGGTCTGAATACAATTGTTAACTACATCTGGTCCAGTTTGTCATTCAAAGCCATTGTTAGTTTGATGATCTTCTGTTTGGATGATCTGTCCATTGATGCAAATTTGTTGTTAAAGTTCCCTACTATTGTTATTATTTTCGTATTATCTATTGGTTCCTTTTGTTTGGCTTTTACTGGTTTATGTATTTGGGTCATAATTTGTTGGGTGCAGAAATATTTGTAATTGATATATATTCTTGTTTAATTGTTTCTTTTATTATTAAATAATGTACTTCTTGTCTCTTGTTACAGTCTTTGTTTTAAACTCTATTTTGTCTGATGTTAAGTATTGCTACTCCAGGTCTCAGAGAATATGCAGGGAATAATCTTAATCTTTTGGTTTGGTTGAGACCTGATTTGTGACCCAGTATGTGGTCTATTCTGGAGAAAGTTCCATGTGCACTCGAGAAGGATGAGTATTCTGTTGTTTTAGGGTGGAATTTTCTGTATATATCTATGAGGTCCATCTGGTCCAGTGTGTCCTTCAAAGCTCTAGTTTCTTTGTTGATGTTCTGCTTAGATGATCTGTCTATTGCTGAGAGTGGACTATTGAGGTCTCTTACAATTAACGTATTGTTATCAATATGACTCTTTATTTTGGTTAACAGTTGGCTTGTGTAGTTGGCTGCTCCCATGTTGGGGCTGTAGATATTCACAATTGTTAGATCTTCTTGTTGGATAGACCCTTTAAGAATGGTATAGTGTCCTTCTGTGTCTCTAACTACAGTCTTTAAAGTCTAATTTCTCTGATATAAGAATTGCAACCTCAGCTTTGTTTTGAGGAACATTGGCATGGAAGATGGATCTCTATCTCTTCGCTGTCAGTCTGGATGTATCTTTCGGTTCAAAATGAGTCTCTTGTAGACAGCATATGGATGGGTCCTATCATTTTTTTTATTTGAGCAACTTTTCATGTTTATTGACTATTTGTTTTACCTTTATTTTTTTAAATTTTATTATGTTATGTTAGTCACCATACAATACATCATTAGTTTTTGATGTGGTCATCCACGATCCATTGTTTTCATATAACACCCAGTGCTCCATGCAGTATGTGCCCTCCTTAATACCCACACCACGTTAACCAATCCCCCCCCAAAACCCTGTTTCATTCTCACAGTACATAGTCTCTCATGTTTCATCTCTCCCCCAAATACCCCCCCCATTTATCCCTTCCTTCTCCTAATATCCCCCATACTATTCCTTATGTTCCACAAATAAATGAAACCATATGATAATTGACTTTCTCTGCTTGACTTATTTCACTTAGCATAATCTCCTTCAGTACCATCCATGTTGATGTAAAAGTTGGGTATTCATCCTTTTTGATGGCTGAGTAATATTCCATTGTATATATGGACCACATCTTCTTTATCCATTCATCTGTTGAAGGGCATCTCAGCTTTTTCCACAGTTTGGCTATTACGAACATTGCTGCTATGAACATTGGGGTGCCGATGTCAAAGAGGTTACTGCTTATGTTCTCCTCTAGGATTTTGATGACTTCCTGTCTCACATTGAGGTCTTTCATCCACTTTGAGTTTATCTTTGTGAATGGTGTTAGAGAATGGTCGAGTTTCATTCTTCTGCATGTGGCTGTCCAGTTTTCCCAGCACCATTTATTGAAGAGACTGTCTTTTTTCCATTGCATGTTTTTTCCTGCTTTGTCAAAGATTATTTGACCAAGAGTTGAGGGTCCATATCTGGGTTCCCTATTCTGTTCCATTGGTCTATATGTCTGTTTTTGTTCCAGTACCATGCTGACTTGGTGATCACCACTTTGTAATATACCTTGAAATCGGGCAAAGTGTTGCCCCTAGCTTTGTTTTTCTTTTTCAACATTTCCTTGGCAATTCTGGGTCTTTTCTGATTCCATACAAATTTTAGGATTATTTGTTCCAGCACTTTGAAAAAAGTCATTGGAATTTTTCATCAGGATGGCGATGAAGGTATAGATTGCTCTGGGCAGCATAGACATTTTAACAATGTTTATTCTTCTGATCCCTGAGCATGGAATATTTTTCCATCTTTTTGTGTCTTCTTCAATTTCTTTCATGAGTGTTCTGTAGTTCCTAGAGTATAGATGCTTTACCTCTTTGGTTAGGTTTATTCTAAGGTGTCTTATGGTTTTGGTGCTATTGTAAATGGAATCGTTTCTCTAATTTCTCTTTCTACAGTTCATTCTTAGTGTATAAGAAAACAACTGATTCCTGTGCATTGATTTTGTATCCTGCCACATTACTGAATTCCTGGATGAGTTTTAGTAATTAGGGGGTGGAATCTTTTGGGTTTTCCACATAAAGTATCATGTTGTCTGCGAAAAGAGAGAGTTTGACTTCTTTGCCAATTTGAATAGCTTTTATTTCTTTTTGTTGTCTGATTACTGTTGCTAGGACTTCTAGTACTCTGTTGAACAATAGTGGTGAAAGTGGGCATCCTTGACATGTTCCTGATCTTAAGGGAAAGGCTCTCAGCTTTTCCCCATTGAGGATGGTATTCGCTGTGGGTTTTTCATAGATGGATTTTATGAACTTGAGGAATGTTCCCTCTATCCTTATACTCTGAAGAGTTTTAATCAGGAAAGGATGTTGTATTTTGTTGAATGATTTTTCTACATCAATTGAGAGGACCATATGGTTCTTCTCCCTCCTCTTATTGTGTTCTATCACATTGATTGATTTGTGAATGTTGAACCACCCTTGGATCCCGGGGATAAATCCCACTTGGTTGTGGTGGATGATCAATTTCTTCCTGTTTCAGTCTTGGCAGCTTATAGGTTTCCAGGAAGGCCTCCATTTCATCCAGATTGCTCAGTTTATTGGCATATAGTTGTTGATAATAATTTCTAATAATTGTTTCTATTTCCTTGGTGTTAGTCATGATCTCTCCACTCTCATTCATAATTTTATTAATTTGGGTCCTTTCTCTTTTCTTTTGGATAAGTCTGGCCAGTGGTTTATCGATCTTCTTAATTCTTTCAAAGAACCAACTTTTAGTTTCGTTGATCTGATCTACTGTGTTTCTGGTTTCTAATTCATTGATTTCTGCTCTAATTTTAATTATTTCTCTTCTAATGTGTGGCTTAGGCATTGTTTGCTGCTTTTTCTCTAGTTCTTTAAGGTGTAAAGTTAGTTGGTGAATTTGGGATTTTTCTACTTTTTTGAGTGAGGCTTGGATGGCTCTGTATTTCCCGCTTAGGAATGCCTTTGCAGTGTCCCATAGGTTTTGGACCACTGGGTTTTCATTCTCATTGGGTTCCATGAATTGTTTAAGTTCTTCTTTGATTTCGTGGTTGACCCAAACATTCTTGAGCAGAGTGGTCTTTAGCTTCCAAGTGTTTGAATTTCTGCTAAATTTTTTCTTGTGATTGAGTTCCAGATTTAAAGCACTGTGGTCTGAGAATATGCAGGGAATAATCTCAATCTTTTGGTATCGGTTGAGACTTCATTTGTGACCCAGTATGTGGTCTATTCTGAAGAAAGTCCCATGTGCACTTGAGAAGAATGAGTATTCTGTTATTTTAGGGTGGAATGTCCTGTAAATATCTATGAGGTCCATCTGGTCCAATGTATCATTCAAAGATTTTGTTTCCTTGTTGATTTTCTGTTTAAATGATCTGTCTATTGCTGAGAGTGGAGTATTGCGGTCTCCTACAATTAACGTATTGTTATCAATATGACTCTTTATTTTGGTGAACAGTTGGCTTATGTAGATGGCTGCTCGTATGTTGGGGGCATAGATATTTACAATTGTTAGAAAATCTTGTTGGATAGACCCTTTAAGAATGATATAGTGTCCTTCTGTGTCTCTTATTACAGACTTTATTTTAAAATCGAATTTGTCTGATATAAGAATTGTTACCCCAGCTTTCTTTTGAGGTCTGCTGGCATGGAAGATGGATCTCCATCCCTTCACTTTCAGTCTGGATGTATCTTTAGGTTCCAAATGAGTCTCTTGTAGACAGCATACGGATGGGTCCTGTCTTTTTATCCAATCTGCAACCCTGTGCCATTTTATGGGAGTGTTTAGGCCATTCATGTTGAGAGTGATTATTGAAAGATATGAATTAATTGTCATCATGTTGCCTGTGAAGACCTTGTTTTTATAGATTGTCCCTGTAAATTTCTGTTGTATATCACTCCTGGGGTCTTTCTCCTTTTATGGAACCCCCCTTAATATTTCTTGCAGGGCCAGCTTAGTGGTCACATATTCTTTCAGTTTCTGCCGGTCGTGGAAGCTCTGCAACTCTACATCCATTCTAAATGACAGCCTTGCTAGATAAAGTATTCTTGGCTGCATGTTCTTCTCATTTAGTACCCTGAATATGTCCTGCCATGCCATTCTGGCTTGCCAGGTGTCTGTGGATAGGTCTGAAGTTATTCTGATGTTCCTCCCTCTGTACATAAGGAATCTCTTCCCCCTAACTGCCCTTAAGATGGTTTCCTTGGTTCTAAGGTATGCGAGTTTTACTATTACATGCCAGGGTGTTGGCCTGTTTGCCTTGATCTTGGGCGGGGTCCTCTCTGCCACTAGGACACAAATGTTTGTTTCATTCCCCAGATTAGGAAAGTTCTCAGCTACAATTTGCTCAAATATATCTTTTAGTCCTCTCTCTATCTCTATTCCCTCAGTGATCTCAATAATTCTGACATTGGAACATTTCATGGTGTCACTTCCTTCTCTGATTCTATTTTCATGGATTCTGAGTTGTTTTTCCCTGGCCTCCTCTTTTCCCTTTTTATCTATTAAATGGTCTTCCAGGTCACTAATTCTCTTTTCTGCCTCACTTACCCTAGCTGTTAGATTATCTAGATTATATTGGATCTCATTGATAGCATTTTTAATTTCTGCCAATTCAGCTTTCATTTCTGCCCTTAGAGACTCTATGTTGCCATTAATTGATTTCTCTATTCTATCTATTGTCTTCACAATTGCTAGCCTGAATTCCATCTCTGACATTTTGGTTATATCTAAATAGATTTGTAAATCTGTGGCATAACTCATTATCTCTGAGTCTTTCCTCTTTTGGGGGGTTCCTCTTCTTAGCCATTCTGTTGAGGGTGGTTGAGGGAATGTATAGAGTCCAAATTCTTGACCACAATCCAAGCAAGATGCACCTGTTTTCTAGGGACCTTAGGGCTGCTGGCTTCTTGTTTTCCCAGCCTGTCTTCTGGGGGAGGGGCCTGCCACACTGTTACTCAACGAAACTAGAAGCTGGTTCTTTGAAAGAATTAATAAGATCGATAAAACACTGCCCAGAATTATCCAAAAGAAAAAAGAAAGGACACAAATTAATAAAATTATGAATGAAAGGGGAGAGATCACAACTAACACCAAAGAAATAGAAACACTTATTAGAAATTATTACCAACAACTATATGCCAATAAACTGAGCAATCTGGATGAAATGGAGGCCTTCCTTGAAACCTATAAACTCCAATGACTAAAACAGGAAGATATTGAAAACGTGAATCAGCCAATAACCAGTAATGAGATTGAAACAGTGATCAAAAACCTCCCAAAAAACAAGAGTCCAGGGCCTGATGGATTCCCTGGGGAATTCTACCAAATATTCAAAGAATAAGTAATACCTATTCTCCTGAAGCTCTTGCAAAAAATAGAAACAGAAGGAAAGCTCCCAGACTCATTCTATGAGGCCAGCATTGCCTTAATCCCCAAACCAGGTGAAGACCCCATCAAAAAGGAGAATTTCAGACCAATATCCTTGATGAATATGGATTCCAAAATCCTCACAAAATCCTAGCTAATATGATTCAACAATACATTGAAAGGATCGTCCACCACGACCAAGTGGGATTTATCCCCAGGATGCAGGGGTGGTTCAACATTCGCAAATCAATCATTTTGATAGAACACATTAATAAGAAGAGAGAGAAGAATCATATGGTCCTCTCAATTGATGCAGAAAAAGCATTTGACAAAATGCAACATCCTTTACTGATTAAAACTCTTCAGAGTATAGGGATAGAGGGAACATTCCTCAAGTTCATAAAATCCATCTATGAAAATCCCACAGTTAATATCATCCTCAATGGGGAAAAGATGAGAGACTTTCACTTAAGATCATGAAACGTCAAGGATGCCTACTCTCACCACCATAGTTCATCATAGTACTAGATACCCTAGCAACAACAATCAGACAAAAAAATAAATAAAATGTATTCAAATTGGCAAAGAAGAAGTCAAACTCTCTTTTCACAGATGACATGATACTTTATGTGGACAACCCAAAAGACTCCACCCCCAAATTACTAGAACTCATATAGCAATTCAGTAATTTGGCAGGATACAAAATCAATGCACAGAAATCAGTGGCTTTCTTATACACTAACAATGCAACTGGAGAAAGGGAAATTAGAGAAATGATTCCACTTACAATAGTACCAAAAACCATAAGATGCCACGGAATAAACCTAACCAAAGATGTAAAAATCTATACTCTTGGAAGTACAGAACACTCATGAAAGAAATTGAAGAAGACACAAAAAGATGGAAAAACATTCCATGCTCATGGATTGGAAGAATAAACATTGTTAAATATGTCTATGCTACCCAGAGCAATCTATACTTTCAGTGCCATCCCAATCAAAATTCCAATGACATTTTTCAAGTTGCTGGAACAAACAATCCTAAAATTTGTATGGAATCAGAAAAGAGCCCGAATCCCCAAGGAAATGTTGAAAAAGAAAATCAAAGCTGGGGGCATCACGTTGCCCGATTTCAAGCTATATTACAAAGCAGTGATCACCAAGACAACATGGTACTGGCACAAAAACAAACATATAGACCAACGGAACAGGATAGAAAGCCCAGATATGGACCCTCAATTCTATGGTCAAATAATCTTTGACAAAGCAGGAAAAAAATATGCAATGGAAAAAAGACAGTCTTTTCAATAAATGGTGCTGGGAAAATTGGACTGCCACATGCATAAGAATGAAACTCAACCATTCTCTAACACCATTCACAAAGATAAACTCAAAGTGGATGAAAGACCTCAATGTGAGACAGGAATCCATCAAAATCCTAGAGGAGAACGTAGGCAGTAACCTCTTTGACATCAGCCACAGCAACTTCTTTCAAGATACATCTCCAAAAGCTAGTGAAACAAAAGGAAAAATGAACTTTTGGGACTTCATCAAGATAAAAACTTCTGTACAGCAGGGAAATAGTCAACAAAACTAAGAGGCAGCCCACAGAATGGGAGATGATATTTGCAAATAACACTACAGGTAAAGGGCTGGTATCCAAGATCTATAAAGAACTTCTCAAACTCAACACCCAAAACACAAATAATCAAGTCAAAAAATGGGCAGAAGATATGAAAAGACACTTCTCCAAAGAAGACATACAAATGGCTAACAGACACATGAAAAAATGTTCATCATCATTAGCCATCAGGGAAATTCAAGTCAAAACCACATTGAGATGCCTCCTTACACCAGTTAGAATGGCAATAATTGACAAGTCAAGAAACAACAAATATTGGAGAGGATGTGGAGAAAGGGGAACCCTCTTACACTGTTGGTGGGAATTCAAGTTCATACAGCCACTTTGGAAAACAGTGTGGAGGTTCCTCAAGAAATTAAAAAATAGAGCTACCCTATGACCCAGCAATTGCACTCCTGGGTATTTACCCCAAAGACACAGATGTAGTAAAGAAGGGCCATAGGTAAACCAATGTTCCTAGCAGCAATGTCTGCAATAGCCCAACTGTGGAAAGAGCCGAGATGCCCTTCAACAGATGAATGGATAAAGAAGATGTGGTCCATATATACAATGGAGTATTACTCAGCCATCAGAAAGACTTTTACATCAACGTGGATAGGACTGGAGGAGATTATGCTAAGTGAAATAAGTCAAGCAGAGAAAGTCAATTATCTTATGGTTTCACTTATTTGAGGAACATAAGGAATAGCATGGAGGACATTAGGTGAAAGAAGGGAATAATGAAGGGGGGGGAATTGGAGGGAGAGATGAACCATGAGAGACTATGGACTCAGAGAAACAAACTGAGAGTTTTAGAAGTGAGGGGTGTGGGGGGATGGGTTAGCCTAGTGCTGGGTATTAAGGAGGGCATGTATTGCATGGAGCCCTGGGTGTTATACAAAAACAATGAATCGCGGATCACTACTTCAAAAACTAATGATGTATTGTATGTGACTACCATAATAAAATAAAATTTAAAAAATGTTGATGAAGATATGAAGAAAATGAACCTTTGTGCACTGTTGGTGGAAATGCAAATCTGTACAGCTGCAGTGGAGAACAGTATGTAGATTTCTCAAAAAAGTAAAAATAGAGCTGCCATATGATTCAGCAATCCCACTTCTTAGTATATATCCAAAGTAATTGTAATCAGGGTCTTGTAGAGATTCCTGCACTCCTGTTTATTGCAGCGTTTCTCACAATAGGGGTCAGACGTGGTAACAACTCAGTTGCCCATGAATGGATGAATGAATAAAGAACAAGGGAGTATCATTCACCCATGAAAAAGAAGGAAATTCTGCCATTTTCAACAACTTAGATGAACCTTGAGGATATTATGTTAAATGAAATAAGTCAAACAGTGGTAGACAAAAATTGTGTAATATCACTTAAATGTGGAATGTAAAAATGTCAAAAATCAAAGAAATGGAGTGGAGTTTTGATTACCAAGGGTTGGCAGGTGGGACAAATGGGGAGATATTGGTTAAGGTACAAACTTCCAGCCAAATTAACAAGTTTGGGGATTCGATGTACAACATTGGTGATTATGATTTATAACATCATTTGATATACTTTGAGTGTTGCTAAAAATGTAAATCATGAATGTTTCTCATCACAAACAAAAATGGTAATTATGTGAAGGGATGGAGACAGTGACTAATAGTATGGTGGCAATCAGTTTATAAATGTATCATATATATATGTTCTATGCCTTAAACTTACACAATGTTATGTGTCAATTATATATGAATAAAACTGGAAGAAGACTCATAAAATGAAGAATAAGTTTCTGGTTTCATTGATTTTATGTATTTTTTTACTCTTTAATTTTATTGATTTCAGCTATCATCTTTATTATTTTATTTTATTGTTTGATTTAGGCATATTTTGATCTTATTTTTCTAATTTTCTAAGATAGAAACTTAGATTGTGGATTTGAGACCTTCTTTCCTATTGTATCCATTTATTGCTTTACCTTTCCTTGTAGTCACTTTTTAGTTACATTCCACAAATTCTAATATTCTATTTTCATTTTTCTCAATTAAGCCCATCCAGTGAATTTAAATTTCAGTTATTGTATTTTTAGTTTCAAAATTCCATTTGGTTATTTTTATATCTTCTGTATCTCTACTGAGATTTTTATTACTCCATTTATTCAATGTGTTACTTCCCTCTCCTGAAAGCCTGATTCTAACAGCTGCTTTGAATTATTTGTACAATAAATCTAATATTTTGACAACTTGTAGTTGTTGTATTTTGATTATATTTTCCATTTTTCAGATTTTGAGATTTTAATAACTCTTTATTCCCCATACTTTTTATTATATACTTTACATTTTCAATATTATGCTACTTTACTCTGAGTCTTGTCAAAATACTGTATTTATTTTTTATTTTATTTTTATTTTTTAGTAAGGTATTAATTTGGTTAGGTTTAAACTTCAAGTTTCTACCGTCTTTCTCTGTGATGTAGGTTTAATGTCAGTTCAGTTTTCAAAGCCTTTTATACCTATTCATGTCTGTCCCATATGTGCTCAACCCAGTAGTAAATCTGGAACCTGAATGGTGGTATATTCTGTAGTTCAGTTCTTATAGCTTTCATATTTTGTTTTGATTATGAGTCTTGCATACTTAGCTTGGGTATGAATATGTTAGTTTGTAAATGAATTTATGGGATCACTTTATTAAACTCGCCTCTCCATAACCTCTTGACACTTTCTAACTCTTAGTTATTTCTCCTCTTTTTCTCTGGCTATTGATTAGTGGTTTCAATATCCCCACCGTGCTGCACACTTGTGATAAATGCATTTCTCTTTGAAGGCAAGCTGTGAGAGAAAATTTTCAATAGGAATTTCCCACATGCTCTTGGAATCACAGTTTCTTTGGTCTTATGGAATAGCTCCAGTTCCACCACTGCTACTATCAATATTACTTAAATGCTGGGATTTTCTAGGACTTTGGGCGGGAGAGAACAGAATAATAAACTTAAAATAGTGGATTTCTACCACTCTATGACACATAGAGTGTCCTTTTCTTGCTTCATTAACCAAAAATATTGTATTTCTGTTGGAGCTCTTTTTGTCTCAGTTCTAAGTTTTAGACTGTGTTTGAGTCCAAGATGGGAGATGGCAAATGAGTGGAATAGCACAAAGTAGTATCTCAACTCAATTTTTCCCTTTCATCCATCCAACTGCTACCATTTACTTTCAGGCTTTAGAGACCTGCTCCATGAATTTTTTTCTAGGATTCTCAGTCTCATTCAGTAGGAAACACAGAATAGACTGTGCTTATTCCTTTTTGAACACAACTAGTAAATTTTTGTTTCTTCCTTATGCCTCTGTTTCTCATCTATCTAATGAGGTTAATAGTTATAAACAGAAATAAGTACTAATTGTAAATATAAGTTTCAGGTATCAGAGTATGGATTGAAGAAGTGTTCTCTTTATGATAACTATATTTATCTTTTATTATAAAGCAAAGAAGTTGAACTGGATTATTATTTCATCCTTTTCCATATTGCCACTGTGAAATAATATATACTGAAAAATGCACAAAGCTAACATGTACAGTTAAAGCTAAAGAAAGTTGTTAGTTTATTTTATAGTGTATTTCACTGAAGGAAATAATTAGATAAATTAAAGCTTACTATTAATGGCCGTTGCTTATACAAACAGAACAAGAGATGTTCATTAATGCATCAGAATCTTTATTTAACAATCGTTATTTATTACCTACTAAATACAAATCACTTTGCCATAAGCTAGGAATGTAAAGGCAAAAAGAGGGAGAGAGAGAGAGACTCTGGCTCTGGCAAATGTTCACCTGTGGTTTGGTCTATTTTATTAAGATATATTACTCTTTGCTGAGATGACAGTCCAACCTCATATATGTGAATACACCTACAAATTTGCTTTGAAAAACATTTTGGAGTACCTAATTTCAAAGATTTTTTATTTCTTTATTTGACAGACAGAACGAGCAGGGAGAACAGTAGAGGGAGAGGGAGAAGCAGGCTCTCTGCTGAGCAGGGAGCCCAATGCGGGGCTCGATCCTGGGACCCTGGGATCATGACTTGAGCTGAAGGCAAACGTTTAACTGACTGAACCACCCAGGTGCCCCTGAAGTACCTAATTTTAAATTCCAGCTCTAAAACTTATATTTGGAACTGGGGGCAAGTCATTCCATTTCTCTCCGCCCCAGACTCTTTATATTGAAAATGGGTTAATAATAAAATAATACCTTACAGGATTTATGTGAGAATTGCATGAGAAAATGAAAGAGCTGAGTACATGTTAGTTCTTATTAATTTGAAAATTCATTGTGACTATAAGCATTCTATTGGGGCACACTTTTCTTTGGTCTACCACCCATTTTTTAGACATTTCTGTGTACCATTTACCCCCATCTGGCTATTGTTAACACAAATAATGTAAAAGTCTGTTTTACATAACAACATAGTTTATAAGGAAACTAATTAGACAAATAAATAAAAATGCCCTTCTTTTTTTTAACATATAATGTATTATTTGTTTCAAAGAAGAAGAAGATAGCAGGAGGGGAAAATGAAGGGGGGGAATTGGAAGGGGAGACAAACCATGAGAGACTATGGACTCTGCAAAACAAACTGAGGGTTCTAGAGGGGAGGGGGTGGGGGGATGGGCTAGCCTGGTGATGGGTATTAAAGAGGGCACATTCTGCATGGAGCACTGGGTGTTATATGCAAACAATGAATCATGGAACACTACATCAAAAACTAATGATGTAATGTATGGTGATTAACATAACATAATAAAAAAAAAGTTAAAAAAAAATGCCCTGTTCTATGTTATCAATTGTATTATTTCCAGCTATTTGTTTTGCATTATAATTGTACTAATATAGTATGTTTAATACAAAGTGCTTTAAAAGTTCTCACTATCTAGATACCTTAAAAATATAAAATACACATAGTTGTTCTCATAGGTCTTATGTTTGAAAAGAGAGAGATTTTAAACAAATTATCACAAAATAAAATATTAATGTAAATTAAATTTATTGAATATAAAAAAGGAGGTGTGTGATGAAAGAGTAAAATTTGGGGCAATTAATTTTATGAGAGAATGAGAAGTTATTTTTGAAGAGTGACACTTAAGTTTAAATCAGAATTATAAGTAGCAATTAAATTTTAAAAAGGTTTTAAAAAAGGGGAGCAGATAATTGTATTTGTGAACACTGAAGCAGAAAATAATTGGATTATTCCAGAAACTTACATAAAGTCAAAATAGCTACAGCATACTTAGTGAGGAAAATGAATTTAGAAATATATTTCACTCATATATGGAATTTAAGAAACAAAACAGAGGAACATAGGAGAAAGGAAGAAAAAATAAAATAAGATGAAAACAGAGAGGGAGGTAAACCATAAGAGAAGCTGAACTCTAGGAAACAAACTGAGGTATGCTGGAGGGGATTTGGGTAGGGGGATGGAGGAACTGGGTGATGGGCATTAAGGAGGGTACTTGAAGTAATGAGCACTGAGTGTTGTATACAACTGATGAATCGCTAAATTCTACCTCTGAAACTAATAATACAGTATATGTTAATTAAATTGAATTTAAATTAAAAAATTTAAAGGTACACTCTCAAAAAAATAAAAAGAAAAGAAATATATTCAAAGACTACTTGATTCATAGACTCTTATTAGCCATATTAAGGACTTTGAATAATGCAATTATAAGTGTTTTAAACAAAAGACTGGCATATCTAAATACGTGTATTAAAATTCTTTTTAGTTTCTTTTGGAAGAATAGATTGAAGGAGAAAATAGTGAAGAAATTAAATGATTTATTAGACTACCCACAGCTCAAGAACTAACAAATTAGGAGTTTTCAATTGGTTAGTGATTGTGGCAAAGGAGAGGAGATGGATTTATATAGATATAGACATGGATTAGAGGTAGAATCAAGATTAACTATTGGTGGATGAGATAATTTTTGAGAGATATCAAAGAGGACCACAGATTTCAGGCCTGAACAACTGTGTGAATAAAAATGTTGTTTTCTGAACAGGTTCTTCCTTCCCGAGAAAGAAAGATTTGTAAGGAGAATATAAACTACCTCAGATAGTTCTCTTCACATAATAAGAACTCAGTAAATGATATCTCATTGTAGGTTGATTTATATTTCCCTGATGATGAGTGATGTTGAGTATCTTTTTATGTGTCTGTTAGCTATTTTTATGTCTTCTCTGGAAAAATATCTATTCATGTCTTCTCCCATTTTTTTTTTTTTACTAGATTATTTGATTTTTGGGTGTTGAGTTTTATAAGTTCTTTATATATTTTGGATACTAACCCTTTATCAGATATGTCATTTGCAACTATCTTCTTCCATCCTGAAGTTTGCCTTTTCGTTTTATTGTTTACTTTGTTATGCAGAAGCTTTTTATCTTGATAAAGTCCTAATATTTTATTTTTGCTTTTGTTTCCATGCCTCAGGAGACATCACCTAACACCAGTTTGAATGGCTAAAATTAGCAACAGAGGAAACAACAGGTATGTGATGGTGAGGTTGTGGAAAAAGGGGAACCCATAATGCATACTTGGTGGGAATGCAAACTGGTGCAGTCACTCTGGAAAACAATATGGAGGTTCCTTAAAAAGTTAAAAATAGAACTACCCTTCAATCCAGCAATTTCACTAATAGGTATTTACCCAAAGGATACAAAAATGTGATTTGAAGGGATTCATGCACCCCAATGTTTATAGCAGCATTATTAACAATAACCAAATTATGGAAAGAGCCCAAATGTCGATTGACTGAAGAATGATAAAGAGGAAGTGCGATATCCATAATATGGGATATTACTCAGTGATAAAAAGAATGAAATCTTGCCATTTGTGATGATGAGGATGGAGCTAGAGAGTATTATGCTAAGCAAAATAAGTCAGTCAGAGAAAGACAATTACCATATGATTTCATTCATATGTAGAATTTAAGAAGCAAAACAGATGATCATGGATGGCGAGGAAGAGAGGTAAACTGGGAATCAGACTCTTAACTATACAGAACAAACTGAGGGTTGCTGAAGTGGAGGTGGGCTGGAGGAAAGATTAAATAGGTGATGAGTATTAAGGAGGGCCCTTGTCATGATGAGCACTGGGTATTGTATCACTAAATTCTACACTTGAAACCAATATTACACTGTAGAGGTTAACTAACTGTAATTTAAAAAGAACTTGAGAAGAAAAAAACCTCAGTAAATGATATAGCTATTTTCATTGTTCTTTTATTCATTCAATCACTGCACAAATATTTCTATTTCAAAATGAATTCACCTTATTTTATTTTTGTATCATTTCATTCATTTTATTTTAGTTTAATTTCATCATGATAAGGGCACACTTTAATTTCCATCCTCTATTTCCCTCAACCCCCACCCACCTCCCCTCTGGTAAACATCAGTTTGTTTTCTACAGTTAAGACTCTATTCCTTGGTTTCTTTCTCTCTCTCTCTCTTCCTTTGCTCAATTGTTTTGTTTCTTAAATTGAACATATGAGTGGAATTCTTGTGGTTTTGATTTTAGCTATTCTGACAGTTGTTAGGTGATATTTCTTTGTGGTTTTGATTGTATTTCCTTGATGATTAGTGATGCTGATCATCTTTTCATCTGTCTGTAGGCCATCTGTATGTCTTATTTGAAGAAATCTCTATGTTTTCTGCCATTTTTAATTGAATAACTTGTGTGTTTTGTTTGTTTGTTTGGTTTTTTGTTTGTTTTGTTTTGTTTTGTTTTGGGTGTTGAGTTGTATAAGTTCTTCATATATTTTGGATATTAACCCCTTATCAGATATATCACTTGCAAATAATTTCTCCCATTTGGTAGACTATTGTTTTGTTTTGTTGATGGTTTCCTTTGCTGTGCAAAACTTTTTATTTTTGTGTAGACCCAATAGTCTAATTTTCTTAATTACATTTGGAAATGCATAGATTGCCACTTCAAATTTTTCTTCACCATGGTATGCTTCTTAACTTCCTGTTAATAATGACAAACGGAAGTATCTTCTGATTAGTACTAAATTAAAGAAACACAAAATGTGGTTTATAATCTAAGGCATTATAACCAAACTAGGCTAATTTGCAGATTGGAAGTTTGTGAAAGGCAAGCTTTGGTATAAGTCATCCTATTTGTCTACATTACTAAAGAAAAAGCTAATAGGGGAAAAAAAAAATACTAGAACAGAGGGTAATAAATCATGATTATAGAGAGTTTTGAACATATTATGCTATTAATTTTCTTGCTGAAATCCTAGCCAATATATTATTAAAATTAAAGAAAATACACAAAAATCAATGGTATAAATGCAATGAAACAAGTAATACAGTTAAAATATTTTGCTAAAATATTGAAAAAAATTGTCCTTTGTGTCTTCTATTTGCATTTACAACATATTACAGGAAAGGTTTATGTGACAAAAATTTTTATAACATCAAAGAAAAGATTAAAAGCAATACTTTTGCAAAATAAAGATATAGATGACAGTTTTTTTAATATTAAAAAAATAACATAAATCTTCCCCTAGCACTAAAAAGCAACAATACAATTGAAATGTCCAATGTGATAAAGGAAATTGTATCCAAAATCAGGTTAATGAGCAGGTCTGTGATATGGGATGACATATACAAGTTAGACAAATACAGTTTCAGCCTTTGGGATCTGCCAACTTACAACTCCCTAAGTGACTGAAAAATAAAATTAAATTAATGAATTCAGAATATGCATAAGGCAATTTTTAAAAGTCAAACTTAAACCCAAACCTATTCACATAAATGGCAGTGGGGTCCAGGGGCAGTCATTTTTTTTTTTTAATTTAGTTGAATTCACAACACCTGCACATATATACATACATACATATACAAATACAAATACAGGCTTTGATAAATACATTCTGGCTGATTAGATGGATAGATAATTTGGATTTACTGCATACATGCTCCATTTCTGGTTCACATTTTTTTGTATAAACATAACCTTGAGGTAACTTTTTTTTTTTTTTTAGTGTTAGGGTTAGGGTTAGGTTATGTGCCTGGTATTTTGCATTTCAGAGACCTCTCCAGAGGGTTAGGGTTAGTGTTAGGGTTAGGTTTAGGGATTAGGGTTAGGGCAAGGGTAGAGGTAAAATTTTTTGGCCATAATCAACACTGATGGGGGTATCTTACTAGATTTGGGCAACTGAATAGTCTCTAAATGAATGCTTCTGTGAACTTTGTGGAACTGCTCAATAACAGAGGAATGATAATTATGTCTGTCTTGGGTATAATCCTGACAAGGAGTACTATATTTATTTGATAACATTTCAATTAAAATGCATTTATTAAATGATGATATATACCTCTTACTGTCATATATTTAATAGTGAGAGGAAGGAACTGATATTTATTTTAAAAATAATGACAAGATATTTTTGAGTATGTGTTATATGTCAGGAAATATGCTAAGTATCTCCAAAATAATCCTTATAGATGGCAATAATCTTCATTATACAAATGAGGAAATAGTGGCTTAAAGTTTTTATATGTTTATTTGTTCAAAACCGTAAAACTAGAAAATGAACACATGTGGAAAACCCAGAATGGTTAGACTTTAAAGTAATACTGTCCTCTAGAACTACTTATGGTAGAAATCTTAGCTATCTATGTTCAATACGGTAACCAATAGCCAAATATTGCTATTATGCACTTGGAATAGAGCTACTATAACTGGGGAATAAGGTTTTATTTAATGTTATTTAAATTGAAATTGCCACATGTTGGTAGTCACTACTGAATTGGGCAGTGCAGATCTAGAGACTACATTTTTTACCACTAAGCTATATACTATTAGTAATTTTGTATGGCAAAGTATTGGCGTAAGTAGTCTACATGCAGTTCTCTCCTAATGCTAATGACAATACCGTCAAGTAATGACTATGATTGCTCACTTTGTAATTTATAGGAAATTAGGCTCAGATTAATTACCTAGCTTATCCAAGGTCACACAGCAACAGAGAGGCGAATATGAGAGTTTTGATATGACTCAAAAACCTTTTCCTTTCTAGTATACTACACTGACATAACAAGACAATGTATAGTCTCTCTGCTCAAGAAGCTTACAGAACAATGAGCAAACCCCCAAAAATACCTTACACTTGTGGAATAATTAAATCATAGTGCAATTCTGTATGAAACCAAGTACTGAATTATGTGATACAGACTAACCATTCATGCAAATTAATGTGTAAGGTAAGCTAGACTAAATGAAGATGAAGACATGGAACTCAATATTATTTGGATAGACAGAAACAATGGAGCATTTCAGACCTGAAAGAAAACTTGAGAAAACACATAAAAAGAAACATTCCTTGAAAAAAAGGTGGCAGAGGAATAGGGGACCCTATTCCAAAGGGTCCCCTGAATTGAGCTGGATATCTACCAGACCACTCTGAACACCCACGAAATCAGCCAGAGATGTAAGTAGATATATTTGTATCTCTACAAACAGAATATTGCAGACGGTTCGTTTTGAGGTATGAAGCGGGGAACCCTGAATCTGCAGGCACATATTGGAAGATAAACGGAAGGGGAAGGGAGCCTTCAGGATCCTGAAACATGTGAGCAAAAGTTTCCTGCGCTGGGGACAAGGCACAGACTCACAGACCAGTAGTGGTGGGGAAAGGACATTAGGGCATCACCTCCAGACTGAAACCTGGAGCGGCGAGGCTGTGAGTGTGAACTGGGGGCACCTGGCAGTTTTGGAAGCACAAAGGGCAAAGATGAGCCCTGACCTGGAGGTGAGGACTGGGAGTGCTGCTGGGGGGTGCACAACCCAGGATGCTGCAGTTTATAGCAGCACAGACAAAAATGGAGATAGTATGGCCTGGAGAGCTCACTGAAGAACAGACTGCAATCTCTCTGCTCTGAGGCAGAGGGTTGGAAAAGATCTCTTCTGCTCAGACTCTCAGAAGAGCACGGAAAGACGCCAGGGAAAGCCACCAGAGAACAAATGCCCCCCAAAACTGGTTTTCACTGAACCCATCCCCCGCCACAGGGGGGCAGGGCAACTGTGCCCAAACAGGGTTACCTGAGTAACAGTGCAGGAGGCCCCTCCACCAGAAGACAGACTGGGAGAATAAGAGGCGGGCAACCTAAGGTCCCTAGAAAACAGATGCATCTTGCTTGGGTTGTGGTCAATAATTTGGACTCTGTACATTCCTTCAACCACGCCTCAACAGAATGATTAGGAGGAGGAACCCCCAAAATAGGAAAGACTCAGAGACTGTGAATTCTGCCACAGATTTACAAATGGATGCAGATATAACCAAGATGTCAGAGATGGAATTCAGGGTAGCAGTTGTGAAGACAATAGCTAGAATGGAGAAATAGATTAACAGCAACATAGAATCTCTAAAGGCAGAAATGAAAGCTGAACTGGCAGAACTTAAAAATGTTATCAATGAGATCCAATCTAATCTAGATAATCTAACAGCTAGGGTAAGCGAGACAGAATGAATTAGTGATCTAGAACACAAACTGTTAGAAAAGAAGAAACAAGAGGAGGCCTGGGAAAAACAGCTTATAATCCATAAAAACAGAATTAGAGAAATAAGTGACACCATGAAACAATCCAAAGCCCGAATTATTGAGATCGCTGAGGAGGTTGAGAGACAGAGAGAAAGAGAGGACTAGAAGATACATTTGAGCAAATCATAGTTGAGAACTTACCTAATCTGGGGAAAGAAACAAACATTTGTGTCTTAAGGGCAGAGAGGACCCTTCCCAAGATCAAGGAAAATAGGCTAACACCTAGGCATGTAATAGTAAAACTAACAAATCTTAGAACCAAAGAAACCATCTTAAGGGCAGTTAGGGGGAAGAGATTCCTTATGTACAGAGGGAGGAATATCAGAATAATTTCAGACCTATCCACAGAGACCTGGCAAGCCAGAAAGGCCTGGCAAGACATATTCAGGGTACTAAATGAGAAGAACATGCAGCCAAGAATACTTTATTCAGCAAGGCTGTCATTTAGAATGGATGGAGAGAGGCAGAGCTATCAAGACTGGCAGAAACTGAAAGAATATGTGACCTCTAAGCCAGCCCTACAAGAAATATTAAGGGGGTTCTATAAAAGGACAAAGATCCCAAGAGTGATATAGAACAGAAATTTATAGACACAATTTATAGATAAAAGGACTTCACAGGCAACATGATGACAATAAATTCATAAATTACAATAATCACTCTCAATGTGAACAGCATTAATGCTCCCAAAAAATGGCACAGGGTTGCAGATTGGATAAAAAAATACAACCCATCATACACTGTCTACAAGAGACTCATTTTGAACATAAAGATACATCCAGACTGAAAATGAAGGGATGAAGATCAATCTTCCATGTGAACGGACCTGAAAAGAAAGCTGGGGTGGCAATTCTTATATCAGACAAATTAGATTTTAAACTGAAGACTGTAGTTAGAGACACAGAAGGACACTATATCATTCTTAAAGGGTTTATCCAACAAGAAGATCTAACAATTGTAGATATTTATGCCCCCAACATGGGAGCAGCTGACTACATAAACCAACTGTTAACCAAAATAAAGAGTCATATTGATAACAATACGTTAAATGTACGAGACCTCAATACTCTACTCTCAGCAATAGACAGATCATCTAAGGAGAAAATCAAAAAAGAAACAAGAGCTTTGAAGGACACACTGGACCAGATGGACCTTATAGATATATACAGAATATTCCACCCTAAAACAACAGAACATTCATTCTTCTCGAGTACACACGGGACTTTCTCCAGAACAGACCACATACCAGGTCATAAATCAAGTCTCAACCAATACCAAAATACTGAGATTATTCCCTGCATATTCTGAGACCATAATGCTATAAAACTGGAACTCAATCACAAGAAAAAAAATGGATGAAATTCAATCACTTGGATGCTAAAGACCACTCTGCTCAAGAATGTTTGAGTTAACCAGGAAATCAAAGAAGAACTTAAACAATTCTTGGAAATCAATGAGAATGAAAACACATCCATCCAAAACCTATGGGATACTGCAAAGGTGGTCCTAAGGGGGAAATACATAGCCATCCAAGCCTCATTCAAAAAATAGAAAAATCCCGAATTCACCAACTAACTTTACACCTTAAAGAACCAGAGAAAAGGCAACAAACGATGCTTAAACCATGCATTAGAAGACAAAAATTAAGATTAGAGCGAAATCAATGTACTAGAAACCAGAAACACAGTAGATCAGATCAACGAAATTAAAGCTGGTTCTTTGAAAGAATAAAAGAGATTGATAAACCCCTGCCCAGACTTATCAAAAAGAAAAGAGAAAGGACCCAAATTAATAAAATTATGAATGAAAATGGAGAGACCACGACTAACACTAAGGAAACAGAAACAATTATTAGAAATTACTATCAAAAACTATATGCCAATGAATTTCACAACCTGGAAGATATGATTGTCTTCCTGGAAACGTATAAACTCCCAAGACTGAAACAGGAAGAAATTGACAACATGAATAGGCCACAGACCAGTAACGAGTTTGAAGCAGTGATCAAAAACCTCCCAAAAAACAAGAGTCCAGGGCCTGATGGATTCCCTGAGGAATTCTACCAAACATTCAAAGAAGAAATAATACCTATTCTACTGAAGCTGTTTCAAAAAATAGAAACAGAAGGAAAGCTTCCAGACTCATTCTGTGAGGCCTGCATTACTTTAATCCCCAAACCAGGCAAAGACCCCATCAAAAAAGAGAATTTCAGACTGATATCCCTGATGAATATGGATTCCAAAATCCTCAACAAAATCCTAGCTAATAGGATCCAACAATAGATTAAGAGGATCATCCACCAAGACCAAGTGAGATTTATCCCCAGGATGCAAGGGTGGTTTAACATTTGCAAAGCAATCAATGTGATAGAACCCATTAATAAGAGGAGAGAGAAGAACCATATGGTCCTCTCAATCGAGGCAGAGAAAGCATTTGACAAAATACAGCATCCTGTCCCAATTAAATCTCTTCAGAGTATAGGGATAGAGGAAATATTGCTCAAGTACATAAAATCCATCTATGAAAAACTCACAGCGAACATCATCCTCAATGGGGAAAAGATGAGAGCCTTTCAGTTAAGATCAGGAACACAACAAGAATGCCCACTCTTGCCACTGTGGTTCAACATAGTACTAGAAGTCCTAGCAACAGCAATCAGACAATAAAAAGAAATAAAATGTATTGAAATTGGCAAAGAAAAAGTCAAACTCTCTCTCTTCCCAGATGACATGATACTTTAAGTGGAAAATCCAAAGGACTCCACCCCCAAATTACTAGAATTCATACAGCAATTCAGTAATGTGGCAGGATACAAAATCAATGCACAGAAATCTGTTGCTTTCTTATACACTAACAATGCAACTGGAGAAAGAGAAATTAGAGAATCGATTCCATTTACAATAGCACCAAAAACCATACGATACCTCAGAGGAAACCTAACCAAAGAGGTAAAGGATCTACACTCTAGGAACTACAGAACACTCATGAAAGAAATTGAGGAAGACACAAAAAGTTGCAAAATATTCCATGCTCAGAGATCAGAAGAATAAACATTGTTAAAATGTCTATGCTGCCCAGAGTGACCTATCCCTTCAGTGCCATCCCAATCAAAATTCCAATGACATTTTTCAAAGTGCTGGAACAAACAATCCTAAAATTTGTATGGAATCAGAAAAATCCCTGAATCACCAAGGAAATGTTGAAAAAAGAAAAACAAAGCTGAGGGCATTACCTTGCCTGATTTCTAGCTATATTACAAAGCTGTGATCATCAAGACAGCATGGTACTGGCACAAAAACAGACATATAGAGCAATGGAACAGAATAGAGAGCCCAGATATGGACCCTCAATTCTATGGTCAAATAATCTTCGACAAAGCAGGAAAAAACATGCAATGGAAAAAAGACAGTCTTGGTGCTGGGAAAATTGGACAGCCACATGCAGAAGAATGAAACTTGACCATTCTCTAACACCATACACAAAGATAAACTCAAAATGGATGAAAGACCTCAATGTGAGACAGGAATCCATCAAAATCCTAGAGGAGAATATAGGCAGTAACCTCTTTGACATCAGCCACAGCAACTTCTTTCAAGATACATCTCCAAATGCAAGTGAAACAAAAGGGAAAATGAACTTTTGGGATTTCATCAAGATAAAAAAGTTCTGCACAGCAAAGGGAACCATCAACAAAACAAAGGGGCAACCCATGGAATGGGAGAAGATCTTTGCAAATGACACTACAGACAATGGGCTGATATCCAAGACCTATAAAGAACTTCTCAAACTCAACAACCAAAAAACAAATAATCAAGTCAAAAAATGGGCAGATGGCATAAACAGACACTTCTCCAAAGAAGACATACAAATGGCTAACAGACACATGAAAAATATATTCATCATCATTAGCCATCAGGGAAATTCCAATCAAAACCAGAATGAGATACCTACCACCTTACATCAGTTAGAATGGCAAAAATTGACAAGGCAAGAAACATCAAAGTTTGGAGAGGTTGTGGAGAAAGGGCAAACCTCTTACACTGTTGATGGGAATGCCAGTTGGTATAGCCACTTTGGAAAACAGTGTGGAGGTCCCTCAAAAAATTAAAAATAGAGCTACCCTATGACCCAGCAATTGCACTACTGGATATTTACCCCAAAGACACAGATGTAACGAAAAGAAGGGCCATATGTACCCCAATGTTCATAGCTGAAAAGTCCACAATAATCAAGCTGTGGAAAGAGCCAAGATGCCCTTCAACAGATGAATGGATAAAGAAGATGTGGTCCATATACACAATGGAATATTAGTCAGCCATCATTAAGAATGAATACCCAATTTTTACATCAACATGGATGGCACTGGAGGAGATTATGCTAAGTGAAATAAGTCAATCAATGAAAGTCAATTATCATATGGCTTCACTTATTTGTGGAACATAAGGAATAGCATGGAGGACATTAGGAGAAGGAAGGGAAAAATAAAGGGAGGAAAATCGGAGGGGAAGACAAACTATGAGAGACTATGGACTCCAAGAAACAACCTGAGGGTTTTAGAGGGGACGGGGGTAGGTGGATGAGTTAGCTCAGTGATGGGTATTAAGGAGAGCATGTATTGCATGGAGCACTGGGTGTTATATGAAAACAATGAATTGTGGAACACTACATCAAAAACTAATGATTTATTGTATGGTGACTAACATAATATAATAAAATTAAATTAAATTAAATAAAACTGTTTAAAAAAATGGAAACATTACTCTTGGATGATTTTAGTATAGTGAAAAACTGACCTAGATGGAATGAAGTTCATATTCAGGAAAAAGTGAAAAGCTTGGAGAGATATGATAAACTATAATTCTTGAGGGGTGAGCTAAGACGGCAGTGGAGTAGGAGGACCCTAGGCTTGCTTCCTCCCTCAAACTCAGCTAGATAACTATCGAAGAAATTGATCTCAGGACTGAAAGAGCAAACTACACAACTAGATTGAGAGAAGAGTTTTTCGAACCAGTGGGATTCAAGGACTGAAGGTCCTTTGGCTTGGCTGTTATAGAGACCTGAGTGCACTGCCCTACTACTCCTGGAGAGAAGGCATGCAAGAAACCCCAGGGCAGATGACACAATCTGAGGATAGCCTAAGGTACCTGGGGAGAGACTGCTCTCTCTTCTTAGAGTACATCTGTGAGAGGTGGCATTGCTTCTCCAGGTACAAAAGAACTAGAAGGAGCCATTTCACACCCCCATACCTCTGCATAGATGCAGAGATACCTGCTGAATTAGGCTAACCCCTATACTAGCTGTTTAGACTGCTTTGCTCCAAATCCCATGCCCCTGCCCTCTGGCACAATGGCCTTTCTCAGTCAAACTTCCATCAGTCCCAGCACAGGTCCCCTTGATACCAGGTCCCTAAAGTTTGGAGTTTTCAATGTCAGCAGTCTTGGCTGGATAGATCCCAAACTGCACTGCACTGCTCTGGTCAGACAAGCAACCAAGAGACAATAAATACAAAAACAGTAATCTGAAAAATACCTAGGATGCATGAGGGAAAGTTATTCAGTCTTCTGGTAGGGCTTCCCTGAGAGCAGCAAGTACGGAATCACCTCTCTGGGAACAAAGGTGCTGACTGGCACCATTTCACTCCCTCATCCCTCTGCATAAACCAACTTCAGTAAACAGCACAGCACTGAAACTGACTGCCTAACCTTCTTACACTAAGTTCTACACCCCTGTGATCAGCTGTTATTGTTTTTCTCTAGCAAGTGTGCTTAAGGATCAGTATAGTAGGTCCTTCCTCCAGAAAGGCAGCACAAACCCCTGCAAGCACCACATCTACTGACCATATAGTTCTGCAAACTTCAGTTCTAGTGGAAATAGCATGAGGTCTCTTTTAGCAAGCTGACCAGAGCACACTTAGTTAAAACTCACCACTCCCTGTCCAAGGTTCAAACACTCCCCAATGCAGGCAAGGAGAACATCAGCAGACCACTGACCTGAGGGATAAAGCAGCCAAAACACAACAGCAGAGTGCACACAGCACACACTAGAGACACTTCCTCAGCTCCAGGTCCTGGGCGTTAAATGGCCTATTCTTCATCAAGCCATTTCTCTCAGGAGCAAGAAATACAACAGGATTTTCTAACACAGAGAAGAAGACGGAGACCTAGACAAAATGCCAAGACAGAGACATTCATCCCAAAACAAAAGAACAAGAAAAAGTCACAGCCAGAGATCTAATTGAAACAGATATAAGTAATATGTCTGATGGACAATTTAAAACAGCAAGCATAATGATACCTGTTGGGCTTGAGAAAAGCTAGGAAGACATAAGGGAGACCTTTACCACAGAGATAAGAGAGCAAAAATAATAAAGCAGATACAAAAAAGTGCAATAACTGAGATTTGAAACTGACTAGATATAATGTTCATAAGGATGGAAGAAGTAGAAGAACGAATAAGTGATATAGAAGATAGAATTATATAAAATAATGAAGCTAACCAAAATGAGAAAACAGAATAGAGACAGAGAATAGAGAAAGGAAAATGATGGATCACAACGTAGACTTAGGGACTCAGTGACTCCATCAAAAGTAATAATATTCATTTGATTGGAGCCCCAGAAGAAGAGAGAGAAATGAGGGCAGAAAATTCATTTGAGGAAATAATGACTGAAAACTTCCCCAATCTGAGGAAGGAAACAGACATTCAGTTCTAGGAGGCACAGAGAATTCCTATCAAAATCAACAAAAGCAGGCCAACACAAAGGCATATTGTTGTTAAATATAGTGATAAAGAAAAAAATCTTAAAAGCTGCAAGACAAAAGAAGTGCCTAAATTACAAGGGAAGACTGATAAGGCTAGCAGCAGATGTCTCCACCGAAATGTGACAAACCAGATGGGAGTGGCATAATATATTCTAAGTGCTGAATGGGAAAAATCTGTAGACAAGAATATTCTATTCAGCAAGGCTATCTTTCAGAATAGAAGGAGAGATAAACAGTTTTCCAGACAAACAGAAACTAAAGGAGTTCATGACCACTAAACCAGCCATGTAAGAAATATGAAAGGGGACACTTTGAGTGGGAAGGAAGGATAAAAAGTGACAAAAACTAGAAAGTAACAGTTTAAATCTCCAGGAACAATGACAAAACAAATAATAAAATTGTACTAAATACATATCTCTCAATAATTACTCTGAATGTAAATGGACTAAACACTCCAATCCAAGACATAGCATGTCAGAATGGAGAGAAAATCCAGACCAATCTATATGCTGCCTACAAGGGACTGATTTTAGACTTAAAGAGACCTACAGATTGAAAGCGAGTGGATGTAGAAATATTTATCATTAAAATGGACATCAAAAGAAAGAGTAGCAATATTTATATCAGACAAAATAAATTTTCGACCAAAGACTAACAAGAGATGAAGAAAGGGACTATATCATAATAAAGGGGACTGTCCAACAAGGAGATCTAAGACTTGTAAATATTTATACCCCCAACATGGGTGCAACCAAATATATAAAACAATTAATAACAAACATAAAGGAACTCATTGATAATAATAAAAAAAATAGTAGGAGATTTTAACACCCCACTTACATCAGTGGACAGATCATCTAGGCAGAAAATTAGCAAGGAAACAATGGCTTAGAATGGCACAAGGGACGAAAAGGACTTAACATATATTCAGAACATTCCATCCTAAAGGAACAAAATACACATTCTTTTCAAGTGCACATGGGACATTCTCCAGAATAGATCACATACAAGTTTACAAATCAGGCCTCAACAAATACAGAAAGATTGAGATCACACCATGCATCTCTTCTGACCACACCACTATGAAACTTGGAGTCAACCAGAAGAAAAAATTCTGGAAAGACCACAAATATATGGAGATTAAACAACATGATACTAAACAATGAATTGATCAACCAGGAAATTAAAGAAGAAATCTCCCTCTCTGATTTCTGCCCATTCAGTTTTCCCTTCCTTCCCCTATGGTCCTCTGTGCTATTCCTTAAGTTCCACATATCAGTGAAACCATATGATAATTGTCTTTACCTGTTTGACTTATTTCACTTAGCATAATCCCCTCCAGTTCCATCCATGTCGATGCAAATGGTGGGTATGCATCCTTTCTGATGGTTGAATAATATTCCATTGTATATATGTACCACATCTTCTTTATCCATTCATCTGTTGAAGGACATCTTGGCTCCTTCCACAGTTTGGCTATTGTGGACATTGCTGCTATGAACATTGGGGTACATGTGCCACTTCTTTTCACTACATCTGTATCTTTGAGGTAAATACCTAGTATTGAAATTGCTAGATCTTAGGGTAGTTCTATTTTTAATATCTTGAGGAACCTTCATACTGTTTTCTAGAGTGGCTGTACCAGCTTGCATTCCCACCAACAGTATAAGAGGGTTCCCCTTTCTCCACATCCTCACCAACATTTGTTTTGCCTGTTTTGTTAATATTTGCCATTCTAACTGGTGTAAGGTGGTATCTCATTGTGGTTTTGATTTGTATTTCTATGATGGTTAGTGATGTTGTACATTTTTTCATGTGTCTGTTAGCCATTTGTATGTCTTCTTTGGAGAAATGTCTGTTCATGTCTTCTGCCCATTTTTTGACTTGATTATTTGTTTTTTGGGTGTTGAGTTGGAGAAGTTCTTTATAGATCTTGGATACCACCCCTTTATCTGTTATGTCATTTGCAAATATCTTGTCCCATTCTGTGGGTTGGCTCTTAGTTTTGCTGACTGTTTCCTTTGCTGTGCAGAAGCTTTTTATCTTGATGAAGTCCTAAAAGTTCATTTTCCCTTTTGTTTCCCTTACATTTGGCGATGTGTCTTGAAAGAAGTTGCTGTGGCCAATGAATCATTGAACACTATATCAAAAACTAATGATGTACTATACAGTGGCTAACTGAACAGAATAAAAAAAATAAAATTTATTATAAAATAAATGATGATAGTGGATATCAAATCTTAAGTTATTTAAATAATCTGGATCTATATATAACAATTATAAGCTGTTTTATTTAATATGCTAGTAAAAACAATACATCATTAGTAACAATATTCAAAATTGCTTAAAGTTGTTAATCAATTTGTTAGCTATTACAACTTTAAAATATCATTTTTTTGGCTTTATCAAGGTATAATTGACAGATAAAATGTTATATATATATTTATTTATATATATATATATTTATATATTTAAAGTGCACATGTGATTTGATTTTCCAAAGAGAATATACAGACACATGAAAAGATGCTCAACATCAGTGATCATCAGGGTAATACAAATCAGAACTACAATTCAATATCACCTAACACCTGTCAGAATGGCTAAAATCAAGAACACAAGAAACAATGGGTATTGGCAAGCATGTGGAGAAAGGGAAACCCTCTTGTACTGTTGGTGAGAATGCGACATGGTGCAGCCACTCTGGAAAAGAATATGGAGGTTCCTCAAAAGGTGAAAAACACAACTACCCTATGATCCAGCAATTGCACTACTGGGTATTTGCCCAAAGAATACAAAAACAGTAGTTCAAAGGGATAAAAACAGCCTGATGTTTATAGCAGCAATGCCCACAATAACCAAATTATGGGAAGAGCCCAGATGTCCATCAACAGATGAATGGATAAAGAAGATGTGATACCTATCTATCTCTCTATCATCTACCTACCTATCTATCTATCTATCTATCTATCTATCTATCTATCATCTATCTATCTACTATCTATCATCTATCTATCTATCTATCATCTATCGATCTATCTAATGGAATATTGCTCAGCCGTCAAAAAAATTAATCACAAAAGGAATATATATATATATATATATATATATATATATATATATATTTCATAATGGAATATTACTCAGCTATCAAGAATGAACCACAAAAGATCCCAAATAGCAAAAGCAATCTTGACGAAGAAAAGCAAAGCTAGAGGCATCACAATTCTGGACATCAAGCTATATTGCAAAGTTGTAGTGATCAAAACAGTGTGGTACTGGCACAAAAATAGACACATAGATCAATGGAACAGAATGGAAAACCCAGAAATGAACCCACAACTATATGGCCAACTAATCTTTGACAAAGCAAGAAAAAATATCTAATGGAAAAAAGTCTCTTCAACAAATGGTGCTGGGTAGCTGTGAATTGTGCAAGACTGTTGAATCTCAGATCTGGACCTGTGAAACAAATAATGCAATATATGTTAAGAAAGAAAAAAAGAAGAAGAATGTAGCAGGAGGGGAAGAATGAAGGGGGGGAAATCGGAGGGGGAGAAGAACCATGAGAGACGATGGACTCTGAAAAACAAACTGAGGGTTCTAGAGGGGAGGGGGGTGGGAGGATGGGTTAGCCTGGTGATGGGTATTGAGGAGGGCACGTTCTGCACGGAGCACTGGGTGTTATGCAGAAACAATGAATCATGGAACACTATATCTAAAACTAATGATGTAATGTATGGGGATTAACATAACAATAAAAAAATTAAAAAATAGAACATCTGAAAAAAAAAAATCATGGCATATCCATACAGTGGAATACCACTCAACAATAAAAATAAATGAACTGCTGATACATGCATTAATATGGATGAATCACAAAATCATGTTAGTGAAAGAAGCTATACAGAAAAGAACATATTCTGTATGATTGCATTCATATGAAATTGTGGAACAGGCAAAACTAATCTATAGTGACAGAAGTCTGTGGTGGTATATCAGTGGTTGCTTAGGGCAGAGGGTGAGGGGACATAAATCCACTGTAAAAGGATACCAGGAGAATTTTTTGAGGGATGGAAATGATCTATATCTTGATTGTGCTGATTTGTCATAACTCATTGGACTTGACTCTTAAATAGATACACTTAATTGTGTGTAATCTATTCCTCAGTAAAGTTGTCTAAAAAAAAAAAAAAAACAAATGGTGCTGGGTAAACTGGACAGCTACATGCAAAAGAAAGAAACTGGTGCACTTTCATAAACCATACTGAAATAATCTGGATCTATATATAACAATGATAAGCTGTTTTATTTAATATGCTAGTAAAAACAATACACCATTAATAACAATATTCAAAATTGCTTAAAGTTATTAATTTGTTGGCTATTACAATTTTAAAATATCATTTTTTGCTTTATCAAGGTATAATTGGCAGATAAAATTATATAAATATTTAAAGTACACATGTGGTGATTTGATTTTCCAAAGAGGATATACAGACACATGAAAAGATGCTCAACATCTTTTGGATGAAATGGATGAAAGACCTAAATGTGAGACAGGAAGCCATCAAAATGCTAGAGGAGAACACAGGCAGTAATCTCTTTGACATCTGCCTTAGCAACTTCTTACTAGATATGTCTCCAGAGGCAAGGGAAACAAAAGCAAAAATAAACTATTGGACCTTAATCCAAATAAAAATATTGAGTGCGTTGAAGGAAACAACAAGACTAAAAGGCAACCTTTGGAATGGGAGAAGATATTTGCAAATGCCATATCTGATAAGGGGTTAGTATCCAAAATCTATAAAGAACTTATAAAATTCAACACTCACAAAACCAAATATCCAGTTAAAAAATGGGCAGAAGACATGAATAGACATTTTTTCCAAAGATGACATACAGATGGATAACTGACACATGAGAAGATGCTCAACCTCCCTCATAATCAAGGAAACAGAAATCAAAACTACAATGAGATAACACCTCATACCAGTCAAAACGGCTAACATAAACAACACAGGAAACAGCAGGTGTTGGCAAGGATGGGGAGAAAGGGGAACCCTCTTATACTCTTGGTAAGGATGCAAACTTGTGCAGCCACTCTGGAAAATAATATGGAACTTCCTCAAAAAGTTAAAAATAGATCTGCCCTAGGATCCAGCAATTGCACTTCCAGATATTTACCCAAACGGTACAAAAATACTGATTTGAAGGGATACATGTACCCCAATGTTTACAGTAGCATTATCAACAATAGCCAAATTATGGAAAGAGCCCAAATATCCATCGAATATATATACAATGGAATGGAAAGAAAACAGATGAACATAGGGGCAAGAAAGAGAGGCAAACCATAAAACAGACTCTGAACTATAAAGAATAAACAGATGTTGCTGGAGGGGAGCTGGGCGGGGGGATCGGTTAAATGGGTGATGGGTATTAAGGAGGGCACTTTTCGTGATGAGTACTGTGTGTTGTACGTAAGTGATGAATCAGTAAATTCTACACCAGAAACTAATATTATACTGTCTGTTAACTAACTGTAATTTAAATAAAAACTTGAAAAAGTGTAAATGTCAATCTGGATGACATTGAAAGTTATATGGAGGAGCACAGATTTCATCTCTGAAGAATGGATTTAGGAGTGAAAATATTTATTGTGGATTAAAGGCTGAGGAAAGCTAAAGTCTACTAAAGTTTGCATATTGAGTGTGTAGGATTCACAGATACTCTCCCTAAACATTATATCTATAAAGATGAGTAAAGAATAACAATAAATCAAAATAACACATTCAATGGAGTTTGGCTTCCAAAGTAATTAAAAAAAAAATCATCTAACACAGTCTTAACCACACTGAGGACAAAAAGAATTTGATAATAGAACTTACCCTATACATTTGAAACTTTCTCTGCCCCAAGAGTCCATAGTAAACATATGTCTGTTTTTGATGAGTAGAGACAGATTTTTCTAATGGGATGCAGAATACAAAAAAATCACTCTGAAAAAAAAGTGGCCCAAAATCTAGCCCAAGTATCCAGTTTCCAGAAATTTAGTTTGAAGGGGAGTCCAAAAGGGAAAGGTGAGAAGACTGTAACTACTATTAGAAGACTTAAGGATGGTGAAGCAAAGCATCATTGTGTGATTTATGGAAAAGTTATTTAGGCACAAGTGGCAAATAATTATATTGAGTTAAATTATAGAGGAAAAATTTAAAGATAGATGGTAACAATTTTAAAGTTGTTTTCTGATTTGCTGACATACAATTTTTCATAATATTATAATTGTATTTATGAGGTGTTGGTTTTAATCTCTCCTCTCATTTATGATTTTATTTGTGTTCTCTTTTCTTTTTGGTAAGTCTGACTAGAGGATTATTAATTTTTCCTTTTTTTTTTTTTTTTCAAAGAACCAGCTCCAGGTTTCATTGATTTGTTCTATTGTTTTTTAGTTTCTATATCATTTATTACTGCTCTAATCTTTAGTTCCCTTCTGCTGGGTTTAGGCTTTGTTTGTTGTTCTTTTTCTACCTCCTTTAAGTGGAAGTTTAGGTTGTTTATTTCAGATTTCTTTTCTTTTATTATGTTATGTTAATCACCATACATTACATCATTAATTTTTGATGTAGTGTTCCATAATTAATTGTTTACATAAAACACCCAGTGCTCCATGCAGAACGTGCCCTCTTAATACCCATTACCAGGCTAACGCATCCTCCCACCCACCCCCAGAACCCTCAGTTTGTTTCTCAGAGTCCATAGTCTCTCATGGTTTGTCTCCCCGTCCGATTTCCCCCCCTTCATTCTTCCTCTCCTGCTATCTTCTTTTTTTTTTTTTTTAACATATAATATATTATTTGCTTCAGAGGCACAGATCTGTGATTCAACAGTCTTGCACAATTCACAGTGCTCACCATAGCAATACCCTCCCCAATGTTTATCACCCAGCCACCCCATCCCTCCCACCCCCACCACTCCAGCAACCCTCAGTTTGTTTCCTGAGATTAAGAATTCCTCATATCAGTGAAGTCATATGATACATGTCTTTCTCTGATTGACTTATTTCGCTCAGCCTAATACCCTCCTGTTCCATCCACGTCATTGCAAATGGCAAGAGCTCATTCTTTTTGATGGCTGCATAATATTCCATTGTATATATATACCACTTCTTCTTTATCCATTTATCTGTCGATGGGCATCTTGGCTCTTTCCACAGTTTGGTTATTGTGGACATTGCTGCTATAAACATCGGGGTGCACATACCGCTTCGGCTCCCTAAATTTTTATCTTGGGGGTAAATACCCAGTAGTGCAGTTGCTGGATCATATGGTAGCTCTATTTCAACTTTTTGAAGAACCTCCATACTGTTTTCCAGAGTGGCTGCACCAGCTTGCATTCCCACCAACAGTGTAGGAGGGATCCCCTTTCTCTGCATCCCCGCCAACATCTGTCATTTCCTGACTTGTTAATTTTAGCCATTCTGACTGGTGTGAGGTGGTATCTCATTGAGGTTTTGATTTGGATTTCCCTGATGCCGAGTGATGTTGAACACTTTTTCATGTGTCTGTTGGCCATTTGGATGTCTTCTTTGGAAAAATGTCTGTTCATGTCTTCTGCCCATTTCTTGATTGGATCATTTGTTCTTTGGGTGTTGAGTTCAAGAAGTTCTTCATAGATTTTGGATACTAGCCCTTTATCTGATATGTCATTTGAAAATATCTTCTCCCATTCTGTCGGTTGTCTTTTGGTTTTGTTGACTGTTTCTTTTGCTGTGCAAAAGCTTTTTATCTTGATGAGGTCCCAATAGTTCATTTTTGCCCTTGCTTCCCTTGCCTTTGGTGATATTTCTAGGAAGAAGTTGCTGTGGCTGAGGTCGAAGAGGTTGCTGCCTGTGTTCTCCTTTAGGATGTCTCACATTTAGGTATTTCAACCATTTTGAGTCTATTTTGTGTGTGGTGTAAAGAAATCGTCCAGTTTCATTCTTCTGCATGTGGCTGTCCAATTTTCCCAGCAACATTTGTTGAAGAGACTGTCTTTTTTCCACTGGACATTCTTTCCTGCTTTGTCGAAGATTAGTTGACCATAGAGTTGAGGGTCTGTTTTTGTGCCAGTACCATACTGTCTTGATGATGACAGATTTGTAGTAGAGCTTGACGCCCGGAATTGTGATGCCGCCAGCTTTGCTTTTCCTTTTCAACATTCCTCTGGCTATTCAAGGTCTTTTCTGGTTCCATACAAATTTTAGGATTATTTGTTCCATTTCTTTGAAAAAAGTGGATGGTATTTTGATGGGGATTGCATTGAATGTGTAGATTGCTCTAGGTAGCATTGACATCTTCACAATATTTGTTCTTCCAATCCATGAGCATGGAACGTTTTTCTATTTCTTTGTGTCTTCCTCAATTTCTTTCTTTCTTTTTTTTTTTTTAAGATTTTATTTATTTATTTGACAGAGAGAGACACAGCGAGAGAGGGAACACAAGCAGGGGGAGTGGGAGAGGGAGAAGCAGGCTTCCCGCCGAGCAGGGAGCCCGATGTGGGACTCGATCCCAGGACCCTGGGATCATGACCTGAGCCGAAGGCAGACGCTTAACGACTGAGCCACCCAGGCGCCCTTCCTCAATTTCTTTCATGAGTATTTTACAGTTTTCTGAGTACAGACTCTTTGCCTCTTTGGTTAGATTTATTCTTAGGTATCTTATGGTTTTGGGTGCGATTGTAAATGGGATCGACTCCTTAATTTCTTTCTTCTGTCTTGTTGTTGGTGTATAGGAATGCCACTGATTTTTGTGCATTGATTTTATATCCTGCCACTTTACTGAATTCCTGTATGAGTTCTAGTAGTTTTGTGGTGGAGTCTTTTGGGTTTTCCACATAAAGTATCATATCATCTGCAAAGAGTGAGAGCTTGACTTCTTCTTTGCCAATTTGGATGCTTTTTATTTCTTTTTGTTGTCTGCTGTGGCTAGGACTTCTAACACTATGTTGAAGAACAGTGGTGATAGTGGACATCCCTGCCGTGTTCCTGACCTTAGGGGGAAAGCTCTCAGTTTTACCCCATTGAGATTTCTTTTTATGTTAGGCCTGTATTGCTATACACTTTCCTCTTTGACCACTTTTGTTGCATCCCAAAGGTTTTGGACAATTGCGTTTTTATTGTAGTTTATTTCCATGCACTTTATAATTTCCTCTTTGATTTTTTTGGTTCATTGTTTAGTATCATGTTATTTAATCTCCATATATTTGTGGTCTTTCCACATTTTTTCTTGTGGTTGACTTCAAGTTTCTTAGTGTTGTGGTCAGAAGAGATGCATAGAATGATCTCAGTCATTTTGTACTTGTTGAGGCCTGATTTGTAAACTTATATGTGATCTATTCTGGAGAATGTCCCATGTGCACTTGAAAAGAATGTGTATTTTGTTCCTTTAGGATGGAATGTTCTGAATATATCTGTTAAGTCCATCAGGTCCCTTGCATCATTCTAAGCCATTGTTTCCTTGTTGATTTTCTGCTTATATGATCTGACCATTGATGTAAGTGGGATGTTAAAGTCCCCTACTATTATTGTCTTATTATCAATGAGTTCCTTTATGTTTGTTATTATTATTTCATGTATTTGGTTGCTTCCATGTTTGATGCATAAATATTTCAATTCTTAGAACTTCTTGTTGGATTGTCCCTTTTATTATGATGTAGCACCCACCTCTATCTCTTCTTACATTCTCTGGTTTAAAATCTATTTTGTCTGGGCACCAACGTGGCTCAGTAGGTTAAGTGTCTGCCTTTAGCTAAGGTCATGATCTCAGGGTTGGGCTCCTTGCTCACAGGGGAGTCTGCTTCTCCCTCTCCCTCTGTTCTCTCCCCCAACTCATGCTTTCTCTCTCTCTCTCTCTCTCAAATAAATAAATAAGTAAATAAAATCGTTAAAAATAAAAGAAAATCTGTTTTGTCTGATATAAGTATTCCTACTCTGGCTTTCTTTTGATGTCCATTTGTGTGAGAAGTATTTCTCAATTCCCTCACTTTCAATCTGCAGGTATCTTTAGGTATAAAATGAGTCTCTTGTAGGCAGCATATAGATGGGTATTGCTTTTCTCTCCATTCTGAGACTGTGTGTCTTTTTTATTTTCCAGGTCAGAATGGAAAGTTTTATTTTTTTTTTAATTTAAATTCAATTTAATTAACATATAGTGTATTGTTAGTTTCAGAGGAAGAATTTAGTGATTCAACAGTTGCATATAACACCTAGTGCTCATTTCATCACATGTCCTCCTTAATGCCCATCACCCAGTTACCCCATGCCCCTACCTACCTCCCCTGCAACAACTCTCAGCTGAGGGAGACAAACTATGAGACTCTTAACTATAGTAAACAAACTGAGACCATGTGTCTTTTGACTGAAGCATTTAGTCCATTACATTCAGAGTAATTATTGATAGATATGAATTTATTGCCATGTAATTACTTGTTTTCTCATTGATTCTGGAAATTTTCTCAGTTCCTTTCTTGTCTTTGTCACTTTCGGCATTTCCTTTCCACTCAAAGATTCCCCTTTAATATTTCTGCAGGGCTGGTTTAGTGGTCACAAACTCCTTTAGTTTGTTTGTCTAGGAAACAGATTATTTCTCCTTCTAGTTTGAATGATAGCCTTGCTGGATAGAGTGTTCTTGACTGCAGATTTTTCCCATTCAGCACATTGAATATATCATTCCACATCCTTCTGGTTTGCCAAGTTTCTGTTGAGAAATCTCCAGCTATCCTTATGGTTCTTCCCTTGTACAAAAGAGACTTCTTTTGTCTTGCCTCTTTTAAGATTATTTTCTTTATCACTGTATTTTGCAAATTTAATTACAATATTTCTTTGTGTTGAACTGCTTTTGTTGATTTTGATGGGAGTTCTCAGTGTCTCCTGGATCTGGATGTCTGTTTCCTTCCCCAGATTAGGGAAGTTTTCAGCCATTATTTCTTCAAATGGATTTTCTGCCCCCTTTTATCTCTCTTCTTCTTCTGGGACTTCTATAATATAAAAGTTATTATGTTTGATGGAGTCACTGATAGCCCTAAATCTATTCTCATGTTCCATATTTCTTCTTTCTCTCTTTTGTTGAGTTCCATTTTTTTCCAATATTTTGTCTTCTATATCACTTATGTACTTCTTCACTTCTGGCAGCTTTGTGTTCATTTTATGAAACTTATTTCCAATCACAGTATTGCATTTTTCATTTCTGACTGATTATTTTTTAACCCTTTTATCTCTATGGTAAGGGTCTTCCTGAAGTCTTCCATTCTTTTATTAAGCCCAGTGAATATCTTTATGATTGTTGCTTTAATTCTCCATCAGGCATGTTATTTATGTCTGTTTTTCTTAGATCTCTAGCCATGATCTTATCTTGTTGTTTAATTTGGGATTAATTCCTCCATCTTTTCATTTTCTCTAAGTTTCTGTCTTCTTTGTATTACAACAGATCATTATGTTTCCTACTCCTGAGAATAATGGCTTTATGAAGAACAGTCCAGGGCCTGGCACTTCTGGGAGTGTCTCTGTCTCTGGTGTGTGCTGCTTGCACTTTCTTGCTGTGTTTTGCCTACTCTATCCTTTGGGCTAGTTGTCTGCAGAGGCTCTCCTTGCCTTCAGCAGGCAATATTTCTTCCCTGGACAGAATGTGGTGAGTTTTAACTAGGAGTGTTCTGGTCTGCTTGTTAAATGAGACCTTATAATACTTCCACTAAAATTGAAGCCCTACAGAACTCTGGTTCGGAGATGTGTGTGGGCAGGGGTTTGTGCTGGTCTTCTGGGGAGGGGCATGCCATGCTAAGACTCAGGCAAGCTTGACAGAGTATAGCAGTACCACCAGATCACAGTTGTGTGGCACTTGGTGTAAGCAGGCTAGGCAGCCAGTGTCCTGGCTGTACTGCTTATAGCAGGTGGCTCTGTGTTTATACTGAGGACCAGGGGGAGGGAAATGGGGCCAGGCTCCTCCTTTGTCCCTGGAGAGAAGTCTCTGTGCACACTTCCTTTCAGGGAATCACTCCTAGAAAAGTAAACAATGCCCCTCACCCCACATGTGTCCCAGGGGCTTTCAGATACCGGTTGTCACACTGCCTCTGGGTTGTGTGCCTGTCTTTCCTCCAGGAGTAGCACAGTGCCCCTCTGGGCTCTATTCCACCCAAGCCTGCTGACTTTTAAAACAGGCTTTAGGTACGTGGTGTGGGCTGAGCCTGCACTGGTCTTTTTTTTTTTTTTTTTTTTTTATTATGTTATGTTAGTCACCATACAATACATCATTGGTTTTTGATGTGGTGATCCACGATCCATTCTTTTTGTATAACACCCAGTGCTCCATGCAGTACGTGCCCTCCTTAGTACCCATCACTGGGCTAACCACTCCCCCCTCCTCTCTAAAACCCTGTTTGTTTCTAAGAGTCCATAGTCTCTCATGGTTCATCTCTCCCTCCAATTTCCCTCCCTTCATTTTTCCCTTCCTTCTCCTAATGTCCTCCATGCTATTCCTTATGTTCCACAAATAAGTGAAACCATATGATAATTGACTTTCTCTGCTTGACTTATTTCACTTAGCATAATCTCCTCCAGTCCCATCCATGTTGATGTAAAAGTTGGGTATTTACCCTTTCTGATGGCTGAGTAATAGTCCATTGTATATATGGACCACATCTTCTTTATCCATTCATCTGTTGAAGGGCATCTCGGCTCTTTCCACAGTTTGGCTATTGCGGACATTGCTGCTATGAACATTGGGGTGCATATGACCCTTCTTTTCACTACATCTGTGTCTTTGGGGTAAATACCCAGGAGCGCAATTGCTGGGTCATAGGGTAGCTCTATTTTTAATTTTTTGAGGCAACTCCACACTGTTTTCCAAAGTGGCTGTACCAACTTGCATTCCCACCAACAGTGCAAGAAGGTTCCCCTTTCTCCACAACCTCTCCAACATTTGTTGTTTCTTTCCCTGTCCATTTTTGCCATTCTAACTGGTGTAAGGTGGTATCTCAATGGGGTTTTGATTTGAATTTCCCTGATGGCTAATGATGATGAACATTTTTTCATGTGTCTGTTAGCCATTTGTATGCACTGGTCTTTTGAGGGAGGGTTCTGCTGTGTTGGGACTGAGGTAAGCTTGACCTGGAAGGACAGTAGAGTCAGAGTGCTGGGGTGTGGGACATGGTGTAAGCAAGTTAGGCAGCCAGTGTAGGAGCTGAGCTGCTTTTTTCTGCAGGTGGTTCTGTATTTACGTTGAGGGGTGAGGGAGGGAAATGGCTCCAGCCAGCTCCTTTTTCCCAGGAGAGGCTTCCCTGTGAATGTTCACTCTCAGGGTTGCACTCCAAGAAGAGGGAATAATCTCCCCACTTTGTGCTGCAGGCATTCCTTAGACTGCTGTTTCCAAGCTATCTGTCCCCTGGGCTGTTTGCTTGCCTTCACTCCAGGAGTAAGTAGGGCAGCCCCCTCAGTACTCTATCCCAGCAAACCCACCAACCTTTACATCTCCAGTCTTTAAGCCCTGCTGGTTACAAGAAGTAATGAAAATTAGCCCCTCTTGTTTTCCCATCCAATGGCTTTGAGGAAATGTTCTTCTTGTGCATTCCCCTGTGTGCTCTTCTCTCTCTCTCACCTTTCTCCATAACCACAACTCTCTCCTCTTGGCAACACCCTGGATTCATTTCTCCCCCAATCCACATATCTGCACTTCCTACCTTCTTTGATGTGGCATCTTCTCTCTCTTTAGTTGTGGAGTTTGGTCTGTCAGTGTTCATGTTTATTTCTGGGGTAGTTAGAAAGATTTGATGGTTATCTAGTTATGTTCATGGAACAAGACAAGCCTGGGGTCCTCCTACTCCACTGCCATCTTCTCTCCCTTATCAAAAAGTTAGATGATAACTTTTAGTGTAATCTACAAAATGAGGAGACAAATATATTCAATCTAGTGTTTTAAAAATTATATCAATCCTCCAAAGTGGAAATACTATTAGATGTTAAAATTTCTCACAATATATACAAAAATATTTTAAGGTTAAAAGTAATTTATGATTTGTTTTAGAGCAAACCATACTTGCAGTCTTGTTGTGTTGGGAGATGTGCAACAGTTAGTCAGTCTTTCATCTTACCTGAGTTTTAATTAAGGAACAGAAAAATGTACTACGTGATATTCTGCAAAGCCAGTCACAGACATCTGCTGGAAGTACATGATGAATTTGAGCAGGCTAGTGCAATGGAAGCAATGGACAGAAGGAAAAAATAATCAAGCATGCAGAAAGAGCATCCATATATAATACATCAAATTGAGGGGCAAACCCCAGTGAAAGGTTAATAAAATTTAAGGATCCACAAAGAGTAATTTTAAACACAAAGGAAAGAGGGGTGCCTGGGTGGCTCAGATGGTTAAGCGTCTGCCCTCAGCTCAGGTCATAATCCCAGGGTGGTGGGATTGAGTCCCACATCAGCCTCCCTGCTCAGCGGAGAGCCTGCTTCTCCCTCTCCCTCTGCTGCTCTCCCTGCTTGTGCTCTCTCACTCTCTCTGTCAAATAAATAAATAAAATCTTAAAAAAAATAAATAAACACAAAGGAAAGAAATGAAAATATATTTCACAAGAGAATGAGATCTAATAATAAAAAAGTTTAAGGCCTGATTATCCACTTCAAGATGTACAGGAAGAATACTGACTCAGGGGACAAGGGAATAACTGGAATTGGTTCATTTTTCAATATCATAAGAAGAAGAAAATAAGAAGGAAAAAGAAGAAGGAAAAATCCATGATCTTGCTTAAGTCAAATAGAAAGATAGTATTTTGGGGAAGACTGTGCCAACAAAATAAATGAGCATAGTAAAAAGTATACCAATGTTGGGACTCCTTGAAAATGGTAGGCATTTCTTTACTGTGCTTACAGAAGAAATACACATTTCATTTTTTTTTAAGATTTTATTTATTTCTTTGACAGAGAGATACACAGCAAGAGGGGAACACAAGCAGGGGGAGTGGGAGAGGGAGAAGCACACTTCCCACCGAGCAGGAAGCCTGATGCAGGGCACGATCCCAGGACCATGGGATCACGACCTGAGCTGAAGGCAGACACAACGACTGGGCCACCCAGGTGCCCCAGAAATACACATTTCTGACATATACTGTCTATTCCCTGTCAATGAACATTCATTTCCTGTATACAGAATAGGGGCCAAATGCTAGATTCCCACATGTGAAGAAAATTTGGGCTTCAAGACTTCACAAACTTTTCATACTACTTTAACAGAAATTGAACAACTAGAGCTGCCTTTGGTCTCCTCTAGGATTTTGATGGTTTTCTGTCTCACATTTAGTTCTTTCATCCATTTTGAATTTACTTTCTGTATTGTGTATGTAAGTGCTGCAGTTTCTTTCTTTTGCATATTGTCCAGTTTTCCCAACACTATTTTTTGAAGAGACTGTCTTTTTCCCTTTGGATATTCTTTCATGCTTTGTCAAAGATTAATTGGTCATACAGTTGTGGGTATATTTCTGGGTTTTCCATTCTGTTCCATTGATCTATGGGTCTACTTTTGTCTCAGTACCATACTGTCGTGGTCACTACAGCTGTGTAATATAACTTGAAGTCTGGAATTGTGATTATTCCAACTTTGCTTAAGTTCTTCATGTGGCTTTAGCTAGTCCAGGTCTTTTGTTGTTCCATACAAATTTTAGGATTGTTTGTTCTAGCTCTGTGAAGAGAGAACTAGCTGGTGATATTTTCATAGGTATCACACTTGATGTGTAGCTTGCTTAGTTAGTATAGACATTTTATTTTTTTTTATTTTTGAAAAAAGATTATTTTTGAGGGTGAGAGAAAGAGAGAGAGAGAGAGAGAGAGAGAGAATGAATAGGAGGGTGGGAGGGAGAGGGAGAGAGAATCCCAAGCAACCTCTAAGCTGAGCAAGGAGCCTGATGCCAGGATCGATCTCAGCACCCTGAGATCACAACCTGAGTCAAAACCAAGAGTTGGACACTTAACCAATTATACCACCCAGGCTTTCCAAGTAGTATAGACATTTTAACAATATTTGTTTTTCCAATCCATGAGCATAGAATGTTTTTCCATTTTTATGTGTGTCATCTTCATTTTCTTTCATCAGTGTTTTATAGTTTTCAAAGTAGAGGTCTTTCACCTATAGTTATGTTTATTCCCAGTTATCTTATGATTTTTGGTGCAATATTTGATATTTGAGGACAGTAGCTCACCAAGACACAGTACCCATTACCTGTTTGTATTTTCTTCTCTCAGTGTGAAAAAAGCTATTACTTCATCCTTGGGAAGAGTTACATAAATTCCAATGATCATTTTTAGGTAGTAATTGCCAGACTTCTTAAGTCTGAGGTCAATTATAGTTCAAAGCTAAGTGAATATTTCATTGTCACTTTCATTGTCATTGCAAACAAACATGTTTGTTATACACAACAAAGGTGTGGGATATTTTCTGATGTTTTATAAATATTTCTATTTTTCAGCCCAAACAAAGATCCAGATGCATAATGTTTCCATAGGCAACTTCCACGCAGTTCACTCAGGAAAGTTTAAGCTCACACACCTTTCACATGAGGCTTTGTAGTGCTCTCTATTCATTTTCTGTGTGTTTAATCCTCACCTAGTGTAATCTCCTTCTGGCAAAACTTTTCTCAACTGCTCATATTCTAGTACGTTTATGCTTCATTGTCAGAACGTCCTACTTAATGCTCTTCCTGTAACACCATCATACATAAATGTACCAGAGGTTTTTGTAGCCATTTTGTCTCCTTTTCTTCTATTTACCATCTGGATTTGGCTTCATCTACTCATTCACAAATCTAATGAATGCCTTTTCTGTACCAGATACCTAATTAGCCATCAGACACACATGGCGAGAAAGGTAAACTTGGAGAATTATATGTTCCAATACGGAAAGAAGAACAAGAAGCAAGTAAGTGAATTGATTTTCTGAGTACAATGTATACCATGAAGAAAATAAATATACTATGACATAGAATAATGGGAGATAGTTTAGTAGAGTAGCCCAGGAAGTGTTCTTTAAAGGGGTGGTATTTTGGTTGTTACTTGAAAGAGGAGAAACTGCTAGCTTTTTGAAGACTTGTGAATTTCCCTTTCAAAATATGTATACTTATTTGTTTCATTTTACTATTCTTCATAAATATACGTACAGGAAATGTTTATTTTGTTATTGGATGACGTGGCCTCAAGATTATGCATGGACTGTAAAAATCTCAGCATAAAACTTAAACCGTACCCAAGCCATTTCATCCCAATGCTGCCAATAATCTTGTGTATCTTACCAATGATATAACCTAATGAATTGCTTTCCAGCCCTACCCCTTACTGTAATTGGCTCTGGAAATCTTTTTTTTTTTTTTTTTTTTTTTTAAGATTTATTTATTAGAGAGGGAGAGCAGGGTGGGGGGACAAAGGGAGACAGAGGTAGAGAGTCACAAGCAGACTCCCTGCTGTGCACAGAGCCTGACACAGGGCTTGATTCCACATCCTGAGATCATGACCTGAGCTGAAATCAAGAGTTGGATGCTCAATGGACTGAACTACCCAGGCACCCCTAATTGGCTTTGGAAATCTTGACAAGCCATTCATTTTTTGTCATCTTAATTTTTTTTATCTTTAAAATAAGATTAAAAATAAAATGAAATAAAATAAGATTAGCTTACATGCGTCATTAGAATTTATTCAGTCTGAAATTCTGGAATTGATATATTCCTTCATGATCTGACAATAATTCCTGGGAAAGAGCACTGGGGAAGTAGGATTAAAAAAAAAAAAAAAAAAAAAAACCCACCCTTATGTCTATGGATTAAATGTTACTTGATTTTGGTGAATATGCTTTTAATGTATTGTTGAATTTAATTTTTTTAATACTTTGTTGAGGACTTATTGCATCTATGTTCATCAGAGATATTGGCCTGTAGTGTTTGTTTGCTTGTTTCTGTTGGCTTTGTTATCAGTGTAATGCTGTCCTTTTAGAACGAATTTGGAAGTTTTCATTCTTTCTTATTTTCTTAAAATTAAGTTAATTAGCCAACTTATAGTAAATCATTAGTTTTTAATGTATTTAATGATTCATTAGTTGTGTATAACACCCAGGGCTTATGAGATCATGTGCCCTACTGAATGCCCATCACCCGGTTACCCCATGCACCCACCTACCTCACTTCTGCAACCCTCAATTTGTTTCCTGGAGTCCAGAGGCTCTCATGGTTTGTCTTCCTTTCTGATTTCTTCCCATTCAGGTTTTGCTCCCTTCCCTTCTGGTCCTCTGCCATATTCCTTATATTCCACATATGAGTGAAACCATATGATAATTATCTTTCTCTGTTTGACTTATTTCACTTAGCATAATCCCCTCCAATTCCATCCATGCTGATGCAAATAGTAGGTAGTCATTTTTTCTGATGGCTGAGTAATAGTCCATTGTATATATGAACCACATCTTCTTTATCCTTTAATCTATTGAAGGACATATCAGCTCCTTCCACAGATTAACTATTTTGGACATTGCTGCTATGAACATTGGGGTGCATGTGTCCCTTCTTTTCACTACATCTGTATCTTTGGGGAAAATACCCAGTAGTGCAATTGCTGGGTCCTAGGGTAGCTCTATTTTTAATGTCATGAGGAACTTCCATACTGTTTTCCAGAGTGGCTATACCAACTTGCATTCCCACCAACAGTATAAGAGGGCTCCCCTTTCTCACATCCTTACCAATATTTGTTGTTCCCTGTCTTGTTAATTTTAGCCATTCTAACTGGTGTAAGGTAGTATCTTGTTGAGGTTTTGATTTGTATTTCCCTGATGGCAAGTGATATTGAGCATTTTTCTATATGTCTGTTAGCCATTTGTATGTCTTCTTTGGAGAAGTGTCTGTTCATGTCTTCTCATTTCTTGACTGGATTATTTGTTTTTTGGGCATTGAGTTTGAGAAGTTCTTTATAGGTCTTGGATACCACCCCTTTATCTCTTATGTCATTTGCAAATATATTATCCCATTCTGTAGGTTGCGTTTTAGTTTTGTTTACTGTTTCCTTTGCTGTGCATAAGTCCCAAAAGCTCATTTTTGCTTTTGTTTCCCTTGCCTTTAGAGACATGTCTTGGAAGAAGTGGTTGTGGCCAAGGTCAAAGAAATTACTGCTTGTGGTCTCTACAATTTTGATGGCTTCCTGTCTCACATTTAGGTCTTTCATTCATTTTGAGTTTATCTTTGTGTATGGTGTAAGAGAATGGTCCAATTTCATTCTTCTGCATGTGGCTGTCCAATTTTCCCAACATGATTTATTGAAGAGATTGTATTTTTTCCATTGGATATTCTTTCCTGCTTTGTCAAAGATTAGTTGACCATAGAGTTGAGGGTCCATTTCTGGGCTCTCTATTCTGTCCCATTGATCTATGTGTCTGTATTTGTGCCAGTACCATGTTGTCTTGGATGATCACAGCTTTGTAATACAGCTTGAAGTCAGGCATCGTGATGCCCCCAGCCTTGGTTTTCTTTTTCAACAATACCATGGCAATTCTGGGTCTTTTCTTTTCTTTTCTTTTCTTTTCTAAGATTTTATTTATTTGACAGAGAGAGAGAGAGAGAGAGAGAGAGCGAGAGCAGGAACACAAGCAGGGGGAGTGGGAGAGGGAGAAGCAGGCTTCCAGTGGAGCAGGGAGCCCAATGCGGGACTCGATCCCAGGACCCTGGGATCATGACCTGAGCTGAAGGCAGACCCTTAATGACTGAGCCACCCAGGTGCCCCTCCAGGTCTTTTCTGGTTCCATACAAATTTTAGAATTTTTTGTTCAAGCTCTGTGAAAAATGTCAATGGTATTTTGATAGTGTTTGCATTGAATGTGTAGGTTTCTCTGGGCAGCAAAGACATTTTAACAATGTTTATTCTTCCAATCCATGAGAATGGAATGTTTTTCCATCTCTTTGTGTCCTCCATTTCTCTCATAAGTGTTCTGTAGTTTTTAGAGTAAAGATCTTTTACCACTCTGATTAGGTTTATTGCTAGGTGTCTAATGGTTTTGGGTTTAATTGTAAATGGGATTGATTCCTTAATTTCTCTTTCTTCTGTTTTGCTGTTGGTGTATAGAATTGCAAATGATTTCTGTGCATTGATTTTGTATCCTGCCACATTGCTGAATTGCTGTATGAGTTCTAGCAATTTTGGGGTGGAGTCTTTTGAATTTTCCACATAAAGTATCATGTCATCTGTGAAGAGTGAGAGTTTGACTTCTTTGCCAATTTGGATGCATTTTATTATTTGTCGTTGTCTTACTGCTGAGGCTAGGACTTTTAGTACTATGTTGAACAACAGTGGTTAGAGTGGGCATCCCAGTCATGTTCCTGAGTTTAAGGGAAAAGCTCTCAATTTTCCCCATTGAGAATGATATTCTCTGTGAGCTTTCTATAGATGGCTTTTATGATGTTGAGGTGTGTTCCCTCTATCCCTATACTTTGAGGACTTTCAATCAAGAAAAGATGTTGTATTTTGTCAAATGCTTTTTCTGCATCAATTGAGAGAATCATGTGGTGTTTGTCTTTTCTTTTATTAATGTGTTCTATCACATCAATTGATTTTCAAATGTTGAACCAAACTTGCAGCCCAAGAATAAATCCCACCAGGTCGTGATGGATAACCCTCTTAATATACTGTTGGCTCCTATTGGCTAGGATCATATTGAGTATTTTGGCATCCATGTTCATCAGGGATATTGGTCTGAAGTTATCCTTTTTGATGGAGCCTTCGCCTGATTTGGGGATCAAGGTAATGCTGGCCTCATAGAACAAGTTTGGAAGTTTTCCTTCCATTTCTATTTTTTGAAACATCTTCAGTAGAATAGGTATTATTTCTTCTTTATATGTTTGGTGGAATTCCGCTGGGAAGCCATCTGGCCCTGGACTCTTGTTTGGGAGGTTTTGATAACTGCTTCAGTTTCCTTGCTGGTTATTGGCCTGTTCAGATTGTCTATTTCTTCTTGTTTCAGCCTTGGTCATTTATAAGTGTCCAGGAACGCATCCATTTCTTCCAGATTGCTTAATTTGTTGGCCTATAGTTGCTGATAAAAGTTTGTAACAATTGTTTTGATTTCCTTGGTGTTAGTTGTGATCTCTCCCCTTTCCTTCATGATTTTATTAATTTGGGTTCTTTCTCTTTTCTTTTTGATAAGTCTGGCCAGAGGTTTATCAATCTTATAAATTCTTTGAAAGAACCAGCTTCTAGTTTTGTTGATCTGTTCTACTATTTTTCTGGTTTCTATTTCTTTGATTTCTGCTCTAATCTTTTTTATTTCTCTTCTCTTACTTCATTTAGGCTTTATTTGCTCTTCTTTCTTCAGGTCCTTTGGGTGTAAGTTTTGCTGTGCATTTGGGATTTTTCTAATTTTTTTGTGAGAGGCTTGGATGGCTATGTGCCTATCTCTTAGGACTACCTTTGCAGTCTCCCATAGGTTTTGGACCAATGTGTTTTCATTCTCATTAATTTCAATGAATTGTTTAAGTTCTTCTTTCATTTCTTGGTTAACCATCCATTCTTTAGCAGGAGGCTCTTTAACCTCCAGGTATTTGAGTTCCTTCTAAATTTCTTCTTGTAATTGAGTTCCAGTTTCAAAGCATTGTGGTCTGAAAATATTCAGGGAATAACCTCAATCTTTTAGTATTGGTTAAGACCTGATTTATGACCCTCACAATATGTGATCTATTCTGGAGAAAGTTCCATGTGCACTCGAGAACAATATGTATTCTGCTGTTTTAGCATGGAATGTTCTGTATATGTCTGTTGTGATGCTTCTGTATTTGCTTTTTTTTTTCAAGATTTTTTTTTTTCAGGGTCTTTTGTGGTTCCATACAAATTTTAGGATTGTTTGTTCTAGTTCTGTGAAAAATAATGGTGTTATTTTGACAGGGATAGGATTAAATTTGTAGATTGCTTTGGGTAATATAGAAATTTAACAGTATGTTTTCATCCATGAGCATAGAATATTTTTCCATTTTTTTTGTGTGTCATCTTCAATTTCCTTCTCCCATATTTTATAGTTTTCAGAATACAGGTCATTTATATCTTTGGTTAGTTTTCTTCCTAGGTATCCTATAATTTTGGTGTAATTATAAATGGGATTGATTCCTTAATTTTTCTTTCTGCTTTTTTATTATCAGTGTATAGAAATGCAACAGATTTCTGTATGTTGATTTTGTATCCTTTGATTTTAATGAATTTGTGTATCAGTTCTATCATTTTTTTGGTGGATTTTTTTGGGTTTTCTATATAGATTATCATGTCATCTGCAAATTGTGAAATTTTGACTTCTTCCTTGCTAATTTGGATGTCTTTTATTTCCTTGTGTTGTCTGATTGTTGAGTCTAGGACTTCCAATACTATATTAAATGATAGTGGTGAGAGTGGACATCCCTGTGTTGTTTCCAACAGTAGAGGAAAATCTCTCATTTTTTTCCACATTGAGGATATTAGCTGTGGGTTCTTCATACATGGTATTTACAATGTTGAGGTGTGTTCCCTCTATCCTTACTTTGTTGAGGGTTTTTACCAAGAATAGATGCCATACTTTATCAAATTCTTTTTCTGCATCTTATTTAGTGGATTATATGGTTCTTATTCTTTCTTTTTATTGTGCTTTATCACATTTATTGAATTGCAAATATGAGCCCCCCTGACGAATCAGGAACAAATCTTTTTTTTTTTTTTTAAGATTTTATTTATTTATTTGAGAGAGAGGGAATGAGAGACAGAGAGCACGAGAGGGAAGAGGGTCAGAGGGAGAAGCAGACCCCCCGCTGAGCAGGGAGCCCGATGTGGGACTCGATCCCGGGACTCCAGGGTCATGACCTGAGCCGAAGGCAGTCGCTTAACCAACTGAGCCACCCAGGCGCCCCAGGAACAAATCTTACTTGATCGTGATGAATGATTCCTTTAATGTACTGTTGGATTTGAGTTGCAAGTATTTTACTGAGAATTTTTGTATCCATGTTCATCAGGGATATTGTCTTGCAGTTTTTTGGTTGTTGTCATTGTTGTTGTTGTTGTTGTTGTTGTTGTTTAGTGGAGTCTTTGTCTCATTTTGGAATCAGGGTAATGTTGGCTTCATAGAATGAATTAAGAAACTTTACTTCCATCTGTATTTTTTGGAATATTTTGAGAAGCATACATATTAACTGTTTGTTTAAATGTTTGGTAGAATTAACCTGTGTAGCCATTTGGCCCTGTTCTTTTGTTTCTTGGGAGATTTTTGATTACTGATTCAATTTCTTTGCTGGTTGTCAGTTGGTTCAAGCTTTCTATTTCTTCCTGTTTCAATTTGGTAGTTTATATATTTCTCATAACTTATCCATTTCTTCCAGGTTGTCCAAGTTGTTGGCATATAGTTTTTCATAATATTCTCCTATAATTGTTTGAATTTCTGTCATATTGGTTGTTAACCTCCTCTCTCATTGTGATTTTCTTTATTTGTTTGTTTTTTTTCTTTTCCTTTTTGATAACTCTGGCTGGGGATTGTTGGTTTTATTAATTTTTTCAAAGAACCATCTCCTGGTTTCATTGATCTATTATATTTTTAAATTTCTATATCATTTATTTCTATCCTTTATTTTTTTCCTTCTCCTTGCTATTGGCATCATTTGTTGTTCTTTTCTAACTCCTTTAGGATATGTGAAAGTTGTTTATTTGAGATATTTTGTGATTTTTAATGTAAGCATGTATTGCTATTTTGCTGCATCCCAAAAGTTTTGAACCACTTTATTTTCAATTTCATTTCTTTCCATGTATTTTTTTTTTTTTTTAATTTCCTGGTTGACCCATTCACTGTTTAGTAGCATGTTGTATAACCTACATGTATTTGTGGTCTTTCCAATTTGTTGTTATTGTTGTTGACTTAAAAATTCATTGCATTGTGGTTAGAAAGCATGCATGGTATGATCTTAATCTTTTTGTACTTGTTGAGGCCTGATTTGTGACCTAGTATGAGATTTATTCTGGAGAATGTCCTATGTGCACTTGAAAAGAATCTGTATTCTGCTGCTTTGGGATAAAATGTTCTAGTTTGTCATTTGAAGCCATTGTTTCCTTGTTAATTTTCTGCTTAGATAATCTGTCCATTTATGTAAGTGGTGTGTTCAAGTCCCCTACTTTATTATTATTAATGTGTTCCTTTATGTTTGTTATTAATTGTTTTTATATATTTGAGTGTTGTTATATATTTGGGTGCTCACAAATTGGGGGCAAAAATATTTATAATTGTTAGATATTCTTGTTGTGCAGTCCCATGTATTATGATATAGTGCTTTTCAACTCTTGTTTGTCTTTGGTTTAAAGCTACTCCAGCTTTCTTTTGATGTTCATTTGATGTTCATTCTCCATCCCCTATTTTTGATCTGCAACTGCCTTTTTGTATAAAACGAGTCTCTTATAGGCAGCGTCTGGATGGGTCTTGTTTTTTTTTTTTTTTTTTAATCCATCTGACACCCTTTATCTATTGATTGGAACATTTAATCCATTTACATTCATAGTAATTATTGATATATTGATATTTAGTGTCACTTTCTTGTTTTTTTTTCATTGTTTCTGGAAATTTTCTCAGTTCCTTTCTTGTTCTTGTTACTTCTGGTATTTCCTTTCAACTCAAAGATTCCCCTTTTCATTTCTTGCATGGCTGGTTTAGCAGTCCTGAATGCCTTTATTTTTTGTTTGTCTGAAACTCTTTCTCTCCTTCTATTCTGAATGGTACTTATCCTGGATAGAGTATTCTTGGCTGCAGATTTTTCCCATTCAACATTTTGAACACATCATGCCACTTTTTATAGCTTGCCATGTTTCAGTGGAGAGATCTGCTACTAGCCTTATGGGTATTCCCTTGTAAGTTAGGCACTTTTTTTGTCTTACTGCTTCTTAGAGATTATCTTTACCACCATATTTTGCAAATTTTATTACAGTATGTCTTGTGGGTATCCTGCTTTTGTTCTTTTTGATGGCATTAATCTGTGCCTCCTTGATCAGGATGTCTTTTCCTTCCCCAGATTAGGCAAGTTTTCAGCCATTATTTCCTCAAATGTATTTTCTGCCCCTTTTTCTCTCTCTTCTTCTCCTGGGACTCCTATAATACGAATGTTATTATGTTTGATGGAGTCAAACATGGAGTTCCCTATGTCTATTCTTGTGTTCCATGATTCTTTCTTTTTCTCAGTTTCATTATATTTTCCCTTATTTTATCTTCTATATCACTTATTTGTTCCTCTGATTATTCTGTCCTTTTTTTCATTGCATGCATTCTGTTTTGAATCTCAATTATTGCATTTGTCATATCTTACTCATTGTTTTTTTTTTTTTTTAACTCTTATCTCTGCAGGAAGGGCCCCCCTCAGGTCTTCCATTCTTTTCTCAAGCCCAGAAAGTATGAATGTTGCTTTAAATTCTCCATCAGGCATAATGCCTATATCTGCTTCGCTTACTTATCTAGATGGTTGTGATCTCATCTTGTTGTTTCATTTGTGATGAATTCTTCTGTCTTGGCATTTTTGAAAGTGTCTGTCTTCTTCTCAGTGTTAGAAAATCCTGTTTTTGGGCGCCTGGGTGGCTCAGTTGGTTAAGCGACTGCCTTCGGCTCAGGTCATGATCCTGGAGTCCCTGGATTGAGTCCCGCATCAGGCTCCCTGCTCAGCAGGGAGTCTGCCTCTCCCTCTGACCCTCCCCCCTCTCATGTGCTTGCTCTCTCTCATTCTCTCTCTCTCAAATAAATAAATAAATAAATCTTAAAAAAAAAAAAAAGAAAATCCTATTTTTTTTGTTTTGTTTTGTTTTGTTTTGTTTTTTCAGCTCCTGAGAGTAATGTCTTTATGAAGTTGAGGTCATATATTATTCAGGGCCTTGTGCTTCAGGGAGTGTCTCTTGTGTGTGCTGCTTTCACTCTGCTGCTGTGTTTTGGCTACTCTATCATTCAGGCTTGTCATCTGCTGAGGCTCTCCTTGCCTGCAGTGGGAAGTTTCTTCCTTGGCCAGAATGTGGTGAGTTTTAACTAGGTTTGCTCTGGTCTGCTTGTTAAATGAGACCTGATACTACTTTCACTAGAACTGAAGTGCTGCTGAACTCAGGTCCAGAGATGTGGCATGGGTAGGGGTTTCTGCTGGTGTTCTGGGGAAGGGGCCTGCTGTACTGGGGCTGAAGCAAACTTGAACAAGAAAGGTGGTACTGCCAGATCACAGGGGTGTGGGACCTTGTGTAATTAGGATAGGCAGCAAGAGTCAGTGCTGTGCTGCTTACTGCAGCTGGCTCTGTGCTTATGCTGGGGTTGGGGGAAGGAAATTTCACCAGCCAGCTCCTTCCTTAGTCCTTGCAAAGCAGTCTCAGTGCCTGCTCCCCTCAGGGAAGCATTCAGAGAAAAGCTAATAATTTCCCCACTGTGTGTCCTAGACATTCTTCAGATGGCTGTTTCTAGGCCATCTGCCTCTGGGTTGTTTGCCTGTCTTCTCTCCCGGACTAGGGCAGTGCCCTCAGGATTCTATCCCAGCCATGCCTGCTGACTTTTAAAACTCCAGTCTTCAAGTCCCACTGGTTGAAAAACCTCAAGAAAATCAGCTCTTCTCATTTCCTTCCCCAATGGCTTTGGGGAAGTGTTCTCCTTGTTTGTTCTCCTGTGTGTTCTTCTCTCTCCTGCCTTTCTTCTTGACCATGGCTCCTTTCCCTTTGCAGCCACTGCAATCCATTTCTCCCCTAAACCACATCTCCAAATTTCCTATCTTCCTGGATGTGGCCTCTTCTCTCCCTCTAGTTGTGGAGTTTGTTCTCTGAGTCCTCAGGTTGATTTCTTGGGTATTCAGAATGATTTGATGGTTATCTAGCTGTGTTGGAGGGATGGGAGTTGCCTAGGATCCACCTACTATGCCACCATCTTAGCTCCATTCCTCCTTTCTTTTTTTATTTTTAATAGTTTGAGAATTATAAGTATTAACTCTACTTAAAATGTGTGGTAGATTCACTTCGAATCCATCTGGTTCCATACTTTTGTTATTTACAGGTTTTTTGTTTTTGTTTTTGTTTTTCTGCTAATTCATTTTTATCAATAGTGATTTTTTTTCAAATTTTGTATTTCTTCCTGATTCCATTTTTGAATATTATATGGTTTTAGAAATGTATCCATTTCTTTTAGGTTGCCCAATTTGTTAGCATATACTTTTACATAATATTATCTTATAAATCTTTGCATTTCTGTGGTGTCAATTGTTATTTCTCCTCCTTCATTTCTGATTTTATTTGAGTTTTCTCTCTCTCTCTCACTGTCTCTCTCTTTTTTTTTTTTGATGAGTCTGGAAAAAGGTTAATTGATATTGTTCATCATTTCAAAGAACCAGTTCCTGTTTTCGGTGATCTTTTCTATTGTTTTGTTTGTTTAGTTTCTATTTCATTTATTTCTGCTCTCATCTTAATTGTTTCTTTCCTTCTACTAGCTGTGGGCTTTGCTTTCTCTTCTTTTTCTAGTTCTTTTAGGTGTAAATTCACATTTTTTGATATTTTTCCCATTTCTTGAGGTAGGTATCTATCACTATAAACGCACATCTTAGCACTGGGTGTTATATGTAAGTGATGAATCACTAAATTCTACCTCTGAAATCAATATTACGCTATATGTTAACTAATGAATTTAAATAAAAACTTGAAATATAAAAATAAAATAAACTTCCTTCTTAGAACTTCTTTTGCTATTTCCCAAAGATTTTGAACTGTTGTGATTTCAATTTTTTAGTCTCCTTGTATATTTTTATTTCCTCTTTGATTTCTTGGTTTGACCCATTCTTGTTTAGTAACATGTTTTTTAGCCTCCTTGTACTTGTGTTCTCTCCATGTATATGTATTTGTAATTGCTTTCCAGTTTCATAATTTTAGAGTCAGAAAAGACACTTTATATTATTTATATCTTCTTAAATTTAGTGAGACTTGTTTTGTGACCTAACATGTGATCTATCTTGGAAACTGTTCCATGTGCACTTGAAAAGAAAATGTATCCTGCTGTTTTTGGATGGAATGTTCTGTACACATCTGTTAGGTCTATCTGGTCTAATGTGTCATTCAAAGCCACTGTTTCCTCATTGATTTTCTATCTACATGTTCTATCCATTGATGTATATGGGGTGTTAAAATCCCTGCTATTATTATATTGCTCTCAATCCCTCCCTTTATGTATGTAAATATTTGTTTTATGTATTTATTTGCTCCTATGTTAGGTGCATAGATATTTTCAATTGTTATATCTGCTTGTTGAACCCTTTAGCAGTATGCAGTGCCCTTCTTTGTCTCTTAGTAGAGGATTTGTTTTAAAGTCTAATTTGTTTAATATAAGTATTGCTACACTGGCTTATTATTGTTATTATTATTATTTGCTTCCATTTGCATGCTATATGTTTTTCTATACTTTCACTTTCAGTCTGTATGTGTTTTTAGGTCTGACGCGTCTCTTTGTGGCTATATATAAATGGGCCTTGTTTATTTAATCCACTAAGTCACCATAAGTTGACTCCCTGCTGAGCAGACAGCCTGATGTGGCACTTGATCCCAGGACTCTGGGATCATGACCTGAGCCAAAGGCAACCACTTAACCGACTGAGCCCCCCAGGTGCCCCACCGTAAGCCTTTTGATTGAAGCATTAGTCCATTTACATTTATTTACTTATAAAAGTAAATAAAAAATACTTACAAACACAAGTAAGGTTTTTTTTGGTATGTACTTATGCAATTTTATTGTTTCTGGTTGTTTTTGTAGTTTTTCCTTCCTTCTTCTCTTACTTTCTTTCCTTGTGGTCTGATGGCTTATTTAGTGTTATACGTGGATTCCTTTCTCTTTGTTTTTGTGTATCTACTATAGGGTTTTAATTTGTTGTCACCATTCAGTATATATATATAACATTTTATATGTATAACAGTTTATATTAAGTTGATGGTTGCTTAAGTTCAAACACATTCTAAAGTCACTAAACATTTACGCTATCTCTACTTTTTATGTATATGATGTGATATTTTATATCATTTTATTTTGTGTATCTCTTGACTGATTATTGTAGATATAATTAATTTTAAAACTTTTACTATACTATACACATACTAATACCTTTACTATGTGTTTGCCTTTTCCTGTGAAATTTTTCTTTTCATAATTTTCTTCCTTCTACTTAAGGCCTTTTCTTTCCACATGAACAATTTCCATGTAAGGCTGGTTTAGTTGTAATGAATTCTTCTTCTTCTTCTTCTTTTTTTTTTTTTTTTGTGAAACTCTATCTCTCTTTTATTCAGAATGATAATCTTTCAAGTTAGAGTATTTTAAATGTATATTTTTTCCCTTTCAGCACTTTTAATATGTCATGCTACTCTCTCTGACCTCCAATGTTTCTGTTAAAAAAAAAAAAATCAGCTGATAGCCTTATGGGAGTTTTCCTTGTTTGTAACTGTTTTGTCTTGTTGCTTTAAAAATGATCATTATATTTTGCTTTCTTAATTATCATGTCATTTTGTGGACCTCCTTACATTGATTTTTGGGGGGTCTCTACACTTTCTGAACTTGGATATTGTTTCCTTACTTAGAATAGGGAAATTTTCAGCTATTATTTCTTCAAATAAGTTTTCTTCCCCCTTCACTCTCTCTTCTTTTCTGGGATCGCTGTAATACAAATTTCTTATGCTTGATTCTGTCATTGAATTCCCTTAAATTATTCTCCTGTTCTCATTTATTATTATTATCATCATCATCATTATTACTATCATCATCATTTTTCTGTTTGGCTTGGTTGCTTTCCTTACATGTCTTCCAGGTCACTAATCCATTTTCTGTATCCTCTAATCTTCTCTCAATTTTGTTAAGTACATATTTTTTTTATTTCAGTTATTGAATTCTTTTAGACTTGATTATTTTTAAATATATACTTTTTCCCTATTGACATTGTCACTGAGTTCATCCATTCTTTTCTCAAGTCCAGTGAGTTTTTTTTCTGACCACTACTTTGAATTATTTTTCAGGTATATTGCTTATCTTAGTTTCATTTAGCTCTTATGTGGTCATTTTGACTTGTTCTTTCATTTGGGATATATTCATTTGTCTCCTCATTTTGACTAACTCTCTGTGTTTATTTCTATGTATTAGGAAAGTCAGCTACAGCACCTAGTCATAAAAAATGGTGGCCTTATGTAGACAAGGTCTAGTGGTACCCTGTAGTGCAATAGCCCTTGTCACCAGAAGCAGGTGCTTCATGGATGACTCCTTTGTGGGTTGTGTGTGCCCTACTGTTGTGACTGAGCCACGCTTGTCTTTACCCCAGCTGGCTACAATGACCTGATTTGCCTGCTGTGGGCACATTGGGAGGTGTTTGGTCACTGTGCCATTAAGAGTCCTGTCAGGCTGCTGGGGACTAGTAGGTGGCAGGTTTGGCAGTCAGGCTAAATGTCTACAATTAGCCTCTCTGCCACAGCTGTGAGCACACCAAACAGCAGAGTTTGTTTTCTGTGTGGTCAACAGAGGCTTTCATTGGTGGGTGGGGCTGGCAATAAGACTAGGTGTTTGCAATTAGGCTCTCTTCTGTGGTTGTAGGCACACCAAATGTAAGGGCTTGCTCTCTGTACAGCTCAATAAGAGGGTTGGCTGCTGGAACTGTAGGCATGCTAATGTGTGGGGTTATCTTTCCCCAGGACAGGACTCACTTTAGATTTGTGCAGGTCCCTGATGGGGCTGCTCTTGGGGTGTGATATGGCAAGAGCAGCTTCAGAGGAATAGCTGTTGAGGTAGGCAGGTTGGATGGCATGGATCTGCAGGGGAATTAAGTAGTAGGGCATGTGGAGCTAGCAAAATGGGTGGGGAGTGTTAGTGCTGGCTCTTACAAGTCTCTGACTACCTAGTATGGGAGAGGGGAAGATAAATGATGCCAACCAGCACATTTGTTCATGGAGAAATCTCCTGTATATCCCTGCCCCTACAGCACATGTTCTGAGATTAGTAAATAAATCTTCTTCATGTATACCCCAGTTGCTTTTCAAACTGTTTCTTCTATGTTGTGTTCCAGGCCAAGATATTTATTTTGCTGCCTCTTAAGAATGGGGACCTAGTTTCCTATCACCTCTGGTTTTCCTGGAGTTAAGCCTGCTAATTTTAGTATATGTGCTGCCGAAGCGAGCACAAGCCTGCTAATTTTAAAAGCCCCTAAAGTTAAGCCCCACTGGGGTTTTTAAGTCCAGATGTTATGGGAACTTATTTTCTCAGTACAGGTCTCCAGTTCCTGGAGTGCCTGGTGTGGGGTCTGATACTACTGATTCTTTGTGCTTGTAGTATCCCTTCTGTTCATGATTAGTCTCACCAAGGGTTTGGTTCCCAACCACACTTGTTTCTCCTACTTTTTTGATGTGGTCTCCTCTCTACAATAAATTGTGGAAGGTTTTTCCTTCCAATCATCAGGCTGTTTTCAGAGTTAGTTGCATAGATTAACTGTTATCTCAATGTGTTCATAGGACAAGGTGAGCTCAGAATTCTACTCTGCCATCATCCCTGAACCTCTGGCTGACTTGTAGGAGTTTCTTAATACATTCTGGGTATTAAACCCTTATCAGACATATAATTTGTAAATTGTTCCCATTTTATGGGTTACCTTTTTATTCTGATGATTATGTTTTCAGATGCACAAAAAGTACAATTTCAATAAAGTATATTTTATCTATTTTTTTGTTAGTTTTTTGTACTTTGGATGTTATATAAAAAAATCATTGTTAAATCCAATGTTATGAAATTTCCCCTATGTTTTCTTCTTAGAGTTTTATTGTTCTGTCTCTAAAGTTTAGGTCTCTCATCTGTTTTGAGTTAAATATTGAATATGGATTAAGGTAAAGGTCCACCCTCATTTTTTGCAATGAATATCCAGTTTTCCCATCCCTTTGTTGCAAAGACTGTCTTTGCCCTGCTAAATGATCTTGGTACCCTTGTTGAAAATCAATTGACCATATTTGTGAAGGTCTAATTCTGGGCTCTGTTCTATTTATGAGTATGGTGTGGGAGATATAAAAACATTTAAAACAGCCTCTATCTTCAAGGAACTTTTAATTTCATTGGAGAATTAAGACATATTTGCATGTAAAAGTTAAATATAACATCAACAAAAAGGTATAGAACATGAGAGCCATAATGAACTAAAAATGAGGTAAGATTGATAGGAATGATAAGGAGTTATAAGAAAAGGCCAAGATCAACTGGGATTTTACAAATATGTAGATATAGACAAGGCTGAAAAGAGGAGAGAAGGATGTTCAGTAAGATGTACAGAGAGAACAAAAGCAAGAAGATGCATAGTATGTTTTTATTATGGGAAAGAAAGACCTTGTCCCTATAGTCAATTAAGGGTTAGTAGCATGCCCTATTTCAGTCAAGGTATATAGTAGATTAAATAAAACTCATGCTTTTAGACTTTGCAAATGGGAATTCTACATACTTCCAATCTACAAGCTGCCTCACTTTTGTTTGTGAAAATATATCTTCCAGGCTTCCATTAGCAATTATGAATCCTTTGCATAATAATCTCATAAGATGCTCACTTCTTACAGGCAAATATATTACCAAGCTTTTTGTAGTTTTCCCTTGTTGCCATTAAAAGAGAGCCAATTCTTGCAACCTGGCAATTTGAATGGTCTATTTTTTTTTGCGTAGTTGACACACAATATTACATTAGTTTCAGGTGTAAAACATAGTGATTTGACAAGTTTAAACATTATGTTATGATTACCACAAGTGTAGCTACCATCTGTCACCATACAATGCTATTACAATATTATTGACTCTATTCCTTATGCTGTGCCTTTTATTCCTATCACTTATTCTGAATGGTCTATTTTTGGCAGAATTGGTTTGTTAGAGTCATAAGGGAAAAATGTGAATAGTTTCAAGTGTTCAAAATACATAAATCGTATATATGGACAAACAAAATTTCTTAATAACAAGTTTAGAAAATATATGAATCAAAGATATTTTGATTCTCTAACTTACAAATTTGAACAGAGCCATTTAATTTTTTTTATTGTTGACAAGTCTTGCCACAAACACCATCTCATTGAAACTATTCTCATAGTGTCTAATGATGGGACTTTAATGGAAAGTAAAAACAGTAGTGCTTACTTACATATAAACTTTGGGTGATTTCTAGGCCCTCATGCTTATTTCAGGAGAAATCAATTATGAAGTACCCTTTATTAATTCTCTGAAACTGTAATTTAGAGATAGTTAACATACTGAATTATAGCATAAAGAGAAATGTCACATCTTAAACAATAAAACCATTTGGAAATATGTAGCAGTGTCTCCTATTTCCAGTCTTAACTACTTCAATGAAACATGTATGATTTATTTTACATTTGTGAGAAAAAAAAAAATAACCATACACTCTTCACCTTAGAAAATCAGTTAAGGGTTAATGAAATGGGTTAAAATACTTCTACTAAATTGAACTGGAACAATATTAGGCACATCTAATGAAACTGATAACAACAAGAGCAAAACATACTCATATTTCTATATTGTTTCTCTGCAAAGTGGAAGCAAAAGACTACAATGCTTTTAAATAGCTTATTTTCAATAAATAACAATTGGATATCAGATATGGCAGAGAATCAGTCGATCGTATAAACATCCCAGATAAAAAGCATATATTTTTTTCTTTTTTAGTGATAATTATGAGGGCACAATCATTTAAAAAAGACACAAGCATTTGAAAAAGTAAGTGAGTTTTATGTTGATATTATCTGTTTAAAGTCCAGTCACACCACCACAGGAATTTACCTTCTAGTGAGTTTATATATTTGAAGGAAATAGCAAATGTGAAATGTTCTTGCTTCTATAATGTGGGCAATAGAGAGCCACAGATACTGGGGTATCCAGTCTTTGCCACAAAAGACTTTTTCTCTGCTTCTTGCTCATACATTCATTGTCTGAGTGGTAATGAGCCAGAAATAGAGGTTAATTGTTGCCAAAGCCAAGTGTTCTGTTCACAAATATGCATCATGCCAAGTTATGAGTGTCTCCAACTCAAGAATTGGCAGAAATATATAGAATCTTTTATCCCCAAGAACATGACAAGAGTTAGAAGTAGAATATTAGAAGTAGGGTCTAAAATGTGTGTGGGTATTATAGAAAAAATATATATAACCACAGGAGGGGGAAGCAAGCCCTCATTAATCAGACAAAGAGGCACCTTTTTCCTGCAAAGCCTCAATTTCACTTTCAGGAAAAGTGGATTTAGAGAGCTGTGGCCTGAGCCATCTTTCTCACATTTCAGACCCACAATAACAGCCTCCAAGCTTTGCCTTACTGGAACCAGCAGCCACAGAGAGTATTGGGTGTGTTAGAAATGCCGTATATAGCCTATGGCATTTATGTGTACTTTGTTCTTGTCAATTTCTTTCAAATAGAGTATGGTCAGTTGCCTTTTGCCAAAATAACCAAGCATAATGTTGTCTCTGCCTAGCACATAATAGGATGACACAGAAACATCTTTCCTTCTTTTTTTGGTGTTATTTTCTGCTAAGATCAATACAGATAAATAAATAAATGAAATGGAGTGTGGTTGTCCCCCATAAGAGAAGAAACTGGCTAACTTAAGCCCCTGATATTTTTCCAGATACCACAACCACTGTTGCTACCTAAGATTGCCCCTGGTTCTCTGGGTAGCAGGCATAGAGGCTCAAGATGTCAAATCAGAGACATGCGTTCGTACTTAGTCTTATTAGCTGGTTCACCCAAGACTGGTTTTTCTGGGAATAGAGCCATGAAGACACAAAACAGTCAAGTGTTAGGGATTTAATATTTGTGGCCCCTAAAATTCATGTTGAAATACAACTCCCAATGCAATGGTACTTGGAAGTGAGACCTTTGGGAGGTGAGTAGGTAATGAAGGTGAAGCCCTCATGGAACAAGTGTCCTTACAAAAGAGATCCCAGAGAGCTCTTACACTCCTTCTGTCATACGAAGACACAGCAAGAAGATGGCTGTCTAGGAAGCAGGAAAAGGGCACTGACCAAACACCAAATCTGCCAGCACTTTGATTTGGACTTCTTGGGCTCAGAACTGTAAGTAATAATATTTGCTGTTTAAACCTCCCAGTTTATGGTATTTTTATTACAGCAGGCCAAATGGAATAAGACTCCAAGTAAAATACATTAAAGAGGCATTTAGCAGTCTATGGGAGAACAGCAGCAGAGATCACAACTCCAGTGGCAGATTCCACCTATTTATATTGAGGTAAGGGATGGGTCGGAAAGACTTTACCCCTCTAATTCAGAAGCTGCAAGAAAATAGGGGCTATTGTACTGCAGCATTAATTGCTTATTGTTTGAACTTGGTTCTTTTCTCACTTTATTCTTTTCCATTGTCTCTCCTAGGCTTTTGACCCTAATGGGAGAGTGGAGTAAGGGAGTATAGAGAACTAAGCTTCTTTTATGAGCTTTACTACTGTTGTAGGCTGTCCTTGAAAAATGGGTTTTACCTTCCAAGGCTTCCAGCAAAGACCAGTCTCATATCAACAGTTACATACAAAGTCTGGATGGATAAGGATCACAAAAGCCATCTAGCCTCAAAATACAGGATTATACTGTCTCAGAGATGAATGGTCACACTAGAGATTATTTATTTCATTGATCTCTTACATAGGATTGTCTATTTTTTTCAAAATTTAAATTTTGAAAACAAACTATATACTTTCACAATGTTTATGCTAAATAAAGTGTACACAAAAAAAACAAGAAAGGGAAACACAATATAAATTTTTAAGTTAAGTGTAACTCTATAAAAAAGAAAAAAATACCATTGTATAGACTTTATTTTTGTCCTTTACCTTTTCTTTTCTTTTTTTGTACATAAATCTCTTTTTTCTTTTTTTATTATGTTATGTTAGACACCATATAATACATCATTAGTTTGTTTTTTTTTAAAAGATTTTATTTATTTATTTGACAGAGAGAGAGACAGTGAGAGAGGGAACACAGGCAGGGGGAGTGTGAGAGGGGAAGCAGGCTTCCCGCAGAGCAGGGAGCCCGATGCGGGGCTCAATCCCAGGACCCTGTGATCATGACCTGAGCTGAAGGCAGACGCTTAATGACTGAGTCACCAGGCGCCCCAATATCATTAGTTTTTTGTTTTGTTTTGTTTTGTTTTTTGTTTCTTTGTTTTTTTTAAAGATTTTTTATTTATTTATTTGAGAGAGAGAGAATGAGAGAGAGCAAGCACATGAGAGGGGGGAGGGTCAGAGGGAGAAGCAGACTCCCTGCCGAGCAGGGGGCCCGATGCAGGACTCGATCCAGGGACTCCAGGATCATGACCTGAGCCTAAGGCAGTCGCTTAACCAACTGAGCCACCCAGGCGCCCAATATCATTAGTTTTTGATGTGGTGATCCACGATCCATTGTTTTCGCATAACACCCAGTGCTCCATGCAGTACGTGCCCTCCTTAATACCCATCACCAGGCTAACCAATCCCCGCACCCCCTACCCTCTAAAACACTGTTTGTTTCTCAGAGTCCATAGTCTCTCATGGTTCATCTCTCCCTCCAATACTCCCCCCATTTTTCCCTTCCTTCCCCTAATGTCCTCCATGTTATTCTTTATGTTCCACAAATAAGTGAAACCATATGATAATTGACTTTCTCTGCTTGACTTATTTCACTTAGCATAATCTCCAGTCCCATCCATGTTGATGTAAAAGGGTATTCATCCTTTCCGATGGCTGAGTAATATTCCATTGTATATATGGACCACATCTTCTTTATCCATTCATCTGTTGAAGGGCATCTAGGCTCTTTCCACATTTTGGCTATTGCAGACATTTCCACTATGAACATTGGGGTGCATATGGCCCTTCTTTTCACTACATCTGTGTCTTTGGGGTAAATACCCAGGAGTGCAATTGCTGGGTCATAGGGTAGCTCTATTTTTAATTTTTTGAGGCACCTCCACACTGTTTTCCAAAGTGGGGTACCAACTTGGATTCCCACCAACAGTATAAGAGGGTTTCCCTTTGTCTGCAACCTCTCCAACATTTGTTGTTTCTTTCCTTGTCCACTTTTGCCATTCTAACTGGTGTAAGGTGGTATTTCAATGTGGTTTTGATTTGAACTTCCCTGATGGCTAATGATGTTGAATATTTTTTCATGTGTCTGTTAGCCATTTGTATGTCTTCTTCAGAGAAGTGTCTGTTCATGACTTCTGCCCATTTTTTGCCTTGATTATTTGTTTTTTGGATGTTAAGTTGGAGAAGTTTTTACAGATCTTGGATACCAGCCCTCTATCTGTAGTATCATTTGCAAATATCTTCTCCCATTCTGTGGGCTGTCTCTTTGTTTTGTTGACTGTTTCCGTTGCTGTGCAGAAGCTTTTTATCTTGATGAAGTCCCAAAAGTTCATTTTGCTTTTGTTTCACTAGCTTTTGGAGATGTATCTTGAAAGAAGTTGTTGTGGCTGATGTCAAAGAGGTTACTGCCTATGTTCTCCTTTGGATTTTGATGGACTCCTGTCTCACATTGAGGTCTTTCATCCATTTAGAGTTTATCTTTGTGTATGGTGTTAGGGAATGGTCGAGTTTCATTCTTCTGCATGTGGCTGTCCAATTTTCCCAGCACAATTTATTGAAGAGACTGTCTTTTTTCCATTGCATATTTTTTCCTGCTTTGTCAAAGATTATTTGAACATAGAGTTGAGGGTCCATATCTGGGCTCTCTATTCTGTTCCATTGGTCTATATGTCTGTTTTTGCGCCAGTACCATGCTGTCTTGGTGATCACTGTTTTGTAATATCGTTTGAAATCGGGCAACAAGATGCCCCCAGCTTTGTTTTCCTTTTTCAACATTTCCTTGGTGATTCGGGGTCTTTTCTGATTCCATACCAATTTTAGGACTGTTTATTCCAGCACTTTGAAAAATGCCATTGGAATTTTGATCAGGATGGCATTGAAGGTATAGATTGCTCTGGGTAGCATAGACATTTTAACAATGTTTATTCTTCCGATCCATGAGCATGGAATGTTTTTCCATCTTTTTGTGTCTTCTTCAATTTCTTTCATGAGTGCTCTGTAATTCCTAGAGTATAGATCTTTTACCTCTTTGGTTAGGTTTATTCCGAGGTATCTTATGGGTTTTGGTGCTATTGTAAATGGAATCATTTCTTTAATTTCTCTTTCTAGAGTTGCATTGTTAGTGTATAAGAAAGCGACTGATTTCTGTGCTTTGATTTTGTATCCTGCCACATTACTGAATTGCTGTATGAGTTCTAGTAATTTGGGGGTGGAGTCTTTTGGGTTTTCCACATAAAGTATCATGTCATCTGTGAAAGGAGAGAGTTTGACTTCTTCTTTGCCAATTTGAATACCTTTTATTTCTTTTTGTTGTCTGATTGCTGAGGCTAGAACTTCTAGTACTATGTTGAAAAATAGTAGTGACAGTGGGCATCCTTGTCATGTTCCTGATCTTAAGGGAAAGGCTCTCAGCTTTTCCCTATTGAGGATGATATTCGCTGTGGGTTTTTCAAAGATGGATTTTATGAACTTGAGCAATATTCCTTCTATCCCTATACTCTGAAAAGTTTTAATCAGGAAAGGATGCTATATTTTGTCAAATGCTTTTCTGCATCAATTGAGAGGACTATATGTTTCTTCTCTCTCCTCTTATTAATGTGTTCTCTCACATTGATTGATTTGCGAATGTTGAACCTCCCTTGTATCACAGGGATAAATCCCACTTGGTCGTGGTGGATGATACTTTTAATTTATTGTTGCATCCTATTAGCTAGGATTTTGTTGAGAATTTTAGAATGCATATTCATCAGGGATATCGGCCTGAAATTCTCCTTTTTGATGGGGTCTTTGCTTGTTTTTGGGATTAAGGTAATGCTGGCCTCATAGAATGAGTCTGGAAGCTTCCCTTCTGTTTCTATTTTTTGAAACAGCTTCAGGAGAATAGGTATTATTTCTTCTTTGAATGTTTGGTAGAATTCCCCAGGGAATCCATCAGGCCCTGGACTCTTGTTTTTTGGGAGGTGTTTGATCACTGCTTCAATCTTGTTACTGGTTGTTGGCCTATTCAGGTTGTCAATTTCTTCCTGTTTCAGTCTTGGCAGCTTATAGGTTTCCAGGAAGGCCTCCATTTCATCCAGATTGCTCAGTTTATTGGCATATAGTTATTGATAATAATTTCTAAAAATTGTTTCTATTTCCTTGGCGTTAGTCGTGATCTCTCCCCTTTCAATCATAATTTTATTAATTTGAGTTCTTTCTCTTTTCTTTTGGATAAGTCTGGCCAGTGGTTTATCGATCTTATTAATTCTTTCAAGGAACCAGCTTCTAGTTTCTTTGATCTGATCTACTGTGTTTCTGGTTTCTAATTCATTGATCTCTGCTCTAATCTCAGTTATTTTTCTTCTATTGTGTGGCTTAGGCAAAATTTTTTTTGCTTTTTCTCTAGTTCTTTAAAGTGTAGAGTTAGTTGGTGAATTCGGATTTTTCTATCTTTTTGATTGAGGCTTGGATGGCTCTGTATTTCCCCCTTAGGACCGCCTTTGCAGTATCCCATAGGTTTTGGACTGATGTATTTTTGTTCTCACTGGTTTCCGTGAATTGTTTAAGTTCTTCTTTGATTTCTTGGTTGACCCAAACATTCGTGAGCAGAGTGGTCCTTAGCTTCCAAGTGTTTGAATTTCTGCCAGTTTTTTTCTTGTGATTCAGTTCCAGTTTTAAAGCATTGTGGTCTGAAAATATGCAGGGAATAATCTCAATCTTTTAGTATCGGTTGGGACTTGATTTGTGACCCAGTATGTGATCTATTCTGGAGAAAGTTCTATGTGCGCTTGAGAAGAATGAGTATTCTGTTGTTTTAGGGTAGAATGTTCTGTATATATCTATGAGGTCCATCTGGTCCAGTATGTCATTCAAAGCTCTTGTTTCTTTTTTGATTTTTGCTTAGATGATCTGTCTATTGCTGAGAGTGGAGTATTGAGGTCTCCTACAATTAACGTATTGTTATCAATATGACTCTTTATTTTGGTTAACAGTTGGCTTATGTAGATGGCTGCTCCCATGTTGGGGGCAAAGATATTTACAATTGTTAGATCTTCTTGTTGGATAGACCCTTTAAGAATGATATAATGTCCTTCTATGCCTCTAACTAGAGTCTTTAGTTTGAAATCTAATTTGTCTGATATAAGAATTGCTACCCAGCTTTCTTTTGAGGTCCTCTGACATGGAAGATGGATCTCCATCCCTTCACTTTCAGTCTGGATGTATCTTTAGGTTCCAAATGAGTCTCTTGTAGACAGCATATGGATGGGTCCTGTCTTTTTATCCAATCTGCAACCCTATGCCATTTTATGAAAGCATTTAGGCCATTCACTTTGAGAGTGATTATTGAAAGATATGAATTAATTGTCATCATGTTGCCTGTGAAGACCTTGTTTTTATAGATTGTCCCTATAAATTTCTGTTGTATATCACTTTTGGGGTCTTTCTCCTTTTATAGAACCCCCTTTAATATTTCTTGCAGGGTTGGCTTAGTGGTCACATATTCTTTCAGTTTCTGCCGGTCTTGGAAGATCTGCATCTCTCCATCCATTCTAAATGACTTCCTTGCTGGATAAAGTATTCTTGGCTGCATGTTCTTCTCTTTTAATACCCTAAATATGTCTGGCCAGGCTTTTCTGGCTTGCCAGGTGTCTGTGGATAGGTCTGACATTATTCTGATGTTCCTCCCTCTGTACGTAAGGAATCTCTTCCCCCTAACTGCCCTTAAGATGGTTTCCTTGGTTCTAAGATTTGCAAGTTTTACTATTACATGCAGGGGTGTTAGCCTGTTTTCCTTGATCTTGGGAGGGGTCCTCTCTGCCTCTAGGACACGAATGTTTGTTTCATTCCCAGGATTATGGAAGTTCTCAGCTACGATTTGCTCAGATATATCTTCTAGTCCTCTCTCTCTCTCCATTCCCTCTGGGATTCCAATAATTCTGACATTGCAACACTTCATGGTGTCACTTATTTCTCTGATTCTATTTTCATGGATTCTGAGGTGTTTTTCCCTGGCCTCCTCTTTTCCCTTTTTATCTATTAAATTGTCTTCCAGGTCACTAATTTGTTCTTCTGCTTCACTTACCCTGGCTGTTAGATTATCTAGATTAGATTGGATCTCACTGATAGCATTTTTAAGTTCTGCCAATTCAGCTTTCATTTCTGCCCTTAGAGACTCTATGTTGGCATTAATGATTTCCCCGTTCTAGCTATTGTGCTCACAATTGCTAGCCTGAATTCCATCTCCGACATCTTGGTTATATCTGCATCCATTTGTAAATCTGTGGCAGAATTCACAGCCTCTGAGTCTTTCCTATTTTGGGGGTTCCTCCTCCTAGTCATTCTGTTGATGGGTGGTTAAGGGAATGTATAGAGTCCATGTTATTGACCACAATCCAAGCAAGATGCACCTGTTTTCTAGGGACCTTAGGGTTGCTGGCCTCTTGTTCTCCCAGCCTGTCTTCTGGGGGAAGGCCCTGTCGCACTGTTACTCAGGCAACCTTTTTTGGGCAGAGTTGCCCTGCCCCCTTGTGGGGGGGGGTTGGGTTCAGTGGAAACCGGTTTTTGGGGGCTTTTGTTCTCTGGCGGCTTTCCCTGGTGGCTTTCCACATCTCTTCTGAGAGTCAGAGCAGAAGAGTTGGTTTCCAACCTCTGCTTCAGAGCAGAGAGATTGCAGTCTGTTCTTCAGTGAGCTCTCCAGGCCAAAGTCTCTCTGTTTCTGTCCATGCTGCTATAAACTGCAGCGTCCTGGGTTGTGCACCCCCTTCACAGCACAGGGTCAGGGCACGTCTCTGCCTTTTGCAATTCTCAACTCACCAGCCACCCCCAGTTCACACTCCCAGCCCTACCTCTCCGGTTTCCTTCTACAGTCCTTTCCCTGCCACTACCGGTCTGCGAGTCTTGCCCCATCCCCAGTGTGGGAGGCTTTCGCTCACTGCTGGTGTAGGATCCCCATGGCCAGGCTCCCTCCCGCTGCTGTTTATCCTCTGATATCTTCCTGCGGAATCACAGCACCCTGCTTTGTATCTTGAAACCAACCACCTGCGATCTTCTGTTTGTAGAGATCCAGATCTATCTTCTTACATTTCAGGCTGATTTCGTGAGTGCTCAGACTGGTCTGGTAGATATCCAGCTCAATTCCGGGGACCAGTTGGAATAAGGTCTCCTACTCCTCTGCCATCTTTTCCCAAATCGTACCTTTTATTTTTTTATAAGACTAGTGAAAACTTAGCCATGGATCAGCAGTGGTCCATGGAAAAATATATCCCTCATTTCTCTTTCTCTCATATCATATGTGTGTGTGTTTGTAGACATACATATACACATATATGTTCATATTTGTACTTATATATGTCTGTATATGCATGCATAAAAGGAAATATTTCCCTAACTTACTAATACATGTGTGCGTGTTTGTCCATATAACTGATCTAGACTTCTTATTGATGAGTTAATTATGGACTCACTTGGCCAGGATTGAAGAATGTCTTTTAATCTACATAAGAGTGAAAGGCTAGATAAATAGTTGGAGTAGAGTGATATATTTTAAAAATGGAACAAGATGCATTATATAAACTTTTTGTTTTCTGTTTGTTTTTATTGTGTTGGGCTTAACTTGGTTGAAGTTCTTGTATCATTTAGGATATTTATATTCTGATTTCAAAATAAATTATATTTATTACAAAGATTTTGCAAAGTATTTAAAAATACTAGAAGTGGGAAATATGACTCATAATCCTACCACACCAGATAACCACTTAACAATTTTGGTATACTTTTATCCTATATTTTTCAAATAAATTTGTTTGACACAGTATTGTACACACTGTGTGTGCTGTATTAGATCTTTCTTTATAAGATATAAAATGTATATATTTGATTGATAAAAACTAATGTTATATCAATAACTATATAATATTTTATAATACAGATATATTGAAATTACCTTCAGTAAATTCCTATTGCTGGAAACATAACTTGGTTATGATATTTTGCTATTATAAATAATGTCACATTGAATAAGTTTGTTTTTAAAGCTTGTCTATATATGGCATTATATTCTTAAGCTAGTTTTCCCAAAGTGAAATGACTCAATTGAAATATATAAACATTATATAGTCCCTTAGTAAATGTTGCCAAGTCGCCTTAACTTAGTTTTAGCTAATTTTCACTTAATTTCTTTCAGAGGCAGAAAAGGCTATATCTGAGAAGATGAACATTTTAACATTTCCAGGGCATTTCTCCCATTTCTATAAAAAGCTAGACTATTAACATCTCTATATTTGTTAGACTATTCATATCTCTGTTTATGTATGTATGTATGTTTCCTCATAAGAAACATACTTAGGCTGCCCTTTTATATAAAGGATACATTGTCAATGAGTGATACTTATTGTTAAGTACTTCCAAGCATGCATGAAGAATAGCTTTCTAATCCATGTGGTAGGTAGTTGTATGTACTGGTAAGGTTCACCCACATTTCAATAGCAGCTTCACTCTTTATTCACCTGTATAATTGCTTTTGATGCTGAGCAACAGACATGTAGAAAGTGTTCTAATTATTTGCATGCTCTGTGACTAAAGGGGATAAGAGTGAGTTTTAAAATACCAGAAATGTACATCTGAATGAATGCTATTCTTCAAATAATTTAAATTAGGAGGTTATATATGTAATCTAATTATGTTAACAATACTCTGAGAATTAGTGAAAATTCTATATTTGAGGGGATTTCAAGTCCATGTCCAAACTCCATGTTCTAATATTCATGCACCTTTGCAAGGTATTTTTAACTTATCTATCTAACCTTAGTATCAGTTTCTATAAACTAGGTTATTACAATGCAACAAACACTACCTAAATTTCAGTGGCTTAAACTAACAAAAGTATATTACAAAGTCTTATGTGGTCTCAGCCATGTCCTTAGGATAGTTGTCCTCTCTGTGATGGCTCAGTCATATAGGATGCTTCAATGGTGTGGCACCATCTTCACATTACTACCCTTCAGGGTTTAAATCAACAGGGGGAGAGTGATTAGAATTGTATGACTGAGCACTGTGAATTGTGTAAGACTTTTGAATCACAGACCTGTACCTCTGAAACAAATAATACATTATATGTTAAAAAGAAAAAAAAAGAAGAAGATAGCAGGAAAGGAAAAATGAAGGGGGACAGGAAATTGGAGGGGGAGACAAGCCATGAGAGAGTATGGACTCTGAGAAACAAACTGAGGGTTCTAGAGGGGAGGGTGTTGGGGGGATGGGTTAGCCTGGTGATGGGTATTAAAGAGGGCATGTACTGCATGGAGCACTGGGTGTTATATACAAACAATGAATCATGGAACACTACATAAAAAACTAATGATATAATGTATGGTGATTAACATAACATAATAAAAAAAAGAATTGTATTACTGATTGTAAATGCTTCTGCCTGCAAATAATTAATGGCACTTATTTTATCTTTCATTAGCTTCACCTAACTTAAAGAATGCAAAAAGATTCAATTTTCCCATGCATCCAGAGAAAAGGAGTACTAGGAGTACTGTAAGCACTAGTATTCTTTACCATGACTTATTTCCTATTACTTTCCTGCACATATACATACATTTCAATAAAGACAATATTTGCAGTAAAATTGTTTACTTTGCAAGATTGCTGTGTGCATTGTAAAGTGTCCCATTTTTGAGAGAAACAAAATTGCCCTCACTTATTTCTAAACATCATAGCAGTATTGCCATATTTGAGAACCTTTAAATTGGACTATTCTTAATCTCTCAAGTACATTTCATAGTTTTCTTTCTGTATGCTTTTGCTCATATTTAAAATCCCTGCTTCTTTATGTCCACCTATAAAAATTCTATCACTCTTTCATATTTTAACTTAAATGTTATTTTTTACAAAGTTTTATTTATTATCATCAGGTAGAAATTCTCCCTCCATCTGAATTCAAGTCTTACAACACTTAATACATCATACTTAGTGTTAGTCTTATTTTAAGCAATTTTGTAGAGTGGAAAAAATAAGAATTTAGAAGCCAGACAGGCCTGGATCTGAATCCTGGCTCTGCTATTTACTATCTATGTGACTATATGTGTTATATAAATTCTCTGAACTTTTTTTCTTATTTATAAAAAAGGGAGAAGATTATTAGTCTGTGTAGATTGCTATAACAGACTGGGTAGCTTATAAACAACAGAAGTTTATTTCTCACCGTTCTGGAAACTGGGACTCCAAGATCAAGTCACTGGCAAATTCAGTGTCTATTGAGGACACACTTTCTGATTTATAGATACCTTCTTGCTGTGCCCTCACATGGTGGAAGGGGCTAGGGAACTTTCTGGAGTCTCTTTTATAAAGTACTAATCTTATTCGTGAGGGTTCTACCCTGATGACCTAAGCATCTTTCAAAGGCTCCACATACTAATACCATCACTTTTGAAGGTTAGGATATCAAAATATGAATTTTGAGGAAACACAAACATTCAGACTATAGCTATTATATACTTCAAATAATTGTTGTGTGTATTAAATGCTCTATGACATATAGAGACCCAAGTAAACTGCTTGGTGCAGAGTAAACACTCAGTAAATGTACTTTATTTTCACCCTTTAGTCTTACTCCAGAGATTGTGACCCCATAAGAGAAGTTTATGGAATAGGCAGTCAAAGGCAATTTTTTCCCTCCATTATATCCAGCCATTTCTCTTACTCATTTCTAAATATTTTACTTCATCCATTTGAAACTATGGTTACATATTACAGTCCTCTGGGGTTATTTTCAAATTTTTACATCAATATTTTGGCTCCACTTTAGACTAATAAATCATCATTTATGGGAGTGGGACTCAGTATTTTTAAAACTTCTGAAGTACTTTTATTACATAACCAGAGTTAAGTACCACTCTATAGCATCTAAAATAGTGTTTCATACATCTCAAACATTCAGTAAGTATCTGTTGAATAAAATTATTTTTTTAAAGATTTTATTTATGTATTTGACAGAGAGAGAGAGACAGAAAGAGCAAGAACACAAGCAGGGGGAGTGGGAAAGGGAGAAGCAGGCCTCCCACTGAGCAGGGAGCCCAATGCAGGGCTCAATCCCAGGACCCCGGGATCATGACCTGAGCTGAAGGCAGACACTTAAAGACTGAGCCACCCAGGTGCCCTGAATAAATTATTTTTAACCACACAAACAAGCCAATGATAGCATTGCATTTTAAAATTATGTTTGTTAGCCTAAACCGTATTAGCCAACTTATTCAAGATGGTGGTCACCTTCTTTAAGTTTTGTTGACTTTTTAAATCAAAATCAAGTTCATAATAAAAAGATTATGATTTGTTACTATGAAGAATATTGAAAATAATATTGCTCACTCATAGAAAGCATTTTTCAAAAGGAAGGGAAGTCCAAAACGTTTTTCAACAATGGCAGCATTATCAGGCTCCTGTGAATGGCTTCCAAAATAAACTAATTTGAGTGCATGGACAAGTTTTAATTTATAAGTTTATATGTGACATTTTGAGCAATGAAGGCTCTTCCATGCTAATCATGTATTTTATTATTTTAAAACCTCAAAAGTTTATGGTATCTTCCTCATGAAACATACCAATATTAGTTTAGAATTTTTTCTGAAGTTATTTTCTTCTTTCAAGGCTTCTCCAATGTATATACTTGCCATATATCTGGGGGAAAATGAGTTTAAAGAAATCTGGAGTATAAAACAGAAATTGAGGTCATGAATATGAAATAATTTAATTTTTACACTTGCATCATAATTCTCTCTGACAGACACACTATTCAATGATGTCACCTTACATACAGTTAGGTTATTGCATTAGAATTGTCATGAATTATCTTCAATCAATTAAAAGAATTATGTGCTTCAAAGAATCACTATTCTAGTTATCAGTTGCTTTTTAGAGCTGCAAAAATGCATAGCAATAAAATCGCAAGACACAATTAACATTTTAATATCTGAAAATGTTACAGATCTAAGTGGTTCAATGCACTGATTTGTACAAGGTTTATAAGTTGTGAGTATACCTTCCCCACAATTTTCTCTTCTTTCAACTAAACACATATGACAATAAGGCTCTAGAGGATGGTGCATTCAAAAGATGAGGAGGTGGAGTTTATAAATTACTACCTGGGGGGCACCTGGGTAGCTTCATCAGTTAAGCCTCTGACTCTTGTTTTCAGGGCAGGTCATGATCCCAGGGTTGTGAAATTGAGCTGTGCATTGAGCTCTGTGTTTAGCACAAAGTCTGCTTAAGATTCTCTCTCTCCCACTCCCTCAGCCCCTCCCCCTGCTTGTGTATGCTCTCTCTCTCTCAAAATAAATAAATAAATATTTTTTTAAAAAAATCACTATCTGGGGCGCCTGGGTGGCTCAGTTGGTTAAGCGACTGCCTTCGGCTCAGGTCATGATCCCAGGGTCCTGGGATCGAGTCCCACATCGGGCTCCCTGCTCTGCGGGGAGCCTGCTTCTCCCTCTCCCACTCCCCCTGCTTGTGTTCCCTCTCTCGCTATGTCTCTCTCTGTCAAATAAATAAATAAAACCTTTAAAAAAAAATCACTATCTGGAGGAGAGCATCCTGCCAATAAGAAACACCCAGTTTGAACTGTTAGATTAGCAAAGAATAAATCTGTATTAATTTTGAGCTATTATACTGTTCATTCTATTTGTTATAGTAGTTTAGCTTACCATACAAAATATGTGGGCCCAGACACTCCTTTTTGTCCCTACGCCCAGAGGTGACAATCTCTTACTAGAGTCCCATATTAACTATTTTCAGAAGAGATATAGGCATAGACAAAAATTTCAATTTTTAAATTTGATATAGAAGATAGCTCATTCTAATGGTAAAAAGAAAATGTATATGACACAAAAGTGCTTTGTAAACAGAATTAGGTAGTCATGGGACGACTTAACAAGAAATCCAAATATGGCAAGCACAGAAAGGTATGAAATCTCAATCACAGGGTAGACTAATGATTTATTATTGATCTACAATGAAGGAGTCATGTCTTGTGACAGAAATCTCAGGTCCACCAGATGCAGTGTCTCTCTCCATTGTATCATACTAAATAAAAAGGTTACTAAATACAGTATATCTTAAAAGTTATCATCAAAAGAAAAAAAATTATTTATTTATATATTTTGAAACTCTATGAGGTGAGAGATGTTAACTAAACTTACTGTGGTAATCATTTTACAGTTTATGTAAATCAAGTCATTACGTTGTACATCTTAAACTTATATAGTGATGTATGTCAATTATATCTAAATAAAACTGAAAAATTAAAAAAAAAAAACAAGGCTAAATTCTTATTCTTTTTTCCCTCTTTTTTTGTAAAATTTTTGAAAACCATCTCCAGCTATGATAATACATTATTTCTTCAGAGTACAAAAACAATGATTAGATTATAGCTTTAGTTATATTTTAGTCCTCAGGAAACAAGACAGCCACCTTGATTATAGGAGACACACTATCTCCTAATAACCACAATTACATACTTTCTTATAAGGTGAATGATGACAACCTTCTGCCAATGGCTAATTTTAATCATTGTATACTTTACTACGCTTGTCTCTAAGAGAATAATCTTATCTCCAAGTTCATGAGGCACTTCTGAACTCCTTATCTAGCTCAGGAACTTTAACAGAAAATACTTTGATCCAGAGGAGGAGGCAAGATGGCAGAGGAGTAGGAGACCCCATTTCAACTGGTCCCCTGAATTTAGCTGGATAGCTATTAAACCATTTTGAACACCCAAGAAGTCAGCCTGAGATATAAGAATATATATCTGGATCTCTACAAGCAGAAAAGCGACTGTTTTATGCAAGGTAGGACATGCAGAGTCATGAATCTGTGGGGAGATATTGGAAGATAAAGAGAAGGGGGAGGGAGCCTCCATAAGCTGGCTCCTGGAAAGTAATATAACACCAGAGCACAAAATTGGAACCCTTAGAAATCTGCTCCAGTAAGAGACATCCCTCTCTGAAGGGCACTCTGGAATTGAAAAGGCAGAATTCTAGGTAGGGCATTGTGGTCTCAGGTTAGGAGGGACCAGAGAGCAAAAGGGGATTCCTGAAATTGTAGAGTCTGAGCCATGAGCTGGCCTGTGGATAACCGCTCTTTCTTTAACAGCCTGAAAAAAATCTGGAACCTGTGCCTATGACCTGGCAAAAACTCACAGAACAGTAGTGGCCAGAAAAGGATTTTAGAGCAGAACCCAGACCTGATTCCGGAGCTTCAGGTACACGCACAAGCCCACAGGCACTCATGGTTTTAGAATCACAAAGGGTAGAGGCACTCCAGAGCCCCTGAAACTACCTCTGAGAGAGTTGCTGTGGATGCACACCTTGGTAGGCTGCAGTTTTCAGCAGTGCATGCAGAAGTGGAGACTGTTTGTCCTGGAGGATTTATTAAAGAGCACACACTGAGATTTTTCTGACTTAGAGAGATTTGGCTGTGGCCATTTTTGCTCTGATCCTCTGAAGACGTTCAGAAAGCCCCCAGGGAACAAAAGCCACACAGAAGACCAGGTTCCACTGAGCCCATCACCCTGAAGACAAGAAGGAAGAACAGGTGGATGACAATACTATGGATCCTATAAGACTGAAATCCCAACACCAGGGGAAAATTGTATATTGAACTCCAGGTGTAGCCTCATTACTTATTATTCAGATATAATTTTCCTTTTTTTTTCTTTTCTTTTTTCCTTTTCACATGCTTTTTCTCTGTTGTACTTTGCTTTTTACTTTCTCCTCATATCACCTAGATGTCTATTATATCGACTTCTTTTTCATAGTCACTTTTTAACTTGCATTTTTACACACCAATATTTTTTATAGATATATGTTTTATTTTAGCCCATTTTTCACTCTTATTCAGTTTTATCTTTTTATATATACAAGTTTTACTTTCCTTGTAATTTTGGAACTTAGTGTCCTCTAACACACAGACCAAAATACACCCAGGAACAACTGAAACACCCTGCTTTGTCCACACTGAAAGATTATAGCCTCCATTCCTCTCCCCCCTTTTTAAAAATTTTTCATTTTTAAAATTTTATTCCTGTGTTTCATCTTGGCTTTAGTTTTTTGATGGTGGTGTCTGACCACCTCAGATTTTGTTAGGGTGCATCTAGTTTGGGTCGTGGTCAATATTTTGGATTCTGTTCATTCACTCAACAATCCCTCAACAGGATGACTAGGAGGAGGAAATCTCAACAAAGAAAAGAACCAGAGACAATGTCCTCTGCCACAGAACTAATGGATATGGATATAAGCAAGATATCAGAGAGAGATTTCAGGTTAGCAAACATGAAATCAATAGCTAGGCTTGAAAACAGCATTAGTGACAATATAGAATCTCTAAGGGTAGAAATGAGATCTAATCAGGCTGAACTTAAAAATGCTATGAATGAGATGCAGTCTAAATTGGATACTCTCACAGCCAGGGTAAGTGAAGCAGAAGAGCGAATCAGTGATCTAGAAGATAAGCTGATAGAAAGGAGGGAAGCTGAGGAAAATAGGGATAGGCAGCTGGTAGCGCATGAAAATAGACGAGATATCAATGATGCCATGAAATGATCCAATGTCAGAATTATTAGGATTCCCCAAGGAGGTGGAGAGAGAGAGGACTAGAAGATATATTTGAGCAAATCAGAGCTGAGAACTTCCCTATCTGGGGAAGGAAACAAGCATTTGTGTCCAAGAAGCAGAGAGGACCCCTCCCAAAATAAAAACAGATCAACAATCTGACATATAATAGTGAAGCTTGCAAATGTTAGAGCCAAAGATGCTATCCTGAGAACAGCAAGGGGGAAGAGATTTCTTACATATGGAGGAAGGACCTGTCCACAGAATCCTGGCCAGCCAGAAAGGGCTGGCAAGACATATTCAAGGTACTAAATGAAAGGAACATGCAGCTGAGAATACTTTATGCAGAAAGACTGTCATTCAGAATGGATGGAGAGATAAGAAGTTTCCAGGACAAGCAGAAACTAAAAGAATATGTGACCACCAAGCCAACCCTGCAAGAAATATTAAGGGGGATTCTGTAAACAAAGAGAAACCCCAAGAGTCACATAGACCAGAAAGAAATAGAAAATATACAGAAACAGGGACTTTACAGACAATACAATGGAACTAAATTCATATCTTTCAATACTTACTCTGAATGTAAATGGGATGAATGATCCCATGAAAAGACAAAGGGTATCATATTGGATAAAAAAGCAGGACCCACCCATATGCTGTCTAGAAGAGACTCATTTTGAACCTAAAGACACCTCTAGATTGAAAGTGAGGGGATGGAGAACAATTCACCATGTTAATGGACCCCAAAAGAGAGCTGGGTAGCAATCCTCATATCAGACAAACTGGATTTTAAACCAAAGGCCATAGTAAGAAATGTAGAGGGACACTATACCATACTTAAAGGGAATATCCAACAAGAAGATCTAATGATTATAAATACCTATGCCTCCAACATGGGAGCAGCCAATTATATAAACCAATTAATAACCAAAATAAAGAAACATATTGATAATAATATATTAATAGTAGGAGACCTGAACACTCCACTCACAGCAATGGACAGATCATCTAAGCAGAAGATCAAAAAAGAAACAAAATGTGTTTGAATGACACATTAGACCAGATAGACTTCGTAAATATATAAAGAACATTCCATCTTAAAACAAAGGAATACCCATTCTTCTCAAATGCACATGGAACTTTCTCCAGTATAGATCACATACTGGGTTACAAATCAGGTCTCAAACAATACCAAAAGATTGAGAATATCCCCTTCATATTTTCAGAACACAATGCTGTTAAACTGGAATTCATCCACAAGAAATTTGGAAGGAATTCAAACACTTAGAAGTTAAAGAGCATTCTGCAAAAGAATGATTGGGTCAACCAGGAAATTAAAGAAAAACTTAAACAATTCATAGAAATTAATGAAAATGAAAACACATTGGTCCAAAACCTATGAGATACTGCAAAGGCAATCCTAAGAGGGAGGGACTTAGCCATCTAAGACTCTCACAAAAAAATTAGAAAAATCCCAAGTGAAAAAGCTAACCCTATACCAAAAGGACCTGGAGAAAGAACAGCAAATAAAACCTAACCAAGCAGGAGAAGAGAAATAATAAAGCTTAGTGCAGAAATCAATGAAATAGAAACCAGAAAAACAGTAGAACAGATCAACGAAACTAGAAGCTGGTTCTTTGAAAGAATTGCTAAGATCGATAAACCTCTGGCCAGACTTATCCAAAAAAAGAGAAAAGACCCAAATTAATAAAATCGTGAAGGAAAGGGGAGCGATCACAACTAACACCAAGGCAATAGAGTCAATTATTAAAACTTATTACCAGCAGCTATATACCAACAAATTAAGCAATCTGGGACACTTATAAATGACCAAGGTTGAAACATGAAGAAACAGACAATCTGAACAGGGCAATAACCAGCAAGGAAACTGAAGCAGTAATCAAAAGCCTCCCAAACAACAAGAGTCCAGGGCCAGATGGTTTCCCAGGACAATTTTACCAATCATGTAAAGAAGAAATAATACCTATTCTACTGAAGCTGTTTCAAAAGATAGAAATAAAAGGAAAACTTCCAAACTCGTTCTATGCGGCCGGCATTACCCTGATCCCAAAACCAGGCAAAGACCCCATCAAAAAGGAGAATGACAGACCAATATCCTTGATGAACATGGATGACAAAATACTCAACAAGATCCTAGCCAACAGGATCCAACAGTACATTAAAAGGATTATTTACCATGACCAAGTGGGATTCATTTCTGGGCTGCAAGGGTGCTTCAACATTCAAAAAAAAAAAAAAAATTAATGTGATAGAGCACATTAATAAAAGAAAAGAGAAGAGCCATGATGCTCTCAATTGATGCATAAAACAACATTTGGCAAAATATAGCATCCTTTCCTGATTAAAACTTTTCAAAATATAGGGATAGAGGGAACATACCTCAATATCATAAAAACATCTATGAAAAGCCCACAGAAAATATGATTCTCAATGGGGAAAAACTGAGAGTTTTTCCCTTAAGGTCCAGAACACGACAGTGTTGCCTAGTCTCACCATTAGAGTCTAACAGAGTACTAGAAGTCCTAGCCTCAGTAATCAGATAACAAAAATAAATAAAAGGCATCCAAATTGGCCAAGAAGAAGTCAAAATCTCTCTCTTTGCAGATGACATGATATTTTATGTGGAAAACGCAAAAGACTCCACACCCAAATTAGTAGAACTCAAATAGCAATTTTGCTGTTTTTAGCAATTACTAGAATTCAAACAGTGGCAGGATACAAAATCAATTGCTTTTCTATGCACTAACAATGTAACTGAAAAAAGAGACATTAAGGAATCCATTCCATTCACTATAGCACAAAAACCATAAGATACCTAGGAATAAACGTAACCAAAGAGGTAAAGGATCTATATTCTAGAAACTACAGAACACTTATGAAAGAAATTGAGGAAGACACAAAAAGATGGAAAAACATTCCATGCTCATGGATCAGAAGAATAAATATTGTTAAAATGCCTATGCTACCCAGAGCAATCTACACTTTTAATGCCATCCCTATTAAAATACCACTGGCATTTTTCAAGGAGCTGGAACAAACAATCCTAAAATTTGTATGGAACCAGAAAAGACCCTGAGTCGCCAAGGGAATGTTGAAAAAGAAAAACAAAGCTGGGGGCATCACGTTGCCTGATTTCAAGCTATATTACAAAACTGTGATCACCAAGACAGCATGGCATTGGCACAAAAACAGACATATAGAGTAATGGAACAGAATAGAGACTCCAGAAATGGACCCTGAACTCTATGGTCAACTAATCTTCGAAAAATCAGGAAAAAATATCCAATAGAAAAAAGACAGTCTTTTGAATAAGTGGTACTGGGAAAATTGGACAACTATATACAGAAGAATGAAACTGGACCATTCTTTTACACCATACACGAAGATAAACTCAAAGTGGATGAAAGACCTCAATTTGACACAGGAATCCATCAAAATCCTAGAGGAGAATGTAGGCTGTAACCTCTTCAACATCAGCCACAGCAACTTCTTTCAAGTCGTGTCTCCAAAAGCAAGGGAAATGAAAGCTAAAATGAACTTTTGGGACTTCATCAAGAGTAAAAGGCTTTTGCACAGCAAAGGAAATAGTCAACAAAAATAAGAGGCAACCCACGGAATGGGAGAAGATATTTGCAAATGACATTGCAGATAAAGGGCTGATAGCCAAGATCTGTAAGGAACTTTTCAAACTCAACACCCAGAAAACAATTAATCCAGTCAAAAATGGGCAGAATACATGGACACTTCTCCAAAGAAGACATACAAATGGCCAACAGACACATGAAAAAATCCTCAACATCACTAGCCATCAGGGAAATATAAGTCAAAACCACAATGAGATACCACCTTACACCAGTTAGAATGGGAAAAATTAACAAGAAGGGAAAAAACAAATATTGGTGGGGATGTGGAGAAAGGGGAACCTTCTTATACTGTTGGCGGGAATGCAAGCTGGTATAGCCACTCTGGAAAAGAATATGAAGGTTCATCAAGATGTTAAAAATAGAGCTACTTTACGACCCAGCAATTGCACTACTAGGTATTTACCCCAAAGATAGAGTTGTAATGAAAGGAAGTGGTACATGCACCCCAATGTTCATAGCAGCAATGTCCACAATAGCCAAACTGTGGAAAGAGCTGAGATGCTCTTCAACAGATGAATGGGTAAAGAAGATGTGGTACATATATACAATGCAATATTATTCAGCCATCAGAAAGGATGAATACCCACCATTTGCATGGACATGGATGGAATTGGAGGAGATTATTCTAAGGGAAATAAATCAAGCAGAGAAAGACAATTATCATATGGTTTCACCCATATATGGAACATATGGAATAACATGGAGGACCATAGGGAAAGGGAGAGAAAATTGAAAGGGGAGAAATCAGCGAGGGACATGAATCATGAGAGACTATGGACTCCAGGAAACAAACTGAGGGCTTCATAAGGGAGGTGGGTGGGGTGATGGGGTAACAGGATGATGAGTATTAAGGAGGGCACGTGTTGGTGTTAAACACAACTAATGAATCATTGAATACTATATCAAAAACTAAGATACACTTAACAGTGACTAACTGAACATAATAATAAAAAAACAATAAAAAAATACTATATCCAGCAAAGGTATCTTTTAGAATGGCAGGAGAGATAGAGTTTTCCAAACAAAAATTAAAGAATTTGTGACCACCAAACCAGTCCTGTAAGAAATGTTAAAGGGGACTCTTTGAGTGCATGGGAGATGATAAAAGTGACAACAACAAGAAAGGATCAAGGATCTCCAGAAACAATGACAAAACAAGTAATAAAAGGGCAACAAATGAATATCCATCAGTAATTACTATGAAGGTAAATGGACTAAATGTTCCAGTCAAAAAACATAGGGTATCAGAATAGATAAAACAAACAACAAACAAAAAAAACCAAACAAAAACAAGACCCATTTGTATGCAGCCTACAGGACATTCATTTTAGAAGAAAGACACATGCAGATTGAAAGTGAGGGGATGGAGAAACACCTACCAGGCAAATGGATGTCAAAAGAAAGAGCAGCAATGTTTATATTGGACAAACTAGACTTTAAAACAAGAACTGTAACAAGAGCTGAAGAGCACTATATAAATATTTCCACACTCAACATAGGAGAACCCATATATACAAAATACTTAATAACAAACATAAATGAAATAAACAATAATAATACAATGATAGTAACAGAATTGAACACCACACCTGCATGAATGGACAGACCATCTTAACACAAAATGAACAAGTGAACAGTAGTTGTGAAAGACACACTGGATCAGATGGACTTAACAGGTATATTCAGAACATTCCATCCTAAAACAATAGAATACTCAGTCTTTATAATCCACATAGGATATTATTAAGAGTAGATCAAACATTAGGTAACAAAAAAGGCCTCAACAAATATAAAACAATAGAGATCATACAATCCGTATTTTCTAAACACAACACTATGAAATTTGAAGTTAACCACAAGAAAAAAATTAGGAAAAACCACAAATACATGGAGGTTAAGCAACATGCTACTAAACAATGAATGGGTCAACAAGGAAATTAAAGAAGAAATTTAAAAATACATAGAAAATTGAAAATGAAAACATGACAATCCAAAATCTTTGGGATGCAGCAAAAACTTCCTGATGTAAGAAGCAAGAAAAATCTCAAATATGCAACCAAACTTTACACCTAAAGAAGCTAGAAAAAGAACAATAAATGAAAGTTAAAACCCACACAAGAAGGGAAATAATAAAGGATAGAGCAAAAATAGGTGATATAGAAACAAACAAACAAACAAACAAAAACCACATAGAATAGATCAAGGGAACCAGGAACATGATCACTGAAAAATTAACATAATTCATTAACCCCCTAGCCACACATATATAAAATAAAAGAGAAAGGATCAAATTTTAAAAATCACAAATTAGAGAGGAGAGATCACCACCAGCACCACAAAAATACAAAAAATTATAAGAGAATGTTATGAAAAATTATATGCCAACAAACTGGATGACATAGAAGAAATGGATAAATTCCTAGAAACATATAAATTACCAAAACTGAAACAGAAAGAAGTAAAAAACTTGAACAGTTGATAACCTGCAAAGAAATTGAATCAGTAATCAAAATTCTCCCAACACACAAAAGCCCTGGGGTGGATAGAATCCCAATGGAATTCTACCAAATATTTAAAGGAGAGTTAATACCTATTCTTCTCAAATGTTCCAAAAAAGTAGAAATGGAAGGAGAATGTCCAAACCCATTATATGAGGCTAGCATTACCTTCATTCCAAACCCAGACAGAAACCACACTAAAAAAAAGTAGTAAAGGCCAATACCTCTGATGAAGATGGATGCAGAAATTCTCAACAAAATACTATCCATTAAAATCCAACAGTGTATTAAAAGAATCATTCATCATGATCAAGTGGGATTTATTCCTGTGTTGCAAGGGTAGTTTCATATTCGCAAATGAAACAACATGATGCACAACGTTAATAAAAGAAACGAGAAGAATCAGATGATCCTCTCAATAGGTGCAGAAAAAACATTTGACAAATTACAGAATGGATTCTGGTTAAAAACAAGCAGCAAAGTAGAGAAAGAAGGATATTAAGATAACATAACAACATAATAAAAGCCAAATATAAAAACCCACAACTAATATCATCTTCAATAAGTAAAAACTGAGAGATTTTCCTTTACAGTCAGGGACAAAACAAGGATGTCCACTGTCACCACTGTTATATAATATAGTACTGAATGTCCTAGCTTCAGCAATGAGAAAACACAAAGAAACAAAAAGCTCCAAAAAAATGAGGAATAATTCAAACTTTCACTATTTGAAGATGACGTGACTCTAGATAGAGTCTATGGCATGACTCTATGTAGAAAACCCAAAAGACTCCACCCAAAATTTACTAGAACTGATACACAAATTCAGTAAAGTCACAGGATACACAATCAATGAACAGAAATCTGTTGCATTTCTATATGCCAATAATGAAGTAGCAGAAAGAGAAATCAAGGAATGAATCCCATTTACAATTGCAAAAAACCATAAGAATACTAGCAATACACCTAACCAAAGAAGTCAAAGACTTGTACATTGAAAACTATAGAACACTTATGAAAGAAATTGAAGATGACACACAAAAAAGGAAAAATATTTCATGCTCAAGGATTGGAACAAAAAATATTGTTAAAATGTCTATATTATCGAAAGCAATCTATACATATATTGCAATCACTATCAAAAAACCACAAAGGGGGCACCTGTGTAACTCAGTGGGTTAAGCACTGACTCTTGATTTTGACTCATGTAGTGATCTCTGGGTCATGAAATTGAGCCCCGTGGCAGACTCCATGCTCAGTGGAGAGTCTGATTCTCTCTCCCTCTCCTTCTGCGCCTCCCCTCACTTTCCCTCTCTCTCTCTCTCTAAAATAATAAATAAATAAATAAATAAATAAATAAATAAATAAATAAATAAATCTTTAAAAAATACCACAAACATTATTCAAAGATTTAGAACCAAGAATCCTAAAATTTGTATGGAACAGCAAAAGAATCAGAATAGCCAAAATGATCTTGAAAAAGCAAAGAAAACCTGGAAGCATCAAAATCCCAGTCTTCCAGTTATATTACAAAGCCATTGTGATAAAGGCAATATGGTACTGGCACAAAAACAGACCCATAGATCAAATGGAACAGAATAGAAAACCCAGACATGGACCCAGACTATATGGTAAACTAATCTTTGACAAAACAGGAAAGAATATCTAATAGGGAAAAGACATTCTCTTCAACAAATCGTGTTGGGAAACCTGGAGAGCAACATGCAAAAGAATGAAACTAGACTCTATGAAATTGAAACTCTACCTTATACCATACACAAACATAAAAAATGGAAGAAAGACCTAAATGTTAGACAGGAATCCATCAAAATGCTAGAGCAGAACACAGTCAGCAACTCTTTGACATTGGCCTTAGCAACTTCTTATAAGACACAGCTCCAGAGGCAAGGAGGAAAAAAATAAAATATGAACTATTGGGAATTCATCTACATAAAAAAGCTTCTGCATAGAGGAGTAAAAAAAAAAATCAACAAAACTAAAAGGCAACCTTCAGAATAGGAGAAGATATTTGCAAATGACATATTTGATAAAATGTTAGTATCTAAAATATATAGAGAACTTATAAAAGTCAACACTCAAAAAAGAAATGATCCAGTTAAATGAGCAGAAGACATTAATAGACATTTTCCCAAAGAAGACATCCAGATGGCCTGCAGACTCATGAAAAGATGCTCAACATCACTCATCTTCAGGGAAATACAAATCAAAACTACAATGAGATACCACTTCACACCAGTCAGAAGGGCTAAAATTAGCAACACAGGAAACAACAGGTGTTGGTGAGGATGTGGAGAAAGGGAAACCCTCTTGCCCTGTTGGTGGGAATGCAAACAGGTGCAGCCACTCTGGAAAACAGTATAGATGTTTCTCAAAAGGTTAAAAATAGAACTACTCTATGATGTAGCAATTACACTCTTAGGTATTTACCCCAAGGATACAAAAAAAAAAAAATACTGATCTGAAGGGATACATGTACACTGATGTTTATAGCACATTATCAATAATAGCCAAATTATGGAAAGAGCCCAAATATCCATCAACTAATGAATGGATAAAGATGTCATACTATACATATAAAATGGAATATTACTCAGCCATAAAAAAGAATGAAATCTTAGGCACCTGGGTGTTCAGTCATTAAGTGTCTGCCTTTGGCTCAGGTCATGATCCCAGAGTCCTGGGATTAAGCCCTGCATCAGGCTCCCTGCTCTGCGGGAAGCCTGCTTCTCCCTCTCCCACTCCCCCTACTTGTGCTCCTGTTCTCGCTCTGTCTCTTTCTGTCAAATAAATAAATAAAATCTTTAAAAAAAGAATGAAATCTTACCATTTGCAACTATGTGGATGGATCTGGAGTGTATTATGCTAACTGAAATAAGTCAGTCAGAGAAAGACAAATACCATATTATTTCACTTATATGTGGAATTTAAGAAACAAAACAGATGAACAGGGGGAAACAAAGAGAGAGGAAAACCATAAAACAGACGTTTAATTATACAGAACTGAGTGTTGCTAGAGAGAATGTGGGCAGGTGGATGGGTTAAATGGGTGATGGGTATTAAGGAGGGCACTTGTGATTAGCACTAGGTATTATCTGTAAAGGATTCATCACTAAATTCTACTCCTGAAACTAAAATTACACTATGTGTTAACTAATGAATTAAAAAAAAAAACAAAAAACAAAACTTGAAACTACAAAGAAAAAATACTTAAAAAATGATAGAAGAGATCAATGAGATCAGGAGCTGGTTCTTTGAAAAAGTTAATAAAATGAATAAACCCCTAGCCAGACTTATAAAAATCAAAAGAGAAAAGGCCCAAATAAGTGAAGTCTCAAATGACAGAGGAGAAATCAACAACCAACACCACAGAAAGACAAATTATAAGAGAATATTATGAAAAACGATATGCCAACAAATTGACGAACTGGAAGAAATGGACAAATTCCTAAAACATATAAACTACCAAAACTGAAAAAGGAAGGAATAGAAAACTTGAATAGACTGATAACCAATAAAGGAATGAAATCAATAACTAAGTATCTACCAACAAACAAAACTCCAGGGTCACATGGCTTCACAGGCAAATTCTAACAAAAAAATTGAAAATTTAATACCTACTCTCAAACTATTCCAAAAAATAGAAAAGGAAGGAAAACATCCAATTTCATTCTAGGAGGCCATCATTATCCCATACAAAAATTAGATAAAGCCTCCACTATAAAAGAGAACTACATGGTAATGTCCCTGATGAACATGGATGCAAAAATTCTCAGTAAAATACTAGCAAACCAAATCCAACAATACATTAAAATGTCATTTACCATTATCAAGTGGGATTTATTCCTGGATTGCAAGGGTGGTTTGATATTTGCAAATGAGTCAACATGATACACCACATGAATAAAAGAAAGTATAGGAAACATGTTCATTTCACTAGATGAGGAAATAATATTTCACAAAGTACAGCACCCATTCATAATAAAAATCCTTAACAAAATAGGTTTAGAGGGAATATACCTCAACATAATAAAGGCCATATATGGAAAACTCACATCTCATATCATCCTCAATGGGCAACAACTGAGAGATTTTCCTCTACTGTTAAGAACAAGTCAGGGGGAGCGCCTGAGTGGCTCAGTCGGTTAAGCGTCTGCCTTCGGCTCAGGTCATGATCCCAGCGTCCTGGGATCGAGCTCCGCATCGGGCTCCCTGCTCAGCGCGAAGCCTGCTTCTTCCTCTCCCACTCTCCCTGCTTGTGTTCCCTCCCTCACAGTCTCTCTCTCTGTCAATTAAATAAATAAAAAAAAAAAAAAAAAAAAAAAAACAAGTCAGGGATGTCCACTCTCACCACTGTTATTTAACATAGTACCAAGGTCCTAGCCACAACAATCACCACACAAAAGAAATAAATGTATCCAAATCGGCAAAGAGGATTAAATTTTCACTATATGCAGATGAATTGATATTCTATATAGAAAACCCAAAAGACTCCACCAAAAAATTGCTAGAACTGGGATGCCTGGATGGTTTAGTCAGTTAAGTGTCTGCCTTCGGCTCAGGTCATGATCCCAGGGTCCTGGGATTGAGTCCTGCATGGGGCTCCTTGCTCAGCGGGGAGCCTACTTCACCTTCTGCCTGCTCTGCCTGCCACTCCCCTTGCTAGTGCTCTCTCTCTCTCTGACAAATAAATTAATAAAATCTTTAAAAAATGCTAGAACTGATACACAAATTCAGTACAGTTGCAGGATACAAAATCAATGTACTAAAATATGTTGTATTTTTATACACCAATAATGAAGCAGCATAAAAAGGAATTAAGGAATCAGTTCCATTTACAATTGCACCAAAACCAGTAAGATACCTAGGAATAAACCTAACCAAAGAGGTGAAAGATCTGTACTCTGAAAACTATAAAACTTTGATGAAAGAAATTGAAGACAACACAAAAAAATGGAAAGACATTCCATGCTCACGGATTGGATGAACAAATATTGTTATAATCTTCATGCTATCCAAAGCAATCTATACATTTAATGTAATCCCTGTCAAAATACCAACAGCGTTTTTCATAGAAATAAAACAAACAATCCTAGAATTTGTCACAAAAGACCCCAAATAGTCAAAGCAAACTTAGAAAAGAAAAGCAAACCTCATACACATGGGCTGTTCTCCAATTTGGCTATTATGAAAATGTTGGTATAAACATTGGGCTGCATGTAATACTTGAACAAGTTTTTTGTATTCCTTGGGGAAATATCTATTAGTGCAATTGTTGGATCATAGGGTAGTTCTATTTTTAATTTTTTGAGAAACCTGTACTGTTTTCTAGAGTGATGGCAGCAGTCTGCATTCCCACCAAGAGGGCAAGAGTTTTCCCTTTCTCCACATCCTTGCTAACACCTGTTGTTTCTTGTGTTGTTGATTTTAGCCATTCTGACAGGTGTGAGGTAATATCTCATTGTAATTTTGATTTGTATTTCATTGATGATGAGTGATGTTGAACAGCTTTTCATGTGTCTGTTTGCCATTTCTATGTCTTCCTTGGAAAAATATCTATTCATGTATTTTATCCCATTTTAACTGGATTATTTGCTTTTAAGATATTAAATTTTATAAATTCTTTGTATTCTTTGGATACTAACCCTTTGTCAGACATATTTAAAATGTCTTCTATTCTGCAGGTTGCCTTTTAGCTTTGTTGATTGGTTCGTTCGTTGTGCAGAAGCTTCTTATTTATTTTTGTTTGTTTTACTTTTAATGTTTTATTAATTTATTTGAGAGAGAGAGATAAAAAGAGAGAGAGAGCTTGGGGGAGGGGCAGAGGCAGATAGAGAATCTCAAGCAGACACCCCACTGAGTGTGGAGTCTGATGCATGGCTCGATTTCATGACTCTGAGATCATGACCTGAGCCAAAAGCCAAAAGTCAGACACTTAACTGACTGTGCCACCCAGGCACCTCAGAAGATCTTTATTTTGATGAAGTCCTAATGGTTTATTTTTGCTCTTATTCCCTTTACATTAGGACACATATCTAGAAAGAGGTTACTATGGGCAATGTCAAAGAGATTAGTGCCTGTGTTCTTCTCTAGGATTTTAATAGTTTCCTGTCTCACATTTAGGCCTTTCATACATATTGCATTTATGTTTGTTTATGGTGTAAGAAGGTGGTCCAGTTTCATTCTTTCACATGTTGCTGTCCAGTTTTCCTAAAACCACTTATTGAAGAGACTGTTTCTTCCCCCCATTGGACACTCCTGCATTGTCAAAGATTAAGTGATCGTATAGTTGTGATTTCATTTTTTGGGTTTTCTGCTCTATTCTATTGATCTGTGTGTCCATATTTGTGTTAGTACCATACTGTCTTGATCACTACAGCTTTGTAACATAACTTGGAGTGTGGAATTGTGAAGCTTCCAGCTTTGCTTTTCTTTTTCAAGGTGGGTTTGCCTATCTGGAGTCTTTTGTTGTTCTATACACATTTTTGGATTCTTTCTTCTAGCTCTGTGAAAAATGCTGGTGGTATTTTGATAGGGATTGTGTTAAATGTGTAACCTGTTTTGGGTAGTATAGACATTTTAAGAATATTTCTTCTTCTGATCCATGAGCATGGAATGTCTTTCCATTTCCTTATGTCCTCTTCAATTTATTTCATTAGTGTTTTATTGTTTTCAAAGTACAGGTCATCTCTTTGGTTAGGTTTATTCCTACATATCTTAAGGTTTTAGTGCAATCGTAAATGGGATTGTTTTCTTAATTTCTCTTTCTGCTGCTTCATAATTGATGTGTAGAAATGCAACATATTTTAGTACACTGATTTTGCATCCTTTGACTTTACTAAATTCTTTTATCAGTTCTAGTAGTTTTCTTTTTGTTGTCTGGTTGTTATGACTAGGACTTCCAGTACTATGTTAAATAAGATTTGTGAAAGTGGATATTCCCATCTGGTCTTGACCTTAGAGTAAAAGATCTCAGTTTTTCCCCATTAAAGAAAATATTAGCTGTGTTTTTTTCATATATGGCCTTTATTATATTAAGGTATGTTCTCTCTAACCTCAATTATTGAGGGTTTTTATCATGAATGGATGTTGTACTTTGTCAAATGCTTTTTTGCCTCTATTTAAAAGTTCATATGGGGGGCGGAGCAAGATGGCGGAGGAGTAGGAGACCTGGATTTCATCTCCTCTCAGGAATTCAGCTGGATAGGGATCAAACCATTCTGAACACCTACAAACTCAACAGGAGATCGAAGAAAAGAATAGCAACAACTCTCTGAACAGAAAAGCGACCACTTTCTGGAAGGTAGGACGTGCGGAGAAGTGAATCCGAGGCGATATTCGGGAGGATAGACGGCGGGGGAGGGGCCTCCGTCGGCCGCTTCTGGCAAGTGATAGAGCAGCAGAGCACAAAATCGGAACTTTTAGAAGTCTGCTCTGCTGAGGGACGTCACTCTGGTGGCAAAGTGGGGGGTGGAACCCTCGCGGGACAGTGTGGTCTCAGGACCCTCGGTGTCACAGGAAGACCGGGGGTGCCTGAGTGCGGCAGAGCTCCCAGGGATCGGAGCAGGGAAGCCGGCTGCAGAGACGGAGCCCAGGCGCGGGCTCTCAGCTCGGGGTTGCTATAAACCGTGATCCGCGGCACAGTCAGGCCACTGCTCCTCCAGCAGGGACCCAACAAGCGACAGATCCGGGGAGACTCACCTTCTTCCCCCGGGAGGAGAGGTGCGGGAGCGCACCGCGGGGATCTGCTGGGTTTGGAGACTCCACCCGGGATCGGGTGCCAGATAGAAAGGCGCGGTCACAGGCCGGGTGAGCGCGGAGTGTGGCCGGAGGCCGGGGAGACAGGAGTGACTGACTGCTGTTCTCTGGGGGCTCGCTGAGGAGCGGGACCCCGAGTTCTCGGCTCCGCCGGGGCGGAGACTGGGAGGCCGCCATTTTCACTCTCCGCCTCCAAAGCTGTACGGAAAGCTTGCAGGGAACAAAAGCTCCGGAGAGCAAACCCGAGCAGATTACTTAGCCCGGGCCGGCAAGGGCGGGGCAATTTTGCCTCCGGCAAAGACATTTGGGAACCACGGCAACAGGCCCCTCCCCCAGAAGATCAGCGAGAACAGCCAGCCAAGACCAAGTTTACCGACCAATGAGAACGGCAGAACTCCAGCGCTAGGGGAATACTGCACATAGAATTCATGGCTTTTTTACCATGATTCTTTAGTCTTTCAAAGTTAATTATTTTTTTTTAACTGTCTTTTTTTCTTTTTTCCTTTTTTCTTTTTTTTTGAATTTTTCTTTTTCCCTTTTTCAACCAACATCTTATCAATCCCTTTTTTAAAAAAAAAAAAATTTATTTTTCATTTTTAAAGTCATATTCTATCCCTTCATAGTAGTTACCTGTATTTTTGGCATATATATATAAGTTGTTCTCTCTTTAAAATCTTGAGATAGTTTCTTCTAACAGATCAAAATATACTCTAAATCTCTAGTGTATGGTTTTTTTCTACTCCCCTGCCTGATCACATTCTCTCCCTTTTTTCTTTTTTTTTTTTTTAATCCTCTTCTTTCTTTTTTCAAACAACTTATCAAATCCTTTTTTAAAAATTTTTTTATAATTTCCATCTTTACAGTCATATTCCATCCCTTCATCATATCAACCCTTATTTCTGTACATATATAAGTTTTTCTTTCTTTAAAATTTTGGGAGGGACTTTCTTTTAACAGACCAAAATACACCCAAAATCTAGTGTGTGGCACTGATCTATAATCCAGCCTGATCATATTTGATCACATTCTGTTTTTGTTTTGTTTTGTTTTGTTCTGCTTTTGTTTGTTTTTATCTTTATCTTTTTCTTTTTTCTTTCTTTCTTTCCTTTTCTTTTTTCTCTCTTTCCCTTTCTTTTCCTACTGCTTCAGGTCTTTTCTGATTTGTTTAGAGTATATTTTCTGGGGACGTTATTACCCTGCTAGCATTTTGTTCTCTCATTAATATATTCTCCTCTGCACAAAATGACAAGACGGAAAAAATCACCTCAACAAAAAGAACAAGAGGTAGTACCGACTGCCAGGGACCTACTCAATACGGACATTAGTACGATGTCAGATCTAGAGTTCAGAATCATCACTTTAAAGATACTAGCTGGGCTTGAAAAAAACATGGAAGTTATTAGAGAAACCCTTTCTGGAGAAGTAAAAGAACTAAAATCTAACCAAGTAGAAATGAAAAAGGCTATCAATGAGGTGCAATCAAATATGGGGGCGCTAACTGCTAGGATAAATGAGGCAGAAGAAAGAATCAGTGAGATAGAAGACCAAATGATGGAAAATAAAGAAGCTGAGAAAAAGAGAGATAAACAACTACTGGATCACGAGGGCAGAATTCGAGAGATAAACGATACCATAAGACGAAACAACATTAGAATAATTGGGATCCCAGAAGAAGAAGAAAGAGAGAGAGGGGCAGAAGGTATATTGGAGCAAATTATAGCAGAGAACTTCCCTAATTTGGGGAAGGAAACAGGCATCAAAATCCAGGAAGCACAGAGAACCCCGCTCAAAATCAATAAAAATAGGTCAACACCCCGACATCTAATAGTAAAACTTACGAGTCTCAGAGACATAGAGAAAATCCTGAAAGCAGCTCGGGAGAAGAGATATGTAACCTACAATGGTAGAAACATTAGATTGGCAACAGACTTATCCACAGAGACCTGGCAGGCCAGAAAGGACTGGCAGGACATATTCAGAGCACTAAATGAGAAAAATATGCAGCCAAGAATACTATATCCAGCTAGGCTGTCATTGAAAATTGAAGGAGAGATAAAAAGCTTCCAGGACAAACAAAAACTAAAGGAATTTGCAAACACGAAACCAGCCCTACAACAAATATTAAAAGGGGTCCTCTAAGCAAAGAGAGAGCCTAAAAGCAACATAGACCAGAAAGGAACACAAACCATATACAGTAACAGTCACTTTACAGGCAATACAATGGCACTGAATTCCTATCTTTCAATAGTTACCCTGAATGTAAATGGGCTAAATGCCCCAATCAAAAGACACAGGCTATCAGATTGGATTAAAAAACAAGACCCATCGATATGCTGTCTGCAAGAGACTCATTTTAGACCCCAAGACACCCCCAGATTGAAAGTGAGGGGGTGGAAAACCATTTACCATGCTAATGGACACCAAAAGAAAGCTGGGGTGGCAATCCTTATATCAGACAAATTAGATTTTAAACCAAAGACTGTAAAAAGAGATGAGGAAGGACACTATATCATACTTAAAGGGTCTATCCAACAAGAAGATCTAACAATTGTAAATATCTATGCCCCTAACATGGGAGCAGCCAATTATATAAGGCAATTAATAACAAAAGCAAAGAAACACATTGACAACAATACAATAATAGTGGGGGACTTTAACACCCCCCTCACTGAAATGGACAGATCGTCTAAGCAAAAGATCAACAAGGAAATAAAGACTTTAAATGACACACTGGACCAAATGGACTTCACAGACATATTCAGAACATTCCATCCCAAAGCAACGGAATACACATTCTTCTCTAGTGCTCATGGAACATTCTCCAGAATAGATCACATCCTAGGTCATAAATCAGGTCTCAACCGGTACCAGAAGATTGGGATCATCCCCTGCCTATTTTCAGACCACAATGCTTTGAAACTAGAACTCAATCACAAGAGGAAAGTCGGAAAGAACTCAAATACATGGAGGCTAAAGAGCATCCTACTGAAGAATGAATGGGTCAACCAGGAAATTAAAGAAGAATTAAAAAAATTCATGGAAACCAATGAAAATGAAAACACAACTATTCAAAATCTTTGGGATACAGCAAAGGCAGTCCTAAGAGGAAAGTATATAGCAATACAAGCCTTTCTCAAGAAACAAGAAAGGTCTCAAGTACACAACCTAACCCTACACCTAAAGGAGCTGGAGAAAGAACAGCAAATAAAGCCTAAACCCAGCAGGAGAAGAGAAATCATAAAGATCAGAGCAGAAATCAATGAAATAGAAACCAAAAGAACAGTAGAACAGATCAACGAAACTAGGAGCTGGTTCTTTGAAAGAATTAACAAGATTGATAAGCCCCTGGCCAGACTTATCAAAAAGAAAAGAGAAAGGACCCAAATCAACAAAATCATGAATGAAAGAGGAGAAATCACAACCAACACCAAAGAAATACAAACAATTATAAGAACATATTATGAGCAACTCTATGCCAACAAATTAGATAACCTGGAAGTAATGGATGCATTCCTAGAGATGTATCAACTACCAAAACTGAACCAGGAAGAAATAGAACACCTGAACAGACCTATAACCACTAAGGAAATAGAAGCAGTCATCAAAAATCTCCCAAAACACAAAAGCCCAGGGCCAGATGGCTTCCCAGGGGAATTCTACCAAACATTTCAAGAAGAATTAATACCTATCCTTCTGAAACTGTTCCAAAAAATAGAAATGGAAGGAAAACTTCCAAACTCATTTTATGAGGCCAGCATTACCTTGATCCCAAAACCAGACAAAGACCCCATCAAAAAGGAGAATTACAGACCAATATCCCTGATGAACATGGATGCAAATATTCTCACCAAAATACTAGCCAATAGGATCCAACAGTACATTAAAAGGGTTATTCACCACGACCAAGTCGGATTTATCCCTGGGCTGCAAGGTTGGTTCAACATCCGCAAATCAATCAACGTGATACAATACATTAACAAAAGAAAGAACAAGAATCATATGATCCTCTCAATAGATGCAGAAAAAGCATTTGACAAAGTACAGCATCCTTTCTTGATCAAAACTCTTCAGAGTATAGGGATAGAGGATACATACCTCAATATCATAAAAGCCATCTATGAAAAACCTACAGTGAATATCATTCTCAATGGGGAAAAACTGAGAGCTTTCCCTCTAAGGTCAGGAACGCGGCAGGGATGTCCACTATCACCACTGCTATTCAACATAGTATTGGAAGTCCTAGCCACAGCAATCAGACAACAAAAAGAAATCAAAGGCATCCAAATCGGCAAAGAAGAAGTCAAACTCTCACTCTTTGCAGATGATATGATACTTTATGTGGAAAATCCCAAAGACTCCACCCCAAAACTGCTAGAACTCATACAGGAATTCAGTCAAGTGGCAGGATAGAAAATCAATGCACAGAAGTCAGTGGCATTCCTATACACCAACAACAAGTCAGAAGAAAGAGAAATTAAGGAGTCGATCCCATTTACAATTGCACCCAAAACCATAAGATACCTAGGAAGAAATCTAACCAAAGAGGCAAAGGATCTGTACTCAGAAAACTATAAAATACTCATGAAAGAAATTGAGGAAGACACAAAGAAATGGAAAAACGTTCCATGCTCATGGATTGGAAGAACAAATATTGTGAAGATGTCAATCCTACCTAGAGCAATCTATACATTCAATGCAATCCCCATCAAAATACCATCCACTTTCTTCAAAGAAATGGAACAAATAATCCTAAAATTTGTATGGAACCAGAAAAGACCCCGCATAGCCAGAGGAATGTTGAAAAAGAAAAGCAAAGCTGGCGGCATCACAATTCCGGACTTCCAGCTCTACTACAAAGCTGTCATCCTCAAGACAGTATGGTACTGGCACAAAAACAGACACATAGATCAATGGAACAGAATAGAGAGCCCAGAAATGGACCCTCAACTCTATGGTCAACTAATCTTTGACAAAGCAGGAAAGAATGTCCAATGGAAAAAAGACAGTCTCTTCAACAAATGGTGTTGGGAAAATTGGACAGCCACATGCAGAAGAATGAAACTGGACCATTTCCTTACACCACACAGAAAAATAGACTCCAAATGGTTGAAAGACCTCAATGTGAGACAGGAGTCCATCAAAATCTTAAAGGAGAACACAGGCAGCAACCTCTTCGACCTCAGCCACAGCAACTTCTTCCTAGAAACATCGCCAAAGGCAAGGGAAGCAAGGGCAAAAATGAACTATTGGGACTTCATCAAGATAAAAAGCTTTTGCAAAGCAAAGGAAACAGTCAACAAAACCAAAAGACAACTGACAGAATGGGAGAAGATATTTGCAAATGACATATCAGATAAAGGGCTAGTATCCAAAATCTATAAAGAACTCATCAAACTCAACACCAAAAGAACAAAGAATCCAATCAAGAAATGGGCAGAAGACATGAACAGACATTTTTCCAAAGAAGACATCCAAATGGCCAACAGACACGTGAAAAAGTGTTCAATATCGCTCGGCATCAGGGAAATCCAAATCAAAACCTCAATGAGATACCACCTCACACCAGTCAGAATGGCTAAAATTAACAAGTCAGGAAATGACAGATGTTGGCGAGGATGCGGAGAAAGGGGAACCCTCCTACACTGTTGGTGGGAATGCAAGCTGGTGCAGCCACTCTGGAAAACAGTATGGAGGTTCCTCAAAAAGTTGAAAATAGAGCTACCATATGATCCAGCAATTGCACTACTGGGTATTTACCCCAAAGATACAAAAGTAGGGACCCGAAAGGCTACGTGCACCCCGATGTTTATAGCAGCAATGTCCACAATAGCCAAACTGTGGAAAGAGCCAAGATGTCCATCAACAGATGAATGGATAAAGAAGACGTGGTATATATATACAATGGAATATTATGCAGCCATCAAAAGGAATAAGATCTTGCCATTTGCAACGACGTGGATGGAACTGGAGGGTATTATGCTGAGCGAAATAAGTCAAACAGAGAAAGACATGTATCATATGACCTCACTGATATGAGGAATTCTTAATCTCAGGAAACAAACTGAGGGTTGCTGGAGTGGGGGGTGGGGTGGGAGGGATGGGGTGACTGGGTGATGGACACTGGGGAGGGTATGTGTTCTGGTAAGCGCTGTGAATTGTGCAAGACTGTTGAATCTCAGATCTGTACCTCTGAAACAAATAATGCAATATATGTTAAGAAAGAAAAAAAGAAGAAGAATGTAGCAGGAGGGGAAGAATGAAGGGGGGGAAATCGGAGGGGGAGAAGAACCATGAGAGACAATGGACTCTGAAAAACAAACTGAGGGTTCTAGAGGGGAGTGGGTTGGGAGGATGGGTTAGCCTGGTGATGGGTATTGAGGAGGGCACGTCTGCATGGAGCACTGGGTGTTATGCACAAACAATGAATCATGGAACACTATATCTAAAACTAATGATGTAATGTATGGGGATTAACATAACAATAAAAAAATTTAAATAAAAAAAAGTTCATATGGTTCTTATCATTTATTTTATTGATGTGATGTGTCATGTTGATTGATTTGGGAATATTGAACCACCTTTGCGACAAAGAAATGATTCCCACTTGATTGTGGTGAATGATTCTTTTAATGCACTGTTGGATTCAATTTGCTAGTCTTTTACTAAGAATTTTTGCTTCCATTTTCATTAGGGATATTGGCCTGTAGTTATCTTTTTTTAGTAGGTTTTTATCTGGTTTTGATATCACAGTAATACTGGTCTCACAGAGTGAATTTGGATAGTCTCCTTCCTTTTCTAATTTTTTGGAATAGTTGGAGAGAAACAGGCATTAAATCTTCTGTAAATGTTTGGTAGAATTCAGCTGTGAAGCCATCTGGCCCTGGACTTCCATTTATTGGGAAAGTTTTTATTACTGATTCAATTTCCTTCTTCATTATTGGTCTTTTCAAGTTTTCTATTTGTTACCCTTTCACTTTTGGTACTTTATATGTTTCTAGGTGTTTATCCACCTCTTCCAGTTTGTCCAATTTGTTGTCATATATTTTTTCATAGTATTCTATTATATTGCTTGAATTTCTGTGATGTTGGTTGTTATTTCTCTTCCCTCTTTTATGATTTTATTTCTTTGGGTCCTGTCTCTTGTTCTTGATAAGTATGAGTTTATCAATTTTATTAATTTTTTCAATGAACAAGCTCATGGTTTCATTGATCTGTCCTATTGTTTTTAGTTTCTATGTCATTTATTTCTGTTCTAATTTTTAGATTTAGGCTTCATTTGTTGTACTTTTTCTAGCTCCCATAAGTGTAAGGCTATGGTGTTTATTTGAGATTTTTCTTGCTTCTTATTATAGGTCTGTATTGCTATATACTTCCTTTTTAGGATCACTTTTGCTGCATCTTAAAGGTTTTGTGCCTCATGTTTTATTTTCGTTTGTTTCCATGTAGTCTTATTTCTTCTTTGAGTTCCTGGTTGACCCATTCATTCTTAATAGCAGGTTCTTTAACCTCCATGTAGTTGTCATCTTTGCAATTTTATTTTTCTTGTGGCTGACTTCAAGTTTCATAGAGTTGTGGTCAGAAAATATGCATGCTATGATCTCAATCTTTTTTTGTTGTTGAGGCCTGACTTGTGACCGAGTATATGATGTATTTGGGAGAATAACGCATGTTCAGTTGAAAAAAAATGCTTATTCTGCTGCTTTAGGTTGAACTGTTCTGAATATATCTGTTAAGACGATCTGTTCTAGTGTGTCATCCAAAGCCATTGTTTCCATGTTGATTTTCTACTTAGATGATCTGTCCATTGATGTAAGTGGGGTGTTAAAAATCCCCTACTAGTATTGTATTATTATCAATGAGTTTCTTTATGTTGTTTATTAATTGTCGGGTGTTCCCAAGTTTGGGGCATAAATATTTACAATTGTTAGATCTTCTTGTTGGAAAGTCCCCCCTTATTATGGTATAGTGCCCTTCTTCATCTCTTGTTAGTCTTTAGTTTAAAATCCAGTTTGTCTGATATAAGTATTGCTACTTTGGCTTTTTTTAAAATGTCATTTGCATGATATATGTTTCTGCATGTCCTTACTTTCAATCTGCATATGTCATTAAGTTTAAAATGAGTCTCTTGTAGGCAGCATATAGATGGATCTTGTTTTCTTATCTATTCTGATACCCTTTTGATTGTCTTTTGATTAGAGCATTTAATCCACTTCCATTTAGAATAATTATTGATAGATATGTATTTAGTGTCATTATAGTCCTTGTTTTGTTGTTTCTGGAGATGTTCTCTGTTCCTCTCTTGTCTTTGTCAATTTTGGTAGTTCCTCTCCACTCAGAATCCCCTTTAATATTTCTTGTGGGGCTTGTTCAGTGTTCATGAACTCCCTTAGATTTTGTTTGGGAAACTCTATTTTTCCTTCTCCTCAGAATGATAGCCTTGCTTGATAGAATATTTTTGGTTGGAAATTTTTCCCATTCAGCACCTTGAATATATCATGCTGCCTTCTTCTGGCTTACCAATTTTCTGTGTAGAGATCTGCTGCTAGCTTTATGGGTCCACCATTGTAAGTTGGGGACTTCTTTTGTTTGCTGTTTTTATATTTTTCTTTATCACTATATTTTGCAAATTTAATTACAATGTATCTTGGTGTTGGCCTACTTTTGTAGATTTTGATGACAACTTTCTGTGCCTTCTGGATGTTGATGTCTGTCTCCTTCCCCAGATTTCGGAAGTTTTCAGTTATTATTTCTTCAAATAAATTTTCTGGTGCCTTTTCTTCTCTTTTCTTCTGGAACTTCTATAGTATGACTGTTATTATATTTGATGGAGTCACTGAGTTCTTAAGACTATTCTCATGTTCCATATTTTTTTTCTCTTTTGTTCAGCTTCATTATTTTCCAATATTTTATCTTCTCAATCACATATTCTTTCCTCTGCTTCTTCCATCCTTATTTTCAATGAGTCAATGCTCTTTCAAATAGCAGTTATTGCATTTTTCATTTATTACTTCTTGTTTTGTTAACACTTTTATCTCTACAGTAATGACCTCCCTGAAGTCTTCCATTCTTTTCTCAAACACAGTGAATATCCTTATGATTTTTTATGTAAATTCTCCATTGGACATGTTACTTATATCTGTTTCAGTTATATCTTCATCTGTGACCTCTTGTTTCATTTGGGATGAATTCTTTTGTTTGCATTTTGCCTAGGTCTCTGTCTTCTTCTGTGTATTTGAAAAATCCATTATGTTCCCTGTTCCTGAGAGCAATGGTTCTATGTAGAAGAGGTCACATAGTGTCCAGGGCCTGGTGCTTCAGGGAATTTCACTAATGCTTGTTGCATGGAGACTGCTGTTGTGTTTTGGCTGCTCTGTCTTCCAGTCTGGTCATCTACAGAAGCTCTCCTTGCCCACAGTGGTCAGTGTTTGGTTCTTGGCCAGAATGTGGAGAATTTTAACTATGTGTGCTCAGGTCTGCATGTTAAATGGGATCTGATCTAATTCCAATAGAACTGAAGCCTGCCAAATTCTCTGGTCATGAGCCATAGTGTGGGCAGTGGTTTCTACAGGTCTTCAGAAGAAGGTTCCTGCCATACTGGGACTGAGGCAAATGTGACTGAGAATGGCAGTACCACCAGATTGCAGGTGTGTGGGACTTGTGTAAGCAGGTTAGGTAGTCAGTGTCTGCTCTGTGCTGCTTTCCACAGGTGGCTCGGTGTTTATGCTGAGTGTCAGAGGCGGGAAGTGTTGCCAGCCATCTCCTTTGTCCCCAGAGAGGAGCTTCCATGCACATTGCCTCTCAGGGAAGCACTCTGAGAAGAACAGCCTCCTCACTTTGTGTCCCAGGCATTTTTCAGATTGTTGTTTCCACACCATCTGCCTCTGGGTTGTTTCCCTAACTTCTATCTAGGAGAAGTGCAGTGCCCTCCTGGCCCTATCCCAGCAAAGCCTGGTGACTTAAAACTCTAGGCTTTATGGACATGGCATGGGCAGGTGCTTGTGCTGATCTGGGGCAGTGTCTTGCCATACTAGGGCTGAGGCAGGTTTGACTGAGAAAGAAAATCATGTTGGAGCACAGAGGTGTGGGATCTGGTGTAAGTATGTTAGGCAGGCTATGTCAAGGATCAGCTGCTTTCCACAGGTGGCTCTGCATTTATGCTGAGGGGCAGGGGAGGTAAATGGTGCCATCCAACTTCTTTGTCCCCAGAGAAGTGTCTCTGTAAATGCTACCTCTCAGGGATACACTCCAAGAATAGCAAATAATCTCCCCACTGTGTTCCCAGAGAGTTCTTCAGATTACCGTTTTCAAGCCATCTGCCTCCCGGTTGTTTACCTGTCTTCTTTCTAGGAGTAGGGGTGCTCTCATGGCTATACCTCAGCCAAGCCCACCAAACTTTAAAACTCCAGTCTTTATGTCCTACTGGTTGCAAGAAATCATGAAAATCAGACCCTCTTATTTTCCCAGCCAGTGGCTTTGGGAAAATCTCCTTGTGCATTGCCCTGTGTGCCCCTCTCTCTCTTGCCTTTCTCTGTGACCATGGTTCCCTCCCCTCCACAACACTTGTGATCCGTTTCTCCTCCAAACCTTGTCTCCTCACTTCCTACATTATTTGATGTGGCTTCTTCTCTCCTGTAAGTTGTGGAGTTTGTTCGGTCAGTCTTCAGGTTGATATCTGATATATTTAGAATGATTTGGTAGTTATCTAGTTGTATTCAAGGGACCAGAGGAGCCTAGGGTCTTCCTACTTCACTGCCATCTTAGATACCTTCCCCAACTACTGATTTTTTAATCAAGTTTTAAATCACACCAAGAAATAAGTGTTGAGAAATTTTTTAAAAAATGTATTTCTATTCTTAGTAAAATGTCACAGTGCCATCCCAATGTCACAGTATCATCACACCTCATTATTACAATCCTTCTCTTCTCCCCTTACATGTATATATACACACACAACTTGAACTGTGTTTAGGGAGGCACTAAAGCTTAGTGATTGAGAGCGCATGCTCTGGAGTCTGACTGCCAGAGTTCATATTCTCATTCTACCACTTATCAGATGTTTGATTTTCAGCAAACAAATTAGGTTCTTTTAAACTTAATTGCCTCATTTATGAAAATAAATGACACTAGTAGCGCCTACCTTAAATGAGGAGTTGTTGTGAAAGTTAAGAAATTAATGCATCTAAAGAAGGTAGAACAGAACTCAGCACATAGTATTCATATTTCTTCAGAAACATTCACCGTAACACCAGAAGCTACAGATTATTTCTTTTCTGATTTTGCCTCAGTGGAATAAACTCTAGAAGAATAGCCCTGTACCTACTATTTTGTCACATAGTGACATAGTATATATTCTAATATCAGTAAGTATTGGCATAATAAAGATTAAAAAGCATTGTTTTTTTAGTTGTTTCTCTGCTGTAATATTATACATAGGCATCTAGTTAAAGCCATATCAGTAGATTCAACTTTAAGGCTTGCCCAATAATTTATTAAAGGTAATATATGAAATATCTTTTATAATCTAAAAATAATAATTTTTGCCAATTTCTTCAAAAAGCAAATGAAAATCATCACCTTAAAATTGTAGATGAACACTGAGAAATATGAATGTCTTCATTCCAGAAATTTTGGCAAATAGCAGGGTATCAATGAGGAATATATAAGGGTCAGGGTGAAGATTTATTTGAGGAAATCATAGCTGGAAACTTCCTAAATATGGGGAAGGAAACAGACATCCAGATCCAGGAGACACAGAGAACTGCCATCAAAATTTTAAAAAGAAGACCAACACCAAGACATATTGTAATTAAATTTTCAAAATACACGATAAAGAAAAAAAAATCATAAAAATATCAAGACAAAAGAAAGCCTTTACTTAAAATGGAAGACCCTAAGGCTAGCAGCAGATCTCTCCAAAGAAACTTGGAAAGCCAGAAGGCAGTGGCATGATATACCCAATGAGCTGAAAGGGGAAAATTTGCAGCCAAGAATATTCTATCCAGCAAGCCTATCTTTCAGAATAGAAGAAGAGATAAGAGTTTCCCAGACAAACAAAAAATAAAGGTGTTCATGACCACTAAATGAGCACTGCAAGAAATATTAAAGGGGACTCTTTGAGTGGGAAGGAAAGACCAAAAGTTACAAAGACTAGAAATTAATAGTGAATATCTCCAGAAACAATAACAAAACAAGTAATAAAATGGCACTAAATACATATCTATCAATAATTATTCTGAATGCAAATGGAGTAAATGCTCCAATAAAGACCCATGGTGCTAGAATGGATGGAAACACAAGACCTATCTATGTGCTGCCTACAAGACACTCATTTTAGACCTAAAGAGACCTGCAGATTGAAATCATGCAAATGAACATAAAAAAAAAAATCCTCAGTAACAATACTTATATCAGATAAAGTAGATTTTAAACCAAAGACTGTAACAAGAGATGAATCATCATCATAATAATAATACTAATAAAGGGGACTTTCCAATAAGATCTAAAAATTATAAATATTTATGCCTCCAACTTGGGAGTAACCAAATATAAAAAAAAAAAAACTCAATGATAATAATGCAAAAATAGTAGGAGACTTTAACACCCCACTTACATCAATGGACAGATAGATCATTTAAGCAGAAAATCAGCAAGGAAACAATGGCTTTGAATGACACACTGGACCATATTGACTTAACAGATATATTCAGAACAGTCCATCCTAAAGCAACAGAATACATATTTTTTTTTTAAATGCACATGGGACATTCTCCTGAATAGATCACATACTAGGGCACAAATAAGGCCTCAATAAGTCCAAAAAGTTTGAGATCATACCATGCATATTTTCAGACCACAACACTATGAAACTTGAATTCAACCCCAAGAAAAAAACAATTGGAAATACCACAGATACATTGAGGTAAAGAATATCCTACTAGGGATGCCTGCATGGCTCAGACAGTTAAGTGTCTGACTCTTGATTTCAACTCAGGTCATGATCCCAGGGTTGTGAGATTGAGCCCCATGTTAGTCTTCCTGCTGGACATGGAGTCTGCTTAAGATTCTCTCTCCCACTCTCTCTGACCCTCCACTCCCACTCACGCTCTCTCTCTCTTAAAAATAGAGAAAAAAAAAAAATCTTACTAAGGAATAAATGGATCAACCAGAAAATCCCAGATGAAATTAGAAAAAAAATACATGGAAAAAAATAAAAATGAAAACACAATGGTCCAAAATCTTTGGGATTCAACAAAAGTGGTTGTAAGAAGGAAGTATAGGCCTACTTCAAGAAACAATAAAAATCTCTAATAAACAACTTCACTTTATACCTGAAGAAGGTGGAAAAAGAACAACAAACTAAACCTAGCACCAGCAGAAGATAAATAATAAAAATTATAGCAGAAATAAATGGTATACAAACTAAAATAAAAAAAAAAAATAGGACAGAGCAATGAAATCACCAACTGGTTCCTTGATAAAATTAATAAAGTTTACAAACCGCTAGCCAGACTTACCAAAAACAAAAGAGAAAAACCCAAATAAATAAATAAAATCACAAATGAGAGAATAGAAATAACAATGAACACCACAGAAATACAAATAATTTAGAAGAATATTGTGAAAAAATATATGCCAACAAATTGGACATTTTGGAAGAAATGGATAAATTCCTACAAACATACAAAGTGCTAAAACAGGTGCCTGGGTGGCTCAGTCAGTTGGACATCTGGCACTTGGTTTTGGCTCAGTTCATGATCAAGCTCCAAGTAAGGCCCCAAGCTCAGCAGGGAGTCTGCTTCTCTATCTCTCTCTCTCTCCCTCTGCCACTTCCCCCACTTTCACTGTCTCTCTAAAATAAATAAATAAAATAAATAAATAAATCTTTAAGAAAAAAAGGAATACCAAAGATGAAACAGGAAGAAATAGAAAACTTGAACAGACTGATAACCATCAAATAAATTGAATCAGTAATCAAAAATTTCCCAACAAACAAAAGTCCAGGACCTAATGGATTTCCAGGGGAATTCTACCAAACATTTGAAGGAGAGTTAATATCTATTATTCTCATTCTGTTCCAAAAAATAAGAATGGAAGGAAAACTTTCAAATTCATTATTTGATGCCAGCATTACCCTGATTCCAAAACCAAGGACTACACTAAAAGGGTACTGTGGGCCAATATCCATGATGAAGATGGATGCAAAATTCTTTTTTTTTTTTTTAAAGATTTTATTTATTTATTTGAGACAGAGAGAATGAGAGAGAGAGAGAGCACATGAGAGGGGGGAGGGTCAGAGGGAGGAGCAGGCTCTCCGCCGCGCAGGGAGCCTGATGCGGGACTCGATCCAGGGACTCCAGGATCATGACCTGAGCCGAAGGCAGTCGCTTAACCAACTGAGCCACCCAGGCGCCCGATGGATGCAAAATTCTTAACAAAATACTAGGAAATCTAATCCAACAATACATTAAAGGATTCCTCCACCACAATCAAGTGGGATTTGTTCCTGGGCTGCAAGGTTGGTTCAAAATTCACAAATCAATCAATATGATATACACCACATTAAAAGAAAGAAAGGATAAGAACTATATGAACTTTTCAATAAATGTAGGAAAATACATTTGACAAAATATAACATTATTTTGTGTTAAAAATTCTTAACAAAGTAGGTGTACAGGGAAAATACCTCAAAATAATAAAGGCCGTATATGAAAAACCCACTGCAAATATCATCCTTCATGGGGAAACCTGAGAGGTTTCTCCACTATAATCAGAACAAGACAGGGATGTCAACTTTCACCACTGTAATTCAACATTGTAGTGGAAGTCCTAGCCTCAGCAATGAAACAGCAAAAATAAATAAAAGCATCCAAATCATCAAGGAAGAAGTCAAATTTTCACGATTTGCAGATATATATATATCCCAAAAGACTCCAAGACGAAATTGATAAAACCGATACATGAATTCAGTTGTCACAGTATACAAAATCAACATACAGAAATGTGCAGCATTTCTGTACACCAATAATGAAGCACCACAAAGAGAAATCAAGGAATCAATCCCATTTTCAATTTGACAAAAAACCCATGATATCTAGGAATAAACCTAACCAAATTGTACTCTGAAAACTATAAAACACTGATGAAAGAAATTGCAGAGGACATGAAGAAATGGAGTGGAAAAACAAATATTGTTAAAATGTCTATATTATCCGTAGCAATCTACACAGTGCAATCCCTATCAAAATACCAGCAGCATTTCTCACAGAGCTAGAACAAACAATCCTAAAATTTGTATGGAACCACAAAAGACCCTGAATATCCAAAGCAACCTTGAAAAAGAAAAGCAAAGCTGAAGACACCTCAATTCTAGACTTCAACTGATATTACAAAGCTGCAGTCATCCAGACAGTATGGTACTGGCACAAAACAGACACATCCCAGAAATGAACTCCCATTTATATGGTCACTTAAACTTCAACCAAGCAGAAAAGAATATCCAATGGAATAAAGACAATCTCTTCAACAAATGGTGTTGGGAAAACTGGGCAGCAACATGTAAAAAAAGGAAACTGGACCACTTTCTTACACCATACACAATAATAAATTCAAAATGGATGAAAATCCTAAATGTGAGACAGGAAACCATCAAAATCCTAGAGGAGATCACAGGCTGTAATCTCTTTGACTTCAGCTGTAGAACTTCTTACTAGATATGTCTCCTGAGGCAAGGGAAACAAAAGCAAAAATAAACTACTGGGGCTTCATCAAAATGAAAATTTGCAAAGGGAAGTACATAATCAAAACTGAAAGGCGGGCGCCTGGGTGGCTCAGATGGTTAAGCATCTGCCTTCGGCTCAGGTCATGATCCCAGGGTCCTGGGATCGAGCCCCACATCGGGCTCCTGGCTCGGCGGGGAGTCTGCTTCTCCCTCTCCCCCTGCTCATGCTCTCTCTCTATCTCGGTGTCTCAATTGAATAAAAAAAAAAAAAAACTGAAAGGTGACCTATGTAGTGGGAGAAAATATTTGCAAATGACATCTGATAAAGGGTTTGTATCCAAAATATATAAAGAACTTATAAAATTCAACACCCCCAAAATGAATAATCCAATTAGAAAATGGGCATAAGACATGAATAGACATTTTTCCAAAGAAGACATATAGATGGCTAACAGACACATGAAAAGATGCTCAACATCACTCATCACTACAATGAGATGTTACTTCACAGCTGTCAGAATGGTAAAATTAACAATGCAGGAAACAAAAGGCAAGGATGTGGAAGAAGGGGAACATTCTTGCCCTCTTGGTGGGAATGCAAACTGGTGCAGCCATTTGGAAAACAGGATAAGGTTCTTCAAAAAAGTAAAAATAGAACTACTGTATGATACATCAATTGCTCTACTAGGTATTTATCCAGAAGATAGGAAAATACTAATTCGAAGGGATCCCAATGTTTACAGCAACATTATCAATAATAGCCAAATTATAGAAAGAGCCCAAATGCCCTTGACTAATGAAGGGAGAAAGAATATGTGGTGGGGTGCCTGGATGGCTCAGTCAGTTAAAGTGTTTGACTCTTGGTTTCATCTGGAGTCATGATCTCAGGGTTGTGGGATTGAGCCCCATGTTGGGCTCTGCACTCAGCACAGAATCTGCTTGTCCCTCTCCCTCTGCTCCTCCTCCCTCCGTCTCCCAAATAAATAAATAATAAGTAAAATCTTAAAAAAAGGAATATGTGGTACACACACACACACACACACACACAATGGAATATACTCAGCCATAAAAAAGAATCAAATCTTGCCATTTGCAATGACATGGTTGGAGCTTGAAAGTATTATGCTAAGTGAAAAAAGTCAGAGAAAGGCAAATACCATATGATTTTATTCATATGTGGAATTTAAGAAATAAAACAGATGAACATAGTTGGAAAAAAAGTGAGGCAATCCAAGAAACAGACTCTTAACTATAGAGAACAAACTGATGGTTACTGGAGCGGAGGTGGGAGGGGAGATGGGTTAAATAGGTGGTAGTTATTAAGGAAGGCACTTGTGATGAGTACTGATTGTTATATGTAAGTGATGAATCAGTGAATTCTACACCTGAAACTAATTTTATGCTGTATGTGAACTAATTTAATTTTTTTTCGTATTTTATTTATTTATTTTTTATTATGTTCAGTTAGCCACTGTATAGTACATAATTTGTTTTTGATGTAGTGTTCAACAATTTTAGTTAAGTATAACACCCAGTGCTCATCACAGCACGTGCCCTCCTCAATACCCATCACCCTGTTACCACCTCCCCCCACCCTCTTCCCCTTTGAAATCCCCAGATTGTTTCTCGGGGTCCATAGTCTCTCATGGTTCATCTCCCTCTCTGATTTCTCCCCCTTTGGATTTCCCTCCCTTCCCCAATGGTCCTCTGTGCTATTGTTTATGTTCCACATATGACTGAAACCATATGATAATTGTCTTTCTCTGTTTGACTTACTTAACATAATCCCCTCCAGTTCCATCCATGTCCATGCAAATGGTGGGTATTCATTATTTCTGGTGGCTGAATAATATTCCATTGTGTATATGTACCACATCTTCTTTATCCGTTCATTCGTTGAAGGTCATCTCAGCTCCTTCCACAGTTTGGCTATTGTGGACATTGCTGCTATGAACATTGGGGTGCACATGCCCCTTCCTTTCACTACATCCTTATCTTTGGGGTAAATACCCAGTAGTGCAATTGCTGGGTCGTAGTGTAGCTCTATTCTTAACATCTTGAGGATTTAAATAAAAATTTGGAGAATAAGAGAAATAAACTTGTGAGTAAAAGCAAAAATTAAAATAATGTAAAATAAAAATAAGATGCTTGGTACACACAAAACAAGAAATACATAAGTGTCAAAACCTACCTCGAATCTACAGAAAAGAAACCTATGCTGTAGAAGGACTATATGACCTACTTACTGTCAAAAAGCTAAAATTCACTTGACTCTTTGCCTAGGAAGTCTGAGACAAATGAGTCAGTTACCACTTTTATGGTATGGTCTTAACAAAAGCACTTGGTAAATTCATATAAATAAAGTATTCTAGACTTTCCTATGGGGAATTTAGAACTCTGGTGGGGGGATGTGGGACAATCTTAATAATAGCTACTCTTATGTATAGACCAGATAAAGAACAGTGGGTATATACTGTAGGTATCACAGAAGATTTCAAAGAGACTTTCCTAAACTCTGTTCTCCAAAGTTTACCAAGAAGTTGGTGTGCATAAATATGCAAGTTGAATGGCAAAGTTTTCTTAAAATTGAGATATAATCCACATACCATAAAATCCACCATTTTAAACTCTATAATTCAGTGGGTTTTAATGTATTCACGTTGTAAATTGTGCACCCATCACCAATACCTAATTCAAAAACATTTCCATCACTCCCAAAGAAACCTAGAAGTAATTAGTCAATCCCCACTTCACCCTACCCCTACCGGTGACAGCTACATATTATAATTCTCTATTTATGTATTTGCCTATATTCAGCATCTCATCTGTAAAGAATAATTTATTTTGTGCCTTTTTGTGCCTGGCTTCTTTAACTCTGACTACTGTCTTCAACATTCATCAATGTTACAACATGTACCGTTACTTCATTCCTTTTTAGTGCTAAATAATATCCCATTGTACGATCAGAGCACATTGTGTTTATTCCTTCATCAGTTGATGACTGAATGGTTTGTCTCTACTTTTTAGCTATATGATCAGTGCTCCTATGAACATTTGTGAACAAGTTTCTGTGTGGATATATGTTTTCAGCTATTTTGGTTAAATAATAAAGAGTGGAATTGCTGGAATGTATAAAAATCTTATGTTTAATATACTGAGAAATTGCCAAACATTTCCACAGGAACTGCAGGTTTTTTACATTTTCAACAGCAATGAATGAGTGTTCCAGTTTCTCCATTTCCTCCCCAATACTTATTACAGTCTACCTCTTTTTGTTGTTGTTATTATACCCATTCTAGTGGACTTGAAGTGGTATCTCATAGTTTTTTAAATTATTTTTTATATTGAAATATACCTGACATATAACACTGTCCTAGTTTAAGGTATGCAACATGTTGATTTGATACATTTAAACTTGCAATATGATTATTACTATATCCTTAACCAACACCTGTATCACACAGATATTTTTTTTTATTTTTGTGTGAGAACTCTTAAGATCGAGTCTCATAGCAATAAGCAAAGGAAAAATAAACACACACACAGAGATAAACCAAGGAACAGACTCTTAGATATTTCTATTAATTTTTAACTGAAGTATTTTTGACATAGTATTACATTAGTTTCAGGTGTACAACATAATATTTTGACAATTACATACATTATAAAGTGCTCACCATAAGTGTACTTACAATCTGTCACCACACAAAGTTATACAATATTATTGATTATATTCCCGATGCTGCACTTTTCATTCTCATGAATTGTCTATGTTATAAGTTTAAGTTTGTATGTCTTAATCCCCTTCATCTATTTTCTCTATCTCCGCAACCCCTTCCCTACTGGCAACCACTAAAGTGTTCTCTATATTTATGAGTCTGTTTCACTTTCATTGTTGTTGTTCTTTTTTTTTTTTTTTTAGGTTCTATATATAAGTGAAATCATATGGTATTTATCTTTTTCTGTCTGACCCATTTTTCTTGGCATAATACCCTCTAGGTCCATCCGTATCATTGCAAATGGCAAGATTTCATTCTTTCTTTTTAAAATTTTTATTGTTATGTTAATCACCATACATTACATCATTAGTTTTTGATGTAGTGTTCCATGATTCATTGTTTGTGCATAACACGCAGTGCTCCATGCAGAACATGCTCTCTTTAATACCCATTACCAGGCTGACACATCCCCCCACCCCCCTCCCCTCTAGAACCCTCAGTTTGTTTTTCCAAGTCCATTGTCTCTCATGGTTCATCTCCCCCTCCGATTTCCCCCCCTTCATTCTGCCCCTCCTGCTATCTTCTTCTTCTTTTTTTTCTTAACATATATTGCATTATTTGTTTCAGAGGTACAGATCTGTGATTCAACAGTCTTGCACAATTCACAGCACTCACCATAGCACATACCCTCCCCAGTGTCTATCACCCAGCCACCCCATCCCTCCCACCCCACCCCCCACTCCAGCAACCCTGTTTGTTTCCTGAGATTAAGAATTCCTCATATCAGTGAGGTCATATGATACATGTCTTTCTCTGATTGACTTATTTCGCTCAGCATAACACCCTCCAGTTCCATCCACGTCATTGCAAATGGCAAGATCTCATTCCTTTTGATGGCTGCATAATATTCCATTGTATATATATATACCACATCTTCTTTATCCATTCATCTGTCGGTGGACATCTTGGCTCTTTCCAGTTTGGCTATTTCATTCTTTTTTAAAGCCGAGTGATAGTCCATTGTATATATATGTATATATATCACATTTCCTTTTCCTATTCATCTATTGGTGGACACAGAGGTTGCTTCCATATCTTGGCTACTGTAAATAATGCTGCAATAAACTTAGGGGTGCATATATCTTTCTCAATTAGTGTTTTGTTTTATTTGGGTTAATATCATTTAATGAAATTACTGGATTATGTGGTACTCCTATATTTAGGTTTTTGAGGAAACCATACTGTTTTCCATACTGGCTGGACCAATTTACATTACCACCAACAATGCACAAGAGTTACTTTTTCTCCACATCTTCACCAATTCTTGTTATTTGTCTTTTTGATTTTAGCCATTTGTAAGCATGTAAGGTGATATCTCATTGTGGTTTTCATTAGCATTTTCCTGATGATGAGTGATGTTGAGCATTTTTTCATGTGTCAGTTGGACATCTGTATGTCTTTTTTGAAAAAAAAAACACATCAAGGGCGCCTGGGTGGCTCAGTTGGTTAGGCGACTGCCTTCGGCTCAGGTCATGATCCTGGAGTCCCTGGATCGAGTCCCACATCGGGCTCCCTGCTCAGCAGGGAGTCTGCTTCTCCCTCTGACCCTCCCCCCTCTCATGTGCTGTCTCTCTCATTCTCTCTCTCTCAAATAAATAAATAAAATCTTTAAAAAAAAAAAAACACAAAAAAACACATCAATTTAGGTACTCTGTCCCATTTTTTTTTTTTTTTTTTTTTAGGTTCCATTTATTTATTTGACACGGAGAGAGCAAGAGAGGGAACACAAGCAGGAGGAGTGGGAGAGGGGGAAGCAGGCTCCCCACTGAGCAGGGAGCCCGATGTGGGGCTCGATCCCAGGACTCTGGGATCATGACCTGAGCCAAAGGCAAACACAGATGCTTAACGACTGAGCCACCCAGATGTCCCAAGCTCTGTCCCATTTTTAATTGGATTGTTTGTGGGTTTTTTGGTGTTGAGTTGTATGAGTTCTTTATGTATTTTGGATATTATTATCTTATCAAATATACCATTCTCAAATATACTGTAGTCAAATATTCCATTCAATAGGCTGATTTCTTTGTTATTGATAGTTTCCTTCACTGTGCAAAAGCTTTATAGTTTGATGTAGTCCCAATTGTTTATTTTTGCTTTCTTTTCTCTTGCCAAGGAAATATATAAAAAACCAACAGATACTTATTTCTTATAGAAAGTCCAAGATAAAGGTGCCAGTATATTTGGATCCTGGTGAGAACCCTCTTCCTGACTTGTAGACTGCTGCTTTATTAACATGTCTTCACATGATGAAGGAGAGCTCTGGTCTCTTTCTTCTCATATAAGGACTCTAATCCCATCTCACCCTCATGATCTCATTTTAAGCTAATTACTTCCCAAGGCCTCACCTCCAAATACCATTACATCAGAGGTTAAGTCTTCAACACAGAAATTATGAGGGAACACAAGCAGTTGCTCTTGTTTTTTGGTATCTTCTCTAAGAAACAGCTGCCTAATTCAAGACTTACACCTAAGTTTTCTGCTAAGATTTTTATAATTTATCTCTTATACTTGGGTATTTTGTCCACTTTATCAATTTTGTGTGTGATGTAAGCTTTGGGCCTATCTTCATTCTTTTGAATGTGTAGATTTATCTGTTCCATTTGTTTAAAAAATTATTCTTTCCCTATTGAATGTCTTGTCACCCACATTGATAATCAATTTATGTTATTGGTAGATATATTTCTGAACTCTTATTTTTATTTTACTGTATTTCTTTTTTGTGGTTTATTCTTATGACAGTACCACACTGTCTTGATTGCTGTAGTTTTGTAGCAAGTTTTTTGTTTTGTTTTGTTTTGTTTTTGGATTTGCAAGTGTAAGTCCTCCAACTTTTTTGTCCTTCAAGATTGTTTTGGCTATTCCAGACTGTTTCCATTTACATAAGAATTTAGTATCAGCTTGTCACCAAAGTTTCAGCTTCTAATTGCTGAAAAAATCCAGTTGGATTTTTTTTCTGCAATCTAATTTATTTATTTATTTATTTATTTATATTATGTTCTATTAGCAGCATATAGTACATCATTTGTTTTTGATGTAGTGTTCAATGATTCATTAGTTGCATATATGCAGTTGGAATTTTGATCAGAATCTCACTGAATCTATATATCAGTTTAGAAAATATGATCATCTTAAAAATATTAAGACTTCCAATTCTTATAAATAGAATATCATTTTATTTCTTAAAATTTCTTTAATGTCTTTCAATAATGTTTTGAAGTTTACAGTATTCAAATCTTCACTTTGTCTATATTCTTAAGTTACTTATTTTTTCATGCTATTATAAATAAAATTGTTTTCATCTTGAAGTTGTTTGTTGCTAGTGTATAGAAATACATTTTTGTATATTGATTTTGTATACTAAGCTTACTGAATTTGCTTATTAGATCTAATATTTTTGATGACTCCTTAGAAGTTACTATATAAAAGATCATGCCATTTGAAGAGTAATTTCATTTTTTTATTTTCCATCTGGATGCCTTTTATTTATTTTCTTGTTTAATTGTCAGTGTTAGAACCTCTAGTAGAAGGTAAAATAGAAGTGATAAAAGCAGACACACTCATTTTGTTTCTGATCCAAAGGTGAATGCAATTAGTCCCTTACCTTTATGATGTAGCTGTGGATTTTTCACAGATGACTTTGTCAGGTTGAGGAAGTTTCCTTCTATTCCTAATTTATTGAGTGCTTTTATCACAAAAGATTTTGAATCTTGCTGAATTATTTTTCTGCATCTATTGGGATTATCATGTTGTGTTTGTCCTTTCTTCAATTGGTATAGAACATTACACTCTTATAATATAACATACTAATTCAACTTTGTATCCAGAGAATAAATCTGATTTGGTCATGTTTATGATGCTTTTTACATGTCATTGGATTTTGCTTGTATTTTTTGAGGATTTTTGCATCGATATTCATAAAGAAATGTGCCTATAGATTGGTTGATTGATTTGATTTTTGTATCAGTAATGTTAGCCTGATGGAATGAGTTGGAAACTTTTCACACTCCTTTTGGTAGAGTTTGTGAAGATTTGGTATTAATTCTATTTTAAGATTTTTTTTTTATTTGACAGAGAGAGAGAGAGATCACAAGTAAGCAGAAAGGCAGGCAGAGGGAGAGGGAGAAGCAGGCTCCCTGCTGAGCACAGAGCACGATGTGGGGCTCGATCCCAGGACCCTGGGATCATGACCTGAGCCGAAGGCTGATGCTTAACCATCTGAACCACCCAGGCGCCCGGTATTAATTCTATTTTAGATGTTTAATATAATTGTGTAGGGAGGCCAACTGTTCCTGGGCTTTTTTTTATAGAAACCTATTTATTACTAATTAAACATCTTAACTTGTTGCTTACATATTCACATTTTCATTTATTTCCCAATCTGTTTTATAATTTTTGTCTTTCAAAGAATGTGTTGATTTTATCTAGGTTGCCTAATTTCATGCAATACTTCATAATATTGTCTTATATTCCTTTTATTTATTTCTCTGAAGTTGATAATAATGTACCTTCATTCATTTCTGATTTTAGTAATTTGGTTATTTGCTTTTTTCCTGGTCAATCCAGCCAAAGTTTTTTCAACATCATTGATATTTTCCAAAATAATAATAAAAAAACCCTTTTGATTTCACTTTTTTCTTTTTGTTTTAATTCATTATTTCACTACTTTCAACTCTAATCTTTATTATTTCATTTTTTTTAATGTTGGCTATGGGTTTAGTTTGTTCTGTATCACAAAGTTTAAGGTGGAAGATGAGATTATTGATTTCATATTTTCTTATTTTTCAGTAAGTTGTTTAAAGTTATAAATTTAATTTTAAGCATGGTCTTAGCTGTGTCCCATACTTTGGTTTGTTGTGTTTTCATTTTCTTTAATCTCAAAGTATTTTATAATTTTTAATATGCTTCTTCATTGATTATTAAGCAAAATATTTTAAAATTTCCATATAATTTTGAATTTCCCAAATTTCATTCAGTTATTGATTTCTAACATTATTCCACGTGTTTACAGAATAAAAGTTTTACCTCAAGAGTTTTAAATGTATTAAGATTTCTTTATGACACTACATATGATATATATTGGAGAATGTTTCAGGTACATGTGTCAAAATGTGTACTCTCTTACTTTTGGGTACAGTGCTCTATAGTTAAATGGAGTTGGTTTATACTCATGGGTTCTGCTTCCACATGAAATATCTGTCTGATGTTATCCTACCCATTGTGGAAAGTGAGGTATTGTATTCTACTATTGCTGTGAATTGTATACTTATCTTTTCAGTTATGTAAGTTTTTTTTATCATTTATTGTGAAACTTTCTTGTTTGATGCGTATATGCTTATAGTTGTTATATCTTCTTGAAGGATTGACATTTTTATCATTATGAGATGTCCTTTTATCTTTAGCAAAAACATTGTCTGTTTTGTCAGATATTAGAATATCCGTTGCAGCTCTTTTTTATTATTGCCAGTATCCCCAGTAATTATTTATCTTATAACAAGAAGTTTGTGATATTTTACCTCCTTCATCAATTTCTTCTACTCCCAACTCCTGCCTCTAATAACCATAAATCTACTTTTTTTCTATGATTTTTTTAAGATTTCATATATCAGTGAGATCATACAGTATTTGTTTCTTTCTGTCTGACTTATTTCACTTAGCATAATGCCTTCAAGTTTCATCCATGTTGTTGTAAAAGACAGAATTTCCTTATTTTCTATGGCTATATATATATATATATATATATATATATATATATAATAACTTCTTTATTCATTCACCCTTGAAGGGCCCTTAGGTTGTTTCCATGTCTTGACTTTTGTAAATAATGCTGCTATGGACATGGAGCTGCAGATATCTCTTCAAAATAGTATATTGTTACATTCAGATATATTCCCAGAAGTGGAATTGTTTGATTATATGGCACTTCGAGTTTTCATTTTTTTGAGGAACTTCCATACTGTTTTCCATAATGATTGTAACAATTTACAATCCTAACAATAGTGTGCTGTGGTATCATTTTCTCCACATCCGTGTCAGTATTTGCTATACTTTCTCTTTTTGATGATATCCATTCAAACAAGCTTGCAGTGAGATTCCATTGTGCTTTTGATTTGCATTTCCCTAATAATTAGTGACACTGAGTAGCTTTTCCCTACCTGTTGGCAATTTTTTATGTATTTTCTCTTTTTATTATAGAAATACATTGCTATGAAAGATTCACACAATGCAGAAATTTCCAGACTTATGGTTTTTGGCCATTTATATATCTTTGGAAAAATGTCTACTCAAGATTTTTGTTCATTTTTTAAAAGAAATATCTGTGGGATTTGATTGATGGATTATTTGCTATTGAGTTGTATGAGTTCTTTAAATATTTTGAAGTTGACCCTTGATCAGATATATCATTTGCAAATATTTTTTACCATTTAGTAAGTTGACTATTTAATTTTTTATTGTTTCTTTTACTGTGCAGAAGCATTTTAGTTTGATGTAGCCTTAGTTGTTTATTTTTTATTTGGTTGCTTATACTTTAAGTATCATATTTAAAAAAATCTTGCCAAGACCTATGTCATGGAGATTTTTTTCCCCCTATGTTTTCTTCTAAAAGTTTTATGGTTTTCAGTCTTATATCTACGTCTTTAATACATTTTGAGATAATTGTTGTGAGTAGTGTAAAATAGGGGTCTTGTTTCATTCTTTTACATGTGAAATCTAATTTTCCCTGCACCAGTTATTGAAGAGTCTGTTTTATTCCTCCATTGAGTATTTTTGGCTCCCTTTTCAAATATTAGTTGAATATATATGCTTGGGTTTATTTCAGGGCTCTGAAATCTGTTCCATGGTTCTATGTGTCTCTTTTATGGCCTTATGATACTATTTTGGTTACTATAACTTTATAATATAGCTCGAAAACAGGAAGTGAGATACCATCCTCTGTCCTTCTTTGTCAAGATTGCCTTGGTTATTCAGAGTCTTTTGTGCTTTCATACAGATTTTAGGATTATTATTTCTTCTTCTTTTAAAAGGAAAAAAAAAAGCCACTGGAATCTTGATAACATTTGCACTGACCCTAATGATGGTTTGGGGGTAGTACAGACATGTAATAATATTAATTCTTCCAACCCATGAGCATAAAATAATTTTCATTTATTTACGTTTTTCTTCCATTGCTTTCATCAATGTCTTGTAGTTTACATTGTGGAGATGTTTTACATCCTTGGTTAAATTTGCTCCTCAATATTTTATTGTTTTTGATGCTAATGTAAGTGGGATCACTTTCTTTATTTTCTTTACAGATAATTTATTGTTAGTGTATACAAATGCAACTAATATTTTATGTAATTTTGTATCCTCCAACTTTACTTAAGTTTTTGTTGGAGCCCTTAGCATTTTATATATATAAAATTATGTCCTATGCAAAGAGAAATTTTACTTATTCCTTTATAATTCTGATGATTGATTGATTGATTGTCCTATTGCTCAGTCTAGGACTTCCATTACACAGAACAGTGTTGAATTAGGGTGGTGAGAGTGAGCACCAGTGTGTTGCTCCTAGTCTTAGAGAAGAAGCTTTCAAATTTCCACCGAGTATGACATTAGCTGTAGGCTTGTCATATATGGCCTTTATTATGTTGATATATGCCATTTTATACCTGTTTTATTAAAATTTATTATCATGACTAGTGTTGGATTTTGTCAAATGCTTTTTCTGCATCTTTTTATATGATTATATGTTTTACTGCATCTATTGAGATGATCATATGCTTTTCATAGCTCATTTAATTAATGTGATGTATCACATTTTGATTTGCGTTTGTTGAAGCATCCTTGCATCTCAGGAATAAATCTGCTTGGACATGGTGAAAGATCCTTTTAATGTAGTGTTGAATTGGGTTTCCTAGCATTTTATTTTATTTTATTTTATTTTATAAGATTTTATAAGATTTTCTAAGGTTTTATTTATTTATTTGTCAGAGAGAGAGAGAGCACAAGCAAGGGGAGCAGCAGGCAGAGGGAAGAGCAGGCTCCTTGCTGAGCAGGGAACCTGATGTGGGACATGATCCCAGGGTCCTGAGCTGAAGGCAGATGCTTAACTGACTGAGCCACCCAAGTGTCCCGGTTTTCTAGTATTTTACTGAAAGTTTTTCATCTATATTTATTGGGAATATAGGCTTGTACTTTTCTTTACCATTACTGATCTTTTCTGGCTTTGGTATCAGGGTAAGGCAGGCTTTGTAAAATGAGTTTGGGAGTGTTCCTTACTCTTTAATTTTTTGGAAGAGTTTAAGAAGGATTGGTATTAATTCTTTGAAAGTTTGGTAGGATTCACAAGTAAAGCCATCAGGTCCTGAGCTTTACTTCAGGGGAAATGTTTCACTACTGATTCAATATTCTTACTAGTAATTGGTCTGTTAAAATTTTCTATATATTCCTGATTCTTGGTTGGTGGTATGTTTCTATGAATTTTTCCATTTCTTCTTGTTTGTGCAGTACATTGGTATATATTTTTAAATAGTAACTTCTTATGATACTTCGTGTTTCTGTGCAATTAGTTGTGATATCTCCTTTTTCGTTTCTAGTTTTGTTAATTTGGATCCTGTCTCTTTTTTCCTTGTTTAATCTAGCTAAAAGTTTTTTTTTTTTAATTTTGTTTATCTTTTCAAAGAACCAAAGATTAGTTTTCTTAATCTTTTCTTTTTTTTCTGTTCTCTATTTCATTTATTTCTGCTCTAGTCTTTATTATATCTTTCCTTTTACTAACTTTGAGCTCTGTTTTTGCTTTTCTAGTTTACTGAGGCATAGAGTTAAGTTGCTTATTTTTTATTTGTTTTGTTTTTGTTCCTTAATGTAGGCATTATTTGCTATGAACTTCCTCTTAGAATGCTTTTATTTCATTCTTCAAAATTTTTATATGCAGTGTTTCCGTTTTCATTTGTCTCAAGGTACTTTTTAATTTCTCTTTTAATTTCTTCATTGATCCATTAGTTCTTCAGAACAGTGCTATTTAATTTCCATGTATTCAAGAAATTTTTTTTTTTTTTTTTTTTTTGGATTCCTCATGTTGTTTATTTCTAGTTTCATACCATTGTGGTCAGAGATGATATTTTACTGGATTATAATCTTGAAATTTCTAAGACTCGTTTTGTGGGCTAATGTAATCAATCCTAGAAAATGTTTTATGCACACTCAAGAATAATGTGTACTGTGCTGTTATCAGAATGTTCTGCATAGGGCGCCTGGGTGGCTCAGTTGGTTAAGCGACTGCCTTCGGCTCAGGTCATGATCCTGGAGTCCCTGGATCGAGTCCCGCATCGGGCTCCCTGCTCGGCAGGGAGTCTGCTTCTCCCTCTGACCCTCCCCCCTCTCATGTGCTCTCTCTTTCATTCTCTCTCTCTCAAATAAATAAATAAAATCTTAAAAAAAAAAAAAAAGAATGTTCTGTATATGTCTGATAGGTCCATTTGGTCTACCATGTTTAAATCATCTGTTTCCTTATTGGTTCTCTGAATGATCTATCCATTGTTAAGATCTATCCATTGGAGCATGCAAATACATAAAAAAAAATGAACAGAGCTAAAGTAAGAAATAAACATCAATGCAATAATAGTTGGGGATATTTGGGGCCCCTGGGTGGCTCAGTCAGTTGAGCATCTGCCTTTAGCTCAGGTCACGATCTCGGGGTCCTGGGATTGAGACCCACATTGAGCTCCCTGCTCAGCGGAGAGCCTGCTTCACCCTTTCCCTCTGCTGCTCCCCCTGTTTGTGTGCTTTCTCTCTGTGTGTGTGTCATATAAATAAATAAAATCTTAAAAAAGGGGGGCCCTGGGTATCCCTAACTATTTTTATTTATTTATTTATTTATTATTATTTATTTATTTATTTTTAAAGATTTTATTTATTTATTTGACAGAGAGAGACAAAACAAGAGAAGGAACACAAACAGTGGGAGTGGGAGAGGGAGAAGCAGGCTTTCCACTGAGCAGGGAGCCCGATGTGGGTCTCAATCCCAGGACCCAGGGATCATGACCTGAGCCGAAGGCAGATGCTTAATGAGTAAGCCACCCAGGTGCCCCTTTATTTATTTTTTTAAAGATTTTATTTATTTATTTGACATACAGAGAGAGAGAAAGCACACAAGCAGGGGGAGCAGCAGAGGGAGAGGGAGAAGCAGGCTCTCCACTGAGCAGGGAGCCCATTGCGGGGCTCAATCCCAGGACCCCGAGATCACGACCTGAGCTAAAGGCAGACGTTCAACTGACTGAGCCACCCAGGTGTTCCAAATATCCCCAACTATTATTGCATTGATGTTTTATTTCTTATTTTAGCTCTGTTCATTTTATTTTTTTATGTATTTACATGCTCCAATATTGAGTGCCTGAATATTTATGATAGCTATATCTTTTTGATACATTTTCCTCTTTATCATTTTATAATGATCTTCTTTTTCTATTTTTATCATGATTAAAGTCATTTTTTTCCAGTATAAGTATAGCTATCTCTGTTTTATTTTTAAGTTACCATTTGCTTAAAATATATTTTTTCCATCTCTTTACTCTGTCTTTATGTGTCATTAAAGCTAAAGTTACCCTTCTATAGGCAGTGTATCTTTGGATCTTATGTCTTTATGCATTCAGTCATTCTAATTCTTTTAATTAGAAAACTTAATCCAAGGAAACATTCAACAAAACAGAGGCAACACACGGAATGGAAAAAGATATCTGCAAATGACACTGTAGATAAAGGGCTGATATCTAAGATCTATAAAGAACTTTTTAAACTCAACACCCAAAAAAACAAATAATCAAGTCAAAAAAATGGACAGAAGACAAGAACAGACACTTCTCCAAAGAAGACATACAAATGGCTAAGACACATGAAAAAATGTTCATCATCATTAGCCATCAGGGAAATTCAACTCAAAACCTCATTGAGATACCACCTTACACAAGTTAGAATGGCAAAAATTGAGAAGGCAAAAAACAACAAATGTTGGAGAGGTTGTGGAGAAAGGGGAACCTTCTTACATTGTTGGTGGGAATGCCAGTTGGTACAGCCACTTTGGAAAACAGTGTGGAGGTTCCTCAAAAAGTTAAAAATAGAGCTACCCTATGACCCAGCAGTTGCACTACTGGGCATTTACCCCAAAGATACAGATGTAGTGAAAAGAAGGACCACATGCACCCCAATGTTCATAGCAACAATGTCCACAATAGCCAAACTGTGGAAAGAGCTGAGATGCCCTTCAGGAGACAAATGGATAAAGAAGATGTGGTCCATATATACAATGGAATATTACTCAGCCATCAGAAAGGATGAATACCCAACTTTTGCATCAATGTGGATGGAACTGGAGGAGATTATGCTAAGTGAAATAAGTCAAGTAGAGAAAGTCAATTATATGGTTTCACTCGTATGTGGAACATAAGGAATAGCATGGAGGACATTAGGATAAGGAAGGGAAAATTGAAGAGGGGGAAATCAGAGGGAGAGATGAACCATGAGAGACTATGGACTCTGGGAAACAAACTGAGGGTTTTACAAGAGAGGGGGTGGGGAATGGGTTAGCCCAGTGATGGGTATTAAGGAGGGCACATATTGCATGGAGCACTGGGTGTTATACATAAGCAATGAATCATGGAACACTACCTCAAAAACTAATTATATACTGTATGGTGACTACCATAACATAATAATAATAAAAAAACCCCTAATCTGTTAACATTTAAAGTAATTTATGATAGGTAAGGGCTTACTACTGCAATTTTGTAATTGTTTTCTGACTGTTTTATAGATTCATTTTTCCTTGCTTTTTAACCTTCATTTTTGTGTGTTTTTATGTTTTTTGGTATCAGTATGCTTTGATTTTTTTATCATGTCTTTGTGTAATTGCTACAGGTTTTTCCCTTGTAATTAATGTAAGGATTACATAAACTATCTTAAATTTATACCACTCTATTTTAAACTGATAAATTACCTTTGAGTTTAGCATTCTTAAACTTGAATGTTTTACTTCTCCTCCCACTTACATTTTACACAGTTTAAGTTACTGACATTAAAGTTAATATTTTTGTTTAATATTATGTATTCAATAACATTATCATAGTTATTTTTACTATGTTTGTATTTTAACTATAAAAGTTGTGAGAGAGGGGCGCCTGGGTGGCTCAGTCATTAAGCGTCTGCCTTTGGCTCAGGTCATGGTCCCAGGGTCCTGGGATTGAGCCCCGCATCGGGCTCCCTGCTCCGCGGGAAGCCTGCTTCTCCCTCTCCCACTCCCCCTGCTTGTGTTCCCCCTCTTGCTGTGTCTCTCTCTGTCAAATAAATAAAATCTTTAAAAAAAAAAAGTTGTAAGAGAATTACACACCACCATAAACATATTAGAATTTAACTTTGACTATATATTTACCATCCCCTGTGAGTTTTACACTACGTTTTTATGTTTTTGTGATGTTAATTAGCATCCTTTTACTTCCACTCACAGCACTCGCTTCAGCATTTCTTGTGTGGCAGGTCTAGTAGTGATGGCATCCCTTACTTTTTTCTTGTTTTTGTTGTTCAAAAGAGTCTTTATCTCCTTCATTTTTTAAGATTTATTTATTTATTTATTTGAGAGAGAGAGAGAGACCTGGAGTGGGAGGGATCAAGGGAGAGGGAGAGAGAATCTCAAGCAGACTCCACGTTGAGTGTAGGGCCCTATCTCACGACGCTGAGGTCCTGACCTGAGCCGAAACTGAGTCAGACGCTTAACCAAACATGCCACCTAGGTGACCCTATCTCCTTCCTTTAAAAAGGACAGCTTTGATAAGGTATTTTTTCTTTCAATATTTTGAATATATCATCCAGTTCTCTCCTGGCCTAAAAAACGTTCTGTTAAAATTTCCATCTATACCCTTAAGTGGGTTCCCGTGTATTTAACTTATCTCTTTTCTAATGTCCTTGTGCTGATGGACTTATTATCAGGTTCCATTTTTGGGCAAGGTCACTGTCCGAGTTCTGATGTAGGAGAGGTAGCCATTTGTTGAGAACACTTGGATAAGACTGCTGGTTTGTTTTCCTGCCTATATGAGGCTGTAGATGAACTCAGTGTTTGTGTGTGTTCTTGGGTCAAGCTTTCTAGATTGTTGGAAATGATACTATACTCAGAGGTAGGTGGGGATATGAATTAGCTTCCCCTGCCTGGTGGGGCATCAGCATGGACCCCACAGTCTTTTATGGTTTTGGTTGGGAACCTGGATCAGGCAATATTGTGTACTGAACTCCCTGAAAGAGCCATCAGTTTTGCTTTGTAGATAAGAAAAGCTATGGACCATGCTCTCTGTAAGCAGTGATGCTGGAAGGGTTGCACAGCTTCTCATGTGTTCTGGTTATTTTACCTGGTCAGGCTCACTGAGGTCTGTTTTCAGCATTGTGTAGGGCTGTAAATCATATTCCTTGCTGAGGAAAAGTGAGAAAACCAATTCCAAGGATAGAAAGGCTCTTTGTGGCCATGACTCATGCCAGACCACAACCCAATTAGCCTTGTAGAATGGGGTCACTAGCTTTGCTCTGCAGATGATGAACTCTGCCTGCTGGACTTTGCTCAAGTGTAGCTAAGCTATGCAACTAATCTAGGTGTTCTGGGCTGGATTTCTGGTGGATTGGGCCAGAATCTATAGTCAGTAGTGAGTGGGACTATGTATTAGCTCCCCTCCCTGGACCAAGCAGGGAAGCCAGCTCCAAATCAGCCTCTCATTTTCCATTCAGGCTTTCTGTTCAAGAGTGGTCAGGAGCTACACTCAGTAATAAGTGTGGCTATGAATTAGCTTGCTTGCCTGGGCATAGCAGAAAATCTATCTTCAAGCAATCTTCCAGGTATTCCCAGTCAGGCTTTCTGGTTGAGAGGGCCTGGAAAATACATTCAGCAGCATGAATTAACTCTTCTGCCTGGGTGGAGTGGGGGACTGAACCAGTTCAAAGCCTGAAAAGACTCTTTGTCTATGGTCTTGACTCAAATTGACCTGTACCCCAAGTCCCCTAGACAAAAAGTGTCACAGGCTTTGGCTTTGCAGATGATCAGCTTTGTCTTCTGTACTCTCTGCTTGAGTGTTACTCAATTATATGACATCTAAGTGTTCTGATCAGGCCTTCTTGTTGGCTGGGTCTACACTCAGCAAGATCTACACTCAGCAGTGGACTGCACTATGACTCAGCTCCCCTGCCTGGGCATGGGAGGGAGTGGGGAAAAATCAGGCTCTGGACCAGGAAGCTCCTCTTTTGAAGATATTAGTCAGGAAAACCTACAACTTGCTGGGTTTTCTGGTCAGACTGTGTCACTGTTTTTGTTCTGCAGATAAGTAAAAGAGCTGGCTGGGTTTACTACTTGGGCACTTCAGGTAGGACATTGGTCTGCCAACGTCTAAGCATTAGTTGTTGCAAGCCTCTCCCTTTTCCCCATCACAGTCAGATTCCCAGTGGACAAGATCTGCAGATGATCCCACATTTACCATAAGGTGAGACAAGAGTGGATACTCTCAAAAGCCAACCCAAAATGCTGGGGGAACTAGATGCATACCATGGTTCTCTTTTCCTACTGGATGGACCATCGACTCAGGGGACACCTCTGGATGTTGTGTTATGCTCTCCTAGGAGAGGATCAATGTTGTCAAAATGTAGCCATTTATTTTATCCTTCTAATGTACTCTATTTTGGTCTCTGTGGTGCAGGGAGTTATTCCAGCCTCATCCACATATTCTAGGACTCTCTCAACAGTATCTTGTTCATGAGTAGTTAGTTCTTATGAGTGGGAACAAATGACCTATGTTGTTATATTGGTGACATCACTCTCTAATCCATTTATTTTTAATGTAATCCCTGGTAAAGTAGAATGTATGTGTGCCATTTTGCTATTTTTTAATTTAATTTAACTTTATTATGAATGTTAGTCACCATACAGTACATCATTAGTTTTTGATGTAGTGTTCCATGATTCATTGTTTTCATATAACACTCAGAGCTCCATTCAAGACGTGCCCTCCTTAATACCCTTTACTGGGCTAACCCATCCCCCCACCCCCTTCCCCTCTAAAACCCTCAGTTTGTTTCTCAGTGTCCATAGTCTCTTATGGTTCATCTCTCCCTCATATCCGCCCCCCTTCATTTTTCCCTTCCTTCTCCTAATGTCCTTCATGCTATTCCTTATGTTCTACAAATAAGTGAAACCATATGATAATTGACTTTCTCTGCTTGACTTATTTCACTTAACATAATCTCCTCCAGTTCCATCCATGTTGATGTAAAAGTTGAGTATTCATCCTTTCTGATGGCTGAGTAATAATCCATTGTATATATGGACCACATCTTCTTTATCCATTTGTCTGTTGAAGGGCATCTCAGATCTTTCCAGAGTTTGGCTATTGGGGACATTGCTGCTATGAACATTGGGGTGCATATGGCCCTTCTTTTCACTACATTTTTGTCTGTGGGGTAAATACCCAGTAGTGCAGTTGCTGGGTCATAGGGTAGTTCTATTTTTAATTTTTTGAGGAACCTCCACACTGTTTTCCAAAATGGCTATACCAACTTGCATTCCCACCAACAGTGTAAGAGGGTTCCCCTTTCTCCACAACCTCTCCAACATTCATTGTTTCTTGCCTTGTCAATTTTTGCCATTCTTACTTGTGTAGGGTGGTATTTCAATGTGGTTTTGATTTGAATTTCCCTGATGGCTAATGATGATGAACATTTTTTCATGTGTCTGTTAGCTACTTGTATGTCTTCTTTTGAGAAGTGTCTGTTCATGTCTTCTGCCCACATTTTGATTTGATTTTTTTTTGGGGGGGTGTTGAGTTTGAAAAGTTCATTTTGCTATTTTTTGATAGGTCTTGTGTTTTTTGTTGTTGGTGGTGTTTGTTTCTTACTGCCTTCAGTCCTATCTTTGTTTGTATAAAATTAATATTTTCTATCATACCACCTTAATGTCTTTGCCATTTCTTTTAATATGTTTTTGGATTTATTTTCTTAGGTTTCACAGTAGATTGGAATTAACATCTTAATTTATAACAGTCTAGTTTAGATTAATATCATCTTCATTTCAATAATATGCAAAAACATTTTTCTTTATAGATCCATTCCCACACCTGCAGCATTGTATTATTATTGACATGCCAATTATATCTTTATATATTTTATGCTCATCACCACACTCTTATAATTATTATTTTATTGTCTTTTAAATGTGATAGAAAGAAAAAAAGTTTAATGAACAAAAGTACCCTTATACTCTTAAAATATCTGTGTTCTTATATTTACCTCTGCTTTTATTGCTACTTTCAAGATTTTTTTCTGTCTTTTGACTTTTGCTTTCAAGAGTGTTTTAGTCAGAGTTCTCCAGAGAAATGTCAATATCAATATCATATATATGAGGAGATATTTTTTTATGAGGGATTGGCTCATGTGATTTTAGAAACTGAGAAGTTCCATTCTGCTGACTGCTAATTGGAGGCCCAGAAAAATTAGTGGTATAGTTTCAGTCCAAATCCAAAGGTCTGAGAACCAGAGTAATCAGTTGTGTAAGTCCTACCTTGAGTCTGAATGTCTGAGAACCAGGAACATCAATGTTTCTCCCACACAGAAATTATGTGACTTACTGGTTTAGTAACAAGTACAGTCACCCTTTGGGAGCTTATCAGTCTCTCTTCTGCTGAAAGTTAAATAATAATAGAAAGTTACACTTAACTGAGAAGTATAGAAAAAGTTCCTAATAAAATGGAACCATTTCACATCCCTTTAAGCAGTACTCTTGGCAAGAAATCATATTCAAAGAAGTAAAGTGAATCTACATGTATCTGGGTGAACTCATATAATACCTGGAATATGTTAAATATTTTTTGTTGGTAATGTCAGTTTGTTCAGAGTCTTAGACCAGATTATTTTTTTCTATATTAAACCTATAAATGTAATAACATTAAGATATCAAGTGAGAACTTGTGGAGAAATTAACCTAGGGCCATTTTACCCAAGCACAGATTACCACTCCCCACCCCACCCTAAGTGACTGAGCAGGCAGACATTGGATTAGGGGATTAGGCTCCATGTCATCCTCAGGAGTTACCAACATAACTAGATTTTTTTTCATATGATATGCAGTCTGACTCTATTGGATTTCACACTGTTAGTTTACTAACAAACATTAATTTTTATTATTCTGCATACATACTAAAGACCTCTTAAAACTATAGATGTTTTAACTATGGGTTATAGTAGAAACTCCATCAACACATATCTGTAACTTTAGTCACTTCTTTTTGTTTTTTTCAATATTCCTTTTACTTAAAATCAGGAAAATAGGCCAGATAATTTTTCTTGTGTTTATCTAAAATACATATATTCTTGGGGCACCTAGGTAGCTCAGTCGGTTCAGCATCTGCCTTTGGCTCAGATCATGATCCCACGCCTGCATTGGGCCTGGAATCAAGCCCCACACTGAGTTTCTTGCTCAGTGGGGAGCCTGCTTCTCCCTCTTCTTCTGCCTGCTGCTCCCCCTGCTTGTGTTCTCTCTCTCTTTCTGTCAAATAAATAAATAAAATCTTTAAAACAAAAAACAAACAAAAACACCCAAAAAAATGCATATATTCCTACCAGAAGGGAAAATTTCACGCAGTAATTTATCTATTTGTCACAGCCTGAACACATAAAACATATAAAAAATATAATTCCTTTAAGAAAATATTAAAATTGGTTATTAATTTTTTTTCTATCCTGCACAGACATCCAAGGAAACTGAAATTGTAATCTGGTTTGGAAAAATATTTTTGAAAACAAGACATAACTTTGTAGAAATGAAATTCAATTTCCATATCTTTTTCTCTCATCATTTTTTAAATTTATTTTTATTTTTTATTTTTTAGTTTATTATGTTATGTTAATCACCATACATCATTAGTTTTTTATGTAGTGTTCCATGATTCATTGTTTGCTTATAACACCCAGTACTCCATTCAGTACATGTCCTCTTTAATACCCATCACCAGGCTAACCCATCCCCCCACCCTCAGTTTGTTTCTCAGAGTCCATAGTCTCTCATGGTTCGTCTCCCCCCTCTGATTTCCCCCTCTTCATTTTTCCCATCCTACTATCTTTTTTTTTTTTTTTAACATATAATGTATTATTTGTTTCAGAGGTACAGGTCTGTGATTCAACAATCTTACACAATTCACAGGCTCACCATAGCACATACCCTCCCCAATGTCTATCATCCAGCCACCCCATCCCTCCCACCCCCCACCACTGCAGCAACCCTCAGTTTGTTTTCTCTCAACATATTTTAACAACATAATTTGTGTTCCACAATGAAGTAAATTATTTTACTTGCTACATTAATAATGCATAAAAACTGATTTATTAAACAATGATTTCCTGAACTTCTGACTTAATGTAAAGCATTGCTGTAGATAGCATTATTGTAGGGAAGAACAAAGATCAAAGACACATTTTCTTCCCTCAAGGAGTTTGCATTCTATTGAACCTGACAAATTTGTAAACAGCTAACCAGAGTAAAAGGCATAGAGAAATAAAAGACATACTAGGAGTATAAGATTTTTGTTATGAATAAATAAAGGAAGAAATATTTAATTCTAACTCTGGTATCCCAGAAAGTATAGTGGAAAATTCTGTTTACATGTGAAAGATTCATTTTTCATGCAAGTTTTGTTTGTGATAAGGTTAATATGTTGCTATATTATTGGATTTATGTGTAAAGGCAGTGTTGACTTTTTAAAGTGAGGCAATTCTTGGTGTCAGATATACATTGAGGAGGGTGCCTGTGTGGCTCAGATGGTTAAGCGTCTGCCTTTGGCTCAGGTCATGATCCCAGGGTCCTGGGATCAAGTCTTGCATCGGGCTCCCCACTCCCCGGGAAGCCTGCTTCTCCCTCTGCCTCTCTCTCTGTCTCTCATGAATAAATAAATAAAATCTTTAAAAAAAAATACATTGAGGAAGAGGCATCTCTCAGAATTAAAAAAAAAAAAAAGGAACTGGAAGGGAAATAACATAGTTGAACTTCAGTATAAGAAACTGACTTCTTACCTGGCCCACTCAATAATGTCAAGAAGTAGAGGATGGAGTTTGTGGGGGATGAGTAGAAAGATGGCTCTCTCTATGTACAGACGGCTAATAAAGAAATGTTATCCTTTGGGACTGAAATGTTGATATCCCCAGTGGCACAGTGGTATCTGGAAATGAGCTTACTATGGTGAGATTTCAATGTTGGATTTTTAGAAACATTGATGATTTTAGACTTTTTATCCTCTCCATATGTTTTACTATTTGATGCCTCTCCAATAATATGCACTGAACCTCAGTGCATTATATCCAATCTACACCAACAGGTACAAAAGATGGATTGGTTGCACACTTGGAAGAGAGTTTTAAAAGGTAGACAATAGCTAACTAGAATCCAAGATGTTGGTGGTATCACTCAATGGAGAAAACATACAAGTAGGAAGGCAAAAGTTGAGGGGGTGCTGCAAATAAATTTGGAGATGCTCAATTCAGGCACCCTTTCTTACTTGATCTGGAATTCTTTATTCCACAAAGAAACTTGATAGGGTCTATTTTTTTAAAGTAAGCAATGTTGTTCAACTTAACTAGTGTCACCAAAGAAAAGACATTTTTTTCCTAGACCTTAAAAAATAAAGCTCAAGTTTTATATACCCATTACACAGAAAATTCCAATCCTAGATATAATGCCTTTAGAAATTTTACTCATGTGCATTAAAAGTAATATACAATAATGTATTCACTTCATCATTGTTAAAGAAAAATATAAACATCTCAAATGTTTATCAACAGAGGAATGAACAAACTCCATGTTTATGACATAATACTACATGGAAGCTAAAATAACTGAAATAGCATGACATATTTCAACATAAATAATATAAAAATATTATTTATTAAAACAAAATTTAAGAAGAATACAACATTAAGGTACTATTTATATAAACTTTAAAAGCATGAAAAAATAGTATGCATGTATACATGCATAATAAAACTGGGGATGGGAATTATAACCACCCACTTCAGGATAGTGGATATTTATGAGGAAGAACAAGGAAGTAATATACAGTAGTATTCAAATTAATGATAATGCCTTATTTCTCAAAAGGAAATATTGAAGAAAATATGAAAAAAAATATTATGATTAGGGGCACCTGGGTGGCTCAGTCAGTTAAGCATCTGCCTTCAGGTCAGGTCATGATCGCAGGGTCCTGGTATTGAGCCCTGAGTCAGGCTCTCTGCTCAGCAAGGAGCCTGCTTCTTCCTTTCCTCCCTGCTCCTGCACTCTCTTGCTGTCTCTGACTTTCTCTCCAATAAATAAATAAAATCTTAAAAAATATATTTTGATTAAACAGAGCTGGGTGGTAAATGGTCAGATGTTAGTAATATTATTCTACATGTATATCTGTATTCTTGATGTAATTCATAAATTAAAAAATAAAAATAATATGACTTTGCAAGAAAGATAAAAGTAAGACAATCTATATGGAGGAAATAGCATGGATATAGGCCATGAGGCAGTAAAGGGTATGCTATGATTAGAGATATGGCTAAAGCATAAGCTGCATAGAGAAATATTGTGGGGGTGAGGGTAGGAAGATAGATTAAGCTTAGGTTGTGAAATAAATTCAGATGATCTTGTTATTTTCTGTGAAAATGAATTAATTCTTCCATCCAGAAGGGGCAAATCCTAACAATTCTTATATCAAAAGCCCTCACCTTATCCAAGAAGAATGTACTCTTGTTTTGAGTGTTTACATATTTAAGGTTCTGGAGGCAAATACATAATTGTGCACATGCACATGATTGCACCAATGCACAGTGCAACCATAACTGAACTCCCCTCAATCACCTATTAGTTACATAATATTATTGGGGGATTAAAACAACCACTCTTTCTTAAAAAAGAAAGATATTTGAAATTATTTAGGCATCAGTTCTTTTGAAAATGACTTGAAGGTCATTAATTCAGTCATAGCCTTGAGTTTTTATTTTTAAAAATTGTGCATAAACTTGCCAGATTAAATTTACTGCCTTATGTTATCTCCATAATCTCTATTCTTAGACACTGAAAAACAAACAAACAAAAAACAACAAAAAACAAAAATCAACCCTTGCTGTTACCACAGCCAGTAATTGCTGGTTTGAAGTGATGTCAAAGGATATTATTATTCTTTTTTTTTTTTTTGGATATTATTATTCTTTAAAATAGAAAACAATTGAAAGAACCACCATTAGATGCCCAATGATGGGCATTCACAGTGACAAAGTGACACTGTTCCAGCTGTTTCCAATGGCCACTATTTTTTGCCACTAAATTATTGGAGAAAAAATACAGAAAAGAGTGGCAGAACCAAATATATATGATGGTTTCTGGAAAACAAGTTGAGCAGTTATGCACCAAGTTCTCTAAATAGTCAGAACCCTTCTATACCACAGCACACACAAGATGTATATTGGGAGCCCCTCTCTATGTTCTCATAACCTTAACCATTCTGTTTTTGATATTTGTTTATGGGTAAGTCTTCTTGTGACAAGAAAAAAGAGAAGGCAGGAAGGAAGGGAAGAAGAGAGAGAGAGAAAGAAGGAAAGAAGGAAAGAAGAAAGAAGAAAGAAAGAAAGAAAAAAGTAGAAGAAAGAAAGAAAGAAAGAAAGAAAGAAAGAAAGAAAGAAAGAAAGAAAGAAAGAAAGAAAAAGAAAGAAAGAAAAGGAGCTTTGAGTCTCTTGAAGGAATCAAGTGTGTTTTGTTTTGTTTTGTTTTTAACCCAGCATTCCCAAAGTACTTGGTACATAGTGGAACATATTTGTTGACAGATTTAATAAATGAACCAACTATGTAGAATAATTTCTTGGTACTAGTGGCATAAGAAACACCTATGTCTCCAGAAACACCTAAAAGGAGGAAAGTTAGGGTAGGGAGTGGAAACAGAACAGACAACTGTAATAAATGAGTACATTTATATGAAACTAAAGTCATTATACAAGTATTCAGAGTGAGGGATGTCAGGAAATGGGCCTAGGTAGGGATAACAGAAGGGAATAAATTCACTGTGTAGGTAGAAGTTTTATAAGTGCACTGAGAGTTGAGATTTGCAGAGAAAGTTGTAGAAAGGTGGATGGGAATGGGGGAATGTGGTTAAACCATACCTATTACTGCTTTTCTAGAAAGTGGCATGAACTGCCAGATATTGTATCCAAGAGTTCTCAGACCTTTTGGAAAGAATGTAAGTTGGGTAAAGAACAATACATACATTTGTTTTGGAGTATCTTCATGGTAGGAGGTTAAATGATATTGTGGCTAAATGTCAGGACTTTGAAATAACATAAACTAAGGTATATATTCTGGTTCTGCCACTTATTTTCTGCTTGATCTTTGACATGCTTTCTCATTTATATGAACCTTAGGTTCCACACCTCTAAAACATGGATTGCAATAACACCTATAGGATCCTATTCCAGGTAAGATAGAGTAAACACATTCTACCATTTGAAGACATTGATAAGTTAATAGTAAATGGATCAGGGAAGAAGAGAATAACTTGAAGTACTGCCAAATGTGTCATTAGTTTGCCTTTTAATTTTCTTTTGATATTCCTTGGCCAAGACCAATGCAGCTCAAAACCTGGAAGTGCAAGGTGACATTAACAGAAAAAGCTTCAGAAAAAGTGCTTCTAATTCTGGCTCAAAAAATGGGGATAATATCTCCTAATGCTCAATGAAAGTGGGTAGGAATCACTTGATGTTACTTCTTTCTTTTCTTAGTATGCTTGATCTCCACCTCCAAAAAACCCTAAGGTGGTCAGAATAGCAACAATAGCAGCAAAAGGAAGCCTAATACTCAAAGAAGTGGATAATATTTTCTTACTAGAGTAGCTGTGAACCCAAAGTGTGGAACAAAGTCCAATTGCATTTTTACTCTCTGTTCTTATATTGCTTGGACCTGAATGTAAATACAGACATAATTAAGTGAACAAGGTAAACAAAACCCCAGCTTTCTAACTGGAAAACCAAAAATCTAGAGGCCCTGGGAACCATAAAGTACTGGCAATATCACAGAGAATTCAGTTCTGGAAACCAACTATATAAAGTGGTATATAAACTCCTAAGCTCACACTAGAGCTTCACAGGCTTGTATTTTATCTTATTCTGCATAACAAAGACATTGAAAACTAATTCCTTTGTGATAGATCTCTCCTAAGTTGTCCAGACTGGTAATAACAGAGTGATGATACATGCGGACACTTCTAAGTAGCACAGCAAATAATTTGAAAATAAAATTGATATTGAAACTACCACCCACAAAACTTGAGGCTTGAACCCAGAACTCCATTGCATGTTAAAACAGAACTTAAAATAGAATGTCTAATAACATAATATTCAATAATTTCAGAATAAAATCCATAGGTACTGGGCATAAGAACAAGGGAATGTCAGGTTACATAGAAAAAGGTGATCTGTACACATCAACACTGCAAAGACACAATTTTCAGAATCGCCCAAAAAAGAATTTAAAGCAGCTATTACTAAAAATGGAACAAGAACTCATGGCAAATGTTCTTGGGAAAAATGAAGTAAAATAGAAAATATCAATTCAGGATTAGAAAATATAAAACAGAACTAAATTAAATTTGAAATTAAAATAATGCAATAATCAATATTTAAAACTCACTGGAGGGGTGTCTGGGTGGCTCAGTCATTTAAGCATCTGACTCTTGATTTCAGCTCAGGTCATAATCTCAGGATTGTGAGATGGAGCACCACATCAGGCGCCCTACACAGCAGGGAGTCTGCTTGAAATTCTCTCTCTCCCTCTTTCTCTGCCCCTCTTCCCTGCATGCACATGCTCTGTCTCTCTCTCTCAAAATAAATAAATAAGTCTTTAAAGAAGAAAAATAAATAAAACTCACTGGAGGACCTCAGAATAAATGGTGGCATAAGGAACTTTGAAATTCTGTCCCTCAAAAAAAAAAAAAAATCAGTGAAAAAAATCACAAAAATTTTAAGGATCACCTTTTTTGGAAATTTGGAAATTAACCAAAAGGTTTCAGAAAAACAGAGTTCTCAGTTAAGAAAATGCATGAACTCCAGTAAGAGCAGAGAGGTTTGTGATAAAGAAGGCTAAGGCAGAATTATAAACTTCCTGGGTGAATGTTGAAGGTGGGCACCAACATATAAACAGAACCATGACGAAGACTGGGTGATTTTTGAATCCAGGAATTTAAAGAAATCTCTGTCCAAACATTAGCTGACCACTTACCTAATGGAACAGAAACTTCATTGGTGACACATGACAAAAAAATGCAGATTTTACAGAATAAGTTCAGAATAATCACTAATCAAACAATGATTGTAGCAGGTGGAAAAAAAAAAAAAACTGGGAGGGGAGAATCTGATTTCCAGAGACGTCATATTATGATATTCAAAATGATTTCCAGAAATGTCATATTATGATATTCAAAATGCCCAGTTGGCAACAAAACCTTTTTAAGCACATGCACACATACATACACACACACTTACTGACTGTTCACATGGGGTAAAAAAAAAATCAATCAATAAAAACAATACTTGAAGAGGCCTAGAACTTTGATTTTCTAGATAAAAAATTTAAATCAGCTATTTTAATTGGCTATTTAAATATAACAAATATATTTAATGAACTAAAGGATATTATGTATAGAGAATTAAATAAAAATTTTGGAAGTCTTAGCAAAGAAGACTGTCAATAGATATAAATCATTAAAAAAAAAACCAAACAAACAAATTGAAATTGTATAGTCAAAAGGTACAATAACTAAAGTGATCACAGTAGGTGGAAAAAAGAACTTGAAGATAGGTCAGTTGAGATTTTTTAATATGAAAACTAGATTTAAAAAAAAAATGAAGGAAAAATAAATTCTCAGAGACCTAAATAACACCATCAACTTTACCAATATATACATAATGGGAGTTCCCGAAGGAGAAGAGAGAGAGATAGGGGCAGAAAGAATATCTTAAGATATAATGATCAAAATCTTCCAAAATTCAATTGAAAATGAATTTACGTATATAAAAAGCTCAGCAAACTCCAAAGAGCCAAACTGAGACACATCATAATCAAACTATTGAGAAAGAATATTTTGAAAGTATTAATAAGGAAAGAACTCATCACACACAAGGAAGTATCAATAAAATTAAAAGCAGATTACATGGGAGAAGTTAAGATGGTAGAGTAGTAGGGAGACCCTGGGCTTGCCTCATCCCTCAAACACAGCTAGATCAACATCAAATCATTTTGAACAAATAGGACATCTATCTGAGGCTTAAGAAAACAATCTGCACAATTAGAGGGAGAGAATGTGGAAGGTGCAAGGTTCAGAGACCTGAATTGGTGGAAAGGAAAGCCATGGTGCCTCAGAGGGGAGGGAGCCATTTTGCAGAGAGAAATCAGGTAGAGAGGGAGAAAGTGAGAGAGAGAGCAGCACATAAGGGTTGCTGGAGTGGGAATCCCCTGGGTTACCCTGGGAAAGAAGGTTCCACTTCCTGCAGTACATTTGGAAAAGGGTGTATTGCCTCTCCAAGGACAAAATGCCCCCTGGGTTAGGGGGTGGAGAACCATCTATCATGCTAATGAACGTCCTAAGAAAGCTGGAGTAGCCATACTTATATCAGACAAACTAAATTTTAAACAAAAGACTGTAATAAGAGATGAAGAAGGGCATTATATCATAATAAAGGGGTCTATCCAACAAGAAAAACCTAGCAATTGGAAATATTTATGCCTCCAACTTGAGAGCACCCAAATATATAAATCAATTAATAACAAACAAAGAAATTCATTGATAATTATACAATAACTGTAGGGGACTTTAACATCCCACTCACATCATTTAACAGATCATCTAAGCAGAAGATCAACAAGGAAACAATGGTTTTGATGACACACTGCACAAGATAGATTTAACAGATATATTCAGAACATTTCATCCTAAAGCAGCAAAATACACATTCTTTTCAAGTGCGCATGGAACATTCTCCAGAATAGATCACATACTGGGTCACAACTCAGGCCTCAACCACTACAAAAAGATTGAGATCATAAAATGTATATTTTCAGACCAAAAAGCTATGAAACTTGAAGTCAACCTCAAGAAAAAATTGCTCACAAATACATGGACACAAATACATGGAGATAAAGAACATCCCACTAAAGAATGAAAGTCAACCAGGAAACTAAAGAAGAAATTAAAAAAAAAATACATAGAAGTAAATGAAAATGAAAACATGGGAAGCAGAAAAGGTAGTCCTAAGAGAGATGTATATAGCAATACAGGCCTTCCTCAAGAAGCAAGAAAAGTCTCAAATACACAACCTAACTTTACAGCTAAAGAAGCTAGAAAAGGAACAGGAAATAAAGCCTAAAGCAAGCAGAAAAAGGGAAAAAATAAAGATTTGAGCAAAAATAAGTGATGTAGAAATTATAAAAAAAGAGTAGAAGAGATAAACAAAACAAGGAGCTGATTCTTTGAAAGAATTAACAAAATTGATAAACCCCTAGCCAGACTTATCAAAAAGAAAAGAGAAGGGACCCAAATATATAAAATTATGAAGGAAAGAGGAGAAATGACAAGCAACACTGCAGAAATGCAATTATAAAAGAATATTATGTCAACAAATCAGACAATCTGGAAGAAATGGATGCATTCATAGAAACATCAGCTACCAAAACTGAAACAGGAAGAAATAGAAAATTTGAACTGACCCATAACCAGAAAAATAAATTGAGAAAGTAATCAAAAATCTCCCAAAAAGCAAGAGTCCAGGGCCGGATGGTTACCCAGGGGAATTTGACCAAACATTTAATGAAGAAATAATACTCATGTTTCTGAAAGAGTTCCAAAAACTACAAATGGAAGGAAAGCTTCCAAACTCATCCTAAAAGGCCAGCGTTACCATGATTCCAAAACCAGACAATGAACCCACTAAAAAGGAAAATTACAGACCACTATCCCTGATGAACATGGATGCAAAAGTTCTCAACAAGATACTCCCTAATTGAATTCAACAGTTCATTAAAAGGATTATTCACCACAATCAAGTGGGATTTATTCCTGGGCTGCAGGGGTGGTTCGATATCTGCAAACCAATCAATGTGATACACAACATTAATAAAAGAAAGGAAAAGAAACATACGATCCTGTCAAGAGATGCAGAAAAAGCATTTGATAAAATACAGCATCTTTTCTTGATAAGAAACATTTAAGAAATTATGGATAGAGGAACATTCCTCAACATCATAAAGTCCATACGTGAAAAACCCACAACTAATATAATCCTCAATGGGGAAAAAGAAATGACAGCTGTTGCCCTAAGGTCAGGAACAGGACAGTGATGTCCCATCTCACCACTGTTGTTCAACATAGTTTTGGAAATCCTAGCTTCAGCAAGAAGACAACAAAAATAAATAAAATGCATCCAGATTGGCAAGGAAGAAGTCAAATATTCATTCTTCACAGATGATATGATACTCTATGTAGAAAACCTGAAAGACCCCACCAAAAATTTGCTAGATCTGATTAATGAATTCATCAATGTCACTATATATAAAATATATGTACAGAAATCTATTGCATTATACACCAAAAAATGAAGCAGCAGAAAGAGAAATGAAGAAATCAGTCCCATTTACAATGGCACCAAAACCCATAAGATACCTAAGAATAAACCTAACACAGAAGTAAAAGACCTGTACTCTAAAAGCTATAGAACATTTATGAAAGAAATTGAAGACAAAGAAATGGAAAAACGATCAACTTTTTTTTCTAAGAAATGGAACAAATAATCCTAAAATTTGTGTGGAACCAGAAAAGACCTCGAATAGCCAGAGGAATGTTGAAAAAGAAAAGCAAAACTGGTGGCATCACAATTCTGGAATTCAAGCTCTATTACAAAGCTGTCATCATCAAGATAGTATGGTACTGGCACAAAAACAGACACATAGATCAATGGAACAGAATAGAGAGCCCAGAAATTGACCCTCAGCTCTATGGTCAACAAATTTTCGACAAAGCAGGGAAGAATGTCCAATGGAAAAAAGACAGTCTCTTCAACAAATGGTGTTGGGAAAATTGGACAGCCACCTGCAGAAGAATGAAACTGGACCATTTCCTTACACCATACACAAAAATAGACTCAAAATTGGTGAAAGACCTAAATGTGAGACAGGAGTCCATCAAAATCCTAAAGGAGAACACAAGCAGTAACCTTTTCGACCTCAAACGCAGCAACTACTTCTTAGAAACATTGCCAAAGGCAAGAGAAGCAAGGGCAAAAATGAACTATTGGGACTTCATCAAGATAAAAAGCTTTTGCACAGCAAAAGAAACAGTCAACAAAACCAAAAGACAACCGACAGAATGGGAGAAGATATTTACAAATGGCATATCAGATAAAGGGCTAGTATTCAAAATCTATAAAGAACTTATCAAACTCAACACCCAAAGAACAAAGAATCCAATCAAGAAATGGGCAGAAGACATGAACAGACATTATTCTAAAGAAGACATCCAAATGGCCAACAGACACATGAAAAAGTGCTCAACATCGCTCGGCATCAGGGAAATCCAAATCAAAACCTCAATGTGATACCACCTCACACCAGTCAGAATGGCTAAAATTAACAAGTCAGGAAATGACAGATGTTGGTGGGGATGCGGAGAAAGGGGAACCCTCCTACACTGTTGGTGGGAATGCAAGCTGGTGCAGCCACTCTGGAAAACAGTATGGAGGTTCCTCAAAAAGTTGAAAATAGACCTACCATACGACCCAGCAGTTGCACTACTGGGTATTTACCCCAAAGATACAAATGTAGGGATCCAAAGGGGTACGTGCACCCCGATGTTTATAGCAGCAATGTCCACAATAGCTAAACTATGGAAAGAGCCAAGATGTCTATCGACAGATGAATGGATAAAGAAAATGTGATACACACACACACACACACACACACACACACGCACGCACACTGGAATATTATGCAGCCATCAAAAGGAAGGAAATTTTGCCATTTGCAATGATGTGGATGGAACTGGAGGGTATTACGCTGAACAAAATAAGTCAATCAGAGAAAGACATGTATCATACGATCTCACTGATATGAGGAATTCTTAATCTCAGGAAACAAACTGAAGTTTGCTGGAGTCATGGGGGGTGGGAGGCATGGGGTGGCTGGTTGATAGACATTGGGGAGGGTATGTGCTATGGTGAGCGCTGTGAATTGTGTAAGACTGTTGAATCACAGACCTGTACCTCTGAAACAAATGATACATTATATGTTAAAAAAGAAGACGAAGATAGTAGGAATGGAAAAATGAAAGGGGGGAAATCAGATGGGGAGAAGAACCATGAGAAACTATGGACTCTGAAAAGCAAACTGAGGGTTCTAGAGGGGAGGGTAGTGGGGGGATGGGTTAGCCTGGTGATGGGTATTAAAGAGGGCACATATTGAATAGAGCACTGGGTGTTATACGCAAACAATGAATCATGGAACACTACATCAAAAACTAATGATGTAATGTATGGTGATTAACATAACATAATAAAATAAAATAAATAAAAAAATAAAGAAATGGAAAAATGTTCCATGCTCACAGATTGGAAGAGCAAATATTCCTAAAATATCTATACTACCCAAATCAATCTACAGATTCTATTCAATCCCAACCAAAATAATACCAGTATTTTTCACAGAGCTATAACAAACAATTCTAAAATTTGTATGGAATGAGAAAAGACCCCAAATAGCCAAAATAATGTTGAAAAAGAAAACCAAAGCTGGAGCCATCACAATCCCAGACTTCAAGTTGTATTACAAAGCTGTAATCCACAAGACAATATGGTACTGGCACAAATACAGACACATAGATCAATGGAAAAGAATAGAGAACCCAGAAATAAATCCTCAACTCTGTGGTGAACTAATCCTCGAAGAGACAGTCCCTTCCACAAATGGTGTTGTAAAACTGGACAGCCACATGCAGAAAAATGAAACTGGACCATTTTCTTACACCATACACAAAAATAAATTCAAAATGGATGAATGACCTTCATGTGAGACAGGAATCCATCAAAATCCTAGAGGAGAACAAAGGCAGTAACCTCTTTGACCTTGGCCACAGCAACTTCTTTGTACAAATGTCTACTGAGGCAAGGGAAACAAGCAAAAATGAACTACTGAGACATCATCAAGATAAAAAGATTTTGTACATTGAGGGAAACAATCAACAAAACTAAAAGGCAACCTACAGAATTGGAGAAGATAATTGCAAATGACATATCAATTAAAGGGTTAGTATCCAAAATCTATTAAAAAAAACTTAATAAACTCAACAGCCAAAAAACAAATGATTCAGTTAAGAAATGGGCAGAAGACATGAATAGACACTTTTCCAAAGCAAACATCCAGATGGCTAACAGACGCATGAAAAGATGCTCAACATCACTTATCATCAGAGAAATACACATCAAAACTACAATGAGATACTACCTGCCACCTGTCAAAATGGTTAAAATTAACAACTCAGCAAACAAGAGCTGGTGGGGATGTGGAGAAAGGGGAATGTTTTTGCAATGTTGGTGGGAATGCAAACTGGTGCAGTCACTCTGGAAAACAGTATGGAGTTTCCCAAAAAGTTAAAAATAGAACTACCCTATCACCTAGCAATTGCACTACTAGGTATTTATCCAAAGGATACAAAAATGTTGATTACAAGGGGCACATGCACCCCAATGTTTATAGCAGCACTGTCATCTGTAGCTAAACTACAGAAAGAGCCCAAGTGTCTATCTACTGATGAATGTATAAAGTATATTCAATGGACTATTACTCTGTGTTCAAAAAGAATGAAATCTTGCCAGTTGCAACCACATAGATGGAACTAGAGTATAGAGTGTATTGTGCTAAGTGAATTAATTCATCAGATAAAGAAAATATATGAATTCACTCATATGTGGAATTTAACTAACAAAGCCGATGAACATAGGGGAAGAGAATGAAAAATAAAATAAGATGAAAAGAGAGAGGGAGGCAAACCATAAGAGACTCTTAATTATAGGAAACAAACTGAGGGTTGCTGGAGGGGAGGTGGGTGAGGGGATGGGGTAACAGGGTGATGGGCATTAAGGAGGGCATGTGATGTAATAAGCACTGGGTATTATATGTAAGTGATGAATCACTAAATTCTATTCCTGAAATCAAAACTATACTATATGCTAACTAACTTGAATTCAAATAAAAAATACAGATTATTCTTCATAAACTATGGAGGCAAAAAGGCAGTTGAACACATATTGAAAGGGAAAAGAAAACTTTAAATGAAGGGAAACAGAAAATTTCAACAAGATTGTAGCTAATGGATCCAACAGTACATTAAAAGGATCATCCACCACGACCAAGTGGGATTTATCCCCGGGATGCAAGGGTGGTTCAACATTCGCAAATCAATCAATGTGATAGAACATATTAAAAAGAGGAGAAAGAAGAAACATATGGTCCTCTCAATTGATGCAGAAAAAGCATTTGACAAAATACAACATCCTTTCCTGATTAAAACTCTTCAGAGTATAGGGATAGAGGGAACATTTCTCAAGTTCATAAAATCCATCTATGAAAAACCCACAGCGAATATCATCCTCAATGGGGAAAAGCTGAGTGCCTTTCCCTTAAGATCAGGAACACGACAGGGATGCCCACTCTCACCACTATTGTTCAACGTAGTACTAGAAGTCCTAGCAACAACACCCACACAACAAAAAGAAATAAAATATATTCAAATTGGCAAAGAATTCAAACTCTCTGTCTTCACAGATGACATGATACTTTATGTGGAAAACCCGAAAGACTCCACCCCCAAATAACTAGAACTTATACAGCATTTCAGTAATGTGGCAAGATACAAAATCAATGCACAGAAATCTGTTGCTTTTTTATACACTAACAATGCAACTGTAGAAATAGAAATTAGAGAAACGATTCCATTTACAATAGCACCAAAAACCATAAGATACCTTGGAATAAACCCAACCAAAGAGGTAAAGGATCTATACTCTAGGAACTACAGAACAGTCATGAAAGAAATTGAAAAAGACACAAAAAGATGGAAAGACATTCTATGCTCATGGATCAGAAGAATAAACATTGTTAAAATGTCTATGCTACCCAGAGCAATCTATACCTTCAAAGCCATCCTGATCAAAATACCAATGGCATTTTTCAAAGTGCTGGGACAAACAATCCTAAAATTTGTATGGAATCAGAAAAGACCCCAAATCACCAAGGAAATGTTGAAAAAGAAAAACAAAGCTGGGGGCATCACGTTGCCTGATTTCTAGCTATATTACAATGCTGTGATCACCAAGACAGCATGGTACTGGCACAAAAGCAGACACATAGATCAATGGACCAGAATGGAGAGCCCAGATATGGACCTTCAACTCTATGGTCAAATAATCTTCGACAAAGCAGGAAAAAAATATGCAATGGAAAAAAGAGAGTCTCTTCAATAAATTGTGCTGGGAAAATTGGACAGCTATATACAGAAGAATGAAACTCAACCATCCTCTTAAATCATACACAAAGGTAAACTCAAAATGGATGAAAGAGCTCAATGTGAGACAGGAATCCATCAAAATCCTGGAGAACATAGGCAGTAAACTCTTCGACATCAGCCACAGCAACTTCTTTCAAGACATGTCTCCAAAAGCAAGGGAAACAAGTGAAAATGCACTTTTGGGACTTCATCTAGATAGAAAGCTTCAACTAAGAATTCTATATTTAGAAAACTATTTTTCACAGAGAAGAAATTAAAACATTCCCAGATAAAATAGAATTTGTTTTTTGCAGAGCTGCCCTAAAAAAATAGGAAAGGAGAAATTCAGACTGAAATGAGAGGCTACTAGAAATAACTCATCTGCAAGTGAAGAAATAAAGAGGAGTAACAGCACAATTTAAAAATTACTGCAGGTTGAAACATGGGGAAAAAACAATAAATAAGATTTAATAATCATATAGAAGATATGGAAAATGATCAAAGTTTTGTAGCACCAAATTAACTGTCCAATTAAAGAAAAGCCACATTCAAAAAGGTAGAAAAATTTATGTCATTTTATTCACCTTTGCTCCCCTCCCTTTCTGACCTGATTGGTTTTCATCTGTAGAAAAGATCAGACCAATACCCAATTCCTTACCTCAATGTGAAAGGAGCAGTTTGGACATTATTTGCAATGTTCTAACCTGTCTGAGGGCTACCGGAAGGAAATTTTTCTGTATTGTCTGGCTTGCAACTCAGATGAAGTAAAGTTGTGAGTACTGTTCATAAATGCTGGAGGGGAACTACAGACTCTCATATGCCTTGAATAAGAGATTACAGGTAGATACATAGAATAGACCATATAAAGCCCTAAGAGGAAGCTGCGATGAGAATAATTGGGAAATTAAGACAATTTAAAAAAGCTATATACAGAGTTATTGAGAAAGCCACATGCAAATCCAGACAAGACACAAACTTAGAAAACACTGGAGAAGATTTTAAGCTTTTACCTCAGGGTCATCCCTAGGATGATAGAATGCCAAGATTATCAATAGAGAACTGCTGCAGCACAGAGTGTCTGTAAAGACTGGGAGATAAGGTTTTTGTTTGTTGTTTGTTTTGTTTGTTTGTTTTTCCCTAATGATTGATTTATAACAAAAAGTCACAGTGGATGAAAAGGAATAAGAAAACATAGCAAATTTTAATGAAAAAAAAATTCCAGGAGCCATGCCTGATAAAGCACAGATATTAAACTAACTAGAAAATACTATAAAACATCTATCTTTTTAAAAAGATTTTATTATTTATTTATTTGAGAGAAAGCACGAGGGAGAGAGAGAGAACACAAGCAGAGTGAGGGGCAGAGGGAAAAGCAGGCTCTCTGCTGAGCAGGGAGCTGATGTGGGGCTCAAACCTGGGACTCTATGATCATGACCTGAGCCAAAGGCAGATGCTTAACCAACTGAGCCACCTAGGCACCCCTAAAACACCTATCTTTAATATTCTCAAAAAAGTAAAGTTGACAAAGAACTAAAGAGAAACAGGAAAATAACATGAACAGATGAGAATATAAACTTAAAGGGAGTATACAAGGCAACCAAACAGGGGGCGCCTGGAAGGCTCAGTTGGTTAACTGTCTGACTCTTGATTTTGGCTCAGGTCATGATCTCAAGATAGTAAGATTGGGCTCCATGTCAGGCTCTGAGCTGGGTGTGGAGCCTGCTTAAGATTCTCTTTCTCCTCCTTCTGCTCCTTGCTCACCTCTCTCTCTCTCTCCCTCTCTCTAAGAAAAAGCAACCAAACTGAAATTCTAGCACTTAAATAAGTTGAAAATTTATTAGAGACGTTCAATAACAGATTTAATAAGAAAAAGAGAGAAGCAGTAAACTTAAAGATACAATTGAAATTATCAAGACTGAAGAGTAGTAAGAAAAAAGAACAGAAAAGTGAATACAACCTAACAGTCCTGAATCAAATCAAGCAGTCAAGCTTACATTATGACAGTCTCAGAATAAGAAGAAAAAGAGAAGGGAGCAAAATAATTATTTGGAGAAATAATGGCTGAAAACCTCCAAAATCTGATGATAATAGGAATCTACAGAAGCAAGAAGCTCAATATAATCTAAATAGAATAAATTAAAAAAGACCCACACTAAAACATATAACGAAACGACCAAAATACACACATAAAGGGAGAATTTTGAAAGCAGCAAGACAGAAACAACTTGTTGCATTCAGAGGTTCCTCAATAAGATTATCAACCAAAATTCTCAGCAGAAAACTCAGAGCATAGAAAAGAGCTTGATGATATATTTAACATGTTGAAAGAAGAAGAAGAAGAAGAAGAAACCCTTGTCAACTGAGAATTCTATATCAGGCAAACCTGTCCTTCAAAACAGAGTGAGAAGTTAGGACATTTTATAAACAGAAGCAGATAGTTTGTTTCCACTAGTCCTGCTCTACATGATGTGAAAAACATTCTTTCAGTTTGAAGTGAAAGAACAATAAATGTTATATCAATTTATGTAGAGATATAAAGATCTCTAGTAAAAGTAAATATATAGGCAAATGTAAACTGCCCTATTATTATACTTTTGGTTTGTAATTCCACTTTTTATTTTCTATAAGATTTAAAACCAATTCATAAAAAATATAATTCTATGTCGCTGGACAAAAATGTATAAAGACACACATTGTGAGACCCACATTACAAAATAAGGTGGGTAAAATGGAGTTTTACAAGAATAAAAATTATGTATGTGATTTGAATTAAGATGGTAAAAGTCTAATTATTATATTCTTAGGATATCATATTTAGTCACTTTGAAAACCACAAATAAAATATCTATACAATACTCACAAAGGTGAGTAGTTAGTCAAAATGTGTCATTGTAAGAAATCAAGCAGACATAAAAGAAGGCAATGATGGATATGATGAAAAACAAAACAAAACAAAAATCCATAAAACATACACTAAGCAAATAGCTAAGTGGTAGATGTAAGTTGTTTCTTATGAGTTATTACTTTGTTAGCAGATTTGGCTCTAAAATCAGGGCAGAGATAGTCAACATGGATTTAAAAAATTATCCAACTACAGTTGACCCTTAAACAACATGGATTTGAACTGTCTGGATCCACTTATATATGAATTTTTTACACTGCAGTGTTGTAAACATATTTTCCTTATAATTTTCTTAATGGCATTTTATTTCCTCTAGCTTACTTTAAGAACACAGTATATATAAATATACTGTATATAATATACACATTATACATTATATACAACATTATATATATATATATATATATATACAGTATATAATATCCAGTATATAATACATATAACACACAGAATATATGTTAATCAACTGATTATATTATTGGTAAAACTTCTGGTCAATAGTAGGCTATGAGTAGTTAAATTGGGAGGGAGTAAAAAAATACATGGATTGTCAACTTTATGGGGCATTGGCACCCATAACTTCCATGTTGTTGAAGGATCTACTGTATATACTATTTACAAGAGGTTCACTATATACTTAAAAGTACATAGAGATTGAAAGAGAAAGAATAGGAAAATATATTCAAGCAATAATAACCGAAAAAGAGCTGGGGGTGACTGTACTAGTATTAGACAAAATAAACTTTAAGTCAAAAACTGTTAGAAAAAAAAAGAGAGAATATTATATATTAATAAGAGGGTCCTATCTTCAAGAAAATATAACAATTTAATACATATATGCACCAAATAGCAGAGCTCCAAAGTAGATAAAGCAACCATTAATAGAATCAAAAGGAGACATAGTTATGCAATAATAGATGGAGACATCAATACTCATTTTCAGTAGTGGATAAAACACCCAGCCAGAAGATATATATAGAAATAGATAACTTAGAGAAACTATAAACCAGGGGCACCTGGGTGGCTCAGTCAGTTAAGCATCTGCCTTTGGTTTGGGACATAGTCTCGGGGTCTTAGGATAGAGCCCCATGTCGAGCTCCCTGTGGGGAGTCTTCTTCTCCCTCTCCCTTTGCCCCTCTGCCCTGACTTGTGCACTCCCTTTCTCTCTCTTTCTCAAATAAATAAATAAAATCTTAAAAAAAAGGAAACTATAAACCAATTAGAGATATTCATAATACATTGTACCCAGTGATAGTAGGCTACAAACTTTTCTAAAGAACACATGGAATATTCTCTAGAATAGTCCATATTTTAGGCCATAAAACATGTTAATGGATTTTAAAAAGATTAAAATCCTTACATAATTACATTACATTACATAATCAAAATGTAAGAAACTGGAAATCAATACCTGGGATTAAAGCTGGAAAATTCACAAATATATGGGAATTAAACATACTCTTAAACAGGTAATGAGGGGTGCCTGGGTGGCCCATCGTTAAGCATCTGCCTTCGGCTGAGGTCATGATCCCAGGGTCCTGGGATTGAGCCCTGCATTGGGCTCCCTTCTCTGCGGGAAGCCTGCTTCTCCCTTTCCCACTCCCTCTGCTTGTGTTTCCACTCTCACTGTGTCTCTCTCTGTCAAATAAATAAAATCTTAAAAAAAAAAAAAAAACAGACAATGAGTAAAAATGAGATTAAAAAGGCAAATTACAGGGGCGCCTGGGTGGCTCAGTCGTTAAGTGTCTGCTTTCGGCTCAGGTCATGATCCTGGGGTCCTGGGATGGAGCCCCGCATCAGGCTCCCTGCTTGGCGGGAAGCCTGCTTCTCCCTCTCCCACTCCCCCTGCTTGTGTTCCCTCTCTCGCTGTGTCTCTCTCTGTCAAATAAATGAATAAGAAAATCTTAAAAAAAAAAAAAGGCAAATTACAGGGGCTCTTGGGTGGCTCAGTCCTTAAGCGTCTGCCTTTGGCTCAGGTCATGGTCCCAGTGTCCTGAGATTAAGCCCCACATCAGGCTCCCTGGTCAGCGGGAAGCCTGTTTCTCCCTCTCCCACTCCCCCTGCTTGGGTTCCTTCTCTGGCTGTGTCTCTCTCTGTCAAATAAATAAATAATATATTAAAAAAAAAAAAGGCAAATTACAAAACATCAAGTCAAATGAAAAGAAAAACACAAGAAACCAAAATTAATGGACTGCATTAAAAGCAGTTGCAAGATAGAAATTTATAACTAAATTCATACATGAAAAAAATGAAACTCAATAAACTACACTTTAAGAAACTAGAAAAGCAAGAGAAAACTAAGCCTAAAGCTAGCACAAATAAATATTAAGAGTACACTTATTTTGATGAGCACTGAGTAATATATGAAATTGTTGAATCAGTATATTGTACACCTGAAATTAATACAGGACTGTATGTTAACTACACTGGAATCAAAAGAAGAAAAGAAAAAGAAAAAAAATAAAGATTAGGACTTTATTTTTTTAATAGAGAAAAAAAAATCAGTAGAGACAATCAACATAATCAAGAGCTATTTTTATTTTCTTCAATGGCCAAGAAAAATGACAAAATCTTATCTAGATTGAATTAAAAAGAGAGAGAGAGAGGAAACTCAATTAAAATCTACAATGAAAGTAGGGGCATTGTGAACAATTTTGTAGAATTTAAAAAAGGATTAACAAAAGAAATATGGACTATGTTATGCCAAGTTGGATCACCTAGATGAAATGGAAAACTTCTTATAATAATATAACATTTGAATACTGAATAGTGAAGACACAGAAAACACCTACAACTAGTAATGAGATTGGATCTATAATCAAAACCTCCCAGGAGCTTGGGAAGATGGTGGAGTAGGAGGACCCTGAATTCACCCTGTCCCACGTTTTTCATCCACATCCAAGTTAATAAACCAGAGAGTGATCCAAAGACTGGCAGAACAAACTGCACAACTAATTATAGAGAAGAAGATGCATCTGACAAGTTAGGAAGATCAGAAAGGCCAAGGGAGGCTCCCTGTAGGAGGGAGGGAGCTGCTGTGCATACAGACAGGTCAGAGAAAGGGACCCTTGCACCAGGGAGCACACAGGGAAGACTAATCTCCATAGTGTGGTTTTAAAAACCAGAGGGGTTGGGGCGCCTGGGTGGCTCAGTTGGTTAAGCGACTGCCTTCGGCTCAGGTCATGATCCTGGAGTCCCTGGATCGAGTCCCACATCAGGCTCCCTGCTCGGCAGGGAGTCTGCTTCTCCCTCTGACCCTCCCCCCTCATGTGCTCTCTCTCATTCTCTCTCTCTCAAATAAATAAATAAAATCTTTAAAAAAAAAAAAAAACAGAGGGGCTGAATACCATGAATTTGTAAAACCAGTGGGAATTGGAACCTGGAGCTTTGCAGGTCAGCTTACTCAACACTGGGTGAACCTGAAGGACAAGTGATAGCTGGGTCACTGCCCTTAAAAAGACAGCAGCCCATGCAGAGAGGCAACACAAAATCAGCAGTTTATACAATGACTGGGCAAATATTAGACAGATCTGTTCATACTGATTTCAAAGCTTGTTGGAGAACTTCTCCACAAACGGAGCTGGCAGACACCATTCCCCTCCCAAATACCCCAGCATAAGCACAGAAGCACCTGTGGAAGGCAGAGCTGCAGAGACACTTGCTAATTTATGCACTAGCAGTGTGCCACAACCAAGAGTTCTCCTGAAGCCAGTTAGCTTCAGCCATGAGCTCAGAGCAAATTTTGTGTAAGTCACCCAGACACCCCTAACATCTAACAGGTTCACAGCTGCCACTGTATGCCATGCACATCACCTGCGCATGGCTCAGCCCAATGCCACAGGCCACCATCATATGCCACACCCACCCAAGGGCCCATTGGTAGATGAATGCATTAAGAAGATGTGGTATATGTATAAAAAGAAATAATATTCAAGCATAAAAAGAGTGAAACCTTGCCATTTGCAACATGATTGGAGCTAGAGAGTATAATTCTCAGTGAACTAAATCAGTCAAAGATAAATACCATATGATTTCACTCATATGGGGAATTTAAGAAACAAAACAAATGAAGGGAATAAAAGGAGAGAGAAAAAGACAAACCAAGAAAAACTTTAGAGAACATAATGATGGTTAGCAGAGGGAAGGTGGGGAGGATGGGTGAAATAGATGATGGGCATCAAAGAGTACACTTATGATGACCACAGAGTAATGTTTAGAATTGTTGAATCACAGTAGTGTACACCTGAAACTAATATAAGACTCTATATTAACTATACTGGAATTAAAGTTATTTTTATTTTATTTTTTTATTTAAATTCCAGGTAATTAACATACAGGGTAAAATTAGTTCCAGGTGTACAAAGTAGTGATTCAAAACTTCCATAGAACAACCAGTGCTCATCACAAGTGCACTCCTTAAAACCTATCACCTATTTCACCCATCCCCCCACCCACCTCCCCTCTGGTACCTATCAGTTTGTTCTCTCTATATAAAAGTCTGTTTCTTGGTTTGTCTTTCTGTGCTTACCCCAGCATGGTCATTTGTTTTGTTTCTTAAATTTCACATATGAGTGAAATCATATGGTATTTGTCTTTATCTGACTGACGTATTTCACTTAGCACAATAATCTCTAACTCCATTCACGTCTTTGCAAGTGGCAATATTTCATCCTTTATAAAAAGGATGAAATAATATTTCAGGCTGAGTAATATTTTGAGATATATATATATATCACATCACATTTTTTAAAAATTTTATTATGTTATGTTAGTCACCATAAAATACATCATTAGTTTTTGATGTAGTGATCCACGATCCATAGTTTTTGTATAACACCCAGTACTCCATGCAATGCATGCCCTCCTTAATACCAATCACCGGGCTAACCCATCCCCCCCCCAAAAAAAACCCTGTTTGTTTCTCAGAGTCCATAGTCTCTCATGGTTCATCTCTCCCTCTGATTTCTCTCCCTTCATTTTTCCCTTCCTTCTCCTAATGTCCTCCATGCTATTCCTTATGTTCCACAAATAAGTGAAAACATATCATAATTGACTTTCTCTGCTTGACTTATTTCGCTTAGCATAATCTCCTCCAGTCCCATCCATGTTGATGTAAAGTTGGGTAGTCATCCTTTCTGATGGCTGAGTAATATTCCATTGTATATATGGACCACATCTTCTTTATCCATTCATCTGTTGAAGGGCATCCCGGCTCTTTTCACAGTTTGGCTATTGCGGACATTGCTGCTATGAACATTGGGGTGCATATGGCCCTTCTTTTCACTACATCTGTGTCTTTGGGGTAAATACCCAGGAATGCAATTGCTGGGTCATTGGGTAGCTCTATTTTTAAATATTTGAGGAACTTCCACACTGTTTTCCAAAGTGGCTGTACCAACTTGCATTCCCACCAACAATGTAAGAGGGTTCCCCTTTGTCTGCAACCTCTCCAACAGTTGTTGTTTCTTTCCCTGTCCATTTTTGCAATTCTAACTGGTGAAAGATGGTATCTCAATTTGGTTTTGATTTGGATTTTCCTGATGGCTAATGATGATGAACATTTTTTCATGTGTCTGTTAGCCATTTGTATATCTTCTTCAGAGAAGTGTCTTTTCATATCTTCTGCCCACTTTTAACTTGATTATTTGTTTTTTGGGTGTTGAGTTTGAGAAGTTCTTTATAGATCTTGGATACCAGCCCTTTATCTGTAGTGTCATTTGCAAAAATCTTCTCCCATTCTGTGGGTTGCCTCTTCATTTTGTTGACTGTTTCCTTTGCTGTGCAGAAGCTTTTTATCCTGATGAAGTCCCAAAAGTTCATTTTTGCTTTTGTTTCACTAGCTTTTGGAGATGTATCTTGAAATAAGTTGCTGTGGCAACAGCAATCAGAAAACAAAAAGAAATAAAAGGCATTCAAATTGGCAAAGAAGAAGTCAAACTCTCTCTTTTCGCAGACGACATGATACTTTATGTGGAAAACCCAAAAGACTCCACCCCCAAATTACTAGAACTCACACAACAATTCAGGAATGTGGCAGGATACAAAATAAATGCACAGAAATCAGTTGCTTTCTTATACACTAACAACGAAACTGTGGAAAGAGAAATTAGAGAAATGATTCCATTTACAATAGCACCAAAAACCATAAGATACCTCAGAATAAGCCTAACCAAAGAGGTAAAGGATCTGTACTCTAGGAACTACAGAACACTCATGAAAGAAATTGAAGAAGACACAAAAAAATGGAAAAACATTCTATGCTCATGGATCGGAAGAATAAACATTGTTAAAATGTCTATGCTACCCAGAGCAATCTATACCTTCAATGCCATCCCAATTAAAATTCCAATGACATTTTTCAAAGTGCTGGAACAAACAATCCTAAAATTTGTATGGAATCACAAAAGACCCCGAATTGCCAAGGAAATGTTGAAAAAGAAAAACAAAGCTGGGGGCATCACGTTGCCTGATTTCAAGCTATATTACAAAGCAGTGATCACCAAAATAGCATGGTACTGGCACAAAAACAGACATATAGACCAATGGAACAGAATAGAGAACCCAGATATGGACCCTCAACTCTATGTTCAAATAATCTTTGACAAAACAGGAAAAAACATGCAATGGAAAAAAGAGAGTCTCTTCAATAAATTGTGCTGGGAAAATTGGACAGCCACATGCAGAAGAATGAAACTTGACCATTCTCTAACACCATACACAAAGATAAACTCAAAATGGATGAAAGACCTCAATGTGAGGCAGGAATCCCTCAAAATCCTAGAGGAGAACATAGGCAGTAACTTCTTTGACACATCACATTTGTTTTATCCATTCAAGAGTTGATGGACAGTTGGGCTATTTTCACAATTTGGTTATTGTTGATAATGTTAGTATAAACATTGTGGTACATGTATCCCTTCAAATAAGTATTTTTATATTATTTGGGTAAATACCTAGTAGTGCAATTGCTGGTTCATAAGGCAGTTCTATTTTTACCTTTTTGAGGAACCTTCATACTGTCTTCCAGAGTGGCTGTAAACAGTTTGCATTCCCACCAGTATTGCAAGAAGGTTTGCCTACTCTGCATATCTGCCAACATCTGCTGTTTTTTTGTGTTGTGAATTTTAGCCATTCTGACAGGTGTGATGTGATATCTCATTGTAGTTTTGATTTGTACTTCCCTGATAGTAAGTGATATTGAGCATCTTTTCATATGTCTGTGGGCCATCTCTATGTCATCTTTGGAAAAATGTCTATTCATGTCTTCTGCCCATTTTTAATATCATTATTGTTTTTAAGGTATCGCATTTCATATGTTCTTTATATACTTTGGATACAAACCCTCTATCAGACATGTTATTTGCAAATATCTCCTCCCATTCCATAGGTTGCCTTTTAGTTTTGTGGATTGTTTCCTTCACTGTGCAGATTTTTGTTTGATGAAATCAAAATAGACCTAAAGATACCTGCCAATTGAAAGTGATGGTGTGGAAAAATATATATCATGCAAATGGATGTCAAAAGAAAGTTGGAGGGGCAATTCTTGCATTGAACAAACTAGACAGTAAACCAAAGACTGCAAGAAAAGATGAAGAAGAGCCCTGTATCATATTAAAGGGGACTATCCAAGCAGAAGATCTAAGGCACTGTAAATATTTATTCACCCAAAATGGGAGCATCCAAATATACAAAACAATAACAAACATGAAAAAACTCATTGATAATAATATAGTAACAGTAGGAGACTTTAACACCCCACTTACATCAATGGACAGATCATCTAAATAGAAAATCAACATGGAAAGAATGGCATTGAATAACACACTGGACCAGATGGACTTAACAGATATATTCAGAACATTCCATCCTAAAGCAGCAGAATACACATTCTCTTTAAATGCACATTGGACATTCTCCAGAATATATCACATACTAGGTCACAAATCAGACTTCAACAAATACAAAAAAACTGAGATCATACCATGCATATTTTCTGATTACCATGCTAAGAAACTAGAATTCAACCACAAGAAAAAAAAATAAAATTGGAAAGACCACACATACATGGAGGTTCTAAAACATACTACTGAACAATGAATTGGTTAGCCAGGAAATAAAAGAAGAAATAAAAAAATACATAGAAACAAATGAAAATGAAAACACAACAGATCAAAACCTTTGAGATGGAGCAAAAGTGGTCATAAGAAGGAAGTATATCACAGTAAAGGCCTACCTCAAGAAGCAAGAAAATTCTCAAACAACCTAACCTTACACTAAAAGGATTTAGGAAAAGTAAAACAAATGAAGCCAAAAGCCAGCAGAAAGAAGGAAACAATGAAGATTAGAACAGAACTAAATTATATGGAAACTAAAAAAGCAATAGAATAGATTAATGAAACCGGGAGTTGGTTCTTTGAAAAAAATAATAAAATTGACAAACACCTAGCCAGACTTATCAAGAACAGAAGACAATGGACCCAAATTAATAAAACTACAAATAAGAGAGGAGAAATAGCAAACAACACCACAGATGTACAAATAATTACAAGAGAATATCACGAAAAATTATATGTTAACAAATTAGACAGCCAAGAAGAAATAGATAAATCCCTAGAGACATAAAAACTACCATAACTGAAACAGGGACAAATAAGAAAATTTGAACGGACTGACAGCCAGCAAAGAATTTGAATCCGTAATCAAAACTCTCCCAAGAAACAAAAGTCCAGGGCCAGATGGCTTCACAGGTGAAATCTACCAAATATTAAAGAAGAGTTAATACTTATTCTTCTCTAATTATTCCAAAAAATAGAAGTGGAAGAAAAACTTCCAAATTCACTCTATGTGGCCAGCTTTAACCTGCTTTCAGAACCAGATAAAGACTCCACTAAAAAAAAGAGAACTACATGCCAATACCTCTAATTAACATGGATGCAAAACTGCTCAATAAAAACTGACAAACTGAATCCAACAGTATATTAAAAGAATCATTCACCATGATCAAGTGGGATTTATTCCTGGGCTGCAAGTCTTGTTCAATATTCACAAATAAATCAACATGATACATCACATCAATAAAACAAAAGATAAGAATGGCATGATTCTACCAATAGAGGTAGAAAAAAACATTTGACAAAATACAACATCCATTCATGATAAAAACCCACAACAAAGTATGGTTAGAGGGAATATACCTCAAAATAATAAAGTCCATATATGGAAAACCCACAGCTAATACAATCCTTAATTGTGAAACACTGAGAACTTTTCCTCTAAGGTCAAGAAATTCAGAGATGTCCACTATCACGGTCAAGAAATTCAGAGATGTCCACTATCACCACTATTATTTAACATAGTGCTGAAAGTCCTAGCCAGATCAGACAGCAAAAAGAAATAAAAGGTATCCAAATCAGTAAGGAAGAAGTCAAACTTTCACCATTTGCAGAGGACATGATACTCTATGTAGAAAACTCAAAAAGACTCTGCCAAAATATCTGTAGAAATGATACACAAATACAGTATCATCCCAGGATAAAAAAATAAATGTACAAAAATCCATTGTATTTCTATACACCAATAATGAAGCAGCACATATGGAAATCAAGGAATCAGTTTGATTTATAACTGCACCCAAACCCATAAGATACCTAAGAATAAACCTAACCAAAGAAGCAAAAGATCTGTACTCTGAAAACTATAAAAAACTAATGAAAGAAATTGAAGATTACACAAAGAAACAGAAAAACATTCCATGCTCACAGACTGGAAGAACAAATACTGTAAAAATGTCTATACTACCCCAAAGTAATCTACACATTTAATACAATCCTTTGCAAAAACTAACAGCATTTTTTTCACAGAGCAAGAACAAACAATCCTAAAATTTGTATGGATGCACAAAAGACCCTGATTAGCCAAAGCAATCTTTAAAAAGAAAGTAAACCTGGAGGCATCACAATTCTGGACTTCAAGTTATATTACAAAGCTGCAGTTATCAAGACAGTATGGTACTGTCCCAAAACAGATACATAGATCAATGGAACAGTATAGAAAACCCAGAAATGAATCCACAAGTATATAGTCAATTAATCTTCAACAAAGCAAGAAAGAATATACAATGGAAAAAAGTCTCTTCAGCAAATGTTGTTGGGAAAAGTGGACAGCAATATGCAGAAGAATGAAACTGGACCACTTTCTTACACAAAAATAAATTCAAAATGGGTTAAAGACCTAAGTGTGAGTCAGGAAACTATTAAAATCCTAGAAGAAAACACAGCCAGTAGCCTCTTTGACATTGGCCATAGCAATTTCTTACCAGGTATGTCTCCTGAGGCAAGGAAACAAAAAGGAAATTACACTATTGGAATTTGTCAAAATGAAAAGCTTTTGCACGGAGAAGGAATTAATCAACAAAACTAAAAGGTAACCTTCAGAATGGGAGAAGAAATTTACAAATAACATAGCTGATAAAGGGTATTATCCAAAATATATAAACAACTTATCAAACTCAACAGGCAAAAAAAACAAATAATCCAGTTAAAAAATAGGCATGAATAGATGTTTTTCCAAAGAAGACATACAGATGGCCAACAGATACATGAAAGGATGCTCAACCTCACTCGTCATCAGGGAAATACAAATCAAAACTACAATATCACCTCACACCAGTCAGAATGGCTAAAATTAACAACACAAGAAAACCAACAGGTGTTGGCAAGGATGTGGAGAAAGGGGAACCCTCTTAAACAGTTGGTGGGGATGCAAACTGGCGCAACCACTCTGGAAAACAGTATAAAATTTGCTCAGAAAGTTAAAACCCTTATGATCCAGCAATTGAACTACTAGGTATTTACCCAAAGAATACAAAAATACTGGTTTAAAGGGAGACATGCACCCCATATAAAGATAGCAGCATTATCAACAATAGCTAAATTATGGAAACAGCACAAATACCAGTGGACTGATGAAAAGATAAAGAAGTGATATATATATTAATATACTATATATTTTCAAGAATATTAGTCAGCCATAAAAATGAATGTAATCTTGCCATTTGCAACAAAGTGGATGGAGCTAGAGAATATTATGCTAAGCCAAATAAAGCAGTTGGTGAATGACATATACCATATGATTTCATTCATATGTGGAATTGAAGAAACAAAACAAAGAAACATGGGGGGTGAAGAGAAAAATCAAGAAACAAACTCTTAACTATAGAGAACAAAGTGATGGTTACCAGAGGGTGGGTGGGTGGGGAGATGGGTTGAATAGGTGATAGGTATTAAGGAGAGCACTTGTGATGAGCACTGGGTGTTGTATGTAAGTTTTGAATAACTAAATTCTACACCTAAAACTAATATTACATTGTGTGTTAATAAGTTGTATTTAAATAAAAACTTGAAGAAAGAAAAAGGCTCTATGTTTACTATACTGGAAATAAAATTAAAATGCTAAATAAAGAGTAAATAAATAAATCATCTCCAAGAGATTTCTGTAAAAAGAATAAAAGAATTGGAAAAACCCAGAAAAATATTATTGAAAAAATCTCTATCCATATGCAAATGAAAGATTAAGGAATCTTCCCTTATACCATATACAAATATTAACTCAAAATGAATCTCAGACCTAAATGTAAAAGCTAAAAGTACAAAATCATTAGGAAAAGCATAAAAGAAAACTTTTCAATATTGGGTGTGGTAATGATTTCCTTAATTGAGCCCAAAAGTTTATGCAATAAGAGAAAAAAAATAGATAAAATGTACTACATCAAAAGTAAAAACTTTTGTATATCAAAGTACAGTACCAGTAGAAAGAAAACAGTGCTCCACAGAATGGGTCAAAATATTTGCCAAGCATATATGATAAGCAATCAAAATTCACAATTGTTAAAGAACTCTTATAACTTAACAAGAACAACAATAACCCCAAACCACTCAATTCAAAAGTAGGGAAATTACTTAAATTATATTTTCCAGAGAGATATATAAATAGTCGATAAGCACATTTAAATATACTCAATATTAATAGTTATTAGGGAGATATAAATCAAAATCACAATGAAATACCACTTCATACCCATTAGGATGACTTTTTTTAAAGAAAATCAATTGGCAAGAATGTGGAGAAGTTGGAACACTTGTGAGTTTCTGGTGTGAAATAAAAATGGTAAGGCTGCTGTGGAAAACAATATGTTTGTTCTTCAAAAAGGAAAACATAAAATACCATATGATCCAAAAATTCTACTTCTATGCATATATCTAAAAAGTCAAAACCAAGTACTTAAACAAATACATGTACACCAATGTTTAATAGCAATTTTATTCACAATAGGTAAAAGGGAGAAAAAACTCAACATCCTTTGATGGATGAATGAATACCCAAAATGGGATACATTCATACATGGAATATTATTCAGCCATAAAAATGCATTTCTGATACATCCTATAATGTGGATGATCCTTGACATCATTATGTTAAGTAGTATAACCTAGATAAAAAGGACATTATTACATGATGCCATTTGTATGAAGTTCTTAGAATAGGCAATCCATAGAGACAGAGATAAAATAGTGATTTCCAATGGCTGGGGAGTGGGGAAAATAGAAGGTTATTGTTTAATGGGTGCAGAGTTTCAGTTTAGAATAATAATATGTTCTGGCATGGATAATGATAATATTTACATATCTTTGTGAATGTACTTAATGCCAATTAACACTGAAAAATGGTTTAGATAGCACATTTTATGCTATGTGTATTTTATCACAGTAAGATTTTTTTTTTAAAGATTTTATTTATTTATTCATGAGAGACAGAGAGAGAGAGAGGCAGAGGGAGAAGCAGGCTCCCAAGGAGCAGAGAGCCCGATGCGGGTCTCGATCCCAGGACCCTGGGATCATGACCTGAGCCGAAGGCAGACGCTTAACCATCTGAGCCACCCAGGCGCCCTCACAGTAAGATTTTTAAAAATGAGAAACTCTTGAGGAAAGTGAGAAAATATTATGGAGGAAACAAAAATGAACATACAACATATCAAAATTTCTCAGATGCTGTCAATAGTGTGCTTAAAGGAAAATTAAAGACACTTGAAATTCATATTTAAAAAAAGAAAAGATCTCAAATAATTATGTCACTTCCACTTTAAAAACTAGAGATAAAGAGAAAAATAAAATCAAAGCCAGCACAATAAAATAATTAATAAAAATAAAAGCATAAATAAACAAAACTAAAAACTAATCGAAATCAATGAATCTAAAACATTGTTTTTGAAGAGATCACTGAAACTGGTAAACTTCTGGCAAAACTGATGATGAAAAAAGAAAACACAAATCATCAATATCAAGAATGAGTAATTGGATTTATTTATCTTCTATAGAAGCATTGCAATATTAATAAAGGAATAATTCAAATAGTTCCACACATATATATTCAGAAGCTTAAATAATAAATGAATTGTGTGAAAACCATAAACTGTCAAAACTCACCCAGGAATAAAAAATAACCTGAATAGACCACTCAATATTAAAGGAATTGAGTTAAAAATTTAAAACCATATGAAAAATGCAACATTGTGTGTCAACTATATGAAAGAAAGAAAGAAGAAAGAAAGAAAGAAAGAAAGAAAGAAAGAAAGAAGAAAGAAATTAAAGAAAAGGAGAGGAAGATAGATCTCCAGCACCAACGGGTTCACTGGTAAAATTTATGAAACATTAAAAGAAGTGTTAAAAATTCTACAGCACTTGCTCCATGAAATAGAAAAGAGAATACCTCACAATTTATTAAATGATGCAAAAATTCCTGATATTAAAGCTAAATGAAAGCATTATACAAAAAGAAAACTACAGACCAATAACTTTCATGAGCATAGATGTACACATCCTAAACAAAGTATTAACAAACTGGACTTCTGGGAAGATGACACAGTAAGTGGATCCTAAGCTCACCTCCTCCCAAGAGACACATCTAAATAACAAGCACATCAATGCAACTAACCCACAAAATGACCTGAAGACTGGCAGAACATTCTTTCACAGTTAATTATAGACAACAGGACACGTCAAAAAGAGTAAGAGGTGCAGACACCTGGTCTGGAATAAAACTCCTAGTGAGAATAACCACAAACAGGAGGAATATCACACACAAGGAGAAAGGAGAGGAGCAGACCCCACACGAGACACCCCAGATACCAGGGACCTGCACTGGCAAGATGAATCCCCATAACATTTAACTTTGAAAACCCATGGAACTTAACTTCACAAGCCTTTAAAATGAGCTTGGCTTGGGGCGCCTGGGTGGCTCAGTCAGTTAAGCATCTGCCTTCGGCTCAGGTCATGATCCCAGGGTCCTGGGATGGAGCCCCGCATCGGGCTCACTGCTCCGCGGGAAGCCTGCTTCTCCCTCTCCTTCTACTGCTTCCCCCTGCTTGTGCTCTCTCACTCTCTCTGTCAAATAAATAAAATCTTTAAAAAAAAAATAAAATGAGCTTGGCTTATGTCTAGGCACTTTAAGAATAATTGGGTTTAGCTCTGGGAGATCCTAAGACTCCTATGAAACTAAGTCCCTGCCTTTAAAGAGCCAGCATAAGAAACAACCCCACCATGATATAGCATAGAAGCAGTAGTTTGAAAATCACCTGGGGTACAGTGTACATGAAGAAAATTTATTTACTAATCTCAGAACCTGCACTGGAGAGGCAGGGCTTGTTAGGAGACTTCGCCATGAAAAAATGTTGGCAGTCATCATTTCTCCCCATCACCACCCTCAAGAGTCAGACACTTGCAGGAACCAGCTCAAAGACCTTCCACTTACCTTGCTAACACCCTTGCCTGACCCTGAATTCTCCTGCTGATCCACCTCATCCAATCCACCCCATTCAGCAAGAGTCTCTCCAAAGCAGATACCATCACATCACATCCCGTAATCAGCTCCAACAGGGATCAGTGCTACTGAAAAGTGACTCCTGCTCTGTGGAGAGGGGAAAGATAATCACACCCACCAGTTCAACTGAAACCCAAGCAGAAAGATTGGAGGCAGATATGTGTTGTGAGTACTGGCTCTGCCTACCAACAAAAACCTCAGAAGGAAACACAGGGGGAGACTCCTGCATTTTGGGGTCACTGCAGCACCAGCAGACAGGTAAGAGACAGGCATCTGGTCTGGATGCTGGGTTCACCAACCTACAAAGACCTCTCAGAAGAAAAAGCAGGAAACACCCTGCAGGTTGGTGTTACTGCAGCTCCAGCAGAGGGTATGGGGGAAGTCATCTGTTTGGACTGCAGAACCTTCCCACCAAATAAAACTTCTCAGGAGATGACATAGAACACACTGCAGTTCAGGGCAACTGTAGCCCCAAGAAATAGGCTGAAATCAGGCATCTTGTCTGACTGCTGACACCACCCAACTACAAGCCCATGGTGGCCCCAGACTGTCCTCTTAATAGCATGAGGACAAAACCCTGACCACAATAGACAATGTGGGCCATTTCAGCCACTGGACAAAAGGCAAATGCAGCTCAGCCACAACAGTAGAGTGCACAAAACCTCCATGGAAGACATCCCTGTAGTGCCCCGTTCTGGTGAATGTGAGACATTGCACTAAAGGGCACTATAGAACCTCTTCACCATAAGGCCACTACTTTCAAGATTGAGAAATGAAGGTGACTTTCCTAATACATAGAAACAAACACAGACAATTAGACAAAATGTGGAGACAGAGGAATATGTCCTAAATGAAAGAACAGCAAAAGAACTAAATGAAATGGAGATAAGCAATATACCTCTTATGAGTTCAAAGTAATAGTGATAAAGATACTTATTGGATTTGGAAAAAGAGTGGAAGATCTTAGTGAGACCTTCAACAGAGAAGTAGAAAAAATGAAGAAGAACCAATCAGAGATGAAGAACTCATTAATTAAAATTAAAATCCACTACAGGAATCAAGAGCAGATTAGTGGAGGCAGAAGGATGGATTAATAACCTGGAAGACAGAGTAATGGAAAGCAACAAAATTCAGCAAGAAAAGGAAAAAAAAAGAATAAAAAATAAGAATAAGTTAAGGGAACTCAGCAACATGATCAAGAATAATAACATTTGTATTATAGGGATCCCAGGAAGAAAAGAGAGAGAAAGGGGCAGAAAATTTATTTGAAGAAATAATAGCTGAAAACATCCCTAATCTGGGGGGAAAAAAAGACATGCAGATCCAGGAGTCACAGAGACCTCCAACAAAATCACAAGGAGGTCCACAAAAAGACACATAATAATGAAAATGGAAAAAGTAGTGATAAAGAGATAATTTTAATAGCAACAAGAAAAAAGAAAAAAATTACATGCAAGGGAAACCCCATAAGGCTATCAGCTGATTTTTCAACAGAAACATGGCAAATCAGAAGAGTGGCATGATATATTCCAAGTTCCAAAAGGAAAAAAAGAAAAACTGTAACCAAGAAGACTCTACCCAGTAAGGCTATCATTCAGAATGAAAGGAGAGAGAGAGAGAAAGAGAGAGAGAGAGAGACTGAGAGAGGGGTCTTTGTTTTACAGGCAAACAAAAACTAAAGAAGCTTATCACCACTAAACCAGTCCTGCAATAAACATTAAAGGAAATTCTTTGCATGGAAAGAAAAAACCATATTCAGGAGTAAGAAAAGAATGAAAGGAAAAGATTTCACAGGTAAATGCAGATACAATAAATATAGTAGATTAATCAATCACATATAAAACTAGTCCAGAGGTTAGGGCAAAAATGCAGTAAAATCAATTATATTTATAAAAATCAAAGGATTCACAAAATAAAAGAATGTAAAATATGTCATCATATACATAGAATATGGTGCAAAGGTAAAAATTTAGTGCTTTTAGACTGTGTTCAAACTTAAATGACCATCGGATTAATATATATACATATATATACACACATATATACATATATATACATATATATATGTATATATAACCACAAATCTGAAATGTGTAATCAATATCCAAAAAGCAAAGAGAAAGAAATCCAAGCATATCAATAAAAAACCACCAAGCCACAAGGGAAGAGAGCAAGAGAAGAAAGGAACAGACAACTACAAAAACAAACAGAAAACAAGCAAAAAAATAGAAATAAGTACATAACTTCCAAAAATGACCGGAATGTGAATAAAGTAAATGCTCCAAACAAAAATATAGGGTGCCTGAATTGATAAAAAAAAGCAAGACCTATCTATACACTGCCTACAAGAAACTCAATTCAGATCTAATGATGCATGCTAATTGAATGTAAAGACCTGATAAAATATTTATCATCCATTTGGGGTAAAAAATGAAAGCTGAGGTAGGAATACTTATATCAGAAAAACAGACTTTAAAACAAAGTCTGTAAGAAGAGACAAAGAAGGAGACTAATGATAAAAGGAACAACCCAACAGAAGGATATAACAATTATAAATATTTAGGCACCCAATGTAGGAGAACCAAAACATATAAACCCACAATTAAGAGACATGAACGAAGAAATTGACAGTAACACATTAATATTAGGGGACTTTAACAACTGACTTACATCAACGGATAGATCACCCAGACAGAACATCAACAGGAAAACAGTGCCTTTGAATGACACATTCACCCAAATGGATCTATGAGATATATTCAGGACATTCCATCTCAAAACACCAGAATGCACATTTTCAAGTGTGCATGGAACATTCTCTAGAATAGATCATATGTTAGGCCAGAAAACAAGTTTAAATTAATTAAAAAATATTTGAACCACACCATGCATCTTTTCCAACCAAAATGGTATAAAACTAGAAATCAATCACAAGAAAAAAACATGGAGGGGTGCCTGGGTGGCTCAGTTGGTTAAGTGTTTGCCTTTGGCTTGGGTCATGATCTCGGGGTCCTAGGATTGAGCCCCTCATTGGGCTCCTTGCTCAGCGGGTAACCTACTTCTCCCTCTCCCTCTGCTGCTGCTCCTCCTGCTTGTGCTCTCTCTCTCTCCCTCCCTATCAAATAAATAAATAAGATGTTAAAAAAAGAAAAAAAATATGGAAAGAACACAAATATATAAAGGCTAAATAACATGCTACTAAAGAGTGGATGAGTAAACCAATAACTCAATAAGGAAATAAAAATATACGTGGAGACAAATGAAAATGAAAAAAACAACAATCAAAAACATTGGGATGCAGCAAAAGTTGTTCTAAGAGGGAAGATTATACCAAAACAGGCCTGTCAATAAGCAAGAAAAATCTCAAAAAAAAGCTACCCTTTCACCTAAAGAAGCTAGAAAACCACAAAGCCCAAAGCCAGTAGAAGGAAGGAAATAATAAAAATGAAAGCAGAAATAAATGAAATAGTGACTAAAGAAAATTGAACAGATAAATGAAATCAGGAGATGATTATACTTCTCCAAAGAAGACATACAAATGGCTAACAGACACATGAAAAAATGTTCATCGTCATTAGCCATCAGGGAAATTCAAATCAAAACCACATTGAGATACCACCTTACACAAGTTAGAATGGCAAAATTTGACAAGGCAAGAAACAATGAATGTTGGAGAGGTTGCAGAGAAAGGAAAACCCTCTTACACTGTTGGTGGGAATGCAAGTTGGTACAACCACTTTGGAAAACAGTGTGGAGATGGCTCAAAAAATTAAAAATAGAGCTACCCTATGACCCAGCAATTGCACTACTGGGTATTTACCCCAAAGATACAGATTAGTGAAAGGAAGAGCCACATGCACGCCAATGTTCACAGTAGCAATGCCCACAATAGCCAAACTGTGGAAGGAGCTGAGGTGCTCTTCAACAGATGAATGGATAAAGAAAATGTGGTCCATATATACAATGGAATAATACTCAGCCATCAGAAAGGATGAATACCCAACTTTTTCATCAACATGGATGGAACTGGAGATTAAGCTAAGTGAAATAAGTCAAATAGAGAAAGTCAATTATCATATGATTTCACTCATATGTGGAACATAAGGAATAGCATAGAGGACATTAGGAGAAGGAAGGGATAAATGAAGGAGGGGAAATCGGAGGGGGAGACCAACCATGAGAGACTATGGACTCCAGGAAACAAACTGAGGGTTTTAGAGGGGAGGGGAGTGGGGAATGGATTAGCCTGATGATGGGTATTAAGGAGGGCACATATTGCATGGAGCACTGGGTGTTATACACAAACAATGAATCATGGAACACTACATCAGAAACTATTGATGTACTGTATGGTGACTAACATAACATAATAAAAAAAAGAATAACAAAAGTGATAAACTTTCAAAGGAACAACAAAATTGATAAACCTTCTGCTATACTCATAAGACAGGAAGAGAGAGAGAAAGCAAGAGAGAGAACTCAAAGAAATAAAATCAGAAATGAAGGAGGAGAAATAACAACTGACACCAGAGATATACAAAGGATTGTAAGAAAATAGTATGAAAAACTATATGCCAACAAGTTGGACAACATATAAGAAATGAATAAATTGCTAGAAACATATAACCTTTCCAAAATGAATCAAAAAGAGATAGAGAAGAATCATGGAACACTATATCTAAAACTAATGATGTAATGTATGGGGATTAACATAACAATAAAAAATTAAAAAAAAAGAGATAGAGAAGATGGAGGAGTAGGGGAACCTAATTTCATCTGGTCCCTGAAATCAGCTAGATAGTTATCAAATCATTCTGAACACCTGCAAAATCCAGTGGAGATCTGAAAAAAGATTTGCTACAATTCTACAAACAGAAAAGCAACCACTTTTTGCAAGTTAGGAGGTGCGGAGACCTGAATCAGAGGCGAAATATCGGAGGATAAACCGTGGTGGGGTGGGAGCCTCCATAAGCCAGATACCAAAAAGTGTTATAAGCAGTGGCGCACAAAATCAGAACTTTTAGAAGTTTGCCTAAAAGGCACTCAGGAGATGAAGAAGGGCAGAATCTAAGGCGGGACAGTGTGGTCTCAGGATCCCTGGGGTCACAAAAAGAACAGGGATGACTGAGTGTGGCTGCGTTCTTAGGCATTGGAGTGGGGAAGCCAGGTGCAGACAGCAAGCCCAAGCATCAGCTTTCTGCTCAGTGTTGCCATAAACCCTGAAACGCTGCAAGGTCATGCAACCACTCTCTGAGCAGGGGCCCCACAAGAGGCAGAACCACAGGAGACCCCTCCTGGGAAGAATGGTCACAGGCTGGATGAAGACAGAGTTTGGATGAAAACCAGGGAGACAAGAGTGATTGACTACTTTTCTGTAAGAGCTACTGAAGAGTAGTGGATGCTAACTTTCAGCTCCAGGGCTAGAGATCTAGGCACTGCCATTTTCGGTCCCCTCACTGGCTCCAGAGCTGCTTACACTGAGTCTGGGCCCCTGGTAAGGGTGGTGGAATTACACCCAGGCAGTGACACCTGAGAATCAGTGCAATAGGCCCTTCCCCTAGAAAATCAGCAGGAACTTCTGTGTAATACCAAGTTTACTGATCATACAGAACTATAAAACCCCAGCACTTGGGGAAAGAATTATATAGCATTCCTGCTTTCTTCTTATTATTCTTTAGTCCTTCACTTTTATATTTTATTTTACTTTTCAGCTATTTTCTTATTTTATCAACTTATTTTATCAATTATTTTATGTCTTTTTAAAACATAAAAATAAAAACATAAAGCCAAAACATAAAATATATTTATAAAACGTGTTTTATTATATATAGGTGTATATATATATATATATATATATATATATATATATATATTCCTTCTTTCCTATTTTGAAACCTAGTTTCTTCTAATAAACAGACAAAAATACATGCAGGATCTAGTTTATTGTTCTATTCTGTTCAAATTCTTGTTCGATTTTATTCTCCTTTTTTTTTTTTCTTTTTTTTTTTCTGGGTTCTGTTGTCTTCTGATTTGTGTAGTGTATATTTTTCTGGTGTCAATGTTGTTATTTTTGTATCTTTGGGGTAAATACCTAGTAGTGCAATTGCTGGGTCATAGGGTAGTTCTATTTTTGACTATTTGAAGAACCTCTATACTGTTTTCCAGAATGGCTGTATCAGCTTGTACTCCCACCAACAGTGTAAGGGAGTTCCTCTTTCTCCACGTCTTCGCCAGTTATCTGTTGTTTCCTGACATGTTAATTCTAGCCATTTTGCCTGGTATGAGATGGTATCTCATTGTGTTTTGTTTTTTTTTTTTTCCTCGAGGGCAGGACCTTTCCACCATCCCACAGGTGGGGTGTCTCATTGTGGTTTTGATTTGTATTTCCTTGATGCCAAGTGAGGTAGAGCAGTTTTTCATATGTCTATTGGCCATTTTCATGTCTCCTTTGGAGAAATATCTGTTCATGTCTTCTGCCCATTTCTTGACTGGATTATTTGTTTTTTGAGTGTTGAGTTTGAGTAGTTCTTTATAGATCTTAGATACTAGCCCTTTATCTTTATCAAGATATTGCAAATACCTTCTCCCATTCCATAGGTTGCCTTTTAGTATTACTGAGTGTTTCCTTTGCTGTGCAAAAGCTTTTTATCTTGATGAAGTCCCAGTAGTTCATTTTTGCTTTTGTGTCCCTTGCCTTTGGAGACATGTGTAGCAATAAGTTGCTGTGGCCAAGGTCGAAGAGGTTGCTGCCTGTGTTCTCCTCTGGGTTTTGATGGATTCCTGTCTAACATGTAGATCTTTCATCCATTTTGAGTTTATCTTTGTGTATGGGTAAGAAAATGGTCCAGTTTCATTCTTCTATGTGTGGCTGTCCAATTTTCCCAACACCATTTGTTGAAGAGACTGTCCTTTTTCCATTGGATATTATTTCCTGCTGGTTGAAGATTAGTTGACCATAGAGTTCAAGGTCCATTTCTGGGTGCTCTAGTCTGTTCCACTGATTTATGTATCTGTTTTTGTGCCAGTACCATGCTGTATTGATGATCACAGCTTTGTAACATAGGTCGAAGTCAGGCATTATGATGCCACCAGCTTTGGTTTTCTTTTTCAACATCCATCTGGCTTTTCAGGGTCTTTCCTGGTTCCATAAAAACTTTAGGATTATTTGTTCCAGCTCTGTGAAAAATGTCAATGGTATTTGATAGGAATTGCATTGATGTGTAGATTGCTCTGGGTAGCATAGACATTTTAACAATATTTATTCTTACAATCCATGAGCATGGAATGTTTTTCCATTTTTTTGTGTCTTCTTCAAAGTCATTCTTAAGTGTTCTGTAGTTTTTAGAAAACAGATCCTTTACCTCTTTGGTTAGGTTCATTCCTAGGTAGCTTATGGTTTTTGGTGCAATTGTAAATGGGATCAATTCCTTAATTTCATTTTCTTCTGTCTCATTGTTAGTGTGTAGGAATGCAACTGATTTCTGTGCATTGATTTTATATCCTGCCACTTTCCTGAATTCCTGTATGAGATCTAGCAATTTTGGTGTGGAGTCTTTTGGGTTTTCCAAGAGTACCATGTCACCTGAGAAGAGTGAGAGTTTGATTTCTTCTTAGCCAATTTGAATGCCCTTTATTTCCTTTTGTTGTCTGTTTGCTTAGGCAAGGACTTGTAGTACTCTGTTGAACAACAGTGGTGACAGTGGGCATCCCTGTCCTGTTCCTGATTTTAGGGGAAAAGGTTTCAATTTTTTCACCATTGGGAATGATATTCACTGTGGGCTTTTTGTATATGGATTTTATGATATTGATGTATGTTTCCTCTATTCCTACATTGTGGAGAATTTTATTCAAGAAAAGATGCTGTAATTTGTCAAGTGCTTTTCTGCATTAATAGAGAGGATCATATGGTTATTGTCCTTTCTTTAATAATGTGATGTATCACGTTTATTGATTTGCAAATTTGAACCACCCTTGCATCCTGGGGATAAATCCCACTTGGTCGTGGTGGATGATCCTTTAATGTATTGTTGGATCCTATTAGCTAGGATTTTGTTGAGGATTTTGGAATCCATATTCATCAAGGATATCGGTCTGAAATTCTCCTTTTTGGTGGGGTCTTTGGTTTTAGAATCAAGGTAATGCTGGCTTCATAGAACGAGTTTGGAAGTTTTCCTTCCATTTCTATTTTTTGAAACAGCTTCAGAAGAATAGGTATTAGTTCTTTTTTAAAATGTTTGAGAGAATTCCCCTGGGAATCCTTCAGGCCCTGGACTCTTGTTTGTTGGGAGATTTTTGATTACAGCTTCAATTACTTGCTGGTTATGGGTCTGTTCAGGTTTTGTATTTCTTCCTGTTTCAGTTTTGGTAGTTTATAAGTTTCTAGAAATTCATCAATTTCTTCCAGATTGCTTAGTCTTTTGGCATATAGTTGCTCATAATATGTTCTTACGATTGTCTGTATTTCTTTGTTGTTGGTTGTGACCTCTTCTCTTTCATTTATGACTTTATTAATTTGGGTCCTTTCTCTTTTCTTTTTGATAAGTCTGGCTAGGGGGTTATCAATCTTATAACTGTTTCAAAGGATGAGCTTCTAGTTTTGTTGATCAGTTCTAATGTCTTTTGCTTTCTATTTCATTTATTTCTGTTCTAATCTTTACTATTTCTCTTCTCCTGTTTAGTTTAGGCTTTATTGCTGGTTTTTCTCCAGCTCCTTTAGGTTTAAGGTTAGCTTGGGTATTTGAGACTTTTATGGATTCTTGAGAAAGGCTTGTATTGCTATGTACTTCCCTCTTAGGACCACCTTTGCTGCATCCTGAAGGCTGTGAACATTTGTGTTTTCATTTCCATTTTTTTCCCATGATTTTTCTTACTCTTCTTTAATTTCTGTTGACCCATTCATTCTTTAGTAGGATGTTCTTTAACCTCCAAGTGTTTGAGTTCTTTAAAAATTTCCTCTTGGGATTGTGTTCAAGTTTCAAAGTATTGTGGTCTGAAAATATGCAGGGAATAATCTCAATCTTTTGGTGCTGGTTGTGACTGGATTTGTGACCCAGTATGTGACCTATTCTCAAGAATGTTCCATGTGCACTTGAGAATAATGTATATTCTGTTGCTTTAGGATGGAATGCTCTGTATATATCTGTGAAGTCCATCTGGTCCGGTGTGTCATTCAAGGCTCTTCTTTTCTTCTTGATCTTCTTCTTGGATAATCTGTCCATTGCTGTGAGTAGTGTGTTAAAGTCCTCTATTATTATTGTATTATTATCAATGTGTTTCTTTAATTTTGTTATTAACTGGTTTATATAATTGGCTGTTCCCAACTTTAGAGCGTAAATATTTATAATTGTTAGATCTTGTTGAATAGACCCTTTCAGCATGATATAGTGTCTCTTTTCATCCCTTACTACAGACTTTGGTTTAAAATCTAATTTGTCTGATATGAAGATTGTTACCCCAGCTTTCTTTTGAGGTCCATTAGCATGATAATTTGTTTTCCACCCCTTAACTCTCAAACTGGAGGTGTCTTTATGTCTAAAATGAGTCTCTTGTAGACTGCATATGGATGTGTCTTGTTTTTTTTTTATCCAATCTCCTACCCTATGTCTTTTGATTGGAGCATTTAGCCCATTTACATTCAGAGTAACTACTGAAAGACATGAATTTAGTGACATTGCACTACCTGTAAAGTTGCTGTTTCTGTAGATTGTCTCTCTTCCTTTTGGGTCTATGTTACTTTGGGTCTCTCTCTTTGCTTACAGGATCTCCTTTAATATTTCTTTCAGGGCTGATTTAGTGTTCACAAATTCTTTTAGTTCCTTTTTTGTCCTGGACGCTCTTTATCTCTCCTTCCATTCTGAATTACAGCCTTGTTGGATAAAGTATTCTTGTCTACATGTTTTTTCTCATTTAGTACACTGAATAATAATGCCTGTCCTTTCTGGCTGGCCAGGTCTCTGTGGATAGGTCTGCTTCCAGTCTAATGTTTGCAGCCTTTTTAGGTTAAGGACCTCTTGTCTCGAGCTGCTTTCGGGATTTTCTCTTTTTTTTTATGAAATTTGCAAGCTTCACTATTATATGTTGGAGTGTTGATCTATTTTTGAATTTAAGGGGAGTTCTGTCTACCTCCTGGACTTGCATGCCTGTTTCCTTCCCCAAACTAGAGAAGTTCTCATCTATGATTTACTCAAAAATGCCTTCTGTTCCTCTCCCTTTTTTTCTTCCTCTGGAACCCCAATTATTCTAATATTATTTCAATTTATGGTATCGCTGATTCACAAAGCCTTCCCTCATGATCCATTAGCTGTTTTTTTCCCTTTTCCTCAGCTTCCTTGCTTTTCATTATTTTGTCTTCTATGTCACTGACTCTCTCTTCTGCCTCATTTACCCTAGCTATTAGAGTGTACATTTTAGACTTCATCTCAGTTAAAGCACTTTTAATTTCTATCTGATTAGATTTTAGTTCTTTTATTTCTGTGCTAAGAGATTCTCTAGTGTCTTTTTTGCTTTTTTTCAAGTCCAGGTGGTATCTTTATAATCATTTTTCTGAATTCCAGGTTGGACATTGTACTTATATCCATGTCAATTAATGATGGCAGACAGTATCACCTCTGGTTCTTTCTTTTTCTGTGAATTTCTCCTCCTAGTCATTTTGTCCAGAGAAGAGTAGATGAACAACAGAACAAAATAAAAAAATATCAACTACATCCCCAGTGAATACACACTTGACAAATCCGAAGAGATCAGAAACCAAATAAGAAAAGAAAAAACAAGTGGGGGAGAGAGAATATAATCTCACAGGTGGACAAAACAAGGTGATACACTTAGTCCTGGGTGTATTTTCGTCTGTTTTTTAGAGATACTAAATCCCAAAATGGAAAGAAACAAAGAAACAAACAATATATACATATATATACAGAAAAATAAAATTGAATATAGTAAAAGGAAGCCAAAAATGAAGAATATATCTATAAAATGTAAATGTAAAAATGAAAATTAAAGAAAGACTTAAAAAAGAGTTGATAAAATAAGAAACTAGTTGAAAAGGAAAAACAGAAAAATAATAATTTAAACTGAAAGACTAAATAATCATGAGAAAAAAACCCTCAAATTCTATATACTATTTTCTCCTAGTGCAGGAGCTTTTCAGTTCTGTGTGATCCATAAATTTGGTATTAGCCTGATGTCCCTGCAGCTCTTCTGGGAGAGGGTCCTGTTGCACTGATTCTCTGGTTTCTTTGCCTTGGCAGAATTGCACTGCCTCTTGTTAGAGGGCTGGGCTCAGTGTAAGCTTTTTAGATTGCTCTATGTTGCTTTTGTTCCCTGAAGGCTTTCCATATCTCTTTAGCATGTGGGGAAAAAAAAAAAAAAAAAAAAGGTAGCTCCCTGATCTCCAACCCCAGAGCTGAACGACTGTGGCCCCCACTCTTCAGTGCACCCTCAGGGAAAACAGTCAATCTTTTTTGTGTGGACCAAACTTTGAAAACTCCTGTGGTACACACCCACACCAGTCCTTCCAGGAGGAGGATGGTCCACATGGTTCTGCTGCTTGCTGGGCCCCTGCTTCAGGAGTGCTTGCCTGATTATGCCTCCGTTCATGATTTATAACAACAACACAGAGCAGAGAGCCCACTCCTGGGCTTGATGATTGTAGCCTGCTTCCCCTCTCCGATGCTTGGGAACTCTGCTACACTCAGGCAACCCCATTCTTTCTGTGACTCTGGGGATCTTGAGACCACATTGTCCCACCTACCAATCTCCCCCACTTCACCACCTGAGCGCCTTTCAGGCAGGGACATCCATCACCACAGCAGACTTCTAAAAGTTCTGATTTTGCACTTTGCTGTTATATCACTTTCCAATAGCCAGATTGTGGCATCTCATCCCCCCACCATTTATCTTCTGATATATTCCCTCCAATTCACTTCTCTGTACCTCCTACCTTGCAAAAAGTGGTCACTTTTCTATTAAAATTGCAGCAATGCTTTTCTTAGATCTCAGGTGTTCAGAATGATTTGATACATATCTAGCTGAATTCAAGAAACCAGGTGAAATGAGGATCCCCTACTCTTCCAACATATTCCCACAAAAGATGTTGGCCATCTTTTCATGTGTCTTTTGGCCATCTATATATCTTTGGGAAATGTCTATTCAGGTCCTGTGCTATTTTTTTTAATTGGATTGTTTATTTTTTAGTGTTGAGTTGTATACATTCTTTAAAAATTTGGATGTTAATTTCTTATTAAATATATCATTTGCAAATATCTTCTCCCATTCAGTAGGTTGTTTTTTGTTGTTGTTTTATGATGATTTCTTTTGTTGTACAAAAACTTTATTTTGACATAGTCCTAATAGTTTATTTCTGCTTTTGTTTCCCTTCCTTAGGAGACACATCTAGAAAAATATTGCTATGGCCGATGTCAGAAAAATTACTGCCTGTTTTCTCATCTATTGCTTTTATGGTTTCAGGTCTCCCATTGAGATCTTTAATTCATTTTGGGTTATTTTTTGTGTATGGTGTTAGAAAGTAGTCCAGTTTCATTCATTTACACGTATCTGTCTAGTTTTCCTAGAACCATTTACTGTAAAGACTGTCTTTTCCTCTTTGTATATTTTTGTCTCCTTTGTCGTAGATTAATTGACCATATATTTGGGCGTTTATTTCTGTGCTGTCTCTTCTGTTACATTGATCTATGTATTTATTTTTCTGCGAGTACCATACTGTTTTGATTACTACAGTTTTGCAATATACCTTGAAACCTGGAATTGTGATACCTTCAGCTTCGTTCTTCTTTCTCAGGATTGTTTTGGCTATTTGGGGTCTTACATGGTTCCATATAAATTTTAGTATTATTTGTTCTACTTTTGTGGAAAATGCTGTAGGTATTTTGAGTGGGATAGCATTGAATCTGTAAATTGCATGGGTAATATGGACATTTTGACAATATAAATTCTTCTAATCCATGAGCATGGAATATCTTTCAATTTATTTGTCTCATTTTCAATTTCTTTCATCGGTGTTTTATAGTTTTTGGAATATAAGTCTTTAACCTTTTTGATTAAGTGTATTCCTTGGTATTTTATTCTTTTTGATGGAATTCTAAATGGTGTTTTTTAAATTTCTCTGTGACTTTTTTAAAAGATTTATTTATTTATTTGAGAGAGAAAGAGAGAGAGAGCATGAGGCAGGGAGGGGCAGAAGGAGAGAAACTCCAGCAGGCTCCACGCTCAGTACAGAGCCTGACACTGGGCTCGTTCTCATGATCTTGAGATCATGACCTGAGCCAAAACCAAGTCAGACTCTTAACCAACTATGCCACCTAGGCACCCCTTGGTGACTTTGTTTTTAGTATAAAGAAACACTACAAATTTCTGGGTATTAATTTTGTATCTGGCAATTACTTCTAATAGTTTTTGATGGAGTCTTTAGGATTTTCTATGTATAGTATTTTGTTTTCTGCAAATAGACTGACAGTTTAACTTTGTCTTTACTAATATTGATATCTCCTATTTCTTTCTCTTGTCTTATTTCTGTGGCTAGTATTTCCAGTACTATGTTGAATAAAAGTGGTGAGAGTAGACATCCTTGTCTTGTTCCTGACCTTATAGGGAAAGCTCACAGTTTGTCCCTAATTGAGTATGATGTTTGTTGTGGATTTTTCACATATGGACTTTATTATTTTGATGTATGTTCCATCTAAAACTACTTTGTTGAGGGTTTTATCATGAATGGATGTTTTACTTTGTCAGATGCTTTTTTAGTATCTATTGATATTATCATATGTTTTTTATCCTTTCTTTTGTTGATGTGATATATGACATTGTTTGATTTGCAAATATTGCAACATCTTTGCATCCTGGGAATACATACCACCTGATCAAAGTGAATGATCCTTTTAATGTATTGTATGCAGTTTGCTAAAATTTTTTTGAAGATTTTTACGTATATGTTCATCAGAGATATTGGCCTGTAGTTTTCTTTTTTGTAGTATTTTTGTCCGGTTTTGGTAAAGTTTCTTTAACATTTTGTGTAAGGATGGTTTAATAGTGATAAACTCTTATCTTTTGCTTGTCTAAAAAACTATTTTTCTTTCAAATTTAAATGATAACCTTGCTGGGTAGTTTTGTTTTGTTTTGTTTTTTTCTTTCAACATTCTGTGTATATCATGTGACTCCTCTTTGGTCCATAACGTTTCTGCTGAAAATCAGCTGTTAGCCTTATAGGTTTTCCATCACAGGTAACTTTTTGTTTCTCTCTTGCTGCTTCTATGATTCTCTTCTTATCTTTAACCTTTGACATTTTAATTATATGTCATGGTGTAGACCTCCTTTGGTTAATCTTGTATGGAACTCTGTGATTCTTGGACTTGGAGGTCTGTTTCTATCCCTAGTTTAGGGAAGTTTTTAGTTGTCATTATTTCACATAACTTTTCCACACATTTTTCTCTCCCTTCTTCTGGAACCCCTATAACGAGAATGTTGTTTACTTGATGTTGTCCAAGAGATCTCTTAACTTATCCTCATTTTTTAAAGAGTTGTTTATTTGAGAGAGGGAGGAGGGACCGAGGGAGGGAGAAAATCTCAAGCAGACTCCATGCTGAGCATGGAACCGTACACAGGGCTTCCTCTCACGACCCTGAGATCATGACCTGAGCTGAAATCAAGAGTTGGATGCTTAACTGACTGAGCCACCCAGGAGTCCCTCTATCCTCATTTGAAAACTTATTTTCCCTTTTGGCTGTCAAACCTGTGTGCTTCCTATTATGCTGTCTTCCAGATTGTGGATACATCTTTCTATAACTTCTAATCTACAGCTGACTCACTCTAGTGTGTGTGTGTGTGTGTGTGTGTGTGTGTGTGTGTGTGTGTGTTTTAATTCAGTTACTGTATTCTTCAACTTTAATTGGTTCTTTTTAACGTTTTCTACATCTTTATTGAAGCTATCAGTGAGTTTTTCCACACTTTTCTTCAACCGGGTTAGTATCCGTACAATCATTACTTTAATTTTTTTAACAAGCATATTGCATATTTGTTTCATTTAGCTGTTTTTCTGAGTTTTTGTTTTTTTTCTTCCTCATTCCTTTGGAGCATATACTTCTGTCTCCCCACTTTGCCTGACTTTCTGTATTTGTTACTAGGAATTAAGTGGAATGGCTTTTTCTCTTAAACTTAAAAGACTTCTCTTCTCTATGGTGTGTCCTATACAGACTGTGTGTGCTTGTTGAATTTTGCTTGCTGGCTGGCTGGGCCTGTGGTTGTGTATGTTAGTTACTCTTTTAAGCCACAGCTTTTTGCAGAAAGAAAAAAGAAAAAAAAAAGTATTAATAAAAAGAAAGAAAATAAAATAAAAGAACAGAAGAATTTCTTTAAAAAGAAGAAAAAAGAAAAAAGACAAGAAAGAAATTTTTAAAAAAGAAAATAAAAACAAATCTTTTAAAGTATAAAAATAAAAATATGAAAAAATATTTATTTTTTTTGCTCTTTCTTTTCTTTTATTAAATTTAATTATGTTATGTTAGTCACCATGCAATACATCATTAGTTTTTGATGTGGTGATGCACGTTCCATTGTTTTCATATAACACCCAGTGCTCCATGCAGTACGTGCTCTCCTTAATACCCATCACCGGGCTAACCAATCGCACCTCCCCCCTCCCCTCTAAAACCCTGTTTGTTTCTCAGAGTCCATAGTCTCTCATGGTTCATCTCTCCCTCCGATTCCCCCCTGCTTCATTTGTCCCTTCCTTCTCCTAATGTCCTCCATGTTATTCCTTATGTTCCACAAATAACTGAAATCATATGATAATTGACTTTCTCTGCTTGACTTATTTCACTTAGCATAATCTCCTCCAGTCCCATCCATGTTGATGTAAAAGTTGGATAGTCATCCTTTCTGATGGCTGAGGAATATTCCATTGTATATATGGACCACATCTTCTTTATCCATTCATCTGTTGAAGGGCATCTAGGCTCTTTCCACATTTTGGCTATTGTGGACATTGCTGCTATGAACATTGGGGTGCACATGGCCCTTCTTTTCACTATATCCATGTCTTTGGGATAAATACCCAGGAGTGCAATTGCTGGGTCATAGGGTAGCTCTATTTTTAAATTTTTGAGGAACCTCCACACTGTTTTCCAAAGTGGCTGTACCAACTTGCATTCCCACCAACAGTGTAAGAGGGTTCCCCTTTCTCCACAACTTCTCCAACATTTGTTGTTTCTTTCCCTGTCAATTTTGCCATTCCAACTGGTGTAAGGTGGTATCTCAATGTGGTTTTGATTTGAATTTCCCTGATGGCTAATGATGATGAACATTTTTTCATGTGTCTCAGCCATTTGTATGTCTTCTTCAGAGAAGTGTCTTTTCATATCTTCTGCCCATTTTTTGGCTTGATTATTTGTTTTTTGGGTGTTGAGTTTGAGAAGTTCTTTATAGATCTTGGATATCAGCCTTTTATCTGTAGTGTCATTTGCAAATATCTTCTCCCATTCTGTGGGTTGTCTCTTTGTTTTGGTGACTGTTTCCTTTACTGTGCAGAAGGTTTTTATCTTGATGAAGTCCCAAAAGTTCATTTTTACTTTGGTTTCACTAGCTTTTGGAGGTGTATCTTGAAAGAAGTTGCTTTGGCCGATGTCAAAGAGCTTACTGCCTATGTTCTCCTCTAGGATTTTGAGAGATTCCTGTCTCACATTGAGGTCTTTCATCCACTTTGAGTTTATCTTTGTGTATGGTGTTACAGAATGGTCGAGTTTCAATCTTCTGCATGTGGCTGTCCAATTTTCCCAGCACCATTTATTGAAGAGACTGTCTTTTTTCCATTGCATGTTTTTTCCTGCTTTATCGAAGATCATTTGACTGTAGAGTTGAGGTTCCATATCTGCGTTTTTTTATTCTGTTCCATTGGTCTATATGTCTGTTTCTGTGCCAGTACCATGCTGTCTTGGTGATCGCAACTTTGTAATATAGCTAGAAATCAGGCAAAGTGATGACCCCAGCTTTGTTTTTCTTTTTAAACATCTCCTTGGCGATTCAGGGGCTTTTCTGATTCTATACAAATTTTAGGATTGTTTCTTCCAACACTTTGAAAAATGTCATTGGGATTTTGATCAGGATGGCATTGAAGGTATAGATTGCTCTGGGTAACATAGACATTTTAACAATGTTTATTCTTCCGATCCATGAGCATGGAATGTTTTTCCATCTTTTTGGGTCTTCTTCAATTTCTTTCATGAGTGTCCTGTAGTTCCTAGAGTATAGATCTTTTACGTCTTTGGTTAGGTTTATTCTGAGGTATCTTATGGTTTTTGGTGCTATTGTAAATGGAATCGTTTCTCTAATTTCTATTTCTACAGTTGCATTGTTAGTGTATAAAAAAGCAACAGATTTCTGTGCATTGATTTTGTATCTTGCCACATTACTGAATTGCTGTATGAGTTCTAGTAATTTGGGGGTGGAGTCCTTTGGATTTTCCACATAAAGTATCAGGTCATCTGCGAAAAGAGAGAGTTTGATATCTTCTTTGCCAATTTAAATACATTTATTTCTTTTTGTTGTCTGATTGCTGTTGTTAGGAATTCTAGTACTATGTTGAACAATATTGGTGAGAGTGGGCATCCTTGACGTGTTCCTGATCTTAAGGGAAAGGCTCTCAGCTTTTCCCCATTGAGGATGATATTCTCTGTGGGTTTCTCATAGATGGATTTTATGAATTTGATGAATGTTCTTTCTATCCCTATACTCTGAAGAGTTTTAATCAGGAAAGGATGCTGTATTTTGTCAAATGCTTTTTATGCATCAATTGAGAGGACCATGTGGTTCTTCTTCCTCCTCTTATTAATGTGTTCTATCACATTGAATGATTTGCAAATGTTGAAACACCCTTGCATCCCGGGGATAAATCCCAGTTGGTCATTGTGGATGAGCCTTTAATGTATTGTTGGATCCTATTAGCTAGGATTTTGTTGAGGATTTTGGAATCCATATTTCTCAGGGATATTGGTCTGAAATTCTCCTTTTTGATGGGGTCTTTGCCTGGTTTGGGGATTAAGGTAATGCTGGCGTCATAGAATGAGTTTGGAAGTTCTCCTTCTGTTTCTATTTTTTGAAACAGCTTCAGTAGAATAGGTATTATTTCTTCTTTGAATGTTTGGTAGAATTCCCCAGGTAATCCATCAGGCCCTAGACTCTTGCTTTTTTGGGAGTTTTTTTTTTTTTTTTTTTTAAGATTTTATTTATTTGACAGAGAGAGACACAGCGAGAGAGGGGACACAAGCAGGGGGAGTGGGAGAGGGAGAGACACCTTCCCACTGAGTGGGTAGCCAGATGTGGGGCTTGATCCCAGGACTCTGGTATCATGAACTGAGCCGAGGGCAGATGCTTAATGACTGAGCCACCCAGGCGCCCCAATTCAGTTCCAGTTTTAGAGCATTATGGTCTGTGATATGCAGGGAAAAATCTCAATCTTTTGGTATTGGTTGAGACGTGATTTGTGACCCAGTATGTGGTCTATTCTGGAGAAAGTTCCATGTGCACTCGAGAAGAACGAGTTTTCTGTTGTGTTAGGATGGAAGGTTGTGTATATATCTATGAGGTCCAACTGGTCTAGTGTGTCATTCAAAGCTCTTGTTTCTTTTGTTGATTTTCTGCTTAGATGATCTGTCCATTGCTGAGAGTGGGGTATTGAGGTCTCCTACAATTAATGTATTGTTATCAATATGACTCTTTATTTTTATTCACATTTGGCTTACGTAGATGGCTGCTCCTATGTTGGGGGTGTAGATATTTACAATTGTTAGATCTTCTTGTTGGATAGACCCTTTAAGAATGATATAGTGTTCTTCTATGTCTCTAATTACAGACTTTATTTTAAAATCTAATTTTTTTGATATAAGCATTGCTATCCCAGCTTTCCTTTGAGGTCTGCTGGCATGGAAGATGGATCTCCATCCCTTCACTTTCAGTCTGGATGTATCTTTAGGTTCCAAATGAGTCTCTTGTAGACAGCATATGGATGGGTCCTGTCTTTTTATCCAATCCTGTGCCGTTTTATGCGAACATTTAGGCCATTCATGTTGAGAGTGATTATTGAAAGATATGAATTAATTGTCATCATGTTGCCTGTGAAGACCTTGTTTTTATAGATTGTCCCTGTAAATATGTGTTGTATATCACTCTTGGGGTCTTTCTCCTTTTATAAGTCCCCCCTTAATATTTCTTGCAGGGCCAGCTTAGTGGTCACATATTCTTTCAGTTTCTGCCAGTCTTGGAAGCTCTGCATCTCTCCATCCATTCTAAAGGACAGTTTTGCCGGATAAAGTAGTCTTGGCTCATGTTCTTCTCGTTTAGTGCCGTGAATATGTCTTGCCAGGGGTCTGTGGATAGGTCTGACGTTATTCTGATGTTCCTCCCTCTGTACGTAAGGAATCTTTTCCCACTAACTGCCCTTAAGATGGTTTCTTTTGTTCTAAGATTTGCAAGTTATACTATTACATGCCAGGGTGTTTGCCTTTTTTCTTTGATCTTAGGAGGGATCCTCTCTGCCTCTAGGACACGAATGCTTGTTTCATTTCCCAGATTAGGGAAGTTCTCAGCTACGATTGGCTCAAATATATCTTCTAGTCCTCTCTCTCTCTCCACTCCCTCCGGGATTCCAATAATTCTGACATGGGAATTCTTCATGGTGTAGCTTATCTCTCTGATTTTATTTTCATGGATTCTGAGTTTTTTTCCCTGGCCTCCTCTTTTCCCTTTTTATCTATTAAATTGTCTTTCAGGTCATTTATTCGTTCTTCTGCTTCACTTACCCTAGCTGTTAGATTATCTAGATTAGATTGGATCTCATTGATAACATTTTTAAGTTCTGCCAATTCAGCTTTCATTTCTGCTCTTAGAGACTGTTACCATTAATTGATTTCTCCGTTCTAGCTATTGTCTTCACAATTGCTAGCTTGAATTCCAACTCCAACATCTTGGTTATATCTGCATCCATTTGTAAATCTGCTGCATACGTCATAATCTCTGAGTCTTTTCTATTTTGGGGTTCCTCCTCTTAGTCATTCTGTTGATGGGTGGTTGAGGGTATGTATTGAGTCCAAATTATTGACCAGAAACCAAGCAAGATGCACCTGCTTTCTAGGGACCTTAGCGTTGTTGGCCTCTTCTTTTCCTAGCCTGTCTTCTGGGGGAGGGGCCTGCCACACTGTTACTCAGGCAACCTTGTTTGGGCAGATTTGCTGTGACCTCTGTGGCAGGGTATGGGCTCATTGGGAATCAGTTTATTGGGGCTTTTGTTCTCTGGCGGCTTTCCCTGGTGGCTTTCTGCATCTCTTCCTAGAGTCAAGAAGAGAGTGTTTCCAACCCTCTGCTTCAGAGCAGAGAGATTACAGTCTGTTCTTCAGTGAGTTCTCCAGGCCACACTCTCTCTGTTTCTGTCTGTGCTGCTATAAACTGCAGCGTCCTGGGTTGTGTGCCCTCCACAGCACCCCCAGTCCTGGCTTTAAGTCGGGGCATGTGCCTGCCCTTTGTGCTTCTAAAACTGCCAGCCATTCCCAGTTCACACGCACAGCCCCGCTGCTCCAGGTTTCCATCTTGGGGCTGCCCTAAAGTCCTTTCCCCTCCGCAAATGGTCTGTGTGTCTGCAGCCTGTCCCCAGCATGTGAGGCTGTCTCCCACCAGCAGTGTAGGATCCCCACGGCCAGCCTCCCTCCCGCTGCCATTTATCCTCCCATATCTGTCCACGGAATCAAGGCTCCCCACTTCATACCTTGAAACCAACCACCTGCGATATTCTGTTTGTAGAGATCCAGATCTATTTTCTTATATCTCAGACTGATTTTGTGGGTGCTCAGAGTGGTCTGGTCGATATCTAGCTCAATTCCAGGAACCAGTTAGAATAGTGTCCCCTACTCTTCTGCTGTCTTTTCTCCCCCCAAAAAAAATATTTAAATAAAAACCCTCGCAAAACCACAGCTTTTTTTCTGTGTTTTAGCACCACAGGGCAGCTGGCATAGGCTTGTGAACCCTGGGCTTGCTGAAATTGCAAGCTCTCTGTGACAACTGGACCCACCTGTAATGGGATCAGTACCCTCCAATTATGGCATCCAAACCCATCCCTTACAATGTCAAACCCAGCTCTGGTATGTGCTTTTAAGGTGACAGGAGAGAGAATTCAGCACTAGGTGATGTATGGAATTATTGAATCACATATTATACACCTGAAATTAATATAACACTGTATTTTACCTATGCTAGAATTAACATAAAATAATAAAAAGAAAATATATGAATGAATTCAAATAGCTGTTTCTCCAAATTGCTAATAGATATATTAAAAATGCTCAACATCACTAAACTTCAGGGAAATAAAAATCAAAACGTTAATGAACTATCACTTCATCCCTGTTAGCACAGACATTATTAAAAAAAATAAAAAATAAAAAAAAACAGAAAAACCAAGTGGTAGAACTATTTGAATTCTTGTACACTATTGATGGGAATGTAAAATGGTGCAGCTGTTATGAAAGACAGAATGGAGTTTACTCAAAAAAATAAAAAAAAAAATAGAGCTAACATATGATAAAAAATTCCACTTCTGGATAGTCATCCAATAGTATTGGAATCAGGATTTCAAAGAGATATTTGCAACTCCCATGTTCAGTATTATTCACAATAGCCAAGAGGTAGAAACAATGCAAATGTCTGTTCATGTATAAAATAGTCAAACTCATTGAAGCAGAATGCATAGTAGTGATTTCTAGGGGTTGGGGAAAGGACAAATAAGTAATTGCTGTTCAATAGGTATAAAGTTTTAATCATGCAAGATGAAAAGTTTCTAGAGATTTGCTGTGCGACATTCTGCTTATAGTTAAAATACTGTAATGTATAAGTGGTGTGGGATGGGAGGGATGGGGTAGCTGGGTGATAGACACTGGGGAGGGTATGTGCTATGGTGAGCGCTGTGAATTGTGTAAGACTGTTGAATCACAGACCTGTACCTCGGAAACAAATAATTTATTATATGTTAAAAAAAAGAAGAAGATAGCAGGAAGGGTAAAATGAAGGGGGGGAAATCGGAGGGGGAGATGAACCATGAGAGACTATGGACTCTGAGAAGCAAACTGAGGGTTCTAGAGGGGAGGGGGGTGGGGGGATGGGTTAGCCTGGTGATGGGTATTAAAGAGGACATGTATTGAATTGAGCACTGGGTGTTATACACAAACAACGAATCATGGAACACTACATCAAAATCTAATGATGTAATGTATGGTGATTAACATAACATCATAAAATTAAAAAAAAAAAAAACCTTAAGAGGGTAGTTTATGTTTCTTACCACCATAAAAAGTTAATTATCATTATATAGTTACTTTATTATTTTCCATTGTGGTATCAAAATAACCTCAAATAGAGGGCCTGGCTCAAAATCTTTTTAAAATTTTTTTAAGAGCAAAATTCTTTCCAGGACCCTATAAAGAGACTTTTGTGGGGAACTGGAATGTGAATTCATGACAATATTTTAACTCACAATCTCTTCAAAATATTAAACACTTTTCACAATATTGACCTATTTTGCAATAATTATATAGTTTTTGTGTCACAGTTACCTGTACACTGGTAGCAACGCACCCATCCCCCAACAGAAGACTGTGAATGTGTCTTAATCAATCTTATATTCTGGTATTATCTAACAAAATGGAAGTTTTCCCTTAACATATTGTAAGCTTTCAATAATGATTACTGCTCAAAATTCTCTACTAATATATATTTGGTGATTTCAGTTGAGACAACCTCTGTCTGAGTCATCTACAAAAGAGTTCATTTCATTTATCAGTACTTAATAAAACATAAAAGTAGCTCTTGTACTTTAGACCTATATACCAATTTCACACCTCTTGTCTCAATGATACATGTCCACATCACACAGATAATTTGAATCATAATTACGAAATGTAATAATATAATTAAGGTCATAATCAATATTCCACCTGAGTGCTAATGAATTCACTCTCTGTTTATCATAACTAATTGTCTTTATGGTTGTTTGCTCATTTGTTTTATTTTATAATTCTACTTTAACTCACACAATGTTTTAAGATTAATACCATGCAAGCTTTAATCAATAAGCAGCCAAGTTCCTAATGTTAAAATTTTGTTTCAGCAAATAATACTTTCATACAATTAAGGTGATGATAAGGCAGAAACTTCACAAAACCTAGAATACACCTGGAAAGTAACAGTGATAGCAATAGTAGATACAGTGGCAGCACCACTCTCAAAGTCATTCTGTTCCCAAAGGAGAGTAACCTAGAACATAGTGTTAGATAATCTATTCTGACCTGGAGGCCAGGACTGGGAGTACTGCTGAGGGGTGCACAACCCAGGATGCTGCAGTTTTTAGCAGCATAGACAGAAACAAACAGAGTGTGGCCTGGAGAGCTTACTGAAGAACAGACTGTGATCTCTCTGCTCTGAGGGAGAGGGTTGGAAATGATCTCTTCTGCTCTGACTATCGGAAGAGATGTGGAAAGCCACCAGAGAACAAAAGCCCTCCAAAAACGGTTTTCATTGAGCCCATTCCCCCCCACAGGAAGCAGAGCAACCCTGCCCAAACAGGGTTGCCTAAGTGACAGTGCGGCAGGCCCCTCCCCCTGAAGACAGGCTAGGAGAACAAGAGACCAACAACCCTAAGGTCCCTATAAAACAGGTGCATCTTGTTTGGGTTGTGGTCAATAATTTGGACTCTGTAAAGTCCCTCAACCACCTCTCAACAGAATGACTAGGAAAAAGAACACCCAAAACAGGAAAGACTCAGAGACTGTGACTTCTGCCACAGATTACAAATGGATACAGATATGACAATGATGTTGGAGATGGAATTCAGGGTAGCAGTTGTGAAGACAAAAGCTAGAATGGAGAAATCGATTAATGGCACCATACAGTCTCTAAAGGCAGAAATGAAAACTGAACTGGCAGAATTTAAAAATGCTATCAATGAAATCCAATCTAATTTAGGTAATCTAACAGCTAGGGTAAGCGAGGCAGAAGAATGAATTAGTGATCTAGAAGAGCAATTGATAGCAAAGAAGGATAAAGAGAAGGCCTGGGAGAAGCAACTCGGAATCCATGAAAACAGAATCAGAGAAATAAGGGACACCATGAAACATTCCAATGTCAGAATTATTGGGATCCCTGAGGCGTTGGAGAGAGAGAGAGAACTAGAAGATATATCTGAGCAAATCGTAGCTGAAAACTTCCCTAGTATGGGGAATGAAAAAACATTCGTGTCTTAGAGGCAGAGTGGACCCCTCCCAAGATCAAGGAAAACAGGCCAATGCACTGGCATGTAAGAGTAAAACTCACAAATCTTAGAACCAAGGAAACCATATTAAGGGCAATTAGAGGGAAGAGATTCCTTATCTACAGAGGGAGGAATATAAGAATCACATCAGACCTATCCACCGAGACCTGGCAAGCCAGAAAGGGCTGGCAAGACATATTCAGGGTACTAAATAAGAAGAACATAGAGCCAAGAATACTTTATCCAGCAAGGCTGTCATTTAGAATGGATGGAGAGATGCAGAGCTTCCAAGACTGGCAGAAACTGAAAAACTATGTGACCACTAAGCTGGCCCAGCAAGAAATATTAAGGGGAGTTCTATAAAAGGAGAAAGTATCCCAAGAGTGATATAGAACAAAAATTTACAGAGACAAGCTATAGAAACAAGGACTTCACACGCAACATGATGACAATAAATTCATAACTTTCAATAATCACTCTCAACGTGAATGGCCTGAATGCTCCATAAAATGGCAAAGGGTTGCAGATTGGATAAAAAGACAGGACCCATCCATATGCTGTCTACAAGAAACTCATTTGGAACCTAAAGATACATCCAGAATGAAAGTGAAGGGATGGAGATCCACCTTCCATGCCAACGGACTTCAAAAGGAAGGTGGGGTAGCAATTCTTATAACAGACAAATTAGATTTTGAGCTAAAGACTGTAGTTAGAGGTACAGAAGGACACTATATCATTCTTAAAGGGTCTATCCAACAAGAAGATCTAACAACTGTAAATATCTACACCCCCAAGATGGGAGCAGCTATCTACATAAGCCAACTGTTAACCAAAATAAAGAATCATATTGATAACAATACGTTAATTGTAGGAGACCTCAATACTCCACTTTCAGCAATGGACAGATCATCTAAGCAGAAAATCAATAAAGAGACAAGAGCTTTGAATGACACACTGGACCAGATGGACCTCATAGATATATACACAACCTTCCACCCTAACACAGCAGAATACTCATTCTTCTTGAGCACACATGGAACTTTCTCCTGAATAGACCATATACTGGGTGATACATCAGGTTTCAACCGATACCATAAGACTGAAATAATTCCCTGCATATTCTCAGACCATAATGCTTTAAAATTGGAACTCAATCACAAGAAAAAATTTGGAAGAAATTCAAACACTTGGAAGCTAAAGAACACTCTGCTCATGAATGTTTGGGTCAACCAGAAAATCAAAGAAAAATTTAAACAATTCATGGAATCCAATGAAAAGGAAAACACATCACCCCAAAACCTATGGGATACTGCGAAAGCAGTCTTAAGGGGGAAATACATAGCCATCCAAGCCTCACTCAAAAAAATAGAAAAACCCAGAATTCACCAACCAACTTTACAGCTTAAAGAACTGGAGAAAAAACAACAAATGATGCCTAAGCCATGCATTAGAAGACAAATAATTAAGATTACAGCAGAGATCAATGAATTAGAAACCAGAAACACAGTAGATCAGATCAATGAAACTAGAAGCTGCTTCTTTGAAAGAATTAATAAGATCAATAAACCACTGGCCAGACTTATCCAAAAGAAAAGAGAAAGGACCCAAATTAATAAAATTATGAATGAAACGGAAGAGTTCACAACTAACACCAAGGAAATAGAAACAATTATTAGAAATCATTATCAACAACTCTATGTCAATTAATTAAGCAACCTGGAAGAAATGGATGCCTTCCTGAAAGACCTATAAACTGCCAAAACTGAAACAGGAAGAAATTGACAACATGAATAGACCAATAACCAGTAACGAGATTGAAGCAGTGATCAAAAACTTCCCAAAAATCAAGAGTCCAGGGCCTGATGGATTCCATGGGGAATTCTACCAAACATTCAAAGAAGAAATAATACCTATTCTCCTGAAGCTGTTTCAAAAAATAGAAACAGAAGGAAAACTTCCAGACTCATTCTATGAGGCCAGCATTACATTAATCCCCAAACCAGGCAAAGATCCCATCAAAAAAGAGAATTTCAGACTGATATCTCTGATGAATATGGATTCCAAAATTCTCAACAAAAGCCTATCTAATAGGATCCAGCAATACATTAAAAGGAACATCCACCACGACCAAGTGAGATTTATCCCGGTGATGCAAGCGTGGTTCAACATTTGCAAATCAATCAGTGTGATAGAACCCACTAATAGGAGAGAGAAGAACCATATGGTCCTCTCAATTGATGCAGAAAAAGCATTTGACAAAATAGAGCATCCTTTCCTGATTAAAACTCTTCAGAGTATAGGGATAGAGGGACCATTCCTCAAGTTCATAATATCCATCTATGAAAAACCCACAGTGAATAGCATCCTCAATGGGGAAAAGCTGAGAGCCTTTCCCTTAAGATCAGGAACACGTCAAGGATGCCCACTTTTGCCACTATTGTTCAACATAGTACTAGAAGTCCTAGCCTCAGCAATCAGACACCAAAAAGAAATAAATATTATTCAAACTGGCAAAGAAGATGTCAAACTCTCTCTCTTCACAGATGACATGATACTTATTTGGAAAATCCAGAAGACTCCACCCCCAAATTACTAGATCTCATACAGCAATTCAGTAATGTGGCAGGATACAAAATCAATGAACAGAAATCAGTTGCTTTCTTATACACTAACAATGCAACTGTAGAAAGAGAAATTAGAGAATCGATTCAATTTACAATAGCACCAAAACCATAAGATACCTTGAAATAAATCTAACCAGAGGTAAAGGATCTATACTCTAGGATCTACAGAACACTCGTAAAAGAAATTGAAGAAGACAGAAAAAGATGGAAAATTTTTCAATAATATTTTATACCTTTCAGTATATATGCCTTACCTTCTTTTTTTAAGAGATTCATGTATAAGTATTTTATCTTTTTTGGTGCTATTGTAAATGGATTTTTTAAATTTTATATTTGGATTATTGATTGTTAGTGTATAAATATAAAATGATTTCTATATTGATTTTTTACTTGCAATCTTCCTGAATTCATTTATTATTTATAATAAGCTTTCAATGAATTCATTAAGGTTTTCTATGTAAAATATTATAAAATATGTAAATAGAATAGTTTTACTTCTTCCTTTCCAGTCTGTATGATTTTTATTTCTGATAAACAATATTATTTTCAAAACCAACACACCCTGGCTCCTTTCCATGTAATAGTTTTTCCTTTAGTCTAACCTATTTTTCCCCTTCACATTTTACTATGAACAGCAAGAAGAAGCCAGGAGTCCTTTCTAACTATGCCTGGAAATCAAAGACATATCATTCATTTCATTAGGTGATTTTTTTTTTCTTTTACATATACTGTAAACAACATTGTTGTGAAAATTTCGCTTTTTTTCTGGCTTCCAGTGATATTTCCTGGTTTTTCTTTTAGTCTTTACCTACACCCTTCTAGAGAGCCAAAACATTTCTACTAATAGCTTCTTCAGGGCCTTCTTTGATTTTTTCCTGTTTCCTTTTCCTAAAGCTACTGCTAGGTTTTTAGATTTTCATTATGACAGAACTCCACTCCCAGTACCCAATTACATTCCTTGTATCTCATGTTGTATAATAAATTACATAAAAATTTACTGGCTTAAAATAACAGACATAATTTATTATATCTCACTGTTTATGTGAGTTAGAAATTAAGGCAGGACAAAATTGTACAGTTTGTCTCTGCTCCACAGTTTCTGAGACCTTATTTCAAAGACTTGAAGGATAGGAACTAGAATCAGCTGAAGATATAGATGATATAGATATAGATATAGATAGATATATGTATATAGTTGATGCAAGATGTTCGCTGGGAGATACAATTGCTCTCCATGTATATTTCTTCATGGGATCTCTCCAGTAGGCTAGTGTGGCCTTCCACATATCAAGGTAGCTGGTTTCCAAGCATTAACATCATACGATAAAGATTAGCAAGGAGAAGTTATGTCTGTTTTATAATTTGGCCTTGGAAATGACCTAAATCACTTTCTCCATATTCTTTCAGAGAATTTCCAGAAAAATAATTTTTACTGGCAAGACATCAACTATCTTCAGAGATGCTAAGAGAAAAATTTTGTATCTTATTTAGATTTTATTCCTAGCATCTTTTAATTGCTTCCCTCTTGTTTATTATAACCCCAAACAAGAAACACATGTCTCAGAGTTTGAAGTCTTAATGCAGTATCTATGTTTGAGAGGAACCTGTTGTCTCAACTAGGTCCCAGTTGTCCTATCAAGAATTTGCTCTGCATTGGTTACTCCTGCTTAAAAACTGACAAGAAATATTGCAAAAAAAAAAGTGTTTTTTGTTTTGTTTTGTTTTGTTTTGTTTTTAATGTTTTATGAAACCATACATACTCTCCCACAAACAGCTTACCTAAAATTAGGAGTTTGTTTTGTATGGCTCCTATATATAAACTATTCCTCACTTAAGTGCTAAGTAGGGTAAAGGAACTATGGAGGGCAAAGGAGGTTGGAAAGAAGGTGCAGCAGGTTCATTTCAATATCATCTGTAGGCTTCTGTAAGTGGTAACTGTGAATGAATCATAATATTTATAATAAAGTGAGGGAAATAGTGTACCAATTTTAAAGAAGATGCATACTCTTCCATCCAAGAAACAGTAACACATTTCACTTGCAAAAAATCTGCTATTCCTTAAAGAAGTTTTACGATTGTATTGTCCAAGGGTAAGCCACATAATCTTATACTCTACAATGGCTTTTTATTGAAACCAGCTTGGGCAAACTAATGCCTATATACTCCTGGTGTTCATTTTTTTTTATTTTAAAAAATACTGTACATTCTAAACTTCTAGTTGTTTCTTATTTCATGGCAAGATCACTGACATTATTAAGTAGTTCCTGCCCAATATAGAAGCAAAAGACATCTCATTTTCTGTTCCCTTCACCAAACCTTTTCCTTCCTCTGAGGCAGCTAGAAAAGCAAGTTGGGCACTGCCACAAGCATCAAAACACTCAATACCCAAGAATATACGATACAGTATTTGTTACTCCAAAGACTTGAGTTTGTCACTATAAATCACTTCATCTTTTTTAAACTTTTCATCTTTTTTTTACAAGTTCCTCACTTGTAAAATAAATTTAATAATATCACAATAATTTATACTTCATTGTGTTGCATTTGGTGGTCTAATTGTCTCCATTTCTCCCCTTAGACACACACACACCCTTCTACCACATGGTAGAGGGAATGGAGGAACAGTACTTGTATGCCTCATTGTTTTCAAATACCTAAAATAGTTCCTGGCACATAGTAGGTACCTTTTAAATTATTGTTCAGGTTACATATGTTGAATTCAATAGGAAGATACAATTATAAAGAGGTTTAGGAACTTTTCAGAAAGATTTGCTAATTCTATCAGTTATTCACTTCCTATAAACTCAAAGTGTAAATGTGGATCATACAACCATGATCTGTAGGATGCCATCCACATGATCTAACATTTGGTATGATTTCTGTTTTATTACCACACAGAAAATGGCATCATAAATCTGGCCAGGAGTTCAAAATTAGTTGATTCTTCCATGTAAAGTTTATTTGTTGTAGAAAGATGGTAAATCAATAACAGGTGTGTAAGAGGGGATTTCCAAAGTAAAACTGTAAAACAACTTTAGATGGTTTCCTTTTATCCACCTACTAAGACTATTTCCCTTGAATAATATGTATAGTTTTTATTCCCACTAGCCAGCTTTAAGGATTGCAACTAATGATAATAATAACAATGATAATCATCATCATCACTGAATAAAAATCATAATCATCATCATCACTGAAGGAATGAGTTTTACATTAAATTACGTGATGAGTTAAAAAAAAAAAAAACACAAACAACACCCTCTTCTAACTTCTTTGTGATACAGCACCAGTTCCATGGATTCTATAGCATTATAATTTTCATGTTTTGTACTAGTTCAGTGGCAAAACTTTAGGTTTGATTTAGAAAGAAAATTCATGGAGGTTTGTTTCTAACCACATATTCATACCCCAAGGTTTGCACAAATTATCTCTTGAATATAAAAGGAGAGACTTGACCACACATGAAGTTCTAATGTGTTCTGATTTCCTTGAAATTCTAGATTCCTGTGTATTGGTTTTATCTAATATGATGATGCACATAGAGTAGCCTTGGCAAAACTGTAAGATAAATTTTTCCTGGGCTTTTTATTTACCTCCTACCCTTTACAGTTGCAATGTCCTCTTCTGCCTTTACATGCTCCCTTACTATTACAAACAATTAAATGTGCTCATACTGTTTCTTGATTGCCAGGTTTCCATAGTGTAGAGTGCCAAAAAAAGAATTCTATATGCATATAATACTTCTCTGGATCTTTCTGTTCTTTTCACCATCAAAATTTACCTTGCCTAGGTTTTAGTTCCTTGAGCCTCATTATGTGGCTAGTTAGCATCCTATCAAAACTAGTCAACAAATTCAGTTTTGGGCATAAATAGACACAATTCTTGGGGTAAAAGCAACAGTCTAGGGAATGAGATTAACAGGTCTCTGGCCTTAATATTATTTTTGTATGTCTAGAACTTAGTGTCCTCTTATTCTTGCTGTCTTTCTGACTTCCCATAGACCAATAAGCCCTGACTTTCTGGTAGTTAAAACTCTGGCATCTAGATGAAATGATATTCATGCTAACTTTGTCCTCTTCAAAACTTCTGTGCCATCTTTTTCTACTTATAATTTGATATAAATTAATTCTGTCACAAATTATCTGATATTCTCTGGTAATTCACTTTTTGAACATTTATTAAATATATACTATATTTCTAGCACCTTTCTAGGCACCAAAAGGAATGCTCCTAAAGATCATGTAATAATAATAGTGATGATAAAAATAATAATCACACTAGAATTATATACAATATTTTCAAGTGTAAAAGAGTTTCATGAAACTAACATTTCTTAAAGAAAACATAGGCAATAATCTCTTGGACATCAGCCTTGGCAACGTTTTTCTAGATATGTCTCCTCAGGCAAGGGAAACAAAAGCAAGACAAACTATTGGGACTACACCAAAATAAAAATAAAAAATAAAAACTTTTGCACACTAAAGAAAACCATCAATAAAATGAAAAGGCAACCTACTGAGTGGGAGAAGATATTTGCAAATGATATATAAGATAAGGGGTTAATATCCAAAATATATAAAGAACTTACACAACTCAATACAAATAGTGATAATAATGATAATAGTAATAATAATAATAATATGATTTAAAAATGAGCAGAAAACCTGACTAGACTTTTTTTTTCCAAAGAAGACTTACAGATGGCCAACAATCACATGAAAAGATGCTCCACATTACTAATCATCAGGGAAATGCAAATAAAATCCACAATGCGATATCACCTCACACAAGTTAGAATGGCTATTATCCAAAAGGCAAGACATAGAAAGTTTTGGCAAGGATGTGAAGAAAAGAGAACCCGCATGCCCTGTTGCTGGGAATGTAAATTGGTGCAACCACTATGGAAAACAGTATAGAGATTACTCAAAATTTTAAAAATACAATTATGATATGATTCAGTAATTCCACTTCTGGGTATTTACCCAAAAGGAATGCAAACACTAATCTAGAAAGATATATGCACACTTATGTTTATTACAGCATTATTAAAATAGCCAAGATACGGAAGCATCTGTGTCCATTGATGGATGTATGGTTAAAAAATATTATATATATACATATATATATTTATATATATATATATATTTTTTTTTTTTTTTTAATGAAATTTCACTCAGCTATCAAAAAGAATGGGATCTTGCCATTTGTGACAACATGACCTAGAGGGTATTGCACTAAGTGAAATAAGTAAGGCAGAAAATGACAAATGCCATATAATTTCACTTATTATGTAGAATGTAACAAACAAATAACAGAAACAGAACCATAAATACAAAGAACTGGTTGTTGCCAACAGGGAGTATTGTGGGAGGATGGGCAAAACGGATGAAGAGGAGTAGAAGGTATAGGCTTCCAGTTATGGAATTAATGAGTAAAAATTATGAAAAATACAAAGTAAGGAATATAGTCAATGGTATTGTAATAGTGTTGTATGGTGACGTAAAGCTACACTTGTGGTGAACATAGTATAATGCATAGAATCACTGTTGCACATCTGAAGCTAATGTAACATTGTCAACTATAATTAATTTTTTTTTGTTGTTTCAAGTCTTTTATTTAAATTCTATTTAGTTAACATATAGTGCAATATTGGCTTCAGGAGTAGAATTTAGTAATTCGCCACTTACATATAACACAGTACTCATCACAACACGTTTTCCTATTTATTATATCATTTGGCTTACTTATTCAACAAATATTTATTGAACCTTTTACTATATTTCAGGCATTGTGCAAACTGTTGAAAGACACAATGGTGGACAAAACAGGTTTTCATAAATCTTAGCCTAATGTGTTACATAGACATTAATCAAATAATTATTGAAGTAAAGGTAAAATTGTAAACTGATAAATGCTCTCAGAATCAGAGTATTATAATGGTAAGTAATGGGAATTCAAATTAATTTTTGTTTATGGGTCATCAAGGATGTTTACTCTGAAAAACTGACTTGTGAACAGATGTTTAAGGGTTGAGCTATGTGCTTATATAGAGTAGAGAGATGTGAAGGAAGGAATAAAGGGACTATTATGTACAAAGATTCTGTAGTCAGAAAGGGCATGCTATAAGATGAAAACCTCATACACCATGCTAATGTGTTTTGTCTTTAGACTAAAAAGAGTGCAGAGTCATTGAAAGGATTTGCACAGGAAAGTAGCATATTAGATTTACAATTTGAAAATATCACTCCTGAATGAGTGCAGAGATTAAATTTGAATGGAAGTTACAGTGAGAAATGGAAGACTAGCAGAATGTTACTACAGTAGTCCAAGTGAGAGAAGTTGGTAGTATAAAGTGGTGTAGTGAACATAAAGGAAAATTACAAATATGTGAAATTTTAGACAGTCTTCACCATCATTTTGTGATGTACATAAGGAGAAGGTTATTATTTTTATTTTAGAGAGTAGAGAATGGAGAATGAAGCTTAGGAGATAAGCTAATTGTCCAAAATCTTCAAGGTGTTATTGATAGCTCTTACATGGTGAATTTGGGTCTTAAACCTATGCCTTTTGAATGTATTTCCAAACTACCAATTTATAAAATAATGTAGGACATGTCCACAAGTAATGTGTTCATTTTTACTTCTTTGCACAAGATAAAATCTTGGGAGTGATCTTATGTTAGATTAATGGTAGAAAACAAAGAGAGAAAGATCATGTAGAACTGATTGGACTATGAATAGCCAACCATGGCCTCCAGGTGTAGCTTTGAGACCTTATTCAAATTAATTAACCACTCTGTGTCTCCCTTTTCTTGTTTATTAACATGAGCAACAACAACAACAAAATCTTTGGTAAAACAGTATCATTTTTTTCCCCATAAAGTCAGGATACATCCAAATATTTGACATTTGTAACAAAACGGTTTTTACAGCTGGTGCTGGTGGGTTAGTGTTCAGATACTAAGGTTTACTTAGCAATTTAAATATATTAAAAGAGTTTTTAAAATGAAGAACATTTAAAGAGCATAAGCCAGTTTAAATAATAGCAAGTAGCCTACTGTCTGACAAAGGAGGAAAGGCAAGCTACAGATCTTTCCCAAGACTATTGCATAACTATAGAACCCACCAGTAATTTTATGGAAAAGACTTATACTTGCCTACAAATATTGACTCTCACCTTCTCCATTAATAACAGAATCCTATTTTGGGGGTGGTGATGCAGTATAAAAGCTACAATTTTCAGGCTTCTTGCAGACAAGAGTGTCAATGTGATATAAGCAGTCATTCTAGGAAAGTTCTTTATAAAAATATGGATTTCTGATTCAGCAAAGAGATGTTTATACTCTTGCCTTCATTTTGCCTATTAATTGGAATGTGACAATGTTGGCTAGAACAACAGCAAACATCTAATGACCATGATGTAAACTTATAGCTAGAAGCTACATACATGTTAAGAATGAGAAAGAAGCAAAAAAAAAAAAAGGAGCTGAGGAGAGTATGGAAACAACCAATGAGACCTAGATTGCTTACCTCTAGAATATATATATATATTTTTTTTTTGCAAAAGAAAAAAAATACCTACAATTTGTGTAAACCATTGTTCTTCCAGGCATTTTTTACCAAAGATAAATGCAATTCCTAAGCAATTCAGTCCTGGAAGGTAAATAATCTGGTTCTAGGGGATGTGTGCATTGGAAAATGAGCTTAACTAGAAATAATTTTGTCATGTGTGTCCTTTACTGGAGCATACACATAGTTATGTGACTCCTCAAGTCTTCCTTAATGGCCCAGACAACTTCCTATGCCAAGATTGTGGCTGGGTAAATTGTGTTTCAAAATTAAAACTGTCACAGTCCTCTCTTCAAGTATACTAAGACTTTTTCCAGTGTTTATTTTCAATCATCTACTGAAGAGATTGGGGCTGCATTGGCACATTAACATCTCTGCCCTTATATTTGATGTGATGAACTCCACAGCATAACAGGTAAATGAAAAAAAAAGGGTTTTATAAAAGATCATCTTTCAGAACAAAAGAGTAAATGCATCTACAATTTATCACTTCCTTAGGTTTCCCCTCAACACATATCAGCTTCCAGTCACCAACTAATGTATTATCAGACCCTAATGAAGATAGACATCACATGAATAGACAGAACTTCCAGAGAAGATGGCAGACTAGGAGGGTCCTAAACTCACCCAGTCCCATGGATACAACTAATTAACACTTTCATCAGAGCAAACCACCCAGAAAAGGACTCAAAGACTGGCTGAACAACCTCTACAACTAAATGTAGAGAAGAGGCCACATGGAAGATGGTAAGAAGAGCAAGGACTCAGTGGGAACTTATAACCTATGGGTCTGACCACCAGAGGGAGGGAGCTGCAGGCATGGAAGGGGGCAACAGATAGACTGGCATACTGGGGAGCCTGTAAGAGGAAGAGAAATCCTCACAGCACTTGGCTTTCAGAATCAGAATGAACCAAATTTCTTGAGTGCTCACAACCAATGGGAGGTAAAGCATGGAACTTTAAAAATCGGTGGGTATTGCTCTGAGAAAGTATGGAGGTCAATAGGAAGCTGAGCCCCTGCCCTTAAAGAGACAGCACAGCAAACAATCTGCAGAAATACAGCTTGGAGGCAGCAGTTTGAAAGGAACCTGGGGCTTATGACAGGGAAGGTTAGTTACTAATCTCACAGTCCACTGAGACTTCTCCAGGAACAAGGTAGCTGGCAGGTGCCATTTCCCTCCCCCACCCCTCATCATAAACACACAGACACCTATGGGATCCAGCACAGCACCAGCACATACTACCTAAATTGCTTACATGCTTACATCACACCCTGCCCCCTCCAGCCAGACCTGTCTCAGTTCTGGTGCTGCAAATCCCCTTCCCTAGAAGACCCACCCAAAACTTACCAATATTTCGTCTCCCAACCACCTGCAGAAGATGCACAGGCCTTCTCAGAACTGTACGCCATACCCTCAAGTGTTTTACAGAACAACCCTGGCTGGCCTCAGTCTCCATGGATGCTGCCTATCATCAGTGGAGAAGGACCACCACCACTTAGTTAAGAGTGCACACCCTGCTCACTACTTTCAAGAACAAGAGATATAGCTAACATACCTAACACATATAAATAGGGGTGCCTGGGTGGCTCAGTCATTAAGCATCTGCCTTCAGCTCAGGTCATGATCCCAGGGTCCTGAGATCGAGCCCCGCATCGGGCTCCCTGCTCAGCTGGGAGCCTGCTTCTCCCGCTCCCCCTGCTTGTGTTCCCTCTCTAGCTGTCTCTCTCACTGTGTTAAATAAATCAATAAAATCTTAAAAAAAAAACACATATAGATAGACACAGACATTTAGACAAAACGAGGAAGCAGAGGAATATGTCACAAATGAAATAACAGGACAAGACCACAACAAGAGACATAAGCAAAATGGATATAAGGAACAAGCATAATAGAGAATTTGAAACAATGGTCCCCAAGATACTCACTGGACTTAAGGAACAAGCATAAGAGAGAATTTGAAGTGATGATCGCAAAGATACTCCCTGGACTTCAGAAAAGAGTGGAGGACATCAGTGAGACGCTTAAGAAAGAGATAGAAAACATAAAAAAAAGAAACAGTCAGGGATGAAGAATATAATTAATTAAATTAAAAATACACTTGATGGAATAAATAGCAGAGTGGAAGAGGCAGAGGAACAAATTAATGAACTAGAAGACACAGTAATGTAAGGTTATCAAACTAAACAAATGACAAAAAATAATTATACAAAATGAGAATAGACTTTGGAAACTCAGTGACTCCATCAAACATAATACCATTCACATTATAGTGATCTCAGAAGGAGAAGAGAGAGAAAAGGGGGCAGAAAATTTAATTGAAGAAATAATAGCTGAAAACTTCCCAAATCTAGGGACGGAAAGAGACATCCAGATTCAGTAACCACAGAGATCCCCCCACAAAATCGACCAAAGGATGTCCACACCAAGACACACAGCAACCAAAGTGGCATAAAGTGGTGATAAATAAATTTTTGATTTGGGCCCTTTCTCTTTTCTTTTTGATAAGCCTGTCTAGAAGTTTATCAATTTTATTTATTTTTTGAAGAACCAACTCCTGGTTTCTTTGATCTGTTCTATTGCTTTATAATTTATATATCATTTATTTCTGCTCTAATCTTTATTATTCCCTTCTTTCTACTGGATTTAGGCTTCATATGTTATTCTGTTTCTAGTTCCTTTAGATGTAAGAGTACAGTGTTTATTTGAGCTTTCTCTCTTTTTTTTTTTTTTTTTTTTTTTTGCTTCTTAAGTAGAGCTGTATACCTATATACTTCCCTCTTGGGACTGCCTTTGCTACATCCCAACGGTTTTGGACCATTGTGTTTTCATTTTCATTTATTTCCCTGTATTTTTCTATTTCTTGTTTGATTTCCTGTCTGACCCATTCACTGTTTAATAGAATGCTGTTTAACCTCTGTGTATTTGGGATCTTTCCCAATTTTTTTCTTATAGTTGACTTCTAGTTTCAGAGCTGTGGTCAGAAAAGATGCATGGTATAATTTCAGTGTTTTCATATTTGTTGAGGCATGTTTTGTGACTTCATATGTGATCTATTCTGGAGAATGTTTTTTGTGAACTTAAAAAGATGTGTATTCTGCTGTTTTAAGATGAAATGTTCTGAGTATATCTGTTAAGTCAATCTGGTCCAGTGTGTCATTCAAAGCCATTGTTTCCTTATTTATTTTGTTTAGATGATCTGTTCATTGATGTGAGGTGTTAAAATCACCTAGTATTACTGTGTTATGATCCATTAGTTCCTTTTGTTTGTTACAAAGTATTTATGTATTTGCATGCTCCCATGTATGGTGCATTATTATTTGTCCATGTAGTATTATAGGTCTCAGCCACAGCAATCAGAGAACAAAAATAATTAAAAGGCATCCAAATAACTAAGGAAGAAGGAAAACTTTCTCCATTTGCTGGTGACATTATGCTCTATATAGAAAACCCAATAGATTCTGAAAAAAAAATGTTAGAACTGATAAAATATTTCAGTAAAGTTGCTGGATACAAAATCAATGTGCAAAAATCTGTTGCAAATCTCTATACACTAATAATGAAGAAGCAGAAAAAAAAAAAAAAACTAAGAAAAAAATCCCATTTACAATTGCCCTCAAATAATAAAATACCTAAGAATAAACCTAACCAAAGTGGTGAAAAATTTGTACTTTGAAAAATGTAACACATTGATGAAAGAAATTAAAGATGGCATAAAGAAATAGTTATTTTTTAATTAAAAAAATAAACAAATATGAATAAAAAGGATTCCATGCTCATGGATCAGAAGACAATTATTGTTAAAGTATTTATACTACCCAAAGCAATCTACACATTTAATGCAATCCTTATCAAAATACCAAAGCATTTTTCACAGAACAAGAACAAACAATCCTAGAATTTATATGGAACCACAAAAGACCCCAAATGGCTTAAGAATTTTTGAAAAGGAAAAGCAAAGCAAGCTGGAGGCATTATGTCACATTTCTGGACTTCAAGTTATATTACAAAACTGTAGCAATCAAAACAGTACTGAATGAGTTAAGATGGTGGAGTAGTAGGGGGACTCTGGGCTTGCTTCATCCCTTGAACACAGCTAGATCAACATCAAATCATTTTGAACAACTAGGAAATTGCTCTGAGGATTAAGAAAACAATCTGCACAACTGAGGGAGAGAATATGGCAGATACAGGGTTCAGAGATGTGAATTGGGAGAGACAAAACTACAGTGCTGAGAGGGGGTGGGGACACTTTTTGCAGAGCTTAGTCAGCAAGAGAGGGAGAAAGTGAGAGAGTGAGCCATGCATAGGGATAACACAAGGTGCAGTGGTGTGGGGAACCCTTGAGTTGCCTGGGGAGAGAAGGTTCCTCTTCCTGGAGTGCATTTGAAAGAGAGAATTTTGCTTCTCCAAGAACAAAAGACCTACCAGGCAGTATTGAGTGGCCATTCAACAGCTGGGGACAGAGGTGTGCACAGAGGACGGATAACCTGGTCATAGCTTTTAACTGTTTCAACATAGACTCCTGGCACTTGCACAGGTGTGTGACTGCTTTTCTGGGACAGAAAGTTGCATGCTGCAATGCTGCAAGGCTCTCTTACAAGTGGGAAGGGAGCAGGTCCATGAGCTTCTGGATATTTTAAGATGGGTTGTTTTGAATCCCAGCTGCCCAGAGATAAAACGCAGGAGAACTGTGGCATGGAGCATGTTGACTGCTGGGCACAGACAGACTGAGGGCAGGGATCTGACAAGAGCCTGGGACACAGAAGAGAATATTATTCACTTTTCTGTGAGGACCTCCTGGACAGTGACAGTCACAAGTTCCACTCCCCAGAGAGGAGAGGGAGGGGGGATGCCACCCCCACCCCAGCATAGTCAAACATCAAAGAGAAACAGTGCTTGCAGTGGAGCCTGGAGTTGCTTACATCAAATCCCACGCCCCTGTGCCCGGAAGGGCCATCTTTATTAGGGCAGGTCTGACAGTGAGCAAGCACAGCAGGCCTCTCCTTTCAAAGACCAACACAGGCCCTGCCCATGCCTCAAGGCTACTGATCATAGAGTGCTCCAAAGCTTCAGCTTCAGATCCAGTGGAAGCAGGACGAAGCTTGTTTTTTTGTTTTGTTTTGTTTTGTTTTTTTCATTTTTTTATTCCTTATTCTTTTTTAATTGTTTAATTTATATTTTATTTTTTTATTTTATATATTTCATTTTATTTTATTTTAAAAATATTTTTATCTTTTTTCTTTTTTATTTGACATCAGGCTTATACTTTTTTGTTCACTTTTTGGCTTGTTTGTTTCCTTTTCTTATTTTTGGAATCAGGCTTTTATTTTCCTCTTTCTTTTCCCTTCTTTTTCTTTGGAAACAGGCTTATACTTTTTTGTTTCTATGTTTGTTTGCTTTCTTGTTCCTTTTCATTTTCTCTTTTCTTGAATCAGGCTTTTTTAAAATCAGGCTTATCTTAACAAACAAATCAAAGCACACCTACTTAAAAGTCCAAACACTCCCTACTGCAAGCAAGGAGGAACTCTGCAAAGGACTGACCAGTGGGAAAGAGCAGCCAAAATATAACAGGAAAGTGCACACAGCAATACCAGAAACACTTCCTGAAGCACCAGGCTCTGCACAGTGTAGAACTCCTTCTTAATATAGAATTACTCTCAGGAGCAGGAAACATAAGCTTTCATAACACACAAAAGACAGAAACCTAGACAAACTGACAAGATGGAAGAATTCTCGCCAGAAGAAAGATCAAGAAGAAATCATAGACAAGAATTTGCTCAAAACAGATATAAGCAATATATCTGAACAATAATTTAGAACAGCAGTCATAAGAATACTAGCTGGGCTTGAAAGAAACATAGAAGAAAACAGAAACCTTGGCTGCAGAAATAAAAGATATAAAAAGTAGTCAGGCTGGATGTAATCACAGTGAGGAAGGAAGAAGCAGAAGAATGAATAGGTGATATAGAAGATAAAATTATGGAAAATAATGAAGCTGAAAATAAGAGGGAAAGAAAATTATTAGATCATAAATGTAGACTTAGGAAACTCAGTGATTCAATAAAGTGCAATACTATCCATTTCATAAGAGTCCAGAAGAATAGGAAAAAGGGACAGGAGGTTTATTTGAACAAATTATAGCTGAGAACTTCCCCAATCAGAGGAAAGAAACAGGCATTCAAATCCAAGAGTCACAGAGAACTGCCCTCAAAATAAAAAATAGAAAAAAATTAAATTAAAAAAAAAACAGGTCAACATAACCACATATCATAGTGAAACTTACAAAATACAAAGATAAAGAGAATTCTAAAAGCAGGTAGGAGCAAAAGATCCTTAGCCTACAAGGGTAGACACATAAGGTTAGCAGCAGATGTGTCCACATAAACACAGCAAGTCAGAAGGCAGTGACATAATACATTCAATGTGCTGAATGGGAAAAATATGCAGCCAAGAATATTTTATCCAGCAAGACTGTCATTCAAAATAGGAGAAATAAAGAGTTTCCAAGACAAGCAAAAACTAAAAGAGTTCATGAACGCTAAACCAGCTCAGCAGGAAACATTAAAGTGGACCCTTTGAGCAAAAAAGAGAGGCTGAAAGCAACAAAGACTAGAAAAGAACAGAGAAAATCTATGGGAACAGCAACTCTACAGGTAATACAATGGCACTAAATTCATATCTATCAATAATTACTCTGGGGCGCCTGGGTGGCTCAGTTGCTTAAGTGACTGCCTTCGGCTCATGTCATGATCCTGGAGTCCCGCAATCGAGTCCCACATCGGGCTCCCTGCTCAGTGGGGATCTGCTTCTCCCTCTGACCCTCTTCCCTCTCGTGCTCTCTGTCTCTCATTCTCTCTCTCTCAAATAAATAAATAAAATCTTTAAAAAAAAATTACTCTGAATGTAAATGGACTAAATGCTCTAATCAAAAGACATTGGGTTTCAGAATAGATTTTTTAAAAAAGGACACATTGATATGCTCCTTAAAATAGATTCATTTCAGACCCCAAGACCCAAGATAACTCCAGATTGAAAGTGAGGGAGTGGAAAATGATTTATCATGCTAATGGACATCAAAAGAAGGCTGGTGTAGGCACACTTACATCAGAGAAACTAGATTTTAAACCAAAGACTGTCATAAGACATGAAGAAGGGCACTATATCATAATAAAAGGGTATAGCCAACAACAACAAAAAAAAAAGAAAGAAAGAAAGAAAGAAAGAAAGAAAGAAAGAAAGAAAGAAAGAAAGAAAGAAAGAAAGAAAGAAAATCTAACAATTGTAAATATTTATGTCTCCAACTTGGGAGCATCCAAATATGTAAATCAATTAATAACACACAAAAAATTAATTGATAATATTACAATAATATAGGGGACATTAGCACCCCACTCACAGAAATGGACAGATCATCTGAGCAGATCAACAAGGAAACAACGGCTTTGGTTGAAACACTGGACCAGATGGACTTAAAAAATATATTTAGAACATTTCATCCTAAAGCATCAAAATACACATCCTTTGCAATTGCACATGAAACATTCTCCAGAATAGATCACATACTGGGTCACAAATCAGGTCTCAACCAGTATAAAATGATTGAGACCCTACCATGAATATTTTCAGATTACATGCTATGAAACTTGAAGTCAACCACAAGAAAAAATTTTTTGAAAGACTGCAAATACATGAAGGTTAAAGAACATCCTACTAAAAAATGAATGGGTTAACCAGGAAATAAAAGAAGGAATAAAAAAAAAAAAAAACTACACAGAAGCAAATGAAAATGAAAATATGACAGTCCAAAACCTTTGGGATGGAATAAAGGTAGTCTTAAGAGGGAAGTATATAGCAATACAGGCCTTTGTCAAGAAGTAAGAATAGTCTCAAATATACAGCCTAAAATTACAACTAAAGGACCTAGAAAAAGAACAACAAATAAAGCCTTAAAAAAAAGCAGAAGAGGGGAAATAATTAAGATCAGAGTAGAAATAAATGATATAGAAATTTAAAAAAAAAGATCAATGAAATGAAGAGCTGGTTCTTTGAAAGAATTAACAAAATTGATAAAATTCTAGGCAGACTTAAAAGAAAAGAAAAAAAAACTCAAATAAATAAAACCATGAATGAAAGAAGAAAGATCACAAAAAACAACACAGAAATACAAACAAATATGAGAGAATATTATGAACAATTTCATGCCAACAAATTGGGCAATCTGGAAGAAATGGATGCATTCCTAGAAACATATAAACTACCAAATTGAAACAGGAAGAAATAGAAAATTTGAACAGACCCCTAACCAGCAAAGAAATTGAATCAGTAATCAAAAATTTCCCAACAAACAAGAGTCCAGGACCAGATAGCATCCCAGGGGAATTCTACAAACATTTAAAGAATTAATACCTACATGTCTGAAGCTGTTCCAAAAAATAGGAATGGAAGAAACGGTTCCAAACTCATTCAATGAGACCAGACCCGCATTACCTTGATTCCAAAACCAGACAAAGGCCCCTCTAGAAAGGAAAATTACAGACCAATATCCCCAATGAAGATGGATGCAAAAATTCTCAACAAGGTACCAGGTAATCCAATCCAACAGTACATTAAAAGGATTATTCACTATGATCCAGTGGGATTTATTCCTGGGTTGCAGGGGTGGTTCAATATCCACAAAACAATCAATGTGATAAATCACATTGATGAAAGAAAGGGTAAGAATCATATGTTTCTCTCAATAGATGCAGAAAAATCATTTGACAAAATACAGCATCCTTTATTAATAAAAAACTTTATGAAATTAGGGATAGAAGGAACATACCTCAACATCATAAGGCCATATATGAAAGACCCACAGCTAATATCGTCAAGGGGAAAAACAGAGCTGTTGCCCTAAGTTCAGGAACAGGACAGGGATGTCCACTCTCACCAGTGCTGCTCAACATAGTACTGGAAGTCCTAGCCTCAGCAATCAGATAACAAAAGTAAATAAAAGGCATCTAAAATGGAAAGGAAGATGTCAAAATTTCACCCTTCATAGATGATATGATACTCTATATAGAAAACCCAAAATACTCCATCAAAAAATTGCTACATCTGATTCATGAATTCAGCAAAGTCACAGGACATAAAATCAATGGACAGAAATTGATTGAGTATTTGCATTTCTATACACCAATAATGAAGCAGCAGAAAGATAAATCAAGGCATTGATCCCACTTACAATTGCACCAAAAACCATAGGATATCTATGAATAAACCTAACCAAAGAGGTAAAAGATCTGTACTCCGAAAAGAACAGAATATTTATGAAAGAAATAGATGAGTACACAAAGAAATGGAAAAAGTTTCCATGCTCATGGATTGGAACAACAAATATTGTTAAAATGTCTATATTACCCAAAGCAATCTACACATTCAATGCAATACACTAAAACACCAGCAATTTTTCACAGAACTAGAACAAACAATCCTTAAATTTGTATGAAACCAGAAAAGAATCCAAACAGCTAAAGTAATGTTAAAAGAGAAAAGCAAAGTAGGACATCATAATCCCAGATCTCAATCTGTATTACAAAGCTGTAATTATCAGGACAGTACGGTACTGGCATAAAAACAGACACATGGGTGAATAGAGAACCCAGAAATGGACCCACAACTCTATGGTCAACTAATCTGCTACAAAGCAGGAAAGAATATCCAATGGAAAAAAGACAGTCTCTTCAAAAAATGGTATTGGGAAAACTGGACAGAGAATGAGAGAGAGAGGGAGAGAGGGAAACCAGGAACAGACTCTTAACGATAGAGACCAAACTGATGGTTAGCTGAAGGGTGATGGTTAGGGGGATTGGTGAAATATGTGATGGGGACTAAGGAGTGCAATTGTTGTGATGAGCTGGGTGATGTATGGAATTGTTGAATCGCTATATTTTACACCTGAACCTAACTAATATTACACTGTACATAAACTCTATTGGAATTAAAATAACAACAACAAAAAAAGAAATCACATGTTTAGGGCAAAACAAACTTATTAGATTGATCATTGTGATGTCACAACAGGAAATATGTACTATTTTGTTATTGCCCACAAACTATGTACAATAGTGAAATAACCAAATATAAGTGAAAAAAAATCAGCTGAACCATTTACTTGGTCAGACAGGGAATAAAAGAAGAACAGATCTCAATTATTATTAAATCATAGTTAAATTATATTGGGACTATTGTCACTTTTAAAGCTAAATTGAGACTTTAAAATTTCCCAGAAAAAAAAAAAAATACTTCCCATAAGCACCTTAGAGGAATATGGAAGCCAGGTCATTTGTGATTTACTAAGCCACTTATTTTTGGTAGTATGAGTCATAGGTAGCTTTGGCATTCAGAACTAAGCATTGAGGGGCTTGTGTAAAGGAGAAATTATAATCTTGCAGTTTACAGAGATATTGTAACTGTCAAGAACAGAGAGACCAAGAAAATGTCACTTTGGAAATTCAGGATAGAATACAAATAATGAACTATTAGAAAAGGACTGGCCACATATGAGGCAAGTTGTCCAGCCATAAACATAAAAAGAAATAATATGACATGTTCAAATATAGGAAAGTAAGAAAATAGGAAGAGTATAGAAAGCAATGAAAAATTGTATTGTAAATACCACAGGCATATTGGGCAATAGGGTGCTAAACTCAGCTCTCTATTTCTATACCTGCACCTGTCACATTTAATGTATTTGGGGTGAACCTGCTCAGAATCATTATGTACATTTGCTAAGATAAACGTATCAGGCGAAGTCCTGGAGAATAAAATCCATAGAAAAAAGGACATATTGATTAATATAGGACATTAGAGAAAATATTAGCAATCTTGACACCAAGAGATTAAAGTAATCACTGAGTAGCCAGAAAAACAAAAATTCCTTTGTCAGTAGTGTTCTACAATAATTTGTGGAGGGATGTTTGCTTACCAGAAAGAAAATAGGAGTGATAAAGGTAAAAATTGCAGTATAGTAAAATAATTAAAGATTAAAGGATAAACAATGAAAAAGTTCAAATTTCCAGCTCAGCAAAAGGTAGGGGTTATCACTGCATAAAGAATTCTGAAAGAAAATCCTTAACTTGTGTATTAATTGAGTATCCAATATTTGCAAATGATGGAAAATTCTACTCAGACTGGCTAAACAGGAAAATGGGACTTCTACTGTCTCTCTCTCTCTCTGTCTCTCTCTGTCTCCCTCTTTCTCCTCTTCTCTCTTCCCTATGCTGTACTCTGTGTTTCATTCTTGTCAATTTTTTCCCAAGTGTCTCTTCTTGGCACTTTCAGGCTTAATTACTACTAAATTAGTAATCTTCAATGGATAAGCAGAATTTTATAACCTTCTGTGAGCCAAAACAAATTTCTGAGCCTAGTTTTCTCTTTGACCACTCTCCTAAAATATCCTGAGTCTTATTTTCTCAAGATCCACAGATTAGAAGGTAAGTAGTAGGGCAGATGAGAAACTTGTGAAGGTATACCAAGTAGAGCTCAAAAGCTAGGCTGGGATTTCTAATTAAGAATAATTATTGGGGCACCTGAGTGTCTCAGTTGGTTGAGCATCTGCCTTCTGCTCAGGTCATGATCGCAGGGTCCTGGGATCAAGTCCTGCATCAAGCTCCTTGCCCATCAGGGAGTCTGCTTCTCTCTCTCCCTCTACCCCTCCCCCTGCTTGTATGCATGCTCTCTCTCTTTCTCTCTCTGACAAATAAATAAATACAATCTTTAAAAAAAGAATAATTATTATATACCTTTCACCCTTTCACTTAGAGATCATCCATACAACAATAAAGATATCCTGCACTCCAGATATCTGACAGTGTGTGAAAATTTAAACCTGTTAGAGAGGAAAGAAGCAGAATGATATACCCTAGGCTGTATCTGAAATAAAAGATCCCCCTTGAATGATGGCGGAAGGCATTAGTAGGAGCTTTATTTGAAGTCATTGATGTCTTGTTACAGTATACATAAAGGAAAAAGGGTCTAGTCTCTCTTTGTCTTTGAAGTCCAGTACAGAAAGACATAGAAATAGAAATAACATAAATTTGGGGGCCAGAGAGTAGGAAGTTAGGAAGGGGAAAGTTTAAGAATTATTTTGTATCTAAAAGAGAGGAAGGCCATAGCAAGGAATAGTTTACAGATAGAAACAAGAAGAAACTAGAATGTGAAAGGCATTTTTTGTCATTAAGACAGAGAAAGGTCACCACAAAATGCTAGTCAAAGGCAGATAGTGGAACTTTAAGGTCAGTCAATTTTATTTTTATTTCTAGATTATCTTTTAATGGCACCTTAAAATATAGCTGAAATGAAGAGGGTACATGTCTCCTGGTTTATGAAATGCTGGTAAAATTGCAGAAATCTCATCAGAAAATATGACCTTTGTTCAGTTACCACTCTCATATTCACATGCTGTTATCTGCACTCAGTCTTTTGAAGTCAAATCATATTACAGGAGTAAATCCTGTCACCAGAAAAAAAGTCTAGGTTTGATTATAAGTCTCCATCTTTCTTGTGTCTAGCATGATAAGGCCTGCCCAGCCAATGGGAGAGCAGGACAATAAAAATTTTAGATTTGAATCTTTAAACATCAATCCTTAATTAACTATATTCTTCTCCTTGGAAGATGTGTGTGTGTGTGTGTGTGTGTGTGTGTGTGTGTGTTGACATAGAAGGTTTTTTCTGTTCTAGGTTAAGATGGGGACGTGGACAAGAGAAGAAGGGATGCCTACCTTTGGCTAGGACTAGCAGATAAAATGCAAGACACAAATTTGAATTTCAGGTAATTAAATGATTTTTAGTATAAATATATCCCAAATATCTTAAATATTGCATACTAAATAATATTTGTTATGTTACTGAACTTCAAATTTAATTTGTACTTCTGTATTTTTTACTGCTTAATTTGACAACCTTAGTCTTGACATGTATACAGTGGAGAATATAGAGATGAAGTTGAGCCATCAGTCTTCTATACTCTTCATAGAAAGATATTTGAGTGGCACATTTTTATGACCTCCTCAATCCACTCCAAACACCACATAGATCTAATTCCCCATGCAGGTTCTAGGAGCAACTTCTCCATGGTTCCCATGTATAATGGGTCAAAACTTTAGGGTTTAGTTGAATGAGGTAAATGTATTTTGCATGTCGAATAGACGTAAATCTTTGGTGACCAGAGGGGGGACTGTGGTAGAATAATGCCCCCCAATGATATCTACATCCATATCCCCAGAAACTGTGAATATATTACCTTTTATAGTAAAAGGGACTTTGTAAATTTGATTAAGTTAAGGATATTGAGCTGGAAAGATTATTCTGGATTATCAATATGGGCCCAATGTAACCACAAAGGTCTTTATAAAAGGTGGTAGGAGAGTCCAAGTCAAGGATGGAAGCAGAGGGAGAATAGGCAATGTTATGGTAGAAGAAGAAGAGAGATGAAGAAGATGTGACAAGATAAGTGGAAATAACAGCAAAAGATACTTCAAATTGCTATAAGATGTTTACAGGGCCATGATCCAGGTAATTTGGGCAACCTCTAAAAGCTAGAATACAGGGAATCAGATTCTTTCCTATATCCTCTAGAAGGAACAATCCTGCTGACACCTTGACTTTAGCCCAGTGAGATTTATTTTGGACTACTGATCTCCAGAGGTGTTAGATAATAAATCTGTGTTGTATTAAGCCACCATATGATAATTTGTTATGGTAGCAAGAGGGACCACAAACTCTACTCCTTCCTCTCCTCCACTATCTATCTGAATATTCTTTCTCCCTCAGCTATTACTTCTTGAGGTTTTGATGGCATACCTTGTGATGTCACTAAAGCCTTCATTTTTTTAGAGGTCTGAATCCTTAGTAATCATACCTTCTTCAGGTGAAGGTTATTACACATGTCCATTGACAATTACAATTGAACAACAGAATTCTAAGTGGTTCCTAGTTAGATCACCTGGATTCTACATGTATTCTTTTCTGTCCCCATTGTGTAAAAAATAGCCTTACTTCTTCCTGCTGATCAGAGTCAATTATCTTTGCCAAACCAACAATTCCTTTTCTTATCTGCCCGTCTCTGGACATGAAAAGTCCAACATACTATAGCAAAAGGTACAGTTTGTAATTGAATAAGACTTTTGTTGTCTCATGGCAAGAGTATGCATGTTTTTGACAATCAGGATCCTCAACCTTACAGATTTTATATTTGTAAGAATAGAAAAGCACAAAATTCTCTAGTGCATCCTTGAGAATGGTGATAAGTAAGATCATTCCCATTTCTACTCTTTGGTCCTATTTGAGACATAGCACCATATAGAGATTTCTGATTAAATGAACATTCATCCTGAGTCATGCAGGATGGTGTCCATGTTTTCAGAGTATTTCCTTTGACCCGACACTTCAGCTGTTCCTTCAGCAAAATATGCCAGTACTTTTTTAAACCTCTATGATTTGGTGTATGACACAACTGGTAGATTCCATGATTTTAGGTCCATTCCCTTCCCTCCTTCACTCTGTAGGAGGTCCCCTAGTAGGTTGATGTGTTGTGTGATATTCTATGCTTATGAACTAAACATTTCACAAGCCCCAACCTCATGAGATTGATACAAGTTGAAGCTCTGTCAGCAGGAGATGGAAACTTGTACTTAAAGTAGGAATACATCCTATGACAATAAATTGTTGTTTGTATTAGGATATGCATGATTATTATCATTGCATGCCTTAGGTCATTGGTAATAATCTCAGTTATTATAATATAGTTTTTATAAATGCTGTCTTGACTTAGTTCTGAAATTCTGTCTAGGGGCTAGTCAGTTAGAATTCTTGAACAGTAGATTCAGTCCATACCCCAAACCCCTTCCTTATTGCACTTTCATACTTTGGGCAACAATGCACCTTCCCAAATAATCCTAGGGCCTAATACCAGACATCCAGGGACATCTCAATTCAGAGCCTACTGAAATTATTTAAACTAGCCAAATTTAAGTCTGTTTGACCTGCCTCTCCCATTTCTTCTTGCAGAAACCACAATAAATACACTTGACTATTGTCTCTCTGCCTCCTGACAAACCCTAATGCTTCCCTTAAGTGGCCCTGCATGACATCTGTGTTTTCTCTGAGAACTGACTATACCAAACTAAAACTTTTTCTTATTTCTTTCTTAATCTGCATCTGGCCTCACTATACTTCATCCATAGTAATATAGTTAAAAGTCATTTCCCATGGAAAATTATATATATATATAATTTTATATATAAATATTATAAAAAAATAATTTTATATATAAATATTATAAAAAAAAGAAAATAGTTTCATAAGTATATTTAGAGGAATTGGAAATAGAGAGAGGGCTGGAATATGAGATATTTGAGGCTTTTCTGGAGAACAAATAGAAAGGGAATTCTGCTGAGGTAGCAGGTGAAAGTAAGGGACTCTGAGCTAGTGTAGACATATCTAAATATATATATATATATATTTAGTTTATGATCATGGCAAGTGGAGAGTTTTTTGACTCTGAAATTGTACTAACCATTGGTCTCCATTTACCAAGAGATTTGAAATGAAATGTGCTTCCCACATTCGTCCTGGCTTTGCAGAGCTCTTATCATCTGGGCTGGATAGGTGGGACTTATCCTCCAATGAGAATATTGGAATGAAGCATTTTTTAGTTGTAACTTCTGGCTGTCTTACATGTCAATCTATTTCTAACATCTAACATAGTCTGTACTCAATGATGGCTTGTTAAATACATGAATGAATGATCAATTATTTTTCTGATATTGTGGGTGCTTTGAGTAATAGTCACATTTTTTTTTTTTTTTGAGTAATAGTCACATTAATGGCCTCCTCAGTTTCTTCTCCCCTAGTCTTATAATTATTTCTGCCAGCTCTGATTATGGCATTCTTTGCTCAAAAACTTTTAGTTAACATTTACTGCCTTAAAAATTAAATAAAGAGTCCTCTATACTCATAATTTTCTATTTGAGAGACATTTCCTAGTTCTAAGTCTTAGGTAGTGCTCATTCTTTGACCTGAAACAAACTTTCAAATTTGTTTTACTCACATACTAAGACCTATGCCAAATGCTATCTGCCTTCATTAATCCCTCTTGGTGTTAAAGGACAAGAGGACAAGTGTTCTTGAAAATCTCCTTTTTCTTTGGAGAGAACATTAATAATATATGTTTGCTTACTAAACAGTATGAATAATGGATATAGGAGTGCAATATTGTAAGAGCCTGGAACAGAGATTTTGCTCTACAGAAAAAAAAAAGAAAATAGTTTCATAAGTATATTTAGAGGAATTGGAAATAGAGAGAGGGCTGGAATATGAGATATTTGAGGCTTTTCTGGAGAACAAATAGAAAGGGAATTCTGCTGAGGTAGCAGGTGAAAGTAAGGGACTCTGAGCTAGTGTAGACATATCTAATTGTGATTATTAGAATGTATACTGTGTGATATGTGATGTAAATTAATTTTCTTTTATTCTCACAAAATATCCAGTAAAATCTCCATTATACACCTTTACTCTGTAGGATAAATTGTCTTGTAAGTGTTGGCTTGAGGGTCATATAAGATGGAGTGGACTATAACCAGGTTTGGAGTCCTTGAGTTGGTTGTCAGGATTGGCCACCACTGAAATCAGGGTTCACCATTTGTGGGATAAACAAGACTCCCCAAACAAATGTGATTTCTCACCTCTTTGAACACCACTAACATTCTGTTTACACCTCTATTTGTCACATTCTGTCTTGTGTTTGAATCTTCTTTACTTGTTTTAGAGTCCTTTCTGGACTACAAAACTAAAAGTTCCTTGAATGTAGGAATTACATGTGATCTCTCTGTATCCATTAAAGAAGTACTTTTTACACAAAGTTCCACTTATTTTTACTGATATTGCATGAGAAATTCATAAGTGTGCTGTGATAGTTGGGAGGATTTTTTTTCAAAAATTTCTAACTTTCGTTATTATAACCTATGGAAGGTTGCATTTTAAAATTCACATTCTAAATTACTTTCATATTTTTAGGAAGCTTATTTTGGGGAAATATTTGCTTTATAATTTTTGGAGGGATAAATTTGGGGGGAGGTCATCAAGAGGATGTAGCCTCTCGTTGTTGACCTGTGAGCTAGACCTAAGCAATCTAAGTGTGAGGCTCCTCACATCCTCCCCTGTTCTTAGAAAATGCATCTCACTTGCCTTCCGCACTCCCAGAAAATGCCCCAAGGACATAGCCTTGAGGTAACAATGTGGTGCTGAGACCATCTGGAGGAACATGTGACTGAATCCAGTTAAGGCCTTGATGTAAACTTTTAAGATTTGGTGGGCAGGTGCAGAAATCTAGTCAGGTCTTGCATCTGCCCAATACAACCCTTGTATGTAAGTTCCCTTGCTTATTAAACCTGCCATCCACCAATCTGGAGTGGCCTGTTTCTTTCTTCAGTCTCTCCCTGCTATTAACATATGAAGGTTGGTTTCAGATTACACCTGGGAAGCTCCTGAGGAAGTTGCAAACCAACAGTAAAATATTTTTATTTTTCCACAAAATTGTAGTTTATTTTATTTTTTTATTATGCTCAGTTAACCACTGTATAGCACATAATTAGTCCCTGACGCAGTGTTCAATGATTCATTAGTTAAGTATAACACCCAGTGCTCATCACAGCACGTGCCCTCCTCAATACCCATCACCCTGTGACCACCTCCACCCAGCTTCCTCCCTGCTGAAACCCCCAGATTGTTTATCGGGGTCCATAGTCTCTCATGATTAATCTCCCTCTCTGAATTCTCCCTCTTTGGATTTCCCTCCCTTCCCCTATGGTCCTCTGTGCTATTGCTTATGTTCTACATTTGAGTGAAACCATATGATAATTGTCTTTCTCTGTTTGACTTACTTCATAATCCCCTCTAGTTCCATCCATGTTGATGCAAATTGTGGGTATTCATCGTTTCTGATGGCTGAATAGTATTCCATTTTGTATATGTACCACATATTCTTTATCCATTCATCTGTTGAAAGGCATCTCAGCTCTTTCCACAGTTTGGCTATTGTAGACATTTCTGCTATGAACATTGGGGTGTATGTGCCCCTTCTTTTCACTACATCTGTATCTTTTGGGGTAAATACCCAGTAGTGCAATCGCTGGGTCATAGGGTAGCTCTATTTTTAACATCTTGAGGAACCTCCATACTGTTTTCTAGAGTGGCTATACCAGCTCATATTCCCACCAACAGTGTAAGAGAGTTCCCCTTTCTCCACATCCTCGCCAACATTTGTTGTTTCTTGTTTTGTTAATTTTGGCCATTCTAAATGGTGTAAGGTGGTATCTCATTGTGATTTTGATTTGTATTTCCCTGATGGTTAGTGATGTTGAACACTTTTTCATGTGTCTATTAGCCATTTGTATGTATTTTTTAGAGAAGTGTCTGTGTCTTCTGCCCATTTTTTGACTGGGTTATTAGTTTTTTGTGTGTTGAGTTTGAGAAGATTTTTATAGATCTTGGATATCAGCCCTTTATCTGTAATGTCATTTGCAAATATCTTCTCCCATTCCGTGGGCTTCCTCTTAGTTTTGTTAACTGTTTCCTTTGCTGTGCAGAAGGTTTTTATCTTGATGAAGTCCCAAAAGTTCATTTTTGCTTTTGTTTCCCTTGCCTTTGGAGATGTGTCTTGAAAGAAGTTACTAAGGCCGATGTCAAAGAGGTAATGGCCTATGTTCTCCTTTAGGATTTTGATGGATTCCTGTCTCACATTGAGGTCTTTCAACCATTTTGAGTTTATCTTTGTGTATGGTGTAAGGGAATGGTCCAGTTTCATTCTTCTATATGTAGCTGTCCAATTTTCCTAGCACCACTTATTGAAGAGACAATATTTTTTCCTGATTTGTCAAAGATTAGTTGACCATAGAGTTGAGGGTCTATTTCTGGAGTCTCTATTCTGTTCCATTGATCTATGTGTCTGTTTTTGTGCCAACACCATGCTGTCTTGGTGATCACAGCTTTGTAATATAGCTTGAAATCAGACAACGTGGTGCCCCCAGCTTTGATTTTCTTTTTCATCCTTCCCTTCACAATTTGGGGTCTTTTCTGGTTCCATACAAATTTTAGGATTTTTTGTTCCAGCTCTTTGAAAAATGTCAGTGGTATTTTAATAGGAATGGCATTGAATGTGTAAATAGCTCCGGGGAGGATAAACATTTTAACAATGTTTATTCTTCTAATCCATGAACATGGGTTATTCTTCCATCTTTTTGTGTCTTCCTCAATTTCTTTCATAAGTGTTCTGTAGTTTCTAGAGTATAGATCCTTTACCTCTTTAGTTAGGTTTATTCCTAGGTATCTTATGGTTCTTGTTGCTATTGTGGATGGAATTGATTCTTTAATTTCTCTTTCTACAGTTACATTGTTATTGTATAGAAAAGCAGCTGATTTCTGTGCATTGATTTTGTATCCTGCTACATTGCTGAATTGCTGTATGAGTTCTAGTAGTTTAGGGGTGGAGTCTTTTGGGTTTTCCACGTAAAATATCATGTCATCTGTGAAGAGGGAAAGTTTGACTTCTTCTTTGCCAATTTGGATGCATTTTATTTCTTTTTGTTGTCTGATTGCTGAGGCTAGGATTTCTAGTACTATGTTGAGCAATAGTGGTGAGAGTGGACATCCCTGTCGTGTTCCTGATCTTAAGGGAAAAGCTCTCAGCTTTTCTCCATTAATAATGATATTCACTGTGGGCTTTTCATAGATGTTTTTTTATGATATTGAAGAATGTTCCCTTTATCCCTATTGTTTAATATTCTATGCTAGTATAGACCATTGCTTGGCAGTCAGCATAGTTAAATCCTAGGTCTGCCACGTTCTAAATGTGTGACTCTGGACAAATTGTTGAGCTTCAGTGTTGTAATCCATAAAACTGAAATTATAGAAATACCTATCTCATAGAAAGGCTTTAATTATGAGATGAATTAGCCTTTGTAAGGAGATCTAAAAATGACTAAAGCAGCTGTATTAGTCAACTCAGGCTGCCATAACAGAATACCATAGACTTGGTAACTTAACAGAAATTTATTTCCTCACAGTTATGGAGGCTAGAAAGTCCAAGATCAAGGTCCCAGGGGTGATTGAGTTTTGATAAGAGCTCTCTTCCTGGTTTGCAGATGGCCATCTTCTCACTGTGCTCTCAATTGGCAGAAAGAGAGAGAGGGTGATCTCTCTTGTTTATATTCTTATAAAGATACTAATCCTATCATATCAAAGCACCACCTTTATGACCTCATTTAAGCTTAATTTCCTCCTTTTAGGTCTTTTATCCAAATGCAGTCACATGGGTATTAGGGCTTCAACATGCAAATTTTAGGGAGACACAATTCAGTACATAGCAACAATCCAATATTTTAAAATGCTGTATAGCTACTCCATGTGCCCAACTTTATGCAGAGTAGGTACAGAATAAATAGTTGTAGATTGATTTTGTGGGAAATGTAGTAAGGGAGAGAAATATCACTCCTTTTCATCTGCTCTTTCCTTTAAAATCTCTATCTTCCTCTTTTTCTCTTCCATTCATTTACTTTATTCTCTCTTACCAAAGTTAAGGCAACATATGAAGGAGGAACTCAGAGAGTGCTATGAAACATACTTAGGGTTGGAAGATATGATCATAACTAGGGGAAACATTTCAACTTATCCACCCTTAAGTCTTCTCTAATTTACTACATTATAACCATTAAATGATCCTTAGTTACCTAATATGTGGGTAACACTATATAATTAATGAGAAGTATATACATTTCCTCAAAGCACAGGTACTATCACAAAAAAGAGAAAAAAACCCACAATATTTCAGTGAAAGTGAATACACAGCTTGAAGAAGAACAACTTCATCTATATTATTAATATTTTATTTTATAAAGCTATATATATATGCAAATATCTGTCTCTGTGTAGCACAGTTCTATTTTCTCTTTAATACATACAATCAAGAAATGTAAGTATTTTTTTTCTTATTCACCAAACTACCTAAAAGCCTTACAAAGCTAGGAGGAGAAAAAACTGCATACATATTATCTCATTCATGCCCTGAGAAAACCCAGAACTTTATGGTTAGAGTCCAATGGTAAGTCTTGAGAAACTGAAGTGTATGTGCACATATGGAATTTTTTCACAAGCTCTAGTGAAATCATCTTAAGTAAGGAAGCATGTCATATGCAGCATTAGAGTACAACAGAAAATATTTACCTAACAGGTAACAGGAATCAGCTATCTTTGCAGTGTCAAGTGCATGTTGGTATTTGGGCAATCTTTTATTTGGGGATAAAGAAAGCCACTACTGCTGCTTCATGTCTTTGCAATAAAAATTCCTCAAGTTGCATTGCATAACCATGGAATAGAATGAAGAAACTGATCCACTGATTCTCACTGGGGAAATTGAAGTCATGTTCTTAGTACCTTGTATTAACCCAGTCAATCTCAAACTTGAGTGAGACGTGAGAATGATCAGAAAAGTTTTTTTAAACATAGATGTTGGACCCAACCCCAACAATTAATAATTAGTAATTCTTTTTTTTTTAAAGATTTTATTTATTTATTTGACAGACAGAGACACAGCGAGAGAGGGAACACAAGCAGGGGTAGTGGGAGAGGGAGAAGCAGGCTTCCCGCCAACCAGGGAGCCTGATGCAGGGCTCCATCCCAGGACCCTGGGATCCTGACCTGAGCCAAAGGCAGACGCTTAACGACTGAGCTACCCAGGCGCCCCAATAATTAGAAATTCTTAAAGAAGACTTGATCATTTGAAATTCTAACAAATTTTCTGGTGATGCTGATGTTTTAGACAACACGCTTTGTCTTAACTTACTGAACTTGAGACTAACCCTATCACTCTCTAGATAGCACCTTCTATAAATATTTGCTAAACTCCGGTGCCAAAATTCTTAGTTGATGGATGAGCATAGCACTACTATGTAGCCACTACAAATATGCTTTATGAGATAAGAAATACAAATAGCTTATATAGATGCATATAGTTATTAACCTATTATATGCCTGTCCATTTTCAGAGCAGAAGAGATTTAGAGAACACAGATACCATGGATTCTAAACTTATCTCTTCAATGGCTGAGGAAAGTGAAGTTCTAAAAGAAGGGGAGGGACTCTCATAAAAACATAGTGATGGAAATGGGATTCATATTCCCTGATTCCTGATCCACAATTTTTTTTCATCTGTTATTCCCACCATAAGGTATGTTATTTCCAGGGGTGAGGCACAGAACAACTTCTTCACAATCAGTTGGGAAATTTGTAAAAGTAGATTAATGGGCTCCGCATCAGCCATACTGAATCAGACTCTTTGGAGGTGGAGGCCCAGCATATTCAAGTTTATTAAGCTACACTATTAATTCCTTTTTTAAAAAATTTTTATTGTTATGTTAATCACCATACATTACACATCATTAGTTTTTGATGTAGTGTTCCATGATTCATTGTTTGTGTATAACACCCAGTGCTCCATGCAGAACGTGCCCTCTTTAATACCCATCACCAGGCTAACCCATCCTCCCACCCCCCCCAGAACTCTCAGTTTGTTTTTCAGAGTCCATCGTCTCTCATGATTCTTCTCCCCCTCTGATTTTCCCCCCTTCATTCTTCCCCTTCTGCCATCTTCTTCCTTTTTTTTTTTTTTAACATATAATGTATTATTTGTTTCAGAGGTACAGATCTGTGATTCAACAGTCTTGCAAAATTCACAGCACTTAATTCTTAAGTGTCATTAGTTTAAAAAACCCACCCATAATTTCTGCACATGTGAATCTAAATGCTACATTATTTCAATACCTATGATAGGGTTAGTTGAAGCAGAACAGATTATCTTTTTTTTTTTTAATTAGTATACAGTGTTATATTAGTTTCAGGTTTACAATATAGACTACATAATTCAATAAATTACTCAGTACTCTAAATCCCCACCACCTATTTCTTTTTTTTAAATTTTATTTTATTTTATTATGTTGTGTTAGTCACCATACAACACATCATTAGTTTTTGATGTAGTGATCCACAATTCATTGTTTTCGTATGAAACTCAGGGCTCCATGCAGTACATGCCCTCTTTAACACCTATCACTGGGCTAAAACATCCCCGCACCCCCCTCCCCTCTAAAACCCTCAGTTTGTTTCTCAGGGTCCATAGTCTCTCATGGTTCATCTCCCCCTCCGATTTCCGCCCCTTCATTTTTCCCTTTCTTCTCCTAATGTCTTCCATGCTATTCCTTATGTTTCACAAATAAGTGAAACCATATGATAATTGTCTTTCTCTGTTTGACTTATTTCACTTAGCATAATCTCCACCAGTCCCTTCCATGTTGATGCAAAAGTTGGGTAGTCATCCTTTCTGATAGCTGAGGAATATTCCTTTGTATATATGGACCACATCTTCTTTATCCATTCATCTGTTGAAGGGCATCTGGACTCTTTCCACAGTTCGGCTACTGTGAACACTGCTGCTATGAACATTGGGGTGCATATGGCCCTTCTTTTCACTACATCTGTGTCTTTGGGGTAAATACCCAGCAGTGCAATTGCTAGGTCATTGGGTAGCTCTATTTCTAATTTTCTGAGGCACCTCCACACTGTTTTCCAAAATGGCTGTACCAACTTGCATTCCCACCAACAGTGTAAGAGGGTTCCCCTTTCTCCACAACCTCTCCAAGATTTCTTGTTTCTTTCCCTGTCCATTTTTGCCATTCTAACTGGTGTAAGGTGGTATCTCAATGTGGTTTTGATTTGAATTTCCCTGATGGCTAATGATGATGAACATTTTTTCATGTGTCTGTTAGCCATTTGTATGTCTTCTTTGGACAAGTGTCTGTTCATATCTTCTGCCCATTTTTTAATTGATTATTTGTGTTTTTTTTGTTTTTTTTTTTTAAGATTTTATTATTTATTTATTTGAGAGACAGAATGAGATAGAGAGAGCATGAGAGGGTCAGAGGGAGAAGCAGACACCCCGCCGAGCAGGGAGCCCGATGTGGGACTCGATCCCGGGACTCCAGGATCATGACCTGAGCCGAAGGCAGTCGCTTAACCAACTGAGCCACCCAGGCGCCCCTGATTATTTGTTTTTTGGGTGTTGAGTTTGAGAAGTTCTTTATAGATCTTCGAAATCAGCACTCTTTCTGTAGTTTCATTTGCAAATATCTTCTCCCATTCTGAGGGTTGCCTCTTTGTTTTGTTAACTGTTTCCTTTGGTGTGCAGAACATTTTTATCTTAATGAAGTCCCAAAAGTTCATTTTTGCTTTCGTTTCCCTTGCCTTTGGAGACGTGTCTTGAAAGAACTTGCTGTGGCCAATGTGGAAGATGTAACTGCTTATATTCTCCTCTAGGATTTTGATGGATTCCTGTCTCATATTGAGGTCTTTTGTCCATTCTGAGTTTACCTTTGTGTATGGTGTTAGAGAATGGTTGAGCTTCATTCTTCTGTATATAGCTGTCTAATTTTCCCAGCACCATTTACTGAAGAGACTGTCTTTTTTCGATCCCATATTTTTTCTGCTTTGTCGAAGATTATTTGACCATAGAATTGAGGGTCCATATCTGGGATCTCCATTCTGTTCAATTGGTCCACATGTCTGTTTTTGTGCCAGTACGATGCTGTCTTGGTGATCACAGCTTTGTAATATAGCTTGAAGTCCGGCAACGTGATGCCTCTGCTTTGATTTTCTTTTTCTTGGCAATTCGGGCTCTTTTCTGATTCCGTACAAATTTTAGGATTGTTTATTCCAGCACTTTGAAAAATGTCATTGGAATTTTGATCAGGATGGCATTGAAGGTATAGATTGCTCTGGGCAGCATAGACATTTTAACTATGTTTATTCTTCTGATCCATGAGCATAGAATGTTTTTCCGTCTTGTTGTGTCTTCAATTTCTTTCATGAGTGTCCTCTAGTTCCTAGGGTATACATCATTTACCTCTTTGGTTAGGTTTGTTCCAAGGTATCTTATGGTTTTTGGTGCTATTGTAAATGGAATTGATTCTCTAATTTCTCTTTCTACAGTTGCATTGTTAGCATATAAGAAAGCAACTGATTTCTGTGCATTGAATTTGTATCCTGCCACATTACTGAATTGCTGTATGAGTTCTAGTATTTTGGGGTTGCAGTCTTTTGGGATTTCCACATAAAATATCATGTCATCTGCGAAAAGAGAGAGTTTGACTTCTTCTTTACCAATTTGAATACATTTTATTTCTTTTTGTTGTCTGATTGCTGTTGCTAGGACTTCTAGTACTATGTTGAACAATAGTGGCGAGAATGGGCACCTTTGTCATGTTCCTGATCTTAAGGGAAAGGTGCTCAGCTTTTCCCCATTGAGGATGATATTCCCTGTGGGTTTTTCATAGATGGATTTTATGAATTTGAAGAATATTCCCTCTATCCCTATACTCTGAGGAGTTTTAATCAGGAAAGGATGCTGTATTTTGTCAAATGCTTTTTCTGCATCAATTGAGAGGACCATATGGTTTTTCTATCTCCTCTTATTAATGTTTTCTATCACATTGATTGATTTGAGAATGTTGAACCACTCTTGCATCCCGGGGATAAATCCCACTTGGTCGTGGTGGATGATCCTTTTTTTTTCTTTTAAAGAGTTTATTTTTTTATTAGAGAGAGACAGCACACAATCATGGGGAGTGGCAGACAGAGGGTGAAGCAGGTTCCCTGCCGAGCAAGGAGCCTGATACGGGACTTGATCCCAGGACCCTGGGATCACGACCTGTGCCGAAGGCAGACGCTTAACAGTCTGACCCACCCAGGCATCCTGATGATCCTTTTAATGTATTGTTGGATCCTATTAGATAGGATTTTATTGAGAATTTTGGCATCCATGTTCATCAGGGATATCGGTCTGAAATTCTCTTTTTGATGAGTTCTTTGCCTGGTTTGGGGATTAATGTAATGCTGGCCTCATAGAATGAGTCTGGGAGCTTTCCTTCTGTTTCTATTTTTTGAAAGAGCTTCAGTAGGTTAGGTATTGTTTCTTCTTTGAATGTTTGGTAGAATTCCCCAGGGAATCCATCAGGCCCTGGACTCTTGTTTTTTGGGAGGTTTTTGATCACTGCTTCAATCTCGTTAGTGGTTATTGGCCTATTCAGGTTGTCAATTTTTTCTTGTTTCAGTCTTGGCAGTTTATAGGTTTCTAGGAAGGCCTCCATTTCTTCCAGTTTCTTAATTTATTGGCATAGAGTTGCTGATAATAATTTCCAATATTTGTCTCTATTTCCTTGGTGTTAGTCGTGATCTCTCCCTTTTCATTAATAATTTTATTAATTTGGTTCCTTTCTCTTTTCTTTTGGATAAGTCTGGCCAGTGGTATATTGATCTCATTAATTCTTTCAAAGAACAATCTTCTAGTTTTGTTGATCTGATCTACTGTGTTTCTGGTTTCTAATTCATTGATCTCTGCTCTAATCTTAATTATTTCTCTTCTAATTTGTGGCTTAGGCATTGTTTGTTGCTTTTTCTCTAGTTCTTTAAGGTGTAAAGTTATTTGGTGATTTGGGGATTTTTTTGTTTTGTTTTGTTTTTGTTTTTGTTTTTGTTTTTGTTTTGTTTTTTGAGAGAGGTTTGGATGGCTATGTATTTCCCCCTTAGGTCCACCTTTGCAGTATCCCATAGGTTTTGGACCAATGTATTTTCATTCTCATTGGTTTCCATGAATTGTTTAAGTTCTTCTTTGATTTCTTGGTTGACCCAAACATTCTTGAGCAGAGTGGTCTTTAGCTTCCAAGTGTTTGAATTTCTGCCAAATTTTTTCTTGTGTTTGAGTTCCAGTTTTAAAGCATTATGGTCTGAGAATATGCAGGGAATAATCTCAATCTTTTGTTATCAGTGGAGACCTGATGTGTGACCCCGTATGTTGTCTATTCTGGAGAAAGTTCCATGTGTGCTTAAGAAGAATGAGTATTCTGTTGTTTTAAGGTGGAATGTTGTGTATATATCTATGAGGTCCATCTGGTCCAGTGTGTCATTCAAAATGCTTGTTTCTTTGTTGATTTTCTGCTTAGAATATCTGTCTATTGCTGAGAGTGGGGTCACACATCAGTGGAGTATAGAGGTTTCCTACAATTACCGTATTATTATCAATGTGACTCTTTATTTTGTTTAACAGTTGGCTTATGTAGATGGCTGCTCCCATGTTGGGGGCATAGATATTTACAGTTGTTAGATCTTCTTGTTGGATAGACCGTTTAAGAAGGATATAGTGTCCTTCTGTGTCTCTAACTACAGTCTTTAGCTTAAAATCTAATTTGTCTGCTATAAGAATTGCTACCCCAGCTTTCTTTTGAGGTCCTTTGGCATGGAAGATGGGTCTCCATCCCTTCACTTTCAGTCTAGATATATCTTTAGGTTCAAAATGAGTCTCTTGTAGACAGCATATGGATGGGTCCTGTCTTTTTATACAATCTGCAACCCTGTGCCATTTTATGGGAGCATTTAGGCTGTTCACATTGAGAGTGATTATTGAAAGTTATGCCTTTATTGTCATCATGTTGCCTGTGAAGTCCTTGTTTCTATAGATTGTCTCTGTAAATTTCTGTTCTATATCACTCTTGGGGTCTTTCTCCTTTCATAGAAACCTCCTTAATATTTCTTGCAGGGGTGGCTTAGTGGTCACATATTCTTTCAGTTTTTGCTGGTCTTGGAAGCTCTGCATCTCTCCATCCATTCTAAATGACAGTTTTGCCAGATAAAGTATTCTTGGCTCTATGTTCTTCTCATTTAGTACCCTGAATATGTCCTGCCAGCTCTTTCTGACTTGCCAGGTCTCTGTGGATAGGTCTGACATTATTCTGATATTCCTCCCTCTGTACGTAAGGAATCTCTTTCCCCTAACTGCCCTTAAGATGGTTTCCTTGGTCCTAAGATTTGTGAGTTTTACTCTTACATGCCAGGGTGTTGGCCTGTTTTCCTTGATATTGGGAGGGGTCCTCTCTGCCTCTAGGATACGAATGTTTGTTTCATTCCCCAGATAAGGGAAGTTTTCAGCTATGATTTGCTCAAATATATCTTCTAGTCCTCTCTCTCCCTAGCCATCAGAAAGGATGAACACCCAACTTTTACATTAACATGGATGGGACTGGAGGAGATTATGCTAAAGGAAATAAGTCAAGCAGAGAAAGTCAATTATCATATAGTGTCACTTATTTGTGGAACATAAGGAATAGCATGGAGGACATTAGAAGGAAGAAAAAATAAACGGGTTAGGAGAATCAGAGGTGGAGATGAACCATGAGAGACTATGCACTCCAAGAAACAAACTGAGGGTTTTAGCGGGGAGAGGGGTGGGTGGATAGGTTAGCCTGGTGATGGTTTAAGGAGGGCATGTACTGCATGGAGCCCTGGTTGTTATATGAAAGCAATGACTCATGGATCACTACATCAAAAACTAATGATGTATTGTATGGTGACTAACATAACATAATGAAATTTAATTTAATTTAATAAAAAAAAGAAAATATTTAAAGAAATCCTGAAGAAATAGATAGGTATATGGTGTTTATGGATTAGAAGAATTAATATCATTAAGATGGTAACACTCCCCAAACTGATCATTAGTTGTAATACAGGCTTTATCAAAATCACAGCTGCCTTTTCTTTAACGGTAATTGACAAGATGTTTCTAAAATTCATGGAGGATAAAATTTAGACTCCACAAATAAAACCTCACATTTAGAGTCAAATCCTTTTTGACAATGGTGCCAAACAATTCAATAGAAAAAAAATCTTTTAAACAAGTGGTGCTCGACAACTGTGTGTCCACATGGAAAACCAACTACAAAACTTAACTCAAAATAGATCATAGACATAAATGTAAGAGGTAAAAGTTTATAAAATTATTAGAATAAATCATCTGCATAAATCTTCATGGCCGTCTTAGATATAACACCAAAATTAAAAATGATAAAAGCAAAATAGAAAAAAAAATGGACTCATCAAAATTAAAAACTTTTGTGCCTCAAGGGACAACAGTGAAAATGTGAAAATATGAGCCACAGAATGGGGGAAAATATTTTCAAATCATATATATAACAAGTGACTTGTATTGAGAATATATAGAGTTATTACAACTCAAAATAAAAAGAAAAATAACTCAAAATGGGCATAAAATAACCTATAAGCACATGAAAAGATCTCTAACATCATTGTTCATCAGAGAAAGGTAAATCAAAACCATGCCATACCACTTCACAACAAATAGGGTAGCAATTATTTTTTAAAAAAATATGGAGAATAACAAATATTGGTAAGAATTCAGAGAAATTCAAACCCTCAAAATTTCTGATGGGAATGTAAAATGGTATAGCCACTTGGGAAAACAGTGTGGCAGTTCCTCAAAAAGTTAAACATAGAATTAATATATGACCCAGAAATTCCATTATAGATATATACCCAAGATCAATAAAAACAAATGTCTACTCAAAGACACACCAGTGTTCATAGAAGTAACATTATTTATAATAGCTAAATAGAGAAAACAATTCATATGTCCATCAATTGATGAATGGATAAATAAATGTGATATAGTCATAAAATAAAATATTATTCATCCATTAAACGTAATGAAGTACTGAGCCATGCTACAACATACATAAACCTTGGAAACATTAGACTAAATGAAAGAAGCAAGACACTAAAGGTTGCATATTATTCCATTTGTATGAAATACCCAGAATAAGCACATTCATAGGTACAGAAATGTGATTAGTGGTTTTCAGGTCCTACAGGGTGGGGGGGAATAAGCAGTGACTGCTTAATGGGTGTAGACTTTCTTATTGTTGTGAAAAAAAAAAAAGTTCTGTAATAATGTTTGCACAACATTGTGCATATACTAAAAATCATTGAATCACACACTTTAAAATACTAAAAATTATTAAAACACACTAAAAATTATGAATTGTATCTCAATTAAAGACAATTCTATATTTCTATATTTTATATTTCTATATACTACATAAATATATATTTTCAGAATACATTTAAATGCTGCTAAAGCTTAATAAAAAAGAAAGCAAAACACCATGATGGAAATGGGATTCAGGGTAGATGATCCAAAGGAATAAAATAGTGGAGGGGAAATGTATGATTAAAAGTTAAATTATTATTAATTCTTAGGATTAATTTTGGGTATTAAATCTATGGGTTCTTATTACATTATGAAAAGTAACTTACAAAATTTAAAGCACACTCTGGTTTGCATTCTTCTCCCCTCCACTTTCTTTCTTTCTTTCTTTTTAATTTGTAGAATGCTTTTATTGTGGTTTATTTTTATTCAGAAATCCTTTATTCTTTTCATTTTAGAGGAATTTTTAAAGATTTATTTATTTTTATCTTAGAGAGAGTGTGCACAAGTGGGGAGAGGGGCAGAGGGAGAGGGAGAGAGAGAATCCTCAATCAGACTCCTAGCTGAGCACAGAGCCCAATGCGGGCTAGTTCCTAGGACCCTGAGATCATTACCTGAGCTGATATCAAGAGCCAGAAGCTCAACCTACTGAGCCACCCAGGTGCCCTCTTTTTAGAGGAATTTTTAAAGTCTGTTTTGTGATTGTAGTATTATTAGATAGTATTATTAGATAGTTCTAAATGAAATTCTTAGGATTTGTGCAGCCTGATGTGGGAAATTCTAGAAGACAACAAAGCTCTGTAGCTCAAAAGTTTGGGAGCACTTTGTTTCAGATGGGGGCCTTTAAATGGCTGGTGCATATGAATGGTATATGATATCAATAAATAGGACACCTTACAACAATCATCTTCCCAAAGGGGCAAAGGTCACAACATCATGGTCAATTGCCTTTTTTCTTCTGTAAAAACATCCATTGTTCTCATGGGAGAAGTGGGTTTTTATGTCAGTGGAAGAAGAATGAACCAGTATAAGACTAGAAAATAAGTTGGTATGTGGAGGGTGTTAAAATTATGCAACAAAGAAACAAAGGTCTTCTCAGTAAATATTTATTCCTTTAATGAATATTTGGGACATCATATCATCTCTTCCCAAGAAGCCAATGTACATAACAAAATAATCAAATGTCATTTTTGTATTGATCTGTTTACACTTCATTCAGGTCAATGTTACCTCCTCAGGAGTCTTTCCCTGAACATCTTATCTAAGAGATGGGTAGGGGAATGGGTTATATAGGTGATGGGGATTAAGGAGTGCCCTTGCTGTGAGGAGCACTGGGTGTTTTATGGAAGGGTGGAATGACTATATTATACACCTGAAAATAATATTACACTGTATGTTAACTAACTGGAATTTAAATAAAAACTTTAAAATACAATAAAATACATCTTCTATTCTATCACTATCTTCTTATATTTCTTTATTTATTTTTCATAGTATCTATGATAGTACCTAATATTGTATTTTGTATTTTGTATTCACTTATTCATTTGTTTATTGTATCTCTAGTAGGATGTAAGCTCCATGAGAGTAAAGATTTATCTTGCTCATTGCTGTATTCTGATCATTCAGAAGATGACATTTATTGGTGAATGAGTGAGTGAGTGAATGACCCTCAGGGATTCATTAGGAAGGTCATGGCTACCAAAGTAAGGTTTGAAGGTATTCCCACACCAGCAACAAAATATGCCTTTTACAGTGTTAATATTGGTGATGCTGTTAGATCTATTAAAAAAAAAGAAAAGAAAAGAAAATGAGACATGAAGTTCCTTACCAAAGGTACCTTTGTATAGGCGTTCCTCATTAAATACAACAAATACAACCTGAAAAAGTCAGAAAATAAACCTTTGCAGACTGGCTCTTCTGTTTCTATGTCTATAACTTTCTTACTGTTGCCCTAACAAATTACCAGAAATTTAGTGGCTTAAAAAACACACAAATTTATTATTTTATGGTTCTGAATGTCAGACACCCAAAGTGGGTCTCACTGAGCTAATAACAAAGTCATCAAGACTTGATTCTTCCTGGAAGCTTTAGGAGAGATTCCATTTCCTTTCCATTTTCAGTTTCTAGAGTCTGCCCATATTCCTTGGGTTGTGGCTTGCTTCTTATCTCTTCAAAACCAACAATGACCAGTTGAGTCATTTTTTACATTACATCACTCTAAAAGACTATTTTCCCTCTCTTTTCCATTATTAAGGATTCTTGTGATTATATTAAGCTCACTTGAATAATCTATTTTAAGGTCAAAGAGTAACCTGAATTCCATCTGCAACCTTAATTCCCTTTTGCCATGTAATATTACATATTCAAGAAAGACATGGACATCTTTTAAAGACCATTATTCTGCCTATCACACTATATCACCAGTCATCTTTTGGACATTTTTTGTTAAGCCAAGTCAAACTGTTTTCTGAAAGTAAGGAAGTATGATTATAAATGTATTCATTTAATTTAGCCATTGTTTATCAAATCTCCATTGATTTAATGAAGATCTACTGAATACCTAGTATGTGTCAGACAACAAATATGACTTGCTTCCTGTTCTTGAGAAGCCCTTATCTCTACAGTTTATGGATTTTCAAAGGCAGACACTCCTAAATTTTAGTTTTCTGCTTCTCTACCCTTTATCTTAGCTGCTTTGTGTAGCTGATGATCTGTAAGCAGATATGTAAATGTATTTGGGGAACTCCATAATTAAAGAAGCCCTGCAGTGAAACTTCAGGCAAAGCAAATAATTCTTTCATAATGCAAACAATTACTCCCTGATGCATTCATCTTGTAACTTCATATTTTTACATACATAAAGCTCCTCACTTTGAGAATGGCTGTCAAATCCTACTCTTTATCCCAGCCAAATAAGCTACAAATTTCCTGGGCCAATAGAATCACCTAGCTAATGGCATATAAAGTAACCAAAATCTCTTTTGCATTCTTTCCCTCTTCCCCCTTAAGGGAATTGCTCACTTTCTTTTCTCTCTTTTATTTGGTTTCCCTCTGCTCATATTTCAGTCTCCTTTATAATATCTCTTTTAATCCAATTATTGTTCTACTTTTTCCAGATCTTTCCCCTTTTACTACATAAAAAATTCTGTCTTACTTGCAACCCATATTTCATCACATTTTAAAATGTAACAAAGGAACCATATTTCCAGGGCAACTGGGTGGCTCAGTAGGTTAAGCCTCTGACTCTTGATTTCAGCTCAGGTCATGATTTCAGGGTCCTAAGACTAGGCCCCATGTCGAGCTCCCCTGGGCATGGAGCCTGCTTGGAATTCTCTCTCTCCCAATGCCCCTCCCCCGCTAAGAAAAAGCATATTCCCTAGTCATTAATCATAGGCTTATTCTCAGATATTTATCACAGAAGCTTATCACATATTCATTTTTGTTATCATTTTTACATTAATTTATTATAGCAGTGATAATTTATTAATTGTATGCAATTTATTAACCATTTTATAACTGCAAAAAGGAAGATACCTCAAGGGCATACCTCAATGTTTAATGTCAAATTTGGAAAATGACCAAAAATGTTGATATATTTGAAAAATCTACCAGTAAAGGACATTATGGGGAACTTGGAGTCTATCATCTTAAAACAAAGAAGGGAGAAGCAAGAAGAAGGAAGTAGTAGGAGATGGATAAAAGTGTACCCACTGGTTGCCAGGACATATTTATTCTATGCTTGCCTCTCCTGATACTTTGAGTGGTAGTCATGTCACCCATTCCAGAGTTGTGAAATCAGAGCTGAGTAAAGCAATGTGCTCATAATTACTCCATCACATTCTTTATACAGTCAGTATAATTTAACACCTTGGTAGACCAACAAAAACAAGCTCATATCAGAGCTCTATGTGGCATTCGGTACCTTCTATGTGTATCATCAACCACATGGCTTATCACATATTTTTAAGGAGTGAAATCTGCTGGTTATCATAAATAACCAGTATCATAAATAACCAGTATCATCAACCACCAAAGTGCCTGAAAGTGCCCAGAAGTTCTCACATAAATTTTTCCAAAATAATTCCACTTCATTCTCATCTTTGTTATACCTGGAGGTTAGTACCTCTACATCAGGACTATAGATCACAGCACACTAAGACCATGATAATGAAAAACACAAAGCAGTCCTGACATATACAGATAATTTATACACAACTGTGGCAAGACTTTGCTCCTGGGCACCCCAACTAAGGTTCTCTTTTTGTAAGATTTTATGACTATTATGTAAGAAAAGGTGCTCACAGGTTTTGCCTTTTTAAGCTTGGACAATTCACCTAATCTATCTGAGTCCCAGTTTCATTATCTGCCAAGTGGAGATACCCTTGTTCTTTGCTCATATTATTAGCTCCTTTCCCTTTCCCCTCTAGAAATTATAATTGTTAGACAGTGTAGGATTTTCTATGAATAAAGAGCAGCATACTCAGGACTTTAAACCTTCAGACTCAAAAGTTTACCACCCAGGAGCAGAATCAGCAGAGAAATTCCCACTCATCATCATTATCATCATCATCATCACACCACCACCAATTAATTCACTTTTATTTATAATCTTTGATTATCCCCTATTTAAATTGCCTCAATTAGGCTCAAGCATGAAAACTTTTTTTTTTTTTTTACCTTTAAAACATTTTTCAACACCCATGCCTGTACTCAAGGGTCACAAAACATAACAACTACAGATATATTTTAGTAAGTGGGACAGTGTATGTGTGTTGGAGTGGGGTGTTTTAATAAAATGCATTTAGGTGGAGAAAGTACTCTACTTTCATTCCCAGGTCCCATTACTTTCACTCGTACATTCAGCCTCTTCACATATTTATGGCACTTTTAAAGTCCCAGAAAATGTTTGAATTAGCAACATGATCAACTGCCTTTCTTTTACTCTTAACTCATTCATCCTGAATTTATATACTTACAAATTCAGCCCAGTATCATGTGCCCTTTGACACATGATCAATTCTGAAAACTCGGTCATAACTTTTACCATTTTCCTGATCAATATTATTCTTCCCATGTAAATTTCGTTCCAGCTGTATCCTACATTGCTCAGAAAAAATCTAGTACCCGTTCTACCTTCATCTAGGAACTAGCCTTCCCAAACCTTAGCTGGGACTGTTAATTTCTACCATAAGACAGTCAAACTGTAATCTAATGTGTTTTTCTTAAGTTACAACAGTCAAAAAAGTAATACACCATTTCATACAACATAGAAATCATTCATAGAATAAGATCATTCTTATTAATTTTGGTGCTGTTTAAATGCTAATGTTCTAGTAAGATTATTGGCTTCTATTTTTTTCACTGCAAATATGCATTACTTTTGCTTCTGTCAGCTGACCTGAGACTATATTTACTCTTTTAAATGTTCTTAAATTAAACACAACTAACATACACAAATACATTTTGCATATAACTATAAATTGGCAATAAACTTGTATTGATTTAATTAAAAGAGTAAATATGAAAGTGGATTAAATAATCATATTCCTCAGTTACAAGCAAACGTTTTTTTTAATTCTTTTATTGTTATGTTAATCCCCATACATTACATCATTAGTTTTAGATGCAGTGTTCCATGATTCATTGTTTGTGCATAACACCCAGTGCTCCATGCAGAATGTGCCCTCTTTAATACCCATCACCAGGCTAACCCATCCTGCCCCCTCCCCTCTAGAACCCTCAGTTTGTTTTTCAGAGTCCATCGTCTCTCATGGTTTGTCTACCCCTCAGATTTCCCCCCTTCATTCTTCCCCTCCTGCTATCTTCTTCTTTTTTTTTTTTTTTCTTAACATATACACAAGAAAACTTTTGAGTGAACTATGTGGCATGATTTGAAGGATCATTTAATGAAGTCCTCTTACCCACATTATCAACCTTTATGTCAGTATTTTAGCATCCTACCTTCATACCTTTGGGCTTTGAATGATATTTTTCCATTAAAAAGTTTACTGTACAAATGTAAATAAAGCAGAAGATGTTAAGTCTTAACATATAACAAATTTATCCAATGTGATAGGCAAAGTCCTAAGAATGACCACTTGTGAATCGTTGTCTTGTATATGACTACCCCTTTGAGTGTGGGTAGAACCTGTGAATATGATGTGATGTTTCTCTTGAGATTATGTCACATTATATGGCAATGAGAGTCTAATCATATTAGTCCTTTAAATGCAGTGAGTCTTCTCTAGCTGGTGGCAGAAGTGGAAACTGGGGATTTGAAGCAGAAGAAGGATTTGTTATACTATTTCTGGCTTTGAAGATGGAATAGGCCATGTGAGAAGGAAAGAAGGTGGCCTTAAAGAACTAGGAGCAGGCCCTTAACTAACATCCAGTTTAAAAAAAAAAAAAAAGAACCTTAGACCTACAACTACAAGAAATCACATTTGGCCAACAATGGCCAACAATGTGAATGAACTTGGAAGCAGATTCTTCCCCAAGCCTCTAGATCACTGCCAAGCCCAAGAAACACCTTGATTTTATCTTTGTGAGAGTAGAGAATCTAGCTGAACCTGCCAGGACTTTAACCTATAAAACTCTGACCTACTAAATGGGGGTAGTTAAGATGTTAAATTTATGGTGTTTTGTTATTCATCAATATAAAACTAATGCAACTGACAACTATAATACATAACATATTTATTGATAACTACTCACCAGGAGCAAGTAAGATAAAGGTATATGAAATAGAGGGGAAATAGTCATGCATCAAAGACAAACCTAATGTCATTCAGTTTTGCTGAGGTCCCATCCTAAATACTGCTATCTTAGTTACCTTAAATTATGCCAGTTTCTACTTCTTAGTTTGGCCTAGTCAGTTGTTTTCAGTAGTTTTCTTTTTTTTTTTTTTTCTTTTTTTTTTTATTTGACAGAGAGAGACACAGCGAGAGAAGGAACACAAGCAGCAGGAGAGGGAGAGGGAGAAGCAGGCCCCCCCGTGGAGCAGGGAGCCCGATGCGGGGCTCAATCCCAGGACCCTGGGATCATGACCTGAGCCGAAGGCAGACGCTTAACGACTGAGCCACCCAGGCGCCCCAAAGATTTTATTTATTTGAGAAAGAGAGAGAGAGAATGAGAGAGAGAGCATGAGGGGGGGGGTCAGAGGGAGAAGCAGACTCCCCGCTGAGCAGGGAGCCCGATGCGGGACTCGATCCTGGGACTCCAGGATTATGATCTGAGCCGAAGGCAGTCGCTTAACCAACTGAGCCACCCAGGCGCCCCTGTTTTCAGTAGTTTTCAATCTGAGTCTCAAGTCATCAGGTATTTCTAAAAAGCACATAAAAAAGCTTCAACAAAATCTTTACTTAAGCAGTTTCCCCCCTACCAAGAATAAAGGCTCACCATTCAACTTACTATTGCCTCCATTATTAGCAGGTTGCACATCATTTATATACTAATCAATCATCGCTACAGAGTTTAGTTGTAACATCTGAATGTTGACATTCACTTGGTAGAATTTTAATTATGATTTTTTCCAAACAATTATTTTAGTCAAAATGTTCCAAGATTGAACAAAGGAATTCACTCAAAGTTCACTGAATATATCTTATTTTAAAATTTCTTTTTCAGTCTTTTTTTTTTTTTTTTTTTTTAAGATTTTATTTATTTGACAGAGAGAGACACAGCGAGAGAGGGAACACAAGCAGGGGGAGTGGGAGAGAGAGAAGCAGGCTTCCCGCTGAGCAGGGAGCCCGATGCGGGGCTCGATCCCAGCACCCCGGGACCATGACCTGAGCCGAAGGCAGACGCTTAATGACTGAGCCACCCAGGCGCCCCTTTTTCAGTCTTTTTTTAAAAGACTTTATTTATTTGACAGAGAGAGACACAGTGAGAGAGGGAATACAAGCAGGGGGAGTGGGAGAGGGAGAAGCAGGCTTCCTGCAGAGCAGGGAGCCTGATGTGAGGCTTGATCCCAGGACTCTGGGATCATGACCTGAGCCGAAGGCAGACACTTAACGACTGAGCCACCCAGGCGCCCCAAGTCTTTTCTTTTTTTAAGATTTATTTATTTATTTATTTTAGAGAGAGAGCAAAAGTTGGAGGTGCAGAGGAAGAGGGAAACTCAAGGAGACTCCATGCTGAGCACAGAGCCTGACACAAGGCTATATCACACAACCCTGAGATCATGACCTGAGCCAAAACCAAGAGTTGGAGGCTTAACCAACTACGCCACCCAGGCGCACCTCATTCTCAGTCTTTTCAAGTGTGCAGTCAGGATGCAATATTTATACCCTATACAATTTTGAAGATCCATTTCACTTATATGGCATTTTATGTATGTGGCCCAATATTTTGTGAAATCTTTTGTCACTGTATGTTTCTAGTTGTTCATCGAGGTCAGCAAAGCCATCAACTCAGCCTGCTTAGAGTGTAATCTCAAATCTCTTGGAGTAAGAACTTCCAACAACTGTATTTCCTGATAGTAAAATTCACTTTCAATGTCTCTGTGTTGGGTCTCTTCTGTCTTGACACTTAAAACTAAATATACGACAATCTGTTTTCTGCTGCAAATATATATATATATAGATTGTCGTATATTTAGTTTTAAGTGTCAAGACAGAAGATATATATATATCAACATATATATATATCAACATATATATATGCGCATATATATATGCAAATATATATATATATATATATATATATATTTTTTTTTTTTAATGGCCCTTTTTTCTCTTCAAAAACTTTGTGGCTTTTTCTCAATGACAATTTAGGATGCATATATTGTTGCTTTTTTTTAAATAACTTGGGGTAAAAAGCTACCCTCACCCCAAAAATAATTCCTGCCAGTTACAGACTGACCATTTTTAAATTTTTTTTATTTTCAAATTTTTATTCAAATTTTAGTTATCATAGAGTGCAACACTAGTTTCGGGAGTAGAATTCAGTGGTTCATTACTTACAAACAACACCCAGTTCTCATCATAGTAAGTGTCCTCCTTAATACCCATCACCCAGCTAGCCCACCTTCACCCACCTCCCTCCATCAACCTTCAGTTTGTTCTCTATCAAGAGTCTCTTATGGTTTGCTTCCCTCTCTTTTATTTTTACCTCTTCTCCTATGTTCATCTTTTTTGTTTCTTAAATTCCACATATGAGTGAAATCATATGGTATTTGTCTTTCTCTGACTGGCTTATTTTGCTTAGCATAATACACTCAGCTCCATCCATGTCATTGCAAATAACAATATTTCAATTTTTTGATGGCTGAGTAATATACCATTTTATGTATGTCATATCTTCCTTATCCATTAATCAGCCAATGGGCATTTGGACTATTTCCATAGTTTGGTTATTGTGGATAATGCTGCTATAATCATCGGGGTGCATGTAGCCCTTTGAATCAGTATTTTTGTGTCCTTTGGATAAACACCTAGTATTATAATTGCTGGATCATAGTTCTTTTTCTAAATTTTTGAGGAACTTCCATACTGTTTTCCAGAGTGGCTGCACTAGTTTGCGTTCCCACCAACAGTGCAAGAGGGTTCCCCATTCTCCGCATCTTCACCAACACCCGTTTCTTGTGCTGTTAGTTTTAGTCATTCTGATAGGTGTGAGGTGGTATCTCATTATGGTTTTGATTTTTATTTTTCTGGTGATGAGTGATGTTGAGCATCTTTTTATGTGTCTGTTAGCCATCTGGATATCTTCTTTGGAAAAGTATCTCTTAATGTCTTCTGCCCATTTCTTAACTGGATTATTTTTTTTTGGGTGGTGTTGAGTTTACTAACTTCTTTATATATTTTGGATACTATCCCTTTATCAGATATGTCATTTGCAAATATCTTCTCCCATTCCATAGGCTGCCTTTTAGTTTTAAGTGTTTCACTTGCTAACATTAGAAAGATGTATCTGAGATACAAAAAAGCCTGCTGTCCCCACCTTTACCTTCCAGCTCCCATCCTGAAGACTTATGGTAATGAGATGTTCTGTTTGTAAGCTCATCTCGTCAAGGAACATTTCACTGGGTAAATAAAGAGCGGTGTGCACTGTTACACATTTCACTGTGCACTGTTGACTTCTGAAGACATGATTTAATAGAATTATGAATATCATAGGTGGTTAATGTAAATGATGGAGAAACCATAGGTCAATCACATCATAATAAATATAGTACATTTCAAAAGGCTAGAAATAGAAATTAGCATTGGAATTTTACTGTTAAATTATAGAACCTAGAAAAGACCATAATGCCCTGCACTCTTCTCCCAAGAGGCTTTGTCAACATTTTCTTGGCAACACATCATACCTTACCAATATCACAGAAACTTTAGTAAAAGGTACTGTTGAAAACACAGTCTCTTATATTATTCAATGACCCTTATATAATGATTTACATAATAACTTTTAAAATTCAATTCTAGAGAAAAGTTTTCTTTTCCCAGCAAGTTGGTTCATTTCCTTCTATTAAGCTATTTGTTTTATTCTTCTTTAGCTGTAGCTGCCATAGTTCTCAGTGCTAAAATTATAGCTTAACTATGTTAACTATATCAAATGACTATTTGTTATGTTTACAGTCCCTTATTTTACCTTTTTACTGATTTGTCACTAAAAATATTATCCTCTCATACTTTATAAAGTGGTTTATATCCTCTATGAATCCAAAGAGAGTGTACAACATAAATAAATAAGTCTTTATTAATTATTTTGAAATGAAGATTGGGGAAGGTTTGGAGTAGATAAAGAACAAGAGGAAGATTAATCATCTTCCCAGGAGAACTTGAAACCATTTTATTACATTTTAGCTAATATAGCTTAGAGACATAGACATTTAGAAACATTTCACTACTACTTCACTACTTCATTTCTTTTTGCAACAATTACCAGCATCAAATCACTTTCTAAGTTCTGTCACTTTCGTTGTTTTAGTCTTGGGCTCAGACAGGAGAGATTCCAAAATCCCATGCTTGGGGTGCCTGGGTGGCTCAGTCAGTTAAGTGACTGACAATTTCCACTCAGGGAAAAGTGGAAACTTTGATCTCAGGGTCCTGGGATTGAGCCCTGCATTCAGCAGGGTGTCTGCTTGAGATTTTTCTCTCTCCCTCTGCCCCTCTCCACTCTCAGATAAATAAATAAATCTTTTTAAAAATCCCATGACTAATTGGACTTTCCAATTTAGTTATTAACATTTTCTAAGTATTTTTTTCTTAGTTTTTTTTGACATACACCTTTTTGCCATTATTTCAATTTACCAAGTTTTAAAGTATACAGAGGGTCTCAACATTTACAAATATAAACTATTTTTCAGAATTTATTCTTTCTAGGGCAGGCTCTTTTTTGGTCCAAACATCTAAAACTAAGTAGAAACCTAGTGAAATATTTTCTATCCTTTTTAATTCATTTGACAAATACATTTTAGAGTCTACTATGAGTTAATGTTATGCTGGTTGTTGGTGCTACAGCAGTAAAAAAAGGACACATTTACTTTGAACATATTTACTTTCATATGTGAATATATTATGTTCACCTACAAGAATACCATTTGGGTTACAGCTATCACCCCAGCATTTCTGACTGAAACTGGTCCACAAATGCCCCAGATCAGTTATTCTGAGAAAGCATTCATGGGTGCTTTCACCATCTGAGACTCTTGACGCTAAGACCTACATTTCTTATACAGAGTTCAGACTCATACACAAATTGAACACAGTGACACTTGTAGACCTTAAAACAAAGCTAATGTTTATTAAGCTCTTACTACATATCAGACAAAGCTTTAATAATTTTCTATGGATTATTTCATACAGTCCTTTCATCATTCCAATGAGATAAGTATTTTTGTCAACCACATTTACAGCTAAGAGAACTGAGACTTAGAGCAATGAAATAACCTGTTAAGTTGGTAAAGCCAGGATCTCAGAACTTGTGCTCTTAACCACTATGCTATTCTGCCTTAATATTCAAGAAAATTACTGTGCAATTCCACCTTGATATCAAGTAAAGGCAAGGTCAAATCTCACTGTCTACTCCCACCCAAGAAACTGTTTTTGGAAAGTTTCTTTGCTCCCCCCAAAATTAATCATCACAAAGCATTCTGAAGTACAGGGTCAGATGACAGTCTCACCCATATCATTTTCCACTCCACTTCATTTAGTTTTACAGATTTGGCTTTTTCACTGTGTATTAACACTGTCCATGCTTCTCAAGAATCAATAGATCACTGGAAATAACAGTTCTACAATGACAAAATACTTTGTGCTGTTTTATTATCACTGCTTATCTTGGGTCTGACTGCCAATTGTTCCCCTGATGCCAACTGCTCTTTCACTTACTGAAATCCCAAACACCTATAGGCCAAAAGGACCACCATACATACAGGATCTGCCATCCAAGCAACAACAAATGTCCACAATCTTTCAAAAAAAATACACCATGCCTCATCTTTTTTTTTTAAATCAAAGTCTAATTGTGTTATGTAACCATAGGTAAATTTTATTTCCATATATGAGGCATTATTTCCATTTGAAAAAATGAGAATAAGTCAATATTCAGACTTACGTACCTTAGCAATGTATTTGTATAACAGAACATTAAATCTCTTTATTTTTTAAAGACTTTTTTTAAATTTCATTTTATTATGTTATGTTAATCACCATACATTACATCATTAGTTTTTGATGTAATGTTCCATGATTCATTGTTTGCAAATAACACCCAGTGCTCCATTCAATACGTGCCCTCTTTAATACCCACCACCAGGCTAACCCATCCCCCCACCCCGCTCCCCTCTAGAACCCTCAGTTTGTTTCTCAGAGTCCATAGTCTCTCATGGCTTGTCTCCCCCTCCGATTTCCCCCCCTTCATTTATCCCTTCCTAATATTTATTAGACAGAGAGAGAGAGAGGGAGAGAAAGTGCACAAGCAGTGGGAAAGGTAGAGGAAGAGGGAGAAGCAGGCTCTCCATGGAGCAGGGAGCTCGATGCAGGACTTGATCCCAGGACCCTGGGATCATGACCTGAGCTGACGGCAGACACTTATCCAAATGAGCCACCCAGATGCCCCTAACTCTTCCCTTTAAATAATCAGTCTTTTATAATGACCATAATTGAAAGTGAAGATAATTTGTTTTACCTTTTAGGAAGAATATATTTTCTTTTAATTTAAAAAATTATGAAATGTCTCAACATTCATAAAATAATAGGGCAGATATAGCCACCAAACGTATATAATAGGTCTACCACTTTTTCATGGTTATATTAAGGTTTCTCTCTGATAATTTTTTAAGAGATAAGACATTAGAAAAACAACTAAATCCCCACCCATCACCTTCAATGGCTTTCACACTTATTTCTCCAGAGGAAAAAAATCTTAAATTTAAGGCATATTATACTTATCTATAATTTTGTACCTTTACTATATACTTTACTATATATCACATTCTTTGACATGCAACTCTTTTTAGTTCCTTTTATGTTGTATCCATGTTGTTGCTTAGAAAATGTATTAATCCATTAAAAGAGCTGTGTAGTATTAATTTGTGTGAATAAACCACAGTTTATTTTCCCATTCCTATACAAATGGACAGGTTGTTAACACTTTTTTCACTGTTACAAATGAGGTTTCAATAAGCATATTTTGCACTAATATTACACTGCATGTTAACTAACTGGAATTTGAATAAAAATTTAGGAAAAAAGAAAATGAAAACACAAATGGCCAAAAACCACTGGGATGCAGCAAAATGGTTCTAAGAGGGAAGTATAATACAATACAGGCCTACCTCAAGAAGTAAAAAATCTCAAACAACCTAACACTGTATATGAAGGAGCTATGAAAAGAACAACAACCAAAACTTAAAACTGGCAGGAAAAATGAAATAATAAAGATTAGAGGAGAAATAAATGATATAGAAACTAGAGAAAAAATAGTACAAATCAATGAAACCAGAATCATGTTCTTCCAAAAAATAAATAAGTAAAATTGATAACCTATAGCCAGACTTATCAAGAAAAATGAGAAAGAACTCAAATAAAGTAAAATACAAATGAGAGAGAAGAAATAACAACCAAACACAACAGAAATACAAACTATGAAAAACTATATGTCAAAAATTAGGCAACCTAGAAGCAATGGATAAATGCCCAGAAGCATGTAAACTACAAAAAACAAAAAAAAACAAAAAAACTGAAACACGAAGAAATAGAAAATTTGAGCAGGCCAATAACCAGCAACGAACTTGGGTCAGTAATCAAAAAACTTCCAACAAGTCCAGGACCAGAAGGCTTTATAGGTGAATTCTAACAAACACTTAAAGAAGAATTAATACCTATTCTTCTTATCTATTCTAAAAAAATTTAAAAAAGAAGGAAAGTTTCCAAATTCATTCTAAGAGGCAAGCATTACCCTGATGCCAAAACCAGATGAAGACACCACTAAAAAAGAACAATCTAGACTTTCAACACCATCCTGATCAAAATCCCAATGACATTTTTCAAAGTGCTGGAACAAACAATCCGAAAATTTGTATGGAAACATAAAAGACTCTGAATCGCCAAGGAAATGTTGAAAAAGGAAAATGAAGCTAGGGGCATCACGTTGCTTGATTTCAAGCTATATTACAAAGCTGTGATCACCAAGGCATCATGGTACTGGCACAGAAACAGACACATACACCAATGGAACAGAATAGAGAGTACAGATATGGACCTCAACTCTATGGTCAAGTAATTTTTAACAAAGCAGGAAAAAATATACAATGGAAAAATGACAGTCTCTCCAATAAATGGTGCTGGGAAAATTGGACAGCTATATACAGAAGAATGAAACTCGACCATTTTCTAAGACCATACACAAAGATAAACTCAAAATGGATGAAAGACCTCAATGTGAGACAGGAATCCATCAAAATCCTAGGGGAGAACACAGGCAGTAACCTCTTTGATATTGGCCACAGCAACTTCTTTCAAAACATGTCTCCAAAGGCAAAGGAAACAAAAGTGAAAACAAACTTTTGGGACTTCATCAAGATAAAAAGCTTCTGCACAGCAAAGGAAACAGTTAACAAAACTAAGAGGCAGCCCATGGAATGGGAGAAGATATTTGCAAATGACATTACAGATAAAGGGCTGATATCCAAGATCTATAAAGAACTTCTCAAACTCAACACCCAAAAAACTAATAACCCAGTCAAAAAATGGGCAGAAGACATGAACAGACACTTTTCCAAAGAAGAAATACAAATGGCTACCAGACACATGAAAAAATGTTCAACATCACTAACCATCAGGGAAATACAAATACAAATCAAAACCACAAGGAGATACCACCTTACATCAGTTAGAATGGCAAAAATTGACAAGGCACGAAACAACAAATGTTGGAGAGGTTATGGAGAAAAGGGAACTCTCTTACACTGTTGGTGGGAATGCAAGTTGGTACAACCACTTTGGAAAACAGTGTGGAGGTGCCTCAAAAAATTAAAAATAGAGCTACCCTATGACCCAGCAATTGCACTACTGGGTGTTTACCCCCAAAGACACAGATGTAGTGAAAAGAAGGGCCACATGCACTCCAATGTTCATAGAGCTATGTCCACAATACCCAAACTGTGGAAAGAGCTAAATGCCCTTCAACAGATGAATGGATAAAGAAGATGTGGTCCATATATACAAAAGAATATTACCCAGCCATCAGAAAGGATGAATACCCAACTTTTGCATGAATATCAATGGGACTGGAGGAGATTATGCTAAGTGAAATAAGTCAAGCAGAGAAAATCAATTATCATATGGTTTCACTTATTTGTGGAACATAAGGAATAGCATGAGGACATTAGGAGAAGGAAGGGAAAAATGAAGGGGGAAGAATTGGAGGGGGAGATGAACCATGAGAGTCTACAGACCCTGAGAAACAAACTGAGGGTTTAAAGGGGAGAGGGGTGGGTGGATGGGTTAGCCCAGTGATGGGTATTAAGGAGGGTATGTATTGCATGGAACACTGGCTGTTAAATGCAAACAATGAATCATGGAACACTACATCAAAAACTAATGGTGTACTGTATGATGACTAACATAACATAATGAAAAAAAATTAAAAGAAAGAGAACTACAGGTCAATATCCCTGATGAACATAGATGCAAAAATTCTCAAAACAACAAAAAACAAAAAACTAGGGAACCAAATTCAACAATACATTAAAAAAATCATTCACCATGACCAAGTGGGATTTATTCATGGGTTGCAAAGGTGGTTCAATATTTGCAAATCAATCAATGTGTTACATCACATCAAGAAGAGAATGGATAAGACCAATATGATCATTTTAATAGACACAGAATAACATTTGACAAACTATAACATCCAGTCATGGTAAAAACCCCCAACAATGTAGGTTTAGAGGAAGCATACCTCAACATAATAAAGGACATCTATGAAAACCCACAGCTTAACATCAACCTTAATAGCAAAAAGCTAAGAGCTTTTGCTCTAAGTTCGGGAACACTCTAAATTCTTACCACTTTTACTTAACGTGGTATGGGAAGTCCTAGCCACAGAAATCAAACAACAAAAAGAAATAAAATGCATCCAATTTGGCAAGGAAGAAGTAAAACTTTCACTATTTGTGGATTACATGATTATATAGAAAACTCAAAAGACTCCACCAAAAAACAACTGAAACTGATGTACAAATTCAGTAAAGTCATGGGATACAAAATCAACGTGCAGAAACCTGTTGCATTTCTATATACCTAATAATGAAACAACAGAAAGAGAAATTAAAACAATTTAGTTTTGTACCATTATGGTTGGAAAATATACTTGGTATGATTTCAGTCTTCTTAAATTTTTAGTACTTGTTATGTCTCATTTTATGTGATTCAACCAGGGGACTGTGTGTACTTCAGGAAAATGTGTATTCTATTTTTCTTCAATGGGTTGGTCTATATGTAACTTTTAAAACCATGTATTCTGAAGTATTCTTCAAGTAAAAAATGTTCTTTTTGATTTTGCATCTGGATAATGAAATTTATTGAAAAAAAAAGATTTAAAAAAATCCCATTTACAATTGCACCCAAATAATAAGTTATCTAGGAATACACTTAACCAAAGAGGTGAAAGACCTGGACTCTGAAAACTATAAAACACTGATGAAGGAAATTGAAGATTGAGTGCCTGGGTGGCTCAGTTGGTTAAGCGACTGCCTTCGGCTCAGGTCATGATCCTGGAGTCCTTGGATCAAGTACCGCATCAGGCTCCCTGCGTGGCAGGGAGTCTGCTTCTCCTTCTGACCCTCCCCCCTCTCATGTGCTCTCTCTCTCTCTCTCTCATTCTCTCTCTCAAATAAATAAATAAATAAAATCTTAAAAAAAAGAAAGAAATTGAAGATGACAAAAAGAAATGGAAAAACATTCAATGTTCGTAGATTGGAAGAAAAATATTGTTAAAATGACTATACTACTCAAAGCAATCTACATATTTAATGCAATCTCTATCAAAATACAAAAAGTAGGGGCACCTGGGTGGCTCAGATGGTTAAGCGTCTGCCTTCAGCTCAGGTCATGATCCCAGGGTCCTGGGATTGAGCCCAACATCGGGCTCCTGGCTCAGCAGGGAGCCTGCTTCTCCCTCTCTGTCTGCCTCTCCCCCTGCTCGTGCTCTCTCTTTCTGTCTGTATCTCTGTGTCTCAAATGAATAAATAAAATTAAAAAAAATACAAAAAGCATTTTTCACAGAACTAAAACAAACAATCTTAAAATTTGTATGGAACCACAAAAGACCCCGATAACCAAAGCAACTTTGAAAAAGATAAGCAAGGCTGGAGGCATTACAATTCTGGACTTCAAGTTATATAATAAAGCTGTGGTGATCAAAACAGTATGGTATTGGCACAAAAGTAAACACATAGATCAATTGAACAGAAAAAAAAAAAAAAATCCAGAAAAAAACACAGAGTTATATGGCCAATTAATCTTCCAGAAAGCAGGTAAGAATACTCAGTGGGAAAAAGACAGTCTCTTCAACAAACAGCATTGGGAAAACTGGACAGCAAGATGCAAAAGAAAGAAACCAGACCACTTTCTTACACCATACACAAACATAAATACAATATGGATGAAAGACCTAAATGTGAAACCTGAAACCATAAAATTCCTAAAGGAGAACACAGGCAGTAACCTCTTTGACTTCGGCCTTGACAACTTCTTTCTAGATATGTATGCCTCCTGAGGCAATGGAAACAAAAGCAAAAATAAACTGTTGGGACTGCTTCAAAACAAAAAGGTTCTGAACAGTGAAAGAAACAATCAACAAAACTAAAAGGCAACCTATGAAATGGGAGAAGATATTTGTAAATGACATAGCTGGTAAAGGGTCAGTATCCAAAATAAATAAATAACTTATCAAACTGAACACCTAAAAAATAAATAATCCATTTAAGAAATGGGCAGAAGATATGAACAGATGTTTTTCCAAAGAACACATCCAGATGGTCAACAGACTCACAAAAAGATGGTCCACATCACTCATCATCAGGGAAACACAAATCAAAACCATAATGCGATATGAACTCACACCTGTCAGAGTGGCTAGAATTAACAACACAGGAAAAAAAGACATTGGCAAGGATGCGGAGATAGGGGAACACTTTGGCACTGTTGGGAATGCAAACTGGTGCAGCCACTCTGGAAAACAGTATCGAGGTTCCTCAAATAGTTAAAAATAGAACTACCCTGGGCGCCTGGGTGGCTCAGTTGGTTAAGCAACTGCCTTCGGCTCAGGTCATGATCCTGGAGTCCCTGGATTGAGTCCCGCATCGGACTCCCTGTTCGGCAAGGAGTCTGCTTCTCCCTCTGACCATAACCCCTCTCATATGCTCTCTCTCATTCTCTCTCTCTCTCAAATAAATAAATAAAATCTTTAAAAAAAAAAATAGAACTACCTTATGACCCACCCAGCATTTGCACTAAGTATTTACCCAAAGAACACAAAAACACTGATTCAAAGGGGTATATGCACCCCAATGTTCATAGCAGCATTATCCATGATAGCCAAATTATGGAAAGAGCCCAAATGTCAATTGACTGATGAATGGATAAAGAAGAATTTGTATACACACACAGACACAGACACACACACACACACACACACACACACACACACACACACACACACTGGAATATTACTCAGCCATCAAAAAGAATGAAATCTTGGGTGCCTGGGTGGCTCAATTTGTTAAGTGTGTTCCTTTGGCTCAGGTCATGAGCTCAGGGTCCTGGGATCGAGTTCCACGTCAGGCTCCCTGCTCGGCGGGCAGTCTGCTTCTCCCTCTACCCATCCTCCCTGATTGTTATCTCTCTCTCTCTCTCATGCTTTCTCTCTCTCAAATAAATAAATAAAAATTAAAAAAAGAATGAATTCCTTCCATTTGCAAGGACATGGGTGGAGCTAGAATGTTATGCTAAGTGAAATAAGTCAGTCAGAGAAAGACAAATACCATATGATTTCACTCATATGTGGAATTCAAGAAATAAAACAGATGAACATAGGAGAAGGGGAGAAAAAATGAGAGAGGGAACCAAACCATAATAGACTCTTTAAATATATTTATTTGTTTGAGAGAGAGAGAGAGTGAAAAGGGGTAGAGGCAGAGGGAGAGAATCTTCAAGCAGACTCCCTGCTGAGCTTGGAGCCCAACACGGGGCTCAATCCCAGGACCCTGAGATCACAACCTGAGCTGAAAACAAGAGTCAAAGGTTTAAATGACTGGGCCAACCAGGTGCCCCCCTATGTCCCTCAAAAAAAATTCTGTGATACATATAATCTACTTTCACAAAGAACATTTTAAAGAGACAGAGTAAATAGTTTCTACATTATGGTTTGTTGTGTTGCCACAGAATCAGTTCTTCCAATAGCATATTTCTTTTATTCTTAAAATTCAGAACTATTTCAGCTTGGCTGTATGCATTATTACAGATTCAAATATAGCTTGGCTATATTTCTTTCAACAAAATCCCACCTCACATGTTGAATGCACTTAGAATCTTGTTGTGTAAGGCTGAAGTTAGGTAGCTCATAACTATAGAAGTTTAAGGAGAACTTAGTATCAGATACAGCAAATTTCCCATATGGTGACTATATGGTTTTATTCCTTTCTGGGTTTAAATTAAAATACTTGTTTCTGGGGAGCCTGGGTGGCTCAGTTGGTTAAGCACCTGCCTTTGGCTCAGGCCATGATCCCAGGGTCCTGGGATCGAGCCCCACATCGGGTTCTCTGCTTCACAGGAAGCCTGCTTCTCACTCTCCCTCTGTCTGTTGCTCCCCCTGCTTGTGCTCTCTCTTTCTCTCAAATAAATAAATAAAATCATTAAAAAGTACTTTTTTCATCTCTTCACGTGAATAGAAAAATAGACTCTTCAAGAATCTTCAAGATATTTGCAGTTTTGTTTAGAAAAGTCTGTATGTAAGGCCTGAGAAATCAAACGGTTCTGCTCCCAAATTAAATGATTTAAAGTATGCTATGATAGTCTTACATAATAAAGCTTGATACTGGTGATAAATACTAAAGATGTCTTTGCTTTTGATTTTAGTATTTTAAAAGCAAGCAATGATTAAGGACCCCATTTCTGAGAATTTACTTACACTGTAATTACTATGAAACTATGGTAGTCAGGGAATAGATTTCAGACACAATTTACATTCTTGCTTGAATTGTTTAAATAGTCTTGGAAGGAAAAATGGAGAAAAAAATATATGAGCAAATTATAACAATGATTGTGTGGATTCCCTTTTTATGTGTCTGCATAATACATCTACAAGTTTTTCTTTTCCAAGAAGTGGACATTCTTCATGCCTTATTCATTTAGAGATCAATTCCATGTAGTTCAAAATCACCCTCTTGGCATCTACAAGAATTATAGAGTGAATTCAACAGAGGGCCATTTCCTGGTTTAGCACTTTCCCTAAAGATTCAACCCACAGTTTGCTTGTTGTAAAAAATACAGAAATTAACATATATATATATATATATATATATATATATATATATAATAGGAATATATGTTATTATAATTTAAGAAGTAACATATATTATTAAAATTATATTAATTATTAATCATTTATATAATTGAAAATATTATAATAATTATTAATTTTCAATACAATACCATTTGTTAATGTAATATAATTTGTTATATATATATATATATATATATATATATATATATATATATGTTTGTTTCTGCTTTATGCTCATTTATTACAAACCATTTGTCTCACAAGGCAATAGTCTGGTTGAAGGGCAAACAACTTGATAAAATTACATATATTGAATAAATACAAATATTACCCCTTTCACCCTGACTCCTTAGGGAAGTGGTGATAGGCATGCATGATGCAGCAAATGAATAAATACCAAATTGATTTTATGGTGTGCCCTATGCATTAACTAAAATTGCCAAGTTTTACTAAGTTTATTAAATCATTTTGAAAGAGTAGAAATGATAAACCACTGGCCAGATGTATCCAAAAGAAAAGAGAAGGCACCCAAATTAATAAAATTATGAATGAAAGGGGAGAGATCATGACTAACACCAAGGAAATAGAAACAATTATTAGAAATTATTATCAACAACTATATGCCAAAAAATTAAGTAACCTGGAAGAAATGGATGCCTTCCTAGAAACCTATAAGCTAGCAAGACTCAAACAGGAAGAAATTGACAACATGAATAGGCCAATAACCAGCAAGGAAACTGAAGCTGTGATCAAAACCTCCCCAAAAACAAGAGTCTAGGGCCTGATGGATTCCCTGGGGAATTCTACCAAACATTCAAAGAAGAAATAAGACCTATTCTCCTGAAGTTGTTTCAAAAAATTGAAACAGAAGGAAAACTTCCAGACTCATTCTATGAGGCCAGCATTACCTTAATCCCCAAACCAGGCAAAGACCCCATCAAAAAGGAGAATTTCAGACCGATATCCCTGATGAATATGGATTCCAAAATCCTCAACAAAATCCTAGCTAATAGGATCCAACAATACATTAAAGGCTCATCCACCACGACCAACTGGGATTTATCCCCGGGATGCAAGGGTGTTTCAACATTTGCAAATCCATTCAGTGTGATAGAACACATTAATAAGAGGAGAGAGAAGAACCATATGGTCCTCTCAGTTGATGTAGAAAAAGCATTTGACAAAATATGGCATCCTTTCCTGATTAAAACTCCTCAGAGTATAGGGATAGAGGGAACATTCTTCAAGTTCATAAAATCCATCTATGAAAAACCCACAGTGAATATCATTCTCAATGGGCAAAAGTTGAGTGCCTTTCCCTTAAAATCAGGAACACGACAAGGATGCCCACTCTCGCCACTATTGTTCAACATAGTACTAGAAGTCCTAACAACAGCAATCAGACAACAAAAATAAATAAATGTTATTCAAATTGGCAAAGAAGAAGTCAAACTCTCTCTTCGCAGATGACGTGATACTTTATGTAGAACATCCAAAAGACCACCCCCAAATTACTAGAACTCATACAGCAATTCAGTAATGTGGCAGGATACAAAATAAATGCAGAGAAATCAGTTGCTTCCTTATACCCTAAAAATGAATCTGTAGAAAGAGAAATTAGAGAAATGATTCCATTTAAAATAGCACCAAAAACCATAAGATACCTCAGAATAAACCTAACCAAAGAGGTAAAGGATCTATGCTCTAGGAACTACAGAACACTCATGAAAGAAATTGAAGAAGACATAAAAAGATGTGAAACCATTCCATGCTCATGGATTGGAAGAATAAACATTATTAAAATGTCTAAGCTGCCCAGAGCAATCTATACCCTCAAAGCCATCCTGATCAAAATTCCAATGACATTTTTCAAAGTGCTGGAACAAACAATCCTAAAATTTGTATGGAATCGAAAAGCCCCCGAATCGCCAAGGAAATGTTGAAAAAGAAAAACAAAGTTGGGGCATCACATTGCCTTATTTCAAACTATATTACAAAGCAGTGATCACCAAGACAGAATGGTACTGGCACAAAAACAGATGTACAGACCAATGGAACACAATAGAGAGCCCAGATATGGACCCTCAACTCTATGGTCAAATAATCTTCAACAAAGCAGGGAAAAAATATGCAATGGAAAAAAGACAGTCTCTTCAATAAATGGTGCTGGGAAATTTGGACAGCTATATACAGAAGAATGAAACTTGACCATTTTCTAAGACCATACACAAAGATAAACTCAAAATGGATGAAAGGCCTCAATGTGAGACAGGAATCCATCAAAATCCTAGAAGACAACATAGGCAGTAATCACTTTGACATCTGCCATGGCAACATTTTTCAAGATACATCTCCAAAGGCCAGCGAAGCAAAAGCAAAAATGAACTTTTGGGACTTTATCAAGATAAAAATCTTCTGCGCAGCAAAGGAAACAGTCAACAAAACAAAGACGCAATGCACAGAAAGGGAGAAGATATTGGCAAATGTACACTACAGATAAAGGGCTGGTCTCCAAGATCTGTAAAGAACTTCTTTAACTCAACACCCAAAAAACAAATAATCAAGTCAAAAAATGGGCAGAAGACTTGAACAGACACTTTTCCAAAGAAGGCATACAAATGGCTACCAGACACAAGAAAAAATGTTCATCATCATTAACCATCAGGGAAATTCAAATCAAAACCACGTTGAGATACCACCTTACACCAGTTAGAATGACAAAAATTGACAAAGTATGAAACGACAAATGTTGGAGAGGTTGTGGAGAAAGGGGAACCCTCTTACACTGTTGGTGGGAATGCAAGCTGGTACAGCCACTTTGGAAAACAGTGTGGAGATGCCTTAAAAAATTTAAAAAAAGAGCTACCTTATGACCCAGCAATTGCACTACTGGGTATTTACCCCAAAGACACAGATGTAGTGAAAAGAAGGGCCATATGCACCCCAATGTTCATAGCAGCAATGTCTGCAATAGCCAAACCGTGGAAAGAGCCGAGATGTCCTTCAACAGATGAATGGATAAAGATGTGGTCCATATATACAGCGGAATATAACTCAGCCTTCAGAAAGGATGAATATCCAACTTTTGCATCGACATGGATGGGACTGGTGGAGATTATGCTAAGTGAAATAAGTCAAGCAGAGAAAGTCAATTATCTTATGGTTTCATGTATTTGTGGAACATAAAGAAAAGCATGGAGGACATTAGGAGAAGGAAGGGAAAAAGGAAGGGGGGGAATCAGAAGGGGAGATGAACCATGAGAGACTATGGACTCCAAGAAAGGACCTGAGGATTTTAGAGAGGATAGGGGTGGAGGGAAGGGTGTGCCTGGTGATGGGAATTAAGGAGGGCATGTGTCGCATGGAACACTGGGTGTTATATGAAAACAATGAATCATGAACACTACATCAAAAACTAATAATGTACTGTATGGTGACTAACATAAAATAATAAAGTAAAATTAAAAAAAAAGAAAGAGTAGAAACAAAGTTTGAAGTTTTGTAAATTGAAATTCTGGGATTTATAAAGAAAAATATATCTAGTAATAATCCCTTTATCCTTCCTTTAAGTCTACAATTTGCAAATAATATTTCTCTCATTTATTTGAGTACTGCTGATGCTATGCTTTCATATATACAAGCAATACTTATATTAATTTTATATATCAAAGGAAAACTAATTAATGGCTTCTAGACCATACCATACTTGCTCTAACATAAACATATGAGCAATCACAAATATTTATTTTGGAGAAAATACAAGATACAATGAGCTCACATTGACTTATATGAGATAAGTTGATGATTTTTGAGTATTAAAACAGTGATTCCACCATCACAATGCCTCACTCCTGGATAAAATGGAGATGACATAAAAATTCAGATATTTTGCCTATACCCAAACAAAAACATTCAGATAATTGAGCTATTTTGTTGTTTTTATTTTAGTATTTGCCATCATTGAAGCACTGTCTCTTAATCCAAAAGCATTCCTTAGAACACATGAACTAGTATACATACATAGTCTGTAAACCAAAAAAAAAAAAAAAAAAAAAAATCCAAGTGTATGCACTGGGTGAGGCGTCAATGGGAAAGGAATCAGTTAGAGAGAAATGCTTGCCAATGTCACTGGTAACTACATGTTGTCTGACAGTGAAACAATAGAGCTGGAGATAATTTGGGAAGGAAATTTAAAGATGGCAAATGGCAGACAAAAGAAATGAATTATCTTTTTTTTAATGAAACCTCAGTAAAAATTCACTTTTAGTGAGCAAAGGGGTAAAAGCAAGAAAAAAAACAAGACAAGCAGAATTTAATGACCCAACAATGAATTCCAGAAAGATAGGAAGAAGGGCCGCTCTGGGTATCACAATGAGGAATTGGAAAAGACACAGGGCAGGAAAAACTGGGGTAGAAAGAATTTTTATATTTTCATGCATCATGACAGCATGTACAAGATTGGAAGCAGAAGAGGTGGGGCTATAAAATTAAAATGTCAAACACTGAAATAATACTGTTTCATAATAATTACTCTTATAATTATGTGGTTAAAGATTTCTAATATACAGAAGAGTTTTGGGAGAGACGCTATTCTAACAAAATGCCATGAACCTATTTGACTGGAGAATTCATATTTTAAAAAGGGGGAATAGAAAAATATTAACTGATGTATTATGGTGGTGCCCAACTTCAAGCTATATTCATACCTGTACTCATGCGTATGGATGACACTTCATGAATATTTTCATCATATATACGTGAAAACTTAATGTCAATTCAAAATCCAGCTTAAAAATAATTGAAAATTACCCAGAAAATCATTGATGATACAAAAGGAGGTTTTCAGGGCTAAATTAAATTCAGTATATCTAGAGGCTAATGGCAAAATATTATACACATTATCTAAAAGTTGCAATAATATGGCACAACTTCAAATAATAATAGAAAGTGGAAAGCAATCAATATGGGTAATATCTATTGTGGAACTGTAATTTATTTTTTTTCTAAGTAAACACTAAAGGTAAACTCTATGAATTAGCTATCTCCATTAACACCTTTGTTCTTTCCCTTCTTCTCACCTGTGTATGATGTAATGATGATTTTAGCATATTGATACACTGTGGTTATGATAGAAGAGGCAATCAGTATTGTCAAGAGCAAGACTTTTTTTTTTTTTTTTGTCTTAAGTATATTCCACTGCTAAGAACCTTAAAAGACATAGCCTACTCCTAAGAAAGAATACTGTGGTCTCTTTGGTTTACTACTGGCTTTCCAGAATGGAGGCAGGATTTATGACTTTCATAGTCTTATCTTCATCACTTGCTGCAAGAATGAGCCTTGCTGCAAAAATAAGTCAGGATCCCAGTGTATAGGAGAATACAAAACAAAACAGAAAACAAAAAACAGAAAGGAGAGAAGGAACCCCTAAGTATTGACCTAAGGCTCAATCTTTCAATGCATATGATAGAATTCTAAGAGGGACCACATGATTTTTGCACCCTAGAATTACTCCAGTGATTACATGACATGGCAAAAGGCATTTTTTAAGATGGCTTACTAACCAAATAGGAATGTTATTCAGCATACTTAGCTTAATCACATGAGCTCTTTAAAAAGTATAGAGTTTTTGCCAGTTGGATGCAGAAAAGGAAGTCAAAGTGATTCCAAGTGTGAGAAAGATTTAGCGTGTTTTTATGGAATCTGAGTTGAAGGGAGTTGGAAGGCAGGACTTAAGTATGGCTTCTAGGAACTGAGAGAAATCCCTTTTAAGTAGCTGGGAAGAAAACAGGAACCTCAGTTCTATAGCTATAAGGAAGTGGATTCTGTCAACAACCTAAATGAGGTTGGAAGCAGATACCCCATATAACAGTCCATCCTGGTCAACACCTTGATTTCAGTCTTGTGAAAGCCTGAGCAACAGAACCCAGTGAAGCCTGCCTTGGACTTCTGGCCTACAGAAATATGAGATAACAAATGGATATAGTATTTGTGGTAATGTGTTATCTCAGAGTCTATAATCTCTCATGGTTGGCCTCTCCCTCCGATCCCCCCTCCCCTTCATTTTTCCCTTCCCACTATCTTCTTTTTTTTTTTTTTTTTTAACATATAATGTATTATTAGTTTCCGAGGTACAGATCTGTGATTCAACAGTCCTACACAATTCACAGCACTCACCATAGCACATACACTCCCCAACTTCTATCACCCAGCCACCCCATTCCTCCACCCCCCGCCACTCTAGCAACCCTTAGTTTGTTTCCTGAGATTAAGAATTCCTCATATCTGTGAGGGCATATGATACATGTCTTTCTCTGATAGACTTATTTCGCTCAGCCTAATACCTACCAGTTCCAAACACATCGTTGCAAATGCCAAGATTTCAGTCCTTTGGTATCTGCATAATATCCCATTGTATATATACCACATATTCTTTATCCATTCATCTGTCGATGGACATCTTGACCCTTTCCATAGTTTGGCTATTTTGGACATTGCTGCTATAAACATTGGGGTGCACATATCCCTTCTGATCACTACATTTGCATCTTTGGGGTAAATACCCAGTAGTGCAATTGTTGGGTCATATGGTAGCTCTATTTTCAACTTTTTGAGGAACCTCCATACTGTTTTCCAGAGTGGCTGCACCAGCTTGCATTCCCACCAACAGCGTAGGAGGGTTCCCCTTTCTCCGCATCCCCGCCAAAATCTGTCGTTTCCTGACTTGTTAATTTTAGCCATTCTGAGTGGTGTGAGGTGGTATCTCACTGAGGTTTTGATTTGGATTTCCCTGATGCTGAGCGATGTTGAGCACTTTTTCATGTGTCTGTTGGTCATTTGGATGTCTTCTTTGGGAAAATGTCTGTTCATGTATTCTGCCCATTTCTTCACTGGATAATTTGTTCTTTGGGTGTTGAGTTTGATAAGTTCTTTATAGATTTTGGATACTAGCCCTTCATCTGATATGTCATTTGCAAATATCTTCTCCCATTCTGTTGGCTGTCTTTTGGTTTTGTTGACTGTTTACTTTGCTGTGCAAAAGCTTTTTATCTGAATGAAGTCCAATGGTTCATTTTTGCCCTTGCTTCCCTTGCCTTTGGTGATGTTTCTAAGAAGAAATTGCTGTGGCTGAGGTCGAAGAGGTTGCTGCCTGTGTTCTCCATTAGGATTTTGATGGACTCTTGTCTCACATTTAGGTCTTTCAACCATTTGGAGTCTATTTTTGTGTGTGGTGTAAGGAAATGGTCCAATTTCATTCTTCTGCATGTGGCTGTCCAATTTTCCCAACACCATTTGTTGAAGAGACTGTCTTTTCTCCATTGGACATTCTTTCCCGCTTTGTTGAAGGTTAGTTGACCATAGAGTTGAGGGTCCATTTCTGGGCTCTCTATTCTGTTACATTGATCTATGTGTCTGTTTTTGTGCCAGTACCATACTGTTGTGTTGATTACAGCTTTGTAATAGAGCTTGAAGTCCGGAATTATGATGCCACCAGCTTTGCTATCCTTTTTCAACATTCTTCTTACTATTCGGGGTCTTTTCTGGTTCCATACAAACTTTAGGATTATTTGTTCCATTTCTTTGAAAAAAGTGGATGGTATTTTGATAGGGATTCCTTTAAAAGTGTAGATTGCTCTAAGTAGCATTGACATCTTCACAATATTTGTTCTTCCAATCCATAAGCATGGAACATTTTTCCATTTCTTTGTGTCTTCCTCAATTTCTTTCATGAGTATTTTATAGTTTTCTGAGTACAGATTCTTTGCCTCTTTGGTTAGATTTATTCCTAGATATCTTATGGTTTTGGGTGCAATTGTAAATGAGATCGACTCCTTAATTTCTCTTTCTTCTGTCTTGTTGGTGGTGTATAGGAATGCCACTGATTTTTGTGCATTGATTTTATATCCTGCCACTTTACTGAATTCCTGTAAGAGTTCTAGTAGTTTTGTGGTGGAGTCTTTTGGGTTTTCCACATAAAGTATCATATCATCTGCAAAGAGTGAGAGTTTGACTTCTTCTTTGCCAATTCAGATGCCTTTTATTTCTTTTTGTTGTTTGATTGCTGTGGCTAGGACTTCTAATACTATGTTGAATAGCAGTGGTAATAGTGGACATCCCTGCCGCATTCCTGACCTTAGGGGGAAAGCTCTCAGTTTTTCCCCTTTGAGAATGATATTCACTGTGGGTTTTTCATAGATGGTTTTTATGATATTGAGGTATGTACTCTCTATCCTTATACTCTGAAGAGTTTTGATCAAGAAACGATGCTGTACTTTGTCAAATGCTTTTGCTGCATTTATTGAGAGGATCATATGGTTCTTGTCCTTTCTTTTATCAATGTATTGTATCGGGGTGCCTGGGTGGCTCAGTCGTTGGGCGTCCGCCTTCTGCTCAGGTCATGATCCCAGGGTCCTGGGATCGGGCCCTGCATCGGGCTCCCTGCTTGGCGGGGAGTCTGATTCTCCCTCTCCCACTCCCCCTGCTTGTGTTCCCTCTCTCGCTGTGTCTCTCTCTGTCAAATACATAAATAAAAAAAAATGTATTGTATCACATTGATTGATTTGCGGATGTTGAACGAAACTTGTAGCTCAGGAATAAATCCCACTTGGTCATGGTGAATAATCCTTTTAATGTACTGTTCAATCCTATTGGCTAGTATTTTGGTGAGAATTTTTGCATCCATGTTCATCAAGAATATTGGTCTGTAATTCTTCTTTTTGATGGGGTCTTTGTCTGGTTTGGGGATCAAGGTAATTGTGGCCTCCTAAAATGAATTTGGAAGTTTTCCTTCCATTTCTATTTTTTGGAACATTTTCAGAAGAATAGGTATTAATTCTTCTTTAAATGTTTGGTAGAATTCCACTGGGAAGCCATCTGGCCCTGGGCTTTTGTTTATTGGGAGATTTTTGATGACTGCTTCAATTTCCTTAGTGGATATACATGTGCTCAGGTTTTCTATTTCTTCCTGGTTCAGTTTTGGTAGTTGATACCTCTCTAGGAATGCATCCATTTCTTCCAGGTTATCTAATTTGCTGGCATAGAGTTGCTCATAATATGTTCTTATAATTGTTTGTATTTCATTGGTGTTGGTTGTGATCTCTCCTCTTTCATTCATGATTTTATTTATTTGGGTCCTTTCTCTTTTCTTTTTGATAAGTCTGGCCAGGGGTTTATCAATCTTGTTAATTCTTTCAAAGATCCAACTCCTAGTTTCATTCATCTGTTCTACTGTTCTTTTGGTTTCTATTTCATTGATTTCTGCTCTGATCTGTATAATTTATCTTCTCCTGCTGGGCTTGGGCTTTATTTGCTGTTCTTTCTCGCACTCCTTTAGGTGTAGGGTTAGGTTGTGTATTTGAGACCTTTCTTGTTTCTTGAGAAAGGCTTGTATTGCTATATACTTTCCTCTTAGGACTGCCTTTGATGCATCCCAAAGATTTTGAACAGTTGTGTTTTCATTTTAATTGGTTTCCATGAATTTTTTTAATTCTTCTTTAATTTCCTGGTTGACACATTCATTCTTTAGTAGGATGCTCTTTAGCTTCCATGTATTTGAGTTCTTTCTGACTTTCCTCTTGTGATTGAGTTCTAGTTTCAAAGCATTGTGGTTTGAAAATATGCAGGGAATGATCCCAATCTTTTGGTACCGGTTGAGACCTGATTTGTGACCTAGGATGTGATCTATTCTGGAGAATGTTCCATGGGCACTAGAGAAGAATGTGAAATCTGTTGCTTTGGGATGGAATGTTCTGAATATATCTGTGAAGTCCATTTGGTCCAGTGTGTCATTTAAAGTCTTTATTTCCTTGTTTTTTTGTTTAGATGATCTGTCCATTTCAGTGAGGGGAGTGTTAAAGTCCCCTACTATTATTGTATTGTTGTCAATGAGTTTCTTTGCTTTTGTTATTAATTGGCTTATATAATTGGTTGTTCCCATGTTAGGGGCATAGATATTTACAATTGTTAGATCTTCTTCTTGGATAGACCCTTTAAGTAAGATACAGTGTCTTTCCTCATCTCTTATTATAGTCTTTGGTTTAAAATCTAATTCATCTGATATAAGGATTGCTATCCCAGCTTTCTTTTGGTGTCCGTTAGCATGGTAAATGGTTTTCCACCACCTCACTTTTAATCTGGAGGTGTCTTTGGTTCTAAAATGAGTCTCTTGCAGACAGCATATCGATGGGTCTTGTTTTTTTATCCAATCTGATACCCTGTGTCTTTTGATTGGGGCACTTAGCCCATTTACATTCAGGGTAACTATTGAAAGGTATGAATTTAGTGCCATTATATTGCCTGTAAGGTGACTGTTACTGTATATTGTCTGTGTTCCTTTCTGGTCTATGTTACTGTTAGGCTCTCTCTTTGCTTGGAGGACCCCTTTCAAGATTTCTTGTAGGGCTGGTTTCGTGTTTGCAAATTCCTTTAGTTTTTGTTTGTCTTGGAAACTTTTTATCTCCCCTTCTATTTTCAGTGGCAACCTAGCTGGCTATAGTATTCTTGGCTGCATATTTTTTTCATTTAGTGCTCTGAATATATCCTGCCATTCCTTTCTGGCCTGCCAGGTCTCTGTGGATAGGTCTGTTGCCAACTGATGTTTCTACCATTTTAGGTTACAAATCTCTTGTCCTGAGCTGCTTACAAGATTTTCTCTTTGTCTCTGAGACTCGTAAGTTTTGTTATCAGATGTTGGGGTGTTGACTTATTTTTATTGATTTTGAGGGGGTTTCTCTGTGCCTCCTGGAGTTTGATGCCTGTTTCCTTCCCCAAATTAGGGAAGTTCTCTGCTATAATTTGCTCCATTATACCTTCTGCCCCTCTCTTTCTTTCTTTTTTTTCTGGGATCCCAATTATTCTAATATTGTTTCATCTTATGGTATCACTTATCTCTCGAATTCTGCCCTCATGTTCCAATAGTTGTTTGTCTCTCTTTTTCTCAGTTTCTTTATTTTCCATCATTTGGTCTTCTATATCATTATTTCTCCCTTATGCCTCATTTATCCTAGCAGTTAGAGCCTCCATTATTTATTGCACCTCATTAATAGCCTTTTTGATTTTGACTTGGTTAGATTTTAGTTCTTTTATTTCTCCAGAAAGGGTTTCTCTATTATCTTCCATGCTTTTTTCAAGCCCAGCTAGTATCTTTAAAATCGTCATTCTGAACTCTGGTTCCGACATCTTACTAACATCCGTATTGATTAAGTCTCTGGCAGTTGGTACTGCCTCTTGTTCTTTTTTTGATTAACAATGACCCCAGAAAAATATACACTAAACAAATCAGAAGAGACCTGAACCTGGGCGAAAAGATATGGAAAAGGATAAAAAAAAAAAAAAAGAATATGATTAAATATGATCAGGCTGGTGCGTAGATCCATGCCACACACTAGATTTTGGGCATATTTTGTTCTGCTAGAAGAAACTGCCTCCCAAAATTTTAAAGAAAATAAATCCTATATATGTACAAAAATAAGGGTAAATAAGATGAAGGGATGAAATATGACTATAGCGATGAAAATTATAAAAGATTTTATAAAAGGAATTGCTAAGAAGTTGGTTGAAAAAAGAAAGAAGAGGAATTAAAAAAGGGGTGGGGAGAGAATTTGATCAGGCAGGAGACTAGAACAAAGCCATGTACTAGAGATTTAGGGTATATTTTAGTCTGTTAGGAGAAACTGTATCCCAAAATTTTAAAGAGAGAACAACTTATACATATATACCAAAAATAAGGTTAACTACTATGAGGGGATAGAATATGACTCTAAAAATGAAAAACAAAAAAAAATATATAAATAGGTTTGATAAGATGGTGGTTGAAAAAGGAAAAAGAAAAATTCAAAAAAAAAGAAAAAGAAAAAAAAGAAAATTAAAAAAATTAACTTTGAAAGACTAAAGAATCAGGGGGAAAAAAGACATGAATTCTATGTGCTGTATTCCCCTAGTGCTGGCGTTCTGCTGTTCTCATTGATCAGCAAACTTGGTCTTGGCTGGCTGTTGTTGCTCATCTTCTGGGGGGGGGGGCTTGTTGCAATGGTTCTCAAATATCTTTGCCAGAGGTGGAATTGCCCTGCCCTTGCCGGGAGCCAGGCTAAGGAATCTGCTTGGGTTTGCTCTCCGGAGCTTTTGTTCCCTGCAAGCTTTCCGTACAGCTTTGGAGGACGAGAGTGAAAATGGCAGCCTCCCAATCTCCACCCCGGAGGAGCCGAGAACTCAGGGCCCCACTCCTCAGTGAGCTCCCAGAGAAAAGCATTCAATCACTCCCATCTCCCTGTCTCTGGCCACACTCTGTGCTCAACTGGCCTGTGACCGACCATTTGTCTCTGGCACCCAACCCCCTTTGGAGTCTCCAAACCCAGCAGATTCCTTCGTGTGCTGCCACGCCATTCCTCCCAGGGGAAGGAAGGGGAGTCTCCCCAGATCTGCTGCTTGTTGGGTCCCTGCTGGAGGAGCAGTGGCCCAACTGTGCCATGGATCACAGTTTATGGCATCCCCAAGCTGAGAACCCACTCCTCGGCTCTGTCTCTGCAGCCAGCTTCCCTGCTTCGATACCTGGGAGCTCTGCCACTCTCAGGCACCCCTGGTCTTTCTGTGACTCCAAGGGTCCTGAGACCACACTGTTCCAGCGAGAGTTCCATCCCCTGCTTAGCCAATGGAACAACGTCCTTCAGTAGAGCCGACTTCTAAAAGTTCTGATTTTGTGATCCACTGCTCTATCACTTGCCAGTAGCAGCAGACTGAGGTCCCTTCCCCCATGGTCTATCTTCCCGAATATCAACTCAGATTCACTTCTCTGCACGTCCCACTTTCTGGATGCTCAGTGCAGTAGTATTCATTCAAAATTCCAAGGTGCAGACACAAATTTCCTACCACACACAGCTTAATTAATGGTGAAAAATGTCAAGAATTAGGAAGCATTTGTCACAAGGAGTATAAATACTCGAATCTGTATTGATTGGTACTAGCAAGATTGTCTTTGGGAAGGCCAACATTATGAAAACAATACTTAGGGAAGAATAAAGCTGGCATGCAAAATTAGATAGACTGAGTTGAATGGCAGCTGTTGAATGGCAGCTGTCCACTAAGTAGAATATAGGTAATACAGCTTGCTTACTTTTTCAATGGCAAAATTCACATGTATCCACCTGCAATTATCAACATTAGGATAGAATCTAGAGGTTATATTTCATCAAACAATGAAAAAAACAAGTCTGCCTTGTTTCTTATTCCAAACTATTTTTTGTTCTTTATAGTGACTCTTTGCCACCGCTGATATCCAATAATCTGACCAACAGGGGTGTACTAATAAGATCATAGCGGGCGCCTGGGTGGCTCAGTTGGTTAAGCAACTGCCTTCGGCTCAGGTCATGATCCTGGAGTCCCGGGATCGAGTCCCGCATTGGGCTCCCTGCTCAGCAGGGAGTCTGCTTCTCCCTCTGACCCTCCCCCCTCTCATGCTCTCTCTCTCTATCTCATTCTCTCTCTCAAATAAATAAATAAAATCTTTAAAAAAAAAAAAAGATCATAGCTTCTATAAGCCATCGTGACATAACGTCCTTTAGATACCAAGATTATTTTGAAATATACATGAAATATATATGGAAAATCATCATTTCAATAGTTAAGTTACACTGAACTAGGACACCAGCAAGATGCCAGAAAAGGAAGCTCCATCCAACATTCCCCCACAAAAATACCAGTATCAACAAACACCCATGTATAAAAATACTTCATGAGAGCTCTGGATTCCAGGTGAGAGGTTACAGCACCCAGACTGAGCACAGAAATGAGAAAAAAATCACATGAACAGGGAAGGAAGAAGTATTCACTCTAGTTGAATCACTTTTCACCCAAGCATGGAGATTTCCTCTGCTTTGGAGTTCTCCCATAAAAGAGTGAAGTGAGTATTCAATTTCACTAGAGACTCAACCTCCAGACCTTCCCTTGTGGACCCTGGCACCAGACATATCCCTATGGACCAAGATTTTGACACATATAAGTAGTTCTTGGCACTAGGCTGAGGCATGAAGACTAAAATTTGAGGCCTGCCTTAGCACCAGGTGGGCCCTTGTAGACCTTGACTCCAGGCCCACATCAGTGCAGCCTTAACAAACTAAGGTGCAGGGACTATCCCAGCACCAGGCCACTCCTATGGACCCAAGGTCTGGGCCTGTCTCAGTGAGGGTGGTGCCAGCCTGGCCTCCATAAACCCAGACTCCAAGCCTGTTCCAGTGCTAGGTTGGCCTCTATAGAGCCAAGTATGAGGCCCACACCCATGAACCCAGGCACCAGACTGGCTTCATGGGACCTTGATGTGAGGCCAGCCCCTGTGACCCAGGAGTTCATGCACACATGGACCCATTTAACAAGGTTGCCTGCTTACAGACAGGAAACAGGTCTGTCTGTCCATGGACACAGGCAACAGGCCTTTCCATAGTCACAATGAGCCAGATCACCCAAATCTCTGGACAGACTAACTAGTGAAGAGTTTTCCCTGACCAAGCCAGTATGTAAACATTGAAAGAGGTAATTACTTCTTCAAAACAGTAGACACAAACACTAGGTGACAAGGGCCAAGGAGGATCAGAAAAACATACCACTGAATGAAAACATAAATCATTAGTAGCTGATTCTAGAGAAATGGAGTACTGTGAACTGCCTGAAAAAGAATTTATAATATCATCTTCAAGGAGTGCACTGAATTATAAGAGAACATAGATACACAACTAAATGAAATCAGAAGAACAAGAAATGAACAAAATGAGAAGTTTAACAAAGAAATATAAACCATAACAATAAAACAGAACTTCTAGAGCTAAAGCATACAGCAAATTAACTGAAACATTCAATAGACAGCTTTAACAGTAGACTTGATTGAGCAACAGAAATAATCAGCAAGTTTGATGACAGATTACCTGAATTTAACAGTAAGAAGGAAAAAATAAAAATGAAAAAGAATAAAGTCTAAAGGAGTTATGGAACATCATAAAGCAAGTCAATATACATTATGGAAGTCTCAGAAGGAGCAGAGAAAGAAAAATTTTGAGAAATTTGATTTAAAGAAACAGTGTCAGAAAAGTTCCCAAATCTGGGTACAAAAATAAACATACAGATTCTTGAAGTGCAAAAATCTCCAAATAGGGAGAAACTAAAGAAGTCTACACAAATCATTATAATCCAATTGTCAACAGTCATGGACAAACAGAGAATATTAACAGCATCAAGAGATAAGTAAATTTTCATATACAAGGTGACACCCCCCCTTAAGACTGCTAGTGATTTCTTAGAAGAAACCTGGGAGACCAGAAGAGAAAGGGAGGATATATTTAAAGTGTTGAGATAAAAACATGCAATAAGAATACTTTATAAGGCAAAATTGTTCTTCAGAAATGAAAATTAAATTTCTTTCTTAAAGTTATATTTCCCAGGCAAATAAAAGCTGAGAGAGTTTATCATCACTAGACCTGTCTTACAAGAAATACTAAAAGTAGTTATTCAAGTTGAAATGAGGGAATGCAAATTAGTGACATAAAAACTTATGAAAATATAAAACTTAGTGATAAAGGTAAGTATATAGTAAAATCTAGAATGTTCTTATACTGTAATGGTGGTATATACATCACATTTAGCTCAAGAATAAAAATCAAAAGACAACAGTACTTAAAAAATAGCTTCAATAATTGTTGATAGATCCACAACACAAAGAAATGTAAACTGACATAAAATACATAAAGTGTGGAGAAAGAAATAAAATGTAGAGTTTTGTATACAAATTTAAGCTGTTACCTTGAAATAGACTGTTATAAGTACAAAATATTTTATGTAAACCTCTTAAGAGTCACAAAGGAATAACATGTAGATACAAAAAAAGATAAAGACAAAAGTATCAGAGCATACCACATTAACACATTTTCAAATCGCAAAGGAAGAGAGTGAAAAGAACAAAAGAGCAAAAGAAATGAAGAGTCAGAAAACAATTAACAAATTGGTAATATTAAGTCTTAACCTATCAATAATTACTTTAAATGTAAATGGATTAAATTCTCCAATCAAGTGACATACAGTGGCTGAATGGATTAAGAAAAAAAACAAAAACAAAAACAAAAACGAGATCCACTATATGCATTGTTACACCATACACAAAATTCAACTAAAAATAGATTAGAGACATAAATATAAGATCTGAAAGTCTTAAATTATTAGAAGAAAACAGAGAAAAGTGTCTTTGATATAATCTTGGCAATGAGTATATCAGTGATTATAAAGCACAGGCAACGATAGTAAAAATAAATGTGGGATGACATCAAACTATAAAATTTCTGTACAGCATAGGCAACAATCAATGAAATGAAAAGCTAATCTATGGAATGGGAGAAAATATTTACAAACCATATATCTGATAAGGAGTTAATATCTAAAATATATTAGTAGCTCCTACAATTGAATAACAACATAACAAATAATGATTAAAAATGGGCCAATGACCTGGATATATATTTTCTAGTGAAGCTCCACAGATGTCCAACTGGTGCATGAAGCTGTATTCAACATTATTAATCATCAGGGAAATGTAAAGTAAAACAACAGTGACATCTCACCTCACAGCTGATAGGATGGCTATTTTTTTTTTTTTTAAGTAAGTATTGATGAGGATGTGGAGGAAAAAGAACTTGGTACACTGTCTAAGGGAATGTAAATTGGCACAACCATTATGGAATGTAGTGTGGAAATTTCTCACAAAATTAAAAATAAGATTACCATATGGTTCAGTGATCCTACTTCTGAATGTATATTCTAAAGGATTGAAATCAGCATCTCAAAGAGCTTCCTGCAGTCCCCTGCACTGCAGCATCATTCACAACAATGAGGATATGGAAGCAATTTAAATGTCTATTGTCAGATGAATAGATAAAGAAAATGTGATATCTGCATACATTAGAGTATTACAAAAGAAGAAAATTCTGCCATATGTGGCTACATGGATTTACCTGGAAGACAATATACTAAGTAAAATCAGTCACACACAAAAAAAGCAATTACTGTATTATCTCACTTACATGTAGAATCTAAAATAGTTAGACTCACATAAGTATAAAGTGGTGATTGCAGGAGCTTGGGAAGAGTGGGAATTGGGGAGGTGATTGTCAAAATGTAAGAAATACCATTTATGTAAGAAAAATAAAAACTGGAGATCTATTACACACCATAGTGCCTATAGCTATCAATATTGTAATGTATACTTAATTTTTTCTAAGTGTGTAGATCTTGTTAACTGTTCTTATCCCCAAAAAAGTAATAATAAAGAAGGTGGGAGGACACTTTGGAAAGTGATGTGATGTCTATGGTCTTGATGATGATGTTGGTTTCATGGCTGTATACTTATCTTCAGACTCATAAAGATGTAAACATTGAATATATGCAGCGTTTTTACATACCAATCATACCTTAATAAAGTAGTACTATTTTATTTACCTTTTTAATTTAAATTTTAGTTAAGTAAAATACAGTGCAGTATTAGTTTCTGGAGTAGAATTCAGTGATTCGTCACTTACATACAACAGCCAGTGCTCATCACAACAAGTGCCCTCTTTATTTTTTAAAGATTTTATTTATTTATTGGGGATAGAGAGAGAAAGATAGCAAGGGAGAGCACAAGCAGGGGGGATAGGGAGAAGCAGGATCCCCACTGAGCTAGAAGCCCGACATGGGGCTTGATCCCAGGACCCTGGGATCACAACCTGAACCAAAGGCAGATGCTCAACCAACTGAGTCACCCAGGCGCCCCAACAAGTGCCCTCTTTAATACCCATCAGCCATCTACCCCATCCCCCACCCACGTCCCTCCATCAAACCTCAGGTTGTTCTCCAAAAATCATAGGGAATTTCTATTTTTAACTTTTTGAGGAACCTCCAAACTTTTCCAGGCTGGCTGCATCAGTTTGCATTCCCAGTAACAGTGTAAGAGGGTTCCTCTTTCTCTGCATCCTCACCAAAACCGGTTGTTTCTTGTGTGGATAATTTTAGCCATTTTGACAGGTGTGAGGTGGTATCTCATCATAGTTTTGATTTGCATTTCCCTGATGATGACTGATTTGAGCATCTTTTCATGTGTCTGTTAGCCATTAGAATGTCTTCTGCCTATTTCTTAACTGGGTTATTTGTTTTTTTAGGTATTGAGTTTGAGAAGTTCTTTATAAGTTTTGGATATTAACCCTTTGTCAGATATGCCATTTGCAAATATCTTCTACCATTCCATAGGCTGCCTTTTACTTTTGTTGATTGTTTCCTTTGCTGTGCAGAAGCTTTTCATCTTGATGAAGTCCCAAAAGTGCATTTTTGCTTTTGTTTCCCTGGCCTCCAGAGATGTGTCTAGTAAGAAGTTACTACAGCTGAGATCAAAGAGGTTACTACTTGTGTTCTCTGGATTTTGATGGTGTCTTGTCTCACATTTAGGTCTTTCAAACATTTTGAATTTATTTTTGTGTATAGTATAAGAAATTTGTTCAGATTCATTCTTCTGAATGTTGCTGTCCAGTTTTCCCAACACCATTTGTTGAAGGGACTTTTTTTTTTTTTAACATAACCTCAAGATTTTATTGTCTTCATAATATTAACAAAATATGAAGCTTAGAACTGGATCACTTGGCCCTTTCTCTTCCTATCTCCTCCCAGTTCAAAATGCTTGCATCTCTTAATAGCCAGCATTCTCTTAGATCTGCAACTGGGCTCAACACATTCAAGCCTCAGCACAATCTTCTTTGTAGTTTTAGCCTTTTTCCAGAAAATCGGCTTAGTCTGCCCACCATAGCCACTCTGCTTCCTGTCATAATGCCGCTTTCCCTGGGCATAAAGAGAATCTTTGCCCTTCTTGTACTGTGTCACTTTGTGGGGCTGGTGCTTGCCACACTTCTTGCAGAAAGTCCAGTGGGTTTTAGGAACGTTCACCATGTTTGCGAGAGTGCTATCGGCACGGAAAGAAAGAGCGGGACTATCTTTATTCCATTGGATATTCTTTCCTTATTTGTAGAAGATTAGTTGACCATATAGTTGTGGGTTCATTTCAGGGTTCTCTATTCTTTTCCATTGATCTACATATCTGTTTGTGTGCCATTACAATACTGTCTTGATGAAAACAGTTTTGTAATATAGCTTGAAATCTAGAATCGTGATGTCTCTAGTTTTGTTTTTCTTTTTCAGAATTGCTTTGGCTATTAGTGGTCTTTTGTGGTTCCATACAGATTTTAGGATTGTTTATTCTAGCTCCTTGAAAAACGATAGTGGTATTTTGATAGGGATTGTATTAAATGTGTAAACTGTTTTGGGTAGTGTAGACATTTTAACAATGTTTGTTCTTCCAATCCATGAGCATAGAATGCCTTTCCATTTCTTTGTGTCGTCTTCAATTTTTTTTTTTTATAAATGTTCTATAGTTGTCAGATTACAGATCTTTTACCTCTTTACTTAGGTTTATGCCTAGGTGTCTTACTGTTTTTGGTGCAATTGCAAGTGGGAGTGATTCTTTCATTTCTTTTTCTGCAGTTTCATTATTGGTGTATAGAAATGCAACAGGTTTGTGCACATTGATTTTATATCCTGCAAATTTACTGAATTCATGTATTAGTTCTAGCTTTTTTTTGTGGAGTCTTTTGGGTTTTCTATATAGAGTATCATGTTTTCTGCAAATAGGGAAAATTTGAATTCTTCCTTGCCAATTAGTTTTAAAAAATAGTTTAGCCACACTAACTGTAGACAAAAAGCAATAATTCATATGATCCCTAACACATTAAGCTTAAGTGACAGTAAAATGGCCACTTGTATTTCCTCATATGTAAATTCTGTGAATGGAGTGCTGACATTTTGCTTATATCCATATCCATATCCATTAGTTCTGTGGCAGATGACATTGTCTCTGTTTCTTTTCTTTGTTGAGAGTTCCTCCTCTTACTCATTCTGTCAAAGGATGGTTGAGTGAATGAGTGGAGTCCAATATATCAAACACGATCCAAGCAAAATGCACCCTAGGAAAATCTGGAGCGGTCAGAAGCCACCACCAATAAAAAACAAAGCCAAAATGAAACACAAGAATAAAATTTATTAAATTAAAAAAATTTTAAAAAGGGAGGGCGAGGGGAAGGGTGGCTATAATCTCTCAGTGTGGACAAAAGCAGGGTGTTTCAGTTGTTCCTGGGTATATTTTGGTCTGTTTGTTAGAGGACACTACTTCTCAAAATTACTAAGTAAAACTTGTATTTATAAAAAGGTAAATTGAACAGTGAAAAAAGGACTACAGTGAAGCATATATCTATAAAAAAATACACGTGGAAAAGCACAAAAAAATATGTGTGAAAAAAATATAGGTGTGAAAAAGTACAAGTGAATAGTGAAAAAAGGACTACAATAAAGCATATATCTATAAAAAATATAGGTGTGAAAAAGCACAAAAATATAGATGTAAAAAGGTACTATGATATACTAAACGTCTGGTTGAGATGAGAAAAAGGTAAAAAGAAAAAACAGAAAAAACCTAAGAGAAAGAATAAAAAGAAAAAGAGAGTATATCTGAAAAATAAGCCACGAGGCAACGCCTGGAGCTCAATATACAATTTTCCCCTGGCATTGGGATTTTTAGTCTTTTTTTTTTTTAATATTTTATTTATTTGACAGAGAGAGACACAGTGAGAGAGGGAACACAAGCAGGGGGAGTGGGAGAGGGAGAAGCAGGCTTCCCGCCGAGCAGGTAGTCCAATACAGGGCTCGATCCCAGGACCCTGAGATCATGACCCGAGTGGAAGGCAGACGCTTAACGACTGAGCTACCCAGGTGCCCCTGGATTTTTACAGTTTTAATGTGATCCATAGGGTTGTCCTCCTCTTGTTCTTCCAGCCTATCTCCTGGGAGAGGGGCCTGTCTCCCCCTTTCTCAGGTAACCCTGCTTGGGTGGAGTTGCCCTGCCCCCTCTCAGGGGGATAGGCTTAGTGAGAACCAGATTACAGTTCTTTTGTTCTCTGGTGGCTTTTCGAGCCTCTTCCAAGGGTCAGAACAAAAATGACCACACCCAAACCTCTGGCCCAGAGCAGAGAAATTGCAGTCCGCTCTCTTCACTGTACCCTCCAGGACAAACAGTCTCCATTTCTGTGTGTACTGAGGAAAACCGCAGCCTCCCATGGTGCACGCCCACAGTGACTCTCTCAGAAGTCATCCCAGGGGCCCGGGAGAATCCCTGCCCTTTATGCTTCTAAACGCGTGAGCAGCCCAGGCTCTGAGTGCACCCGCAGCTCCTGGGTCTTGTCTGGGCATTGATCTAGAGCCCTTTCCTGGCCACTACCGCTCTGAGAATTTTTGCCTAGTCCCTGGCACAGGCTCCTGATTTTTTTTTTTTTTTTTTTTTTTTAAGGCTGCCCAGAAGAGTGATTCTCAACCGGCCGGCTTGCAGTTTATGGCAATTGGAGCTGAGAGACCTCTCCTGGGCTCGCTGACCTTAAGCCACTTCCTGGCTCTCCTGCTCTGGCACTCTGCTGGTCCAGGAAGCCCCTTTGGCTCTGAGGCTTCTCCTACCCTGAGCCCACAATGTTCTATCTATAATTCTGCCTTTTCATTTCCAGAGCTCCTTTCAGAGAGTGATGTCGCTCCCTAGAGCAGATTTCTAAGGGTTCCAATTTTGTGCTCTGGTGTTATATCACTTTTCAGGCTCCAGTTTATGGAGGCTCCCTCCCCCTTCTGTTAATCTTCCAATGTCTCCCTGCAGATTCACAACTCCACCCTTCCTACCTCTCAAAAAGCCGTGCTTGTCTGCTTGTAGAGATCCAGATACATATTCTTATATCTCAAGCTGATTTCTTGGGTGTTCAGAGTGGTTTGGTAGCTATCCAGCTAAATTCAAGGGATCAGTTGAAACGGGGTCCCCTAATCCTCCACCATCTTGCCTTTCTCTGATCCTGAAATGAATAAACAAATCTTTAAAAAAAAAATAAATTCTGTGGAGAGCATGTGAACACTCAGATACAATTTTGTTTGCTGCAAAATCCACATGGTAATTTTGATTGCAGCTCATTAAAAAAAAAAAGACGTTATTCTGAAATAATTATAGATTGACAGGAAATCCAAAGAAATGTACAAAATGTTTCAATACCAATTCATCCAGATTCCCCCAGCAACAACATTTTGCATACCTATAGTACAATATCAAACCCAGGCAATTGACATTTAAACAATCTTAGGCCATATTAAGATTTCACTAGTTATATACTTATTCATTTATGCATGTGTGTGCATATATGTGTGTGTGCATCCATGTGTAGCCCTATGCAAGAATTGAACACATTTGTATCATAATGTTATCTTCACCACAATCAAACTATTTAACTGTAACTTCACCCCATGTTTCCCTGGTACTACTCCTTTTTAGTCACACCTATTAACCCTCTGCCCATCCTTAACCACTGACAACTAGTCTATTATCAATCTCTGTAATTATATTATTTTATAAACTTTAAAAGTAATCATGTAGTAGTGCATTCAAAACTTTTTTCCACTCAAAATAATTTCCTTGGGATTTATATAAGTTTTGCACATACCGAAACTTTTTTGTTTTGTTTTGTTTTTTTATTGCAGAATAGTATTCCACAGAATACCATGGTTTCTTTAACCATTCTTCTGTTGAAGTACATTTGGGTAGATTAAAGTTTGGGGCTATTATAAATAAAGCTGGTATAAATAATCATTCACAAAGTCCTGTGTAAAAATAAGTTTAGTTTCTGTGGGATACATGCCTAATCCATTTTTAGTATTAGAAGAAACTGTCAAAAACTTTTCACATTCTTACCAGAAAACTATGTGTGACTCAGTTCCTCCAAATCCTTGACTGATTTTGGAGTTAACAATAGATATATAGATATTAGATATAGACTTTTTTAAAAAATTTGGCTATTGTGATAGGTGTGCCATAATATTTTGTAGTTTTAATTTGAATTTCCATATATATATACCACTTCTTCTTTATCCATTCATCAGTTAATGGACATTTGGTCTCTTTCCATAATTTGGCTATTGTTGATAATGCTGCTATAAATATCAGGGTGCATGTATCCTTTCAAATTAGTATTTGGTATTCTTCGTGTAAATACCTAGTAACACAATTGTTGGATTGAGGGGTAGTTCTATTTTTAATTATTTGAGGAACCTCCATACTAAATTTGTGTATCAGTTCTAGCAATTTTTTGGTAGGGTCTTTTGGGTTTTCTATATAGAATATCATGTCATCTGCAAATAGTGTTAGTTTTACTTCTTCCTTGGCAATTTGGATGCCTTCTATTTCTTTTTGTTGTCTGATTGCTATGGCTAGGACATCCAGTACTATGTTAAATAAGAGTGGTGAGACTGGATATATTTGTCTTGTTCCTGGCCATTGTGGAAAATCTCTCAGTTTTTCTCCATTGAGGATGATATTAGTGATGAGTTTTTCATACATGACCTTTATTATGTTGAGGTATGTTCCCTCTAAACCTAATTTGTTGAGGGTTTTTTTTTTGTTTGTTTGTCTGTTTTTTGTTTTTGTTTTTGTTTTTTTGAATGGATGTTGTACTTTGTCAAATTCTTTTTCTCCATCTACTGGAATGATCATATGTTCTTACCCTTTCTTTTATAAAAGTGGTGTATCATGTTGATTGATTTGTGAACATTGAACCACATTGCAACCCAGGAATAAATCCCACATGATCGTGGTGAATGATTTTTTTTTTTTTTTTTAGTGTATTGTTGAATTCAGTTTGCTAGTATTTTATTGAGAATTTTTGCATCCATGTTCATCAGGAATATTGACCTGTAGTTCTCTTTTATAGTGGAGGGTCTTTATCTGGTTTTGGTGTCAGGGTAATGCTGACCTCATAGAATGAATTTGGAAGTGTTCCTTACTTTTCTTTTTGGGAATAGTTTGAGAAGAAGAGGTATTAACTCTTCTTTAACTGTTTAGTAGAATTCCCCTGTTAAGCCATCTGGCTCTGGATTTTTGTTTGTTCGGAGATTATTTTTTATTACCGATTCAATTTCTTTGCTGATTATCAGTTCAAACTTTCTATTTCTTCCTGTTTCAGTTTTGTTAGTTTATATGTTTCTAGGAATTTATCCATTTCTTCCAGGTTGTCCAATTTGTTGGCATATAGTTTTTCATAATATTCTCTTATAATTGTTTGTATTTCTGTGGTGTTGGTTGTTATTTCTCCTCTCTCATTTGTGATTTTATTTATTTGGGTCCTTTCTCTTTTATTTTTAATAAGTCTGGCTAGAGGTTTATCAGTTTCATTATTTTTTTTTCCAAAGAAACACCTCCTCATTTCATTGATCTGTTGTATTGTTTTTTGAGTTCTTTATCATTTATTTCTGTTCTAATCTTTATTATTTCCTTCCTTCTGCTGCAGTTTAAATTCATTTATTGTTCTTTTTCTAGCTTCTTTAGGTGTAAGGATAGGTTGTTTATTTTATTTTTTTATTTTTCTTGCTTCTTGAGGTAGGCCTGTATTGCTATATACTTCCCTCTTAGGACTGCTTTTGCTGCATCCCAAAGGTTTTGGACTGTTGTGTTTTCATTTTTGTTTGTTTCCATGTATTTTTTTTTAATTTCTTCTTTGATTTCCTCATTGAGCCATTCATTCTTTAGTAGTATGCTGTTTAAGCTACATGTGTTTGTGGTCTTTTCTAGATTTTTTTCTTGTGGTGGATTGCAATTTCCATAGCATTGTTGTCAAAAAAGATGCACGGTATGATCTCAATGTTTTCATATTTGTTGAAAGCTGATTTATGACTTAATATGTGATCTATTACAGACAATGTCCTGTGTACATTGAAAAGAATGTGTATTCTGCTGTTTTAGGATGGGATGTTCTAAATATATGAGTTAAGTCCAGCTGGTCCAGGTTGTCTTTGAAAGTCATTGTTTTATTTTCGATTTTCTGTTTAGATGATCTGTCAATTGATGTAAGTGGGGTGTTAAGTCCCCTAATATTATTGTATTTTTATCAATTAGTTCCTAAATGTTATTAACTGATTTATATATTTTGGTGCTCCCACAATGGATGCATATTTGCAATTGTTAGATTTGACCCTTTACTATGATATACTGCCCTTCTTCATCTCTTGTTTCTGTCTTTGTTTTAAAGTCTTGTTTGTGTGATATAAGTATTGCTACTGCAGCTTTCCTTTGACATCCATTTTATTGATAAATATTTCTCCATCTCCCCACTTTCAATCTGCATGTGTCTTTTGGTCTAAAATAAGTCTCTTTTAGGCAGCATATAGAAGTGTCTTGATTTTTAGTCCATTTTGACATTCTATATCTTTTGATTGGTGTGTTTAGTCCATGGACATTCAGAGTAATTATTGATAGATATGTATTTATTGCCATTTTAATACTTGTTTTGTCATTGTTTCTGGAGATTTCCTCTGATCCTTTGTTGTCTTTGTCACTTTTTGTTTTTCCTTTTCACTGAAAGAGTCCCCTTTGATATTTGTTGCAGGGCTGGTTTATTGGTCAGAAACTCCTTTACTTTTTGTGTGTCTGGGAAACTCTTGAACTCTCCTTCTATTCTGAATGATAGCCTTGCTGGACAGAGTATTCTTGGCTGCACATTTTTTCCTTCTTGCACTTTGAATATATCATGCCACTCTCTTCTGGCTTGCCAAGTTTCTGTTTAGAAATCTGCTACTAGCTCTAAGGGTCTTTCCTTTTAAGTCTAGGACATCTTTTATCTTGTTGCATTTAAGATTTTTTCTTTATCACTATATTTTGCAAATTTAATTACAATATGTCTTGGTGCCAGCCTGCTTTTGTTGATTTTGATGGAAGTTCTCTGTGCCTCCTGGATCTGGATGTCTGTTTCCTTCCCCACCTTAGGGAAGTTCAGCTATTATTTCCTCAAATAAACCTTCTGCCCCCTTTTCTGTCTCTTATTCTTCTGGGACTGCTATAAAGGAATGTTATTACATTTGATGGAGTCACTGAGTTCCCTAAGTCTGTTTTATTTTTCCATTATTCTTCTTTCTCTCTTTTGTTTGGCTTCATTATTTTCCACTATTTTGTCCTCAAGGTCACAAATTTGTCCCACTGTTTCTTCTAGTCTGCTATTCATTGTATCAAGTTTGTTTCCAATCTTATTTATTGCATTCTTCATTTCTGATTGATTTTTTAACTCCTTTATCTCTGTGATAAGGGTCCACCTGATGTTCTCCATTCTTTTCTCAAGCCCAGTGAGTGAGTGTCCTTGTGGTTGTTACTTCAAATTCTCCATCAGGCATGTTACTTATATCTCTTTTGCTTAGATTTCTGATTGTGGCCTTTTCTTATTCTTTCATTTGGGATAAATTCCTCAGTCTTGGTATTTTGTCTAAGCCTCTGCCTTATCCTGTGTGTAAGAAAAGCCACTTATGTTTCCTGCTCCTGAAATTAATGGCTTTATGAAGAAGAAGTCATATAGTGTCCAGGGCCTGGTGCTTCAGGGACTGTCTCTGGTATATGCTGCATGAAGTCTGCTGCTGTGTTTTGGCTGCTCTATCCTTCAGGCCAGTCATCTGCAGAGGCTTTCCTTGCCTACAGTGGGCAATATTCGGTCCTTGGCCAGAATATGGTGAGTTTTAATTAGGTATGCTCTGGTCTGCTTATTAAATGAGACCTGACAGTATTTCCACTATAACTGAAATTTTGCAGAACTGTGTTTGGGAGACTTGGTGTGGACAGTAGTTTTTGCTGGTCTTCTGGGGAAGTGACCCACCATGCTGACACTGAGGCCAGCTTGACTGAGAAGGACAGTCCTTCAAGAGTGTAGTGGTTTGAGACTTTGTGTAAGCATGTTAGGCACCCAGTGTGGGCACTGTGATTCATCCTGCATGTGGATCTGTGTTTGTGCTGAGGGGTGGGGAAGGGACATGTTGCCAGCCGGCTCCTTCGTCCCTGAAGAGGCCTCTCCATGAACCATGAATGCTGCCTTTTAGTGAAACTCTCAGAGAAGAGGGACTAATTTACCCCTGTATGACCCAGGCATTTTTCAGGTCATTGTGTCTATGCTGTCTGCCTCAGGTCTTTGTTTGTTTGTTTGTTGTTTTTGTTTGTTTTGTTTTGTTTTGTTTTGCCTTCCTTCTCTCAAGGAGCCACACAATGCCCTCAGGGCTCTATCCCATCCAAGCCTGCTGACCTTTAAAACTCCAGGCTTTAGAGATGTGGTGTGGTAGGGACTTGTGCTGGTCTTCTGGGAGAGAGGCCCACCACCCTGGGACTGAGGCAAGCTAGACTGAGAAGGGCAGCCCCACTAGAGTGCAGGGTTGTGGGTCTTGGCATAAGCAAGGTAGGCAGCCAGTGTGGGCACAGCACTGCTTCCTGTAGGTGGCTCTGTTCTTATGTTGAGGGGTGGAGAAGGGAAATGGCACCAGGCAGCTTCTTTGTTCCTGGAGATTCATCTCAGTGAATGCTCCCTTTCAAGGATCTGCTCCAAGAAGAATGAATACTCTCCCCAATGTGTGCCCCAAGCATTCATTAAATCATTGTTTCCATACTGTCTTTGCCCAGTTTCTTTGCCTGCCTTCTCTCTAAGAGCAGGGCTGTGCCCTTAGGGGTCTACCCTTACCCATGCCCTCTGACCTTTAAAATTCCAGTCTTTAAGCCCTGCCGATAACAAGAGCTTATTAAAATCAGCTCCTCTCATTTTCCATGCCAAAGGCTTTAGGGAAAAGTTCTCCTTGTGAATTCCGCTGTGTGTTCTACTCTCTCTTGCCCTTCTCCACAGCCATAGCTCACTCCCCTCCAGAGCAGGGGAGTTCTCTTTCTTCCCTAAGTCAGGTCTCTACACTTCATACATTCTTTGATGTTCCCTCTTCTCTCTCTTTAGCTGTCAATCTTCAGGTTGACTGTGGAGTATTTATGATGATTTGATAAATATCTAATTGTGTTCCTGGGAGAGGAAGAGCCTAGGGTCCTCCTACTCCACTGCCTTCTTCCTCTACCAAAACTGGCTATATTCTTTTGTTGTTTTTGTTAATTAATTTATACATGGGATGTGGTGTTTGAACTCATGACCCAAAGATCATGGGTTACATGTCCTATCGACAGCTCACCAGGTGTCCCTTACATAGGATTATGATAGACATGATAATAACATCTCCCCTCCAAAGGTGTCCACATATTAATCCCCAGAACCTGAGAATACGTTATGTTACACAACAAGGATAAATATATTTTCAGATAGATTTACAGTTGGTAATCATTTTGCTTTGATAAGGAAAGATTATTTTGGATTATCTGGATTGGCTTAATACAAGGGCCTTAAAAATAAGAGGTAGGCAGGAGTGACAGAATCAAAAAAGGAGACAATAATATGGGAGCAGAGTTCAGAGTGATGACATTGTTGGTTTGAAGATGCAAGGGATCAAAAGCCAATAAATTAGGTAAACTCCAAGAAGCTAGAAAGGGTAAGAAAATAGACAGTCTCCTACAGCCTACAGAAGGGAAAACAGTCCTTCCAACATATTAATTTTAGTTCAGTGAGGCCTATTTTGGACTTTTAACTGGCAGAACTGTAAGATAATATTTTTTGTTGTTAAAGTTAATAAATTTGTAGTAATTTTTACAGTAGGAATAGGAAACAGATACAGTAATTTGTAAGTATTTTCTCCCAAACTGTAGTTTATCTAATGAACTCCTTCATGGGGTCTCTCATAGAGAAAAGGAAATAATATTGGTGAGGTTTAAAATCTCAGTTTTTCATTTTATGGAGCATGCTTTTTGTATGAAGTCTGAAAAAATCTTTGTTTAGTCCTAGGTCCTGAAGATTTTCTTTCTTTTTTTTTTTTCTAAAAGTTTTAAGAGTCCTTTGTTTTACATTTAAGTCCATGATCCATTTTGAGTTATTTTTATTATTATTATGTTCAGTTAGCCAACACATAGTGCATCATTAGTTTTTGATGTAGTGTTCAATGATGCATTAGTTGTGTATAACACTCAGTGCTCATCACAACACATGCCTCCTTAATATCCATTACCTGGCTACCCCATCTCCCCACCTCCCTCTCCTCTGAGTTAAATTTTGTATAAGGTGTGAGGTTTAGTTTTGAGACAGTTGCTCATGCTTTCTCTCATTTATGGATGTTCAGTTTCTCTAGCAGAATTTAGTGAAAAATGTATTCCTCTTCAATTGGATTGTTTTTGCTTGTTTGTTAAAATTAACTGGACACAGTTGTATAACTATTTGTAGATTATTCTGTAGTGTCCATTTATGTGTTTATTTCTCATAAGTTCATCTAAATACCACATTGTTTTGGATTAGGGGAGCTAAATACTAAGTCATGAAATTAGAAAGAGTGAACCCTTTTACTTTATTCTTCTTTTTTCAAGATTTTTTTGACTATTTTATTGCTTTTCCTTTTTTGTTTAAATTTCATAATAAGCCCTTTTCATTTATGAAATTACTTATTTACATTTTTTTTTTAGAAACTGCATTTAACATATAGGTAAATTTAGAGAATTGACATTTTTTACTATATTGAGTCTTTTAATCTGTGAATACTATATATTTCTCCATATAATTAGGTATTATTTGATTTTTGTCATCAGCATCTGGTAATTTTTGTCATCCAAAAGCTGTACATGTTTTGTTAGATTTATAATTATTTCATTTTCTTTTGAGTAATTGTAAATGACATTATGTTTTTAAATATCAGCTTCTTATTCTACATTGTCAGTATACAGAAATGCAATAGATTTTTCTATGCATTGATCTTGTATCTTGTGATCTTATTAAATTTATATATTATTTTTAGAAAAATTTTGTAGAACACTCGGGTTTTTTTAATGCAGATAATTATGTTGTCAAGAAATAAAAACAGCTTTGTTCCTTCTTTTCCAAGTGTGTTTTATTTATTTTTCTTTTCTTATAGCAATGCTTACACATTCCAACACTGTTGACTAAGAATGGTAATAGTAAATATTTTTGCTTTGTTCCTTAGAGAGAAAACATCCAATCATTCACCTTTAAGTATGATGTTACCTGAAGTTTTTTTGTTTTGTTTTGTTTTGTTTTTGCAGATGGTCTATACGTGATTAAGAAAGATTCCCTTTATAGTTCACTGAGTGTCTATAACATAAATGGGTATTAAATTTTGTCAAATGATTTTCCTCCTCACTTGATATTATCATATGATTTTTCTTCTTCATTCTGTTGATATAGTGGATTCTATTGACTTATTTTTGGGTATCAAGCCAGCCTTTAATATCTGGAATAAATCCCATTTTTTTGTAGTATGTTATTCTTTTTTTTATTAAGTTCAATTAGCCAACATATAGTACATCATTAGTTTTTGATGTAGTGTTCAATGACTCATTAGTTGTATATAACACCCAGTGCTCATCAGATCACGTGCCCTCCTTAATGCCCATCACCCAGTTACCCCATCCCCGTTTTTAGATTATATTTTGTAAAATTATTTTTTTGTAAAAATATTTTTTTGTAAAAATATTTTTATTGAGAATTTTTTAGTTTATGAGATATTGGTTTGCAGGTTTCTTTTCTGGTGCTTAGTCTGTTTTTGGTGTCGGTATGTACTAATCAGGTTTGTTCTGAGAAACAGAAGCAATAAGTCATGTATATATAAATAAAAGTATATTTTAAGAAATTGGCACATATTTGGCTGGCAAATCCAAAATCTACAGATTAGGCCAGCCACTTGGAGACCCAAAAGAAGACAATATTCTTCTTTAAATCAAAAGTCATGTACTACAGAATTCCGTCTTGCTTGTGGAAGGTCAGTCTTTTGTTCTATTTAAGACTTCAATTGATTGAATGGGGTCCACGTACATTATGGAAGGAAATCTGCTTTACCATACTCAAATTCTGCTACTAAAAGTTAATATCATCAAAAACTTTCACAGAAACATCTAGAATAATTTTTTATTTGTAATTTAAATTTAAATTTAATCAATGTTTCCTTTATGTACATTGGAGTTCTGTTGTTTGGTTCATGTACATTTTAGATTGTAATATCTTCGTGGTGGATTGATCCTATTTTACTTGAGCCCCTATTAATCTTATTATTTATATGATTTAATATGCCCACTCCCTTTTTAAATAATGTTTGCATGATATATATTTTTCAATTTTTTAACTTTCAGCCTACCACTGTCATTAGTTTTTTTTTTCAATGTTCAATTAGCCAACATACAGTACATTGCTAGTTTTTGATGTAGTGTTCCATGATTCATCAGGTTTGAAGCAACTTTCTTGTAGATAACACAGAGTTGGTGTGTGTGTGTATTTATCCACTCTGATAATTTATCTCTTTTAATTGTATTTAGACCCCATTTACATTTAAAGTATTTACCGATATGTAGCTTCCATGTCTGCCATTTTTTTTTCTGTTTGTTCTTTTCCCATTTCTTTCTGTGTTGCTTGTATATTCTTTTAAAATTCCATTTGGAGTTTATATTTTTAGTCCATTGTTTTGTGTTTACTCCGTGGTTACTTTGGGTATTAACATATACATACATATATAACTTATCAGCGCCTACAAGTATTGAAGTTTTACCACTTCAAGTGTGGTGTAGAAACCTTACTTTCATTAGGTCCCTTTATCCTCCCACTTTAAACATGATTTTCTTAAGAATTTTTTTATGTGCATTGAAAACCACACTAAACAATGTTATTGTTTTAATGATAAAATTTGTTTAAAGAAATTCATTAATTGAAAGAAAGATAATCTGTTATGTTTATCTCTATTTTTAAAAGATTTTATTTATTTGACAAAGAGAGACACAGGAAGAGAGGGAACAGGGGGAGTGGGAGAGGGAGAAACAGTCCTCCCACGGAGGACCCTGGTATTGTGACCTGAGCTGAAGGCAGAAGCTTAATGACTAAGCCACCCAGAAGCCCCTGTTTACCTCTATTTTTATCTATTTTCTTGCACTTATTTCTTTTCTAAACATCCCAACTTTGTGTTTTATTTTATTTTTTTTTTAATTTTCTGAACCTTGTTTGTTATCACTTTATTTCTATTTGGAGATTTTTCTTTAGCTATAATTTAAATACAAGTCTGCCAGCAAAAAAATTCTCTTGATTTTCCTTCTTCAAAGAATGTCTTTAGTTCTCCTCCATTCCTGAAGAATAGTTTTGCTGAACACAAGATTATAAACTGACAGTAATTTCTCCTTAAATACTTGAATAAATGTTGTGGTTCTTTCTGACCTCACTTTCAGATGAGAAATCCACTATGATTTGCATTATTTTTCCTTTCTCTTGGGCTGTTTTTAATGGTTTTTCTATTTGGTTATTTTTGCAGAGCTTACTTATGATGTGATGGAGAATGGATTTCTTTGGATTTAACCTATTTGAGATTTGCTGACTTCTCAAATCTGTAGGTTTATGTCTATTGCCAAAATTGGCAAGGTTTCACTCATTATTTTTTATGTATTTATTTACATGTAATGGACACAAAATGTTACATTGGTTTCAGGTGTATAACATAGTTATTCAACATCTCTATACATTATGCTATGCTCACCACAAGTGTAGCTACCATCTGTCATTATACAATACCATTATAATGTCATTAAGTGACATTTGATTCCATGACTTATTTATTCCATAATTGTAAACCTGTATCTCCCACTGCCATAACACATTATTTTTTAAAACAGTTTTTCAGTCCCATACTCTTTTGCCTGTTCTTCTAGGACTCTGATAATAAAAATGCCAGATCTATTATTATCATCTGAGACCTCATTGTTCATTTTCTTTTAGTTTCCTTTCTCTCTTATTATATTGAGTAAATTATATCAATTTGTTTTGTAGTTCACCAATTCTATTCTCTGTCATGGACTGTATACTATGAGTCCCATGCTGGAAATTTTACTCATTTCTCTTAGTATACTTTTTTTTTCTTATTGCATTTTTCAGTTTTATAATTTCCCTTGTTTTTTAATAACTTTTATTTCATTGTTGATACTTTCTATTCTTTCATTATTTCAAGAAAAATTTTTAGTTGTTAAGGATTTTAATGCAACTGTCATAAAAATGCTTTGTCAGCAAATTTCAACATCTGATTTACTTCCACAATTGGTGTGTTTTTTTCCTCTTAAGCAAGTTTTGCTAATTCTTTGTATAATGAGTGAGTTTCCATTGGATGTTGGATATTTTGTTAATTTTATTAGGAGGCTCTTGATCCTATAAAAAAATCTATTTTAGGAGAAAGTTACCTTGGTTAGGCTTAGCATATAGATTCTGACCTAATTTTGTGGATTTCCCTTCCTATGATAGTCTATCCCCTGAGACTTTGTAATTTTATTCTGGTCCGCTTCATTCATCTGGTGCTGCTGGTACTTCCACATGATACCTGCTTGTGCTGTCTGTGGGAAAAGAACACACTTCTCTGGCTTCCTGATTTTCCTGGATGACCACCTACAGAGCATAAGGGAGCAGCCAATGGGCCTGGATCTTTTCATGTCACTGGGTGGAGGGCAAAAAACATAGATCTTTTATGCTTCTGCTTCTACTAGTATGTGAGACAATCCTTGAGGAAGCCAGTATGTCTTCTTTTTTTCCAGGTTCCAGAGTCTTTTTGCCATTAACTGTTGAATAATTTCTGGGGTGTTTAGCTCTATTTACAAGGAAATAACCAGGAAAAGTGAATATATGAGATATTGTTCTGAAACTAGAAACACTAGGTCATTTTTTTTCAAATTTTTCTATTTGAATCAACATCTCTCAGCCAGGAAAAGCAAAAATAAAAAGGCATGGACTGTGTGTTGATATCTGCTGACTAATGCCTACAGTGATCAATCAGCACAAAAGATAGGCTGCATTTGAATGAGCTACTCACCTTTGGTTTCAACAGGTATAATTCTTGTTGATTGAGTAATTTTCCTTTTCCTTTTTACTTATCAAACATGTTTTTAGAAGTGAATAAGCATATAATTCACAATTCAAATTGCACAAGAATGACAATAACAAGTAATACCCACACTCTAAAGATGTAAATTTCATCTCCTGAAAATATTCACAATAATGTGCCAGAGGTTCTGGAAAAATTCCCTAAAGAAGAGTTCTCAAGACGTTTTGAACAATACTAACATCTCAGTAGTAAATTAGTAATTTCTCCAGGCTTTGCTTTTGATGGGGACAGTACACATTTTACTGTGTCCTTTGTATGTGTATTAGAATCACGTTACTTTAATTTGTGCATTAATCTTCTAAGCCCTGTTAGATAATAAGATGTTTTACAGTAAAGATTGTGTCATTGTCCACTTAATACTCTATGCGTGACACAGAGTAATGTTTATATGCTGAGTAAATGAACAAATGGTTTTCCTTTTTCTAGGTTTTCCTTTTCACAGTATATTTCTTTTTAATTTATTTTTTCTTACTGTATGCCCATTAATGACATACTGATTGACAGTGAGTACCATGGTATGACATCATCAGTAGTACCATGGTGAGAAAGAAGCAATGTGTCTAACTGATTTTGTCTCCCTTAGCATTAAATTAATGCAGAAATTCAGTAATTCCCATTCAAAGGTCTGGAAGTGATGATCACATCTCCAGAATATAAAATTTGAACTTTTAACAAAAATGCTTATTAAAATGTCAGAGTTGGGATTTTCATAAGAGATACGTCAAACATTGCTATAGACCCTGAGGAGGAAGCATCAACTCTTTACTCCCATTTCTTCTAGGAAGATTAGAAAATCAACTTGAATAAACACATAAGAGGTTTTAGAACACATTAGTCTATTTGTAAAAGAAAACTTTATTACTTGTATATTGATAGTAAACTTTACTTTTTAAACAGAAGTATGAAAACTTCTAATATTAGTTTGCAATTAGAAAACTTTTCAAATATGTATGAAAATCCAATTCAAGAAATTTGCTTAATTGTGCACTAGTGAAAAATACCAGAGATACTCCATTTCTCATTTTAGTTCTATCATGTTTTGCTTTATGTAGTTTAAAACTCCATCATTAAATATATGTATAGTTAAGATTATTATGTTGTATCTTTGTTGTGAATTGACCCTTTTAACATTATGTAATATTCCTCTTGATACCTGATACTGTCCTTTGTTCTGAGATATTCTGAGTCTTATATTAATAAAGACACTCAATTTTTTAAATTTAGAGTTTCATGGTAAATATATTTCACCCTGTTGCATTAAAGTACTTATATGAATATATGCAAAGTGAGCTTCCTAAAGAAAATGTATTATTTGATCTTGTTTTTATTAAGTATAACTAACATACAGTGTTATATTACTTTCAGGCCTACAATATAATGATTCAACAATTCTGTACAGTACTGCGTGTTCATCACAATAAGTGTATTCTTAAGCCCCTTCATCTGTTTCATCCATCCATTGACCCATCTCACCTCTGTCAACTACAGGTTTGTTCTCTATAATTAAGAAATATTTTTGGTCTCTTTTTTTTTATTGTATTGTTTTATAAATTCCACACACGAGTGAAATTATATGTCATTTTTCTTTCTCTCACTGACTTATTTCACTTACAATTATACCCTCTAGATTCACACATGGTTATCGAAATGGCAAAATTTCATTTTTTTTTATGATCAGTTAGCCAACATATAGTACATCATTAGTTTTTGATGTAGTGTTCAATGATTCATTAGTTGTGTATAACACCCAGTGCTCATCACAACATGTACCATCCTTAATACCCATCACCTGGCTACCCCATCCCCCCACCGCCCCCTTCTGTAACCCTCAGTTTGTTTACCGAAGTCCAGAATATTTCATGGTTTGTCTCCTTCTCTGATTTCTTCCCATTCAGTTTTCCCTCCCTTCCCCCATGGTCCTCTGTTCTATTCTTTATGTTCCACATATGAGTGAACTCATATGGTAATTGTCTTTCTCTGCTTGACTAATTTCACTTAGCATAATCCCCTCCAGTTCCATCCATGTTGATGCAAATGGTAGGTATTCATCCTTTCTGATGGCTGAATAATATATATCTCACATTTTCTTTATCAATTCATCTGTGGATGAACACTTCAGTTGTTTCTATATCTTGACTATTGTAAATAATGCCTCAATAAACATAAGGCTGCATATCTTTTTAAATTAGTGTTTCATTTTCTTTGGGTTTTACCCAATAGTGGAATTAGTGTATCATATGGTAATTCTTTTTTTATTTCAAGTTTCTATTTAAATTCCAGTTAGTTAACATATAGTGTAATATTAATTTGAAGAGCAGAATTTAGTTATTCCTCACTTACATACAACACCCAGTGCTCATCACAAGAAGTGCTCTCCTTAATACCCATCATCCGTTTAACCAGATCCCCTGCCCACCTCCCAGCAAACCTCAGTTTGTTCTCTATATTTAAAAATCAGTTTTATGGTTTGATTCTCTTCTCCACCCCATTCTCATCTCTTTTGTTCTTAAATTCCACATATGAGTGAAATCATATGGTATTTTTATCTTTCCCTGACTGACTTAATTTGCTTATTATAATACTTTCTTGTTCCATTCATGTCATTGCAAATGACAAGATTTTATTTTTTATGGCAGAGTAATATCTTATTATATATATATGAAAAATATATATATAATCATATATATACCATATATACCATATACCACATAGCATATACCACAGTTGCTTTATCCATTCGTCAGCCAATAGACATTTGGGCTCTTTCCATAATTTGGCTCTTGTTGAAAATGTTGCTATAAACGTTGGTGTGCGTGTGTCCAATCAAATCAGTATTTTTGTATCCTTTGGGTAAATACCTAGGAATGCAATTGTTGAACCATAAGGGAGTGCCCTTTTTAACATTCTGAGGAAACTCCATACTGTTTTCCAGAGTGGCTGCCCCAGTGTACATTCCCACCAACAGTGTAAGAAAGTTCCCCTTTCTCCCCATCCCCAACAACACCCCTTGTTTACTGTCTTATTAATTTTAGCTATTCTGACTGGTGTGAGGTGATATCTCATTGTAATTTTGATTTGTATTTCCCTGATGATGAGTGATGTTGAACATCTTTTCATGTGTCTGTTAGGTATCTGGATGTATTCTATGGAAAAATGTCTATTCATATCTTCTGCCCATTTCTTAAATGTGTTATTTGATTTTTTGGGTGTTGAGTTTGATAAGTTCTTTATAGAATTTAGATATTAACCCTTTGTCAGACATGTCATTGATAAATATCTATAATTTTCCCCCTTAGAACAACTTTTGCTACATCCCAAAGATATTGGATCATTGTGTTTTATTGTCATTTATCCCCAAGTATTTATATTTTATTTTACATTTTATTTTATTTTATTTTATTTACTTATTTTATTATTTTTTGGTTGACCTATTCATTGTTTAGTAGCATGTTATTTAGACTGCATGTACTTGTGGTCTTTCCAGATTTTTTTCTTGTGGTCCACTTCGTTTCACAGTATTGTGGTCAGAAAGTATGTACGGTATGATCTCAATCTTTTTGTACTTGTTGAGGCCAGATTTGTGACCTCCTGTGTGATGTATTCTGGAGAATGTCCCATGTTCACTTGAAAAGAATGTGTATTTTGCTGCTTCAGGATGGAATGTTCTGAATATATCTGTTTACTCCATCTGTTTCATTCAAAACCACTGTTTCTTTTTTGATTTTCTGTCTGAATGATTTATGTATTGATGGAAGTGGGGTATGGAAGTCCCTTACTTTTATTATATTATGATTGATTTCTTTCATTATGTCTGTTAAATTTGCTTGATATATTTGGATGCTCCCCTTTTGGGTGTGTAAATTTTACAGTTGTTATATCATCATGTTGCATTGTTCCTTTTATGATGATATAGTGTCTTTCTTTGTTTCTTGTTATGGTCTTTGTTTTAAAGTCTATTTTGTCCAATATAAGTATTGTTCCTCTAGCTTTCTTTGTGCTTCCATTTACATGATAAATGTTTTTCCACCCCTTTATTTTCAATATACATCTGTCTTTAGGTCTGAAATGAGTCCCTTTTAGGCAGTATAGATGGGTCTTGTATTTTTATCCTTTAATTTGCCTTATGTCTTCTGTTAGGAGCATTTAGTCCATTTACATTCAGAGTAATTATTGACATGTATGCAATTTTGGCATTTTGTTACTTGTTTTACAGGGTTTGTAGTTACCTTCTGTACCCTTCCTCTCTTGCACTCTACCCTTTTGGTTTGATGGCTTTCTTTTGTGATATGCTTCAATTCCTTCCTCATTTTTTTTGGTATATCTGTTACAAGTTTTGATTTTTGGTTAGCATAATGTTTATGTATAACATACTTTGCATATAATAGTCTACATTAAATAGATGATTGCTTAAATTTTTTTTTAAAGATTTTATTTATTTATTTATTAGAGAGCGAGAGAGAGAGAAACAGCATGAGAGGGGAGAGGGTCAGAGGGAGAAGCAGACTCCCTGCTGAGCTGGGAGCCTGATGTGGGACTCGATCCCAGGACCCCGGGATCATGACCTGAGCCGAAGGCAGTCGCTTAACCAACTGAGCCACCCAGGCGCCCCGATGATTGCTTAAATTTTGACCCATTGTGAAACCACTGAATTTATAATGCCCACCATGTAATATGTATATAATTTCATACTTTACATCTTATTTTGTGAATTCATTCACTTATTTTTATAGATATATTGCTTTTACTGCCTTTGTACTTTAACCTTCAAACTGGCTTTATATTTTGATTAATATACTACATATGTTTGTGTGTACCTTCATTTTTTTTTCTTTCCTAATTTTCTTACTCTTGATTATTGACTTTTCTTCCTACTCAAATAATTCCCTTTAACGTTTCTTGTAAGGCTGGCTTATTGGTGATTAACTCCTTTAACTTTTGTTTGTCTGCATACTCTGCATCTTTCCTTCTATTGTGAAAGATAGCCTTGCTGGATAGAATATTCTTGGTTGCACTTTTTTTCTCCTTTCAGCACTCTGAATGTATCATGCCACACTTTTCTAACCTGCAAAGTTTCTACTGAAAAACCAGCTGATATCCTTATGGGTTTTCCCTTGTGTGTAACTGTTTTATTTTATTTATTTATTTTGCTGATTTTAAAATTCTCTCTTTATCACTACTTTTGGCATTTTAATCATTATGTGTCTCAGTGTGGGCTTTTTTGGATTGATTTTGTTTAGAAGTCTCTGTGACTCCTGGATCTGAATGTTTGTTTCCTTCCCCAGATCAGAGAAGTTTTCAGCAATTATTTCTTTGAGAAAATTTTTCTTCCTCCTTTTCTATTTCTTCTTTTTCTGGGATTCCTATAATACAAATGTTATCACACTTGATAATGTCACTGAATTGCTTTAACCTATTCTTATTTTTTATTAGCATTTAAAAAATTTGCTATTCAGCTTGGCTGCTTTCCATTACTCTGCCATCCAACTTGTTGATCTATTCTTCTGCTTCCTTTCATATACCATTTATTCCCTCCAGTGTGTTTTTATCTTTTTATTTATTTTTATTTAAATTTCATTTAGTTAACATACCATGCAATACTGGGTCTAGAGTAGAATTCAGTGTTTCAACACTTACATACAACACCCAGTGTTCATCACAATAAGTGCCTTCTTTAGTACCCGTAACCCATGTAGCCTATTCCCCCCCAACCATGATCCATCAACCCTCAGTTTGTTCTCTATCATTAAGAGTTTTATGCTTTGTTTCTCTCTCTCCTTTTTTTTTTCTTTCCCCTTTCTGTATGTTCATCTGTTTTCTTTCTTAAATTCCACATATGAGATCATACGGCATTTATCTTTCTCTAACTGACTTATTTCACTTAGCGTAATACACTCTGGCTCCATACATGTAGTTGCAAATGGCAAGATTTCATTTTCATTGATGGCTAAGTAATATTTCATTATATATGTATACTGCCTCTTCTTTATCCACTCACCATTTGATGGACATTGGTGCTCTCTACATAGTTTGGCTATTGTTCATAATGCCACTATAAACATTGGGTGCATGTACCCTATATATTTGCATGTTTTGGTAAATACCTAGTAGTGCAATTGCTGGATCATAGGGGATTTCTCTTTTTAACTTGTTTTCCCCTTTTTAAAAATATTTTATTCATTTATTTTAGAGAGACAAGATAGGTGGAGAAGCAGAGGGAGAGAGAGAATCCCAAGCAGACTCCCCGCTGAGCATGTGGCCTGATATAGGGCTAAATCCCAGGACCCCAAGACCATGACCTGAGTAGAGACTGAGTCAGAGGCTTAACTGAATGAGACACCAAGGCACCCCTCTATTTTTAAATTTTGAGGAAACTCCATACTGTTCTCCAGACTTGCTGGACAACTTTGCATTCCCACTAACAGTGCAAGAAGGTTGCCCTTTCTGGCATCCTCACCAACACCGGTTGTTTCTTGTGTGGATAAGTTTAGCCATTTTGACAGTTGTGAGGTGGTATCTCATAATGGTTTTGATTTGTATTTCCCTGATGATGAGTGATGTCAAGCATCTTTTCATGTGTCTGTTAGCCATCTGGATGTGTTTGGCAAAGTGTCTATTCACATCTTCTGCCCATGTCTTAACTGGGTTATTTGTTTTTTGGGTGTTGAGTTACTAACCATTTATCAGATATGCAATTTGCAAATATCTTCTCCCATACTGTAGACTGTCTCTTACTTTTGTTGATTGTTTCCTTCTCTGTACAGAAGAATTTATGAAGTCCCAATAGTGCATTTTTATTTTTGTTTCCCTTGTCTCCAGATACAAAGAAGTTCCTACATCCAAGGTCACAGAGGTTGCTGCCTGTGTTCTCCTCTAGGATCTTGATGGTTTCCTGTCTCACATTTAGGTCTTTCATCCATTTTGAATTTATTTTTTGTGTATGGTGTAAGAAAGTGGTGCAGTCTTCCCAACACCAGTTGTTGAAGAGACTGTCTTTTTTCCACTGGATATTCTTTCTTGTTTTGTTGAAGAAGAGTTGACCAGAGAGCTGTAGGTCTATTTCTCATTTCTCCATTCTTTTCCATTGATTTATGTGTCTATTTCTCTGCCAGTACCATACTGTCTTGATGACTATAGCTTTGTAAAATAGCTTGAAACCTGGAATCATGATGCTTCAAGATTTTTTTTTTCTTTTTTCAGAATTGCTTTGGCTACTCTGTCTTTTGTGGTTCTATACAAATTTTGGTATTATTTGTTCTAGCTCTGTGAAAAATGCTGGTGGTATTTTGATAGGGATTGCACTGAATATGTAGATTGCTTTGGTTAGTATTGACATTTTAGCAATATTTTTTCTTGCAATCCATGAAAATGGAATGCTTTTCCATTTTTTTTGTACTCATCTATTTCTTTCATAAATGCTCTATACTTTTCAGAGTACAGATCTTTTACCTCTTTAGTTAGGTTTATTCCTCAGTATCTTAATCTTTTTGGTGCAATTGCAAATGGGATAGATTCCTTGATTTCTTTTTCTGGCACTTCATTATTGGTGTATAAAAACAACAAATTTATGCAAATTGTTTTTATATCCTGCAACTTTGTTGAATTCATGTATTAGTTCAAGCAATTTTTTGGTGGAGTCTTTAAGGTTTTCTACAGAGTATCATGTCATCTGCAAATAGTGAAAGATTGACTTCTTCCTTGCTATTTGCATGACATTTATTTCTTTTTGTTTTCTGATCCCTGAAGGTAAGACTTCCAGTACATTGTTAAATAGTAATGGTGAGAGTGAACATACTTGTCTTGTTCCTGATCATAGGGGAAAGGGTCTCAGTTTTTCCCCATTGAGGTTGATATTAGCTGTGGGTTTTTCATATATGGCCCTTATGTTGTTAGGTATGTTCCCTCTATCCCTACTTTGTTGAGGGTTTTTAACAAGAAAGGATGCTATAAATTGTTGAATTATTTTTCTGCATCTATTGACAGGATCATATGGCTCTTATCTTCCATTTTATTAATGTGGTGTATCACATTGTTTGATTTGAGATTATTGAACCACACCTGCAGCCCAGTAATAAATCTCACTTGTTCATTGTGAATAATTCTTTTAATGTACTGTTGAATTCTATTTGCTAGTATTTTGTTGAGAATTTTTGCATCAATGTTCATCAGGGCTATTGAAATGTAATTTTTCCTTTTCAGTGGGGTCTTTGTTTTTTTGAAAGTTTTCCTTCCACTTCTATTTTTTTTTTGGAACAGTTTGAGAAGAATAGGCATTGACTCTTATTTAAATGTCTGGTAGAATTCCCCTGGGAAGCTATCTAATCCAGAACTTTAGTATGTTGGGATATTTCTGATTACTGATTCAATTTCTTTGCTTCTTATGTGTTTGTTCAAGTTTTCTATTTGTTCTGTATCAGTTTTGGTAGTTTGTAAGTTTCTTAGGATTAGTCCATTTCTTCCAGGTTGCCCAGTTTGTTGGCATATATTTTTTCATAGTGTTTCCTTCTAAGTGTTTGTATTTCTGAGGTAATTGTTGTGATATCTCCTCTTTCTTTCATGATTTTATCTATTTAGATATTTTCTCTTTTCTTTTTGTTAAGTCTGGCTAGGGGTTTATCAATTTCATTAATTCTGTCAGAGAACCAGCTTTTAGTTTCATTAATCTGTTCTACTATTTTTGTTTGCTTGTTTCTATATCATTTATTTCTGCTCTAATCTTTATTTCCCTTCTGACGGACTTAGGTTTTATTTCATGTTCTTTTTCTAGCTCCTTTAGGTGTAAGGTTAAGCTGTATATTTCTTACTTCTTGAGGCAGACCTGTATTGCAATACACTTCCCTCTTATGACTGCCTTTGCAGCATCCCAAAGATTTTGGACTGTCCTATTTTTATTGTCATTTATTTTCATATATTTTAATTTCTTCTTTAATTTCCTGATTAACTAATTCATTCTTTAGTAGGGTGTTCTTTTAACTTCCATGTTTTGAGGTCTTTCCAATTTTTTTTTCCTGTGGTTGACTTCAAGTTTTATTGCATTGTGTTCTGATAATATGCATGGTATCATCTTTATCTTTTTGTCCTTCTTGTGGGCTGATTTGTAACCCAGTATGTGATTTATTCTGGAGAATGTTCTATGAGCACTTGAAAAGAATGTGTACTCTGTTGCCTGAGTATGAAATGTATTGAATATATCTGTTAAGTTTATGTGGTCCACGTGTCATTCAAAGCCATTGTTTCTTTGTTGATTTTGTGTGTAGATAATCTCTCCATTGCTGTAAGTAGGGTGTTAAAGTTCCCTACTATTATTGTATTATAATCAATGAGTTTCTATGTTTATTATTAATTGATTTATATATTTGGGTGCTCCCATGTTGGAGGGGCATAAATATTTACAAATGTTAGATTTTTTTTTTTTTTTTTTGGCAGACTCTACACACAGTGTGAGTGTGGAGCCCAGCATAGGGCTCAAACTCATGACCCTGAGATGAAGAACTGAGCTGAGATCACAAGTCAGCCACTTAACTGACTGAGCCACCCAGGCGCCCCATAATTGTTAGATCTTCTTGATGGATAGACCCCTCAATTATTATGTAATGCCCTTCTTTATCTAAGTCTTTGTTTTAAAATCTAGTTTGTCTGATATAATTATGGCTAGTCCAGCTTTCTTTTGAGAGCCATTAGCATGATAAGTGGTTCTCCACCCCCTATTTTTCAATCCACAGATGTCTTTAGTCTAAAATGGGTCTCTTTTAGGCAGCATACAGATGGATCTTGTTTTGTTTTGTTTCATTTTTAATCCATTCTGATATCCTATGTCTTTTGACTGGAACTTTTATTCCATTTATATTCACAGTGATTATTGAAAGATATGAATTTAGTGCCATTGTGTTACCTGTAGAGTTGGTGTTTCTGGTGATGTTCTCTGGTCCTTTGTAGTCTTTGTTGCTTTTAGGCTTTTTTTCTCCACTCACAGTGCCCCCCTTAAAATTTCTTGCAGGACCTGTTTAATGGTCATGAAGTCCTTTAATTTTTTTTTTTTTTTTTTTGGTCTGGGACACTCTATCTCTCCTTTTATTCTGAGTGGCAGCTTTCCTGGGTAAAGAATTCTTGGATATTCTTGTAATTCTTGCATATTTTCCCCATTCATCACATTGAATATTTCCTGCCATTTTCTTCTGGCCTGCCATATTTCTGTGGATAGGTCTGCTGCAAATATGATCTGTCTTCCCTTGTAGGTTAAGGACCTATTTTATTTCCCTTGCTGCTTCCAGGATTCCTTTCTTTGTCTGTGTATTTTGTGAATTTGACTATGATATGCCTTGGCAATGACTGGTTATGGTTGAGTTTAATGGAAGTTCTCTGTGTTTCCTGGATTTTGATGTCTGTGTCCTTCCACAGATCAGGGAAGTTTTTAGCTATCATATGTTTGTATAAACCTTCTCTCCCTTTTTCTCTCTTTTCATCTTCTGGGACTCCTATGATATGAATGTTATTATGTTTCAATAGGTCACTGAGTTCCTGATGTCTACCTTTATGATCAATTACCTTTCTTTCCCTTTTTTTTAGATTTATTATTTTCCATATTTTTATCTTCTGTATCACTGATTTGCTCCTCTGCTTCATTCATCTATATTTTTAAGGCCTCTATTTAGGTTTTCATCTGAGTTACAGCATTTTTAATTTCAGCCTGACAAGATATTAGCTCTATCACTGCAGTAACAGATTATCTAGTGTCTTCTATGCTTTTTTCAAGCCCAGCTAGTACCTTTAAAATTGTTTTAAATTCTAGTTCAGACATCTTACTTATATCTGCATTGATTAAATCCCTGAACATGAGTTCCACTTCCTCTTCTTTCTTTTGGGGTGAATTTCTCTTTGTCATCATTTTGTCCAGAAAAGAAGGAAAAACAAAAAATAGAAACAAAGAAAAAGAAAAACAAATAAACAAACAAAAAATACATCTTAGGTGTGCTTTGGTTTGTTTGTTAAAAGAATCTAGATCTAATAATACTACTAATAATAAATATAAATAATGAAAATAAACAAAAATAAAAATATGTAAAAAATATAAATACAGATTTAAAAAATAATAAAAGAAGTTTAAAAAGGAATGAAAAAATAATAAAATAAATGAAAAATACTAATAAAAATAAAGAATAAAGTGGCAGAATACGCATTCTTTTCAAGTGCATATAGTACATCCTCCAGAATAGATCACATATTAGGTCACAAATCAAGCCTCAACAAGTACAAAAAGATTGATATTATACCATGCATATTTTCTGACTACAACAGTATGAAATTTGAAGTTAACCACAAGAAAAAATTTGAAAGACCACAAATACATGGATGTTATACAACAGGCTACTAAACAAGAATGGGTCAAGCAGGAATTCAAAGAAGATATAGGGCGCCTGGGTGGCTCAGTTGGTTAAGCGACTGCCTTCGGCTCAGGTCATGATCCTGGAGTCCCGGGATCGAGTCCCGCATCGGGCTCCCTGCTCGGCAGGGAGTCTGCTTCGCCCTCTGACCCTATCCCCTCTCATGTGTTCTTTCTCTCTCATTCTCTCTCTCAAATAAATAAATAAAATCTTAAAAAAAAAAAAAAACAAAGAAGATATAAAAAATGGAAAAAATGAAAAGGAAAACACAACTGTCCAAAACTTTTGAGATATAGCAAAAGCAGTCCTATGAGGGATGTGTATAGCACAGGCCAATTAAAGGAACAAGAACAATGCAGTGGGTATTTATCACAATTTCTTGGGAACACAAGTTTTCTAGTCAGGGAAAAAAGAATATCTTCTCTCAGAGTGCTGGGCACCAGCTGTGATACTACAGTGTTAACTAGATTTTGGAGTGGAATTGGGCAGATGAAAATAAAGATATTTATCTTAGTTTCTCTGATTTTTGGTATTATCTTTCTTGTTCATTAAGCAAGAGCACAAGGCCTTCTCCTGAAGATCTTTCTGTCTGCACTGAGAGTGAACTTCTGAACTGTGGGCTTTCTTTGAGTCTATTGAGGCAATACTAGTGTGGGAGGATGGGAACAGACAATTTAACCCTGGTTTTGTGGTCTATTGAATTCTGATCTCCTTCCCCAATCTGCCTGGTATAATTTACTTTTCAGATTCACAGATAGTTGACTTATTCATTGTGAAAGTGTTTTATATTTGCATTCAGTGAGAGAGAAGGGGTGGAGTATGCTTGCTCTGATCCAAAATCGTCTCACTTTATCTACCTTTTCCCAGACTTTCTCTACTTCTTCTCATAGTTCCTCTATATTTGTATATATCTTTTATCCTATTTTTTTACCCTTTTTCATTCTTTCTATTTTTTATCTTTTCCTCCCAGTCTCACTTTCCATGGTTGTATCTTTTTATTTCTTTGTCTCTTTCTGTGGCCCCACATTTTTTCTTTATTTTTCTCTACCTCTGTTTTAGTTTTCTCCTGTTTCTCACCTTTTCTTTAATTTTCGCTACCTTTGATATGTTTCTCTCTGTCTCCATTCCCAGTCCACAATACAAATGTCATAGGGTATTTTTATGTTAACTTATAAGAAATGGTGATAAATATTATGACTGTAAAGGTAACTAATATCTTAACCAGGAATTGCGCAAATCCTAAAGCAAATCATTCTCTTATTTTGAAATCTTTGTTTGAATGTAAAATATCTCCTTCACATGTTGGAAGATGTGATCTTTTGAAATCTTATTTATCATCAAATGTTTACTGAATAGTACCTAGAGTATGTGCAGTAGTGTGTGGTATTATAAATTATAAAAGAAATACACTCTGCCATCAAGAAACTCACAGCTAGGGTGCCTGGGTGGCTCGGTCATTAGGCATCTGCCTTCAGCTCAGGTCATGATCCCAGGGTCCTGGGATCGAACCCCCATCAGGCTCCCTGCTCCGTGGGAAGCCTCCTTCTCCCTCTCCCACTACCCCTGCTTGTGCTCCCTCTCTCGCTGTGTCTCTCTTTCTCAAATAAAGAAATAAGATCTTTAAAAAAAAAAAAAAGAAACTCACACCCTAGTAGAAGAAATAAAATGTCTGATTTTTTAACATTTCAGTGCAATTCTACACAGCCAAAATTATACACATTAAAAAAACAAAAGAGAAGCAAACAGTCATGCAAATAAGAAAACCAATTATCAGATCTTAGTGATTATCATCATGAAGTTTCTTTATCAAAGTCAACAGAATTGTTTTTAACAAGTGGCAAGAACAATCTGTGTATCAGACTTGCAACTATCTTTCATGGTGTTACTGCCATGGTATCTAGAGAAAATTATATTATGACCAGCCTGGATATATACTTTCTCATTTTTTCAAACCTAGGAACAGCTCATATCATTCCTACCCACAAGTAGCCTTACCCATTCCACAAAATTAATTAATTAATTAATTAATTAAAAACAAACAAACAAGCAAACAAAAAACTGTCCCCAATCAGTAGGATATAGTAATTTGGTGTCTCATCACTAGATGATCTTGTTTCTGGTCTTAATTGCTCAACCCCAATAAAAACATAGTGGTGTCAGAATTACCGACCCATGCTCCTGTGAAAAACAACTCAGTATTTATGGTAGAGTTCCGTTTGTCTTCAGTTTTAAACCTGCTTAGGTAAACACCTTTTCCATATGCCTCTTCAGTGAGATTATATCATCCAATTAGATTTGTTCATCACAGTCAAGATTCTATTCTGAGAGTCCTCCAACACCTGGACTTGTTATATTTAACTTGGGTACATTACGGTTCATGCTATGTGTTGTAAAATTCTTTTTTTTTTAAGATTTTATTTCTTTTGAGAGAGAGAGTGTGCAACTCGGGTGAGGGGCAAAGGGAGAAGGAGAGAGAATCTCAAGCAGACTCCATGTGGAGCAAAGAGCCTGACATGGGGCTTGACCTCACAACCATGAGATCATGATTTGAGCCAAAATTAAGAGTCAGACACTTAGCCAACTGAGCTACCCATGCACCCCGAAATTATTTGGGTTTTGATAAAGCTATAGCTCTATCTATCCAACACTATAGTGGTATAGAAAATACCTTTATTTATTTATTTATTTAAACATACATATTTAAATTTCATCCAAGTTGTTAAGCATATCAATAGTTTCTTTCTATCAACAAATAATATGCAGTTTTAAATTGTACGCACAGTAGGTTTTATTATTCACTTATCAAAAGCATTCTTGGTTGCTTTCAGTCACTGGTAGTTATAAATGAAGTTGTAATTAACTTTTGCACACAGGTCTTTGCATACACATAAGTCTTCTAATGTGTTGAGTAAATACTTAGAGGAATATGATTGCTAGATCATATGGTAAGACTATCTTTATTTTATTGGAAACTAATAAACTGTTCTCTGAAGTTGCTGTACCATTTTGAATTCCCAGAAGCAATGAATGGGTTTTCTGTTCTTTGCATCCTCATCAGCAACTGGTATTGTCATATTTTTGGATTTTATCCATTTTAATAAGTGTGTTGTGGTATCTTTTTGTTATTTTAATTTACATTTTCATAATAATAATTTATTTTGAGCATCCTTTCCTATGTTTACTTGCCATATATAATTTTTCTTTGGAGACATGTCTGTTTAGATATTTCCCTCATTTTTAATTGGGTTGTTTCTTTTTTTATTTTAAGAATTTTTTTTGTATATTTTGGATATGAGTACTTTATCAGATGTATATTGTACAAATATTTACTTACAACCTGTTGTTTGCATTTCCATTCTCTTAACAGTATCTTTTGCAGACCAGAAGTTTCTCATTTATTAAAATCCAACTTACCTTTTTCTCTCTCTCTTTTTTTTTTTTTTTTTTTGTATTTCATGGATAATCCTTTGGATGTTGTATCTAAAAATTCATTACCAAAACCAAAGTCATGCAGATTTTCTAATTTTTCTTTTATATATTTTATATTTCTGTATTTTACATTTATTTGTATAACCCATTCTGAGTTAATTTTTGTGTAAAATGTGAAGTTTGTGTCTATGTTAATTTTTTTGGATGTATATACAATTGCTCCAGAACCATTTCTTGAAAAAAGTGTCCTTTCACCCCTGAATTGCCTTTTGCTTTTATTTACAATCAGTTGGTTATATGTATAAGGATCTATTTTCAGTGTGTCTATTCTGTTCCATTGGTCTATGGATCTGCTTTCACCATTATCACGCTGTCTTGGTTACTATAGCTTTATACTAATTTTTTTTAAGATTTTATTTATTTATTTGAGAGAGAGAATGAGATAGAGAGAGAGAGCATGAGAAGGGGGAGGGTCAGAGGGAGAAGCAGACTCCCGGCTGAGCAGGGAGCCCGATGCAGGACTTGATCCTGGGACTCCAGGATCATGACCTGAGCCGAAGGCAGTGGCTTAACCAACTGAGCCACCCAGGTGCTCACTTTATACTAATTCTTGATATAAGGTTGTCTAAGATCCTTAAATAGCTTATATTTTTTCAAACTTATATTGGTTATACTAGGGCTTTGGCATTTCAGTGTACATTTTACCATCAATTTGTCAATTTCTTTTTTTTTTAAAGATTTTATTTATTTATTCATTTGAGAGAGAGAGAAACAGCATGAGGGGGAGAGGGTCAGAGGGAGAAGCAGTCTCCTCACTGAGCCAGGAGCCCAATGTGGGGTTCAATCCCAGGACTCTGGGATCACGACCTGAGCCGAAGGCAGTCACCTAACCAACTGAGCCACCCAGGTGCCCCAATTTGTCAATTTCTACAAAATGTTTACTGGGTTTTGACTGACACTGTGATATATATGCATATATAATATTATATATATAATTATTTTATAATTTGATAATGTTGAAAAATGAATATTGTTTTTAATATCAATTTCCAGTTGTTAACTGCTTGGATATAAAAATACATACCAATAATACTTTTTAAAGTAGTAATTAAGCCCATAGTAATGATATAATGGGATTGCCAAAAATATTCATTAATTCAAGATGAGGGAGGGAAGGAGGACAGCAAAGAAACAGTGAACAGATTGGAAATTAAAAAAAAAAAAGTAGCAAGATAGTAGACTTAATCCAAACCAAATTGATAATTATATTATGCAAAAAAGTAAAAAAAAATACTCCATTAAAAAGTGGAAATTGTGAGATTGGATAAAAATATAGAACCCTAGTACTTATTTTTCTTATAACTGGATGTTTCTATCTTTTGACCATGTCCATCCAGTTTTCCACCCCCTGCTTCTGGTAAACACACAAATCTGGTCTCCTTTTCTCTGCTTTTTTTTTTTTTCATTCCATTCATAATTGAGAGCATAAAATATTTGTCTTTCCCTGTCTGACTTATTTCACTTAATACAATGACCTCAGGGTCGATACATATTGTTGTTAATGGAAGTGTTTTCTTTCTTTTATTTATTTTTGAACTTATTACTCATTTTGTAATATATATGAATCAAGTCATTATGCTGTACACCTTAAACTTCTACAGTGTTTGTATGTGAATTATATGTCAATAAAATTTTTAAAAAATGTAAAGCCCAATTATATGCTGTATGAATGAATCTTGCTATACATAAAATTATTTAGGTTTATTAAAAATTAAAAGATATAGAAACATATACCATCAAAACATTAATCAATATGAAGCTGAAATAACTATATTAATATCAGATAAAATAGACTTCAGAACATGAAAGAAAGAAGGTTTTTATATGAATAAAAGTATTAAATTATTAAAAAGCATAACAATCCTGAAAGTGTATGCATCTAAAATATAGCTTCAAAATACAGGAGACAGAGCCACAATTATAGCTTGAGTCTTCAGTTTCCATCTCAATAATTGATAGAACATTTACACAATCAGTAAGTATATAGAAGACTTGAACAACACTGTCAACCAGGTTGATCTAATTGACATTTATGTAACCCTCCACTTAATATCAGCAAAGTACCTGTTTTATTTTTCAAATATATTAAAATGAATAAAAACCTACTACAATTTTTATAATCATTTGAACATGTACCACTCCAAATCACAGGCATGTGATCGTCAAAACCATACATTATAAAAAACTCTTAAGGAGCATAGTTTATAAGATGGTGTACTTTCCACCACAAAGTTATGTATAGATAAGTTATTGAATCTTTCTAAACCTCAGCTTCTTTACTACAGATTGTAGGCAATAACAAATTTTTGGCCAGATTTTTATAAATACTAAATAAGATAATGTATGTAAAGGGCTTAGCATTTCTGTAGGTATAAGGTCTTATTATTTTGCAGATATTTAACAACTTAAATTCAAAGTGGAGAAGAAGCAATGCCAGAGTAATGTGGGGCTAGAAAACTGCAACTTTTGCGTTTTTCTCCTATGGTCAAATGAACTGAGCAATAGAGATACCTTGTTCATAATGGATTGGTCAATTACTTTTATGTCAATAATTCAATTAAATTTCTGGAATTTGAGTATCCAAGATACTGTGTAATGAATAGCAACAAAAAAGGAAATGAGTTTAATGAAGTTAGTATTCCATAAGACTTCCTTCTTACCAAGTAGTCCATAATATCACACTCTTGAGTGTAATAGTCCTGATATAGATCCTGAGTGGCTGCTTTATTTAACCCACAAATGAATTCTTGAAAATTATTAAGTCCACCCTCAAAGTCAGAACATATGTGATTTTACTGCGTATGATTATAGACTGCAAAATATGGAAAGTAAAAATGAGGTTCTGATATTAAGCCCTAGTCTTTCTTCAATAAGAAACTAAGAAGATCGCTTCAGCCTGTGAGGTAAATGTAATATTCTCTGTTAGGCATCCTTTGTTGCACTTTTCCCACTGCATCTGGAAGGTGTAATTATAAGAGGTGAACTCAGCCAGGTGGGTTAATATTTTGCCATCTGTCCTTGTCTCCTTCCTAATCATGATAAAATGGATCTAATACATAGGCCAAACTGCCATTTTTTTCTTTAAATATTTATTTATTTATTTTAGAGAGAGAGATAGCTTGGGTGTGGCAAGGAGAGGTGGAGAGAGAATCTCAAGCAGACTCCTTGCTGAGTGCAGAGCCCCATGCGGGGCTCCATCTCATGACCCTGAGATTATGACCTGAGACAAAACCAAGAGTCAGAAGCTTAACTGACTGCGCCACACAGGTGCCTCCTGAACTGCCATTTAAACTATGATGTGATCTTGATAATAGAAGCCATGTACTAGGAAATGGAGGAACAAAGATTAAAAGAGCTGTATCTATGATAACTGGAGACACAATACTAGCCCTGGTCACTTGTATCAGAATTTTGTGGCTTGTATTCTATTGCCATAAACATATAAACACACTAAATTATGTCATAGTTGTTTTTTTTAAAAGTTGTTAAAGAAGAACATAAGGAACTTACAGACAAGAACAAATGAAAAGAGAAAAATCAAGCTTCATACAGAGCTCTTGCTTTTCTCTTATCTTTCCCTCCTCTTCAGTTATGTTCTTAGCACAGTTGCCTATACTTATTGACTTCTCTTCCTCACATCCAAATGAAAAAGCTTTCTCATCTTGACAACCCAATGTGAAAGCTTTTTTAAAACTTATTTGCATGTTTACAAATATTTTTAAAGTTTTTATTTTAGTTCCATATAACATGCAGTGCTATATTAGTTTCAGGTGTAAAATACAGTGATTCAACAATCTATATATCACCCTGTGCTGATCATGACAAGTGCACTCTTGAAACCCCATTATCTACTTAACCCCCCCACCTTCTCCTCTGGTAACCATCAGTTTGTTCTCTACAGTTAAGACTCTATTTCTTGATCTCTGTCTCTCTCTTTCTTTTTCTCTCTCTCCCTCTCTTGTTTTTCCCCTTTGCTCTTTTGTTTTGTTTCTTAAATTCAACATATGTGTGAAATCATATGGTATTTGTCTTTCTATGAGTGACTTATTCCCCTTTTTATTGTACTTTCTAGCTCCATCCATGTCATTGCAAATGGCAAAATTTCATTGTTTTATATGGCTGAATAATATTCCATTACACACACACACACACACACCACCTCTTCTTTATCTATTCATCAACTGATGAATGCTTGGACTGCTTCCAATATCTTGGCTAGTGTAAATAATGGTGCTATAAATGTAGGGGTGCATATATCCCTTTGAGTTAATGTTTTTGTATTATTTACATAAATAACCAGTAGTGTGATTGCTGCATCATAAGGTAGTTCTACTTTTAACTTTTTGAAGAACTTCTATACCATTTACAACAGTGGCTGCACTAGTTTGTATTCCCACCAAACGTGCACAAGTATTCCTTTTTCTCCACACCCTTGCCAATACCGGTTGTTTCTTTTGTTGTTGATTTTAGCTATTCTGACAGGTGTGAGGTGAAACTTTATTGTAGTTTTGATGTGCATTTCCCTGATGATAAGTGATGATGAGAATGTTTTCATGTGTCTGTTGGCCATCTGTATGTTTTCTTTGGAGAAATGTCTGTTTATGTTGTCTGCCTATCTTTGAATTATTTGTTTTTTGGGAGTTGAGTTTTACAAGTTCTTTATACATTTGGATATGAACCCCTTATGACATGTCATTTGCAAATATCTTCTCCCAATCTGTAGATTATCTTTTAGTTTGTTGATGGTTTCCTTCACTCTGCAGAAGTTTTGTGCTTTTGTTTTTGTTTTATTTTGATGAAGTCTCAATAGTTTATTTTTGCTTTCATTTCCTTTGCCTCAGGATACGTATCTAGAAAAAAGTTCCTACAGCTGATGTCAAAGAAGTTACTGCCTTTATTTTCTAGAATTTTCATGGTTTTAAGTCTCACATTTATGTTTTTGATCTATTTTGAATTTACTTCGGTGTATGGTGTAAGAAAGTGGTCCAGTTTCTTTCTTTTGCATATTGCTGTGCTGTTTTCCCAACACCGTTTGTTGAACAGACTGTCCTTTTCCAGTTGGATATTCTTTCCTGCTTTGTCAATGATTAATTGACCATAGAGCTGTTGGTTCATTTCTGGGTTTTCTATTCTATTCTTTTTTTTTTTTTTATTTAGTTTTTGATGTAGTGTTTGCCTATAACACCCAGTGCTCCACTCAGTACGTGCCCTCTTTAACACCCATCACCAGGCTAACCCATCCCCCCAACCCCTCCCCCTCTAAAACCCTCAGTTTGTTTCTCAGAGTCCATAGTCTTTCATTCTTCATCTCCCCCTCCAATTCCCCCCCTTCATTTTTCTATTCTGTTCTATCGACCTATGTCTATTTTTTGTCACAGTACCATATTGTTTTGATTAATACAGCTTTGTAATGTAATTTGAAGTCTGGTATTTGTGATGCCTCCAGCTTTGCTTTGCTTTTCCTAGATTGCTTTGGCTATTTGGCTATTTGGGTCTTTTGTGGTTCCATACAAATTTTAGTATTATTTATTCTAGTTCTGTGAGAAATGCTGGTGGCATTTTGCTAGGAATTGCATTAAATATGTAGATTTCTTTGGGTGATACAGACATTTTAACAATACTTCTTCCATTTCATGAACATGGAATGTCTTTCCTTTTCTTTGTGTTGTCTTCAATTTCTTTCATCAAAGTTTTCAGAGTACAGATATTCTACCTCTTTGGTTAAGTTTATTCCTGGGTATCTTATGGCTTTTGGTACAATTGTAAGGGGGATTGTTTTCTTACTTTTTCTGTGTTTCATTATTGGTGTATAAATGTAACAGATTTATGTACATTCATTTTGTATCTCAAGACTTTACTAAATCCATTTATCAGTTCTAGCATATTCTGGTTGAGTTTTCTATATATACTTTCGTATCATTTGTAAACAGTGACAGTTTTACTTCTGCCTTATCAATTTGAATGCATTTTATTTATTTTTAGTCTGAGGCTAAGTCTTCCAGTACTATGTTGAATGAAAATGATGAGAGTGGACATACTTATCTTGTTCCTGATCTTAGCTGTGGGTTTTTCATATATGGCCTTTACTACTTTCATGTATGTTCCCTCTGAACCTGCTTTGTTGGGGGTTTTAAGATGAATGAAGGTTGTACTTTGTCAAATGTTTCTCTGCTTCTATTGAAATGATCAAATGGTCCTTATTGTTTCTCTTATTGATGTGATTTATCACAATGATTGATTTGCAAATTAAGCCACCCTTACAACTGAGGAATTAATCCCACTTGATCACAGTGAATGATAATTTTAATGTATTGTTGAATTTGGTTTGCTAGTATTTTGTTGAGATTTTTGCATCTATGTTCATCAGGGATACTGACCTATAGTTCTCTTCTTTGTGGTCTTTGTGGTGTCGTTATCTGGTTTTTATATTAATGTTGCACTCAAAGAATGAATTTTGGTTTTCATCCCTTTTCTATTTTTTGAAATAGTGTGAGAAAAATAGGTATTAGCTCTTTTTAAAATGTTTGGTAGAATTTGCCTGTGAATTCATCTGATCCTGGACTTTTGTTTTTTGGGAATTTTTTGATTATTGATTTAATTTCTTTGCTGGTTGTTGGTCTGTACTAATTTTCTATTTCTTCCTATTTCAGTTTTGGTAGTTTATATGTTTCTAGGAATTTATCCATTTCTTCCAGGTTTTCCAATTTGTTAGCATATGGTTTTTCATAATATTCTCTTATAATTGTTTGTATTTCTGTGGTGTTGGTTGTTATTTCTCCTCTTTCATTTGTTTTTGTTTATTTGAGTCACCTCTCTCTCTTTTTGATGAGTCTGCAGTGATTTATCAATTTGGTTAATCCTTGTGATTTTATTTATTTGAGTCCTTTCTTTTTTATCTTGAGAAGTCTGCCCAGAAATTTATCAATTTTATTGATTTTCTCAAAGAACCAGATCTTGATGTCATCAGTCTATTCTACTGTTTTTTTGTTTTGTTTTGTTTTGTTTTTTAGTTTATATAACATTTATTTCTGCTTTAATCTTTATTATTTCCTTCCTTCTGCTGGATTAAGTGTTCTTTTTTGTTCTTTTTCCGACTCCATTAGGTGTAAGCTTAGGTTCTTTAAGATTTTTCTTGCTTCTTGAGGTACGCCATTATTGTTATAAAGTTTCTTCTTACAACAGCTTTTGCTTTATCCCAAAGGTCTTACTGTTGTACTTTGATTTTCAGTTGTTCTCATGTACTTTTTAATTTCTTCTTTCTTCTTTTATTTGCTGGTTGACCCATTCATTGCTTAGTAACATCTTATTTAGGCTCCATGTATTTGTGGTCTTTCCATATATATATATATTTTTTTTTCCTTCTGAGTGAATTCTAGTTTCATAGTACTGTGGTCAAAAAAGACGCATGTTATGACTTTGATTTTCTTTCTCTTTTTTCAATGTCAAAAATTTCTTAAGGTTTACTATACATAATTTGAGGTTATTTTTTTTCATATTATTATGTTATGTTAGTCACCATACAATACATCATTAGTTTTTGATGTGGTGATCCACAATCCATTGGTTTTGTATAATACCCAGAGCTCCATGCAGTATGTGTCCTCCTTAATACCCATCACCGGGCTAACCAATCCCCTCCCCTAAAGCACTGTTTGTTTCTCAGAGTCCATAGTCACTCATGGTTCATCTCTCCCTCTTATTCCCTCCCCCTTCCTTTTTCCCTTCCTTCTCCTAATGTCCTCCATGCTATTCCTTATGTTCCACAAATAAGTGAAACCATATCATAATTGACTTTCTCTGCTTGACTTATTTCACTTAGCATAATCTCCAGTCCCATCCATGTTGATGTAAAAGTTGGGTAGTCATCCTTTCCGATGGTTGAGTAATATTCCATTGTATATATGGACCACATCTTCTTTATCCATTCATCTGTTGAAGGGCATCTCGGCTCTTTCCACAGTTTGGCTATTGCGGACATTGCTGCTATGAACATTGGAGTGCATATGGCCCTTTTTTTCACTACATCTGTATCTTTGGGGTAAATACCCAGGAGTACAATTGCTGGGTCATTGAGTAGGTCTATTTTTAATCTTTTGAGGAACCTCCACACTGTTTTCCAAAGTGGCTGTACCAACTTGCATTCCCACCAACAGTGTAAGAGGGTTCCCCTTTCTCCACAACCTCTCCAACATTTGTTGTTTCTTTCCCTGTCCATTTTTGCCATTCTAACTGGTGTAAGGTGGTATCTCAATGGGGTTTTGATTTGAATTTCCCTGATGGCTAATGATGATGAACATTTTTTCATGTGTCTGTTAGCCATTTGTATGTCTTCCTCAGAGAAGTGTCTTTTCATGTCTTCTGCCGATTTTTTGACTTGATTATTTGTTTTTTGGGCGTTGAGTTTGAGAAGTTCTTTATAGATCTTGGATACCAGCCCTTTATCTCTAGTGTCATTTGCAAATATCTTCTCCCATTCTGTGGGTTACCTCTTTGTTTTGTTGTCTGTGTCATTTGCTGTACAGAAGCTTTTTATCTTGATGAAGTCCCAAAAGTTCATCTTTGCTTCAGTTTCACTAGCTTTTGGAGATGTATTTTGAAAGAATTTGCTGTGGCCAATGTCAAGGGGGTTACTGCCTATGTTCTCCTCTAGGATTTTGATGGATTCCTGTCTCACATTGAGGTCTTTCATCCACTTTGAGTTTATCTTTGTGTATGGTGTTAGAGAATGGTCGAGTTTCATTCTTCTGCATGTGGCTGTCCAATTTTCCCAGCACCATTTATTGAAGAGACTGCCTTTTTTTCCATTGCATATTTTTTCCTGCTTTGACGAAGATTATTTGACCATAGAGTTGAGGGTCCATATCTGGGCTCTCTATTCTTTTCCATTGCTCCATATGTCTGTTTTTGTGCCAGTACCATGCTGTCTTGGTGATCACAGCTTTGTAATATAGCTTGAATTCGGGCAACGTGATGCCCCCAGCTTTGTTTTTCTTTTTCAACATTTCCTTGGCAATTCGGGGTCTTTTCTGATTCCATACAAATTTTAGGATTGTTTGATCCAGCAATTTGAAAAGTGTCATTGGAATTTTGATTGGGATGGCATTGAAGGTATAGATTGCTCTGGGTAGCATAGACATTTTAACAATGTTTATTCTTCCGATCCATGAGCATGGAATGTTTTTCCATCTTTTTGTGTCTTCTTCAATTTCTTTCATGAGTGTTCTGTAGTTCCTAGAGTATAGATCCTTTACCTCTTTGGTTGGGTTTATTCCAAGGTATCTTATGGTTTTTGGTGCTATTGTAAATGGAATCGATTCTCTAATTTCTTTTTCTACAGTTGCATTGTTAGTGTATAAGAAAGCAACTGATTTCTGTGCATTGATTTTGTATCCTGCCACATTACTGAATTGCTGAATGAGTTCTAGTAATTTGGGGGTGGAGTCTTTGGGGTTTTCCACATAAAGTATCATGTCATCTGCAAAAAGAGAGAGTTTGACTTCTTCTTTGCCAATGTGAATACCTTTTATTTCTTTTTGTTGTCTGATTGCTTTTGCTAGGAATTCTAGTACTATGTTGCACAATAGTGGTGAGAGTGGGCATCCTTGTTGTGTTCCTGATCTTAAGGGAAAGGCTCTCTGCTTTTCCCATTAAGGATGATAATTGCCATGGGTTTTTCATAGATGGCTTTTATGAACTTGAGGAATGTTCCTTCTATCCCTATTCTCTGAAGAGTTTTAATCAGGAAAGGATGTTGTATTTTGTCAAATGCTTTTTCTGCATCAGTTGAGGGGACCATATGGATCTTCTCCCTCCTCTTATTAATGTGTTCTATCACATTGATTGATTTGCAAATGTTGAACCACCCTTGCATCCCGGGGATAAATCCCACTTGGTTGTGGTTGATGAGACTTTAATGTATGGTTGGATTCTATTAGCTAGGATTTTGTTGAGGATTTTGGAATCCATATTCATCAGCGATATCGGTCTGAAATTCACCTTTTTGATGGGGTATTTGCCTGGTTTGGGGATTAAGGTAATGCTGGCCTGATAGAATGTGTTTGGATGTTTTCCTTCTGTTTCTATTTTTTGAAACAGCTTCAGTAGAATAGGTATTATTTCTTCTTTGAATGTTTGGTAGAATTCCCCTGGTAATCCATCAGGCCCCGGACTCTTGCTTTTTGGGAGGTTTTTAATCACTGCTTCAATCTCGTTAGTGGTTATTAGCCTATTCAGGTTGTCAATATCTTCCTGTTTCAGTCTTGGCAGCTTATAGTTTTCCAGGAAGGCCTCCATTTCATCCAGATTGCTCAGTTTATCGGCATATAGTTGTTGATAATTTGCTCAAATATATCTTCTAGTCCTCTCTCTCTATCCACTCTCTCTGTGATTCCAATAATTCTGACATTGGAATGCTTCATGGTATCACTTATTTCTCTGATTCTATTTTCATGGATTCTGAAGTGTTTTTCCCTGACCTCTTCTTTTCCCTTTTTATCTGTTATATTGTCTTCCATGTCACTGATTTGTTCTTCTGCCTCACTTACCCTAACTGTTAGATTATCTAGATTAGATTGGATCTCATTGATAGCATTTTTAAATTTTGCCAATTCAGCTTCATTTCTGCCTTTAGAGACTCTATGTTGCCATTAAGTCATTTCTCCATTCTAGCTATTGTCTTCTCAATTGCTAGCCTGAATTCCATCTCCGACATCTTGGTTATAGCTGCATCCATTTGTAAATCTGCTGCATAGGTCAGAATCTCTGAGTCTTTTCTATTTTGGGGGTTCCTCCTCCTAGTCATTCTGTTGATGGCTGGTTGAGGGAATGTATAGAGTCCAAATTATTGACCAGAACCTAAGCAAGATGCCCCTGTTTTCTAGGGACCTTAGGGTTCCTGGCTTCTTGTTTTCCCAACCTGTCTTCTGGGGGAGGGGCCTGCAGCACTGTTACTCAGGCAAACTTTTTTGAGCAGAGTTGCCCTGCCCCTCTGTGGCATGAAATGGGCTCAGTGGGAATCATTTTACTGGGGCTTTTGTTCTCTGGTGGCTTTCCCTGGTGGCTTTCTCCATCTTTTCCGAGAGTCTGAGCAGAAGAGACCATTTCCAACCCTCTGCCTCAGAGCAGAGAGATTGCAGTCTGTTCTTCAGTGAGCTTTCCAGGCCACAGTCTCTCCATTTCTGTCTGTGCTGCTATAAACTGCAGTGTCCTGGATTGTGTGCCCCTCCGCAGCACTCCCAGTCCTGCCTCCAGGTCAGGGCATGTCTCTGCCCTTTGTGCTTCTAAAACTGCCAGCCGCTCCCAGTTCACACACACAAACTCGCTGCTCTGGGTTTCCCTCCGGGAGCTGCCCTAAAGTCCTTTCCCCACTGCTACTGGTCTGTGAGTCTGTGCCCCGTCCCCAGCACGTGAGGTTCTTGCTCACCGGTGATGTAGGATCCCCATGGCCAGGCTCCCTCCCGCTCCCATTTATCCTCTGATATCTGCCCGCAGAATCACGGCTCTCCGCTTCCTACCTCGAAACACACCGCCCGGGATACTCTGTTTGTAGAGATCCAGATCTATTTTGTTATATCTCAGGCTGATTTCATGGGTGCTCAGAGTGGGCTGGTAGATATCCAGCTCAATTCCGGGGACCAGTTGGAATAGGGTCTCCTAATCCTCCGCCATCTTTTCTCCTCCTGACTTTGATCTTCTTGAATATGTTGAGATTTATTTTGTGGGCTAATATGTGATCTATTTTGGAGAATGTCCCATGTGTGCTTGCAAAGAATATGTACTCTGCTGTTTTAGGATGGAATGTTCTGTATATATCCGTTAAATCCATCTGTTCCAGTATGTCATTCATGACATTGTTTCTTTGTTGTTTTCTGTTTAGATGTTATATCCGTTGATGTAAGTGGAGTTCTAAAGTCCCGTTCTATTATGTTATTATTCATTAGTTACTTTATATTTGTTATTGTTTTATGTATTTAGATGCTCCTATGTTGGGTGCATAAATATTTGCAATTGTCATATTTTCTTGTTGGATAGTCCCCTTTATTATTATATAGTGTCATTTTTTGTCTCTTCTTAGTCTATGTTTTAAAGTTTAGTTTGTCTGATAGAGGTATTGCTACTCTGGCTTTCTTTTGAAACCCATTTCATGATAGATGTTTCTCCATTCCCTCACTTTCAATCTGCAGGTGTCATTAAATCTAAAATGAGTCTTGTTGGCAGCATACAATAAGTCTCATTTTTTTATAACCATTCCATCACCCTAAATCTTTTGATTAGAGCCTTTAATCCATTTTTATTCAAAGTAATTATTGATAGAATTGTATTTATTGACATTTCATTATCCGTTTTGTGGTTGTTTCTGAAGATTTTCTTTCATCTTTTTTCTTTCACGGTTTGCTTATTTTCTCTAGTGATATATTTGGATTTTGTTCTCTTTATTGTTGCTTATTTATTTGTGGTTTTTGATACATGGTTACCACTAGGTTTATATATAACCTTTTCTGTATATAACCATCTGTAATAAGTTGATGGCAGTTTAAGTTTGAACCTATTCTTTACTTCTCTCTTCCCCACACTTTAGGTATATTTTACATCCTTCTATTTTGTGAGTTCCTTGAGAGAATTTTTACAGAAGTATTCATTTTTACTGCTTTATTGTTCCCTGACTTTATACTGTCACTATTGGTCTCTCCACTCAAAAGGTTCTCTTTAATATTTCTCACAGAGCTAGTTTAGAGGTCATGATCTCCTTTAGGTTTTGTTTGTCTCAGAAACTATCTGTCCTATTCTGAATGACAGCCTTGTTCAATAGAGTATTTTTGGCTACATATTTTTCCCATTACATGCTATGAATATATCATGATTTCACTTCTGGCTTGCAAAGTTTCTGTTGAAAATTTCCAGTTAGCCTTATGGGTTTTCTCTTGTAAGTTACCTTCTTCTTTGTATTTGCTGATTTTAAGAATTTTTCTTCTTTACTATATTTTGCAAATTTCATTACAGTATGTCTTGGTGTGTGTCTGCTTTTGTTGATTTTGATGGCATTCCTCTGTGCCTCCTGGATCTGGATATCTGTTTCCTTCCCCAGATTAGGGAAGGTTTTGGATATTATTTTTTTGAAATAAAATTTGTGCCCCCTTTTCTTTCTCTTCTTCTTCTGGGACTTTTATAATATGAATGTTTTTACATTTGATGGAGTCACTGATTTTCCTATGGTTGTTTTCATTTTATGTAATTATTTTTTTCTCTCTTTTTTCAGCTTCATTATTTTCCTTCACTTTGTCCTCAAAGTCATTAATTCATTCCTCTTTTTCTTCCATCAAGTGTTTTTCTCATTTAGATTATTGAGCTCTTTATCTCTGCTTATTTTTTTTTAATGCTATGTTATTCCTTATCTTTGTGTTAAGGGTCTCACTCATGTCTTCCACTCTTTTCTTTAGTCCAGTGAGTATCCTTATGATCTTATGATAACTGCTTTAGAAAATTCTCTATCAGGAATGTTGCTTAGGTCTTTGTCCATGGCCTTGTCCTATTCTTTCATTTGGGACGAATTTCTCTGTCTCCTCATTTTCTCTGTCTCTCTGTGTCTGTTTCTCTGTGTTAGTAAGGTCAGGTATGTCTTCTGGTCTTGAACATACTGACTTTAGGAAGAAGAGGTCCTGGAGTGTTCTCCAGTGCAGAGTCTCCTGTTCACTAGAACCTGAAACTTCAGGAGAGCATCCTATGTGTGTTGCATATTCCCTGTTGCTTATGTGCCTGAGCTACTTTTCCTTTTAGTATAGTCATTTGCAGTGACTCTTTGCATTTTGTGGGCTATGCTTGTTCTGTTTGGTGTTAGTGGGACCCAGTCAGGCCACCCTGTGAGGGCATGCCCACTAGGGAACTTGGGAGGGAAGTAGCAGTGTTAGGAAATTTGTCCGGGGACACTAGTCCTATACCAGGTCCTTGGAAGCACTGGGGTGATTGGGGCCTGTGTGCTGGGGCAGTCTGAGGTGCAAAGCTAGATAGGTCATGTGGTGATGGCTGGACACATCTGGCCCAGAGTGTGAAGGTAGCTGGGGCATATGTTTGGGGATGGCCTTTCAACTGGGTGTCTTTTATGGTGGCAATGGTGGGCCCAGCAGCTGGGTGGGACATAAGCATGGTTTTAACAAAATTTGCTCAGAGCCCAGGGTTGAGGATAACAGGCTTGAAGTGGGCAAGTTCTCAGAAGAACTCCTGGGCATGGCGTACTGCTAGCAGTTTAGGGAGCAACTGCCTGTGCAGCCCCACCTCCCACTGATGGCCCTCTGTTATGCTGGGAAGTGGGAAAGGAAAATGACACTGCCAGCTCCCTAGTTTTTGGAAAAGTCCCCCAACACACTCTGAAATCAGCATGAACAAACGTCTCCCATTTACCTCTGGTGTTATGCAAACTGCTATTTTAATGTTGTCTCTCCATGCAAGCTGCTGTCTTTTTAAGGAGGCAACCCAGCTATCACTCACTCTCCTGGCTCTTCCAGTGCTAAGATAGATTTTAAAGCTCCTGGATCCAAGACCCCTGGTTATACAAACTCATGGAATTCAGCTCCTCTGCTTTTCTGACTTCTCTAACCTTTAGATGCAGTTTCTTCTCCATATTTAGTTGTGGAGTTTGTTTGGCCAGTCTTTGGATTTCTCTCTGGTTTTTTGACTTGGATGTAGATAACATCAAGTTGTAAATATGGGCAAGGTGAGCTTATGGTCCTCCTACTCTACCATCTTCCCAAGTTTCTCCTCTCAAGAAAATCCTATTTTTTTCCTTGGTAAATTCTGTGCACTGTATTTTCCCATATCTAATTATCTACTCTGAAGCATATCGAACTCTTGACCATGCTCCTTTCCTTAAGCCATTCAGAGTTAAATATTTAGAACATTACAGACCAATGAATTATCTTCTCATGTATTCCATCAATTGCTTAAAATCATGCAACATTTTACTTTACTTCTTATCTGGACTTTGGCTTCTTGTGTTTTTTTTATTAATTAAAGATTTTCTAACAGCTTTAGTAAAAGTATCTGTTAGGAAAGAAAACGCTATTATCTTATTTTCAGTTTTTTTTTTTTTTTTCTAATCTTCTTAATTATACTATCTGTTCCTTGGAGACTATTTTCCCCAGAGACATCCTTCTTGGGACCCTGCCTTCTACTGTTGCAGTTGGAATCAGTATCTCTCTAGATCTCTCCCCAGATCCCATTCTGACACTTTTCATTACTATTCTTTTGAGTTGTGTCCACTTTTCCTCAATTTCAAGTCTTTTCTTCAGTTCTCTCTCTCTCATTTTTACTGAAGTAGAGACTGCAGTTAAAATTTTAGAAAATGCATGCTTGCATAGTTGAAAATCAAGACACACACCACCATTTTAACATTTTGCCATATCTGGGCTCAAAATCATTTTTCTTCAGGATTTTGAATCAATATTCTGTTATTTTCTACATCAGAGTAGCTTATGAAAGAAAGGTTTGATGTCCTTATGATAATTATTTCTTTACTTATGGCCTGTCTTTCCTCCTCTGAATTTTTTTTCTGTTTTTGAGATTTCTTTATTCTTAATATTTCAAATAAGGATATTTTTAATTCATTTTAAAAAAAAAAAACACTTGAGGGACCCCCTTCATTATGAAATTATGTGTACTTCAGTTCTTGAAATTTTTATTCTATTATTTTTACTTTTTGTCTTTATTTCATTCTCTTTTTTCTTCTAGAACTCCATTTAGTTGAATATCTTAAATTAGTCTTCTATGCATTTTTTCATATTACCTCAACCTTTCTGTTTCATATCTACATCTTTGAAAGGGTTTTTTTTTAAGTATTTTATTGAATTTGGGAGGGGAGTACATGTTCATGCGTAAACTATAACCTTTGCTGATCTTTGATTTTTTTTCATAACCTCATATTCATGTTTTAAGGTTACATCTTCTTGACTCTTTTTAAGTAAACCGATCAACATTTTATGTTGTTTATTTTTTAATCAATCTTTCATGTTGAAGATTTCCTCTATATGTCTGAATATTTTTGGATATTCATTCATTCTTGTGAATGATGTTCTAAATATTGATTGGGAACTCTGTGTATGAATGGATGTTGATGACTGTATGTTTTACTCTAAGTTGACCAGGGACCAAGAAAGTTTGTATTGTTGTTGTTGTTTGTTTGTTTTTTCACTATAGAAGTACCTAGGTATCTCTATCTGTAGACCTTTCCTCAGGAGCAGTTTTTGTTTGTTTTCTCCAGCAAAAATTTATCTTCTGCCGGGCGCCTGGGTGGCTCAGTTGGTTGAGCGACTGCCTTCGGCTCGGGTCATGATCCTGGAGTCCCTGGATCGAGTCCTGCATCGGGCTCCCTGCTCAGCAGGGAGCCTCCTTCTCCCTCTGACCTTCTCCCCTCTCATGTGCTCTCTCTCTCTCATTCTCTCTGTCTCAAATAAATAAAATAAAAATCTTAAAAAAAAAAAAATTATCTTCTGCCTTAGATATTTAAACCTGGCATAGGATGGTCCCAAACTTACCTCTTCCCACAGACACACTGAATATACAGCTATATATGGAATAACCCCTATAAAAAAAATTAAAGACCCGAAAACTGCCTGACTAGTTCTTCCACAACAAAAGATAAATGGATAAGACAGGCAGAGACACAGTCTTCCCAAAAGCCCCATGCTGGGCTTGGTGACCCAAACCCAATAGAGATCTCACAAAGCAGGATCTTTACCCTGAGGAGTGAGGGTTTTGAGACACAGCAGGCATCTCAACCCTTGAGACCTGTACTAGAGAAGTGAAACCTAAAATATCTATGTTTGAAATGTCTGCTTTTGGCTTATTTTTTTTCTTTCTTTTTTTTTTTCAAAGATTTTATTTATTTATTAGAGAGAATGAGATAGAGCATGAGAGGGGGGAGGGTCAAAGGGAGAAGCAGACTCCCTGCTGGGCAGGGAGCCCAATGCGGGACTCGATCCAGGGACTCCAGGATCATGACCTGAGCCGAAGGCAGTCACTTAACCAACTGAGCCACCCAGGTGCCTTGCTTTTGGCTTATTTTCAAGAGACCCAAAGGTTGTAGGAAACTGAGATACACTCTTAAAAAGCTCACATGTAAACTCAATTTCCCTGTGGTCTAGTGCAAAATCAGTAGTTTGTAAGTGCCTCAACTCTTTGTGAAGAAGATCCATTTGCTAATCCTATAGAGTCAGCCAGAGGGCAGGGGCCTACTGGGACTCTCAGATGGAGGCTCTGGTGGATACCATTTTTACATTCTATCTCTACCTGGCTAGTGCAGGTAGGGATGGCACAATTCCTGCAATCTCCCATTGCCCTGCTAAAGTCAGCAGGCAGGCCCCACTGCTGCACTTTTCAGCTGTCCTGCTAATGCCAGCAGGGATATGCAGTTCTGCACTCTAGCTGTCCTGCAAAAGGCTGCAAATGTATGCAGTTTATGCAGTCTTCCACTCTTCCACTGCTAAAGCTTGTGGGAACACCCTAACTGTACTTTTCAGCGTCCCTGTTAAAGCCACTAAATACATTTAGTTCCTGCACTCTCCAGCTGTCCTGCCAAAGCTAGCAGATGTATATAGTTTCTGCACTCTATTTCTGCCTTGCTAAAGCTAGTGGGTGCACATGGTTCCTGAACTCTCCCTCTGTCCTGTGAAAGTCAGGGGAATGATGCATGTCATCCCTGCACTCTCCTATTGCTCAGTTAATGTTGTCAGGCAGGCAGGGTTCCTGTGATTTCACAGTGCCCTGCTAAAGTTGACAGGGACACGCAATAACTCCACTTTCCCACTGTCCTGATAAGATGAGCACGTGAACACAGTTCTTGCAGTCTCCCACAGCCTATTAAATCCAGTGAGCATACCCTGCCCCTGCATTCTCCAGCTGTCTTGCTAAAGCCAGGGAACACACTCAGGCCAAATAAGGAACTTTCCTTGATCCTCTGGCTATAGCGGCAAAGAGGCTTGCATTCTTGAGTCCTAAAGGCTATAACAATCAGGAACACAGTTCTTGGTAGGCTACCATGACCAAGACATTGCACAGACACCAGACTAGCACATCTCCATGTTGGCTGGGGGATGCTTTATTTGTGCTCTCCCTAGGCCTTGCTGGTACCTCCCAGGGGGATTTATGCCCTAGCCTGAAACCTCAATTTTTGCATCTGTTGCCAAGAAGAAACCTTCAGATTGCCTGACCTGGAAGCTAGCAGGTTATATGGCTGTTGATCCATGCGACTGTATATTTTTACATACTTTAAGAGCTGAGACAGAGTGTTGCTCCTAATCACCTTGAAACTAGGTGTCGGCTAAGAGTCCTTCTTTTGGAAGATTGACAGGTCTTGGTATACCCACGAATTTTAGGATATATCAAGAACAAATTAGACTGCTTAGAGAATCACAAAGGCTCAAGAGACAAGCAAGAGCTAAGGGAAGGTTGAATAACAAGTTTCATCATCTACATAAGGCCAAACCATCAAAACTGGGAAAGTAGCCATTTCACCTAATATGTGTGAACAAACACACAGAGAAAAGCAGACTGAAGAAACTGAGGAATATGTTCCAAAATCAAAAGCAAGATAAACTTTAGGAAAATAAAATCTTAATAAAATAATAATTTATCTGATAAATAAAGGTAATGGTTATAAAGATGCTCACAGAACTTTGGAAAGAATGGATGAACATAGTGAGAATGTCAACAAATGAAAGAACAACGAAATGATAGAAAATATAAGAAAGTATCAGGAAGAAGCTGAATAATGCAATAACTGCACTGAAAATGCACTAGAAGTTTACATAGCAGACTAGATAGAGGGAAAGATTAGTGGGCTAGAAACAGGGCAGTGGGACTCACTCATACAGAGCAACAAAAAAGAACAAGAATTTTAAAAAGTGAAGATACCTTAAGGGACTAATGGGACAACATCAAATGGAAAAACATTTGCATTATAAGGGTCCCACAGGAGAAGAGATAGAGAAAGAGGTAGAAAATTTATTTAAAGAAATAAAGGCTGAAAAATATTTGTAATCTGAAGAAGGAAACAAACATTCATATCCAAGAAGCCCAGAGAGTTCCCCATAAGATAAAACCAAAGATATCCATGCCAAGATGTATTATAATTAATATGTCAAAAGTTAAAGATAAGAGAGAATCTTCATAGCATCAAAAGAAAAACAACTTGCTACTATAAAGGAACCCTTACAAGATTATCAGATTTTGTAACAGGAACTTTGCAGGTTAGAAGGGAGGGAGTGGTGTGATATATTCAAAGTTTGAAGTGAAAACCAAAACAAAAACTTCCAATCAAGAATGTTCTACCAGGAAAGGTTATCATTTATAATTGAAAGATAGATAAAGTGTTTCAGAAAATCAAAAGTTAAAGGAGTGCATTACCAGGGCGCCGAAATAGCTCAGTTGGGAGAGCGTTAGACTGAAGGAGTGCATTACCACTAAACTGACCTTACAATAAATCCTAAAGGGATTTCTTTAAGTTGAAAAGAAGAGCACTAATGAGTAACAAGAAAATATGTAAAAGTATACACATGACTAGTAAAAATATACACTAAATGTAGTAAATTAAACACCTATAAAGCTACTATAAAGGTTAAAAGATAAACAGTAAAAAATAGCAACTGCAAATATTAGTTAAGACATACACACAACAAAAGATTTAAAACGTGACAACAAAAGCATGCCTGGGTGGCTCAATCAGTTAAGTGTCTGCCTTCGGCTCAGGTCGTGATCCAGGAGTCCTGGGATGGAGTCCCACATCAGGCTCCCTGCTCAGTGGGGAGTCTTGTTTCTCCCTCTGACTCTCCCCCCTCACATGTTTTCTCTCTCTTGCTCCATCTTTTTCAAATAAATAAATAAAATCTTTAAAAAAATAAAAAAAGTTAAAATGTAACAAAAATATAAACATGTGTAGCAGAGGAAATGAAGTTTTAGAATGTGTTTAGATTTAAATTACTAACATCTTAAAATAGATTGTATGTAAAATGTACATGCATGCATACATACAGGAAGTTATTTGTGACCCCCCTGGTAACCATAAAGCAAAAACCTATAGTAGATACACAAAAGATAATGACAGAGGAAACTAAAAATAACACTAAGGAAAGTCATCAAACTTCAAGGGAAAAAAAGCAAAAGAAGAAGAAAGAAACAGAAGAGAACTACAAAGCAACCAGAAAACCATTAACAAAATAGCCATAAGTATATTTATCAACAATTACTATAAGTATAAATGGACTAAATTCTTCAATCAAAAGACATAGGGTGACTGAACTGAATAAAGAAACAAGACTTATTTCTATGCTGCTTATAAGAAACACACTTCAGATGGAAATATACACAGACTAAAAGTGAAGGGGTGTAGAAAGATGTTCATGAAAATGGAACTAGAAAAAATAGAGAAGAAATATTTATATTGAACAAAATAAAGTTTCAAAAATACTGTAATAAAAGACAAACAAGGGGGGGTGTTTCGGTGGCTCACTCAGTTAAGTGTCTGCCTTTGGCTCAGGTCGTGATCCCAGGGTCCTGGTATTGAGCCCCTGACTGAGCAGGGAGACTGCTTCTCCCTCTCCCTCTGCCCCTCCTCTTGCTCATGCTTTCTCTCACCATCTTTCTCTCTTAAATAAATAAATAAATATAAATAATAAATAATAAATAAATAAAATATTTTTTAAAAAAGAGAGAAGCAAGGACATTATATAATGATAAAAGGGGCAGCTCGATACTAGGATATAATATTTGTAAATATTTATGCCCTCAACATTGAGTCACCCAAATATATGGAGCAAATATCAATAGAATTAGAGAGAAAAATATGCAATTATACAATAATAGTAGGGTTCCTTAATTCCCCACTTACATCAGTGAATAGATCATCCAGACAGAAAATCAATAAGGAAACACCAACTTTAAATGACACAGTAGGCCAAATTGACTTAATGGATACATACAAAACATTCCATCCAAAAGCAGCAAAATACACATTCTTCTCAAGTGCACATGGAATATTTTCCAGTATATATCACGTGTTAGGCTGTAAAACAAGTTTCAGTAAATTTAAGATGATTGAAATTATATCAAACATCTTTTCTGACTACACTAATATGAAGCTGGAAATCAATTACAAGAGTAAAACTGGAAAAATCACAAATATGTGGAGATTAATTAACATGCTACTGAATAACTAAACTGTCAATAAAGAAATCTAAAAAGAAATGAAAAAATACTTTGAGAAAAATGAAAATAGAAATACAACTTACCAAATTCTATGAAATGCAAGAAAAACACTTCTAAAAAAGAAGCTCGTAGAAATATAAGACTAGCTCAATAACCAAGTAAACGTTCAAATTTAAAAAATCTAACTTTACACCTAAAGGAACTAGAGAAAGAAGAACAAATGAATCCCAAAGTTAGTAGAAGGAAGGAAATATCAAAGATCACAGTAGAAATTAATTACAGATTAAAAAAACAAATGAAAGTGAGACCTGGTTCTTTAAAAAAAATCAATAAAATGGACAAACTTTTAGCTAGACTAACCAAGAAAAAAATAGAGAGAGTTCAAATAAAAAAAATCAGAAATCAAAGAGAAATTACAATTGACACCTTAAAAATACCAAAGATTATAACAGGCCACTATGAAAAATTATACACCAACAAATTAGAAAGTTAGAAAAAATGGATAAAAACCTAAAAACATACAATCTTCCAAGACTACATCATGAATAAATAGTAAATCTGAGTAGACTGATTACTACAAAATAATTTGAATCTGTAATCCACAAACTACCACCCCCCAAAAAATCTAAGGATCAGAGGGCTTTACAGGTAAATTCAACAAACATTCAATGAAGATGTAATGCCTATTTTCCTCAAATTCTTCTAAAACATTGAAGAATATGGATCCCTTCCAAACTCCTGTTATGTAGCTATCATTAAACGGATAATTAAACCAGGTAATAACACCACAAAAAAGAAAGAAAGAATATTATAGGGCAATATCTCTGATAAGCATAGATACAAAATCCTTATCCAAATATTACTAAACCGAATTAACAATACATTAAAAGTATCATACATGACAACCTAGTGAAATTAATTCCAGGGATACAAGGATGGTCCATCATTAACAAGTTAATCAACATGATACACCGCATTAACCAAATGAAGGGTAAAAATGATATGATCACCTCAGTAGATGTGGAAAAAAAAATATTTGACAAAATTCAACATCCATTATGATAAAAACTCAACAAAATCAGTTTAGAAAGAACATACTTCAAAATAATAGAAGCCATTTTTGATAAGGTCACAACTATTATCATTCTCAAATGTGAAAACCTGAAAGCTTTTCATCTAAGATCAGGAAAAAGAACCCACCATCACCAATTTTATTCAACACAGATTTGGAAGTCCCAGCCAGAGAAAATAAGTAAGAAGAAAAATAATAAAAGGCATCCAAATTTGAAGAGGAAGTAGAAATTTTATTATTTGTGGGCAATATCATTTTATATAGAGAAAATCCTGAAGACTCCACTAAAAAACTGTTAGAACTAATAAACAAATTTAACAAACTTGCAGAATACAAAACCAATATGCAAAAATCTGTTCCATTTTTATACACTAATTAAAAACTATAGATAGAGAAATGAAGAAAACAATCTCATTTACAATTGCACCAAAATGAATAAAATACTTAGAAATAAATTTAACCAAGGAGGTAAAAGACCTGTGCTCTAAAAACTATAAGACATTGATAAATTAAAGGCAACACAAATAAATTGAAAGATATTCCATGCTCATGAACTAGAAGAATTAATATTATTAAAATGTCTATTCTACCCAAAGCAATTAATAATTTCAATGTTATATCCACCAAAATGCCAAAGGTATTTTTCACAAAACTGCAACAAAAAATCTTAAAATTTGTGTGGGAACACAAATCACCCCAAATAGCCAAAGCAATCTTGAAAAGAGAAAAAGTTGGAGGTATAATGGTCACAGATTTCAAACTATATTACTAAGTTATAGTATTAAAATAATATGATACTGACACGGAAAAAATACATACATCAAGGGAATAGAATAGAAAGTACAGAAGTAAACCCATGCATATATGGTGAATTAATTAATGAAAAATAGGGAAGAACATACAATGAGGAAAAGAAAATCTCTCTAATAAATGTTATTGCAAAAACTGGACAGCTACATGCAAAAGAATGAAAGTGGAGTGTCATCTTACACGTTATACAAAAATAAATTCAAAATGAACTAATTACTTAAATATAAGAACTGAAAAAATAACATTCCTAGAAGAAAACGTAGGCAGTATACTCTTTGACATTGTTCTTAGCAATATTTTTTGGACCACTCTTCTCAGGCAAACACAATAAAAACTAAAACAAATCGGATTTCATCAAGCTAAAAAGGTTTAGGGGCGCCTGGGTGGCTCAGTCGTTAAGCGTCTGCCTTCGGCTCAGGTCATGATCCCAGGGTCCTGGGATCGAGCCCCGCATCAGGCTCCCTGCTCTGCGGGAGGCCTGCTGCTCCCTCTCCCACTCCCCCTGCTTGTGTTCCCTCTCTCGCTGTGTCTCTCTCTGTCAAATAAATAAACAAAATCTTTAAAAAAAAAAAAAAAGCTAAAAAGGTTTACACAATGAAGGATACCATCAAAAAAACTAAAAGACAACCAACTGAATGCAGATCATGCATTCAATAATGGGTTAATATCCAAATATATAAAGAAATTACACAACATAATGTCAACAAACAAGAACATAATTAAAGAATGGAAAGAGGGGAGGAGCAGCTAAGAGACCTAAATTTCATCTGGTCCCAGGAATTCAGCTAGTTATCAAACCATTCTGAACACCTATGAACTCAACAAGAGACGGAAGAAAAGAATAGCAGCAATTTTATGAACAGAAAAGTGACCACTTTCTGGAAGGGAGGATGTGGAGAGAAATGAATTCAAGGTGATATTTGGGAAGATAGACCATGGAGGAAGGGAACCTCCATCAGTTGGCTACCAGCAAGTGATAGAGCAGCAGAACACAAAATTGGAACTTTTAGAAGTCTGCTCTGCTGAGGGACATCACTCCAGTGGCTAAGTGGGGGGTGGAACCTTCACTGGGACAGTGTGGTCTCAAGACCCTCGGGGTCAAAGAAAGACCAGAGGTGCCTGAGTGTGGCAGAGCTCCCAGGTATTGGAGCAGGGAAGCCAGCTGCAAAGATGGAGATGAGGAGTGGGCTCTCAGCTTGGGGTTTCCATAAGCCATGATCCATGGTACAGTTGGGCCACTACTCTTTGAGCAGGGACCCAACAAGCAGCAGATCCAGGGAGACTCCCCTTCCTCCCCTGGGAGGATCAGCACCAGGGCACACCACAGGAATCTACTGGGTTTGGAGACTCATAAAGAGTTCGTGTGCCAGAGATAGAAATGATCAGTCATAGGCCAAGTGAGCATGGATTGCAGCCAGAGACGAGGGAGAGAGGAGTGGCAAACTGCTTTTCTCTGAGTGTTCACTGAGGAGTGGGGCCCCGAGCTCTTGGCTCCTCTGGGGCCAAAGATTGGGAGGCTGCAATTTCTTTCTCATCCTCCAAAGCTGTACGGAAAGCTTTCATGGAACAAAAGCTACCTAGAGCAAACAAAAACAGATTACTTAGCCTGGCCCCTAGCAAGGGCCGTGCAATTCCACCTAGGGCCAAGACACTTGAGAATCAGAGCAACAGGCCCCTCCCCCAGAAGATAAGCAAGAACATCCAACCAAGACCAAGTTTACCGATCAATGAGAACTGCAAAACTCCAGCACTAGGGGAATATAGCACATAGAATTCATGGCTTTTTCCCTTGATTCTTTAGTCTTTCAAAATTTTTTTTTTCAGTTTTCTCTATTTTTGTTCTTTTTCTATTACTTTTTTTTAAAATTATTCTTCTTTCCTTTTTCAACCAACATCTTACCAATCCCTTTTTTTTTTTTTTTAAGATTTTATTTATTTATTTGACAGAGAGAGACACAGTGAGAGAGGGAACACAAGCAGGGGGAGTGGGAGAGGGAGAAGCAGGCTTCTCACTGAGCGGGGAGCCCGATGCGGAGCTCGATCCCAGGACCCTGGGATCATGACCTGAGCCGAAGGCAGACGCTTAACGACTGAGCCACCCAGGCGCCCCCTTACCAATCCCTTTTTAAAAATCTTTTTTAATTTTCATTTTTACAATCATATTATATCTCTTCATTGTATTTAACCTTATTTTTTGTATATATATAAGATTTTCTTTCTTTAGAATTTTGGGATACAGTTTCTTCTAACAGACCAAAATATACCCTAAATCTGGTGTATGGCTTTGTTTTAGTCACCTGCCTGATCACATTCTCTCTCTCTCTCTCTCTTTTTTTTTAATATTTCTTCTTTCTATTTTCAACCAACTTCTTATCAATTCTTTTTAAAAATCTTTTTTAGTTTTCATCTTTATATTCCTATTGCATCCCTTCATCATATTTACCCTTAGTTTTGTATATGTATAAGTTATTCTTTCTTTAAAAATTTCGGGAGGCAGTTTCTTCTAACAGACCAAAATACACCCAAAATCTAGTGTGTAGCTCTGTTCTATTCACCAGCCTGATCATATTCTTCTTCTTCTTCTTCTTCTTCTTTTTTTTTTTTTACTTTTCAATCCAGTTTTGGGTCTCTTCTGATTTTTTAAGTGTATATTTTTCTGGGGTCGTTGTTACCATTTTAGCATTTTGGTCTCTCATTCATCTATTCTTCTCTGGACAAAATGACAAAACAGAAAAACACCTCAAAAAAAAAAAAAAAAAGAAAACCAAAACAAGAGGCAGTACTGACTGCCAGGGACCTAATAAATATGGACATTAGTAAGATGTCAGAACTAGAATTCAGAAGATGGATTATAAAGATACTAGCTGGGCTTGAAAAGAGCATAGAGGATACTAGCGAATCCATTTCTGCATTAATAAAATCTAACCAAGCCAAAGTAAAAAAGGCTATTAATGAGGTGCAATCAAAAAATGGAGGCTCTAACTGCTAGGATAAATGAGGCAGAAGAGAGAATTAGTGATCTAGAAGACCAAATGATGGAGAATAAGGAAGCTGAGAAAAAGAGAGATAAACAACTACTGGATCACAAGGGGAGAATTCAAGAGATAAATGATACCATAAGACAAAACAATATTAGAATAATTGGAATCCCAGAAAAGAGAAAAGAGAGAGGGGGGCAGAAAATATATTGGAGAAAATTATAGTGGAGAACTTCCCTAATCTGGGGAAGGAAACAAGCATTCAAGATCAGGAAGCACAGAGAACTCCCCTCAAAATCAATAAAAATTGGTCAACACCCTGCATCTAATAGTAAAACTTACAAGTCTCAGACACAAAGAGAAAATCGTGAAAGCAGCTCAAGACAAGAGGTCTGTAACCTACAATGGTAGAAACATTAGTTTGGCAGTAGACCTATCCACAGAGATCTGGCAGGTCAGAAAGGACTGGCATGATATATTCAGGGCACTAAACGAGAAAAGTATGCAGCCAAAAATACTATATCCAAATAGGCTGTCATTGAAAATAGAAGGAGAGATAAAAATCTTCCAGGACAAAGACTAAAAGATGGGCACTTGAGAAGAATGAGTATTCTGAATTTGTAACACCTCGGCTGTTACAAATTGTACTCTTGGTACAAATTTTTACTCTTGGCCAAGAGTAAAAGAATTTGTGAACACCAAACCAGCACTACAAGAAATATTGAAAGGGGTCCTCTAAGCAAAGAAAGAGCCTAAAAGTAACATAGAAAAGAAAGGAACAGAGAGAATATACAGTAACAGTCACCTTACAGGCAATACAATGGCACTAAATTCATATCTTTCAAAACTTATCCTGATTGTAAATGGGTGAAATGCCCCAATCAAAAGACACAGGATATCAGATTGGATAAAAAAAAAAAAAAAAAAAAAAAAAAACAAGACCCATAGATATGCTGTCTGCAAGGCACTCATTTTAGACACAAAGACTCCCCCAGGTTTAAAGTGAGGGGGTGGAAAACAATTTACCATGATAAAGGACATCAAAAAAAAAAGCTGGGGTGGAAGTCCTTATATAAGACAAATTACATTTTAAACCAAAGACTATAATAAGAGATAAGGGAGGACACTATATCATACTTAAAGGGTCTATCCAAGAAGAAGATCTAACAATTGTAAATATTTATACCCCTAACATGGGAGCAGCCAATTATATAAGCCAATTAATAACAAAAGCAAGGAAACACATTGACAACAATACAATAATAATAGAGGACTTTAATACCTACCTCATTGCAATGGACAGATCATCTAAGCAGAAGATCAACAAGGAAAGAAGATCTTTAAATGATGCATTGGACCAGATGGACTTCACAGATATATTCAGAACATTCCATCCCAAAGCAACAGAATACTCATTCTTCTCAAGTGCCCATAGACCATTCTCCAGAATAGATCACATTCTGGGTGACAGATCAGGTCTCAATCAGTACCAAAAGTTTGGGATCGTTCCCTGCATATTTTCAGACCACACTACTTTGAAACTAGAACTCAGTCACAAGAGGAAAGTCGGAAAGAACTCAAATACATGGAGGCTAAAGAGCATCCTACTAAAGAATGAACGGGCCAACCAGGAAATTAAAGAATTAAAAAAATTTGTGGAAACAAATGAAAATGAAAACACAACTGTTCAAAATCTTTGGGATGCAGCAAAGGTGGTCTTAAGAGGAAAGTATATAGCAATACAAGCCTTTCTCAAGAAGCAAAAAAGGTCTCAAATACACAACCTAACCCTACACCCAAAGGAGCTAGAGAAAGAACAGCAAATAAAGCCTAAACTCAGCAGAAGAAGAGAAATAATAAAGATCAGAGGGGAAATTAATGAAATAGAAACCAAAAGAACAGTTGAACAGATCAACAAAACTAGGAGCTGGTTCTTTGAAAAAATTAATAAAATTGAGAAATCCTTGGCCAGACTTATCAAAAAGAAAAGAGAAAGGATTAAAATAAATAAAATAATGAATGAAAGAGGAGAGATAACGACCAACATCAAAGAAATAGAAGCAATTATAAAAACATATTATGAGCAAACCTGTGCCAGCAAATTAGACAATCTGGAAGAAATGGATGCCTTCCTAGAGACGTAAAAACTACCAAAACTCAACCAGGAAGAAATAAAAAACCTGAACAGACCTATAACCACGAAGGAAATTGAAGCAGTCATCAAAAATCTCCCAACAATCAAGAGCACAGGGCCAGATGGCTTCCCAGGGGAATTCTACCAAACATTTAAAGAAGAATTAATGCCTACTCTTCTGAAACTCTTCCAAAAATTAGAAATGGAAGGAAAACTTCCAAACTCATTTTATGAGGCCAGCATTACCTTCATCCCCAAACCAGACAAAGACCCCATCAAAAAGGAGAACAACAGACCAATATCGCTGATGGACATAGATGCAAAAATTCTCACCAAAATCCTAGCCAAGAGGATCCAACAGTACATTAAAAGGATTATTCACCGTGACCAACTGGGATTGATTACTGGGCTGCAAGTTTGGTTCAACATCTGCAAATCAATCAATGTGATACATTACATTAATAAAAGAAAGAACAAGAACCATATGATCCTCTCAATAGATGCAGAAAAGCATTTGACAAAGTACAGCATCCTTTCTTGATTCAAACTCTTCACAGTGTAGGGATGGAGGGTGTATACCTCAACATCATAAAAGCCATCTATGAAAAAATCCACAGCAAATATCATTCTCAGTGGGGAAAAACTGAGAGCTTTTCCCCTAAGGTCAGGAACACAGCAGGGATGTCCACTATCACCATGGCTATTCAACATAGTACTAGAAGTCGTAGCCTCAGCAATCAGACAACAAAAAGAAATAAAATGCATCCGAATTGGCAAAGAAGAAGTCAAACTCTCACTCTTTGCAGATATGATATTTATGTGGAAAACCCAAAACAGTTCACCCCAAAACAGCTAGAACACATACAGGAATTCAGTAAAGTGGCAGGATATAAAATCAATGCACAAAAATCAGTTGCATTTCTATACACCAACAATGAGACAGAAGAAAGAGAAATTAAGGAGTCAATCCCATTTACAATTGCACCCCAAACCATAAGATACCTAGGAATAAATCTAACCAAAGATGCAAAAAAATCTGTACTCAGAAAACTATAGAATACTCATGAAAGAATTTGAGGAAGGCACAAAGAAATGGAAAAACGTTTGATTCTCATGGATTGCAAGAAAAATATTGTGAACATGTCTATAACACCTAGAGCAATCTACACTTGTAATGCAATTCCTATCAAATACCATTAACTTTTTTTCAAAGAAATGGAACAAATAATCCTAAAGTTTATATGGAACCAGAAGTGACCCCGAATAGCCAGAGGAATGTTGAAAAAAAAAAGCAAAGCTGGTGGCATTGCAATTCCGTACTTCAAGCTGTATTACAAAGCTGTAATCATCAAGACAGTATGGCACTGGCACAAAAACAGACACATAGATCAATGGAACAGAATAGAGAGCCCAGAAATGGACCCTCAACTCTATAGTCAACTAACCTTTGACAAAGCAGGAAAGAATGTCCAATGGAAAACAGTCTCTTCAACAAATGGTATTGGGGAAATTGGACCGCCACATCCAGAAGAATGAAACTGGACCATTTCCTCACACCACACACAAAAATAGACTCAAAATGGATGAAAGACCTCAATGTAAGACAGGAATCTATCAAAATCCTCGAGGAAAACACAGGCAGCAACCTCTTCCCCCTCAGCCGCAGCAACTTCTTCCTAGACACATTGCCAAAGGCAAGGGAAGCAAGGGCAAAAATGAACTATTGGGACTTCATCAAGATAAAAAGCTTTTGCACAGCAACGGAAACAGTCAACAAAACCAAAAGACAACTGACAAAATGGGAGAAGATATTTGCAAATGGCATATCAGATAAAGGGCTAGTATCCAAAATCTATAAAGAACTTATCAAACTCAACACTCAAAGAACAAAGAATCCAATCAAGAAATGGGCAGAAGACATGAACAGGCATTTCTGCCAAGAAGGCATCCAAATGTCCAACAGACACATGAAAATGTGTTTAACATCACTCGGCATCAGGGAAATCCAAATCAAATCCTGAATGAAATATCACCTCACACCAGTCAGAATGGCTAAAATTAACAAGTCAGGAAAGGACAGATGTTGGTGGAGATGCAGAGAAAGGGGAACCCTCCTCCACTGTTGGTGGGAATGCAAGCTGGTGCAGCCACTCTGGAAAACAGTATGGAGGTTCCTCAAAAAGTTGAAAATAGAGCTATCCCATGACCCAGGAATTGCACTACTGGATATTTACCCCAAATATACAAATGTAGTGATTGGAAGGGGCATGTGAACCCTAGTGTTTATAGCAGCAATGTCCACAATAGCCAAACTATGGAAGAGCCTAGATGTCCATCAACAGATGAATGGATAAAGATGTGATTGATATGTATATATATATATATATATATATACACACACACACACACAATGGAATATTATGCAGCCATCAAAGAAATGAAATCTTGCTATTTGCAATGACATGGATGGAACTAGAGGGCATTATGCTAAGTGAAATAAGTCAATCTGAGAAAGACAATTATCATATGATCTGACTGATATGAGGAATTTGAGAAACAAGGCAGAGGATCATAGGGGAAGCAAGGGAAAAATGAAAGAAGACAAGACCAGAGAGGGAGACAAACCATAAGAGACTCCTAATCTCAGGAAACAAACTGAGGGTTGCTGGAGTGGAGGGGCATGGGAGGGATAAGGTGGCTGGGTGATGGGCATTGGGGAGGGTATATGCTATGGTGAGCATTGTGAATTGTGTAAAACTGATGAATCACAGACCTGTACCCCTGAAACAAATAATACATTATATTTTAATTTAAAAAAAAGTATGGACAGAGGGTTTCCATAACAGTTTCCAAAGAAGACATATGATAAACAGGCACATGAAAAGATGTTCCGCATCACTAATCATCAGGGAAATGAAAATCAAAACTGAAAGGGATATCTCCTCACACTTGACAAAATGGCTATTTTCAAAAATATAAAAATAACAAGTGTTGGTGAGGTTGTGAAAAAAGAGAACACTCATTTTCTGTTGGTGGGAGTGTAAATTGGTGCAGCCACTTTGGAAAATAGTATGGAGATTCCTATAAATTTTAAAATTAGAACTACCATATGATCCAGGAATTCCACTTATGGGTATATATCAAGAAAGTGAAAATATCAGTTTGAAGAGATGTAGATACATCTATGTTTTTTGCAGCATTAATCCCCTTTACCTATTTTTCCTGCCACACAACCCTTCCCCATTTGGTAACCAACACTTTGTTTCCTTTACCTATGAGGCTGTTTTTATTTTGTTATATTTACACATTATTTTTTAGATTCTACACATACGTGAAATTATATGGTATTTGTTTTTTCTGACTTATTTCACTTAACATAATACTTCCTATATCCATCCATGTTCTCACAAATATAATATTTTATATTTTATGCCTGAGTAGTATTCCATTGTATTGTATACCACATTTTCTTTATCCATTCATTTATTGATGAACACTAACATATTAAAGAGTTAAATATAAGACCTGAAACCATGAAACGCCTAAAAGAAAACATATGAAAAAAGCTTTTGGACATAGGTGTTAGTGATGATTTTTTTTTTTTTTTTGGAATCACACCTAAAGCACAATCAACAAAATAAAAAAATAAACAAGTGGGACTATATCAAACTAAAAAGCTGTGTGCAGCAAAAGAAACCATCAACAAAGTGAATAGACAACCTATGGAATGGGAAGAAGTATTTGCAAATCATATATATAATAAGAGGCTAATACACAGAGTATATAAAGAACTCATACAACTCAATAGTAATAAAAAATTAAATAATGATAATAATAATAATATAAATATTAGGCAAGCAGTACCCTGATACCAAAACCAGAGAAAGACACCACTAAAAATGAGAACTACAGCCCAATATCCCAGATACACACAGATGGAAAATTTATCAATAAAATACTAGCAAACCAAATCCAACAATACATTAAAAGTATCATTCACCACAATAAAGTGGGATTCATTCCTGGGTTGCAAGTGTGGCTCAGTATTTGCAAATCAATCAACATGATGCACCACATAAATAAAAATAAGAACCATATGATCATTTCAATAGAGGCAGAAAAATATTTGACCAAAAAAAACATACATTCATGATAAAAATGCTCAACAAAGTAGTGTTAGAGGGAATATACCTCAACTTAATAAAGGTCATATATGAAATAGCCACAGCTAACATTATCCTAAATGGGGAACAACTGAGATCTTTTCCTTTATGGTCGGGAATAAGACAGAGATATCCATTCTCTCCACTGTTATTTAACATAATACTGAAAGTCCTAACCACAGCAATCAGACAACAAAAAGAAATAAAAGGCATTGAAATCAATAAAGAAGTCAAACTTACACTATTTGCACATGACATGATACTCTATATAGAAAACCCAAAACACTACACCAAAAAGTCTGCTGGAATTGGTAAATGAAATCATTAAAGTCACAGGATAAAAAAATCAATGGACAGAAATCTGTTGCATTTCTATACACCAATAATGAAGCAGCAGAAAGAGAAATTAAGGAATCACTTCCATTTACAATTGCACCAAAAGCCATACAATACCTAGAAATAAACATAACCAAAGAGGTGAAAGACTGTACTCTGAAAACTGTAAAACATGGATAAGAGAAATTGAAGACAACACAAAGAAATGCAAACACATTCCATACTCATTGATTGGAAAAACAAATATTGTTATAATGTCTATACTATCCAAAGTAATTTACACACTTAGTGCAATCCCTATCAAAATACCACCAGCATTTTCACAGGGCTAGACTAAACAATCATAAATTTGTATGGAACCAAAAAATACCCAGAATAGATAAAGCAACCTTGAAAAATAAAAGCAAAGCTGAAGGCATCACAATTCCTGATTTCAAGTTACATTGCAAAGCTGTAGTGATCAAGACAGTGTAGTAATGCCCAAAAGTAGACACATAGATCAGTGGAACCAAACAGAAAACCTAGAAATAAACCTACAACTTTATGGTCAATTAATCTTTGACAAAGCAGGAAAGAATATCCAAAAAGAAAAGGACAGTCTCCTCAACAAATAGTGTTGGGAAAACTGGACAACAACATGCAAAAGAATGAAGCTTGATCGCCTTCTTATACCATTCACAAAAATAAATTCAAAATAGATCAAAGACCTAAACATGAGACCTGAAACCATAAGAATCCTAGAAGAGAATACAGGGAGTAACTTCTTTGATATCAGCAGTAGCAACTTCTTTGTGGATAAATCTCTTCAGGCAAGGGAAACAAAAACATAAATAAACTATTGAGACTTCATCAAAATAAAAAGCTTCTACACAGCCAAAAAAAGGTGGGGGTGCCTGGGTTGCCCCTCCCCCATTCTTTCTCATAAGTAAATAAAATCTTTAAAAATAACACTCAACAAAACTAAACAGCAACTTATGAAATGGGAGAAGATATTTGCAAATGACGTATCTGATAAAGGGTTAGTCTCCAAAACAAATAAAGAACTTATACAACTGAACAATCAGAAACCAGATCTTTAGTGCCCTTCATCTTTTCCAAGATTTCATTTTCTTTGCTTCTCTTTCTCTTTCCCCAAAGACATTTACTAAATAAGAATCATTCCTGATATCCATCAAATACATGAATTCATGCTAATCAAAATCTGTGCTGAGTGAAATGATATATTTTGTTTCTTTATCCATTTATACATTAGTAGACGCAGAAACATTTTGGCTCTTGTAAATAATGTGGCTATAGTGATTCAACCCTTCATTACCACACTAGGTACTCATCACATCAAGTGCACTCCTTAATCCTAATCACCTATTTAACCCATCTCCCCACTCACCTCAATTCTGGCAACCATCAGTTTGTTCTCTATAGTTAAGAGTCCCTATTTTAGATGATTAATAATACAGCCCTTATTAGTCTGTTTTACTTCTTTTTTTTTTTTTTTTTTTTTTTTTAGTTTTTAAGCAGAGTATCTAAGTATTGTCTGATACATCCTAATTTAGGAATCAGAAAATGTAACATGATGCATTAAAAACAAAGTATTAAAAATGCCTGTAAAAAGTAAAAAAAAAAAATCTGCTTCTTGTTTTGCCTTTCTCTTTTTCCTCTTTGCTCATTTGTCTTGTTTCTTAAATTCCACATATGACTGAAATCACATGGTATTTGTCTTTCTCTGACTGACTTATTTCACTTACCATAATACTCTCTAGCTCCATCCAGGTCCTTGCAAATGGGAAGATTTCATTCTTTTTTATGCCCATGTGATGTTCCATTTTATACTTGTACCACATCTTCTTTATCCATTCATCAGTTGATGGACTCTTGGGTTGTTTCCATAAATTGGCTATTGTAGATAATGCTGCTATAAACATTGTGTGCATGTATTCCTTTCAATTAATATTTTTGTATTCTTTGGGGTAAATACATAGCAGTGCAATTGCTGGATCATAGGGTAGTTCTATTTTTAACTTTTTGAAGAATCTCCATACTGTTTTCCAGAGTGGCTGCACCAGTTTGCATTCCCACCAGCAGTGCATGAGGGTTCCCCTTTCTCCATATCCTCACCAACACTTGTTATTTCTTGTGTTGTTGATTTTAGCCATTCTGACAGATTTGAGGTGATATCTCATTGTAGTTTTGATTTATATTTCCCTGATGATGCGTGCTATTGAGCATCTTTTCATGTGTCTGTTTGTCATATGGTTGATTTCTTTGGAAAAATGTCTCTTCATGTCTTCTGCCCATTTTTAACTGAATTATTTGTTTTTTGGTTGTTCAGTTGTATAAGTTCTTTATTTATTTTGGATTCTAACCCTTTATCAGATATATCATTTGTACTAAAGACAAATTTCAGCAAGAACTGTTTCCCATAGTTCTAGCCCCATACAAAAAGAGAGATATTTATTTTGTTTTGTTTTGCTTTATGGTTATTGTTATATTTTCTCTTTAGCTTCCTTGTCCTTTTTTTAAATTAAGTTCTTAATTTTAATTCCAGTATAGCTAACATATATTTTTAGGTGTGCAATAGAGTGATTCAACAATTCTATACATTAATCAGTGCTCATCATGATAAGTGCACTCTTTAATCCCCATTATCCATTTCATTCATTCTACCCACATCCCCTCTGTCAACCATCCATTTTTTCTCTATAGTTAAGAGTCTGTTTCTTGGTTTGTCTCTCTCTTTTTTTATTCCTTCACTTATTTATTTTGTTTCTCAAATCCCATATATGAGTGAAATCATATGGTATTTATCTTCCTCTGACTGACTGCTTTTGCTTAGCATTATATTCTGGTTTCTCTTCAGACTGTATAAATCTTTTGCCTTTTACTTCTCCTTGTCTTATATTTCTTTCCCTCAAAGGCAGGCCAGGAACTACTTTTTCCCAAGGCAGTAGAATAAAGTTGTGTCTCCCAATGTCTCTATAATGCATAATTCATTGTTGGTATTTAACAAATATTAAATAGTATCATCACAATAATTCAATGCATACTGAAATATAATGTTCAGTGAATTAAATGAGGAAGTTATATTCAGCCTAAATGATCTTGAGTAAATTAGAAGCAAGATAAATACAGTCAGAGCAAAGCATGCTTTTGACTTTTAAGTACTCCAGTTTTGGATTAATTTGCTTTCTTTGTACTTGTTAAGCTTTCCATACTTCTATCCTTTTGGCAATAATCCCATATGCTTAAAAAGGAAAGAAAGTCATTATCTATCCTCCTTCGAATTATCTTCTCATAAGCGACCTGAGTCAGCTGTGATTCTCATGTCTTATATATAACAGTGGTTAAGGGAGCTAAGTCAACGGGCAGGTCTAACTCAAGATCCAGGTCTGTCATTTATTACTTGTGTGACCTTAGATATAAATTGTATATTTTCTCTGCGTTTCTATTTCTTCACCTACAAAACAGAGATATGGTATCATCTACTTCATAGATCATTGTGAAAATTAAGAATATCACAGATAAAATAAAATGTTAGATAATTAATACTTCTAATGATTTTTATGGTCTAATTAAGTATCAAAGGTGGCTGGCAAAGATGTTGGCAACATGATGAAAATAATTCCACATGTGTTATTATCTACTGGCCTTAACCTTAATCAGGCAGCTTGATCTGCTCCTCCGTGGTTGTACAATCAGCATTTCCCAGAAACATTCCAAAAAGTACCCCCACACACACTCTTAAGTACTTCACATATCCCTAGATAAACATAATTCAATGACTCCAAATAAAACATCAGCATTTATATCCAGACCTTTCATTCTTTCATCTGCTCATTAAACATTAGATAGATCCTACTATGTGTCAAACATTTTGTTAGGCTCTTGAAACAAAATAATTATTTATATATAGTTTATGAACTCAAGTAGTTCATAGTCTGATAAGTAATATTAAAAACAACATTATGGTGGTGATCATACTGCAGTATGTAAGTGTATGTGAGTATTAAACAACACATTGTATACCTTAAACTTATTCAATGTTATATGTCAATTTGTCAATTTTATCTCAATAAGTTGGAGAAAACAATAAACATAACTAGAATTTATTAAGTTCTTATTATAGGCTTAGCTCAGAGATTAAGTTATTTGTCCAGGTGAGGTCTAGTGTGACAATTTAGAAGTAGTGGTAAACTTGTGATTTGAATAACAACTGTTTGTTTACTCTTAAGCACCACTGCTATATTGCCCCAATAAAAACACAATTTTAATACAATGTGATTAATCTGTAAATACTTCAGGAACTTTAGGGCGCCTGGGTGGCTCAGTCGCTAAGCGTCTGCTTTTGGCTCAGGTCATGATCCCAGGGTCCTGAGATCTAGTCCCACATGGGGCTCTCTGCTCAGTGAGGAGTCTGCTTCTCCCTCTACTCTTCCCCCTGCTCCTGTTTTCTCTCGCTATCTCTCTCTCTCCCAAATAAATAAATAAATAAAATCTTAAAATACTGCCACTTTCTTATCCTCTAATTCAACATATTATTTTTCTTTATCCTTCTTACATTGTTTGTTACATTATTTTATGTGTTTATTTACTTTTTAAAAAAATTTTCTGACTCCCCCACAGGCTCCATGAATGTTGGGAGCTTGTATTTTTTTCACCACTGTTTTCACAATACTTATCTATGTCTTTGGGACATAGTAGGTACTTAGTGCATATTGAATCAGTGAATGAAAGGATATTCTAAGACAGGAGGCCTAAGAAAATGTTATTCTACTCTAAACCTCTATATTCTTTGAAACCCAAAGAAAATAAATAATTACCATTCCTGTTATGACATGATGAGGTAATTTCTAGGTTGTGTAATTTGTTCCCTTATATTAACACTTTTGATCTTGTTAAAGCTAATTCCATTAAGACAGTCCTCTCCCCAAGTGATACATAGTTTTCAAATTTTCAAAAGAAATGATTTTCTAGCTGTTCACAAATGATCAGTCTTCAGTTATTTTACAGTAAAGATTTATAAAGAAAATATAGAAGCATGATCTTTTAATATATTAAAATGACACTTGGTCTCAACTATATTAACTTAGAGCAGTAATAAATTTTCATAACAGAGTAAGTAAAGGTTTGGTTCATAATTTTCCATGTGTTACATAATAAGTAAAATTGTTCAATGGATATTCTTTTCAGATTGTCTTTTTCCCATTTTAAATCCTGCCTATAGGAGAATTTTAGCCTTGTGTACCTCACAGTTTGAAGCTTCTGATTTTTTCTTTCACTTTTTTTTCTTTCCTTTCTTACATCTGTCTAAGCAGCCTATAACAGAGCACATACACTTTCCCTCTATAACACCACTCACTCCTTCATTTTTTAAGTACTCTAGTACCCCAAAATTCCTTTCAACAGAATTTTTGGGCCAGAAACATTATAACACAAAACTCAAAACATTTCAGTATGTTGCCATTTCAACAGTGAACTAAGCACATTTTCCACTGCCATTCTTTCTCAAACCTTTATAGAATGATGAGTATTTTTTAATTTTATAAGTGAGAGAAGGAACAGAATCATGAGATAATGAGAGCATATTGACAAAATAGAACAAAGTGTGTGTACAAGTGTTGCTATAAGATCCAGTCTTCCCAGAGGAACAGCAGAGAGGCTCTACAAAGGACAGAACTTGTGAATAATATGGGGCTGAAAACAGGGCAGCACCACTACTTAGCAGCCTTCCATACATGCACACAGAAACACACACACCCCTTCTTGAGTGATTTCCAACTTTGTACTTACATGCAGGCAAAATACATAAGATTATTTTCTAACAAAATAAATAAAATACCTGCACATAACTAGGGCTCCCAGTGTGGGATAATATACCTGACTAAAGATCTCATTTTGTCACTTAAAGGGGGTTCCCACACTCTACCCCATATTTTATTGGCAGACTCCACATACTTGCACCTTAAATGAAATCTCGTAAATTGACACATCTTACCCATATACACAGATCCCACTTCCAAACTTCACTTTAATGAAAGAAAGCAACCACAAACAGATTTATACACAAAGAAGCAAATGGAATTCATACCAACTACCTGTAAGTAAGCAGACATAAACAATGTGTATGATAGATGATCATAAGTATCCTAGACAGAATGTAAAAAGAAATAGAGGCCAATAAATAATCATTAGATAGAGAAACATGAAAAAATAACGGAGTAAGAAATTCTAAACTCCCATTCCTTCACAGAAACATCAAAAAACAACCAGAAACTGTCAAACTCAACTATGCCAGATCTATGAAAAATAGTCTGAGGTATACAACAACCAAGGACATGCTCAATCAAGAAAAAATCAACTTGAAAATGAGAAACAAAACACATATGAGACACATAAAGTAGGTAAATGGCAATAGTAAGACTTTCCTTACCACTGATTTAAATGCAAATGGGTAAAATTTTCCAATTAAAAAGCACATAATGGAAGAATACGTAAAATGACATGACCCGTTTATATACCATCTGCAAGAGACTAATTTTAGATGCAAAAAAATCCAGTGGTGGAAAGTAAATGGATAGAAAAAGTTATTCCAAGAAAAGATTAACCAAACAAGAGCTGGAGTGGCTATGTAATTATTTAAATAGATATTAATAATAAAAGTTTACAAGAAACGATAAGGATATTATATGTTGATTAAGGCTCAATTCATCAAGAAGATATAACAAGCATAAATATACACATATGTAAAAACAAAGCCCTAAAATAAAAGAAGCAAAAATTGACAAAATTAAGAAGGAAAAAAAATAGAGATCTAGAATAATAAATGGAGACTTCAATATCTCATTCTCATAAATGGAATAAACAAGACAGGGGTAAAATAATGAAATAAAAGACAACACTATAAAACAATTAGACTTACCAGAAATATAAGGAACACTCTACCTAATAACAGCAGAATACTAATTATTTCCAAGTGCATATAAACCATTCTCCAGAATAGACCAAATGTTGAGCCACAAAACAAGTCTTAACAAATTTAAAAAGTTTGAGGTCATATAAAGTACCCTTCTGACCACAGTGGAATAAAACTAGAAACAAAGACACCAAAAGCCATAAGATAACTAGGAATAAACCTAACCAAAGAAGTAAAAGGCCTGTACTCTGAAAACTATAAAACATTAATGAAAGATATTGGAGATGACACAAAGAAATGGAATCACATTCCGTGCTCATGGATTAGAACAAATATTCTTAAAATGTCTGTACTACCCAAAGCAATCTGCACATGTAACAATCCTTATCTAAATACCAACAGCATTTTTCACAGAGCTAGAACAAACAATCCTAAAATTTGTATGGAACCACAAAAGACCCCAAATAGCCAAAGCAATCTTGAAAAAGCAAAGCAAAGCTGAACTTCAAGTTGTATTTCAAAGCTGTAGTGATCTAGACAGTATGGTACTGGCACACACAGAAATGGACGCATAGATCAATAGAACAGAATAAAAAACCCAAAAATGAACCCACAACTCCATGGTAAATTAATTTTTGACAAAGCAGGAAAGAATGTCCAATGGGAAAAAGACAGTGTCTTCAACAAATGGTGTTAGGAAGAGAGGACAGAAACATGCAAAAGAATGAAACTGGACCACTTTCCTACACCATACACAAAAATTAATTCAAAATAGATTGAAGACCTAAATGTGAGACAGGAAACCATTAAAATCCTAGATGAGAACACAGGCAGTAAACTCTTTGACATTGACTATAACAACTTTTTTTTTTAAGATTTACTTATTTTAGAGAGGGGGAGGGGCAGAGTGAGAGGGGGAGAGAGAGAGAGAAGCAGACTCCCCACTGAGCACAGAGCCCTACATGGGGCTCAATCTCATGACACTGAGATCATGACCTGAGCTGAAATCAAGAGTCAGATGATCAACTTACTGAGCCACCCAGGTGCCCTGGGTATAGAAACTTCTTATTACATATGTCTCCTGAGGCAAGGGAAACAAAGGCAAAAATAAACTATTAGGACTTCATCAAGATAAAAAGCTTCTGCACAGAACAAAAAATCAACAAAACTAAAAAGCAACCTTCAGAATGGGAAAGAAGATATTTGCAAATGACATAGCTGATAAAGGGTTAGTATCCAAAATCTGTAAAGAACTTATAAATCTCAAGATCCAGAAAACAAATAATCCAGTTAAAAAGTGAGCAGACAACATGAAGAAACATTTTTTCTAAAGAAATCATCCATATGGCAAACAGACACATGAAAAATGCTCAATATCACTCATCAGGGAAATACAAACCAAAACTACAATAAGATATCACCTCAAACCTGTCAGAATGGCTAAAATTAACAAAAAAGGAAATAACAGGTGTTGGTGAGGATGTGGAGAAAGAGGAACCCTTTTATACCATTGGTGGGGATGCAAACTGGTACAGTCAGTCTGGAAAATAGTATGGAGTTTCCTGAAAAATTTAAAAATAGAACTACCCTACCATCCAACAGTTACACTACTAGGTATTTACACAAAGGTGTTACAAAAAAATTAATTTGAAGGAATACATGAACCCTGATGTTTATAGCAACATTTTCAACAAGAGCCAAATTATGGAAAAAGCCCAAATATCCATCAACTGATGAGTGGATGAAGATGTGGTATATATACAATTGAATATCACTCAGCAATGAAAATGAATGAAATATTGCCATTTGCAAGGACATGGATGGAGCTAGAGAGTATTATGCTAAGTGAAATAAGTCAGTCAGAGAAAGACAAATACCATACGATTTCACTTTTATGTGGAATTAAAGAAACAAAACAAATGATCATAGTAGCAAAAATAGGCAAGCCGAGAAACAAACCCTTAACTATAGAGAACAAAATGATGGCTACCAGCAGGGAGATGGGTGGAGGGATTGGTTAAACAGTTGACAGGGATTAAGGAGTGTACTTGTGATGAGCACTGAGTGTTATACGTAAGTGTTGAAACACTAAGTTGTACACCTGAAACTAAAATTACATTGTATGTTAACTAACTGGAATTTATTTATTTTATTTATTTTATTTTTATTTTTTTAAAGATTTTATTTATTTATTTGAGAGAGAGTGAGAGAGCACAAGAGGGGGGAGCGGGAGAGGGAGAAGCAGATTCCCTGCTGAGCAGGTAGCCCGATGCGGGACTCGATCCCGGGACTCCAGGATCATGACCTGAGCCGAAGGCAGTCGCTTAACCAACTGAGCCACCCAGGCGCCCACTAACTGGAATTTAAATAAAAACTAAAAAATACCTAGAAATTAATGACAGAAATAAAATTAGAAAATTTACAAGTATGTGAAAATAAATAACAACCACTTAAATAACTAACATGTCAAAAGACAAATCGCAAGATGAATTAGAAAATACCTCAGTGCAAATGAATAAATGATAAAAACACAAGGTAAAAAAAAAAAAAAAACTCTTGGGATGCAGCAAAAAACAGGGATAAGGTAGAAATTTAAGGTCACAAAGGAATTTATTAAAAAGATCTTAAATAAATAACCCAACAGTACATCTTAAAGAATTAGACAATGAAAAACAAACTAAACTCAAAAGTAGCACAGGAAAGAAAATACTGCTATTAAAGTGGAGCTAAATGAAATAGAGAAAGAATAATAGAGAAAATCAACACAACCAAATTTGTGTATTTTTTAAATCAACAAAACTGGCAACCATTTAGTTAGATTGACTAAACAAAAAATAGAGAAGGCTCAAGTTATTAAATTCAGTCACAAAAGAGGGATGTTACTATTAATGCTTTCATAAATAAAAGGGATTATGAGAATACTATGAACATCCATATGACACTAATTTGGATATCTAGATTAAGTGGATAAATTCTGAAAACCACACACACTACCAAAATGAACTCAGGAAGAAATAGAAAATCTTAGTAGACCTGTAACAAGTAAGAAGATCAAATCCCTAATAAAAACCTCCCCAAAATAAAAACCCAGTACCAAGTGGTTTCATTGGTAAATTCTACCAAAAATTCAAAAAAAAAAAAAGAATGAACATGAATTTTTCTCAAATGTTTCCCAAAAAATGTACCAGGAAAGAACATTTTCAAACTCATTCTCTGAGGCCAGCATTGCCCCAGTATCAAAGTCAGAAAAAGACACTGCAAGAAGAGAAAACTGAAGATCAATATCTTTTATAAACATAGATTCAGAAATCCTCAACATCTGAAACTAATGATGTACTATATGTTGGCTATTTGAATTTAATTATTTTTTAATGGGTAAAAAAAAAAAGAAATCCTCAACAAAATACTAGCAAATCTAAAAAAAAAAAAAAAAAAATACTAGCAAATCTAATTCAACAACATATTAAAATAACTATACAGTGACCAATTAGGATTTATCTCAGAAGTGTAAGGATGCTTTAACATATGAAAAATAATCAATGTAATGCACCACAGAAATAGATTGAAGGAAAAAAAAAATGACTCTACCAATTGTTGCAGAATATACATTTGACAAAACCAGGCACCCTTTATTGATAAAAACATTCAGTAAACAAGTAATATGAGGGAATTTTCTCAATATGATAAAAGCCATATAGGAAAAACCCACAGCTTACACCATACTCAATGGTGAAAGACTGAATATTTTCCCCTAAGATCAGGAATAAGACAAGATGCCTGCTTTTGCCACTTATATTCAACATATTACTGGAAATTCCAGTTAGAGCAATTAGACAAGAAAAAGGAAATAAAATGCTTTCAATTTGGGAAGGAAGTCATAAAACTATATTCTCAGATGATATGATTTTATTTCTAGTACACCCTAAAGAATACACACACACTCACACACACACACACACACACACACATCCTGTTATAACTCATAAATTCAGCAAAATTGCAGTATAAAGAATCAACATGCAAAAAATCAGCTATACTACCACATACTAGCATAAACAACCTCTAAAGGAAATTGAGAAAATAATTATTTACAATAATATCAAAATTTATCAGAAATAAATTTAATTAAGACGTCAGAATACTTGTGTACTGAAAAGTACGAAATATTGCTTAAAGATGAAGACATAAGTAAATACAAAGCCATCCTGTGTTTATGAATTAGAATATTTAATATTGTTAAGATGTGTATATTATTCAAAGTGATCTGTAGATTCAAGGCTGTCCCCATCAAAATCTCAATGGTGTTTATTTTAAAAAATGGAAAACAAAAACATCCTAAAGTTCAGGGAATTTCGAGAGACCTCAAATAGCCAAAACAATTTTGAAAAAGACCAACGTTGGGGAACTCAAACTTCCAGATTTCAAAAATTACCGCAAAGTGATAGTACTCAGAAGAATGTAAAACTAGCATAAGGACAGACATAAAGACCAATGGAATTGAATGGGGATTCTAGAAATAAATCCACACATATAAGGTCCATTGATTTTCAACAAGAGTGCCAAGTTTATTTAATGGGGAAAGAACAAGAAATGATAGGAAAACTGGGTATACCAAAATATAAGTGAAAAGAGTGGACTTTGACTTTTTTTCTTACACCACATACAAAAATTAACAAAAAAATGGATCAAAACCCTAAATTTAGAAGCTACAACTATAAAAAATTATAGAGGCAAACTTGAATTATGTTGAATTTGGCAATGTTTCTTTAGTATGAAATGAAGAAGAAAAAGAACAAAAGGAAAAGCTTCATTAAAATTAAAATAACTTTTGTGCATAAAATAACACTATCAGGAGAGTGAAAAGACTGCACAAAATAAAATATTTGAAAATCATATATCTTCTGAGAGATTAATATTCAGAAAATATAAAGAACAATTCAACAACATTTACAACTTAATAACAAGAAGAAACAGTACCCAATTAAGAAATGGACAGAGAACCTGAATGGATATTTCTCCAAAGAAGACATAAAAATGGCCAATAAGCACAAGAAAGAATTCTCGACATGGGGATATATGGTATCTCAGGGAGTAGTAAACTAGAAAGGCAAACATTAAAGTGGAGTCACAGATATTTCTTTTAATTTGACCTTCCTTTCTCATTGAGTAAAGCCATCCAGCATCTACTCCAGAATATGAAAAAACAGTTGTAAGTAACAAAGGATAAAAGGTTTTGGACTCAGACATTCCAAGGAATCCACCACTTTCTAGCTATATAGTCTATGCAAGGGATTCTGGCTCTTTTAGCCTCAGTTATCTTATCTGAAATATGATAATAATAAATGTCTCCCAACAGTAATGCACCTATTAATTGAGATATGATGTAGAGCAACTAGCCCAATAAATGATGACTGATAATATCTAACATAGTAGTAAAATCATCCTCCTTTTTATAAAATAATTTTTTTTGGTCTATATAACAACACAAAGCTAGGAGATTTTTGCTCTTAGCAGACATGGAAAACAAAGATCAGAGCTGACTCTAGCTTAACTGCTGGGATAAACCTGGCGTCTAGGGATAAATAATCTCAGACTTTTTGGTCTTGTCTGAGAGTGAATATAATTCTTTTGGAGGTACAACTAGAAATGGTCAAGGGACACAATAGTTAATATTAGAATGCACTGTCTAGCTCAATACCTTAAATCATGAGTTGTGAAACCACCACCCTTAGAAATTGTGTTTCTACTCTAATTTTTCTTAATACCTTTGTATAAATATATATCTGTTATTTAAGATTCTGCTCCTTTTTTACTTCCTCCATGATAACTTTGCTGATCTTGCTGTCTTATTCGTATTTGAAAAGTGTTTTTTTTGTGCTTCAGTTCAAGCTCTTAGCATAACCTTTCTTAGAACAGACTTTTTTTGTGTGTGTTTGTGTCTGTCTTCCCATTATATAAAGAGCTTTTTGAGAGAGAATGACCTCTGTTTTCAATATTTCATGCATTCTGGGTAATACCTAACACAGAACCTGGGACATATTAGTCAATTAGTAAATATTTTTGAACTGCCTCTATTGTTTGGTTATCCGTATAACTCATGTGCACTACAGATTTATCTGTGTTGTCTGTAATTCTTCAGTCCTTTGAATTACTGAACAATAGTGTCAGAATATCTCAACCAGCAACTTTTTCACCAATGTCACAGGAAAAAATTATCATAGTAGTATTTGTTTCTGGAAGATGCTTTTATTTATTCTCTGTAAAATCTACTTTGTAAATGTACTACCTCACCCAACCACATACTCAAGGACCTGGAAACTCAAATTATTTCTTGCTGTGCTTTAAGCATACCTGCTTCTGGACACAAGATAAGAATATGAGGGCTTTATTACTATACTGTTTTTATACCCAGGAATAAGTTATGGATATGGTAGAGGTTTTTTATGTTTCTCATTGGCTTCAGTTTGCTGCCTTAAATGGATTGAGTCAAAACCATGTTTTCATGCCATAGGCATGCCATTCAAATACCAGTGTGACCATATTTGAAAAGCCACTCTGTACCACTTTATTGCCGCAGATGTCTTTTACATCTGGCAAGGGCCATTTCTCTGCATGTCAACAGTAATTCAATTTAACAGCTGCCTCTTTTGACAAGCTTAGTGTCAGACTCTAAAATGACAGGGTGACAGTTTTCTTTTTCCTGAACAGAACATAGTGCGAATTAACTATTTGAATACAAGAGCATTAAATGCATTTAGAGCACATTAATTTTTTTCTGAGTAATCTGAATAGGCTTGGGATATTATTTATATGCATATATGGTGTATAGAGCTACTGAAGCTGATGATTCAAGGTGTTTTTTCAGGGTGTTTTGATTTGTACCTGAAATATGCTAATATAAAACTAAAAAAAAATAAATGAAGTTAAAGAAATTACTGAGAAGAAACAGTGGAAATTGAGAAAAGTGTAGAGTAAGCACTTGAGTTACACTGTCTAAATTTATTAGAGTTCTCTGTGGATTCAAGCAACAGAGTTAAAGTGCTTGCTAATACAACAGCTGATGGCATCATAAGCTAAATTTTTCCATTGCAGAGTGTTTGCATACCATTTCTCTAAATAAATCTAGCTATAAGCGGTGGCCTTGGGTGTAATCATAAACCTAATGACAAGACTGGTCTATGGTACTTTCATGGCTATCCTTTATACTTTTCTAAAGTTTGCCTGCCTCTAAGTAAGAACCTAGTAATTTGGTTCTACCTACCTGCTTCCTGTTTGATTCTCTTGAGATCAAAACATTTTGATTGAAGTATTTTCTTTTTTTTAAGATTTTTATTTTTATTTTATTTGAGAGAGAGAGAAAGAGAAAGCACAAGCAGAGGGAAGGGCAGAAGGAGAGAGACAAGCAGACTGAGCTTGTCTGAAAGCTGAAATCATGACCTGAGCTGAAGTCCTATGCTTAACCAACTGAGCCACCCAGGCACCCCTTGATTGAAGTACTTTATGCCAGTCACTGAGCTGCACATGGGGATACTGGGGGAAAATAAAAGCAGATATAACCCCTGCCTTCATGGAGTTTTCAGTCTATTACAGAATTAATTTTCTATGACTGCCATAACAAATTATCATAAACTTAACAGTTTAAAACAGCACAAGTTTGTTATCCCATAGTTCTGTTAAATCAGGGAAGCCTGAACATAATTTGTTGAATTAGTTCCTCTGCTTAGAGTTTCACAATGCTGAAATCAAGGTATCAGCAGTGCTGTAGTCCCTTCTGGAGACTGTAAGGGAGAGTATGTTTCCTTGATCACAATGGTAATTGGTAGAATTTAATTCCTTGTCACTGTAGCACTGAGTTCCCATTTTATTGCTAGCTGTCAACTGAAGGTCATTTCTAGCTTTCAGAGGCCACCTGCGTTTCTTGGCTCTTGGCCTTTTTTTTCTATATCTTTTTAGCCAGCAATGATAAATCAAGTCCCTCACATGTTTTGTTTCTTTCCTTTTCTTCTACCACATCTCTCTGACTTTATCAGGGAAGAGGCTTCTAATTTTTTGTATTTTATTTTATTTATAGTATTTTATATTTTACATTAACATATAATGTATTATTTGTTTCAGAGGTACAGGTCTGTGATTCATCAGTCTTACACAATTCACAGCGCTCACCATAGCACATACCCTCACCAATGTCTATCACCCAGCCACCCCATCCATCCCACCCCCCTCCTCTCCAGCAGCCCTCAGTTTGTTTCCTCAGATTAGGAGTCTCCTATGGTTTGTCTCCCTCTCTGGTTTCATCTTGTTTCATCTTTCCCTCCCTTCCTGTATGATCCTCTGCCTTGTCTCTCAAATTCCTCATATCAGTGAGATCATATGATAATTGTCTTTCTCTGATTGACTTATTTCGCTTAGCATCATACACTCTAGTTCCATCCACATCATTGCAAATGGCAAGATTTCCTTTTTTGATGGCTGCGTAATATTCCTGTGTGTGTGTGTGTGTGTGTGTGTGTGTGTGTGTGTGTGTGTGTGTGTATCACATCTTCTTTATCCATTCATCTGTTGATGGACATCTAGGCTCTTTCCATAGTTTGGTTATTGCAGACATTGCTGCTATAAACATTGGGTGCATGTGCCCCTTCAGATCACTACATTTGTATCTTTGGGGTAAATACACAGTAGTGCAATTACTGGGTCAAAGGGTAGCTCTATTTTCAACTTTCTGAGGAACCTCCATACTGTTTTCCAGAGTGGCTGCACCAGCCTGCATTCCCACCAAGAGTGTAGGAGGGTTCCCCTTTCTCCACATCGTCACCAACATCTGTCATTTCCTGACTTGTTAATTTTAGCCATTCTGACTGGTGTGAGGTGGTATCCCATCATGGTTTTGATTTGCATTTCCCTGATGCTGAGCGATGTTGAGCACTTTTTCATGTGTCTTTTGGGCATTTGGAAGTTTTCTTTGTAGAAATGTCTGTTCATGTCTTTGGCTCATTTCTTGATTGGGTTGTTCTTTGGGTGTTGAGTTTGATAAGTTCTTTATAGATTTTGGATACCAGCCCTTTATCCGATATGTCATTTGCAAATATCTTCTCCCATTCTGCCGGTTGTCTTTTGGTTTTGTTGACTGTTTCCTTTGCTGTTCAAAAGCTTTTTTAACTTGAAATCCTAATAGTTCATTTTTGCCCTTGCTTCTCTTGCCTTTGCCAGTAAGGAAATCTCCCAACAAACAAGAGCCCAGAGCCAGATGGCTTCCCAGGGGAATTCTACCAAACATTTAAAGAAGAATTAATACCTACTCTTCTGAAACTGTCCCAAAAAATAGAAATGGAAGGAAAACTTCAAAACTCATTTTAGGAAGACAGCATTACCTTGATCCCAAAATCAAAGACCCCATCAAAAAAGAGAACTACAAACCAATATCCCTGATGAACATGGATGCAAAAATTCTCACCAAAATACTAGCCAATAGGATTCAACAGTATATTAAAAGTATTATTCACCACGACCAAGTGGGATTTATTCCTGGGCTGCAAGGTTGGTTCAACATACGCAAATCAATCAATGTGATACTGTACATTAATAAAAAAAAGAACAAGAACGGTATGATACTCCCAACAGATGCAGAAAAAGCATTTGACAAAGTACAGCATCCTTTCTTGATTAAAACTCTTCACAAGGTAGGGATAGAGGGTTCATAACTCAATATCATCAAAGCCATCTATGAGAAACTCACAGCAAATATCATTCTCAGTGGGGAAAAACAGAGCTTTTCCCCTCAGGTCAGGAACATGGTAGGGATGTCCACTATCACCACTGCTATTCAACATAGTACTAGAAGTCTTAGCCACAGCAATCAGACAACAAAAAGAAATAAAATGGATCCGAATTGGCAAAGAAGAAGTCAAACTCTCACTCTTTGAAGATATGATATTTATGTGGAAAAACCAAAACAGTTCACCCCAAAACAGCTAGAACACATACAGGAATTCAGTAAAGTGGCAGTATGTAAAACCAGTGCACAGAAATCAGTTGCATTTCTATACACCAACAATGAGACAGAAGAAAGAGAAATTAAGGAGTCAATCCCATTTACAATTGCACCCCAAACCATAAGATACCTAGGAATAAATCTAACCAAAGATGCAAAAAATCTGTATCAGAAAACTATAGAATACTCATGAAAGAAATTGAGGAAGACACAAAGAAACGGAAAAATATTCCGTGCTCATGGATTGGAAGAACAAATATTGTGAAAATGTCTATGCTACCTAGAGCAATCTACACATTCAATGCAATCCCTATTAAAATACCATCCACTTTCTTCAAAGAAATGGAACAAATAATCCTAAAATTTGTACGGAACCAGAAAAGAACCTGAATAGCCAGAGGAATGTGGAAAAAGAAAAGCAAAGCTGGTGGCATCACAATTCCAGATTTCAAGCTCTATTACAAAGTGATAATCATCAAGAAAGTATGGTACTGGCACAAAAACAGACACATAGATCCATGGAACAGAATAGAGAACCCAGAAATGGACCCTCAACTCTATGGTCAACTAATCTTTGACAAAGCAAGAAACAATGCCCGATGGAAAAAAGACAGTCTCTTCAACAAATGGTGTTTGGGAAATTGGACAGCCTCATGCAAAAGAGTGACACTGGACCACTTCCTTACACCACACACAAAAATAGACTCAAAATGGATGAAAGACCTAAATATGAGACATGAATCCACCAAAATCCTTGAGGAGAACACAGGCAACAACCTCTTCGACTTCAACCCCAGCAACTTCTTCCTAGACACATCGCCAAAAGTGTCTACTTTTAAGGAGACATATGATTTGATTGGCCCACCTGGATCACCTTCTCATCTCAGTTCCATAAACTTAATAACATCTGCAAAGTACTTTTGTCATCTATGTTAACTATATTCACAGGATTTGGGAATTAGGTCATGCACATATAGGGGAAGCCATTAGTCTGTCAACTTCATTGGGTAAATAAAACGTTTAAAAGTTTAATAATTTATAAAAGCGTTACAGAATACTATTTTGAAAATGTTACAAAGATGGGTGCCTGTGTGGCTCAGTTGATTAAGCAACTGTCTTCGGCTCAGGTCATGATCTCAGGGTTGTCGGATCAAGCCCTTTCTCCACCTTCCTGCTCAGCAGGGAGTCTGCTTCTCTCTCCCTCTCTCTTTCTCTCCCCCTCCATCCCACGCTTTCTCTCCTCTGTCTCTCTCTCTCTCTCCCCCTCTCTCTCTTAAATAAATAAATATCTTAAAAATTAAAAATTAAAAAAAAATTGAAAATTGAAAATGTTACAAGGAGGATATAACCAGAGATTCAGGCAATATCTTTCTAAGTAAGTAATTTATAAGCTGATATCTAAAGAGAGTAGGGGTTAGCCAGAAAAATAAGATTGCAGAAGAAGAAAGTTTCAGAAAGAGGGAAAAGTAGGTGTACAAGCCTAGAGATACTGAAAATGCTGAAGATGAAATAGATTTTATTTACAATAATAAATAAAACAAGCATTGCTGCATCAGTATAGGAAATGGAGGGGGTAATGTAATGGGCTGGAGAAGTGAACAGCAACCATATTATTTTTGCCCCTTTGTGCTTTGTTAAAAATGTAGATCTTTCTCCTAAAAACTTAAGAATCCATTGAAAATTCTTACTTAGAAAAGCCCCCATGCTTAAAATCTGTGGCATAGGACTTAAAATTAAGGCCCAGTGTTACATGTGCCTTGACATCTGGAAAAAACTAGGAAGACTTGAATGGCCTAGTTGCAAGTTTCTCTCCTTATTGTGATCCTGAAGAAAGGTACCCTATCCAAACTTCCCTTATTACCAAAGGGAAGATAAAATGCCCAGTCATCCCTAAGTATAAGGCTTCAGTTCTTTGCTAGGCCATGGATGTATTCAAACAAGCCATTTATACCATCCCGTAGGAACCAGGTATCACCTCAGCTTCTTAATACTACAATGTCTGCTTCCCACATTCCTGGTTTACTCTGTTCCTGAAGACAACCTCGTGTGGCTGCCCATTCATGGCATATTGTCTCCTCCACTAAACTGTGAGTATATGTGACTAATATACTGTTATAGATTTCATCTTCCCAGTGTCGATATTGTGTGCTTGTCCATCCTTTAACTCACCAAAGAGTTAAAGAGCAGATGAATAAAATAAAACCTAGACCTCTTTTATCACTCACAATTTTAATCCAACCTTTAACCACCTGTTAAGAGGACAATTAGGGTAAAATAATAAGCTGCACTTAAAAATTTAGTAACAGAAAACTGCTTAACATCCTCCCTTAACCCTGGTTATGTGAGTTGGTAGAGAGATTTGTATTTTTATACAGGAAAGTCAGAGTGAGTATTCTCCTTCCCCAAAGGATGGTTTTAGTTGTCTAAGCACATTAATATACTTGGCAGTGGGAGAAATATTTGGGTCATGGTTCATGGAGTTTTGACTGGTGCCCTTTATTATACCACTTAAGCAGTTGCATATCCATGCATACAGTAGGTCTTGCTGGCCAACTAAGAAAATTATTCCAGGCCCAAAGTTAAAAGAGTGCATAATCAAAAGCCAAAACCTCTATTTTTTTTGTCCAGACCTGTTATTAATTTGCAATATGATCTTATATAGATCATTTTCCTTCCCTGTGTTTCAATAATTCTATTTGGTGATAATACATGAAATCCTTAGAATCAATGGTCTCTATAGTTTCATTAATTTCTGATGTTTTATAATTCTGCAAAGGTTTGTGATTAAGACTTTAAAGAGATCAACTTATTCTTGAATTTATAGACAGTAATAAGTAATGTGTGGCCTACTGATAAGTGGTGAGCTATTAAAAATTGAACCTCTGTGGTACAAGAGGAATCTGTTTCTTTTTAGATTTTTAGAGTTTATAAAAAGCAGGAAAGTTATCAGATGTTACTTTTCACCTTTTTCAATAGCATTTGTGAAAAACAACTTAAATGTGTTACTTATATGTTCCAGAGTTAATGCTTACCGTGATTTTATTGCAAAAAAATGACACAATTGAGAATTGATTTATGAGGCTCTCTTGCTGAATAAGAGTTACTAAAATCAATTTGTACTTTTCCATCCTAATCAGCTTCATCTAACAGGAAGAAGAAAACAAAAGTGACATATGATTAAATTACAAAGGATCAGCCCTCATTTCACCTCATTTCACATTTCTCTTAATTGGTTGTAGTTTAAATTCACCTCAACACTAGGTATCAACTTACCTCTTCTAATTTAGGACTTAATATAGTTTCTAGAAGCTGAACCTCAGGAAGTTGAACACCTAATCACTATGGGTATTCTACATTTTTATAAGAATAAACACAGACCCATGATTAATCATATCCAGGACTCTATCACTAAGAATGAATCTAAGATCAGGGCACCTGGGTGTCTCAGTTGGTTAAGCATCTGCCTTCAGCTTAGGTCATGATCCCAGGGTCCTGGGTCCTGGGATCTGTCCTGGTATTGGTCCTGGGATGGAGCCCTGCGTCAGGCTCCCTGTTCAGTGGGGAGCCTGCTTCTCCCTCTCCTTCTGCCTGCTGCTCTCCCTGTTTGTGCACACAAACACACTCTCTTTCTCTGTCAAATAAATAAATAAAATCTTTAAAAAATAATGAATCTAAGGTCATAGTTTTCCCTTATCATAACAACCTCAATATTCAGAGATATGTATCAATCACCATAAATCTATCTCAATATCCTTTTATGCCTCTGTCATTCATAGGTTTTCCTAAGTACTTCTTAAACCTAGTTATATCTTCAGCTGCTATTCTTCATTGTAGCAAATAATTAGATGCCAAACAAGGAAGGACAAAGTTATTTTTGACAATTGAGAGCAGAGAATGGTAAAAGGTGGTAATGAAAACATGTTAATTAAGCTTATCCTACCTGATACTTACTTTTTTTAAACTTAACCATGCTACTCATCTTTTTATAACAACTTATCCTTCTAAGCATAATATTCTCAAGGTTCATCCATGTTGTGGCATGTGTCACAATCTCATTATTTTTTAAGGCTTAATAACATCCTGTTGTAGGTATATGCCACATTTTTTTTATCCATTCTCCCATTGACGGACACTTGGGTTGCTTCCACCTTTTGGCTATTGTGAATAATGCTGCTATGAACATGTATATATGAGTGTCTGTTGAGTCTTTCTTTGAATTCTTTGGGATATGTATCTAGAACTGGAATGCTGGATCATATGGTAAGGTCATGTCTATTTTTTAGGAAACTGCCAAAATATTGTCCATGGCAACTGCACCATTTTACATTCCCACCAGGCAATACATTAAGGTTTCAAATTTCACACCCTCAGTAACACTATTTTTAATAGTCACCTTAATGAGTGTGAAGTAGTATCTTCTTGTCATTTCTATTTGCAGTTCCCAATTGCTACTAATGTTGAACATAGTTACAGGTGCTTATTTAGACACTTGCATGTCTTCTTTAGAGAAATGTCCTACAGTTCAACAACACACAAAAAAGCAACCCAATTAGAAAAAATGTATAACAGAGTCGAATACACAAGAAAATGCTACTTTATGCAAGAGCTACATAAATGTCTAGGATCTACTATGTGTGTCATGAAGGATAGCCTTATTCCCTGTAGCCATAAGGCTAAAATTGTTGAAAGTAAAATGTAGAAACTCATCCTGTTATTAGTTAAATTTTACAGCAAGTTAAACTCTCAGAATCACATGGTATCTACTGTTAAAGTGAGGGGATTGATAGTAAAATGATGAAATCATGTATAATTGGATGAAGACTTTTGGGAAGATGCTGATGAAGCTGGGGACATTGACCTCTTAAATTCTGATTATTCATCTTTGCCAGTGGAAGAGGTTTTCCCATCCCCATTGAAATAACCTCCCAATCCCCAGCAGGAGTTGTTTCCCCAATCCCAGCAGAGGTGACCTCCCCACTCCCAGGGGCAGCCTCACCCACAGTAGTATTGCCTTTCCACCTCCATCTGGGGCGATTAACCCAACATTGCCTGAAGAAATAGTAATTGCTTCCCTTGATGCAGTTGCCATGGAAGAGAATGTTAACTCTCTTTTGGATCCACACCTACTACCCATCTTTGCTTCCAGACCTATAACTAGACTTAAGTCCCAGCAGGTCCTTAAAGGTGAGGTACAGTATACTTCAAAAGAACTACTTGATCTTTCCAATTTATAAAAGCAGAACTCTGAGGAACATGTATAAGAATGGATATTAAGGATGTAAGATAATGGTAGAAGTAATATAAAGTTGGATGAGGGTGTATTTATTAATACGGTTCTACTAAGCAGACATTCTGAATTTAGTGTTGCAGCTTTGGGAGTTAAAAGGGACTCCAACACATTCGTTGATTGGCTGAAATGTTGATCAAAAAATAGCCCACTGTGAGTAAATTGGAAATGCCTGATATTCCTTGGTTTAATGTAGAGAAAAGGATTCAGAGGTTGGGGGGGGGGGATGTTAGAGTGAATTTGTCATTTAAGATCTATTCACCCACATTGGGAGGGTCCAGAAGACATAACTTCATCAATACTTTGAGAAATAAATTTCTGAGGGGAGCCCTGGTATCCTTAAAGAGCTTGATGGTAGCTCTATTCTGCAAGACAGATATTACTGTGGGAATTATAGCCACTCAACTGGAAAACCTAAATACAGCAAGAATAATTGGATCTTGGGGTGGCCAGAGCCACATGGCAGCACTCAACTGCCAAAGGCAAGGTGAGTGTGATTATATATGCTAGTTGAACCTAGTAACAGAGTAGAAACTGCTGTACATTTATTGGTAAGATACTTACATGTCAGTCATGACATAACTATGCAGGTGAATCACAGAACAAGCCTTTATAATTTTGGAGCAAATCACTTTCATAATATGAAGATATCTACTCTCCTTTTGAGAAACAGGCCCTAGCCTGCTACTGGGTTTAGTAAAGATTGAACACTTAACGAAAGAGCACAAAGTTACCATGCAAAATAAGTTGCCCATAATAAACTGGATGTTATCTGACCCAGGAAACCATAATGTTGAGTGTGCACAGCAGCACTCCATCATCAAATGGAAGTAGTATATACATGATTGGGCCAGAGTAGGCTTTAACAGCACAATTAAGTTACATGAAGAAGTGGCCCAAATGTCCATGATCCCCACTTTTGCTACACAGCATTCTGTATCCCAGCATGCACCTATGACTTCATGGAGAGTCCCTATTATCAGTTGACAGAGGAAGAAGAAGACTTGGGCCTGGTTTACAAATAATGCTGCATGATATGCAGTCACCACCTGAAAGTGGACAGCTACAGCTCCCCAGGCTCTCTCTAGAACAACCTTAAGGACATTGGTGAAGGGAAATCCTCCCAGGGGGTGAAACTTTTAGCAGTGCATCCACTTGTTCACTTTGCTTGGAAGGAGAAATGGCCAGAGGTATGATTATATAACAATTTATGGGCTATTTCCAATAGTTTAGCTAGATGGTCAGGGATTCAGAAGGAACATGATTGGTTAATTGGTGACAACGAAGTCTGGGGAAGAATAAGGATTTTCTATTTTCATCCCTCCACAGAACATTTATTTTGACAACCACCCATGGACAAGAGTACTTTGTGGAAGTCCAAGAGTCCAGCAGAGAAATCCAAGAACATCATTGAAGTAAAAAAACCCAAGGATAGATACATTGAAGAATATAAAAATAGTTTCAAGTTATCCACATTATTTCTTCCATAAGACAAAGCTCAATTTCAAGAGAGACCAACTTTACCTGTGATTTCTCCCACAGGGGAAAGTGAGAGTGTAGTTAGTGAATGCCTGGTTTCCCCAGCCAAGTGAGATACTGCCCAAAAGCTCACTTTTTTCATGCCTCACTTATAATGCTGAGGTGATTGGCAAAGCTGTAGGGCTTGGAGAGTCTGGCAGCACAGTAACCAGGGTTCAGAACTCATGAAAGTGACACAGATATTACTAAAGTATTTTGTGGACCTCATCAGGAAGTCTGTCCATGAGCTGCCTATGGGTGCCCTCCCTAGTGACTCCTTCAACTGGTGCATGGGCACCCCTGATGCTCCACACACCTCATCATATCCCATTGTCAGGTCCCTGACAGCAAGTGCAAGTTTTTAGAGAGGAATCACAAGCACACACAGGAAGCCAGCTCAACTCAGCGGAATTGGGGAGAAGACATGCAAACTTGAGCATTTTAGGGTACTTCCCTCAAGAGAAAACAAATGAGAGGCTCTCAGCACCCAGAGTGACTTTGCAAGATTGAGAGAAAAAATACAATTTTAAGGTTCCCCCCAGGAGGAAACAAGATGTGTGGAGTGGTTGCATCCATAGAAGAGGTCTGAAAGATCCTCAGAATGCCTACTGGGCAGACTGATCATGGAAAGGCAAATACCATATGATAAAGATATTTCTCTCCCAGAGCCAGTTAATAAAGACTGGAGTAGGTGACTGCAACTACAAATGTGAAGACAATAGTGCAAAACTACAAGAAACACAATCAAGGAAACACGACACCATAAAAGGAACACAATAATTTTTCAGTAACCTAGACCAAAATGGAGATCTATAAATTGCCTGACAAAGAAATCAAAATAACTGTCTTAAAGCAGCCCATGAGCTATAGAAGAACACATATAGACAACTCAATGAGCAGGAAAACAATACATGAACAAAATGAGAAGTTTAACAAAGAAAGAGAAAGATGAAAAATATAATAAATGAAATCATACCCCTTGGTATTTATCCAAAGGAGTTGAAAACTTATGTCCACCTAAAAATTTGCACAAGGATGTTCATAAAAATTTTATACAAAATGCCAAAGCATGGATACAACTACAATGTCTTTCAGAAGGTAAATGGATAAATAAAGTGTGGCACATTCAGATATTGGAATATTCATCACTAAAATGAAATGAGCTATCACACCATGAAAAGACATGGAAGAACCTTAAATTCTTATTATTAAATGAAAGAAGCCAATCTGAAAAGTCTACATAATGTATATAATTCCAACAATATGACATTCTGGGGAAAGCAAAACCATGAAGAAAATAAGAAGGGCAGTACTTGCAAGGGTTTGGTAGGGTCAGGAAAATGAATAGGTGGGACACAGAAGATTTTTAAGGAAGTGTAAATACACTGTTTAATATCATAATAATGAATATATAGTATTATACATTTGTCCAAACACTTAGAATGTACAACACCAAGAGTGAACTGTAATGTAAACTATGGATTTGGGGTGTTTATAGTGTGTCAACATATGCTCATCAATTGTAACAAATGTACCATTTTGATGGGGGATGTTGATAATAGGGAGGCTATGCATGTGGGGGGCAGGGAACATATGGGAAATCTGTCCCTCACCATCAATTTTGCCTTGAACTTCAAGTGCTCTAAAAAAACTAAAGTCACAACTAAAACACACACACACACACACACACACACACACACACACACACAGAATGTCAACATCAGACTTGATCAAGCAGAAAAGAGAATCTATGAAGTAAATGACAAGTTATCTGAAAATAAACAATCAGAGGGAAAAAAAAGAAAAATTAGAAAGCAAAGAAAGACTATGGGATTTATGGAATATCAGAAAACAAGAATTAATATAAACATTATGGGAATCCCAGAAGTAGAAGAGAGAGAGACAGATGCAGATATTTTACTGAAAGAAATAAGGGCAGAATACTTTCCAAATATGAGGAGAAATATGAACGTCCCAGTACATGAAGCTCAAAATTCCCCAAAGAGTTCAACATAAGGACTTCACCCAGACACATAACCTAAGTCAAAATCAAAGAAAAAGACAGAATTTTGAAAGTTGCTAAAGACGCTCCTAACATACAAGCTACCTACCATCTGTCACCATACAATGCTATGACAATATCATTGATTATATTCCTCATGGTGTAACTTTTATTCCCATGATTACTTATTCCATACCTGGAAGCTTGTATATCACACTCCACCTCATCCATTTTGCCCATCCCGCATCCCTTCTCTCTGGCAAACATCAGTGTTTTCTCTGTATTTATAAGGCTGCTTCTGCTTTTTGTTTTTTTGTTTTTTTGTTTTTTTTAATTTGCGAGAGAGAGAATGAGAGACAGAGAACATGAGAGGGAGGAGGGTCAGAGGGAGAAGCAGACTCCCTGCTGAGCAGGGAGCCTCATGTGGGACTTGATCCCGGGACTCCAAGATCATGACCTGAGCCGAAGGCAGTCGCTTAACCAACTGAGCCACCCAGGCGCCCTGCTTTTTGTTTTTTATTCTTTTTTTTTTTTTTTTAGATCATGTGTAAGGGAAACCATATAGTTTTTGTCTTTCTTTTTTTTTTTTTTAAGATTTTATTATTTATTTGACAGAGAGAGAGAGTACAAGCAGGGGGAGCAGCAGAGGGAAAGGGAGAAGCAGGCTCCCCGCTGAGCAGGGAGCCCAACGTGGGGCTCAATCATGACCTGAGCCGAAGGCAGACACTTAACCAACTGAACCTCCTAGGGTCCCCTAGTTTTTGTCTTTCATGGCCACACTTATTTCACTTAGTATAACACCTCCTAGGTCCATCTATGTTCTTGCAAATGGCAATATCTCATCTGTTCTATGGCTGTGTAATATTCCACCGTGTGTGTGTATCTCACACTTTTTTTTATCTGTTTGTCTATCAGTGGACACTTAGGTTATTTCCATATCTGGGCTCTTGTAAATAATACTGCAATAAACATAGGGGTACATGTATATTTTTGAATTAGTGTTTTTGTTTTCTTTGTGTAAATACCCAGTAATGGAGTTATTGAATGATACAATATTTCTTTTTTTTTTTTTTTTGAGGAACTTTCATACTGTTATCCACAGAGACTGTCTCCAATTTACATTCTCACCAACAGTGCACTAAGATTCTTTTGTCTTCACATCTTTGCCAACACTTATTTCTTGTCTCTTTGATTTTAGCCATTCTGACAGATGTAAAATAATATCTCATTGTGGTTTTGATTTACATTTACCTGATGATTAGTGATGCTGACCATCTTTTCATGTGTCATTTGGCCACCTGAATGTCTTCTTCAGAAAAATGTCTATTGAGATCCTCTGTCCATTTTTTAATTAGATTGTTTATTCTTTTGATGTTAAGTGATATATGTTATTTATATATTTTGGATACTAACACCTTATCAGATACATGATTTGCAAGTATAATCTCCCATTCACTAGGTTGCCTTTTTCTTTTGTTGATGTTCTTTTTTTCACAGTACAAAAGCTTTTTATTTTGATGTAGTCCCAATAGTTTACTTTTGCTTTTGTTTCCCTTGCTTGAAGAGATGTATCTAGAAAAATGCTGTTACAGCTGATGTCAAAGAAATAACTGCTTGTGTTCTCTTCTGGTATCTCTTTATGGTTTCAGGTTTCACATTTAGGTCTTTAATTCACTTTGAAGTTATTGTTGTCTATGTTGTAAAAATGTGGTCCAGTTTTATTCTTTTTAATGTAACTCTCCAGTTTTTCCAGCAACATTAGACTATGTGGGTGCAAGATGACAATGGGTGGACTTGTGATGAGTAATTTTATGTGTCAACTTGATTGAGCTATGGGATAACAAGATATCTGGTAAAACATTATTTCTAGGAGTGTCTGTGAGGATGTTTATGGAACCAATGTGTGCTTGAAATGGTAGACTAAAGATTACCTGTACCATTGCCAGTAGGCATCATCTGATCTACTGAGGGCCTGAATAGAACAGAAAGGCAGAAAAAGGGCAAATTTGTTCTCTTTGCTTGAGCTGGGACATCCATCTTTCGCCCTTGGACATCATCAGCACTACTAGTTCTCAACCTTTGGACATAGACTAGGACTTATCCTATCAGTATCCTCATTCTCAGGCCTTTGGACTTGGAGTGGTATATCACTGGCTTCCACAGTTTTCAAGCCTTCAGATTCATGTTAAAATACACCACTGGCTTTCTTTGTTCTCCAGCTTACAGATGTCAGATCATGGGACTTCTTGACCTTCATAATAATGTGTACCTATTTCTTTTTTTTAATATTTTATTTATTTTTTTGAGAGAGACAGCATGTGAGGGAGTGGGGAAGGAACAGAGGGAGAAAGACAAGCAGACTCCTTGCTGAGTGCAGAGCCCACGTAGTGCTTGATCCCATAACCCTGAGATTATGACCTGGACTGAAATCAGGAGTCCCATGCTTAACCAACTGAGCCACCCAGGTGCCACATGTGTGCCAATTTCTAAATAAGTCATATATAAAAAAATAAGATTACATATGTATGTACACTTATATACACTTTTAAGTGTATATGTGTATATATAAGTGTATGTATACACATACATTTATATCCAATGTACTATATATATATAATATATATAGTTATGTTATTATATATGTTATTATGCATAGTCTTATTTTTAATATTTTATATATATAAATATAAATATATACATTCTATTTTTCTGGAGGATCCTAATTCAGTGTCTTCTTTATATTATGAATATTTACTTCTCATCAGATGCATGATTTGTAAGTATTTGATTTTATTCAGTAGGTTGCCTTTTCACTTTCTTGATTAAAAACATATACGTTAGAGTTCTTTTTTTTTTATCTCCTATTCTATTTCTTCGATCTATACGTCTGTCCTTATTCCTGTGTGACACAGTTTTGGTTACTGTGGACTGTAGTAAGTTTTGAGTTCAGGAATTGGGAGTCTTTATGCTTTTATTTTCTTTTTTTAAAAATTTTTATTTGACAGAGAGAGAAAGAGCACAAGCAGCGGGAGCAACATAGGGAAAGGGAGAAGCAGGCTCCCCACTGAGCAGGGAGCCCAACACGGGGCTTGATCCCAGGACCCTGGGATCATGACCTGAGCCAAAGGCGGAGACTTAACTTACCGAGTCACCCAGGTGCCCCATGCTTTGATTTTCTTTTTCAAATTTGGTTATTTGGGGTCCCTTGAAGTCCATACGGATTTTTGGATGTTTTTTTTTTTTTTTTCTGCATAAAATGCCATTGGGATTTTGATAGAGATTGTAGTAAACATCTAGATCACTTCGGGTAGTCTTGTCATCACAACAATATCAAGTCTTCCAATCCATGATCAAGGAATGCCTTTCTATTAATTTGTCTTCTTTTGTTTCTTTCAGTGATGTTTTGTACTTTCTGGTGTACAAGTTCTTGTCTCCTTGGTTAAGTTTATTCCTAAGCTATTTTATTCTTTTGAGTTTATTGTAAATGGAACTGTTTCTTAATTTCCATTTTGCATTGTTCATTTTAAGTTTAAAAATGCAGTTGATTTTTAAGGGTTGATTTTGTGTGTTGTCTTTTTGCTAAATTTGTCTTTAACTTTGGCAGTTTTATGGTGGGATCTTTAGGGTTTTATTAATCTCATGTCATTTGTGAACATATCTAATTTTACATCTTTTTTTTCAAATTTGTATAATTTTTCTTTTTATTGACTAATTTATCTGGGTAGAACATCCAATACTTTGTGGCTAGAAGTGATGGAACTAGGCACCCTTGGTTTGTTACTGGTTTTAGAGGCAAAGTTTTCATCTTTCACCACTGATAAAGATGTTAGCCATGGGTTTATAATTTTAAGGAAGTTGCTTTCACTTATGGACTGAAATATGTCTTCCAAAAATTTGTCTTTTGAGGTCATAACTCCCACTGTCTCAGAAAGCTCTTCTATTTGTAGATAGGCTCTGAATAAAATTAATCAAATTAAAATGAACTTATTATTGTTGGGCTCATATCCAATATGTTTAGCAGCGTGATAAAAAAAAGAAAAATTTGGAGACAGATAAGCAAACACAGGGAGAATGCTATGAGAAGATGAAGACAGAATGTATTCATGCTTCCACAAATCAAAGAATGACAAAAATGCCACCAAAACACTAGGAGCTAGGGAAGAATTATAGAACAGATTCTCCCTCAAAGCTCCCAGAAATAACTAACCCTGATGACACCTTGCTTCTGTATTTCTAGGCTTCATAACTGTGGGAAAATTAATTACTGCTGTAAAGCAACCTAGTTTGTAGTATTTTGTAACATTAGTCTCAGCAAACTGATATACCTCCAATTCTAATTTAATGTCTTTAACCATAAATGGTGTTAAATTTTGTCAAATATTCTTTCTGCAACTATTTAGGTGATCATGTGATTTTTTTTTCCCTTCATCCTTTTAATGTGGCATATTACATTTATTTATTTTTATATATTCAACAGTCCTTGCATTTTGTGAATAAACTCCACTCGACCATGGTGTATAATCCTTTTAATATGTTGGCGAATTCAGTTTGCTAGTATTTTGTTGAGGAATTTACCATTAATATTGATAAGGGTTACTGGTTACAGCTTTCCTTGCTGCGTCTTTGTCTGGCCTTGCTATCAAGGTAATGCTGAATTCATAGACTGAATTAGGAGATATTCTCTCCCTTTAATTTTTTTGGAAGAATTTGAGAATGGTGTTAATTCTTCTTAAATATTTGGTAGAATTCACCAGTGAAGCTGTCAGGTCCAGGACAAATCTTTGTTGAGCGTTTTTTTATTGCTGTTTTAATATACTTACTGTTTATGTCTATTTAACTTCTCTATTTCTTCATGATTCAGTCCTGGTTTCTAGGACTTTTTCCATTTAGTGTAGCTTATCTTATTTATAGGCATACAATAGCTCATATTTATATAATTCTTTTTTAAAATTGTTTTATTTTATTTCAGTTGCAATATAGTTAAAATATGGTGTTATATTAGTGTCAGGTATAAAATATTGTGGGGCGCCTAGGTGGCTCAGTCACTAAGCATCTGCCTTGGGCTCTGATCATGATCCCAGGCTCCTGGGATCGAGCCCTGCATCAGGCTCCCTACTCGGTGGGAAGCCTGCTTCTTCCTCTCCCACTCCCCCTGCTTGTGTTCCCTCTCTTGCTGTGTCTCTCTCTGTCAAATAAATAAAAATCTTTAAAAAAAAAGAATTTATAAAAAAAAAATAGTGATTCAACTATTTCATACATCACCCAGTGGTCATCACAATAAGTACACTCTTTAATCCCCATCGTCTATATCTTCCAGCATCCCACCCACCTCCCCTCTGGTAACCATCAATTTGTTCTCCAAAATTGAGTCTGTCTCTTGGTTTGTGGCTTTCTCTCTTTTCTTTTTGCTTTGCTCATTTGTTGCTTGCTTGTTTTATTTTTTAAATTCCACATATGAGTGTAATCATATGCTGTCTTTCTCTGACTCTTATTTCACTTAGCATTATACTCTCTAGCCTCATTCATGTTGTTGTAAATAGCAAGATTTCATTATTTTTATGGCCACATAATACTTCTTCTTTATCCATTCATCTATCAGTGGAAATTTTGGCTGCTTCCATGATTTGGTTATTGTAAATAGTGCTGCAATAAACATAAGAGTACATGTATCCCTTCAAATTAGTGTTTTTATATTTCTTGGGGTAAATACTCAGAAGTGTGATTACTGGATCATAGGGTAGTTCTATTTTTTTAATTTTTTGAGGAACCTCCATACTGTCTTCCAGAGTGGCTGCACCAGTTTGTTGTTTCACCAACAACAGTATAAGAGGGTTCCTTATTCTCCATGTTCTAACCATTTCTTATTTTAGCCATTCTGACAGATGTGAAATGATATCTCATTGTGGTTTTGATTTACATTTACCTGATGATGAGTGGTGTTGAGCATCCATTCATGTGTCTGTTATCCATCTGGATGTCTTCTTTGGGGAAATGTCTGTTCATGTCTTCTGCCCATTTTTTAATTGGCTTATTTGTTTTTTAGTGTGTTGAATTTTTTAAGCTTTTTAAAATATATTTTAGGTACTGACCTGTTATTGGCTATATCATTTGCACATGTTTTCTCCCATTCCATAGGTTGTCTTTCAGTTTTGTTGATTGCTTCCTTTGTTTTGCAGAGCTTTGTATTTTGTTGTTCTCCCAATAGTTTAATCTCTGCTTTTATTTTCCTGGCTTCAGGAGATGTCTAGAAAAATATTGTTATGGCACATGTCAGAGAAATTACTGCTGATGCTCTCTTCTAGGATTCTTATGGCTTCAGTTCTCTCATTTAGGTCTTTAATCCATTTTGAATTTATTTTGTGTATGGTGTAAGTAACTGGTCCAGTTTCATTTATTTGCATGTAACTGTTCACTTTTCCGAATACATTTGTTGAATAGACTTTCTTTTTCCCATTGCATATTCTTGCCTCTTTTGTCAAATATAAATTGAGTCAATATAATTGTAGGTCTATTTCTGGGCTTTCTATCCTTTTCATTGATCTATGTGTCTATTTTTGTGTTGCTACCATACTATTTTGAATACCACAGCTTCATAATATAACTTTAAGTCTGGAATTGTGATATTTCCAGTTTTGCTCGCCTTTTTCAAGGTTACTTTGGTTATTGGGATCTTTTGTGATTCCATACAAATATTAGGATCATTTTTTCTAGTTCTGTGAAAAATGCTCTTAATATTTTGATATGGGTTGCATTAAATCTGTTGATTACTTTGGGTAGTATGGACATTATAACAAAATTTGTTCTTTCAATTCATGAACAGGGAATATTTGTTCCTTTTTTTTTTTTTCAGTTGTTTTCAATTTTTTAAATCAATGCTTTATAGAGTACAGGTCTTTTACCTCCTTGGTTAAGTTTATTCTTACCTATTTTTAATATTTTTGGTGCAATTGTAAATGGAATTTCTTAATTTCTCTTTCTGTTGCTTCATTATTAGTGTATAGAAATTCAGTGAATACTGCACATTGGTTTTGTATCCTATAACCGTACTGAATTCATTATCAGTTTTAGTAGTTTTTTTGGTGGTTTTTAGGATTTTCTATATAGAGCATTACATCAATTGCAAATGGTGAAAGCTTTACTTCTTCCTTACCAATGTGGATTCCTGTTGTTGTTGTCTGATTGCTGTGGTGAGGACTTCCAGTACTATGTTGAATAAAAGTGGATAGAGTGGATATCCTTGCCTTGTTCCTGATCTTAGGGTGAAACTTTCAGTTTTTCACCATTGAGTATGTTAGCTCTGGGTTTTCATTTATGAACTTTATTATGTTGAGGTATTTTCCCTCTAAACCTACTTTGTTGAGGGTTTTTTTTTTTTTTTTTTTTTATCATGGATAAGTGCCATACTTCATCAAATGCTTTCTCTGTATCTATTGAAATGATCATATTGTTTTTATCCTTTCTCTTATCAGTGTGATGTATCACGTTAATTGATTTGTGAATACTGAGCCACCCTTACATCCAGGGAATAAATACCACGTGATTGTGGTGAATATTTTTTAAATATCTTGTTGGATTCGGTTTGCTAAAATTTTATTGAGGATTGCTACATCTATGTTCATTGGAGATGTTGACATTTAATTTTTTTTTTTTCATAGTGTCTTTACATAGTTTTGGCACCAGGGTAATGTTAGCCTCATAGAATGAATTTGGAATCTTTCTTTTCCATTTTTGGAGTAGTTTGAGAAGAATAGGTATTAACTCTCCTGTAAAAGTTTGCTAGAATTCACCTGTGAAGCCATCTGGTGCTGGATTATTTTTTGTTGTTACTTTTTGATTACTGATTTAATTTCATTGCTGGTAATCACTTTGTTCAAATTTTTTATTTCTTCCATTTTGGGAGGTTATATGTTTCTAGGAATTTGTCTATTTCTTCTAGGTTATCCAATTTGTTGGCATATAATTTTTCATAATATTTTCTTATAATCCTTTGTATTTCTGTCATGTCAGTTGTTATTTCTCCTCTTTCATTTCTGACTTTAATTATTTGAGTTCTCTCTCTCTCTCTTTCTCTCTCTCCCTTTGATGAATCTCACTAAAGGTTTAACAATTTTGTTGATCTTTTCAATGAACCAGCTCCTTGTTTCACTGATGTGTTCTATTCTTTTTGTTTTTGTGTTTTAGTTTCTATTTATTTCTGCTTTAATTTTAGGTTGTTTATTTGAGATTTCCCTTGCTTCTTGAGGTAGGCCTGTATTACTCTAATCTTTCCTCTTAGAATAGATTTAAGGCATCCCCAAAATTTGGGTCATTGGGACATTCATTTTTTATTGTCTCCATGTATTTTTTTAAATTTCCTCTTTGATTTATTTGTTGACCCATTCAATGTTTAGTAGCATGTTATTTAACTTCCATGTGTTTGCTCTTTCCAGATTTTTTCTTGTGGTTAATTTTTAGTTTCATAACAGTGTGGTTAGAAAAGATGCATGGAACAACTTCAGTCTTTTTTAATTTGTTAAGACTTGTTTTGTGGCCTAATATGTTATCTATTCTGAACAAAGTTACATATGCACTTGGAAATAATGGTATTCTGCTGTTTTAGGATGGAATGTTCTGAAAATATCTGTTAAATCCATTGTTCCAGTATGTTATTCAAAGCCACTGTTACCTTGTTGATTTTCTGTTTGGATGATCTGTCCATCAAGGTAAGTGAGGTCCTAAAGTCCCCTACTATTATTTTATTACTATTTTTAAATGATTTATTTATTTTAGAGACAAAGATAATGAGAGAGTGGGGTGGGGCTAAGAGGGGGAAGATGGAGAGGGAGAGAGAGAATCCCAACCAGACTCCTTGCTGAGCACAGAACCCAATGTGGGGCTGATCCCATGACCCTGAGATCATGACCTGAGCTGAAATCAGGAGTTGGATGCTTAAGAAACTGAGCCACCCAGGCTCTCCTTGATTACTGTTGATTACTTCTTGTATGTTTGTTATTAACTGATTTAAGTATTTGGGTGCTCCCATGTTGGATGCATAAATATTTACTATTATACATCTTCTTCTTGGATTGTTCCCTTAATGATTACATAGTATCCTTTTTTATCTCCTTTTACAGCCTATATTTTAAAGTCTATTTTGTCCCATATAAGTATTACTATCTTGGCTTTCTTTTCAAATCCATTTGCATGATAAATGTTTTTCCATCCCTTTATTTTCAATCTGCAGGTGTCTTTAGGTCTAAAATGAGTCTCTTGTAGGCAGCATATAGATGGGTCCATTTACATTTGAAACAATTATTGATGAGTATGTATTTATTGTCATTTTGTTACTTGTTATATGGGGTTTTTTTTGTAGTTTTTCTCCATTCCTTTCTTCTCTTGCTCTCTTCTCTCATGATTAGTTGGCTTACTTACGTGATATGCTTGGATTCCTTTCTCTTTGTTCTTTACATATCTATTATTGGTTTTTGATTTTTCGTTAACATTCAGTTTGCATATAACATCTTCTGCATATAGTACTCCATATTAAGTGGATGGCTGCTTAAGTTTGAACACATGCTTTGCTCCTCTCTTCACCACATTTTAGGTTTATGGTGTCATACTTTGCATTCTTTTATTTTGTGAGTTCCTTAACTGATTTTCTCAGATATACTTATTTTTTACTGCTTTAAAAAATTTTTACTTATTTATTTGAGAGAGAGAATGTAGGCACAAGAGAGAGAGCACAAGCAGGGGGAGGGGCAGAAGGAGACGGAGAAGCAGACTCCCTACTGAGCAGGAAACCTGATCCCGGGATCCTGGGATCATAACCTGAGCCGAGGGCAATGCTTAACTGACTGATCTACCCAGGCACTCCTGCTTTTGTGATTTCTACTTTCCTTACTCTTGCTTATGGTCTTTCCTCTCCACTCAAAGAGTACCCTTTTACATTTATTGTAGGGTAGTTTAGTGATCATGAACTCTTTTAACTTTTGTTTGTCTGGGAAACTCTTTATCTCTCCTATTCTGAATGATAGCCTTTCTAGATAGAATATTCTTGGCTGCAGATTTCTCCCTTTCAGCACTTTGAATATATCATGCCACGTCCTTCAGGCCTCTGAAGTTTCTGTTGAAAAATCGTCTGTTATCTTTATGGAGTTTCCCTAGCATGTAACTGCTTTCTTTTCTCTTGCTGCTTTTAAAATTCTTTCTTTATTGCTACTTTTTGCCATTTTAATTACTATGTGTCTTGTTGTGGACCTCTTTGGGTTGATTCTGTTGAAGGTTCTCTGTACCTCCTGGATCTGGACTTCTATTTCCTTGCCCAGATTTGGGAAGTTTGCAGCTATTATTTCTTCAAATAATTTTTCTGCCCCCTTTTCTTTCTGTTCTCCTTCTGGGAATCCTGTAATGTGAATGTTATTACACTTGGTGGTGTTACTGAGTTCCTTAAGTCTATTCTCATTTCGCATTTTTTTTTTTTTAATCTCACCTGCTCAGCTTGATTACTTTCCACTATTCTGTCCCCCAGGTCACTGATTCATTCTTTTGTTTTAACTAGTCTACTATTTTTTTTATCTAGTGTATTATTAATTTCATTTATTGTATTCTTCATCTCTGATTGTTTTTTCTTTTATCTCAATGTTAAGGTTCTCGCTGATGTCTTCCACTCCACTTTCTAGTCCAGTGAGTACTTTTTTTTTTTTTAAGATTTTATTTATTTATTTGAGAGAGAGAGAGAGAGAGAGCACATGAGAGGGGGAGGGTCAGAGGGAGAAGCAGACTCCCCGCTGAGCAGGGAGCCCGATGCGGGACTTGATCCCAGGACTCTAGGATCATGACCTGAGCCGAAGGCAGTCGCCCAACCAACTGAGCCACCCAGGCACCCCATCCAGTGAGTACTTTTATGTTCATTACTTGAAATGCTCTATCATCATGTTACTTATGTTCATTTCACTTAGGTCTCTTTCTGTGATTTTGTCCTGTTCTTTCATTTGGGTTATATTCCTCAGTCTCCTCATTTTTTTTCCCTCACTCTCTGTGTCTGTTTCTATGTGTTAGGAATGATAGCTATGTGTTTTGCACTTGAAAGTAATGGCCTTATGAAGAAGAGGTCCTGTAGTACCCTGTCTTGCAGTTTCCCCTGTTCACCAGAACCTGACACTTCAGAAATATCTTCAATGTGTGATGTGCATGCCCTGCTGTTACGTTTGAGCCACCTTTTCCTTCAGTCCAGTCATCTGCAATGGCTCTCTTTGACTGTTTTGGGTAGCGTTTGGTCCCTGTGATATTAACGGGCCAGCCTGTGGACACTTTGACTTGAATTGAGTCAAACCAGGCATTTGTCAATGGTCCAGTAACACCGAAATGCAGGACACTTTCCCTACGTTGATTTTTCAGAAGCTTTCACTGGTGGGTGGGGCTGCAGTCAGACTAGTTTTCTTCCTCCAACCTATTGCTGGAACCTCCATCTCACTGCTGTGTGTGGTTACCTTTCCATTTCTCTGAGCAAGAGTCACTTTGGAGTGGTGCTGGCCACTGTAGCAGCTGCTTGCACACTGCCCGACTTTGACACCACCCTGAAGGGGCACTGGCCAAGAATATATTGAAAAAGGCAGATCTACCAAAGCACAGCATGGCGGGGGTGGGGAGGCAGGGTGGAATTGCTAGCAAGTTCTATGTACCACCATTCCTCTGTGGGAGGGACCCTGCCATGCTGGGACTGAAGTGTTGTCCAGAGGGGTAGATCCCTGTAAGCACAGTACAGCGGGTGTTGTGGTAAGGTGGTGGTGCTAGCAAACTTTGTGTAGTACCATTTCTGTGCAGGAGAGGTTCTGCAGTGCCTGGACTGAAATAGGGTGTCTGAATGGGTGGATTGGAAAAAGCAGAGTGTAGGGGTGGGGTGGCAATGCTAGCAAGTTTCCTTCAGGTTGCTGTGTGTTTATGTTGGGCGAGGGTGAAGGAAATGGCGTTTGCCAGTTCCTTTGTTCTTGAAGGAGTTCCCTAGTCATTTCTGTCCCTCCAGGACATTATCTGAAATTTGTAAATAACTCTCCCTCCTGTATGCTCCACCACCCTTTCAAACTGCTAATTCTATACTATATGTCCAAAGGCTGTATGTCGTGCTGTCTCTTTAAGGGCAAGAACTTAGTTTCTTCTTGACCACACCACCTGCTCTCTCAGAGCTGAACCCACTGTTTTTTTTTTTTGTTGTTGTTGTTGTTGTTGTTTTTAATTCCAGGTTTTAAGTCCTGCTGGTTGTGAGACCTCATGAAATTTGGCCCCTCTGGTTTTCAAAGCCAAATATTATGAGGATTCGTTTTCCCTGGGCAAGCTCCCTGATGTGGGGGTCTGTTTCTCATTTCTTCATGTTCTTGGGTTTCCTCTCTCCCACAGACAGTCCCATGAGTCCTTTTAGTTCCTGATTGCATCTCTGCCCTTCTTACCCTCCTCGATGTGGGCTCTTCTCTACTTTTAGTTGTGGAGATTGTTCTGCCAGTCTTTGGGTCATTTTCAGGGTTATTTACACTGATGTGACTGTTATCTAGTTGGATCTCTGGGACAAGGTGAGCCTAGGGTCCTCCTACTGCACCATCTTTCCTGGAAGCCTAAGTTTTATTGATTTTTTCATCTTTTCTAAGATCCAACATTTATCTACATTGATTTTCTTGTTTTTCCCTTTTCTTAATGTTCTTCTTATAATTTGTTTATCTCCACTTTCAGTTTAATTAATTTCTTCTGTCCTCTTGCTTGGGATTTTGCCCAAATCTCTTCTAGTTCCTTTAAGGTGTAACAATAGGTTTTTGATTTGATATCTTTCTTCTTTTTCAAAGTATGTATTTTCTGCTATAAATTTCCTTCTTAGCTCTGTTTTAACTGCATCTCATAAATTTTGGTATGTTCATTTTTGTTCATTTATCTCCAGATATTTTTTAATTTCTCTTATGATGTTTTTCATTGACCCAGTGGTTGTTTAATATTATGTTCTTTAATTTCCACATATTTGTAAATATTTCAGTTTGCCTTATTTTATTTTCTAGTTTTAATACATTATGATAAAAAATCATGCTTCCAATATTTTAAAAATTTTACTAAAACTAATTTTGTGGCCTATATAGGATGAATCCTGGAGAATATTTCACATGCACTTGAGGAAAATTTACATTTTGCTGTCCTTGCATGTCATGTTCTATATCTACTAGATATAAATGATTTATAGTGATGCTTCATATCTTCTATTTTATTGTTTATCTTCTCTGTGGGTGTTCTACCAAAAATTGAAAGTGAAATATTGAAGTTTCCAAATATTATTGAAAAACTTTCTATGTTTGTCATCAATTTTGTCAGTGTTTGCATCATACATTTTGGAGTCCTTTTGTTTGATGCATATGTGCTTTCATTTATTATATCTTCTTGATGAATTGACCTTCTTATCAATAATGATATTTTACCTTGTCTCTTGTTATAGTTTTTGAAGTAAGTCTACTTTGTTTGATATTAACATAGTTATCTCACCTCTCATTTGATTCCTATTTGAATGAATGTCTTTTTCTGTACACTTTCAAGGTATTTGTTCCTTTAGATCTAAAGTGGGTCTCTTATAGACAGCATAGTGTTAGATCATGTGTTTTCATCCATTCTACCAACTTTTGTCTTTCAGAGAGTTTAATCTACTTATACTTAATGTAGTTCCTGATAACAAAGGACTATATGTTTCCTGTATGTCTTATACATTTTCCACTCTCATTTTCTCTATTACTGCCTACTTTTGTGTTTAGTTGACTTTTATAGTGATGTACTTTGTTTCCTTTTCATTTCCTTTGTGTATATTTTATAGTTATTATCTTTTTGATTACCATTGGGATTACATGTAACATCTTAAAGTTATAACAATATAAGTTGAACTGATAATAACTTAAACTGTAATTTCATACAAAGCAACTCCTGTAGAGCTTCATCCACTTGTATATCATTGTTGTCACAATGTATTTGTTATTACATTGTGTTACTTATAATAGATTTATAATTATGTTTAAACATTTGTCTTTTAAATTATGCAAAATATAAAATGTAAAGTTGCAAACTAAAATTACACTAATTCAAAAAATAATAAAATAAAATTACATTAATTCTGGTTTTTATATTTGCCCATGTATTTATCTTTATGAAAGTTATTTATTTATTCATATGTCTTCAAATTATTGTCCTGCGTCAGTTTATTTGAACCCAAAAGACTCCATTTACCATTTCTTATAAGACAGGTCTAGTGGTAATAACTCTTTTGGGTTTTCATTTTTCTCCTGGGAATGTTTTAATTTTTCCCTCATTTTTTAAAAAGATTTTATTTATTTATTTATCAGAGAGAGAGAGAGAGAGAGAGCATGCAAGCAGGGGGAGTGGCAGGCAGAGGGAGAATCATGCTCTTTGCTGAGCAGGGAGCCCAATGTGGGACTTGATCCCAGGACCCTGAGATCATGACCAGAGCCGAAGGCAGATGCTGAACTGACTGAGCCACCCAGGGGTCTCAATTTTTCCCTCATTTTTAAAGGTCAGTTTTGTCAGATGTAGAATTTTTGGTTGACAGATTGTATTCAGTTACTTTAAATATGCCATCCCACTGCTTTTTGGTTCCCAAAGTTTGAGAAATTAGCTGATAATCCTATGAAGAATCTTTTAAATGTGATGATTCACTTTTCTCTTCCTTCTCACAAGATCGTCTCTGTCTTTGGCACTCAACAGTTTGATTATTATGTGTCTCAGTCCTTTTGGGGATTATCCTACTTGGAGTTTGTTGAACTTTGGACTTTGTAGATTAATTTTTTTATTAAATTGGCATTTTTTTGGCATTATTTCTTCAAATAACCTCTCTGCTTTATTTTCTCTCTTCCCCTTATGGGACTCCCATAATGCATATATTGCTCCACTTGAGGGTTTACCACAAGTCTTTTAGATTCTGTTTACTTTTCCCCCTTCTTTTTTTCTTCTTGCTCCATATACTAATTTCAATTTCCCTACCTTCAATTTCTCCAATTCTTCCTTTTGTCTACTAAAATTTGCTGTTGAATTCTTCTGGTGAATTCTATATTTTAGTTATCATACTTTTTATTTCCAAAATTTCTATTTTATTTCTTTGTATAATTTCTACTTCTTTGTTGACATTCTCATTTTTTTCTCATGTCATTTTCCTGATTTTCTTTAGCTATTTGTCTATGTTCTCCTTTAACAGTTTGAGTATATTTAACATAGCTGTTTTAAAGTCATTGTGTAATATGTCTGATGTCTGGTCTTCTTCAAAAACAATAGTATATTTATTCTATTCCTTTGAATGGGTCATGTTTTCATTTTTTTCATCTACTTAATGATTTTTTATGGAAAATTTTGTTTTTAACCTGTATGATGCTGTGACTCTAAAAATCAGATTTTCCTCCTTCCCACAGTGTTTGCTGTTTTTTTAGTTGTTGAATATTGTTTTTGTATTTTTCCAAACTGTTTTTGCAAAGATTATTCCTTGCCATTTGTTACTGGTGTTCCCCTTCCTTCACTTCATGTTCAGAAATTTCCTTGAATGCAAAGAACTGAAAACAAACAAAACCACAAAAATTTTAAACAGGGAAAGTAGAAAAAAATGACCATTCCCAGGTTTTACTGATTTTCTCTGTGCTTGAACACTTCAACACTTTTACCAAAGATTTTCATCCCAGATTCTTCTCCCTTTCTTAGATCATCTATTGTTATGTCTGAAGAGATCCATAATCTCTTGTTCCAAATGTCTATGGGTTTTAAGTCCATCTTGAAGCTTTCACTGCTTTTTCTCCATGAGATCTACATCAAACAAAACAGAGATGTGCACCTTGCATCATGACTTCTGGAAGCCCCCAGTTCGATTAGAAAATGTTTACACAATAATTTGCAAATTAGGTCTGTTCAGCTTCCTCTGGATTAAGACAAGTAATTGGGAAACAGGCAGTTTCTACTTCAAGACCAAGACTGGCTACAACACAAAGAAAGTGGGGTGAACCAAAGGGAAATAAAAACACCAAAAAAGTTTACGAACATGTTCAAAATTGATATTTTTAAAATTGGGTGTTTACTTGGTTGCTTTAAGTTTTTGAATGTTTTCCAGAGCATTGATATAGTGGATCAGATAGTTTCTAACTTTTTAAAAGTATCTGTGGGAAAATAAGAGCTTGGAGAAAGTTAGTTTGCAATTTTGCTGACATTATTCCCAGTGGCACATCTTGAAACAGAATATGTAGTTGTTGTCATCAGCATCAAAAAAAAAAAAAAATGATGATGAGAAGAAAGAAAGAAATATTTCTACACTTGAAAAAGGGAATGTGTCTATGTAATGCCTAAGGAAGCCTTTCCCACAGCCTACATAATAAAGATTCAATTACTTTTCACTGACAATGAGCTGAGTGAGAGTTACTTAAAATATATATATATATATATGACAGCCAAAAAAAGTCAATGTGATATTATACAGCATTAACAGAAGTACAATATTTGAAATAAGGGAAAAGATATTCCTGTTCTACTTTCTGAAGTCAAACAATACCTAGAATATTGATTTTCTAACAAGGAATCATAGGTTTTTTACTCATATGAATCGGGAATACTGGTGAGGATAGTAATGAAATTAGACAGATTGTCATATGATAAATGTTTAAATTACCTTTGTTTATATATCTTGAGAACAAAATAGTTCACTGGAAGACATGAGACCCCTCTCCAAATATGTGAAAAGTTATTGTGTATAAAATATATAGAACTAGTTTGGTCTGCAACCAAGAAGTGATCTCAATTTAACAAGGTCTTAAAGGATTATTTACCTAGTACCAATGGTGATATCTAAAAAAGGGAAAGGAAAAATAAATAAATACATACATACATAAGGACAGATAAAACCATAATGTAAGACAGGTCTTTTTAACACTCAGAACTGTCTAATTGACAGCTTCAAGCATTACATTACATAAGAAGTTTCCCATGGGACTGGAAAACTGTATGTATTAAAAAATGAATCACTCATATGGGGTATAAAATTTATTTTAATTGTTTAGATATTATAGATAAAGGGAAAAAGCTAAATGCAGTTCCATGTGAAAATTAAAGTGAAAACCAAGGAGAATGGCTGTTAAATAATCTATAAACTCTATCCATCTAGCAGAGCTAAATTGTAGCATTACTTATTGACTGGGGGAGATTTTCTATTACTTATACTTTCAGGCTTTATTGTGTGTTACTTCAGCAACAAACACAGATCATATTAACAGTTCCCATTTATTGAATTCTTACTTTATACAGGTGTTGTATTAAGTACTTAAATGGATTATCATATAGTTTAATAGTCATAACAATCCTGTAAAGTAAGTAGTAGTATAAAACATGGTTTGACAAGGAAATATTTTCTTAGAGAGGTTAAAAACTGGTCCAAAGGTTATACAGCTAGTAAGTAGCAGAGCAGGAATTTAAACTTGTGTCTCTTACACCAAAGAAAAACTAGTAACCATTATACAGTATGCCCATTTTAACCACAAAGCACACAACCACTGAGAAAAAACTTTCTGTACATCCTTGATAAACTTCTGGCATGTTGAGTTTTTTAACCATGGTAAACTTTACACTAGCAGAGGAAAAATCTTATAATAAGTTTTCATGACTCTTTTAGCTCTATTTCATTGGAAATATGAAGCAGGGATTCATATCTATCAGTCTTTTTCTCCTAATAATTTTTTTGTTTATTTAAAATTTCATTAATTAAGCCTTCTAGAAACTGTAAAAACAACCCGCCAAAAAACCAAAAACCTCTAATTTTTTTTTTTTAAAGATTTTATTTATTTATTTGACAGAGAGAGAGACAGCGAGAGCAGGAACACAAGCAGGGGGAGTGGGAGAGGGAGAAGCAGGCTTCCTGCCGAGCAGGGAGCCCGATGTGGGACTCGATCCCAGGACCCTGGGATCATGACCTGAGCCGAAGGCAGACGCCCAACGACTGAGCCACCCAGGCGCCCCCAAAAACCTCTAATTTTTAAAAGCAATAAGTACTTTTTCAATGTGAAACAGAAACATATACTCATAAGGATTTTAGATAAATGCATGTAATATGCTTGTAGAAGCCAGTGGGAGGTGTCTGGATGCACCACTTTTGTCCCACTTATTAGGAAGCCCACATTTACTTATACAGAATAAGTCTGCCATAGGTATTAGTGAATTAATCACCAATAAAATCTGATTTGAAGACCACTATAATATATGAGCTCAAATGTTTCAACATACTTTCTTTTAGTTCTTGATTTTCCTATGAGTAGTGTCATAGTAGCATCATAGTTTTCTTTGAAAACTACAATAGATGGGATATGCAGAAATCTGAGTTTTAAATTTATCTATACCATGAATTCATTATTTACTTTGAAAAACACACTTAGTTCTAAACCTCAGTTTCTTCTAAATACGTGGAGAGTAATCGCAGGCAATCCTTAATATTACTTTAAATTCCAACATTCTGGACATGTAAAGTGCAAATTTTTTGTCTTGGAAAGATCCCCAATTAAACTCTCTTAGTTTATATTAGCTCATTATATAAATTGGCCAGTCACCTAAAATTATATAAACATATTACTATACACATAATATTTGCATTATATAGCCTACAAAATGTTTTCACATATATCACCTCATTAATTCCTGACAGCAGCTCTGGGGAAAAAGTATATGGCTTTCTTTTTAAAATTTCATTGTCAGGGGAGTTAGAATGGTGGTGTAGTAGGAGGACTCTAGGCTTGCCTCTTGCCTTGAACACCACTAGATAGCTATCAAATCATTCTGAACACTCAAGAAATGAACCCGAGGACTGATAGAACAAACTGGACAACTAGAGGGAGAGAAGAGGCTACTTTGTAGAAGATAAGAAGTGAGAAGAAGTGGTTTGAGTAAGAAAAGGATCAAGGCTGCTACGGTCACAGAGAAAGGCAAGAAAGAGAGAGGAGCACATAGGGTATTGCACAAAGAGAACATTTCCCCAAAGACATTGACTGGGGAAATGAGAGGCACTGAATTTTGAAAGTTTTTGCAACCAGCTGGGCTCAAAGACTGGAGTTTTTGAAGTCCCCAGGCTTGGCTGTGATAGAGACCTGGGGATGCTGTCTTACTCCTGGAGAAAAGGAAGGCAGGTAACCTGGGGGCAGATAGCATGATTTGAGGATCACCTAAGATGCATAGGGAGAGACTTCTCCTTCTTCTTGGGGGAATATCTGTGAGAGGTGGCATTACCAATGAAGGACAAAAGAAACTGTAGGCACCATTTCAATCCCTAACCCTTCAGCATAGGCACAGAGACACATACTGAGGACAACTAACCCAGACACTGACTGTTTAGCCTGCTTTGCTTCAAATCCATGCCCCTGTGCTCTGGCACAACTCCCTTCTGGGTCAAACCTGCATCAGTCTGAGGACAGTGAGACCTATTCCCAGAGGACCAGCACAGGTCCTTGCTACACCAGGTACCTGAAGTTTGGAATTTTAAGTTACTAGGCTTGGTTAAGGTAGAAACCAATGCGTGCTGCTATGTTTCAGGCAAGCAAGTGACCCAGAAACAGTGTGAAATCAGCAATCTGAAAAAATGCTTATGATGCATGAAGGGAAATCATTCAATCCCCTGAAAGTGATTCCCTGAGAATGAGAAGCACAGACTCCCCTCTCCAGAGACAAAGGAGGAGGCTGGTGCCACTTCCCTCCCCTGTTCCTCAGCATAAACCAACCTCAGTAAACAGCAAAGTGCCAACAGTACCTGCCTAACCTGCTTACAGCAAGTCTTTCCCACCCCTCCTCACACTGCTGGTATTGTTTCTTCTCAGGCAAGTGTGACTAATGACCATCACAGTGGGCCTCTCCACCAGAAAACCAGCACAAAACCCCATACACATCACGTCTACTGACCACACAGTTCTGCAAAGATTCAGTGTTACTTGAAATACCATCAGGTCTCTTTTAACAAGCAGACCAGAGCACACCTTATTAAAACTAACCATACTCTGGACAAGGTCCTAACACTTCCCATTGCAGTCAAGGAGAAACTCTGCAGAAGACAGACATGAGGGATAGAACAGCCAAAACACAACAGCAGAGTGCATGTAGCACACACCAGAGAGACTTCCTAAGTTTTAGGCCCTGAACATTATATGACCCCTTTTTCATCAAGCCATTACTCTCAGGAGCAGGAAATATAAAAGGACTTTCCAACATAGAGAAGGCAGAGACCTAGACAAAATTCCAATATGGAGGAATTCATCCCAAATGAAACAACAAGAAAAGGTCATAGCCAGGGATCTAACTGAAGCAGATATAAGTAATATGCCTGGTCCAGAATTTAAAGGAACAATCATAAGGATATTACCTGGGCTTGAGAAAATCATGGAAGACATCAGGGAGACCCTTTCTGCAAAGATAAAAGAGCTAAAAAACCATCAGGCCAAAATGAAAAATGCAACTGAGATTTGAAACCAACTGCATATAATGACTACAAGGATGCAAGAAACAGAGGAATGAATAAGTGATATAAAAGGATTATTGGGATGCCTGGGTAAGTCAATCAGTTACGTGTCTGCGTTCAGCTCAGGTCATGATCCCAGAGTCCTGGGATCAAGTCCCCCATCAAGCTCCTTGCTCAGCGGGGAGCCTACTTTTCCTTCTGCCTGCTTCTCCCTCTGCCTGCTGCTCCCCCCTGCTTGTGCATTCAATCTCTCTCTCTCTCTGACAAGTAAATAAATAAAATCTTTAAAAAATTATTAAAAAGACAAGATTATGGAAAATGATAGATCTGCAAAAAAAAAAAAAAAGAAAAGAAAAACATTGAATCACAAAAATAGACTTAGGGAACTCAGGGACTTGATCAAACATAATAACATTCATATCATAAGAACCTCAGAAGAAGAAGAGAGAAAAAAAGGGAGGAAGAAGCCTTGAGGAAATTATAGCTGAAAACTCCCCTAATCTGGGGAAAGAAAGAGACACCCAAATCCAGGAGGCACAGAGAACTCCTATCAAAATCAACAAAAACAGGCCAATACCAAGATCTATTGTAAAGTTTGCAAAATACAGTGATAAAGAAAAAAATCTTACAAACAGTAAGACAAAACAAGTCCCTAATTTACAAGGGAAGACCAATACAGTTAGCAGCAGATCTCTCCACAGAAACGTGGCAAGACAGAAAAAAGTAGCGTAATATATTCAAAGTGCTGAATGGGAAAAATCAGCAGCTAAGAAATAATCTATCTAACAAGGCTATCATTCAGAATAGAAGGAGAGATAAAAAGTTTCCCAGACAAACAAAAATTAAAGGAGTTTGTGACCACTAAACCAGCTCTGCAAGAAATATTAAAGGGGGCACTTTGAGTGGAAAGGAAAGACTAAAAGTGACAAAGACAAGAAAGGAACCGAGAAAATGTCCAGAAACAACAAAAGAAGTAATAAAATAGCACAAAACATATCTATTAATAATTACTCTGAATGTAAATAGACTAAATGCTCCAATCAAAAGACATAGGGTACGAGATTGGATTAAAAAAAAAAAAAAGTTCCACCTATATGCTATCTACAAGAGATTAATTTTATTTCCTCATTTTTAAAGGATTTTATTTATTTCAGAGAGAGAGAGCAGGGGGAAGGGCAGAGGGAGAGGACAAGGACAAGCAGACTCTCTAATGAGCATGGAGTCTGACACAGGACTCAATCCCAGGACCCTGAGATCATGATCTGAACTGAAGTGAGATGCTTAACAGACTGAGCCACCCAGGTGCCCCTAAGAGATTCATTTTAGATCTAAAGAGACCTGCAGAATGAAACTGAGGAGATGAAAAAATATTTATCATGCAAATGGATGTCAAAAGAAAGCCAGAGTGACCATACTTAGACAAACTAGACTTCAAAGACTGCAACAGCAGATGAAGAAGGGTGCTATATTATAATAAAGAGGGCAATCCAATAAGAGCTAACACTTGTAAATATTTATGCCCCCAACATGGGAGCACACAAATATATAAAATAATTAACAAAAAACATAAAGGAACTCATTGATAATAATGCAATAATAGTAGGGGATTTAACACTCCATTTACATCAATGGACAGATCATCTCAGCATAAAATCAGCAAGGAAACAATGGCTTTGAATGACACTGGACCAGATGGACTTAACACATATATACATAACATTCCATTCTAAAACAGCAGAATACATATGCTTTTCAAATGCACATGGGACAGTCTCCAGAATAGATCACAATACTAGGTCACAAACCAGGCCTCGACAAGTACAGTAAGATTGAGATCATTCCATACGTATTTTGTGATCACAGTGCTATGAAACTTGAAGGCAACCAAAAGATAAAATTTGGAAAGACAACAAATACATGTAGGTTAAACAACATACTACTAAAGAATGAATGTGTCAACCAGGAAATCAAAGAGAAAAAAGAAAAAACTACCTGGAAACAAATGAAAATGAAAACACGATGGTGTAAAACCATTGGGATGCAGAAAAAAAGAGTTATAAAGGAGAAGTATATAGCAATACAGGCTTACTTAAAAATAACAACAACAACAACACAGAAAAAACAAAAAAGAAAAATCTCAAATAAACAACCTAAACTTACACCTAAAGCAGATAGAAGAAGAACAACAAATGAAGCCTAAAGTCAGCAAAATAAGAAAATAATAAAGATTAGAGCAGGAATAAATGGTATAGAAAGAAGCAAATAGAAACAGCAGAACATATCAATGAAACCAGGAGCTGGTTCTTCAAAAACATTAATAACATTGATAAACTAGTCAAAATTATCAAAAAGAAAAGAGATGGGGCACTGAGGGGCTCAGTCGGTTAAACATCTGCCTTAGGTCAGGTCATGATCCCAAGGTTCTGGGATCAAGCCACTCATCAAGGTCTCTGCAAAGTGGGGAGCCTACTTTCCCCTCTCCCTCTGCCTGCCTCTCTGTCTACTTGTGCATTCACTCTCTCTCTCTCAAATAAATAAATAAAATCTTTAAAAAAAAGAAGAGAAAGGAACCAAGTAAATAAAGTCACAAATTAGAGAGGAGAAATACAAACCAACACCACAGAAATACAATTATAACTGAATATTATGAAAAACTATATGCCAAAAATGTGGACAACCAGGGGGAAGAGAAAAATTCCTACAAACATATAAAATACCAAAACTAAAACACGAAGAAATAGAAAACTTGAACAGACTGATAACTACAAAATAAATTGAATCAATAATCAAAAATCTCCCAACAAGTAAAACTAAAGGGCCAAATAGCTTCCCAGGGGAATTCTACCAAAGTTTTAAAGAAGAGTTAATGCCTATTCTCCTCAAATTATTCCAAAGAATAAAAATGGAAGGAAAACTTTCAAACTCATTCTATGATGCCAGCATTACCTTGATTCCCAGACCAGAGAAAGACCCCAATAAAAAGGAGAATTACATATCAATATCCCTGATGAACATGGATGCAAAAACTCTGAACAAAATATTAGCTAATCAAATGCAACAGTACATTGAAAAGATTATTCACCATGACCAAGTGGGATGTATTGCTGTGTTACAAGAGGTTTTAATATCCAGAAATCAATCATTGTGATACTCCACATTAATAAAAGAAAGGATGAGAACCATACATTCTTCTCAATAGATGCAGAAAAACATTGATCAAAATACAGAAACTTTTCTTGATAAAAACCCTTAAGAAAGTAGGGATAGAGAGTATGCCTAAACATCATAAGGCCATATATGAAAGACCCACAGCTAATATCATCCTCAATGGGGAAAAACTAAGAGCTGCTCCCCTAAGGTCAGGGAGATGACAGGGATACTCACTCTCACCACTGTTGTTCAACATAGTACTGGAAGTCCTAGCCTCAACAATCAGACAAAAAAAAAAAAAAAAAAAAAAGCATCCAAATTGGCAAAGAAGAAATCAAACTTTCACTATTTGTAGATGATGTGTTACTCCATAGAGAAAACCTGAAAGACTCCACCAAAAAATTGCTAGAAGAGATACAGGAATTCAGCATAGTTGCAGGATATAAAACCAAGGGACAGAAGTCTGTTGCATTTCTTTTTTTAAAGATTTTATTTATTTATTTGTCAGAGAGAGACCACAAGCAGAGGGAGCATCAGGTAGAGGGAGAAGCAGGATCCCCACTGAGCAAGGAGCCTGATGTGAGACTTGATCCCAAGACCCTGGGATCATGACTTGAGCCGAAGGCAGATGCTTAAATGACTGAGTACCCAGGTGTCCCAGTCTGTTGCATTTCTGTGCATCAATAATGAAGCAGCACAAAGATAAATCAAGGAATTGATCCTATTTACATTTGCACCAAAAATGATAAGATATCTAGGAATAAACCTAACCATAGAGGAAAAAGATCTGTACTCTGAAAACCATAGAACACTTACGAAAGAAATTACGGAAGACAGAAAGAAATGGAAAACATTCCTCGCACATTAACTGGAAGAACAAATATTGTGAAAATGTATATACTACCCCAAACAACGCACACATTCAATGCAATCCTATCAAAAGAACATCAGTATTTTTCACAGAACTGGAAAAATCTGCTAAAATTTGTATGGAACCTATCACCACGGCTATTCAACATAGTATTAGAAGTCCTAGCCACAGCAATCAGACAACAAAAAGAAATAAAAGGCATCCAAATTGGCAAAGAAGAAGTCAAACTCTCACTCTTTGCAGATATGATACTTTATGTAGAAAACCCAAAAGACTCCACCCCAAAACTGCTAGAACTCATACAGGAATTCAGTAAAGTGGCAGGATATAAAATCAATGCACAGACATCAGTGGCATTTCTATACACCAACAAGACAGAAGAAAGAAAAATTAAGGAGTCGATCCCATTTACAATTGCATCCCAAACAATAAGACACCTAAGAATAAATCTAACCAAAGAGGCAAAGAATCTGTACTCAGAAAACTATAAAATACTCATGAAAGAAATTGAGGAAGACACAAAGAAATGGAAAAACGTTCCACGCTCATGGATTGGGAGAACAAATATTGTGAAGATGTCAATGTTACCTAAAGCAATCTACACATTTAATACATTCCTTATCAAAATACCATCCACTTTTTTCAAAGAAATGGAACAAATAATCCTAAAATTTGTATGGAATGAGAAAAGACCCCGAATAGCCAGAGGAATGTTGAAAAAGAAAAGCAAAGCTGGTGGCATCACAATTCCGAACTTCAAGCTCTATTACAAAGCTGTCATCATCAAGGCAGTATGGTACTGGCACTAAAACAGACACATAGATCAATGGAACAGAAGAGAGAGCCCAGAAATGGACCCTCAACTCTATGGTCAACTAATCTTCTACAAAGCAAGAAAGAATGTCCAATGGGAAGAAGACAGCCTCTTCAACGAATGGTGTTGGGAAAATTGGACGGCCACATGCAGAAGAATGAAACTGGACCATTTCCTTACACCACACAGAAAAATAGACTCCAAATGGTTGAAAGACCTAAATGGGAGACAAGAGTCCGTCAAAATCCTAAAGGAGAACACAGGCAGCAACCTCTTCAACCTCAGCCACAGCAACTCCTTCCTAGAAACATCGCCAAAGGCAAGGGAAGCAAGGCAAAAATGAACTATTGGGACTTCATCAAGTTAAAAAGCTTTTGCACAGCAAAAGAAACAGTCAACAAAACCAAAAGACATCTGACAGAATGGGAGAAGATATTAGCAAAAGACATATCAGATAAAGGGCTAGTATCCAAAATGTATAAAGAACTTATTAAACTCAACACCCAAAGAACAAATAATCCAATCAAGAAATGGGCAGAAGACATGAACAGATATTTTTCCAAAGAAGATATCCAAATGGCCAACAGACACGTGAAAAAGTGCTCAATATCACTCGGCATCAGGGAAATCCAAATCAAAACCTCAATGAGATACCACCTCACACCAGTCAGAATGGCTAAAATTAACAAGTCAGGAAATGACAGATGTTGGCGAGGATGCGGAGAAAGGAGAAACCTCCTACGCTGTTGGTGGGAATGCAAACTGGTGCAGCCACTCTGGGAAACAGTATGGAGGTTCCTCAAAAAGATGAAAATAAAGCTACCATACGACCCAGTAATTGCACTACTGGGTATTTACCCCAAAGATACAAATGTAGGGATCTGAAGGGGTACATGCACCCTGATGTTTATAGCAGCAATGTCCACAATAGCCACGCTATGGGAAGAGCCACGATGTCCATTGACGCATGAATGGATAAAGAAGATGTGGTATACTATGGAATATTATGGATATTATATTCACATATATATGAATATTTTGCAGCCATCAAAAGGAATGGAATCTTGCCATTTGCATCAATGTGATGGAACTGGAGGGTATTATGCTACGCAAAATAAGTCAATCAAAGAAAGCCATGTATCATACAACCTCAGATTCTTAATCTCAGGAAACAAACTGAGGGTTGCTGGAGTGGTGGGTGGTGGGAGGGTTGGGGTGGCTGGGTGATAGACATTGAGGAGGGTATGTGCTATGGTGAGCGCTGTGAAATGTGTAAGATGTTGAATCACAGATCTGTTCCTCTGAAACAAATAATACATTATATGTTAAAAAAAAAAAAAAAAGAAGAAGATAGCAGGAAGGGAAGAATGAAGGGGGGGGGAATTGGAGGGGGAGACAAACCATGAGAGACTATGGACTCTGAGAAACAAACTGAGGGTTCTAGAGGGGCGGGGGTGGGGGAATGGGTTAGCCTGGTGATGGGTATTAAAGAGGGCACATATTGAATGGGGCACTCGGTGTTATATGCAAACAATGAATCATGGAACACTATATCAAGAACTAATGATGTAATGTATGGTGATTAACATAACATAATAATAATAAATAAATAAAATAAAATTTGTATGGAACCAGAAAACACCCAGAATAGCCAAAGTAATGTTGAAAAAGGAAAGCTAAGATGGAGGCATCACAATTCCGGAATTCAAACTTTATGAGAAGTATGTAATCATCAAGATAGTATGATACTAGCACAAAAACTGACACTTAGATAAAAGGACAGAATAAAGAGCCAAGAAATGGATCTGCAACTATATGGTCAACTACTCTTTAACAAAACTGAAAGAATATCAAATGAAAAAAAGACAATATCTTCAACAAATGGTGTTGGGAAAATTGGAAAGCCACACACAGAATGAAACTGGACCATTCTCTTACACCATACACAAAATTAAATCCAAAAGGTATGAAAAACCTATATGTGAGGCAGAAATTTATAAAAATCCTAGAGGAGAACACAGGCAGCAACCTCGTTGACCTCAGCCACAGCAACTTCTTACTACACATGTCCCTGGAGGCAAGGGAAGCAAAAGCAAAAATGAACTATTGGGAGTTCATCAAGATAAAAATCTTCTGCACAGCAAAGGAAACAATCAACAAAACTAAAAAAAACAAAACAAACCAACAAATGGGAAGATATTTGCAAATGACATATCAGATAAAGGCTAGTATCCTAAATCTATAAAGAACTTATCAAACACAACACATGAAGAATCAAAAAAAAAAAAAATCCAGTTAAGAAATGGGCAGAAAATATGAACAGACATTTCTCCAAAGAAGACAAATGGCCAACAGACACATGATAAGATACAAATGGCCAACAGACACATGATAAAATGCTCAACATCACTCATCATTAGGGAAATTTAAATCAAAACCACAATGAGATACCACCTCACATCTTCCAGAATGGCTAAAATTAACAACTTATGAAACAACAGATATTGGCCAGGATTTGGAGAAAGTGGAACATTCTTACACTGTTGATGGAAATGCAAACTGGTGCAGCCACTCTGGAAAACAGTATGGAGGTTCCTCAAAGAGTTAAAAATAGAACTACCCTATGAACCAGCAATTGAACTACTAGGTATTTATCCACAAGATAAAAAAAAAAAAATAGTGATTCAAAGGGGAACATGAATCCCAATGTTGATAGTAGCAATGTCCATAATAGCCAAAATATAGAAGGAGTCCAAATATCCATGGATAAAGAAGAAGTGATATATATGTGTGTATATATATATATATATATATATATACACACACACACACACACACACACATATATATATATAATGGAAAATTATCCAGCCATTAAAAAAATGAAATCTTGCAAAAAAAAAAAATTGAAATCTTGCCATTTGCAACAATGTGGATGGAACTAGAAGGTATTATGCTAAGTGAAACAATCAGAGAATGACAAATATAATATGATTTCATTCACTTGAGCAATTTCATTAACAAAACAGATGAACATAGAGGAAGGGAGGGAAAAATAAAATAAGATAAAAACAGAGAGTTAAGCAAACCATAGGACTCTTAACAATAAGGAATAAACTGTAGGTTGCCAGAGGGGAAGTGGGTGGGGGATGGGCTAACTGGGTGATAGCTATTAAGGAGGCACTTATTTTAATGAACACTGGGTGTTATATGCAAGTGATGAATCACTAAATTCTACCACTAAAACTATTACACTATATGTTAACTAACTACAATTTAAATAAAATCTTCAAAGAAAACAACAACAACAACAACAAAATTAATACCTATTATTCTGAAACTAGTCAGAAAAATAGACTCAGAAGGAAAACTTCTTAACTCATTCTATGAGGCCAGCATTACCCTGACTACAAAACCAAATAAAGACTCTCTACTAAAAAAGAGAATTACAGGCAAATATCCCTGATGAACATGCCTGCAAAAATTCTCTACAAAACACTAGCAAATCTAATAAAAAAATATATTAAAATAAATATTTACCACAATCAAGTGGGATTTTTTTCCTGGGTTTCAAGCGTGGTTCAATACTCACATATCAATGAACGTGACACATCAAATTAATCAAAGAAAGAATAAGAAACATATGGTCCTCTCAATAGAAGCAAAAATAGCTTTTGGCAAAGTACAACATCCATTCACAATAAAAACCCTCAACAAAGTAAGGGTAGAGAGAACGTATCTCAACATAATAAACGCTATATATGAAAGATCCACAGCTAAAATCATCCTCAGTAGGCAAAAACTGAGAGCTTTTCTTCTGGTCAGGAACAAGAAAGGGATGTCCACTCTCACCACTCTTGTTTAACAAAATACTGGAAGTCCTAGCCTCAACAATGAGAAAACAAAAAGAAATAAAAGGCATCCAAATCAGCAAGGCAGAAATAAAACATTCACTATTTGCAGATGACATGATATTCTGTATAGAAAACCCAAAAATGCCACCAAAATTTGCTAGACCTGATACAAAAGTTGAGTAATGTCACAGGATAAAAAAAAAATCATACAGAAATCTGTTACATTTCTATACACAAATAATGAAACAGCAGAAAGAGAAATCAAGGTATCAAACCCATTTACAATTGCACCAGAAACCATTAGATATCTAGGAATAAACCTAACCAAAGCAGTAAACATCTGTCCTCTGAAAAGGACAACAACAAAAAGCTGATGAAATAAATTGAAGATGACACAAAGAAATGGAAAAACATTCCATGCTTATGGATTGGAAGAATGAATGTTTTTAAAATGTCTATATTACCCATAGCAATCTACACATTTAATGCAATCCCTATCAAAATGCCACCAACATTTTTCATATAGGTAGAAAAAAACAATGCTAAAATTTGTATGGAACCACAAAAACCCTGAATAGTTAAAGCAATTTTGGGGAAGAAAAAAAAAAAAAAAAAGCAAAGTTGGAGGCATCACAATTCTGGGTTTCAAATTATATTTAAAAAAAAAACAAAATATTACAAAGCTGTAGTGATCATGATAGCATGGTACTGGCACAAAAATAGACATAGATCAATAGAACAGAATAGAAAACCCAGAAATGGACCCACCACAATATTTTCAACTATCCTTCAAAAGATGTAGAAAAGAATATCCAATGGAAGAAAGACAGTCTCTTCAACAAATGGTGTTGGGAAAAGCAGAGAGCAGCATGCAAAAGAATGCAACTGGACCACTTCCTTACACCATGCACAAAAATAAATTCAAAATGGATGAACTATCTTAATTTGAGACAGGAATCCATCAGAATCCTAGAGGAGAACACGGTCATTAACCTCTTTGACATCAGCTGTAGCAACTTTTTACTAGTTATGTCTCCTGAAGCAATGGAGACAAAAGCAAAAATAAACTATTGGGACTTCATCAAGATAAAAAATCTGCACTGTGAAGGAAACAATTAACAAAACTAAAAGGCAACATATGGAGTGGGAGAAGATAACTTGCAAATGATGTATCTGATAAAGGGTTAACATCCAAAATACATAAAGAATTTATAAAACTCAACACCCAAAAAACAAATAATCCAGTTACAAAACGGGCAGAAGACATGAATAGTTTTTCCAAAGAAGACATACAAATGGCTAAGAGACACAGGAAAAATGCTCAACATCACTCACCATCAGGAAATACAAATCAAAACTATAATGAGATATCACCACACACCAGTAGAAATGACTAAACTTAACAACACAGGAAGTACCAGGTGTTGGCCAGGATGTGAAGAAAGGGGAACTGCCTTAAACTAGTTGTGGGAAAGAAAACTGGTGCAACCACTCTGGAAAATACTATGAAGTTTCCTCAAAAAGTTGAAAAAATAAAACTACCCTATGATTCAGCAATTTCATTACTAAGTATTTACCCAAAGGATACAGAAATAATTATTTGAAGGTGTACATGCATCTGATCTTTATAGCAGCAGTAGCCAAATAATGGAAAGAGCCCAAATGTCCACCAACTGATGAATAAAGTAGTGGTGTATACATATACATTGGAATATTACTCAGCCATAAAAAGTGAAATCTTGCCATTTGCAATGATGTGGATGGAGCTAGAGAGTATTATGCTATGCAAAATAAGTCAGAGAAAGACAAATATCATGATTTCACTCATATGTGGAATTTAAGAAACAAAACAGATGACAATGGGGGGAAAATGAGAGAGGCAAACCAGAAAATTGACTCTTAAGTATAAAGAACAAACTGAGGGTTACTGGAGTAGAGATGGGTGGGTGTCTGTGTTAAATGTGTGATGGGTATTAATGAAGACACTTGTGATGAACACTGGGTTTTGTATGTAAGTGACAAATCACTAAATTTAACACCTGAAACTAATATTACACTGTTGGTAACTATCTGGAATTTAAGTAAAACTTGAAAAAATAAAATAACATTATTAGCCCCATTTTCCAGACAAGAAATTTACCTTGATCAAGGGCACTTAACCTGCAAAACCATTTTTAGACTGCAGTCTAAAGCCCATGTTTACTTGACAAAAATAACCTCAATAATAAATAACATTAAATGGAGAACTTATTAAATCCTGAGCACTGTGTTAAGAACTTAAGAAATGGCCTCATGTAATCTTCATTATAACCTCATAAGGTAAACATTATTATTTCTCATATTTGACAAATAAGCAACTAATAGGTTAAGAAAATGTGGTACACACACCAACAATAGACTACTATTTGGTCTTAAAAAAGAAGACATTCCTGCTATTTGAAACAAATTGGATGAACCTAAAATGAATTACAGTGAGCAAAATAAGCCAAAGAAAGACTAATGCTGTGTTTTCACTTATGTGCAAAATCCTTAAAAAAAAGTCAGCCTCATAGAAACAGAAAAAAACAGTGACTGCACAAAGCAGGGAAATGGGGGGAATGGAGACACATTAGGCAAAGGGATCAAACTTTCATTAATAAGATAAGTAAGTTCTGTGGTTCTAACATAGAGCCTGGTGACTATAATTAAAAATACTATATTGTGTACTTGAATTTGATAATAGAATAAAAGGTAATTTTTCTCAACACAAAATAAATGTGACTATGTGAGGTGATTGATATGTTAATTAACTAGATTTTAGTAATTATTTCACAATGTATACATAAATCACTTGTACACTTTAAATATATACAATTTTGTTTGTCAATTATACTTTAATAAAGCTGGAAAAAATTAAAAAAGAAGGAAACAAAGTATATATATGTTTTTACTTATTTAACAAATTTCTTCAGAGTACCTACAATGTACTAACTATTGCTTTAGACATGAAAGACACAACTCTGGAAAAAAATTACAACATAGAGTCCTTCTGATAGATTTTTTTTTTTAAACTATACTGTTTATATTCCATTAGCCAGTTGAATAAATATACAACAAAATTAAGGTTTTTTTTTCTAATTTTTCTCATAGTCTGAATGTTAAAGAATCTTAACTCCCAATTGCAAGGAAGTAACAGTATTTGAAAGTAAAATATACATAACACATGCACCAAACTAAGCATTGTCTTTCATTCTTCCATACATCTCCATATTTTTCCATTTGTTCATTTTTCCACAAATGTTTAATGATCATCTACTCTGTGCCAATCATTGGGCTAATTCATGAGGTATAATAGCAAACAAGTAAGATGTGGTTTCTGCCCTCACATAGCTTATAGTTTAATGGTACAGCCAAAGAATGAACAAAGAAATAAATGTTGGGGCACCTGGGGGCTCAGTTGGTTAAGCGTCTGCCTTCGGCTCAGGTCATGATTCCAGGGTGCTGGGATGAGCCCCACATCAGACTCCCTGCTCAGCGGGGAACCTGTTTCTCCTTCTCTCTCTGCCTGCTTCTCTTCCTGTTTGTGTGCACTCTCTTTCTCTCTATCTCTCTGTGTCAAATAAATAAATAAATCCTTAAAAAAATAAAAATAAATAAATGTCAAAATTTACAACTAGGATTAAGAAACAAGCAAGGTGTGTGATGGCACATAATGCTAATGTTACTTTGATTGTTATTTAAGGAAGATATAAAAATCAGAATTTAGGGGCACCTGGGTGGCTCAGTCATTAAGCATCTGCCTTTGGCTCAGGTCATGATCCCAGGGTCCTGAGATTGAGCCCCGCATCGGGCTCCCTGCTCAGTGGGAAGCCTGCTTCTCCCTCTTCCACTCCCCCTGCTTGTGTTCCCTCTCTCACTGTCTCTCTCTGTTGAATAAAGAAATAAAGTCTTTTAAAAAATCAGAATTTAGTGCAAGAAACAAACTATTCTAGGTATTTAAAAATAAATTAATTTAATGCAGGAAAGGACACACTGTTGAAATTTTTGAAAGACCTAAAAAGGGGGAAGTCTGGTGCCACTACTGGCACCAGAATTATTGAGTTAAGAGAACCTAGTTAAAAGACAGTTTTAGATTTGTGGAATAAGAGTTCCTGAAAACGATCTCCTCTATATGAGAAACAAAAACATGGCAAAAAATGTCAAAATAATTTTTTTGAACTCTGGAAGTTCACCATAAAATTAAAACAATCTGAGAAGCATTTATTCAAGAAAAACAGCTAAATCTTAGTAAGAACAATAAGTTTTGTGGCACTTTAACTTAACATAATTTCATTCCTTTCTTTTCAGCTATACTGTAGCATTAAAAATTAAGAGCCTTGTAACTATTAGAGTAGTGAAAAACAGTAGTAAATGTACTGAAAACTAGCAGTAACTGGAGGGAGAGGAATGGGTTTAGAAGTCCACTAATGCCACAATCCCCTGGAAATTGTTAATATTTGACCTTGAAACTTCACTAAAATCTCAATTATTAGGATTTATCTTTATTTGACCTAAGTCAGACTTTACTCTATGCAAACCACCCCATTCCCAGGTTATTAGTTGGAAAGAATCAGTGGTAATTGTTTAAAATTGCAGCTTCCTGAAGTGGTAATTCTACCTGACATTAACAATAGGCTTGTGAGAAAAGTAAAAACTAGGAACTTAGATGTCTACAAAAGGCAGTGGAAAACTTCAATATATTATTGAGAAATTCATTCACAGGGTTGTAAGCATGTCTCAAAAGACCTAAGAAGGCAATAAGCTCTCTCTTTTGGCTTTCCATGATGCTGTGCACAGAAGGAAGTAAAGGCTAAGGCAGAGTGGTAATTATGTCCGTAGGCGCTTAGAAGGTATTCCCCAATACTGCCAAAGGGTGAGAGACTTATTAGTTCAAAACATGTAAGGAAATAGCTGTCCAACCATTAGCTATCCACTAACAAGGTAGGGAGTTCAATAGAGAAATGTGGGAAAAAAAATGCATTCCAGAACGAGGCCAGGATAATCATTAAGTAAGGACAAAAACAAATAGAAACAAAAGAAACAAAATTTAGTGTGGGGATATCCAATTTCCAGATTTGCAACATTACCATATTTTAATTTTCCACTTTTGAACAAAAAATAATACACTTTAAAAATATGAAATTATGACCCATAGATAGAAAAATAATCAATAGACAAAATCTATCATTGAGGAAGCCTACATGCTGCACTTACTAGACAAAGACTTTAAATTAGCCATTAAAAATGTGTAAATAGTATAAATAAATTATAAATATATTTAGCCATGTCTAAAGAACTAAAGGAAAGTATAAGAAAGATGTCTCAAATTAGAAAATACCAATAAAAACGTTATTTTTTTTTATTTTCACCTCTTTATTTTTTTTTATTTAAAATCAGTTAACATATAATGAATTATTATTTTTGGAGGTAGAGTTTAGTAATTCATCAGTTGCATATAACATCCAGTGCTCATTACATCAAGTGCCCTCCTTAATGCCTATCACCCAGTCACCCAGTTACCCAGTTATCTCCCTACCCACTTCTGCAGCAGCAACCCACAGTTTGTTTCCTATAGTTAAGAGTCTCTTATGGTTTATTTCCCTCTCTGATTTCATTTTATTTTATTTCCCCCTCCCTTCCCTTATATTCATCTGTTTTGTTTCTTAAATTCCACATATGAGTGAAATCATATATTTGTCTTTCTCTGACTGATTTCTTTTGCTAAGCATAATAACCCTCTAGTTTCATCCACATCATTAAAAATGGCAATATTTCAATTTTTTTGATGGCTGAGTAATATTCCATTTTATATATACATCACATCTTCTTTATCCATTCATCTGTCAATGGACATCTGGGCTCTTTCCATATTTTGGCTATTGTGCACATTGCTGCTATAGACATTGAGGTGCATGTGCCCCTTTGAATCTTTATGTTTATATCCTTTGGATAAATACCTAGTAGTGCAGTTGCAAATGTATAGGGTAGCCCTATTTTTAACTTTTTGAGGAACCTCCATAGTATTTTCCAGAGTGGCTGTACCAGCTTGCATTCCCACCAGTGGAAGTGGGTTCCCCTTTCTCTGCATCCTCGCCAACATCTGTTGTTTCTTGACTTATTAATTTTAGTCATTCTGACTGGTGTGATGTGGTACCTCATTGTGGTTTTGATTTGTATTGCCCTGATGAAAAGTGATGTGGAGAATTTTTTCATGTGTCTGTTAGCCATTTGTGTCTTCTTTGGAGAAATGTTTGTTCATGTCTTCTGTCCACTTCTTGACTGGATTATTTGTTTTTTTGGGCGTTGAGTTTGATAAATTCTTTATAGATTTTGGATACTATCCCTTTATCTGATAAGACATTTGCAAATTTCTTCTCCTATTCTGTAGGTTGTCTTTTAGTTTTGTAGACTGTTCCCTTTGCTGTGCAAAAGCTTTTTATCTTGATGAAGTCCCAGTAATTCATTTTGTTTCCTTTGCCTTTGAAGATGTGTCTAGCAAGAAGTTGTTGTGGCCAAGGTCAAAGAGGCATTAATATTATAACACAGACCCAAATAGGAATATTGAAGTTGAAGTATACAAAAATTAAAAATTTAAAAATAGTTAAATAGGCCCAATAACATATTGGAACAGGCAAAGACAGCATCAGTAAACTCAAAATTAGGTCAGATGAGATTATCAATAACAATTTGAGGAACAAAAAGGAAAAATATTGAAGAAACATAAATAGAGCTCAAAGACCCTTGGGACACCATTAAGTCTACAAAATTGCACAATGGGAGTCCCAGAAGAAGAGAAGAAAGAAGAAGAATAAATGTTAAAAAATAATGGCCAAATTTTTCCCAAATTTGATGAAAAACAATATATGCATTAAATAAACTCAGATTTATATATATATATCCTTCAAAAGTTATTGAATGTCAAAAACAAAGAAAAAATCTTGAGAGCAGTAAGAAATAAGTGACTCATCAAGTATAAATTTCCTCAGTATGATTAATAGGTGACTTGTCATCAGAAACCATGGGGACCAGAAGACAGTCAGATGACTTCTTCTAAGTGCCAAAAGGAAAAATAAACTGTCAAGCAACAATTTTATATCTGGCAAAACTGTCAAAGTTGAAGGAATAATTAAAACATTACTACAGAAACAAATATGGGAAACCTATAACTAGCAAACCTGCCCTATAAGAAAAATTAAGAAGTGTTATTCAGACAGAAATGATAGGACTAGATACTAACACAAATCCACACAAAAAAATAAAGAGTACTAGTAAAGATAACTACAGAGGTAAATGTAAAAGATAATCTAAATATATTTATGTTTTTTAACAATTTTCTTCTATTTGGTTTAAATGATAACTATAAAAAGGTGTAATTAAAACTGTTTTGATGTTCTTAAATATATAAAATTTAATTGGTATAACAAAAAAATAATACAAAGTCGGGGGGGAGAAATTGTGTTATTGGAGAAAATTTTTGTATACTACTGATATTTAGTTGATAGTAGTCCAAACTAAGAGATTTAAGATATTAATCATTATCTTCAGGCAACTACTTAAAAAAATAACTTAAAAAACATAAACAAGAGCAAACCAAGGACATTAAAATAGTATACAAGTAAAACATATTTTAACACCAAAGAACATTGTAATGGAGAAGTAGAGAAACAAAAGACACAAATCATATATAAGAAACCATAGTAAAATGGCAGATAAAAATGCTACTTTATCAATTATTAGGTTAAATATAAACAGATGAAACATCCTAATCAAATAGCATAGATTGGTAGACTAGATTAAAAAACACAAAACATGATTCATTCCTACGCTGTGTATAACACTTACTTTGGATTTAAAGACATAAATTGGTTAAAAGTAAAAAGATGAAAAATGTACATCATGGTAGGGCACCAGAGTGGTTCAGTCAGTTAAGCATCTGCCTTCAGCTCATGTCATGACCCCAGGGTCCTGGGATCTAGCACCATGTGAGGCTTCATACTCAGTGGGGAGTGTGCTTATCCCTCTCCCTGTCCCTCTGCTCCTCCCCCCCTCTTCTGCTCTCTCTCTCTCAAATAAATAAATAATAAAATCTTAAAAAATACATCATGCAAATAGTAACTAACTTAGATGTGAAATGTGTATAATGTTATCAGACTAAATAAAATTTAAGACAAAAATTGTTACTAGAGATAAGGAAGGATATGTTATAACAATAAAAGTGTTAATTCATCAGGAAGTAATAACAATAAAAACACATATGTGCTTACAAAAAAGACACGAATAAAAAACTGTCAGAATTTGAGGGGATATACAGCTAATTCATTACTAAGTGTAGAATAATTAAAATTTCAACATTCAGTAATATACAGAACAAGTAGGCAGTATATCAAAAAGAAAATATAAGATTGAAAAATAGTATAAGACAATTAGACCAGACAGACATCCATAGAACACTCCAACCATCAAGAGTAGAATGCATATTGTCTTCAAAAACCCATGCAACATGTTTTAGGATAGAAAGTTTTAAGCCATTAAACAATCATCAGAAATTTTAAATGATTCAAATTATAGAAATTATCTTCTGATGACAATGTAAATAACTTAGAAATCAATACCAGAAGAAATTTGGGAAAATTTCACAAATATATTGTAATTAGACAAAAGATGTCTAAATAACCAATGAGTCAAAGAAGAAATCACAAGGTAAATTAAAAATACTTAGTAATGATTAAAACAAAAACAAAACATAAACAAAAACTTATGAGATACAGTGAAAGAAATACTTAAAGAGAATACTGAAAGAGACATTAGTAGCTATATTAAAAATAAGAAAAAATCTCATCAATAACTTTCCACCTTTTTTTAAGATTATTTATTTATTTATTTGACAGAGAAAGACACAGCGAGAGAAAGAACACAAGCAGGGGGAGTGGGAGAGGGAGAAACAGGCTTTCCGCTGAGCAGGGAGCCTGATGTGGGGCTCGATCCCAGGACCCCGGGATCATGACCTGAGCCGAAGGCAGATACTTAATGACCAAGCCACCCAGATGCCCCTTAACTTTCCACTTTAAGACACAGGAAAAGTGTCTTCCCAAAACAAATTTGGGAAGAAATAACAAAGATTAGGGCAAAAATAAATTAAATAGAGAACAATAGAACAATTGAGAAAATCAGCAAAACCAAAAGTTAGTTATATCAAAGTAACCACAAAAGTTAAAAATATTTAACTAGACTGGCCAAGGAAAAATGTAAGGTGCAAAATATTTAATTAGGAATAGGAAAGAATATAGCCAAAAGATTATGAGGTAATAGTATGTACAATTCTATGCCAAAAAATTAGATAACCTACATAAAATGGACAAATGCTAAGAAAGACATAAATAAAACTGACTCAAGAAGAAAACAAAAATCTTAAAAGACATCTATAGATAATGATTAATCAGAAATTTCTCACATATAAAATCCCAGGCCCAAATGATTCACTGGTAAATTCTGCCAAATATTTAAAGAAAAATTAACAACAATCCTTCACAACATTTTAGGGAAAAAAGAAAGAAAGAAAGAAAGAAAGAAAGAAAGAAAGAAAGAAAGAAAGAAAGAAAGAAAGAAAGAAAGAATAAGAGACCACTTTCTAACTTTTTACAAGAAAATGAAAATGCAAACCAATAACTTTTTTGAATGCAGATGTAAAATTCAACAAAACATTAGCAAACTAAATTCAACAACATATAAACAAAGATAATACAACATGACCAAATGGATTTATCTCAGTAAAGCAAGATTGATTCAACACATAATAATCAGTAAATATAATATGCCATTTAATGGAATAAAGAACACATAATCTTCACAAGAGTTTCAGAAACAAAACTGACAAATTCCAATACCATCTCATGATAAAAACAATAATGGCACTATAGAAGATAACTTGAATCCACATATATAGTACATCAATGAAAATTTTATATATAGAATCTAAACGTGAAATGGTGAATGCTTTCTTCATAAGAACAGGAAAAAAACAAACAAATAAACAAACAAAAAACAAAGAAGTCCACCAACATCACCTCTATTTAACATGACACTGGAAGTTCTTGTCAGGGATATTAGGGAGAAGAAAGAAATTAAAGCGATCCATGTTGAAAAGAAAGTTACATTTATTCCCATAAAACATGCTTCTATATATAGATAATTTTAAGATTTCCAGCTAAAAGCTATTAGAATAGATAAATGAGTTTAACAAGGTTGCAGAATATATTATCAATACAAAATATGAATTTGTATTTCTATATATATGCTTGCAATACAATCTACAAATGAAGTTAAGAAAACTATCCAACTTAAAATAGTATAAAAAGAATAAAATACTTGAATACATTTAGCAAAAGTACAAAACTTACAAAATTAAACTACAACATATGGTTGAAAAAAATAAAAGAGATCTAAATAAATGCAATGGATCTAAATAACATGGAACAATATCACATGTTAATAGATAAGAATACTTTTTTTTAAATTTTATTATGTTATGTTAGTCACCATACATCACTAGCTTTTGATGTAGTGATCCATGATCCATTGTTCTCGTATAACACCCAGTGGTCCATGCAGTATGTGCCCTCCTTAATACCCATCACTAGGCCAACCCATCCCCCCACTCCCCTCCCCTCTAAAACCCTGTTTGTTTCTCAGAGTCCATAGTCTCTCATTGTTCATCTCTCCCTCTGATTCCCCTCCCTTCATTTTTCCCTTCCTTCTCCTAATGGCCTCCATGCTATTCCTTATGTTCTACAAATAAGTGAAACCATATGATAATTGACTTTCTCTGCTTGACTTATTTCACTTAGCATAATCTCCTCCAGTTCCATCCATGTTGATGTAAAAGTTGGGTATTCATCCTTTCTGATGGCTGAGTAATAATCCATTGTATATATGGACCATATCTTCTTTATCCATTCATCTTTTGAAGGGCATCTCGTCTCTTTCCAGTTTGGCTATTGCAGGAATTGTTGCTATGAACATTGGGGTGCATATGGCACTTCTTTTCACTCCATCTGTGTCTTTGGGGTAAATACCCAGGAGTGCAATTGCTCAGTCATAGGGTAGCTCTATTTTTAATTTTTTGAGGCACCTCCACACTGTTTTCCAAAGTGGCTGTACCAACTTGCATTCCCACCAACAGTGTAAGAGAGTTCCCCTTTCTCCACAACCTCTCCAAGATTTCTTGTTTCTTTCCCTGTCCATTTTTGCCATTCTAACTGGTGTAAGGTGGTATCTCAGTGTGGTTTTGATTTGAATTTCCCTGAGGGCTAATGATGATGAACATTTTTTCATGTGTCTGTTAGCCATTTGTATGTCTTCTTTGGAGAAGTGTCTGTTCATATCTTCTGCCATTTTTTTGACTTGATTATTTGTTTTTTGGGTGTTGAGTTTGAGAAGTTCTTTATAGATCTTGGATACCAGCCCTTTATCTGTAGTGTCCTTTGCAAATATCTTCTCCCATTCTGTGGGTTGCCTCTCTGTTTTGTTGACTGTTTCATTTGCTGCACAGAAGCTTTTTATCTTGATGAAGTCCCAAAAGTTCATTTTTGCTTTTGTTTCACTAGCTTTTGGAGATGTATTTTGAAAGAAGTTGCTGTGGGTGATGTCAAAGAGGTTACTGCCTATGTTCTCCTCTAGGATTTTGATGGATAAGAATACTTAATACTGTGTATATGGTTATACCCCACAGGCTAGGTCACAAAACAAATACTAATAAATTTAAGATTGAAATCATACCAAGTATATTTTTCCAAAAAATGGAATGGAACTAAAAATTAATAGCAGGAATAAAACTGGAAAATTCACTAATAAGAGGAAAATAAACAACACATACCTGAAAAACCAATTTGTCAAATAATCAAGAGGGAAATTACAAAATTCCTTGAGACAAAGAAAAAGAAATATAAAATATACCAACATTTAAAGTCTACAGAAAAAGCAGGACCAAGGGAGACATTTATAGCAATAAACATCTACTTGAAATACTTCTTTTAAATTTCATATTAAAAATAAACACTAAATTTAAACCTAAAGGGACTAGATTAAAAAAGAAAAAAAAATAAACACAAAACTAGCAGAAGAAACAAAATGATAAAGATTGTGGCAGAAACAAATGAAATAGAGAAGAGAAAAGCTCAGCAAAAGTAGGAGATAGTCTTTTGCAAATATTGACAAAATTTACAAAGCTCGACTTGGTGAACTAAGAAAAAAAGGAGACTAAAAAAATAAAATCAGAAATGAAAGAAGAAATATTACTAAGAATACCACTGAAATAAAAAGGATCATGAAATACTACTATGGATAGCTATATGACAACATTTTGCATAACATAGAAAAAATGGATAAATTCCTAAAAACACACAACCTACCAAGACTGAATCATGAAAAATAAAATCTTTAAAAAAAGAGAGAGAGAGATTAGGACACCTGGGTGGCTCAGTCATTAAGCATCTGCCTTTGACTCAGGTCATAATCCCAGAGTCCTGCGATCGAGCTTCCTGCTCAGTGGGAAGCCTGCCTCTCACTCTCCCACTCCCCCTGCTTGTGTTCCCTCTCTTGCTGTGTCTCTCTATGTCAAATAAATAAATAAAATCTTTAAAAAAAAGACTGAATCATGAAGAAATAGAAATCTGAACAGATTTATCACTAATAAGGAGATTAAAATAGTAATTAGAAAACTTGCATCAAGGAAGAGTCCCAAACCAGATGACATCACCAGTGAATTATAATAAATATTTAAAGAGGAATTTGCACGAATTTTTCTCAACTCTTGTGAAAAATTGAAGAGAACATTTCCAAACTCATGTTATAAGGACAACACTAGCCTGATAACTAAAACAAGAAAAAGATACTATGAGAAAAAAAAAAAAAAAAGACAGGACATATTTCTGTTGCATATAGATGCAAATATTATCAACAAATTCTAGCAAATCAAATTCGATAGTGCACTAAAAGGATTATATGCTATGAACAACTGGGGTTTATTTATGGGATGCAAAAATGTTTCAAAATATAAAAATCAATTAATATGATTCACATTAATAGATTAAATGATAAAAAAATCATGAGATGATCTCAATAGATGCAAATAAAGCATTTGACAAAATTCAACACTTTTTGCATGATGAAGGAAACACACTTAACAAAGAATGGAATGAAATTACGCCAACATAATAAAGGCCGTACAGGAGAAGGCTACAGCTAAATGGTGAAAATTTGAAGGATTTACTCTAAGATCAAGAACAAGAAAGGATGCCCGCACTCTCACTTTTATTCAATACAGTACTGGAAGTCTTAGCCAGAGCAATTAGTCAAGAAAAATAAATAAAAGGCATCCAAATCAAAAACAAGAAGTAAAACTACCTCTGTTCAAAAATGAAATGAAAAACTATTAGAACTATTAAAGAAATGCAATAACGTTTCAGGATAAAAATCAACATAAAGTCATTTGAATTTCAATAAACTAACAATGAAAATTCTAAAAAGGAAATTAAGAAAAATTTTAATGGCAGCAAAAATAATAAAATACTTAGAAAAAAACTTAATAAAGGAGGAGAATGATTTAAACAGTGAAAACTGAAAAACATTGCTCAAAGAAATTAAAGACACAAATAAATGGAAAGATGTTCCATGTTAATGGATTAGAAGAAAATATTTTTTTAAAATATCGATAATACACAAAGCAATCAATGCAATCTCTATCAAAATCATAAAATCACCTATGCTGTTTTACAGAGACCATTTTTTCAGCAAAATTCATACAGAACCACAATGGGCCCTGAATAACCAAAACAACCATGAGAAAGAAGAACAAAACTAGAGGCCTCACACTTCCTGATTTCAAAACACATTACAAAGCTACAGTAATTTTAACAGTATTATATTGGCATAAAGACAGACATATAGACCTATATAACAAAAGAGCCCAGAAATTAACTCATACTTATATAGCTAAATGATTTTCACAAAAAAAGTCCTAAGACTACACAATAGGGAATGAGTAGTCTATTCAACATATGATGCTGGGAAAACTAGATAGCTACATGAAAAAGAATAAAACTGGACCCTTTATATTCACTATATACAAAAATCCACTCAAAACAGCATGTATTAAAAAAAAGGACATTCTCATTCTCATATAACTACAATGCAATGATCAAATTCAAGAAAATTTTGATACAATGCTATCATCTAATACACAGTCTATATTCAAAGTCTGCCAATTTAAGATAAAAACTAAAGAAAGTCTTCCAAGTGTTCTAACAATTTTTAAATTCAAGTATAATTAACATACAGTGAATATTAGTTTCAGGTGTACAATATAATGATTCAAAACTTCTATACATCACTCACTGCTAATCACAATGCGATTACTTTTATCCCCTTCACCTATCTCACCCATCTGCCCACTCATCTCCTCTTGGCAACCACCAGATTGTTCTCTATATTTAAGAGTCTGTTGTGGTTTTGTTTTTCTATTTTTCTTTGTTCTTTTGTTTTGTTTCTTAAATTCCACATATAAATAAAATCATATGGTATCTATTTTTCTTTTACTGACTTTGCACTATATCCCCTAGATCCATGCTAAAATATTCAGATTTAAAGGGGTGTAACATCTGCAATCCACTCTCAAATGTTTCAGAAAAAAACAGAGAGATATAAAGCATATGTAGCCGAATGTTAAAAATTGGTGAATCTAAATACAGGGTATACAAAAGTTTTGTTTTTTTTTTAATTAATCCAACTATTCTGTATGAAAGGGTAAGTTTAAAAATAAAAAAAAATCTAGGGGCACCTGGGTGGCTCAGTAGTTAAGCATCTGCCTTTGGCTCAGGTCCTGATCCCATGGTCCTGGGATCGAGCCCTGCATGGAGCTCCCTGCTCAGCGGGAAGCCTGTTTCTCCTTCTCCCACTCCCCCTGCTTGTGTTCCCTCTCTCGCTGTCTCTCTCTCTCTGTCAAATAAATAAATAAAATTTAAAAAAATAAAAATAAAAAATCTAAAATTATTACATGAATGTAATAAAATGAAACCTATCTAAGCATTATGCTTACTTTTCAACTCTCCAGGTAATTTCACATTTCATGAAAGTTGACTGTGTGGTTCACTATTGTATTTGCAGTACACAGCACAGATCAGTAAATATTTGTGGAATACAGAAATAAATAATAAATAATGCAATGAATATTTTTTTAAATTGACTCAAAATGGAGTAGAGACTTAAACATAGGACCTGAAAGTATAAAACTCCTATACAAAAACAGAGGGGAAAATATTCATAACATTTTTTTTCTTGACAATGATTTCTTAGGTATAACACCAATAACACAGAAAACAAAAGCACAAATAAACAAGTGTGACTACATCAAACTACAAACCTTCTGCACAGCAAATAAAATAACAGAATGAATAAAAAATCTACAGATTGGGATAAATATATATAAAACATACATGTAGTAAAAGGTTAATTTCCAATATATAGAAGGAACTTCTACAGGTCATTAGGAAAGAGAAAAAAAATATTTTAAATATGGGCAAATGGATTGAATAGACATTTCTCAAAAAAAGACATGCAAATAACCAACAGATAAAAGAAAATTGTTCAATATTAGTAATCATCAAGGAAATAGAGTCAAATCCACAATTAGGTATCACATCACATCAGTTAAGATGGAGATTGTACATTAAAAAAATGAAAGAAAATGACAAGTATTGGGCAGCATGTTGAGAAATTAAAACTTTTGTGTACTCTTGGTTGAAATTTAAAATGATTCAGTTATAATGGAAAACAGTATGGAGGTTCCTTTAAAACTAAAAAAAATAGACCATGCTATGATACAGCATACATCTTACTTCTGGGTATTTATTTAAAAAAAGTGAAATCAGTTTCTCAAAATAAAATTTAAACTTCCATGTTCATTACAACATTATTTACCACAGCCAATTGGTGGAAACAATCTGTTGATGAATAAACATATAAAGAAAATATATATACATACAAAAGAATATCATTCATCCATAAAAAAGAAAGAAATCCTGCCATTTGGGACAACATGGATGTATCTGTAGGGCATTGCCTTAAGTGAAATACACCAAAGAGAGACAAATAGGTTATGCATCAATTACATGTGGAATCTAATACAGTTGAAATCATTGAAACAGAAAGTAAAGTGGTTGCCACAGGCTGGGGCAAATGGTATGAGGGTGAATTGTTCTTTAATGGGTTTAAAGTTTAAGTCATTTAAGATAGGGAAATTCCAGAGATCAGCTGTACAACATTGTGCTTGTGGTTAACAATACTGACTGTACACTTAAAGATTTATGAAAAGAGAGTAATGTCAGTATCATGGAGGTGTAACACATCTCTCCTTTTTACATCCCCTATCCTTAACAACTAAAAGTTGACATCTGTCCACAAACAAAAGTACCCCTATAGAAGTTGTGGGAACCAGCAGCATATGCTAATGTACCCAGGAGGAGTCTTAACCACCTGTGCATTGGCTACTAGGCATATTTTGGTATATACTGTGGAATTAGGATGAGCCAGTAAACGGATCACAACCCCTCTTGGCAGTGGTTGGGAAAAATGTGGAGAGTTCGGCTTTGCCAGACAACCGCAGACAAGAGACTTTTTAGAAGTCCATCCTTCCTGAGGAGAGATTGTAGCACACCACTGGAGCAAAAACATGTGTTTGGATGCTTTTGAAAAGGTAAGTTGAACTTTACCAGCATCTCCTCTCCTTCTAGGTGACACAGCACAGGGCTGAACTAGACTATGCCAGTTTCTCTACAGGTAAATAGGGAATGTTGGGTGAGTTCCTGGCTTCTCCAGCTCTGTGGGATGCTGCTGAAAAAAACGTTTCTCACCCACACCACCACAAGTATTGAGGCAGGACCCAAGGGGAGGGAAGATATTGGGATAGAGGAAAATAAGAATATCAAAAAGTCCTAAAAAGATGTGATTCCTCTTTGACTGTGTTTAGGATACCTGCAGGAATGACACCCATAAGACACTGGGATAATCCCACCTGAGGATTCCTTTGGCTGGCCCATAGGCAACTCCAAATCCCTGAGTGCTAAACCCACAGTCTCCCCACATTATAGCTCCTTCTGAAGGCTTCCAAGTGTGGCAGTGAGAGAAAATGCCATCAGAAAGAGACTGGCCTTACAAATCAGGCCAGGGTCTATGCACAAGGGAAAAATCACCAACTTGTGTTGTAGCACTACCTTCTGGAAAACAAAAGTGCAATTTTCTGCAGCCAGTCTGGTGAGTTGTAAGAACCAAAGAAGACATACAAGCTTAAGAATTCAGCCAGAAGAAAGAACAAGAAGTGTGGAGTAGGGATAATCATACAAGATTGGAGAACAATCCAGATGTAAGTAGTATCATTGAAAAACATTTCCCACCCCAAAACAACTAGCAAATATTTGAAGAGATGTCTGCATCTTTAAATGCAAAAACAGAAACAGCAAAACTAAAAAACATAAAGAATCAAGGAAACATATCATCAAAAGGAACAATAATCCTCCAGTAAGCAAACAAAGACACAGAAGTCAGCTATCTAGCCGGTAAAGTATTCAAAAGAGTTTTCTTTAAAAAATGAAAGAGCTACAAGGAAACACAAAAAAAGATGATTCAAAGAAATCAGGAAAACCGTAGATTAACAAAATGAGAAAATTAATAAAGAGATAGAAATAATAATAATAAAAAAGCAGAAATTCTGGAGCTGAAGAATTCAGAGTTAAATGAAAAAGAAAATGCAATAATGAGCATCTACAACAGATAGACCAAACAGAAAATAGATCACATTATCTTAAGGATAGGAACTTTGAAGTAAGGATAGGAGAACAAAGAAAAAAAGAATGAAAAAGAATGAAGATACCCTAATGATATATAAGACACCATCAAACTTACAAATAGAGTAATTGGGGTTCCAGAAGGAGAAGGGGAAATAATTTTTTTAAAGAAGTAATACTTGAGAATTTTCCAAACCTGGGGAAAAATTTAGACATCCAAGTTTATGTGGCTAATTGATTACCCTATTATCTCAATGCTAAAAAAACTTTCTCCAAGATACACTATAATGAAACTGTCAAAAAAATTTAAAAGATAGAGAATCCCAAAAGCAGCCAGAGAAAAACAAAATAAAACGTTGTAACATACAAAGAAACCCTCATTAAGATATCAGCAGATTTCTCAGCAGAAACTCCACAGGCCAGGAGATAATGAGATGACATAATCGGTGTTGAAAGAAAAAACAAATTGTCAGCAAAGAGTACTCTATCTGCTAAAGTTATCTTTCATATATGAAGGTGAAAGACTTTCTTAGACAAACAAAAATTGAGGAAATTTATCACCACAAGACTTGCCTTGCAATAAATGCTGAAGTGAGTTCTTCATGCTTGAAAAGGAAAGAGGCTAAATAAGAACATGAAAACATACAAAAGTATACAACACACTGGTAAAGGTAAATACACACATACAAAACATTAGATCTGAAATAAGATGCAATGTGAAACAATTAACTATACTATGATGTTTAAGGGTAGAGAGTATTATAAATAACTACAGATACTATAATTTGTTAGCAAATACAAAATATAAAAAGATAAAGTTTGATATCAAAAATGTAAAAGAAGAGAAAGTAAAATTGTAGAGTTTTGAATGTAATCAAAGTCAAGTTGCTTTCAGTTTAAAATGAATTGGTTTAGGGGCACCTGGGTGGCTCAGTCATTAAGCGTCTGCTTTCAGCTCAGGTCATGGTCCCAGGGTCCTGGGGTCGAGCCCCACATTGGGCTCCCTGCTCCACGGGAAGCCTCCTTCTCCCTCTCCCTCTCCCCCTGCTTGTGATCCCTCTCTCACTGTGTCTCTGTCAAATAAATACATAAAATCTTTTTAAAAAAATGAATTGGTTTAGGTATAAGATGTTTTATTTAAGCCCCATGGTAACCAAAAAGCAAAAACCTACGGTGAAAAGGGGAATCAGATCATATCATCAAGGAAAATGACCAATTCACAAAGGTAGGCAGAAACAAAGGAAAAAAGAAGCAATGGAACTACAAAACAAACAGAAAACAATTAATAAGATGACATTAGTAAAACCTTACGTATCAATAATTATTCAAATGGGGCATCTGGGTGGCTCAATTAGTTAAGCGTCTGACTCTTGATTTCAGCTCAGGTCACGATCTCAGCGTCATGAAATCAAGCCCCACATCAGGCTCTGCACTCAATGAGGAGTCTTCTTGAGATTCACTCTCCCTGTCTCCCTCTGCCTCTCCCCCCATGCTCTCACTCTCTCTCTCTCAAATAAATATATATTTTAAAAATTAAAAAAAATAAAAAATAATTACCCAATGGATATGGATTAAATTAACCAATCAAAAGGTACAGAGTGTCTGAATAGATTAAAAACAAATCAAGACATGTGGCACCTGGGTGGCTCTGTTGGTTAAGTATCTGCCTTCAGCTCAAGTCATAATCCTGGGACCATGGGATTGAGCCACACATCAGGCTCCTTGCTCAGCAGGGAGACTGCTTCTCCCTCTCCCTCTGCCTGCTACTCACTCTGGTTGTGGTCTATCTGTCAAAATAAATAAATAAAATCTTTTAAAAAATCAAGATCTAAGTATATGCTGTCTACAAAAGACTCAAATATGTTCAAAGTGAAAGGATGAAAAAAGATATTCCATGCAAATGGACAGCAAAAGGAAATTTGGGCAACTATACTTCTATCAGACAAAATAGTCATGAAGCCAAAATCAGTAACATGAGACAAAGAAAGTCATTACATAATGATGAAGGTTTTAATTCATCAAGAAGACATAATAAATATATAAATAAATAAATTATATATATATATAATTTATATATAATTTATATATATATAAAACCAAATTTGAAGTACCTAAATATATTAAGCAAATCCTAATAGATCTTAAGGGAGAAATATACAACAATACAATAATAGTAAGGGAATTCAATGCCCCACTTTCAGCAACGGATAGATCATCCAGAAAAAAAATTGACAAGGGAATATTGGGCTTGAACAACACATTAGACCAAATTGACATGATAGATATATACAGAGCATTCCATTCAAAAGCATTAAAATACACATTATCTTCAAGTGCACTTGAAACTTTCTCCAGGATAGATCTTATGATAGGCCACAAAACAAGACTTAGCAAATTTAAAAAGATTGAAATCATACCAAATGTGTTTTCTGACCAAAATGGTATGAAACTAGAAATCAAGAGGAAAGCTGGCAAATTCTCAAGTATGTGGAAAATAACACACTCCTCAACCACCAATGGATCAAGAATAAAGTAAAAGGAAGTTCAAGAAATACATTGAAACAAATTAAAATGGAAGCAAAACATATCAAAACATACTGGAAGCTGCAAAAGCAGATAGGAAATTTGTGATAAAAGCTTACACTAATAAACAAGAAAGAACTCAAATAAACAAGCTCACTTTTACCTCAAGGGGAAAAAGCAGTTCTGAAAGAGAAGTTTATAGAGCTAAATGTGTTTATTAAGAAAATAGAGAGATTGATTGCCACCCTCTTAGGAAAACACTGCCTAAAATGAAAAAGTCCCCACAGCCTCCGATATTATTCTTGTCACTACAGTACTATTTCTTGGAGACTGGGATAAGAAATATAAGAAAAATTATAAAAATTAATGAAAATTAAATGTGAATATGAAATCTTCCTCTGAGCTTTAGGGGTCACTTTATCACATTTTTAGCCAGAACAAGGGAATTTTCCTGGAGCTCTTTCTGTCTCATGCAGGTGCCCCTTCAAGGATCCCAACTGCTTTGAGTGAAAAATTGAAGGAAAAATAGGAAACTCACTATTGGCTTGATGATACTTCAAGTGCTGGTGTCTCTCCCAATTGTATTTCTATGATTTACTTTTCTAAGTCTTATATAGCTGCTCTCCTATTCCCTCCAGGCCCATAGTGGCATTAAATGGGAGAAATGGTGGTGTATGACTATGATGTCTTAAGTGGAACCTGAGAATGATAGCATTATTTTTAACTTAAAAAATTTAATCAACCTGAACCACACAGTGGGAAGAAAAGAATTGAAAATGAGTTTTAAAGCTTTTTTTAAGGTAAAAAAAAGGAAGCTATATTTTTACAATGTTTCTATTTCTTCGGTGTTCCAGGAAAAAGCGCTCATTGTTATTTTGTCCTGTACAGGTGATGAGGTAATAAAGGAAAACTAGAAAGAAAAAAGAAAGAAAGAAAGAAAGAAAGAAAGAAAGAAAGAAAGAAAGAAAGAAAGAAAGAAAGAAAGAAAGACATGTCTATAATCAAAGAAATAAAGATGAATAGAATAAGATCTTGGATAATACAAAGTTAATAACAAATGTCTTTCCTGTGTAAAATTAAATGTCTTATTTTCAAATCTGCACTTCTTTCTCTGATAAAACTTTCTGTAGTCACTTACAATGGGTAGTGTAATTAACACTCTTCTTTTTCCAGGCTGACAATCAGACTCAGAGAAAGGGCAAGTGTCTTGCTCAAGAATGAAAGGGCAGGCGACTTCTGGGAAAATGACAGTGTAGGAGGATCCTGAGCTCACCTCCTTCCCCTGTCACACCAAGAAAACAGACACATTAGAACAACTAACTCTTAAAATGATCCCAAGATTGGCAGAATAGACTTTCCACAATTAATTGTAGTGAGGAGGCCAGGCTGAAAGTAGTAAGAGGGGTGGAGACACAGTTAGGAACCAAACTCCCAACAAGATTAATTGTAAATGGGATGGACACCACAAGAACGGAGCAGCTAAAGGATTAAACCCCACACCAGGCACCCCAGGCATGGGAAACCTGCATGGGGAAGGCAAGTCTCCAAAACATTAACTTTGAAAACCAGTGGGGCTTAACTTTAAGTACTTTAAAAATCAGTGGACTTGGGGCACCTGGGTGGCTTAGTTATTAAGCATCTGCCTTTGGCTCAGGTCATGGTCCTGGGGTCCTGGAATCGAGCCCCACATTGGGCTCTCTGCTAGGCAGGAAGCCTGCTTCTCCCTCTTCTGCTCCCCCTGCTTGTGTTCTCTCTCTTGCTGTCTCTCCCTCTGTCAAATAAATAAATAAAATCATAAAAAAAAATCAGTGGGCTTCTCTCCAGGAAAGCCAGGGGGCAAAATGAGTCCCCACCCTTAAAGAACAAGTAGAACAAATAGTCCTGCAGAGACAGAGCAGGGACACAGCATAGAAGCAGCAATTTGAAAAGCACCTGAGGAATACATGAAAGAAATTTATTTACTAATCTCAGAATATGTGCTAGAGAGGCAGGGATCTTTAGAAGACTTCTCCAAGAACAAAGTAGCTGGTAAGCACAATTTCTCTCCCCACCACTCCCACTGCCCAGCTTAGATAGACAAACACTTACCAGAACCAGTGAAAACACTGTCTCTTTATCTTGCTTGCACCCAGTGCCCTGCTCCCATCTTCTGCTGTGGATCCCACCCAACTCAACCTATCCCATGCATCAAGGATCCCTCGAAAACAGCTCCTGCCCTGACAGACATTGCAAGCAAACCCAGCAGGGACTGACACCCTTCCAAAACGACTCCTGCCCTATGTAGAGGGGGAGATAACCACACATACCAGTGTGCACACAGTCCCAGAAGGTGAACCTCATATCTGGCAGTGCAGAGAGAGCACTCTGCTAATTAGATGGACTAGGAGTAGGTAGCTGGTGTGACTGACTGCCCCACTCCCCCATAAAAGCATCTCAGTGGACAGAACAGAGAAAGCAACCCTCAATTCAGTGCAATTGCAGCCCCAACAGAGAGATTGAGGGCAGGTATCAGGTCTGACTGCCAACCCAGCCCACCAATTGAAACCTCTCAGGGAGTATCACAAGGTGCTAGTTCAATGCAACTGAAGCAGCTGTAGATGGACATGAAAGGTATCTAGTATGACTGCTGACATTGCCTGACTACAAGCCAGCAGCCACCCCAGATAAGACCCATAATAGCAAAAAGAACAAACCCTACCAAAAGCATCCACAACAGGCAAAGTGGGCCATTGAAGTAAACTGGACTAAAGGCAAATGTGGCTAAGTCACAAGAGAAGGCTGCACACAGCCCACATATGTAACACCACTGAAGCTCCCAGTTCTGGTTAACAGGGGGCATTAAGTTACATCGCAACACAAGACATCTTCTTCATAAGACCACTACTTTCAAGATTAGATGTAGATGACTTTCTTAATATAGAGATATAAACCCCCCCAAATTAATCCAGTTTAAAAATGGACAGAAGACGTGAATAAACATTTTTCCAAAGAAGACAAGACATACAGATGACTAACAGACACATGAAAAGATGCTCAACATCACTCATCATTAGGGAAATACAAATCAAAACTACAATATCACCTCACACCAGTCAGAATGGCTAAAATTAGCAACACAGGAAGCAGCAGGTGTTGGCAAGGATGTGGAGAAAGGGGAACACTCTTACACTGTTGGTGGAAATGCAAATTGGTACGGACACTTGGGAAAACAGTATGGAGGCTCCTCAAAATGTTAAAAATAGAACTATGGCAGACCCAACAATTGCACTACTAGGTATTTACTGGAAGGATAAAAAAAATACTGATTCAAAGGGATACATGCACCTCAATGTTTATAGCAACTTTATCAACAATAGCCAAATTATGGAAAGAGCCCAAATGTCCATTGATTGATGAATAGTTTAAAAAGTTGTAGTATATGAATATAATGTAATATTACTAAACCATAAAAATAATGAAATCTTGCTATTTAAAATGATGTGGGTGGAACTAGAGAGTACTGTGCTAAGCAAAATAAGTTAGTCAGAGAGAGATAAATACCATATGATTTCACTCATATGCAGAATTTAAGAAATGTAACAGATGAACATAGGAGAAAAAAGAGAAAGGCAAAACATAAAACAGAATCTTAACTATAGAAAACAAACTGAGGGTTACTGGAAGGAAGGTGGGCAGGGGGATGGGTTAAATGGGTGATGGGGATTAAGGAGTGCACTTGTTATGATGAGCACTGGGTGTTGTATGGTAGTGATGAATCACTAAATCCAACACCTGAAACTAATATTACACTGTATGTTAACTAAGTGGAATTTAAATAAAAACCTGGGAGGAAAAAATAGGTCATGGGTATCAAGGAGGTCACTTGCTGTTTTGAGCACTGGGTGTTGTAATTGGGTGATGAATTACTAAATTATACACCTGAAACTAATATTTCACTGTATGTTAACTAACTGGAATTTAAATAAAAACTTGAAAAATAACACAGAGATTTAGATAAAATGAGGAAAGAGAGAGGAATATATCCTATATGAAAGAACAGGACAAAACCACAGCAAAAGAGTTAGATAAAACATAGATAAGCAACAAGCCTGATAAAGAATTCAAAGTAATGGTTATAAAGATATTCACTGGACTTCAGAAAAGAGTGGAGGATCTCAGTGTGACCTTCAATAAAGAGATAGAAAATATTTAAAAAAATCTGTCAGAGATGAAGAACCTAAAATAACACTTGGTAAAATCAACAGCAGACTACAGAAGACAGAACAGATCAGCAATTTGTAAAATAAGGTGATGGAGAGCAACCAAGATGAACAACAAAAAGAAATATATATATATATATATATATATATATATATATATATATATATATATATATATATAATAAACAAGGATAGGTTACAGGAACTCAGAGACACAATCAAGCATAATAACATTTGCATCATAGAGATCACAAAAGGAGAAGAGAGAGAGAAGGGGCCAGAATATTTATTTGAAGAAACAATAGCTGAAAACTTCCCTAATCTGGGGGAAGGACACAGACATCAGGATCCAGGAGGCAGAGTCTCCAACTAAATCAAACCAAGACGATCCATAACAAGACACATAATAATTAAAATGAAAAAAAAAACTAATGATAAAGAGAGAATTTTAAAAGCAGGAAGAAAAAAATAAGAGTTACATAAAACTGAATCCCCACAAAGCTATCAGCTAATTTTTAAGCAGAAATATTGCAGGCTAGAAGAAAGTGGCATAATATGTTCAAAGTACTGAAAGGAAAATGTGGCAAACAAGAATACTCTACACTGCAAGGTTATCATTCAGAATTGAAGGAGAGCTAAAAATTTCCCAAACCAAAGTTAAAAGGATTTATCACCACTAAATCAAACTTACAATAATTGTTAAAGGGAATTTTTTTGAATGGAAAGAAAAGGACATAATTAAGAGTAAGAAAATTAGGAAAGGAAAAAAAATTCACAGGTAAATGCAAACATATAATAAAAGCAGTAGATTAGGGGCGCCTGGGTGGCTCAGTCATTAAGCATCTGCCTTCGGCTCAGGTCATGATCCCAGGCTCCTGGGATCGAGCCCCGTGTTGGGTTCTCTGCTCAGCGGGGCGCCTGCTTCTCCCTCTCCCACTCCCTCTGCTTGTGTTCCCTCTCTCGCTGTGTCTCTCTCTGTCAAATAAATAAAATCTTTAAAAAAATAATAAAAAAATAAAAGCAGTAGATTAATCACTTATAAAAACAGTATGGAGGTTAAAGCATAAGCGTAGGAAAATTAATTATATTATGAAATCAGTCAAGGGAAAAAATCAATCAAGGGATTCACAAAATAAAAAGATGTAAAATATGACATCATATACATAAAACATGGTGCAGGAATAAAAATTTAGTCCTTTTAGAATGGGTTCAAACTTAAGTGACCATCAAAATAATATAGACGTTTTATGCATAAGATGATATATATGTACCTAATGGTAACTTAAAATAAAAAACCCGTAACAGATACACAAAAAATAAAGAGAAAGGAATCCAAGCAATTCACTGAAGAAAGCCATCACACTATAATAGAAGAGAGCAAGAGAAGGAGGGAACAGAAAACTATAAAAATTACCACAAAACAAGTAACAAAATGTGAAAAGGTACATACCTATCAATAATTACTTTGAGTGTGAAAGGGGGAAAAAGATGACAGAGGAGTAGGGACTGTATTACAACCGGTCCCTGGAATTAGCTGCATATCTACCAGACCACTCTGAACACCCACAAAATCAGCCTGAGATGTAAGAAGATAGATCTGAATCCCTACAAACAGAATACCACAGGTGGTTGGTTTCGAGGTATGAAGTGGGCAGCCGTGATTCTGTGGGCACATATCCGAAGATAAACAGAAGGGGGAGGGAGCTGCCATAAGCGCTGGTGCCCGGAAGGTGAAATAACACAGGAGAGTGAAAGCCTCCCATGCTGGGGACTGGTCACAGAGTCACACAGTGGTAACAATGGGGAAAGGACTTCAGGGCAGTCCCCCAGACTGAAACATGGAGCAGCATGGCCACACATGCAAACTGGGGGTGGCTGGCCGTTTTAGAAGCACAAAGGGCAGAGATGTGCCCTGACCAGAAGGTGAGGACTGGGAGTGCTGCTCAGGGGTGCACAACCCAGGACACTGCAGTTTATAGCAGCACAGACAGAAATGGACATAGTGTGGCCTGGAGAGCTCATTGAAGAACAGACTGCAATCTCTCTTCTCTAAGGCAGAAGGTTGGAAAAGATTTCTTCTGCTCTGACTCTCGGAAGAGACGCGACAGGCCACCAAGGAAAGGCGCCAGAGAACCAAAGCCCCCCAAAATTGGTTTTCACTGAGCTCATCCCCCCCACACAGAGGGCAGGGCAACTCTGCCCAAACAGGGTTGCCTGAGTAACAGGGCAGCAAGCCCCTCCCCCAAGAGACAGGCTGGGAAAACAAGAGGCCAACAACCCTAAGGTCCCTATAAAAGAGTACCATCTTGCTTGGGTTGTGGTCAATAATTTGTACTCTGTACATTCCCTCAACCACCCCTCAACAGAATGACTAGCAGGAGGAACCCCCAAAATAGGAAAGACTCAGAGACTGTGACTTCTGCCACAGATTTACAAATGGATACAGATATAACCAAGATGTCGGAGATGGAATTCAGGGTAGCAGTTGTGAAGACAATAGCTAGAATGGAGAAATCAATTAATGGCAACATAGAGTCTCTAAGGGCAGAAATGAAAGCTGAACTGGCAGAAAATAAAAATGCTATCAATGAGATCCAATTTAATATAGATAATCTAACAGCTAGGGTAGGTGAGGCAGAAGAATGAATTAGTGATCTAGAAGACCAATTGATAGAAAAGGAGGAGACAGAGGAGGCCAGAAGAAACAACTCAAAATCCATGAAAATAGAATCAGAAAAATACAAGTGACACCATGAAACATTCCAATGTCAGAATTACTGGGATCACTGAAGGGGTGGAGAGAGAGAGAGAGGACTAGAAGATATATTTGAGCAAATCATAGCTGAGAACTTCCCTAATCTGGGGAAAGACACAAACATTCTTGTCTTAGAGGCAGAGAGGACCCCTCCCAAGATCAAGGAAAACAGGCCAACGCCCCAGCATGTAATAATAAAATTCGCAAATCTTAGAACCAAGGAAACCATCTTAAGGGCAGTTAGGGGGAAGAGATTCCTCACCTACAGAGGGAAGAACATCAGAATAATGTCAGACCTATCCACAGAGACCTGACAAGCCAGAAAGGGCTGGCAAGACATATTCAGGGTACTAAATGAGTGGAACCTGCAGTCAAGAATACTTTATCCAGTAAGGCTGTCATTCAGAATGGATGGAGAGATGCAGAGCTTCCAAGACCAGCAGAAACTGAAAGAATATGTGACCACTAACCAGCCCTGCAAGAAATATTAAGGGGGGTTCTATAAAAGGAGAAAGACCCCAAGGGTGATATAGAACAGAATTTTACAGAGACAATCTATGGAAACAAGGACTTCACAGGCAACATGATGACAATAAATTCAAATCTTTCAATGATCACTCTCAACATGAACGGCCTAAAGGCTCCCATAAAATGGCACAGGGTTGCAGATTGTATAAAAAGACAGGACTGTCTACAAGAGACTCATTTGGAACCTAAAGATACATCCAGACTGAAAGTGAAGGGATGGAGATCCATCTTCCATACCAAAGGACTTTAAAAGAAAGCTGGGTTAGCAATTCTTATATCGGACACATTAGATTTTAAGCTGAAGACTGTAGTTAGAGACACAGAAGGACACTATATCATTCTTAAAGGGTCTATAAAAAAAAAATCTAACAATTGTAAATATCTACACCCCCAACATGGGAGCAGGATGTACATGAGCCAAGTGCTAACTAAAATAAAGAGTCATATTGATAACAACACATTAATTGTAGGAGAACTTAATACTCCACTCTCAGCAATAGACAGATCATGTAAGCAGAAAATCAACAAGGAAACAAGAGCTTTGAATAACACACTGGACCAGATGGACCTCATATATATATATACAGAACATTCCACCCTAAAATAACAGAATAGTCACTCTTCTCGAGCGCACATGGAACTTTCTCCAGAATAGACCACATACCAGGTCACAAATCAGATCTCCACTGATACCAAAAGCTTGAGATTATTCCCTGCATATTCTCAGACAATAATGCTTCAAAACTGGAACTCAATCACAAGAAAAAATTTGGAAGAAATTCAAACATTTGGAAGCTAAGGACCACTCTGCTCAAGAATGTTGGGGTCAACCAGGAAATCAAAGAAGAACTTAAACAATTCATGGAAACCAATGAGAATGAAAACACATCAGTCCAAAACCTATGGGATACTGCAAAGGCGGTCCTAAGGGGGAAATACAGAGCCATCCAAGCCTCACTCAAGAAAATAGAAAAATATCGAATTCACCAACTAACTTTACACCTTAAAGAACTAGAGAAAAAACATCAAATGATGCCTAAGTCATGTGGTAGAAGACAAATAATTAAGATTAGAGCAGAGATCAATGAATTAGAAACCAGAAACACAGTAGATCAGATCAACGAAACTAGAAGCTGGTTCTTTGAAAGAATTAATAAGATGGATAAAACACTGGCCAGACTTATCCAAAAGAAAAGAGAAAGGACCCAAGTTAATAAAATTATGAATGAAAGAGGAGAGATCACGACTAACACTGAGGAAATAGAAACAATTATTAGAAATTATTATCAACAACTTTATGCCAATAATTTAAGCAACCTGGGAGAAATGGATGCCTTCCTGTAAACCTATACCCTGCCAAGACTGAAACAGGAAGAAACTGACAACATGAATAGGCCAATAACCAGTAGCGAGATTGAAGCAGTGATCAAAAACCTCCCAAAAAACAAGGGTCCAGGGCCTGATGGATTCCGTGGGGAATTCTACCAAATATTCAGAGAAGAAATAATACCTATTCTCCTGAAGCTGTTTCAAAAAATAGAAACAGGAGAGCTTCCAGACCCATTCTATGAGGCCAACATTACCTTAATCCCCAAACCAGGCAAAGACCCCATCAAAAAGGGGTTTTCATTTCAGACCAATTTCCCTGATGAATATGGACTCCAAAATCCTCAACAAAATCCTAGCTAATAGGATCCAAGAATACATTAAAAGGATCATCCCCCACGACCAAGTGGGATTTATCCCCGGGATGCAAGCGTGGTTCAACATTTGCCAATCAATCAATGTGATAGAACACATTAATAAGAGGAGAGAGAAGAACCACATGGTCCTCTCAATTGATGCAGAAACAGCATTTGACAAAATAGAGCATCCTTTCCTGATTAAAATTCTTTAGAGTATAGGGATAGAGGGAACATTATTCAAGTTCATATAATCCATCTATGAAAAACCCATAGCGAATATCATCCTCAGTGGGGAAAAGCTGAGAGCCTTTCTCTTAAGATCAGGAACACAACAATGATGCCCACTCTCTTATAGTTCTACAAGTCTTAGCAACAGCAATCAGACAACAAAAGAAATAAAAGGTATTCAAATTGGCAAAGAAGAAGTCAAACTCTCTCTCTTCAAAGATGACATGATACTTTATGTGGAACATCCAAAGACTCCACCCCCAAATTACTAGAACTCATACAGCAGTTCAGTAATGTGGCAGGATACAAAATCAATGCACAGAAATCAGTTGCTTTCTTATACACTACCAATGCAACTGTAGAAAGAGCAATTAGATAAATGATTCCATTTATAATAGCACCAAAAACCATAACATACCTCGGAATAAACCTAACCAAAGAGGGAAAGGATCTATACTCTAGGAACTACAGAACACTCAGGAAAGAAACTGAAGAAGGCACAAAAAGGAAAAATATTCCATGCTCGTGGATGGGAAGAATAAACATTGTTAAAATGTCTATGCTACCCAGAGCAATCTATACTTTCAACGCCATCATGATCAAAATACCAATGGCATTTTGCAAAGTGCTGGGACAAACAATCCTAAAATTTGTATGGAACCAGTAAAGACACCCAATCGCCAAGGAAATGTTGAAAAAGAAAAACAAAGCTGGGGGCATCACGTTGCCTGATTTCAAGCTATATTACAAAGCTGTGATCACCAAGATAGCATGATATTGGCACAAAAACACATAGATCAATGGAACAGAATAGAGAGCGCAGATATGGATCCTCAGCTCTATGGTCAAATAATCTTCGACAAAGCAGGAAAAAATATGCAATGAAAAAAAGAGAGTCTCTTCAATAAATTGTGCTGGGAAAATTGGACAGCTATGTACAGAAGAATGAAACTCGACCATTCTCTTAAAACATACACAAAGATAAACTCAAAATGGATGAAAGACCTCAATATGAGACAGGAATCAATCAAAATCCTAGAGGAGAACATAGGCAGTAACCTCTTCGACATCAGCCACAGCAATTTCTTTCAAGATACATCTCCGAAAACCAGTGAAGCAAAAGCAAAAACTAACTTTTGGGACTTCATCAAGATAAAAAGCTTCTGCACAGCAAAGGAAACAGTCAACAAAACAAAGAGTTAACCCACAGAATGGGAGAAGATATTTGCAAAGGACACTACAGACAAAGGTCTGATTTCCAAGATCTATAAAGAGCTTCTCAAACTCAACACCCAAAAAACAAATAATCAAGTCAAAAAATGGGCAGAAGACGTGAACAGACACTTCTCCAAAGAAGACATACAAATGGCTAACAGACACATGAAAAAATGTTCATCATCATTAGCCATCAGGGACATTCAAATCAAAACCACATTGAGATACCACCTTACACCAGTTAGAATGGCAAAAATTGACAAGGCAGGAAACAAGAAAAGTTGGAGAGGTTGTGGAGAAAGGGGAACCCTCTTACACTGTTGGTGTTGTTACAGCCACTTTGGAAAACAGTGTGGAGGTTCCTCAAAAATTAAAAATAGAGCTACCCTATGACCCAAAAGCTGCAATACTGGGTATTTACCCCAAAGACACAGATACAGTGAAAAGAAGGGCCATATGCACCCCAATGTTCGTAGCAGCAGTGTCCGCATTAGCGAAAGTGTGGAAAGAGCCGAGATGCCCTTCAACAGATGAATGGATAAAGAAGATATGGTCCATATATACAATGGAATATTACTCAGCTATCAGAAAGGATGAATACCCAACTTTTGCATCAACATGGAAGGGACTGGTGGAGATTATGCTAAGTGAAATAAGTCAAACAGAGAAAGTCAATTATCATATAGTGTCACTTATTTGTGGAACATAAGGAATAGCATGGAGGACATTAGGAGAAGGAAGGGAAAAAAGGAAGGGGTGAAATCAGATGGGGAGATGAACCATGAGAGACTATGGACTCTGAGACACAAACTGAGGGTTTTAGAGGGGAGGGGGGTGGGGGATGGGTTAACCCAGTAATGTGTATTAAGGAGGGCGCGTACTGCATGGAGCACTGGGTGTTATATGAAAACAATGAATCATGGATCACTACATCAAAAAAAATAATTACTTTCAATGTAAATGGATTAAATTATCCAATCTAAGCACATAGTGTGACATAATGAATAAAAAACAATACCCGTTGAGGGGCACCTGTGGGCTCAGTTGGTTAAGATCCAACTCTTAGTTTGGGCTCAAGTCATGATCTCTGGGTCCTGGCATCAAGCCCTGCATCAGGCTTTGTACTCAGTGGGGACTCGGCTGGAGATTCTCTCTCCCTTTCTGTCTCCCTCTAACACTCTCCCCTCAAATAAATAAATAAATCTTAAAAAGAAAAAACCACAAGATCCATTGATATGCTGCCTAGAAGAGACTCATCTCACATCTAAATATACATACAGATTGAAAGCGAATGGATGGAAAAACATTTATTACAGAAATGGAAATGAAAATAAATCTGGAATTGCAATAGTTATATTGGTCAAAATAGACTTTAAAACAAAGACTGTAACAAGGATCAAAGAAGAACACTACACAGTCATAAAGGGAACACTCCAACAAGAAGATAAAACAATTTTAAATATTTATGCACCAAACATGGAAGCACCCAACTGCATAAAGCAAGTATTGACAAATGTTTTAAAAAGGGATTGACAGTAATACAATAATAGTAGGGGACTTTAACAACCCATTTACATCAATGGGCTGATCATCCAGACCAAAAATCAAAGAAACAGTGGCTTTGAATGACACATTATACCACGTGATTCAAACAGATATATTCAGAACACTCCATTAAACAACAACAACAACAACATCAACAACAGAGCTTGGAACCTACTGCTTTAAATAGAACAGCTTGTGTTTCCACACATTGCTTGAGGATACTTAACCCAGAAGGCAAAAGTAATTTTGTTCTAGGAAGCTGCTTACACAGGATAACCCTGGATTTAGGTGATAGAACATATTCTGTAAAGAGAAAAGCAAAAGTTGGAGCTGATGAAGGTATCCTATGCCCTTGATGGATAGATAAAAATAAAGTTTTGAAATTGAGACTAAAACAAACAAAAACCTCCAGCAGATTACACATTCTTTACAAGTGCACATGGAACATTCTTCAGAATACATTCACAAAGCAAGTCTCATCTTAGTCCAGAACTATTCATTTTATTAATGTGATGTATCATGTTGATTGATTTGCAATTTTGGACTATCCTTTCAACCCTGAAATAAATCTCATTTAATTATGGTGAATACTCTTTTTAATTTATTGAACGGTGGCTTGTTAATACTTTATTGAGGATTTTTGCATCTATGTTCATCAGGGATATTGGCCTGCAGCATTTTTTTTTTTCTTTTTTGTGGTGTCTTTGTCTGGTTCTGGTATCAGGATAATGATGGTTTTGTAGAATGTGTTTGGACACTGTCCTTCCTCTTTTATTTTTGGAAGAGTTTGAGAAAAATACATATTAAAACTTGTAAAAATGGAAGAAATCACCTATGAATCCATCTGGTCCTGGACTTTATATTTTTTGTAGTTTTTTTGATTACCAATTCAATTTCGTTAGTAGTAAATAGTCTGTTCAGATTTTCCATTTCTTCCTGATTTAATTTTGGGAGATATATGTGTCTAAGGATTTATCCGTTTCTTCTAGGTTGTCCAATTTGCTAATATATATTTTGTATATACTCTTATAATCCTTTGTATTTCTGTAGCATCCATTGTAACTCTCCTCATTTGTTTCTGATTTCATTTATTTGAGTTTTCCTTTTTTTATCCTGATGAGTCTAGCTAAGGATTATTCAGTTTTCTTTATCTTCATCCCAGGTGGTTTCCTTGCAGAAATTGAAAAATGATCCTAAAATTTATATTTCAATGCAGAGGATCAAGAAAAAGAATCTTGAGAATATGAATACAGCCAGGGGACTCTCACTTCCTGATTTCAAATTTTACCACAAAGCTACACAATCAAGACATTAAGGTAATAGTGTAAGTATAAAGGTTTAGTTCAACTGGAAAGAATAAAGAGTTCAGAAATAGAGTTATTTTCAAAGAATTTTTAAAATTTGCTTTTATTTATTAATTCCAGTATAATCAACCTACAGGCTTGTATTATTTTCAGGTGTACAATATGATTCAACAATTCTATACATTACTCAGTGCTTATCATGAAAAGTGTACTCATAATCCCTTTTACTTATTTTATCCATCTACATACCCACTCATTTACCCTCTGAAATCAGAATTTTGTTCTCTGTATTTAAGAGTCTCTTTTTTTTTGTTTGTCTCTTTTTTTTTTTTTACTTGTTCATATGTTTTCTTTCTTAAATTCCACATATGAATGAAATCATATGGTATTTGTCTTTCTCTGGCTGATTTATTCAATTTAGCATTATACCCTCTAGATCCATCCATGTTGTTGCAATTGGCAAGAATTCACTCATTTTTATGGCTAATACTCCATTATAAATGGGTGATGGGCATTAAGGAAGGCACTGTTTGGGATGAGCACTGGGTGTTATATGCAACTAATGAATCACTAAATTTTATCCCTGAAACAATTAATGCAACTCTGTTAACTATTTTGGGTTTAAATAAAATCTAAAAAAAAAAAAAAAAATGGGCAGAGGATGTATGTAGACATTCTCCCAAAGAAGACACATGACAAGATGCTTAACATCATCATCAGGGAAATGTAAATCACAATGAGATATCACCTCACTCTTGTCAGAATAGCTAAAATCAAAAACACAAGAATAGGTGTTGGTAAGAATGTGGAAAAAAAGCAAAACAAAACACCTTAAGCACTTTTTGTGGGAATGCAAGCTGGAGCAGCCACTGTGGAAAACGGTATGGGTATTCCTGAAAAAACATTTTTAAAATTTTGTTTATACATTTATTTGTCGGTGGGGGGGAGAGGAGGTGCAAGTACGGGGGGCTGCATGCAGAGGGAGATGCAGGCTCCCGCTAAGCAAGGACCCTGACGTGGGACTCGAACCCAGGACCCTGGGATCATGACCTGAGCCAAAGGCAGATGCTTAACCAACTGAGCCACCCAGACGTCCCTCCTGAAATATTTAAACTTAGAATTAACATGTGATCCAGAAATTCCACTACTAGGTATTTATCCAACGGAATTGAAAATATTAACTCAGGGTGCCTGGGTGGCTCAGATGGTTAAGCGTCTGCCTTTGGCTCAGGTCATGATCCCAGACTCCTGGGATCGAGTCCCGCATCGGGCTCCCTGCTCAGCGGGGAGCCTGCTTCTCCCTCTGCCTCTCTCTCTCTCTGTCTCTTATGAATAAATAAATAAAATCTTTAAAAAAAAAAAAAGAAAATATTAACTCAAAAAATATATACACCCTTATGTTTATTGCAAAATTATTTACAATATCAAAGATATAGACAACATCCTCTTTACAAATTTATCTATGAGTGGATACTTGGGGTGCTTCCATATCTTTGATATTGTAAATAATTTTGCAATAAACATAAGGGTGTATATATTTTTTGAGTTAATATTTTCAATTCCGTTGGATAAATACCTAGTAGTGGAATTTCTGGATCACATGTTAATTCTAAGTTTAAATATTTCAGGAGGGACGTCTGGGTGGCTCAGTTGGTTAAGCATCTGCCTTTGGCTCAGGTCATGATCCCAGGGTCCTGGGTTCGAGTCCCACGTCAGGGTCCTTGCTTAGCGGGAGCCTGCATCTCCCTCTGCATGCAGCCCCCCGTACTTGCACCTCCTCTCCCCCCCACCGACAAATAAATGTATAAACAAAATTTTAAAAATGTTTTTTCAGGAATACCCATACCGTTTTCCACAGTGGCTGCTCCAGCTTGCATTCCCACAAAAAGTGCTTAAGGTGTTTTGTTTTGCTTTTTTTCCACATTCTTACCAACACCTATTCTTGTGTTTTTGATTTTAGCTATTCTGACAAGAGTGAGGTGATATCTCATTGTGATTTACATTTCCCTGATGATGATGTTAAGCATCTTGTCATGTGTCTTCTTTGGGAGAATGTCTACATACATCCTCTGCCCATTTTTTTTTTTTTTTTTTTTTTAGATTTTATTTAAACCCAAAATAGTTAACAGAGTTGCATTAATTGTTTCAGGGATAAAATTTAGTGATTCATTAGTTGCATATAACACCCAGTGCTCATCCCAAACAGTGCCTTCCTTAATGCCCATCACCCATTTACCCTATTCGCCCATCCATCACCCCTCTCGCAACCCTCAGTTTGTTCCCTATAGTTAAGAGTGACTTATGGCGGGCGCCTGGGTGGCTCAGTTGGTTAAGCGACTGCCTTCGGCTCAGGTCATGATCCTGGAGTCCCGGGATCGAGTCCCGCATCGGGCTCCCTGCTCGGCAGGGGGTCTGCTTCTCCCTCTGCCCCTCCCCCCTCTCATGTGCTCTCTCTCTCTCATTCTCTCTGTCTCAAAATAAATAAATAAAATCTTTAAAAAAAAAAAAAAAAAGAGTGACTTATGGCTTGCCTCCCTCTCTGTTTTTATCTTATTTTATTTTTCCTTCCCTTCCCCTATGTTCATCTGTTTTGTTTCTTAAATTCCACATATGAGTGAAATCATATGGCATTTGTCTTTCTCTGACTGACTTATTTTGCTTAGCATAATACTCTCTAGTTCCATCCACATCATTGCAAATGGCAAGATTTCATTCTTTTTGATGACTGAGCAATATTCCATTGTATATATATGACTTCTTCTTTATCCACTCATCTGTCAATGGACATCTGGGCTCTTTCCATATTTTAGCTATTGTGGACATTACTGCTATGAACATTGGGATGCATGTGCCCCTGTGAATCACTATTTGTGTATCCTTTGCATAAATACCTAGTAGTGCAATTGTTGGGTTGTAGGGTAGCTCTATTTTTGACTTCTTGAGGAAACTCCATACTATTTTCCAGAGTGGCTGTACCAGTTTGCATTCCCATCAACAGTGTAAGAGAGTTCCAATATCTATTGTGCCAATATCTATTGTTTCCTTAGTTAATTTTAGCCATTCTAGCAAGTGTGAGGTGATATCTCATTGTGGTTTTGATTTGTATTTCCCTAATGATGAGTGATGTTGAGTATTTTTTCATGTGCCTGTTAGCCATTTGTATGTTTTCTTCGGAGAAATGTCTGTTCATGTCTTCTGCCCAATTCTTGACTGGATATTTTTTTTGGGGGGGGGTCAGTTTGTTAAGTTTTTACAGATTTTGGATACTAGCCCATTAACTGGTATGTCATTTGCAAATATGTTCTCCCATTCTGTGGTTTCCCTTTTAGTTTTGATGATTGTTTCCTCTGATGTATAGAATTCCAAATAGTTAATTTTTGCTTCTGATTCCCTTCAGAGACATGTCTAGTAAAAAGTTGCTGTGGCTGAAGCCAAAGAGTTTGCTGTCTGTGTTCTCTTCCAGGATTTTGATGGATTCCTGCCTCACATGTAGGTCTTTCATTCCTTTTGAATTTATTTTTGTGTATGGTGTAAGAATGTGGTCTAGTTTCATTCTTTTGCATGTTGCTGTCCAGTTTTCCCAACAGTATTTGTTGAAGAGACTGTCTTGTTTCTATTGGATATTCTTTCCTGTGTTGTCAAAGATTAGTTGACCATAGAGTTGTTTGTCCATTTCTGGGTTCTCTTTTCTGTTCCATTGATCTATGTGTCTGTTTTTGTGCCAGTACCATACTGTCTTGATGATTACAGCCTTGTAATACAGCTTGAAGTCCGGAATTGTGATGCCTCCATCTTTGCTTTTCTTCTTCAACATACTTTGGCTATCCTGGGTCTTTCCTGGTTCCATACAAATTTTAGCATTGTTTATTCTAGCCTTATGAAAAATGCTGGTGTTCTTTTGAGAAGGATTGCATTGAATGTGCAGATTACTTTGGGTAGTATAGACCTTTTAACAATATTTTTTCTTCCAATCCATGAGCATGGAATATTTTTCCACCTCTTTCTGTCTTCTTCAATTTCATTCATAAGGATTCTACAGTTTTTTTTTTTTAAAGATTTTATTTATTTATTTGATAGAGACACAGCGAGAGAGAGAACACAATCAGGGGGAGTGGGAGAGAGAGAAGCAGGCTTCCCGCTGAGCGGGGAGCCCGATGTGGGGCTCGATCCCAGGACCCTGGGACCATGACCTGAGCCGAAGGCAGACGCTTAACGACTGAGCCACCCAGGCGCCCCAGGATTCTACAGTTTTCAGAGTACAGATCTTTTACCTCTTTGGTTAGGTTTATTCCTTGATATTTTACAGTTTTTGGTGCAATTGTAAATGTGATTTATTCCTTGATTATTTTTTCTTCTGCTTCATTATTGGTATATAGAAATGCAACAGACTTCTGTGCATTGATTTTATGTCTTGCGAATTTGCTGAATTTCTTTATCAGTTCTAGAAATTTTTTGGTAGAGTCTTTTGGATTTTCTACTTAAAGTATCATGTTGCCTGTGATAAGTGAAAGTTTGACTTCTTCCTTGCCAATCTGGATGCTTTTTACTTCTTTTTGTTTTCTGATTGCTAAGTACTACGTTGAACAACAGTGGTGAGAGTAGACATCTCTGTTGTGTTATAACCATAGGAGAAAAGCTTCCTGTTTTTCCCCATTGAGGATGAAATTAGCTGTGGTTCTTTCATATATGGCCTTTTTGATTTGAGATATGTACTTTCTATTCCTACTTCTTGAGAGTTTTTATCAAGAAAGGATACTTTATTTGTCAAATGATTTTTCTGCATCTATTGAGAGGGTCATATGTTTCCTATCTTTTTTTTTATTATTAATATGGTGTATCATGTTGATTGATTTGTAGATGTTGAACCACCCTTGTAGCACAGGAATAAAAATCCCACTTGGTTGTGGTGAATAATCCTTTTAATGTACTTTTGTATCTAATTAGCCAGTAAGCTGTTGAGAATTTTTGCATCCATGTTCATCAAGGATATTGTTCTGTAATTATCCTTTTTATTTCCCTGCCCATTTTTTAAATTGGATCATGTGGGTTGCTTTTGTTGTTGTTGTTTGTTTGCTTGTTTTTGTTTTTGTTTTTGGTTTTTATTTGTATAAGCTATTTTTACATTTTGGATATCAACCCCTTATTCAATATATCATTTGCAACACATTCTCCAATGCAGTGAGTACCTTTTTGTTTTGTTAATGTTTTCCTTCACTGTTCAAAAGCTTTTTATTTTGGTGTAGTCCCAATAGTTTAAATTTGCTTTTGTTTGCCTTCCCAAAGGAGACATATCTTGAAAAATGTTTCTGTGGCTGATGTCAAAGAGATTACTGCCTCTATTTTATTCTAAAATTTTGTGGTGTCAGGTTCCCTTTTAGGGATTTTTCCATTTCAATTTATTTTTGTGTATGATGTAATAAAGAAGACCATTTTTTATTCTTTTGATATAGTTGTGAAAGTTTGCCTAACACCATTTGTTGAGTAGACTGTCTTTTTCCCATTGTATATTCTTGCCTCCTTTGTCATATATTAAAAAGCAATGTGTTCATGGGTTTATTTCTGGGTGCATTATTTTGTTTCATTGATCTATGTGTTTATATTTGTGTCAGTTCCAAACATTTATGATAGCCACAGCACTTTGTAGTATATCTTGAAAGCTAGTATCGTAATACCTTTAATTTCATTTTTTTTTTCTTTTTCAAGCTTGCTTTGGCTATTCAAGATGCTTTGTGATTTCATACAAATATTACGATGATTTATTCTAGTTTTGTAAATTGATTGGTATTTTAATAAAGAATGCATTAAATCTGTAGTTCGATTTGGGTATTATGGACATTTTAACAATATTTGTTTTCTCAGTCCATGAGCATGGAATATCTTTCCATTTATTTGTGTCATCTCAAATTGCTTTCATCATTGTTTTTTACCTTTTTGTATGCAGGTATTTCACCTTCTTGGTTGATTTTATTCCCAGGTACTTTATTATTTTTTGTGAATGTTAAGTGGGATTGTTTTCTTAGTTTCTTTTTCTCTATTTCATTACTAGTGTATAGAAATGCAACAGATTCCTATATACTGATTTTATATCTTGTGACTTTACTGAATTCATATATCAGTTCTTGCTTTTTTTTTTTTTTTTTTTTTTTTTGCAGTCAGCTTTAGGGTTTTCTATGTATAGTATTATGTCATTTGCAAATAGTTAATGCTTTAGTTCTTCCTTACCAATTTGGAGACATTTTACTTCTTTTTATTGTCTGACTGCTGTTGCTAGTTCTTCCAGTAGTATGTTGAATATAAGCAGTAAGACTGGACATTCTTATTCTCTTCCTAGTCTTAGAGGAAATGTTTTCAGTTTTCTAACATTGAGTATAATGTTGGCTGTGGGTTTTTCATATATGGCCATTATTTTTTATTAAATATTTTATTTATTTATTTGACAGAGAGAGAACACGCACAAATAGGGGCAGTGGCAGGCAGAGAGAGAGGGAGAAACAGGTTCCCTGTGGAGCAGGCAGTCTGATGCAAGGCTCGATCCCAGGACCCTGGGATCATGACCTGAGCTCAAGGCAGATACTTAACTGATTGAGCCACCCAGGCACCCCACATATATGGCCATTATTATGTTGAGGTATATTCGCTCTAAACCTAAGTTGTTTAGAGTTTTTATCATAAATGGATGTACTTTGCATCAATTGTAATGATCATATTTTTTTATCATTTCCCTTGTTAAGCTAATGAATCATGTTGATTGATTTGTGAATATTGAAACACCCTTGCATCCCATTAATAAATCCCACTTGAACATGGTAAATGATTTTTTAATATAGTTTGGATTTAATTTGCTAATATTTTGTTGAGTATTTTTGCATCTATGCTCAGCAGAGATATTGGCCTGTAATTTTCTTTTTCTTTTTCTTTTTCTTTTCTTCATCTATAGTGTTTGAATCTCAGCTTGGTACATCAGAGTAATGCCAGCCTTATGGAAGGAATTTGGAATCTTTTCATCCTCTTCTATTTTTTGGAATAGTTCTAGATGAATAAGTATTAACTATTCTTTAAATGTTTGGCAGAGGAGGGAGGCAAGATGGCAGAAGAGTAGGGGATGTTGTTTCATCTTGTACTCTGAATTTAGCCAGATAATTATCAAATCATTCTGAATACCTATGAATTAAAACTGAGATGTAAGAAAAGAATTGTCAGAATTCTACAAATAGAAAAGCAATCATTTTTTGCAAGATCAGAGGTGCGGAGAAGTGAATCCAAGGGATTATGTAAGAAGATAAATGACGGGGGGAGGGGCCTTCCATAAGCCAGCTACTAGAAAGTGGTATAGCCCTAGAGTGCAAAACCAGAACTTTTAGAAGTCTGCTCCAATGAAAGACTTCCCTACCTGAAAGGTGCTCAGGTGGCAAAGCAGGGCAGAATCCTAGGTAGGACAGTGTGGTCTCAGGATTCCCGGGGTCACAGAAAGAATGAGGGTGCCTTAGCTGGCAGAGTTCTCAAACATTGGAGTGGGGAAACCATCTAAGGTCAGTGAGCCCGGGAGTGGGCTCTGAGCTTGGTTTGCCATAAACTGTGAACCTCAGCAGGATCCAGTGACCACTCTTCATGTGGGGCCCTGCAAAGGTGTGAAATGCAGCAACCCTCTCTTCCTTCCCCCAGAGGGGTGGCACAGGTATACACACGATCAGGTGACAGTTCTCCATGCAGGGGCCTTGCAAGTGGCAGGCCCAGACTGATCATCCTTCCTCCCCCTGGAAGATCAGTGGGGGCGTGTACCACAGGAGGCTGCAGAGTTTGGTGCACACAAAAGTGAAGACTGCTTTTCCTTGAGGGTTTACTGAAGAAAGAGGGCTGCAATCTTTCAGCTCCAGGACTGGAATCTCAGCGTGGCCATTTTTATTTTCATCCTCTAAAGCAGCACAGAACATCTTCAGGGAACAAAAGCCACATAGAACAACCAGAAGCATCTTATACTGAGCCTGGTCCCCTGGAAAGGGGTGGAGCAACTCCACCCAGGCAAAAACACCTGAGAATCAACACAACAGTCCCCTCCCCTAGAAGAACATCTGTAACATCAGGGGAATATTAAGTTTAAGGAGCACACAGAACTAAAAAACTACAGCAATAGGGGAAAATAATATACAGAATTTGAGTTTTTTTCACATGAAAAAAAGTTCAAAATTTCCTTCTCTTTTTTTCCTTTTCAACTAGTTTCTTATTTTATCAAATATTTGTTTTTAACTTTCATTTTTACATTTAGAGTTTTTAGATATATTCTTCATTTTTGGCTTCCTTTCACTTTATTCAATTTTGTTTTTGTATATATATACACAAATATATATATAAATACATATATGTATATACACACACATATATACAACATATATATGTGTGTGTATATATATGTATATATACACACACATACATATATATATATATAAGTTTTGCTTTCTTTACAATTTTGAGATTTAGTGTCTTCTAAGAAACAGACCAAAATACAACCAGGACCAACTTGATCACTCTGCTTTGTCCACCTGGGAGATAATATTCTCTCTTTTTCACCCTTTTCATTTTTTTTCTTTTCTTTTTTTGTTTCTGATCTCTATGGATTTGTCTAGTGTGTATTTCGCTTGGGTCATGGTTGATATTTTTGATTTTGTTCTCTCCTTTATCCATGGTTCTCTGGGAAAAATGACTAGAAAGAGGAATTCACAACAAAGGAATGAACCAGAAATAATACTCTCTGCTGCAGATCTAATCGATGTGGATATAAGTAAAATATCGGAGCTTGAATTCAGGATAATGTTTATAAAGTTACTACATGGGCTTAAAAAAAGCATAAAAGACACTAGAGAATCACTTAATACAGAAATAAAAACTAATAAAGCCAAAATTGAAATGCTCTGAGATGAAGTCTAAAATGGATGCTCTAACAGCTAAGGCAAATGAGGCAGAAGAGAGAGTGAGTGACATGGAAGACAAAATGATGGAAAGGAAGGAAGCTGAGGAAAAGACAGAAAAACAAGTAATGGAACATGAGGGGAGGCTTCAAGAAGTCAGTGATAATATAAAGCAAAACAATATTAAAATTCTTGGGGTCCCAGAGGAAAAAGAAAGAGAGAAGGACAGAAGGTATATTTGAGCAAATCATAGTTGACAACTTCCCTAATCTGGTGAAGGAAACAGGTATTCAAGTCCAAGAGGTAGAGAGAACCCCCATCAAAATCAATGAAAATAGATCAACACACTGAAATAATGAAGCTTACAAAACTCAGAGATAAAGAGAAAATTCTGAAAGCAGCTCAGGACAAAAGGTCCTTAAACTACAAGGGTTGAAACATAAGACTGACAGCAGACATATCCACAGAGACATGGTAGGCCAGAAATGGCTATCATGATACATTCAGGGTACTAAATGAGAAAAACATGCAGCCAAAAAAAAAAAAAAAAAAAAAAAAAACCATTATCCAGCAAGGCTACATTCAGAATGGAAGGAGAGATAAAGAGTTTCCAGAACAAAAAGAAACTAAAAGAATTTTTAATCACTGAACCAGCCCTGCATGAAATATTAAAGGGGATCCTACATGTGAAAAGAGAACCCAAAAGTTACATAGACCAGAAAGGACAGAGAAGTTACAGGTAATATAAAGGCAATAAAATCATATCATTCAATAGTTACTCTGAAAGTAAATGGGTTAAATGCTCCAATCAAAAGACACAGGGTATTAGATTGGATAACAAAGCAAGACCCAAACATATGCCGTCTACAAGAGACTCATTTTAGACATAAAGATACATGAAGATTGAAAGTGAGTTGGTGAAGAACAAATTACCATGCTAGTGGACATAAAAAAAACAAAAAACAAAACAAAAAAAAACCTGGGATGGCAATCCTCATACCAAACAAATTAGATTTTAAACCAAAGACTGTAGTAAGAGATGAAGAGAGACACTATATCATACTGAAAGGGTCTATCCAACAAGAAGATCTAACAATTATAAATATTTATGCTCCTAACTTGGGAGCAGCCAATTATATAAACCAATAATAAAATTAAATAGACACACTGATAATAATACATAAATAGTAGGAACTTTAACACCCCCCACCAGCAATGGACAGATCATCAAAGTAGAATATCAACAAGGAAACAAGGGCTTTGAATGACCACTGGACCAGATGGACCTCACAGATATATTCAGAACATTCCATCCTAAAGCAACAGAATACACATTCTTCTCAATTGCACATGGACTATTCTCCAGAATAGATCACATACTAGGTCACAAATCAGGTCACAACAGGTATCAAAAGATTGGGATAATTTCCTGCATATTTTCAGACCACAATGATTTGAAACATGAACTCAATCACAAGAGGAAATTTGGAAGGAGATCAAACAATTGGAGGTTAAAGAGCATCCTACTAAAGAACTAATGGGTCAACAGGAAATTAAAGAAAATTAAAAAAAAAATCATGGGAACAAATAAAAATGAAAACACAAATGTTCAAAACTTTTAGGATACAGCAAAGGTGGTCCTAAGAGAGAAGTACATAGCAATACAAGCATTTCTCAAGAACTTAGAAAAGTCTCAAACACACAAGCTAAACTTACACCTAGAGGAGCTAGAGAAAGAACAGCAAATAAAGCCTAAACCAAGCAGGAGAACAGAAATAATAAAGATCAGAGCAGAAATCAATCAAAGAGAAACCAAATGAATGGTACAACAGATCAATAAAATTAGAAGCTGGTTCTTTGAAAGATTTAATAAGATCAATAAACCCCTAGCCAGACTTATCAAAAAGAAAAGAGAAAAGACCCAAATTAATAAAATCATGAATGAAAGAGGAGAGATCATGACCAACACCTAGGAAATACAAACAATTTTAAGAACATGGTATGATCAACTATATGACAACAAATTAGATCATCTGGAAGAAGTGGATGCATTCCTAGAAACATATAAACTACCAAAACTGAAACAGGAAGAAATAGAAAACCTGAACAGACACATAACCACCAAAGAAACTGAAAAAGTAATTAAAAATCTCAAAGAGTCCAGTGTTGGATGACTTCCCAGGAGAATTCTACCAAACATTAAAGAAGAAATAATACCTATTCTTCTAAAGCTGTTTCAAAGAAATAGAAATGGAAGGAAAACATCCAAACTCAGTCTATTAGGCCAGAATTAGCTTGATCAGAGAATAAGGCAAATATCCCACCAAAAAGGACAATTACACACTAATATTACTGATGAACATGGATGCCAAAATTCTCACCAAGATACTAGCCAATAGGATCAAATGGTACTTTTAAAAGGATTATTCACCATGACCACGTGGGATTTATTCATGGGATGCAAGGTGGTTCAACATCTGCAAATCAATCAATGTGATACACTACATTAATAGAAAGGACAAGAACCATATGATCCTCCCAATAGATGCAGAAAGAAAACATTTGACAAAATTGAGCATCCTTTCTGATTAAAACTCTGCACAGTGTAGGTATAGAAGGAACATACTTCAATATCATAAAAGCCATATACAAAAAGCCCACAGTGAATATGATTCTCAATGGGGAAAAACTGAGAGTAATTCCCCTAAGGTTGGGAACACGACAGGGATGCCCACTTTCACCACTGTTGTTCAACAGAGTACTAGAAGTCCTATCCTCAGTAATCAGACAACATAAAGAAATAAAAAGCATCTGAATAGGCAAAGAAGTCAAACTCATACTCTTTGCAGATGATATGACACTCTATGTAGAAAACATGAAAAACTCCACCAAAAAAATTTCTAGAACTGATAAAGGAATTCAGGAAAGTCACAAGATATAAAATCAATGCACAGAAGTCTGTTACATTTCTATATGCCAATAATGAAGAGGCAGAAAGGATAATCAAGGAATTGATCACATTTATAAATGCACCAAAAACTGTAAAATATCTAGGAATAAACCTAACCAAAGAGGTAAAAGATCTGTACTCTGAAAACTATAGAATACTGTGAATGAAATTGAAGAAGACAGAAAGAGGTGGAAAAACTTTCCATGCTCATGGATAGGAAGAACAAATTTTCTTAAAATGTCTATACTATCCAAAGCAACCTACATATTTTTTTTTAAGATTGTATTTATTTGTGTGAGAGAGAATGAGAGACAGAGAGCATGAGAGGGAGGAGCAGACTCCCTGCTGAGTAGGGAGCCTGATGTGGGACTCGATCCCGGGACTCCAGGATCATGACCTGAGCCGAAGGCAGTCGCTTAACCAACTGAGCCACCCAGGCACCCCAACCTACGTATTTTAAGATATCCCTATCAAAATACCACCAGCACTTATCACAGAGCTAGAACAAACAATCTTAAAATTTTTATGGAACCACAAAAGACCCCAAATAGCCAAATCAATTTTGAAAAAGAAGAGCAAAACTGGAGGCATCACAATTCTGGACTTCAAGTTATATTACAAAGGTGTAGTCATCAAGATACTATGGTACAGGCACAAAAACAGACACATAGATCGATGGAACAGAATAGAAAACCCAGAAGTGGAAACAGAACTATATGTTCAACTAATCTTCCACAAAGCAGCAAAGAATATGCAATGGAAAAAAGATAATCTCTTCAACAAATGGTGTTGGGAAAACTGGACAGCAACATGCAAAAGAATGAAAATGGACCACTTTTTTTGTTTTGTTTTGTTTTTTTTATTTAATTTAATTTTATTATTTTTTATTATGTTATGTTAATCACCATACATTACATCATTAGTTTTTGATGTAGTGTTTCATGATTCATTGTTTGCATATAACACCCAGTGCTCCATGCAGAATGTGCCCTCTTTAATACTCATCACCAGGCTAACCCATCCCCCCTCCCCCCTCCCCTCTAGAACCCTCAGTTTGTTTCTCAGAGTCCATAGTCTCTCATGGTTCATCTCCCCCTCCGATTCTCCCCCTTCATTTTTTCCTTCCTGCTTTCTTCTTCTTCTTCTTCTTCTTCTTCTTCTTCTTCTTCTTCTTCTTCTTCTTCTTCTTCTTCTTCTTCTTCTTCTTCTTCTTTTCTTCTTTTCTTCTTCTTTATTTTTTTAACATATAATGTATTATTTGTTGCAGAGGTACAGGTCTGTGATTCAGCAGTCTTATACAATTCACAGTGCTCATCATAGCACATACCCTCCCCAATGTCTATCACCCAGCCACCCCATCTCTCCCACTTCCCACCACTCCAGCAACCCTCAGTTTGTTTCCTGAGATTAAGAATTCCTCATATCCGTGAGGTCATATGATACAAGTCTTTCTCTGATTGACTTATTTCGCTCAGCATAATACCCTCCAGTTCCATCCACGTCATTGCAAATGGCAAGATTTCATTCCTTTTGATGGCTGCATAATATTCCATTGTATATATATACAACATCTTCTTTATCTTACACCATACACAAAAATAATTTCAAAATGGATGAAAGGCCTAGATGTGCGGCAGGAAACAATCAAAATCCTAGAGGAGAACACAGGCAGAAACCTCTTTACCTCAGATGTAGCAACTTCTTATTAGACCTGATTCCAGAGGCAAGGGAAACAAAAGCAAAATGAACTATTGGGGCTTCATCAAGATTAAATGCTTCTGCACAGCAAAGGAAACAAGAAGTCAGTCAGAGAAAGATTTAAAAAAAAAAAAGAGTGAGGCAAACCAAAAGAGAGTTTCTTAACCATGAAGAACAAACTGAAGGTTGCTGGAGGGGAGTTCGGTGGGGGGATGGGCTAAATGGGTGATGCGTATTTTTTTTTTTTTTATTATGTTATGTTAGTCACCATACAATACATCATTAGTTTTTGATGTAGTGATCCACGATCCATTGTTTTCGTATAACACCCAGTGCTCCATGCAGTACGTGCCCTCCTTAATACCCATCACCGGGCTAACCAATCCCCCTCCCCCTCCCCTCTAAAACCCTGTTTGTTTCTCAGGTCCATAGTCTCTCATGGTTCATCTCTCCCTCCAGTTCCCCCCGCCCATTTTTCCCTTCCTTCTCTTAATGTCCTCCATGTTATTCCTTATGTTCCACAAATAAGTGAAACCATATGATAATTGACTTTCTCTGCTTGACTTATTTCACTTAGCATAATCTCCTCCAGTCCCATCCGTGTTGATGTAAAAGTTGGGTATTCATCTTTTCTGATGGCTGAGTAATATTCCATTGTATATATGGACCACATCTTCTTTATCCATTCATCTGTTGAAGGGCATCTTGGCTCTTTCCACAGTTTGGCTATTGTGGACATTGCTGCTATGAACATTGGGGTGCATATGGCCCTTCTTTTCAATGGGTGATGAGTATTGAGGAGGGTACTTGTGATTAGCACTGGGTGTCATATGTAAATGATAAATGACTAAATTCTACTCCTGAAGCCAGTATTACACTATATGTTAACTAACTAAAATTTAAATACAAACTTGAAACATGATAAAAATGAAAATAAAATCCTGCTTCTTGTAGCAATTTATTTTGTTAAAAATAAATTATCATATACGGCTTATAGTCTTTCTGATATATTTTTGGCCCAATTCAGGTGATGTGAATTTGGGCTGTAAATCCATAGGAGGGCCAAGTTATAGTTATAACTTCTCAGGGATGTATTTTCCCAACTCCCATCAACCTGATCTCCTGGGTACCAAGGGAAAAAAATGTGCTTTAATGAGTAATGGGTAATAAGTTTATTTTTCAGGAACTTTTACCCACAGAGTATATATTTTTGGAATTCAGATTTTACTGGGAAAAATTATCTTACCAGACCCTCTAAAGTAGGAAGGTACTGGACTTTTACCTTTCTTTAGAAGCTCACTAGGACAGGCAAATCCCTCAGAGGGGGGGAAAAAAATAGCTTCAGTTCTCCACTTTTTTCTCCAGGCTCTCTTTGTGAATTAGATTTTGGCTTTTTCATCCCTTTCTTGTCTACTCTTTAATATTTTAAATTGTTCTTTATCTAAACACTTTTAGAAAGTTTTATTGGGATTCTTATTTTTCTGAATAACCTAGCTTATTATCCACATCATCTAATAGATGTATCTAAATCTATATTAATTCAGAATATCTTCCAATATACTATTAAAATTACTTCTTATAAAGCCAACTACTAAATACTGACTTTAAGAAAAAATAGAAAAGGATCTGTCTCTTAACTGAAACAAACCCCAGCTTTATCCACTCAGTGTCTTTACCTAGGGGTTGATTAAAATGACCCTTGTTCATTTTCAAATTCCTATGAATCCAGGGTGCCTGGGTGGCTCAGTCATTAAGTGTCTGCCTTTGGCTCAGGTCATGGTCCCAGGATCCTGGGATCTAGCCCCGCATCGGGCTCTCTGCTCTGTGGGAAGCCTGCTTCTTCCTCTCCCACTCCTCCTTGCTTGTGTTCCCTTTCTCACTGTGTCTCTCTCTGTCAAATAAATAAATAAATAAATAAATAAATAAATAAATAAATAAAATTCCTTTGAATCCTATCTCCAGGTGTTCTGGACCCCTCAAATCAATTCTCTTCAAATCAATTGGAGTGATATTTTGAAACCTAATTTTTAATCATGTCACTATCCTGCTTCTCACATTTACTGCCTTCTCATTTCTCTTTGGATAAAATTCAAAATAATGACTGACCATGACCTTCTTAAATATGCATGATCTCAACATCTGGGTGGTCTCATCTACCACTATTTTCTCTTAATTGCTATATTCCATGCACTTCCCTTTTCTCCATGGAAATGCTTTTTTTGTCCCAGGGTCTTCACAAATATTATTTCCTTTGACTGTATTAATTTCTTTCTCCTCCTTTCATTTGACTAATTACAAGTTATCCTTTCAATCTCAGCTCAGATGTGACTTCATCAGAAAAGCCTGCCTTTACTACTACAATCTGAATTATGCATACAATTACATGTTTTCATATGACTTCGTAATTTTCCTTCACCAAATGCAATTAAATAATTATTTAGATAACTGTTCAATGTATATTTCCCCTGCCAAACCATAAGTTCCTTGTTAGTAGTGACTGTTTTGTGCATGACTACATTTAGACTGAAAATTTTCTCAATTTCTAGCACATTAACCTAACTATGATTACTACTTTTCATAACACACTACTGAAATGATTCATGGTAAGTTTGAGATACCAAGTGTTAGAAATCTCTTAACTCTTCTTCACTCAGACAGAACAGGAAGCTACATTGACAGCATAATCTCAATGCACCTGGTGATTAGATTCTTTCCCACTCATAAGGACAGTAATTTCTTTTTTTAAATTTAATTAAATTTTATTGTGTTATGCTAGTCATCATACAATACATCATTATTTTTTGATGTAGTGTTCTATGATTCATTGTGTATAACACCCAGTGCTCCATGCAGTACGTTCCCTCCTTAATACCCATCACTGGGCTAACCCATCCCCCCACCCCTTCCCCTCTAAAACCCTCAGTTTGTTTCTCAGAGTCCATAGTCTCTCGTGGTTCAGCTCCCCTTCCGATTTCCTCCCCTTCATTTTTCCCTTCCTTCTCCTAATGTCCTCCATGCTATTCCTTATGTACCACAAATAAGTGAAACCATATAATTGACTTTCTCTGCTTGATTTCTTTCACTTAGCATTATCTCCACCACTCCCATCCATGTTGATGTAAAAGTTGGGTATTCATCCTTTCTGATGGCTGAGTAATATGCCATTGTATATATGGACCATATCTTCTTTATCCATTCATCTGTTGAAGGGCATCTCAGCTCTTTCCACAATTTGGCTATTGCAGACATTGCTGCTATAAACCCTGGGGTGCATATGGCCCTTCTTTTCACTACATCTGTGTCTTTGGGGTAAATACCCAGTAGTGCAATTGCTGAGTCATAGGGTAGCTCTATTTTTAATTTTTTGAGGAACCTCCACACTGTTTTCCAAGGTGGCAGTAACAACTTGCATTCCCACCAACAGTGTAAGAGGGTTTCCCTTTCTCCACAACCTCTCCAACATTTGTTGTTTTCTGCTTTGTCAATTTTTGCCATTCTAACTGGTGTAAGGTCATATCTCAATGAGGTTTTGATTTGAATTTCCCTTATGGCTAATGATGATGAACATCTTTCCATGTGTCTGTTAGCCATTTGTACGTCTTCTTTGGAGAAGTGTCTGTTCATGTCTTCTGCCCATTTTTTGACTTGATTATTTGTTTTTTGAGTGTTGAGTTTGAGAAGTTCTTTATAGATCTTGGAAATCAGACCTTTGTCTGTAGTGTCATTTGCAAATATCTTCTCCCATTCTGTGGCTTGCTTCTTTGTTTTAAAGCTTCTGAACAGCAAAGGAAACAGTCAACAGGACAATAATTTCTATTTTTACTTTGTAGTTATGAAATTGTTTTCACAAAATCCTAGTTCTTCTCAAAGCCTTAGCTTTGATTTTTAAACTTGCAACTTCCACAAACTGCTAGGTAGCAAAGTGTTTTCCACAGTTTTTGGAAAAGCCTATTTCCCTTATATGAAGTAAAACGCTTTGAACAATATCTCTGAACAGTAATGCAGCTAGTTTAAGACCATAAGAGTCTATATCTGAACAACTGAGGCTTTGACCTGCCCTAAGCATCTAGGTAATCAAATTATCTACTATTGTCTTTCTCTAACTCTGGCAAAGGATCTTTTTTTTCCAGTATACAATCTGTGACATAAGTGTACTTTTTTAAAATAAAATAAATTACTAGAAATGTGAAATTTAAAAAGTAAATACACATAAAATTCAAGCCCACTGATCACATTTAGATGTTCTAGCAATGTCAAGTTGCCATAAAAATTTCTAAATATTTTTCCTTATTTTCCATTTTTATCTTGCCATTGACCAGTTCACAAACCACTTCCAGTCTTCACTCAATGAGTAACAATGATAGAATGCATTTGATTAGTGCTTATCAAATTTTAATACTCATATGAATCACCTGGGACTCTTATTAAAATGCAGGTTCTAATAATTCTGAAATTGGTTCTGAGATTTGGCATTTCTAGCTAGTTACCTGGTGAAGTATACAATGCTGCTGGTCTGTAAACCACAATTTCAGCAAAAAGTCATTATGCTGTAAGACTAAGTGGGAAAAGATTGTGTATATTTATTTCTATATTCCCAGTGCCAGGCACAGAATAGGTGCATAAGAAAAGTTTTGTGTGCAAAGAAGTGATCCACTTGATGACATTTCCACTTCTATAGATCCACAGACATTTTTTTTCAATCCACAACTTTTTGATTATATGAGCAAGAAATGATGAATATTATTTTTTTAAAAAAATATCTATTCTATTGCAAAGATGTACTTTTGTAAAATACACTAAAAATGAATTACTGGAGGGGCACCTGGATGGCTCAGTCAGTTAACCGTCTGCCTGTGGCTCAAGTCATGATCCCAGGGTCCTGGGATCGAGCCCCACATCGGGCTTCCTGTTCAGCAGAGAGACTGCTTCTCCTTCTCCCTCTCGCCACTCCCCCTGCTTGTGTTCTCTCTCTCTCTCTATGCCAAGTAAATAAATAAAATCTTTAAAAAAATGAATTACTGGAAAAATGAAATTAAAAATAAAAAATATATACAAAATTCAAGTCCATATTTGGATGTTGCAACAATGTAAAATTTTATGCATTGTGATTCTGTCACTTACTTTAAATTCATGGAGCTATTTCTAGGAGAAGGTTCCTTGAATCTACATGGTCCACTGCAAACTGATTCTGTAACAGTGATGAGGAATGATGTTTTTTAAACAGGTAAAGGATTCATTGTTTTCAATGCAGCATTAATGCAACCACAACTCGAAACGTTGTTAGAATTTTGAATTTGTGTCCTTTTCTCCTTTCACTGAACTAACACATTGACTGGTTTAACATGGTAAGCTGGTTTTAAGTGCAAAATAGGATGCATATGACAGGGCCTGAGCAACTAGGCAACAAAGCTCCATGGAAGCTGTTCAGAATATTTCTTAATATATTCAAGAAGACATTATCTTTTTAAAGATTTTTTTAATTTATTTTTTTGACAAAGAGAGAGACAGCAAGAGAGGGAACACAAGCATGCGGAGAGGGAGAGGGAGAAGCAGGCTTCCGGCGGAGCAGGGAGCCTGATGCGGGGCTTGATCCCAGGACCCTGGGATCATGACCTGAACCGAAGGCAGATGCTTAACAACTGAGCCACCCAGGTGCCTCAAGACATTATCTTTTAAGCATGACATTTTACCAAGTTTTTGACTCATGTTACTATAATCAAGTTTTTTTCTATGTTAGTCCTACCTTCTCTTGGCAAATTGTAATGTGGTTTTAGCAAAAAAGCTTTCAGAAAGCTTATAAAAAAAACTTGTGAGTCTTCTCCAGCTTCAAGTAATTCTGTCAAAACCTGACTTGAAGTGTGCCATACAAATGAGCCAATTCTTAGAATTATAACAAATGGTTTTCAAACTGAGGTGGGAAGCGGGGTTGAACAAAACAGTAAGACCCATCAAAGGTTTCAATGCTTGAAGCTTGCATACTTGCTAGAGATGTTCTTTAAAAAGTCCCATGTGTCCTTGATGCCATGGGATTCCACTCCATTTTTTTCTCCTTTGGAGCCTTTGCATTTTCACTTACCAAAGTACACTACAGAAACCAAGAAAAGCCCTAGAGGATCCTCAGTGTCAACAAAAAATAGTTTTAAATTCCCTTAGAGGACAATCAAGTCTGTACCAATCAATAGTACTTTTGTTACTTTTGACAAGTGTGCTATTATTTTATATCTTATGTTTGTAAATTCATCATTCAAGAAACAAACTGAGAGTTCTAGAGGGGAGGGGGGTGGGAGGATGGGTTAGCCTGGTGATGGGTATTAAAGAGGGCATGTTCTGCGTGGAACACTGGGTGTTATATGCAAACAATGAATCATGGAACACTACATCAAAAACTAATGATGTAATGTATGGTGATTAACAAAACATAATAAAATTAAAAAAAAGAGTCCAACTCTTCCCTGTATCACTTAATTTTTGGTAAATATGACCTACTTTAAGGGATGTTTTGTATAATAATAAGGTAATAATAATAATATAATGATAAGTCATAGAAATTATCACAACGTATTTGTCTTCTCCAGGTTGTTTCAAATATACCTTCTCCACTAGGTGTAAGCTCCATCAGGGTAGAAATCTTTCCTATTTCGGTTACTGCTCCAATTTCAAGATCTAGAACGTGTCTGGTTCATAGAGGATACGTAAAAGTACTTGTTGAGCACATGTTTAATTATTGCTTCAAACACTACACTTAAATGTATATACATGATTAATTGATATCTATATATGTATCTATAGATAAATAGACAGGAATGGAAACATGAAATCAATTAGCCTGATTTTTAATATTACTCAACTTATAGACAACATTCAAAAGTAAAAGAGAAGCTAGTCAATGCTTGCTTTTAAAGACATTTTCACTTATATCCAATATGTTAACTTTCTTACTAATCTCTAATATGTCATTCACAGCTTAATCTAACTCTGGTTTTAACCACATACTACATGCAATTTTTTTTTCCAACTCATTCTAAAGCCTATTTTACAGTCAAATCTTTCCTATCTCTGGTGGTACACAGGTCCACAACTTAGGTCAGGTCTATTTGGGAAGAAGAGCACTCCACCAGCAATGGATTACTTACACAGAACAATTTATTTTTGAAACTCAGTTTCATAACATCAATTAAGTAGACCCTCATATTAGAAGAGGAAAACTAGAGGCACACAAAAGTAACATCTCCTACTCCCACTTCCAACCCCCTGCCTAATCAGAAAGTCACTTTCTATTCTTCTTTTGAAGGAGAACACTATCTTCTCCTTCCTCAAGACAATCTCAATTTGTAGTCATTTAATACTGGTTAGCAATATCCTGGCAGCTTTTAACTTCTACTGTTTGCCATTGTTGATGCAAACTGTTTTCTTAAAGAGTATGTATTGGGGTTCCTGGGTGGCTCAATTGGTTAAGCTTCCACTGGGTGGCTCAGTTGGTTAAGCATCTGCCTTCTGCTCAGGTCATGATCTCAGGGTCCTGGGATCAAGCCCCAGGTCAGGCTCCCTGCTCAGCCAGGAGTCTGTTTCTCCCTCTGCCTCTGTGCCTACCACCTCCCCCCATTTGTTCTCTCTCTCTCACTCTCAAATGGATAAATAAATAATCTTTAAAAATTAAAAAAAAATAAAAAGGATATATATCTATTACCATAGGCAATCCACATTTTTAATTAAAAAAAAATTAAGTAGGCTCCATGCCCAACATGGGGCTTGTCCTCATGACCCTGAAATCAAGATTTGTATGCTGTGCTGACTGAGCCAACAAGGCTCCCCAGAACAATCCACTTTGAACAAAAATCTGAAATATCAATGGCCCTACTGCCTTCCCTTATTCCTCACTTTGCTCCAACCACAATAACTTCATTGCTGCCCCCTAGACTGTTATAGTAACATTTATGTCTTCCCTGCCTTATTTTTCTCTGTGGTATTCACCACCATCGGTCATCCTATTGTTTTTTTACATATTCATTCATTGTCTGTATCCTCCACTATTTTTAATTTAACAAATACATATATTGTTCATCATGTGCTTTGTTTTACAAATATTAACTTTCTAATCCTCATAATCATTGTGGGGTTATACTCTACTAATATGTCTATTTTGCAAATAAAAAATGGCCATACATATATTAAGTAACTTTATAAAGATCATATAAATATTAACTGGTGGAGTTGGAATTAAATTGCAGATAATTTAGTCCCCAAGGCATCCCCTTAAAAATATAGTATAAATTATAATATAAACCTTGTGAGGGCATAGATTTTTTACTGTTTTATTCAATGATATATTCCCAGTGACTAGAAAAATGTCTGGCTTATAGTACGTTTTCAATAAATATTTGTTGAAATAATTAATGTATTACTTTGAGTGTGAAAAAAACAAGCAACAATGTCTTTATACTCCCTGGAGTTTCTCTTGGTTCCTTCAAAAGATGGTCTTTGTCAGCTAATTATGGAGTTTATCTAGACCTGAAAGAGAGAGGTCCATTGATATGGGTTGACACCTTGGAAATACTCAGTGAGTTGTACAGCAACATAATGTGCAGCAGTTGTCAAGGTGTGACATGACATTCTTAAAAGGGCTCTTAGGAAAAAAAAAAAAAAAGAAGGGCTCTTAGGGTTGTGAAAGGGGGTATGTAGCAAGTGATGAGAAGTTAGGGCTCTGAGTCCCCAAATTCATCTTCAAATAAATATATTTGCCTGTATCTGTTTTTATCTTCATATTTTGCTAAGGATTTTATTTGAACAAAGAAGTAAAAATGTTTGAAAAAACACAGTTACAGTGGAAAAAAACAATGTTTGGATTCAGAAGACCTGGACTCCAGTTTTGTATTCTCTCACTTACTAGCTAAACCCTGGCCAGTTTTTCTCAAGGGGTTACCATGAACATCAAATGAGATGAGGATTGAAACGAAAGTCTTTCGGTATCCCCTGAACTGGCTCTATTGTGGGCAGAATAGTTGGTCCCCTACTTAATGAAGTTCAGAAAGCCCTAGTAGTCCATCTTGCTAATAAATAAAATATTTTTTTTTCCATTAGCCTGCAGCAGTGCCAGTAATTCTCAGCATTAGGGTTATAGCCTTTGACTAAGGGAATGCTTCAGGACGTTCCTGCTAAAATATCCCAAGAAAAAAATTTACCCACCACCACCACCACCAATTAACACACTAGTATGATATCATTTATCAGATTGTCAAATTGTAATCCAGCAAGAAAAATTCCTTAAATAATGGGAACCTGAAGTGACAAATATTGAAGAAAGAAAAAAGGAGAAAAGGGTTTTGAAGGAGCAAAAATAATTCCTTATATCATTTAATCCTTTACATTCCAAGACATTTTCATATCTTTCATGTGTTTTATCTTCACAAGTGTACAATAGATAGGCATATGCCAATTTTACAGATAAAGAAACTAAGGCTCAGGAAAATCAATCTGTCCTGTACAAAACTGCACCAAACTTGAAATGCCCTCTCCCTAATGCATATACATGCTTAATTCCTCTTTGCCAAACCAACTCAGTTTATAATTTCCCTCTAAAGAACATTTTTAATCCCTATATACTTTATAATACACTGTCCTCCAGAATGCTGTGCTTCTTTCTCCCAACATAGCCAAATGAAATGTTATTGTGATTTCCTGTTCAATTAATGATTTTCACTACTAGGTTTTAGGCACCCTTGATAGAAGAGAACTTACCTTGCTCATTATTTTTTTTTCCTTTGTACCTAAATTAAGGCCTGGCACATAGATAGTAGTTGTCCAACTGATATTTTGTGAATAAATAAATGATTTATAAATGTTCAAAAACAACAATCCATGCTACTGAATGGAAGCTGAGCCTTAGTTGATTGGCCACCATTCAAATGGGAATAAGTCATCCTTGAAAAAAACTCTTTTAAATTATTGAATTTGGCCAAAAGTAATGTCATTTTCTTTCCTATAGGAATCTTTCATATTCTTTCTAAAGAGACCATATCCAAAAGAGTCACTTATAATTAATACTTGTCAAAACTAAAATTAAGCAGATTGCATGGTAGCTTAGGAACAGAAATCATTATATTCTTCCATTTTTATTCTACTCTTGTTTTTCATATAGGGACTAGCTTTTATTTTAATTTTTGCAAATGCGAGACATTAATAAAGTCATTTGATCAAATTAAAAGGCTTAGAAGAAACCCAGAGAACTAAAACATATTCCAAATGTATTCTTAATTTTATCAAAACTCATTTTTTAACTTTAATACAAATTTAAATAAACTCTATCATTATCATATTGATCAGTAGCTATATTTAAATATTGACCATTGTAAGAGATACATTCTTGAACTTAGCTTCTATTATTTTTACTTTTATCATCAGATTGCAGCTACTATATAACAAAATGCCTTTTAAACTAATTTAGTTGAATAGTGTCATAAAATGAAGTTCAATAACTGATTGTATTTGGTTAGCAGATTATGTTTTTCTCTCTAATACAGATTGTATAATATATATATTATAGTGATAGATGTATTGATGAGTTACTTTCTATGTTCCTATAAAATTCCTAGTGAAAAGTGGAGTAGGAGAAGAAAATCCAAAAAGTTTAGTTCACAAAGAATGATTTTGTTTAATGACCATTTCAAGGAAGGACTTACTATCATTCTGCAGATAGTTTTTATCCAATTGATAAAATGAAAATACCATATCTAAAAAATGCTGATAATGCTCAAAGAACCGTTTGCATCCTCAACAGATTAACAAATATTTTAAACTATCAAAAACTGCCATCAGTAAATTCTTGAGTTGTATTCCAAAGCTTTCAGATTGTTAAAATTATATAAAACTAAAATTTCAGATGTTATATTTACATATATAATGATTTATGTTTAATAATGCTAAATGTATAATATTTAATGTTATTGGCAACTTTAAAAAATGGGGAATAAAAATTATAAGAATATATTTCTGTTTAATGAATAGTCCCAAAGTAACCCATTGATCATGAAGAAAAACCAAGGAAAGTTAAATAAACAAAAATAGCAATACATGCAATCTTTCCCACATTAACTTCCTGTAGCTACTGAACACAATCTCTGGAGTATAGGACTTGATTTTCTGATTTGGGCATTAAATATTTACTTCCAATTATAGACTTATGTGAGACAAAAACAAAAAACAAATTTGCATTATTAATGATGCAAGAAATGTGATGTTTAGGCCCCTACAATTGGTAATAAAGAGAAAAACATGTTGGAAATTTACTTTGCTTATTTTTCCCCTTTGAGAGCAAGTTAAAATTATAAAACTTAATGACTTAGAAATTACATGTTCCTGCCAACTAGAATATATAGGGGGTTACTGTATGAAATGGAACTAAGACTACTAAGTTTCCATTTTCAGTCTCAGAGTCTCCAGGGGGAAATCAAAAGGTTTTTCTTTCAACAGTTTGGGTAAGATAATATTTTGAGATCTTGAGAACTGCTGAACTATAAAAAGAGTACAGGAACGCCTCCCAAAATTTCTGTTTTCATCTACATAAATGTTTCAGCTTGTTTGTACTTTGTTTTTGTATTCACTTGTTGATTTATTAAAAATAAAAGTGGAGGAGGGCCCAAGGATATTTGCCATTCTTCCTGGCCAGAAAGGGGCAAACCAGGGTTTGTAGTAACCATTCACCAAGGCCTGCCTTCTCCTATCTCCTCTTTAAATATAGTTTTACCTGCTTAATACAAACTAACTTGAAAACCTAACTTTCATGCAAATGAAAGGGAGATAACTGGAGAACCCACTAAATTAATCTGATGGAATAAGTGTTGAAGAATGGGATCCTATTATTGTGCTTAAGGCACGGCATTATGTAAAATATTTGCACTTTGGGTCTAGATTCTAGAAGATAACAAAATCCCTTGACACAAAGTAGAAAACAAAGATACAAAGTTTTATTTTTTCAATGATGCAATGTTTTAAAGATGTATAAACATTAGCTGTTTGAAATATCTCATTTTTCAATATTATGACAAATTAATAAAATGCAAGAATTACTTACAGATTTTTTATTATTACCTAGACACTTTGAACTCAGATTGGTTAGGGTGGGGTGGTAAAAAACTGATGACTCTAGATACTTAGAAAAGTTATTTCATAAAGTCATGACTTTATTAGATATGAATCTTGGGTGAAATATTCAAAATCTCTCAACATTGAATACCTTATTAGCAAATAAAAATAGTAATACTTGCCTCATAATGTTCTGAGACTCAAACAGGAAAACATATGTAAAGCACATATCACAGTGAATGGAACATAGTATGTGATCAGTACATGATAGCTATCACCATTATTGGCATGTTGGAGTTTTAATTCTACAGACAGCAGTACCTCTTTTTTTTTTTTTTTCCCCAGTATATTTTTTTCATTTTTTAAGTTTAATTTAGTTCTACTTAATTGACATGCAATGTTATATTGGTTTCAGGTGTGCAGTATAGTAATTCAACACTTCCATACATCACCCTCTACTCGTCATGACAATTGCACTCCTTAATCCCCATCATATATTTAAACCATCCCTCCACCCAATGCTGCTCCAGTAAAAATCAGTTTGTTCTCCATAATTAAGAGTCTGTTACTGATTTCTCTATCTCTCTCATTTTTTCTTTGCTTTTCTCTTTTGTTTATTAAATTCCAGATATGCATAAAATCATATGGTATTTCTCTCTCTGACTGACTTATTTTCCCTAGAATTATACTCTCTAAAGGAGCACCTGGGTGACTCAATCAGTTAAGGGTCTGCCTTTGGCTCAGGTCATGATCTCAGTGTTCTCAGATTGAGCCCCACATCAGCCTCGCTGCTCACTGGGGAGTCTGTTTTTCCCTCTCCCTCAGCCACTCCCCCAACTCATGTTTTCTCTCTCTCTCTCTCAAATAAATAAATAAAATCTTTAAAAAATGAATTATACTCTCTAACTCTATCCATGTCATTGCAAAGAGCAAGACTTCATTCTTTTTTATGGCTGAATAATTTTCCATTGTACATATACCATGTCTCCTTTTTCCATCCATTGATCAATGGAAACTTGGACTACTTCCATATCTTGCCTATCATAAATAATGCTGCTATAAAAATAGGGGTGCATGTATCCCTTTGAATTAGTGTTCTTGTATTCTTCGGGTAAATACCCAGTAGTGCAATTGAGACATCATTAGATGGGGTTCTTTGTCCACAGTGGCTGCACCAGTTTCCATTCCAACCAACAGTGCATAAGTGTATCTATTTTTTCCAAGCTTTTATTTAAATTTCAGTTAGCTAATATACAGTGTAATATTACTTTCAGGTATATAACTTAGTGATTAAAAACTTATATACAACACCCAGTGCTCATCACAACAAGTGCCCTCCTTGATCCCCATCACCCATTTAACCCATCCCCCACTCTCTGGAAATCTTCAGTTTGTTCCCTATAGTTAAGGGTCTGTTTCCCCCATGTATGTTTGTTTTATTTCTTAAGTTCCACCTATGAGTGAAATCATATGGTATTTGTCTTTCCCTGACTGACTTATTTCATTTGGCATAATACATTACAGCTCCATCCATTGCAAATGGCAAGATTTCATTCTTTTTTATGTCTGAGTTATAGTCCATTGTATATTTATGCCACTTCTCCTTTATCCATTCATCAGTCGATGGACACTTGGGCTCTTTGAATAATTTGGCTATTGTTGATAATTCTAGTACAAACATTGGTGTGTATGTATCTCTTCTAATTAGTATTTTTGTATCCTTTGGGTAAATACCTAGTAGTGCAATTGCTGGATCTTAGAGGAATTCATTTTTAACTTTTTGAGGAATATCCATATTGTTTTTCAGAGTGGCTGTATCAGTTTGCATTCCCATCAACAGTGTAAGAGGGTTCCCTTTGCTCCACATCCTTGCCAACATCTGTTTTTTTTTTTTTTTTTCCTGTGTTGTTAATTGTAGCAATTCTGATGGGTATGAGGTGATATCTCATTGCAGGTTTGATTTGTATTTCCCTGATAATGAGTGATGTTGAGCATCTTTTCATATGCCTGTTAGCCATTTGTATGTCTTCTTTAGAAAAATATATATTCATGTCCTCTGCCCAATTTTAAATGGATTATTTGTTTTTTGGCTATTGAGTTTGATAAGTTTTTTATAGATTTTGGATATTAATCTTTTATCAGATATGTCAATTGCAAATATCTTCTCCCCATTCCGTAGGTTGCCTTTTAGTTTTGTTGATTCGTTTTCTTAGCTTGATAAAGTCCCAATAGTTCATTATGAGCTTTTGTCTCCCTTGCCTCAGGAGACATACCTAGGAAGAAATAGCTGTGGCTGATGTCAAAGTGGTTACTGCCTGTTTTCTCATCTAGGATTTTGATGGTTTCCTTTATCATATTCAGGTCTTTAATCCATTTTGAATTTTTTTGGTATGGTGTAATAAAGTGGTCCTGTTTCCTTATTTTCCATGTTGCTCTATAGTTTTCCCAACACCATTTGTTGAAGAGACTTTATTTTCCTTTGGATATTCTTTTCTGCTTTGTTGAAGATTAGTTGACCATATAGTTATGGGTTCATTTCTGGGTTTTCTACTCTGTTCTACTGACAAATGTGTCTTTGTGCCAGTACCATACATTCTTGATCACTACAGCTTTGTAGTATACTTTAAGTCCAGAATTGTGATGCCTCCAGTTTTTTATTTATTTTTCAAGATTGCTTTGTCTATTCGTTTTTTGTTTGTTTGTTTGTTTGTTTTGTTTTGTTTTTGGGTTTTTTTGTGGTTCCATACATTCTAGGATTGTTTGTTCTAGCTTGGCAAAAAATGATATTGGTATTTTGATAGGGTTTGCATTAGATGTGCAGATTGCTTTGGGTAATATAGACATTTTAACAATATTTGTTGTAATCCACAAGCATGAGATGCTTTTCCATTTCTTTGTTTCATCTTCAATTATTTTCAAGTGTTTTATAGTTTTCAGAGTACAGATCTTTACCTCATTGGTTATGTTTATTCTTTGGTATCTTAATTTTTTTTAATTTTAAAAGACTTTATTTATTTATTTGAGAGAGAGAGAGGGTGAGAGAGAGCACAAGCAGTGGGAACTGCAGAGGGAGAGGGAGTAGCAGGCTCCGTACTGAGCAGGGAGCTCAATATGGGGCTCCATCCCAGGACCCTGGGATCATGACCTGAGACGAAGGCAGATGCTTAACCAACTGAGCCACCCAGGTACCCCTTATGTGTTTTGGTGCAATTGTAAATGAGATTGATTCTTGAATTCTCTTTCTTCTGTTTCATTATTGGTGTACAGAAATGCAATAGATTTCCATATGCTAATTTTTTATCCTGCAACTTTACTGAATTTCTGTATCAGTTCTAGCAATTTTTGATGGAGTCATTGGGTTTTCTATACAGAGTTTCGTATTATCTGCAAATAGTGAAAGTTTTACTTATTCCTTGCCAATTTGGATGCTTTTTATTTCTTTATGTTGGCTGATTGCTGAGGCTAGGATTTCCAGTCTATGTTAAATAACAGTGGTAAGAGTGGATATTCCCATCTGGTTCCTCACCTTAGAGGAAGAACTTGTTTCTCCCCATTGAGGATGGTATTAGCTGTTGGTTTTTCATATATGGTCTTTATTATATTAAGGCATGTTCTCTCTAACCCTAGTTAGTTGAGGGTTTTTATCACGAATGGATGTTCTACTTTGTCAAATACTTTCGTGCACCCATTGAAAGGATCATATGACTTTCATCCTTTCTTTTATTAATGTGATGTGTCATGTTGATTGATTTCTGAATATTGAACCACCTTTGCAGCCCAGGAATGAATCCCACTTGATCGTGGTGAATGATTCTTTTAATGCACTGTTGGATTGAATTTGCTAGTATTGTATTGAGAATTTTTGCTTCCATGATCATTAGGGATATTGCCTGTAGTTCTCTTTTTTAGTGGAGTCTTGATCTGGCTTTGGTATCAGAGTAAACTGACCTCATAGAATGAATTTGGAAGTTTTCCTTCCGTTTCTACTTTTTTTAGAATAGGTTGAGAAGAATAGGTATTAACTCTTCCTTAAATGTTTGGTAGAATTTCCCTGGAAAGCCATTTGGCCCTGGACTTTTATTGTTGAAAGATTTTTGACTAATAACTCCATTTCCTTGCTGGTTATGGGTCTGTTGAAGAATTTCTATTTCTTCCTGTTTCTTTTGATAGTTTATATGTTTCTAGGAATTCATCCATTTCTTAGGTTATCCAACTTGTTGGCATATGTTTTTCATAATATTCTCTTGCAATTATTCCTATTTCTGGGGTATTGGTTCTTATTTCCCCTCTCTCATTTGTGACTTTATGTATTTGGGTCCTTTCTCTTTTCTTTTTGATAACTGCCTAGGGTTTATCAATTTTATTTTTTTTCCAAAAAACCAGCTCCTGGTTTCATTGATCTGTTCTATTTTTTAAGTTTCTATGTCATTTATTTATGCTCTAATCCCTGTTATTTCCTTCCTTCTGTTGCCTTCACTTGTTGTTCTTTTTCTAGCTCTTTTAGGTTTAAGGTTAGGTTGATTATTTGAGATTTTTCTTGCTTCTTTTTTTTTTTTAAAGATTACATTTATTTATTTATTTATTTATTTATTTATTTATTTATTTATGAGAGAGAGACAGAAAAACCAATAGAAGGAGAAGGGAGAGGGTTAGAGGGGGAGGGAGAGGGACAAGTAGACTCTGCACTGAATGCAGAGCCACACTTAGGGCTTGATCCCATGAGCTTGAGATCATGACCTGAGCCAAAACCAAGAGTCTGCTACTTAACCAACTGAGCCACCCAGGTGTCTGGAGATTTTTTTTTGTTTCTTGAGGTAGGCCTGTATTGCTATATACTTCTTCCTTGTGACCATTTTTGCTGCATCCCAAAGATTTTGGATGATTGTGTTTTCATTTTCATTTGTTTCCATGTATTTTTAAAATTTATTCTTTTATTTCCCAGTTGACCCATTCATTTTTTTGTAGCATGTTTTTTAACCTCCATGTATTTGTATTTTCTTCCAAATTTTTTCTTGTGGTTGACTTCAAGTTTCATAGCCTTGTATCAGAAAATATGCATGGTATGATTTAAATCTTAATGTACTTGTTGAGGATGATTTGTGACTTACGATATGACCTATTCTCAAGAATGTCCCACGTGCACTTGAAAAGTTTGTGTATTCTGCTGTTATGAATATACCTGTTGAGTCTATCTGGTCCAGTGTGTCATCAAAGCCATTATTTTCTTGTTGATTTTCTGCTTAGATGATCTGTCCATTCATGTAAGTGAAATGTTAAAATCCCTGAAGATTATTGTACTAGTATCAATGAGTTCCTTTATGTTTGTTATTAATTGTTTTTTTTTTTTTTTTTTTTAAAGATTTTATTTATTTGACAGAGAGAGAGACACAGCGAGAGAGGGAACACAAGCAGGGGGAGTGGGAGAGGGAGAAGCAGGCTTCCCGCGGAGCAGGGAGCCCGATGCGGGGCTCGATCCCAGGACCCTGGGATCATGACCTGAGCCGAAGGCAGACGCTTAACGCCTGAGCCACCCAGGCGCCCCTGTTATTAATTGTTTTATATATTTGGGTCCTCCCATGTAGGGGGCATAAATATTTATAGTTGTTAGATCTTTTACTTGGATTGTCCTCTTTATTATATTATAGTGCCTTCTTCATCTCTTATTACAATATTTGGTTTAAAATTTAGTTTGTCTGATGTAAGTATTGCAACTCTGGCTTTCTTTTGACATCCATTTACATGATAAATGTTTCTCCATCCCCTCACTTTCAATCTGCAGGGGAATTTTGGTTTAAAATGGGGTCTCTTATGTGCAGTATATTGATGGGTATTGTTTTTTTTTTTCAATCCATTCTGACACCCTATGTCTTTTGATTGGAGTATTTAGCCCATTTACATTCTGAGTAATTATTGATAGATATGTATTTAGTGCCTTTTTATTAACTACTTTGTCATTGTTTCTGGATATTTTCTCTGTTCCTTTCTTGTCTTTGCCATTTTTGTTTTTTGTTGTTGTTGTTGTTGTTGTTTTTCTTTCCACTTAGAATCCCCTTTAATACTTCTTGCAGGGCTGGTTCAGTGGCCATGAACTCCTTCAGTTTTTGGTTGTTTGGGGGGAAATTTATTTCTCCTTCTATTCTGAATGCTAGCCTTGCTGGATAGCATATTCTTGGTTGCATATTTTCCTATTCAGTACTTTGAATATATCATGCCACTCCCTTATTGGCTTTCCAAGTTTCTGTGGAGAGATCTTTAGCTAGCCTTATTGGTCTTTCTTTGTTAGTTAGGAATTTTTTTTTTTTTTTTGTCTTGCTACTTTTAACACTTTTTCTTTAGCACTATATTTTGCAAATTTAATTATAATATTTCTTGGTGTTAACCTGCTTTTGTTGATTTTGATGGGAATTCTCTGTGTCTCCTGGATCTGGATGTCTCTTTCCTTCCTCAGATTAGGGAATTTTTCAGCTACAATTTCCTGAAATAATTTTTCTGTCCCCTTTTCTGTATCTTCTCTTTCTGTGACTCCTGTGTTATGAATGTTATTATGTCTGGTGGAATCACTGAGTTCCCTAAGTCTATTTCTGTGATCCATAATTCTTCTTTCTCTCTTTTGTCTGGCTTCATTATTTTCCATTATTTTATCTTCTGTATAACTTATTCTTTTCTCTACTTCTTCCATCCTTTTTTTCATTACATCCAGTTTGTTTCAAATCTCAGTTACTGCATTTTTCCTTTCTGATTGTTCTTAACTCTTTTATCTGTGTGGTTTTTTAACTCTTATCTCCAACTCCTTTCTGATTGTTTTTTAACTCTTTTATCTTCAGCTTCCCTAAAGTCCTCCATTCCTTTTTCAAGCCCAGTGAGTATCCTTATGATTGTTGCTTTAAATTCTCCATCAGGCATATTATTTATATTTGTTTTGATTAGATCTCTGGCTGTGACCTTTCCTTGATGCTTCATTTGGGATGAATTCCTCTGTCTTGGCATTTTGTTTAAGTCTGCATTCTTCTCTGTGTTAGAAAAGCTTGTTATGTTTCCTGCTCCTGAGAATAATGGCTTTATGAAGAAGAAGGCATATAGTGTCCAGGCCCAGGAGTGTCTCTGGTGTGTACTGTGTGCACTCTGCTGCTGTGTTTTGGCTGCTCTATCCTTCATGCCAGTGGTCTGCAGAGGCTCTCTTTGCCTGCATTAGTCAGTGTTTGGACCTTGCCTAGAGTGTGGTGTGTTTTACTAGGTGTGCTCTGGTCTTGTTGTTTATTTTTTTTTAAAAAGATTTTATTTATTTTTCAACAGAGAGAGAGAGACAGCGAGAGAGGGAACACAAGCAGGGGGAGTGGGAGAGAGAGAAGCAGGCTTCCCGCCGAGCAGGGAGCCTGATGTGGGACTCGATCCCAGGACCCTGGGATCATGACCTGAGCTGAAGGCAGACGCTTAACGACTGAGCCACCCAGGTGCCCTCTGGTCTTGTTGTTTAAAGGACCTGATGTTACTTCCACTAGAACAGAAGCCTTGCAAAACTCTCTGGTCAATTGAAGTGGTGTGTGAAGGGGTTTCTGCTGGTCTTGTGGTGAAAGGGCCAGCTGTGGTGGCACTGACACACACTTGTTGAAGGGCAATACTGCTAGAATGCAGGGGGTGGGACTTGGTGTAGGCAGGTTAGGCAGCTATTTTAGGCACTGTGCTGTTTACTGCACATAAGTGGTTCTGTGCTTATGCTGAAGGGTGGAGGAGAGAAATAGTGCCAGGTAGCTCCTTTCCCCCCTGAGAGGGGTATCCTTACTTTCTACCTTCCTCAATGTTGCCTCTTCTCTTCCTCTGATTGTGGAGTTTGTTCTATCAGTTCTCAGGTCAATTTCTTTGGTATTCAGAAAGATTTGACAGTTTTCTAGTTGTGTTCCAGTGATGAGAGGAGCCTAGGGTCCTTCTACTATGCTGCCATCTTAGCTCTTCTCTCCCTATATCTTTTGATTGGAGCATTTAGTCTATATACATGCAAAGTAATTATAGAAAGTTATATATTTATTGCCATTGTATTAGTTTCTCATTGTTTCTGGAGATTTTCTCTGTTCCTTTCTTGTCTTTGTCACTTTTTGTCTCTCCTTTCCACTCATACAGTCCCCTATATTTTTCTTGCAGGGCTGTGTTAGTGGTCACATACTCCTTTAGTTTTTGTTTAATTGGGAAACAATTTATCTCTCCTTCTATTCTGAATGATACCCTTGCTGGACTGAGTTTTCTTGGCTGCAGATTTTTCCTATTCAGCACTTTTAATATACCATGCCATTCTCTTCTGGCTTGCCACATTTCTGTTGAGAAATCAGCTAGTCTTACAGGCCTTACCTTGTAAGTTAAGGAATTCTTCTGTGTTGGTTCTTTTAAGATTTTTTTCGTTTTTTTTTTTTAAAGATTTATTTATTTATTTATTTGACAGAGGGAGACACAGCAAAAAAAGGAACACAAGCAGTGGGGGTGGGAGAGGGAGAAGCAGGCTTCCCGTCGAGCAGGGAGCCCAATGTAGGGCTTGATCCCAGGACCCTGGGATCATGACTTGAGCCAAAAGGAGACACTTAAAAACTGAGCCACTCAGGCGCCCCAAGATTTTTTTCTTTATTATTTTGCAAATTTAATGAGCATATGTCTTGGCTTTGGGCTGCTTTTGTTGATTTTGATGGGATTTCTCTGTGCCTCCCAGATCTGGATGTCTCTTTCCTTCCACAGATTAGGGAAGTTTTCAGCTACTATTTCCTCAAATAAACTTTCTCCCCCCCTTTTCTGTCTCTTCTTCTGTGATTCTTATGTTATGAATATTAATGCATTTGACGGAGTCACAGAGTTCCCAAAATCTATTCTCTTGTTCCATAATGCCTCTTTCTCTCTTTTATTCATCTACATTACTTTCCATTATTTTTTCTTCTATGTCCCTAATTCATCCCTCTGCTTTTCCAACCTACTGTTCATTGCATCAAACCTTTTCCCAATCACATCTGTTGCATTCTTCATCTCTGTTTTTTAACTCTTATCTTTGTAGTAAGGGTCTCATTCATGTCTTTTATTGTTTGCTCAAGCCAAGTGGGTATCCTTCTGACTGTTGCTCTAAATTCTCCATCAATAATGTTACTTATATCTGTTTCATTTAGAGTTCTGGCCCTGGCCTTGTCTTGTTCTTTCATTTGGGATAAATTCCTCCATTTTGGCATTTTTTCTATGTCTCTGCCTTCTTCTGCATGTTGGCAAACCCAGTTCTGTCTCCTGATCCTGAATGTAATGGCCTTATGAAGAAGACTTCTTGTAATGACCAGGGCCTAGCACTTCAGTGAGTGTCTCCAGTGGGTGCTACAGGTACTCTGCCTCATGTTTTGGCTGCTCTGTCCTTCAGGCCTGTCAACAGCAGAGGCTTTCCTTGTCTGCAGTGGGCAGTGTTTGGTTCCTGGCCTGAATGTGGCAAGTTTTAACTAGGTATGTTGTACTCTAATTGTGAGATGAGATTTGATGCCACGTCCACTAGAACTGAGGCTCTTTGGTACTCTCTGATCTGGAGATGTGGTGTGGGCACGGGTTTATGCTGGTCTTTAGGGGAGGGGCCAAATGTGTTGGTATTGAGGCAAGTTTGCCTGAGTGGGGCACTCCCAGCAGAATGCAGGTTTGTGGGTCTTGTAAGCATGTTAGGCAGCCAGTGTCAGCAGTGCACTGATTCGTGCAGTTGGCTCTGTGTTTATGCTGAGGGCCAGCAGAGGGAAAGGGCCTAAGCCAGCTCCTTTATTCTTAGAGAGGCATCTCCATGAAGCTGCCTCTCAGTTATCTCTCCAAGAAGGGTGAATACTCTCCCCACTGTGTGCCCCAGGCATTTTTGAGATAGCTGTTTCCAAGCTCTCTCCATTAGGGTTTTTATTCCCTTGTCTTCTCTCCAGGACCAGTGCAGTCTCTAGTCTCTATGCCAACCAAGCCTGAAGACCATTAAAACTCCATGTTTTCAAGATGCGGTGTAGGTTGGGGCTTGTGCTGTTCTTGTGGAGGAGGGAGCTATCATGCTGGGACTAAGGCAAGCTTGACTGAGAAGTGCAATCCCACCAGAGTGCAAGGGTTTGAGACTTGGGGTAAGCAAATTAGACAAGAGTGTCTAAGCTGCACTGCTTTCTTCAGGTGCCTCTGTGTTTATGCTGAATGGTGGGGGAAGGAAATGCTGCCAACCAGCTCCTTTGTTCCCAGAGGGGAAAATCTGTGAGTACTGCCTTTCAGGGATGGGCTCTGAGAAGAGCAAATACTCTCCCCACTGTGTGCTCCAGGCATTCTTTAGATTGCTGTTTCCCTGTCATCTGTCCCTGGGTTGTTTGTCTGCCTCCTCTCTTGGAGCAGGGCAGTGCCCTCAAGTCTCTTTCCCAGCCACACCCTCTGACCTTTATAACTTAAGGCTTTAAGCCCTGCTGGTGTCAGGAACTCAGATGATCTGGCCCTCATTTTTTAAGCCAATCTCTTTGGGGAAAAGTTCCCTTCTATATTCCCCTGTGTGCTCCTCTCCCTCTTGCTCTTCTCTGCAACCATGGCTCCCTCCCCTCCACAGTACAAGAGATCCATTTCTCCCCTAAACTGTGTGCCTGCTTTTCCTACCTTCTTAAATGTAACCTCTTCTTTATTTGTGGAATTTCATCCGTCAAACTTCAGGTCAATTTTGGGGGTATTTAGAATGATTTGATAGTTATCTAGTTGTTTTCATGGAAGGAAAGGAGCCTAGGGTTCTCTTAGTCTGATGCCACCATCCCTCTTGGAACCATAAATTGAATTGTTTTTCTATTTCTGCTGCTTCATTATTGGTGTACAGAAATGCAACAGATTTCTATAAATTGATATTGTATTGTGTGGCTTTACTGAATTCATTTGTCAGTTCTAGTAGATTTCTGGTGGGGTCTTAAAGGTTTTCTATATACAGTATATCATTGGCAAATAGTGAAAGTTTTATTTCTTCCTTGTCAATTTGGATGCCTTTTACTTTCTTTTGTTTTCTGATTGTTGTGGCTAGAACTTCCAGTAGTATGTTGAATAAAAGTGGTGAGAGTGGACATCCTTACCTTGTTTCTGAGCTTAGGGGAAAAGCTCTCAGTTTTTCCCTGTTAAGGATGATGGGGTTTTTCATACATAGCCTTTATTATGTTGAGGTATATCCCCTCAAAACTTATTTTGTTGAGGGTTTTTTACCATGAATGGATGTTATACTTTGTCAAATGTGTTTTCTCCATCTATGGAAAAGATCACATGGTTCTTATACTTTCTCTTATTTAGGTCATGTATCACATTGATTGATTTGCAGATATTGAGCCATCCTTGCATCACAGGAATTAAACTCACTTGATTGTGGTGACTGATTGTTTTAAATATATTTTTGAATTCAGTTTGCTAATATCTTGTTGAGAATTTTTGCATCTATATTCATCAGGGATATTAGCCTGTGTTTCCTTTTTATAGTGGTGTTTTTATCTGGTTTTGGTTTAAGGGTAATGCTGACTTCATAGAATGAATTAGGAAATTTTCCTTCCTTTTCTATTTTTTGAAATAGTTTAAGAAGAATAGATTTTAATTCTTTAAATGTCAGGGAGAATTTACCTGTGAACTTATCTGGTCCTGGACTCATTTGTTGGGAAGTTTTTGATTACTGAATCAATTTTTTTGCAGGTTTTCAGTCTGTTCAAGTTTTCTATTTCTTCCTGTTTCAGTTTTGGTAGTTTATATATTTCTAGGCATGTATCCATTTCTTCCAGGTTGTCTAATTTGTTGGCATATTGTTTTTCATAATATTCTCTTACAATTTTTGTATATCTGTGGTGTTGGTCATTATTTCTCTCTCATTTGTAATTTTATTTATTTGACTCATTTGCCTTTTTTTCTTGATAAGTGTAGCTAGAGGTTTATCAATTTTACTGATTTTTTTTTTTTTTTTTCAAGAACAAGATTTATCCTGGGTGGCAGGGATGAAAATGCCACTTGCCAGCTCCTCAGTTTTGGAGAAGTTCTCAAAACACTCTGAAATCAGTATGAACAGTTCTTTCTTCCATTTGCTCCTGGGGTTGTGCAAACTGCCAGTTTTTCAATTTTTACTTTTTAACTTTTTATTTTAATCCCCCAGTGCTCATCATGACAAATGCATTCCTTAATCTCCATCACCTATTTCACCCATTCCCCCCTACCTCCCCTCTGGTAACCATTAGTTTGTTCTCTATATTTAAGAGTCTCTTTCTTGGTTTGCTTCCTTTTATCTCTCTCTCTCTTTTTTCAATTGTTCATTTTGTTTTGTTTTGTTTTGTTTTGTTTTCTTAAATTCCACATATGAATCAAATCATATGGCATTTATCTTTCTCTGGCTCATTTATTTTCCTTAGCATAATACTCTCTAGCTCCATCCATGTGGTTGCAAATGGCAAACTGCCGTTTTGTTGTTGTTGTTGCCGCCTCTCTCTGCAGGCTGCTGTCTCTTTAAGGGCCATGATGCAGCTATTACTCACCCTCCTGGCTCACCCAATGCTGAGTCAGCAAACTTTTAAAGCTCTAGGCTCCAAATTCCACTGGTTTTATAAACTCACAGAATTCAGCCCCTTTGGTTTTTAAAGCCACATGTTATGGGGATTAATCTTCCCTGTGGGAACTCCCATTTCTCTGCCTTCTCCACACACACACACACACACACACACACACACACACACACCTCCCTTCCTCCTGTTGGCAGCCTCCCCTTGCCTTTCTGACCTTCTGAAACTTTCAGCTGCAACTTCTCTATATTTAGTTGTGAAGTTTGTTCTTCCAGTCTTTGGATTGCTCTCTGGTTTGTTGACTTGGATGTGGAAGATATCTAGTTGAAAATGTGGGACAGGAGAGCTCATGGTTCTCCTACTCTGCCATCTTCCCAAGCTCCTAAGCAGTATCTCCTTTTTAATTTTTCTTTTAAATTGAGTACAACTGACACAGAATGTTACATTAGTTTCAGGTGTACAACATAGTGATTTGACAAGTTTATACATTATGCTATGTGCATGAGTATATCTACAGCTGTCACTACACAACACGGATATAAAAGTCTCTCTTAACCAAAAAAAAAGAAAATCAATTTCTGCCTTTTGCATATTTTTAACTTTTGCATTTCTATGAGAGCACTATGAATGTGGTTAACTTGCTCATCTTTTTTGAACTTTTACTTTAAAATGTTGAAAGGAGACTTTTCTCACTAGTTGATTGCTAGTCTTATCATGCTTTACCTTCAAACTGCTCCTTAGCTCCTTGTGAAATGACTATTATGAAAAGACATATCTGAGATGAAAAGAGGCAATATGATTTGCACAGTGATGTCCTATATAAATGCTCTCTATGAGTGGTGAGGTTATTTTTGGTCTTGTTTCCTAAAATATTAAGTGCACATCAGTATTCTACACAGCCAATATTGGGAAATACATGTTTTATATCTTCTCTTGAAGAAAATGCTTTACATGGCAATAAGACAGAGGTGAGGTGTTAGTTAATAGATTAGCCCAAATCTGGAAAACAGAAGATAACAGTAATGAAGTCATCAAAGAGACTTAGGCTTTCAAGTCTTTGGAAAGCTTAGCCATGAAAATTAACAACTTCCATTCATTCAATGGCCCCTGACTTTAAAAGGTTTGATGAAAAGTTTACTTTTGTTTTTATTTTTATTTATTTATTTATTTAGCTAGTTAGTTAGTTAGTTATTTTTTACTTGTGAATTTGGAACAGTTTCAGAGGTATACAAAAGTTGCCAAAGTAGTACAAAGAATCCCTATATACATTTGCCCAGGTTTTCCCCAAATTAACATATTACATAACCAAATTACAATGATCAAATCAGGATATTAACATTGATACAGTGTTTTAATTTACAGACCTCATTCAATTTTTTCGAAGTGTCCCCTTAATTTCTTGTTTCTGCTTCAGGATCTGAAGTTAGATCACATGATACACTAATTGTCATGTCTCTCTAGTCTCTTTTAATCTGGAATAGTTTTTCAGTATTTCTTTTATTATTATTATTATGTTATGTTAGTCACCATACAGTACTTCATTAGTTTTTGATGTAGTGTCCCATGATTCATTCTTTGCATGTAACACCCAGTGCTCATTGCAACACGTGCACTCCTTAATACCCATTACCAGGCTAACCCATCCCTCCAACCCCCCTCCCCTCTGAAACCCTCAGTTTGTTTTCTGGAGTCTATAGTCTCTCATGGTTCATGTCCCTGTTCTGATTTCCCCCCCTTCATTTTTCCCTTCCTTCTCCTAATGTCCTCCATGCTAATCCTTATATTCCACATATGAGTGAAACCACATGATAATTGTCTTTCTCTGCTTGACTTATTTCACTTAGCATAATCCCCTCCAGTTCCATCCATGTTGATGCAAATGGTGGGTATTCATCCTTTTTGATGGCTGAGTAATATTCCATTGTGTATATGGACCACATCTTCTTTTTTTTTTAAGATTTTATTTATTTATTTGAGAGAGAGAGAGAATGAGAGACAGAGAGCATGAGAAGGAAGAGGGTCAGAGGGAGAAGCAGACCCCCCGCCAAGCAGGGAGCCCGATGCGGGACTCGATCCCGGGACTCCAGGATCATGACCTGAACCGAAGGCAGTCGCCCAACCAACTGAGTCACCCAGGCGCCCAGGACCACATCTTTTTTATCCATTCATCTATTGAAGGGCATCTCAGCTCCTTCCACAGTTTGGCTATTGTAGACATTGCTGCTATGAACATTGAGGTGTATGTGCCCCTTCTTTTCACTACATCTGTATCCTTGGGGTAAATACCCAGGAGTGCAATTGCTGGGTCATAAGGTAGCTCTATTTTTAAATTTTTGAGGAATCTCCATACTGTTTTCCAAAGTGGCTGTACCAACTTGCATTCCCACCAACAGTGTAAGAGGGTTCCCCTTTCTCCACAACCTCTCCAGCATTTGTTGTTTCCTGCCTTGTTAATTTTTGACATTCTAACTGGTGTAAGGTGGTATCTCAAAGTGGTTTTGATTTGAATGTCCCTGATGGCTAATGATGATGAACATTTTTTCATGTGTCTTTTAGCCATTTGTATGTCTTCTTTGGAGAAGTTTGTCTTTGATTATCTTGACACATTTGAAGAATAAAATCTATGGAATCCCCCTCACTTTAGTTTTTTCTAATATTTGCCAATGATTCAATTCAGGATATGCACATTTGGAAAAGATATCTCAGAAATAATGTTTGTTTTTTTTTTCTTCTTAGTGCATCAAATTAAGAGGTCCATGATGTTGGTATGTCTCATTATTGGTGAAGCTAGCCTTGACCATTGGATTAAGGTTATATCTGTCAGGTTTCTGAAGTGCAAAATTAATATTTTGTAATATTCATTACAAAAATTAATAAATATTTTACAAGGAGATTCCTTGAGACCATGCAAATAACCTGTTTCTCATAATACATTTACCCACTAATTTTATCATCCATTGTTGATTATCAACTGAAACAATTACTGACATATTTAATTTTCTATTTCCGTAATTCCTTCTACATTTATTAGTTTGAAATACACTCTCCCCCACTGATATGTGTTATTAGATCACTTATTTGTATTAGTATGGGTTCATTTACTCTTATTTTATTCTTTAGATTATAGCCTATTAGCTTCATTTATTTTTTGCTAAAGTTCTCCTTTTAATAGTTAGAAGCCCATTCAAACTGGATCCTGTAGACAGGTCTTCATTTTAGTCATTGTATTTATAAGAAACAAAAGGCTGTTTCATTAAATAACACTTAAATAATGGGACCTATTTTTATTTGAGCTATTTTCAGATGACACAAGTGAGGGGATGTGGTACTCTTAAATACAAACTAAGCAGCCAGTGTTCTATTCTTAACTTAGCCAAGAACAAGTTGTCAGTAAGTTATTTCTTATTCCTTCAACTCAGTAACAGGAGGGGAGTGGACTTTTAACAATAGAGATATTTTGAATCTAAAAATCTTTGATTATTTTTTAAAGATTTATTTATTTTAGAGAGGGGGAGGGGCAGACAAAGAGGGAGAGAGAGAATCTCAAGCAGACTCCCCACTGTGCATGAAGCCCAGCATGGGGCTCAATCCCATAAACCTGAGCTGAAATCCAGAATCAGACACTCAATTGACTGAGCCATCCAGGCACTCCTAAAAATCTTTGATAAAAAGAGGTGTTGGTAGTCCATTGACAGATCTTGTTTTGATCACTTGATGGGGATATAAGCTATTTAAAAGAGTGAGGAAAGGTGTCCTTGAAGGTTAATAAAGGGAGCAAAGGTGACGTAAAAGTGCATAAGAAGAGCAACAAGACATATCAAAAGATATGCTGTTTATCTCTAATTAAAGAAGAGATAGGGTTCCTGGCCTTTTTTGGCATGTGCATTTCTGTAAATGTCATATCACCTCAAAAAGACAGTATTGATGATGCTCTACTGTTCAGCTCAAGAATTGGTTATAATACTACAAATATATCAGCTATAGTTTCACATGAAGAATCAAAAGGAAAGTAAATCTTGGATTCAGAAAAAATATCATTGATGAATTGCAAAGGTGAGCAAAAACTGAACAATTCTAAGCAGGAGAGTATGATTTAAGATTGACAGGTATAAAGTGAATAGAATTTAAAACTGACCAATATAAATATCTTTAAAGATTTTTTTTTTTTATTGATTTATTTGAGAGAGAGAGAGACAGCGAGAGAGGGAACACAAGAAGGGGGAGTGGGAGAGGGAGAAGCAGGCTTCTCGCTGAGCAGGGAGCCCAATGCGGGGCTAGATCCCAGGACCCTGGGATCATGACCTGAGCCGAAGGCAGACGCTTAACGACTGAGCCACCCAGGCGCCCAATATAAATATCTTTAAATAATGCTTTGCTTGATTTTTTTTCTGGTGGAATAAATTTTACTTACAAATCCTCATTATATGCACTTCAATATTTTTCACTTTCAATGCATACATCCCTGCCTTATTTTTATACACAAAGTACATGTTTAACAAAAATTGAAAATAAATGTACAAAGAAGGATATACATGAAATATCTTTGATATTTTGTGGGAAAATAGTAATATTATATTACTTGAAGAATTATGTTTTTATTCCAACTAAGATAGCATAGTTCTAATTCATGATTTCTCAAGTTTACTTATAACAAAGACAGTCTTTCATTAAGTCACAATATTTTTTTCATTATTGGATTCAGAATAACAAGTTTTTAAATTATGGCCAAACAACAAATGGATTTATTGTTATTATTCAAATCCTTTCTACCCAAGCAAATGGTTCTTCACTGAATGACAGAAAACATACACATATATACACAGTATTTGTAGATTTTTCTTTTTTATCCATGCCAATCACAGTATGAACATCACATCAGTTGTTTAAGTAAAAGGGTACTGTACAATGTTCTTATATTGCAATGGATATATCCTATAAGGCATTTAGCCATTAGTATCTCATGTCAGTTAATTTCATGAAAACGTTTATGAAAACTAAGATGTTTAATTGAATATTAGTTTTTTAATGCAATGTTGTCTCTTTTCTAGAGTATAGGGTGACTGCATCATTAATTGACCTCATACAGGATATAAAACTAATTTTTCTATTATGACAAATGTGTCATTCATGTGCAATCAGATCTTCATTTACAGTTTATGGGAAATTTGAAGTCATACTAATGTTTGAGAGTGAGCTCTCACAAAGTGAGCTAACTTGGTATAGTTTTGAATTATTTAGAGGGCAACATAAGCCTCCCCAAATTTCAAATGGAACTTAAATGTCTCAATTCTCAAAGCTCTCAAGAAGTTTAATTTCCCATAATAAGCACTGTTTCCATTAACTGGTTTCATTTTCACATGTTAAGGAGGAGACTAATAGAAATTGTACATTTGTCAGATCTCAGTCCAATGGCAGCTTGGTTATTAATGTATTCTCAACATAAAGTGATAATGAATAGGTCCATGTCAACTTTGCCCAAATAGGAGCATTTTCACCTCTGAGGATTCCCAACAGAATAAACAACTGATCAGCAGTACATGATAGCTTTGAACTTTATGATGCAAATATCCAAACATAGGTACTCTCATGTTATACCAAGGCTGCCACATATTTACAGCCTTGTAAACAGCATCTGGAGCTCCCCAAAAAAGAGGAAGGAAGCAATTTGCCTCTGACTCAGGTAACTCAAAATTAACGGCTTAAGAAGGCAAAAGCAATGACAAGCTGTGTACTGTCAGCAATGACAAAATTAACAAATGAGCATGTATTTTATATACATTTTACCATTTATCCACCACCCTTGTGAATCAATATTCCTATCAATTAGGCAGTTTCCCATTTTCCAATCGGTATGACTGAAGCCTGGGTAAATTTCAACCATTTGCCCAAACACTTTTATGGGAACTGAGAAATGGGGTTGTGCTTCATAAATGGGAATCCCCAGGAAAATTCTGAGAGGGTGGGGAAAGGAGATGTGGGGATTGAAATTACAGAATTCCTAACAGCTGTTAAATAAAAGCAACAAGAAACTGTATTAGATATACATCTTTCAGTTTCCAGCCCTTTGATCCTTCTCTGTTCATTTGAAATTTTGAAAGCCTTTTAGGACATTCATATTAAGACCAAAATAAAACATTTTTAGAATAATTTAAAGACGTTTGAGACAACCCAAATCCTACTTACACATCAAAAGTAGCTTTAATCCTTTCTCCCAGAAGAAAGGCTTTTCCAGGTCATTTTAGCCCAAATTCACATGCCTCCTCTGATCTTTTCTGGAATCTATTTCCTCTATTACTTATTCTGATATTCAATGTGATTAATCACATTGCCTCATAGTAACTCATCTTTTTCTAGATTTCTGTTCTCATTAGTATTATTTTAGCTTTTCATATGTTTACAAATCTTTTATAGTTCTAGATGATAAACTCCTTGAGACTAGGGATTTTCTCTTGTTTATTTTAGCATGTCTCTTGATACTTACTAAATGCCTTCCACATATAGCTTTTTAGTATAAATGAGTTGACTAACTGGGGATAATCAGGAATTTAAAAATATGGAAACTACCAAACAGAAAAACTCCACTGGAAATTCTAAAAATATTGAACCAGACCAGGAACCTGAAGGCATATAACATAAAGTTATGGCTTTTTAGGTCTCTAATTTATAACTTTCTTAAATATATTCTCATCTCTAGGTAGTAATGTTAATTATTATCACATCCAATTTTAATTTAAAAGTTAGTTTCTTTTGACAATGGCACTGAGGTAATTTGAATACTCCATTAATTGATTCTGAACTTTATTTTAATGATCCTAATGCTCTTCTTTTCCCCAAATCATAATATCAAATTCCTAAATATTTACACTCTGCAGTATAAATGAACTTTTTTCACCCTAAATACATTATTACTGATGTGTGGAGACTGAAGTTATTATTTAAAGAATACTTAATTTTTTTTTGATAAAATAAATTCTCAAATTAAAAGCAAAATTTGTGTTTTTTTGGTTTTTTTTTAAGTAAGCATCTCTTTTCCACAGACAGCTTTACTTTCAAACCAAGAATATTAAAGACAGAACACAATCCAATGATGTTCAGTGTTCAATAAAAACACTGAACAATGGATATGAATATTATCCATAGTTTTTGAACTCTCATTGTGTGCCAAGGTTGCATGCTAAATACGTGTAAAATGGTTGCCATTCTTATAATATCCTTATGAAGATAATTACTGTTACTAATTCAGTTTTACAGATTAAAAACTGGGCACAAGATTAAAAAGCTAGGAAATTCTGGAGCTAAGATTTAAATCCCAGTTGGTCTAATCAAAGATCTCAAACCATTATTTATATTATCATCTCAAAAAGGCCAAACAGAGAATAAGGCCATATGTCAGAGCATGGCTAGCCATGGTTTGATTGAATGAATGATTTTGGCCAGGCTAATAGCAGAAAAGGTTTCAAACTAGACCAACTACTAATGAGGCACATAGTGCTTTTAGTATTAGTACAGAAGAAACAGTATTAGTTACAGATGTTAAGAAAATTGAATCTGGAAGTAGAATGCATACAAAAGTTTATGGTTACAGAAAACAGGAAGTCAAGGCAAAATAGTGTTACTTATCTCAGGTTTGCTGTGAGGTATATGTGATTTATACTTTAAAAGTGCATAGATGGGGCACCTGAGTGGCTCAGTTGGTTAAGCGTCTGCCTTCGGCTCAGGTAATGATCCTAGGGTCCTGGGATCCAACCTGAGTCAGGGTCCCTGCCTGGCAGGGAGTCTGCTTCTCCCTCTCCCTCTGCCTCTCCCCCCTACTCATGCTCTCTCTCAAATAAATAAACAAAATCTTTTTTTTTTTTTTTTTTTAAAGTGCATAGAGAAGATGCCAGTGGAGTAGGAAGACCCTAGGCTCCTCAGGTCACATGAACACAACTAGATAACTGTCAAATCATCTTACATATTCTAGAAATTGACCTGAAGACTGACAGAAAAAAATCCACGACTAAAAGGAGAGAATGGGCCACATCAAAGAAGGTAGGGAGTGCAGAGACCTATTTTGGGGGAGAAGAGGATCAGGGTGTTATGGAGGGGAGGGAACTGTGGTAAAGGAGAAGGGTGAGAGAGAGGAACACACAAGGAAATGCACAAAGAGAATGTTTACCCAAAGCTGGGGGCTGAAAAAATGAGACTGGCTGAATTTTGTGAGTTCTGGCAACCAGAAGAGCTTAAAGACTAGAGTTTTAAAGGTCAGTAGGCTTGGCTGGGATAGAACCCAGAGGACAGTGCCCCACTCTTGGAGATGAAGCAGGCAAACAACCTAGGGGCATACAGTGTGGAAACAGTGATCTGAACACTTGGGGTACACAGATGGGAAAATATTCATTAGTCCCAGAGCACGTCCCTGACAGGCAGCTTTCACAGAGATTCCTCTCTGGGAACAAAGGAGCTGGCTGGTGCCATTTCCCTCCCCTACCCCTCAGCATAAACAGAGAACCACCTGTAGGAAGCAGCACAGCTGGGACTCAGGCTGTTTAACTTGCTTACAACAAGCCCCATACCCTTGTGCTCTGGTGGGGCTGTCCTTCTCAGTCAACCTTGCCTCAGTCACAGTGTGGTGGGCCCCACCCACAGAAGACCAGCAGAAGCCCTTCCAACACCACTTTTCTAAAGCCTGGAGTTTTAAAGGGCAGAAGGCTTGACTGGGATAAAATCTGGAGGGCATTGTGCTGCACCTGGAGACAAGGCAGGCAAAAAAAAAAAAAAAAAAAAAAAAAACAGGGAAAGACAGCATGAAAACAGAAATCTAAAAAACACATGGGGCAAACAAAAGGGAAATAATTCACTCCTCCTGAGCCCATCCCTGAGAGAGGCCGCTTTTACAGAGATGCCTCTCAAAGAATAAAGGAACTGGCTGGCACCATCTCCCTCCCCTGCCCCTCAGCATAAACAGGGAACCATCTGCAGGAAGCAGCAGCACAATGCTGACACTGGCTGAATAACTTGCTTACACCAAGTCCCACACCCCTCTGGTTAGACTGCCCCTTGCAGGCAAACTTGCCTCAGTACCAGCACAGTGAACCCCTCCCACAGAAAACCAGTACAAACCCCTACCCACACCATGTCTCCAGTCCAGAGAGTTCTGAAGTGCCTTAGTTCTCATGGAAGAGGTGTCAGATCTCATGTCACAAGCAGACCAGAGCACACCTAGTTAAAACTCACCACATTCAGGAAAGGGATCAAACATTTCCCACAGTAGGTAAGGAGATCCCATACAGAAGACTGGCCTGAAGGATAGAGCAGCCAAAACACAACAGCAGAGCACATGCAGTGCACACCAGACACACTCCCTAGAAGCACCAGGCCTTGGACACTACATGACCTCTTTTTCATAAGGCCATTACTTTCAGGAGCAGGAGACAGAACTGGGTTTACCAACATACAGAAGAAAGCAGAGGCATAGAAAAAAAGCCAAAATGGAAGAATTTATCCCAAATGAAAGAAAAAGACAAGGCCAAGGCCAGAGATCTAAGTGAAACAGATATAAGTAACAAGCAAGCCACCATTGAGGCCCTTACCACAGAGATAAAAGAGTTAAAAAAAATCAATCATAGATGAAGAATGCAAAACATAAGATTGGAAACAGGCTTCGTCCAGTGAACAGCAGGCTGGAATAAGCACAGGAATGAATTTGTGACCTAGAAGACAAAGTAATGGAAAGTAAAGAAGCTGAACAAAAGGGAGAAAGAAAAAGAATGCAACATGAGAATAGACTTAGGGAACTCAGTGACTCCACCAAACTTAATAATATTCATATCATAGGATTCCCAGAAGAGGAAGAAAGAGAAAAGAGGTATAAAATATATTTGAAGAAATAATAGCTGAAAACTTCCCTAATCTGGGGATGGAAACAAATGGCCAGACCAGAAAGCACAGAGAACTCCCATCAAAAATCCACAAAAGCAGACCACCCCACAACATACTGTAATTAAGTTTTCAAAATATAGTGAAAAAGAAAAAAAAAATCTTATAAGCATCAAGACAAAAGAATTCCTTAACTTACAAGGGAAGAACAATAAGGTGAGCTGAAGATTTCTCAACAGAAATGAGAGAAGCCAGAAGGGAGTACCATGATATATTCAAAGTGCTGAATGGGAAAAATCTGCAGCCAAGAATATCTTATCCAGTAAAGCTCTATTCAGATTAGGAAAGATAAAGACAACCAAAAAATAAAGGAGTTCATGACCACTAAACCAGCCCTGCAAGAAATATTAAAGGAGACTTTTAAAATGGAAAGGAAAGACCAAATGTGAAGAAAAAAACAAGAAAGGAACAAAAAAATCTCCATTAACAATCACAAAACAAGTAATAAAATGGCACTAAATACATATCTATGAATAATTAGTATGAAGTTAAATGGACTAAATGTTCCAAACAAAAGAGAGGGTGTCAGAATGGATAAAAAACAAAAACAAGACCCGTGTATATGATGCCTATAAGAGACTCATTTAGAGCTAAAAGCACCTGCAGATCGAAAGTGAGGGAATGGAGAAACAATTATCATGCAAACAGATGTCAAAAGAAAGCCAGAGTAACAATACTTATATCTGACAAACCTAGACTTTAAAACAAAGACTGTAACAAGCAACAAAGAAGTACCCTATATCATAGTAAGGGGGACAATGCAACAAGAAGATCTAACAATTGTAAATATTTATGTACCCAAAATGAGAGCACCCAAATATATAAAGCAATTAATAACAAACATAAAGGAAGCAATTGACAGTAATACAATAACATTAGGGGACTTTAACACTCCACTTATATCAATGGACAGATCATTTAAGCAGAAAATCAACAAGGAAACCATGCTTTTGAATGATACACTGAAACAGATGTACTTAACAGTTAAAACATTCTATTTTAAAGCATTAGAATACAAATTCTTCTCAAGTGCACATGCGACATTCTCCAGAGTAGAACACATACTAGGTCACTAGTATGGCTTCAACAAACACAGAAAGATTGAAAATATAACATGTAACTTTTTGGACCATAATGTTATGAAACTAGAAGTCAACCACAAGAGAAAAAAATTGGAAATAACACAAATACAAAGAAGTTAAAAAACATACTACTAAAGAATGAATGTATCTACCAGGAAATCAAACAACAAATTAAAAAATACATGGAAACAGATGAAAATGAAAACATGATGGTCCAATATTTGGGGATGCAGCAAAAATGGTCCTAAGAGGGAAGAATATAGTTTCAGAAGCAAGAAAAATCTCAGATGAACAACGTAATTTCATACCTAAAGGACATAGGAAAGAACAACAAATGAAGACCAGAGCCAGCAGGAGAAAGGAAATAATGATCTGAGCAGAAATAAATGATATAGAAATGTGGAAAGAAACCCTAAAAGCAGTAAAACAGATCAATGAAACCAGGAGCTGGTTCTTTGAAAAAAAAAAATTAATAAAATTGATAAACCCTTAGCCAGACTTATCAAAAAGGAAAGAGAAAAGACCCATATAAATAGAATCACAATGACAGATAAGAAATAACAAACTACACCACAGAAATGCAATTTTAAAAGAATATTATAAAAAACAATATGCCAACAAATAGGAGAACCTGGGAGAATTGGGGAAAATTCCTAGAAACATATATACTACCAAAAAACTGGAAGAAATAGAAAAAACTTGAACAGACAAATAACCAGCAAAAAAATGGAATCAGTAATAAAAAAAAAATCTCCAAAGATACAAAAGTTCATTGTCTGATGTCTTCAGAGATTAATTCTACCAAACATTTAAAGAAGAGTTAATGCCTATTCTTCTCAACCTATTCCAAAATATAGAAGTGGAAGGAAAACTCAACACCATTCTATGAGTCCAGCATTACACTGATACCAAAACCAGATAAAGACAGCACTAAAAAAGAGAACTACAGGCCAACATCCCTGACAACATGGATACAAAACTTCTCAAAACACTGGCAAACCAAATCCAACAGTTTATTAAAAATGTCATTCACCAGCATCAAGCTGGATTTAATCCTGGGCTGCAAGGGTAGTTTGTTATTCACAAATCAATCAAGGTGATACACTACATGAATAAAAGAAAGCATAAAAACCATATGATCATTTCAATAGATGCAGAAACAGCATTTGACAAAATACAGCATCCATTCATGATAAAAACCCTCAACATTCTAGAGTTAGAGGGGACATGCCTGAACATAATAAAGGCTACATTAAAACAAAACAAAACAAAACAAAAATCACAGCTAATATCTTCAATGGGAAGAAGCTGAGAACTTTTCCTCTACTGTAAGGAACAAGCCAGGATGTTCACTCTCACCACTGTTATTTGACATAGTATTGGAAATCCTAGCCACAGCAATCAGACAATAACAACAACAAAAAGAATAAAAGACATTGAAATAAGCAAGAAAGAAATCAAGCTTTCAATTATTTATGGATTATATGATACTCTATATAGAAACCCCAAAGGATTCCACCAAAAAAAATTGCTAGAACTGATAAACAAATTTAATAAAGTCACAGGATACAAAGTCAATGACACAAATCTGTTGCATTTCTATACACCAATAATGATGCAGCAAAAAGGGAGGAGGAGCTAAGATGGCAGAATAGTAGGAGGACCCTAAGCTTCCCTCATCCCTTGAACACAGCTAGATAGATATCAAATCATTCTGAACACCCAAGAAATCGATCTGAGCACTGAGAGAATAAACTGCACAACTAGAGGGAAAGAAGAGGCCACATTGTGGAAGGAAGAAGGTGTGGAGACATGATTTGGGGGAGAAAAGGATTGCAGGTGTTGTGATCAGGAAGAGAGGAGAGAAAGAGAGAGAAGTGCAAAGGGAGATCACACAGGAAAATATTTCCCCAGAACCATTGACTTGAAAACCCAGAGGAGCTGATTTTTGTAAGTTTTTACAACAAGCAGAGCTCAAAATCTGGAGTTTTAGAGGTCCGTGCTGTGGCTGGTGTGGAACCTGGTCAGGCACAGCATCCTCCTGTGGAGGAGGGCAGAGAGCCTTAGAGCAGGATGGCATGATCTGAGGATCCCCTGGGATGCACTGGGAGAGACAGTTCCCACATCTTGGAGTGCATCGGGTAGAGGTGGCATTGCCTCTCTTGGGACAAAAAAGCCCATGGGCACCATTATGCATCCCTGCTGAGGGTGGCTAACCTGGGCACTGGCTTTTTGCTGCACTTTACTCCAAATCCAAGCTTCTGAATTTTGGTGTGACTGCCCTTCTGGAACAAACCAGCACCAACCAGCATAGCTAGACCTTCCTGCAGAGGACCAGCACAGTCCCACACCATGCCTGGTCCCTAAAGTTTAGAGTTTTAAAACTCAGCCAGCCTGCCTGGGATAAAACTCAGGTGTACTCTACTGCTAGGTGGGCAGAGAGCTCAGACACAAACCAGGTGTAAGCAGGGATGTAAGGGATGGCTGGGACACAGGAGGGGAGATTGTTTGCTCTTTTGGGAGGGCTTCCTGGATAGCAGCAGGTGCAAACTCTCCTCTCTGGGGACTAAGGAAAGGGCTGGTTCTCTTCCCTCCTCCCACCCCTCAGCATAAACTATCAGTAAGCAGCACAGCTCCAACAGTGGTGGCCTAAATCATTTATAGCAAGCCCTACCCTGCTGCACTCTGCAAGTTCTGTTTTACTACGACAGTGTCCCTAAGAACCAGAGCAGCAGCAGGCTCCTCCCCAAGAAGACCAGCACAACCCACACCCTTCACACACACCACATCAACTGAGCATAGAGCACTACAAAGATTCAGTGGAAATACCATCAGGTTTTTTTTAACAATCAGACCAGAGCACACCTAGTTAAAACTTAACACACTCTGGCCAAAGTCCAAACACTCCCCACTGCAGGCAAGGAGAAATTCTGCAGAGGACTGACCTGAGGGAAAAGTCAGCCAAAATACAGCAGCAGAGTGTACACAGCATACACCAGAAACACTTCCTGAAGTGCAAGGCCCTGGACAGTATATAAACTCATCTTAATAAAGCCATTACTCTCAGGAGTAGGAAATATAGCAAGTTTCCCTAACATACAGAAGAAGACAGAGACCTAAACAGAATGCCAAGACAGAAGAATTCATCTCCCCCAAAAAGAACAAGAAAATTTCACAACCAGGGTTCTAATTGAAACAGATTTAGGTAATATGCCTGATGCAGAATTTAAAACAATAATCATAAGGATATTAGCTGGGCTTGAGAAAAGCACAGAAAACACCAGGGGATCCCTTACCACAGAGATAAAAGACCCAAAAGCTAATCAGGCCAAAAAAAAAAAAAAAAAACCACGCTTCAACTGAAATTTGAAACTGGTTGTTATGACCACAAGGATGGCAGAAGCACAAGAATAATTAAATGATGTAGAAGATAAAATTATGGAAAATAATGAAGATGAAAACAAGAAGGAAAGAAAAATATTGGATCATGAATGCAGACTTTGGGAACTCAGCAACTTCATAAAGCAATAAAATTCATATCATAGGAGTCCCAGAAGAAAAAGAGAGGGACAAAGGGGGCAGAAGGTTTTTTTTGAGCAAATTATAGTGGAAATTGAATTTGACAGTACATTAATAGAATCATTCACCACAGTTAGGTGGGCTTTGTTCCTGGACTGCAAGGGTGTTTCAATATTCACAAATCAATCAATGTGATACACAAAATTTAAAAAAGAAAGGAAAAGAACAATATGATATTCTCAACAGATACAAAAAAGGCATTTGACACAGTACAGTATGCATTCTTGATAAAAACCCCACAACAAAATAGGGATAGAGAGACCATACCTCAACATCATAGTGGCTGTATATGAAAGACCACAGGTATTATCATCCTCAATGGGGAAAAACTGAGAACTTTTCCTCTATTGTCAGGAAAAATTCAGGGGATGTCCACTCTCACCATTGTTGTTTAACATAGTCCTGGAAGTCCTAGCCTCAGCAATCAGACAACAAAAAGAAATAAAAAGCATCCAAATTGGCAAGGAAGGAGTCAAACTTTCACTATTTACAGATGACATGATGCTTTATGTAGACAACCCAAAAGACTCCACCAAAACATTGCTAGAACTGATAGACAAATTCAGTAAAGTTGCAGGATACAAAATCAACATACAGAAATCTGTTGCATTTCTATACATCAATAATGAAGCAGCAGATAGAGAGATTAAGGAATTGATCCCATTTACAATTGCCTCAAAAACCATAAGAAACATAGGAATTAAACTAACAAAACAGGTAAAAGATCTGTACTTTGAAAATTATAGAATACTTATGAAACGAATTGAAGAAGACAGGAAGAGGTGGAAAAACAGTCCATGCTCATGGATTGGAAGAACAAATATTGTTAAAATGTCTATACTACCCAAAGCAATCTACACATTTACTTCAATTCTTATCAAAATACCACCATTAGTTGTCAGAGCTAGAACAAATAAACTGAAACTTTGTATGGAACCAGAGAACACCCCAAATAGCCTAAGTAATCTTGAAAAAGAAAGCAAAACTGGAGACATCACAATTCCAGATGTCAAGCTATATTACAAAGTCATAGTGATAAGACAATATGGTACTGGCACAAAAACACATATAGATCAAAGGAACAGAATAGAAAACCCAGAAGTGGAATCACAACTATATGTTCAACTAATCTTCCACAAAGCAGGAAAGAACATCCAATGGAATAAAAGACAGTCTCTTCAAAAAATGGTGTTGGGAAAACTGGATAGCAGCATTCAAAAGAAGGAAACTGGTCCACTTTCTTACACCATATAAAAATAAATTCAAAATGGATGAAAGACCAAATGTGAGCCAAGAAACCATCAAAATCCTAGAGGAGAACACGGGCACAACCTCTATGACATCAGACGTAACAACTTCTAATTAGTCCTGACTCCAGAGGCAAAGGGAAACAAAAGCAAAAATGAACTATGGGGACTCCATCAAGGTAAAAACTTCTTGCACAGTGAAGGAAAAAATCAACAAAACTAAGAGGCAAACTTCAGAACGAGAGAAGATATTTACAAATGGCATATCTTATAAAGAGTTAGTATCCAAAACATATAAAGAACTTATCAAACTCAACAACTCCCCAAAATAATAATCCAGTTAAAAAATGAATGGAAGACATGAATAGGTATTTTTCCAAAGAAGACTTACAGATGGCTAACAGACACAGAAGATGCTCAACAGACACAAAAGATGCTCAACATTACTGATGATCAGTAAAATACAAATCAAAACTACAATGAAATATCACCTCACACTTGTCAGAATGGCTAAAATTAACAACACAGGAAACAGCAGGTGTTGACAAGAATGCAGAGAAAGAGGATCCTTCCTACACTGTTGATGAGAATGCAAACTGGTGCAGCCCTTCTTGAAAATAGTATGGAGGTTCCTCAAAAAGTTAAAAATAGAACTCCCCTATGATCCAGCAATTGCACTACTAGGTATTTAACCAAAGGATACAAGAATACTGATTCAAAAGGATATATGCACCCCAAGGTTTATAGCAGTGTTATCAATAAGAGCCAAATTATGGGGGCGCCTGGGTGGCTCAGATGGTTAAGCGTCTGCCTTCGGCTCAGGTCATGATCCCAGGATCCTGGGATTGAGTCCTGCATTGGGCTCCCTGCTCAGCGGGGAGCCTGCTTCTCCCTCTGCCTCTCTCTCTCTCTCTGTCTCTTACGAATAAATAAAATCTTAAAAAAAAAAAAAAACCTCAACTCAAATAATCATTAAAAAAAAAAAAAAGAGGGGCGCCTGGGTGGTTCAGTCATTAAGCGTCTGACTTTGGCTCAGGTCATGATCCCAGGGTCCTGGGATCGAGCCCCGCATTGGGCTCCCTGCTCGGCGGGAAGCCTGCTTCTCCCTCTCCCACTCCCCCTGCTTGTGTTCCCTCTCTTGCTGTGTCTCTCTCTGTCAAATAAATAAAATCTTTAAAAAAAAATTAAAAAAAAAAAGAGCCAAATTATGGAAAGAGCCCAAATATCCATTAACTGATGAATGGATAAAGAGGAGGTGGTATATAAACAATAGAATATTACTCAGCCATTAAAAAGAAATAAGTTTCACCATTTGCAATGTAGTGCATAGAGCTAGAGTGTATTATGCTAAGTGAGATATGTCAGTCAGGGAATGATAAAACCACATGATTTCACTCATATGTGGAATTTAAAAAACAAAACAGATTAATAAAAGGAAAGAAAAAGAAAGAAGCAAACCATGAAACAGACTCTTATAGAGAAAAAACTGAGTGTTTATGGAGGGGATGTGCATAGGGTATGGGCTAAATGGATGGTGGGTATTAAGAAGGGCACCTGTTGTGAGGAGCACTGGGTGTCATATGTAAGTCTGAATCACTAAATTCTACTTCTGAAACTTATATGTTAACTAACTGGAATTTAAATAAAAACTTGAAAAATAAATAAATAAATAAATAAATAAATAAATAAATAAATAAAATATTGAAGCAACAGGAAGGGAAACTAAGGAATCAATCCATTTACAACACACCAAAAACAATAAGGTACCTACACATAAACCTAGCCAAAGGAGCAAAAGATCTGTACTCAGAAAACCATAAAAGGGGCGCCTGGGTGGCTCAGTCGTTAAGCGTCTGCCTTCGGCTCAGGTCATGATCCCAGGGTCCTGGGATCGAGCCCCGCATCGGGCTCCCTGCTCCGCGGGAAGCCTGCTTCTCCCTCTCTCACTCCCCCTGCTGGTGTTCCCTCTCTCGCTGTGTCTCTCTCTGTCAAATAAATAAATAAAATCTTTAAAAAAAAAAAAAAAAAAGAAAACCATAAAATATTGTTGAAAGAAACGAAGAGGATACAAAGAAATTGAAAGACATTACATGCTTATGGAATAGAAGAACAAATATTGTTATAATGTGTATCCTACTCAAAGCAATCTATACATTTAATGCAATCCTTATCAAAATACCAATAGCATTTTTCTTAGAGCTAGAACAAACAATCTTAAAATTTGAATGGAGCCACAAAAGACCCCAAATAGGCAAAGTCACCTTAAAAAAAGGAAGCAAAGCTGGAGGCATCATAATTCCAGACTTCAAGGTATATTTGAAAGCTGTGATGGTCAAAACAGAATTGTCCTGGCACAAAATAGACACATAGATGAATAGAACAGAATTGAATACCCAGAAATGAATCTGCAACTATATGGTCAATTAATCTTCAACAAAGCAGGAAAGAATATCCAATGGGGATGAGACTGTCTCTTGAACAAATCATGTTGGAAAAATTGGACAGCAACATGCAAAAGAAAGAAACTGGATCACTTTCTTACACCATATACCAAAATAAATTCAAAATGGGTAAAGACCTACCTGTGAAAACTGAACCATAAAAATCCTGGAAGGGAACATCCACAGTAACCTCTTTGACATTGACCACAGCAACTTCTTTCTAGGTATGTCTCCTAAGGCAAAGGAAACTAAAGCAAAATAAACTGTTGGAACTTCATCAAAATAAAAGCTTCTAGACAGTGAAGGAAACAATCAACAAAACTAAAAGGCAGCATACAAAATGGGAGAAAATATTTACAAATGACATATCTGATAAAGGGTTAATACCCAATACATATAAAGAACTGATAAAACTCAACACCCCAAGGAGGAGGAGCAAGATGGCAGAGGAGTAGGAGACCTAAATTTCTTCTGGTCCACGGAATTCAGCTAGATAGTTATCAAACCATTCTGAACACCTAGGGACTCAACAGGAGATCAAAGAAAAGAATAGCAGCAATTCTATGAACAGAAAAGCAACCACTTTCTGGAAGGGAGGACGTGCAGAGAAATGAATCCAAGGCGATATTTGGGAAGATAGACCATGGGGGAGGGAGCCACCATCAGCCGGCTATAGGCAAGTGATAGAGCAGTGGAGCACAAAATTGGAACTTTCAGAAGTCTGCCCTGCTGAGGGGCATCACTCCAGTAGCTAAGCAGAGGGTGGAACCCTCGCTGAGACATTGTGGTCTCAGGGCCTTTGGGGTCACAGAAAGACTGGGGGTGCCTGAGTGAGGCAGAGCTTCCAGGTATTGGAGCAGGGAAGCCAGCTTCAAAGACAGAGCTGAGGAGTGGGCTCTCAGCTCGGGGTTGCCATAAACCATGATCCACAGCACAGTTGGGACACTATTCTTCCAGCAGGGACCCAAAAAGTAGCAGATCCGGGCAGACTCCCCTTCCTCCCCCAGGGAGGATCAGCACGGGAGCGCACCACAGGAATCTGCTGGGTTTGGAGACTCCAAACAGGGTTGTGTGCCAGAGATAGAAACTCTCGGTCACAGGCAGGGTGAGCATGGAGGGCGGCCGGAGACCAGAGAGACAGGAGTGATTGACTGCTTTTCTCTGATGGCTCACTGAGGAGTGGGGCCCCTATTTCTTGGCTCCTCTGGGGCCAGAGATTGGGAGGCCACCTTTTTCATTCTCATCCTCCAAAGCTGTATGGAAAGCTTTCATGGAACAGAAGCAACCCAGAGCAAACCTGAGCAGATTACTTAGCCATCCCCTGGCAAAGGTGGTGCAATTCCGCCTCAGGCTAATACATTTGAGAATCACTGCAAGAGAATCACTTCTCCCCCAGAAGATCAGCAAGAACATCCAGCCAAGAACAAGTTTACCAATTAATGACAACTGCAAAACTCCAGTGCTAGGGGAATACAGCACATAGAATTCATGGCTTTTCCCCCGTGATTCTTTAGTCTTTCAAAGTTAATTTTTAAAAATTTTCTCTATTTTTTCCTTTTCTATTTCTTTTTTTTTAAATTTTTTTCTTTCCTTTTTTTCAACCAACATCTTATCAATTCTTTTCTTAAAATCTTTTTTAATTTTCATTTTTACAGTCATATTCTATACCCTCATTGTATGTAACCTTATTTGTGTGTGTGTGTGTGTGTGTGTGTGTGTGTGTATACATTTAACCTTATTTTTTTGGTATATATATATATTTTTTTCTTTCTTTAAAATTTTGGGATACAGTTTCTTCTAACAGACCAAAATATACCCTAAATCTAGTGTATGCCTTTGTTCTAATCTCCCGCCTGATCACATTCTCTCTTTTTTTAAAAAAAATTTTCTTCTTTCTTTTTTCAACCAACTTCTTATCAATTCCTTTCTTAAAATCTTTTTTTTATTTTTCATTTTTACAGTCATATTCGATCCCTTCATTGTATTTAGCCTCATTTTTACATATATATAAGTTTTTAATTTTTTAAAAATTTTGGGAGGCAGTTTCTTCTAACAGACCAAAATACACCCAAAATCTAGTGTGTGGCTCTGTTCTCTTCACCAGTCTGAACATATTCTTCTTTTCTTTTTCTTTTTCTTTTTTCTTTCACCCCAGATTAGGGACTCTTCTGATTTGTTTACTGAATATTTTTCTGGGGTCGTTGTTACACTTTCAGCATTTTGTTCTCTAATTCATCTATTCTTCTCTGGACAAAATTACAAAATGGAAAAACTAACCTCAAGAAAAAGAAGAGGCAGTACCGATTGCCAGGGACCTAACCAATACAGACATTAGTAAGATGTCGGAACTAGAGCTTAGAATGACAACTGTAAAGATGTTAGCTATGGTTGACAAAAGCACAGAAGATACAGAGAATCCCTTTCTGGAGAAATAAAATCTAACCAAGTTGAAATTAAAAAGGCTATTAATGAGGTGCAATCAAAAGTGGAGGGTCTGTTATGATAAATGAGGCAGAAGAGAGAATTAGTGATCTAGAAGACCAAATGATGGAGAATAAAGAAGCTGAGAAAAAGAAACCACTACTGGATCAGGAGGGGAGAATTTGAGAGCTAAGTGATACCATAAGACAAAACAATATTAGAATAATTAGGAACCCAGAAGAAGAAGAAAGAGAGAAAGGGGCAGAAGATATATTGGAGAAAATTATAGTGGAGAACTTCCTTAATCTGGGGTAGGAAACAAGCATTCAAGATCAGGGAGCACAGGGGCGCCTGGGTGGCTCAGTCGTTAAGCATCTGCCTTCGACTCAGGTCATGATCCCAGAGTTCTGGGATCGAGCCCCGCATCGGGCTCCCTGCTCAGCGGGAAGCCTGCTTCTCCCTCTCCCACTCCCCCTGCTTGTGTTCCCTCTCTCGCTCTGTCTCTCTCTGTCAAATAAATAAAATCTTAAAAAAAAAAAAAAGATCAGGGAGCACAGAGAACTGCCCTCAAAATCTATAAAAAGAGGTCAACACCCTGACATCTAATAGTAAAACTTAAGAGTCTCAGAGACAAAGAGAAAATCCTGAAAGCAGCTCAGGACAAGAGGTCTGTAACCTACAATGGTAGAAACATTAGACTGGCAGCAGACCTATCCACAAGAGTCCTGGCAGGCCAGAAAGAACTGGCATGATATATTCAGGGCTCTAAATGAGAAAAATATGCAGCCAAGAATACTATATCCAGCTAGGTTGTCATCGAAAATAGAAGGAGAGATAAAAATCTTCCAGGACAAACAAAGACTAAAAGAATTTGTGAACACGAAACCAGCCCTACAAGAAATATTGAAAGGGGTCCTATAAGCAAAAAGAGAGCCTAAAAGTAACATAGACTAGAAAGGAACGGAGACAAAATACAGTAATAGTCACCTTACAGGCAATACAATGACACTAAATTCATATCTTTCAATAGTTACCCTGAATGTAAAAGGGCTATATGCCCCAATCAAAAGACACAGGGTATCAGATTGGATAAAAAAACAAGACCCATTGATATGCTGTCTGCAAGACACTCACTTTAGACCCAAAGACACCTCCAGATTTAATGTGAGGGGGTGGAAAAATATTTAACATGCTATTGGACATCAAAAGAAAGCTGGGTGGCGGGGCGCCTGGGTGGCTCAGTCGTTAAGCGTCTGCCTTCGGCTCAGGTCATGATCTCAGGGTCCTGGGATCGAGCCCCGCATCGGGCTCCCTGCTCAGCGGGAAGCCTGCTTCTCCCTCTCCCCCTCCCCCTGCTTGTGTTCCCTCTCTCGCTGTGTCTCTCTCTGTCAAATAAATAAATAAAATCTTTAAAATAAAAAAAAAAAAAAAAAAAAAGAAAGCTGGGTGGCAATCCTTATACCAGAAAAATTAGATTTTAAACCAAAGACTATAATAAAAGATGAGGAAAGACACTATATCATACTTAAAGGGTCTATCCAAGAAGAAGATCTAACAATTGTAAATATTTATGCCCCTAACATGGGAGCAATGAATTATATAAGTCAATTAATAACAAAATCAAAGAAAGACATTGACAATAATACAATTATAGTAGGGGACTTTAACACCCCCCTCACTGAAATGGACAGATCATCTAAGCAACAAATCAACAAGGAAAGAAAGGCTTTCAATGACACACTGGAAGAGATAGACTTCACAGATATATTCAGAACATTCCACCCCAAAGCAACAGAATACACGTTCTTCTCTAGTGCCCATGGAACATTCTCCAGAATGGATCACATCCTAGGTCACAAATCAGGTCTCAACTGGTACCAAAAGATTGGGATCATCCCCTGAATATTTTCAGACCACAATGCTTTGAAACTAGAACTCAATCACAAGAGGAAAGTGGGAACGAACTCAAATACATGGAGGCTAAAGAGCATCCTACTAATGAATGGGTCAACCAGGAAATTAAAAAAGAATTAAAAAATTCATGGAAACAGATGAAAATGAAAACACAACTGATCAAATCTTTGGGATGCAGCAAAGGTGGTCCTAAGAGGAAAGTATAAAGCATTACAAGCCTTTCTCAAGAAACAAGAAACATCTCAAATACACAACCTAACCCTACACCTAAAGGAGCTGGAGAAAGAACAGCAAATAAAGCCTAAACTCAACAGGAGAAGAGAAATAATAAAGATCAGAAGGGAAATCAGTGAAATAGAAACCAAAAGAACAGTTGAACTGATCAATGAAACTAGGAGCTAGTTCTTTGGAAGAATTAATAAGATTGATAAGCCCTTGACCAGAATTCTCAAAAAGAAAAGAGAAAGGACCCAAATAAGTAAAATAATGAAGGAGGAGAGATCACAACCAACACCAAAGAAATACAAACAATTATAAGAACATATTATGAGCAACACTTTGCCAGCAAATTAAACAATCCGGAAGAAATGGATGCATTCCTAAAGATGTATAAACTACCAAAACTCAATCAGGAAGAAATAGAACACCTGAACAGTCCCATAACCAGTAAGGAAATTGAAGCAGTAGTCAAAAAGCTCCCAAAAAAGAAGAGCCCAGGGCCAGATGGCTTCCCAGGGAAATTCTACCAAACATTTAAAGAATTAATACCTATTCTTCTGAAACTGTTCCAAAAAATAGAAATGGAAGGAAAACTTCCAAACTCATTTTATGAGGCCAGCATTACCTTGATCCCCAAACCAGACAAAGACCCCATCAAAAAAGGATAATGACAGAACAATATCACTGATGAACATGGATGCAAAAATTCTCACCAAATTACTACCAATAGGATCCAACAGTACATTGAAACGATTATTCACCATGACCAAGTGGGATTTATTCCTGGGCTGTAAGTTTGGTTCAACATCTGCAAATCAATCAATGTGATACAATACATTAATAAAGGAAAGAACAAGAACCATATGATACTCTCAATAGATGCAGAAAAAGTATTTGACAAAGTACAGCATTGTTTCTTGATTAAAACTTTTCATAATGTAGGGATAGAGGGTACATACCTCAATATCATAAAAGCCATCTATGAAAAACCCATAGCAAATATCATTCTTAATGGGGAATAACTGAGAGCTTTTCCCTTAAGGTCAGGAACACGGCAGGGATGTCCACTATCACCACTGCTATTCAACATAGTACTAGAAGTTGTAGCCTCTGCAATCAGACAACAAAAGGAAATAAAAGACATCAGAATCAGAAAAGAAGATGTCAAACACTCACTCTTTGCAGATATGATACTTTATGTGGAAAACCCCAAAAAGTCCACCCCAAAACAGGTAGAAGTCATAGAGGAATTCAGTAAAGTGGCAGGATATAAAATCAATGCACAGAAATCAGTTGCATTTCTATACATCAACAATGAGACAGAAGAAAGAGAAATTAAGGAGTAGATCCCATTTACAATGCACCCCAAACCATAAGATACCTAAGAATAAATCTAACCAAAGAGGCAAAAAATCTGTACCCAGAAAACTATAGAATAGTCCTGAAAGAAATTGAGGAAGACACAAAAAAATGGAAAAACGTTCCATGCTCATGGATTGGAAGAAAAATTATTGTGAAAATATCTATGCTGCCTAGAGCAATCTACACATTTAATGCAATCCCGATCAAAATACCATCCACTTTTTTCAAAGAAATGGAACAAATAATCCTAAAATTTGTATAGAATGAGAAAAGACCCCGAATAGCCAGAGGAGTGTTGAAAAAGAAAAGCAAAGCTGGTGGCATCACAATTCTGGACTTCAAGCCCTCTTATAAAACTATAATCATCAAGACAGTATGGTACTGGCACAAAAACAGACACATAGATCAATGGAACATAATAAAGAGCCCAGAAATGGACCCTCAACTCTATGGTCAACTAATCTTCGACAAAGCAAGAAAGAATGTCCAATGGAAAAAAGACAGTCTCTTCAACAAATGGTGTAGGGAAAATTGGACAGCCACATGCAGAAGAATGGAACTGGACCATTTCCTTACACCATACACAAAAACAGACTCAAAATGGGTGAAAGACCTAAATGTGAGACAGGAATCCATCAAAATCTTGAGGAGAATACAGGCAGCAACCTCTTCCACCTCAGCCACAGGAAGTTCTTCCTAGACACATCGCCAAAGGCAAGGGAAGCCAGGGCAAAAATGAAGTATTGGGATTTCTTCAAGATCAAAAGCTTTTGCACAGCAAAGGAAGCAGTCAACAAAACCAAAAGACAACCGACAGAATGGGAGAAGATATTTGCAAATGACATATCAGATAAAGGGCTAGTATCCAAAATCTATAAAGAACTTATCAAACTCAACACTGAAAGAACAAATAATCCAATCAAGAAATGGGCAGAAGATGTGAACATACATTTCTGCCAAGAAGACATCCAAATGGCCAACAGACACATGAAAATGTGCTTAACATCACTCAGCATCAGGGAAATACAAATCAAAACCTCAATGAGATACCACCTCATACCAGTCAGAATGGCTAAATTTAACAAGTCAGGAAAGGACAGATTTTGGCGAAGTGTGGAGAAAGGGGAATCCTCCTACACTGTTGGTGGGAATGCAAGTTAGTGCAGCCACTCTGGAAAACAGTATGGAGGTTCCTCAAAAAGTTGAAAATAGAGCTATCCTATGACCCAGCAATTGCACTACTGGATATTTATGAGAAAGATACAAATGTAATGATCTGAAGTGGCACATGCACCCCAATGTTTATAGCAGCAATGTCCACAATAGCCAAACATGGAAGAGCCTAGATGTCCATCAACAGATGAATGGATAAAGAAGATGTGATATATGTATACACAATGGAATATTATGCAGCCATCAAAGAAATGAAATCTTGCTATTTGCAATGACATGGATGGAACTAGAGGGTATTATGCTAAGCGAAATAAGTCAATCAGAGAAGAAAATTATCATATGATCTCATTGATATGTGGAATTTGAGAAACAAGGCAGAGGACCATAGGGGAAGGGAGGAAAAAAACAAAACAAGATAAAACCAGAGAGGGTGACAAACCATAAGAGACTCTTAATCTCAGGAAACAAACTGAAGGTTGCTGGAGTGGAGGGATGAGGTGGCTGGGTGATGGACATTGGGGTGGGTATGTACTATGGTGAACATTGTGAATTGTGTAAGACTGATGAATCACAGACCTGTACCCCTGAAACAAATAATACATTATATGTTAATAAAAATTAAAAAGAATGTTTAGAGAAAAAAAAGAAAAACTCAACACCCCAAAAAAGAATCATCTAATTAAAACTGGCAGAAGACATGAATAGATATTTTTCCAAAGAAGACATACAGATGGACAACACACACTAGAAAAGATGCTCAACATCACTGATCATTAGGGAACTACAAATCAAATCTCCTGTGAGATATCACCTCATACCTGTCAGAATGGCTAAATTCAACAAAACAATAAACAACAAGTGTTGGTGAGGATATGGAGAAATGGGAACCCTCTTACGGGGTTGGTGGGAATGCAAACTGGTGGAGCCACTGGGGAAAATAGTACGGAGTTTGTTCGAAATGTTAAATATAGAACTACTTTATGATCCAGCTATTGGTCTACTAGATATTTATCCAAAAATACAAGAATACTAATCCAAATGGATACTCGCACCCTGATGTTTATAGTAGCATTATCTACAATAGACAAATTATGGAAGGAGCCCAAATGTCCACTGACTGATAAATGTATGAAGAAATGTGGTATATATACAGAATGGAATATTACTCAGCCATAAAAATGAATGAAATCTTGCCACTTGCAAAAACATGGATGGAGATAGTATTATGCTATGTAAAGTAAGTCAGTCTGAGAAGGACAAATATGGTATATTTCACTCAGGTGTGTAACTTAAAACAAAGGAGCAAAGGGGAAAAAGAGAGAGAGAGGCAAACCACGAAACTCATTCTTAACTATAGAGAATAAACTGATATTTAGCAGAGGGGAGGTTGGTGGGGGGAATGGTTAAAAATGTGATGAGGTTTAAGGAAAGCACTTCTAATGAGCATCAGGTATTGTATGGAAGTGTTGAATCACTATATTGTATACCTGAATCTAATATAATACTGTATGTTTACTTATTTGTTTTTAAATAAAAACTTCTAAAAATGCATATAGTAGACCTTAGCACATAGTTATCCTTCAATTACTATTATCTATTTTCATTCATTATTATTATTTACAGCTAATAGTGCTAGCATAGTAAAGAAAATCAAATTGGCTGTGAAACTCTGAAGTCCAGATAATTAGCTCATGGAAATTCTGTCAGTAGGCAGCAAAGTCCCAAGTATTCATCTGAGGTCCAGGGACAAGAACTCTAGAATTTCAAATAAGTGAGTCAGGATTTTAATTCTAAAAGGAGAGGGGTACTAAAGCAAGGATTCACACATAGGAAATGAAGATAAGAATGCAGTTAGCCAAACTATGGGCCAAGAGTGGCACCAGATTAATAGCAAGGGGGGCACAATACATGATGCAGCTTTTAGAGTTGTCTTCTATCTCGGGCAATGATTACAATTAGGAATTGGTGACAGAGATGAGTCGATAGCCCTAAGGGATTTCTGCTATTAAAGGCAGAGAGATACAAGGGCTCTGAATCACCCTAACAGTAATATTTTATGGATATTTTTCTTTAGTCTGCTTTTTTTGGCACAAATTGTCCCTGTATTCTACCGTAGTCTAAACTGAAAATGTAAAGCTGCCACTTTTAGAGGCTGAGTGAGAAAACTGCAGATGCACTGAAGATTATGAAGTGAACATTCTGGCAATTACTGTGAATTTCACTGTGAATAGCCTGAAAGGGCAGTCCAAGCAGTAGACCAGATAGCTAACAAAGTGTACTATGTGTTGGGAAGTCAGACTGAAGAAAGCAAAAGAAGACAGTCTAACTAGGAGCCTAGAATGCAAGCCAAGCTTTGAGAGTCTTAGGAGACCAGTTCAAACAGGTACTGGAAAATTTGAAACCATATCTGGGAGGCAATCTTATGGGCATGGAATTGCTAAAGTCAGATTTTGTCAAATGGAGCACAGAATAACCACCTCAACAGAAGACATGGATACAGACTGGCAACAAACTTTTTTGATCAAATGCTGAACTCAGAAAGTTTTACTCCTTGAAGAGCTGGATATAGCAGATGCTATTATAAAAATTAAGATCTTATATCTGACAGATTAAATGATTTTTTATTCAAAGAGCAATGAGAATTTTCATAACTCTCTGAAATTGGAATCAGCCCTCTTTTCTTTGAGGAGAGAAACAATCTGATTTGAAATACAAATAAAGAGAAAGAGAAAGGTAATCAAGAGTCCAAAGTTCTAATTTCACCTTTGCTGTAATGCTATGACCATATGCAAGTCATTTAACTTTTGCTTCTCTGTTCTGAAACAAGGATGATTATATCTGAGCACTCACTTCTATTACAGGATGTTACTTAAATTAAAAGAATCTAATATAAGTGTCTGACTTTTTAAACATCAAACCATAAGGGAAATAAAACAACAGAATGTTGAGAATTTTTCAAGTTGTGTAATGCGTACATGAGGGAAGATTCTTTATAGTATTATCCCTTCTGCACAATTATTTATTATACAAATTTAAACACAAAAACTTCAATTTGCACAGGAAAAAGGAGGCTGATTTCTCTAGGGGCAAAAGATGCCATTAGGATATGGATGTTCTGGAAGAAGTAACTTGGGGAAATAGCCAAGCTTTCGAAGAACATCTAATTCCAGCTTTCTTAAGACAGGGACTTTTACTGCCAAAAATCACTTGGAAAAGTAACTTCTTTCAACTGCCATGTAGCAGGATGACTGAAGTGCAATTCAGATTATTAGAAAGCAAGTAAGAATGAGCCGTGGACTTCCTTCCATAACTGGATAAGCATAACAATTTTGCCTTTCTAGGCTTAATAAGGAGAACTGAACTCAGTAATTCTCAACTATCAACCTGTGATCCTGGAGCCACATGCAGCTCTCTACAGGTTCATATACAGCTCTTGAAGAAAGCTAGATAGATAGAAAAAATAGTATCTTATTATAATTTCTATTGATGCTTTGAATAAGAATAATACTATGTCTTTTGAAAATCCCAAATTAATATAAAGTAAGATAAAACATTTTAAATGCAGATGAACAAATAATGTAAGTATCTTAAATTTCTTCTCAATAGATGGTAAGGGTCTTCACTTCGAGAAACTCATTGTGTTCAATTTAGGATTCAGGTATGCATTGATTGAAGGCTTATGGTGCAGACTGACCTTGAGTCTACTTTCATGAGAGACTGAAAATCTTACTAGGGAAAAAAGTAATCCCAAGGAAAGAGATAGACAAGACATAAAATATTGACAAAGGACAATGGTCAAACATAGGATGAGAGAGGCTATTTTATATACAGAGACTTGTTCCAATAATTCTTCAGTAAGTCTGAATTGTAGGATAAGGAATCTGCCTGAAGATTCACCCACCACCACCACCACCACCACTTCCTTTGATTTCATGTCATTTCCTCAAGGAAAACTTTTCTGATCTCCTTTCCACTTGATATTCTCATAGCACCAGTCTTCTTTCAGAATCTTTATCATACTTGTAATTTGTCATTTATTTGTGTATCTCATTTATTATCATGTATCTCCCCCACTAGTATGTTGCTTAATGAGGGCAGAAACTATGTCAGTTTTGGTTTAATATTGTATCTCATTGTCTCATGTAGTACCTACTACTTATAAATATTCATTTAACTGATATGTATATCAATAAATTACAAAAAGTAAAATTTAAAGTAATTATTTCATTAAAATCACTTCAGGGCATTAGAAACCACAAAGGAAGAGTGGAATATTCAGTAGTAGGGGTACTAGCAGCTGCATTGACAGCATCATCTGATAGCAACATTTAATATCTTTGACTTCCAGCATCAGCACACTTTAACACTGTCACTTTTGACCTGGGAAATCAACATTGTGGGTGGAGATACTGGTATCATAAGCAGCAGATATCATACACATGAGATAAAGCAGGAGAGAAAAAAATGGAATCCTATATGGGAGTCAAGTGGCTTAAGTTTATGGATTTCAGCATGTCATTCTTGGCATTACCCATAAATAGTTGAAAGATTGTCTCGAAAGTTGAAATGGGCTCCTGAAATTGAGGTGGAACCATATTCAGAGAAATATAGCTTTATCATATTTATTAAGGTTTTATTTTTTGCCTCCAAGCTGGTGTTGTTCTAGAAAATTGAGTTACAAATATAAGTTATTTAGTTAGGCATTATTATGAACAGAAATTTGACTGCAATCCTTTAGAAACAATACCTGTAAATCTAGTTTATTCCTTAAACAGATTGTCCTCCTTTATTAAATATTCTATCTTTATTGACCAGACTAGAACAAATGTGATATATGTGTTGATAAGGATTATGAGCCCATAAATATACAAAATTTATATGATTGAGTTTACCAGGTATTTGCAGGATGACTTTAGTCCTTGCTGTTTGTATATAGATCTGGATAGTACATACTCTCTTTGGGCACTCTATTAAGTGTTCTGTATTATCCTCTTAACATTTATTTTCAATTAAGGAGCCTAAGTCTTATATCCAAAAAATCTGAAGTAAGGAAATGAAGCTTTTGTGGATTTTTTTTGTCAAAATATATTTCATCAATAGCAACAAACTAAATAGAAGGAGTATAGTATAACCAATGAGAGGAGTCTGAATTTAAATGTGCCATTAGAAAATGCTCTAATTATCTTTTATTCAAGTTGTAATTATTATTCTAAACAGAACTGATTTGTCTTTGCTATCATTATTTATTTTGTTGCTCAAATTGTCCCAGCTTTGAACATTGCTAACTCTTAAGTCACCTCCTCTGTCATTTTCACATGTTCCCTCATAACTGTTGTTATTATTCTTATTTTTGAACAATATGACACTATAAGATGCTCTAAGCTGACCTCAGCCAAATTATGGAAGCAACCCAAGTGTCCATTAATAGATGAATGGATAAAGAAGTGATAAATATGTACAATGGAATATTATTCAGCCATAAAAATGAGATCTTTCCATTTGCAGCAACATAGGTAGAACTAGAAAGTATAATACTAAGTGAAATAAGTCAGTCAGAGAAAGACAAATACTGTATGATTTAACTCATATGTGGAATTTAAGAAACAAAACAGGGGTGCCTGGGTGGGTCAGTCAGTTGAGCATCTGCTTTTGACTCACGTCATGATCCCAGGGTCCTGGGACTGAGTCCCACATTGGACTCTTTGCTCAGCGGGGAGCCTACTTCTCCCTCTCCTTCTGCCTACCACTCTGCCTACTTGTGTTCTCTCTTTCTCTCTCTCTGTCAAATAAATAAATTAATTAAATATTTTTAAAAAGAAACCATACAACTGAGCAAAGGAAAAAGAGAGAGAGAGAAGGAACAAGAATCAGACTCTTAACTACAGAGAACAAACTGATGATTACCAGAAAAGAGGTGGGTTGGGGGATGGGTGAAATAAATGATGGGGATTAAGGAATACATTTATCATGATGAACACTGAGTAATGTATAGAATTGTTGCTTTCACCATATTGTATACCTGAAACTAATATAACACTGTATATCAACTATATTGGAATTAAAATAAAAAGCTTAATAAAAGTATTCCTTTTGCTCAATATTCTCCTCTACCATATTGCCTGTACTTCCCACTATCACTGGATGAGTACCTATTGGGCTACTAGTGATGGATATTTTATTTAGATTAATGATATCTTTGATATATATATCTATGATATCTGTGATATATATCTGTGATATATCTCTAATATATATATTGCTATCATATATATGTATATCACATATATACATATATACACACATATATGTATACACACATACACATATATACATGTATATATTATCATATAGATGTATATCATATATATATATATACACACACACATATCAAACTCCCTACTTAATTCATCTCCATAATGATGGCTGAGAACCACTGACCTAAATTATTTAAAGCAAGCCTTCTCCATGAAGTCTTTAATTATTCTGGCTTATGTAGCTCTGTCTCCTCAGAAATAATACTATTCTTATAGACACCCCCATACAATAGTGACTTCTATTTTAATTTTCTAAGGTATATTGATTTGTCATCCTAGGTGGAATATAAGCTCTCTGTGAATGAAAATATTGATTTATTTTTTTGTCTATCCACCATAACACTTTGGTAACTAACATGTATTTACCACCAGTGTATGCCAGATACTGTTATATGTGCCTTTATTTGTGTTAATATATTTAATTTAATCCATGAGAAATGCTGTGAGGTAAATATTGTCTCCAATTCAGAAATAAGGATTCGGTGGCTTAGAGTGTTTAAGTTTACCCAAGGATATACAGATAGACTCTAAGCCACAAAATTCAAACTAAAATTTGATTTAAGATTTGTCTGGCTCCAAGGTCCATGCTTGCTTTTTCCACAATATCAGTAATTTTCACCTGTTTCCTTAGTAGTGGAGCCCTTTCTTTAAGAAAGTATCTAACACAGAAGACCAATGCATGAAACAGATAAAAATCAGGCCTCCCCTAATTCAACAGATTTGGTGACTCAGATTCCTTCTACTTAGTCACACTTTCCCCCCTTCCACTCATCCCCTACAACTCACTCTCAAGTTGTTTCTGATATAATACCTTGGAATGTTCTTGGATTTTGAGAAGCACAATTCAAAAATAATACCATGCTGCTCCACATTACTGGGCACATACTAGGAAGTAAAAAAAAAAAAAAAAATACTAACTGTATTTAGACTATCACTGACCTATGGAAACATTTCAGTAAAGGGCACAGAAGAAAACCTTTTTTCTTATAAAGGTTAAGGTAAAAAGATAAACAGATGAAAAGGAGTGGAAAATACCAAGTTTAAAAATAAAAGGGGGAAGCTGCACTTATAAGGTAGGAGAAATACCACATTTACTAGGGTGAATTTCTCAGTGTGAGGTTTATTCTTTGCTTTTGAGATTTGTTGATCCATTTTATTTTCCCATTAAATGTGAAATTTTACTCCACTACCTATAGTTTGGGAGGTGGTACTCCATTGGTGCTCTTTCCTAGCAATAAGTGTTCAAGCAAGAAACCAATTCAGTGTTTTGGATAGCATGGAGGTCTTACTCGATACTTCCATGATGCTTAGCAGGTGAGGAATAAATAAAATAAATAAAACAAAATTAATTAATTACATAAAATAAATAAAATAAAAATAAAATAAATACAAATAAGTGTCAGGTGATATTTCATTGTGGCATTGATTTGCATTTCCCTGATTATTAGTGATTTTTAGTGTCTTTTCCATGTACCCCTTGGCCATTTATATGTCTTCTTTGGAAAAAAGTCTATACAGGTCCTCTGCCCATTTTTTAAATTAGATTGTTTTCTGGGGGGTGCTGAGTTGTATAAGTTCTTTATATATGTCGAATATTAATCCCTTATCAGATATATCATTTACAAATGCTTTCTCTCATTCAGTAGGTTGTCTTTTTTTGTTTTATTGAGGGTTTCTTTTTCTGTTTAAAATATTTTTATTTTAATGTAGTTTATTTTTCCTTTTGTTTTCGTTGCCTTAAGAGACATATCTGGAAAAATGTAACAACCAATGTCAGAGAAATTACTGCTGTGTTTTCTTCTAGGATTTTTATAGTTTTAGGTCTCATATTTAGGCCCTCAATACATTTTTAGTTTTGTGTATGGTGTTAAGAGGTGGTACAATTTTATTTTTTCATGGAGCTGTCCAGTTTTCCCAGCATCATATATTGACGAGACTGTTTTTCAGCCTATTGTATAATAATAAAAAAAAAAGACAAGAATTTGAAATAGTTGGTGACAATGTGGAGGAAAAGGAAATTTTGTACACTGTTGGCAGGAATGCAAATTAGTACAGCCACTGTGGAAAACATTTTGGAGGTCCCTCAAAGAAGTAAAAATAGAAACACTATATGATCCACTAATTCCACTATTGGGTATTTACCTAAAGAAAAGGAAAACACTAATTTGAAAATATATAGGCACCACTATGTTTATTTCAGCATTATTTATAACAACCAAGATATGGAAGCAACCTAAGTGTCTATTAATAGACAAATGCATAAATGGATAGCTCAGTCAGTTAAGTGTGTGACTTTGGCTCAGGTCATGATCTCAGGGTCCTGGGATCAAGCCTCCCATTGGGCTCCACTCACAGAGGGGAGTCTGCTTCTCCCACCCCCTCTCCCTCTGCCCCACTCCCAACTTGCACTTGTGTTCTCTCTCTCAAATAAATAAATAAAATTTTGTAAAAATAAGATGTGGCAATATATAAAATGGAATATTACACAGCCATAAATATGATGAAATTTTGCCATTTCAGAAAACATGGGTGGACCTAGAAGTTATTATGTTAAGTGAAATAAGAATGAGAAAAATAAGTACCACATGATTCCATTCATAAAAGAAATCTTAGAGGTGCGGAGCAAGATGGCAGAGGAGTAGGAGACCTGGATTTCGTCTGGTCTCAGGAATTCAGCTGGATAGGGATCAAACCATTCTGAACACCTATGAACTCAACAGGAGATCGAAGAAAAGAATAGCAACAACTCTCTGAACAGAAAAACGACCACTTTCTGGAAGGTAGGACGTGCAGAGAAGTGAATCCGAGGCGATATTCGGGAGGATAGATGGCAGGGGAGGGGGCCTCCATCGGCTGCTTCTGGCAAGTGATATAGCAGTGGCGCACAAAATCAGAACTTTTAGAAGTCGGCTCCGCTGAGGGACATCGCTCTAGTGGCTAAGCAGGGGGTGGAACCCTCGTGGGACAGTGTGGTCTCAGGACCCTTGGGGTCACAGAAAGACCAGGGGTGCCTGAGTGCGGCAGAGCTTCCAGGTATCAGAGCGGGGAAGCTGGCTGCAGAGATGGAGCCGAGGAGTAGGCTCTCAGCTCAGGGTTGCCATAAACCATCATCTGTGGCACAGTCGGGCCACTGCTCCTCCAGCAGGGACCCAACAAGAGGCAGATCCGGGGAGACTCCCCTTCCTCCCCCGGGAGGAGCGGTGCGGGAGTGCACCACAGAGATCTGCTGGGTTTGGAGACTCCACACCACGTCCGGTGCCAGAGATAGAAATGCTTGGTCACAGGCCGGGTGAGCATGGAGTGTGGCTGGAGACCGGGGAGACAGAAGTGATTGACTGCTTTTCTCTGGGGGCTCACTGAGGAGTGGGGCCCTGAGTTCTCGGCTCCTCCCGGCCGGAGATTGGGAGGCTGCCATTTTCACTCTCATGCTCCAAAGCTGTACTGAAAGCTTGCAGGGAACAAAAGCTCCCAAGAGCAAACCCGAGCAGATTACTTAGCCCAGACCAGGCAAGGGTGGGGCAATTCTGCCTCCGGCAAAGACATTTGGGAAACAGGGCAACAGGCACCTCCCCCAGAAGATCAGCAAGAACAGCCAGCCAAGATCAAGATTACCGATCAATGAGAACAGCAGCACTCCAGTGCTAGGGGAATACTGCACATAGAATTTATGGCTTTTTTACCATGATTCTTTAGTCTTTCAAAGTTAAATTTTTAAACTATCTTTGTTTTTTTTTCTTGAATTTTTCTTTTTCCCTTTTTCAACCAACATCTTAACAATCCCTTTTTTAAAAAAAACATTTTTATTTTTCAGTTTTAGAGTCATATTCTATCCCTTCATAGTAGTTACCCTTATTTTTGGCATATATATATATATATATATATATATATATATATATATATATACATAAGTTGTTCTCTCTTTAAAATTTTGAGATACAGTTTCTTCTAACAGATCAAAATATACCCTAAATCTCTAGTGTATGGCTTTGTTCTAGTCTCCTGCCTGATCACATTCTCTCCCTTTTTTTTTCTTTTTTTTTAAACCTCTTCTTTCTTTTTTCAAACAACTTCTTATGTTATCAATTTATTTTATAAAATTTTTTGAAATTTTCATCTTTACAGTAATATTCCATTCCTTCATCATATCAACCCTTATTTTTGTACATATATAAGTTTTTCTTTCTTTAAAATTGTGGGAGGCACTTTCTTCTAACAGACCAAAGTATACCCAAAATCTAGTGTGTGGCACTGATCTATGCACCAGCCTGATCATATTTGATCATATTCTGTTTTTTTTGTTTTGTTTTGTTCTGTTTTTGTTTGTTTTTATCTTTTTGTTTTTCTTTTATTTTTCCTTTTCCTTTTTTCTTTCTTTCCCTTTATTTTCCCCTGGTTTCAGGTCTTTTCTGATTAGTATAGAGTATATTTTCCGGGGACGTTGTTACCCTGTTAGCATTTTGTTCTCTCATTCATCTATTCTCCTCTGGACAAAATGACAAGACAGAAAAAAATCACCTCAACAAAAAGAACAAGAGGTAGTACCGACTGCCAGGGACCGAATCAATATGGACATTAGTACGATGTCAGACCTAGAGTTCAGAATCATGATTTTAAAGATACTAGCTGGGCTTGAAAAAAGCATGGAAGATATTAGAGAAACCCATTCTGGAGAAATAAAAGAACTAAAATCTAACCAAGTTGAAATCAAAAAAGCTATTAATGAGGTGCAATAAAAAATGGGGGCACTAACAGCTAGGATAAATGAGGCAGAAGAGAGAATCAGTGATACAGAAGACCAAATGATGGAAAATAAAGAAGCTGAGAAAAAGAGAGATAAACAACTACTGGATCACGAAGGCAGAATTTGAGAGATTAGCAATACCATCAGATGAAACAACAGTGGAATAATTGGGATCCCAGAAGAAGAAGAAAGAGAGAGAGGGGCAGAAGGTATATTGGAGCAAATTATAGCAGAGAATTTCCCTAATTTGGGGAAGGAAACAGGCATCAAAATCCAGGAGGCACAGAGAACCCCTCTCAAAATCAATAAATATAAGTTCAACACCCCAACATCTAATAGTAAAACTTACGAGTCTCAGAGACAAAGAAAAAATCCTGAATGCAGCTCGGGAGAAGAGATATGTAACCCACAATGGTAGAAACATTAGATTGGCAATAGACCTATCCACAGAGACCTGGCAGGCCAGAAAGGACTGGCATGATATCTTCAGAGCACTAAATGAGAAAAATATGCAGCCAAGAATACTATATCCAGCTAGGCTATCATTGAAAATACAAGGAGAGATAAAAAGCTTCCAGGACAAACAAAGACTAAAAGAATTTGTGAACATGAAACCAGCCCTACAAGAAATATTGAAAGGGGTCCTCTAAGCAAAGAGAGAGCCTAAAAGCAACATAGACCAGAAAGGAACACAGACAACATACAGTAACAGTCACCTTACAGGAAATACAATGGCACTAAATTCACATCTTTCAATAGTTATCCTGAATGTGAATGGGCTAAATGCCCCAATCAAAAGACGCAGGCTATCAGATTGGATTAAAAAACAAGACCCATTAATATGCTGTCTGCAAGAGACTCATTTTAGACCCAAAGACACCCCCAGATTGAAAATGAGGGGATGGAAAACGATTTACCATTCTAACTACCACCAAAAGAAAGCTGGGGTGGCAATCCTTATATCAGACAAATTAGATTTTAAACCAAAGACTGTAATAAGATATGAGGAAGGACACTATATCCTACTTAAAGGGTCGATCCAACAAGAAGATCTAACAATTGTAAATATCTATGCCCCTAACATGGGAGCAGCCAATTATATAAGGCAATTAATAACAAAAGCAAAGAAACACATTGACAACAATACAATAATAGTGGGGGACTTTAACACCTCTCTCACTGAAATGGACAGATCATCTAAGCAAAAGATCTACAAGGAAATAAAGACTTTATTTTTTTTAAAGATTTTATTTATTTATTTGAGAGAGAGAATGAGAGAGAGAGAGCATGAGAGGGGGGAGGGTCAGAGGGAGAAGCAGACTCCCTGCCGAGCAGGGAGCCCGATGCGGGACTCGATCTCGGGACTCCAGGATCATGACCTGAGCTGAAGGCAGTCGCTTAGCCAACTGAGCCACCCAGGCGCCCGAAATAAAGACTTTAAATGACACACTGGACCAAACGGACTTCATAGACATATTCAGAACATTCCATCCCAAAGCAACGGAATACACATTCTTCTCTAGTGCCCATGGTACATTCTCCAGAATACATCACATCCTAAGTCACAAATCAGGTCTCAACCGATACCAAAAGATTGGGATCATTCCCTGCATATTTTCAGACCACAATGCTTTGAAACTAGAACTCAGTCACAAGAGGAAAGTCAGAAGGAACTCAAATACATGGAGGCTAAAGATAATCCTACTAAATAATGAATGGGTCAACCAGGAAATTAAAGAAAAATTTAAAAAAAAATCATGGAAACAAATGAAAATGAAAACACAACTGTTCAAAATCTTTGGGATGCATCAAAGGCAGTCCTAAGAGGAAAGTATATAGCAATACAGGCCTTTCTCAAGAAACAAGAAAGGTCTCAAATACACAACCTAACCCTACAGCTAAAGGAGCTAGAGAAAAAACAGGAAAGAAAGCCTAAACCCAGCAGGAGAAGAGAAATAATAAAGATCAGAGCAGAAATCAATGAAATAGAAACCAAAAGAACAGTAGAACAGATCAATGAAACTAGGAGCTGGTTCTTTGAAAGAATTAACAGGATTGATAACCCCCTGGCCAGACTTATCAAAAAGAAAAGAGAAAGGACCCAAATAAATAAAATCATGAATGAAAGAGGAGAGATCACAACCAACACCAAAGAAATACAAACATTTATAAGAACATATTATGAGTAACTATATGCCAGCAAATTAGATAATCTGGAAGAAATGGATGCATTCCTAGAGATGTATCAACTACCAAAACTGAACCAAGAAGAAACAGAAAACCTGAACAAACCTATAACCACTAAGGAAATTGAAGCAGTCATCAAAAATCTCCCAAAACACAAAAGCCCAGGGCCAGATGGCTTCCCAGGGAAATTCTACCAAACATTTAAAGAAGAATTAATACCTATTCTTCTGAAACTGTTCCAAAAAATAGAAATGGAAGGAAAACTTCCAAACTCGTTTTATGAGGCCACCATTACCTTGATCCCCAAACCAGACAAAGACCCCATCAAAAAGGAAAATTACAGACCAATATCCTTGATGAACATGGATGCAAAAATTCTCACCAAAATACTAGCCAATAGGATCCAACAGTACATTAAAAGGATTATTCCCAACGACCAAATGGGATTTATCCCTGGGCTGCAAGGTTGGTTCAACATCCGCAAATCAATCAATGTGATACAATACATTAATAAAAGAATGGACAAGAACCATATGATCCTCTCAATAAATGCAGAAAAAGCATTTGACAAAGCACTGCATCCTTTCTTGATCAAAACTCTTCAGAGTATAGGGATAGAGGGAACATACCTCAATATCATAAAAGCCATCTGTGAGTGTTGCTCCAGGGGTGTCCTACCTTTGTGGCCTGGTTTTGTTTGCCTTCAATCCTGTTGTCTGCAATGGCTCTCTGCCTGTTGTGGGCAGAGTCTGGTGCCCATGGTGTTAGTGGGCTGCTCTGGGGCTGCCTTGGGCTTGAGTTGAGTCAGACCAGGTGTTTGTCAGAGATGCAGTAGCACCAAACTTCAGGCACTGTCCCTGTGTAGTCCCCTGAGAAGCTTTTGTTGGTGGGTGAGGCCTGCAGTCAGACCCACTGCCTGCCCCCAGCCCACTGCTGGGGTCACAGTCAGACTGGTGTGTGGTTATCTTCCCCTTTCCCTGGGGCAGGACTCACTTTGGAGTGGTGCTGGCCCTTGTGTGGGCCATGCGCACACTGCCAGGCTTGTGGCACTGCTTTGATGGGATCTTGCCAAGAGGGATTGGAGGGGGTGGATCTGCTTTGCTGTGTCCTCTTGTCTATGCCGGGCTGCAGAGAGTCTGTTCTGCCAGTTTTTGGGCTGCTTTCTGGGTTATTTATCCTGACGTGGGTGCTTTCTAGGCGGCCACGCAGCAAGAGGTGAGCCCAGGGACATCCTACTCTGCTAAAAGGAAAAAATCTACAGCCAGAAATACTCTAGCCAGCATGGCTTTCATTTAGAATAGAGGGAGAGATCGACTTTCCCAGAAAAACAAAAATTAAAAGCAAAACCAGTGACGTCCCTGTCACACAAGATGCCATTGGCCTGTGGGACCCAAATTCACAGTTGACCGCCCTCCTGCCTGAGTCAGCATGCACGGCCTGCCACCTGCTAAATGCCAAGTTGACACGCCTTCACCTCAGATTGCCAAGGGCTCAAATTGACACTCTTCCCCTCAAATTCCAGCCCCTGTGCTCAAGTTTGTGCACAAAAGTGGGCATAATTATAACAGCAGAATGAAGCAACCCAAACATCTAACTATTTCTGTGGAATATAGAATGGATATAGGAGTGTGCTAGGCTGAGAACATCTCCAACAAGCACATCAAAGAACAATATATACAGCATGATTCTGGTTAGCAAAAAAAAAAAAAAAAAAAAAAAAAAAAACCCTGGGAAGAATAAAGCAAGATGAAACCAGAGAGGGAGACAAACCATAAGAGACTTCTTAAGCATAGGAAAGAAACTGAGGCTTGCTGGAGGGGAGGTGGAGGGGGATGGGGTAACTGGGTGGTGGGCATGAAGGAAGGCATGTGATAGAATGAGCACTGCGTATTGTATGCAACTGATGAATCACTGAACTCTACCTCTGAAACTAATAATACACTGTTTAATTAATTGAACTTAAAATTTAAAAAAAGGACCCCCCCCACACACACACACACTAAAACCATCTATGAAGAACACACAGAGAATACCATTCTCAATGGGGAAAAACTGAGAGCTTTCCCCCTAAGGTCAGGAACAGGGCAGGGATGTCCACTCTCACCACTGCTATTCAACATAGTATTAGAAGTCCTAGCCACAGCAATCAGACAACAAAAAGAAATAAAAGGCATCCGAATTGGCAAAGAAGTCAAACTGTCACTCTTTGCAGATGATATGATACTTTATGTGGAAAACACAAAAGACTCCACCACAAAACTGCTAGAACTCATACAGGAATTCAGTAAAGTGGCAGAATATAAAATCAATGCACAGAAATCAGTGGCATTCCTATACACCAACAGCAAGACTGAAGAAAGAGAAATTAAGGAGTAGATCCCATTTACAACTGCACTCAAAACCATAAGAGACCTAGGAATAAATCTAACCAAAGAGGCAAAGAATCTATACTCAGAAAACTATAAAATACTCATGAAAGAAATTGAGGAAGCCACAAAGAAATGGAAAAACGTTCCATGCTCATGGATTGGAAGAACAAATATTGTGAAGATGTCAATGCTACCTAGAGCAATCTACACATTTAATGCAATCCCTATCAAAATACCATCCACTTTTTTCAAAGAAATGGAACAAATAATCCTATAATTTGTGTGGAGCCAGAAAAGACCCCAAATAGCCAGAGGAATGTTGAAAAAGAGAAGCAAAGCTGGTGGCATCACAATTCCGGACTTCAAGCTCTATTACAAAGCTGTAATCATCAAGACAGTATGGTACTGGCATAAAAACAGACACATTGATCAATGGAACAGAATAGAGAGCCCAGAAATAGACCCTCAACTCTATGGTCAACTAGCTTTTAACAAAGCAGGAAAGAATGTCCAATGGAAAAAAGACAGTCTCTTCAACAAATGGTGTTGGGAAAATTGGACAGCCACATGCAGAAGAATGAAACTGGACCATTTCCTTACACCACACACAAAAATAGACTCCAAATGGTTGAAAGACCTAAATGGGAGACAGGAGTCCATCAAAATCCTAAAGGAGAACACAGGCAGCAACCTCTTCGACCTCAGCCGCAGCAACTTCTTCCTAGAAACATCGCCAAAGGCAAGGGAAGCAAGGGCAAAAATGAACTATTGGGATTTCATCAAGATAAAAAGCTTTTGCATAGCAAAGGAAACAGTCAACAGAACCAAAAGACAACTGACAGAATGGGAGAAGATAATTGCAAATGACATATCAGATAATGGGCTAGTATCCAAAATCTATAAATAACTTCTCAAACTCAATACCTAAGGAACAAATGATCCAATCAAGAAATGGGCAGAAGACATGAACAGACATTTTTCCAAAGAAGACATCCAAACGGCCAACAGACACATGAAAAAGTGCTCAACATCACTCGGCATCAGGGAAATCCAAATCACAACCTCAATGAGATACTACCTCACACCAGTCAGAATGGCTAAAATTAACAAGTCAGGAAAGGACAGATGTTGGCAGGGATGAAGAGAAAGGGGAACTTTCCTACGCTGTTGGTGGGAATGCAAGCTGGTGCAACCACTCTGGAAAACAGTATGGAGGTTCCTCAAAAAGTTGAAAATAGACCTACCATACGACACACAATTGCACTACTGGGTATTTTCCCCAAAGATACAAATGTAGTTATCAGAAGGGGTATGTGCACCCCGATGTTTATAGCAGCAATGTCCACAATAGCCAAACTATAGAAAGAGCCACGATGTCCATCGACAGATGAATGGATAAAGAAGAAGTGGTATATATATACAATGGAATATTATGCAGCCATCAATAGGAATGAAATCTTGCCATTTGCAACTACATGGATGGAACTGGAAGGTATTATCCTGAGCAAAATAAGTCAATCAGAGAAAGAAATGTATCATAAAACCTCCTGGATTTGAGGAACTCTTAATCTCAGGCAACAAACTGAGGGTTGCTGGAGTGGTGGGGGGGGGTGGGACGGGGTGGCTGGGTGATAGACATTGGGGAGGGTATGTGCTATGGTGAGCACTGTGAATTGTGTAAGATGGATGAATCACAGACCTTTACCTCAGAAACAAATAATACATTATATGTTAAAAAAAAAAGATAGCAGGAAGGGAACAATGAAGGGGGGGAAATCGGAGGGGAAATGAACCATGAGAGACTATGGACTCTGAGAAACAAACTGAGGGTTCTAGAGGAGAGGGGGGTGGGGGAATGGGTTAGCCTGGTGATGGGCATTAAAGAGGGCACATACTGAATGGAGCACTGGGTGTAATATGCAAACAATGAATCATGGAATGCTACATCAGAAACTAATGATGTAATGTATGGTGATTAACATAACATAATAAAAAATAAATAAAAATAAAAATATATAGACACCAGGGCATCAAGCAAATCTCAGAGGTCCAAAAGGAAAGTAGACTATTGTTATATTAAGAGGTTGCTTTTCAAATTAAAGTCTTTTTTTTAATTTAATTTAATTTTATTATGTTATGTTAGTCACCATACAGTACAGCATTAGTGTTTGATGTAATATTCCATGATTCATTGTTTTCGTATAGGTTTCCATAGCTTTCACTTAAGGCTTCTATTGTCATTGTCAATGTTATAGTCAATATCTAAGTCATTTTTATAGACTGTATAATTAAGCATCCAGAGAGCTCTTTTTTCTTTTGAATATTAAATGATAAGTTCCACCTGCCTAAAGAATGCAAGTATTATGTGTTTCCTTCAAAGTATTCAAAACCAGCAGTTTAAGAGCTTCGGGAAGATGGCAATAGCGTAGGAGGACCCTAGGCATGTCTCACCCCATGAATACAACTAGCTAACTATCAAATGATTCTTAATACCCCAGAAATCAACCTGAAGATTGACAGAACAAACTCCACAACTAAAGGGGAAAATAGGCCACATCAACTAAGGTAGGAAGAGCAGATACATGGTTCAGGGAGAAACAAATAACGGGTACTATGGAGGGGAGTGTGCCAAGGTCATGGAATAGGGCAAGAGAGAGGACCACACAAGGGAAAGCATGAAGAGAACAGTTCCCCAAAGCCCTTGGCTGGGAAAAAGAGTAACACTGACTTTCATGAGTTCTTGCAAACAGTGGTGCTTAAAGCCTGGAGTTTTAAATGTAAGCAGGCTTGGCTGGGATAGGGCCCTGAGGGCACTGCCTTGCTCTCAAACACAGTCCAAAAAAAAAAAGCAGGTGAAGACAGCAAGGAAACAGCCATTTAAAGAATGCCTGGGGCACAGAAGGGGGAGAGTATTTGCTCCTCATGGAGCAGGTCCCTCAGAGCCAGCATTCACTAAGAAACATCTCTAGGAACAAAGAAGCTGGTTGGTGCCATTTCTCTGTCCCACTCCTCAGCATAAACACAGAGCCACCCGCTAGAGGAGGGACAATACAGACACTGGATGCCTAAGTTGCTTACACCAAATTCCATACCCCTGCAGTCTGGCAGGACTGTGCTTCTCAGTCAAGCCTGCCTCATACCGGCAGAGGACCCCTTCCCAAGAAGACAAGGAGAAATGCCTACTCACACCATATCTCCAAACCAGGGATGTCTAAAGAGGTTTCAGATCTAGGTGTAAGTTGTATACAGTCTCATTTAACAAGTTGACCAAAGCACACCTAGTTAAAACTTGCCACATTCTGACCAAAGACGAAATAGGGCTCACTGCAGGCAAGCAGTGTATCTACAGATGACTGGCCTGAAGGACAAAACAGCCAAAACACAAAAGCAGAGGGTATGCAGCACACAACAGAGACAGTCCCTGAAGCACTAAGCCCTGGACAGTACATGACCTCTTCTTCATAAAGCCAACACTTGCAGGAGCAGGAAACATAATGGGCTTTTCTAAAACACAGAAGAAGACAGAGACTTAGACAAAATACCAAGTTGGAGGAATTCATCCCAAGTGAAAGAACAAGATAAGGTCATGGCCAGAAATATAAGTGAAACTAGATTTCTAATCTAGTGAAATCTAAATGATATAAGTAAGATGCTTGATGGAGAATTTAAAGCAACAATCATAAGGATATTCACTAGGCTTGAGAAAAGAATGGAAGACTTCAGGAAGGTCCTTCCTGCAGAAATGAAAGACTTCAGAAAGAATCAGTCAGATATGAAGAATGCAATAGCTGAGATTGTAACCAGGCTTGATGCAATGAAAATAAGGCTAGAAGAAACAGAGGAACAAATAAGTGATATAGAACACAAAATAATGGAAAATAATGAAACTGAAAAAAGAGAAAGAATAATTGTGGAACTCAGGAATACACTTAGGGAACTCAGTGATTCCATCAAATGTAATAACTTTTGTATTATAAGAGTCCCAGAAGAAGAAGAGAGACAAAATGGGGCAGAAAATTTATTTGAGGAAATAATAGCTGAAAACTTCCCTAATGTGGGGATGGATAGAAACATCCATATTCAAGAGCCTCAGAGAACAGCCATAAAAATCAACTAAAGCTGGCCAACAGCAAGATATATTATAATTAAATTTGCAAAATGTAGTCATAGAAAAACAAATTGTAAAAGCAGTAAGATAAAAGAAGTCCTTAACTTACAAAGGAAGACCCATAAGTCTAGCTGCAGATCACTCAGCCAGAAGAGAGGGCATGATATATTCAAAGTGCTGAATGGTAAAAATCCGCAGACAAGAATACTCTATCCAGAAAGTCTATCATTCAGAATAGAACGAGAAATAAAGAATTTCCCAGATGAACAAAAACTAAAGGAGTTTGTGACCACTAAACCAGCTCTGTAGGAAATATTAATGGGGACTCTTTGAGAGGAAAGGAAAGCCCCAAAGAGACAAAGACAAGAAAGGAACAAAAAAATCTCCAGAAACAAGGACCAAACAAGTAAAAATTAATGGGAGTAAATACATATCTATCAATAATTACCCTAAAATTAAATGGCCTAAATGCTCTAATCAAAAGACATAAGGTGTCAGAATGGATAAAAACACAAGACCCATCTCTATGCTGCCTTTGTAAGACACATATTAGACCTAACGACACCTGCAGAGTGAAGTGAGGGGATGCAGAAATATTTATCATGCAAATGGATGTCAAAAGAAAGTTGGAGAGGGTGGGGGATGGGTTGGCCTGGTGATGGGTATTAAAGAGGGCACATACTGCATGGAGCACTGGGTGTTATATGCAAACACTGAATCATGGAACACTACATTAAAACTAATGATGTAATGTATGGTGATTAACATAACATAATAAAAATAAATTTAAAAAATAATAAAGTTAAAAACTAAAAAAAAAGAAAGTCGGAGTAGCAATATTTATATCAGACAAACTGTTTTAAAACAAAGACTGTAACAGGAGACCAAAAAGGGAATTATATCATAATAAAGGGGAAAATCCAACGAGAAGATCTAACAATTATAGATATTTATGCACCATACATGAGAGCACTCAAATACATAATACAATTAATAACACAAAGGAATTCACTCATAATAATACAATAATGGTTGGGGATGTTAATACGTCACTTACATCAATGGATAGATCATCTGAACAGAAAATTAACAAGGAAACAATGGCTTGGAAGACAGAATGGACCAGATGGACTTAGATATATTCAGAATATTTGATCCTAACACAGCAAAATACACATCATTTTCAAGTGTTCATGGGACATTCTCCAGAACAGATCACATACTAGTTCACAAATCTGACTTCAACAAGAACAAAAAGATTAAGATCATACCATGCAACTTTTCTGACCACAATGCTATGAATCTAGAAGTCAACCACAAGAAAAAATGTGAAACTACCACAAATACATGGAGGTTAAACAACATGCTACTAAAGATGAATGGTTCAACCAGGAAATCAAAGAAGAAATTAAAAAAAAAAAAAAAAAAAAAAACATTGAAACAAATGAAAATGAAAATACAACCATCCAAAACCTTTAGCATTATTTAGCCAGGGATACTTTAGGGAAGTATTTAGCAAGACAGACCTACCTTAAGAACTAAGAAAAATCTCAAATAAATAACTTAAACTTACATGTACAGGAATAGAAAACAACAACAACAACAAACAAAGCCTAAAGCTAACAGAAGGAGGGAAATAATAAGGATTAGAGCAGAAATAAATGATACAAAAAACTAAAAATACAATAGAACAGATCAATGAAAGTAGGAGTTTATTCTTTGAGAAAAATAATAAAATTGATAAACCCCTAGCCTGACTTATCGAAAAGAAAAAAGAAAGGAAGCAAAATAAATAAATAAATAAATAAAACCACAAATGAGAGAGGAGAAATAACCACACAGAAATACAAACAATTATAAGAGAATGTTATGAAAAACTATATGCCAACAAATGGGACAACCTGGAAGACATGTGTAAATTCCTAGAAACAAGCTACCAAAACTGAAACAGGAAGTAATAGAAAATTGAACATAGCTATAACCAGAAAAAAAAAAAAGAAACAATTAATTAAACTAATTACTTTGAATTAGTAATAAAAAGCCTCCCAAACAAATAAAAGTCCATGGCCAGATAGCTTCACAAATATTTAAAGAAGAGTTAATGCCTATTCTTCTCAAACTATTAAAAAAAAAAAACAGAAATGGAAGGAAAACTTCCAAATTCATTCTATGAGGAAGCATTATCCTGATTCCAAAACCTGACAAGGAGCCCAGTAAAAAAGAGAATTACAGGCCAATATCCCTGATGAACATGGATACAAAAATTCTCAAAATAATATTAGCAAATTGAATCCAACAGTACATTAAAAGAATCATTCACTATGATCAAGTGGGATTCATTCTTGGGCTTCAAATTCTTGCTTCAATATTCACAAGTCAATCAACATGATACCCCACATTAATAAAATAAAGGATAAGAACCATATGATCATTTCAGTAGATACAGAAAAATCATTTCACAAAGTATAACATCCACTCATGATAAAAACCCTCAACAAAGTAGGGATAGAGGGAACACACTGCAACATAATAAAGACTATTTGTGAAAAAACCACAGCTAATATCATCTTCAATGAGGAAAAACTGAGAACTTTTCCTTTATGGTCATGAACATGACAGTGATGCCCACTCTTACCACTGTTATTTAACATAGTATTGGAAGTCCTAACCACAGCAATCAGATAACAAATAGGAATAAAATGCATCCAAATTGGCAAGGAAGAAGTAAAACTTTCACTATTTGCAGATTACATGATACTCTATATAGAGAACTGGAAAACTCCTCCAAAGAATCGCTAGAATTGATATGCAAACTCAATAACGTTGCAGGATACATAATCAACATACAGAAATCTATTCCATTTTTGTACACTAATAATGAAGCAGAAGAAAGAGAAATTAAGGAATCAATTCCATTTACAATTGCACCGAAACTTTAAGATACTTAAGAATAAACCTAATCAAGAGGTGAAAGACTTTTATTCTGAAAACCACAAAACACTGATGAAAGAAATTGAAGACACAAACAAATGTAAAGACATTCGATGCTCGTGGATTGGAAGAACACATATTATTAAAATGTCTATGCTACTGAAAGCAATCTACACATTTAATGCAATCCCTATCAAAACATTTTCACAGAGGTAACACTAACAATCCTAAACTTTGTGTGGTACTACAGAGGTAGAAAAATCAAGCCTAAACTTTGTATGGTACTGCAAAAGACTGAATAGCCAAAGCAAACGTGAAAAAGAAAAGCACACCTGGAGATATCACAATTCTGGACTTCATATAATATTGCAAAGCTGTAGTGCTCAAGAATGTATAGTACTGACAGAAAAATAGAGACATAGATCAATGGAACAGATTAGAATACCCAGAACAGATTAGAATACCCATTGAGCAAACTAATAGATGATGTTGGTTTCATTTTTAGTATTATTTTTTAGTGCAACTATTTCTTTGATCCCTTTTGGATATAAACACTGTTGTACTGAATAAGAATGCTGACTCTTATATAATGTATCTCCACAGCATCTACTAAAAATAAAATCTGATCAAATTAGCTTATCTAACTTTTAATTCAAAAGCAATAACCTTCTTCTTACAATGAACTACTTATCTTTTTAACATCAGTATAATAATAATGATAATATGAATAGCTTTACCCTTACTAAGCACTTACTATGTGATATGCACCTTATATAGAGTAATACCTATTAATATTATCCATGTTTTATAAATAGCAGATTGAAATTTAGAAATATTGTTATTAAAGCCCAAGATCGCAGCTAGTAAATGACAAAACTGGCACCCAAACTCAGATTTGAAATGGAAATCCATGATTTTAATCATTACTGCATCTAAGTGAAGAACATTTTTTTTTAAGATTAGAAAGGATAGTGTTTTATGAAGTTAGCTAATGCTAAATGATGGTAACCTCTATGGAATCAATTTATTATTTGTCTCCCACCCCCTTGTGGATGACTGAGTCAGGTGGTGCTGTACTCTGCTTTCTTTAACACTGTGTTCCATCTGTTTCAAGGATTACCATGTTTGCCTGGGACAGTTCCAGTCTCTGCATTTTGTCCCAGTATAAATATTAATAGCATCTTCTTTCAATCTCAAACGCATTCAGTTTTGGATAGTAAATTCCTTGGCCACCTAACTTTGACCTATAGCAATACAAGTGGTGACTGGAAATTAAAATACTTTTCCAATTTGGGCATTCTCCTACTTAGGTAAGAATGGCATTGCCATAACATTTTGGCACCAATTTTCCTTCTTTATCCATCATTCTTAAGTACCTCAGAAGAAGGGATAAGGCATAGAAAGTGCAAATAGTGGCAGAAAGAGAGGATAATGAAGATACACCTTGACACAATTTTGCTGAAGGCTAGAACCCCAATTGGATTTCTTCTCATTTATCTACCTCATTAGTTTCTGCTTCTCTGTATTTTTGCCTGCACTTTTAAGTAACAGTTGTGTTTTCTCTTATTAACGAATCCCATGTTAATCTAAATGCCAAATACTAAATTTAATACCAAATGGAATTCTGCTCCTTGAGCCCTCATGGATCTTATCTTCATGTAGAATCACTTTAATTCACATTTGGGTAGTAAACAAAGGACATTGTTTAACGAAAGGACATTAATGAACAAATGCGTACTGGCCAGGATATGCTTTAGTAAATAACATTCATTAGGAGGCAGCATGGTCCATAAAGGGCAGGTTGCTCTAAAATGAGGACGATCTTGTATCGAATACTGGTTCTACCCCAACCCTGCATATCCTTGAACATGTCACATCCTTGCTATAAGCCTCAGTTTCTCCATATGTAAAATGAGAGCTGTGGGCTTAATGATAGCTAAGCTTCCTTTCAGTTCAGACTTTCTTTGATTTTACTCACAAAAATTCATGACATGTTCATTCTCCAAGTGGCAGTTGTGATTTCCAAAGCTTTGCAAATAAACTTGAAATCATTCTACCGGAAGTAAAAGCTGGACTGTCTGGCTGATGAATAATCTGGGAGAGGGGAGGGGTGAGTAAAATCACAGAAACATGATTACCAAGGGACACATTTATCCCCCTTAAAAGAACAAACTGTTTTTAAGCACTTCTGAAGCCTCCATTTTCATACAAATCCATTTACATACAAATTCCTGATGACAAATATTCTCAATTCATTAAACTAGCTCCCAGAGGCCCCATACTTGGCAACACTTTGTTAGCTGGATTCAGGTTGCTTTAGTCCTTGATTATAATAAAATTGCTTTTCAAATATTCTATCATTTTTTTAATTTAAAAAATTTTAATTAAAAAAAATTATTCAGGTCCCAATTAGACTGAATTAGCAAGGTTTTGTATTACCGCATTTTTTGTTAATTAAGCTCTGCCAAGGCCCTAACCACAGAATAGCCATCTCCAGCTGCGCCCTGGCCTTTTCTCCAACTCAGTCAGTGTGAGAAGCACTGTTGCTTCTTGAGTGCCCACTGCGCCAGGGGCAGCCACATGGACCTAATTGGAAAGGGTCTTCTCCTACCCTCCTAAAATATTTTCTTCCCTTGGTATGCATTAATCCTTCTTCTCCATACTGGATGATTTTATGGAAATCTCTCCCAGACTTTTCTTTTCATGGGCATGACAGTTGTTTGGGAGGAGCTAGGATTAACATGGTAAAACAATCCAGGAAACCACCATATCCCCAAAAGGAATCTGGAGAGTTTCTAGGCCAGACTATCCAAAAAATGTGGTCTGTGAACTACCTACATCAGTAACACCTAAGATACTTGTTTAAAATTCAGATTCTTGGAAGCTACTTCTAGAACTATTAAGTTAAAATCTTTAAAGATTGTAGTAGGAGGTATATTTTTTACATGTCTCTCAGACGATTCTGACACAAACGAAATTATGAGAATCACTGTAAGTCTATGTCATCAGACATATAGAATGAGGGAAAAAGAACATTGGGTAAACCTCTGAGAGAGCTAATGCTGGTATTCGTTTTGGCAAGGAAGTCCTCTCAGAACTCACGAAGATACAACCATGTCAATAATAATTGCTTATAAAAGATAACAATTATTGAGTACTTAACCACGTGCCAGCCATTTTGCTAAATGTTTTATTATTATCATTATCACCACTAAGAACAGGCACTATTTATAGAGCTTACTTCATCTTTTATTAGCTTTAACCCACTGAAATCTCTCAACAATTATATGGAGTAGCCTTTATTGTTGTTGTTGTTGTTGTTATCATAGTTGTTATTATTATCCTTTCTGGATAAAAAAAGAAAACTTGAAGCTAAGAGAAGTTACACTATTCTGTAAATTTTAAGTACCTAGTGAAGAGGCAAAGCACGGAAGTGAAGTGTTTTCCTCCTAGATAGTGAGCTCCAAAAAGGCAAGGACAAAACCTGCTTTGACTCAGTCCCACTTGCCAAAGTAGAGCCTGTACTGAGCAGGGGTCTACCTTGAGTTAAACTGAAATGAGGTTAAGGCTGTCCTCGAATGTAAAAGACTGGAGGGGGAGTCTTTAGAGTGGAATAGTTGGGAAGAGCCAAGGACTGTGAAATGTAACTTCTACCCTGACCACCTCCAGTAAGTTCAAGCACTTTGGTTCTCAGAATCTCTCTCTTATCTTCTCCCCCATTGAACTTTATAAACACAACAGAAGCAGAGTAAAGAAAGCAGGAACAAACAGACAATTCTTCCCTAGCTATGTCCTAATGGGGTCATGTGCTCCTTGTCTCATCCTTTATATGCTTCATTATTAAAAATAAATATCACTTTACACCAGTCAGAATGGCTAAAATTAACAAGACAAGGAACATCAAATATTGGCGAGGATGCAGAGAAACCCTCTTACACTGCTGGTGGGAATGCAAGCTATTACAGGCACTCTGGAAAACAGTATGGAGGTTCTTCAAGAAGTTAAAAATAGAGCTACCCTATGACCCAGCAATTGCACTTCTATGTTTTTGCCCCAAAGATACAGATGTAGTGAAATGAAGGGGTACCTGCACCCCAATGTTCATAGCAGCAATGTCCACAATAGCCAAACTGTGGAAAGAGCTGAGATGCCCTTCAACAGATGAATGGAAAGAAGATGTGGTTCATATATACAATGGAATATTACTCAGCCATCAGAAATGATGAACACTTACTGCTTAGTTTACATCAATGTGGATGGAACTGGAGGGTATTATGCTCAATGAAATAAGTCAGTCAGAGAAAGACAATTATCATATGGTTTCACTCATATATGGAATATAAGAAACAGTGAAGAGGACCATAAGGGAGGGGAGGGAAAACAGACTGGGAAGAAATCAGAGAGGGAGACAAACCATGAGAGACTCTTAACTATGGGAAACAAACAGCGTTGCTGAAGGGGAAGTGGGTGGGTGGATGGGATAACTGGGTGATGGGCATTAAGGAGAGCCCATGATGTGCTAAGCAGTGGGTGTTATTATACACAACTGATGAATTGTTGAACCTACATCTGAAACTAATGATGTACTATGTGTTGGCTAATTGAATTTAAATTTTAAAAAATAAAATAAAAAATAAAAAAACAAATCTTGGTATGACTCTAATAAAAATGGGTTTTAGTTCTTTTCTTTACCACTATAGCCCTTTAACAAGATTTAATTTTTCTTTCTAAAAAATTGCATTATTTTAATTTTATTTTATTTCAACTTCTTAAGCAATTGGAGTCCAACTAACAAAAAGACATGTTTAATGAGAAAACTTGCTGCTCTCTGGTTAAGAAATGTTGAATAGATTTCAGCAGAAAATAGATCACAATCTTTATCAGGTTGAGAAACATCCCTTCTTATTCCAGTTCATAAAGACTATCAGGAATGGAGTGGGGAGCTAAGATGACATTGGAGTAGGAGAATCCTAGGCTCATCTCATCTTTCAAACACAGCTAGGTAAACTCAAATCCTTCTAAATACTCTAGAATCAACCTGAAGACTAACAGAACGAACTCCACAACTAAAGGGAGACAAGAAGCCACATCAAAGAAGGTAGGAAGTGCAGAGCTGTGGTTTAGGGGAGAAATGGATCCCACGTGCTGCAGAGCGGAAGTCATAGATAAAGGTGAGAAAGAGAGAGAGAGGAGCACAGAAGGGAATGTACAAAGGGAACATTTCTCCAAAGCCACTGGCTGGAAACAAGAGGCTGATTTGCGTGAGTTCTTGCAACCAGCAGGGCTTAAAGACTGGACTTTTAAAAGTCAGTGGGCTTGGCTAGGATAGAGCCCATAAGACAGTACCCTACTCCTGGAGAACAGGCAGGCAAACAACCTGAGGGTAGATAGCATGGAAACAGCAAACTGAAGAACACCTGGGGCACACACAGGGGACATTGTTCACTCCTCCTCGAGTGTGTCCCTGAGAGGCAGCTTTCACAGACACCTCTCTGGGGAGAAAGGAGCCTGCTGGCACCATTTCCCTACCCTGGCCCTCAGCATAAACACAGAGTCACCTGCTGAAAACAACACAGAGACAAAACTGGCTGCCTAATTTGCTTATACAAAGTCCTGACCCCCTCTGCTCTGATCCTACTGCCCTTCTCAGTCAAGCTTGCCTCAGTCCCAGCATGGCAAGCCCCTTCCTCAGAAGACCAACAAAAGCCTCTATGCACACCACATTGCTAAAGCCTGGTGTTTTAAAAACCAGGAATTATGGCTGGGATAGAGCCTGGAAGGCAATGTGTTGCTCCTGGAGAGAAGGCAGCCAAACAATGCTGAGGTGGACAGTGTGGAAACAGCTATCTGAAAAAGACCTGGGCACACAGGGCAGAGGTTATTTCTCAGGGAAGCACCCTGAGATACAGTGTTCACAGGGGCAGTACTCCAGGGACAAAATAGTCTGTTTCCAACACTTCCCTCCTCTACCCCTCAACATAAACACAGAACCACCTATGAAAACCATCACAGCACTGACACTGGCTACCTAAACTGAATACACCAAGTCCCAGCTCCCAGCACTCTATTGGGACTGCACATCTCAGTCAAGCTTGCCTGTCTCAGCACATGGGGCCCTGTCACCAGAAGACAAGCAGAAACCCTTTCCCACACCACATCTCCTGACCAGAGACTTCTGCAGGACTTCATTTCTAGTGGAAGTAGTATCAGGACTCATTTCACAAGCAGAAGAGTATGCCTAGTTAAAACTGCTACATTCTGGCCAAGGACCAAATACTACCCACTGTAAGCAAGGAGAGCCTCTACAGATGACTGGCCTAAAAGATAAAACAGCCAAAACACAACAGCAGAGTGTACGCAGCACACAACAGAGACAGTCCCTGAAGCACTAGGCCCTGGACAGTACATGACCTCTTCTTCATAAAGCCAACACTTGCAGGAGCAGGAAACATAATGGGCTTTTCCAAAACACAGAAGAAGGTAAAGATTTAGAAAAATATCAACTTAGAGGAATTCATCCCAAATGAAAAAACAAGATAAGGTCATGGCCAGAAATATAAGTGAAACTAGATTTCTAAATCTAGTGAAATCTAAGTGATATAAGTAAGATGCTTGATGGAGAATTTAAAGCAACAATCGTAAGGATATTCACTAGGCTTGAGAAATGAATGGAAGACTTCAGGGAGGCCCTTACTGCAGAAATAAAAGACTTCAGAAAGAATCAGTCAGACATGAAGAATACAATAACTGAGATTGTAACCAGGCTTGATTCAATGAACACAAGGCTAGAAGAAACAGAGGAAAAAATAAGTGACATAGAACACACAATTATTTAAAACCACGAAACGGAAAAGGAGAAAGAATAATTGTGGAACTCAAGAATACATTTAGGGAACTCAGTGACTCCATAAAATGTAATTACATTATGGGAGTCCCAGAAGAAAAAGAGAGACAAAATGGAGCAGAAAATTTATTTGAGAAAATAATAGCTGAAAACTTCTCTAATCTGGAGAAGGAAACAGACATCCAGATCCAGGAGGCACAGAGAATGGCCATCACAATCAACAAAAGCAAAATAAGTCAGTCAGAGAAAGACAAATATTAGACAATTTCACTCACATGTGGAATTTAAGAAGCAAAACAGATGAACACAGGGGAAGGGAAGAAAAAATAAAATAAGCTGAAATCAGAGAGGGAGACAAACCATAAGAGACTCTAAACCACAGGGAACAAACTGAAGTCTGCTGGAGGGGCGGTGGGTGGGGGGATGGGGTAACTGGGTGATGGGCATTAAAAGAGAGTACTTGATGTAATTAATACTGGGTGTTACATGCAACCGATGAATCACTAAATTCTACCTTTGTAACTAATAACACACTATTTGTTAATTAAACTGAATTTAAATAAAAAAATTAAAAATCGACAAAAGCAGGCCAACACCAAGACATATTGTAATTATATTTGCAAAATATAGTTATAAAGAAAAAAATCTTAAAAACTGCAAGACAAAGGAAGACCCATAAGCCTAGCTACAGATTTCTCAACAGAAACGTGGTAAGTCAGAAGAGAGTGGCATGACATTCACAGTGCTGAATAGGGAAAACCTGCAGCCAGGAATACTCTAACCAGCAAGGATATCATTCAGAAAGAAGGAGAGATAAAGAGTTTCCTAGAGAAACAAAAACTAAAGGAGTGTGTGAACTCTAAACCAGCCTTGCAAAAGAATATTAAAAGGAAATCTTTGAGTGGGAAGGAAAGACCAAAAGTGACAAAGAAAGGAAAGGAACAGAGAAACTCTCCACACAATGAAAAAAACAAGTAATAAAATAGCACTAAATACATATCTACCAATAATTACTCTGAAAGTAAATGGACTGAACTTTCCAATCAAAAGACATAGGGTACCAGAATGAATTAAAAAACAAAAACAAAAAAATAAGACCTGTCTATATGATGCCTATGAGAGACAAATTTTAGCCCTAAAGACACCAGCAACTGAAAGTGAGGGAATGGAGAAATATTTATCACACAATTCGAGGTGAAAAGAAAACCAGAGTAGCCATACTTATATTGGACAAGCTAGACTTTTAAAAAAGACTGTAGAAGAGATGAAGAAGGGCACTATATCATCATAAAGGGGACAATCCAAAAGAAGATCTAACAATTGTAAGTATTATGCCCCTAACATGGGAACACCCAAATATATAAGACAATTAATAATAAACATAAAGGAACTCATTGATAATAATACAATAATAGTAAGGAATTTTATCACCTCACTTACATCAATAGACAGACTAAGTAGAAACTCAACAAGAAAACACTGGTTTTGAGTGTCACAATGAACCAGATGGGCTTAACATATATATTCAGAACATACCATCCTAAAGTAGCAGAACACACATTATTTTCAAGTGCACATGGGACATTGTCCAGAATAGATCACATACTAGGTCACAAATCTGACCTCAAAAATTACAAAAAGAATGAGATTCATACCATGTATATAACCTGAACAAAACACTATGAAACTTGAAGTCAACCATAAGAAAAAAGGTAGAAAGATGATAAATATGTAAAGAAAAAATGTAGAAAGATGAGGTAAAACAACATGCTACTAAAGAGTGAATGGGTCAACAAGAAAATCAAAGAAGAAATTTTAAAAATACAGGTAAAAAGTGAAAATGAAAACACAACAGTCCAAAACTTTTGGCATACACCAAAAGCGTTGTTAAAAGGGAACATATAGGGGCACCTGGGTGGCTCAGTCATTAAGCGTCTGCCTTCGGCTCAGGTCATGATCCCAGGGTCCTGGGATCGAGCCCCACATTGGGCTCCCTGCTCCACAGGAAGCCTGCTTCTCCCTCTCCCACTCCCCCTGCTTGTGTTCCCTCTCTCACTGTGTCTCTCTCTGTCAAATAAATTAATTAATTAATTAATTAAAAATTTAAAAAAAAGGGAACATATACATTATTGCAGGCCTAACTTAAGAAGCAGTACAAATCTAAATTAAACCACCTAACCTTGTATGTAATAGAACTAGAAACAAAATAAACCAAGCCAAAAGCCAGCAGGAGGAAGGAAATAATATTAGAGCAGAAATAAATGATATAGAAAATTTAAAAAATACAATAGAACAGATCAATGAAACCAGGAGCTGTTTCTTTGAAAAAAATATTAATGAACTTGATAAACTCCTAGCTAGAATTATCAAAAAGAAAAAAGAAAGGACCCAAATAAATAAAATCACAAATGAGAGAGGAGAAATAACAACCAACACCACAGAAATAAAAACAATTACAAGACGATATTATGAAAAACTATATGCCAACAAATTGAACAACCTGGAAGAAATAGCAGATAAAGTACAAAAATTGAAACAGGAAAAAACAGAAAACTTGAACAGTTTGATAGCCAGCAAAGTAACTGAATCAGTAATAAAAAAAATCTCCCAACAAACAAAAGTCTAGGGCCAGATGGCTTCACAGATGAATTCTATGAAACATTTAAAGAAGAGCTAATACCTATTCTTCTCAAACTATTCCAAAAAAATAGAAATGGAAGGATAACATCCAAACTTATTCTATGAGGCCAGCATTACTGTGGTTCCTAAAATGGATAAAGACTTCATAAAAAAGAGAACTACAGGCCCATATCTCAGATTAACATGGATGCAAAAATTCTATACATAATACTAGCAAACTGAATTCAACAGTATATTAAAAGAATCATTCACTACAATCAAGTGGGATTTATTCCTGGGCTGCAAGTCCAGTTCAATGTTTGAAAATCAATCAAAGTGATACACCACGTTAATAAAAGTAATGATAAGAAACATGATCATTTCAACTGATGCAGAAAAAGAATTTAACAGAGTACAACATTCATTCATGATAAAAACCCTCAACAAAGTAATACTAGAGGGAACATACCTCAACACAATAAAGGCTATACATGAAAAACCTTGAATTAAAACATCCCCACTGGGAAGAGTTTTCCTGTATGGTCAGAAAGAAGACAGGGATGTTCACTCCCACCACTGCTATTTGACATAGTACTGGAAGTCTTAACCTCAACAATCAGACAACAAAAGAAATTAAAAGCATTCAACTCATCAAGGAAGGAGCAAAACATTCACTATGTGCAGATGGCATGATATTCTATATAGAAAACCTGAAAGACTATAATAAAGACTAATAGAACAGATGCACAAATTCAGGAAAGTTGCAGGATATTAAAAAAAAATCAAGGGACAGAAGTCTGTTGCATTTCTATATACCAATAATGAAGGAGCAGAAAGAAAAATTAAGAAAACAATCCTATTTCCAATTACACCAAAAACCATAAGATACTTAGGCATAAATCTAACTAAAGTGGTGAAAGACCTGTATTCTGACAACTATACAACACTGATGAAAAACATTCCGTGTTCATTTATTACAAGAACAAATATTGTTAAAATGTCTATACTAGGTAAAACAATCTACACATTTAATGAAATCCTTATCAAAATACCAACAGCATTTTTCATAGAGTTAGAATAAACAATCCTAAAATTTATATGGTACCTTCAAAGACCCCAAAGAGTAAATCAACCTTGAGAAAGAAAAGCAGAGTTTTATATATTTTATACATTTATGCATTTATAATAATATATATGTTAGTAATATTATTATATAATATTACAAAGCTGTAGTGACCCAACAGAATGGTTTGGTACACAAATAGACACATAGATGAATGGAAGAAAATAGAAAACCCATAACTATGTGGTCAAATAATCTTTGACAAAGCAGGAAAGAATATCAAATGGAAAAGAAGGCAGTCTCTTCAACAAATGGTTTTGGGAAAACTGGACAGCAACATGCAAAAGAAACTCGCTCACTTTCTTATACCATACACAAAAATAAATTCAAAATGGATGAATGACCTAAACGTGAGACAAGAAAGAAAGCATTAAAATCCTAGAGAAAAACACAGTAACCTCTTTGACATTGGCTATAGCAACTTCTTTCTACATAGGTCTCATGAAGTAAGGGAAACAAATGCAAAAATAAACTATTAGGACTTCAAAGTACAAAGCTTCTGCACAGTGAAGTAACAATAAACAAAAGTCAAAGGTAATCTACAAAGTGAGACTAGACTTTTGCAGATGACATATCTGATAAAGGGTTAGTATACAAAATATATAAAGAACTTACAAAACTCAACACCCAAAAAACAAATAACCCAATTAAAAAATGAGTAGAAGATATGAATAGACATTTTCTGAAGAAGACATATAGATGGCCAACAGACACACGAATAGAAGCTCAACATTACTCATCATCAGGGAAATACAAATCAAAACTACAATGAGGTATAACCTCAATCCTGTCAGAATGGTAAAATCAACAATACAAAAAATAACTGGTGTTGGTTATGATGTAGAGAAAGGGGAATCCCCTTGCAGTGTTGGTGGACTGCAAACCCTAGAAAACAGTATGAAGTTTCTTCAAAAATTAAAAATAGAACTACCCTATGATCCAGCAATTGCACTCCTAGGTATTTACCCAAAGGATACAAAAATACTAACTTGAAGGGATACATGCACCCTGATGTTTATAGCAGTTTTATGTACAATAGCCAAATTATGGAAAGATCTCAAATGCCCACTGATGAATGGATAAATGGATAATGGATAAAGAACAGGATATATATACATATATACATATATATGTATGTATGTATGTATGTATATATATATATATTACTCAGCTATAAAAATGAAACCTTGTCATTTGGATTTATATGGATGGAGCTAGAGAATATTATGCTAAGCAAAATCAGTCAGAGAAAGACAAATATCATATGATTTCTCTCATATGTGGAATTTAAGAAACAAAACAAACCATCATAAGGGCAAGAGAGAGGCAAACCAAGAGACAGATTCTTCTTTTTTTTAAACTACGAGTTTTATTTTTTTATTTTTATTTTATTATGTTATGTTAATCACCATACATTGCATCATTAGTTTTTGATGCAGTGTTCCATGATTCATTGTTTGCATATAACACCCAGTGCTCCATGCAGAACGTGCCCTCTTTAATACCCATCACCAGGCTAACCCATCCCCCCACCTCCCTCCCCTCTAGAACCCTCAGTTAGTTTCTCAGAGTCCATAGTCTCTCATGGTTCGTCTCCCCATCCAATTTCCCCCCCTTCATTTTTCCTTTCCTATTCTCTTCTTTTTTTCTTTTTAACATATAATGTATTATTTGCTTCAGAGGAACAGGTCTGTGATTCAACAGTCTTACACAGTTCACAGTGCTCACCATAGCACATACCCTCCCCAATGTCTATCACCCAGCCACCCCATCCCTCCCAACGCCCACCACTCCAGCAACCCTCAGTTTGTTTCCTGAGATTAAGAATTCCTCATACCAGTGAGATCAGATGATACATGTCTTTCTCTGATTGACTTATTTCACTTAGCATAATACCCTGTAGTTCCATCCACATCATTGCAAATTGCAAGATTTCGTGTTTTTTTTTTTTTTTTTTTTTGATGGCTGCATGATATCCCATTGTACATATATACCACATCTTCTTTTCCATTCATCTGTGGATGGACATCTTGGCTCTTTCCATAGTTTGGCTATTGTGGACATTGCTGCTATAAACATTGGTGTGCACGTACCCCTTCAGATCACTACATTTGTATCTTTGGGGTAAATACCCAGTAGTGCAATTGCTGGGTCATAGGATAGCTCTATTTTCAACTTTTTGAGGAATCTCCATACTGTTTTCCAGAGTGCTGCTCCAGCTTACATTCCCACCAACAGTGTAGGAGTGTTCCCATTTCTCCGCATCCTCGCCAACATTTCCTGACTTGTTAACTAGCCATTCTGACTGGGGTGAGGTGATATCTCATTGAGGTTTTGATTTGGATTTCCCTGATGACGAGCAAAGTTGAGCGCTTTTTTCATGTGTCTGTTGGCCATTTGGTTGTCTTCTTTGGAAAAATGTCTGTTCATGTCTTCTGCCCATTTCTTGATTGGATTCTTTGTTCTTTAAGTGTTGAGTTTGATAAGTTCTTTATAGATTTTGGATACTAACCCTTTATCTGATATGTCATTTGCAAATATCTTCTCCCATTCTGTCGGTTGTCTTTTGGTTTTGTTGACTGTTTCCTTTGCTGTGCAAAAGCTTTTTATCTTGATGAAGTCCCAATAGTTCATTTTTGCCCTTGCTTCCCTTGCCTTTGGCTATGTTAAGAAACATATTCTTAACTATAGAAGCAAGTGATGTTTACCAAATTCTTAACTATAGAAGCAAGTGACGTTTCCCAAAGGGGGGGGGAGGATGTTTTAAATAGGTGATGGGGATTATGGATTGCAGTTGTGATGAGCAAGGGATGTTGTATGGAAGTGTTGAATCATTAAATTGTACACCTGACACTAATATTAAACTTTATGGAAACTGACTGAAACTTAAATAAAAGCTTAAAAAAGTAAAATTGACCAGTAGAGACATCTGGATCTAAGCTTGCTTTGTAGGAAGATTTTTCAGTACTAATTCTTCTTTACTTGTTTTACTTTTATTCAGAATTTCTATTTGTTGTTGAGAAAATTGTGTTAAATTGTGATTTATTGGAATTTATCCATTTCATCTAAGTTATCAAATTTGTTGGCATAAAGTGTTTCATAGTGTTCTCTTATAATTTTTTTAATCCAAATAGAATCAGTGGCATTTTTTTTTATTCCCAGTTCCCACAGTATGTATATTCTTTTCCTCCTGATTAGTTTATGTAGTTATGTCAATTTTGTTAAATTTTTGAAGAATAAACTTTTATCTCATTTATTTTCTCTTTAGTTTTTCTGTTTTCCATTTTATGAATTTCTGTTCTAATCTTTGTTTTTGTCACTTTTATACCTCCAGTTTGATTTCTTCTTTAATGTATTTTTAAGGAGACATCTAAGACTATTAATTTGAGAACACTCTCTTTTCTAGTGTGGGTGCTTAAACCTATAAATTTCCCTCTAAATATTACTTCAGTTGCATCCCATAAATTTTGACATGTTGTGCTTTAATTTTTATTCAGACCAAAATTCTAACTTCTGTATTTATCCTACTTTCTATACTCTAATTTAGAATTAACAAATATATTCCTGGAGGAGCTTGATAAAATGACAGAATAGGAGGACCCTGATCTTAACCCATCCCACTTTTACAACTAGATATCCACATCCACCCAACGACCACAGCACATTGGGGGATCTGGTATATGACTAATGGCCCAACACAAATTTTGGTAAAACTGCCATCCCACTCCCACATTTCCCAGTGATCGTGGTCTTGCAGAGCTAGCTGGCCTAAGTCCCTCTAACACCTCAAAGAGCAAACACAGCACACAACATGCAGTTAGTGCAGATGACTGCCCTGAAAGAAATGTGACACAAGCACAACAGCAGGGCATAAGTAACAACATATAGGATATTCCCCTGAAGTGGAAGGTTCTGGGTAACATAGGACACTACACTGCAAAGTACTCCAAGACCTCTTCTTCATAAAGTCACTACTTTCAAGAGCAGAAGGCATGACTAAATTTCTTTTTTTTTTTTTTTAAAGATTTTATTTATTCATTTGAGAGAGAATGAGATAGAGAGAGCATGAGAGGGGGGAGGGTCAGAGGGAGAAGCAGACTCCCTGCCGAGCAGGGAGCCCAATGCGGAACTCGATCCCGGGACTCCAGGATCATGACCTGAGCTGAAGGCAGTCGCTTAACCAACTGAGCCACCCAGGCGCCCGGCATGACTAAATTTCTTAACACAGAGAAACAGGCACAGAGAGGCAAAAAAAAAAAAAAAAAAAAATGGAGACAGAGATTTATCCCAAATGAAAGAACAGGACAAGGCCATGGCCAGAGATGTAAGTGAAACGATATAGGTAACATGTCTGATACAGAATTTATTTATTTTTTATTTTTTTATTATGTTATGTTAGTCACGATACGGTACATCATTAGTTTTTGATGTAGTGTTCCATGATTCATTGTTTGCATGTAACACCCAGTGCTCCATACAATACGTGCCCTCCTTAATACCCATTCTCGGGCTCAAACATCCCCCACTCCCCTCCCCTCTAAAACCTTCAGTTTGTTTCCTGGAGTCCATAGTCTTTCATGGTTCATCTCCCCCTTTGATTCCCCCCCCCTTAATTTTTCCCTTTCTTCTCCTAATGTCCTCCATGCTATTCCTTATGTTCCACAAATAAGTGAAACCATATGATAATTGTCTTTCTCTGTTTGACTTATTTCACTTAGCATAATCTCCTCCAGGTCCATCCATGTTGATGCAAACGATACAGAATTTAAAGCAATGATCATAAGCATACTCTATGGACTTGAGAAAAGATTAGAAGATGTGAGTGAGACCCTTAACACAGATAGAAAATAACATAGCAAAGATAAATTGCTCAATAAATGAAATGAGAAACATACTTGATGAAATAAACAACAGGATGGAAGAAGCAAAGGAAGAAATTAGTGACCTAGAAGACTGAGAAATGGAAAGTAATCAAGCTGAAAAAAAGAGAGAAAAAAAAGAATTATATAACATATGAATAAGCTTAGGGAACTCAGTGACTCCATCAAATGTGGTAGCATTGGTATTATAAGAGTTCCAGAAGAAGAAAAAGAGAGAAAAGGGGGCAGAAAGTTTATTTGAAGAGATAATAGCTAGAAATGTCCAAACTGTGGGGAAGGAAACAAATATCCAGACCCAGGAGACACAAAGAATGCCAATCAGAATCAATAAAAGCAGACCTACACTAAAATATATTGTAATTAAATTGGCAAAATGTATAGTGATGAAGAAAAAAAAAATAAAATCGGCAAATCCAAAGAGGACAGTACTTTTCAAGGGAAAACCTATAAGGCTAGCATGAGATCTTTCAACAGAAATCTTGTGACCCAGAAGGGAGTGATATGATACATACAAAGAACTGAACAGGGGGAAAAAAAACTGCAGCCAAGACTAATCTATCCAGGAAGACTAGCATTCAGAATAGGAGAGATAAAGACTTCCCAGACAAAAATTAAAGGAGTTAATGTCCACCAAAGCAGCCATGCAAGAAATATTAAAGGGGACTTTTTGAGTGGAAAAGAGACCAAAAATGAAAATCTAAAGATATGAAACACAAAAGCAGTAGAAAGAAATATTCTGGAAAAATTGGTCTAGAAACTCAAGAGATAAAGAGATATAAAATATGACAACATATACATAAAATGTGGGGAGGAGTGGAATAAAGAATGGGTTCAACATTAAATAACCATCAACTTATTGGAACCTACTACATGCAGAAGAGGTTATATACAAACCTAATGGCAAAGATATACTAATAACTATATATATATATATATATATATATATATATAGAAAAAAAACTTTATATATATATATAAAGAGAAAGAAATCCAAATATATCACTAATGTAAATCAGCAAACCATGAAAGAGGCAAAGACAAAAAAGGATCAGAGATGATCTCTAGAAACAACCACAAAAAAATAATAAAATGACAATAAATGCATATCTATCAATAATTATTTGAATGTAAATGGACTAAATGTTCCAAGGAAAAGACATGGGGTGAAAGAATGGATTAAAAATAAACAAAATGTATGAATATACTGCTTATAGGGAACTCATTTTAAACCTAAAAACACATGCAGGTTGAAAGTAAAGGGATATAGAGAAACATCAACCATACAAATGGATGTCAAAGGAAAGCCAGAGTAGCAATACATATTTCAGACAGAATAGACTTTAAAACAAAGACTTTAACAAGAGACAAAGAAGGAAAGAAGGACACTATATAATAAAGAAAGGGGCAAATAAACCAGAAAATATAACAATTGTAAATGCTTATGCATCTAAAATATGAGCACCCAAATAAGACAATTAACAACAAACATAAAAATCCATAATAATTCAATAATAGTAGGGGACTTTAGCATCTCACTTATATCAATGGACAGATGACCTAAATAGAAAATCAACAAGGAAAGACTTGTTCTGAATGACACATAGGAACAGATGGATTTAACAGATATATTCAGAACATCCTGTCCTAAAACAGCAGAATACTTATTATTTTCAGATGTATATGGAACATTCTCCAGAGTACATCACAAATTAGCCCACAAAACCACCCTCAATAGATTCAAAGATATCTGAGTCATACCATGCATCTTTTCCAACTGCAAAATTAATGAAACTAGAAGTCAACCATGAGAAAAAGATCTGAAAAGAAAACAAATACATGGAGGTTAAATAACATGCTACTAAAAAATAAATGGATCGACCAGGAAATAGAAGAATAAATAAAAAAGTACATAGAAACCGAAGTAAAAGAAAACACAATGTTCCAAAACCTTTGGGATGCAGTAGAAACTGTTCGAAATGGGAGGTTTACAGCAATACATGCCTACCTCAAGAAGTAAGAAAAATTGCAAATAAAAAACCTAACCTTGCACATAACAGAGCTAGAAAAAGAACCACAAACAAAAGCATCAGGAAGGAAATAATAAAGATTAGAGCAGAAATAAATGATATAGAAACTAAAACAACAACAACAAAACAACAACAACACAGTTCAATGAAACCAGCAGCTGTTGCATTGAAAAAATAAAATAAAATTGAGAAACCTCTAGCTGGACCTATCGAGAGAGAGAGAGAGAAGACTTGAGTGAATGAAATCACAAACAAGACAGAAGAAATAACAACCAACACCACAGAAATACAAAGAATTAGAAGAGAATAAAAAAAAAAAAAAAAGTTGTATGTCTGGATTTGCCATAATTGAGAGCGCAGAGCACCACGGATTTCTAAATACCTGTGAAGGGCCCTGATTGCCCATGTTCATTTTGTGGAATATTCACTCAGGGGACAGAGGAACAAGTGTTCATCGTGCCCACCATGAGGCCCAGACTCAGGGAATCTACTCCTATGAGGGACAGAAATCCAAGTTCCAGTGTGAGGGAACGTCACACATTTTGTCTGAGCCTGGGGCGTGAAAGTGTCCCAGGCCACCTCTGCAGCATGGCTCGATGCTATCACCGTGTAGCATCTGCCCAAGAGCCAGATTCCTGTGGTCACACCTGAGATCGGGGTGGGCTCTGTGCTTCGGGAGTTCCCTTTTTCTTTATCCATTTCCCACACTTTCATAATATTCTCTTCTAATTGTTTATATTTCTGTGGTGTTGGTTGTTATTTCTTCTGCCTCATTTCTGATTTCACTCTAAACGGATGAAAGACCTCAGTGTGAGACAGGAATCCATCAAAATCCTAGAGGAGAACATAGGCAGTAACCTCTTCAACTTTGGCCACAGCCAATTCTTTCAAGACACATCTCCAAAGGCAAGGGAAACAAATCAAAAATGAACTTTTGGGACTTCATCAAGATAAAAAGCTTCTGCACAGCAAAGGAAACAAAGGCAGCCCACGGAATGGGAGAAGATATTTGCAAATGATATATCTGATAAAGGGTTAGTATCCATGTGCAGAGCTTTTTATTTTAATGAAGTCCTGATACTTTATTTTTGCGTTTGTTACCCTTGCCTCAAGAGACATATCTATGAAGAAGTTTCTTCATCTGATGTCAATATTACTGCCTGTGTTCTCCTCTAGGATTTTAATGGTTTCTTTTCTCACATTTAAGTCTTTAATCCATTTTGAATTTATTTTGGTGTGTGGTATAAGAAATATGTCCAGTTGCATTCTTTTGTATATCGCTCTACAGTTTTCCCAACACTGTTTGTTCAAGAGACTTTTTTCCCCATTGGATATTCTTTCCTTCTTTGCCAAAGATTAATTGACCATATAGTTGTGGGTTCATTTTTGGGTATTCTATTCTGTCTGTTTATCTGTGTGTCCATTTTTGTGGCAGTACCATACAGTTTTCATCACTAAAGCTATGTAATATAACTTGAAGTTTGGAATTGTGATGCCTCCAGTGGTTTTCAAAATGGCTTTGGCTATTAGGGGTCTTTTGTGGTTCCACACAAATTTTAGGATTGTTTATTCTAGCTCTGTGAAGAATGCTGGTGATACTTTGATAGGGACTGCACTACATGTGTAGATTGCTTTATTTAGTATAGATATTTTAAAATATATGTTCTTCTGATCCATGAGTATGAAATTTTTATCCATTTCTTTGTGTCCTCTTCAATTTCTTTCATCAGTGTTGTATAGTTTTCAGAATACCAGTCTTTCACCTCTTCAGTTAGGTTTATTCCTAGGTATCTTATTTTTTTTTGTTGCATTTGGAAATGGAACTGATTCCTTGATTTCGCTTTCTGCTGCTTCATTATTGGTATATAGAAATGCAACAGATTTCTATACATTAATTTTGTATCCTGTGAGTTTGCTTAATTTGTGTATCAGTTCTAGCAATTTTTTGGTGGTGTCTTTCAGGTTTTCTATATAGAGTATCATGTCATCTTCCAGTAGTCCCAGTTTTATTTCTTCCTTGCCAAACTGTATGACTTTTATTTCTTTTTGTTGTCTGATTGCTGAGGCTAAGACTTTCAGTACTATGTTACATAAGAGCTGTGAGAGTGGACATCCCTGTCTTGTTCCTGACAGTAAAGGAAAAGTTCTATTTTTCCCCATTGAGGATAATATTAGCTGTAGGTTTTTCATATATGGACTTTATTGTGTTAAAATCCATTTCCTCTAAACCTACTTTGTTGATATTTTTTATCAGGGAAGGATCTTGTACTTTGTCAAATGGTTTTTCTGCATTTATTGAGGGGGTAATATGGTTCTTATACTGTCTTTTATTAATTTGGTGTATCATGCTGATTGATTTGTAAATATTGAACCACACTTGCAACCCTGGAATAAATCCCACTTGATCCTGGTGAATGATTCTTTTAATGTACTGTTGGATTGAAGTTGCTAGTATTTTATTAAGAATTTATTCATCAATGTTCATCATGCTATTGGACTGTAGTTCTCTTTTTTGTGGTGTCTTTACCTGCTTTCAGTATCAGGGTAATCCTGGCTTTATACAATGAAGTTGGAAGTTTTCCTTCATTTTCTATTTTTCACAATAGTTTGAGAAGAGTACTCTTCTTTAAATGTTTAGTAGAATTCACTCATGAAGCCATCTGGCGCTGGCCTTTTGTGTCTTTGGAGTTTTTTCATTACCTATTCAATTTCTTTGGTGGTTATCAGTCTATTCAAGTTTTTTGCTTTCTTCCTATTTCAGTTATGATAGTTTATATGTTCTCAGGAATTTATGCTTTTCCAATTTGTTGGCATGTAGCTTTTCACAATATTCTCTTCTAATTGTTTGTATTTCTGTGGTGTTGGTTGTTATTTTTCCTCTCTCATTTGTGATTGTATTTATTTAGGTCCATTCCCTATTCATTTTCATAAGTCTAGCTAGAGATTTATCAATTTTATTTATTTTAATCAAAGAGCCATCTCTTAGTTTCATTGATCTCTTTTTTATTATTATGTTCGATTAGCCAACATATAGTACATCATTAGTTTTTGATGTAGTGTTCAATGATTCATTATTTGCATATAACATCCAATGCTCATCACCACACATGCCCTCCTTAATACCCATCACCCAGTTACCCCATACCTCAACCCACTCCCTTCTGTAACCCTCAGTTTGTTTCTTGGAGTTGAGAGTCCCTCATGGTTTGTCTCCCTCTCTGATTTCTTCCCATTCAGTTTTCCCTCCCTTCCACTATGGTCCTCTGCCCTATTCCTTATGTTCCACATGTGAGTGAAATGATATGATAATTGTCTTTCTCTGCTTGACTTATTTCACTTAGCATAATTCCCTCCTGTTCCATCCATGTCAATGCAAACTGTAGATATTCATCCTTTCTGATGGCTGAGTAATATTCCATTGTATATATGAACCACATCTTCATTATCCATTCATCTGTTGAAGGATATCTCAGCTCCTTCCACAGTTTGGCTATTGTGGACATGGCTGCTATGAACATTGGGGTGCATGTGCCCCTTCTTTTCACTACATCTGTGTCTTTGGTGTAGATACCTAATAGTGCAATTGCTGGGTCACAGGGTAGCTCTATTTCTAACATCTTGAGGAATCTTCATACTGTTTTCCAGAGTGCCTGTACCAGCTTGCATTCCCACCAACAGTGTAAGAAGGTTCCCCTTTCTCCACATCCTCACCAACATTTGTTGTTTCCTATCTTGTTATTTTTTGCCATTCTGACTGGTGTAAGGTGATATCTCATTGTGGTTTTGATTTGTATTTCCCTGATGGCTAGTGATGTTGAACATTTTTTCATGTGTCTGTTAGCCATTCATATGTCTTCTTTTGAGAAGTGTCTGTTCATGCCTTCTGCCCATTTCTTGAATGGATTATTTGTTTTTTGGGTGTTGATTTTGAGAAGTTCTTTATGGATCTTAGATATCAGCCCTTTATCTGTAATGTCATTTGCAAATATCTTCTCCCATTCCCCGGGTTGCCTCTTAGTTTTGTTCTGTTTCCTTTGCTGTGAAAAAGCTTTTTATCTTGATGAAGTCCCAATAGTCCATTTTTGCATTTGTTTCCCTTGCCTTTAGAGACATGTCTTGAAAGAAGTCGCTGTGGCCAATGTCAAAGGTATTACTGCCTATGTTCTTCTCTAGAATTTATCTTGATAGATTCCTGTCTCACATTGAGTTCTTTCATCCATTTTGAGTTTATCTTTGTGTATGATGTAAGAGAATGATCTTCTACATGTGGCTGTCCAATGAGTTTGGAATTTTTCCTTCCATTTCTATTTTTTGAAACAGCTTCAGTATAATAGGTATTATTTCTTCTTTAAATGTTTGGTAGAATTCCCCTGGGAAGCCATCTGGCCCTGGACCATTTTTTGGGGGGGAGGTTTTTGATTACTGCTTCAATTTCCTTGCTGGTTATTTGTTTGTTCAGATTTTCTATTTCTTCTTGTTTCAGTATTGGTAGTTTATAAGTTTCCAGGAATGCATCCATTTCTTCCAGATTTCCTAATTTCTTGGCATATAGTTGCTCATATGATGTTCTTAACACTTTCTGTATTTCCTTGGTGTTGGTTCTGATCTCTCCCCTTTCATTCATGATTTTATTAATTTGGTTCCTTTCTCTTTTCTTTTGGATAAGTCTGACCAGAGGTTTATTGATCTTATTAATTCATTCAAAGTACCAGCTTCTAGTTTCGTTGATTTGTTCTACTATTCCTCTAGTTTCGATTTCATTGATTTCTGCTCTAATCTTTATTTCTCTTCTCCTGCTTGGTTTAGGCTTTCTTTTCTTTCCTCTCTCCAGGTCCTTTAGGTGTAGGGTTAGCATGGGCATTTGGGATTTTTCTAATTTTTTGAGAGGCTTGGATGGCTATGTACTTCCCTCTAAGGACCAACTTTGCAGTATCCCATAGGTTTTGGACCAATGTGTTTTCATTCTCATTATCTTCAATGAATTGTTTAAGTTCTTCTTTAATTTCCTGGTTGACCCAATCATTCTTCAGCAGGATTCTCTTTAACCTTCAAGTGTTTGAGTTCCTTCCAAATTTCTTCTTGTGGTTGAGTTCCATTTTCACAGCATTGTGGTCTGAAAATATGCAGGGTATAATCTCAGTCTTTTGGTATTGGTTGAGACCTGATTTGTGACACAGTATGTGGTCAATTCTGGAGAAAGTTCCATGTGTACATGGGTAGAATCAGTATTCTGTTGTTTTAAGATGGAATGTTCTGTATATTCATGAAGTCCATCTGGTCCAATGTGTCATTCAAGCTTCTTGTTTCTTTGTTGATCTTCTGCTTAGATGATCTGTCCATTACTGTGAGTGGAGTGTTGAAGTTTTCTACTATTGATGTATTATTATCAATATGTTTCTTTATTTTGGTTATTAGTTTGTTTATCTAGTTGGCTGCTCCCATGTTGGGGGCATAGATACTTACAATTGCTAGATTTTCTTGTTAGATAGACCATTTACATATGATATAGTGTCTTTCTACATCTCTTACTACAGTCTTTGGTTTAAAATCCAATTTGTCTGATATGAGGATTGCTACCCCAGCTCTCTCTTGAGGTCCATTAGCATGGTAAATAGTTCTCCAATCCCCTCACTTTTAATCTATAAATACCTTTAGGTTAAAAATTAGTCTCTTGTAGACAGCATGTGGATGTGTCCTGCTTTTTTAATCCAATCTGAAACCTTGTGTCTTTTCATGAAAACATTCAGCCCATTTACATTCAGAGTAACTATTGAAAGATAAGAATTTAGTGCCATTGTTACTGTCTGTAAAGTCCCTGTTTCTGTATATACTCTCTGTTAATTTCTGGTCTATATTACTCTTGGGGTATCTCTTCACTTACAGAATCCCCCTTAATATTTCTTGCAGGGCTGCCTCGGTGGTCACATATTCTTTCAGCTTCTGCTTGTGCTGAAAGTTCTTTATCTCTCCATCAATTCTGAATGACAGCCTTGCTGGATAAAGTATTCTTGGCTGCATGTTTTTCTCAATTAGTACCCTGAATATGTCTTGCCAGCCCTTTCTGGCTTGCCAGGTCTCTGTGGATAGGTCTGATGTTATTCTGATGTTCCTCCCTCCATATGTAAGGAATCTCTCCTTAGCTATTCTCAGGATAGATTCTTTGACTGTAAGATTTGCAAGCTTCACTATTATATGTCAGGGTGTTCATCTATTTTTATTGATTTTGGGAGGAGACCTCTCTGCCTCTTGGACATGAATACTTGTTCCCTTCCCTAGATTAGGGACATTCTCAGCTATGATTTGCTCAAATATACCTTCTAGTCCTCTCTCTCTTCCACCCCCTGGGGGATCCCAATAATTCTGATATCAGAACGTTTCATAGCATCATTAATCTAAGTCTATTTTAATGGGCTATTACCTGCCTATCTCCGTTTTCCTTAACTTCCTTCCTTTCCATAAGTTTATCTTCTAGATCACTGATTCTTTCTTATGCCTCATTTACCCTGGTGTTAGAGTATCCAGTTTAGACTGCATCTCATTCATAGCATTTTTAAGTTAGGCCTGATTAGCCCTCATCTCTGCCCTTAGACATTCTATATTTTCACTAATGTTTTTTCAAGCCTGGGTATTGACTTTATGATTGCTATCCTGAATTCTCTCTTTCATCTTGCTTATATCCATATCCATTAGTTCTGTGGCAGAGGACATTGTCTCAGGTTCTATTCTTTGTTGAGAGTTTCTCCTCCTAGTTATTCTGTTGAGGGATGGTTGAGTGAATGAACGGAGTCCAAAATATCAACCACAACCCAAGCAAAATCCACCCTAGAAAAAATCCAAAGTGGTTGGAAGCTACCACAGATACACAACAAAGCCAAGATGATCCAAAACAATTAAAAAAGGGGGGGGGAGATTATAATCTCTCAGGGTGGACAAAGCAGAGTGATCTGCCTGTTCCTGATTGATTTTTTGTGTCTGTGTTAGAAGACACTATATCCCAAAATTGCAAAGAAATCAGAACATATATATATATATATATATGTGTGTGTGTGTGTGTGTGTGTGTGTGTGTAGATATATATATGTAGATATAGAGATATATAGATAGATAGATACATAGATATACCCCATATGCAGTATGGGGCATAAATATATAAAACATAGATGTAAAAATATAAAAGTTGAAAAGTCACTTAAAAATGTAAGTTGGGAAAGAAGAATCTATCTGAAATGGGAACAGGGTTAAAAAAAAAAAAAAGAAGAAGAAAAAGAAAAGAAACAAAAAAGAAATGCAAAATTTTAGCCTGAATGGGGCGCCTGGGTGGCTCAGTTGTTAAGTGTCTGCCTTCGGCTCAGGTCATGATCCCACTGTCCCGGGATCGAGCCCCGCATCAGGCTCCCTGCTCGGCGGGAAGCCTGCTTCTCCCTCTTCCACTCCCCCTGCTTGTGTTCCCTCTCTGGCTGTCTTTCTCTCTGTCAAATAAATAAAACCTTTAAAAAAAAAATTTAGCCTGAATTATAAAAGAGTCTTGAGGGAACACTGGGAGCATCTTATATTATTTTCCCCTGGCACTGGAGTTTTACAGTTCTGTGGGAAATAAGCTTATCATTCACCTGTTCTTCCAGTCTGTCTTCTGGAAGAGGGGCCTGCTGCTCGGCTTCTCAGGCATCTTTGCCTGGGTGGAGTTGCCCCACCCCTTGTCAGGGGGATGGGCTTAATGTGAGCTTGTCAACAGTGTGGCTTTTGTTTCCTGGAGGCTTTCCACTTCTTGTTAGAAGGTCAGAGCAAACATGGCTGAGATGGAATCTCTGGCCCAGAGCTGCAAGGTCTCAGTCTCCTTTCTTCAATAAACCCTCCAGGTCAAACTGTCTCCACTTCTGTGTGTACCAAATTCCACAGACTGGCACTATTCATGCCTGCTGCAACTCTCCCCGGGGAGTTCTGGGGACCAGCAAGTGTCTCTCTGATTTGTGACTTTGCAATTGCTAGCAGCTGTGGGCTCACACGTGCACCCTCCTCCACAGCTCCCAGGTCACACTGAGTGCCGTGCCAGTGTCCTTTCTGGGGTCACACTGCCCTGATAACTGTTGCGCAGTCATGGGCACAGCATCTTTGCTCACCAAACTGCCAAATCCTGCCATTCGCACCTGCTCCACCTCTCCCAAGGAAGTTCCAGGGACCAGCAACCATCTCCTTGTTTTGTGACTTTGCAACTGCTACTGGCCATGGGCTCGAGTGTATACTCTCTTCCATGGCTCCCTTCACGGCTGGATGCTGCCCCAGTGTCCTTTCATGGGCCACACCGCCCTGAGAGCTGTTGCCCTGCTGTGGGCACAAGCTGTTTTATATCTCCCCTGGGATGTTAAACAGCCCACACCTTCTAGTCCTTTTCAGGGTGGTCAGGCAGAGAGCCTGTATCTGTTGAGGCCTGATTTGTGACCTAGTATGTGATCTGTTCTGGAGAATGTCCAATTTGCCCTTGAAAAGAATGTGTGTTCTTCTGCTTTAGGATGGAATGTTCTCCCTACTGGCCTGGCTCACTGTTTATGGTGACCAGAGCTGAGAGTCCCTTCTGGGCTCACTGACCATAACTAGGCTCCCTGCTCCACTGCTTGGGCATTCTATTGGTTCAGGCTCCCCTGTTCTTTCTGAGTCTGCTGGGATCCTGAGACCACAATGATCCACCTAGAATTCTACCCTATTCATCCCCTGTGCCCTTTTCAGAAAGGGTTGTCTCTCACTGGAGCAGATTTCTAAGGGTCCTGATTTTTTGCTCTGGTGTTATATCACTTTCTGGTGGCCAGCTTATGGAGGATCCCCCCCCCCACTGTTTATCTTCTAATATTTCTCCCCAAAATTCAAGGTTCTACACCTCCTAACTTGCAAAAAGTAGATATTTTTCTGCTTGTAGAGATCCAGATAAATCTTCTAACATTTCAGGTAGAATTCGTGTGTGTTCAGAATAGTTTGATATATATCCACCTAAATTCAAGGCTCCAGATGAAATGAGGTCCCCTAATCTGCCACTATCTTGACCCCCTTCTTTTTTTATATATCCTTTATTTGTGCTCTAATCTTTCTATTTCCTTTCTCATATTGGCTTTAGGTTTCATTTTTTGTTCTTTTTCTAGCTCCTCTAGGTTTAAGTTTAGGTTGTTAGAGATTTTTCTAGCTTATTGAGGCAGTCCTGTATTATACACTTCCCTCTTAGGACTGCTTGGGCTGTTTTGAATCATTGTGTTTTTATTTTCATTTCTTTCCATGTAGATTTCAATATCTTCTTTGATTTCCTTTTAGACCCATTAATGCTTTAGTGGACTGTTGTTTAACCTTCATGTTTGTGGTCTTTCCAATTTTTTTCTTGTGTTTTTTGTCTATTTCCATAGTGTTGTGGTCAGAAAAGATGCATGGTATGATTTCAATCATTTTGTGTCTGTTGAGGCCTGATTTGTAACCGAGTATGTGATCTGTTCTGGAGAATGTCCAATTTGCCCTTGAAAAGAATGTGTGTTCTTCTGCTTTAGGATGGAATGTTCTGAATATATCTGTTAAGTCATCTGGTCCAGTGTATCATTTTCTGCTTAGATGTTCTGTCCATTGATGTAAATGGGGTGTTCAAATCCCCTACTTTTTTGTATTATTATCACTGAGGTCCTTTATGTTTGCTATTAATTGTTTTATATATTTGGGTCCTCCCATTTGGGGTGCATAAATATTTACAATTGTTATATCTTCTTGTTGGATTGTCCCCTTTATGATGATATAGTGTCCTTCTTTGTCTCTTGTTGTAGCCTCTCCTTTAAAGTCTAGTTTTTCTTATATAAGATAGCTACTCTGGCTTCCTTTTAACATCCATTTGTGTGATAAATATTTCTCTATCCCCTTGATTTCAATATGCATGTGTCTTAAGTCTAAAATGAGTCTCTTCTAGGCAGTATGTAGATGGGTCTTGTTATTGTGTGCATTCTGACACCCTATGTCTTTTTAATGGAGTGTTTGGTTCATTTTCATTCAGACTAATTATTGACAGGTATGTATTTAGTGCCATTTATTTACTTGTTTTGTCATAGTTTATAAATATTTTCTCTGATCCTTTCTTATCTTTGTCACTTTTGGTCTCTCCTTTCCACTCATGGAATCCTCTTTAATATTTCTTTTAGGGCTGGTTTAGTGGTCACAAACTCCTTTAGTTTTTATTTGCCTTAGAAACTCTTTATCTCTCTTTCTTTTCCTTGCTGGATAGAGTATTCTTGGCTGCGGATTTTTCCATTCAGTACTGTGGAAATATCATGCTACTCCTTTCTGCTTGCCATGTTTCTGTTGAGAAAGTTGCAGCTCTTCATATGGGTCTTCCTTTGTAAGTTAAGTACTACTTTTGTCTTGCTGCTTTTAAGATTTTTTTTCTTTATAAGTATAATTTGCAAATTTAATTACAATATGTCTTGGTGTTGGACTGTTTTTGTTTATTTTGATGGGAGTTCTCTCTGCCTTCTGGATCTGAATGTCTGTTTCCCCCCCCAGTTTAGGGAAGTTTTCAGCTATTATTTCCTCAAATAAAATTTTTAACCCTTTTATCCTCCTCTTCTTCTTCTGGGAGTCCTATAATATGAGTGTTATTACATTTGATGGAGTTACTGAGTTCCCTTAATCCATTTTTGTGTTCCATAATTATTCTTTTTCACACTGGTTTAGCTTCATTATTTCCCATTATTTTGTCTTCTATGTCACTTAGTCGTTCCTTTGTTTTTTCCAGTATTCTCTTTATTGCATCAAGCCTGTTTCCAATCTTACTGATTGCATTCTACATCTCTGATGATTGTTTTTTAACCCTCTTATCTCTGTTGTAGTGGTCTCACTTGTGTCTTCAATTCTTTTCTCAAGCCCAATGAGTATCCTTATGATTATTGTTTTAAATTCTCCATCAGGCATGTTACTTATATGTTTCACTTAGATATTGGCTGTGGCCTTATCTTGTTCTTTTGTATGGGATAAATTCCTTTGTCTTGGCATTTTGTCTATGTTTCTGTTTTCTTCTTTGTGTTAGAATAGCCAGTTACATTTCTTCCTCCTGAAAGTATTGGCTTTGTAATGAAGTCATGTAGTGTCCAGGGCCTGGCTCTTCAGTGAATGTCTTTGGTGTGTGTTATGTGTGCTCTGCTGTTCTGTTTTGGTTTCTCTATGCTTTAGGCCAGTCATTTACAGAGACAGTTTTGCCTTGTAGTCCTTGACTTGAATGTGGTGAGATTTAACTAGGTGTACTCTGGTCTGCCTGTAAAATGAGACCCGTTTCCACTTCTAAGAGAACTGAGGCCCTGCAGAACTCTCTGGCCAGGAGATGTAGTGTGGCCAAGGGTTTATTCCAGTCTTCTGGGAGAGTGGCCCACTGTGCTGGGACTGAAGCAAGCTTGACTGGGAAGGGCAGACCCACCGGAGTGCAAGTATGTAGGGCTTGGTTTAAGCAAAAATGACAGTCAGTGTTGGTACTGCTCTGCTTCCTGCAGGTGGCTTTGTGTTTGTGCTGAGGGGTGAGGAAGGAAATGGTGCTAGTCAGCTACTTTCTTCCTGGATAGGCATCTCTGTGAATGCTTCCTTTCAGGGAAGTATTCTGAGAAGAACAAATATTCTCACTGCTGTGTTCCTCAGGCTTTTTCCCGATCTGTTTCCACACTGCCTTCCCCCAGGGTGTTTGCCTGTCTTCTTTCCAGGAGCAAGGTAGTATCCTCAGGGCTCTAACATAGCCAAGTCTGCTGACCTTTAAGACTCCAGGTTTTCATGCCTCTCTGGTTGCAAGAACTCAGGAAATTCAGCCTCTCTTGCTTTCCATGTCAATCGCTTTGGGGAAAAGTTCTCCTTGTGCATTCCCTTGTGTGCTGTACTCTCTCTTGCCCTTCTTCAACACTACAGCTCCCTCCCCTCCACAGCACCTGAGATCAGTTTGTCTTCTAAACCATGTATCCATTCTTTCTACCCTCTTTGGTATGACCTCTTCTTTCCCTTTAGTTGTGGAGTTTATGCTGTCAATCTTCAGGTCAGTTTCTGGGGTATTAAGCTGATTTGATTGGGATCTACTTGTGTTCAAGGGACTAGATGAGCCTATTGTCCTCCTAGCCTGTGGCCATCTTGTGCGCTTCTCTGTAGCAACTTCTTTTTCTAGAGATATCTCCTGAGGCAAAGGAAACAAAAGCAAAAATCAACTATTGGGACTTCATCAAAATACAAATTTTTGCACATCAAAAGAAACAATCAACCAAACTGAAAGACAACCTACCGAATGGGAGAAGATATTTGCAAATGACATATCTGTTAAAGGGTTAGTATCCAAAATCTATAAAGAATTTATCAAACTCAACACCACAAAATCAAATAATCTTATTAAATATGGGCAGGAGACATAAAGAGATATTTCTCCAAGGAAGATATACTGATGGTCAACAGACTCATGAAAAGATGCTCAACATCACTTAACATCAGGGAAATGCAAATTGAAACTACAATGAGATATCACCTCACACCAGTCAGAATGGCTAAAGTTAACAGCACAAGAAAAAGCAGGTCTTGCTGAGGATGTGGAGAAATAGAAACATTCTTGCCCTGTTGGTGAGGATGCAAACAGATTCAACCACTGTTGAAAGCAGTATGGAGATTTTTCAAAAAGTTAAAAATAGAACTCCCCTGGGGTGACTGGGTGGCTCAGTCAGTTAAGCAGCTGCCTTGAGCTCAGGTGATGATCCCAGGATTCTAAGATGGAGCCCCGCATCAGGCTCCTTGCTCAGCTGGGAGCTTGCTTGTCTCTTTGCCTGCCACTCCCCATCTTGTGTTCTCTCTTTCTTGCTCTCTCTCTGACAAATAAATAAATAAATAAAATCTTTAAAAAAATAGAACTACCCTACAATCCAGCAATCACACTACTGGATATTTACCCAAAGAATACAGAAACACTAATTCAAAGGGATACATGCACCCTTATGTTTATAGCAGCATTATTTACAATAGCCAAAATATGGAAGTAGCCCAAGTGTCCATTGATTGGTGACTGGGTGAATGAATAAGGAAGGTTTTCTGTGTATATATATAATGGAACATTATTCAGCCATTGAAAAAGGATGAAACTTTGCCATTAGCAAGGACATGGATGGAGCTAGAGAGTATAATGATAAGTAAAATAAGTCAGAGAAAGACAAATACCATATGATTTCACTCATATGTTGAATTTAAGAAACAAAACAATCAAAAGGAAAAAAGAGAGGGAGAGAGAGAAATCTAGGAACAGACTCTTAATTATAAAGAACAAATTGGAGGTTATCAGAAGGGAATGTGGTGGGGTGGTAGGTTATATAGGTTGGGATTAAGGAGTGCACTTGTCATGATAAGCACTGGGTGATGTATGGAATTATTGAATCACTGTATTGTACACCAGAAATTTATATAACAGTGTATTTTAACTAGCTAGAATTAAAATAAAAACTTAAAAAAAACAATATATTCCTGCTGAAATGACCCTTTTGTTGTTATAAAATGTCCTTTACACCCTGTGGAACAACAATTATGTATATATTGATAAACTTCATGGTGTTCCACACATAGCTGAGGCTTTGTTGATTTATTTTTATTGAAATATAATTGACATGTAATTCTGTGTAAGCTTAAGTTGTATGATGCTTTGATTTAATGCATTTACATATAGTAAGATGTTTATCACTGTAGTGTTAGTTAACCCTTCTATCACATCACATAATTATCACTACTTTCTTGTGAGAAAAATTAAGATCTAGTCTTTTAACAACTTTGGGGTTTATCATACAGTATTGTTGACTGTAACCTCTGTGTTGTCCATTTGATCGCTAGGACCTGTATGTTATTTGCAATTTTGTACCCTTAAATGGCATAGCCTTATACCCCCTACACCCATGCCTCTGATAACCATCATTCAACTTTCTGTTTTTATGAGTTTGGCTTTTTCAGATTCCACATATAAGTGATTGCATACAATTTTGTCTTTCTCTGTCTGACTTATTTCACTTAGAGTAATGCCATCAAGGTCTGTCCATGTTGTTGCAAATGACAAGATTTAATTCTTTCTCATGGATGAATAATATTCCATTGTGCATGTGTGTATGTGTGCGTATAGAGATATATAGATAAAGTTATAGATATAGATATAAAGATATATAGATATAGGTAGACATCACATCTTTTTTATTCATTCATCTATTGGTCGACACAAATATTTTTATATCTTGGCTATTGTCAACAGTGTTGCACTAAACATGATAGTACAGATAGCTTGTGGATATCCTGTTTTCATTTTTTTTTTTTTTTGATGAATACCCAGAAGTGGGATTGCTGGATCATATGGTAGTTATATTTTCATTTTTCTAGGACCTTTCATGCTCTTTTCCAAAACACTTGGACCAACTTACAATCCCACTACAATATATGTGTTGCTTTTTTATTCCCCCACATCCTCATCTTCTTTTCTTGATGTTAGTCATTCTAATAGGTATGAAGTTATAACTCATTGTGGTTTTGATTTGCATTTTTATGATAATTTGTGATATTGAGCACCTTTTCATGTAGTTGTTGGTCATTTGGATGTATTATTTGGGAAAATGTATATATTTATATATATATATATATATATATATATATATATTTTGGTTCTCTGCCTATTTTTTCAAGCAGATTGTTTTATCTTATTGAGTTGTATGAGTTCTTTATATATTTTGGGTATTAACCCCTTATCCAATACATGGTTTGCAAATATTTTCCACGTTTTTCCACAACCAATTCCATAGATTGTGAGGTTTTGTTAACTTTTATTTACTTTTTTTGTTGTTGTTGTTCCACAAACTGAATATTCTCAATTGATCTATATTCAAGTCTGGTGATTTTTTTCTACACTAGTTCAAATCTGCTGTTGAGGCTGTACAGTGAATTTTTCATTTCAGTTATTATACTTTTACTTATCAACTCCATAATTTTATTTTCATTCTTTTTAAAAAAGAAATTAGCCTCTTACTAATCTTTTCTATTTGGTGTGATTTCATACCTATACTTTCTTTTACTTTAGTGAGCATGGAGTCTCTTTTAGTTATCTGATCATATTATAAGAGCAGATTTAAAGTCTTTGTCTGGTTAGTAAGTCCAAAATCTAGGTTTCCTAAGGAACAATTTATAGTATATTTTTCCTCTGCATTTAGACCATAATCTCCTGTAGATTTGACTATCTCCTATCTTTTTTGAAAAAAAAACTGGGTATTTTAAATATTACATGGCAATATAATGTGGCAACTATGGAAATCCTAAGTCCCCCAAGATTTCTTATCATTGCTGTTTCTTGTTATTTTTGTTGTTTGTTTGTATAGAGACTTCCTGGAAATCTTCTGTAAAGTCTGTATACTTCTTTGTGTGTGTCCACTGAAGTCTCTGCTTGATATTGATTAGATAATAATTAGACAAATACTTCCTTAAATGCCTTGAACCTGTAACCCTTCCATATTTTGTCAAGAGGCTCCGTGTGTTTGGAAGCATGACTTCATCACTCCTATAGTATACAATTCTGCCATAGCTTTCACTTCCTTTTTGTACATTTGCTCAATGTCAGCAAGAAGTGAAATATTGGGGTTCTCTGAAGGCACATAGTCTTGCACATGTGTTTGGTCTTCTATTTCCATAGGAACATGTCAGAGTTTGTCAAAGCTCTCTATAGACATCATGTTTCCTAGACTTCCTTCCTAACTTTTTGACCAGGCACTTGTTAACAACTACAGTTATCATAGCCTCACACAGCTGCAATATTAAACACTTGCTACTGACTGCTCCTGACAAACACTTTGGGGATACAACTTTTTTCTGCAGAATTAGCTGAATTAGGTGAAAACAAAAACACCCTGAGAATGGGGGCTTTTACAAGGATCTAGGAGACAACTCAAATAGTGATAAAACTTTGGGGATGGAGCTTTTTCAGGAACTCCAAACCTGGTCTGCTTTCCACAGTGACTGTAAGACTGATGGTTTTCACAACTACGATAATTGTGAACTTCCTGAGTTTTGGTGCTACAGTGAAACTGAGAAGAAAGGGATGAGAATATGCCAAATTAAACCATCACAAACTCTACTGATCTTACCAAGGTTAAACGGTTTTTTCTTGAACAAACTACCTAGATTTTTGCAGGCCTTTGCTTATTTGCAAGAGTTTTATGAAAGTTTATTTTACAAATTTTGTCAAGGTTTGGGTTAATTTTATGAAGGATTATAAAGGTCCTCATTTTACCATTCAAGAAGTCCTACTACCTATGTAATTTAATTTTAATACATAAGATTGCTTTTTTGTCAAAGATAAGTACATAAGACATTATGCCTATTACTAAATTAAGCCTGTATTCCATTATTCATCACAATATATTGGGCATAAAAAATATACACATTATATGTTGAGCCTGGGGGAAAATTTATTCTGAGTCACAGCACTCACAATCACATGGTCCCATGACATTGTATTCTACAGAATCATACTGTGGCATTTTATGGCTAAAATAACTAAAAGACCACAGTGAATCTACATAAGTCTCAATCAATAAGGTGTTTTCCTTATGAAAAGTGAGAACTACATATATTCAAGAGAAGAAAATATACTCATCCATGGGTTTCTGCATCATATGCTTACATATTGTGTTTTAGTTTAGCCTTATTGGCGTTAATGCTGAATGTCATATAGCCTCGGTCCAAAAGATACCTAACAACATATGCATGCTGTCCTTTACTATTTTACTCTCTTTTAAAAGTTTAGTGGGAAGATCCTTTATGATTCACGTGTTTCTGACAGAAAAGACTTTCAAGTGCATATTGAACTTTTCAAAAGAAAAAAAAATGTTGGAAGATAGAGTTATGACATACATGTTGGACTTTTTTTTTTTTTTTTCTTAAGTAAATGATGAGCTTTGTTTAACCACTTGGAGAATTACTCACTAGTGGTTGTGCTGATGTTATACAGCTGTGATTCAAGGAAGAAACTGAAACAACCTTTATGTGCAAAACTCTATGAAAATGTACTATTTCATGAAGTATCGAATGATTATTTTGCACAGTTCACTGTCATGAAGAAGTGGATTTGCTCTTTTGTTACCAGATACCTCTACAAACTTATTACAAAGTATGGCCTTTCTTTGAAAAATTGAGGGATTTATAGGAATCAGATCTGGTAAGATTTACTCATCTAGAGTATACCAGCCATACGATGGGCTTCAAAGCTCAGGTTTGTGTATATGCTCAATAATTTACATACACATCTTTAACATTTACCACCATTAGAATTTGTTGCTTACATATCTATATCTATCAATATTCATGAGTCCTTTAAAAAAAATGAACAAGTAACATATTTTTTCCTTACCTCCAGTGCATATTAAAATGTCTACTATATATTTTAGTGTAGGCAGGTAAGTTAGGTTCTAATGGATACCTAGAGGCCAGCATAGAGGAAGTCATGGCCAGTTATCTGGAAAATCAGAAGCCTGTCCTGGCAGCACTCCAGAAGAAGCTGGATCAAATCAGACATGCCCAAGATGGTGGATGCCATGACAGGAAACCCTTGACCAAATAAGGGGAACAAAAGGAATGAAACATTGCTTCCAAGAAATCCCTGCCCCAAGTAATGAATAATCCACCCCCTAGTTAACAACAGTCAATAAAATATAGAGACCAACTGCCAGGGTGCACAGTGCTCACTCGTTCTCTCTCTCTCTGTCTCTCTCTCACATCTCGATGGTGTACTTTCACTTTAATAAACTCTCCCGCTTGTATTGTTCTTGTCTGCTGTGTTGTGTCTGTCCTTGAATTCATTCCTGTGATGAGACTAAAAACTTTCAGCAACATCTTTGGGATGGCTGGATTGAGTCCTGATGGCCCAGGTCTCCTCAGTTCACCTAGCAACATATAGGAGGTGCTCAATTAATAACTTTTAAAAGTAAACAAAAATTTTCATTTATGAATAAAATGCTAAGCCAAGGCTAACCACCAAAATACTGAATAAAGGAAGAGAAAGACGTATTGAGTGCTTACAAGTACCAAACACTGTTGTAGGCATGATAGATGCAGTAATTCATTCATTTTAGAAAAGAAATAATTAGGCGGTAGATATTTTGTATTTGACAACACTGCAGATGGCTTCCCAGGGGAATTCCACCAAATATTTAAAGAAGAATTAATACCTTTCTTCTGAAGCTGTTTCAAAAAAACAGTGATGGAAGGAAAACTTCTAAACTCAATCTTTGAGGCCAGCATTACTTTGACCCCAAAACCAGACAAAGACACCACCAGGAAGGAGAATTACAGGCCAATATCCCTGATGAACATGGATGCCAAAATTCTCATGAAGATACTAGCTAATAGGATCCAACAGTATATTAAAAGGATTATTCACCACAACCAAGTGGGATTTATTCCTGGGCTGCAAGGCTGGTTCAACATTTGCAATTCAATCAACAGGATATATCACATTAATAAAAGGACAAGAAACATATGATCCTCTCAATTGATGCAGATAAAGCATTTGACAAAATTCAACATCCTTTCTTGATTAAAACTCTCCACAATTGAGGAATATAGGGAACACAACTCAATATCATAAAGCCATATACAAAGGACGACAGCAAACATAATTCTCAATGGGAAAAAAACTGAGAGCATTTTCCCTAAGGTCAAGAACACAGCATGGATGTCCACTCTCAGAACTGTTTTTCAACATAGGATTAGAGGTCCTAGCCTCAGCAATTAGACAACAAAAATAAATAAATGTCATTCAAATTGGCAAAGAAGTCAAACTCTCACTCTTTGCAGATGACATGATAGTCTGTGTGGAAACCTAAAAATCTCCACCCCAAAATTGCTAGAACTCATACAGCAATTCAGCAACATGGCAGGATATAAAATCAATGCACAGAAATCAATTGCATTTCTATATATTAAAAATGAAACAGAAGAAAGATAAATTAAGGAATCTATCTCATTTAAAACTGCACCAAAAAATATAAGATACCTAGGAATAAACTTAACCAAAGAGATAAAGGATCTGTACTCTAAAAACGATAGAACACATATGAAAGAAATTGAGGAAGACACAAAGAAGTGGAAAATATTCCATGCACATGGATTGGAAGAATAAATATTGTTAAAATGTCTATGCTACCCAGAGCAATCTACATATCCAATGTAATCCCTATCAAAATATCATCGACATTCTTCACAGAGCTGGAACAAATAATTCTAAAAATTTGTATGGAACCTGAAAAGACGTTGAATAGCCAGAGGGATGTTGGAAATGAAAACCAAAGCTGGTGGCATCACAATGCTGGACTTGAAGCTCTATTACAAAGCTGTAATCATCAAGGCAGTATGGTACTGGCACAAAAACAGACACTATATCAATGGAACAGAATAGAGAGCCCAGAAATGGACCCTCAACTCTGTGGTCAACTAATCTTTGACAAAGGAGGAAAGAATATCCAATGGAAAAAGGACAGTCTTTTCAACAAATGGTGCTGGGAAAATTGGACAGCCACATGCAGAAGAATGAAACTGGACCATTTCCTTACACCACACACAAAAATAGACTCAAAATGATTGAAAGACCTAAATGTGAGACAGAAGTCCTTCAAAATCCTAAAGGAGAACACAGGCAGCAGCCTCTTCGACCTCAGCCACAGCATCTTCTTCCTAGAAACATCACCAAAGGCAAGGGAAGCAAGGGCAAAAATGAACTATTGGGACTTCATCAAGATAAAAAGCTTTTGCACAGCAAAGGAAACAGTCAACAAAACGAAAAGACAACCGACAGAATGGGAGAAGACATTTGCAAATGACATATCAGATAAAGGGCTAGTATCCAAAATCTATAAAGAACTTATCAAACTCAACACCCAAACAACAAAGAATCCAATCAAGAAATGGGCAGAAGACGTGAACAGACATTTTTCCAAAGAAGCCATCCAAACGGCCAACAGACACATGAAAAAGTGCTCAACATCACTCAGCATCAGGGAAATCCAAATCAAAACCTCAATGAAATATCACCTCACACCAGTCAAAATGGCTAAAATTAACAAGTCAGGAAATGACAGATGTTGGTGAGGATGCGGAGAAAGGGGGACCCTCCTACAGTGTTGGTGGGAATGCAAACTGGGGCAGCCACTCTGGGAAACAGTATGGAGGTTCCTCAAAAAGTTGAAAATAGAGCTATCCTATCACACAGCAATTGCACTACTGGGCATTTACCACAAAGATACAAATGCAGTGATCCGAAGGGGTATGTGCACCCCAATGTTTATAGCAGCAATGCCCACAATAGCCAAACTATGGAAAAAGCCAAGATGTCCATCAACAGATGAATGGATAAAGAAGATGTGGTATATACATATACAATGGAATATTATGCAGCTATCAAATAAAACCGAAATCTTGCCGTTTGCAACAACATAGATGGAACTACAGGGTATTATGCTAAGCAAAATAAGTCAATCAGAGAAAGACAAGTATCATATGATCTCACTGATAGGAGTAATTCTTAATCTCAGGAAACAAACTTAGGGTTGCTGGAGTGGTGGGGCGTGGGAGGTTTGGGATGGCTGGGTGATGGACATTGCATAGGGTATGTGCTATGTTGAGCGCTGTGAATTGTGTAATACTGATGAATCACAGACCTCTACCTCTGAAACAAATAATACATTATATGTAAAAAAAAAAAAGAATATAGTAGGAAGGGAAAAATGAAGGGGGGGGAAATCAGAGCGGGGGAGACGAACCATGAAAGACTATGGACTCTGAGAAATAACCTGAGGGTACTAGAGGGGAGGGGAGTGGGGGAATGTATTAGCCCAGTGATGGTTATTAAGGAGGACACGTATTGCATGGAGCATTTGGTTTATATGCAAACAATGAATCATGGAACACTACCTCAAAAACTAATGATGTAATGTATGATGACTAACATAACATAATAAAATAAAATTTAAATTAAAAAACATATGCTTTTAGGTGGGCTTAGTGTGTGAGCTCTATGTACAATGTTAGCATGTCATGATCCAAAGCTATAAAATATGTCTGGAAACATAATTGCTTATGAAAATCATAGTACATGGGATGTGTGTATTTCTCATTTACAGTATGTAATAGCTAACCTTTTCAAGGCATTTTCAATGTGCCTGGTCCTATACTAGGCAATTCACATATATAATAACAATCTTAATAAACCCCAAATAAATTCCATCCCAAAAGCAGATACTTGTATGTCCCCATTTTGTAGATGAGGAGAATGAAGCTTAGAGAGATTAAGTAATTTGTCAAAGATCCTAGCCTTTAGAAGTGCCGAAGTTATGATTTGAATCAAATAATCTAACTTTAGAACTCAGGTGTTTATTATGCCAGACCAGTGAGGATATTTCTACTGTAATATACCTAGGAATTTACAAATTACTGTTACAGATGTGGCTTTAACATGGGTTTTCCACATCCATGCATTCAGGTCTAACTTTTTAGACTAAGTAACACTTATGTACCTCAGTTTACTCATTTAAAATTGCAGAAATAAATAAATACCTCATAGGGTTTTTTAATGATTAAATAAAATACTGTGATTTGTGTCAAGTAATATGGTATGTACCAGATAATAAGATGTGTGCCAGACAAAATTTGTTATTGCATTTAATCTTTTTAAGAGATAAAGATATAGATAATTATAATAGTACTTGGCATTTACTGATGGATTACTATGAGCCAGGCATTGAATTAAGTACTTTTTGTTGATTGTATCTTACAATCCTCACAAAAAATATGATAAGGTGAACACCATCCTTGTTTCCATTATACTGATGAGGTCACTGAGTAAGAAAGAAATTAAATAAAATTCTGAACAACACATAGCTAGTACTTTGCAGAGCCAGAGTGGAAACCTAGGCAGTCTGTTGCATTTGTTAATACAGACCAGGCCTTTTCTTTCTTTTTTTAATTTTGTGGCACCCACTCCTACCCAATGATGGGGCAAAACATACCAGTAAATATGACCTTACTGGCCTCTGTGCAAATACTCCTGTTATTTGCAGCAACAAAATGTTATTCATTTATGGAATGATGGTGAAGAAACCTAGCTTGTTGAAGTAACAGCAAGGAGGCCAGCACGGATGGAGAGCAGTGAGCAAGGGAGGAAGTGAAAGGGGGCAAAGTGAGATTGGATTATAGGGTAACAGGATGGTAACAGGGAGATTAGTTAGGCATCTATTGCAGTAATTACCTTTCTTTTCCGTATGTGGCAGTGGCTATAAGGTTTTGATTCCATTTAAAATTTCTCTATGACTAATCCAAAAGAATTGATGGTTACCCAACCATCTAGTAAAACCAATAATTTTGTTTTATGAACCTTTTCCCATATGGAGATGATTTTATTCAAATGCGTAGTGAAGCAAGTTGATTTTTTTTTTCAGAATCAAGTGATTTAACTTTAGTAATAATTGTTTTTTAAGATAGCATCACTTGAACTAGACAAACGGTTATTATATTCCTCTGCAACCTCCTTAGCAAAACTTCAAAAGGTACCAAAGCCCCAGAAAGAATTATTGATGAATAATTGGCCTAGGGTTCAATCAGAAAAACAAACAAACAAAAAAAGGAAAAGAAAAAAGGAAAAAATCTTACTGCAGAATTTTAATTTTTTAAGTAAATGAACCACTGCTTCACTTGCTATCTCTTCCTGCTATTTACTCTTTTATCCACCACTTAATGAGGGGATTTGGGGGAAGATATTTAACCTTGCTGTCACAGTGTTTTCATTTTATTATTTTATTTTATTTTATTTTTTTATTTTATTTTATTTTACTTCAATTAGCCAATGTACAGTACACCATTAATTTCAGAGTTCAATAATTCATCAGTGGCATTTAACATCCAGTGCTCATCACATCACATGCCCTCCTTAATGCCCATCACCCAGTTACCCCATCCACCTACCTACCTCCCCTCCAAACCCTCAGTTTGTTTCCTATAGTTAAGAGTCTCTTATGGTTTGTCTCCCTCTTTGATGACTTCCCACTCAGTTTTCCTACCCTTGCCCTATGATCCTCTGTGCTGTTTCTTATGTTCCACATATGAGTGAAACCATATGATAATTGTCTAATTGTCTTTCTCTGATTGACTTATTTCGCTCAGCATAATACCCTCCAGATCCATCCACGTTGATATAAATGGTTAGTATTCATCCTTTCTGATGGCTGAGTAATATTTCATTGTATATATATATACCACATCTTCTTTATCCATTCATCTGTTGATGGACATCTGGGCTCTTTCCACAGTTTGGCTATTGTGGACATTGCTGCTATGAACATTGGGGTGAAGGTGCCCCTTCTGACCACTAAATTTATATCTTTGGGGTAAATACCTAGTAGTGTAATTGCTGGGTCTTAGGGTAGCTCTATTTTTAACTTCTTGAGGAACATCCATACTGTTTTCCAGAGTGGCTGTATCAACTCCTGTTCCCACCAGGAGTGTAAGAGGCTTCTCTTTTCTCCGCATCCTCACCAACATTTGTTGTTTTCTGACCTGTTAATTTTAGCCATTCTGACTGGTGTGAGATGGTATCTCATTGTGGTTTTGATTTATATTTCCCTGATGACAAGTGATGTGGAGCATTTTTTCATGTTTCTCTTGGCCATTTGCATGTCTTCTTGGGAAAAATATCTGTTCATCTCTTCTGCCCATTTCTTGACTAGATTTTTTGTTTTATGTGGAGTTAAGTTTGATAAGTTTTTACAGACCTTGGATACCAGTCCTTTATCTGACATGTCATTTGCAAATATTTTCTCCCATTCCATAGGTTGCCTTTTAGTTTTGTTGACTGCTTCCTTTGCTGTGCAGAAGCTTTTTATCTTGATGAAGTCCCAATAGTTCATTTTTGCTTTTGTTTCCTTGCGTTTGGAAATGTGTCTAGCAAGAAGTTGCTTTGGCCAAGGCAAAGAGGTTGCTCCCTGTGTCCTCCTCTAGAATTTTGATGGATTCCTGTCTCACATGTAGGTCTTTCACCTATTTTGAGTTAACCTTTGTGTATGGTGTAAGAAAGTGGTCCAGTTTCATACTTCTACATGTGGCTGTCCAATTTTCCCAGCACCATTTGTTGAAAAGACTTACAACTTACACTTACAACTATAGATAGCTGTTGGGGGGTTTTCTTTCTTTCTCTTTCTTTCTTTCTTTCTTTCTTTCTTTCTTTCTTTTTCTTTTTTCACGTCTCTACATTTCCACTACTGACAGTGGAGAAAATATTTTTTTTGGAAAACCATAATGAATGAATGTATGACTTTTCTCAAGAACAAAACAATAAAATGTCCACTTAAATAGTGGGATACCTGGCTGGCTCAGTCAGAAGAGTGTGCAACTCTTGATCTTGGGGTCGTGAGTTTGAGCCCTATGTTTGGGGTAGAGATTACTCAAATAATAAGAACAAAAACAAAAACTTTAGTAACATTGTCCTGGATTCCTTTTTTAGTTATTTATTTAGAATGGTTCCAGATTATTGGAAGGGGGTAGAGTTAATGGCTGTGTGGTAGGGGACTCAGAGCTTGATTCATCCTTCAAACACAACTAGATCAACATCCAACCATTTTGAACAACTCAGAATATGATCTGAGGATTAAGAAAACAATCTGCACATTTAGAGGGAGAGAACATGGCAGATTCAAGGTTTGGAGCCATGAATTTGGAGAGAGGAAAGCCGCATAGCCTCTAAGGGAAGAGAAGCTTTTTTGTGGAGCAAAGTCAGGGAGAACGAGAAAGCAAGAGAGAGTGCAGCGGGTAGGGATCACACAATACGCCACAGTGAGGAGATCCCTTAGATCATACAGGGAGAGATCCCTCCCCATCCCGGAGTACATTTGGAAGAGCATATTTTGCCTCTCCACGGACAAAAGGCCAGCCGGGAGCCATTGAGCAACGCTCAACAGCAGGGTCAGAGTTGTGCACAGAGGGCAGAAACCCTCTGAACTTTTCACTGTGAACCATAATAGGCTTAAACCTCTGTGTGCCCACAGAGTGGCTGCTTCTCTGTGGCAGAACAGAGCAGAGACACGTGCAAACTGCAGACAACCTTGTCGCTGCTTTTCACTGTCTGCCACAATAGATTCAAGCCTCTGTATGACTGCTTTTCTCAGACAGAATAGAGTAGGGGACTGAGTCTCATGCAGACTTCTGATAACCTGGTTCCAGCTTTTCACTGAGCATTACAATAAAGTCTAGCCTCTGTGGGTGCACTGTGCAACTGCTTTTAAGGACTGGACAGTACTGGGAATGCCAGGAGGTTCTCCTATGGGGAGGGGAGTGGGCACACACTTCCCAGGCCCTTTAAAACTTGGAGTTTTGAATCTCAGCCACCAGCCAGAGATAAAATACAGAAGATCTGTGGCACCGGGCATACCCTTGGCCCTGGAAAAATAGGTTAAGGGCAGGGAAATGATGAAAGCCCAGGACACAGGAGATTGTTCACTTTTCTGAGAGGACCTCCTGAACAGCAGTGGCCAGGATTTCCCTTCCCCAGGGACAAGAGCGTGGGGTGAAGCCACATTCTTCCTTCTCCGCCACCCCTCCCTCACCCCATCTACCAACACAGTCAGACTTCAGAGAGAAACACAGCCACATCCAGTGGAGGCTGAAATCCCCTGCACTAAAGCCCAACCCCAGCACCTGGCAGGGGCATCTTTTCAAAGGCAAGTCAGCTTGTGGGGCCAGCCCAGTAGGCCTCTCACTCAGAAGACCAACCCATGCTCCTGTATGTACCAGTTCTACTGATTATAAAGAATGCTCTGAAACATCAGCTTTTGGTCGAAATAGGACCAGGCTTGCTGCTGCTGCTGCTTCTTCTCCTCATCTTTTCTTAATTTTTATTTTTAATTTTTTTTCTTTTTATTATTTTTTATCTTTTATTTTATGAATATTTTTTCTTTTTTTTTCTTCTTGCTTTATCTTTTTTTTGGAATCAGGCTTATATTTTTTGTTCATTTGTTGGTTTGTTTCCTTCTCTTATTTTTCATATCAACATTCTTTTTTTTTTTTTTTAAGATTTTATTTATTTATTTGAGAGAGAGAGAATGAGAGAGAGCACATGGGGGGGGGAGGGTCAGAGGGAGAAGCAGACTCCCTGCCGAGCAGGGAGCCCGATGCGGGACTCGATCCAGGGACTCCAGGATCATGACCTGAGCCGAAGGCAGTCGCTTAACCAACTGAGCCACCCAGGTGCCCTCATATCAACATTCTTATTTTTTTCCTCTTTTCTTCTTTCCTTATTCTTTTATCCTTCTTTCTTTCTTATTCTTTAGAATCAGACTTATAATTTTTGTTTTGTTTTGTTTTTCTGGTTATTTGCATTTTTGTTCCTTTTCTTTTTCTCTTGTCTTGGATCAACCTTTTCTTTTTCTTTTTCTTCTTTTTTTTCTTTTCTTTTACAGGCTTATTTTGACAAACAAATCAAAGCATACTTGGTTAATGGTCCAAACACGGAGGAGGAATTCAGTAGAGGACAGACTGATGGAAAGAGCAGCCAAAACATAACATCAGAGTGTACATAGCATATACCAGAAACACTTTCTGAAGTTCTTGTTATTGTAGTTGCTGTTATTATTATTGTTGTTGTTTTTCTTTTTCTTTCTTCCTTTCTTTTCTGGGCAAAATAACTAGATGGAGAAATTCACCCCAAAAGAAAGAGCAAGAGGTACTACTCACTGCCAGGGATTTAACCAACACAGATATAAATAAGATGTCTGAACTAGAATTTAGCACAGTGATTATAAACATACCAACTGGGCCTGAGAAAAAGCACGGAAGACACTAGAGAATCCCTTACTGTAGAGATAAGAGCACTAAAATCTAGTCAGGCCAAAATTAAAAATGCTATTACAGAGAAATAGTTCCAAGAACAGGAAACAAAAACAAGGATGAATGAAGCAGAAGACAGAATCAGAAATAAAGAAGATAAAACGATGGAAAATAAGGAAGCTGAGAAGAAGAAAGAAAACTATTAGATCACAAGGTAGACTTAGAGAACACAGTGATTCCATAAAGTGAAATAGCATATGTATAATAGGGGTCCCAGAAGATGAGGAGTGGGAGAAAAGGGCAGGAGGTTTATTTGAACAAATTAGAGCAGAGAAGTTCTCTAATCTGGGGAAGGAAATAGGCATTCAAGTCCAGGAGGCACACAAAACCTCCATCAAAATCAATAAAAATAAGTCAACACATCAATATATAATAGTGAATCTTGGGGCACCTGGGTGGCTCAGTCGTTAAGCATCTGCCTTTGGCTCAGGTCGTGATCCCAGGGTCCTGGGATTGAGCCCCGCATCGGGCTCCCTGCTCAGCGGGGAGCCTACTTCTCCCACTCCCACTCCCCCTGCTTGTGTTCCCACTCTCGCACTCTCTCTCTGTCAAATAAATAAAATCTTAAAAAAAAAAAATAGTGAATCTTGCAGGGTCGCCTGGGTGGCTCAGTTGGTTAAGTGTCTATGTTCAGCTCAGGTTATGATCCCAGGCTCCTGGGATCTAGCCCTGCATCATGTTCCTTGTTCATCAGGGAGCCTGTTTCTCCCTCTCCTTCTGCCTGCCTCTCCCCCTGCTTGTGCATGCTCTCTCTGTCAAAAAAATAAAATCTTTTAAAAAAGTAGTGAATCTTGCAAATTTCAAAGGTAAGAGAAATTCTTGAAAGCAGCTTGGGACAAGAGGTCGTTAACATACAAGGGTAGACAAATAAGGCTAGCAGCAGACCTGTCCACAGAGACCTGACAGGCCAGACAGGACTGGCATGATATATTCAATATGCTAAATGGAAAAAAAAATACAGCCAAGAATATTTTATGGAGCAAGGCTGTCATTCAGAATAGTAGGACAGATAAAGAGTTTCCAGGACAAACAAAAACTAAAGGAATTTGTGAACACTAAACCAGCCCTGCAAGAAATATTAAAGGGGATCCCTTGAGTGGAGAGAGAGTCCAAAACTAGCAAAGACCAGAAAGGAACACAGACAATCTACAGGAACAGTGACTTTACAGGTAATACAATGGCACTAAATTCATATCTCTCAATAATTACTCTGGATGTAAATGGACTAAATGCTCCAATCAAAAGACATAGGGTATCAGAATGGATAAAAACAAAAACAAAAACAAAAACAAACAGATCAATATGCTGCCTAGAAGATACTTATTTTAGACCCAAAGAAACCTCCAGATTGAAAGTGGGGGGTGGGGAACTACTTATCATGCTAATGGACATCAAAAGACAGTTGGAGTAGCCATCCTTATATCAGACAAACTAGATTTTAAACCAAAGACTCTACTTAGAGATGAAGAGGACACTATAGCATAATAAAAGGGTCTATCCAACAAGAAGATATAATGATTCTAAATATTTATGTCCCTAACTTAGGAGCAGCCAAATATATAAACCAGTTAATAACACAATTAAAGAAACTCAATGATTGGGATGCCTGGGTGGCTCAGTTGTTAAGCGTCTGCCTTCAGCTCAGGTCATGATCCCAGGTTCCTGGAATCGAGCCCCACATCGGGCTCCTTGCTCCACGGGAAGCCTGTTTCTCCCTCTCCCACTCCCCCTGCTGTGTTCCCTCTCTCACAGTGTCTCCCTCTGTCAAATAAAAAAAAATAAAATCTTTTTTTAAAAAATAAAGAAACTCAATGATAATAATATGATAATAGTAGGGGACTTTAATACTCCACTCACAGCAATGGACAGATCCTCAATGCAAGAGAGCAACAAGGAAACAAGGGCTTTGAATGACACAATGAGTGGATTTAACAGGGCTTTGAATGACACAATGAGTGGATTTAACAGATACATTCAGAGCATTTCATCCTAAAGCTACAGAATACACATTCTTCTTGAGTGCACATGGAACATTCTCCAGAATAGATCAAATACTGGGTCACAAATCAGGTCTCAACTGGTACAAAAAGATTGTGATCATACCATGCATATTTTTCAGAACACAATGCTTTAAAATGACGTCAACCACAAGAAAAATTTTGGAAGGACCAAAAATACATGGAGGTTAAAGAGCATCCTACTACAGAATGAATGGGTCAACCAAAAAATTAAAAAAGAATTAAAAATATACATGGAAGCAAAGGAAAATGAAAACATGACTATTCAAAACTTTGGGATGCAGCAAAAGTGATCCTAAGAGGGAAGTATATAGCAAAACAGGCCTTCTTCAAGAAGCAAGAATAGTAGCAAATATACAACCTAACTTTACACCTAAAGGAGCTGGAAAAACAACAGCAAATAGAGCCTAAATCCAGCAGGATAAGAGAAATTATAAAGATAAGAAATCAATGATATGGAAATCAAAAAACAGTAGAACAGATCAATAAAACTAGGAGCTGGTTGTTTGACACAGTTAATAGGATTGTTAAACCCATAGCCAGACTTATCAAAAAAGAAAAGAGAAAGGACTCAAACAAAATCATGAATGAAAGAGGATAGATCACAACCAACATCAAAGAAATAGAAACAATTATTATGAGCAATTATATGCCAACAAATTAGGCAATCTGGAAGACATGGATACATTCCAAAAATATATAAACTACAAAAACTGAAACAGGAAGACCAATAATCAGCAAAGAAATTTAATCAGTCATCAAAAATCTCCCAATAAACAACAGTCCATGGCAAGATGGCTTCCCAGCAGGATTCTACCAAGCATTTATAGAAGAATTAATACCTATACTTCTGAAACTCTTCCAAAAAAAAAAAAAAAAACAGAAATGGAAAGAAAATTTCCAAACTCATTCTACGAGTTCAGGATTAGCTTACTCCCAAAACCAGACAAAGACCCCACCAAAAAAGAGAAGTACAGACCAATATCCCTGAAGAACATGGATGTCAAAATTCTCTTGAAGATACTAGCTAATAAGATCGATCCAACAGTACATTAAAAGGATTGTTCACCACAAGTAAGTAGTATTTATTCCTGGTCTGCGAGGGTGGTTCAACGTCTGGAAATCGATGTGATACAGCACATTAGTAAAAGAAAGGACAAGAACCATATGATCCTATCAAGAGACGCAGAAACAACATTTGTCAAAAGAAAGCATCCTTTCTTAATAAAAACTTTTTGCAGTGTAGGAAACCTTAACATCCTAAAAGCCATATATGAAAGACCCACAGCAAATATTATTCTTAATGGGGGAAGAACAGAGCTTTCCCCTAAGGTCAGAAACATAACATGGATTTCCACTGTCACCACTGTTGTTCAACATAATACTGGAAGTCATAGCCTCAGTAATCAGACAACAAAAGAATAAAAATAAAAGCCATCCAAATCTGCAAAGAAGTCAAACTTTCACTCTTCAAAGATGGCATGATACTTTGTAGAAAACCCAGAAGAATCCACCAAAAAAAAAAAAAAATGCTAAAACTGATACAGGAATTCAGCAAAGTCTCAGGATATAAAATAAATCCACAGAATTCAGTCGCGTTTCTATACATTAACAATGAAGCAGAAGAAATGGAAATCAAGTAATCAATCCCATTTACATTGACCAAAAACAATAAGATACCTAGAAATAAACCTAACCAAAGAGGTAATGGATCTGTGTTCTGAAAACTATAAAACATTTATGAAAGAAATTGAGGAAGACAGAAACAAATGCTAAAACGCTCCATGCTCATGGATTGGAAGAAAAAATATGTTAAAATGTCTATGCTACCCAAAGCAATCTACACATAAAATGCAATCCCTATCAAAATACCATCAACATTTTTCACAGAGCTGGAATAAATAATTCTAAAATTTGTATGGAACCAGAAAAGACCCTGAATAACCAAAGGAATGTTGAAAATGAAAACCGAAGCTGGAGTCATTACAAGTCCCTACTTCAAGCTGTATTACAATTTTTTTTTTTAATTTTGTTCAGTTAGCCACCATATAGTACATCATTAGTTTTTGATGTAGTGTTCCATGATTCAATAGATGCATATAACACCCATATAACTCCCATCACCCAGCTACTCCATCTCCTCACCCCCCTCCCCTCTGAAACACTCAGTTTGTTTCACAGAGTCGACAGTCTCTCATGGTTTTTCTCCATCTCTGATTTGCCCCCTTGAGTTTTCCTTCCTTTCCCCTTTGGTCTTCTGTGCTATTCCTTATGCTCCACATATGCGTGAAACCATATGATAATTGTCTTTCTCTGACCGGCTTATTTCACTTAGCATAATCCCCTCCAGTTCCATTCACGTCAGTGCAAAAGTTGGGTATTCATCCTTTCTGATGCCTTAGTAATATTCCATTGTAAATATGGACCACATTTTCTTTATCCATTTGTCTGTTGAAGGACATCTCATTTCCTTTCACAGTTGGCTATTGTGGACATGGCTGCTATGAACATTGGGGTGCATGTGCCCCTTCTTTTCACTACACCTGCATCCTTGGGGTCAACATGTAGTAGTGCAATTGCTGGGTCATAGGGTAGCTCTACTTTGAGGAAACTCCATACCGTTTTCCAGAGTGGCTGTACTAGCTTGCATTTCAACCAACAGTGTAAGAGGTTTCCCCTTTCTCCACATCCTCACCAACATTTGTTGTTTCCTGCCTTGTTACTTTTTGCCATTTTAACTGGTGTAAGGTGGTATCTCATAGTGGTTTTGATTTGAATTTCCCTGATGGCTAGTGATGTTGAACATTTTTTCATGTGTCAAAGAAGACATACAAATGGCTAATTGACCTTCAACTTTATGGTCAACTAATCTTTGACAAAGCAGGAAAGAATATCCAATGGAAGAAAAAAAATCTCTTCAAAAACTCGTGTTGGGAAAAATGGACAGCCACATGTAGAAGAATGAAACTGAACCACTTTCTTACACCATACACAAAGATAAACTCAAAATGGATGAAGGACCTAAATGTGAGACAGGAATCCATCAGAATTCTAGAGAACACCAGCAGCAACTCTTTAACCTCGGCCACAGCAAATTCTTGCTAGACCCATTTCAAAGGGCAAGGGAAACAAAAGCAAAAATGAACTCTTGGAACTTCATCAAGATAAAAAGTTTCTGCCCAGTTAAAGGAAACAGTCAACAAAACTAAAAGGCATCCTACAGAATGGGAGAAGATACTTGCAAACGTCTTATCAGATAAAGGGCTAGTATCCAAAATCTATAAAACTTATCAAACTCAATATCCAAAAACCAAAAAATCCAGTCAAGAAATGTGCAGAGGGTGTGAAGATATTTCTCCAAAAAAACCATACAAATAGCTAACAGACACATGAAAAAATGTTCAACATCACTCAGCATCAGGAAAATACAAATAAAAGGATAAGATATTACCTCACACCAGTCAGAATGGCTAAAATTAACAACTCAGGAAACAACAGATATTGGCGAGCATGGGGAGAAAGAGAAACTCTTACACTGTTGGTGGGAAGGCAAACTTGGGCAATAACTCTGGAAAACAGTATGGAGGTTCCTCATAAAATTATTTTTTTAAAGATTTTATTTATTTATTTATTTGACAGAGACACAGCAAGAGAGGGAACACAAGCAGGTGGAGTGGGAGAGGGAGAAGCAGGCTTCCCATGGAGCAGGGAGTCCTATGCAGGGCTAGATCCCAGGACCCTGGGATCATGACCTGAGCCGAAGGCAGATGCTTAACAACTGAGCCACCTGGGCGCCCCCAAAAATTAAAAATAGAACTATCCTATGACCTAGCAATTGCAGTTCTATGTATTTATCCAAAAGATACAAAAATACCGATTTGAAGGTGCACATGCCCCCTGTTTATAACAGCAATGTCCACAATACCTGAAATATGGAAAAAGCCAGATCTCCATGGAAATTAAATGGATAAAGAAGATGTGGTATATCTATACAATGGAACATAACTCAGCCATAAGAAAGATTGTAATCTTCCCATTTGCAATGACATGGATGGAAATAGAAAGTATTATGTTAAGTGAAAGTAGTCAGAGAGAGGCAAATACCATATGATTTCACTCATATATGGAATTTAAGAAACAAAGCAGATGAAAATAGGGGAAGGGAAGGAAAAATAAAATAAGATGAAAATGGAGAGGGAGACAACACATAAGAGACTCTAACCTTATAGTTGGAACTTACAGTTCCAACAAACTGAGGGTTGCTGGAGGGGTGGTATATTGGGGAATGGGATATTTAGGTAATGGGCATTAAGGAGGGCACTTGAAGTAATGAACCCTGGGTGTTATATGCAACTGATGAATCAGTAAATTTTTACCTCTAAAACTTATAATACAGTATATGTTAATAAAATTGAATTTAAATTAAAAAAATTTAAAAAAGAATAATTCCAGAAAGGAACACAAAACCGAGTAGTCACTCTTACCACTAAATAAACAACAAATTTCTAATTCATTTTTCTTTTCTTTTTACTAAGCATCATATGTGCATAGAATATTTTTTTTAAATGCAAGTAAATTAAAGGTGAAATTCCTTCTTTATACTTTTATTTCTACTTTTTTCAGGATCTCTTCTATTTCTGGTTTTGTTAGCATTTTGAGTTCCTTCAAATTTCACACCTTTCTATAAAGGTAGCCTCAAATAATATTTTGTCCTATATTTTAGCAATATTAAAGCTCAGTCTTCTTACAGAAAATCCATTGTGTGGAAATCTTCAAATAAATTTTTCAAACTCCCATTTAAGCATGAAGAGCTGGCACCTTGGGAAGATCCTATGAAAAAGTTCTATTAATACATATCTTCCTCAGGGCGCCTGGGTGGCTCAGTTGGTTAAGCGACTGCCTTCGGCTCAGGTCATGGTCCTGGAGTCCCGGGATCGAGTCCCACATCGGGCTCCCTGCTCAGCAGGGAGTCTGCTTCTCCCTCTGACCCTCCTCCCTCTCATGCTCTCGTTTCTCGTTCTCTCTCTCTCAAATAAATAAATAAAATCTTAAAAAAAAAAAAACATATCTTCCTCAGTGCTCACTGTGGATTTCTCTATTACTGCTACTGTTAAAAAAAATCTTAACTAATACAATAACTTTTACTAGCTCCATAAAATCATAACAAAAGGAGAGTAAAAGAGAGTAAGAGGGTAGGCTGTATTGCATTTAATAAGGCTTATATATAAAAATTTAATAAGGCATTTATCAATTGGTAAAGAGGAACTCTAAATTTAGTAGAATAAGTGTATCTTTTCTTTTAAGTAATGAAAGGGAGAGTGTTCTGAGTCCAATTAATGAATTTGAAAATAAATGAGCTGATTTTAAAATACTGGTTTATTAAACTAATTAAAATGAAATTAATTAGAATCAGGTAAAATGAGTTTTTTTAATTCCTTTTAAATTGTGGTTTTTATGTAGCTAAAATTTATTATGATTATCGTTATCATTATTATTTTTTTTCTTTTGTAATAATGAAACAAGCTTTCTCTGCATGGACCAGGCCCTATCTGACAGTTTACAAATGGATCCCTTAAGAATTCTGGGTCCTGATACACAGAGAGAGTTCATATCTATGCTATATATAATTTTTACTGTTACCTGGCTATGAAGACACTCTCTATCTACCATATTTACTTTACAAGTGGCAAATAAATAAATTGCCACAAAACATAACCATCTCGGCCAATACTAGGCTGAAGTCCTAGGGCTTGAGGAGAATAAATCATTAAAGAAATGTCAATAACAAGACAACAAATGTGAATTGACCCTCAGAAATCATTTTCTTTTTTTTGTTTTGTTATATTATGTTTAGTTAGCCAACATATAGTACATCATAAGTTGAGAGTTAATTTTCATGTGTTGTACTGAATGGGTTTTCAAATTTCAAGATAGAATAAAAGAGCTAAGCTATGTGTGGATGAACACATGTCAAAAAATGGATAGACACATTTCAAACATTCTTATATTTCCAAAATACCTCAAAAAGTCTTTGATGCCAAATAACTGGTCCCCTATTAATCAGCCATTTTCATAGGAGAACTTGAATTTTCAGTATGAATTTTTTGCTTTTTCTCCATCAAGAACACAAGCCAAATGATACAGAAGTTTGGAATATTTGTTTAGTTAGAAATTATTGATGTTCTAGTTTAATTGCAATTTAATAGCTTTCAAAATATATGTTTGGCTCTGGTTCAAACAAAGTTCTGTTTGTGTGTGTAAGTATTTTTATTCTGTCATAACTTATTAAAATGTATGCCAATCAGCACAATTCATTTTGGCTACAAGATCTTGGTCTAGTTTAGTTCAAGTTTTGCTTTTCACAAAAGAGACCAGCAGCTAAAGTTTCCCTGAGAAAATGGCTTTCAATAAATTCTTAGTCCAACCACTTCCCTTCCCCTTATTAACAAAGATAAGCCAGGCCCTAAATACATATTTAGTCTTGCACCCACTGACCCCAAAAAAGTGCACATCTGGGGACGCAAACCAGAGCATTGTTTCCTGTGAGACAACCAAGTTCTTCAGAAATAGCAGGGCTTTATATGATCTGTTTATGAGTCAGAAGACAAGACTTGGGCTGAGAAACTGCAAATGCCAGAGGCATAAAGTGTCAAGTAGCTGATCAATAACATTGCTGCATAAAAGTTTTGTTACTGACCAAAGCATGCTTGTGACACGGTTGAAGAAAAGGAAGAAAAATTTGGAAAACAGTAAGGAGTAGTAGGTGCAATTGCTGGATCATAGAGTAGTTATTCAGAAAAGTTTTTTTTACTGTTGTTGTGGTACATTTTAATGAGGTGGGGGTAACAAAAGGGTGTCAGAATTCTATTTATGTCAAAGATATTTTTAAGTCTAATGAAATTCAAAACAATTGCAAATTGCAAGTTGGTATTTTAACCAACTATCTTTTTTAAGTTTTCATTTAAATTCCAGTTGGTTAATGTTCATACATAGCGGCAATGTCCACAATAGCCAAACTGTGGAAAGAGCCGACATGCCCTTCAACAGATGAATGGATAAAGAAGATGTGGTCCATATATACAATGGAATATGACTCAGGCATCAGAAAGGATGCATACCCAACTTTTACATCAACATGGATGGGACTGGAGGAGATTATGCTAAGTGAAATAAGTCAAGCAGAGAAAGTCAATTATCTTTCACAAGTATGGTTTCACTTACTTGTGGAACATAAGGAATAGCATGGAGGACATTAGGAGACGGAAGGGAAAAATGAAGGGGGGGAATCGGAGGGGGAGATGCACCATGAGAGACTATGGACTCTGAGAAACAAACTGAGGGTTTTAGAGGGGAGGGGGGTAGGGGGATGGGTTATCCTGATGTTGGGTATTAAGGAGGGCACATACTGCATGGAGCACTGGGTGTTATACAAAAACAATGAATCATGGAACTGTACATCAAAAACTAATGATGTATTGTATGGTGATTAACATAACATAATAAAATTAAATTAAATAAAATTTAAAAAAATAACCCCCCCCAAAAAATAAATAAATAAATTCCAGTTGGTTAACATACAGTGCAGTATTAGTTTCAGGTGTACAATTTAATGAGTCAACACTTACATACAACTATTTTTAAGAATATTATCTCAATGAAGTATACAATAGTCAATACAACCATTTAGTTTCTACACTATTTTTTAATACAGAAGATTTCAATTTTATAAGAAACTTTGGAAAGATCCAGAATATATAATCAAATAATTATTTCCTTCCAAAGAATAGTAAGGCAAGGAATGATTCTTCTTTATTCTTACCTACATCTTTTTATTGCCTCATTTTCATCAATGATCTTACATTTTCTGAAAGATAATCCCCAAATGGGAGAAACTGAGATAGAACTGACTGGGGATATTTATTGTTAGATTTGGTATGCTTTCATCTGACGTGGTCCCCAGAGAGGGCAGTCAAGATTGACTTGTGGATGAGTGTTTGCTGGGACCTTGATATGTTGGGTATTATGTACCTTTTAGCTCATTCTGACTAATGCCTCCAGTCCTTTTGGAACTTGCTAGTAGAAAATAAATGCAAATTTATAAGATGAATGATCAGTTTCAAGAGTTCAGTCAATGTAACTGGGCTTAAACCATCCAAATCTACCATTCTCACTCTTTCATTCACTATTATATACATCTATAGATAGCATGGAGGAAGTGAGTTAATGTTAGGGATAGGTGAATTATTATCTCTTTGAGGATTCTATCTGTAGGAATTAGCAAGTTCTAAAACAGACTTGCTCTTCCACCACCACTATGAAACCCAAATCCATGTACTCATGGAAGGGGTTATAGAACATGTCACTTCTCTACAAAAACTCTCATGACACTTAAAGGCTAAACTACCTACTAGAATATCACTATTATGTATTGTTTTGGTTTGCATTTTAATGATTTTATAGCATGTATCATCTTTCCCAAAGGTCCTGTAAATAATTCAAAGGCAAATATGTCTGAAATCTAACTTATTCCTTATTGACCCAACCCCACAAGAGAAAGTTTCCATCTCTTCCAGTATTCTCTATTTCAGGAACCACCTTTCTACTTTCAAAACTTGAAATTACTTTCTCAATATCTCTCTAATGTGTGAGTTTCTTTCTGCCACTGCTGGAACCATTGTTAAAATTGCTGTCATCTCTCACATGGGCTACCACAGTTGTATCCTAATTTGTCTTTTTGCTTCCATTATGGCATCCTTTTGTCAATTTTCTACACATCAGCCAAAGTAATATTTTCAAAATATAAATCTATTATGTCACTTTGCCAATTCTTGCTTAAAACCCCTCAAAACCTCCCTTTGTACTGGTGTGCACTGACCCATATCTCTCTCTTACCCCATCAACCACATCTTACTCACAATCTCTGTGCTCCTTCCACACCAGATATTTACTTTCTCAAAAGGGCCATGTTTCCTTCTACTATAGACCCTTCCTCTACTTACATTATTGAAGTTTCCTCTTCAAATCTTTAGCACCTACTCATCCCCTCAGATCTCATTTCAAGAAAGATCTTTTTACTACCCAGGCCAGGTAAAACCCCTCTCCTATATGTTTTCATAACACTGTAGACCTCTCTGCCATTGTAATATTTCAGTTATTTGTGTGATTCTTTGAGTGATGCATGCTTCCTAGCCAAGAGCAATAACATTTAAGCTCTATGAGGGAAATACAATAACTATTTTTGTTAGCAAAATGGCTTCCATAGAGTATGTGCTCAATAAATGTTTGTTAAATGAATGGGTGAATCAAGTGTTCAGTCTTTATTTTCATAATCCTTAGTATTATCTAGCACAATGCTGAAATCATAGTAAAGGCATAATAAATTCTTTTGGGACCAGGGCTTGATATTGTACCTTAGATTGAACAACAACAAATGGTCAGAATTTCCACTTTAGCTTTATAACCAGGAACCTAAATTTAGAGATTTAAATTAAAAAAAAAAAAACAGGAAAAGTCGAGAATATAGTGTCTAGTTTCTTAAAAATGCATAAGTGATGAAAATGCAGATAAATAAAAATATCAAATCAAATAGAGTAGATGTCCTTTTACTCAAATAAATTGAAAAGTGAAACATTCTGGTTTAATATATTGTTGGTTAACAGTCAGTTTACACATTTACCATAAATTAATTCCTAACTTTTGAAGACCTATAATAAAATAAATAAAAGAAAAATGTGCAATGCTAAAACTATATTGAGCCTACTTACATTTTATTTTGAGTATTTGGAATGTACGTTAATGTTTTCCAGGGCCCGGAATGGTCACCATAAACACAAGATATCACTGCCTTTCAAACTGTCTGGTTACAGTTGTTTAATGGAATATTCTAGTTAAGGGAACATATCTCAATGCTTTTTCATAGCAATAGGTCTAGTATGACTGAAAGAACTGATCTGAGGGTGATCTTTATTAACATATATGCACGTTCCTTCAGTAGCAGGTTTCAAAACAGAATACAACTGGGTGTGAATTTGTACAAATTCATATTTGCATTTGGCAGAAAGATGGGCATCCTCCAAAAGGTCTGGTCTGTAGATGGGTATTGCATTGCAAGTTGCCAAACCCTAATGGCCAGGCATTGTAGGAAACCTTTTAATCTCTACGTTGGTTTTTGTACAGTGCCAGGGAGTATTCTTCCTCTATTTACCACTCTAAAGTAGATCAAATTTAATATGGTTTCATTCAGTTATTATTTTCAAAGCTACTAATAAATAATGTGAATGTATCTGAGCCATGGATAGGAGAAAAATGTAAAGGGAAAATCAATGTTTAATTAAGACCAATTAAAATGAAAAAAGAAAACCTAGCACAGTATCTTTCACTTGATGTTCAGTTAACATATAACACTGTGTAGAAGCATTGAAAAAAGGCATTTTGAGGTAGAAAATGTATTTCAGCAAACATGTATGAAAGCCTGTTATATAAACAGTTTTCAGTAAATGGGGACAGTGCTTTAGCAACTGAACTATGACTATTTGATAAAATATTCAGATTCAAATAAGTTGTAGGAAGAAAAAAACAAATAAGTTGTAGAATTCATTTTGCTCCCTTCCACAATGGGATTTTGAAGAGTTAATTACTTTATCAAAAATCCCAGTGGTCTATCTACCTGAATTTTTTTTACCCCCTCCCTCCAAGTGGCTCAAAGTATTGGTTAGTCCACATTTTGTACTGAACCCATATCACGTGTTCTAGTACCCCCAAATTTTGCACCATTTACCCAATATCCCCCAATCCACTCTCCCATCAGAACAACTGGAGACCCTAAAAGGAAAAGGCAGTAAGGGAAGGTAGTGATATTGGGCCATTAGAGTTGAGGGGGCATAAAAGGGTCAGAGGCATACTAGAAGTAGTGTTCACAGTGAATGGCAACAAACCTAGAGATCCTTACTTCTAGGGAAAGAACAAATATAAGACTTCCACATATAGTTTAACTGAATTTCTGTCATTAATCTCCCCTGACTCCCACACACACCCATAGGCCATGCTATGGTCTAAACACTTGTGTCTCTTAACCCCCTCAAATTCATATGTTGAAAGCTTTGAATAGGATTAGGATTCTTATAAAAGAGACTCTACAGAGATTCTTCACCCATTCCATCATGTGAGGACACAGCAAGAAGGCACTGATTACAAACCAGGAAGGAAGGCTCACCAGAATACAATCATTCTGTCACTACGATCTTGAACTTCCAGCCTCCAGAACTGTTAGAAATAATTTATGTTGTTTACAAGGCACTCAGTCTGTGGTATTTTGTTATAGCAGCCCAAATGTACTAAGACAGCCAACAAAGTAACCTATTAGCTTTCTGGGACCTTTTAGATTTATGAAAACCTGCATTTATTTTAATGCAGTACTTACAATAGCTTCTGATATGTTGAACTTGATAATATCAGAACTGAGTTCCTTTAATTCCCAAATAGGGATTCATTTCACTCTTTAGAGAATGTTGAAAACCCTGATAAAGACTCTGAGCTATATTCACTATGCCACAGCTTTTCAGTGTGGTAAAGAGAGCTCATACATTAGAGTAATCTGGAAGCTGGTTAAAATTCATAAATGTGAGCTTTACCCCCATGTTAATTAATCAAATCCTTGGGGTGGGGCTGAGGCACCTACATTTTAGAAAGCTATCTTAGTGGTGTTGATGCATAGTAAAAGTTGACTATATCTTCTTGGCAATTGGAGGAGAGTAAGTAGAATGTTCCCATCCAGGTTCTTGCTTTGATGTGAAACAAAAATTGGAATGGGGAGAAATGGGAATCATGGAGATCAGTTAAGGGCCAACTTCAATTATCCAATTGAGAGATGAGGATTTGAACATTCAGAGGTGGAATCAGCAAAATTTTGTAGTGTTAGTTGACCATGGTTCAAATTTACATAGAAAGAAAACTGGATTAAATTATCTGAATATATGTAGTAGTGTCTCTATACAGCAGAATAGGGAAGAATTTTTCAACTAAATGCCTCCCTGAACCATACATCATTCTAAGTACAATAACAATTACATTTTAATTTTAATTTTATTTAATTTTTAATTTTCATTTTTTATTATTATGTTATGTTAATCACCATACATTACATCATTAGTTTTTGATGTCGTGTTCTATGATTGATTGTTTGTGTATAACACCCAGTGCTCCATGCAGAACGTGCCCTCTTTTTAATTTTATTTTTATTTCTTTTATTTTTTTGAGAGACAGAGAGCGTGCAAGTAGTGCGAAAGGAGAAGAGGGAGAGGGAGAGAGAGAATCTTAAGCAGGCTCCACACATAGCACAGAGCTGAAGCAGGGCTCTATCTCAAGACCCTGAGATCATGACCTGAGGTGAAATCAAGAACCTGATACTTAACAAACTGAATCACCCAGGCACTCCACAATAATAATTGCATTTAAAGTACAATAGCAGGTCCAATTCAAAGTATTTGAGGCAGGATATTTTAAATCCCACCTTTCTATAATGTAAATTAATGACAGGATTGGGTATACACATAATAAGTAAAAGTAAACAAGACACAAGTAAAATGTCCATTATCTCTATTACTACCAATATTGATTTTTAGAGATTACTAAAGACATTTTGAATAGTCTTTGGTTCATATCTACCCTTAAAATCCTTTGTACGTGACAGCATATCTTTATTCACATTAAAGACACAAATTTGATTTTTATTTTTTATTTTTAAAGATTTTTAATTTATTTATTTATTTTATTTGGGGGGGCAGAGGGAGAGAGAATCTCAAGCAGACTCCATGCTGAGCATGGAGCCTGACATGGGGCTTGATCTCATGGGCCTGAGATTATGACTGGAGCTGAAACCAAGAGTTGGATGCTTAACCTACTGAGCCACCCAGGCACCCCTATAGACAAAAATTTTAAACTAAATTACTACCCTAATGGACTGGCTAAAACTTTCTTAGAATTAAGATCAATAGACTTCCTTAGAGGAAAACTCATGTATTATTACAGCTGTGTAAATCTCTTCTATTAATCCTAATCTCTTGTATTTTGCATACATTATGGAAAGAGAGGTAGGAGAGAAGGGCTGTTACTGACAACAAAACCACTGTAGTACTAGACTTCAAGTGGTACTACCTAAAATCTATTAGAGAATGCCCTTTATTTGCTTTTTTATTTTATTTTTATTTGTCTGAAAGAATGGCTTTCCTAGAATCTAATTGTGGTAGTGATGAATTTTGTCATTTCTCCTTCAGGACATAGAATCTCTCCCCCTGAACACTCGATCTTGGCCAAGGCTCTAATACCTACAGATTGCCTTCCATGATGTCAGAGTTTGACTGCTTATTTGGTTCTCCAAATGTCACAATTCCCTGACTTCCCTAATGCTATGGTCAGATTATCTGTCAAGGTAAACTGTTATTCCATGTTGGATCTCCCTGTTGCCAACTGCCATATTAGACTCTTCCCCTTCTTTAAACAAGTTTTGCTGGGGGACTGGATTTTCTTTGGAGAATTGTTCCTGCTAAATGATAATTTCAGGTTTCAAAGCTAATAATAATAAGCTGATTTATTATTGCCCTTCTATGGACATACATACATTAACTCATCTAAATCATAAACAACCAGATAATGTAGGTACTCTTATTCTGAGATTATAGATGAGAATACTAACACAGAATTTAATAAGTTGGTATAGCAGAACTAGGAAATGTTCTAATTTCAGCTTCCATTTCCTCTATTCAGTCCAATTCCATTATGGCAACTGAGGCATCCTCATCTTATCACAAGATGTGATGGATAGTTGTTAAACCTAAAGTTTAATATCAACAGGCATTCCTAACATGAAACACACACACACACATTTTCTGAGTTCTTCAGTTTAAAGTACCAATCAGAAGACACAAACAGCTTTTATGACAGTATAGAAATTGGGGCTTCATTGCTTTTTTATCTTGACATTTTATTGAGTGAGTTCAGTTTAAGAATTAGTCAATGCCTGGGCGCCTGGGTGGCTCAGTTGGTTAAATGTCTGACTTCAGCTCAAGTCATGATCTCAGGCTCCTGAGATGGAGCCTGTGTTGGGCTCTGTGCTCAGCGGGGAGTCTGCTTACCACTCTCCTTCTCCCTCTGCCTTTCCTCACCATGCTCTCCCTGCCTCTCTCTCTCAAATAAATAAATAAAAAAATCTTAAAAAAAGGAGACTTAGTCAATTCCTGGAGAAACAATATAAGACCTGGTTAAATAACACAACTGTCTCAAGAATGATCCAATTGTATAATTGCCATGAATTACAAAGATACCTAAAAGGATCTGACCCATATGCAAATAGGAATACAGATCTCCAATTTAAAAGTGAATGCATATATTAACAATACATAAATGTAAATTTGGATGTCCTCAAAGAAAAAAAATGAAGTTGGTATGCATGTATATATGGAGAATGAGGGGCTTAGCTTCTTTTTTTTTTTTTTCATACAACAAGAAGCCATAACTTTACTAATGATAAAAACAGTACAAATTTCAAACCAAGCTGCAGTTATTCTTTTGAAACACCAAAAAAAGTCCTCGTTTTCAGATGGTTACATTGTTAATTCCATAATAGCATTTACAATATCATTACTGTTGTTCTTCAGGGCTCGGACTGCCTTTGCTCTTTTTTTTTTTTTTTTTTAAAGATTTTATTTATTTATTTGACAGAGAGAGACACAGAAAGAGAGGGAACACAAGCAGGGGGAGCGGGAGAGGGAGAAGCAGGCTTCCCATGGAGCTGGGAGCCCGATGCGGGGCTCGATCCCAGGACCCTGGGATCATGACCCGAGCCGAAGGCAGACGCTTAACCGACTGAGCCACCCAGGCGCCCCTGGACTGCCTTTGCTCTTGACACATTTGCTTGTGACATGACCAATTCTATGTCCTTAACCTCTACACCGGTTTCATCAACCTCTTCTTCTTCACTCTCCTCTTGTACAGTTGGAGTCTGTGTGTTTTCTTGAATGTTTGAGACACTTTCACCTTGAACTTTGAATTTCTCAGCAGCTGCTAGTTGTGCTTGCTGAGATAAATCCTCGATCTTGTCTTCCCCAAAAACTATGTAGGTATCTGAAGCTGGGCTCTTGTAGACATCTGGTTTTGTGATGACAAAGAGGATATTCTTAGATTTCGGATAGTGATTCTTGTAACCCCTGTAACCTGTCGAAGACCCAATTTGGACATAGCCTTCCCTGCCTTCTTTTCACTCCGGCTCTGTTTTGCTTTACTGACTGGTTCTTCATCGATTCCAGCGGCTGCTGCCAGCTGAACCTGTTGGGTGGTTGCCTGTGTGGAATCCTGTTCCTCAAGCTCTGGTACTGATTCATCACTGTCAGATTCTGTTCCAGGCCCTGTCTCAGCCTAGGGCTGTGGCAACTCCTGCTCTGTAGCCCGGACGGTTTCTGTGGCTTCACCAGGCATTTTGTGAGGGGAATGTGGAACCAAGATGGTGGCAGGAAGAGAGCGAGCGAGAGCGTGACCCACACCTGTTGCAGAAGGAAGCCTGGCCAGCTTCTTTTAAAAGTCAAACCAAACTAAATTCAGAGGCCTAATTGAAATTTAGTCACATTTCAGATAGTGGCCTTTCTAATTTTGCATTCTTCTACAATTGTGGTGCTGTGTAACAGCTATATCCTACCACTCTACATCCTATCATTGCCATTTGTTTGGTCCAGTTATTTTGCATGGTTTTTCTTTGTGAAGTAAAAAATACCAATTATTGTCATTTTCCAGCAATATCTACAAACATACTTAGTAGCTGATAGGTTATAGTACTTCTAGATCAAAGTTTCTCAAGAGTGTCACTGTTGACATTTGGGGCCAGATAATTATTTGTTGTGAGGAGTTGTCCTGTATGTTGTAAATGTTTATTTAGCATCATTGGTGGCCTCTACCCACTACATGTCAAATAACACCTCACCCCCCAGTTGTGATAACCAAAAATGTGTCCAGATATTGCCAAGTGTTTCCAGGAGGACAATATCACTCTCAGTTGAGTACCACTGCTCTTAATAGAAAACTAGTCAGTTACCTACATTTCTTAAATTACTCCTTCAACAAATTCACCCTCCCTTCCAATGGAATAATTTGTTATCTATGGTCCAATACTGGGTTGCTGCTTGGAAATTTCAAGTACAGTTAAAGCATGAAAGCTTTGCTACTCTGTGGAGTGGGTCTTAGCAATTAATTTAACTTGAGTTTCAAATAAAGTCATGAATATTAATTTGAGCATTTATTCTATGTTCCCAGACATGGAAACACACACACACAATTAATAAATTATGGTTTATGTCTTCTGTCTGCATGACCACATCTCTATTCATGACTCTATATGTGTGATTCAAAAACAATTATTTAATATACTAAAATATATAGAATAAGACATTTTTCTCTGATTCATTTATTTCTCTCCTTATCCTTTTCTCTGACAAATACTTTCTTAAGGTTCAACTGTGGCAGGGATGGAGAAAGGAGTCCTTTATGGAGAACTCATTCATCTGCTTAGCCCAGCAGCATAAATTTGATCTCGTAATTAGTATTCAACTCAGCATCTTGGACAGAAACCAGTGTTACAGCCAAGAGGTGGTTTAAATCACATAAATCATAGATCAATGGCAGAATTTGAAGCACTGGATAGATTATAAAAGTAAAGCTTTAGTTAAAAATAGATTAACTGTTTCTCTGCAGGAATTATCAAATCCTTTGAAAATATATAAAACAAATAAAATTAGATCTAATCATTTCTGGTAACATATGCATATAAGTTGAAATGTATTTTCCTTTCACAGCCACATTGATGTTTTGGAAATGTAGAAATGTAAATGTATTCTCTTACCATGAAAATATTCCACATTTCTAAGACTTTAATTGTGCATGATATTTTAAGAACCACAAAATACATGTGTTATAGTAGCGACTATAATAATGATGTGAAACCTGTTTTACATTACTTTATGAGCATCAGATTTTTAACTTAAAACTCAAACTAAAAAAATATGTTTCTATTTTTAAGGAAACAATGGATATCTTTCAGTCTAAATCTTGTAACTACTAAAGTTAGGTTTTGATGTTACAATAAATGAACTACTAAAAATGATAGGTTGTATGAGTTTTATAATACATCATCCCATTACCAAATAATCATCTCAGTAACTCCCTTTATTCTTCTTTTAAAATTCATAATCTTTCAAAACTATGCAAAAGTGATTTGTAATCATTTAAATATATACATCTTTTATCCCCGACACTGAGAAACATAACCACAGTAAAAAAAAGAAAGTTTTTTCCATACAATCTCAGACTACTATCAACAACAACAAAAATCAAATAGGTAAAATAAAGACAGTTTAGACACATAACCTGTTACTTTAAATACTATTTCTTGGAGTAGGTAAATTAACTTGAAGATTAAATTTGCTGGAAAAATGATCAGATATAATGAAAGAAACCAACATTATAAAATTGAATTTTACAAATGTTATTTCAAAGGAAAAATATTTCTGGTATGTTCCAATTACAGAATTAATATCAGCATATTAAAAACATTTTTGTGTTAAAATGAAGACAACATATAAGTAAATTCTTTCACTGTGTTTCCTCTCAAGTTTTTTTTAAAGATTTTATTTATTTATTTGTCAGAGAGAGAGAGAAAGTGAGAGAGCACATGGAGGGGGAATGGCAGGCAGAGGGAGAAGCAGGCTCCCCACTGAGCAGGGAGCCTGATGTGGAACTTGATCCCAGGACCCTGGAATCAATACCTGAGCTGAAGGCAGATGCTTAACTGACTGAGCCACCCAGGCGTCCTACCACCTCTCAAGTCTTATACATGTGCAATATTCTTGTGGCTCTTCTTTATGAGGAAAATGCAAATATCTTCAGGTCATAATTATATTACTAAACAAGAAGGTAAATAAGCGTCTTTGTCAATAGGTTTTTTGGTGTGTATCTTTAAAATACAAACTCAAAAGGAAATTTTTATTTTAAAGTGTTGCTATTAATGTCTACACAAAATGTTTACTAGTCAAAATTGGTAAAAAAGCATGTTAACTATCTACTGCTTAGTATATATTATTCGCTACTTAGTCAAGTTAGATTAAGTTCTACATTTATAAGTTTCTGAAGAATCATGTGAAATTCAGAGTGTATCCCTGATGGTTGGGTTGGTTTATGTAAATCTACAATTAATAAATAAGAATAAGATAAATAATTAAATATAATACTGTATGTTTTCTTTTTGGGATTCAAAGCCTCTGAGCCTGCCTATGGTTAACTTATTCTAAATTATATCAGTTTCCACTCTTTGTCTAATCAAAACCTTAAGATTTTCTAAAAGTACAATATATAGAGAGTCATTATATTAAAAAACCCTGGTCACATCACTAGACATCCACTTAAAACATATTAAATATCCACAACCATGTTCCATCAATGGGTTACAAATCACAAAATCTCCTTTCAATAGTTTTAGATGGTAGTTTTTCAAGATCTTCATTGTTTAGATATATTTAATGGGTAATGTAAACAACAGACACACTTAAGTTCAAAAGAAAAGAAATAATTTTCCAAAAATACAAGTAGGATCTGAGGGGGGAAAAAAAGTCCACAATAGAAACTACTATTTCAGGATGTAAACAGACATTCAAAATTGGCATTTGAAATATTTATTTTCAACCATTAGAAATGAATATTCTGACGTAAGTTTACAGCCCTTGAGTCTTCCTTCTGTGCAATTTATAAGAAGTAAAAGGATGTCACATTACCTTCAGTATTCACCTGATGAAACATGGGAGGTATTAAATGAATGAAGCAGGAAATGTAAGCATGAAAATTCATCATTTTATCCAGTGACACCATTATGTCAATTTCTAAGTCACATTTTTCATTCAAAATAGAAATAACTAAAAAATAATGGAAATATATCATTGAGAAAGTTTTTAAAAGGGATTCAAACTCACAAATATGTATTCACTTTAATGAGTTAAGAAAACAAATGTTTTATGAGGAAAAAAATAAAGGAAGAGAAAAGAGTTTAGGAAAATATCAGATCTGTTGCAAACTAATGGAATTTTTAAATACCACCTAATGCAAATCACACTCTATAGCTAGTCATAAGATTAAAAGCTTTTCAAGTTGCTATCTTGGGAAATTTCTTTCAAGAAAATTACTACAAAGCCTTGTTTTAGTATGTTCCCCTACTGTGCTTCCCACTGTTTTTTTAATAAGGAAAGCTATCCATCCATAGAGGTGTATCCTGTTCTCCATGCTTCAGTGTCTAGCGGCAGGCAGATACAGTAGATGCTCGGGTGTTTGACTCGTTAATTTTCACTCCATAATGTTGAGTCCTGCTTTTGCTGACTGATGCATGTATCTTCACGGTTGTTTAATTATGAGTGGGGACAAATTTTCTCCACACCATAAATTCCCCCCTTTCTAGTTACCTTCAACCAAAACAATACATAATCTGAGGTGTCTCTATGTAAATAAGGTAATAGATGTTTGATATAATCATAACAAAAAAGTCAACTCTACAGTTCAAATTATTGAAAAGCAGAGGACAAATTTAATTACATAGGATCAAATTACTTTATTATTAATATATAAAAAGTAAACATCAGAAGTTACTTAAAATTCTACATAATTTTCATTTTATGTTTTCAAATTTGCAGAAGGACAGCCATCAAATAAAAGATAATTGAAAAAATTTTATGAAGGACTCAAAGTGTCTTATCAAAATTTGTTCTCATATCATAAAAAGTCAAATTATCAGGATGAAACTAACAGAGAAAGAAAAATATTATTTTTAGCACATAAGGATCTCTTTGCTATTTTGAAGTTAGAATACCAATTGTCTCTTTTTGGAAAAAAAATACATAGACCCCTTTGATTAAACAAAATCATAAAATGATTTTTTTTTTTCAAAACAAGAACAAACAAATATATACTCACAATTAAGGAGATAACCTACTGGGCATTACACTTTCTAGGCAATGAACTATGGACTTGGCTATTCTCAAATTAGTTTACTGTGTCCTTAGAGATACTTTGTGTTATTGTATAACAAAAACCAATTTCTTGATAATCCTAAAATTCTTACCTTTTTTTTGAGTTGTGTATTGTTTTTAAAAGTCCAGATATGATCATCAGGTCTGGGGCAAGCATTCTTGTGACCATTTTTTTTTTTTTCACTACCAAGATTAGTTACATTACATTACATTAGTTACATTAGTACTTTTTCTGACTTAATAAGTCCTTTAGAATTGATGGCATAGATTTTGTAAAAAGATGCATGAAAACTGTAAAGTCCTCTACAAATTCAGAAAATATACATGCTGTTTTTATCAATTATTTATAAAATACTACTACCTCTCCCCACACAACATACCCACAAAAGAGTATACACTGACTCAAGAAAAAAAATGATTTCTTTATAATAAAAATGCAATAATTTTCATGAATTTCTGTTGCTGATTTTCATAAGGAATAGTGACAGAAACACTTTGCTTGCTAATTGAAAAAATATTCTTACATTGAAAAATTTTCAATACATTCTATATTTAAATGCTTCAAATATCAAATAATTAGCAAGGATTTTTTAGTGATAGAATTTCACAAGCAATGAACTTAAAATTGGTAGATAAAAATGAGATTGTACAAAGACTAGTGATACAGTGCCACCAGTATTGGGTTGTGCTGCATCCATGACAACAGAATGGAAGGTTGCTTTAATACTATTATCTTACATACTCACAGCTGAATGCTAGTGCAGCTATACTGAGAAAAATCAAGTTTCAAATTTGAAGCCACTGAACTTATATACACTATGCATAGAGTTGCAAATATAGAAAGAAATAGAAAAGCTAATATCATAGCTTGAAAATCTCTCAGATGGTCATTATTTCAAAATGTACACAGATGAGTTAATTGTCAAATACTCAAGGAATATTTATTGATGCAAAAACAAAGGCAGTAAAACAGAACATTTTGATGCTAGTTTGTTTTTGAGAACATAATCAGCAAACTAAGAGCTTATTTAATTTTCCTCTGTAGTGAAACTGATGATCATTTCTTTCAAATAAATATTGACTCAATAGAATATTGTCTGATCTACCTTTGAAAAAGAGCTAGAGAATAAGGAAAGCAAAATGCAATTATATGTCTTTTACCAATTTTATTAAGTAAAGCGTAGCTGCCTTGAAAAACAAACAAAAACAGGAATACAGTATTCAAGTTTCAGATTCCTCATTTCCCTTGTTTTAAAGATGAGAATCTAGTACTATACATAAATAGAAGATAATAATAGATGTTAGATAGATGATAAAGAGATAGAGAGAAGGAGAGGGAGAGAGAAAAAGAGAGAGATGCCTATGAATGCCTTGGCTGAGGCAATCCAATTTGGACCCAAAGTACCCAAGTGGCAGTAACTTAGTAAAATACATGACTACATTTGGCTGCCTTATAATGGAGACTCTAATTACATTACTGTTAATCTTGCCATTTTCTCAGAAACTAAGAGAAACTTAATATAAATGCCTTTCCTATGTAATATCTCCCTTTTCTTCTCTAATGGAATGATTTCTCTATCTATACACAGGCAGTGTGAAATCTAAATTAGGGCTAATTCTATCTATTATAAAATTTAAAAAAAAGAGACTTGGAAATTGATCAACTAACTGAAAAAATATCTACTGTCAAACTAGAAAACCCAATACAAATAGAATACACATACATAGTATGAAGTAAAGCTTGAATTATGCAGTATAGAGCATCCAAATAAAAATATCACAAATTAGTCCAAAAAGTTAAATGTTTAGATTTAAGATTTCTTTCAACCCTGTCTACCTTGACTATCATTATACTGCTATCTTTAGTAATAAATTTAGATTGCACTGGTCTATGAAATAATTTAAAATGTGGAATGTTGGTCTCGAGTCAAGTATCAATTGAATCTGAAATTATCTTTTTTTCTTTTCACTTTGTTTTAGGAAATCCTCAGTGTCTGGTTTTCGCAATTATAAGAACAACTCAGGCAAAAAAAAAAAGGTATTACTGAGTCAAAAGGGAGCTATTTGTCCTGCCTGGTAATTTATATTGATTAACTATGATAGATAATTGCCCAGCTTTCTTCTTCATTACTATACTAACGTGATCAGATTGTCCTACAGATTTGGCTATCTACATTAATTTATTCATTTTCTCTTATTCATTCAATAAATGTTTACTAAACCAAGTATTCATTGTGTGTGTCAGGTAAGTTATCATCAGTTGCTGAACTTTTCTATAAGGAAGCAGTGCAGTATAGTGTCATGAACTCTAGTATGAAACTGCCTAAATTCAAAATCCAGTTCACTTAATAGAGTTAGTGGCCTTGGGTAAGTTGTTCGTCTTCTGTGTCTCTGTTTTCTCATCTGTAGAATGAGGATTATAATATTGTAAGGATTGACTTAGGTAATTGAAATAAAGCACTGAGCCCAAGAATTGCCATACAAAAGATGCTAAAATGTGTTTTTTAGCATAAATTTTCTTCATCCAGATGAATCACCAATAAACCATGTAAAGACTGGAACTATAGTCCAAAGATGATAAAGACTAAAATCTTAATTAAAACTCTGATACAAGACAGAAATTAGAAACAAAATAAAAAAGAGTAATATGAAGCTCCTATATATGAGTTACCCTAGCAATAGTGGATTCAGGTTGCTGATCATTTCAACTTCTGAATACAACTACTATTTATGACTGAAGAAGACTACCTTGAAAAACAAGAAGCCTAAATTATAACATTTGATTGTCAATATGCCAAATTACTATATGGAATGTTTTATTATAACCAACTAGGCTTCTATTTTCACTTAAAAGTTAATTTTGTCTGTTTGCATGTGTCTTGTACTATTTTCTTACCCACTCACCCAATTTATATTTTCTTTTCTTTAATTCACTGTTCAAGATGTATCTCCTCTAGGGTCTTTTCTACTGTTCAAGATGTATCTCCTTTAGGGTTTTTCTTCTCACTAGCTTTGCTTATTCTTTATCAGCTCAACTCTAAACCCTTTTTTTTCTACCTCAATGTACCATTGAATTGAATTACACAAAAACAGCTTTTCTGGTTATAATGATATTAGTAGCTAATATTTATGGAGTGCTTAAAGTGTACCAGGGTCATTGCTAAACAATTTACAATTATCTTATTTAATATTTGTATACAACTATGCAAGAAGTGCTATTATTCTCATACTCATTTTATGGAAGAGGAAATTGAGGGTCAGAAATGACTAGTGACTATACCTTTAGTGTAGAAAACATTTTTAGAAATTAATAATTTTTATGTGCCCCAATATAGTGAACTGCCCTTGTGAAGCCTTAACAAATGCTTAAAAGGTGACAATATCTTTGCCATTATCTTTTTTTTTTCCTTCTTTTCCTCCCCAAGTTTATTTAAATTACAGCTAGTTAACATATAGTGGAATACAAGTTTCAGGTGTCTTTTTTCAATATTTTTTATATCCTTGTCTATATTTTCTTGCTTATACTGGACCAAATAATTTTTCGTGTTGCCAAGATTAATATTTTTTAGCTTTTGATTTGTTTATGAGTTCTCAAACCATGTGTTAGGCTAAGGAGAAGGGCATGAATCTGAAGAGCAATATATCAGATTCTGAAGACATCTAAGTTTTTCTTACAAGACACCAAACATCTGGGTCATTTAAGTAATTCAATCAATCCTCAAAATATTGTATAAAGTCAGCCAATATAATTTCTCACCCTGAACTAAGACACATGCTTTTACAGATATTGGTGCAATTATGAGGAAAATGGGGTAAAATATTTGAAATTAAAACTATCTTGGAAAGGGGCGCCTGGGTGGCTCAGTCGTTAAGTGTCTGCCTTTGGCTCAGGTCATGGTCCCAGGGTCCTGGGATCGAGCCCTGCATCGGGCTTGCTGCTCAGCGGGAAGCCTGCTTCTCCCTCTCCCACTCCCCCTGCTTGTGTTCCCTCTCTGGCTGTCTCTCTCTGTCAAATAAATAAATAAAATATTAAAAAAAAAAAAAAAAGAACTATCTTGGAAAACCCAGGGCATATGGTCACTATATCTGTATAACAAACAAGTAGGACTGAATTGGCCAAATATTTTAGCACCATGTAGACCTAGGTTTAATTTGTAAAGATTTTATGCATGTTTTAGGAAATCAATGTGTAACTGTTTTAAAATTGTTCTGTTCTGTTTGTTCTGTTTGTTTTAAGGTGTTTAGAATATTCAGAACAACAAAAGTCAGAGTTCACAGTGAGGAGCAGAACAGTTCTGAGAGGAAGCCAGATTGGAAAATGTAGAGTTTAGTTGAAGTGATCTCTTATGATGTAATTGACCTATAAAGAGAAGGAAATGCTCCCTAAGGCTCCTGGAAAAGAAAAGTTTTAAAGTAGACAATTCTCTACAGTTTAAGGAGTGAATTTATATTTTTTGTACAGTGCATAGAATATCTGTGTCCTAAATTCCAACGTATTAATGCTGATAAATTGATTTAACCTAGCTTAAATTCTCAAATATTCAAAAAGTGATTTTGACGGAAAAGTTCATCTAAGGATTTATGCTTTCTAACTCAAGCTGAAGTGATCACCAAGATTTAGCATGGGTTCACCAATAGACAATCTTACCAAATTAAACAAATTTCCCTTTTTGAAGGGTCCATAGATTAATAATAAGCCTCTTTTTCTTCACAAACTGGAATCAATCCTTCCTTTCATTGACCCATCAAAGTTATTATCTGAACCTCTTTCTAAACACTGTGTACTATACAGTACAGTTAATTATATTGTAGTTTTTTTTTTTTTTTTTTTAGACTGGGTGTTCTAAGGTCAGTAGTCATCTTTGTATTTTATTGTTGTTTAGCAAATGCTAAACAAATGGGTATGGATGAAATGGATGAATGGGATTAAGAGGTTCAAACTTCTAATTATAAAATAAATAAGGCACAAGGATGAAAAGTACAGCATAGGGAATATAGTCAATAATATTGTAATAACTTTGTATGGTGGCAGATGGTAACTACACTTATTGTGGTGAACATTTTGTAATGTATATAATTGCTGAATCATTATGTTGTATACCTAAAACTAATATAGTATTATATGTCAACTATATTTCAATTTTTAAAAATAAAATAAAAAAAATTTTAAAGATTTTATTTATTTATTTGACAGAGAGAGAGATAGCGAGAGCAGGAGCACAAGCAGGGGAGTGGGAGAGGGAGAAGCAGGCTTCCCACTGAGCAGGGAACCCGATGCGGGGTTCGATCCCAGGATCCTGGAATCATGACCTGAGCCGAAGGACACTTAATGACTGAGCCACCCAGGCGCCCCAATAAAAATGGTTTTTGAATCAATGGGAAGATGCTGTAGTTACAATGTAGCTTTATTCCAGTAAAGTACTTTGATAGTTTTCCATAACATCCTTGTGATCAAGATGGAAAACATAAACTATATAATAGTACTATTAGGTAAGGTTGTTCTTGGTTTAATAGTCATACAAAGAATATGAGTTTATGAATGCATATCAACCTGAAAGAAATTCCCTCTCCAGTCCAACATTTATAGATAATTTAAACAAAGATATTAATGGCTTGTTGGTGAATTCAATGCATGACAAAAATCTAAGAGATAAGACAAGATTCACAAATCTAGATTAGAAGAAAACAGGATGGGAGCTTCTGGGTGGCTCTGTCGGTTAAACGTCTGCCTTCTGCCTTCGGCTCAGGTCATGATCCCAGGGTCCTGGGATAGAGCCCCACATCAGGCTCAGCAGGGAGCCTTCTTCTTCCTCTCTCTCTGCCCCTCCCCCATCTGTGCTTTTTCTCTGTCAAATGAATAAATAAAATCTTTTTAAAGAAAGAAGAACACAGGGGCGCCTGGGTGGCTCAGTTGGTTAAGCGACTGCCTTCGGCTCAGGTCATGATCCTGGAGTCCCTGGATCGAGTCCCGCATCGGGCTCCCTGCTCGGCGGGGAGCCTGCTTCTCCCTCTGACCCTCCCCCTTCTCATGTGCTCTCTCTCTCTCATTCTCTCTGTCTCAAATAAATAAATAAATAAATCTTAAAAAAAAAAAAGAAAGAAGAACACAGGATGGAAATGAGCAAGAAAAAATATAAGTTCTCTATTAAGGGTTGTAAATTTTGCAAGTACAGACTAAATTTCATTATTATTTGTGTAAAATGGAAGATCTCAAGATTAAGTACAGGAGTAAAGTGAGCCAACAATAGAATGGAAAGTGAATCAGTCACTCAGGTGGCATGGGAGGCAGCATAAAGTAGAAGTTTATACAGCCATGTTTGGAGTTAAACAAGCTTGAGCTAAGAATTCTTGGATATCATACTCAACATCTGTGGTTCTCAATGTCTTCATCTATGAAATGGGAATAATAAAAGCACCTACCTCACTGGGTCATGGTGAAGAATAAATTAGGTAATCCATACAAAGTGCATAGGAGTTTCTGACACATAGTAAACACTCAAAATAGTGATATCCCATAGCAGAAAAAATGTTTCTCTGGGCAAAAGTTATCCCTCTCTGCACTGCTCAGAATAAATCTGTAATATCATCCCCATTGGTAATTCATTTTTTTAGAGGAATTTTGACTCACTAGAGATGTTGTAGCAAGAATTCATGGGATCTTAAAGGATCTGGAAATGTTTTCATATAAGAAATTGAAATAGATTGAAAGACAGGAAGGGAATGATTATGTTTTCTTAAGGGTTAAAATGCCATCCTGTACAATAGGAATTAAATCTGTTCTGTATGGCCCCACATGGGATAAAAATATCTATATATGTGAATAACAAAGAGGCAAATATCAAGTTAATATTTGAAAGCATTTTCTAACAATGTTATCAGATAATAAATTAGGCTGCCTTGTAAAAAAAATGAGCTTCATATTTTGAAGGTACTCAAGCAGAAGCTAAATGAGTTCTCATTAAAGATGCTGAAAAATAGATTCTTATACTGGCAGTGCTAAATAATTTTCAATGCTAATATTTTCTGATCCTATAAAACAAAGACTATATTCAAATGAGGCAAATAAACTATTATTTTGAACTCCAAATTTTTCAAATTTCCAGAAAGAATTTATCAACAACAACAACAACAACAAAATCAAACAGACCAATAAGGGGTGAGGTTGGCAGTGGTTGAATGTAACTTAAGTGGTTCAATGTATACACATTTGCATAGTGTAGTGGAAAGAGCATAGGTCTGTGAAAACTACATATTAACTATGTCTACATCTTTAATGAGATGTTCACTTTTATTTGGTCTCAGGTTTTTTTTGAGATTTTTTTTAAAGATTTTATTTATTTGACAGAGAGAGAGACAGAAAGAGTGAGCACAAGGGGGCAGGGAGAGTTAGAGGTAGAGGGAGGGGAAGAAGCAGACTCCCCAATGAGCAGGGAGCCCGACGAGATGTGGGGCTCAATCCCAGGACCCTAGGATCATGACCTGAGCTGAAGGCAGATGCTTAACCAGTTGAGCCACCCAGGCACCCCTGGTCTCAGTTTTCTATCCATAAAATAATCAGGTTGGAACAGATGGTCTTTAAGGGTCTTTTCCTCTACTACAGCATCCTATTATTTACTTCTTGGAGCACCATTTACCTATGCATCATTGACAGCCAGCCAAAACTATAAGAAATGATCAAAATTGACCACTCTTCTTCCACACCATTATACTCATATAAAATCTCTGTTGATCAAGCATTTTGACTAGGCTATATCCTTCACTAGTGCTGAACCCATTTGTTTCAACTGACATTTCGAGGAAGAGTTTATAACAGTGAATGGTCTACCCAAACCTCCCAGTTACAAGTATTTGCCAAAACTTTGGTTTGCATTAACATAATATTATGTACTGTTAGTGAGTTGTAACTTCTTCCCAGTTACAACATATCTCTGTCAGAGTTCAGAAAATGGAAATGAAAAATGTAAATGTTTTCTATTTTTGTAGTATGAGCCAAAGAACAATATGATGATAAACATAAGAAATTATATTATTTTATGTTAAAAAATAAATTGAAAGCCTGAAGACATACCCCATTGCATACTCTGTACATATTTGTTCTAACTCTCTCTCTCTCTCAAGTTTCTTAAAATATGTATTAATTGCAATTAGTTCTGCACCCTAGGTGCCCCACTGTTCCTTTCTTCTTTGGGAAAAAATAGCAGCTTTTCTTGTCCCTTACCTACCTCTAGTAGCAAATTAATCAGTCACTGGGAGTCAAGAGGGATTTTAATTTTCCATTTTGAAGGGCTTCAACCCATGGAATTAGCACTTTGGACTGTTGCCAAGAGGAAACCAATCTCCAAGAAAATAAAAGAAGGCTTAGAGGTTGGAGAAAAGGCTTTAGTTTTTGCTAAATGGCCCAAGGTGGCACAACATCTGAACTTTTGATGACCCCATTGAGGAAAGATGGGTTGTAAGTGAAGGCATCTTCTATCTATACACTCTTTCTACATTCATATTTCTAAATGAGCACCATGAAGAAATCCCATTATTGTTATTGTTCTTTTTTCAGATCTACATTTCATATAATGCACATCCTTCCAGTTGATCAGTTCTACAAAAAAGAAATTTGAAGCAGGAACCTGGTGAGCTAATTTTCCAGTTAAGAAATTCTTAAAAGAAATTATCCCTTAGTTAGGTAGGTATTTTACTGTAAATTAATTTTATTTATTTATTTTTTTTTATTTTTTATTTTTTTTTTAAAGATTTTATTTATTTATTTGAGAGAGAGAGAATGAGAGAGAGCGAGTACATGAGAGGGGGGAGGGTCAGAGGGAGAAGCAGACTCCCTGCCGAGCAGGGAGCCCGATGCGGGACTCGATCCAGGGACTCCAGGATCATGACCTGAGCCGAAGGCAGTCGCTTAACCAACTGAGCCACCCAGGCGCCCTGTAAATTAATTTTAGATACTGTAAGAAATGACCTCAGATATTGCCCCATTTATTTCTTTTGATGACAGTCTTGGTATTTGAAGTAGTTCCTCAAATTTTGCCAGCTCAAGGAGAAGAGTTTCTTCTTTGAAAGTTCCAAAAAGAATTTCCACCCCAGCAAATATCGTCATTAGCAATCCAGAAGGCATGAAGATTCATTAGGGCTTCCTCCTTCCATCTGGGTAAAACTTCAGAGGTGCATATAATGAAAACACTGCTAAGAGTCTAAAACTATACATTTTTGTTAAGTTTCAAACATGTTTAAACCACTTTCTGTACTGACTGTACAGTCAGTCTTTTTAGAACATGAAAAATATTTAGGGACATAAATATATTCCTATTTGTTAATACAGTAAAAATGTAAATGTGAAAAAGCAAAAAAAAGAAAAAGAAAGTGTGGAAAAACCTTGGAATGGGATGTTAGTTGTTCTGTCAGTTCTGTCATTTAGTCTGTGGTTAGTTTTTTGTCTAAATCATGACATTAATGAGACCATGACAATAAATCTTATCTCCATGAGGGCCAATTAGCATCACTTCTTTTCAGTAACAGAAATTACAAACATTGCCTTAGTGAAACAAAAGCAAACACCTAATTTTGTATTCTAAGTTTAGAAAGCATCCTTCTCATTATTCATTTAGTTTCCATATGTAAAATATGTAAAATACAATATTGAAGCCTTTCAATCAGATAAGGCTTAAAAATTCTTTATCCCCATTCTAACACTCAAAATAACTATGAGGTAGATATTATTTGCTGTATTTTTATAGGTAAGGAAACAAACTCAGAGATTATGTGACTTGCCCATTTAAAAATTTTTTTAAAGATTTATTTATTAATTTTAGAGAGAGAGAATGAGAGAGAGAACACATGAGAAGGGGGAGGGTCAAAGGGAGAACCAGACTCCCCGCTGAGCAGGGAGCCAGATGCGGACTCGATCCTGGGACTCCAGGATCATGACTTGAGCCGAAGGCATTTGCTTAACCAACTGAGCCACCCAAGCACCCAATGACTTGCCCATTTTAGGTACAAATTTCATCTACATTTAGAATTACATAATTAAAGATCTATAAATAATGAAACCACCCCTCGGACAACATTAAATTAGCCATAAAGTAAGAACTGCCTTTCTGGTTCTTAGTTCCACTTTGACTCACCCATAATTCCACAGAACCAGCCTAAATTATAAGCAATTACCATAAATAGGCAGAAGGAACTCTTGGATTTTTTTCTTACCTGAATTTTTTACTAGTCTTCCCTTCTGTAAATGCTGTAGTTCTAACTATACAGATATTCTAAGTAATGCCTTTTCTCTTTGTCTAAGATTAAGAGAGTATTTACTCTCTCACTCTAAAATAAAAGAAAAATGGGTTACAGAACGATGTTGGGAGCAGAACTAACAGCTGGACCGTTTTTTCTAGGTTTCTTTTTTGATTTTGTTGTTGTTGTTGTTGTTACTAAATTGATAGACTGTTTCAGTTAACAAATGCCCAGGATTTTTGTTTTGTTTTTCTTTCTTTTATATTTTTCTTTGGTGTCACAATTTTTTGAATTCCATTCTGTCATAACATTCCACTTTTACCACCACTTTCCAGGTGACATACCAAAAGATTTTGTGTAGGGAAAATAAGGATTTTAGAAGTGTTTAAGTACAGTAGTCATCTCTATTCTGTACATCTCTCTATCTTCACTTTCTGCAAAAAGGGGGAAATATTCAAAAAAGAAAAACAGATTTTCGTAGAGGAAAATAACTTGTCAACAGTATAGGGGCAACACCACTTTTTTCATTTACATAAGTTTGCAGATCCAACCAAGTGTAAAATTCAGCAGTTTTGCCTTACATGAAAGGCTTTCTGTTCAGTACAACTTTCTTATAATCCATTCTGATTAAATTTGCAAAGGTCCACCAATATCTTCAGATATATTGTTTGCACTTATCCATGTTAATATAAGAAAGAAATCTTCAGAAGATCTCACTAGACAATTAATGCCATAGTTGCTGGCAACCTAACACTTTTAGAGAGTGGAAAAATAACTATTATTTTTCAGATTTCCATGTTGGTAATTACCAATGAAACTTATCAATGAAAACTTTATTATTTTTCCTCTTTTTGGGGGCAATACATTTGGTCTAAATCTCTAAATAACATTAATTTTATATAGTCAATTGAAAAGAGAAAAATGTTGTCTTACTTTGAGGAAGATGTCTCATACATTAACAAAGTCAAACAATTGATTCCATCACGTTAAGTTAAAGTATTACCAAAGCAATTGTTGCAAAAACTACATATAGTTAACAGAATTGGTTTTTATTTTTTTATTTTTTTAAAGATTTTATTTATTCATTTGAGACACAGAGATACAGAGAGAGAGAGAGCATGAGCAGGGGGAGAGGGAGAAGCAGGCTCCCTTCTGAGTCAGGAGCCCGATGTGGGGTTTGATCCCAGGACCCTGGGATCATGACCTGAGCCGAAGGCAGATGCTTAACCATCTGAGCCACCCAGGTGCCCCCAGAATTGTTTTTTAAAGAAGGAAACTCACTAATCTTAAAACGTTTTTTGGCTTGCTTATTTATTCAATTTTAATTTTTATCTAGAAAAAGTAGAATAACAGCAAAATGAGTGGTGAAATATTTAATCAGACATTTTTAACCACTACAATAATATTTGAGAGGGTACATAGCAATCTACTTGAAGGATTTGTTAATAAGAGATTGTCCTTTTTGGGGGGAATAAAACATTATTATGTATGATAATATGTATCATATGTATCATAATAAAGGACATTTCCGTTCACATCCTTAATTTCCAGCTAAGTGTGTATAGAAAACAGTCACCATTTTCAGAATCTTTATCTGGACCAAAATATTTGATTTTAAAAAGTCCATATACTTTCTCTTTAAAATTCCCTACAGATTTTAAATATATAAAATATATAAAATCTTCTGTTTCAATGTTCTCCTAAAATTGATCTCCATTCCAACCCCCAAAAAAGTAATTAAATACCTCTACGACACATAGCTACTTTAATCTTTCCTATTTTTCAAATTTCAAAATTCTAGTTTGAAGCAGAAATAAATGCAGAAACCAAATCATAATAATACAATGAAACAGTCATCAAATTTTATAAAATTGTATCTATGGAACCTAAATTTCAATTCTGTGTGTGTGAGCATGCATGTCCACAAGCACACTCTCAAGTGTGTTTGTGTATGTAATAATGAAAAATTTACCAAAGCCATTTATGCCATTTCACTCTCTCTTCCTTTGATTAACCTTCACCTGACCTCCTTCCCTAAGTCAATTTCAGATTCTTTTGTTTCTTCACTCAAATTCTTCAGTTAAGCAATTGAGTTTATTAAAAATTGGTCATTAAAAAGAATTCTTCAGAAGCATTTTTAATAATTTTCACAGACATTTGTTGTAAAAATAAAATTATTTCCCATAAATATAACAACCAGTTGTGATTGTTCAATTGGTAGGGCAACTCAGTTCAGTGAGGATAAACATAAACTAAAACAGTTCTCCAGTTTTAGCAATTCTCCCTAGGTCAGTGAAATCAACACAAATAATACATAAGTATAAGGAGAGAAAGGACATTATTATAATCATACAAAGTGGTTTGCTGCAACTGAGTTGGATATAAAGCAAATATTTGAATTTTCTTTATAAGTTTATTTCCAAAATAATATATCCCAAGTAACTTGCCAATATTCATAGAGAAAACAAGGATATAGGAAAGGAGAAAAGACAGTCTTAAGTACCAAAAATAAAAATATTCTCTGAAAAGAATTAAGAAGGTAAATCATCACATTCTGTGATTTTCTAATATACCTCTTACCCTTAACCCTCCTTTCATTTTTAAAAATTACATGGCCAAAACTATCACTCTACTTACTAGTCGCAAGGGAGAAAAGTAAACTTCACACTGGAGAGACCAAGTTGTTACCACTATAACCAACAATCGCTCACCATCACTAATAGCAGAGCAACCACATGATATATGTCTTTTTATAAAATGTGATAAGTATGCAGCAGCACCTATGCAATATTCTTGTCCAAACTCAACACCCAAAAAACAAGTAAGTCAAAAAATGGGCAGAAGACATGAACAGACACTTCTCCAAAGAAGACATACAAATGGCTAACAGACACATGAAAAAATCTACAACATCATTAGCCATCAGGGAAATTCAAATCAAAACCACATTGAGATACTACCTTACACCAGTTAGAATGGCAAAAATTGACAAGGCAAAAAACAACAAATGCTGGAGAGGATGTGGAGAAAGGGGAACACTCTTACACTGTTGGTGGGAATCCAAGACCGTACAGCCACTTTGGAAAACAATGTGGAGGTTCCTCAAACAGTTAAAAATAGAGCTACCCTATGACCCAGCAATTGCACTACTGGGTATTTACCCCAAAGATACAGATGTACTGAAAAGAAGGGCCACCTGCACCCTAATGTTCATAGCAGCCATGTCTACAATAGCCAAACTATGGAAGGAGCTGAGATGCCCTTCAACAGATGAATGGATAAAGAAGATGTGGTCCATATATGCAATGAAATATTACTCAGCCAACAGAAAGGATGAACACTCACATTTGCATTGACATGGAGGGAACTGGAGGGGATTATGCTAAGTGAAATAAGTCAAGCAGGGAAAGTCAATTATCGTATGGTTTCAATTATATGTGGAAAATAAGGAATAGCATGGCAGACATTAGGAGAAGGAAGGGAAAAATGAAGGCGGGGAATCAGATGGGGAGATGAACCATGAGACTATGGACTCTGGGAAACAAACTGAGGGTTTAGAGGGGAGTGGGATGGGGCATGGGTTAACCCGGTGATGAGTATTAAGGAGGGCACGTATTGCATGGAGTACTGGGTGTTATAGGCAAACAATGAATCATGGAACACTACATCAAAAACTAATGATATACTGTATGGTGATTAAGATAACATAATAAAACAACAACAAAAAAATCTTATCCAGTCTTTAGAACTAATTTTCAGTTTCAGGAAAAACAGTGGTATGAGGAATAAATTAAATGCCACAAGAAAGTATCTAAATCCAGAGGATCAAACATTCTGTATAACCACAGTCTCCATCTCTTTAATAGTTCAAGTTTGTAAAGAAAAAAAAAAAGAGAGAGAGAGAAGGAGAGATCTGTTAGATTAGAAAAATTATGCAGAGACTGAAAAAAAATGGCGGAGGAGTAGGGAACCCTATTCCACCTGGTCCCCGGAATTGAGTTGGATATCTACCATTCCACTCTGAACACCTATGAAATCAGCCTGAGATGTAAGAAAATAGATCTGGAACTCTACAAACAGAATATTGCAGGTGGTTGGTTTTGAGGTATGAAGCCGGAACCCGTGATTCTGCGGGCAAATATTGTAAGATAAAAGGCAGGGGGAGGGAGCCATGGTGATCCTACACCACTGGTGAGCAATAGCCTCCCACTCTGGGGACAGGGCACAGACTCACAAATCTGTAGAGGTGGGAATAGGACTTTAGGGCAGCCCCCCGGACTGAAACCTGGAGCGGCGTGGCCATGCATGTGAACTTGGGGTGGCTAACAGTTTTAGAAACACAAAGGAGAGAGATGTGCCCCCATGCGCTGACCTGGAGGTGAGAACTGGGAGCGCTGCTCAGGGGCACACAACCCAGGACACTGCAGTCTATAGCAGCACAAGCAGAAACGGAGATAGTGTGGACTGGAGAACTCACTGAAGAACAGACTGTGATCTCTCTGCCCTGAGGCAGAGGGTTGGAAAAGATTTCTTCGGCTCTGACTCTCAGAAGGGATGCGAAAAGCCACAAGGGAAAGCCGTCAGAGAACAAAAGCCCCCCAAAAATGGTTTTCACTGACCCCATCCCCTGCCACAGGGGACAGGGCAACTCTGCCCAAACAGTGTTGCCTGAGTAACAGCACAGCAGGCCCCTCTCCCAGAAGACAGGCTGGGAGAACAAGAGGCCGGCAACTCTAAGGTCCCTATGAAACAAGTGCATCTTACTTGGGTTGTGGTCAATAATTTGGAATCTGTACATTTCCTCAACCACACCTCAACAGAATGACTAGGAGAAGGAACCCCCAAAATAGGAAAGACTCAGAGACTGTGACATCTGCCACAGATTTACAAACAGATATAGATATAACCAAGATGTCAGAGATGGAATTCAGGGTAGCAATTGTGAAGACAATAGCTAGAATGGAGAAATCGATTAATGGCAACATAGAGTCTCTAAGGGAAGAAATGAAAACTGAACTGGCAGAACTTAAAAATGCTATCAGTGAGATCCAACCTAATCTAGATAATCTAACAGCTAGGGTAAGTGAGGCAGAAGAACGAATTTATGACCAAGAAGACCAATTAATAGAAAAGAAGGAAAAAGAGGAGGCCAGGGAGAAACAACTCAAAATCCAGGAAAACAGAATCAGAGAAATAAGTGACACCATAAAATGTTCCAATGTCAGAATTATTGGGATCCTTGAGGGGGTGGAGAGAGAGAGGGGACTAGAAGATATATTTGAGCAAATTGTAGCTGAGAACTTCCCTAATCTGGGGAATGAAAAAACATTCGTGTCCTAAAGGCAGAGAGGACCCCTCCCAAGATCAAGGAAAACAGGCCAATGCCCCTGCATGTAATAGTAAATCTCGCAAAACTTTACGGGGAAGAGATTCCTTATGTACAGAGGAAGGAACATCAGAATAACATCAGCCTTATCCACAGAGACCTGGCAAGACAGAAAGGCCTGCAAAGACATATTCAGGGTACTGAATGAGAAGAACATGCAGCCAAGAATACTTTATCTGGCAAGGCTGTCATTTAGAATGAATAGAGAGATGCAGAGCTTCCAAGACTGGCAGAAACTGAAAGAATATGTGACAACTAAGCCGGCCCCGCAAGAAATATTAAGGGGGGTTCTATAAAAGGAGAAAGACCCCAAGAGTGATATACAACAGAAATTTACAGAGACAATCTATAGAAACAAAGACTTCACAGGCAACACGGTGACAATAAATTCATATCTTTCAATAATCACTCTCAATGTGAACAGTCTAAATGCTCCCATAAAATGGCACAGGGTTGCAGATTGGATAAAAAGACAGGACCCATCCATATGCTGTCTACAAGAGATTCATTTGGAACTTAAAGATACATCCAGACTGAAAGTGAAGGGATGGAGATCCATCTTCCATGCCAGCGGACCACAAAAGAAAGTTGGGTTAGCAATCCTTATATCAGACAAATTAGATTTTAAGCTAAAGACTGTAGTTAGAGACACAGAAGGACACTATATCCTTCTTAAACGGTCTATCCAACAAGAAGATCTAACAACTGTAAATATCTACACCCTCAACATGAGAGCAGCCATCTACATAAGCCAACTGTTAACCAAAATAAAGAGTCATATTGATAACAATATGTTAATTGTAGGAGACCTCAATACTCCACTCTCAGCAATAGACATATCATCTAAGCAGAAAATCAACAAAGAAACAAGAGCTTTGAAAGACACACTGGACCCCATGGACGTCATAGATATATACAGAACATTCCACCCTAAAACAACAGAATACACATTCTTCTCAAATGCACATGGAACACTCTCCAGAAAAGACCACATACTATGTCACAAATCAGGTCTCCACCAATACCAAAAGCTTGAGATTATTCCCTGCATCTTCTCAGTCTATAATGTTTTAAAACTGGAACTCAATCACAAGAAAAAATTTGGAAGAAATTCAAACACATGGAAGCTAAAGACCACTCTGCTCAAGAATGTTTGGGTCAACCAAGAAATCAAAGAAGAACTTAAACAATTCATGGAAACCAATGAGAATGAAAATACATTGGTCCAAATCTTTTGGGATACTGCAAATGCGGTCCTAAGGGGGAAATACATAGCCATCCAAGCCTCACTCAAAAAAATAGAAAAGTTCCGAATTCACCAACTAAGTTTACTCCTTAAAGAACTAGAGAAAATCAATAAGTGATGCCTAAGCCACGTATTAGAAGACAAATAATTAAGATTAGAGAAGAGATCAATGAATTAGAAACCAGAAACACAGTAGATCAAATCAATGAAACTAGAAGCTGGTTCTTTGAAAGCATTAATAAGATCGATTAACCATGGGCCAGACTTATCCAAAAGAAAAGAGAAAGGACCCAAACTAATAGAATTATGAATGAAAGGGGAGAAATCATGACTAACACCATGGAAATAGAAACAATTATTAGAAATTATTATCAACACCCCAATGCCAATAAATTGAGCAACCTGGAAGAAATGGGTACCTGCCTGGAAACCTATAAACTGCTAAGACTGAAAGAGGAAGAAATTGACAACATGAATAGGCCAATAACCAGTAATGAGATTGAAGCAGTGATCAAAAACCTCCCAAAAAACAGGAGTCCAGGGCCTGATGGATTCCATGGGGAATTCTACCAAACATTCAAAGAAGAAATAATACCTATTCTCCTGAAGCTGTTTCAAAAAATAGAATGTTCATAACCGCAATAGCCAAACTATGGAAAGAGCCAAGATTCCCGTCAACAGATGAATGGATAAAGAAGATGTGGTCTGTATATACAATGGAATATTACTCAGCCATCAGAAGGGATGCATACCCAACTTTTACATCAACATGGATGGGACTGGAGGAGATTATGCCAAGTGAAATAAGTCAAGCAGAGAAAGTCAATTATCATATGGTTTCACTTATTTGTGGAACATAAGGAATAGCATGGAGGACATCAGGAGAAGGAAGGGAAAAATGAAGGGGGGGAAATCGGAGGGAGAGACAAACCATGAGAGACGATGGACTCTGAAAAACAAACTGAGGGTTCTAGAGGGGAGGGGGGTGGGGGGATGGGTTAGCTTGGTGATGGGTATTAAGGAGGGCACATACTGCATGGAGCACTGGGTCTTATACAAAAATAATGAATGGTGGATCACTTCATCAAAAACTTGATGTATTGTATGGTGACTAACATAACATAATAAAATTAAATTAAATTAAAAAAAGAAAAATTATGCATGATGTTTGATTGGATCCTGATTTGTGTAAGCTATAAATAACATTTTGTGGACAATAGCAGGATTTGAATATAGACTAAAAATTAAATGATATCAAGGAATTTATTGTACATTAAGTGTGATAATGACAGTTTTGTGATATAGAAAGATGTATTCATTTTTCAGAGATGAATATGGGTAAAATATCATGATGTTTAAAATTATCTTTCAAATAGTTAAGAAAAGTGGCGCCTGGGTGGCTCAGTCACTTAAGCATCCAACTCTTGATTTTGGCTCAGGTCATGATCTCAGGGTTGTGAGATTGAACCCTGCATCAGGATTTGTGCTCAGTTGCAAGACTGCTTGAGATTCTCTCCTCTCCCTCTGCCCCGCCCCGACTCACTCACTCTCTGTCTCTCTAAAATAAATAAATCTTAAAAAAATATTAAGAAAAAAGTCCATGAAACAAATATGGCAAAATATTAAGGATCATTAAATCTTTGTAGTGTGTACACAGAGTTCATTATATGATTCTTTCAGCTTTTCTATATGTTTAAAAGATTTTATAATAGAGTTAAAAAACCACACACCCAAAGACCTTAAAGACACTGGAGATTACTTCAGCCAACATTGAAATTCTAAAACAACACTGGTTTCCTGTTTTCTCTCCTCTCTACTTGCACCTTAGGTATCATTCTGCATCATCACCCCCTGCCAAATTCTGGATCCAGAGCCTAATATTCCGTTTCCCTGCTACTACAACTGCTTTTTATTCCCTCATAAAAATAGGAGATCTCAGTTTAGTTTCTTGGTATATGTGACCCTTAGGGTCCTGATACATACAGAAAGTTATTTATTTCCAGAAAACTGGAGTATAGGTCTTGGACTAGAACTGTTTGGGGACCATTTTAGGCCTTAGATACTCAGATTTAAAAGGTTTATCCTTCATCATATCAAAAATGTTAAAATATATATCATTGTATATTAAATATACTTTTTGGTGAAAAACATAAAAGAATCTCATTAATATTACAATTTTGAGTTTTGTTAAGAAAAATATGTTGTGATTCAAACTTCATATTTATATATAATTACTTAATAATTGAGTAACAGTTAACTAGTTGATGCGCTATGTTATCTATCAGTGTTGTCATTTTCTTTTCATATTCTATAGTTGATACATTTTTTTCAGCTTCTGAGCATGTTTATAAGTTCTTAAAAAGCTTAAAGTCCCCGGCCTGGACATAAAAATGTAAGCCCATCAGATAGAACAACTGATCTTGAGGAATAGTCCTGCCTGTCCCAAGCTTTACATGTTTTGACTGGGCAGTTTTCTTTATTAGTATGCACAGTGCATAAATAAACTATATTTAATTGAATTTGAAAAAAACAAAACAGAATCAAATTTTGTTACATTCAAAGGGTTCTTAAAATGGAGTCCATAATCTTTGAGGGGGGCAAAAATCACTTCAAATTGTTGGTTAAATGATTTGTGAATATTTGTGGGGGTGAGGGTGGTTTTTTGCCCGTTTGCCATTTTCTGGTGAGGAGTCCTGAGTTTTCACTAGAGTTTCAAAATTTTGTGACCACCAATACCCAATCTCCAGAAAAGTGTCACTAATTCTAGTCTAATTTTTCCCTATTAAAGATAGGAAAATTGAGACCAGCAAGAAGAAGGGAATTGCTTAAAGGTTCACACTGGTTGGGGTCTGAAATTTGTCTCCTAACTCAAAGTTCTCTATCTTCTTCCTGAATTTGTTGTTTTTAAAGTCCATTTTGACTACTGTACTATCATTGTGTTATCTTAAGCCTAAGCATTTTGAGGGAGAACTCTCATTTTCACCTGGTATAAGATACTATTAATGTCTTAAAGTCAAGCTGCTGTAAGTTTGAGCAGTTTGAAAGGAAAAGCCTTCTTTTATTAAGATGTTATTTATTTATTTGAAAGAGGAGTGAGCACAGCAGGGGGAGGGGTAGAGGGAGAGGGAGAAGCAGACTCTTTGCTGAGTGAGGAGCCAGACTTGGGGCTTGGTCTCAGGACCCTGAGACCATGACACGAGCCAAAGGCAGCTGCTTAACTGACTGAGCCACCCGGGTGCCCAAGGAAGAGCCTTCTTATCTTTGCTATCCTGAATCATAATCTTGTGGTCTCTGGCATCAAAAGAATTCTCTCAATTTCATTGTGCAAAAGCTGTAAGAAAGACTGATATGGAATTTATTTTAGAATTCCTCTGAAAAGACCATAATCACCAAGAAGAAGGAAGTCAAGTATGGTGGCTTAACACAGGAGTCTGAAGGTCTAGGTTATTTCTTTATTCAGCTAGTAAAGTATAGAACTGAATCACAGAGCTGGGTAATTATCTTGGTGCAGTCACTGAACCACTTTGTGACTTAGTGTCTTTTTCTGGAAAATAACAATCTTGATTCTGGGATCACACACATATGGTCATGTGGTCCATGAACATTAAAACATTTGTAGGAATTTTCAAGATCTTCATTCAAAAGTCTCCATCAATGATAAACCAACAAAAAGACAATGTAATCTGGTGTGTTGCTTCCTGAAAAGCAACATCTCTGCTACTTACTGTCCTTTGACTTCACAATCAGAAATTATTCTTGATAGTTTCCTTCTCTAAATCTATACACTAAGCAGTTGTGGGGGGGGGTTACTTTTTTTCTCTGTAATGGAAAGGATCTACTATTAAGAATTATAATAATGAAATATGGCAGTAAATCTTAAAGTGTGCCCTTCTGCAGGCTGCAGCTATATAAAAGGTTATATAGTATAACAGTTATTAATCTTTTTCATTTTGACAATTGATTTGAATGCAATGTCTGTTGTAGATTCATTATAACACAAGATCACAAAAGTTCAAAACTAGTTTATTGCTCTTTGTTCCTCCCAGCAAAAAGTGTACTTTATCAAAACTATTCCTGTCAGATTGATATTGTCCTGAAACAAAAATGTAGATTACCTATTAAAGGCTTCTCTTTTTAACTGCATTCATGAATGACTTTGTAAAATCCAAACACTGTAGTGGAGGGGGATAAAAAACTTCAGAAGAGAATTTTTAATGGAGTGGAGGGGTAAGTATGAAAAGAGGTCCTATTCCACAAATTCACTGGTGTGAATTTAAGAAATAAAACACTGATTTCAGTTAGTATGTCCAGATACTGAACTTGAAACTGGAAACTACTAGTGGAGAAGACATTCGTTCCTATTTGGATTGGTTTCCACTTTGCAGTTCAATAATAACTGCACATATGGAACATACATCTCAACAAAGTTCTGCTTAGATACCAAAACAAAGTATTTGAACAGACTGGAATGGTTTGGTTCATGTTAGTGATTCAAACTTACTGAATTTAGAAGCCAATAGATCCTAGTTCAAATACAAAGTGCTCATTGATTTTATTTTATTTTTTTCTTTCAAGTTTCTATTAAAATTCTAGTCAGTTAAAATATAGTGTAATATTGGTTTAAGGAGTAGAATTTAGTGATTTGTCACTTACATATAAAACCCAGTGCTCATCACGAGTGCCCTCATTAATAGCCATGAACCACAATCAGCAAAGAAATTGAATCAGTAATCAAAAATCTCCCAACAAACAAAAGTTCAGGGCCTGATGGCTACCCAGGGGAATTCTACCAAACATTTAAAAAAGAGTTAATATCTATTCTTCTCATACTGTTCCAAAAAATAGAAATGGAAGGAAAACTTCCAAACTCACTCTACAAGGCAAGCATTACCTTGATTCCAAAATCAAAGACCCCCTAAAAAGTAGAATTACAGGCCAATATCCCTGATGAACATGGATGCAAACATTCTCACCAAGATACTAGTAAATTGAATCCAACAGGACATTCAAAGAATTATTCACCTCAATCAAGTAGGATTTATTCCTGAGCCACAAGACCAGTTCAATATTCACAAATCAATCAATGTGATACATTAATTAAAGAAAGGATAAGAACCACAGGATCATTTCAATAGATATAGAAAAAAGTATTTCATAAAATACAACATCTGCTCTTGATAAAAAACCTTCAACAAAGTAAGGATAGAAGGGACATACCTCAACATTATAAAGGCCAGACAGGAAAAACCCATGGCTAGTATCATCCTCAATAGGGAAAAACTGAGAGCTTTTCCTCTACAGTCAGGAACAAGACAGGGATGTCTACTTTCAACATTGCTATTTAACATAGTACTAGAAGTCCTAGCCTCAGCAATCAGACAACAAAAAGAAATAAAAGGCATCCAAATCAGCAAGGAAGAAGTCAAATTTTCACTATTTGCAGATGGCATGATACTCTATGTAGAAAATCCAAAAGACTCCACCAAAAAATTGCTAGAACTGATACACGAATTCTGCAAAGTTGTAGGATAGAAAATCAATGTACAGAAATCTGTTTCATTTCCATACACCAATAATGAAACAGCAGAAAGAGAAATAAAGGAATTGATCCCATTAATAATTGCACCAAAAACCATAAGATACCTAAGAATAAACCTAACCAAAGAGATAAAGATCTGCTCATTGATTTAAAAAAACAATCTCTAACCACCAATTCAATGAATTTTCCAAGGAAAGATAAAATGTTGTTAGCTTTGTTTTTCAATTAAGCTTATTCAGAAAATTCATCAATTTTTTTCTGCCTCTGCCCTTCTCCATTATCACCTCACTGCTGGAGGTCATAAGGATGCACAACCACACGGGTGTTTAGATGAAAGAAGAGAAGACATATTTTACTATAAGCCTATTTGAGTAAAATTGCAGAAATCCTGAAAATAGATGCTGAAATAAGGAGTGGGTTTTTATGCTGTCCTCAGGCATTGATAACCTTCAACTTGTATGCATACTTGCATTTGTGTATTCCGCTGTTAAATAGGAAACAGTTACCACAGGAAACCACTTGGCAATTCACCAGGCAGCTTTGCTATTTCAATAAAGCCATGAGATTCTCATAGGAAAAAAATACACATATATAGCAGGAAAAACAATGGGCTGTATATAGCGCCTTTACAGGGAGGTCATTCATCACACATCATTCTTGTTTATATCATCGCCCTGGTTAATGGTAGAACTTGAGAATATATTCCAGGTCTTTGAATATGCATCTCTTCCCATTTTTCATTCAATCCCTACTGAAGTTTGTAAGATTTTCAGGGAATTAATATTGGTTAAACATTTTTCCAATTGCCAACACTCATGTGAATAGAAGGAATATATGTATGTAAAAGCTATCTTCATTTGGGTTTTTCACTTTTACTCTATTATTATGGGAATGCTTGCTTTAAATATTATGTAAGCCAGTAATTGTGCATTCAGCTTTAATGTTTACACAATAAGGAGGATGAAAGAATTAGGTTGTTAGTTAGAATAATCCCACATAGGGGCACCTGGGTGGCTCAGTCGGTTAAGCAGCTGCTTTCGGCTCAGGTCATGATCCCAGGGACCTGGGATCGAGCCCCACGTCGGGCTCCCTGCTCAGTGGAGAGTCTGCTTCTCCCTCTCCCTCTGCCTGCCTCTCTGCCTACTTATGCTCTCTCTCTAACTCTCTGTCAAATAAATAAATAAATAAAATCTTAAAAAAAAAAGAATAATCCCACATAATTATTTTCTGTGGAGTTTAGCTCATTTATTGCTATGTAGATTTCAAGTAACTTCAAGAACTGAAGTCTTTCAAATATAAGATATATCAAAATAGCAGCTTTCAGTTAGTTCCAAGCACATAATTTCATCCCCTTGGTGCAAAAAATACAATTGCAATGGCAAATAAAATTTCTTCATTTCCTGAGAATTTTGTTTTCTATTTCTGTGAAACTGCTTTTAGTTTCTTGTGGTGAAGATTTGTCTCTTTCTGCCTTAATTATGCAAAACATAATCTTGTGACTATATTTGCATTTCTAGTCTACAGCACTATAATCTGGGTATCTCAGTACCAATTTCCTTTAGACATTTAATTTATAGTGTACAGGCATAACTCATTTTATTGTGCTTGACTTTATTGCACTTCACAGATATTGTAATATTTATGAATTGAAGGTGTGTGACAATTCCATGTCAAGCAAATCTATTGCAGCCATTTTTCCAACATTGACTCACTTTGTGTCTCTGTGTCACATTTTGGTAATTCTTGCAATATACTAAAATTTTTAATTGTTATTATATTTTTTATGGTGATCTGTGAGAAGTGATCTATGATGTTACTGTTGGAATTTTTTGGGGGTGCTACAAACCATGCCCACATAAAATGGCAAACTTAATTGTTGAATGTTGTGTGTGTTTTGATTGCTCCATCCACCAAGCATCCCCCCATTTCTCTCTCTTTTCTTGGGCTTCCCTATTTCATGAGATACAACATATTGAAATTATGTCAATTAATAACTCTATAATGGCCTGTGATTGTTCAAGTGATAAAAGAAGAGTTTCATATCTCTCACTTTAAATCAAAAGTAAAAATGATTAAACATAGTGAGAAAGGCACATGAAAAGCCAAGATAAGTCAAAAGGTAGGCCTCTCACACCAATTAGCTAAGTTATCAACACAATGGAAAAGTTCTTGAAGGAAATTAAAAGTGCTACTCCAGTGAACACACAAATGAAAACAAAACAAAACAGTCTTATCGTTGATATGGAGAAAGTTTTAGTTGTTTGAATAGAAGATTAAACCAGCCACAATATTCCAAAAGCCAAAAGCTAATCCAGAGTAAGGCCTTAACTCTCTTCAATTCTATGAAGGCTGAGAGAGGTGAGGAAACTGCAAAAGAAGAATTGGAAGCTAGCAGAGTTTGGTTCTTGAGGTTTAAGGAAAGAAACCATCTCCATAACTTAAAAATGCAAGATGAAGCAGTAAGTGCTCACGTAGAAGCTGCAGCAAGTCATCAAGATCTAGCTATGATAATTGATGAAGATGGCTATATTAAACAACAGATTTTCTTTTTTTAAGATTTTTTAATTTATTGATTTGAAGGAGAGAGAGCACACAAGAGAGAGAGAGCACAAGCAGGGGGGAGGGGCAGAGGGAGAGGGAGAAGCAGGCTCCCTGATGAAGAAGATTGTTGAAAGGACAACAGAAGATTTAGAATATTACATAAATTTGTTTGATAAAGCAGTGACAGGGTTTAAGAAGGTTGACTCTAATTTTGAAAGAAGTCCTTCTATAGATAAAATGCTATCAAACAACATCACAAGTTAAGGAAAACTTATTCATAAAAGGAAAAGAGAAACACGTGGGGAAGTTTTTTTTTTTTTAATTGCAATATAGTTAACATGCAATTTTATTAGTTATGGATGTACAAAATAGTAATTCAACAATTCCATACATCACCCAGTGCTCATCACAAGTGCACACCTTAAACCCTATCATCTATTTCACCCATCCTCTACCCACATCACTCTGTTAACAATCAGTTTTTTCTCTAGAGTTGAGTCTGTTTCTTGGATTGTGGCTCTCTCTCTCTCTTCTTTTTCTTTCATTGCTCATTTGATTTGTTTCTTAAATTTCACATGAGTGAAAGCATATGGTATTTATTTTTCTCTGATTTATTTTGCTTAGCATTATACTTCCCAGCTCCACCCACATCATTGCAAATAGCAAAATTTGATTCTTTTTAATGGCTGAATATTCCATTTTGTATACATTTCTTTATCCACAATTCTTTATTCATTTATCTATCACTGTACATTTGGTCTGCTTCCATAATTTGGCTATTGTAAATAATACTGCTATAAACATAAGGATGCATGTGTCCTTTTGCTTGTTTTTTGCCTCTGCAAGGCTCAATTTTATTTTATTTTTTATTTTTAACGTAATTATTTTTATTTAAATTCAATTAACATATAATGTATTACTAGCTTCAGAGATAGAGGTCAGCAATTCATCAGGCTCACATAACACCCAGTGCTCATCACATCATGTGCCCCCTCCCAATGCCCATCACCCAGTTACCCATCCCCCTACCCCCCTCCCCTCCAGCAACCCTCAGTTTGTTTCCCATAGTTAAGAGTCTCTTATGGTTTGTCTCCCTCTCTGATTTTATCTTGTTTTATCTTTCCCTCCCTTCCCCTATGATCCTCTGTTTTGTTTCTTAAATTCCACGTATGAGTGAGATCATATGATAATTGACTTTCTCTGATTGGCTTATTTTGCTTAATATAATACCCTCTAGTTCTATCCATGTTGTTGCAAATGGCAAGATTTCATTTTTTGATGGCTGAGTAGCATTCCAGTGTGTGTGTGTGTGTGTGTGTGTGTGTGTGTATACATATACATGTATACATATGTACATATATATCACATCTTTATCTATTCATCTGTCAATGGACGTCTGGGCTCTTTCCATAGTATGGCTATTGTGTACATTGCTATAAACATTATGGTGAAGGTGACCATTTGTATCTTTGGGGTAAATCCCTAGTAGTGCAATTGCTGGGTTGTAGGGTAGCTCTATTTTCAACTTTGAGGAACCTCCATACTGTTTTCCAGAGTGGCTGTAACAGCTTGCATTCCCACCTACAGTGTAAGAAGGTTCCTCTTTCTCCACATCCTCGCCAACATCTGTCATTTCCTGACTTGTGAATTTTAGTCATTCTGAATGCTGTGAGATGGTATCTCATTGGGGTTTTGATTTGTATTTCCCTGATGACAAGTGATGTGGAGCATTTTTTCACGTGTCTCTTGGCCTTTTGCATGTCTTCTTTGGAGAAATATCTGTCTTCTCCCCATTTCTTGATTGGATTATTTGTTCTTTGGGTGTTGAGTTTGATAAGTTCCTTATAGATTTTGGATACTTTTTTTTTTATTTTTAAAGGTTTTATTTATTTATTTGACAGACTGAGAGTACCAGTAGGGGGAGCAGCAGGGAGAAGGAGAAGCAGGCTCCAGCTGAGCAGAGAGCCCGATGTGGGGCTCAAAAACAGGATGCTGGGATCATGGCCTGAGGCAGACGCTCAACCGACTGAGCTACCTAGGTGTCCAGATACTAGCTCTTTTCTGATAAGACATTTGCACATATCTTCTCCCATTCTCTCAGTTGTCTTTTGGATTTGTTGTCTGTTTCCTTTGCTGTGCAAAAGCTTTTTATTTTTTTTTTATTATGTTATGTTAGTCACCATACAGTACATCATAATTTTTTTTTAAAGATTTTATTTATTTATTTGACAGAGAGAGAGAGAGCGAGAGAGGGAACACAAGCAGGGGGAGTGGGAGAGGGAGAAGCAGGCTTCCCGCGGAGCAGGGAGCCCGATGCGGGGCTCGATCTCAGGACCCTGGGATCATGACCTGAGCCAAAGGCAGATGCTTAACGACTGAGCCACCCAGGCGCCCCAGTACATCCTAATTTTTTGATGTAGTGTTCAATGATTGATTTATCTTGATGAAGTCCCAACAGTTCATTTTTACCTTTGTTTCCCTTGCCTTTGGAGACGTGTCTAGCAAGAAGTTGCTGCAGCCGAGGTCATAGAGGTTGCTGCCTGGTTCTCCTCTAGGATTTTGATGGATTCCTGTCTCACATTTAGGTCTTTCATCCATTTTGAATCTCTTTTGTGTATGGTGTAAGGAAATGGTCCACTTTCATTCTTCTGTATGTGGCTGTCCAATTTCCCAACACCATTTGTTGAAGAGACTGTTTTTTCCATTGGATATTCTTTCTTGCTTTGTCAAAGATTACTTGGCCGTAGAGTTGAGGGTCTATTTCTGGGTTCTCTATTCTGTTCCATTGATCTATGTGTCTATTTTTGTGCCAGTACCATACTGTCTTGATGATTACAACTTTATAATATAACTTCAAGTCTGGCATTGTGATGACACCAGCTTTGGTTTCCTTTTTCAACATTTCTTTGGCTATTCAGGGTTTTTTCTGGTTCCATACAAATTTTAGGATTATTTGTTCCAGCTCTGTGAAAAAAGTCAATGGTATTTTGACAGGGATTACATTGAATGTATAGATTGCTCTAGGTAGCATTGACATTTTAACAATATTTATTCTTCCAATCCATGAGTTCGGAATATTTTTGCATTTTTTTGTGTCTTCCTCAATTTCTTTCATGAGTGTTCTATAGTTTTCTGAGTACAGATACTTTGCCTCTTTGGTTAGGTTTATTCCTAGGTATGTTATGGGTTTTTGTGCAATTGTAAATGGGATTGACTCCATAATTTCTCTTTCTTCTGTCTCATTGTTAGTGTATAGAAATGCAACTGGTTTTTGTGCATTGATTTTATATCCCACCACTTTGCTGAATTCCTGTACGAGTTCTAGCAATTTGGGGGTGGGATCTTTTGGGTTTTCTGCATAGATATCATGTCATTTGCGAAGAGTGAGAGTTTGACTTCCTCTTTGCTGATTTGGATGCCTTTTATTTCTTTTTTTGTCTAATTGCTCAGGCTAGGACTTCCAGTATTATGTTGAACAACAGTGGTGATAGTGGACTTTCCTGCCATGTTCCTGATGTTAGGGGAAAAGCTCTCAGTTTTTCCCCATTGAGAATGATATTTGCTGTGGGCTTATGGTATATAGCTTTTATGACATTGAGGTATGTTCCCTTTATCCTTAAACTGTGAAGAATTTTAATCAAGAAAAGATGCTGTACTTTGTCAAATGTTTTTTTCTGCATTTATTGAGAGGATCCTATGGTTCTTGTCCTTTCTTTTCTAATGTGGTGTACCACATTGATTGTTTTACAGATGTTGAACCAGCCTTGCAGCCCAGGAATAAATCCCACTTGGTTGTGGTGAATAATCCTTTTAATGTACGTTGGATCCTATTGGCTAGTATCTTGGTGAGAATTTTTTCATCCATTTTCATAGGCATGTATCCTTTTGGATTAGTGGGGTTATTTTTGTTGTTTTTTGTTTTTGTTTTTTGTATTGTTTGGGTAAATACTTAGTAGTGCAATTACTGGATCATAAGGTAGTCCAATTTTCTATGTTTTTAGGAATCTCAATATTGTCTTCCACTGTGGCTGGCCCAGTTTGTATTCCCTCCAGTAGTGCAAGACAGCTCTTTTTTCTTCGCATCCTCACCAACACATATTTTTTCTGTTTTTTATTTCAGCCTTACTGATAGCTGTGAGTTGATATCTGATTGTGGTTGTGATTTGCATTTCTCTGATCATGAGATGTTGAACATCTTTCCATGTGCTTGTTAGCTAGCTACCTATATGTCTTTTCTGGAGAAATGTCTGTTCATGTCTTCTGCCCACTATTAATTGGATTATTTGTTTTGGGGGTATTTTATGTATTTTTGATGTTAACACTTTATCAGCTATGTCATTTGCAAATATCTTCTCCATTTCCATAGGTTGCCTTTCAGTTTGGTGAACATTTCTTTCTCTTTTTTTTAGGATTTTATTTTTAAGTAATCTCTACACCCAACATGGAGCTTGAACTTACAACCCCAAGATCAAGAGTCACACACTCTACCGATTGAGCCAACCAGGGGTTCCCATTTCATGAACATTTCTTTGCTATGCAGAAACTTTTTATTTTGATAATTCCCAATAGTTTATGTTTGGTTTTATTTCCCTTGCCTCAGGAGACATATTGAAAAATGTTGCTATGGCTGGTGTCAGAGACATTACTGCCTGTGCTCTCTTTTAGGATTTTTATGGTTTCAGGTCTCATATTTAGGTCTTTCATCCATTTTGAATTTATTTTTGTGTATGGTGTAAGAAAGTGATCCAGTTTCATTATTTGCATGTAGTTCTTCAGTTTTCCCAACACCATTTGTTGAAGAAACTGTCTTTTTCCCATTGGATAACCTTTCCTGCTTTGTTGAAGATTAATTGACCAGATAGCTGTGGGTTTATTTCTGGGTTTTCTATTACATTCCATCAATCTATGTGTATATTTTTTACAGTAAAATAATGTTTTGATTACTACAGCTTCATAATATAACTTGAAGCTTGGAATTGTGATACCTCCAGCTTTTCTTTTCTTTTTATTATTGCTTTGGATATTTGTGATATGTTGTAGTTTCATTAGGATTGTTCTAGTTCTGTGAAAAATGCTGTTGATATTTGGTTACGATTGCATTAAATGTGTAGATTGATTTGTGTAGTATACACATTATAACAGTATTTGTTTTTTCAATCTGTGAGCATGGAATGTCTTTCCATGACTTTGTGTTGTCTTCAATTTCTTTCATTCATATTTTATAATTTTTTGAGTACAGATCTTTCACCTCTTTGGTTAGGTTTCTTCCTGGGTATCTTATTATTTTTAGTGCAACTGTAAATGGGACTTTTTTTTTTAATTTTTCTTTTGCTGCTTCATTGTTAATGTATAGAAATGCAACAGATTTCTGCACATTGATTTTGTAATGTGACTTTACTGAATTCATTTATCAGTTCTAGTAGTTTTTTAATGGAGGTTTTAGGCTTTTCTACATAGAGTATCCTCTCTTCTGCAAATAATGAAAGTTTAAGTTCTTTATCAAGTTGGATGCCTCTTATTTTTGTTGTCTGATTGCTGTAGTTAGGACTTCCAGTACTATGTTGAATAAAAATGAGAGAGGACATCTTTATCTTTTTCCCGACCTGAAAGCTCTGTTTTTCCCCATTGAGTATGATGTTAGCTATGGGTTTTTCATATATGGCCTTTATTATGTTGAGGTATGTTCCCTCTAAACCTACTTTGTTGTGGGGCTTTTTTGTTTGTTTGTTTGTTTGTTTTCTATCATGAATGGATGTTGTATTTTGTGAAATGCTTTTTCTGCATCTATGGAAATGATAATAAGGTTTTTATTCTATCTCTTATTCTTGTGATGTATCATGTTGATTGATTTGTGAGTATTGAACCACCCTTGTAACCCAGGAATAAATCCCACTTTATCTTGCTGAATGATTTTTTAAATGTATTGTTGGCTTCAGTTTGCTAGTATTTCTTTAAGGAGTTTTCATCTAAATTCATTAGCAATATTGGCCTGTAGTTCTCTTTCACCATGGTGTCTTTATCTGGTTTTGGTATTAGGCTGATATTGGCCTCATAGAATGAATTTGGAAGTTTTCCTTCTTTTATTTTTTGGATCAGTTTGTGAGGAATATGTTTTAACTCGCCTTTAAATGTTTGATAGAATTCTCCTGTGAAGCCATCTGGTCCTGGAGTTTGTTTGCTAGGAGTTTTTTGATTACTAATTCAACCTCCTTGCTGGTAATAAGTCTGTTCAAATTCCGTATTTCTTCCAACTTCAGTCTTGGTAAGTTGTATGGATCTAAGAATTTATCTATTTCTTCTAGTTTGTCTAATTTGTTGGCATATTTTTTCATAATATTCTCTTAAAATTGTTTGTATTTCTCTGGCGTTGGTTGTTATCTCTCCTCTTTCATTGGTGGTTTTGTTTATTTGAGTTCTTTCTGTTTTGTTTTTGTTTTGATGAGTCTGGCTAGAGATTTATCAATTTTGTTGATCTTTTCAATGAACCAGGTCCTGATCTCATTGCTCTGTTCTATTGATTTTTTTTTTTTTTTAAGTTTTGGTAGCATTCATCTGCTCTGATCTTTATTATTTCCTTCCTACTACTGATTTTGACTTTTGTTTCTTCTTCTTTTCCTAGTTCCTTTAGGTTTAAGATTTAGTTGTTTATTTGAGGTTTATCCTGCTTCTTGAAATAAGCCTATATTGCTATAAACTTCCCTCTTCAAACTGCTTTTGCAGCATTCCAAAGGTTTTGGACCATGATGTTCTCCATTGCACTTGTTTCCATGTACTTTTTGATTTCTTGGTTGACCTATTAATTGTTTCATAGCATTTTAATTAACTTCCATGTATTTTTCCAGGTTTTTTCTTGTGGTTGTTTTCTCATTTCATAGCATTGTGGTAAGAAAAGATGCATGGTATGACTTTGACTTTTTGAATTTGTTAAGACTTGCTTATGGCCTAATATGTGGTCTATTCTGAACAATGTACTGTAGACAAATAAAAAGAATGTGTATTCTGCTGTTTTAGGATGGAATGTTTTGCATATATCTGTTAAATCCTTCTGGCCAAGTGTATCATTCAAAGCCACTGTTTCTTTCTTTCTTTTTTAAAGAATCTTATTCATTTATTTGAGAGAGTGAGAGAGAGTGTGTGGGTGAAAGAGCACCAGCAGGGGGGAGGAGTAGAGGTAAAGGGAGAAGCAGTCTCCCTGCTGAGCAGAGAGCCCAATGCAGGGCTCAATCCCAGGACCCCAGGATCATGACCTGAGCTGAAGGCAGATGCTTAACTGACTAAGCTTCCCAGGCACCCCTCAAAGCCACTGTTTCTTTGTTGGTTTATCTGTTTTGATTATCTGCTCACCAATATAAGTGAAGTGTTAAATTCCCCTAGTATTATTGTATAGTTATTGATCAGTTTCTTTATATTTGTTGGCAGACTTATGTATTTGGGACATCCCTTGTCTGGTGCATCAATATTAACAATTGTTATATCCTCTTGTTGCATTGTCCCCTTTATTATTATATAGTGTCCTTCCTTGTATGTTGGTATAGTCTGTTTTATTTATTTATTTATTTAAAGATTTTATGTATTTATTTGACAGAGACAGAGCGAGAGAGGGAACACAAGCAGGGGGAGTGGGAGAGGGAGAAGCAGGCTTCCCGCTGAGCAGGGAGCCTGATGTGGGGCTCGATCCCAGGACCCTAAGATCATGACCCGAGCCGAAGGCAGATGCCTAACAACTGAGCCACCTAGGTGCCCCAAGGTGTAGTCTGTTTTAAAGTCTGTTGTGTCTGATATAAGTGTTGCTACTCTGGCTTTCTTTTGAGATCTATTTGTATTATAAATGTTTCTCCATTCCCTGACTTTCAATCTGCAGGTGTTTTTAGGTCTGAAATGAGTCTCACATAGGCAGCATAAGGATGTCTTGGGTTTGTTGTTGTTGTTGTTGTTTTATCCACTCCGTCATACTGTCTTTTGATTGGAGCATTTAGCCCATTTATATTCAAAGTAATTATTGATAGATATGTATTTGTTGCCATTTTGTTACTTGTTTCGTGGTTGTTTTCATAGTTTTTCTCTGATCCTTTCTTATCTTTATTTTATTGTTTGTTGGTTTTCTTCAGTAATATATTTGGATTCCTTTGTCTTTATTCTTGGTATATCTATTACTGTTTTTTTATTTGTGGTAACCAGTAGGTTTTTATATAACATCTTCTGCATATAGCAGTGTATATTAAGTTGATGATTGCTTAAGTTTGAACCCAGCCTTTTCTCCTCTGCTCCCCAAGTTTTAGATATATGGTATCATATTTTAAAATAAATAAATAAAATAAATTTTATTTTGTATATACATTGACTTTTTTTAAAGATATACTTATTTTTACTGCTTTTGTGTCTTGGGTGCAGATTTTTCCCTTTCAGCACTTTGACTGTATATCATGCCACTCACTTCTGACTTGCAGTTTCTGCTGAAAAATTCACTGATAGCCTTATAGGGTTTTCTTTGTATGTAACTGTCATCTTTTCTCTTGCTCGTCTTTTTTTTCTTTATCACTACTTTTTGCCATTTTGATTACTATGTATCTTAGTGTGGCCCTCCTTTCGTTGATTTTGTTGGGGATCTCTGTGTTCCTGGATTAGGATATATGTTTTTTTTCCTCAGATTGGGTAAATTTTCAGCTATTATTTTTTTTTCAAATAAATGTTCTGACCATTTTTATTTCTCTTCTCTTCCTGGGATCCCCAAATGTAAATGTTATTACATTTGATGGAGTCACTGAGTCCCCTAAGTCTACTCTCATTAGATGTAATTCCTTTTTCTCTCATTTGTTCAGCTTGATTACTTTCCATTACTCTGTTTTCTAGTTCATCTATTCTTTCCTATGCTTCTTCCAGCCTGTTTATTCCATGAAGTTTATTCTTAATTTCATTTAATGTGCTCTTCACCACTGATTGGTTCTTTTTTATCTCTGTGTTGGGGTCTCACTGATGTCCTCCGTTATTTTCTCAAGTCCAGTGAGTATCTTTTTGACCATTATTTTAAATTCTCTATCAGGCATGCTAATTCTATCTATTTTGCTTAAGACTTATGCTGTGGTTTTGTCCTATTCTTTCATTTGTGACATATTCTTCTGTCTTTTCACTTTGCCTAACTCTCTGTGTCTGTTTCTATGTGTTAGGAACACCACCTATGTGTCTTGCTCTTGAAAGTAGTGCATGGGACATGCACTTTTACCTAGATGGTGCTGGTCCTCCTCCACAGGTGACACACTTCTCCTCAGGAGACTGGGGCTTGCCAGGTTGCTCTACAAATGGCAAGTGGGCAAGCAGGGTTGTGGTTCCACAATCTGTGGGTGCAAGTCCTCCTCCACAGGTGATGCTCAGCCACCATAGAGACTAAGGCTGGTGGAGGCCACTCTGCACAACATGCACGGAAGCGTGCAGTTTTAAAAAGGTGCACACATCCTCAATGGGAAGTCAGGAGATGCAGTGTTGGCAAGGTGTGCATGGGTCTTCTGGGAAAAGGGATCTGCAGCACCAGGACTGAGGCAGGTCTGGCGGGGTGGTGGTGCAGGATACAGTGTAATCAAGTTAGGTAGTGTGAGCCAGCTCTGCACTGTTCCTGTAGGTGGCTGTGTGTTTATCATGAGGGATAGAGAAGGAAGTAGCACTTGTCAGTTCCTTTGTTCCTGGAGAACTCCCTTGTGGGAAACTTATTTTTTGTCTTAATTTAAGAAATTTTAACAGCAACCCCAACCTTCAGCAACCCACCACCCTGATCACAATCATCAACATTGAGGAGGCAAGACAAGACCATCCACCAACAAAAAGATTATGACTCACTTCTCAGATGTTGGTTAACATGTTTTAGCAAAAGCATTTTTAATAAAGATATGTACATTTTTTGACATAATGCTATTATACACTTAATGAACTATAGCATAATGTAAACAAAAGTTTTATATGCACTAGGGAAACATAAAATTCATTTGATTTTCTTTATTGTGATATTTGCTTTAAATAATGGGGGAGGTGATTCAAATTTCCAGCTAATTTTTGGGAAAAGAGTTTGATCTTTATTGTTAAACATCTAATACATATTGAAGAATGCATGGGTAAAAGTACATTTGGTTTGGGATATAATTTAGAATTCTACAGCAAAAAAAAGAGAGAGGATGAGAATAACAAAATGTACATAATTATTAAAGCTGGATATTATATACATGGAATTTAATCATTAATGTTCTTTATACCTTTGGATATATTCAAAATTTTTCATAACAAAATAAAAACAAAATCTAAAAGACAGTAGTTTCAAATTATTTCCTTAGTAGAGTTTGATAAATATAATTTAATCTTCTTTTACTTGATTAAAGAAACAGCCAGTTAACTTGTCCAAAACTTTACTCAGGTTATGTCATTTAATTTTCACAACATCCAATTTTATGTAGATATTACTGAATTTTACAGATAAAGAATTGAAAGGTGAAAATTGCTGAGAGGCAAGCCTGTTTGACTATAAAACCTACTTGGTTCTGAATCTTTCCACACCAATAAAAATCTGTATCTCACATTTGGGACTGGAGACACTAGTGAATATGGGAAAGTAGACTAGATGTGTCCTAAGATCTGGCATATATTTGTTTTTTGTTTGTGTTTTATTAATTTCTTAATAAAATTTGTTTTGAAATTTTCATTACTTTTAATCATTAGTTTCATTCTCTAAAAAGCAGAGAATAGGGCTACTGAGTGGCCCAGTTGGTTAAGTGTCTGCCTTCAGCTCAGGTCATGATCCCAGGGTTCTAGGACTGAGTCCCACATCAGGTTCCCTGCTCCAGAGGGAGTCTGCTTCTCCCTCTGCCCCTCCACCCACTCATTCTCTCAATCTCTCACTCTCTCTCTCGCAAATAAATAAAATCTTTAAAAGAAATAAACAGAGAATAACATTAAGGTTCATGTCATAAATTTGAAAGTTAAAATACAGGACAATATTTGAGGCATACTATACTAAAAATTTAGTTAATTTAGCTATACATCCAACTGTATTTTTTTTTTCTAAATCTGGAAATCCTAGGTAAATTATTTTGATCATTGTGAACTGAGATTTTAATAAATATTGACAGGAAAATGTAAACACTGTCTCCATTAAAATGGAAAGGCACTTTCAAATCTGCTATATTACTGAAAAGTATGATGTTATCCCCAAAAATGTTTCAAAATACTAAGTAGAATATGATCCAAATTTTCCATAATGAATAGGCATTGTTTTTTTTTATAAGAAATGAATAATTTTTCACAAACAAATGGAAAGATAGCCAATGTTCATGGATTGGAAGAACCAATATCTTTAATATGTCCATATTACCCAAAGATGTCTACGTATATAATTAAATCCCTATCAAAATACCAACAGTATTTCTCACAGAATTAGGTTAAATAATACTAAAATTTGAGTGGAACCACAAAAGATCCAAATAGCTAATTCAATATTGAGAAAGAAGAACACCACAGGCAGCATCACAATCTTAGTTTTCAAGATACACTTCAAAGTAATTGAAACAGCATGATAGTGGCACAAGGATAAACAGATAGATAAATTAAAAAGAATAGAGAACCCAGAAATAAACCCACTCTTATATGGTTAATTAATCAATGACAAAAGAGGCAAAAGTATTCATTGAAAAAATGGCAGTCTTTTCAACAAATGATGCTGGAAAACTTCACAGCTATATGCAAAAGAATGAAACTAGACCACACGCATATAACCATGCATAAAAATAAATTCAAAATGCATTAAAAACCTAAATGTGAGACTTGTAACTATAAAACTCCTAGAAGAAAACATAGGCAGTAATTTCTTTAACATTAGCCATAGAAATATGTACCTAGATACATCTTCTCAGGCAATGGAAACAAGAACAAAATTAAACTATTTGGATTATACCAAGATAAAAATCTTTTGCACAGCAAAGGAAACCATTAACAAAACAAAAAGGCAACCTACTAAATGGAAAAAAAAATTGCAAATGATATATCTGATAAGGTTTTAATACCCAAAATAAATAAAGAATATGTACAACTCAGCCTCCAGATACTGGAGCAGAGCTCTGAAATGCAGTCCAAAGTCAACCAGAATCCCAGACATCAGTAAATCCAACACAGTGTTCCCTTATCCTCAGGGAACTTTTGTTCCTCCCATGGATGCAAGGTGTCTAGAATTCATGCCAGACCAGATACAGGCTTATCTGGAAAAACAAATCAAAACACACCTAGTTAAAGGTCCAAACACTCTCCACGACAAACAAGGAGGAACTCTGTAAGGAACGAACCAGTGGGAAAAAGCAGCTGAAACTCAGCAGCAGAGTGTACACAACATACACAGCAGTACTTCCTGAAGTTTTTGTTGTTATTGTTGTTTTTGTTTTTCTTTGTCTTTCTTTTTTCCGGAAAAAAATGATGAGACATAGAGATTCACCCCAAAAGAAAGAACAGGAGGTAGAACTCACTGCCAGGGATTTAATCAATACAGATATAAGTGAGAGGTCTGAAATAGAATTTAAAACAATGATTATAAAGATAATAGCTGAGCTTCAAAAAAGAATATTAGACACTAGAGAATCCTTTACTGTATAAATAAAAGAGTGAAAATCTAGTCAAACTGAAATTAAAAATGCTATTACCGAGATACAGTCCCAAATGGAGGCTATAAAAATGAGGATGAATGAGGCAGACGAGCAAGTCAGTGAGATAAAAGATAAAAGACAGAAAATAAGGAAACTGAAAAGAAGACAGAAAAAAAAAATTAGATCACCAAGGAGACTTTGAGAAATCAGTGATTCCATAAAGCCTAATAATATCCGGATAATAGGGGTTCGAGAAGATGAAGAGTGGGAGAGAGGGGTAAAATGTTTATTTGAACAAATTATAACAAAGAAGTTCCCTAGTCTGGGGGAGAAAACAGGCATTCAAGTCCAGGAGGAAAATAGAACCCCTCTCAAAATCAACAAAAATGGGTCAACACCGTGATATATAATAGTGAATCTTGCAAATTTCAAAAATAAGAGAAAATCCTAAAAGCAGCTAGGGACAAGAGGTCATTATCCTACAAGTGTAGACACATAAGGCTGGCAGCAGACCTGTCCACAGAGACCTGGCAGGCCAGACAGGACTGGCACGATATATTTAATGTGCAAAATGCAAAAAAAAAAAAAAAAAAAATGTAGCCAAGAATACTTTATCCAGCAAGCTTGTCATTCAGAATAGAAGGACAGATAAAGAGTTTCCAGGACAAACAAAAAATTAAGGAATTTGTGAACACTAAACCATCCCTGCAAGAAATATTAAAGGGGATCCCTTGAGTGGAGAGAGAGTCCAAAAGTAGCAAAGACCAGAAAGGAACACAGACAATCTACAGGAACAGCAACTTTACAGGTAATACAATGGCACTAAATTCATATCTCTCAATAATTATTCTGAATGTAAATGGACTAAATGCTCCAATCAAAAGACATAGGGTATCAGAATGGATTAAAAAAACAAAAAACAAAAAACAAAAAAACAAGACCCATTAATATGCTGCATAGAAGATACTTATTTTAGACCCAAAGAAACCTCCGGATTGAAAGTGGGGGGTAGGGAACAATTTATCATGCCAATGGACATCAAAAGACAGCTGAAGTAGCCATCCTTATATCAGATAAACTAGATCTTAAACCAAAGACTATACTTAGGATGAAGAAGGACACTATATCATAATAAAAAGGTCTATCCAACAAGAAGATCTAACGATTCTAAATACTTATGTCCCTAACTTGGGAACAGCCAAATATATAAACCAGTTAATAACACAATTAAAGAAACTCAATGATAATAATATGATAATAGTAGGGGACTTTAATAATCCACTCACAGCAATGGACAGATACTCTAAGCAAGAGAGCAACAAGGAAACAAGGGCTTTGAATGACACAATGGGTGGATTTAACGGATATATTCAGAGCATTTCATCCTAAAGCCACAGAGTACACATTCTTCTTTCTTTTTTTTTTTTTTAAAGATTTTATTTATTTGACAGAGAGAGACCCACAGCGAGAGAGGGAACACAAGTGGGGGAGTGGGAGAGGGAGAAGCAGGCTTCCCGCGGAGCAGGGAGCCCAATGCGGGGCTCGATCCCAGGACCCTGGGATCATGACCTGAGCCGAAGGCAGAGGCTTAACGACTGAGCCACCCAGGCGCCCTGAGAGTACACATTCTTCTTGAGTGCACATGGAACATTCTCCAGAATAGATCACATACTGTGTCACAAATCAGGTCTCAACCAGTACAAAAAGATTGCGATCATACCGTGCATATTTTTCAGAACACAATGCTTTAAAACTTGAAGTCAACCACAAGAAAAATTTTGGAAGGACCAAAAATACATGGAGGTTAAAGAGCATCCTACTACAGAATGAATGGGTCAACCAAAAAATTAAAAAAAAAAAAATTAAAAAAATACATGGAAGCAAAGAAAAATGAAAACATGACTATTCAATATTTTGGGATGTAGCAAAGGCGGTCCTAAGGGGGAAGTATATAGCAAAATGGCCTTCTTCAAGAAGCAAGAATAGTAGCAAATTTACAACCTAACTTTACACCTAAAGGAGCTGGAAAAACAACAGCAAATAGAGCCTAAATCCAGCAAGATAAGAGAAATTAAAAAGATTAGAGAAGAAATCAATGATAAAAACAGTAGAACAGATTAACAAAACTAGGAGCTGGTTGTTTGACACAATTAATAAGATTGTTAAACCCCTAGCCAGACTTACCAAAAAGAAAAGAGAAAGGACTCAAATAAAATCATGAATGAAAGAGGAGAGATCATGACCAACATCAAAGAAATAGAAACAATTATAAGAGAATATTATGAGCAATTATATGCCAACAAATTAGGCAATCTGGAAGAAATGGATACATTTCTAAAATATATAAACTACCAAAACTGAGACAGGAAGACCCATAACCAGCAAAGAAACTGAATCAGTCATCAAAAATCTCCCAATAAATAACAGTTCATGGCAATATGGCTTCCCAGCACAATTCTACCAAGTAGTTAAAGAAGAATTAATACCTATACTTCTGAAACTATTCCAAAAAAAAAAAAAAAAACAGAAATGGAAGGAAAACTTCCAAACTCATTCTACGAGGCCAGCATTAGCTTGATCCCAAACCAGACAAAGATCCCATCAAAAAAGAGAAGTACAGACCAATATCCCTGAAGAACATGGATGTCAAAATTCTCTTGAAGATACTAGCTAATAGGATCGATCCAACAGTACATTAAAAAGATTGTTCACCACAAGTAAGTAGTATTTATTCCTGGTCTGCAAGGGTGGTTCAACGTCTGGAAATCAATCAATTTGATATACTGCATTAGTAAAAGAAAGGACAAGAACCATATGATCCTGTCAAGAGACGCAGAAACAACATTTGTTAAAAGAAAGCGTCCTTTCTTAATAAAAAATTCTCTGCAGTGTAGGATACCTTAACATCATAAAAGCCATATATGAAAGACCCACAGCAAATATTATCCTCAATGGGGGAAAAACGGAGCTTTTACCCTAAGTTCAGAAACATGACATGGATTTCCACTGTCACCACTGTTGTTCAATGTGGTACTGGAAATCCTAGCCTCAGCAATCTGACAACAAAAAGAAATAAAAAGCATCCAAATCAGCAAAGAAGAAGTCAAACTCTCACTCTTCACAGACATGATACTTTATATGGAAAACCCAACAGACTCCCCCCAGAAAATTGCTAGACTGATATAAGAATTCAATAAAGTGGCAGGATATAAAATAAATCCACAGAAGTCAGTTGCATTTCTATACACTAACAATGAAGCAGAAGAAAGAGAAATCAAGGAATCAATACAATTTACAATCTTACCAATACCCATAAATACTTAGAAATAAACCCAACCCCAAAGGTACAGATCTGTACTCTGAAAACTAAAGAGCATGTATGAAAAAAATTGAGGAAGACACAAAGAAATGCAAAAATATTCCATGATCATGGTTTGAAAGAACAAATATGGTTAAAATGTCTCCACTACCCAAAGTGGTCTAAACATTCAGTGTGATCCCTATCAAAATACCACTAGCATTTTTCACAGAGCTGGAACAAATAATCCTAAAATTTGTACTGAACTACAAAAGACCCCAAATAGCCAAAGTAATGTTGAAAATAAAAACCAAAGCTGAAGGCATCACAATTACCAGACTTCAAGCTGTAATACAAAACTATAATCATCAAGACAACATGGTACTGGCACAAAAACAGACACATAGATCAATGGAACAGAATAGAAAACCCAGAAGTGGACTCTCAACTCTATGGTCAGCTAATTTCGATAAAACAAGGAAGTATATCCAACGGGACAGTCTCTTCAACAAGTTTTGTTGGGAAAATTGTACAGCCACATGCAAAAAAATGAAATTGGACCACTTTCTTACACCATACACAAAAATAAACTCAAAATGGATGAAAGACCTAAATGTGAGACAGGAATCCATCAAAATCCTTGAGGAGAACACAGGCAGCAACCTCTTTGACCTTGGCTGCAGGAAATTCCTGCTAAACACATCTCCAAAGGCAAGGGAAAGAAAAGCAAAAATGAACTATTGGGACTTCATCAAGATAAAAAGCTTTTGCACAACAAAGGAAACAATCAACAAAACTAAAAGGCATCCTACAGAATGGGAGGAGATATTTGTGAATATCTTATCAGATAATGGGCTAGTATCCAAAATCAATAAAGAACTTATCAAACTCAACACCTATAAAACAAATAATCCAGTGAAGAAATGGGCAGAAGATATGAACAGACATTTCTCCGAAGAAGCCATACAAATGGCCAACAAACACATAAAAAATGTTCAACAGTACTCGGCATCAGGGAAATACAAATCAAAAACACAATGAGATACCACCTGACACCTGTCACAAAAGCTAAAATTAATAACTCAGGAAAGGGGCGCTTGGGTGGCTCAGTCGTTAAGTGTCTGCCTTCAGCTCAGGTCATGATCCCGGAGTCCTGGGATCGAGCCCCGCATCGGGCTCCCTGCTCGGCGGGAAGCCTGCTTCTCCCTCTCTCACTCCCCCTGCTTGTGTTCCTTCTCTCACTGTGTCTCTCTCTATCAAATAAATAAAATCTTTAAAAAAAAAAATAACTCAGGAAAGACAGATGTTGGCAAGGATGCAGAGGAGTAAGAATCCTCTTACACTGTTGCTGGGAATATAAACTAGTAAAACCACTCAGGAAAACAGTATGGAGGTTCCTCAAAAAGTTAAAAATAGAACGACCCTCTGACTCAGAAATTGCAATACTAGGTATTTATCCAAAAGATAGAAAAATACTGATTCAAAGAGACACATGCACCCCAATGTTTATAGCAGCAATGTCCACAATAGCCAAAATATGGAAAAAACCCAGATCTCCATGGAAATTAAATAGATAAAGAAGATGTGGTATAGATATATACAATGGATTATTACTCAGCCTTCAATAACAATGAAACCTTGCCATTTTCAACAACCTGAATGGAACTAGAGTGCCCTATGTTAAGGGAAATAATTCAGTCAGAGAAAGACAAATAACATATGAATTTACTCATATGTGAAATTTAAGAAACAAAACAGGTGAACATAGGGGAAGGGAAGGGTAAATAAAATAAGATAAAAACAGAGAGTGAGGAAAACTATAAGAAACTCTTAACTGTCAGAAAAAAAATGAGGGTTGTTGATTGGAGGTCAATGGGGGATGGGGTAAATGGGTGATGGGCGTTAAGGAGGGCACTTGATGTAATGAGCACTGTGTGTTATATGCAACTGATGAATCACTAAATTCTACTCCTGAAACTAATAATACCATATGTTAAATAAATTTAATTTAAGTAAAGAATTTAGGGGCACTTGGGTGGCTCAGGCAGTTAAGCGTCTGCCTTCAGCTCAGGTCATGATCCCAGGGTCCTGGGATCAAGCCCCACATCGGGCTCCCTGCTCAGCAGGAAACCTGCTTCACCCTCTCCCACTCCCCCTGCTTGTGCTCTCTCTCTCTCTCTGTCAAATAAATAAATAAAATCTTTAAAAAAATAAAGACAGAAGAAAGAAAGAAAGAAAGAAGGAAAGAAAGAAAGAAAGAAAGAAAGAAAGAAAGAAAGAAAGAAAGAAAGAAAGAAAGAAAGAAAAATAATTTAACAACAACCAAAAAAGAATATATACAACTCACACCAAAAAAAAATGTGATAAAAATTGGGAAGAGGGCTATATAAGAGAAGCCCACAGCAAATATAGTCTACAGTGAAATATTGAAAGATTTTCCTTAAGAAGAGGAATAATACAATGGTCCTACCTACATTATTCTTATTCAACATAGTTTTGAAATCTTAGCCAGAAACCAGGCAAGAAAAAGAAAAAGAAAAAGAAATCTAATACAGAAAAGGAGTAAAACTGTGTCTCTTTGTAAAAATATATATATATATATATATTTATATATATATTTATTTATTATATATATAAATATATATTTATATATGATCTAGAAAATCCTAAAGACTTCACAGACACACACACACACAGACATAAAAAATTCGGTAATGTTGCAAGAAACAAAATGAATACACAAAAATCAGTTGTGTTTTTATATAGTAATAATGAACTATCAGAAGGAGAAATAAAGACAAATCCATTTACAATAGCATCAAAAAGAATAAAATAATTAGGAATATTTTAAGATGAGGTGAAAATTAGTACACTGGAAACTATAAAGATACTGTTGAAGGAAATAAACAAAAGACAAATAAATCAGAAGGTATTCTGTATTCATGGATGGGAAAAATTTAAATTGTTAAAATGTCCATACTACTGGAACCACAAAAGACCCCAAATAGCCAAAACAAACTTGAAAAAGAAAAGCAAACCTGGAGGCATCACAATTCTGGACTTCAAATAATATTACAAAGCTGTAGTGATCAAAACAGTGTGGTATGGCACAAAAATAAACACGTAGATCAATAGAACAGAATAGAAAACCCAGAAATGAACCCACATTTATATGGTCAATTAATCTTTGATAAATCAGGAAAGAATATCCAGTGAAAAAAAGAGTCTCTTCCACAAAAGGTGTTGGGAAAACTGGACAGCAACATGCAAAAGAATGAAACTGGACCACTTTCTTACACGATACACAAAAATAAGTTCAAAATGAATTAAAGACTTAAATGTGAAACAGGAAACCATTAAAATCCTAGAGAAGAAAATAGGCAGTAACCTCTTTGAATTTGGCCATAGCAACTTCTTACAAGATATACCTGCTGTGGCAAGGGAAACAAAAACAAAAATAATCTATCGGGACTTCATCAAAATGCAAAGCTTTCCTGAACAGCGAAGAAACCAACAAAACTAAAAGGCAGCCCTCGGAATGGGAGAAGATACTTGCAAATGACATACCTGATAAAGAGTTAGTATCCAAAATATATAAGGAAAATATCAAAGTCAACACCCAAAAACCAAATAATCCAATTAAAAAATGGGCAGAAGACACAGGAATAGACATTTTTCCAAAGAAGACATACAGTTGGCCAATAGACAGTTAAAAAGATGCTAATTCAAAGGGATACAAGAACCCTGATGTTTATTGGAACATTATCTATAAGAGCAAAATTATGGAAACAGTCCAAATGTCCATCCCCCGATGAATGGATAAAAAGAAATGCTGTATATAAAAAGTGGAATATTATTTAGCCAGAAAAAAGAATGAAATTTTGCCATTTGCAACAATGAAGCTAGAGAGTACTATGCTAACTGAAATAAGTCAGTCAAAGGCAAATACCATATGATTTCACTCATATGTGAAGTTTAAGAAACAAAATAAATGAACATGGTGTGGGGGGAAAGAGAGGGAAACCAAGAGACAGACTCAACTATAGAGACCAAACTGATGGTTAGCAGAGGGGAGGTGGGTGGGGGGATGTGTTAAATAGGTGATGAAGATTAAGGAGTACATTTGTGATGAGCACCAGGTGTTGATTGTAAGTGTTGAGTCACTAAATTGTTTACCTGAAACTAATATTATACTTTAAGTGGAAATTATTTAGTTTTTTAAAAGATTTTATTTATCCATTTGAAAGAGAGTGAGAGAGAGAAGGGAGGAGGGAGGAGCAGAGGAGAGAGGGACAAGCAGACTCTGCACTGAGCACAGACCCTCATGTGGGGCTCGATCCCACGACCCAAAGATCATATATTGAGCTGAAATCAAGAGTTGAACACTTAACCAACTGAGCCACCCAGGTGCCCCTTAAGTGGAATTTAAGTGCAAAGTTTAAAAAAAGAAAAAAATGTTCATACTACAGAAAGCAATCTACAGAATCAATGCAAACCCTATCAAAATTCCAATGACATTTTCTAGAGAGTTAGAAAATACAATCCTAAAATTCATATAGAACCACAAAAAATTTCAAATAACCTGAGGAATCTTGAGTAAGAATAAAACTGGAAGCATCACAGTTCTTAATTTTAAACACTATCACAAATCTATAGTAACCAACATGGTATAGCACTGGCATAAAGGCAAACACATAGATCAATAGAACAGAATAGACAGCCCAGAAGTGAACCTAAGCATATATGGTCAATTAATTTTTGACAAAGGAGCCAAACATATACAATGGGGGAATAATAATCTCTTTAATAAATGGTATTTGAGAAACTGGATAACCATATGCAAAAGAATGAAACTGGACCCCTATCTTACACTATTCTCAAAAATCAACCCAAAATGAATTAAATACTTGAATGTAAGACCTAAAACCATAAAATTCCTAGCCGAAAATGTAGAGGGTACCTTTCTTAACATTGGCCTCTGTAATAATTCTTTGTATTAACACCAAAAGCAAAGGAATAAAAACAAAAATAAACAAGTGGCACTACATCAAACTAAAAAGTTTCTGCACAGCAAAGGAAACAAACATCAAACTAAAAATAGCTCTCTAAGGAATGGGAGAACATAATTGCAAATAGTAGGTATGATAAGGAGTTAATATCCAAAATATATTCAGAACCCATACAACTCAATAGCAAAAAGGCAAATAATCCAATTAAAACTGAAGAAATACCCTCACCAGAAATTTTTGCAAAGAAGACATACAAATGGCTAACAGGTAGATACAAAGTTGCTCAGCATCACTAATCATCAAGAAATACAAACTAAATACGCAATGATATATAACATCACACCTGTTAAGATGTCTATTATCAAATAGACAAGAGAAAACAAATGTTAATGAGAATTTGGAGAGAAGAACTCACTTGTACATTGTTGGTAAGAATGTAAGCTTATTGAGCCACTATGGAAAACAGTATAAAGTTTTCTAAAGAATTTAAAAATTGAACTACCAGGTGATCCACCAATCCCTCTTCTGGGTATATATAGAAAGAAAAAGAAACCACTATCTTGATGAGATATCTGTATTCTTGTGTCAATTGCTGTGTTATTCACAATAGCCAAGGTGTAGAAACAACCTAAATGTTTGTCAATAGATGATAAATGGATAAAGAAGATAAAGAATATATACATATATAATGAAACATTAGTTACCCTTAAAAAATAATGAAATCCTGCCATTTGTCATAAAACAAATGAAACTGGAAGGCATTATACTAAGTGAAATGAACCAGATTAAAAAAAGACAAATACTGTATGGAATATTTATATATGCAATTAAAAACATTTTTGAAATCAGAAACATAGAGTAGAAAATTCGTTGACAGAGAATGGGACCTGGGAGAAACAGGGGAAGTTGGGAAAAAAAAAAGGATACAAAAAATCAGTTGGAATATAAATAAGGTCTAAGGATCTAATATATAACAAGTGAGTGTAGTTGATAAAAATTTATTGTATAATTGAAATTTTCTAAAAGAACTTAACTATTCACACTGCCCTCCCCCCAAAAAAGGAAAATATTTGAGATGATGGATGTGTTAATTCAATTGGGGTGCAATTCTTTCACACTGCACATGTATATTAAACGATCAGATTGTACACTTTCAATATCTTACAATTTTATTTATCAATTATACCTCAGTAAGTTGAAGACAAAAAAAATAAAGATTTCAAATAAACAACCTAACATTGCACTGTATGTAACCAGAAAATATATATATATATATAATATTTTTAAGTTTTATGAATTTTAATTTCTAATATGGTAAATACTAATAAGTAGGACTCACAAAATGAAAGTTCTTTAAAATACACAATATGCTCAATATTTTGAGTGTAAAGTTCTTGAGACTGAAGCATTTGTATACCACAGTCCTAGAATTTTCAAGAGTGCCATATTTCCTGTAGGACTATATTTTTTCTTTACTCATCAGCAATAGAACCTGTCAAATAAAATCTTATGTAGAATCACAATATATAAAACAGATTTAATATAGACTACTATAATTGAAGGTGGCCATGATGTTTGCATTTTTTCTAGATTTCTGTACTTCCAAGGGTTTTATGCAACCATTTGAAAGCTGCTGTTCTGGGGTTTCAGAAAATAGAAGCATTGTCTGAGCTTGACTTCTTTATAACATCTTTACTGTTCAACTACATCTTCCACAAATAACCTCCATACATTTTGTACAAGTTAACTTTATCACCACCCTTTCTTTACCTGGACAGGTGTGTCTCCATGTCTTAATATATTCCTGCCCTTCTTCCTGGATTGGCCTTATTACTCACTCCTCAAGTCTCAATCAACCTCCAATACTAAGGATCAATTGCCTTCTATAATTTGACCATTTTTTCTAAAATATTTAATTCAACTACTCTTAATATCCAGCAATTCACTGCTATTAATTTATCCTCAAAATATACTTAATCATCTACAAAAAGATAAATGTACATGAAAGTTTATTGCTGCAATAATTGCAATGTAAAAATGCTAGTAACAACCTAAATGTCCATCAACAGAGGACTAATTAAAATATGGCATATTCAAATAATGGGAAAGTGTATAGATGCTAATAAGTAAGGTTAATGTATATATATTGACGTAGATAATATTAAGTGGATAAATTACATTGCAAAGTAGTATGTACAATAAAATTCTAAAATTTTACAAATTGAAAGCATATATGAGGCAAGTCATACCACAATCAAGGTTAAAAGACCAATAAAAACTAGTTAGATATATTTGCACTATCTATGAAAAAGGGCAAGTACACACAACATATAAAGAGTTCTCATAGATGTATAAGAAAAATATCAAATTCTGACAGAAATATTAGCTTAGAACATAAATAGGGATATCATTAAAAAAAATCAGACTCTTAACTACAAAGAACAAACTGGTGGTTGCCAGAAAAGAGTTGGGTGGGAGGATGGGTGAAACAGATAAAGGGGATTAAGAGTACACTTATTTCAATGAGGACCAAGTAATGTATAGAATTGTTGAATTATTATATTATACACCCAAAAGTAATATAAAACTCTATTTTAATTATGCTCCAATTAAAAAAGAAAAATAAATAAAAATAAAAAAATAAAATAAATTAACTTAAAATTTTTGTATATATAAATGACTTATATGAAAAGTTGTCTAACATCACTCATAGTTAAAGAAACACAAAGTAGGGGGAGGAGGAAGATGGTGGAGGACTAGGAGACCTAAATTTTGTCTGGTCCCAGGAATTCAGCTAGATAGGCATCAAACCATTCTGAACACCTACAAACTCAAAATGAGATATAAGAAAAGAATAGCAGCAACTCTCTGAAGAGAAAAGCGACCACTTTCTGGAAGGTAGGATGTGCAGAGAAGTGAAGCTGAGGCAATATTCAGGAAGATAGAACGCGGGGGGAGGGAGCTTCCGTCAGCAGGCTACCGACAAGTGATAGAGCAGCAGAGCACAAAATCAGAACTTTTAGAAGTCGGCTCCACTGAGGGACATCGCTCCAGTGGCTAAGCAGGGGGTGGAACCCTCGCTGGGACAATGTGGTCTCAGGACCATCGGGGTCACAGAAAGACCGGGGGTGCCTCAGTGCAGCAGAGCTCCCAGGTATCAAAGCAGGGAAGCCGGCTGCAGAGACAGAGCTGAGGAGTGGGCTCTCAGCTCAGGGTTGCCCTAAACCATGATCCACGGCACAGTCAGGCTGCAAGAGCAGGGACCCAACAAGTGGCAGATCTGGGGAGACTCCCCATCCTAACCCCAGGAGAAGCGGCGGGAGCACACAGCTGGAATTTACTGGGTTTGGAGACCCAAACGGGGTCGTGTGCCAGAGATAGAAACGTTCAGTCACAGGCCGGGTGAGCACAGAGTGCAGCCAGAGATGGGGTGACAGGAGTGATTTACGGCTTTTGTCTGGGGGCTCACTGAGGAGTGGGGCCCCACGTTCTCGGCTCCTCTGGGGCGGAGATTGAGAGCTGCCATTTGAACTCTCCTCCTCCAAAGCTGTATGGAAAGCTTGCAGGGAACAAAAGCTACCAAGAGCAAACCCAAGCAGATTACTTAGCCTGCCCCGGCAAGGGCAGGGCAATTCCACCTCTGGCAAAGACATGTGAGAACCACTGCAACAGACCCCTTCCCCAGAAAATCAGGAAGAACAGCCAGCCAAGACCAAGTGTACCAATCAATGAGAACAGCAAAATGCCAGCACTAGGGGAATACAGCACATAGAATTCATGGCTTTTTCCCCCCTGAGTCTTTAGTCTTTCAAAGTTAATTTTTTAAATTTTCTTTTTTTTCTTTTTCTATTTTTTTAATGTTTTTTTTTCCCTTATTCAACCAATATCTTATCAATCCTCTTTTAAAAAATCTTTTTTATTTTTCCTTTTTAGAGTCATATTCTATTCCTTCATAGTAGTTAACTTTATTTTTGGTATATATATAAGTTGTTCTGTCTTTAAAATTTTGGGATACAGTTTCTTCTAACAGACCAAAATATACCCTAAATTTCTAGTGTATGACTTCGTTCTAGTATTCTTCCTGATCACATTCTCTCCATTTTTTTTAATTTCTCTTCTTTCTTTTTTCAACCAACTTCTTATCAATTCCTTTTATAAAATCTGATAATTTTCATCTTTACAGTCATATTCCAACCCTTCAATGTATTTACCTTTATTTTTCTACAATAATAGGATATTCTTTCTTTAATCTAACAGACCAAAATATGCCCAAAATCTAGTGTGTGGCACTGATCTATTCACCAGCCTGATCATATTTGATCATTCTTCTTTTTTTATCTTTTTCTTATTTTTTTTTTCTTTTTTCTTTCTTTCCCTTTCTTTTCCCCTGGTTTCAGGTCTCTTCTGACTTCTTTAGTGTATATTTTTCTGGGATCATTGATACACTGTTAGCATTTTGTTCTCTTAATAATCTATTCTCCTCTGGACAAAATGACAAGACAAAAAAAAAAAAACCTCAAAAAAAAAAAAAAAAAGAACAAGAGGCAGTAACGACTGCCAGGGACCTAATCAATACAGACATTAGTAAGATGTCGGAACTAGAGTTCAGAATGACGATTATAAAGAAACTAGCTGGGCTTGAAAAAAACATGGAAGATACTAGAGAAACCTTTTCTGGAGAAATAAAAGAACTAAAATCTAACCAAGTCAAAATCAAAAAGGGATTAATGAGGTGCAATAAAAAATGGAGGCTCTAACTGCTAGGATAAATGAGGCAAAAGAGCGAGTGATAGAGAAGACCAAATGATGAAAATAAAAGAAGCTGAGAAAAAGAGAAAAAACAACTACTGGATCACGTGGGCAAAATTCGAGAGATAAGTGATACCATAAGATGAAACAATATTAGAATAATTGAGATCCCAGAAGAAGAAGAAAGAGAGAGAGGGGTGGAAGGTATATTGGAGCAAATTATAGCAGAGAACTTTCCTAATATGGGGAAGGAAACAGGCATCAAAATCCAGGAGGCACAGAGAAACCCCTCAAAATCAATAAAAATAGGTCAACACTCCAACATCTAATAGTAAAACTTACGAGTCTCAGAGACAAAGGGAAAATCCTGAAAGAAGCTCGGGAGAAGAGGTCTGTAACCTACAATGGTAGAAACATTAGATTGGCAACAGACCTCTCCACAGAGACCTGGCAGGCCAGAAAGGACTAGCATGACATATCCAGGGCACTAAATGAGAAAAATATGCAGCCAAGAATACTATATCAAGCTAAGCTGTCATAGAAAAGAGAAGGAGAGATAAAAGCTTCCAGGACAAACAAAGACTAAAAGAATTTGTGAACACCAAACCAGCACTACAAGAAACATTGAAAGGGGTCCTCTAAGCAAAGAGAGAGCCTAAAAATAACATAGACCAGAAAGGAACACAGGCAATGTAGAGTAACAGTCAACTTACAGGTGATAAAATTGCACTAAATTCATATCTTTCAAATCTTTCAAAAGTTACCCTGGATGTAAATGGGCTAAATGCCCCAGTCAAAGACGTAGATTGGATAAAAAAACAAGACCCATCAATATGCTGTCTGTAAGAGTCTCAGACCCAGAGACACCTCCAGACTTAAAGTAAGGGGGTGGAAAACAAATTACCATGCTAATGGACACCACAAGAAAGCTAGGGTGGTAATCCTTATAACAGACAAATTAGATTTTAAACCAAATATTATAATAAGAGATGAGGAAGGACACTATATCATACTTAAATGGTCTATCCAACAAGAAGATCTAGCAATTGTAAATATCTATGCCCCTAGCATGGGAGCAGGCAATTATATGAGCGAAATAATAACAAAAGCAAAGAAACACATCAATAAAAATACAATAATAGTAGGGGACTTTAACACACCCTTCACTGAAATGGACAGATCATCTAAGCAAAAGATCAACAAGGAAATAAAGACTTTAAATGACACACTGGACCAAATGGACTTCACAGACATATTCAGAACATTCCATCCCAAAGCAACGGAATACACATTCTGCTCTAGTGCCCGTGAAACATTCTCCAGAATACACCACATCCTAGGTCACAAATCAGGTCTCAACCGGTACCAAAAGTTTGGGATCATTCCCTGTGTATTTTTGTACCATGATGCTTTGAAACTAGAACTCAATCACAAGAGAAAAGTCAGAAAGAACACAAATATATGGAGGCTAAAGGGCATCCTACTAAAAATGAATGGGTCAACAAGGAAACTAAAGCAGAATTAAAAAAATTCATGGAAACAAATGAAAATGAAAACACAACCATTCAAAAGCTTTGAGATGCAGTAAAGGCATCTAAGAGGAAAGTATATAGCAATACAAGCATTTCTCAAGAAACAAGAAAGGTCTCAAATATGCAACCTAACCCTACACCTAAAGGAGCTGGAGAAAGAACAGCAAATAAATCATAAACCCAGCAGGAGAAGAGAAATAGTAAAGATCAGAGTAAAAATCAATGAAATAGAAACCAAAAGAACAGTAGAAAAGATCAACGAAACTAGGAGCTGGTTCTTTGAAAGAATTAATAAGATTTATAATCCCCTGGCCAGGCTTATCAAAAAGAATGAGAAAGGACCCAAATAAATAAAATCATGAATGAAAGAGGAGAGATAACAACCAACAACAAAGAAATACAAACAATTATAAGAACATATTATGAGCAGCTATATGCCAGCAAATTAGATAATTTGGAACAAATGGATGTATTCCTAGAGATGTATAAACCACCAAAACTGAACCAGGAAGAAATAGAAAACCTGAACAGATATATAACCACTAAGGAATTTGAAGCAGTAATCAAAAATCTCCCAACAATCAAGAGCCCAGGGCCAGATGGCTTCCCAGGGGAATTCTACCAAACATTTAAAGAATTAAAACCTATTCTCTGAAACTGTTCCAAAAAATAGAAATGGAAGGAAAACGTCCAAACTCATTTTATGAGGTCAACATTACCTTGATCCCCAAACCAGACAAAGCCCCCATCAAAAAGGAGAATTATAGACCAATATCCCAGATGAACATGGATGTAACAATTCTCACCAAAATACTAGCCAATAGCATCCAACAGTGCATTAAAATGATTATTCACCACGACCAACTGGGATTTATCCCTGGGCTGCAAGGTTGGTTCAACATCCCCAAAACAATCAGTGTGACACAATACATTAATAAAAGAAAGAACAAGAACCATATGATTCAATAGATGCAGAAAAAGCATTTGACAACGTACAGCATCCTTTCTTGATTAAAACTCTTCGGGATAGAGGGTTCTTACCTCAATATCATCAAAGCCATCTATGAAAAACCCATGGTAAATATCATTCTCAATGGGGAAAAACTGAGAGCTTTCCCCCTAAGTTCAGGAACACGGCAGGGATGTCCACTATCCTACTGCTATTCAACATAATACTAGAAGTCCTAGCCACAACATTCAGGCAACAAAAAGAAATAAAAGGCATCCAAATTGGCAAAGAAGTCAAACTCTCTCTTTGCAGATGATATGATACTTTATGCGGAAAACCCAAAAGACTCCACCCCAAAACTGCTAGAACTCATACAGGAACTCAGTAAAGTGGCAGGATATAAAATCAATGTACAAAAATCAGTGGCATTTCTATACACCAACAACAAGCCAGAAGAATGAGAAATTAAGGATTCAATCCCATTTACAATTGCACCCAAACCATAAGATACCTAGGAATAAAACCAACCAAAGAGGCAAAGAATCTGTACTCAGAAAAATATAAAATACTCATGAAAGAAATTGAGGAAGATGGAAAGAAATGGAAAAACATTCCATGCTCATGGATTGGAAGAACAAATATTGTGAAGATGTCAATGCTACCTAGAGCAATCTACACAGTTAGTACAATCGCTATCAAAATACCATCAACTTTTTTCAAAGAAATGGAACAAATAATCCTAAAATTTGTGTGGAGCCAGAAAAGACCCCAAATAGCCAGAGGAATGTTGAGAAAGAAAAGCAAAGCTGGTGGCATCACAATTCCGGACTTCAAGTTCTATTACAAAGCTGTCATCATCAAGACAGTATGGTACTGGCACAAAAACAGACACATAGATCAATGGAACAGAATAGAGAGCCCAGAAATGGACCCTCAACTCTATGGTCAACTAGCCTTTGACAAAGCAGGAAAGAATGTCCAATGAAAAAAAAGAGAGTCTTTTCAACAAATGGTGTTGGGAAAATTGGACAGCCACATGCAGAAGAATGAAACTGGACGATTTCTTTGCACCACACACAAAAATAGACTCAAAATGGTTGAAATACCTAAACGTGAGACAGGAGTCTATCAAAATCCTACAGGAGCACACAGACAGCAATCTCTTCGACCTCAGCTACAGCAACTTCTTCCTACAAACATCGCCAAAGGCAAGGGAAGCAAGGGCAAAAATGAACTATTGGGATTTCATCAAGATAAAAAGCTTTTGCACATGAAAGGAAACAGCCAACAAAGCCAAAAGACAACCGACAGAATGGGAGAAGATATTTGCAAATGACATATCAGATAAAGGGCTAGTATCCAAAATCTATAAAGAACTTATCAAACTCAACACCCAAAGAACAAAGAATCCAATCAAGAAATGGGCAGAAGACATGAACAGACATTTTTCCAAAGAAGCCATCCAAATGGCCAACAGACACATGAAAAAGTGCTCAACATCGCTTGGCATCAGGGATATCCAAATCAAAACCTCAATGAGATACCAACTCACACCAGTCAGAATGGCTAAAATTAACAAGTCAGGCAATGACAGATGTTGGTGGGGATGCAGAGAAAGGGGAACCCTCCTGCATTGCTGGTGGGATTGCAAGCTGGTGCAGCCACTCTGGGAAACAGTATGGAGGTTTCTCCAAAAGTTGAAAATAGAGCTACCGTATGACCCAGCAATTGCACTAGTGGATATTTACCCCAAAGATACAAATGTAGTGATCTGAAGGGGTACGTGCACCCCAATGTTTATAGCAGCAGTGTCCACAATAGCCAAACTATGGAAAGAGCCAAGATGTCCATCAACAGATGAATGGATAAAGAAGATGTGGTATATATATACAACGGAATATTATGCAGCCATAAAAAGAATGAAGTCTTGCCCTTTGCAATGACGTGGATGGAACTAGAGGGTGTTATGCTGAGCGAAATAACTCAATCAGAGAAAGACATGTATCATACGATCTCACTGATATGAGGAATTCTTAATCTCAGGAAACACACTGAGGTTTGCTGGAGTGCTGGTGGGTGGGAGGGATGGGGTGGCTGGGTGAAAGACATTGGGGAGGGTATGTGCTATGGTGAGTGCTGTGAATTGTGTAAGACTGTTGAATCACAGACCTGTACCTCTGAAACAAATACTACATTATATTTAAAAAAGAAAAAAAAAAAAAAAGAAAATAGTAGGAATGGAAAAATGAAGGGGGGGAAATCAGAGGGGAGTTGAACCATGGGAGACTATGGACTCTGAGAAACAAACTGAGGGTTCTAGAGGGGAGGGGGTTGGAGGGATGGGTTAGCCTGGTAATGGGTATTAAAGAGGGCACGTGTTGAATTGAGCACTGGGTGTTATACGCAAACCATGAGTCATGGAACACTACATGAAAAACTAATGATGTAATGTATGGTGATTAACATAATATAATAAAATTACATTAAAAAAAGAAACACAAAGTAAAAATAAATGCAGTTACAATTTTCTATCAAAATGAAAAATTTCAAAAATTACAATAATACCCAATATATAAAAGAGTACAGGTAAACAGGCAGTTCCATAAAATGTTCATGGAAGTGTGAATTAACAGACTTCTCTGTGGGGTAAATTAATAGTACCTATCAAATCTTTAAATGTTCATACTCTTTGACTCAGTGATTCCAAGTCTAGAAATTTATCACAGACTTACTTCTACATTGAAGAAAACTTGCATGAAAGGAAGTTTAATGTAACATTGTTGTAAGAACCAAAGTCTGAAGTTTAGTTAAATAGATCATGGTGAATCCAATCAATTGAATACTGAGCAACTTTACTTTATTAAGCCTCTTTAATTTTAAAAATTGACATTTAAGTGGAACCTGGGTGACTCAGTCGGTTAAGCATCCAAGTCTTGGTTTCAGCTCAGGTCATGGACTCAGGGTCGTGAGATCGAACCCTGCCACAGGCTCCATGCTTAGTGCAGAATTGACTGGAGATTCTCTCCTTCTCCCTCTCTCTCCCACTCTGCTCTCTCTCTCTGTCTCTCAAATAAATAAAATCTTTAAAAAAATTGACATTTAAGAGCCCTTCTCACCCAGGCTTCTTTCTCAATTTCAAAAAGAGATGAGTGCCTAAAAACAAAGAGAGATGGGTGGTTAAAAGGAGAAAATCTTAGATTTCTCTTTTGTTAACATTACTGAAATATAATTCTTTTCAGTACTACACCGTCTTATTACCAGTGTTATAATGTCTTGAAGTCAAGTAGTGCAAGTCCTCCAACTTTATACTTCTTTTTCAAAAGTTTTTTGATTATTCTATATCTTCCCATTGCCATATAAATTTAAATATTAGCTTGACAATTTCTACAACAAAGTTTTCATGAAATTGTGACTAGGATTATACTGAATTTACAGATGAAATTGGGGAGAACTGATATCTTAATAATAGTGATTCAGGAGCTGGAAAAAGATGGTGGAGGATTAGGGGACCCTTTTCTAAACGGAATTTAGGTGGATATCTACCAGACCACTTTGAACACCCACGAAATCAGACTGAGATGTAAGAAGATAGATCTGGATCTCTACAAACAGAATATCACAGCTGGTTGGTTTCAAAGAATGAAGAGGGGAGCTGTGATTCCACAGGCACATATCTGAAGATAAACAGAAGGGAGAGGGAGCCGTGGGGATCCTACATCCCGATGAGCGATAGCCTCCAGTGCTGGGGACAGGGCACAGACTCACAGACTGGTAGAAGCAGAGAAAGGAGTTTAGGGCAACCCCCCAGACTGAAACCTGGAGTGGTGGGGATGCACTTGAGAACGGGGGGCAGATGGTGGTTTTAGAAGCACAAAGGGCAGAGAAGGGCCCCCGTGCCCCAACCTGGAGGCGAGGACTGGGAGCCTTGCTGAGGGGCACACAACCCAGGATGCTGCAGTTGATAGCAGCACAGACAGAAATGGAGATAATGTGGCCTGGAGAGCTCACTGAAGAACAGACTGCTGTCTTTCTGCTCTGAGGCAGAGGGCTGGAAAAGATCTCTTCTGCTCTGACTCTCGGATGAGATGTGGAAAGCCTCCAGGGAAAGCCCCCAGAGAGAAAAAGTCCCCCAGAAACGGTTTTCACTGAGCCCATCCCCCCTAAAGGGGAAGGGCAACTCTTTCCAGACAGTGTTGCCTCAGTAACATCACAGCAGGCCCCTCCCCCAGACGACAGGCTGGGAAAACAAGAGGCCAGCAACCCTAAGGTCCCCAGAAAACAGGTGAATCTTGCTTGGGTTGTGGTCAATAATTTGGAATCTGTACATTCCTTCAACTACCCCTCAACAGAAGGACTAGGAGGAGGAACCCCCAAAATAGGAAAGACTCAGAGACTGTGACATCTGCCACAGATTTACAAACGGATACAGATATAACCAAGATGTCAGAGATGGAATTCAGGGTAGCAATTGTGAAGACAATAGCTAAAATGGAGAAATTGATTAATGGCAACATAGAGTCTCCAAGGGCAGAAATGAAAGCTGAATAGGCAGACTTTAAAAATGTTATCAATGAGATCCAATCTAATCTAGATAATCTAACAGCTAGGGTAAGCGAGGCAGAAGAACGAATTAGTGATCTAGAAGATCAATTGATAGAAAAAAGGATAAAGAGGAGGCCAGGGAGAAACAATGCAAAATCCATGAAAATAGAATCAGAGAAATAAGTGACACTATGAAACTTTACAATGTCAGAATTATTGGGATCCCTGAGGGGGTGGAGAGAGAGAGGACTAGAAGATATACTTGAGCAAATCGTAGCTAAGAACGTCCCTAATCTGGGGAATGAAACAAATATTCATGCCCTAGCAGCAGAGAGGACTGCTCCCAAGATCAAGGAAAATGGGCCAACACCCTGGCATGTAATAGTAAAACTCGCAAATCTTAAAACCAAGGAAACCATCTTAATGGCAGGTAGGGGGAAGAGATTCCTTACATACAGAGGTAGGAGCATCAGAATAACGTCAGACCTATCCACAGAGACCTGGCAAGCCAGAAAGGGCTTCCAAGACATACTCAGGGTACTGAATGAGAAGAACATGCAGCCAAGAATACTTTACCTGGCAAGGCTGTCATTTAGAATGGATGGAGAGATGCAGATGTTCCAGGACTGGCAGAAAATGAAAGAATATGTGACCACTAAGCAGGCCCTGCAAGAAATATTAAGGGGGGTTCTGTGAAAGGAGAAAGACCCCAAGAATGATATAGAACAGAAATTTACAGAGACAATCTATAGAAACAAGGACTTTACAGGCAAGATGATGACAATAAATTTATATCTTTCAAAAATCTCTCAATGTGAATGGCCTAAATGCTCCGTAAAATGGCATAGGGTTGAAGATTGTTTAAAAAGACAGGAACCATCCATATACTGCCTACATGAGACTCATTTTGAACCTAAAGTTGCATTCAGACTGAAAGTAAATGGATGGAGATCCATCTTCTATGCCAACAGACCTCAAAAGAAAGCTGGGGTAGCAATTCTTATAGCAGACAAATTAGATTTAAGCTAAAGACTGTAGTTAGAGACACAGAAGGACACTATATCATTCTTAAAGGGTCTATCTCACAAGAAGATCTAAGAATTGTAAATATCTATGCCCCCAACATGAGAGCAACCATCTACATAAGCTAAGCGTTAACCAAAATAGCCATATTAATTATAATACATTAATTATAGGAGACCTCTATACTCCACTCTCAAAAATAGATAGATTATCTAAGCAGACAATCAACAAAGAAACAAGAGCTTTGAAGGACACACTGGACCACGTGGACCTCTTAGATATATACAGAACATTCCATCCTAAAACAACAGAATACTCATTCTTCTCAAGCGCACATGGAATGTTCTCCAGAATAGACCACATACTGGGTCACAAATAATATGTTAACCAATACCAAAAGCTTGAGATTATTCCCTGCATATTCTCAGACCATAATGTTTTAAAACTGGAACTCGATCACAAAAAAAATAATTGGAAGAAATTCAAACACTTGGAAGCTAAAGAACACTCTGCTCAAGAAATTTTGGGTCAACCAGGAAATCAAAGAAGAACTTAAACAATTAATGGAAACCAATGAGAATGAAAACACATGGGTGCAAAACCTATGGGATACTGCAAAGGCAGTTCTAAGGGGAAAATACATAGCCATCCAAGCCTCACTCAAAAAATAGAAAAATCCCGAATTCACCAACTAACTTTACATCTTAAATAACTAGAGAAAAAGCAACAAACGATGCCTAAGCCACACATTAGAAGACAAATAACTAAGATTAGAGCAGAGATCAATGAATTAGAAACCAGAAACACAGTAGATCAGATCAATGAAACTAGAAGCTGGTTCTTTGAAAGAATTAATAAGATCAATAAACCACTGGCCAAACTTATCCAAAAGAAAAGAGAAAGGACCAAAATTAATAGAATTATGAAAGAAAGGGGAGAGATCACGACTAACATCAAGGAAATAGAAACAATTTTTAGAAATTATTATCAACAACTATATGTCAATAAATTGAGCAGCTTGGAAGTAATGGATGTCTTCCTGGAAATCTATAAACTGCCAATACTGAAACAGGAAGAAATTGACAACCTGAATAGGTGAATAACTCTAACGAGATTGAAGCAGTGATCAAAAACTTCCCAAAAAGAAAGAGTCCAGGGCCTGATGGATTCCCTGGGGAATTCTACCAAACATTCAATGAAGAAATAATGCCTATTCTCCTGAAGCTGTTTCAAAAAATAGAAACAAAAGGAAAGCTTCCAGACTCATTCTATGAGGCCAGCATTACCTTAATCCCCAAACCAGGCAAAGACCCCATCAAAAAGGAGAATTTCAGACCAATATCCCTGATGAATATGGATTCCAAAATTCTCAACAAAATCCTAGCTAATAGGATCCAACAATACATTGAAAGGATCATCCCCACGACCAGGTGGGATTTATCCCCAGGATACAAGGGTGGTTCAACATTTGCAAATCAATCAGTGATAGAACACATTAATTAGAGGAGAGAGAAGAACCACATGGTCCTCTAAATTGATTTAGAAAAAACATTTGACAAAATACAGCATCCTTTTCTGATTAAAATTCTTCAGAGTATAGGGATAGAGGGAACATTCCTCAAGTTCATAAAATCCATCTATGAAAAACCCACAACGAATATCATTCTCAATGGGGAAAAGATGAGAGTCTTTCCCTTAAGATCAGCAAAACGACAAGTATACCCACTCTTGCCACTATGGTTCAACATAATATTAGAAGTCCTAGCAACAGCAATCAGACAACAACAACAACAACAACAACAAAAGGTATTCAAATTGGCAAAGAAGTCAAACTCTCTCTCTTTGCAGATGACATGATACTTTATGTGGAAAATCCAAAAGACTCCACACCCAAATTACTAGAACTCATACAGCAATTCAGTAATGTGGTAGGATATGAAATCAATGCACAGAAATCAGTTGCTTTTTTATACACTAACAATGCAACTGTAGAAACAGAAATTAGAGAAAAGATTCCATTTACAATAGCACCAAAAACCATAAGATACCTCGGAATAAGCCTAACAAAAGAGGTAACAGGTCTATACTCTAGGAACTACAGAACACTCATGAAAGAAATTGAAGAAGACACAAAAAGATGGAAAAACATTCTATGCTTGTGGATGGGAAAATAAACATTGTTAAAATGTCTATGCTACCCAGAGCAATCTATACCTTCAATGCCATCCCAATCAAAATTCCAGTGACATTTTTCAAAGTGCTGGAACAAACAATCCTAAAATTTGTATGGAACCAGTAAAGACACCCAATCGCCAAGGAAATGTTGAAAAAGAAAAACAAAGCTGGAGGCGTTACGTTGCCTGAGTTCAAGCTACATTACAAAGCAGTGATCACCAAGACAGCATGGTACTGGCACAAAAACAGACATTTAGACCAATGGAACAGAATAGACAGCTCAGATATAGACCCTCAACTCTATGGTCAAATAATCTTTGACAAAGAAGGAAAAATTATGCCATGGAAAAAAGACAGTCTCTTCAATATGTGGTGCTGGGAAAATTGGACAGCTATATACAGAAGAATGAAAGTCAACCATTCTCTAACACCATACACAAGATAAACTCAAAATGGATGAAAGACTTCAATGTGAGACAGGAATCCATCAAAACCCTAGAGGAGAACATAGGCAGTAACCTCTTCGACATCGGCCACAGCAACTTCTTTCAAGAGACATCTCCAAAGGCTAGTGAAACCAAATCAAAAACGAACTTTTGGGACTTCATCAAGATAAAAAGCTTCTGCACAGCAAAGGAAACAGTCAACAAAAAAATAGGCAACCCCCAGAATGGGAGAAGATATTTGCAAATGACACTACAGATAAAGGGCTGGTATCCAAAATCTATAAAGAACTTCTCAATTTCAACACCCAAAAAACAAATAATCAAGTCAAAAAATGGGCAGAAGACATGAACAAACACTTCTCCAAAGAAGACATTCAAATGGCTAACAGACACATGAAAAAATGCTCATCATCATTCACCCTCAGGGATATTCAAATCAAAACCACATTGAGATACCACCTTACACCAGTTAAAATGGCAAATATTGACAAGGCAAGAAACAACAAATATTGGAGAAGTTGTGGAGAAGGGAGACCTCTCTTACACTGTTGGTGAGAATGCAAGTTGGTACAGCCACTTTGGAAAACAGTGTGGAGTTTCCTCAAAAATTTAAAAATAAAGCTTCCTTCTGACCCAGGAATTGCACTCCTGGGTATTGACCCCAAAAACACAGATGTAGTGAAAAGAAGGGCCATATGCACCCCAATGTTCATAGCAGCAATGTCTGCAATAGCCAAACTGTGGAAAGAGCCGAGATGCCCTTCAACAGATGAATGGATAAAGAAGATGTGGTCCATATATACAATGGAATATTCCTCAGCCATCAGAAAGGATGAATACCCAACTTTTATATCCACATGGATGGGACTGGAGGAGATTATGCTAAGTGAAATAAGTCAAGCAGAGAAAGTCAATTATCATATGGTTTCACTTATTTGTGGAACATAAGGAATAGCATGGAGGACATTAGCAGAAGGAAGGGAAAAAATGAAGGGGGGGACGTCGGAGGGGTAGATGAACCATGAGACACTATGGACTCCTAGAAAAAAACTGAGGGTTTTAGAGCAGAGGAGAGTCGGGGGGTGGGTTAGCCTGGTGATGGGTATTAAGGAGGGCACGTCCTGCATGGAGCACTGGGTGTTATACTCAAACAATGAATCATGGATCACTACATCAAAACCTAATGATGTGTTGTATGGTGACTAACATAACAATAAAATTAAATTAAATTAAAAAATTAATTGTGATTCATTGGATCTTTGAAAATGAAATATTAATAATTTATTTAGGTCTTTAATTTATCTTCTTAAACTTTTGTGCTTTTTAGAATATAATCTTATATCTTTTGTGAGATTTCTGTTTTTACATTACATATTTTACATTACGAATGGTAAAACTTTTTAAATTGCAATATCTATAAATGCGTTGCTAGTATATATAAATATAATTAACACTGAAGAAATTGCATTTCCAGAAAGACACCTCAGGGAGGTTTAAAAATGGGCATGGCCATGAGCACTGGGTGTTGTATGGAAGTTTTTAATCATTTTATTGTACATCTAAAACTAATATTACACTGTATGTTAACAAACAAGCATTTATATAAAACCTTAAAAGCTGTTTAAAAAAAAGGGGACTGCCAGAATTTTAATCATAAACCTACCAATAACTCTGTCCACAATAAGAAGAGACATGTATTTGTCAGATAAATTCCATGATTCAGACACTGTGCTGAGTGATTTATATGCATTATCTCATTTTCTTTTTTCTTTTGTTTCACAATTTTATTTAAATTTCAGTTAAAATACAGCGTAATATTAGTTCCATGTGTAGATTTTAGTGAATCATCACTTGCATACATCATCCAGGGCTCTCCACAACAAGTGCCCTCCTTAATACCCATCACTATTTAAACCAACCACCCCTACTCTCCAGCAACCAACCCTGTTTGTTTTCTGTAGTAGGAGTCTGTTTTATGGTTTGCCACTTTTTCCCTTTTATTCATTTGTTTTCTTTCTTAAATTCCACATATGAATGAAATCATATGGTATTAATCTTTCTCTGAGAGACTTGTTTCCCTTAACATAATACACTCTAGCTCCATCCACGTCTTTACAAATGGCAATATTTCAGTTTTTTGATGGCTGAGTAATATTACAATATACAGTAATATTACAGTAATATTAAAATTTTATATATATATATATATATATATATATATTCTTCTTTATCCATTCATCAGTTGATGGGCATTTGGGCTCTTTCCATATTTTGGCTATTGTTGATAATGCTGTTATAAATATCAGGGTGCCTGTGGCCCTTTGATTCAGTATCTTTGTAGACTTTGCATAAATACCTAATACTGTGATTCCTGGGTCATAAGGTAGTCCTATTTTTAAATTTTTGAGGAACCTCCATACTGTTTTCCAGAGGGGCTGAACCAATTTACATTCTCAACAGTGTAAGAGAGTTCCCCTTTCTCCACATCCTCACCAATATCTGATGTTTCGTGTGTTGTTAATTTTAGCCATTCTAACAGGTGTGAGATGGTATTTCATTGTAGTTTTGATTTGTATTTCCCTGATAATGAATGATATTGGACATCTTTTCACATATCTGTTAACCATTTATATGTCTTCTTTGGAGAAATATCTGTTCATGTCTTCTGCCCGTTTCTTACTGAGTTATTTGTTTTTTGGATATTCAATTTTATAAGTTATTTATATATTCTGTAGGTTGCCATTTAGTTTTGTTGATTGTTTCCTTCAATGTACAGAAGATTTTTATTTTGATGAAGTTCCAACAGTTTTAGCTTTTGTTTCCCTTGCCTCAGGAGACCTATATAGAAAGAAGTTGCTATGGCCAATGGCAAAGAGGTTACTGCCTGTGGTCTTCTCTAGGATTTTGACACTGTCCTGTCTTATATTTAGGTCTTTCATCCATTTTGAGTTAATTTTTGTGTATGGTATAAGAAGTGGTCCAGTTTCATTATTTTGCATGTTGTTGTCCAGTTTTCTGAACACCATTTGTTGAAGAGATTGTCTTTTTTTCTATTGGATATTCTTTCCTGCTTTGTCAAATATTAGTTGACCATATATTTGTGGGTTCATATCTGGGTTTTCTATTCTGTTCCATTGAACTCTGTGTCTGTTTTTGTGCCAGTACTATACTGTCTTGATCACTACAGCTCTGTAATATAACTTGAAGCCAGAATTGTGATGCCTCCATCTTTGCTCTTCTTTTTCAAGATTGTTTGGTATTTGGGGTCTTTTGTGGTTCTGTACAAATTTTAGAATTATTTGTTCTAGCTCTGTGAGAAATGCTGGTGGTATCTTGATAGGGATTGCATTAAGTGTGTAGATTCCTTTGGGTAGTATAGGCATTTTAACAATATTTGTTCTTCCAATCCATGAACATGGTATGTTTTTTCCATTTCTTTGTGTTCTATTCAATTTCTTGCATCAGTGTTTTATAGTTTTCAGAGTAGGGATCTTTTTCCTCTCTGGTTAGGTTTACTCCTGGGTACTTAATGGTATTGGTTCAGTTGTAATTGGGATTGATCGTTTATTTCTCTTTCTGCTGCTTCATTATCGGTTTAGAGAAATGCAGCAGATTCCTGTACATTGTTTTTGTATCCTGTGACTTTACTGAATCCATGTGCCAGTTCCAGTAATTTTTTGGTGGAGTCTTTTGAGTTTTCTATATAGAGTATCATGTATCTGTAAATAGGGAAAGTTTGACTTCTTCCTTTATGATTTGTATGCCCTTTATTTCTTTTTGTTGTCTGATTGCTGAGGTTAGGACTTCCAGTACTTTGTTAACTAACAATGTTGAGAGTGGACATCCCATCTTGTCCCTGACCATGGAGGAAAACTCTCAGTTTTTCCCCACTGAGGATGATATGAATTGTGGGATTTTTGTATATGGCCTTTAAGGTGTTGAGGTATGTTCTTTCTATCCCTATTTGTTGAGGGTTTTTATCAAAAATGGATGCTGTACTTATTTAAAGCTTTTTCTGCATCTCTTGAGGGGATCATATGGCTCTTATCCTCTCTCGTTAATGTAATGTTTCATGTTGTTTGTTTTGTGAGTATTGAACCATCCTAACATCCTGGGAAAAATATCCAACTTGATCATGGTGAATGATTTTTTATGTACTGTTGAATTTGATTTTCTACTACTTTGCTGAGAGTTTTTACATCCATGTTCATCAGGGATTATTGGCCTGTATTATTCTTTATTAATGTGGTCTTTGTCTGGTTTGGAAATGAAGGTAATGCTAGCCTCATAGAATGGTTTTGGAAATTTTCCTTCCATTTCAATTTTTTTGGAATATTTTGAGCAGAATAGGTATTGACTCTTCTTTAAATGTTTGGTAGAGGGGCACCTGGGTGGCTCAGATGGTTAAGTGTCTGCCTTCGGCTTGGGTCATGATCTCCAGGTCCTGAGATTGAGCCCTATGTTGGGCTCCCAGCTCAGTGGGAGGTCTGCTTCTCCCTCTCCCTCTGCCTCTCCCCCTGCTTGTTCTCTCTATGTCTCTGTCTCTGTCACTCTCTCAAATGAATAAATAAATAAATAAAATAAAATAAAACAAATCTTTAAAAAAGAATTCCCCTGGGAAGCCATCTGGCCCTGGACTTTTGTTTGTTGGGAGATTTTTGATTATTGATTCGATTTCTTTGCTGGTATGGGTGTATTCAAGTTTTCTATTTCTTCCTGTTTCAGTTTTGGTAGTTTATATGTTTCTAGGAATTTATCTATGCCTTTCTGGTTGTTCAATTTGTTGGCATGTAGTTTTTCATAATGTTCTCTTGTAATTGTTTGTATTTCTGTGGTGTTGTTTGTGATCTCTCCTCTTTCATTTGTGATTTTTTTTTTAATTTGGTTTTTTTTTCTTTTTAGTAAGTCTGGCTAGGGTTTTATCAATTTTAGTAATTTTTTAAAAGAACTACCTCCTGGTTTCATTGATCTGTTCTGCTTTTTTATTTTCTATATCATTTATTTCTGCTCTAATCTTTATTATTTCCCTTCTCCTGGATTTAGGCTTTGTTTTTTGTTCTTTTTCTACCTCCTTTAGTTGGTAAGGTTAGGTTGTATATTTGAGACTTTTCCTGTTTCTTGAGGAAGGCCTTTATTGCTATATACTTCCCTCTTATGACCATTTTGCTGCATCCCAAAATTTTTGGACCATCATGTTTTCATTTTCATTTGCTTCAGTGTATTTTTTTTATTTCTTCCTCTTGATTTCCTGGTTGACTCATCATTCTTTAGTAGGGTGTTCTTTATCCTCCATGTATTTGTGGCATTTCCCAATTTTTTTTCTTGTGGTTGACTTCAGATTTCATAGCTTTGGGGTCAGAAGAGATGCATGGTATGATCTCAATCTTTTTGTACTTGTTTGGTGCTCCCATTGGGGGAATTAATATTTATCATCATTAGATCTTCATGATGTACTGTCCCCTTTATTATGATATAGCACTCTTCATCTCGTGTTACAGTCTTTGGTTTAAAATCTAGGTTGTCTGGTATAAGTATTGGTACTCTGGCTTTTTTTTTTTTGACTACCATTTGCATGAGCATTGTTTCTCCATCCCCTCACTTTCAACCTACAGGTGTGTTGAGGTCTAAAATGAGTCTCCTGTGTGCAGCACATTGATGGGTCTTGTGGGGTTTTTTGTTTGTTTGGTTTTTTATCCATTCTGACACCCTATGTCTTTTGATGGGAACATTTAGTCCATTCACATTCAAAGTAATTGTTGATAGATATGTATTTAGTGTCAAGTTTATTTCTTGTTTTGTCATTGTTTCTGGTGATTTTCTCTCTTCCTTTCTAGTCTTTGTCACTTTTGGTGTTTCTTTCTCACTCAAAGAGTCCCCTTTAATATTTCTTACAGGCTTAGTTTAGTGGTCACTAAGTCCTTTAGTTTTTGTTTGTCTGGGAAACATTTTATCTCTCCTTCTATTCTGAATGATAACCTTGCTGGATAGTGTATTGTTAGGTGCAGATTTTTCCCATTTAGCACATTGAATATATCATGCCACTCTCTTCTGGCTTGCCTTGTTTCTATGGAGGTATCTGAACCTAGCCTTATAGGTCTTCCATTTTAAGTTAGGAACTTCTTTTGTCTTGCTGCTTTTAGGATTTTTTTTCTTTATCACCATATTTTGCAAATTTAAATATAATATATCTCGGTGTTGGCCTGCTTTTGATTTTGATGGGAGTTCTCTGTGCCTCCCGGATCTGGAAATCCATTTCCTTCCCCAAATGAGGGAAGTTTTCAGCATTATTTCCTCAAATAAACCTTCTGCCCCCTTTTCCCTCTGTCCTTCTTGGACCCCTATGATATGAATATTATTACATTTGATCGAGTCATTGACTTCCCTAAGTCTATTTCATGATCCATATTTCTTCTTTCTCTCTTTTGTTCAGCTTCATTATTTTCCATTATTCTATCTTGTTATCACTTATTCATTCCTCTCCTTCTTCTATCCTTGTGGTCATTACCTCCAGTTGACTGGTTTTGAATCTCAGTTGTTGCATTTTTCACTACTGATTATTTTTTTACCTCTTTTATGTCTGTGGTAAGGGTCTCCCTGATTTTCTCAGACCCAGTGAGTATCCTTATGGTCGTTGCTTTAAATTCTCCATGAGGCATATTACTTACTTCTCTTTTGATTAGATCTCTGGCCATGACTTTTTCTTATTCTCTCTTTCTGGATGAATTTTTCTGTCTTGGCATTTTATCTAAGTCTCTATCTTCTCTGTGTTAGAAAAGTCTATTATGTTTCCTGCTCCTGAGAATAATGGTTTTATGAAGAAGAGATAATATAGTGTCAAGGGGCTGGTGGTTCAGGGAGTTTCTCTGATGTGTGCTGGGTGCACTCTGTTGCTGTGTTTCAGCTACTCCATCCTTCAGGCCAGTAGTCTGCACAAGCTCTTCTTGCCTGCCGTGGACAGTGTTTGGACTTTGTCCAAAGTGTGGTGAGTTTTAACTAGGTGTGCTCTGGTCTGCTTGTTAAATAAGACCTGATGTTGCTTCCACTAAAACTGAAGCCTTGCAGAATCCTCTGGTCAGTAGATGTGGTGTGTTTGTGTGTTGGGGGGCGGGGGTTCCTGCTGGTCTTCTGGGCAATGGGTTTTCTATGCTGGGCCTTAGGCACACTTGCCCAAGAATAGCAGTACCAGCAGGGTGCAGCAAGGCAGGAGTTGGTGTAAGCAGGTTAGGCAAACATTGTTGGCACTGTGCTATTTACTGAAGTTGGTATATGCTAAAGGGCTGGGGAGGGAAATGGTGCAAGCCAGCTCCTTCGTCCCCTGAGAGGCATCTCCATCATTGCTGCACTCAGGGAAGCACTCCCAGAAGAGCAAACCATTCCCTCCTCTGCATCCCAAGTCTTTTTCAGATCAGTTTTCACACTGTCTCTGGGTTGCTTGCCTGCTTGGAGCAGTGCAGTACACTTTGAGATCTATCCCAGTCAAGACTACTGACTTTTAAAACTCCAAAATTTAGAGACCTCCTGTGGCAGCGACCTGCACTGGTTCTCTATGGGAGGCTCTCACTGCACTGGGACTGATGCAGGTTTGACCATGAAGGGGAGTTGCTTCAGAATGCAGGAGCATGGAATTTGGAACAAAGCAGGCTAAACAGCCAATGTTTGGGTTAGTGGCCCTCAAGCAGATGTCTCTGCACCTTTGCTGAGGGGCAGGAGAGTGAAATGGCACCCACTGGCTCTTTTGTCCCCAGAGAGGCAATGCCACCTCTCACAGATTTGCTCTAAGAAGAGTGAACAATCTCTCTCTGTGCACCTTAGGGGTTCCTCAAATGGCACCATCTGCCCTGGGGTTGTTTGCCTGCCTTTTCTCTAGGAGTAGGGTGGCACCCTCAGGTTTCTATCCCAGTCAAGCCCACTGACCTTTAAAACTCCAATCTTTGAGCCCCATAGGTTGCAAAAACTCATGAAAATCAGCCCTTCTCACTTTCCCAGCCAATGGCTTTGGAGAAGTGTTCTCCTTGTGCATATCCTTGTGCACTTAACTCTCTCTCACATTCTCTGTGACCAGGGTTCCCTCCCCACCACAGTACCCATGACCCATTTCTCCCCCAAACCACATCTTCACACTTCCTACCTTCCTTGATAGGGCCTCTTTTCTTCATCTAGTTGTACAGTTTGTTCTGTCAGTCCTCAGGTTGATTTCTTGGGTATTCAGAATGATTTGATAGCTCTCTAGCTGTGTTCAAAGAATGAGATAAGACTAGGGTCCTCCTAATATACCACCATCTTAGCTTTCTTCAGTCCACACACGTTAAATCTGATGTTAATGGGCTGATTTACGCCTCACCAAATCCATAAGTTCAAGTTCTATCACCCAGTACCTCAGAATGTGAATGTATGTGCACATAGAGTCTTTAAAAGGGTGATTAATTTAAAATAAGTCCATTAGTGTGGGCTCTAATCCAGTATTACTGGTGTCTTTACATTAGAGGAAAGAACTACTTAAGGTGACATTTTTGAAATGAAAGAGCTGATAAGATATATTGTTCAACTTCTCAAAGTATATAATTTCTTTCAAATCAAGTTATTCTATTTCTATAATGATTTTTCTAATTACACAACCCTTAACTTTATATGCACCTCAAATCCTTTTGAAATCAAGTAATATGTAACAAAGTGGAAGAAAAAAATCTAATAGCATAGTAAAAACAGGTCATAATTAAATAACCGTTAGAAAGCTTTTATATTTGTCAATATGGATCCCCACTAGGCCATATTATAAGAGTAAATATTTCATAAATAATGGATTTTTAAATAGGGAATACAAGGAAAATTTTGTCCTTTTATTTTTTCTAGGTAGACATAACATGAGTCATTGGACAAGGTAGCAAAGTCTTTCAAATCAAAGTTTTAGTTTAGTTGGTACACTGTTGCCCAGAAGCCTTGGCAGAGGCTTAGAAAAATGAATTAATTATTCTAGTCAGTATATAAAAATTTATTGAGAAATTATTTTATAAAGATTTTTAAATCCAGTGTTTATTACTACTTTACAATTGCGTAATATTAGAGTTTATAAAGTATGTTCTTATAATAAATGATACTTCCAAAACCATATTAGGAAAAAGTTTGAGCAATTTCGTATAAAGTTAAATGTACACTAACCATATTGGTCCAGCAATCCCACTTCCATTGTTTAACCAAAGGTTATGGCAATTTAAGCTCATATAAAAACTCAGATGGCAATGTTGATAGCAGCTTTTATAATTACCAAAAATGCCCAAATATCTATCAACCAGTGAGTGAATAAACCAATTGTGAAATAATCATACAGTGAAATACTACTTTACAATAATAAGGAATTATATTCTGATATAAAGCATGGATAAATATCAAAGAGAATTTTGCTTAGTTAAATAAGCCAGACACAAAAGAATACATTCCAGTTCCTCACCCCCCCATTAGGACAGGAAAAACTAATCTTCAGTGATAAATAGCCTATCAAAGTTTGCATAACACTATAGATAAGGGTGGAATGTTGACTGTAAAATAAAGTATATTTTGAGCATTTTCTTGTTTTTGTTGGCAATTTGTATGTCTTCTTTAGAGAAATGTCTGTTCATGTCTTCTGCCCATTTCTTGACTGGATTATTTGCTTTTTGGGTGTTGAGTTTGATAAGGTCATTATAGATCTTGGATTTTAGCCCTTTATCTAATGAGACATTTACCCAAAGGATACAAACATAGTGATCCAAAAGGGCACGTGCACCCCAATGTTTATAGCATCAATGTCTACAATAGCCAAACTATGGAAAGAGCCCAGATGTCCATCGACAGATGAATGGATAAAGAAGATGTGGTATATATAGTGGAATATTACTCAGCCATCAAAAAAAAAAAAAAAGAAATTTTACCATTTGCAGTAACGTGGATGGAACAAGATTACATTATGCTAAGCAAAGCAAATCAAACAGAGAGAGATGATTATCATATGATTTCAGTCTTACGTGGAATTAAGAAACAAAACAGAGGATCATAGGGGAAGGGAAAAAATAAAATAAGACAAAATCAGAGAGGGAGACAAACTATAAGAGACTCTTAAGTATAGGAAACAAACAGGGTTGCTCGAGGTGAGGTGGGTGGGGGGATGGAGTAACTGGGTGATGGGCATTAAGGAGGGCACTTGATGTAATGAGCACTGGGTGTTATATGCAACTGATGAATCACTGAATTCTACCTCTGAAACCAATAATACACTTTACATTAATTAATTGAATTTAAATAAAATAAAATTTTAAAAATAAATAAGCATATTTTGGAAATTTATATCATTATTGTGGTTATGGTTACATGACTACATATTTTTTAAAAAATTATTAAACTATATAGTCAAAAATGTGACTTTTATTGTATATAAATTATATCTTAATAGGGCTTAATAAAGCTGACAGTTACTTTATCCTCATTTTACAGATTCAGAAGCTAAGTATATAGACTTCTTGTTTCAGCAAAGATGGAGTAAATTTCTCCAGCTAAATACTGCTAAAACCCCTGAACATTACGTTAAAATAAACATATGCAAACTCTTAAAAGTTAAGAGAAGTCATACAGGCCAATGACTTTGTTATACAAGGAACAACACTCCGTTAAGTTCTCTGGGTTTTCTTTTTTCCTCCCACATTCCATAATTAGTGATGGAGTATTTAATAACCCAGAAAAACTAACAAGGACAGACAAAAAATGTCTCAAGACACACCTGCTCTCTCTAGCCAAAAAATAAGAAAGGGTAACCAACCAAGAAAAAAAATATTTTTGACAATACCTGTCTTAAATCGGTCAAATGCCATAGAAAAACATGCTCTCCACATTCCCTCCAGTAAAGACAGAAGCGGGAACTTGAACGTCTGCCCCCATCTAACTATACCAAGGGCACCTTTCCCCTCTTAGTGTTATTGGATGCCAAGTGTGAATATGGACCTCCATTCTTACCTAGTAGTAAGAAGGCACCCTTCTCTTCTCTGCAATGTCAGCAGAGGCCAACTGAGGAGCCTGAACTTCTATTCCCCCTCTCTGGTGTGGAAGCCTCCTTGCTCCTCTTTGTCAGTGGAAGATGAGTGGAGAGTCTAGACTTCTACCATTGAGTGGTCATCAAGTTTCTCCTCTCCCATATCATATCAAGTGTAAGTGGAGGCTGAGTGGAAAGCTTGGGCTTCTACACACACTCAGCAATAATGAGACAGCATTCTCCACTTCTCCCACTTATGCACTATGAGAAGAGTTTTGTTCAAATATATAATTTAAATACAGTACATAACCTCAGAAAGCCCACAGTGTCCATGTTACAGTTGAAAATCTTTCATTGGGGCATCTGGGTGGCTCAGTCAGTTAAGCATCTGCCTTTGGCTCAGGTCATGATCCTGGGGTCCTGGGGCTCAATCAGGGAGCCTGCTTCTCCCTCTCCCCCTGCTCCTGCTCTTGCTCACCCTGTCTCAAATAAATAAAAAATCTTGAAAATCTTTCATCATATTAAGAATCAGAAAAATCTCAACTTGAATGAGAAAAAAACAATCAACAAATGCCAACAACAGAATGACAGAAGTGTTGGAATTACCTGGCAAGAATTATAAAGCAACCATCATAAATGTGCTTCCACAAGCAATCATAAACACTTGAAACAAAACAAACTAAGAATAAACAGTTACATGACTTGCTCTTTATCATACTGCGAGGCTAAGACTGTAACTTCTATCTCTTGACTCACAATATTGCCACAAACATGAAACCTAAAATAAATTCTAAAACTAGTCACTTAATAAAACATATTTAGTTTATCATTAAAATTGGTAGATTATTTTCAAAAAACAAAATTTTTTGTATGCCCAAAGCTAAATTTGGAGTAAAAACATAATACTGAAAATTGATATATTTTTATACATTTACTTAAATGTATACTTGCCTCTTCTCCAATAGACAAGAAGTTGCTTGAGGGCAGAGACAGTCTTTCAGGCTAATATATATTTCTTACAGTGACTAGAATAGTACCAGGAAAATGAGTTTATATTGTTGAAACACTTGTAATAAAGAATTATGTGTGTGTGTGTGTATATGTATATGTATGTTTAATGGCACAAAGCTGGTACTTTCATTTATTTGTCAGTTTGTATATGACAGTGGATTCAATCAGGAGTTGGTATTTCTCTCCAGGAGTGAAGGTTGAGTTTTGCTGATGTAGCCACACATTCTTGCCTTGTTCTCTTGTGGGACCAGGGTTAGGGTTATTACTAGAGTCATTACTAGGGATGTTTTTTGCCAACAAAAGGGGTGGGGACAATAATTGGTGCCTGTAGCTTGTGATACCTTTTCTGAGGGAAGGTCTTGATTCCCCCTAGAGTGCTGATTCTGATCAGATGAAAAAGAGCATCTATCTACCTGCTCTGGGTTGAATGTTTGTGTACCCTAAAAATTTATGTTGAAATCCCAATCTCCAATGTTATAGTATTTGAAGATTGGGGCTTTCGGGAGGAAATTGGGTTTTAATGAGGTCATGAAGGTGAAGCCCCCATGATGGGATTGGCGACCTTATAAGGAGATAAAAGAGACCAGAACTCTCTGTTTCCACTATATGAAGATATAACAAGAAGGTGTCCATTTGCAAAAAAGAAGGGTCCTCAACAGACACCAAATCTGTCAAAACCTTGATCTTGTACTTCCCAGCCCCCAGAACTGTGAAAAATAAATGTTGTTTAAGCCATCCAGTCTCTGGTAACTTGTTATAGCAGCCTGAGCTGATTAAGATACTACCTCATACCAAAACAAGTCAAATCAGTAAAAATGTGTAAAACTGGTTATTAAGTAAAATTAAGGAAGCAATTGGTTTATTAAATTATTCACTTCTATTTATTGTAGTATAATGTAGACACAATGTTAAAATATGTTCATTTAACATAAGCAATTTTAGACTGAGTAGTGACAAAAATGTAACATGAGATATATGATCCTTTACAATGTGCATCTGTTCATCGCAAATATTTTACAAATGGTAAATCAAATGAACGATTTAAGTCAGAGCATCACATATTAGCCTTTCTGCACACAGTCATAAACCATTAGAATCAAAAGAAATTTTGAGATACAGTAGCCCAACTTTTCATTTCACATATTAGAAAGCCCAAAGCCCAGAAAAGCGATGTGGTTCATCTATATTCCACAGTCTGTGGGAAGTGGCTAAAATAGAAGAAAGATCTCCAGGATCATAGAATATGGTTCTTTCTAATGATCTTGGAAGTTTTCCTTTGTAAACATTTTAACAGGTAATGATATGCATTTGGGAATAACATGTAGAATTAGCATAACAAAAAAAAGTCCAGGACCAGATGGCTTCACTGGAGAATTCTACCAAACTTTAAAAAATAATTTAGCCAATCCTCTTCAAATTATTAGAAAACTGTGAAGATAAGCAAACATTTCCAAATCCATTCTATGAAGCCAGCATTACTCTGATACCAAAGCCAAACAGAAACACCACAGGTAAAGAAAATTATAAACCAATATGTATAATAACTATAGATGCAAAAATCCTCAAAATAATACATACAGAACTCAGCAGCATATAAACAGTATTATATACCAGGATGCCTGGGTGGTTCAGTCAGTTAAGCATCTGCCTTTGGCTCAGGTCATGATCCCAGGGTCCTGGGATCGAGTCCCACATTGGGCTCCTTGCTCAGTGGGGAACCTACTTCTCCCTCTACCTGTCGTTCCCCTGCTCGTGCTCTCTCTCTCTCTATGACAAATAAATAAATAAAATCTTTTAAAAAATATTATATACCATGACCAAATGAGGTTTATTCCTGGAATGCAAGAATAGTTTACTATGTGAAAATCAATCAATGTGCTACACCACATTAACAAAATGAAGAGAAATAAAACACATGATTATCTTAATTGGCAAAAAAAGTGAGACTAAATTCAACACACTTTTATGATAAAAATACTTAATAATTTAGGAACAGAAGAAAAATATTTTAACATAATAAAGTTTATAAATAAAGAGCTTATAGCCAACATCATATTCAATAGTAAAAGACTGAAATGTTTTCCTTTAAGATCAGGAACAAGACAAGAATTTCCTCTGTGGTTATTTCTAGTCAACATTGTACTGGAAGTTCTAACCAGACCCATTATACACATGCACAAACACAAGGGCACACACACACACACGAGCATATATATGGCATCAAAATTGGAAAGGTAGAAGTAAAATTATCTCCATTCACAGAAGACATAATCTTATATGTAGAAAAACCTGAGAAATCTTTATGCACACACACACAAACAAACACACACAAATGGTTCTGAATAATCAAACAGCAAACTTGTAAGATACAATATAACACACAAATCAGTTACCTTTTTATGTACTAACAATGAAAAATCCAAAAAGGAAATTAAGAAATACATTCCTTTTTTGTCTTTATTTTAATTCATTAGTTAATATACACTGTTATACTAGTTTCAGGTGTACAATATAGTGATTCAACAATTCTATATGTCACCTCCTGCTCATCACAAGTGCACCCTTTAATCCACATCAACTATTTAACCCATCCATCCACCATCCTCCCCTCTGGTAACCATCAGATTATTCTCTATAATTAAGAGTGATTCTAGGTTTATTCTCTCTCTATTTTTTTCCTTTGTTCATCTATTCTTTCTTAAATTCCCCAAAGAAGTGAAATCATATGGTATTTGTCTTGTGTTGACTTATTCCACTTACCATTATACCCTCTAGCTCCATCCATGTCATTGAAAATGGCAAATTTTCATTCCTTTATGGCTGTGTAATATTCTATTATATCTATTATCTATCTATCTATCATCTATCTATCTATCTATCTATCTATCTATCTAATCTATCATCTATCTATCATCTATCTATCTCACATCTTCTTTATACATTCATCAATTGATGGATATCTGGGCTGCTTTCATGACTTGGTTATTGTAAATAATGCTGCTATAAGCAAAGGGGTGCACGTATCCATTTGAATTAGTGTTTTTGTATTCTTTGGGTAAATATTCAGTAGTGCAATTGCTGGATCATAGGATAGTTTTATTTTTAACTTTTTGAGTAACCTCCATACTGTTTTCCAGAATGGCAGCATTTTGCATTTGCATTCCCAACAACAGTGCAGGAGGGTTCCTTTTTCTCAACATGATAGCCAACACTTGTTGTTTCTTGTGTTTTTGATTTTAGCCTTTCTGACAAGTGTTAAGTGGTGTCTCATTGTATTTTTGATTTGCAATTCCCTGATGATGAGTGATGATGAACATCTTTTCATGTGTATGTTGGCCATCCGTATGTATTCTTTGGAGAAATGTCTATTCATGCCTTCTGCCCATTTTTAGTTAGATTATTTGTTTTTTGGGTGTTGAAATTTATAAGTTCTTTATATTTTGGATACTAACCCTTTATCAGATATGTCATTTGCAAATATCTTCTACCATTTTGTAGGTTGGCTTTTAGTATTGTTGATTGTTTCCTTTGTGTGTAGAAGAGTTTTATGTTGATATAGTCCCAATAGTTAATTTTTGCTTTTGTTTCCCTTGCCTCTGGAAACATATCTAGAAAAAAGTTGCTTCACTGCCTATGTTCTCTTCTAGGATTCTTAAGGTTTCCTGTCTCACATTTAGGTCTTTCATCCATTTTGAGGATTTTTTGTGTATGGTGTAAGAAAGTGATCCAATTTCTTTCTTTTGCATGTTGCTGTCCAGTTTTCCCAATACAATTTGTTAAAGAGACTGTTTTTCCCAGTGGATATTCTTTCCTTATTTCTCAATGATTAATTGGCCATATAATTATGGATTCCTTTCTGAGTTTTATGCTCTGTTCTATTGATCTATGTATCTATTTTTGTGTCAATACCATAGTCTTTAATTATTACAGCTTAAACCTTAAAGTCTGGAATTGTGATTCCTCTAGCTTTGCTTTTCTTTTTCAAGATTGCTTTGGTTATTTGGGGTCTTCTGCAGTTCCATATGAATTTTAGAATTGTTTATTATAGTTCTGTGAAAAATGCTGTTGGTATTTTTATAAGGATTGTAGTAAATGTGTAGGCTGCTTTGGGGAGTATAGACATTTTAACAATATTTGTTCTTCCAATCCATGAGCATGGAATGTCTTTCCATTTTTTTGTGTCACCTTCAGTTTCTTTCATCAATGCTTTATAGTTTTCAGAATACAGGTCTTTCACCACTTTGGTTAGGTTTATTCCTAGGTATCTCATTTTTTTGGATGCAATTATAAATGGGATTGATTTCTTAATTTCTCTTTCTACTTCTTCATTATGTATAGAAATGCAACAGATTTCTGCATATTGATTTTGTATCCTGCAACTTTCCTGAATTCATCTTCCTGTTCTAGTAGGTTTTTGGTGGTCTTTTGGGTTCTCTATAGAGTATGATGTCATGTGCAAATGAGGGACATTTTACTTCTTCCTTACCAATTTTGATTCCTTTTATTTCTTTATGTTGTCTGATTGCCATGGCTAGGACTTCCAGCACTATGTTGAGTAAAAGTGGTGAGAGTGGACATCCTTGCCTTGTACCTGACCTTAGGAGGAAAGCTTGCATGTTTTCCACATTAATGATGATGTTAGCTGTAGATTTCTCATAGATGGCTTTTATTATTTTGAGGTATGTTCCCTCTATCCCCACTTTGTTGAGGGTTTTTATCATGAATGGATGCTATACTTTGTAAAATGTTTTTATGTATCTATTGAAATGATCATATGCTTCTTATCCATTCTCTCATGATGTGATGTACTACTCTGACTGATTTGTGAATATTGAACCACACTTAAAACCTGGAAAAAGAATCCCACTTGCCCGTGGTGGGTGACTGTTTTAACGTATTGTTGGGTTCCATCGGCTAGTGTGTTTTTGGAGATTTTTCATCTATGTTCATCAGAGATATTGGCTTGCAGTTCTCTTTTTTAATGGTGTCTTTATTTGGTTTTCATATGAAGGTAATGCTAGTGTCATAGAATGAATTTGGAAGTTTTCCTCCCTTTTGTATTTTTTGAAATAATTTGAGAAAAAAAGAGATTAACTCTTCTTTAAATGTTGGTAGGGATCACTTGGGTGGCTCAATCAGTTGAGTGTGCAACTCTTAATGTCAGCTCAGGTCATGGTCACCTGATCATAGGATCAAGACCGACATCAGGCTCCTCAGCACAGAATCTGCTTGTCCCTCTCTCTCTGCTCCCCACCCCCCTGCTCATGCTTCCTCTCTCTCTCTCTCTCAAATAAATAAATACATAAATACATAAATAAATAAATAAAATCTTTAAATGTTTGGTAGAATTTGCCTGTGAAGCTAGCTGGTCCTGGACTTCTTTTTGCTTGGAGATTCTTGATTCTTGATTCAATTTTCTTGCTGGTTTTCAGTCCATTCAAATTTTCTATTTCTTCTTGTTTCAGTTTTTTCTAGGTAAATTTCTAGGAATTTATAATGTCTTCTAGGTACTTCAATTTGTTGGCATATTGTTTTTCATGATATTCTCTTATAATTGTATGTTTGTGGAATTGGTTGTTATTTCTCCTCACTCATTTCTGACATTATTTATTGAAGTCTTTTTATTTATTGGTAAATATATCTAACAATTTATCAATTTTACTGATTTTTTTTTTTTTTTTCCGGAGAACCAGCTCCGGTTTCATTGATTGGCTGTTTTGTTTTTTTGTTGTTTGTTTTTGTTTTTTAACTTTCGATATCCTCTATTTCTCTTTTCATCTTTATTATTTCCTTCCTTCTATTGGTTTAGTTTTCATTTGTTCTTTTTCTAGTTCCTTTAGGTATAAGGTAAGGTTATTTATTTGAGATTTTTCTTGCTTCTTAAGGTAGGTCAGTATTGCTATAAACTTCCCTCATAGAACTGCTTTCACTGCATCCCAAAACTTTTGGACCATTGTGTTTTCATGTTCATTTGCTTTGATGCAAATTTTTATTTCTTTTTTATTTCCTGGTTGATCCATTTCTTTGTATGGTGGTATGTTATTTAACCTCTTTGTGTTTGTGGTCTTTCCATATTTTTTCTTTTGGTTGACTTTTAGTTTCATAGTTATGTGATCAGAAAAGATGCATGGTATGACTCCAATCTTATTAAATTTGTTGAAGTCTGTTTTGTGGGCTAATATGTGATCTATTCTGGAGGATGTCACATGTGCACTAGAAAAGAATGTATATTCTGATGTTTTAGGATAGAATGTTCTGAATATATCTGTTAAATCCATCTGTTCCAGTGTATCATTCAAAGCCAGGCTTTCTTTTTTGATTTTCTGTTTAAATGATCTGTCCATTGATGTAAATGGGGTGTTCAATCCCTTACTATTATTGTATTATTATTGATTCGTTCATTTATATTTGTTATTAGGTGTGTTATATATCTGCATGCTCATATGGCAATTGAATAGCAAGGTGAATCTGCATGTGTGATAAAATGACAAAGAACTACACATACACTACGATAATTTCATGGTTTTATATTATAATTTTGTAAGATGTAACCATTGGAAGAAACTGAGGGAAGGGTATATGGAATATTTATGCACTATTTTGCAACTTGTGTTATATTTAGAGCTATTGCAAATGAAAAGTGAAGAAAAAGACCTTCATACACAATCTTCTTCATTTTTGCCCATCTGCTAGCTGTATGAAGTCTCAAAACTATGTATTAAAAATGGCTAAGCCACAAAATGTAAAGAACTTATGTCCTTGGATCACTCTGTTCATAGTGAATTTCAATTTTTTTGTGAGGGGGAAAATAAATTTCTACTATGCTTTTTTCAGAGTTTATCTTTAATGAAATGTAATAATACCTTAGATAATACTCTACAAAACAGTATAAATTTGAAATATTTCTAAGGTATATTTTCCAAAGTATCATGTAATTTTGAAAATCAAAAATATGAGAGTAATGTCACCAAAATGGTGACATTAGAGATCCCAGTCTTCATTCCCCTACAAAGACCAACAATTAGACAGCTATCCATGAATAAAACAGCTCTGGGAGAGTTCTTCAGTATACTTTAAAACTTTAGCAACATGTTGGAACGAAAAACCAGAATATAATCATGCAAGAAAGAAAGGGAAATAATTTCATTTTGCTTCCATTATCCCATTACCCAAACCAGCACTACTCAGCATCAAGAGGAAATTCCCCAGCTAGGAAGAGATCTCCTCATCAGGAAAGAAAGAGCAGGATGAGTGGCCAGCTTTCCCAGCTCTTCTGAGTACCACATGAAGATTACATCGGTTTTATGTCCACCAAACCTGTAAAGCTGAGAAGTATACAGATGGCTAGGGACAAGGAAGAAAAGCAGGCATTGCCAACAGCAGACATGGAGTGGAAACAATCACTGTTTATAGTGACCTACTCTGCAGTCAAACTTAGGTGATTTCATAAGTGAAGAAACTAATGGCCACTATAGATACCACAGATATCCTGCAGATTTCACCAGTTTTCAGCCCAAAGGTATTTGTTTGCTTATGCTGGCTACCTGAGTGCTTCCCCAGATGCTGCCATCCTCAGCTCTTCCAGAGACCAAGAACTACACTATCATCCAGCCTATGACTTTGTAGCAGAGTAAAGTCAGGATACTAGCTTAGACTCCAATGGCTAACATGCACATTGGGCTAGTCCCAACAGCTATGAATTTCCATACCACTTGCTTGATCCCTGGCAATGTCCTCCACTGCAGTGCACAAGCCCAGGGAGAGACTGTGCAGCCATAGGATAATGTGTCAACAACTAGGGTCCCTATAGTTGCTAGTGTAACTGTATTTGGGCTCAGTTCTTACTGCATGCACTGACGCCCACCACTATATATGTATCCACAAATGGGACCTGCCACTACACAGGCACCTGCAGCTGGCCTCCACAGTAGATTATGCACACCACCAGCTCCAGCCACCACCACCTGAACTGATTCCTAGGCAGTGAAAGTGGAGATGAAACAAGCTTTGCAGCAACTGCAGACTACCCACAGTGCTATTCAAGGACAACACAGTTTTCAATAAAGTGGACTCCAGTGGATTGAGCTGACGATAATAATGCCTCCCTGGACCCACTGCTGCCACATGCCCTGCAGTTGTCAACTTGCATCACTAGAACTGGGGTAACAGCACACTCTAGTATGCCCCACCCCAAAAGTAAACTCTTCCCTTAGAAAAATCATTCATAAACTCTACAAGAGGTGACTACTTTGTCAAGTGCAAAAGCCTACACAAGACTACAGATGTTACAAAAAATCACAGAGACATGACTCCACCAAAGAGATACAATAAACCTCTGTAAATGGTCCCAAACTAATAAAGACCCAGAAATTTCCCAACAAATTTCAGAATTATTGTAAATTATTCTAAAGATATTCAGAGAGGTATAAGAGAACAAAGATAAATAATTTAACAATGTCAGGAAAACAATACAAGAACAAAATGAATTAAATTAAGAGATACAAAAATTAAAAAAAGAATCAAACATATATGTGACCAATTAATTTACAAACAAGGGGCCAAAAAATACAATGGGGAAAGAACAGTCTCTTCAAGAAATGCAAAAGAATGAAACTGGACCACTATTTTACATTATACACAAAAATTACCTCAAAGTGCATTCAAGACTTGAATGTAAGACCTGAAACCATAAAACCCCTACAAGAAAACATTGACAAAAAGGTTCCTGACATAAGTCTTGACAATTTTTTTTTTTGGATTTGACACCAAAAGCAAATGCAGCATAATTAAAAATAAATGAGTGGGATACATCAACTAAAAAGGTTCTGCACAAAAAAGGAAAACATCAACAAAATGAAAAGCATTCTACCGAATGGGAGAAAATATTTGGAAATCATATCTGAAAAAGAGGCTAATATTCAAAATATACAAAAAAACTCATATAACTCAATGACAAATTAATAATAATAATAATAAAACAATCAAATAAAAAATGGATCTGAGTTGATATTTTTCCAAAGAAGATATACAGATAGACAACAGGCAATCAGGGAAATGAAATTCAAAACCACAATGAGATATCATCTCACACATGTTAGAGTGGCTATTATGAAAAAGAAAAAAATAACAAGTGTTGGTGAGGATGTGCAAAGAAAGGAACCATTTTGCATTGTTGGTGGGAATGTAAACATGTTCAATCACCATGGCAAAAAGTATGGAGGTTCTTAAAAAAACTAAAACTTAAAACTGTTATATGATAAAGCAATTGCACTCCTGAGTTTTTATCCAGGGAAAACGAAAATATTAATTCAAAAGTTATATGAATTCTCACGTTTATTGCAGCATAATTTATAATAGTCAAGACATGAATAAAACCTAAATGTCCACTGATAGATGGATTAAAAACATATGATACGTATATACATATTCAATCATAAGAAAAAGAATAAGAATGTGACAACAAGGATCAATCATGGAGACATTATGTTAAGTGAAACAAATCACACAGGAAAAGGAAAGTACCATATGATTTCACATGAGAAATCTAAAATCAACAACAATAACAAAACAAAACAAAACAAACCATGCTCATGGATATAAAGAACAAATTGAGGGCTGCTCAATTCATGGGAAGGATATGATGAAATGAGTGAAGAGGGTCAAAAAATACAAATTTCCAGTAATAAAATACATAAGTCAAGGGAATGTAATGTACAGCATGATGATTATAGTTGATAATACTGCATTGCATGTTTAAAAGTAGTTAGGAAAATGGATGATAAAAGCCCTCATCACAAAAAAAGTAACTATGATAGTGATAAACAGTAACTGGCCTTATTGTGGTGATCATTGCAATAATACAAGTATTGAATCATTACACTGTACATCTGAAAGTAATATAAGGTTATGTAAATTACATCTTAATTTAAAAAAATGAATGAGTCAATAAACCAAACAAAAATTATGGAGCTTAACATAAAATGATTGAACTAAAGAATTAAATAGAGAATTTCAAGACCAGAATGACAAAGCAAAAGAAACAAATCAGGGTGCTGTAAAACAGATCAATTGAAATTATCTAATCAAAGAAAGAAAGAAAAAAAAGAAAAAAAAAGAATGAAAGGAAACAAGGAAAGTTAGTGACATTTATGTGACTCCATAAAGAGAATCAATCTACATATTCTTGGAGTCTCAGAAGAAGAAGAGATGGAGAAAGGGATAGAAAGTTTATTTAAAGAAAGAAGACGAGAGAAAATCCCAGCCATAAGGAGAAATTTGGACATCCAACTTCATGAAGTTAATAGGTCAGAAACCTTTTAATGCAAAATGATCTTTTCTACAACAAATTACTCTAAAATGGTCTAGAATCAAAGACAAGAAAGGAATGTTAAAAGCAGCAAGAGAAAAAAAAAATACTCTTATACAAGGGAATGCACATAAAGCCATCAGTAGATTCCTCAGCAGAGATTTTGCAAGCAATGAGACAATGGAATGCTATATTCAACGTGCTGAAAGAAAGAAATTGCAAACGAAGAATATTTTACCCAGCAAAGGTGCTCTTCAGAAATGAAAGCAAAAGGGGCACCTAGGTGGCTCAGTCAGTTAAGCATCTGCCTTTGGTTCAGGTCATGATCCTAGGGTCCTGGGATTTAGCCCTGCATCAGGCTCCCTGCTCAGCAAGGGAGTCTGCTTCTCCCTCTCCCTCCATGCTTGTACTCTCTCTCTCTCTCATTCTCTCTCAAATAAATAAATAAAAACTTTAAAAAAAGAAATGAAGGCAAAATAAAATGTTCTTTAACAAACAAAAGCTGACAAATTTCATTACCAATAGATCTGCCTTGAAATAAATGTTGAAATGAGTTCTTAAACTTAAAATGATGCTAATTAGTAACATTAAAACACATTAGGGGCGCCTGGGTGGCTCAGTTGGTTAAGCAACTGCCTTCGGCTCGGGTCATGATCCTGGAGTCCCGGGATCGAGTCCCGCATCGGGCTCCCTGCTCTGCAGGGAGTCTGCTCCTCCCTCTGACCCTCCCCCCTCTCATGTGCTCTCTCTCTCAAATAAATAAATAAAATCTTTAAAAAAAAAAAAAAAAAAAAACACATTAAATTATACAATACACTGATAAAGGTAAACATATAGTCAGATTCAGAATACTCTAATACTGTAAGGAGGTGGTGTTTAACAACTTAGCATTAGTATAAACACCAGACAACTAAAACACTAAAAATAGTTATAGCTACAAATAATTTGTTAATATAAAAAAGTTAAAAATATATAGATGGATTGAATTCTCCAATCAAAAGACAAAAACTAAACTATGTACTGTCCACAAGGGGATCACTTAAGCTTTAAGGACACATATGGATTTAAAATAAAGGGATCAGGAGTTAAGATCGCAGAGTAGTAGGGGGACCCTATGGTTGCCTCATCACTTGAACATAGCTAGATAAATATCAAATCATTCTGACCACCCAAGATATTGATGAGAGGACTGAGAGAACAAACTGCATAATTAGAGGGAGAAAAGAGATCACTTTGTGGAAGATAGATGGTGCAGAGGTATGATTTGGGAAGAAAAGAATCCTGGGTGCTGCAGAGGGGAAGAAGCACTGATCACAGAGAGAAGGGAGAGAGAGAGAGAGAGAGAGAGAGAGAGAACAGCATGCAGGTGGTAGCAAGAGAAAAATATTTCCCCAAATCCACTTACTGTGAAAACGAGAGGGGCTAATTACTGCAAGATTTTACAACCAGTGGAGCTCAAAGTCTGAAGTTTCAGATATTCACACATTGCTGGGGTCAAGCCTGGCAGGCATAGTGATGCTTCTGTGGAGAAGGAAGGCTGAGGCACAGGAATGGACAGTGTGGTCTGAGGATACCCTGGATCACACTGGGAGAGACAGTTCCCCTTTATGCAGTGCAATTGGGAGTGGTGGCATTGTCTCTCAGGGGACAAAAACACTGGTGGTGCCATTGTGCTGCCCTCCTCATTAGCATGGGAGCAGAGACACCTGCTGAGGGCAGCTAACCTGGACACCCGCTTTTTGCTGAACTTCACCATAAACTCTAAGTCCCTGTAAGTTTGTGTGACTGCCATTATGGGACAAACCAGCACCAGTCGCAGCTTAGTGAGACCCTCCCACAGAGGATCAACATGGGTCCATGTCATGCTAAGTCCCTAAAATTTGGAGTTTTGAAACCCAGCCAGTGAGCCTGAGATAAAACACGGGAACCTTGCACAGCCAGGTGGACAGATGGCTCAGACACAGACGGGGTGAAGACAGGGATCTGAGGGATGCCTGGGAAACAGGAGGGGAGACTGTTAGCTCTTCTGTGAGGAATTCCTGAACAGCATTGGCTGCAAATTCCCCTCTTCAAGGACAAGAGAGCAGGCTGACGTCATTTTCACCCTGCCCATCAGCATAGTTGAACTTCAGAGAGCAGCAAAAGACCCACAGTGGAGACTTAAGCTGCTTAAACCAACCCCACACCCCTGTGCTCTGCAGATGCTTTTTCATCAGGGCAAGTGTGCCTGAGAACCAGAGCAGCAGTGTGTCCCTCTGCCAAGACCAGCACAAACACCAGTCATGCACTCAGTCTGCTACCATAGAGTTCTGCAAAGCCTTAGATCTAGTGGAAATACAATGTAGCCTCTATGAACAAGCAGACCAAAACACACCTAGTTAAAACTCACCACACACTGAAGAAGATCCAAAACCTCCTTACTGCAGGTAAGGAGAAACTCTACAGATGACTGACCCAGAAGAAAGAGGAGCCAAACATATCAACAGAGTGCACACAGCATAAACCAGGACTACTTCCTGAAGTACCAGGCTCTGGACAACATATGACCTCTCTTAATAAAGCCATTACTCTCAGGAGGAGGAAAAATAAGAGACTTCCCTAATGCACAGAATACTGAGACATAGAAAAAAGGGCCAAGACAATATAATTCATCCCCCCCCCCAAAAAAAAAAACATGGTCAGGGACCTAATCAAAACAAATGTAAGTATCATTCCTGATCCAGAATTTAAAGCAACAATCATAAGGATACTGGCTGGCTTGAGAAAAGCAGAGAAGACACCAGGGAGTTTCTTACCACAGAGATAAAAGACCTAAAAACCAGTCAGCCCAAAATAAAAAGTGCCATGACTGAGATGCAAAACTGACTAGATGTAACGAGTATGAGGAAAGAAGAAGTACAAGAATGAATAAGTGATATAGAAGATAAAATTATGGAAAATAATGAATCTGAAAAGAAGCAAATAAAAATATTGGATCATGAATGTAGACTTAGGGAACTCAGCAAATCCAAAAAAGCAGAAAAAACATTGGTACCATAGGAGTTCTAGAAAAAGAAAAAAGGGGCAGAAACTTAAATTGCAGAAATTACTGCTGAAAATTTCCCTAAACTGGGGAAGGAGACAGACATCCAAACCCAGGAGGCACAGAGAACTCCTATTAAAATCAACAGAAGCAGGCCAACACTAAGACATAACTTAGTAAAATCTGCAAAATACAGAGATAAGGAAAAAATCCTGAAAGCAGCAAGGGAAAAGAACTCCCTAAACTACAAGGGAAGACAAATAAGGTTAGCAGCAGTTCTCTACACAGAAACTTGACAGACCAGAAGAGAGCAGCATGATATATTCAACATGCTGAATGGGAAAAAATATGCAGCCAAGATTACTTTATCAAGCAAGGTTATCATTCAGAATAGAAGGAGGGGTAAGGAGTTTTGCAGACAAACAAAAACTAAAGGAGTTTGGGACCACTAAACCAGCCATCCAAGAAATATTAAAGGGGACTCTTTGAGTGGGAAAGAATGACCAAAAGCAACAAAGACTAGAAAGGAGCATAGAATATCCCCATAAGCAGCGACTTCACAGGTAATACAATGGAATTAAATTCACATCTATCAATAATCACTCTGAGTATAAATGGACTAAATGCTCCAATCAAAAGATATAAGGGGTACATTCACCCCAACGTTTATAGCAGCAATGTCCACAATAGCCAAACTATGGAAAGAGCCAAGATGTCCATCAACAGATGAATGGATAAAGAAGATGCGGTACAATGGAATATTATGCAGCCATCAAAAAAAAAAACAAAACAAAACAAAAAAACCCCACCAAAGTCTTGCCATTTGCAATGACATGGATGGAACTAGAGGGTATTATCCTAAGCAAAATAAGTCAATCAGAGAAAGACATGTAACATATGACCTCACTGATGTGAGGAATTCTTAATCTCAGGAAACAAACTGAGGGTTGCTGGAGTGGTGGGGGGATGGGAGGGATGGTGTGGCTGGGTGATAGACATTGGGGAGGGTATGTGCTATGGTGAGCGTTGTGAATTGTGTAAGATGGATAAATCACAGACCTGTACCTCGGAAACAAATAATACATTATATGTTAAAAAGAAAAAAAGATAGTGGAAAAATGAAGGGAATAAATTGGAGGGGGAGATGAACCATGAGAGACTATGGACTCTGAGAAACAAACTGAGGGTTCTAGAGGGGAGGGGGTGGGGGGATGCGTTAGCCTGGTGATGGGTACTAAAGAGGGCACGTACTGAATGGAGCACTGGGTGTTATACACAAAGAATGAATCATGGAACCCTACATCAAAAACTAATGATGTAATGTATGGTGATTAACATAACATAATAAAATAAAATTTAAAAGAAAGATATAAATTACCAGAATGCATAAAAAAACAAGACCCATCTATATGCTGCCTACAAGAGACTCACTATGGACCTAAAGACACCAAAAGAATAAAAATGAGGGGACAGAGAAACATTTATCATGCTAATGGACATCAAAAGAAAACTGGAGTAGCCATACTTATATCAGACAAACTAGATTTTAAAACAAAGACTGTAACAAGAGATTAAGAAGGGCACTATACCATAATAAAGGGGTCTATCAAACAAGAAGATTTAACAATTGTAAATATTTATGCTCCCAAATTGGGAATATATAAATAAATATATATATAAACGTAAAGAAACTCATTGATAATGATGCAATAATAGTAGAGGATGTTAACATTTCACTGACAGCAATGGATAGATCATCTAAGCAGAAAATCAACAAGGAAACAATGGGTTTGAATGACACACTGGACTGGATGGACTTAACAGATATATTCAGAATATTTCATCCTAAAGCAGCAGAATACACATTCTTTTTGAGTGCACATGGAACATTCTCTAGCATAGATCACATACTGAGTCACAAATCAACCCTCAACAAGTACAAAAAGATTGAGATCATATGATGCATATTTTCCAACCAGAGTGCTATGAAAGTTGAAGTCAACCACAAGAAAAAATTTGGAAAGGACATAAATACATCGAGGTTAAAGAACATCCTACTAAAGAATGAATGGGTCAACCAGCAAAATAAAAAAAAAAAAAAAAAAAATACACAGAAACAAATGATAATGAAAACTCTCAACCAGGAAAAAAAAAAGAAAAGAAATAAAAAAATACATAGAAACAAATGATAATGAAAATTTAACAGTCCAAAACCTCTAGGATGCAGCAAAAGCATCATAAGAGGGATGTATATAGCAATACAGGCCTACATTAGGAAGCAAGAAAAGTCTTAAATACACAGCCTAAAATTACACCTATAGGAGCTAGAAAAGGAAAAGCAAATAAAGCCTCAACCAGTAGAAGGAGGGAAATAATAAAGATTAGAGCAGAAATAGATGGTATAGAAACAAAAAATCAATAGAATAAATCAATGAAACTAGGAGCTGGTTCTTTGAAAGAATTAATAAAATTAATAAACCCTTAGCCAGACTTATCAAAAATAAGAGAGAAAAGACCCAAATAAATAAAATCACAAATGAAAGAGGGGACATCAGGGGCACCTGGGTGGCTCAGTCTTTAAGTGTCTGCCTTCAGCTCAGGTCATGATCCCAGGGTCCTGGGATTGAGCCCCACATCAAGCTCCCTGCTCAATGGGGAGCCTGCTTCTCCCTCTCCCACTCCCCGTGCTTGTGTTCCCTCTCTCACTGTATGTTTCTCTGTCAAATAAATAAAATATTAAAAAAAAAAAATAAACAGGAGACATCACAACCAACACCACAGAAATACAAACAATTATAAGAAAATGTTATGAAAAATTATATGCCAACACATTATGCTATCTGTAAGAAATGGATAAATTCCAACAAACATATAAACTACCAATATTGAAACAGGGAGAAATAGAATAGAAAATTTGAATAGACCCATAACCAGTAAAGAAATTGAATCAGTAATCAAAAATCTCCCAAGAACAACAAAAAAGTCCAGGGCTAGATGGCTTCTCAGGAGAATTCTACCTAACATTTAAAGAAGAGTTAGTATCTATTCTTCTCATACTGTTGCAAAAAAACAGAAATGGAAGTAAACTATCAAACTCATGTTACAAACTCTTGATTCCAAACCCAGGCAAACACCCCAATGAAATTAGAATTACAGGCCAATATCCTTGGTGAACGTGGATGCAAAATTTCTCAATAAGGTACTGAGGAAATTGAATCCAACAGTACATTAAAAGGATTATTCACCATGATCCTGTGGGATTAATTCCTGGGGTGCAAGGTTGGTTCAATATTTCCAAATCAATTATTGTGATACACCATATTAATAAAAGAAAAGATAAGAACCATAGGATCCTATCAATAGATGCAGAAAAAACATTTGACAAAATACAGCATCCCTGCTTGATAAAATCCCTCAATGAAGTAGGGATAGAGGGAACATAATGTGACATCATAAAAGCCCTATAGGAAGGCTCCACATGTCATATCATCCTCAATGGGGAAAAACTGAGAGTTTCTCCTTTATGGTCAGGAACAAGACAGGGATGTCCACTCTCAAAATTTTTAGTTAATATAGTGCTGAAAGTCCTAGCCTCCACAATCAGAAAACAGAAAGAAATAAAAGCATCCAATTTTGACAAGGAAGAAGTCAAATTTTCATTATTCACAGATGAAATGATACTGTATGCACAAAACCCAAAAGAATCCACCAAAAATTGCTAGAACTGATACATAAATTCAGCAAAGTTGCAGGATACAAAATCAATGTACAGAAATCCGTTGCATTTCTATACACCAATAATGAAGCAGCAGAAAGAGAAATCAAGGAATTGATCCCATTTCCAAATGTACCACAAACCATAAGATACCTAAGAAGAAACCTACCAAAAGAGGTAAAAGATCTGTATTCTGAAAACTATAGAATGCTTATGAATGAAATTGAAGATGACACAAAGAAATGGAAAAACTTTCCATGCTCATGGATTGGAAGAATAAATATTGTTAAAATGTCTATACTACCCAAAACAACCTGCACTCTTAATGCAATCCCTGTCAAAATAACACCAGCATTTCTCACAGACTTAGAACAAACAATCCTAAAGTTTGTATGGAACCACAAATGACCCTGAATAGCTAAGCAATCTTGAAAATGAAGAACAAATGTGGAGGAATCGCAATTCCGGACTTCAAGCTGTATTACAAAGCTGTAGTCATCAAGAAAGTATGGTACTGGCATGAAAAATAGACATACAGATCAATAAAATAGAATAGAAAACCCAGGAATGCACCCACAACTATATGGTCAACTAATCTTCAACAAAGAGGGAAAGAATATCCAGTTGAGAAAAACAGTCAACAGTCTCTTCAATAAATGGTGTTGGGAAAACTGGACAGCACCATGTAGAAGAATGAAACTGGACCACTTTTTTATGCCATACACAAAAATAAATTAAAAATGGATGAAAGACCTAAATGTGAAACAGAAAACCATAAAAATCTTAGAGAAGAACACAGGCAACAACTTCTTTGACATAGGGCTTAGCAACTTCTTATTAGACATATTGCCTGAGGCAAGGGATACAAAAGCAAAAAATAACTATTGGGACTTCATCAAGATAAAAAGCTACTGCACAGTGAAGGAAGCAATTGATGAAACTAAAAGGGAACCTATGGAATGGGAGAAGATATTTGCAAATGACATTTCTGATAAAGGGTTAGTGTCCAAAATCTACAAAGAACTTATCAAAATCAACACCCCAAAAACCAAATAATCCAGTTAAGAAATGGGCAGAAGGCATGAATAGACATTTTTTTTTTCTAATGAAGACATACAGATAGCTAGCAGACTCATGAAAGATGCTCAATATCACTCATCATCAGGGAAATACAAATCACAACCATGATGAGACACCACCTCACACCTGTCAGAATGGCTAAAATTAACGATACAGGAGACAATGTGTTGGCAAAGATGTTGAGAAAGGGAAACACTCTTACAGTCTTGGTAGGAATACAAACTGATGGGGCAAACCTGGAATACAGTATGGAGGTTCCTCAAAAAGTTAAAAATAGAAATACCCTACAACTCAGCAATTTCACTAATAGGTATTTTGACAAAGGATCCGAAATTCTGATTTTAAGGGGCACATACATCCCAATGTTTATAGCAGCATTGTAAACAATAGCCAAATTATTGAAGGGGCTCAAATATCCATTAACTGATGATCAGATAAAGAAGATGATCAGATATAGATGATAGATAGATGATGATGATAGATAGATAGATTAGATAGATAGATAGATAGTAATACTGGAATATTACTTAGCCATCAAAAACAATGAAATCTTGCCATTTGCAACAACGTGAATGGAGGTGGAGTGTATTATGCTACGTGAATGAACTCAGTCAGAAAAGGACAAATATTATATGATTTCACTTATATATGGAATTTTGAATTCCATAGAATTTCTATAAGAAAGTGGTGAACCTAGGGGAAGGAAAAAAATAGAGGGAGGCAAGCCATAAGAGACTCTAACTGCAGAGAACAAACAAATGGGTCAGAGAAGAAATCAAAGGTGAAATAAAAAAATAAATTGAAATAAATGAAATTGGAAGGACAACATATAAAAAATATGTGAGATATCAAATCACTAATTTGTACACCTAAAACTTACATAACACTGGGTGTCGACTATATTCAAATTAAAAAATGAGATGTAACAAAAAAGTTCTAAGAAAGAAGCTTCTATCAATTAATACCTACATTAAGAAAAAGGAAAGATTTCAAATAAACAATCTAAATTTACAGCACAAACAACTAGAAAAAGAACAAAACAAAGTCAGCCAAAAGCTAGCAGAAGGAAGGAAATAACAAATACCAGGGCAGAAATAAATGAACTAGAGATCATAAAAACAATGGAAAAATCAATTAAACTAATAGTAAGTTTTTTGAAAAGATGAAGAATATTGACAAACTTTTAGAAAGAATAAGATAAAAAAGAGAAGACTCAAATAAATATAATTTGAAATGAGAAAGCGGCATTTCAGCTGTCACCACAAAAATAAAAGGAATCATGAGACTACTATGAAAAATTCCACATCAACATAGTGGATGCTAGAAAAAAAGGGATACATTTTTAAAAACATATAATCTACCAAAACTGAATCATGAAAAAATAGAAAATCTGAATAGACCAATAATGATTAAGGATATTGAATTAATACTGAAAAACCTTCCAATAAAAAAAGTGGTAAAATTCCATCTATGTAAAAACAAATGCCAATTCTTCTCAAACTCTTCAAAAAATTGAAGAAGATGGAAAACTCCCAAACTCATTTTACAAGGCCAGAATACCAAAGCCACATAAGGATATTACAAAAAAAAAAAAAAAAAAAAAAATTACAGACCAATATTACTGATGAATGTAGTTCAGAAAATTCTCAACAAAATATTAGCATATCAAATTAAAAGGATTACTAAAAGGATTATTCACCATGATCAAGTGGGATTAATCCCTGTGACGCAAAGATTATTCAACATATGCAAGTAAGTAAATGTGATATACCAGGGCGCCTGGGTGGCTCAGTTGGTTAAGCGACTGCCTTCGGCTCAGGTCATGATCCTGGAGTCCTGGGATCGAGTCCCGCATCGGGCTCCCTGCTCAGCGGGGAGTCTGCTTCTCCCTCTGACCCTCATGATCTCTCTATCTCATTCTCTCTCTCAAATAAATAAATAAAATCTTTAAAAAAAAATGTGATATACCACATTAATAGAATAAAAAATAAAAACAATATAATTATTTCAATAGATGCAGAAAAAATAATTTGATAATAAACAGCATTTCATGATAAAATAGTTCAACAAATGTGTATGGTAGGAACATAAGATAATAGAGACCACATATAAAAAACCCACAGCCAACATCATACTCAGTGATGAAAGTTTCAAAGATTTTCCTCAAAGTCTGATACTAGATAAAGATGCCTCCTCTTCCTGCTCCTATTCAACACTTTGATTTTGATAAGGATTGCTTTAAATGTGTAGATTGCTTTGGGTAGTACAGATATTTTAACAGTATTTTTTCCCAATCCATGAACATGGAATATCTTTCCATTCATTTGTGTCATCTTCCATTTCTTCAATGTTTTATAGTTTTCAGGGTATGATAAGGATTGCTTTAAATGTGTAGATTGCTTTGGGTAGTACAGATATTTTAACAGTATTTTTTCCCAATCCATGAACATGGAATATCTTTCCATTCATTTGTGTCATCTTCCATTTCTTCAATGTTTTATAGTTTTCAGGGTATGGATCTTTCACCTCATTTGTTAAGTTTGTTAATTTTATTATTTTTGGTGTAATTGTCAATGGTGTTATTTTCTTAATTTCTCTTTCTGCAACTTCATTATTATATATTTATACATTTATACATTATTATACATTTGCATAATATATACAATGTACATATTTTGCATTATTATACATTTGTATGATACAATGTACATATTATACATTATTATACATTTATACAAATACAACAGGTTTCTGCATATTAATTTTGTATCATGTGACCTCACTGAATTCATTCATTAGTTCTAGTAGTTTTTTGGTGGAATCTTTAAGGTTTTCTATATGTAGTAGCATGTCATCTGCAAATAATGACTGCTTTACTTCTTTTCCAATTTGGGTGCCTTTTATTTATTTTTCTTGCCTAATTGCTCTGGCAAGATTTTCCAATGTTATTATGAATAAAAGTAGGGAGAGTAGACAAACGTGCCCTGGGGTGCAGATCATGCTTTGACCAAACATTACTCAGACCTCAAAGCTACTGATCCACACTCCACCTTCTGGGCCCCAGGTTATACTTTGTCCTGCCATTACATTGCTACTCTGAGCCCCATCACTGGATCCCATATGTTATGGCTTTGATCTGCTGTCTCCAAGGACAAGCTCTGCATCCTGCCTCCTGGGTCCTGACATGCAGCATTACTAGGCCATTACTGGGAATGTTTTGCTGCTTTTCTGAAACTTCCCCCTAAGGCCAGAGTGGAGATTTTGACCCATCATTCTCAGGCTATGCTTCTATTGTAGCCTGGCCCAAGCCACCGTTGTAACCTGTTATCTCTGTTCTCATGCCACTGCTGCATCCACCTCCTCCCCAGGCTTGAGTCACAGCAGTGAGCCCCAGAGGCCCAGACCCAATTATACAAGAGACTGGCACAAGCTTGCACCTTAGATACCAACACCACTGACAAAAAATGTAGTGGTGCACTAGGACCCAGGCACTGTGAGAGTTCTTCATGTGCCTGATTTCTGAACCCCAGCACCTCTGTCAATCTGACTGCCACTGTTCCAGACCAGGCACCAAAAGTGATCTCCTTGGCTAGAATTTTTTCCCATGAACAAAAAGAAAAAAAGGAAAACAGAAAGACCCTAGTAGTCATAACCTCTGGGAACCGCAATAGCCCTTGTCACAACTGCTACCCATGGGGTCTCTACAGTCTTGGCTACAGAAGACCCCCATATGTTTCACCAGTGTTGACCTCAGGTGATCAAACTGTATAGTGACTATACCACTGTGTACTTCTAGGATCCAGAGATACTGCACCCATCCAGACAATGCCCTAGCAGTCACCTTCAGATGAAAGTCTTTCTACATCAAAGCCAGTCCAAAAACCTGAATAAAACTACTTCCTCAAATGCACAGATATCAAGACAAAGACATGAGAAATGTGAAAAATCAAATAAACATGATATCTGCAAAGTAACACAATAATTTTCCACTAACTGTCCACAAAGAAATGGAGATCTGCAAGTTATCTGGAAAGTATTAAAAATAATTGCTTTAAGGAAGCTCAGTGAGATTCAAGAAAACACATGTAGACAACTAAATAATCTTAGGAAAACAATGTAAGAACAAAATGAGAAGCTCAACAAAGAAAAATCATAAAAAAGAACAAACAGAAATTCTGAAACTGAAAAATATAGTAAAGGAAATTCAAAAATGCAATAAAGAGCTTCAGAAGAGAGGTCAATCAAACAGAAGGTAGAATCAGCAAACTTGAAGACAGATGCCTTGATATTATCCAGTCAGAGGAGAAAAGAGAAATGATTGAAAAAGAGTGGAAAATCCTTACATTAATTATGGGACATCAAGTGACATAATATTCACATTAAGCAGTATCAAAGGATAAGAGAGAGAAAATAGGACAGGAATTATTTTAAAATAATGACTGAAAACTTCCAAAATCTGAGGAGACATATGGCCTTCCAGGTACATAAAGTTAAAAAAATTTTTTTTTTTTTAAGTTAAAAAATCTACACACAGATTCAACCCAAAGAGATTTCCACCAAGACACATTTTAATCAAATTCTCAAAAATCAAGGACAAATAAAGAATTTTGAAAGGAGCAAGAGAAAAAATAACTCACATAGAAGGGATCCCAAAAGGGCTATGGACATATTTCTCAACAGAAACTTTGCATGGAAGAAGAGAGTAGGATGATGTATTCAAATTACTCAAAGGAAAAAGACCTGTCAGCCAAGAACACTTTATGCAGCAAAGTTGTACATTAAAATAAAGGAGGGATAAACATTTTCCTGAAAAAAACAAAATGTGAGGGAATTTATCACCACTAGATCTGACTTACAAGGAATTCTAAAGGTAATTCTTCAAGCTTAAATGATGCTCAATATCACTAATCATCAAGGAAATACAAATCAAAACCACAAGTAGATACCACCTCACACCTGTCAGAATGGCTATTATCAAAAATACAAGAAATATCAAGTGTTGGCAAGGATGCAGAAAAAAGGGAACCCTTGTACACTGTTGGTGGGAATGTAAATTGGTGCTATCACTGTGGAAAACAGTGTGGAAGTTTCATTAAAATAGAAGTACTATATAATCCAGCAATTCCACTTTTGGATATTTTTCTGAAAAAAAATTAATTTGAAAAGATATATATATATATAAACATAAATAATTAGTTGCATTTATATATACCATGACAAATTATCTGCAAGAGAAATTAATAAAGCAATCCTATTTACAATAGCATCAAAAACAATAAAATACTTAGGCATAAATATAACCAGGGAGGTGAATTACTTTTCACTGAAAATTATAAGATGTTGGTGAAGGAAATTAAAGACACAGATAAATGGAAAGGTATCCTGTGTTCTTGGATTGGAAGAATTAATATTGTGAAAAAGTCTATACTACCCAAGTAATCTACAGATTTAATGCAAACCTAATCAAAATTATGATTACATTTTTCCAAGAAATAGAAAAAAAAACCTATTCAAAAATTTGTATGGAACCACAAAAGACCCTAGAGAGTCAAAGTAATCTTGAGAAAGAACAGAGTTGGAACTATCACACTTCCTGATTTCAAGTTATATTACAAAGCTATGGTAATCAAAATAGTAGAGTACCGGTGTAAAAACACGTCTCTATACCAGATGATCAGAATAGATAGACCAGACATAAAGCCACACATATATGGTCAGCTAATTTTTCATAAGAGCACCACAACCACACAATGGGGAAAGGATAGTCTCTTCAATAAATGGTGTTGGGAAACTGGGAAACATGCAAAGGAGTAAAATAAACCCGTACCTTATACCACTCACAGATATTGAATGATCAAAGACCTAAATATAAGTGCTGAATTCATAAAACTCCTAGAAGAAAACAGGGGGAAAATCATTGATATCAGTCTTAGAAAAAAAAAAAATTTTTTTGGTAAGACACCAAAAGCACAATAAAAGCTAAATTAAACAAGTGAGACTACATCAAACTGAAGAGCTTCTGCACAGCAAAGTAATCAATAAATTGAAAAGGCAACTTATGCTATGGCAGAAAATATTTGGAAACCATATCTGGGGTTACTATCCACAACATATCTTAAAATCTCATGCAACTAAATAGCAAGGAAATAATCCAATCAATAAACAGGTAGAGGATCTGAATACATTTTCTTCAAAGAAGACAAACAAATGACCCATAGGTATATGAAAATGGGCTCAACATTGTTTATCATTAGGTGTTGATTTACAACCTTCTCAGGAGCTTCCCAGGTGTTATCTTTTTTTAAAATTTTATTTTATTATGTTATTTTTTTATTATGTTATGTTAATCACCATACATTACATCATTAGTTTTTGATGTAGTGTTCCATGATTCATTGTTTGCGTATAACACCTAGTGTTCCATTCAGTATGTGCCCTCTTTAATACCCATCACCAGGCTAACCCATCCCCCCACCCCCCTCCCCTCTAGAACCCTCAGTTTGTTTCTCAGAGTCCATAGTCTCTCATGGTTTGTCTCCCCTACCGATTTCCCCCCCTTCATTTTTCCCTTCCTACTATCTTCTTTTTTTTAACATATAACGTATTATTTGTTTCAGAGGTACAGGTCTGTGATTCAACAGTCTTACACAATTCACAGCACTCAGCATAGCACATACCCTCCCCAATGTCTATCACCCAGCCACCCCATCCCTCCCACCCCCCACCACTCCAGCAACACTGTTTGTTTCCTGAGATTAAGAATTCCTCATATCAGTGAGGTCGTATGATACATGTCTTTCTCTGATTGACTTATTTTGCTCAGCCTAATACCCTCCAGTTCCATCCATGTCATTGCAAATGGAAAGATTTCATTCCTTTTGATGGCTGCGTAACATTCCATTGTATATATATACCACTTCTTCTTTATCCATTCATCTGTGGATGGACATCTTGGCTCTTTCCATAGTTTGGCTATTGTGGACATTGCTGCTATAAACATCGGGGTGCACGTACCCCTTCGGATCCCTACATTTGTATCTTTGGGGTAAATACCCAGTAATGCAATTGCTGGGTCGTATGGTAGCTCTATTCCCAGGTGTTATCTTAAACTAGTCCCCATATGAAGAGGGCAGGGAGAGACCAAAGAAAGAGGCAGGCCATCCAGGTTTGTAGGTGGCAGTTTTAATAAGCCTAGGGAACTTATATACAAGGCTTGTCTTGGGTGGCAGCAAGGTGAGTGTATCCCCACACCCACCTGCCATATATTAGCAGTTTATATAGAGGCTTTAATTAGCTTCAGTAGCATATACCATGCAATACCACATCATTATTTCTACTATGTCCTTGGAGCAGCCTCTGGGAGTAGGAAAGGCAAGGTAAACCCATATTACAAGAACAAGGTAGGGGTGAGGATCCCAAGGGCCAAGGTAGAGCTCATGGGCCAACCAGTAGTCACATCTTTTTTGATGACCTTCCCCAACACTTCATCCTTCATGACCAGCTCTTACAATTTCATATGCTCATTTTTTCTACAACAAACTATGAACAGTCAACAAAAGATTTCATTAGTGTGGAGGTGGCTCCTTTGGCTACTATCTGGCTGCACTGAAGACAAAAGCCACAGCAACAATACAGACACATGCAAGAGAAAGCACAGATTAAAATAATAATTCCCAAAATTAGTGAAAACTTTTTCCACTAAGACCCTCATGTTCTGAACCTTTGCCTTTTCAAGTCCCCTAACCTGGGGGACAGATCACTCAGGACATTCACTTGCATCCTCATGTGATTTAATAAAGATGATACATTAACAGATGCATCAGATATGAACACACAACATTCTTTTTTTGGATAATAGCACAGATGTCTCCTTGTGAGGTAGTAATAATGTCCAATGTCCACTATTTTGGAGTTTAGCTTTTCTCATTAGAGCCATTTCACTATTCAGTAAGGACAAGTTTTGTTGACTATCATTTAAGGCTTGTTGGGTAAATTTGTAAGGGATTGTGTGCTATAATGTCCTCCAGGACAACAGAGGGAAAAAAGATGGTGACCAAATGGTCATACTTGTGGAAAAACAGAATGTTGCCCCCTGATCTTGAAGAGAAGACAATTGACAGCTTTAGAAACTGGACCTGGTTGTACATATACATATTGGCCAGGGAAAGAAGCAGTATCAGGCATGAGGCAATGTACCGGGTGGAGAGGGGCAAAATATGCCAGACCAGGACTCCTGCCTTCTCCCCTCTTTTGATATAGCTTGTAGTTGTAGTGCATTTCAACAGGTCCAGCTTGCAGCAGAATAATAGGATCCCAGTGGAGATTAAGTAGTTCTATATCACTCAGGGGTGTGAAGTAATCCACTTATCCTGGTGTAATGTCCCACTGCAAATTCTATTAAATAATTCCTGTCCCATGTGTGATGGGATTTGGTGTTCTCAGCAGCATAGCATGTTGATCCATGGTGAGAGTTGGAGCAATGGCTGTTTCCCATGACTTTCATATCTTTATGGTATTGAGTGCTTTGGCAGTAGTCCCCAGTCTGGCATATGGGGCAATAATCCTTGCTGGTTGATCATTTAAATGTATTAAAGCCTGGAACAATACCTTAATCCACCCAGCCAAGGTGGTTTTCCCTGTTTACAATTTAATTTGCTTCTTTAAGATCTCATATTTCCTTTTTACCAACTCTGCCGCTTCTGGGTTATAGGGGAGATGGAACTTCCATTCAGTGTCATATTCTTTTTTCCCAGTCTTACACATCATGGCCTTTGAAATGTGACCCCCAGTCACAAACTATTCAATGAGGGTATCCATTCATGGTACTCAGCTTCTCTAATCCCATAATGGTAGCAACCTGGTTTGCATGATGACAGGGAAACTTGGGTCAGGCCAGACACAGTGCCCACACAAACCAAAATATATTTAGAACCCTCCCTCAGAGGGAGGGGGCCAATAAACTCAATTTGCCAATCCCTCAGTGGATGGGAACTCTGGTGGTTAGCCCCAGATTTTTTTGGAAGTTGTCTTGGCTGTTGTTTAGAAAACAAAGGACTAATGATATACTATATGTTGGCTAACGGAACATAATAAAAAGAAAAGAAAAGAAAGAAGAAAAAGAAAAGAAAAGAAAAGAGAAAAGAACATGCTGTTACAGTATTAACCAAGTCACTATACTTCAAAGGCAATCTGGCATCTTTGGCAATATGCCATTGTATTTGGACACTGCAGTGGCCAGGCTTTCTATGTGCCAAATCTGCTGTATCTACTGAAGGGTCAATAGATAGAATTTGTACCCAAGCTAGGCCATCAGCTTCCTGACTGCCAGGGGGTGTCAGTATCTTATGAGCTGGGACATGAAAAACACTGAGGATTGCCTCAGATTTTTGCAGATAGACCCAAATACCTTTTCACATATCCTGCCCCCTACAAGGGCTTATTTATGATTATCCACCCTGTGGCTTCCCATTGTCCAAGCCATATGGTTAATCTCTTTAGAGCTTAACTGTCAGTGCAAAGGGTTAACAGCCAATGCTCATGAGTGTGCACCAGCAAGATCTGTTCTGAGTTCAGCCCACTGGCTGCTGTGTGAGAGGCTCTACCTGGAGGAGTGCTATGTACACTGATAAAAGCTATTGCTCTCTGGGGATATATTGGGTTTTTCCAGAACTGGGATCAAAATTCTAGGGGCATCCTCCTCTTTGTTGTCTCTGCCACAGCATCTGACTCATACCTTTGAGTCACAGACACATCTAATTCAAGTAGTAGCCCTGCTTAGGAAATTCCCAGAGATTATATCTGTCTTACTAATATTTTTGCCTTTCAAAGGCAGCTAGCTGCTCTGATCCCCAGTCTCACACATGGCCTTCTTTTATCAGGTAGCATAAGGGACATATGCCAAGTATTGTATTGTGCCAAGTAGGGAATAAAAGTCCTCAAAACCCCCCAAATCCCTACAAAGCCTTGTAACTTATTAATCAGAACTTTTGGGACAACATGAGTCTTACCCAACCATGATACCCAAAACCTTTCAGCAGTGGCTTGGGCTGAAATATTTTGTGGTTCATGGCCCATCCTCTCCCTCACAAATGCTTTGGCATTGCTGGCAAGGTGTCCAGCAAGACATAATATCATCAATGTGATAGGTCAATTTTACTGTTGTAGGAAAGGACAGCAGGGGCAGGTCCCCAGCTACTGTCCCATGACATATTAGAGCTAGGCAGGTAGCCTTGGGGGAGCATTTGAAAAGTTTATCATTGTCCTTCTCACATGAAGGCAAATTGACCTTACTTATCAGAAACCTATGCTTGTCAAAGTCTTTCCCATGAATCTCTTTGAAGATGAAGCACTTATGCAAGAACTTTTTATTTTTTTATTTTTTATTGCTTTTTTGCCAAAGCACCAGAGTAAAACAGTAACTATCTGCAAAAGACTTAAGACTTAAAAATGGTCATTGTTAAAGATCTGATAAGACTTTATTATAATGCAACTGACAGGGGATCTTCTACAGCAATCTAGATTTTGGAAAGCCTCCCCCCCTTTTCTCCTCAGTCTTTGTGGGCAATATTTGGGTTTTCTCCCGAGGTGTTTACATTTCAAAGACATGGTAAGAATTGCAACTTCAAAGGACAGAGAAAGAATGCAAGCTTTATCATAGAGGTTTTGGGATAATTGTTATTTAATTTTTTCTTTGTATTAGGGTTCAGAAGGCATGGGGCATTAAATCTGTTTCTTCATCAATTACCACAACATCTTCCTCTTCATTTCCATCACTTTCTCATAGATTTTAACTTTTAGCATCTTAATCAGGCCTTGTCACAAGTGCCCAGGCCTTAATCTGAGGCAGCTTGGGCCCTCCTAGCTTTGCAGAACAGTACACAAAGGCCTTGTCTGCCAATCCTGAGGCTAGCAGAGTAGGGGACATCCCCACATCCTTCTCTAATCTCAGCTCTTCTTCTAACTTTCTAACTTGAACTTTAGCCTCTGGTTGAGCATCAGTGGCCAGCTGGGTTGTGCACATTAGAAGCAAGCCCACTGCAGGAGTAACTTGTTTCCCTTTTTTGGCACATTGTGCTATGCAGTTTCTCCAACGAGCACATTATACTGGCTGGCATTTTTGGGTGTCTCTGTACTCATGTGGTGGTTTTCAAGCATCTAACATACAGACCACCCCTCTACACATAGAGGTTGATGGCCAACTTGTGATTTCCCACACAGATGCTTCATTCCCAAGGCCCATTTCTTCATACTCTTGGCTGGCCTCTCCAATTGTTGCTTTACAACCCTCTCAGGAGCTTCCCAGGTGTGATCTCAAATCAGCCTCCATATATGTAAGTCAGGGAGAGATCAAAGAAAAAGTCGGGCCACTCCAGGTTGATACTTGGCAGTTTTAATAAACAAAGGGACTTACATATGTGGCTTATTCTGGGTGGCAGCAAAACAAATGAATCCCCACACTCACATAACTAGGTTTAATCACATATACCATTCAAATGTCCTCAACACCACATAATTTCAAAGCTCTGTCCTTGGAACACCCTCTAGGAGCAAGAAAGGAAAGTGGAACCCATACTCTGAGGACAGGGAAAAGGGTAAGGAGCCTCTGAATGTCCAGGTCCAAAGAAATGGAAAGACAGCCATGCTCAAGAATTAGAAGAAGAATTATTGTTAAAATATCTATATGTCATATATAGACACAAATATGTCCAAAGCAATCTACATATTTATTGCAATCCTTATCAAAATACAAATGTCATTTTTCACAGAGCTAGGAAAAACAATCCTAAAATTTGTATGGAATCACAAAAGACCCCGAATAGCCAAAGCAACCTTGAAAAAGCAAAGCAAAGCTTGAGGTATCACAATTCTAGATTCAAGTTACATTACAAAGCACAGTAATCAAAACAGTGTGGTACTGGCACAGTAGTAGACATATAGATTAATGGATTAGAATAGAAAACCCAGAATGAACCAGAAATGAACCCTCAACTGTATGGTCAATTAATCTTCAACAAAGTAGGGAAAAATATCTCATGGGAAAAAGACAGTCACTTCAATAAATGTTGTTGAGAAAACTGGGCAGCAATATGGCAAAAGAATGAAACTGGACCACTTTCTTACACCAAACCAAAAAAAAAAATTAATTCAAAATGGATCAAAGGCCTAAATGTGAGACCTGTAACCATAAAAATCCTAGAGGAAAACACAGGTAGTAACCTCTTTGACATCAGCCTTAGCAACTTCTTATTAGATATGTCTCCTGAGGTAAGAGAAATAAAATCAAAAATAAACTATCAGGACTTCATCAAAATAAAAAGCTTCTGCACAGCAAAAGAAACAATCAACAAACCTAAAAGGCAACGTATGGAAGGGAGAAGGTATTTGCAAATGACATATCTGATAAAGGATTAGTATCCAAAATATATAAAGATCTTATAAAACCAACACCTAAAAAATGAATAACCCAGTTAAAAAGTGGGCAGAAAACATGAATAGACACTTTTCCAAAAACATACAGATGGCTAGCAGCACACCAAAAAATGCTCAACATCACTGATCATCAGGGAAATACAAATCAAAGAGAAAGACGTGTATCATATGACCTCACTGATATGAGGAATTCTTAATCTCGGAGACAAACTGAGGGTTGCTGGAGTGGTGGGGGGTGGGAGGGATGGGGTGGCTGGGTGATAGACATTGGGGAGGGTATGTGCTATGGTGAGCGCTGTGAATTGTGTAAGACTGTTGAATCACAGACCTGTACCTCTGAAACAAATAATACATTATATGTTAAAAAAAAAAAAAAAAAGAAGATAGTAGGAAGGGAAAAATGAAGGGTGGGAAATCGGTCAGGGAGACGAACCATGAGAGACTATGGACTCTGAGAAACAGAGGATTCTAGAGGGCATGGGGGTGGGGGATGTGTTAGCCTGGTGATGGGTATTAAAGAGGGCACGTACTGCATGGAGCACTGGGTGTTATACAAAAACAATGAATCGTGGATCACTACATCAAAAACTAATGATGTAATGTATGGTGATTAACATAACATAATAAAAAAAAAAAAAAAAAAAAAAGACTAGATAGTGGTCCCACCAAGCAGAGTGGAAATACTTTGCTGTGGGATATATTGTTTTCCCCTAAAATACATATGCTGAAGCCCTAACCTCAGTATCTCAGAATGTGACTGCATTTGACCTAGGGCCTTTAAAGAGGAGACTAATTTAAACTGAGGCCTGTAGAATGGGCCCTCGTCCAGTATGACTTCTGTCCTTATAAGAGGAAATTTGGACACAAATTAAAACACCAGGGATGTGCATACACGGAAGGAAGACCATGTGAGGACCCAGCAAGAAGGATGCCCCTCTGCAAGCCAAAGAGAGGGAGCTCAGAGAAAACCAACCCTGTTGACACCTTGATCTTGGTTCTAACCTCTGTATCTGTAAGACAATAAATATTTGTTGTTTAAAAAAAAAAAACTACAAAGAGATATCAACACCTGTCAGAATGGCTAAAATCAACAACATAAGAAACAACAGGTATTGGCAAGGATGTGGAGAAAGGGGAACTCTCTTGCACTATTAGTGGGAATGCAAACTGGTGCAGCCACTCTGTAAAACAGTATGGAGGTTCTTCAAAAAATTAAAAATAGAACTACCCTATGACCCAGCAATTGCACTACTAGGTATTACCAAAGAATACAAAAATATTAATTCAAAGGGATACATGCACCCTGATGTGTGTATATATACATACATATGCATATAAATATCTATATATATAATATTACTCAGTCATAAAAAAATAATGAAATCTTGCCATTTGCAAGGACATGGATGGAGCTAGAGAGTATAATGTTCAGCGAAATCAGTTTGAGAAAGACAAATACCATAGGATTTCACTCTTATGTGGAATTTAAGAAATAAAACAAACATTAAGAAATAAAGCAAAGGGACAAAAAGAGAGAGAGAGAATGACAAACCAAAAAACAGACTCAACTATAGAGAACAATCTGATGGTTACCAGATGGGAGGTGGGTATGGAGGATTGGTTAAATAGGTGATGGGGATTAAGGAGTGCATTTGTTGTGATGAGAACTGGGTGGTTTTATTTTGTTTTCTTTGTTTTTTTTTCAATATTTTTAAAGATTTTATTTATTTGAGAAAGAGAGAGAGCATGAGTGGGGGGGCAAAGGGAGAGGGAGAAGCAAACTGCCCACTGAGCAGGGAGCCCAATATGGGGCTCTATCCCAGGACCCCAAGATCATGACCTAAGCTGAAGGCAGACACTTAACCGACTGAGCCACCCAGGCACCCCTCTTTTTTTAATTTTGTAAAATATTTTTAAAATTTATTTATTTGAGAGAGAGAGAGAGCACACATGAGCAGGGGGAGGGGCAGATGGAGAGGGAGAAACAGAGAATCCTGAGCAGACTCCTGAGCTCATGACCTGAGCCGAAACCAAGGGTAGGATGCTTAACGAAGTCAACCACCCAGGCACCCCAAGCACTAGGTGTTGTATGTAAGTGTTGAATCACTATATTTTAACCTGAAACTAATATTACACTGTATGCTAAGTAACTCGAGTTTAAATAAAAACTCTGGGTGTTATATGCAACTAATGAATCTTTGAACATTACATCAAAACTAACGGTGTACTATATGTTGGCTAATTGAATTTAAATTAAAAAAAAGAAAAAATGAAAAAAGTAAATAAAAACTTTGTTAGTATATGATACATTATTAAATACATGAAAAAAAAAAGAAAAAATGTTCCAATAATATGTCATCAGGGAAATAACAATCAAAACAGTAAGACATTACTGCACACTTATTAGAAAAGCTACATCCAACACCAAATGTTGGTCAGGATGTCAAGCAACAGAAAGTCTCATTCATTGCTGGGAATATAAAAGGTACAGCCAATTTAGAAGACAGTTTGTTTTTGTGCCAGTACCATACTGTCTTGATGATGACAGCTTTGTAGTAGAGCTGGAAGTCTGGAATTGTGATGCCGCCAGCTTTGCTTTTCTTTTTCAACATTCCTCTGGCTATGCGGGGTCTTTTCTGGTTCCATAGAAATTTTAGGATTATTTGTTCCATTTCTTTGAAGAAAGTGGATGGTATTTTGATGGGGATTGCATTGAATGTGTAGATTGCTCTAGGTAGGATTGACATCTTCACAATATTTGTTCTTCCAATCCATGAGCATGGAACGTTTTTCCATTTCTTTGTGTCTTCCTCAATTTCTTTCATGGGTATTTTATAGTTTTCTGAGTACAGATCCTTTGCCTCTTTGGTTAGATTTATTCCTAGGTATCTTATGGTTTTGGGTGCAATTGTAAATGGGATCGACTCCTTAATTTCTCTTTCTTCTGACTTGTTGTTGGTGTATAGGAATGCCACTGACTTCTGTGCATTGATTTTATATCCTGCCACTTTACTGAATTCCTGTATGAGTTCTAGCAGTTTTGGGGTGGAGTCTTTGGGGTTTTCCACATAAAGTATCATATCATCTGCAAAGAGTGAGAGTTTGACTTCTTCTTTGCCAATTTGGATGCCTTTGATTTCTTTTTGTTGTCTGATTGCTGTGGCTAGGACTCCCAATACTATGTTGAATAGCAGTGGTGAGAGTGGACATCCCTGCCGCGTTCCTGACCTTAGGGGGAAAGCTCTCAGTTCTTCCCCATTGAGAATGATATTCACTGTAGGTTTTTCATAGATGGCTTTTATGATATTGAGGTATGTACCCTCTATGACTATACTCTGAAGAGTTTTGATCAAGAAAGGATGCTGTACTTTGTCAAATGCTTTTTCTGCATCTATTGAGAGGATCATATGATTCTTGTTCTTTCTTTTGTTAATGTATTGTATCACGTTGATTGATTTGCGGATGTTGAACCAACCTTGCAGCCCAGAGATCAATGGAACAGAATAGAGAGCCCAGAAATGGACCCTCAACTCTATGGTCAACTAATCTTTGACAAAGCAGGAAAGAATGTCCAATGGAAAAAAGACAGTCTCTTCAACAAATGGTGTTGGGAAAATTGGACAGCCACATGCAGAAGAATGAAACTGGACCATTTCCTTACACCACACACAAAAATAGACTCCAAATGGTTGAAAGACCTCAATGTGAGACAGGAGTCCATCAAAATCCTAAAGGAGAACACAGGCAGCAACCTCTTCGACCTCAGCCGCAGCAACTTCTTCCTAGAAACATCGCCAAAGGCAAGGGAAGCAAGGGCAAAAATGAACTATTGGGACTTCATCAAGATAAAAAGCTTTTGCAAAGCAAAGGAAACAGTCAACAAAACCAAAAGACAACTGACAGAATGGGAGAAGATATTTGCAAATGACATATCAGATAAAGGGCTAGTATCCAAAATCTATAAAGAACTCATCAAACTCAACACCAAAAGAACAAAGAATCCAATCAAGAAATGGGCAGAAGACATGAACAGACATTTTTCCAAAGAAGACATCCAAATGGCCAACAGACACATGAAAAATTGTTCAATATCGCTCGGCATCAGGGAAATCCAAATCAAAACCTCAATGAGATACCACCTCACACCAGTCAGAATGGCTAAAATTAACAAGTCAGGAAATGACAGATGTTGGCGGGGATGCGGAGAAAGGGGAACCCTCCTACACTGTTGGTGGGAATGCAAGCTGGTGCAGCCACTCTGGAAAACAGTATGGAGGTTCCTCAAAAAGTTGAAAATAGAGCTACCATATGATCCAGCAATTGCACTACTGGGTATTTACCCCAAAGATACAAAAGTAGGGACCCGAAAGGCTACGTGCACCCCGATGTTTATAGCAGCAATGTCCACAAGAGCCAAACTGTGGAAAGAGCCAAGATGTCCATCAACAGATGAATGGATAAAGAAGAAGTGGTATATATATACAATGGAATATTATGCAGCCATCAAAAGGAATAAGATCTTGCCATTTGCAACGACGTGGATGGAACTGGAGGGTATTATGCTGAGCGAAATAAGTCAAACAGAGAAAGACATGTATCATATGACCTCACTGATATGAGGAATTCTTAATCTCAGGAAACAAACTGAGGGTTGCTGGAGTGGGGGGTGGGGTGGGAGGGATGGGGTGACTGGGTGATGGACACTGGGGAGGGTATGTGTTCTGGTAAGCGCTGTGAATTGTGCAAGACTGTTGAATCTCAGATCTGTACCTCTGAAACAATAATGCAATATATGTTAAGAAAGAAAAAAAGAAGAAGAAGAATGTAGCAGGAGGGGAAGAATGAAGGGGGGGAAATCGGAGGGGGAGAAGAACCATGAGAGACGATGGACTCTGAAAAACAAACTGAGGGTTCTAGAGGGGAGGGGTTTGGGAGGATGGGTTAGCCTGGTGATGGGTATTGAGGAGGGCACGTTCTGCATGGAGCACTGGGTGTTATGCACAAACAATGAATCATGGAACACTATATCTAAAACTAATGATGTAATGTATGGGGATTAACATAACAATAAAAAAATTAAAAAAAAAAAGATGAATGGGATGGCTAATCCACCATTGATAAAAAAAAAAAAAAAAGAAGACAGTTTGGCAGTTTCCTATAAAACTAAACATGGTTTTTCCATATGACCTAGCAATTGTGCTTCCTTATGTTTACCCAAAGGATTAGAAAACTTACCTCCACACAAAAACCTACACATGGATGTTTATAGCAGCTTTATTCATAATTAGCTAAAATTGGAAGTAACCAAGATCTCTTTTTGGTAGGTGAATGGATAAACTGTGGCATACCTAGACAATAGAATAGTATTTAATGCTAAAAAGAAATGAGATATGACACCATGAAAAGACATACTACTAAGTGAAATCAGTCAATCTGAAATGCCTACATATTGTATGATTCTAAATGCATGGCATTCTAGAAAATGCAAAGCTGCATAAGTAGTAAAAAGATCAGTGATTGCCAGGGGTCAGGGAGGAGGGAGGTATGAATAGACAGAGCACAGGGGATTTTTAGGGCAGTGAAATTACTCCGTATGTTACTATAATGGTGTTTACTATACATGGTCTTATTATACATTTGTCCCCACCCATAGAGTGTACAAAACCAAGAGTGAGACCTAATTTAAACTATAGGCTATGGGTGATAATGATGTGTCAATGTAGGTTCATTAGTGTAACAAATGTACCACTCTAGTAAGAGATGTTGATAATTGAGAAGGTTATTTATGTGTTGGGGCAGGGCGTTATATGGAAATTTCCTGTACCTCTTGCTCAATTATGTTGTGAAACTAAAACTCCTTCAAAAAATAAAATCTATTTTAAAATACATTAATATAATAAAAAAAGCTCCAAATAATAGGTATGGTATAACAATTTTCATAAAAAATAATATATACATAAATGTATACTTGTAGCTAGAACAAATGTAAAAGGCTGTACATCAAAATAATAGTAACACTTATCTTTGAATATGTACAATTTTATTTCCTTCTTTATAATTTTATTAATTTGTAACTTTTGTATAAGTTAGCAGGAAAGCTGTTTCTATTTTGAAAAACAAAGTTCTGTAAGTAAATATATTTTGTACATTGGTGATGTTTTTCCTTTTTCAAGCAGTATATGTTTGCATTAATGAACCAAAGATCAAAGATGTTTATATTTACAAAAAATATTTTTGTACTGTGTTCATTATTATTGTGAAGCTAGAAATCAATAACAAACTATTGATTTGGCCTGATCTTCTTGATTCGGAACGTTTTTTGCAGTATAAATATGTACCCCAAATCCATAAAACCAAATATAAGCCCTCCAAAATAAATGGATATTTGTGTTATTTCCCATCCTTCCTCAAGATTAATATATAAAGTCTTTAGTACGTGTATATTAGTTGTTCACTATAAAGAAAGGCTCAAATGATAGAATATTTCATAAAAAATACTGTCTTGAAAATTATAAAAAGGAAACTATGTCATAAAAAATACTGTTATTCCTGATAGAGAAGAACACATAAAACCATTATTTCCTCCTCCAGGAGCCTTTCAAGAGACTTCTAATAGAGATATCAGAAACTCTCCATTCAGTGAAACAATATGAACAAATAGGAAGGATTTTACTGCAAGAAGGTAGAGGAGACAGAAGTTGTTTAAAAAAAGCAACTTATCTCCATTGTAATTTCTTCATGAAGTATAAGCCAACATTTAAGTTACAGGTTTACTCACATTATTGTGGATATTCCTAAAGGTCTAGTCCACTTAGTATGTCATCATTTACTAACATGTACTCCCTCTGCTGGATTGTGGGCCATACAACAAGAAAGAACATTGGGCATGGACAAATAATTTCACTATTCTTGGTCTTTCTATCCATGTTGTGTGGAATATAAAATTATCAATAATTTTAAATCTTAAATAGATATAAATAAAATGTCATAACTTTGTGGCAGTCAACTTTTTTTGGCTTGGCCTGTCTACTGTTTTTCAAGGATCATGAAATGTATATTTATAAAGCCAGTGTGTCTTTTGAATTGGGCATTTGTAATTGTGATTTTTTACGGACTGACCATCATCTTTCCTTGATGTTGATATATTATTTTCCTTTTTACTTATTATTGAATCTTCTGTTTGGAAATCTACCTTACAGTTGTATGTTGGTTTATACATTCTTCAATTTCCAGGTAACTATAGTCCTGATTTTCCTAAAATAGTCACAGGTTACATATTGTCCTTGTAAGGGTATTGGATGGGAAATGGTCACCCTAAATGACATATTCATAATCTGCTTGTCACTACCTACCTGGGTATCAGCTTCATATGTTTGCTTCTTTGACAAAGTATAGACTGGTGAATTTCATCTATCCAACTCAGTCCCTTAACTTCCCTTGGAGTAAAATTAATCTGTGAACAAAATGGTAGATAAGCTAAAATATTTGGTGACTATGATAAAAAGCAGAAGCTGTTTTCCATTATTGAGAACTGCTACTTTTAGGAGGGTAACTGATGATGGCAAAGGGATACATACCTTGCCTGCTTACAAATTCTCAGATCTCTCTGGGAATGACACACTTTGCTTAGCCAAGAGGTATTCCCAATACTTTGTTCTTTGACGCTGTTCTCTGTCCCTTGTGTGCAGTTAAAAAGGACTGCTTTATTCTTGATTACTTTTTTCTTGATTTTGATGACTACAGAAACAAAAGGTACTAATGAATAAATAAAAGGCATACCCATGAATAAAATAAAAATGACTGCATTAAAAACAAAAATGAACATTCCACTTCTGAATTCTTTCTGGTGGAATAAATCAGTTAATAAAAGAAATTTAATTGAAAATGGACAAAGCATATCCGTGTTAAAATTATTTAAACTGCAGTGCTTATAAGTGAGACATTATGCATTCAATTTGCTCTGGGGTGCTCACGTTGCATCAGCAAAATGACTAGTTAGTTAATTAACTCAGATAATAATAATGGTATATATTAGTAAATAGAAAACCTAAAGTCCCAAAAGACTGTATCTAGACTACTGAAGAACTGTCTTGGACTTTATCTAAAGTGAGATAAAATTTCAGGGTCTATTTTAAAGCAAATTAAAATGAATAAATGAAATGAGAAAAAATCATCAAGATAAAACTTGCAAGTAGAAAGTAGATTACATGAATTCCATTAAAAGTTTAAAACCAAGTAAGACAGAAAAAAAATCACTTTATGGATGTCTACATAGAAAAATGTCTATATAGAAAAATCATTAGTGATTAGAATGCATTACATGAATTAGCCATTCATCTACTCTGTAATTGAAATATATTATCTTTCATATAAATGCTCAACTCCCAAAGTATTCACATGTGGTTCTGACATTTGTTAAACTAGTTTTCTTAAAGACTTAAGCATAAACCAAACTTAACAAAGATCATTTATACATTTGACAAGCTTAAAAAAAAAATTAAAGAACAAAAAGGGGAGAGCAGTTAAGTAGGGGGACCTTTTGTTTGCCCTATACCTCAAACACAGCTAGATAAATATCAAATCATTCTGAAAACCCAAGAAATAGATCTTAGAACTGAGAGAAAAAAACTACACAACTAGAGGGAGAAAACAGGCCACATAATGTGAGGTAGGAGGTGTGGAGACATGATCTGGGGAGAAAAGAACCACAGATGCTGCAGAGGGGAGGGAACACTGATTAGAGAGATGAAAAGAGGGGGTGCGGGAGAGAGTGAGAGAGAAAGAACAGCATGCAGGGAATTGCACAAGAAGAATACTTTCCCCAAAACCATTGACTGGGAAAAGAGAGGGGCTAATAATTGCAAGTTTAACAAGCAGCAGAGCTCAAGGTCTGAAGTTTTAGAAGTCTGCACCATCACCAGGGTGGAGCATGGTGGGCATAGTGGTGCTCCTATGGAGAAGGAGTGCAGAGGACTAGGAGCAGACAGCGTGGTCTGAGGGTCCCTTGGGTCACACTGGGAAAGACAGTTCCCCTTCTTGGAGTGCATTTGGGAGATGTGGCATTGCCTCTCTGGGGAAAAAAGACACTATTGAACTGCCCAGTTCATTAGCATAGTAGCAGAGACACCTGATGAGGACAGCTAACCTGGACAGCTGCTTTTTGCTACACTTAACCCTAAACTCTAAGACCCTGTGAGTTCGTGACTGCTCTTCTGGGACAAACCAGCACTAGGCACAGCTCAATGAGACCCTCCCACAGAGGATTAGCAAGGGTCTGTGCCATGCTGAGTCCCTAAAATTTGGAGTTTTGAAACCCAGCCAGCACATCTGAGATAAAACACAGGAGCACTGCACTGCCACGTGGGCAGACCTCTTGGACACGGACAAAGTGGAGACAGGATATAAGGGATGCCTGGGTCACATGAAGGGAGATTGTTTGCTCTTTTGTGAGGGCTTCCTGAACAGCGGCAAGAGTGAACTCCCCTTTCCAGGGACAAGAGAGCAGGCTGATACATTTTTCCCCCTGTGCATCAGCAAAGACAGACTTCAGTGAACAGCACAGCACCCATAGTGGAGGCTTCAACAGACTACAACAAACCCTGAGACCCCACCCCCTGGCCCCGGCAATCTACAGGTGCTTTTTTACTAGGGCAGGTGGGCCTGAGAGCCAGAGCAGCAACAGGTCCCTCTGCCAAGACCAGCACAAACCTCATGCATGCACTGAGTCTACTGACCACAGAGTTCCTCAAGCCTTCAACTCTAGTAAAATGGGATCTAGCCTCAATGAACAAGGAGACCAAAACATGCCTAGTTAAAGCTTGCCACACACAGAGCAGGACCCAAAATTTCCCCAATCAGTCAAGGAGAAACTCTGCAGAAGCCTGACCTGAAGGAAAAAGCAGTAAAAACACAACAGAAGAGTGTACATAGCATACACCAGAACTACTTCCTAAAGTATCAGGCCTAGGACACTATATGTCCTCTTATTAATAAAGCTATCAATAGCAAGAGCAGGAAACATAACAGACTTTCCTAACACACAGAAGACAGAGGCAGAGAAAAAAGTGCCAAGACAGTATGACTCAGCTCCTCCCCACCCCTAAAAAAAAAAAAAGAAAAATCATGGTCAGGAATCTAATCAAAACAGATATAAGTATCATGCCTGATCCAGAATTTAAAGCAACAATCATAAGGATACTAGCTGGGTTTGAGAAAAGCAGAGAAGACACCAGGGAGACTCTTACCACAGAGATAAAAGACCTAAAACCAGTCAGCCCAAAATAAAAAGTGCCATAACTGAGATGCAAAACTTACTGGATGTAATGAGTATAAGGAAAGAAGAAGTACAGGAATGAATAAGTGATATAGAAGATAAAATTATGGAAAATAATGAATCTGAAAAGAAGAAGCAAATAAAAATATTGGATCATGAATGTAGACTTAGGGAACTCAGCAAATCCCAAAAAGCATAATAACATTGGTACCATAGGAGTCCTAGAAAAAGAAAGAGAAAAGGGGGTAGAAACTTAAATTGCAGAAATTATAGCTGAAAATTCCCCTAAACTGGGGAAGGAGACAGACATCCAAACCCAGGAGGCACAGAGAACTCCTATGAAAATCAACAGAAGCAGGCCAACACTAAGACATATGTTAGTAAAACCTGCAAAATACAGAGATAAGGAAAAAATCCTGAAAGCAGCAAGGGAAAAGAACTCCCTAAACTACAAGGGAAGATAAATAAGGTTAGCAGCAGTTCTCTACACAGAAACTTGACAGACCAGAAGAGAGCAGCATGATATATTCAACATGCTGAATGGGAAAAATATGCAGCCAAGATTACTTTATCGAGCAAGGTTATCATTCAGAATAGAATGAGGGGTAAGGAGTTTTGCAGACAAATAAAAACTAAAGGAGTTTGGGACCACTAAACCAGCCATGCAAGAAATATTAAAGGGGTCTCTTTGAGTGGGAAAGAATGACCAAAAGCAACAAAAACTAGAAAGGAGCATAGAATATCCCCATAAACAACGACTTCACAGGTAATACAATGGAATTAAATTCATATCTATCATTAATCACTCTGAGTATAAATGGACTAAATGCTCCCATCAAAAGATATAAGGTATCAGAATACATAAAAAAACAAGACCCATTTATATGCTGCCTACAAGAGACTCACTATGGACCTAAAGACACCAACAGACTGAAAGTGAGGGGACAGAGAAACATTTATCATGCTAATGGACATCAAAAGAAAACTGGAGTAGCCATACTTATATCAGACAAACTAGATTTAAAACAAAGACTGTAACAAGAGAGAAGAAGCACTAGACCATAATAAAGGGGTCTATCAAACAAGAAGATTTAACAATTGTAAATATTTATGCTCCCAAATTGGGAATATATAAATAAATATATATATAAACGTAAAGAAACTCATTGATAATGATGCAATAATAGTAGAGGATGTTAACATTTCACTGACAGCAATGGATAGATCATCTAAGCAGAAAATCAACAAGGAAACAATGGGTTTGAATGACACACTGGACTGGATGGACTTAACAGATATATTCAGAATATTTCATCCTAAAGCAGCAGAATACACATTCTTTTTGAGTGCACATGGAACATTCTCTAGCATAGATCACATACTGGGTCACAAATCAACCCTCAACAAGTACAAAAAGATTGAGATCATATGATGCATATTTTCCAACCAGAGTGCTATGAAAGTTGAAGTCAACCACAAGAAAAAATTTGGAAAGGACATAAATACATCGAGGTTAAAGAACATCCTACTAAAGAATGAATGGGTCAACCAGGAAAATAAAAAAAAAAAAAAAAGAAATAAAAAAAATATATAGAAATAAATGATAATGAAAACCCAACAGTCCAAAACCTTTAGGATGCAGCAAAAGCAATCATAAGAGTATAGCAATACTGGCCTACATTAGGAAGCAAGAAAAGTCTTAAATACACAGCCTAAAATTACACCTATAGGAGCTAGAAAAGGAAAAGCAAATAAAGCCTCAACCAGTATAAGGAGGGAAATAATAAAGATTAGAGCAGAAATAAATGGTATAGAAACAAAAAATCAATAGAATACATCAATGAAACTAGGAGCTGGTTCTTTGAAAGAATTGATAAAATTGATAAAACCCTAGCCAGATTTAATCAAAAAGAAAAGAGGACCCAAATGATATAATCACAAGTGAAAGAGTAGACATCACAACCAACAACACAGAAATACAAACAATTATAAGAGAATATTATGAAAAATTATATGCCAACTAATTAGGCAATCTGGAAGATATGGATAAATTCCAACAAACATATAAACTACCAAAACTGAAACAGGGAGAAATAGAAAATTTGAACAGACCCATAGCCAGCAAAGAAATTAAATCAGAAATCAAAAATCTCCCAACAAACCAAAGTCCAGAGCCAGATGGCTTCACAGGGGAATTCTCCCAAACATTTAAAAGAATTAATACTTATTCTTCTCATACTGTTCCAAAAAATGGAAATGGAAGGAAAACTTCCAAATTCATTCTAGGCCAGCATTACCTTGATTCCCAAACCAGACAAAGACCCCACTGAAAAGGAGAATTACAGGCCAATACCCCTGATAAACAGGGATGCAAAAATTCTCTTTAAGGTACTAGCAAATTGAATCAAACAGGACAGTCAAAGAATTATTCACCATGATCAAGTGGGACTTATTCCTGGGCTAAAGGGGTTGCTGAATATTTCCAAATCAATCAACATGATTCACCACATTAATAAAAGAAAGTATAAGAACCATATGATGCTCCCAACAGATGCAGAAAAAGCATTAGACAACTTACAGCATTCATTCTTGATAAAAACCCTCAACAAAGTAGGGATAGAGGGAACATACTCAACATCATAAAGGCCATATAGGAAATACACACATCTCACATCATCCTCAATGGGGAAAAACTGAGAGATTTTCCTCTATGGTCAGGAACAAGACAGGTATATCCACTCTCACCATTTCTGTTTAACATAGTCCTGGAAGTCCTAGCCTCAGCAATCAGACAACAAAAAGAAATAAAAGGTATCCAATTTGGCAAGGAAGAAGTAAAACTTGCATTATTCACAGATGAAATCATAGTCTATGTACAAATTCCAAAACACTCCACCAAAAAATTTGCTAAAAGTGATACATGAATCAGCAAAGTTGCAGGAGAAAATATCAATATACACAAGTCTGTTGCATTTCTATACACCAGTAATGAAGCAGCAGAAAGAGAAAACAAGGAATTGATCCCATTTCCAAATGCATCAAAAACCGTAACATACCTAGGAATAAATTTAAGCAGAGGTAAAAGATCTGTACCCTGAAAACTATAGAACACTTATGAAAGAAATTGAGAATGACAAAAGGATTTGGAAAAACTTTCCATGCTCATGGATTGGAAGAACAAATATTGTTAAATTCTATTCTACCCAAAGCAGTCTACACACTTAATGCAATCCCTATCAAATTCCACCAGCATTTTTCACAGAGTTAGAACAAAGAATCCTAACATTTGTATGGAACCACAAAAGACGCCAAAGAGCCAAAGCAATTTTGAAAAAGAAGAACAAAGCTGTAAGCATCATAATTCCAGACTTCAAGCGATATCAAAAAGCTTCAGTGATCAAGACAGTATGGTACTGGCACAAAAACAGACACATAGATCAAAGGAACAGAATAGAAAACCCAGAAATGGACCCACAACTCTATGGTCAACTAATCTTTGACGAAGCAGGAAAGAATATCCAACGGAAAAAAGATAGTCTCCTCAACAAATAGGGTTGGGAAAACTGGACAGCAACATTCAGAAGAATAAATCTGGACAAATTTCTTATACTATACACAAAATAAATTCAAAATGTTAGAAACACCTAAATATGAGACCGGACACCATCAAAATCCTGAATGAGAACACAGGCGGCCCACTTCTTTACATCAGCCATAGCAACTTCTTACTAGACAAATTTCTGGAGCCAAGGGAAACAAAAACACAACTGAACTATTGGGACTTCATCAAGATTAAAAGCTTTTGCACAGTGAAGGAAACAATCAACAAAACTAAAGAAAAAAAACATTTGGAATGGGAGAAAATATTTGCAAATGACATTTCTAATAAATGGTTAGTATCCAAAATCTATAAAAAACTTATCAAACTCAACACCCAAAAAACAAATAATCCAGTTAAGAAATGGGCAGAAGGGGCGCCTGGGTGGCTCAGTCGTTAAGCGTCTGCCTTCGGCTCAGGTCACGATCCCAGAGTCCTGGGATCGAGTCCCACATCGGGCTCCCTGCTCCGCGGGAAGCTTGCTTCTCCCTCTGCCGCTCCCTGCCACTCTGCCTGCTTGTGATTCCTCTCTCTCTCTCTGTGTCAAATAAATAAATAAAATCTTTAAAAAAAAAAAAAAAAGAAAAGAAATGGGCAGAAGACATGAACAGACATTTTTCCAAAGAAGACTTCCAGATGGCTAACAGACACATGAAAAGATGCTCAACATCACTCATCGTCAGGGAAATATAAATCAAAACCATAATGAGATACCAACTCACATATGTCAGAATGGCTAAAATTAACAACACAGGAAACAACAGATGTTGATACGGATGCAGAGAAAGGGAAACCCTCTTGCACTGTTAGCGGGAATGCAAACTGCTACAGCAACTCTGGAAAACAGTATGGAAGTTCCTCAAAAACTTAAAATAGAACTACCTTACAACCCAGCAATTGCACTACTAGGTATTTACCCAAAGGATACAAAAATACTGATTTGAAGGTCACATACACCCCGATGTTTATAGCAGCATTATCAGCAATGGCCAAATTATGGAGAGTTCAAATGTCCATCAACTGGATAAAGAATGGTGTGTGTGTGTGTGTGTGTGTGTGTGTGTGTGTAATGGAATATTACTTAGTAATTAATAATAATGAAATCTTGCCATTTACAACATCATGGATAGAGCTAGAGTGTATTATGCTAAGCGAAAAAAGTCAGGGATATTTTATTACACTTATATGTGGAATTTAAGAAACAAAAGAGATGAATATACATGATGGAAAAAAAATAAGAGAAGGAAGCAAACCATGAGAGACTCTTAGCTATAGAGAACAAGGCTTGATGGAGGGGAGTGATGGATTAAATGGGTGATGGGTATTAAGGAGGGCACTTGTGATGAGCACTTGGTATTATATGTAAGTGATGAATCACTGAACTCTACTCCTGGAACCAATATTACCCTATATGTTAACTAAATAGAATTTAAATAAAAATTGAATCAAATAACAAAGAAAACAAGGAGGGCCTGAAAGTCTCTAAAGATGAAGCGGTTTGATGGAGCAATCAGAATTTTGAGTAGTAGAAGAAATATGAGTAATTAACACAACAGTATTTCTATATCTTAAGGTTAACAAAGTAAAGCTACAAGTTAGCTCTGAACAAGAAAACCCTGAGCTTAGTTGTCTAATGTTACCAAAAGTCACATGAGAAGGGCTAAATGAGCAGTTTATTAGAAAAAAATCATTTGATTTAAGAAACTAGTGTCCCCTAGTCCTGTAAAGATTAAAAGATAAAGCAATAATGAGATAAGTATTTGGGAGCTAAAAGTGATAGGAGGAGTGTCTTTTGAAGGAAAGAATAAAATAAGAAAGGGAGGACAAAAAGGAAAGGAAGGGGGAGGATTGATTCTAAATGACCTATCACGGGGATTTACAGTTGCACTGTGAAATTATACGTGAAATATTTTTATCATAGGGCTCTAAGCAAGGAAAATGAGATCCCTGATAAATTCTCTTGGAAATTAATATTTTTTAGGCTTGCTGTTAATAATTTTTCTGATTTCTCATTGTAATTATTCCCAATTACTATGTATAAATCCTTTTTCAGATGGATTTCAAGGTCCATACAAATATTCTGAAAGCAAATGTATTAGAAATTATATATATATAAACATACACACCTGAAATAGTAATCTGCTCATTTTGATTATTTTAATTCTCTAAATCGGGTGTCAGTAATATTTCAGGAGTGAGATGCCTAATTGCTGACTTCTGTCCTTCTCTTATGCATTGCAGAGACAGGTGGTATGAACAAAGAACTCCAGGAAGATACTTGCATTTAAATAGCTCCCCATTTTTTCCAAACAACTGTAAATTAATTATATAAACAAGCTTAAATGTCTTTCCTTTAAAGCCTATTATGAGCTAGGCATTATGCTAAGCGCTACTGATAGAATCAAGCAAAACAGACATGCTCCCAGCCCTAATGTAGCATGAATGCATGGTGAAAACTTCTTTCAGCAGCCCTAAGGTGCCCATAGTTCACATTCAGAATTAAATTTGAAAAGATAGTTATTTGCAAACCATGGTACAAGAAGTAAGAACGCTATTAAAATAAACTGCTCTTGGGGCGCCTGGGTGGCTCAGTCAGTTACACCTCCAACTCTTGATTTCAGCTCAGGTCTTGATCTCAGGGTCATGAGATTGAGCCCCATGTGGGGCTCTGAACTCAGTGGGGAGTCTGCTTAAGATTATCTCTCTCCCTCTCCCTCTGCCCCTTTCCCTGCATTTCTCTCTCTCCCTCTCTGAAAAAATAAAATAATCTGCTCGTTTCCCTAGCGTTGACAATCAGTTACTGAGAAACACCAAATACAATAAATTTTTTGAAGGCTGAAAAAGAAAAATTGCTCTCTAGTTGGCTTACACAGTTGATTCTCATCAATTACAATTCTGAGAATTCTAAAGGAGAGTTGGTGAATAAAGAAAAGATTAAATGTAAGTACTTCTTTTCTCAATATGTCTGTTATCTCATCATTAAACTATGAACTCCTTGAGGGAAGGACCGTTTCCTAATCATCTTTGATTCCCCAGTTTATAGACCAGAGCATAGTATGGACTGTGTGCTCAATACTTCTTGGAGAATTGACAGAATATTGAATTCACCACACTACAATAGATACAGTTTCTATTTGTGCATCTGATACTTGCAGGCGAGAACTGAAAGTATAATTATTTAAGAAAGACATCTCATGAGGTTTTAACTGCATTAATTAAAAAAAGAATTACATGTTTAGGAAAGCAGCAATGTCACTGGGTAGATTTCACTCTGGTTCTAAATAGTCAGCTTTTCCACTACTTTGTGGTGATACCAGCTGCTGGAACATAATCTGAAAAAAAAAAAAAAAAAAAAAAACTTCAGTGTGTCACATTTTGACAAATATGATTGTTGGGTTATCTTTAGTAAGTAAAATAAAATTTTCACTTTAACTTTTGGGCACCTGGGTGGCTCAGTTGGTTAAGCAACTGCCTTCGGCTCAGGTCATGATCCTGGAGTCCCTGGATCGAGTCCCACATCGGGCTCCCTGCTCAGCAGGGAGTCTGCTTCTCCCTCTGACCCTCCTCCCTCTCATGCTCTCTGTCTCTCATTCTCTTTCTCGCAAATAAATAAAATCTTAAAAAAAAAAAATTAAAAACTTTTAAATGCTTTTATTAACCATTTTGTAAAGAATACAATGTAAATGGACAACTTCAAAATAGTTGAAAAGGATTTTGGAAAGATGCTTTTGGAAAGCATCTCAAGGTAGTAAATTTAGTCATGAAGTTTTTATGCATCTAGACTCTCCAGCTTGGGTTACCAATTTTCCTTTCATTTATTTATGGCAAACTCAACACATAGAACTTTTAGTGATGCTGTCCAAATAATTGAATTAAATAAAATGTGTCAAATCAAACTGAATTTACTTAATATCTATTTATATATATATAAATATATAAAAATATATATTTAGTCATTATTTAATAAAGATAGTCTTGAACGTAGGTTTTGTTAAATGAGAGATGAGAATTTTAATATTTGAAGCATTTAACGTATATTACATAATTTTCCTCAAACTGTCTTTATAATAATATTTTAATAGACATGAATGTTGAAATATTTTCTTTCATCTTTTAAGGAAAAAAAACCCTAAACTTCCAAAAATGGAGTTAAATAGGTGATGTGGATTAAGGAGTGCACATGTGATGAGCACCAGGTGTTGTATATAAGTGCTGAATAACTAAATTGTACACCTGAAAATAACATTACACTATAGGTTAACTAACTGGATTTTAAAAAATAAAAAAATACAGAGCTTCTATCACAAACATACCATATAATCTCAGATTCTAAGTTAAATAAATTTTGATTAAGAAAATAAAGTTTTATTGAAATCTTAGGTAACATTTACTCAAGACAAATATCAGAAACAGTAAAAATTCTTACTTTTGTATCTTCAGTCAAATCTACATATAAACAGTGCATATATTTCAGATATTTAAAACCTCTTGGGTGCCTGGGTGGCTCAGTTGGTTGAGCAACTGCCTTCAGCTCAGGTCATGATCCTGGAGTCCCGGGATCGAGTCCTGCATCAGGCTCCCTGCTCAGCAGGGAGTCTGCTTCTCCCTCTGACCCTCCCCCCCTCTCATGTACTCTCTCTCTCCTCTCATCCTCTCTCTCAAATAAATAAATAAAATCTTAAAATAAATAAATAAATAAATAAAACCTCTTATTGCCGTACGTGAAAACTAACAAAAGAAGTAAAGTATCTTTGTCCAGGTATGAAATTTTCAACCATTTTTACATGCAGACCACAGATACGGCTCTTTTCTGGAAAATTATTATGATCTCATCAGCACCAGAATGCATTCAACACAATGCACTGTCAAACAAGAACATAAAGTTTTAAGTAAAACTGAGTGAAATAACCTTTGTAAGACTCTAATACTACAAGTATAATTCCCTAAATTACTCCTTTTTATGCACGAAATTATTCATTCACTAGTTACTTGGATCCATTTTCTAATACACCTTCCAATTGAATAATTATTTAAAATAGTAGAGACAGGGCGCCTGGGTGGCTCAGTTGGTTAAGCGACTGCCTTCGGCTCAGGTCATGATCCTGGAGTCCCTGGATCGAGTCCCGCATCGGGCTCCCTGCTCGGCAGGGAGTCTGCTTTTCCCTCTGACCCTCCCGACCCTCCCCCCTCTCATGTGCTCTCTCTCTCAGTCTCTCTCTCTCAAATAAATAAATAAAATCTTTAAAAAAATAAAAAAATAAAAAAATAAAAATAAAAAAATAAAATAGTAGAGACATTAAGCAGAAAAATACTTCACAGAGAAGTTCAAAGAGACATAGTAAGACAGTGGAGAAGAACACAGAATACAGCTAGCAATAGCAAAACTGTGAAGCAAGATGTGTTTAACAGATATGACCTACATCCTTTGTGTCTCTTTGTAAATCCTCCTTCCCTTGCTAGAGGTACAGGGCCTTTGGGCAAATCAGGCCTAGCCTGAGGTAGAAAAAAATAATCTGATAAATTTATTCATGAAAATTTCTTAATGATTATAAAGACACTTCCACCTTTTTTGTCACCCTTTCAAAATTTTAATCATAGACACTCAACATAGGAAAGAATCTTAAGGGTCATCTAGTTCAGTACTTCCAAAAATTTCCATTCCCCAAATCAGTAAATTTCCTTTTATTTTGTAAATGTTTATAAGTTACCAACTTGTTTTGCTAAGTAAGAATATTTAATTTTTTTTCTAACATCATCATTTCAAAAAGGAAAAGACATTTTAAAACGAAAAAGGTGAATAAATTTAGCTGCATAAAAATTCACATTTTATACATTTTATTTGTTTTTCTCATTATGCCAACATTTGATTATTCTGTCTAATAGCCCTACATGCACTTGCCCAGATATTTGAACATCTCACATGACAGAGAATCTGTTATGTCCTGAGACAATCTATTCCATTTTTGGTCAGCTGTGACTGTTAGAAAGTTTTGCTTTGTATTTAGACAAAGTTTGCCTCCTTTTTACTTCCGTTAATTGATTTAATTCTGCTTCTTGGAGTCTTAATCAAGTTGAATCCTTCTTCTATAGAGTATTTCTTTAGACATTTGAAGACCTCTGTTCTCCACCTCCACCCCCAAGCCTTCATTACACAAAATAATCTTTTAACAAGCTAAATATCCTCCATTTTCTTTAGCTGCTCTTCATGTGATGTGGCCTCGCTTCATTTTTATCACCTTGGTCAATCTTACCACTTCAAGTCTTTTCTATGACTGACATGACTGATTGAATGAATGTTTATACCTCTCTGAATAGAATTCAGTTTATCAATTACCCTCTTCAAGTGTGGCACTAATAGCTGGATTAGATCTTTAGAGGCCCCACATATCAAGAAGATATGGGTTTCAAAAAAAAAAAGGAGATATGGTTTCATTTCTCTGCACCTCCCAATGTCATATAAAATAAAACAGAACTAAAAATTAATTAATTAATTAATTAAAAAAATAAAGCAGAACTAAAGATCAGATAAAAAACATGATTTAAAAAAAAAAAAAAACACAAAATTAGATGAGGGCTGAAATTTAAATATTACTAAGCACATAATGGTGGCACCGGAACTGAGCCCAGTACTCAAGGTGTAGTTTGATATGCATGGAACAAAATAAGTTATTACTTCCCTTAGACACAAGGTCTTGATTACAGGGAGCAACCACAAATTGTTTCCTTAACTAGCCAATCCAATCAACAGAATAGTAAACTCTGTCAAATAACTTAATTGAGTAATTCTTTACTAAATTGTTTGAATCCACAGACTCTTCCAGTTGTAACATATGTAAGACACAGTAGTAGTATTCTCTATGGTTTCACTCCTTGCCCATGTTGAAAAACTCATCTTAATCAACTTTATAAAGTTAGCTATTAAAAAGAATAACATTTTCTTTTCAACTTTATCTCTTATCAGCGTAGTCTTTTATTTTACCTCCAGGCCTGCTGCTGATTTTTCCTCAAAATGAACACTTTGGTGTGGAAGGAACTATTGTTTCATTGAGTAGGTTTCTCTTTTGACTTTTCAGCAGAGTTTGCAGTGAATAAAAAAAGAAAAGGAAAAAACCTTTCTACTTTTCTTCATCCTACCTCTGTGTTCTATTACTCTAAACTCTGCAGAGAAAAACAAATCCTACTTCTTTGGGTTTGTTTATGTTTTATTTTGCTTTGTTTTTCTTTCTCTTTTTGAAAACATACAAAAATCATACCATTTATTTGTTCTGTTTTATTTCATGTACTGCTTTTAATAGAGTGTATTTAATAGAGTGTATTTTAATAGGGTGTATTTAATAGAGTGTCTAAGAAAGGTTAAGGACAGGAAGAAAAGATATACTCCATTTATGCAAGTATTATAATTATTTTCTGATTCTGAACTTAATTTCTCTCATAAAACCTGATATGAGAATTTAAAGTTCCAAACATTCATTCACTCACTCAATATGTTTCACTGTTAATAATTTAATAAAATAAAGGAAGATAGCTTACTTATAACATGAGATTTTAAGGTGAAGAGAGATGATTTGGAGAAGGCAAACAAAAAACAGCTTCTGGTAGTGTACAAATCTTTCAAGAGTAATTTTAGAGGAAATGTGTCATAATATTCAATTGTCAAATTATTGCTGCCAAGAAGGGAGCATGGCACAATAAAACTCTTAAAAGATCTAGATTTGAATCTCTATTTTTCCACTTCCTTAGACCTCAGTTAGTACATGTTCAAAATAGAGAAAATGATAATACTGGCTTTTACTACATCACAGAGTTTGTGAATTTCAAAGGAGATACAGGATGCCTTTCCTAACGATCCTCCAAGCAATATAAGGCTTTCAGACTGCACAGTCTTGTAAGAAGCACCTTGTATTTCTTTTTTATGGTATTATTTTTTAATTTAAATTAATAATTTATGTTATTGTTTTTAATGTCTATAATTCCTTTCAGACTAAACTCCTTGAGTGTTGGGAATGCTTGCTATCTTGTATACATACTGTCTTATTTCTGACAAAGAATGGAGTACACTACACAAAGTAGTCAACGTATAAATATTTGATGAATGAATGAAAACACTTTGTAAACTTTATAGCAGTTTACTGATTTTGCTATTGCCATGTTCTCTTAAAAGTGATGACAAAAAATCAGACTGCATTCTTATCACAAAAAAAGAACAAACTAAAAAATGTGGAGGTTATGAGTATATTTAGTACTTTGAATATGGTGATGATATCATGGGAGTATGCATATGTGCTAAATTATCAAAATGTATAAATAAAAAATGTGTACTGTGTATATAACAGTTGTACCTCAATGGAGCTTAAAAACAAAAAAAAAATAATAATTAGAAATCTAAATGGAATTATAACCTTATCATTTTTAACATTAAAATATCAGAACAACTAGTTAAATCAGTGAATTCAAATAGACTGAATTATTAATATTCTTATAAATACCAGTGTTTTCCTTCATCAAACATTACTTTTTTTCTATCCTAATGATATAAGCTATTCTCAAACATATTATATATATATATATATATATATATATATATATATATATATTCAAATACACACTGTGGTACAGTTCTCTTGGATTTTAAGTGACTTTAAAGAGTGGTACCATTCCAAGTGCTGAATAACTAAACTATGATAAGAACTTATTTCTTTCCCTGCATCCTCACTTCCTTCCCTGTTTGTGGCTTCACATCCTGGAGCTTCATTATGGCAGCAGTCAAAAGGGCTCAGTGACCAAACCTAAAGGATTAATTCCTCTGAGCAGTGTATTACATAAGCTATTTCTATAAGCCACAAATCCCTCTATATGCCCTTTCTGCACTCCCCCTAACCCCCCACCAACATGCACATACAGATGTATTCCACTCTAATAAAGTTCACAAAGGGCTCAACAGACAAAAAATTTTAAAAATACTATATTTGCTTACAATTTGTTGTGTTTCACTATTGCAGAGTACATTTTCATAATGTGCAACATCATCATTATGCAATAATGTAAAACGTCTCTCATATTTTACAGAAAATTATTGTCTCTGAAAGTTGTTAAAAGATAGTTATTTTATTTTTTTAATTTTTAAATATAACTCATCTCATGAGTTTATTCTGATATTTCCAGTTCAAATATAGTACTACACGATTTCACTGAAAAAAATATAGTTATTTTAATTTGCACAGACTGAAAGGTGATTCCAAAGTTTAATCTGAAAGGAGAGTCATGATGACCTCTGGTAACTAGTTTGATGGCTTAAAGAAAAATGTCATCTTTTATTTTTTATAAGGAAAAGCATATAGTCATAAACCGTATTCAACTAGGGAATATATGAGGGATTCTATATAATATAAAGAGAGGAAATGTAACTTCCTTATTTAAAATTAAATCTGATAGAATTAGTAGTCATGTTATTAGAGACAAGATAAATGTCAAGAATTCATTACTTTGTTTCAAGCTTAGTTTATCAGAAATCTGTCCTATGACACATAATAACTTGTACTGTTCTGCAGGTTATTTGATAGCAAGTTCAACAGTGTAGGTGAGTGACAATGTGAGCTGCATGATAATGGCTCTCCAGGGAAATTGGCCTATAGGACACAGTTAGGCATATATGAACCTTTATTCCAATGGCAGAAAAAATATTCAAAAGTTTATTTTTGCCCTCATAAGATCATCAGCTAATATGCAGAAAGTCAATTCAAACAAGGAGGTAGTCTTGGAAAAACGACATTAAAAAAACAATATATTGACTTTCTGGTTTAAACTGAAAATATTCAGCATTGTGTGTGTTGAAAGACATGAAGTTATTGTATATAACAAAATTTATATTATGCATTTTTCATCTGTTACAGAACGATATATTAAGAGGAATGGTAGTCCAATTTGATTTGGTATTAAAAAAATAGAAGAATTAATGAGCAAGCATATAAACTGTTTTAATTTTTCCTTATACAATAAAGATCAACATATGAATATGAACTCCACTAGCTCAAAGGTTTGCTGAAAACAAATCTATCGAAATATTTTAAGTTTACTGCACAATTCAAAGATAGACATTAATATATAGTAGTGTTTTTCTCCAAGAAGTTGTATTAAGCTTGAAATTTGAAATTAAAAAAATTAAAAGGAATTTGAAATTTAGTGGATACCTGATTATTTTCCAGTATATGGAAAACATATTAGAAATGTGTAAACAGAAATGTATAAATTAAATTCCAATTTAAGCATATGTATCATTCTTCTCAAATGATAGAGACAGCTCTTTTAAGCCTTTAGCTATGGAGATGCTGGTAAATGGCTGCCCACCCTTACATAGTGATATAAAAACTCCCACAGCATGACCCTTCCTTTTGAGTTGTTGCTGTGCATTGGAACTTTGGATAGGTTAATTAAGTCTCCCTTTTCCCTAGGATCTGTAGATTTACAACTTTAATATTTCTGCTTATTACAAGACATTCATGTTTTCCTTGAAAAGTTTATGTGAGGAAGAGTAATGAATTTTTTGAGAGGTTTGCAATCATTGTATTAAAGAACAAAAAATGAGAGAAGGTAAGAAATAAGAGGTGATAGCTAAATTGTGTTGGTCCAAACTCGAGTAGATCATAATGAGGTGAAGGGAAGTGGGCAGGGAAGAAAGAGCACCATTAATTGTGAAGTCAGATGCTGTAGGGAAGTCAAAACTTACACCACAGGGTGTAGAGAGAACAATCTTAAATTGTAAAGGGGCCTTGCTAGAAATTCCTTTTGTTTTTGTATGCAGCACTGCCATATGTTTCAGTTACCTAAGACTGACTTGGACATATGAACTTATAAGGGTACTGATTTTCACCAAATCAGCCTTATTGGCAAATATTTAAATTTCTTCTGTTTTCTTCACAACTCAATTTGGAAAATAAGAACAACCCTTGGCTTTATGTCTGGTACAAATGTCTCTATGGTTGAATATTTTAAACCACATTCATCAGCAAAGCAAAGAAGCTTTCATGTTCGATGCCTTCTCTCTGCATCAAGCCTTTTTGACATGAATAAAAACTTAAAAGACTTCAAAAATAGTTATAAGCATATATGTTTAGCCAAGTAGAGGGTTCTGCCAATATAGGATGTAAAATAGTCTAAAATAACAGTAGTTTACATGGATTTCAAAGAAAATAATATATAATATATAAATTATTTTATTTATGAAAAATTTAATTAAATCATATATTCAAATGGATTTTTTTCACTGATCCTCAAATACATCCCCTACATTAGAGGAAACAAGTAAGCCTAAAGAGTGCTTTTGCACACAAGAAACCATCCACATTGTATCTAGTCAAGCTGTGGAACACTTTTGAGAAATACAGAAAAAGTGTGGGTCATAGAAACCTCTGTATGGTTTTGCTGAATTGTTGTTTTTAAGAAACTCATTCCAAAGCAAAGGAAAAAAATCACAGAGCAACTGGGAGCTTTTTAAAATTTATGAATTATACTTGCAAATGCAACCAAGAATGGACCACCAAATTATCAGACAAAATGTCAAATCAAGGTTTAACTTTTCCTTGTGATAAACTCCTTCAGTTAATCTATTTTGCTGAGAATTAGGGTATCCAGACCTAAATACTGAATAATCAGATAATAATAAATCACTTCCATTATCTTACCTCAATTCAGAGTGGAGAGCCATTTTGCTACCAGGGTATAAATTCAGAACTACCTCATTTCTTGTTGAAATAACAACCTCCTAAATGACCTACCTCTCCTGGCTTTTCTGATGCCCATTCCATTCTGATGTCAGAATCATCTTTGTAAAATGCCAGTTTGCTTGTGGCATGCTCCTGCTGAAATTTTTTTAATGACACCCTATTGCTCACAGGTTAATGTCCAAGTGCCTTAGCTAAAAGTAGGTCAAAACTACTTTTCTTCAATCATTTCCATCCCCCATCCCTTCTGCAGTCTTACTCCTCTCTTCTGTATCTGGTAAATGTCTGTTTGTCATTCAAGGCCGAGGTTGAATGTCACCTCTCTTATGAATCTTCCTATGACTTTCCCCCAAATGAATTAGTCAATTTCTCCTCTGAGTTCCTATAAAACTTAACCCATGCAATATGCATAGTGGGAAGGGCATGAGAGGGAAAAGGAGTAATTGTAGAACAATGGATTTCATAAAAAATGTACCTAAGAGGCTGCCAACTGTAGCCCCTACTTTAACCAAAACACATTAAATCTTATATTTTATATACATTATACATTCTGGTAAAGATCTTATTTCAACAAATGTTATGTCTCAAGGAAAGAGGCATCATAAAACACAAGTGTAGTGGAAAAAACATAACCTTTGGAGGCAGAGAGTACTAAGTTTTAAATAATTACTTTTCCACTTACTAGATGTATGGCTTTGGGCAAATCAATTCTTCTACCTACTTCTCTAATATCATCACTTGCCACTTACCTCCTTGCAAGTTACACTTAAGTTGAGATGAGCAATTAGAGGCTTTATAAACATTTCACACTATTTCATACCATATTCAAACAAGCCAGTCCATGTTTCTGGAATGCTTTTATACCACTACTTTCCTGTCAAACTCTTTCATATTTCCAGAGCCAGTTGAAGTATTATTATCTCTCTTAAGTCTAACCTCAGGCAGAGCTTGATAGTCTCATGTCTTTGAGCTCACTTTGTGATATACAAACTCTATTATATGTTGTCACTCTGTGTTTCCTGTATCTAGGACTGGGTAAGTTCCAATATAACCCTATTAATTGTTATAATATTGCAATACTGTATAAAATGTGGTTAAGATCCAGTGTCTCAAACCAAATCCCTTTTGCCTCTTGTCATCTCAGTTCTTCACCTAGGACACCCCCTTCAAACCTCCAATGACCAAGCAATTAAAGGATTAATACTTGAACTCTGGAACTCTGCTCTAAGTAAGGCTTGCATTTAATATGATCCATCAGTGCCAATGTTATCCTTATTGTTAATATCTGAACATGGTTTCTGCTTATCTTCTTATTAGAAGATGAATCACCTGAGAGCATGGTTTGGGTTGTTCATCCTTGTATCTTTGATGATGGAACCCCTGTTGCTCCAACTGTTAACTATCTGGCTATTCCTTCATTTCAGTATTCCTCTCCCTTCTGTATCAATTATCTTCTACCCTCATGAAATCCTTACCTAGGCCTACCCTACTTGGACCTATGACTGGGTTTTACCCTTACTTGATCTTTACATACAAAAACTACTTCTTTTTCTCAGTTGCACATATAGGAAAATGTAAAAGTAGTTTTTGAGTGAAAAGCATATATTTGTGTATGTATTGTTAACTATAAACTATAATAAAAATTAACGTGGTTTACAAATACATCTCACAAAACACAGATGCTTAATGAATACATTGTTTTCAATTATTTATCAATAAGTACTGCTTTATTTTTTTGTCCTTTACCCCCACTCCTTATTTATTGTCCAAAATGTTACCACTAACTATTCTATACAGCACCCACTGTACATTCTGAAAAGATTATCCCATCTCATATATGAATCACTGCTGAATACAATTCCTATAATATTGCAACTATCAAAATCCTCCTTGGAAAGATAGCTGCTATGAATGAGAAAATAATCTCTTAAATTTAAATTAATATCAAAATACATAAAAGAGTTGAAACAAGGGTTTTCTTAAATAAAAATACTATCATTGATCTAGAAACTTGAAGTAGAACTTGATTTACATCCAAAAAATATAATTACAGTCATGAGAAGATTCTGGTGGATGCTAATTTTCACTATGGAATCACCCTATTTTCTACATCAATCTTTTAAGGAAAATTATCTGTACTTATATTAGACCAAGCACAAAATAAAATATGATTATTGTAATAGTAGTAGAATTTTCATTATTTGAAAGTTGCATGCTATGCTGTTTTTATTTGTTAACTGATTCATTCATTACACAAACATACGTTGAATATTAGTTCTGTGCCAGTTGCTAAGAAAACACAAATATATTGTATGATACTAAAGTGTCCAAAGTAGCAAACCAACATATTTTTTTAAAAAAGTATTTATGTGAAAGTCAATTAACTGCTAAGACTTACCCTTCCTTCCAGAGCACAGTCAAAAAACAGAAAAAAAGGTAAAAATAAAAATATCCTTTGAAGACATGCTCCTTATAATGGTAGACAAAAACTTAAAAGGATAAAAAAAAAAAACAATTAATTGTCAAAACAAAACAAAAAGGTCAGTATGTAATGATGAATGTTTATTTCATCAGGATAAAGTAAATGAATGTACTAAATGAATACATGCCTAATACCATAAACAAAACTGAATAAACATATAGGATAATTAGACAAATCCACAATCATATTAAAGGTTTTAACACACCTGTATATGCAATTGATAGAACATGGAGAGAAAAAAATCATTATAAATATAGATTGTAATATATAATAATTATATATAATATATTATACATAATATATATTATATATATAATAATATAAATATTATTACTAAAAAACTAGACTTCATGCAGATATGTTTACATCAATGTACCCAAAAGTGCAGAACACACATTCTTTTCAAGAACACATGGATTATTTCTTTTTAAAAAAGACCATATATGCGCCCTAAAAGGAAATATCAACATATACCAACTACCTGGAATAATGCGGAATGTGTCACAATGCAAATATGGTCAAAGGAGAAAAAAAAAGATAACCAGAATCATCTCCATAACTCTTAAAATTAAGAATACATTTTTAAATAATTTATTAGACAAAAAAATAATGGAAAAAAAAGAAAATATTTTAACTAAATAATAATGAGAATACTAAGTATCAGAACCTGTGGGGGTCAGAAAATGAGTAGTCTTAAAATCTTATATTAGAAAAAATATAGAAATTAGCTTATAATTCATCTTAAGAAATTAAGAAATGGATATCAAAATAAACCCAAATAAAGTAGAAGAGAAAAATAAGATAAATTAAGAGATTAATAAAGAAACAATCTTACCATAAAGATTGGAAAAGCTAACAGTTAGTTCTCAAAAAGATTTATAATACACACCCCTCTTACAAATGAGCAAGAAAAAAAAAAGTAAACACAAGTCACCAGGATCAAAAATTAAAAAGGGACAAAACCAAAAATCCTTCAGTAATTATAAAGATAAGAGATTATTGTGATTAAAAGCATGACACTCCAAGTAGAACATTTAGTTGAAATCAACATATTTCTAGAAAAATGCAGGTTATCAAAACACCAAAAAAAAAAAGAAGAGTGATTATTTTTATAATGAATAAAGACATTTAATTCACATGCTAACATTCTCACTAAGGAAATTCATACCCAGATAACTTCACCATTGAAAGAAGTAGCTTTAGGCCATATGCACCCCAATGTTCATAGCAGCAATGTCCTCAATAGCCAAACTGCGGAAAGAGCCAAGATGCCCTTCAACAGATGAATGGATCAAGAAGATGTGGTCCACAGATACAATGGAATATTATGCAGCCATCAGAAAGGATGAATACCCAACTTTTACATCACATAGTTGGGACTGGAGGAGATTATGCTAAGTGAAAGAAGTCAAGCAGCAAAAGTCAATTATCATATGGTTTCACTTATTTGTGGAACATAAGGAATAGCATGGAGGACATTAAGAGAAGGAAGGGAAAAATGAAGGGAGGGAATTGGAGGGGGAGACAAACCATGAGACACTATGGACTCCAAGAAACAAACTGAGGGTTTTAGAGGGGAGGGGGGTGGGGGGATGAGTTAGACCGGTGATGGGTATTAAGGAGGGCACGTATTGCATGGTGTACTGGGTGCTATATGAAAACAATGAATCATGGAGCACTACATCAAAAACTAATGATGTACTATATGGTGACTAACATAATATAATAAAATTAAATTAAATTAAAAAAAAAGAATTAGCTTCATTCTTACACAAGCTCTTTCAAGGAATAAAAATAAATAAATAAATTAAAAAAAAAAGATATGTTTCAAAATTTATGTATGAGGCTACCATATCATTGATAGCAAAATGTCAAAAAGAGCATAATAATATCAGCAAGATGGTAGAACAGAAAGTCCGAGAAATAATTCTCCCACAGAAACATCAATACAGCAATGAAATACAGGCCAAAAAAAGAAAAAGAAAAAAAGAAACCTATGTGAGAATTCCAGAAGCCAAATTAGAAGTTGCTGTACTCCAGGAAAGCACAAATCTGAGAATAGCTACACTGGAATGGGTAAGAAAGGCCATTTCAATATTTTTATCTTGGGTTCATTAAACCCTGGCCCTTATCTGGATTTTCATTTTCTTCTGGAAACTCCAGTTTATTTAGCAAAGATATTACCCAAAATAAACCAATTTCTTCGTCATTTTCCACAAAAACATTGGCGATACAAGCTGAAGGCAGCAGTAGCAAATACAAAGGTAGAGATGAAGAAGAGAAAGATGACCCACCCAAAGTAGTAGTTATTGAAGTAAAAGATGCTTTTTTTACTCCAAAAAGTGTAAACTATTTTACAAGAAAGAGAAAGGTGTGGATACTTTGCATTTAAAACTTACAGCAAATCAGAAGACACAACTTTTAATGGGGGCAGACACTAATTTAGGAAACATTGCTGAATGATCTGATTCCACCCCACATACTGTGTACCCAACCAGGGAGAAACATCATACTTATTGTATGTGATCCAAACCCACCTATCGATGAGAAGAATGTCACCATCCCAGTTACCATCTTCTTTTTTTTTAAAGATTTTATTTATTTATTTGACAGAGAGAGAGATTGCGAGAGCAGGAACACAAGCAGGGGTAGTGGGAAAGGGAGAAGCAGGCTTCCCGCCAAGAAGGGAGCCTGATGCGGGGCCCGATCCCAGGACCCTGGGACCATGACCTGAGCCGAAGGCAGACGCCTAACGACTGAGCCACCCAGGCGCCCCCCCCCAGTTACCATCTTAATTTGGGTAATAGACAAGAATGGAGATGAGTTGCACAAAATTTTACTGGAGAAAAATAATGCCTGAACATACTTTGGCTGAGAAATTGTTGCTAAATTACTGCTTCCCCACCATCCCTTAAACTTAGTTTTTCTTCTCTTAGTACTTTGACATCCTAAGAACTTATAGATAACTTAAAACTTTTGTGAGATTAATATGCCCAATAAAATCTTTAAATGTTAAGTGTCAAGAAGCTATAATCTCTTTTCTTAAGAACTGTCTAATGTGTAAAATACACGTGAATGAATTTTTTTGGAATATTTTTAAGGTTCACTTATTAAACTGACCACAAATGATTTCTTAATAGACTGAAATCAGGATATCAATTAGATTTCCCAAAGACTGTTCCAATCCATAGGTTTTAGGGTCTGCTGTCACTGCTGGCAAGGCTTTCCAATAGACCCTGGGTCCAGAAGGAAACTTGCCTGTAGCATTCTCTCTGGTGGGCTTGACTGATTTAGGAGAACAGCTCTCTTTCCAAATGAATCATGCCACTTCTATGCGACAGAGGTATTTTCCCTTTGTTTTATTTTATTGTTATTTTAAAGCTGAAACCTGAGTACCAAATGTTCCCCCTCAGCATTAGAATCTTTAGCTTTTTATTTGCAGACTTTGACCTTTAACTGTGTAGGCTGCTTTACCTGATTCAGGAACTGCTTTTTTTTTTTTTTTCAAAGTTTTTCTTTATTTATTTGACAGAGAGAAAGAGAGAGAGAGAGAGAGCATGCACACAAGCAGGGGAGTGGGAGAGGGAGAAGCAGGGCTCAATCCCAGGACCCTGAGATCACGACCTGAGCTGAAGGCAGATGTTTAACAGACCGAGCCACCCAGGAACTACTTTTTCATTTTATCTTTTTTTTTTTTTTAAGATTTATTTATTTATCTGAGAGAGCGAGAATGAGAGAGAGAGAGAGTACATGAGAGGGGGGAGGGTTAGAGGGAGAAGCAGACTCTCTACTGAGCAGGGAGCCCAATGCGGGACTCAATCCAGGGACTCCAGGATCATGACCTGAGCCAAAGGCAGTCGCTTAAACAATTGAGCCACCCAGGCACCCCTGCTTTTTCATTTTAAAAGGACTCTGACTCAGCCATCAAAAAGAAGGCAATCTTGTCATTTGCAACGACATGGATGGAACTAGAGGGTAATATGCTAAGTGAAATAAGTCAGTCAGAGAAAGACGACATATGATTTCACTCATATGTGGAATTTAAGAAACAAAACAGATGAACATAGGGGAAAGGAAAGAAAAATATAATAAGATGAAAATTAAGAGGGAGGCAAACCATAAAAATGCTGAACTCTAGGAAACAAACTGCAGGTTTCCAGGGTAGGGTGGGTGGAAGGGATAATTGGGTGATGGGCATTAAGGTGGGCATTTGATGTAATGAGCACTGGGTATTATGCAACTGATGAATCACTAAATTCTACCTCTGAAACTAAAAAAAAAAAAAAAAGAAAAAAAGAAACAAGTGACTTGTTTGGTTTTATAGATTGGGTTTTGTAGTTTCATTCTTGAGGTGCTGTTACTTCTGTATTCCCCTACAGACAAACAGAATAAAGGGAGATTCCCAGGAATGAAGTTTAAAAGCACAAATTTGGTGGCTTATAGTTTATAGACCATAGACAGCAAACCCTTGTAATAAAGAAAATTAAGTCAAAGTTAAACAATAGTACAAAAGAAAGAGAATATGTCTTAGTTATTTGCACTATGATGAACCCTATAGATCTAAAAGCTACTTATTACTTAAAGTTCTAGGAGCTTTTATTACATATGAGCCATGGGAATTAACCAGGAAATATGCAATAAGGTAATGGAATTAAAATTCTTTGTGTAAATGTTGCCTTTAACTTTAAACAGAAGTATATTCTACATTTGATATCTAAAATTTCCACTTACTTTTTTAAGAGTAAGGTATTTAGTATGTCCATTTGTAAGGGAGGCATGGTTATACACAAGCATATGTGTCATTTCTCCATAGCTGTTAGGTAACTAAACCTAGTATTCTTTAAAGATTCTGGGCACATGAATTAAATGCAGATTTTAATATTTAAATGTCTAATTTTATTCCTCATTAATCATCTAATCCTGGTACCAGATAATCTTGTTTAAAGCCTCTGGGTCTGTGTCTGACTGTTCACACTTATATATTCTGATCTTCAGTACATAATGTCTTCTCACTTAGAATACTCAAAATAATTATAAATAGTACAGCTTCTTTTTTTTAAAAGAAGCTATACTTTTTAGATATAAAGAGGGCAGGGAAATGATTTTATGATCAAATATGTTAACTCAAATATTTGAGGTATGGTAGTTGGCCCCACATTTATCATGAGGTTCCTGTACTACTGTTTTCTGATTCCAGTGAAAGAATTTGGCTCAGCATGTGACTCTGGATAAATACAAAGAAAGAGGTATACTTACACTTTTTTGGGACGTGGTAAAATTCACATTGGGAGAGCATGAGAAGGAGTGGCATTACTTTTGCATTTTTTTTTAGATTAGAGAATATTTGTGAGTTTTTGTAACAGGTAATTTATAGTAAGCAGGTGGTCAATACTGTTACAGCAACAGTGGCCCTGCTTCTTCACTTTAGGTTTATCCAGCTGTTAGAAGGATGAGGAAATACAGGGCACAAGTTTCAGTCCAGTGTGTCCCACTTTAGCCACATATACTCCCATGGTCCCCAGGACCTGGTAGATCTCTCAGGTACCTTCAGGGGTGCTGCAGTGGCAATAGCTTTTGCATGTCCAGTGGGAAATTTGCCAAAAATGGCCTGAAAACATGAGGATTCAGTCACCTGTCAACCCTCCTGAAAAGATGGTTTATATATTTTTAAATTAGTGGATATATGTGGCTTTCTTTTCCCTAACATTCCCAGCAAATTGCTGCTGCTAAGACTCACTGTTAAAGTGACAGTTACAGCTAGAGGAGCAAGATGGCGGAGGAGTAGGAGACCTGGATTTCGTCTGGTCCCAGGAATTCAGCTGGACAGGGATCAAACCATTCCAAACACCTACAAACTCAACAGGAGATCAAAGAAAAGAATAGCAGCAACTCTCTGAACAGAAAAGCGACCACTTTCTGGAAGGTAGGACGTGAGGGGAAGTGAACCCGAGGGGGATATTAGGGAAGATGGATGGCGGGGAAGGGGGCCTCCGTCAGCCGCTTCTGCCAAGTAATAGAGCAGCAGAGCACAAAATCGGAACTTTTAGAAGTCGGCTCTGCTGAGGGACGTCGCTCCGGTGGCTAAGCGGGGGTGGAACCCTCGCTGGGACAGTGTGGTCTCAAGACCCTCAGGGTCACAGAAAGACCAGGGGTGCCTGAATGCGGCAGAGCTCCCAGGGATCGGAGCGGGGAAGCCGGCTGCAGCGACGGAGCCGAGGAGTGGGCTCTCAGCTCAGGTTTGCCATAAACCGTGATCCGCAGCACAGTCGGGCCACTACTCTTCCAGCAGGGACACAACAAGTAGGAGATCCGGGGAGACACCCCTTCCTTCCCTAGGAGAAGCGGCATGGGAGTGCACTGCAGGGATCTGGTGGGTTTGGAGACTCCAAACAGGGTTGTGTGCCAGAGATAGAAATGCTTGGTCACAGGCCAGGTGAGCATGGAGTGAGACCGGAGACCAGGGAGATGGGAGTGATTGACTGCTTTTCTCTGGGGGCTCACTGAGGAGTGGGGCCCCGAGTTCTCAGCACCTCCGGGGTGGAGATTGGGAGGCCGCCATTTTCACTCTCGTCCTCCAAAACTGTACGGAAAGCTTACAGGGAACAAAAGCTCCAGAGAGCAAACCTGAGCAGATTACATAGCCAGGACCCAGCAAGGGTGGGGCAATTCTGCCTCCCGCAAAGACATTTGGGAACCATGGCAACAGGTCCCTCCCCCAGAAGATCAGCAAGAACAGCCAGCCAAGACCAAGTTTACCAATCAATGAGAACGGCAGCACTCCAGCGCTAGGGGAATACAGCACATAGAATTCATGGCTTTTTTACCATGATTCTTTAGTCATTCAAAGTTAATTTTTTTTAACTTTTTTTTTTGAATTTTTCGTTTTCCCTTTTTCAATCAACATCTTATCAATCCCTTTTTTTAAAAAAATATTTTTTTTTATTTTTCATTTTTAGAGTCATATTCTATCCCTTCATAGTAGTTACCCTTATTTTTGGTATATATATATATATATATATAAGTTGTTCTCTCTTTAAAATTTTGAGATACGGTTCCTTCTAACAGATCAAAATATACCTTAAATCTCTAGTGTATGGCTTTGTTCTAGTCTCCTGCCCGATCACATTCTCTCCCTTTTTTTTTTTTAAATCCTCTTCTTTCATTTTTCAACCAACTTCTTATCTTATCAATTTCTTTTATAAAGTCTTTTATAATTTTCTTCTTTACACTTATATTCCATCCCTTCATTGTACTAAGCCTTATTTTGGTACATATATAAGTTTTTCTTTCTTTAAAATTTTGGGAGGCACTTTCTTCTAACAGACCAAAATACACCCAAAATCTAGTGTGTGGCACTGATCTATGCACCAGCCCGATCATATTTGATCATGTTCTGTTTTTTTGTTTTGTTTTGTTTTGTTTTTGTCCGTTTTTATCTTTTTCTTTTTCTTTTTCTTTTTTTTTCTTTTTTCTTTCTTTCCCTTTCTTTTCCCCTGGTTTCAGGTCTTTTCTGATTTGTTTAGTGTATATTTTCTGGGGACGTTGTTACCCTGTTAGCATCTTGTTCTCTCATTCATCTATTCTCTTCTGGACAGAATGACAAGATGGGAAAAATCACCTCCACAAAAAGAACAAGAGGTAGTACCGACTGCCAGGGACAGAATCAATACGGACATTAGTATGATGTCAGAACTAGAGTTCAGAATGATGATTATAAAGATACTAGCTGGGCTTGAAAAAAACACGGAAGTTATTAGAGAAACCCTTTCTGCAGAAATAAAATAAATAAAATCTAACCAGGTCGAAATCAAAAAGGTTTTAATGAGGTGCAATCAAAAATGGGGGCTCTAACTGCTAGGATAAATGAGGCAGAAGAGCGAATTAGTGATATAGAAGACCAAATGATGGAAAATAAAGAAGCTGACAAAAAGAGAGATAAACAGCTACTGGATCACGAGGGCAGAATTCCAAAGATAAGTGATACCATAAGACGAAACAACATTAGAATAATTGGGATCCCAGAAGAAGAAGAAAGAGAGAGAGGGGCAGAAGGTATATTGGAGCATATCATAGCAGAGAACTTCCCTAATTTGGGGAAGGAAACAGGCATCAAAATCCAGGAGGCACAGAGAACCCTTCTCAAAATCAATAAAAATAAGTCAACACCCTGACATATAATAGTAAAATTTACAAGTCTCAGAGACAAAGAGAAAATCCTGAAAGCAGCTTGGGAGAAGAGATCGGTAACCTAAAATGGTAGAAACATTAGATTGGCAACAGACCTATCCACAGAGACCTGGCAGGCCAGAAAGGACTGGCAGGATATATTCAGAGCACTAAATGAGAAAAATATGCAGCCAAGAATACTCTATCCAGGTAGGTTGTCATTGAAAATAGCAGAAGAGATAAAAAGCTTCCAGGACAAACAAAAACTAAAGGAATTTGGAAACACGAAACCAGCCCTACAAGAAATATTGGAAGGGGTCCTCTAAGCAAAGAGAGAGCCTAAAAGCAACATAGACCAGAAAGGAACACAGACAACATACAGTAACAGTCCCCTTACAGGCAATACAATGGCACTAAATTCATATTTTCAATAGTTACCCTGAATGTAAATGGGCTAGATACCCCAATCAAAAGACACAGGGTATCAGATTGGATAAAAAAAACAAGACCCATCGATATGCTGTCTATAAGAGACTCATTTTAGACCCAAGACACCCCCAGATTGAAAGTGAGGGGGTGGAAAACCATTTAACATGCTAATGGACACCAAAAGAAAGCTGGGGTGGCAATCCATCTATCAGACAAATTAGATTTTAAACCAAAGACTATAATAAGAGATGAGGAAGGACACTATATCCTACTTAAAGGTTTTATCCAACAAGAAGATCCAACAACTGTAAATATATATGACCCTAATATGGGAGCAGCCAATTATATAAGGGAATTAATAACAAAAGCAAAGAAACACATTGACAACAATACAATAATACTGGGGGACTTTAACATCCCCCTCACTGAAATGGACAGCTCATCTAAGCAAAAGATCAACAAGGAAATAAAGACTTTAAATGATACACTGGACCAAATGGACTTCACATATATATTCAGAACATTCCATCCCAAAGCAACAGAATACACATTCTTCTCTAGGGCCCATTCTCCGGAATAGATCACATCCTAGGTCACAAATCAGGTCTCAACCGATACCAAAAGATTGGGATCATTCCCTGCACATTTTTGGACCACAGTGCTTTGAAACTAGAACTCAATCACAGGAAAGTCAGAAAGAACTCAAATACATGGAGGCTAAAGAGCATCCTACTAAAGAATGAATGAGTCAACAAGGAAATTAAAGAAGAATTAAAAAAAAATTCATGGAAACAAATGAAAATGAAAACACAACTATCCAAATTCTTTGGGATACAGCAAAGGCGGTCCTAAGAGGAAAGTATGTAGCAATATAAATCTTTCTCAAGAAACAAGAAAGGTCTCAAATACACAACCTAACTCTACACCTAAAGGAGCTGGAGAAAGAACAACAAATAAAGCCTAAACCCAGCAGGAGAAGAGAAATAATAAAGATCAGAGCAGAAATCAATGAAATAGAAATCAAAAGAATAGTAGAACAGACCAAAGAAAGTAGGAGCTGGTTCTTTGAAAGAATTAACAAGATTAATAAACCCCTGGCCAGACCCATCAGAAAGAGAAGAGAAATGACCCAAATCAACAAAATCATGAATGAAAGAGGAGAGATCACAACAAACACCAAAGAAATACAAACAATTATAAGAACATATTATGAGCAGCTATATGCCAGCACATTAGATAATCTGGAAGAAATGGATGCATTCCTAGAGATGTATCAACTACCACAACTGAACCAGGAAGAAATAGAAAACCTGAACAGACCTATAACCACGAAGGAAATTCAAGCAGTCATCAAAAATCTCACAACAAAAGAAAGCCCAGGGCCAGATGGGTTCCAAGGGGAATTCTACCAAACATTTAAAGAAGAATTAATACCTATTCTTCTGAAACTGTTCCAAAAAATAGAAATGGAAGGAAAACTTCCAAGCTCATTTTATGAGGCCAGCATTACCTTGATCCCAAAACCAGACAAAGCCCCCATCAAAAAGGAAAATTACAAACCCATATCCTTGATGAACATGGATGCAAAAATTCTCACCAAAATACTAGCCAATAGGATCCAACAGTACATTAAAAGGATTATTCACCACGACCAAGTGGGATTTATCCCTGGGCTGCAAGGTTGGTTCAACATCCACAAATCAATCAGTGTGATACAATACATTAATATAATAAAGGACAAGAACCATATGATCCTCTCAATAGATGCAGAAAAAGCATTTGACAAAGTACAGCATCCTTTCTTTTGATCAAAACTCTTCAGAGTATAGGGATAGAGGGTATATACCTCAATATCATAAAAGCCATCTATGAAAAATCCACAGTGAATATCATTCTCAATGGGGAAAAACTGAGAGCTTTGTCCCTAAGGTCAGGAACGCAGCAGGGATGTCCACTATCACCACTGCTATTCAACATAGTATTAGAAGTCCTAGTCACAGCAATCAGACAACAAAAAGAAATAAATGGCATCCAAATCAGCAAAGAAGAAGTCAAATTCTCACTCTTTGCAGATGATATGATACTTTATGTGGAAAACCCAAAAGACTCCACCCCAAAACTGCTAGAACTCATACAGGAATTCAGTAAATGGCAGGATATAAAATCAATGCACAGAAATCAGTGGCATTCCTATACACCACCAAGACAGAAGAAAGAGAAATTAAGGAGTCGATCCCATTTACAATTGCACCCAAAATCATAAGATACCTAGGAATAAATCTAACCAAGGAGGCAAAGAATCTGTACTCAGAAAACTATAAAATACTCATGAAAGAAATTGAGGAAGACACAAAGTAATGGAAAAATGGTCCATGCTCATGGATTGGAAGACCAAATATTGTGAGGATGTCAATGCTACCTAGAGCGATCTACACATTCAAAGCAATCCCCATAAAATACCATCCACTTTTTTCAAAGAAATGGAACAAATAATCCTAAAATTTGTGTGGAACCAGAAACGATCCCGAATAGCCAGAGGAATGTTGGAAAATAAAAGCAAAGCTGGTGGCATCACAATTCCGGACTTCCAGCTCTATTACAAAGCTGTTATCATCAAGACAGTATCGTACTGGCACAAAAACAGACACATTGATCAATGGAACAGAATAGAGAGCCCAGAAATGGACCCTCAACTCTATGGTCAACTAATCTTCGACAAAGCAGGAAAGAATGTCCAATGGAAAAAAGACAGTCTCTTCAACAAATGGTGTAGGGAAAATTGGACAGCCTCATGCAGAAGAATGAAACTGGGCCATTTCCTTACACCACACACAAAAATAGACTCAAAGTGTTTGAAAGACCTAAATGTGAGACAGGAGTCCATCAACAGCCTGAAGGAGAACACAGGCAGCAACCTCTTCTACCTCAGCTGCAGCAACTTCTTCCTAGAAACATCGCCAAAGGTAAGGGAAGCAGGGGCAAAAATGAACTATTGGGACTTCATCAAGATCAAAAGCTTTTGCACAGCAAAAGAAACAGTCAACAAAACCAAAAGACAACCAACAGAATGGGAGAAGATATTTGCAAATGACATATCAGATAAAGGGCTAGTATCCAAAATCTATAAAGAACTTATCAAACTCAACACCGAAAGAACAAATAATCCAATCAAGAAATGGGCAGAAGACATGAACAGACATTATTCTAAAGAAGCCATCCAAACGGCCAACAGACACATGAAAATGTGCTCAACATCACTCAGCATCAGGGAAATCCAAATCAAAACCTCAATGAGATACCACCTCACACCAGTCAGTATGGCTAAAATTAACAATTCAGGAAATGACAGATGTTGGCGGGAATGCGGAGAAAGGGGAACCCTCCTCCACTGTTGGTGGGAATGCAAGCTGGTGCAGCCACTCTGGAAAACAGTATGGAGGTTCCTCAAAAAGTTGAAAATAGAGCTACCGTACAACCCAGCAATTACACTACTGGGTATTTACCCCAACGATACAAATGTTGTGATCCAAAGGGGTATGTGCACCCCAATGTTTATAGCAGCAATGTCCACAATAGCCAAACGGTGGAAAGAGCCAAGATGCCCTTCGACAGATGAATGGATAAGGAAGAAGTGGTATATATATACAATGGAATATTATGCAGCCATCCAAAGGAATGAAATCTTGCCATTTGCAGTGACGTGGATGGAACTGGAGGTGTTATGCTGAGCGAAATAAGTCAATCAGGGAAAGACATGTATCATATGACCTCACTGATATGAGGAATTCTTAATCTCAGGAAACAAACTGAGGTTTGCTGGAGTGGTGGGGGGTGGGAGGGATGGGGTGGCTGGGTGATAGACATTGGGGAGCATTTGTACTATGGTGAGTGCTGTGAATTTTGCAAGACTGTTGAATCACAGATCTGTACCTCTGAAACAAATAATACAATATATGTTAAAAAAAAAAAAAGAAGAAGATAGCAGGAGGGGAAGAATGAAAGGGGGGGAAATCGGAGGGGGAGATGAAACATGAGAGAATATGGACCCTGAGGATCTGAGGGTTTTAGAGAGGAAGGGGTTGGGGGAATGTGTTAGCCTGGTGATGGGTATTAAGGAGGGAACGTACTGCATGGAGCACTGGGTGTTATATGCAAACAATGAATCATGGAACACTACATCAAAAACTAATGATGTAATGTATGGCGATTAACATAACATAATAATAAAAAAAGGGACTCCCTAAAACAAAAAAGTGACAGTTACAGGGACAAATGTAATGCATGTGTCATAACTCACAATGTAATATTTCCTTCATGTCACTTCGGCTTTATGAACTTCTTAGTTTCCATTTTAATAATGTATTAATAGAAAAGAGCCTAAGGCTGTGTGGATTTTACTGTAAAATCTAAATACTTGTATGTTACTTGGAGGAAGGGGCCCCTTTGCCCGCCAGAGGGTTCACCATTTTTCCCTTACCATATTAATAGCTAAATTTCACCCATTGGTTTAGTTAGATTTATTTTTAACAAGATATTAGAAATTAGGCTTTTAAATGTTTAATATAGACTGAAATTTTCATGTTTAGTTGGAAAATCTATGAAGTGTATCATCTATATGGTCTGAAGTGAGGTGTTTTTAATCTTTAATTCTAAATTAATTTGTGTTGCATCTTGACAAATACTGAGTATCTCAGTGACCTTTTTTAAACCTGGTGTGTGTCCATCTCATCCTTTTGAGCATTCCCCAGTAAGCAGAAAATTGAGCATTGTGCTGTCTTCATTATTAGAATTATAGGCTGAAAATGTCTGTCCAGTTTTAAAGAAGTTTAGTTTGGGTTTTCCATGGAAGGACAAGTCTGACCATTTATGAACTGATTTTCTTTTTTTTTTTTTTTTTAAGATTTTATTTATTTATTTGACAGAGAGAGGGACAGCAAGAGAAGAAACACAAGCAGGGAGAGTGGGAGAGGGAGAAGCAGGCTCCCCATTGAGCAGGGAGCCAGATGCAGGGCTCCATCCCAGGACCCTGGGATCATGACCTGAGCTGAAGGCAAATGCTTAACAACTGAGCCACCCAGGCGCCCCCATTTACTGATTTTCTTTAAAAAGACTATAGTTTTGCAATTTCAGTTCTAAATCATATTTTTGATATGTTGCATGCCAAAAAATCTCCCTGTGCTGAAGTAGAGAAAAAAAAATTCCACCTTACTATTAGAATGCAAAACGAGTAATCACTGAGAAAGCTTTTTGCTTTGGTTTTAAAGTTAAATGAGTTGTTTCCTTTTGAGCATTTGTCAGTTATTCTTCTATTTCAGAACACTCAAAATGCAAGCACAGTGCATTTGGAGGCTTTGCAAACTAAGTGTTTCACTTCCAAACCCCTGGGTATTCATTCTCATTCTGGAAGTGAGAATTTTTAGTAGAAATTGATGTGTCCTGCCGTACCAGTAGGTGATTGTGAGAAGCCCATCCAAACATCTTATCTTCCAGTCAGTGTTCTAAGCACTTGTATATTCTTGGTCAGAGGCAATCATGGTAAGGACTATGGATTCTGCTTGATGCAGACCCAATTGTAACAAAGATGTAAAACTTCTTAGCAATCAAATGGATAAGTTGTTTGCTTTCTATTTTACATAGGAAATTGCTTTCTGAAACTAGAATACTTGACTTGTCAGACAGTGTAATCTCAGTTTTCATTAGTTTTTGAGGAAATGTAATAATCCATAAAATGTGAGTAAATGGAAAGTAAAAAAAAAAAAAAATACAGAAAAGAACACACAGAGGCAGTAAGTAAAGAAATAAGAGAAGATATTTTACGTAAATAGAAACTGAAAGGAAACAAAGGTGGCCATGCTTATATCAGACAAAATTGATTTTTATGTCACTGTCAAAAGAGACAAAAAGAAAGACATTATATAAATGACTAAAGGGCCAATTCACCAAGAAGGTATAATTATTATAATAAACATACACTCAACATTGGAACACCCAAATATATGAAGCAAATATTCACAGAACTGCTGAGAGAAATATATAGCAACAAATAATAGTAGGGGCTTCCAATATCCCACTTTCAATAATGGATAGAACATCCAGGCAGAAGATCAATAAGGAAAAAGAGAACTTGAACAACTCTATAGAGTACCTGGACCTAACAGACATATAAAAATATTCTACCCAACAGCAGCAGAACACACATTCTTCTCAAGCACACTTGGAACATTCTCTAAGATAAATCACATTTTAGGTCACAAAATAAGTCTTAACAAATTTAAGATTGATATCATACCAAGTATCTTTTCTGACTGCAGTAAAATGAACTAGAAATTAATAATTGGAGGAAAACAAGAAAATGCAGGAATATGTGGAAATTGAACAACACACTTTTGAAAAAGTAATGTCAAAGACAAAATCAAAGGGAAATTAGAAAATATTTTGATACAAATGAAAATGAAAACACAACATGCATATCTTATGGGATGCAGCAAAAGCAATACTAAGAGGGAAGTTTATAGTTTTAAACACCTATCTTGAAAAAGGAAAAAAAAAATCTCAAATAAAAAATATAAATTTACAACTGAAAAATGTAGAAGAAAAATCTAAGCCCAATATTAGCAGAAGGAAAGAAATAATTAAGACTAGAGTAAAAATAAAGGAAAAAGAGAATATAAAAACAATAAAAAATTAACAAAACCAAGAGATTTTTTTTCTGAAAAGAAACAAAATTGACAAATATTTAGCTAGATTAAGAAAAAAGAGAAAACTCAAATAAATAAAATCAGAAATGAAAGAACACATTGCAGTTGATGCCATAGAAATTAAAAATGATTATGAGACTACAACGAACAATTATGTGTCAACAAATTAGATAACTTAGAAAAAATGGATACATTCCTAGAAACATGCCACCTACCAAGACTTGCTTTGACAGACCAATAACAAATAAGGAGATTGAATCAATTATCAAAACTCTCCCCAAAAAAGAAAAGCCCAGAACCAGATTGTGTCACAGGTGTATTATACCAAACATTTAAAGAAGAATTAATGCTAATCCTTCTCAAACTCTTCCAAAAAAATGGAATAGAAGGAAACTGCCACACTTATTTTAATGAGGCCAGTGTTACTCAGATATCAAAGCCAGACACAAGAAAACTAAACTACAGACCAATATCCAGGATGAACACAGATGCAAAACTCCTCAACACAATACTAGAAAATCAAATTCAACAGCACATTAAAACATGAGTAAGTGGAATTTATCTTTGGGATTCAAGGATGAATCAGCAAATGAAAATCAATGTTATGCACCACATTGATAGAATGAACAATAAAATTCACATGATCATCTTAAGAGATGCAGAAAAAGCATTTAACAAAACAACACACTTTATTTTATTTATTTATCAGAGTAAGAAAGAACAGGGAGGGGGAGCAACAGGCAGGGGGAGAAGCAGGCTCCCTGCTGAGCAGGGAGTCAGGTATGGGACTTGATCCCAGGACCCTGGGATCATGACCTGAGCTGAAGGCAGATACTTAAGCAACTGAGCCACCCAGGCATCCCAAAACAACACACTTTCATAATAAAATATTCAATAAAATAGAAATTGTAGGAAATTGTTTCAATATAATAAAAGATACATAGAGAGCTCTCTCTCTCTCTCTCTATATATATATATATATATATACATATATATATATATAAAGCTCAGAGCTTATATAAAGCTTTATATATATATATATATATATATATATATATATATATATAAAGCTCACAGATAACATCACATTTAACAGTAAAAAAGTGAAAACTGTTCCTTTAAAACCAGGAACAAAACAACAGTGGCCATACTCACCAATTCTATTCAACATAATACTAGAAATCCTTCTCAGAGCAATTAGGGAAGAAAAATAAATGAAAGACATTCAAATAAGAAAGGAAGAAGTACAATTATCTTTGGTCACAGATGACATGATTTATACGTAGAAAACTTAAAGGATTATATGCACACACACACACACAAACTGTTCAAAAAAATCAGCTAAGTTGAAAAATACAAAATTAGTATACAAAAATCAGTTGGGTTTTTATACACTGATACAGCAAACAATCCAAAAAGGAAATTAAAAAAATATATAATAGCATCAAAAAGAATAAAATATTTAGAAATAAACTTAACCAAGGAAGCAAAAGACCCATACATTGATAACTACAAAATATTGCTGAAAGAAATTAAAGAAGACTCAAATAAATGGAAGATATCCTATTTTCATGGTTTGGAAGACTTAATATTGTTAAAGTATCCATACTATACAAAGTAATATACTGATTCCAATGGAATTTTTATAGAAAGAGAAACAAACAATCCTAAAATTTGTATAGAAGGACAAGGGTCCCTGAATAGCCAAAACAATTTTAAGAAAGATAAATAAAGCTGTAGCCTACACACTTCCATTTCAAAACATATTGCAAAGCTACAGTAATCAAAATAGTATGCTATTGACACGAGGGCAGAATAGAAAAGCCAGAAATAAACACATACATATATGGTAAAATGATCTTCCACAAGGAAGCCAAAGCTACATAATGGGAAATGGATGGTCTCTTCAACAAATGGTGATGGGAAAACTGGGTATCTACATGCCAAAAGATGGAATTAGAACTTATCTTACATCATACATCAAAATTAACTCAAAATGGATTAAAAACTTAAACATATGATATGAATTTACAAAATTCCTAAAAGAAAACATAGGGGGAAATTTCATGACATTGGATTTGGCGATGATTCCTTGGATGTGATACCAAAAGCACAGGCAACTAAAGCAAAAATGGACAACTGGGCTACTTGAAACTAAAAAGTTTCTGTACATTAAAAGAATCAATCAACAGAGTGAAAAAACCGCCCATGAAATGGGTGAAAATATATACAAACCATATTTCTAATAAGGGAATGATATCCAAAATATATAAGGAACTCCTATAACTTAGTGGCAGAAGAACCAAATGACCCAATTAAAAAGTGGATAAGGGAATTGAATATTCCTTTCTCCAAAGAAGACATACAAATAGCAGCTGGTATATGAAAAGATGCTCAATATCTTTGATAATTAGGAAAATGCAAATCAAAACTATAATGAAGTATCATCTCACATTGGTTAGAGTGGCCATTATTTAAAAAGAAAAGGAAAAGGAATGAAAATGGGAACAGTGTTTTGGCAAGGATGTAAAAAATCTGAACATTTCTGCCCTCTTTGTAGGAATGTAAAATGGTGCAGCCACTATGGAAAATAATATTTTAGATTCTCAAAAATATAAAAATAGAATTACCATAGAACTTCTTAGGGCTTATTGAAAATAATTGAAATCAGGATTTTAAAGAGATATGTGTACTCCCATGCCCATTAGAGCATTATTCATAATAGCCAATAGGAGGAAACAATCTAAATGTTCACCAAAGAAAATGTGGTGTGGGGGAGGCTGGGAAGATGGTGGAATAAGAGGTCCCTAAGCTCACCTCATCCCACATAATCAACAAGATAACAATCACATTAAAAATCCAGAAAATGACCCAAATAATGGCATACAAATTCCACAACTAAAGGTAGGGAAGAGGCCACATCGAAGAGGATAGGTAGGGCAGACAAGGGGTGGGGAGCTAAAAGGGCCCCAGCCATCATTAGTTAGGAGGGAGCTGTGGGTACAGAGAAGGGTGAGAAACATAGTATCACACCAGGGAGCCCATATGGGGAAGATGAAGCCCCATAAATTTTGGCTTTGAATGCAAGAGGGACGGAGTTTCATGGTTTCTTATAACCAGCAGGACATAAAGCCTGGAATTGTAAAAATCAGTGGGTCAGGCTCTGTGAGAGTTCAGAGGGCATTAGGAAGCTGAGTCCATGTCCTTAAATAGACAATACTACAAACAGCCAGCAGAGATCCTGCATAGAAGCAGCAGTTTGAAAAATACGTGGGACAAACAGAAGGGGAAGTTATTTACTCATTTCAGAGCATGTCCAGAGAAACAGGAATCATAGGGGGACACCTCCAGGAACAAAGTAGCTGTAAGTCACCATTTCCCTCTCCTACCCCTCAGTATAAACACACAGCCACCTGCAGGAACCAGCACAGCACCAACACTCCTTACCTAACTTGCTTAAACCAAGTCTTGCCCCTTTCACACATCAAAGGACCCAGTCACTGTTGCCTCAGTCCCAGCACTGTGGGTTCCCTCCCCAGAAGACCAACATAAGCCCCACCAACACCATGTCTCCCAACCTGTGAGTTTCTTGGGGCCTTGGTCTTGGTGGCAAAGGCAGTATCAGGCCCTGAAGAAGCCCTAGGCACATACGTAGTTAAAATTGTACAACCCACCCATGTGACCTTGGGCCCAGCAGCCTTAGAAGGTCTCATTCCCAAGCATACCAGCACATAACTTGCTAAAACTATGCCCCACCTCAGCAGGGGACAAAACACTACCAACAACTGGCAAAGAGAACTTCTGCAGATGACTAGACTGAAGGAAAAAGCAGTCAGGAAACAATAGCAGGGCAAATGCAACATATATAGGAGACACCTCCTGAAGTACCAGGTCCTGGAGAATAGGAGAAACTGTTTGCAGGGCATTACAGGACCTCTTCTTCATAAGGCCATTAATTTCAAGAGAAGGAGATGTAGCTGACTTTGCTAACAGAACAGACACAGAGAGGTAGACAAAATGAGGAGACAGAGGAATATGTCCCAAATGAAAGAACAAGACAAAACCTTAGAAAGAGACATAAGTGAAACAGACATAAGTAATATGTGCCTGATAGAGAATTTAAAGTATTGATCATAAAGATACTCACTGGACTTGAGAAAAGAGTGAAAGACATCCGTGAGACCCTTATCAAGACATGGAGAACATAAAAAAGAACCAATCAGAAATAAAGAACTCAAAAAATGAAATAAAAAATATACAAAATGGAATAAACAACAGGCTAGAGTAAGCAGAGTAATTAATTCATGACCTAGAAGAAAGAGTAATGGAAAGTAATCAAGCTGAGTGGGTGAGGGAAAAAATATGGAAAATGAGAATAGACTTAGGGAAGAGAGTGACTCCATCAAGCATAACAACATTTGCATTATAAGGATCCCAGAAGAAGGAAAGAGAGAAAGGGGGGAGGAAAATTTATTTGAAGAAATAATAGCAGAAAAGTTACTTAATCTGGGGAAGGAAACAGATATCAAGATCCAGGAGGCACAGAGTAGAAAGGAAAGACTATAAGCGAGACTATAAAAAGCAGGAAACACAAAAACACAAAAATAAGTATATCTGTAAAAATCAGTCAAGGGATTCACAAAATAAAAGCATGTAAAATATGACACCATATACAAAAACATGGGGTAGAGAGGAGTAAATAATGGGTTCAAACTTAAGTGACCATCAACTATATATATATTATATCCAAACTGAAAGGTAACTACAAATCAAAAACCAGTAATAAGAGGGAAGTGCAAGATGGTGGAGTAGGAGGACCCTAAGCTCACCATGTCCCAAATTTGCAACTAGATATCACTCACATCTAAGTCAATAAACTGGAGAGTGATCCAAAGATTAGCAGAACAAACTCCACAACTAAAAGTAGAGAAGAAGCCACATTTGAGAGTTTAGAAAGGCACAAATGGTGGTTGGGAGCTTACTGCAAGAGGAAGGGAGCCATGGTCACAGAGAGGGGAAAACACCAGGGAGCCCACACAGGGAAAGGGAATCCCCCCATAATGTCTGGCCTTGAAAACAAGAGGGTCTGAATTCCATGAGTTTGTACAACCAGTGGGACTGAGAACCTGGAGCTTTAAAAGTAAGCTGACTCCGCACTGGGCAAACTGCAAGAGTTGGTGATAGCTGGGTCCCTGCCTTAAACAGACAAGAGCCTAAGGAGAAGCAACATAGAAGCAACAACCTGCACAATGGGAGGAAGATTTGTTTATACTGATTTTGGAGCCTGTGGGGGAATTCTCTGGAAACAAAGGAGTTGGCAGGCACCATTTTCCTCCTCTGGCCCCCAGAATAAAAACAAAGCCAAGTGCAGGAGGCAACACTACATAGACATTTGCTACTTAACCTGCTTAAAATGTACCCCAATCACTAGTTCTCCTGAGGACTTGCCCACTCCAAGCCTGCTGGCCTTGGCCCTGGGCTTAGAGCAAATTTTGTTAAGGCTCTACATACCCCACCCAATAGCTGCCTCTATGTACTGCACAGCCTAGGCCACCACCTTTCAGGGTATTTGGCCTCAGGGCAAATTTTGCTAATGCTGTGTGTGCCCCGCTCACCCAACCATGCTCATATATGTCCCTCACCCCAACTGCCACACTCAGCACCCACCCACCATGCATACAGACACAGTGTGCCTTGCCCAGCCACCAGGCACACAGATACCAAATGTCCCAGGTACTGCTGCTACTGGTGCTGCACAGCATATCTTTGGCTGCCACCATGCTTTGAGGGAGTGGCCTAGGACTAGAGGCTCAGGATGAATTTTACTAATGCAGCATGCACCCCATCAGGCTGCCACAGACTCCCAGCTGCTATCCTCTACTTGACTAGCTTTTACATACATGGACATAGCACCCAAAGGACACTCACTGCTTGCCACCACCTCAGCCATTGACCTTGCCCTTGGCTGCTACCACTAGTATGCATCACATTTCTGGCCACCACCACACTTTAGAGGATCCAGCCTAGGACTAGTGACTCAGTTCAAATTTTGCTAACAATTCCACCCAACCCCCAAACCCTCCTAAGGTCACAAACCCATAGAACCAGCCTGCCTGGGTCTCACTAACACCACAGAGAGCAAGCACAGCCCATGAAAGGCAGTCAGTGCAGAAGGTTGGACCGAAAGGGAAAGCTACTCAAACACAATAGCAGTATGCAAGCAACATAGGAGACTCCTCTGATGTGCCAGGTACTGGTGAACAGGGAACACTATACTGCAGGTCACTAAAAGACCTCTTCTACATAAAGCCACTACTTCAAGACCAGAGGATGTGACTGATTTTCTTAAAACACAGAAAAAGACACAGAGAGGTAGACAAAATGAGGAGACAGTACATTACAAAAACACAGAAGGAGATCTAAGTGAAACAAAAATAAGTAGTATGACTGATAGATAATTGAAAGTAATGATCATAAAGGTACTCACTGGGCTTGAGAGAAGAGTGGAGGACATCAGTGAGACCCTTAAAAAAGATAAAAACTAATATATCAGAGATGAAGATCTCAATAAATGAAATTAAAAATACAACAGATGGAATGAATAGTAGGCTACAGGAAGCAGAGGAACAGATCAGTGACCAGGAGGATAGAGTAATGGAAACCAATCAAGCTGGCAGATGAGAGACAAACAAATACTGCATGAGAATAGACTTAGAGAAGTCTGTGACTCCATTAAGTGTAATAACGTCTGCATTATAGGGATCCCAGAAGGAGAAGAGAGAAGACACAGGGCAGAAAATTTATTTGAAGAAATAATAGCTGAAAACTGCCCTAATCTGGGGAAGCAAATAGATATCCTGATCCAGGTGGCATAGGGAACCCACAACAAAATCAACAAAAGCAGATCTATAAGTCATACTGCAATTAGGAGGGCAAAATGCAGTGATAAAGAAAAAAATATGAATGGATAAAGAAGATGTGGTATATATACAATAGAATACTACTCAGCCATCAAAAAAATGAAATCGCCATTTGCAATGACATGGGTAGAACTAGAGGGTATTGTGCTAAGCAAAACAAGTCAATCAGAGAAAGACAATTATATTATCTCACTGATGTGTGGAATTTAAGAAACAAAACAGAAGATCATAGGGGAAGGGAGGGAAAAATAAAACTAGACGAAATCAGAGAGGGCGACATATCATACACGACTCTTTTTATTTTCCATTTTTTTATTATGTTATGTTAATCACCATACATTACATCATTAGTTTTTGATGAGGTGTTCCATGATTCATTGTTCGCGTATAACACCCAGTGCTCCATTAAGACGTTCCCTCTTTACTACCCACCACCAGGCTAACCCATCCACCCATGACCCTCCACTCTAGAACCCTCAGTTTGTTTCTCAGAGTCCATAGTTTCTCATGGTTCATCTCCCCCTCTGATTTCCCCCCCTTCATTTTCCCCTTCCTGCTATCTTCTTTTTTTTTTTTTTTTTAACATATAATGTATTATTTGTTTCAGAGGTACAGGTCTGTGATTTAACAGTCTTATACAATTCAAAGCGGTCACCATAGCATATACCCTCCCCAATGTCTATCACCCAGCCACGCCATTACTCCCATCCCCCACCACTCCAGCAAACCTCAGTTTGATTCCTGAGATTAAGAATTCTGCATATCATATGATACATGTCTTTCTCTGATTGACTTATTTCGCTCAGCATAATACCCTCCAGTTCCATCCACGTCGTTGCAAATGGCAAGATTTCATTCCTTTGGATGGCTGCATAATATTCCATTGTATATATATACCGCATCTTCTTTACCCATTCATCTGTTGATGGACATCTTGGCTCTTTCCATAGTTTGGCTATTGTGAACATTGCTGCTATAAACATTTATAGGGATCCTAAGGGGTACTACTTTTGTATCTTTGGGGTAAATACCCAGTAGTGCAATTGCTGGGTCATACGGTAGCTCTATTTTCAACTTTTTGAGGAACCTCCATACTGTTTTCCAGAGTGGCTGCACCAGCTTGCATTCCCACCAACAGTGGAGGAGGGTTCCCCTTTCTCTGCATTCCCGCCAACATCTGTCATTTCCTGAATTGTTAATTTTAGCCATTCTGACTGGTGTGAGGTGGTATCTCATTGAGGTTTTGATTTGGATTTCCTGCTGCCGAGTGATGTTGAGCACTTTTTCATCTGTCTGTTGGCCATTTGGATGTCTTCTTTCGAAAAAGGTCTGGGGCGCCTGGGTGGCTCAGTTGGTTAAGCAACTGCCTTCGGCTCAGGTCATGATCCTGGAGTCTCCGGATCGAGTCCCGCATCGGGCTCCCTGCTCGGCGGGGAGTCTGCTTCTCCCTCTGACCCTCCCCCCTCTCATGAGCTCTCTCTCGCTCTCTCATTCTCTCTCTCAAATAAATAAATAAAATCTTTAAAAAAAAAGAAAAATGTCTGTTCATGTCTTCTGCCCATTTCTTGATTGGATTATTTGTTCTTTCGGTGTTGAGTTTGATAAGTTCTTTATAGATTTTGGATACTAGCCCTTTATCTGATATGTCATTTGCAAATATCTTCTCCCATTCTGTCGGTTGTCTTTTGGTTTTGTTGACTGTTTCTTTTGCTGTGCAAAAGCTTTTGATCTTGATGAAGTCCCAATAGTTCATTTTTGCCCTTGCTTCCCCTACCTTTGGTGACGTTTCTAGGAAGAAGTTGCTGCAGCTGAGGTCAAAGAGGTTGCTGCCTGTGTTCTCCTTCAGGATGTTGATGGACTCCTGTCTCACATTTAGGTATTTCAACCATTTGGAGTCTATTTTTGTGTGTGGTGTAAGGAAATGGTCCAGTTTCATTCTTCTGCATGTGGCTGTCCAATTTTCCCTACACCATTTGTTGAAGAAACTGTCTTTTTTCCATTGGACATTCTTTCCTGCTTTGTTAAAGACTAGTTGACCATAGAGTTGAGGGTCTATTTCTGGGCTCTCTATTCTGTTCCATTAATCTATGTGTCTGTTTTTGTGCCAGTACCATACTGTCTTGATGATGACAGCTTCATAATAGAGCTTGAAGTCTGGAATTGTGATGCCACCAGCTTTGCTTTTCCTTTTCAACCTTCCTGTGGCTATTCAGGGACTTTTCTGAAAGACCATACAAATTTTAGGATTATTTGTTCCATTTCTTTAAAAAAACTTGATGGTATTTTGATAGGGATTGCATTAAATGTGTAGATTGCTCTAGGTAGCATTGACATCTTCACAATATTTTTTCTTCCAATCCATGAGCATGGAACGTTTTTCCATTTCTTTCTATCTTCCTCAATTTCTTTCATGAGTATTTTATAGTTTTCTGAGTACAGATTCTTTGCCTAGATTTATTGGTTAGATTTATTCCTAGGTATCTTATGATTTTGGGTGCAATTGTAAATGGGATCAACTCCTTAATTTCTCTTTCTTAATTTCTAATTTCTCCTTAGTTTCTCTTCTCTTCTTGTTTTTGGTCTATAGGAATGCCACTGATTTCTGTGCATTGACTTTATATCCTGCCACTTTACTGAATTCCTGTATGAGTTCTAGCAGTTTTGGGGTGGAGTCTTTTGTGTTTTCCACATAAAGTATCATATCATCTGCAAAGAGTGAGAGTTTGACTTCTTTGCTGATTTGGATGCCATTTATTTCTTTTTGTTGTCTGATTGCTGTGACTAGGACTTCTAATACTATGTTGAATAGCAGTGGTGATAGTGGACATCCCTGCCGTGTTCCTGACCTTAGGGGAAAAGCTCTCAGTTTTTCCCCATTGAGAATGGTATTCGCTGTGGATTTTTCATAGATGGCTTTTATGATACTGAGGTATGTACCCTCTATGCCTATACTCTGAAGAGTTTTGATCAAAAGAAAGGATGTTGTACTTTGTCAAATGCTTTTTCTGCATCTATTGAGAGGATCATATGGTTCTTGTTCTTTCTTTTATTAATGGATTGTATCACATTGATTGATTTGCGGATGTTGAACCAACCTTGCAGCCCAGGAATAAATCCCACTTGGTCGTGGTGAATAATCCTTTTCATGTACTGTTGGATCCTATTGGCTAGTATTTTGGTGAGAATTTTTGCATCCATGTTCATCAGGGATATTGCTCTCTAATTCTCCTTTCTGATGGGGTCTTTGTCTGGTTTTGGGATCAGGTAATGGTGACCTCATAGAAAGAGTTTGGAAGTTTTCCTTCCATTTCTATTTTTTGGAACATTTTCAGAAGAATAGGTATTAATTCTTCTTTAAATGTTTGGTAGAATTCCCCTGGGAAGACATCTGGCCCTGGGCTCTTGTTTGTTGGGAGATTTTTGACGACTGCTTCAATTTCCTTAGTGGTCATGGGTCTGTTTAGGTTTTCTATTTCTTCCTGGTTCAGTTGTGGTAGTTGATACATCTCTAGGAATGCATCCATTTCTTCCAGTTATCTAATTTGCTGGCATAGAGTTCCTCATAATATGTTCTTATAATTGTTTGTATTTCTTTGGTGCTGGTTGTGATCTCTCCTCTTTCATTCATGATTTTATTTATTTGGGTCCTTTCTCTTTTCTTTTTGATAAGTCTGGCCATGGGTTTATCAATCTTGTTAATTTTTTCAAAGAACAAGCTCCTAGTTTCATTGATCTGTTCTACTGTTGTTTTGGTTTCTATTTCATTGATGTCTGCTCTGATCTTTATGATTTCTCTTATCATGCTGGGTGTAGGCTTTATTTGCTGTTCTTTCTCCAGCTCCTTAAGTGTAGGGTTAAATTGAGTATTTGAGACCTTTCTTGTTTCTTGAGAAAGGCTTGTATTGCTATAAACTTTCCTCTTAGGACTGCCTTTGCTGCATCCCAAAGATTTTGAACAGTTGTGTTTTAATTTTCATTTGTTTCCATGAATTTTGTTAGTTCTTTAATTTCCTGGTTGACACATTCATTCTTCAATAGGATGTTCCTTAGCCTCCATGTATTTGAGTTCTTTCCATCTTTCCTCTTGTGATTGAGTTCTAGTTTCAAAGCATTGTGGTCCAAAAATATGCAGAGAATGATCTCAATCTTTTGGTACCAGTTGAGACCTGATTTGTGACCTAGGATGTGGTCTATTTTGGAGAATGCTCCATGGGCGCTAGAGAAGAATGTGTATTCTGATGCTTTGTGATGGAATGTTCTGAATATATCTGTGAAGTCCATTTGGTCCAGTGTGTCATTTAAAGTCTTTATTTCCTTGTTGATCTTTTGCTTAGATGATCTGTCCATTTCAGTGAGGGGAGGTGTTAAAGTCCCCCACTATTATTGTATTGTTGTCGATGTGTTTCTTTGCTTTTGTTATTAATTCCCTTATATAATTGGCTGCTCCCATGTTAGGGGCATAGATATTTACAATTGTTAGATCTTCATATTGGATAGACCCTTTAAGTATGATATAGTGTCCTTCCTCATCTCTTATTATAGTCTTTGGTTTAAAATCTAATTTGTCTGATAGATGGATTGCCACCCCAGCTTTCTTTTGGTGTCCATTAGCATGGTAAATTGTTTTCCACCCCCTCACTTTCTATCTGGAGGTGTCTTTGGGTCTAAAATGAGTCTCTTGTAGACAGCATATCGATGGGTCTTGTTTTTTTTTATCCAATCTGATACCCTGTGTCTTTTGATTGGGGTATCTAGCCCATTTACATTTAGGGTAACTATTGAAAATATGAATTTAGTGCCATTGTATTGCCTGTAAGGTGACTGTTACTGTATGTTGTCTGTGTTCCTTTCTGGTCTATGTTGCTTTTAGGCTCTCTCTTTGCTTAGAGGACCCCTTTCAATATTTCTTGTAGGGCTGGTTTCGTGTTTGCAAATTCCTTTAGTTTTTGTTTGTCCTGGAAGCTTTTTATCTCTCCTTCTATTTTCAATGACAACCTAGCTGGATATAGTATTCTTGGCGGCATATTTTTCTCATTTAGTGCTCTGAATATATTATGCCAGTCCTTTCTGGCTTGCCAGGTCTCTGTGGATAGGTCTGTTGCCAATCTAATGTTTCTATTATTGTAGGTTACAGATCTTTTTTGTCCCGAGCTGCTTTCAGGATTTTCTCTTTGTCTCTGAGACTCGTAAGTTTTACTATTAGATATTGGTGTGTTGACCTATTTTTATTGATTTTGACAGGGTTCTCTGTGCCTCCTGGATTTTGGTGCCTGTTTCCTTCCCCAAATTAGGGAAGTTCTCTGCTATGATATGCTCCAATATACCTTCTGCCCCTCTCTCTTTTTCTTCTTCTTCTGGGATCCCAATTATTCTAGTATTGTTTCATCTTATGGTATCACTTATCTCTTGAATTCTGCCCTCATGATACCATATTTTTTTATCTCCTTTCCTCAGCTTCTTTATTTTCTATCATTTGGTCTTCTATATCAAGAATTCTCTCTTCTGCCTCATTTATCTTAGCAGTTAGAGCCTCCACTTTTGATTACACCTCATTAATAGCCTTTTTGATTTCTACTTGGTTAGATTTAATTCTTTTATTTCTCCAAAAAGGGTTTCTCTAATATCTTCCATGCTTTTTTCAAGCCCAGCTGGTATCTTTATAATCGTCATTCTGAACTCTAGTTCCAACATCTTACTAACGTCCATATTGATTAGGTCCCTGGCAGACGGTACTGCCTCTTGTTCATTTTTTTGAAGTGATTTTTTCCATTTTGTCATTTTTTCCAGAGGAGAATAGATGAATGAGAGAACAAAATGCTACAGGGTAACAACGACCCCAGAAAAATATACACTAAACAAATCAGAAGAGACCTGAAACCGAGGGAAAAGAAAGGAAAAGAAAGAAAAAAGGAAATAAAAAGACAAAATAAAAGATTAAAAAAAAAGAATATGATCAAATATGATCAAGCTGGTGCCACACATTAGATTTTGGGTGTATTTTGGTCTGTTAGAAGAAACTGCCTCCCAAAATGTTAAAGAAAGAAAAGCTTATATATGTACAAAAATAAGAATAAATACAGTGGAGGGATGGAATATTATTGTAAAGATGAAAATTATAAAAGGTTTTATAAAAGGAATTGATAAGAAGTTGGTTGAATAAAGAAAGAAGAGAAATTTAAAAAAAAAAGAGAGAATGTGATCAGGCAGGAGACTGGAACAAAGCCATACACTAGAGATTTAGGGTATAATTTGGTCTGTTAGAAGAAACTGTATCCCAAAGTTTTAAAGAGATAACAACTTAGGGCGCCTGGGTGGCTCAGTTGGTTGAGCGACTGCCTTCGGCTCAGGTCATGATCCTGGAGTCCCTGGATCGAGTCCCGCATCGGGCTCCCTGCTCGGCAGGGAGTCTGCTTCTCCCTCTGACCCTCCCCCCTCTCATGTGCTCTCTCTCATTCTCTCTCTCTCAAATAAATAAATAAAATCTTTAAAAAAAAAAAAAAAAGAGATAACAACTTATATATATACCAAAAATAAGGTTAACTACTATGAAGGGATATAATATGACTCTAAAAATGAAAAATAAAAAAGATTTCTAAAAGAGGGATTGATAAGATGTTGGTTGAAAAAGGGAAAAAGAAAAAGTAAAAAAATATAAAAAGAAAAAAGAAAATTAAAAAAATTAACTTTGTAAGACTAAAGAATCAAGGGGAAAAAAGCCATGAATTCTATGTGCAGTATTCCCCTAGTGCTGGCATTTTGCTGTTCTCATTGATCGGTAAATTTGGTCTTGGCTGGCTGCTCTTGCTGATCTTCTGGGGGGAGGGGCTTGTTGCAGTGATTCTCAAATGTCTTCGCTGGAGGCGAAATTGCCCCACCCTTGCCGGGCATGGGCTAGGTAATCTGTTCAGGTTTGCTTTCTGGAGCTTTTGTTCCCTGCAAGTTTTCCGTACAGCTTTGGAAGACGAGATGAAATGGTGGCCTCCGAATCTCCACCCTGAGGAGCTGAGAACTCAGGGCCCCACTCCTCAGTGAGCCCCCAGAGAAAAGTAGTGAGTCACTCCTGTCTCCTCGGTCTCTGGCCACACTCCGTACTCACCTGGCCTGTGACTGAGCATTTCTATCTCTGGCACACGACCCCATTTGGAGTCTCCAAACCTAGCAGATTCCTGCGGTGCTCTCCCACGCTGCTCCTCCCAGGAGTGGAAGGGGAATCTCCCCGGATCTCTCGCTTGTTCAGTCCCTGCTGGAAGAGCAGTGGCCCGACTGTGCCGCAGATCACAGTTTATGGCAACCCCGATCTGAGAGCCTACTTCTCAGCTCTGTCTTTGCAGCTGGCTTCCCAGCTCTGATACCTGGGAGCTCTGCCACACTCAGGCACCCCTGGTCTTTCTGTGACCCTGAAGGTCCTGAGACCACACTGTCCCAGCAAGTGTTCCACCCCCTGCTTATCCACTGGAGCGACATCCCTCAGCAGAGCGGACTTCTAAAAGTTCTGATTTTGTGCTCTGCTGTTCTATCACTTGCCGGTAGCCTTCCCCCTGCCTTCTATCTTCCTGAATATTGCCTCGGATCACTTCTCCGCATGTCCTACCTTCCAGAAAGTGGTTGCTTTTCTGTTCAGAGAGTTGCTGCTATTCTTTTCTTCAATCTCCTGTTGAGTTTGTAGGTGTTCAGAATGGTTTGATCCCTATCTAGCTGAATTGCTGGGAACAGACGAAATTTAGGTCTCCTGCTCCTCCACCATCTTTCTTGAGGAACTTCAAATCATAGATGACTCTTAATCATAGGAAACAAACTGAGGGTTGCTGAAGGGGAGAGGGGTGGGGGATGGGGTAACTGGGTTATGGACATTAGGGAGGGCACATGATATAATGAGCACTGGGATTATGTAGGACTAATGAATCACTGAACTCTACCTCTGAAACTAATAATACACTATATGTTAATTAATTGAATTCAAATAAAATTTTTTTTAAAAAAAGGAAAAAAAAAATAAAAGCAGCAGGACAAAAGAAGTCTTTAACTTACAAGGGTAACCCCATAAGGCTATCAGCGAATTTTTCAGCAGAAACTGCAAGCCAGAAGGAAGTAGCATGATATGTTCAGAGCGTTGAATGGAAAAAAAAAAAAAAAATCTGCAGCCAAGAATACTCTATCCAGCAAGGCTTTCATTCAGAATAAAAGGAGAGCTAAGGAATTTCACAAACAAAACTAAAGGGATTCATGACCACCAAACCAGCCCAGCAAGAAATATTAAGGGGGAAGCTGAGTAGGAAGGAAAGACCTAAAGTGACAGTATGAAAGTAGGAAACACAAAAGAAGTAAAAATGAGTTTTTCTGAAAAAAAAAAGAATTTTTCTGTAAAAAATTAATAAGGGAACTCAGAAGATAAAAAGGATATAAAATATGACAACATATATTTAAAATGTGGGGATGAGAGGAGTAAAGAATGGATTCAAACTTAAGCAGTCATCAACCTAATATAGACTGCTATATACAGATTTTATATACAAGCATAATGGAAACCACAAATGAAAACCCATTAATATATATGCAAAGAATAGCAAAAAAAAAAAAAAAATCCAGCTATGTTATTAAGAAAACAAGCAAAACATGAAACAGAGAAAGAGAAAAAAGGATCAGAGAAAAATGTCAGAAACAACTACAAAACATGTAAAAAGTTGCAATAAATACATATCTATCAATAATTACTTTGAATGTAAATGCTCCAATCAAAAGACATAGGGTGATGGAATGGATAAAAAAAAAAAAAAAAACAGGACCCATTTATATGCTGCCTACAAAAGACTCATTTTAGACCTAAAGACACATGCAGATTGAAAGTGAAGGATGGAGGGCGCCTGGGTGGCTCAGATGGTTAAGCGTCTGCCTTCGGCTCAGGTCATGATCTCAGGGTCCTGGGATCGAGTCCCACATCGGGCTCCCTGCTCCTTGGGAGCCTGCTTCTCCCTCTGCTTCTCTCTCTCTGTCTCTAATGAATAAATAAATAAAATCTTTACAAAAAAAAAAAAAAGAAAGTGAAGGATGGAGAAACACTTAACATGCAAATTGATGTGTAAAGAAACCAGGATAGCAATACTTATATGGGACAAAATAGACTTTAAAACAAAGACTGTAACAGGAGACAGAGGACACTACATAATCATTAAGGGGACAATCCAACAAGAAGATATATAATGATTGTAAATATTTTTGCACCCAACATGGGAACACCCAAATACTTAAAACAGTTAATAACAAACATACAGGAAGTCATCAATAGTAATACAGTAACAGTAGGGGATTTTAATACCTCACTTATATCAATGGACAGATCATCCAAACAGAAAATTAACAATGAAATAGTGGCTTTGAATGACCCACTGAAACAGATGGATTTAACAGATATATTCAGAATATTCCATCCTAAAAGAGCGGAATGCCTTTCTTTTCAAGGGCATATGTAACATGCTCCAGAATAGATCACATATCAGGACATAAAACAGGTGTCGAAAATTTGAAAAGACTGAAGTTGTTCCATGCATCTTTTCTGACCACAACGCTATGAAACTAAAAATTAACCACAAGAAAAAATCTGGAAAGAGCACACATACATTGAAGTTAAATAACATGTGACTAAACATTAAATGGTTCAACAAAAAAATCAAAGAGGAAATAAAAAAAATAATACATGGAGACAAATGAAAGTGAAAACACAATGATCCAAAACTTTCGGGATGCAGCAAAAGCTATTTTAAAATGAAAATTTAGAGCAATAAAGGCCTACCTCAAAAAGCAAGAAAAATTTCAATAAACAACCTAAAAATTAGAGCAGAAATAAATGGAATAGGAACTAAAAAACAAAAACAATAGAACAGATTAATAAAACCAGGAACTGGTTCTTTGAAAAGATCAACAAAATTGGTAAACCTTTAGTGAGACTCATCAAAAAAGAGAGAGAGACACAGAGAGGACTCAAATAATCAAAATCAGAAATGAAAGAGGAGAAATAAACAACATGACAGAAATACAAAGGATTATAAGAGAATATTATGAAAAATTGCATGCCAACAAATTGGACAACCTAGCAGAAATGGAGAAATTCTTAGAAACATATAACCTCCCAAAATGGCATCAGGAAGAAATTGAAAGTTTGAGCAGACCAATTTCAGGCAAAAAAAATGAATCAGTAATCAAAAAATTTCCAACAAACAAAAGTCGAGGACCAGATAGCTCCATACACAAATTCTACCAAACATTTAAAGAGAAGTTAATACCAATTCTTCAGAAATTATTCCAAAAAATAGAGAGAAAAAAACATTTCAAAATTCATTCTATGAGGCCAACATTATCCTGATACCACAATCAGATAAAGAAACCACAAAATAGAGAACTACAGGCTAATATCCCTGATGAACATAGATGCATAAATTCTCAACAAAATACTAGCAAACCATATCCAACAATACATTAGATGGGATGCAAGGGTGGTTCAATATTCATAAATCAATCAATATGATACATCACATCAATAAGAGAAAAGATACAAACTGTATGATTATTTCAACAGATGCAGAAAAAGCATTTGACAAAACACTCATTCATGATTAAAACATTCAACAAAGTAGGTTTAGCAGAAACACACCTCAGTATAATAAAGACCATATTAAAAAATAAAAACAGCTAACACCATGCTTAATGGGGATAAACTGAGTGCTTTTCCCTTAAGGTCAGGAACAAGACAAGAATGTCCACTCTCACCACTTTTATTCAACATAGTATTGAAAGTCCTAGCCACAGCCATCAGACAACAAAACAAAATAAAAGGCATTCAGATTGGTAAAGAAGAATTAAAACTTTCACTATTTACAAATGGCTTGATACCATACATAGAAAACCCTAAAGAGTCCACCAAAGAACTACTAGAACTGACAAATAAATCCAGTAAAGTTACGGGATACAAAATTAATGTACAGATATCTGTTGCATTTCTGTACAATAAAAGTAAAGCAGCAGAAAAAGAAATTAATAAAACAATCACTTTCACAATTGCAACAAAAATAATAAAATACCTAGGAATAAACTTAACCAAAGAGTGAAAATATCCTCTGAAAACTATAAACCATTGATATAAGAAATTGAAGATGACACAGAGCAATGGAAGGACATTCCATGCTCATGAATTGGAAGAAAAAATATTGTTAAAATGTCTATACTACCCAAAGCAATCTACACATTTAATGTAATCCCTATTAAAATACCAACAGGATTTTTCACAGAAATAGAACAACAACAACAAAAAAAAATCCTAAAATTTGTATGAAAGCATGAAAGACCCCAGATAGCCAGAACAATCTTGAAAAAGCAAAGCAAAGCTGGAGGTATCACAATTCCACACTTCAAGTTGTATTACAAAGTTGTAGTAATTGGGGCTCCCTGCTGGCTCAGTCGATAGAGCATGTAACTCTTGATCTTGGGGTTGTGAGTTTGAGCCCCATGTTGGGTGTAGAAATTACTTAAAAATAAAATCTTAAGGGGCACCTGGGTGGTTCAGTTGGTTAAGCGTCTGCCTCTTGATTTCAGTTCAGGTTGTGATCTCAGGGTCATGGGATTAAGCCCTGCATGGGGCTCCCTGCTCATTGGGGAGTCTGCTTGTGCTTGAGATTCTCTCTCCCTCTCCATCTACCCCTGCCCCCACAAGCACGCTCTCTCTCTCTCAAATAAATAAATAAATCTTTAAATAAAATAAAATCTTAAAAAAATGCTGTAGTAATCAAGACAGTATGGTACTGGCACAAAAATAGACACATAGATCAATAGAACAAAATAGAAAACTCAGAAATAATTACAGTGTTAATCTTTGACAAAAGAGACAAGAATATGCAAAAAGAAAATGACAGTCTCTTCAACAAATGGTGTTGGAAAAACAGGACAGCTACATGCAAAATAATAAAATAAGACCACTTTCCTACAACATACAAAAAATAAACTCAAAATTTATTAAAGACATAAACGTGAGAGCTGAAACATAAAAATCCTAAAACAGAACACAGGAACTAATTTCTCTGATGTCAGTCATAGCAATATCTTTCTAGATATGTCTCCTGAGGCAATGGAAACAAAAGCAAAAATAAACTATTGAGACTACATAGAAATAAAAAGCTTCTGCAAAGCAAAGGAAACAATTAACAAAACTAAAAGGTAATCTATGGAATGGGCAAGATATTTGCAAATGACATATCCAAATGCAAATCAAAAATGCAATGAGATATCACCTCACACCTGTCAGAAAGACTAGAATCAAAAACACAAGAAACAGCAAGTGTTGGCAAAGATGTGGAGAAAAAGGAACCCTCTTGCACTGTTGGTGGGAATACAAACTGATCAGCCACTGTGGAGAACAGTATGGAGGATTCTCAAAAAATTAAAAAAAAAAAAAAAGAACTACCCTACAATCCAGTAATTGCCCTACTGGGTATTTACTCAAAGAATACAGCACTAATTCAAAGGGATACATGCACCCCAATGTTTATTGCAGCATTATTTACAACAGCCAAACTATGGAAGAACCCCAAGTGTCCATGGATTGATGAATGGATAAAGAAGTGGTATATTTATATAAAATGGAATATTATTCCGCTTAAAAAAAGAATGAAATCTTGCCATTGGTAATGACGTGGCTAGAGCTAGAGAGTATCAGACTAAGCAAAATAAGTCAGTCAAAGAAAGACAAATACTATATAATTTCACTCATATGTGGAATTTGAAAAACAAAACAAATTAGCAAAGTAGGAAAAGAGAGAATGAGGGACACAAACCAAGAAAGAAACTCTTAACTATAGAGGACAAACTGATGGTTAGCAGAGGGGAGGTAAGTGGGAGGTGAGTGAAATAGGTAATAGAGATTAAGGAGTGCAGTTGTCCTGATGAACACTGTGTGATATATGGAATTGTTGAATTTTATATTATATACCTGAAACTAATATAACACTGTAAGTTAACTGTATTGGAATTAAAATTTTTAAAAATGTCACTTATGTTCAATAAGTCTACTGAAAGAATTTTAAAAATGTAATATAAATGTTTCCATCCAAAATGGAATTTTTCTTTGCCATTTAGAGGTAAAACTGTTATCTGGCCAGTATACTTATATGGAAAAACTTATATAAATAAAATTAGCTATATTTTATTGAATACTATAAAATATACCAGGCACAAATCTAGAAACTATCCAGATATGACTTTATTTAAATCTTAAGAGAATCCTGCAACCTAGGATTATTTGTCATCTCCATTTTACAAATGAAGAAATTGAGATATAGAGAATTTTATTGGTTGTCCTGTACACCAAAGGAAAACCAGAGTTGAGATTTGAACCCAAATATGCTCATTCCAAATCCTGGGTTCCTACTATCATAAAAGTTCTCTTGTGTTGCTTACAAATGATAAATAAATTAGAAGTTTGGGAAGATGGCAGCATAGGACAATCCTAAGCTCTCCTTGCCCCATGGATACATGTAGATAGCAGCTTCATCAGTGCAACTGATCCAGAAAATGACTTGAACAGTGGCAGAAAAGACTCTCATAGTTAATCTTAGATAGGTCATATCAAAACAGTGGTGGGGGGGGGGTGAAGTGGCCTGGAATGAAACTCGTGGTCGAACTAACTACAAATGGGAGGACACCCAAAACATGGACAAGGGAGAGGAACAAACCCCACAACAGGCACTACAGACATGGGGTACCAGCACTGGGAAGACAGTCTTCATAACATTTGGCTTTGGAAAATGGTAGGGCTTAACATCATGAATTTGTGCAACCAACTAGGTTTAACTCAGTACTTTCAAAATCAGAAGGCTTAGCTTTGGGATAGCTGAAGGAAACTGAGTTCTCACCCTTAAAGACTAAGCATAACAAAAAACCCCACCAACATATGGCATGGAAGCAGCAGTTTGTAAAGCACCCAGGGTATATGGGAGGGAAGTAGATTTATTTACTAATCTCAGAACATGCTCTGGAGGGGCAGTGATCTTTAGGAGACTTCTCATCTCATCCTGCAAGCAGACCCCACAGGGACCAGTTCCACATTCACTTTCTACCTACCTTGCTAACATCCAATGCCCCTCCCTGGGTTCTGCAGACTCACCCCACCCAACCCCCCACACACTCTGTAGGAGTCCTTCCAAGTGGCTCCAACTAATCTCATTCTGCAAATAGCCAAGGAAGGACCAAAACCACCCCAAATCACTTATGCCATGGGGGAAGGGAAGATAACCACACACATCAATTCCACTGCAGCTCCAACATCGGTCTCGGGGCAGACAACTGATTTGACTGCCAGCCCTACCCACCACCAAAAATGTCACAAGGGGAGCACAAAGAAAAAGCCCTATAGTTTGGGGTTACTGCAAACCCAATGTACAGATTGGAGGTAGACATCTGGTCTAAATACAGGCCTTACCCACAAATGAAAGCCTTTCTGGGGACACTGCACAGATAACATCCTGCAGTTTGCTGCTACAGACCCATGGCAAATGGGCTGAGGGCGCACACCTGGTCTGACCCAACTACAAGTCCAAGGTGGCTCCAGGCCGGCCCCTTGAGAGAACAAGAACAGAATTCTGCCCACAACAGGCAAAGTGGGCCATTGCAGGTAACTGAAATGAAGGCAAACAGTGGTCAGCCACAACAGTAGTGTGCATACAATACACATCAGAGACAACCCTAAAGATGTGGTTCTGGTGAACAGGGAACATGACACTACAGGGAACTAGGGCACTACAGGACCTCTTCTTCATGAGGCAACTACTTTCAAACTTAGGAGATGTAGTTGACTTTCCTAATACATAGAAACAAACAGAGAGTTAGACAAAATGAAACAGAGAAATATGTCTCAAATAAAAGAAGAGGACAAAGTCACAGCAAAAGAACTAAATGAAATGGAGATAAGCAATATGCCTGATAAAGAATTTAAAGTATCTGGAGGAAGTTCAGGATGGTAGAGTAGGAGGACCTAAGCTCACCCTATCTCATGTTTACAAGTAGATATCACATACATCTGAGTGAATAAACTGAAGAGTGATCCAAAGACTGGCAGTAAAAAAACATAAAAGCAGTAAAAATAAGTATTTCTGTAACAATCAGTCAAGGAATTCATAAAATAAAAGGATGTCAAATATGATAGCAAATATCTGAAATGTGGAAGGGAGAGGAGTAAAGAATGAGTTCAATGTTAAGTGATCACCAGCTTAATATAGACTGCTATATGCAGAAGATGTTACATATAAACTAAACGGTAACCACAAAACAAAAAATATTAATAGATATGCAAAAAATAGAGTAAGAGATTCAAGTATATCACTAAAGAAAACCAACAAACCATGAGAGAGAGAAAGACAAAAAAGAATCAGAGAAAATCTACAAAACAAACACAAAACTAGTAAAAAAATGGCAATAAATACATATCTATCAATAATTAATTTGAATGTAAATGGATTAAATGCTCCAATCAAAAGACATAGGGTGTCAGCGTGGGGAAAAACAAACAAACAAACAAAACCCATCCATATTTTGCCTATAAGAGACTCATTGCATACCTAAAGATAAAGTGAGGGGATGGAGAAACTTTATCATACAAATGGATGTCAAAAGATAGCCAGAGTAACAATACTCACATCAGAAAAAAGACTTTAAAACAAAGTCCATAAAAAGAGACAAGTACATTAAATAATAATAATGGGGACAATCCAACAAGAAGATATAACAATTGTAAATATTTATGCACACAACATGAGAGAACCCGAATACATAAAACAGTTAATAAAAATATAAAGGAAAGAATCAATAGTAATACAATAATAGTAGGGGACTTTAACACCCCACTTACAGCAATGAACAGATCGTCCAACTAGAAAATCAATGAGGAAACAATGGTTTTAAATGATACACTGGAACATATGGATTTAACAAATATATTCAGAACATTCTAGCCTAAAACAGGAGAATACACATTCTTTTCAAGATGTTCTAAAAGGCAGGGTGAGGGGGGCGCCTGGGTGGCTCAGTTGGTTAAGCATCTGCCTTCAGCTCAGGTCATGATCCTGACGTCTTGGGATAGAGCCCCACATCGGGCTCCCTGCTCTTTAGGGAGTCTGGTTCTCCCTTTGCCCTTATCCCACTCGTGCTCTCCCTCTCTCTCAAATAAATAAATAAAATTAAAAAAAAAAAAAAAAAGATGTTCTAAGAGGGAAGTTTATAGCCATATAGGTTTACCTCAAGAAGCAAGAAAAATCTCAAATAAACTAGCTAACCTTACACCTACAGGAACTAGAGCAAGAACAACAAACAAAACCCTAAAACAAACAGAAGGAAGGAAATAAAGATTAGAGAAGAAATAAATGATATAGAAGTATAAAAAACAATATAACAGATCAATGAATGAAACCAGGAGCTAGTTCTCTGAAAAGATCAACAAAATGGATAAACCTCTAGTCAGACTCATCAAACAAAACAAAACAAAAACAAAAACAAAAATGGGGGGGGACTCAAATAAACAAAATCACCAATGAAAGATGAGAAATAATAACCAGCACCAGAGAAATACAAAGAATTGTATGAGACTACTATGAAAAACTACATACTGACAAATTAGACAACCTAGAAGAAATGGATAAATTCCTAGAAACATATAACCTAACAAAACAGTACCATGGGGAAATAGAAAACTTAAACAGGCCAAAGCAGCAAGCAGCAAGGAGACTGAATCAGTAATTAAAAACTCCCAACACCATTTTGAATCTATTTTTGTGTGTGGTGTAAGGAAATGGTCCAGTTTCATTCTTCTGCATGTGGCTGTCCAATTTTCCCAACACCATTTGTTGAAGAGACTGTCTTTTTTCCATTGGACATTCTTTCCTGCTTTGTCGAAGACTAGTTGACCATAGAGTTGAGGGTCAATTTCTGGGCACTCTATTCTGTTCCATTGATCTTTGTGTCTGTTTTTGTGCCAGTACCATACTGTCTTGATGGTGACAGCTTTGTAATAGAGCTTGAAGTCCAGAATTGTGACACCACTAGCTTTGCTTTTCTTTTTCAACATTCCTCTGGCTATTCAGGGTCTTTTCTGGTTCCATACAAACTTTAGGATTATTTGTTCCATTTCTTTGAAAAAAGTTGATGGTATTTTGATAAGGATTGCATTAAATGTGTAGATTGCTCTAAGTAGCATAGACATTTTCACAATATTTGTTCTTCCAATCCATGAGCATGGAACTGGGTATTTATCCCACAGATACAAATGTAGTGATCCAAAGGGGCACATGCACCCCAATGTTTATAGCAGCAATGTCCACAATAGCCAAACTATGGAAAGAGCCTAGATCTCCATCAACAGATGAATCGATAAAGAAGATGTGGTATTTATATACAATGGAATATTGTGCAGCCATCAAAAAATTGAAACCTTGCCCTTTGCAATGACATTGATGGAACTAGAGGGTATTGGAATTTGAGAAACAAGGCAGAGGATCATAGGGGAAGGGAGGGAGAAATGAAACAAGACAAAACCAGAGAGGGAGACAAACCATAAGAGACTCTTAGTCTCAGGAAACAAACTGAGGGTTGCTGGAATGGAGGGGGGTGGGAGGGATAGGGTGGCTAGGTGATGGACATTGGGAAGGTTATGTGCTCTGGCGAACCCTATGAATTGTGTAAGACTGATGACTCACAGACCTGTACCCTGAAACAAATAATACATTATGTGTTAATTAAGAATAAACAAACTCCCAACACACAAAAGTTTAGGACCAGACGTCTTCACAGGCAAATTTTTCCAAACATTTAAAGAAGAGTTAACATTGATTCTTCACAAACTATTCCAAAAAGTAGAAAGAAAACTTCCAAATTCATTTCTATAAGGCAGGTATCACCAAAACCAGGTAAAGACACCACAAAAAAAAAGAGAACTACAGATGGCAGAGGAGTAGGGGGACCCTAAGCTTGCCTTGTCCCTCAAATACAGCTAGATATATATCGAATCATTCTGAATACCAAAGAAATCAATCTGAAGACTGAGAGAACAAAACTGCAAGTCTATAAGAATTGTGGAAGTGAGGACCTGTGGAGAGTTGATTTGGGGGAGATAAGAACTTCGAGTGCTGTGGAAGGGAGGGAACCTGGCTCACGGAGATGTATCATAAGGAACAGAGAGCAAAATCTGAAATTTTAGAAGTCCACCACCACTGAAGTTGTGCCTGGCTAGCTTAGCAGTGCTCCCTGGGAGCAGAGAGCATGGCCTGAGGATCCCCTGGGTTCCATGGGGAGAAATGGTTCCCCTGCTTGGAGTGCATTTGGAAGTCGTGGCAAAGCCTTTCTAGGGTCAGAAGAATGGGTGACACCAACATGTTGCACTGTTCCCAGGCACAGGATAGGGGATGGTGCTGGGTGGGTGCTGGCTATCTGCTCCATTTTGCCATAAACTCCAAACCGCTGCATGGTCGTGGGACCACTATCCTGGGATGGGTCTGCAAATGGCAAAAGTGGAGTGAGACCCTCCCCTAAAGGATCAGCACAGGGCCACTCAGTGGTAGTCCCTAAAATTTGTAGTTTTTGAAACGCAGTGATTGTTTACTTTTCTGTGAGGGCTTCCTGAAGAGTGTCAGTGACACCATACTGAACCCCGTCCATCAGCACTAACAGACTTCAGTGAGCTTAACAGTGCCACCAAGTGGAGACTGGAGCCACTTATGCCAAGCCACACCCACGGCGTGCTGCAGGTGCATGTGCATCTCCACTAGGGCAAGTCCAACTGAGAATCACTGAAACAGGCCCCTCCTCCAGAAGACCAGAACAAAGCCCTCACAAGAACTAAGTCTACTGATCATAGAGTGCTGCAAAGCTTCAGCTCTAGGGGAAATACGACCTAGCTTCCTTTTTATTTTTATTTTTATTTTTATATTTTTCCCTTTATTGTTTTATTATTTTTATTTTTAATTTTTTTTTATTTTATATATTTTATTTATTTATTTATTATTTATTTATTTTTAGTTTTTGGATCTAGCTTTCAACAAGCAGACCAAAACACACCTAAGATCTAGCTTTTTATCTATTTAATTTTATTATTTAATTTAATTTTATTTTTTTCTAGAAAAAATGACAAGACAGAGGAATTCACCCCAAAAGAAAGAACAGGAAGTAGAAGTAATGGCCAGGGATTTAATCAAGATATAAGTAAGCTATCTGAACAAGAATTTAAAAAACAATTATAAGGATACTAACTGGGCTGGAAAAAAGCATAGAAGACACTGGAGACTCCCTTACTGCACAGATAAAGGAACTAAAATCTGGTCATACCAAAATTAAAAATGCCATAAATGAGATGCAAACCTAAATATATGCCATAACAAGAAGAATGGATGAAGTAGAGGAATGAATCAGTGATATAGAGGATAAAATTATGGAAAATAATGAAGCTGAAAAGAAGAGGGAGAGAAAGGTAGTGAATCACGAAGGTAGACGTAGGGAACACAGCAACTTCTTAAAACTTAATAACATTTGTATCATAGGAATCCCAGGAGAGGAAGAGAGAGAAAAAGGGGCAGAAGGTTTATTTGAGCAAATTATAGCTGAAAACTTCTCTAACCTGGGAAGGACATAGATATCAAAATCCAAGAAACAGGGGCACCTGGGTGGCTCATTTGGTTAAGTCACTGCCTTCAGCTCAGGTCTTGATCCTGGAATCTCAGGATCGAGTCCCACATCGGGCTCCCTGCTCAGCGGGGAGTCTGCTTCTCCCTCTGACCCTCTACCCCTCTCATCCTCTCTCTCTCTTTCAAATAAATAAATAAATAAAATCTTTTAAAAAAATCCAAGAAGCAAAGATAACTCTCATTAAACTCAACAAAAGCCTGCCGTCACCAAGACATATCATAGTCAAATTCACAAAATACATATAAAAAAAAAAAACAATCCTGAGAGCAGCAAGGGGATAAAAATTCCTTAAGTTGACAAAGGAAGACAGATCAGGTTCACAGCAGAGCCATCCACAGAAACTTTGCAGGCCAAAAGAGTATGGCATGATATATTCAATGTGCTGAAAAGGAAAAATATGCAGCAAAGAATACTTTATCCAGCAAGGCAGTGATTCAGAATAGGAGAGATAAATAGTTCCCTACAGAAGCAAAAAGTAAAGGAGTTTGTGACCACTAAACCAGCCCTGCAAGAAATATTAAAGGGGACTCTTAAAGTGAAGGAAAAAATACCAAAAGAAACAAAGACTAGAAAGGAACAGAGAATAACACCAGAAATCAACTTTACAAGTAACACAATGGAACTAAATTTTTATTTTTCAATAATCACTCTGAATGTACATGGACGAAATACTCCAATCAAAAGACATAGGGTATCAGAACAGATTAAAAAAACAAAAAAAAAGACCCATTTATATGTTGCCTATATGAGACTCATTTTAGACTTAAAGACACTGCAGATTGAAAGTGAGGGGATGGAGAGCCATCTATCACACTAATGGACATCAAAAGAAAGGCAGAGTAGCCATACTTATATTAGAGAAACTAGATTTTAAAGCAAAGACTGTAACAAAAGATGAAGGAGAGCATTATATCATAATTTAGGGGTCTATCCATTAAGAAGATCTAACAATTGTAGGAGTATCTGGGTGGCTCAGTCAGTTGAGTTTCCAACTCTTGATTTCGGCTCAGGTCATATTCTTGGGGTTGTGAGGTCAAGACACATATCAGGTTCCAATCTCAGTGGGGAATCTGCTTGAGATTCTCTCTCTCACTCTCCCTCTGCCCCTCCCCCTGCTCGCTCTCTCTCTCTCTCTCTCTCTCTCTCTCTCAAAATAAATAAATAAAATATTTTTTAAAAGAAGATCTAATAAATATAAATATTTATGCACCAATTTGGGAGCACCCAAATATATAACTCAATTAATAATAAACACAAAGAAACTCATTGATAATAACACAAAAAGAATAAGAGACTGTACCATCCCACTTACATTGTGGATAGATCATCTAAGCAGAAAATCAACAGGAAAACAATGGCTTTGAATAACATGACACACTGGACCAGATAGACTTAACAGATATATTCAGAACATTTCATCCTAAAGCAGCAGAATACACATTCTTTTCTAGTACACATGGAACATTCACCAGACTAGATCACACACTGGGTCACAAATCAGCCCTCAAAACTACAAAAAGATCGAGATCATACCATGCATATTTTTAGGAAACAATGTTATGAAACTTGAAGTCAACCGTAAGAAATATTTTGGAAAGACCACAAAATCATAGAGGTTAAAGAACATCCTACTAAAAAATGATGGGTTAACCAGAAAATTAAAGGAGTAAGAGAAAAGTACATGGAAGCAAATGAAAATGAAAACATGACAGTCAAAAACCTTTGGGATGCAGCAAAGGTAGTCCTAATAGGGAAGAATTTTGCAATATAGGCCTACCTCAAGAAGCAAGAAAAGCCTCAAATACACAACCTTACCTTACGTCTAAAGGAGCTAGAAAAGGGATAGCAAATTAAGCCTATAGCCAGGAGAAGGGAAATACTAAAGATTAGAGCAGAAATAAGCAATATAAGAAACAAACAAAAACCACTAGAACATATCAAAAAAACTAAGAGCTGCTTCTTGGAAAGAATTAATAAAACTGATATCCCCTTAGGCAGACTTATCAAAAAGAAAATAGAAAGGACCAAATAAATAAAATTATGAATGAGAGAGGAGACATCATAACCAACATGACAGAAATGCAAACAATTATAAAAGAATATTATGAAAAATTATATGCCAATACACTAGACAATCTTGAAGAAATGGATAAATACATAAAAATGTACAAACTACCAGAACTAAAACAGGAAGAAATAGAAAGAAAATTTGAACAGGCCCATAACCAGCAATGAAATTGAATCAGTAATCAAAAATCTCCTAACAAACAAAAGTCCAGGGCCAGATGGTTTCCTAGGGGAATTCTACCAGACATTTATTTATTTTTTTAAAGATTTTACTTTCTTATTTATTTATTTATTATTTATTTATTTGAGAGAGAGCAAGAATAAGAGAGAGAGAGAGCACACACAAACAAGGGGGAGGGGCAGAGGGAAAGGGAGAGGCAGACTCCCTGCTGATCAGGGAGCCCGATGCAGGGCTCCATCCCAGGACCTTGGGATCATGACCTGAGCCAAAGGCAGACACTTAACAGACTGAGCCACCCAGGCACCCCTTTACCAGACATTTAAAGAAGAGTTAATATATATTCTTCTCAAACTGTTCCAAAAAATAGAAATGGAAGGAAAACTTCCAAACTCATTCCAAGATGTCAGGATTACCTTGATTCCAAAACCAGGAAAGACCCCACTGAAAAGGAGAACTACAGGTCAATAACCCCGATGATATGGATGTAAAATTTTTTTTTTAAGATTTTATTTATTTATTTGACAGAGAGAGACACAGTGAGAGAGGGAACACAAGCAGGGGGAGTGGGAGAGGGAGAAGCAGGCTTCCTGCTGAGCAGAGAGCCTGATGTGGGGCTCAATCACAGGACCCTGGGATCATGACCTGAGCCGAAGGCAGACGCTTAACGACTGAGCCACCCAGGGGCCCCTGGATGTAAAACTTCTCAACAAAATATCAACAAATTGAATCCAACAGGACATTCAAAGAATTATTTACCATGATCAAGTGGGATTTATTCCTGGGCTCAAAGGATGGTTCAATATTTACAAATAAATCAATGTAAGACACCACATTAATAAAAGAAAGGATAAAAACCATATGATTCTGTCAAGAGATGCAGAAAAATGATTTGAAAAAATACAGCATCCATTCTTGATAAAAAGTCCTCAACAAAGTGGGGATAGATGGAGCATAACTCAACATCATAAAGGCCATATACCAAAGACCCACAGCTAATAACATCCACAGTGGGGAAAAACTGAGAGATTTTGTCTATAGTCAGGAACAAGACAGGGATGTCTACTCTCTCCATTACTATATAACATAGTAATGGAAGTGTTAATGTCAGCAATCAGTCACAAAAAAGAAATAAAAGGCATCCAAATCATCAAGGAAGAAGTCAAACTTTCACTCTGCAAACAGCATGATACTGTATTAAAAAAAAAAAAAAAAAACCACCTGAAAGACTACACCAAAAAAATCCCTAGAACTAATACCTGAATTTAGAAAGTTGTGGGATATAAAATCAACATACAGAAATCTGTTGCATTTCTATACACCAATAACAAAGCAGCAGAAAAGGAAATCAAGGAATCGATTGCATTTACAACTGCACCAAAAATGGTAAGAAACCTAGAAATAAACCTTAGGAAGTAGGTAAATATATGTACTCTGAAATCTATAAAACACTTATGAAAGAAATTGAAGAGAACACACAAAAAAAATGGAAAAACATTCCATGCCCATGGATTGGAAGAACAAACATTAATAAAATGTCTATACTACCCAATCTATGCATTTAATGCGATCCCTATCAAAATGCCACCAGCATTTTTCACAGAGGTAGAACAAACAATCCTAAAATTTTATGGAACCACAAAAAACCCCAAATAGCCAAAGCAATTCTGAAAAAGAAAAGCAAAGCTGGAGGAATCACGATTCTAAACTTCAAGCTGTATGACAAAGCTGGAGTTATCAACACAGTGTGGTACTTGGACAAAAACAGACACATAGATTAATGGAACAGAATAGAAAAAGCAGAAATGGACCCATACCTATATGATCAACTAATCTTTGACAAAGAAGGAAAGAATATTCAATAGAAAAAAGACAGTCTCTTCAATAAATGGTGTTGGGAAAATTGGATGTAGACAGCCACATGCAGAAGAATGAAACTGGACCACTTTCTCACACCATACACAAAAATAAACTCAAAATGGACAAAAGACCTAAATGCGAGGCAGGAAACCATCAAAATCCTAGAGGAGAAAACAGGCAGGAACCTCTTTGACATCGGCCATAGCAACGTTTTACTAGACATATTGCCAGAGGGAAAGTAAACAAGAGCAAAAATGAAGTATTAGGACTTCATCAAGATAAAAATCTTCTGCAGGGAGGAAACAATAAACAAAACTAAAAGGCAGCCTACAGAATGGGAGAAGACATCTGCAAATGAAATACCTGATAAAGAATTATAGATCCAAAATCTATAAAGAATGCAAACTAGTGCAGCCTCTCTGGAAAACAGTATGGAAGTCTTCAGAAAGTTAAAATTAGAGCTACCTTATGACCCAGCAATTGCATTACTAGGTATTTCCCCAAAGAATACAAAAATAGAGATTCCAAGGGATACCCACACCCCGATATTTATAACAGCATTAACGACAATATCAACCTATGTAAATAGCCCAAATGTCATCCACTTATGAATGGATAAAGCAGATGTGATACACACACACACACACACACACACACACACACACACACACACACACACGAAATGGAGTATTACTCAGCCATCAAAAAGGAATGAAAATTTGCCATTTACAATGATGTGGATGGAGCTAGATTGCATTATACTAAGCAAAATAAGTCAGTCAGAGAAAGAAAAAATCATATGATTTCACTCATATGTGGAATTTAAGAAACAAAACAGATGGACATATGGGAGGGGGGAAAAGGGAAGGAAGCAAACCATAAGAGACTCTTTTTAAATTTAAATTCAATTAGCCAACATTTAGCACATGATTAGATTTTGATATAATGTTGAATGATTCATTAGTTGCTATAACTCTTAATGATACAGAACATGGGGCGCCTGGGTGGCTCAGTTGGTTAAGCGGCTGCCTTCAGCTCAGGTCATGATTCTGGAGTCCCGGGATTGAGTCCCGCATAGGGCTCCCTGCTCAGCGGGCGGTCTGCTTCTCCCTCTGACCCTTCCCCTCTCATGCTCTCTGTCTCCCATTCTCTCTCTCAGATAAATAAATAAAATCTTTAAAAAAAATGATACAGAAGAAACTGAGTGTTGATGGAGGGAGGTTGGTTGGGGATGGGCTAGATGGGTGATGGACGTTAAGGAGTGCCCTTTTTGTGATGAGCACTGGGTGTTGTATTTAAGTGATGAACCACTGCATTCTAATCCTGAAACTAATATTGTACTCTATGCTAAGTAACTAGAATTTAAATAAAAAATTGAAAAGGAAAAAAAAAGAACTACATGTCAATATCTTTGAGGAACATGCATGCAAAAATCTTCAACAAAATACTAGCAAAGGAAATCCAACAACACATTAAGAATAGCTCTTCACCATGACCAAGTGGGATTTATTCCCTGGATGAAAGGGTGGTTCAGTATCACAGATCAATCAATTGATACATCACATCATTAAGAGAAAGGTTTAAAACCATATGATCATCACGATAGGCACAGAAAAAGCATTTGACAAAGTACAACACCAATTCATAATAAAAGCCCTCAACAACATAGTTTTAAAAAGGACATACCTGAATGTAATAAAGGTCACATATGAAAACCCACAATGAACATCATACTCAATGGGGAAAAACTGAGAGCTTTCCCCCTAATGTCAGGAACAAGTCAAGGATGTCTACTCACCACTTTTATTCAACATACTACTGGAAATCCTAGCCACAGCAATCAACAACAAAAACAAAAGGCATTCAGATTGGTAAAGAAGAATTAACACTTTCACTATTTGCAGATGGCATAAACCATATATGGAAAACCCTAAAGACTCTACCAAAGAGCTACTAGAATTGATAAATGAATTCAGTAAAGTTGCAGGATAGAAAATCAATGTGCAAAAATCTGTTGCATTTCTATATGCTAATGATGAAGCAGCAGAAAGAGAAATGTTTAAAAATTCCATTTGCAATTGCACCCAAATTAAAAAGATACCTAGCAGTAAACCTATCCAAAGAGGTGAGAGACCTGTACTCTGAAAAGTATAAAACACAGATGAAGGAAATTAAAGATGTCACAAAGAATTGGAAAGACATTCCATGCTCATGGGTTGGAAGAGCAAATATTGCTAAATGTCTATACTACCCAAAGCAATCTATACATTTAATGCAATCCCTATCAAAATACCAACAGCATTTTTCAGAGGTAAAACAAACAATCCTAAAATTTTTATGGAACCACAAAAGACCCTGAATAGCCAAAGTAACTTTGAAAAAAAAAAAAAAAAAAAAAAAAAAAGCAAAGCTAGAAGCACCACAATTCCTGACTTTAAGTTATATTACAAAGCTGTAGTGATCACAATAGGATGGCACTTGCACAAAAAATAGACACATAGATCAATAGAATGGGATCGAAAACCTGGAAATAAATAAATAAAATCTTTTTAAAAAAGAATGAAATGTTTAAATGGCAAAGAGTTGTGATAGAATTTTAAAGCATCAAGATAAAAGAAAACAGTTATATACATATGTGACACCTGTCAGAATGACTAAAATAAAAACACAAGAAATAATTATTGGAAGCTATGTGGAGAAAAAGGAACCTTCTTGCACTGTTCGTGATATTGCAAACTGGTGAGGCCACTATGGATGAAGATTCTTCAAATATGGTTTCACTCATATGTTGAATTTAAGAAACAAAGCAAATGAACAAAGAAAAAGAGAGAAACAGAAAACCAATCTTAAATATAGAAAACAAACTGGTGTTTGCCAGAGAGGAATTGGGTGGGAGGATGGGTGAAATAGTTGAAGGTGATTAAGGGTACACTTATTGTGATCAGCACTGAGTAAGGTCTAGAATTGTTGAATCGTTATATTGTACACCCAAACTAATATAACACTGCATGTTAATTATACCTGAGTAAAAAACATAATAAAAATAAAAACAAAAAATGATGGTAGATAAATATTGTAGAACAAATATATTTTGGCCAGTTACAAAGCCATGTGTTTTCCCAGATTAATTCATTTAACTTTGTACAGCAATGTGATCATACAAACTTTTTTTTTTTAAAGATTTTATTTATTTATTTATTAGAGAGCGAGCGAGAGAGAAACAGCATGAGAGGGGGGAGGGTCAGAGGGAGAAGCAGGCTCCCCGCCGATCCGGGAGCCCGATGTGGGGCTCGATCCCAGGACTCCGGGATCATGACCTGAGCCGAAGGCAGTCGCTCAACCGACTGAGCCACCCAGGCGCCCAGATCATACAAACTTTTTACTGATCTTAAAGTCTTCACTTTTTAAACTATTGTTGTTTTTGTTACTTGTAAGTATGTATGTCATTATCATTTCAGGTGAGCCACACAAAGCTCCAGGCAATTTAGAATCCCAGTTAACCATCTCCAAAGGTATGTCAATCAGCACTTATATATTTGTATATATTTCCAGTTTTTAGTAAAATAGCTAAAAATTTTATTGGATAATGTCTCAAACTGCTTTTTAAAATACATTTGGGATTGGGGCGCCTGGGTAGCTCAGATGGTTAAGCATCTGCCTTCAGCTCAGGTCATGATCTCCAGGTCCTGAAATCAAGCCACACGTCATGCTCCCAGCCCAGGGGGAGCCTGCTTCTCCCTCTCCCTCTGCCTCTCCCCCTGCTTGTGCTCTCTCTGCCTCTCTCTCAAATGAATAAATAAAATCTTTAAAAAAAATACATTTGGGATCTTTGAACAATTTAACTTTTTCACAATTTGAATTTTATATCCTAAATACTGCTTCTTTAAAGCAGTGGATATGGGAAAATAGTTATGTTTTTTTGTTTTGTTTTGTTTTTTACAAAACCAAAATTTGTCACTTAAAAAGATCCCTAATTAAAAAATCTTTAAAATTCATTTTTAACCATGAATAATGGGTTGATTAACATGCCTTAATCTCAGAATAATTTTAGTGAGCATTTTTTTAGAGAACCAAAACATTGAAAATCTTAAGGCCATCTGATCTAATCTCAGCCCACACTCTCCTATTTCTATTCATTCTTCACACATCTCCTATTTCAGCTCTTTCCACCAGAAGAGGTACTGCTTCTTGTAGACTTATTTTTTAATACTAACTGTAATATTTTTGCCCCAAAACATTGTTGCTGATTAGTAACATAAAATTTTAAGTCTGTATTTTCATCACATTATTGTTTTATGTAAGAGCCAGTTAACTGGCAGATAACAACTGAATATTAACTAGAAAGCAAAGATAGATACTAGAAACTATAGACCAGTAAGCTTACTACTACTGATGCCCAATGAAATTCTCAAATAGATTATGAAATATTTTATGAGAATTTAAAAAAAATCCAGGGGTGATCATAGGAATCATCAGTTTCCCACCAAAAACAACTCATGTTGAACAAATTCCATTTCTTTTCCTGATAGGATTACTATGTGAGACTGCTACACACATGGTGGCCTTTTATTTTTTTTAAAAAATTGTGATTTATTTATTTATTTATTTATTTGGAAGAGAGAGAGAGAGCACAAGCAGGGGGAGCAGCAGGCAAAGGGAGAGGGAGAGGCAGGCTCCCCACTGAGCAGGGAGCCCAATGACATGGTGGCCTTTTAATAAATCATTAAAAATTTTATAGTAGGGGCCTGGACTATATGATTACCTAAGGTCTCTTTTGGCTTAAAAATCCCATGCGTTTCACCTGGTAGATACAAGATAAAATTTTGCTGGATGAAATCTATTCATTATTTGATATACAATTTTCCTTAAAGAGTATGATTAAAAAGTCTTTGTAAACCTGAACAGAAATCTCAAGCAGTAAAACTTTGGCTCTGTCTCTGGTCTTATCATTTTCAACAGTTCTTTTCAATGTAGACCATGATATAGAAAGGTCTTTAATTTGTACACAACACAATCATAAGAACAGCTAATATTTGCGATAAAATCATGATGTGTGTGTGTGTGTGTGTGTGTGCATCCTTAGGCTGAAACTAAGAATGAAAAAGCATAAAACATTTTACAAATAAATTTGGATTTAAGTATGAATTATTTGAAAAGTTAACAACAACAGTAAAGAATACTTGTGTAAATTATGGCATATCCTTAAGAAGAAATAGTATGTTGGGCACCTGGATGGCTGTCTGAAGAGCATGAAACTCTTGATCTTGGGATTGTGAGTTCGAGTGCCACGTTGGGTATAGAGATTGCTCAAAAAATTAATAAACTTCAAAATTCCCTAAAAAATATATGAAATAGTATGGAACCTCTAAAAAATATTTAGGAAGAGTTTGTAATAACATAGAGAACTTGTATAGCATAATGTTAGGTTGAAAATATAAGCATATAAAATTTCTTTTTTTTTAAAGATTTATTTATTTATTTTAGAGAGGGGAGAGAGAGAGCAGGGGGGAGGGGCAGAGGGAGAGGGACAGAGAGAATCTCAAGCACACTCCCCACTGAGTGTGGAGCCCAATGTGGGGCTGGATCTCACAACCCTGAGATCATGACCTGAGCTGAAATCAAGAGTTGGATGCTTAACCAACTGAGCTACCCAGGCACCCTAAGCATATACAATTTCTTAAAGAATTATCACAATTATATGTATAGATATTTAAAAGCAAAGAAAAATGGGAAAATGTCACCCAAATGTTAAATTGAATGGTGGAATTGTTTTCTTTGTTAGTATTTATATATTCTCCATAAATAGCTACTGAAAATCTGAATGCAGTCTTAGGTCATATTAACAAAATTATTGTTTATTGTTTAAAAAGAGCTATAGTTCCATTGTGATTTGTACTGCTCAAATATCACCTAAATTACATTAGTTCACTACATTGTAAGAGTAGTTTTGACCATACCAGAGTGCTAAGTGTATGGAATCTAGGATAGTGAGTGCTATAGACTGAATTGTGTCATCTTTCCAAATTCATATGTTGAAGACCAATCCCTTAATGTGACTATCTGGGGATAGGGTCTTTAGAAGGCAATTAAGGTTAAATGAGGTCATAAGGGTGGGATCCTAATCTGATAGAATTTATGAGGCAGATTTCTCTCTCTCTCTTAAGCGTGCATGTGCTCTCTCACTCTCTTGCTCTCTTGTTCTCCCTCTCTGTCCCACGTGAGGACACAGCAAGAAGGAGGCCATCGGCAAATCAGGAAAACAGCCCTCACCAGCACCTGACCCAACTATGCAGGCACCCTGATATTGGACTTCCAGCTCACAACTGTGAAAAATAAATGTCTGTTGTTTAAGCCTATTGTAGTATTAGTATTATACCATATTAGTCTATGGTATTTTTTATAGCAGCTTACACAGACTAATACAGTGAGTGACCTTAAAACCAATTCAGCTATAATTGGGTAGAGTAACTGAGGATTTTAAGAATGGAGAAAAGGAAGAAGGTAAGGCAGAGAAATTTTCAGATATTTAAAGAGATGGCATATGGAAACAGAAATTGTCTTGTCAAACTAGAAGGCTAGAAAACTTGAGTTCAATGTAAAAAATAGCTTTCTAACAAAACTGTGCCAAATGGAATAAGATGCTTTTGGATGTGGTGAGCTCCTTACCAGTCAACATCAGTAAAGACTAGAGGACATTGCTTAGGAATGTTGTAGAAGAGATTTCTGCATTAACTTAGATGACTTTTGAAGTCCCATCTAACTCCAACTTTCTCTATCTCAAGGTTTCATCCCAACATTCCACACTGTTGAAATCGTTCAGAATTTTAATTTTCCTATAATATATTATCCTTGAAATTATCTAAGTATGGTTTCTATGCTTTTATTTCAGCAGTTCATTAAAACACAAAGAATGGAGCAAGACCTAACATAGAGCCCTTCCCCATGTTCCTAGAGAACTCTGATTCATTGACCTTTAACCACTTCCGTAATACAGCTGTTTTTTAAGTAACTATTTTTATAGGTTCTCTATACCTGTTACCTGTGTTATTTGTTTAAAATCCAATTTGACATAATTATCTTCTCATAAAAATTAATTCTCACCTCAGTTGATCCATTTATTTGACTAACCTAATTATCCTCCAGTGTGAATGGTGACAATGAAAACTGTGGTAAAATACGAACTTTAAAATGTATAAATCTTTAAGAAAAATACTTATTGTTCCAACAAAAAAGCAAAATAATCAAAACATTGTATGATGTTTATAGTACTCAGCCTTACCTACCATTTATAGCTTTATTTGCATGGGTTAGTATTTCTGAATTTAAACTCAGGACAACAGGATACTATCTCCTTCAACTTCAGTATTAGAAGCAGACTCTCAGTCTTGGCAGAGATAGATAGACCTGTGCCTCAATTCTACTCTTGTCACATTTTACTCTAGGAGGACTTCATGGATGAATTTCAGGGATAGAAATAGCTTATAGGGACTGTTTCCAGAGGATGTTTCACATGCCAATGATAAAAGTTGAAATGTTTGAGAAAGCCCCACAGGAGCTCTTGTATTAAAGGGAGGGGATTTTTAGCAGTGATGACTAGATTCCAGAAGCAATGTCAGAGTACAAAGCAAGAAAATAATATTGGGGATGAAAAAGCGGGCAATTACCATGAAAGTGAGTGGTAGTAGGAAAAAAAGTGATAGCAGTTGTTAAAAGCTCCCATGTTGGGAAATATATTCAGTGAGGAATTGACATCTAAATAAAACCAAATTAAGACAAACTATAGAAATATCACAATAAAATAATGGAACAAATATTATTAAAATAACAAACACTTATTGAACATTACTGTATGTCAGGCACTATGATGAATATGATGAGCAATTTATATGCATCACGCCATTTAATTCTCATAACAACTCCATGAGGTAGGTTCCAGTGCTATCCTCATTTTCCTAAAGGGAAGTCACAATTCCAGAAATGATATGGATTTAAGGCCACTTATTAAATGGTGGGGCTGAGATACAAACCCAGGTCTGTATAACTCTCAGCTCAACTCAATTAATCTCTCTTCTATTATGTAAAGGCTTCCATATTTGGGCCCAAAGTTTATCACAAATAGCTTAATAATTTGATTTACACATTAAAATATTTACTGGCAAGAAAGGAGCATGTTTAGATTTCTATTGAAAATAAACCAAAATTAGGAGATCTCTTTTTTAAAAATCATTTTTGTGTTTATAATTTTGTTGGACATTCTAGCATCTTATGAACCTCTCACTAGTCTCACTGATCATACACATATATTTTCCAAGGATGAAATTTATCTTACTTTACAAATTCTGCAGCTGCCCTCACTGAGAGCTAAGGAATATTTGGCTTTGTCCCATGACCACATCTCCTAATTTGAGGAAACTACAGTCAATGTGTTGAACATTAAAAAGTACATTTCATCACTCAATACCATCTATAAATCATTCTACTCCTTCTATGCCCCTAATCGTTTGACAAAGCATTTTACTGTAAACAAATTTTGGGGCCACTGTGTGATTATTCCCACTTGGAAAATATACTGTTTCTCCTCCATGAAACTAGAACAGAAGGTCTGAGAGAAAGGAAATTATTAAGCATTCCACTGAGTTTTTTTCTCCCCAACAAAAACTAAGATAGAGGTCAATGAATAAGTATGTGCAGACTGGAACTTGAATCCTCTAGGGTGACTGTAGGCTAATTAATAATTAATGCCAAAGCCATGGTGTTTGAAATGCAGATGTGATAACTGGAGGCCTGGCGGTGCTGTTCAGAGGAAGCAGATTTAGATGCTATAGGGAATAGGCGCTCCCTTGCCGGCTGGCTCAGCGATCCAGCCTGGGTGCAAAGCAAGGCCTATGGTTTAGATTATATTCCCCTCAGCTGTTAATTACCTGAACTTACTTTGAAGTTCTTCTCTTTTTATCCTCTGCATGAAAAGAGATTGGTTCAGCCAAGGGACTTAGAGAAATGATCAAATACATGGGGTGGAGGGTAAGGGGTGGTAATAGAACTTCAGATATAAGAAGATAACGAAGAAAAACACATAGTAGAACATACAGAAACATACATTATTAGGAAATGTTGAATTGTGGTTCATTGTTTCAAGCACAATGTGTTTCTCTCAGTTCTAATGAAGTTGATTTTAAGTAAATGTATATAAACTTTCTCTGAATAGGTATAACAAAGAATTTCCATCTGTCTTACTATGTAGTGATTTGACAAGAGACAGGTGTTTTACAATGCCATATTGAAATTAATAAAGTCATTTAAATCTCTTCATATTTAAAGCTACTTAATGATAAGGACATTAACAGAGTCAGACACAAACTGCTACTATATAACCTGTTTGTGGTCAAATCACCCATTCTCAGAACACAAATAGAAGGTGCCATTGCCCAATGGGGGAAGTTATTAGATATTAGAAAATTATGGAAATAGGTTGCAGTTGAAAGAAATCTGAAAATGAATGATAGGATTAACTGAATTATAAAGCACCCTGGTTTGTTTTCAGGATATGTGTGTGCGCACACAATTTAAAGAAGCATGGCCATTAACTATCTAGCAAGTGGGTTATAGCATGTCTGGATTAGATGTAAATGTCAGGTTTTGTTTCTTTGTTTGCTTGTTTTTTCTATTTTTAAATGTTATTTTTAGTCCAGCTCCTCCAGACAGAGCACTTTCCTGAGATACATGCCACTCACACATGAATAAGAATCTCTCTTTTGGTGCACTAGAATGCAGTCATAAAATAGTTAATTTTCAACTGTGGGAAGTATCTTTGTATCTTTTAAACAGTAAAATGACACTGAAAGCACCATCAAAGAAAATGTGTGCCTACATTAAAAATGACACCTGTGGATGCAGTATCATCTGACTAAAGTGACATCAAATGCCTACAACCAAATGAGTGAAGGATGATCATTCAGCTCAGACAGGACACATAGAACTCCATGCAGACTGGTTTTGGAGTTCTATTTTATTTACTGCCCATTTCTATTTAAAAGAACACTTTTGTGACTAGAGTTCTTAAACTTTTAAATCAGGATGAAAAACTAGAAATTTGCTCTTTAGAATCTATTGCTCAAAATGCAAATTCCAAAAAATGCAGGGCTTGCATCATTGTACAATTTAAATTCTCTTAAGCAAGAAAATAGTCATGTAACTAAAGGTCTTCTATCAAAAGCAAAACACATTGGGAATTTTTACAATTTGATGTGTAATATAACTTCTCCAGTTTTCATTCTAAGAACATATATAAACCAACACTAAGATTATGTAAAAATAATAACAAAAACCAAATTCATCTCCATGCAATTTCAATTCTAACTTATACTAACATAAGATATGGGGGCCAAATCACAGAAAGCAGAATCTACTTTAATACTGATTTTATCTCCAATCAGCTATCTTTGCTGTATTATATTGCTAGAATCCAAAGTATTAATAAAAATGTAGCAAAGTTTTCCAGGCTTTAAATATAAACTTTGTATGGTAAGTTCCCTGCTACTAAGAAAAAGGGAAAAAAAAAATGTCTGAAAAATGCATAGTAGCAAACCAGAGGCAAAATTTAAAACAAAACAAAAGAATTTTTTAAACAGTCAACCACTTAGATCAGCACTTAAGATTTTCATGGTCATAGCTCTTTTATTCTATGAGCATTCATGATTATTCACGTGTTGTGAATAATAAAACACTATTTTAAAACACAAACACAGAACAAAACCTGTTTCCTAGACTGGAACTGAAGTTGTCTTCTAGAATTGAAGTCCAAACTTTCTAATTATTTTTCCTTAACACCAAGTGAAACTGCATTTGAGACTCGTCACATTCAGACTTCATTTATACGTGTTTTTATTTTATTTAAATTTTGTTTTATTAACAATATGCTAAAAATAAATTTATTTATATATTTTATTTATAATTTTTAAACACTCCCATCACTTGGCCAATCTAATATAAGGAGAAATGTATTTGAAAACATCATCTCTAGCTAAATTTCAGTGCAAACAAGTTTTAGTTTAGAGATACACGTACAACAGAAACATAAACTAAACAGCAAAATAATATTACCACAAACATTAGGTTAGGCTTTCCATTTTATGTCAACCTGTATGTTTACATCCCCACTTCTCTCACTCCCACATGACTGTCTCTACTACTAACAACTGCATATTTTGTAAAGATGTATTCAGTTACTTAAAGCACACTTTATAAAGTTTTAATATAATCTAGTGGCATAAACTTGCACTACTTTCAAGGTCTTAATATGTTTTAGAAAGTAATATAAAAATTACTCTGCATAACAACCAATATTTAAGTCTTAAAATAACGTGTAAACTTTTTATATTAATTTGAAACAAATAAAGCATTCTTCTCTATGTCAACTCTATTTTAAATGTTTTTTTTCCTCTTGACATATCCTTTCCCCAGTTCGTTTTCAATCATGTATTCATATTGTACAACTTCTTGTGACTAGAAGCTCTTATACAGGTACACAGCATTTTGACTCTCTCCACTACAATCTAAAATGTAATTAGATTATCTACTTTGTGTCCTTTTTACCTGTAGCTACAGGAAGAGTAAAATGAAGTTCTCAGATCTTTATTAGTAAAAAGCATTGGAAAAATAAATAGATCTTACCAGAAATGTTTTTCTGACTTCCAGTATGAGTGATGTGTGTTGCACGCGCTATGCACTGCAAAGTAGAGGAAGACTTCTTTATCCTGCAAAAGGAAAAGTAAAACATTGAAAAAGGATTTTAATGAAATCATAACATTAAAATAGTTTTATGTTAAACCCCGCTAATTTTCTAGGTGAAGGCTGTGAAGTGAATGTGAGGAAACATTAAAAGGGAATTGAATTTGCATTCCTTATGCTACAGGCACATGTTTACATGACCTTTAAAACAGAATTAAAGCTGTATCATCAGCAGCTGTAGGCAATTCACATTACTAAGGCAATCAAATCAGAATGCTAAACTAACTATAAAACATAAATTAAACCGATAGAGAATCATCTCAATTCACTAGGTTTACTTGCAATGTACTTCTACACTGCTAGTCATTTCAAAGCAGTTTGCAGATCCACCAAATCAGAAACACTCCAGTACGTCTGAAAACAGTGTCCAACTAAAAGTATGCAAGCTAGGAACACTTTAACCTATCTTTGTCAATAAAACTCCATCATTCATCAAGCTAGCTTATTTTTTTAACATTATTTACTTTCAGCAATCATCTCCAAAAGTAAGCATCATCCCATGAAGACAAAGTGATCTCCAGTATGTTATACATGGCAGAGATGATGTTTACTTACAAACATGTATCAGAAGAGTTTATAAAGAATGCTTAAAGGCTAGTGAAAGTTAACTGCACTTCTTTTTACTCTCAACTTCATTGTATTGTTCCCCAACATCCCCAAGATTTCCAGTAACTATATTCTGGTTTCCTTTCATAGCAAGTATAGATATCACAACTTTTAAAATATGGTAGAATGGATTATTAAATAGGGCTTTAAATATAATTGTCTGGGATGAGAGTTGCTCTAAGAACATGAAAGAGAAGAATAAGTATATTTATAATGTGAGTCATTGTCTCACTAGAAGTGTTTTTAGAAAGCTTGGTCTCTTTGAATTTGTAGCAGCGAAATCTCAGAAAAAAACTCTATCTTTACTGAAACGTTTCTATTTGCGTGTTGTGACTTATTTTCCTCCTCTTTACAAAACTCTGTAGTCTCCTCGACAAAACTGAAAACATACAGAATATATTTGAAAAGCAGTTATTCTACTTTGCAGGGTAAGGGAAACAGAAGAGCTCAAATGTTTCTCTCCATCACTAAATACGACAAATCTCAGTTCTTTACAAAGCTGTCAACTAGCTGTTAAAAGAAAACCAAAATTCCACAGCTCTAACACTCAGCTTCTGCAGAGTTGAGATCCATACTCAGAGTTCAGATAATTTTTGAAGGCAATTTACATTCACATAGGTGTGTTCTTCAATATGAAATATTCATCCATACAATCTCTCTCTCTCTCCCTCTCTTTCTCTCTCTCACACACACACACACACACACACACACACACACACACACACTCACACACACGAAGATTTGTGTGATCCGTTTGTTCAAGGGGTGATCTAATGTTTACATCAAGCACCCGGGGAAATGTTTATTTAAAAATAAAAATGAGTGCAGGTGTGATTGAATTATGGTTTTACTGTAAACAGGAACCTCAATCTCTTTCTAAAAGTTGAAGTAGTAAGAAGAGGATAGGTGGAAGAAAGGAGACAGTTTTATTCTCACTACCACTTTAATAAGTTAAAATGAATATCTAGGATAAAGAGAAATTTGAGTGTTGGTATTTAGATTGCTCTAAGCATTTTACCTTAGAGACCTAAGGCTTTTCTGGACCCTGTCAATTGTTAGAAACAAGGAAATTTGCTATTTTTTAAAATTTGTTGGGTTTTTTTGAAATTTGTTATTTTTAGGGAGGATTAGGCAGGCTTAAATCCTGCTGCCCATAATGTGATCTGAGTTAACATTTTAGTGCCTGAACAAAATATTTTAGGGTGACATTCACCCCCCAACCCTCCAATACACACCCTCAAGAAGACTCGTGGGGGTGATATTCTCCTACACATAGCCCCAAGGAAGAGTGTCACTGAATCAGAGCTCTGGTAACATATAGCATTTGTCAGTGAAAGGGCTGGGCCTTGTTTCCTGAGAAAGGATTACCTTGAGCACCTTACCTTTGTGCAGGCCTACAAAGGGAGGCATTGGTCTTAAGATTGTTCAGGGGGCCCATCTGTGAAGGACAGAGGCTGCCCAGGAACAAAGACACTCAGCCAGGCTGGCCAGGTCCAGGGGATCCTGAGAAACTAACCACTGCAGGCTACCAGGCTCACAGGGCTGCCTTGGTGCTGGCTCTTCTAGATCTCCCCCTCCTCCCTCCACTTCCAACCAGGGGAATTAGGTCTTGCTTCAATTCCAGGGATCCTGCTCCAAACGAAGGACTCAAGAGCCTGGGGAGGGCAGAGCAGTGAGAGTCAGGAGGCTGGCAAAATAAAGTCCTCTTGCCAGCTCCTTCGTTATTGGAATGGGACCCATTAGGCTTAAAGGATTGTCATCCATCAAATTATCTTAAGATGGAAACTCTCAGTTTAACCACTGTCCTGGTTCAGCCACCTTTATTCAGATGTATCTGGAAGGCTAAAGTCAGGTCCAGCCTTTGGGCTTCATGTGTGCATTTTAGCCAGGCTATCCCAGAGGTGAGCACCTCTGTTGCTGCCCAGATCACTCCCCCTCCTGCTGAGGCCAAGCAGTGGGCTTTGAGGACAGCTCCTTGATTTTCTGTGGCCCTGACTTTCTGCAGATTGGAGCAAGTGAACTTGGCTTCTTAGCAACACTAAAATTGAGAGTAGGCTAGCCTCAGAGTCGTAGCCAGGGGAGGAGCAAACCCACCAAGGAGAAAGACTTCTTAAGGGACTGGGTTCTTTTGATGTCTGCCTGAGCGCTTCTACTTTGAAAAGAAACTCCAAAAAGTTCTTGCATGTAAAATACACATATGCGATGGCATATGTCCACAGGCAGCTGGAAACAAAAATACTAGATCAAGTAGATCTATTTTCCAAGCAGGGGAGCCAAATTGATTCCCCCAATTGAGAGTGAGGTAAAGTGCAAGAGAGGGCTCAAAAAAAGTTACAAGAGATGGAGATTTTAACAGCACTCAGTAAACCTACACCCCTCCCCCAAGAACAAACATAACAATCACAACAGAGAAAGCACTAATATTCTTGTAAAAATCAAATTCCCAAAATGTCCTTGCAAAGTGGACTTCTCCCCAATCATGTTAACATGTTTCTCTTTCCTTCCACCTCTCTCTCATATATATTTGATGTGTGTGTATATATATATATATACATATACAATTTTTTTCTCACAATCATCAGCCTCCTTCCCTACCCAATCCCTCTAGGAAAAAAAAATATCAAAATTTCTGAATAAAGATAGTAAGTTAAATCTTGTCACTTGCTCATTTTCATATGTGATATAGTTTCCTGCTCACTTGGGGGTCTGGAAATAGTAATGTGAGCCCAGAACACTCAGCAGATTACGTACTAAAGGTCTTTTCCTAGAAGGAGCCCATATTTTGATCTGTAATCAAGTTTTCTGTAGTTCCTTCACTTCACAGGGATACAGAATGCTAGCCATTTCAGTAAATACTATTTATTAAGGAAAGGGGGAGGGCAGGCAAGAGTGCAGGGAAAACAGAATCTCAGTTATGAATGAAATCTGAGCATTCTTACGATTCTGCGTGTTAAAACCTTAATCCACCCATGAAGAAGGAAGTGTGCTGCAATTTGGGGCATCTCTCTTAACTACAAAGTGGCTTATAAAAGGTGTCTAATGTTCAACTAGATAACTTATTGATACCTTGGATACCAATCCACAGAGTTTAAAGTAATAGATTATCTCTAAACTCCCTCTGATCGATCATAGAGATGGACAATTTTTTTTTCTCTTCTTTAATACTACCACCATTTCTGACTTTGAGAAAAAATCAAAATGAAGATAAAAACCACCACTGCAGTTTAAATTTGGAAATATTCTGCAACTCCATTAAAAAAAAAAAAAGGTAATTCCATAGAGGGTCTGTATTTTGTAAAATCATCAACTGGACTTTTCTGAAACTAGGCTCTGTCTGAAGTGCAAAACACGGGACTGGAAAATGCCCACAAAGATTCCTAGATTCCCCAAATCCTGGTACTGGGAATATGAGAGCCACACAGAGTACTGCGTAATAGCTCTGTCTCTGTAGAGCTCTTTCCCTGGGAACCTGTAAGATCAGGGTTCACCCACTGACAATGGCAATGGCAAGGGAAGAATTGACCTCAGAAGAGAAACTGAGACTGAATCAATGCGACCTTGACAACACAGCTGCGGGAGCCCCCATCCTTTCCCTCTGAAGTAAGGGTCTCTATTGTCCTGGTCTTTCCTCTAACCATCCTATCGGCAGCCCCAATCACACAATTCCTCAGCACTTCCCAACTGACAATTGATTTTGCTAGTAAATGACTAATGTTCTCCACGATTGAGGTATTTGTATTACATTTTTTCATGATGAATATTTTATTTTTTAAATTACCCTGTGTCTGCTGCAGCATTCGCTGTATGCTATCACTCCTCCCCCCTCCGTCTCCCCTTTTCTCTAAAGATCCTTTTCCTCATGTTCAAGGAAAACCAATGGAGATCTAAAAAATGAACTAATTGAGCTTGAATTGCTTTTGGCTAGTGTCTGTTAAAGCTGTCTAATTTTTTAAAGATTCTCACAGAATATTTGAGCCCCTTTACCTTCCCCCACACAGTTTGTCAAGAAGAAGGAGGAGGGGAGAATGAGGAGGAAGGGGAGGAGGAGGGTAAAAAGGAGGAGGAGGAGGAAAAAAGAAGAAGAAGAAGAAGAAGAAGAAGAAGAAGAAGAAGAAGAAGAGGAAGAAGGCAGTGGAGGAGGAAGAAGAACAATAACAACAACTGTAAGAGGAGCTACAGTAAGCTGCTGCTCTGAAGGGCAGCTGTGACTCACACTGAGAACCTCTAATGAGCTCAAAGTGCAGATTCTAAGAAAAAGGCTTCTTTCTCTGTTGCTTTCAGAATCTGTCCAATCGTTTCCCTTCCCTTATGAGCCCCAGGTTATAAAAAAGAAAATGTGTACTTGTCCCTTCCAAACCCAATCTAAGTAATCCTATTTTCAAAGTGGACTTGTGTTGAAGATGAAGTTTTCAATATTAAGGTCACACCTATGTGCCATGTCCTACTGTCTGGAAATTCATGCTGTATTATACACATTTAAATCTGGCCTTTTGGACTTCCTTGCTGATCCTCACCCCAGACATCAGCCCCAGACCATCTCCCCCTTCTCCAATTTGTACAGATAATGAGAATGCTTCATAATCTACACTCATTTATGAAATCTACAAGAGGCATAATCTCCATTTCGGAATGAACCTGGGCATAGATTGCCCAGCTGCAACCACACTCCCGTGCTAACACGGGAGTGTGACTTAAACCACATTAATCTGCTTAATTTCTTTTGTGAGTCCTTCCTGGCTTCCAAAGGGACCGGGAATGTCTGGGAAGACACTCAGGAGTTGTCATGTATCCTTAAATTTTGTGAGGAAAGAGAGTCACAGTGAACCCCCAGGTTACAAATAAATGAATGAACATACAAATAAATCAAATGAATCTGACTTGCTTTCAGAAATTAATGGAATTTCCCTCTTAGAAAACAATAATAATGGGTAGGGTGGAGTGGCAAATTTGGGTGTGAAGGCAACCTAAGGAAGAATGAAGTTTGTGCTGTGTGCTGGCATAGCAAGAGATCAAAACCTGTTCTTCCTTGCTGGAGATAGGTGTGTGGACTTGATAAAATTACAGTTCCTCCATTTTTAAGTTAGACTCCCCTTCAAGATAAGATGGCTTTTAGCTACCCCAACCTCATAGGGTGGGACAGTGATTATTATATTCAAACCATAATTATAGAGGGGGGGTACATCAGATCTGAGGATGCCACAGTGGACTTCAAGATCAGGATGAAAAGAACGCCAAGCTGTGTATTTGGCCCAACTACCCAAGAGAGCAGTTTATCAGTGGTAACTTTGAGTTTAAGGCAAAATCAGTCTATGAAAAATAAGTTACCAGCTCTTTGCAACAGTAGCTTCACATGTACTTATTTCTCTCCCATGTCCAGACGGGGTCGTCTATTGAATGAGGCTCTTTTATTTTGCATGGTGCAGGGGATTTGTGACCATGGTCCCCCCTTTTATTCCTCTCTCTATGGAAACCCAGATCATGGGGAGAAATATGCAAGGCTGAATAAAGAGAAGCCACAGAAAGGAGCGCTTGAGAGCGGCATCTGTTACACTTGGGAAGTTAGACTGACAGGAGAGGGCGAAGGAAACCTCTCCAGTAGATTAGTTAGAGCTGCAAGAAGATTTTACTATATGCAGATATTTTCTTCAAAAAACAAATCATCTTACATGCAAGAGAAGATTCTATTACAGCTGCTAGAGGATGGGACTGCACCTGAATTAGGCAGTATCCATATTCATGGGAACTGATTTTTAAAAAGGAAGCAAGAAAGGAAGGAAGGAAAGGAGGGAGAGAGGGAAGGAGGAAGGAAGGAAGGGAGGGAGGGAGGGAGGGAAGAAGGAAGGAGAGAGAGAGAGGAAAGGAAAGGGAAAAGAAAGAAAAGGAAAAGAAAGAAAGATGACTACGTTGGTTTTTGCTCTGTCAAAAGCTATTCTTATTTTAAAGGACAGCAGAACAAAGGTGTGAAAAACCTGTCACTGGATGCAGATACCTCCTCCGGATAGCTGTCCCTCCCAAGGCTCTTGGCATGGTCTGAACCACTATTGAACGCCTGGCAAAATTGGTTGCCCAGATTAGAGGCCAAAGGCTAGAGGAAGGTTGATGATAAGAATTCAGGCAAGTCAGAATTGGAAAAAGACCCACTTTTTTCTCCATGTAAAAGCATTATAAATTGATAATTCCTTTAACTCCCTGAATGGCTAGACTAAGATTAGTAACTCTTTCACCCAAACGCAGCTGCAATGGTGGGGGTGGGGAACACACCATTATAACAACATGGCAATGATCATGATCTTTTTGCCGGTATGGTTCCTTCAATATGCTTCCCTCTGACCTCTAAACTGACGTGACATAGATTAGCAAATGGACCCTTGAACAGGAAGCCTAACAGAGCACCTGAAAACTTTTATTTTTGTTTGATTTTAACAAGTACTTTTTTCTTCAGGAAGCTAAAGTTCAGGCATAAATGAGATTGTACTCTTACAAAGGAAGATACACACAGTTAGTTGGCAGTAAAGAAAAGACGTTGTTCTACAGAAAGAGAAGAGCAGGGAAGGGAAGGGGGGAAGGACGGGGCAGAGGAAGAGAAGGAAAGGAAAAAAAAAAACAATAAAGCAATTTCTAGGTTAAAAGCAGATAAACTTTTATAATAGGACACCAGCAAAGGAAACCACAATTTCAATGAGAAGGAGGAGGGGGAGAAGATGGCAAATTATCATCTCTGCCAATAACTACTAAGTGTTTATCCTTTTTTTTTTAAGAGAGAGAGAGGAAGAAATAGATCTCAACCAGACGCTTGGTTTTCCTGCTTAATAGACACAATTTACATTTACCAATATAAACTCCTATCACTCTCTGCTCTCATAAGAAATTACTAATTTCACAGGAAATACATGCTCTTTATCTATATAAAGGAATGGCAGAATAAGCTCACCTTGTTTTTATTTTTTTCTCATTTTCTTGCATTTTCTTCAGATCTGTCTTCTTAGAGAAACTAATGCCTTAATGACTTTCTGGTAGCTGCAAGCCTTCTTTTATTTCTGCTAAATATATGAAAATGTATGCAAATTTAAATCAAGCTAAACCTAGGAGCTCTTGCAATATATTTAATGGAATTTCAAACCAATAAGGGAACTCTGATGCTGTCTTCTGTAAGTGCAAATATAATTACGCAGCTAGGTTACCTTCGAAATTATGCAATGGAACGTCATTTTTTTTTTTTTTTTTTTTACTTCAGAAATCCAGCTGGGTATCCCATGTTGCCTTTTCTCGGCTAGAGCAAATCTAAAATCTTTGCATTTTCACCCCACTCAGCCTACAAGCAATGTCTTTTCACAGGGCTGTGGAGTACACCGGACTTGCCTTTCCCTAACTTATAAAAGCTTAGGAGTACAAGTCTTTCTTGTTTCCTCTAACCAAATTGTGAAAACAGTCCTGTCCTTCCAAGCTGAAAGCAAATTCAAGCTGATGGGGACGTGTGTGTATGTGTGTGTGTGTGTGTGTGTGTGTGTGTGTGTGTGTGGAGGGGGGGGGTGGGTACTTAATGCCAAACAGCCCGCCATCTCTCATCTCTCATCACTTTCTCTCTCTGAATTTTCAGGGCACACTAAATGATTCCCATTTACTTCAACTTGTCTGGGATGGGGAGGGGGAGAGCAGTGCTTGTTAAAAATTTTCCTAGGGGACAGCATTCGGCGCGGTAATCATGAACGTTCTCTTATGTACCTATTGAGAGTGGGTCCGCTGAGTGTCTGGGGTGCGTGTGAGGGAGGGCTGCCCATTTCAGCAAGCATTGCCTCTGAAAGAAGTTGTGGGACCGCTGATGGGAGCCTACATGGAGCAGTAATAAAAAGCAAGTCTTCCAATTGACCAAGTGGATTGGAAAGCAAACTTCAAAATAACTGAATTTCGTCACTATCACATTTGATTTTACTTTTATCATATTAGATTTTCCCAGAATCTTCCAGTTCTTCACGCCTTAAACAAAAATTTTCAGAAGAAGCTGGACATCTCTTTCTTAGATGCTTTCTGACCTTGGTATTGAGTTTCTCATAAACGATAAAATGCAATAAATAAAACAAGTCGAAGTAGTTCTTATTGGAATCATGGACTTCAGTCTTATAGAGTTAGGGTCCTATCAAAAAGCGGTTCCTTTGCTCAAAGTTTGTAGCAAGATTTTGGTTTGCAGTCCCCTGCACACAACTAACCCAGAACGCTAAATGAATTTGATAAAAATCCCAATCCATTGAAATCTAGATGACATTTAAACTGGTTATATTGCTTTCTTAATATATTTTTTTCTTTTTCTATTTCGGTTAATCTAAATAATACAAAACGAATTCTAAAACCATTTTGCTACTTCACCCCCTATCCACCCCACCCCCCGCAAACATATACAAAAACACTTCCCTCTTATACGTCCCCCTCTACTACAAACACGCCGAAGTCGCGGGGCGGGGGGGGGGGGGGAGGGTAGGGTTAACCAAATGAGCTGCCGCCACTCAGCGCGAGGCAGCCAATGGAGCTGAAAGATTGATTTACTTCCTGCTCGGGTCTCACTGAAACTCTAGTGCTTCGCCACCCTAATTTGGAAAGTTAGCCCGGCCTCCCGTGCCGCCATTGGCCGAGCCCGTGGCTGGCCAGGCCGAAACGTGTTGCAATTGGCCACAGAGCCTGCCGGTAACTCGCTCTCGCGGCTTTGGCTCCCCCGCACCGTAGATGTCAAAGGCTGAAGCTGCTCCCTTTGCCACATTATAACTAGTAGGGGATCCTCATCGACCATGGCCACAGCTGCCTCGAATCCCTACAGCATTCTCAGTTCTAGCTCCCTAGTCCATGCGGACTCTTCGGGCATGCAGCAGGGGAGTCCCTTCCGAAACCCTCAGAAACTTCTCCAAAGTGATTACTTGCAGGGAGTTCCTAGCAATGGGCATCCTCTCGGTCATCACTGGGTGACCAGTCTGGGCGATGGAGGCCCATGGTCTTCCACACTGGCCACCAACCCCCTGGACCAGCAGGACGTGAAGCCCGGGCGCGAAGACCTACAGCTGGGTGCGATCATCCATCACCGCTCACCGCACGTCGCCCACCACTCTCCGCACACTAACCATCCGAATGCCTGGGGGGCTAGCCCGGCTCCGAACCCGTCCATCACGTCCAGCGGCCAACCCCTTAACGTGTACTCGCAGCCTGGCTTCACAGTGAGCGGCATGCTGGAGCACGGAGGGCTCACCCCACCGCCAACCTCTGCCTCTGCACAGAGTCTACACCCCGTGCTCCGGGATCCCGCAGACCACAGCGACCTAGGTTCGCACCACTGCCAGGACCACTCAGACGAGGAGACACCAACCTCGGATGAGTTGGAACAGTTCGCCAAACAGTTCAAACAAAGAAGAATCAAGTTGGGCTTCACACAGGCCGACGTGGGGCTGGCGCTGGGCACACTGTACGGCAACGTGTTCTCACAGACCACTATCTGCAGGTTCGAGGCCTTGCAGCTGAGCTTCAAGAACATGTGCAAGCTGAAGCCGCTGCTGAACAAGTGGCTGGAGGAGGCTGATTCGTCAACAGGGAGCCCGACCAGCATTGACAAAATCGCCGCTCAGGGCCGCAAGCGCAAGAAGCGAACCTCCATCGAGGTGAGTGTCAAGGGCGTACTGGAAACGCATTTCCTCAAGTGTCCCAAGCCTGCCGCGCAGGAGATTTCCTCGCTGGCAGACAGCCTCCAGTTGGAGAAAGAAGTAGTGCGTGTCTGGTTCTGTAATCGAAGACAGAAAGAGAAAAGAATGACTCCACCAGGGGATCAGCAGCCACATGAGGTTTATTCGCACACCGTGAAAACAGACACGTCCTGCCACGATCTCTGACTGCAGGAAGCAAGAAAGCGGCCGGCCGCACTGGGAGCAGCGCGGAATTCTCTCTCCCACTCTCTTCCTTTCACTTCAGCTTTATTATTGCTATCCAGAGACATAGCAATATCTAGATATCTAGATAGGGCTCTTTTTTCTCTCTCTCTCCCCATCGTTTTTCTTTCTTTCTTTTTTTTTTTTTTTTCAAAATAGGGGATTCTAACTTATATTAAGAAAGGAAACACTCACACACGCATTCAGGCTTCTCAACGCTAATACACAGTTGCGTTAAGCAGTCCAGGCGGGGAACTCATATACCCTGCCGCCCGGGCAACTGTTTCCTCCAACCTTTTCTGCTGATCAATACATATTGTTTACTTTGAGTAAGGTCTGTTTGGTTGCTCCTCTCTTGGAAGAACAAGGAGAGGGGTAACATGGGGGTGGGGTAAGGATGGGGGAGGGGGTGGGAAGACAGATGTGTGCCTCTGAATAACCTTTCAGCGCCTTGGTTATAGCAGCTGTATTTCAGGTGAAATCTGTTTTACAATAGACTAGTTTTGCATTTTTTAAAACTTCTATAGCATTTCTAAATGTCTGCGGTGTTTTACTACAAGCTGTACACAATATTTGTGAGATAATTTGTATCTAATCGGCCACTCCACATTATTATTGCTATTATGATTATTCCTTCATTGAGCTGATGGTTTTCTAATTGCTTAAAAAGGGGAAGGGGGTGGGAGGAGGAGGGGAAGAGATGCCTACCCACCCACCCACCCCCTATCCTAAATCTGTATGGAGAAGAGAGGTACAATGGATAGAGTTGTTGATGATGATAGTGGAGATATATATATAATTTTTTCAGAGGGCAGAGTGCCTAGGATAGGCGGAATAGCCAAGCCGATTGGGTTTGCAAAGTACCCTGAAGTAGGAGAGGCGATTTTGAAGCTTTCTGCCCTCCATCCCGGGATCTGTGGAGTCCTCTCAGGCTTCTACAGAGCAGATCCGGGTGCCTGAGAAGGATTTGCCGGCGGCGCCCGACAAAAGAAGTCGGCCTGAGGAGCTAAGAGGGCTCTGTACCTACCGAGGTCCGGAATGCCTGCACTCAGAGCTCCCCCCAGGTCCCGTGCCTCACCAGGACCGCCAGCGCGACCCCACCTCCGTCTTCCTAGGCGAAGGACTTTGCCTTCACACAGGATTGCTTTCGCTGGGAACGACGACCCGGAGATGCTGGCGACAGACTCAGTGCCTCCCAGTTCCGTTCACCTCCAGTTCACCGCCCGCTCCCTGAGTGAGAAACTGTCTGGGAGGGGTGGCGAGTGGGGTGGGTAAACAGGTGCTCTCTGCTCCGTGCAGAACGACAATGAAATGATTGGCAAAGGTCACAAGGATTCTGGTCTAGCTTCGTTACCACCTCCTCTCCCATATATATATATATATATATATATATATATATATATATATATATATATATATATATATATATCGCTATCTCTAAGTGGGCTCACGGGAAGCCGTCTCCACGCCTCTGACAAGCACAGCTGGTAGAAGCCCACAGCGATGATTAAGCTAGATAGCGAGCGCCCCGGCGGCTGGGTTTCTGGGTTTTTTTGTTTTTGATTTTGATTTTTTAATCTCTGTGTGTATGTGTGTGTGTATGCGTGTGTGCGTGATTGCGAGTGCAAATGTGTGTGTGTAGATAGCTGTGTGCATCTTATTACTATTACAACAACAACAAAAACCTACATAAAATCTCGCTAGGCTGTGTAGAGATCCAAAAAAAAAAAAAAAAAAAAAAATGCAGTTGCTGTGGCTTTATTGCTCGCTCTCATGTCTACACGCCAAGTCCCCAGGAGCACCTCATTCTCAATGAGCACACATGTGCGGGGCGGGCCAAGCACCCAACACCCAGACACAGCCCGCCAGACCTGGCTGGGGGCTCAGCATGCCTGGGCTGGCTGCCTGGCCCGGCCTTCAGGTGCAGCTTCGGTAGACAAAGCTTCAAACTACCTAAGGACCAAAAAGCCTAGGGCCCCTTGTGGAAGTTGAGCTAGTATGGACAGCCAGGCCTCTGGTCCATCACACTGTGTCTCTCCCAGCTGCAGGTTGAAGGACATGTGTTAAATCAAATCCTGGACCCTTTTTCTTTTTTGTCAAGACTCTGCATTCTGTTGCTAGTTGGATTTTTGTTCTGGAAATTTTTTGTTTGTTTTGTTTTTCCACACTGAGTTTGTGTTTTACAACTGTTGGGGGTTTTTTGTTTGTTTTGATTTTTTTTTTTCCTTTGCAGTTAGTGCTATGGTTCAAACCTGAGTTAACCCAAATATTTCTGCCGACTTTATAATTGTACAGTTTTGTATATTAAACGTTTTTGAAGTTATTAATTTAAAGAAAGATCATTTAGTTTATTCATTTAGTAACTGATGTATAATAAACACTATTTTCATTAAGAGTTGCTTTTTCAACTATTTTATTCAAATTGCCTATTGCAGTTGCCAGCAATTATTTATTTTCAATAAATTCTGCATTATGTTTAAAAGAAAACTCAAAGATGAGTTGGGTGTCAAAAAGAAAACAATTCGCTGTAATGTTTGGTGTGAACAGTTTTAGTCAAGGGGTTTATATTGACGCAATATTTTATTGTTGTAAAAGATTTAAAATAAAACATTTAAATAAAACATTTTTCCAAAAAAATTCATTTTTTTTCTTTCTTCCTTTTTTAATTGTGTGGTGTGTGAAGTGAAGCATTTAAATAGAAGCACATTTCTGGTGAGCAGCGCATCTGCTCCACTTCAGGTTAGAAATCATTAGTCATTGTTTTGATTCTTGATTCTCTCCCTCTGACTTTTGGCCTTTCATAAACTCGCACACACAGCGGGGCCTGTTATCGTGCACATACCCACGCTCATGCAAAACACACCCTAAATGGTGGGAAATAGTGTGGGGAACCCTGGCAGGATAGGGGTGTTATTTCAGGAGGTACAATATTATTAATGTTCTCTGAAAGGAGTGTGTCTGTCCCTAGTCCAGACAAACCCTTCTCTGAAGCTGCCCCTCCTGAAACTGGACCCAGACCTTCGCTGAGGCTTTCATCTTGCTTCCCTGCAACCACTCCTCTTCTTCTGGTTCAGGACCAGTACCCTTCTGGTAGATGAGCACTCATTCCCCTGATGAAGGATGAAAAGATGACTAAATGTAAGAAGTGCTCTCCTTCTTAAGGCTCCCCCTGGGCCCAGAAACTCTGATAAACTGTTGTCCACTTAGTGTTGCCCACTAAAGCTGAATTCTGTTCATTCCTATATGACTTAGGTGGGAAGAAAAACCAATAGAGACATTTGGAGGAGTTTAATTTTTTATTCTTCCTCCCACTCTTGTTTACCATTTCAACTCTGTTATTTTGTCACAAGACGCTCCATAAAATAAGGGACAGTTACCTGTAGTGATGGCTGAGGAGTAATTTACTAAATCAGAAGCAGTTATGTTTTAAGGCTTTGTATGTACACGCAAGACTTATCCAACTTTTTTGTTTTAGTAGACGCATATCAAGCGATAGACAAGACATTTAACTATAACTTTCCAACCGTAAAACCCTTCTCAATTCATATTCTGAAATGTTTTTTAGTAGACAAAGCAAACTCATTTAAACACTTTAATAGGTAAAAATTATCACATGTAATGTCCTGCATTTTTTAGATTGCCTAATTATTTACAGCTGCACAGTGCACAATGCACATGTGTGTTGTGAATGAAATATGCTACATGTTCTTTGTATGCCTATAGGCATATCTCTCTTTTTAAATAATACTGATTTTATAGAGATGTGTCTACAATCACAAAACATATAGTCTTAAATCTGTTGGCTCTCTTTCTGTTCCTACCAACCAACCTCTTTCTCTTTCAATATCCTATATGATTTTTGAATTGATTAAAAAGTTATAGATTTTCTCATTAAAGTACACAGAAACCAACTAGCAGTGTATTCTAAAGCATATATTTTAGGAGATACTTATATAAATTTATAGATATAGACATCTGTCACTATTCATCACATTTTTACTATGTATTACTGATACATATATTTTATACATGTTTACAAGACCTTTATCCTTTACTGGCTGTTTTCTTTTTCTTAAAATATAACTAAGGCCTAGTTGGCTATTATGAGGACCTCTTTATCAACCTTGTTATATCATTAACATAACATTTTCGTTAAAATTCAGGGGATGTTGGTGCCTTTGCCTAGGACTTTTTTTGTATCGAGGTTGCTGCCATCCCATTCCCAACCAAAGCCTTTGTAGGAAAAGCAGCTTTGGCCTCAGTTTCTCTTAGGCCTTCATAGCAGTGGCTTTCTCTCCCATAATAAGAATTTGTGGGTTCAAAAATAATAATATATAATGGGTGAAGGTAAAAGTTTCATCCCCGTTACCTGACCAGAGCAATAGAAAGTTAAGAGATTGTGAAGGGGGTGAGATTTTGGAAGGGGTGGGATGTGAAAGGAGTAAGTGTTTAGATGCTACAGATATTTTAACAAAGTCAAATATGTGAATCAACTATATGTTTGTATGTAGACATGATTGTCTATATGGCTGTGGCTCTCTGTATGTATAACAAAAGGTAAATAGATTACTAACCTCCAGCATGTATCTTCCCAACAATAAAAGAAGAGAAATATTATTCCTGGGAATTGGTTTCTTGACTTTAAAAAGAAAAGGGTAGGAGAAATTATTGTCTACATTAGTACACGAGCTGTGTTTGTCTTCAATAAAATCAAACACTGTTCCCTTGGAAATATTTAGTATTCAGATATTTCCCTTGCTCCCAAGTCAAGATGCTGTTGTTGCTTTAATTGCCTATAAGCTATAAGTAGAAACATAAATTTCTGTTTTTATTTAAAATATCTTTTTCAGTAAGGAGGGAAGAAAAGAAAAGGAAAGTGGATTAGTGAAAAAGGATTAGAGGTTAAAACAGTTTTCCCAAAACAAGAATGTATTTTTTCTACCTGTCATATTCTTTTAAAGACACATATGGAACTTTAGGATTGTGAAATTATTTCTATGAATTGGCATTTAAAAATCCAAAAATATGGCCCTTTCAAAAAGTTTTCAAATCAGAAAAAAGTAATGATACAAAACACTACCATGTAAATTGATATCACTTGCAGTAATCCATTCTGTAAAATAAAAGGATAGAATATTCTTTATACATGCCCCCAAATAATAGTTTTAAAAATATAAATCCTACAAGTTACTCATTTAGAGTGTTAATTATTAAAGCATTAAGAACATTGAATATAAATATATTTGAAATCAACTAAGATTTTTTTTAATAATATGAAATAAAAGTACATTTTCTTAAGAGCACTGCTGATGGAACATTTCTAAAATTAAGGGATTATTTAGAATACAGTCTTGAAAACAAAATCCAGTTAATTTAGGCTGCCTCTAAAAAGGTGGGGGTAGGGAGGGTCACATGCAAGAAACTAGATTATTGTTTCTATAAACTGAATCCACAAAATTAAACCCTTGTGCCTTCCAGTTAAAAAATACACTAGGTCATTATGCCTTCTTTCATAAATATAAGTATAGAACTTTTACCTATTCACGCATTATCTAACTCACTAGCTAGAACACTGAGTTCTATTTACAACCTTATTTGTTATCAAGGAGGATTTAGTATAAGATGGGTTCATCTTGGATGCCTTCCAAGGGGGCTTGTTTGCTCAACTATCAAAAGGGCCTTATTATTAGGTGGTTTCACTCTCTAAGGGAGAGAATCATAGGACAGCTGATTTTTGGGTGAAACTCTACAGTATTTAATATATGTATATAGACACCTACTCACAACCATAACCCTGCTCCCTCCCACCTCCCCCTCCTTCCATCCTTACACTTGCATACTCAAAGGGTGATGTAATACCAGAAAGCAGGCTGTCCTCAAAGACGGGGGGTGGGGGAGGAGGGGGGGTGGGGGGGTGGGGGGAGGAAGATCAACTCCTTGACCAATTCGTTAGGTATGTCTTTTCATCTCTCCAGCTACTCAGTTTCCACACTATTCTTGTATAGCCAACTGAAAAGACAAAAAAGTTATTCTATCAACCTCTTGTTTTATTTATATAATGTCAAAAAATCTAATTTGAGTGATCCTCCCCCAAACGCTGACACACACACAAACTGAATTGACTGCTTGCATTGTCATCTTGTAAACAATGTTATATCAGCATTGATTCTTGGGAGGAAGGGGGGTCATGTAAACATTTTTCATATTGCTTGCTTCTCATCTTCCCCAATGACTTTTCACATACTGGAGAATCTCATTATAATGTGGCTGATTATCTCCTAGATTTAAGCAGACTGGAGACCAGCCTTTACCCTGTCCCCTTTCACAAATATGGAAAAGCTTACTATAAAAGTGTACTTGTAAAGTGGGTGTTAGTATACCCCCAAGACCAATATTAAAAGGTGGTTTGTTCCACAGAATTTATATCTGGTAAAAGATTTTCCCTTCCATAATACTTGCAATCTGAGCACAGAAAACCATACACATACCCACACCACCTGCTAAGATCACTGTTTGATGTCATATTTTGAAAGCAAAGAAAGTAGAAGGCTATGGACCAAGGGCAGTTGTTAATTGGGCTTCAAATGGCATATGATCCCAAACTACAGAAAAAAAGCTATGTGAGTGGATTCACTGCACAGAAGAATACCATTTTTCTTAATGTTTTACTATTCACAGTGTACCTGCAGAGGTGTTGGTAATATTCATGTTTAATTAACATCAGTTTTGTTTTTTTTTCTTTATTGCCACAGGAGCACACATATATAAATATATAGAAAAGGTCAGAATCAAAGACAGAAGTCTGTCTTGAACCTGTGGTGGCCTAGAAAAATAACAGAAAAAAATCAGATTTGTGAAATTTATTGGCATAATCAGGGACTGTGTCTGTTCAAAACAATGTACAATAGTCACTGTTAAGGGAAAGAGATTGACTTGCTCAACAGCGAACAGCGATTTTCTACAAATGAATTATTTTATCATAGGAAGAGGAGCTGAGTGTGTTTAACCTAAAATTCTGAATTCTGAGCCTTTGGGATGAGAGTGGTTGAAATTCTAGATAAACATATTTTCCTTGATCACTTTCATTTTCTGTGTTATATCCTGGCAGAGAAAATCCAAACTCCTCTAGATTTTACACTAAAAATAAAAGTAAAGTAATATTTCAAAGTACCTCTTTCATCCACCCTGAGTCTTCCCTCTATCATTGTCCATGGATGAGTAGACATTGTTGGCTCTATGGATGTTCCCCATTGGCTTCCTTAGGACAGGTCTAAGGAAGCTGATATAGAAGGGATTGCAGGAGAAAGGGCCTGTTGCCCACTCTGAGAGCTTCAGTATCTCATCTACAGGGGAAGTTCAAGTTCTATAATATCTTCCACCCCTTAGTGCTCTGCTTCTGCATGTGGTGGTTTGATGTCTTCTGCTGAAGACTAACTAGCTTTGTTTTCAGTGGATAACAAGTATGTCTTCAAGTGGATAATTTAAAAATTGCTGATTTAAAATAATTTTATTTTCTGGAGCTTTCTCTGTGCATCTGATTTGTACTTTGTACTGTATTTATGCAAGATGTAGAGAACTTGCAAATAGAAGAATTTAAATAAAGACAATAGGATTTTCAATTTATGCACTACCTTTCCTCCTTAAGGATCCCTAGGCGTTTTAGAAATAATGTATACAATATACTCTGCAACAACCAATATGCAAATAACAACAAAATGACCACTTCAGGCCACATAAAATGACCACACTCAGTCCAGGCAAAAACTCATTAATATCAATAGGAGCTCTGTGCACAATTGAAGGGCAGTCAGTATATGCCATGGGTCTCATTCATTGCTGCGTGAGAATATAAAAGTACATGGTCTTTTATTGCAAAGGAATAAAGTCTTACATTTTAAACTCACATCATATTTGAAGAAAAAAGGCAAAAGGAATTCACATACATTCGATAATTTTTGCTTAAATTTATCTTTGAACCTTTTGGAGAAAAACATTATTCGGTAACTGAAAAACCAGTGATACTCAAAAGTAATTGTGCATAATATTTTAAATTAAAATGGTTACAAACATCTGTAGAAAAAAAAAGCTTAAATGGAAAAATCTTAAACTTACAGTCTCTTGGCTGTTTCTAATTACATACACACACACACACACACGCACCCATACACGCACAGAAAGCACACACGCTGGACTAATTGTTTTAAAAGTAACCATTGAAACTGCTTAAGCTAATAATCACCATGCAAGTAACTCCTCCCACCCCCCACTAACACCACCCAGTTTGTATTTTGTGAAAATGAACAAGCTGTTCAGTTTTGTAAAAATGAACAAGCTGTTCAGTTGAAGGGGGTGGATTTGGTATGTTTTAAATGTATTAAGGTAAAGGGGGTTTTCAGGACGGGGACCCTTAATACTTGAATAGAGAATAAATTATTTTCTGGCTCACTTTTAACCCTTTTGACTATGGGATGTGTGATACAAATGGGAACTCCTCTTCAGTGAAAGCAGGGCAAATTATACTATCATTACCTCTTGATAGTATGCAAGCCCTTTAAAAAAAATTCTGGAAAACACATCAAAAAATCAACCTACCTGCAATGAAGCTGGGTATTTACTGGAAAATATTTGTTGATCTAGTCTCTTTGTGCCTGCCCTGACCCTGTTCCATGTCTCTGGCTGTCAGACTTGTGCAGTTCCTACTCAACGCTCAATGTCAAATTAAAAAGTGACAAGAATGGGGCAGCATAATAATAGCTTAAAGCTATTCTCCACCTTTCCACATACAAATATATGAATTTCAAAATCCAGTATTTTTCGGCAGATAAATATATTCAGATTTTACATGTAAGTTGGTAGAATAAAAATAGCTACAACATCTAATTTAACAAGCGTATTTATTTAGTGCATACTATTTGCAAGGCATTATTGGGTTAGAATGTATAGGATATGTAGTAAGGTGTGGAGCTTGCTTTGAGGAGCTAACAATTCCTAGGGAAAACAGAAATAAGATAGAAATGTGCACAATTGTTAATTAAATGAGAGTTGGAGAGTGTTGTAGATACTATTGTCAAATTAGGTGCCACTGTTCTGTATTTTTGTTGTTACACTCTCATATTTAAGCACAAGATTTGGTTATGCTACTTTGATAATATTGTGCATCTTTTGAACCCCAGGTAGATGCAATTGTTAATTGACTTATATGTATAGACACTGAGAGTCATTGCATCATTTGCAAATCCCTAAAACTGTATCTAGCTCTGATGAGATAGAATTATGTTTGTAAGGAAATTTTTAAAAGAGCTAAAGTGCAGAAAGATAAACACATTGTAAACTTCTAAAACTCACTTCCTGTTTCTCCTCTCCACACTTTGAAAACTTGGGATAAATGTCAGGCAACACGAGCAATACGAATGTTTCTCTCTTCTTTTTTCATCTCTTTACCCTTTAGAGAATTAGTCTATCCCATAGTTCCGCAATTTAGTAACTTGTGTTTGAATTAAGGAGGAGTGTAAACTTCACCAGCAGGTGCGGAGAATCAAACTCCAACAAGATTCTGTGTGATTGTTCTGCTCCCACGATGGATTTCATTGTATGAGATTTATGATGTGGTAAAAACACAAGGCAAAGAAGAGCATGAAAAATGCATTTCCAGATCAGAAATTCCTGTTGGAAAATTTAAGGGTATTGTTATTTAAACAAGAAAGGGAATAATAATAATAATAATAAACAAAAGCCTGGCAAACCCCTTTTTAAAAATCAAATTGTTCTCAGCTAAAAGCCAGACTCATTGAAGTTTTCTGTAGTGTGTTTCTGCTAACAGTGGATGAAATAAATTCTAAGAATTCAGAAACCTATTGGGAAAATGGCACTGATGTTTAAGGTGTGACTGTTTAGTTGACTTGTTAGGATAATTTTCGGTTTGAAGAAAACTGAATCTCTAACAAAAACTCAGTAAGTGGGGAATGCATTCTGTCTTCTTTTTTCCTTTTCTTTATGTATTTTTTCCTCTTCCAAATGCATTCAACAAAGTGAGGTTGGTAGCACTCTTTCAAAATTTCCAATTATTTTGTGGGAACTATGATCAGTGCGAAATATGTTCCTTAACACGATAAAAGAAATAATCAGAAGAATAAGAAAATTATTCTCAATGAGCCTGCATGTGCTTAAATAAGTACAGAGTAATGGGAGGCAGGATCATGCTTATCTTAGAGGAAAAGGCTAGAAACACAGTGAACAATCTCATGACTATGCTCTCTTCCTAGCTAAGCTTTCTAGGACAAATTGTCACTGCTGTCAGTCATGCTTTTCAGGAAACAGATAAAATTTGAGTAAAGGCACATAAGTACAATAATGAGCAATGCTCAGATGGGATCCTTATTGACTGAATAAATGCATTTCGAGTTTGTCAAAGGCATCCCAGATGTATTTATGTCAATATCTTGGCTGTGATATAATAGTATAGTTTTGCGAGATGTTACCATTGGATGAAAAAGGGTAAAGGGTACACAAATCTTTCTATATTATTCCTTGTTTTATTTTACCAAATCTTCTTTTATTTTTTTCAATTTTCTTTCTGTATTATTCCTTACAACTTCATGTGCATTTATAATTATCTCCATAAAACTTTTAATTTCAAAAATCAAGGCACAATTTTAACAATTAATAAAGAGCTGGCACTAATTATTTTCCTGTCATTTAGTAATTTTCAGGACTCTAAATGTTGACCTTTCATTTTTCTAAGTTTTTCTTTTTTGCAGGGAGAGGGAGGTGTTAAGGGAAGCAGTGTCTGAATAAAACCAGCCTGCTCTGACTTCTTTAATTATAAATAATCTCCTTTCTCTGGTACTTATAGAGCATCCAAACCCATACTTTGAATCTAAAAGCCTTGGTTATCCACCCGGGTTGCTGTCTGGATGGTTTAGCTCCTAGCTGAGATGACTGCTTACAAAACCAGTCCCAGCTTCAACCCAGGGAAAGGCAACACATTTAAATGGGTGCCCAAGGAATAATTTATCAAAACTATGTATGGACTTCTTGGGACATATAATCTTAATTATTCCAAAAACAATTAACTAATTCAACAAACATTTATTGAGACTCTGCCATATCCCAAAATTAAAAATCAGTACAGTTTAGGGGTTTTATTTTGTGTGACCTGGATTTTGACCTGGTTTTGAATAACAGGTTTGCAGCTTAACTATCTGAGGGTCATTGCCCAAGTTCTTTAACTTCTTATTTTTTCAGAGATATACTTATTTATTTGAGAGAGAAAGTGCCTGCAAGTGCAAGTGGGGGAAGGGGCAGAGGAAGAGAATCCCCAAGGAGACTCCCTGCTGAGCACAGAGCCAAACAGGGCTCAATCTCTGGACCCCATGAGATCATGACCTGAGCTAAAACCAAGAATCTGACGCTTAACCTACTGAGCCACCCAGGTGCCCTGACTTCTTTAATTTCTGTCTAATTTTCTCATCTGTAAAATGGGAGTAATAGTAATTACACCTATCTAATAGGGTTGTGAAAACTAAATATATAAGTCATGCAAAATGAATAACTTAGTGTGTGACACATAGTAAGTACTCATTTGATATTAGCTTTAATAGCATATTTCTCCTCCTTTTCTATGTTCTATTATATAAGGAACAATGCAATATGTTTGAAATTTATCTAAACAAACTTAAAAAGAAATTCCCTTTTTCATATTGACTACTGCAAGGATTCACATCCCTCCTCACACACACTGCAATATACATGACAGTTGACATTTATATGAACAACACACTAGATGGCTTTTTCCAGGATTGTGTGCTAATCCCTGGACATTAACTGTAACGCAGAAGTTCAAGAGTGATATCATCAAGACAATCTGTAATCTGTTTTTATTTATTTTTTAAAAGGCAAATGACACACATTTTTGATATTACAACTACCATTAGTAACACATTCTTTGTGACACACCTCACAACACATTGAAACACAACAGTGTGTTGTCACACCAACTGAAAATTGCCCAGCACACAGGGATGTCAATGGATTTCCTAATCTAAAGCATAGGCAAGTAATGCTGCTATTCTCTTGGCTTAGCATTTTAACCATTAATATGTCTTATTCCCATTAAGGAAGAGAATTCAAAAGTAACTCCACTATAATAATGTGAAAATTCCTAGAAAAGACAGTAAAATATCTCCTTTGTGTTCACCATCACTTAAAAAAAAAAGATTCATATTATCCTATTCCTAAAAACACTTCTAAAAATCCAAGGTTTCCCTAAAATTGTGAAACCATATATATTCTAGATGAAAAAAATAACTTTGACCTTTTCAGAATTTGTGAAGTTTGATTCACTGTCCATTCCTATTCTTCCTGTTTACAGTCTTGATAAACTGTAGGGATGAAGCAGTATGGGAAACCAATCAAATTGCAAAATACTGAAAAGGTTAAAGTCTATGTTTATGAGTTTATTCAATGTTCATAGTCTTTCACAGATTGCATCAGGAATTAAATTTATTGTATCTCATTTTGGTAATAAATATTGCAACATGAAAGAAGTGGGCAAAAACAATTTCATTCTTTTTCTCCCCTTGGTATATTTGTATTACTATCAGGCAAAATAGACTTTAAGAATTATCTGAAATAAAGAAGGCCACTATGCCATCGTAAAAGAACACTTGTCTACATTTAAAAAATCTGAACTTATGTTTACCTGATAACAGCCACAAAAACATATGAAGCAAAAGTGCACAGAACTACAAGGAGGCTATAAAAACAAACAAACACACAAACATAACAGAGGTGGAGCAGTTCCAAGAAGGAACAACATCCAGGGAGTGACCATGAGCATGGCAATTAAATTGGAGTAGAAGTCAAGTTTATAGGACCATTAAAATAGAAGACAGCTACAGAGCATAATGCTAAGAGAAATAAGTCAGTCAGGGAAAGACAAACAGCACACAATTTCACCCACTAGTGGCATACAAGAAACAAAACAAATGAGCAAGTAAAAAAAGAGAAAGAGGGAGAGAGGCAAATCAAGAAACAGACTCTCAACTATAGAGGACAAATTGATAGCTACCAGAGGGGAGTGGGGCTGGGGGAGGGGCAAAATAGGTGACGGGGATCAAGGGGAGCACTCATCGCAATGAGCACTGGGTGATGCATAGAATTGTTAAATCACTATATTGTACACCCAAAACCAATACAACACTGTATGTTAACTATACTGGAATTTAAAATAGTGAATGAATGAATGAATGAATGAATGAAAGAATGAGTGAAAAATTTAAATTAAATTAAAAAGGGGTCCTTTTTTATTTAAATTTTTAAAATTTAAACTCTAGTTAGTTACATAGGTGGTAAAATTCGTTTCAGGTGTAGAATTTAGTGATTCATCACTTACATATAACACCTAGTGCTCATTACAAGTGCCCTCCTTAATACCCATCACCCATTTAGCATTTCCCCCACTCACCTCCCTCCATCAACCTTCAGTCTGTTTTCTATATTTAAGAGTCTCTTATGGTTTGCTTCCCTCTCTTTTTTTTTCTTCTCTTCCCCTATATCCATCTGTTTTGTTTCTTAAATTCCACATATGAGGAAAATCATATGGTATTTGTCTTTCTCTGACTGACTTATTTCACTTAGCATAACGCACTGTAGCTCCACCGACATCATTGCAAATGGCAAGATTTCATTCTTTTTGATGGCTAAGTAATATTCCATTCTATACATATACCATCTTCTTTATCAATTCATTAGTTGATGGACATTTGGGCTCTTTCCATAATTTGGCTATTGTTGATGATGCTGCTATGAACATCTGGATGCATGTGTCCCTTCAAATCAGTATTTTTGTGTCCTTTGGATAAATACCTAGTAGTGCAATTGGTGGGTCATAGAGTAGTTCTATTTTTAACTTTTGAATAATCTCCATACTGTTTTCCAGAGTAGCTGCACGAGTTTGCATTCCCACCAACAGTGTAAGAGGGTTCTCCTATTTCCACATCCTCACCAACATCTGTTGTTAATTTTAGCCATTCTGACAAGTGAGAGGTGGTATCTCATCATGGTTTTGATTTGTATTTCCCTGATGATGAGTGATTTTTTTTTTTAGGGTGTGTGTTTTTTTTTTTTTAAATTTAATTTAATTTTATTTAAATTCAACTAATTAACATATAGTGTATTATTAGTTTCAGAGGTAGAGTTCAGTGAATCATCAGTTGCATATAACAACCAGTGCTCATCACATCACATGCTCTCCTTAATGTACATCGACCAGTTACTCCATCCTCTCACCCACCACCCTCCACCAACTCTCAGTTTATTTCCTATGGTTAACAGTCTCTTATGGTTTGTCTCCGTCTCTGATTTCATCTTATTTTATTTTTCTCTCCCTTCCTCTATGATCCTCTGTTTTGTTTCTTAAATTCCACATATGAGTGAAATCATATGATAATTATCTTTCTTTGATTGACTTATTTCGGTTAGCATAATACCCTCTAGTTCCATCCACGTCATTACAAATGGTTTTCATATGTCTGTTAGCCATCTGTATGTCTTCTTTGGAAAAATATCTGTTCATGTCTTCTGACCATTTCTTAGCTGGATTATTTAGTTTGGGGGTTTTGAGTTTGATAAGTTCTTTATAGGTTTTTGATACTAAAAAAAAAGTTCCTTCTTAAATACGAGAACAAACTGGTGGTTGCCAGAGGGGAAGTGGGGGGGATGGGCAAAATAGGTAAAGGGGATTAAGAGGTGCCAACTTCCAGTAACAAAATAAAAGTCATGGATATAAAAAGTACAGCATAGAGAATATAGTCAGTAATACGACAATTTCATTCTTAAGGCAAAGTTTGTAATGCGACTACAAAATGGTATACTATGTATTAGTTTGTTCCCATGACAATAACTGTAAGAAAAACGAAAAAAGAATACAAACCTAAATAAGGATTATGGTGAAGACAGGAATTTTTAAGGAATTGTAACAAACTCCAAAAGCCTAGTCCTTAGAGTGACAACTTTTGATGCTTTTGAGAAAGGTAAGGAAATTTTGAACTTCCATAAATGCATAATCATGAACCAATTGACTTCTTTCTTACCTTTCTAGCCAAAGTCTAGTAACTGATGTGTATTTCATTTGTCAGGTAACTGATATAGCTGCATGTGCTATTATTTGCATGTCTGTTTTATATTTGAAACAAATTATTTTTTGCATGGATAATATCTTGAAGCATCTAGTTTCATAGCATAATTATAGGTTATATAAAAACATGTTTTGTCTGAACATTAGGTCATATATTAGCCTTTATTATAAGTAAAAAAAAATCATCTCCTTCTATATACTATCCTCATCCAAATTAACTGTATTTAGATTTTTTTTCCTCCAAAAAAAGCTAAAATATCTTGCTGTAAATGACAGATTGCTAGATGTCAGTTGCAGTCATACTGGCCTTGGCTAAAATATATAAATTCATCTCCTTTATTTTGAAAATGAATTTAGTAAGATTTACCAATATTACTACAAATCCTGGAAACAACAGCAATAAAACAATCTTGTTACAAGTGAATTTTTTCCTGCCAGAGAGAATGAAGGGACATTTTAGGTTCTTTGGAACTATGATTTCTATCATATAAAGCTAATGAAAAATACCTGTCAGCAGTTCAACAATACGGCATTTAAAATTATATCATTTTGAGAATCATCTTTGCTATCCTCTTTCACCTATGGAAAAAATTAAGTACTGAGCATCTAATACAATTTCAGATCTGGTGACAAATATCTTTATTTGAAAGGTAGCATTCTATGCTGATTTTAGATTATATAAGTCATCTTTTTCTGTTTCCAGCAGTTTTGGAGAAAGCAAACACTTGTCGGAATATAAGTTGGAAAGAAAATAAAAATGAATCTATGGGTATCGTAATGACCTAATTTTAACACACAATGATTTTCTAGAACTCTTTGAAGTCTAGATGCTTCATTCTAATAAATGATATTTAATATATTGAATGAATGAATAACAAAATTCTCATACTGAAGGCCTGTAGGTTTCCCCCCAAAAAAATTTGAAGAGGGTAAAATTCATCTTAGACACTTATCTCTGGGCATGTCGCACAGTTACTCTTGGCTGTCCAAGTCCTATAGCACCCTGCCAAGGTTTACCCATCACAAACATTTCTTCCTTTCCTCTCCCTAGTCCACTGGAAGACCATTCCTTCATTGGGACTACTCATCATCTTTGGATCAGATACCCCCTTAGTATTTTTCTTATTTTAAAAGAGGGTTGCCTATATCTTTCTGCCTCTACCCCACAAGCCCACCTAGTCTCCAATGAAGAATAGTCATAGAAAAAAAAAGAATAGTCATAGAAAAGATTCTTATTTTCTCCACTTTTATATCAGATGTTTATCACAGCAGTGTTGCTTTAATGAAGTCATAGCTTATATTTCTTGTATAACCAATAATAGCAGCTAGTGCTTATATAACACTTATAAACCATTATTCTAAGTACTTTACATATATTAACTTATTTAATTCTCATAATAATCCTAAAATGTAGGTATTATTTCCATCCTCATTTTACAGATGAGGAAAATTAGGTCAGATAGATTGTGGAAGTTGCCTAAGGTCATATAACTAAAACATGCTGGAATAAGTTTCAAACTTGGACATCTGGCTCTGGAGCCTGTGCTCTTAACCACTGTACTATCCTGCCTCCCAATAGTGATAGTCAAAGACTGATAATTGGGGGTTTTCCCAAATCTATTTGTTATACCTTTATAATTTAAAGCTAATTTAAAGCTCCCATATAAATGCTTAGATTTGGAAAATACAAACACTACAACAAGTAATAAATCATTTTTGATCCCTATAGTGATGATTGAGTAAATATAATCTAATTTTATTTTGTTACAGAATTACTTTCATCTTATGATCAAATCTAAATTAGTACTTTTAGGGGCGCCTGGGTGCCTCAGTCATTAAGCGTCTGCCTTCGGCTCAGGTCATGATCCCAGGGTCCTGGGATTGAGTCCCACATCGGGCTCCCCGCTCAGTGGGGAGCCTGCTTCTCCCTCTCCCACTCCCCCTGCTTGTGTTCCCTCTCTCGCTGTCTCTCTCCCTCTGTTGAAAAATAAATAAAATCTTTAAAAAAAAATAAAAAAAAAATTAGTACTTTTAGTTACTGTCTCAAATTAAATAGTCTCTACTAGACACTGATGTCAGGGACTGTACCTTACTTGCTCAGAACTTAGAGCCATGACTGAATCATAATAAATTCACATAATAGATACACATAATAAATATTCAATAATATATTGAATAAGTGAATAACAAGAGCTACTAGTAACAATTACTTACCAAGTATTAGGCATTGTGCAACAAGTTTTAGATATATTTTATTGAATCCTTTAATAATCCAAATGTAAAATAGGTATCATTACCTCATTTTAAAATTGGAAAATTCAGGTTCAGAGAGTTTAACTTATATGTACAAATTATTAGTTGACAGAATCTTCATTCAAACCTATGTTATATCCCAAAGTCTATGTGCCTGTCATGATGTTATTGTGCAAGGATGGGTGAATGGCTAATTTTCCTCTATTTTGGATGAGCAGAAATTTTCACCCAGCTTTTTATCTCAGTTCTTATCTCCAACTAAATAAGAAAGATGAAAGGAGAAAGAAAAGAGATAGTTAAAGAGGAAAATAAAACAGATAAAGGGAATTGGTAGCTATACATTTCTATGGCAAGCTATCCATAATTCTAATCATGCTGCATATATAATAGATTATTTACTTGTCCATCTCTCCAACTGTACTATAAGCTCTCCCAGAATAAAGAAAGTGACTTTTAGGTGTTATAGTATTGGGTCTGGTGTATAGTAAGTGGTCAAAAAATGATTGTTGAATAAATAAGAGGAGGAAATTGGGAGGACAAAAGTAGAGGAGGCAATACAAATAAGAACAGTTCTGGAGTAAAAAGCTAAAATGAGGACAAAATATATCTGTCAGGCTCACAAGCTCAAATGTCTTTAGGCCAACACAGTAATTTAAGGGAGTGATGTAGGCTGAGTGTTAGTAGGGAGCAGGAAAGACTGAGGTGAACCAGAGAGTGCATGCTCCTTCTCAAGGCCTTTATGTAAAAGAGAAAATTATAACTAGATATTGGCTAAACAAATTGTGTTTATGGGCTGAATTTGCCTACATGGTGGGGGGGAGGCAGTGTAAGACTCTGGTTCCCAATCACTTAAATGTAAATAGAAATTGATACAAAAATAGCAGTTATCCATCACTTGAACAGATGTCTGCAATCTTTTCTATTCAACAAATATTTCATAAGTGTAATTTGTCCTCATAATCTTTTGGAGGAGATACACAAATAAGACAAACAGATATGTCATCACACAGTTTATATTCTAGAAGATGTAGAAGCCTTACTAAAACAGTATTCAAAAGTCTCCCTTTAACATCTTCTATTTTCTTTCTCTTATGCCCCACTCTAGACCATTATTCTTCCACCATCCTCCAGTCTCATATACTCACCTCTAGCTATCTGAAATTCCTTTCCAAGCCGTCCTTCCTCAAAAGTGCTTCAATTTATCCTTCACTCAAGTCCTCCTTAATCAAAATTTGGGGGATATTCTGACCTGAGAATAGTAATATTTGGCCATATGAATATAGTAATTCAGGCTAAATACATGAATAACAGCACTATGTTAAGTATACTAAAAGCCTGAACTTTGAATTTCATTTCTTCTTTTCCACAATGACTCCTAAGTGGTAGCAGCTCATTAAATACTTGTTTAAATGATAAGGTCTTTAAAAACAGTTCTGTCCCCTGGCTTATTTGCATTTCAAAAGAAGAGCAAATCAGTTAGGAAAATAAATGGATGAAGGTATTGCTTTTCCAGGAGAGTCTCCTTGTACTATTACCTTTGTAATATAGTCTTCTTGAACACTGAGGATTAAGGATAGAATTACAGGGAAGATTTAGAATTACATGATAACCTACCCTTTAATAACCCAGAAGTTTTAGAAGAACTGCTTCCAATTACAGGTTGGTTGTCAAACTGATCAAGACTTTACATTCACTACAAAAAAAAAAAAAAAAAAAAAAAAAAGCTTTAGATTAAATCTATAAAAGGACAAGTAGCAAACCACTTTTGTTTTTGACATTTAGAAGTTAAATTTTAAAAACTCTCCTGGCTTCTCAGGAGTCTGCTTTTCCTGTACTGTGCTGGCTTTGATATTTCAAATATTTTCACACCTTCTAAATGATATGACAAATGGGTTTAATTCAATATCAGAAGGGGTGGGAGATAGAATAATTAAAATAAAAACTATTTTCCCCATAAAAGTCTTTAATATTTCAAAATCAATCTATAGAAATCTGTTACATTTCTATACACCAATAATGAAGCAGCAGAAAGAGAAAAAATAATCCCATTGACAATTGCACCAAAAATGATGATACTTAAGAATAAACCTAACCAAACAGGTAAAAGACCTGTACTCTGAAAACTATAAACCACGGATGAAAGAAAATGAAGATGACACAAAGAAATGGAAAGACATTCCATTCTCATGGATCTGAAGAACAAATACTGTTAAAATGTCTATACGACCCAAAGCAACCTATGTATTTTAAGAAATCCCTATCAAAATACCAACAGCATTTTTCACAGAGTTAGAACACACAACCCTAAAATTTGTGTGGAACCAAAAAGACCCTGAATAGCTAAAGCAACCTTGAAAAAGAAAAGCAAAGCTGGGGTCCTCACAATTCCAGACTTCAAGTTATAATTTAAAGCTGTAATGATCAAGACAGTATGGTACTGGCACAAAAATAAACACATAAATCAATAGGACAGAATAGAAAACCCAAAAGGAACCCACAGCTATATGGTCAATTAATCTTTGACAAAGTAGGAAAAGAATACCCAATGGGAAAAAGACAATCTCTTCACCAAATAGTGTTGGGAAAACTAGACAGCTACATGCAAAAGAAGGAAACTGGACCACCTTTTTACACCATACACCAAAATAAGTTTAAAATGGATTAAAGACCTAAATGTGAGATAGGAAACCATACAAATTCTAGAAGAGATCTCAGGCAGTAATGTTTCTGACATCAGTTATAGTAAAATCTTTCTAGATACGTCTCCTGAAGCAAGGGAAACAAAAGCAAAAATAAACTATTGGGACTACATCAAAATAAAATCTTCTCGCACAGAGAAGGAAATAATGAACAAAACTGATAGGCAACCTACAGAATGAGAGAAGATATTTGCAAATGACATACCTGATAAAGGATTAGTATTTAAAATACATAAAGAACTTATACAACTGAACACCCTTAAAACAAACAATCCTTACAAAATGAAAACCCTGAATAGACATTTTTCCAAAGACATGCAGATGGCCAACAGACACATGAAAAGATGCTCAACATCACTCATCATTGGGGAAATGCAAATCAAAACTACAATGAGATATAACCTCACACCTGTCAGAATGATTAAAATCAAAAACACAAGAAATGATAGGTGTTACTGAGGATGAGGAGAAAGGGAAATCCTTGTGCACTGTTGGTGGGAATGCAGACTGGTGCAGTCATTCTGGAAAACAGTATGGAGGTTCCTCAAAATTTAAAAATAGAACTACCCTATGATCCAGCATAGGTATGTATTCAAATAATACAGAAATATTAATTAAAAGGGATAAATGCACCCTGATGTTTATAGCAGCATTATCTACAATGGCCAAATTACTGAAACAGCCCAAGTGTCCATCAACTGATAAGTGGATAAAGAAGAAAGTGGATAAAAAAGATATATATATATACACACACACAAAAAAATGAAATATTACTCAGCCAAAGAAAGAATGAAATCTTGCCATTTGCAAGGATATGGATGGAGCTAGAGAATGTCATGTGAAACAAAATAAGTCAGTTAGAGAAAGACAAATACCATATGATTTCACTCATATGTGGTACTTAAGAAACAAGACAAAGGGGGAAAAAGAGAAAGAGGCAAACCAATAAACAGAGTCTTAATTATAGAGAAAAACTGATGGTTACCAGAGGTGAGGTGGGTGGGGGGATGGATAAGTGGGTAATGAGGATTAAGGAGTGTACTGGCTATGATGAGCACAGGGTGTTATGTCACTATATTGTACACCTGAATCTAATATTACAGTGCATGTTTACTAATTGGAATTTAAAAAAAAAAAAAAAACTTTAAAAATAGAGAGAGGAACCTCATCTGTGTCTCTTGAGACATTTTGTAGACTTTCTAGTTCCTATTTAACCAAAAACTTACCTGTATAATTTTGGCAGGTTATTCCCTCTCATATCCTTATTTGTAGAACTGGGAGTTTGAACTATACAGTCTCAAAGGAAGGGGACAAGACTGGTAGCATTTGAGTACCTCCTATGTGCCTGACCCTGTGCTCTATGCTTTTATAAGCTCTTGAAGTTCTGGAAGTCTGTATTTCTGTGGTTCTATACTGTCAGTCAGCACCTGTAGGTACTAGTACTAAATAGCAAAACAACTTTGTGAACTACTGTTGCCATCTAATGGCTTTCTCATAAAACTGTCCATAAAATTCACATCTGTGACCTTTCTTATACTATTCTTCACTTTTTTCCCCAAAAGGTAATAGCCTTGGATTTATTCAGTCATAAAATGCAGCATAATAATAATGGATGATCTGAAATACTTTAAAAGAGCTTCAGTTTCAATCACACCCTAGAGACGACTCAGTGGTCAGAGAGCTGAATTACATCCTAGTCTTAGAGGTTTCAACAGATTTCAATATTGATGATAATATCTTTTATTTATTGAGCATCTATTTTATGCCACAAACTATGCTACATGCTTTAGATATGTAATTTCAGTTAAGCAATATATTCTGTGTGCATTAACAGTCATGGCTGCAAGACTTAATGCATACAACTCAAAAACCTTGTGTGCTGAGTGTGCTACTGCAGTTCAACCTTATTTAGAATATTTTACCATGAAGTCCAAATACATTTCAAAATTGAACATATTCCACACAGTGGCCTCATTATATTTCCTTCAAGGAATGAAATTTTATTACCTTGAACTGTGCATTCCATGACTTAGTAAGCATTGGAAACATTTGCTGGAAAATGAACACTGTTAGTAAGCTTGTAAATTTGAGATATTTAAAGTTCAAAGTTCAAGTCAATAGTGTTTTTTGGACACAAGCTCTGTGATAACATTCATTAATTACGCTATAGAATTGTCCTCATATGTTGGGTCCATAGCTATTTGGAACAACATTTACTGAGAATTTATTAAGTATCAGGCAACGTTCAATACACATTTTACATATATTACATGCATATATATATATATATACATATATATATATCAACTCATTATATCTTCATAATATTCCTGTAAATAGGTATCATTATAATCACTATCCTTCTCATAGACAAGGAAGTGAAAAAACAGAGATGTTAACTAACTTACTCAAACTTGCCCATCAAGAAAGGATAAGATGTAAACTGAGTCAATTGGTTCTAGTATCTGCACTCAGTATCACTGTGATCTGATGCTTCTACATAGTTAGGTAATGGGGTCTAATATACCTGCTTTAATCCTATCTGATGATATATATTTTTTTTTCTTGGATAGTGTTCTGAGATGGGTAGACTACAGGTAGTCTTTTTCTCCCTTTGTTAGGAAGTTAGTTTTGCACCACAAAAACTGTATTTGGCCATAGACCACATTCCTAACAACTATTCAGAAATGGTTACATAGTTTTTAGTGCTCAATGCAGAATGAAAATGTAGGTCCTCTTGTTCCAATATTATGGGGGAAATGCTGTTAAGAATTCTAATATAGATAACTTTTCCTTTTCTTCTGCAGTCTCTCCCACAACCTGTGATGGCATTTTAAATTTGCTATTGAATGTTACGGTCCCTCAGGCACAGGGATATTTTTAAGGAAGCAGGGAAATGGAATGAGGCTGGGTCACACTTGAACCAAGACTGCAATCCCCTAGCACATGTTCCATTGTTCCATTGTACATTATTGCAAAACATAAATTCAAAGGTAAATGTATTAAGAATTTCAAGACAATGACCATGGAACATTAAACCCCAAGCATAGGGACCTCCTGAGTGTGTGGTCTTGTGTGACTGTACTGGTCATATGCTTATGAATCTGGCCTTGCAACTATTTCACAAAAATATCTGAGGCAGTACTGTCTAGTTGATTGAGTCCAAGCATCTGTGTTTGAATCTTGGCTCCCTAACTTATAAGATATGCATATTAGCTTGGTAAGTTATTTTTACCTCTTAAGTACTAGCTTACTCATCTGTAAGTATTGTGATAATAAAAGTACATTCTTCATTAGACTCTGTTGAAGTTTAAGACAATTTTTGTACATACAAATGAGGTGGCATATGTCATTTAATTTCAAAGGGGATTGGATGAGGCCATGGAATGGCTAGAACTAACTAGGTCTGGTAGACACTTTTTTTCAGTATACATCTCTCCTATTTCTACAGGATGCTTTCCTTCTGAATGACATCCCACTCCAACTCCATTCATAGCGGCTGAGAGTGCTGACTTGTGAGTACAATGTGTATTGCCACTTCTAACCATAGTTGATTAATCTAGGGTGAGCACCAAAACCAAGTAAGGACTCAGTCAATTTTGGGGATTCAGAGGAAATGCAGCTGGGTTTCAGAAACCACTGGAACCAGAGTCTGAAACTCAATCAAAACACTCCTTCAGTCTCTGCTTTTTTTCTGTGCACATATCTCATTTTTCTTTCTTTAATTTTTGTCCTCAGTTTCTATAAGATACACCTAGATCCTTGATATAAACTGCCCTTTGGCTTAAATTAGTTTGAGTTGGGCTTCTGATAATTGCAATCCAAAAACCTCTGTCTATACACTATCATGTTGCAGAAATCTGATTCCAGGAATGAATTACCTTCCCCACTTTTGTATTCACTATATAACAGATAATAGCTACCCAAATTCTACCATGTGGATAAAATCCAGATCAATAATCACCAATTGCACAAAAACTTGCTGACCACCCCAGTTAAAAACAATCTCTTCTCTGAACTCTTAAAGAACTCTCTCTCTTTTGTTTTACAACCTATGACACTCCATAATTTCTTTGTGGCTATCACATTTAATTATTAATTTAAGAATTACAAATTTGGGATGCCTGGGTGGCTCAGTTGGTTGGGCAGCTGCCTTCGGCTCGGGTCATGGTCCTGGAGTCCTGGGATCGAGTCCTGCATCGGGCTCCCTGCTCGGCGGGAGGTCTGCTTCTCCCTCTGACCCTCCCCCCTCTCATGCTCTCTCCCTTTCATTCTCTCTCTCAAATAAATAAAAAAAAATATTTTAAAAAATTACAAATTTGTTTTAGTTATTTGTGTATGTCTTACTACAAATATTAGAATGCAAACAAAGACCTATCTAGGGTTATTATTCTTATCATTATTATTAATCACTATAGTCTCTGAAAGCATGGCAAATTATAACATTTTAATAAAAATTATTGAATAAATGAATGCATTCATGAACTAATAAATAAGTAAGTCCTAGAGTTAGCTAGTAGTATGCTGCTTGGACTTCCTCATGTTATTATTGATAGTGATGACTAGTTTTGTTAAATGGCTCTCTGCTTACTTTCTATGTAAAAATATGGTGGCAAAGAAATCATCACTTTCAGTATTTCACCAACACAATAAAGTTCACCAGTGGAAAAATTACTCAATTATTAGCCCAGGAAAACATAGTCTTAACTTTATATGCTTCTACATATGTTATGCAAGAGAAACTTTTATAACTACACTTAATCATTCTCTTCCTACCTTACCAAACAAATGATTATGAGACAGATGTTCCCATTTCCAGACACCATAATTCAATAGCAACTTTAGTCAACATCATCTGTGTTCTCATTTGGTTATTAAACCTTAATTCTAATATTATCAGCACTTAAGCCATTGTTAAAAAAATGAGAAATTGATATGAAACCAAAGAGATAGTGTATCTTTCATATACACTAGAACTTCTCAACCTTGGCACGACTGACATCTTGAGATGGAAAATTCTTTGTTGTGGGGCTGTCCTGTGCTTTGTAGAATATTTAGCAGCATTTCTGGCCTCTATCCACTAGATTCCAATAACACCCTCCCAGTTGTGACATCAAAATTGTCTCTGGGCATTGCCAGACATTCCCTAGGGGGCAAAATTGTCCCTGTTGAGAACCAGTGATATAGAAAGAATATAATTACTATACTGTACTCTGGCTTTTGAAGCACAAATTATTTCTAATAAAATGTTCACAGATAGACGGAATTTTAATATTGGAAGGGCCTTGAAAAAAGAAAATAACCCTTTCATTTTAGTAATGAATAAATTGAAGGTCAGAGAATAAGGAGACTCACAATCACAGAGTGAGGTAATTGACAGAGTTGTCTTGTATCCAGATTTCCCAACCCCTATTTAGGGTTTGAGCCACCATAGCATGCTCAAATTAGGAAATCCTATTAACATGGTCATAGCTTGCCAGTGGGCCACTTGGATGCCACCTAAAATTGGTTGGTTGATTACCTCTTCTTCAGAACTGACCCATAATTTATGGGTCCCAGTAGAAAATTAAAATGTGGGGCTCCTTGGGCAAGGGTAAGCCTTTTGCCCACCCACCACTCCTAATCCAGGAGTAAGTCCTAGTGTTCAGTCACCCTTGGGGGTCCTTCATCCACTGTGGTTGGGGCTGTCAGAAAGACAGATGCCTTACCTGACTTCTTACCTCCTTTCAGAGGCTTAGCACCTTGATCCAGGGGCTAGTGAGCAGCCAATGGGTATCTCCATTCCCAATGGATTGCAACATTAGAAATCAAATAAAAACACTATTACAGGTAAAGAAAAAGGCCACAATAGAAAAAAAAAAAAACTTAACATTTTTCCTGCTTTTAGAACAAGTGAGCAATCTACCAATATAGTCTTCTATCTGCAAATAAAACCTAACTCAGCTATTGAGTTAGCTTGGTTCCATAAGAAGAGTTACATAAGCAGATGATAGTGTTTACCTGAGAGGCTAACAGCAGGCTACTGTAGAAATGTGGACTCCAAGTAATTGGCATAGAAAATGAATTCAACTCAATAGGTCTCTGAAACACATCCCTTTGAAAATCAGCTTGACAGTTTCATTTAATAAGTATTTGACAACTTCAGGGAACTCCACTAGACTCATTCGTCTTTTACTTTCCTCTTGGTGTTCCTTGCAGGCAGCTTCTGCTGCTTGTTAACTGTCACTGCTCTGGAAAGGAAATGCTTTACAGGAATAGCAGCAGCAGACACTCCAGCATATATTTGCAAAAATACATGGGGGTATTTTTCTCTTGAAAATGATGGTGCTTTCCTTGCCAGATTTTCAGAATAGGGCAGCAGCTAGACAAGCTCTATAGCAATGGGGAGATTGTTCCTGGGACTGCAGCTCTGGAGATGAGGATCCAGTCACAGATTGTCAGTGTCCAGCATCCATCAGCGTGGTTGTTGGCTATATGGACATAAGTGGCCTTACACTAAGCTTTACTGTTTGTCCAGACTTTTCTAATCCTAGATTGATGAGACAAAATTATTCACAGAATGTCAAAACTGGAAAAGTCCTATGAGATTATTAAATTTTCCATGGGGTACTGAGAGATACCACTAATTTCCCAAGGTCACATTGTAATTCAAATCTCTAAGTATAAAACAACTTAGAACTCCCCCTGAGGACTTGATTTTTAAAATGTCAGGCTTGGGGCCCCTGGGTGGCTCAGTCAGTTAAGCCTTTGACTCCTGATTTTGGCTCAGGTCATGATCTCAGGGTCGTGAGATTAAGCCCCATGTCGGGCTCCCTGTCTGCTTAAGATTCTCTCTCTCCCTTTCCCTCTGCCCCCTCCCCCCTCCCGCTCATGCTCTATCTCTAATAAAAAAAAAAAAAAATGTCAGTCTAGTGTAAAAATCAGTAGATGAAAGGGGGAAACAGTAAATTTGGTGAGGTATATTCATCAGCTGGGCACCTAGCAACTTGGGGACACCCTGTATAAAGTGAAGTGGAAAATTGAAGCAATTAGGTAGGTACTTCTGTTCGAAACACACTCATCTGAAACAGCCAGATTATCGAAGCAATAATTCTTTTTTTGTTTTGTTTTGTTTTGAATAATCCTGATAGTTGCCTTAATTATCCACTTCACTGTTTGTGTGTAGATTCAGCTAGCCAGTGAGGTCATAATTATCCTACTTGACCTTAATCTGATTTTTTTTCCTTGTCAAATAGTTACCAGTAAATGAACCTAAAGGCAACTAGGGAGAGGTGCAGTAAAGAGATAGGAGTACTCTTTAAGTATCTCCAGAAAGAATAAAAAAAATGGCAAAATGGACTGTGTCAAAAAAAAAAGGCAAAATGTGTGCCTGTGAAAGCACTTTAAATTAATCAATTTCACCTGTCATTAAAATCAGCCATCAGGCATTCGGTATTATCTAAGTATAAGAGAGCCAGAGGGCTTTGTATCTTGTCTGATTGAAGGGATTTAATTTAGTTGCAAATCTATTTTTCTGTTATGAAAAAACAGGCCAACAGCTTTTTAAAAGAAGTTAAATTTATGTGACTTTCACACACTACACATGATACATTATAACCTATTTTCAGAGTTCAGTTGCAAATAGGCAGATCAGACATGTCTAAAGACTAAAACTCTTCTCTGTACAAGGATGTGGCTGTTTACAAATGGATAGATCTAACTTACCCTGCACAGTCAAGTCCTTTGTGAGTTTTTTTTTTTTTTAAAGTGGGGAGCCTGCTTGAGATTCTCTCCCTCTCTCTCTCCCTCTGTCCCTCCCTCTACTCTCTCTCTCAAGTAAAAAAGTTTTTAAAAAATACAATGATTCAACAATTCCATACAACACCCTGTGCTCATTGAAGTAAGTGCACAACTTAATCCCCATTACATATTTTTTTAAAGATTTTATTTATTTATTTGACAGAGAGAGCAAGAGTGGGAACACAAGCAGGGGGAGTGGGAGAGGGAGAAGCAGGCTTCCCGCCGAGCAGGGAGCCCGATGCGGGGCTCGATCCCAGAACCCTGGGATCATGACCTGAGCCGAAGGCAGATGCTTAACAACTATGCCACCCAGGCGCCCCTCCCCATTACATATTTAACCCATACACACACCCACATCCCCCACTTGTAACCATCAGTTTGTTCTCTATAGTTAAGAGTCTATTTCTTTGTTTGCCTCCCTCTCTCTTTCCCTTTGTTCATTTACTTTGCTTCTTAAATTCCAAGCTTGAGTGAAATCGTATGGTGTTTGTCTTTGTCTGACTTATTTCTCTATTTTTCAAATATTAACTTAATATATATTTTATATATTATACTATATTATATTATGCATTTTATATCTATCTATCTATCTATCTATCTATCTATCTATCTATCTATCTATCATCTATCTATCATCATCATCTTCTTTATCCATTCATCAGTCAATGGACACTTGAGCTGTTTCCATAATTTGGCTACTGTAGATAATGCTGCTATAAACAATGGGGTGCATGTATCCCTTTGAATTAATATTTTTGTATTCTTTGGGTAAATACCTATTAGTGCAATTGCTGGATCCTAGGATAATTCTATTTTTAACTTTTTGAGGAAGCTCCATACTGCTTTAGAGAGGGGTTGCACCAGTTTGCTTCCTATCAACAGTGCAAGAGAGTTCCCCTTTCTCCACATCCTCACCAACACCTGTTGTTTCTTGTGTTGTTGATTGGAAAAATGTCTATACGTGTCTTCTGCCCATTTTTAAAATTGGATTATTTGGTTTTTGGGTGTTGAGTTTTATATGTTCTTTATATATTTTGGATACTAACCCTTTATAACATATGTCTTTAGCAAATGTCTTCTCCCATTTGGTAGGTTGCCTTTAGTTTTATTGCTTGTTTCCTTCACTGTTCAGAAGCCTTTCATTTTGATAAACTCCCAATAGTTTATTTTTGTTTTTGTTTCCCTTGCCTCAGGAGACATATCTAGAAAGAAGTTGCTATGGCACATTTCAAATACATTATTGCCTGTGTTCTTCTCTAGGATTTTATGGTTTCAGGTCTCACATTTAGGTCTTTAATCCATTTTGAATTTATTTTTGTGTGTGGTGTAAGAAAATGGTCCAGTTTCATTCCTCTTAATGTTGCTGTCCAGTTTTCCCAACACCATTTGTTGATGTGACTGTCTTTTTCTTATTGGATATTCTGTCCTGCTTTGTCGAAGATTAATTGACCATATAGTTGTGGGCCCATTTCTGGGGTTTCTATTCTGTTCTATTGATCTATGTGTCTATTTTTGTGCCAGTACCATGCTGTTTTGATCACTACAGCTTTAGCAAAAGAGAATTGCTAGAATTGATACTCAAATTCAGTAAAATTGCAGGACACAAAATCAACCCATAGAAATCTGTTGCATTTCTATAAACCAATAAAAAAAGTAGCAGAATGAGAAATCAAAGAATAAATCCCATTTATATTTGCACAAAAAACCATAAGATAGCTAGAATAAACCTAACCAAAGAGGTAAAAGATCTGTGATCTGAAAACTATAGAACACATGAAAGAAATTCAAGATTACACAAATAAATAGAAAGACATTCCATGCTCATGGATTGGAAGAAAAAATATTGTTAAAATGTCTATGCACATATTGCAATCCCTATCAAAATACCAGCAGCATTTTTCACAGAGCTAGAACAAACAATTCTAAAATTTGTATGGAACCATAGAAGACTGTGAGTAGCTGAAGTAACTTTGTAAAAGAAAAGCAAAGCTGGAAGCATCACATTTCCTGAGTTCAAGTTATATTACAAAGTTGTAGTGATCAAAACAGTATGGTACTGTCCCTTGTGAGTTTTACTGTGTTCACATTAAAGTAGATTTGAGTAAGTAAAACAAAGAAGTTCAATAATATTTGTTTGTTTTTAACTTTGAGCAAGAAGAAGAAATGTAGAAATAGCTGGACATTTGTATATAAACTTTGTAATCTTGTAGTGAGAAAGGTGTTTATAAATAATTGTTATTTGACATCTCATCTTGCATTTTAGAGCAGCATTTGTTATTTTTTCTGAACACTATCAAGAAGTATTTTCAATGGAGTATATTAGTTGAGTGCATGGTCTTGAGTTCATATTGTAATTCTGGCATTTATTGGTTAGTGAATTTGGCCACGTGTTTAGCCTCTCTTATGAAGGATGTTTCCTTAGCTGTAAAATGAAGGTAACAATGTTGCCTAACTCCCAAGGTTACTGGGAAGACTAAATACCTGGGAATTGATTAAAATTGTGCCTGCCTCATAGTGAAGACCACTCTAAGGATTAGCTACTATTATAATTTCACTTTCCTTGGTGATATGTGTGTATAAAGACATAAACTGACATTAGAAGGTGAAAGTCAATACAAGTTAGAGACATTCCTTGGTCTGCAAAACAACAGACTTAAAAATTAAAACAAACAAACAAACAAACAAAAAAACAACAAGTTAGAGATATTCATGGATAATTCTTTGCTGGAGCTTACTTTAGCATTAAGGCACTACTGCATCAATGCATTTGAGGAGCCCCTAGATTGGCTGCTCTAAACATCTCATTTATTTTTGAGGAAATGGGTCTAAAGACAAGGAGTGTACTTGATCAAGTCTCAGTTATGAAGCAGCACAGTTGGATTAGATGGCTAAGACCTATAAAAACTAAGGTGACAGGCTTGAATCTTATAAAAGAGGCATGCTTTTCATCTGTCAGCCAGCATATATAAGCATTAACTTTTATATGGTCATCTGCTCCTTCTTCCTTTTTTTCTTTCTTCAAGTTTTTATTTAAATTTCAGTTAGTTGGCATACAGTGTAATATTAGTTTCAGGTGTAGAATTTAGTGATTCATCACTTACATACAAAACCCTGTGTTCATCAGTACAAGTGCCCTCCTTAACCCATCACCCACTTAACACATTTAACTCATACCCCTGTCCACCTGTCCTCCAGTAACCCTCAGTTTGTTCTCTATAGTTAAGAGTCTGTTTTTTGGTTTGCCTCTATTTTTCCCATATGTTCATCTGTTCTGTTTCTTAAATTCCACATATGAGTGAAATCGTATGTTGTCTTTGACTGACTTATTTTACTTAGCATAGTACTCTCTATAGCTCCATCCACATTGTCAAGATTCCATTCTTTTTTATGGCTGAGTAATATTCCTGTGTGTTTGTGTGTGTGTGTGTACCACATCTTTATCCATTCATCAGTCGATGGACATTTGGGCTCTTTCCATAACTTGGCTATTGTTGATAATGCTGCTGTAAACATTGGGCTGCATGTATCCCTTCAAATTAGCATTTGTGTATCCTTTGGGTAAATACCTAGTTGTGTAATTGCTGGATCATAGTTTAGTTCTATTTGTAACTTTTTGAAGTTAAACTGTTTTGAACTGTTTTTCAGAGTGGCTGCACCAGTTTGTATTCCCACCAAGAGTGCTAGAGCATTCCTCTTTTCCCTTTTTTTAAAAGATTTTATTTATTTATTTGACAGAGAGATGTGCATGTGCCTGTGCTGAGGAGGGGAAGGGGCATAGGGACAAACAGACTCCCTGCAGAACACAGAACTCAACGACGCTGGGCTCAATCCCAGGACCCTGAGATCATGACCTGAGCTGAAGGCAGACACTTAACTGACTTAGCCACCCAGGCACCCAATAGAGAATTCCCCTTTTTCCACAACCCCTCCAATACCTGTCATTCCTGTGTTGTTAATTTTAGCCATTCTGACTGGTGTGAGGTGATATCTCATTGTAGTGTTGATTTGTATTTCCCTCATGATCAGTGATGTTGAGCATCTTTTCATATGTCTGTTGGCCATCCGGATGTCTTATTTGGAAAAAAAAAATGTCTATTCATGTCTTCTGCCCATTTTTAATTGGATTATTTGTTTTTGGGGGTGTTGAGTTCTATATGTTCTTTATATATTTGGGATACTAACCCTTTATCAGATATATCATTTGCAAATGTCTTCTCCCATTCCATAGTGTGCCTTTTAGTTTTGTTCATTGTTTCCTTCCCTGTGTAGAAGCTTTTTATTCTGATGAAGTCCCAATAGTTTATTTTTGCTTTTGTTTCCCTGCCTCAGGAAAAATGTCTAGTAAGAAGTTGCTTTGGCCGATTCAAAGAAATTACTGCCTGTGTTCTCATCTAGGATTTTTATGGTTTCAGGTTTCACATTTAGGTAGGTCTTTAATCCATTTTGAATATATTTTGGTGTATGGTATAAGAAAATGGTTCGGTTTCATTCTTTTGCATGTAGGTGTCCGGTTTTCCCAACACCATTTGTTGATGAGACTGTCTTTTTCACGTTGGGTATTCTGTCCTGCTTTGTCAAAGATTACTTGACTTAATTGTGGATTGTGGGTTCATTTCTGGGTTTTCTATTCTGTTCCATTGATCTATGTGTCTTTTTTTTTTTTTTTTTTTTTTTTTTTGGAGCTAGCACCATGTTATTATGATCACTTTAGCTTTATAATATAATTTGAAGTCTGGAATTGTGATAATTCCAGTTTTGCTTTTCTTTTTTTTTTTTTTTTTATTTTTTTTTTTATTTTTATTTTTTTTAAAGATTTTATTTATTTATTTGAGAGAGAATGAGAGACAGCATGAGAGGGAGGAGGGTCAGAGGGAGAAGCAGACTCCCTGCCGAGCAGGGAGCCCGATGCGGGACTCGATCCTGGGACTCCAGGATCATGACCTGAGCCGAAGGCAGTTGCTTAACCAACTGAGCCACCCAGGCGCCCCAGTTTTGCTTTTCTTTTTCAAGATTGCTTTGGCTATTCGGGGTCTTTTGTAGTTACATACAGATTTTAGGATTGTTTGTTCTAGCTCTGTGAAAAATGCTGGTGGGAAAATACCAAAGATATTTAAAAGTCAGTTTGAAGTACAAGCATCTCAGTACTTCTCACTCTCCTTTTCCTTTGAATCAACACTTCTTACTGTCAATGGCTATTGACAGTAAGCATACTTTGATTAAAAGGAAATTATTAGATGAAGCAAACCAATACATACAGCACCCTTTACTTGTTTTTCTTCCATAGCTATAAATTTACCTAAGCAATATTTTTCCCTATATCAGATGACCTGTCATGGGAAGATGGTATAAAATGGTGACTGAGTTTAGTCAGGCTATGAAGCTATACTGCCTGCGATACAGGAACTTGGAGGAAGTAGAGATTGGTGAGGGCTGGGGTGGTTATGGGATGCTTCTTAGAAAAAATGAAACTAAAAGATAAACAATGTTTGGACATGTATCTCTTTTGGACAAAATTGATGAAACTGCATGCATTTGTTTTGTTTCATTCTTTTTCCTATCAGTTCCACTGATGGAGTCTGTGTTAAAATCATCATGAGAGGTTCTTTCTGCCCATTTGCAAAAAAGACAGTGTTCTAAAGACCAAGAGGTCATATTTCCATATCAAAATAGACAAAAAGCATACATACTTAAAAATTTTAAGACATCTTTTAATATTTAAATTATTTTTTCCTCTGAGCTAAAGATCTAGTGAGAGATTGGCAGTTGCTACCATAATACTCAAAACTGCATTAAGGAAAATGATGGATTACATATGTCTCTGAAAACCAAGGCATCTGATAGCCAAGGGAGAAGTAAGTGACAGAGGGAGCAGCCTTGTTTTTCTCCCTCGTTATTTTTTTTTTAATCATTACAAGGGAAATATGCAACATAGAATGGAGAGAAAAGAAAGTATGGAAGTAAATAGCAAGAAGAGAATTAAAAAGAGAAAGAGAGAAGATAAAAAGTCAGTTTAACATGAAAAACAACAATCACAGAAGTCTTTAAATCCTTCTTGCCAAGTAAAATAGGCAATTTTCAAAATGTCTTTTCCACACACTGGAAATCTGAGACTCTTCAGCATTAAATTTCATCCCCTGCCTGTCCCTAATAATATTGTAGATGACAATGTTATATCAAGAAAAATACAAAAATAAAGAAAAATGGGGGGCACCTGGGTGGCTCAGTCGGATAGGTGTCTGCCTTTGGCTCAGGTCATGATCCCAGCGTCCTGAGATCAAGCCCCTCATCGGGCTCCATGCTCAGCAGGGAGTCTGCTTCTCCCTCTCCCTTTGCCTGCCTGTCTGCCTACTTGTGATATCTCTCTCTCTCTCTCTTTCTCTCTGTCAAATAAATGAATAAAATCTTTAAAAAAATAAAAAAAGTAAAAATAAAGAAAAATGGAATAAGTGATTAGAAATGGCAGTCTCACAGAAAAACAGGGCATAATGTTTGAGAGGAACACTGTTTATATGAAGCCACTTTCTGTTTCTTACCTACTTTCCTTTGTGTTTGTCATGTGTTGATGGCACATAGAATCAACTTCAGGAAAAAAAAAAGAAGGAAAGATGAAAAGGAAGGAAAGGAAGAAGGAAGAAAAAAAGAGGGCAAGTGAAAAAGAAAGAAAAAAAGAGAGAGGGGGAGGGAGGGAAGAAAGGAAGGAAGAGAGGAAGGAGGGAGGGAGGAAGGAAGGAAAGACAGAAGAAAGAAAGAAAGAAAGAAAGAAAGAAAGAAAGAAAGAAAGAAAGAAAGAAAGAAAGAAAGAAAAGGAAGGAAGGAAGGAAGAAAGAAGAAAGAAAGAAAGAAAGAAAGAAAGAAAGAAAGAAAGAAAGAAAGAAAGAAAGAAAGAAAAAGAAAGCCAAGTGAGGAATACAAAAAAGAAAAAAAAAATGTATTTTTCCTGTGCAGTACACTTCATAATGAAAACAATTACTCCTGACCCTCAAGAAAGAAATACAAGAGAAAAATATCATTCCCAACTTAAATCAAGAAATATTTTATTTTATTTTTTTAAAGATTTTATTTATTTATTTGAGATAGAGAGAGTGAGTGAGACAGCAGGAGCAGGGTAAGAGAAGGAGAGGGAGAAACAGGCTCCCCGTTGAGCAGGGATCCCAACGCCGGGACCCTGGGATCATGACGTGAGCCAAAGGCAAACGCTCAACCGAGCAAGCCCCCCAGGCACCCTTCAGGAAATATCTTAAACTTCCCTGGCTTTGCAACACAGATGAGCCAGATATAAATCTAACAGGAAGGATAAAGTAGCTAAATGATCAACATTAGTAAAGACCATAAAGTAACGTCAGGCACCCATAAGTTATGTCTCATCTCCTTTCCTTTCATTGTATCCAAGAATGTGGTGTGCATGTTAAAAAGAGTAATGGAGATATGGACACAAACCTGAAATCAGTATTAACATCACTCTTTTCCCCTATGAGATACAAATACACTATGACTTTCTAGAACTATCTGTCCCTCATCTTCAAATCTTTAAAACTCATAATGAAAAACATGTATTCAGGGGCACCTGGGTGGCTCAGTTGTTAAGTGTCTGCCCTCAGCTCAGGTCATGATCCCAGGGTCCTGAGATGGAGCCCCGTATCAAGCTCCCTGCTCCACGGGAAGACTGCTTCTCCCTCACCCACTCCCCCTGCTTGTGTTCCTGCTCTGGCTATCTCTCTCTCTGTCAAATAAATAAATAAAATCTTAAAAAAAAAAAAACAAAACCATGTACTCATATTATTATCTAACATTTCAAAGTCCTTCAGGTTTTTATGACCTCAAGACTTTCAGAGAAATAGCAAAATAATTCAAGAAAACAAGAATTCCTATTGTATCTAATTGTTGAATTACTGAATTCTATACCTGAAACTAATATTACATTGTATGATGACTAACTGGAATTTAAGTAAAAACTTTTAAAAATTCCTTTTAATTACTACATTGATATAATATCTTAAAATGTCCGTTTAATATATTTAGCTTTTACATTTGCCTTGAAAGAAATGTTCCTTAATCTGAGACCCAGCCTACCAATTTATAAGATAGGGCATTTTTTCTGTCCACCTTCAAGTAGAGCTTCTTAGTTATAAACTTGAACAGAGTTTAGCATCAGTGGTTGTGAATTGTTTTCTTAAACGTATTTCTATAACAACTTATTCTCATGTGATATTTTAAAGATAAGACATAACTACAATATGAGAAAGAAAAGACATGATTAAAAAGCTTTTGGTATAAAATAAGACATGAAAAAGAAGCAATATCCAAATGATAGCTTCCTTTCAGATATCTGACCAGCCCTTCTGTGTTTGAGACAGAAGTATATCATGGGAAAATATCCATTACATCATCTTCTTGCTCTTCCATACAGGGAATGTGCAGTCATGTAACAAGGCCATGGATTTCTGCTTGCTTGAGATGCTGAACTACCAATTTTTGAGCTGCTCTGATACCTCCACCATAGGAGTATAGCTACAGGAGATATGAAATAACTGAGAAACCAACAGAGCAAGCACACAGGACAAACTGGCAAAATTATTTATACAAAAACCCAATCTTACCACCCCTCTGACAATAATTTCTAGTTTCAATCAGAAAGTATGAACTAAATGTTAATTATTAATAATGAACTGTTTGGGACCAAATAATAAACATAGAAATATTAGAGAGTGGTAATAGGCACAATTAAGTACTCCATGTTTCCTTGTAATGCTCTTTAATTAATGCAGTAATCACAACTTGGTAGCAGTAAGTCATGGAAGGAGCACTAAAAGGGGCACTCACAAGCTTTCTGTTGCAAGGGCTTTTGCTAAAATTGCAATGGTACAACCTGACTTTACTTTTTGTGCCCCTTTCCCACTTCAGTTCTCCACAGATTATTCTCTGGCTGTTTGAATTCTTTCTCCATCAACACCAATTTACCATGATATCTTCTTTTTCCCACACACAACTCAGCTCTGCTTCAAAATATACTTCATTCCTCCCCTCGATCTCCACCCTCAAAGCCTGTTTTGTTTCTTTTAAGGCTGGCTTTCCAGAGGAATGGAAATTTGATTAATTTTTATTAAGATATTTTTTCCATTTTATTTTTTTAAAGATTTTATTTATTTATTTGACAGAGAGAGAGATAGCCAGAGCAGGAACACAAGCAGGGGGAGTGGGAGAGGGAGAAGCAGGCTTCCCGTGGAGCAGGGAGCCCAATGCGGGGCTTGATCCCAAGACCCTGGGATCATGACCTGAGCCGAAGGCAGAAGCTTAACGACTGAGCCACCCAGGCACCCCTATTTTTTTCCACTTTAAAGCATAACTGACAGACCCAAATGACTTATGTGTTACCAATTTCCAATTACCTACCTACCTACCTACACACACACACACACACACACACACACGCACACACATTGGCATTTTGTATTTTATTCCTGTTCCACAGTATTTCCATCAACTTCATATACCAGAACAATAGGGCTCAATATATCGGTAACTGTTTTTGGAAGGATGCTTTCCTTATGTCATATACTCATCTTTCATGTGTGTGCGTGTGTGTGTAGTGCTGTGTACCAGAACTATGTAGTATATTACTTGCTACTACGGGAAAATTCTATAACCTTATAATAAGATCATTGTTTTGGCTTTTGAGTCAGTTCAAGGAAGACCTTTTTCTTCCTAAAAACGTTCTATTGAGGATTATGATATAATGAAATATTTGACCCCTGTTTAAGAGAATAAAAATACATTATTCTAAGGCACATGCACAGCAAGGACCTGAGAAGTCTGTATACTTTATAAAAATGATCAAATCCGAGGATTCCCAAACACCAGTATATAGCCTAGCTACATCAGAAGTCACATGGAATAATTAGTTAAAAGTCAGATTCCTAGTCCCCTGCACCAGACCTATTGAATCATAATCTCTGAGTGTGGGGCTTAACAAACAGATTTAAAAGGTAGGTAATTTGCTCAGGATGTCCCAGCACATGGGGAATGGAGAAAAGATTAAATTCCAGATCCAGTTGATTGAAAGTTTGTACTATTAATTATTAAGGTTTACACTCCTTATACTATCTGCAGAAATGATTGCCACAAGCTAATCTAAATGGGGCAGGTCTGAGTTGAAATGACAGGGGAAAAAATCAGTCTTAGCTTCAAACATCACTTTAGTACTGGAGGAAACTGGAAGACACACTGGCAGACATTTAGAGTTGGATAATTGAGCTTTCTTTCCTAGAAAAAAAATTGAGTAGCCTGTAAACATAAGGGGCAGATTAACCAAATAGTAGTTTTAGCCATGTAACCACAAAACACAGAGCATTTTCTCTGGCTACATTTGCAAGGATCAGTAAAAAAGGAAATTTGTCCAAATTGCAGGATTACTAAATAAATATGCATTACTAAATTTTATATTTAAAATATATATTTCCCTATGTTCTGTGTCTCTCTTTGGACTTGTCATGGTGTTTTTTATTTCCTATTTATTGTTGTTATGAGTAAGGAAAAAATAAATTATTAGCATGAATTTTAGCATTCATTTTTGTATTGTGTAATGCCATTTTAAATGTAAATTAAATCATATGCAAAGTCACATGCATTACTCAATTCTTATTTTATTGAACAGACATATGTATTTTGTTCTTACAGGAGCAGTGGAAATACTACACAACTGTAATTCAATTGTCTTGATTATACTACTTGATAGGCATACATTCTACCAACACTTTATATTTTGGGCTTCCTGATGAGTAAGGAAACTGAAAGGAAATGGACTTAGACATTGTCCTGTATTTCCCTTTTATTCAGTGTCTTCATTTTTAGTGAAGGTGGTTGGCAAATACAAGTAAGCAAATGAGTAAGGAAGAATATTCAGTTCCTTCATTGTTCTTATCATTGCCCTTTTTCTGTGTTTGCAGCGAGTTCTGGTGTGAAAGTTAAGTGTGGCCCTTACAGCCTGTCAATGGCTAGACTTGCTCATTCATACTGATAAAACTCACTTACCTTGTATATTTGCTTTGAATCTTACTGATCTCCCACAGAGTGTGGGTCCACCAGAATTCTATATTCATGAGCCATCACAAAGCTATATGCAAAAGGAGTGACGAGACATAGTAAACACACAAATCATGCATATTTCCTCTGTTCACAAACATGCTCCATTGTCTCATTAGACTTCACTTAGAAAACAGAGTTCTAAGATAAAGTGTTTAAGAATTGTTTGTTGTATATCCTCGTCATTGAAATGCCTGTTCATCACTTTTGCCCATTTTTTAAAAAAATTCAAGTATAATTAACACAGTGTTATACTAGTTCAGGTATACAATATAATGATTCAACAATTCTATATATCTTTCAGTGCTCATTGAGCTAAAAAATACTGTTAATCCCCTTTATCTATTTCACCCATTCCCTCTCTCACCTTCCCTCTAGGAACCACCAGTTTCTTTTCTGTATTTAAGAGTCCTTTTGGGGCACCTGGGTGGCTCAGGCAGTTAAGCATCTGCCTTCAGGTCAGGTCATGATCCCAGGGTCCTGGAATCCTGCCCCACGTCAGGCTCTCTGCGCAGCGGGATCCTGCTTCTCCCTCTACCTGCTGCTCCCCCTACTTGTACTCTCTCTCACTGTCAAATAAATAAATAAAATCTTTAAAAAAAGAGTCCTTTTTTTAGTTTGTCACTTTTTTCTTGTTTCTTCATTTGTTATGTTTCTTAAATTCCAGATATGAGTGAAATCATACAGTATTTATCATTCTCTGACTTATTTCACTTAGCATTAGGCTTTTTAGATCCATCCATGTTGTTGCAAATGGCAAGATTTTATTATTTCTTCCAATTAAAATTTTCATTTTACTGAAAATTATTAAGGTTAATTTTTCCATAAAAATTTTGGCTTTTTAAGTTTGTTTTTTTTTTTTTAATGCCTGTTACTTAACATACAGTTATATATTAGTTTCAGGTGTACTATATAGTGATTCAACAATTCCATACATCACCCAGTGCCCATTCAATAATTAATGAACTAATGTACTCATTAATCTTCATCATCTGTTTAACCCATCTCCTATCCCCTCCTCTCTGGTAACCACTGGTATGTTCTCTAAACTTAAGAGTTTATTTCTTGATTTCTCTATCTCTCTTTTTTAATTTTTCCCTCTGCTCATTTGTTTTGTTTCTTAAATTCCACACATCAGTGAAATCATATGGTATTTGTCTTTCTCTGACTGGCTTTTTTCACTTAACATTATACTCTCTAGCTCCATCCATGTCATTGCAAATGGCAAGATTCCATTATTTCTGTGGCAGAATATTATATATACTGACACTTGGGCTGCTTCCATATCTTAGCTATTGTAAACAGTGCTTCTATGAGCTTCAGGGTGCATATATCTCTTTGAATTAATGTTCTTTAATCTTTTGGGTAGATACCAAGTAGTGCGATTGCTGGATCATAGGGTATTTCTATTTTTAACTTTTTGAGGAATTTCCATTCTCTTTTCCAGAGTGGCTGCACAAGTTTGCATTTCCACCAACACTACAGGAGCGTTCCCCTTTCTTCACATCCTCACCAACACCTGTTGTTTCTTGTGTTGTTGATTTTAGCCATTCTGACAGGTGTGAGGTGATACAGTAGTTCTGATTTTCATTTCCCTGATGGTAAATGATGAGGAGCATCTTTTCTTGTGGATAGCTGAGTAGTATTTCCTTGTATATATGTATATACCACATCTTTTTTTTATCCATTCATATGTGGATGGACACTTGGATTGTTTCCACATCGTGGCTATTGCAAATAATGGTGCAATTAACAAAGGCATGCATATATCTTTTTGAATTAGTGGTTTATCTTTCCTTGGGTGAATATCCAGTAGTGGAATTACTAGATAGTATGGTAATTCTATTTTTAATATTTGAGGAGCCTCCATACCGTTGCTGACAGTGGCTGCACCAATTCACATTCCCTCCAACAGTGCACAAGGGTACATTTTTCTCCACACACTCACCAATACTTATTTGTGTTTTTATTTTAGTCATTTTGAAGGTGGAAAATGGTATCTCATTGTGGTTTTAATTTGCACTTCCCTGGTAATGAGTGTTGTTGACCATCTTTCATATGTTTTTTGCTCATCTGCATGTCTTCTTTGGAAAGACATCCATTCAGGTCTTCTGCCAATTTTTAATTGGATTATTTGAGATGTTTCTGGAGTTGATTTGTATAAGTTATTTATGTGTTTTGGATATTAACCCCTTATAGGATATATAATTTGCAAATATCTTCTCCCACTCAGTAGGTTGCCTTTTAGTTTTCTTGACAGTTTCCTTTGGTGTGCAAAAGATTTTAATTTTGATATAATTCCAGTAGTTTAATTTTTCTTTTTATTCCCTTGCCAGAGAAGTCATATCTAGAAAAAATGTTTCTATGACCCATGTCAAAAACATTACTGCTTATATTTTCTTCTAGGAATTTTATTGTTTCAGGTCTGACATTTAGGTCTTTAATCCATTTTAAGTTTTTTTTTTTTTTTTTTTGTATAGTGTAAGAAAGTGGTCCAGTTTCATTCTTTTGCATGTAGCTCTCCAGTTTTCCCAACACCATTTGTTGAAGAGACTGCTTTTTCCCATTGGATAAACTTTCCTGCTTTGTTGAAGATTAACTGACCAGATAGTTGTGGGTTTATTCTGGGTTTTCTAGTCTGTTCTATTGATCTATCAGTCTATATTTGCTCCAATACCATACTGTTTTGATTACCATAGCCTTGTAATATATCTTGAAATCTGGGGTCATGATACCTCCACCTTTCTAATTCTTTCTCAAGATTGCTTTAGTTACTCAGGCTCTTTTGTGGTTCCATACAAATGTTAGGATTATCTGTCCTAGTTCTATAAAAATGTTGTTGGTATTTTGATAAAGATTGCATTGAATTTGTAGAATGCTTTGGACTGTATGGACATTTTAACAATATTGGTTCTTCCAATCCATGAGCGTGGAATGTCTGTCATTTGTTTTGTCATCTTCATTTCTTTCATCAGTGTTTTATAGTTTTCAGAGTAAGAGTCCTTCACCTCTTTGGTTAAGTTTATTCTTAGCTATTATATTTTTTATGCAATTGCAAATGGAATTATTTTCTTTATTTCTCTTTCTGCTACTTCATTCTTAGTGTATAGAAATGCAACAGTTTTCTGTATATTAAATTTGTGTCCTGTGACTTTACTAAATTCATTTATCAGTTCTGGTAGTTTTTTGATGGAGTTTTTACATTTTTTTTCTTTTTTTACGAGTTTATTTATTTATTTGAGAGAGAGAGAGAGAGCACAAGCTGGGGCAGGGGCAGAGGGACAAGCAGACTCCCCACTGAGCAACGAGCTTGATGCCTGGCTTGATCCCAGGACCCCAAGATCATGACCTGAGCTGAAATCTGAGTCAGATGGTCAACTGACTGAGCCACACAGGCACCCCTAGGGTTTTCTATATATAGTTTCATGTCATCTGCAAATAGTGAGAGTTTTACTTCTCCCTTACCAATTTTGATACCTTTCATTTCTTTTTGTTTTCTGATTGCTGTGGCTAAGACTTCCAGTACTATGTTGAATAAAAGTGGTGATAGAAGACATTCATTTCTTGTTCCAGATCTTAGAGGAAAAACTCAGATTTTTTGCCATTTAGTATAATTTTAGCTGTGGGTTTTCGCATATGGCCTTTATTATATTGAGGTATGTTCCCTCTAGAACTATGTTGTTTAAGGTTTTTTTTTTTTTTTTTTGTCATGAATGGATGTTGCACTTTTCAAATGACTTTTTGGCATCTATTGAAATGATCATTTGGTTCTTATCCTTTCTTTTATTTTATTTTATTTATTTATTTTTTTTATTTATTTATTTGAGAGAGAGAATGAGAGAGAGAGAGCACATGAGAGGGGGGAGAGTCAGAGGGAGAAGCAGACTCCCTGCTGAGCAGGGAGCCCGATGCGGGACTCGATCCTGGGACTCCAGGATCATGACCTGAGTCGAAGGCAGTCGCCCAACCAACTGAGCCACCCAGGTGCCCTATCCTTTCTTTTATTAATGTGATAGATCACATAGTTTATTTTGCAAATATTGAACCATGCTTGCAACACCAAAATAAATCCCACTTGATCATTTTGAATGATTTTTAAAATGTATTGTTGGATTCGGTTTGCTAGCATTTTACTGAGAATTTTTGCATCCATATTAATCAGGAATATTAGCCTGTAGTTCTTTTCTTTTTTTTTTTTTTTTTTTTTTTTAGTGGAGTCTTTACTTAGTTCTGGTGTGACGGTAATACTGGCCTCATAGAACAAATTTGAACTTCTCCTTCCTTTCTCTATTTTTTGGAATAAGTCAAGAAGAACAGGTACTTTTTATTTTTATTTATTTAGTTAGTTACTTAGTTCAGTTAACCAACATACAGTACATCATTAGTTTTTGATGTAAGTTTCAACCATTCATTAGATGTGTAAACACCCAGTGCTCACCACCACACATGCCCTCCTTAATACCCATCACCCAGCTACCAAATCACCCCACCCACCTCCCTTCTGTAACCCTCAGTTTGTTTACTAGAGTCCACAGTCTCTCACGGTTTGTCTCCTTCTCTGATTTCCCCCCTTGAGTTTTCCCTCCTTTCCCATATGGTCTTCTGTGCTATTCCTTATGTTCCACATATGAGTGAAACCATATGATAATTATCTTTCTCTGATTGACTTATTTCACTTAGCAGAATCCCCTCCAGTTCCATCCATGTTGATGCAAATGGTAGGTATTCATTCTTTCTGATGGCTGAGCAATATTCCATTGTATATAGGAACCACAACTTCTTTATCCATTTATCTGTTGAAGGGCATCTCAGTTCCTAGGACAGTTTGGCTATTGTGGACATTGCTGCTATGAACATTGGGGTGCATGTGTCTCTTCTTTTCACTACATCTGTGTCTTTGGGGTAAATACCCAAGAGTGCAATTGCTGGGTTGTAGGGTAGCTCTATTTTTAACATCTTGAGGAAACTCCATACTGTTTCCCAGAGTGGCTGTACCAGCTTGTATTCTCACCAAAAGTGCAAGAGGATTCCCTTTTCTCCACATCCTCACCAACATTTGTTGTTTCCTGTCTTGTTAATTTTTGCCATTCTAAATGGTGTAACGTGGTATCTCATTGAGGTTTTGATCTGTATTTCCCTGAGGGCTAGTAATGTTGAACATTTTTTCATGTGTCTGTTACCATTTGTATGTCTTTCTGGAGAAGTGTCTGTTCATGACTTCTGCCCATTTCTTGACTGGATTATTTGTTTTTTGGGTGTTGAGAAGTTCACTATGGATCTTGGATAGCAGACTTTTATCTGCAATGTCATTTGCAAATATCTTCTCCCATTCCGTGGGTTGCTTTTTAGTTTTGTTGACTGTTTCCTTTGCTGTGCAGAAGCTTTTTATCTTGATGAAGTGCCAAAAGTGCATTTTTGCTTTTGTTTCCCTTGCCTTGGGAGATGTGTGTAACAACACATGACTGCGGCTGAGGTTGAAGAGGTTGCTGCCTATGTTCTCCTCTAGGATTTTGATCTCCCATTTAGGTCTTTTATCCATTTTGCGTGTATCTTTCTGTATAGCGTAGGAGAATGGTCCAGATTCATTCTTCTGAATGTGGTTGTCCAATTTTCCCAGCATCATTTATTGAAAAGATTTTTTTTTTCCATTGGGTATTCTTTCCTGCTTTGTTAAAGATTAGTTGACCATAGAGTTAAGGGTCCATTTCTGGGGTATCTATTCCATTCCATTGATCTATGTGTTTGTTTTTATGCCAATACCATGTTGTCTTGGTGATCACAGCTTTGGAATATAGCTTGAAGTCAGGCATTGTGATGCCCCCAGCTTTGGTTTTCTTTTTCAACATTCCCCTGGCAATTCAGGGTCTTTTCTGGTTCCATAAATTTTAGGATTGTTTGTTCTAGCTCTGTGAAAAACTTCGATGGTATTTTGATAGGGATTGCATGGAATGTGTAGATTGCTCTGGACAGCATAGACATTTTAATAATGTTTATTCTTCCAATCAATGAGCATGAAATATTTTTCCATCTCTTTGTGTCTTCCTCAATTTCTTTCATAACTATTCTGTAGTTTCTAGAGTATAGGTCCTTTACCTTTTGGTTAGGTTTATTCCTAAGTAACTTGTGGATTTTGGTGCTAATGTAAATGGAATTGATTCCTTAATTTCTCTTTCTTCTGTTACATTGTTAACGTATAGAAATGCAACTGATTTCTGTGCATTGATTATGTATCCTGCCACATTGCTGAATTGTTGTATGAGTTCTAGGAATTTGAGGGTGGAGTCTTTGGGTTGTCCACATAAAGTATCATGTCATCTACGAATAGAAAGAGTTTGACTTCTTATTTGTCAATTCAAATTTTTTTTTTTTTATTTCTTTTTGTTACTTGATTGCTGAGGCTAGGACTTCTAGTACTATGCTGAACAATTGTGGTTACAGTGAGCATCTCTGTCTTGTTCCTGACCTTAAGGGAAGAGCTCTGTTTTTCCTTATTGAGAATGATATATGGTGTAGGCTTTACATAGATTTTTTTTATGATATTGATGCCTGTTCCTTCTATCCCTATACTTTGAAGAGTTTTAATCAAGAAAGGATGTTGTATTTTGTCAAATGCTTTTTCTGCATCAATTCAGAGGATCATATGGTTCTTGTCCTTTCTTTAACTCATGTGATGTATCATATTGATTGATTTGGGAGTGTTGAACCACCTTGCATCCCAAGAACAATCCCACCTGGTCAGGGTGAATAATCCTTTAAATGTTCTGTTGGATCCTATTGGCTAGGATCTTGTTGAGAACTTGGACATCCATGTTCATCAGGGATACTGGTCTGTCATTCTCCTTTTTGATGGGGTCTTTGTCTGGTTTTGGGATCAGGGTAATGCTGCCTCGTAGAATGGGTTTGGAAATTTTCCTTCCATTTCTATTTTTTTGAAACAGCTTCAGTAGAATAAGTATTATTTTTTTTTTTTCTTAAATGTTTGGTAGAATTCCCCTGGGAAGCCATCTGGCCCTGGACTCATTTTTTAGGCGGTTTTTGAGTACTGCTTCAATTTCCTTGCTAGTTATTGGTCTGTTCAGATTGTCTATCTCTTCTTGTTTAAATATTGGTAGTTTATAAATTCCCAAGAATCAATCTGTTTCTTCCAGATTGCCTAATTTGTTGGCATATAGCTGCTGATAATATGTTCTAACAATTGTCTTTATTTCCTTGGTATTCATTGTGATCTATTCCCTTTCATTCATGATTTTATCAATTTGGGTCCTTTCCCTTTTATTTTGGATAAGTCTGGCCAGAGGCTTATAAATCTTAATTCTTTCAAAGAACCAGCTTCTAGTTTCATTGATTTGTTCTACTGTTCTTCTGGTTTTTATTTCATTGATTTCTGCTTTAATCTTTATTATTTCTCTTTCTTGCTTGGTTTAGGCTTTATTTGCTGTTCTTTCTCCAGCTCCTTTAGGTGTAAGGTTAGTTTTTACATTTGGGATTTTTCTAATTTTTTTTTTTAGAGAGAATTGGATGGCTATATACTTCCCTCTTAGGACTGCCTTTGCAGTATCCCATAGGTTTTGCAGTCAAATGCTCTACCACTGAGCTATACCCCCATGCAGTATCCCATAGGTTTTGAACCAATGTGTTTTCATTCTCATTAGTTTCAATGAATTCTTTAAGTTCTTCTTTAATTTCTTGGTTGACCCATTCATTCTTTTTTTTTTTTTAAAGATTTTATTTATTTATTTAACAGAGAGAGACACAACGAGAGAGGGAACACAAGTGGGGGGAGTGGGAGAGGGAGAAGCAAGCTTCCCGCACAGCAGGGAGCCTGATGCCGGGCTCCATCCCAGGACCCTGGGATCGTGACCTAAGCGGAAGGCAGACACTTAACGACTGAGCCACCCAGGCACCCCCAACCCATTCATTCTTCATCAGGGTGTTTTTAACTTCCAAGTGTTTGAGTTCCTTCCAAATTTCTTCTTGTGGTTGAGTTCCAGTTTCAAATCATTGTGGTCTGAAAATATCAGGGAATAATTTCAATCTTTTGATATAGGCTAAGACCTGATTTGTGACCCAGTATGTGGTCGATTCTGGAGAAAGTTCCATGTGCACTTGAGAAGAATGAGTATTCTGTTGTTTTAGGATGGAATGTCCTCTATATATTTGTGAAGTCCATCTGGTCCAATGTATCATTCAAAACTCTTGTTTCTGTGTTGATCTTCTGCTTATATGATCTGTCCATTGCTGTGAGTGGGGTGTTGAAATCTCCTACTATTAATGTATTATTATCAATATGTTTCTTTATAATGGTTTATATAATTGGCTGCTCCCATGTTGGGGGCATAGATATTTATAATTGTTAAATCTTCTTGTTGGATAGACCCTTTAAATATGATATAGTGTTCCTCTACATCTCTTACTACAGTCTTTGATTTAAAATCTAATTTGTCTGGCATGAGGATTGCCATCCCAGCTTTCTTTTGAGGTCCATTAATGTGGTAAATGGTTCTCCATCCCCTCACTTTCAATCTGGAAGTGTCTTTAGGTTCAAAATGAGTCTCTTCTAGATAGCATATGGATGGGTCCTGATTTTTTTTCCAGTCTGAAACCCTGTGTCTTTTCCTGGGAGCATTCAGCCCATTTACATTCAGAGTAACTATTGAAAGATCTGAATTTAGTGCCATTCTATTGCCTATAAAGTCCCTGTTTCTATAGATTTTTTCCCTCTCTTTCTGGTCTATGTGATTCTTGGGGTCTCTCTTTGCTTACAGAAACCCCCTTAATATTCCTTGCAGGGTTGGATTGCTGGTCGCATATTCTTTCAATTTCTGCCTATCCTGAAAGCTCTTTATCTCTCCATCTGTTCTCAATGACAGGCTTGCTGGGTAAAATATTCTTGGCTGCATGTTCTTTTCATTTAGTACCCTGAATATGTCTTATCAGCCCTTTCTGGCCTGCCAGGTTTCTGTGGATAGTTCCAATGTTATTCTTATTTTCCTCCCTCTGTACATAAGGAATCTCTTCTCCCTAGCTGCTCTCAGGATAGCTTTTTTTGGCTGTAAGATTTGCAAGCTTCACTATTTTATATTGGGGTGTTGATCTGTTTTCATTGAATTTGGGAGGGGTCCTCTCTGCCTCTTGGACTTGAATGCTTGTTTCCTACCCCTGATTAGGGAATTTCTCAGCTATGATTTGCTCAAATATACTTACTAGCCCCCTCTTTCTTTCCACCCACTCTTGGATCCTGATGATTCTGACATTGGTTCTTTTCAAGGCATCATTAAATTCTCTATGCCTTTTTTCATGGGCTATTAGTTGTTTTTCTCTCTTCCTCACCTTCCTTCCTTTCCATCAGCCTGTCCTCTAGATCACTTATTCTCTCTTCTTCCTCATTACCCTAGGTGTTAAAGCATCCAATTTAGACTGCGTCTCATCCATAGCACTTTTAAGTTTGGCCTGATTGGATCTCATCTCTGCCCTTAGAGGTTCTGTATTATCATGTATTCTTTTTTCAAGCCTAGCTATTAATTTTATAATTCTTATCCTGAATTCTATCTCTGACATCTTGCTTATTTCCATATCAATTAGCTCTCTGTCAGAAAACATTGCCTCTGGTTCCTTCCTTTGTTTGTGAATTCCTCATTCTAGTCATTCTACCCAAGGAAGGATGGGTGAGCAAATGAACAGAGTCCAAAATATCAACCATGACTCAAACAAAATGCACCCTAGAAAAAATCCAAAGCTGTCTGCACCCACCACAGAAAAGCAAACAAAGCCAAAATGAACAGAACAATAAAAAGGTAGAGGGGGAGAGAGACTATAATCTCATAAGTTGGATAAAGCAGGGTGATCTCCTTGTTCCTGATTGAATTTAGTTCTGTGTGTTAGAAGACACCACATCCCAAAAATGCTATGGAAACAAAGTTTATATATAGTATAGATAGATAGATAGATAGATAGATAGATATAGATACATATAAACAAAGTTTATAAACAAAGTTATATGTATATAATAGTAATATATAATAGCATACATTATATATAATATATAATAGTAATATATAAAAGTTATATATATAACATATATATAAATATATATATATATTTGAATAGAGTGAAAAAAGGACTAGAATGAGGCATAAATCTATAAGATGTAGATGTGAAAAAAGGTTAAAAAGCAACTTGAAAATATAAATTGGTAAAATAAGAATCTGGTTGCACCAGGAAAAGGTAAAAAAATGTAAAATTTTAGACTGAAGGAAAAACAAGTCGTGAGGAAACACCTGGAGCTCAATATATTATTTTCCCCTGGTGCTGGAGTTTTGCAGTCCTGTGCTATCTATAAGCTTGTCATTCAACTGTTTTTCCAGTCTGTCTTCTGGGGGAGGGGCCTCCTGTTCTTTGCCTGGGTGGATTTGCACCACCCCTTGTCAGAGGGATGGGCTCAAGGTGAGTTGGTCCTCTTTGTGGTTTTTTTTCCCCTGGTGGCTTTCCACGCCCCTTCAGAGAGTCAGAGCAAAAAATGGCCTTGACTGGATCCCTGGCTCAGAGCTGCAAGATTGCAGTCCCCCTTCTTTAATAAACTCTCTGGGTCAAACTGTCTCCACTTCTGTGTGCACCAAGCTCTGCAGAAACCCGAGGGTTGCGCTGACTGCAGTTCTCCTGGGGGTATTCCCAGACAATGAGCATCTCTGCACTTTGTGCCTTTGGTACTGTGAGCATTTGTGGGCTCACGCATGTGCACATGTACCCTGCCCTGCTACTCTCAGGTCCTGGCTGTGTGCCGCCCTATTGTCCTTTCCAGAACTGCTGCCACCCTGAGAACTGTTGCCTCATCTCGGGCACAGCTGTTTTAACCCTCTCAGGGGTTGGTAACTGGTCCACACATCCCAGTCTTTTTCCGTGTGCTCAGGCAGAGTGGTCTCCCTACCGGCCTGGCTCCTGGTTTATGGCAATCCGAGCTGAGAGTCCCTCCTGGGCTCACTGAACATAACCAGTTTCCCCGCTCTGCTGCTTGGGCATTCTATCAGTTCAGGCACCCCGGTTCTTTCTGTGTCTCCTGGGATCCAAAGATCACAGTGACCCACCTAGAATTCTGACTTTTCCATCCCCTGAGCCCCTTTCAAAAAGGGATGTCTATCACTGGAGCAGATTTCTAAGGGTTCCAATTTCATGCTCTGCTGTTATATCACTATCCAGTAGCAAGCTTATGGAGGATCCCTCCCCCCTCCATTTATCTTCCAATATTTTCCCTGCAGATTCACAACTCTACACCTCCTACCTTGTAAAAAGTAGTCGTTTTTCTGCTTGTAGATTTCCATATATATTTTCTTACATCTCAGGCTGAATTCATGGGTGTTCAGAATGGTTTGATAGATATCCAGCTAAATTTGAGGGGCCAGATGAAACAAGGTCCCCCACTCTTCCACCATCTTGCCTCCCTCCTTAGAATGCAACTTTTCTCTTTTTTAAAATTGTAGTATAATTAACATAGATTATTATATTAGTTTCAAGTGTACACTATTAGGACTCAACCATTCTATATATTACTCAGTGCTCATCACGATAAGTGTACTCTTAATCCACATCATCTATTTCACCTACCGCCCTGCACTACCTCTGTGGAACAACCAGTTTATTCTTTGTGTTTTAGACTCTGTTTTTTGGTTTATTCTATTAGTTTGTTTTGTTTCTTAAATTCCACATATGAGTGAAAGCCCATGGGAATACCCCCAGGAGAATATATATATACCATATATATATATGTGTGTGTGTGTGTGTGTGTGTGTGTATAGTCTGATATAATATTCCATGATATAATATATATTATCATATAACAATATCATAATATTCAGTGATATCTATATCTATATCTATCTACATCTATATCTCTCTATATATATCACTTCTTACTTACACATTCATTTCTGGATGGACATTTGGGTTGCTTCCATATATTGACTAATTGTAAATAATGATACAATAAACATAGGTGTGCATATATATTTTTGAATTAGTGTTTTCATTTTCTTTGGTAAATACCCATTTGTGAAGTTTCTAGATAATAGACTAATTGTGTTTTAAAATTTATGAGGAGTCTTTATTCTATTTTTTACAGTGGCTGCACCAATTTGCATTCTCATCAACAGTGTACAAGGGTCCATTTTTCTGCACATCCCCATGCTTTGCTTTTTCTAATTTGTTCAACTATAACTTTGGACTTTTGACCTAAGAGTTCATCCTTTTTATAATGCACACATTTACTCCTATAAATTTTCCTTTGAGCACTGCCTTCATTGAATCACATGTTTTGGTATGCTTTGTTTTCATTTTCATTAATTTCAACCTATGTTCTACATTCTCTAGTAATTTCTTCTCTAACCCATTGGGTATTTTCATGTGTGCTGTCGAATTTGCACAATTTTTTTTTTTTTTTTTTGGTTTTCTCTCTTATTTTTTGTAGCTTCTTTTTATTGTGGTCCCAAAAGATATGGCATTAATATTTTAAAATGTATGTATGTATGTATGTATTTGTTATTCTTAAGTTTTTATTTTAATTTCAGTTAGTTGACATACAGTGTTACATTAGTTTCTGGTGTAAAATATAGTGATTCAACATTTCCATGGATCATCCATTGCTCATCAAAAGTGCACTTGTTAATCCTCCTTACATTTTTAACCCATCCCCCATCCACTTCTTTTCTGGTAACTATCATTTTGTTCTCTATAACTGGGAGTCTATTTATGGATTTCTTTCCCTCTTTGCTTTTTTTTTTTTCCTTTGGTCATTTGTTTTGTTTCTTAAATTCCACATATAGGTGAAGTCATATGGTATTTTTCTTACTCTGACTGACTTATTTTGTTTAGCATGATACTCTCTAGCTCCATCCATGTCATTGCAAATGGCAAGATTTCATTCTGTTTTATGGCTGAGTAATATTGCATTGCACCTATAAACCACATTTCTTTATCTATTCATCAAGTGATGGACAGTTGGCCTGTTTCCATATCTTGGCTATTGTAAAAAAAACAAATAAAAAAACACTGATATAAATGTAGGGGTGCATGTATCCTTTTGAATTAGTGTTTTCCTATTCTTTCAGCAAATACCCAGTAGTACGATCTGGATCATAGAGTGGTTCTGTTTTTAACTTTTTAAGGAAACTTCATACTGTTTTCCACAGTGGGTGTATTAGTTTGCATTTCTACCAGTTGTGCACGAAAGCTCCTTTTTCTCCACATCTTCACCAACACATTTTGTTTCTTGTGTTGTTTATTTTAGCCATTCTGACTGGTGTGAGGTGATATCTCATTGGAATTTTAAATTGCATTTACCTTATTGTAAGTGATAATGAACATCATTTCATGTCTGTTGGACATCTATATGTCTTCTTTAGGGAAATGTCTGTTCATGTCTTCTGCCCATTTTTTTCATGGGATTATTTGTTTTGGAGGTGTTGAGTTGCATCATTTCATTTTTTTAGGTTTTTATTTTATTAAGTTCAATTAGCCATCATATAGTACATCATTAGTTTTTGATGTAGTGTTCAATGATCCATTAATTGCATATAACACCCAGTGCTCATCAGATCATGTGCTCTCCTTAACGCATAATATCTTTATATATTTTGGATACTAACCCTTTGTCAAATATTTCACTATCAAATATCTTCTCCTATTCATTAGGTTGCTTTTTAGTTTTGTTGATTGTTTCCTTTGCTGTGCAGAAGCTTTTTATTTTGATGTGGTCCCAATAGTTTATTTTTGTTTTTGTACCCCTTGACTCAGGAGACATCTAGAAAAATGTTGCTGTAGCTGATGTCCAATAAGTTACTGCCTGTGTCTTCTTCTAGGATTTTTATGGTTTCAGGTCTCACATTTAGGTCTTTAATCCATTTTGAATTTAGTTTTTTGTATGGTTTGACTAAGTGTTCCACTTTCATTGTTTTGCATGTTGCTGTCAAGGTTTCCCAACACCATTTGTTGAGGAAACTGTCTTTTTTTCCCATTGGATATTCTTTCCTGATTTGTTGAAGGTTAATTGACCATATAGTTGTGGGTTCCTTTCTGGGTATTCTATTCTGCTCTATTGAACAATGTGTCTATTTCTGTGCCAGTTTCACACCGTTTTGATTACTACAGCTTTATAATATAAATTGGTGTTTGGAAATGTGATGCCTACAGTTTTGCTTTTCTTTTTTTAAGATTGCTTTGGCTCTTCAAGATCTATTTTGGGTCCATACAAACTGCCTGATTGTCTGTTCTAGTTCTGTGGAAAATGTTGGTATTTTGATAGTGATTACGTAAGTGTGTAGGTTGCTTTATGTAGTATAGACATTTTCACAATATTTGTTCTTCCAATCCATGAGCTTGGAATGTCTTTTAATTTCTTTGTGTCCTCTTCAATTTCTTTCATCATTGTTTTATGATGTATGGGTCTTTTACCTCTTTGGTTAGATTTATTCCTAGGTATATTATTGCTTTCAGTGCAATTGTAAATGAGATTGTCCTTTTAATTTCTCTTTCTGCTGCTTAAATACTGGTGTATATATATTCAACAGATTTATATATATTGATTTTGTATCTTGCAACTTTACTGAATTTGTTTATCAGTTCTAGCAGTTTTTTGATGGAGTCTTTTGAGTTTTGTATATAGAATATCATGTCATCTGTAAATAGTGAGAATTTTACTTCTTCCTTGCTGATTTGGATGCCTTTTATTTCTTTTTGTTGTCTGATTGCTGTGGCTAGGAATTCCAGTACTATGCTGAATAGAAGTGGTGAGAATGGACATCTTTGTCTTGTTCCTGAACTGAAGGAAAAAGCTTTCAGCTTTTCCCAATTAAGGATGATGCTAGCCATATATGGCCTTTATTATGTTGAGTTATGTTCCCTCTAAACCTACTTTGTTGATGCATTTATTGTGAATTGATGTTGTACTTTGTCTAATGCTTTTTCTGGATCTATTGAAAGGATCATATGAATCTTCTCCCTTCTATTATTAATGAGAGGTATCACATTGATTTGTGAATATTCATCCACCCTTACAACCCTGGGATAAATTCCACTTGATCATATTGAATCTTTTTTTTAATGTATTGTTGGATACAGTTTGCTAGTATTTTATTAAGAATTTTTGCCTCCATATTCATCAGGGATATTGGCCTATAGTTCTCCTTTTTAGTGGAGTCTTTATTTAGTTCTGGTGTCAGGGTAATGCTGGCCTCATAAAATGAATTTGGAAGTTTTCCTTTGATTATCATTTTTTGAAATAGGTTGAGAAGAACTGGTGTTATATCTTCTTTAAATGTTTGGTAGAATTCACCTATGAAGCCATCTGGTCCTAGACATTTGTTTCTTGGGAGTTTTTTTTTTTCTTTTTCAATGACAACAAATTTAATACACATCTTACTTGTACTACAGTTTTTCTATGTTTGGTACATACCCGTTTTTTAAAGATTTATTTATTTGAGACAGAGAGAGAAAGAGAGAATGAGTGAGTGGAGGGAGGGGCAGAGGAGAGAGAAAAATCTTAGCAGACTCTGTGCTGAGTGTAGAACCTGATGTGGGGTTCAATCTCACAACCTTGATATCACAACCTGAGGTGAAACCAAAAGTCAGATGCTTAACTAACTGCACCATCCAGGCGCTACTGTTTGGTACATACTTATAATTTAACTATATATGTATATGATATAAAATAATATTTATAATGCCAGTATTTTTATAAATAAAATGAACATTATGGTCTCACCATAAAATCATTTTATTTTTTTTTTATTTCTCTCTGTTTTAGGATATCTGAAATGATGTTCACCAAATGGTAATGATGGATGTTTCTTCATTATGTTTATAAGGATGATTTTAATTTTGTTATTTATATTTTTAAATGTTTTATAATGATCATATACATTATTCCAGTAAAAATAATGCCATTATTCTTAAAGGCAAATATATAAAATCAAAGCAAGTAAATTTAGAACCATTAATGTTTTCTGATTCTAAAACAAAGCAGAACCAATTATAACAGTAATCAGCAAAGGCAGCAATAATGCATGGGAGTAAAATTTTTAAGCAATGTTCCCCTCTGAAAATACTTGTACAAAGGCAACCTATAGTGATACCATGAAGAATGAATGGATGCAGAGTGACAGAGGGTCCAGTTTATTACTTTAGTAGTTTAATGAATAGACTATATAGATTTTTTTTAATTCCAGTTAGTTAACACACAGTGTATCATTAGTTTCAGGTGTATAATCTAGTGATTCATCATTTACATACAACGTCCAGTGCTCATCACAACCAGTGCTTTCCTTAATACCCATCACCCATTTAACCCATCCTTCTGCCACCCTCTCCTCCAGCAACCCTCAGTTTGTCCTCTGTAGATAATAGTCTGTTTTCTAGTTTGCCTTTTTCCCCCCATGATCATCTGTTTTGTTCTTTAAATTTCACATATGAGTGAAATCATATGTTGTCTTTCTCTGAATGACTTATTTCACTTAGCATAATAGTCTCTAGCTCCATATTATTGCAAATGGCAAGATTTCGTTTTTTGATGGCTGAGTAATATTCCATTTTATATTTATATATACCACGTCTTTATCCATTCATAAGTTGATGGACATTTGAGCTCTATCCATAACTTGGCTATTGTTGATAATGCTGCTATAAACATTGGATGCATGTATCCCTTCAAATCAGTATTTTTGTTGTCTTTGGGTAAATACCTAGTACTGCAATTGCTGGATCCTAACAGTTCTATTTTTAACTCTTTGAGAAACCTCCATACTGTTTTCCAGAATGGTTGCACCAATTTGCATTCCCACCAACAGTGCAAGAGAATTCCCCTTTCTTCCAATCCTTGCCAACACCTGTTGTTTCCTATGCCATTCTGATAGGTGTGAGGTGATATCTCATTGTAGTTTTGATTTGTACTTCCCTGGTGATGAGTGATGTTGACCATCTTTTCCTGTGTCTGTTATCTTCTTTGGAAAAGTATCTATTCATGACTTCTGCCCATTTTTTAACTGGATTATTTGTTTTTTGGGTGTTGAGTTTGATAAGTTCTGTATAGATAGTGGATATTAGCCCTTTATCTGATATGTCATTTGCAAATATTTTCTCCCATTCCTTAGATTGCATTTTAGTTTTGTTGATTGTTTCCTTTGATGTTCAGAAGCTTTTTGTTTTGATGTAGTCCCAATAGTTTATTTTTGCATTTGTTTTCCTTGCCTCAGGAGACATATCTAGAAAAATTTTGTTAAGGGCAATGTGAAAGATAATACTGCCTGTGGTCTTTTCTAGGATTTTTATGGTTTCAGGTCTCATATTTAGGTCTTTAATCCATTTTGAGTTTATTTTTGTGTGGTGTAAGAAAGTGGTCCAGTTTCATTCTTTCCATGTAGCTGACCGGTTCTCTCAAGAACATTGTCGAAGAGATTATCATTTTCCCATTAGATGTTCTTCACTCCTTTGTCAAAGTTTAACTGAACATAGAATTATGGGTTTATTTCTCGGATTTCAGTTCTGTTTTATTTATCTCTATGTATATTTTTGTGCCAGTACCAGTACCTTTGATTGCTACAGATTTGTAATATAACTTGAAGTCTGGAATTTTGAATACCACCAGCTTTTTTTTTTTCAAGATTGCTTGGCTTTTCAGGGTCTTTTGTGGTTCAATGTAAATTTTAAGATCGTTTGCTTTTGTCCTGTAAAATATGTTGTTGGTATTTTAATAGAGATTATATTAAGTCTGTAGGTAGCTTTGGGTAATATAGATATTTAACAATATTGGTTCTTCAAAAAAAACCACAACAAAACAATATTGGTTCTTCCAACATGAGCATGGAATATCTATATCTTTTTGGGTCATCTTCAAATTTTTTCATCAGTGTTTTATAGTTTTCAGAGTACAGGTCTTTCACCTCTTTGGTTATGTTTATTCCTAGGTATCTTATTGCTTTTGGTGCAATTGTAAATGAGATTTTTTTCTCAGTTTCTCTTTCTCCTGCTTCATTATTGGTATAGAAATACAACAGATTTTTGTACATTGATTTTGTATCCTGAGACTTTACTGAATTCATTTATGTGTTCTAACAGATTTTTGGTCGAGTCCTTTACAGATTTTGTATATATAGTATTATGTCATCTGCAAGTAGTGATTGTTTTCTTTCTTCATTTCCAACTTGGATGCCTTTTATTTATTTATTTTTCTTTCTTTCTTTTTAAGACAACAGAAGAGATGATTTATTGTACACATGTTACATTCAGACACAAATGAAAACAGAATTATTCCTGGAAGTCATGGGTCCAGGGCAAAGGGCCAAAAGGGACTGTTTTGGTATGAGCAAGGTGAGTCTCTCAAATGTGTCATTGTGATCCGTTGGTGATGGATGTTCTAGATCCGTTCAAATAAGCTCTAGAAAATAGGCATGTAGTTCACCAATTTGTACCAGTGTTCCTGGCCTCTGACACTCCTTATTTCTGCTCCCGTGGCTTCCGTGGGTGCACAAACTTGTGGTTTACTTGAACCTCTGGCCTCATATTTCTTCTTTTAAACTTCAGCCTTCACATTTGCTTCTTCCTCTACTTGGCTTTCATGGCATGGAGGTTTCCAAGAAGATGGTACTGAGACTGAGGGAAGATGCCTTTTTTTGTTGTCTAAATGCTGTGGCTAGGACTTCCAGTACTATGTTGAGTAGAAGTGGTGAGAGTGGACATTCTTGTCTAGTTCCTGACATTAGGGGGAATGCTCTCAGTTTTTCCCCCATTGAGTAGATGTTCACTGTGTTTTGTTTTGCTTTTTTTTTTTTTCATATAAGACCTTTATTATGTTGAGGTATGTTCCCTCTAGACCTACTTTGTTGATGACTTTTATCATGAATGGATGTTGTACTTTGTCTAAAGCTTTTTCTGTGTCTATAAAGTGATCATATGGTTCTTATCCTTTCTCTTATTGATGTGGTGTATCATACTGATTGATTTGCAAATATTGAACCAAATTACATCCCAAGAATAAATCCCACTTGATCATGAGGAACATTTTTTTTTTTTTTTTAATGTATTGTTAGATTCAGTTAGCTGGTATTTTGTTGAGGATTTTTGCTTCCATGTTCATCAGGGATATTGGCCTGTAGTTCACTTTTTTGGTGGTGTCTATATCTGGTTTTGGTATCAGAGTGATACTGTGCTTTGCATAAATTTGGAAGTTTTCCTTCTATTTTTTGAAATTGTTTGAGAAGAATAGGTATTACTTCTTGAATGTTTGGTAGAATTTGTCTATGAATTCATCTGGTTCTGGACTTTGGTTTGTTGGGGTTTTTTGATTGCTGATTCAATCTCCTTGCTGGTAATCAGTCTGTTCAAATTATCTATTTTGTTCTGTTTCAGTTTTTATGTTGTATGTTTCTAGGAATTTATCCATTTCTTCTAGGTTGTCAAATGTTTAGCATATTATTTTTGTAATATTCTCTTATAATTTTTAAATTTCTGTGGTGTTGGTTGCTATGAATTAAAATTTTACATAAACTTTTTACCTTGGTCGTAGTTGAAATTTTTGGAGGATCTCACTTAATTTACTTCCCACACAAAAAAGAGTGTGTAAAGCAATATTTCTCAATTTTTCTGAAGATTACTGTAACAGTTAACGTTTATTTCCCCAGCTTATTTAAATATAATAAACAAATAAAATTATATATATTTAAATTACACAATGTGATGACTTGATATACACATACATTATAAAATTATTATCACAAGCAAGTTAATTAACACATCCATCACCTCCCATAGTTGTTACCTAATTACTGATTTCTTTATTGTTTGTGTCTTTTGTTGCTGTTGGTGGTGAAAATGCTTAAAATCTAATCACTTAGCAAAATTCAAGCATAGCATATAGGTTTTGTTTTAATCTATAGTCATATGCTGTATATTACATCCTTGGAACTTATTCTTCTTATGACTGAATGTTTACACCCTTTGGCAAACATCTCCCCATTTCTCCCCCCACCCAGCTCCTGTAAACCACAATTATTCTCTGTTTCTATGACTTCAACCTTTTTTTTTTTTTTTTTTAACATTCCACATATAAGTGATACCATATAGTTGTTGTCTTTGTCTGGCTTATTTTACATAGCATAAAGTCCTCCAAGTTTATCCATTTTGTCACAAATGGCAGAATTTCCTTCTTTTTATATTGATCTGATATTTTCTTTATCCATTTATCTATCAGTGGACACATTATTTCCATATATTGGCTATTGTGAATATGCTGTGATGAAAATGCCCTTTCAGATGTCTCTTCAATTACCTGATTTCATTTCCTTTGGTTATATACCCAGCAGTGGGATTGATGGATCATATGACAATTCTATTTTTTTTTAATTTTTTTAGAAAACTCCACACTATTTTCCATAATGACTGTATCAAATTACATGCCCACCAACAATGTATAAGAGTTCCTTTTTCTCCACATCTTAACAAGCATTGTTAATTTTATCTTTCCAAAAGACCCAGGTCTTAGTTTTGTTGAAATTTTCTACTGTTTTTCTGTTCTTTATTACATTTATTTCTGCTCTGATCTTTGTTATTGCCTTTCTTCTAACTCTAATCTTAGTTTTTTTCTTATTTTTTTTGTTCTTTGAGGTGTAAAGTTAGCTTATTTATTTGAGATTTTTAAAATTAATGTAGGCTATTATCACTATAAACTTTCCTCTTAGAAGTGCTTTTCCTGCATCTCATAAGTTCCAGTATGTTATATTTCCATTTTCACTTCTCTCAAGATATTTTTAAATTTCCCTTTTGGTTTCTTCTTTGATCTATTTGTTGTTCAGGAATGTATTGTTTAAATTCCACATATTTGTGATTTTCCAGCTTTCTTCCAGTTCTCTATTTCTAGTTTCATACCATTCTATTTGGAAAAGATACTTGACATAATTTAAATGCTCTTAAATTTGTTAAGACTCATTTTGTAAACTAACATATGATCTATCCTTGATAAATTCCCCTTTGTGCTCAAAAAGAATGCATATTATGCTACTGTTGGATGGAATGCCTTCTATATATGTCTGTTAGATTCATTTGGTATAAACTATTTTAAGTCCAATATTTCCTTATTGATTTTATATCTGGATGATATTTCCATTTTTGAAAGTGAGGTATTGCAGTACCCTACTATTATTACATTGATGGCTAATACTTGCTTTAGATGTGTTAATTCTTCTTACTATATTTAGGCATTCTGATGTTGGATATATAATATATACACATATCCCACAGTGGTATGCTTTGATTGTTTCTCTTCATCTTCTGTGTATCTACAATAGGTTTTGCTTTGTGTCTGCCATAAGACTTACATAAATCATCTCATAGTTATTACAAGTCTATTTTAAGCTGATAACAATTTTTTTTAAAGATTTTATTTATTTATTCATTTGACAGAGACACAGCGAGAGAGGGAACACAAGCGGAGGGAGGGGGAGAGGGAGAAGCAGGCCTCCCGACGAGCAGGGAGCCCGAGGCAGGGCTCAATCCCAGGACCCTGGGATCATGACCTGAGCTGAAGGCAGATGCCTAATGACTGAGCCACCCAGGCGCCCCTTAAGCTGATAACAATTTAACTTTGATCAAAATACACAATGTGTACACTTTTATACCTTCCCACATTGTATGTTTTTAATGTTACTATTGCATCTTTGTAACATTTTGTATCCATCAAAAATTATTTTAGCTATAGTTATTTTTAATACTGTTATCTTTTAACCTTTATACTAGAATGACTTATATATTACTATCCAAGTATTGGAATATTCTGAATTTGAATATATACTAAACTTTTCCAGTGAGTTTTATCTTTTCATATGTTTCCATGTTTCTAACTAGTTCCTTTCATTTTAACATGAATGACTTATTTCAGCATTTATTGTAAGGCAGGTCTAGTTGTGATGAACTCCCTCAACTTTTGTTTGTCTAGGCCAGTCTTAGGCTTTCCTTCATTTCTGAAGGACAGCTTTGCTGAATAAAGTATTCTTGCTCTTGTTTTTTGTTTTTCTTTTTTCCTGTCAGAACTGAGAATGTATCTTCCCACTCTCTCCTGGACTTCTAGGTTTCTGCTGAGTTTACTGATAGCCATATAGCAGTTCCCTTGTATAGGAAAAAAAAATGTTTTTATTTTTCTGTTGCTACTTTCAAAATCCTTTGTATTTGATTTTTGACAGGTTTATTATAATACATCCTAGTGAAGTCTTCTTTGGAATGAACTGTATGGGGACCTATGAGCTTCGTGTGCCTGGATGTCCATATCTCCTTCCAGATTCAGGAAGATCTCAGCCATTATTTTTGTTCCATAATCATTTTGTCCCTTTTCTCTTTCTTCTTCTGGGACTTCCATAATACCAATATTATTTTGCTTGATGGTGACATAGAATTCAAATAAGCTTCACTCACTTTTTCACTTTTTTCATCATCATTATTATTATTATTATTATTATTATTATTAATTTATTTCCTTCTTAGACTGGGTAATTTTAAATGGCCTGTCTTTGAGTTCACTGATTCTTTCTTTTGCTTGATCAAGTCTGATACTGATGCTCTCTATTGCAATTTTTAAATTTTGTTCATTATATTCCTCAGCTCCAAAATTTTTGTTTGGTTTATTTTTATGATTTCTTTTTTTTTTTTTAAGATTTTTTATTTATTTATTTGAGAGAGAGAGAATGAGAGAGAGCAAGCACATGAGAGGGGGGAGGGTCAGAGGGAGAAGCAGACTCCCTGCCGAGCAGGGAGCCCAATGCGGGACTCGATCCATGGACTCCAGGATCATGACCTGAGCCGAAGGCAGTCGCTTAACCAACTGAGCCACCCAGGCGCCCAATTTTTATGATTTCTATCTCTCTATTAAACTTCATTTTGTTTGTGTATTGCTTTCCTAATTTTATTGATTTGCTTACCTATGTTTTCTTGTAATTCATTGAACTTTCTTGTAACAATTATTTTGAATTCTTGGGCAACTTGTAGACCTGCTTTCCTTTGAGGTTGGTTACTGGAAAATTATAGTTTTTCTTTGGTGATATCATTTTCTCTTGATTGCCATTTTTTTTGCAGTCTTCTATTGATGTGAGAGCATTTGATGGAACAGCCACCTGTACAAGACTTTACAGACTGGTTTTGGTGGGGAAAGACTTTCACTATGGGTGGTTATGAGCATGTCAATTGAGTGGGGTTCCTTCTCCAGGAAAGGCCCAGTAGTGTGGTCTCCATACAACTATGTGAACTGAGTTCAGCATCAGCTAGATTGCAGGAGCTCACAATGGCCAAGGCTGCAGGTGGCAACATTAAGGGTTATTGAAGTCTTCAGTGATCAAGGCTTCTGGGGACTTCTTGATCTACTATTTTCACATGGGATGTGTCATGTCTGAGAGGATCCTATATGCACCAGGTCCCGGTTGTGCATGCCTTTGTAGTAGTGGTTACACTGATGTCTGGATTGCAAGTGCCTGTGGAATAGCCATCGAACCAGGTACTGGAGCACATGCACTCACGGAGCAGTAGTGGTTCCAGAGTCTGGAGTATTAGCTAGCCTGCAGGGGCAGTTTTTTGGTATCTGAGATGCTGGTGCACACAGAAAAGTTGAGGTTCTGAGATATGAAATATACATAGGTTTATGTGGGGAGAAGGTGGCTGGCAGACCTGGTCTCAGGAAAGCAAAACAACAGTTCTTTAAGTAGTATCTCCCTCCTTAGCAGGTCCATGGTGGTGCTGCTTCATGGTGATGTCAGTGGTGATAGCTGCTCATGTCCTCTGTGGAACAAGCTGCTTGGTTCCATGCTGATGAAAACTGCAGGGAGTCTGTAGCTCTCAGAATGGCAAAACTCCTTAGTGGTAAAAATTGCCCAGGTCCTCCACAGAGAAGGCCACTGGGGACCATGGTGACATCTGCTGTGTGTCTGATACTGATAAAGCCCACTCTTGTTCTTGGTTCCTAGTCACCTCCAAAGGTCTTGGCTAAGCTGATCTCCTCAGAGATGCTTTCCCCATTTTTTTTTTTTTTGTAGTTATTCTCCATTTTTTGCTTTACCATGTTGCTCTAAGTTCTTCATTTGACTCTTGTGCCCTCCTACTGCTATTTTTGTTCGTGGATAGCTGTTTCATTTTTGGTTGGCAGATGAACGTTGGTATCTTCTGCTCTGCCATCTTGCTGATGTCACTCTTTCGGTTAACCTCTAGTCCTAAGTTCACTGGTGTGCTTTAAATTTCCAAGAGATTTTGAGGTTTTGTTTCAATTATTATTTAAATACAACTTCTCTTTTTGGTGTAATATGTCACTACTGAGGGATATATTCATAAAGCATGAGCTTTGGTTGTTTTAGTTATTAATAAAATAAGACTTTGATTCAGTGCCATGGAAATGAACTAATAGGGTAATAACTCTAATTGTCAGAGGTAATGAGATTAAGAACAGAGAGAACTTCCCACATAAATGATATATTTACACCAACTGAATATCAACAATCTCATGGCAAATGAAGGTTTTACTGTAGTTCAATTAAAGAAAAGTTATGGAAGACTGAATAATCTCACAGCATATGGTAGGAATAGTAAACCTAAATAATCCTGGGCATTCACTTTAACTAACATATTCAAATTACATATTCATCTTTACACATACCAACCATCAATTCTTCATTACCAGTAAGTAATAAATAGTGATTATTCAATAAAGAATGTTTTATTAAATGTTATTTTCATAGGTTTTAGTATTATAGCTTAAGGTGCTAATAAATTGATTCATCAAAATAATGGACTGATTGAATAGACAGATAGGTCAATGGAAGTGGATAGAGAGCCCAGAAATAAACCCACACTTATGTAGTCATGAATATATGAAAAAAGAGGCAAGAATATACAATGGGGAGAAAACATTCTTCTCAAAAAATGGTGTTTTGAAAACTGGACAACTAAATGCAAAAAATTAAACTGGACCACTTTTTTACATCATACACAAAAATAAACTCAAAAAAGGTTAAAAGCATAAATGTGAGTCATGAAATCATAAGCTCCTAAAAGAAAGCATAGGCAGTAATCTTTTGGACAGCATAGAGAATATAAGTCAGTGCTACTGTAATAACTTTGTATGTTGACAGATGGTAACTGGAATTATCATGGAGATCATTTCATAATATATAAAAATATTAAATCACGCTGATGTACACCTAAACCTAAGGGTATTGTATGTCTATACTTCAATAAAAAGCATTCTAAGTAGGCAGTTATTTTCTTTCAAAACTGATAATGTTTCATTGGCTTCTTTTTTTCTATTACTGCTATAGAGAAGTCTCCTCTCTATTTCTTATTTGTAGGTATTCTGTCTTTTATTTCTGATTTACTTTAAGATCTTTTCATATTTGATGTGCAGTTTCACTATGGTGTGTGTATGCTTGAATTTAGTTCTACTTATCTTTCTCAGTTTAAACTCTATGTTTCTGTGTATTCGTGTTTTTCATCAATTCTGGAAAACTATAAGCCATTATAGTTTATATAACTATGGTTTAACATAACTATAAACTATTATAGTTTAATAGTTCTATTTATTTGAATATTGCTTCTCTTTTTTTTTCTCTAGTCTATCCTCTGTAACTCAGTGCCTAGGTATGTTGGACTTTCTAATTCAATTTTCTATGTATCTGATTTTCTCTTTCATATTTTTTTCTCTTTAGTTCTCAGTGCTGTACTATAGTTAAGTTTTTTTGATTTATCATCCAGATCATTAATTTTTTCTTCAGTGATTGTGACACAAGGAACAGGATTGTATGGCAGGGGCTTCTATTATAAAAACTCCCTTAATAATACAAATAGAGGTTTCTGTTATAATATATTTCCTAGAGCTTTCATTGATTCATAATTTTATTTTGATTTCTTCTTTATCTTCCTCCTCTTCCTGTTTCTCCTCCTTTCCCATTTTTTTTTTTTTTTAGATTTTTAACAGTTATTGACTTCATAAAATAAACATCAGTCTGGGTGAAAAACTTGACATCATGCTTATTCAGTTGTCAGAATTCAAAAGATTTGAAATTCAATTTTCCTGAAAAAAGGGGGCCAGGATTGTGTAAAAATGACTCTGGGAGTTCACTTTGAGTTGGTTTGACAAACATCTCACTGGAAACAGAGGTTCCCCCTCTTCCCAGAAAGGGAGTTTGCAACAAAACCCAGCTTCTCCCTGGCCTTGTGCTTTCCTCCACCAAACAGGGACCCCATTGACACCAAATTCTTCAGATTCTGGCCAACTAGCATTACAAGACAGTTTTTGTATACATCTGATCTTCTAAATCCAGACTACTTAGTGTCTAGCAGCCCGAGTAGTTCTCCACTGACAAGACTGCTTTTTCACACTAACCCTATAGAATGGTTGAATCACAAAAGGACTATGCTTTCTTATTGGGTCATAGATCCACACTATGGAATAACATACCCAGGTTCTGGTAAACCTTTATAGGTGATGCTAGGTCATAAAGACCCACGCTTTTCTAGGATCAAGGGGATCATTGCTTTTTATCCTCTTGCATAAGTTCCCTTGGCTTATAAAAGTTCTCTTAATAAAGCCTATTCTTTAACTCATGCAGTGTGACATTAAGTTTGTCCCAAATCCTGGTGTAGGTCAGATGGAATTGAATTGTTTATGACATGGTGTTTTCTGAGAAGTTTTATGACTTGGAATTTTAGGTTCTAGAGTGGTGGTTCTCAAACGTGAGTATGCATAAAAATCACGTGGAGGGCTTTGTAAAACACAGACTATTAGATGCCTACTCAGAATTTGATTTAGCCAAGTTTCAGTTGGGGCCCCAGAATGTGCATTTATAACAAGTTCTAAGTGATGCTAATACTGCTGATCCCTGGAACACACATCAAGAACCAATGATCTGTAGAAATCTTGTCCAGCTGGGAAAGTGTTGCTTCACTAAGATTTACATTGCTTTGGCCAAATAATGCATGAGTATTATCAGCCTAAGAACAGTTTTATTTTAATTTATTGGTAGGACTTTGCAAATTATCTAAATTCAAATCCCTAAAGCAGGTGAAGGCAAACCTATTGCTATAAATTTTTAGAGAATACTTTTTATTTGTGACTCAAGGCAAAGAATAAAACAAAATTTTCCCTTTTTTCTTATGTAAATGGGATTTTTATAGTATATGCTTTTACTGAGCTTGAGGCCTTATATGATTTCTGCTTTAGCTGGGAATCTTCATTCCAATTACCTACCTCATGTGAACCCAAGACCATTAAAACTCATACCCCTTAATCATCGAGACTAACCAACTCCCCCCAAAGCAGCCGCAGCATCAAATTATAGTGATTGTACTGGTTTTGAGTTTCCCTTCAATATGCATTTATTTATTTTCTTGAGTTCTTATATAGAAGGTTATATATTATATCCATATTTTTAAATGTATGGTAGAGGGGAGATTTTCAAGGTATTTAATTTTACATTTTGCCTGAAAAGATATCATAGGTTTATTATTTAAAGATAAACAGTCTTGCAAAGTGCAGAGTGTTTATAACACAATTTTAATCCAAAGAAATGTCAAAATACAGCACTATAGAGCAGACATAAAAATTATCATATATAACTGCCAGAATCATACACAATAAGATTTTCTTCATTAATCTCTGGCTCTGAGTATCATTTATTCAATAGTGTGGTTATGACCACTATTTTGGAAGTGTCAAGTAGTTTTCAACTGGGGATCCACCTCCAAGAGACTTGTAGTTTCTGTGGACTAGAATTTTGAGGTTAAATCCATGTTCACTGTGAGAAATATTGCTATTTTTATAAAATAACAACTATTAATCATTAAAATTTTAAAATTTTACTATGCACCAGTGTATTTAATCTTTACAACAACCTGTGGGATCAGTATTAATTACTCCCATTTCACAGATGAGGAAACTGAGAGTGAGGTTAATAAACTTGTCCAAGATCACACAACCAGGCAGTGGTAAAACTGATTATAACTGACAATACTATTACTCTACAATACAACTGCCATGCCAAGGCTTCTCAAACTTCAGGAATGCTCCCTTTCAAAGGCCAATTTTACTGACACTTAATATTTATATAAATGATTTTTCATATGACTTTAGTACTAAAATGAGTACAACATAAAAACTATAGATCTCTTACTTTTATAACTTATATGAATATTGTAAAAATTTCAAAACAAGTTTAAAAAAGCAATTACAAAGGTATGAAATAAATCAAATAAAAATAATATTAGTTTAATGTGATTGATAATGCTATATGCTTAAATTAAAAAATAAACTTGTTTTGGGGGTGCCTGGGATGCTCAGTCAGTTAAACATCTGCCTTTGGCTCAGACCGTGATCTCAGGGTCCTAGAATTGAGCCCCACATCAGGCCCCCTGCTCAGTGGTGAGTCTGCTTTTCCCCCTCCCCCTGCTCTTCTGCCCTGCTCGTGTTCTTCCTCTCTCTCTCTCAAATCAATAAATAAAATCTTTAAAAAAATAAAATTGTTTTTAACAAGTCCATTATTTTTTATTAAAGTATAATTGACATAAAGTGTTATATTAGTTTCAGGTGTGCAATATAGTGATTCAATGATTTTATACATTCCACAATGCTCACCAGCATAGTATAGTTACCATCTGTGATCATACAATGTTATAAAATTATTATTGACTATATTTCCCATGTAGTACTTTTCATCTCCATGACTTATTTATTTTATAGCTGGAAGTTTGTACTTCTTAGTCCCCTTTATCTATTCCATCTCCCCATTCGCATTCCCTCTGGAAACCACCAGTTTGTTCTCTATATATGAAAGATTTTTGTTTGTTCATTTGTTTTCTCTTTCATATTAATCATATGGTACTTGTCTTTGTCTGATTTATTTCACTTAGCATAATACCCTCTAGATCCATCCATGTGGCAAAAGGCAAGATTTTCTTCTTTTTTTATGGCTGAGTAATATTCCACTGAATATATGTACCACAGCTTCTTTATCCATTCATCTACCAGTGGACACTAAGGTTGCTTCCATAACCTGGGGATTATAAATAATGCTTCAATTACCATAGGATGAATACATCTTTTTGAATTAGTGTTTTTATTTTCCTCAGGCAAATAACCAGTAGTGGAATTGCTGGATCATAAGATATTTCTATTTTTAAATTTTTGACAAATCTCCATAATGTTTTCCAAAGTGGTTGCACCAATTTTCATTCTCATCAACAGTGCATGGGTTCCCTTTTCTATACATCTTCACCAATACTTGTTAATTCTTGTCTTTTAGATACTAGCCATTCTGACTGGAGTGAGGTATTATCACATTGTGGTTTTGATTTGCATTTCCTTGATGATTGGTGATTATAAGCAACTTTTCACATGTCTGTTGAACATCTGTATGTCTTCCTTGGAAAAATATCTATTCAGATATTCTGCCCACTTTTTAATTGCATTTTTTTTTGCTGTTGAATTATATGTTTTATGTATTTTGGATATTAACCTGTTATTGGATAAATCATTTTCAAATATCTTCTCCAATTAAACTAGGTTACTTTTTAATTTTGTTGATGGTTTCCTTTGCTATGCAAAAGCTTTTCATTGTGGTGTATTCCCAATAGTTTAGTTTTGCCTTTGTTTTCCTTGCCTGGGGTGACATATCCTTAAATACATTGCTAAGGTTGATGTCCAAGAGATTACTGCCTAATTTTTTTTAGGAGTTTTATGTTTTCAACACTCACATTTAGGTCTTTAATCCATTTTGAGCTTATTCTTATATATGAAGTAAAAAAAAAAAAAAAGGGATCCCATTCATTCTTTTGCTTGTAACTGTCCTGTTTTCAAAACACCATTTATTGAAAATATTATTTTTCCCATTGTATATTCTTACCTATTTTGTCACAGATTAATTTACCATATAGGTGTGGGTTTATTTCTGGGCTCTCTATTCCATTGATCTATGTGTCTATTTTTGTGCCAGTAAAATATGTTTTGATTATTACAGCTTTGTAGTATATTTTGAAAATTAGGATTGTGATACCTCCAGCTTTGTTCTTCTTTTTCAACATTCCTTTGGCAATTTGAGATATTCTGTGTTTCCATAGGAAGTTTAAAATTATTTATCTTAGTTCTATAAAAAATTACTGATATTTTGAGAAGGATTGCATTATATCTGTAGATTTCCTTGTGTAACATAGATATTTAAAAAATATTAATTCTTCCAAGCTGTGTGCATGACATACCTTTTAATTGTTTACATCATCTTCAATTTCTTTCATCAGTGGCTTCTAGTTTTCAGAGTGGAGGTCTTTCACTTCCTTGGTTAAATCTATTCTTAAGTTTTTTTTTTTGGTGCAACTATAAATGAAAAATTTTTTTTTTAATTTTTAAAAATTTTATTATGTTATGTTTGTCACCATACAATACATCATTAGTTTTTGATGTGGTGATCCACGATCCATTGTTTTCGTATAACACCCAGTGCTCCATGCAATACATGCCCTCTTTAATACCCATCACCAGGCTAACCCATTCCCCCACGCCCTTCCCATCTAAAACCCTGTTTGTTTCTCAGAGTCCATAGTCTCTCATGGTTCATCTCTCCCTCCGATTTCCCCCCCTTCATCTTTCCCTTCCTTTTCCTAATGTCCTCCATGCTATTCCTTATGTTCCACAAATAAGTGAAACCATATGATAATTGACTTTCTCTGCTTGACTTATTTCACTTAGCATAATCTCTTCCAGTCCCATCCATGTTGATGTAAAAGTTGGGTATTCATCCTTTCTGATAGCTGAGTAATATTCCATTGTATATATGGACCACATCTTCTTTATCCATTCATCTGTTGAAGGGCATCTCGGCTCCTTCCACAGTTTGGCTATTGTGGACATTGCTGCTATGAACATTGTGGTGCATATGGCCCTTCTTTTCACTACCTCTGTATCTTTGGGATAAATAACCCAGGAGTGCAATTGCTGGGTCATAGGGTAGCTCTATTTTTAATTTTTTGAGGAACCTCCACACTGTTTTCCAAAGTGGCTGTACCAACTTGCATTCCCACCAACAATGTAAGAGGGTTCCCCTTTCTCCACAACCTCTCCAACATTTGTTGTTTCTTTCCCTGTCCATTTTTGCCATTCTAACTGGAGTAAGGTGGTATCTCAATGTGGTTTTGATTTGAATTTCCCTGATGGCTAATGATGATGAACATTTTCTCATGTGTCTGTTAGCCATTTGAATGTCTTCTTCAGAGAACTGCCTTTTCATGTCATCTGTCCATTTTTTGACTTGATTATTTGTTTTTTGGGGTGTAGAGTTTGAGAAGTTCTTTATAGATCTTGGATACCAGCCCTTTATCTGTAGTGTCATCTGCAAATATCTTCTCCCATTCTGTGAGTTGCCTCTTTGTTTTGTTGTCTGTGTCCTATGCTGTGCAGAAGCTTTTTATCTTAATGAAGTCCCAAAAGTTCCTTTTTGTTTTTGTTTCACTAGCTTTTGGAGATGTATCTTGAAAGAAGTTGCTGTGGCCGATGTCAAAGAGGTTACTGCCTATGTTCTCCTCTAGGATTTTGATGGATTCCTGTCTCATTGAGGTCTTTCATCCATTTTGAGTTTATCTTTGTGTACGCTGTTAGAGAATGGTCGAGTTTCATTCTTCTGCATGTGGCTGTCCAATTTTCCCAGCACCATTTATTGAAGAGACTGTCTTTTTTCCATTGCATGTTTTTTCCTGCTTTATCGAAGATTATTTGACCATAGAGTTGAGGGTCCATATCTGGGTTCTCTAATCTGTTCCGTTGGTCTATATGTCTGTTTTTGTGCCAGTACCATGCTGTCTTGGTGATCACAGCGATGTAATTTAGCTTGAAATCGGGCAACGTGATGCCCCCAGCTTTGTTTTTCTTTTTCAACATCTCCTTGGTGATTCGCAGTCTTTTCTGATTTCATACAAATTTTAGGATTGTTTGTTCCAGCACTTAGAAAAATGTCATTGGAGGGCGCCTGGGTGGCTCAGTTGGTTAAGCGACTGCCTTCGGCTCAGGTCATGATCCTGGAGTCCATGGATCGAGTCCCGCATTGGGCTCCCTGCTCGGCAGGGAGCCTGCTTCTCCCTCTGACCCTCCCCCCACTCATGTGCTCTCTCTCTCTCATTCTCTCTGTCTCAAATAAATAAATAAAATCTTTAAAAAAAAAAAAAGGATAAATGTCATTGGAATTTTGATTGGGATGGCATTGAAGGTATAGATTGCTCTGGGTAGCATAGACATTTTAACAATGTTTATTCTTCTGATCCCTGAGCATGGAATATTTTTCCATCTTTTTGTGTCTTCTTCAATTTCTTTCATAAGTGTTTTGTAGTTCCTAGAGTGTAGATCCTTTACCTTTTTGGTTAAGTTTATTCTGAGGTATCTTATGGTTTTTTGTGCTATTGTAAATGGAATCGTTTCTCTAATTTCTCTTTCTACAGTTGCATTGTTAGTGTATAGGAAAGCAACTGATTTCTGTGCATTGATTTTGTATCCTGCCACATTACTGAATTGCTGGATGAGTTCTAGTAATTTGGGGGTGGAGTGTTTTGGGTTTTCCACATAAAGTATCATGTCGTCTGCGAAAAGAGAGAGTTTGACTTCTTCTTTGCCAATTTGAATACCTTTTATTTCTTTTTGTTGTCTGATTGCTGTTGCTAGGACTTCTAGTACTATGTTGAACAACAGTGGTGAGAGTGGGCACCCTTGACGTGTTCCTGATCTTAAGGGAAAGGCTCTCAGCTTTTCCCCATTGAGGATGATATTGGCTGTGGGTTTTTCATAGATGGATTTTATGAGCTGGAGGAATGTTCCCTCTATCCCTATACTCTGGAGAGTTTTAATCAGGAAAGGATGTTGTATTTTGTCAAATGCTTTTTCTGCATCAATTGAGAGGACCATATGGTTCTTCTCCCTCCTCTTATTAATGTGTTCTATCACATTGATTGATTTGCGAATGTTGAACCACCCTTGCATCCCGGGGATAAATCCCACTTGGTCGTGGGGGATGATCCTTTTAATGTATTGTTGGATCCTATTAGCTAGGATTTTGTTGAGGATTTGGAATCCATATTCATCAGGATTGCCTGGTTTGGGGATTAAGGTAATGCTGGCCTCATAGAATGAGTTTGGAAGTTTTCCTTCTGTTTCTATTTTTTGAGACAGCTTCAGTAGAATAGGTATTATTATTTCTGCTTTGAATGTTTGGTAGAATTCCCCAGGGAATCCATCAGGCCCTGGACTCTTGTTTTTTGGGAGGTTTTTGATCACTGCTTCAATCTCGTTACTGGTTATTGGGCTATTCAGGTTGTCAATTTCTTCCTGTATCAGTGTTGGCATCCTATAGGTTTCCAGGAAGGTCTCCATTTCATCCAGATTGCTCAGTTTATTGGCATATAGTTCTTGATAATAATTTCTAATAATTATTTCTATTTCCTTGGGGTTAGTCGTGATTTCTCCCCTTTCATTCATAATTTTATTAATTTGGGTCCTTTCTCTTTTCTTTTGGATAAGTCTGGCCAGTGGTTTATCAATCTTATTAATTCTTTCAAAGAACTAGCTTCTAGTTTCATTGATCTGATCTACTGTGTTTCTGGTTTCTAATGCATTGATTTTTGCTCTAATTTTAATTATTTCTCTTCTAATGCATGGCTTAGGTGTCGTTTGTTGCTTTTTCTCTAGTTCTTTAAGGTGTAGAGTCAGTTGGTGAATTCGGGATTTTTCTATTTTTTTGAGTGAGGCTTGGATGGCTATGTATTTCCCCCTTAGGACCGCGTTTGTAGTATCCCATAGGTTTTGGACCGATGTGTTTTTGTTCTCATTGATTTCCATGAATTGTTTAAGTTTTTCTTCGATTTCTTGGTTGACCCAAACATTCTTGAGCAGAGTGGTCTTTAGCTTCCAAGTGTTTGAATTTCTTGCAAATATTTTCTTGTGATTGAGTTCCAGTTTTAGAGCATTGTGGTCTGAGAATATGCAGGGATAATCTCAATCTTTTGGTATCGGTGGAGACCTGATTTGTGACCCAGTATATGGTCGATTCCGGAGAAAGTTCCATGTGCGCTGGAGAAGAATGAGTATTCTGTTGTTTTAGGGTGGAATGTTCTGTAAATATCTATGAGGTCCATCTGGTCCAATGTATCATTCAAAGCTCTTGTTTCCTTGTTGATTTTCTGCTTAGATGATCTGTCCATTGCTGAGAGGGGAATATTGAGGTCTCATACAATTAACGTATTGTTATCAATATGACTCTTTATTTTGGTTAACAGTTGGCTTATATAGATGGCTGCTCCCATGTTGGGGGCATAGATATTTACAATTGTTAGGTTTTCTTGTTGGATAGACCCTTTAAGAATGATATAGTGTCCTTCTGTGTCTCTTATTACAGACTTTAGTTTAAAATCTAATTTGTCTGATATAAGAATTGCTACCCCAGCTTTCTCTTGAGGTCCGCTGTCATGGAAGATAGATCTCCATCCCTTCACTTTCAGTCTGGATGTATCTTTAGGTTCAAAATGAGTCTCTTGTAGACAGCATATAGATGGGTCCTGTCTTTTTATCCAATCCTGTGCTGTTTTATGGGAGCGTTTAGGCCATTCACGTTGAGAGTGATTATTGAAAGACATGAATTAATTGTCATCATGTTGCCTGTGAAGATGTTGTTTTTATAGATTGTCCCTGTAAATTTCTGTTGTAGATCACTCTTGGCGTCTTTCTCCTTTTATAAAACCCCCTTAATACTTCTTGCAGGGCAGGCTTAGTGGTCACATATTCTTTCAACTTCTGCCAGTCGTGGAAGCTCTGCATCTCTCCATCCATTCTAAATGAAAGCCTTGCCGAATAAAGTATTCTTGGCTGCATGTTCTTCTCATTTAGTGCCCTGAATATGTCTTGCCAGGCTTTCTGGCTTGCCAGGTCTCTGTGGATAGGTCTGACATTATTCTGATGTTCCTCCCTCTGTACATAAGGAATCTATTCCCCCTAATTGCACTTAAGATGGTTTCCTTGGTTCTAAGATTTGCAAGTTTTACTATTACATGCCGGGGTGTTGGCCTGTTTTCCTTGATCTTAGGAGGGCTCCTCTCTGCCTCTAGGACTCGAATGTTTGTTTCATTCCCCAGATTAGGGAAGTTCTCAGCTACAATTTGCTCAAATACATCTTTTAGCCCTCTCTCTCTCTCCACTCCCTCTGGGATTCCAATTATTCTGACATTGGAATGCCTCATGGTGTCACTTATTTCTCTGATTCTATTTTCATGGATTCTGAGTTGTTTTTCCCTGGCCTCCTTTTTCCCTTTTTATCTATTATATTGTCCTCCAGGTCACTTATTCTCTCTTCTGCCTCAGTTACCCTAGCTGTTAGATTATCTAGATTGGATTGGATCTCATTGATAGCATTTTTAGTTCTGCCAATTCACTTTTTTATTTCTGCCCTTAGAGACTCTATGTTGCCATTAATTTATTTCTCCATTCTAGCCATTGTCTTCACAATTGCTAGCCTGAATTCCATCTCCGACATCTTGGTTATATCTGCATCCATTTGTAAATCTGCTGCATAAGTCATAATCTCTTGTCTTTTCTATTTTGGGGGCTCCTCCTCCTAGTCATTCTGTTGATGGGTGTTTGAGGGAATGTATAGAGTCCAAATTATTGACCAGAACCCAAGCAAGATGCACCTGTTTTCTTGGGACCTTAGGGTTGCTGGCCTCTTGTTTTCCCAGCCTGTCTTCTGTGGGAGGGGCCTGCCGTGCTGTTACTCAGGCAACCCTGTTTGGGCAGAGTTGCCCTGCGCCCCTGTGGCGGGGGATGGGCTCAGTGGGAATCAGTCTTTGGGGCTTTTGTTCTCCGGCGCCTTTCCCTGGTGGCTTTCCACGTCTCTTCCGCGAGTCAGAGCAGAAGAGACTGTTTCCAACCCTCTGCTTCAGAGCACAGAGACCTCAGTCTGTTCTTCAGTGAGCTCTCCAGGCGACACTGTCTCCATTTCTGTCCATGCTGCTATAAACTGCAGCGTCCTGGGTTGTGCGCCCCTCTGCAGCGCTCCCTGTCCTGCCTCCAGATCGGGGTACATCTCTGCCCTTTGTGCTTCTAAAACCGCCAGCCGCTCCCAGTTCGAGCGCACGCAACTCCTCCGCTTGGGGTTTCCACCCCGGGGGTTGCAGTTCACCAGCGCGACCCCGGCGCACTGGGTTTCCATCTCGGAGGCTGCAGTTCACGTGCACACGACTCAGTCGCTCCGGGTTTCCACCCCGGGGGCTGCAGTTCACCTGCGCACGACTCAGTCCCTCCGGGTTTCCACCCCGGGGGCTGCAGTTCACCTGCGCGACCCCAGCGCACTGGGTTTCCATCTCGGAGGCTGCAGTTCATGTGCGCGCGACCCCGCTGGTCTGGTTTTCCACCCTGGGGGCTGCCCTAAAGTCCTTTCCCGACGCTACCGGTCTGCGAGTCTGTGCCCCGTCCACAGTGCGCAAGGCTGTCACTCACCGGCGGTGTAGGATCCCCACGTCCAGGCATCCTCCCACTGCTGTTTATCCTCTGATATCTGCCCGCGGAATCACGGCTCTCCAATTCGTACCTCAAAACCAACTGCCTGCGATATTCTGTTTGTAGAGATCCAGATCTTCTTACATCTCAGGCTGGTTTCGTGGGTGCTCAGTGTGGTCTGGTAGATATCCAGCTCAATTCCGGGGACCAGTTGAAATAGGGTCCCCTACTCCTCTGCCATTTTCCCCTCCCCCCAAGGTCTCCTACAATTAATGTATTTTATCAATATGACTCTTTATTTTGGTGAACAGTTGGCTTATGTAGATGGTTGCTTCCCTGTTGGGGGTGTAGATATTTATAATTGTTAGATCTTCTTGTTGGATAGACCTTTAAGAATGATGTAGTGTCCTTCTGTGTCTCTAACTACAGACTTTAGTTTAAAATCTAATTTTTCTGTTAAAAGAATTGCTACCCCAGCTTTCTGTTGAGGTCCGCTGACATGGAAAATGGATCTCCATCCCTTCACTTTCAGTCTGGTTGTATCTTTAGGTTCAAAATGAGTGTCTTGTAGACAGCATATGGATGGGTCCTGTCTTTTTATCCAATCTGCAACCCTGTGCCGTTTTATGGGAACATTTAGGCCATTCACGTTGAGAGTGATTATTGAAAGATATGAATTAATTGTCATCATGTTGCCTGTGAAGACGTTGTTTTTATAGATTGTCCCTGGAAATTTCTGTTGTAGATCACTCTTTGGGTCTTTCTCCTTTTATAGAACCCCCCTTAATACTTCTTGCAGGGCAGGCTTAGTGGTCACATATTCTTTCAGTTTCTGTCGGTCTTGGAAGCCCTGCATCTCTCCATCCATTCTAAATGACGGTTTTGCCGGATAAAGTATTCTTGGCTGCATGTTCTCCTATAGTACCCTGAATATATCTTGCCAGGCCTTTCTGGCTTGCCAGGTCTCTGTGGATAGGTCTGACGTTATTCTGATGTTCCTCCCTCTCTACATAAGGAATCTCTTCCCCTTAACTGCCCTTAAGATGGTTTCCTTGGTTCTAAGATTTGCGAGTTTCACTATTACATGCTGGGGTGTTGGTCTGTTTTCCTTGATCTTGGGATGGCTCCTCTCTGCCTCTAGGACACAAATATTTGTTTCATTTCCCATATTAGGGAAGTTCTCAGCTACGATTTGCTCAAATATATCTTCTAGTCCTCTCTCTCTCTCCACTCCCTCCAGGATTCCAATAATTCTGACATTGGAACACTTCATGGTGTCACTTATTTCTCTGATTCTACTTTCATGGATTCTGAGTTGTTTTTCCCTGGCCTCCTCTTTTCCCTTTTTATCTATTAAAATGTCTTCCAGGTCATTTATTCGTTCTTCTGCCTCAGTTACCCTAGCTGTTAGATTATCTAGATTGGATTGGATCTCATTGATAGCATTTTTAAGTTCTGCCAATTCAGCTTTCATTTCTGCCCTTAGAGACTCTATGTTGCCATTAATTGATTTATCCATTCTAGCTATTGTCTTCACAATCGCTAGCCTGAATTCCATCTCCAACATCTTGGTTATATCTGCATCCATTTGTGAATCTGCTGCATAAGTCATAATCTCTGAGTCTTTCCTATTTTGGGGGTTCCTCCTCCTCGTCATTCTGTTGATGGGTGGTTGAGGGAATGTATAGATTCCAAATTATTGACCAGAACCCAAGCAAGATGTGCGTGTTTTCTAGGGACCTTAGGGTTGCTGGCTTCTTGTTCTCCCAGCCTGTCTTCTGGGGGAGGGGCCTGCCCCACTGTTACTCAGGTAACCCTGTTTGGCCAGAGTTGCCCTGCCCCCCTGGGGTGGGGGATGAGCAGGGTGGGAACCAGTTTTTTGGGGCTTTTGTTCTCTGGTGGCTTTCCCTGGTGGCTTTCCACATCTCTTCCAAGAGTCAGAGTAGAAGAGACAGTTTCCAACCCTCTGCCCCAGAGCAGAGAGATCACAGTCTGTTCTTCATTGAGCTCTCCAGGCCACACTATCTCCATTTCTGTCTGTGCTGCTATAAACTCCAGTGTCCTCGGTTGTGTGCCCCTCCACAGCACTCCCAGTCCTGCCTCCAGGTCGGGGCACGTCTCTTCCCTTTCTGCTTCTAAAACTGCCAGCTGCTCCCAGTTCGTATGCGTGACCCCGCTGCTCCGGTTTTCCTTCCGGGGGCTGCCCTAAAGTCCTTTCCCCGTGAGTCTGTGCCCGGTCCCCAGTGCACGAGGCTGTCGCTCACTCGCAGTGTAGCATCCCCATGGCCAGGCTCCCTCCCGCTGCTGTTTATCCTCTGATATCTGCCCACAGAATCACGGCTCCCTGCTTTGTACCTCAAGACCAACTGCCTACAATATTCTGTTTGTAGATACCCAGATCTATTTTCTTACATCTCAGGCTGATTTCGTGGGTGCTCGTAGTGGTCTGGTAGATATCCATCTCAATTCTGGGGACCAGTTGGAATAGGGTCCCCTACTCCTCTGCCATCTCTTCTCCTAAACCTTTTTCTCTTGTCTTTGAATGTGTCCAGCAAAAAGCTGCTGTGGTCGAGTTCAAAGAGATTGCTACTTGCATTCTCTTCTAGGATTTTTGTGAATTACTGTCTGAAATTTAGGACTTTCATCCATTTTGGATTTATTTTTCTCTATTGTGTAAGAAAGTTTCATTCTTCTGTATGTGGCCATCCAATTTCCCCAACACCATTTTTTTGAAGAAATTGTCTTTTTTCCATTGTATATTCTTTCCTACTTTTTGGAAGATTAGTTGACCATAGCATTGAGGGTCCATTTCTGGGTTCTTTATTCTGTTCCATTGATCTATGTGTCTGTTTTTGTACCAGTACCATACTGTCTTCATGATTACAACTTCCTAATACAACTTGAAGTCCAGAATTATGATGCCTCCATCTTTGGTTTTTTTTTTTTTTTTTTTAACATTATTTTGGCTACTCAGAGTCTTTTCTGGTTCCATACAAATTTTTAAAAAGTGTGTTCTAGCTCTATGAAAAATTCTGATGTTATTTTAATAGGGATTGCACTGAATGTATAGATTGCTTTGGGTAGCATAGATATTTTAACAAATTTTTCTTCCAATCCATGAGCATGGAATGTTTTTCCATTTCTTTGGGTCTTCCTCAATTTCTTTCATAAGTGTTCTATAGTTTTCAGAGTATGGATCTTTTACTTCTTTAGTTAGGTTTATTCTTAAGTATCTTATGGTTTTTGGTGAAATTGTAAATGGGATTGATTCCTTGATTTCTCTTTCTTCTGCCTCACTGTAATTGTATAGAAATGAAAAATTCTGTGCATTGATTTTATATCCTTCCACTTTGCTGAATTCCTTTATCAGTTCCAGCAATTTTTGCTGGAGTCTTTTTGGTTTTCTACATAGAGTATGATGTCATCTGCAATGAGTTAAAGTTTGACTTCTTCTTTGCTAATTTGTATGTTTTTTTTATTTCTTTTTGTTTTCTGATTGCTGAGGCTAGGACTTCAAGTGCCATGTTAAATAACAGTGGAGAGGGTAGGCATCCTGTTGTGCTCCTGATTTAGGGGAAAAGCTCTCATTTTTTCCCTGTTGACAATATCCACTATAGGCTTTCCATATATGGCTTTTATGATATTGAGGTATGTTCCATCTATCCCTACATTGTGGAGAGTTTTTATCAAGAAAGAATATTGTATTTTGTCAAATGCATTTTCTACATCTATTGAGAGGATCATATGATTTTTGCACTTTCTTTTTTAATGTGGTTTATCACATTGATTGATTTGGGGATGTTGAACCACCCTTGCAGCCCAGGAAAAAATCCCAATTTGTTGTAATGAATAATTCTTTTAATATACTGTTGGTCCTAATAGCTAGTGTCTTGGTGAGAATTTTTGCATCCATGTTCACCAGGGATATTGGTCTGTAATTCTCCTTTTCAGGGGGTCTTTGCCTGGTTTTGGGATCAAGGTAATGCTGGATTCATAGAATGAGTTTGAAAGTTTTCCTTCCAAATCTATTTTTTGAAGTAGTTTTAGAAGAATAGGTATTACTTCTTGTTTAAATCTTTGGTAGAATTCACCTGGGGAGCCATCCGGGCCTGTCCTCTTGTTTTTTAGGAGAATTTTGATTACTGATTTAATTATTTGTTGGTTATGGCTTTGTTCAGGTTTTTTTATTTTTCCTGTTCCACTTTGGGTAGTTTATATGTTTCTAGACATTTATCCATTTCTTACAGATTGCCTAATTTGCTGGCATATAATTGCTCATAATATTGTCTTATAATTGTATGTATTTCTGTGGTGTTGGTTGTTATCTTTCTTATTGCATTCATGATTTATTTACTTGGGTCCTTTCCCTTTTCTTTTTGATAAGCCTGGTTAAATATTTATCAATCTTGTTAATTCTTTCAAAGAACCAGCTTCTAGTTTCGTTGGTCAGTTATACTGTTGTTGTTGTTGTTTTTAATTTCTGTATCATTGATTTATGCTCTAATCCTTATTATTTCCAGTCTCTTGCTGGATTTAGACTTTATTTGCTGTTCTTTTTCCAGCTCCTTTAGATGTAAGGTTGGATTGTGTATTTGAGACTTTTCTCATTTTTTTTTAAGATTTTTATTTATTTATTTGACAGAGAGAGAGAGACAGCGGGAGAGGGAACACAAGCAGGGGGAGTGGGAGAGGGAGAAGCAGGCTCCCCACTGAGCAGGGAGCCCAATGCGGGGCTCAATCCCAGGACCCTGGGATCATGACCTGAGCTGAAGGCAGCCGCTTAACCAACTGAGCTACCCAGGTGCCCCGAGATTTTTCTCGTTTCTTGAGGAAAGCCTGTATTGCCAAATATTGCTCTCTTAGGACTGCCTTCCTTGCATCCCAAAGATTCTGAACTGTCATGTTTGTATTTTCATTCGCTTCCTTGTAGTTTTGAAATTCTTCTTTAATTTCTTTGTTGACCCATCCAATCTTTGGTAGGATGCTCTTTAACCTCCATGTATTTGTGGTCCTTTTAAATTTTTTCTTGCAGTTGACTTCAAGTTTTAAAGCATTGTGGTCTGAATATATGCATGGAATTATCTCAATCTTTCTGTACCAGTTGAGACCTGATTTGTAACCCAGTATGTAATCTATTCTGGAGAATATTCCATGTACACTCAAGAAGAATGTGTATCCTGGTCCTTTAGGTTGGAATGCTCTGAATATATCTGTTAAATCCATCTGGTCCATTGTGTCATTCAAAGCCCTTGTTGATCTTCTGCTTAGATGATCTGTCCATTGCTGTGAATGGGGTGTTAAAGTCCCCTACTATTATTGTATTATTATCAATGAGTTTCTTTAATTTTGTTATTAATTGATTTATATATTTGCTCACATGTTAGGGGTGTAAATATTTGTAATTGTTAGAGCTTCTTGTTGGATAGTCCTTTTTATTATGATACAATGTCCTTCTTCAACTTTTATTACAGTCTTTGTTTTAAAACCTAGTTTTCTAATATAAAGTTGGTTACTCTAGCTTTCTTTTGATGTTCATTGGCATGATAAATGCTTCTTCACCCCCTCACTTTCAATCTGGAGGTGTCTTTGGGTCTAAAATGAGTCTATTGTAAGCAGCATATCAATGGGTCTTTTTAAAATTTTTATCCATTCTGATATCCTATGTCTTTTTATTGGAGCATTTAGTTAATTTACATTCAGAGTAATTATGAAGAGATATGAATTTAGTACCATTGTATTACCTGTAACATCACTGTTCCTGTAGCTTATCTTTGTTCTTTTCTGGTCTTTGTTACTTTTGGGCTCTCTCTTCACTCGAAGGGCTGGTTTAGTGTTCACAATCTTTAATATTTTTTGCAGGGGTGGTTTAGTGTTCACAAATTCCTTTAGCTTTTTTTCTTCTGGAAATTCCTTTTTATCTCCCTTTCTATTCTGAATGACAGACTTTCTGGATAAAGTATTCTTGGTGGCATATATTTCCCATTTAGCATGGTGAATATATCATGTCATTCCTTTCTGGCCTGCCACGTCTCTGTTGACAGGTCTGTTGCCTGCTTTATGTTTCTCCCCTTGTAGGTTAAGGACCTCTTGTCCCAAGCTGCTTTTTGGATTTTCTCTTTATCTTTGAAATTTGCAAGTTTCACTATTATATGTCAAGGTGATGACCTATTTTTATTGATTTTGAGGAGGGTTCTCTGTGCCTCCTGGACTTGAATGCCTGCTTCCTTCCTGAGATTAGGGAACTTCTCAGGTGTAATTTGTTCAAATAAACCATCTATCCCTCTCTCCCACTCTTCATCTTCTGGGACTTGTATTAACAGAATATTATTTCACTTTATGGAATTGCTGAGGTCCTGATGTCTCCCTTTATGATCCAGTAGTTGTCTTTCTCTCTTCTTTTCAGCTTATTTTCCATCATTTTGTCTTCTATATCACTGACTCTCTCTTCTGCCTCATTTATTCTCATTAAAGACTCCATTTGTGACTGCATGCCAGGAATAGCGTTTTTATTTTTGACCTGATTAGATTTTAGTTCTTTTATTTCTACAGTAAGGCATTCTCTAGTGTCTTTTGTGCTTTTTTCAAGCCCAACTAGTATCTTTATAATCTTTCTAAACTCTAGTTCAGACATTTTACTTATATCTGTATTGATTAAATCCCTGGTGGTATTACCTCCTATATTTTCTTTTGGGGTGAATTTCTCTGTCTAGTCATTTTGCCCAGAAAATGAAGGAGGAAAGAAAAAAGAAAAAAGAAAAAGAAAGAAAGAAAAAAAAAAACAGCAGTGATAACAACTTCAGGAAGTGTTTCTGGTGTATGCTGTGTACACTCCGTTGTTGTGTTTTGACAGTTCTTTCCCACTGTTCCTTACTCTACAGAGTTCGTTCTTCTTGTAGTGAGGAGTGTTTGCACTTTTAAGTAGGTGTGCTTTGATTTGTCAAGATAAGGCTGTGAAAGAAAAAAGAAAGAAAGAAGAAAAAATTAAAAGAAAAACAAAAAACACAAAGTCTGATCTAAAACAAGAGAAAAGAAAAAGGAAGGAAAATGCAAAGAAACAGACAAACAATAAACTATAAGCCTAATTCTAAAAAGTAAGAAAAAAGAAAGGAAACAAAAGAGTAAGGAAAGAAGAAAAAAAAAGGTAAATACCCTGATCTGAAAAATAAGAGAAGGTAACAAACAAACCAACATAAGAAGAAAAGATTATATGCCTGATTAAAAAAAAAAAGATAAAGAGAAAATAATATGTATATATATATTCTAATAATATATATTATAAAAAATTATATGTTATTTATTTTATTTTTATTATATTTATATAAATATAATATTTATTATATTTATATATAATATACATAAAGGATAAAAAATATTAGAAATAGAAAAATAAAAAAAAATTAAAACATTTTTAAATACTAAGAAAAATGGAGAAAAATAATGAATGAAGCCTGATCCTATTTCCACAGGAAGCTGATATTTTAGAGTTTCCTTTAATCAATAGACTTGGTAAATGTGGGGGCCTGTGTTGGTCTTCTGAGGAGAGTCCTGCTAGGCTGGTTTAGAAGCTGACTTGACCTTGAAAAGATGCCCCTGCCAGGGTCAGGGGGCTGGGGTTTAGTGTAGTGAAGTCCAACACTGCTGTTGGGTTGAGGGGGGAAACGGTGGTGGAGGAGGAAGAATATGGTATCACCCCACCCTTTTGTCCCTAAGGAGCAGAATTCCAAGCCACTGCTGTTCAGGAGGCCCTCTTAAAAAAGTGAACAACCAATGTACTATATCGTGGCTAACTTAACATAATAAAAAAATAATAAAATAAAAAAATGAAAATACCCCCCCAAAAATAGTGAACAACCTCCTGTGTCCCAGGCTTTTGTCAGTTCCCTGCCCTTAACCTTTCTGTGCCCAGGCTGTTGGCACACCCAGAGCTACAGACCTCTTGAATATTGTCTCTGGCAGGTGGCTGGGATTCCAAGTACCAAGTTTTAAAGGGTCTGGTAAGGTAGGGACCCACTCCCATCCCCTGGAGGAGAGGCTCGGGCATGCCCAGAACTGTCCCATCCCTGAAAAGCAGTCACACAATGTGTGCACAGAGGCTAGAGTTTATTGTAAAGCTCAGCGAAAAGCTGGAACTAGGTTATTGGCCATCTGCCTGCAGCTCAGTCCCCTACTCTGTTCTGTCCCAGAAAAGCCATCACAGAGGCTTTAATCTGTTGTGGCAGACAGTGAAAAACAGTGGCCAGGTTATCTGGAATTTGCTCCAATCTCTGATTTCTGCTCTGTTCTGCCACAGAAAAGAAGCCACTGGGCACACACACAGAGGTTTAAGCCTGTTGTGGCTCACAGTGAAGAAAAGTTGTTAAGAGGTTTTCTGCCCTCTGCGCACACCTCTGACCCTGCTGTTGAACACTGTTCAGTGGTTTTCAGCTGGACTTTTGTCCTTGGAGAAGCAAAATACACTCTTTCAAATGCCCTCCAGGAGGGGGAGCAATCTCCCTGTGTGACCCAGGGGATCTCCTAACCACGGCTTACTGTGTGGTCCCTACCCCCTGGGCTCTTTCCCACTTTCTCCTCATTCCTGTCTTTGCTCCACAAAAAGGGTTCCCTTCCCTTCACGGCCACATGGCTGTCCTCACCTCCAATTCATGGTTCAGAACCTCACATCTGCCACATTCTCTCCCTCCAACTGTGCAGATTGTTTCCTTAACCCTCAGATAATATTCCTAGTTGTTAAAAAATAATTGAATGTTGATCTAGCTGTATTCGAAGGATGAGGCACGTTCAAGGTTCCCCTACTATACCACCATCTTAACTCCTATATTATGCCACTTCTTTATCTATTAAACTGTCAGTGGAAATTTTAGCACTTTCCATAATTTGGCCTTTTATCCATTTTGAATTTATTTTTGTATATAGTGAAAGTTGTCCAGTTTCATTCTTATGCATGTTACTGTCCAGTTTTCCCAACACCATTTGTTGAAGAGATTGCCTTTCTTCCATTGGAAATTCTTTACTGTTTTGTAGAAGGTTAGTTGACCATATAGTTGTGGGCCCATTTCTGGGTTCTTTATTCTTTTTTTTAAAATTCAATTAATTAACATATAATGTGTTATTTGTTTCAGGGGTACAGGTCTGTGATTCATCGGTTTTATATAATAACCAGTGCTCATTACAATACATACCCTCCTCAATATCCATCACCCAATTACCCCATCCCCCCACCCCCTCTCCTTCAGCAACCCTCAGTTTGTTTCCTAAGATTAAGAGTCTCTTATGGTTTGTCTCCCTCTCTGGTTTCCTCTTGTTTCATTTTTCCTCTCTTTCCATATGATCCTCTGCCTTGTTTCTTAAATTCCACATATCAGTGAGATCATAAGATAATTGTCTTTCTATGACTTATTTAGCTTAGCATAATACCCTCTAGCTCCATCCACATCATTGCAAATGGCAACATTTCCTTTTGTTTTTGTTTTTTGGTTTTTTTTTTGATGGCTGAGTAATATTAATATATATACACCACATCTTCTTTATCTATTCATCCATGGTTAGATTAGTTGACCATAGAGTTGAGGGTCCATTTCTGGGTTCTCTATTCTGTTCCATGGGTCTATGTGTCTGTTTTTCTGCTAGTACTATACTGTCTTGATGACTACAGCTTTATAATATATCTTGAAGTCTGGAACTGTGATGCCTCCAGCTTTGCTTTACTTTTTCAGGATTGCTTTGGCTACTCAGGGTCTTTTGTGCTTCCGTACAAACTTTAGGACTGTTTCTTTTAGGTCTGTGAAAAATGCATTTAGTATTTTGATAAGGGTTGCATTAAATATGTACATTTCTTTGGCCACTATTGACATTTTAAAAATCTTTGTTTTTCCAATCCATGAGTATGGAATTTTTCCCCATTACTTTGTGAAATCTTCCATTTCCTTCATAAGTGTTCTACAGTTTTCAGAGTAGAGATTTTTCTCCTCTTTGGTTAGCTTTATTCCTAGATATCTTATTGTTTTTCGTGCAATTATAAATGGGATTGATTCCTTGATTTCTTTTTTGCTGCTTCATTATTGGTGTATAGAAATGCAACAAATTCCTATATATTAATTTTATATCCTACAATTTTGCTGAATTCATGTATTAGTTCTAGCAATTTTTTGATAGAGTCCTTTGGGTTTTCTACATAGAGTACCATGGTGTCTGCAAATAGTGAAAGTTTGACTTCTTCCTTGCCCATTTGGATGCCTTTTACTTATTTATTTTTTGTTTTCTGATTGCTGAAGCCAAGACTTCCAGTACTATGTTAAATAGTAATGGTGACAATAGACATCTCTGCCTTGTTCCTGACCATAGAGGAAAAGCTCTCCATTTTTCCCCATTGAGAATAATCTTAGCTGTGGATCTTTCATATATGGCTTTATGATGTCAGAGTATGCTCCCTCTATACTTACTTTGTTGAAGGTTTTTATCAAGAATGGATGTTGTATTTTGTCAAATGATTTTTCTGCATCTATTGAGAGGATCATATGGCTCTTATCCTTTCTTCTATTGATGTGGTATATCATGTTGATTGATTTGTGAATATTGAACCATCCCTGCAACATCAGAAAAAAAAAAAAAAACACTTGATCATGTTAAATAATTGTTTTATTTATATTGGACTCAATTTTCTAGTAGTTTGTTGAGGAGTTTTGCAAGTCTGGCTAGGGGTTTATCGATTTCATTATTTTTTTAAAGAAATGGCTCCTAGGTTCATTGATCTGTTCTACTGTTTTTTGTTTGTTTGTTTGAAAGAATTAATAAAATTGATAAACCCTTAGGCAGAATTATTAGAAAGAATATAGAAAGGACCCAAATAAATAAAATCATGAATGAAAGAAAAGAGAAAACAACTAATAAATCCCACTTGTGGGGCACCTGGGTGGCTCAGTCAGTTAAATGTCTGGCTTTGGCTCAGGTCATGATCCCAGGGTCCGGGAATTGAGCCCTGCATCCAGCTCCTTGCTCAGCAAGGAGCCTGCTTCTCCCTCTCCCTCTGCCTGCTGCTCTCCCTGCTTGTGCTTTCTCTCTCTGTGTCAAATAAATAAATAAAATCTTTAAAAAAGAAATCTCACTTGATCATGATGAATAATTCTTTTAATGTACTGTTGGATTTAATTCACTAGAATTTTGTTGAGAATTTTTGCAAGTCTGGCTAGGGGTTTACCAATTTCATTGTTTCACCTAGTTTCATTGATCTGTTCTATGAATTTTTGTTGTTGTTGTTGTTGTTCCTTTGAAAGAATTAAGAAACTTGATAATCCCCTAAGCATACTTATAAAAAGAAGATAGAAAGGACTCAAATATATAAAATCATCAATGAGAGAGTAGAGATCACAACCAACATGATGGCAATAGAAACAAGTAAACAGACATATTATGAAAATTATATGCCACCAAATTTGACAATGTGGAAGAAAAGGATAAATTCCTAAAAACATGTAAATTATCAAAACTGAAACATGAAGAAATAGAAAACTTGAACAGACTGCTATCAGCAAAGAAATTGAATCAGTAATGAGAAATCACCCAACAAACCAAAGTTTAGGGCCGCATGGCTTAACAGAGGAATTCTACCAAATATTTAAAGAAGAATTTATAGCTACTCTTCTCAAACTATTCTAACAAATTAAAATGGAAGGAAAATTTCCAAACTTGTTCTCTGAGGCCAGCATTATCCTGATTCTTAACCCAGACAAAGACCCCACTATAAAAGAGAACTACAGGACAGTATCCCTGATGACCACGGATGTAAAATTTCTCAACAAAATACTAGCAAATTGAATCCAACAATACGCTGATAGAATCATCCATCATGATCAAGCGGGATTTTTTCCTGGGATGCCAGGGCAGCTCAATATTTGTAAATCAATCAACTTGATACACCACATTAATAAAAGAAAGGATAAGAAACATGAATTTCTCAATAGATGCAGTAAAAGTATCTGACAAAGTACAACATCCATTCATGATAAAAACCCTCAACAAAGAAGGTTTAGAGGGAACATACGTCAACATAATAAAGGTCATATATAAAAACTCACTACTAAGATTATGCTCAATGGGGACAGACTGAGACCTCTTCCTCTATGGTCAGGAACAAGACAGGGATGTCCACTCTCATCACTGTAATTTAACATAGTACTGGAATACTGGGAGTCCTAGCCTCAGCAGTCAGACAACCTGAAATAATAAAAGGCATCCAATTTGCCAAGGAAAAAGTCAACTTTCACTATTTGCAAATTATATGACACTCTATATAGACAACTCAAAAGACTTCACCCAAAAATTGCTGGAACTGATACACTAATTCAATAAACTCTCAGGATACAAAATCAACATACTGAAATCTGTTGCATTTCTATACACCAATAATTAAGAGGAAGAAAAAGAAATCAAGAAATCAGTCCCCTTTACAATTGTACCAAATTCCATAAGATACCTAGGAATAAACTTAACCAAAAAGGTGAAAGATCTGTACTCTAAAAACTATAGAACACTAGTGAAAGATATTGAAGAGGACATAATGGAAAAATATTCCATGCTCATGGATTGGAAGAATGAAGATTGCTAAATTGCTTATACTACCCGAAGCACTGTACACATTTAATGCAATCCTTATCAAAATATCACCAGAAATTTTCACAGAGCTAGAACAAACAATCCTAAACATTGTATGGAACCACAAAAGACCCCAAATAGCCAAAAGAATGTTAAAAAAGAAAAGCAAAACTGGAAGCATCCCAATTCTGGACTTCAAGTTCTATTACAAAGCTGTAGTGATCAAGACAGTATGGTACTGACACAAAAACAGACACATAGATCCATGGAACAGAATAGAGAACCCAGAATTGGAAACACAACAATATGGTCAACTAATCTTTGATAAAGCAGGAAAGAATATCCAAAGGAAAAAAGACAGTCTCATCAAAAAATTGTGTTGGGGGGATGCCTGGGTGACTCAGTTGGTTAAAAATCCATCTCTTGATTTAAGTTCAGGTCATGGTCTCAAGGTCATTAGATTGAGCCTCGAGTGGGAGAGAGAGAGAGAGAATCTCAAGCAGACTCCATGCTGAGTGCTTTATCTCATGTCCCAGGGATCGGGACTGGAGCCAAAATCAAGAGTTGTACACTCAACCAATTGAGCCACCCAGGTGTCCCAAGAGAGTATTATGTTAAGTGACATCAGGCAGTCGGAGAAAGAGAGATATCATGATTTTGTTCATATGTGGAATTTAAGAAACAAAACAAATGAGCAAAGGGGAACAAAGAGAGAGAGAGGCAAACCGAGAAACACTCTTAACTATAGAGAACAAATGGATGGTTACCAGAAATGTGGTCAATGTGGAATGGCTTAAATAACTGCTGGGATTAAGGAGTGCAGTTATCATGAGCATCAGGTATTGTATGTGTTTTATGATGTAATTATACACCTGAAAGTAATATTGTACTGTACATTAACTAACTAGAATTTAAATAAAAACTTGAAAAAATAAAAGATGATTGCTTCCTCTCAGGGGACCAAATGTATTGGGGAGATAAGTATGAATAATACATGATCTGGGTCACCTTGCAACAAAAGAAGAATCTGATTCTACATTTGCCTTTCTTGAGGCTAATGCTCAGTTTGCAAACAGAAGGAAGTCATTTGAATAATGAGTAGGACTGGAGTAGATCAGTGTTAATGTTTAATCAAAGGACTACTCCATCTCTAGGCACAGTTTACATTTGCAGAAAATCTCAAGTCTTGCAGGAAGGTTTACATCATTTTTCCTTATAATTTTTCTTACAGAAAGATTTGCTGAGAGGGAGATTACATATTCCCAATTCTATAATGGGGGAAGAACATGGGCTTTAGAATTATATATATCAAAGCTTGACCCCTAGTTTCCTCATTTTGCTCACTGGTTGGTATTTAAGCAAGATCCTGAATTTTCTGCCCTTTAAATGAGGATATAATATATGATTCTCTGATATAATGTACAAAAAGTACACGGCACTTAGTGGGTCTTTATGCACTATTTAAGAAGCAAGGTTCGTTCTGGGCTTAGCATTATTATCTACTTTTTACAAATAAAGAAATTGATGTTTTAAATTGGCAGTAAATTCCTAGAGAGTATTATTGTGAACTTGACAAAGACCTAGTATAAACAAATTACCTACTTGGGGCAAAGAGGATATCTGACATTCTTCAAGAATTGCATTTGTAGGATAACCAGTTTACATCAGTTTCTTCATGGAGAAAGGGGGCCACCAAAGTTGGCAGGTCACATTTTCACATTTGAAAACCAAGGGCAAAATTCTCATGCAACTTAACATATCAGAGGAAGCAGATGATTAAGAGCATGGGTTTAGGAGCCAAAATTTTGTGTTCAAATCCCAGGTCTGCCATTTACTAGCTGTGTGGCCTAGGCCACAGGTCATATTACTTACCTTGTCTGAGTCTCAGTTCCCCCATTTATAAAATGGAGAGTAAAGAATCTGCCTAAAAGTGTTGTAGCTGGATTATACCAGCACACAAAGAACCAATTTCTAATTTTCAGATATTTTGTGAACTAGATGTTAAACATATGCATTACTAATATAAACTTAAAACTAAATAAATTGTATTAAAGAAAAAGTGAAAAATACTCAAACTTCATAACTGCTGTCTTACTCAACCAGCCTAAGGACACCAGGAACAAACCTGCAATATGACAAAATCAGATATCTTGACCCATTGCAATGAGAGAGAGTACACACCAGAGAAATTATGGAGCATTTTCCAAACAAAGGAGATGATGGAGTTATAGAATCCTAGATAAGTGTGGAATTTAGGTTAAATTTAAACAATGTTCTGATAGGTTCAAAGCAAAGCAGATCTCTATAAAAAGAAAACAATATTATGTATAGACTGCAGAGTAGACTCAGGGTCCTATTTCCTAGGAACCTCTATTTTAAGATAGATGTGGAATATTGCTTCTAGAAACCCTTCATCTGAATCTTTGCTCTTGACCTGTAAATTAAAAAAAAAAAAAAAGTGAGGTAAATTTTATATTGGCAGTGGAATATTTCATTCTTATTAATATAATTTCAAAGAGCAAAGTTTTAAAGTCTTTCAGGGAACATTGTTATTGACTGAATAAGAAAGCAGTAGCCACTCAGAGAAAAGGGATGATTTTTATTTTATAGCTGCAGATGCCTGTGGGAAAAATTATTATTTCCTATTAACATTGCAGCTGGCTTTGTCTCTTTTATTCCAGCATGATGAATAGCAGAGAAAATTTTTGCAGACCAAGTTAATGTTTTTTACACTTCCTAATCACTTTATTATATTTTACTATTATCTATGTTCTTCAGGTTATTTACATCTATTTTACCTGTATGATGGAAGTACTATACAATGGTGTGTTACTGCACATCTCTTCCTAACTCTGCGTTCAGTGATATCATGCTGTTACCTTGAAATTGAACATAGTAGAGTATTTATACCACAGAAATCAGAAACATTACACATTAGTGGTTTTTTTTTTTTTTAAGATTTTATTTATTTATTCGACAGAGAGAGACACAGCGAGAGAGGGAACAAAGTGGGGGCAGCAGGAGAGGGAGAAGCAGGCTCCCCGCAGAGCAGGGAGCCCGATGTGGGGCTCGATCCCAGGGCCCTGGGATCATGACCTGAGCCGAAGGCAGACGCTTAATGACTGAGCCACCCAGGCACCCCTAGTGTTTTGTTTTTGTTTTTTTTTTTTTTTTGTCTCAGAGAGTTGGTTGTTAAAGATCTACGAGCATAGTTCATAAAATTGTCATGATTGAATAGCTTAATAAATGCAAAGTGCTTATAACAGTGCCTGAACCCATAATAAATAATCAAAAATATTAGTTGTTGCTATTATTAGTAATATGAGGAGATAGAGGAGAAAGAAGAGTAGTAGTAGGAGTAGTAGGAGTAATAGTAATTAGGAAACATGCTTATAAGAATTTGTTAACATTGGGGCGCCTGGGTGGCTCAGTTGGTTAAGCGACTGCCTTCGGCTCAGGTCATGATCCTGGAGTCCCTGGATCGAGTCCCGCATCGGGCTCCCTGCTCGGCAGGGAGTCTGCTTCTCCCTCTGACCCTCCCCCCTCTCATGTACTCGCTCTCTCTCATTCTCTCTCTCTCAAATAAATAAATAAAATCTTTAAAAAAAAAAAGAATTTGTTAACATTTATGGTAGACAGAATTCTAAGATGGCCACCAATATCCTTTCTTCTGTATGTACATGTCCTGCACAATCACTGGGATTAGGACATATCTTGCTCCCAGGATTAGGTTGTGTTGTATGACACTATTGAATTTAAGATAGGGAAAATATCTGGGTGGGCCTGATATATGCACATGATCCTTTTTATTCTGAGTCTAAGTATCAGAGACAGGGCAAGTCAGAAGTTTGAAGCATGGAAAGGATTTGATTCAACATCGTTGCTGGCTTGAAGACTGAGGGGGCTACAAGTCAAAGAATGTGGTTGGCCTCCAAGAACTAAGAGCAGTCCCTGGATGACAGCCAGCAAGGAAATAGAAACCAGTCCTGAAATTGCAAGGAAATAAATCCTTTAAACAACAAGAATGAGCTTGGAAGTGGATTTTCCCCCATAGGAGACTTGAATCCCCCATACAAGAACTCAGTCTGGCCAACACCTTGATTTCAGCCTGTACTTAGAATTCAATGTCTACCCAGTAGTCTAACTTACAGAATCGTGAAGTAATAAATGGATGTTGTTTAAGATACTAAGTTTGTGGTGATTTGTTATACAGCAATAAAAACAAACCCAATACACTTCCTCACAATTATTTCCTTTTTGTTATCTCATTGGTTTTCCAAGTGTGAATTATAGTAAAAAAAATTAAAGTAAAATATCCATGCACTATTCCATGATGCAGCAAGAAAAAAAAAGAGCTGGAAGAGCAAAATATACCATAAAAAATGGGAATCTTTCCTGCACCCTTTTTTCTACCCTCAACATCTCTAAGTTTAGAATACAGGTAATGAATGTAGAAGGGAAGAATCTTATATCTATCTTCTCACCATATAGATCATAAGGTATTCTTCCTTTTAGAATGTGGCAGCCTAGCCTGGGATTAACTCTGTTCTGGGGTGAAATTCAGCTTCTTCAAGTTGGTACCACAACTTCTGTCTTCTCAAACTCTACTGACTCAAATATGAATTCCACTTCAGAGTTAGGCCGGAGAAAAGATGAGAGAAAGGAACCCCAATGGATAGAGTGGTAGATATCCCCTAAAGGAGCAGAAACTAGGCCCCATGTAACATCCTGAAACCTCATAAAAGGAAGGAAAAAGTGTAGAAAGGGAAACAGTGCCATTTAATCTAAGTTTGTGTCCTGAGGCTGAATAGTAGAGAAATTGTGTGAGGTTTCACAACAGATATATAGTAAATCATCTTAAACTTAGTTATTGTAACTTATTGTGAACATTAAATAAGATAATTTATTTAGTGTGCTTGGCACATTATAGATGCTGATTTTCCTATTCACTCACATTTTACCAAATGCTATTGCTGCTGCTGTTGCTGCTACTATTACTACTACTTACTACTACTACTACTACTACTACTATTTGTATAATTCTTGTAATTTACCAAGCACTTTTATATATCACCCAAGAACACACCATGAGTTAGGGTAACAGCTGAGTCTAAAGTTCAGGTCTCCTGTATTCAAGGCTACATATTGTAGCAGAGTAATAACAATGCCCATAATAACTACCATTTATTAAAAACTTTATATGTGGCACCCTGTGTTAATACTTTACCTGTAATTCTTTCAGCAACCTTATGAGGAAGGAGTTATTGTTTTTGTTTACTAGATAAAAATTTGGGGCTTAAAAAACAAAAACAAGGTTAAGAGCTTGTGTCTGTTGGACTAAAAAAAAAATCACCATTCTGTATTGCCACAGTGATTCACTAATGCCTCAGTATGAATGAGTTTTGTTTTGCTTTTTCCTAGTGGAGTCAAGGAGGGTCACAAAAACTAGGAACTGGAAGCTGAAGGTAAATCTCCTTTTTCTATTTTTCCCAAGCCTAATTCTAGTTGTGATATATGAAATGTGTGCAGAATATTGAAAAGGTAACCAATAATCATATATTTCTGACATTAGAAAAAATATTTGTACCATTACCATTTTAAGTACCTATAATTTCATTTATTATTATTATTATTATTATTATTATTATTACTATTATTATTATTGGATGTTCACAATGATTGAGTCCTACTTATGCCAAGAACTCTGCTGGACATTTTATATTCTTCATATTTAAATAATCTTATGTTATCACTTATATTCTCACTATTTTAACAGTAAGAAAGAAAATTTAAGAGATTGATAACTTATCTCAGGTCACATAGCCACTACGTGGCCTGAAGTCAGGTATGATTGGCTCTAAAGTTCAGATGCTTAACCATGACACTGCACTGATTCTTCTTGGACTATACACACAGTGCTTTTGGTAGCAACACTGGTCCATAACAAAATAAATGGTCACTAAAATTTAAAGCACATGGACCTGCATATAATCAGCAACATGCTATCTTTGCACATCAGGTTCTCATCACAGAATATAACCTCGAACTTATCGTTGTTCAACATCTTCAAAATCTAACTGGAAAGAGCTTATATTTATAGAAAAGTCCCTGAAGGGAATTTTCTTTCTCTTGGATGCTTTATAATCCATTGTTGGCTTAAGCAAGGCCACCAGAGAAATGTGAATATGGACTACTGGGTTACTTTATTTTGACATAGTATAGCTCAATAATTACTTCTTTGGAAGATTAATTTGGCATTAAGGCATCAACTAAAATAAACAAAATTATTAGAAACAGGCCTTAAGAAACAAGTTGCTGTGTTTACTGTAGATGTACTGTTGATAATATTGGCCACAACATCTTCTTCAAGAGTTCTCATGAGAGACTAGTTTTCTGATTTTAGTAACAATAGTTCTGCTTTTTACGAACTGGTCTGTATTTGTTGTTAAGACAATGTGAATCATACAGCTGATGGGGTTTGCCTCCTTGCATTGAAAACTTAAAAGTTCAGAATCAAATTTGTAGCTCATGTTTAGTAAATTGAAGAATTTTTCAAGCACGCATTTTGAATGCTAAGTGCATTCAAGTATTCTTCATCCCACTGTTATCTCCTCATTTCCAAAGCCATAAACTCTTTCCAAGCTTTACATAAATGTGTAGTGGTTACAATTATAGTCTCTACACTTAGATCATCTGTATTGGCTACTTTCAGTCCCTTACTATGACAATGGCAAGGTATTTACATACTCTGTACCTCAATTTCTGCATTTGTTAAGTGGATATAATAATAGTACTTACCTCCTAGGGTTGTTATGAGCATTATGTTGATATAATATACTTACAGTGCTTAGAGCAGAGCTTGACAGTACCACTGCATTGCCAAACTCCAGAGGATACCATTTACATAGAATGCAGTGTGAATGATACCTTCTAGATTTGGACAATGTGGTGGCTCTGCTGACACATAGTGAGTGCAATACACAAGATAGCCATTGTTATTTCTGTCACATGCTCATAAAGCACAGATTTTTAATGGAGAAATAAATGGGATTTCATCTATTTCCTTGTCACTGTGTTTCCACAAAGAAAAGTGGGTGCATAAAAAACCCAGACTGTCACACAACTTTTTAACACTTGTAGGGCTCCCTCACCACCTCTAAATAGAGCCAACTGCAATCCCATTTTGTTGCTCTGTTGTCTACTAGATTAGTGAGATGAGAGCAGCATGCGATATCCAAGTATTATATGTAAATATGATGCCATTAGGCCATTTCATCAGGTTTTTATTCTACCTGTAAACAGAAAAAGCAGCATAAGGGAATTTTTCATTTGGCCTGTACCCACAAACTTTCCTAAGGGTTTTCAGTGATTTTAACACATGTTATATTCTGGTTAGGCTTAATATTTTTGTCTTTTTGGTTTAAAATCTCATTTGGAGTTGAGAAGATACTTAAAAATTTAATGTCAAATAAGAATATACTCCCAACATACATATACCACTACCACCACTATCACAAATACTACCCTTTGTAATTTTCTTAAATCTACCAGTCTGCCTGACAATTATCACCTTGAGTGACAGAACATGAGAATACAGAGGGAGGCTTGGAAAGCTTTGGAAAACACATGAATGTCAAAATATTGAAATAAAAATATACTATATATGTATATATATTAATAACTTTGGTGATATAATAATCTTACTTCCGGGTGCCTGGGTGGCTCAGTTGGTTAAGCAACTGCCTTCAGCTCAGGTCATGATTCTGGAGTCCCGGAATCAGGTCCCACATTGGGCTCCCCGCTCGGCGGGGAGTCTGCTTCTCCCTCTGACCCTCCCCCCACTCATGCTCTCTCTCTCCCATTCTCTCTCTCAGATAAATAAATAAAATCTTTAAAAAAAAATCTTACTTCAAATGAAAACAGACCTTAAAAAGGGAGTTTCTTTTTAAAAGATGTAGAATAGATCTAATGATTGTCTTCAAAATCAGGCAGTCGGGTCTGCAGGCAAACACACAAGCCTCAGCCTTGCCAAAAGATATTCCATTTTCTAGCAAGCAGGCAAGGAGAGGCTATAGTAGGGAGATCACTGCACTTCCTTTCCCTTTGAATGGATTAATTATTTTTAAAGTATTTCACAGCGAGGAGTGAATGACTATTTGGCTATATTCTCAGTCAAAAGGAAACATTAATTGGTTGAAAGTGAGCTGCTATCTTCACATTGTCTCTGGCTCATAAGTATTAGAGGGGGCTCTGTCTACCTTCTTCAAGATCAGGAATCAACAATTTTTTTTTCAGTCAAATTGCCAACTTTTTCTCCATAAGTCCCATTCAAGACCCTCCTACATTGTCTACTCAACTTTTAGTGAAAGACAAAACCAAGAAAGGAGCTGCAATAAAGCATTTCAAAACCCCATTTACCTACATGTCTAGATTTCTGAGGATAAAAGCACACCACAAGGAAACTGCTTAGCTCACTGCTTTAAGCTTTACATTAGGAAACTCTGTGAAAAAATGTTCCAAATAGGGCTTCCAGTAATTGAATATTATTTTTTTCCTTAAACTCCCATATCAACAACCATACTGTCAGGATCTAAAGAAATAAAGCAAATCAAGGAGGCGGAGGCTTATGATGTCACTATTTACTTCCTTTGGAATATAATGCTTTTGTTCCTTCGCTAAATACTTATTGAATACTTACTGTTTGAAAAACATTGGTTAGCAGAATGAGTTCATAATCTCTATCTCCTAAGAGAAAAAAAAATAGAACTCATAGTTAAGTTAAATAGACAATGTAGCTGATTGTTTATTCAATGTTGCTTAAAGATATTGTAATAAAAGCATATCATTAAAGGATAGGTATTTTCTTTAAAAAGAAGATCTCAGTCAATGTTATGGGTTGAATTGTGTACCTCTAAAATTTATTTGTTGAAGTTCTAACCGCTAGCACCTCAGAATATAACCTTGTTTGGAGATAAGGTCTTTACTAAGTTAATGAGGCCGTTAGAGTTGGCTTTAATCCAAGGGGATATTTGGAGACCGACTTGTGTACAGGGAGACCTTTATGTGGACATATATAGACAGCCATCTTCAAACCAAGGAGAGAGGTCTGGAACAGATTATTCCATTACAGCCCTCAGAAGGAACCAACTCTGCCAATAACTTAAGTTCAGACTTTTACCCTTATAACTGTGAGACAATAAATTTCTGTTATTTAAGTCAACCAGTGTATGGTACATTGTTACAAAAGCCCTGGAAAACTAATATAGTCAAATTAAAAGTTCATAATTATGTGGAAGCCTAAGTTTTCAACATACTTAAAAGTAAATGCACGATATGTGTATATGTCTACCCACACATACATACACACACCTTGAGGAAATTTAAGGCAAATCTTACTTGCATGTTTCTAAAATTTAACACTCCCATTTTATTTTTAAACAAAAAATAACTATTGCTCTAATTCTATACAGAGATAAAAACAACTATATTGAAGCAATTCCAGAAATGGATTGTATTAACCCTGGACTGTTATTAAAGTTGGAAGTGAATGACAAAAAGGAGAGCATTATAAAAAACAAATTAAAATAGACAGATGCTACATTAGATCTCAAGTGCTGGTGGCTTTGGGAATGACATTCCCATGGCTATGTTCTTCTCTGGCCCATGTGAAATCCATGCACAGAGGCATGACATGTTTTAACAGCAAAATTCCAGTGAGCAAGCAAGTGTGTAATTTGAAACCCAGCTGTTCCTTAGGAGAGGAGGGAGGGATACATTTGACAGCAAAACATTGCAGATACTATATATTAAACAACTTCTGAGTTATTCAAGAATGGGAGATTCTTCAAGGTAGCACTCAAATTAGAAATTATTTTCTATCAAATGTCAGAGACATTTCTAAAGCAGCAATGCAGGCAGACATTTATAACTTTTCATATACTTACAAATACTCATGCACATTATTATATGTCATTCTATTAAATGTTGAAAGTTTTGAGGTGTGCATGTGTGTGTGTCTGCATGTGTGTTTAAGAGGGTCTTATATTGTAGAAATGCAAATACTCCAGATAGGTTACATTTTAAGTTCCTAATTAGGAACCACTGAAATTATTAGTGAAACTTTTGCTGAAGAGACTTGGGAGGGAGCAGTTGGGAGTGGATTGGAAGCAGTTTGGGAAACAAGGACAAAGTTTGAACACATGTTCTTTAAGAACATTTCAGAAAGGAAAGATGGAGATCAAAGGATATTAAGTCAGTGAATCTCAGATAATCTTTTGATCACTCAATAGTTGGAACACACACTGACTTTCCTTGCTTCTCTACAGGTCCAACCCTGCAGAAACAACAACAACAAAACACTGTGTGGGCAAGAGTTGGTTTGCCTGGCTTCCTGGGGCTGGATTGGGAGGATAGCAAATAATTGAAGTTGTTTAGAGTTGTTTAGAGTTTTCTGGACTTCAACATCAGCTCCTTACTGCAATACAGCCTTCTGATCATTTTCCCCACAGATATATTCTAGCTTGGACCAGAAACTTTTTAAATAATTATGGATGTGTTTGTCTGGATGTGGAATCTTTTGTATCTTACTGGTTGCCATAACCAGTTAAACGTTTCCTCTTCAAGTAATATTAATAATTGTCATACACCGAAAGTCAAGAACTATTATAGACACGTTATATTTAATCTTCAAAACAACTGTATTAGGTAGATGTCATTGTTTTATTTTATAAAGACACCATGGTTTTATTTTTTATTTTTTTGGTTTTATTTAAATGCAAGTTAGTTAACATATAGTGTATTAATACCGGGGTAGAATTTAGTGTTTCATCAGTTGTATATAACACCCAGTGCTCATTACATCAAGTGTCCTCCTTATTACCCATCGCCCCATTACCCCATCCCCCCAACCACCTCCCATCCAGCAACCCTCACTTTGTTCACTATAGTTAAGAATCTCTTATGGTTTGTCTCCCTCTCTGTTTTTTGTCCTATTTTATTTTTCCTTCTCTTCCCCTATGTTCGGCACTTTTTTTTTTTTTTCCAACGGCAGTTTTGTTTCTTAAATTCCACATATGAGTGAAATCATATGCTATTTGTCTTTCTCTGACTTATTTCACTTGGCATAATATCCTCTAGTTCCATCCATGTCACTGCAAATGCCAAGATTTTATTATTTTTGATGGCTGAGTAATATATATATATACACACATATCACATCTTCTTTATCCATTTATCCATGGATAAACATCTGGGCGCTTTCCATATTTTGCTTATTATGGACATTGCAGCTATAAACACTGGGGTGCATGTGACCCTTCGAATTACTGTTTTTGTATCCTTTGGATAAATACTTCGTATTGCAATTGCTGAGTCATAGAGTAGTTCAATATTTAACTTTATGGGGAACCTCCATACTGTTTTCCAGAGTGGCTGCACAAGTTTCCATTCCTACCAACAGTGTAAGAGGGTTCCCCTTTCTCCGTATCCTCACCAACATCTGTCAAAGACACCATGGTTTTAACTGTAAGATTATATGTATTTTGGACACAAACTCAACTATTTTGATTCCAAATCTGTGCTATTTCATTTCCAGTATACCACAAGTAATTGGATTTGAGTTTGAGACCATACTTTTTAATGCTGTTTATTTTTTAAGTTTATTTATTTTTATTCTAGTATTCTGTATTTCAGCAGACTTCATTGACAAATGGTTTCCTTTAAGGTTTCTCAAATGGGGTACAGAGAGTTTTAGCATAAGTTAGGAAATATTAGTTATCCATTAAAAAATTAGAAGACTTAAAGGCCTCTTCCCTTATCAGCTCTGCAAAGACCCTCCTGGATGTAGCCCCCCAACAAAACTCCCATCCCAGCCTCAGAAGAAATTTTTTTTTTTTCTTTTCTTTTAGTAATCTCTACACCTAACATGGGGCTCGAACTCGCCCCAGGAATAAAAGTCACATGCTCTTCTGACTGAGCCAAACAGGCACTCTCAAAAGAAATCTTTCGTATTAATGTCAGCCCACTGAGAAAGGTCATCAGCTTTCCACAAGAACCCACCAACCTGGGTAATTAAGGAGAATGATGGCCAAACCTACTTCTCAATAGACTACCAAGTTTTCCTCAGTGACCACTCCACAGAGAACTTCTAGAACAATGTGGTTACCTTGATTTTTAGGAGCAGCAAGTCTTCAGAAGGAAATATCTATGCATTATTTTTATTTTATGCAACATCTAGATGTTACCTGGTAACAATAATAATAAGATAATCCAATTGGTCACAGGAGATGGAAGTCAGTGGAAGGCTACTTCAGAAAGCTAGTGGAAAAGCCACTTCATTGTTAAGTCAGTTTAACTTTAGAAAAAAAAAAAAAACATGTAAACCTGGATTCAACTATCTCTCCTCCTTCCAGGATAAAATTTCAAAGGACTCAGGTTTATTTATAGGCAGGGCTTTGTAGCTCCCTTTCTTCTTTGATTATGAAAACTAAGTGTTAATGGAAGAGAAGAGGTTCCCATGTCTTTTCTGTGGCAAACTTGCAGCTTGTAACTGACACCTCCCAAAGGCAGGAAGCCTGCTTTGTTGAAAGCCTTATTTTCCTTGGTACAGTCTTCATGTGACAGTTGAATAGTAGGCCAATGCCCCAGTGTTCTAGTGGGCCTAGAAGAACAAACTGACCAGCATTCCTAGCTATATACACCTCAGCTATATACACATACTTACCTAACCTAACACTTTCTGTACAAACAATATTTCCCAATTTAACTGCTTTTCTGCTTAATACCCACTCATATACTTACTTATTTCATCTATTAAAATTGCCCTTATCAAGGATCAATGCAAGAAATAGTTACTTGAAAAATCTGCAACTTGAGTGAAAATCAATGTGTCTATTGTAACACGTGACCTTAATATAAGGATCCATCACTCCTCTTAGGAGGACTCAGGAAAAATTTTTGTTTCTAATGAGTGGTATGCTTCCTTGTATTAGATATAATTATAATAGCTTTTGATATGTCCCTTTTTTTTTGATTTCTACAAATCTCAGAACTAACTCTTCTTCTTTATGTTTCCCAGTCTTTTTATTTTAAATGTTCATTATATTATGTGTCATTATTGTAAACCATTTCAAACCTTCTATGGAATATGAAAGTAGATAAGGGTATAAATTGTAGGTATACACATACTTAGAGAAGAGGCATTCAATGCTTTTTTTACTTTGAGTATGGACTAGTAGTGTCTCCTAACTCATGCTGACATTTTCTGTTTCCAATACACACTTTTTTTTGAGGTATAATTCATATACCATAAAATTTACATTTTAAAGTATACAGTTCACAAAATTGTGTAACAGTCACTACTATAAAAGTCCAGTCCTTTTTATCACTACAAAAAGAAACTGTACCCATTAGCAGTAGCTCCCCATGCTTCATTCCCCTATCCCATGGCAACTATTAATCTATTTTCTATCTCAATAAATTTGCCTATTTTGGACATTTCATATAAATGCATCAGACAATGTAGACTTTTGTACCTGTTTTTTGTTTTTTATTATTAAGCATAATGTTTCCAAGTTTCATCTATGCTGTAGCATGCATCAATTTTCATTTTTATGGTTGAGGAATATTCCATTGTGTGGATATACCATAATTTATTTATCCATTCATCCATTGATAGACATTTGGGTTGTTTCACATGATGGATATTATAAATAATAATGCTATTTACATTCATAAATATGTTCTTATGTGGACATGTCTAGTCCTTTTGTGTATATCCCTAGGGGTGGAATTGCTGGGTTATGTGGTAACTCTGCTTAGCTCTTTAAGAAACCACTAAATTCTTTTCTACAGTGGCCACATCACTTTGCCTTTCCACCACCAATGTGCAAGTGTTCTTATTCTTCTGCATCCTTGACAACACTCATTTTCTGTTTTACCTTTTCTGTTGTCTGTTTTTTATTATGGCCATCCTAGTGGGTGTGAAGTAATTAATATCTTTTTGTGGTATTGATTTGTGTTTCACTAATGACATGATATTGGGCATCTTTTTATGTGCTTCTTGGCCATCTGTAGATCTTATTTAGAAAAAATGTCTTTCGAGACCCTTCATGTTTAAATTATGGTGTCTTTTTATCATTGAGTTGTAAGTGTTTGTTATATATGTTGTATACTAAACTATTATCAGATATATGATTTACAAATATTTCTTTTCTCATAGTGTAGGTTGGTTTCACTTTAACAAAATATCCTTTTAAACAAACACATATTTAAATTTATGTATTCCTATTTATCTATCTCTTCCTGTTTGGCTTGAGGTTTTGTTGTCATAGCTAAGAAATATTTGCATAATCCAATGTCACAAATAATTATGTCAATGATTTCTTCTAAGAGTTTTATAGTTTTACTAAATATTTCATTGTTTTTCTTGCTATTACAAATGGAATTGATTTTTAAATTTTATTTTTATATTGTTAGTTACAAACTGAGGGTTCTAGAGGGGACGGGGGTGGGGGATAGGTTAGCCTGGTGATGAGTATTAAGGAGGGCATGTATTGAATGGAGCACTGGGTGTTACACACAAACAATGAATGTAATGTACGGTGATTAACATAACTTAAAATAAAAATAAATAAGTAAATAAATAAATAATTAAAAAATTGTATAGGAATACAGTTGCTTTTTTTTACATTGATCTTGTATTTTGAATCTTTATTGGAATACTTTAGCTCTAATAGTATTTTTGTGTGGATTCCTTAGGATTTTCTACATAGAAGATCATGTCATCTGCAAATAAAGATAGTTGTACTTTTTAATGTACATTCTAGATGCTTTTTTGTGTTTGTTTGCTTAATTTCGCTGACTAGAATCTCCAGTATAATATTGGATAAAACTGACAAGACAGGACATACATGCTTTTTCCTAATTTTACAGTAAAAAAATTCACTCTTTCACATTAAGTATTATGTTAGCTGTGGCATTCATGTAGATGCCCTTTAGCAAATTTAAGAAGTTTCCTTCTATTTCTAGTTTGGTAAATGTTTATCTTAAAGGGTGTTGGATTTTGTCAAAGGTATTTTGTGTGTCTACTGAAATGATCATGTGGTTTTTATTTTTTACTCTGTGAATGTTGTGTATTAAATTGATTTTCATATATTTATTCAATCTTGCATCCCTGTGATGAACCCCATTTGGTTATGGTATATGTTCTCTTTTATATGTGCTGGATTTGATCTGTTAGTATTCTGCTGAGGATTATTTAAAAATATATATTTATAAAAGATCTTGGTCTGTAGATTTTTTCTTATGATGTCTTTTGGTTTTGGTGTCAGGATAATATTGTTCTTAGAGAATGAGTTGGGATTTTTGTAATTTTGGAAGTTTGTAATTGTTGCTAAGTCTTTAAATGTTCAGTAGACTTCACCAGGGAGTCATATGCTCCTGGGATTTTTTTTTTTCTGAAAATGATTTTTTATTACTTGTTCAATCTCCATTTATTATAGATATATTATAATTTTGATTTATTTTTGAGTCAGTTTCAGTAGATGTGTCTTCCTGGAAATTTTCCATTTCATATTGTTTATTTAACTTGCTAACATTAACAAATAACATTGTTATTTCCTTTCTTTTTTTTAGGTTTGGGAGTAATGTCTCCTCTTTCATTTGTGATTTTAGAAACTTGATTCTTCTGATTTTTTTTTCTTGGTCAGTTGAGCTAAACTTTTGTTAATTCATTGATGTGGTCAAATAACCAATTTTTGATTTCATTGATTTCATGCATTGCTTTTCTATTATCTGCTTTACTTATTCCCACTCTAAGCTTATTATTTCTTTCCTTCTGCTAGATTTAGCAACAGCTTGCTATTATTTTCCCATTTTCTTGGAATATGAAGTTAGATTTTTGATTTGAGATCCTTCGTTTTTTAATGTAAGAATTTAAAGTTATAAATTTTTCCTGGTTTCATCAAACCCTGTACATTTTGGCGTATTGTGTTTTCACTTTTGTTCATCTCAAAGTATTTTCTTATGTTTTTCTTGAGTTCTTTTTTTAAAGATTTTTATTTATTTGTTTGAGAGAGAGAGCATGAGCAAAGGGGAGGAAAAAAGAGAAAGGGAGAGGCAGACTCTTTGCTGAGCAGGGAGCCTGATGCCGGGCTCAATCCCAGGACCCTGAGATCATGACCTGAGCTGAAGGCAGACACTTAACTGACTGAGCCAACCAGGCACCCCTCTTGAGTTCTTTTTAGGCCCACTGATTATTTAGGCATGTGTTTTTAGTTTCTACGTATTTCTGAGTGTTCTAGTTACCCTTCTGGTATTGAATTCTAATTTTATTCCATTGTACATGGAGAACATATTTTGTATGTTTGCAATCCTTTTCTTTTATTGTAACTTGTTTATGATCTACCTATGCTTTATTCAAAAGATTGTTCCTTGTACACTTGAGAAGAATGTGTATCCTGCTATTGTCATGTAAAATATTATTTAGTTATATTTTAGGTCTATTTGGTTTATAATGTTGTTCAATCTTCTATTTCCTTGTTGATATTCTGTTTAATCATGCTATCCATTATTGAAGTTGGGGTGTTGAAGTCTATAATGATTATTGTTGAATTGTCTATTTCTCCCTTTAATTATGTTAGTGTTTGCTTTGTTCATTTTGGGGCTCTGTCATTAGGTGCATATATGTTTATAATTTTATGTATTCTTCATGGACTCACCATCTTATCATTATAAAATATTCTTAATCTCTGGTAACAATTTTTGTCCTAAAGTCTATATAAATATTTAATAGGAATTTTTCTTGAAGTAATTGCAGATTCACATGTAATGGTAATACATAATACAAGGAGATGCAGTATGCCTTTTACCCAGTTTCTCTCAATGGTAACATCTTGCAAAACTATAGAACAGTATCACAAACAGAACATTGACATTGATACAATCTATAGATCTTTCTTGGATTTTCCAGTTTGATTTTTGTGTTTTTTTTAATTTTTTTCCAGTTTGATTTTTAAAGTATAATTTATTTTTCTTTAGTACTTTGATTTAAAAATAACTTTGTTAAAAAAATAAATAAAAATAACTTTGTTGAGATATCTTTGACATATAAAAATTATGTATATTTAAGGTTTATGTATATTTATGTTTGGATATATGCATACATTGTGAAAAGATCACTATTACCAAGCTAAATATCCATCACGTCTACATAATTACTTGTGTGTGTGAGTGTGTGTGGGTGCACACTTGTGTGGTGAGAAAATTTATGATCTATTTTCAGCAAATTTCAAGTATATATTATTGTATTTTTAATTTTCATCACTATGCTAAGTGAAATAAGTGAGACACAAAGAGACAATTTCTCTATAATCTTAATCATATATGAAATCAAAAATAGTCAAACTCGTATGAGATAGTAGAATGGTGTTTGCCAGAGTTAGGGAGGGGAGGAAATGAGATGATATTGATCAAATGGTACAATGTTTCTCTTATGCAATATGAATGAGTTCTGGAAATCTAATGTTTATACATATGTTTTTAAGTAAAAGTTGATCAAGAGAAACTCATAGGAGTTTCATAGTAAGAACTTAAATGCACTTTCCAAAGAAGTTGAGATTTACAAACACATTTTTTTATTACAAAGTTGTAGTTGGTGTATCACTTAAAATATGGCTTAGAATTTTAAAAGTATCCTCCACCTTACCTTTAAATATGATATTATGATCTTCTGACCAATAAGTTCAGCTGACTGAAAGAACTAGATAGGAAAAAACATGTTGAGGGTTGGATGTGGTATGAACTGCAGAGAATGAAATTTGCTATATAATGCCTAAACTAAGTGTGGATTATATACCAATAAAACTTGGTAACAACTGGTTTAAGAAAAACTTGGGACACCTGACTGCCTCAGTCTGTTGAGCATTTGACTCTTGATTTTGGCTCAGGTCATGATCTCAGGGTTGTGGGATCCAGACTTGAGTCAGGCTCCACAGTCAGCGGGGAGTCTGCTTCTCTCCTTCTCCCGCTCCCCCTGCCCCTCCCCTGGCTCACGTGCTCTCTCTCTCTCAAATAAATGATTTAAATCTTAAAAAAAAAAAAAAAAAAGAAAAACTTGAGTCATGATTTCCAGCTTCAGAGGAAAAAAACAAAACAAAAACAAAACTTCTGGAAGTCCAAATGTGGAAACAACTGCTGGCCACTTGAACTGGCACTTGTTGAAATAGCTGACATGTGGAAATCTAAGGGAGTTCATCTCCCGAGATCTATATATAATACTTCTGATAAAAGTTAAACTCAAATTACTCTTTTTAAAAAATATTTATTTATTTATTTCACACAAAGACAGTATGTGAGTGAGTGAGGAAGGGGCAGAGGGAGAAAGTCTTCAAGCTGAATATTGTGGGTTTTTGTTTGTTTGGTTTTTTTTTTTGGTGTTGAGTTGTATAAATTCTTTATATATTTTGATTATTAACCCTTTGACAGATACATCATTTTCAAATATATTCTCCCATTCAGTAGGTTGTCTTTTTTTTTTTTTTTTTTTTTTTTTTTTGATGATGATGATGATTTCCTTTGCTGTGCAAAAGCTTTTTTATTTTGGTGCAGTCTCAGTAGTTTATTTTTGCTTTTGTTTCCCTTGCCTCAGGAGGCATATCTAGAAATATCTTCCTTCAGGGGGCATCAAAGAGATTAGTGCCTATGTATTCGTCTAAGAATTTTATGGTTAAAGGCATTTAGGTCTTTAATCCATTTTGAGTTTATTTTTATGTATGGTGTATGAAAGTGGCCGTCTCATTGTTTCACATGTTTAGTTTTCCCAAAACCATTTGTTGAATAGACTGTCTTTTCCCCATTGCACATTTTTGACTCCTTCATTGTATAGTAACTGACCATATAATCATGGGTTTATTTCTGGGGTCTATTCAGTTCCATTTAGCTACATGTCCATTTTTGTGCCAGTACCATACTGTTTTGATTACTACATCTTTGTAGTATATCTTGAAATCTGGGATTTCACGTGATACCTTCAGTGGTTCCATACAAATTTGTGGTTCCATATAAATTTTGTGGTTCCATACAAATTTTAGGATTATTTGTTCTAGTTCTGTGGATAATGTTGTTGGTATTTTATAGGGATTATATGAAATCTGTAGATTACTTTTGGTAGAATAGACCTCTAAGGTTAGGAACAAGACAAGAATGTCCACTCACCACTTTAACATAGTACTGGAAGTCCTAGCTACAGCAATCAGAAAAGAAATAAAAGGAATAAAAGGCATTCAAATTGATAAAGAAGAAGCATAACTTTCACTATTTGCAAATGACATGATACTATATATAGAAAACCATAAAATTTTCACCAAAAACTACTAGAACTGATAAATGAATTCAGTAAAGTCACAGTATACAAAGTCAATATACAGAAATCTGTTGTATTTCCATACACTAATAATAAAATACCAGAAAGAGAAATTAAGATAATATTCCTATTTATAGTTGCACCAAAAATAATGAAATACCTAGGAATAAACTTAACCAAAGAGGTGAAATACCCGTACTCTGAAAACTGTAAAACATTGGTGAAAATAATTGAAGATGACACTAACAAATGGAATGATATTCCATGCTCATGGACTGGGAAAATAAATATTATTAAAATGCCCATACTACTCAACTATATTCTTGGGTGTGAGATTTCTAGGGTGACAAAAAGCAATCAAATAGTTCCTTACTGGAAGAGTTAGGCACACTTATGAAAGAAAAAGCTAAAGGTATTATTGTTAACCCAATCTCTCCTTCAATATTTTCCCCACTTTCCCACACCTCTCTGGCCAGCTAACCTGTTGATTGGTATGTATTGTTTTTACAATAAATATTCTGTGAAATAAATTAAAGTTGGGGTTGGTGTACTTATTAAACTCTGAGGAAATAGACATTTATTCTAAAAAATACAAAACTTTTGAAAAAATATTGCTTTCAATATTTCAACAGTTTTAAAAATATGAAAGTCTCATGGATAAAATTTGATGAAAGATATTCATGACTGATATAATGATGACTAGAGAACACTGCTGAGAGAAATTTAGAAAACCTTAAATAAATGAAAATATAGTTTGTGGTCATGGATCAGACAATTTAATGTTGTTAGGATATTTATTCTCCCAAATTGATTGGTAAAGTCAATATAATCTCAATTTAAAATATAAGTGCAGTTGCCATCTGTATGCATACATCATTATTACAATATCAATGTTTATAATACTTACGCCGGGCCTTTTACTCCCATCACTTACTCATCCCATAACTGGAAGCCTGTATCTCTCACTGCCCCTCACCCACTTCTCCATCTTCTTATCCCCCTACCCTCTGGCAACTATCAGTTTGTTCTCTGTATTTATAAGTCTGATTCTGCTTTCCATTTGTTTATTCATTTTTTTAATCCACATATGAGTGAAATCATATCTTCCCTCTCATTTCTAATTTTATGTATATGGGTCATTTCTCATTCTTCATTATATGTTTTTGGTTTTTTTTCCTTGATGAGTCTTTCTAAGGGTGTGCCAATTTATTTAACTTTTCAAAGAACCAGCTCTTGGTTTCATTGATTTTCTCTATAGTTTTTTGTTTTGTTTTGTTTTGTTTTTTACTTTCTGTATCACTTATTTCTGCTCTGATCTTTATTATTTCTTTTCTCCTATTCATCTTGGGCTTTCTTTGTTCTTTTTCTAGTTCCTTCAGGTCCAATGTTACATTGTTTATTTGAGCTTTTTCTTGTTTCTTGAGGTAGGCCTGCATTGCTATATACTACCCCATTAGAACTGTTTTCCCTGTGTCCCAAAGATTTTGAATCATCATGTTTGCATTTTCATTTGTCTTCACATAGTTTTTTAATTTCTTCTTTGATTTCTTCAGTGATAAATTTATTGTTTAGTATCATGTTGTCTCCATGTGTTTGTGGGTTTTTTCCCAGTTTTTGTCTTGTGATTTATTTGTAGTTTCATACCATTGTGATTGGAAAAGATTCATGGTATGATTTCAATCTTCTTAAATTTATTGAGACTTTTTATGGCCTAATAAGTGATCTATTCTACAGAATTGTTCATGTACTCTTGAAAAGAATGTGTATTCTGTTGTTTTGGGATGGAATGTTCTGTATATATCTGTTATGTTTATTGTTTCCTTATTGATTTTCTGTCTGGATGATGTATCTATTGATTTAAGTGGGGTGTTAAAGTCCTCTACTATTATTGTATTACTATTAATACATCTATGCCCATTAATATTTGCTTTATGTATTTAGATGCTCCAGTGTTGGCTGCATAGATATTTACAATTGCTATATCCTCTTGTTGGATAGATCCCTTTATCCTCATGTAATGCCCTTCTTTGTCTCTTGTTATATACAGTCTTTGTTTTAAAGTCTATTTTGTCTGATATAAATGTTGCAACCCTGGTTTGTTTTTGCTTCCATTTGCATGGTGCATATTTTTCTATCCTTTTACTTGCAGTCTGTATGTGTCTTTAGATCTGCGGTGAGTCTCTTGTAGGCAGCATATAGATGGTTCCTGTTTTTTTTTCATCCTTTCTGCCACCTTATGTTTTTTGATTGGACCATTTAGGCCATTTATATTTAAAGTAATTATTGACAGGTATGTACCAATGGCAACTTAAAAAATTGTTTTCTGGGTTTTTTTTAGTTTTTTTTTTTTTTTCCTTTTTCTTCTCTTTCACTGTTTCTTTGTGATTGATGAGTTTCTATATTGTTTTGTTTGGCTTTATTTCTCTTTAAAATTTGTGTGTCTATTACAGGTTTGGGGTTTGTAGTTACCATGAAGTTCATTTATAACATCCTAAGTAAATAGCAGTCTGTATTAATTTGATGGTCATTTAAGTTTAAGTGCATTTTTTTAAAAGTTTTTTCTTTTTCTTTTCCTCCTTCTCTTCCCTTTATCTCCTTTCTCCACATTTTATGTGTATGTTATCATACTTTACATTTTTTAATTTATACTTTTCTTATGTCTAAGTTTGGCCATTGCTTTTACACTTCAGGAAGTGCTTTTAAAATTTCTTGAAAGGCTGGTTTAGTGGTGATAAACTCCTTTATTTTCTCCTTCCTAAGAATATGCTATTTTTCCTTCAAATCTGAATGATAATATTTCTGGATACAGTATTCTTGGTTGCAGTTTTTTTTTTTTTCCTCCTTTCCTTTGAATATATTATGTCAATCTCTTATGGCTTGTAAAGTTTTAACCTGAAAATCAGCTGATAGTCTTATAAGGTTTCCCTTGTAGGTAACTTTTTGTTTCTCCTTTTCTCTTTTTAAGATGCTGTCTTTATGTTTAAATTTTGACATTTTAATTATTATGTGCAGTAGTGTGGACCTCCTTGAATTCATCTTATTTGAAACTTCCTGTGTTTCTTAGGCTTGGTTGTCTATTTCCTTCCCTGTGTTAGGGAATTTTTCAGTTATTATTATTTCTTCAAATAAATGTTCTATCCATTTATCTCTCTTCTTCTTTTGTGACCCCTATAATGCAAATGTTTGTTCACTTGATATTGTCCAAGAAATCTCTTAATCTATCTTCATTTTTTAAAATTCTTTTCTTACTGTTCAGCTTATGTGCTTTCCATTACTCTGTCTTCCAGCTCGCTGATACATGCCTCTGTGTCCTCTAATCTAGTCTTGGTTCCCTCTACTGTGGTTGCTATTTCAGTTACTATATTCTTAAACTTTGAATGGTTATTTTTAATATTTTCTATATCTTTATTGAAGTACTCACTGAGATCTTCCACTTTTTTCTGCAGCCTGGTAAGTGTCTTTATGATCATTACTTTATAATTTTATCAGATGTATTGCTTATCTCTGTTTCATTTAGTTATTTTTTTTCTTGTTCTTTCTTTTGGAGCATATTATTCTATCTCCCCATTTGCTTGACTTTGTTTCTGTGGATTACTGGAATGGCTACTCATCTCAAACTTGAAAGAATGATCTTGTGTATGGAGTCACCTATGTAGACTGTGTGCTTGGTGATTTTTGCTTGCTGGTTAGAGCTATGGCTGCATATAATAATTATAATAGGGAAAAAAGAATAGAAGGAAATAAAAGAAAACAAAAGAAGAGAAAAAAGAAAAACTAAAAAAAACAAATTTTTTAAAAGATAAGACAAATTAAAATAAATAAATAAATAATAAACTTTAATTAAAAATTAAAATAAAAAACGTGGCTCATTTTCTCTGCCCTATCACCACAGAAACCACAGGCGTAGGCTTCCAGACCTTGGGTTCACTAAAGTCACAAGCTCACTGTGAGCCAGAACCTGTTCAGATTTGTGTTTTAAATTGGAGGGATAGAGAGCATTCCCTTGACTTTTTTAAACTGTGTTTTCTCCCCCAAGTTCCATCATGAGGGAGGCTGGTGTGGGTTTGCGGACCCTGGCTTTCTGTGATTGCAAGCTCTCTGTGATGACCAGACACACCCATTATGGGCCTGGACCCTTTTCCAGACTAAGCTTTGAAGATGGAGTGGGAATACAAATTGTGCTGTTATCCAGTCCTTCTGACCTGGAGAGCATTCACTCATCTCCTCTGCTGCTTGACAGAGTTCTAGTGTTGTCTCTTTTATATGCTAGGTTCTCTTTTAAATTGTGGCCTTTTTCTGTGCCCACGGACAGATGAATCTGTTGCCAGCCCCTTAGTACTGTCTCACCCCACTGGCATTTGCAGAGTCAGGGATGGTGGTTCTATTTGTAAAGTGTCTCCATCCTTCTTGCTGTTCTTTCTTTGTTTGTTCAGAAGCTGTTCAGTAAGCCCTCAGTTCTTTAGGAGGAATTTTTCTATTAGTAGGTATAATTTGTTGTGTTCCATAAATATGTGAGTTCAGTGTCTTCCTACTTTGCCATCTTGAACCAGAACTCCACTCTATGTCTTTTGATTAGAGCATTTTCATTTAAACTAATTATTGATAGGTATATACTGATTGCCCTTTTTAATTTATTTTCTGTTTGTGTGCATGTGTGTGTGGTTCTTTTCTGTTCCTTTCTTATTCCCTTGCTTTCTTTCTTTGCAGTTGATGGATTTCTGCAGTCTTAAGTTTGGCTTTCTTTCTCATTTTTTGTGTAACTATTATATATTTTGGGTTTGGGGTTACCATGAGTTTTATATATAATACCCTAAGTACTATACATTAAGTTGATGGTCATTTAAGTTCAAACACATTTTAAAAATGCCTTTTTTAAGTTAACTACTCTATGCTTCATGTATATGCTGTCACATTTTACACCTTTTTACTCATAATTTTCTTATGTCTAATTATGGCCTTTTCTTTTCACTTAAAGAAGTCCTTTTAACTGGTTTAGTGATGATAACTCCCTTGACTTCTGCTTTTCTGGGAAACTTTATCTCCCTCTCATTCTGAATGATAACTTTGTTGGGTAGAGCATTCTTTGTTGTAGGTTTTTGCCTTTAAGCACTTTGAACGTAATCATGTCAATCCCTTCTGGCTTGAAAAGTGTCTGCTGAAAGATCAGTTGATAGCCTTCTGCAGTTTCACTTGTGTGTAATTTTTTTTCTTGATGCTTTTAAAATTCTCTCTCTATCATTACTTTTTGCCATTTAAATTATTATGTGTCTTAGTGTTGGTCTCCTTGGGTTTATTTCGTTGGGGGTTTTCTATGATTCCCAAATCTGGATATCTGTTTGTTTCCTCAGATTAAGAAAGTTTTCAGCTGTTATTTCTTCAAATATTTGCATCCTTCCCTCTCTCTTCTTCTAGGATCCTTATAATGCAAATGTTGTTACACTTGGTGATGTCACTGAGTTCTCTTAACCTATTCTCATTTTTTAGTATTTTTTCTTTTTTTTTAAAGATTTTATTTATTTGACAGAGAGATAGAGAGAGCACAAGTAAGCAGAGTGGCAGGCAGAGGCAGAGGGAGAAGCATACTCCCCGCTGAGCAGGGAGCCCCACGTGGGACTCAATCCCAGGACCCTGGGGTCATGACCTGAGCCGAAGGCAGATGCTTAACCGACTGAGCCTCCCAAGCGCCCATATTTTTTTCTTTTTGCTGTTCAACTTGATTGCTTTCCACTATCATATCTCCCAGATCATTGATCTGTTCTGCTTCCTCTAGACTGCTCTTGATTCACTCTAGTGTAATTTTTATTTTAATTATTGAGTTATTCATCTCTCACTGATTCTTTCTTATATTTTCTATCTCTTTGTTGAAGGTATCACTGAGATCCTCCACTCTTCTCTCAGGTCCAGTGAATATTTTATAACCATCACCTTGAATTCTTTATCAGGCATATTGCTTATCTCCATTTAATTTAGCTCTCTTGCTGTGTTTTTTCTTGGCCTTTCATTTCAGACATATTCTTCTGTCTCCTCATTTTGTCTAATAATCCATGTTTCTGTCTATGTGTTAGGAAAGTCAGCTGTGTCTCCTGATCTTGAAAGTAGTGGCTCTATGAAAAAGGAGAAGAAGGGGTCCTTGCAGTTCAGTGTCCTCTGTTAGTCAGAACCAGGTGCTTCAGGGTTGTCACCTATGTGTGTTGTTTATGTCCTCCTTTTGTGGCTGAGCTTAATTTGCCTTCAGTCCAGTTGGCTGCAATGGCCCAATTGGCCATTGTGTGTCCTCCAGACAGGGTTTGGTTTCTGTAATGTTGTTAAGGGTTTAGTCTAGAGCTGCTGTGGGCTTGTAGTTGGGTAGTGTCAACAGTCAGTCCAGATGCCTGCCCTCAGCTTGTCTGCCATGTCTACAGTAACAGTAGCCTGCAAGGCACTTTCCTTGCCTTGTCCCTTTAGAGGTTTTCATTTCTGGGCAGGGCTGGCAGGATGAATGTCTGCCCCCAGTTTGTCTATTGGGGCTGCAGTTACACCAACTTGCAAAATGTTCTTCCTGCATTGTCTTTTGAGAGGATTTCATTGGTAGGAGGGTTTGGCTGTGAGACCAGATGCTTGCTTCCAGTCCTGGATGGATTTGCAGGGCACTCTCTGTGCTGCCCACTATAGAATTTAGCTACTGGGACTGTGGACACACTGAGTATATGGTTATGTTCTCTCCCCAGGGCAGGAGTCACTTTGGAGTAGTGCCATTCACTGCTGTGGCTGCTTTCAGGGTGGGTCTTAGAAGGAGCTGTTTTGGAACAATACCTGCCCAGTGGGACAGGTTGGATTGGGTGGATCCACAGAAGAGTGTGAGGGGTAAGGCACATGGTCATAAAACCAAAGGTAGAGATTGCTCCCTCTGGTTCTGGCAAGTGTCCTGCTACCTTGACTGCAGGAGGGAAAGAGAAGTGGTGCCTGCCAGCACTTTTGTTTTGGGGGAGGTCTCTTAAAGATCCTTGTCTCCTTCCAGCACATGTTCTGAGATTAGTAAATATATTGTCTTAAGTGTACTCCAGGCATATTTTCAAACTGCTGTTTCTATGCTGTATCTTGGCCAGGTTATTTGTCATGCTGGCTTTTTCATGTCAGAAATTCAGTTTCCCATCATCAGTCTCTGGTTCTCCAGGAGCTAAGTCCACTGATTTTTTTTTTTTTTTTAAGAGAGGGAGAGAGAGAATCCTAAGCAGGCCCCCTGCCCATATATAGGCTCAATCTTACAACCCTGAGATCATGACCTGAGCCAAAATCAAGAATTGGATGCTTAACTATCTGTGCCACACAGGTGTCCCTAAGCCCACTGTTTTTTGAAGTAAGCCATGCTAATTATAAAAACTCTCAAATTTAAGCCCTACTGGTTTTCAAAGCCAAATGTTGTAAGGACTTGTTTTCCCATTGCAGGTCCCCTATGCCTGGGGTGTCTAGTGTGGGGTCTGATCCTGTCATTTCCTTGTGCTTGTAGTGTTGATCCTCCCATCTGTGATTAGTCTCACTGGGGGTGTGGTTCCCAACTGTGTTTCTGCCCCTCCTGCCCTTTCTGATGTGGCTTCCTCTACAATTAACTGTGAAAACTGTTCTTCCAGACTTGAAGTCATTTTCAGAGTTAGTTGTACTGATGTGGCTGTTATGTTTGTGTGTGTGGAATAAGCTGAGCTTAGGATCCTCATACTCTTGCATTTCTTGGAACTCTCCCTTCAGGGATTGTTTTGGCCAATTTATTTTCTTCCTTTGAATGGACTATGTTTTCCTGCTTCTTTGTTTTTCTTGTGATAGTTTTGTATTGGCCAGTGAATAAAAAGCCATTTTTACCAGTGTTCTCATATTGGGTCTTTGCTAAGAGAGTTCTCTGCTTATTAACTGGGTGTTGTTTAAGCCTTGAGATCATCCTGTTGTGAAGTCTCAAGATTATTTCAAGCCTTTTCTGAACATGTGTTGCTTACAGTCATGTGTGCCTTTGCATGCCTATGTGTGTCTTTTACAATTTCCCCATATACATGACTACTTTTGTATGTCTTAAATTTTCAGAGTCTCACTCTAGCTTCTCCTTGGGTCTTAGATGTTCTATTGTGTGTGTCTATTAATAATCTCTTGGTTCAGACAACTATAGGTCTGTACTCCATCCCCCTATGGATTTCATGAGCACTCCCCCACTGTTTTCTGCCACTTTCACAACCTGAGATCTAAGTTATACCACTTTCATCCCCTGATCTCTGAGTTAAGCAAGCCGGAGACTAGTATTTCAAGCATTCTACAGACCAGTTAGAACATCAAAAGATAAGGTATGCTTTGATCACTTGTGTTTGATGGAGTAAACTTGAAACTGAGTTGTTGCCTCCTCCAGAACATGACCACACTGCATCAGCAAAAGATGGAAAAAGGTGGGTAAAAAATGCCATGGCATTTCCTACATTCTGACTCTGATAGCTTCTTATTTTCACATTAACTTGATTAGACTTTGACTATTTTCCAGAGCCCCTATTAAATTATTTTAGCTACTCTATTTTATTTTATTATTATGTTGTTAATCACCATACATTACATCATTAGTTTTTGATGTAGTGTTCCATGATTCATTGTTTGCATATAACACCCAGTGTTCCATGCAGTATGTGCCCTCTTTAATACCCATCACCAGGCTAACCCATCCCCCCACCCCCTTCCCCTCTAGAACCTTCAGTTTATTTCTCAGAGTCCATATTTTAGCTACTCTTTAGTTGTTTTTTGATGTTTCCATGTGGTAATGAGGATGTGGGTTTCCTAGTCTGCCATTTTCCTGATATCCTAACTAATTTTTCTTAAAGAGGGTTTTCCTGTTACTCTTATGTTAGGGATCATTAAGTACTTTAGGAATTACTTAAAAACTTAATGCCAGTTTTCATCAAAAAGTGAGATTAAATTTGTCAAACTATATGCTATCTTCTACAAGGATCTGGGTATTTTTGTTATAGTCTCACCCACAAAAAATGAATTTGGGGGCCAGAGAGACCATTGTGTATATAATGGTACTGTTTCTTATTAGACAGTTGTTTCCTTATCTGCAAATTGATGTTATTATAATACTGAAATTATTACATAGGATTGCTGGAGGTATTAAACTAGGTAGTATATTGAAAATGCTTAGAACACATCATGGTACATGGTAAGTGTATAAATAATCACTAATATTTTTAAATATCAGTTTATACTTGACACTGATTAATCTATTATGATCCTTATTTTCAGAGAAAAAAGTAATTTATGGGTCAAACTTTACAAACTCAGAATTGATCCTAGCCTACAGAACCTTCTTTGGGAATATTTTCACAAAACCATGACTATCATAAAATTAGGTAGAAAGATAATTCCAATCTTCAACAGTGTCAACCGAGATTGCATCCTAGCATACTTCCTTTTAAAAATTTACCTTGACAACTTTATACAGACAAGAGTCAGGAATATTTGAAACTATTGATCATTAATACCAGAAAGACTAATCTATCTTAAAGATTTTTATACTTGGTAGGTGTTCACCAACATTTTTGTGATCAATCTTAAATAACTCCATTCAACATACCAAAACTTTTAACAACATGAGGTACATTTTGGTGTTTTTTGTGGGTTTTTTTTTGGAAATGATCTCATTGCATACTCTTCACAGAAATGTTCTCATTTCTTATTAAATAATCTTATAAGAAACATCTTTTTGGGAAAATGTTTTCTCACATTTTGAAAATCTAATAGAAACCATTTTTCACTATGGTATCTAATGTACCATATATATGTCCTTTAATTTGTCATTTAAATTAAAAGGATGTAATTTAATGTTTTATTTTTGCTGTAGATTCTTAGAAATTGACCTCCTGCCAAATTCAGTTTGTTTGTTTGTTTAATTGAAGTATAATGAACATATATCTTTATACTAGTTTCAGGTGTACAATATAATGATTCAACAACCTCTATACATTTCTCAGTGCTTTTGAATATAAGTGTACCCTTAATTCCCTTTATCTAGTTTTCTCATCCCCCCAACTCACAGCAACACACAAAAGAATGAAACTTAACTAATTTTTTACACCAAAAACAAAAATAAACTCAAAATGGATCAAAGCCCTAAATTTGAAAACTGAAACCATTAGAAGAAAATATAGGCAGTAATTCCTTGACATCAACATACAGAGTTTTCTAGATATGTCTCCTTTGACAATGGAAATAAAAGTAAATTTAAACTATTGGGACTATACCAAAATAAAAAGTTTTCCATGGTGAAGGAAATCATAAACAAAATGAAAAGGCAATCTAGTGTATGGGAGAAGATATCTGCAAATGATAGATCTCATAAGGGGTTAATATCCAAAATATATAAAGAATTTATACAACTCAACACCAAAAACCCCCAAATAATCCAATTAAACAATGGACAAAGGACATGGGTAGACACTTTTCCAAAGAAGATATACAAATGGTCAACAGACACATGAAAAAATGCTCAAAATCACTAATTGTCAAGGAACTGCAAATTAAAACCACAAGGAGATAACAGCTTTCACCTTTGAGAATAAATAAAATAAAAAATACAATAAATAACAAATGTTGGCAAGATCAACAAAACTATGAGCTGGTTCTTTGAAAGAATTAACAAGATTGATAATCCCTTGGCCAGACTTATCAAAAAGAAAAGAGAAAGGACCAAATAAATAAAATCATGAATGAAAGAGGAGAGATCACAACCAACACCAAAGAAATACAAACAATTATAAGAACATATTATGAGCAACTCTATGCCAGCAAATTAGATAACCTGGAAGAAAGGGATGCATTCCTAGAGATGTATCAACTACCAAAACTGAACCAGGAAGAAATAGAAAACCGGAACAGACCAATAACCACTAAGGAAATTGAAGCAGTCATCAAAAATCTCCCAACAAACAAAAGCCCAGGGCCAGATGGCTTCCCAGGGGAATTCTACCAAACATCTAAAGAAGAATTAATACCTATTCTTCTGAAACTGTTCCAAAAAATAGAAATGGAAGGAAAACTTCCAAACTCGTTTTATGAGGCCAACATTACCTTGATCCCAAAACCAGACAAAGACCCCATCAAAAAGGAAAATTAGAGACCAATATCCCTGATGAACATGGATGCAAACATTCTCACCAAAATACTAGCCATTAGGATCCAACAGTACATTAAAAGGATTATTCACCATGACCAAGTGTCATTTATCCCTGGGCTGCAAGGTTGGTTCAACATCCACAAATCAATCAAGGTGACACAATACATTAATAAAAGAAAGAACAAGAACCATATGATCCTCTCAGTAGATGCAGAAAAAGCATTTAACAAAGTACAGCATCCTTTCTTGAACAAAACTCTTCAGAGTATAGGGATAGAGGGTACATACCTTAATATCATAAAAGCCATCTATGAAAAACCCACAGCGAATATCATTCTCAATGGGGAAAAACTGAGAGCTTTTCCCCTAAGGTCAGGAACATGGCAGGGATGTCCACTATCACCACTGCTATTCAACATAGTATTAGAAGTCATAGCCACAGCAGTCAGACAACAAAAAGAAATAAAAGGCATCCAAATGGGCAAGGAAGAAGTCAAACTCTCACTCTTTGCAGATGATATTATTCTTTATGTGGAAAACCCAAAAAAATCCATCCCAAAACTGCTAGAACTCATACAGGAATTCAGTAAAGTGGCAGGATATAAAATCAATGCACAGAAATCAGTGGCATTCCTGTACACCAACAACAAGACAGAAGAAATAGAAATTAAAGAGTCAATCCCATTTACAATTGCACCCAAAACCATAAGATACCTAGGAATAAATCTAATGAAAGAGGCAAAGGATCTGTACTCAGAAAACTATAGAATACTCATGAAAGAAATTGAGGAAGACACAAAGAAATGGAAAAACGTTCCATGCTCATGGATTGGAAGAACAAATATTGTGAAGATGTCAATGCTACCTAGAGCAATTTACACATTCAATGCGATCCCCATCAAAATACCATCCACTTTTTTCAAAGAAATGGAACAAACAATCCTAAAAGTTATATGGAACCAGAAAAGACCCCGAATAGCCAGAGGAATGTTGAAAAAGAAAAGCAAAGCTGGTGGCATCACAATTCCGGACTTCAAGCTCTATTACGAAGCTGTCATCATCAAGACAGTATGGTACTGGCACAAAAACAGACACATAGATCAATAGAACAGAATAGAGAGCCCAGAAATGGACCCTCAACTCTATGGTCAACTAATCTTTGACAAAGCAGGAAAGAATGTCCAATGGAAAAAAGACAGCATCTTTAACATATGGTGTTGGGAAAATTGGACAGCCACATGCAGAAGAATGAAACTGGACCATTTCCTTACACCACACAGAAAAATAGACTCCAAATGGTTGAAAGACCTCAATGTGAGACAGGAGTCCATCAAAATCCTAAGGGAGAACACAGGCAGCAACCTCTTCGACCTCAGCTGCAGCAACTTCTTCCTAGAAACATAGTCAAAGGCAAGGGAAGCAAGGGCAAAAATGAACTATTGGGACTTCATCAAGATCAAAAGCTTTTGCACAGCAAAGGAAACAGGCAACAAAACCAAAAGACAACCGACAGAATGGGAGAAGATATTTGCAAATGACATATCAGATAAAGGGCTAGTATCCAAAATCTATAAAGAACTTCTTAAACTCAACACCCAAAGAACAAATGACCCAATCAAGAAATGGGCAGAAGACATGAACAGACATTTTTGCAAAGAAGACATCCAAATGGCCAACAGACACATGAAAAAGTGTTCAACATCGCTTGGCATCAGGGAAATCCAAATCAAAACCTCAATGAGATATCACCTCACACCAGTCAAAATGGCTAAAATTAACAAGTCAGGAAATGACAGATGTTGGAGGGGATGCGGAGAAAGGGGAACCCTCTTACACTGTTGGTGGGAATGCAAGCTGGTGCAGCCACTCTGGAAAACAGTATGGAGGTTCCTCAAAAAGTTGAAAATAGAGGTACCATATGATCCAGCAATTGCACTACTGGGTATTTACCCCAAAGATACAAATGTAGGCATCCGAAGGGGTATGTGCACCCCAAAGTTTATAGCAGCAATGTCCACAAGAGCCAAACTGTGGAAAGAGCCAAGATGTCCATCAACAGATGAATGGATAAAGAAGAAGTGGTATATATATACAATGGAATATTATGCAGCCATCAAAAAGAATGAGATCTTGCCATTTGCAATGACATGGATGGAACTGGAGGGTGTTATGCTGAGTGAAAGAAGTCAATCAGAGAAAGACATGTATCATATGACCTCACTGATATGAGGAATTCTTAATCTCAGGAAACAAACTGAGGTTTGCTGGAGTGGTGGGGGGTGGGAGGGATGGGGTGGCTGGGTGATAGACATTGGGGAGGGTATGTGCTATGGTGAGCGCTGTGAATTGTGCAAGACTGTTGAATCACAGATCTGTACCTGTGAAACAAATAATACAATATATGTCAAAAAAAAAGAAGAGGATAGCAGGAGGGGAAGAATGAACAGGGGGAAATCAGAGGGGGAGATGAACCATGAGAGACAATGGACTCTGAAAAACAAACTGAGGGTTCTAGAGGGGAGGGGGTGGGAGGATGTGTTAGCCTGGTGATGGGTATCAAAGAGGGCACGTTCTGCATGGAGCACTGGGTGTTATACACAAACAATGAATCATGGAACACTACATCAAAAACTAATGATGTAATGTATGGTGATTAACATAACAATAAAAATTAAAAAAAAAAAGTGTGGGAAAAAAGGAATCTTTGTGCACTGTTGGTGGGACTGCAAATTGGTGCAGCCACTGTGGAAAATAATATGGAGGTTCCTCAAAAACTTACAAATAGAATTACCAAATGATCCAGTAATTCCACTACTGGATATTTACCCAAAGAAAACCAAATTCAGTTTTGAAATAAGTGAATTAGCTCATCTTATGTCAGAGGAAGCGAGTAATGGCTTGTTAAAGATATATTATTAGTATAGTTATAACTAATAACAACAGATCACACTATTATATCTAGCATTTTTATTTTTTTTAAGATTTCATTTATTTATTTGAGAGACAGTGTGTGTTCGAGCAAGAGAGCACAAGCAGGGGGAGCAGCAGAGGCAGAGGGAGAAGCAGACTCCCCGCTGTACAGGGAACCTGATTCAGAATTCGATCTCAGAAACCTGGGATCATGACCTGAGCCGAAGGCGGATGCTTAGCCGACTGAGCCACCCAGGCACCCCATATCTAGCATTTTTAAATTAGAATTTACCTTCATATTTATTATTATCCACTCATTGATTTTTTTGTACCACATGTTCTGTCTTCTATTTTTATGGATTATTTTCCTTTCTCTTGGTAGTTCACTTATGTAAATGAGATTATATCCACAAAATCCTTCAGAAGCGGAGACATGTCGGACTTTGGGATCATGAGAATCTGGCTAAAGCTCACATTTCTAAATTTAATTCTCCCTCTCTGAGGGGAAAAACCAGTAACACAGTCAATTTGAGAACAGGGCACTTTTTATAGCTAATTATATTCATTCTGGACCAATGAGATATTATCACTGATGAACTGGAAAGAGTTCTGACCAACCATCATTGGTTTTTGATGTGGTGATCCACGATCCATTGTAAGACAATTGCACAGGCATAACAAGAGGAAAGATATAAGTGGATAACTTAGGCAGTAAAAGAAGACCTACATTTCTCTTTATTTTTTACCCTGAATAAAAGTAAACTCTCAACACATTCATTCTCCCAAAATCTATTAACTATAGACGTTTCAAATTATAAATGGGAGACAATCATTTCAATTATTTCACTTAAAGTAGGATGGAAGAGAAAAACAGTTTTGTTTCTCTCTTTTCCCATGATATTCAAATGTTGTTTGGCTAATGAAAATGACAAGACTAATGAATTGTTGAGCACTACAACTGAAACTATCGATGTACTATATGTTGGCTAATTGAATTTAAACTAAAAAATAAAAAAAAAGAAAATGACAAGGCTAAACTTATGAATGAGAATCCTCATGAAAAGGACATTTTGAATACATAGTATTTGAAGCTTAGGAGTAAGCACGCCCTCTTCTTTGTGAACACAAACCAATGTTTTGTTTTGTTTTGTTTGTTTTTAAATTACACACTGGGAATAATCTCTAAGACATGGTTTCACAATATTTTCTATTCATTTAAAAATGAAGTGTATTTTATTTGTCTCCTTCCCAACATTTTGAAGTTTCCCTCCTAGGCTCCTGTCCTTTTTAAAAAGCCCCCTATTATTGATTTGATGCTCCTCAAATGAAATTTCGATTCTATACCCTAGAACACATGAGATTGTCAGAATTGCACACTTTCTCAGAATAAAGGAGAATTCTAGAGGGAGAAGAATTTACATAAAACTATGTCCACTTTGTTATGAGCTAGCATTCCTATTGTTAATATTATTTTTTTTAAGTTCTGGCAAGTACAATATTTGTAGAAACAAACCTGAAATGCCAAAGCAAACATCATAACTTCCAACAATAAAAATATCTCCCTTTCATTTTAACAACCATTCCCTCCTTTTCTAAAATTAACTCTATTTTTTTCATTTTTTCCATAGTTTCAAGTTTTTTAAAGATTTTATTTATTTATTTATTTGAGAGAGAGAGAGCATGAGTGGGGGGGGGGAGGCAGAGGGAGAGGGAGAAGCAGACTCCCCACCAACCAGGAAGCCTGATATGAGACTTGATTCCAGGACCCTGGGATCATGACCTGAAGCGAACGCAGCTGCTTAACTGACTGAGTCACAAAGGCATCCTAGTTTCAAGTTTTGTTTGTTTGTTTGTTTGTTTGTTTTAATTTTATTATGTTATGTTAGTCACCATACAATACATCATTGGTTTTTGATGTGGTGATCCACAATCCATTGTTTTCGTATAACACCCAGTGCTCCATGCAGTACGTGCCCTACTTAATACCCATCACCGGGCTAACCAACCACCCTGCCCCCTCCCCTCTAAAACCCTTTGTTTCTGAGAGTCCATAGTCTCTCATGGTTCATCTCTCCGTCCAATTCCCCCCCCCCCATTTTTCCCTTCCTTCTCCTAATGTCCTCCATGTTATTCCTTATGTTCCACAAATAAGTGAAACCATATGATAATTGACTTTCTCTGCTTGACTTATTTCACTTAGCATAATCTCCTCCAGTCCCATCCATGTTGATGTAAAAGTTGGGTATTCATCTTTTCTGATGGCTGAGTAATATTCTATTGTATATATAGACCACATCTTCTTTATCCATTCATCTGTTGAAGGGCATCTCGGCCCTTTCCACAGTTTGGCTATTGCGGACATTGCTGCTAGGAACATTGGGGTGTATATGGCCCTTCTTTTCACTACATCTGTGTCTTTGGGGTAAATACCCAGGAGTGCAATTGCTGGGTCATTGGGTAGCTCTATTTTTAAATATTTGAGGAACCTCCACACTGTTTTCCAAAGTGGCTGTACCAACTTGCATTCCCACCAACAATGTAAGAGGGTTCCCCTTTCTCCACAACCTCTCCAACATTTGTTGTTTCTTTCCCTGTCCATTTTTGCCATTCTAACTGGTGAAAGGTGGTATCTCAGTGTGGTTTGGATTTGGATTTTCCTGATGGCTAATGATGAACATTTTTTCATGTGTCTGTGAGCCATTTGTATGTCTTCTTCAGAGAAGTGTCTTTTCATATCTTCTGCCCACTTTTAACTTGATTATTTGTTTTTTGGGTGTTGAGTTTGAGTTCTTTATAGATCTTGGATACCAGCCCTTTATCTGTAGTGTCATTGCAAATAACTTCTCCCATTCTATGGGCTGCCTCTTTGTTTTGTTGACTGTTTCCTTTGCTGTGCAGAAGCTTTGTATCTTGATGAAGTCCCAAAAGTTCATTTTCCCTTTTGTTTCACTAGCTTTTGGAGATGTATCTTGAAAGAAATTGCTGTGGCCAATGTCAAAGAGGGTACTGCTTATGTTCTCCTCTAGGATTTTGATGGATTCCTGACTCAGATGGAGGTCTTTCATCCACTTTGAGTTTATCTTTGTGAATGGTGTTAGAGAATGGTCGAGTTTCATTCTTCTGCATGTGGCTGTCCAATTTTCCCAGCACCATTTATTGAAGGGACTGTCTTTTTTCCATTGCATGTTTTTTCCTGCTTTGTCAAAGATTATTTGACCATAGAGTTGAGGGTCCATATCTGGGTTCTCTATTCTGTTCCATTGGTCTGTATGTCTGTTTTTGTGCCAGTACCATGCTGTCTTGGTGATCACACCTTTGTAATATAGCTTGAAATCGGGCAACGTGATGCCCCCAGCTTTGTTTTTCTTTTTCAACATTTCCTTGCTGATTTGGGGTCTTTTCTGATTCCATAGAAATTTTAGGATTGTTTGTTCCAGCACTTTGAAAAATGCCATTGGAATTTTGATTGGGATGTCATTGAAGGTATACATTGCTCTGGGTAGCATAGACATTTTAACAATGTTTATTCTTCCGATCCCTGAGCATGGAATATTTTTCCATCTTTTTGTGTTTTCTTCAATTTCTTTCATGAGTGTTTTGTAGTTCCTAGAGTATAGATCCTTTACCTCTTTGGTTAGGTTTATTCCGAGGTATCTTATGGTTTTTGGTGCTACTGTAAATGAAATCGTTTCTCTAATTTCTCTTTCTACAGTTGCGTTGTTAGTGTATAGGAAAGCAACTGATTTCTGTGCATTGATTTTGTATCCTGCCACATTACTGAATTGCTGGATGAGTTCTAGTAATTTGGGGGTGGAGTCTTTTGGGTTTTCCACATAAAGTATCATGTCGTCTGCGAAAAGAGAGTTTGACTTCTTCTTTGCCAATTTGAATACCTTTTATTTCTTTTTGTTGTCTGATTGCTGTTGCTAGGACTTCTAGTACTATGTTGAACAACAGTGGTGAGAGTGGGCACCCTTGACGTGTTCCTGATCTTAAGGGAAAGGCTCTCAGCTTTTCCCCATTGAGGATGATATTGGCTGTGGGTTTTTCATAGATGGATTTTATGAGCTGGAGGAATGTTCCCTCTATCCCTATACTCTGGAGAGTTTTCATCAAGAAAGAATGTTGTACTTTGTCAAATGCTTTTTCTGCATCAATTGAGAGGACCATATGGTTCTTCTCCCTCCTCTTATTAATGTGTTCTATCACATTGATTGATTTGCGAATGTTGAACCACCCTTGCATCCTGGGGATAAATCCCACTTGGTCGTGGTGGATGATCCTTTTACTGTATTGTTGGATCCTATTAGCTAGGATTTTCTTGAGGATTTTGGAATCCATATTCATCAGGGATATCGGTCTGAAATTCTCCTTTTTGATGGGGTCTTTACCTGGTTTGGGGATTAAGGTAATGCTGGCCTCATAGAATGAGTTTGGAAGTTTTCCTTCCATTTCTATTTTTTGAAACAGCTTCAGGAGAATAGGTATTATTTCTTCTTTGAATATTTGGTAGAATTCCCCAGAGAATCCATCAGGCCCTGGACTCTTGTTTTTTGGGAGGTTGTTGATCACTGCTTCAATCTCGTTACTGGTTCTTGGCCTATTCAGGTTGTGAATTTCTTCCTGTTTCAGTCTTGGCAGCTTATAGGTTTCCAGGAAGGCCTCCATTTCATACAGATTGCTCATTTTATTGGCATATAGTTGTTGATAATAATTTCCAATTATTGTTTCTATGTACTTGGTGTTACTTGTGATCTCTCCTCTTTCATTCATAATTTTATTAATTTGGGTCCTTTCTCTTTTCTTTTGGATAAGTCTGGCCAGTGGTTTATCAATCTTATTAATTCTTTCAAAGAACCAACTTCTAGTTTCATTGATCTGATCTACTGTGTTTCTGGTTTCTAATTCATTGATTTCTGCTCTAATTTTAATTATTTCTCTTCTAATGCGTGGCTTAGGCGTCGTTTGTTGCTTTTTCTCTAGTTATTTAATGTGTAGAGTTAGTTGATGAATTCGGGATTTTTCTGTTTTTTTTGAGTGAGGCTTGGATGGCTATGTATTTCCCCCTTAGGACCGCCTTTGCAGAATCCCATAGGTTTTGGGCCGATGTCTTTTCGTTCTCATTGATTTCCATGAATTGTTTAAGTTCTTTGATTTCTTGGTTGACCCTAACATTCTTGAGCAGAGTGGTCTTTAGCTTCCAAGTGTTTGAATTTCTTGCAAATATTTTCTTGTGATTGAGTTCCAGTTTTAAAGCATTATCATCTGAGAATATGCAGGGAATAATCTCAATCTTTTGCCATCGGTTGAGACCTGATTTGTGACCCAGTATATGGTCGATTCTGGAGAAAGTTCCATGTGCGCTCTAGAAGAATGAGTATTCTGTTGTTTTAGGGTGGAATGTTTTGTAAATATCTATGATGTCCATCTGGTCCAATGTATCATTCAAAGCTCTTGTTTCCTTGTTGATTTTCTGCTTAAATGATCTCTCCATTGTGAGAGTGGAGTATTGAGGTGTCCTACAATTACCGTATTGTTATCAATATGACACTTTATTTTGGGTTAACGGTTGGCTTATATAGATGGCTGCTCCCATGTTGGGGGCATAGATATTTACAATTGTTAGATCTTCTTGTTGGATAGACCCTTTAAGAATGATATAGTGTCCTTCTGTGTCTCTTATTACAGACTTTAGTTTAAAATCTAATTTGTCTGATATAAGAATTGCTACCCCAGCTTTCTTTTGAGGTCCACTGGCATGGATGATGGATCTCCGTCCCTTCACTTTCAGTCTGGATGTATCTTTACATTCAAAATGAGTCTCTTGTAGACAGCATATGGATGGGTCCTGTCTTTTTATCCAATCTGCAACCCTGTGCTGTTTTATGGGAGCATTTAGGCCATTCAGGTTGAGAGTGATTATTGAAAGATATGAATTAATTGTCATCGTGTTGACTGTGAAGACTTTGTTTTTATAGATTGTCCCTGTAAATTTCTGTTGTAGATCACTCTTGGGGTCTTTCTCCTTTTATAGAACCCCCCTTAATATTTCTTGCAGGGCCGGTTTAGTGGTTACATATTCTTTCAGTTTCTGCTGGTCGTGGAAGCTCTGCATCTCTCCACCCATTCTAAATGAAAGGATTGCCACATAAAGTATTCTGGCCTGCATGTTCTTCTCTTTTAGTACCCTGAATATGTCTTGCCAGGCCTTTCTGGCTTGCCAGGTCTCTGTGGATAGGTCTGATGTTATTCTGATGTTCCTCCCTCTGTACGTAAGGAATCTCTTCCCCCTAACTGCCCTTAAGATGGTTTCCTTGGTTCTAAGATTTGCGAGTTTTACTATTACATGCCGGGGTGTTGGCTTGTTTTCCTTGATCTGAGGAGGGGTCCTCTCTGCCTCTAGGACTCGAATGTTTGTTTCATTCCCCAGATTAGGGAAGTTCTCAGCTACGATTTTCTCAAATATATCTTCTAGTCCTCTCTCTCTCTCCACTCCCTCTAGAATTCCAGTTATTCTGACATTGGAACGCTTCATGGTGTCACTTATTTCTCTGATTCTATTTTCATGGATTCTGAGTTGTTTTTCCCTGGCCTCCTCTTTTCCCTTTTTATCTATTATATTGTCCTCCAGGTCACTTATTCTCTCTTCTGCCTCAGTTACCCTAGCTGTTAGATTATCTAGATTGGATTGGATCTCATTGATAGCATTTTTAAGTTCTGCCAATTCAGCTTTCATTTCTGCCCTTAGAGACTCTACGTTGCCATTAATTGATTTATCCATTCTAGCTATTGTCTTCACAATTGCTAGCCTGAATTCCATCTCCGACATCTTGGTTATATCTGCATCCATTTGTAAATCTGCTGCATAAGTCATAATCTCTGAGTCTTTCCTATTTTGGGGGTTCCTTCACCTCGTCATTCTGTTGAGGGGTGGTTGAGGGAATGTATAGTGTCCAAATTACTGACCAGAACCCAAGCAAGATGTGCGTGTTTTCTAGGGACCTTAGGGTTGCTGGCCTCTTGTTTTCCCAGCCTGTCTTCTGCGGGATGGGCCTGCCATGCTGTTACTCAGGCAACCCTGTTTGGGCAGAGTTGCCCTGCGCCCCTGTGGCGGGGGATGGGCTCAGTGGGAATCAGTTTTGCGGGCTTTTGTTCTCTGGCGGCTTTCCCTGGCGGCTTTCCACGTCTCTTCTGCGAGTCAGAGCAGAAGAGACCATTTCCAACCCTCTGCCTCAGAGCAGAGAGATTGCAGTCTATTCTTCAGTGAGCTCTCCGGGCCACACTGTCTCCATTTTTGTCCATGCTGCTATACACTGCAGCGTCCTGGGTGGTGTGCCCCTCCGCAGTGCTCCCAGTCCTGCCTCTAGGTCGGGGTGCGTCTCTGCTCTTTGTGCTTCTAAAACCGCAGCCGCTCCCAGTGCGCGCGTGCGCGCGCGAACACGCCACTCCGGGTTTCTGGCCCGGGGGCTGCAGTTCACAGGCGCGACCCCGCGGCTCCAGATTTCCACCCTGGGGGCTTCCTTAAAGTCCTTTCCCCACCACTACCGATCTGCGAGTGTGTTCCCCGTCCGCAGTGCGCGAGGCTGTCACTCACCGGCGGTGTAGGATTCCCACGTTCAGGCACCCTCCCACTGCCGTTTATCCTGTGATATCTGCCCGCGGAATCATGGCTCCCTGCTTCGTACCTCAAAACCAACGGCCTGCGATATTCTGTTTGTAGAGATCCAGATCTTCTTACATCTCAGGCTGGTTTCATGGGTGCTCAGAGTGGTCTGGTAGATATCCAGCTCAATTCCGGGACCAGTTGAAATAGGGTCCCCTACTCCTCCACCATCTTTCCCCCCTGACTCAAGTTTTTTTTTAATTTAAATGCTTGTTAGTTAACATATGGTGTCATATTAGTTTCAAATGTAGAATTTAGTAATTTATGACTTGCATACAACACCCACTGTTCATCACAAGTGCCCTCCTTAATACCCATTCCCCTACCTACCTCCCTTCCATCAATGTTCAGTTGGTTCTCTATAATTAAGGGTCTGTTTTATGGTTTCCTCTCTCTTCCCCCACCCCCCCCGCCATGTTCATCTGTAACATTTCTTAAAATCCACATATGAGTGAAATCATGGTATTTGTGTTTCTCTGACTGACTTATTTCACTTAGCATAATAATCTCTAGATCCATCCATGTCATTGTAAGTGGCAAGGTTTCATTTTTTGGCTGAATAATATTTAATTATATATACATATGCCTTGATTTTCTTTATACATTCATTAGTCAAGGCACTCTTAGGCTGTTTCCGTAATTGAGCTATTGTAAAAAAACACTGCTATAAACATTAGGATGCATGTATTGCTTCAAATTAGTATTTTTGTATTCTTTGGGTAAATACCTAGGAGTGCAATTTTTGGATCAAAGATAGTTCTATTTTTAACTTTTTGAAGAACATCCATAGTGTTTTCCAGAGGAGCTCTACCAGTTTTCATTCCCAACAGTGTAAGAGGGTTCCCCTTTCTCCACATCCCTGCCGACACTTGTTTATTACATTGTTAATTTTAGCCATTCTGACAGGTTCAAGATGATATCTCATTGTAATTTTGATTTGTATTTCCCTGATGATGAGGGAGGTTGAGCATCTTTTTATTTGTCTATTGGCCATCTGTATATCTTCTTTGGAAAAATGTTTATTCATGTTTCCTGCCCATTCTTAATTGAATTATTTGTTTTTCAGGTGTTCAGGTTTATCAGCCCTTTATATAGGTTGGATAATAACCTTTATCAGAAATGTCATTTTCAAATATCTTCTACCATTCCATAGGTTGTCTTTTAGTTTTTTTTGATTGTTTATTTTGCTGTACAGAAGCTTTTTATTTTGATGAAGTCCCAAAACTTTATTTTGCTTTTGTTTACCTTGGCTTAGAAGACATATCTAGTAAAAGGTTGCTATGTCCAATGTCAGAGAGGTTCCTGCCTGTATTCTCCTCTAGGATTTTAATGTTTTTCTGTCTCACATTTGGGTGTTTCATCCATTTTGATATTATTTTTGCATATGGTGCAAGAAAGTGTTTCAGTTTCATTCTTTAGCCTATTCCTGTCAGGTTTTCCTTACACCATTTGTTGAAGAGACTTTTTTTTTTTTGCAATGCATATCCTTTCCTACTTTGTCTAAGATTAACTGGCCATATAGTTGTGGGTTCATTTTTAGGTTTTCTATTCTGTTCTATTGGTCTGTGTGTCTATTTTTGTGCCAGTACCTTACAGTCTTGATCACTACAGCTTTGTAATATAACATGAAGTCTGGAAATGTGATGCCTCCAGCTTTGTTTTTTTTCAAGATTGTTTTGGCTATTCAGGACTTTTTGTAGTTCCATACAAATTTTAGGATTGTTTGTTCTTATTCTGTGAACAATGCTGGTGGTATTTTGATGGGGGTTGCCTTCAATGTGTAGATTGCTTTGGGTAGTATAAACATTTTAAGAATGTTTGTTCTTCCAAGCCATGATCATAGAATATCTTTCCATTTCTTTGTGTCCCCTTCATTTTCTTTCATCATTTTTTATAGTTTTCAGTGTACAGGGCTTTCACCTCTTTGGTCAGCTTTATTCCTAAATGTCTTATGATTTTGGTGTAATTGTAAGTGGGATTGACTTCCTGGTTTCTCTTTCTGCTGCTTCATTCTTGGTGTATAGAAATGCAACCGATTTTTGTACACTGATTTTGTATACTGTAACTTTACTGAATTCTTGTATCAGTTCTAGTAATTTTTTGGTGGAGTCTTGCAGGTTTTTTATATAGAGTATCATGTCACCTACAAATAGTGAAAGTTTTATTTCTTCCTTGCCAATTTGGATACTGTTTTTGTTTTGTTTTGTTTCATTTGTCTGATTGCTGTGGCTAGGATTTCCAGTGCTATGTTTAATAACAGCAGTGAGAGTGGACATCTCTGTCTTGTTCCTGACCATAGAGGAAAACCTTGTTTTTCCCCATTGAAAATGATATTAACTGTGGGGTTTTAATATATGACCCTTATTATGGGAGGTATGTTCCCTCAAACCCTACTTTGTTGAGGGTTTTTATCATGAATCAATGTTGTACTATGTCAAATGTTTTGTTTTTCTGCATCTATTGAAAGATCATATGGTTCTTAACCTTTCTTTTATTAATGTGTCTCACACTGATATGCAGATATTGAACTATGCTTGCAGTCCAGGAATAAATCCCACTTGAACATGGTGAATGATTATTTTAATGTACTGTTGGATTCAGTTTGCTAGAATTTTTGGAGAATTTTTGAATCCATTTCATCAAGGATATTGGTCTGTAGTTTTCTTTTTTAGTGGAGTCTTTATCTGGTTTTAGTATCAAGGTAATGGTGGTCTCAAGAAATGAATTTGGAAGTTTTCCTTCCTTTTCTATTTTTTGGAATAGTTGAGAAAAATAGGTAATAATTTTTTTTTTTTTTAAATTTTTGGTATAATTAACCTGTGAAGCCCTCTGGCCCTGGAGTTTTGTTTTTCTGGGAGTTTTTGATTACTGATTAAATTTCTTTGCTGGTTATATATCTGTTCAAGTTTTCTATTTCTTCCTGTTCCAGTTTTAGTAGTTGATATGTTTCTAGGCATTTGTCCATTTCTTCCAGGTTGTCCAATTTTTTGGCATATAGTTTTTCATAATATTCTCTTATACTTGTTTGTATTTCTGTCGTATTGGTTATTTCTCTTCTCTCATTTGTGATTGTTTTTTATTTTTTAATAATTTTTAAATTTTTAAAAGATTTTATTTATCTATTTGTCAGAATGGGAGAGAGAGAGAAAAAACAGGAGCAGGGGATGGTGCAGAGGGAGAGGGAGAAGCAGGCTCCCCACTGAGCAAGAGCCTGATGAGGGACTCGATCCCAAGACCCTGGGATCATAACCTGAGCCAAAGACAGATGTTTAACTGACTGAGCAACCCATGCATTCCTCATTTGTGATTGTATTATTTGGGTCCTTTCTATTTTCCTTTTGATAAGTTTCAGTAGGGGCTTATCAATTTTATTTATGAAACCAGCTTCTGATTTCATCAATCTGTTCTATTGTATTTTGTTTTGTTTTGTTTTGTTTCTATTCCATTTATTTCTGCTCTGAGTATGATATCAGCTTTGAGCTTTACATATATGACATTTATTATATAGATATTTTACTTCTCTTTTTATTTTGTGGAGTGTTTTTCTCATGAAAAACTTTTGAACTTTTGATGAACTTTTTCAAATGTTTTGAACTTTTCCAAATGTTTTCTCCATCAATTGAAATGATTATGTATTCTTTCCCCCCTTTGTTCTGTTAGTACAATTTATTACATTGATTTTTGTATGTTGAAACATCCTTGCATACCAGGAATAAATACCACTAGGCTATAGTATATAATATTTTCAGTATATTATTTCAATTCGTTTTGTAGTATTTTATTGAGAATATTTGCATCAATATTCAGAAGGGATATTGATCATTATATGCTTTTCTTGCAGTGTCTTTGGTATCACAGCACTGCTGGCCTCATACAATGAGTTAAGAACTATTCTCTCCTCAGGGAGTTCACTCTGGGTGGCTCAAACAGTTAAGCATCTGACTTTCACTCAGGTCATGATTTAGGGTCCTGGGATCAGGACTTGCTTTGGGTTCTGTGATCAGCATCAGCATGGAGTCTACTTGTCCCTCCCCCCACCCTTTGCATCCCACCCCATTCATGATCTCTCTCTCACATAAATAAATAAAAATCTTTTAAAAAAGAATTATTATCTCTTAAATATTTTGGAAGATTTTGAGAAGGTTTGGTATCAATTATTCTTTAAATATTTGAAAAAATTCACAAGTGAAGCCATTGTTTTCTTACTTTTCTTATATGGAGATTTCTGAATAATTCAATCCCCTTGCTATTTAGCAATCTGTTCAGATTTTCTCTTTCCTCATGATTTAGTGTTGACAGGTTATGAATTTCTCCATTTCATCTAGGTTATCCAATTTGCAGTGTACAATTGTTCAGAGCACTCTCTAATAAATTTTATTTATGTAAAATTGGTAGTAATGTCTCGATTTTCATTTCTGATTTTGTCTTCTCTTTCTTTTCTCTAGTCCATCTAGCTGAGAATTTGTCTATTTTGTTGATCTTTTTTTGTTTGTTTGTTTGTTTTTGTTTTTTTGTTTGTTTTTTTAAAGATTTTATTTATTTATCTGAGACAGAATGAGAGAGAGAGAGAGAGCACATGAGGGGGGGAGGGTCAGAGGGAGAAGCAGGCTCCCCGCCGAGCAGGGAGCCCGATGCAGGACTCGATCCAGGGACTCCAGGATCATGACCTGAGCCGAAGGCAGTCGCTTAACCAACTGAGCCACCCAGGCGCCCTATTTTGTTGATCTTTTCAAAGAACCAACCCGTGATTTTCTTAATTTTTCTTAATTGTTTCTTTGTTCTTTATTTTGTTTATCTCTGTTATATCCTTTATTATTTCTCTTCTTCTGCTACCTGTGAGTTGAGTTTGTTCTCTTTTCATCCCTTAAGTTAAAACACTAGTTGTTAATATGAGATCTTTCTTCTTTTAATAGAATCCACACTTATACATTTCTTTTATACCACTGTTTTTGCTGCATCTTATAAGCTTTGCTATGTTTTGTTTTCATTGGATTCTAAATATTTTGTAATGAGCTTTGTGATCTCAACTTTGACCTATTGATTTTTTAAAAGATTTTATTTATTCATGTGACACAGAGAGAGAGAGCATGCCACAAGCAAGGGGGAGGGGAAGAGGGAGAGGGAGAAACAAGCTTCCTGCTGAACAAGGAGCCCGATGCAGGGCTCCATCCCAAGATGCCAGGATCACAACCTGAGCCAAAAGCAGATGCTTAACCAACTGAGCCACCAAGGTGCCCCTGACCCATTGATTATTTAAGAGTGTGTGATTTATATTCTTTTCACATGAACATGGGATATTATCCAGAATAGATCAGATACTAGGTCACAAAACAAGTCTCAAAAAATACAAAAAGTTTGAGATCATACCATACATATTTTCTGACCATAATGCTATGAAACTTGAAGTAAACCACACACACACAAAAAAAAATTGAAAAGACCACAAATACATGGGGGTTAAACAATATGCTATTAAACAAGGAATGGGTCAACCATATATTAAAGAAGAAATAAGGAGAAGTAGGAAGACCCTAGCTTTGCCTCATCCCTTGAATAAAGCTAGATAAATATCAAATCATTCTGAATACCTCAAAAAATATTGGTCTAAAGACTAACAGAATAAACTGCATAACTAGCGGGAAAGAAAAAGCTAAATCATGGAAAGTAAGAGGTGTGGAGACATGGTCTGAGGGAGAAATGGATTGCAGATGCTGTTGAGGAGAGAAAGACATGGTCATGGAGAAAGAGAGAGACAGAGAGAGGAGCACAAAGGGGACCATACAAGGAAAACACTTCCCCAAAGACGGTGACTGAGAAAATGAAAGGAGCAGATTTTTGTGAGTTTTTACAACCAGCAGGTCTCAAAGATTGGAGATTTAGAGGTCCATTGTTTGGCTGGTGTGGCGCCCTGAGGGCACTTCAGGACTCCTGTGAATAAAGACGACAGATAGCCTAGAGGCACACAGCACAATCTGAGGATCCCCTGAATGCACTGGTAGAGATTGATCCCCCTTCTTGGAGCACATCTGGGAAAGGTGTCATTATGTCTCCAGGGACAAAAGAGCCATTTCCATCACCTGCCCAGCAACATAGATGCAGAGACACCTGCTGAGGGTGGCTAACCTGGACAATGGCTCTTCACAGAGCTTTACTTCTATCTGCCCATTCCTGAATTTTGGTGTGACTGCCCTTCTGGGCCAAACTTGCATCAATCCCAATGTGGTGAGACCCTCCTGAAGAGGACTAGCATCATTCTCCCCCCATGCCAGGTCCCTAAAACTTGGAGTTGTAAAACTCAGCCAGCCTGCCTGGGATAGAGCCCAAGTGGTATTGTGTTGCCAGGCAGACAGATGACCCAGACACAGACAAGGGTGAATGCAGTGATCTAATGGAAGCCTGGCCTAAACAAGGGGAAATTGTTCACTAGTTCAGGGACTAGGGAGCTGGCTGGCACCATAAACTAACTTCAGTAAGCAGCATAGCTAAAACTGTGGCAGCCCAAGCCACTTACACAAAGCCCCACGCCCCTGCACTCTGCTGGTTCTGCTTTCCTCTGGGCAATGGTGCCTGAGAACGGGTGCAGTAGGCCCCTCCCTGAGATGATCAGCAAAAATGCCCCTGCACACACCACATCTATGGACCAGAGAGTTGTGAAAAGCTTCAGTCCTAGTGGAAATAGCGTCAGCTCTCTTTTAACAAGCAGACCACAGCACACCAAGTTAAAACTCACCACACTCTTGCCCAAGTCAGAACACTCCCCATTGCAGGCAAGGAGAAACTGTGCAAGAAGCCTGACCTGATGAAAAGAGCAGTCAAAGTACAGCAGCAGAGTACACATAGCATACTCCAGAGACACTTCCTGAAGCGCCAGGCCCCAGACAGTATATGACCTCTTCTTAATAAAGCCATTACCCTCAGGAGCAGAAAATATAACAGGCTTTGTAACACAGAGAAGAAGACAGGGACCTAAATATAATGCCAAGATGGAGAGATTCATCCCAAAAGAATGAACAAGAAAAGGTCACAGCAAGGCATATAATTGAAAGAGATATAAATAATATGCCTCAATCAGAATTTAAAACAATCGTCATAATGACATGAGTTGGCTTCACAAAAACAGTAGATGCCAGGGAGTCCCTTATTCTGGAGACAAAAGAGCTAAAAACTAATCAGGCTGAAATGGAAAATTCAATAACCAAGATGCAAAACTGACTGGATATAATGACCAAAAGGGTGGAAGAAGCAAAAGAATAAATAAGTGATATAGAAGATAAAATTATGGAAAATAATGAAGCTGAAAAGAAGAGGGGGAAAATATTACATCACAATTGTAAGACATAGGGATCTCAGTGACTCCATAAAGCATAATACTATTTGAATCATAGGAATCCCAGAAGAAGAGAGGGAAAAGAACGGAAAAGGATTATTTGAGGAATTAAGGCTGAAAATTTTCCCAATCTGGGAAAGGAAACAGATATCCAAATCCAGGCGGTACAAAGAACTCCCAACAAAATCAACAAAAGTAAGACACCATGATGTATCTTAGTTAAATTTGCAAAATATAGAGATAAAAATCCTAAAAATAGAAAAAAGAAAGAAGTCTCTAAATTACAAGGAAAGACAAATAAGGTTAGCAGCTGATCTTCCACAGAAACTTGTCAGGAAAGAAGAAAAGAGCTGATATTTTCAATGTGCTGAATGGAAAAAATATGCAGGCAAAAATATTCAATCCACCAAGGCTAACATTCAGAAGAGAAGGAGAGATAAAGAGTTTCCCCAACAAACAAAAGCTAAAGGAGTTCATGACCAATAAACCAGCCCTGCAAGAAATATTAGAAGGGATGTTTTGAGTGGGAAAGACCTAAAGTGACAAAGACTAGAAAGGAACAGAGAACAACTCCATAAACAATGACAAAACAAGTAATAAAGTGGCATTAAACTCATAACAGTCAATAATTACTCTGAATTTAAAATGACTAAATGCCCCAATTAAAAGACATAAGGTATGAGAATGGATTAAAAAACAAGGACCTTCTGTATGCTGCCTACAAAAGACTCATTTTAGACTTAAAGTCACCTGCAGATTGAAAGTGAAGGGATGGACAACCATTTATGCTAATAAAGGTCAAAAGTAAGCTGCAGTAGCCATACTTATATCAGAAAAACTAGATTTTTAGTCAAAGACTGTAACAAGAGATGAAGAAGGGCACTACATTTTATTTTTTTATTTTTTTAAAGATTTTATTTATTTATTTGACAGAGAAAGACACAGCGAGAGAGGGAACACAAGCAGGGGCAGTGGGAGAGGGAGAAGCAGACCTCCCGCAGAGTGGGGAGCCTGATGCAGGGCTTGATCCCAGGACCCTGGGATCATGACCTGGGCCGAAGGCAGACACTTAACGATTGAGCCACCCAGGCACCCTAGGGCACCACATTTTAATAAATGGGGCAATCCAACAGAAGATCTAACAATTCTAAATACTTATGCACCCAACTTGGGAGCACCCAAGCATATAAAAGAATTAATAACAAACAGAAAGGAACACAGTGATAATTATACAATTATAGTAGGGGACTTTAACACCCCACATACATCAATGCACAGACCATCTAAGCAGAAAATCAACAAGGAAACAATGACTTTGAATGACACACTGGACCAGATGGACTTAACAGATATACTCAGAATATTTCATCCTAAAACAGCAGAATACACATTCTTTTCCAATACACATGGGACCTTCACCAGAATAGATCACATACTAGGTCACAAATTAGGCCTGAACAAGTAAAAAAAAAAAAAAATGAGATCATACTATGCATATTTTCTAATCACAATGATATGAAACTGGAAGTCAACCAAAAGAAAAATTTGGAAAGAACAAAAATACATGGAGGTTAAAGACCATCATAATAAATAATGAATGGATCCACCAGGAAATTAAAGAAGAAATGAAAAACAAATACATGGAAACAAACAAAAATGAAAATATGAAAGTCCAAAACTGTTGGGATGCAGCAAAAGTGTTTATGAGGGAGAAGTATATAGCAATACAGACCTACCTCAAAAAGCAAGAAAAATATCAAATATGCAACCTAAACTTACACCTAAGAAGCTAAAAAGAACAACAAATGGAGCATAAAGCCAGCAGAAGAAGGGAAACAATAAAGATTAGAGCAGAAATAAATGACAAAGAAATAAAATAAAACCAGTAGAACAGATTAATGAAAACAGGAGCTGGTTCTTTGAAAAAATTAATAAAATTGAAAAACTCCTAGCCAGATATATAAAAAAGAAAAAAAAAGACCCGAATAAATAAAATCACAAATGTGAGCTATCACAACCAACATCACAGAAATACAATTACAAGAAATAGTATAAAAATATATATTCCAAAAAAATTGGGCTATTTGGAAGAATTGGATAAATTCTTAGAACATGTAAACTACCAAAACTGAAACAGGAAAAAACAGAAAACTTAAAGAGACCAATAAAAAGGAAAAGTTTTGAATCAGTAATCAAAAATCTCCCAACACACAAAAGCATGGGGCCAGACGGCTTCTCAGGCGAATTCTACCAACCATTTAAAGAAGAGTTAATACCTATTCTTCTCAAACTGTTCCAAAAAATAGAAATTGAAGAAAAACAATCAAACTCATTCTACAAGGCCCGCATTACCTTGATTCCAAAGTGAGACTAAGATCCCACTAAAAAAGACAATTACAGGCCAATATCCCTGATGAACATGGATGCAAAAATTCTCAAGAAGATCCTAGCAAACTGAATTTATTCCTGGTCTGTAAGCGTTGTTCAATATTTGCAAATCAATGAACGTGAAAGATCACATTAATAAAAGAAAGGATAAGAAACGTATGATCCTCTCAATAGATGCAGACAAAGCATTTGACAAAGAACAGCATCCATTCTTGATTAAAAACCCCAAAATGTAGGGATAGAGGGAACACACCTCAATATCATAATGGCCACATATGAAAAACCCCCAGGTAATAACATCCTCAATGGGAAAAACTGAGAGCTTTTCCTCTATGGTCAGCAACAAGACAAGGATGTCCACTCTCTCCATTGTTATTTATCATAGTACAGGAAATCCCAGCCTCAGTAATCAAACAACAAAAATAAATAAGTGACATCCAAATTGGCATGGAAGAAGTCAAACTTTCACTATGTGAAGATTAAATGCTTCTCTAAGTAGAAAAACCCAAAGACTCCACCTCAAAATCGCTAGAACTGATACACAAATTCCATAAATTTTCAGAATACAACATGAATGTGCAGAAGTTTGTTGCATTTCTATACACTAATAAGGAAGTGGCAGAAAGAGAACTTAAGAAATCAATCCATTTACAATTGCACCAAAACCCATAAGATACCTAGGAATAAACTTAAAGTGGTGAAAGATCTGTACTGTGAAGGGAGGGGGGGAAGATGGCGGAGGAGTAGGGGACCCTATTTCAGCTGGTCCCCGGAATTGAGCTGGATATCTACCAGACCACTCTGAACACCCATGAAACCAGCCTGAGATGTAAGAAGATCTGGATCTCTAAAACAGAATATTGCAGGCAGTTGGTTTTGAGGTACGAAGCAGAGAGACGTGATTCTGCGGGCAGATATCGGAAGATAAACGGCAGTGGGAGGGTGCCTGGCCATGGGGATCCTACACCGCCAGTGAGTGACAGCCTCCTGCTCTGCGGATGGGCACAGATTCGCAAACGGGTAGCATTGGGGAAAGGACTTTAGGGCAGCCCCCAGGGTGGAAAATCAGAGCCGCGGGGTCGCGCGCACGCGAACTGCAGCCACCCCATCGGAAACCCGGAGCTGCGGAGTCGTGCTCATGCGAACTGCAGCCCCCGGGTTGGAAACCCGGAGCACCGGGGACTCGCCGGTGAACTGCAGCCCCCGGGGTGGAAACCCAGAGCGGCGGAGTCGCGCACACGTGAACTGCAGTCCCCGGGACGGAAAACCGGAGCAGTGGAGTCGCGGGTGCATGCGAACTGGGAGCGGCTGGTGGTTTTAGAAGCACAAAGGGCAGAGACATGCCCCGACCTAGAGGCAGGACTGGGAGCGCTGCGAAGGGGCACACAACCCAGGACGCTGCAGTTTATAGCAGCATGGAAAGAAAGGGAGACGGTGTGGCCTGGAGGGCTCACTGAAGAACAGACTGCGGTCTCTCTGCTCTGAGGCAGAGGGTTGGAAACGGTCTCTTCTGATCTGACTCACGGAAGAGACGCGGAAAGCCGCCAGGGAAAGGCGCCAGAGAACAAAAGCCCCAAAGACTGATTCCCACTGAGCCCATCCCCTGCCACAGGGGTGCAGGGCAACTCCGCCCAAACAGAGTTGCCTGAGTAACAGCGTGGCAGGCCCCTCCCACAGAAGACAGGCTGGGAAAACAAGAGGACAGCAACCCTAAGGTTCCAAGAAAACAGGTGCATCTTGCTTGGGTTCTGGTCAATAATTTGGACTCTATACATTCCCTCAAACACCCATCAACAGAATGACTAGGAGGAAGAGCCGCCAAGAGAGAAAAGACTCAGAGATTATGACTTATGCTGCAGATTTACAAATGGATGAAGATATAACCAAGATGTCGGAGATGGAATTCAGGCTAGGAATTGTGAAGACAATGGCTAGAATGGAGAAATCAATTGACAACATAGAGTCTCTAAGGGCAGAAATAAAAGGTGAATTGGCAGAACTTAAAAATGCTATCAATGAGATCCAATCCAATCTAGATAATCTAACAGCTAGAATAACTGAGGCAGAAGAGAGAATAAGTGACCTGGAGGACAATATAATAGATAAAAAGGGAAAAGAGGAGGCCAGGGAAAAACAACTCAGAATCCATGAAAATAGAATCAGAGAAATAAGTGACACCATGAAGCGTTCCAATGTCAGAATAATTGGAATCCTGGAGGGAGTGGAGAGAGAGAGAGGGCTAGAAGATATATTTGAGCAAATCGTAGCTGAGAACTTCCCTAATCTGGGGAATGATACACACATTCGAGTCCTAGAGGCAGAGAGGACTCCTCCTAAGATCAGGAAAACAGGCCAACACCCTGGCATGTAATAGTAAAACTTGCAAATCTTAGAACCAAGGAAACCATCTTAAGGGCAGCTAGGGGGAAGAGATTCCTTACATACAGAGGGAGGAACATCAGAATAACGTCAGACCTATCCACAGAGACCTGGCAAGCCAGAAAGGCCTGGCAAGACATATTCAGGGTACTAAATGAGAAGAACATGCAGCCAAGAACACTTTATCTGGCAAGGCTTTCATTTAGAACGGATGGAGAGATGCAGAGCTTCCACGACTGGCAGAAGCTGAAAGAATATGTGACCACCAAGCCGGCCCTGCAAGAAATATTAAGGGGGGTTCTAGAAAAGGAGAAAGACCGCAAGAGTGATATACAACAGAAATCTACAGGGACAATCTATAAAAACAACGTCTTCACAGGCAACATGATGACAATTAATTCATATCTTTCAATAATCACTCTCAACCTGAATGGCCTAAATGCTCCCATAAAAAGGCACAGGGTTGTAGATTGGATAAAAAGACAGGACCCATCTATATGCTGTCTACAAGAGACTCATTTTGAACGTAAAGATACATCCAGACTGAAAGTGAAGGGATGGAGATCCATCTTCCATGCCAGTGGACCTCAAAAGAAAGCTGGGGTAGCAATTCTTATATCAGACAAATTAGATTTTAAACTAAAGTCTGTAATAAGAGACACAGAAGGACACTATATCATTCTTAAAGGGTCTATCAAACACGAAGATCTAACAATTGTAAATATGTATGCTCCCAACATGGGAGCAGCCATCTACATAAGCCAACTGTTAACCAAAATAGTCATATTGATAACAATACGTTAATTGTAGGAGACCTCAATACTCCACTCTCAGCAATGGACACATCATCTAAGCAGAAAATCAATAAGGAAACAAGAGCTTTGAATGATACATTGGACCAGATGGACCTCATAGATATTTACAGAACATTCCACCCTAAAACAACAGAATACTCATTCTTCTCGAGCGTACATGGAACTTTCTCCAGAATCGACCATATACTGGGTCACAAATCAGGTCTCAACCGATACCGAAAGATTGAGATTATTCCCTGCTTATTCTCAGACCACAATGCTCTAAAACTGGAACTCAATCACAAGAAAATATTTGCAAGAAATTCAAACACTTGGAAGCTAAAGACCACTCTGCTCAAGAATGATTGGGTTAAGCAAGAAATCAAAGATGAACTTAAACAATTCATGGAAATCAATGAGAACGAAAACACATTGGTCCAAAACCTATGGGATACTGCAAAGGCGGTCCTAAGGGGGAAATACATAGCCATCCAAGCCTCACTCAAAAAATTAGAAAAATCCTGAATTCACCAGCTAACTCTACACCTTAAATAACTAGAGAAAAAGCAACAAATGACACCTAAGCCATGCATTAGAAGAGAAATAATTAAAATTAGAGCAGAAATCAATGAACTAGAAACCAGAAACACAGTAGATCAGATGAATGAAACTAGAAGTTGGTTCTTTGAAAGAACTAATAAGATCTATAAACCACTGGCCAGACTTACCCAAAAGAAAAGAGAAAGGACCCAAATTAATAAAATTATGAATGAAAGGGGAGAGATCATGGCTAACACCAAGGAAATATAAACAATTATTAGAAATTATTATCGGGGCGCCTGGGTGGCTCAGTCGTTAAGCGTCTGCCTTCAGCTCAGGTCATGATCCCAGGGTCCTGGGATCGAGCCCCGCATCGGGCTCCCTGCTCGGCGGGAAGCCTGCTTCTCCCTCTCCCACTCCCCCTGCTTGTGCTCTCTCTCTCGCTGTGTCTCTCTCTGTCAAATAAATAAATAAAATCTTTAAAAAAAAAAAAAGAAAAGAAAAGAAATTATTATCAACAACTATATGCCAATAAACTGAGCAATCTGGATGAAATGCATGCCTTCCTGGAACCCTATAAGCTGCCAAGACTGAAACAGGAAGAAATTGACAACCTGAATAGGCCAAGAACCAGTAATGAGATTGAAGCAGTGATCAAAAACCTCCCAAGAAACAAGAGTCCAAGGCCTGATGGATTCCCTGGGGAATTCTACCAAACATTCAAAGAAGAAATAATACCTATTCTCCTGAAGCTGTTTCAAAAAATAGAAATGGAAGGAAAACATCCAAACTCATTTTATGAGGCCAGCATTACCTTAATCCCCAAACCAGGTAAAGACCCCATCAAAAAGGAGAATTTCAGACCGATATCCCTGATGAATATGGATTCCAAAATCCTCAAGAAAATCCTAGCTAATAGGATCCAACAATACAGTAAAAGGATCATCCACCACGACCAAGTGGGATTTATCCCCGGGATGCAAGGGTGGTTCAACATTCGCAAATCAATCAATGTGATAGAACACATTAATAAGAGGAGGGAGAAGAACCATATGGTCCTCTCAATTGATGCAGAAAAAGCATTTGACAAAGTACAACATTCTTTCTTGATGAAAACTCTCCAGAGTATAGGGATAGAGGGAATATTCCTCCAGCTCATAAAATCCATCTATGAAAAACCCACAGCCAATATCATCCTCAATGGGGAAAAGCTGAGAGCCTTTCCCTTAAGATCAGGAACACGTCAAGGGTGCCCACTCTCACCACTGTTGTTCAACATAGTACTAGAAGTCCTAGCAACAGCAATCAGACAACAAAAAGAAATAAAAGGTATTCAAATTGGCAAAGAAGAAGTCAAACTCTCTCTTTTCGCAGACGACATGATACTTTATGTGGAAAACCCAAAAGACTCCACCCCCAAATTACTAGAACTCATCCAGCAATTCAGTAATGTGGCAGGATACAAAATCAATGCACAGAAATCAGTTGCTTTCTTATACACTAACAACGCAACTGTAGAAAGAGAAATTAGAGAAACGATTCCATTTACAATAGCACCAAAAACCATAAGATACCTCGGAATAAACGTAACCAAAGAGGTAAAGGATCTATACTCTAGGAACTACAAAACACTCATGAAAGAAATTGAAGAAAACACAAAAAGATGGAAAAATATTCCATGCTCAGGGATCGGAAGAATAAACATTGTTAAAATGTCTATGCTACCCAGAGCAATGTATACCTTCAATGACATCCCGATCAAAATTCCAATGGCATTTTTCAAAGTGCTGGAACAAACAATCCTAAAATTTCTATGGAATCAGAAAAGACCCCAAATCAGCAAGGAAATGTTGAAAAAGAAAAACAAAGCTGGGGGCATCACGTTGCCCGATTTCAAGCTATATTACAAAGGTGTGATCACCAAGACAGCATGGTACTGGCACAAAAACAGACATACAGACCAATGGAACAGAATAGAGAACCCAGATATGGACCCTCAACTCTATGGTCAAATAATCTTTGACAAAGCAGGAAAAAACATGCAATGGAAAAAAGACAGTCCCTTCAATAAATGGTGCTGGGAAAATTGGACAGCCACATGCAGAAGAATGAAACTCGACCATTCTCTAACACCATTCACAAAGGTAAACTCAAAGTGGATGAAAGACCTCAATGTGAGACAGGAATCCATCAAAATCCTAGAGGAGAACATAGGCAGTACCCTCTTTGACATTGGCCACAGCAAATTCTTTCAAGATACATCTCCAAAAGCTAGTGAAACAAAAGCAAAAATGAACTTTTGGGATGTCATCAAGATACAAAGCTTCTGCACAGCAAAGGAAACAGTCAACCAAACAAAGAGGCAACCCACAGAATGGGAGAAGATATTTGCAAATGACACTACAGATAAAGGGCTGGTAACCAAGATCTATAAAGAACTTCTCAAATTCAACACCCAAAAAACAAATAATCAAGTCAAAAAGTGGGCAGAAGAGATGAACAGACACTTCTCTGAAGAAGACATACAAATGGCTAACAGACACATGAAAAAATGTTCATCATCATTAGCCATCAGGGAATTCCAAATCAAAACCACACTGAGATACCACCTTTCACCAGTTAGAATGGCAAAAATGGACAAAGAAAGAAACAACAAATGTTGGAGAGGTTGTGGAGAAAGGGGAACCCTCTTACACTGTTGGTGGGAATGCAAGGTGGTACAGCCACTTTGGAAAACAGTGTGTAGGTGCCTCAAAAATTTAAAAATAGAGCTACCCTATGACCCAGCAATTGCACTCCTGGGTATTTACCCCAAAGACACAGATGTAGTGAAAAGAAGGGCCATATGCACCCCAATGTTCATAGCAGCAATGTCCGCAATAGCCAAACTGTGGAAAGAGCCGAGATGCCCTTCAACAGATGAATGGATAAAGATGTGGTCCATATATACAATGGAATATTACTCAGCCATCAAAAAAGATGAATACCCAACTTTTACATCAACATGGATGGGACTGGAGGAGATTATGCTAAGTGAAATAAGTCAAGCAGAGAAAGTCAATTATCATATGGTTTCACTTATTTGTGGGACATAAGGAATAACATGGAGGACATTAGGAGAAGGAAGGGAAAAATGGGGGGGGGGAATTGGAGGGAGAGATGAACCATGAGAGACTATGGACCTGAGAAACAAACAGGGTTTTAGAGGGGAGGAGGGAGGGGGGATTGGTTAGCCCAGTGATGGGTATTAAGTAGGGCACATACTGCATGGAGCACTGGGTGTTATACGAAAACAATAGATCGTGGATCAATACATCAATAACTAATGATGTATTGTATGATGACTAACATAACATAATAAAATTTAAAAAATATCTGTACTGTGAAAACTAGAAAACACTGATGAAATTTACTGAAAATTTCTGCTTGAGATTCTGTCTCGCCCCCTCCCTCTACCCCTCCCCATTCTAAAATAAATAAATAAATCTTTAAAAAAAAAAAGAAATTGTAGAGGACAAAGAAATGGAAAATCATTCCATGCTCATGCATTGGAAAAACAAACATTGTTAAAATGTCTATAGTACCCAAAGCAACCTACACATTGAGTGCAATCCTTATCAAAATACTAACAGCATTTTTCACAGATCTAGAGCAAACAATCCTAAAGTTTATATGGAACCACAAAAGACGCCAAATAGCCAAAGCAATCTTGAAAAAGAAAAGCAAAGCTGGAGGCATCACAATTCTGGACATCAAGTGATATTATCAAGCTGTAGTGATCAAGAGACTATGGTACTGGCACAAAAACAGACACATAGACCAATAGAACAGAGTAGAACACCCAGAAATGGACCCACAACTATATGGTCAACTATCTTCAACAAAGCAGGATAGTATATCCAATGGGAAAAAGACAGTCTCTTCAAGTAATGGTGTTGGGAAAATTGGACAGCTACATGCAAAAGAATGAAACTGGACCATTTTCTTGCTCCATATAGAAAAATAAATTCAAAATGGATGAAACACCTAAATGTGAGATAGGAAACCATCAAAATCCCAGCCTCATTTACATCAGCCACATCAACTCTTTACTAGTTATGAATCTGGAGGCAAGGAAAACAAAAGCAAAAATGAATTATTGGGACTTATTCAAAGCAAAATATCTCTTTTTTAAAAGATTTTATTTATTTATTTGACAGAGAGAGAGATAGTGAGAGCAGGAACACAAGCAGGGGGACTGGGAGCAGGGAGCCCAATGTGGGGCTTGATCCCAGGACCCTGGGATCATGACCTGAGCCCAAGGCAGTTGTTTAACCAACTGAACCACCCAGGTGCCCCAAAGCGAAACATCTCTGCACAGCAAAAGAAACAATCAACAAAACTAAAAGGCAACCTACAGAATAGGAGATGATATTTGCAAATGGCATATTTGAAAAAGGGTTAGTATCCAAAATCTATAAAGAACTTATCAAGTTCAACATCCAAAAAACAAGTAATCCAGTTAAGACTGGCAGAAAACTTGAATAGACATTTTCCCAAGGAAGAGGGTACAGATAGATGGTTAACAGACACATGAAAAGATGCTCAACATCACTCACTTTCAGGGAACTATAAATCAAATCTACAATGAGATACCACTTCACACGTCAGAATGGCTAAAATCAACAACACAGGAAATAAGAGGTGTTGGCAAGGATGGGGAGAAAAGGGAACCCTCTTACACTTTTGGTGGGAATGCAAACTGTTGCAGCTAGTCTCGGAAACCTTTTCATGGAGGTTTCTCAAAAAGTTAAAAATAGAACTACCCTATGACCCAGAAATTGCATTACTAGTTATTTACCCAAAGGATAAAAAAATACTGATGCAAAGGAGAACGTGTATCCAAATGTTTATAGTAGCATTATCAACAATAGCGAAATTATGGAAAGAGCCCAAATGTCCATCAACTGATGAGTAGATAAAGAAGTGATCTATAGGGGTACCTGGGTGGCTCAGTTGGTTATGCATCTGCCTTTGGCTCAGGTCATGAACCCAGGGTCCTGGGATCAAGCCCCACATGGGGCTCCTTGCTCAGTGGGGAGCTTTCTTCTCCCTCTCCGGCTCCCCCTTGCTTGTGCTCTCTCTCTCTCTCAAGTAAATAAATAAAAATCTTAAAAAAAGAAATGATATATATATGTAAAATGGAATATTACTCAGCCATCAAAAGGAATGAAATCTTGCCATTTGCAATGATGTGGATGGAGCTAGAGTATATTTTGCTAAGCAAAATAAGTAAGTCAGAGAAAGACAAATACCATATGATTTCACTCATATGTGGAATTTAGGGGGAAAAAAACAAATAAACATATGGCAGAAAAAAGAGGAAAACCAAGAAACAGACTCTCAACTATGGAGAACAAATTGGTGGTTTCTGGAGTAGAGGTGGGTGGGGGAATGGTTTAAACGTGTGATGGGTATTAAGGAGGGCACTTTTGTTGTGATGAGCACTGGGTGTTGACTGTAAGTGTTGAATCACTAATTTCTACACCTGAAACTGAAATTAGACTGTTAAGTGTCTGGAATTTAAATAAAAATTTGGAAAGAAAAAAAATAAGTGCAGATGCAAAAAAAAAAAAAAAAAAGCATGTAATTTAATTTCCACACATATGCAGAATTTTCAGATTACTGTCTGCTACTGATTTCTAGTTCCATTCAACTGTGTTCAGAAAACATACTGTCTTATTCAGCTTGGGCTGCTATAGCAAAGTGCCACAGTATGGATGTCTTATAAAAAAGAGAAATTTGTTTTTCATAATTGTGAAGGCTGAAAGTCTAAGATCAAGGTGCTGGCAGATTTGGTGTCTAATGAGATCCTTCTTCTTGATTAAGGACTACCAACTTCTTACTGTATCCTCACTAGCAGAAGGGGCTAAGAGAATCCCCTGGGATCCCTTTTATAAAAGTACTAACCCCATTCATGAGGACGCCACCCTCATTACCTAACCACCTCCAAAATACCACACCCCCAATATCATTACATTGGAGGTTAGAATTTCAACATTTCCTTTGGATATATTTCCAGAAGTGGAATTGCTGTATCATTAGTAGTCCCATTTAATTTTTTTTTTATTAGAGCTTGAGGAACTCCTTATGGTATTTTTGGCAAGGCAGGTCTAATGGTAATGAACTTACTTAGTTTTTATTTGTCTAAGAATATCTTAAGTTCACCTTCATACCTGAAAGATAACACTTGAATAGAATATTCTTGGCTGACAATTTTTTTTTTCAACAGTTTAAATATGCCATTCCACTCCTGGTCTGTAAGGTTTCTGCTGAGAAATCTGCTGATAACCTAATGGAAGTTTTTTTGTAGGTTACAATCTTTTTAGCCTGGTTGCATTTAGAATGATCTCTCTCTGTGTGTGTGTGTGTGTGTATGAGTGTCATAATGTCTCTTGAAGAAGGTACATTTTTGCATTGAGATAATAGGGTAATCTATTAGTTTTGTTAACTTGAATATTCCATTTTTCCCCAACTTTGGGTATTTCTCTAATATTATTTCATTAAATAAAATTTCTGTCCACTTCTCAGTCTTTTCTCCTTCTAATGCCCTGATTATTCTAATATTTGCTTTTTTGGTGAAATACCATAGATCGCACAGGCTTTCTTTTCTTTTTTTATGCATTTTGTTGTTTTATTCTTTTCTGCATTATTTCAAAATTCTTATACTCTGACTCACTTATTCTGCCTTCATTTTGTTCTACTCTACTATAGATGCTCTCTATTGCATTTTTTATATTTTATTTTATTTAAATTCAATTAATTAACATATAGTGTATTATTAGTTTCAGAGGTAGAGTTCAGGGATTCATCAGTTGCATATAACACCCAGTGCTCTATTACATTTTCTTTTTCATTCACTGAGTTCTTCAGTTTCAGAGTTTCTATTTGAGTTTTTAAGAATTTATCTTTTTCTATTTTATTTCTATCTCATTGATAAAAATATCATTTTGATCATATATATGTTTCAAGATTTCATTGAATTATCTTTCTGAGTTTTCCTGTAGATCATTGAGTTTTTTTCAAAACAGCCATTTTTAATTTCTTATTAGCAAGACAAAAAAATTCTGTGCCTTTGAGCTCAGTTATAGGAGAATTATTGTTTTCTTTTTGTGATGGCATGTTTCCTTGATTGCTCATGTTCTTTGTAGTTTTGCATTACTGTTTTTACATTTGAGGTAGCAGACATCTCCTTAAATCTTTGTTATTTGCCCTCAGATAGGGTATTTTGTTTGATGGTGGTGTTGTTATGTGGGAATTTCTGTCTTCCTATGGGTACATACATTCCACTTCTCTTGCTTCCTTTTGTGGCAGAAATTTTAAGCTTTCATGTCTTCGCTGGTCCTTACAACTCACTAGGATGCCTGCTGGAATTTCCTTTCTTGTTTTCTAGAAGGTGGCATTATACCTCAAGTTTCTGTTTTCTCCCTTGCCCACAGACTGTAGCCTGTTTTATAAACACACTCCCCATCTAGCTTTCTCTCGACACTGTACACGGAAGCATGTGCAAGGAAGCAGCCACAGAGTGGAGGGAAGTGTGGGTTTAACACTCGAACCATTAAGGGTTGTCTGCAGACCTGGTAAGGAGATTCTTGTTTACAGTAATTCCCAAGGCATTTGCGTAGACTTCCTGCTAAACACAATCCACTAATTCCCTTTGAAATTCTTTCCCAATCCCCTCCTTTGACCCAATCATGGAGGTCCCACTTCAGTAATCTAGGTGCTGTAGGAGAGAGACAGGTTTTTCCAGCCACATCCTGCACAGTTGAGACAGTTAGGCACTCACTCATTGATCTCCTTTTTCCCCATAAGAGAGGTCACTGTAGCTGGATAGATCAGTCCTGTGCAGTGTTTCCTTGGAAGAGGGGAGATGCTGGGAAAGTTTCTCTAACTGCCACCTCCACTGCTACAAGCTTATATATTTTTTCGGGGGGGCTGGCTAAAATGGCATGCTGGAATCTCACTAAAGAAGAAAGGATTTCTGGGAATTGTGTTTTATGTGTGGGCATCTGCCCCGGCAGCTTTCTCCAGTTTTTTTCCAGAGTGAGATAAATCTATGCATGTTCACTGTCTCTGCTGGTTCCATAGACTGTACCAAGGCCTATCTGCCTATTAACACATGCACAGAGAGGTGATGCTGCCTTTGGGTCCCTTGGCATATGGTGCTACATACAACAATACCCACAAGGTACTTTTGTTCATTGATAGATGTCTAATTTTTTGTTAAAAATTATGGATAAAAAAATTAGAAGCATCTTCTGTCAGCATGATTCTGACATCATTACAGCAAATGTCAAATATCTTAATTTCCCTAAGTGTATCCTGTTTCTTCTTTGATCCTTAGATATGTTTTGGGTACTATGGTCCTTTTACTAATAATAATTCTTTCAGTCTGTAAACATGGGATATCTATTTTTTCATGTTATCCTCAACTTCTTTCATTAGTGTCTTATAGTTTTCAATGTACAAATCTTTCAGCCTCTTTGTCAATTTATCCTGAATTATTTTTTGTTGCTATTGTAAATGGAATTAAAAAAAAATCTTTTCAGATGGTTACTGATGTTGAATCTTGCAACTTAACTCAATTTCTTTATTAGTTCTCAGGTTTTGGGTGGAGTCCTTAGTGTTTTATATATATAAAATCATGTCATCTGACAACAGAGATAATTTTACTTCTTCCATTCTGATTTGGGGGCCTTTTGTTTATGTTTTAACCTGATTTTTTTCTAAGATTTCCAGTACTATGTTGAATAAAAGTGGAAACAGTGCCTATCTGGTTTCTGATCCTAGAGAAAAAGCTTGAACTTGTCACCATTGACTTAAATGTTAGTCATACGTTTGCCATGTATGGTTTTATTATGTTGATGTACATTTCATCTATACATATTTGTTGAAAGTTTTTTTTATCATGAAAGGGAGTTGAATTGTTTCAAATGCTTTTGTTTTTATTGATATTATAGTATGAATTTGTCTTTTATTCTGTTATATAGTGTATCATATTGATTGATTTGTGTGTGTTGAATTATCCTTATATTCTATGGATAAATTCTACTTGATCATTTTATATTATCCTTTTAATGTCCTATTGAATTTTGTTTGTTAGTATTTTGTGGAGAATTTTTTTTTAATCTCGGCTCATCAGGGATACTGGCCTTCAATTTCTTTTTTTGTAGTGTGACTGACTGACTTTGGTATCAGGGTGATGCTCACCTCATAAAAAGAGATGAAAACTGTTCTTTCCTCTTCAATTTATTTTATTTTTTGAAGATTTTATTTATTTGAGAGAGATTGAGACAGACAGAGATTGTGAGGGAGAGCACAAGCAGGGAGGAGAGGGAGAAGCAGACTCCCTGCTGGGCAGGGAGCCCAATGTGGGACTTGGGATCATGACCTAAGCCAAGGCAGACTCTTAATGTACTGAGCCACCCAGGCACACCATTCCTCTTCAATTTATTTGAAATTTTTTGGAGGTTTGGTATTAATTCTTCCTTAAGTGTTTAATAGAATTTGCCATTGAAGCCATTTGTTGCTGGTCTTTTATTTTGGGAGGGAGGTTTTTGATCAGTGATTCAATCTTACTCATTATTGGTCGTTTGGATTTTGTATTTCTGGATAATTCAATCATGGTAGGTTTTATTTTTCTAGGAATTTATCTATTTCTTCTCTGTTGTCTAATTTGTTGGCATATAAATATTACAAGGGTCTCTTATGATCCTTTAATTTCTGTGGTATCAGTATCTCTTTCATTTATAATTTTGTGTCTTCTTTTTTTCTTAGTCTAGCTAACTGTGTCAATTTCATTTTTTATTTAAAAAATCAATTTGCGGGGGCACCTGGGTAGCTCAGTCATTAAGTGTCTGCCTTCAGCTCAGGTCATGATCCCAGGGTCCTGGGACCGAGCCCCGCATTGGACTCTCTGCTCAACCAGGAGCCTACTTCACCCTCTCCTGCTCCCCCTGCTTGTATTCCCTCTCTAGCTGTCTCTCTCTCTGTGACAAATGAATGGATAAAATCTTTTTAAAAAAATCAATTTGGGCGCCTGGGTGGCTCAGTTGTTAAGCAACTGCCTTCGGCTCAGGTCATGGTCCCAGGGTCCTGGGATCGAGTCCCATATCGGGCTCTCTGCTCCGCGGGAAGCCTGCTTCTCCCTCTCCCACTCCCCCTGCTTGTGTTCCCTCTCTCGCTGTGTCTCTCTCTGTCAAATAAATAAATAAAATCTTTAAAAAAAAAAAAAATAAAATAAAAAAAAATAAAAAAATCAATTTGCAGAGAGAGAAGCAAGATGGTGGAAGACTAGGGGACCTCGTTTCATCTGGCCCCTTGAATTTAGCTAGATAAGTATCAAATCATTCTGAACACCCATGAATTCAACCTGAGATGTAAGAAAAGAATATCTTGAACTCTACAAGTGGAAAATGACCACTTTCTGCAAGGTAAGAGGTGCAGAGAAATGAATCTGAGGGGATATATCAGAAGATGGATGGCAGGGGGAGGGGGGAGGGAACCTCAGTAAGCTGGCTACTGGAAAGTGATATAGCCCCAGAGGGCAAAATCAGAACCCTTAGAAAGCTGCTTCAGTGAGAGACATCCTAGCCTGAAAGGGGCTCAGGTGATGAAAAGGGGCAAAATTCTAGGTGGGACAATGTGATCTCAGGATCCCCCAGAGTCACAGAAATAACGGGGGTGCCTGAACTGATAGAGTTCCCAAGCATTGGAGCAGAGAAACTGGTTACAGTCAGTGAGTCTAGGAGGGGCTCTCAGTTCAGTTCGCCATAAACTGTGAGCCACGGCTCCATCAGCTGACCTCTCTCTGTGTGGAGACCATGCAAAGGACAGGAACATGGGGCCCCTCTGCCTTCCCCCAGGAGGGGCAGAGGAGATATGCACACAACCGTGGCAACAGCTCTCAGGGAGGGAGCCCTGTGATGGACATTATCAAGCAACCATCCACCTCATGGCAGGGCAGAGTGGGTACACAGATGATTCAGTGACCACACTCACACCAGGGCCGTACAAAGTGCAGTAATATGTGACCCTCTGCCTTCCCCAGGAGGATCAGTGTGGATGCTCACTGCAGGAGTCTCCAGAGTCTGGCACACACAAAAGTGAAGGTCGTTTATCCCTGAGGGTTTACTGAAGAGAGGGGATTGTGATCTCTCAATTCTGGGGCTGGAGATCAGGGCACAGACATTTTTATTTTGATCCTCTGAAGAGGTGTAGAAAGCCTTCAGGGAACAAAAGCCACACAGAGGACCAGCTTACACTGAGCCCCACCTCTGGCAAGGGGCGGTGCAACACTGCTAAAGCAAAGACACCAGAGAAGCAGCACAGCAGGCCCCTCCCCCAGGACACCAACTGGAGGAACAGGTGCACAGCAATTTTCTGACCACACAAGACTGTAAAACTCCAGTGTTAGGGGAAAAGAGTATAGAATTTGAGGTTTTCCTCATGATTCATTTATCTTTCAGTTTAAAATTTTCCATTTTTTTCTTTTTTCCCTTTTCAAATAGTTTCTTATTTTATCAACTCTTTGTTTTTAAGCCTTTTTTAACTTTCATTTTTACATTTACATTTTATAGAAATATTCTTTATTTTTGGCTTCCTTTCACTATATTCAATTTTATTATAGTATATAGATTTTGTTTTCTTTATAATTTTGGGATTTAGTGCCCTCTAACACACAGCCCAAAATAGACTCAGGACCAACTAGATCAACCTATTTTGTCCACCCTGTGAAATTATATCCCTCCCCCCTTTTTTTTCTTTTTCTTTTTCTTCTTCTTCTTCTTTTCTTTTTTGGTTTCTGACCTCTTCGGATTTGTCTAGTGTATATTTTGCTTGGGTTGTGGCTGATATTTTTGATTCTGTTCACTCGTTCGTCCATTCTTCTCAGGGAAAAATGAATAGAAGGAGGAATTCACAAAAAAAGAAAGAACCAGATGTAATACTCTCTGCCACAGATTTAATTGATACGGATATAAGTAAAATGTCAGAGCTGGAATTCAGGATAACAATTATACAGTTACTAGTTGGACTTGAAAAATGCATAAAAGACACTAGAGAATCTCTTAGTGCAGAAATGAGATCTAGTCAATCCGGAATTAAAAATGCTCTGAGATGCAGTCTAAATTGGATGCTCTAATAGCTAGGGAAATGAGGCAGAAAGGAGAGTAAGTGACATAGAAGACAAGTTGATGGAAAGGAAGGAAGCTGAGGTAAAGAGAGAAAAACAAATAATAGGCCATGAGGAAGGCTTCAAGAATTCAGTGATGCTATAAAATGAACGAACATCAGAACTATCGGGGTGCCTGAGGGTGAAGAGAGAGAGAGCGGGGGTGGGGGTGGTTAGAAGGTGTATTTGAGCAAATCATAGCTGAGAACATCCCTATTCTGGGGAAGGAAACAGGCATTCATGTCTGATAGGTAGAGAAGACCCCTCTTAAGAGCAATAAAAATAACCAACACCCTGATATATAATAGTGAAGCTTGCAAATTTCAGAGATAAAGAGAAAAAAAACTGAAAGCAGCTTCAGACAAGAGGTTCCTAACGTACAGAGGTAGGAATATTATACTGGTATCAGACCTACCCACAGAGACCTGGCAGGCCAGAAAGGGCTGGCATGATATACTCATGTACTAAATGAGAAGAATATGCAGCCAAGAATACATTATTCAGCAAGGCTGTCATTCAGAATGGAAGGAGAGATAGAGTTTCCAGGACAAACAGAAAGTGAAAGAATATGTGACCACCAAGCCAGCCCTGCAAGAAATATTAAGGGGGATCCTATAAGTGAAGTAATAGCCCAAGAGTAACATAAACCAGAAAGAAACAGACAATCTACAGAAACAGGAACTTTACAGATAATACAATGGCACTAAATTCATATCTTTCAATATTAATCTGAATGTAAATGGGATAAATGCTCCAATCAAAAGACACAGGGTATAAGAATGGATAAAAAAGCAAGACCCATCCATATGCTGTATACAGGAGACTCACTTGAGACATAAAGACACCTCCAGACTGAAAGTGAGGGTGTGGAGAAATATTTATTATGCTAATGGACCTCAAAAGAAATCTGGAATAACAATCCTTATATCAAACTAGATTTCAAACCAAAGACTGTAGTAAGAGGTGAAGAGGGACACTATATCATACTTAAAGGGTCTACCCCATAAGAAGATCTAAAAATTATAATTACTTATGACCCTAATTTGGGAGCAGCCAATTATATCAACCAATTAATAACCAAACTAAAGAAATACATAAATAATAATACAATAATAGTAGGGGACATCAACACCCACTCACAGCAATGGACAGATTATTTAAGAGGAAGATCAACAAGGAAATAAGGGCTTTGAAAGACACATTGGACCAGATGGACTTCACAGATATATACAGAGCCTTCTATCCTAAAGCAACAGAATACACATTCTTCTCGAGGGCACATGGAACTTTCTCCAGAATAGATCACATACTGGGTCACAAATCAGGTCTCAAACAGTACCAAAAGATTGGGGTTATTCCCTCCATATTTTCAGACCATAGTGTTTTGAAACTTGAACTCAATCACAAGAGGAAATTTGGAAGGAACTCAAACACTTGGAAGTCAAAGAGCATTCTACTAAAGAATGAATGGGTTAACCAGGAAATTAAAGAAGAATTAAAAAAAAAATCATGGAAACTAATGAAAATGAAAACAACTGTTCAATATTTTTGGGATACAGCAAAAGGGAACTTAAGAGGGAAGTACACAGCAATACAAGCCTCTCTCAAAAAATTAGAAAAATCTCAAATACACGAGCTAACTATACACCTAAAGGAGCTGGAGAAATAACAGCAAATAGAGCCAAACACAGCAGGAGAAGAGAAATAATAGATTAGAGCAGAAATCAATGAAATATAATCTAGAAGAACTATAAAACAGATCAATGAAATTAGAAGCTGGTTGTTTGAAAGAATTAATAAGATTGATAAACCCCTAGCCAGATTTATCAAAAAAAAAAAAAAAAGAGAGAGAGAGAAAAGACCCAAATTAATAAAATCATGAATGAAAAAGGAGAGATCACAGCAAACACGAAGGAAATACAAACAATTTTAAGAACATATTATGGGCAACAATATGCCAAATTACAGAATTTGGAAGAAATGGATGCCTTCCTGGAAACTTATAAACTACCAAAACTGAAATAGGAAGAAATAGAAGATCTGAACAGACCCATAACTAGCAAGGAAATTGAAGTAGTAATCAAAAACCTCCATAAAACAAGATTCCAGGGCCAGATGGCTTCGGGGAGTTCTGCCAAACATTCAAAGAAGAAATAATACCTATTCTACTGAAGCTGTTTCAAAAAATAGAAATGGAAGGAAAACTTCCAAACTCATTCTATGAAGCCAACATTACCTTGATCCCCAAACCAGACAAAGATCCCCTCAAAAAGGAAAATGACAGACCAATATCCCTGATGAACATGGATGTCAACAAACTCGCCAAGATCCTAGCCAATAGGATCCAACAATACATTAAAAGGATTATTCACCATTACCAAGTGGAATTCATTCCTGATCTGCAAGGTTGGTTCAACATTCACAAATCAGTGTGATAAATCACATTAATAAAAATAAAGGAGAAGAATCATATGATCCTTTCAACTGATGCAGAAAAACCATCTGACAAAATACAACATCCTTTCTTGATTAAAACTCTACACAGTGTAGGGATAGAGGAAACATACCTCAATATCATAAAAGGCATATACCAAAAGCCCACAGCGAATATCATTCTCAATTGGAGAAAACTGAGGGCTTTTCCCCTAAGGTCGGGAACATGACAGGGATGCCCACTCCCACCACTGTTATTCAACGTAGTACTAGGAGTCCTAGCCTCAATAATCAGAAAACAAATAGAAATAAAATGCATTGAAATTGGCAAGGAAGAATTCAAACTCTCACTCTTCACAGATGGCATGATACTTTATGTGGAAAACCCAAAAGACTCCACCCCACAATTGCTAGAACTCATAAAGGAATTCAGCAATGTGGCAGGATAAAAATCAATGCACAGAAATCAGTTCCATTTCTATACACTAACAATGAGACTGAAGAAATAGAAATTAAGGAATTGATCCCATTTACAATTGCACCAAAAACCATAAGATACCTAGGAACAAACCCAACCAAAGAAAGGATATGTACTCTAAAAACTACATAACACTTATGAAAGAAATTGAGGAAGACACAGAGATGCAAAAACATTCCATGCTCATGGATTAGAAGAATAAATATTGTTAAATTGTCTTTGCTATCCAGAGCAATCTACATATTCAAAGCAATCCCTATCAAAATACCATAGAAATATTTCATGGAGCTGGAAAAATTAATCCTAAAATTTGTATGGAACCAGAAATGACCCTAAATAGCCAGAAGAATGTTGAAAAAGAAAACCAATGCTGGGGGAGATCACAATGACTGACTTCAAGCTATATTACAAAGCTATGATCATTAAGACAGCATGATACTGTCACAAAAACAGACATATAGACCATTGGAACAGAATAGTGAACCCAGATATGGACCCTCAACTCTATGGTCAACTAATCTTCAACAAAGCAGGAAAGAATATCCAATGGAAAAAGTCTCTTCAATAAATGGTGCTGGGAGAATTGGACAGCCACATGCAGAAGAATGAAATTGAGCCATTCTCTTACACCATACACAAAGATAAACTCAAAATGGATGAAAGACCTCAATGTGAGACAGGAATCCATCAAAATCTTAGAGAAGAACATAGGTAGTAACCTCTTTGACTCAGCCGCAGCAACTGCTTGCTAAACATGTCTCCAAAGGCAAAGGAAACAAAAGGAAAAATGAACCATTGGGACTTGATCAAGATAGAAAGCTTCTGCACAGCAAAGAAAGCAGTCTACAGAGCTAAAAGACAACCTACAGAATGGGAGAAGATATTTAGAAATGACATATCAGATAAAGGGCTGGTATCCAAGATCTATAAAGAACTTCTCAAACTCACCCCCCAAAAAAAAACAAAAAAAAACAAAAAACAAAAAAAAAAACCCAAAAAACACAAATAATCCAATCAAGAAATGGGCAGAAGACATGAACAGATATTTCTCTGTAGAAGACATATAAATGGCCAACAGACCCATGAAAAAATGCTCAACATCACTTGTCACCCAGGAAATACAAATCAAAACCACAATGAGATACCAGCTTACAGCAATCAGAATGGCTAAAATTAACAAGAGGGGAAACAAATGTTGGCGAGAATGTGGAGAAACGGGAACCTCTTACACTGTTGGTGGGAATACAAACTGGTGTAGCCAGTCTGGAAAAGAGTATGGAGGTTCCTGAAGAAATTAAAAATAGAGCTACCTTAGACCTAGCAATTGCACTATGAGGTATGTACCCCAAAGATACAGATGTAGTGAAATGAAGGGGCACCTGCACCGCAGTGTTGATAGCGGCAATGTCCACAGTAGCCAAACTGTTGAAGGAGTCAAGATGTGGAATGGATAAAGAAGATGTGGTATATATACACAATGGAATATTACTCAGCCATCAGAAGTGATGAACACTTATTGTTTACATCGACATGGATGGAACTGGAGGGTTTTATGCTAAGTGAAATAAATCAATCAGAGAAAGAAAATTATCATATTGTTTCACTCATATGTGAAATATAAGGAAAAAGTACTGAGGACTGTAAGGGAAGGAAGGGAAAAGTGAATGGGCAGAAATCAGAAAGGGAGACAAACCATGAGAGACCCTTAACTATGGGAAACAAACTGAGGGTTGCTGAAGGGGAGGTGGGGGGGGGGATGGGAACTGAGTGATGGGCATTAAGGAGGGCACATTGTGTGATGTGCACTGGGTGTTATATGCAACTGATGAATTGTTGAACACTACATCTGAAACTAATGAGGTACTATGTGGTGGCTAATTGAATTTAAATTAAAAAATCAATTTGCAATAGTATTGTAATAGCATTGTATGGTGACAGATGGTAGCTACACTTGTGATGAGCATAGCATAGAGTATATACTTGTCAAATCATGTTGTACACCTGAAACTAATGCAACATTGTCAACTACTCTTTAAAACTTTTAAAATGATTTTAGTTTTATTGATGTTTTCTACTTTTTTATGGTTTCTACTTCACTTATTTTCACTGTTATTATTTCCTTCTTTCTACAACCTTTAGGTATCATTTATTCTTTCTCCAGTTCCTTGTGGTGTGAAGCTAGGTTACTTATTTGAGGTCATTCTTTTTTCTTGATGTAGGCATTTATGCTATAAACTTCCGTCTTAAAACTACATCTTCTGCAACCCATTAAGTCTTATTTGACCCACTGAATGTTCAGAAGTGTGTTGTTTTATTTCCACATATTTATGGGTTTTCCAATTTATTCACTATTATTGATTTCTAATTTCATACCACTATCATCTGAAAAGATATATAATATGAATTCAATCTTCTTAGATTTGTTAAATTTGCTTTGTGAGTTTACATGCTATCTATCTTGGAGAAAGTTCTGTACATACTTCTGAAGAATGTGTTTTCTGCTGCCATTGAATGGATTGTTCTGTATATGCTTTTTGGTACGTTTTGTCTATAATATTCAAAGTCCATTTTTTCTTTATTGATTTTCAGTCTGGATGATCTACACATTTTTATAAATGGGCTATTAACGTCCCCTATTATTATTGTATTGCTATTTCTCCCTTCAATTCTGTTATTATATAATTTACATATTTAGGTGCCCTGATACAGTGTGCATATGTGCTCTTGATATTTGACACCTTTTATCATTTTATAATGACCATCTTTGTTTCTTGTTACTGATTTTGACTCGAAGTCTATTTTTGTTCAATATAATTTTTGACACTTCTGCTATCATTCACTTATTATTTGAATGTAATATTCTTGTCCATGCTTTTACTTTTATTTTATGTGTGTCCTCAAAGGCTAAAGTGAATCTCTTATAGGCAGCATATTTTTGTATCTTTTTGATTTACCCATTCAGACAGTCTATGTTTTTTGATTGGAGATTTTAATCCAATTACATTCAAGGTAATTATTGATAGGTAAAGGTTTACTATTGTTATTTTTTCATTGTTTTCTGACTATTTTGTAGTTCTTTTGTTACTTTCTTCCTCTTTTGTTGTCTTCTTTTGCATGATTTGATACTTTTCGATATCGGTATGCTTTGATTCCTTTCTTAAAAAATCTTTTCTATATCTACTACATTTTTAAAAATATTTTTTGTGGTTACTATTAGACTTACATAAAACATCCTATAAACATAACATAACATTTAAATTGATAACAATTTAATTTATGCTGCACACAAAAATTCTACCCTTGAACTACTTTTCCCTCACACATATTATTTATTTATTTATTTATTTTTATTTTTAAAGATTATTTTTATTTGAGAAAGAGAGAAGGAGAGAGAGAGAGCACAACAGGGTGAGCAGCAGAGGAAGAGGGAGAAGCAGGCTCCCCGCTGACCAGGGAGCCTGATGCAGGGCTGTATCCCAGGACCCTGGGACCATGTCCTAAGCTGAAGGCAGATGCTCAACTGACTGAGCTACTCAAGTGTCCCTCCCTCACACTACATATTTTATATATGGTGTATCCACTAACACAGTATTTTAGCTACAGTTATTTTATGACTATTTTCTTTTAAGTAGCATATCATAGTTAAAATAGATTTATGTACCACCATAGAGTATTCAAGGTACTCTGATTTACACTATATTTTTACCTTTTGGTACTTTTTATATTTTCTTATAGTTTCATGTTGTTGGTGTCCTTTCAGTTCAACTTGAAGGCCTATCTGCAGCATTTCTTTAAAGTTGGTCTAGTTGTGATGAACTCCAACAGCTTTTGTTTGACTAGAAAATTCTTCTTATTTATTTATTTTTTATTACTGAAGGAGAACTTTACTGTGTATTCTTCTTTTTTTCATTCTTTCAGCCCTTTGAATTTGTTGATATCATCTCTCCTGGCCTTCAAGTTTATGTTGTAAAGTCCAATAATAGACTTACGGGGATCTCCTTGTATGTGTTTTTGTACTTTTAAAATTATCTCTTTGTTTTTGATTTTATACAGTTTTATTATAGTGTGTTTTGGAGAAGATTTTCCTGGGATCAAAATTGAGAGGTGTCTATGAGCTTCATGAAATTGGATGTCTCAGTCTTTCCCCAGACTTGTGAAGTTCTCAACAATTATTTCTTTAAATAAACATTCTGCCCCTTTTTCCCTCTTTTCTTCCTCTGGTTCTCCAATAATGCATAGATTGTTAATGACATTCCGTATTTCATGTTGGCCTTCCTCTCTCTTTGATTTTTTTTTTTTTTTTTTTTGCTTCTCTGACTGGATTATTTCAAGTGCCTTGTGTTCAAGTCATTGATTCTTTTATTTTGGTTGGGTCTCCTTTTTGGCGCTCTCTATTGCACTCTTCAGTTTAGTCATTTCTTCAACTCTAATTTCTGTTTCATTTTTTAATGGTTTGTATTTCTTTGTTGAACTTTTCATTTTGTTTATGCATTATTTTCCTAATTTTGTTCGGTTTTCTATCTGTGTTTTCTTGTAGTTCACTGAATTTGTTTAAGATTATAATTCTGAATTACTTCTCAAGCAGTTTATAGATCTCAATTTCTGTAGATTTACTGATTGGAACTTTATTAGTTTCATTTGGTGCTGTATGTTTCATATTGATGATCCTTGTGGACTTTCATTGGTGCTTTCACACTTGAAGAAATAGGCACCTCTTCCAATCTTTACAGACTGGTTTCAGCAGTAATGCCCTTTATCAAACAGCCTATCCAGAGTTTCTGGATGGGTCAGCAGATGATATACACAGGTAGTCTGCTGCTAGAGTCCTTTGGTGAGCAGATATGGTGTCTGGATTAGAAGGTGGTTTTGCCTGTTGCCTGGGTCCATTCAGGTGGACCTGGATCCTGGGTCTACTGGGGTGGACCTCTAACTTGAGTTCACAGGGTGAACTTGTAGCTTGAGTTCACAGTGGTGGGCCTGGAATCTGAATCCACATGGGAAGGCCTGGATCCTGGGTAAATAGGAGTCAACCTGGCACGGGGGGCCTGGTAAATGAGTTAATGGGAATAGTCTTGGTGTCTGGATCCATGGGTGGCAGTTGGAGGCTGAATCCTTAGAGGTCAGCCCATTACTAGGGCTTGCCTTGAGACTGAGCCTGCAGGAGATAGCCTATAGGCTAGGTTCATGGGGGTTATCCTGGGACTGGGGTGACCCTGAAGACTGGGGTTGCTGGACCCAGCCTGATACTAGAGTGCACAGGGAACCTAGGCCCATGGAGCCACTTTGAAGCTTGGGTTTGTGGGGACCAGGTTGGTGCTGGGGTTAGCCTATAGCATGGGGATTCAGGTAGAAGTCTGGTGACTAGGTACATACTGACTAGACTTGTGCTGGGGTGGTCTAGGAGCAATGTTTTTCAGGAGATGGTTTGGAAGTTGGTCTGCAGAGCCTAGCCTGGAGCTTAAAGGTCCAGGAACCTGGGGTCATTGTAGTCTACCTAGAGTCTGGGGCCATGTGGGGTGGTTTGACACTGTTGATGGATTGGTGAAGGGTAATATCAGGTGCTTACTTAACTCTCTATCCTCCATGGAAAAGATGTGTCTCTCCTTGCTGGTTTACCCAGGTTTGGAGGAAGGATGATGGGTATAAAGTGAAACTTTCTTTCCTACCCTCTTCAATGTATCTTTTTTTTAAATCTGTGTTCCACCAGGTGCAATTACCCTTTACTCAGAATCTTTGTCTTGTGAAGGTATTTTTGTACAAAAGTAGTTGCTCAAGTTGATTTGGTTATTTGTAACCTTTCTATGGTCCCATACAAATTGTAGGATATATTTTTTTCTATTTCTGTGATAAATGTTAATGGAATTTTGTAAGGTATTTCATTAAATCTGTATATTTCTTTGGTACTATGGGCATTTTACAATATTAGGTTTTCCAATTTATGAACATGGGATGACTTTTGATTTATTCGTATTTTTCAATTTTTAATCAATATCTTATAGCCTTCAGTGTTCAAATCTTCCACTTAGTTGGTTAAATGTATTACTAAGTATTTTATTTTTTGGTGCTATGTCAATAAGATTGCTTTCTTAATTTCTATTTTTTACATTTTTGTTTTAATCCAGTTAGCTAACTACCATGTTATATTAGTTTTAGGTGTACAACGTAGTGATTCAACAATTCTGTTGTTATATCATCAGCTACTGCTCATCATAACAAGTGCACTCCTTAATCCTCATCACCTTTTTACCCCAAAACCCACACCACTCCCCTCTGGTAACCATCAGTTTCTTCTCTATAGTTAAGAGCTTGTTTCTTGGTTCATTCATCTCCCTATATCTCTCTCTTTTTTCACTTTGCTCATTTGTTTTCTTTCTTAAATTCCACATACAAGTGAAATCATATAGTATTTCTCTTTCTCTGACTGGCTTATTTCACTTAGCATAATACTCCCTAGCTCCAACCACTTCATTGCAAATGGCAAGATTTCATTCTTTTTTATGGCATATATATATAATATTTGTATATATTTATGGTATATATATTATATATTTTATATTATATACATTTTATTTTATATACAATATATACATTATATATATATGTATGTGTATATATATGTATATATATAATCACAAATTCACAACTTCTTTATCCAATTATCAATCCATAGACAATTGAGCTGCTTCCATATCTTGGCTACTATAAATCGTGCTGCAATAAACATAGGGGTGCATGTATCCCTTAGAATTAGTATTTTTGTATTCTTTGGGTAAATACGTAGGAGTGCAATTGGTGGGTTGTAAGGTAGTTCAATTTTAACTTTTTGAGAAACATTGGTACTGTTTCCCAGAGTAGCTGCACCAGTTTTCATTCCCACCAACAGTGCAAGAGTTCCCTTTTTTCCACATCCTCGCCAAAACATGTGGTTTCTTATGTTGTTGATTTTAGCCATTCTGACAGGTGTGAGGTGATATCACAATGTAGTATTTTAATTGAAAATTTTCTGTGTGTGTGTGAGTTGTATAAGTTCTTTATATATTTTGGATATTAACCTCTGATTTGTCATATCATTTGCATACTTTCTCCCATTCCACAGATAGCCTTTTAGTTTTCTGGATGGTTTCCTTCACTGTGCAGGAGCTTTTTATTTGATGTAATCTCAATAGTTTATTTTTGCTTTTGTTTCCCTTGCCTCAGGAGATATATCTAGAAAAAAAAGTTTCTATGGTCAATGTCAAAGAGGCTCTTGTGTGTGTTCTCTTCTAAAATTTTTATGGTTTTAGGATTCATGTTTAGGTCTTTGATCCATTTTGAATTTATTTTTGTGTATGGAGTAAAAAGTGGTCCAGTTTCATTCTTTTGAATGTGGCTGTCCAGTTTTTCCAACACTATTTACTGAAGAGACAGTCCTTTTCCCACTGGATATTTTTTCCCTGCTTCATTGAAGATTAATTGACCATATAATTGTGGGTTTATTTAGAAGTTTTCTATTCTGTTTCATTAATCTATGTGTGTATTTTTGTGAAAGTATCATATTGTTTTGATCACTACACCTTTGTAATATAACTTGATGTCCAGAATTGTGATGCCATCTGCTCTTATTTTTCAAGGTTTTTGGTTATTCAGGTATTTTGTGGTTACATACAAATTTTGGAATTATTTGTTTTAGTTCTGTGAAAAATACTGATGGTATTGAGGTGTCTGGGTGGCTCAGATGGTTAAGCAGCTGACTCTTGACTTTGACTCAGGGCATGATCTCAGGGTCCTGGGATCGAGCCCCATGTTGGGCTCCATACTTAGTAGGAAGTCTGCTTGAGCATTCTCTCTCTCCTTCTCCCTCTGTCTCTCCTTAGGCTCATGCTCTTTCTTTCTCTCTCTCAAATAAATAAATACATATTTTAAAATGCTGATAACATTTTGATAAGGATTGCATTCAGTCTGTAGATTGCTTTGGCAGTATAGACATTTTAAGAATATTTGTTCTTCCAATCGATCAACATGGAATGTCTTTCCATTTCTTGGTGTCCTCTTCAATTTCATTCATCAGTGTTTTGCAGTTTTCAGAGTACAGGTCTTTCAATCCTTTGGTTAGTTTTATTCCAATGTATCTTATTATTTTGGGTGCAATTGTAAATGGGATTCTTTTCTTAATTTCTCTTTGTCCTGCTTCACTAGTGGTGTATAGCAATGCTGCACATTTATGTACATTGATTTTGTTTCCTGTGACTTTACTGAATTTGTTTATCACTTCTAGCAGCTTGTTGTTGGTGGAGTCATTAGGATTTTCTATATATAGCATGTCATCAGCAAATGGTGAAATTTTACTTCTTCCTTACTGATTTGTGTGCTTTTTATTTGTTTTTGTTGTCTGATTGCTTTGGCTAGTATTTCCAGTACTATGTTGAATAACAGTGGTGAGAGTGGACATCTTTGTCTTAGTCCTTACTTTAGTGGGAAAACTCAGATTTTCCCATTAGTTATTAGCTGTGCATTTCTCATATATGGCTTTTATTATGTGGAGGTATGTTCCTCCAATCCTACTTTATTGAGGGTTTTTTATCATGAATGGACATTGTACTTTGTCAAATGGTTTTCTGTGTCTACTGAAATGATCATATGGTTCTTATCCATTCTCTTAATGATGTAATATATCACATTGATGATTGATTTGGAAATATTGAACCACACTTGCTACCCAGGAATAAATCCCATGTGATTGTGGTGAATAATTCTTAAAATATATTGTTTAATATGATTTGCTAGTATTTTATTATTTTTATATCCATGCTTATAAGGGAATTTGGACTGTAATTCTCTTTTTCAGTGGTGCCTTTATCTGCTTTTGGTATCAGTATAATGCTGGCCACATCCAATGAATGTGAAACATTTCCTTCCTTTTTTTTTTTTTTTTTTTTTTTTTACTTTTGGAATAGTTTGAAAAGAATAGATATAATTCTTCTTTAAATGTTTGGTAGAATTCAACTGTGGAGTGATCTGGTCCTGAACTTTCACTTTTTGGGAAGTTTTGGATTACTGACAATTTCTTTGCTTGTTACCAGTATGTTAAAATTTTCTATTTCTTTCTATTTCAGTTTTGGTAGTTTCTATGTTTCTAGGAATATATCTCACTCTTGGATGTCCAATTTGTTGGCATATAGTTTTTCATAATATTCTCTTATGATTCTTTGTATTTCTGTGGAGTTGGTAGTTATTTCTCACCTCTCATTTGTGATTTTATTTATTTGGATCATTTCTCTTTTTTTCTTGATAAGTCTGTCTAGATGTTTATCAATTTCATTGATTTTTTTCAAAGATCAATCAAGTTCCTGGATTCATTGATCTAATGTCTTCTTAGTTTCTATATCATTTATTTCTGCTCTTATCTTTATTTCCTTCTTACTTATGCCTTTAGGTTTGGTTTGTTGTTCTTTTTTAACTCTTAGGTGTAAGGTTACATTGTTTATTTGAGATTTTTCTTGCTTCTTGTGGTATGCCTGTATTGCCATAAATTTCCCTCTGAGAATTGCTTTTGCTACATCCCACAGGTTTGGGGCCATTGTTTTCATTTTTATTTGTTGCCATGTATTTTTTTTTTAATTTCTTCTTTGATTTCATGGTTGACCCAATCATTGTTTAGTAGCACATTGTTTAAACTCCATGTCTTTTGGTTGTTCCAATTTTTTTTTTTCTTGCAGTTGACTTCAAGTTTCATAGGATTATAGTCAGAAAAGATGCATGGCATGCTCTCTATCTTTTTGTACTTGTTGAGACCTGATTTGTAACCTAATATGTGATCTATTCTGGAGAATGTTCCATGTACACTTGAAAAGAATGTGTATTCTGCTCTTTTAGGATGGAATGTTCTGAATATATCTGTTAAATGCATCTGGTCCATTGTGTCATTAAAGGCATTGTTTCCTTGTTGATTTTGTGCTTAGACGATTGGTCTGTTGATGTAAGTGGTTTGTTATAGTCCCCAACTACTCTTATATTACTAGCAATCACTTTCTTATGTTAGTAATTATTTGTTTTATATATTTAGGTGCTCCCATGATAGGTGCATAGATATTTACAATTGTTAAATTTTCTTGTTGTATTGTCCCCTTTATTATTATATAGTATCCCTCTTTGTCTCTTGTTACAGTCTTTGGTAAGTCTAGGTTCTCTGATGTAAGTATTGTTACTTCAGTTTCCATTTGACATACATTTCTGTGAAAGATATTTCTCCATCCCCTCTCTTTCATTCTGCAGGTGTCTTTAGGTCAAAAATGAGTTCTTTTAGGCAGCATACAGATAGGTCTTGTTTTCATAAACATTCGGTCACCCTATGTCTTTGATTGAGGAGTTAAGTCCATTTACTTTCAAAGTAATTACTGATAGATATGTATTTATTCCTACTTTATTACTTGTTTTGTGTTTTCTTTCTGAAGATTTTGTCTGATCATTTCTTATATTTCTCTTTCAAGTTTTGCTGATTTTCTTTAGTGATGTATTTGGATTTCTTTTTATTCTTTGCATGTTTATTAATGATTTTTGATATACAGTTACCATTAGGTGTGTATATAAACTCTTCTGTCTATATTAAGTTGATTGTCATTTAAGTTTGAATCCATTCTTTTCTCCTCTCCTCCCCATATTTTAGGTATATGTTATTATTATATTTTATATCATTTTTTGTGAGTTCCTTGACTGATTTTTTACATAAATATTCATTTTCACTGCTTTTGTGTTTACTACCTTTATACTGTCTCTTTTAGTCTCTCCTTTCCATTCACAGTGTCCCCTTTAATATTTCTTCCAGGGCTGGTTTAGTGTTCATGAACTCCTTTAATTTTTGTTTGTCTAGGAATCTCTTTATCTCTACTTCTATTCTGAATAATAGCCTTGCTGGAGAGACTATTCTTGGCTGCAGATATTTCCCGTTCTGCACCTTGAATATATCATGCCACTCTCTTCTGGCTTGCAAAGTTTCTGTTGAAAAATCTCCTGCCAATCTTATGTATTTTCCTTGTAAGTTACTGACTTCTTTTGTCTTGTTGCTTTTAAGATTTTTTTCTTTATCACTATATTTTGCAAATTAAATTATAATATATCCTGGCATGGGTCTACTTTGGTTGATTTTGATGGGCTTTTTCTCTGCATCCTGGATCTGGATATCTGTTTCTTTCCCCAGATTAGGGAGGTCTTCAACAATTATTTCTTCAAACAAATTCCCTACTCCCTTCTCTCTCTTTTCTTTTTGGACTTCTATACTATGGAAGTTATTATATTTGATAAGGTCACTGATGTCTCTTAGTCTATTCTTGCTTTGCATAATTCATTTTTCTATCTTTCGTTGGTTATTGTCCATTACTTTGTCTTCTAGGTCACTAATTTATTCCTCTGCTTCTTCCATCCTGCTATTGATGCCACCTAGCAAGTATCTCATTTTGTATTTTGAGATTTTTCTCTCTGCTATGTTATTCTTTATATCTATATTAAGAGCCTCACTCATGTCTTCCACTCTTTCATCAAATCCAGTGAGTGTCCTCGTGATTATTGCTTTAAATTCTCGATGAAGCTTGTTACTTATATCTGTTTCACTTTGATCTCTGGCCATAGGTTTGCCTTATCTTTCATTTGGTATAAATTTCTCTTGTCTCCTCCTTATGTCTGCCTCTTTGTGTCTCTTTCTGTGTATTAGAAAGTAAGTCATGTCTTATACTCTTGAAAGTAGTGATTTTATGAAGAGGAGGTCATGGAATACCCTGCAGTGTGGTATACTCTGTTTACCAGAACATGGCACTTCAGAAGAGTATCCTATGTGAGTTGCTTATACTCTGCTTTTGTGCCTGAGCCACTTGTCCTTTCAGTACAGTCATCTGCACTGAGTGCCGACCGTTATGGGCCATGGTTGCTCTCTGTGGTGTTAGTGGGACCCACCTAGGCCAGCTCTGAGGGGGCATGCCCACCCTAGAACATAGGAGCAGGGTGGTAGTGTGAAAGTAAAATTTGCACTGTGCCACTAGTCTTATGCCTGATCCTCTGAAACTCTGTAGCATCTGGGGGATGTGTGCCAGGGCAGCCTGGGGCATGGGTGAATGGTGGCAGCTAGGTACCCAGCATTTGGACCTGGTGTGAGATAGTGTGTGGGAGTAAGTGTGGCTAACTACTGTGCTGCAACTGGGTGGTGCATGCAATCACAGTTGTGCATCTGGAGGCTGGGCTGGGCACATAGACAGCTTTGACAAGATTTGCCATGAGCACTTGGTGTAGACTACAAGTATTTGTGCAGCTCTGCCTCCTGCAGGTGTCTCCACCTGTGTTTATGCTGGGGGTGGGAGAGGGAAATGGTGCATGCCAGCCCCCTCATTTTCAAAGAACTCCCTTAACATGCTCTGAAAGCCGTATGAACAGATCAGTCTCCTGTTTACCCCGGCATTGTGTAAACTGCTATTTTTTATGTTGCTTCTCCTCACAGGCTGCTGCCTCTTTAAGGGCAGTGGTCCAGGTGTCATTTGTCCTCCCAGTTCATCCAGTGCTGAGTGAGCTGAATTTTAAAGCTCTAGTCTCCATGTCCCACTTGGTTTTACAAACTCATGAAATTCAGGCCCTCTTTTTTTTTAAAAGCCAAGTGTTGTAGGGATTAGTCTTCCCCTGTGAGTGTCCTGGTGCAAGGGCCCATTTCTCTGTCTTTCTACCTGTGCAGCTCCATCCCTCCTGTTGGCAGCCACCCTCTACCTTTATGACCTTCCTAAACTTTCTGATGCAGCTTCTTCTCTATATTTAGTTGTGGTGTTAGTCCTGACAATCTTTGTGTTTCTCTCTGGTTTATTGACTTGGATGTGGATGATATCCAATTGTAAACATGAAATAAGGTGAGCTTAGGGTCCTCCTAACTCTGCCATCTTCCCTCTACATAGTCTTGCTTTCTTAATTTATCTTTCAGATACTTTGTTGTTAGTGTATAAAAGCATCACTAATTTTTACATGTTGATTTTGTATCCTACAACTTTACTTAATCTTTTTATTATCTCTAACACTTTTTGGTAGAGTCTTTAGGGTTTTTTTTTAATAAAATTTCATGTCATCTGCGGAGACAATTTAACTTCTTCCTTTCTGATTTAACGTTTTTAATTTATTTTTTTCTGCCTAATTGCTCTGGCTAGAACGTCCTGTACTATGCTGAATAGAAGTGACAAGAGTGAGCACCCTTGTCTTGTTCTTCATCTTAAAGGAAACAAATTCAGATTTTAAAACTGAATATTATGTTTACTGTGGGTTTCTCTAACAACAGCCACAATTGTCTATAAAAGCTAACAATACTATAGCCTTAAGATTTCCATTACAATTTATAAATATTCAGACATTCTTTTTCACCTATAAATGGCAACTTCACAAAATCAATACCTTGGTAATTAATTTCTCTTGTGAAAGCAGTTTTCATATTTTAAAATATAATTTTAGCATGTACTTTGTAGGTGAGACACATTTCTATAAGCACAGAAATTTTCATCAAACACTAAGTCACTAATAATTTTAGTATATGCTTTTCCTATGGTAAGTCTACTTGGTGATATCCAAATGAAATATGATATAAGAAAATTAAGTCTGAGGAGAGGGAAGATGGGGGGGTAGGAGACACTTGGCTCATCTCATGCAATGAACACAACTAGATAAATATTGAATCATCCTAGAAGTATCCCAGAAATCAACCTAAAGACTGACAGAACCAAGTCCACAACTAAAGGGATAGAAGAAGCCACACTGAAGAATTTAGCAATCATGGAGATATGTTTTAGGAAAGAAATGGGTCACAAGTGCTACAGAGGGGAAGGAGCTGTGGTCACAGAGAAGGGTGAGAGAGAGTAGAAAACACAGGGGAATGCATAAGGAGAACATATCTTCAAAGCCATTGGCTGGAAAATGAGAAGGGCTGAATTTTGTGAGTTCTTGCAACCAGTGGGGTTTAAAGCCTTGAGTTTTAAAGGTCAGTGGGTTTGGCTGGGATAGAGCCCAGAGGGCACTGTGCTCCTCCTGGAGATAAAGTTGGAAAAGAACAAAACAAAACAAAACAAAACAAAACAAAACAAAACAAAAAAAGGAGCATACAGCTTGGAAACCAATTTGTAAAGTGCCTGGGGCACACGAGAAGCAGATTATTCACTTTTCAGAGCCCTTCCATTAAGGCAGCATTCACAGAGATGCATCTCCAGAAACAAAGGATCCGGCTAGTGCCATTTCCCTCCACTGTCTCTCAGCATAAACACAGAGCCACCTCTGGAAAGCAGCACAGCTTGGACACAGGCTGCTTAACTTTCTTATACCAAGCCCCACACCCCTGTACTCTGGTAGGACTACCCTTCTCAGTTAAGTTTGCGTTAGTCCCAGCACAGAAGGACAATCAACCAGAAGACCAGAACAAGTCACCACATACACCAGGTCTTCCAATCAGAGAGTTTTGCAGGGCTTCAGTTCTAGTGGAAATGGTATCATGTCTCATTTCAAAAGCAGACCAGAGCACACCTAATTAAAACTTGCCACATTCAGGCCATGGACCAACCTCTGCCCACAGCAGCCAAGGAGAGCCTCTGCAGAAAACTCTCCTGAAGGATAGAGCAAACAAAACACAATAGCAGAGTGCACACAGCACACACCAGAGACACTCTCTGATGCACCAGGTCTTGGACAGTACATGACTTCTTCATAAGGCCATTACTTTCAGGAGCAGGAGACATAACTGCCTTTTCTAACACAGAGAAGAAGGCAGAGACTCAGACAAAATGCCAAGATGGAGGAATCCATCCCAAATAAAGAACAAGATAAGGCCACAGCCAGAGAGCTAAGAGAAACAGATATAAGTAATATGCCTGAAAGAGAATTTAAACCAATGATCATCAAGATACTCCCTGGGGTTGAAATAAGAATTGAAGACATGAATGAGACCCTTACCACAGAGATAAAATAGGTATAAAAGAATGAATCACAGATGAAAATTAAATAAACAAGTTTGGAAACAGGCTTGATGCAATGAACAGCCGGCAGGAAGAAGCAGAAGAATGAGTTAGTGATATGGGAGACAAAATAATGGAAAATAATGAAGCTGTCAAAAGAGAGAAAGAATTATGGAACACGAGAATAGACTTAGAAAACTCAGTGACTCCATCAAATGTAATGACATTAATATTATAGGTATCACAGAAGAAGCACAGAGACAAACTGGGGGAAAAAAAATTATTTGAAGAAATATGGCTGAAAATTTCCCTAAATTAGGGAAGGAAATGGACATCCAGATCCAGGAAGTACAGCAAACTTCCCCCAAAATCAAGAAAAGCAGGCCAAAACCAAGACATATTTCAATTAAATTTACAAATTATAATGATAAAAAAATCTTAAAAGTAACAAAACAAAAAAATCCTTAACTTACAAAGGAAGACCCATAAGGCTAGCTGGATATTTCACAACAGAAACTTTGCAAGCCAGAAGGTAGTGGCATGATATATTCAAAGTGCTGAGTGGGAAAAATCTGCAGCCAGGAATATTCTATCCAGCAAGGCTATCATTCAGAATAGAAGGAGAGATAATGAGTTTCCCAGACAAACAAGAACTAAAGGAGTTTGTGACTACTTAACCAGTTCTGCAAGAAATATTTAAGTGGAAGGACGCCTGGGTGGCTCAGTCGTTAAGTGTCTGCCTTTGGCTCAGGTCATGATCCCAGGGTCCTGGGATCGAGTCCCACATCAGGCTCCTTGCTCAGTGAGGAGCCTGCTTCTCCCTCTGCCTCTGCTGCTCCCCCTGCTTGTGCTCTCTCTCTCTCTGACAAATAAATAAAAATCTTTAAAAAATAAAAAAGAAATATTTAAGTGGAAAGGAGAGATAAAAAATAATGAAGACAAGAAGGGATCAGGGTAAATTTCCAGAAACAAAGTCAAAACAGTAAGAAAATTGCAATAAGTACATATCTATCTTTGTAAATGTACTAAGTGCTTCAATCAAAAAAACAAAATGTATCAGAAGAAATTTAAAAAAAAGATCCATTAATATGTTGTTTACAAAGGACTCATTTTAGACCTAAAGTCACCTGCAGATTGAAAGTGAGTGGATGGAGAAACATTATGTAATGCAAATGGATGTCAAAAGAAAGCCGGAGTAGCAATACTGATACTGGACACATTAGACTTTAAAACAAAGACTGTAAGAGATAAATAAGAGCACAATATCCCAGGACCCTGGGATCATGACCTGAGGCAAAAGCAGATGCTTAACCGACTGAGCCATCCAGGGGCCCCCACCCTATGCTTTTTAATTGGAACATTTAGTTCATTTACATTTAAAATAAGTATTGATAGGTATGTACTTATTGCCATTTTGTTGTTTTTTTATTTGTTTTTTGTTTTTTTGGGGTTTTTTTGGTAGTTCTCTTTCCTTTCTCTTTCTCTTGCTTTATTCCCTTGTAATTTGATAACTTTCTTTAGTGTCATGGTTATATTCCTTTTTTATTTTTTTATGTGTGTCTATTATAGGTTTTTAATTTGTTATTACCATGATGCTTATTTTTAACATTCTCTGTATATAGCAGCCTGTGTTAATGGTTGCTTAAGTTCAAAAGAATTTTAAAAGCAATACATTTTTTTACTTTCCCTTCCACATTTTATGTATTTGATGTCATATTTTACATCTTTTTTTTATTTTGTGTATCCCTTAAATAATTTTAATATAATTAATTTTACTGCTTTTGTCTTTCAATCTTCATACTAGCTTTATATGTGATTGATCTATTACCTTCATGCTGGCTTTCACAAGTAAAGTTTTTTTTTTCTTTCATATTTTCCTTACTTCTAGTTATGGCCTTTTCCTTCCATTTAAAGAGGTCTCTTTAACATTTTTTTGTAAGACCAGTTTAGTTGTGATGAACTCTTTTAATTTTTGTTTCTCTGGGAAACTGTATTTTCTTCAGTTCTGAAATTGACCCTGCCAGGTAAATTAGTGTTGGTTGTAGGTTTTCTCCTTTTAGCACTTTGAATATATCATGCCACTTTCTTCTTGCCTACAAAGTTTCTGCCAAAAATCAGAAAATCAGTTCTGCAAATTATGGCATTTTCCTTGTATGTAACTGTTTGCTTTTCTCTTGCTACTTTTAAGATTCTGCCTTTATCTTTAATTTTTGCCATTTTAATTATTATTTGCAATTTATTATGTGTTTCCATGTGGACCTTCTTGGGTTTATCTTGTTTGGGTCTGTCTGTGCTTCCTGAATTGGATGTCTATTTCTTTCCCCATATTATGGAAGTTTTTAGCTATTATTTCTTCAAATAATTCTTCTGTCCCCTTTTATCTTTCTTCTTTTTCTGTGGCTTCTATAATGTGACTGTTATTACACTTGACATTGTTTTAGAATCCTCATTTTCTAAAATCTTAAAATTTTTACTTTTACTTTCTTCTACCCTGTCTTCCAGATTGCTGATTTATTCTTCTGCATCCTCTAATCTGCTGTTGATTTCCTTTAGTATATATTTAAATTTCAATTATTGTATACTTCTGCCTTGACTGGTTCTGTTTTTTTTATTTTATTTCTCTTTCTGAAGTTCTCATTGAGGTAATCCACCTTTCTCTCAAGTCCAGTGAGTATTTTTGTGACCATTACTTTGAACTCTTTTTCAGGTATAATGCAGATCTTCATTTTGTTTAGTTTCTTTGGCGGGGAGGGCAGTATGTGCTTGTCTTTTTCTTTCATTTGGATCATATTCCTCTTTTTCCTTATTTTAGAATCTCTGGATTTTTTAGTATGTATTAGGTAGGTCAGCTACATCATCTCCTTGTCTTAAAAGTAGTGACTTATATAGAAGGATGTCCTGTGCTGCCCACTAGTGCAGTCCCCTGTGCTCACTAGCACCAGGCACTCCAGACTTGCCTTCTGTGTGGGTTGCATGCACTCTCTTATTGTGGCTAGTCAATGACTGCTATGGGCATTCTGGTGGTGACACTAGCCTTTGGCCCAGTTATCTGCAAAGACCTGCCATTACTGTTATGGATACATTGGTGAGCAGGGCCTACCCCTGACATACATTGGTGAGAGATCCTCCTCCATCCACTGTGGGTGTGCTGGTGGAAAGGGCCAGCCCTTAGCCCAGCTGTCTACAATAACACACTTCTACTGCTGTGGATGCACTGGTAGGCAGGACTTTCCCCTTGGCATGATTAATCAAAAGATCCAATTCTAGCCACTGCCAACACACTGATGGCTGGAGCTAGCACCCAGCACAGCTGAGTGAGAGACCTGGCTGTAGCTACTGTGTGCATGCTGGTCAGTGGGGCTAGCTCCCCCCACCCTCCATAGGGCAGAAGTCACTATGGAGGGGTGACATTTCTGTCTTGGGTTGCCTGCTCAGTGTGGCAGGGTGGTAATCACTCTGGGGAAATACCAGTCCCAACTGAGGCTGCTTGCCAGGTATGGTATAATAGGAGCTGTTTTGGAGGTATGCCTGCTGGGGTGTGTGGGGTGGGTAGGGCAGGTCCACAAGGGAACAACTGGGCAGTGCAAGTTGTGCTAGAAAGTTAGATGGAGAATTTCAGAACTGGTTCCCCATGTGTCCAGCTAGCCAGGCCAAAGAAGAATAAGAAAAATGGCACCCACCAGCAATGCTATTCTCAAATAAAGCTCCTGCAGATCCTTGCCCCTCTACCACATGTGCTAAAATTAGTCAATAAATCTCATTCTTGTATACTTTATGCAATTTTCAAACAGTTGCTTTTGTACTGGGTCTCAGGTCAAGTGATATAGTGTGCTGGCCCTTGTAGAAGAGAGACTGTTTCCCATAGCCCTCTGGCTCTCCCAGAGTTAAGCCTCACTGATTTTCAAAGCTCCCAGAGCTAAGCCCTGACAATTTTCAATGTCAGATATGGGGGCTCATCTTCCTGGTACAGGTCCCCAGGGTTGGGGGTGTCTGACTTGGGTCTTGATCCCTTCATTTCTCAGGGAATGCCTCCATGCCTGTGATATCCTTCCCACTTGTGGGTCACCAGCATGATAGGTTTGGTTCCTGAGTTGCATTGCACAATGTTTGTCTTGGTTTGTCCACAGGAAGAGGTGAGCTCTGTATCTTCCTATTCTGCCACCCTCCTCACTCCATATTATAACTTCAAATTAAAAATTTTCAATTATCAAACTGGGAAAGGAGATTAAAAAGTCAAGATTTTTTAGTCATTTACTGGATTTGATGCCAAGTTTGCAATAGAATTCCAAAAGTAGTAACAACCAAATGCTCAGGTTTAACTAGATGAACTTGATATAATTTTCTTACTAGCTCTAAAATGCTATGATTTTGTGTCAAAGATTCAGAAAGAAATTGTTTCACTCTCTTATTATTTCTCATTTGCTTGGATCTGTGAAAAAAAAAAGGTGCTTCAAACACATAAAAATATTTCATTTTCCCACCATGACCCCATCCACACATTGGTTATAAAGAACTATAGTATAGTAGTTTAAATAAAAGGGTAGGTGATTTAAAAAAAGAAAGATTTTTCTAGTTTATTCTTCCTCAGTACAAGAGAACTTTTCATCTGAAGTAGTTTAATGGAGGTTTTCTCTGTGTAGAGCTATTTATGTTACTCACCGTACAATACATCACTAGTGTTTGATGTGGTGATCCACGATCCATTGTTTTCATATAACACCCAGTGCTCCATGCAGTACGTGCCCTCTTTAATACCTATCACCAGGCTAAACTATCCCCCACGCCCCTCCCCTCTAAAACCCTGTTTGTTTCTCAGAGTCCATAGTCTCTCATGGTTCATCTCTCCCTCCAATCCCCCCGCCCCTTGATTTTTCCCTTCCTACTCCTAATGTCTCCCATGCTATTCCTTATGTTGCACAAATAAGTGAAACCATATGATAATTGACTTTCTCTGCTTGACTTATTTCACTTAGCATAATCTGCTCCAGTCCCATCCATGTTGATGTAAAAGTTGGGTATTCATCCTTTCTGATAGCTGAGTAATATTCCATTGTATATATGGACCACATCTTATTTATCCATTCATCTGTTGAAGGGCATCTCGGCTCTTTCCACAGTTTGGCTATTGCAGACATTGCTGCTATGAACAATGGGGTGCATATGGCCCTTCTTTTCACTACATATGTGTCTTTGGGGTAAATACCCAGGAATGCAATTGCTGGGTCATAGGGTAGCTCTATTTTTAAATTTTTGAGGAACCTCCACACTGTTTTTCAAAGTGGCTGTACCAAATTGCTTTCCCACCAACAGTGTAAGAGGGTTCCCCTTTCTCTGCAACCTCGCCAACATTTCTTGTTTCTTTCCCTGTCCATTTTTGCCATTCCAACTGGTGTAAGGTGGTATCTCACTGTGGTTTTGATTTGATTCGCTGTGGGTTTTCATAGATGGATTTTATGAACTTGAAGAATGTTCCCTCTATCCCTATACTCTGAAGAGTTTTAATCAGGAAAGGATGCTGTATTTTGTCAAGTGCTTTTTCTGCATCAATTGAGAGGACCATGTGGTTCTTCTTTCTCCTCTTATTAATATGTTCTATCACATTGATTGATTTGCAAATGTTGAACCAACCTTGCATCCTGGGGATAAATCCCACTTGGTCGTGGTGGATGATCCTTTTAATGTATTGTTGGATCCTATTAGCTAGGATTTTGTTGAGGATTTTGGAATCAATATTCATCAGGGATATCGGTCTGAAATTCTCCTTTTTGATGGGGTCTTTGCCTGGTTTGGGGATTAAGGTAATGCTGGCCTCATAAAATGAGATTGGAAGTTTTCCTTGTTTCTATTTTTTGAAACAGCTTCAGGAGAATAGGTATTATTTCTTCTTTGAATGTTTGGTAGAATTCCCCAGGGAATCCATCAGGCCCTGGACTCTTGTTTTTTGGCAGGTTTTTGATCACTAGCTCAATCTCGTTACTGGTTATTGGCCTATTCGGGTTGTCAATTTCTTCCTCTTTCAGTCTTGGCAGCTTATAGGTGTCCAGGAAGGCCTCCATTTCATCCAGATTGCTCAGATTATTGGCATATAGTTGTTGATAATAATTTCTAATATTTGTTTCTATTTCCTTGGTGTTAGTCGTGATCTCTCCCCTTTCATTCATAATTTTATTAATTTGGATCCTTTCTCTTTTCTTTTGGATAATTCTGGCCAGTGGTTTATCGATCTCATTAATTCTTTCAAAGGACCAACTTCTAGTTTCATTGATTGATCTACAGTGTTTCTGGTTTCTAATTCATTGATCTCTGCTCTAATCTTAATTATCGCTCTTCTAATGCATGGCTTAGGCATCGTTTGTTGATTTTTCTCTAGTTCTTTAAGGTGTAGAGTTAGCTGGTGAATTTGGGATTTTTCTATTTTTTTGAGTGAGGCTTGGATGGCTATGTATTTCCCCCTTAGGACCTCCTTTGCAGTATCCCATAGGTTTTGGACTGATGTGTTTTCATTCTCATTGATTTCCATGGATTGTTTAAGTTCTTCTTTGATTTCCTGGTTGACCCAAACATTCTTGAACAGAGTGGTCTTTAGCTTCCAAGTGTTTGAATTTCTGCCAGATTTTTTCTTGTGATTGAGTTCCAGTTTTAAAGTACTTTGGTCTGAGAATATGCAGGGAATAATCTCAATCTTTTGGTATCAGTTGAAACCTGATTTCTGACCCCGGATGTGGTCTATTCTGGAGAAAGTTCCATGTGTGCTCTAGAAGAATATGTATTCTGTTGTTTTAGGGTGGAATGTTCTGTAAATATCTATGAGGTCCATGTGGTCCAGTGTGTCATTCAAAGCTCTTGTTTCTTTGTTGATTTTCTGCTTAGATGATCTGTCCATTGCTGAGAGTGGAGTATTGAGATCTCCTACAATTAACCTATTGTTATCAATATGACTCTTTATTTTGGTTAACAGATGGCTTATGTAGATGGCTGCTCCCATGTTGGGAGCATAGATATTTACAGTTGTTAGATATTCTTGTTGGATAGACACTTTAAGAATGATATAGTGTCCTTCTGTGTCTCTAACTACAGACTTTAGCTTAAAATTTAATTTGTCTGATATAAGAATTGCTACCCTAGGTTTCTTTTGTGGTCCGCTGGCATGGAAGATGGATCTCCATCCCTTCACTTTCAGTCTGGATGTATCTTTAGGTTCCAAATGAGTCTCTTGTAGACAGCATATGGATGGGTCCTGTCTTTTTATCCAATCTGCAACCCTGTGCCATTTTATGGGAGCATTTACGCCTGTCACGTTGAGAGTGATTATTGAAAGATATGAATTAATTGTCATCTTGTTGCCTGTGAAGACCTTGTTTTATAGATTGTCCCTGTAGATTTCTGTTGTAGATCACTCTTGGGGTCTTTCTCCTTTTATAGAACCCCCCTTAATATTTCTTGCAGGGCCGGCTTAGTGGTCACATATTCTTTCATTTTCTGCCGATCGTGGAAGCTCTGCATCTCTCCATCCATTCTAAATGACAGCCTTGCCAGATAAAGTATTCTTGACTGCTTGTTCTTCTCTTTTAGTACCCTGAATATGTCTTTCCAGGCCTTTCTGGCTTGCCAGGTCTCTGTGGATAGGTCTGACATTTTTCTGATGTTCCTCCCTCTGTACATAAGGAATCTCTTCCTCCTAACTGCCCTTAAGATGGTTTCCTTGGTTCTAAGATTTGCGACTTTTACTATTACATGCCGGGGTGTTGGCCTGTTTTCCTTGATCTTGGGAGGGGTCCTCTCTACCTATAGGACACGAATGTTTGTTTCATTTCCCAGATTAGGGAAGTTCTCAGCTACGATTTGCTCAAATATGTCTTCTAGTCCTCTCTCTCTCTCCACTCCCTCTGGGATTCCAATAATTCTGACATTGGAACGCTTCATGGTGTCACTTATTTCTCTGATTCTACTTTCATGGATTCTGAGTTGTTTTTCCCTGGCCTCCTCTTTTCCCTTTTTATTTGTTAAATTGTCTTACAGGTCACTGATTCGTTCTTCTGCCTCACTTACCCTAGCTGTTAGATTATCTAGATTAGATTGGATCTCATTGATAGCATTTTTAAGTTCTGCCAATTCAGCTTTCATTTCTGCCCTTAGAGACTCTATGTTGCAATTAATTGATTTCTCCATTCTAGCTATTGTCTTCACAATTGCTAGCCTGAATTCCATCTCCGACATCTTGGTTATATCTGCATCCATTTGTAAATCTGCGGCATAAGTCATAATCTCTGAGTCTTTCCTATTTGGGGGGTTCTTCCTCCTTGTCATTCTGTTGATGTGTGGTTTAGGGAATATATAGAGTCCAATTTATTGACCAGAACCCAAGCAAGATGCACGTGTTTTCTAGGGACCTTAGGGTTGCTGGCCTCTTGTTCTCCCAGCCTGTCTTCGGGGGGGGGGGAGGGGCTGCTGCACTGTTACTCAGGCAACCCTGTTTGGGCAGAGTTGCCCTGTCCCCCTGTGGTGGGGTTTGGGCTCAGTGGGAACCAGTTTTGGGGGCTTTTGTTCCCTGGCGGCTTTCTCTGGTGGTTTTCCGTGTCTCTTCCAAGAGTCAGAGCAGAAGAGACCGTTTCCAACCCTCTGCCTCAGAGCAGAGAGATCACAGTCTATTCTTCAGTGAGCTCTCCAGGCCACACTATCTCCATTTCTGTCTGTGCTGCTATAAACTGCAGCGTCCTGGGTTGTGCGCCCCCCCACAGCGCCCCCAGTCCTACCTCCAGGTTGGGGCACGTCTCTGCCCTTTGTGCTTCTAAAACCTCCAGCCACCCCCAGTTTGCATGCACAACCCCGCTGCTCCAGGTTTCCATCCGGGGGCTGCCTTAAAGTCCTTTCCCTGGGGCTACTGGTCCGCGAGTCTTTGCCCCATCCCCAGCGTGGGAGGCTATCGCTCACCAGCGGTGTAGGATCCCCATGGCCAGGCTCCCTCCCTCTGCGGTTTATCCTCCAATATCTGCCCGTGGAATCACGGCTCCCCACTTCATACCTCAAAACCAACCATCTGCGATATTCTGTTTGTAGAGATCCAGATCTTATTACATCTCAGGCTGATTTTGTGGGTGCTCAGAGTGGTCTGGTAGATATCCAGCTCAATTCCAGGGACCAGTTGGAATAGGGTCCCCTACTCCTATGCCATCTTTTCTCCCAGAGCCTCATACTCTTATCTTTTCATCAACACTTCATATAGTAGTAGATACATGGTAGAAACTAAATCTTGTTGATTTGATAAATAAATGAACGAGTGATGTCTTTCACTCTCATCCACTGGTGGCAATTACTGACCCACTGTTAGGTACTTCATAAGCATAAATTACACTGAATACCTATATGACACAATATAGTATATTAGATTCTTTGAATATTAATTTAGTTTTGATCCCTGTCCACATAGAGTTGTCAAATAAGAGAAATAATTTTTAAAAGGAAATAGAATGATTTTGAGCAATTTTTGTTAATTGCCATTATTTCCTCCATTAGAAAGCACATCAAAGGAGCTTCTATCAAACCCACACTGAGAACTTTCTTATTCTTGAAAGAAAGAAAGAAAAAGAAGAAAGAAAGAAAGAAGAAAGAAAGAAAGAAGAAAAGAAAGAAGAAAGAGAGAAAGAAAGATAAAGAAAGAAAGAAAGAAAGAAAGAAAGAAAGAAAGAAAGAAAGAAAGAAAGAAAGAAAGAAAGAGAAAGAAAGAAAGAAGAAAAGAAAGAAAGAAAGGGAGAAAAAGAAATTCAAGCTACTAATTTAGTCTATTCTTGGCTCTGAGAACAACATGCCCCATGATTCAGAAGTTTGTCATCTTGTATTTCAAGTTTTACCTATGTAAAATATGTATAATTCTATTTGAACCTGCTCTCTTGTTTCCCATTAATCTTATGATATTAAATAGGAAATGGTTGCTGGGAGCACTCAGTTCCTTTATAAAGGTATTACACAACTAAAAAATTCTATGTCAGGCTTCATGCTGAGTTAAAAGCTACAGGAACATAATATCAGTGTCATCCTCATGACTGGTAAGTATAAAGTTACTTTTTTCTGAAAGATACTGCATTTAAACTAACAGAAAGAGTGAATTGGTCCTCACCAAATTATGAAGCTATACATTGCTCTGGTTTTCATATCCTATGCCACCCTGATCCCCATATTCTTGAGCACACTTGAATCAACTTCGGAAGTATCTGATTAAAAATTTCCCATTTCAGAAGGATCAATCACACACACACACACACACACACACACACACACACCTTGGGCTTTTGCTTAGTCTATCTCAGGCAATTTCTAACTATCACATAATTAGATACAATTCTTAAATCTTTTCCTTTCACTCTAAAATTGTCTCTCTCCTTATTTTCATTCTCTTTGTGAGAGAGCTTAGTGCAGAGAATGGAATGCAGGTTTTGGTGTCAGATGGTTTTGGTTAGCTCTGCTCTTTATTATTGAGTACCCTCGGACAAGTTGCTTGACCAGTCTTTAAGTTTTAGTTTCCTCATATGTAAAATTAGTAAACTAAGACTCCCTTCATTGGATCATTGTGAGCATTAAATGAGACAATTATAAAAAATCAAATGTCTAGTACAGTGCTTGACACATGATATGTATTTAATAAGTGCACCTATTATTTATCATTCAAGAAGGACTCTAACTGTAATTATAAACAATAAGAATAGTAAAAATTATACTCCCATCTGAAGGAAAAACAAAACATCAAATTTCAAACTGAAATTAGCAATAAAAAAACAGCAAAATGAACTTCCAGAACCCTTGTAAGTACCCAGACAATGCTTCAAAATTTAAATAAAATGTTTTTAGATTTCCCTATTCTACCATAATAACTACCTTTTACTTTTAAAACAAATAGCATTTATATATGAATAAATATTAATAAAATACTTATTTTCAAATTTCTTAATATTTTTGTTTTATTACTAGCGTTTGTTCCCCATTGTGTCCCCACTCCATTTTTTATTACAAATGTACAAAATTTCATGTACTTGTGGATCCCACATGAATTTCAGAAAAATATCTGGTTTATAAATTTGGAACTGCCCAGGCATCACTTGCTTTATTCAATTCTGAGAGAGTCAAATTATTCTGATCTACAGGCAACTTTTAAAAACCACACTAGTTTGTTTGTTTGTTTGAAAAACCACTGAAGGAAGTTTTCATGCCCAGTCAACAGAATTAATGTGGCTACCAAAGAAACCTAACTTATAATTAGAGACTTATAATCAGAAACAACATAATTATCTGCTTTGAGATCCAAAAGAGTAACTAATATAAACTTATAGAAGAAATCCTCCTGAAGTTTTATGAGCTCTACATACTCTTTGTGATCAAGGCTTAAAACACTAACAAGACAGGGGCACCTTGGTGGCTCAGTTGGTTAAGCAACTGCCTTCGGCTCAGGTCATGATCCTGGAGTCCTGGGATCGGGTCCCACATCAGGCTCCCTGCTCAGCAGGGAGTCTGCTTCTCCCTCTGACCCTCTTCCCTCTCATGCTCTCTCTCTATCATTCTCTCTCCCTCTCAATAAATAAATAAATAACTTAAAAAAAAAAACACTAACAAGACAGAAAAAAGTAGAAAGTAGTATTAATGGACAAAACATAATTCTTGACTTGTTTATCCAACACCCCACCTTCTACAATAGGGTTTATCATCAAAAGAAGTGACCCCAATAAATACGTTTACCAATAAACATCTCAAGAACTTGCTGTATTCATTTCTTAAACCATTTAAATTATCTGGCATTTGGCATGACTGTTTTACTCATCCAATTGTTTTTGCTTTTTTTTTTTTTTTTTTCATTTCTTACTAACATCTCTACTCCATTTGTCATTGTTAGTTATTTCCCACTCCTTGACATTCTCTCATATTTTGTATTTAATGATATTTGGTACCTTGGGTTTTCTTCCTTATCTAAATATTTTTGCTTTAGAACTAAAGGTCTCTTCCTCCTACCATCACCAAAATATGGGGATTCCTAAAGGTTCAGTCTTTGATCTTTGCTCTTCTCTACATTCTTTGTCTCAGGGGTGTCACTAATTCAGATACCATCAACTATCACCTCTTCCAAGGTATCATAGGTATACATTAGATCCTGCAATTTCTGTCAAAACCTAGTTTCCTTTTTGCAAGCTTCCTTCTTCCAGCTTCACTAAAACAAAATCCCCACCACTTTTTTCAAAATATCTAGCTCTCAGATCCTAGTTATATTTGACTCATTCTTCTGTTATAACCAATATTTAAGCTATGAATACTGTCAATCCTTCCCTTAAAATGTATATTATTTTCCTTCCTTCAGAATTCCCACAAGCGTCCCCCAATAGTACTTTGTCACTTCATTGTAAATATCCCATAACTTTTATTGTTATCATTTCTTTAATCAATTAATTTTTAGGAGTAGATACATTTATTTTCGAAACCTATGTTCTAAAATTGAGCGAGTTTTGTTGATTTCTAGTTTTATTGCATTTTTGTGAGACAACATGGTCTTTATAAATTTTTATAACTTAAAATTTTTTGAGACTTCCTTATGATCTATTTTTAAAAATGTTCCATGTACATTGGAAAGAATGTCTATTCTTCATTGAGTACATGGTTTTCTATATTATATTAAATTAAATATTTCTCTATTTAGAACTATTTTTAGGTGGATGATGGCCCTTCTGGACTCTATGTTTTTAACTAAACCTTTTAAAACTACCTTCCAACTCTTCATTCATTTGTACTGCATTATTTGACAATTGTTTCGCCAAATTGTCCAGCTACTAATTTTTTGTTCTTATGAGTCTATTCCACTGTTCAACCCATCTACTCTATTTAACACACAATAAGGGCTCTAAAAAAGTCTAGACATGTGCTGCTAAGAATAAACAATTTAATTTTTTCTATTAATTCTAATAAGCAATAAACAATTTAGTTGTTTCTATTAATTTTCATGATTGGTTTAACATAGTTTTGATCATCAGGCAACTGTTCTAATATTTGAGATCTAAGGATAAAGTACTAAAGTTTTGAGCAAGGACATTAAATTTTATTTTATTTTTTTATTATGTTGTGTTAGTCACCGTACAGTACATCATTAATTATTCATGTAGTGGTCCATGATTCATTATTTGCATATAACACCCAGTGCTCCATGCAATGCGTGCCCTCCTTAAAACCCATCACCAGGCTAACCAATTCACCCTCCCCCCTCCTCTATAAAACCCTCAGTTTGTTTCTCAGAGTCCATAGTCTCTCATGGTTCGTCTCCCCCTCCGATTCCCCACCCCCTTACATTTTTCCCTTCCTTCTCCTAATGTCCTCAGTCCTATTCCTTATGTTGCACAAATAAGTGAAACCATATGATAATTGACTTTCTCTGCTTGACTTATTTCCCTTAGCATAATCTCCTCCAGTCTCATCCATGTTGATGCAAAAGGTGGGTATTCATCCTTTCTGATGGCTGAGTAATATTCCATTGTATATATGGACCACATCTTCTTTATCCATTCGTCTATTGAAGGACATCACAGCTCTTTACACAGTTTGGCTATTGTGGACATTGCTGCTATGAATATTGTGGTGCATATGGCCCTTCTTTTCACTACATCTGTGTCTTTGAGATAAATACCCAGTTGTGCAATTGCTGGGTCATAGGGTAGATCTATTTTTAATTTTTTGAGGAACCTCTGCATTGTTTTCCAAAGTGGCTGTACCAACTTGCATTCACATCAAAGGTTCCCCTTTGTCCACAACTTCTCCAACATTTGTTGTTTCTTGCCCTGTCCATTTTTGCCATTCTAACTGGTGTAAGGTGGTATCTCAATGTGGTTTTGATTTGAATTTCCTTGATGGCTAATGATGATGAACATTTTTTTCATGTGTCTGTTAGCCATTTGTATGTATTCTTTTGAGAAGTGTCTGTTCATGTCTTCTGGCATTTTTTGACTTGATTATTTGTTTTTTGGGTGTTGAGTTGGAGAAGTTCTTTATAGATTTGGATACCAGCCCTTTGTCTGTAATGTCATTTGCAAATATCTTCTCCCATTCTGTGGCTTGCCTCTTTGTTTTGTTGACTGTTTCCTTTGCTGTGCAGAAGCTTTTTATCTTGGTGAAGTCCCAAATGTTCATTTTTGCTTTTGTTTCCCTTGCCTTTGGAGACGTGTCTTCAAAGAAGTTGCTGTGGCCAATGTTGAAGAGGTTACTGCCTATGTTCTCTTCTAGGATTTTGATGGATACCTGCCTCACATTGAGGTCTTTCATCTATTTTGAGTTTTTCTTTGTTTATGGTGTAAGAGAATGGTCGAGGTTCATTCTTCTGTATATAGCTGTCCAATTTCCCCAGCACCATTTATTGAAGAGACTGTCTTTTTTCCATTACATATTTTTTTCCTGCTTTGTTGAAGATTATTTGACCACAGAGTTGAGGGTCCATATCTGGGATCTCTATTCTGTTCCATTGGTCTATGTGCATGTTTTTGTGCCAGTACCATGCTGTCTTGGTGATCACTGCTTTGTGATATAGCTTGAAATCAGGCAATGTGATAACCCCAGCTTTGTTTTTCTTTTTCATCATGTCCTTGGCGATTTGGGGTCTTTTGTAATTCCATACAAATTTTAGGATTGTTTGTTCCAGCACTTTGAAAAATGCCGTTGGTATTTTGATCAAGATGGCGTTGAAAGTATACATTGCTCTGGGTAGCATAGACATTATAACAATATTTATTCTTCCAAATCATGAGCATGGAATGGTTTTCCATCTTTCTGTGTCTTCAACTTCTTTCATGAGTGTTCTGTGGTTCCTAGAGTACAGATCCTTTACTTCTTTGGTTAGGTTTAATCCAAGGTATTTTATGGTTTTTGGTGCTTTGTAAATGGAATGGATTCTCTAATCTCTCGTTCTTCAGTTGCTTTGTTAGTGTATAAGGAAGCAACTGATTTCTGTGCAGTGATTTTGTGTCCTGCCACATTACTGAATTGCTGTATGAGTTCTAGTAATTTGGGGGTGGAGTCTTTTGGGTTGTCCACATAAAGTACCATGTCATCTGCGAAGAGGGAGAATCTGATTTCTTCTTTGCCAATTTGGATGCATTTTATTTCTTTTTGTTTTCTGATTGCTGTTGCTAGGACTTCTAGTACTATGTTGAACAATAGTGGCGAGAGTGGACATCCTTGTCATGTTCCTGATCTTAAAGGAAAGTCTCTCAGCTTTTCCCCATTGAGGATGATATTTGATGTGGGTTTTTTATAGAAGGATTTCATGACATTGAGGATTGTTCCCTCTATCCCTATACTCTGAAGAGTTTTCATCAGGAGATGATGTTGTATTTTGTAAAATGCTTTTACTGCATCAATTGAGAGGAACATATTATTCTTGTCTCTTATTAAAGTGCTACATCACGTTGATGGATTTGTGAATGCTGAATGACACTTCCATCCCAAAAATAAATCCCACTTGGTCGTGGTGGATGATCCTTTTAATGTATTGTTGGATCCTATTAGCTAGGATTTTGTTGAGAATTTTGGCATCCATACTCATCAGGATATTGGTCTGAAATTCCCCTTTTTGATGAGGCCTTTGCCTGGTTTGTGTATTAAGGTAATGCTGGCCTCATAGAATGAGTCTGGAAGCTTTCCTTCTGTTTCTATTTCTTGAAATAGCTTCAGGAGAATAAGTATTATTTCTTCTTTGAATGTTTGATAGAATTCCCCAGGGAATCCATCAGGTCCTGGACTCTTGTTTTTTGGGAGGTTTTTGATCACTGCTTCAATCTCGTTACTGGTTCTTGGTCTCTTCAGGTTGTCAGTTTCTTCCTGTTTCATTCTTGGTAGTTTATAGGTTTCCTGGAAGGCATCCATTTCTTCCAGGTTGCTTAAATGATTAGCATATACCTGTTGATAATAATTTCTGATAATTGTTTCTATTTCCTTGGTGTTAGTTGTAATGTCTCCCCTTTCATTCATAATTTTATTAATTTGGGTCCTGTCTCTTTTCTTTTGGATAAGTCTGGCCAGTGCTTTATCGATCTTATTAATTCTTTCAAAGAACCAGTTTCTAGTTTCATTGATGTGTTCTACTGTATTTCTGGTTTCTAATTCATTGATCTCTGCTCTAATCTTAATTATTTCCCATGTATGAGAATACACAGGTTAGGCTTAATGTGTTGTTGATTCTCCAGTTCTTTAACGTGTAAAGATAGTTTGTGTATTCGGGATTTTCTATTCTTTTGAGTGAGGCTTGGATGGCTATATATTTCCCCCTGAGGACCGTCTTTGCAGTATCCCATAAGTTTTGGACCGATGTGTTTTCATTTTCATTGGTTTCCATGAATTGTTTAAGTTCTTCTTTGATTTCCTGGTTGGCCCAAACATTCTTGAGCAGAGTGGTCTTTAGCTTCCAAGTGTTTGAATTTCTTCCAAACTTTTTCTTGTGATAGAGTTCCAGTTTCAAAGTATTGTGGTCTGAGAATATGCAGAGAATAATCTCAATCTTTTGGTATCAGTTGAGACCTGATTTGTGACCCAGTATGTGGTCTATTCTGGAGAAAGTTCCATGTGCATTCGAGAATCAGTATTCTGTTGTTTGAGGGTGGAATGTTCTGTAAATATCTATGAGGTCCATCTGGTCCAGTGTGTCATTCAAAGCTCTTGTTTCTTGGTTGATTTTCTGCTTAGGTGATCTGTCTATTGCTGAGAGTGGAGTGTTGAGATCTCCTACTATTGATGTATTATTATCAATATGTCTCTTTATTTTGTTTAACAATTGGCTTATGTATTTGACTGCTCCCATGTTGGAGGCATAGATATTTACAATTGTTAGATCTTCTTGTTGGATAGACACTTTAAGAATGATTTAGTGTCCTTCTGTATCTCTAACTACAACCTATAGCTTAAAATCTAATTTGACTGATATGAGAATTGCTACCCCAGCTTTCTTTTGGGTCTGTTGGCATTAAAGATGGTTCTCCATCCCTTCACTTTCAGTCTGGATGTATCTTTAGATTCCAAATGAGTCTCCTGTAGACAGCATATGGATGGGTCCTGTCTTTTTATCCAATCTGCAACCTTTTGCCGTTTTATGGGAGCATTTAGGCAGTTCATGTTGAGAGTGATTATTGAAAGATATGAATTTATTGTCATCATGTCGCCTGTGAAGTCTTTGTTTCTATAGATTGTCTCTGAAAATTTTTGTTCTATATAACTCTTGGGATCTTTCTCCTTTTATAGAGTCCCCCTTAATATTTCTTGCAGGGCTGGCTTATATTCTTTCATTTTCTGCCAGTCCTGGAACGTCTGTATCTTTCCATCCATTCTAAATGACAGCCTTGCTGGATAAAGTATTCTTGGCTGCATGTTCTTTTGATTTATTACCCTGAATATGTCTTGCCAGGCCTTTCTGGCTTACCAGGTCTCTGTGGATAGGTGTGACGTTATTCTGATATTTCTCCCTCTGTACGTAAGGAATCTGTTCCCCCTAACTCTCCTTAAGGTGGTTTCCTTGATTCTAAGAATTGCTAGTTTTACTATTACATGCTGGGTCATTGGTGTCTTCTCCTTGATCTTGGGAGGGGCCCTCTTTGCCTCTAGGACATGAATGTTTGTTTCATTCCCCAGATTAAGGAAGTTCTCATCTATGATTTGCTCAAATATACCTTCTAGTCCTCTTTCTCTATCCCCTCAGGGATCCCAATAATTCTGACATTGGAACGTTCCATGGCATCACTTATTTCTCTAATTCTGTTTTCATGAATTTTAAGCAGTTTGTTCCAGGCCTTCTCCTGTTCCTTCTTTTCTATCAGTTTGTCTTCTAGATCATTAATTCATTCTTCTGCCTCATTTACCCTAGCTGTTAGAGTATCTAGATTAGATTGATTCTCATTGATAGTATTTTTAAGTTCTCCCAGATCAGCTCTCATTTCTGCCCTTAGAGAATCTATGTTGCCATTAATCATTTTCTCTATCCTAGCTATTGTCTTCATAACTGTTACCCTGAAGTCTATTTCTCACATCTTGCTTATATCCATATCCATTAGTTCTGTGGCAGAAGTCACAGTCTCTGAGTCTTTCCTATTTTGGGGGTTCCTCCTCTTAGTCATTCTGTTGAGGTGTGGTTGAGGGAATGTATAGAGTCCAAGTTATTGACCACAACCCAAGCAAGATGCACATGTTTTATAAGGATCTTAGGGTTGTCGGCTTCTTGTTCTTCCATCCTGTCTTCTCGGGGAGGGGCCTGCTGCGCTGTTACTCAGGCAACCCTGTGGGGGGAGGAATGGACTCAGTGAAAACTGGTTTTGGGGGCTTTTGTTCTCTGGCGGCTTTCCCTGGTGGCTTTCCACATCTCTCCTGAGCGTCCCCAGAAGTGACCATATCCAATCCTCAGCCTCAGAACAGAGAGCTCGCAGTCTGTTCTTCATTGAGGTCTCCAGGCCACACTGTCTCCATTTCTGTCTTTGCTGCTAAAAACCGCAACGTCCTGGCTTGTGCACCCCACAGCAGAACTCCAAACCCTAGCTTCCAGGTCCAGGCACGTCTCTACCCTTTGTCCTTCTAAAACTACCAGCCGCCCCCCAGTTCGCATGCGCACCCCCAAAGTTCCAGGTTTCAGTCTGGAGGGAGCTGTCCTAATGTCCTTTCCCCACCCCTAGCAGTGTGTGAGTCTGTGCCTGGTCCCCAGCAAGGGATGCTTTTGTGCTCCAAGGACACAGGATCCCAGAAGCTCCCTCCCCGTTCCCTTTATCTTCCAATATCTGCCCACAGAATCACAGCTCCCTGCTTCATACCTCCAAACCGACTGCCTGTGATATTCTGTTTGTAGAGATCCAGATCTATCTTCTTACATCTCAGGTTGATTTCATGGGTGTTCAGAGTGGTCTCATAGATATCCAGCTCAATTCACGGGACCAGTTGGAATAGGGTCCCCTATCCTCTGCCATCTTTTTTCAACCCCTCAAATGACCTGTACTTTGTTATTGTAAGCTCATCCTTGTGTTTGAGATTTACTCCAAGACAATCAGCTGAATCTGATTATACAGCCTGCTTTGGAGGCACAGGAAAGATCGTTTTCAGGAGAGGGAAAAATGGGTGGAGCATACCACATGTTGTATAGTTCCACCACAATTGATCCTCTGGGAAAATACATATATATATTTATTTCTTAGTATAGACAGTTACCTGGGCCCCTGTGCTTTCTCATCTCGAAACATTTCTCCCACCTGGAAACAGACACTTTGTCATAGCTTTCTGAATCATAAAGGAATTAGAGAAAGAATGCTCAGGTATAAGCCAGCTTTGCTGCTCTCTCCTGTTCTGCTCCTACGAATCACCTAATCACCTACTAAAACCAATTATTTGTCTCTCAGTATGTTTCTATTCTTAGTGTCGACAACCTCTAGGCAATGAGATCCCTTGGTGTTGATTCTATCTGTTTAAAAAGCCAGTATTCTCCCACTAGATCCCACATACCTCTTAGGCTCTGAGGCTCTGGGTTCTCTCTTTGATTAAATCCTATCTGGTTTTTTAAAATTTTATTTTGTGATATCTCTTTCTTATATTTGAATATGGTTATACATTCATTAATTTTTAAATTTTTTTTGAATTTTTATAGATTAATGTAAGGGTAGAAGCTGCAACTTGTATTCTGTATACCAAGTTGAAAGTACAGTTTCTACCTAGCAATTTCTTGTTAGTGTTTTTTTTTTTTAAGATTTTGTTTATTTATTTGACAGAGAGAGATACACAGCGAGAGAGAGAACACAAGCAGGGGGAGTGGGAGAGGGAGAAGCAGGCTTCCCACAGAGCAGAGAGCCCGATGCGGGGCTCGATCCCAGGACTCCGGGATCATGACCTGAGCCGAAGGCAGACGCTTAACGACTGAGCCACCCAGGCGCCACCTCTTGTTAGTGTTTTATATTTTTAAATTTTCTATAAAGAATAGTGTATCACTTGAAAAAGAAACACATAAATTTATTTTAAAATGAACACCTATAAACTCACCAAAACATCCCATGAGAACATGCCCCAGGAATGTATTACACTTCTCTCATACTTCTCACATTGGAATAGACACACAGAAGCCATTTACTCATTACTTAGTGTTTGATTAATAGATTCACTTATTTATTATTGACACATTGCTTGAAAAACATTTTAAGTTCTAATCTGTATGGGTATGAAAAAAGATAACAGGAAATATAGTACATGTCCCCCTTTACACAGCCTTTAATTACTTGAATGTAATCATCCAACTTCAGGAAGAAAAAATGTGAAAGACTCATGCTTATCTCTAGTTGACTTGCATGTCAAAATCTAAAAAAAAAAAGCAAAAAACAAATACAAAAAAAACAACTTTGTTAACTTTTAAATTGTTTTGTTTAAGTAATCTCTGCACCCAATGTATGGTTCAAACTCATAACCTGAGATCAAGACTTACATATTCTACTGCATTTCTGTTTATTTTTATAAAAGAATTAAAAGATATATTTTAGTTTCTACTAGACAGCCTATCTGTTTTATTTTATTTTTTATTTTTCCCAGCTTTATGTATATACAAAATATATGTAAATATGTATTTTTGAGATATAATTGACGTATAAGTTTAAGGCTCCTGACAACCATTATTTTATTCTCTGTTTATATGATTTGGCTTTTTAAAATTTCACATAGAAGTGAGATTATACAGTATTTTTCTTGGTCCGTTTGATATTTCACATAGAATAATGCGCTCAAGGCCCATTAGAGTTACTGCAAATGGCAGGATTTTCTTCTTTTGATGACTATATAATAGTCCATTGCATATATATACCACTTCTTCCTTATCATTTCATCCATCAATGGACATGGGTTGTTTTCATGTCTTGTCTATTGTGAATAATGCTGAAATGAACATGGAGGGACAGATATCTCTTTGAGATAGTGATTTCATTTCTTCTGGATAAATACCAGAAGTGAGACTGCTGGATCATATGGTAGTTCTATCTTAAATTTTTTGAAAACCCTGCATACTGTTTTCTATAGTAACTATACCAATTTACATTCTCACCAATATTGTGCAGGCTTCCCTTTCCTCCACATCCTCACCAACACTTGTTATCTCTTGTCTTTTTGATAATAGCCATTCTAACAGGTATGAGATGATATCTTACTGTGGTTTGATTTGCATTTCCCTGATGATTAGAGATGTTGAGCATCTTTTCTTATATCTGTTGGTCATTTGTCTGTCTCCTTTGAAAAAATGTCTACTCAAGTCCTCTGCCCATTTTATTAATTGAGTTATTATTATTATTATTTTACTATTGAGTTGTATGAATTCCTTATATATTTTGGACATTAACCCATTTTCTGATATATGATTTACAGATATTTTCTCCCATTCCATACATTGCTTCTTTTGTTGATTATTTCTTCTGTTCTACAGAATCCTTTTAGTTGGATGTACTCTCACTTGTTTATTTCTCATTTTGTTGCTTGTGTATTTGATGCCATATCCAGAAACAAATATTGCCAAGACTAATGTCAACATAAGGCTTGTTCCTTATGTTTTTGGTTTTTTTTTTCCTATAGACAACCTATTTGTTAATTGCTGCCTTGACCTACTCTGTTTTAGTATGTTGGATATTTTTCTTTCTTTAAAGTGTTTCCTTTTATCCAACCTAGTTCTTTTTTTTTTTTTTTAATATTTTATTTATTTGACAGAGAGAGACACAGTGAGAGAGGGAACACAAGCAGGGGGAGTGGGAGAGTTCTGAGAAGCAGGCTTTCCGCGGAGCAGGGAGCCCGATGTGGGGCTCAATCACAGGACCCTGGGATCATGACCTGAGCCAAAGGCAGACACTTAACGACTGAGCCACCCAGGCGCCCCTATCCAACCTAGTTCTTAAATATAAGTGTAAGTTTTATGAATTTGGAAATATTCAGGTGTCATTTAAACGTTTGCCCTAAAAATACTAAAATAACTAGAAATCTCAGACAGTATGCATTACCAAGTAGATTAAGCCAATTTATAGGCAGTGCCTTGACTTTTGAATTAACATAAAAAAATGAAAATGCTGAACATAAAAAATCTCATCTGTCATAAAAAATTGGTATATTGTGAAAATGTATTAGGGAATGTAACCATCTTTTTTTTTTTTTTTAATTATTATTTTTTTTTTTTTGATGTAGTGTTCCATGATACATTGTTTGCCTATAACACCCAGTGCTCCATGCGATATGTGCCCTCTTTACTACCCATCACCAGGCTAACCCATCCCCCCACCCCCTCCCCTGTAGAACCCTCAGTTCGTTTCTCAGAGTCCATAGTCTCTCATGGTTCATCTCCTCCTCCGATTTCCCCCCCTTCACTTTTCCCTTCCTACAATTTCCTTTATTTTTTTTTTTAACATATAATGTATTATTTGTTTCAGAGGTACAGGTCTGTGATTCAAGAGTCTTGCAAAATTCACAGCTCTCACCATAGCACATACCCTCCCCAATGTCTAATACCCAGCCACCCCATTCCCCCCACCCCCACCACTCCAGCAACCCTCAGTTTCTTTCCTGAGATTCAGAATTCCTCATATCAGTGAGATCATATGATACATGTCTTTCTCTGATTGACTTATTTCGCTTAGCATAATACCCTCTAGTGCCATCCACATTGTTGAAAATGGCAAGATTTTGGGTTTTTTTAAAGGCTGCATAATATTCCATTGCATCTATATACCACATCTTCTTTATCCATTCATCTGTTGATGGACATCTTGGCTCTTTCCATAGTTTGGCTATTGTGGACATTGCTGCTAAAAACATTCGGGTGCACGTGCCCCTTCGGATCACTACATTTGTATCTTTGGAGTAAATACCCAGTAGTGCAATTGCTGGGTCATACAGTAGCTCTATTTTCAACTTTTTGAGGAACCTCCATACTGTTTTCCAGAGTGGCTGCACCAGCTTGCATTCCCACCAACAGTGTAGGAGGGTTCCCCTTTCTCCACATCCTTGCCAACATTTCCTGATTTGTTAACTCTAGCCATTCTGACTGGGGTGAGGTGGTATCTCATTGAGGTTTTGATTTGGATTTCCCTGATGCTGAGTGATGTTGAGCATTTTTCCATGTGTCTGTTGGCCATTTGGATGTCTTCTTTGAAAAAAGTCTGTTCATGTCTTCTGCCCATTTCTTGATTGGATTATTTGTTCTCTGGATGTTGAGTTTGATAAGTTCTTTATAGATTTTGGATACTAGCCCTTTATCTCATATGTCATTTGCAAATATCTTCTCCCATTCTGTTGGTTGTCTTTTCTTTCTTTTTTTTTTTTTTTTTGTAGTTTGTAATTTTATTATGTTATGTTAGTCACCATACATCATTTGTTTTTGATGTAGTGATCCACGATCCATTGTTTTCGTATAACACCCAGTGCTCCATGTAGTACGTGCTCTCCTTAATACCCATCACCGGGCTAACCAATCCCCCCTCCCCCCTCCCCTCTAAAACCCTGTTTGTTTCTCAGGTCCATAGTCTCTCACGGTTCTTCTCTCCCTCCAATTGCCCCCGCCCATTTTTCCCTTCCTTCTCCTAATGTCCCCCATGTTATTCCTTATGTTCCCCAAATAAGTGAAACCATATGATAATTGACTTTCTCTGCTTGACTTATTTCACTTAGCATAATCTCCTCCAGTCCCTTCCATGTTGATGTAAAAGTTGGGTATTCATCTTTTCTGTTGGCTGAGTAATATTCCATTGTATATATGGACCACATCTTCTTTATCCATTCATCTGTTGAAGGGCATCTCGGCTCTTTCCACAGTTTGGCTATTGCAGACATTGCTGCTATGAACATTGGGGCACATGTGACCCTTCTTTTCACTACATCTGTGTCTTTGGGGTAAATACCCAGGAGTGCAATTGCTGGGTCATAGGGTAGCTCTATTTTTAAATTTTTGAGGCACCTCCACACTGTTTTCCAAAGTGGCTGTACCACCTTGCATTCCCACCAACAGTGTAAGAGGGTTCCCCTTTCTCTCCAACCTCTCCAACAGTTGTTGTTCCTTTCCCTGTCCATTTTTGCCATTCTAACTGGTATAAGGTGGTATCTCAGTGTGATTTTGATTTGGAATTCCCTGATGGCTAATGATGATGAACATTTTTTCATGTGTCTGTTAGCCATTTGTATGTCTTCTTCAGAGAAGTGTCTGTTCATCTCTTCTGCCCACTTTTTGACTTGATTATTTGTTTTTTGGGTGTTGAGTTTGAGAAGTTCTTTATAGATCTTGGTTACCAGCCCTTTATCTGTAGTGTCATTTGCAAATATCTTCTCCCATTCTGTGGCTTGCCTCTTTGTTTGGTTGACTGTTTCCTTTGCTGTGCAGAAGCTTTGTATCTTGATGAAGTCCCAAAAGTTCATTTTTGCTTTTGTTTCACTAGATTTGGGAGATGTATCTTGAAAGAAGTTGCTGTGGCCGATGTCAAAGAGGGTACTGCCTATGTTCTCCTCTAGGATTTTGATGGATTCCTGTCTCACATTGAGGTCTTTCATCCACTTTGAGTTTATCTTTGTGAATGGTGTTAGAGAATGGTCGAGTTTCATTCTTCTGCATGTGGCTGTCCAATTTTCCCAGCACCATTTATTGAAGAGACTGTCTTTTTTCCATTGCATGTTTTTTCCTGCTTTGTCAAAGATTATTTGACCACAGAGTTGAGGGTCCATATCTGGGTTCTCTATTCTGTTCCATTGGTCTATATGTCTCTTTTTCTGCCAGTACCATGCTGTCTTGGTGATCACAGCTTTGTAATATAACTTGAAATCAGGCAACGTGATGCCCCTAGCTTTGTTTTTCTTTTTCAACATTTCCTTGGTGATTCGGGGTCTTTTCTGATTCCATACAAATTTTAGGATTATTTGTTCCAGCACTTTGAAAAATATCGTCGGAATTTTGATTGGGATGGCATTGAAGGTATAGATTGCTCTGGGTAGCATAGACATTTTAGCAATGTTTATTCTTCCGATCCCTGAGCATGGAATATTTTTCCATCTTTTTGTGTCTTCTTCAATTTCTTTCATGAGTGTTGTGTAGTTCCTAGAGTATAGATCCTTTACCTCTTTGGTTAGGTTTATTCCAAGGTATCTTATGGTTTTTGGTGCTACTGTAAATGGAATCGTTTCTCTAATTTCTCTTTCTACAGTTGCGTTGTTAGTGTATAAGAAAGCAACTGATTTCTGTGCATTGATTTTGTATCCTGCCACATTACTGAATTGCTGGATGAGTTCTAGGAATTTGGGGGTGGAGTCTTTTGGGTTTTCCACATAAAGTATCATGTCGTCTGCGAAAAGAGAGAGTTTGACTTCTTCTTTGCCAATTTGAATATATTTTATTTTTTGTTGTTGTTGTCTGATTGCTGTTGCTAGGACTTCTAGTACTATGTTGAACAACAGTGGTGAGAGTGGGCACCCTTGACGTGTTCCTGATCTTAAGGGAAAGGCTCTCAGCTTTTGCCCGTTGAGGATGACATTCGCTCTGGTTTTTTCATAGATGGATTTTATGAGCTTCAGGAATCTTCCCTCTATCCCTATACTCTGGAGAGTTTTAATCAAGAAAGGATGTTGTATTTTGTCAAATGCTTTTTCTGCATCAATTGAGAGGACCATATGGTTCTTCTCCTTCCTCTTATTAATGTGTTCTATCACATTGATTGATTTGCAAATGTTGAACCACCCTTGCATCCCAGGGATAAATCCCACTTGGTCGTGGGGGATGATCCTTTTAATGTATTGTTGGATCCTATTAGCTAGGATTTTGTTGAGGATTTTGGAGTCCATATTCATCAGGGATATCGGTCTGAAATTCTCCTTTTTGATGGGGTCTTTGCCTGGTTTGGGGATTAAGGTAATGCTGGCCTCATAGAATGAGTTTGGAAGTTTTCCTTCCATTTCTATTTTTTGAAACATCTTCAGGAGAATAGGTATTATTTCTTCTTTGAATGTTTGGTAGAATTCCCCAGGGAATCCATCAGGCCCTGGACTCTTGTTTTTTGGCAGGTTTTTGATCACTCCCTCAATCTCGTTACTGGTTCTTGGCCTATTCGGGTTGTCAATTTCTTCCTGTTTCAGTCTTGGCAGCTTATAGGTTTCCAGGAAGGCCTCCATTTCATCCAGATTGCTCAGTTTATTAGCATATAGTTGTTGATAATAATTTCTAATATTTGTTTCTATTTCCTTGGTGTTAGTCATGATCTCTCCCCTTTCCTTCATAATTTTATTAATTTGGGTCCTTTCTCTCTTCTTTTGGATAAGTCTGGCCAGTAGTTTACCAATCTTATTAATTCTTTCAAAGAAGCAACTTCTAGTTTCATTGATCTGATCTACTGTGTTTCTGGTTTCTAATTCATTGATCTCTGCTCTAATTTTAATTATTTCTCTTCTAATGCATGGCTTAGGCGTCGTTTGTTGCTTTTTCTCTAGTTCTTTAAGGTGTAGAGTTAGTTGGTGTATTCGGGATTTTTCTATTTTTTTGAGTGAAGCTTGGATGGCTATGTATTTCCCCCTTAGGACCTCCTTTGCAGTATCCCATAGGTTTTGGACCGATATGTTTTCGTTCTCATTGATTTCCATGAATTGTTTAAGTTCTTCTTTGATTTCTTGGTTGACCCAAACATTCTTGAGCAGAGTGGTCTTTAGCTTCCAAGTGTTTGAATTTCTGCCAGATTTTTTCTTGTGATTGAGTTCCAGTTTTAGAGCATTGTGGTCTGAGAATATGCAGGGAATAATCTCAATCTTTTGGTATTGGTTAAGACCTGATTTGTGACCCAGTACGTGGTCTAATCTGGAGAAAGTTCTATGTGCGCTCGAGAAGAATGAGTATTCTGTTGTTTTAGGATGGATTGTTCTGTAAATATCTATGAGGTCCATCTGGTCCAATGTATCATTCAAAGCTCTTGTTTTCTTGTTGATTTTCTGCATAGATGATCTGTCCATTGCTGAGAGTGGAGTATTGAGGTCTCCTAAAATTAACGTATTGTTATCAATATGACTCTTTTTTTTGGTTAACAGTTGGCTTATGTATATGGCTGCTCCCAATTTGGGGGCATAGATATTTACCATTGTTAGATCTTCTTGTTGGATAGACCCTTTAAGAATGATATATTGTCCTTCTGTGTCTCTTATTACAGACTTTAGTTTAAAATCTAATTTGTCTGATATAAGAATTGCTACCCCAGCTTTCTCTTGAGGTCCACAGGCATGGAAGATAGATCTCCATCCCTTCACTTTCAGTCTGGATGTATCTTTACGTTCAAAATGAGTCTCTTGTAGACAGCATATGGATGGGTCCTGTCTTTTTATCCAATCTGCAACCCTGTGCCGTTTTATGGGAGCATTTAGGCCATTCACGTTGTGAGTGATTATTGAAAGATATGAATTAATTGTCATCGTGTTGCCTGTGAAGACGTTGTTTTTATAGATTGTCCCTGTAGATTTCTGTTGTAGATCACTCTTGGGGTCTTTCTCCTTTTATAGAACCCCCCTTAATATTTCTTGCAGGGCCGGCTTAGTGGTCACATATTTTATCAACTTCTGCCGGTCGTGGAAGCTCTGCAGCTCTCCATCCATTCTAAATGAAAGCATTGCTGGATAAAGTATTCTTGGCTGCGTGTTCTTCTCATTTAGTTCCCTGAATATGTCTTGCCAGGCCTTTCTGGCTTGCCAGGTCTCTGTGGATAGGTCTGATGTTACTCTGATGTTCCTCCCTCTGTACGTAAGGGCTCTCTTCCCCCTAACTGCCCTTAAGATGGTTTCCTTGGTTCTAAGATTTGCAAGTTTTACTATCACATGCCGGGGTGTTGGCCTGTCTTCCTTGATCTTAGGAGGGCTCCTCTCTGCCTCTAGGACTCGAATGTTTGTTTCATTCCCCAGATTAGGGAAGTTCTCAGCTACAGTTTGCTCAAATACATCTTCTAGCCCTCTCTCTCTCTCCACTCCCTCCGGGATTCCAATTTTTCTGACATTGGAACGCCTCATGGTGTCACTTATTTCTTTGATTCTATTTTCATGGATTCTGAGTTGTTTTTCCCTGGCCTCCTCTTTTCCCTTTTTATCTATTATACTGTCTTCCAGATCACTTATTCTCTCTTCTGTCTCAGTTACCCTAGCTGTTAGATTATCTAGATTGGATTGGATCTCATTGATAGCATTTTTAAGTTCCTCCAAATCACCTTTTATTTCTGCCCTTAGAGACTCTATGTTGCCATTAATTGATTTCTCCATTCTAGCCATTGTCTTCACAATTGCTAGCCTGAATTCCATCTCCGACATCTTGGTTATATCTGCATCCATTTGTAAATCTGCAGCATAAGTCATAATCTCTGAGTCTTTTCTGTTTTGGGGGCTCCTCCTCCTAGTTATTCTGTTGATGGGTGTTTGAGGGAATGTATAGAGTCCAAATTATTGACCAGAACCCAAGCAAGATGCACCTGTTTTCTTGGGACCTTAGGGTTGCTGGCCTCTTGTTTTCCCAGCCTGTCTTCTGTGGGAGGGGTCTGCCGCGCTGTTACTTAGGCAACCCTGTTTGGGCGGAGTTGCCCTGTGCCCCTGTGGCGGGGGATGGGCTCAGTGGGAATCAGTCTTTGGGGCTTTTGTTCTCTGGTGCCTTTCCCTGGCGGCTTTCGGCGTCTCTTCTGTGAGTCAGAGCGGAAGAGACTGTTTCCAACCCTCTGCCTCAGAGCAGAGAAACCTCAGTCTGTTCTTCAGTGAGCTCTCCAGGCCACACTGTCTCCGTTTCTGTCCGTGCTGCTATAAACTGCAGTGTCCTGGGTTGTGCTCCCCTCCGCAGCGCCCCCAGTCCTGCCTCCAGGTCGGGGCATGTCTCTGCCCTTTGTGCGTCTAAAACCGCCAGCCGCTCCCAGTTCGTGCGCGCGACTCCACCGCTTGGGGTTTCCACCCTCGGTGGTTGCAGTTCACCAGCGCGACCCCGGTGCACCGGGTTTCCGTCTCGGAGGCTGCAGTTCGCGTGCCCACGACCGTCGCTCTGGTTTCTCTCCGAGGGGGGGGGGGCTGCGGTTCGCGTGCGCGCGACCCCACCAGTCTGGTTTTCCACCCCCGAGGGCTGCCCTAAAGTTCTGTCCCGACGCTACCGGTCTGCGAGTCTGTGCCCCGTCTTCAGCACGCGAGGCTGTCCCTCACCGGCGGTGTAGGATCCCCACGTCCGGGCACCCTCCGGCCGCCGTTTATCCTCCGATATCTGCCCGCAGAATCACGGCTCTCCACTTCGTACCTCAAAACCAACCGCCTGCGATATTCTGTTTGTAGAGATCCAGATCTTCTTACATCCCAGGCTGGTTTTGTGGGTGCTCAGAGTGGTCTGGTAGATATCCAGCTCAATTCCAGGGACCAGTTGAAATAGGGTCCCCTACTCCTCTGCCATCTTTTTTCCTCTCCTCTGAATGTAACCTTCTAAATTAAAACTGTGGTGGTTTAGCTCTGTAGCCCAATTTTTTAAAGACTTATTTATTTATTATTTGAGAGATAGAAAGAGAGCAGGGGGAAGGGGCAGAGGGAGAGGGAGAGAGAGAATCTCAAGCAGACTTCCCACTGAGAACAGAGCCCAACAGAAGGCTCAGTCTCACAACCCTGAGATCATGACCTGAGCTAAAATCAAGAGTTAGGTGCTTAACTATCTGAGCCACCCAGGTGTCCCTGTGTAGTCCATTTTTTATGTAAAAATATCACATTGGTATTACCAGAATGCTTGAAAATGACAAACTTTTGCATAAAGCTAATGTCAGTTGCAAGAGGGCTAGAAGAGCTCCAAAGGCACAGAGAGAAAATGGGGATGGAAAAGCCATAAACACAAAAACATGATATGAGTTTTTAAACATATATTCGCCATTCCCAAAATACTAAATGGAATACAACATCTGTAGAAAGTTAGCTCAAATTTCTTTTTTTTTTTTTTTTTAGATTTTTTTAATTTATTTTTTGACAGAGAGAGAGACAGCGAGAGAGGGAACACAAGCAGGGGGAGTGGGAGAGGGAGAAGCAGGCTTCCTGCAGAGCAGGGAGCCCAATGCAGGGCTCAATCCCAGGACCCTGGGATCATGACCTGAGCCGAAGGCAGACGCTTAACGACTGAGCCACCCAGGCACCCCAAGTTAGCTCAAATTTCAATGCAAGTAAAACCAAGGTCTATGTCTCTTTTTTCATATAATTATTCATCTTATATGTCATGATAACAAATGGTATCCCTAACGTTAGACAGCTATCATTTAATCACAAAGGAACTTAGATGATTATACTGAATCAAACTTGCCATTGCTACTGCAAAAAGTACATGCCATGAAGACAGCTGATCAGTAGTAAAATCTTTGATCTACAAATAATCAGTAAGGATAATTTTTGTGGTCTATTTATATACTCTTGAATGGGCAATCTAGTTATTCTGAAACCAACAGTTTTTAATTAATAAATCCAAAGGCCTTTTTTTTTCCTATTTCTTCATCATTTACAACCTTATTCTTGTATTTTGTTTTGTTTTGTTTTGAAGATTGTATTTATTTACTTGAGAGAGAGGGAGCACAAATGGGGGGAGGGGCAGAAGGACAAGTACAAGCAGACTCCCTAATGAACACAGAGCATGATTCAGGGCTTGACATGGGGCATGAAGTGGGGCTTTATCCCAGGGCCCTGAGATCATGACCTGCACTGAAGTCAAGAGTCAGATCTCAACAAGCTGAGCCACCCAGCTGCCCCATTGTTCTTGTATTTTCTGTTAGACTGTGTTCGTTGTGATGCTTTCAGCCGAAAGTATCAGAAAACTCTAACTCAAATAGGCATATGCAACTAAGGCATTCATTATGTTACATAGCAGAATGTTTAGAAGTAGAGCAAGTTTCAGGGTTGGCTCATTCAGCATATCACAAATGTCATCAAAATCCTAATTTCTATCTCTAAATTGTGGTACCTTAGTTGCTTGGCTTTACCTTTTGTGTCTCTTCATAGTTACAAGATGGTTGTTGCATTGGTTTCAAGTATTGCAACCAGATATGAGTATTTCTAGGAGATGAAAGTGGACTGTCTTTTCTAGTGACTCCTATGGAAGAGTGAAGAAACCTTTCCTAGAAGCTTTTTCCCAGATAACATTGGCTAGAATGGGATGATATGCTTACCCCTAAATCAATCACTAGTAAAAAGAATTAAACAATGTCTTAGGACAACAATAATTTATACTTAGAGCTCTAGATAAGGTTTGCCTCTTTTAAGTTATATGGGGGAAGTATGGACAATAAAATAAAATTGGGGTTTTGCATGTAAGGAAAATGGGGAAATAGATATTGGTATATAATTAATTATATATGCAATGGACTGTAAGCTCCAGAGAGTCATTTTTAAACAATTAAATCATTAGCTTCTAGTAAAATATCTGTCATAAAGTAGGTTCTCATTAATTACTTTTTTTTTCAGAATTTTTGTAATTTAATAAGAGGAGATAGAAAAGATACAGAAAAATGCAACTTGGAACAACCAAGTAATGCAAGGAACAGAAGAAAACTTAATTATAACTAATGTCTTCAGAGAGATGAAGACATATTTTAATCATTAAACAAGAACAGGAGGCTATAGTAAAGAATATTAAGAGAATAAAACAGTTTAGAAATTTAAAATGTGATTAAAAATTAAAAATTTAATCAAATGATTGGAATATGTTTTATAAGTTTTTCAGAAAGTAGAACATGAGTATTGAGGGCATGTACTGCATGGAGTACTGGGTGTTATACGAAAACAATAAATTGTGGATCACTACATCAAAAACTAATGATGTATTGTACGGTGACTAACATAACACAATAAAATAAAATTAAATTAAAAAAAGTAGAACAAAAGGACAAAGAGATTTAAAATAGAAAAGGTAAAACAATCAGAGTATCCATCCAGGATGTTCAACATTCAAATAATAGGGGTATAAGAAAGAGAGAGGGAGAGACAGAAGAGAGGAAATAATATTTTTAATGTTGCAAAACATCTGAAAACTTAAATGAATTTCCACATTGAAAGAGTCTATCAGGCCCAGCACAGCAGATTTTATAAAATTCATGCCAAAGCACATGAAATTTCAGCACATTTTATTTTTTTTTCATTTTCTTTTTTAGAAAGATAGAACAAGAGCATATGGGCCAGGAGGTGAGGCAGAGGGAGAGGGTGAATCTTAAGCAGACTCCACACCCAGCTCAGAGCCTGATGTGAGGCTTGATCCCACAACACTGAGATCATGACCTGAGCCAAAATCAAGAGTTGGATGCTTAGCTGACTGAGCCACCCAGGCATCCCTCAGCACACTCTATTTATTTTTTATTATGTTCAGTTAGCCAGCATATAGCACATCACTAGTTTTTGATGTAGTGTTCAACGATTCATTAGTTGCGTATAACACCCAGTGCTCATCACAACATATGCCTTCCTTAATACCCATCACCCTGTTACCCCATCCCCCCACCCCCTCCCCCTGTAATCCTCAGTTTGTTTCCCAGAGTCCAGAGTCTCCCTCTCGGATGTCTTCCCATTCAGTTTTCCCTCCCTTTCCCTGTAGTCCTCTGTGCTATTCCTTATGTTCCACATATGGGTGAAACCATATGCCAATAATTAGTTTATAAGTTAATGACCAACTGTGCCTAGCAAGCAATTAACTCTGAATGATAAAGTTTCACAGAACAAATAACAGTCGACCTGGTTCTTTATGAAAAATGGTATGAAAACAGTGAGAAGACTATTTTAGATGAAGGAAAAGACACAAAGTTATAAACTGGCTTAGAAGGTTGGATCAGTTATTACTCTCTGAAAAAAGTAAGAGAAAACCCTATTAACAGCCCCATAAACCATAAAGATATTATTGTTTTCTTAAGATTTTTGAAAATGTTTTCATAATTAAGCTAGTGGCTTAAAAATGTTATTGAAACCCAGGTTACCATGGTCTCCCTGCTGAGTTATCTTTTGTGTTCTTAATATGTCCTCTCATATTTGCAAGATGGCTGCTGCACTTTCAAGCATCACACCATGATATAAGGAATGAAATAGGGTTTTCTCACAATAGAAAATCCCAGACATCTCTTGTAAGTATTTTTATTTATCATTGGCCAAGTCTAGGTCAGTTGACCACTACTACCTACAAGAAAAGTCTTGGAAAGTATGTACATAGAATTCCTAACTTCTATGGTGATAACAGCTAAGAAAGACAATCAATAGGGTCTATCACAACATCTTTCAGTAAACATGGGTATCAGGAATATGAGGGAAATGGCACAAAGAGGTTGGAGAAATAGATTGGATCCACATGTTCACTTACTGAAACACGGGAGTTCCATGTGTAGTATTTATAAAGAAAAACAAAAAGGGCAGTGCATTGGTGCTGTCTCTCCAATCCTCTGATTCATTTGCCTTTTTATTTTTTTCATCTGAACAATCAAAATAAATATCTAACAAACTCTGCCACTGATCTTCAATTATCTTCTCAAAATATAGCCACCTTTTAGTTGTTATTGGTCTTACATACAAATAGAACATTTAGTAGTGTTCTCTCAAGCTTTAGAAAATTTCCTTTTTTGAGAGGGGGGCGGAACAAGATGGCGGAGGAGTAGGAGACCTGGATTTCGTCTGGTCCCAGGAATTCAGCTAGATAGGGATCAAACCATTCTGAACACCTATGAACTCAACAGGAGATCGAAGAAAAGAATAGCAACAACTCTCTGAACAAAAAAACAACCATTTTCTGGAAGGTAGGACGTGCGGAGAAGTGAATCTGAAGTGATATTCGGGAGGATAGACGGCGGGGGAGGGGCCTCTGACAGCCGCTTCTGGCAAGTGATAGAGCCGCGGAGCACAAAATCGGAACTTTTAGAAGTCAGCTCCTCTGAGGGACGTCACTCCAGTGGCTAAGCGGGGGGTGGAACCCTCACGGGACAGTGTGGTCTCAGGACCCTCGGGGTCACAGAAAGACCGGGGGTGCCTGAGTGCGGCAGAGCTCCCAGGTATCAGATGGGGAAGCCGGCTGCAGAGATGGAGCTGAGGTGCGGGCTCTCAGCTCGGGGTTGCCATAAACCGTGATCCGCGGCACAGTCGGGCCACTGCTCTTCCAGCAGGGACCCAACAAGCGGCAGATCCAGGGAGACTCACCTTCTTTCCCTGGGAGGAAAGGTGCGGGAGCGCACTGCAGGGATCTGCTGGGTTTGGAGACTCCGCGCAGGGTCGGGTGCCAGAGATAGAAATGCTCGGTCACAGGCCGGGTGAGCACGGAGTGTGGCTGGAGACGGGGGAGATGGGAGTGACTGACTGCTTTTCTCTGGGGGTGCACTGAGGTGCGGGGCCCCGAGTTCTCAGCTCCTCTGAGGCGGAGATTGGGAGGCCGCCATTTTCAATCTCGTCCTCCAAAGCTGTACGGAAAGCTTGTAGGGAACAAAAGCTCCCGAGAGCAAACCGAAGCAGATTACTTAGCCAGGACCGGGCAAGGGCAGGGCAATTCCGCCTCCAGCAAAGACATTTGGGAACCACGGCAACAGGCCCCTCCCCCAGAAGATCAACAAGAGCAGCCAGACAAGACCAAGTTTACGATCAATGAGAACAGCAGAACTCCAGTGCTAGGGGAATACTGCACATAGAATCCATGGCTTTATTACCATGATTCTATAGTCTTTCAAAGTTAATTTTTTTTAACTTTTTTTTTTTTGAATTTTTCTTTTTCCCTTTTTCAACCAACATCTTATCAATCCCTTTTTTAAAAAAACATTTTTATTTTTCATTTTTAGAGTCATATTCTATCCCTTCAGAGTAGTTACCTGTATTTTTGGCATATATATATATAAGTTGTTCTCTCTTTAAAATTTTGAGATAGTTTCTTCTAACAGATCAAAATGTACCCTAAATCTCTAGTGTATGGTTTTTTTCTACTCCCTTGCCTGATCACATTCTCTCCCTTTTTTCTTTTTTTTTAAATCCTCTTCTTTCTTTTTTCAAACAACTTCTTATCAATTCCTTTTATAAAATTTTTAAAAATTTCTATCATACAGTCATATTCCATCCCTTCATCATATCAACCCTTATTTTTGTACATATATAAGTTTTTCTTACTTTAAAATTTTGGGAGGCACTTTCTTCTAACAGACCAAAATACACCCAAATCTAGTATGTGGCACTGATCTATATACCAGCCTGATCAAATTTGATCATATTCTGATTTTTTTTTGTTTTGTTCTGTTTTTGTTTGTTTTTATCTTTATCTTTTTCTTTTACTTTTTTTTTCTTTTTCTTTTTTCTCTCTTTCCCTTTCTTATCCCACTGCTTCAGGTCTTTTCTGATTTGTTTAGTGTATATTTTCTGGGGACGTTATTACTTGGTTAGCATTTTGTTCTCTCATTAATCTATTCTCCTCTGGACAAAATGACAAGATGGAAAAAATCACCTCAACAAAAAGAACAAGAGGTAGTACCGACTGCCAGGGACCTACTCAATTCAGACATTAGTACGATGTCAGATCTAGAGTTCAGAATCATCACTTTATAGATACTAGCTGGGCTTGAAAAAAGCATGGAAGTTATTAGAGAAACCCTTTCTGGAGAAGTAAAAGAACTAAAATCTAACCAAGTCGAAATCAAAAAGGCTATTAATGAAGTGCAATCAAATATGGGGGTGCTAACTGCTGGATAAATGAGGCAGAAGGAAGAATTAGTGATATAGAAGACCAAATGATGGAAAATAAAGAAGCTGAGAAAAAGAGAGATAAACAACTACTGGATCACGAGGGCAGAATTCCAGAGATAAGTGATACCATAAGATGACACAACATTAGAATAATTGGGATCCCAGAAGAAGAAGAAAGAGAGAGAGGGGCAAAAGGTATAATGGAGCAAATTATAGCAGAGAACTTCCCTAATTTGGGGAGGGAAACAGGCATCAAAATCCAGGAAGCACAGAGAACCCCTCTCAAAATCAATAAAAATAGGTCAGCAGCCCTACATCTAATAGTAAAACTTACGAGTCTCCGAGACAAAGAGAAAATCCTGAAAGCAGCTCGGGAGAAGAGATATGTAACCTACAATGGTAGAAACATTAGATTGGCAACAGACCTATCCACAGAGACCTGGCAGGCCAGAAAGTACTGGCAGGATATATTCAAAGCACAATGAGAAAAATATGCAGCCAAGAATACTATATCCAGCTAAGCTGTCACTGAAAATAGAAGGAGAGATAAAAACTTCCAGGACAAACAAAAACTAAAGGAATTTGCAAACACGAAACCAGCCCTACAAGAAATCTTGAAAGGGGTCCTTTAAGCAAAGAGAGAGCCTAAAAGCAACATAGACCAGAAAGGAACACAGACAATATACAGTAACAGTCACCTTACAGGCAACACAATGGCACTAAATTCCTATCTTTCAATAGTTACCCTGAATGTAAATGGGCTAAATGCCCCATTCAAAAGACACAGGCTATCAGATTGGATTAAAAAACAAGACCCATCGATATGCTGTCTGCAAGAGACTCATTTTAGACCCAAAGACACCCCCAGATTGAAAGTGAGGGGGTGGAAAACCATTTACCATGCTAATGGACACCAAAAGAAAGCTGGGGTGGCAATCCTTATATCAGACAAATTAGATTTTAAACCAAAGACTGTAATAAGAGATGAGGAAGGACACTATATCCTACTTAAAGGGTCTATCCAACAAGAAGATCTAACAATTGTAAATATCTATGCCCCTAACATGGGAGCAGCCAATTATATAAGGCAATTAATAACAGAAGCAAAGAAACACATCAACAACAATACAATAATAGTGGGGGACTTTAACACCCCCCTCACTGAAATGGACAGATCATCTAAGCAAAAGATCTACAAGGAAATAAAGACTTTCAATGACACACTGGACCAAATGGACTTCACAGATATATTCAGAACATTCCATCACAAAGCAACGAAATACACCTTCTTCTCTAGTGCCCATGGAACATTCTCCAGAATCGATCACATCCTAGGTCATAAATCAGGTCTCAACCGGTACCAAAAGATTGGGATCATCCCCTGCCTATTTTCAGACCACAATGCTTTGAAACTAGAACTCAATCACAAGAGGAAAGTCGGAAAGAACTCAAATACATGGAGGCTAAAGAGCATCCTACTAAAGAATGAATGGGTCAACCAGGAAATTAAAGAAGAATTAAAAAAAATTCATGGAAGCCAATGAAAATGAAAACACAACTGTTCAAAATCTTTGGGATGCAGCAAAGGTAGTCCTAAGAGGAAAGTATATAGCAATACAAGCCTTTCTCAAGAAACAAGAAAGGTATCAAGTACACAACCTAACCCTACACCTAAAGGAGCTGGAGAAAGAACAGCAAATTAAGCCTAACCCCATCAGGAGAAGAGAAATGATAAAGATTGGAGCAGAAATCAATGAAATAGAAACTAAAAGAACAGTAGAACAGATCAACGAAACTAGGAGCTGGTTCTTTGAAAGAATTAACAAGATTGATAAACCCCTGGCCAGACTTATCAAAAAGAAAAGAGAAATGACCCAAATCAACAAAATCATGAATGAAAGAGGAGAGATCACAACCAACACCAAAGAAATACAAACAATTATAAGAACATACTATGAGCAGCTATATGCCAGCAAATTAGATAATCTGGAAGAAAGGGATGCATTCCTAGAGATGTATCAACTACCAAAACTGAACCAGGAAGAAATAGAAAACCTGAACAGACCTATAACCACTAAGGAAATTGAAGCAGTCATCAAAAATCTCTCAAAAAAACAAAAGCCCAGGGCCAGATGGCTTCCCAGGGAAATTCTACCAAACATTTAAAGAAGAATTAATACCTATTCTTCTGAAACTGTTCCAAAAAGTAGAAATGGAAGGAAAACTTCCAAACTCATTTTATGAGGCCACCATTACCTTGATCCCAAAACCAGACAAAGCCCCCATCAAAAAGGAGAATTGCAGACCAATATCCCTGATGAACATGGATGCAAAAATTCTCACCAAAATACTAGCCAATAGGATCCAACAGTACATGAAAAGGATTATTCACCATGACCAAGTGGGATTTATCCCTGGGCTGCAAGGTTGGTTCAACATCTGCAAATCAATCAACGTGATACAATACATTAACAAAAGAAAGAACAAGAATCATATGATCCTCTCAATAGATGCAGAAAAAGCATTTGACAAAGTACAGCATCCTTTTTCGATCAAAACTCTTCAGAGTATGGGCATAGAGGGTACCTACCTCAATATCATAAAAGCCATCTATGAAAAACCTACAACGAATATCATTCTCAATGGGGAAAAACTGAGAGCTTTCCCCCTAAGGTCAGGAACGCGGCAGGGATGTCCACTATCACTACTGCTATTCAACATAGTATTAGAAGTCTTAGCCACAGCAATCAGACAACAAAAAGAAATCAAAGGCATCCAAATCAGCAAAGAAGAAGTCAAACTCTCACTCTTTGCAGCTGATATGATACTTTATGTGGAAAACCCCAAAGACTCCACCCCAAAACTGCTAGAACTCATACAGGAATTCAGTAAAGTGGCAGGATATAAAATCAATGCACAGAAGTCAGTGGCATTCCTATACACCAACAACAAGACAGAAGAAAGAGATATTAAGGAGTCAATCCCATTTACAATTGCACCCAAAACCATAAGATACCTAGGAATAAATCTAACCAAAGAGGCAAAGGATCTGTACTCAGAAAACTATAAAATACTCATGAAAGAAATTGAGGAAGACACAAAGAAATGGAAAAATGTTCCACGCTCATGGATTGGAAGGACAAATATTATGAAGATGTCAATGCTACCTAGAGCAATCTACACATTCAATGCAATCCCCATCAAAATACCATCCACTTTTTTCAAAGAAATGGAACAAATAATCCTAAAATTTGTGTGGAACCAGAAAAGACCCCGAATAGCCAGAGGAATGTTGAAAAAGAAAAGCAAAGCTGGCGGCATCACAATTCCGGACTTCCAGCTCTATTACAAAGCTGTCATCATCAAGACAGTATGGTACTGGCACAAAAACAGACACATAGATCAATGGAACAGAATAGAGAGCCCAGAAATGGACCCTCAACTCTATGGTCAACTAATCTTTGACAAAGCAGGAAAGAATGTCCAGTGGAAAAAAGACAGTCTCTTCAACAAATGGTGTTGGGAAAATAAGATAGTCACATGCAGAAGAATGAAACTGGACCATTTCCTTACACCACACAGAAAAATAGACTCCAAATGGTTGAAAGACCTAAATGTGAGACAGGAATCCATCAAAATCCTAAAGGAGAACACAGGCAGCAACCTCTTCGACCTCAGCCGCAGCAACTTCTTCCTAGGAACATCGCCAAAGGCAAGGGAAGTAAGGGCAAAAATGAACTATTGGGACTTCATGAAGATAAAAAGCTTTTGCAAAGCAATGGAAACAGTCAACAAAACCAGAAGACAACCGACAGAATGGGAGAAGATATTGGCAAATGACATATCAGATAAAGGGCTAGTATCCAAAATCTATAAAGAACTTATCAAACTCAACACCCAAAGAACGAAGAATCCGATCAAGAAATGGGCAGAAGACATGAACAGACCTTTTTCGAAAGAAGACATCCAAATGGCCAACAGACAAATGAGAAAGTGCTCAACATCACTCGGCATCAGGGAAATCCAAATCAAAACCTCAATGAGATACCACCTCACACCAGTGAGAATGGCTAAAATTAACAAGTCAGGAAATGACAGATGTTGGCGGGGATGCGGAGAAAGGCGAACCCTCCTACACTGTTGGTGGGAATGCAAGCTGGTGCAGCCACTCTGGAAAACAGTAGGGAGGTTCTTCAAGAAGTTGAAAATAGAGCTACCATATGATCTAGCAATTGCATTACTCGGTATTTACCCCAACGATACAAAAGTAGGGATCCGAAAGGGTACGTGCACCCCGATGTTTATAGCAGCAATGTCCACAATAGCCAAACTCTGGAAAGAGCCAAGATGTCCATCGACAGATGAATGGAGAAAGAAGAAATGGTATATATATACAATGGAATATTATGCAGCCATCAAAAGTAATGAGATCTTGCCATTTTCAATGACGTGGATGGAACTGGAGGGTATTATGCTGAGCGAAATAAGTCAAACAGAGAAAGACATGTATCGTATGACCTCACTGATATGAGGAATTCTTAATCTCAGGAAACAAACTGAGGGTTGCTGGAGTGGGGGGTGGGGTGGGAGGGATGGGGTGACTGGGTGATAGACACTGGGGTGGGTATGTGCTCTGGTAAGTGCTGTGAATTGTGCAAGACTGTTGAATCTCAGATCTGTACCTCTGAAACAAATAATCCAATATATGTTAAGAAAAAATAAAAAAAGAAGATAGCAGGAGGAGAAGAATAAAGGGGGGGAAATCGGAGGGGTAGGCGAACCGTGAGAGACGATGGACCCTGAAAAACAAACTGAGCGTTCTAGAGGGGAGGGGGGTAGGAGGATGGGTTAGCCTGGTGATGGGTATTAAAGAGGGCATGTTCTGCATGGAGCACCGGGTGTTATGCACAAACAATGAATCATGGAACACTACATCTAAAACTAATGATGTAATGTATGGGGATTAACATAACAATAAAAAAATTTTAAAAAAAGAAAATTTCCTTTTTTGAAAGACAAGTTATTCTGATTCTATGATTCACAATATTGTGTGTACATGTGTTTATAGCACACATTTGAAAATGAGATTTTTTTTTTGTTGTTTTAAGGAAAAGCAGACTGCCACATGCAGCACCTCATTTGGATGTGTCTGGAGTTTTGGAAGTTTAATTACCCTACATTCTCCTACAAATGGACCTTGAGAGCTTGTTTGGAGGTTATAGAGGGGAGCACAACTACTCCCATACCCTGCAGCAAAGAATGGTCCTCCTCTATTAGGGAAGGTCCTCCTTTTTGACCTAGTGTGCAGCTTCCAGAGGGATGCACATGGAGTGGTGAGGAAGGAACAGGACACCTGCCTAGCCAGACAGATCAGCTGAATCAATCCTGGTGATCAGTGGGGTGACAGATGTCACAGCCAGATCACCCTCACATCTGAAAATGAGGATTTCTGAGCACATGTTTCAAATAAAAGATTCTAACTAAAGCTATACAAGACCACAATAATTGCAAATAACTAATCTAATACTGAATGTCACTCATAATCTATAAAATATCCACTTTTGTACTATTTAAATTGTTGAATGTCAGCCCTTTATCTCTAACTAACTACAACTCTTTCCTGATCATACATTCTCTTACATATTTATCCATTAAACAAATATTTGTTGAGTACCTACTTGAAGCAGCACTCTGCTAAGCATGGAGTTTAAATTAATAACAACTACAGCAAAAAACAGAAATAGCCTTACCTTCATGTAGGGCTTGTGTTGCATGTTCCAGGAAATACAAGATTGTTGGTTCAAATTTGATATCTCAATTTGCCCCTTTTAATTTGCTGCAAAGTTTTTTCCACTCAATATCAGATGATTCACTCACTTCAAGGTCCCTTTTGACAAGACTTGAAGTGTGCATCCTCACTTGTTACAATCATTTATATTATCTATTGATCAAAATTTGAGAGTGTCCTCATAAACGATTGAAGTTTAAGATTTGAGAACCACTATTCTAACTAGATGGAGATACCAGACTCCCTTTAACATACTAGAACATCCTAGGTAATGTAGGAATAGGGGCAGAAGGGTCATTTTAGATTTTATTTTTTACATTAAATGCTGAATTCCATAACTTTGTATTATTAACAATTATTACATATGATTGCCAATCAGAATGTCTGATCACTATGAAATAGTGGTATTACCTTACTGGATCAATATATTACATGCAAAAGCATTCATATTGCTTTACATAAAATATATTAACACAGAATGCAACCTATCTCAGTTTTTGAAATGTGGAATATGGCTCTGAATCACTTGATAACTACCCTCCTAGATCTTTAACAGTCTGTGTCTTCCCATGTGAACTATCTTATCTATCCCTATTACAGATTGAGACACCAAGGAAAATTTAGTTAGCTTATCCAGGGCCATATGATTAGTGACAAAGTCAACATCTCAACACTGGTTTCCTGAATTCCAATTTAATATGTATTTATTCCCAAGCATATCCCTTCAAAACACTCCCACCCTTACCACCAGGACCAGCAGGGGACCAGTGCAAAATGAAAATGCAACATAGTCATAAATTTTGGCTCAAAATAAATGGCCAATTTAGTCCTATTACTATTAGGTTGCAGTTTTTTGATTATTTCAATCTTAGCTTTTCAGTGGCTACAGACATTAATGATGCTTCCTTAGTGAAAGAAAATACCTGCGATAGCCAACATTTCCTCATATAATAAAAAAATACAGCTTTTATTTGCTCATTTGATAAAAATGTCAGTGTCATCTATTTGCCAGGCACTATTTTAGGCACTGGAGATACATCAGTAAATAAAACAAACAAAAATTCCTGCCCCCATGGGCTTTATATTCTAGTGGTGGATGATAAATAATAAACAAATAAGTTATATAGAATGTAATAAGTGCTACAGAAAAAAATAAAAGAGAGTGGCAGGGAGGGCCAGATAGGGGAGAAAATGGTAGGGGGGCTTCAGATTCAATTGATGGTGTGATCTCCTGCTAATCTGTGTGTGAATGTTGTTAAGGACTAAAATTGGTGACTGAAAAAAAAGAAAATATTTTTTCTTCTTCAAAGCTCAAGGTCATTCTTGGAAAGAAGTCCAGAATCCAAGCCAAATCTTATTGTAGATGTGCATATGCTTTCATTCTTCCCTGCTGTATATCTCATTTTAAAAAAATCTGGGACAAATCTGAGGTAGGAAAAAAAAAGGAAACCCATGTGGACAAAAGAGAAAGAGAGGAGACAACCAGCCTCAGCCCTGCCTCAGTATTGCCTTTGTTGGGGGTTGTACAGGTCATGTACTCTACTTGGGCCCCAGATCTTTCCTAGTGCTTACAACAAGGCTCTTCTCTGGTTCTTCTTGCCACTAATTTTCTTCCTTATGATTAAAACTTCAAATCAATAGTAATATGTACAAATAAAAATCAAAACTCTAATCACACTCTTCACATAAGTTAAAATAAGCCATTTACACTTTATAGCTTTATATCCTCATAGATATTAGTTAATTTTCCTTAAGTGACTCTTGGAAATTTTTACAGTAATTTTTAATCCATTGAAGCTGTATTTATATGTCAATTTGACTATTTTAATTAAATTAACAGGTAAGTTAAAAAAAAAGCAGTCATTAATCAAGATTTTTTTGTTAATTGGCTTGTCTCCTCAACAGTCTTTTTTTAAAAAGATTTATTTAGAGAGAGAATGAAAGAGAGAGAACACAAAAGTAAGGGGAGGGCAGAGGAAGAGAATCTTCAATCAGACTCCCACTGAGTGCAGAGCCTGATGGGGGCTCGATCCCATGACCCATGAGATCATCAACCCAGCCAAAACCAAGAGTTGGGAGCCCTACAGACTGAGCCACCAAGGCACCCTGTTCAACAGTCTTTCAAAAGTAATGCTTATTTTCTTATCAGCCCCAATAATCCAAGAATATAAATGTCCCATATATTATTTCTATTTGTACTTGCAATGCTTTACATATATTTTCATTATTGCATTTTTGCTTATCAATATATACATATTTTGTAGGAAGCTTTAAGTGTAAAACTTGATATGCAGAAAATAAAATTATCCATATCCCACTTTTAGCGTTTTGATATGTTTAACTGTCTTTCTTTTCACAATAAATACATTTGATTTATATAGTAGATATCAAACTGTATGTATAGTTCTATGTTCCTGTTTATTTTTTTTTTTCACGCAAATGCTAGGGATATATTGATGAACAAAAACAAACATGATTCCTACCTTCATGGAGTTGTAATATAGAGATTTATTAAAACTATTCCCTAATCTTAGACATCTAGAGTGTTTCCAAATTTTAAAATTTTATGTAAAACGATGGTAAACATCTTTGTGCTGAAATAATAAGTTACTTAGGTTGCATTTCTAGAAGTAGAATTACTGGGCTTCAGGGTAGGAACATTTTTCAAGGCTCTTCACACATAGTTAGTGTTACTTTTATTGCTTTACTGATTGTGGTCCATTCTTGGCTTACAAGTTGAGTGGCTTTGTATTACTTTGCTTCAAAAGTTAATATGTTTGATGGGCTTTTAAACTCATTTTGGCTAATGAAAGGATTCTGAGACCGCATAGCTCTGCTCAAGTGAAAACTAACTTGGTGTCTTGGATCGCATTTTCCTTTTATTTCCTAAAAATGAAATAGGGTATTACATAAGAAATATACACTTTCAAAAATAAATTAAAAATTAATGACAAAAAAGTGGTGAAAATGAGAATAACTAATGAATTACTTCTCGTCTTGGGGCCAAGAAGATTCTCATTTTTTGTTATCTGAACACATAAGATACAATTTTTTTTTCCAGTACATATCCTTACCTAGGGAATTGAGTTTCCATTTTATATAACAAAAAGCTCATATTTGCAAATTTCTTGCCAAGTAGAATTTGATAACTGGTTTTAACATAACTCTATACATAACAGTAGTTGTTTTTAGGTTTGGGAGAAATAAAACATTTTAAAGACATTTTGGTACAATTTTAATAGGCATTGTACCTTTGTGTAATTTACACATCTAAGAAGAAATTAGAGTCGTTATTTTGAAAAAATATTACTGTGAGCATATATATGGTTTTTAGGGGGAGAAGTCTGAATGTGAAGGAAATGTACAGGATTAAAGTTGCTCTTTATAGAGGAATGTTTATATTCTTTTATTTTCCTTTCAGTCCTTATAGCCTTTTCATGCACACATATACATACATGCTCAAAACTAGCATTAAAATAGTCTGATATCAAATAATTAGATATTTATTAAACAACCAAGTAGGTTCAATCAATAAAAAAATGACTCTCTCAGTTCAAGCTGTAAAATATTGTGTGTAAACACAGCTACAATTTTAGAATGGATTTCAGAAGCATCTATACATTGTAAAATATAATTAGTCTGTCTTTTCCCTTCAACTTCCTGTTACTCACAGTGTCTTTATGATGTCATCACTCAACATTACCACTGAATTTACAATGCTAAAGTCCTGGCAACATATAGGCAGGGGAAATGTCTCTTCCAAGACTGTAAGTATTTCATTTAATACTTTTTTAGTATTTTTAATGACTAACATGCTCAACTTAGCAACATATTTATATTTTTAAATGTTTTAAATTTAAACATTTAAATAATGTTTCTCTCATGGTAATTTTATTTGTAGATTAAAATTTTAAACAGAGGTATGAAATTTTCAACAATATCTTGGGTGTTTTGCTTTGAGATTTAGCTACTTCAGGGTTTTTCATGAAATAGTTGCATAGTCTTAACCAGTGTGTGTGTGTGTGTGTGTGTGTGTGTGTGTGTGTGTGCGCGCTTATAATCACATCTTATTTTAAGGAGAAGGGAAGTAATTAATATGTATGAAGGCACTTAAAATGTAAAGCAGGATACAATGTAGTAAGACTTTATTATACAACTTTGATATGCTTAATTTTATGTAAAAGGAAAATTAGATTCCTTTGCTCTGATAAAAAGGAAGACTTAGTGTTGTTTCCAATAAAAGAATGTATAATGAGTTGACTTTTAAAAGGAGTCATTAAGCGGATGATGAATATTATTAACATGGAATTAAACAATAGTATTTCTTCAGGCTTTAGTGGCCACATCTTTCAGTGTTGGTCTTTAGAAGTTGATCTCCTCTAAAAGAATATTGCCGAAATAATACAAAAATTAGGATAATATAGACCATATTGATTTGGAGCCACCAGCTAATAGCCATGTGTATTAGCTGAACCGTAAGAGATTATCGGTATTCAACCAATTTTTACCTACAAAAATGGAAATTTCTTATGGTCCAATCTAATATAAAAAGCAGATAAAAATCAATAAGAAAGATATACTTAAGGTGACATAAAAACAGTTGAAAGTTATAAACAGGTATTTTATAGTAAAAGAAATGTGAATGGTCAGTAAACATATGAAAAGGTGTACAACCTCATTTATGAGAAGAAAATTTAGAAAATCTTTGACTCAGAAATTCAATTTCTAAAAAAAAAACTAAAGGGATATTTCCTTTTGAATGATACATTTTTGTGATGTTTGGATGTTTTTCAGTGAGTATGCATTACTTTTAAAATCAGAAATTTCAATACACTGTGAAAGAAAGAAAAAGAATGATTTGATCTAGAAATTAAAATTGAGCTCTTAGTGCTTTTAGAAAGATATTTCTAGTTTGGTGCTGCCTGCATCTCATCTTTCCTCTTACATCATAAAGGCTTCAGGATTACATCACCATTGTGTATTATCTCTGAAACACACTGTCATCAGCAAAATCTTCTATATCCTCCTCTGCCTCTTATCTGAATATCTCCACTTTCTTGCTCTCTGAAACTTGGCTGTTTCTCAAATACACTCCTTTTCTGAGGCCCTTTTGAGTAGGAGATATTTTCCTTTCCACGTCCCTTCCTACCACTGGATCCAGAGGTGCAGTAGATGTATGCTTGGTTCCTCAATGGCATTTCCAACTCATTCTACATCCTTACTCCCTAAATATAGCCAGCTTTGAATCTCATGTCATCAGAGTATATCATCTGCTACCTTTCCTTGTTATATTCATTTAGTAACTCCCAGGTCATTCCCTTTATTTTGCTATGATTTTCTGTCTGGCCCACTGCCATTCCCTCTTGCCTTAATCCCTGGTAATTTTAAGATGTAGATAATCATTCTCATATCCTAACATCTCAATTATTTGACTTTATTTTCTCAAGTTATCTTGCTTTCCATCTTATTTCAGTGGTTCACTCCTATTCATATCCCTCCAAAATCTTAATTTCAAAGATTTCGTTTTCCAACCACTGCTTCAGGTACATCTAATACCCACATTCCAACAATTCTTCTACCCCAGTAAGACCTACTATTGATCTTAGCACCTTCGAACTATTGCTCATTAGTCCTTTCCCCATGGCTTTACTTATATTCTTACCTTTATAGATCCTTACCTATTTTAGGTTCTTACAGGTTCATGGTGAACCAATACAAATAATTTCCGGCATACATCTTCAATCCCCTTTACCCACTCTCCTTCTGACATTTCTTCGACAAAACCCTAATTTTAGATAAATCCATCTTCCCCATTACTCCTCAGTAGTACCTTTGCAAGCTGAATATGGTTGAGGAAAACCATGTAACCATGACAGTTGGCTTCAATTTAATTTATAATGTCAAACTGCAAGTGGGCCATTAATGGTATCCAGCAATGGTATTAAAGTTTTCTCATCTGTTTAAATCTCTCCTTTAAGATGACTATTTCTTACATTTTTTTCTCTTAAATTTACAATAGATTTTTTCCACCCCACTCTTGGTTAATAGAGACAAATAGGGGAAATTTTCACCATTGCCACAACTAAATATCCTAGTCTATATGTATCTTTACTACCCTTTTTTTCTTCCTTCCTCCTATTGGAGTAGATACCCTCTTCTTGATCATATCTAAATATAACTTAAGGTGTATTAGTTTCCTAGGGCTGCTGAAACAAATTACCACAAACTAGCTAGCTTAAAACATTAGAGGTTTATTGTCTCACATTTCTGGAAGCTAAAAGACCAAAATCAAGATGTCAGAAGTATGGGCTCCTTGAGGCTCTGAGGAAGAATCTGTCCCATGACTCTCCTAGCTTCTGGCAGTTTCTGGCCATCACTGGCATTCCTTGGATGGTAGATACATCATCCCAATCTCTGCCTCCATCATCACATGGCACACTCTCCCTGTCTGTGTTTGTGTCCAAATTTCCTTCTTCTCATAAGAACACCAGTCATTGTATGAGAGCCCATCCTAATCCAGTATGACCTCTTCTAAACTATATTACATCTGCAAAGACCCTGTTTCCAAATAAGGTCAATTTCACAGGTACCAAATGATAGGACTTTAATATATTTTATGGGCAACACAATTCAACTCACAACACTGGGCACTGGATTTTTTTTCCCTACTTAAGGATATGGCTCCTATAATTAACTTATCTTCTGCATCCTCATTTTTAAATCTTTTTTCTTTGGGTTTATTGAAACATAACTGACATATAATTGTGTATGTTTGAGGTGTACAGTGTGATGATTTGATGCTCATATGCATTGCAAAATTATGACCATGGTAGGTTTAGTTAATACCTCCATACATCATATAATTACCATTTCTTATTTTGTGGTGAGAATATTTGAGGTCTACTCTCTTACAAAATTTCAAGTATATAATACAGCATTGTTAACTATAGTCACTGCACTGTACATTAGATCCCCACTACATATTCATCTTATAACTGGAAGTTTGTACCATTTGAACAACATCTCTGCATTTCCCCTTGCCCAGCTTCAGGCAATCACCACTGTACAGTTTCTATAAGTTCAGCCTCTTTACAATCTATATATGAGATCATACAATATTGTCTTTCTAATTTATTTTACTTAAAATAATACCCTCAGGGTCCATCTCTATTGTCATAAATGGCAGGACTTCCTTCTTTCTCATGGCTGAACTATATATCTATATCATCTATATCTATATCTATATCTATATCTAATCTATCTATCATCTATCTATCTATTTATCTATCACCTATCATCTTTGATAGAGTGATTTGATTTCCTTTGGATATATACCCAGAAGTGGGGTTGCTGTATCATATGGTAGTTCTATTTTTAATATTATTTTTAAGGATTTTTTATTTTATTTTTTTGAAAGAGAGAGACAGAGATAGAGAGAGAGAGCACAGGCAGGGAGAAGAGGGAGAAGCAAGCTCCCCACTGAGCAGGGAGCCTGATGTGAGACTCGATCCCAGGACCTTGGGATCATGACCTGAGCCAAAGGTGCTAAATCGACTGAGCCACCCAGGTGCCCCATCTATTTTTAATTATTGAAGAACCTCATCCTTTTGTCCATAGTGAGTGTACCAATTTACATTTGTGTCTAGAGTGCACAAAGGTTCCCTTTTCTTCACAGCCTCACCTCACCTTATTTTTTTTCTATTGAGTTTTATGAGTTCCTCATATATTTTATAACCTCTTATCAGATAGCCAGTTTCCAAATATTTTGTCCCATTCCATATGCTGCCTTTTCATTTCAATTATTATTTTTTCCTTTTGATGTGCAGAAGCTTTCAGTGTGATGTAGTTTCATTTTATTTTTGTTTTTTGCTTATACATTTGGTGCATCCTTCTATATACCTGTTGACCGTTTGTATGCCTTCTTTGAAAAATGTCTATTCAGGTAATTTGTCCATTTTTTGATCAATTTATTATTTTAATATTGAGTTGTGTAAGTTACCTAAATATTATGGATATTAAACCCTCATCAGATAATTGGCTTGCAAATATTTTCTCCCTTTCAACATGCTGCTTTTCAATATTATCAATTGTTAATTTGCCATGCAGAAGATAAGTTTTATATAGTCCTACAAATTTATATTTCCTTTTGTTGCCTGAACTTTTGGTGGCATATCCAAAAAAATCAATGTCAAGGGCATATCAAAGATCTTTTTTCCTATGTTTTCGTCTATGAATTGAAAAGTTTCAGATCTTATGTTTAAGTTTTTATCCCATTTCAAGTTATTTTTTTTAAAGATTTTATTCATTTATTTGACAGAGAGAGAAACAGCGAGAGAGGGAACACAAGCAGGGGGAGTGGGAGAGGGAGAAGCAGGCTTCCCACTGAGCAGGGAGCCTGATGTGGGGCTTGATCCCTGGACCCTGGGACCACGACCTGGGCCAAAAGCAGATGCCTAATGACTGAGCCACCCAGGCGCCCCCCATTTCAAATTAATTTTTGTGATTTGTGTGAGATAAGGTTCCTCTTTTATTCCTTTGCATGTGGATATCTACTTTTCCCATAACCATTTATTGAAGAGATGATCCATTGGTGCCCTCATAAATAATTAATTGATTACATATGCATGGGTTTATTTCTCTGTTCTTCGTTACATTCCATTGGTCTATGTTTCTGTTTTTATTCCAATACCATACTGTTTTAATTACCATACCTTTGTACTCTAGTTTGCAATCAGGTAGTGATATCTCCAGCATTATCCCTCTTTCTCAGGACTGTTTTGGCTATTCATAGTCTTTTGTGCTTCATACAAATTTTAGGATTGTTAGTTCTATTCCTGTGGAAAAATTCTTTTTTTTAATTTTTTTAATTTTTTTTTTTTTAAGATTTTATTTATTTGTGAGATAGACAATGAGAGACAGAGAGCATGAGAGGGAGGAGGGTCAGAGGGAGAAGCAGACTCCCCGCTGAGCAGGGAGCCCGATGTGAGACTCGATCCCGGGACTCCAGGATCATGACCTGAGCCGAAGGCAGTCGCTTAACCAACTGAGCCACCCAGGTGCCCTCTGTGGAAAAATTCTATTGGAATTTTGATCAGGATTGCATTTAATCTATAGATGGATTTGGTAGTATTGGCATTTTAACAATAGTATTCTACTGATCCATGAACTTGGGTTATCTTTCCAGTTATTTGTGTCTTCATTTCCTTTCATCAATGTCTGAATATTTTCAATGTACAAATATTTATTTTCCTTGGTTAAATATATTTGTAAGAATTTTATGTTTTTTAACTATTCTGAATTAGATTGTTTACTTTTATTTTATTTTTTTATTTTTATTTAAATTCCGGTTAGTTAACATACAGTGTGATATTAAGTTCAGGTTTAAAATTTACTGATTCAACACTTACATTTTTGTAACACCTGGTGCTCATCCCAAGAACTGCCCTCCTTAATCCCTATCACCTATTTAATCCTTCTCCTTGCTCAACTCTGCTCTGGTAACCATCAATTTTTTGTCTGTAATTAAGAGTATGTTTCTTGGTTTGCCTATCTCTTTTTTCCTTTGCTCATTTGTTTTATTTCTTAACTTCCACATATGAGTGATATCATATAGTATTTGTCTTTCTCTGATTGACTTATTTTGCTTAGCATAATACTCTCCAGCTCCATCCACATCATTGTAATGGCAAGATTTCATTCTTTTTTATGGCTGAATAAGATTCCATTATATATATGAAACTTCTTTATTCATTCATATATCGATGGGCACTTACACTGCTTTCATAATTTGGCTATTGTACATAATGCTGCTATAAACATAGGGGCACTTCAATCCCTTTGAAATAGTATTTTTCTATTCTTTGGGTAAATACCTAGTAGTGCAATTGCTGGATCATAGGGTAGTTTTATTTTTAACTTTTGAGGAACCTCCATAGTGTTTTTCAGAGGGGCTGCACCTGTTTGCATTCCCACCAACAATGTAAGAGGGTTCTCCTTTCTCCACAACTTTGCCAAAACTTGTTTCTTGTGTTGTTGATTTAAACCATTCTGGTAGGTGTGCGGTGATATCTCATCAGAGTTTTGATTTGTATTTCCCTGATGATGAGTGATGTTGACATCTTTTCATGTATCTTTTGGCCATGTGTATGTCTTCCTTGGTAAAATGTCTATTCAAGTTTTCTACTCCTTTTTGAATTAGATTATTCAATTTTGGGGTGTTAAGTTTTATAAGTTCTTTATATATTTTGGATACTAATCCTTTATCAGATAACCAAGAGACTCTTACCTATAGGAAACAAACTGAGGGTTGCTGGAGGGAAGGTGGGTGGAAGGATTTGGTAACTGGGTGATGGACATTAAGGAGGGCACTTGATGTATTGAGCACTGGGTGTTATATGCAACTGATTAATCACTAAATTCTACCTCTGAAACTAATAATACAATATATGTTAACTAAGTTTAATTTGAATTAAAAAAATGATACATAATTTGCAACTATCTTCTCCCATCCCATAGTTGCCTTTTAGTTTTGCTGATTGTTTCCTTCGCTGTGTAGAAGCTTTTCAGTTTGATGAAGTCCCAACACTTTATTTTTGCTTTTGTATCCCTTCCCTCAGGAGACATATGTAGTAAGAAGTGGCTATGGCTGATGTCAAAGAGGTTACTGATTGTGTTCTCCTCCAGGATTTTAATGGTTTCAAGTCTCATATTTAGATCTTTTTGTTTGTTTGTTTCTGATACTGAAGTTCTTTTTTTAAATTTTTATTGTTATGTTAATCACCATACATTACATCATTAGTTTTTGATGTACTGTTCCATGATTCATTGTTTGTGTATAACACCCAGTGCTCCATGCAGAATGTGCCCTCTTTAATACCCATCACCAGGCTAGGTGTGCCACCCCCTCCCCTCTAGAACCCTCAGTTTGTTTTTCAGAGTCCATCGTCTCTCATGGTTTGTCTCCCCCTCCGATTTCCCCCCCTTCATTCTTCCCCTCCTGCTATCTTCTTCTTCTTCTTTTTTTTTTTTTTTTGACATATATTGTATTATTTGTTTCAGAGGTACAGATCTGTGATTCAACAGTCTTGCACAATTCACACCGCTCACCATAGCAATACCCTCCCCAATGTCTATCACCCAGCCACCCCATCCCTCCCACCTCCCACCACTCCAGCAAACCTCAGTTTGTTTCCTGAGATTAAGAATTCCTCATATCAGTGAGGTCATATGATACACGTCTTTCTCTGATTGACTTATTTCACTCAGCATAACACTCTCCAGTTCTATCCACGTCCTTGCAAATGGCAAGATTTCATTCCTTTTGATGGCTGCATAATATTCCATTGTATATATATACCACATCTTCTTTATCCATTCATCTGTCGATGGACATCTTGGCTCTTTCCAGAGTTTGGCTATTGTGGACATTGCTGCTATAAACATCGGGGTGCATTTTGAATATATTTCTGTGTATGGTGTAAGAAAGTGGTGCAGTTTCATTATTTTGCATGTTGCTGTCCAGTTTACCCAGCACTGTTTTTGAAGAGAATGTCTTTTCCCCATTGAATATTCTTTCCTGCTTGGTCAAAGATTAATTGTCCATATAGTTGTGGGTTTATTTCAGGGTTTTCTATTCTGTGCTATTGATCTATGTGTATATTTTTGTGGCAGTACCATACTGCATTGATCACTACAGCTTTGTAATATAATTTGAAATCTGGAAGTGTGATGCCTCCAGCTTTGCTTTTCATTTTCAAGATCGTTTGGCTATTCGGGGTCATGTGTGGTTCTATTCAAATTTTATGATTGTTGTAGCTCTGTGAAAAATGCTGTTGGTATTTTGATAGGGATTGCATTAAAGGTGTAGATTGCTTTGGGTAGTAGACACATTTTAAGAATATTGGTTCTTCCCATCCATGAGCAAGGAATGTCTTTCCATTCCTTTGTGTTATCTTCAATTTCTTTCACCAGTGTTTTATAGTTTTCAGGGTACAGGTCTTTCACCTCTTTGTTTAGGTTTATTCCTAGGTATCTTATCATTTTTTGGTGCATTTGCAAGTGGGATTAATTCCTTAATTTAACTTTCTGCTGCTTCATTATTTGTATATAGAAATGCAACAGATTTCTGTATGCTGATTTTTATCCTCTGTACTGAATTTGTGTATCATTTCTAGAAAGTCTTTGGTGAAGTCTTTTGGGTTTTTATATAGAGTATCAGGTCATCTACAAATAATGGAAGTTTTACTTCTCCCTTGCTGATTCAGATGCCTTGTATTTCTTTTTGTTGTCTAATTGCTGTAGTTAGGACTTCCATTACTATGTTAAATAACAGTTGTGAGAGTGGACATCCCTGTCTTGTTCTTGACCATAGAGGAAAAGCTCTCAGTTTTTCCCCATTGAGGATGATATTACCTGTGAGTTTTTCATAAATGACCTTATTATGAGAGGTATGTTCCTTCTAAACCTACTTTGTTGAAGACTTTTATTATGAATCAATGTTATACTTTGTCGAATGTTTTTTCAGCATCTATTGAAAAGGTAGTATGGTTTTTATCCTTTCTTTTATTATTTTTTTTTTTTTTTGAGAGGGAGAAGCGGGGAGAAGTAGAGGGGCAGAGGGGGAGGGAGAGAGAGAATCTCAAGCATACTCTGTACTGAGTGCAGGGCCCAACACCGGGCTCAATCTCGCAACCCTGAGATCATGACCTGAGCTGAAATCAAGAGTCAGATGCTTAACCGACTGAGCCACCCAGGCACTCCTTAATGTGGTTTATAAAGTTGACTGATTTGAGAATATTGAAACAAACTGGCAACCCACAAATAAATCCCTGTGATTGTGGTGAATGGTTTTTTTTAATGTAATGTTAGATTTGTTTTCCTAGTATTTTATTGAGAATTTTTGCATGTGTGTCCATCAGGGATATTGGCATGTAGTTCTCTGTTTTAGTGGAGTCTTTCTCAGATTTAGGTAGCAGGGTAATGCTGGCTTCATAGAATGATTTTGGAAGTTTTCATTCTTTTTCTACTTTTTGGCATAGTTTGAGAAGAATAACCATTAACTCTTCTTTAAATGTTTGGTAAAATTTGCCTATAGAAGCCATGTGGTTGTGAACTTTTTGTATGTTTGGAGTTTTTGATTACTGAATTAATTTTTTGCTGCTTACTCGTCTTTGCAAGTTTTCTTTTTCTTCCTGTTTCAGTTTTGGTAGTTTATATGTTTCTAGGAATTTATCCATTTCTTCCAGGTTTTCAAATTTGTTTGCATAGTTTTTCTTAATATTCCATTATAAGTTTTGTATTTCTGTTGTGTTGGTTGTTGTTTCTCTTCTCTCTGTGATTTTATGTCTTTGGTTTCTTTCTGTTTTTTTGAAAAGTCTATCTAAAGGTATAACAATTTTATTAATTTTTTCAAAGAAGCAGCTTCTGGTTTCATTGATCTGTTCTATTGGGTTTTCTTTTTTAGTTTCTCTAACATTTATTTCTTCTCTAATTATCATTTACTTCCTTCTGCCAGCATTAGCCTTTTTTTGTTGTTCTTTTCTACCACGCTTAGGTGTAAGGTTAGGTTTTTTATTTAAGAAATTTCTTGATTCCTGAGGTAGGCCATGTACTTCCCTCTTAGGCCCACTTTTGCTACATTCCAACATGTTTTCATTTTCATTTGTTTCCATTTATTTTTTTATTTCTTCTATGACTTCCTGGCTGCCCCATTCATTAGTTAGTAGCATGTTGTTTTTCCTCCGTATAGTCGAAATGTTCTGATTATATCTGTGAAATCCATCTGGTCCATTGTGTCATTCAAAGCCATTTTTTTGTTGATTTTCTGTTTACATGATCTGTCTATTGATGTAAGTGGGGTGTTAAAATCCTCTACTATTATTGTATTATTATCAATTAGTTTCTTTATGTTATTTATTAATTGTTTCATATATTTGGGTGCTCCCATGTTGGGTGCATAAACATTTATAATTGTTATCTCTTCTTATTGGATTGTCCTCTTTATTATGATATACTGACCTTCTTTATTTCTTGTTACAGTCTTTGTCTTAACGTCTAGTTGCTGATATAAGTATTGTTACTCTGGTTTTCTTTTGACATCAATTTGCATAATAAATGTTTTACCATCCCCTCCCTTTCAATATGTAGGTTTCTTTAAATCTAATATGAGTCTGTTGTAGGCAGACTATAGATGGGTTTTGTTCATCCATTCTGACACCTTATATCCTTTGATTGGAGTGTTTAGTCCATTTATATTCAAAGCCATTATTGATAGATATGTATTTATTGCCATTTAATTACTTGTTTTGTCATTGTTTCTGGATATTTTCTCTGATTCATTCTTGTCTTTGTCACTTTTGGTCTTTCTCTTTCTTCAAGAGTCTCCTTTAATATTTCTTGCAGGGCTGGTTTAGTGATCACAAACTCCTTTAGTTCTTGTTTGTCTGGGAAACTATCTTTCTTTCTATTCTAAATGATAGAATTGTTGTTTATGTTTGGTTGCAGATTTTCCCCATTCAGCACTTTGAATATATCATGCCCCTCCCTTATGATTTGCCAAATCTCTGTTGAGAAATCTCCAGCTAGCATAATGTGTCTTCTCCTGTAAGATAAGGACTTTTTTTTTGGTCTTGTTTTATGATTTTCTTTATCACTATATTTTGCAAATTTAATTTCAATATATCTTGGTGTTGGCCTCCTTTTGTTGATTCTAATGGGAGTTCTCTGTGCCTCCTGCATCTGAATCACTATTTCCTTCCTGAGATTGGGGAAGTTTTCAGTTATGATTTGTTCAAATAAAAATTCTTCCTTCTTTTTCTCTGTGCTTCTTCTGGGGCTCCTATAATATGAATGCTATTACACTTGACTGAGTCACTGAATTCCCTAAGTCTATTCTTGTGTTGCATAATTCTTCTTTCTCTATTTTGTTCAGCTTTCCATTATTTTGTCTTCTAGATCACTTATTCTTTCTCTGTTTCTGCCAGCCTGCTGTTCATTGCATCAAGCCTGTTTCCAATCTCATTTATTCCATTTTTCATCTATGATTTATTCTTTTTTTTTTAACTCTTTTATCTCTGCAGTAAAGATCTCCCTGACATTTTTATTCTTTTCTAAATCCCAGCTAGTAGCCTTATGATTGTTGCTTTAAGTTCTCCTTCAGGCATGTTATTTATATCTGTTTCATTTAGATCTCTGGCTGTGGCCTTATCATTTTCTCTCATTTGGGATAAATACTTCCATTTTTGCATTTTGTCTAAGTCTCTGCCTTCTCTGTGTTTGAAAAGCCAATTATGTTTCCTGCGCCTGAAAGTAATGGCTTTATGGTGAAGAGGTCATGTAGTGTCCAGGGCCTGGCGCTTTATGGAGTGTCTCTGTGGGTCCTGTGTGCACTCTGTTTTTGTGTTTTGGCAGCTCTCTCCTTCAGGCCAGTTTTTTTGCAGAGGTTCTCCTTGCCTGCTATGGACAGTGTTTGGTCATTGGCCTGAATGTGGCAAGTTTTAACTGGGTATTATGGTCTGCTTATGAAATGAGACCTGATACTACTTCCACTAGAATTGAAGCCCTGCAAAACTCTCCATTTGGGAGACATGGTGTGTGCAGGGTTTTGTCCTGCTCTTCTTGGGGAGTGGCCCATTGTACTGGGACTGAGGCTAGCTTGACTGAGATTGGCAGTCCCAACAGAGTGCGGGGGATGGGGGTTTAGTGTAAGCAAGTTAGCAGCCAGTGTTGACATGAACTGATTCCCACAGGTGGTTCTGTGTTTATACGGAGAGACACGGGAGGAAAATGGTGCCAGCCAGCTACTTTCTTCCCAAAGAGCCTTCCCAGTGAATGCTGCCTCTCAGGAAAGGGCTTTGAGAAAATCGAATAATGGCCCCCTGTGTGCACCAGGTGTTTTTCAGATCCTTGTTTCTGTGCTGTCTGCCTCAGGGCTTTTTCCTACCTTCTATCCAGAAACAGCACAGTGCTCTCTGGGCTCTATCCCAGCCAATCCTGCTGACCTTTCAAACCCCTAGGTTTAGAGACTGATTGTGGGTAGGGGCTTGTACTGGTTTTCTGGGGAAGGGGCACTGGGATGGAGGCAAGTTTGATTGAGAGGGGCAGTCCCACCGGAGTGCAGGGGTGTAAGGCTTGGTGTAAGTAGGTTAGGCGGTCATTGTCCCTGCTGTTCTGCTTCCCTCAGGTGGCTCTATGTTTATGCTGAGGGGCAGAGGGGGTAAATGGCACCATCTAGCTCCTTTGTTCCAGGAGAAGCATCTCTGTGATAGCTGCCTCTCAGGGATGGGGTCTAAGAACAGTGAATAATCTCCCCCTCTGTGTGCCCCATGCTTTCTTCAAATCGCTATTTCTCCACCATCTGCCCCTGAGGTGTTTGCCTGCCTTCTCTCCAGGAGCAGGGCAGTGTCCTCGGGGCTCTATCCTAGTCAAGTTTGTTGATCTTTAAAACTCTAGGCTTTAAGCTTTCCAGGTTGCAAGAACTCAGAAAATTCAGCCCCTCTCATTTTTAAGCCAATCATTGCTTTGAGGATCTGTTCTCCTTGTGCATCCCCTTATGTGTTCTCTCTCTCATCCTTCTCTGTGACCACAGCTCCCTCCCCTCTGTGGCACCCTTGATCCCTTTCTCCCCTAAACCACATCTCTGCAATTCCTCCCTTCTTAGATGTGGCTTCTTCTCTCCCTATAGTTGTGGAATTTATTGTGTCAGTCTTCAGGTTGATCTCTGGGGTATTTTGGAAGATCTGACTGTTATTTAGTTGTGTTCTTGGGTCCTCCTACTATGCTACTATCTCCCTTTCTTTCTCCTAGATTTTTTTCATTATTTTTCAGACATTTTGTTTTTAGTGTATAGAAATGCAACAGACTTCTGTATGTTGATTTTGTATCCTGCATCTATGCTAAATCTGTTGATTAGCTCCAACAGTGTTTTGTGGAGTCTCTAGGATTTTGCTCTCTATAAAATCATATATCTGCAAACAAATAATTTTATTTCTTGATTTTGGTGACTTTTATTTATTTATTTTTTTGACTAATTGCTCTGGCTAGGACTTCCAGTACTATGTTGAATAGGAGCAGCAAGAGTGGGCACACTTGTTTTGTTTCTGATTACAGATGAAGATTGCAACATTTCAACATTATGTATGATTTAAGATATGGGTTTGTCATATATGTTTTTATTACCTTGAGCTACATTTCCTTAATAGACAATTTTTTGAGAGTTTTTATATGAAAGGATGTTGCATTTTGTCAAATGTTTTTTTCTGCATCTATTGAGATGATTATAAGATTTTTCTTTCATTTTATTTATTTGGTGTATCATATTTACTAATTTTGGTTTATTTAATGCCTTTACATCCCAGAGATGAATCTCACTTCTTCATGGTGTGTAATCATTTTAATATGCTGTTAAATTCGGTTTGCTAATATTTTCTTGAAGATTTTTACATGCATATTCATCAGAGATATTGGCCTGCAATGTCATTATTTTTACTGTCTTTATATGCCTTTGATATCAGGGTAATGCTTGCCTCACAAAGTTGTAATTGATGTAGTTTTGGAATGTAGGTGAGGATGGGGGGGGTGAGGTCTGGAGCCTCTGACCAAGAAAGAATTATTGAGACATCTTTTGTGCAAAATGGTGGTTTTATTAAAGCATAGGGACAGGGCCCGTGGGCAGAAAGAGCTTCACTGGGGTTGTGAGGAGCAATTGATTATGTACTATGGGGTTGGGGGAGGTAAGGAAAAAGGGAGGTTTTAAAAAGAATTTTCATGTGCTAAAGAGGACCTAAGAGATACTGGAGGCCTTGCCATTGTCAAATTAAGGCTGTTTTTCCCTCTAGCAAGGCATTAACATTAAGACAGTTGGGAGCTTTCTAGAGGAATGTCACACATATCCTACTGGGGTGGGGGTGGAGGAAGGTTGCAGGGTGTCAGTTTGTGCTCTGTCCTCAGCTAGCCTTCTGCTCCCTCATCAGTAATGCTGCCACCCATGGATTTTTGAAAATGTTTCAGAAGGGTTGGATTAATTATTTAAATCTTTGGTACGGGGTACCTGGGTGGCTCAGTCCGTTAAGCTTCTGCCTTCGGCTCAGGTCATGATCCCAGGGTCCTGGGATCAAGTCCAGTGTTGGACTCCTTGCTCAGCTGGGAGCTTGCTTCTGCCTCTCCCTCTGCTGCTCCCTCTGCTGCTCCCCCTGCTTTATGCTCTCTCACAGATAAATGAATAAAATCTTTAGAAAAATAAATGGCACAATTCATCAGAGGAATCATTTGTTACTGGGCATTTCTTTGTTGGGAGATTTTTTATTGCTCTAGCCTTTACTCTTACTATGTGTCAGTTTAGATTCTCTCTACGTATTTTTTAAGATTCACTCTTGATGGGTTCCATGTTTCTAAAAATGCAGGCACTTATAGATTTTTTAATTCATTGGCATATAATTGTTCATAGTAGTCTTTTTTTTTTTTTTAAAGATTTTATTTATTTATTTGACAGAGAGAGACACAGTGAGAGAGGGAACACAAGCAATGGGGAGTGGGAGAGGGAGAAGCAGGCCTCCCGCGGAGCAGAGAGCCTGATATGGGACTCGATCCCAGGACCCCGGGACCATGACCTGAGCCGAAGGCAGTTGCTCAACAACTGAGCCACCCAGGCGCCCCTCATAGTAGTCTTTTATGCCCCTTTATATCTCTGTGGTATCAGTTGTAATGTCTCTTATTTCATTAATAATATAATTTATTTGTTTTTCCAGTTAGTCTAGCTAAAGTTTTGTCCATTTTATCTTTTCAAAAACTAATCTCTTCATTTTATTGATATTTTCCATTGTTTTCCCAGTCTTTATTTAGTTTATTCTGCTCTAGTCTTTATATTTCCTTAATCTAACTTTGAACTTAGTTTGTTCTTTTTCTAGTTCCTTGAGATGTAGTTAGATTTTTTGAGATCATTTTTTTTCTTAATGTAGTTATTTATTGTGTTAAATTTGATTCTTAGAACTGCTTTTGCAGGATCCTATGTTTTGGTATGTTTCCATTTCCATTTGTGTCAAAGTTATTTTTTATTTCCGTTTTCATTTCTTCATCGATCCATTAGGTGTTCAGGAGTTTCCATATATGTGTAGATTTTCCAGTTTGCCTCTTGGTTATTGATTTCTAGTTTAATACCATTGTGACTGGAAAAGATATTTGATATGATTTCAATTTTCTTAAATTTGTTAAGACTTATAATGTGACTTTTCATATGATCTATCCTGGAGTTTGTTCCATGTGTTCTTAAGAGGAATGTGTATCTTGATGATCTTGGATGGGATGTTTTGTATATGTCTTTTAGGCCCATTTGGTCTAAAATATAGTTCAAATTAAATGGTTCCTTGATGATTTTATGTCTGGAGGGTCTATACATTGTTAAAAGTGGGTATTGAAGTCCCCTACTATTATAGTATTGTTGTTTATTTCTCTCTTCAAATCTTGTAATATCTACTTAATATATTTAGGTACCCTAATGTTTGTTGCTTATATATTTAACCATTGTTGTATACTCTTGATAATTTGACACCTTTATCATTATGTGCTGACTTTTTTTTTTCTTACTGTTTTTGGCTTAAAGTCTATATGTGATAAAATTATTGTTCCCCCTGCTCCCTTTTGGTTTCCACTTGCATGGAATATGTTTTCCAATCACTTCACTTTGTGACTATATATGTCCTTAAAGCTGAAGTGAGTTTCTTATAAACATCATAAAGTTATGTCTTGTTTTTTAATCCATTCCACCACTTTATGCCTTTGTTTGGAGAATTTAATTCATTTTTATTTAGAGTAATTATTGATAGGTAAGGATTTACAAATACCATCTTATTAATTGTTTTCTCACTGTTTTGTAGTTTCCTTGTTAGTTCTTCTCTTGCTTCCTTCCTTTGTGAATTTATTATTTTCCCTAATAATATGTTTGGATTCCCTTCTCTTTATCATTTGTGTATCTATTGTATGATTTTGCTTTGTGGTTACCATACAACTGAGTATGATGTTAGCCATGGGATTTTTATATATGGCCTTTCTTATGTTGAGGTATGTTGTCTCTAAACCAGCTTTCTTGAGTTTTTATCATGAATAGATATTGCACTTTATCAAATGCTTTTTCTGCATCTATTAAAATGATCATATGGTGTATACTTTTGTTAAGGTGACATATCACTTTGATTTACGGATATTGAACCACCTTTGCAACACAGGAATAAATCCCACTTGGTTGTGGGGAATGGATTTTTTAATGTATTTGTGGATTTGGTTTGCTAATATTTTGTTAAGGATTTTTGCATCTATGTTCATCAGAGATATTGGCTTGTAGATTTTTCCTTTTTTTCTATTTCTTTCTTTCTTTTTCTTTCTTTTTTTTTTTTTTTTTTTGTAATTTCTTTATCTGGTTTTTGTATCAGGGTAATGTTGGTCTTCCAGAATAATTTTTATGCTTTCCTTTCTCTTCTATTTTTTCAAATAGTTTGAGAAGAAGATTAATTCTTGTTTAAATATTTGGTATTCACTGTGAATCCATCAGTTATGAACTTGCTTGTTGGGAGGTTTTTTTTTTTTTTTTTAAGATTTTATTTATTTATTTGACAGAGAGAGACACAGCGAGAGAGGGAACACAAGCAGGGTGAGTGGGAGAGGAAGAAGGAGGCTTCCCACGGAAGAGGGAGACTGATGCAGGGTTCAATTCCAGGACCCTGGGACCATGACCTGAGCCGAAGGCAGATGCTTAACAACTGAGACACCCAAGCACCCCGGGAGTTCTTTTTCTTTTTTATTAATAATTAAATTTCACCACTAGTAATCAGTCTATTTAAATATTGTATTTCTTCCTGATTCAGTTTTGGAAAGTTATATGTTTCTAAGAATTTATGCATTTCTTTTAGGTTGTCCAAATTTGATGCCATGTAATGGTTCATAATTTTCTCTTATAATCCTACATATTTTTCTGGTGTCAGTTGTTATTTCTCCTCCTTCATTTCTGATTATATTTATTTGAGTCCTCCTTAGTTTCTTGTTGAGTCTACCAAAAATTTATCGATTTTGTTGATAAAAAAAAAAAAAAAAACAGTTCCCATTTAATCTGTTCTATGGGTTTTTTTTGTTTGTTTGTTTTGTCTTTATTTCATTTATTTCTGCTCTAATCATTATTATTTCCTTTTTTCTACTGGCTTTGGGCTTTGTTCTTCTTCTAGTTCCTTTAGGTGTAAAGTTAGGCTGTTTATTTGAGATTTTTCTTGCTACTTGATGTAGACCTATATTGTTATAAACTTCCCTCTTAAAATGGCTTTTGCTGCAACCCGAAGATCTTTTACTGTTGTGTTATTGTTTGTTTGTTTGTTTTTTTTTGAAGTTTTTATTTATCTATTTGCAAAAGAGAGAGAGAGAGAGCGAGCACAAGTGGGGGGGAAGGGCAGAGGGAGAGGGGGTGGGAGAGGCAGACTCTATGCTAAGTGTGGAGCTTGAAATGGGGTCTGATCCCAGGACCCTGAGATCATGACCTGAGCCAAAGTCAGACACTTAACCAGCTGAGCCACCCAGGTGTCCCACTGCTGGGTTTCCATCTTCATGTATTTTTTTTATCTCCTGTTTGATTTGTTTGACCTACTCATTGTTTATAAGCATGTTATTCAGTCTCTGTGTATTTGTGTTATTTCCAATTTTTTTCTGATTGATTTCTAGTTTCAAAGCATTGTAGTCAAGGGGCGCCTGGGTGGCTCAGTTGGCTAAGCGACTGCCTTCGGCTCAGGTCATGATCCTGGAGTCCCAGGATCGAGTCCCGCATTGGGCTCCCTGCTCAGCAGGGAGCCTGCTTCTCCCTCTGACCCTCCTCCCTCTCATGCTCTCTCTCTATCATTCTCTCTCTCTCTCAATAATAAATAAATAAATAAAAATCTTTAAAAAAAAAAAGCATCGTAGTCAGAAAAGATGCATGATATGATTTCAAACTTTCTGAATTGATTCAGACTTCTTTGTGGCATAACATGTGATTTATTGGGAAGAAGATTTCATGAGCCCTTGAAAAGACCGTTCATTCCACACAGTGGGTAGAATGTTCTGAATCTGTAAGGTCCATCTGGTTCAATTTGTCATTCAAAGCTTCTGTTTCCTTGTTGATTTTCTGCCTGGATGATATACTTATTCCTGTAAAAGTGTGTTAAAGTTCCCTGCTAGTACTGTATTATTGTCAATTTCTTTATGTGTGTTAATACTTTATGTATGTAGGTGCACCCATTTTGGGTGCAAAAATATTTAGAATTGTTATATCTGCTTGTTGGGTTTTTCCCTGTATCACTAAGCAGTGTACTTCTTTGTCTCTTTTTACAGTGTTTTAAAATACATTTTATCCTATATAAGTATTTCTACCTAACTTTCTTTTTGTTTCCATTTGCGTGGTAAGTGTTTTCCCATCTCTTTTTTTTTTCTTTTTTTTAAGATTTTATTTATTTATTAGAGAGAGAGAGAGATAGAGCATAAGTGGGAAAAAGAGGGAGAAGCAGACTCCCCACTGAGCAGGGAGCCTGATATGAGGCTCAATCCCAGGACCCCAAGATCATAACCTGAGCCAAAGGCAGATGCTTAACCGACTGAGCCACCCAGGTGCCTCCATCCCTTTGCTTTCAATCTGCATGTGTCTTTACGTCTGAAGTGGATCTCTTCTGGGTACCATATAGATGGGTCTTGCATTTTTTTTAAGATTTTATTTATTAAAAAAAATATTTTATTTATTTACTTATTTGAGAGACAGAGAGAGAGAGCATGAGAAGGGGGAGGGTCAGAGAGAGAGAGAGAATCCCAAGCAGACTCTGTGTTAAGTGTGGAGCCTGATGCCAAACTTGATCCCAAGAACCTGAGATCATGACCTGAGTTGAAATCAAGAGTCAGACACTTCACCAACTGAGCCGCCCAGGCACCCCAAGGGGTCTTGGTATTTATCCATTCAGTCAGCCTACATCTTTTGAATTGGAACATTTAGGCCATTTACATTCAAAGTAATTATGAATAAATGTATAATCATTTTTTACATTCAGAAAATCCATTGTTCTTTTTAATTTTTTTTTAATTTAAATTAAACTTAGGTAACATATACTGTATTATAAGTTTCAGGTGTAGAATTTAGTGATTCATCAGTTGCTTATAACACCCAGGGCTCATTATGTCAAGGGCCCTCCTTAATGCTCATCATCCAGTTACCCCCTCCCACCATCTACCACCCCCCCAGCAACTCTCAGTTTCCTTCCCACAAGTAAGAGTATCTTATGCTTTGCCTCCCTCTCTGTTTTCATCTTATTTTTCCTTCCCTTCCCCTATGTTCATCTATTTTTAAATTCCACATATGAGTGAAATCATATGTTATTTGTCTTTCTCTGACTTACTTATTTCGCTTAGCATAATAGCCTCTAGTTGCATCCGTGTCATTGAAAATGGCAAGATTTCATTATTTTTGATGGTTGAGTAATATTCCATACATATAACTATAGATACCATTGTTTTTTTACATTCACCAGTCAATGGACATTTGGGCTCTTTCCATATTTTGGCTATTGTGGTAGTAATACTATAAACATTGGTGTGCATATGCTCCCTCAAATTACTAGGTTTGTATCCTTTGGATAAATACATAGTAGTGCAGGGGCGCCTGGGTGGCTCAGTCGGTTAAGCGTCTGCCTTCGGCTCAGGTCATGATCCCAGGGTCCTGGGATCGAGCCCCACATCGGGGTCCCTGCTCAGTGGGAAGCCTGCTTCTCCCTCTCCCACTCCCCCTGCTTGTGTTCCCTCTCTTGCTGTGTCTCTCTCTGTCAAATAAATAAAATCTTTAAAAAATAAATAAATAAAAATATAAATAAATAAATAAATAAATAAATAAATAAATACATAGTAGTACAATTGCTGGGTCATAAGGTAGTTCTATTGTTAACTTTCTGAGGTAACCCCATACTGTTTTCCACAGTGGCGGCACCAGTTTGCATTCCCACCAACAACGTAAGAGGCTTCCCCTTTCTCTGCATCCTTGCCAACATCTGTTGCTTCCTGAGTTGTTAATTTTAGCCATTCTGACCAGTGTAAGGTGGTATCTCACTGTGGTTTTGATTTGTATTTCCCTGATGTCGAGTGACATTGAGCATTTTTTCATGTGTATCTTAGTCATTTGTATATCTTCTTTGGAGAAAAATGTCTGTTCATTTCTTCTGCCCATTTCCTGAGTAGATTTTTTATTTTTTGGATGTGGGTGTTGATTTTGATAAGTTCTTTATAGTTTTTGGATACCAGCCCTTTAGCTGATAAGTTAAATGTCTTCTCAAATTCTGTAGGTTACCTTTCAGGTTTGTTGACTGTTTCCTTTGTTGTGCAAAAGCTTTTTATCCTGATGAAGTCCCAATAGTTCATTTTTGATTTTTTTTCCCTTGCTTTTGGAGACATGTCTAGAAAGAACTTGTTGAAGCCAAGGTCAAAGAGGTGGCTGTCTGTGTTCTCTAGGATTTTGATGGTTTCCTGTCTCACATTTAGGTTTTTTATCCATTTTAAATTTATTTTTGTGTATGGTCTAAGAGAGAGGTCCAGTTTCATTTTTTGCATGTAGTTGTCCAATTTTCCCAACACCGTTTATTGAAGAGACTGTCTTTTTTCCATTGGATATTCTCTCCTGCTTTGTTGAAGAGTAGTTGACCATAGAGTTGGGGGTTCATTTCTGGGTTCCCTATTCTGTTACATTGATCTATGTGTCTTTTGATTGTGGCTTTGTAAAACAGCTTGGAGTACGGAATTGTGATGGATCCAGCTTTGGTTTTCTTTTTCAATATTCCTTTGGTTATTTGGCATCTTTTCTAGTTCCACACACATTTTAGGATTGTTTATTCCAGCCTTGTGAAAAATACTGATGGCATTTTGATAAGGATTGAATTGAATGGATAGATTGCTTTGGGTAGCATAGATATTTTAATCATATTTGTTCTTCCAACCCATGTGCATGAAATGTTTTTCCATTTTTTAACAACTGCATAGAAATGTATTTATTTATTTATTTATTATTATTATGTTCAGTTAGCCACCATATAGTACATCATTAGTTTTTGATGTAGTGTTCAATATTTCATTAGTTGTGTATAACACCCAGTGCTCATCACAACACGTGCGCTTCTTAGTTTGTGTCTTCCTCAATTTATTTCATGAGTGTTCTACAGGTTTTAGACTCCATATCATTTATGGCTTTGGTTAGTTTATTCCTAGATATGGTTCTTGGTGCAATTGTAAATGGGATCGAGTACTCGGTTTCTCTTTCTGCTACTTTATTATTAGTGTATAGAAATGCAAAAGACTTCTGTGCATTGATTTTATATCCTGTGACTTTCCTGAATTTCTATATCAGTTCTCACAATTTTTGGTGCAGTCATTCAGGTTTTCTACATAGAGTACCATGTCTACTTCAAAGAGTGAAAGTTGGACTTCTTTACCAATTTGGATGCCTTTTATTTCTTTTTGTTGTCTAATTTCTGAGGCTAAGACTTCTAGCACTGTGTTGAACAACACTGGAGAGAGTGGGCATCCCTGTACTGTTCCTGACCTTAGGAGAAAAGCAGTCCATTTTTCCCCAACTGAGGATGATATTAGCTGTGGATCTTTCATATATAGCTTTTATGACATTGAGGTTTGTTCCCTTTATCCCTTCATTGTGGCAGATTTTTACCAAGAAAGGATGCTGTACTTTGTCAGTTGTTTTTTCTGCATCTATTGAGGGGATCATATATTTCTTGTCCTTTCTTTTATTAATGTAGCGTATCACATTGATTGATTTGTGGATGTTGAACCACCCTGAAGTCCAGGAATAAATCCCACTTGGTTGTGGTGAATAATCCTTTTAATGTAGTGTTGGATCCTATTAGATAGTATCTTAGTGAGAATTTTGGCATCCATGTTCATCAGGGATATTAATCTGTAATTCTCCATTTTGGTGGGGTCTTTGGTTTTGGGATGAAAGTAATGCTGCCCTCATAGAATGAATTTGGAAGTTTTCCTTCTATTTCTATTTTTTAGAACAGCTTCAGAAGAATAGGTATTAATTCTTCTTTAAATGTTTGGTAGAACTCCCTTGGGAAGCCATCTGGCCAGGGACTATTATTTGTTGGGAGATTTTGATCCCTGATTCAATTTCTTTGCTGGTTATGGGTCTGTTCTTGTTTTCTATTTCTTCTTGTTTCAGTTTTTATAGTTTATGTTTCTAGGAATGCATCCATTTCTTCCAGATTGCCTAATTTATTGGCATATAAGTGCTCATAATAGTCTCATAATTGTTTGTATTTCTTCAGTGTTGGTTATGATCTCTCCTCTTTCTTTCATGATTTTATTTATTCAGGTCCATTCTCCTTTCTTTTTGATATGTCTGGGTAGGGATTTATAAATCTTATTGATTCTTTCAAAGAGCCAGCTCCTAGTTTGGTTGATATGTTCTACTGTTTTTTTGTTTGTTTTGTTTGTTTTCTATGTCATTGTTTTCTGCTTTAATCTTTATTATTTCTCTTCTCCTGCTGGATTTAGGCTTTATTTACTGTTCTTTTTCCAGCTTCTTAAGGTGTAAGATGAGGTTGTTTATTTGAGACTTTTCTTGTTTCTTGCTGTATCCCAAAATTTTGAACAGTTTTTGATGTGTTTTCATTTTCATTTGCTTCCATGTATTTTTTATTCCTTCTTTAATTTTCTGGTTGACCCATTCACTCTTTAATATGATATTCTCTTTAGCCTCCATGTACTTGTGGTCTTTCCAATTTTTTTTCTTGTGGTTGACTTCAAGTTTCATAGTACTGTGGCCTGAAAATATGCATGGTATGATCTCAGTCTTTTTGTAGCAGTTGAGACCTGATGTGTTAGCCAGTATGTGATCTTTTCTGGAGAATCTTCCATGTGCAGTAGAGAAGAATGTGTATTCCGTTGCTTTAAGATGGAATGCTCTGAATATATCTGTTAAGTCCATCTGGTCCAGTATGTCATTCAAAGCCCTTATATCCTTGTTGATCTTCTGCTTAGATGATCTTTCCATTGCTGTGAGTGGGGTGTTAAAGTCCACTACTATTATGGTATTATTATTAATGAGTTTCTTTAATTTTGTTATTAATTGGTTTATATAATTTGGCTGCTCCCCAGTTAGGGGTATAAATATTTGCAATTGTTAGATCTTCTTGTTAGATAGACCCCTTTATTATGCTATAGAGTCCTTCCTCATCTCTTTGTACAGTCTTTGGTTTAAAATCTAGTTTGTCTTATATAAGGATGGCTACTCCAGCTTTCTTTTGATGTCCATTAATATGATAAATGGTTCTCCATCCCCTCACTTTCAATCTGGAGGTGTCTTTGGGTCTAAAATTAGTCTCTGGTAAGCAGCATATCGATGGGTCTTTTTTTTTTTTTTTTAATCCTTTCTGATACCTGTGTCTTTTGATTGGAGGATTCAGTCCATTTACATTCATAGTAATTATTGAAATACATGAATTTAGTGCCATTGTATTACCTGTAAAATCGCTATTCCTGTAGATTTTCTCTGTTCCTTTCTGGTCTTTTTTACTTTTGGGCTCTCCCTCAACCAAAAGATCCTCTTTAATATTTCTTGTAGGGGTTATTTGGTGTTCACAAATTCTTTTAGTTTTTCTTTGTCTTGGAAACTCTTCATTTCTCCTTCTATTCTGGAATGACAGCCTTACAGGACAAAGTGTTCCTGGCTGCATATTTTTCCCATTTAGTTCATTGAATAGCTCATGCCAGTCTCTTTTGACCTGACAGGTCTCAGTGGACAGGTCTGCTGCAAGCATTAAATGCCTACGCTTGTAGGTTAAGACCTCTTTTTCTTTTCTGCTTTCAGGATTTTGTGTTTATCTTTGAAATTTGCAAGCTTCAGGATTATGTGTGGGGGTGTTGACCTATTTTTATTGACTTTGAGGGGGAGTTGTCTGTGTCTTCTGGACTTGAATGCTTGTTTCCTTCCCCAGATTAGGGAAGTTCTCACCTGCAATTTGTTCAAATGAACCTTCTACCATTTTCTCTGGCTCCTCATCTTCTAGGACCCATTTTATTCAGATATTATTTCACTTTATGGAATCGCTGGGTTCTCTGTGTCTCCCTTCATGATTTAATAGTTTTCTTTCTCTCTTCTTTTCAGCTTACTTATCTTCTATCACTTTATATTCTATATCACTGATTCACTCTTCTGTCTCATTCATCCTTGTATTTATAGCCTCCACTTGGGACTGAATCTCAGTAATAGCATTTGTAATTTCAATCTGACTAATTTTTAGTCCTTTTATTTATACCAGAAGTGATTCTCTAGTGTCTTCTATGTTTTCTTCAAGCCCAGCTAGTATATTTATAATCGTTGTTTTAAATTCTAGTTCAGACATCTTACTTAATTCATATTGATTAAATCCCTTGCAGTGAGTACTACCTCCTGTTCTTTCTTTTGGGATGAATTTCTCTGTCTTCTCGTTTTTTCCAGAAAAGAAAAAAAGAAAGAAAAACAGAAAACAACAATGACAACAGAAAAACAAACAAACAAACAAAAACAGAAACAATACAATACAAAACAAACAAAAAACTAGACCATGGGTGTGTTTTGGTCTGCTTATTAAAAGAAACTAGATCCCAAAATAAGAAAGGAAAAAAAATATATATATATATATATACAAAAAATAAATATATGTATAAAGCATATATAAAAAGAAAAATTAAAAAAAGAATAAAAAATTGAAAAATTAAGAAAATAACTGAAAAATAATACTGAATGGCTAAAGAATAAAAAAAAAAAAAAGAATTCAATATACGATTTCCCCAAGAGCTGAAGTTTTGCAGCCCTCTATGATCAGCAAACTTGGTGTGAGCCTGTTGTTCTTCCTGGTCTTCTGGCAGAGGGGCCTGTTGCACTGAATCTCAGGTACACCTGCCCTATTGCAAATGTACCTCCCTTGGGCAGAGCGAGGGCTCAATGTAAGTGCCTTCAGATTCCACTATGTGGCACCATTTTTCTCCTTGAAGGATTTCAGCACTGATGGGTGGGATAAATAGGGTGGTGAACAGCTCTCTAGCCCCGGAGCTGAAAGTTTGCATGCCATACTCTTCAGTGAACCCTCACAGAAAAGTGGTCAATCACTCTTGTCTCCCAGGTTTCCATCAGAACTCTGTGTTCAGCTAGCCAGTGATGGAACATTTTTATCCCAGACACGTGACTGAGTTTCCAAACCCAACTTTTATTTATTTTTTATTTTTTTTTCAATTTTATTTTTTAATTAAATTCAGTTAATTAACATAGAATGTATTATTAGTTTCAGAGGTAGAGTTCAGTGATTCATCAGTCTTATATAATACCCAGTGCTCATTACATCACATACCCTCCTTAATGTCCATCACCCAGTTACCCCATCTTCCCATCTCCTTCCCTTCCAACAATGCTGTTTGTTTCCTATGATTAAGAGTCTCTTATGGCTTCTCTCCCTCTCTGATTTCATCTTGTTTTATTTTTCCCTCCCTGCCCCTATGATCCTCTGTTTTGTTTCTTAAATTCCACATATGAGTCACCTCATATGATACTTGTCTTTCTCTGATTGATTTCTTTCCCTTGTGTAATACCCTCAAATTCCATCCATGTCATTGCCAAAGACAAGATTTCATTTTTTGATGGTTGAGTAGTATTCCATTATATCTATCTATCTATCTATCTATGTGTATATATATATATATATATATATATATATATATATATATATATATCACATTTCTTTATCCATTCATCAGTCAATGGACATCTGGGCTCTTTCCATAGTTTGGCTCTTGTGGACATTGCTGCTATAAACATTGAGGTGCAGGTGCCCCTTTGGATCACTACATTAGTATCTTTGGGATAAATGCCTAGAAGTGCAATTCCTGGGTCCTAGGGTAGCTCTATTTTCAACTTCTTGAGAAACCTCCATACTGGTTTCCAGGGTGGCTACACCAGCTTGCATTCCCACAAAAAGTGTAAGAGGATTTCCCTTTATTTGCATCTTCACTAACATCTGTCATTTTCTGACTTCTTAATTTTAGCCATTCTCACCAGTGTAAGGTGGTATCTCATTGTGGTTTTGATTTGTATCACCCTGATGCCAAGTGATGCTGAGCATTTTTTTATGTCTGTTGGCTATTTGTATGTCTTCTTTGGAGAAATGTCTCTTCGTGTCTTTCGCCAATTTCTTGACTGGATTTTTTTGTTTTTGGGGGTATTGGTCTTGATTTTGATAAGTTCTGTATAGATTTTGGATACTAGCCCTTTATTTGATAAGACATTTGCAAATATCTTCTCCTATTCTGTTGGTTGTCTTTTGGTTTTTGTTGACTGTTTCCTTCACTGTGCAAAAGATTTTTATCCTGATGAAGTCCCAATAGTTCATTTTTGCCTTTGTTTCTGTTGCCTTTGGAGACGTGTCTAGCAAGAAGTTGGTGTGGCTTGGGTAACAGAGGTTACTGCTTGTGTTCACCTCTAAGATTTTGATGGATTCCTGTCTCATATTTAGGTATTTTATCAATTTTGAGTCTGTTTTTGTGTATGGTGTAAGAAAATGACCCAGTTTCATTCTTCTACATGTAACTGTCCAATTTTCCCAGCACCATTTATTTAAGACACTGTCTTTTTTCCATTGGATATTCTTTCCTGCTTTATCGAAGATTAGTTGACCATAGAGTTGAGGGTCCATTTCTGGATTCTCTATTCTGTTCCCTTGATCTATATGTCTGTTTTTGTGCCAGTACCCTACTGTCTTGATGATTACAGCTTTGTAATATAGCTTGACATCTGGCATTGTGAGGTCACCAGCTGTGGTTTTCTTTTTCAACATTCCTTTGGCGCTTCAGGCTCTTTTCTGGCTCCATACACATTTTAGAATTATTTGTTCCACCTCTGTAAAAAAAACAAAAAAAGTTGATGTTATTTTGATAGGTATTCCATTGAATGTGTAGATTGCTCTGGGTAGCATAGACATTTTAATATTTGTTCTTCCAATCCATGATCATGGAATATTTTTCCATTTCTTTGTGTCTTCCTCAATTTCATTATTGAGTGTTCTATAGTTTTCTGAGTACAGATCTTTTGCTTCTATTGTTAGGTTTATTCCTACATATCTTATGGGTTTTGGTTCAATTATAAATGGGATTGACTCCTTAATTTCTCTTCCTTCTGTCTCAGTGTATAGAAGTGTAACTTATTTATGTGCAGTGATTTAATATCTTGCCACTTTGTGAATTCCTGTATGAGTTCTAGGAATGTTGGGGTGAAGTCTTTTGGGTTTTCATGTAGAGTATCATGTCATCTGCAACAAGTGAGAGTTTGACTTCTGTACTGATTTGGATGCCTTTTATTTCTTTTTGTTGTCTGATTGCTAAGGCTAGGACTTTCAGTAATATGTTGAACAGCGGTAGTGATAGTGTACATCCCGTTGTGTTCCTGACCTTGGGGGAAAACCTCTCAGGTTCTCCCCATTGAGAATGATATACACTATGGGCCTTTTGTATCTGGCTTTTTTATGATATTGAGGAGTATTCACTCTATCCCTACACTGTGAAAAGTTTTACTCAAGAAAGAATGCTGTACTTCGTCAGTTGCTTTTTCTGCATCTAGTGAGAGGACCATATGATTCTTGTCCTTTCTTTTATTAATGTAGTGTATCACATTGACTGATTTGTGGATGTTGAACCACCCCTGAAGTCCAGGAATAAATCCCACTTGGTTGTGGTGAAAAATCCTTTTAATGTAGTGTTGAATCCTATTAGCTAATATTTTAGAATTTTGGCATCCATATTCATCAGGGACATTGATCTGTAATTCTCCTTTTTGGTGGGGTCTTTGGTTTTGAGATCAAGGTAATGCTGCCCTCATAGAAAGAGTTTGGAAGTTTTCCTTATATTTCTATTTTTTGAAACTACTTCAGAAGAATAGGTATTAATTCTTCTTTAAATGTTTGGTAGAATTCCCCTGGGAAGCCATCCAGCCCAGGATTCTTTATTGGGAGATTTTTGATTCCTGATTCAATTTCTTTGCTGGTGATGGGTCTGTTCTTGTTTTCTATTTCTTCTTGTTTCAGTTTTGGTAATTTATATGCTTCTAGGAATTCATCCATTCCTTCCAGATTGCTTAATTTGTTGGCATATAAATGCTCATAATAGTCCCTTATAATTGTTTGTATTTCATTGGTGTTGGTTGTGATTGCTACTTGTTCATTCATGATTTTATTAATTTGGGTTCTTTCTCTATTCTTTTTGATAGGTCTTGCCAGGGGTTTATCAATGTTATTAATTCTTTTAAAAAACCAGCTCTTACTTTTGTTGATCTGTTCTACTGTTCTTCTGGTTTCTATTCCATTGATTTTTTTCTCGAATCTTTATTAATTCTCTTCTACTGCTACGTTTAGGCTTTATTTGCTGTTCTTTCTGTAGCTCTTTTAGGTGTAAGGTTAGCTTCTGTTGTTGAGACCTTTCTTGTTTCTTGAGAAAGGCTTATATTGATATATACTTCCTTCTTAGGATCACCTATGCTGCATCCCAAAGGTTTTGAACAGTTGTGTTTTCATTTTCATTTGCTTCCATGAGTTTTTTTTTTTTTTTTAGTTCTTCTTTAATTTCCTGGTTGACCCATTCATTCTTTAGTAGGATGCCCTTTAACCTCCACGTCTTTAAGTTCTTTCCAAATTTCCTCTTGTGATTAAGTTCACGTTTCAAATCATTGCTGCCTGAAAATATGTGGAGAATAATCCCAATCTTTTGGTATCAGTTGAGACCTGATTTGTGACCCAGTATGTGATCTACTCTGGGGAATGTTCCATATGCACTTTAGAAGAATGTGCATTCTGTTGCATTAGGGTGAAATGCTCTGAATATATCTGTGAAGTCCATCTGGTCCAGTGTGTCATTCAAAGCCCTTGTTGCCTTGTTGTTTTGTCCATTGCAGTGAGTGGGGTGTTAAAGTTCCCTACTATCTTTGTATTATCAGTGTATTTCTTTATTTATTTTTTATTAATTGGTTTATACAACTGGCTGCTCCCCAGTTAGGGGCATAAATATTTATAATTGTTAGATCGTCTTGTTGGATAGGCTCTTTAATTATGATATAGTGTCCATTCTCACCTCTCTGCAGTCTGTGGTTTAATGTCTAATTTGTCTGATATAAGGATTGCTATCCCAGTTTTCTTTTGATAAAAGTCCATTAGCTTGATAAATGATTCTCCACACCCCCCCCCCACTTTCAATCTGGCAGTATCTTTGTGTCTAAAGTTAGTCTTTTGCAGACAGCATACAATAGGTCTTCCTTTTTTTTTTTTTTTTTTTCCAATCTGATACCCTGTGTCCTTTGTTTGGGGCATTTAGCCCATTTTCATTCAGAGTAACTATTGAAAATTATGAATTTAGTGTCATTGTATTTCCTGTAAAGTCACTGTTTCTGTATCTTTTCTCTGTTCCTTTCCGGTCTGTTACTTTTGAGCTCTCTCTTCATTTACAGGATCCCTTTTAATATTTCTTACAGGGCTGGTTTAGTGATCACAAATTCTTTTAGTTTCTGTTTTCCCTGGAAGCTTTGTATCTCTCCTTCTTTATTGAATGACAACCTTGCTGGATAAAGGATTCTTGGCTGCATATTTTTCTCATTTAACTCCCTGATTATATCATGCCAGTTCTTTCTGCCTGTCAGCTTTCTGTCATAGGTCTGCTGCCAGTCTAATATTTTTCCCCTTGTAGGTTAGGGACCTCATGTCCCGAGCTTTTTTCAGGATTTTCTCTTTGTCTCTGAGATTTGCAAGCTTCCCTGTTTTATGTCGAGGTGTTGACCTATTTTCATTGATATTTAGAGGGGTTCTCTGAGCCTCCTGAACTTGAATGCCTGTTTTTTCCCCCAGATTAGGGAAGTTCTCAGCTATAATTTCCTCAAATATATATTCTGCCCCCCTCTCTCTTTCCTCTTCTGGGATCCCAATTATTCTAATATTGTTTTGCTTGATAGTATTGCTTATCTCTTAAATTTTCTCCTCGTGATGCAGTAATTGTTTATCTCTCTTTTCCTCAGCTTCTTTATTCTCCCTCATTTTGTGTTCTATATCACTAATTCTCTCTTCTGCCTCATTTTTGCTAGCAGTTAGAACCTCTTTTTTTTTTAAATTTATTTATTTGACAGAGAGAGACACAGCGAGAGAGGGAACACAAGCAGGGGGAGTGGGAGAGGGAGAAGCAGGCTTCCCACGGAGCAGGGAGCCCGATGCGGGGCTCAATCCCAGGACCCCGGGATCATGACCTGAGCCGAAGGCAGACGCTTAATGACTGAGCCACCCAGGTGCCCCGAACCTCATTTTTGTTTGCATGTCATTAATAGCCTTTCTTACTTCAACTTGATTAGATTTTAGTTCTTTCATTTCTCCAGAAAGGGATTCTCTAGTGGTTTCTATGCTTTTTTTCATATCCAGCTAGTGTGTTTATAATCGTTATTCTGTACTATGGTTCTGACATTTTACTTATATCCATAGTGATTAAGTCCTTGGCAGTCAGTACTGCTTCTTGTTCTCTTTTTTGAGACGAGTTTTTCTGTCTTTTTCTTCTGTCCAGAGAATAAATGAATGAGAGAACAAAACACTAAAATGACATCAACAGTCCCAGAGAAATATACACTAAAGAAATCAGAAGAGACCCAAAACTGAAAAAAAAAACAATAACAAACAGAGAATATAATCAGACAGGTGAATGGAACAGAGCAATACAGTGGATCTCATGTGTATTTTGGTTGTTTGTTAGAAAACTTGATTCCAAAATTCTAAGGAATGGAAAACTTATATATGTACATAAATAAAATTAAATACAATGAAAGGATAGAATGTAACTGTAAAAATGAAAATTAAAAAATACTTTAAAAAGACTTGATTAAATAAGAAATTGGTTGTAGTGTAAAGAAAAAAGAATTAAAATTGAAAGACTAAAGAATCATGAGAAAAAATTCTATTCTATATACTATTTTCCCCTAGTGCCGCAATTTTGCTGTTCTGTATGATTGGTAAATTGGTCTTAGCCAGATTATCTTGCTGATTTTCTGGGGGAGGGGCCTGTTGTGCTGATTCTCAGGTGTGTTTGCCTCAGGCAGAACTGCACCACCCTTGACTGGTGACCAGGCTAAGTAAATATTTTAAGATTGCTCTATGCACCTTTTATTCCCTGAAGGCTTTCCTTGTCACTTTAGAGGGTGAGGATGAAAATGGTGACCTCCCAATCTTCAGCCCCGGACCCAAAAGCTTGCTCCCCCCCACCCCACTCCTCAGTCACCCTCAGGGAAAAGCAGTCAATCACTCCTGTCTCCCTGGTCTCCAGCTACACTCTGTGATCACCCAACCTGTGACCAAGTGTTCCTATCTCAGGCACGTGACCCCGCTTTGAGTCTTTAAACCCTGCAGACTCCTGCGGCATGCACCCACTCCTCTCCTCCCGGGGGAGGGAGGGAGGTTTCGCCACAGTTCTGCCACTTGTTAGGCCTCTGCTCCGAGAGTGGTCACCTGACTGTGCTGCAGTTTTGTGGTTTATGGCAACACTGAGCTCAAAGCCCACTCCTGGCCTCACTGATTGCAGCCGGCTTCCCTGCTCTGATGCCTGCGAACTCTGCCACACTCAGGCACCCCCATTCTTTCTGTGATCTTAGGAATCTTGAGACCACACTCTCCCATCTAGGATTCCTCCTTGCTTCACCACCTGAGTGCTTTTCAGGCAGGGACGTCCCTCACCAGGGCAGACTTCTAAAAGTTCTGATTTTGCGCTCCATTGCTGTATCACTTTGCAGTAGCCAGCTTATGGAGATTCCCTCCCCTGGTGATTTATCTTCCAATATATTGCCTCAGATTCACTTCTTTGTACCTCCTACCTTGCAGAAAGTGGTCACTTTTCTATTTGTAGAATTGCAGCAATTCTTTTCTTAGCTCTCCAGTTGAGTTTGCAGGTGTTCAGAATGATTTGATAGCTATCTAATTGAATTCCTAGCACCAGAAAAAACTAAGGTCTCCTACTCCTCTGCCATCTTGGGAAGTCCTCAAACTCCAAATTTTAGTGACACCTGTGGCAGAGGCCCATGCTGTTCCTCCCAGGGGAAGGAGGGGCTCTTACCATGCTTCTGTCTTCTGCTGGACCCCTCCCAAGAAACCAGTCACATGACCGTACAGTGGTTCACAGTTTGTGGCAACATAGAACAAAAAGCCAGGCCCTAGACTCACTGTTCTCAGCTTGCTTCCCTGCTCCTATGCCTGGGAACTCTGCCACACTCAGGCATCCCCATTCTTCTTGTTACCCCAGGGATCCTGAGACCAAGCTGTCACACCTGGGATTCTGTCCCACTTAGCCACCTGAGCACCTTCAAGCCAGGGAGGTACCCCACTGTAGCAGACTTCTAAAAGTTCTGATTTTGCACTTCACTGCTTATAATATTTTGTGGTATCTTCCTTAATCAGGCTCCCTCCCATCTGCCTTATCCTCAGATATCCACCCCAGATTCAAGTCTCCACACCTCCTATCTTCCAGAATGTGGTTGCTTTTCTACTTGTAGAATTGCAGCATTTATTTTCTCAGATCTCAAGATGATTTCTCAGGTGTTCAGAATGATCTGATAACTATCTAACTGTATTCAAAGGACCAGACAAACTTAGTGTTCCCTACTCCTCTGCTATCTTAACTCCTCCAGTATGTAATTATTTTATTTTTGTTGTTTTATATTTGTTTTTGTATTTTTTCTCTGTTCTTATCCCTTGTTTGGTGGTTTTCTATAGTAACATGTTTAGATTATTTTCTATTTTTTATATATCTATACAGTTTTTTAATTTGTGATTACTGTTAGCTCATATATAATTTCTCATGCAAATAACCACCTTTATTAAATTGTTGGTCACCTAAGTTCAACCCATTCTAAAAACATTAAATTTTTACTTCCCCCACCCACATTTTATGTATATAATATCATAATTTACATCCTTTTATTTTGTGAATCCCTTGACTGTTTTTTATATACGTAATTGTTTTTATTGGTTTTTCACTTTAACCTCCTTACTGGTTTTATAAGCGATTATTTTACTACTGTTATTATGTTTGTATTTATCTGTGAAATTTTTCCTGTTATAATTTTCTTACTTCTGATTATGGCCTTTTCTTTCCAGTCAAAAAATTCCCTTTAGGGGCACTTGGGTGGCTCAGTTGGTTAAGCATCTGCCTTCAGCTCAGGTCATTCTGGGATCAAGCCTTGCATCAAGCTCCCTGCTCTGTGGGGAGTCTGCTTCTCCCTCTGCCTCTCCCTGTGCTTGTGTTCTCTCTCTGTCAAATAAATAAACAAAATCTTTTTTAAAAATCCCTTTAAACCTTATTAGTAGTGATGAACTCCATTAACTTGTGTTTGTCAGGGAAACTTTATCTGTCCTTTTATTCTGAATAATAACTTTACTGGATAAAGTATTCTTGGTTGCAGCCCCCGCCCCCCTTAAGTGCTTTGAATTTTTCATGCCCTTCTCTCCTTACAAATTATCTGCTGAAAAATCAGATGATTCCCTTATGGGGTTTCCCTTGTATGTAACTGTTTCCTTTTCTCTTGCTGCTTTTAAAATTCTCTATCATTACTTTTTGCCACTTTAATTATTATATGTCTTGGTGTGGGCATCCATGGGTTGATTTTTTAGGGGACTTTCTGGGCCTTCTGGACATGGATGTCTCTTTCCTTACCCAGATTAGGAAATTTTTCAGTTATTATTTCTTCAAGTACATTTTCTGCCCCCCTTTATCTCTCTTCTCCCTCTGAGATCGCTATAATATAAATATTATTACACTTGATGATGTCACTGAATTCCTTTAACCTATTCTCAGATTTTCTTTATTATTATTTTTTTTCTTTTTGTTATTCAGCTTTGTTGCTTTCCATTACCTTGTCTTCCAGCTCACCAATCCATTCATCTGCCTCTTCTAATCTAGCAATGATCCCTTTAGTGTATTCTTAATTTCAGTAACTGAGTTGTTCATCTTTAACTGTTTCTTTTCTATATTTTTTATCTCTTTGTTGAAGGCCTCACTGAGATTTTCCACTCTTAAATCAAGTTCAGTGAGTATCTTTATGTCCATAATATTACTTTGAACTTTTTATCAAGCATATTACTTATCTCCGTTTTATTTAGTTCTCTTGCTATGGTATAGTCCTGGTCTTTCATTTGGGATATATTATTCTGTCTCCTAATTTTGTCAAAATCTCTGTGTTTATTTCTATGTATTAGGAAAGTCAGTTACATCTTCTGATTTTGAAAGTGGTGGCCTTATGAAGAATTCTTATGGTGCTCTGTACTGCAATGTCCCCTGTTCATCACATCCAGGCCCTTTGGGCATGTGTCTTATGTGGGTTTTGTGCACCTTACTGTTGTGTGTGAGCCTCATTTGCCTTTAGTCCACACAGCTGTAATGGCCTGCTTTTTCTGTTGCAGTTTGGGTTTGGTCCCTGTGCTATTATGGAACAAGTTTGTGGCTGCTGTAGGGCTGTAGTTGGGCAGTGTCAATACTCACACCATATGCCTGCCCTCAGCCCATTTGTCAGTGATAGAACATTCTCCCTGCATTGTCCCCTTAGATTTTGTTGGTGATTGGGACCTGCAGAGAAACCAAATATCTTCTCTCAGTCCACCTTTTGGGGCTGCTATAGGATGCTCAGTCTGCATTGTCCCCTGAGAATCTTGTTGGGTGGGGCTGGCAGTCAGACCAGATGCCTGCTTCCAGTCCATCTGCCTAGACTGCAGTGACCCTGAACAACAAAGTGCTCTTCCTGTGGTGCCCCTGAGAGGAATTAGTTGGTGGGAAGGTTCAGCAGTCATATTAGATGCCTGACCCCAGTCCATTTGCTGAAGCTCCAGATGAACTGACCCACAGGGCACTTTCTCTGCACTACCATTTATAAGGTTTGGCTGCTCGGCTGCAGTCAAACTGGTGTGTATTTTTATCTTCCCCTCTCACCAAGGCAGAAGTCAGTTTGTAGTGGCTCTGGTCCCTGCAGGACCTGGGTGCAGAATGAGATGTGTCAAGAGCTGCTTTGGAGGGACACCTGCTGAGTGGGGTGGTTTGGATAGGGTGAATCCTCAGGAGAACATGGGGCAGTGTGTGTGGTGTTAATAAGTTAGGTTGGGAGTGTTCATGCTGGTTCCCACAAGAGTTCAGCTATCTAGGCTGGGGTAAGGTAGACAGATGTTGTACACTGGCTCTTTTTTTTTTTTTTTTTTTTTTGAAAACTCTCCTAAAGATTACTGCCCCCACTAAGGCAGGTTCTGAGATTACTAAATAAATCTCTTTCCTTATACTCCAGGCCTGCTATTTTTGGCCTGCTATTTTTTAAATTATCCAGAGTTAAACCCTACTGGTTGTACAAACTAATGAAGGTATATCCCACTGGTTTTCAAAACCAAATGTTGTGGGCGCCTGGGTGGCTCAGTTGGTTAAGCGACTGCCTTCAGCTCAGGTCATGATCCTGGAGTCCGGGGATCGAGTCCCACATTGGGCTCCCTGCTGAGCGCGGAGTCTGCTTCTCCCTCTGACACTCCCCCCTCTCATGCTCTCTCTCTCTATCTCATTCTCTCTGTCTCAAATAAATAAATAGAATCTTAAAAAAAAAAAAAAAAAAAACAAATGTTGTGGGGTTTTATCTTCCCATTGCAAGTCCCCCATATCTCGTGTCTGGTGTGAGGTCTCTTCCTCCCTCTTCTCTGTGCTTGTGGTGTTCCTTCCATTTGTGGCTAGTGTAACAGAGTCTGGTTCATGGCCACGTTTCCACCCTGTCGACCTTTTTAAAGATTTTTTATTTATTTATTTGAGAGAGAGAATGAGAGAGAGCAAGCACATGAGAGGGGGGAGGGTCAGAGGGAGAAGCAGACTCCCTGCCGAGCAGGGAGCCCGATGCGGGACTCGATCCAGGGACTCCAGGATCATGACCTGAGCCGAAGGCAGTCGCTTAACCAACTGAGCCACCCAGGCGCCCCAACCCTGTCGACCTTTTAAGATGTGCCCTCCTGTCTACTATTAACGAGAATGTCTGCTCTGTGAGTGTTTAGATCATTTTCTGGGTTGGTTGTACTAATATGGCTGTTATCTAGGTGTGCCTGTGGATTGAGGTGAGCTTAGGATCTTCCTTCTCTGTCATCTTTCCCTCATCTCTTTAATATTTAAATGTTGAAAAGCCCAAAAACTCAGCCCAAAGACCTCTTCTCTTTCTTAACTGTAACCATTCAGTATACAATATTATCCAGCCCCATGGTTTTATATGCCATATATATGCCAATGAACTCCAAATTTATATTTCTATTCCACCCAGACTTCTCCTCTGATTTCCATACTTATATGTGCAACAACCATATTAACATCTCCACTTGGACGTCTGATATATCAAAGCTAATATGAAAACAAAAATCTTGCTTTACTCCAAACTTACTCATCTGTAAGTATTCTCCATGTCAAAAATTGACACTGCTGTTCATTCATTGCTCAAACACACACACACACACACACACACACACACACACCCCAACATCCTTTTTTTTTTTAAAGATTTTATTTATTTATTTGACAGAGAGAGACACAGCGAGAGAGGGCACACAAGCAGGGGGAGAGGGAGAGAGAGAAGCAGGCTTCCCGCGGAGCAGGGACTCCGATGCAGGGCTCTGTCCCAGGACCCTGGGATTATGATCTGAGCCGAAGGCAGACACTTAACGACTGAGCCACCCAGGCGCCCAGACACCAATATCCTTAATGGCTCTTCAGTGTCATCCTTAATGGCTCTCTTTCTCTAGCAACTAACATCCAGTATTTCTGCAAATCCTATAGGGACTACCTTCTAAATATATCTAGAATTCATTCACTTCTCATCACCAATTCTGTCACCAAATCTAAATCATCTTCATCTCTTTCATAGATTATTGTGAAATCCTCTTAATTTGTTACATTGTATATTAGTTTCCAATTGTCTCTGTGAAAATTATCATACATTTAATGGATTAAAATGACATAAATCCATTCTCTTATAGTTCTGAAGGACAGAAATCCAAACTGAGTTGTTTTGAGGTAAAAATCAAGATATTGGCAGTCATGACTACTTCTGGAGGCTTTGGGGGAGAATCCATTCAGTGCCTCCTGCAGTTTCTGATGGCTACCAGCATATATTGGCTTTGCGACTGCATCATTCCTATCTCTGCTATGCTGTCATATTGCCTTATCTATTTCTTTAGTTTAATTTCCCTTAGCTTCCTTCTTAAAACAACAACAACAACAACAACAAAACCTCATGATTACATTTAGGACCTACCTGGATAATCCAAGATAATATCCTCAACTCAAGATTATTTTTTAAAAAAAGATCTTATTTATTTATTTGAGAGAGAGAGAGGGAGAGTGAGCATGAGAAAGAGAGAGAGAGCACCAGTAAGGGGAGAATCAGAGGGAGAGGGAGAAGCAGGCTCCCCATGGATCAGGGAGCCTGAAGTGGTGCTCAATCCCAGGGCCCTGGGATTGTGACTGAGCTGAAGGCAGATGTTTAAACAATTGAGCCAACCAGGTGCCCCTCAACTCAAAATTCTTAGCCACACCTACAAATTTCATTTTTCCATGTAAGGTAACATTCACAAATTCCAGGGATTAAGAAATGAATATATTTGGGTTTATTATTCAACTTACTACAGTCCTCTGGACCCTGAAGATCCATATCTTTCCCACATGCAAAATACATTTTCCTCATCCCAACATCCCCAAAAGTATCAGCTTATTCCAGCTTTAACCCAAGACCAAAATCCCATCTAAATATAATCAGCTTAAAAGTCTGAGATCTCACAATATAAATAATCTAAATGAGACCTAGGTTAGATGTTATGGATGATCCATCCTGGGGCAAAATTTCTCTCTATCGGCAAAATTAGGAAACAAATTTTCTCCTCCCAAGATACAATGATTTGATAAGATAACAGTTTTAGACATCCCATTTCCAAAAGGGAAAAAATAGAAAGAACAAGAGATTTTGACCCTAAGCAATTTCTAAATCCAACAGGGCAAACTCCATTCAGTTTTCATGGCTGGGAATAATTCACTGTGGCTTGATGCTCCACCCTCTGGGCCTTCAGTTTTGCCCTCAGAATCATTTTTCCTTTTCCTTGAAAGGTAGCACATGTTTGTAACTAAGTAGCTTTCTCAGCCTGCTTCCTATCTACAGAATTTTGGCAGTTTAATGGTCTTTCATTTTTCTGTCTCTGTCCCTTTAGGTCCAATTGGGAAACAGTTCTGTTTATATAACATTCTTTAAAAAAATAGGGGCGCCTGGGTGGCTCAGTCAGTTAAGCGTCTTCCTTCGGCTCAGGTCATGATCTCAGGGTCCTGGCATCAAGCCCCGCATTGGGCTCCTTGCTCAGTGGGGAGTCTGCTTCTCCCTTTCCCTCTGCCTGCCACTCTACCTATCTGTGCTCTCTCTCTGTCAAATAAATAAATAAAATCTTTAAAAAAATAAAAACAATAAAAAATGTATGGGTTTCTTGTATACATTATGAGAATTTATACCATTAGACAAGATTCTTCTCCATATATCCTTCTTGTTTAATCTCATCTCTATTCCTGAAATTTGCTGAGATGGTTAAGTGGATCCATGAGTCACATGTCTAATAACTTCTTCACTAGGAAAATGTTGTATAGCCAACTCTTGATTTTTTCTCCAGAGCACACTTTCCTACCAGTGAACCTCTTACTTTTATCATCTATTGAAATCTAGACAAGCTGAGATTTTCCCACATTATCAAGTCCTGATTTTCAGGAAAATCATTTTATTGTTTCTTTCCTTTCACCCTCTACTATAAGCAGCACCTTTGAGCTTTGCTTGAAAATCTCAGATTAATGTTTGTTTACCACTTGCAACTTCTGCTTCCCACATAACCATAGAATACAATTCACCTAAGTTTTTAGAAATATATAAAGTCTCCTCTTTCTTCCAGTCTTCAATAACATGTTTTTCTACTTCCTCCTGAGCACTCAGTTGCTATATTTTTCCCTTTGTAATTTTTTTATTTAAATTCAATTTAGTTAACATATATAGTATTATGAGTTTCAGGGGTAGAATTTAGTGATTCATCAGTTGTATATAACACCCAGTGCTCATTACATCAATTGTCCTCCTTAATGGCTATCACCCATTTACCCCATGCCCCCAACCTTCTTCCCTCCAGAAACACTTGTTTATTTCCTATAGTTAAGAGTCTCATGGTTTGCTTCCCTCTATTTTTATCTTATTTTGTTTTTTCTTCCCTTCACCTATGTTCATCTGTTTTGTTTCTTAAATTCCTGTGGTATTTCTCTTTATCTGACTGACTTATTTTGCTTAGCATAATAGCCTATAGTTCCATCCAAGTCATGGCAAATGGCAAGATTTCATCCTTTTTGATGGCTGAATAATATTCCATTATAGATACATGTATATATACCTGCTCTTTATCCATTCATCTGTCAATGGACATTTGGGCTTTTTCCATATTTTGGCTATTGTGGACATTGCTGCTATAAACATTGGGGTGCATGTGCCCCTTCAAATCACTACATTTGTATCTTTCAGATAAATACCTAGTAGTGCAATTGCTGGGTCCTATGTAGTTCTATTTTTAACTTTTTGAGGAACCTCCATACTGTTTTCCAGAGTTACTGCACCAGTTTGCATTCCCACCAACACTGTAAGAGGGTTCTCCGTTTTCCACATCCTCACCAACATTTGTTGTTTCCTGTCTTATTAATTTTAGGCACTCTGACCAACATGAGGTGGTATATCATTGTGGTTTTGATTTGTATTTCCCTGATGCTGAGTAATGTTGAGCACTTTTTCATGTGTCTGTTGGCCATTTGGATGTCTTCTTTGGAGAAATGTCTGTCCATGTCTTCTGCCTATTTCTTGACTTGATTATTTGTTTTTTGGGTGTTGAGTTTGATTAGTTCTGTATAGATTTTGGATACTAGCTCTTTATCTGATAAGTCATTTGCAAATATCTTCTCCCATTCATAACTTGCCTTTTAGTTTTGTTGACTATTTCCTTTGCTGGGAAAAGAGCTTTTTATCCTCATGAAGTCCCAGTAGTTCATTTTTGCTTTTGTTTCCCTTGCCTTTGGAGATGTGTCTAGCAAGACCTTGTTGCAGCCAAGGTCAAAGCGGTTGCTGTCTGTGTTCTCCTCTAGGATTTTGATGGATTACTGTCTCACATTTAGGTCCTTCATCTATTTTGAATTTATTTTCATGTATGGTAGGAAAATTGGACAGCCAAATGCAGAATAATGAAACTGGACCACTTTCTTGCATCACTTGGTATAATTTCAATGTTCATATTTCAACCAAAATTCTCTTTGTGACTATATAGGTATTCTCTAAGATGATATAGGCTTTCTCTATCATGCTCGTCACTTCCTCCAGAGTCCATCAGAAGGGTCTTTAACATTCATATGTCTACTAGCAGTTTTCTCAAGGCAATCTAAGATTTTTTTTTTTCATCATGCTTCTCTAAATCCCTCCAGTCTTTGTCTACTTCCCAGTTCTAACATCACTTCCACATTGTTAGGTATTTGTTACAGCAGCACCTACTAGTGGTACCAAAATGTGTATTAATTATTATTGCTGTGGAAAAATACCACAAATTCAGTGGAAAAAACAACACAAATTTATTTGCTTATAGTTCTGGGTGTCATAAGTCTGAAATCAGTTTTACTAGCCTAAAATCAAGGTGTCAGAAAAGTTGGTTTCTTCTAAAGGCTCTGAAGAGAAAACCAATTTTCTTTTATAATTATAGTATCTAGTGACCACATGAATTCTTTGGCTTGTGTCCCCTTACCTTTTCTACAAAATGAATCATTCCAATCTCTGTTTTCATCATCAGATTGCCTTATCGTCCTCTGGCTTTCTGGTTTTTCTCTTATAAGAACTCTGGAGAATAAATTTAGTGCCCTTCTGGAAAATCTATAATAATTTCCTGATTTCCTGATTCTTAACCATATATGTGAAGTTCCTTTCACCATATAAGATAACATTCACAGGTTCCAGGGGCTCAGATATGGACATTTTGTGGGTTCATTTATCACCCTTCCAAAGTACTCAATATTTATTACTTGATTGAATAAATGATTGAAAACCACATCTTAATTTCTTATTCAATTTTAAAGAATTGACTCATTCAATTGTCAGGCAATACAATTTCAAGAAAAGTAATAAATTAAATAAAGCAGAGAAAAAAACAATAAGAAAAACAAGTCATGTTTATTAAAAAAAAGATTTGAACTAGGGGATATATAAATGGAGAAGGAATAAAGAATTTTGAGAGCAGGATTTCACTTCAGAACAAAGAACAGAAAATTCCAGGTCTGGATGTCTTCATTGATCAATTCTTCCAAAAACCCAAGGAAGAAATAGCAATTATTTACAAACTCTTCCAAAATCTAGGAAAAAGGGAACACTTATCAACTTGTTCTATGAGAGCAGAGTAACCTTAATAAAAAAAATCTCACAAGGTGATTAATAAATATTATAGTCTTATATCTTTTATAAACATAGATTCCAAAATGCTTAAACATTTTATCAAATTCAATACATAGAAAGCATATTATATCATAACCAAATGAGCCTTATTTCAATTCAATTTAACATTTGAAATTCACCTTGTTCAGCATGGAGTCTGCTTCTCTCCCTCTCTTTCTGCCCCTCTCCCACTCTCTCTCTCTAAAAATAAATAAATAAATAAATAAATAAATAAATAAATAAATAAATAAATCTTAAAAAAAACACTACAAAAGCAAAATAACCGTTAGCTATTATTGTTATTACTGTTCTTATGACTCTATCATTTCTTTCAAAATATTTTATTATGAGGTTCAAAGAAGAAATATGCCTTTTATACTATTCTATTTTGTTTTCTTTTACATTTTCATTTTTGGAAAAAAGAAGAGTGCCATAGTTCATCATCACTGGATAACAGAAATCTAACATATTATTCTATTCCATTATGATTATAGATTTTTGTGTCCTGTTTAATAAATATTTACTCCACTAGCATTAAAATATTATCCTATGTTACCTCCTGAAAGTATTTTGTTTTACTTTTCAGCTTTATGTCTATAATACATCTAGGGCTGATTTGGGTTTGTAATGTGAGATAAAGATCAAGAATTACATTTTTTCTTCTTGAAAATACCAAACTGATCAGTACCATTTGTTGAAAATATTCTTTCCCCAATGCATAACAACTTTGGGATAATTCATGTGACCATATCTTTATAGGTCTCTTTTTGTACTTCTTAATCTGTTCCATTGGTTATTGGTTTTTGTGCTAACATTACATTGTCTTAACTGTTTTCACTATATCATAAGTTGATATATTGATATTGGTAATATATATCTTTCCATTTTTTTTCAAATTGTCTTGGATAGTCTTGGATCTTTCATTTCCATGTAAAATTTAGAATCAAATGTCAGTTTTCAAAAATGTCAAAAACTGTTTTGGGTATTACATTGAATCATTATATCAATGTGGAAAGAATTATTATACATATAATATTGAGTCTTCCAATTCCTGAACATAGTACATACATTCATTTATTTATGTTTTGTTTAACTTAATATTGGGGCGCCTGGGTGGCTCAGCCGTTAAGCGTCTGCCTTCGGCTCAGGTCATGATCCCAGGGTCCTGGGATCGAGCCCCACATTGGGCTCCCTGCGCTGCAGGAAGCCTGCTTCTCCCTCTCCCACTCCGCCTGCTTGTGTTCCATCTCTCGCTATCTCTGTCAAATAAATAAATCTTTAAAAAAAAAAAAACAACTTAATATTGGTTTCCACCCTTCAGACATTTTGCAGATATATTTTTAGATTTATTCCTAAGAATATGGTCTTTATGATGTTATCATATAAATGGTATTAGTAAAATATTTTCTAATTGTATTGCTGTGTATAGAAATATAACTTATTTTCACAGTCTTTGTATTTAACAATTTCACTAAATTCATTTATTAATTCTGATTGTGTGTCCAAAACATTTTGGATTTTCTTTGTAAATGGTTGTGCTGCCTGCAAATAATAACAAATTTATTTCTTCTTTTACTAACTGATTGAACCATGCTGGTGCCCCTGTAATGTTTTATAGTGCTTAAAATGCACTTCCAAATAGTATATTTTTAATATAATTTTAATTTATTTTTTCTTGCTTTATTGAATAGACTAGTAGCTCTAGTATAATGTCAAATTGAAGTTGTACTAGTGGACATCCTTCTTATTCCTCAGCTCAACAGGAATGTTTCCACTTCACCATTGAATGTTACATTTGTTCTAGTTTTCTGTAGATTCCTTTTATCAGTCTAAAGTTACCTTCCATTTCTTGCTTGCTAAAAATTTGACCATAAATGAGTGTTAGATATTTTTAAAGATTTTTTCTGTATACTGAAATGATTGTATAACTTCTATCCTTTATTCTAATGTGTTAATGTGGTGAAGTTCAAGTGTTAAACTGACTTGAAATAAGGCTCATTTGGTTGTGAAATAATATGCTTTCTATGTACTGAATTTGATAAAATGCTTAAGCATTTTGGAATCTATGTTTATAAAAGACATAAGACTGTGATTTTATTTTCTATTAATCACCTTGTGAGTTGTTTTTTTTTTTTTTTTTTAAGCTTACGCTGTTCTCATAGAACAAGTTGATAAGTGTTCCCTTTTTCCTAGACTTTGGAAGAGTTTGTAAATAATTGCTATTTCTCCCTTAGGTTTTTGGGAGAATTGATCAATGAAGACATCCAGACCTGGAAATCGTTATGTTGGTAAGTTTTTTTATCAAGTTAACAGCTTTAGTATACATACAGTAATTCAGATTTTCTATTTCAGCTTTAATATGTGTTCCTCTTAAAGGGATTTTCCTATTTCAACTAAATTTTTAAATTTATATGCATAAAGCTTTTGCTTTCTTTTCATCTCTGTTGTCTTTACTTTTTTTTTCTCCTGCATACATTGGCTTCAATTTACTGTTTGGTTTATAGCTCCTTGAGGTAGATACATAAATCATTTATTTTCAGCTTCTCTTATTTTTTTAATATATCATTTTAAAGCTATAAAATTCTTAGTAGTTCTTTGCATCTGTTCATATTGCACCATCATATTTTTCTTCATGATATACAAAAAGTAGTTCAAAATATTTTCTAATTTACATTGTAATTTACTCCATAAATTGTTAATTTCCAAATGTTTAGATTTTTCAAAATTTTCTTTTTGTTGTTGATTTCTAGCTTTATTCAATTGTGGTCAGCAAATATATACCATATAATTTCAGTACTTTGATACTTGTTGAAACTTAATTTGTGATCCAATCTATTTTCACTTTTGTTAAATGTTCCATATGAACTTGAAAAGAATGTGTATTGTGCAATTGTTTGGTGTAGTGTCTTCAAATTGGGTCATTTTGCTAATAATGTTATTCAAATTTTCTATATCTCTACTGATATATTTTATCTAATTGCTCTATTAGTTACTAAGTGTGCTAAAGGTTCCAATTGTAATTGTGAATTTTTATATTGCTTTTAGTTGTATAAATTTTGCTTATATATTTTACAGCTATGAAAGTGAGTACATGCAAATTTAGAACTGCTATATTTTCCTATGGGATTGACCCATTTAATATAATAAAATGTTACATTTATCTTTATTTATGTTAAAGTTAACTTTGTTTGACACTAGTATAGCTCTATGAACTTATTATCCATTACTGTGTGCACAGTATCTCTTCTCCATTAAAAAAATAATCTTTATGTGTTCTTATGTGACTTTTTTTTTGGAGGGGATTAGTGTTTTCATATTCTTTGGCAAAATACCCGGTAGTAAATTTACTGGATCACTTGGTAATTCTATTCTTAATTTTTGGATGATCCTCCATACTGTCCTCCACAGTGGCTACACCAGTTTGTAGTCCCAAAAACTGTACATTAGTGTTCCTGTTTCTCCACATCTTCACCAACACTTTCTTATTCTTGTGTGAGAGAGAAAGAGAGCAAGCAAGTGGGGAGAGGGGCAGAGGGAGAGAAAGAATCTCAAGCAGACTAACTACTGAGTGCAGAGCTCTATGTGGGGGCTCAATCCCATGACCCTGAAAATCAGAACTGAGCTGAAATCAAGAGTCAGACACCTAACGGACTGAGCCACCCGGGTGCCCCTCATTGTGGTTTTGATTTGCATTTCTCTGATGATGAGTGTTGTTGAATATATTTCCATGTCTGTTGGCCATCTGGATGTGTTCTTGGGAGATACGTCTGTTCATGTTTTCTTACCATTTTTCATTGGATTATTTGGTTTTGGGGGGGTGAGTTTTATATGTTTTTATGTATTTTAGATACTAAACCTTTACTGGATATGTCCTTTGCAAATATCTCCTGTTCAATAAGTTGTATTTTAGATTTTTGTTGATTGTTTCCTTTGCTGTGCAGAAGTTTTGTTTTTGTTTTGATGTAGTCCCGATAATTTATTTTTGCTTTTATTTCCCTTGCCTCAGGAGTAATATATAGAAAAATGTTGCTATGGCTAATGTCAGAGAAATTACTGCCTGTGCTCTCATCTAGAAGTTTTATAGCTTCAGGTCTTACATTTATATTTTATTCCAGCTGGATTTCATTTTTGTGTATGGTGTGAAAAATTGGTTTTGTTTCATTTTTTTTTCTTTCATTTAGCTACCTCATTTTCCCAACACCATTTGTTGAATAGAATATCTTTTTCCCATTGCATATACTTGCCACATTTGTCATGGATTAATTGACCATATAATCATTGGTTTATTTCTGGGGATTATATTCTGTTCTGTTGATCTATGTGTCTTTTTTTTTTTTTTTTTAACCTTACTATACTGTTTTGATTACTGCAGCTTGGCTGCATATCTTGAAAGCTAGGACTGTAATACATCCTGTTTCATTCTTTTTCAAAATTGCTTTTCATAGTCTTTTTGTTTCCATACTAATGTTAAGATTATTTATTCAAATACTGTGAAAACTGCAGTTGGTATTTTGATAGGGGTTGCATTAAATCTGTAGATTGCTTTGGGTAATATGGTCATTTTAATTATATTTTTTCTTCCAATCTATGAGCATGGAATATTTTTTCATTTGAGTTGTCTTCACTTCCTCTTATCAATGTTTTATAGTTTTCAGAGTACAGGTCTTTCACCTCATTGGTTAAGTTTATTCCTAGATATTTTATTGTTTTAGGTTCAATTGTAAATGGGATTATTTTCTTCAGTTCATTTTCTGCTACTTTATCATTAGTATATAGAAATGCAATGGATTTGTGTATATTCATTTTGTATCCTGTGATCTTATGTATTTGTTTAGCAATTCTAAGTATTTTTTTTTTATGGAGTCTTTAGGGTTGTCTATATGTAATATCATGTCATCTGCAAATAGTGAAATGTTTACTTCACCCTTAGCAATTTAGATGTCTTTTATTTTTTCTCTTTCTGATTGCTTTAGCTAGGACTTCCAATACTGTGTTGAATAAAAATGATGAGTAGACTTGTCTTGTTTTAGGGAAATTCTCCCAGTTATTCCCCATTAAAAATGATGTTAGCTGTGGGTTTTTCATATATGGCCTTCATTATGTTGAGGTATGTCTCTAAACCTACTTTGCTGAGGGTTTTTACCGTGAATGGATGCAGTACTTGGTCAAATACTTTTACTGCATCTATTGAAATAATATATGATTTTTAATTTTATTCCCTTCTTATGTGATATATCACATTGATAAATTTGTAAACATTGAACCACCCTTTCATCTCTGGAATAAATGCCACTTGATTGTGGTGATTTCTTAAATGTATTTTTGATTTTGGTTTACTAGTATTTTTGCATCTAAGTTCAAAGTTCATCAGAGATACATTCCTATAGCACTCTCTCTCTCTCTCTTTCTATGTCTTTATCTGGTTTTGGTATCAGGGTAATGCTGCTCTCATAGAATGGATTTAGAATCTTTCCATCCTCTTTTTTTTTATTAGAGTAGTTTGAGAAGAATAGGTATTAACTCTTCTTTACATGTTTGGTGGAATTCACCTGTGAAGCCATCTGGTCCTGGACTTGAGTTTGTTGGGAATTTTTTTTTTTTATTACTGATTCAATTTCATTGCTGCTAATCAGTCTGTCCAAATTTTCTATTGCTTCCTTGTTCAGTTTTGGGAAGTTATATATTTCTAGGAATGTATCCATTTCTTCTAGGTTTTCCAATTTGTTGACATAATTTTTCATATTATCTTATACTCCTTTGTATTTCTGTCATGCTGATTGTTATTTCTTCTTTTTCGTTTCTTATTTTGTTTATTTGAATTCTCTGTCTCTCTGTTTTTTAATGAGTCTGGCTAAAATTGTATCAATTTTGTTGATATTTTCAAAGAACCAGGTCCTGGTTTCATTGATTTATACTATTTTTATTGTTGTTATTTTTTAGTTTCTATTTCATTTATTATTGCTCTAATCTTTGTTATTTACTTTCTTCTACTGGTTTGGGGTTTTGTTTTTTCTTCATCTCCTAGCTCCGTTAGATGCAAGGTTAGATAGTTTATTTTAGATTTTTCTTGCTACTTGAGTTAGACTTGTATTGCTGTAAACGTCCTTCTTACAACAGCATTTGCTGCATCTCTAAGATTTTTGATCATTATGTTATCTTTTTCATTTGCCCCCATGGATTTTCTGATATCCTTTTTGATTTCTTGGTTGATCTGTTCATTTTTTTTAGTAGCATGTTATTTAACCTCCATGTATTTTTGTTCTTTCCAGATTATTTTTTGTGGTTGATTTCTAGTGTCATAGCATTGTGGTCAGAAAAGATGCATGGTGTGACTTCAATCTTATTTTAATTTCTTGAGACTTATTTTGTGGTTTAATATGTGATCTATTTTGGAGAATGTTCCATGTGCTTTTGAAAAGAATGCATACTCTGCTGATTTAGGATGGAATGTTCTGAATATATCTATTATATCTTTCTGGTCCAGTGTGTCATTCAAAGCCACACTTTCCTTGTTGATTTTCTGTTTGGATAATTTACCCATTGAAGTAAGTGGGGTATTAAAGTCCCCTACTATTATTTTATTACTATTAATTACTTCCTTTATGTGTATTATTAGCTGCTTTATGTATCTGGTGCTTCCATGTTGGGTGCATAAATATTTAAAATTGTGATATCTTCTTGGTGGATTGTTCTTTTTATGATTTTGTCATGTCCTTCTTTGTGTCTTATTACAGGTTTGTTTTAAAGTATATTTTGTCTGATATAAGTAATCCTACCCCGGTGTTCCTTTCACTTCCATTTGCATGATAAATATTTTTCCATCTTTTCACCTTCAATCTCCGTGGGTCTTCAGGTCTGAAATGAATTTCTCGTAGGCAGAGTATAGATAGTTCTTGTTGTTTTACCCATTCTTCACCCTATATCTTTGGATTGCAGTGTTTAGTCCATTAAGATTCAAATTCATTATTGTTAGTTATGTACTTACTGATATTCTGTTATTTGTTTTATGGTTGTTTTTGTAGTTCTACTTTGTTCCTTTATTCTCTTCCTCTCCTTTCACTGTTTGTTGGCTTTATTGATATATTTGTATTCTTTTTTCTGTATTTTTGCATATCTATTACCTGTTTTTGATTTGCCATTACCGGTAGGTTTATATATAACATCTTATGCACATAGCAGTCTATATTAAGTTGATAGTCACTTAAGTTTTTACTTATTCTTTACTCTTTCCCCCCTCTGTTTTTGGTATATGGTGTCATATTTCACATGCTTTTATTTTTAAATCCCATGACTGATTTTTATAGATATGTTTAATTTTACTGCTTTTGTCCTTCCTACATTTTTACTCCTACTTATGGTCTTTCTTTACTGTTTTATTTATTGTAGCACTGGTTTAGTTGTCATGAATTCTTTTAACTTTAATTTGTCTGGGAAACTCTTTATCTATCCTTCTATTTTAAATGATAGCCTTGCTGCATAGAGTATTCTTGATTGCAGTTTTTTTTTTTTCTTTCATGATTGTGAATATATCATGCCACTTTCTTCTGGTCTACAAAGTTTCTGCTGAAACATCTGCTGATAGCCTTATGGGTTCCTTTGAATGTAACTGTTTTCTCTTGCTGCTTTAAAAATTCTCTCTTTGGGCGCCTGGGTGGCTCAGTCAGTTAAGCATCTGCCTTTGTCTCAGGTCAAGATCGCAGGGTCCTGGGATTGAGTCCTGTGTTAAGCTCTTTGCTCAGTGGGCAGCCTGCTTCTCCCTCTCCCTCTGACTGTTGCTCACCTTATTGTGTTCTCTCTCTTGCTATCTCTCTCTTTCTGTGTGTGTCAAATAAATAAATAAAATATTTTACTTTTTTATTAATCTGTACTTTTTTGTAATTTTAATTACTATGAGTCTTTTTGTGGACCCCCCTCAAATAAATTTTCTAACCCTTTCTCCCTTCTCCTTCTGGGATTGCTATAATGCAAATGTTATTACACCTGATGATGTTTCTGAGTTCCCTTAATAGTTTTTATTTTTTTCTCTCTCTCTCCTGTTCTGCTTGATTTCTTTGTCATTACTCTTACAGGTCACTGATCCTTCTGCTTCCTTTTATCTACGATGTATTTCATGTTGTGTATTTTTAATTTCAGTTATTGAGTTCTTCATCTCTGATTGATTCTTTTTATGTTTTCTTTCTCTGTGCTGAGGGTATCACTGAGGTTTTCCATTCTTTACTCAAGTATAGTGAGTATCTTTATGACCATTATTTTAAATTCTTCTACCACTGATATTACTTATCTCTATTTTGTTTGCCTTTCTTGATGTCATTTTGTCCTATTCTTTCATTTGGGACATATTTCTCTGTCTCCTCATTTTGTCTATCTCTCTGGGTCTGAAAATCTGCTACCTCTCTTGTTCTTGAAAGTAGTGACCTTATTAATGAGAGGTCCTGTAGTGCCCAGCAATTCAATATCCCCTGTGCCAGAACCTAGAGCTTCAGCGGTGTCTCCTGTGTTGCTTAATGTGCCCTACCATTGTGGCTGTGCCATGTTTGCCTTTAGTACAGTCATCAGCAATTACTCTCTTGGCTTGTGGTGGGAAGTTTTGGTGTCCGTGCTGTTAATGAGCCACTGTAGGGCTACCTTGTGCTTGAGTTGAGTCAGACCATGTATTTGCCAGAGATTTAGTAGCACTGTACTGCAGGGCACTTTTCCTGTATTGTCCCCTGAGAAGCCTTCATTGGTGGGCAGGGCCTGCAGTCAGACCTGATGTCTGCCCTTAGCCCATTTCTTGGGTCACTGTTGGACTGTTATGTGTAGTTATATTGCCCTCTCAAAAGGCCAAGAGCCACTTTGGAGTTGTGCTGGCTCCTATTCGGGCTGCTTGCACACTGCAAGGCTTGTGACACTGCTTTGGATGGGCTGTGGCCAAGGGTATATTGGAGAGAGCAAGCCCACAGGAGAACATGTGATCAGGAAGCACTGTGCCAGCAAGTTCTGCACACTTCTGCTGCCTGGACCCTGAAGGGGGCCTGCAGCTGCCTGGGAAACTCCTACTGAGGTTTGGATGGTGGGGATGTTTCCACAGGAGCACACAGGACTATGGTAGACTCTTAGCAAGCAAGGGGGAGAATATGTGTACTTTGCTGGTTTCTGCTATTTCCCTTGTATCTAGTTTGGGGTGTGGGGGAAGGAAGTGGTATCTGCCAGCTCTTTTGTTCTTGGAGAAGTTCCCCAAAGGTCCCTGCCCCTCCAGCACATGCTCTGAGATTAGTAAATAAATGTCCTTGTTATACACCCTAGGCATTTTCAAAACTGCTGCTTCTATGCTGTATCTCAGCAGAGTTGTTTGTTGTGCTATATCTTTAAGGGCAGGGACTCTGCCCTCCTAGCTCTCCTAGAGCTAAACCTCCTGATTTTTAAAGTTCCAGATATTAAGTCCCACTGGTTATTAGGCCTCTCTGGTTTCCAAAGCCAAATGTTATGAAGATTTGTTTTCCCCATGTGGGTCCCTCCATGCCTGGGGTGTCTGGGGTAGAGTCTGGTCCTCTACCCTTTTTGTGCCCAGTGTCCCTCCCTCCCAAGGACAATCCTGCAGGTCTGTTTGACTGCATCTCTACTCTTTTTACCTTCTTTGATGTGGTTCCTTTTCTATATTTAGTTGTGGAGAGTCTGTTCTTCCCATCTTTGGGACATTTTGTGGTTTATTTACACTGAAGTGGGTGTTACCTAGTTGTATCTGTGGGACGAGGTGAGCTTAGTATCATTCTATTCCACCACCTTCTCTGGAAGTCTGACATTTTTGTCTTTTAAGTGGTGTATTTAGTCCATATACCTTTTTTTTTTTTTTTTTTGGTTGGTACACTTAACATATCTACTCTCTTAACAAATTTTAAAGTGTATAACATAGTATCATTAACTATACATACTATGTTATATAGCAGATATTCAGAACTTTTTATCTTACTCCATTTACATTTAATGTAATTATTTTACATTTGGATTTAAATCTAACATCTCATTTTTATTTATTTGTCCCACATTTGTGCTCTTTATTTTCTTTTCTTGCTATCCTTTGTATTAATCAATCATTTTAATTATATTTCCCCATCTATTATCTTATTAATTATACATTATTTTATGATTCTTTTTTGGTTTTTCTAGAAATTACAACATAATCCTTTGATTTATTACAGTTTAGGACAAATTAATATTTTTGCCACTCCCTAGACAATGCAATCACCTTAGACTTTAATTCTACTTATTCAATACACCTTTACTGCTATAAATTCTATTTTTCATAAAATTTTTATTTTATTTTAAATTCAACAAATTATTATTTACAAATGCCTAATATTTATATTCTGTACCCACATGTTTGCTATTTTTGATGCTCTTTATTTAATTTTGTATTAACTCTATCATCTTGTGTTATTTCCTCCTCCTACCTGAAGAATCTCCACTTTTATTTATTTTAGTTCTTCTGCTGGGAATGAAATTCTCACACTTTTTGTTTGCTGTATTTAACTCCTAAATTGGCAGTAATTTTTCTTTCAGAAATTTAAAAATATCATTCCACTGTCTTCTGGCTTCTAGCACTCATTCCCTCTTTATGTCACGTTATAGGTTAGGACCACCCATGTACCAAAGGAATATACACATAATCATTTATAAAGTAAAAAAAAAATAATATGCTATTTATGAGGATAACTACTCATTTTGCTATATTTGAATTTCCAATAATTTGAGATTGAGACCACATCTATATAAAGCAGACATGTTATGACATTTGGCTAAATTGTCCCTTGTTTCACTGTTCCCTGATTACCTCTTCTAGTGTACTCCAAAATGAGATGTTTGTTCAAAGCAATCCATTGAAGTGTGGAAATAAGATTTAGAGATTCAATTTGTTTTATTTCCTCCTTCAATATGTTCTACCTTAATGTATAATTTATAATGTATATTATTACAAAAGAATATGAATTATACACACATATATTGAGTTATTATCAAAGAAGGTTACAAAACAGTACTTTAGGCTGTAGGGGAAAAAAAATCAAAATCAATGCAGGTGCAAAGCCTTTTTCCTAACTATGAAAGCAGGAATCCAGTCAGCATGTCAAACCTCCAATCTGTTAAATTTCCAAGATCCCAGCCCATAATATCATCTAGCTATTGAATAAATATGGTTTCAACACAGACTAATATATCACTGATCAACTGCTTTCTAGAAAAACAAAACCACAAGCTTGAATTATTTCAGAAAGCTATGATTTTTTTTTCAAGATCACTTAGATGGGTGGTTCTTAACCAGAGGTAAGTATCCAAATCACCTAGGAGAGTTTTATTTTTGTTTTAGTTTATTTAAAAGATTTTATTTATTTATTTATTTGAGAAAGAGAGAGAGTGAGCAGGAGGGAGAGGGAGAGAGAATCTGAAGCACACTCCTGCTGAGTGCAACCCTTATCCCCAGGCCTTGGGATCATGACTGTGAGATCATGACTTGAGCGGAAAACAAGAGTCAGATGCTTAATCAACTGAGCTACCCAGGCACCCCACCTAGGATAGTTTTAAAATACAGACTTCATTAAGCCACACCAAGAGATTCTGTTTCAAGGGTCTAGGAGCATTTGCCAGGCAAGTTCATTTTTTTTTTTTTTTTGATGTTCACATCTAGTCAAGAACCACTGGATTAGATATTTTTTTATTAATCTGTGTATCCAAAATATTTCCTAAGTAAGTCAGTAGCAATTTAATGATGAGTATGGACTAGGCTTTATGCTGGATACTAGAGCTTTACTTAGGAAATGAACATAGATTTAACACAAATAAAAATACAGGTCAAATAAGTAGTTACTAATAAGAATAAAATAAAAAGTTATATTTACTAACTTGATAATTTAAGTCAGTCAAAAAATCAAGCTCTAGGATATATGTGTATATAAGTACAATCTTGGAATTAACAATGGTCATGACTCACTGTCCCTGATGACTAATAATGATGTAAAATTTTTAAAACAAATTACACCATATGTGTCCTCAGTAAACACCATGATTATTGTCAAATTCAGTGGGTACTTTTTGAATGGAAAATATTATAGAGCAATTTTTCCTGTGTGTAGAAACAATTCAAAATCCAGATCAACCCTTATCTGTGCCCCTTTCAGATATCATTAGTAGTTTTATTTTAAGTTCTGAGAACATTAAAAAATTGTTGTGTTTTTTTATCCCAAAACTTATTTAGTACACTTAGAAAATAGGTGAGTTTCTACTTGTTTAGACATTTTCACTAAAGGATTGGGGGGGCTGGTTTGATTTATTGTTCTATAAATATTTTATTAATTTAGATTTTATCAAATTTGTGTTTTTATTTCAGTTTTTGATCCATAGTTTATTTTTCTTCAAGTTTCTGGTGAAAAATATACTTTTGTTTTTTATAATTTCATTTAGGGGTGGGAAACTGTGATGTGAATTTTAGGTAGACATTTTTAGAAAATGGAGGTCAGGGAATGCATAAGATTTATCAGAGTGATATTTGCAGTCCAAGGTGGTGATGTAGGAACATCCTGAATTCACCTCCTCCATGGAAAACACCGAATTACACCTATTTATAAAATAATTCTTCCTGAAGAAAAACTAAGGGCTGATTGAGCAGTTTCCACACAAAGATATAGAGAATGGCAAAGAGGACAGCAGAAGAGATGGAGACACAGTAAAAATGGGAACCCTCACCCCTGATGCTGTGAACAACAGTGCGGAAGGATAGTAGTGATGGACCAAGAAGAGATTCCTCTGCCCTTGGGCACAGAAAAAAACAAAACAAAACCATGCTTTAAGAGAGTATCTAGTAGGTTGCCTTTTAGTTTTGTTGATTGTTACCTAAGGAATGGGAGAAAATATTCATAAATGACATATCAGGTAAAGGGCTAGTATCCAAAATCTATACAGAACTTATCAAACTCAATACCCAAAAACCAAAAATCCAGTCAAGAAATGGGCAGAAGACATGAACAGACATTTTTCTCCAAAGAAGACATACAAATGACTAACAGACATATGAAAAAATGCTCAACATCACTCAGCATCAGGGAAATACAAATCAAAACCACAATGATATACCACCTCACACTGGTCAGAATGGCTACAATTAGCAACTCAAGAAACAACAGATGTTGGTGAGGATGTAGAGAAAGGGAACCCTCTTACGCTGTTGGTGGGAATGCAACCTGGGGCAGCCACTGTGGAAAACAGTATGGAGATTCCTCAAAAAAGTTAAAAGTAGAACTACCATAGGACCCAGTAATTGCACTACTAGGTATTTATCCAAAGGATACAAAAATAGTAATTCAAAGGGGCACTTGCACCCCAATGTTTATAACAGCAATGTCCACAATAGCCAAAATATGAAAAAACAAACAAACAAACAAACAGATGTCCATTGACAGATGAATGGATAAAGAACAGGTGGTCTGTATATACAATAGAATATTATTCAGCCATCAAAAAGAATGAAATCTTGCCATTTGCAATGACATAGATGGAATCAGAGGGTATTATGCTAAGCAAAATAAATCAGTTATAGTAAGACAAATACTGTATGATTTCAGTCATTTGGAATTTAAGAAACAAAACAGATGAACATAGGGAAGGTGAAGAAAAGATAAAATATGATAAGAGCAAAGAAGGAGGCAAACCACGAGACTCCTCATTATAGGGAACAATCAGGGTTGCTGGAGGGGAGGTGGGTGGGAGGATGGGGTAATTGGGAGATGGGCATTAAGGAGGGCACTTGATATCATGAGCACTGGGTGTTATATGGAACTGATGAATCACTAAATTCTACCCCTGAAACTAATAATACTGTATGTTAACTAAATTGAATTTAAATTTAAAAAAATCAGTAGTATCTCGAACTGCTAAAAAAAAAGAGCAATTAGTATATAAAAGAGAGAACACTAGAACTCCACCAAATGGCAAAGGAGCTACAGGAATGTTCTCCAGGTCAGAGGGACTGGAAAACAACACAGCTTATTTTTCCACTCTACCTTAAAAGCCTACACCAGGGAAGGGTCCAGACACCACAACTAGTTGGTACAGTTGACACAGCAAGTTTGTAACCCCAGTGAGCTCAGGATCCACAAGCCCACTCTACTTTCAGTTGAGCTGGGGCACAGGAAAAAAGCTGCTGTTTAAAATGCCCCACAGATGCTGTGGAAATGCTCTCTCACCCTCCACCTTAAAGTCCCAGACTAGAATAAGTTCCAGTCCCACACAGTGAGATTACAACCTAAGCTAGCTCAAGGTACACAAGCCACACAGCCCTAGTCATGCCAGGGCATGGAAAATAAGCCACATTTTTTTTTGTCTTGTTTTCTTTTTGTTTTTGTTCTTTTTTGGCTTCTTTAAAAATTTTACTTCTTTTTCTTTTATTATTATTTTTTCTTTCTTTAAGAAGCTGCAGTTCAAATGAGCAACTATAATAGAAAAGAGTGAGCCTGAGAACTCTGCCAAATGGTGGAAGAGCTGCTGGAATGCTCTCCGGGTGGTAGGGGTGAACATACATAGTCTACACTCCCCCTTTACTTTGAAAGCACAGACCAGTGCAGTCTGAGCACCCTAACTGGCCTGCCACCTCAATGAGTCCTGGGCCATACCAAGCTGTCCCACAGGGTGGCCCCAAGGTAGTGCATACCAGGACACTGCTGTTTAGTGCTCACCAGAGCCCAAGTCTTTGTCTCAAAGTGACACAGGTGCAAAGCAGCCCAGAACAATCCCAGATGTTTTGCTATGGCACCCCTGGTGTAGAGTGCTCCAAAACATGTTACCTGATATATGCTTGAGATTCAGCTGTCCTCCAAGGGTGCTCCTGACATTAAGCATCCCAGAAACTGCAGGCTCATGTATGCATCAGCTTCAGACACCCCACCAAAGCACATGCTATGTGGAGCACCCCAGAACACTACCATCCATTCCAGCCTTGGCTCCAGCCACCTGGCCAGGGCACCACTGCGCTGAGTACCTTAAGACACCCTCGTTTGCACCCAGTTCAGCATCAGCAATTTTGCCAGATCACCCTCAATGTAGAGAGCCAAGACACCAAGGATTGTACCTGACTTAGGTTCACCTGTCCTGCCAGGACACATTTTTCATGGAGACCCCCAGGATCACAACAACCCATGCCTATTTTAGCTTTAACAGCCCTCCCAAGATACCCTCTGCACAGAGAATCCCAGGACCTCCCACCCTGTACATCTCAACTCCACCCACTCCTCAGGGCACCCTCTGCGCAGAGAATCCAGGAAGAACTTGGTTTACATCCACTTCTGCTTCAGTTATCCTGCCAAGGTGCCCTCTGTGTGTAGAGATCTGAGTGCCCCCAGCTTGTACCCACATTAGTTTCAGCTATCCTGCCAGGGTACCCTCTGCATGAAGAGATCAGGGACCTCCTGACTGCATACTACATCAGCTTCAGCCACCCTGTCAAGGCACCTCTAACATAGAGAGCCCATGAACACTGTGAACTACACACATTTCAGCTTTAGTTGTCCTGCTAGTGTTCCTTCAGTGCATAGAATGCTGTGAAAACCCTGCTTTTCGTTGTCCTGACAAGGTGTCCACTACATGGAAAGCCCCAAGACCCCAGCCCATGCCAACCATAGCTCTAGCCAGGCAGGAAAAGTCACCAACCAAATAGTCTACATAGGGGACAACCCATACACAAGACCATTCCTTCAGTATAGAAGAAGTAGCTGTTCCACTTAATCCATAGAAATAAGCAGAGAAAGTCAAGCAAAATGGAGAGACAGAGGAATGTTTTCCAAAAAAAGGAAAAAGAAAAAAAAAAACTCTTAAAGACAACTAAATGAAACAGGCATAAGCAATATGCCTGATAAAGATTTTAAAGTAACAATTGTAAAGATAATGGGCAGGAGAAAAGAGTAGAATAACTCAATGAGACCTTCAATAAGGACAAACAAAAAATGTAAGAAAGAAGCAATCATATTTAGAGAATATGATAACTGAAATTAAAAAAAAAAAAAACACACACACACACACTAGATGGAATCAGCAGCAGATCAGCAGATATACAAAAATGTACCAATGATCTGGAAGATAGGGTAATGTAAAACACTCAAACTGAATGACAAAAAGAGAAAGAAAAAATGAAATTTGAGGATAGGTTAAGGGATCTCTTGGACAACATCAAGGGAACAAATACATTATAGAATCCCCAGAAGAAGAGAGAGAAAGGGATAGAAAAATATTGAAAGAAATATTACTGAAAAATCTCCTAACACAGGGAAGGAAATAAACATCCAAGTCCAAGAAGCACTGAGAATTCCACACAAGATGAACACAAAGATGTCCACACCATGACAAAAATAATTAAAATGTCAGAAGTTAAAGATACAGAACCTTAAAGGAGTAAGAGAAAAGCAAAAAATTACCTATGAGGGAAAACATATAAGGCTTCAGCAGAATCTTTTCAGGCCAGAAGGGAATGCAATGATATATTCAAAGCACTGAAAAGAAATACCTACCACCAAGAATACTCTACCTGACAAGGTTATTCAGATCTGATGGAGAGATAAAGAATTTCACAAACAAAAAATAAAACAGCTTATCACCACTAAACCAGTTATATAAAAAATGATAAAGGGACTTTTTAAGTGAAAAAAAAATAGTCCTAATTAGATATAAGAAAATTACTAAAAAAAGTAAAAAAAGACTATATATAATATATAAATGACTATTATATATATATGACTATGTACATATATATAAAACATGGAGGAAGGAGTAAAAAAGAAGAGAAAAAAAGAAAAAGAAATTGTTTTTTTAAAATGTCTTTGAACTTAAATGAAGAAACAATTAATATAGTTATTTACATAGGATATTATATACGAACCTTATAGTAAACACAAACCCAAAACCTATGATAGATGTATAAAAAACAAAGAGAAGGAAATGTAACACTATAAAAACTAGGAATAAAAAGAAAGAGAACAAGAGAAGAAGAAAGGAACAAAGAAGAATTACAAAGACAACCAGAAAACAATTAAGAAAATGACAATAAGAAGTACATATCAAGAATTACTTTAAAAGTAAATGGCCTAGGGGCACCTGGGTGGCTGAGTCGGTTAAGCATCTGCCTTCGGCTCAGGTCATGATCCCAGAGTCCTGGGATCGAGCCCTGCATTGGGGTCCCTGCTTGGTGGGAAGCCTGCTTCTCCCTCTCCCACTCCCCCTGCTTGTGTTCCCTCTCTTGCTGTGTCTCTCTTTGTCAAATAAATAAATAAAATCTTTAGAAAAAATAAAAATAAAATAAAAGTAAATGGCCTAAATTATTTAATCAAAGACATAGGATGGTGGAACGGATAAAAAAAAAAATCTATATATATTCTGTTGACAAGAGATAGACTTCAGACCTACAGATAAAGAGACTGAAAGTGAAGGGATTAAAAAAAAATCATATACTATGCAAATGGAAGCAAAAAAAAAAACATGGCAGCAATACTGAAGTCAGAAAAAATAGACTTTATTTATTTATTGAAAAGTAGACTTTATTTTTTTTTTTTGAAAAGTAGACTTTAAAACAAAGACTGTTAACAGACAAAGAAAGGCATTACATAATGATACATTACATAATGATACTCCAACAGGAAGTTGTAACAATTATAAATATCTACAGATCCAACACTGGAATACCTAAATACATAAATATTAATAGAAATAAAGGGAAAAATTGATGGCAACACAATGATAGTAAGGGACTTTACAACCCATTTACATCAATAGGTAGATCATCTGGGCAGAAAATCAACAAAGAAAATATGTCTTTGAATGACACATTGGACAAGATCAACATAAGAGGTATATACAAAACATTCCATCCAAAAACAATAGAATATTCATTCTTTTCAAGTTTGCATGGAACATTCTCCAGAACAGGTCACATGTTAGGACACAAAACAAGCCTCAATAAATTTAAGAAATTGAAATCATACCATGCATCTTTTCCAATCACAACAGTATGAAACTAGAAATCTATCACAAGAGAAAAGACTAGAATAACCACAAACATGAACACATGGAGACTAAACAACATGACACTAAAGAACCAATGAGTTAATCAAGCAGTCAAAGAAGAACTAAAAAATAAATAAATGGAGACAAATGAAAATGAAAACACAAAATCTTTGGGACACAGTGCAATCACTTCAAAGTAGGAAATATATTGGGATACAGGCCTATCTGAACAAACAAGAAAAAGCTCACATAAACAACTTAACTTTACATATAAAGGAACTAGAAAAACAACAACAAAAAATCCCAAGGTGAGTAAAAGGAAGGAAATAATAATGGTCAGAGGAAATAAATGGCATAGAAACTAAAAAAAAAAAAAAAAAAAAAAATCAATGAAACCAAGAGCTGGTTCTTTGAAAAGGTAAACAAAATTGATAAATTCTTAGCCAGACTCATCGAGGAAAAAAAAAGAGAGAAAGGACTCAAATAAATAAAATAAGAATTTAGAGAGAAGTAACAAGCGACACAAGAGAAATACAAAGAATTATAATTGAATACTACAAAAATTTATGTATCAACATATTAGACAACCTAGAAGACATGGATAAATTCTTAGAAACAATCTTTTAAAACCGAATCAGAAAGAAATAGAAAATCTGAACAGACCAATTTCTAGTAGTGAACTTGAGTCAGTAATAAAAAAAAACTACCAAAAAATAAAAGTCCTGGGCTAGATGGCTTCACAGGTAAATTATACCAAACCTTTGAAGGAGATTTAATACCTATTCTCAAAATACTCTAAAAAATAGGAAAAGGAGGAAAACATCCAAATACATTCTACCAGGCTAGAATTATACTGATACCAAAACCAAAGACACTTACAAAAAGAAAACTGCAGGTCTATTTACCTAGTGAACACAGAAGCAAAAATTCCCACCAAAATATTAGCAAACTGCATTAAAAAATGCATAAAAAGATCATTCACCACAATCAAATGGGATTTATTTTGGGTATGCAAGGGTGGTCGAATATTTGTAAATCAATCAACATAATATACCACATCAACAAAACAAAGGAAAAAAATCATATGATCATTTCAATAGATGCAAAAAAAAAGCATTTGACAAAGTATGACATACATTCATGATAAAATCTCTCAACAAGGTGGGTTTAGAGGGAACATATCTCAACATAATAAAAGCCATATGTGAAAAATGCATAGCTAACATACTGAAAGGTGAAAACTAACAGCTTTTGCTCTAAGATCAGAAATTAGACATAAATGTCTACCTTCACTACTTTTATTTAGCATAGTATTGAAGTGTTATCCACAGCAATCAGACAAGAAAAAGAAATAAGAGGCATTCATATTGGTAAAGACGATAAATTCTCACTATTTGGAAATGACATGAATATAGAATAAAAATCTGAAAGATTCCATCAAAAAACTACTAGAACTGATAAATGTGTTCAGTAAAGTTGCAGGATACAAAATACCCAAAAATCAGTAACATTTCTAAACACTAGTAACAAAGTAGTAGGAAGAGATATTAAGAAAAAAAGCAATTACATTTTCACCCAAAATTATAAAATATCTAAAAATAAACTTAAGAAGGTGAAAGACAGTACTCTGAAATCTATAAAACATTGATGAAAGATAATGAAGATGACACAAATGGGAAGATATTTTATGCTAATGGATGGAAGAACCAATATTGTTAAATGTCCACACTACCCAAAGTAATCTACAGGTTAAGGAAATCCCTATCAAAATGCCAACATTTTTCACAGTACTAGAACAAATTAATACTAAAATTTGTATGGAACTATAAAAGACTCCAAAGAGCCAAAACAATCTTGAGAAAAAAAATAACAAAGCTAGACATAGTACAATTCCAGATTTCAAGATACACCACAAATCTTTAGTAATCAAAACAATATAGTATTGACACAAAAATAGATATATATCAATGTAAAAAATATAGAGCCCAGAAATAACAAAAAGGGCAGAAACATACAATAGGCAAAAGAAAGTCTCTTCAATAAATAGTGCTGGAAATACTGGACAACTAAATGTAAAAGAATGTTACTGGACCACCTATTAACAGCAAACACAAAAATAAACTTGTAATGGATTAAAGACCTAAATGTGAGACCTGAAACCATAAAAATCCTAGAAGAAAACACAGACAATAATTTCTCTGACATCAACCATAGCAAAATTTTTCTAGATATGTCCCCTAAGTCAAGATTAGATAGATAGATAGATGATAGATAGATAGACAGATTGATGATAGATAGATGATGATAGATGATAGATAAATGATGATAGATGATAGATAAATGATGATGATAGATGATAAATAGATGAGAGATAGATAGATAGATAGATAGATAGATAGTAGATGATAGATGATAGATAGGTGATAGAGATGTTACACACACACACGCACACACACACACACACACACACGGACTGGAATATTATGCAACCATAAGAAAGGATGAGATCTTGCCATTTTAGACAGCATGAGTTATGCTAAGTGAAATAAATCAGGCTGAGAGTTAAATGCCATATAATTTCACTTATATGTGGAATCTCAAAAAATAAATTCACAAACAAAAAGCAGAATCAGACCTATAAATACAGGGAACTGATAGTTGACAGTCATGGGAATAAAAGGCATAGCATAAGGATAATAGTTATATTGCAAAAGTAATGTATTGGAACAGATGAAAGCTACACTTGTGAACATAACATAATGTATAAACTTGTGAAATCACTATGTTGTACAACTGAAACTAATGTAAAATTGCATCAACTACACTAAAAAAATCCTCAAAGTGTTACAATGGAAGTCCTATTAACAATATTATTATTATTTTTACCCATAGTACAAATTAAAAGTATTTTTGTTATATGTTTATTAATGTTTATAATGCAAACTCTATTTATTATGATATCAAATAATACATAGGAAATATATAGTATTTTGGCATGTTTTAAAATTTATGTTACTTTTTTATTGAAGTATAGTTGACATACAATATTATATTAGTTTCAGGTGTAGAACATAGTGATTTAACAATTCTATATATTATGCAGTGCTCACCACAGTAAGTGCAGTTATCATCTGTCAGTATAGTACATTATTAAAATATTATTGACTATATTCCCTGTGCTATACATCTCATCCCTGTTATTTATTTAAAATGGAAATTTTGTACCTCTTAATCCTCTTTACTTATTTTGTTCATCCTGCCACCCTCTTCCCCTCTGGCAACCACCAGCTTGTTCTCTGTACTTAAGAGTCTGTTCCTATTTTTGTTTATTCATTGTTTTTTTTCCTTGATTCCACATATAAGTAAAATCATATAGCATTTTTTATTTCTTTATCTGACTTATTTTACTTTGCATAATACCTTCTAGGTCCATCCATGTTGCTGCAAATGGCAAGATTTAATTCTTTTTTATGGTTGAGTAATATTCCATTATATATATACTACATCTTCTTTAGCCATTCATCTATGGATGGACAGTTGGGTTACTTCCATATCTTAGCTATTATAAATAATGCTGCAGTAAACATAATTGTTCATATATCTATTTTAATTAATCTTTTTGTTTTCCTCAAGTAAATATCCAAAAGTGGAATTACTGCATCTTATGGTACTTCTATTTTTAGTTTTTGAAGGAACCTCTATACTGTTTTCCACAGTAGTTGCAGCAGTTTACATTCCTATCAACAGTGTTCAAGTGTTTACTTTCTCCACATCCTCACACTTATTTTTTGTCTTTTTGATACCAGGCATTCTCACTCGTATATTATATTGTATCATATTATAAATTATATTATGTTATTATTGACATATTACTATTATTAGTTATTATTAACTATAGAAAAATTTAATTGAAACTTTTTTTTAACAGGCAAGAAATAAACATCAGAACAAATGATAATTCCATATCAAGTAAGAATTGAGTCTTTAAAGTTCAATATTATTTAGATTATATTTAAAATTATTTTAGGGACAAAGGACCAGTATCTTCAGTTCAATGTTATACACCATAAAGTTCCCTGATTTTTTTCTTAATATTTAAAAGAACCTATATGTATGTGTATATGTGTATGTGTGTTGGAATGTGTGTGTGTTTAAAATATTTCTGACCTTGATGTGGGTTTGTACTAGCTATTATAAAGGAAATAGTTTGTTCTTCCTCATTATAAAAACCGACCTTAATTGCATAAGTTTTCCTTTTATTTAAAATCCACAATTATAAAATTCAAAGTAGAGAAAAAATAGTCAAAATGATGAAAGTGGACATTTTATTTTGTTGAACAGCTACAACTTAAGGAAAGTTCTCCTTATATATTGAGCTGATATCTGCCTGCACTGGTACAAATTTTACCCACTGGATCTAGTCCTCCTCTTAGGAAATACATAGAATTCTCTAACATTGTGATTAAGAGCACGGACTCTGAGCCAAACTGTCTTTGAATCTCAGCTCTTTCACTTTATGATTTTTGGCAAGCAATTTAACTTCTCTCAGTGCTTCATTTTTGTACATCTATAAAATGGAAGCAATTATAAATTATATCTAATTCAAAGGGTTGCTGTGATAATTAAATGTGCTTAAAACAGTCTGAGAAATAGTAAGCACTATATAAGTGTTAGCAGTTGCAGCTATTCTGTTATTACTATTGCTACTACACTTTCATATAACAGTTCTTTAAATATTTGAATGTAGTGATCACATCTCTCATTAGTCTCCTTATCTCCAGGAGAACTATTCTGAGTTATCTCATCATTTCTTCTTTTGATGTTAGAGCTTCCACATAGTTTGATCACTTTATTCTGGATGTCTTCAAAGGTGTATATGCCATTCTTTAAATAGGGTTCCCTGAACTAAAATCAGGATTTGGGTTTGTAGCCTTAATTTCTGTGGCTTGGATGTCATTGAGGTCAGAGGAGCACTAAAATAAATTATTAGATTTAATCAATAGAGACTTTACTGACTATGCTCTGCATTGTGCTATCATGGGGACTATAGAAGACATATTGTCTGCCACAGAACCAAAATGACATAAAGAAAAACCAAAATAGAGATGTTTGAAAGGAAACATCAAATCTTTCTCTGTTTTCCATTCCTACTGTTTGTATTATTTTAACTAATATGATTTAAGTGAAAATTGTGAAAACTAGTTTAATCTAGAAAATAAAATTACAAATGTAAGTTTACACATAATTTAGCCCTAAACGAAGAAATCAGCTTTTATTTTCCCTAACTGATATGCAAATAAACTATAGACTCGAGAGGGGAAAGCTATATTTTAAGTTATAATTTATCTTAAACAATATATTTCTTACTCAAGAATATTTCAGTGCTGATAAAAGTCTGTTAACTGCAAATTGTTCATTGTCCTCACTCATTTTAGTCAATGAATCAAGCAGAAAATTATGGAATCAAGATTATTTTACTTTGACATTTCCCAAACCACTCCAGCCAGGTAGAAAAAAGAGATCAAGACCTTCAGAATCACAAATCTCAGTTCCTGTAAGTATTGAAAATGTCATTTTTAACTAAATCTAAGATTATTTAATATATAAATATAAATTTAAAAATATGTAATTTGAATTTTACTTCCTTTTGGAAGCAGATATTTTTAAATTTATAATTCCCTGTACAACAGATTACCCCCATCTGTTCCAGATAAACTTTTATTTATACATAATTCTCCTTTTCAAAAGCATTATATAGCTATTAGGCTATGTAGGCTACAGAACCTTATGCTGCAACTAGTGGGATACCTCAGGAAATGTTTACCAGTTGCAAAAACATCTACTGAATCTTAGAATATGAACCAATGTTTATGAGGTTTCAGGGCCTCTCCATTTTCTTTAATCTGGCACTCAGGATACTAGATACTGGGACATTCAAACTCTCTACCTCTTTTATTAAGTGCCATTATCTTATTAATAAGGAAAAGGAAAAACTAGCTTACAAATAGAGAAGATGATGGAGATGTTTGAAAGGAAACATCAAATCTTTCTCTATTTTCCATTCCTACTCTTTGTGTTATTTTAACTACTGTGATTTAAATGAAATCTGATATCACCCATCGTAATATCAAAATGAGTTTTAAAAGCATCACCCAAAGCAGAGTTACAGTCAATGCATTTATTCAAGTGTCATTCATTACATCTGTAGTGATCCAAGTTTCATGCTTCTCTTCATGGTCCTCCTTTAATTCTATATGACCATTTCATTGACTGGTGATGTCCCTAATGAATAAAGGACTATAAAAGATAAGTGCAAAATTAGTATATGTGTCCAGATTTGACAGATTTGGGGTTGAGACTTAAAAAAATTTTACTACCGCTACTCAAATTAATAGGATCAGATATCTGTTTCATTTTATGTCCTTGTTTTGAGAAATAATTCACATCAGGGCTCTCAGGCTCTTGATTTGATCAGAGATGTTGAAAGCAGGAATAAAAATCACACCAAGGCCTGAAGCCTACAGTTATCACAAGAATCGTCACGACAAACTACAAGGGCATCAGCTTACTTCTGAGCTAACTTGGGGATGAAAGGTGCACAAAATGATTCAAAAGATCTATCCCATATAGGGATTGAAAAGGAAACCACTATCAATGGTGAGGATGGGCCCTTAAATGTCATGAATCACTGTGGGCTTGCTCCAATCTCTATATAAGTCATTGAGAAAATCCTAAGGTTTAAAGTCATTTGGTTTCTAATATGGAGTTATCTCACATACAGAACACACATAGAATGTTGAAACTATTTCTTTTTCCATTTTAAGTAGATGGTTAATGAAAAACTAGACAATTTTCATGTTTCAATATGAAAAAGATGTAACTTATTTAAAAACGTTTATCATTATTCTAACTAATCTTTTCAGAGACACGACAAAAAAAAATTAGAAGAAGTTCAGAAGCCAGTTTATATAAGGATAAGGCATTCTTTAAAAAAAATTTCCCAAAAGCCATCTGTTTATTTAACTGTCAGGAGACAGGCTCCATTCAGAAATCCTTATACTCTTAAAGCCCATACAGAAAATGGAGAATCTAAAAAGTCCAAAGATGACAAAAAAGGAAGAACTTTGCAGAGAAATTCCAAGAAAAACAAAGGCCCACATGAAACAACTATAGAATCTAAAATGGTAAATGATGAGAAACTTAAAAGAGGAAATAAAGCAGATAAAACTCCATCAAAATTATCACGTAAAAGTGAACTATCTAAGGATTCAAAGTCCAAATTAGAAATAAACCCAGAATCCAGTGATTTTAAAGCTGTCTCAATGTATCCAAAAAAAGATAAGAGAGATTCGAAGAATTCCAAGGAGACAGATAACGAATTCATATGTGCAAAGAAGGATTCTAAAGACTCAAAGAACAATTCTGATGCCAAATCACAGACTTGTTCAAAAAATAGTTCAAATATGGGTTTCATACTGTATTTAGAGGAGTCTGGTGCTGAATCTATGAAATGTGATATGTGGTTAAAGAATTACTCTCAGAATAATTCAAAGAAGCCTTCAGAGAAGGACACAAAAAAGGATGCAAAGAAAAGCTCTGATGCTGAATCTGTAAACTCAAAAGATGCAAAGAAAGATGCAAAGAAAGATAAGAAAGGTCCAAAGAAAGAGAAGAAGAAGGATGCAAAGAAAGACACAGAGTCTACTGATGAAGAATCTGCAGACTCAGAGGATGCAAAGAAAGAGCCAAAGAAGGCTAAGAAAGAGTCAAAGAAAAATGACAAGAAAAAAGATGCAAAAAAAGACACAGAGACTACTGATGCAGAATCTGAAGACTCAAAGGATGCAAAGAAAGATTCAAAGAAGGCTAAGAAAGATTCAAAGAAAAGTGACAAGAAAAAGGATACAAAGAAGGATGCAGTGTCTACTGATGCTGAAACTGAGTCTGAATTGGAGACAAAGAATTGGAAGAAAGATGAAAAGAAGGAAAAGAAAGATTCAAAAAAAGATGACAAGAAAAAGGATGCCAAGAAGGATGTAGTGTCTACTGATGCTGATTCTGAATCTGAATGGGATTCAAAAAAGGATAAAAAAGATGAAAAAAAGGATAAGAGAAATTCAAAGAAAGATGACAAAAATAAGTTTTCAATGAAGTCTGAAGAGTCTACTGAAACTGAATCTGAATCTGAATGGGATTCAAAAAAGGATAAAAAAGATGAAAAAAAACATAAGAGAAATTCAAAGAAAGATGACAAAAATAAGTTTGCAATGAAGTCTGAAGAGTCTACTGAAATTGAATCTGATTGGGAGTCAAAAAAGGATAAGTATGATTCAAAGAAGACTAAGAAAGATTCAAAGAAAGATGCCAAGAAACAGGATGCAAAGAAGGGCATAGAGTCTACTGATGCAGAATCTGATGAATCTTCCAAGACAGACTCAAAGAAGCCTGAGACATTCGAAAGTTCAGATGCTGAATCTGAAGAGTCACTATATAAATTTGGGGCTAAAAAGAGAGTTGCTGATGAATCAGATGCCACATCTACTGATTCAAAGAAGGAAGCACTGGAACTAAAGAGAGAATTCAAAATGTCATCCAAAAAGACTACATTCAAAGAGAAAGAAAAAAAAACAGGTACAGGTAGAGTCCCTCCATCAAGAGAAAGACCACCACTACCTCCTTGTGAGCCTTTGCTACCATCACCCAAGATCAAACGTCTCTGTCAGTGCAAGATGCCTCCTGCACCTCTAAAACCAAGATATGCTCCTTTGGTATGTTTACTGTGTTTTTAGAAAAAAATCGACTAAAAATGAAAAATATTTTAAAAGGTTGAATTTATATTTTCCTTAAGAGTAGTTCAATTTTACTGGAATATTGACAAGTTAGGGACTAACAGATAAGAAAGAATAATTCAAAAGGACTCAAAAGAGTTGAAAAACAAATGTCAAAAAGTTAATAATATTTAGACTGAAACAGAGAACAGGCTTGTGACTTAAGAAAACATTTAAAATTATTTGTAAAGAGAATACAATTACAAGAGTGGTTAAATGTTCTTAAGAAGGAATAAAAGAATGAAAATTGACTAAAACTTCTATAGGGGCAGATTTTAAGGAGATAGAAAGACATTTCCTAAGAAGTTGCTAAATATAGTAAAAACTCAACCAAAATCCAGACATAGTACAGTAAAAACATAACATACAAGGATTCAAATATGCAAATTAAATTATTTAATCTATAGCTGAACTAAACTTCTTTATAAGTCATCATTCTTACTGATAATCAGGGAAATAATTTAACTTGCCAGGGGTAACGAGATCCCTTCTGGTTTATAACAGTCTCTTTCAGGTTAATTTGCTCTCTTTGAGAGTAAATGCTCTGTAAATTTAGTTTCTTTTCTTTTCTCCAGAGGATCTCCTCTTTCATTCCCCTTCCTCCAAAATCTGGCTATAAGGGGAAGCTTAGGTAGACATCTCAATTTGAATGTAGGGGCTCCTGTTCCCCATGTTCTCCACCTTTACTGGCTCTTTCTGATCTTTGGTTGTGACATAATTCATTTGCATTGTTTCTGGGCATCAACCTCTGTGTCCTCTGCTTTCACACAGTGTTTATTGTCAATTCTCAGCATGACAGGGCTGATGTCCTGTGTTCTGCTAAATTCAGAGCTTCTGTAGATATTGCTGAGTCTTAACCTTGAGCTTCTCATGTTAATTAAATTCCTCCCTTCCCCCTCTTCCTCCCTGTTCTTTTAGGCTTATTTCTTCTCAAGGGGCTTCTACTTCCTCTTCTAATCTCATGGGGATCTCCCTTTACTTTTTATTCCAAGTTTTTTCTATCCTTGGTTTATAATAAAATTTTATGTATATATATCCATTTTTCTCTTCATATATTTTTCTATTTTTATTTAGATATCTTTTTTTTTTTCATTTCTGTCAGAAAGTCTGGACTTTAAGTCCAAAGCTGATTAATGATTTTATTGCTAAATGATAAGTCTTAGGGGCTGAATCAATGGGTGAGTAGCCATTAGGGCAGCAAGCTTTACAAGAAATGAGAATGTATTGGTGGATAAATTTTAAGGCAAAGGAAAAGAAAGACCCCCAAGTAGCTGGATTATTTTCCATGAGAAGTGTTTATGAAAAAAATAAGTAAAATATAAGAAAACAGGTTGGGGACATGGATTGATTTTAAGTATAAAAGAAAACCTTTCAGGGTAAGTTATGGGCTTTTTTACATTCAGACAAAGTCTCTTTAATAAGCTTCCATATGCGTAACTACCATATAGTCAGGCTTTTCCTTCTCTATCACTCTACTGAAACTGCTCTTTTCAAGATTTACTAAATACCTTCTTGTGGCCACATCCATTTGTTTCTCCTCTCTCATCTTATTCTACAATGCAACATCATTTAAAATAACCTCTCTCTCCTAAAAATATGTACTTTACTTGATTTCTAGGACTCTACTATCCTGTTTTCTTCCTACTTACTGGTAGTTTCTGCCACCTTTATTGTATCCCCCTCTTCCTCATCTTTGATGTTGCGATGACCTAAGACTTGGTTCCTGACCTTTTCTATCTACAACCCTCTCTTGGTAAATCCATCTAATCCAATAGCTTTAAATATCATCTATGTTTTAATTACTTCAAAATTAATATGCTTAGCTCTGATCTTTCCATTGAAGTGTAAATTCCTTTATCTAACCACCTACTTGAAATTTTCAGTGTGAATTCTACTAGGCATCTCAAAAGTAACATAACAACTCTCAACCCATTCCAAAATCTATACCTCTCCAGTCTTTTCCATCTTAGTAAATACCCACTTGATCTTTTAAAACCTGGATATCATCTGTGATTCTATCCATTTCCTCATCCCCCACATATGATCAATCAGTAAAACTTCTTTACTTTACCTCCAAAATATATCCTGAATCTGTCCACGTCTCTGCATCTCAACTACTACTACTTTAACAGTTTCAATCATCATCTTTCTTGAAATACTGCAAGAGTTTCTAAGTAGTCTTGCTATCTCTATTCTCTCCTGCTTCAAACACTCCAGTAGTTCCCCATTACCTTCAGAATAAAGCTCAAACTTCTTACCTTGGTTTTCAATGCCTACATTATCTAGACCATACCTATTTTCCACCCTCATTTTGTACCACTTTTCCACTTTTCTTACATAATTTAGCCAAACTAGCATTTTTTGTTTTTTGTTTGTTTGTTTCTCATAAGCACCAAGATTGTTTTTTGTTTTGTTTTGTTTTGTTTTGTTTTTCCAAGGCATTATGTATGCTGTTTCTTCTGCTTGGACTGTTCCTCCGCAGATCTTTTCCTGACTAAACATTCTCACCATGTATTATTTCAGGCTAAATGTTATCTCTTCAGAGAAGCCTTCCCTGGTTACCATATCTTATGTTATCTCCTTCCCCAGCAAGTGTCCAGTCAGTCTCCTAAGCCTGAACCCTATTTATTTCTCTTCATAGAATGCATCTTTATCTTAAACTCCATATTTATTCATTGTTCATTAATTGTATTCACAATAAGAATTTAGGCTCCATACAGGCAGTGAGCCTTATTTGTTTTTTCACTCCTGTATTCACAGTTCCAAAAGCAGCACATAGGATATATTTGATTGGTTAAGAATATGGTTTCTTTAAAGAGCTGCAGATCATATGACACTAATGGACTTTCTGACATGTTTTTCCAAGCATTTCTACTCCTACAAAATGAACAAAAACAAGGCATATTAAAAGGGGGTGAGGAGTCACAAAAGGGAACCATGCATTCTAAGTGGAAGTCTCAAAAGGATATATATATATATATATATATATCTGTCTGGGGAATTTATGAGCAAACTGTGTTAATGGGTCTTAGGTCTCTTTTAGTATAGGCTCAAAGAACCATACTCTTACCACTCCTGAATCTTAATGATTCTCATAACAGAACCATAAGGCTAATGCCATGTTTCAGGGTCACCTCTGTTTATATTCCTGGATTAAAAGAATTCACTTTTGAAATTATGTTGGTAAAGCATGCCATGATTCAGAACCATGAATGAAAAAAAAATTAATTCAAGTATAATTAACATACAGTGTTATATTAGTTCCAGGTATACAATATAATGATTTAAAAATTCTATATTTTCTCAGTACTCATCAAGATAAGTGTACTCTTAATCCCCTTCACTTATTTCACCCATCCCCCCACCTCCCCTCTGAAAACTACCAGTTTATTCTCTATATTTAAGGATCTGTTTTTATCCATTTTTTTCTGTTTTTTAAAATCCACATATGAGCAAAACATATGGTATTTGTGTTTCTCTGATTGACTTATTTCATTTAGCATTATACGCTCTAGGTCCATCCATGTTGTTACAAATGGGAAGGTTTCATTTCTTTTTTTATGGCTGAGTAATATTCCATTGTATAAATATACCAGTTCTTTTCATTAATCAATCAAAGGACACGGGATGGTACCATATCTTGAATAATGTAAACAATGCTGCAATAAACATTGGGGTACATATATCTTTTAAATTAGTGTTTTTGTTTTCTATGGGAAATACCAAGTAGTGGAATTACTGAATCCCATAGTAATTCTATTTTAATTTTTGAGAAATATCCCTATTGTTTTCCACATTAGATGCAGCAATTTGCATTCCCATACACAGTGCACAAGGATTCCTTCTTCTCCACATCTTCACCAAAATTTGTTATTTCTTATCTTTTTGATTTTAGCCATTCTGACAAGTGTGAGGTGACATCTCACTGTTGTTTTGATTTACATTTCCCTGATGATTAGTGATGTTGAGCATCTTTACATGTTTCTTTTCACCATCTGTAGGTCTTCCTTGGAAAATGTCTGTGCATGACTTCTGCCTATTTTTAATCAGATTATTTTTTGATGTTGAGTTGTATAAGTTGTTTACATATTTTGGATATTAACCCTTTATCAGATATATGATTTGCAAATATCTTCCCTCATTTGGTGGGGTATATTTTTTGTTTTGTTGATGTTTCCCTTCATTGTGCAAAAGTTTTGCATTTTGGTACAGTACCAATAATTTAAATTTGAATTTGTTTTCATTGCCAAAGGAAACATATATATTTTATTCCAGGGATTTTATGGTATCAGGTTTCACATTTAGGTCTTTAGTCTTTTTTGAATTTATTTTTGTATATGGTGTAAGAAAGTGGTACAATTAAAATTTTTTTTTGCATGTAGCTGTTTAGTTTTCTGAACACCATTTGTTGAAGAGACTTTTCCCCACTGTATATCCTTGCCTCCTTTGTTCTAGATTAATTGACCATATAATCCTGGGTTTATTTCTGGGCTTTCTATTCTCTTCCACTGATCGGTGTCTATTCTTATGCCAGTATAATACTGTTTTGATAACTGCAGCTTTGTAGTATATCTGGAAATCTGAGATTGTGATACCTCCAGCTTTGTTTCTCTTTCTCATGATTGCTTTGGCTATTTAGGTTTTTTTGTGGTTCAATACACATTTTAGGATTCTTTGTTCTACTTCTGTGAAAAATGCTACTGGTATTTTGATAGGGATTGAATTAAATCTGTAGATTGCTTTGGGTAGTATGGACTTTTAAACAATATTTGTTCTCCTGATTCATGAACATGGAATATTCTTCCACTTGTTTGTGTCATCTTCAATTTCTTTCATTGATGATTTATACTTTTTGGAACACAGGTCCTTTACCACTTTGGTTAAGTTCATCCCGAGAAATTTCATTCTTTTTGGTGCAATATAAATGGGATTGCTTTCTTAATTTTTCTTCTACTATTTCATTATTAGTGTCTAGAAATGCAACATATTTCTGGGTATTAATTTTGTATTCTGCAACTTTATTGAATTCATTTATCAGTTCTAGTAGCTTTGTTGGTGGTGTCGTTAGGATTTTCTATAGGTAGTTTCATGTCATTTGCAAATAGGGAAAGTTCTTCTTCCTTACTGATTTTGATGCCTTTCATTTATTTTTCTTCTCTGATTGTTATGGCTAGGACTTTCAGTACAATGTTGAATAACAGTAGTGAGAGTGGACATCCTTGTCTTGTTCCTGATCCTAAAAGAGAAGTTCTCAGTTTTTCCCCATTGAGTATGATGATAGCTGTGAGATTTTCATACTGGCCTTTATAATGTTGAGGTTTATTTCCTCTAAACCTACTTTTTGAAGAGTTGTTTTTTTTTTTTTTTCCATGAATGGATGCTGTATTATTTCAAATACTTTTTTTGGATTTATTGAAATGATTACATGGTTTTTATACTTTCTTTTGCTAATGTGGTGTATTACATTGATCGGTGAATATTGAGCCACCTTTCCATCACAGGAATAAATCCCACGTGATTGTGCTGAGTGATGTTTTCAATGTGTTGTTGGATTTGGTTTGCTAATATTTTGTTGAGGATTATTGCATTTATGTTCTTCAGAGATATTAACCTGCAGTTTTCATTTTTTGTAGTTTCTTTATCTGGTTTTGATATTAAGGTAATGCTGGCCTCCTAGAATGATTTTGGAATCTTTCCATCCTCCCCCCCCTTTTTTTTGGAATACTTCAAAAATATAGGTAATATATCATCTATAAATATTTGGTAGAATTCACCTGTGAAGCCATCTGATCCTGGACTTTAGTTGTTGTTGTTGTTGTTGTTTGATTACTGATTCAATTTCATTGATTGAATTACTCAAACCATTGAGTAATTGGTTTGCTCAAATTTTCTCTTGCTTCCTTGAATCATTCCTCAGAGGTTATATCTTTCTAGGAATTTATCCGTTTTTTTCTCAGTTGTCTAATATGTTGACATAATTTTCCATGATATTCTCTTATAATCTTTGGTATTTCTGTGGTGTCCGTTGTTATTTATACTCATTCATTTGTGATTATAGATATGTAAGTCCTCCTTTTTTTATGAGTTTGGTTGAAGGTTTGTCATTCTTTTTACCATTTTAAAGTACCAGCTCCTAGCTTCATTGATCTGATCTATTTTATTTTAGGCTCTATTTCATTTATATTTCCTCTAATCTTTATTATTTGTCTTTCTACTGGCTTTGGGCTTTGTACTTTTTCTAGTTCCTTTAGGTGTCAGGCTAGGTTTTTTATTTGAGATTTTCTTACTTCTTGTGGTAGGCCTGTATTGTTATAATCTTCCCTCTTAGAAGAGCTTTTGCTGCATCCCAAAGATTTTGTAACATTATGTTACCATTCTCATTTATCTCCATGAATTTTTTGATTTGCTCTTTTGATTTCCTGGTTGACCCATTCATTGTTCAGTAGCATGTTACTTAACCTCCAAGTATTTGTGTTCTTTCCAAATTTATTCTTTTTGTTGATTTCTAGTTTCACACCCTTGGGGTTGGAAAACATGCATGATATGATTTCAATGGTTTTGAATTTGTTGTGACTTGTTTTATGGCCTAATGTGATCTATTCTGGGCAGTGTTCCATGTGCACTTGAAAAGAATGGGTATTCCACTGTTTTTAGGTGGTGTTCTTTGAATATATGTTAGATCCAATGTGTCATTCAAAGCTTCTGTTTTCTTGTTGGTTTTCTGTCTGGATGATCTATCCACTGATATCAGTGGGGTGTTGAAGTCCCCTATTGTAATTGCATTAGCATCCTTTTCTTACTTTATATATCTTAATAATTGCTTTATTTATTTGGGTGTTTCCATGTTTGGTACATAAATACTTACAATTGTTATTTTTTGTTGAATCAATCATTTTATTCTATAGTGTCCTTCTTTGTCTCTTATTACAGTCATTGTTTTAAAGTTGCTTTTGTCAACTGTAAATATTGCTACCCTAGCTTTCTTTTACCTTCCATTGACACTATGAATAATTTCCCATCCTTTCTTTATAGTTTCCTTTTTTCAATTTTTTATTTAAATTTTAGTTAGTAAACATAAATGTAAAATTGGTTTCAGGTGTAGAATTTAGTGATTTATCTCTTCCATATAACACCCAGTGTTCATCATAACAAGTGTCCTCATTAATACCCATCATCTGATTAGCCCATCCCTGCCCAGCTACCCTCCACCAACCCTCAGTTTATTCTCTATAGTTAAGAGTCTCTTATGCTTTTCTTCCCTCTCTCTCTTCTTTTTCCTTCCATTATGTTCATCTGTTTTGTTTCCTAAATTCCACATATGAGTGAAATCATATGGCATTTGTTTTTCTCTTACTAACTTATTTCACTTAGCATGTCATTGCAAATAACAGGATTTCATTCCTTTTAATGGCTGAGTAATATTTCACTATATACCACCTGTTCTTTATCCATTCATATATCCATGGACATCTGGGGTCTTTCCATAATTTGGCTATTGTTGATAATGTTGCTACAAATATCGGGGTTCATATAGCCCTTTGAATCAGCATTTTTGTATCTTTTGCATAAATACCTAATAATGTGATTGCTGGGTAATAGGACAGTTATATTTTTTAAATTTTTGAGGAACCTCTGTACCTTTTTCCAGAGTGGCTGCACCAGTTTGCATTCCCGCCAACAGTGTAAGAGGGTTCCCCTTTCTCTGCACCCTTGCCAACATCTGTTGTTTCCTGTGTTGTTAATTTTAGCCATTCTGAACAATGTGAGGTGGTACCTCATCATGGTTTTGATTTGTATTCCCTAATGATGAGTGATGTTGAGCATATTTTCATGTGTCTGTTAGCCATCTGTATGTCTTCGTTGGAAAATGTCTGTTTGTATCTTCTGCTAATTTCTTAACTGGATTATTTATTTTTAGGGTGTTGAGTTTGAGAAGTTCTTTATAGATTTTGGGTACTAACCCTTTATCAGATAAGTCATTTGCAAATATCTTCTCCCATTCCTTAGGTTGCCTTTTAGTTTTGTTGACTGTTTCCTTCACTGTGCAGAAATTTTCATCTTGATAAAGTCCCAATAGTTCATTTTTGCTTTTGTTACTTGCCTCCAGAGACATGTCTGGTAACAAGCTGCTATCAACAAGGTCAAAGAGATTGCTGCCTGTATTCCCTTCTAGGATTTTGATGGTTTCCTGTCTCATATTTAAGTCTTTCACCAATTTTGAATTTATTTTTGTGTATGGCATAAAAAAGTGGTTCAGTTTCATACTTCTTCAGGTTGCTGTCCAGTTTTCCCAACACCATTTGTTGAAGAGACTTTTTCCCACTGGATATTCTTTCCTGCATTGTCAAAGATTAATTGGCAATAAAATTGAGGGTCCATTTCTGGGTTCTCTACTCTGTTCCATTTATCCATGTGTCTGTTTTTGTGCCAGTACTGTACTGTCTTGATCACTACACCTTCGTAATACAGCTTGAAGTCTGGAATTGTGATGCCTCCAGCTTTGCTTTTCTTTTTCAAGATTATTTTGGCTATTCAGGGTCTTTTGGGGTTCCATACAAATTTTAGGATTGTTTGTTCTAGCTCTATGAAAAATGCTGATGGTATTTTGATAGGGATTGCATTAAATGCATAGATTTTGGACATTTTAACAGTATTTGCTCTTTCAATCCATGAGCATGGACTGTTTTTCCATTTCTCTGTGTCCTCTTCAATTTCTTTTGTATGTGTTCTATAGTTTTCAGAGCATTGATCTTTTACATGTTTGGTTATGTTTATTCCTAGGTATATAATCGTTTTTGGTGTGAGTGTAAACGAGATCAATTTCTCTTTCTGCTGCATCTTTATTGGTGTATACATATGAAAAATGATTCTGTACATAGATTTTATATCCTATGATTTTGCTGAATTTGAGAATCAGCTTCAGTAATTTTTTGGTGGAGTTTTTTGTGTTTTCTATATAGAGTATAATGTCTGTGAATAGTGAAAGTTTGACTTCTTACTTGCCTATTCAGATGCCTTTTATTTATTTTTGTTGTCTGATTATGGAGGGTAAGACTTCCAGTACTATGTTAAATAGTGGGTGAGAGTGGACACCCTTGTTTTGTTCCTGACCATAAAGGAAAAGCTCTGTTTTTCCCCACTGAGGATGATATTAGCTGTGGGTCTCTCCTATATGGCCTTTATGATGTTGAGGAATGTTCTCTTTATCCCTATTTTATTGAGAGTTTTTATCAAGAATGGATGCTGTATTTTGTCAAATGATTTTTCTGCATCTATTGAGAGCATTGTGTGTTTTGTACCCTTTCTTTTATTGATGTGGTTTATGACATTGAATGATTTCCCAATACTGAACCACCCTTGCAGACCAGGAATGAAACCCATTTGATCTTGGTGAATAATTCTTTTAATATACTGTTGGATTCACTTTGCTAGTATCTTGTTGAGAATTTTTATATCCATGTTCATCAGGGATATTTGCCTGTATTCCTGTTTTTTATTCAGGTATTTGTGTGGTTTGGAATCAAGTTATTGCTGGCCTTGTAAAAGGGGGTTGGAAGTTTTCTTCCATTTCCACTTTTTTGGAACAGTTTGAGAATAATAGGTATTAACTCTTCTTTAAATGACTGGTACAATTCCCCTGGGAAGCCATCTGGCCCTGGAGTTTTGTTTGTTGATAGATTTTTGATTAGTGATTAAATTTCTTTACTGTTAATGGGTCTCTTCAGATTTTCTATTTCTTCCTGTTTCAGTTTTGGTAGTTTGCATGTTTCTTGTAATTTTTCCTTTTTTTCCAGATTGCCTATTTTGTTGGCATATGATTTTTCATAATGTTCTCTTATAACTCTTTGTATTTCTGTGGTGTTGGTTGTGATTTCTCATGTTTCATTCATGATTTTATTTATTTAGGCACTTTCTCTTTTCCACTTGATAAGTCTTTCCAGGGGTTTATCAATTTTTTAAAAATTCTTTCAAAGAACCAGCTCTTAGTTTCATTGATTTGTTGTACTGTTTTTATTTGTATATCATTTATTTCTGCTCTAATCTTTATTATTGTCCTTCTTCTACTGGTTTTAGTCTTCAGTTGTCATTTGTATAGCTCCTTTAGGTTTTTAGGTTAGGTTTGCAAAATTGAGATTTTTCTTCTTTTGAGGTAGGTCTGTATTGCTATATATTTCCCTCTTATGATTGTATTTGCTGCATCCCAATAGTTCTAGACTATTGTGTTTCCATTTTCATTTGCTTCCATGTATTTTTTTAAATTACTTCTTTAGTTTCCTGGTTTACCCATTCATTCTTTAGTAGAATGTTCTTTAACTTCCATGTATTTGTTTTCTTTCCAAATTTTGTCTCGTGTTTTACTTCAAGGTACATTGTGCTGTGGTCAGGATATATGCATGGTATGAGCTCAGTCTTTTTCTACTTGTTGAGTCCTGATTTTTGACCCAGTATGTGATCTATTCTGGAGAATGTTCCATGTGCACTAGAGAAGAATGTGTATTCTGGTGCTTTAGGATGAAATGATTTAAATGTATTTGTTAATTCCATCTGGTCCAGTGTGTCATTCAAAGCCCTTGTTTCCTTGTTGATGTATTTAGATGATCTGACCATTGCTGTGAGTGAGATGATAAAATCCTCTATTTTTATTGTATTATTATCAATGAGTTTCTTCATGTTTATTATTAACTGATTTATATAATTGGATGTTCCGAAGTTGGAGGCATAAATATTTACAACTGTTAGATCTTTTTGTTGGAATGACCCCTTTATTATTATATAGTGCCCTTCTTAATCTCTTGTTACAGTCTGTTTTAAAATTTAGTTTGTCTGTTTTAAGTATGGCTACTTTGGTTTTCTTTTTTTTTTAATTTTTTTATTCTTATGTTAATCACCATACATTACATCATTAGTTTTAGATGTAGTGTTCCATGATTCATTGTTTGTGCATAACACCCAGTGCTCCATGCAGAACATGCCCTCCTCAATACCCATCACCAGGCTAACCCATCCTCCCACCCCCCTCCCTTCTAGAACCCTCAGTTTGTTTTTCAAGTCCATCGTCTCTCATGGTTCGTCTCCCCCTCCGATTTCCCCCCCTTCATTCTTCCCCTCCTGCTATCTTCTTCTTTTTTTTTCTTAACATATATGCATTATTTGTTTCAGAGGTACAGATCTGAGATTCAACAGTCTTGCACAATTCACAGCGCTTACCAGAGCACATACCCTCCCCGGTGTCCATCACCCAGCCACCCCATCCCTCCCACCCCCCACCACTCCAGCAACCCTCAGTTTGTTTCCTGAGATTAAGAATTCCTCATATCAGTGAGGTCATATGATACATGTCTTTCTCTGTTTGACTTATTTCACTCAGCATAATACCCTCCAGTTCCATCCACGTCGTTGCAAATGGCAAGATCTCATTACTTTTGATGGCTGCATAATATTCCATTGTATATATATATATATATATATATACCACATTTCTTTTTCCATTCATCTGTTGATGGACATCTGGGCTCTTTCCACAGTTTGGCTATTGTGGACATTGCGGCTATAAACGTTGGGGTGCACGTACCCTTTCGGATCCTTAATTTTGTATCTTTGGGGTAAATACCCAGTAGTGCAATTGCTGGGTCATATGGTAGCTCTATTTTCAACTTTTTGAGGAACCTCCATACTGTTTTCCAGAGTGGCTGCACCAGCTTGCATTCCCACCAACAGTGTAGGAGGGTTCCCCTTTCTCCACATCCCCGCCAACATCTGTCATTTCCTGACATGTTAATTTTACCCATTCTGACTGGTGTGAGGTGGTATCTCATTGAGGTTTTGATTTGGATTTCCCTGATGCCAAGCGATGTTGAGCACTTTTTCATGTGTCTGTTGGCCATTTGGATGTCTTTGGAAAAATGTCTGTTCATGTCTTCTGCCCATTTCTTGATTGGATTCTTTGTCTTTGGGTGTTGAGTTTGATAAGTTCTTTATAGATTTTGGATACTAGCCCTTTATCTGATATGTCATTTGCCAATATCTTCTCCCATTCTGTCGGTTGTCTTTTGGTTTTGTTGACTGTTTCCTTTGCTGCGCAAAAGCTTTTTATCTTGATGAAGTCCCAATAGTTCATTTTTGCCCTTGCTTCCCTTGCCTTTGGCGATGTTTCTAGGAAAAAGTTGCTGCGGCTGAGGTCGAAGAGGTAGCTGCCTGTGTTCTCCCTCAGGATTTTGATGGACTCCTGTCTCACATTGAGGTCTTTCAACCATTTGGAGTCTATTTTTCTGTGTGGTGTAAGGAAATGGTCCAGTTTCATTCTTCTGCATGTGGCTGTCCAATTTTCCCAACACCATTTGTTGAAGAGACTGTCTTTTTTCCATTGGACATTCTTTCCTGCTTTGTCAAAGATGAGTTGACCATAGAGTTGAGGGTCCATTTCTGGGCTCTCTATTCTGTTCCATTGATCTATGTGTCTGTTTTTGTGCCAGTACCATACTGTCTTGATGATGACAGCTTTGTAATAGAGCTGGAAGTCCGGAATTGTGATGCCGCCAGCTTTGCTTTTCTTTTTCAACATTCCTCTGGCTATTCAGAGTCTTTTCTGGTTCCATACAAATTTTAGGATTATTTGTTCCATTCCTTTGAAAAAAGTGGATGGTATTTTGATGGGGATTGCGTTGAATGTGTAGATTGCTCTAGGTAGCATTGACATCTTCACAATATTTGTTCTTCCAATCCATGAGCATGGAATGTTTTTCCATTTCTTTGTGTCTTCCTCAATTTCTTTCATGAGTATTTTATAGTTTTCTGAGTACAGATCCTTTGCCTCTTTGGTTAGATTTATGCCTAGGTATCTTAAAGTTCTGGGTGCAATTGTAAATGGGATCAAGTCCTTAATTTCTCTTTCTTCTGTCTTGTTGTTGGTGTATAGGAATGCCACTGACTTCTGTGCATTGATTTTATATCCTGCCACTTTACTGATTCCTGTATGAGTTCTAGCAGTTTTGGGGTGGAGTCTTTGGGGTTTCCCACATAAAGTATCATATCATCTGCAAAGAGTGACAGTTTGACTTCTTCTTTGCCGATTTGGATGCCTTTGATTTCTCTTTGTTGTCTGATTGCTGTGGCTAGGACTTCTAATACTATGTTGAATAGCAGTGGTGATAGTGGACATCACTGTTGCGTTCCTGACCTTAGGGGGAAAGCTCTCAGTTTTTCCCCATTGAGAATGATATTCGCTGTGGGTTTTTCATAGATGGCTTTATGATATTGAGGTATATACCCTCTATCCCTATACTCTGAAGTTTGATCAAGAAAGGATGTTGTACTTTGTCAAATGCTTTTTCTGCATCTATTGAGAGGATCATATGATTCTTGTTCTTTCTTCTGTTCATGTATTGTATCACGTTGATTGATATGCGGATGTTGAACCAACCTTGCAGCCCAGGGATAAATCCCACTTGGTCGTGGTGAATAATCCTTTTAAAGTACTGTTGGATCCTATTGGCTAGTATTTTGGTGAGAATTTTTGCATCCATGTTCATCAGGGATATTGGTCTGTAATTCTCCTTTTTGATGGGGGCTTTGTCTGGTTTTGGGATCAAGGTAATGGTGGCCTCATAAAATGAGTTTGGAAGTTTCCCTTCCATTTCTATTTTTTGGAACAGTTTCAGAAAAATAGGTATTAATTCTTCTTTAAATGTTTGGTAGAATTCCCCGGGGAAGCCATCTGGCCCTGGGCTTTTGTTTGTTGGGAGATTTTTGATGACTGCTTCAATTTCCTTAATGGTTATAGGTCTGTTCAGGTTTTCTATTTCTTTCTGGTTCAGTTGTGGTAGTTGATACAACTCTAGGAATGCATCCATTTCTTCCAGGTTATCTAATTTGCTGGCATAGAGTTGCTCATAATATGTTCTTATAATTGTTTGTATTTCTTTGGTGTTGGTTGTGATCTCTCCTCTTTCATTCATGATTTTGTTGATTTGGTCATTTCTCTTTTCTTTTTGATAAGTCTGGCCGGGGGTTTATCAATCTTGTTAATTCTTTCAAAGAACCAGCTCCTAGTTTCGTTGATCTGTTCTACTGTTCTTTTAGTTTCTCTTTCATTGATTTCTCCTCTGATCTTTATTATTTCTCTTCTTCTGCTGGGTTTAGGCTTTATTTGCTGTTCTTTCTCCAGCTCCTTTAGGTGTAGGGTTAGGTTGTGTACTTGACACATTTCTTGTTTCTTGAGAAAGGCTTGTATTGCTATATACTTTCCTCTTAGGACTGCCTTTGTTGCATCCAAAGATTTTGAACAGTTGTGTTTTCAATTTCATTGGTTTCCATGAATATTTTTAATTCTTCTTTAATTTCCTGGTTAACCCATTCATTCTTTAGTAGGATGCTGTTCAGCCTCCATGTATTTGAGTTCTTTCCGACTTTCCTCTTGTGATTGAGTTCTAGTTTCAAAGCATTGTGGTCTGAAAATAGGCAGGGAATGATCCCAATCTTTTGGTACCGGTTGAGACCTGGTTTATGACCTAGTATGTGATCGATTTTGGAGAATGTTCCAGGGGCACTAGAGAAGAATGTGTATTCCGTTGCTTTGGAATGGAATGTTCTGAATATGTCTGTGAAGTCCATTTGGTCCAGTGTGTCATTTAAAGTCTTTATTTCCTTGTTGATCTTTTGCTTAGATGATCTGTCCATTTCAGTGAGGGGGGTGTTAAAGTCCCCCACTAATATTGTATTGTTGTCGATGTGTTTCTTTGCTTTTGTTATTAATTGCCTTATATAATTGGCTGCTCCCATGTTAGGGGCATAGATATTTACAATTGTTAGATCTTCTTGTTGGATAGACCCTTTAAGTAGGATATAGTGTCCTTCCTCATCTCTTATTACAGTCTTTGGTTTAAAATCTAATTTGTCTTATATAAGAATTGCCACCCCAGCTTTCTTTTGGTGTCCATTAGCATGGTAAATTGTTTTCCACCCCCTCACTTTCAATCTGGGGGTGTCTTTGGGTCTTAAATGAGTCTCTTGCAGACAGCATATTGATGGGTCTTGTTTTTTAATCCAATCTGATAGCCTGTGTCTTTTGACTGGGGCATTTAGCCCATTTACATTCAGGGTAACTATTGAAAGATAGGAATTTAGTGCCATTGTATTGCCGTTAACGTGACTGTTACTGTATATTGTCTGTGTTCCTTTCTGGTCTATGTTGCTTTTAGGCTCTCTCTTTGCTTAGAGGACCCCTTCCAATATTTCTTGTAGGGCTGGTTTCGTGTTTGCAAATTCCTTTAGTTTTTGTTTGTCCTGGAAGCTTTTTATCATCTCTCCTTCTATTTTCAATGACAGCCTAGCTGGATATAGTATTCTTGGCTGCATATTTTTCTCGTTTAGTGCTCTGAATATATCCTGCCAGTGCTTTCTGGCCTGCCAGGTCTCTGTGGATAGGTCTGTTGCCAATCTAATGTTTCTACCATTGTAGGTTACATATCTCTTCTCCCGAGCTGCTTTCAGGATTTTCTCTTTGTCTCGGAGACTTGTAAGTTTTACTATTAGATGTAGGGGTGCTGACCTATTTTTATTGATTTTGAGAGGGATTCTCTGTGCTTCCTGGATTTTGATGCCTGTTTCCTTCCCCAAATTAGGGAAGTTCTCTGCTATAATTTGCTCCATTATACCTTTTGCCCCTCTCTCTCTTTCTTCTTCTTCTGGGATCCCAATTATTCTAATGTTGTTTCTTCTTATGGTATTGCTTATCTCTCGAATTCTGCCCTCGTGATCCAGTAGTTGTTTATCTCTCTTTTTCTCAGCTTCTTTATTTTCCATCATTTGATCTTCTATCTCACTGATTCTCTCTTCTGCCTCATTTATCCTAGCAGTTAGCGCCCCCATATTTGATTGCACCTCATTAATAGCCTTTTTGATTTCAACTTAGTTAGATTTTAGTTCTTTTACTTCTCCAGAAAGGGTTTCTCTAATAACTTCCATGCTTTTTTCAAGCCCAGCTAGTATCTATAAAGTGATGATTCTGAACTCTAGATTCGACATCGTACTAATGTCCATATTGAGTAGGTCCCTGGCAGTCGGTACTACCTCTTGTTCTTTTTGTTGAGGTGATTTTTTCCGTCTTGTCATTTTGTCCAGAGGAGAACAGATTAATGAGAGAACAAAATGCTAACAGGGTAACAACGTCCCCAGAAAATATACTCTAATCAAATCAGAAAGGACCTGAAGCAGGGGGAAAAGAAAGGGAAGGAGAGAAGAAAAAGAAAAAAAAAAGAAAAAGATAAAGATAAAGATAAAAACAAACAAATCAGAACAAAACAAACAAACAAACAAAAAGATTATGATCAAATATGATCAGGCTGGTACATAGATCAGTGCCACACACTAGATTTTGGGTGTATATTGGTCTGTTAGAAGAAAGTGCCTCCCAAAATTTTAAAGTAAGAAAAACTTATATATGTAAAAAATAAGGGTTGATATGATGAAGGGATGGAATATGACTGTAAAAATGAAAATTATAAAAAATTTTATAACAGGAATTGATAAGAAGTTGTTTGAAAAAAGAAAGAAGAGGATTTAAAAAAAAAGAAAAAAAAGGGAGACAATGTGATCAGGCAGCGGAGTAGAAGAAAACCATACACTAGAGATTTAGGGTACATTTTGATCTGTTAGAAGAAACTATCTCAAAAATTTAAAGAGAGAACAATTTATATATATATGCCAAAAATAAGGGGAACTACTATGATGGGATAGAATTGACTCTAAAAATGAAAAATAAAAATGTTTTTTAAAAAAGGGATTGATAAGATGTTGGTTGAAAAAGGGAAAAAGAAAAACTCAAAAAAAAAAAAAAAGACAGTAAAAAAAAATTAACTTTGAAAGACTACAGAATCATGGTAAAAAAGCCATGGATTCTATGTGCAGTATTCCTCTAGCGCTGGAGTTCTGCCTTTCTCATTGATGGTTAAACTTGGTCTTGGCTGGCTGTTCTCGCTGATCTTCTGGGGGAGGGGCCTGTTGCCGTGGTTCCCAAATGTCTTTGCTGGAGGCAGAATTGCCCTGCCCTTGCCGGTCCTGGCTAAGTAATCTGCTTCGGTTTGCTCTCGGGAGCTTTTGTTCCCTGCAAGCTTTCCGTACAGCTTTGGAGGACGAGAGTGAAAATGGCGGCCTCCCAATCTCTGCCCTTAGGAGCCGACAGCTCGGGGCCCTTCTCCTCAGTGAGCCCCCAGAGAAAAGCAGTCAGTCACTCCCGTCTCCCCAGTCTCCAGCCGCACTCCGTGCTCACCCGGCCTGTGACCGAGCATTTCTATCTCTGACACCCGACTCAGTGTGGAGTCTACAAACCCAGCAGATCCCTGCGGTGCGCTCCCGCGCCTCTCCTCCCAGGGGAAGAAGGTGAGTCTCCCCGGATCTGCCGCTTGTTGGGTCCCTGCTGGAGGAGCAGTGGCCCAACTGTGCCCCGGATCACGGTTTATGGCAACCCCGAGCTGAGAGCCCGCGCCTGGGCTCCATCTCTGCAGCCGGCTTCCCCGCTCCGATACCTGGGAGCTCTGCCGCACTCAGGCACCCCGGTCTTTCTGTGACCCCGAGGGTCCTGAGACCACACTGTCCCGCGAGGTTTCCACCCCCGCTTAGCCACTGGAGTGACGTCCCTCAGCAGAGCAGACTTCTAAAAGTTCCGATTTTGTGCTCCGCAGCTCTATCACTTGCCAGAAGCGGCCGACGGAGGCCCCCTCCCCCGCTGTCTATCCTCCCGAATATCGCCTCGGTTTCACTTCTCCGCACGTCCTACCTTCCAGAAAGTGGTCTCTTTTCTGTTCAGAGTTCTTTGTATTCTTTTCTTCCATCTCCTGTTGAGTTCGTAGGTGTTCAAAATGGTTTGATCCCTATCCAGCTGAATTCCTGAGACCAGACGAAATCCAGGTCTCCTACTCCTCCGCCATCTTGCTCCGCCCCCACTTTGGCTTTCTTTTGATGGCCATTAGCATAATAGATCGTTCTTCATCCCCTTATATTTAATCTGGAGGTGATTTTAGTTCTCAAATGAGTCTCTTAGCATATAGATGTGTCCTATTTTTTTTTATCCATTCTTATACACTATGTCTTTTGATTGGAGCATTTAGTCCACTTACATTTAGAGTGATTATTGATAGATAAGAATTTAGTGCCATTTTTTTTATTACGGCAACTGTAGTGTCCCTGATTCTGGAGACTTTCCCTGTTCCTTTCTAGTTTTTGTTGCTTTTGGTCTTCCTTTCCCACTCAAAGGGTCCCTTTCAATATTTAATGCAGAGCTGGCTTAGTATTTAAGAACTCCTTTAGTTTTTGTTTGTCTCAGAAACTTTCTCTCCTTGTATGCTGAATGATAGTCTTGCTGGATAAAGTATTCTTGGCTGCATATTTTTCCCATTCAGCACATTGAATATGTCATGCCGCTCTCTTCTGGCTTTTTTTGTCAGGTTTTTGTGGAAAGACCTGCTGTAAACCTGATTTGTCTTCCTTTGTAGGTTAGGAATTTTTGTCAGGTTTTTGTGGAAAGATCTGCTGTAAACCTGATTTGTCTTCCTTTGTAGGTTAGGGATTTCTTTTCCCTTGCTGCTTCAGGATCCTTTCCTTATCTCTATAGTTCCAAAATTTACTACAATATATGTTGGTGTTGGCCTGCTTTTGTTGCATTTGGTGGGAGTTCTCTGTGCCTTCTGGATTTGGATGTCTGTTTCTTTCCCCAGACTAGGGAAGTTTTTAGCTATTGTTTCCTTAAATAAAACTACTGCCCCCTTTCCCCTCTCGTCTGAGTCTCCTATAATATGAATGTTATTATACTTTATGGTGTTGCTGAGTTCCCTAAGTCTACCTTCTTTATCCAATACTTTTCTTTCCCTCTTCTTTTCAGCTACATTATTTTCAATAATTTTATCTTCTATATCACTGATTCTTTCCTCTGTTTCATTCATCTTCATTGTTATTGTATCCAGTCAGTTTTGCATCTTGATTAAGCATTTTTAATTTCAGTCTGACTAGTTTTTTGTTCTTTTATCCCTGCAGGAAGGGATTCTCTCATGTCTTCTATCCTTTTCTCAAGCCCAGCCTGTATCCTTAAGATTGTTTAAAATCTGGTTTAGGCATATTACTTATATCTGTTTTGATTAGATCACTGGCCATGACCTCTTCATGTTTTCATTTGGGGCAAATTCCTCCATCTTGGCATTTTGTCTAGGTCAGTTTTTATTTTGTGTGTGTGTATATGTTAGGAAAGCCTGTTAAATTTCCTACTCCTGAGAATAATGGCTATGTTAAGAAGAGATCCTATAGTGTCCAGGGCCTGGCACTTCAGGAGGTCATTCAGAGTGTGCACTCTGTTGTTTTGTTTTGGCTTCTCTTTCCCTCAGGTCAGTCCTCTGCAGAGTTTCTCCTTAATAACAGTGGGGAGTATTTGGACCTTGTCCAGTGTGTGGTGTTTTAAATAGGCTTTTTTTTTTGTCTGCTTGTTAAAATAAGCCTGACCCTATTTCCACTAGAGCTGAAGTTTGCAGCACTCTATGATCAGTAGGTTTGGTGCATGTGGGGGTTTGTGCTGGTCTTCTGGGGGAGGGGCCTACTGCTCTTATCAGGCTGACTTGCCCTAGTAAAGATGCACCTTGCAGGGAGCAGTGAGGTGGGGGTTAGTTAAATGGCTCCAGCCTCCACTGAGGGGCACAGTGTTGAACACTGAAGTCTGTCGGTGCTGATGGGTGGGGCAAGGGGAATTGTGTCACTCTGTTGTCTTGTCCCCAGACTAGAGAGTTTAAGCCTGCAGCTGTTCAGGAAGCCCTCACAGAAGAGCATACAATCTCCCCTTCTTGTGTCCCTGACTTCCATCAGAACCCTGCTTTCACCCTGTGTCTGTGCCATCTGCCTGCCTGGTGGTGCAAAGCTCCTGTGTTTTATCTCAGGTGCACAGCTGGGTTTCAAAAACTCCAAATTTTAGGGACCTAGAGTGGTGTAGACCCATGCTGATCTTCTGGGGGAGGTTTCCCCATGCAGTTGCTGGTGCAGGTTTGTCCCAGATAAGCAATCTCATGACCATGCAGGGCCTGGGAGCTTATGGTAAAACACAGCCACAAGCTGGCTTCCAGGTTAGCTTCCTTCAGCAGGTGCCTCTGCTGCTATGCTAATTAACACGGTCACTCAATTGTGCCCACCTGTCTCTTTTGATCCCTGAGAGGCAGTGCCACCTCTCCCAAATGCACTTTAAGAAGGGGAACTTTTTCTTCTGGTGCATGAGAGAGATCCCATGAGATCCTCAGACCATGCTTTCTGATTTGGGCCTCTGACCTCCTTCCCCATATAAGAAGCACTAAGCCCACCACACATGACCCGGGTGATGGCTTGAACTTTTAAAACTTCAGAATTTGAGCTTCCCTGCTTGTAAAAACTTGTGATAATCAACCCCTCTTCTTTTCCCAGTCAATGGTTTCAAGGAAGAGTTTTTCTTGTGCAATCCACTGCATGCTGCTTTCTCTATCTCTCTCTCTGTCTTCTCTCTCCATGATCAGAGATCCTTCCCCCAACAGCACCTGCAATTCTTTTCTCCCCAAAATCAACTCCCTGCAGCTTCTACCTTCCACAATTTGGCCTTTTTTCTCCCTCTATATGTACGGTTTGTTCTCAGGCCTCTGATAAATTTCTTGGGTGTTCAGAATGATTAGATAATTATCTAGCTATTTTCAAGGGACAAGGCAAGCATAGGATCCCCCTACCACTCCAACATCTTAACTCCCATCCTTTCACTTTAAATCTGAATGTATCTTTCAGTCTGAAGTAAATCTCTTGTAGGCAGCATAGCATATGGATTGATCTTGCTTTTTCATCCATTCAGTCACCCTATGGGTTTACATTGGAGCATTTAATCCATTTACATTCAAATTAATTATTGATAGGTATGTACTTATTGCCATTTTGTTACTTCCTTCAGGACTGTTTTTGTAGTTCTTCTCTGTTCCTTCCTGCTTTAGCTTTCTTCCCTTGTGGTTTGCTTGTTTTCTTTAGTGATATGCTTGGATTCTCTCTCTCTTTTTTTTTTCATATCTCTAACAGGTTTTTAATTTGTGGTTCCATTAGGTTGATATATAACATCCTATGAATATAGCAGTTTATATTAAATTGATGGTTGCTTAAATTTGAACCCATTCTAAAAGCACTAAATTTTTACTTCCCCTCATGTTTTATGTATATGATGTGACACTTTACTTTTTTTTTTTTTTTTTGGTGAAAAAATTTATATTTAGATTTAGCCAGCTGGACTCAGTTTAGATGATTCCAATTTTGTTGGCAACATCCAAAGCATCATAGTCAGGAGCCAGTCGAACATATGCCTTCTTCTTTCCATCAGGCCTTACCAAGGTGGTGACCTTGGCCACGTCAATGTTGTAGAGCTTCTTCACAGCCTGTTTGATCTGGTGCTTATTGGCCTTTACATCCACAATGAACACATGTGTGTTGTTGTCTTCTGTTTTCTTCATGGCTGACTCAGTAATCAGGGGGAACTTGATGATGGCATAGTGATCAAGCTTGTTTTTCCTGGGGGCACTCTTTTGAGGATATTTGGGCTGCCTCCGCAGGCTCAGTGTCTTGGGTCATCAGAATGTAGGTGACATGTGGATCTTCTTTTTTTTTGTGACTGCAGATGCCTTTCAGCACTGCTTTCTTGACCTTCAAAGCCTTTGCTTTGGCTTTGGCTTTGGGAGGGGCAGGGGCTTCCTTCTTAGCCTTTGGTGCCATCTTCATAAAAGGCTACATTCTTTTATTTTATGAATCGTATGACAAATTTTATACATAAAATTGATTTTACTGCTTTGTGCTTTAACCTCCATATTGGTTTTATAAGTGTCTTATCTACTGCCTTTATTATGTTTGTATTTACCTATGAATTTTTTTTTCTTTTGTATTTTTCTTACTCTTCATATGACCTTTTCTTTCTAGTCAAAGATTTGCTTTAACATTTCTTGTAAAGCTGGTTTAGTGGTGATGAATTTATTTAACTTCTGTTTGTTTGAGAAACTCCTTATCTCTTCTTCTGTTCTGAATGACAGCCTGTTGGATAGAGTATTCTTGCCTGTAGGTTTTCTCCTGTCAGCACTTTGAATATATCATACCATTCTCAAGGTTTGCAGTTTCTGCTGAAAAATCAGCTGATAGATTTATGGGATTTTCCTTGTATGTAACTGTTTTTTTTTGTTTTTGTTTTTGTTTTTCTCTTGTTCCTTTTAAAATTCTCTCTTATCCCTGCTTTTTACGATTTTAATCATTCTGTGCCTTGGTGTGGACCACTGTGGGTTGATTTTGTTGGGGGCTGTCTGTGTTTCTGGATCTGGATTTCTGTTTCCTCCCCCAGATTCAGGAATTTTTCAGCTATTAGTTCTTTAAGTACATTTGCTGCCCTTTAATCTCTCTCCTCTCCTTTTGGGATTTCTATAATGCAGATATTATTAAGCTTGATGATTTCACTGAGCTTTCTTACCCTGTGCCCATTTATTTTTTATTTTTTTCTGCTTCCTCTGGACTACTTTTTTTCCCTCTAGTGTATTTTTTAATTTCAGGTATTGAGTTCTTCACCTCTGATTGGTTCCTTTTTATATTTTCTTTTTGTTTAAAGTTTCACTGAGATCCTCCACTCTTTTCTGAAATCCAGTATCTTTGGGATCATTACCTTGAATTCTCTGTCAAACTTCACTGAAATCCTCCACTCTTTTCTGAAATCCAGTGACTTTATGATCATTACCTTGAATTCTCTGTCAAGCATACTGCTTATCCCCGTTTCATTTAGCTGTTTTGCTCTGATTTTGTCCTGGTGTTTCATTTGGGATATATTTTTGTTTCCTAGTTTTGTCTAACTCTCTGTGTTTGTTTCTATGTATTAGTAAAGTCAGCTGTATCTCCTGAAAGTAGTGATGTTATGAAGAAAATGTCCTGTTGTGCCCTGTAGTGCAAAGTCCCCTTTTCACCAGAACCAAGCCCTTCAGGGATGTCTCTAAAGTGTGTTGTGTGCACCCTACTGTTGTGGTTGAGCCATGTTTGCTTTTAGCTTGTAATTGGATCAGACTCTGTACCTGCCCTCAGCCCATTTGCCAGGCAGGGCTGTGATCACACTGAACTGCAGGTAGTTCTTCCTCCATTTTCCCCTGAGAGACTTTTGTTGGTACCTATATTTGGACCAGATTTTTGCCCCCAGTGTGACTGTGGGGATTGCAGTGACCTCAAACTACAGGGCTCTCTCCTTAAGCTTCCCCTGTGAGGTTTTCTTGGTGGCCTAGCAATCAGATCAGGGCTAGCAATCAGATCAGATGTTTGCCCCAGCCCATTGTGGAGGCTGCAATAGAACTAGTGTGTGTGGTTACTTTCCCCTATCCTTAAGACAAGAGTCACTTTGGAATGGTGCTGGTCACTGTTGGGGCCTCTTCCAGAATGAGACACAATAAGCACCACTTTGTAGGGCCTCCTGCCAAGTGGGATGGGTTGGATAGGGTAAGTCTCCAGGACGATGCTGGGGTAAGGGGTATGATCTTAGCAGCTAGGTGCCTTTCCCTACCAGGGCTGATTGCAGGATGAGACCTGGCTAGAGCCACTTTGTAGGGACTCTAGCTGAATTGGGGGGTTAAATGGGGAAGATCTACAGGAGAACACAGGAGTGGGGTGTGCAGTGTTAGCAAGCTTTGTGGGGAGTGTTTGCACTGGTTCCTGCAGGTGTCTGGGCATCTATGCTGGGAGTACAGGGGAAAATGGTGCCTGCCACCTCTTTTGTTCTTGGAGAAGTTTCTTAGTATTCTTGCCCCTCTAGTGCATGTTTTGAAATTAATAAATAAGTTTCCTTCCCCTATGCCTCAGGCACATTTCAAACTGCTGCTTCTATGCTGTATCTCAGTAGGGTTGTTTTTATGCTGTTTCTCTACAGGCAGTGACTCAGTTTCCTATTGTCTTCAGGCTCTCCCAGAACTGAGCCAGCTTATTTTTAACGTACCCAGGGTTAAGCCCCATTGATTGTAAAAACTTCTGACCTTAAACCCCACTGGTTTTAAAAGTCAAATGTTTTGGGAACTCATACTCCCAGTGAAGGTTTCCCATGTCTGGAGTGCCTGATGTGGGGTCTGTTCATCTCCCCTTTTTGTGCTTGTATTGTCCCTTTCATTTGTGGTTAGACTCACTGTGAGTTTTGTTCTCAACCCGGTCTCTGTCTCTCTTACCATTTTCTATGTGGCCTCCTCTCTCTGATTAACAGTGGAGAGTCTGTTCTGCCAGTCTTCAGGTCATTTTCTGGGTTGATTGCACTGATGTGACTGTTATCTAGGTGTATCAGTGGGACAAAGTTAGCTTAGGTTCCTCCTACTCTGCCATATCCCCAGGCTTCTCCTGAAAAGTTCTTTATACTCCACTTACTGAGGTAGAAAACTAATGCTATGTTTAGAGAATTTGTTTCCCATTCTTTTTTCTTTTTACTTAGATATAATTGACCTATAACATTATAATAGTTTCAGATATACAACATAATGATTCAATATTTGTATCTATTGAGAAATGATCATCACAATAAATCTAGTTAACATCCATCACCATATATAATACAAAATTTTTTCTTAAGATGAAAATTTTTAAGATCTACTCTCTTAGCATTGTCAAATATACTATACAATATAATGAACTATAGTCACCATGATGTACATTACATCCTGATGATTTAATTGTTTTATAACTTGATATTTGTAATTGTTAACTGTTTTCACCTACTTCATCCATTCCCCAGGCTCCACACATTTACAACCACCAATCTGTCCTCTGTATCCATCCTCTTGTTGTTGTTGTTGTTTTTTAATTTTCCACATATAAGTGAAATCATACAGTATTTGTCTCTCTCTGACTTACTTCACTTAGCATAATTCCTTCAAGTTTCATACACAGTACAAGATTTTCTTCTTCTTCTTTTTTTTTTTTTTTTAAAGATTTTATTTATTTATTTGACAGAGAGAGACATAGCAAGAGAGGGGACACAAGCAAGGGGAGTGGGAGAGGGAGAAGCAGGCTTCCCGTGGAGCAGAGAGCCCGATGCGGGGCTCAATCCCCAGACCCTGGGATCATGACCCGAGCCGAAGGCAGACGCCCAACGACTGAGCCACCCAGGCGCCCCAAGATTTTCTTCTTTTTATGGCTGAATTATACTGCATTGTGTGTGTGTGTGTGTGTGTGTGTCTGTGAGATTTTACTTTCTTTGAATATAATCAACACACAATGTTATATCAGTTTCAGATGTACAACATAGTGATTTAACAATTTTGTACATTATGCTATGTTCACCACTAGCGTAGCTACCATCTGTTGCTATACATCACTACTACAGTATAATTGACTGTATTCCTTATGCTGTGCCTTTTATTCCTGTGACTTATTATTCCATAACTTTTGGAGTCAAATCCAAAAAAAAAAAAAAACTCACCAAGACTAATGTCAAGGAGTTTATTGTCTATATTTTCTTCTAAAAGTTTTATGGTTTAGTGTCTTACATTTAAATCTTTAATCATTTTTGAGTTAATCTTTGTGTATGGTGTAAGATAGTGGTCCAGTTTCACTCTTCTGCATGTGACTGTCTAGTTTTCCCAACACCATTTATTGAAGACACTGCCATTTCCTCATTTAATATTCTTGGCTCCTTTGTCATAACTAAATTGACTGTATGTGTCTGGGTTTATTTCTGATCTCTCTATCCTGCTCCATTGATCTTCTTTGTTTTGGGGCCATAGTACCATACTATTACAATTACTATAGTTTTATAGTATAGTCTGAAATCAGGTAGCATGAGACTTGCAGCTTTATTCCTTTTTCTCAAGATTACTTTTTAACTTTTCAGGATCTTTTATAGTTTCATGCAAGTTTTAAGATTGTTCTATTTCTGTGAAAAATACCATTGGAATTTTGATAAGGATTGTGTTAAATCTGTAGATTGCTTTGGGTAGCATGGACAAATTAACAGTATTAATTCTTCCAATCCATTAGCATGGAATATCTATTTATAATTTGTCTTTTTCAATTTCTTTCATCAATGTCTTATAGTTTTCCAAATCCACGTCTTTCACCACCTTGGTTAAATTTATACCTGAATATTTTATTATTTTTGATGCAACTATAAGTGGAATTGTTTTCTTCATTTTTGTTTCTGCTAGTTCATTATTATTGTGTAGAAACACAACAAGTTTTTGTATATGGATTTTGTATCCTGCAACTTTATTGAATGCTTTTTGTTAGTTCTAGCAGATTTGGGGGGAGTTAATGTTTTTAATGTATTATATCATTTTATCTGCAAGTAGATACAGTTTTACTTCTTCTTTTCCAATTTGGGGGACTTTTTTATTTGGATGAATATTTAATTGAATTATAATTAACATACGGTGTTATATTAGTTTCAAATATACAATATAATGTTTCTGCAATTTTATACATTACTCAGTGCTCATCATGACAAGTGTACTGACCATCTGTCTCCAAATATTTTTACTATCTTGACGATATTTCCTATGGTACACTTTTATCTCTGTGATTTATTTATTTTGTAAATGGAAGTTTGTATCTCTTAATCCCCCTTCTCTTTGTCTGATTTGGATGACTTTTATTTCCTGTTCATACCTAAATGCTCTGGCTAGGACTTCCAATGCTGTGTTGAATAAAAATGATGAGAATGGTCATTCCTGTGTTATACCTAATCTTAGAGGGAAAATGTCCAGTTTTTCACCATTGGGTATGATATTAGTTGTGGGTTTTGTCTTATATGGCCTTACTTACATTGAGGTACACTCTCTCTATACCCAGAGTGTTGAGTTATTGTAAGTGAATGTTGAATTTTTTCACATGTGTTTTCTGCATCTATTGAGATGATTTTTATCCTCTGTTTCATTAATGTAGTGTGTAATATTGATTTGCAGGTGTTGGCCCATCCTTGCATCCCTGGAATAGATCCCCTTTGGTCACGTTGTATGATCCTTTTAATATATTGTTGATTTCAGTTTTCCTAATATTTTGTTGAGGACTTTTTATCTATATTTATCAGAGATATTGGCCCGTAATTTTCTTTTTTTTTTTTTTGGTATCTTTGTGTGGTTTTAGTATCAGGTTATGTTGGCCTTATAAAATGAGTTCAGTAATGTTACTTATTCTTCTGTATGTTTGGAAGAGTTTGAGAAAGATTGATATTAGTTCTTTAAATGTTTGGCAAAATTCTCCAGGGAAGACCTCTGATCCTGAACTTTTGTTCATTGGGAGGTTTTTGATTACTCATTCAATCTCCTCACTAGTAATGAGTCTGCTCAGATATTTTATTTCTTTCTGATTCAATCTTATAATGTATGTTGCTAGGATTTATCAATTTCTTCTTCATAGTAGTCTCTTAAAATCCTTTGCATTTGTGTTGTAACAGTGTGCTGCCTTTTTCCACTCTGATTTTATTTATTTGACACTTTTCTATATTTTTCTTGGTGAATCTAGTTATAGGTTTATCAATTTTGTTTATCTTTTCAAAACACTAGCTCTTAGTGTCACTGATTTTTTTCTATTATCTTTTTAGTCTCTATTTCATTTATTTCTGCTTTGATAATTGCTATTGCCTTCATTCTAGTAAATTTGGGCTTTAGTTGTTCTTTTTTAATTTCAGTTCAATTTAGTTAATGTATAGTGTATTATTAGTTTTAGGGATATAATTTAATGATTCATCAGTTGCATATAACACCCAGTGCTCATGATATCAAGTGCCCTCCTTAATGCCTATCACCCAATTACCCCATCCTCTGACCGACCTCCCCTCCAGCAACCCTCAGTTTTTTTCCTATAGTTAAGAGTCTCTTATGGCTTGCCTCACTCTCTGTTTTTATCTTCTTTTATTCTCCCTTCCCTTCCCCTATGTTCATCTGTTTTGTTTCTTAAATTCCACATATGAGTGAAATCATATGGTATTTTTCTTTCTCTGACTGACTTATTTCACTCAGCCTAATACCCTCTAGTTCCATCCACAACACTGTAAATGGCAAGATTTCATTTTTTTTGATGGCTGAGCAACCCGTTCTTTATCCATTCATCTGTTGATGGACATCTGGGGTCTTTCTATATTTTGTATATTATTTTTAATTTGTCAAGTTATATTTTAATTTCTCTATTGATTTCTTCTTTGACACATTGGTTATCTAGTAGCATGTTTTAAAATCTCCACATAATGTAAATTTTCCACTTGTTTTGTATTTTATTTATAATACGATTATGGTCAGAAAAGATGCTTAATATGATTTCAATCTTTCTAATTTTTTAAGACTGTTTTATGACTTAACATATGATTTATCCTGGAGTATTTTTCATGTGCAAATGAAAATAATATATATTTTGTTGCTTTTGTTTACAATGGTTTATATATATCTGTTAAGTTTATTTTGTATAATGTGTTGTTTAAGATTGATGTTTCCTTATTGATTTTTTTCTTATGATCAATTTTTTTCTTTGTATAATTTTTTTACTGACAAAAGTAATACAAATTTATTATAACAATTAAAATAATACAAAATATGTTAAAAAATTAATAATACCCTATGCTCACTCTTGTATGCCTAACTTCTTCACACATCCATCCCTAGCCTTGTGTTCATTTTTTCTTTTATACAATCTCCTTGTACATACAAGTACATGTAAGCAGATAGATAATTTTTTTGACTAAACTGAAATCATACATATGCAGTACTTTATAACTTACTCCTATGCTTGACAATATCCTGGTTATCCCTATAAGTCAGTTGATATATATCTAATGGTATTGCCTTTAGTTCCAACTTATTTATGAAAGCACACACATAATTTTACACTCCAAGATGCCATACATTCTGGATTTGCCTTACATCAGTTTTTTTTTTAAATTTTTTTTTGTTCTCCCACTCCCCATTTCTACCCTCATTCATTTCTACTTCTTTTCTTTTCTCCAGATAACATTTAACAACATCCTACTATGTATCATTCCTTATTTTTCTCTAAGATTCACTTTATCATATCAAACCTTGAAATACACACACACACATACACACACACGGGGGAGAGGAGTGTTGCAGAGAGCAGAAGAAAGAGTGATGTTTTGTTAGTTTTATTTAAAGGCAATAAAATAATACATACTTCTCTGCAGCTAAGTTAGCAATAGATGTTACAGCTCTTCCTCTGCCATTATAATGGATGCATAATACTTCACTGATACTTTAACTTACATTTCCCTGACTACTAGTGAATTTGAATATATTTGGAATGTACTTTGTCCACTTTTGTTTGATCATTTGAGAATCATGCCTTTGTAGCCTCTATTTTTCTCATGAGTTATTTATATCATTTGCCAGTTTATAACTTCTTTATTATAGATGTTATATTATTATAGATATTAATCTTCATTTTTCTTCTTTGTTGTATTTTCCCCAACTCTCATATATCTATTGCTTTTTGTTTGTTTGTTTTTTGCAATGCAAAAATTTATAAATCTTTATATGGCCAAATATATGTAATAATTCTTTTTTTTTTGTTCTTGGCTTTCTACATTGGTGAAAATTATCTTCTTCATAAGGTAGTTTCAACAGGGGATAAAAAAAAAAGGTAATCCTATAATAAATAATAAGCTTTCATCAAGTCCCAAACTCTGAGCATTGTGATAATCAAGGTTCTTGTGTCCTAAAATGTGTTAGCAAAAATTTCCTGATCTCCCTCAAAATACCTAAATAAGTTGAAAATGGAGAGCATCATAAATGTTGTATAATGTAGTTGCTACTTCCTACAGCTTTGGACTCAGACAGCTTTGATTTTAATTCTTACTCTATCACTTAGTTGCAGAATACCTCTGCATAACTTTCTTAATCCCTTGGAATATCATTTTCCTCAAGTGTAAAAAGGGACATTAATAAGACCTTCCTTATAGGAAAATGAAGCATGTAAATTGCTTAGTAATATATCTAGGTTTGTATTATACATATTCATAGAGTCTTACTCATATGAAGATTTCTCCAATAATGATGTATATAGATTTTTAATTTCCTTTTGGCAATATGAACACAAGGTAAAAGAAACCAATTCAGTACAAAATGTTAAGTCAAAAAATAAATCAATATGTTAAGTATCACCCTCTTATCAATAGAAACAGTCAACTGATAGCTTATTTTATTTTCCAGAAGATATTTCCATTTATGGAGCACCCAGAAATTATATGATATTATACACAATACTAGCATTTGATTAAATAGCTTATATTGTCAATTACTACAGTTAATTAGGAGTCAAATGAAGGCAAATCAAATAACCAGAAAAAACAAAGAAGGAGGCTGCAAAATTATTCATTGTTTCTATTCAATGAAAGAAGATGTTGTTTGTAAAACTGGAATCCACCTCAGAGTGCTTAGTCTATACAAAATTAGCTAATACACAAATTGAAGTTAAATACATAGGAGCTATAGAACTGTGGGGATTCTATAATTTCCCCCCTAAAACACATGTTTCATGATAAAGTAAAACAAGTAAATCCTTTTCCTATTCTTGGCTTGTTTCTTCATCTCCAAAATGAGGAATTTAGCTAAATGAGCTATAAATTGAAGTTGGAGTGAATAGCACAGAGGCAAGTGTTTTGTGTTTTCTAATGGAGTCTAAGAGAGGTAGGCCATATGTCTGCCCATAGTTTGGATGGAAGAGGAATAGAATACCCTTGATGAGGTAGTATAGGTGGCTAAACTACTGGAATACAAGACAAAATAATGGCATCAAATTAAAATTATTCTCATGAAATCTTTCTCAGGAAAGGATAATGGAATTCTTAAGTACTACTATGATTTCTAGAGTTTAAAATACAATTTTAGAGTTGTATTTACAATATATACTTATGGGGGCACCTGGGTAGCACAGTTGTTTAAGCATCTGACTCTTGATTTTGGCTCAGGTCATGATCTCATGGTCATGAGATCAAGCCCAATGTCTGGCTCTACGCTTAGTGTGGAGTCAGCTTGAGATTCTCTCTCCTTATCCTTCTGCCCCTTCTGCTCATGCTCTCTCTCTATCTCTCTCTCTCTAAAATAAATAAATAAATAAATCTTTAAAAGAAACAATATATACTTATGACATAAGGGGTCATTTTTTTTTCTGTCACTATCATTACTTGATTTGATCTATTTTTTCAAAAGCCACAATTGCTGTAATTTAAAGCAGTATCACCATATTTGAAGATAAGATATTCAAGTACCAGTAAAATTGTCTAGGCAAACATAGGCACATATGAATGTGAATCTGCATTTAGTTTGGTGGCTACTTCCATATCTCTAAATAATATATTTATATGGTTACTTATCAATTTTATACGTTTTCTAATGACATCTTTCCATAATGGGTGAATATTTTGTTCATATGCACCATCTCTTCTCCTCTTTTCCTAAATATGGTTCTTTGTTTTTAGTTCCTTTATTATCTTTGTAACTTTAAATACTTTATTTGAAATTTTTTCTTAGTACTCTTATTACTCTTTTTTTTTTAAAGATTTTATTTATTTATTTGACAGAGAGAGACACAGCAAGAGAGAACACAAGCAGGGGGAGTGGGAGAGGGAGAAGCAGGCTTCCTGCCGAGCAGGGAGCTCGATGCGGGGCTCGGTCCCAGGACCCTGGGATCATGACCTGAGCTGAAGGCAGAAGCTTAATGACTGAGCCACCCAGGCACCCCCTCTTATTACTCTTTAGTTCTCCTTTCCTATTCCTTTTCTCTAGTTCTTTTATTTTATATTTTTCATTGAACTATGATTGAAATACAATATATATTAGTTTCAAATTTATCTCAGTTATTTGATAATTTTATACATTACAAAATGATCACCACTGCAAGTCTTCTTTCCATCAATCACCATACAAAATTATTACAATGTTATTGACTATATTTGTTATGCTGTACATTACATCCCCATGACTTAATCATTTTAAAACTGGAAATGTGTAGGTCCCTTTTAGCTATGTCACCCATCCCTCTACCCCCTCCCTTCTGTCAATTATCAGTTTGCTCTCTGCAACTATAAGTCTACTTCTATTCTTGTTTTATTGGTTTGTTTTATTTTTTTAGATTCCACATATAAGTAGAAATCTTATGTCATGTGTCATTCAGTCTCTGTCTGACTTATTTCACTTAACATAATGCCTTCTAGGTCCATACATGTTGTTGAAATTAGCAAGATTTCACTCTTTCCTATGGCTGAGTAATATTCCACTGTGTTTGTGCGTGTGTGTGTGTGTGTGTGGAAGAGAGAGAGAGAGAGAGGAGATCTTCTTTATCCATTTATTATTAATGGAATCTTAGGTTGCTTCCATATCTTTGTTATTGTAAATAAAACTGAAATAAACATAGGAATATGTCTATCTTTTTGAATTAGTGTTTTACATTCTTTGGATAAATAGTGAGAAGTGGAAGTGGTGGATCACATGGTAATTCAATCTTTAATTTTTTGAAGAACCTCCATACTGTTTTCCATAGTGGCTACACTAATTTACATTTTGACCAACAGTGCACAAGAGTTCCCTTTCCTCCACATCCTCCCCAACACTTGTTACTTTTTTTTTTTAATAATAGCCATTCTGAAGGGTGTGAGTTGGTGTCTCATTATAGTTTTGATTTGCATTTCCCTGAAGATTAGTGATATTGAGCATGTTTCCATCTGCCTGTTGGCCATCTGTATGACTTCTTTGGAAGAATGCCTATTCAGGTGCTATGCCATTTTTAATGTTGTTTTTTTTTTTTATTGAATTGTACAAGTTCATTATATCTTTTGGATATCAACCCTGTATTGGATGTATCATTTGCAAGTATCTTCTCCTATTCAGTATGTTGCCTATTTCTTTTGTTGATGGTTTCATTCATTGTGCAAAATATTTTAGTTTGCTGTACTTTCACTTGTTTATTTTTGCTTTTATTGTCTTTGCCTGAGAAAATACATCCAATAAAATATTGCTAAGATCAATGTGAAAGAGCTTAGTGCCTATGTTTTCATCTAGGAGTTCTATGGTTTCAGGCCTTACATTTAAGCATTTAATCAACTTTGAGTTTATTTTTGTATTCACTGAAAGAAGGTGGTACACTTTTACAACACTATTAAAAAGTCTGGTTTTTTCCCCCACTATATGTTCTTGCCTCCTTTGTTGTAGATAAATTGATCATAGAAGAGTGGGTTTATTTCTGGGCTATCTATTCTTTTTTTTTTTTTTTTTTAATTTTTTTTTTTTTTTTAATTTATTTATTTGACAGAGAGAGAGAGAGCGAGAGAGGGAACACAAGCCGGGGGAGTGGGAGAGGGAGAAGCAGGCTTCCCGCGGAGCAGGGAGCCCGATGCGGGCCTCGATCCCAGGACCCTGGGATCATGACCTGAGCCAAAGGCAGACACTTAATGACTGAGCCACCCAGGCGCCCTCTGGGCTATCTATTCTGTTCTATTGACCTATATGTTCTTTTTTTTCGGGTACCACATAGTTTTGATTATTATAGTTTTGTAGTATGGTTTAAAATCAGGTAGCATATGATACTTCCAGATTTATTCTTTCTCAAGATTGCTATGGCTATTCAGTATCTATTGTTGTTCCCTTCAAAATGTAGGATTATTTGTTGTAGTTCTGTAAAAAATGCCATTAGTATTTTATAGGGATTGCCTTGAATCTTTAGATTGCTTTGGGTAGAATGGATATTTTAATGAAATTAATTCTTCCAGACCATGAGCACAAATTTTTGAAATTTTATATTTTTCTTTGTCCCAGGTTATTTTTTTATTTCCTCTTTAAGTTTTTCACTGACTCATTGGTTGTTTAATTGCATGTTGCTTAGTCTCCATGTATTTGTGGGTTTTTTTTCCAGTTTTCTTCTTGTAATTAATTTCTAGTTTTAAACCATTGTTGTTGGTAAAGATGCTTGATTTGATTCCAAATTTCTTAAATTTATTGAGACTTGTTCTGTGACTTAAAATGTGATTGATACTGAAGAATGTTTCATGTGCACTTGAAAATAATATGTATCTTGTTGTTTTTGGTGTAATGTTCTGTATATAAGTCTATCTGTTCTAATGTGTTGTTGAAGGCCAATTTTTTTATTGAATTTTTGTCTGGATGATTTATCCATTGATGAAAGTGGAATATTAAATTCCTTTACTATTATTGTATTGCTGTCTATTTCTTTATTTCTCTTAATATTTGCTTAAGTATTTAGATACTCCTGTATTGGGTGCAAACATGTTTACAAATGTTAGATCTTCTTTTTGGATTGACTCCTTTGTCATTACGTAATGTCCTTCTTTGTCTTTTGTTAGTTAAGTTTTTAACTTTTTTTGTCTGACTTTAAGTATTATTACCCTAGTTTTCTTTGCATTTCTATTTTCATGGTGTATTTTTTTTTATCCAATCCTTCATTTTAGTTTATTTTATTTAAGTTTGAGGTGAGTGCCTTATAGGCAGCATATAAGATTTTTTTTTTTTTTTTTTTTTTTTTTTTATCCATCCAACACACCCTATGTCTTTTGATTGGAGAATTTAGTCTACTTATATCTAAAGTATTATTAATTGGTAATACTTATTGCCATTTTGTTCATTGTTTTCTAGCTGTTTTTGTAGTTCCTTTCTCTGTTCCTTTCTACTCCTCTTTCTCTCTTCTCTTGTGGTTTGATTCTTTTCTTTAGTATTATGTTTAGATTACTTTTTCATTGTCTTTTGTGTATTTAGTATAAGGTTCTTTGTTTGTTTGTTGTTGCTTGTTTTGCTGCTTTCTGTTACTGTGAGGGTCATATAAAATATCTTAGGTATACTACAGTCACTTTTAAGTTGCTATAAATTTTGTACCATTCCAAAGCTTTATATTATTACTCATCCTACCCAAAAATACTTTTGAAGACACATTTTACATCATTTTATGCATCCCTTAGCTAATTATTGTATTTTTAATTAATTTTACTACTTTTGTCTTTTACCCAAAATACTTACTTTATAAATGGTTGATCCACTAATTTATTATTTATTTATCCTTTCTGGTGAGATTTCTATTTTTATATGTTTTCTTATTATTCATTAGTGCCTGTTCTTTTTAGCTCAGAGAAGCTTCTTTAGCATTTATTTTAAGGCTAATTTAGTGGTGATAAACTCCTTTAGTATTTGCTTATCTGGAAAATAATTTGTAAATCCTTTAATTTTGAATAATAACCTTGCTAGGTAGATAATTCTTGGTTTGTGATCTTCCTCTAACAGCACTTTGAATATGTCATGCTACTCCTGTCTGGCCCATAATGTTTCTGTTGAAAATTCTGATAGCCTTAAGGGTTTGCCTTGTAGGTAATAAGTTGCTTTCCTCCTGCTATTTTAAAAATTCTTTCTTTATCATTAAATTTTACAATTTTTAAAATATGCCTCACTAGTGTTTCTCTTTGGTTTCATCTTGTTTTCTTGGCCCTGATTAGAGATGTCTATTAATTCCTGATATATTTCTATGGCCCTTTTGTTTTCCTTTTCCTATTCTGTTTTATGTTGTCTCAGAGGTCCCTTACAGTATTCTCACTTCCTTTATTTTTTTTATTTTATTACATTATATTAATCACCATACATTACAGTATTAGTTTTTGATGTAGTGTTCCATGATTCATTTATAGCTTATAACTCCCAGTGCTCCATTCAGTATGTGCCCTCTTTAATACCCATCACCAGGCTAATGCATCCCCCTGCTCCCTCCCCTCTAGAACTCTCCATTTGTTTCTCAGAGTCCATAGTCTCTCATGGTTCGTCTCCCGCTCTGATTTCTCCCCCTTCATTTTCCACTTCCTGCTATCTTCTTCTTTTCTTTTTTTTTTTTTTTTAACATATAATGTATTATTTGTTTCAGAGGTACAGGTCTGTGATTCAACAGTCTTACACAATTCACAACGCTCACCATAGCACATACCCTTCCCAATGTCTATCACCCAGCCACCCCATCCCTCCCAACCCCCACCAGTCCAGCAACCCTCAGTTTGTTTCCTGAGATTAAGAATTCCTCATATCAGTGAGATCGTATGATACATGTTTTTTTCTGATTGACTTATTTCACTCAGCATAATACTCTCCAGTTCCATCCAAGTTGTTGCAAATGTCAAGATTTCATTCCTTTTGATGTCTGCATAATAGTCCATTGTATATATATGCCACATCTTCTTTATCCATTCATCTGTCGATGGACATCTTGGCTCTTTCCACAGTTTGGCTATTGTGGACATTGCTGCTATAAACATCGGGGTGCATGTACCCCTTCGGATACCTACATTTGTATCTTTGGGGTAAATACCCAGTAGTGTAATTGCTGGGTCATATGGTAGCTCTATTTTCAACTTTTTGAGGAACCTCCATACTGGTTTCCAGAATGGCTACACCAGCTTGCATTCCCACCAACAGTGTAGGAGGGTTCCCCTTTCTCCTCATCCCCGCCAACACCTGCCATTTCCTGACGTGTTAATTTTATCCATTCTGACTGGTGTGAGATGATATCTAATTGACGTTGTGATTTGGATTTCCCTGATGCCCAGCGATGTTGAACACTTTTTCATGTGTCTCTTGGCCATTTGGATGTCTTCTTTGTAAAAATGTCTGTTCATGTCTTCTGCCCATTTCTTGACTGGATCATTTGTTCTTTGGGTGTTGAGTTTAATAAGTTCTTTATAGATTTTGGATACTAGCCCTTTATCTGATATGTCATTTGCAAATATCTTCTCCCATTCTGTCAGTTGTCTTTTGGTTTTGTGGACTGTTTCTTTTGCTGTGCAAAAGGTCTTTCAACCATTTTGAGGCTATTTTTGTGTGTGGTGTAAGGAAATGCTCTAGTTTCATTCTTCTGCATGTGGCTGTCCAATTTTCCCAACACCATTTGTTGAAGACACTGTCTTTTTTCCATTGGACATTCTTTCCTGCTTTGTCGAAGATTAGTTGACCATAGAGTTGAGGGTCCATTTCTGGGCTCTCTACTCTGTTCCACTGATCTATGTGCCTGTTTTTGTGCCAGTACCATACTCCCTTGATGATTACAGCTTTGTAATAGAGCTTGAAGTCCAGAATTGTGATGCCACCAGTTTTGCTTTTCTTTTTCAACATTCCTCTGGCTATTCAGGGTCTTTTCTGGTTCCATACAAATTTTAGGATTATTTGTTCCATTTCTTTGAAAAAATTGGATGGTATTTTGATAGGGATTGCATTGAATGTGGAGATTGCTTTAGGTAGCATTGACATCTTCACAATATTTGTTCTTCCAATCCATGAGCATGGAACGTTTTTCCATTTCTTTGTGTCTTCCTCAATTTCTTTCATGAGTATTTTATAGTTTTCTGAGTACAGATTCTTCGCCTCTTTGCTTAGATTTATCCCTAGGTATCTTATGGTTTTGGGTGCAATTGTAAATGGGATCGACTCCTTAATTTCTCTTTCTTCTGTCTTGTTGTTGGTGTATAGGAATGCCACTGATTTCTGTGCATTGATTTTACATCCTGCCACTTTACTGAATTCCTGTATGAGTTCTAGCAGTTTTGGGGTGGAGTCTTTTGGGTTTTCCACAAAAAATATCATATCATCTGCCAAGAGTGAGAGTTTGACTTCTTCTTTGCCCATTTGGATGCATTTTATTTCTCTTTGTTGTCTGATTGCTGTGGCTAGGACTTCTAATACTATGTTGAATAGCAGTGGTGATAGTGGACATCCCTGCCGTGTTCCTGACCTTAGGGGGAAAGGTCTCAGTTTTTCCCCATCGAGAATGATATTCGCTGTGGGTTTTTCATTGATGGCTTTTATGATATTGAGGTATGTACCCTCTATCCCTATACTCTGAAGAGTTTTGATCAAGAAAGGATGTTGTACTTTGTCAAATGCTTTTTCTGCATCTATTAAGAGGATCATATTGTTCTTGTTCTTTCTTTTATTAATGTATTGTATCACGTTGATTGATTTGCAGATGTTGAACCAACCTTGCAGCCCAGGGATAAATCTCACTTGGTCGTGGAGAATAATCCTTTTAATGTACTGTTGGATCCTATTGGCTAGTATTTTGGTGAGAATTTTTGCATCCGTTTTCATTAGGGATATTGGTCTCTAATTCTCCTTTTTGATGGGGTCTTTGTCTGGTTTTGGGTCAAGGTTATGGTGGTCTCATAAAACGAGTTTGGAAGTTTTCCTTCCATTTCTATTTTTGAGAACAGTTTCGGAAGAATAGGTATTAATTCTTCTTTAAATGTTTGGTAGAATTCCACTGGGAAGCCATCTGGCTCCGGGTTTTTGTTTGTTGGGAGATTTTTGATTACTGCTACAATTTCCTTAGTAGTTATAGGTCTGTTCAGGTTTCCTATTTCTTCCTGGTTCAGTTCTGGTAGTTGATACATCTCTAGGAATGCATCCATTTCTTCCAGATTATCTAATTTGCTGGCATATAGTTGCTCATAATATGTTCTTATAATTGTTTGTATTTCTTTGGTGTTGTTTGTGATCTCTTCTCTTTCATTCATGATTTTATTTATTTGGGTCCTTTCTCTTTTCTTTTTGATAAGTCTGGCCAGGGGTTTATCAATCTTGTTAATTCTTTCAAAGAACCAGCTCCTAGTTTTGTTGATCTACTGTTCTTTTGGTTTCTATTTCATTGATCTGAGCTCTGATCTTTATTAATTCTCTTCTTCTGCTGGGTTTAGGCTTTATTTGCTGTTCTTTCTCCAGCTCCTTTAGGTGTGGGGCTAGTTTGTGTATTTGAGACCTTTCTTGTTCCTTGAGAAAGGCTTTGTATTGCTATATACTTTTCTCTTAGGACTGCCTTTGCTGCATCCCAAAGATTTTGAACAGTTGTGTTTTCAATTTCATTTGTTTCCATGAATTTTTTTAGTTCTTCTTTAATTTCCTGGTTGACCCATTCATTCTTTAGTAGGATGCTCTTTAGCCTCCATATATTTGAGTTTTTTCTGACTTTCCTCTTGTGATTGAGTTCTAGTTTCAAAACATTGTGGACCAAAAATATGCAGGGAATCATCTCAATCTTTTGGTACCAGTTGAGACCTGATTTGTGACCTAGGATATGATCTATTCTGGAGAATATTCCATGGGCACTAGAGAAGAATGTGTATTCTGTTGTTTTAGGATGGAATGTTCTGAATGTATCTGTTAAGTCCATTTGGTCCAGTGCGTCATTTAAAATCTTTATTTCCTTGTTGGTCTTTGCTTAGATGATCTGTCCATTTTAGTGAGGGGAGGTGTTAAAGTCCCCCACTATTATTGTATTGTTGTCAATGTGTTTCTTTGCTTTTGTTATTAATTGGCTTATATAATTGGCTGCTCCCATGTTAGGGGCATAGATATTTACAATTGTTAGATCTTCTTGTTGGATAAACCGTTTAAGTATGACATAGTGTCCTACCTCATCTCTTATTATAGTCTTTGGTTTAAAATCTAATTTTTCTAACATGAGGATTGCCACCCCAGCTTTCTTTTGGTGTCCATTAGCATGGTAAATGGTTTTCCACCCCTCACTTTCAATCTCGGGGTGTATTTGGGTCTAAAATGAGTCTCTTGCAGACAGCATATCAATGGGTCTTATTTTTTTTATCCAATCTGAAAGCCTGTGATTCTTGATTGGGGAATTTAGCCCATTTACATTCAGTGTAACTACTGAAAGATATGAATTTAGGGCCATTGTATTGTCTGTAAGGTGAGTGTTACTGTATATTGCCTGTGTTCCTTTCTGGTCTATGTTGCTTTTAGGCTCTCTCTTTGCTTAGAGGACCCCTTCCAATATTTCTTGTAGGGCTGGTTTTGGGTCTGCAATATCCTTTAGTTTTTGTTTGTTCTCGAAGCTTTTTATCCTTCCTTCTCTTTTCAATGACAGCCTAGCTGGATATAGTATTCTTGGCTGCATATTTTTCTCATTTAGTGCTTTGAAGATATCATGCCAGTCCTTTCTGGCCTGCCAGGTCTCTGTGGATAGGTCTGTTGCCAATCTAGTGTTTCTACCATTGTAGGTTACAGATCTCTTCTCCCAAGCTGCTTTCAGGATTTTCTCTTTGTCTCGGAGACTCGTAAGTTTTACTCTTAGATATCAGGGTGTTGACCTATTTTTATTGATTTTGAGGGGGGTTCTCTGTGCCTCCTGGATTTTGATGCCTGTTTCCTCCCCCAAAGTAGGGAAGTTCTCTGCTATAATTTGTTCCAATATACCTTCTGCCCCTCTCTCTCTTTCTTCTTCTTCTGGGATCTCAATTATTCTAATATTGTTTCATCTTATAGTATCACTTATCTCTGGAATTCTGCCCTTGTGATCCAGTAGTTGTTTGTCTCTCTTTTTCTCAGCTTCTTTATTTTCATCATTTGGTTTTCTATATCACTAATTCTCTCTTCTGCCTCATTTAAACTAGCTAGAGCCTCCATTTTGGATTGCACCTCATTAATAGTCTTTTTGATTTCGACTTGGTTAGATTTTAGTTCTTTTATTTCTCCAGAAAGGGTTTCTCTAATATCTTCCATGCTTTTTTCAAGCCCAGCTAGTATCTTTATAATCATCATTCTGAACTCTAGTTCCAACATCTTACTAATGTTTGTATTGATTAGGTCCCTGGCAGTTGGTACTGCTTCTTATTCTTTTTTTTAGGTGATTTTTTCTGTCTTGTCATTTTGTCCAGAGGAGAATAGATGAATGAGAGAACAAAATGCTAACAGGGTAACAACAACCCCAGAAAAATATACACTAAACAAATCAGAAGAGACCTGAAACTGGGGTAAAAGAAAGGGAAAGAAAGAAAAAAGAAAAAAAAAAAAGAAAAAGATAAAACAAACAAACAAAAAAACAGAATGTGATCAAATATGATCAGGCTGGTGCATAGATCATTGACACAGACTAGATTTTGGGCATATTTTGGTCTGTCAGAAGAAAGTGCCTCCCAAAATTTTAAAGAAAGAAAAACTTATATATGTACAAAAATAAGTGTAAATACGATGAAGGGATGGAATATGACTGTAAAGATGAAAATTATAAAAGATTTTAAAAAAGGAATTGATAAGAAGTTGGTTGAAAAAAGAAAGAAGAGGATTTAAAAAAAAAAAAAAAGGAGAGAATGTGATCAGGCAGGAGACTTGAACAAAGCCATACACTAGAGATTAGGGTATATTTTGGTCTGTTAGAAGAAACTGTATCCCAAAATTTTAAAGAGAGAACAACTTATATATATATATATATATACCAAAAACAAGGTTAACTACTATGAAGGGATAGAATATGACTTTAAAAATGAAAGTAAAAAAGATTTTTTTTTTAAAAAAAGGGATTGATAAGATGTTGGTTGAAATAGGGAAAAAGAAAAATTCAAAAAGAAAAAATAGAAAATTAAAAAAAATTAACTTTGAAAGACTAAAGAATCATGGGGAAATAGCCATGAATTCTGTGTGCAGTATTCCCTGCTGGAGTTCTGCCATTCTCATTGATCGGCAAACTTGGTCTTGGCTGGCTGTTCTTGCTGATCTTCTGGGGGAGGGGAATGCTGCCGTGGTTCTCAAATGTCTTTGCCGGAGGCGGAATTGCCCCACCCTTGCCGGGGACTGGGCTAAGTAATCTGCTAGGGTTTGCTGTCGGGAGCTTTTGTTCCCTGCAAGCTTTCTGTACAGCTTTGGAGGACGAGAGTGAAAATGGCGGCCTCCCAGTCTCTGCCCCAGCGGAGCCGAGAACTCAGGGCCCCACTTTTCAGTGAGTCCACAGAGAAGACAGTCAGTCACTCCTGTCTCCCCGGCCTCCAACCACACTTCGTGCTCACCCGGCCTATGACCTAGCATTTCTATTTCTGGCACACGACCCTGTGTGGAGTCTCCAAACCTAGCAGATTCCTGTGGTGTGCACCCACGTCACTCCTCCCGGGGGAAGATGGGGAGTCTCACCGGATCTGCCACTTGTTGGGTCCCTGCTGGAAGAGCAGTGGCCTGACTGTGCCGCAGATCATGGTTTATGGCAACCCTGAGCTGAAAGCCCACTCCTCTGCTCTGTCTCTGCAGCCAGCTTCTGTGCTCTGATACCTGGGAGCTCTGCTGCACTCAGGCACCCCCGGTCTTTCTGTGACCCCGAGGGTCCTGAGACCACACTGTCTCAGTGAGGGTTCCACCCCTGGCTTAGCCACTGGAGCGATGTCCCTCAGCAGACCCGACTTCTAAAAGTTCTGATTTTGTGCTCTGCTGCTCTATCACTTGCCAGTAGTTGTTGATGGAGGTCCCGTCCCCCGCCATCTATCTTCCTGAATATCACCTCGGGTTCACTTCTCCGCAGGTCCTACCTTCCAGAAAGTGGTTGCTTTTCTGTTCAGAGAGTTGCTGCTGTTCTTTTCTTTGATCTCCTGTTGAGTTCGTAGGTGTTCAGAATGGTTTGATCCTTATCTAGCTGAATTCCTGGGACTAGACGAAATTTAGGTCTCCTACTCCTCCGCCATCTTGCTCCTCTGAATCTCCTCACTTCCTTTAATTATTGTTTTTTTTTTTTTTTTCCTTTTGTGTTCTGACTGGGTGTTTTCCATTGCCTTGTCTTCTCATTCACTAATTCATACTATTTTATCCATTGTGCTGTTGAAACCCTCTAGTGTATTTTTCAGCACAGTTATAATTTGTTTGGTACTTTCTTATATTTTCTATTACATTGTTGAAGTTCTCACTATGTTAATCTATTCTTCTCCCAAGATCAGTGAGTATCTTCATGATCATTACTTTGAGTACTTTATCAGTTAAGATGCTTATTTCCATTTCATTAAAGTTTTAATTTTGGGGATTTGCCTTATTCTTTGGTTCAGAACATATTCCTCTGTCTCATCATTTTGCCTGTGTTTGTTTTGTATTAAGCAAAATGGCTACCTCCCTCAGTCTTGAAGAAGTCTTGTGTAGGAGCTGTTCTGTATGGTCCAGAAGTATAATCTTCCTTGGCCGCCAGAGCCAGGTACTCTATGGATGCACCTCTTGTGGGTTGCACATACCCATGGAGGCCACAGTTGCTGCACAGAGATGGTGGAGCTTGAGGCCTTTGCCTGACCTGTGTGTAGCTCAGCCCCTGCACAGGGAGAGAGTAATGTGAACCCCTTGCTTATCTCATTGTGACTTCATCTCTGTGTCGGTTAAGTAGGGCTTGGAGCACTCATTTTTCCAAGTTGTGGCTAGTCTGCCGCAGAGGGAATATGGGTCTAAGTGCATTTGCCCAAACTGATTGTAGCTCAGTCAGTGCATGGGTTGGTTAGGGGTCAAGGCACTTGCTAACCCAGTTGTGGCCCTTCCACTGCATTGGGATGGCAGGATGGGGGCCTTTTTCAGCTTAATTTTGGCTTGGTTGTTGTGTGGGTAGTGCTGGGCTTGTGGTACTTGCCTATACTGGTTGTGCCTTGTTCTCTGCATGGGTTGGGTGGGGCTTGGGCACTCATCTGGCCCTATTATAGCTTGGGTTCCTTGCATGGTGGGTGGAACATGGGGCACTCAGACATCCTGGTTACAGTGCAGGATGGACAGCATAAGCCCTCTAGTGCTAGCAGCCTAGAGGAAGAGTGTCAAAAATGGTTCCCATTGTCTTTTCAGGATGGGCAACACAAGCCCTCTGGTGCTAACAGCCTAGAGGAAGAGCATCAAAAATGGTTCCCTTTGCCTTTTTCAGCAGCAAGTTGAAGTGAGATTGCAAAAAATAACATCTTCCAGTGCTGCTGCTCCATGATAAAGTCCCAGCAGTTTTCTGCCTCTTTGGAAGCTGCTTAAAATTAGTAAATGGGTCTTTGTCACTTATGGTCTAGATACTTTTCAGTCTGTTGCTTTGATGATATCAGGACAAGTGGGTTTGCACACAAAGAGTGGGATCTTTGTTCCCTATAGTTCTATGATTCTCCTGGTCTTAATTTCTATTGATTTTTCAAAACCAGACATTTTGGGGTATCATCTCTCTGGTGGTAGCTCCCAAAGTTAGGATGACTGATGATTAGGTATAATCTCTTCACTCCTCAAGGGAGAGTTCCATACTTTTGGGATTCCTCCTGATTGTTACCATCTGTGAGGTAGAGTCCTGGGCAAGACCATTTATCTGCTCCCTTACCCTTTTTGATGTGTCTCTTTGTCTTTTTTTGGAGGCACTGTTTATCTGGTTATCAGGTCTTTTTCAGGGGAAAATTGTTCCATATGTAGCTGTACATATTTTGTGTTCATGGGACAAGATGAATTTAGGGCCTACTTATGCTACCATCTTGAACATTCCTCTAGTTTTTGTTTTTTTTTAAGTGTTCTTTTAATGGTCCCCTGTAATGACATTTACCAAATACTATGGCTTTGTTTCCACCCTTAACCCCTTTTGACCTCTTGCACTCATTGGAAATGTGTCTCCTCCCTTAATTTCCCTCAATTTCAACTACTATGGTTTTCTTTTTTCTTTTCCTTTCTAACTACTATTTATCTATCTGCATTTCTGGCACTTCTTCCTCTCATGTCCAACTCAAATTGTTTATGTTCAGTTCTTGGTTCAGTTATTCCACTCTTCTTTACATATTGTTCTTGAGAGAATTCATCTATTATTATGGCTTCAATTTTCACATCTCTGTAAGTATTTCCAAATCTATATCCTTAGAGTATTTTCCCATCCATACTCTTATCTGCTATCTTCTATATTCAACCAATTTCTAAGTTGCAGAGAACAGGAAAAAAAATGGATTTGAGACATAACTTCACTGTTATGTAGCATTTTTTTAAAATTTGGATTAAGTCATATGGAAATAAGAATAATAGTACCTAACCTACGCAGTATAACAAATTGTTTTTAGGTTCAAATGAGAGAGTATGTAAAAAGGTTTTGTAAATTCTAAATCACTATATAAATGTAAGACTATTACTGTTACTACTGCCTTTACATCTTAATTTCTATTGCTCTCATTTTCTTATGTAATTGTTTGTCCCCCTATAGTTATTTTCTTCAAAGCTCAACTTCCCTTATAAACACTGTAACACTTATATTGTTATTTATAGGTTGAGTTGATGTTAATATTGTTTTTTAACCAGACTGAAAGCACTTCACGGACAGGATGAAATATTTTCTATTCATCATAATGCCCAGAACATTGTTTGGCATATATGAGATGATTAATAAATATTTTTGAGAGATTAACTTTGAGATATTATCAGGACAAGTCATGATTTTGTTATTTTATAGGTTGAAATTTTATGTTTAGAATAAGTTGGGGTATTCAATAGAATTATCCATGTTTATTTATTTGTTTCCTATGTCAATAAATATTTCTTGAGCAAATATTCTGTTTTAAACACTGTTCAGGATAATGGAGATACCCAGACACATGCTTATTCCTGCCATACAACTTAAACTATTCCCTCATAAAATGAGGATGCCAGTAGCTGGTCTTGAAACTAGTCTTCCCTGAAAATAGGAACACTCAAAATATCACATAAGTATTCCACTTTTACATTCTTTTTTAATTTGCTTTATTCCTGAAAACTAGAAAAGTAGGCCTTCAGAAAAGTATTTCATAAATTTTAACATTATTTAAGATGAAAATGATGATTAAAAAAAGAATACACAATGGAATATTACTCAGTCATAAAACAGAATGAAATCCAATGGCATGGATGGAGCTAGAGTGTATTATGCTAAATAAAATAAGTCAGTCAGGGAAAGACAAATGCCATATGATTAAAATCCACATGTGGATTGAGCAAAGGGAGGAAAAATTGTCAGAAAGGCAAACCAAGAAACAGATTCATAACTATGGAGAACAAACTGATGGTTACCAGAGGAGAGGTGGGTGGGAGAATGTGTTAAATAGGTGATGGGGATTAAGAGGCGAACTTGTTGTGATAAACACCAGGTGTTGTACGTAACTGTTGAATCACTAGACTGTACAACTGAAACTAATATTACACTGTATGCTAACTAACTAGAATTTAAATAAAGACTTAAAAAAAGAATAGAGAATTCTCTTCTCTTGATAATAGCTATCTATCAAAAACTTATAGAAAATTTCATACTTTCCCATTAAGTCAACACACATTAAGATCAAGAATAAGGTTAGGATACACCAAAGATGTCTTTGATTCTTCTTTTTCTTTCACAACCTTTGTTGGATCTGATTGACTCAAAAAATATCTAAAATATGACCACCTCTCATCAATTGCTACCAACTTGGTCAGCCAGCTATATCTCTTCTGTAGAAAAAGTACATCACAAAATGTCACTCCTCTGCTTAAAAGTTTCAATGAAGGGATGCATAGCTCTTTTTGGGAGTGATTGAAATGTTCTGAAACTTGATTGTGGCAGTAGTTTGACAAGTATAGATATGCATTTATATATGTGATATATATATATATATATATATATATATATATATATATATATATATATATATGTATATAAACTCAGCAAGTTATCCATTTAAATGGATGCAGTTTATTGAACATCAACATAATTAATAAAGATTATGTTTAGGATTGACAGTGTTAAATTAAACCTAAAGAAACAAACTAACTTGCAAAAAAAAAAACCTTTAATATTTCACCATGTCACTCAGAATAAGTGTGAAATTTTCACAATTGCCAACAAAGTCCTAGATAACTTTCTCTCTGATCTCATCTTATTTTCCTCATCATCAATCTGACCTAGCCCCTTTGGCCATCTTGCTGTTCTTAGAACATCCCAGGAATATTTAGGTTCTTGCCCTGATATACCCCTCTACCTAGAATATTATTTCCTTAGATTTACACATGGCTAATTCTCTCTTTCAAATATTTTCTCAAATGTCAATTTCTCAAGGAAGCTAATATAACCAATTATTTAAAATTGCAGCAAATCCCACCCCCTGCACTCCAATCCTTACCTCATCTATATTTTTTCTATAGAATTTGCTACCTTCAATTGTATAATTTAATTATGTTTATTGTGTATATCCTCTAGTAGAATGTAATCTCTGTGAGGGCAAAACTCTCTGTTCTGTTCACTAATATATCTCAAATTCTGAAGAGAGTGGGTGGCACTCAATATTTATTGAATAAGTAATTAGTATGACATTTATTAGAAAATTAGCAAGAAATGAATAAAAAAATGCTGGGCAGTTTTAAAAATCCAGATGATCCTGGATAGTGTAATTTTTAGTGTTCCCAGTTCATTCATTCATTCATTCATTCATTCAAAAAGGGTAAAAAAAAGCTATCTGTCAAAAGGCTATCTATCAAGGTGATATTTGACCTGGATCATGAAAGATAAGAAATATTTTGAAAGGCAAAGATAGTGGGGAAGTTTCTATCCAAAAACACCCAACCAGTTACTAGGAGAGCCAGTCTATGAAGTTACATCACTAGATACAAAAATAACAGAATGATATTGAAAAGATGATATTAACCGAAGTAAAACACAGAATTTCCAGGCAGAATCCAAAGTGAATAGTGAGAGGGACACAGGGTTGCCAACTGACATAGTAAGCATAATGGAAGTCTACGGGGCATAAAAGCAGCAGAAGGTTGTGATGCTTCTACATGACCTTTTTTTTTTAATTCTAAACTATAAATTGAATGGAAAGAAGGCCTTTGGTTTTTTAATAATGGAGTTTCAAAAGACTTTTTCTTGCCTATTGTATAACTGTTGATATGCTGTTGCTTTACTGTGCTTCAAACATGCAACTACTCCACCTATCTCCCCTCACTCACCATTAGTTTTTTTTTTTTTTTTTTTTTTTAAGATTTTATTTATTTGACAGAGAGAGACACAGCGAGAGAGGGAACACAAGCAGGGGGAGTGGGAGAGGGAGAAGCAGGCTTCCTGCAGAGCAGGGAGCCCGATGCGGGGCTCGATCCCAGGACCCTGGGATCATGACCTGAGCCGAAGGCAGACGCTTAACGAGTGAGCCACCCAGGCGCCCCCACTCACCATTAGTTTTGATTTCTACTTGTTGACATTTGGATGTCAAGAGCAAACTCGAATTCCAAGATCTCCCTTCCTTAGACAATGTTTCATTTTCTGGAAAGTTCCAGAAACTCAAAACTCTTTCCTGTATGGAAAAAATTCCACCACTTACTTATTATTCCCTGAATTGTCAAAATAATTTCTTATTAAGGTATTACAAGCTTAATTTTGATTACTGTCTTAATTCAGGTTGCTATGACAAATGCCATAGACTGGGTGGCTTAAACAACACATATTTCTCACAGTTTGGTGGCCAGAAGTCCACAGTTACGGTACAAGCATGGTTGAGTTCTGGTAAAGAAACTCTTCTTGGCTTTTAAACACCGCTTTCTTGATGTATTCTTGCATGGCATAGAAAGAGCTCTGGTCTCTTCATTCCCTTATAAGAGCAATAATCCCATCATGGGGACTCTACCCTTATGACCTCATCTGAACCTAGTTACCCCCTATAAGTCTCTATCTCCAAATATCATCACATGGGGGGTTAGGGCATCAAAATATGAATTTTAGGGTGCCTGGGTGGCTCAGTTGGTTAAGTGACTGCCTTCGGCTCAGGTCATGATCCTGGAGTCCCGGGATCGAGTCCCGCATCGGGCTCCCTGCTCGGCTGGGGGTCTGCTTCTCCCTCTGATCCTCTTCCCTCTCATGCTCTCTGTCTCTCATTCTCTCTCTCTCAAATAAATAAATAAAATCTTAAAAAAAAAAATATGAATTTTAGGAGAACACAAATATTCAGTCCACAGCAGTTACCCTTCAAGTGTTAACTACAGTTTAACTGAAGCATTTAAAAAATCTAAAAGCCAAGGGGCACCTGGGTGGCTCAGTCAGTTAAGGGTCAGACTCTTGGTTTCAGCTCAGGTCATGACCTCAGAGACCTGAGATCGAGCCTTGCAGCAGATTGCTTGTCCCTCTTCCTCTGCTCCTCCCACCTCTCTCTCTCTCATAAAGAAATAAAATCTTAAAAAAATGTCTTAAAGCCAAAATATAAATGAATGAATTTCAAATGTTTGGATTTGGGGTAATGTGAAATGCTTTAGAAAGTGGCATTTCTTTTTTTTAATTTAATTTAATTTTATTATGTTATGTTAGTCACAATGTAATGTAACATTGTAATGATGTTACATCATTAGTTTTTGATGTAGTGAAACAATGAATCATAGAAAGTGGCATTTCTAGTGCTTCTCCCAAATCACAATGTATAAATGAAAGTTATCCACCTATATTTAAGGCTTGACACAGTTAACACTTCATCTTAATTATTTGGGAAGCATCATGATGTAGAAAAAAATACTGAACTGTAAATCAAGAGTGTTAGTGATATGACGTTTCTGAGAGTAAATGATACTCATAACTAATGGCCAAGAAATAGAAATATAATTTATACAGGAGGAAATAAGTATAAGAAACAAAATTATTAAAAAAATATTGACCATGGTTAGTAATCAAAGCAATCTTATGAGATAATTTCTCATTTAATAATGAAATAAAAATAAAATGATGTATACCTAAAATATATAAATATTAAAAATTTTATATGTATTATATATGTAAAATATCTTACATGTATATCTTACATACTTTAGGGATGGTGGCACATTTATTCACTGCTGACTGCAAAAGAGGAACAATATAAACTGGTTCAACCTTCCTCTAGAATTATATGGAACTATGAAGGAAGAGTCATAAATGAAGCAATACTATTTGACTCATAATCTCAATACTTAAAATGTATTGTAATAAAAATATCAGCAGAAGGAAAAACAAACTCTTGGAACAAAGACTGATTGCAATACTGTCTATAACAGAAAAACTTTGGAATTAAGCTAAATATATACAATTAGGAGAATGGTTTAGTAAAATATAATACATATAATAGTATGCATTCATTGAAATGATAATTATAAAACCTTGATAATTAAAGGGAAAAGTTAAGAGACTGAAACAGGAAAAAATACTATGGGATCACAACTAAGCAAAAATCTGCATGTTTGTGAACAAAGATAGACAGTGATAGGCAAATATGAATATAATTACATTAATGTGGTAGAATTTGGAATGACTATCAGTTATTTTAAATATATTTTGTGTTTTTATATTATATTATCAATTTTAAATGTTCTAGTCCTTTAAAATAGTTGTGAGATCTTTGACACATAATGTACATTGATAGGACTTGGTTCCTACACAAATGCTAGTTGTAGGATGAATATTCAGTACTTCTCATCTTTTAATGAACATTAGGATCACTCAGGGAAGTTGTTGAACATGCAAATTGCTGATTCCATCTCAGACTTTGACTTAGTAAGTCTGGGGTAGGGTTCAGGGACCTGCATTTTTAATAAGAAATAAAAATGATATCCAAGTTCCCTTTCACTTATGACACTATGTGTTTTGGTGTGGTCTCTCAAAAAACAGGAACTCTCTATAATTAAGATAAATAAAATTTCCCTTTTTCTTTTCTTTTCTTTCTTTCTTTTTTTTTTTTTACTTTATTTCTCAGCCTGAAGCAAAGTGGATTCATAAGCTGCTTTAAAAAACAACTGAGCACTTGGTTTCACAGAATGGCCTTACCACAGTAAAGACTGGCTACTCTCAGATGAGCATTTCTACTTCTGTGGAACTGTAAGAAATAAAAACAAGTCTTCCATGAGTCCCAGGAGCTGATTTTTTCATATAATTTATAGAGGTGATTTTAGAGTTATATGTTTTATTTATTAAGTACTTGAACTACTCAAGCCAAATTGCTGTAGCATTTTACCCCATGTTCTGAAACTTTAATTTGGAAACCATATCTGAGTTTAAGTGAAAACTTAACAATATTCCTTTGGATACCCTATCATGTTTTGTTTTATCTATCTTTTACTTAGCATCAAGAAAAAGTAAACAAAGAATGGAGGGAAGGAACCAGATATTTTACGCCCTTAAAAGAAATAGAGAGCTATATGTAGACAGTAACCACCACTTCTCCATACATATACAGACCTCTAAATGTAATCATTTACCTTTAGACACTTTTTTTAGCTTATCACTTTACTTAATAATAAGCTGCAAGTTACCCTGAAAGAATAATGCACATTTGTCAATTATTTTACATTTTCCAGAAATATGCTTGTCACATTTATTCCTGAGAGCAAGAAAGGGGTGTGAAAAGAAAGAGGATATATTGGATAGATGGATAGATAGATGATAGATAGATGATAGATGATAGATAGATAGATAGATAGATAGATAGATAGATAGATAGATAGATGATAGATGTCTTAGTCTGTGTACAGACTGATATAACAAAAATACCATAAACTGGGTAGTGCATAAACAACAAAAATTTATTTCTCACAGTTCTGGAGGCTGGGTAGTCTGAGATGAAGGCATCAAAAAGTTCAGGGTCTTGTGAGAGCCCACTTTCTGGTTCATAGACCTCCTTTCTCACTTACATAGTGGAAGGGGACTAGGGAGCTCTGGGTCCTCTTTTATAAAAGCACTATTTCTATTTCTGAGGACTGTACTCCCCCAAAGCCCCAAAAGGTCCTACTTTTGGGGTATTAGGCCCCACCCGAATACCATCACATTGGGAATTAGGATTTTAACATACGAATTTTGGGAAAAGACAAACATCCAATCTATTGCAATGATGAATATACAGATAGAGTTATAGACAGATATAAATATGAAGACCTTCTTCATTGCATCCAGTCTGCTTTCTGCCTTTTGTTATAATCTTGACTTCTATTTACTCAGATTTCAGATCCAATTCGTAAAGAGGTGTCATTTTTCTAACCCATTTGATAAACTTACACATGTCCTAAGTGACACATAAAAGTCTTTTTATTGCAACATTGTAAATAGGAAAACTTTAAAAACAATCCAATTATTTGTTAATAAGTGATTGGTTGAATATATAACAGTACTTCTTTGCAATGGAATGACATGTGGATGTGAAAAGGGATAAAGAAACTCTATGTAGTGGGATGGAAAGATCTCTGACTTAAGTTTTAGTGAAAAAAAAAAAATCAAGGTGAATAACAGAGTATATGCTGTATGAGCTATGGTATTTTTTAAAAAGCAGGAAAAGAAAGTGTGTGTGTGTGTGTGTGTGTGTGTGTGTGTGTGTGTGTGTGTATTTACCTGTCATTGCTTAAAGAAACTCTGGAAGGAAACAAAATAAAATAATAAAAACAATTACCTATAAATAACAAGTGATGTTGGAGAAATAAATAAATGAGAAACAGGGATGAAATTAGACCCAATACTGATATTCATCCAGTATGCAAAGATAGATCTATAATTATTGGTAAAATACTTCCAAAACAGTTGGTAAATGGCAGCTACACAGTTCACCCTCCACCTGAAATGTCTCTTTGGCCTTCTCCCCTAGAACACCAGTGATCCTCCAGGATTTCAAAGCTAAGGCATAATGAAAAGTGTAAAATACTTATTAAGCGAAACTGGTGAAGACTAAAAGAGAAAAGGAGAAATAGTAGGTAGGGAGAAACTTCAGATTACCATGCAGTTCTGACCCACATTAAAGGAGAAAGATAAAGGAAAGCTGGGAAGGAAGAGCCTCAGACTATGCTCAGAGAAAGGCTCAACCAGACCAGTGAGGAGTCCCAAACAAATACTGCTCTTTAGAGGAGTCTGTGTTGTTAAGCAATATCCTGGACTTAGTACACCCACAGTGCTAAATCACTAGCTGGGAGCAATCCAGTGAAAGAGTAGCCCTGGCTTACACACTGGTGAATCTCAAATTTGCAGTAGCTTGAGGCTATCAAGTAACTACACTCTTCAGAGCAGAAACTTTCTTGAAGTGAGATCTAATCAGCAAACTCCCATAACTGTCACTACACAGATCCACTCCTATCTGTACTCACTCCTCCAAAGTTCCTGTGGGCTTCTCCTTAGGTGAAACTTAAAAGAAATGGAAAAATGATAGCTTCATCACTGCTGTTAATCTTAGGGCCACAAGTGGATGACCTCCTACACTGTCCAGTCTTTCCCCTCATCTTCAGCTATTGCTTCTATAGGTCTTGCTGCCTTACCTGGTGATATGATTTCAAACTGGATTCCTGAAGGGTCTGAGCCCCTAATAATCATACTTCTTTCAAACCTCATTCATAGTAAAAATTGGGCAAGGGAGTCCAAGTGGATCATGTGGCTCCCACAGATATTCCGTTTTTCTTATATTGTGCAAAAGAACTCTACCTCTTCTTGCTCATCAGGTTAAATTACCCTGTCAAGGTGGTAACTCTTCTTCACAACAGCTGACCTCTAGACAAAAGGAATCCAAACTTCACAACAGCTGGCCCCTAGACATAAGGAGTTCAAAGTTCCCTGGCAGCAGCCATAACCTGTACTTCAATGGGACTATTACTATATCCCTGGCAAGAATATGTCCCTTTGGGGGGAATTAGGATCTATAACACTGCACTGGCCAGAGCTGATGCAACAAGAAGAACACAAGCCCCCAGTGAGCCATTGCAAGTGATGGTAAGTAAGGCCACTCCTGAGGATATCCCTTGATATCTAAGCACATGTGCTTTCCCTATTCAAGACACAACATTATATAGAAGTTGCTGTTTTCATGCATACATTGTATCTTAAAGAATGACACTCAGTTTTGCAGTGTTGCCTCCAACCTAACACTTTATTGGGCCTTCAGTAAATCATTCAAGCTCTTTCTGAGGGCAGCTGCTTCTTGATAGTGCAATATGTAATTTACCAGTGAATCTCTTGGTCAGAAATTCACTCCCACACCTCCTTTCCTGTGAAGTGAATCCTCTAGTTGGATGCTATACTCCTTCAAGATCATCCCTGAGTGTGGCTGTAATGTAGGTGCCATATATTTATAGCTTGAACCTACATACCGAACCAACTTATTTATAAACCAAATTCAGGCTTTCTCTCCTCATTCAAATATTCATACATGCAAGCTGAGGGAAGGTAAGTATGTTGGATGACATAGGGGTCTATGTAACCTATTCATACAATTTATTTATAATCTCTGGTTCTGCCTGGACTTGATCCCAGAATGACCATGTCCTTTTTATGATGGATAGCTACTGGGCCAGCATGACTTCTTGATTTGGTAGGTCCAACAGAATCTGGCTTATAATTGGCAGTTCTGGATTCATAATCATTTGGTGCCCCATTGTATAGCATTTTTTCTCTATTATGGCCCAGGACCATGTCAAGAGCTGTCTGTCAAAGGACATATAATTCTCAAACATAAATGGCATGGACTTCAGAATCCCAAGGACTTGCATTGAGATTCTCACACTGGAACCTGCCATAAGCTCCACCTTGCACCTTTCCTTATCACTGACACCTCCAAAACCATAGTGTTTTCTTTATTATGTGCCACAAGCAGCAGGTCTACTGACACCACAACTCGGACTTGCTGTCAAGCCCTTTTCAGTTTGAAGGTCCCACTGAAATCTGTCACCCTTTAGTGTAACCCAGTAAATCAAATGGAGCGGTATTCTTAGGTGTAGAATATGTTGCTCCAGAATCCAAAGAAGCCCATCAAACATCGTATTTCTTTCTCTTCAGTAATAAATGCAAGATATAGCATTTTTTTTTCTTTTCTGTAGAGGGAGCAATGTCTCAGCATGTTTTTGACTGCTGGACAAAAATTTTGGTGAAATTGCAAGTTCCTGAATATTTCTAGGATTTATCTTCCATTCCTTGAAATAAATGTGCCTTAATAAAGCCTTCTAGCATATTATTCACATTTTTTATTATCCTGCCTCATCAGCATAATGCCATTGATATAATATTCTATGGGGTATCCAGGTTTTCCAGAATATTTTGGACTATGTTATGAAAAAGAACGGGAGATTTAATATAGCCCTGAGCAAAACAATAAATGAATATTGTCTGTCTCATATGAATGAAAATGGTTTTCTGTTTCTCTTTTCTGATTAAATAGAAAATAATTAGTTGCCAAAATCAGTGTATTTGAGGTCTTACTAATTTGATCTAGCAATGTTATCATGTCCAGCAGAATAACTGCAATTGGGGATACTACCTGGATGAGCTTGTAGTAGTTTATAGTCATTCTCCATGATTCATCCAGTTTCCTCAGTAGCCAGACTGGAAAATTAAGCAGAGATATGAATGGGACTGTCTTTCCTATATACTTTAGCTCTTTAAAAGTAGTATAAATCATTGCCAAATGGATCCAGGGATGCTATATATATTTTAATTTTCTCCTGGTGGGTGGAGGAAGTTTCAAAGGTTTCCACTTGATTTCATTACTATAAAAGCTCCTACATTACAGTCCATGGAATACATAGAGGGTGACTCCAACTGCCAAGTATGCAACTGGAAATGATACAATTAGAAGTTGAGGAAATGACCAGTGGGTGGGTTTGCAAGATCCATTAGACTCATAGTAGCTGAACCATAAGAAAGACTATTACCTGTTCACATGTACTTGTTTTCTAGGGTAGCCTAGCAGAGTAGCAGGTACCTAAGCTACCACAAACTGAGTGGCTTGAGTCACAGAAATTTATTCTCTCACCATTATAGAGGCTAGAAAAACAAAATCAAGGTGTTGACAGAGCTTGTTCCTTCTGAGGACTATGAGGGAAGGACTCTCCTTGGCTTGTAGATGGCTGCCTTCATATTCACATGGTATTCTCCCTCTACACATGTCTCTGTGTCCAAATTTCCCATTTTTATAAGGCACATGTTACATTGGATTAGGATCTATCCCAATGACCTCATTTTAACTTGATTATCTCTGTAAAGACCCTCCTTCCAAGGTCATGTTCTGATGTATTGAAGGTTAGAATCTCAACATATAAATTTTGGGGACACAATTCAACCCATAACACCTCTAAGTCCTTACTGGGAATACCATGATGGTGATGTTTCAGTTCTCTGGATATCAATGTCAAGTCAGATACTGTGTCCAATAGTCATCAAAGTATCTGGGTATTCTCCCTTCCCCAATGTACAGACACTCAAGTAAATGGCTCTAGGTCCTATGAAGAAAGTACTTTTTAAAATATTATTGACTCTATTCTCTATGCTGTACTCTTCATCTGCGTGACTTATAACACAGATGTGTAAGTTTACAGTTGTAAATCCTCTTCAACTATTTTACCTATTAACAGAAATATTTTTTCAAATTGCATTTTAATATCCTTTTATTCCACAAAATAAAAGTATTATTATATACTCCATATTTATAAATAATTTTTCATTTTTGGCCAAATCTTCATTTTTCAAGTTCTTTTTTTTTTCTTTTTTAAATTTTTTGGGAAAAAATAAAAAAATAAAATAAAATAAAATTTTTTGAGTATGGTTGACACAATGTTACATTAGTTCGAGGGGTACAACACAGTGATACAATAAGTTTATACATTGTGCTATGCTCATCACAAGTATAGCTACCATCTGTCACAATACAATGCTATTACAATATCATTGACTATATTCCTTATGCTGTGCCTTTTATTACCATGACTTATTTGTTCCATAACTGGAAGGCTGTATCTCCCAATCTTCTTCACACATTTTGCCAATCCCACTCCCTTCTCCCCTCTGGCAAACACTGTTTTTTTTCTGTGCATTTATTGGTCTGATTCTGCTTTTTGTTACTCTTATGTTGTTTAGATAACATATATGAGTGAAATCATATGGTATTTGTCTTTCTCTAATTGATTTATTTCACTTAGCACAATATCCCGTAGTTCCATACATATTGTCCCAAATGGCAAGATCTCATACTTTTTTTATGGTTGTGTAATATTTTACTATATATGTGTATATATATATATATATATATATATATATATATATATATATACCATATGTATATGTATATACCACATCTTCCTTGTCCAATCATCTATCCATGGACACTTAGGTTGCTTCCACATCTTGGCTAATATAAACAATGCTGTAATAAACAAATATATTTTGCATATATATTTTTGAATTAGTGTTTTTGTTTTCTTTTGGTAAAAACCCAGTGGTAGAATTAATGGATAATATGGTAGTTCTATGTTTAATTTTTTGAGGAACTTCCATATTGTTTTCCACAGTGGCTGTACCAATTTATATTTCCACCAACAGTGTACAAGGGTCTCTTTTTCTCCACATCATTGCCAACACTTGTTATTTCTTTTTTATTTTAGCCATTCTAATGAGTTCTAACATCTTGTGGTTTTGATTTGCATTTCCCTGATGATTAGTGATATTGAGTCTCTTTTCATATGTCTGTTGATAATATGTATGTTTTCTTGGAAGAAAAAATGTAGATTCAGGTCCTCTGCCCATTTTTAATCAGATTATTTGGGGTTTTTTTGGTGTTGTTTTATAAGTTCTTTATATATTCTGGAGATTAACCCCTTTTCAGATATATGATTTGCAAATATTTTCTCCCATTCAGTACTATGCCTTTTTGTTTTGTTGATGATTTCCTTCACCATGCAAAAGTGTTTTGTTTTCATGTACTTTTAATAGTTTATTTTTGCTTTTGTTTCCTTTACCTTAGGAGACATATCTAGAAAAAAAATGTTGCTATGACCTATGTCAGAGAAGTTATGTCTGTATTTCTTCTAGGATTTTTATGGTTTCAAATCTCATATTTAGGTCTTTAAAACATTTTGAGATTATTTTTGTGTATGATATTAGAAACTGATCCAGTTTTATTCTTTAATATGTAACTGTCCAATTTTCCCAGCACCTTTCATTGAAGATGCTGTCTTTTCCCCATTTTATATTATTGTCTTATTTTTTGTAGATTAACCATATACTTGTGTTTATTTCTGGAGTATCTATTCTGTTCTATTGATCTATGTGTGTATTTTTGTGCCGTTTTAATTACAACAACTCTATAATATATCTTAAAATCTAGAATTGTGATTACCACCAGCTTTGTTCTTTCTCAAGATTGCTTTGCCTATTCATAGGTGTGTTTGTGATGGCATATAAATTTTAGTATTATTTAATCTAGTTCTGTGAAAAAATGATGTTGGTATTTTGATAGGGACTGCATTGAGTCTTCAGACTGTTTTCACTAACATGGACATTTTAACATTATGATTCTTCTAATCAATGAACATGGAATATCTTTCCACTTATTTATGTCATCTTCAATTTCTTTCATCAATATTTTCTAGTATTCAAACTACATGTCTTTTGCTTCCCTGGTTAAGTTTTTCCTAGCTATTTTATTATTTTTGGTGCAATTGTAAATTATATTGTTTTTGGATTTTTTTTCCTGCTCCTTTGCTTATTGGTGTATAGAAATCCTATTGGCTGTTTATATTAATTTTGTATACTGCAAATTTATTGAACTCATTTATTAGTTCTAGTAGTATTTAAGGTGGGGCCTTTAGGATTTTCTATTTATAGAATCAATTCTGTCATCTACAAAGAGTTGCGATTTAACTTATCTTTTACCAATATGGGTGCCTCTTATTTCTTTTTCTTATCTGATTGCTGTCTATAGGACTTCCAGTACTATGTTGAATAAAAATAGTGAAAGTGAACATCCTTGTCTTTTTCCTGATCTTAGAGGAAAAGTTCTCAGTTTTTTTTTTTTTCTTTTTTCAAGTTCTCAGTTTTTGCCATTGAGTATGTTAGCTGTGGGTTTTTCATACATTTTAATTATGTTGAGGTGTGGTCCTTCTATACCCACATAGTTGAGAATTTTTATCATGAATGGATGCTGTACTTTGTCAAATGGTATTTTTACATTTATCAATATAATAATATGCTTTTAATCATTTGTCTTGTTAATGTGATATATCAGATTGATTAATTTGCAATAATTAAACCATCCTTGTGTACTCAGAATAAATCCCATTCCATCATGATGTATAATTCCTTTAATGTATTGTTTAATCTGGTTTGTTAATATTTTGGTGAGTAGTTTTACATCTATGTTCATCAGAGATATTGGCCTGTAGTGTTTTTTTCTTTAATCGTGTCTTTAATCTGGTTTTAGTACAGGTTAATGCTGGACTCATAAAATGTATTTGGAAGCTCTCCTTTCTTTTTTTTTTTGTTTTTTTGTTTTTTTTGTTTTTTTGTTTTTTGTTTTTTGGAATACATTGAGGTGAATAGCTATTAACTCTTCCTTAAATGTTTGGTGGAATTCACCTGTGAATCCATCTGGTCCTGGACTTTTATTTTTACTTTTTTGGTCATTTTTTGATTGTTGGTTTAATTCATTACTAGTAATTTGTCTGTTGAAATTTTCTATTTCATCTTGATTCAGTGTTGAAAGATTGTACCTTTCTAGAAATCCACTCATTTCTTCTAGGTTGTGCAATTTGTTGGCATATAATTTTTTGTAGTATTCTTTTATAATCCTTTGTATTTCTGTGGTTTCAGTTGTTATTTCTCCCCTCTTATTTCTGATTTTATTTTTTGGGTCCTTTCTCTTTTTTTCTTGATGAGTCTGGCTAAAGGTTTATTAATTTTGTTTATCTTTTCAAAGAATCAGCTCTTGGCTTCATTGATTTTTTTTCTTGTCTTTTCATTTTCTTTAGTCTTTATGTTATTTATATCTGCTTTGATCTTTATTTAATTCTTACTCACTTTGGGCTTTGTTCTTTTTTTGCCATGTTGTTTATGTGTAAGATCAGATTGATTATTTGAGCTTTTTCTTGTTTCTTGAGGTAAGCCTGTACCACTGTCTATTTCCCTCTTAGAACTGATTTTGCTGCATCCCAATGATTTTAGATCATTGTGTTTTTATTTTCATTTGGCTTCTTATATCTTTTTTTAATTTTTTCTTTGATTGCTTCATGGGCCATTGTTGTTTAGTGTCATGTTGTCTAGCCTCTATGTGTTTATGGGGCATTTTCCAGTTTTTTTTTTCTTGTGATTGATTTCTTATTTCATACCATTGGGGTTGAAAAAGAGGCATGATATGATGTCAATCTTCTTAAATTTATTAAGACTTGTTTTGTAGCCTAACATGTGATCTATCCTGTATAATTTTCCATGTGCTCTTGAAAGTACTATGCATTCTGTTGGTTTTGGATGGAAGGTTCTATATATATCTGTTATGTACATCTGGTCAATGTGTAATTCAGACACTGTTTCCTTATTGATTTCCTTCCTGGATGATCTATCCATTGATGTAAATGAGACATTAGAGTCCCCCACTATTATTGTATTACCATCAATTCTTTCTTTATGTCCATTAATATTTGCTTTATGTACTTAGGTGCATCATTATTCAGTATGTAGAGGCTTAAAATTATTTTATCTTTTTGTTTGATCCCTTTGTCATTATGCGATGCCTTTGTCTCTTGTTACAGTCTTTGTTTTAAAGTTTATTTTTCTTTTTTTTTAATTAATTAATTAATTTATTTATTTGAGACAGACAGAATGAGAGAGAGAGAGCACATGAGAGGGGGTAGGGTCAGAGGGAGAAGCAGGCTCCCCGCTGAGCAGGGAGCCCGATGCGGGACTCGATCCAGGGACTCCAGGATCATGACCTAAGCCGAAGGCAGTCACTTAACCAACTGAGCCACCCAGGTGCCCTAAAGTTTATTTTTTTCTGATATAAGTATTGCTACTTTGATTTTTCCTTCATTTCAATTTGCATGGTATGTGCTTTTCCATAGATTCACTTTTAGTCTGTATGTGTCTTTGGATGTGTGGTGAGTCTCTTGCAGGCAGCATATACATTGGTCTTGTTGTTTTATCCATTTTGACAACCTATGTCTTGGGATTGGAACATTTAGGCCATTTATATTTAAAATTGTTATCAATAAGTATGTACTTAGTGCCATTTTGTTCATTGTTTTTCTTGTCATTTTTGCAGTTGTTCTCTGTTCCTTTTTTCTTCTCTTGTTCTTTGTGATTGATGAGTTTCTGTGGTGTTCTGTTTGTCTTTCTTTCCCTTTTTTTGCATTTCTATTTGTGGTTACAGTGAGGTTCATATATAACATCCTAAGTATATAACAGTCTATATTAAGTTGATAATTTAAGTACAATCACATTTCTAAGATTTTTTTACTCCCTCCTTCATGTTTTATGTATATGCTGTCATATTTTTACAACTTTTTGTTCATAGTTTTCTTATGTTTAATAATGACCATTTATTTTCCACTTAGAAAAGTCCCTTTAACATCTCTTATAGGGCTGGTTTAGAGGTGATAAACACTTATAATTTGTGTTTTTTCTAGGAAACTTCTCTCTCCTTCATATCTGAATGATAACCTTATCAGGTAGAATATTCCTGATTGTAGAGCTTTCCTATCAGCACTTTGAATATACCATGCCACTAACTTCAGCTTGCAAATTTTCTGCTGGAAAATCAGCTGCTAGTATTAAGGGTTTCCCTTGTAGGTAATGTTTTGCTTCTCCCATGCTGCTTTTAAAATTATCTATTTATCTTTAAACTTTGACATTTTTTCAAGTATTAATATTCTTTTTCTTTTATTATGTTAGTCACCATACAGTACCTCAGTAGCTTTTGATGTAGTGTTCCATGATTCTTTATTTGTGTATAACACTCAGTGCTCATTACAACATGTGCCCTCCTTAATACCCATCACCAGGCGACCCCATCCCTCCCTCCCCTCTGAAACCCTCAGATTGTTTCCTGGAGTCCATAGTCTCTCATGGTTCATCTCTCCCTCTGATTCCCCCCCCCCACTTCAGTTTTCCCTTCTTTCTCCTAATGTTCTCCGTGCTATTCCTTATGTTCCACATATGAGTGAAACCATATGATAATTGTCTTTCTCTGCTTGACTTATTTCACTTAGCATAATCCCCTCCAGTTCCATCCATGTCGATGCAAATAGTGGGTATCCATCCTTCTGAAGGCAGAGTAATATTCCATTGTATATATGAACCACATCTTTTTCATCCATTCATCTGTTGAAGGGCATCTCAGCTCCTTCCACAGTTTGGCTTTTGTGGCTTTGACATTTTAATTATGTGTCATCATGTGGTCTTCCTTGAGTTCATCTTATTTGGAACTCTCTGTGCTTCTTTGAACCTGAATGTATATTTTCTTCCCTTTGTTAGGGAAGTTTTCAGTTATTATTTCTTCAAATAAATGTTTTGTACTTTTCTGTTTCTTCTTCTTCTGGGACTGCCCTAATGCAAATGCAAATGTTTGTTCACTTGATGTTGTCCATGAGATCCCTTAACCTATCATCATTTTAATTTTTTGTTGTTGTTGCTGTTCAGCTTCAGTACTTTTTATTACCTTGTCTTCTGGATCACTTATACATTCTGAATTACTACTCTACTGTTGATTCCCCCCAGTGTATTTTTATTTTAGTTACTGTATTCTTCAACATTATTGGTTCTTTTTTTTTTTAATATTCTCTGTCTCTTTTCTGAAGGTCTCACTGAGTTATTCCAATGTTCTCTCCACTCCACTGAGCATCACTACAATCATTAATGTAAATTTTTTACTAGGCATTTTGCTTATCTCCTTTTCATTTAGTTATTTTTCTGAGATTTTTTTTTTTTTCTAATCCCTGATTTTGGAGCATATTCCACTGTCTTCCCATTTTTCTTGACTTTCTGTGTTTGTTTCTATGGATTAGGTAGAACAGCTACTTCTCCTAATTTTGATGGAGTTGTCTTGGGTATGGTATCCTCTATGTTGATAGTGTACTCTTGGTGAATTTTTTCTGGCTGGTTGTAACTGTGGCTGGTGTGGCCTAGGGCCCCAGGACCCTCTACACACTGGATGCCCTGGCAGAATAGCTAAACCTGAAGTGGAAACAATTTTTTTGTGGTGTTTGGCTCTCCATGCAACAGTTTCCCTGGCAAGACAGCTAAGGCTAAAGTACTTGCAAGCCCAGGTGTTCAGAGGTTCTACATGCAGAAGGCAACTTGGCAGGATAGCTGAAACTGAATTTGGTATAATCTGGATGTCTTGGTGCTCTTTGTGCAGAGTGTGCCTTGGCAGGGAAACTGGAGTGAGGTGGTGTGTGGACCGGGAAGTTCCTGGGCTCCCTGTACAGAGGGTGACCTGGCAGAATAGCTTAAACTAAATTGGGTACAAACTGGGGGACCTGGGTTTCTACTCACAGAGAATACCTTGGCAGAATAGATAAGCAGAAGTGGAAGTAAACTAGAGTGTTTCAGGGCTCTGCACAGAGAGCTCCCTGGTGGAGTGGCTGGAGCTGAGCCAGTGTACAGACCAAGGGGCCCTGAGGTCCTCCAAAAAGGGCTCCTCTGGCAGGTTAGCTAAAGTTAGAGTGGATGTGGGTGAGTGTGGTATTTGGGCTCTCTACACAAAATGTTCACTAACATGTCAGCTGAAGCTGAAATGGTTGCAAGTTGGCTTGCCCCAGTGTTCTCCACATTAAGAATGAACTGTCAGGACAGTTGAAGCTGATTTTGTTGCAAGACAGTGTGTTCTGAGGTACACAACATAGTAGGTGCTCTGGCTGGGTGACTGGAGACAAGTCCAGTGTAAGCAGGAGTATTCTGGGGCACTCTGTGAGGGTGGCATTTTGGCAGGGTGGTTGGATCTGAAGCAGAAATAAGCCAGGAGGTTCCAGCATGCTCTGTACATTAACAAACCATCTGAAGCCAAAGTGATGTGAGCCTAAAGTGTTCTGGCGTGATTCGTGCCTGTGTCATTTTGGTGTAAAGGTTGGAGGTGTAATGAGCACCAGTGAGAGTGTCCTTCTGGAACCCCCATAATGCAAATGTGTGCACCGCCATGAGGCAACCTTTGTGAGACAACTAAGGCTGGTGTGGGATAGGGGCCTGGAGCTCACTGAGGCAGCATGTTGATTAGGGCACCTAGACCCTGCACAGGTCTACATATTCAAGGTGGATGGGCAGCATGTTTCCGCCAGACCCCTCCACACAGAGAAAGTCTGAAGAGCTCCGCTGTCATTTGCGGGAATTCTAAGGCTAGGTTTTTTTATATGTTAGTTGCTCTTTTTTTAATTCCAGTATAGTTAACATATACTGTTATATCCAGTCCAGGTGTACAATATAGTTATTCAGCAATTCTATACATTACTAAGCGCTCATTATGATAAGTGTACTCTTACTCCTCTTCATCTAATTCACCCATGCACCCCCATCCGCCTCCCCTCTGGTAACCATCAGTATGTTCATTATAGTTAACAATCTGCTTTGTTTGGCTTGTCCCTTTTTATCTTTGTGTGATTTGTTTCTTAAATTCCACATATAAGTAAAATTATATGGTATTTGTCTTTCTCTGAATGATTTATTTCCCTTAGCATGATGCTATATAGATCCATCCATGTTGTTGCATATGACATGATCTCATCATTTTTATGGCTAAGTAATACTCCATTGAATATATAAACCACTTCTTTATCCATTCATCTGTCCATGGACAGTTGGGCTGCTTTCATAATTTGGTTAATGTAAATAATACTGAAATAAACACAGGGGTGCATATATCCTTTCAAATTACTACTTTCATATTCTTTAGATAAATACCCAGTAGTGCAATTACTGCATCATAGAATATTTCTATTTTTAATTTTTTAAGGAACCTCTATACTGTCTTCCACAGTGGCTGCACCAGTTTACATTCCCTCCAACAGTGCATAAGTGTTCCTTTATCTCCACATCCTCCCCAACACTTGTTTCTTGTGTTTTGATTTTAGCCATTCTGACATGGGTGAAGTACAATCTCATTGTGGTTTTGATTTGCATTTTCCTGATGATGATTGATGTTGAGGATCATTTCATGTGTCTGTTGTCCATCTGTATGTGTTTAGAGAAATGTCTGTTCATGACTTCTTCCCTATTTGTTTTTTGGGTGTTGAGTTTTATGAGTTCATTTTTTAATTTTTTTAGTTTTTATTTAAATTCCAGTCAGTTAACAAAGAGTGTAATATTAGTTTCAGATGTACAGTATAGCGATTCAACACTTTCATACAACACCTGATGCCCATTATAAGTGTAATCATTCCCCCATCCACCCCCACCTGCCCTCTGGTAACCATCCATTTGTTCTTTATAGTTAAATCTGTTTCTTGGTTTGCCCCTCTTTTTATTTCCCTTTCCTTATGTGTTTTGTTTCTGAAATTCCACATATGAGTGAAATCATATGGTATATCTTTTTCTCTGACTTAGCATAATACTTTCTAGCTCTATCTATCCACATCATTGCAAGTGGCAAGATTTCATTCTTTTTTTATGGCTGATTTCTTTCTTCATGGGTTTATATCTGGACTGTCTTGTTCCATTGATCTGTGTGTTTATTTTTATGCCAGCCCCATACTGTTTTGATTACTACTATATATCTCACATCTTCTATATTACTACAGCATATACATATACCACATCTTCTTTATACTTTCATCAGTCGATGAACACTTGGGCTGTTTCCATAATTTGGCTATTGTAGATAATGCTGCTATAAACATTGGGGTGCATGTATCACTTTGAATTAGTATTTTTGTATTCTTTGGGTAAATATGTAGTAGTGCAAATTCTGGATCATAGGGTAGTTCTATTTTTAACTTTTTGAGGAACCTCTATACTGTTTTCCAATTGTATAAGTTCTTTATATATTTTGGATACTGACCCTTTATCTGATGTCTTTTCAAATATATTATCACATTCAGTATGTTGTCTTTTAATTTTGTTTCTTGTTTCCTTTGCTGTATAGAAGCTTTTTAATTTGATGAAGTCCCAATAGTTTATTTTTGTATTTTTCCCCTTGCTCAGGAAACATGTCTAGAAAAATGTTGTTATGACCAATGTCAGAGAAATTACTGCCTGAGCTCTCTTCTAGGATTTTTATGGTTTCATGTCTCACATTTCAATCCTCAATTTATTTTGAGTTTATTTTTGTGAATGGTGTAAAAAGTGGTACAGGTTTTTGTTTGTTTGTTTTTTGCATACAGCTGTCCAGTTTACCCAACAACATTTCTTGAAGTGACTGTGTTTTCCCCATTGCATATTCTTGCCACTTTAGTTGAAGATTATTTGACCATATAATCATGGGTTTCTTACCCAATAACATTTCTTGAAACGACTGTGTTTTCCCCATTGCATATTCTTGCCACTTTAGTTGAAGATTATTTGACCATATAATCATGGGTTTCTATCTGGACTTTCTATGCAGTTCCATTGACCTATGTGTCTATTTTTATGCCAGTCCCATACTGTTTTGATTACTACAACTTGTAGTACAACCTAAAATCTGAAATTCTGATATTTCAACTTTGTTTTTCTTTATCAAGATTGATTTGGCTATTCAGGGTCTTTGTGGTTCCATACAAATTTTAGGATAATTTGTTCCAGTTCTGTGAAAAATGCTATTGGTATTTTGAAAGCAATTGTATTAAATGTACAGATTGCTTTGGGTAATATGGATATTTTAATAATATCTGTTATTCCAAACCATGAGCATGGAATATCTTGTTTGTGTTGTCTTCAATTTCTTCAATGTTTTAGTTTTCAAAGTACAGGTGTTTCACCTCATTGGTTAAGTTTATCCCTAGGTATTTTATTACCTTTGTGAAATTGTAAATGGGATTGATTTCTTAATTTCTCTTTCTGATGTTTCATTATTAGTGTATAGAAATGCAAAGATTTCTGCAAATTGATTTTGTATTCCAAGACCTTACTAACTTAATTTATCAGTTGAGGTAGTTTTTTAGTGGAGTCTAGGGTTTTCTCCATACAGTCATGTCATCTTAACATAGTGAAAGTTTTACTTCTTTCTTACCAATTTGAATGCCTTTTATTCCTTTTTCTTATCAGATTGCTGTGATTAGGACTTCCAGTACTGTGTTGAACAGTAGTAGTGAGAGAAGATATCCTTGTCTTTTTCCTAACTTTAGGAAAAAGGCTCTCAGATTCTTCCCATTGAGTATGATGTTAGCTGAGGGTTTATTATATATGGTCTTTATTATGTTGAGGTATGTTTTCTCTAAACTTGTTGAAAATTTTTATGAATGGGTGTTATACTTCGTCAAATGCTTCTTCTGCATCTATTGAAATGATCATATGGTTCTTATCCTTTCTCTTACTGATGTGATGCATCATGTTGATCGATTTTCAAATATTGAACCACTTTGCAACCCAGGAATAAATCCCATGTGACTGTGGTGAATATTTTTTAATGTATTATTGGATTCGCTTTGCTAATATTTTGTTGAGAATTTTTTGCATCTATGCCCCTCAGGGATCTTGGCCTGCAGTCCTCTTTTTTTGTAGTGCCTTTATCTGGTTTTGCTATCATGGTAATGCTGACTTCATTAAATGAATTTGGAAACTTTTCTTCCTCTTCTATTTTTTGAATTTCTTCAAGAAGAACTTATATTAACTCTTCTTTAAATGTTTGGTAGAATTCATTTGTGAACCACCTGGTCCTGGACTTTTGTTTGTTGGATGTTTTTAGATTACTGATTCAACTTTATTATCAGTCATTGGCCTGTTCAAATTTCTATTTCCTTCTGATTGAGTTTTGGAAGATTATATGTTTAGGAATTTATCCATTTCTTCTAAGTTGTTCAACTGTTGCCATGCACAATTCTAAAATATTCTCCTCTAATCCTTTGTATTTATGTGATGTCAGTTATTTTTCCTCTTCCATTTCTGATTTTGTTTATTTGAGTCCATTCTCTCTCTCTCTCTCTTTTGATGAATCTGGCTAAATTTGTTTTCAATTTTGTTGATCTTTTCAATGAACCAGATCCTGGTTTCATTGATCTGTTCTTTTTTTTCTTTTTTTTTTTTAGATTTTGTTTATTCCTGTTCTAATGATTATTATTTCCTTTCTTCTACTGGGTTTGGTTTTTGTCTGTCCTTCATTTTCTAGCTCCTTTAGGAGTAAGGAATAAGGTTGTTTATTTGTGATTTTTCTTGCTTCTTGAGTTAAGTCTATATTCCTATAAACATCCCCTTAGAACCACTTTTGCTATATACCAAACATTTTGGACTATGGTGTTTCATTTTCATTTGTTTCCATGTAATCTTTTATAATTTCTTTGATTTCTTATCTGACCCATTCATTGTTTAGTAGCATGTTATTTAACGTGCATATATTTGTGGTTTTTACAGATTTTTTCTTGTGGTTGATTTTTAGTTTCATATTTTTGGGGTCAGAAAAAGTGTATGGTGTGACTTCAATCTTTTTTTTTTTAATTTATTGAGACTTGTTTTGTTGTCTACTATGATCTATTCTAAGGAATGTTCCATGTGCACTTGCAAAGAATGTGTATTCTGCTGTTTTAGGATGGAATATTCTGAATATATTGGTTAAATCCATCTGGTCCAGTGTGTCATTTAAAGCAATTGTTTCCTTGTTGATTTTCTGCTTAGGTGATCTGTCCATTGATGTAGTGTGGTGCTTAAGTCCCCTACTATTATTGTATTATTATTAATTAGTTCCTTTCTGTTTTTTATTCATTGTTTTATGTATTTGGGTGCTCTCATCTTTAGTGCATAAATATTTACAATTGTGATATCTTCTTGTTGGATTGTCCCCTTCATTATTATACAGCGTCTTTCTTTGTTTCTTTTTACAGACTTTGTTTTAAAGTTTATTTTGTCCAGTGTAAATATGGCTACCCTGGATTTCTTTTGACATCCATTTGCATGGCAAATATTTCTCCATCCCCTCATTTTCTTTTTTTTTTTTTTTTTTTTTTTTTTTTAAGATTTTATTTATTTATTCATGAGAGACAGAGAGAGAGAGAGAGAGGCAGAGGGAGAAGCAGGCTCCCAAGGAGCAGGGAGCCCGATGCGGGACTCGATCCCAGGACACTGGGATCACGACCTGAGCCGAAGGCAGACGCTTAACCATCTGAGCCACCCAGGCGCCCCATCCCCTCATTTTCAATGTGCAGGTGTCTTTAGGTCTAAAATGTGTCCCTTGTAAGCCGCATATAGATGGGTCTTTTTTTTTCCCACTCTGTCATACTGTGTCTTTTGATTAGATTGTTTAGTCCATTTACAGTCAAAGTAATTATCGATATATATGTATTCATTGCCACTGTATTACTTATTTTATTGTTTCTATAGTTTTTCTCTGATCCTTTCTTCTTTTGCTCTCTTTCATGGCTTGCTGGATTTTTTTGGTGATATACTTGGATTATTTTCTCTTTATTCATTGCATATCTATTAGTGGTTTTTGATTTGTGATTATAATTAGGTTTCTATTAACATTTTCTGCACATAGCAGTTTGTTATGTTGGTCGCTTAAGTTTGAAACCATTCCTTACTCCGCTCTCCTTCCCATGTTTTAGGTATATGGCATTGTATTTTATATCCTTTTATTTTCTGAATCCCTTGACTGATTTCTGCAGATATAGTCATGTTTTATACTCTCATTTATAGTCTTTTCATTCCACTCAAATCATCCACTTTAATACTTCTTGCCAGGCTGGTTTAGTGGTCATAAACTCTTTTAGTTTTTTTATTTGTTTTTTGTTTTTCTCTCAAAACCTCTATCTGTCCTATTCTGAATTGTAGCCTTCCTGGATAGGGTATTCTTGACTGCAGATTTTTTCCTTCCAGCACTAGAATTTTTCCCATTCAGCACATGCCATTCTCTTCTGGCCTGCAAAGTTTCTGCTGAAAAATCTGCAGATAACCTTATGGGGTTACCCTTGCATGTCTTCTTTTCCCTTGCTGCTTTAATATTTTTATTCTTACACTACATTTTGCACTTTAATTACAATGTTACTTAGTGTGGACCTCATTAGGTTGATTTTGTTGGGCGGCTCTCTGTGCCTCCTTGATCTGGATAATTGTTTCCTTCCCCAGATTAGGGAAGTTTTCAGCTATTATTTCTTCAAATAAGTTTTCTACCCCCTCTTCTCTCTCTTTTTCTTCTGGGATTCCTATAATGCAAATGTTATTACACTTGACGAAGTGACTGAATTTCCTAAGTCTACAGTTGCTTTTCATTAATTAGTTTTTCTCTCATTTGCTCAGCTTGATTAATTTCCATTGTTCTGTCTTCCAGATCATTAATTCTTTCCTCTGCTTCCTCTACCTTGTTATTTATTTCATCAAGTGTATTTTTAATTTTATTTATTCTGTTCTGCATCTCTCATTTGTTCCTTTTTTTTTTTTTTTTTAATTCCCCATCTCTTTTTCCAGGGTCTCACTAATGTTTTCCACTCATCTCTCAAGTTCAGTGAGTGTCTTCATGATCATTACTTTAAATTCACTATCAGTCATATTACTTATATCCATTTCACTTAGGTCTCTTGCTATGTTTTTGTCCTGTTCTTTCATTCAGGACATGCTCCTCGTCTCCTCATTTTCTCTCACTTTCTGCATCTGTTTCTCTATTTTATGAAAGACAGCTACATCTTCTGCACTGGAAATAGTGGCCTTTTGGAGAAAAGGTGCTATAGTACCCCTGCCATGTAATGTCCCCTATTCATGAGAACCTGGTGCTCCAGAGGTGTCTCCTATGTGTGATGTGTTTGTCCTGCTATTGTAGCTGAACCACTTTTATCCTTTAGTTCAGTTGTTTGTAGTCGTTCTCTTTGTCTGTTGTGGGCAGTGTTTGGTCCCTGCGGTGTTAGGAAACCATTTGGGGATGTCTTGTACTTGAGTTGAGTCAGACCAGACTTTTGCCAGAGATGCTGTAGCACCAGGTGCTATAGGTGCTTTCCCTGTGTTGTTCCTTGAGAAGATTTTGTTGGTTGTTGTGACCTTTAGTCAGACTAGTTGTTTTCCTCCAGCCCACTGTTGGGACAGCAGTCTGACTGGTGTGTTTGTCTACCTTTCCCTCTCTCCAGGGCAGGAATCACTTTGGAGTGGTGCTGATCATTGTAAGGGCGGCTTGCACACTGTCAAGGCTGCAGCATCACCCAGGCTGAGAACATATAAGTGAGGGTGGATCTTCCAAAGCACAGCACAGAGGAAATGCATTGGAGTGGCTGCTTGTTGGGGTGCTAGTTCTAGCAAGCTTTGTGTGTCAAGGGAGGGGCTCTGCAGCACGGAGACTGAATAGACCTTTTGGGGCTACAGAAGCACATTGCAATGGGCAGTGCCAGCAAGCTTTGAGTACCATGTGAGTGACCTTGTAGTGCTGGGACCGAGGCAATGTCTGGAGGGGTGTTTTGGCAGAAACACAGCATATGAAGGCTGGACAGCTGTGCTAGCAAGTTTGATAGCCAGTCCTCCAGGTGCCTCTGTGTTTGTGCTGGGTGCGGGGGAGGTAAATGGTTCTTTTGTTCCTGGAGGAGGAATTCCCTAGCGATTTCTGTTCATCTGGGACAGGCTCTAAAATGAATAAATAACACTCCTTTCCATATGCCTCAGGCACCTTTCAAATTGCTGCTTATATGTTCTGTCCATATGGGATGTTTGTTATGCTCTCTCTTTATGGGCAGGGACTCAGTTTCCTCTTGCCCTCCTGGCTCTTTCAGAGCTGAGCCATTGATTTTTTTTTTTTTTTTAAACTTCAGGTTTTAAGTCCCGCTGTTTGTAAGAACTCATAAAAACTGGCCCCTTTGGTTTTCAAAACCAAATGTTATCGGGATTCACCTTGCCCTTGCAGGTCCCCCAGTGTGAGGTTCTGTTTCTTTCCCCTTTCTGTGCCCATGGCATTCCACTCTCCACAAAGAGTCCTACCAGTATGTTTAGCTCCTGACCACATCTCTGCCTTTCCTGCCAATTTTGATGTGGCTTCTTCTCTACATTTAGTTGTGGAGTTTATTCTTCCAATATTTGGTCCATTTTCTGAGTAATTTACACTGCTGCAGGTGTTATTTAGTTGTATCCTTGGGACAAGGTAAGCTTAGGGTCCTCTTACTCCAGCATCTTCCCCAAGTTCTACCATTTGTTTTCTTTATTTTTCAGAAATGTAGTTGTATCACCACTGATTATTATATGTTGATTTGGTGTCCTGCAAGTTAACTGAATTTGTTGATTAAATATAACAAGTCTGTGGTAGAGTCTTCAGGATTTTCTATATGTAAAATCATGTCATCTGCAAATAGAGACAATTTGATAGCCCCCACTCTAATTATTTCGTTTTATTGCCTGTTTGATCCATCTAGGACTTACAGTACTATACTGGATAAGAGTGCTGAAAGTGTGCATGCTTGTCTTGTTCTTGACCATACAGGTAAAACTTTCAACTTTTCATGATTGAGTATGAGTTTGGTTGTGTTTGTCACTGTGGCCTTTATTTCTTTGAAGTATGTTCCTTCTATACACAAGTTTTTGAGAGATTTGCAATGCAAGGATGTGGTACTTGTCAAATGATTTTTCTGCATCCATTGAGATGAACATATGATTTTTTTTTTATCTTAGTGTATCACATAGTTTTATTTTCATATGTTGAACCATTCTTGCATCCTAGGGATAAATTCTACCTGGTCATGGTAAATAATCTTTTAAAATGCTATTAAATTCTGTTTGTTAATATTTCGTTGAAAAATGTTGCATTTAGATTCACCAGGGATAGTAAAATATCGTTTTGGGGTCTTCTAATCTTTTCATTTGGCATTGCTATGTGGGTAATGTAGTGATGATAAAATGAATTTGGATGTTTTCTTTCCTCAGTTTTTTGGAAGAGTTTGAGAAGGGTTGGTGTTAATTCTGCTATATATATTTGATATAATTTAGCAGTAATGCCAGCTGGCATTTGTACATCTGGTAAGGCCAGGGCTTTATTGTGTTTGGAGATATTTTATTACTGATTCAATCTTCGTATTCATTATTTGGTGTTTATATTTTCTATTTTTTCCTGATTAAGGCTTGGTAGTTTTTATGTTTGTAGAATTTTTTTTTCCATTTTTTTAGTCTCTACAGTTTACTGGAGTGTATCTGGTAAAAGTCATATTTTTTTTTTTTTTTTTGTATTTCTGCGGTATCAGTTATGATGTCTTCTCTTTTATTTGCAGGTTTATTGATTTGGATCTTCTCTCATTTTACTTCATTAATCTAGCTAATGGCTTCACAAATTTGTATATCTTTTCAAGGGATCATCTCATAGTTTTATTAATCTTTTCTATTGTTTTCCTGTTCTTTAATTTGTCTCTACCCTAATGAAAATTAGTTTTCATTATTTCCTGGCTTTTGATAACTTTGACTTAGTTTGATCTTTTTCTAGGTAATTGAAGTGTAAAATGAGGTTGCCTTTTCAAGATCTTTTTATAGTATGCAACTGTAGCTGTAAAATTCCTTCATCGAATTACTTTTGCTATACCCAGTAGGGTTTGATATATTGTATTTCCATTTTAATTTGTGTCAAGATACATTTTTAATATCAACTTCAATTTATTCTTTGACCCATTGGTTGTTCCAGGATTGCGTTGTTTAGTTTCCATGTATTTGTTAATTTTCCAATTTTACTCATATTTTTAAAATCTCTTACCATACCATTTTAGGAGAAAATGTACTTGATGGTACTGTCCTTCATGATCAAGTTTGCCTCAGTTGCAGAACGGTAGGCCCCTTCTCCAGAAGATCAGCACAAACCCCTAACCACACCATGTTCCCTGATGAGAGAATTCTGCAGGGCTACTGTCATAGTGGAAGTAGTATCATGTCTCATTTCACAAGCAGACCAGAGCATGCCTACTTAAAACTCACCACATTCTTGATAAGGGACAAACACTGCCTGCTGAAGATGAGAAAAGCATCTGCAGAAGACTGGCCTGAAGGACAGAGCAGCCAAAATGCAACAGCTGAGTGCATGTAGCACACAATAGAGACACAACCTGAAGTACAAGACCTGGAACACTATATGACCCCTTCTTTATAAAGCCATTAATCTTAGGACCACCAAACATAATGGGATTTTCTAACAGAGAATAAGAAAGAGACTTAATCAAAATGCCAAGATGGAGGAATTTATCCCAAATGAAATAAAAGATAAGGTTATGGCCACAGATGTAAGTGAAACAGATATAACTAAGATGTCTGATGGAGAATTTAAAGCAAAATCATAGGGGTATTCTCTGGGCTTGAGAAAAGAATGGAAGATGTCAGGGATGCCCTTCTGCAGAGATAAAAGATTTAAAAAGGAATCAGTCAGAAATGAAAAATACAATAATGGAGATTGGAAACATGATCAATGCAATGAACACAAGTATGGAAGAAGCAAAGGAACAAATAAATAATATAGAAGACAAAATAATGAAAAATGAAGCTGAACAAGAGAAAGAAGATTGATGGATCACAAGAGTAGACATATGAAAATCAATGATTCCATCAAATGTAATAACATTCATTTAATAGGAGTCCCAGAAGAAGAAGGGAGACAAAATGGGAAAGAAAATCTATTTGAGGAAATAGGAGCTAAAAAGTTCCCTAATCTGGGGAAGGAAACAGACATCCAGATACAGGAGGCACAGGGAACTCTCATCAAAATCAACTGAAGAAGGCCAACACAAAGACACATTGTAATTAAATTTGAAAAATATAGTGATAAAGAAAAAATCTTAAAATCAGAAAGACAAAAGAAGTACTTAACTTACAAGGAAGACACATAAGATTAACTGGATATCTCTCCACAAAACTTGGCAAGCCAAAAGGGAGTGGCATGATCTATTCAACATGCTGAATAGGAAAAATCTGCAGCCAAGAATATTCTATCCAGCAAAGTTATCACTCACAGTAGAAGGAGACATAAAGAGTTACCCAGACAAAAACTAAAGAGGTTTGTGAACACTAAATCAGCCCAGCAAAAAATATTAAAGGACTCTTTGAGAGGAAAAAAAAAAAAAAAAAAAGACAAAAATAACAAAGACAATAAAGGAACAGACAAAATCTCCAGAAACGATGACAAAAGAAGGAGTAAAATGACACTAAGTATATATCTATCAATAATTACTCTGAATGTAAATGGACAAAAGGCTCTTATCAAAAGACATAGGGTGTTAGAATAGATTAAAACAAAACAAAACAAAACAAAAAAAAGACCCATCTATATGCTCGCTAAAAGAGACTCATTTTAGACCTAAACACAAGTGCAGATTGAAAGTGAGGGGATGGAGAAACATTTATCATGCAAATGAACGTCAAAAAAAGGTGGAGTAGCAATTTAAATACAGGAAAAACTGAACTTTAGATCAAAAACTGTAACAAGAGATGAAGAAGGGCACTACCTCATATTAAAGGGGACTATGCTACAAGAAGATCTAACAATTGTAAATATTTATGCACTGAATATGGGAGCACCCAAATATATAAAACTTTTAATAACGAACATAAAGGAACTCATTGATAATAATACCATAAGAGTAGAGGGCTTTGACAACAGACTTACATCAATGGACAGATCATCTGAGCAGAAAATCACCAAGAAAACAATGGGTTTGGCACACTGGACCAGATGGACTTAACAGATATATTCAGAACATTCCATCGTAAAGCAAAATACACATTCTTTTCGAGTGCATATGTGACAATCTCCAGGATAGATCACACATTAGATCACAAATCAGGCCTCAACAAGCACAAAAAGGTTGGGATTATACCATGCATACTTTCTGACCACAATGCTATGAAACTTAAAGTCAATGCAAGGAAAAAAAAAAAAAAACTGGAAAGGACACAAATACATGGAGGTTAAACAACATGCTACTGAACAATGAATGGGTCAATGAGGAAACCAAAGAAGAAATTTCAAAAATACATGGAAACAAAAGAAAATCAAAACATGACAGTGCTCCCAAGAGGGAAGTATAGAGCAAAAGAGGTGTACAATAAGAAGCAAGAAAAATCTCATATAAATAACCTAACCTTGCACCTAAAGGAGCTAGAAAAAAAACAACAAATGAAGCATAAAGTCAGCAGAAGAAGGGAAATAATAAAGATGAAAACAGAAATAAAAGATATAGAAACTAAAAAGCAATAGAACAGATCAATGAAACCAAGAGCTAGTTCTTTAAAAAAAAATAATAAAATTGATAAACCCTTAGCCAGACTTACCAAAGAGAAAAAAGAACCAAATAAGTAAAATCACAAAAAAACAGAAGAGAAATAAAAACCAACACGACAGAAATACAAATAATTATAAGAGAATACTGTGAAAAAAAAATATATGTAACAAAATTGAATGCCCAGAAGAAATGGATAAATCCCTAGAAACATGTAAACTCCCAAAACAGAAACAGGAAGAAACAAAAAATTTGAACCAACTGATAATGAGCAAAGTAATTGAATCGGTCATCAATAATCTCCCAACAAACAAAAGTCCAGGGCCAGATGGCTTCACAGGTGAATTTTAACAAACATTTAAAGAAGAGTAAATACATATTTTTCTCAAACTATTACAAAAAATAGAAATGGAAGGAAAACTTCCAAAGTCATTCTATGAGGCCAGAATTACCCTGAAACCAAAATCAGAGAAGATTCCACTAAAAAAAAGAACTACAGGCCAATATCCCTGATGAACATGGATGCAAACATTCTCAATAAAATACTAGTAAACTGAATAAAACAGTACATTAAAAGAATCATTCACTACAATCAAGTGGGATTTATCCTGGACTGCAAGTGTGGTTCAGTATTCACAAATCAATCAATGTGATACACCACATTAATATAGGTAAGGATAAAAAACATATGATCATTTCAATAGATGCAGAAAAAGCATTTGACAAAGTACAACATCCATTCATGATGAAAACCCTCAACAAAGTAGGAATAGAGGGAACATACCTCAACATCATAAACGCCATATATAAAAAAACCCACAGTAAATATCATCCTCAATGGGGAAAAACTGAGACTTTTTCCTCTAGGATTAGGATCAATATAGGGATATCCACTCACACCACTATTATTTAACATAATACTGGAAGTCCTAACCAGAGCAATCTGACAACAGAAAGAAATAAAAGGTTTCCAAATCAGCAAGGAAGATGTCAAACTTTATTTCCAGATAAATGATACTCTTAATGGAAAACCTGAAAGGACTCCACCAAAAAATTGCTAGAACTGATACAAATTCAGTGAAGACACAGGATACAAAGTCAATGTACAAAAATCTGTTGCATTTATATACACCATTAATGAAGGAGCAGAAAGTGAAATTAAGGAATAAATCCCATTTATAAATGCAGCAAAAGCCATAAGATACTTAGGAATAAATCTAACCCAAGAGGTGAAAGACCTGTATCTGAAAACTATAAAACACTGATGAAATAAACTGAAGATGACACAGTGTAATGGAAAGACATGCCATGCTCATGGATTGCAAGAACGAATATTGTTACAATGTGTATACAACCCAAAACAATCTACACATTTAATTCAATCCTTATCAAAACAACAATGGCATTTTTCACAGAACTAGAAAAACAATCCTAAACTTTGCATGGAAACCAAAAGACTCCGAATAGACAAAGAAACCTTGAAAAAGAAACACAAAACTGGAGGCATCACAATTCCAGATTTCAAGTTATAGTACAAAGCTGTAGTAATCAAAGCAGTTTGGTACTGGCACAAAAAAATCACATATCTATGGAACAGAACAGAAAATGCAGAAATGAACCCACAAGTATATGGTCAAGTAATCTTCAACAAATTAGGAAAGAATATCCAATGGGAAAAAAAAAAAAAAAAAGACAGTCTCTTCAAAAATGGTGTTAGGAAAACTGGACAGCAACACACAAAAGAATGAAACTGGACTAATTTCTTTCACCATACACAAAAATAAATTCAAAATGGTTTAAAGACATAAATGAGAAAGGGAACCTTTAAAATCCTAGAGGAGAACACAGGGAGCAACTTCTTTGACAATGGCCATAGCAACTTCTTTTTAGATATGTTTCCTATGGCAAGGAAAACAAAAGCAAAGACAAACTATTGGGACTTCATCAAAATAAAAAGCTTCTACACAGCAAAGGAAACAATCAACAAAACTAAAAGGCAGCCTAAGGAATGGGAGAAGATATTTGCAAATGACATATCTGATAAAGGTTTAGTATCCAAAATCTATAAAGAACTTCTCAAATTCAATACCTTCTCAAATTCAATACAAGTAATCCTGTTAAAAAATGGGCAGGAGGAGGGAAGATGGCAGAAGAGTAGGTGACCATCCTTTCATCTGGTCCCTTGAATTCAGCTAGGAAGCTATCAAATCATTCTGAACACCTGTGAACTAAACCTAAGATCTAAGAAAAGAATTCCTACAATTCTACAAATAAGAAAGCTACCACTTTTTGCAAGGTAGGGGGTGCAGAGAAGTGAATCTGAGGGATATTTTGGAAGATAAACAGCGGGGGGAGGGAGCCTCCGTAAGCTGCTACTGGAAAGTGATATAGCTGCACTGCACAAAATCTGAAGTTCTAGAAGTCTTCTCTGGTGAAAGTGAGGGATGTCCCTACCTGAAAAGTGCTCAGATGTGAAGCAGGGAAGAATCCTAGGTGGGATAGTGTGGTCTCAGGATCCCTGGGGTCACAGACAGAATGGGAGTGCCTGAGTGTGGCAGAGTTCCCAAGCATGGGAGCAGGGAAGCCAGCTACAATCAGTGAACCAAGAAGTGGGCTTTTGCTCAGTGTTGCCATAAACCACAAAACATGGCACAATCAGGCAATGCTCTCCAAGCAGGGGCCCAGCAAGCAGCAGAACTGTGGGGAGACCCTCCTCCTTTCCCCGGGAGGATTTGCGTGGGTGCACACTGCACTAGGTCTGCCATTTGGTGCCCTTACAAAAATGATTGACAGCTTTTCCTTGAGGGTGTAATGGAGTGGGGACTTCGATCTTTCTGTTCTGGGGCTGGAGATTGGGATGCTGCTATTTTTATTTTCATCCTCTAAGAGGGCAAAAAAAGCCTTCAGGGAACAACAGCCACATAGAGCAACACAGAGCCACTTACACTGAGCCCAGCCCCCTGACAGGGGCAGTGCAAATCTACCCGGGCAAAGACACCTGAGAATCAGCCTATCCCCCAGAAGACCAGCAGGAACATCTGGCTAATACCAAGTTTACAGATCACACAGAACTGAAAAACTCCTGTCTTAGAGGAATACAGTATATAGAATTTGAAGTTTTTTCTCATGATTTTTTAGTCTTTCAGTTTAAAATTTACTTTTACTTTTTTTTCTTTTCAAGTAGTTTCTTATTTTATCAACACTTTTTTTATGACTTTTTTAATTTTCATTTTTACATTTACATTTTATATACACATTCTTCATTTTTGGCTTCCTTTCATCATATTCAATTTTTATTTTGCATATATATAATTGTTTTTGTATATATATATTTTGTATATATATACATATACAATTGTTTTGTGTGTATGTGTATATATTATATATATCTATATATATACATATATAGATGGATAGATAGATAAGTTTTTCTTTCTTTACAATTTTGGGAACTAGTGTCTTCTAACAGACCAAAATACACTCAGGATCTGGTTTATCACCGTGTTCTGTCCACCTGTTTGATTATATTCTCTCTTTTTTTCCTTTTTCTTTTCTTTTTTGGTTTCTGATCTCTTCTGATTTGTCTAGTGTATATATCACTGTGGTCGTGGTTGATATATATTCATATTTTGTTCTCTTATTTATCTATTCCTCTCTGGACAAAATGACAAGATGGAAAAATTCCCAGAAAAAAGAATAAGAGGCAGTACTAACTGTCAGAGACTTAATAAATATGGATATTAGTAAAATGTCAGAGCTAGAATTCAGAATAATGATAATAAAAAACTAGCTGGGCTTGAAAAAAGTATAAGACACTAGAGAATCCCTTTCTGGAGAAATAAAACAACTAAAATCTAATCAGGTTGAAATAAAAAGGCCTATTAATGAGATTCAATAAAAAAATGGTGCTTTTTACTGCTAGGATAAATGAGGCAGAAGAAAGAATCAGTGATATAGAAGATAAAATTATGGAGAATAAAGAAACTGAGGAAAGGAGAGATAAACAATTACTGGATCACAAGGGAAGAATTCGAGAGAGCAGCAATACCATAAAGTGAAACAATATTAGAATAATGGGGGTCCCAGAGGTAGAGGAAAGAGAGAGAGAGGGGAGCAGAAGGTATATTTGAGCAAATTATAGCTGAGAACTTCCCTAATCTGGGGAAGAAAATAGGCATTTAAGTCAAGGAGGCACAGAGAACCCACCTCAAAACCAATAAAAATAAATCAACACTCTATACCAGATAATGGTGAAGTTGCAAATTTCAGAGACAAAGAGAAAATCCTGAAAGAAGCTCAGGACAAGAAGTCCTTAAACTACACAGGTAGAAACATAAGGCTGGCAGCAGACCTATCCAGAGACCTGGCAGGCCAGAAAGGACTGGCATGATATATTCATGGTGCTAAATAAGAAAAACATGCAGACAAGAATACTTGATCTAGCAAGGCTGTCATTCAGAATAGAAGGAAAAATAAAGAGCTTTCAGGAGAAAGAAATTAAAAGAATTGTTGATCACTAAACTAGCCCTGCAAGAGATACTAAAAGGGATCCTTTAAGTGAAGAGAGAGCCCAAAAGTAACATAAACCAGAAAGGAACAAAGACAATATACAGAAACGTTGACTTTACAGGTAATACAATGGCACTAAATTCATACGGTTAAATACTTACTCTGAATGTAAATGGATAAATGCTCCAATCAGAAGACACAGGGCATCAGATTGGATAAAAAAGCAAGACCCAACAATATACTGTCTACAAGAGAATAATTTTAGACCCAACCACACCTCCAGATTGAAAGGGAGGGGGTGGAAAACCATTTATCATTCTAATGGACATCAAAAGAAAGCTGAGATAGAAATCCTTATGTCAGAAAAATTAGATTTTAAACCAAGACTGTAATAAGAGATGAAGAGGGACCCTATGTCATACATAAAGTGTCTATCCAACAAGAAGATCTAATAATTATAAGTAGTTATGCTCCTAACTTGAGAGCAGGCAATTATATAAAAAAATTAATAACCAAATTAAAGAAACACATTGATGATAATATAATAGTATGGTACTTCGACACCCCACTCACAGCAATGGACATATTTAAGCAGAAGATCAAGAAGAAACAAAGGATTTGAATGACACCCTGTACCAGATGGACTTCACAGATATATACAGAGCATTCCATCCTAAAGCAACAGAATACACATTCTTCTCCAGGGCACATGGAACATTCTCCAGAATAGATCAGATACTGGGTCACAAAAAAGGTATCAAGCAGTACCAAAAGACTGAGATTATTCCCTGCATATTTCCAGACCACAGAGCTTTGAAACTTGAACTCAATCACAAGAGGAAATTTGGAAGGAACTCAGACAGTTGGAGGTTAAAGGGTATCCTACTAAAGAATGGAATGGGTCAATCAGGAAATTAAAGAATTTTTTAAAAATCACAGAAACAAATGAAAATGAAAACATAACTATTCAAAATCATTGGGATGCAGCAAAGGCAGTTCTAAGAGGGAAATACATAACAATATAAGATTTTCTCAAGAAACCTGTTCTTGGTCTGAACCCTGGGCTACCCACAAGGTACCCCCCTAAGCAGCACTGGGAGGGGGGAGCCAGGCCCAGACCCTGGACAGACTTCTATGCACAGACAACTCGACTCAGCTGTGGAAGTCTTCCAAGCGCCACTTTCTACAGGGAGACACTGAATTTGTGGGCACCGCGTTTCCTTCTGGCATATGAGAATGTTCTGGAACTAGATGGGTGGGGGGGCACATTATGACTACACTAAATGCCACTGAATTGAACACTTTGCAATGGTTAATTTTACGTTATGTGAATTTTACCTCAATAATAATTCCAAAAGAGAGAGAGAGAGAAAGAAAGAGAAAAGAAAAGAAGAAAAGAAAAAAGAAGCAGCACGAAGCCTCTATCCGGCTCGAGTGTTTGCTCTTCTTGACCAAAAAGTCACCTGTCTGGATGCGGAGGCAGGGCCCCCGGGGCCGGTCCCTACTGGCCACTCTGTGCCAGGACATGACATCCCAGGCCAGGGGGAGCACCGAGGGTCCGGGCATTGCCAGCGGTCAGGAAAGGCAGATGAGTTGGGGTGGGGCAGGGTGGGGAGGGAGGGGTGTTCACGATGTGAGGGGGTGGCTGTGCAGGAAGCTCTCCGACCCAGAAGGGAGGGAGGCAGGTGGGTGCCGAGGGCCCCCATCCCGGGGGAAGGAGTGTCTGAAACCCCACAGTTTCAGACCCCATTTTTACTGGACTTGATGTATTTGGTAACATTGAGGATGGAGAGCACAACTTCTGACCTGGGCCCTTTGGTGGCTCATGTCAGTCATGTGCCCCTCCGCACGTCACCTCTGGAGCCAAAACCCCAAAGCAGCACCAGGGGGTGGTCCACACACATCACTCAAAACCAGCTGCAATCCTTCAGGAAACAGTTCAGAGACCCCGAGAGTGGCCCTAGGCCAGGACCCACTGGGACGCCCAGGAGGCTGCCCCAGCCAGTGTCCCAGGGAGGGAAATGGACCCCCATCCTTCTGTGAGCCTTCTGTCTGGAGCCCCACACATAATGGGGACTGGAAGCCCTCACGCAGTGGAGAAGCAAGCACACATGATGAAAGGTGGATGACCTGGCATCATGGGGCAGGGACGGCCCATATAGGCTGGCAGCACACAGCCTCGCATGGTGGGGGATGGACAACCTTCTACAACGGGGATCAGACAGGATTCAAAGGGAAGCTTGTTCAAGGCCCTGAAGACTCAGTCTAAATGGGGCTGGAAGGTCAGGTGTGACCTGAGAGAATGACGAAGCTGGACAGGTACTAGTTGGTCACATGGGGATGTCTGTCTGTGTCCAACTGTCCTGGGGCAAACCTACACGCTCTCCTGCCCCCAGGTCAAGGTGGGGCCTGGGTTTTCTGAAACGGCTCCAGCTTCAAGAAGCATTCTTTGTAAAATTTGTAAAACTAAAGTCATTTGCTTTGTATAGACTCTGTAAGGGTTTCTAAAGAATATGCGAATTCCCAAGCCTGAAAGCGCAGTGGTCGGACAACAGGCCCTGGACGTCAGCCTGTGGGCCATGGCCTTGGGGGAGGAGTGGAGAGGAGCACGGCAGGTTGGTGCCGGGCCACCTCTGCACCCACCTGACAGTGGTGCTCCCAGCCTGTCCTGGTGACAGCGCTCGAAGAGGCTGCTGACAAGGCTTTCTCCTGGAGGGTCGTGCGTATCTTCTTGCACAGCCGCAGAGTGCACAGGCCCCCGAGGCATGGACGTGCGGGGTGGCCGTCGCAGTGGAGAGCACACCGCCTGTGTGTTCAGACGTCCTTGGCCGTCCCCCTGGTGCTTGGCATCAGCCCCGCCGGGCACGTAGGAGCCATGTAGTCAGTGAGCGTGTAGGCCAGATGGAATTTGGAACATGGTGCCAATGTCTCAGCGCCACAGTCTGGGTTCACGGGGACTAGCAGAGAGGGTATGGGGTAGGGTGGGTGACCCAAGGACCTGAATCAAGAGTCGCAGCTGCCCTGCACCAGGGGTGAGCAAAGCGGGCTTGCTCTGTTTTATTCTGGACGGCCAACCCAGGTTCAAGTGAAGGGGCAGAGGGCAGCTTCCTTCCTGAGGCGTTTTCTTCCTGGTGGATTCAACGAGGTGCTTTGGAGCCAGAGGGAGCCCACCTGGGTCAGGGCCCACTCTGACGCTCTTGTTTTGATTTAATCGCCTCTCTGAAGACCCTTTCAGGTGCAGCGAGTTGGGTGCTGACACCCCAGGCCTTGGTATCTCCATCTGGTGCAGCGGCTCTGGGAGTGTCTGCTCCCACCATGAGCCGAGGGAGTGGATCTCGTGAGTTCTGGTTCCTTGTAAACTCTAGACTCTGTGATGCCAAGCAAGTTCTGGTTGAAAGTAGCAAGTGTTGCAGTCAGTAGACTGCAAACGTCTGTGTTTTCCTGAGTCCTGTGCACCAGGTCGGGGAGGCAGACGCCTTACATGTGAGATAAATCTGACCCTGGATAGGAAGTACAAGTGTCTGAAATGTGGTGAAAGCCATATTCTCTCACACTGTGACCCTAAGACACACAGCACAGAGGGACAGCTCTGGACATGGAGCCCCCATTGCCAGGAAAGCCACTGCCCCTCCTCAACGCTGGTTTCCTGATCCCAAACACAATCACATGGCAGTCCTGTCCCAGAGGAGGGCCACAGAGGGTACGGATGGGATAGCTACGAGCCCCAGAGTCTTCTGCAGGGGATGCTTCCTACATGGGGGTCCAGGGACCCTCAACCAGCAGGCAGAGGTCATCCCCTTGGGGCTCAGAGACCCTTGGCCAACCTGCAGGCACATCTTTCCACCATCCCTGTTGCAGTCGAGGACCTAAACTCAGATTGGTTTGGTAACTTTCACAAAAGCAAACAAGAGGGAAATGAGGTGGAGTCAGGACCCCAAATGAGGCCCACCCTGTATTACAGCCTGGTTCTTTTTGTGGGGCCATGCCACCTCTGACAGACGCCATGGACACATAAAAGAACTCATGTGACAGCTCAGTTGTTTGCTGTCTTCTAAATGGACAAAGTGTCCTTGAAATTGACTTCTGAGATGTGCACGATGGCCAGTGAATGGCCAGACCCTCTTGCTGCCGGGATACCTGCAGAGCGCTGGCCCAGTGGGGCCCTGGACCCCAGCTGTGGCACACCCCTGTCCTCAAGAAGCCATGGCACAGCCCAGGGGAAGCAGGGGAGGCCCCAAGATGATGGGACGCCTCCCCTGTGCGGGCAGAAGCACAGCCCAGACCAGGAGGCTGCGCCAGGGCCGTGGGGCTAAAAGGGGAGGTGTGAGAGACTTGTGCCTCCAGGACGCAGCTGGCGGGTAGCTCACTCGTTCAGAGCAACCTCTGTGGTAGGTGTCGGTTGAAAACAAACCCCCGAAAGAGCCAGAACGTGGTTTGGGGGCCTTGGAACTTATCCACTCAGCTGTGTTTGACTGTTTGTCAAACACCTGACAGCGAGGCTCCTGTCTGGAAAATAATCTCTCAGAGCAACGTAGGATTGCAGGAACCAATGCAGGTCTCTGCTCTACACCCCGACCCACCTCCAGAGAAGGTTTCCTGCTCCTGCCCAGCGTCCCTCTCTTTTCCCACGGGTCCAGAGCCCCAACCTCGTCTCCTGCTACCCAGAAACGGAGAGTGGCCACTGGCATTCTCACCAATACCTTTACCATCCAGCCCCACGTTTCGACTTCCAGACATGATAGGAGGAGAAGTTATTTGATTTGTCATGAGTTAATGATAAAAGGGTTTCACATTATCCCAGACGGGACGAGCCGAAGGAACAAAGGTGATGGCTGTGTTTTAAGTAACATTCCTAAGATTTGAACATTTTGCCCTTGAACAAGGTGGACTTCATTCCTGTAAATCACTGCAGCTGCAGGATGCCCCCTCCTTTCTCTGTGCACCCCCACCTCTCCTGTCAGTGTCCACCTAGGGAAGCTTGACTTTCTGGGTTTCTGGGAGAGAGCAGGCGGCTCTGGGCTCCCCCTGCAAAGGGCTTCCCACTGGCTCACTCCCTGTCCAGGCTCACACCTTCAGGATGCTGGGACCCTGCTTTCTGCCCCTGGGGGTGTATGCTGCAGGCTGGCCAGTGCAGGCTCTGTGTACGGCTACATGGAGGTTTTTAAAAAGCTGAAGACTCATGTCAGCCCAGCAAACTACAGTACCCCTGAGCACATGCGACCACATTCCATGTTCCTGGAATGACTGACTTCCTACCCACGGTGGGGCGCAGTGGGCACTCCCCCAAGATGCAGACTCCTAATCTTGCCTGATTTTATCCTGGGTACAGGCTCTGGATGCACCACCCAATCTGAGACCTGGACAAAGAGGGGACTTCTTCCTTACAATGTAGATACGCGAGGCAGAGATGGGTTAAGATAACTGAAATGTGTGGTTCTAAGACCCAAGAACATCCAGGTCCAGTAGGCAGTGGAAACAGACAAATACATTTTAGAGTCTGGATCTTTGTAACACCGCAGTCAGCCCTCCAGACCCAGCAGCCAGTCCAGACTGCCCTCTGAGGACCCTGTCATGTGGGGCTGACCCCTGGGGGCCCGTCACCCCCATCCTGAGGCAAACTCAGGGGAGCTATGGTTCTGGAACTCTGAGGAGGAGGGGCCAGTCCCCCTGGCACCGATGAGAACTGCAGGCCTGTGGCCAGGTGGTCCCTACTCTCTCCTGTGGGATGTCGATGCAGAGCCTCCCTATGACATCAGGCCCTGTGAACCCCTACACTGAAGGAGCTGCCCTTCCACGTCCTGCTCATTCTAGATTCTAGATCGGCTGGGGTTTCTGGAGGAACAGGACCGCCATCAGCTCCCGCTCCAGTGCACAGCACACACAGGCTGGCCAGCAGCTTCAGAAGCGCTGGGCTCAAAGCCAATTTGCCTGGGCCATCACGGCTCTTCCGTGGTCCTCAAACTGCCTGCTTCTGAGCTGCTCCTGGTTGATGAATGTTAACAGTTAACCAAAGGCCCAAGGCTGATGTCGCTGTTCACATGCACCAGGCTGGACGATGTGTTCTTGGCTCTCTGGGGCTGCCGAATTGCAAAAGAGCCCGGGCCCTGTCCCGTCCCGGGCTCTGTCCCATGGCACCGACCCCAACGAATCACCAAGCAGCTGAAACAACCAAACCAGGTGCCATCCTGCCTCTCGCCTTCCCTAGGCCCCATCCATGGAAGGTGGTCCTCTGGCTTTTCTCTAGGTGACCCTGTCATTTCTCTGAGAAGCTCAAGTGGACTCTTTCTGGAAGAGCAGAAGCCCATCTCCTGTCCTGTTTGGTTTTTCCTCTCTGGAGCTTACACGTAGAGAATGAGCTCCTGGAATGGTTCTTCATGAAACACCGAACTGTGAGTCCTTGAGATCTGAAGGGACTTCTCATTCTCAGCCCCTCAGCCCCTCTTTGTGGTGGCTCTGGGGCCCCCAGACCCATGGCCTTGTCTGCCTTCCTGCAGAGAAGCCACCAGCTCTTGCATAGGACTGCCAGGCACAGGCCAGGACGAAGGCTCGCCGTGCTCTAAACCTGACCCCATAAATCACAGGTCAGGGTCATGTGTGCTATCTGGGTCCGAGAGCCCCATCTCTTCATGAGGTACCCACACGTGGAAATTACAAGAGAAAAATGACGTTTGGATGTTTCCAGGTTTTATGTTTGCTAACCCAGTTCTACAGTTGTGTATCCAAGGGCAGCTGTGTGTGGGTGTTCTGGTGACTATTAAGCTTATATATGGATTTTTCAGATGGAGACAGATGCTATAGGAAACTTTGGATTAAATTCTGAAAGAGATTATTTTTCAAAAGTTTAGGTGGAAAAACCAATCTTGATCTGGAACGACTTCTCTGCTATAATGAAACCAAAACGCCCCTACCAGTGTCTGGCCTGCAGAGCTGGGCCATTCAATTCGTCTGGGGGTCTGTGAGGTGGTAGTGGCCATAACCTCCCTCCAGGGGGGGTCGTGTGGGTCGTCTTCCATCCCTAACTGAGGCTGGTATGAGTGCGGTTTGTAGAGGAGTCTCCTTGAAAGCTGCAGGAGCCCCACAGGGAGGCAACCAAGCAGAGGGAAGGATCAAGGTCCCGAGCTGGCAGGATTTGAGTCCCCATCTTTGGGATAGGGGGTCCAGGAGGGGCAACCACAAAGCCTCAGACCCCAGGGAGATTCCTCTCAATGTCTTTCCTTCAGATTTCTTCCCAGAGCCTTATACAGCTGCCTGACTTGTCCCGTAACATCTGAGTGCCCGCTGGCTGATGATCTTTTGTATGGGAGGGGACAGTGTGGATGGGACAGATATGCAAAGTCACAGCCCTAACCCTCTGCCGGCCCCAAAGAGTGCCATGGGCGCGAGAACAAATGCCACCAGTGGAGGAGAGGGGCCAGACTCCCGCCCCATCCCCAGGGCAGTCCCAGGGAAGAGAGAAGACACTCCTGTCCTGCTTACTGCAATCGAGACTGACTGAGGCCTTTCGGGCCAGACCTCTGAGGACACAGCAATCATGGGTTTCATGTGGGGCTTAGTTGGCCAGAGCAGTTAGCAAAGTCAAACAATCCCAAAGGGTTAGAAGAATATTCAAGTAGAAAGAAGCAGGAGAGGGTGGCAGGTGAGGGCAGCCAAGGCCACAGCATGCCACAGTCCAGACCGAAGTGGCTGACCTGGCCAAAAATGGACCTGACAGATGTGGAAACTCAGTTACCAGGGTTTTTGGTCCAAACATAAAGTCTCTCTCTAGGTGGGAAATTAGAAGGGGCTGTGGCACATCTCAGAGCCCAACCAAACATACCATCGGAACTCCCAAGTGCCTGAGCCCTTGTCAATGCCACCTCGAAGTCCACTGTGGCCGATTCAGGGAAGCCTCCGAGTGAGGAGAAGGCACCATCAGCTCTGACAGGTCAGTGGCCTGAAGGGCACGGGGTTGGTGCGGCCAGCTGCTGGGGCTGCTCCGGTGGCTACTCCAGGGCAGGGGTGGGGGTGGCGGTGAGCACGATGAAGGCGGGCATCTGTGGTTCTACCTTAGAACATGTGCACATGTGTGAGTGCCCAGGTGTGTGTGCACAAGTGTGTGTGTGTGCGCACACGTCAGCCAGAGGTACTTCAAACTGACAGTGCACAGACCCTGCTCACAGTTCACAAAACTCCGTGTGAGAAATGGTGCCTTCTTCTTCATCACAGACCGCGGATTCAGACCTCCTCAAAAGAGCTGCCAGTCAGCGGCCTGGCGAGTGGATTTGGCTGTGGAGAGCAGAGTAAAGGACTTCCCAGCCAGTGGCGCTCTAGCTGCTTGGTCACCCCAAGTTCCCTGGATGCGCAGACGTTCTCAGAGGCCAGCGCACCTCCTCCTGCGAAGACAGCTTGCAGGGTTGGCTGCAGCACGGCCCAGGGAGGGTGGCTTCGAGCACCTGTGCGGGTGACCTAGGTCCCCCAGACCATAGTCAGAACTCGGAAGGGTCTTGCCTTGTGCTGCAGAGAGTGTCCCAGACACTGAAAAGCAACAGCCATGGGAGCAGCTCTCAGTGTCCTCACTCTGTGTCTCTCTAGGTGTCTCCCTGGGGTCGCAGCCCTGACCTCTACTGGCTGTTATGTCAGAGGCCAGGACTGGTTCCCGTGGGGCAGGGGGAAGGAAGCAGGGAGCTAATGGGCAAGAGGCGACCAGTGGTTGATACAAGGGCTGGAATTCCACCAGACCTGACCCTTCAGCTACAGAGCTTAGATCTCAAGATGGGAGTTACAATCGGGGCAGCTGTGTGGGCTGCAGGGAGTGGCCCTGTCTGGGCCCCACAGCACCTGGGCTCATCCTGTCTTGACCTGTAGAGCAGCTGGTCCCCCAGGCTCCCTGCCCCTTCCATCCTTTCAGCGTCTCAGGAAGAACAAGGAAATAACCATTTGCTAAGCCCACAGCTGCCTGGCTACAAGGCAGAGAACAGGAACAAACTGTGGCTTAGCAGCCGAGGAGAATCGGAGTGTCCCCAGGCCCCTCGCCCCACTTGCTGGTAAAGACCGGGAGGCGAGACCCTTGCCCGCTGCTCCTGGCCCCTCCCCAACTCTGCCTCTCCTGGGGAGATTTCTGAAAACCAGGGAGAGAAGGGGACAGTAGGAAATGCACGTGTACACTTGTGGAACCCACCCTCAAGTCAGGCCTGTGGTAAACAGCTGGGGCCAGGAGCGGCTCTCTGCACCCCAAGTGACACCTCTGACAGGCAGAAGACAAGTGCAGAGGCGCCTGGAACCCAGGTCAGTCCCCTCAGCCCTGCTTCCTCTGCTCCCAGCTAGACCTCCCACCACACTCACGAGCCACACTCCCCGGGCTCCCTCACCTTGACTGAAGCAAAGGGAATGGCATCATGGGTGAGACTGTGTCTCAAAACCACACACACACATCATTTGGGGCAGACAGAGAGGAGGGCAGTTGCAAAATGAATAAACAACCAGTGTATCCCGAGCCGTCAGTGGGCTCCTGGTTTTCCCATCCTCTGGCCTGGCCCCGAGTCCCTGCCGAGCCTGCACAGGGGTCTCTGGCCCTGCGTGCAGGGGCTGGCGGGTGGCTGGGGCCTGGGGTGTGTCACCTGCTGGACGGCAGCAGGAAGTGAAGGAACAAAAACCTTGTCCTCAGGGTCACCACCTGCAGCGTTGGCTGCGAGCACGAGCACCGGGGTCAGGGTGGGGTGTCATGGGACATCATGGAATGGCAGAGCTGCCGGCATGGCTGGGGGCAGTGGGGTCTGTGGGGGAGATAAGCCTTTGCTCTAATCCCGGAAAATCGAGACAGAGGTGGGAGGACACGGTGACTGTCACTTCATCATCCCTGTCAGCATGTGACCCGGCCTGAAGGGGCCCAGGCAACACAGAGGTGGCCGTCTTGGGGCCTTAGGTGGGGTGGGGGGACAGATATGGATGATTATTTTATTTCTAAGATAATTTAAAAATACAGAGACATTCTAAAGCACCCCACAAGGAGCCGTCTGCCCGGAGCTGCCTGTGGTAGGGCTGAGCGGCCTCTCCTGCATGAGTTCACCTCCCAGGGTTGGTGACTCCCCAGGACCAACACTCAGCTGGAGGGGAAAGAAGGAGCCACAAAGATGACTGGCCGTGAAGAACAACCTCTTCAACCTCGGGCACAGCAACTTCTTGGTAGACAAGTCTCCAATGGCAAGGGAACCAAAAGCAAAAATGAACAATTGGGATTTCATCAAGGTAATAGGCTTTTTGCACAGCAAAGCAAACAGTCAACAAAACTAAAAGGCAACTTACATAATGGGAAAAGATATTTGCAAATGACATATCAGATAAAGGGCTAGTATCCAAGATCTATAAAGAACTAAATCTATAAAGAACACCAAAAAAAAAAAAAAATCCAGTCCAGAAATGGGCCAAAGAAACGAACAGATATTTCTCCAAAGAATAGATACAAATGGCCAACAGACACATCAAAAAATGCTCCACATCACTTCGCATCAGGGAAATACAAATTGAAACCACAATGAGATACCACCTCACACCAGTCAGAATGGCTAAAATTAACAAGTCAGAAACAACAAATGTTGTCGAGGATGTGGAAAAAGGGGAATCCTCTTACACTGTTATTGGGAATGCAAGCTGGTAGAGCCACTCTGGAAAACACTATGCAGGTTCCTCATGAAGTTAAAAATAGAGCTATCCTAGGATGCAGCAATTGCACTACTAGGTATTTACCCCAAAGATACAAATGTAGTGATCCAAAGGGGCACCTTCATCCCAATGCTAATAGCTGCAATATCCACAATCGCCAAACTATGGAAAGAGCCCAGATACCCATTGACAGATGAATGGTTAGAGAAGATGTGGCATATATATACAGTAGAATATTACTCAGCCATCAGAAAGGATGAAATCTTACCATTTACATTGACTTGGATGGAACTGGAGGGTATTATGCTGAACAAAATAAGTCAATCTGAAAATGACAATTATCTTATGGTTTCACTCATATGTGGAATAAAGGAAACAGCACAGAGGACCATAGGGGAAGGGAGTGAACATTGAATGGGAAGAAATCAGAAAGGGAGACAAACCATGAGAGACTCTTAACTATAGGAAACAAACTGAAGGTTGTTGGAGGGGAGGTGGGTGGGGAGATGGGGTACCTGGGTGATGGGCATTAAGGATAGCACATGATGTGATGGCCACTGGGTGTTATATGCAACTGATGAATTGCTGAACTCTACATTTGAAACTAATGCTATTCTATAAGTTGCTTATTGATTTTAAATTTTAAAAATGGTCTGAAGACACGAATAGACATTTTTCCAAAGAAGACATACACATGGCCAACAGACACATGAAAAGATGCTCAACATCACTCATTATCAGAGAAATACAAATCAAATCTACAACAAGATATTCACTTCACAGCAGTCAGAATGGATAAAATTAATGGTGCAAGAAACAACAGGTGTTGAGGAGAATGCAGAGAAAGGGGAACTCTCTTTCACTGCTAGTGGGAATGCAAACTTGTGCAGCCACTCTGGAAAACAGTATGATGTTTCCTCAAAAAGATAAAAATAGAAGTACCTTATGATTCAGCAATTGCACTACTAGGTATTTACCCAAATTATACAAAAGTACTAATTCAAAGGGATACATACACCCCAATATTTATAGAAGCATTATACAAGATGGAAAGAGCCCAAATATCCATCAACTGATGAATGGATAAAGAAGATATGGTATATATATATACAATGGAATATTAGCTACCAAAAAGAATGAAATCTTGTCATTTGCAATGACCTGGATGGACCTAGAGAGTATTATGCTAAGTGAAATAAGTCATCAGAGAAAAACAAATACGATATGATTTCACTCATATGTGGAATTTAATAAACATAATAAATGATCATAGGGGAAAAAAAGAGAGGAAAACCAAGAAACAGGCTCTTAATTAACTATAGAGAACAAGCTGATGATTACCAGAAGGGATGTGGGTGGGGTATGGGTTAAATAGCTACTGCAGATTAAGGAGGGCACTTGTTTTGTGAGCACTAGGTGTTGTATGTAAGTGTTGAATTGCTGAATTCTACACCTGAACCTAATATTACACTAAATGGAATTTAAATAAAAACTTTAAGAAAATGTACTTAATATTTCAATTTTCTTAAATTTGCTAATACTTGTTTTATAGCCTACTACAAGATCAATTCTAGAAAATGTCAAAGAGAAAGAAGACCCAAATAAATAACATCACAAATGACAGAAGATAAATAAAAACCAACACCACAGAAATACAAACAATTATGAGAATACTGTGAAAAAAATAATCAAAGAGGTACCTCAAAAAATAAAAAAATAGAACTAACAACACAAAGAAATGGGAAAACATTCCATGCTCATGGATTGGAAGAACAAATATTGTGAAAATATCTATGCTACCTAGAGCAATCTACACATTTAATGCAATCCCTATCAAAATACCATCCACTTTTTTCAAAGGAATGGAACAAATAATCCTAAAATTTGTATGGAACCAGAAAAGATCCCGAAGAGCCAGAGGAATGTTGAAAAAGCAAAGCAAAGCTAGTGGCATCACAATTCTGGACTTCAAGCTCTATTACAAAGCAGTAATCATCAAGACAGTATGGTACTGGCACAAAAACAGACACATAGGTCAATGGAGCAGAATAGAGAGCCCAGAAATGAACCCTCAACTCTATGGTCAACTAATCTTTGACAAAGCAGGAAAGAATGTCCAATGGAAAAAAGACAGTCTCTTCAGCAAACGGTGTTGGGAAAATTAGACAGCCACATGCAGAAGAATGAAACTGGACCATTTCCTTACACCACACACAAAAATAGACTCAAAATGGATGAAAGACCTAAATGTGAGACAGGAGTCCATCAAAATCCTTGAGAAAAACACAGGCAGTAACCTCTTTGACCTCAGCTGCAGCAACTTCTTCCTAGAAACATCACCAAAGGCAAGGGAAGCAAAGGCAAAAATGAACTATTGGGACTTCATCAAGATAAAAAGCTTTTGCGCAGCAAAGGAAACAGTCAACAAAACCAAAAGACAACCAACAGAATGGGAGAAGATATTTGCAAATGACATATCAGATAAAGGGCTAGTATCCAAAATCTATAAAGAACTTATCAAACTCAACACCCAAAGAACAAAGAATCCAATCAAGAAATGGGCAGAAGACATGAACAGACATTTTTCCAAAGAAGACATCCAAATGGCCAACAGACACATGAAAAAGTGCTCAACATCACTTGGCATCAGGGAAATACAAATCAAAACCTCAGTGAGATACCACCTCACACCAGTCAGAATGGCTAAAATTAACAAGTCAGGAAACGACAGATGTTGGTGAGGATGCAGAGAAAGGGGAACCCTCCTAAACAGTTGGTGGGAATGCAAGCTGGTACAGCCATTCTGGAAAACAGTATGGAGGTTCTTCAAAAAGTTGAAAATAGAGCTACCCTACAACCCAGCAATTACACTACTGGGTATTTACCCCAAAGATATAAATGTAGTGATCCGAAGGGGCACATGCACCCCAATGTTTATAGCATCGATGTCCACAATAGCCAAACTAAGGAAAGAGCCTAGATGTCCATCAACAGAAGAATGGATAAAGATGTGGTATATATATATATATATATATATATATATATATATATATATACACAATGGAATATTATGCAGCCATCAAAAAAATGAAATCTTGCCAATTGCAACCATGTGGATAGAACTAGAGGGTATTATGCTAAGCAAAATAAGTCAATCAGAGAAAGACAAGTACCATATGATATCACTGATATGAGGAATTTGAGAAACAAGACAGGAGATCATAGGGGAAAGGAGGGAAAAATGAAACAAGACAAAACCAGAGAGGGAGACAAACCATAAGAAACTCTTAATCTCAGGAAACAAACTGAGAGTTGCTGGACTGAAAGGAGGTGGGAAGGATGGTGTGGCTAGGTAATGGACATTGGGGAGGGTAAGTACTATGGTGAGCACTGTGAATTGTGTAAGACTGATGAATCACAGACCTGTACCCTGAAACAAATAATATATTATATATTAATTAAAGAAATAACATTCATTATTTCATAATAAATATGATTTTGGCTTAAAAAAATAGAACTAGCATATGATCTAGCTATCTCTCTTCTGGTTATTTATAAAACGTAGATGTGATCAGTATTTTGAAGTGATGTTTACACTCCCATGTTTATTGTAGCATTAATTATGATATTCAAGATCTCAAAAAATCTTAAGTGCCCATTGACAGATAATTGAATAAAAAATGTGGTATATACATACAATTAATTATTATTCAGTCATTAAAAAAAAGAACTTCTGTCATTTGAAGAACATGAATAACTTGGAAGACCTCATTCAAGGGAAGCAAGCCCATCAGAGAAAGGAATTTTTTTTTATGATTTCATTCATATGTGGAATCTAAAAATAAGAAGTCAAATACATAGAAACAGTAAATGGTGGTTTCTTGGGCCTGGGGAGTGGGGACAATGAGTAGATGTTGGTCAGAGTGTACAAATATTCATTTATAAGATGTATGAGTACTGAGGAGCTAACCCATATTGTAGTGACTATAGTTAATTCTGTATTACATATTTGAAATTTGCTAAGATAATCTTTTCTTTTTCATTTTTTAAGGTCTTTATTTAAATTTCACTTAGTTAACATACAGTGTAATATTAGTTTCACGTGTACAATATATTGATTCAACACTTACATACAACACCCTGTGCTCATTACACAAGTGTACTCCTTAATCTCCATTACCTATTTAACCCTCCCACCCACCCACCTCCCTTCTGGTAACCATCACTTTGTTCTCTATAGTTAAGAGTATATTTCTTGGTTTTCCTCTCTCTCACTCTTCTTTTGACTTAGCTCATTTGTTTTATTTCCTAAATTCCATACATGAGTGAAATCATATGGTATTTGTCTTTCTCTGAATGACTTATTTCACTTAGCATAATACTCTCTAGCTCCATCCATGTCATTGCAAATGGCAAATTTTCATTCTTTTTATGGCTAATATATATATACATCTTCTTTATCCATTCATCAGTTGATGGACACTTAGGCTGTTTCAATGATTTGGCAATTGTAGATAATGCTGCTAGAAACATTTAGGTGCATGTAACCCCTTGAATTTTTATTTTTGTATTAGTAGGGAAATACCTAGTAGTGTAATTGCTGGCTGGGATGTAGGATAGTTATAGTTTTCACTTTCTGAGGAACCTCCATACTGTTTCCACAGTGGTTGCACCAGTTTACATACCACCACCAAGGGAAAGAGGGTTCCCCTTTCTCCACATCCTTGCCAACACTTGTTGTTTCCTGTGTCATTCTGACTGGTGTGAGGTGATATCTCATTGTAGTTTTCATTTGTATTTCCCTGATAATGAGTGATGTTGAGCATCTTTTCATGTGTCTGCTGGCCATGTGTATCTCTTCTTTGGAAAAATGTCTATTCATGTCTTCTGTCCATTTCTACTTGGAGTACTTCTTTTTGTGTGTTAAAATTTATATATTCCTTATATATTTTGGATACAAACCATTTATCAAATGTGTCATTTGCAACTATTTTCTCTCATTCCTTTTAGTTTTCTTATTTCCCTCACTGTGCACAAGCTTTTTATTTTGATGAAGTCCCAATAGTTTATCTTTCCTTTTCTTTTTTTTCTTGCTTCAGAAGACATATCTAGTAAGAAGTTGCTGTGACCAATGTCAAAGAAGTTACTGCTTGTGTTCTCCTCCAGGATTTTAATGGTTTTCTGTCTCACATTTACATCTTTAAACTATTTTGAATTTATTTTTTGTGTGGTATAAGAAAGTGGTCCAGTTCATTCTTCTGCATGTAGCTCTCCAATTTTTCAAAAACTGACTGTTGAAGGGATTTTATGTTTTCCATTGTATATTCTTTCCTGAATTGTCTAAGATTTATTGAACATATAGTTATGTGTTCATTTCTGCATTTTTATTCTGTTCTATTGATCTATATTTTTGTGCAAGTACCATACTATCTCGATCACTACAGTTTTGTAATATAACTTGAAGTCTGAAATTGTGATGCCTCCAGTTTTGCTTTCTTTTTCAAGGTTGCTTTGGCTATTTGGGGTCTTTTGTTATTCCATACAAAGTTTAGAACTGTTGTTTCTAGCTCTGTGAAAAATGCTGATGGTATTTTGACAGGGATTGCATTAATGGGTAGATTTCTTTGGGTAGGATAGACATTGTAACTATATTTGTTCTTCTGATCCATGTACATAGAATGTCTTTCCATTTCTTTGTGTCATTTTCAATTTCTTTCATCAGTGTTTTATAGTTTTCAGGTACAGATTTTTCACTTCTTGGTTTAGGTTCATTCCTAGGTATATTATTGTTTTTGGTGAAATTGTAAGTCGGATTAACTCCTTAAATTCACTTTCTGTTGCTTCATTATTGGTGTATAGAAATGCAACAGATTTCTGTACATTAATTTTGTATCCTGTGACTTTATTGAATATGTGTATCAGTTCTAGCATTTTTGATTGAGTATTTCAGGTTTTCTATATATAGTGTCATGTCTTCTGCATATAGTGAAAGCTTTACTTCATACTTGCCAATTTTTATGCCTTTTATTTCATTTTGTTGTCTGGTTGCTGTGGCCAGGACTTCCAGTACTATGCTAAATAACATCCCTATCTTGTTCCTGACCACATAGGAAAAGCTCTCAGTTTTTCATATATGACCCTTATTTTGTAAGGTATGTTCCCTCTAGACCTAATTGTTGAGGGGTTTTATCATGAATGGATGTTTTACTTCGTCAAATGTTTTTTTCTGCATCTATTGAAATGATCGTATGTTTCTTATCCTTTCTTTTATTAATGTGGTGTTTTACTTTGACTGATTTGTGAATATATGAACCACTCTTGCAACCCAGGAATAAATCGCCCTTGATTGTGGTGAATAATTTTTTAATGTATTGTTGGATTTGCTTTGCTAGTATTTTATTGAGAATTTTTGCATATGTGTTCATCAGGGATATAGGCTTGTAGTTCTCATTTTTAGTGCAGTCTTTATCTTGTTTTGGAATCAGGGTAATTCTGGCCTCATAGAATGAATTTGGAAGTTTCCTTCCTTTTCTATTTTTTTGGAATATTTTCAGCAGAATAAGTATTAATTCTTCTTAAACGTTTGGTAAAATTCTCTGCGAAACCATCTGGTCTTGGACTTCTGTTTGTTAGGAGTTTTTTGAGTACTGATATAATTTCTTTGCTGGTTATTGGTCTGTTCAGGTTTTCTATTTCTTCCTGTTTCACTTTTGGTAGTTTCTATGTTTCTAGAAATTTATTCATTTCTTCCAGTTTGTCCAATTTGTTGGCATATAGTTTTGATAATATTCTCCTATGACTGTTTGCATTTCCAGGGTGTTAGTTGTTATTTCTCCTCTCTCTTTTGTGATTTTTATTTGGGTCCTTTTCCTTTTCTTTTTGAAAGTCTGGCTGTAGTTTTATCAATTTTTAAATTTTTTTTCAAAGAACCAGTTTCTGGTTTCATTAATCTATTCTATTTTTTTTTTTTTTTTTAGTTATTTCATTTATTTCTGCTCTAATATTTATTATTTCCTTCCTTCTGCTGGCTTTAGGCTTTGCTCATTGTTCTTTCTCTAGCTCCTTTTGGTGTAAGGTTAGAATGTTTATTTTAGATTTTTCCTACTTCTTGAGGTAAGCCTGTATTGATATATACTTCCCTCTTAAGAGTGCTTTTGATGTATCCCAAAGGTATTGGACCTTTGTATTTTCATTTGTTTCCATGTATTTTTTTTTTTAAATTTTTTCTTTAATTTCCTGGTTGACCCATTAATTGCTCAGTAGCATGTTGTTTAACCTCCATGTATTTTTGGTCTTTCCAAATTTTTTCTTGTGGTTGAGTTCTAGTTTCCTTATATTGTGGTCAGAAAAGTTGCATGGTATGACTTCAATCATTTTGTGTTCATTGAGGTCTGCTTTATGAAATAATGTGTGATCTATATTGGAAAATGTTTCATGTGCACTTGTAAAGAATGTGTATTCTGCTGTTTTAGGATACCATGTTCTGAATATATCTGTTAAGACCATCTGGTCGAGTATATCATTCACAGCCATTGTTTCACTGTTGATTTTCTGTTTAGATGATCCATCCATTGATGCAAGTGGGGTGTTAAAGTCCCCTTTTCTTACTGTATTTTTATCAATGAGTTCCTTTATGTTTGTTATTGTTTTATATATTTGAATGCACCCATGTTGGATGCATATTTACAATTTTGGGGTCTCCTTGTTGGATTGTCCCCACTCTTATGATATAGGGCACTTCTTTGTCTTTTGTTATAGTCTTTGTTTTAAAGTCTAGTTTGTTCACTATATGTATTGCTACTCTGGTTTTCTTTTGACATCCATTTGCATGATAAGTGTTTCTCCATCCCTTCACTTTAAATCTGCAGGTTTCTTTAGCTCTAAAATGAGTCACTTATAGGCAGCATATAGATGAGTCTTTATTTTAATTTTTTAATTTTTATTTTTTTATCCATTCTGACATCCTATGTCTTTTGATTGGAACATTTAGCCCATTTGATATCAAAGTAAGTATTGAAAGACATGTATTTATCACCAGTTTATTTTTTGTTTTGTCATTGTTTCTGGGGATTTTTTTTCTGATCCATTTTTGTCTTTGTCACTTTTGATCTCTCCTTTGCACTCAAAGAATCCCCTTTAATATTTCTTGGAGGGCTGATTCAGTGGTCATGAACTCCTTAATTTTTGTTTGTCTGGGAAATGCTATCTCTCCTATTCTGAATGATAGCCTTGCTGGATAGAGTATTCTTGGCTGAAGATTTTTCCCATTTAGCACTTTGAATATATCATGCTATTCTCTTCTAGCTTGTCAAGTTTCTGTGGAGACATATCCAGCTAGTCTAGTGGGTCTTCCCTTGTAAATTAAGGACTTCTTTTGTCTTGCTGCTTTTAAGTTTTTTTTTTTTTTTTTTCCTTCATCACTATATTTTGCAAACTTAATTACAACATATCTTGGTATTGGCTGGCTTTTGTTGATTTTGATGGGAGTTTTCTGTGCATCCTGGACCTGGATGTCTGTTTCTTTCCCCAAATTTGGAAGTTTTCATTTATTATTTCTTCAAATAAATTTTATTCTCCCTTTCTTCTCCCTTTTCTCTCTTCTTCTGGGATTCCCATAATACAAATGTTATTACATTAATGGAGTCACTGGTTTCCCTAAGCGTGTTCTGATGTTGCATAATTCTTTGCTCTCTCTTTTGTTAGGCTCCATTACTTTCCATATTTTGTCTTCTAAGTCACTAATTCATTCCTCTGCTTCTTCCAGACTGCTGTTCATTGCATCAAGCTTTTTTCCAATCTCATTTATTGCACTCTTCATCTCTGATTGATTTTTTTAACTCTTTTATGTCTGCGTTAAGGTTCTCGTTAATGTTTTCCATTCTTTTCTCAAGCCCTGTGAGTATCCTTATGATTGTTGATTTAAATTCCCCATTAGGCATGTTACTTTTATCTGTTTTGCTTTAGATATCTGGCCATGGCCTTATCTCATTCTTTCACTTGGGATAAATTCCTCTGTCTCCACATTTTGTTTAAGTCTCTGCCTTCTTCTCTGTTAGAAAAGTCAGTTATGTCTACTCTTCCTTCTTCAGTCTGGCCTCTTTCCCTTTAATTGTGGAGTTTGTTCTGTCAATCTTCAGGTCCACTTCTGGAGTATTTAGGATGATTTGATAGTTATCTAGTTGTTTTCCTGGGATGAGGTAGCCTAGGTCCTCCTACTCCATTGCCATCTCCATAGGCTCCCTTTCCTTCTTTTATTAAGGTTGAATAATTGTATGTATATACAGGCACACACTTGATGGTCTTTAGGTCCTTACTTGAATCTGTGAAATGAGTTTTAGAGCATGTGATGCCCAAGATCCCTTCCAAGCACAGTCTTGCTCACTGTAACACCCCAGCACTTATCATATGCCCAGGAGAGCCACAACCCACTGGTAGCTCCATAGAAACTTCTCAAGCCCAGCCACCAAGTAGGTTTGGGAGGACAGAGCTGGGCAGGAGCTCCACATGCCACCTCTCCTCCCACTGACTCCTGGTCCATGGGCATGGGAGTCCTAAGATAGTAGATCTTAAACATTGTCACCACACACACAATAAAAGTACTATATGAAGTGATGGATGTGTTAATTAACTTAATTGTGGCAATTAATTCACTATGTACACATATATAAAATCATTACATTGTGCACTTTAAATATACACAACTTTATTTGTCAATTATAACTCAATAAAACTGGAAAAAAAAAACAGAAAAAGAAAGTGAATGACAACATACAATAGAAGAAAATATAAAAGAATTGTATCTAGAATAGATAAAGAACACTTATGACTCAATACTAAAAAGACAAAAGAAAATTAAAATGAGCAAAAGATTTGAATAGAAATTTCTCCAAAGATGATATACAAATGTTATATAAATACACATGCACATACATAATGCTTAACATCATGATAATCATTAGAGAGGTGGAAACAAAAACCACAGTTAGATGTTACTTCACAACATTCAAATGCCTATAATAAAAATTACAGAAAATAGTAAGTTTTGGTGAGGATGTAGAGAAATCAGAACACTCGTAAACTATTGAAGGCAATGTAAAATGATACAGCTGCTTTCTAAAACATTCTGGAAAATCCTCAAATAATAATAATATATTAACTTATAAATATTACCCAGCAATTCCATTCCTAGGTATATACCCAAGAGAAATTAAAATACATAACCACACAAAAAGTTGTAAAGAAATGTTTGTAGCAGTATTATTCATAATAGTCAAAATTGGAAACAAACCAAATACCCATGAAGTGATGAATGCAGAAATCAATGTGTTATATCCATACAAAGGAATATTACTATGCCACAGAGAAAATGAAATACTGAGTCATGCTACTGTGTGGAAGAATCTTGAAAACATTATGCTAAGTCAATGAAGCCAGACGCATAAAACCCCATATTGTGTGATTCCATTTATATGAAAGTGCAGAATAAGGAAATACATAGAGGCAAAATTAGATTAGTGGTTAAAGAAGTGATGAAAAAAGACTTAGGAGTTCCTACTAATGAATAAAGTTTTTTTAGATAAGAGATGGAGTAGTCTGGGATTAGTTTAGCAGTAAAGCTTGTAAAGCTTGGAAATATACAAAAAATGCACTGAATTATAGTTTTAAAAGGTGATTTTTATGGCATATTAATTACATCCCATTAAAAAAGAATAGATAGGGACAGTCTTTACAGAATTATATTGAGATGATCTCCTGAAGGAATGTTCCCCAGAATAAAGATACTGGTCCATTATGACTACCTGTATATCTAAGAATGTGGGCATAGTGTTAACTAAATCTGTTCTCTTCTAACTTGCCTAGTCATTCAGAATGCACCTCGAATACCCCTAGACTTCAGTGGTTGAAGTAAGAACATTTCTTGGTTCTACTGGCAGTCAGTCTTTGTATCTTGGATTTCAAAGACAAGAAATTCACATAAAAAGTGACTAGTTCTACAACATCATTCTTTCTTCATCCATCTATCTATCCTTTCATCCATCCAATATTTATGGAGTACCATTTACTGAGGATACAATAAAGAAAACAATGGTTTCTGTACTTTTGGAGTTTATCACCATGAATGCTAAGTGCAGTCATTCCATGAAATTTTTTTTTGATAAATCAACTTAGAATTAAAGATTTTCTACTATTAAATTCTACACCTGAAAATAATATTACACTGTATGTTAACTAACTGGAATTTAAATAAAAACTAAAACAAAGAAGCAAAAGAATTAAACTTATTCAGCAGACTGGAACCAATTTATGTTATTAGTTCCCCTTGTTCACATAGGTGTGTCTATTTAACATGTTTCAAAAAACATTCATAAACTGTGCAGTGAAATTAAAAAATAGTGGATTCAAAATATTGTTTAAAAGATAAAACTGGGTGTTGAGTTTGAGTTCTTTATAGATCCTGGAAATCAGCACTTTGTCTGTAATATCATTTGCAAATATCTTCTCCCATTCTGTGGGTTACCTCTTTGTTTTGTTGACTGCTTCCTTTGCTGTGCAGAAGCTTTTTATCTTGATGAAGTCCCAAAAGTTCATTTTTGCTTTTGTTTCACTAGCCTTTGGAGATGTCTCTTGAAAGAAGTTGCTGTGGCCGATGTCAAAGAGGTTACTGCCTATGTTCTCCTCTAGGATTTTGATGGATTCCTGTCTCACATGGAGGTCTTTCATCCACTTTGAGTTTCTCCTTGCATATGGTGTTACAGTCAAAAATGGGCAGAAGACATGAACAGACACTTCTCCAAAGAAGACACACAAATGGCTAACAGATACACGAAGAAATGTTCATCATCATTAACCATCGGGGAAATTCAAATCAAAACCACATTGAGATACCACCTTACACTAGTTAGAATGGCAAAAATTGACAAGGCATGAAACAACAAATGTTGGAGAGGTTGTAGAGGAAGGGGAACCCTCTTACGCTGTTACTGGGAATGCAAGTTGGTACAGCCACTTTGGAAAACAGTGTGGAAGTGCCTCAAAAAATTAAAAATAGAGCTATCTTATGACCCAGCAATTGCAGTACTGGTTATTGACCCCAAAGACACAGATGTAGTGAAAAGAAGGGCCATATGCACCCCAATGTTCATTGCAGCAATGTCCGAAATAGCCAAACTGTGGAAAGAACCGAGATGCCCTTCAGCAGATGAATGGATAAAGAAGATGTGGTCCATATATACAATGGAATATTCCTCAGCCATCAGAAAGGATGAATACCCAACTTTTACATCAACATGGATGGGACTGGAGGAGATTATGCTAAGTGAAATAAATCAAGCAGAGAAAGTTAATTATCATATGGTTTCACTTATTTGTGGAACATAAGGAATAGCATGGAGGACATGTCTTCTGCCCATATTTTGACTTGATTATCTGTTTTTTGGGTGTTGAGTTTCAAAAGTTCTTTATGGATCTTGGAAATCAGTGCTTTGTCTGTAATGTCATTTGTAAATATCTTCTCCCATTCTGTGGGTTGTCTTTTTGTCTTGTTGACTGTTTCCTTTGTTGTGCAGAAGATTTTTATCTTGATGAAGTTCCAAAAGTTCATTTTTGCTTTGTTTCACTAGCTTTTGGAGATGTCTCTTGAAAGAAGTTTCTGTGGCCGATGTCAAAGAGGTTACTGCCTATGTCCTCCTCTAGAATTTTGATGGATTCCTGTCTCAATTGAGGTCTTTCATCCATTTTGAGTTTCTCTTTGTGTATGGTGTTAGAGAATGGTTGAGTTTCATTCTTCTGCATGTGGCTGCCCAATTTTCCCAGCAACATTAGGAGAAGGAAAGGAAAAATGAAGTGGGGGGGGGGAATTGGAGGGATAGATGAACGATGAGAGACTATGGACTCCAAGAAACAAACTGAGGGTTTTAGAGAGGAGGGGGGTGGGGTGATGGGTTAGCCCAGTGATGGGTATTAGGGAGGGCACGTACAGCATGGAGCACTGGGTGTTATATGAGAACAATGAATCATGGATCACTACCTCAAAAACTAATGATGTATTGTATGGTGACTAACATAACATAATAAAATTAAATTAAATTAAAAAAATAAAGAATGGCAGTTACAATTACATAAGTATTTTTTTTATTTATTTACCTTTAAGCCTCTCATGAGTAATGAAGACTAGAGCAAGGTGCACTTCTAAATAATGAGTGGTGAAGTCCACCATTGCTTGTAATAATTAAAGAGAAAAACACAACTCTGTTTATAGTTTAAGTTCTTTCACCTCTACTTATCAGGTGGGCCCCTCGAAGCAGTGGTTTATGAAAGTGCTTAACTCCCCATTTTATAAATTGTTATGGCTGGCATGACCAAGGTACTAGTCAAGTGAGAAGATAGATACTGAGATTCTGAGATAGCTGATTAGATTGTGACCCTAGTTACCTAAGGAAGTCCAGAATGATAACAGCAAGAGAGATGAAGCAAGCCAACATGATTGGGGGAAAATATAGTCATACACAAAGGAGACAAACTGCAAACACACGTCAAAAATTTCTGAGACAGGATTAGTCCTGGGATGTAGACTTGCATATTTAACAAACATTTCTGCCTAGTTTTCTCATGTTGCAGTGTTCAGCTCAAAATAAGACTTAAATTATTATTGGTTTAGGACTTAAATTATTTTTTGTTTCAAAAGTAAAACTGCAAGTTGTAAAACTATATACTCCATATAGACATATATAATAATACATACCAATAGTAGTGTGTGTTATTTTAATTTATAATGAACAAAAAAAATCAACATATATAGTTTTTTTGCTCAGAATATTAGCCAAATTATTAATAGTGAATATCTCTGGAGCTTGGAATTTGAGGAAAAAAGATTTACATTTTCTCCTTTACACATCTTCATGTTTTATTTTTTTACCACAAACATGCATTTTTTTATTATGTAAGCATTATAATAAAGAAAAATCTTGTTAATTTCTAAAATAAAGTATTATTGAATGAAGAGTGGATAATCAAATGCCAGATGATTAACAGAAATATTTTATCTATGGTATTTCATATCTCTCCTGAAAATAAAATAATTTAATAACCTTGTTTAATGGCCTCATTGCTACCAACATATGCACGAAAAGTTACATTAGCTGCTGTCATCCCAATCTTGGAACTAGGCATTAAGTCACTTTGGATTATTGACCACCAATCACCTACAGCAAATCACCAGGTCAGCTTATACATTACAAGAAAATGCCTAAAATCCTAAAATAAACAGATATAATTATATCCAGTAGGGAACAATTCAAGAGGATAAAGTGAGTTTCTCCCACTACTGAGTATAATGTTAAGTGACAGAAGACAGAGAAAGACAAATACCATATGATCTCACTCATGTGTAATTTGAGAAACAAAACAAATGAACAGAGGGAAAAAGAGAGAAAGAGAGAGAAACCAATAAATGGGACTCTTAGTGATAGAGAACAAATTGAAGGTTACCAGAAGGGAGGTGGGTGGGGGAATGGGGGAAATAAAGGATGAGGATTAAAGAGTACACTTATCGTGATGAAAAGCAATTATAATAAAATAAAAAGTATATTTTAAAAAATGAGTACCTCCTCAAGGAAAAACTTGACCAACAGCAACAAAAAAAAAGTTGACCAACAATTTTAATCAGAATTGTGAGTTGTTTCAGAAAGTCTCCTAGTATAAGCAGATCCTAGGGGTCTGGACTTTTCTAAAACCAAACAAATAAAAAACTTGAGCAATCAGTTGCAGAATATAATTTTTTACCCAATTTAACTGTAGAAGGCAATGGATCAGTGGAACTACACTGCAATACATTAGGGAATGCTACCATCTTATGGTCAAGAGTGGGAAGTTGACCAAAACGTATGGGCTCAAAAAACAGTCGGATGGGAGGGAGGATAATTTAATTAAAAACAAGGAGACATAAGCTGTAAAAGTCATCAGTTCACACCAGTCAATTTGATAAGTTTCAAGGGCAAGTGAAGTTGATACAATTTTTTTTTTTAAAGAATGATTATATTCAAACAGAATGGGTCAAGGTACTCGGTGATCTATTATATAGACAACAGGTGCTTCTCATAACCTCATGCCTCAGCACCTGCTCACAGTGGATGTTCACTAGATGGCAATTTACTGGCCCATTCTCCCTTAAAGAAGAAAGGGTGTTTTCCCTCATTTAATTCCACTTTTTGTACTCCTCCTCTAATATTGTAACTGCTAACTCTTGCATAGATCTCCCCAGAATCCACTGGAAATGAATCAAAAGAAACATTTCTTAAGCACCTACTTTAGGAGAGGCCATTGACTGGAAGATCTGAGATATAAAATAAGACTTCTTCCCTCTAGGACAGCAAAGTCAATTGTTTAAGTTTTTGCAGGATAAAAATGACTGACTGGCTGACTGACTGACTGACTGACTGACTAAATAAATAAATAAATAAATAAGTTTTTGCAGCTTAAACTAGAATCAATTTTGTGAAATGTTATACTTAATCAAATTATATATTAGAAAAAAATGGAAGTTTTTTAAAAAATAAAAATTTAAAAAAGGAATAAAATGAAATTGTTTTCATGATATGTATGGAATGGAATGAAGCCCAAACTATTTATGTCTACTTTTTTTTAAGATTTTATTCATTCATTTGAGGGAGAGTGAGAGAGAGAGATCACTAGCAGGAGGAGGGGCAGAGGGAGAAGCAGGCTCCCAGCTGAGCAGGGAATACGATGTGGGGTGATCCCAGGGGCCTGGGATCATGACCTGAGCTGAAGGCAGATGCTTAAGCAACTGGGCCACCCAGGCACTCTGAAGCTGAACTGTTTGGTGCTTGCTCCCTGCTGGGGTATTTTGGGATGCAAGAAACAAGATATTCAGGCTTCCTCAGCTAATAGGGTTTATAATGAGTATGGAAACTCATTTTATTGAGATGTTAGGAGGTGAAGATGGTGGTGGAGTAGAAAGTTCCTAGGCTCACCTCGTTCCATAAATACAACTAGATAACTATCAAATCATCCTAAATACCCCAGAAATCAACCTGATGACTGGCAGAACAAGTTCTACAACTAAAGGTAGAGAAGAAGCCACATTTAAAAAGGTAGGAAATGTGGAGAGAGAGTTTGGGAGAGAAACAGATCATGGCTGCTGTGGTGGGGAGGGAGCCAAAGTCACAAAGAAGGGTGAGAGACTAGCACACAAAGGAGCAAACTGGGAAAATAGATTCCCATAGCAATTGGTTTGGAAAGTGAGAGAGGCTGATTTCCTGCATTCTTACAATCAGTGGGGCTTAAAGCCTGGAGTTTTAAGATCAGTGGGTTTGGCAGGGATAGAGTCCAGGGGACATTGGGTTTGCTCTTGGAGAGAAGAAAGGGCAAACAGCCCATGGACATACAGCAGGAAAGAGTGATATGGAGAGCACCTGGGGCACACAGTGGGAAGGTATTTGCTCATCTCAGAACTTGTTTCAGAGAGGCAGCATTCACAGAGAGACGCCCTCCAGGAACAAGAGAACTGATAGTCACCATTTCCCTCCCCTACACCTCAGCAGAAGCACAGGTCAACCTGTGGGAACTAGGGAAGCAATGACACTCACTAACTTGCTTACACCAAGCTCTACCCTGTGTTCTGGCAGAATCGCCCTTCCCAGTTATGCTTGCCTCAGACTCAGCTCAGTGTGTCTCTTCCCCCAGAAGAAGTCAGTTACATCTCCTGTTCTTCCCAAGTCCTTGCCAACACAATACATCCCAGCCCAGGAGTTTTGCAGAGCCTCAGTTCTGGCAGCAGTGGTGACAAGTATCATTCATAAGCAGACCTGAGCAGATGTAGTTAAAATGTGCCACATTCAGGCCAGGGGCCAAACACTGCCCACAACAGGCAAAGACAAACTCTCCAAATGACTGGCCTGAAGGATAACATGGCAAGGACAAAACAGCAGAGCACACAGAGCACACACTGGAGACATTCCTGGAAGCACCAGGCCCTGGAGAACAAGAGACAATACACAGCAGGCTGCTACAGGAACTTTTCTTCATGAGGACATTACCCTGAAGAATAGGAGACATAGCTGACTTCCCTAACACAGATAAACAAGCTCAGAGACTTAGACAAAATGAAGAGACAGAGAAATTTGTCCCAAATGAAAGAACAGGACAAGGCCATGGCCAGAGATCTAAGTGAAACGGATATAAGTAACGTACCTCATGGAGTATTATTTAAAACAATAATTCTAAGGATACTCAACGAACTTGAGAAAAGAGTGGATGATATCAGTGACACCCTCAACACAAGATTAAAAAAGAACCAATCAGAGATGAAGAATATAATAAATGAGATGAAAAACACCATTGATGCAATGAACAGCAGGGTGGAAGAAGCAGAGGATGGAATTATTGACCTAGAAGATAGAGTAATGGAAAGTAATCAAGCTGAAAAAAGGAGAGAAGAAAGAATTATTCAAAACAAGAATAGACTTAGGGAACTTAGTGACTGCATCAAACATAATAATGATTGTACTATAGGAGTCCCAGAAGAAGAGAGAGAAAAAGGGACAGAAAATTTATTTGAAGAAATAATAGCTGAAAACTTCCCTAATGTGGGGAAGGAAACAGATATCCAGATCTGGGAGGTACAGAGAACCCCCAACAAAACCAGCAAAAGCAGATCCACACCAAGACATTTTAACTAAATTGGCAAAATACAGTGGTAAGAAAAAAATAAATAAAATAAAAGCAGCAAGACAAAAAACAAAAACAAAAAACAGTAACATACAAGGGAAACCCCATAAGGCTATTGAGATATTTCAGCAGACACTTTCCAAGGCAGAAAGGAGTGACATGATATATTCAAGGTACTGAAAGGGAAAAATCTGTAGCCAAGAATACTCTATCCAGCAAGGCAATCATTTAGAATAGAAAGAAAGATAAAGTGTTTCCCAGACAATCACAAATCAAAGGAATTCATGACCACTAAACCAGCCCTCTGAGAAATATTAAAGGGGACTCTTTGACTGGAACAGAAAGACCATAAGTGAAAGCATAAAAAGTAAAACAAAAACAAAAACAAAAACAAAAACAAAAACAAAACAAAAACAGTAAAAAATAGGTATTTCTATAAAAATCAGTCAAGGTATTCATAAAATAAAAGGTTGTAAAATATAATATCAAATATCCGAAAGGTGGAGGGGAGAAGAGTAAAGAAGGAGTTAAAATTAAGTGACAATCAGCTTAAAATAGACAGCTATATGCTGAAGATATTATATATAAACTGAGTGGTTACCACAAATCAGAAAAACAGTAATAGATATGCAAAAAATAAAGAGTAAGGTATCCACATATATCACTAAAGAAGACAAACCACGGAAGAGAGGAAGAGAAGAAACATTCAGAAAAAAGCTATAAAAACTATCCCAAAACACATAACAAAATGGCAATAAATACATATCTATCAATAATTACTTTGAATGTAAATGCACTGAATGTTCCAATAACATAAGGTGACAGAGTGGGTAAGAAAACAAAATCCATCTATATGTTGCCTACAAGAGATGTATTTCAGACCTAAAGATTGAAAGTGAGGGGATGGAGAAACACCACGCAAATGGATGTCAAATGAAAGCCTGAGCACATATATCAGACAAAATAGACTTCAAAACAAACTCTGTAAAAAAGACAAAGAAGGGGGCACCTGGGTGGCTCAGTCAGTTAAGCGGCTGCCTTCAGCTCAGGTCATGGTCCCAGGGTCCTGGGATCGAGCCCCGCATCAGGCTCCCTGCTCGGCAGGAACCCTGCTTCTCCCTCTCCCACCCCCCTGCTTGTGTTCCCTCTCTTGCTGTGTCTCTCTCTGTCAGATAAATAAATAAAATATTAAAAAAAAAAAAAGACAAAGAAGGACAATATATAATAATAAAAGAAACAATCAAGAAGACAGAACAATTATAAATATTTATGCATCCAACATGGGAGCACCCTTATATTTAAAGCAGCTAATAACAAACATAAAGGAACTAATCAATAGTAATACAATAATACTAGGGTACTTAACATCCCACTTACATTGATGGACAGGTCACCCAAATAGAAAATAAACCAGGAAACAGTAGCTTTGAAGGACTCACTGGACCAGATGGATTTAATATATATATTCAGAACGTTCCATCCTAAAAGAGCAGAATACACATTCTTTTCAAGTGCACGTGGTACATTCTCCAGAATACATCACATATTAGGTCACAAAACAGCTCTCACCAAATACAAAAAAAAAAAAAAAAAAAAAAATCAAAGTCATACCATGTATCTTTTCTGACCACAACACAATGAAACTAGAAATCAAGCACAAAAAAAAATCTGGAAAGATCACAGATACATGGGGGTAAGAAAAACATGCTAAACAATGAGTGGGTCAACCAAGAAATCAAAGAAGAACTCATAGAAGAAATAAAAAAGTACATGGAAACAAATAGAAATGAAAACACAAAGATCCAAAACCTCTCAGATGCAGCAAATGCTGTTTTAAGAGGAACGTTTATCCCAGTACAGGTCTACCTCAAGGAAGCAAGAAAAATCTCAACTAATAACCTAACCCTAAATCTAAGAAGGCTAGAGAAAGAAGCAGAAACAAAATCCAAATCCAGCAGAAGGAAGGAAATAAGCAATAAAGGCAGAAAAATTATAAAGAAAACTTAAAAAATATAATAGAACAGATCGATGAAACCAGGAGATGAGATGGTTCATGGAAAAGGTCAACAAAATTGAGAAACCTCTAACCAAACTCAGGGAGAGAGAAAGAAAGAGAGAGCGAGAAGGAACTCAAATGAACCAAATCACATGTGAAAAAGGAGAACTAACAACCATCCACAGAAATACAGACAATTGTAAGAGAATATTATGAAAAACTATATGCTAACAAATTGGACAACATAGAATAAACGGATAAATTCCTAGAAACATATAAACTACAAAACTGAAGCAGTAAGAAATACAAAATTTGACCACACTGATTACCACCAAGGAGATTGAATCAGTAATCAAAAACATAACAAACAAAAGTCCAGGACCAAATGGGTTCACAGGGAAATTCTACCAAATATTTAAAGAAGACTTAATACTTAGTCTTCACAAAGTATTCCAACAAATAGAAAAGAAAACTTCCCTTCATTCTATGACACCAGTATCACCCTGATACCAAAGCCATATAAAGATAATACCAAAAAAAAAAAAAAAAAAAATAGAACTATAGGCCAGTATTTTTGATGAACATAGATGCAAAAAATATCAACAAAATACTAATAAGCAGAATCCAACAATACATTAAAAAAAAAATCATTCACCACAATCAAGTGGGATTTAGTCCCAGGATGGAAGGGTGGTTCAACATTTGCAAATCAATCAATGTGATACATCACATCAATAAGAGAAAGGATAAAAACCAAATAATCCTCTCCATACACATAGAAAAAGCATTTGAAAAAGTACAACATCCATTCATGATAAAAAAAAAAAAAAAACAAACAAACCAAACCTTCAACAAAATAGGACTAGAGGGGAACATACCTCCACATAATAAAGGCCATAAAAAAAAAAAAAAAACAGAGAACATCATACTCAATTTAGAAAAACTGAGAGCTTCCTCCCTAAGGTCAGGAACAAGACAAGGATGTCCAGTCTCACCACTTTTATTCAACATAATACTAGAAATCCTAGCCACAGTAATTAGGCAACAAAGATAAATAAAAGGCATCCAAATCAGTAAGGAAGAAGTAAAAGTTTCACTATTTGCAGATGACATGATACTATATAGAGAAAACCCAGAAACTCCACCAAAAAACTACTAGAATTGATAAATAAATTCAGTAAAGTCACAGGCTACAAAATCACTGTGCAGAATTCTTTGACATTTCTATACACTAATAGTAAAGAAGCAGAAGGAGAAATTAAGAAGACAATCCCAGTTATGACTGCACCAAAAATAATAAAATACCTATGAATAAGCCTAACCAAAGATGTGAAAGACCTCTATCTGAAAACAATAAAACATTAATGCAAGGAATTGAAGACTACACAAAGAAATGAAAAGATGTTCCATGCTTATGAATTGGAAGAACAAATATTGTTAAAATGTCTATATTACCCAAAGCAGTCTATACATTTAATGCAATTCCTATCAAAATACCAACAGCATTTTCCACAAACTGGAAGAAAAAAAATCCCAAAATTTATATGGGACCACAAAAGACCCCAAACAGCCAAAGCAATTTTGAAAAGAAAAGCAAAATTAGAGGCATCACAATTCCAGACTTCAAGTTATGTTACAAAGCTGTAGTGATCAAAACAGTTGGTACTGGCACAAAAATAGGTCAATGGAACAGAATAGAAAACCCAGAAATGAACCCACAATTATATCATCACTTAATCTTCCACAAAGCAGAAAAGAATACCCAATGGGAAAAAGACAGTCTCTTAGACAAATGGTGTTGAAAAAACTGGACATCCACATACAAAAGAATGAAAGTGGACCACTTTCTTACACCATACACCAAAAATAAATTAAAATGGATTAAAGCCCTCAATGGACACAGGAAACCATAAAAATCCTAGAGGAGAGCATATGCAGTAATTTTTTGGATATCAGCCTAGCAACATTTTTCTTGATATGTGTCTGCTGAGGCAAAGAAAAGAAAAGTAAAAATGAACTCTTGGGACTACATCAAAATAAAAAGCTTCTTCACAGTGAAGAAAATGATCACCAAAATAAAAGGCAACCTATGGAATGGGAGAAGATATTTGGAAATGAAATATCAGATAAAGGGTTAGTATCCAAAATATATAAAAAACTCATACAACTCAAAAACAGAAAAACACATAATTCAATCAAAAAATGGGCAGAAGACATGAATAGACATTTTTTCAAAGAAGACATCCAGATGGCCAACAGACATAAAAAGATCCTCATCATCACTCATCATCAGGGAAATGCAAATCAAAACTACAGTGATATATCATCTCACACCTGTCAGACTGGCTAAAATTAAAAAAAACAAACAAACACAGGAAACAACTGGTGTTGGCAAGGATGTAGAGAAAGGAGAACCCTCTTGCACTGTTTGTGGGAATGCAAAATGTTGCAGCCACTATTGAAAACAGTATGGAGGTTCTTCAAAAAGCTATAAATAGAACTATCCTGTAATCCAGGAATCACACTACTGGGTGTTTACTGAAAGACTACAAAAACCCTAAGTCAAAGGGATACATGCACCCCTGTTTATAACACTACTTACAGTAACCAAATTATGGAAGCAGCCCAAGCATCCATTGATAGATGAGTGAATAAAGAAAATGGTATATATACACATATATATATCACATGTATACCATATATATATATGTATGATTTTATTTATTTATTTACCAGGGAGAGTGCATGAGAGAGAGCACAAGCAGGGAAAGCAGCAGAGGGAGAAGCAGGCTCCCCACTGAGCAGGGAACCCAATGTGGGGCCCAATCCCAGGACCTTGGGATCATGACCTGACCCGAAGGGAGACGCTTAACACATTGAGCCACCCAGACACCCCAAAAATGGCATATGTATGAAATGCAATATTATTCAGCCATATAAAATAGTGAAATCTTGCCATTTGCAATGACACGGATGGAGCTAGAAAGTATAACACTAAGTGAAATAAGTCAGTCAGAGAAAGACAAATACCATGTATTCTCTCACATGTGGAATTTAAGAAACAAAACAAATAAGCAAGGGAGAGACAGAGAGAGAGGGAGGGGAGAGAAAACAAGAACCAGACTTCTTAACTGTAGAGTACAAACTGATGGTTACCAGAGGGGAAGTGGGTGGAGGGATGGTGAAATAGGTGATGGGCTTTAAGGAGTGTGTTGTGATGAGCACTGGTGATGAATGAAATTGTTGAATCACTATATTGTGCACCTGAAACTAATATAACACTATATGTTGATTATACTGGAATTAAATTTTAAAAAAACCTTTTGTAAAGGTAAAAAAAGAAAAAAAAAACCTGTGTTTTTTGTCAGTATCTTTCCTTTTTCTATTTTAAAAATTACTGTTCTAGTACATTTCCTATCAAAGCAAACTAGATTGCTTAGACCAGTTAAAGTTTTTTTTTAAACTTGATTAAAAAATAAACAGTTATTTCGCTCAGCATAACACCCTCCAGTTCCATCCACGTCGTTGCAAATGGCAAGATCTCATTCCTTTTGATGGTTGCATAATATTCCATTGTGTGTGTGTGTGTGTGTGTGTGTGTGTGTGTGTGTGTGTGTGTATAGCACATCTTCTTTATCCATTCATCTGTCGATGGACTTCTTGGCTCTTTCCATAGTTTGGCTATTGTGGACATTGCTGCTATAAACATCGGGGTGCATGTACTCCTTCAGATCCCTACATTTGTATCTTTGGGGTAAATACCCAGTAGTGCAACTGCTGGATCATATGGTAGCTCTTCAGAGAAAGACATGTATCATATGACCTTACTGATATGAGGAATTCTTAATCTCAGGAAACAAACTCCAGGGTTGCTGGAGTGGGGGGGGTGGGAGGGATGGGGTGGCTGGGTGATAGACATTGGGAAGGGTATGTGCTATGGTGAGTGCTGTGAATTGTGCAAGACTGTTGAATCACAGATCTGTACCTCTGAAACAAATAATGCAATATATGTTAAGAAAAAAAAACAGAAGAAGAAGATAGCAGGAGGGGAAGACTGAAGGGGGAGAAATCGGAGGGGGAGACGAACCATGAGAGACGATGGACTCTGAAAAACAAACTGAGGCTTCTAGAGGGGAGGGGGGTGGAAGGATGGGTTAGCCTGGTGATGGGTATTAAAGAGGGCACGTTCTGCATGGAGCACTGGGTTTTATGCACAAATAATGAATCATGGAACACTACATCAAAAACTAATGATGTAATGTATGGTGATTAACATAACAATAAAAAATTTAAAAAAAACAGTTAACCTAGTGATGTAATGAACTTGATTGAGACTTTCTTATTTGAGAGTTTTTTTCAATAATCACATCAATATAGGTTATAGACATAGACAGGCTTAAAAGGTAAGAGGGGGGCACATTACTACTAACCTCTCTAGACATCCTACTAGTTTCTACTGTTCTTTACAGCAGTGTGATTTAGGATCTTCATAGAAGAGGAATAAATAAAATGAACTGTGTGGTCTTGATAGAATGTAATGGAAAAATGCCAAGTTACCATACATATTAGGTAAGAATGAGGAAATACAGATATATAGAATGCCAAAATAACCATCCTTTTTTTCTCTCCATTTTACTAAAAATTTTCTCTAAAATTTAGCATCCATCCATTCATATATCATTTAAAAGTAGGTCACCAGAGACCTAGTAGTTATCCATTCTGCCTTTTATACTTTAAGTCAAATCAACTCACACAAATGCCCCACAACATAAAAACAAGTCACAAATACCCAAGCAGTTCATGCCATTTGTTCAAACACACTCCTATTCCTAAAAAAGTGTCCTAACATCCAGTTCTCTGTGTAAAGAGTTTGGAAGCTACCACTGTATTATAATAGCAAGTTAAAAGGCTGAACAGACTGAAAAATCAAATATTCTAGTATCTTTAAGATTGGTGAGGACACAGGGCAAACTGTCCCCAGAACTGGAGAGACCTACAGGCAAATACACAAAATAATAACTTACCAGAGTAGAGACTCATGAGCAGAAACCACAACAGGGACCAGTGCCAGGGTAGGAAAACTAGAAATGTAATTGATAAATTGCTAGAAGTTCAGTATGGACAATTTTGAGATTTAAAAACTCCAGGTCCACCAGTTGTAGAAAAGCCCCCACAATTTTGTATCCTTTAAATACAGGAGCTAGACCAGGCTTACACAGTAAATATCGGAGAAAAATCCTTTCCTACTTCCGGCGAGGAGAGAGGAAAAGGAATCATTTTGAAATATGCCAGAGCACTCTATTCTTAACAAGGCCTGCCCTCAGTAAGACCTAGTTAACCAGAGCCTAACCTGCTGTAATGTCATCAGAACCTAACTACAGTGGACAAAGTACCCAATAGAGTCAGCTCTGGCCTTCCACAGGCAAGGAGGGAAATATCCAACTCCAGCCAGCTCTAACCATCTGGTCCCACCTAAAGGGAGAGAAAAAAAATGTGAAGTTTACAATCCAGAGGCATAGGCCCACTAAAAGTTGGAGAATAATCACAGTATTATAGAACACTTCCCCTTACCCCACACCTCATCACAACATTATTAAAGGCCTGTTTTTAGCAGCTCCTTTTACCTTATACATTATGTCCAGCTATCAAGAAAAATTATAAAGCACACTAAAAGGTGAAAAACACAATTTGAAGAGACAGAACAAACATTAGAACCAGACATGGCAGAAATATTGGAATTATCAGACTGGGGATTTAAAACAACTATGAATAATATGCTAAGGAATTGTTTTGTGCTGGTCTCAAATTATTAATAACCAATATTGTGGCTGGACCAGACTAACCAGGAGCTTATGATTGCAAGATGCCCTCGACAATAACAATTAGGAAACTTTGAAAGAGACAGATTTATTGATTACAAATCCTGGAATTTACACAGCACACCCAGGGCCACACAGCACAATTGTGAGGGGGCAGAGAGAGCATGCACAGGCCTGGGGTTCTGGTTTAATTGGATTCAAGAGAGGGGGTGCTGGGGTTTCACAGTTTCATTCTTTAGTAGTAAATTCAAAATATGAGTGGAAATTTAAAGCATAGGAAGAGACAAAAAACAAAACAAGAAACAAACAAGCAGCCCAAATGGCTGGTTATGGAAATCAAAGGAGCTGGTGGGAGGGGGGCAGCAATTTGGCTCTTAATCACATCATGTGGCTGGCAGTGTGTTCATTCAGATAGCCATTTCTAAGTGGATGCCCTTTGAAGTGCATGCCTCAGCAATCAAAGTTTAATTGAGGTGCTTGCAACACAAAAAAAGAAAAATCAATATCAAGGAGTTATAAGGAGATTTACACTATAATCCACCCTGTGATGCTGCAGGCATCAGATTTAATGTTAAAGCTTTTAATGGACTGGGAAGAAGATATGGTAAAAATCAGGGGTAAAGGTGTGTTGTAAACAAGAAAGGACATGTTGAAATAGGACTACAATAGCAAATCCTATAACAAGTATAGAAGCAATAATCTGAAACCCAGTCTTAGCCGTTGTCCCAAACTTCAAGTTTCCAGTCATGAAAATAGGTCAGGGTTCTCATGGGCCCTAGGAATCTGTTCAAAGATTGGGTAATATTGTGGAATATTTTAACATCTTGGAATAGCTGGTGTAAGTAGGTTTGAACCTGACCTGAGTTGTTAGATTGCTCCATATCGCATTGAACCAGTCTTTTAGTCTTGAGTATAGGTCAGTTTAGTTAAACGGTCATGTCTCATTTCAGGAGGCAGTGAGGCAGATGTGTTCCCAAAGTTAGGCTTATATGGTACAAATATATATACCAGGTATGTAATAAGAGTCAATTCTATGGAAACAAAAGGAAAGCAATGGCTAATTGTTACAGGATTTCTTCTCCTTTACTGCCTGTGGTTCTTGGTCATGCCGCTTTGAAGAATGAAGAGGTAGACCAGACGAAGAGTGGTGGGCAACAAAGTAAGGTTTATTGAGCAATAGTAAAGTTTGAATGATAGTACAAAGCTCCCAAAGAGGGAGGGAACCCGAGAAAGTTGTCACCAGAGTTTCTAAGTCTAGGGGTTTTGACAGGTTTGTTGGTGGGCTGTATTAATCTGATAAACCCTCCATGAGCCTGTCACCCAGTCAGGTTTTTGTCATCTGCCTACCACATGGGAAAGGGTGGAGGGCTCCTTCAAGGGTGGTGTAAAATCCTTTTAATGGTAGTTTCCTCATAGGGTAAACCCCTTGTCCCTGCCTGCCTTTCTTCCAACTATCCATCATCATAATGATCAGAGCCAACTATAAACCCAGTCTGAATTGGCCAGTTGAGATTTCTAGATGTCATGCTCAAAACATCTTCGGATGAAGTGAGGACAGGCAGTGGCAACCTGACAGAGTATCCTGTTTTATAGTTTGAATGTCTCTAGTAATCTTTCTGAGGGGTGCACATAGTAATAGGAATAAAGACTGTCTATACATGAGCTGTTGTACTGATTTTGATGCAGTTTCTTTGAATGTTGTTGTGTTGGTGGGGTCCAGAGCTGACAGCCAAGAAAGAATTCTTGAGATGTCTTCGGTGCAAAATGATGGTTTTATTAAAGCATGGGGACAGGACTCATGGGCAAAAAGAGCTGCTGCCACTTCTCCCTGCTGCTCCCTGCTGCCCCAGGATTGTGAGGAGCAACTGATTATATATTTTGGGGTTCGGAGAAATAAAGATAAGGGAAGTTCCAAAAGGACTTCCATATGTTAAAGGAGACTCAGGATCCTGGAGGACTGTTATAACCTGCCTATCTCAAGTATTTGTCAACGGGCTACAGGTTATAAGGAGATTTAATTTTATCTACATTTCCTTCTGCCTCTGTTTCCCACATCAATTTCTCTGAAGTTTTTATTAAGTTATCCAACTTTAGCTTGCATAGCTTCAGAAAAAGGTGACATTTCTTAATAATTCCAAGTTAGAAGGATCGGAGAAAAATTGGAAACATTAGTTTGGAGATTTGTAGCCAGCTACTGCAGAAAACTAGAATTCAACGTCCAGTCCAGTTTACAGGCAAGCAACAAAATTTTAAAGACAATTAAGAGGACTAAAATATGATATCAACAAGGGTGTACTATAGCTTTCCACTGAAACATATTTTTCCCCCTATACTCACCCCCATTTCAATCAGAGATAATCAAAGTAAGACTGATCTGGCTGCAAAATAAATCTAGTTTCATTAAATTTGGCCTGATTATTTACATAACTGAAGCAAGAATAGTGATTGACTATATAGGCTCTTTTAAGTCTGCTTTACTGGACATTTTCACATGGAATGTCAGAGTGGACTCTTAAAAGCCTCTTGATAATAGCAAGCCAAAGATTTGCTATCAGACTTTGTCTGCATTATCTATGGGTTTGAGTAAGTTCTTATCTTCTTTTTTTTTTAAGATTTTATTTATTTATTTGAGAGAGAGAGAATGAGAAACAGATAGCATGAGAAGCAGACTCCCTGCTAAGCAGAGAGCCCAATGCAGGACTCGATCCCGGGACTCCAGGATCATGACCTGAACCGAAGGCAGTCACTTAACCAACTGAGCCACCCAGGTGCCCCAGTTCCTATCTTCTTGAAGTCCCTAAAATATCCTGAGGTTCCTGGGCCTGCCAGAAAATGCCCTTTCTTACTCACCTGGTAAGGCAGCTGAGAACTCTGGCAGCAAGGTACCAGGCCAACTTTTCCAAGGGGCTTTATTGGCTTCATAAATTCAACCTTAGTTCCTTAAAGATGTCTGGTCATATCTGAGTCCATGCATATTTCTCCCAGATATGGTATTCCAGTCAGAGACTTGGTAATATAGCCAATGTTTCCAATTATGTCCTATTACAAGAAGAAGAGATTCTTATTGAATTCATGCAAATAACTATATTGCCTTGAAAATAAGAATACTCACTGAAAGTTCAAATTCTAGAGGGATCAGTATAGATAAAAAAAGAAGAATTGTTTAAATTTTGTTCCCAAAAATATACTTTGCCAAATTGTGGTAAGTCATAGATAGCTTAGGAGAAGAGGTTTCCTTAAATCTGGAAAGAAACACAAAATTTTAAAGAACTAACAATCTTAAAACAAAAAGTCATAAAAATTTATAAACTGTGATCTGTCTATTATATCAGCTTCTGTAGATTGACAAATTTATGAATACATTTCATAATTTCTGGAAGCATATGATATTTTACTATAATTTCAACATAGTACTGGACATATTTGCTAACACACCCAAATATCTTTAGCTTCTCTGTAATAAGCTGGAAGTCAATAAAACTATGTTCAGTAATTAATGTTTCAGTATTTTATCTTATTTAGAAATAATCTAGATATTCAATTAATTTCCATCATTTAACTTAATTTAGAAAAACTCTAAGGGTGTAAGTTACTGAAGAGATATGGGAAACTGTAACCAAACCACCATGAGTTTGCTCCTTGGTCAGTCACAGATACACCAGACAGAGTTGTTGCACAAAGTAAACTTTATTTGCAGCAAATAAGGAGGTCCTGGGGAATAACTTCCAAAGCCATGTCTTCCCAAGTGAGGGATGCATGGGTTCCTTTTATTTAGGGCTGGATGAATATTTAGATAGGGAAGCCTTGCCATCATATGTAGAGGTGGGCATAAGGCTGTGCATCCACCTTAAGGAAACATGGTTATACATACATTGTATGTTATATGGATGAATTTGTGCTCCTCCTTGGGCAGAGATTTTAGTATTATAATGAGGTAAAGGTAGTTGTTGGTCATTCTAGAGGTCATTCCGTGGTCCATCTGGGCAGGTACAAGATGGGGATTACTCTCAAACTGGTCTGGTCGTCTGGGTTGGCTGGAGGCCTTTTCAGGGCAATTGCTATTTCTAGAGGGGTGGTTTCAGTTTCCATTTGCCTGAGTTAAGAGATAAGCTGGAAAGGAGCCTGGGTGGCCAGTTGGTTGAGCATGTGACTCTTGGTTTTGTCTGAGGTCATGATCTCAGTGTCATGAGATTGAGCCCCATGTGGGGATACACTCAGGGTGGAGTCTGATTGTCCCTCTCCCTCCCTTTCTGCCCCTCCCCCCTGAAAGGAATAAATGAATTTTTAAAAAGAGAGATAAGCTGGAAGCAAGAGCTTAAGGGAAAAGGTGGGACAAAGGTCAATGAGTACAAGCAGGTAGTGAAGGTCACGTCTTGGAGTCGAGCTGGTGACAAAACTATTTAAGTAGACATATCACAAAACATAATTGATGTTGAAAAGTTCACTTAAAAACTTTTACCTCATTGAAATTTATTTAATTTATTGATTCTTAACAATTAAATTTATATTACTTATGAAAATGTCATAAGACACTAATATGGCTAACCATCATGACAAATTTTGTAACAAAGATAAAATGAGCTTATTTGACTAATAAACTCAGGTGAAATAAAAATTGTATGTCTGTTTTATGTTTAATGCTGATAACTCTGAAGCCATTTTAATTAAACCAACTAACAACTATCTTTTATTTATTGAATGTTATCCCAGATCATGCAAACTTGAAAACCATTGGATCAGTTTCTATTATATTTCTTAGAGTTTAGAAATATTTAATTTGATAAGTACTTATTTTTCTTAAGCCAATTAAACAAAAGTTTTAGTATAAATTAATTTTGACAATACCATTCAGAGGTAGAGAAAATTCACATATATATAACACACATCCATAGACATACATAAACACAGACACAGACACAGAGACCCTATAGCTTCTATTCTAACAAATTTTGCCATGAATCAGATACATTACAAAATTAACTAGTATATATATATATATATATATATATATATATATATATATACACACACACAGCTGTATTCAAATTGTGTCTCTGGCAGATGGAACAAGTAAAATTTACCTGCTCTAATGACTAATTTTTTTACTAATATTTCTGTAGAATATTTTTAAGATTTGTATTTGTCATTGACAAGTAATCTTGAGGCTATGGATAGATTTTGGTCAAAAGAGCTATTATAGCAGTTGTATTTTAATAGGCCTCCCCACCCCCCCTTTTTTCGCCTTCAGTTTTAGGTAGTTATGGGTAATATTTTAGTTACCTCCTGGGGTGTTTATGTAAGATATGGCAAGATTTACAAATACAGGAACTCCAACAAGAAAGTCAACAAGTTACCATTAATACTCTCAATGACATTTCTACCTGGCTCAATCCAAAAAAACTGGTTCTCTGGGCTCAATCTCCCCTCTTGGTTTTACATAGCTATACTGCTTTTAATGATTTTCTTTCTCGTTATAATCATTAAGGCGAGCTGCTCCTGCTGTTCTGCCTGGAGGACCCGATACACACTTGTAGCAACCACACAGATCCTCTCCACCCCCTTGGTAGCCCACCTACAAATCCCAGTAAACGAAAAAGGGGAACTGTGGAGTTATTCTTAGAAAATGTATTGTAAATCCTAAAGGGTGATTGTGGAAGCAGCTGAAACATCAGCAACATTCCTGTTCTTGGACTAATGAACCCAATAGCCTGGTATGAACAGGATCCCATCATCTCCTGGGGCAGGGCATAGATTGGGAGCTATGAAAGAAAGTAACGCTCAGCTCCCCTTCCTGCCTCAGGCAATTGCTAGCACAAACATCCCATTCCTCCCTTATCCCATGACTGCCTCCCTGCGTGCCCTCGTGTAGGGGAAGGTGCAGGCCTGCTTTTCAGCTTCAAGATAATTGCCGTCTCTTTGTATTCTTTCCCCATGCTTTGAGAAATCTGTCCTTGCTTTTTTGATAATAAAATAAAATAAAAGCTATGTGCAGAATTCAGCTTCTGCTACTCTCCCTTGTAAAAGCAGCCCTGCACGACTGCTCAGATTGGTATCTGAGAGCTTTATTTCAGTGCATGACCACAATTTGAATTCAATTAATTAACATATAATGTATTATTAGTTTCAGAGGTAGAGGTCAGTGATTCATCAATCTTATATAATACCCAGTGCTCATTACATCACGTGCCCTTTTCTAGGTATTTATCCAAAGGATACAAAAATAGTGATCCGAAGGTGCACATGCAACCCAATGTTTATAGCAGCATGTCCATAATAGTCAAAATATGGAAAGAGCCCAGATGTCTATGGACTGGTAAACGGATAAAGAAGACGTGTTATATATGTGTGTGTGTGCATGTGTGTGTGTGTATAATGGAATGTATATATATGTGTATATATATATATATATATGTGTGTATATATATATATATAATGGAATGTGTGTGTGTGTGTGTGTGTGTGTGTGTGTAATGGAATATTACTCAGCCACCAAAAAGAATGAAATCTTGTCATTTGCAACAACGTGGATGGAACTAGAGTGTAATATGCTAAGTGAAATAAGTTAATCAGAGAAAGACAAATACCATATGATTTCACTTTTATGTGGAATTTAAGAAACAGAATTGAACACAGGGGAAAGGAAGGAAAAATAAAATAAGATAAAAAAAGAGAGGGTCAAACCACAAGAAACTCTTTTTTTTTTTTTTTTTAAGATTTTATTTACTTATTTGACAGAGAGATACACAGTGAGAGAGGGAATGCAAGCAGGGGGAGTGGGAGAGGGAGAAGCAGGCTTCCCGTGGAGCAGGGAGCCCGATATGGGGCTCAATCCCAGGACCCTGGGATCATGACCTGAGCTGAAGGCAGACACTTAACAACTGAGCCACCCAGGCGCCCCATCAAACCCCAAGAAACTCTTAACTATAGGGAACAAACTGAGGGTTGCTGGAGGGGAGGTCAATGGGGGAGTGGGGAAATTGGTTGATGGGCATTAAGGAGGGCACTTGATGTAGATGTAATGAGCATTGGGTGTTATATGCAACTGATGAATCACTAAATCCTAAGCCCTGAAACTAATAATACACTATATGTTAACTAACTTGAATTTGAAAAAATCTAAAAGAAAACAACAAAGAACAAATGAAATATATCTATATATATCTATCTGTATCTATCTATATCTATATCTATATCTATATCTATATCTAGATATATATATATTGGAATATTAGCCATCAAAAAGAATTCAATCTTGCCTTTTGCAACAATGTGAATGGAGCTAGAGAGTATTATGCTAAGCAAAATAAGTCAGTCAAAGAAAGACAAATACCATATGATTACACTCATATATGGGATTTAAGAATCAAAACAAAGGGGAAAAAGAGAGAGAGAGAACCAAACCAAGAAACAGTCTCTTAACTATAGAGAACAAACTGATAGTTACCAGAGGGGAGATGGTGGGGAAGTTGGTTCAGTTGGGGATTAAGGAGTGCACTTGCTGTGATGAGCTCTGGGTGTTGTATGGAAGTGTTGAGTCAATATATTGTACATCTGAAACTAATGTACCATATGTTAAGTAACTGGAATTTAATAAAAACTTTATAAAAAAAGAGAAAAAGAAAAAAATTGACAATATTCAGCATCTATTCATGATAAAAACTCTCAACAAAGTGGAGTGAGAGAAAATTTTTCTCAATATAATAAAGGCCATATATGAAAACCCACAGTTACCATCATACTCAATGGTGAAAAACTGATAAATTTTCTTCTAAGTTTAGAAACAAGACAAGGATATCCACCCTCGCTATGTTTATTCAACATAGTACCAGAAGCAATCAGACAAGAAAAAGAAATAAGAGATATCCATACTGGTAAAGAAGAAGTTAAACTCTCACTCCTTTCAGATGACATGATACTCTACATAGAAAATCCTAAAGACTTCACCAAAAAACTACTGGAAGTAATAAACGAATTCAGTAAACTGGCAGGATACAAAATTAATACCCAGAAATCAGTAACATTTCTGTATGCAAATAATAAAGTAGCAGAAACAGAAATTTAACAAAACAATGCCATTTATAATTGTACCAAAAATAATAAAATCCCAAGGAATAAACTTAACCAGAGGTGAAAGATCAGTACTCTGAAAATTATTGAAATGAAATTGAAAGAAATTGAAGATGAAAAACAAATAGAAAGATAGTCCAAGCTAATGGATTGGAAGAATTAATATTGTTAAAATGTCCATATTACTTGAAGCAATCTATATATTCAATGCAGTCCTTTTCAAAATACCAATAGCAGTTTTCACATAAGTAGTGCAAATAATATTAAAATTTGTATGGAACCACAGAAGACCCTGAATAGCCAAAGCAATTCTGAGAAAGAAGAACAAGGCTGGAGGTATCACATTATCAGATTTCAAGATATACCACAAAACTCTTGTAATCAAAATAGTATGGTACTCTAACAAAAATAGACACATAGATCAATAGAACAGAATAGGGACCCCAGAAATAAACCCATGATCATAATGTCAATTAATTTATGACAAAGGAGACAAGAATATACCATGGGGAAAGGATAGCCTTTTCAATAAATTGTGCTGTGAAAACTGGACAACTACATATAACAGAATGAAACTGGACCACTTTCTAACACTATACAAAAAATAAACTCAAAATGGATTAAAGACTTAAATGTGAGGCCTGAAAGCATAAAAATCCTAGAAGAGAGCATGAACAGTAAATACTCTGACATTGGCTGTAGCAACATTTTTCTAGGTATGTCTCCTAAGGCAAGGGAAACAAAAACAAAAATAAACATTGGGACTACATCAAAATAAAAAACCTCCACACAGCAAAGGAAACCATCAACAAAACAAAAAGACAATATACTGAATGAGAGAAGATATTTGCAAATGATATATTCATAGGTTAATATCCAAAATAAATAAAACTTATACAACTCAATACCAAGAAAAAAAAATAATATCATTTAAAAATGGGCGGAGGACCTAGATAGACACCTTTTTTCCATAAAAGACATAGAGATGGCCAACAGACACATGGAAAGTTGTGCAATGTTACTAATCATCAAGGAAATGGAAATCAAACTCACAGTGAGATATCACTTGTGCCAGTTAAAATGGCTAAAATAAAAATGACAAGAAATAAGTGTTGGCATGGACGTGGAGAAAATGGAACACATGCACTGCTGGTGGAAATGTGTAATGGTACAGCCACTGTGAAAAAAAAAACAATATGGAGGTTCCTTAAAAAATTATAAATAGAACTACAATATGATCCAATAATTCTACTATTCGGTATTTACCAAAAAAATAAAAACACTAATTCAAAAAAATATATGCACCCCTATGTTTATTGTAGCATTTTTAACAATAGCCAAGATATCAAAGCAACCTAAGTTCACCAGTAGACAAATAGATAAGGAAAATGTGACACACATGTACACACACACACACACACACATGCACTAAAATATTATACTGTCAAAATAAAAGGATGATATCTTGCCATTTGAGACAACATGGATGGACCTAGAGGGTATTATACTAAGTGAAATATGTCAGACCGAGAAAGACAAATATCATATGATTCCACTTCATAAATGGAATCTAAGGAAGAAAAAGAAAAACAAATGAATAAACAAAAAGCAGAATTAGACCTATAAATACAAAGAACTAATAAAGAGTTGCCAGAGTGGAGGGGGGTGGAGGGTTGGGCAAAATGGGTGAAGAGGAGAGGGAGATCCAGGCTTCCAGGTATGGACTAAATAAGTCATAGGAATAAAAGGTACAGCATTGGGAATACAGTCAATGATATTGTAATAGCAATGTAATGAATGGGACAGATGATAGTTACACTTGTGGTGAACACTGCAAAATGTATAAACTTGTCAAATCACTAAGTTGTATAACTGAAACCAATGTAACCTTGTGTATCAACTATACTCAAAAAAAAAAAAAAAAAAAAGTACCAGGCATGCAAAGAAGCAGGAAAATACAACCCATAGTGAGGAGAAAAATCAATCAATAAAAACAGTCCCAAAAGTGATGCAATATAATAGATTTAGTAGAGAAGCTGACATTAAAACAGCTGTTGGGGGGCACCTGAGTGGCTCAGTTGGTTAAGCGACTGCCTTTGGCTCAGGTCATGATCCTGGAGTCCCAGGATCGAGTCCCACATCGGGCTCCCTGCTCAGCAGGGAGTCTGCTTCTCCCTCTGACCCTCCCCTCTCTCATGCTCTCTGTCTCTCATTCTTTCTCTCTCACTCAAATAAATAAATAAAAATCTTTAAAAAATAAAAAAATAAAAACAGCTATTGGTATATATATTCTACATGTTTATTGCCTACCTGTAAGGTCATAAACATACTCTTAGTTAACCCACTTGATTTTTGTGTATATGCAAAATAGAAATCAAGATTCACTTATTTTTGTTACTATATGGATATCCAGTGAACCAAACATCAGTAATTGACAAAAAATATTTTCCCTTGCAATACAGGTGTCACCTCTGTCACAGTGTGTTCACATAGGAATAAGTCTCCTTGTTGTCTATTCGGTTTTGTTAGTCTAGTTTCCTAAATCTCAACAGCTTTTTTACATTTAGGACACTAAAGGAAAGTGCCACTTTCAGGTGTCATTTCTAGTGGTCTCTTTCCACATGTCCCCCAGTTGCCAGTGCATAAGATCCACCTGTTAGGCCAAATTGGCCATACCTACTCCTTTTTCTGCAACCTGGCTTAGACTCATGGGAAACTGGATGATATCTATTGTGCATAGTCTTACCCACAAGTAATTATGGAGGGTGTGTGATTTTTGCCTTCATTCAATTAGCAATGTCTCTGCATAAGGTGATTTCTCAAAACTTGTTCTGCCTCTACTAGAGTTCTCAAAGATTCACAAATAAATGAGATTCCCATTGCTCCTTCATTGAGACAACCTTAAGCATCATAAGTTTCTTAGGGCCCTTCATGTTTTGAATGTCTCCTCTTAGCAAACGCTTCTGTTGGGATTCCTAAAATATTTTTTTAGCATTGAACCATCTCTAAAATCATGCTTGCTCTGACTCTTGCAAAACACAATTACACATCTGTGAGGTCTCCTTCCAGTATTCTGTATAGTTGTCCCCTAGTTTTATTGAGAAATAATTGACATATACCACTGCATATGATTAAGGTGTACAGCATGGTGGTTTGAATTACATATATTGTGACATGTTTACCCCAATAGGTTCAGCAAACTCCTATCTTCTCAAATAGATACAATAAAAATAAAGAATTAAAAAGGGAAAAATTACCCTTCTGATGAGAACTCATTATTTACTATTCCTATATATATTATTCCTATATATAATACAGCAGTGCTAGCTATAGTCATCAAGTTGTACAGTACCTCCCTAGCACTTATGTTATCTTATAACTGGAAGTTTGTACATTTTGACGACCTTTTTCTAATCTCCTCTCCTTCCACCCTCTGCCTCTGATAACCCTAAGTCTGACTTATTTTTCTATGAGTTTTGGGGTTTTTTAGATTCTACACAGAAGTGATATCATAGTATTTTTTTCCTCTGACTTATTTCACTTAGCATAATGCCTTCCAGTTGTACTTTTTAAAATATGGCTCAGACTTTGAGTCTTAGTGGCACTCTTATCTATCTCCACTAGGGGTCATAACAGCCCCAGGCTTTTTATGTTGCTATGGTTTGAAAGTAACGATTTCATTTTCGTAACAAATGTATTGACTAGCAAGTGTATAATTTTAAACTGTACAACGATTCTTAATGATCACAGAGAATGTCACCAAAATTTGAATTGTCCAATCAAGCAATCACCACTCAGATATGTGCAGAGGAAGCTCACTTTATTTTCAAAACTGCACACACTGTTCTTGGCCCTGAAAACCCCAATCTGTCTAGAGCATCTTATTTGTAAACTATTCCATTTCAAAAAGTTCTAAGTAGTTATCAAAATGCCAGGCTCTTCATTTCAGTAGCTATTTCACACACTCATATGTTGAAATATTGAACATATTTTACATAAAAAAACATTTAGCATAATTCATAAAGCGAATAACCCTGTTTCATTGTGCATTAATTTTACAAAAATTTTATTTTTTTAATTTTATTTATTTGAGGGAGAGAATACACGAGCAGGGGGAGGGGCAGAGGGAGAGGGAGAAGCAGACTCCCTGCTGAGCAGGAAGCTGGTTGGGGGCCCAATCCCAGGACCCAGGATCATGACTTGAGCTTAAGGCAGACGCTTAACCGACTGAACCACCCAGGCGCCCCCCTTTTCTCTTTTCTTTTGGATAAGTCTGGCCAGAGGTTTATCGATCTTATTAATTATTTCAAAGAACCAGCTTCTAGTTTTGTTCATCTGTTCTACTGTTCTTCTAGTTTCTATTTCATTGACTTCTGTTCTAATTTTATTATATCTCTTCTCCTGCTCAGTTTAGGCTTTATTTTGCTATTCTTTGTCCATCTCCTTTAGATGTAAGGTTAGCTTATGTATTTGGGACTTTTCTAATTTTTTGAGAGAGGCTTGTATCTCAATGTGCTTGCCTCTTAGGACCGCCTTTGTTGTATCCCAGAGATTTTGAACCTATGTATTTTCATTATTATTAGTTTCCATGAATTTTTAAAAATTCTTTAATTTCCCTGTTGACTCATTCATTCTTTAGCAGGATGCTTTTTAACCTCCAAGTGTTTGAGTTCCTTTCAAATTTCCTCTTGTAATTGAGTTCAAGTTTCAAAGCATTGTGGTCTGAAAATATGCAGGGAATAATATCAATCTTTTGGCATCAGTTGAGGTCTGATTTGTGACTCAGCATGTGATCTACTCTGGAGAATGTTTCATGTGCACTCGAGAAGAATGAGTATTCTGTTGCTTTAGGATGGAATGTTCTGTACATATCTGTGAAGTCCATCTGCTCCAGTGCGTCATTCAAAGCCCTTGTTTCTTTGTTGATTTTCTGCTTAGATGATCTCTCCGTTGATGTGAGTGGGGTATTGAAGTCCCCCTCTATTAATGTATTATTATCAATGTGTTTCTTTACTTTGGTTATTAATTGGTTGATAAAATTGGCTGCTCCCATTTTGGGGGCATACATATTTACAATTGTTAGATCTTGTTGGATAGACCTTTTAAGTATAAGATAGTATCCCTCTTCATCTCTTATGACAGTCTTTGGTTTAATATCTAATTTGTCTGATATGACGATTGCTACCCCAGCTTTATTTTGAGGTCCATTAGCATGGTAAATGGTTCTCCATCCCCTCACTTTCAGTCTGGAGGTATCTTTAGGTCTAAAATGAGTCTCTTGTAGACAGCATATGGATGGGTCCTGCTTTTTTATCCAATCTGATACCCTGTGTCTTTTGATTGGAGAATTTAACCCATTTATCAGAGAAACTATTGAAAGGTATGAATTTAATGCCATTGTATTGCCTGTAAAGTCCCTGTTTCTGTAGATTGTCTCTCTTTCTTTCTGGTCTATATTACTCTTGGGGTCTCTCTTTGTTTACAGTATCCCCCTTAATATTTTTTGCAGGGCTGGGTTGGTGGTCACATATTATTTCAGTTTCTGTCTATCCTGGAAGCTCTTTATCTCTCCTTCCATTTTGAATGACAGCCTTGTTGGCTAAAGAATTCTTGGCTGCATTCTCTTCCCATTTAGTACCCTGAATATATCATGCCAGCACTTTCTGGCCTCCCAGGTTTCTGTGGATAGGTCTGATGTTATTCTGATGTTCTTCCCTCTGTATGTAAGGAACCTCCTGTCCCACGCTGCTCTCAGGATAGTCTCTTTTGCTCTAACATTTGCAAGCTTCACTATTTATTATATATAGGGGTGTTGATCAATTTTTATTGATTTTGGGAGTGGGTCCTCTCTGCCTCTTGGACACAAATGCCTGTTTCCTTCCCCAGATTGGGGAAGTTCTGAGCCATGATTTGCTCAAATATACCTTCTGTCCTTCTCTCTCTTTCCTCCCCCTGAGGCACCCCAATAATTCTGACATTTTTTTCTTTTCAGAGTATCTGAATTCTCAAAGCCTTTCTTCATGTGCTCTGTTTTCTCTTCGTGTTTCTCTCTTTTCCTCAACTACCTTCCTTTCCATCAGTCTGTTCTCTAGATCACTTATTCTCTTGTTTGCCTCATTCACCCTAGCTGTTAGAGCATCCAATTTAAACTGAATCTCAGTTATAGCATTTTTAAGTTCAATCTGATTAGACCTCATTTCTGCCCTTAGAGATTCTCTACTGTCGTTTATGCTTTTTTCAAGCCTAGCTATTAACTTTATAGTTGCTATCCTGAATTCCTTCTCTGACATCTTAACTTATATCCATATTGATTAGCTCTGTGGCAGAGAACATTGCCTCTGTTTTTTTCTTTTATTTTGAATTCCTCCTTCTAGTCATTTTGTCCAGAGAAGGATGAGTGAGCGAGTGAGCAAAGTCCAAAGTATCAACCATGACCCAAGCAAAATACACCCTAGACAAATCTGAAGTTGTTGGAAACCACAATAGTCAAGCAAACAAAACCAAAAAAAAAGCGGGGAGGGGGGGAACTATAATCTCACAGGGTCAACAAAGCAGGGTCCACTTGTTCCTGATTGAATTTTGGTGTCTAGGTTAGAAGACACTACATCCCAAAATTTCAAAGAAAGCAAAACTTGAATAGAGTGAAAGCAAAAATTGAATAGAGTGAAAAATACTAAAATGAAACATATATCTCTAAAATGTATGACCTTGATTATTTTGAGGTATGTTCCTTTTAAACCTACCTTGTTGAGGGTTTTTATCATGAATGGATGTTCTACTGTGACAGTTTTTTTTTTTTTTTTTTTCCTGCATCTATTGAAAGGATCATTCGGCTCTTATACTTTCTCTTATTGATGTGATGCATCACATTGATTGATTTATGAATATTGAACCACACTTGCAACCCAGGAATAAATCCCACTTGATCATAGTGAATGATCTTTTAACATATTGTTGAATTTGGTTTGTTAGTATTTTGCTCAGAATTTTTGCATCTATGTTCATCAGGAATATTGGCCCATAGTTTTTTTTTTTTTTTTTTTTTAATATTTCAAGTTTTCATTTAAATTCTAGCTTGTTAACATATCGTGTAATATTAGTTTCAGGAGTAGAATTTAGTGATTCATCACTTACATATAATACCCAGTGCTCATCACAAGTGCCCTCCTTAATACCTATCACCCATTTAGCCCATCCCCTCACTCACCTCCCTTCCAGCAACCCTGTTTGTTCTCTATACTTAAGAGTCTGTTTTCTGGTTTGCCTCCCTCTCTCTCTCTCTTTTAGCCTTTCCCCTATGTTCACCTGTTTTGTTCCTTAAATTCCACATATGAGTGAAATCATATATTTGTGTTTCTCTTACTAATTCTGCTTACCATAATACACTGTAGCTCCATCCACATCATTACAAATGGCAAGATTTCATTCTTTTTTATGGCTAAGTAATATATATAATCATGAATGGATGTTCTACTGTGACAATTTTTTTTTCTGCATCTATTGAAAAGATCATTCAGTTCTTATACTTTCTCTTATTGATGTGATGCATCACATTGATTATTTTATGAATAATGAACCATCCTTGCACTACATCCCATATATAAATACCATATATATAAACATATATAAATACCACATCTTCTTCATTCATCAGTCGATGGACATTTGGGCTATTTCCATAATTTGGCTATTGTTGATAATGCTGCTATAAATATCATCTAGGTGCATGTGCCCCTTTGAATCAGGTTTTTTGCATCCTTTGCATAAATATCTAGTAGTACAATTTCTGGATTGTAAATTACTTCTACTTTTAATTTTTTGAGGAACCTCCATACTGTTTTCCACAGAGGCTGCTCCAGTTTGCATTCCCACCAACAGTGTAATAGGGTTCCCCTTTCTCTGCATCCTTGCCAACATCAGTGGTGTCTTTATCTACTTTTGGTGTCAGGGTAATGCTAGTCTCATAGAATGAATTTGTAAGTTTTCCTTCCTTTTCTATTGTTTTGATTGGTTTAAGAAGAATAGGCATTAATTCTTCTTTAAAAGTTTGGTAGAATTCTCCTGTATATCCATCAGGCCCTGGACTTTTGTTTGTTGGGAATGTTTTGATTACTAATACAATGTCTTTGCTACTTATTGGTCTGTTCAAATTTTCTATTTTTTCCTGTTTCACTTTTGGTAATTTATATGTTTCTAAGAATTTACCCATTTCTTCTAGGTTATCCAATTTCCTGACATATATGTTTTCATAATATTCTTTTATGATTGTATTTATGCAGTGTTATTTCTCCTCTCCCATTTGTGATTTTATTAATTTGAGTCCTTTCTGTTTTATTTTTTTCTTGCTAAGTCTGGCTTATCAATTTATCAATGTTATTGATTTTTATTCAAAGAACCAGCTTCTGTTTTCAATGATCTGTTCTATTGTTGTCATTTTTGGGTTTTGGGGTTTGTTGTTGTTGTTTTTTTTACTTTCTATGCCATTTTTCCTGCTCTAATCTTTATTGTTTTCTTCCTTTTGCTGATTTTAGTTTTTATGTGTGTGTTCTATTTCCAGCTCCTAAGTTTAGGTTGTTCATTTGAGATTTTTCTTCTTGAGGTAGGCTTGTATTGCTGTAAACTTCCCTCTTAGAACTTCTTTTGCTGCATCCCAGAGGTTTGGAAATATTGTGTTTTCATTTTCATTTGTTTCCATGTACTTTTTTTATTTCTTCTTTTATTTCTTGGTTGATCTAATTATTGTCTAGTAGCAAGTTATTTAACCTCCACATATTTGTGTTCTTTCCAGTTTTTTCCTATGTTTGACTTCTAGTTTCATAGCACTGTGATCAGAATATGTGCATGGTATGGTTTCCATCTTCTTGAACTTGTTGAGGTTTGTTTTGTGGTATAATATGTGATCTCTTCTGAAGAATATTCTGTGTTCACTTGAAAAGGATGTGTACTGTGTTGTTTTAGAATGTAATTTTCTGAATATATCAGTTTAATCCATCTGTTCCAGTATGTCATTCAAAGCCATTGTTTCCTTGTTGATTTTATGTGTAGATGATCTGTCCATTGATGTATGTGGAGTGTTAAATTCCTCTACTCTTGTGTTATTATCAATTTTTCCTTTATGCTTGTTATTAATTGTTTTACATATGTTGGTGCTACCAAGTTGGGGACATAAATATTTACACTTGTTAGATCTTCTTGTTGGATAGTTCCCTTTATTATCGTATGTGCACTTCTTCATCTCATGTTACAGTCTTTGTTTTAAAGTCTAGTTTGTCTGATATAAGTATTGCTACTGGGGGTCTCTTTTGACATTCATTTTCATGACAGATGTTTCTCAATCCCTTCACTTTCAATCTGCAGGTGTCTTAAGGTCTAAAATGAGTCTCTTGTAGGCAGCATATAGATGGGTCTTGTTTTTTAATCTATTCTGTCACCCTATGTCTTTTCATTGGAGCATTTAGTCCATTTTCATTCAAAGTAATTATTGATAGATATGTATTTATTGCCTTTTATTATTTGTTTTGCGGTTGTTTACAAAGATTTCCTCTGATCCTTTCTTTTATTTTTCCTTGTTTTGTTGATTTTCTTTAGTGATATATTTGAATTTCTTGTCTTTATTCTTTGCATATTTATAATTGTTTTTTGATATTTGGCTACCATTAGCTTTGGATATAACAGCTTCTGTATACAGCAGTCTATATTAAGTTGATGTTCATTTGAATATGAAACCATTCTTTTCTCTTCTTCCCCCCACGTTTTAATTAATTTGTGTGTGTTCCTTGACTGAATTGTTACAGAAATATTCATTTTTACTGCTTTTGTGATCCCTACCTCTATAGTGTCACTTTTCATCTCTCCTTTCTGCTCAAATAGTCCCCTTTAATATTACTTGTATGGCTGGTTTTGTGGTCATGGACTCCTTTAATTTTTGTTTTCCTGGGAAATTCTTTATCTCTCTTATTCTGAATGATAGCCTTGCTGGATAAAGTATTCTTTGCTGTAGATTTTTTCATTCAGCACTTTTAATATATCATGCCACTCCCTTCTGGCTTGGAATGTTTCTGCTGAAAAATCTCCTGCTAGCCTTATGGGATTTCCCTTGAAAATTAATGACTTTTTTTTTCTTGGTGCTTTTAAGAAATTTTATCGTATATTTTTCAAATTTAGTTACAATATGTCTTAGTGTGGTTCTGCTACTGTTGATTTTGTTGGGGGTTCTCTGTGCCTCCTGGATCTGGATTATCTGTTTCCTTCTGCAGATTAGGATAGTTTCCAGCTATTATTTCTTCAAATAAATTTACTGTCCCCTTTTCTCTTCTTCTTCTGGGACTTCTATAATACAAATATTATGTTTGATGGAGTCACTGAGTTCCCTAAGTCTGTTCTCATGTTCCATATTTTGTTTTCTCTCTTTTCTTCAGCTTGATTACTTTTCATTTCTCTGTCTTTGGGATCACTAATTCATTCCTTTGCTTCTTCCATCCTGCTGTTCATTCCATCAAACATGTTTCTCCTTTTGTTTATTGTGCTCTTTATGTCCTGTTCTGTTATTCCCTATCTCTGTGTTAAGTGTCTCTCTCATGTCTTCCATTTTTCTCAAGTCCAGTGGTCATTGCTTTATGATCATTGCATTAAATTCTCTATCAGGCATGTTACTTATATCTGTTCTGTTTAGATCTCTGGCTGTGGCCTTGTCCTGTTTTTTTGTTTTTTTTTTTTTAATTCAGGATAAATTTATCTATCTCCTCATTTTTTTGCCTCTCTGTGTCTGTTTCTCTGTGTTAAGAAAGTCAGTTATGTCAACGGCTCTTGAAAGTAGTGGCTTTATGAAGAAGAGGGCCTGGAGTGCCCTGCAGTGCAGTGTATGTTGTTCACCAGAACCTGGCCTTTCATGAGAGGATCCTTTGTGTGTTGCTTATGCCCTACTTTTGTGTCTGAGTTATTTTTCCTTTGTAGTATAGGCTACTGCACTAACTCTTCTTGCTGTGAGCTATCCTTGCTCTCTGTGGGGTTAGTGGTATGCATACAGGCCAGCTCTGAGGGGGCATGTCCCCCAGGGAACCTGTGAGTGGAGTGAAAGTATTAGTAAAATTTTCGCTGGGCCACTAATCCTACCATGGCTCCCTTGAAGTTCTGTGGAGGGTGGGGGCTGAATGCTAGGGACTGCAGGAGTAGTGAGGCTGGGCAGGGCTGGGCCCAAGTGCAAAGGTGACTGGGGGTGTGCACCTTAGCAGGGCATGCTATGGCTGCTGGGGGTATACTGCTGGGAGAAGAACAGGAAAGTACCTAAGTGTGCACAGCTGGGCACTGCTTGCAATGGTGCCTAGACATGCTGTGTGATTGTGAGTGGGGCACGAGGCTGGGCACGGGGTGGATAGGGGTGCACAGCTGTGCACCACAGGAGATATGCATGGCATATTGTGACAACTGTGGACTCTGCAGTTAATTGGGACACATGGGAGTCTTTTACAAAATTTGCCCTAGCCCAGGGAGTGGGCTAGTCCTCAGGAAAAGTTGTGGACATAGTACACTGCTAATGGGTTAAGTAGCAAGTGTCTATGATGCCCTGCCCCTTGCAAGTGGCACTTTGTTTATGTTGGGGGGTGGGAGAGGAAAATGGTGCCCGCTGGCTTCCTGAATTTAGAGAAGTCCTCCTACATGCTTCAAAATCAATATGAATAGATTTATCTCCTGTTTGTCCCCAGCGTTGCATAAATTGCCTTTTTTATGTTGCCTCTCCTTGCAGGCTGCTGTTTCTTTAAGGGCAGTGAGGGAGATATCACTCACCCAGGTCACCCAGTGCTGAGTTAGCAGACTTTTAAAGCTCCAGGTTCCAGGGGCGCCTGGGTGGCTTAGTCGTTAAGTGTCTGCCTTCGGCTCGGGTCGTGGTCCTATGGTCCTGGGATCGAGCCCCGCATCGGGCTCCCTGCTCGGCGGGGAGTCTGCTTCTCCCTCTCCCACTCCCCCTGCTTGTGTTCCCTCTCTCGCTGTGTCTCTCTCTGTCAAATAAATAAAATCTTAAAAAAAAAAAAAAAAAAAAAGAACTCCAGGTTCCAAATAGCACTGATTTTATAAACTCATGTAGTTCAGCCAGTCTGTTGGTTTTTGTTTTTGTTTTTGTTTTTTTATATTTTATTTTTAAGTAACCTCTACACCCAATGTGGGGCTCAAACTTATAACCCTTAGAACAAGAGTCACATGCTCTACTGACTGAGCCAGCCATGCACCCCAACCCATCTGGTTTTTAAAGCCAAACCTTATGGGGATTAGTCTTCCCTGTGTGAGCTCCCTAGTGAGAAGGCTCATTTCTCACCTGCTCCATGTGTACAGCTCTCTCCCTGCTGTGGGCAGCCTCCCTCTGCCTTTCTGACCTTCTTAACCTTTAAGATGCAGCTTCTTCTCTATATTTGGTTGTGGAGTTTATTCTGCCAGTCTTTGGATTACTCTCTGGTTTGTTGACTTAGGTGTGTACAATATCTAGTCAAAAATGTTGGACGGAGTGGGCTCAGGGTCCTCCTACTCTGTCATCTTCCCAAGCTGCTCCTGTTCCTTGCTTCTTAACCTGAAATGCTTTTTTGTATTTTGATTTCTTTTAGTATTAGTATGCTTTGACGTTTTTTTAAATCATGTTTCTTTGTGTAATAACTATAGGCTTTTCCTTTGTGGTTACCATGAAGCTTATAAAAAATAAAATGTTAACCCCCTATTTTAAACTAACAAGAACTTTAATGCTATATCTAACGTTTACATGTTTATTTATTTTTCTCCTTACCTTTTAAGTTATTGATTTTACAGTTTACATATTTTTATATTGTAAGTAATAACAATTACTATAGTCATGGTTGTTTTTACTACATTTGTTTTTTTAACTTTTAAACGATAATTGTAAATGAATTATGCACTAGCATTGTCATATTACAAAATTTAACTTTTACTATATATTCATTATTACCAGTGAATTTTACACTACCTTTTTGAATTTTTATATTAATTAGCATCATTTCACTTCCACTCAACTCCCTTTAGCATTTCTTGTAAAGCAGGTCTAATGGTAGTGAATTCCCTCAACTTTTTCTGTTCAGGAAAATCTTTGTCTCTTCATTTCTGAAGGACAACTTTGCTGGGTATAGAATTCTTGGTTGGCTTTTTCCCCCAATATTTTCAAAATATTATTCCATTCTTTCTTGGCCTGAAAAGTTTCCATTTGCTGATGGTGTTATGGAAGTTTCCTCGTGTGTCCTTTTTCTTTTGCTGCTTTCACCATTCTTTCTTTATCTTTAATTTTGACAATTTAATCATAATGTTTCTCAGTGTAGTCCTATTTGAGTTCAACCTATTTTGTGTCTTTGGGAAATCATGGATCTGGATATCCATTTCTTTTGCCAGGTTTAGGAGGATTTCAGCCATTATTGCTTTATTTATTTCTTCATTTCATTATTTATGTCTTTATTGAAGAATACTGGACATACAATATTATAGTAATTTCAGATTATAGCATAGTGATTTGTCATTTATATATATTATGAAATGCTGACCATGATAACTATAATTATCTGACACCATATAATCATATTACAATATTATTGACTATATTGCCTATGCTGTACTTTTTATCCCTATGACTTATTTATTTTATAACTGGAAGTTTGTACCTCTTGATCTCCTTCTACTAATTCACACACCTCCTTCCCCTCTGGCAACAACCTGTTGGTTCTCTATATTTATGAATCTGCTTTTGTTTTTATTTTTTTCCTTTGTTTTGATTTTGGATTTCATATATAAGTGAAATCATAAGTACTTGTCTTTCTCTGACATTTCACTTAGTGTATTAGGTCTAGGCTTATCAGTGTCACAAATGGCAAAGTATTATTCATTTTATGGCTGAGTAATATTTCGTGTGTGTGTGTGTGTGCATGTGCACATCATGTATCACATCTTCTTGATCTATTTATCAATTGACATATACATAGCTTCCATATTTTGGCTATTGTAAATAATGCTTCAGTAAACATAGGGTACATGTATCATTTCAGATTAGTGTTTTCATTTTCTTTGGGTAAATATCCAGAAGTGGAATTAATGGTTCATATCACATTAATATTTTTAATTTTTTGAGAAGACTCCACACTGTTTTCCATAGCGTATGCACCAATTTACATTCCCACCAACACTGCACAAAGTCTCCCTTTTCTCCACATTCTTGACCACAGTTGTTATTTCTTGTTTTTTGATACTAAGCATTTAGATTGGTGTGAGATAATATCTCATTTTGTTTTTGACTTGCATTTCCCTGATGATTAGTGATGTTGAGCACATTTTCATTTCTCTGTTGGTTATATGTAGGTCTTCTCTGGGGAAACTTCTATTCAGGTCTACCCAATTTTTAATTGTATTTTTAGTTTTTGGGGTTTTTTTTCTGTAGAGTTGTATGAGTTCTAAGTATATTGTTCATATTTGACCCCTTAATAAGATATATAATTTACAAATATTTTTTTCCTATTAAATGGGCTTGACTTTTCATTTTGTTGGTTTTCTTCACTGTGCAAAGCCTTTCTGGTTTGATATAGCCCTAATTACTTATTTTTGCTTTTGTTTTCTTGCCAGAGGAGACAGATCAAATATATATATATATATATATATATATATATATATATATATATATATATCTGTTAACACCAATGTGCAAGAGTTCACTGTCTATGTTTCTTTAAGGTGTTTTATGTTTCAGGTCTTGCATCTAAATTTTTAACCAATTTTGAGTTTATTTTTGATTATGGTATGTGAAATTTGTACAGGTTCATTTTATGAATGCAGCTATCTAGTTTTTCCAACACCATTTATTGAAGAGACTTTCTTTTCCTCATTGTATATTCTTGTCTTCTTTGTTATAGATTAATTGACTGTGTAAGTGTGTTTTTTTTCTGGGATGTGTATTCTGTTCTCTTGATTTATGTGTCTATTTTTGTGCCAGGACCTTACTATTTTGATTATTATAACTTTATAGTATAGTTTGATTGCTCTTTTTCAAGATTACTTTGACATTATGGGTCTCTTCCAGTTCAACATGAATTTTAGTATTATTTGTTCTTCTGTGAAAAACCCTATTGGTATTTTTATAGGGATTGCATTGAATCTATAGATTGCTTCCAGTAATATGAACATGCTAACAATATTAGTTCTTGATATTCATGAGTATGGTGTATCTTTTCATGTATGTGTGTCAGCTTATATTTCCTTCATCAAAGTCTTAAACTTTGTAGAGTACAGATCTTTTACCTCCTTGGTTAATTTTTTTCCAAGATATTTTTTGATGTAATTTTTAATGGATTGTTTTCTTAATTTTTTGTTCTGCTAGTTCAAATGCAACAAATTTCTGTAAATTAATGCAACAAATTTCTGTAAATTAATTCCTGCAAATTTATTAAACCCATTTATTAGTTTTAATGGTTTTTTAGCAGAATCTTTAAGATTTTTCTCCATATAGCATCATTTTTTCTGCAGATACTGACAATTATATTTCTTCCTTACCAATTTAGATGCCTTTATTTCTCTTTACCTTCTGATTGTTGTGACTTGGGCTCCAGTACTATGCTAAATAAAACTGGCAGGAGTAAACAACCCTGTCTTATTACAGATCTTAGAGGAAAAGCTTTTTGCTTTTCATCATTGAGTATAATACTAACTATTGAGTTGTCAGATATATGGCCTTTACTAAGTTGAGGTATGTTCCTTCTATGTCCACATTTTTAGAGCTTTTATCATGAATGGATGTTGAATTTTGTCAAATGATTTTCCACATTTATTGAGATGGCCATATGATTTTTCTTTTTCATTTTAATAATGTGGAGTATCACATCGTTTGATTGGTAGACATTAAACCAACCTTGCATCCCTGGAATAAATCCCACTTAATCATGGCAAATGATTCTTTTAATGTATTGTTGAATTCAGTTTGCTTTTTTTTTGTAATTTTATTTTTTTGGTAGGTTCTTTGGTTTTCATATTAGAGTAATACTGGACTCAGAATAAATTTGGCAATATTCCCAAGGAAGCAAGATGGTAGAAGAGTAGGGGACTTCCTTTCATTAGGTGTCTTGAATTTAGCTAGATAACTATCAAATCATTCTGAACACTTATGAATACAACCTAAGATATAAGAAAAGAATTGCTGGAAATCTACAAAGAGAAAACGCAACCACTTTTTACAAGATAGGAGGTATGGAGAAGTGAATCTGAGGGGATTTATCAGAAGATAAATGGCTGGGGGAGGGATTCTCTGTAGGCTGGCTACCAGTGAGTGGTATAGCCCCGGAACACAAAAATCAGAACCTTTAGAAATCTGCTCCAGTGAGAGACATCTCTGCCTGAATGATGCTCAGGTGGTAAAGTGAGGCAGAATCTTAGGTGGTAGAGTGTGGCCTCAGAATACCCAGGGTCACAGAAAGAATGGGGGTGCCTGAGCCAGCAGAGTTTCTAAGCATTGGAGTAGGGAAATTGGTTAAGTTCAGTGAGCCCAGGAGGGGGCTTTAAGCTTGGTTCACCATAAAACATGAACCACAGCATGATTCAATGACAGCTCTCTGTGTGGGGGTCCTGCAAAGGGCAGAAATATGACAACCTTCCACCTTCCCCTGGGAGGATCAGTGTGGGTGCATACCACAGGAATCTGCAGAGTTTGGCACACACAAAAGGGAAGGCTGCTTATCTCTGAGAGTTTACTGAAGAAAGGGTACCATGAACTTTCAGCTCTGGGGCTGGAGATCAGGGAACAGCCATTTTTCTTTTCATCCTCTAAAGCAGCGTGGAAATCCTTCAGGGAAGAAAAGCCACTTAGCACAACCTGAAGCAGCTTACACTGAGCCAGGCCCCCTCAAGGGATGGTGCAACTCCACCCAGGCAAAGACACGTAAGAATCAGTGCAGCAGGCCCCTCTACCAGAAGACCAGCTGGAAGAACAGGCAAACACCAAGTATATGGAGCACACAGGACTGCAAAACTCCAGTGCTAGGGGAAAATAATATATGGAGTTCGAGGTTTTTTCTCATGAGTTGTTTATCTTTCAGGTTAAAATTTTCCTTTTTTTTTTTTTCCTTTTTTTTCCTTTTCAATTAGTTTCTTATTGTATCAACTCTTTGTTTTTAAATCATTTTTTTAATTTTTATTTATTTATTTGAGAGAATGAGAGAGAGAGTGTGAGCATGAGAGAGGAGAGGAGTAGAGGGAGAAGCAAGCTCCCCGCTGAGCAGGGATATCGATGCGTGACTTGATCCCAGGACCTCGGGATCATGACCTGAGCCAAAGGCAGACACTTAACGGACTGAACCACCCAGGCACCCCTAAGTCATTTTTTAACGTTCATTTTTTACACTTACATTTTATACATATATTCTTCATTTTTGGCTTCCTTTCACTGTATTCAATTATATATATAATATATAATATATATATAATTGAATATATATATATATATATATATATATATATATATATAAAGTTTGGCTTTCTTTACAATTTTGGGATTTAGTGTCTGCTAACAAACAGACCAAAATATACCTAGGACCAAGTGGATCACCCTGTTTTGTCCACCTGGGAGATTATATTCTCTTTTTTCCCTTTCATCCCTTTCCTTTTTCTTATCTTTTTTGGTTTCTGCCCTCTTCGGATTTATCTAGTGTGTATTTCTTTTGTTTTGTGGTTATTTTTTTATTTTTTTCTCTCGTTCATGCATCTGTCTCTGGACAAAGTGACTAGAAGGAGGAATTCACAACCAAAGAAAGAACTAGAGGCAATACTCTCTGACACAGATCTAATCAATATGGATATAAATAAAATGTCAGAGTTGGAATTCAGGATAATGATTATAAAGTTACTAGCTGGGCTTGAAAAAAAGCATAAAAGACACTAGAGAATCTCTTAGTGCAGAAATAAAATCTAATCAGGCTGAAACTAAAAATGTTCTGAGATGCTGTCTAAATTCGATGCTCTAACAGCTAGGGTAAATGAAGAAGAAGAGAAAGTCAGTGACATAGAAGACAAGTTGATGGAAAGGAAGTTGAAGAAAATTGAGAAAAACAACTAATGGTCCATGAGGGAAGGTTTTGAGAAATCAGTGATACAATAAAGTGACACAATATTAGAATTATTGGGGTCCATGAAGAAGAAGAAAGAGAGAGAAGGACAGAAGGTATATTTGATCAAATTATAGCTGAGAACATCCTTAATCTGGGGAAGGATACAAGCATTCAGGTCCAGTATGCACAGAGAACCTCCCCAAAATCAATAAAAATAGATCAACACCCTAACATATAATAGTGAAGCTTGCAAATTTCCGAGATAAAGAGAAAATCCTGAAAGCAGCTTGAGACAGGAAGTTCTTAACCTATAGGGGTAGAAACAATAAGCAGGCAGCAGACAGATCCCCAGAGATCTGGCAGGCCAGAAAGGGTTGGGATGATATAGTCAGGGCAATACATGAGAAAAACATACAACCAAAAAGTCATTATCCAGCAAGGCTGTCATTCAGAATGTAAAGAGAGATAAAGAGCTCCCAGGAAAAAACAGAAATCAAAAGAATTTGTGATCACTAAAACAGCCTTGCAAGAAATATTAAAGGGGATCCTGTAAGTGAAGAGAGAACCCAACAGTAACATATACCAGAAAGAAACAGAGACAATCTTCAGAAACAGGGACTTTACAGGTAGTACGAAGGCACTAAATTCTTATCTTTCCATAGTTACTCTGAATGTAAATGGGATAAATGTTCCAATCAAAAGACACAGAGTATCAAATTGAATAAAAAAGCAAGACCCATCAATATACTGTCTACAAGGGACTCATTTTAGAGCTAAAGACATCCCCAGAATGAAAGCTAGCAGGTGGAGAACCATTTATCATGCTAATGGACATCAAAAGAAATCTGAGGGAGTGATCCTCATATCAGGAAAATTAGATTTAAAACCAAAGACTGTAGTAAGGGTTGAGGAGGGTCAAGTATGTTAAGTATATCATAGTTAAAGGGTCTATCCAAAAAGAAGATCTAACAATTATAAATATTTATGCTCCTCACTTGGGAGCAGCCAATTATATAAACCAATTAATAACCAAATTAAAGAAACACTTTGATAATAGTACAATAATAGTAGGGGACAACAACACCCCTCTCATGGCAATGGGCAGATTATCTAAGCAGAAGATCAACAAAGAAACAAAGGCTTTGGTCCAGGTGGACTTCACAGATATATACAGAGCATTCTATCCTAAAGCAACAAAATACATTCCTCTCTAGTGTCCATGGAACATTCTGTAGAATAGATCACATACTTGGTCACAAATCAGATCTCAAGCAGTAACAAATGATTGGGATTATTACCTGCCTATTTTCAGACTACAATGTTTTGAAACGAACTCAGTCACAAGAGGAAATTTAGAAGGAACTCAAACACTTGGAGGTTAAGGAGCATCCTACTAATGAATGAGTGGTTCAACCAGGAAATTAAGAATTTAAATAATTAATGGAAAGAAATGGAATTGAAAACACAACTATTCAAAACCTTTGGGATACAGCAAAGGCAGTCCTAAGAGGGAAGTACATAGCAATACAAGCCTTTTTCAAAAAATTAGAAAAATCTCAAATATACAAGCTAACCTTACACCTAAAGGAGCTGGAGAAAGAACAGAAAATAAGGCCTAACCAAAGAGAGGGAGAGAAATTATAAACATTAGAGCAGAAATCAATGAAATAGAAACCAGAACAATAGAACAGATCAATGAAACTAGAAACTGGTTCTTTGAAAGAATTAATAAGATCAATAAACGCCTAGCCAGACTTGTCAAAAAGAAAAGAGAAAGGACGCAAATTAATGAAATCATGAATGAAAGAGGAGAGACTATGAAATGAGGCAATAATCAAAAATCTCCCAACAAACAAGAGTCCAGGGCCAGATGGCTTCTCAGGTGAACTCTACCAAACATTTAAAGAACAATTACCTATTCTTCTGAAGGTGTTTCAAAAAGTAGAAATGGAAGGAAAATGTTAAAACTTGTTCTATGAGGCCAGCATTACCTTGATCCTCAAACCAGACAAAAACCTCATCAAAAAGGAGAATAACAGACCAATATCCCTGCTGAACATGGATGCCAAAATTCTCACCAAGATTCTAGCCAATAGGATCCAACAATACATTAAGAGGCTTATTCACCACACCCACATGGGAATTATTCCTGGGCCACAAGGGTATTTCAACATTCCCAAATCAATCAACGTGATACATCACGTGAGTAAAAGAAAAGACAAGACCCATATGATCCTCTGAATAGATGCAAGAAAAGCATTTGACAAAATACAGCATCCCTTCTTGGTTAAAACTCTCCACAGTGTAGGGATAGAGGTAACATACCTCAATATCATAAAAGCCATCTACAAAAAGCCCGCAATGAAATATCATTCTCAACAGGGAAAAACTGAGAACTTTTCCCCTAAGATCAGGAACATGACAGGGATACCCACTCTCACCATTTTGTTCAACACAGTACAAGAAGTCATAGCCTCGGCAATCAGACAACAAAAAGAAATAAAAAGCATTGAAACTGCCAAAGAAGTCAAACTCTCACTCTTCACAGATGACATGATACTTTATGTGGAAAACCCAAAAGACTCCATCCCAAAATTGCTAGAACACATACAGTAATTTAGCAATTTGGCACAGAAATCAGTTGCATTTCTATACACCAGCAATGAGATAAAAGAACCAGATATTAAAGAATTTATCCCATTTACAAGTACACCAGAAACCACAAGATACCTAACCAAAGAGGTAAAGGATCTGTACTCTAAAAACTACAGAACACTTATGAAAGAAATTAAGGAAGACACCAAGAAATAGAAAAACATTCCATGCTCATGGTTTGGAAGAACAAATATTGTAAATGTCTATGCTACTCAGAGCAATCTACACATTCAATGCCATCCCTACCAAAACACCATTGACATTTTTCACAGAGCTGGAACAAATAATCCTAAAATTTGTATGGAACCAGAAAAGACCCCAAATAGCCAGAGGAATATTGAAAAAGAAAAGCAAAGCTGGTGGCTTCACAATGCCAGACTTCAAGCTCTATTACAAAGCTGTACTCAGCAAGACAGTATGGCATTGGCACAAAAGCAAACATATAGATCAATGGAACAGAATAGAGAACACAGAAATGGACCCTCAACTCTATGATCTACTAATCTTCAACAAAGCAGGAAAGAATATCCAATGGAAAAAAGACAGTCTCGTCAATAAATGGTGTTGGGAAAATTGCACAGCTAATTGTAGAAGAATGAAACTGGACCATTCTTTTACACCATATACAATTATAAACTCAAAATGGATGAAAGACCTCAATGTGAGACAGGAATCCATCAAAATCCTAGAGGAGAACACAGGCAGCAACCTCTTTGACCTCAGTCATAGCAAGTTCTTGCTAGACACATCTCCAGTGCAAGAAATGTCAGAACGACTAAAATTAACAAGACAGGGAACAACAAATGTTGTGGAGGATACAGAGAAAGGGGAGACCTCTTACTGCTGGTGGGAATGCAAGCTGGAACAGCCACTCTGAAAACAGTATGGCGGTTCCTCAAGAAATTAAAAATAGAGCTACCCTACGACTCAGCAATTGCACTACTAGGTATTTATCCCAAAGATACAAATGTAGTTGTCAGAAGGGACACCTTCACCCCAATGTTCATAGCAGCAAAGTACACAATAGCCAAACTGTGGAAAGAGCCAAGATGTCCATTGAGAGAAAAATGGATAAAGATGTGGTGTGTGTGTATATATTATATATATATATATATATATATATATATATATATATATATATATAGCCATCAGAAAGGATGAATACTTACCATATACATCGACGTGGATGGAACTGGAGGGTATTATGCTGAGAGAAATAAGTCAGTCAGAGAAAGAGAATTATATGGTTTCAGTCATATGTGGAATATAAGAAACAGCACAGAGAATCATAGGGGGAGGGGGGGAAACTTAATGGGAAGTTATCAGAGAGGGAGAAAAATCATGAGAGACTCTTAACTATAGGAAACAACTTGAGGGTTGCTAGAGGGGAATTGGGTGGGAGGATGGGGTAACTGGGTGATAGGCATTAAGGAGGGCATGTGATGTGATGAGCACTGGGTGTTATATGCATCTGATGATTTATTGAACACTACATCTGAAACTAATGTTGTAGTATATGTTGGCTAAATGAATTTAAATTAAAAAATGGTTTGATAAGAATAAATACAACTCTTCTTTAAATGTTTGTTAGAATTTACCTGTGAAGCCACCTAGTCCTGGAATTGTGTGTTGGGCGCTTTTAAATTACTGATTAAATTTCATTACGAGTAATCTGTCTTCATATTTTCTATTTATTCTTGATTCAGTCTAGGAAGATTGCATGTTTCTAGAAATTTTCCAATTCTTCCAGGTTGGCCAATTTGTTGGCATTTCATTTTTAGCAATAGTCATTTACAATCCTTTTTATCTCTGTGGTGTCAATTGTAACTTCCCCTTTTTTATTTGTGATTTTATTTACTTGAGTCTTCTCTCTTTTTCCTAATGAATCTTGCTAAAGTTTTATCAATTTTGTTATTTGTCAAAGTGCCAACTCTTAGTTTCACTGATTTTTCTATTGTGTTTTTAGTCTGTCATTTATTTCCACATTGATATTTATTTTTTTCTTTATTGTTTGGGCTTTGGGAAGAGGAGTTAATATGGTGAAGGAGTAGAGGGACCTTTAGCTTGTGTCTTCCCTCAAACACATCTAGGTAAATATCAGATCATTCTGAGCACCCAGGAAATCAATCTTAGGACTGAGAGAACAAAACTGCACATCTATAAGTAGAAAAACAACCATCTTGTGGAAGGTAGGATCTGTGGAGAGTTGATTTTGGGGAGAAAAGAACTGCAGGTGCTGCGAGGGGACAGAGCCCTGATTGCAGAGAGAGGACCAAGAGGGAGTGAGAGAGAGAGAGAAGCAGTAGGCAGGGGATTACAGTCTTCTTTAAAACCACTGACTGTGAAAAGGAGAGGGGCAGACTACCACAAGTTATTATAAGCAGCAGAGCACTAAGTCTGAATTTTTAGAAGCTTGTGCCATCGCTGAGGTCACGCCTAGTGGGCTTAGAGGCGCTACTGCAAGGTAGGAGGGCAGAGACCTGGGATCAAGCAGCGTGGTCTGAGGATCCCCTGGGTCACACAAGGAGAAACAGTTCCCCTTCTTGGAGTGCATTTGGGAGTGGTGGCACAGCCTCTCCAGGGACAAAAGAACTGGCGATGCCAACATGCTGCCCCATTCCCTAGCATAGGAACAAAGACACCAGCTGAGGGCAGTAAAACTTGGTACTGGATTTTTGGTGCGCTTTACATAAACTCTGAACCACTGCATAGTCATGTGACTGCTTTTCTGGGACAAACTGGGAAATGACAAAAGCACGGCGAGACCCTCCCCCAGAGGATCAGCACAGGTCTGCGCCACACAGGTCCCTAAAATTTGGAGTTTTGAAACATAGCTGTACACCTGAGATAAACCACGGGAGTACTGTGCCCCCTGGCAAACAGACCGCTTGCCCACAGGGTGAAGGCAGGGATCTGATGGAAGCTGGGGACACAAAGAGGGGTTGTTTGCTCTTCTGTGAGGGCTTCCTGAAGAGTGGTGGGCACAAGCTTCCCCGCTCCAGGGACAAGAGAGCAGGGTGACCAGATATTACACCCCCCAACCCAGCAGAACTGATCAACTTCAGTGAGCAACACAGTGCCCCCCAGTGGAGAATGAAGCTGCTTACACCAAGTCCCGCCCCTTGCACCCTGCAGCTGCTTCTCCACTACAGTCAATGCTTCCTGATAATCAACACAGCAGGCCCCTCCCCCAAAAGATCAGCCCAACCCCCTCACAAGCAGCAAGTCTACTCATCACAGAGTGCTGCAAAGCTTCAGCTCTAGGAGAAATGGAATCTAGCAACCTTTTTTTTTTTTTTTTTTTTGATATAGCTTCTTTTAACAAATAAACCAAAACACACCCAGTTAAAGCCACACAGTGGACAAGTTCCAATCAGCCCCCCTCTGCAGGAAAGGAGAAACTCTGCAGAACACTGACCTGAGGGTAGGAGAAGCCAAAACACAACAGCAGACTGCATATAGGACCCCCCCCCTTTTTTTTTTTGTCTTAGACCTCTTCTTAACATAGCCATTACTCTCAGGAGCAGGAATATAACAGGCTTTCCTAACAATCTCACAAAAAAACACACTGACCTAGACAAAGTAACAAGATGGAGGAATTCATCCCAAAAGAAAGAACAGGAAGAAGTAATGGCCAGGAATCTAATCAATACAGATATAAGTAAGATGTCTGAAACAGAATTTAAAACAACAATTATAAGTATACTAGCTGGGCTTGAAAAAAGAAGACACTAGAGAATCCCTTACTGCAGAAAAGAGAGAGACAGACTTTTAACTATAGAGAACAAACCAATGGTTACCAGAGGGGATGTCTGTGGGGGGATGGGTTAAATAGGTGATGGGGATTAAGGACTGCACTTGTGATAAGCACTGGGTGTTGTATAAATGTGTTGAATCACTAAATTGTACACCTGAAACTAATATTACATTGTATGTTAACTAACTGGAATTTAAATAAAAACTTTTAAAAATATTTAATGTGTTTTTTATGAGCCCATTCATCTTTTCAATTAGGCCTGCAGCAGTGGGATTGTATGGCAGGTGGGAAGTCCATAATATATCCTAGGACTCTGCCCATTCTCAGACCTCATGTCCAGTAAAATGTGTCCCTTGATCACTATCTGAATTGGCGTCACTCACATGCTCTCCGGCTTTGTTAATCCCTTTTTAGTTGCAGTACCACAGGCAAAAGCATATACAAATCCTGTGGAAGTGTCCCTGCAGGTCAGTGCACATCTGTGCATTTTCAATTCTGGCAAAGGGCCTGTGGAATTTACTTGCCAGAAAGAATAGTGTGTGTAGTCTGCTAAGTACACCCTGGTGTATGGCATAATGGCCTGAGGTGACATTGATGAAGTTCTTGTCAGCAGCTTGTAGATTGAAATATTTTATTTTTTAAATTTAAACTCAATTAATATATAATGTATTATTAGTTTTAGAGGTAGAGTTTAGTGATTCATCAGTTGCATATAACACCCAGTGCTCATTACATCAAGTGATCTCCTTAATGTCCATCACCCAGTTACCCCATTGCCCCACCCACCTCATCTCCAGCAACCCTGTGTTTGTTCCCTACAGTTAAGAGTCTCTTTATGGTTTGCTTCCCTCTCTGTTTTTGTCTTATTTTATTTTTCCTTCCTTCCCCTATGTTCATCTATTTTGTTTCTTAAATTCCACATATGAGTGAAATCATTTGGTATTTGTCTTTCTCTGACTGACTTATTTCATTTAACATAATACACGCTAGCTCTTTTCAGGTTGTTGCAAATGGCAAGATTTCATTCTTTTTGATGTCTGAGTAATATTCCATTGTACATATACACCACTTCTTTATCCATTCAACAGTCAATGGACATTTGGGCTCTTTTCATAATTTGGCTATTGTTGGTAATGCTGCTATAAACATCATGGGGGTCCATGTGCCCCTTCAAGTCACTATTTTTGTATCCTTTGGGTAAATACCTAGTAGTGCAATTGCTGGGTCATAGGGTAGTTCTATTCTTAACTTTTTGAGGAATCTTCATACTGGTTTCCAGAGTGGCTGCACCAGTTGGCATTCCCACCAATGGTGTAAGATGGTTCCCTATTCCCTGCATTCTCACCAACATCTGTTGTTCCTGTATTGTTAATTTTAGCCATTCTGACAGGTGTGAGGTGGTATCTCATCATGGTTTTGATTTGTATTTCCCTTATGATGAGTGAGTGATGTTGAGCATCTTTTCATGTGTCTGTTGGTCATCTGTAGGTCTTTGGAAAAATGTCTATTCATAACCTCTGTTCATTTCTTAACTGGATTATTTGGCTTTTGGGTGTTGAGTGTGGTAAGTTCTTTATAGATTTTGGATACTAACCATTTATAAGATATGTCTTTTGCAAATATCTTCTCCCATTCCATTGATTCTTTTAGTATTGTTGACAGTTTCCTTCACTGTGCAGAAGCTTTTCATCTTGATGAAGTCCCAATAGTTCATTTTTGCTTTTGTTTCCCTTGCCTCCAGAGACATGTATAGTAAGAAGTTGTTACAACCCATGTCAAAGAAGCAGTTGCTTATGTTCTCCTCTAGGATTATGATGGTTTCCTGTCTCACATTTAGTTCTTTCATCTCTTTTGAATTATTGTTGTTATGGTGTAGGAACATGGTCTGTTCTCATTCTTCTGCATGTTGCTCTCCAGTTTTCCCAACACCATTTGTTGAAGAAATTGTCTTTTTTCCATTAGATATTCTTTCCTCCTTTGTTGAAGATTAATTGACTATGTAGTTGTGGGTCCACTTCTGGGTTTTCTATTCTGTTCCATGGATCTATCTGTTTTTGTGCTAGTACCATAATGTCTTGGTGACTACAGCTTGGCAATATAGCTTGAAGTCCAGAATTGTGATGCCTCCAGCTTTGGTTTTCTTTTTCAAGATTGCTTTGTCTATTCTGTGTTTATCATGATTCCATACAAATTTTAGGATAGTTTGTTCTAGCTCTGTGAAAATTGCTGGTGGTATCTTGATAGGGATTGCATTGAATATATAGATTGCCTTAGGTATTATAGACATTATGAAAATATTCATTCTTCCAATCCGTGAGCATGGAATGGTTTTCCATTTCTTTGTGTCATCTTCAATTTCTTTCATAAGTGTTCTCTAATTTTTAGAGTACAGATCTTTTACCTCTTTCCGTAGGTTTATTCCTAGATATCTTATGGGTTTTGGTGCAATTGTAAATGGAATCAATTGCTTGATTTCTCTTTCTGTTATTTCATTATAGGTGTATAGAAATGCAACAGATTTCTGTAAATTGATTTTTTATCCTGCAAATTTGGTGAATTTGTATATCAGTTCTAGTAATTTTTTGGCAAATTTGGTGAATTTATATATCAGTTCTAGTAATTTTTTGGTATAGTCTTTTGAATTTTCTATATACAGTGTCATGTCTTCTGCAAACAGTAAAAGTTTGACTTCTTCCTTGATGATTTGGATGATTTATTTCTTTTTGTTTTCTGATTGCTGAAGCTAGGACTTCCAGTACTATGTTAAATAACAATGGTGAGAGTGGACATGCCTGTCTTGTTCCTCACCGCAAAGGAAAGTCTCTCCTATTTTCCCCATTGAGGATGATATTAGCTGTGTGGCTTTTGTATTTAGCCTTTATGATGTTGAGGGATATTCCCTCTAGCTCTACTTGTTCAGTGTTATTATCAAGAATGGATGCTGTATTTTGTCAATGCTTTTCCTGCATCTTTTGAGAGGAGTAATTCTTTGAATAATTCTTTTTTTTTTTTTTTAAGATTTTATTTATTTATTTGACAGAGAGAGACACAGCGAGAGAGGGAACACAAGCAGGGTGAGTGGGAGAGGGAGAGAGGCAGGCCTCCCGCGGAGCAGGGAGCCCGATGTGGGGCTCGATCCCAGGACCCTGGGATCATGACCTGAGCCGAAGGCAGACGCTTAACGACTGAGCCACCTAGGCGCCCCTCTTTGAATAATTCTTTTAATGTACTGTTGGATTCGATTTCCTGGTATCTTGTTGAGAATATTTGCATCCATGCTCATCAGGAATATTGGCCTGTAGTTCTTTTGTGTGTGTGTGTGTATGTGTGTGTGTGTGTGTGTGTGTGTGTCATGATTCATTGTTTGTGTATAACACCCAGCGCTCCATGCAGAACCTGCCCTCTTTATTTTTTATTTTTTTAAAAAGATTTTATTTATTTATCTGACAGAGAGAGACACAGCGAAAGAGGGAACACAAGCAGGGGGAGTGGGAGAGGGAGAAGCAGACTTCCCGTGGAGCAGGGAGCCCGATGCTGGGCTCAATCCCAGGACCCTGGGATCATGACCTGAGCCGAAGGCAGACGCTTAATGACTGAGCCACCCAGGCGCCCAAACGTGCCCTCTTTAATAGCCATCACCAGGCTAACCCATCCTCCCACCCCCCTCCCCTCTAGAACCCTCAGTTTGTTTTTCAGAGTCCATCGTCTCTCATGGTTCATCTCCCCCTCAGATTTCTCCCCTTCATTCTTCCCCTCCTGCTATCTTCTTCTTCTTCTTCTTCTTTTTTTTTTTTTTAACATACAATGTATTATTTGTTTCAGAGGTACAGATCTCTGATTCAACAATTATCTAGAATCAAGGTAATGCTGGGCTCATTAAATGAGTTTGTAAGTTTTCCTTCCATTTTTGTTTTGGAACAGTTTGAGAAGAATAGGTATTAAGTCTTCTTTAGAAGTTTGGGAAAAATTTCCCTGCAAAGCCGTCTGGCCCTGGACTTTTGTTTGTTTGGACATTTTTTACTACTGATTCAATTTCTTTGCTAGTTTTCATGCTGTTTAAATTTTCTATTTTTTCCTGTTTCAGTTCTGGTTGTTTATATGTTTCTAGGAATTTGTCCATTTCTTCCAGATTGCCCAATTTGTTGGCATGTTATTTTTTATAGTATTCTCTTATAATTGTTTGCATTTCTGTGGTGATAGTTGTGATCTCTCCTTTTTCATTTGTGATTTTATTTATTTGGGCCCTTTTTTCTTTTCTTTTTGATAAGTGTAGCTAAGGTTTATCAACTTTATTAGTTATTTCTAAGAACCAGCTCTTAGTTTCATTGATCTGTCCTACTCTTTTTCATGGGGAGGGAGTGGTTCTATAGCATTTATTTCTGTTCTAATCTTTATTATTTCCCTTCTTCTGCTGGATTTAGGCTTTATTTGCTGTTCCTTTTCTAGCTCCTTTAGGGGTAAGGTAAATTTATGTGTTTGAGACTTTTCTTATTTCTTGAGGTAGACATGTAGTGCTATGTACTTCCCTCTTATGACCGCCTTTGCTGCATCCCAAAGGTTTTGGACTGTTGTGTTTTCATTTTCGTTTGCTTCCATGTATTTTTTATTTATTCTTTAATTTCCAGGTTATCCCATTCATTCTTTAGTAGTATGTACTATAACTTTCATGTGTTTGTGGTCTTTCCAAATTTTTTCTTGTGGTTGACTTCAAGTTTCATAGTGTTGTGGTCTGAAAATATGCTTGGTATGATCTCAGTCTTTTTTTTTTATTATTATTAATTTCAGAGGTAGAATTTAGTGATTCATTAGTTGCATATAACACCCAGTGCTCATTACTTCAAGTGCCCTCCTTAATACCCATCATCCAATTATCCCTTCCCCCTACCTCCCCTCCTGCAACCCTCAGTTTGTTTTCTAGAGTTCAGCATCCCTTATGGTTGTCAATCTTTCTGTACTTGTTGAGGTCTGTTTTGTGACCCGGTATGTGATCTATTCTGGAGAATATCCCATGTGCACTAGAAAGGAATGTGTATTTTGCTGCATTAGTATGGAATGTTCTGACTATATCTGTTAAGTCCATCTGGTCCAGTGTGTCATTCAAAGCCATTGTTTCCTTGTTGATTTTCTGCTTAGATGATCTGTCCATTGTTGTAAGTGGGATGTTAAAGTCCCCTCATATTATTATATTCTTTTCAATGAGTTTCTTTATGTTTGTTATTAATTGACTTATATGTTTGGGTGATCTCATGTTAGGGGTATAAATATTTATAATTGTTAGATCTTCTTCCTGGATAGACCACTTTATTATGATACAGTGCCCTTCTTCATCTCTTGTCACAGTCTTTGGTTTAAAATCTAGTTTGTCTAAGGATGGTTATTCCAGCTTTCTCTGGATATCCATTAGCATGATAAATATTTCTCCTTCCCCTCAATTTCAATCTGCAGGTGTCTTTAGATCCAAAATGAGTCTTTTGTAGGCAGCATATAGATTGGTCTTATTTTTTATCCATTCTGATACCCTATGTCTTTTGATTGGAACATTTAGTCTATTTACTTTCAGAGTGATTACTGATGGATATGAATTTAGTGCCATTGTATTACCTGTGAAGTCATTTTTTTTCTGGAGATTTTCTCTGTTCCATTCTTGTCTTTGTTGCTTTGGGTCTTTCTTTCTCACTCAGTGAGTCCCCTTTAATATTGCTTGCAGGGCTGGTTTAGTGGTCATGAACTCCTTTAGTTTTTGTTTTTCTGGGAAACTATCTCTCCTTCTATTCTGAATGATAGCCTTGCTGGGTAAAGTATTCTTGGCTGCATATTTTTTCCCATTCAACATGTTGAATATATCATATCACTCTCTTCTGGCCTGCCAATTTTCTGTGGAGAGATCTGCTGCTAACCTTATTTGTCTTCCCTTGTAGGTTAAGGATTTCTTTCCCCTTAGTGCTTTCAGGATTCTTTCCTTATCTCTGTATTTTGCAAATTTTACTATGGTATATCTTGGTGTTGGCCTGATTTTGATGATTCTGATGAGAATTCTCTGTGCCTCTTGGATTTTTATGCCTGTTTCATTCCCCAGATTAGGGAAGTTTTCAGCTATAATTTCCTCAAATAAACCTTCTCCCCCTTTTCCCCTCTCTTCTCTTCCTGGGACTCCTATGATACAAATGTTATTATGGTTTATGAAGTCACTGAGATCCCTAAGTCCACATTTGTGATCCAATATTTTTCTTCCCCTCTTTTTTTTAGCTTCTTTATTTCCTATAATTTTATCTTCTATATCACATTCATTCCTCTGAGTCTTCCATCCTTGTGGTCATTATATCCAGTTGGTGTTGCATCTTGGTTATAGGTTTTTTTTAATTTCAGGCTGACTAGACTTTAGGTCTTTTATCTCTGTGGTTTGGGCTCCCTGGTGTCTTCTATGCTTTTCTCAAGCCTAGCTAGTATCTTTCTGATTGTTGTTTTAAATTCTGGCAGAGACATATTACTTACATGTTTTGATTAGTTCCCTGGCTGTGACCTCTTCTTGTTCTTTCTATAGGATGAATTCCTCCATCTTGGCATTTTCTCTAGGTCTCTGTCTTCCCTATGTTAGGAATGCCTGTTGTGTTTCCTGCTCCTGAGAGTAATGGCTATATTAAAAAAGATGTCATATAATGTCCAGGGCTTGACACTTCAGGAAGTGTTTCTAGCATATACTCTGTGCACTCTGCTGTTGTGTTTTGGCTGCTCTATCCCTCAAGTCAGTACTATGCAGAGTTTCTCCTTCCCAGCAATGGGGAGAATTTGGACCTTGTCCACTGTGTAGCAAGTTTAACTAGGTGTGTTTTGGTTTGCATCTTAAAAGAGGCTAGATCTTATTTCCCCTAGAGCTGAAGCTTTGCAGCTCTCTATGATCCATAGACTTAGTGTATGTGTGGGGTTTCTGCTGGTCTTCTGGGGTTGGGGCCTGCCCCTGCTCTGGCTCTCAGGCACACTAGCCCTAATTTAAAAGCACTTATATAGCACAGGGAGGCAGGGCTTAGTGCAAGCAGCTCAAGCCTCCACTGTGGGCACTGTGCTGCTTACTGAAGTCCATCTGTAATGATGGGTGGGGGAGGAAATGGCATCAGCTGGCTCTTTCACCCCCAGAAAGGGGATTTCATGACTGCCACTCTGCTGGAAACCCTCACCGAAGAGTGAAAAATTTCTCTTCATTTGTCTGAGGAATCCCTCAGATTCCTGCCTGTCTTCACCCTGTCTTTGTCTGAGCCATCTGCCCACCTTGGCACAATGCTCCTGTTGTTTTGTTTTGTTTATCTCAGGTGGGTCAGCTGTGTTTCAAAACTCCAAATTTTAGGGACCTGGCTTAGCCTGGACCCATACTGATCCTCTGGGGGAGGGTTTCTCCAAGCTATGGCTGCTGCCAGTTTGTCCCAGAAGGCCAGTTGCACAAATGCACAGGACCTTGGAGTTTATGGTAAAGCACAGCAAAAACCAGTGTCCAGGTTAGCTGCCCTCAGCATGCATCTCTGCTGATATGCTAATGAATGGGGCAGGTCAATGGCATCCTCCCGCTCTTTTGTCCCTGAAGAGGCAGTGCCACCTCTCCCAAATGCACTCCAAGAAGGGAAACTGTCTTTCCCAATGTGGCCCCGGGGATCCTCAGATCAAGCTGTCTGCTCCTGGGCCTTTGCCCTCCTCCACAGGAGCATCCCTATGCCCACCAGACTCCAAATGACAATTGGTATGGACTTCTAAAACCTCAGGCTTTGTGCTCCATCCATTGCTTGTTAAAACTTGCAATAGTCAGCCTCTCTTGTCTTCCCTGTCAATGGCTTTTCTTATGCAACGCCCTGTGCTCTGTTCTCTCTTTCTCTCCTCTCTCCTTGATCAAGGCTCCCTCCCTTCACAGCACTGGTGATTTTTTTTCACCCCAAATCATGTCTCAGCACTTCCTACATTCCACAATGTGGCCTCTTTTCTCCCTTTAGTTGTGCAGTTTCTTCTCTCAGTCCTCAGATCGATTTCCTGGGTGTTCAGAATGATTGGGTATTTATTTAGCTGTGTCTGAGGGATGAGGCAAGCATAGGGTCCTCCTACTACTGCTCCAACCTAACTCCTCCTCCCTACATAAGAATCTTTAAAACACATGGCTAAAGACCACCATTGGGAAGAAATCTCTTGGACATGTTTAATTTTCCAAACAATAGTTAACATTTATTGAATTTGTATTATGTTCAGTCACTGTGTTTTACATATATTATATAATTCTACCTTTAAAGCAGTCCTTTTGGGAAAGTCCCATTTATAGATAAAGAAATCAAAGCATTGAGATATTAAGTGATTTACCTAATGCCACATAGACAGTAAATGGTAGAAATAGGGTTTGAACATGAGTAGGCAAGTTCCATATATTCAATCAATATTTAGTCACCATTTTGAATGGTGAAAGTGGCTGTCATAATTAGTGTGGCCCTTTAACAAATTATAGTCATGTAAGGGCATCTCAGAGTTTTCAAGATGGAATGGACGTTAGAGATCATCTAAATTACCCACCTAACTGAAACTGAGTGAGGCCATTGTTACATCTTTTATTCTGAAAATGACAAGTTCAGCCACATCAACTAATCAAATTAAGCTAGAGAAACAAAGCTGAGAGAGAAAGAGCTAAGCTTAGATTCTGCTCAAGACCAACACTAATAGGTAAGTTAGGCTTTTTAAGGATTCCTTCAGACTATTTCAGTAAAGGGGACTAGCTCTTTAGAAAACTAGAAAGGTAACAAGACTTCCTAATGTTGTGTCTATTGTGTAGGTTAGTGAGAAAAAAGATATTTATTCGAGCAGAATTCTAAATGACCTTCCTTTAAGTCCCAACAACAAATTAATTCAGTATATGGAAGTGAAGGGACTGATTTGATTTACTACAAATTTCTGGAATCATAACCTGCCTTATTTAAAAGAAATCTAGCTGTGAACCTGTTATGAAAAGAGAGTATATTGGTTATAAGTTAATTAGAAAAAAATTTGTAGAGTATACTACTTAACATTTTTTTTTCTCTTACTCTATAAGAGCATCCTTCAAATCAGTTGAAAGGAAATGGACTAATTAGGTTTTGACTTTGTACCTTTTAATTTTGCTTTTAATTCAACAGTCCTAATGTAGTGAGAACCAGTATTTCTTTTATTCCAAAACCTCAGCCCCCAAAACAAGCTTTACTATTTTATTACCTTTACCTCTTTGCTGGTATAAACTTAAAAGGTAACTTCACTCGCTTGTGGAAAGAGAAAAGAGAAAAGGCAGCCTTTGCAGAGCCTCCTATGGAGTCCCTGAGAACTGTCCTGCCAAAAGGGATGAATGCCCACAACCATGCCACTCAGGCTGGGTGTCTTCACTACTTACTACACGCATGCGCACACACACACACACACACACACGCACACACATATTCCTTTAGGCCTTCAGGGAATTGTACATATTCTTTCTGTAAAACTACTCCCTGTCCTTTATATATTTTGTCAAAGGCCCACATGACGGAAGGCATATGGGACAGTGTTTACATACAATGGCATTGGTATCAAAGACAAATGAGTTCAAATTCCAGCTTAGTCCCTCATTAGCTGTGTTACCCTGGGTGATTTATTTGACTTCTTTGAGACTGAATTTCCACATCAGAAAAAAAATAGGGATAATAATAATACCTAATTTATAGGGATGTTATGTGGTTTAAATGAGGTAATGAAAAACATTTTGATCAATATCTGGCATATAGAAATCAATAAATGGTCACTGTTATTGTTACTCATTTCAAGCTATAGGTCTATTGTTTTTGCTTGAAGGTTTATGCTTATCCAGAGACCTCCTCTTACAATATTTTCAGTGCAAACATTTTTTTTTATATCTTCTGTCTTGCATCATCATCTGTTTCATATGTTAAATGTAAAGAAAAATAATTTTGTCTGGATAAAGTTGTGATAGAGCTTTTAGTTTTGACTCTGCCAAGAAAGTACAAATTGGTATTGTAAGCCCATATTCAAAATTTGGACAAGTTTTCTTTATGTAGTGTCTTTCCTCTGTGAAATCTTCTTGGAAAAAGCTAGAAATTAATTACTAATGTGTATCCTCTGGCCTGGCAACAACTCAAAGACTAAGGCTTTTGCCAAAGAATATCCAGGAAAAAACGTTTACAGACTGTCTAAACAGAAAGAATGACACCATATTGCCAGGTTAATAGTGAGATATGTGCTGTTTTCATGTTCACACATGGTCTTGAAATTAAAAGAATGCATTTACCTGCCAGACATCCTTATTTCATTAAGGTTCTAACAGCTTGAACTTTGCAGAAATCCTGGGGAAAGGAGCATCAGGACAAAAAGACTTAGAGAAGAAAATTTATGATTCCTGACTATTGAAATTTGTTGAAAGTATATGGGTCCTTGGGGTTAAATAATCAGTTTTTCTACTTTTTAAAGTATCTGGACACCTTAGATAATGATTTTGAGATGTCCTTATTTATAATCAATGACTGTCTAAATGATGTGGTAGAATGACAGAGGGAAAAGGAAGGATCATTTCTTGATGAAAAAACATGGCGGAGTTTGGGCAAGATGGCAGAAGAGTAGGGGACTCCATTTCAACTGGTCCCTGAATTTAGCTGGATATCTATCAAATCATTTTGAACATCCATGAAATCAGCCTGAGATGTAAGAATATATATCTGGATCCCTACAAGCAGAAAAGCGACTGCATTTTGCAAAATAGGATGTGAAAAGTCATACATCTGCAGGGAGATATCTGAAGATAAATGGAAGGGGGAGGGAGCCTCCATAAGCTGGCTCCTGGAAAGTGATATAACACTGGAACACAAAATCAGAAACCTTAGAAATCTGCTCTAGGGAGAAACATCCCTCTCTGAAGGGGGCTCTGGAAATGAAAAGGCAGAATTCTAGGTAGGGCATGGTGGTCTCAGGTTACAAGAGACCACAGAGCAAAAGGGGATTCCTGAAATGGTAGAGGGCCTGAGCATTGGAGCCAGGAAGCGGGTTATGGTCAGTCAGCCCAGGAAGGGAGTCTCAGCTCTGATCTCCATAAACCAGGAACCCAGCCAGTCGATAACCGCTCTTTCCTTGTACAGCCTGAAGAAATCTGAAACCTGCACCCATGACCAGGCAAAAACTCCAAGAGCGGTAGTGGCTGAGAAAGGGCTTTAGGGCAGAACCCAGACCTGACTCCAGAGTTTCAGGTGCAAGCTCTCTCCAGCCTGCAGCCAGCCGCTTGCGGTTTTAGAAACGCAAAGGGCAGAGGCACTCCCAGGCCCCTGAGACTGCCTCTGAGAGAGTAACTGTGGGCGCGCACCATGGGAGGCTGTGGTTTTCAGCCTCACAGGCAGAAGTGGAGACTGTTTCTCCTTGAAGGTCTATTAAAGAGGGCAGACTGAGATTTTTCTGCTCTGGGCCAGAGGTTTGCCTGCAGCCATTTTTGCTCTGATCTTCTGAAGAGGCACCCGGGAAAAGCACCCAGGGAACAAAAGACACACAGAAGACCGGTTTCCATTGAGCCCATCCACCAGACAGGGGGTGGGGCAACTCCACACAGGCAGGATTACCTGAGAAACAGTGCTGCAGGCCTCTCCCCCAGAGGACAGCTGGAAGAACAAGTGGATGACAATTCTGTGGATCCTATAAGACTATAAAATCCCAGCACCAGGGGAAAATTGTATATTGAGCTCCAGGTGTAGCCTGACGACCTGTTAATTTCTCAGATAGAATTCTCCTTTTCTTTTCTCTCTTTCTTTTTCCTTTTCTCATGCTTTTTTCTCTATTGTATTTTTCTTTTTACCTTCTCCTCATTTCAATTAGATGTCTATTAAATCCATTTATTTTTCTTTTTTTTGATATTATTAAATTACTTTATTTCTGAGAAGAGTGAATCTGAATACTTAAAGTTTTATATGACCACAATTTATTTTTATATTTATTTTTTTAATTTAATTTTATTATGTTATGTTAGTCACCATACAATACACCATTAGTTTTTGATGTGGTGATCCATGATTCATTGTTTCCATATAACACCCAGTGCTCCATGCAGTACATGCCCTCCTTAATACTCATCACCAGGCTAACCCATCCCCCACCCCCCTCCCCTCTAAAACCCTCAGTTTGTTTCTCAGAGTCCATAGTCTCTCATGGTTCATCTCTCCCTTTGATTCTCCCTCCTTCATTTTTCCCTTCCTTCTCCTAATGTCTTCCATGCTATTCCTTATGTTCCACAAATAAGTGAAATCATATGATAATTGACATTCTCTGCTTGACTTATTTCACTTAGCATAATCTCCTCCAGTCCCATCCACGTTGATGTAAAAGTTGGGTATTCATCCTTTCTGATGGCTCAGTCATATTCCATTGTATATATGGACCACATCTTCTTCATCCATTCATCTGTTGAAGGGCATCTTGGCTCTTTCCACAGTTTGGCTATTGCGGACATTGCTGCTAAGAACATTGGGGTGCATATGGCCTTTCTTTTCACTACATCTGTGTCTTTGGGGTAAATACCCAGGAGTGCAATTGCTGGGTCATAGGGTAGCTCTATTTTTAACTTTCTGAGGCACCTCCACACTGTTTTCCAAAGTGGCTGTACCAACCTGCATTCCCACCAACAGTGTAGGAGGGTTCCCCTTTCTCCACAACCTCTCCAACATTTGTTGTTTCTTGCCCTGTCCATTTTTGCCATTCTAACTGGTGTAAGGTGGTATCTCAATGTGGCTTTCTTTTTTAATTTAATTTAATTTAATTATGTTATGTTAAATACCATACATCATTAGTTTTTGATGTGGTGTTCCATGATTCATTGTTTGCGTATAACACCCAGTGCTCCATTCAGTACGTGCCCTCTTTAATACCTATCACCAGGTAACTTATCCCACCCCCCCCAGAACCCTCAGTTTGTTTCTCAGAGTCCAGAGTCTCTCATGATTTGTCTCCCCCTCCAATTTCCCCCCTTCACTTTTCCCTTCCTACTATCTTTTTTTTTTTTTTTTTTTTTAACATACAATGTATTATTTGTTTCAGAGGTACAGGTCTGTGATTCAACAGTCTTACATTTTGATGTAGTGTTCCATGATTCATTGTTTGCATATAACACCCTGTGCTCACTACAATACATGCCCTCCTTAATACTTATCACCGGGCTAACCCATTCAAAGCTCTTATTTCTTTGTTAATTTTCTGCTTATATCATCTTTCCATTGCTGAGAGTGGAGTGTTACGGTCCTCTACTATTAATGTATTATTATCAATATGATTCTTTATTTTGGTTAACAGTTGGCTTGTATAGTTGGCTGCTCCCATGTTGGGAGCATAGATATTTACAATTGTTAGATTTTCTTGTTAGATAGACCCCTTTAAGTATGATATAGTGTCCCTCTACATCTCTCACTAAAGTCTTTGGTTAAAAATCTAATTTGTCTGGCTGTGAATTGTGCAAGACTGTTGAATCTCAGATCTGTACCTCTGAAACAAATAATGCAATATATGTTACGAAAGAAAAAAAGAAGAAGAAGAATGTAGCAGGAAGGGAAGAATGGAGGGGGGGAAATCGGAGGGGGAGAAGAACCATGAGAGATGATGGACTCTGAAAAACAAACTGAGGGTTCTAGAGGGGAGGGGGGGTGGGAGGATGGGTTAGCCTGGTGATGGGTATTGAGGAGGGCACGTTCTGCATGGAGCACTGGGTGTTATGCACAAACAATGAATCATGGAACACTATATCTAAAACTAATGATGTAATGTATGGGGATTAACATAACAATAAAAAAATTTTAAAAAAATTAAATTATATGATAAGAATAATACAATATAAACATTAAATATATAAAAAAAAATCTAATTTGTCTGATATGAGAATTGCTACCCCAACTTTCTTTTGAGGTCTGTTGGCATGCTAAATGGTTCTCCATCCCCTCACTTTCAATCTGGAAGTGTCTTTAGGTTCAAAATGAGTCTCTTGTAGACAGCATATGGGTGGGTCCTGTCTTTGTATCCAATCTGCAACCCTATGCCATTTCATGGGAGCATTTAGGCTGTTCACGTTGAGAATAACTACTGAAAGATATGAATTTAGTGCAATCATATTACCTGTACAGTCCCTGTTTCTATAGATTATCTCTGTAAATTTCTGGTCCACATTACTCTTGGGGTCTTTCTTCTTTTGTAGAATCCCCCTTAATATTTCTTGCAGGGCTGGGATGGTGGTCACATATTCTTTCGGTTTCTGCCTGTCCTGGAAGCTCTTTGTCTCTCCATTCATTTTGAATGACAACCTTGCTGGATAAAGTATTCTTGCCTGCATGTTCTTCTCATTTAGTACACTGAATATGTCTTGACAGCCCTTTTTGGCTTGCCAGGTCTCTGTAGACAGGTCTGACGTTATTTTTATGTTCCTCCCTCCATACATAAGAAATCTCTTCCCCCAGATGCTCTCAGGATAGCTTCCTTGGCTCTAAGATTAGCAAGATTTACTATATATGCTGGGGTGTTGGTCTATTTTTATTGATCTTGGGAGGGCCCTCTCTGCCTCTTGGACATGAATGCTTGTTTCTTTCCCCAGATTAGGGAAGTTCTCAGCTGTGATTTCTGAAATATATCTTCTAGTCCTCTCTCTCCACCCCCTCGGGGATCCCAATAATTCTGACATTGGAACGTTTCATGGCATTATTGATCTAAGTTTGTTCTCGTGGGCTTCCAGTTGTTTATCCCAGTCTTCCTCAGCTTCCTTCCTTTCTATCAGCTTATCTTCTGGATCACTAATTCATTCTTCTGCCTCATTTACCCTGGTTGTTAGAATATCCAGATTAGACTTCATCTCATCCATAGCATTTTAAGTTCGGCCTGATTAGATCTCATTTCTGCCCTTAGAGATTCTATATTGTTGCTAATGGTTTTCTCAAGCCAGGCTACTGATTTCGTAATTGCTACCCTAAAATCTATCTCTGACATCTTGCTTATATCCATACACATTAGGTCCATGGCAGAGGCTATTGTCTCTGCTTCTTTTCTTTGTTGGGAGTTCCTCTTCATTCATTCTGTTGAGGGATGGTTGAGGGAATATACAGAGTCCAAAATATCAACCAAGACCCAAGCAAGATGACCCTTGGAAAATCCGGAGTGGTCGGAAGACACCACCGAAAAAACAAAGCCAAAATGAAACCCAAGAATAAAATTTATAGAATTAAAATTTTTTTAAAAAAATTTAAAATTTTTTAAAAAGTGTGGGTGTGAGAATGGGGGGCTATAATCTCTCCTTGTGGACAAAGTAGGGTGTTTCATTTCTTCCTGGGTGTATTTTGTTGTGTTTGCCAGTGGGCACTACTTCCCAAAATTACAGGGATAGTAAAACTAGTGTATATATAAAAGTAATATTGAATAGGGAAAAAAGGACTACACTGAAGTATATATCTATTTAAAAAATATAGGTGTGACAAAGTACAAGTTAAAAAGCTACTATGAAATATAAGTTGATATATTGAACATCTGGTTGAAATGAGAAAAAGGTAAAAAGAAAAAACAGAGAAGAAACATAAGAGAAAGAGTAAAAAGAAAAAGAGAGTTGTATCTGAAAAATACACAAGCCATGAGGCAACGCCTGGAGCTCAATATACTATTTTCCCCTGGAGTTGGGGTTTTACAGTTTTATGGGGGCCCTAGGGTTGTCCTCCTCTTGTTCTTCCGGTCTGTCTTCTGGGGGGAGGGGCCGGCCATGCTCTTTCTCAGGTAACCCTGCTTTGGCAGAGTTGCCCTGCCCCCTGTCGGGGATCTGGGCTCTGTGGAAACCGTTTTTTTGAGCTTTTGTTTTCTGGCGGCTTTCCGTGCCTCTTCTGAGGGTCAGAGCAAAAAAATGGCTGCACCTAAGACCTCTGTCTCAAAGCAGAGAAATCGCAGTCTGCTCTTCTCTGAACCCTTCAGAGCACACAGTTTCCATTTCTGTATGCCCTGCTGAAACCCGCAGCCTCTGGGAGCCGTGCATGCCCACAGCGACCTTCTCAGTGGTCTCTCAGGGACCAGGCTTTTCTCTGCCTTTTGTGCTTCTAAAACTGTGAGTGGTCCCAGGTTCTTGCGCAGCTCACGCAGCTCCTGGATCCTGTTTGTGCGCTGCTCTAATGCCCTTTCCCAGCCACTATTGCTCTGCGAGTTTTTGCCGGTTCCAGTGCAGGACACTTTTCTGCTCTGGCATTATATCACTTTCCAGGTGCCAGGTTATGGCAGCTCCCTCCCCTTTCTGATTATCTTCTGGTATCTGCTTGTAGATTCAGGACTCTGCCCTTCCTACCTTGGGACAGTCAGCAATTTTCTGCTTACAGAGATCCAGATATACTTACATCTCAGGCTGATTTGATGAGTGTTCAGAATGGTTTGGTAGATATCCAGCTAAATTCAGGGGACCAGTTGAAACAGGGTCCCCTACTCCTCTGCCATCTTGCCCCCCTCCTCTTGTTACTTGTTTTATGGGGTTTTTTTGCAGTTCTTCTTTGTTCCTGTTTTCTCCTTTTCTCTTCTCTTATGGTTTGGTGGCTTTCTTTAATGATATACTTGGATTCCTTTCTCTTTATTTTTTGCATATCTATTACTGGTTTTTCATTTGTGGTTACCATTAGGTTTATATATGACATCTTATGCATATAGCCATCTATATTAAGTAGATGGTCACTCAAGTTTGAACCCATTCTAAAAGCAATAAATTTTTACTCTTCTCCCCCCATGCTTAAGTGTATGGTGTCATACTTTACATCCTTTAATTATGTGAATCTCTAAACTGATTTTTATAGATATACTTAATTTTACTGTTTTTGTGCTTCCTACTTTTCTTACTCCTCCTTATGTTCTTTTCTTTCCACTCAAACTTCCCTTTAACATTTCTTGTAAAGCTAGTTTAGTGGTGAGGAATTCCTTTAACTTTTGTTTGGGAAACTTTTTATCTCTCCTTCTATTCTTAATGATAGGCTTGCTGGATAAAGTATTCTTTGTTGCACGGTTTTATTTTTTTGTCTTGTTTTTTGTTTTTTTTTCTCTTAGCACTTTGAATGCCACTCCCTTCTAGCTTGCAATGTTTCTGCTGAAAAATCAACTGATAGCTTTATGGGGGTTTCCCTTGTGTATAATTTTCTTTTCTCTTGCTACTTTAAAAATTTTCTCTTTATCACTACTTTTTGCCATTTTAATTACTATGTGTCTTGGTGTGAACCTCTATGGGTTGATTGTATTGTAAGGTGCTCTCATTCCCCAGATTAAGGAATTTTTCAGCAATCAATTCTTTAATTAAATTTTCTACCCCCTTTTCTCTTTCTTCTTCTGGGATCCTATGATCAGAATATTATTAGGCTTGATGGTGTCACTGAGTTTTCCTTAATCTATTTTCATTTTGTATTATTTGTTTTTCTCTCTCCTGTTCAGTTTGATTGCTTTCCATTACTCTGTCCTTCAGGTCACTGACCCATTCTTCTGCTTCCTCTAGTCTACTATTGATTCTCTCATGTATTTTTAATTTCAGTTTTTGTGTTCCTCATCTCTTATTGGTTCTTTCTTATGTTTTCTCTCTTCGTTGAGGATCTCACTAAGGACCTCCACTCTTCTTGCAAGTCCAGTGAGTATCTTCGTGACTGTTGCTATAAATTCCCTATCAGGCATATTACTTTATTTCATTTTGGTCTCTTGCTGTGATTTTGTCCTGTTCTTTCCCTTAGGACATATTCCTGTCTCCTCATTTTGTTTAACTGTGTCTGTTTCTATGTGTTAAGAAAGTCAGCTATGTCTCTTGCTCTGGAAAGTAGTGACCTTATGAAGATGTCCTATAGTATCTTGCAGAGCAATATCCCCTCTTCACCAGAACATGGCACTACCAGGGTGTCTATGTGTGTTGCTTGTGCCCTACTGTTGTGGCTGAGCCATGTTTGCCTTCATTCCAGTCTTTTGCAATAACTGTCTTCCTGTTGTGGCAGGGTTTGGTCTCTGTGTTATTAGTGGCCCAGTCTGGGGCCACCTTGGGCTTGAGTTGAGTCGGACCAGGTGTGTGCCCGAGATGAAGTAACAGTGAACTGTAGGGCACTCTCCTTGTGTTGTCCCCTGAGACACTTTCATTGGTGGTCAGGTCCACTGTTAGACCAGATGTCTGCCCTCAGGCCACTGCTGGAGCTGCAGTTGGACTGCTGTGTGTGGTTATCTTCTCCTCTCCCTGGGGTAGGAGTCACTTTGGAGTGGTGCTATCTCCTACTGGGGCTGCTTGCACTCTGCCAGGCCCTTGTCACACTGCCAAGGGCATGTTGGAGGGGGCAATTTCACAGGAGTACATTGGGGCAGGGCATGTGTGCCAGCAAGGTTTGCACTGGTCCTTTGTGGGATGGGACCTGCAGCCACCTGGGAAAACTGCTAAGGCTGGGATGGAGGAGGTAGGTTCCCAGAAGAGTGTGGGGGCTGGGGCACTCTGTTAGCAAGCTAGGTGGAGAGAGCTTTTGTGCTGTGCTGGTTTCTGTAGGTGTCTGTGTTATCTAGGTTGGTGGGGGTGGGGTAGGGAAATGGTGCCCACCTGCCTGTCCTTTTATTCTTTGAGAAGTTTCCCAAAGATTTCTGCCCTTCTAGCACATGTTCTGAGATTAATAAAATAAATCCCCACATGGCCCAGGCATTTTACAAGCTGCTGCTTCTATGCTTTATTTCAGTGGGGTTCTTTGTTGTCCTGTCTCTTTAAAAGCAGGGACTCAGTCTCCTATTACCCTCTTGCTCTCCCAGACCTGAGCTGCTGATTTTTAAAGTTCCAGGTGTTAGGCACCACTGATTTTAAGAATTAGCAAAGTTAAGGCCTCTGGTTTTCAAAGTCAAATGCTCTGGGGATTTATCTTCCCAGTGTGGGTCTCCCATGCCTGGATACTTGGTTGGGATGTAATTCTTTCCCCTCTCCATGCCCACAGCATCCCTCTCTCCTGTGGGCAGTCTTGTGGGTCAGTTTGGTTCCTGAACATATCTCCACCCTTCCTACCCTCTTAGATGTGGCCTCTTCTCTACATTTAGCTGTAGAGTCTATTCTGCCAGTCTTCAGGTCATTTTCCAGTTTATTTACCCTGATGTGGGTGTTATCTAGGTCTAACCATGGCATGAGGTGAGCCTAGGATCCTCCCACTCAGCTATCTTCCCTTTAAGTCCCTGAAAGTATGCTAAACTTTTAAAGGTGCCATGTCATCATAGTTCTCAAGCCTGGTAAAATCATGTGCTTATTCAAGCCCTAAACCAGTAGTTATCAAATGTAAGCATGTATCAACATTGCTTGAATTTAAACGCAAAGATCTCTGGGTCCCAGCTCCAGTTTCTGATTCAGTAGCTCTGTAGTATGCCTGAGATTCTGCATTCCTAACAAGTTCCTAGATGATACTAATGCTCCTGGCTTATAGGCCACACTTTGAGAACCACTGGCGTAAGTCAATTTCCAGTGCCTAAAGACATTGAAAGAAAGTAGGCTGCTAATGACAAATCTTCATTAAGGTAATCTAAATTCCTATTTTTGATGTGGCCATTAAGGGCAATGAATATAATTCAAGAGAAAAACAATAACAACAAGTGCTTAAAGATCAGGTGAGTAAGGGCCTCATTCCATTGCAAGGGCAAGAAGTCCTTATTCCAATCCAAAACTATTTTATATTCTATGGACTGAGGACCACAGCACTATTTCCCATCCTCCCATCGTCCAAATGATTTTTTTTATTCCAATAATCATGTTCTATCTTCCCCATTGTATGTTGGGATAGTTAAAATTTAGTTACATTTTTCTATGAATCACAGGCAAGTTGATCCAAAAGTTCATATAGAAAAATAAACACACAAGAATGGCCAGGAAAACATTGAAAAGGGAGATATTAAGGCAGAACTAGTCCCATCAGGTATTTAAACATTATACCATGAAACTTCCATAAGCAAAATACTGCAGCACTGGAGCATTGGAGAGTCAAATCAATGGGACAGAATAGAAAGTCCAGAGAAAAGACCTAACTACATAAAAATTGTAGTGTATGATAAAAGTAGTATATCTCAAATTACTTTGACAAAGTTAGTGTTTTCATAACTGGTGTTGGGAAAACTAGATTACCATTTGGAATGGATAAAAATTAGATACATTCTTAATACTACACACAAAGATAAAATTGAAAAGGATCTCAGAAATAAATGAAAAATATAAAAGTATACAAGTACTTGGGCGCCTGGGTGGCTCAGTTGGTTAAGCGACTGCCTTCAGCTCAGGTCGTGATCCTGGAGTCCCGGGATCGAGTCTTACATCAGACTCCTTGCTCAGCAGGGAGTCTGCTTCTCCCTCTGACCCTCTTCCCTCTCGTGCTATCTCTCATTTTCTCTCTCTTAAATAAATAAATAAAATCTTTAAAAAAAAGTATACAAGTACTGAAAGAAAACACGTGTTACACTATATCTTGGGTGTTGGGAAAGCCTTCCTAACTATGATTAAAAGCATTGCTATAATGAAAGACAAATATGATAATTCCGATTTAAAACATTTTTAGCATTTTTTCATGGAAAAAATATGATGAGCAACGTAAAAAACAAGTGACAAGCAGGAAGAAAATATTTGCAATATATATCAGATAATAGATAAAGGGCTAAAAGCCTTAATTTGTATAAAGGACTTTTAAAAGTTGAAAAATAGAGAAACCAAAACGTTATAGATACAAACATATGTAAATATATTAAACTTCACTCAAAATAAGAGAAATGTAAACTAAAAGTATACTGAGATGTTATTTCTTACTCCTCACCTTGACAAAAATACCAATGCCTATTAATACACTCTATTGGTGAGGCTATGGAAAAACAAGTCCTCTCATGCATTGCTGGGTAGAATGCAAAAGAGCATAACTCCTTGTCAATTTTTGCCATTCTAACTGGTGTAAGGTAGTATCTCAGTGTGGTTTTGATTTGAATTTCCCTGATGGCTAATGAGATTGACAAGACAAGAAAAAACAAATGTTGGAGAGGTTGTGGAGAAAAGGGAACCCTCTTACACTGTTGGTGGGAATGCAAGTTGGTACAGCCACTTTGGAAAACAGTGCGGAGGTGCCTCAAAAAGTTAAAAATAGAGCTACCCTATGACCTAGCAATTGCACTCCTGGGTATTTACCCCAAAGACACAGATGTAGTGAAAAGAAGGGCCATATGCACCCCAAAGTTCATAGCAGCCATGTCCACAATAGCTAAACTGTGGAAGGAGCCAAGATGCCCTTCAACAGATGAATGGATAAAGAAGATGTGGTCCATATATACAATGGAATATGACTCAGCCATCAGAAAGGATGAATACCCAACATTTGCATCAACATGGATGGGACTGGAGGAGATTATGCTAAGTGAAATAAGTCAGAGAAAGTCAATTATCATATGGTTTCCCTTATTTGTGGAACATAAGGAATAGCATGGAAGACATTAGGAGAAGGAAGGGAAAAATTAAGGGGGGGAATCAGAGGGGGAGATGAACCATGACACTATGGACTCTGGGAAACAAACTGAGGGTTTTAGAGGGGAGGGGTGTAGGGGGATGTTTGAGCCTGGTGATGGGTATTAAGGAGGGCATGTATTGCATGGAGCACTGGGTGTTATATGCAAACAATGAATCATGGAACCCTACAACAAAAACTAATGATGTACTGTATGGTGACTAACATAACACAATAAAAAAATTATATAAAAAATAGCATAACTCCTATGGAGTGGATTTTGGCAATAGCTAATAAAACTACATATGTACTTACCCTTCAATTAAGCAATTTCATTTTATAAATATACCTTGACCATACCACTTCAAAAATATGAAGATGTATATGCATAAGGTTATTTATGGCAGCATTGCTTATTATTGTAAAATATTGGAAACTATGTAAATGCCAAAGAATAAGAGTTTGGTTGAATAAACTATAGCACAGATACACATGCAGCTCTAAAAAGGAATATGGAAGATAGTTATGAACTGATACGGATTTCCAAAATACATTAAGTGAAAAAGCAAAGTGCAAGAGAACACATAGAGTATGCTGTCTTTTGTGAAAGAAGAATATAAGAAACATAGAAAGAATGAACTAGAAAACAATGAATTTGGTTACCTATAAGGGGTGTAGGAGATTAGGATAGGGAGGATACTGATAGAGGTGACAGTTCTTGGAGTATAACTTTTTGTATAGTTTTGACTTTTGGAAACATGTTGAAGTTCTACATATTCAAACAATAAATTTTTTAATTGGTAAAATATGTTTAAAAGGTACAAACTTTCAGCTCTAAGATAAATAAGTCACAGGGATGAAATGTGCAGTATGGTGACTATAGTTAACAATATTGTATTGCATATTCAAAAGTTAAGAGAGTAGATCTTTAAAGTTCTCATCACAATAAATAAACATTTGTATCTATATGTGATGATAGATGGTGAATAAACTTATTCTGATAATCATTTTGCTACATATATGTGTATATATATATATATATATATTTGCTATAATATGCCATATATATGTATATATATTTGCTATATATATATGCCATATATATGTTTGTCTTTTACTTTGCCCATGATATTTTTCCATGAAAAAATGTTTAAGATATTTAAAAAAATCTCTTGCAGAATTCTCATGCTTCTTGTCACATATTTATGTAGCCTATTGAGTTTCTCTTCTTGTCTTTCCTGTCATGAAGCTCAGAACTAAATTCAATGTTTAATTAAATTAACCATTAGCCCTGGCTGGTGGCATGTTTTTCATTTGCATGGGTTTGCATTTCAACTTTAATAGCCTTATTGCATACATGTGTGTTACTATAAATGAACTTGAATCTCTTTTAGAAGAAAATAAAATTAAATTAGTAATAGTGTCTGGCACAGAAACACAATATATAACTGTTAAGTAAAAAAAAAAAATGCATCTATTAACAAAGAAAATGTGTTTTTTCAGAATCTGAATAATTGGAGGTCAAATACAGTGGCTTACTTTAAAATAATGAAAAAAGAGAAAACTCTAAAATACCTATGTTCAGAAAATATAGCAAATGAGAGAAATGTGAGTCTTGAAGCAGCAAGAGAGAAAGGCATGGCCTGGGTTCTAACCTGTACTTAGGCAGGGAAGTGGGGCACAGGGATAAGGGAAGGAAAGATATAGAAAGAGAGGCCTCTATAGGCTTAAGTAGAGCAGGTTCTAATCCTAGAAGAAGCTAAAGTAAAAGGACATAAATTCTACCTTCAAAAATAGGTCCCCAATATTTTCAGTCTATCTCTCCAAGTAAATAGGACACTGGGGAATCATGGGAGAAACAAATTGTGGTCTGCTTCTTCTACTACTTACCGTACCCTCCAGGGCAACTTAAGATGATCAAATCAGCTTTAGCCTGGTAGGCCTGAATTATTTCAGGGCCCCACAGACCAAAAAAACACATTCCTTCCTTATCTTGGTAGCTAATGCTTAAAAGGAAAATGCAAAAAGAAGTAATACTTCAGTGAGAATAAGCTGCTTAAAGTATAATGATGTATACATGGTTATCAGATATTTTACTAAGGGGTTGGAAGGATGGAAGGCATGAAAGAGGCAAAAGCAGAAGAGAGATGCAAAAGAGGTGGCCAGTGGGAAAGCAGTTATTGCAGACTTCCCAAAGTTGCCCTAGGGTCTAACCTGTTTACCTTTAAGAAATTTAGAAAAATAGAAGATGTACAGAGATTTTGATTGCCAGCTCCAAATGCATTTCTGAACCTCATACAAAATTGTTTCTATATGTGTATGCATAGCTGCTACAACCTAACACTACAAATGTATGACTTTTGTTGGGGGGGGCAGAATTTATGTTATTCTACTTGATACCAAGCTTAAAATATTTTTTCCAATACCCAGAGACTAAGGTTTTAATTTGTTGTACTGTAGAAAAGGTTGTTACCTCAACTAACTTGCAGACAAATGTATTCTCCTGGTAAGTCCTAAAAGTATTGTAAGTTTTCATCTTCATTTTCTTAAATTACCTTGCCTTATAGGAACATGAGAAGAATAATACTAAAGTGGGTAATATTACAGTTCAGGAAATATCAAGGCAAATGCATAAACAAATATCTTGAAGCACTTTTTTTTTTCCAACTGGCTCCTAAACAATATTTAACAGCTTTTAATAAAATCTGCAAATAGCTGTATGTGTTTATAAAAGCAGACAGTTTTACATCTATAAATGATCAAGCAAGATCAACTGTAAAATGTTAGAAAGTTGCAGCCTTTTTATTTAGTACCCAGAGAATGCCAGCAATTTAACATGATATCGTGGTAAATGTTGCTCACAGAGTTTTAACAAGAACAAAAATAATTTCTATGTCATCTTTGGCATGTTGTAAATTCAAAATGATAGCCATTTCTTTAGCAGCACTGTGAGGGAAAGAAACAATGTAAAATGCACTACTGGATTTGATCTTATATGAAAAAAGTACAATGAAAACCATAATGTCAAAAGAAATAGTGCTTTAAAGAAAACATTTATAAAATAAATGATGGTATAAATTCCATAATGTAGTCAGAGAAAGAAATACAGTTATCTGAACAATTGGGACCTTTTTTTTTTTTTAATTGCAACTTTTGAGTTTTAAAGTACACACAATTTCTATTTAACACCACTTCTGCCTTGAGAGGTGTAATAAAATGCAAGTAAATATATTTTCTATATCAGAAAATAAGTTTAGGAATCCCAAAGTATATAGGAAGTGTTGGCAAGGCATTTTTAATTGTAACTTTAGCCCCAAACTTTGTTCTCTCTGCATAAACCTTATGTAACTCACAACTACCAACAGTACTGTTTTTTTTTTTTAATCAAATACAGAAAAACCATATTCTCTCCTTTTTTTTGTACTGTGGATTTTAATGCAAAATAAATTCTCATTTCCAAACCATGCTGGCATTTGGATATTTAACTAAGGTTTCTTCTATAACTTTTAAAATGGATGGGTTTTTTTGCTAGAATGCCTTTGTGATGTTAAAAAAAATTTTATTATATTAAAAAACAAACTTACATTTTTTGCTATTAGTGGTATCTATTTTCTGAGTGAATTTGAAAAGAGAACTCAAATGTGACCTGAGTAATATTAGTTTGATAGGAAAGAAAAAAGCAAATAAATCCAATTGGTCACATTATGACAATTTATTAATAAACTAATGCACTTAGTACGTTCTCTAGAACTGTTCTACATAAAATTAGATGTTTAATAAATACCCTTTGAAGAGTAAATTAGTTCACATAATTAGACAAATAGTACGAAAGCTAAACAGTCATCCAAGGAAGCTCTATTGTCCAAGGTTTAGAAATGTGAATATAGAACAAATCCTAACTTGCCAATCACATATATATTTATTTCTAAGCATTTAGCTAAGATTTCTTGCTGGTCAATAAAAAAGGTACATAATTTGTGGAATACATATAAACAAACTTGAATTTATATATTCTAAAAATACTTTCCCTTTGTATTTTTCTTCATATTTCAAAGAAACTTATCCTTACAATTTAGGACAATTTAGGACTACCTTCAAGAGTTAGCAACCAAACTGAATTTTAGGTGATCAAGCATTATCATTTTATTCAAATGATATGACGGACTTCACTATATTGTAAGGATAAAACCAGGAACAGTGCATCCATGAGTATAATTTATTTGTGAGTAATCACTATCAATGCCACTGCACTCTTGCATAGGAAGGCAGATAGCACACTACTGAATTGTTCTGTTAATTTCAGCAATCGTTTATATTGAGATACACATCAAAAATACCTAAATAAGCTTTGAAATGTAAGAAAATGTTCTAAAGGATTTTAATTGCAGTTGACTTAATATGGCTTGCATTCTTGTTGAGAAGATCAAGGATCTCTGTGTCCTGAAATGTAGACAAAGGATCTGCAGACTTGGACTCCACTGATAGTTTGTACTCAACATTTCTATGCTCTTATTTATCAATACAATAGGAATAGAGGCTGGGGGAGCTGGAGACTCCTTATGTTATAGGCTATGAACTATGAGAAGAATACAGATAGATATGCACTTAACAACTGTCTCTCCCTCCACACCATTCTATCATATAAGTTCATTGTGATTAAAAAGCTTGGAAGTTTCTTGGAAGAGAAAAAGTATACTGAGAAGTAGAAAGGATGAAGCAGGGCACAAAAGAAACAGTTTATGAGATAATCTGATCCTGGGGCATACTGTGTAAATTCCTTGCCCAGAAATATCTTCCCTGATAATAACTGATAAACAATTTATTCTCATCTGGTTAGATTGCCTAAAAATCCAGCAACTAGAAATTCATTAGATTAATGGACATCTTCCTTGAAAAATGCCAATTATTTATTAGCCACTGACAAAAAAAGAGAATTAATTTAAATGAGATCACTCTCCTTTCACACTTTTAGCTGAATATAGCTGCTCTGTGAGAATGGAAGTTCTGATTTGGGGAAGGGAAAGGGTGTGAGGTGCTTTTGGGGCAGAGAATCCTTCTGGAGTAAGCTTTAATCATGATGGAGTCCTCTGTGAGGTACGCAAGTAGGATAGCATGTGGGGACTGGAAAGCCAGGGAAAGAGAATATACAGAATGCACAGACATACTTTGCCTAGTTTAAATCCTAAGCTTTCTAGTTGATCTTAAGGCCAAGTTAAGCAGTTCTTTTCCTTATTCATATATGAAGGGCCTCATGCTGTCAGGAAAATACTATTCAATCAGTATGAGTAACTTTCTATGGACAGTACTACCTTAACATGATGTTTCAGTGAGGAGACATTGTAAACACCAAGCATCTGTTCTTAAGTTTGTGGGTTGGTTATACATAAGAAATCCCTTTGGGTTAACCAGAGGTTCTATCAAAATGTTTTACTATATGTAATTATCAATGACAATAAATTAAAAAAATAAAGTTTAGGCATTTCTGGGTCTAACAAAATAGGCTCAAGTTTGATTTTCATGAAATAACTGAAACCATTTTCCCCCACAAAATCACCACCACTAAATCTTAATTATCTTACCAATGGTTTCCTGAGTTTATTCATGATAATATGTGCTTTAGGATAATAAATTGTTGGCCTATCTGGGCAAACCTGCTGTTTTCCCTTTGAGGAAAAAAATATAATATCCTCTTCCTTCCAGAACAATAAAAACTCAAATTGTGCTATCATTAAATACTAGCAAGAACCATCAACTAGAAAGAAAAACAATGCAAATTAATTGTTCATGAATCCATTAAAAACAACAATATCCTAAAATTTTATAGAAAGGATTTGTTTCAGTGGTTAAGCATTTTAGAAGCCCCACCAAAAAAGCTCCCATTCACATCTGCCTTTTTTGCTCTAGCCAAAATGGACATTTTGGCTAGCTCTAGACATCCCTACCTGGATTCCTTCTACAAAATGAGGGTATATAGTTTGAAGACTTCCCTTACAGTAGGGTTGTCCCAATTACTGTTTTTAACCTACTTTGTTTGAACTTTCCAGCAGAAATGTTTTACACAATTATTGGGAAAATCCACTAGCATATCTGCATCCTTTATAATTTGTCAGTCCTCATTGAGCAATGAAGAATCATGTTGTTCATTGCTTAATTCTGTGTTCCTTTCATGAAAGGACTGTATGATAGTACCCTTCTGAGTAACCTCACTGAAAAATTAATTAAGATCAGCTACTTTTAAAAACTATTGATTATGGAAAGATTGAAAGTTATTTTGTGATAATTTTTCACTTTCCAATTTCACTTACCCTAATGCTATTACTAGAAAAGCATACATGGAAATATTATCTCTGTTCTGAAAAGTTCAACACCAAAATCATACCTCTTAGTTTGTTATATTAATTCCGATAAGAAGAAGGCATGACAGCACAAACAAGATGACAAGAGGAAAGTAAGTCAAAATATATGGACACAAATTGTTACATGCAAGTACTTCTAGTAATAAAGCAAAATGAGGAAAGAAAAGGCCAAATTGGGAAATAAAAATCCACAAGATATGATACCAGTCTATTTCTAAGTAATGTTTTCCATGTGGCATTAGATGTTTTTTTAATGTCTTTCAATTATTGCAAAAAGACATCTCAAATTAAGGGTATATACTTCTATACATCGCACCCAATAAACAGATTTTTGTACATGGAATATATATCACTTACATTACAAAGAGAATATGTATAGTTTCCTTTATTGAATACCGAAGTTACAAGTCTTCTAGCCTAAACTGTATACTTCAGTGCTCAGTAATCAACTTTCTCTCTGAATTAAACAAAATAAGATACACAGCAAACAGTACATTTAGCACTCACAAGTAGTTCATTTATATTCACTAAACAAAACTGTAATATCCTCCAGTTTACATTCATGAGTTTCTTTCTGTCAGTAGTAGTAGTAATAATAGTAATAGTAATAGTAGTAGCAGTAATGGTATTTTCTTCAACAACATGAAAAGATTCTTTAAAATTCCATCATTTAGAGAAAACAATATATATTACCCAGTGGTTCTGAATCATAAGTTTAATAAGACCAAATGTGTCAGACTTTTTTTATAAATACGATTAAAAATGTGTTCAGATTTTGTGTAAACCATTAATATTGCTTCCTTTTCAAAATGTCAGGTTATCTCTTTGTAGCATTATCTAAAGGTTTACTGAAATGCATTATACTGTATCATGTGTGCTAAGTCCACTACAATAAAATTTAAACTATATCACCATAGGATTCAAGGTAAATTAATATGTTACACTGTAATCCAATTTTGGAAGCCCAAAAAACAACAGTGTAGTTCATTATAAAAGGGACAGATAATGATTAAATCCAATTGATTAACTTGAAACTCAGCTTACATATCATGAAGGTAGTAGCAACACATGTACTTTATTTTCAAAGGCTTAACTATAACCTATTTAGTAGATTACAACACCAGTATAAAGCCTTTGGCTAAAAAATTTCTCAATTGTACTACAATTCCATTAGATGTAAAATTTACAGAGGACTTATTGAAACCTTTAATTCTTTTTTTTTTTTATTTCTAGATGAGGACATTTATGGGTAGTATACAGGTCTGTCTGCACACATAATTTGTGATTTAATTCTTCTGTAAAAACTTTGGCACCAGCTATATCAGGAGTTCACATATTAGCACAAATGAATGTAGTCCTTTGGTTGTACACAATAACAAGCTTCTATGATACATTTTTTTGTTTTTTCTTTTTAAAAAAGCCTATTCTTCAGGATCTGATGTTAAAAAATAATTTACATTGCTTGGCAAAATACTATTATATTTGTATCCTGATTATTGGTAATGATTCCCCAAATCATTATTTTATGAGACCAGAAAAACTATTAAAGTAACTTTTTTGAAAGGAATTTTACAAGTGAGTGTGCAGAAAAATTGTTAGGACCTTGTAGACACCAATTATATACGTGAACACTTGGACACTACTGCAAAACAACATTGTATGAGTACTGTGGACCTGTGTTTTTTAAATCTCATCTCCCTAAAAAAAGGAGGTTTAAATAGAATATTCAAGTAATGTAGCAGAAGATGATGCCTTTGATATAAGATTAGGCAAAAAGCCACACATTTAATTTTTTCTTCATCCAGTATGGCTGAGGTGAACACTAGAAATCTTACAGGCCAGTTGATGTTCGTTTCTTCATGCTGCGTCGCTGAGCTAAGTTTGAAGCAGCAACAGGCTCAAGGACTGGTTGAAAGGTCTTGTGAGTCAGGGCAGAATATGTGGTGACCACTGCTCCCTAAAATAATGAGAAATAAGACAAATTGAATAACAATCTTTGGAGGTAAAAAAATTCCATATTATATCATGAGAGATTTAACTAGAATACAACCTTATTTCTGAGGCAAGTAATTGCATACACTTGATCTATGCACTGATGTTCCCTTCATGAATTAATACCTGCTTATTTGTATATTTTTTTATTTCAATGACTATGCTTCTTCACATTTTAAAACATTAAAATGTATTCTTTTTATCAGCCTTTCATCACTCATGTAATTTGTTTTAAACATTTTAAGAATTTTATTTTTAATAGAAGTTGTATACATTTAAGACATGGAATATATTGTGATGTACATATATACAGTACAGTGATTACTACAGTCAAGCTAACATATCTTCTCTCACATAGTTATCATTTTTTGTGATGAAAGCATGTGGAATCTACTCTTATCAAATTTCCAATATTTAATACAGTATTATCAACTATAGTCATCATGCTGCACATTAGATACCTAGACTTATTCATCCTACATAACTACAACTTTGTACTTTGACCAATATATCCCCATTTTCCCCTCTTCCCTGCCCCTGGTAACCACCTTTCTACTCTCTGCTTTTAAATATTTGAGTTTTTAAAAATTCCACATATAAAAGAAATTATGTATTTTTTTCTTTATGTGTCTGGCTTATTTCATTTAGCATGTCTTCCAGGTTCATCCATGGTGTTGAAATGGCAGGATCTCCTTTTTTAAAGCTGAATAATATTCCATTGTATATATGTATACCACTATTCATTTATCCTCAAAGAGATCTCTGTGCTCCTGTGTTCAGCGCAGCATTATTCATAATAGCCAAGACATTGAAACAACCTAAGTAGGCATCAATAGATAAATGCATAAAATGCTAAAATCTTAAATCTAGGTTCAGTGTCTATAAATATGGGAATTTGCACCAACGGTTATTAATTTAGGAACTAATATCAACATTTTCTTTCCATATGAAACTTGTATTTAGTACACTTCTAGTCCCAGTGTCTCAAGAGCAAGTCAAACACAATCAAAGAATTCTTATTTATCATCAGAACGGCAACAGGTAGAGAAGATTAACAAGAATCCATGGTTGTTATTTAAAAAACAAAAACAAAAACAAAAAAATCTATAAATACACCTTTAAAAAATAAAGGTATTTAAGGTAATTATATGTGTTGTCAGTGAATGGCATGCAGGCTTTATTAAGCATTTAGGAGATGCATAAAAGTATGTTTGTTTTACCTTAATGACATGTGATGTATCATTTCTATTTGGCTGATCATTCAGCAACTGGTCTCTGTGGGTTATCCATGAGTGTTTTAATACTTGTTCTGTAGTGTATCGCTGATGTGGGTCCATATGTAGCATATGGGAGAGCAAATCCTAAAGTAAAATGAAAAAAATATATGTATACACTTATATGAAACTATTTAGCAGCAAAGGTTTTAATAAAATATATTATTTCACATTTTCTCAAAATATAAAAGCATCAGTAGCTTTGTGATCTGTTTTGTTTGACATATACGCAGGGAAAACCAAACCTATACTCTGCAGAGTTAACTGTCAGAATCTTCAAACAGATTTTTTGATATATGGTAAACCCTTATTTGTCATTTCTAAATCAGAGGATACCAAATCTGTGGAACTGGACTGTTAGTGAGGGAGGAAGAAAATGTAAAGTAGCAGGGGTTATCTTGGAATGTGCTAAATAGTCAAGGAGAAAAGAGGTATTGATCTTTGCTGGTAAGCTGGGCCCTAAAGTATAAGGGTATGTGTAGAATCATACAACATAGAAGGGAAGGTCCCATGTTGTTAATACACTCAATAGGTGATGGTTTAAGTATAAAATACTAAAGAAAGTAAGACATAAATCCAAGATTGGCAGCTGACTGCTAGCATTCTAGTGGTCAGAGTATCATAAGTTTCTCACAGACTAACTGTGAATATGCTTACTTTATCTCTATTACAATAACAAGTTGTAAATATAATATAACCTGATTATAAAACACAATTTTAAATATAAACTATCTCTACCAAGCATCTTTTAGAAGAAGGAAAAGTAAACTCTCCTTAACAAGCATCATCTAAAAAAAGTCATCATTTGTGAACATTTCATCAATAGCATAAGTAGTGAAACTAAAGACTCTAAGTAGTAACATCAGAATTTGAAAAATAATGAAAGTATGTAGGAGAATAAAACAATAAAAAATTTATTGGAGAAAGGACAAATATGCAAAAATGAATGGGGAAGTAATTTAGAAAATAACATTGAACTACTTCAATAAAACAGACCTAAATGATATTCATAAAAAATGATAAAAGTTCAATAGTCCAAGGACTTCTGCCTCTAGCCAAAATAGAATACCAGAGGCTGGATTCACCCACCTGTTTGAAACAACACTTCCCACCACACATACATACACACACACACACCAACCATAAAATACAGGAAACAACAGTTTTTCAGAGATAAGATATTAGGCAATAAAGGCAAGTGATCGCTAAGAGATGGGAAACAAATCAAGCAAGCCCTATGATTGCCCAAACTTACCACCTTGAGTGTTTTCAGGCTGTTGTGTAGGTAAGGGAAACCCAGGCAGTGCCTGGCAGGTTCCTTGAGTGGATGAGACAGAACTGAGAGTCAGGGAAGACCAAGGCAGACAGAGTTAGCAGGACTGACTACTAGAGTGGTGAGAGGAGCAGAGAAAATACTACAGAGACCTGTAGAGGGTCTTCCTCAATTATTCAGCAGATTATTGATAAAACAATATCTGTGGGAAAAACTATTTGAAAGGGTTAGAGGGAAATCAGAACTCATAGGGGTAGACAATATTGCTTGTTCTCACAAGTCAGACTGGAAAATCTCATAATTCATGGAGTATTTGGTAGAGTACTTGGAAGTAACTTGCCTGAGTAGTGTGTAGCCCTAAACACTGCTCTGGTCTTGCCTAAGAAATATTAAAAGGGAGACCCCAAATTATTAAATTGTTTCACATAACTTAATTGTGCCCCAGAATAAAGCTCAAGAATATGTGTAAGAATACAAAAGTGTCCAGCATACACGAAGGAAAAATTTACTATATCTGGCTTCTTATCAAAAATTGTCAAGCATACAAAAGAGAAGAAAAATAACATATGAGAAGAAACCAATCAATCAAAATTGGCCCATAATTGATACATATGTTAGAATTAGCAGATAAGGACATTAAAACAGTTATTATAACTCCATTCTATATATTAAAAATAGAGACACAGAAGATATAAGAAGTCACAAATCAAATTTCTAGAGATAAAAACTAAAATGTGAGACAAAAAATTTAAAATGAATGAAAATTTGATATGGTAGGTAAAAAGATTGGTAAAGACACAGCAATAGATTCTATCAAAAAGGAACACAGCATAAAAAAAAGAACAGAGCATCAGTGACCTGTGAGACAACTTCAAGCAGCATAATACACAAATGCAATTGGTGTCCCAAAAAGAAAGAAAGGAAGAAAAAATATGTGAGAGAATAATGTTTCCAAAATTTCCAAATTTTACAGAAACCATAAACCTACAGATCTAAAAAGCTCAATGAAGTCCGAGTGCAAGAAAAATAAAGAAAATTATATCAAGGACATCGAACCAAATTTCTCAAAATCCAAGGCGGAGAAAACTTTAAAAGCAAATAGAGATTAAAAAAAAAAAAAAAAAAGACATGTTACATATAGTGAAAAAAATATCAGAATGATAGAAGATTTCTTGTGAGAAAAAAAAAATCAAATAACAAGACAATAGAACTCCTGAACAACCAACGGGTCAAAGAAAAAAACAAATGGTAAGTTAAAATAAACCAAAACAGAAATAAAACATGCCAAAACTTATGGGATGGAGCAAAAACAGGTTTAAGAAGGAAAGTTTATAGCAATGAATGCCTACATTAAGAAAAAAAGAAAGATCTCAAAAAAGAAATAGGGAAACAAGAAAACTCTCAAATAACTCAACCTTATACTTCAAGGAACTAGAAAAAAAGAAAAAGCTCTAGAACAGGAGGAGGGACATAATAAAGATCAAAGCAGAAATAAATGAAATAAAGAGCAAAAAAACAATACAAAGAGAGAACTCAGAGCTGGCTTTTTGAAAAGATAAATAAAATTGACAAACCTTTAGGTAGACTAAGAAAAAAAAGAAGACTCAAATTAAATGCAAAATGAAAGAGGAGACATTACAAATGATGCCACAGAAATAAAAAGGACCATGAGACTACTATGAAAATTTATATCAACAAACTGGATGACCTAAAAGAAATACATAAATTCCTAGATATACATATCCTACCAAAAGTGAATCATGAAGAAAAAGAAAATCTGAATAGACCAATACTATGTAAGGAGACTAAAGCAGTAATCAAGAATCTCCCAACACAGAAAATCCCAAACAGATGGTTTCACTGGTGAGTATACCAAACATTAAAGAAAATAAATGCCTACCCTTCTAAAACTCTTCTAAAAATTGAAGAGGAGGAAACATTCCCAAACTCATTTTATGAGGCCAGCATTACCCAATATTAAACCCATATAAAGATACTACAAGAAAATACAGGCTGCTATCATTGATGACTATACATGCAAAAATTCTCAACAAAATAGTAGCTAACCAAATTCAACAGCACATTAAAAAGAACACACAACATGATCAAGTGGGATTTATCCCTGCTTTGTAAGGGTAGTTCAATATTCTCAAATCAATCAACATGATACACTACATTAATAAAGAAAGGTTAAGAACCACATGATCACTTCAATAGATGCAGAAAAAGCATTTGACAAAGTGCAACATCCATTCATGATAAAAGCCCTCAACAAAGTAGGGTTAGACGGACCATACCAAACCCAATAAAGGTCATATATGAAAAATGCACAGCTAATATCATCCTCAATGGGGAAAAACTGAAAGTTGTTACACTACAGTCAGGACAAGACAGGGATGTCCACTCTCACCACTGTTATTTAACATGTTACTGAAGTCCTAGCCACAGGAATCAGAAAAAGAAAAAAAAAAAAAAAAAAAAAAAGAAAGAAATACAAAGCATCCAAATCTGCAGAGAAGTCAAACTTTCATTAATTGCTGATGACATGATACTATATATAGAAAACCTAAAAGACTCCACCAAAAAATTGCTAGAACTGATACATGAACTCAGTAAAGTCACAGGATACAAATTCAATATGCAGAAATCTGTTGCATTTCTATACATAAGTAATGAAGCAACAGAAGTAGAAATCAAGGAATCAATCCCATTTACAATTGCACCAAAAGCCATAAGATACCTAGGAATAAATCTAACCAAAGAAGTGAAAGACCTGTACTCTGAAAACTATGAAACACTGATGAAAGAAATTGAAGATGACACAAAGAAATGGAAAACATTCCTTGCTTGTGGATTGGAAGAACAAATATTGTTAAAATGCCCATACTACCTAAAGCAATCTACACGTCCAATACAATCCCTATCAAAATACCACCAGCATTTTTCACAGAGCTAGAACACACAATCGATCCTAAAATTTGTGTGGAACCACAAAAGACACTGAATAGCCAACACAACATTGAAAAAGTCAAGCAAAGCTGGAGGCATAACAATTGTAGACTTGAAGCTCTATAACAAAGCTGCAGTGATCAAGACAGTATGGTACTAGCACAAAAACAGACACATAGATCAATGGAACAGAGTAGAAAACCTAGAAATGAACCCACAACTATATGGAAAAAAAGACGTTCTCTTCAACAAATGGTGTTGGGAAAACTGGACAGCAACATGCAAAAGAAGGAAACTGGAACACTTTCTTATACCATACACAAAAATAAATTCAAAATGGATGAAAGACCTAAATGTGAGGCAGGAAACCATCAAAATCCTAGAGGGGAGCACAGGCAGTAACCTCTTTGACATCAGCCATTGCAACTTCTTACTAGATATGTCTCCTGAGGCAAGGGAAACAAAAACAAAAATAAATTATTGGGACTTCATCAAAATAAAAAGCTTCTGCACAGTGAAGTAAATGATCAACAAAACTAAAAGGCATCCCATGGGGTGGAAGAAGATATTTGCAAATGACATGTCTGGTAAAGGGTAGTATCCAAAATATAAAAAGCACTTATAAAACTCAACAGCCAAGAAACAATCCAATTAAAACAATGGGAAAAAGATACCAATAGACATTTTTTTTCCAAAGAAGACATCCAGATGACAACACACATGAAAAGATGCTCAACATCACTGACTATCAGGGAAATACAAATAAAAACTACAATGAGATATCACCTCATACCAGTCAGAATGGCTAAAATCACAACACAAGAAACAACAGATATTAGTGAGGATGTGGAGAAAGGGTAATTCTCTTACACTATTGAGAATGTAATATAATATTAAGTCTGGAATTGTGATGCCTAGAGTCTTGCTTTTTTTTTCTTTATCAAGGTTGCTTTGGCTATTCAGGGTCTTTTGTGGTTCCACACAAATTTTAGGATTGTTTGTTCTAGCTCTGTGAAAAATGCTGTTGGTATTTTGATAGGGAATATGTTCAATGTGTAGATTGCTTTGAGTAGTATGGACATTTTAATAATATTTGTTCTTTTAATCCACAAGCAAGGAATGTTTTCCATTTCTTTGTGTCATCTTCAATTTCTTTCATCAGTGTTTCATAGTTTTCAGAGTACAGGTCTTTCACTTCTTTGGTTAGGTTTATTCCCAGGTATCTTACAGCTTTTGGTGCAGTTGTAAATGGAATCAATTCCTTGATTTCTACTTCTGTTGCTTCATTACTCATATATAGAAATGCAACAGCTTTCTGTCTATTGATTTTTGTACCCTGTGACTATACTGAATTTGTCAGTTCTAGCAATTTTTTGGTGGAGTCTTTTGGGTTTTCTATATAGAGTACCATGTCATCTGCAGGTAGTGAAAATCTGATTTTTTCCTAGCTAATTTGGATGCCTTTTCTTTCTTTGTGTTGTCTGCTTGCTGTGGCTAGGAGTTCCAGCAGTATATTAAATAAAAGTGGTGAGAGTGGCATCCCTGTCTTGTTCATAACCACAGAGGAAAAGCACTCAGTCTTTCCCCATTGAGGATGATATTATCTGTGGGGCTTTTTTTACATATGGCCTTTATGATGTTGAGGTATGTTCCCGCTAACCCTTCTTTGTTGAGGGTTTTAATCATGAATGGATGTTCTACTTTGTCAAATGTTTTTTCTGCATCTGCTGAAAGGATCATATGGCTCTTATCCTTTCTTTTATTAATGTGGTATCTCATGTTGATTGATTTGTGAATATTGAACCATCCTTGCAACCCAGGAAAAAAATCCCATTTGATCATGAGGAGTACTATTGGATTTGATTTGTTAGTATTTTGTTTAGAATTTTTGCATACATTTTCATCAGGAATATTGGCCTATGGTTCTCTTTTTTGGTGGAGTGGTTATTTGGTTTTGGTATGAGGGTAATTCTGGCCTCGTAGAATGCATTTGTAAGTTTTCAGTCCATTTCTAATTTTTTGAATAGTTTGAGAAGAAAAGGTATTATCTCTTCTTTAAATTTTTAGTAGAATTCACGTGTGAATTCCCCTTGTCCTGAACTTTTGTTGGGAGATTTTTGATTACTGACTGAATTTCTTTGCTGGTTATCAGTCTCTTTAAGGTTTCTATTTCTTCCTGTTTCAATTTTGGTAGTTTATATGTTTCCAGGAATTTATCCATTTCTTCCAGGTTATCCAATTTTTTGGCATACAATTTTTCATACTATTCTCTTAAATTGTTTGTATTTCTGTGGTGTTGGTTGTTATTACTCCTCCCTTATTTGTGATTTTATTCATTTGGGTCCTTTCTCTTCTTTTTGATAAGTCTGGCTAGGGTTGTTTTTCAATTTCATTAATTTTTTCAAACAACCAGCTCCTGGTTTCATTAATCTGTTCTACTTTTTTTTTTTTTTTTTTTTTAGTTTCTATGTGATTTATTTCTGCTCTAATTTTTATTATTTCCCATCTTCTTCTGGCTTAAGATGTTTTTGTTGTTCTTTTTCTAACTCCTTTAGGTGTAAGGTTAGGATGTTTATTTTGGATTTTTCTTACTTTTTGATATAGGCCTGTATTGCTCTATACTTCCTGCTTATGACCACTGTTGTTACATCCCACAGGCTTTCAACTGTTGTGTTTTCATTTTCATTTGTTTCTATTTATTTATTTTTTATTTCTTCTTTGATTTCCTGGTTCACCCATTCATTGATTAGTAGCATGTTATTTAACCTCCATGTGTTTGTGGTCTTTCCATATTTTTTTCTTGTGGTTGACTCCAAGTTTCTTATCACTGTAGTCTGAAAATATGCATGGTATGATCTAAATCTTTTTGTATTTTTTTGAGGCCTGACTTGTGACCCAATATGTAATATATTCTGGAAAATGTCCCATGCAGAGTTGAAGAGAATGTGTACTCTGCTGCTTTAAGATGAAATGTTTTCAATATACCTGTTAAGTCCATTAGGTCCAGTGTGTCATTCAAAGCCATTGTTTCAATGTTGATTTTCTGCTTAGATGATATATCCATTACTTTAAGTGGAGTGTTAAAGTCCCCTACTGTTATTGTATTATTATCAATATGTTCCTTTATTTTTGTTACCAAGTGTTTTATATATTTGAATGTTCCCAAGTTGGGGGCAAAAATATTTACAATTGTTAGATCTTCTTATTAGACAGTCACTTTTATATTGATATAGTGCCTTTCTTCATCTCTTGTTAGGGTCTTTGGTTTAAATTCTGGTTGGTCTGATATAAGTATTGCTACTCCAGCTTTCTTTTGATGTCCATTTGCAATGATAAATGTTTCTCTGTCCCCCCACTTTCAATCTGCAGGTGTCTTTCAATCTAAAATGAGTCTTGTAGGCAACATGTCGATTGGTCTTTTTTTTTTTTTTTTTTAATCCATTCTTATACCCCATGTCTTTTGGTTGGAGCATTTAATCCACTTACACTCAGAGTAATTATTGATAGATATGTATGTAGTGCCATTCTATCACTTGTTTTGTCATTGTTTCTGGAGATTTTCTCTGATCCTGTCTAGTCTTTTTCACTTTTGGTCTTTCCCTTCTACTCAGAGTCCCCTTTAATATCTCTTGCAAGGCTGGCTTAGTAGTCATGAACTCCTTTCATTTTTGTTTGTCTGAGAAACTTTATCTCTCTTTCTATTCTGAATGATAGTCTTGCTGAATAGAGTATTCTTGCCTTCAGATTTCTACCATTTAGCCTGTTGAATATATCTTGCTTGCCAACTTTATGTTGAGAGAGCTGCACCTAACCTGCAGTGTCTTCCTTTGTAAGTTAGGGACTTCTGTCTTCTGCCTGTAGGATTTTTTCTTTGTTGCTATATTTTGCAAATTTAACCATGATATGTCTTGGTGTTGGCCTGCTTTTGTTGATTTTAATAGGATTTCTCTGTGTCTCCTAGATTTAGATATCTATTTCTTTCCCCAGATTAGGGAAGTTTTTGGCTATTATTAATGAAATAAATTTTCTGTCCCCTTTTCTCTCTCTTCTTCTTCTGGGACTCCTATGAGTGTTATTATGTTTGATGGAATCACTGTGTTCCCTAAGTCTATTCTCATGTTCCACAATTCTTTGTTCTCTCTTTTGTTCAGCTTCATTATTTTCTATTACTTTATCTTCTGTATCACTTTTTGTTCCTCTGCCTCTTCCTTCCTTGTGTTCATTGCATCCGGTCTGTTTCAAATATCTATTGCATTTTCCATTTCTATTTTTTTATCTCTTTTATCTCTGTGGTAAGTGTCTCCCTGAAGTCTTACATTCTTTTCTCAAACCCAGCAAGTATCCCTATGATTGTTGCTTTAAATTCTCCATTAGGCATATTGCTTATATCTGTTTCACTTAGATATCTGGCTGTGACCTTATCTTGTTTCATTTTAGATGAATTCCTCTGTCTCGGCATTTTTTCTAAGTCTCTGTCTTCTCTGTGTTAGAAGAGCCTGTTTTGTGTCCTGCTCCTGAGAGTAGCTTTATACAGAAGAGGTCATATAGTGTCCAGGGTCTGGTGCTTCAGGGAATGTCTCTTTTATGCATTGCAGGCACTCGGCTGCTGTGTTCTGGGTGCTTTATCCTTCAGGCCAGTCATCTGAAGAGTCTCTCCTTGTGTGCAGTGGGCAGTGTTTGGTCCTTGGGCAGAGTTGAACTTTACTTAATACAAACATATATAGAAGAAATTTTACTCTAATATCTTCTTTTACTGCATCCCACAGGTTTTGGAATATTGTTTCTTTTTCTTTTGTTTGCAGAAATATTATATTTGATGTTTTATTTCTTAATTGGTCCACTGCTTGTACAATAGTGTGTTGTTTAATATTTACATATTAAATATTTAATAATTACATTGTAGATTTTCTAGCTTGGTTTTACTGTTGATTTTTAGTCTTGTACCATTGTGGTTGGAATATACTTGGTATGATTTCAGTCATCTTAAATTTGTAATATTTGTTATGTCTCCTTTTATGTGATTTAACCAGGGTATTTTTCTGTACTTGAAGAAAATGAATATTCTACTTTTCTTAGATGGAATGTTTTATATGTATCTTTTAGAACCATGTATTGTTAACTATGTGTCAATAAAAATGTTCTTGTTGAAAAAAAATAACTGAGGGTACTCGTTTAAAACAAAGTATATCAGAGTGGAAATGGGTTGGGGGATGGGTGAAATAGGTGAAGGGGATTAAAAGTACACTTATCATGATGAGCACTGAGTAATGAGGTATAGCACTGTTGAGAGTTTTCCCCCAAGGTCAGGAACATGGCAGGGATGTCCACTATCACCACTGCTATTCAACATAGTGTTAGAAGTCCTAGCCACAGCAATCAGACAACAAAAAGAAATTAAAGACATCCAAATCAGCAAAGAAGAAGTCAACTCTCACTCTTAGCAGATGATATGATATTTTTTGTGGAAAACCCAAAAGACTTCACCCCAAAACTGCTAGAACTCATACAGGAATTCAGTCAAGTGGCAGGATATAAAATCAATGCACAGAAATCAGTGGCATTCCTATACACCAACAACAAGACAGAAGAAAGAGAAATTAAGGAGTCGATCCCATTTACATTTGCACCCAAAACCATAAGATACCTAGGAATAAATCTAACCAAAGAGGTACAGAATCTGTACTCAGAAAACTATAAAATACTCATGAAAGAAATTGAGGAAGACACAAAGAAATGGAAAAACTTTCCATGCTCATGGATTGGAATAATAAATATTGTGAAGATGTCAATGCTACCTAGAGCAATCTACACATTTAATGCAATCCCTATCAAAATACCATCCACTTTTTTCACAGAAATGGAACAAACAATCCTAAAATTTGTATGGAACCAGAAAAGACCCCGAATAGCCAGAGGAATGTTGAAAAAGAAAAGGAAAGCTGGTGGCATCACAATTTCGGACTTCAAGCTCTATTACAAAGCTGTCATCATCAAGACAGTATGGTACTGGCACAGAAACAGACACATAGATCAATGGAACAGAATAGAGAGCCCAGAAATGGACCCTCAACTCTATGGCCAACTAATCTTCGACAAAGCAGGAAAGAATGTCCAGTGGAAAAAACACAGTCTCTTCAACAAATGGTGCTGGGAAAATTGGAAAGCCACATGCAGAAGAATGAAACTGGACAATTTCCTTACACCACACACAAAAATAGATTCAAAATGGATGAAAGACCTAAATGTGAGACAGGAGTCCATCAAAATCCTTGAGGAGAACACAGGCAGTAACCTCTTCGACCTCAGCTGCAGCAACTTCTTCCTAGAAACATCACCAAAGGCAAAGGAAGCAAGGGCAAAAATGAACTACTGGGACTTCATCAAGATAAAAAGCTTTTGCACAGCAAAAGAAACAGTCACCAAAACCAAAAGACAATCGACAGAATGGGAGAAGATATTTGCAAATGGCATATCAGATAAAGGGCTAGTATCCAAAATCTATAAAAACTTATCAAACTCAATACCCAAAGAACAAATAATCCAATCAAGAAATGGGCAGAAGACATGAACAGACATTTTTTTTTTTTTTTTTTTTTTCCAGAGAAGACATCCAAATGGCCAACAGACACATGAAAAAGTGCTCAACGTCGCTCAGCATCAGGGATATCCAAATCAAAACCTTAATGAGATACCACCTCACACCAGTCAGAATGGCTAAAATTAACAAGTCAGGAAATGACAGATGTTGGCAAGGATGCAGAGAAAGGGGAACCTTCCTACACTGTTGGTGGGAATGCAAGCTGGTGCAGCCACTCTGGAAAACAGTATGGAGCTTCCTCAAAAAGTTGAAAATAGAGCTACCATACGACCCAGCAATTGCACTACTGGTTATTTACCCCAAAGATTCAAATGTAGTGATCCGAAGGGGTACGTGCACCCCGCTGTTTATAGCAGCAATGTCCACAATAGCCAAACTATGGAAAGAGCCAAGATGTCCATCGACAGATGAATGGATAAAGAAGATGTGGTATATATATATATATATATATATATATATATATATATACACAATGGAATATTATGCAGCCATCCAAAGGAATGAAATCTTGCCATTTGCAATGACGTGGATGGAACTGGAGGGTATTATGCTGAGCGAAATAAGTCAATCAGAGAAAGATGTATCATATGATCTCACTGATATGAGGAATTCTTAATCTCAGGAAACAAACTGAGGGTTGCTGGAGTGGTGGGGGGTGGGAGGCATGGGGTAGCTGGGTGATAGACATTGGGGAGGGTATGTGCTATGGTGAGCGCTGTGAATTGTGTAAGACTGTTGAATCACAGACCTGTACCTCTGAAACAAATAATACATTATATGTTAAAAAAAAAGAAGATAGTAGGAAGGGAAAATTGAAGGGAGGGAAGGCAGAGGGGGAGACAAACCATGAGAGACTATGGACTCTGAGAAACAAACTGAGGGTTCTAGAGGGGAGGGGGGTGGGGGGATGGGTTAGCATGATGATGGGTATTAAAGAGGGCACGTTCTGCATGGAGCACTGGGTTTTATGCACAAATAATGAATCATGGAACACTACATCAAAAACTAATGATGTAATGTATGGTGATTAACATAACATAATAAAAAAATAAAGACTCATGCTTGGCAAAAAAAATAAAACAAAATAAAATAAAAGCTATGGTACTAGAAGTTCTAAAAGGATTTCATTATAATATTTTAAGTATTAAACTGTTCTGTAATATAGATTATGTAAATGTTAAGTTTCAGTATACTTGATTTTCATATTATATAAAAGAACTGGGTGAACAAGAACACCTTTGCTGTTATGATTAAAGGTTTATAGACCTCTCTCTTTCATTCTACTCACGTAAGGCAAACTAATAAAGCCTTTTTTCTCCAGAAAGTCTTCTCTATCTTATAGTAGAATGAAAAGAATACTGGACTGAAAATCAACTCCAGCTCTGCCATTCATTGGTGTATGACCATGGACAAGATAAATTATACACACCTTGGTTTATCTAACTACACAATGATGGACCAGGTCCCTTCCAGCTCCAGAAATCTATGACTTCGAAATACGTAAACAAAGACTCTTCTATTAAAAGAATGTTCAAGCCAAAATGAAAAATAAATATTTATGTAAAACCTGGCCACTTATTGCAAATTTAGTCATTCACAATAGGACAGTATCTATCTTTATATACAGACAGAAAAATCTTAGTGTGCAAATTAACAATGGAAGGTATATCTGAAGAAAAGATTAGTTTATGAAAAAGTATTCAATTAAGTATTATGCTAAGTGTGTTAGAAAATGTAAAAATGAGTATGACATTTAAACACTGAGGAGGAAGAATAAAAATGCACACAAATACATGACAAAGGAGAATGTGTTAAGTGCTCTAATAAAGTACATACAACATAGTAATGGGAACACAGTAGAGGACATGTAGAAGTTGCTTTTTTTACAGGAGACGAGGGAAGAGGTCATAAATAATTGTCCCATAAGAACTTCTACTGGTCAACTCTTTGTTGGTTAAAGGTCTATGTACTTGAAAAAAGTAACACTTTGTTTACTTAAAATATTATAAAATTTAGATAGAACAGTCTAATTAATCAGGTATTATTGTGTTTACATGGAGTGACACTATGAGATTTTCATTACTCTTGCCTCTTCTACTTTTGCTTAGTTTACAAGATACTTTTTGTCTTCCCTGTTTTACAAAAGGGAAGCAGTAAAATGCCAATGTTCTTGAAGCCTGCAGTTTGGAGGTGAGGAGTTAGCTGAAACTGTTGTAGCAATAAAACACATAAAACTATCACCTCTCACACCTACCACACTTTAACTGAATGAACAAAGTTTATGAACTCTGCATGGACAGGAGGCAAACAGAATCATCTTCTATATGCTTCTGGTGTTGGCATTCACCAATCGCAAGAAGAACATTTAAAAATTGTAATGAACTGCAATTAAGTAAAGCAACTGTCAAGAGATGATTGTAAGCCAAACCATGAGAGACTCTTGACTCCAGGAAAACAAAACAAAACAAAACAAAACTGAGTGTTGTGGAAAGGTAGGTGGGTGGAGAGTTGGGGTCACTGGGTGATGGACATTAAGGAGGGCACATGATGTGATGAGCACTGGGTGTTATATGCAACTAATGGATCATTGAACAGTACGCCAAAAACTAGTGATGCACTATATGTTGGCTAATTAAATTTAAATAAAAAAAAAGAAAAGAGATGATAGCAAATGCCACAATTCTCACAACTAAGGGGTGCTAGTTTAAGGAGTTATGGGCAACTGAAGAATAGTTTACCTTTATCACTAATTTAAAACAATCAAAAAAATCAAACTGTTAAAATGTACAGGAGATAGGTTTTTTTTTTTTTAGAAGGTTCATGTAAGTTCCTTTGCTCAGTATTTGCCACCATTTTCAGAAAACTTTCAAAGATAGAACTAAAGTCACTTGATCCATAAAAAGGGAATACATGAAAGACCTTGTGAAATATTTCAACAATATCCCCCAATATCTTTTCCTATGTTAATTATTCCAGAATATCACACTAAAAGAGGAGGTGAGAATAAAACTAAACTGTAATATGTATTATTATTTCTTTATTTTTTAGCAGGGGGAGCAGCAGAGGGAGAAGCAGGCTCAATCCCAGGACCCTGGAAGCATGACCTGAGCCAAAGGCAGATGCTTAACCAACTGAGCCACCCAGGTGTCCTGTATTATTATTTCTTAAGCACTAGACAGACTCAAACATAAAACACATGGAACATGGAAAACTGAAATCTAAGCATAATTGTCATATGAATCTCTATTTCAGCATTACATTCACTGTTGCTAGTTTTTTTTTTTTTTAAAGAAATGCAAGAGGATCATATGTATAGCTTTAAACATTGGACTTACTCCTTGGGAAAATGCATTTTCTGACAAACAAACTGGCTGACTAGAACATACATGTATTTATTGAATAATACTAGTAGTTTCAATCACTTTACATGGAGAAATACAACAAATTATAAATAAACCGAACTGCAAAGAAATGGAATTTTGGAGAATTTAGTCCCCAAATTTTATAGATGAGAAGACTGAGACAGCTAGTTAGTAGTTCACAAACTAATAGTCAGTACTCCTGGCTTCCAATCGGGTGTTTTTTTACTATACCACACAGTACACTTGTCTCATAGCCAATATCCAAACATAATTCCTTATGTGTTTTTCTAATGTTTAAAAGGTAGTTACAATCAAATCCCTGATTTATTTACTCTATAATAATTAGGATATGAGATTTACTCCACAATATACTCTACAGATAAGCTAGTATTCTTGAGACAGTTATGTTTTATAATTAGCAGCTATTAAATATAAGCAATTCCTTTTGTCTTAAATTGTTTTCTACTTCAAATTGCAGCTTAAAAGCTTCAGGACCCTATAAGCCACATGCTGACAGCCTTTGCATTTTTGTTTTAAAACTCAAAATTTTTAAATTATATATGTTAAAAGAGTTCATAGTCAAGGTTTGATCAATTTTTTTCCCCTAAATTAAATCAGGCCGGTTACACTGAACCTGTACAGCCTACTATGGCAGCCACTAGCCATATGTGGCTATTAAGCCTTTTAAAATGTGGGTAGTCCAACTTGTGGTGAGCATAGTATAGTGTATAAACTAGTTGAATCACTATGCTGTATACCTGAAACTAATGTAACATTGTGTGGCAACTATACACAAATAAATTTAATGAAAAAGAAAAATAATTTTTGAAAAATGTGGGTAGTCTAAATTTATATGGGCTCTAAGTATAAACTACATAGCAGGTTCTGAAGACTTAGTATAAAAAAAAGAATGTAAAATATCTTATTAATTTTTATACTGTTTAGATATTGAAATGATATATTGTGGATATACCAGGTTAAATAAAAGATATTCTTAAAATTAATTTCACCTGTTTCTTTTTTGTTTTTTAATGTGGCCACTAGAAATTTTTAAATTACATATGTAGCTTACATTATATTTCTATTGGACAGCTCTAAGTTTTCAATAATAAATATCTAGGTGGTACTGATAAAAAGTTTGTATATTCTCAAAGAATAAGTTAGCATTAAAACTGCATAATCACTAGTCAATGTCTGTGCTAAAGAAGAAATGATGTGTAAAAATACACTAAATACAGAAATCAGCTCTAGTTGGCTTTAAATTTGTGTTTTCCCCCAGTAGATTTATATTTTTAGTTTTGGTTAATACTGAAAATAGTTTATATTCCTTGAACACATATGAACTGATATGAGAGAAATATCGCCTAGAAGCATGGTAGAAAAAAAAGTCAGCCTTCATCTTGTTCAAACCACATATAAATGTGAGTTGACTTAAAAACAAATACTGACATATAACACCATCAGATACTCTGCAAATACAGACTAGGCTACAACTTAAAGGTTTTAGCAATTTAAAGTGAATGCAACAAAACAAAAGATATTTATAATTTATACCTTTGCTCCATCTGAAATATTGTCCCAGTTTCCACCACTCAATGAGAACTTGCCATTGCCTATACGTAGCAGTATCTCTTCAGGAGTATCACTGGGGCCATTAGCAAATGGAGTGTAGCTATTAATAAAATAGATTTTAATAGACATTAGGGCCTAACATACAAATTAAATCTAATTAAAAGTGAAGAGGATAAGACAACATGAAAATATTTACTACAGCAAATTGAGTATCATCTAATATTTTCCTTCATTCTTCATATCAAATTTTATATTTCAATGAACTTAATTCTAATGAATTAATTAATAGAGAGTCTTGCCTACATCGATATTTTTTTCCTTTGATCAGTTAATCAATGTAAAATAAAATAAAGGTGGCATTTCATGTAAAGCTATAGGCTTAAAATTGGACCAGAATAAAACATGCAAATTTTGTATTCTCCCAGGCATAAGTTAGCAAACCAAATATACCTACTATGAAGAAATCGTCAATTTTATATATTTAGAATGTATTTATCGATTAGTTCAAATTTATTCATTAGCATTTTATCAGTATTATCCACGGGAACAGGTTAACAATATTTTAATTAATGTCTATAAACAATGATTTAAATATTTATATCAATATAACAAAAAACCTCTATAGTTGAAGACAAATAGATTGTACAATGTTAAAGTAGTTTAAAAATTAATTATGGAATAACAAAAGTGATCAGTTTTGTAACATTCTAACAGGTGGACCTGAAAATCGTATTCAAATTTGGGAATAGAAAGGCTTATGGTTAAGAAGTATGAGGAAGATATCTTAATATGCTAATGCTTAATTCTCTTATGTAACAATTAAGTAGAGATAATTACTCTTCGCTTTAGTACTTCCTGTGGTCTATAACTAAATATTTTGTATATGTATATAGCATATCTATAAATATTTGGAATACACTGATATATGTAATTACCACCAAGTCAATAAATAATTCAGTCACAATATTCATAACATATTTACAACACTCCTGTTATGTCAAGAATATTTAAATTATATGAAACGCCTTCTTTAAAAAGTCACACCTAAGTATATTATATAATTACATTATAATTCTTCAAATTCCATTCTATGCCTTTTTCTACAGCCATATTTATTCTTTTTTTTTTAATTTTTTTTATTGTTATGTTAATCCCCATACATTACATCATTAGTTTTAGATATAGTGTTCCATGATTCATTGTTTGTGCATAACACCCAGTGCTCCATGCAGAACGTGCCCTCCTCAATACCCATCACCAGGCTAACCCATCCTCCCAACCCCTCCCCTCTAGAACCCTCAGTTTGTTTTTCAGAGTCCATCGTCTCTCATGGTTCTTCTCCCCCTCCGATTTCCCCCGCTTCATTCTTCCCCTCCTGCTACATTCTTCTTCTTCTTTTTTTCTTTCTTAACATATATTGCATTATTTGTTTCAGAGGTACAGATCTGAGATTCAACAGTCTTGCACAGTTCACAGCGCTTACCAGAACACATACCCTCCCCAGTGTCCATCACCCAGTCACCCCATCCCTCCCACCCCACCCCCCACTCCAGCAACCCTCAGTTTGTTTCCTGAGATTAAGAATTCCTCATATCAGTGAGGTCATATGATACATGTCTTTCTCTGTTTGACTTATTTCGCTCAGCATAATACCCTCCAGTTCCATCCACGTCGTTGCAAATGGCAAGATCTTATTCCTTTTGATGTACAGCCATATTTATTCTTAAATAACATTATTATTAAGACTAAAACAGCACTTATATTATTTGTAAATTACCAATAGTAAAATAATCCAGTTATTCCTTTTTCTTTTAGTATTTATCTTTTTCAGAGAAGGCTGCTGTGTATGTTTCTGTAGTTTAGTATTCTGTTGCTATTTATATTTTTTATAAAGCTCAGTCTTACTTAATCTCTATCACCAGGAAAGCCAGAATTCAAATATTTTAAAAATTTAAATCAGTATCAACAAGCTCAATGGGCAAACACCCATTGAAAGAAGAAATTATTTTATGTTCAAGTAAACATTTTCAAACCTTAATGGACTGAAAGTAAAATACCAAAATAAAAATATGTGCTTTATTTTTAAAAGTTTTAGTTCTAGTTGAAAATTCTTTTAATGTATATATCTGAATAATGCCTCATCAAATACCTTACTTCATGTTTTCACATTTTATAAATAAACAATAGATGATATTTTAAAATGTTCATAGCATTTTACTTAAGGCTATTTTCATCTATCCATTTCTTTACAGATAGAGATATATAGATGAAATTCAAATTATGATGTGTATTATTATTTCTTACCCAGCCAGCATCGTGTAAAAAAGGACACCCAGGCTCCAAATATCACAAGCAGCATCATAGCCCTGCTGCATAAGAACCTGAGAAAGAAATACACATTATCTGGTATTACTCAGTATAAATTCGGTTTTATTATCCAAAAGGCAGTTGTATTTCCAATAATCTCACAAATGTTCACAATGTAAAAGCTTAGATCATTTAAATCTTTTCAATAATAGATTCATGTAATGTCAAAGGCAAAGTCTTTTGCAATTAGCAAGCATTAAGTAAATGGCTATTAATAAGGTGATTGAGTAACATGGGTCATTAAAAAAAAAAAAAAACTTTGAAGATATGATCCCTGACCCTAATGAGTTTTCACTCCTCCTCTTAGAAAAACCAGACACAGACAACAAAATTTAAGATTAATATTGTATAGAGAGCCTAATATGTACTATACACAATACTGTCTTTTCATCCTGACACTGACTCTATGAGGTAGATATTACTCTTTCTATTTTGAAGATGAGGACACTAAGGCAAATATATTATAATTTGCCCAACATCACAAAACTAGTAAGTAGTACAGTTGGTATTCTTACTCTAGAGATTGTGCTTTTAGTATCTATGATAATTGCCTCCTTACCATGCAAAAGATGGTAAGATAATATATGCTCTCATGAAAGCAAGATGCATTTATATTTTACATCAAAGCCTTATATGTTTTGGGAAGAGCAGTATATTTCTGGATCACGAAAACACATTTGATACATTCCAAATGGTTTCATTAATTTTTCATGCAATAGTTCAGCTAGTTGTTCTGTGTCTTAGAGCTAGTGATTATATCAAATAATATGTTTATTATATATTCATGTGAGTTTTCTCTATGAAATTAATAAAGTTTGTTGAAAAATAAAGAGATGACATGGATTACAAGAACAAATACTATAGGGCGCCTGGGTGGCTCAGTTGGTTAAGCGACTGCCTTCGGCTCAGGTCATGATCCTGGAGTCCCGGGATCGAGTCCCGCATCGGGCTTCCTGCTCAGCAGGGAGTCTGCTTCTCCCTCTGACCCTCCTCCCTCTCATATGCTCTCTCTCTCTCTCATTCTCGCTCTCTCAAATAAATAAATAAAATCTTTAAAAAAAAAAAAAAAAAAAGAACAAATACTATAAAAATCTCTATAGTACCCAAAGCAATCTACACACTTAATGCAATCACTTAATGCAATCAAAACACCACCAGCATTTTTCAGAGTTAGAACAAACAATCCTAAAATTTGTATGGAACCACAAAAGACCCCAAACAGCCAAAGCAATCTTGAAAAAGAAAAGCAAAGCTGGAGGCATCACAATTCCAGACTTCAACTTATATTACAAAACTGGAATGATCAAGACAACATGGTAGTGGCACAAAAATAGACACATAGTTCAATAGAACAGAATAGAAAACCCAGAAATGAACCCACAAATCTATGGTCAATTAATCGTTGACAAAGCAGGAAAGAATATCCAATGAAAAAAAGAGTCTTTAACAAATGGTGTTGGGACAACAGGACAGCAACATGCAAGAGAATGAAACTGGACCACTTTCTAACACCATACAAAAAAATACACAAAATGGATTACAGACCAAAAAATGGATTAAAGACCTAAATTAAGACAGGAAACCATAAAGATCCTAAAAGACAACTGAGGCAGTAACCTCTTTGATACTGGCCATAAGAATATCTCTCTAGAGGGTGCCTGGGTGGCTCAGTTGGTTAAGAGACTGCCTTCGGCTCGGGTCGTGATCCTGGAGTCCCTGGATCGAGTCCCACATCGGGCTCCCTGCTCGGCGGGGAGTCTGCTTCTCCCTCTGACCCTCCCCCCTCGCATGTGCTCTCTCTCATTCTCTCTCTCTCAAATAAATAAATAAAATCTTAAAAAAAAAAAAAAAAAGAATATCTCTCTAGATGAGATCAGGCACGTTCAGGGTGGTATGACCTAACCTTACACCTAAAGGGGAAGGAGAAAGAACAGCAAATAAAGACTAAATCCGGCAGAAGAAGAGAAATAATAAGGAGGAGCAGAAATCAATGAAATAGAAAACAAAAGAAGAGTAAAAAAATATTTAAAAAAAAAGTGTTTCTTTCTTTACAATTTTGAGATGTAGTTTCTTCTAACAAACTGACCAAAATACACTCAGGATATAGTGTATTGCTCTGTTCTGTTCACCTGCCTGTTTATATTCCTTATTTTTTCTCTCTTTTTTGTATTTAAATTTTCATTTTACAGTTACATTCCATCCTTTCATTGTATTTAATTTATTTTTGTACATATATAAGTTTTTCTTTCTGTACATTTTGGGATCTACTTTTCCAGCAAAAGGACCAAAATACACAGGATCCAGTGTATTGTTCTAGTCTGTTCATCTGTCTGATTATATCCTCTTTAAAAAAAATTTTTTTTTCAGTTTCAGGTCTCTTCTGATTTGTTTAGTATATATTTCTCTGGGGTTGTTATTGCCATTTTAGCACTTTGTTCTCTTGTCCATCTATTCTCTGGATAGAATCACAAGAAGGAAAAACACACCTCAAAAAAGAGAACAAAAGGCAGGCAGTACTGACCGCCAGGGACCTAATCAGTACAGACATAAGTAAGATGTCAGAACTAGAGTTCGGAATACCGATTATAAAGATACAAGCTGAGCTTGAAAAAAGCATAGAAGACACTAGAGAATCATTTTCTGGAGAAATAAAAGAACTAAAATCTAATCAAGTCAAAATAAAACAGGCTATTAATGAGATGCCATAAAAAATGGAGGCTCTAACTGCTACGATAAATGAGGCAGAAGAGAGAATTAGTGATATAGAAGACAAAATGATGCAGAATAAAGAAGATGAGAAAAAAAAGATAACTACTGGATCATGAGGGGAGAATTTGAGACATAACTGACACCAGAAAGTGAAACAATATTAGAATAATTGGGATCCCAGAAGAAGGGGAAATAGAGACGGGCAAGAGGTATATTGGAGCAAACTATAGCAGAGAAATTCCTTAATCTGGGGAAGGAAATAGGCATCCAAATCCAGGAGGCACAGAAAACCCCCCTCAAAGTCACCCCAACATACAATAGTGAAACATGCATATCTCAGAGACAAAGAGAAAATCCTGAAAGCAGCTCGGGACAAGAGGTCCATAACCTAAGAAATATTAGACAGGCAGCAGACATATCCACAGAGACCTGGCAGTCCAGAAAAGGCTGGCATGACATATTCAGTGTACTAAATGAGAAGAACATGCAGCCAAGAATACTTTATCCAGCAAGGTTGTCATTCAGAATGGAAGGAGAGATGTAGAGCTTCCAGGATAGAGAGAAACTAAAATAATATGTGATCACTAAACCAGCCATGCAAGAAATATTAAGGGGGATCCTGTAAGTGAAGAGAGCCCAAGAATAACATAGACCAGAAAGGAACAGAGACAGTCTATAGAAACAGGGGCTTTACAGGTAATACAGTGGCAATAAATTCATATCTTTCAATAATTACTCTGAATGTAAATGGACTAAATGCTCCAATCAGAAGACATAGGATATCAAAATGGATGAAAAAATGAGACCCATCAATATTCTGCTTCAAAAAGACTCATTTTACACTGAAAGACACCTCCAGATTGAAAGTGAGAGGGTGGAGAACTATTTATCATGCTAATGGACATCAAAAGAAAGCTGGAGTGGCCATCCTTCTATCAGACAAACTAGATTTTAAACAAAAGACTGTAACAAGACATGAAGAAGGACACTATATCATAACAAAGGGTCTATTAAACAAGAAGACTGAACCATTGTAAATATTTATGCCCCTAAATTGGGAGAAGCCAAATATATAAACCAATTAATAAGAAAATTAAAGAAAATCATTGATAATAATACAACAATAGAGGGGACTTTAACACCCCACTCACAGTAATGGACAGATAATCTAAGCAGAAGATCAACAAGAAAACAAGGGCTTTGAATGACACAGAGGACCAGATGGACTTAACAGATATATACAGAGCATTCCATCCTAAAGTAAAAGAATACACATTCTTCTCGAGTGCACATGGAACATTCTCCAGACGAGATCACATAGTGGGTCACAAATAAGGTTTCCATGGGTACCAAAAGTTTGGGATTATTCCCTGCATATTTTCAGACAATGCTTTGAACCTGGAACTCAATCACAAGGGGAAAGTCGGAAAGAACTCAAATACATGGAGGCTAAAGAGCATCCTACTAAAGAATGAATGGGTCAACCAGGAAATTAAAGAAGAATTAAAAAAATTCATGGAAACAAATGAAAATGAAAACACAACTGCTCAAAATCTTTGGGATGCAGCAAAGGCAGTCCTAAGTGGAAAGTATATAGCAATACAAGCCTTTCTCAAGAAACAAGAAAGGTCTCAAATACACAACCTAACCTTACACCTAAAGGGGAAGGAGAAAGAACAGCAAATAAAGACTAAATCCAGCAGAAGAAGAGAAATAATGAGGAGCAGAAATCAATGAAATAGAAACCAAAAGAAGAGTAGAACAGATCAACAAAACTAGGAGCTGGTTGTTTGAAACAATTAATAAGATTGATAAAGCCCTGGCTAGACTTATCAAGAAGAAAAGAGAAAGGATCCAAGTAAATAAAATCATGAATGAAAGAGGAAGATCACAAACAACACCAAAGAAATACAAGCAATTATAACAACATATTATGAGCAACTATATGCCGACAAATTAGACAATCTGGAAGAAATGTATGCATTCCTAGAAACAGATAAACTACTAGAGACATAAACTACCAAAACTGAAACAGGAAGAAATAGAAAACCCGAACAGACCAACAACCAGGAAAGAAACTGAAGAAGTAATCAAAAATTTCCCGACAAACAAGAGTCCAAGGCCAGATGGCTTCCCAGGGGAATCCTACCAAACATTTGAAGAATTCATACCTATTCTTCTGAAGCTGTTTCAAAAAATAGAAATGGAACGAACTTCCAAACTCTTTCTATGAGGCCAGCATTACATTGATCCCAAAACCAAAGACTCCACCAAAAAGATTTACAGACCAATATCCATGATGAACATGGATGCCAAAATTCTCACCAAAATACTAGCCAGTAGGATCCAACAGAACATTAAAAGGATTATTCACCACGCCTACATGGGATTTATTTCTGGGTTCCAAGGGTGATTCAACAACCACAAATCAAGTAATTTGATACATCATATTAACAAAAGAAAGGACAAGAAACATATGATCCTCTCAATAGATGCAGAGAAAGCATTTGACAAAATACAGTATTCTTTCTTGATTAAAACTCTCCACAGTGTAGGGATAGAGGGAACATACCTCAATGTCATAAAAGCCATCTACGAAAATCCCACAGCGAATATCATTCTCAATGTGGAAAAACTGCGAGCTTTTCCCCTAAGGAGGAACACAACAGGGATGTCCACTATCACCACTGTTGTTCAACGTAGTACTAGAAGTCCTAGCCTCAGCAATCAGAGAACAAAAAGAAAGAAAAGACATCCTAATCAGCAAATAAGAAGTCAAACTCACACGTTGCAGATGACATGAAACTCTATGTGAAAAACCCAAATGACTCTACTGCAAAATTGCTAGAACTCATACAGGAATTCAGCAATGTGGCAGGATATAAAATCAATGCACAGAAATCAGTTGCATTATATCTATTAACAATGACACAGAAAAAGAGAAATTAAGGAGTCAATCCCATTTACAATTGCACCAAAGGCCATATACCTAGGAATAAACCTATCAAATGAGGCAAAGGATCTGTACTCAGAAAATTATAGGATGCTCATGAAAACATTGAGGAAGACACAAAGAAATAGAAAAAATGTTCCATGCTCATGGACTGGAAGAACAAATATTGTTAAATTGTCCATGCTACCTAAAACAATCCATTCAATGCAATCCCTATCAAAACACCATCGACTTTTTTCACAGAGCTGGAACAAACATTCCTAAAATTTGTATGGAACCAGAAAACACTCTGAATAGCCAAAGGAATGTTGAAAAAGAAAACCAGAACTGATGGCATCACAATCCTGGACTTAAAGCTATATTACAAAGTTGTAATCATCAAGAAAGTATGGTATTGGCACAAAAACAGACACATAGATCAATGGAACAGAAGGAGAACCGAGAAATGGATCCTCAATTCTATGGTAAACTAATCTTTGACATAGCCGGAAAGAATATCCAGTGGAAAAAATACAGTCTCTTCAACAATTGGCGTTGGGAAAATTAAAGAGCCACATGCAGAAGAATGAAACTGGACAAATTCCTTATACCATACACAAAAATAGACTCAAAATGGATGAAAGACCTAAATGTGAGTCAGGAATCCATTAAAATCCTAGAGGATAACACAGGCAGCAACCTCTGTGACCTTGGCCACAGCAACTTCCTTCAAGACACATCTGCAAAGACAGAAATGAACTACTGGGACTTCATCAAGATAAAAAGCTTTTGCACAGCAAAGGAAACATTTGACAAAACCAAAAGACAACAAACAATGGGAGAATATATTTGTAAATGACATATCAGATAATGGGCTACTATCCAAAATCTTTAAAGAACTTATCAAACTCAACACCCAAAGAACAAATAACGGAATCAAGAATTAGGCAGAAAACTTGAACAGACATTTCTCCCAAGAAAACATACAAATGCCAATAGACACATGAAAAAATGCTCCCCATCACTTGGCATTAGGAAATACAAATCAAAACCACAAGCGATACCACCTCACACCAGTCAGAATGGCTAAAATTAACAAGTCAGGAAATGATAGATGTTGGCGAAGATGCAGAGAAAGGGGAAGCCTCTTACACTGTTGTTGGGAATGCAAACTGGTACAGCCACTCTGGAAAACAGTATGGAGGTTTTTCAAAAAGTTGAAAATAGAGCTACCCTACAACCTAGCAATTATATTACTAGGTATTTACCCCAAAGATAAAAACGTAGTGATCTGAAGGGGCACCTGTACCCCAATGTTTATAGCAGCAATGTCCACAATAGTCAAACTATGGAAAGAGCCCAGATGTCCATCGACAGATGAATGGATAAAGAAGATGTAGGATTTTTGGGGCAAAGACGGCAGAGAAGTAGGAGATCCTATCTCAACCAGTCCCCTGAATTCAGCTGGATATCTACCAGACCACTCTGAACACCCACAAAATCAGACTGAGATGTAAGAAGATATATCTGGATCTCTACAAACAGAATATCATTGGTGGATGGTTTCAAGGTATGAAGTGGGGAGCCGTAATTTCGGAGGCAAATATCGGAAGATAAATGGAACAGGGAGGGAGGCTCCGGGATCCTGTGCCACTGGAGTGCAAAAGCCTCCCATGCTGGAGACCGGGCAAAGACTTGCAGACTGGTAGTGGTGGGGAAAGGACTTTAGGGCAGTCCCCCGGATTGAAACCTGGAGCTCCGAGGGCACAGGTGCGAACTGGGGGCAGCTGGTGGTTTTAGAAACACAAGAGTAGAGACAAGCCTGGACCTGGAGGCGAGGGCTGGGAGTGCTGCTGTGGGGCACACAACCCAGGTCACCACAGTTTTAGCAGCACAGACAGAAATGAAGACTGTGGCCTGGACAGCTCACTGAAGAACAGACTGTGATCTATCTGTTCTGAGGCAGAGGTTTGGAAATGATCAGTTCTGCTCTAAGTGTTGGAAGAGACATGGAAATCTGCCAGGGAAAGCAACCAGAGAACAAAAGCCCCCCCAAAACCGGTTTTCACTGAGCCCATACCCCCCACGCACAAACAGGGAGCAGGGCAACTCAGCCCAAACACGGTTGCCTGAGTAACAGCGCAGCAGGCCCCTCCCCCAGAAGACAGGCTGGAAGAACAAGAGGCCGGCAACCCTAAGGTACCAATAAAGCAGGTGCATCTTGCTTGGGTTCTGGTCAATAATTTGGAATCTGTACATCCCCTCAACCACCCCTCAACAGAATGACTAAGAGGAGGAACCCCCAAAATAGGAAAGACTCAGAGATCGTGACCTCTGATGCGGAACTGATGGATATGGATATAAGCTAGATGTCGGAAATGGACTTCAGGGTCACAGTTATAAAGACAATAGCTAGGATGGAGAAAACGATTAATGGCAACATAGATTCTCTAAGGGCAGAAAAGAGAGCTGATCTGGCAGAACTTAAAAATACTATCAGTGAGATCCTATCTAATCTAGATACACTAACAGCTAGGGTAAACAAGGGAGAAGAATGAATTAGTGATCTAGAAGACAAAGAGAGAAAAGAAGGAACAGGAGGAGGCCTGGAACAAACAGCTTAATATCCATGAAAACAGAATTAGAGAAATAAGTGATGCTATGGAACATTCCAATGTCAGAATCATTGGGATCCCTGAGGGGATGGAGAGAGAGAGAGGACTAGAAGATATATTTGAGCAAATCATAGCTGAGAACTTCCCTAATCTGGGGAATGAAACGAGCATTCTTGTCCTAGAGGCAGAGAGGACCCCTCCCAAGATCAAGGAGAACAGACCAGTGCCCCAGCAAGTAATAGTAAAACTCACAAAACTTAGAACCAATGAAACCATCGTAAGGGAACTTGGGGGAAGAGATTCCTTATGTACAGAGGGAGGAACATCTGAATAACATCAGACCTGTCCACAGAGACTTGGCAAGCCAGAAAGGGCTGGCAAGACATATTCAGGGTACTAAATGAGAAGAACATGCAGCCAAGAACACTTTATCTGGCAAGGCTGTCATTTCGAATGGATGGAGAGATACAGAGCTTCCAGGACTGGCAGAAACTGAAAGAATATGTGATCACTAAGTCGGCCCTGCAAGAAATATTAAGGGGGGGTTCTATAACAGGAGAAAGACCCCAAGAGTGATATAGAACAAAAATTTACAATCTATAGAAACAAGGATCTCACAAGCAACATGATGACAATAAAATCATATCTTTCAATAATCACTCTCAACATGAACGGCCTAAATGCTCCCATGAAATGGCACAGTGTTGCAGACTGGATAAAAAGACAGGACCCATCCATATGCTGTCTACAAGAGACTCATTTGGAACCTAAAGATACATCCAGACTGAAACTGAACGGATGGAGATCCATCTTTCATGGCAACGGACCTCAAAAGAAAGCTGGGGTAGCAATTCTCACATCAGACAAATTAGATTATAAGCTAAAGACTGTAGTTAAAGACACAGAAGGACACTATATCATTCTTAAAGGGTCTATTCCACAAGAAGATCTAACAATTTTAAATATCTATGCCCCCAACATGGGAGCAGCCATCTACATAAGCCAACTGTTAACCAAAATAAAGAGACATATTGATAATAATATGTTAATTGTAGGAGACCTAAACACTCCACTCTCAGCAACAGACAGATCATCTAAGCAGAAAATCAACAAAGAAACAAGAGCTTTGAATGACACACTGGACCAGATAGACCTCAAAGATATATACAGAACATTCCACCCTAAGAAAACAGAATACTCATTCTTCTTGAGCTCACATGGAACTTTCTCCAGAATAGACCACATACTGGGTCACAAATCAGGTCTGAACTGATACCAAAAGACTGAGATTATTCCCTGCATATTCTCAGACCATAATGCTTTAAACTGGAACTCAATCATAAGAAAAAATTTGGAAGAAATTCAAACACTTGAAAGCTAAAGACCACTCTGCTTAAGAATGTTTGGGTCAACCAGGAAATCAAAGAAGAACTTAAACAATTCATGGAAACCAATAAGAACGAAAACACATAGGTCCAAAACCTATGGGCTACTGCAAAGGCTGTCCTGAGGGGGAAATACACAGCCATCCAAGCCTCACTCAAAAAAGTAGAAAATCCCGAATTCACCAACTAACTCTACACCTTAAAGAACTGGAGAAGAAACAACAAATGATGCCAAAGCCATGCATTAGAAGAGAAATAATTAAGAGTACAGCAGAGATAAACGAATTAGAAACTAGAAATACAGTAGAGCAGATCAGTGAAACTAGAAGCTGGTTCTTTGAAAGAATTAATAAGATTGATAAACCACTGGCCAGACTTATCCAAAAGAAAATAGAAAGGACCCAAATTAATAAAATTATGAACAAAAGGGGAGAGATCACAACTAACACCAAGGAAATAGAAACAACTATTAGAAATTATTACCAACAACTATATGACAATAAATTAAGCAACTTGGAAGAAATGGATGTCTTCTGGGGAAACCTACAAACTACCAAGACTGAAACAGGAAGAAATTGACAACCTGAATAGACCAATAACCAGTAACGAGATTGAAGCAGTGATCAAAAACCTCCAAAAAAACAAGAGTCCAGGGCCTGACGGATTCCCTGGGGAATTCTACCAAACATTCAAAGAAGAAATAATACCTATTCTCCTGAAGCTGTTTCAAAAAATAGAAACAGAAGGAAAGCTTCCAAACTCATTCTATGAGGCCTGCATTACCTTGATCCCCAAACCAGGCAGAGACCCCATCAAAAAGAATTTCAGACTGATATCCCTGATGAATATGGATTCCAAAATCCTCAACAAAATCCTAGCTAACAGGATCCAACAATACATTTTTTTAAAAGATTTTTATTTATTTATTTGACAGAGAGAGACAAAGCGAGAGACGGAACACAAGCAGGTGGAGTGGGAGAGGGAGAAGCAGGCTTCCCGTGGAGCAGGGAGCCCGATGCGGGACTCGATCCCAGGACCCTGGGATTATGACCTGAGCCGAAGGCAGACGCTTAAGGATACAAAATCAATGCACAGAAATCAGTTGCTTTCTTATACACTAACAATGCAAGTATAGAAAGAGAAATTAGAGAATCAATTCCATTTATAATAGTACCACAATCCATAAGATACCTCGGAATAAACCTAACCAAAGAGGTAAAGGATCTATACTTTAGGAACTACAGAACACTCATGAAAGAAATTGAAGAAGACACAAAAAGATGGAAAAACATTCCATGCTCATGGATCAGAAAATAAACATTGTTAAAATGTCTATGCTGCCCAGAGCAATCTATACCTTCAATGCCATACTGATCAAAATTCCAATGACATTTTTCAAAGGGCTGGAACAAACAATCCTAAAATTTGTATGGAATCAGAAGAGACCCTGAATCGCCAAGGAAATGTTGAAAAAGAAAAACAAAGCTGGGGGTACCACGTTGCCCAATGTCAAGCTATATTACAAAGCTGTGATCACCAAGACAGCATGGTACTGGCACAAAAACAGACATATCGACCAAAGGAACAGAATAGAGAACCCAGATATGGACCCTCAACCTACGGTTAAATAATCTTCGACAACATAGGAAAAAATATGCAATGGAAAAAAGTCTCGTCAATAAATGGTGCTGGGAAAATTGGACAGCCACATGCAGAAGAAGGAAACTCGACCATTCTCTTACACTATACAGAAAGATAAACTCAAAATGCATGAAACATCTCAATGTGAGACAGGAATCCATCAAAATCCTAGAGGAAAACATAGGCAGTATCCTCTTCAACATTGGTCACAGGAACTTCTTTCAAGAGACATCTCCAAAGGCAAGGGAATCAAAAGTGAAAATGAAGTTTTGGGATTTCATCAAGATAAAAAGCTTCTGCACAGCAAAGGAAACAGTCAACAAAACAAAGAGGCAGCCCACGGAATGGGAGAAGATATTTGCAAATGACACTACAGACAAAGGGCTGATATCCAATATCTATAAAGCACTTCTCCAACTCAACACCCAAGAAACAAATAATCAAGTCAAAAAATGGGCAGAAGACATGAACAGACACTACTCCAAAGAAGACATACAAATGGCTACCAGACACATGAAAAAATGTTCATCATTCACCATTAGGTAAATTCAAATCAAAACTACATTGAGATACCACCTTACACCAGTTAGAATGGCAAAAATTGACAAGGCAGGAAGCAACAAATTTTGGCAAGGATGTGGAGAAAGGGGAACCCTCTTACATTGTTGGTGGGAATGCAAGTTGGTACAGCCACTTTGGAAAACAGTGTGGAGGTGTCTCAAAAAGTTAAAATAGAGCTACCCTATGACCCAGCAATTGCACTATTGGGTATTTACCCCAACGATACAGATGTAGTGAAAAGAACGGCAATATGCATCCCAATGTTCATAGCAGCCATGTCCACAATAGCCAAACTGGAAGGAGCCAAGATGCCCTTCAACAGAGGAACGGATAAAGAAGATGTGGTTCATATATACAATGGAATATTACTCAGTCATCGCAAAGATGAATACCCAACTTTTCATCAGCATGGATGAGACTGGAGGAGATTATGCTACGTGAAATAAGTCAAACAGAGAAAGTCAATTATCATATGGTTTCCCTTATTTGTGGAACAGAAAGAATAGCATGGAGGACATTAGGAGAAGGAAGGGTAAAGCGAAGGGGGGGTAATTGGAGGGGGAGACGAACCATGGGAGACTATGGACTCCAAGAAACAAACTGAGGGTTTTAGAGGGGAGGGCTGTGGGGGGATGGGTTGGCCCGGTGATGGTATTAAGGAGGGCACATATTGCATGGAGTACTGTGTGTTCTACAGAAACAATGAATCCTGGAACACTACATCAAAAACTAATGAAGTACTGTATGGTGACCAACATAACATAATAATTTTTAAAAAATTAAAAATAAAAATAAATAAAAATTAAAAAACAATGACTAAAGTAAAAAAAAATAATAAAGTAACTCAGGGAAGTAGGAAGTGGAATGTTGATGTAACAAGATTGGCCATGCTTAAGGAAAAAAAAAAAAGTGGCATATATATATACAATGGCTTACTACTCAGCCATCAAAAAATGCACTGACGTGGATAGAACTAGAGACTATTATGCTAATCAAAATACGTCAGTCAGAGAAAGATGAATATTATGTGATTTCACACATATGTGAAATTTAAGAAGCAAAAGGTGCAAAGGAGAAAAAAGGAGACAGAGAGGCAAAGCAAGCAATAGCCCCTTAAGTATAGAGAATAAATTGATGGTTACCAGAGGGAAGGTGGGTGGCAGGATGGGTTAAATAGGTGATGGGGATTAAGGAATGCACTTGTGATGAGCATTGGGTGGTATATGGAAGTGTTGAATCACTATATTGTACACCTGAAATTAATATTACACTGTATGTTAACTAACTGGAATTTAAATAAAAACTTAAAAATATAAAAAAAATGGATAAACCCACTGCTAAAGCTTTTAGACATAAAAACAAAATATAAATATTATTAATGCATTAACACTGTGAATTGCATAACCAGCAGCATGGACATTTTATTTATAAAAGGCTAAAAATATTAATGTTGGCTTTGACAATTACCAGACATAAATAACGAGTATCTATCTCACATAAAATTCAAGATATAAATTTTTCCTAGTCAAAGAGTACTTATAAGAACAATCAAGTGCACGTATTGAATGGAGCAGTGGGTGTTATATGCAAACAATGAATCATGGAACACTACATCAAAAACTAATGATGTGGGGTGCCTGGGTGGCTCAGTCATTAAGTGTCTGCCTTCAGCTCAGGTCATGATCCCAGGGTCCTGGGATCAAGCCCTGCATTGGGCTCCCTGCTCCTCGGGAAGCCTGCTTCTCACGCTCCCCCTGCTTGTGTTCCCTCTCTTGCTGTGTCTTTCTCTGTCAAATAAATAAATAAAATCTTGAAAAAAAAATACTAATGTAATGTATGGTGATTAACATAACATAATAAAATAAAATTTAAAAAAAAAAGAACAATCAAGTGCAAACTTGAAAAGCTAATATCAAAATACCTATATAACTAGCTTATGTAAGTAATAATAGGGACCACAAAGGCTCTAATGAATAACGAGTTATTGCTAAACAACTCACATCAGACAACTTCCATCCAATTTATTGTAGGTTCCTTTAAGTCAGGCTCATTTTTAGACTTCAGTACACATTAAACATTAGTAGAAAAATATCATGTGTTTACTTTTATAAAGAATAAAATATTTCTGGAGAATATTAATTTTTGCAATACAGTTATAGTAGAAAAGGACATCAATGAAGTAAAGCTTAGAAGGTTGATTGATACATATCAAAAAATGAACAAATATTTCTTCCTTATTAATAAGTCAAAATTGTACTAATTAGAATATCTCTTAGCAAATAAGGACTCTATTTACTATGATGAGATAGTGAATTTATACTCCCATAAATGCTATTATTTATTCAAATATCTGCATGGATACTTGAATCTTTCTGATTCTAGTTTAAAAGATAATGTATTTCATATACTTTATTCCTAATTTTTGAAAAGGTCTGAAATTTAGAAAGAAATCTTACCTAAAATCTCTGTATTTCATTCATAAAAATTATAAATATTAATTTATTGCTAGCAGAGGCTTCAGCACTTGATCATAAAACCTTTCAAAGTATTTTGAAAATACAAATACTACCCAAAGATAGCTGAAGTACTAATTATGGAGAAGTGGTCTCCAGGCGCCCACTTGAAAACCTTCACTACTACAGGGGAAGGGGTTAAGATGGTGGAGTATGAAGGGGACCCTATGCTTGCCTCATCTCTTGAAAACAGATAGATAAATATCAAATCATTCTGATCACCCAGGAAATCAATGGGAGGATGGACAGAACAAACTGCACAACTACAGGGAGAAAAGAGGCCACATCAAGGAAGGTAGGAGGTGCAGAGACATGATGTGGGGGAAAAAAATCACAGGTGTTGCAGAATGGAGGGAGCTCTGTTGACAGCAAGGGGAGAGAGAGAAAGATTGAGGAGTGCACAGGGGATTGCACAAGAAAAACATTTCCCCCAAACCACTGATTGGGAAAACAAGAGGGACTAGGGAAAACAAGAGGGGTCTTAGTTTGCATGAGGAGAAACAGTTCCCACTCTTGGGAGTGCATTTAGGAGAGGGGGCACTGCCTCTCAGAGGACAAGAGTTGGCAGGTGCCATTGCACTGCCTCACTCATTAGCATAAGAGAAGAGACACCTGATGAGGGAAGTTAACCTGGACACCAGCTTCTTGCTGTTCTTTACTATAAACTCCAATCCTCTGTACACTCATGCGACTGCCCTTCAGGGACAATCCAGCACCAGCCACAGTGTGGTGAGACCCTTCCCCAGAGGATCAGTTGGGTCCAGGCCATGCTGGTTTCCCAAAATTTGGAGTTTTGAAACCTAGCTGGCATGCCTGAGATAAAACACAGGATCACTGCGCCACCAGGTGGGCAAACAGCTCAGATACAGACAGAGTGAAGGCAAAAATCTGAGGGATGCCTAGGACACACAAGGAGAGACTGTTCATTCACTCTTCTGTGAGGGTGAACTGAACAGCTATGGGTGTGAACGTCCCTCTCTGGGGACAAGAGAGCAGACCGATGTCATTTCTCCCCTTGCCCATCAGCACAGATGGAATTCAGTGAGCAGCATAGCAACCACAGTGAAGACTTGAGCTGCTTACACCAAGCCCTGTCCCCCTGTGCTCTGCAGGTGCTTTTTCACTAGGGTAAGAGTGCCTGAGAGTCACATCAGCAGTGGGCTCCTCCCCCAAAAGACCAGTACAACCCCCTCTCCCCTGCACACACCAAATCAACTGACCATAGAATACTGCAAACCTTCAGCTCTAGTGGAAATAGGATTTGGCCTCTTTTAACATGCAGACAACTACTTAAAACTCGACACACACTGGACAAGGTCCAAACACTCTCCACTACATGCAAGGAAAACTGTGCAGGGGACTGACCTGAGGAAAAGAGCAGCCAAAACACAACAGCAGAGTGCACACAGCATACACCAGAAACAATTCCCGAAGAACCAGATCCTGGACAGTATACGAATTCATCCCAAAAGAAAGAACAAGAAGTCAAGGATAGGGATCTCATCAAAACAGATATAAGTAATATGCCTGAACCAGAATTTAAAACAACAGTCAGAAGGATACTGGCTTGGCTAGAGAAAAACACCAGGAGTCCCTCACCACAGAGATAAAAGACCTAAAACCTAGTCTAGCCAAATTAAAAAATGGTATAATGGAGATGTGAAACTGACTGGATGTAATGACCACAAGTAGGGAACAATCAGAAGAACAAATAAGTGATAAAGAAGATAAAATTGTGGAAAATAATGAAGCTGAAAAGAAGAGGGAAAGAAAAATACTGGACCATTAATGTACACTTAGGGACCTCAGCAACTATATGAAGCATAATAACATTCATATCATAGGGGGCCCAGAAGAAGAAGAGAGTGAAAAATGAGCAGAAGGTTTATTTGAGGAAATTAGAGCTGAAAACTTCCCTAATCTTGGGAAGGAAACAGATATCCCAATCCAGAAGGCACAGAGAACTCCCATCAAAATCAACAAAGCAAACTAACACTAAGATATATTATAGTTAAATTTGAAAAACACAGTGATAAAGGTAAAATCCTAAAAGGAACAAGACAAAAAAGAAGTCCCTAACTTATAAGGGAAGACAAATAAGGTTAGCAGCGGATCTCTCCACAGAAACATGACAGGCCAGGAGGGAGTAGCATGATAGATTCAACATGTTGAATGGGAAAAAATATATATGCAGCCAAGAATACTTTATCCAGCAAGGCTGCCATTCAGAATAGAAGGAAATATAAGTTTCCCAGATAAAAACTAAAGGAGTTCATGACCACTAAACCAGCCCTGCAGGAAATATTAAAGGGGACTCTTTGAGTGGGAAAGTAAGACCAAAAGCACCAAGGACTAGAAAGGAACACAGAAAATCTCCAGAAACACTGACTTTACAGGTAATACAATGGCACTAAATTCCTATCAATAATCACTCTCAGTGTAAATGAACTAAATTCTCCAATCACAAGTTATAGGGTATCAGATTGGATAAAAAAACAAGACCCATCTATAAGCTGCCTAAAAGAGACTCATTTTAGACCTAAGGACACCTGCAGATTGAAAGTGAGGGGATGGAGAACCATTTATCATGGTAACAGATGTCAAAAGAAAGCGAAAATAGCCATACTTCTATCAGACAAACTAGATTTTAAACCAAAGCCTGCTACAAGAGATGAAGAAGGGCACTATATCATAATAAAGGGGTCTATCCAACAAGAAGATCTAACAATTGTAAATATTTATGCCCCCAAATTCAGAGGACTGAAATATATAAATCAAATAATAACAAACAAAAAAGAACCCATTGATAATAACACAATAATAGTAGGGGACTTCAACACCTCACTTATATCAATGGACAGATCATCTAAGTAGAAAATCAACAGGGAAACAATGACTTTGAATGACATGCTAGACCAGATGGACATATAACGAATATATTTGGAACATTTCATCCTAAAGCAGCAGAATACACATTCTTTTCGTGTGCATAGGAAACAGTCTCCAGAAAAGATCACATATTGGGTCACGAATCAACCCTTAACAAACAGAAAAAGATTAAGATCAAACCATGCATGTTTTCTGACCACAACACAATGGAACTAGAAGTCAACACAGGAAAAAATTTGGAAAGACCACAAGTACATGGAGGTTAAGGAACATCTTCTTACTGGAGAATGAATAGGTTAACCAGCAAATTAATGAATATGTAAAAAAAAATACATGGAAGCAAATGAAAATAGGACAGTCCAACACATTTGGGATGCAGCAAAAGCTGTCAAAACAGGGAAATGTACAGTAATACAAGCCTACCTCAAGTAGCAAGAAAAATCTCAAATATACAACCTAGCCTTACACCTAAAGGAGGTAGAAAAGGAACAGAAAGTGAAGCCTAAAATCAGTAGAAGAAGGGAAATGATAAAGATTAGAGCAGAAATAAACGATAGAGAAACAAACAAAAAACAGAACATATCAATGAGGCTAGGAACTGTTTTTTTGATAGAATTAATCAAATTGATAAATCCCTAGCCAGTCTTATCAAAAAGAAAAGAGAAAGTACCCAAATAAAATCACAAATGAGAGAGGAGAGATCACAGCCAACACCACAAAAATACAAACAATTGTAAGAGACTATTATAAAACTGGGCAATCTGGAAAAAATGGATAAATTCCTAGAAACATACAAACCACCAAAACTGAAACAGGGAGAAATACAAAATTTGAACAGGCCAATAACCAGGAAAGAAATTGAATCACTAATCAAAAATCTATCAAAAAACAAAAGTTCAGGGCCAGATGGCTTCCCAGGGGAATTCTACCAGTTAGTTATTTAAAGAAGAGTTAATACCTATTCTTCTGAAACTGTTCCAAATATAGAAATAGAAGGAAAGTTTCCAAATTCATTCTATGAGGCCAGCATTACCTTGATTCCAAAACCAGACAAAGACACCACCAAAAAGGAGCAGGATAATATCCCTGATGAACACGGTTGCAAAATTTCTCAACAAAATACAAATCAAATTCAACAGCACATTAAAAGAATCATTCAACACCATCAAGTGGGAATTATTCCTGGGCTGGAAGGGTGGTTCCATATTTGCAAATCAATCAAAATGATACACCACATTAACAAAAGAAAGGATAAGAAACATATAATCCCCTCAATAGATGCAGAAAAAACATTTGATAAAGTACAGCATACATTCTTGATAAAAACCTCAACAATGTAGTGATAGAGGGAACATATATCAACATAATAAAGGCCATATATGAAAAACCCACAGGTAATATCATTCTCAATGGAGAAAAACAGAGAGCTTTTCCTCTATGGTCAGGAACAAGACAGGGATATTCACTCTTACTTTATTACTTAACACAGGACTAGAAGTACTACCTTCAGGAATCAGACAACAAAAAGAAATAAAATGTATCCAAATTGTCAAGGAAGAAGTCAAATTTTCACTACTTGCAGATGACATGATACACTCTGTAGAAAACCTGAAAGACTCTACCAAAAAAATACTAAAACTGATATAAGAATTCTGTAGAGTTGCAGGACACAAAATCAATGAACAGAAATCTGTTGCATTTCTATACACGAGTAATGAAGCAGCAGAAAGAGAAATCAAGGAATCTATCCCATTTACAACTGCACCAAAAACCATAAGATACCTAGGAATAAACCTAATCAAGGCGGTAAAAGATCTGTACTCTGAAAACTATAGAACACTTATGAAAGAAACTGAAGTGGACACAAAGAAATGGAAACACATTCTATGCTCATGGATTGGAAGAACAAATATTGTTAAAATATCTATACTACCAGCAATCTACACATTCAATGCAATCCCTATCAAAATACCACCAGCATTTTTCACAGAGTTAAAACAAACAATCCTAAAATTTGTATGAAACCACAAAAAACTCTGAATAGCCAAAGCAATCTTGAAGAAGAAAAGCAGATCTGGAGGCATCACACTTCCATACTTCAAGCAATATTACACTCAAAACAGTATGTGCTAGCACAGAAACATACACATAGATCAGTGGAACAGAACAGAAAACCAAGAAGTGGACCCACCAATATACTGTCAACTAATTTTCAATAAAGCAGGAAAGAACATCCAATGGAAAAAAGTCTCTTCAACAAATGGTGTTGGGATATCTGGACAGCAATATGCAAAAGAAGGAAACTGGACCACTTTCTTACACCATACACAAAAATAAATTCAAAATGGATGAAAGACCTAAATGTGAGGCAGGAAACCATCAAAATCCTAGAGGAGAATACAGACAGCAACCTTTTTGATATCAGCTGTAGCAACTTTTTACAAGGCATGTCACAGGAAGCAAGGAATCAAAAGCAAAAATGAACTATTGGGACTTCATCACCACAAAATGCTTCTGCACAGTAAAGGAAACTATCAAAACTAAAAGGCAGGGAGCAGCAAGATGGCAGAGGAGTTGGAGACCTAAATTTCGTCTGGTCCCAGAAATTCAGCTAGATAGGGATCAAACCATTCTGAACACCTACACCTATGAACTCAACAGGAGATTGAAGAAAAGAATAGCAGCAACTCTCTGAACAGAAAAGTGATCACTTTCTGGAAGGTAGGACGTGCGGAGAAATGAATCCGAGGCAATATTCAGGAAGATAGACGGCGGGGGGAGGGAGCCTCCGTCAGGTGGCTACTGGCAAGTGATAGAGCAGCAGAGCACAAAATCGGAAATTTTAGAAGTCGGCTCTGCTGAGGGAAGATGCTCCAGTGGCTAAGCCAGGGGTGGAACACTTGCTGGGACAGTGTGGTCTCAGGACCCTCAGGGTCACAGAAAGACCGGGGTGCCTGAGTGCGGCAGAGCTCCCAGGTATCAGAGCAGGGAAGCTGACTACAGAGATGGAGCTGAGGAGTGGGCTCTAAGCTCGGGGTTGCCATAAACCGGGATCTGCGGCACAGTCAGGCCACTGCTCTTCCAGCAGGGACCCAACAAGGCAGATCAGGGGAGACTCCCCTTCCTCCCCCCAGGAGGAGCGGCACAGGAGCGCACTGCAGGAATCTGCTGGGTTTGGAGACTCCAAATGGGGTCATGTGCTAGAGACGGAAATGCTCGGTCACAGGCTGGGTGAGCTCGGAGTGCGGCCGGAGACCGGGGAGACAGGAGTGATTGACTGCTTTTCTCTGGGGGCTCACTGAGGAGTGGGGCCCCCAAGTTCTCGGCTCCTCCGGGGTAGAGATTGGGAGGCCGGCTGCCATTTTCACTCTCATCCTCCAAAGCTGTACGGAAAGCTTGCAGAGAACAAAAGCTCCCAAGAGCAAACCAAAGCAGATTACTTAGCCTGGCCCCCAGCAAGGGCGGGGCAATTCTGCCTCTGGCAAAGACATTTGAGAACCACTGCAACAGGCCCCTCCCCCAGAAGACCAGAAAGAACAGCCAGCCAAGACCAAGTTTACCTATCAATGAGAACGGCAGAACTCGAGCACTAGGGGAATATTGCACATAGAATTCATGGCTTTTTTCCCATAATTCTTCAGTCTTTCAAAGTTAAATTTTTTAATTTTCTTTTTTTTCTTTTTCTTTTTTTTTTCTGTTTCTTTTTCCCTTTTTCAACCAACATCTTATCAATCCCTTTTTTAAAAAATCTTTTTTATTTTTCATTTTTAGAGTCATAATCTATCCCTTCATAGTAGTTAACCTTATTTTTGGTATATATATATAAGTTGTTCTCTCTTTAAAATTTTGGGATACAGTTTCTTCTAACAGACCAAAATATACCCTAAATTTTTAGTGTATGGCTTTGTCCTAATCTCCTGCCTGATCACATTCTCTCTCTTTTTTTTTTTTAATCTTCTTCTTTCTTTTTTCAACCAACTTATCTTATCAATTCCTTCTATAAAAATTTTATAATTTTCATCTTTACATTCATATTCCATCCCTTCATCATATTTACCCTTATTTTTGTACATATATAAGCTTTTCTTTCTTTAAAATTTTGGGAGGCACTTTCTTCTAACAGACCAAAATATGCCCAAAATCTAGTGTGTGGCATTGATCTATGCACCAGACTGATCATATTTGATTATATTCTCTTTTTGATTTTTGTTTGTTTGTTTTTTATCTTTTTCTCTTTCTTTTTCTTTATTTCCCTTTCTTTTCCCCTGGTTTCAGGTCTCTTCTGATTTGTTTAGTGTATATTTTTCTGGGGTTGTTGTTACCCTGTGAACATTTTGTTCTCTCATTCCTCTGTTCTCCTCTGGACAAAATGACAAGATGGAAAAAATCACCTCAAAAAAAAAGAACAAGTGGCAGTACCGACTGCCTGGGACTTAATCAATAGAGACATTAGTAAGATGTTGGAACTAGAGTTCAGAATGACGATTCTAAAGATACTAGCTGGGCTTGAAAAAGCATGGAAGATATTAGAGAAACCTTTTCTGCAGAAATAAAAGAACTAAAATCCAACCAAGTCGAAATCAAAAAGGCTATTAATGAGGTGCAATCCAAAATGGAGGCTCTAACTGCTAGGATAAATGAGGCAGAAGAATTAGTGATATAGAAAACCAAATGATGGAAAATAAAGAAGCTGAGAAAAAGAGAGATAAACAACTACTGGATCACAAGGGCAGAATTCCAGAGATAAGTGATACTATAAGATGAAACAATATTAGAATAATTGGGATCCCAGAAGAAGAAGAAAGAGAGAGAGGGGCGGAAGGTATATTGGAGCAAATTATAGCAGAGTACTTCCCTACTTTGGGGAAGGAAACAGGCATCAAAATCCAGGAGGCACAGAGAACCCCTATCAAAATCAATAAAAATAGGTCAACACCCCGACATCTAATAGTAAAACTTACGAGTCTCAGAGACAAAGAGAAAATCCTGAAAGCAGCTCGGGAGAAGAGATATGTAACCTACAATGGTAGAAACATTAGATTGGCAACAGACCTATCCACAGAGACCTGGCAGGCCAGAAAGGACTGGCATGATGTATTCAGAGCACTAAATGAAAAAGATATGCAGCCAAGAATACTATATCCAGCTAGGCTGTCATTGAAAATAGGAGAGATAAAAAGCTTCCAGGACAAACAAAAACTAAAGGAATTTGCAAACACGAAACCAGCCCTACAAGAAATATTGAAAGGGGTCCTCTAAGCAAAGAGAGAGCCTAAAAGTAACATAGACCAGAAAGGAAAACAGACAATATACAATAACAGTCACCTTACAGGAAATACAATGGCACTAAATTCCTATCTTTCAATAGTTACCCTGAATGTAAATGGGCTAAATGCCCCAATCAAAAGACACAGGCTATCAGATTGGATAAAAAAACAAGACCCATCGATATGCTGTCTGCAAGAGACTCATTTTAGACCCCAAAGCACTCCCAGACTGAAAGTGAGGGGGTGGAAAACCATTTACCATGCTAATGGACACCAAAAGAAAGCTGGGGTGGCAATCCTTGTATCAGACAAATTAGATTTTAAACCAAAGACTATAATAAGAGATGAGGAAGGACACTATATCCTACTTAAAGGGTCTATCCAACAAGAAGATCTAACAATTGTAAATATCTATGCCCCTAACATGGAAGCAGCCAATTATATAAGCCAATTAATAAGAAAAGCAAAGAAACACATCGACAACAATACAATAATAGTGGAGTACTTTAACACCACCCTCACTGAAATGGACAGATCATCTAAGCAAAAGATCAACAAGGAAATAAAGACTTTAAATGACACACTGGACCAAATGGACTTCACAGATATATTCAGAACATTCCATCCCAAAGCAACAGAATACACATTCTTCTCTAGTGCCTCTGGAACATTCTCCAGAATAGATCACATTCTAGGTCACAAATCAGGTCTCAACCGGTACTAAAAGATTGGGATCATTCCCTGCATATTTTCAGACCACAATGCTTTGAAACTAGAACTCAATCACAAGAGGAAAGTCAGAAAGAACTCAAATACAAGGAAGCTAAAGAACATCCTACTAAAGAATGAATGGGTCAACCAGGAAATTAAAGAAAAATTTTAAAAGTTCATGGAAACAAATGCAAATGAAAACACAACTGTTCAAAATCTTTGGGATGCAGCAAAGGCAGTCCTAAGAGGAAAGTATATAGCAATACAAGCCTTTCTCAAGAAACAAGAAAGGTCTCAAATACACAACCTAACCCTACACCTAAAGGAGCTGGAGAAAGAATAGCAAATAAAGCCTACACCCAGCAGGAGAAGAGAAATCATAAAGATCAGACACAAATCAATGAAACAGAAACCAAAAGAACAGTAGAACAGATCAACGAAACTAGGAGCTGGTTCTTTGAAAGAATTAACAAGATTGATAAACCCCTGGCCAGACTTATCAAAAAGAAAAGAGAAAGGACCTAAAAAAATAAAATCATGAATGAAAGAGGAGAGATCACAAGCAACACCAAAGAAATACAAACAATTATAAGAACATATTATAAGCAACTCTATGACAGCAAATTAGATAATCTGGAAGAAATGGATGCATTCTTAGAGATGTATAAAGTACCAAAACTGAACCAGGAAGAAATAGAAAACCTGAACAGACCTATAAACACTAAGGAAATTGAAGCAGTCATCAAAAATCTCCCAACAAACAAGAGCCCAGGGCCAGATGGCTTCCCGGGAAATTCAACCAAATATTTAAAGAAGAATTAATACCTGTTCTTCTGAAACTGTTCAAGAAAATAAAAATGGGAGGAAAACTTCAAAACTTGTTTTATGAGGCCACCATTAGCTTGATCCCAAAACCAGAGAAAGACCCCAACAAAAAGGAGAATTATAGACCAATATCCTTGATGAACATGGATGCAAAAATTCTCACCAAAACACTAGCCAATAGGATTCAACAGTACCTTAAAAGGATTATTCACCATGACCAAGTGGGATTTATCCCTGGGCTGCAAGGTTGGTTCAACATCCGCAAATCAATCAATGTGATACAATACATTAATAAAAGAAAGGACAAGAACCATATGATCCTCTCAATAGCTGCAGGAAAAGCATTTGACAAAGTACAGCATCCTTTCTTGATCAAAACTCTTCAGAGTATAGGGATAGAGGGTACATACCTCAATATCATAAAAGCCATCAATGAAAAACCCACAGCGAATATCATTCCCAATGGGGAAAAACTGAGAGCTTTCCCCCTAAGGTCAGGAATGTGGCAGGGATGTCCACTATCACCACTGCTATTCAACATAGTACTAGAAGTCCTAGCCACAGAAATCAGACAACAAAAAGAAGTAAAAGGCATCTGAATCAGCAGAGAAGAAGTCAAACTCTCACTCTTTGCAGATGATATGATACTGTACGTGGGAAAACCAAAAGTCTTCACCCTAAAACTGCTAGAACTCATACAGGAATTCAGTAATGTGGCAGGATATAAAATCAATGCACAGAAATCAGTGGCATTCGTATACTCCAACAACAAGACAGAAGAAAGAGAAATTAAGGAGTCAATCCCATTTACAATTGCACCGAAAATCATAAGATCCCTAGGAATAAATCTAACCAAAGAGGCCCAGAATCTGTACTCAGAAAACTATAGAATACTCATGAAAGAAATTGAGGAAGACACAAAGAAATGGAAAAACGTTCCATGTTCATGGATTGGAAGAACAAATATTGTGAAGATGTCAATGCTACCTAGAGCAATCTACACATTTAATGCAATCCCTATCAAAATACCATCCACTTTTTTCACAGAAATGGAACAAATAATCCTAAAATTTGTATGGAACCAGAAAAGACCCCAAATAGCCAGAGGAATATTGAAAAAGAAAACCAAAGCCGGTGGCATCACAATTCCAGACTTGAAGCTCTAATACAAAGCTGTAATCATCAAGACAGTATGGTACTGGCACAAAAACAGACACATAAATCAATGGAACAGAATAGAGAGCCCAGAAATGGACCCTCAACTCTATGATCAACTAATCTTTGACAAAGCAGGAATGAACGTCCAAGGGAAAAAAGACAGTCTCTTCAAAAAATGGTGTTGGGAAAATTGGACAGCCACATGCAGAAGAATGAAACTGGACCATTTCCTTACACCACACACAAAAATAGACTCGAAATGGTTGAAAGACCTCAATGTGAGACAGGAGTCCATCAAAATCCTAAAGGAGAACACAGGCAGCAACCTCTTCTACCTCAGCCGCAGCAACTTCTTCCTAGAAACATCACCAAAGGCAAGGGAAGCAAGGGTAAAAATGAACTACTGGGACCTCATCAAGATAAAAAGCTTTTGCACAGCAAAAGAAACAGTCAACAAAACCAAAAGACAACTGACAGAATGGGAGAAGATATTTGCAAGTGACATATCAGATAAGGGGCTAGTATCCAAAATCTATAAAGAACTTATCAAACTCAACACCCAAAGAACAAATGATCCAATCAAGAAATGGGCAGAAGACATGAACAGACATTTTTCCAAAGAAGACATCCAAATGGCCAACAGACACATGAAAAAGTGTTCAACATCACTCAGCATCAGGGAAATCCAAATCAAAACCTCAGTGAGATACCACCTCACACCAGTCAGAATGGCTAAAATTAACAAGTCAAGATACGACAGATGTTGGTGGGGATGAGGAGAAAGGGGAACCTTCCTACACTGTTGGTGGGAATGCAAGCTGGTGCAGCCACTCTGGAAAACAGTATGGAGGTTCCTCAAAAAGTTGAAAATAGAGCTACCATATGGCCCAGCAATTGCACTACTGGGTATTTACCGCAAAGATACAAATGTAGGGATCCGAAGGGGTACGTGCACCCTGATGTTTATAGCAGCAATGTCCACAGTAGCCAAACTATGGAACAAGCCAAGATGTCCATCGACAGATGAATGGATAAAGAAGATGTGGTATATATATACAATGGAACATTATAGAGCCATCAAAAAGAATGAAATCTTACCATTTGCAATGACGTGGATGGAACTGGAGGGTATTATGCTGAGTGAAATAAGTCAATCAGAGAAAGACATGTATCATACGATCTCACTGATATGAGGAATTCTTAATCTCAGGAAACAAACTGAGGGTTGCTGGAGTGGTGGTGGGGTGGGAGGGATGGGGTGGCTGGGTGATAGACATTGGGGAGGGTATGCGCTATGGAGAGTGCTGTGAATTGTGTAAGACTGTTGATTTACAGACCTGTACCTCTAAAACAAATAATACTTTATATGTTAAAAAAAAAGAAGAAGATAGCAGTAAGGGAAAAATGAAGGGGGGTAATCGGAGGGGGAGATGAACCTTGAGAGACTATGGATTCTGAGAAACAAACTTAGGGTTCTAGAGGGGAGGGCGGTGGGGGGATGGGTTAGCGTGGTGATGGGTATTAAGGAGGGCACGTACTGAATGGAGCACTGTGTGTTATATGCAAACAATGAATTATGGAACACTACATCAAAAACTAATGATGTAATGTATGGTGATTAACATAACATAAAAAAAAATGTGTAACTAAAAAAAAAAACTAAAAGGCAACCTATAGAATGGGACAAGTTATTTGAAAGTGACATATCAGATAAAGGGTTCGTATCCAAAATATATAAAGAACTTATAAAAGTGAATATCCAAAAAACTACCCAGTAAGAAATGGGCAGAAGACATGAACAGAGATTTCTCCAAAGAAGCCACAGAAATGGCTAACAAATACATCAAAAATGTTCAATATCACTCATTATCAGGGAAATATAAATCAAAAGTACAATGAGATACTACTTCACACCTATTAGAATGGCTACAATTAACCACACAGGAAACATCAGATATTGGCAAGGATGTGGAGAAAGGGGAACTCTCTTACACTATTGAGAATGTAAAATGGTTCAGTCCCCTGGAAAACAGTATGTAGGTTCCTCAAAAAGTTAAAAATAAAACTATCCTATGACCCAGGAATTGCAGTACTAGGTATTTATGCAAATACAAAAATACTGATTTGAAGGGACACATGCAGCCTGGTATTTATAACAGCATTACCAACAATAGCCAAATTATGGCAAGAGCCTAAATGTCTACCAACTGATGAGTGGATAAAGAAGATGTTATGTGTACACACACACACACACACACACACACACACACACACACACACACACAGGAATATTACTCAGCCATCAAAAAGAGTGAAATTTTGCCATTTGTATCTACGTGGATAGAAGTCAAGTGTATTATGCTAAGTGAAATAAGTAAGTCAGAGAAAGACAAATATATGATTTCACTCATATGTGGAATTTAAGAATGAAAACCGATGAACATACGGGATAAGAAAAAAAAGGGATGTAAACTATAAAAGACTCTTAACTATATATAACAGTCTGAGGGTTGCTGGTGGGGAGGTAGGCAGGGGGATGGGCTAAATGGGTGATAGGTATTAAGGAGGGCACTTGTTGTGATGAGCACTGGGTGTTATATGTAAGTCATGAATCACTAAATTATATTCCTGAAACTAATATTAAGCTATATGTTAACTAAAATTTAAATGAAAAAATAAAATAAAATACCTTCACTGTTACAATGATGAGAATGTCTTACTCTAATGGAAGTCTGTTAAGATAAAAAGCATCAATGGGCTGTATTTTACTCTGTGGATCTGCACTCATTTAAAAATATTTACCTAACCATTAACCTAAAAATATTTACCTTATCATTAATCGAAATACAGACATACTGTGTATTTTTCCTTTCAACGTCTGTTTTTGAGATGTTCATTTGGGACACATTTATCCCTAACCTTTTTCCAGTGAGATGTTTCCATCATACCAGGTCTACAAGATCAAGTCAATATTAAGAATTCATCCATTAAAATGGTTAATCTATACTCTTCTGTGTGTCTATTGCATAAATACATTAGAATATTTATAATGACTGTATATCCTTTATTTGATGAAAAGCCCAAATCTCAAATATTCTGTCCTCCTATCCTTATAAAACCATTAAAATATTCTAGAAAGGCTAATTTTTTCTTTTTTTAAAGATTTTATTTATTTATTTGACAGAGAGAGAGACAGCTAGAGAGGGAACACAAGCAGGGGTAGTGGGAGAGGGAGAAGCAGGCTTCCCGCAGAGCAGGGAGCCCGATGCGGGGCTTGATCCCAGGACCCTAGGATCACGACCTGAGCCGAAGGCAGACGCTTAACGACTGAGCCACCCAGGCACCCTAGAAAGGCTAATTTTTTAATGTCTAAGTTATATCTCTTAAAACTAGGGGCAGTGCAATGACCCCTTCTTGGATCATGTATGTGTTCTAATTTTTATTTTGGGAAATATAGTTTCTATATATTGTAATGTGATAAAAATTTGTACATTCATTATTCTATGTATTTAATTAAAATATAGATTAAATTACATTCTCCAGATAGGTACATAATTTTTATACGGCAAACCTCTTATCATAAAAACCCTGTAAAGCAGGTATTATGGTTCTTCAACATTAACATCTTAAAGGAAGGCAATAAATTTTAATATGGGAATTTTTCTTTATTAATATGTTATTTTTCTATTTTGTATATTTCTATTTTCATTATTAGATATACTACTTTTCATACCTGAAACTAATAACACTGCATGCTAATTTTACCTCAATAAAAATATTTTTCTAATATATACTTATTAAAATACAGATTTGTTGATATTTAAATATGAATGTCTTGCTATATCTGATGTGAATTATTATCCTGAAAGGGATAGTATTTGATATAAAAAATCAGAAAACATGCACATGAGGTAGGAATTTTTTTTTTTTTAAAGATTTTATTTATTTATTTGAGAGAGAGAGAGAGAGCACATGAGAGGGGGGAGGGTCAGAGGGAGAAGCAGACTCCCCGCTGAGCAGGGAGCCCGATGCGGGACTCGATCCCGGGACTCCAGGATCATGACCTGAGCCGAAGGCAGTCGCTTAACCAACTGAGCCACCCAGGCGCCCCCATGAGGTAGGAATTTATCCTCAAATTATTTTACTCTTCTTCTCTGTCTTGGACAATTCAATTTTTCAAACCTGAAGATTTTTATGTATCTTGCTTTGTGCTGAACATATGATAATTCATATGGGTTAGCATTATTCATAAGATATAAGAATAAATTCTAACTTACAAACAAAGAAATTATATGGCCAGTGCAATCCCTGATTCATTTTTTAAAATTTATTTTAGAGAGAGAGAGGAGAGGGAGAGGCAGAGGGAGAGGGAGAGAGTCTTAGGCAGACTCCATGCTGAGCTGGAGCCTGACTCGGGGCTCAATGCCATGACCCTAAAGTTACCACCCCAGCTGAAACCAAGAGTTGGATGCTCAACTGACTGTGCCAACCAGGCGCCCCCCAATTCATTTTTGATCAACCATATTTTCACTGCTGTGGGAGTTGCTACTGTCAAAGCTCCCATCCCCAGTATCAGAACTGACTGTTGGAGTTTGATAAATGTGAAACCTATACCGCTTAACCTCCCCAGACTCACCTTTCCTGACTCTTCCCTCTAAGATCTACATATGAATGTTATTTGCCAAGAAAAGTCCCCCTGCTTATAAAAATCCCTGTGAAGCTGTTTTCTCCAAGAATTAGATCTTAAATACAATCAGGGGTGGCACTGTCCTTATATGTTATGTATAATGTTAAACAATATAAATTACCTCTTGTTCAGCACAAACTGAAATACCTGAAAATCTATCCTGGCTTTATTACTAAGTGAATGCTGGGTCTTGAAAAACTTATTTAAAGTACTTTGAGCCTCAATTTCTTCACTTAGAATATTTAATATGTTGAAGATGGGGTTATCTCTATTCTCCCTCCCAGCTCCAAAAGTGTATGATTCTGATGGTAGTACATAACCCAACAGAAAAGAGTAGTCTGATGATTATACATTCAGGCTGTTTTCAGATGCTAGTTACTAGTCTGACTATTTATGTTAGAGGTTATCAGAATTCACTAATTTAAAGAGCTTTATAGTTGGGAAAGGATAAGATAACTCAGCTTTTACCTATCAACTGCAACATATTCATGACATCATATATATTCAACTAAAGGAAAAGAACAAAAGGCCAATACTAAAGTTTTAAAGAATACCTCAGGTGCTACAAAGTTTGCAGTGTAGCATGGAGTCAAGAGAAGTCCATTTTCCCCTCGAAGTTGTTTTGCAAACCCAAAATCACAAATTCTAATGGAGTCTGCATTGGCTGATTCATCCATATATAAAATATTACTAGGCTTAAGATCACGATGAACAACCTTGAACATAAAAGAAAAAAAATTACATTTCTATAGTGAACTAAACATCTATGAAATAAAACACTTTACTATCAACTATTTCCAGGAGAAGGAACTTTCTAAATCATAAAATTTTGAAAATGACACTTTCTCCAACCTTGATAGCCTTGACAGCCTGAAGTATACAGAAGAAATGATCTCTGTCCAATAAATGTTCCAGCTTCTATTCAAGCCATAAGTTTTGTTAATCATTTCCAATCTCAAAATATCAAAATTCAAGTCTCAAGTTCCATTTCTGGAAATAATGGACTAAGACCCTACTTAACACTCTCTTCTCCACAGTAAACAGCTCTAAAACTTGAACATAATTAAAATATCAACTACCTGAAGGTACTGGAGAATGAACAGAAGCAGACAGACTCTGAGGGAAGTATACACTTTGTCGAAGGAGGAAATATAGGGAACTATAAGCAAGGTTCCCATATCTGTGGTTTTTAGCTTAGGGTTAAGTGCAGTTCCTGTCACACAGTGATGGTGAAAACACATGTGGAAAAGCCCAGACTTTCTGGCTGGGAGGAACAGAAAAGAGATGCTAGGAAACTGAACGCTCAGGAGGAATTCTGTAAGGAAAAGAGCCAAAACTGACCCCTGAATCAAAAGTGTATAGAAGAGGCTCAATGTAATTCATACAAAGATAAAAGATACAGAGACCAGAGCTGCTGCCCAAAATGCAGAGTTTTCAGTGCCAAGAAAATTATCCACCAAAACAAAACAATAATAATCATTGAATAAAAAAACTAACAATACAAAAAAATCTACTTAATATTCAAATGTGCAGTATATAATCCAAAATTATCTGATATACAAGGAACCAAGAAAATGGAACACAGTTTCAAGAAAAGAGAAAATCTATCAATTCCAACTCCAAGATGAACCACATTGGACCTAACAGACAAGATTTTAAAGTGGCTATTATTACATGTGACATGATGAAGGTATTAACTAATTCCATGGTGGTAATCATATTGCAGCACATAAATGTATCAAATCAACATGTTGTACAACTTAAATGTACATAATGTTATATGCCAATTATATCTCAATAAAAATGTATTTATTCAAAATTCACAAAACAAATAAAGATAAAAGAAATATTAAAAATAAAGTGGCTATTATAACTATATCAATGAAGTAAAACAAAAACATGTTTTCAATGCATGAAATTCTCAGAAGAAAAACAGAAACAATGAGAACCAAATGAAATGTTAGAAATGGAAAATATTCTGAACTTCTCTATGTGATGATTTTCCTACTAATATTATCCACTTCAGTTATTCTAGTCTTATTTTTAATCAGCATTTTACTACACTGAAAGTTTTTTAAAGACAAGGACCAAGTCTTACTCATGCTTGAATCTGCATCACCTTTTACAATGCCTGGCATGTAGAAATGCTCAATATATATCTATTATTGATTTATTTAATTGATGTAAGAATCTGAAGGTTTCTAAAATAATAAAAAATAGTTATTTTACTTTTCTCAAAAACCCTGATCACCCTTTATTTTAGAGAGTGTTGATGAAGACTATCAAGGAATTAAATTATAATAGAATTATTCCTTTAGCACTATACAGTGTATATTTCAAAATATTTAAAATATACTCTCTTAAAACACACACTAAGTACTGGCTTATTTTTCTTAATTATAAGAAGGATCCCTATAGAATTTTCACTATGTCAATTCTGAATTGTTCATTTTTAAATTTTTTATACTTAAGTGAGTACATATGTACTATTACAATTGATTCAAACTTAAAATTTTAAATTATTTGTGACTTTGTTTACTTGTATAGCTGTATATAATAAAAATTGACCTTTTTCATAACTCAATTCATTTGCTTTCTTTATGAAGACATAGGAAGCAAAATAACAGACCTGTTCCTCCACCATAAATTTTAATACATTAGTATTTCAAATGCTTAGAATCCAAATTTGTTACTGTATTTGTAGGAGGGGTTGGCAAGGGTCAAGATATATAGTCCTCTGGACATTTTTCCAAAGAAGACGTACAGATGGCCAACAGCCACATGTAAAGATGTTCAGTATCACTCATCATCAGGAAAATGCAAATCAGCACAATGAGGTATCACCTTACAACTATCAGAATGGTTAGAATCAAAAAGACAAGAAATAACAAGTATTATCAAGGATGTGGAAAAAAGGAACCCTAGAACACTATTGATGGGAATGTAAACTGATAATAGCCATTGTGGAAAACAGTATAGAGGTTCCTCAAAAAATTAAAAATAGAAATACCACATTATCTAATAATTTCACTACTGGGTATTTGCCCAAAGAAAACAAAAACACTATTGAAAAAGATATAGGCACCCCTATGTTTATTGCAGCAGTATTTACAATAGCCAAGATATGGAAGTAACCTAAGTGTCCATCCATAGATGAATGGATAAAGAAGATAGGTGTGTGTGTGTGTGTGTGTGTGTGTGTGTGTGTGTGTGTGTGTGTAATGGGATATTAGCACAGCCATAAAAAAATGAGATCTTGCCATTTTCAACAACATGAATGGACCTAGAGGGTATTATGCTAAGTGAAATAAGTCAGACTGGGAAAGAGAAATACCATATAATTTTACTTTCAAGTGAAATCTGAAAAACAAATGAATAACAAATAAACAAAAAGCAGAATCAGACCTAAAAATACAGAGACAAAATGATGGTTTCCAGAGGAGAGTGGGTGGAGGTATGGGCAAAATGGGTGAAGGGGAGTGGGAGACACAGGCTTCCAGGTATGGAATGAGTAAGTTATGGGAATAAAAAGTATGGCATAGGGAATATAGTCACTGGTAATGTAATAGCATTGTATGGTGACAGATGGTGGCTACATCTGTTGTAGTGAGTACAGCATAATGTATACAATTGTTGAATCACTATGCTGTACACTTGAAACTAATGTAACATTGTGTGTCAACTATACCCCCTGAAAAAGATATACAGTCCTTTTACTGCCAGAACTTTATATGTTAGATACAGTATAATTTGAAAAATACTCACAACATGTCCTTGTCTGACTTTTAAGTTTGATTAGGTTTAATAATTTCAAAGTCAAGGTTAGATATATTTATATAATTCAAACCATTTTAAAACTAATATGCTCTTAAATCAGGGCAACAGGCAGAGTGAAGAGAATTAAAGTATTACCCAATTTCCTAAATCTCTAACTTTCACTACATTATGAATTTTATTAGGATATTCTCTATAGAAATATATGTTACAGGAAAATTCATTTTGAGTGGCATCTCCTAGATCTAATTTTATGAAGATATATAAGTCCCAAAATTGAAGGGGAGAATATAACTACAACTTACTCCTTGACAATGAAGATAGTCAACTGTCTTAGTTATTACAATCAGTACATCACTAGCTTCCCGTTCTGAGAAACATTTTTTTTTGAGAATACGGTCAAGTAGTTCTCCTCCTTTCATCAAATCCGTAACAAGGTAAACATATCTACCATCATCATAAACCTAAAAAAAAAAATTTTTAAATATTATTATTTATAATTATAATTCTGAAATTTTGAAATTATATTTACTTTCCTTTTCTAGTGAACCTCTATTGTTAAAAAAGGACATTAACCCCTTGCTGTTAATATAGTACAGGCTACAGAGAAGATTAAAATGGCTAAACAACCTCCTATACAGTCTTGAGACCATGTTAAACATATAATTGCATTAACTTTTGAAGTTGTACATTATACTTCATCAAATTATATAAATGGAACAATAGAACTCTGTGTCTCTCAAATAGCATCTATCTCATTTTTGACTATATTATAGCCACTTCTCTTGCCTACTAATAATAAGCTTCCTTCTGGCAGTAAATACATTATTTTTAAATATAGTCCTCACAGTCCATTATCTGATATGGTGTCTTAAATATTTCATTGAATTCAAATACTATATTAAGGAGAATAAATAAGAAAAATATGTGTACCCTTTCAGGGCATGTGAGATGTTTGTATACACAGATGTGCGTGTGTGTGTGTGTGTGTGTATGTATATATGTATATATACATATATATATATAACAAAATACTGCTTAAAGATTACAAATCAAAATGCATAATACTATTTCACTCAAGGAACAATCCATAATGCTATAGCCATTTGCTATATAATCAAAAAAGTAAAATATTTTAGAATTTGGCAGATTCCAAATCTCCTATATCTTCTATATTTATAGTACTACAGGATAATAAATGGTGCTGGTTATAATGTTGATTAGTTGACCAGTCAGAATATATTCAAGCCATCAGGACACTGTCATTTACCAACCATCATAGTTCCTTTTTGATGTTGTATAAGAAGGGTAGGAGTACAGAATCACGGGAAAAAAAAGAACTGAAGTGGCAAATTTAAGATTTTTGAGATTTTGTGGCTTAAAAGTAGAATATACCATAAACATGAAAAGTTTCAAAAAGAAAATAAAGTGTCAAGTCATAACTTCATTAGCTTAGCTGATACATAGATTTTGAATACCTACATCCTTTAAAGTAATAACGTTGGGGTGTTGTCCATAGCGCATCAAAATTTCAATTTCTTCTGAGGGGTCTCTCTTACCTTTGTCAATGATCTAAGAAATAAGTCAAGAAAAATTTCAGAGAAAACTAAATTATTTTCTTTGTCTAAAAATGAATGAAATATTTTCCATTTGGTTATATTTTAAGCAAACACTTAAGAGTGATGCTTGTTTCACATTATTTTAACATTTAAAAATTTCCTATAACTGAAACTTAACAATAAAAAAACAGAACACTTTTCTTTAACATTATATTCCACTTAACTGAAACTATATCAACTGATAATGTGATCCAAATGTAACAGTAATTGTCACAATTGCATAATCTTACCATACTATATTAAAATAAAACTATTTAAAACAAGACATTCATGAAATATACCATTCCTCCAAAATAAAGTCTTAGAAAGAAATTCAAATGAAAATATTGTCTTAAGACTTTTCCCCCATCTATGATGAGTACTGGGTATTATATGTAAGTGATGAATCACTAAATTCTACACCTGAAACTAATTTTACCATGTATGTTAACTAACTAGAATTTAAAAACTTGAAAAAAAAACTTCCCTTATCATCTTATCTTTGCTATCTCCACTTGCTCCACTGAAAAATGTCTGTAAGTTACCCTGTAATTTAACTTACATATATATATATATATATATATATATATAAAACAAACAAGTTAGGCTCAGAGATAATACCTTCACTGCAAATTCCATGTTGGTAGCTGTATGAATGCATCGCTTGCAAACAGAATAGGAGCCAACACCAATATCCTCTTTTAATTCATATACTTCAGCAAATTGTGTAGCATTTCCATTTATCTGTTTTTTTAAAGTAAAATATTAAAGAGAATGAAATATTTTCACAAATTTTATCTTCTCTTCTAAATATTCATTAATATGAAATCTTTTTAAAAATTCATTATAGAGAAGTTTTATCAGTATTTATAAATGGTTTAAGGAGATTCTTTGTTAATCCTAAATTTTAGGTTTTCTAGATCCCCAAAGCCAATACAATAAACCAACTAGTTTATACACTGCCATTACATTTTTCTTGTCAGAAAAGATTACATAAATATAATTAAAGGTTACTACTATCTGTATTTTTTCAAAACATATGGAGACATCTTTAAGTCATATTATACACAGAGATAAATTAAGAAGTTAAAAATCACTTAAAATGTTTAATGTCTTGAGGAACCCCCACACTGTTTTCCAGAGTGGCTGTACCAGCTTGCATTCCCACCAACAGTGTAAGAGGGTTCCCCTTTCTCCACAACCTGCCAACACTTGTTGCTTCCTGTCTTGTTAATTTTGGCCATTCTAACTGGTGTAAGATGGTATCTCATTGTGGTTTCAATTTGTACTTCCCTGATTGTTAGTGATTTTGGACATTTTTTTGGGATGAGCACTGGGTGTTATATGCAACTAATGAATCGTTGAACACTACAACAAAAACTTAAGATGTACTATATGCTGGCTAACTGAACATAATAAAAATAAATAAATCACTTAAAATTATTGTAAATCCATTAGCAAAAACTGAAAGAAATAGTTATCCCTACACCGAATAATCTGATTAAGTGGAATTTACCTGAACAATTGGTAACACGTTTGCACTTGTAACAGGAGTGATTTTATATTCTTCTGCAATAGAAGTTGCAACAAAGCTGAATCCTTTGAAGAGTTGATGAGCATTAGCACTAGCTGGCAAACCAGGAGAATCTAATGTCCAAATAATTATATTTAATTAGAACTACACAGAATTCTATGATATGAAATGTTAGCATTTCTTTAAATATAAAAGAAACCATTAAATGTTTCCATCAGACACTGTATGTTTTTGATTTACTGCATATTATCTGTCTCCCCATCTAGCTACTATGCAAGCCCCATGGATTGTAATTTTTGCCTGTTCTGTTCACTGCTGCATCTTCAGTGCTTAATACCTTCAATATTTGTTGGTATTCAATATTTGTTGAATGAATGTATGAAACAGATGCTACTCTATGTAGACCTCATTAAATTATAAACTTTAAGAGTCAGTGATATATCTCATCTTACCTCCTACTCCTTACCCTATAATGCATTAGCATGTCAAAGGACTTTTAAAACAAGAATGAAAAAATTTTACCCTTTGCTTTAACCCTTGCTTCCCTGATAAATATTTCCTATTTAAATCCTCTGTTTGAAAGATGCCCATGCAATGCTGTATATAAGATCCACACTTTCATATAAGGCAAACAAACCCTCTGCAAACTTAAAATTCATTTAGTTTCTACCTAAGAAGCTAGTTTATTTTTAACAATCTGATTGAATGAAAGCCCTGATATTACATATAAACATGCATTACCTTTAGGTGTTTTTGCAGTAAATTCAGGATCAAAACAAAAAGTATCATCCGGTTTTCCAGAAGCAGGTTTGAAAGGAGGCTGAACTTCTCTTCTATATAATTTCTAGAAGAAAAAACAGGATAACACAAAATCATATTAACACTTTAAAATTACTATATTTTCTAAGGGAAAGCAGAATATAATATTAATAGTCCTTAATAGAAGACTCACGATTTAATAAATAAAATTTTAACAGGCTTCGTATACCTGTTAACCAAATTCTAAAAATTTGAGAGATAATCACAGTCAAATGAGACCAGGAAACACAACAGTGATGCCAAAAGTTGCATACACAAAGAATGATGTTCAATTTTGGATATCAAAAACTGACTTTAATTCTCACTGGTAAAATAACCATGTAGAATATATCACAATGTGACCATACAGAAGTAACTAATAACATTCAAGAATTTCAAAACTAATAGATTATCTTCAAGAAGTATATATTTCACCTAAAATATTTTGTTGTTACATAAAAATATGTCTTAAATACACTGTTTAGAGCTATTATTAAATAATTTAAAAATATAATCTTGTCTAACAATTTAACTTCCTAAAATTTTGTTTTTGAAAGACCTTTAAAACATCTTAAAATATATGAAAATCTACTACCCTCTTTTAAAAATCTGCTTTTTTAAAAGGTCACAGTCCTATAGTGGAGGAAAATTAATAATTACTTTGATTTTCATTTATTTAAATATATAAACAATATATTCTTTTGTTATTTAAATTAATAGCAATGAACATAAACTGTTTAGATATAAGAATGATGTAAAAAAGGAATTGCGGTTGTCTAGTTAAGAAGAAAGGAAGAGTAGACAAGCATTAGGAAAAAAAATGACAAGCGGATATAAGGACACCAAGAAAGGGATGCACACACATACGACACAGGACAGACTCCCATGTAGCATGCCCACTGAGTGGCCTTTCAGGGTATTAATACTAATGGCTTATGTTGTGCAGTTGTACAATTATAAAAAAAATCATTTTTTCCAACTTTTAATTTAAACTCCAGCTAGATAACATACAATGCAATATTGGTTTTAGGTGTAGAATTTAGTGATTCAAAACTTACATATGACACCTGATCTTCATCATAACAAGTGCTCTCCTTAATCCCATCACCTGTTTAACCCATTCCCCACCTACCCACCTCCCCTCCAGCAATCTTCAGTTTCTTCTCTAAAGTTAAGTGTCTGTTTCTTGGATTGCTTCTCTTTTTTTCCCCCATGTTCATTTGTGTTGTTTCTTAAATTCCACATGAGTGATATCATATGATAATTGTCTTTCTCTGACTTTTTTCACTTAGCATAATACACTCTAGTTCCATCCATGTCATTGCAAATGGCAGGATTTCATTCTTTTTGATGGCTGAGTAATATTCTATTTTATATATATATATACACACACACACACACACACACACACACACACACACACACCATTCATCAGTTGATGGACATTTGGGCTGTTTCTATAATGGCTATTGTTGATAATGCTGCTTATAAACATTGGGGTGCACGTGTGAATTGAATTAGTATTTTTGTATCCTTTGGGTAAATACCTAATAGGGCAATTGCTGGGTCATTCGGTAGTTCTATTTTTAACTTTTTGATGAACCTCCATCCTGTTTTCAGGGTGGCTACACCAGTTTGCATTCCTACCAACTGCGTAAGAGGATTCCTCTTTCTCTGCATCCTTGCCAACACCTGTTGTTTACTCTGTTGTTAATTTTAGCCATTCTACCTGATGTAAAATGATATCTCACTGTAGTTTTGATTTGTATTTCCCTGATGATGAGTGATGTTGAGCATCTTTTCATGTATCTGCTGGTCATCTGTATGTCTTTGGAAAAATGTCTATTCATGTCTTCTGCCCAGTTTTTAATTGGATTATTCATTTTTTGGGTGTTGAATTTTATAAGTTCTTTATATATTTTGGATACTAACCCTTTATCAGATATGTCATCTGCAAATATCTTCTCCCATTCCTTAGGTTGCCTTTTAGTTTTGCTGATTGTTTCCTTTGCTGTACTGAAGCTTTCTACCTGTTAAGTGTGGTTATTCTCTCCTATTCTCAGTTGGGGAATGTGAAGGAGGGAGAAAAATGTACATAGATCCACAGATCTTAATTTGCCTTATCATTCACCCCCTTATCCATTTCTCTCCCTCCTGCACATTCCCCAACTGAGAATAGGGGAGAATAGTAACTACACTTAATAGGTAAAACATATGAGTAACAAAAATTTACTAAATATCATCCACACATCTACTGGTTCAAGGTAATTGTCATGACATCTATATCTCTAAATAAAAATCTCATACCAAAAAAAAAAACTAATTAAGTTTTATCAACAAAGTCCAAATATAACAATTTTATTCTTCAGTGTTAGTTCATATTAAAGTCACTCAGTAACAAATTTTCTACTGAACTTACATTCCAGTCAACATTTGCAAAAAAAAGATGTCTTTTGATTTCCTCAACTCCTTCTGAACCTATAAAAAAAGAAATAATTTTTTACTGGTATAATTTTTTTAAGCTTTCTACCTGGCTTCTCTGCTATTATCTGTACAAGAGTATATACATTTCATAGATTCCTTGCAGTGAAAATTTTATGATTTATCTGATATTTTACTGTGTTTTTTGAATTAATATGATAAAATATATCTGATGTTCACATTGAAGCACATAAAGTATCATGAAATACTGAAATGCCTCCCAAGTTAAATCAAAATGGTGTTTAACATATAATTAAAATTGAAGCATATTTTATTTCTTTCGCAATAAAACTTATGACCTTGTATCTCAATGCCAAATTAAAAAGTGCAACAGAATAAAGTGACATTGAAATTTTAACACAAGTCCACAAATAAAATGATAGGATCACATCTGGATCCAGGAAAAGGTTACCAGTACGTGGACAAATAATGAGAGACTATGGATATATTTACCTTGAAGATTTCTGGAAGGGACAGAATAATTACCTTCAAATATCTAAAAGGATTACCTATATAAGGGATAATTTTGTGAATTATTTTAGAAGAGGTACTCCACACGATATACATAATGATATGTATTAAACAGAAGTTCTGAATAACTAGACCACTCCATTCTTAAATTATGGACACAACAGAGTTTACTGGATCTATGTACATACAAAATGCAAACTTCTAGGTATAAATATATAGCAACAGTAAATGAACTAAGCCAGAAAACAAAGTTACAATTATTCTCCCAAAGCATGCAGTGTATTGTTATAAAAGCTAAGACAACAAAGAATACCCAATCTATTTGCTGGATTCCTTTTGAATAACATCCTTAGGAGACTTTGTGCCTCAGCACTAAGAAACTGAGGCATCCCAAGTTTTGCTCTGAAAAATAAGATTTTAGAAAATTTCACTTAAATCTAGCCATACTTTAAATTGACAAATCTTAAAAAGAATTTAAAAGAATGCTTTAACAATGACAAATAATGTCCCTTTTATGGTAGGAGAAGAAAACAAGACAGTGTGAAAAAAATGTTCTTTTGTGTCAGTTGAAAACAAGATTCTCAAAACTGAAAGCAAGGAATTTTTCCCAAAAGAAAAAAAATAATGTTCACACTTACTTTAATATCATATTCATGGTCTCATTTCTGTCTTTACCTTGAAATGGCAGAGTACCAGTGAGCATTTCAAACTAAAACAAAAAGTAACACATTAATTTAGCAGAACTTAGAATATACAATAAAATTCTTTAGGAAAAATATTGAGACAAGTAATACATGACCATCAAATCACATAGGATCTACATGATAGGTCAAAATAGGACCAGAAAACTAAGTCAATTAAGGAACTATACTTCTGGTACCCCACTACATATAGCCCAACTGATAGGTGACCATAGGAAATGAAACAACCAATTTTTTTCAGTATTGTCTAATCTGGTTACTTTCCCAAACCAAAGCAATTTGAAAATAGACACACAGCATTTTCTTTTAAAACAAAAATACGCTTTTAAAGCAAACATTGAACAATGAATGGAAAATAAAAATAAGCACTGAACCATTTCAAATTCATACATGCTTTGTACAACTAACTGGAATTTAAATAAAACTTAAAAAAAGAATTTCTACAAAAGGCTGATAAGCTCATGAAAAGATGTTCAACATTACTAGTCATTAGTGAAGTAAAAAGAAAAAAAGATTTAACTATTCTTATTCTCCTCACTGCCCCCCCCAAAAGCAATCAAAACAGAACAAGAAGCTACACACATACAACAATATCTTAAAAAAGATTTTTTGAGACAGTTGTACATGGCGTAAAAAACATTTTCCCTAAGAGATTTAACTGCAATGTAGATAATTAGAACATTAAATAATGGTATAAAAAAGACTAGATCTAAAAATTAAGATCATTATAGTTCACTAAAGAGAAAACTTTGTATCTCTAATATTTAAGTCTTTTTTCATTATTTTTTTATTATTATGTTCAGTAAGTTAACATATATCTCTAATATTTAAATCTTGAACTTGGATTCAGTAATGGCTTTCGCTTCAGTCCTCTGCTCATTTATTTGAATTCACAACCTTAGCTTATCCATTCCATTCTTTCCTATACACTGATGACTTTCAAATCTGTTCAAGCCTCAATCTCTCTCAAGTCCCAGTTCTCCCTCCTAAATCTATAGTAATGTTTCTCAACTGGAAACTGAGTAAGTAGGGGTAGGAGCCACAGAAAGGGAAATAAGAAAAAAGAAAGTATAGTATATAGGGATCATTGTTCTCAAGTTCCAGTCCCCTGACTCCAAACCTAAAGTTATGGTTCTCCACTGGGGACTGGAGGAGTAGAGATGGTAATGGGAATGACAAAAAGAAGGGGGATATTATATTGGAATCATACCTCCCCCCTAAATTAAACTGTATATTGGCTGACTGAGCATTGTTTTTTTCAAAGTCTCCAGATGATTCTGATCTTCTCTCCACTTCCTTCTCCTAATTTATTACTACCAAGGGGTTAACCACAAACCCACAGTAACCTATGCAACATGTTATAAATAAATTATTTCTCCATTCCAAAACCAGCTCCCCTTCCCAACTATCTCTTTTCTACTGAACTTCCATTCTTTCAATTCCCTAAAGTTCATAAATTTTAAAGTTATCTTTATCTTTGACCCTTTCCTTCTCCTTCATATGTGACATTAAATCAGGTATTAAGATCAGCCACTTCTTCCTTCCTTCCTAATATACATTTTTTTCTCTAATTACCATTTTGTTAAAGAATCTACAAAAGTTTCCTACTACTCAGAGAATTGCATGCATACATTTATATGCTTATAGTCTCATTTCCTCCACCTTCACCCTCATTCTCCACTACTATTCTAATATTCTAATTGGTTCTCCAGTTCTTTGCTAATATGATCACAATACTATCCTTCCTGAGACTTGGAACTATTTAAATTTTATCCATGCTTCAGGATTTAAGTTCTACCTTCTCCACTTTTCCTAAATCAACTTATATGATTTCTTGCCTGAATTTCTAAGGTATACTGTCAGACCGTTTATTTAGCTGTTCCAATTGTTTCCCCAACCAGATTGTATGCCTTCTTAGGTGATGAAAAATGTCAAATATCATACTTCAAGTTTACTCCTACCCCATTACCCTCCCCAAATGCCAGGTTTATAATAGGCACTAATACATTATTGTGTCATATAGTATTGCATTCAGTAGTAAATAGGCAAAATGGATTATCAGCAAGATGGATTATACAAGCAAATTGATTCAATAGCTATTCATTTATCACTCTACTTAATACTGCAAATTCTGTTCTTAATTTATACCAGATTAGTCAGTTTGTATGCCCACTATGCCAGGTACCATGGGTGATGAAAAGTAGTATGAAACATGATTGCTCTCCTCAAGAAGTTTACAGTCTTTCTAGGGACATACATGAAACAATTTGACAATAAGACAGTTTATGGTGAAGTGCTAAAGTCTGGGATACCTAATTAATAAAACATGTGACAGTTAAACATAGTATTCTGAAATCTAAAATCTGGAAAGTCTTTTTCTAAGTTTTAAATTTGAATAGCTTATAAAAGAATGCTGCCATTTACCTTTTCATCTAGGAACTTTAAAAGAAATCAGAATAACAAAACCTTAATTCTTACTGTGTAACAGCTAGCCAGTCACAAGTTTTTTAGTAATCATGAATTATCAAAACTCTATTCTCACCTGATACATTCCAAAATTTAAATTAAAATTCTAAATAATATTAATTTTATATTGGTATAATTAAAAGATTAACACTACTTACCATAAGTACACCATATGACCACCAATCAGCACTCTGGGAATGGCCTCTCCTATTTACTACTTCAGGAGCCATATACTCCACTGTACCACAAAATGAGTAAGCCTTCTTTTCTTGATCTACTGATTCCTTGCTGAGTCCAAAATCTATAATAACAATATGTTACAAAAATATATCTGAAGATATTCAGAAAATAGAAAATACCAAAAGAAATAAAATTATGTGTTAGACCTTAAAACAATTCATGGATGGCCTATAATTACTCTTAAGAAACCTCTCCTACGAGACAATGGAATGCAACCTGTATTTCATAATGATACTCTTTAAGAGCATTTAAAGATTGCTCAGTAAATTTCATCATCAAAATACATGTTTTCATGTCTATACTAGAATATCATTCAGCAACTTTGAGAGGTCAACAATTAAATCAAAGCTGTCATAGTGATCTAAGTTTTAAAACAGACTAAGACAAAAAGGAGGGAGTAACTTACACTTTTTAAAACACTAAAAAAGCAAAGTGTGCTTTGGTTTTGGTGAACTTCCATTTTTGTTTAAGGCTTTCAAGAGCTAAAGGTACTAATATATAAAAATCAATCTTATTCCTATGTACTAGCAATGAAAAATTGGAAGCTGAAATTTAAAAAGTACCATTTATAATACCACCAAAAAAACCCCAAATGAAATCCACAGGTACAAATATACAAAGTATATGTAAGACCTGTATGCTGAGAACTAGAAACACTGATGAAAGAAATCAAAGTAGATCTAAAAAAATGGAGAGACACATTGTATGCATGGTTTGGAAGATTCAGTGTTGTTAAACATATCAATTCTCCTAAAAACTGATCTACAGAGTCAGTGAAAGTTCAATAATAATGTCAGCAAGATTTCTTTTGTAAAAATCATAAAGCTAAACTTAAAATTTATATTAAAAGACTATAGAAAATACAATAGCCTAAATAATTTTGAAGAAATAAAAACTTTGAAGGACTTACATTACCTCACTTTAATACTTAACATAAAGCTACAGTAATCAAGAAAGTGTGGCATTGGAGAAAGGCTAGACATATATATGTCATATATAGGACAATATATATTGATATACATATTGATATATATGAATGCAAAAGGACACTGTCCAAGAATAGACTAACACATATAGTTCTACTATAATGCTTGTTTTGAAAAAGCAAATTCGTTCCACTGTGATTGATACATTAGGAAACAATTTGATCACAACACAAATTTCAAATGGGGTTGGCTTATGTGCGGTTTATGTGTAATTTTGTCTATAAGAAAACACTAGATGAGACACTATAAAACTGTACCTAGCTGAAGCAAGCCAGGTAGAAATAGATACACGCACATACCCCAAACATCTGCCAGCTATTTCAGCTCACCATGTGTATTATGAGCCACTCCTGTCCACCTGTAGTGTTACTCCCAATTCCAGATAATCTATTTTCTACTACTTCACAATAACTAACAAACTGTAACCTTTCTGACAACAATTCTACAAGCAAATTTCAGTATTTTTTTCAAACTAAGGTTCCTACTTATTGTAGTATTTATACATTCTTAAACATTTAGAATGTGTAAAACAATGCTATCATTTTTATCAACTTCCTATCTTTCTTTTGTGTGTCTGGTTATGTATTTGAGTGTTAAGCCCCCAACCCCATTTTCCCCATTAAGCCCTGTGCTTTTTATTATGTAATTATTCATAGTGGAGTGATTTTTTTTTTAAGATTATATGTGCTGCATTAGAACTGGCTATATATTGTTAATTGATTTCTGATAAAGGTGTAAAAGCAATTCCACGAAGAAAGTTAAGTTCTTTTCAACAAATGGTGCCAGAACAATGGGATATTAATATACAAAAACATCCTCATAACATAAAGAAACATTAACTAAAAATGAACCTTAGAACTAAATGTAAAACCTAAAACTGTAAAATTTTCAAAAGAATAAAAGGAGAAAATCTTTTTGATCTTGAATTAGGCAAGGATTTCTGAGATACAACATCAAAAGTAAAATTCATAAAAGAAAAAAAGTTGATAACTGGACTTTGTCAAAATCAAAACTCTTCAAAAGATACCGTTCAGAGAAGAAAAAAAAAGAAGCTACAGACTGGAGAAAATATTTGCAGACTGCATATCTGATAAAGCTCTTGTATTCAGAATATATTTTAAAAACTCAAAATAACCCCTTGAAATTCAATAATAAAACAAACAATCCACATTTTTTAAATGGCTAAAAGATGTGAACAGATACTTCTCCAAAGAAATAAATACACGAAAAGATGCTCACTGCCAGTTATTAGGGGAATTCAAATTAAAATCCTAATGAATACTACTACATGCCTATTAGTAGAGCTAAAATAAAAATACTGACAATACCAAGTAATGACAAGGATGCAGAGCAACTAGAACTCTCATATGTTGCTGATGGGTATGCAAAATGGTGCAACCACTTGGATAACAGTCTGGAGGTTTCTCACTGAGTTAAAAATACACTTACCATAAGACCAAGCAATCCCTCTCCTTCAGTATTTACTCAAGTGAAACAAAAATTTATGTTCACATAAAACCTGCACATGAATATTTACAGTGGCTTTATTCATCACTGCCAAAAACTGGAAACAAGCCAAATACCCCTTAATTGGGGATTAGACAAACCATGGCATCATCATAAAATGGAACACTATTCAGCAATAAAAAAATAAATTGATACACACAATATAGATTAATCTCAAATGCACTGTATTAAGTAAATAAAGCCAGACTCAAAAGGCTATTTGCTGTATGCCTCTGTTTTACATTAAATCATGGAAAAGACAAAACCTTAGGGACAGAAATTAGATTGATATTTGTCTAGGGTAAAAAGGAGGATTAACTTATGCGGAAATTGTGGAGGGTGATAGAATTGTTTTATATCTTTATGTTGGTGGTGGGAATAAAACTAAACGTATTTGTCAAAGTTTGTAGAACTATAGATGAAAAAGTGATTTTTAAAAATTAAACCTTATATTTTGAGACAACTGCAAATTCACATGCAGTTATGTGAAATACTACAAGAGATCCTATTTGCCCTTTACCCAGTTTCCCCCATGGTAACATCTTACAAAACTATATTACAATATCACAACCACAATATTGACAAGGATATTGTCAAGATAAAGAATAATTCCATCACCACAAAGATCTGAAGAATGAGTTTTACTCTAATGTAAATTATACCTTAATTCTATAAATGAAAATAAAGCTCTAAGTCCTATATTGCTCTCTTAAAATAAAATACCAATATTAATAATTAATTTTAGGGTGTCTCAAAATTAATTTTCTAACCATGCTCAATATTTTCATTTAAAAATCACTTACCCTTGTATAATAACTCAAATGCATTATGATTTTTACCATAATTTTAAAATATCTTTTCAATGGACTACTACTTTATTTCTCTACATTTTGAGACTTTTAAACTCTTGCACACTCCATTTCAAAGATTAAATGTAATAAAAGCTAGTCTTCGAGGTCAGTTCAGCCAAATAAAAGAACATACCTTGTAGAGAAGAACACTGGCTTCTTTGGCCATTCCAGAGAGGAGGAGAAAGGGAAGAGAATTTTCTTATCCTCCATTACCTTTCAGAGATTTATACCACTCCATAGAGGTCCTCTGCTGTACTTTCTCTGACAAAACTGACATTTAACACTAGAATTTGCTCAGCAATCAAGTGACAAAATATTTTACAGTAAGAATTAGCTACAAGATTAAATAAGATATAAGTTAATCAGTGATTTTTCCAAGCCACTAATTTGAAAACAAAATACAGAAATCAGCTACATAAAGGCTTTTTTTGGGGGGGAGAGGGGAAGTATATCTTTGTAACCTTAAATGACTCTAAGACTTCAAATTTTAAAAGCATGCCTAGAAAACAATGATTTCATGACTACTATGAGTAAAAGTAATCTCAGTGACTAATTTGCAGATAGCCATAAAAATTATTAAAATTATTTTTATGTATACATTCTCTCTTAAATATCCAGCTCAAGTACTGTGATATAAATTTCTGACACTGTATATTTTTTCTCCCTTCTCTTTATAGAAATTACCCTGTATTATGTCCCTCCAAAAACATAATATAGCAACCACAGATAGTTGAAATTGTGTTCAATTTATAGTTTTTAATGGGATATTATGAGTAAACATTATTTTCTGAACCAGGCAAGTCATATTACATATTTAGATTTTATATAGACTATGAGGTGGGGTGTTACAGAAAAAAAATAAGACACAAAAACAATATAAATAATATATTGGCATTTATGCAGATATTTTGGGGTATTCATTCTCATTCTGTTGATCTCCTGCTATACAATCATATTCTCGGTATGAGGTCAATTAGGCTAAAACCATAGTCATACCGAGGAACATTTATATAGTCCACTGTCATTCTAGAGTAACCTGTTAAACATTAGGTCTATTCTTTTTATCTAGAGGATTTTTAAAGTGGACAGATAAAAAGAAAGATATTGCCCCTCTCTTATGATTAAGGAAAACCTCCTAATTCTTCCCTAAGCCTAAGAAGAAACAATCTTGGGAAAGACCCTGCCTAGATGAGACATTCCTAAATCACTATAGCCCACTGGTATCAATGACAAACAGCTATCAATCTGGTACTTTTGACTGTAGCATTCAAGGAAGAAGATAGGAAGGACAAGAGGAAAAGAGGGAGAGGAGAAGGGAGGAAAAGACACACAAAAGGAAGAAAAAGAAAGAAAAAGAAGAAAAATAAAGTAAGAAAGGATAAAAAGAAAATAAGTTAAAGGAAATAATGAAAAAAATAAAAGTAAAGTATAAGAATATTTGCTGTGAATGGTCACACTTTAACCAACCTTATTGGAATAGTGTTAGGTTAAATCCATATGTTTATTACTCATTACACAACTTTGAATTGGGCTATAATTATAAAACAGTGTAAATTATCTAATATTTATTATTGTATAATTTTTAAAAGAAATATTAACACCATTTTAAGGAAAATATATTGAATTGTTAAACATATTTATATCACCTTTTCTTCCTGTTATAAGCCTCTGTCCTTTGCTTATAAGTTTACGTTTTTTTCTAACTAATCCTTCCTCCTCAGCCAGTTTAAGTCCAAAAGCTATAAAAGCAGAATTTACATTACAAGACTAAATATAAAACAATTTGACATCATTATTCACCCAAATAACCTTAATGTAGAAAAGCGATATAGGTCGAATTTATTCTATTTTTTTCCCACCTCCCTTCCTCAACTCCTGACAAAACAGGTATAGTTTATTTTTAAAAATGAAAAGAATTAAATTCTAATTAGCTTTGCAACTAAAACTTGATTGATATAAAATAAAAATTATATAATGCATAAAATCTTAAAACGCTACTGTTCTCTCTTCCTATTATTTTTCTTTCCTTTTCCCTTTCCAATCCCTTTAAATCTACGTTGCTTCTTTTATATATGAAAAAGAGAATCAGGCTATGAATCAAAAAGATTTACTAAACTTTATTTGAACTTTGTCACATCTGCCTGAGCCTTCAAGTTAACAGTTTTATACTTTATTTTTACATTGAAGCGGTATACTTAGGAATTTAAAGCAACTTACCTTTAAAGTGTACTGGTCCAAAATTCTCTGTAAAGACCACATCTTCATTTTAACATTCTGATAATTAAATAAAGATTTTACTATCTATTTATAACATAAGTAACCTTTTGAGATTGGCTCACTCAGCATAATGCCCTTGAGTCCATCCAAGCTGTTGCATATATCAAGAGTTCTTTCCTTTTTACTGCTGGGTAGTATTCCATTGTATGGTTGTATCAGTTTGTTTATCCATTCATTCTTTGAAGGACATTTGGGACATTTCCAGTCTTGGGCTATTATAAATAGAGCTGCTATGAAAATTCATGTATAGGTTTTTATGTGGACATAAGTTTTTATTTCTCTAGGACAAATGCCCAGGATGAGTACTGTATGGTTCTATTTATATCATATTCTCAACATAATAAAACTAGAGATGTAGAATAGATAAGTAGTTGCCAGGAGTTAGGGGAGGGATGTGGAGGGCATGATTGTAAATAGGCAGCACAAGAGAGTTCTTTTGTAGTTGTAAAACAGCTTTGCATATTGATTGTGGTGGTGGTATTCAAATCTATACATGTGATAAAAAGTCATAGAATTATACACAGACAAAAAAATAAATGCACACAAAAACTAGTGAAATCCAAATAAAGTATATGGTCCAATGAGTTGTACTATACAAATCAATTTCTGGGGTTTGATAACACACTGCAGTTTTATAAGATGTCACCATTGGCGGAAGCTGGGTGATGGCTAGACAGGACCTCTCAGTACTATTTTTGTAACTTATTGTGAGTCTATAATTATTTAAAAATAAAAGCTTTTAAAATTGGTATAATAACGATATTTTACACTTAAGAATCCTGTGAGGATTAGCACCTTGTGGTATAGTAAACCCTCAATATTCAAAATAAAGACAAATAAAACATTTTCACAAATAAAGAAAAAAATGAACCTCTGATTCTGAAACACTTGGTTTAAAAGTTTATAATTCATTATATTTCAAATATGATAACTACTTATGATAAATCTTTCAGTCTAGACTAAAACTAAGATGATGTGTTTTTATCTAGAAAGCTAAATGTCATTTGTTAATTAGGATAGTAACTCTATTGTATAATTTTTTGGTATTACAATTAGAACATATTGAGAGCTATCTTATCTACCTTTTAAATAAATTTTAGTTCACTAAAGAGATGAATAAAACACAAGTCAAGGAAAAAAGAAAACAGGCTTAGACAAATATATATTAAAATATAGAAAAATATAAAATGGGTTTAGGGTAAAATAAGAAAATTTGCATACCTGTTAACTTGATATGTCCTATTTCATCAAGCAGAATGCTGTAAATCAAAATTCACACTCAACAAGATGGAATAAAGTATTTTTATACAAAACATTTACATAAAAATCATCATAAACTTTAAAATAATATTTGATATACTGGAAAATATTTAAATGATTAATTTCGAATCAACAGGGAAATAAAATCAATGGGTATCTTATAAAGATTACTTTTTTTAAGTAAGTTTCATATAATTATATAATTCATATATAATTTCATGTAATTTTTAAATAAAATAAATAAAAGACTTTATGGAGAAAAAAGTAGTTATAGAAATACTGGTAACAGGGATTCATAAGAAGAATATAGCTTTACTTTTCTGGCTTCAGGTCTCTATAGACAATTCCTAATTGGTGCAGATGATCCAAAGCAAGGGCCAGTTCTGCAAGGTAGAATTTCACATCTTCCTCTGTAAACAGAACCTAGAATACAATAATTTACCATTTGATCCTTTTTCCAATATTGAATTTTTAAAATTTGCTTCATTAAAAACCAATAAACAGACAAATCTAGATAAGTAAAAAAAAATAAAAAATAAAAGAAGTAGATAGATTAAACTACTCTTTAAGAATCCTTCTCTTCAATATTAACTGTTTTAATGTAAATCTTCCTAAAGCATATTATGGAGTTTACATACCTTCTACACTGAAGAGTCAAATTAGCTTATGTGGAAAAAAGCTTTGTAAATTATGAAATGCTATGTGTGTAACCATGAGGTATAATTATTATAGGTTTAGGTCTATATTCATTCATAAGTGAGTGTTAAATTTACACACAAAATTAGGCACTACTCAACCATTAGATGTATTTTTTTTTCCATTGGATGTAATTTTTAAGATTTATCAAAGGCTTTTGATTGGCAAAACAAATAATTTGTCTAGAAATTGGTTATTTTCACTACAGAAATCTCTGAATTATTAGGAAAGTTCAAAATTTGAATGAAACATCATTAAATCTTATTAGTGACTTGCGCATTTAGAATTATGGCCATTGAATTACATAATACAGACTCTGGTTACTAGTAAAACTGCTGAGAATGAGCAGTTAAAGATAAATTTTGAAACTCTACCTACTTTTTATTAAAATGATCTATAGAAAAACAAAGATTGTGCATTATCTAACTTTCAGGGAGTTCATTTGAATATTATAATGGTAAAGTTATAAAAACATAATTTTCACTTGATACTTTTTTATTAAGAATAAACATATTTGATATTTTATTAAGAATAAAAATATTTGTTACTTATTTAACTTCTCAGGAAGGCTAATCAAAATTTTCATTTAAACCTAACACATAAGGAAATCCTTAACAAAAATCTTTCTAACTTTAAAGAAGCTTTGTCCAGGTTACAGTTTTATGGCAAGCATATTATTTTGTCATGAAGCTGTCTCTGAAAAGCCTCATGATAGACACAAATAAGAAACTTACTAAGTAGCAATTATATGCCAGTAACTTTACATTCATCATGTTATTACAACCTTTCAAACAACACTATGAGGTATATATTATCACCACCTTACATCTGGAGAAAGAGACTCAGAATCAGAATAGCTAGAATAACATAGCTAATAAGTAGGCCCACAATTTGAACTCAGGAATACTTATCTCTAAGAACTACCTCTTCCCAGAAGCCACTTCCACCATATGTTGTTTCAACTAATGCTTTCCTATTTACTAATCATCCTATCACCAATGAACCCATGAAAGAAAATCATCTAAACCCTAGCACCTTGAGTTAACCACTGCTAGTCTTTTGTTGTCTGCTCTTCAAATCATTTGTGCATGTGTGTTTTAACATATTTAAGATCACAGTATATATACTATTTAGTGGCTTCCTTTTTACCCACTTAATATTATAACATAAGCAGTCTCCCATATTTTTAAAATTTATTTATAGTTTTCAATAGTTGCATAATATCAACATACTAATTTACCATAATTTACCTAAATGTTCATTTGGATTATTTCCAGTTTTTCATTATTTAAATAACTCTGTAATATGCATATATATTTTTATATTTATTTCCCCAAAAAGAATTCCTAAGAAATAAAACAGGAAATACTGGGTCTGTGAAAATAAATAGTCCAAGATTTTGACATATAGAATAAAATTATTTTCCAAAAAGTTTACAATAATTTCTACTCCCATCAGCAATTTATGAAAGCATTTGTCTTACACATCCACAACAGCACTATTTGAATATTACTCTTCAAAAATATTTTTTAATTTGATACACAAAAATGCCACCAATTGTTTTAATTTAAATTTTGATTCCTAGGCTAAACATTTTTCCATGTCCTTTAGGCCTTTCTATTTTGTAAGTAAATTATTGGTAATGTTTTTGCCTATTTTCCATTATTTACTTACTGTTTTTTTCAATCAGTATAAGCCCTTTAAATATTAAAAATGTCAGTTCTCCATCACATTACTTGTAAATATTTTCACCATTCTCTGCTTGTTTTTGACATTCAGGAATTCTTAATTTTATGTAGTCAAATTTATCTATCATTTCTGTATGATTTTCCTTCATTATTTTAATGATTAAGGAGAAACCTCCACTAAGTGGTCAACTGCAAATTTGGCTGCATTTTCTTTTAGGACAATTGTTTTTCCAGATTTAACTCTTAAGTAAAATTTATCTTTGTATGGTAGAGATGAAAATTTAAAATGATATTCTTCTGAAATATCTAACTGATTTATCATATACTATTTATTGAACAATCAGTCTCTTTGCCATTAACTTGTGATTCTCCTTTATCATAATAACATATGGTAAATCATATACACCTGAGTATTTGGGGGCTTTATAGTATGGGTTTAATCTTGTGTTGATATTCTGATGTTCTGCTTATAGCAGCAGTTTTACAAAGTTTAAAATAAGAGGTAGGGCAAGAACAGTGTGTTATTTTCAAAATGTCTTAGTTTTTTTTTTTTTTTCATTTGTTTACTTTCCTAGATAAGCTGGTAAAATTATTCTGTCACTTTCAAACAAACAAAAATTCCCATTGGGACTTTGCTTGAAAACATTTTTAAACCTATAAATTAATTCTGGAAAAATTGGCAGCTTTATACTTATCACCATTCATCCAAATATATTTTCTTAATATTAGCAAAGTAAAACACGGCTTAAGAGTTTTGTGTGTTTGTCTGTGTGTTGGGGGGGAGGTGTTTGGGGGAGAGAAATTTGGGGAGGTACTGTTCCCTTTGAAATATATATGACATATAATATTCTTTAACACATACAAAAATATACTTTTTAAAGTCTTTTACTAAGGCATGAAGAACATGACCTCATTTTGGATGACATAACAGGTTTTTTGTGTGTATATACAAGTGAAATATAACCAAAAACAACTTCTTATTAATAAGTTGTCTATAGAAGTAACAAATCACGGGGCGCCTGGATGGCTCAGTTGGTTAAGCGACTGCCTTCGGCTCAGGTCATGATCCTGGAGTCCCTGGATCGAGTCCCACATCGGGCTCCCTGCTCGGCGGGGAGCCTGCTTCTCCCTCTGACCCTCCCCCCTCTCATGTGCTCTCTCTCTCTCTCTCATTCTCTCTGTCTCAAATAAATAAATAAAATCTTTAAAAAAAAAAAAAAAGAAGTAACAAATCATTTGCTAAAAGCCTGTTCAATGAATATACTAATTTATTGCCTTTGGCAAATGCATTTAAAATGCTTGCTCTTACCTAATATTCCAGACTTAGGAATCAAAACTTACTGACTGCACCTCTGTGCTAGTATGGGTTTAGATAGTCCCACATCGAGAATGAAGGTCTGAAGAGTTTAAAAGAAAATTAGAAATGACTAGGAGTAAAAATTTCTCAAACACATTCTTGAAAATTCTACACTGTAACACAAGAACTCATGAATTCTGGGGCCCTGTTTCACTGCTGCCATTCTGTGTCTTGACACAAGCTTTTAACAAGGTCATTTATAACCCTCCTTGGAAGTGGGTCCTAATTTATAACCCTCCTTGGAAGTGGGTCCTAGACAGACCCTACCATAAACTGAATTCTGTTCTATAATAAATAATATACCAAGATCACAGTCTATGTTCATGCATGGCATGTTCTACACTGGACGTAGACAGATACAAGCCAGAGACCTTAGCCACTTAAGCACTGGCTAGCATAGAGTTCCTTTTTCACAGCAAGTTCCAGAGCTCTGGGAATCAATAATAGCTCTCCCACACTCAACATCTTAATTCTGGAAGTGAGATGTTGAAACACTATCACCCAATTAAAATGCTATTCCCAGACTGCCACTTTAAGACAAAATGAAGTAGACAAGGACAGGATATATTTCCTGCCTGAAACAACTAAAACACAGTACAAAATCTATGAAATGACACTTTTCAAAACATTAGCCATCAGTCAACAAAGGACAATGAATACTGAAAAATGGGAAACAAACAAGGTAAGCGCTACAGCTGTCCTACCTTACTATCTAGAAAGAGTTTCCAAGCAGCTATGTAAGGAGAGTCAAGTCAGGCAGAGCCTATAAGACTCCCTGAGTTAATGAGAGGCTGGGGAGACAAGAAGGATAGAATTCACAAGATAGCATATAGAAAGGAGAACTTCAGAGAGAGAGAGAGAGACAGAGAGAGCGCTATAGAGTTATGTAGAGGTCTCCTTCAAGCATTTACCAGAAAAATGCTTAGGACACAGGAGTAAGGAAATTATCCTGAGCTAGAAAACAATCAATGAAAGGATTAGAAGACTGTTCAATGGAACTTACACAGGGCCAGGAATACTTCCTGTTACCTCCAACCACAGCAGAAAACCTCATATTTCACAGGGTATTGGACAGAGTAATCCAAAGTGTTTTGCTTCAGAGTGGTGCAAAATTAGTCCCTGATTAAATGCTGTTCTGGTCCAGTTTAACAACCTGAAAAAATCAAACTAGTTTTATATTCCAAAACAAATCTCAATATTTGTAAGAATATAAAAATATGATCACCTAACAAGATAAATTTCAGAAAGTCTGCCATCCAATAAAAAATTACCAATCATGGATCTGAGGAAGCTACTTGAGCCCAGGTAAGCCTAAGGGATTAAAAACAAGAATTCACAGAATTCACAAAGTAACAGGATAGTTCCTATTCTCAAAAGTGAGAGTGAAAAACTTCATAATTCACAGGGTACTGGTTTAGAGTACTAAGAAGGGTGATGTTTCAGTATTGGGAAAAATTAATTCTAGACTAAATTCTGCTCTGGTCCCACATAACAAAACTTAAAAGCAAGACTCAAAAGGTTAACTGTAGGGGCGCCTGGGTGGCTCAGTTGGTTAAGCGGCTGCCTTCGGCTCAGATCATGATCCCAGGGTCCTGGGATCGAGCCCCGCATCAGGCTCGCTGCTCGGCAGGGAGCCTGCTTCTCCCTCTCCCTCTGCCTGCCTCTCTGCCTACTTGTTCTCTCTCTCTATCTCTCTGTCAAATAAATAAATAAAATCTTTAAAAAAAAAAAGGTTAACTGTATCCAAGAACAAAGCTAAATACTACTTATAAGAAAACAATAGGGGGTGCCTGGGTGGCTCAGTCCGTTAAGTGTCTGCCTTCAGCTCAGGTCATGATCCCAGGACCCTGGGGTCAAGCCCCACATCAGGCTCCCTGCTCAGTGGGGAGCCTGCTTCTCCCTCTCCCTCTGCCTGCCACTCCCCCTTCCTTGTGCTCTCTCACTCTCTCTCTATCAAATAAATAAATAAAATCTTAAAAAAAAACAATAGTATCCAGAATATAAGAAAAATAAATTCATAAGGCCTATCATCCAATAAAAAATTACCATGCAATTTCACTGCCATTGAAGCATGAAAGCAGACATAGACATAAGACATACTTAAACCAAAGGATGTGGCTGTGTTCCAATAAAACTGTATTTACAGAAATAAGCAACTGGCCATATTTGGCCTGAGACCACAGATTCCGATTCCTGAGTTACAAATTTATACTATAAACACTAAAATAACTATTAAAGTAAAACAAAAAAGTGTTATAGATAAAAACAGTTAAATTAAAAATAAGGCAATAAAGGTGGGGGGGTCCAAATAGTGCCATAGGAAGATCCTGAACTCACCTCCTCCCATGGACACACATAATCTATGGCTACATATGGAAAAGTTCCCTCTGAAAGAGACCTGAGGGGTGCCTGGGTGGCTCAGTCAGTTAAGCGTCTGCTTTCAGTGTCCTGGGATTGAGCCCCACGTTGGGCTCCCTGCTCCCTGCTCAACAGGGGGTCTTCTTCTCCCTCTGCCCCTCCCCCTGCTCATGTTCTCCCTCTCACTCTATGTGCTCTCTCTCAAATAAATAAATAAAATCTTAAAAAAAAGAAAGAGACCTGAAAACTAGCTAAACAGATTCTTCACAAGAAATGGTAAAAGGCCCACACATTTAGAGGCTACAGAGGTGGACTGAGGAACATAGGCCAGGGGACACACCTTTGTGCCCTCTGTCAGCCTTGCTACAGCTCATTGGTACCTCACAGAAAGGAACTTGTACACTCATATGAAGCTCTAATTTTTGCAACTATAGCCCAAGGGACCCACTCTAGATTGCCTGGTCTGGAGGCTAGTAGGGTTTACAACTGCAGTCCAAAGGGATGTATATATTGGCATGCTTTAAAACTCCTGCCAGAGGACCTGGCTTTCAATCAGCCTGAAACTAGGTGCTGACTGAGATCTTTCCATTTGGAACACTGACAGGTCTTGGCACATCATCAAAACTGGGACCTATAAACAATAAATCAGGCTGCTTTGACAATAATGGTTTTGTTTTAAAGGTTTTATTTATTTATTTTGAGAAAGATAAAGACAAAGAGAGAGAGAGAGGAAGACAGAAAAGAGAGAGAGAGAGGTGAGAGGCAGAGAGAGAGGGAGAGAAGCTCAAGCAGACTCCATGCTGAGTGCAGAGCTGGACATGGGGCTTGACCTCACAACTGTAAGATCATGACCTGAGCCAAACTCAAGAGTTGGACACCTTACTGACTGAGCCACCCAGGCGCCCTGACAATCATGAAGGTTTAAGAGACAACCATGAGCTCAGGTATGGTTGAAAGATAAGATTCATCTCTTACACAAGACCACTCTTTCAAGACTGGGAGAAGTATATGTTTCACCTAATGTATATAAAAACAGAAAGTCAAGCAAAATGAGGAAATAGAGGAATATGTTCCAAATGAAATAACAAGATAAACCCTCAGGAAAAAAAAAAAACCTCAATTTAACATAGATAAGTAATTTACCCAATAAAGAGTTCAAAGTAATAGTTATAAAGATGCTCAACAAACTACAAAGAAAAATGGAAACACAGTGAAAACTTCAACAAAGAGATAGAAAATAGACAAAAGTACCAAACAAAGATCATAGAGCTGAAGAATAAAATAACTAAATTGAAAAATATACTAGAGGGGTTCAACAGCAGACTAGATGGAGCATAAGAAAGACTCAGTCATTTAGAAGACAGGGCAGTTGAACTCACCCAAAAAGAGCAGAAAAAGAAAAAATAATTTAAAAAAGTGAAGACAGCTTTTGTGTCCTATGGACAACATAAAGCAGAATAACATTCACATTATAGAGGTCCTAGGAGAGAGAGAGGAGAGAGAGAAAATGGCAGAAAATTTATTTGAAGAAACAATAGCTGAAAACTTCTCTAACCTGGAGAAGGAAACAACATCTAGATAAAGGAAGCCCACAGAGTTCCAAATAAGAAAAACCCAAAAAGATCCACACAAAGACACATAAGTAAAATTTCAGAAGTTAAAAATAAAGAGGTAATCTTAAAAGTATCAAGAGAAAAACAACTTATTACACACAAGGGAACCCCACAGGACTATCAACATTATTTTTCAACAGAAACTTTGCAGGCCAGAAGAGAGTGGCACAATATATTCAAAGGGCTGAAAGGAAAAAAAAAAAAAAAAAAAGAAGAACTGTACAAGAGTACTCTACCCAGTAAGATTAGCATTCAGAATTGAAAGAAAAATAAAGAGTATTCCAGATTAGAAAAAGCAAAAGAGTTCATCACCACTAAACTGGCCTTATAAGAAATGTTAAGGGACTTCTTAAGTAGAAAAAAAGGGTGTTAATTATTAACAAGAAAACATGTGGAAGTATAAATCTCACTAGTCAAGGTAAATACAGGAGTCCTCCCCATTATTGGCAAGAGATATGTTCCAACACACTCCTGAAACTGAAGGTAGTACCAAACCTTATACATACTACGTTTATTCAGTACATACATATCTATAATGAAGTTTAACTTAATTTTAGCATAGTAAGAGATTAGCAACAATAACTTATAATGAAAAAGAACAATTATAACATTATACTGTAATAAAAGTTACATGAATGCAGTCTCTGTCTCTCTCAAAATAATTACTATACTGCGCTCACCCTTCTTCTTGTGATGATTTGAGATGATAAAATGCCTAAGTGATGAGATGAAGTAAAGGGAATAACATAGGCATTATGCCATAGCACTAGCCTACTGATCTTCTGAGGATATGTCTTAAGTAGGATAATCTGCCTCTGGACCATGGGTTCCCATTGGTAAATGAAACCAAACAAAGAAAAACTGTGGACAATGAGGGACTATTGTATATAATAAAGGTGGGTTAATTGTTTACAACAGTAGTGTGAAGAATAAAAGACACAAGTAGTAAAAATAAAGATAAATACAATAATCGGTTAAGGGATACACAAAATAAAAAGATGTAAAATGTTACATCAAAAACATAAAATGTGGCAGAGGGAGTAAAAAAATGCATAAAATATATATGTATAGAGAGAGGGAGAAAAAGAGGGGGAGAGAGAGGAAGAAAGAGGAATAGATGGAGAAAGAGGAGAGAAGGAAAATGAGGGAGAGTGAGGGAGAAAAAGATAGAGATAGAGGCTGTTATATGTGAGCCCCATGGTAACCAAAAAGCAAAAACCTATCGTAGATAAAAAAGATAGTAATAAAGGAATCTAAGTGTTACACTGAAGAAAGTCATCAAACCACAAAGGAAGAGTGCAGAAGAAAGAAAAAGAAACTATAAAACAGCTAGAAAATGATTAGCAAAATGGCAGAAGTACCATACCTATCAATAATTATTTAAATATAAATGGACTTATTTTTTAAATCAAAGGACACAGAGTGGCTGAATAAATATAAAACAAGACCCATCTATATGCTGTCTACAAAAGACTCACTTTAAACATAAGGACACACAAACACATACACACACAGTCTAAGGACACACAGACTAAAAGTGAAGGCATGGACAAGTAACAAAATGGTAATAAATGCATAGCTACCAATAATTACTTTGAATGTAAATGAACTAAATGCTCAAATGAAAAGGCATAGGATGACGGGGAATAAAAAAACAACAACTATCTAAATACTCCCTACAAGAGACTCATTTCAAATTTAAAGACAACAACGATTGAAAATGAGAGGATAGAGAAATACTTAGCATGCAAATGGATGTCAAAAGAAAGCTGGGATAGCAAGATATATATTAAACAAAAAGACTTTAAAACAGAATATAACAACAAAGACACTATATAATAATAAAGGGGACAATCCACCAAGAAGATGTAACAGTTTTAAATATTTATGCACCAAAATGGGAGCACCCAAGTACATAAAACAGTTAAAAACAAATTAATAGTAATACAACAACAGCAGGGGACTTTGCACCCCACTGACATTGATTGACAAATCATCCAAACAAAACCAACCAGGAAACTGGCTTTGAATGACACACTGATTCAGATGGATATAACAAATATATTCAAAACATTCCAAACTAAAACAGCAGATTACACATTCTTTTCAAGTACACATGGAATATTCTCCAGAATAGATCACATATTAGGCCACAAAACAAGTCTCAACAAATTCAAAAAGGTTGAAGTCATACCATACATCATTTCTGACTACAACACTATGAAACTAGAAATCAACCACAAGAAAAAATCTGGAAAGAGCATGAAAACATGGAGCTTAAATAATATGCAACTAAATAATGAATGGAACAACCAAGAAATTCAAGAAGATTCAAAAATTACATGGAAACAAATGAAAATGAAAACAATGATCCAAAACCTTTGGGATGCAGCAAAAGCAGGTATAGGAGGGAATGTAATAGCAATACAGGCCTACCGGAAAAAGCATAAACACAGAACCACCTTGGGTGACAAAGCTGCAAAACAGGCTGCCTAACCTGCTTAAACAAAGAACCGCAATCCTGAGCTATGCTGGTCCTACCCCTCACAGTCAAGTTAGCCACAGTCCCAGGGATGAGGGCTCCTTCCCCAGAAGACCAGCAGAAACACCTGTCCACACCACGTCTCCCAACCAGAGAGTTCTGCAAGGCTTCAGTTCTAGTGGAAGTACCAACAGGACTCATTTATCAAGCCGACCAAAGCACACCTAGTTAAAATTCACCACACTCTGCCCAAGGACAAAACACTGCCCACTGCAGACAAGGAGAGCCTCTCCAAACGACTGGCCTGAAGGACAGAGTGCTAGAACACAGCAACAGAGTACACGTAGCACACACCAGAGACACTCCCTGAAGCACCAGGCCCTGGACACTATATGACCTCTGCTGCAAAAAGCCATTACTCTTAGAAGCAGGACAAATAACAGCTTTTTCTAACACAGAACACAGAGACAAAGAAAAAATTCCAAGATGGAAGAATTCACCCCAATGAAACAACAAGAAAAGGTCAAAGTCAGAGATCTCAGTGAAGCAATTATAAGTAACATGCCTGATGGGGAATTTAAAGCAACAATTCTAAGGATACTCGCTGGATTTGAGAAAAGAATGTAAGACATCAGGGAGGTCCTTGCTGCAGAGATAAAAGAGTCAAAAAACAGTCAGAAATGAAAAATGCAATAACTGAAATTTGAAACAGACTGGATATGCAATGAAAACAAGCATGAAAGAAGCAGAGGAACATTTTAGTGATATGGAAGATAAAATAATGGAAAACTATCAAACTGAACAAAAGAGAGAAAGAAGAATTATGGAACATGAGTAGAGACTTAGGGAACTCACTGACTCCATCAAATGTAATTACTTTATATCATAGGAGTCCCAGGAGAAGAAAAGAGAGAGAAAAGGGGACAGAAAATTTATTTCATAAAATAATAGCTGAAAACATCACTAATCTGTGGAAAGAAACAGATATCCAGATCCAGGAGGCACAGAATCAACAAAAGCAGGCCAATATCAAGACATATTGTAATTATATTTCCAAAATATAGTGATAAAAAAAATCATAAAAGCAGCAAGACAAAAACAGTCCTCAACTCACAAGGAAAGACCCCTAAGGCTAACTGCAGATCTCTCAACAGAAACATAGCAAGTCAGAAGGGAGAGACATGATATATTCAAAGTTGTGAGTAGGGGAAAAATCTGAAGCCAAGAAAACTCTATCCATTCAGGCTATCACTAAGAATAGAGGGAGAGATAAAGAGTGTCCTACACAAAAACTAAAGGACACTGTGACCACTAAATGAGCCCTGTAAGAAGTATTAAAGGGGGCTCTTTGAATAGAAAGGAAAGAAAAGGTGACAAAGACTCTTTGGAACAGAGAAAATCTCCAGAAACAATGAGAAAACAAGTGATAAAATGGCATTAAATACATATCTATTGGTAATTACTATGAATGTAAATGGATTAACACTCTAATCAAAAGGCATAGGGTGTCAGGGAAGGAGGAAAAGATGGCGGAGGAGTAGGGGACCCTATTCCAACCAGTCCCCTGAATTGAGCTGGATATCTACCGGACCACTCTGAACAATGATGAAATCGGCCTGAGATGTAAGAAGATATATCAGGATCTCTACAAACAGTATCGAAGGTGGTTGGTTTTGAGGTATGAAGCTGGGAGCCATGATTCCGCAGGCAGGTATCAGAAGATAAACGGAAGAGGGAGGAACCTTTGGAATCCAGCACCATCGGTACACGAAAGCCTCTTGTGCTGGGGACGGGGCACAGATTCACAGACTGGTAGCCGTGGGGAAAGGATTTTAGGGCAGTCCCCCAGACTGAAACCTGGCACAGCAGGGCCGTGCATGTGAAATGGGGGCAGATGCTGGTTTTAAAGCACATAGGGTGGAGCCACACCTAGATCTGGAAGCTAGGATTGGGAGTGCTGCTGAGGGGTGCACAACACAGGAGACACTGCAGTTTTTAGCAGCACAGACAGAAACGGAGATAGTATGGCCTAGAGAACTCAAAGAAGAACAGACTGTGATCTCTCTCCTCTGAAGCAGAGGGTTTGAAACGATCTCTTCTGCTCTGACTCTTGGAAGACATGCAGAAAGCCACCAGGGAAAGCCTCCAGAGAACAAAAGCTCCCCAAAAACTGTTTTTCACAGAGCACATCCCCCCCCAACAGGGGGCAGGGCAACTGTCCCAAACAGAGTTGCCTGAGTAACAGTACAGCAGGTCCCACCCCCAGAAGACAGGCTGGGAGAACAAGAGGCCAACAACACTAAGGTCCCTAAAAAACATGTGCATCTTGTTTGGGTTCTGGTCAATAATTTGGATTCTGTACATTCCCTCACCCATCCCTCAACAGAATGACTAAGAGGAAGAACCCCAGAAATAGGAAAGACTCAAAGACAATGACATCTGCCACCGATTTACATATGGATACAGATATAAGCAAGAAGTTGGAAATGGACTTCAGGGTAAGAGTTACGAAGATGATAGCTAGAATGGAGAAATCGATTAATGGCAACATAGAGTATCTAAGGGCAGAAATGAGAGCTGAACTGGAAGAAATTAAAAATGCTATCAATGATCCAATATAATCTAGATACTCTAACAGCTAGGGTAAATGAGGCAGAAGAAAAAATTACCGATCTAGAAGACAAATTAATAGAAAGGAAGGAAAAAGAGGAGGCCTGAGAGAAAAAGCTTAAAATCCAAGAAAACAGAATTAGAGAAATAAGTGAGGCCATGAAACATTCCAATGTCATAATTGTTCGGTTCCATGAGGGGGTGGAGAGAGAGAGAGAGAACTAGAAGATATATTTGAGCAAATCATAGCTGAGAACTTCCCTAATCTGGGGAATGAAACAAACATTCACATCCTAGAGGCAGAGAGGACCCCTCCCAAGATCAAGGAAAACAGACCAACACCCTGGCATGTAATAGTAAAACTCTCAAATCTTAGAACCAAGAAAACAGTCTTAAAGGCAGTTAGGGGGAAGAGATTCCTTATGTACAGAGGGAGGAACATCAGAATAACGTCAGATGTATCCACAGAGACCTGGAAAGCCAGAAAGGGCTGGCAAGAATATTCAGGGTAATAAATCAGAAGAACATGCAGCCAAGAATACTTTATCTGGCAAGGCTGTCATTTAGAATGGATGGAGAGATGCAATGCTTCCAGTCTGGCAGAAGCTGAAAGAATATGTGACCACTAAGCCGGCCCTGCAAGAAATATTAAGGGGGGTTCTATAAAAGGAGAAAGACCCCAAGAGTGATATAGAACAGAAATTTACAGGGACAATCTATAAAAACAAGGATCTCACAGGCAACATGATGACAATAAATTCATATCTTTCAATAATCACTCGCAATGTGAACTGCCTAAATGTTCCCATGAAATGGCACAGTGTTGCAGATTGGGTAAAAAGTAAGGACCCATCCATATGCTGTCTACAAGAGACTCAGTGGGAACCTAAAGATACATGAAGACTGAAAGTGAAGGGATGGAGATCCATCTTCCATGCCAAAGGACCTCAAAACAAAGCTGGGGTAGCAATTCTCATATCAGACAAATTAGATTTTAAGCTAAAGACTGCAGTTAGAGACACAGAAGGACACTATATCATTCTTAAAGGGTCTATCCAACAAGAAGATCTAACAATTTTAAGTATTTATGCCCCCAACGTGGGAGCAGCCAACTATATAAGCCAACTGTTAACCAAAATAAAGAGACATATTGATAATAATATGTTAATTGTAGGAGACCCCAATACTCCACTGTCAGCAATAGACAGATCATCTAAGCAGAATATCAACAAAGAAACAAGAGCTTTGAATGATACACTGGACCAGATGGAACTCATAGATATATACACAACATTCCACCCTAAAATAAAAGAATACTCATTCTTCTCCAGCGCACGTGGAACTTACTCCAGAACAGATCACACACTGGGTCACAAATCAGGTCTCAACTGATACCAAAAGTTTGAAATTATTTCCTGCATCTTCTAAGACCATAATGCTTTAAAACTGCAACTCAATCACAAGAAAAAATTTGGCAGAAATTCAAACACTTGGAAGCTAAAGACCACTCTGCTCCAGAATGTTTGGGGCAACCAGGAAATCAAAGAAGAACTTAAACAATTCATGGAAACCAATGAGAATGAAAACATATCGGTCCAAAACCTATGGGATACTGCAAAGTCAGTCCTAATGCAGAAATATATAGCCATCCAAGCCTCACTCAAAAGAATTGAAAAATCCCGAATTCACCAACTAACTTTACACCTTAAAGAACTGGAGAAAAAACAACAAACGATGCCTAAGCCATGTATTAGGAGAGATATAATTAAGATTAGAGCAGAGATCAATGAATTAGAAACCAGAAACACAGTAGATCAGATCAACAAAACCAGAAGCTGGTTCTCTGAAAGAATTAACAAGATCAATAAACCACTGGCCAGACTTATCCAACAGAAAAGAGAAAGGACCCAAATTAATAAAATTATGAATGAAATGGGAGAGTTCACCACTAACACCAAGGAAATAGAAACAATTACTAGAAATTATTATCAACAACTATATGCCAATAAATTAAGCAATGCGGAAGAAATGGATACCTACCTGGAAACCTATAAACTCCCAAGACTGAAGCAGGAAGAAACTGACAACTTGAATAGGCCAATAACCAGTAACGAGATTGAAGCAAAAATCTCCCATAAAAAAAGAGTCCAGGGCCTGATGGATTCCCAGGGAATTCTACCAAACATTCAAAGAAGAATAATACCTAGTGTCCTGAAGCTGTTTCAAAAAATAGAAACAGAAGGAAAGCTTCCAGACTCATTCTATGAGGCCAGCATTACCTCATTCCCCAAACCAGGCAAAGACCCCATCAAAAAGGAGAATTTTAGACTGATATCCCTGATGAATATGGATTCCAAAATCCTCAACAAAATCCTAGCTAATAGGATCCAACAATACATTAAAAGGATCATCCACCACGACCAAATGGGATTTATCCCCGGGATGCAAGGGTGGTTCAACATTCGCAAGTCAATCAATGTGAGAGAGCACATTAATAAGAGGAGAGAGAAGAACCATACGGTCCTCTCAATTGATGCAGAAAAAGCATTTGACAAACTACAGCATCCTTTCCTGATTAAAACTCTTCAGAGTATAGGGATAGAGGAAATATTCCTTAAGTTCATAAAATCCATCTATGAAAAACCCACAGTGAATACCATCCTCAATGGGGAAAAGCTGAGAGCCTTTCCCTTAAGATCAGGAACATGTCCAGGATGCCCACTCTCGTCACTGTTGTTCAACATAGTACTAGAAGTCCTAGCAATAGCAATCAGACAACAAAAAGAAATAAAATGTATTCAAAATGGCAAAGAAGAAGTTAAACTCTCTCTCTTCGCAGATGATGTGATACTTTATGTGGAAAACCCAAAAGACTCCAACCCCCAAATTACTAGAACTCATACAGAAATTCAGTAATGTGGCAAGATACAAAACCAATGCACAGATATCAGTTGCTTTCTTACACACTAACAATGCAACTGTAGAAGGAGAAATTAGGGATATGATTCCATTTACAATACCACCAAAACCATAAGATACCTCAGAATAAACCTAACCAAAGACATAAAGGATGTATACTCTAGGAACTACAGAACACTCATGAAAGAAATTGAAGAAGACACAAAAAGATGGAAAAACATTCCATGCTAATAGATCGGAAGAATAAACATTGTCAAAATGTCTATGCTGCCCAAAGCAATCTATACCTTCAATGACATCCCAATCAAAATTCCAATGACATTTTTCAAAGTGTTGGAACAAAGAATCCTAAAATTTGTATGGAATCAGAAAAGACCCCGAATCACCAAGGAAATGTTGAAAAAGAAAAACAAAGCTGGGGCATCATGTTGCCTGAATTTAAGCTATATTACAAAGCCGTGACCACCAAGACAGCAAGGCACTGGCCCAAGAGCAGACACATACATCAATGGAACAGAATAGAGAGCCCAGGTATTGACCCTCAACTCTATGGTCAAATTTTCGACAACACAGGAAAAAATATGCAATGGAAAAAAGACAATCTCTTCAATAAATGGTGCTGGGAAAACTGGATAGCTATATACAGAAGAATGAAACTTGACGATTCTCTTACACCATACACAAAGATAAACTCAAAATGGATGAAAGACCTCAATGTGAGACAGGAATCCATCAAAATCCTAGAGGAGAACATAGGCAGTAACCTCTTTGACATAGCCCACAGCAACTTCTTTGAAGATACATTTCCAGGGGCTAGTGAAAAAAAGAAAAATGAACTTTTGGGACTTCATCAAGATAAAAAGCTTCTGCACAGCAAGGGAAACAGTCAACAAAACAAAGAGGCAACCCACAGAATGGGAGAAGATATTTGCAAGTGACACTACAGACAAAGCACTGATTTCCAAGATCTATAAAGAACTTCTCAAATTCAACACCCAAAAAACAAAAAATCAAGTAAAAAACTGGGCAGAAGACATGAACAGACACTTCGCAAAAGAATACATACAAATAGCTACCAGACACATGAAAAAATGTTCATCATCATTAGCCATCAGGGAAATTCAAATCAAAACCGCATTGAGATACCACCTTACACCAGTTAGAATGGCAAAAATTGACAAGCCGAAAGACAACAAATATTGGAGAGGTTGTGGAGAAAGGGGAACCCTCCTATACTGTTGGTGGGAATGCAAGTTGATACAGCCACTTTGGAAAACAGTGTGGAGGTGCCTCAGAAAATTAAAAATAGTGTTACCCTATGACCCAGCAATTGCACTACTGGGTATTTACCCCAAAGACACAGATGTAGTGAAAAGAAGGGCCATATGCACCCCAATGTTCCTAGCAGCAATGTCTGAAATAGCCAAACTGGAATGAGCCGAGATTCCCTTCAACAGAAGAATGGATAAAGAAGATGTGGTCCATATATACAAAGGAATATGACTCAGCCATCAAAAAGGATGAATACCCAACTTTTTACATCAACATGGATGGGACTGGAGGAGATTATGCTAAGTGAAATAAGTCAAGCAGAGAAAGTCAATTATCATATGGTTTCACTTATTTGTGTAAGATAAGGAATAGCACGGAGGACATTAGGAGACGGAAGGGAAAAATGAAGGGGGGGAAATTGGAGGGGGAGATGAACCATGATAGACTATGGATTCCGAGAAACAAACTGAGGGTTTTAGACGGGAGGGGGGTGGGGGGATGGGTTAGCCCAGTGATGGGTATTTAGGAGGGCATGTACTGCATGGAGCACAGTGTTATATGAAAACAGTGAATCGTGGATCACTACATCAAAAACTAATGATGTTTTGTATGGTGATTAACATAACATAATAAAACTAAATTAAATTAAAAATATACTCATTCAAAGGAATACATACACCCTGATGTTTATAGAAGCATTATCTACAATAACCCAATTATGGAGATATTCCAAGTGTCCATTGACTGATAAATACATAAAGACGATGTGGTATGTATATATATATATATGAAGGAAATAGCTCAGCCATAAAACAGAATGAAATTTTGCTATTTCTAATGAGATGGATAGAGGTAGAGAGTATTACGGTAAGCAAAATAAGTCAGAGAAAGGCAAATACCATGTGATTTCATAGATATATGGATATAAAAAACAAAACCAACAATCAAAGGGGAAAAAAAAGAGAGAGAGAGGCAATCCAAGAAACAAATTCTTTTTTTTTTAAAGATTTTATTTATTTGACAGAGACATAGCGAGGGAGGGAACACAAGCAGGGGGTTTGGGAGAGGGAGAAGCAGGCTTCCCGCAGAGCAGGGAGCCTGATGGGGGGCTTGATCCCAGGACCCTGGGACCATGACCTGAGCCGAAGGCAGACGCTTAACGACTGAGCCACCCAGGCGCCCACAAGAAACAAACTCTTAACTCTAGAGAAAAAATTGATGGTTACCAGAGAGGAGGTAGCTGGGGGAGATGGGTTAAATAGTTGATGGGGATTAAGGAGGGCACTTAGCTTGAGGAGTTTGGGGTGTTATATGGAAATTTTGAATCACCATATTGTACACATTAATCTAATATTACATTGTATGTTAACTAACTGGAATTTCAAAAACAGCTTATCAAAAAGAATTGATACAACTCAACCCAACAAATAATCTAATTAAAAAATAGGCTGAATACATGAACAGACATTTCTCCAGAAAAGACATACAGATGGCCAATAGACAGATAGACACATGAAAATCTGTTCAAAATCACTCATCAGGGAAATGCAAATTAAAACAATGAGATATCATATCACTCCTGTCAGATTGGCTAAAATCAAAAACAAGAAACAACAAGTGTTGGTTAAGATGTGGATTAAAAGGAACCCTCATGTACTATTGGTAGGAATGTGAATTGGTGGATCCACTTTGAAAACAGTATGGAGGCTCCTCAAAAAGTTAAAAATAGATATATCCTATGATCCAGTAATCGCAACACTGGTTATTTACACAAAAAACAAAAACAAACAAAATAAAAACCACTAATTCATAGGGATACTGCACCCCTATGTAGCATTATTTACAATAGTCAAATTATTGAAGCAGCCCTAGTGTCCGTCAATAGATGAGTGGATAAAGAAGATACGGTATATATTTGTACAATGGAATATTATTCAGTCATAAGAAAGAATGAAATCCTGCTATTTGCAATGACAGGATAAACCAAATTGACACACTTATTTTTTTAAAAGATTTTATTTATTTATTTGACAGAGAGAGGAAGAGAGAAAGAGAGAGAGAGAGCACAGTAGCAGGGGGAGCAGGAGAGGGAGAAGCAGGCTCCCCACTGAGGAGGGAGCCTGATGCAGGGCTCGATCCCAGGAGACCTGGGATCATGACCTGAGCCAAAGGCAGTTGCTTCAAAGACTGAGCCACCCAGGTGCCCCAAATTGACACCCTTTAGCTTGACTCACCAGGAAATAAAGAAAAATGGCTCAAATAAATAAAATCAGAAATGAAGGAGTGAGGGGAGTTCCAAGAGGGCAGAGTAGTATTAGTAGGGGAACGCTGAACTTGCCTCATCCTTTGAATACAACTAGATCAACCTTCAACTATTTTGAACAATTAAGAAGAGGATCTGAGGAGTACAGAAACAATCTGCACAGCTAGAGTGAGAAAATTTGGCAGAGATGAGGTTCGGAGACCTGAATTGGGGGATTGGGAAGCTGTGTGGCTGGGAAGGGGAGGAAGTGCAGTTCCTGGAGCAAAGTCAGGAGCAGGGAGAAAGTTGCAAAGATCGCAGTGGTTTGTAACCACACAAAAAGCTGTGGTGAGTGGATCCCTGGGTTGCTCAGGGAGAGATTGCTCCCCTTCCAGAAGGGCATTTGGAGGAGCATATTTGTCCACTCCAGAGAAAAAGGGACAGCTGTGGAGCTCTTGAGTGGAGCTCAGCAGTGGGTTTAGAAGGGTGTGCAGAGGGCAGAAAGCCTCTTAATTTTATGTTGTGAGCACACAGACTCAAAACTCTGTGTGCACGCCAAACAGCTGCTTTTCTGAGACTAACTGATGAGAGCACAGAGACTTGAGCAGAATGTAGATAACCTTGCAGCTTTTTGCCACAATAGATTCAAGCCTCTGCAACGGCTTCTATGTGACAAAGAGGAGTAGGGGACTGAGTCAAGTGCAGATGGCTGATAACCTGGCTCAAGTTTATCAGTGAGCATTACAATAAACTCAAGCCTCTGCGCATGCAGAGACAGCCGGTGCGAAGGCTTTTCAGGGACAGGATAGTGCTGGGCACGCCCTGAGCCTCCCAGCCAGGGGACGGGAGTGGGCACGCATATCACCAGGCCATTTAAAACTTGGAGTTTTGAATCCCAGCCACCGGCCAGAGATAAAATACAGGAGCTCTATGGCTCTGGGTGTGCCAACAACACACACAGGTTAGGGCAGGGAACTGAGGAGGTACCAGCTCACAGGAGATTGTTGGCTTTTCTAAGAGGGCCTCCTGAGCAGCAGCTGCCAGGAGTTCCACTCCCCAGGGACAAGAGGGAGAGGTGATGCCATATTCTACCTCCTATACCATCCTTTTCTCCTCTCACCCACCAGCAGAGTCAGACTCCTCAGAGAAACACAGACACTCTAGTGGAGGCTGGAGTCCCCTACAATAAACCCCACCCCCCTGACCTGTCAGGAGCATCTTTAGGAGGGCAAGTCAGCTTGTGTGCCAGCACAGCAGGCCTCTCCGTCAGAAGACCAACACAAACCCCTGCATCTACCAAGTCTACTGATTAAAGAAAGCTCCAAAACATCAGCTTCTGGCATAATTTCACAAACAATTCAAAGCATACCTACTTAAAGGACCAAACACTCCCTATTACAAGCAAGGAGGAACTCTGTAGAGGAAAGACCAGTGGGGAAGAGCAGCCAAAACACAACAGTAGAGTGTACACAGCATACACCAGGATCACTTCCTGAAGATATTCTTGTTGTTCTTTATATTATTATTTCTGTCACTGCTGCTTTTCTTTTTCTTTTCTGTTTCTTTTTTTCCCTTCTCTTTCTTTCCTATCTTTTGTGTACAAAATGACTAGGAGGAGAAGTGTATAGCGAAAGAAAGAACCAGAGGTAGTACTCTCTGCCACAGATTTAATCAATATGGATGTAAGTAAGATGTCAGAAATAGAAATCAAAACAATGATTATAAAGATACTAGCTGGGCTAGAAAAAAGCATAAAAGACACTAGAGAATCCCTTATTGTAGAAATAAAAGAACTAAAATCTAATCAGGCTGAAATTAAAAATGCTATTCTGAGATGCAGTCAAAAATGGAGGTTCTAACTGATAGGGTAAATTAAGCAGAAGAGAGAGTCAGTGATACAGAAGACAAAATGAAGAAAGTAAGGCTGAGAAAAAGAGAGAAAAACAATGACTTAATTATGAGAGGCAACTCTGAGAAATCAGTGATACCATAAAGCACAATAATATTTGAAAAATAGGTGTCCCAGAAAATGAGGAAAGAGAGAAAAGGACAGAAGGTTTACTTGAACAAATTACAGCTGAGAACTTCCCTAATCTGGGGAAGGAAACAAGCATTCAAGATCAGGGGGCACAGAAAACCCCCATCAAAATCAATAAAAATAGGGAAACATATAATCCCTGACAAATAATAGTGAAGCTTTCAAATTCAGAGATAAAGAGAAAATCCTGAATGAAGCCAGAGACAGGAGGTCCTTAACCTAAAAGGGTAGACACATAAGGCTGGAAGCAGACCTGCCCACAGAGACCTGGCAGGCCAGAAAGACTGGCATGATATATTCAAGGTGCTAAGTGAGAAAAATATGCAGGCAAGATACTTTATCCAGGAAGGCTGTCATTCAGAATGGATGGAGAGATAAGGAGTTTCCAGGACAAACAAAAACTAAAAGAATTTGTGATCACTAAACAAGCACTTCAAAAAATATTAAAGGGGATACTGTAAGTGAAGAGAGAACCCAAAAGTAACAAAGACTAGAAAGGAACAGAGACAATCTACAGAAACAGTGACTTTACGGGTAATACAATGGCACTAAATTCACATCTTTCAATAATTACTCTGAATATATATGGGATAAATGCTCCAATCAAAAGACACAAGGTATTAGATTGGATAAAAAAGGAAGACCCATTGATATGCTGTCTACAAGAGACTCATTTTAGACCTAAAAACACCTCCAGATCGAAAGTGAGGGGGTGGACAACCATTTCTCATACTGATGGACATCAAAAGAAAGCTGGGGAGGCAATCCTTCTATCAGACAAAATAGATTTTAAACCAAAGACTGTAATGAGAGATGAAGAGGGATACTATATAATAATTAAAGGTTCAATCCAACAAGAAGCTCTAACAATTCTAAATATTTATGCCCCTAACTTATGAACAGCCAATTAAATAAAACAATTAATAACAAAATTAAAGAAACACATTGATAATAGTACAATAATAGTAGGGGACTTTAACACCCCACTCACAACAACACAGATCATCTAAGCAGAAGACCAATAAGGAAACAAGGGCTTTAAATAACACACTGGACCAGATGGACGTCACAAATATATGCAGAGCATTTTGTCCTAAAGAAACAGAATACATATTCTTCTCAAGTGCACATGGAACATTCTCCAGAATAGATCACATACTTGGTCACAAATCAGTACTCAACCAGTACCAAAAGTTTGGGATTATTCCCTGCATATTTTCAGACCACAATGCTTTAAAACTTGAACTCAATCACAAGAGAAAATTTGGAAGGAACACAAATACATGGAGGTTAAAAGCATCAACTTAACAATGAATGAGTCAACAGGAAATTAAAGAAGAATTTAAAAAATTCATGGGAGTAAATGAAAATGAAAACACAAGAGTTCAGGACCTTTGGGATGCAGAGAAGGTGGTCCTAAGAGGGAAGTATAGAGCAATACAGGCCTTTCTCAAGAAACGAGAAAGATCTCAAATACACAAGCTACTGTCACATCTAAAGGAAATGGAAAAAGCACAGCAAACAAAGCCTAAACCAAGCCAGAGAAGATAAATAAGAAAGATTAGAGCAGAAATCAATGAGATTTGGTTGATCATTTGATTCATCAACGAGAAAAGTAGAACAGATCAATGAAACTAGGAGCTAGTTATTTGAAATAGTTAATAAGATTGATAAACTCCTAGCCAGATTTATCAAAAAAAAGTTTGGGTTTATTTATTCACATTCACATTCAACATTCACAAATCAATCAACATGATACATCACATTAATAAAAGAAAGGACAGGAGCTATATAATCCTCTCAATTGATGCAGAAATAGCATTTGAGGGGCGCCTGGGTGGCTCAGTCGTTAAGCGTCTGCCTTCGGCTCAGGTCATGATCCCAGAGTCCTGGGATCGAGCCCCGCATCAGGCTCCCTGCTCCGCGGGAAGCCTGCTTCTCCCTCTCCCATTCCCCCTGCTTGTATTCCCTCTCTCGCTGTGTCTCTTTCTGTCAAATAAATAAATAAAATCTTAAAAAAAAAAAAAAAAAAAGAAATAGCATTTGATGAAATACAGCATCCTTTTTAGATTAAAACTCTCCACAATGTAGGGATAGATGGAACATACCTCAATATCATAAAAGCCATCTACAAAAAGCCCACAATAAATATCATTCTCAACAGGGAAAAACTGATACCTTTCCCCTAAGGGCAGGAACATGACAATGATGTCCACTCTCAGCACTGTTGTTCAACGTAGTACTAGAAGTCCTATCCTCAGCAATCAGACAACAAAAAGAAATAAAATCATCCACAGTGGCAAAGAGGAAGTCAAAACGTCACTCTTCACAGATGACATGATACTCTGTGGAACACTCAAGAGTCAACCTAAAAATTGCTAGATCTCATACACAAATTCAGAAAAGTGGTAGGACATAAAATCAATGCACAGAAATTAGTTGCATTTCTATACACTAACAATAAATAGAAATTAAGGAATCTATCCTATTTACAATTGCACCAAACACCATAAGATACCTAGGAATAAAGCTAACCAAAGAAGTAAAGAATCCATACTCTGAAATTATAGAACACTTGTGAAAGAAATTTAGGAAAACACAAAGAAATGGAAAAACATTCCATGCTCATGGATTGGAAGAATAAATATTTTTAAAATGTCTATGCTACCCAGAGCAATCTACACATTCAATGCAATCCGTACCAAAATACCATTGACAAACTGGGTGATAGGCATTAAAGAGGGCATGTGATGTGATAAGCACTGGGTGTTATATGCAACTGATGAATTATTCAACATTACATCTGAAAATAATGATGTACTGTATGTTGGCTAATTGAATTTAAATAAAAATATACCAACTACATTTTTCACAGAGCTGGAAAAAAATGCTAAAATCTGTATGGAACCACAAAACACCCCAAATAGACAGAGGAATGTTGAAAAAGAAAATCAAAGCTGGTGGCATCACAGTGCCAGACATCAAGCTATATATTACAAAGCTGTAATCATCAAGACAGTATGGTACTGGCACAAAAACAGACACATAGATCAATGGAACAGAATAGAGAGCCCAGAAATGGACCCTCAACTCTATGGATAACTAAACTTTGAAAAAGCAGGAAAGAATATGCAATGGAAAAAAAACAGTCTCTTCAACAAATGGTGATGGGAAAATTGGACAGCCACATGTAGAAGAATGAACCTGGACCATTATCTTACACCATACACAAAAATAAACTCAAAATGGATGAAAGACCTAAATTTGAGACAGGAATCCATCAAGATTCTAGAGGAGAACATAGGCAGCAACCTCTTCGACCTCAGCCACAGCAACTTCTTGCTAGACACATCTCCAAAGGCAAGGGAAACAAAAGCAAAAATGAAATATTGGGACTTCATCAAGATAAAAAGCTTCTGCACAGCAAAGGAAACAGCCAACAAAACTAAAAGGTAATCCACGGAATGGGAGAAAATATTTGAAATATCTCATCAGGTAATGGGCTAGTATCTGACATGTAAAAGAACTTATCAAACTCAACACCCAAAAAACAAAGAATCCTGTCAAGAAACGGGCAGAAGACTTGGACATTTCTCCAAAGAAGACATACAAATGGCCAACAAACACATGAAAAAATGCTCCACATCACTTGGCTTCAGGGGAATACAAATCAAAACCACAATGAGATACCACCTCACACTGGTCAGAATGTCTAAAATTAACAAGTCAGGAAATGACAGATGTTGGCGAGGATGTGGAGAAAGGGGAACCCCTTACACTGTTGGTGGGAATGCAGCTAGTACCGCCACTCTGGTAAACAGTATGGAGGTTCCTCAAATAGTTAAAAATAGAGCTAGCATATAACCCAGCAAATGCACTACTAGGTACTTACCCAAAGGATACAAATGTAGTGATCCGAAGGGGCACGTGCACCCCAATGTTTACAGCAGCAATGTCCACAATAGCCAACTATGGAAAGAGCCCAGATGTCTCTCAACAGATGAATGGATAAAGAAGATATATATATATATATATATATATATATATATATATATATACACACACACACACACACACACCTATATATATTCCATTATATATATATATATATATATATATATATATATAATCAAAAATGAATTCAAGCCATCAAAAATGAATTCTCGCCATTTGCAACAACATGGATGGAAGTAGAGGGTATTATGCTAAGCAAAATAAATCAATCAGAGAAACACAATTTTCATATGATTTCACTCATATGTGGAATTTATGAAATAAAACAGAGGATCATACTGGAAGGGAGGGAAAAGTAAAATAAGATGAAATCAGAGAGGGAGATAAAGCATTAAGAGATTCAACTCTAGGAAACAAACTGAGGGTTGCTAGAGGGCATGTGGGTGGGGGGACAGGGTAACTGAGTGATGGGCATTAAGGAGGGCATGTGATATAATGAGCACTGGGTGTTACAGGCAACTGATGAATTACTGAACTCTACCTCTGAAACTAATGATACACTACATGATAATTAATTGAATTTAAATATAATAAAATTTAAAAAATGCAAGAACAGAAAACAAAACAAAAACAAAAAAAGGAAATGAAGGAGGTATTACAACTGTTAACAAAGAAATATGGAACATTATAAGAGGCTGCTATGAATAATTATAAGCCAGAAGATTGGACTACCTAGAAGGAATGGTAAATTCCTGGAATCCTATCATAATCCAAGCCTGGATCAAGAAGAAAGAGAAAATCTGAACTAACCAATTAGTAGAAATAAAATTGTATCTTTTATAAAAAAAAAAAAAAAATCTCAACAAAAGCCAGACACCTTCACAGATGAATTCTACCAACCTTTTAAAGAAGAGATAATACGTATCCTAGAACTATTTCAAAAAATTAAAGTGGAGGCAAAGTTTCCAAAATCATTTCATGATGTCAGCATTATCCTGGTAACAAAACCATACAAGGACACTAAAAAAATCAAAAGGAAGAAAAATAAAAACATAGATATTCCTGATAAACACAGATACAAAAATTCTCAACAAAATATTAGCAAACAAATTCAAAAATACATTAAAATTATTGCGTATCATGATCAAGTGGGATTTATTACAGGAATATAACAATGATTCCACTTCCACAAATCAAACAACATGATACACCACATTAACAGCATAAAAGATAAAAATTATATGGTCATGTCACTAGATGCACAAAATGCATCTGACAAAATTCAACATCCATTTAGGTAAAACCTCTCAAAAACGTTGGTGTAGGGGCGCCTTGGTGGCTCAGTCATTAAGCGTCTGCCTTCAGCTCAGGTCATGATCCCAGGGTCCTGGGATCCAGCCCCGCATCGGGCTCCCTGCTCAGCAGGAAGCCTGCTTCTCCCTCTCCCACTCCCCCTGCTGTGTTCCCTCTCTCACTGTGTCTCTCTCTGTCAAATAAATAAATAAAATCTTAATAAAAAAAGTTGGTGTATAGGGAACATACCTCAACATAATAAGTCCACAGCTAACATCATACTCAACAGTGAAAAGCTTTCTAAGATCAGGAACAAGATAAGGATGTCCACTATCTCCACTTTTATTCCACATATGTATTAGAAATCCTAGCCAGAGCAATTAGGCTTGAAAAGGAAATAAAACGGCATCCAAATTGGAAAGAAGTAAAACTGTCATTACTTGCATACACTATCATTTTGTATATAGAAAACACAGAAGACTCCATTAGAAAAAAGTGTTAGAACTAATCAACAAAGTCAGTAACCTTGCAAGGTATAAAATCAACATGGAAAAATCTGCTGCATTTTTATAAACTAATAATGAACTATCAGAAAAATAAATTAAGAAAACTATCCATTTACATTATATACACAACTAATGAATTGTTGAACACTACATCAAAAACTAATGATGTATTATATGTTGGCTAATTGAACATAATAAAAACTTTAGAATAAAAAAAGAATAAAATATCTAGTATAAACTTAACCAAAGAAGTGAAAAATCTGTACATTCAAAACTATAAAACACTGATGAAAAAAACTGAAGAAAACACAAATAAATGGAGAGATATTCCAAACTTACAGATTGGAAGAATTAATGTTGTTAAAATGTCCATATTACCAAAAAATGTACAAATTCAATGTAATCCCTACCAAAATTCCAATGGCATTATTAAAAAAAATAGAATGAACAATTCAAAAATCTGTTTGGAATCATAAAAGACTGCAAATAGCCAAAGCAGTCTTGAAAAAGAAAAAATAAAAGTTGTAGTTATCAAGCTCCCTGATTTGAAACTATATTTCAAAGCTATAGTAATCAAAACAGTACAGTATTGGCATAAAAACAGACATACACCTCCAGAGAACAGAATAAAGAGCCTAGAAATTAACCCACGCATATATGGTCAATTATTTTATGACAGAACAGATAAGTAAATACAAGGGGGGAAAGATAGTCTCTTTAATAAATGAAGTTGGGAAAACTGGACAGCCACATAAAAAGAATCAAACTAGACTATTATCCTATACCATACACAAAAATTAACTCAAAATGGATTAAAGAGTTAAATATAGGACCTGAGACCATAAAACTCCTAGAAGAAAACTTAGGAAGTAAACTCCTTGACATCAGTCTTGATTTTTTTTTTTTTTTAACTGACTCCAAAAGCAAAGGTAACAATAAAAAAATAAACAAGTGGGACTACATCAAACTAAAAAGTCTCGGGGCACCTGGGTGGCTCAGTCATTAAGTGCCTGCCTTCGGCTCAGGTCATGGTCCCAGGGTCCTGGGACTGAGCCCCGCATTGGACTCCTGCTCAGCCGGAAGCCTGCTTCTCCCTCTCCCACTCCCCCTGCTTATGTTCCCTCTCTCACTGTGTGTCTCTCTCTGTCAAATAAATACATAAAATCTTAAAAAAAAAAGTCTCTGCACAGCAAAGAAAAACATCAATGCAATGAAAAGGCAATGTATGAAATGGAAGAAAACATTTGCAAGTCACAGATCTGATAAGGTGTTACTATCCAAAATATATAAAGAACTCCTGCAACTCATCACGAAAAACAACCAAACAATTCAATTAAAAAAAAAAAAAAAAAAAAAAAAAGAGCAGAGGATCTGAATAGACATATTTTCAAAGGAGATATCACTAATCATCAGGGAAATACAAATCAAACCCATGATGAGTTATCACCTCATACCTGTTAGAAAGGCTATCATCAAAAAGACAAGAAACAATAAGTGTTGAGGAGGATGTGGAGAAAATGGAACACCTGTGCACTGTTGTTAGCGATGTAAATTGGTACAGCTAGTATGCAAAACAGTATATGAAGTTTTCTCAAAAAGTTAAAAATAGAACTACCATATGATTTAGGAATTCCAGGACTAAATATTTATCCAAGGGAAACAAAAACACTAATTTGAAAAGATATGTCTACCCCTATGTTCACTGCAGCATTATTTACAATAGCCATATATGGAAATTATGTAAGTGTCCACTGATGTATGAATGGATAAAGAAAATATAGCATAGATATACAATGGAATATTATTTAGCCATATAAAAGAAGGAAATCTTGCCATTTGTAACAAAATGAGTGGCCCCTGAATGTGTTATGCTAAGTGAAATAAGTCAGAGAATGACAAATACCATATTATCTCACTTATATGTGTAATCTAAAAAATAAAACAAATAAATAAAATAAAAGTCATGGATATAGAGAACAGAGTGGTGGCTGCCTGTGGGAGGATGGTTGATGGGTGGGGGAAATAAAAAATAAAAAAGAGAGAAGATACAAAATACCAACATCAGGAATGATACAAATATCACTAATGATTCCACTGCTATAAAAAGATAGTAAAGGACTATTATGAACAATTTCATGTCAATGAATTTGATAAATTTACTAAAATGGTTAAATTCCTTAAAAGACACAAAATACCAAAGCTCACTCAAAAAATAAAAGATAAACTGAATACCTCCAAGTCTCTTAAATAAATTGAATTTGTAGTTAAAATGCCTTTCTATTAAAAAAACTTCAGGCCCAGATAGCTTCACTGGTGAATTCTACCAACCATTTAATGACAATTTTACAATGAATTCTTCTAGAAAATTGAACAGGAGAAAACACTACCCAACTCATTCTATAAAACCAGAATTGCTATGGCATTAAAACTAGACATAAAAAATACAAGAAATCTATAATCAAATATCTCTCACAAAAATAAATGTAAAAATTCTGAAAAAACATTTAGGAAATATCATCCACCAATATGCAAAAAACATAATACACCATGTCTACATGGGGGATTCATCCATAGGCAAGACTGCTTCAACATTTGACAATCAATCAATTTAATTTACCTATTAAAAGATTAAAGAAGAAAAAACACAGTATCTCAATAATTGCACTGAAAGAATATTACAAAATCTAATGTACATACCTGATAAAAATTCAACAAACTAGTAACAGAAGAGAACTTTCACAACCAGATAAAGAACATGTAAAAAGACCTATACTGAACTTTGTAATTCATGCTAAAATGATGTTTTTCCCCTGTGATAAGGCAAGAATGTCTGCTCTTACCAATTCTATAGAACACTGAACTGGAGGGTCAAGACAGTGCAACAAAGACAAATAAAAGAAATAAGTGATGTCTATAAAGGAAAAAAAAGTAAAAAATCCTTGTTTGTAGGTTATAAATAGAAAATTCTATGGAATCTACCAAAAAAAAAAAAAAAGCCATTAGGTGTAATAAGTAAGTTCAGTTAAATTCTGGGATACAAGTTCAATATGCAAAAAAAAAAAAAAAAAATCAACTGTATTTCCATCCAACCTGAAAATGAAATTAATAAGAAAGCAATTCCATTTACATCATTTTAAAAAAGGAAATACTCAGAGATAAATCCGATAAAAAATGTGGAAGACCGATACACTGAAAATGACAAGACACTGCTGAGAGAAATTAAAGGAGACTCAAAAACTGGAGAAAAAATCATATTCATGAATTGAAGATTCAATATTGTGAAAATGTCGATTATCTGCAAATTGACCTATAGATTCAATGAAATCCCAATCAAAATCCCAGCAAGCTTTTTTGTAGAAAGTGAAAGGCTAATTTAAAAATTGATATGGAAATACAAAGGACCCAGAAGAGGCAAAAGAACTTTGAAAAAGAAGAGCAAAGGGGCGCCTGGGTGGTTCAGTCATTAAGCCTCTGCCTTCAGCTCAGGTCATGATCTCAGGGTCCTGCGATGGAGCCCCGCATTGGGCTCCCTGCTCAGCGGGAAGCAGGCTTCTCGCTCTCCCACTCCCCCTGCTTGTGTTCCCTCTCTCTGTCAAATAAATAAATAAATAAAATCTTAAAAAAAAAAAAAAGAAAAAGAAGAGCAAAGCTCAAGGATTTGTACTACCTTACTTTAAGACATATAGTATAGTAATTAAGGGTATAGTAATTAAGAAAACAAGTAGTGAAATAAAGATAAACAAATAGATCATTGAACAAAATAAAATGTCCAAAAATAGACCTTCACATATATGGTCAATAGATTTCCAACAAAAATGCAAGGTAATTCAGTGAAGAAAGCATAGACTTTTTTAATCACAATGCTAGAACACTGGGATATGTATATGCAAAAAAAAAAAAAAAAGAAAAAAGAAAAGGACTTCAACACATACCTCTCACCATACACTAAAATAAACTCAAAATGGATTATATACTTAAATGTAAAACCTAAAATTACAAAATGTCTAGAAAATATAGAATATCTATGTGACCTGAGATTAGGCAAATATTCTTTAAATAGGACACCAAATTCATAAAAGAAAAAATTCTAAGTTGGAATTCATCAAAATTAAGAACTTCTGCTTTTGGGGGCGCCTGGGTGGCTCAGTCGTTAAGCGTCTGCCTTCAGCTCAGGTCATGATCCCAGAGTCCTGGGATTGAGCCCCGCATCGGGCTCCCTGCTCAGCGGGAAGCCTGCTTCCCCCTCTCCCACTCCCCCTGCTTGTGTTCCCTCTCTCGCTATGTCTCTATCTGTCAAATAAATAAATAGAATCTTTAAAAAAAAAAAAAAAAAAAAAAAAAAGAACTTCTGCTTTTGAAAGACTATTAAAGAGAATGAAAAGACAAACCACAGACTAGGAGAAAGTATTTGCAAACAACATATATGATAAAGGACTTACCATCCAAAATATATACTCTCAAAACTCAGAAAACATACAGTTTAATAAAAAATGAGCCAAATATTTAAACAGACATTTTATCAAAGAAGATAAATAGATGCCAAATAAGTACATGAGGAGATGCTCAACATCATTAGTCATTAGGATTATGCAATTCAAAACCACAATAAGGTGCCACTAGACACTTATGTCCAAAATCAAAACAAGACTACTGACCATATTAAGGGCTGGAAAGGATGTGGAGCAACTGAAACTCTCATACACTGCTGGTGGGAAGATAAAAATTATAATCCTACCTTAGAAAACAATTTGATAGGGTCTTTAAAATAAGTTAAAACATATACCTATCAAATAGTCCAGTACATTATACTCCTAAGTATTTAATCATGAAAAATGAAAACATAACCATGAAAATGAAAACATATGTCCATACAGTTATTTGTGCATGAATGTTTGTAGCAACTTTATTAGTAATATCCAAAAACTGCAAATAACCCAAATATCCATCAATAAGTTAATGCATAAACAAATGGTGGTGTATCCATACAGTGGAATACTATTCAGCAATAAAAGTGAATGAACCACTGATACATACAACACCACGGCTAAGTCTCAAAATAATTATTCTGAGTTAAATAAGCCAGACAAAAAAGAATAGATACTATAAGATTCCATTTATATAAAGTCCTAGAAAATGTAAACCAAACAATGACAGAAAGCAGATTCAGTAGGGGCAGGGTGGAAGGGAGGCATTACAAAGGGGCACAAGAAAATGGTTGGGGATGACGGATAAGCTTATTATCTTGATTGTGATGATGGTTTCACAGGTATATACAAATGTCAAATTTTATCAAAGTATGTACTCTAATATGTGTAATTCATTGTATGTCAGTTATACCTTCATAAAGTTGTTGCAGAATAAATTAAACACTACTCCCAGAGGCATTTTGGTAGCTTGAGTAGCCAAAATCCTAGGCTTGCCCCTACTACTTCATCCAGTTATTTATATTGATCTTGTGCCTAAAGGAATAATGAGTAGCACACTGAGGAGATCTAAATGACAGGCAGACAGAAAATGCCATTAACTGGCACATCAACTAAATACTATGCAGTGAAATAAACAGAAGAATTATTTAAAATTTCTATAGAAAAAAATTAATCAGCAGAACACAAATGATTTTTCTTAGTTTTGTTTCAATAAAATATAGTAAAAATTTACAGATACCTACCTCTTTGGATAATCTTGTGAAGACATCTCCTCCCCTGAGAAAATCCAGTATTAAATAGAGCTTCCCTTCAGTCTGAAAGGCTAATTATAAATTAGAATGTAGTAACAGAACATTAACAGAATCTTAAAGCCTTAACGACCTTAGTATAATTTTTAATTAATATATATGTTTAGAGTTTTATCATTAAACACTATAAAGGAATTAAGCATTTATTCACATGGTCCAATGGATAACTATCTCAAAATTGAACTTAGTGCTGAAATAGCTATAAATCCCTTCCTAGAACATAATCAACTTTACATGTGGTTTTACACAGAAACTTCTACCGCCATTGTTGTCCTGATTTATGGTGCATCATGCTCTACTCCAAACTGCTTGAACTCCACCTCCCTACCTACTGAAAATCTACTAATTCTTTCAAGCTCAACAAAAATGCCACCTCCTCCATCAAGCTTTCCTCTATTAAGGATTTCTCTCTTTTCACAATTTCATAGCATCCTTACCCTCTTCTCCAAAAGAATTACTTGCTACTACTTTTGAGATCTCACTGTTCCTTATTTATGTCTCTCTTATGGCACTTACTCCATTTTTATTTGTACAATTAATTTGTTTACATGTCTGCGTTCCAATAGATTAGAAGTTTTTTGAGTCAGAGATTGTTTCACCTCTAGAGCCTACTTCATTCAATAGAGCATTTTGCACCAATTGGTATTTACTGATTAATGTAATGTACTCCTGGTGATTCAAGGAAGTGGGACTTTAGATATTACTATTTTCCATTTAGGATAACAAGGAGTGAAAGAATAATGGGTGTGAATTTTTTGAGGATTTTTTAAAATAATTTAGTATATACTTTAATGCATTATTTTTCAAAATTTCCTAAGAATAAAATCAATAGCTGCTACTTTTTTAAATCTTGAAAACTTAGTGATATCAGAGACTATATCAGTGATTTAATGATGTATATATCTTTGAATTCTCCAGGAAAGCCAAACTGCACAATCTCATGTATCCATAAATTATCAATGGAGCCATGATTCAAACTCAGCACTGTGTGACTCCAAACTCATGTTCTTTCCATTATATTTACTGCTTCTTTTTGGTATTCCTCTTCCCCCAAATAAAAGAAAGAATAACTCAAATGGACTAATATAACTACATGGTCCTCTTCAATACAGCTAGGAAATAAATTAATAAGCTCATTATGAACATGTAAGAGGAACACATCCAAACATCAGATGTTTTGAATAAATTATCACAGTTTATAGCCTCAGATCATTAAAGGTACAGCCTAGCGGAGTAAAGAAATACTACCAGACAAGTAATCAGAAGACACTATCTTATTACCTTAGACAAATTAACCAACAGATAAAGAAAATACAATTCAAAATTGGATATTGATTCTTATTCTTATTTCAGATAAATATATTTTACATAGTTGAATGTATTAAATAATTTTGAAGTATTTATTTCCTGTTATGTTATTGTTTGAAGGGAAATCTTAATTCTCTAATTCCATAAATTAAAACAAACAAACATGACATACCATAGTGTAATTTGACAATAAATGGATGATTTACTTCCACCAGTATATCCCTTTCCATCTTTGTCCGAACTCTGTCTCGAACTAAAAATTATAGAAAGGTAGAATATATTACTCTTCTATATAAAATTTCAGTAGAGATCCATCAATAATTCACCAAACAAAAATATGAAAATATAAGTGTGTAAGTGCTTAAATTTGCAATCTATATATTTCTAGACAGTAATTACCATATTCTTAGAAAGCCAACAAATTCAGTTTAGATCTAGATGGATTAAAGTGACATTAAGTAGGTATTTGGATAATATATATTTATTATGTATTGGTCTCCAATTTTCAAATGAGTTCAATGATTAAAACTGAGCACAGTGTTACTGCTATCAAAGCCTAGAAGATGGTGTAAGTGTATCCAGGTGGTTGTGCTTTTTCAATATGCAAAATCAACAAAGATGAAACAGAAAAAAAAATAAGAATCTTAAAAGAATATAGCTTACTAAAATAAGTCCACTTTATATTAAATAAAATGCGTCACTTTTTATACAATTAAATTTTTACCAGGGTACAGTCTAACTAAATTAGAGCATATGCCAATATCAAACCTAGAAATATCACTTACAGGCTAGAAAACTTACTAATGTTTAAAGGAATCTGAGTCTACTCAACTTATACAAACAATACACAGCATATTTCTTAAAACAAGCTTTATCAAATTCTATCTTAATAAGCTTTGTAATTTTCTACCTTTTAAAGAAGCCTTTTTTAACACCTTCATTGCATAGAGCTGCCCAGCATCAGGACCAGTCTTCTTTCGAACAAGAAAAACCTAACAGAGGATTTTTTTTTAAGTGAAATTCATATTTCAAGACATTCTTGCTATACACATTAGCACACATATATGTCCATGCATTTCCTCTAATTTTATAAAGATATACTTTTCTCTATAAATTATACTCTTAGTTAACTTTTCCTCAATTTCATTCATTTAGTAAATCACACTATCATACATACTACTGTAAGGAAAGAAAATTTTTAAAATAGATGACATGGTCATGACTTCAAGAAGTTTGTGATGTATGAAATAAGCAACATAATGAAAGGCAATTTGATCTAAGGGAACTACTTTTAAGAACCACGCACCTTTTTCTTGCCTTAATAAAGACCAAAGAATTGTGATGACTGCTAATTTGATACCTTCATTTCTACTTCCTTATTTGTCCATTTTAGAAGGTACCAGGCATTTTATTTTCTAGTAAGAAATCAGAGGCAATTATACCTGTCTGCCAGGTTGAACAATCAAGATGGTAAAGTATCACAGTAAACAAATTAAACTCTTTAAGATTACTGAGAAAACTTGAGTAATACTACCTCATATTTTCAAACTAAGATTATGACTCATTAAAAGTGGTTTTTAAAAAGCTTCAGTTATGAAAATAAATATGAATAGATTAAACTTTTATAGGAGTTATTTATTAGTAAAGGGCTGTTTCATTTTTAAAAATTAGTAAAATTTGCTCACTGCTGTGAAATAAATGCTACAGAAACTAAAACAACAACAACAACACAGTAGAACAGATCAATGAAACCAGGAGCTGCTTCCTTGAAAAATTAATAAAATTGATAAACCTCTAGCCAGACTTATCTAAAAGAGAAGAGAAAAGACCCAAGTAAAAAAAAAAATCACAAATGACAGAGGAGAAATAACAACCAACACCACAGAAATATAAACAATTATAACAGAATATTATGAAAAACTTTGCCAACAAATTGGACAATCTGGAAGAAATGGGTAAGTTCCTAGAAACATATAAGTTACAAAAACTAAAACAAGAAGTAGAAAACTTGAACAGAGCAATTACCAACAATGAAATTGAATCAGTAATTAAAAAACTCCCAACAACCCAAAGTCCAGAACCAGATGGCTTCAGAGGTGAATTCTAATAAATATTTAAAGAAGATATAATACGTATGCTTCTCAAACTATTCCAAAAAATACAAAAGGAAGGAAAACTTCCAAATTCATTCTATAAGGCCAGCATTACCCTGATCCCAAAACCAGATAAAGACACCACAAAAAGAGAACTACAGGCCAATATCACAGATAGACACAGATGCAAAAATTCTCACTAGAATACTAGCAAATGGAATCTACAACAGACTAAAAAAAAAAAAATCAGGAGTGCTTGGCTTGCTCAGTTGGTAGACCATGTGACCCTTGATTTCGGGGTTGTAAGTTTAAGCCCCACATTGGGTGTAGAGATTACTTAAAAACGAAATCTTAAAAATTTTTTTTTCACCACAACCAAGTGGGATTTATTCCTGGGTGGCAAGGGTGGTTCAATATTCATAAATCAATCAATATGATATATAACATTAATAAAAGAAAGGTTAAAAACAATGTGATCATTTCAAGATGCAGAAAAAGCATTTGACAAAGAACAGTATCCATTCATAATAAAAACCCCCAACAAGGTAGGATTAAAAAGAACATACCTTAAAATCATAAAGGTCATATATGAAAAACCCACAGCTATTACCATCCTCAATGGGGAAAAACTGAGAGTTTTCATCTACTGCCATGAACAAGACAGGAATCCACTCTCACCACTGTTATTTAATTTAGGACTGGGAGTCCTGGCCACAAGAATCAAACAACACAAAGAAATAAAAAGGCATCCAAATCAGCAAAAAATTCAAACTTTCATTATTTTCAGATGACATGAGCCCAAAAGCTCCACCAAAAAAATGCTAGAAAAACAAGTTCAGTAGAGTCGTAGGATACAAAATCAAAATATAGAAAACTGTTGCATATCTACACACCAATAATGAAGCAGCAGAAAGAGAAATCAAGGAATCAATCCCATTTACAATTGCACTAAAAACCATAAGATACCTAGGAATAAACCTAACCAAAGAGGTAAAGATCTCTTACTCTGAAAACTATGAAACATTGATGAAAGAAATTAAAGAGGACACAATGAAATGGAAAAACATTTTATTCTCATGGATTGGAAGAACAAATATTGTTAAAATGTCTATATTACCCAAAGCAATCTACACATTTAATGCAGTCTTTATCAAAATACCACCAGCATTTTTCACAAAGTTAGAACAAATAGTCCTAAAATTTGTATGGAACTACAATAGACCCTGAATAGCCAAAGGAATCTTGAAAAAGGAAAGCAAAGCTGGAGGCATCACAATTCTGGACTTTGTCAAGTTACATTACAAAGCTGTAGCGATCAAGACTTTATGGTACTGGGATAAAAACAGACACATAGATCAATGGAACAGAATAGAAAATCCAGAAATGAACCAACAACTCTATGATCAATTAATCTTCCACAAATCAGGAAGGAATATCTAATGGAAAAAAAAGACAATCTCTTCAACAAATGGTATTGGGAAAATTGGACAATAGCATGCATAAGAATGAAACTGGACTACTTTCTTACACCATACACAAAAATAAATTCAAAATGGATGAAAGACCTAAATATGAGACAGGAAACCATCAAAATCCTAGAGGAGAACATGGGCAGTAACCTCTTTGACATTATCCATAGCAACTTCTTACTAGATATGTCTCCTGAGGCAAGGGAAACAAAAGCAAAAATAAACTGTTGAGACTTCATCAAAATAAAAAGTTTCTGCATAGTGAAGGAAACAACAAAACTAAAAGGCAGCCAATAAAATGGAAAAGATATTTGTAAGGGATAGTATCCAAAGTATATAACCAACTTATAAAAATCAACACCCAAAAAAGATATAATCCAGTTAAGAAATGGGCAGAAGACATGAATAAACATTTTTCCAAAAAACACATCTAGATGGCCAACAGATACATGAAAAAAATGCTCAACATCACTCATCATCAGAGAAAGACAAATCAATACTACAATGAGACATCCCCTCACACCAGTCAGATTGGCTAAAATTAACAACACAGGAAACAGATGCTGTCAAGGATTTGGAGAAAGAGGAACCCTCTTACACTGTTGGTGGGAACACAAACTGGTGCAGCCACTCTGAAAAAGAGTATGGATGTTCATCAAAAAGTTAAAAATAGAACCTCCAGTTAAAGGTTAAAAATAGAATGATCCAGCAATTGCACTACTAGGTATTTACCTAAAGGATAAAAAAGTACTGATTTGAAGTGATACATGTGCCCCAATATTTATAGCAGCACTATCAACAATAGCCAAATTAAGGAAAGAGCCCAAATGTCCATCAACTGATGAATGGATAAAGAAGAGGTGGTATGTACATACAGTGGATTATTACTCAGCCATAAAACCAAATGAAATCTGGCCATTTGCAACGATGTGGATGGAGCTAGGGAGTATTATGCTAAGCGAAATAAGTTAGAGTAAGAAAAAAAAACATATGACTTCACTCATAAGTGGAATTTAAGACATAAAACAAATGGAAATAGAGGGGGAAAAAGAAAGAAAAATCAAGAAACAGACTCTTAAACAATAGAGACCAAAGTGCTGATTACCAGAGGGGAGGTGGACAGGGGAATAGGTTAAATAGGTGACAGGGATTAAGGAGGGCATTTGTTGTGCTGAGCACTGGGTGTTGTATGTAAGTTTGAATCAGTAAATTCTACACCTGAAACTGATATCACACTGTATGTTAACTAACAGGAATTTAAATAAAAAACTTGAGGTAAAAAGACCCAAAAGGAACAAAAAACAGAATGACCAATTGAATTTCCACTAAAAAAGTATCTAGAACACCAAGTCCCCTCTTTACCTCACTCCGTGGATGGCACCCTTGTTTATTCGTTATTCTCACCCCTAAAGAAGTTTGAGGTTCTTCTCTGGAGAGGTCTCTGAAATGCAGGATGCCAAAACAAACCCTAACCCTAACCTTAGCCCTGTGCCTATACCTAACTCTATCCCTTACCAATAACTACTAAACTCTACCACTAAACTAGTTCTAACCTTAAACCTAACCTCTGGAGAGGTATCTGAACTGCAGGAAAGGAGGGACATAGCCTCATTCTAACCATAACCCTAGCTCTAAATCTAATCCTAACTGAAATCCTAACCCCTAACTGCTAACCACTAAACCCCAACCCTAACTCTAATCCTAAACAGATCACTCTGGAGAGGTCTCTGAACTGCAAGATAATAGGCACATTCCTTCACCCTAGGCCCAACTCTAACCCTAGCCCTTACATTAGTCTTAAACTGAACCATAATCCTTGATCTGAGGAAAAAGAAAATTTGGTTCATAGATACAATGGAATATTACTCAGCCATAAAAAATGAAATCTTACAATTTGCAAAGACGTGGATCAAGGTAGAGAGTATTATTCTAAGTGAAAACCTAACACTAACCCAAACACTAACCCTAACCCCTAACCCCAACCATGCCCTAACCTTAACCCTAAAGTTACCTCCCTGGAGAGGTCATTGAACTGCAGGATAATAGGCCCTAATCCTAACCCTTATTCTGGCCCTAAACCAAACCCTAATCTTAGATGTGAAAAAAAAAAGATTTGATACACACGCACACACACACACACACACACACACACACACAAACAAACACCATGGAATATTATGCAGCCATTAAAAAGAATGAAGTCTTGCCATTTGCAAGGACATGGAAGAAGCTAGAGAGTAGTATTCTTAGTAAAATTAGTCTGTCAGAGAAAGACAAATACCATATGACTTCACTAAGAGATGGAACTTAAGAAACAACATAAACAAGCAAATGGAAAAAAAAGAGAGGCAAACCAAGAAACAGACTCTTAAATATAGAGAACAAACTGATGGTTACCAGAGGGGAGGTGGGTGGGAGGATGGGTAAAATAGGTGATGGGGATTAAGGAGTGCACTTGTAATGAGCACCAGGTATTGTAAGGGAGTGTTGAATTACTACATTGTACACCAGAATCTAATATTACACTATATTTTAACTAACTGGAATCAAAATAAAAACTTTAAAAAAAGAAAAAAATCAGATTAATTGAATTGCCACAACACACACACACACACACACACACAAAGCTTCAGCTAAACAAATGGCATTAACCCTAAGCACCAGACTCATAAGTTTCAGATACCCAGTTTCCTTTTTCCTAATCAATATCATGTGACCAATATAACGACAATAAAAGGAGTGAAGTCATTTCATGAATGATGACTCCACCACAAGGAGGAGAACTATTTTTATCAGACTCATAAAGGAAAGCAGTTCTCAATCCTTTTGGTCTCAGGAATTTTTTACAATCTTAAAAATTAGTGAAGACTCCAAAGAGTTTTTGGAGTTTTTTGTGGGTAATATCTATTGATATTTACCATATTAGAAATTAAAACAGAGAGGGGCCTGGGTGGCTCAGTTGGTTAAGCATCTGCCTTTGGCTCAGGTCATGATCCCAGGGTCCTGGGATCGAGCCCCACATCAGGCTCCCTGCTCAGCAGGGAGTCTGCTTCTCCCTCTCCCTCTGCCTCTCTCCCCAGCTTGTACTTTCTCTCTCAAATAAATAAATAAAATCTTTTAAAAAGAAGAAATTAAAACAGAGAAAAACATCTATGTATTGATTCATTAAAAATAATAAACTTGTTACATGTGAACATAAATATTTTTCTAAAGATAACTATATTTTCCAAAGCAAAAAAAAAAAATGTGAAAAGTGACAATAATAAACATTTTTGCAAATCTCTAATACCTGACTTAACAGAAAAGAGTTGGATTCTTGTATCTGCTTCTACATTCAATCTGTTGCAATTAAGTTGTTTCGCTTGAAGTAGAGAAAGAAAATCAGGCCTCACACAGATATGTATACAGAAAAGGGAGGAGTATTTTAATAGCTTTTTCATATAATTGTGCTTATTCTTCTTTCATATGACAGAAGAACTTAAAAAGTGTCAGTTTCTTAAAGGTTGGTTACAATAGAGAATCTGAAACCATATAAATTAACTGTCCATATTCTGTTACATAATAATCCATTGGTCTACCTTACACTTCGAATGGATTTTGTACTATCTGATTTGATATCAGTGTTGGTAATCTCAAAAATATTGCTTCACTGAGTTATGCAAATCTTCCAAATGTTGAATAGCAGTGATCTCATCAGAAAAGTTTTTTTGAGTATTAAGATGTCAAGCTCACAGTGTCAAATAAAAATTTTCCAAAGCTAATTTTTTGCTTCAAAGCTCAAATTTTATCACTGACAAAAATATTGTCAGTTGTTTCCATGAAATAACAGGATCCCTTCCATTCATTTTTGAGGAAACATCTACCAAATACCCAAGTTTAAGTAACCATAGTTTGTCAATCATTCTTTTTTTTAAAGATTTTACTTATTTGAGAGAGAGAGAGAGAGAGAGAGGAAGAGCATAAAGGGAGAGTGAGAGAGAGAGAAGCAATCTCCCCACTGAGCAGAGAGCCTATCGTGGGACTCGATCCCAGGACCCTGAGATCATGACCTGAGCCGAAGGCAGACGCTTAACCGACTGAACCACCCAGGTTCCCTGTCAATCATTCTTTCAAGTAAAATGGTGTTCTATGGAAAAAGTGGCTAGTTCAGCTTACAACTCAAAAAATCACACAAGTGCTTTGTTTTGATGGTATGCAGCTTCTGGTATACAGCTAAAGTTCTTTATATGTACTTCTCATTTCATCACACCACATTAAAAAGAAGTGTACTCAAGGGTTGGGATTTGAGAAATTTAATAATTGTTAACACCTCATCAAGGACATTTTGAAGTAAAACTTGCATTTTTTTAAACTGCCAAGTATGTAGCAATGAGTACAATGACTACTGACATAATTTGTAGTCACTGCTTTGGTTGTGCCAAGGTGTCAGAAGTTTTACAAATAGTATCTTAGTATTATTATAAAATAGTTTTGACCTTGAGGACCCCATGAAAGTGTCTTATGGATGCCCAAGAGTAGACAGACCACACATTGAGAACTACTGTTCTAAAACACAGCCCTTAGTAGGGATGAAAAGAATGGAATATAGAGGGCAAAAAGAAGCAAAGAAGAAAGAAAAAAAAATGGTCCAGACATTCAGGAAGACACTTGCACAAAGCAATCACTTTTTCCCTAGCTCTTCTAATACTCACTAGTATCCTAATATGGCATCTAATAGAAGCCATCATTTATAGTCTAGAGAAATAATTGTTTATTTGTTCATCACCTGATTTGTTCTTTTCAGATCTTAGATGGACTGAACTAGCATAAGAAAATATCCTCTCTGCTCTCTTCCCATGATCAACTATAGAAGAAGTTGCATGGCTTCAAACTACTGTATCTAAAAACATATCTATCTTGTTCAAAGAGGTTTCTTTTCAGTCACACTAATCCAATTCTTGGAAACAGTTCAGAAATGAGTGAGTGAGTTACTCCAATATACCTCTTTTGGTCACATGGACTTCTATACTTTCCATTAATAAGTACTCCATAAGTATTTGTTCACGTGAACTTAAAGATCACACAGCTTTAACATTGATTGAAGAGAAAAAACTGTAAGAAATTTTAAGATGTAAACATTTATAAAACTATCTCTTGAAAATGACTCAAGAGGGCAAGGGTTTAGTATTTTCAAAAATTCATTTTTAGGGGCAGCTGGGTGGCTCATTCAGTTGAGCATCTGACTTGGTTTCAGCTCAGGTCACGATCTCATGGGTGGTGGGATCGAGCTCTGGGTCTGGCTCTGCAGTCAGCAGGGAGTCTGCTTGAAATTCTCTCCCTCTTCCCCTCCCTCCACTTGTGTGCATGCACGTGCATGTGCTCTCTCTCTCTCAAATAAATAAATCTTTTAAAAATTTCATTTTTAAGTCCTATACTGTATTATCACATAAGTAAAAAAATTATAATCCACGAATGTTAAAAGGTATGTGTTGTATAAATATTATTTGGCATGTGAAATACAAGGAAAGCTAGTCTGACAATTTCAGACATATTTTCATGTGTTTTATTTGATGTGTTTTAAAATAATTAATATAAGCTGTTTGGTATACTACATTTCAATCCATATATTAATGATCATTAATAGCATTATACTTGTTGTGTTCAGTACAGAATTTTATATGCTTATTTCATGAGATAATGCAAGCTTCTTTGAAATACAACTTTAAAATGATTTTAATAGTGTTTTCCCCTATTAAATATGCTACAAAAATATCTAATTGCAAGGCTTTATATAGGCCATAATTCTATTTATTGCATTTTAACAATGGAACTTTTGCAGACAACTAAATAAGGCCGCAGCCCAAAGTTTCTTGGAATTTCTCCTACACTTTGATTTGCAGCTTTGGCCAAATTCCTGCATAGGTTCAGCATATAACAAGTCACATCTACCCAATGTCCATGCAAATGTTGTAGTACTAACAAGCATGTAGGTTCACATCCTAGGAAAAAAAAAATAAGCCACCTCCTTAATATTTCTTTGGTTGATGAACTGCATGAAGATCATTACTTTGTATTTTAGTATTACAAATTTTAAAAAGTCTTCTATGATATCCTTGTTAAACTGAAGTTCCTGCACAAAGCTGAGTATTTCCTGAATTTAAGGACTACATTGACAACTTGTCCACATGTTGCTATATTTAATGTGAAGATGTTATTGAAGACATTACATTATGTTATATTGTAGTCTATGAATCCCCATGAGAAAAAAAAAATTGTTCTGGTCTGTTAGATCTGTTTACAACCTTAAAGATACTGTCATAATCATGCAATTAAAAGTATCAACTTCTTTATAATGGCTGCCAGAAATTTTAAGTCTTCATTTTGGTCCCACTTCTAGGAGACTCATAGGCTTTTATGTCATTTGTAAACAACAAGATTATATCACTGGCTTCATCTAATCTTTCCTGCTGTAATCATCTCAACTTATTTTTAACTTTATTTTATTTGGTATTCATCTATGAAAACCTTAAATCATTTCTGGAGCAAAGCTGGATATAAATAAATATATATATGAATAGATATATACATCAAATGAAAAAGCAATGATTTTAATGGCTTGAAATGTTTGCCTGGTGAAATTTTAAAGTTGATATTTAAGCATTTATACATTTGGGATATAAAAGAACTGCATCTCTGTTCCTCTAAAATTAACATCATAAAAATACAATGTAAAATAATTAAGAGAATATTGTATTTTAAGAAATTTGAAAAAAACATATAGGTATGCAGAATGCACATGCCTACTCTACAGGTCAGTTCTATAAGCACACCCCACACACACAATCTTTTAAAGTTTTATTCTCCCCAGTACAAGTATTCAGGTCTTATCTCCTTGTCTTCATATACCTCCTGTACCAATTTACTATCAAACCATAATCTACCATAGTTTGTCTTTGTTGTGACCTGAAAACATTTCTCTGTATTTAATATGTTACATTCTATACCACATAGATATCAGATTACTTTAAGACAATGTCAATTTTATATTCACTAATACTGCTTTTATAAATGTGCACATACTGGGTGTTCAATAAATATCTTTCTTTTAAAATGATTCAGATCATAATAATCACCATTCAGTTACCCCACTTTTCCCTTTTGAAACTAAATATTAGACACCCTCAAATTAGTAGCTTCACTTTATCTTTCTCCCCTTACATTGTTGTTGTTGTTGTTGTTTTCTTAAGGGCTGTTAATTACTGTGTGTGTACAGTAACTTTCATGTCTTGGATGTTATTAGCTGTACAAACGTCAAGAACCAGACCTACACACTTCTGAGAATCTTATGGCAGTAAGCACTTAATAAACAGTTTCAGTGATTTCAGAGTTAATCTTTCTCAATTTTGCTCTCTCCCTTGAAATTTAAGCTCCTTGAAGGCAGGAGTTTCACATCATCCATATGTCACCCAGTACCTGCCCCTGCTGTAATTTATATACATACTGCTTTAACAGATAATAGGTGAATTCATGCACTCATATATGAATTGGTAATACATTCTGACATTTGTGATAGAGCTAAGGAATATAGATAAAATCACTAGGAAAGAGCAAGCTGCGATCATGCCAGCATATGAATAGAGAAAAAAGGAAGACTTTAAAAAAAAAAATCAAACTACTTTGATTTAGGCAGTTAATAAATAGCATCCTATATTTTGTCCTAAAAAATGAGTGAACCCATGGTACTGGAAAACACTGATTATTATACATAAGTATAAAGAAATGGGACTAAAAGTACAACAGAAATAAAAAGAGTAAAATTAGAGAGTTACCTTTGTGTGTATCCTTTGACAAATTTAGAAATGGCATATTTTCCAAATTTCTATCTATATGTATATTATTTTGGCTAAATGTTCAGAAGAGAAAAAAATGTGGAATAAAACATTTATTACCTTTCCAAAGGATCCCTGACCAAGAACCTTGAGCAACTCAAACTGTGCAGGATCGGCCTTCTCATATCCTTCCTTAACATGATGAGTAATAGGGATTTCTTTAACAACACCTGCATCCTGTAAAAAGAAATCCAAATAACACTCAAATCCAGTTGCAACATCTAATGATTAGCTCAATTTAGAACCAGAAATCACACCAGAAATTAACTGACTATCGAACCCTTTCACCTTAACACAGAGTTTTATGAGCTACTAGTATATTCACTTCCCTATTTTCTAACACATAGAGATACACCACCACCCCTATTATATAACTGCATGTAAATATAAGCACATAAAATCTATGCTTCAGGATTCCCTTCCAACTAGGTAGTGACAAAAGAAAAACATCAAAAACTAACAGTTTTAAGGCCCTCACTGGAGGGGTGCCTGACCGGCTCAGTCGGTTGAGCATGCAATTCTTAATGTTTGTAGAGCATGTGATTTGATCTCAGGGTCATGAGTTCAAGGCCCACATTGGGTGTAGAGCCTACTTAAAAAACAAAACAAAAGACCCTCCCTGGAGTATGAATTATGAGAATAGAGTAACTAGAGAAAGTCAAGAGACAGATAAAACCTTGTAAATTATAGGGCATGGCAAAATATGTGAGCTTCAAAAGTTCTCTGAAATGGAATTTCAGTAGCCTTTTAAGTAGTGATATATAAATGTTTAAATGTCCAACTAGCTACATCATTGAAAAGAAAAACTGGCTATAGGCAAACAAAATCTGCAAAGCCCAAACACATGTTTCCAGGCCATGACCCTATTTTTATTGAAACTTTGCATATAAATTATATGCCAGATTTCCTACAACCTGGGTCAGGCAGAAAAGAAGCCACCCAGGGAGTGTTCCTGCTTTTTGATGTAGGACTCTATTCAGCTGTGAAGATTATACTCAAGTGAGGTGTAATTCTAGTCCCTAGAGAAGCACAGTAGCTAGGATGAAAAAAACCTCAAATGTATTACATATCACAAAATAACAAGAGCTGGGATATAGTATCTAACATTCTAACTATAGAGGAAATAATTGAGGCCCACAGAGTTGAAGTTCACATGACCACTTAATCACAATGTCTAGAAGTCTTGGTAGCTTTCCAGAACACCATATTAAATTCTGGTCTGGATGGCAAAAAATATTCTCAATCAATTCATGCATTAATTGATTGATTAATAAATAGTGACTATGGCCCAAGTGGGTGTGAGCAGAATCCCAAGTAAACTAGACTTCACGGCAGCTATTAAAATAACTTCCATGTTACACAAATAGTCAAACATTCACTCTCTCATGAGGGTAGGCAAAGGAATTTTAGCTTTAGGTATCTGTAATCACTAATCAGCCAGAAATGACGAATCAGCTCTAAAAGTATGTCCACGGATGTTTGTTTTACATTAAAATAGTATTTCAGCAGACTGCTAAGTAGATATGAGAGTGACTTTCCCAAAAAAAGTCAAAAACTTTTTTTAATGGAAATGCATATGCTTTGTAGCTACCATCCTGGGATTAAAGTACAGCATATCTGTATGCACCTTTGCAATAGAATATGTGTATAACAAAAGCAGTATCACTGTATACTCTTAATATTATGGTTAACTGAGTTTTCACCACATACTATGAATATACTACTGGTCTTCAGAGCATATAATAAAAACACGTATTGGAATTTTTCTCCACCTGAAAGAACACTAGTAGAAGAGTCAGTAGACTAAGTTTTGCTCCTAGCTCTGCCATACATAAGATAAGCAGCCTTGGCCAAATCACAAACTATTCTTCTTCACTGTTCTCACATGACAAACAGGTTATATCAGATGGGTCTTTAAGGTTCTCCACAAGTCTGTGATTCTATGTTGAACACAGTACAGCATTTTTACGTTTAAGTACTTTAGTTTCTGCCATTTAAGATCATCATTATAAACATGGGTCATGATGACATTAGGTTTTTAAAAATGTTCAGAGCTAGGAAAAAACTGTACTCTATTCTAGTTACTATCACCAAGGAAACAACTATACTCTAGTTAGTTTCACCAAACCTAAGAATGTCTTCCAAATGAAAGTGTCTGCCCAATGCCTCTTCTCTTAATTAAAATCCACAGATGCCCGTCTTTCAAAAATATAACATACCTTTCAATTTTTGGCAGCATTACCATAAAAAGTTTCCAACATGAAAATACTACTAGATTAGAAAAGACCACTTTTCCCAGTGGATTGCCCCCATAAAATATTGTTACACTGTGTCCTAATAACTCATTAACTTGTCTTTCTCTCCCACTAGACTGTGAGCTTCCTGAATGCAGGTATTATCACATTCATTTCTGCATTCCTAAGGCTTACCACAATACTTGTTTGATTTTATGGGAGCAGACAGCCATAGAAATTGACGCAATTTCATAAAAAGGGAATGAAGGAAAACTTGTTTTAATTTATATATATATACATATAAATTATGGGCTCCTGGTATATTCACTATATATAGTATATATTATGGTACAATAATACCATACAATACCATACAATAATATTTGTTTTTATTTATTTGGTATTTATTATGGTATAATAATAATTTGGTATTCATTATGGTATAATAATACCATATAATACCATACAATACTTGTTTTAATTTATGTATATATAAATTATTAAATATATATAAATATGTATATATAAATTATGGGCTACTGGTATATTCACTATAATATATAGTATTTATTATTTTTTAGTATAGTTGACATACAATTTACATTACTTTCAGGTGTACAAGGTAGTGATTCAACCATCCTATATGATATCCTATGCTCATCACAAGTGTAGCTACTATCTGTCACCATACAACGCTATTACGATACCAGTGACTATATTCCCTAATGCTGTAGCTCTTATTCCCATGACTTATTCATTCTGTAACTGGAAGCCTGTATCTACCAATTCACTTCATCCATTTTGCCCATCTTCCAGTTTCCCTTCCCTCTGGCAACCATCAGCTTATTCTCAATTGTAAAAAGAAAGATTTTAAAGATAAATTAACTAGTAAAAAAAAAAAAAAACCCTCAAAATTATTTTTAAATGCCTTGAAAAGAAGGAGAAAAATACTTATCCAGAATGATTTTTTTTTAATATATAAAGGAAATAGGGAAACAGGAATTCATTCTGGATAATGGAATTGTGTCAGTTTTGAACAGAACTGACTTTATTTCCAAATTTAATGAAATAAGCATTTTTTTTTCCTTAGAGTGTGAGGAATATAAACATTTTTCCAGATTATTCATGGTCAGTATTTTTATTAGACTGTGTTGTACTCAACATAAATGAAGGGCATAATGACTCCAGAATCTGTACTTTTAAAAAATGCTGATATTAACTTACTGATTGGTCATCTGTCTTCTCTATTAAAAACATATGGTCCTGGGCACCTGGGTGGCTCAGTTGGTTAAGCGACTGCCTTCGGCTCAGGTCATGATCCTGGAGTCCCGGGATCGAGTCCCGCATCGGGCTCCCTGCTGAACAGGGAGCCTGCTTCTCCCTCTGACCCTCCCCCCTCTCATGCTCTCTCTATCTCATTCTCTCTCTCAAATAAATAAATAAAATCTTAAAAAAAAAAACATACGGTCCTAAGCAAACAACTATTATGCATTACATTACTAAATTATGGCCAGTTTGCCTTGAAGTAAACAGTAGTTTACAATGCCCTAGCTGCAAATAAAAATCACTAGTAAAATAAATATTTATTTAATATATATGTTTGAGTCCCACCCTCAAAGATTATGGTTCAGTAGAACTAGGGTGAGACCTAGCATTTTTTAAAACCTCCCCAGATGATTCTGATACATGCTCAGGATTGAACAGTACTATTTAGGTGCTTCTAAGATACAGTTATATAGGTATATAAATATAGATATCTACACAAATACACACACACACATACACACAGCTACTTATTACAGAAGTGTTTTATAATTTGCATGTGCTCTTTTTTTTTTTTTTTTTTTTTTTTACTGCCAAATTATCTGATACTCTCTGTGTCATAATTTCCAATATTGGTCTTTCTTATTTCATCTTCTCCCCAACCCATTCTTGCCTATTGCCTAACATTTCTCAGCTTCTCCAAGGCTATACTTATTGATGTTTACTATTAAAACATTTTTTTGTCAACTGCAGCCCTCCTTCCTTCCTCTACTTCACTTTCTTCTGGTTCTGCAACATTCCAAAGCTTTAGACTGGCAGCATTCTAGCCTGAAATAAGATAGTAATGTACCTATCAGCAATCCATTTGTTTTCTCCTAAGAGTGAATCATCTTCAAAAAATTTTCTCTATCTTGGTATAATAAAGTTGTGATATATTACATAATCTTCCCATATATACCGCCTTTTATCTTTAATTATTCACTCATTCAGAAAAATCAACAGCATTCATGGAGCACATGCTATGTATTAGGCACTGTGCTACCCACTGGGGACACAGAGATAAAATTTGGAGTTGAGGATAACAAATTTTGTCAGATATATCACTTCCCTTAATGAAACAAAAAGGTACACAATATGTTAATGGGATGAACTGTTTCCCCTCAAAATTCATGTGCTGAAGTCTCAACCCCCAGTACCCTGTTCGGAGACAGGGCCTTAAAAAAGGTAATTCAGGTAAAATAAGGTCATTAGGATGGACCCTTATCAAATATGACTGCTGTTCTTACAAGAAGAGGAGATTAAGACATAGATACACACAGAAGAAAAAGCATGTGAAAGCACAGGGAGAAGACAACCATCTACAAGCCAAGGAAAGAGGCCTCAGAAGAAACCAACTTTGCCAACATCTTGATCTTGAACTTCTAGCCTCCAGAATTGTCAGAAAATAAATTTGTTGTTTAAGTTACTTAGTCTGTGGTACCTAGCTATGGCAGCCCTAGCAAACTTATACATAGTACCTGATCATAGTTGATCTCTGTAAAGAAAGTCGCTACTGTGAAATTAAAATCTAATAACTTTGAAATAGGAACCACTGTTCTTTTCAACACCATATGACAAATCTGAGACAAGGATGATTGTGAGTTTGTGGGTTTTTTTGGAATATCATAGTAATTGTTGATAAATATAAAAATTATGAAGGCTCAATCACAACTAAAATAGTATGCTCTGACCTCTACACTCTGTGATCATCTTTTTAATTCAGGGGCCCAACAAGGCTATAACACTGGGAAAATATACTGATAGAGTACAAAACAAACTGCCAAATACACTAATGCTTCAAACTTTTGATTAGCTGATTTGAAATCACCTGTTAATGAGAAAGAGAAGCTGAAGACAATCCATTAGGAAATCATACTATATATTGCTATTATGACTACTTCCTAGGACTATGGTACTGAACATAGATACCTCCAGAAAACAGGTCAAAACAAAATAAGAGGGATGGACCTAGAGAGTATAATGCTAAGTGAAGTAAGTCAGAGAAAGACAAATATCATATGATTTCGCTGATACATAGAATTAAGAAACAAAAGAAATGAGCAAAGGAGAAAAAAGAGAGAGAGAGAGAGAAGGAAGGGGGGAGAGAGAGAGAGAGAGAGAGAGAGAGAGAGAAGCCAAGAAACAGACTCTTAATTATTCAGAATAAACTGGTTATAGGAGGGAAGGTGGTGGGGCATAAGTGAAATAGATAATAGGGATAAAAGAGTGCACTTGTCATGATGAGCACTGGGTGATGTATGGAATTGTTGAATCACTATATTGTACACTTGAAACTAATATAACACTGTATGTTAACTATACTGGAATTAAAATAAAACTGAAAATAAAGAAGAGAAATTTTAAAGCATAATTGTTTGGGTTTTATGTAATAATGCAATATCCATCTGTTCAAACATTTGCTATATTTCTGGGTAGATAGGCCAGTTTGATCACCCAGAAATTCCAAGAGGATTTAGTTGTGGATTTGTTAAAATGTACATGAAAAGATCTGGGAAACAGCTTCATGTACTCTTCTCATGCAGTGAATAATCTAGGGTCATTGAAAATCAAGCTAAGTATCAGCCTACTTTGAAAGAGCGTTAATAGTAATAATAATGTAAATGTCAAGACACAACTAGGGTGAACAAAACACCTCAAATAATGTACATATTGGAAAGTAATTACAGAATATTTAGGTTAGGAAAATAGTATCAATTTGTCCTGACTGAAAACCAAACAAGGGTGGCAAGCTAGTTCCCATGTGGCTTGGATTATTCTATTTACTAGGATCAGCTCTTTAGTTCCCTCATCTATAAAATGGCAATAAAACCGACCCTATCTATTTCAGATCTGGGTGACAGAGTCAACTGAGAATTTTGAAAACCACAAAATGTCTATAAAAATTGAAGTTATTGAATTATTTATACTATTTATCTTTGCATCCCTTGTGGTATAGCATAACTACACCTTCTATTGGTTAGGCATCAATATTTAGATGAACAATAACTGTTTATCAAAGAGTTTTGCATATCTATAGGACAAGGGTTTGAATTTTTTCTTTTGCAGAAATTTTCCCTTTATCACATTATCACTATTTTTATACTGCATTATATTTTTTCAAGTTTTTCTTTAAATTCTAGTTAGTTAACATATATTGTAATACTGGTTTCAGGATTAGAATTTAATGATTCTTCACTTACATATAATACCCAGTGCTCATCACAAGTGCCCTCCTCAATACCCATCACCCATTTAGCCCATTGCCCTGCCCACCTCCCTCCATCAACCTTCAGTTTGTTCTCTATAGTTAAGAGTCTCTTATGATTTGCCTCCATTTTTTTTCTTCCACTTCTATATTCACCTGTTTTGTTTCTTAAATTCCACAGATGAGTGAAATCATATGGTATTTATCTTTCTCTGTTTTCACTTAGCATAATACACTCTACCACCATCAGTGTCATTGCAAATGTCAAGCTTCATTCATTTTATAGCTGAGTAATCTTCAGTGTATATATATACAACATCTTTATTCATTAATCAGTTGATGGACACACAGGTTCTTTCCACAATTTGCCTATTGTTGATAATGCTGCTGTAAACATCGGGGTACATGTGCCCTGCAGAATCAGCATTTCTGTATCTTTTGCATAAATACCTAATAGTGTGATTGCTGGGTCATAAGACAGTTATATTTTTAAATTTTTGAGGAACCTCTGTACTGTTTTCCAGAGTGGCTGCACCAGGTTGCATTCCCACCAACAGTATAGACGGTTGCGCTTTCTCCACATTCTCATCAACATTTGTTTTTTTCCTGTGTTGTTAATTTTAGCCATTCTGACAGGTGTGAGGTGGTATCTCATTGTAGTTTTGATTTGTCTTTCCCTGATGATGAGTGATGTTGAGCAACTTTTCATGTGTCTATTAGACATCTGTATGTCTTTGGAAAAAAGTCTATCCATGTATGTCTTCTGCCCATTTCTTAACTGGATTATTTGCTTTTTGGGTGTTGAGTGTGATAATTTCTTTTTTTTTTTTTTTAAGATTTTATTTATTTATTTGACAGAGAGAGAGAGAGACAGCGAGAGAGGGAACACAAGCAGGGGGAGTGGGAGAGGGAGAAGCAGGCTTCCTGCCGAGCAGGGAGCCCGATGCGGGGCTCGATCCCAGGACCCCGGGATCATGACCTGAGCCGAAGGCAGTTGCTCAACCAACTGAGCCACCCAGGTGCCCCAGAGTGTGATAATTTCTTTATAGATTTTGGATAATAACCCTTTATCAGATATATCATTTGCAAATATCTTCCCCCATTCTGTAGGCTGCCTTTTAGTTTCCTTCACTGTGCAGAAGTTTTATCTTGATGAAGTCCCAATAGTTCATTTTTACTTTTCTTTCCCTTTCCTCAAGAGAAATGTCCAGTAAGAAGCTGATACAGCTAATGTCAAAGAGGTTACTGCCTGTGTTCTTCTTCAGGATTTTTGTGGTATCCTGTCTCACATTAAGGTCTTTCATCTTTCATAAATTTTGAATTTATTTTTTGTATGGTGTAAGAAAGTAGTATAGTTTCATTCTTCTGAATGTGGCTGTCCAGTTTTCCCAACACAATTTGTTGAAGAGACTGTCTTTTTCCCATTGGATATTCTTTCCTGCTTTGTCGAAGATTAATTGACCATATAGTTGTGGGTGCACTTCTGGGTTTTCTGTTCTGTTCCATTGATCTATGTGTCTTTTTTTGTCCCAGTACCAGACAGTCTTGATGATGACAGATTTGTAATATAGCTTGAAGTCAGGCATTGTGATGTCCCAGCTTTGGTTTTCTTTCTCAACATTCCTCTGGCTATTCAGGGGCTTTTCCTGTTCCATACAAATTTCAAGATTGTCTGTTTCAGCTCTGTGAAAAATCCTGGTGGTATTTTGATAGGGATTGTATTAAATGTGTAGATTGCTTTGGGTAGTATAGACATTTTAACAATGTTTGTTCTTCCAATGAATGAGCATGGAATGTCTTTCCATTTCTTTGTGTCATCTTCAATTTTTTCATTAGAGTTTTATGGTTTTCAGAGTACCTTTCTTTTACCTCTTTGGTTAGGTTTATTCTTTGGTATCTTATGGTTTTTGGTGCAATTGTAAATGAGATCAATTCCTTGATTTCTCTTTCTGCTTCTTCATTATTGGTGTATAGAAATGCAAATGTACTTGATTTTCTATCCTGTGACTTTGATGAATTCATATATCAGTTCTAACAATTTTTTGATGGAGTCTTGGGGGTTTTCTACATAAAGTATTGTCATCTGCAAAGAGTGGAAGTTTGACTTTTCCTTGCTGATTTGAATGCCTTTTATTCCTTTTTGTTGTCTGATTGCTGAGGCTAGGACTTCCAGTACTATGTTAAATAACAATGGTGAGAGTGGACATCCTAGTGTTGTTCCTGACCGTAGTGGAAATGCTCTCAGTTTTTCACCACTGACAATGATATTACCTGTGTGTCTTTAATATATGGCCTTTAGGACGTTGAGGTATATTACCTATTCCCCTACTTCATTGAAGTTTTTTATCAAGAATGAATGCTATATTTTATCAAATGCTTTTTTCTGTATCTATTGAGAGGATCATATGGTTCTTGTCCTTTCTTTTATTAATGTGGTGTATCACATTGATTGATTTGTGAATACTGAACCACCTTGCAGCCAGATATAGATACCACTTGATTGCAGCAAATAATTCTTTTAATGTACTGTTAGATTCAATTTGTGAGTATCTTGTTCAGAATTTTTGCATCCATGTACATCAGGGATATTGTCCTATAAATCCCTTTAGTGGGATCTTTGCCTAGTTTTGGAATCAAGGTAATGCTGGTCTCAAAGAAAGAGTTTGGGAGTTTCCTGCAGGGCTGGTTTAGTGGTCATGAACTCCTTTAGTTTTTATCTGGGAAACTGTTTATATTTCCTTCTTTTCTGAATGGCAGCCTTGCTGGATAAAGTATTCTCGGCTGCATATATAATTTTTTCCCATTCAGCATGTTGAATCTATCATGCTACTCTCTCCTGGCCTGCCATGTTTCTGTGGAGAGATCTGCTGCTAACCTTATTTGTCTTCCCTTGTAAGTTGGGGACGTCTTTTTTGTCTAGTTCCTTTTAGGGTTTTACCTTTATCGCTGTATTTTGCAAATTTAACTATGATATATCTTAGTGTTAGTTTGTTTTGTTGATTTTGATGGGAGTTCTCTGTGCCTCTGGATTGGGATATCTGTTTCCTTCCCAAGATTAGGGAAGTTTTCAGCTCTAATTTCCTCAAATAAACCTTCTGCCCATTTTTCACTCTTCTTCTTCTGGGCCTCCTATGATATGAATGTTATTATGCTTCATATAGTTGCTGAGTTCCCTAAGTGTACATTAGTGATCCAATATTTTTCTTTCCCTCTTCTTTTCAGCTTCATTATTTTCCACAATTTTATCTTCTTTATCACTTATTTGTTCTTCTGATTGTTCCCTACTTGTGGTCATTATATCCAGTCAGTTTCACATCTCCATTATACCTTTTTTGTTTTTGTTTTTTTGTGTTTTTTTGGCTAGACTAGGTTTTAGGTCTTTTATCTCTGTGGTGAGGGACTCCTGGTGTTTTTCTCTAGCCAAGCTAGTATCCTTCTGACTGTTGTTTTAAATTCTGGTTCAGGCATATTACTTATATCTGTTTTGATGAGATCCCTATCCTTGACTTCTTGTTCTTTCTTTTGGGATGAATTCCTCCATTTTGACATTTTGTGTAGCTCTCTGTCTTCTCTGTGTTAGGAAAGTCTGTTACGTTTCCTGCTCCTGAGAGTAATGGCTATATTAAGAAGAGGTCGTATACTGTCCAGGACCTGGTTCTTCGGGAATTGTTTCTGGTGTATGCTGTGTGCACTCTGCTGTTGTGTTTTGGCTGCTCTTTTCCTCAGGTCATTCCCCTGCAAAGTTTCTCCTTGTCTGCAGTGGGGAGTGCTTGGACCTCGTCCACTGTGTAGCAAGTTTAAAACAGGTGTGTTTTAGTCTACTTGTTAAAAGAGGCTAGATCCTATTTCTCCTAGAGCTACAGCTTTGCAGCTCTCTGTGGTCAGTAGACTTGGTGCAATGGGGCAGTTTGTGCTGGTCATCTGGGGGTGGGGCCTGCTGATGCTCTGAGTCACAGGGACACTTGCCCCACTGTAACCAAGAAAAAAAAAAAAAGCACCTGGTGTAAGTGGGCAAGCTTCCACCCTGGGCATTGTGCTGCTCACTAAAGTACATCCTTGCTGATGGGCAGGGGTAAAAATTTTATCAGCCGACTCTCATCCCTGAAGAGGGGATTTCATGCCCACAGCTATTCAGGAAGCCCTCTCAGAAGAGCAAACAATCTCCCCTAGTTTGTCCCAGGCATCCCTCAGATCCCTATCTTTACCATCTGTGTCTGAGCCTTCTGCACACCAAGTGGCACAAAGCACCTGTGTTTTATCTCAGGCATGCCAGCTGGGTTTCAAAACTTCAAATTTTAGGGACATGGCACTGCATGGACCCATGCTGATCTTCTGGAGGATCGTCTCACTGAACTGTGGCTGGTGGGGTTTTTTTCCAGAAGGTCAGTCACAGGAACATGTAGGGGCTTAGAGTTTATGGTAAAGCACAGAAAAAAGCCAGCATCCAGGTTAGCTGCCCTCAGTAGGTGTCTCTGTTCCTATACTAATGAACAGACCAGCTCAATGGTGCCCCCGGACTCCTCTGTCCCTGGAGAGGCAGTGACACCTCTCCTAAATGCATTCAAAGAATGGGAACTGTCCCTCCTAGTGTGACTCAGAGGATCCTCAGACCACACTGTCCACTATTGGGCCTCTCCTCTCCTTCTCCACAGGAGCACCTCTATGCCCACCAGGCTCCACACTGGTGATGGCATAGACTTCTAAAACTTCAGACTTAGAGCTCTACTGCTTGTAAAATTTCTGATAATCAGCCCCTCTTGTTTTCCCCATCAATTGTTTCGGGGGAGTGTTTTTTTAAGCAATGCCCTGCATTTGTGTTCTTTCTCTTTCTCTCTCTCTCTCTCTCTCTCTCTCTCTCTTTCCCCTCTCCTTGATCAGGACCCCTTCCTTCTGTAGCACCATGATTCTTTTCTCCCCCAAATCACATCTCCACATTTCATACCCTCCACAATGTGGCCTCTTTTCTCTTTCTAGTTGTGCAGATTATTTTCTCAGCCCTCAGATCGATTTCCTGGATGTTCAGAATGATTTGATATTTATCTATCTGTGTTCAGGGATGAGGCAAGCATAGGGTCCCCCTACTACTCTGCCACCTTAACTTCCAAGGGTTCAAATTTTTTTTTAAAAATTCTAAATGAATAAAAAGCAGAAGTAAGGACCAACTTTGCAAGGGAAGAAAAATATTGAAGCACAGCAAGGATAAATGTCCAGAATGGAAGGAGAAGTAAAGGAAGGAAAAATCCACCCTATGAGAAGCAGGCACCCCAACTTAAGGGACTTCCTACATATAGCTACACATGAGTTTAAGTAAAACACACTTGTAATAGAATATTTCTTAAAGGATTATTAAGACAGACATATGTCAAGAGTGGTTTCTAAAATTAGATATGTAGGGCTTAAAAATATCAGTAAATCAGTTTTTTATGTACATTTTCAGTTAAATGTAACCTTTATATTTCTGGGTAATAAAAATATATATCAATTTAGAGACTAAACATGCTACTGATGTTGTACTAATGTAGTGAACAAAAATCTAATAGTTCACTGATTCTTCTTTTGAAATTCCTAAAACATCGGTAGCGTTAAAAATATGTATTTTATTTGAGGTAGTAATAGTCATTCCATACAAACTTTAAAAGTAAATATGAATGGATTCTAAACTACCAATATAAGACATCTCTACTTATTTTGAGAACATAAAATAATCAATTCATGTCAGTAATCTACTAAAGAAGAATCATAACATCTTTTTTTTTCTAACCTGGACATTGTTGGGAGAAATAGGGGACTAGGTGGTGAAATATGATATCATATATCTCTTATCACTGACCTGTTACTTAATGATTACCAAATATGAACACTGTCTTGAGAAATGGAAAAAATCATTATTACTAATCTGGATATATTAAAATTATACTAACTATAATTTAGCTTTGTTAATCATAAGCTAGATGTATCTATCTACTTATATCTATATCTATATCAAGAGTGTGGGAAACAATTTACTTCATTTTGCCTGTTTTACCTGAAGAAAAGTGATCAGATGATCATGAAATTTCAAAGCTACGATAAGTGATATAAAGTAGATTAGCTGTCTAAATCAGTCAATAACAAAACAGCATCAGGCAAAATAGGCAATTCCCAAGTTCAAATTTAAAGAATATTGCTTAAAGAATCTATGCACCACAGAGCAATCTCTACAACTCTCCACTATCTAAAAATAAATAAATAAATAAAAACAGCCAACCACAAAAAAACACAGCTCCCAGCATCACACTGGAATAGGCAACCACAGCCCCCAAAATCCTATATATGAAAACATTAAAGAAAGAGATAAATTTATACAGTTAGTGTTTATCATCACTCATATAATTTAAATGACACCAATGAGTACCTAAACCATCACACAGCAAATGTACTTTAAGTTCAGATAACACAGGCTATAAACTAAATCAAATTCTGGGGCACCTGGGTGGCTCAGTTGGTTAAGCGTCTGCCTTTGGCTCAGGTCATGATCCCAGGGTCCTGGGATCCAGCCCCTCATTGGGCTCCCTGCTCAGCAGGGAGCCTGCTTTTCCCTCTCCCTCTACCTGCCGTTCCCTGTGCTTGTGTGCACGTTCTCTCTCTCTCTCGCTGTCTCAAATAAATAAAAATCTTAAAAAAAAAAAACCCTAAATCAAATCCTTACAAGTGATTCTAGGTCCCTTGTTCTCCAAAACTTCAGATTTCCCTTTCTTTTTTTTTTTTTTAAAGATTTTATTTATTTATTTGAGAGAGAGAATGAGAGAGAGAGAGAGAGCACAAGAGGGGGGAGCGGGAGAGGGAGAAGCAGACTTCCCGCTGAGCGGGGAGCCTGATGCGGGACTCGATCCCGGGACTCCAGGATCATGACCTGAGCCGAAGGCAGTCGCTTAACCAACTGAGCCACCCAGGCGCCCCAGATTTCCCTTTCTACCCACTGAAGGTGACTTGACTAATTTAGATGACATTAGCATCAATCATTATATATTTTTACTGTCTTTCCATAAAAAGTATATTTCCTGATTCTTTTTTTTTTAAATTGGAAAGGTAAATATTTGACAATAACCCTATATATATACATCTATGTGTTTATGTTGGCTACACATGTACATATGTGCACATGCACACACATACATTTTTTCTGCCTCCTATGGTGTGGGGCATAGTATTTCCCTGTTAATTTATTAATTCTCAAATATACCCTTCCCCACTGCCTTTTGTATTTTCCTACACTTCATCTTTTATAAACTAGTAACATAAATACTATGCCTCTTAGTACATATGATCTGTAGAGAAAGCTTTAGATGATTTTATTTTTTTTTATTTTTTTTAAAGATTTTATTTATTTATTTGACAGAGAGAGACACAGCGAGAGAGGGAACACAAGTAGGGCGAGTGGGAGGAGAAGCAGGCTTCCCACTGAGCAGAGAGCCCGATGTGGGGCTCGATCCCAGGACCCTGGGATCATGGCCTGAGCCAAAGGCAGACACTTAACGACTGAGCCACTCAGGTGCCCCGAGAAAGCTTTAGATGATTTTAATAGAAGCTTACACTTAATTATACTCAAAATTAACATGTTATTTATATTAAGTAAATTGCAAAAGAAATAATGATAACATTTTATCTGTTAATCAGAACTAAGATTATTGTTACATCATCACAACCTGCAGAGATAGTGAATTTTTACATATATTTCAAAGAAGAATCTTGGACAAACCCAACTTAAATATCTCTGCTGGTTCTATCTGAAAAAGTCCTCTTATAACACAGTTTCAAGGGGAAAAAGATATCAAGGTTGATTTTATCTGTAACTAAATAAGAGAAGGATGATGCCTTTCTTATTTTCCACTTCTTTGAGTCTACACAATACACAGATGACTTAACATGAGGAGAACTATGACATAAGTCTCACTTCTGCTACTTGTAACTTTGATGATCTAGTATAAATCAGAACATCTGCAGGTCTCAACAGACTTAACTAAACAATGGGATTATTACAAAATATTGTCTCTAATACTCTTTCTAGCTTTAACAATCCATAATCCCACCCCCAAAAAACTATTGAAATGATAATCATAAAATAACAAAATAAATGTGGATGAACATCTTAGGCAGACCCTTCTTAAAATCTTAAGAACACTCTTCTGTAAAACAAGATCTTGTACAACAAGGATCAAGTACATAGGCCTGACACAGAATGGCCCAATAGCTAAATGGTCTTTTTTTTTATTTTATTATGTTATGTTAGTCACCATACAATACATCATTAGTTTTTGATGTAGTGATCCACGATTCATTGTTTTCCTCTAACACCCAATGCTCCAAGCAGTACGTGCCCTCCTTAATACCCATCACTGGGCTAACACATCCCCCCACCCATCTCCTCTAAAATCCTCAGTTTGTTTCTCAGAGTCCATAGTCTCTCATGGTTCATCTCTCCCTCCAATTTCCCCCCCCTTCATTTTTCCCTTCTTTCTCCTAATGTCCTCCATGCTATTCCTTATCACAGATAAGTGAAACCGTATGATAATTGACTCTCTCTGCCTGACCTATTTCACTTAGCATAATCTCCTCCAGTCCCATCCATGTTGATGTAAAAGTTGGGTATTCATCCTTTCTGATGGCTGAGTCATATTCCATTCTATATATGGACCACATCTTCTTTATCTATTCAACTCTTGAAGGGCACCTCGGCTCTTTCCACAGTTTGGCTATAACAGATACCGCTGCTATGAACATTGGGGTGCATATGGCCCTTCTTTTCACTACATCTGTGTCTTTGGAGTAAATACCCAGGAGTGCAATTGCTGGGTCATAGGGTAACTCTATTTTTAATTTTTTGAGGCACCTCCAAACAGTTTTCCAAAGTGGCTGTACCAACCTGCATTCCCACCAAAAGTGTAAGAGGGTTCCCCTTTCTCCACAACCTCTCCAACATTTGTTGTTTCTTGCCTTGTAAATTTTTGCCATTCTAACTGGTGTAAGGTGATATCTCAATGTGGTTTTTATTTGAATTTCCCTGTTGGCTAATGATGATGAACATTTTTTCATGTGTCTGTTAGCCATTTGTATGTCTTTTTCAGAGAAGTGTCTTTTCTTTTCTTCTGCCCATTTTTGACTGGGTTATTTGTTTTTTGAGTGTTGAGTTTGAGTAGTTCTTTATAGATCTTGGATATCAGCCCTTTATCTGTAGTGTCATTTGCAAATATCTTCTCCCATTCTGTGGGTTGCCTCTTTGTTTTGTTGACTGTTTCCTTTGCTGTGCAGAAGCTTTTTATCTTGATGAAGTCCCAAAAGTCCATTTTTGCTTTTGTTTCACTAGCCTTTGGAGATGTATCTTCAAAGAAGTTGCTGTGGGCTATGTCAAAGAGGTTACTGCCTATGTTCTCCTCTAGGATTTTGATGGATTCCTGTCTCACACTGAGGTCTTTCATCCATTTTGAGTTTATCTTTGTGTATGGTGTTAGAGAATGGTTGCGTTTCATTCTCCTGTATATAGCTGTCCAATTTTCCCAGCATCATTTACTGAAGAGACTTTTTTCCATTGCATATTTTTTCCTGCTTTGTCAAAAGATTATTTGACCATAGAGTTGAGGGTCTATATCTGGGTTCTCTATTCTGTTCCATTGGTCTATATGTCTGTTTTTGTGCCGGTACCATGCTGTCATGGTGATCACTGCTTTGTAATATAGCTTGAAATCAGGCAACGTGATGCCCCCAGCACGTTTTTCTTTTTCAACATTTCCTTGGCAATAAAGGGTCTTCTCTGATTCCATACAAATTTTAGGATTGCTTGTTCCAGCACTTTGAAAAATGTCATTGGAATTTTGATTGGGATGGCATTGAAGGTATAGATTGCTCTGGGTAGCGTAGACATTTTAACAATGTTTATTCTTCCGATCCATGAGCATGGAATGTTTTTCCATCTTTTTGTGTCTCCTTCAATTTCTTTCATGAGTGTACAGATCCTTTACTTCTTTGGTTAGGTTTATTCTGAGGTATCTTATTTGCTGCTATTGTAAATGGAATCGTTTCTCTAATTTCTCTTTTTACTGTTGTGTTGTTAGTGTATAAGAATGCAACTGATTTCTGTGCATTGATTTTGTATCCTGCCACATTACTGAATTGCTGGATGAGTTCTAGTAATTTGAGGATGGAGTCTTTTGGGTTTTCCAAATAAAGTATCATGTCCTCTGCAAAAAGAGAGTTTGACTTCTTCTTTGCTAATTTGAATACTTTTTATTTCTTTTTGTTGTCTGATTGCTGTTGCTAGGACTTCTTGTACTATGTTGAACAATAGTGGCGAGAGTGGGCATCCTTGACATACTCCTGATCTTAAGGGAAAGGCACTCAGCTTTTCCCCATTGAGGATGATATTCACTGTGGGTTTTTCATAGATGGATTTTATGAACTTGAGGAATGTTCCCTCTATCCCTATACTCTGAAGAGTTTTAATCAGGAAAACATGCTGTATTTTGTCAAATGTTATTTCTGCATCAATTGAGAGGACCATATGGTTCTTCTCTCTGCTCTTATTAATGTGTTCTATCACATTGATTGATTTGTGAATGTTGAACCACCCTTGCATCCCGAGGATAAATCCCACTTGATCATGGTGGATGATCCTTTTAATGTATTGTTGGATCCTTTTAGCTAGGATTTTGTTGAGGATTTTGGAATCCATATTCATCAGGGATATTGGTCTGAAATTCTCCTTTTTGATGGGGTCTTTGCCTGGTTAAGGGATTAAGGTAATGCTGGCCTCATAGAATGAGTCTGGAAGCTTTCCTTCTGTTTCTATTTTTTAAAACACCTTCAGGAGAATAGGTATTATTTCTTCTTTGAATGATTGGCAGAATTCCCCAGGGAATCCAACAGGCACTGGAATCTTGCTTTTTGGGAGGTTTTTGATCACTACTTCAATCTCATTACTGATTATTGGCCTGTTCAGGTTGTCAATTTCTTCCTGTTTCAGTCCTGGGAGTTTATACGTTTCCTGGAAGGCATCCATTTCATCCACATTGCTCAGCTTATTGCCATGTAGTTGTTGATAATAATTTCTAGTAATTGTTTCTATTTCCTTGGTGTTAGTCATGATCTCTTCCCTTTCATTCATAAAATTATTAATTTGGGTCCTTTCACTTTTCTTTTGGATCAGTCTGGCCAGTAGTTTATCGATCTTATTAATTCTTTCAAAGGACCAGCTTCTAGTTTCATTTGATCTGATCTACTCTTTCCGGTTTCTAATTCATTGATCTCTGCTCTAATCTTAATTATTTCTCTTCTAATGCATGACTTAGGCAACGTTTGTTGCTTTTTCTCTAGTTCTTTAAGGTGTAGAGTTAGATGGTGAATTCGGAATTTTTCTAATATTTGAGTGAGGCTTGCATGGCTATGCATTTCCCCATTAGGCCCACCTTTGCAGTATCCCATAGGTTTTGGACCAATGTGTTTTCATTCTTATTGGTTTCCATGAATTTTTTAAGTTCTTCTTTGATTTCCTGCTTGACCCAAACATTCTTGAGCAGAGTGGTCTTTAGCTTCCAAGTGTTTGAATTTCTTCCAAATTGTTTCTTCTAATTGAGTTCCAGTTTTAAGGTCTGAGAATATGCAGGGAATAATCTCAATCTTTTCGTATTGGTTGAGACCTGATTTGTGACCCAGTATTTGGTCTATTCTGGAGAAAGTTCCGTGTGCGCTCAAGAAGAATGAGTATTCTGTTGTTTTAGGGTGGAATGTTCTGTATATATCTATGAGTTCCATCTGGTCCAGTGTGTCATTCAACACTCTTGTTTCTTTGTTGATTTTCTGCTTAGATAATCTGTCTTTTGCTGAGAGTGGAGTATTGAGGTCTCCTAAAATTAATGTATTGTTATCAACATGACTATTTTGGTTAACAGTTGGCTTATGTAGTTGGCTATTCCCATGTTGGGGGCATAGATATTTACAATTGTTAGATCTTCTTGTTGGATAGACCCTTTAAGAATGATATAGTGTCCTTCTGTGTCTCTAACTGCAGTCTTTAGCTTAAAATCTAATTTGTCTGATAAGAGAATTGCAACCGTAGCTTTCTTTTGAGGTATATTGGCATGGAAGATGGATCTCCATCCCTTCACTTTCAGTCTGGATGTATCTTTAAGGTCAAAGTGAGTCTCTTGTAGACAGCATATGGATGGGTCCTGTCTTTTTATCCAATCTGCAACCCTGTGCCATTTTATGGGAGCATTTAGGCCATTCACGTTGAGAGTGATTATTGAAAGATATGAATTAATTGTCATCATGTTGCCTGTGAAGACCTTGTTTTTATATATTGTCCCTGTAAATTTCTTTTCTATATCACTCTTGGGGTCTTTCTCCTGTCATAGAACCCCCCCCCTTAATATTTCTTGCAGGGCCGGCTTTGTGGTCACATATTCTTTCAGTTTCTGCCGGTCTTGGAAGCTCTGCATCTCTTCATCCATTCTAAATGACAGCCTTGCCAGATAAAGTATTCTCGGCTGCATGTTCTTCTCGTTTAGCATCCTGAATATGTCTTTTTTTTTTTTTTAAAGATTTTATTTATTTATTTGAGAGAGAATGAGAGAGAGCACATGAGAGGGGGGAGGGTCAGAGGGAGAAGCAGACTCCCTGCCGAGCAGGGAGCCCGATGCGGGACTCGATCCAGGGACTCCAGGATCATGACCTGAGCCGAAGGCAGTCGCTTAACCAACTGAGCCACCCAGGCGCCCTCCTGAATATGTCTTGCCAGCCCTTTCTGGCTTGCCAGGTCTCTGTGGATAGGTCTGACATTATTCTGATGTTCCTCCCTCTGTATGTAAGGAATCTCTTCCCCCTAACTGCCCTTAAGATTGTTTCCTTGGTTCTAAGATTTGCGAGTTTTACTATCACATGCCAGGGTGTTGGCCTGTTTTCGTTGATCTTGGGAGGGGTCCTCTCTGCCTCTAGGACACAAATGTTTGTTTCATTCCCCAGATTAGGGAAGTTCTCAACTATGATTTGCTCAAATATATCTTCTAGTCCTCTCTCTCTCTCTCCACCCCCTGAGGCATTCCAATAATTCTGACACTGGAACATTTCATGGTGTCACTTATTTCTCTGATTCTATTTTCATGGATTCTGTGTTGTTTTTCCCTGGCCTCCTCTTTTCCCTTCTTGTCTATTATTTGGTCTTCTAGATTACTAATCCATTCTTCCACCTCCTTTACCCTAGGTGTTAGATTATCTAGATTAGATTGGATCTCATTGATAGCATTTTTAAGTTCTGCCAATTCAGCTTTCATTTCTGCCCTTAGAGACTCTATGTTGCCATTAATTGATTTCTCCATTCTAGCTACTGTCTTCACAATTGCTAGCCTGAATTCCATCTCTGACATCTTGATTATATCTGAATTAATTTGTGAATCTGTGGCATAAATCATAGTCTCTGAGTCATTCCTATTTTGGGGGTTCCTCCTCCTAGTCATACTGTTGAGGGGTGGTTGAGGGAATGTATAGAGTCCAAATTATTGACCACAACCCAAGCAAGATACACTTGTTTTCTAGGGACCTTAGGGTTGTTGGCCTCTTGTTTTCCTAGCCTGTCTTCTGGGGGAGGGTCCTGCTGCGCTGTTACTCAGGCAACCCTGTATGGTCAGAGTTGCCCTGCCCACCTTGGTGGGGGATGAGCTCAGTGAAAACCTGTTTTGGGGGGCTTTTGTTCTCTGGTGGCCTTCCCTGGTGGCTTCCACATCTCTTCTGAGAGTCAGAGCAGAAGAGATCATTTCCAACCCTCTGCCTCAGAGCAGAGAGATTGCAGTCTGCTCTTCAGTGAGCTCTCCAGGCCACACTATCTCCATTTCTGTGTGTGCTGCTATAAACTGCAGTGTCCTGGGTTGTGCGCCCCTCAGCAGCATTCCCAGTCCTCGCCTCCAGGTCAGGGCACGTCTCTGCCCTTTGTGCTTCTAAAACCGCCAGCTGCCCCCAGTTCGCACGTGGGGTCCTGCTACTCCAGGTTTCCATCTGGCGGGCTGCCCTAAAGTCCTTTCCCCATTGCTACTGGTCTGCGAGTCTGTGCCCTGTCCCCAGTGCAGGTGGATATTGCTCACGGGCGGCGTAGGATCCCAGTGGCTCAGCTCTGTCCCCCTGGATTTATCCTCTGATATCTGCCTGCAGAATCATGGCTCCCTGCTTCGTACCTGGAATCCAGCCGCCTACAATATTCTGTTTGTAGAGATCCAGATCTATCTTCTTACATCTCAGGCTGATTTCCTGGGTGTTCAGAGTGGTCTGGTAGATATCCAGCTCAATTCCTGGGACCGGTTGGAATAGAGTCCCCTACTCTTCCGCCATCTTTTCCTCTCCATCGCTAAATGGTCTTTAAAACTAATTAGAAGGACACCTGGGTGGCTCAGTTGTTTAGGCATCTGCCTTCAGCTCAGGTCATGATCCCAGAGTCCTGGGATTGAGTCCTGCATCGGGCTCCCTACTCAGTGGGGAGCCTGCTTCTCCCTCTCTCTATGCTGCTCCCCCTGCTTGTGTGTGTGCTCTCTCTCTCTGTCAAATAAATAAATAATCTTAAAAAAATAAAACTAGTTAGAAAATTCTGATATAATTTAGATGTAGTACTTTTTCAAAGCCAGGAAATGGATTTTAAATGACCTCAGGTTAAATATTTCTACATTAGATCTCTTTTCTACCCCAAAGTTGAGGTAATTTTATTTAGTTTAATTCAGAGGATTCTGTATTTAAGTAACCCAGTTACTCATATACTAGCAAGTAAAAATTTCATTCATTATTACACTTAAGATGGGTGAATTTCATGGCATATAAATTATACCTCAATAAAGTTGTTTAAAAAAATTTCCATGTAAAAATTTCTGACAAAAACTGTCCTGTGTTTTAAACTATCGTTTTATTAATAATTGAATTTGCTTATTATCAACTTACCTGAATAAATTTCTTTAACAGATGATTTTTCTCCTTTCCCATTATTCTCTTTCTTTATATTTTAAAAATGTAGCATAATGGGTTAATGAAATTACTTACTTGGCAAGAATCTGCTTCTCCCTCTTCCATTGGCTCATCAACCATTTGAAGACCATTTACCTGAAAAATATTGTTCAAAAACTGAAGTTTAGGATTACTAGAACAAGAGTAAGAACTAAGACATTTACCTGAAAAATATTGTTCAAAAACTGAAGTTTAGGATTACTAGAACAAGAGTAAGAACTAAGAATAATATAACCCCGGCATTTCCCATCATGATCTAACAAGATCCACACTTACTGAAACACAAATTTTCAAAGGACACATAGAAGGTACTTAGAAAAGGAACATTCTTAATATGGTTTTCAGATTGTTCTCGAGAATCCTTAACTTTCAGAGCTGAATGTTTCATCTCAAATTATTTAGAGCTTTGCTATGATTTATTAACATACATTAAACATATGACCTTTGTGCTTTCAGTAATATTGTCCCCAGCCAAACACCAAAGGAAAAAGAAAGCATTCAATTAAAAATGGGCAGAACTATATGAGGACTCTGAAAATTAAATAATAGCAAGCAGATAAGGGAGGGAGAACAAAATTCAAAGAATAACCAGCATTATGGTGAGTTTCCTGGGTTTATTTCAAACCTTTATCTCTTGACTTTGACCCAAGAAGATACTAACTGAGTCATGGAACTCCACAGTGGGTATGAATAATATTTGCAAGAAAAACCTCACTTTCTGGAGAAAGGAACAGGAAAATATGCACTTTTGAGCTAGTGAACATAAGAATTACAAGCTTTTTTCCCACTTTTTTTTTTCTTTTTTGATTCCCAGTCCTGCTCCAAGGCAAGCCCCAATCAAGAGAAACCTATCTGATCAGAGAGACCAGGAAAAGAGGCTCATATGATTAAAAAATAAAAGTGTGTGTAAGGGGAGGTATTTCCTGTTATATTTTTCATGCTCTCCTTCACTTCATCCAAAGGGCAGCCCTAATAGTACAAACCTGTGTGACATCATGAAAGACTAAAATTTTGAGAGAAACTAAGTTCTGGTCAGAGGAATCAGGATAAAGGGCCCATGGGAATTGAAGAATCCATAGAAGATATCATGGAAAAGATAGAATGGGAAAAGGAGATCCCCTAATTCTGTGTACAGACACAATTCCCGGCCTCAACAACAAACTGCATGTGTGTGGAATAGAATCTAAGAAGCCTAACAATGGGCTTGAAAACTGAACAGCAACATCAACCACTGATATGGTCTAAAACTAACTACTGAGTTAGTACGTGCAGAGTTCTGACCCAAACAATCTGAAGACATAATTAATGTTGGAACCGTCACACAGAAAGGGTGAGATAGAACTTGAACCTAATCAGGCAGATTGTATGCTGAAACAGTCAAAATTAATAGGTATCAATTCCAGGATAACTCTGATGTTGAAACATCCGACAAGGATTATGCAGCTATTATAACTATGCTCTTTGGTTAAAAATAAACACACTTGAATGGAATGATAAAAAGTTATCAGCAGAAAATATAAACTATAAAAAATGTAAATAATTTTAGACAAAAATAATAATATATGATTTAAAAAAATACTGGATTAGCTAAGAAAATGGAGATGGTGGAGGAAATAGTAAACTTGAAGATACAGCAACAGAAATTAACCAGTATGAAGAAGAAAACGAAAAATGGTTAAAAGCAAATGAACAGAGTCTCAGAGACATACGGAATGTGAGAAAATCTAAATTCCATATAATTAACATCCCAGAAAAAAAGAGAGATACAGAAAGAATTATTTAAATAAATAATGGCAAATCCATCCATATAAATTTGGAAAAGAGAAAAATCTATTGAGACAGAAAATGAACTAGTTATTGCTTAGGGGTATGGGATAAGGAAATGGGGGCAACTGATAAAGGGTAAAATGTTTCTTTATGATGTGATAAAGTTCTAAAACTGTGGTGATAGCTGTGCATATCTGTAAATATTCTAATATTCTGCTGTGTAGAAGCATTTTAGTTTTTTGAGATAACTGACATACAATATTACATTATTTTCAGGTGTACAACACAATGAATTCACATTTGCATACACTGCAAGATGGCCACCAAAATAAGTCTAGTTACCATCTACCACCTTACATATTTAATACAATGTTATTGACTATATACATCATATACACATGACTTATTTGTTTTATAACTGGAAGTTGGTACTTCTTAATTTCCTACAATTACACCTCCCCAGTGCCCTACCCTTCTGGCAACCACCAATCTGTTCTCTGTATTATGAATCTGGGTTTTGTTTTATTTTTATTGCACATGTACATAAGATCATGCAGTATTTGTCTTTCTATGTCTCACTTATTTCATTTAGCATAATACCCTGAAGGTAAATCCATGTGGTTGCAAATGATAGGATTTCATTCATTTTTTATGGATGAGTAATATTCTCTCGTGTGTGTGTGTGTGTGTGTGTGTGTGTGTATACATACATAAATACATGACTTCTTGTTTATTCATTCATCATCAATTGACACTTAGGTTGTTTCCATCTCTTGGCTATTTAAATAATGCTGCAGTAAACATAGAAGTGGAAATATCTCTTTGAATTAATATTTTCATTTTTTTCAATGTTACCCAGTAGTGCAATTGCTGGATCCTACCTACAGTAGCTCTATTTTTAATTTTTTGAGAAACCTCAATACTATTTTCCATAGATGCTGCACCCACATATATTGCCACCAAAAAAACATATGAACATCCATTTTCAGTTGCATCAAAATGAATAAAACAAAGTTTTATTTGTTGTTTTTTCCACATTCTCCCCAACACTGGGTATCTTTTTGATAATAGCCATTTCCACAGGTGTTAGGTAATATCTCTATAGTTTTGATTTGCATTTTCCTGATAAATTAGTGACATTGAGAATATTTTCATATACCTTTTGGCCATTAGTATGTCTTCTTTGTTAAAATGTCTATTGAGATCCTCGACCCATTGTTTTAAATTTTTTAAGTTTTATTTTTTAAGTAATCTTCTAAACCCAACATGGGGCTTGAACTTAAAACCCTAAAATTAGGAGTCGCATGCTCTATTGACCAAGCCAGCCAGGCATGCCTCTCTGCCAATTTTTTAAAACTTTTGCTTTGGTTTGCTTTGGTTTGGTTTTTTTGTAATTGAGTTGTAGGAGTTCTTTCTATATTCTGGATATTAACCCCTTACCAGTTATATGATTTGCAAATATGTTTTCCTTTCAGTAGGTTTTTTTTTTCATTTTTTGTTGGTTTTCCTTTGCTGTGCAGAAGCTTTTTAGTTTGAAGTAGTCCCATCTGTTTATTTTTGCTTTTGCTTCCCTTGCCTTTAGAGTCACATCCAAAAAATATATTGCTAAAACTGACTGATCAAAGAGATTACCATCTAAGTTTTCTTCTAGGATTTTTACGTGTCTGGTCTTATAGCTAAATTTCTATTACATTTTGAGTTAATTCTGTATATAGTGTAGGAGAGTGTTCCACTTTCATTCTTTGGATGTAGCTGTTAAGTTTTTCCAACACTATTTATTAAAGAGACTGCATTTTCCCCATTGTATATTATAGCCACCTTTGTCATAAATAAATTGACTACTGATGTTTTCACTTCTGGACTCATTATTCTACTCCATTGATCAATGTGTTTGTTTTTATGCCAATACCATACTGTTTTGATTAGTTTTGCAATACAGTTTAAAATGAGGGTGCATGGGGGCACTTGGCTGGCTCAGTTGGTTAAGCATCTGCCTTCTGCTCAGGTCATGATCTCCGGGTCCTGGGATCAAGCCCTGCATTGGACTTTCTGCTCAGCAGTGAGTCTGCTTCTTTCTCTCTCTCCCTCTGCCCCTCCCCACCACTCGTTCTCTCTCTCTCTCATTTTTAAAAATTAAATAAATAAATAGTAAATAAATAAATAAAATCAGGGTGCAGGATACCTCCAGCTTCGTTCTTTCTCAAGACTGTTTTGGCTATTCTGGGTTTTGTGGTTCTATACAAATCCTAGAATTATTTAAAATGTTCTAGTTCTGTAAAAAAATTTCAGTGTAATTTTAATAGGGACTACATTGAATCTGTAGTTTATTTGAGGTAGTTTGGACAGTTTAATAATACTAATTCTTTCAATCCATGAGCACAGAATATCTTTCCATTTATTTGTTTCTTCTTCAATTTCTTTCATCAATACTTGCTATTTTTCAGTGTACAGATCTTCACCTCCTTGGTTATATTTATTCCTGTTTTATTCATTTTGATGCAACTGAAAATGAATTTGTTTCCTTGATTTCTTTCTTATTAGCTCTGATAGTTTTGTGGTGGAGTCTTTAGGGTTTTCTATATATAGCATCATGTCATCTGCAAATAGTGAGTTTCACTTCTTTCTTACCAATATGAATGCTTTTATCTCTTTTATGCACCTACTTGCTGTGGTTAGAATTTCCAATACTATGTTGAATAAAAGTAAAGATAATAGGCATCTTTGTCTTGTTCCTGATCTTAAGGGAAAAGCTTTCAACTCTTCACTGTTAAATATTAGCTGTGAATTGGTCATATATGGCCTTTATCATATAGAGGTACATTCCCTCTATACCCACGTTGTTCAGAATTATCATAGATGAATGTTTAATTTTGTCAAATCCTTTTCTGCATCTACTGAGAAGTTATGATTTTTATCTTTCATTATGTTAATGCAGATTATCATGTTGATTTATTTGTAGATGTTGAATCATCCATGCATCCTTGGAATCAATTCCACGTGGTCATGATGTATAATCCTCTATTTAAAAGATTTTATTTATTTGAGAGAAAGGGAGAGCACAAGCAAAGGGAGGGGCAGAGGGACCAGCAGACTCCCCAAGTGGGGAGTCCAACATGGTGTTTGACCCCAACCAACTGAGCCACCCAGGCGTCTCAAAAATTGATTATTTATTTATTTATTTATTTATTTATTTATTTATTTTAAAGAGAGAGAGAGAGGCAGATGGAGAGAGAGTCTTGCAGACTCTGCACTGAGCATGGAGCTGGACGCAGGGCTCAGTCATGACCTGAGCAGAAACCAGGAATCACACGCTCAATTGACTGTGCCACCCAGGCACCCCATATAATCCTTTTAATGTATTGTTGAATTCATTTTCTAATATTTGGCTGAGGTTTTTTGCATCTCATTTCATTAGGGATATTGGCCTATAATTTTTTTTTTTAAGTCTATGTGTCTGGTGTTGGTTTCAGGTTAAAGCTGGTCTTATTATAATTCTTCATAATAATCTCTTATGACCCTTTGTATTTCTATGTTATCACTTGTAGCTTTTCTTTCATTTCTGATTTTACTTATTTGAGCCCTCTTGGTTTTTTGTTGGCAAGTCTAAAGTTTTAATTTATTTTATCTTTTCAAAGAATCAGCTCTTAATTTAATTGATCTTCACTACTGTCTTTTTAGTCTCTATTTCACTTATTTCCTCTATTATTTCCTTCCTTCTACTAACTTTGGGATTTTTTTCCAGTTTAGGTGTAAAGTTAAATTGTTTACTTGAGATTTCTCTTGTTTCTTGGGGTAGGCCTTTATTGCTATGACCTTCCTTCTTAGTACTTTGCTGCATCTGACAAGTTTTGGTATGTAGTATTTCTGTTTTCACTTATCTCTAGATATATTTTTTTTAATTTCTCCTTTGATTTTTTCTATGACCCTGTAGTTGTCCAGTAACATGTTGTTTACTCACCCTGCATTTGTAGTTTTTCCAGTTTTCTTCTTGTAATTAATTTTTAGATTCATATCACTGTGGTCAGAAAGATGCTTCATATTATTCTTCTTGGATTTATTGAGACTTGTTTTGTAGCCTAATATGAAATCTATCTGGGAGAATGTTCTATGTGCACTTCAGAAGAATGTGTATTCTGCTGCTTTTGGATGGAATGTTCTGTATATATCTATTAAGTCCATCTAGTCTAATGATCATTGAAGACCAATGTTTTCTTACTGAAACAAGGTTCATATATGTCTGGATATAATCTATCCATTGATGTAACTGGTATGTTAAAATCCCTATTATTGTATTGCTGTCAATTTCTTCATTTAATAATTTCTCCCTGTTAATATTTGCTTTTACATATTTTGGTGCTCCTACCTTGGGTGCATATATAAGTATTAGATCTTCTTGACCCCTTTATCATCATATAGAGTCTCTCTTTGTTGTTCAGTATAGTCTTTGTTTCAAAGTCTCTTTTGTCTGATATGAGTGTAGCTATACCACCTTTCTTTTCATTTCCATTTCCATGAAAAAAAATTTTCCTATCTTTTCACTTTGTCTGTGTGTCCTTACTTCTGAAGTAAATCTCTCATGGGAAGTATATAGACATGTCTTTCTGATTTGTTTTGGTTTTGTTTTTTTAACACATTCAGCCACTCTATTTCTTTTGATTGGAGGAGTTAGTCCATTTACATTTAAAGTAATTATTGATAGGTACGTACTTATTGCCATTTCATTTTGTTCCAAGATTAGTTTGTTTTTGTAGTTCCCCTATGTTCCTTTCTTCTTTTTCTCTTTATTTCCTTGTGGTTTGATGACTTTCTTTAGTGTTAATATGTAGATTCCTTTTCCACTTTCTTTAGTGTATTTATTATAAAATTTTGCATTGCGGTTATCAGGAGGTTCACATATATGAGTCTATGTAAAAAAAGTCTATTTTAAGTTGATAGCAACTTATATTTGAACACATTCCATAACTCTACATTTTTACTCCCCACCCTACATTTTGTGTTTTTTATTTACACAAAATGAGCAACCCTTTTAGAATTTCTAAAAAAAACAGTTTTATTCAAGCTCAAGTTAGGACTGTCTGGTATACACAATCTTCTTCACAAAGAAGAGAGTGCTTCAGTAGGGGAACATTTAGTGTAGGGTATATACATTTTTTTACATAAACAGTTACAAATTATTACACAAAGAACATTGCAGAAAGTTGTAGACCTTAAGCTTCTAGTATATGCTGGGCTGTATGACTTTAATCTTATGGGAACCAGGGAAGTTTCTTACTTTCTCAACTTTTGTGTTCAGAATGTTCCTTTTTGGTTATTTTCTTTAATGCAGGAGATGTATGATGTGTGATTGGGCCAGAAATAGAACCCATGCTTTGAGGTTTTGCCAAATCATTTTGACCTTGGTAAATATTGAAGTATAGCTTCCCTGGGAGCCTAGGACCAGGCCTCACAAACATTAAAAGGTGAAAACTTCCTTTATCAGATTTTGCATTGTGATTATCATGAGGTTCACACATATGATCCTATGTATATAACAGTCTATTAAGTTGATGGCAACTTACATTTGAACACATTCCATAACTACATTTTTACTCCCCACATTTTATGGTTTTGATGTCACATTTACAGCTTTTTATTTTATAAATCTCATAACTAATGATTGTAGTTTTAGTTAATTTTACTACTTTATTTCCTTTTAATCTTTTTTTTTTTTTTTAAGATTTTATTTATTTATTTGACAGAGAGACACGAGAGAGGGAACACAAGCAGTGGGAGTGGGAGAGGGAGAAGCAGGCTTCCCGCGGAGCAGGGAGCCCGATGCGGGGCTCGATCCCAGGGCTCTGGGATCATGACCTGAGCCGAAGGCAGCCGCTTAATGACTGAGCCACCCAGGCGCCCCTATTTCCTTTTAATCTTAATAGAAGTTTATAAGTGACTTAACCATTACCTTAACTCTATATTTATCTTTTCCAATGAGATTTTTACTTTTGTATGTTTTCTTGTTATTAACTACTGGATTTCTTTTCAGAGTAAAGAAGCCCCTTTGATATTTCTTGTAAGGCTGATTTAGTAGTGAGGAACTCCTTTAGCTTTTGCTTGTCTGGAACACTCTTTATCTTTCCTTCAAAGCTGCAATGATAATCTTCCTGGGTAGAGTATTCTTACCTGGATTTTTTTTTTTTTTTTTTCCTTTCAGCACTTTGAATATGTCACTTTGAAACTCCCTTCTGCTTTCAAGGGAGTTGAGCTGAGAAATCTGCTGATAGCCTTACGAGATTTCCTTTGTATGTAACAAGTTGTTTTTCTCTTGCTGCTTTTAAGATTTCATATCTAGGGGCGCCTGGGTGGTTCAGATGGTTAAGCATCTGCCTTCGGCTCAGGTCATGATCCCAGTGTCCTGGGATCAAGCCCCACATCAGGCTCCTGGCTCAGCGGGGAGTCTGCTTCTCCCTCTCCCTCTGCCTCTTCCACTGCTCATGCGCTCTCTCTCTCTCTCTGTATCTGTGTCTCAAATGAATAAATAAAATTAAAAAAAAAAATTTCATATCTAACTTTTGACATTTTAATTATAATGTGTCTTGGTGTGGCTCTCTTTGGTTTTTTCTACTTGGAATTTTCTGGGATTCCTGGACCTGGATGTCTGTTTCCTTCCCTACATTAAGGGAATGTTTAGCCATTATTTCTACACATAAGTTTTCTGCCCTTTTTCTCTCTTCTCCTTCTGGGACCCCTATAATGTGAATGTTATTCTGACTGATGTTTTGCCAGGGGTCTCTTAAGCTATCTTCATATTTATTTTTATTGTGTTTTCTTCTCCTGATCCATCCAGGTGAGTTCCATTGCTTCACCTTCCAGCTTACTGATCTGTCCTTCTATTTTATCTAGTCTGCTATTGAACCACTCTCATGTATTTTTCAGTGCAGTTAATGTAGTCTTCAGCTCTGTGACTTCTGTTTGGTACTTTGTTTTCTATATCTTTGCTGAAGTTCTGTGTTCATTGATTCTTCTCCCAAAACCAGTGAGCATCTTTGTGAACATTACTTTGAATTCTTTATCACGTAGGTTCCTTATCTACATAATATTAGGTCTTTTTCTGAGGTTTTGTCCCTTACTTTCATTTGGAACATATTTCTCTGTATCCTCATTTTACTTTTCTATGTGTATTTCTATGTATTAGGTGTAACAGCCACCTCTCTCAGCCTTGAAGAAGTGGCCTTGAGCAGGTGATGATCCTTCTTGTTCAAACTTGCCCTAGCTCTTAGTTGTCTCTTGCACCTTTATGGCCATCTAAACCACCTGATTTATTCTTGATATGCCCCCATTGCTGAGAGTATGTCAAGACCTGTCAATAATCCAAGTGGGTGAACTTCAATTAGCTCAAAGCCAGATGCTCAGGCAGCAGTTTTTAATGTATGTAAATATATACAGTTCTGTGGGGCCATAACCATAATCCCTGTTGGCTTCTGGACCAGGAGATCTAGAGGTGTCCCCTGGATGACAGTTGCAAAACTCAGGGCTCCAGATGAGTGTATAAGCTCTTTTCTGGGAGGTCTTGTCAAATTGTAGCAAAGCCAAAGGGGTGTGCAAGATGGTGCCTTCCTGCTTACATTCCCTGGGGATGCCCCTTAGCCTCTAGATATGTGGGTAACCAGAAACCTTTTCCTTAGGCTGAAGCTCCAGGACAGGTAAATGGGCTTTTATACAGCAAGACTGGGGTTGTGTTTCATTCTGCTCTATGTGTAGTGCCCTGGGGCCTGCCAAGTGCTGTCTTTCCAATTGTTACAATTCCATGGAGCTCTTAAATTCCAGCCCTCTTGGCCACCAGGGCCAAGCAATCAAGTGGTGATCCCTGTGTGGATTTCATGCTCCTAGTGGCTTTAGCAAGGCAGCTGGAGAGTGTAGTGGGTGGGACACACTTGCAGGCTTCAGAAGGCAAATGTGGGAAACATGTCTGCAGGCACCTATGGGCTTCAACCATTCAGAGAGAGCCTTTGTGCACATACACACAGGCTTCAGGCTGGGAACTGGAGTATGCTGTGACAACTCACACTCACCAGTCCAGGCAGGGTGTGGGTAAATGTCATGACCACCTGTGCTTGCAGATTTTAGCAAGGGAGCAGGAGAACTCCATGATCATTCATACTTGCCCACCCCAGGAAGGAAACTGGGTAGTACTGCAACAATCCATGCTTCCTCCAGTTTCAGCAGGTGTCATAACTGCTCACCCCTGCCTGGCCCAGCAAGGTGGTGGATGGGTGCTGCATTTGAACCAGTCCACCTGTGCTAGCAGGCTATGTGGAGAGCACAACAGTGGCATCCACCAGCATCTTTCTCTCTAGGGAACATCTGGACTGTCTCCTTTTCCAGAAGATGCCCCCAAATACACAAATGAATCTCTCTCACATATAATCTAGGCAGTTTTGGAACGGCTCTTTTTTTCTCTGGGTCTTGAGGCAAGCAGGACCAACCACCAGCCCTGAAAAAAAGGAATCTCAATGTCCTACAGCACTTTGGCACCCCCAAACATCAGTCCCATTGGTTTTCAAAGCCAGATATTCTGGGCACTCATCCTTCCAGTGCAGATACCAGGGGAGAGTGCATAATGTAAGGCACCAACCCCTTGCTCCTCAGGGAGAAGCACCAGTCTGGTGAGATTCTTCCTTACTGTGTGTTGCTGTGCTGGGGGTTGAGGTTTTTGGTAAGACCAGGTCTCTGATTCTCTGTCTTGATCCTTTTATTTTTTATTGTGGAGGGGATTCCATCAAGTTCTCAAATCTTTTGGAGAGAGAAATGATCCATACCTATTTGTAAATATGGTGTGTCTGTGAGAGGAGGAGAATTTAGGACCTTCCCACACCACCAACCTGGACCCTGCTCTGTACATATTAAATGGGTGAATTGTATGGTATGTGAATTGTGTTTCACTAAAGCTGTTTTTCTTTTAATGGTTAAGAATTTCCCAAATTGGGTGAATTATATAAATTTACAATTTAAAGAAGCTTAGTGAACCTCAAAAGGGTAAAATTAAAGAAAACCACCCCAAGGCATATATTAATCAATCTACTTTAAAACAAAAGAGAAAAGGGGGGAAGTCTGGAGAACAATGAGAGAAAACAAACATATAAACATCAAATTGAATAACTGCAGATTTCTTATAAGAAATCATGGAGGTCAGAAAACAGGAATATATTACCTGAGATATTTGGAAACTTATGTTAATACAAAAATACAGACATGATTGTGTATAGAAGCTTTGCCTGTAATTGTCAAAAACTGGAATCATTCAGATGTCCTTCAATTGGTAAATGGAGAAAGAATACTCATCAATAAAAAGGAAGAGCTACTGATACTTTCAACAACATGGTTAAATCTTAAATGCACTGAATCCAGACCCAAAAAGCTAAATGTTTTACAACTACATGTATATGACACACTGAAAAATACAAAACCATAGGGAAAGAATTTGTATCATTATATTCCAGGGGCAAGAAATAGAGGAAGGGGAATACTAATTAGCAATGAAAAGGAATGATCTATTTGATACATTTAACAACATGAATGAATCTCAAATACATTACTGAAAAAAAAAAAAAACTGAAAAGGCTACATACTGTATGGTTCCATTGATGTAGCATTATAGCAAAGGTAAAATTATAAGGTATGGAGCAGGACTTAGCAGTTGTCAGAGGTTAGGCTACGGGTGGGGTGAATTAAAAAGAGGAAGCAATGGGAATTTTGGAGGGTGATGGACTATTCAATAGCTTGATTTTGGTTGTGGTTACACAGCTCTATGAATCTGTCTAAACTCAGAAACATACATGAAAATGAGTCAAATTTACTGTATATAAATTTTAAAATAAGCTTATTAAGAAGTAAATGACCAAAAAAGAAAAATCCACAAGTAAATGACACCCTACCCCACAAAAAAGTAAATGACCCAGCATTATTTATTTGATTAGCATCTTTCTTTTTTTTTCCCTCTCTTTTTCAACCAGGTAAAACTGGTATATAACATTATATTAGATTCAGGTATACACCAAATATATTTGATACCTGCATACACTACAAAAATGAACACCAAAGTAAGTTTAGCTCCCATCTATCACCACATAATTGACCTTCTTCATACTTTTTGCCTACACCCCAAATCCCCTCCCCTTCGATAATCTACAATCTTTTCTCTGTATCTATGCATTCTGCTTCACTCATTTGTTTTATAGATCCCACTTACAAGTGAAATCATGTGATTTGTCTTTGACTTACTTTACTTAGTATAATACCGTCAATGTCTATCCATGTTGTCACAAATTACAAGATTTCCTTCTTTTTTATGGCTCAGCAGTATTCCAAAGTGTGATATATATATATAGATATATCTCACATCTTCTTTATCCATTCATCCATAGATGACACTTAGGTTGATTCTGTATCTTGGCCATTATAAATAACACTGCAATGGACATAGGGGATAGGGGTGCATGTATCTTTCTGAATTAGTGTTTTGTTTTCTTTGAATAAATACCCAGAAGTGGAATAGTGGGATAATATGGTAGTTTTATTTTTAATCTGAGGAAACGCCATACTGTTTTCCATAGTGACTATCCCAATTTACATTCCCACCAAGAATATGAGATTACCTTATCAACATCATCTCTCCAACACATATTACATCTTCTCTTTTTGATAATAGTATTCTGACAGGTATGAGATATCTCATTGTGGTTCTGATTTGCATTTCTCTGATGATTAGTAATGTCAAGCATCTTTTCATGTGCCTCTTGGCCTTCTGTATGCATTCTTTGGTAATCTATTCAGATCCTCTGCCCACTTTTTAATCAAATTGTTTTCTTTTTTATTATTGAGTTGTATGAATTCTTTTATATATTTTGGATATTAGCCCTTTACTGGATATATGATTTACAAATATTTTCTCCATTCAGAAAGTTGCCTTTTTTGTTGATGTTTTCCTTCACTGTGCAGAAGGTTTTTAGTTTGATGTAGTCTCATTTGTTTTTACTTTCATTGTCACTGCCTTTGGAGCCAGACACAAATATCTCCAAGAGCAATGTCATGGAGCTTACCACCTCTTTTCTCCTAGGAGTTTCGTGATTTCTGGTCATACATTGAAGACTTTAATCCATCTTGAGTTAGTTTTTGTGTATGGCGGAAGACAGTCATCTTCCTTCATTCTTTTACATATAGCTATCCGGTTTTCCCAAAACCATTTATTAAAGAGACTGTCCTTGCACCATTGCATATTCTTGGCTCCTTTATCATAAATTAATTGACCATATACGTGTGGGTCTATTTAATGGCTCTCTATTCTGTTTCCACTGATCTATACATCTGTTTTTATGGTAATACCACACTGATTTGATTACTAGTTTTATAATATAGTTTAAAATGTCATAAACTAATTGACCATATATGTATGGGTCTATTTAATGGCTCTCTATTCTGTTCCATTGATCTATATGTCTATTTTTATGGTAATACCACACTGATTTAATTACTATAGTTTTATAATACAGTTTAAAGTCAAAGAATGAGATTCCTCCAGGTTTGTTCTTTCTCAAGATTGCTTTGACTATTCAAGGTCTTTTGTGGTTCCATATAAATTTTAATATTATTTGTTCTAGTTCTGTGACACCACCATTGAAATTTTGATAAGGATTGCACTGAATCTATAGATTTCTTTGGGTAGTATGGACATTTAACAATATTAATTCTTCCAATTCATAAGCTCAAAATACATTCCCATTTTTTTGTGCTTTTAATTTCTTTCATCAATATCTTATAGTTTGCAATGTACAGGTCTTTCTCCTCCTTGGATAAATTTATTCCTAGGTATTTTATTCTCTTTATTGCCACTGTAAATAGGATTGTTTTCTTAATTTCTCTTTCTGGCAGTTTGTTATTAGTGTATAGAAACACAACCAATTTCTGCATATTGCTTTTCTATCCTGCAATTTTACTGAATCTATTAGTTCCAAGTTTTTTTGGTGGAGTCTTTAGGGTTTTCTATAGATAGTATCATGCCATCTGCAAATAGTGACAGTTTTACTTCTTCATTTCAATTTGTATTCCTTTTATTTTTTTCTTGCCTAACAGCCATGTCCAAATCTCCCAATATTATGTTGAATAAAAGTGACAAGAGCGTGTATCCTTGTCTTGTTCCTGATCTTAGTGGAAAAGATTTCAGGTCTTCATCACTGAGTATGATGCTTGCTGTGGGTTTTGACACCACATACAGCCTTTATTATATTGAGGTACATCCCCTCTATATCCACATTGTTGAGAGTTTTTCTCATACATAAATGTTGAATTTTTTTAAATGTTTTTTTCTGTCTATTGGGAGAATCATATTGTTTTTATCTTTCATTTTGTTAATGTGGTGTATCATGTTGATTGATTTGCAGATGTTCAACCATCCCTGGATCCCTGGAACCAATTCCATTTGATCATGATGTATGATGCTTTCAATGCATTTTTGAATTCAATTTGGTAATATTTTGTTGAGGATTTTTGCATCTATGTTCATCAGGGATATTAACTTGTAATTTTCTTTTTCTTTTCTTTTTTTTTTTTTTTTCCATGTCCTTGTCTGGTTTGGGTATCAGAGTAATGCCTGCCTGGTAAAATGAGTTTGGAAGCTTTCCTTCCTCTTCAATTTTTTGGAAGAGTTTGAGAAGGATAGGTTTTAACATAGGTTTCATTCATAAGTTTTATGAAGGTTGCAATCATCTTTGAATGTTTGGTAGCGTTGACAGTGAAGCTCTCTAGTTCTAGACTTGTTTTTTGGGAGGTTTTTGATTATTGATTCAATCTCCTTATTAGTAATAAGTCTGTACAGATTTCCTATTTCTTCATGATCCAGTTTTAGAAGATTGTATGCTTATAAGGACTTGTCCATTTCTTCCCTTTCTAGTATGTTGGTGTATAATTATTCATATTAGTCTCATGATCTTTTGTATTTTTGTGGTGTCAGCTGTAACATCTCTTTCATTTCTGATTTTACTTATTTGAGCCTTCTCTTTTTTCTTGGTGAGCCTACCTAGTGGTTTGTCAATTTTGTTTATCCTTTCAAAGAAGCAGGTCTTAGTTTCACTGTTCTTTTCTATTGTTCTTTTGTCTGTATTCATTCCCCTTCTAATCTTTATTATTTAATTCCTTCTATTAACTTCTGGCTTTTTTTGCTCTTTTTCTATTTCCTTTAGATGAAAATTAAATTATTTACTTGAGATTTTTCTTTTACCATAAGGTAGGCCTGTATCACTATGAACTTGTTTTAGAAATGCTTTTGCTGTCTCCCATAGATTTTTGTTTTTTAAAGATTTTATTTATTTGACAGAGACACAGCGAGAGAGGGAACACAAGCAGGGGGAGTGGGAGAGGGAGAAGCAGGCTTCCTGCCTGCTTAGCAGGGAGCGCAATGCGGGGCTCGATCCCAGGACCCCGGGATCGTGACCTAAGCTGAAGGCAGATGCTTAACGACTGAGCCACCCAGGTGCCCCTCCCATAGATTTTAGTAAGTTGTATTTCCATTTTCATTTGTTCAATTTTCCCCCTTTAATTTCTTCAGGAACCCATTGGTTGTTCAGTAGCATAATGTTTAATGTCCACATATTTGTGATTTTTCCCATTTTCTTGTAATTGAGTTCTAGTTTCATACCACTCTGGTCATAAAAAATGCTTAATATTATTTCAGTCTTCTTAAATATATTGCAACTTGTTTCATGGCCTAAAACATAATCTAGCCTGAAGAACATCCCATATGTACTTGAGAAGAAAGTGTATTCTACTGCTTTTGGATGATATGTTCCATATGTGTCTATTAGATCCACCCAGTTTAATGTCTTTTAAGGCCGTTGTTTCCTTACTGAGTTTTCTGTCTAGATCATCTATCCTTTGTAGTGGGATATTAAAGTCCCCTACTATTACTGTGTGCTGTGATTCTCCCTTTAGGTTTGTCAGTATCTCCTTTTAGGTTTATCAGTATCTACTCAATTTAGGTGCATAAATCTTTACAAATGTTACATCCTCTTGTTGGATTGACCCCTTTATCATTATGTAATGCCCTTCTTTGACTTTTTACAGTATTTGTCTCATCTTTTTTGTCTGATATGAATATAGTTACACCAGCTTTCTTTTCATTTCTTTTTCCATCCCTTCACTTTAAGACTGTGTATGTCCTTAGAACTTAAATGAATATCCTGTAGGCAATAAAGAGATGAATCCTGTATTTTAATCTACTCATCAATTCTATCTTTTGATTGGATATGTAGTCTGTTTATATTTGAAGAAATTATTGATAGGAATTTACTTATGTCATTTTGTTGTTTTCAGACTGTTTTTGTAGTTCCTCTGTTTCTTCTCTTGCTCTCTTCCCTTGTGGTTTTGATGAATTTCTTTAGTGTTATGCTTAGATTCCTTTATCACTATGTTTTCTGTATCTAAGTGCTTTCTTTGTGGTTACCATGAGGTTCACATGTAATGGTCTTTATATACAGAAGTCAATTTTAAGTTAGTAGCACTTAAATCTGAACACATTGTAAAAACTCTACATTTTTATCTCCATGTTTTATGTTTTCACATCATATTTTATATCTTTATTATGGGTATCCCTTAACTAATTATTGTAGTTACTTTTACTACTTTTGTCTTTTAACCATCATACTAGCTTTGTAAGTGGTTAATCCACTACCTTACTATATATTTGCCTTTACCAAGGAGATTTTTTAGATTTTTTTTTTTTTTTTTTTTTAGTTTCCTTTAACATTTCTTGTAAGACCAGTTCATTGGTGATGATCTCCTTGAGCTGTTTTTTTTCTGGAAAACTTTTTATCTCTCATTCAATTCCGAATGATAGCCTTGCCACATAGAGTATTCTTGACTGGAAGTTCTTTCCTTTTAGTGCTTTGAATATATCATGCCACTTCCTTCAGACCTGTTGAGTTTTGCCCAAAAATCAGCCCACAGTCTTATGGAGGTTCCCTTGCACCTAACTTTTCTCCTGCTGCTTTTAAGATACTTTTTTTTAAAACTTTGACATTTAATTATATTGTATCTCTGCAGATCTCTTTGGGTTCATTTTATTTGAAACTCTCTGGGCTTCCTGGACCTGGATGTCCAATTCCTTTCCCAGGTTAGGAAAGTTTTCAGCCTCTATTTCTTCAAGTAAATTTTCTGCTGCTTTCTCTCTCTCCTTCTTCTGAAATCCCTATAATGTAAATATTATTCCACTTCTTGTCCCATGAGTCTTTAAACTATCTGGACTTTTTTTGTTGTTGTTGTTGCTCTATTTGGGTTACTTCTACTGCCCTATCTTCCAAGTCAATGATTTATTCTTCTATTTTTTCCAGTCTGCTATTGAAACCCTCTCATGTATTTTTCAGTGCAGTCATTGTATTCTTCAGTTCTGTGACTTCTGTTTGGTACTTTCTTATGTTTTCTATCTCTTTATTGAATTTCTCACTATGTTCAGCCATTCTTCTTTCAAGTTCAATGAGTATCTTCATGACCATCAATTTGAATACTTCATCAGGAAGATTACTTATTTCCTTTTCATTAAGGTCTTTTTCTGAGGTTTGGTGTTGTTCTTTTGTTTGGAACACATTCTGCTTCCTCATTTTGCTTGACTTTGTGTTTATGCATTAGGCAAAACAGCTACTTCTCCCAGTCTTGAAGGAGTCTTTGTGTTGAAGATGAACGGTGTCATTCAATCTTGCCCTAGCTCTTGACTATCTTTCAAACTTTTGTGATTATCTAAGTAGCCTGATTTACCTTAATGGGTCCCACTTGTTGAGGGTGTACTAAAACCTGACAGTTTCTGAAAGGGAGTGATCTCATTCAACACCTAGGTTCAGGCTGATTGAAAGCCAGTTCCTCAGGCAGCAGCATTTAAAGTATGCAAATATATACAGTCAGACCACACTCATAGACCCTACTCACCTCCAGACTAGGAGATCTGGATTTATCCTTGGGTAAATGTTGCAAGGATTAGGACTTCAGAGAAGTATATAAGTTCCTTTCTGGGAGGTACCAGTGAGCTGTGGCAAGGCCAAGGGAGGGCACACAAATGCGTGTCCCCTTACCTGCATTCCTTCAGAGTGCCTCTGTAGCTTTTAGATTTGTGGATAACCTGAAGCCTGTCCCTCAGGTTGAAGTGTCAGGACAATGAAATGGGCCTTTTTCATGTGCAGACTGGAGGTATGTTTCAGTCTGCCCCCTGGGTGTGGTATCCTACCCAGAACCATCTTTCTGATTGTTATCATGCTGCAGAATCCAGGAGTGCAACCTCCTCTGGCCACCAGAGCCAGGGAATCAAGAGTATCCCCTGTGTGGACTACACTTACCCACCAGCTTTAGCAAGGTTACAGGAGAGTGTTGGGATCAGGGTATGCCCATGTCTTTCATGAGGCCAGGAAAGAGTGCTGGGAACAGGGCATGCCCATAGCTTTAGTAATGCTGGAAAAGAGACCCTAGTGGTGGGGCATGCCCATGGTTTTAGGAAGTCCTGAGAGGAGCACTGGGAGGGTAGGAAGACCTGAGAGGAGCACTGGGAGAGTGGAGTAAAGCCATGACTATGGCTTTACTGAAGCCAGGAAAAAGTGTTGGGGGCAGGGCATGCCTACGGTTTTAGTGATGCTGTAAAATACCATGGGGGTGCAGCACCCCATGGATTAGCAAGGCAAGAAAAGAGAACTAGCAGTGGGGGATGCGCACAGTTTAGCAATGCTGGAGAACACTTGTCCTTAGCTTTAGCAAGGTTGTATCCACATACCACCTATGCTAAGTAATGGAAGAATGCAAAAAATGGTGCTCTCCAGCATTTCTATCCTGGAGGAAAATCCCAACTAATCCCTGCCCCTCCAGCAGACTTTCTAAGATTAGCAACTGAATCACCTTCACATATAATCCACTCATCTCTCAAACTGCTTTGTGCTGGCTCCCAGGATAAATGAGTCCATCAGCAAACCCCTTTAAAGGAGTATCTCAGATCCCCACAGACACCCCTGGTCTCCTGGGTGTAAGTGCCATTGGTTCCCAAAGCCAGATGTTCTGGGGACTTTGTCTCTCTAGTGCATGTCCCAAGGGTTGGGATGCCCAATGTGAGGCACAAACCCTTCACTCAAAAAGGAGAGGCTCTGGGCTTCTGAGACCCCTCACTATTGTTTGTTGCTGTACCAGGGATGGGGTCTTTGGCCAGACCCCATCTCTACCTCTCGTATTTGTCTCAATGTGGCACTTTTATCTCTCATTGTAGAGGAAGCTGTTCAACTGGCTTTCAGTTCTTTTTCAGCGGGAATCATGCCATGTGTAATTATAGATTTAGTGTGTCCATGGGAGGAGGTGAGTTCACGATCTTCTTATGTTGCCATCTTAAACTGGACATAGCATCTTTCTTTTTTGGAGGGTTTTATTGTTTTATTCTTAAAGATTTTATTTATTTATTTGAGAAAGAGAGAGAGCACTAGCTGGGGGGGGATGGCAGCAGAGAGACAGGAACAAACAGACCCCCTGCTGAGTGGGGAACCTGACATGGGGCTTGATCCCAGGACCCTGAGACCATGACCTGAGCCAAAGTCAGATGCTTAACCGACTGAGCCACCTAAGAGCCCTGGACATAGCATCTTTCTTCTAAAACAACCCATGAGTAACAAATAGTCACCAATGATGTCTATTTTGCTAATAGATCCATCAGTCCTCATCTTACTTGATGTTGCAGTTGACAACTCTTTCCTATTTAAGTCTATGGATTCTGTGGTATCACACTTTCATTATTTTTGTTCTTTTTCAGTATCGATGAAACATTGTAGATCCCTAGGAAATGGACTTGGGTCACCTTCTCATCACACTCTACTTTCTTTCCCCAGACAGCTAAATTACTGACATGATTCACATTTACTCAGAGACTATTCTCCTGAACTCCTGATCCATATACGCAACTACCTACTTGACATTTCCACTTGCTTATCTCACATCTCTCAAAAATAACGAATACAAAAAAGGAATTGGTGATACCCCCACATAAACACACATAAAAATTGCCTTTATTTCAGGGTTCCCAATTTCAATAAATAGTACCACCATCTACTATCTTACCTCAAAGGCACATATAATACAATGGAGGATAAAAAAAGAAAAAAAAACTGTGACTGATTCATCAGTAACATACAGGAAGAGGCACATTAAGCAAAAACAGTTCACAAACCAATATTAAGACAGAGTCCTAACTTAAAAAAAAAAAAAAAAAACACAGAGTCCTGATAACTGAAATTTTACTACAAAATGACTCTCAGGATTATCCATAGAAAAGGTAATACTGCTCTCCTCTGTTACCTTAGTTATTGGTTACTTCCTTATCAGACTATCTTATAACAAATTTACGATGAATTTATAGGTCTGAAAAAACTAGAAATAAAATTAATCCGAATGAGTCCAAGAGATCACTGCATACTAAAAATCATTTCAGTCCACAGAAATCTTTAACAACAGAACATTCCATTACTCTCATCTCATCTACCTTCAATAAGGTACCAAGTTCTCAATATAAGAATACTCATTCCTATACAGAACCTCAACATTCACTAATATTTACTAAAATTTAAGTCATTTCAACCTGTATGAAAACAAAAATATTTTCAGAATTCTCTGGGATAATAAACCTTTATTTCAAAAATAAAATTTGTTATTTGAAAAGATAATCAGACATGTTGTTTCCACCAATTAAGGGCCAAATAGGGATGAAACCATTTTCTATAGAAGATTCTGGAAAGCTTAACAAAGTTAGGTAAAAACTTATTCAGATACTCCAAAACTCAAGTAAACAGACTCTCATATCAGAACCTAGTAAACAATTCTTTAAAACTATTTTCATTTTCTCAGAAAATAGTTAAACAGATCACTTTAAAAGATTCTGAAGAAAAAAAGTTTCTGGGAAAATAGTAATACTAAACTGAGTTGCAGTACTCACCTGATCTCAAAAGATCACATAGGTCATCTCAAAACAATCATTTCTTATAACTAACGACACAAACATCTCATCATGGAAAATTGAACTGAGAAAAAAAAATATTTTTCCCTTCAGAACCTTAGAATTGGAGGTGGTGTGGGAAAATGAACATATCAGTACTATAATTTTGTAAAAGAGTTATTATGCAGCCATGATAATTCTATTAAACATATACCTGTTTCACAGAGTTGAATTCCAGACTAAATAGAGCTCATGGCTTGGTGTTTAAAGATATACTGAAGAAGGAAATAGAGAGATAAACAAGTAAGGAAGAACAAGTTACAAGGTGAAAAGAAATATGGGTGAACAAAAGTTAACAATGTAGCTTTGTTGCTATGAAAGAAGTTATCAAAATAAAAATGCAATGAGCCCAGAACATATCCTAGGATTTGCTTTTTCAAAATAATTCCACCACAGGTGAAAAGGTGGAAAAATTTGAACCTTTGAGCACTGTTGATGGCAATGTAAAATGGTACATCTGCCATGAAAAACAGTATAGCAGTTCCTAAAAAAAATTAAAAATGAAATGACTATAATATTAAACAACCCCACTTCTGGGTATATACCCAAAAGTACTGAAAGCAGGATCTCAAAGAGCTATTTCTATACCATGTTCAACACAACATTATTCATAAAAACCAAACGGTGTAAGCAACCCAAGTGTCTACCAAAAGATGAATGAATAAACAACTAGGTACATATATACAATGGAGTGTTATTCACCCTTACAAAGGAAGGGTGAACTCACTTCCTTACAAAGGAAGTAAGTTCTGACACATGCTACAACATGGATGAATCTTAAAAATGTTATGCTAAATGAAATTAGCCAGTCACAAAAAGACCAATACAGTATGCTTCCATTTATATGAGATATCTAGAGCAGTCAAATTCACAGAGACAGAAATGAGAATGGTGGTTGCTTGGGGCTGGGAAGAGGGCACAAGAGGGAGTAATTATTTAAGGATCAAAGAGTTTTCAGTTTTGCAAGATGAGGATTTCTGAAAATCAATGGTACAATATGAATGTACTTAATACTACTGAACTATACACTCAAAACTGGCTAAGATGGTAAATTTTCTCTTGTGTAACAATTTTTAAATACTATAAAATAATAATAAAATAGGGGTGACTGGGTGGTTCAGTTGGTTAAGCATCCAAATCTGGATTTCAGCTCAGGTCATGATCTCAGGGTCCTGGGATCGAGCCCCATGTCATGCTCTGTGCTCAGCTGGGAGTCTGCTTGAGGATTCTCTCTCTCCCTCTCCCTCTGCCCCACCCCCTGCTCATGTGCATGTGCGTGTGCTCCCTCTCTCTAAAATAAATAAATAAGTACTTAGAAAATAATAATAAAATAATAATTCCACAATGACATAAATTTCTTGTGTATCTATTTAGACTTGAAGCATTTTGAGAGCAGATACCATGCTTTATTTATGAGAGAGGCATAGTAGTAGTATTCAAAAAACAGCAAAGTTTTAATGTCAAGCAAATCTAGATTCCTATTCTAAAACTCTACTTTTACTGCCTTGAGAAAATGTCTTAAGCTTTCTAAGTCTCAATTTCTTCATCTGTAAAATAAGCAATTTACGGTTGTTATAAGGATTAATGTTCTTAAAGCAGCTGGCAGTATCGGACATGTGCTCAATAAATGCCTCATGTGTGATGTTTTCCTGCCAAAAAGAAAATACAAAAAAGTATACGAAACATTTTAATTAATAATTCACCAAAGATGAATGATGCTAACTATAAACAATAAAACATTTCTGAATCAAAACTTACTACTATATCATAATATGCTACTTAGTTTCAACATGTCATACAATTGTGGGAAGATTACTTTTAAAATAATGATGGAATCATTTTTGGTCAACTTGAATCTTCCAAGCCATAAAGGTACATACATACTCATGAATATACATCTTGCTTTTAAGAATCACAAATTGGAGAGAAGTGAAAAGTATCTTTGTATATTTTTACTATAACACACTTTATCAATTCCACTAAGTATTTAGTTGGGCATTTCCAAGAATAAAGATCTTCTTGTTTTCAATTCTACATGGAGGGTTTCATTTACATACTGAGATTTAAACTACAAAATGTTTTCAAAGCTGTATTAAAAGTTATGGCCATAAAAGAAATTATGGCCATTTCTCCAGTAGACTATCTTTTTAATCTTTTAGACTGAATTTTATACTCAACATACTACTTATGGAAATTTTGATAGCACCCACAATATTCATTTAAAATGATTTGCTGGATCTATTCTGGTTTTCTAATCATACAATATTCCTGTCATTTTTATCCCAATAGTTTAGTCCTTTGAAACACCCACCTAACCACCGTCACTGCTTCAGGGCAATTTTAAGAAAGGACAATTTTATTTCAAATCAACCTGAAAGAGTTGTCTGTTAAAGAGTCTCAGGTTGGGCAAGAGTGTACCAACTCCAAGCTATTATCCTTCTAAGTCAGGGATTTAAAAACAATTAGAGGTTCTAGTATAAAAACCATAAGCTGATAAAGCATAAAACAGACCAAATCTAAATGTGAATGGTATTTGAAGTGTTTCTCATTTTGGGTTACCTGTGCTTTCAAATGTCAACTTATCAAGACTCAATGATACACCACCCCTTTTTCATTCCACCTTACCAGACACAGACTTCTATCTATAAATACTATCTTCTTATTATCTGTTCCACCCCTCCATCAGACTGTAAACTCCCTGAGGAAATGGATCATGGATTATAACTATTCATAACCTTAGTATACAGCATATTATCTAAAACATAGCAAACCAAAGAAAAACAAAGCTGGGGGCATCACAGTGCCTGACTTCAAGCTATATTACAAAGCTGTGATCACCAAGACAGCATGGTACTGGCACAAAAACAGACACACAGATCAATGGAACAGAACAGAAACCCCAGAAATGGACCCTTAACTCTATGGTCAACTAATCTTTGACAAAGCAGGAAAAAATATGCAATGGAAAAAGTCTCTTCAATAAATGATGCTGGGAAAATTGGACAGCAACATGCAGAAGAATGAAACTGGACCATTCTCTTACACCATACACAAAGATAAACTCTAAATGGATGAAAGACCTCAATGGGAGACAGGAATCCATCAAAATCCTAGAGGAGAACATAGGCACTAACCTCTTCGACATCAGCCACAGCAACGTCTTTCAAGATACGTCTCTAAAGGCAAGGGAAACAAAAGCGAAAATGGACTTTTGGACTTCATCAAAATAAAAAGATTCTTCACAGCAAAGGAAACAGTCAACAAAACTAAGAGGCAACCCATGGAATGGGAGATTTTTGCAAATGACATTTCAGGTAAAGGGCTGGTGTCCAAAATCTATAAAGTACTCCTCAAACTCAACACTCAAAAAAACAAATAGCCCAGTCAAAAAATGGGCAGAAGACATGGACACTTCTCCAAAGAAGACTTACGAATGGCTACCAGACACATGAAAAAATGTTCAACATCATTAGTCATTAGGGAAATACAAATCAAAACCACATTGAGATACCACTTTAGACCAGTTAGAATGGCAAAAATTAACAAGGCAGGAAACAATAAATGTTGGAGAGGATGTGGAGAAAGGGGGACGCTCTTACACTGCTGGTGGGAATGCAAGTTGGTGCAGCCATTTTGGAAAACAGTATGGAGTACTCAAAAAGTAAAAAACAGAGCTACCCTATGACCCAGCAATTGCACTACTGGGTATTTACCCCAAAGACACAGATGTAGTGAAAAGAAGGGGCACATGCACCCCAATGTTCATAACAGCAATGTCCACAATAGCCAAACTGTGAAAGGAGCCAAGATGCCCTTCAACAGACATGGATAAAGAAGATGTGGTTCATATATACAATGGAATATTACTCAGCCATCAGAAAGGATGAATACCCAACTTTTGCCTCAACATGGATGGCACTGGAGATTATGCTAAGTGAAATAAGTCAAGCAGAGAAACACAATTATCATATGGTTTCACTTATATGTGGAACATAAGGAATAGCATGGAGAACATTAGGAGAAGGAAGGGAGAAATGAAGGGGGGCAGGGAAATCAGAGGGGGAGATGAACCATGAGAGACTATGGACTCCGGGAAACAAACTGAGGGTTTCAGAGGGGAGAGAGGTGGGCGGATGGGTTAGCCAGGTGATGGGTATTAAGAAGGGCACGTATTGCAAGGAGCACTGTGTGTTATAAGCAAACAATGAATTATGGAACACTATATCAAAAACTAATGAAGTACTGTATGGTGACTAACCTAATAAAAAAATAATTAATAAATAAATAAAACATAGTAGATCATGGAAAAATATTTCTGGAATGGAATGACTGAATTTCTATTCTAAATGAACTCAATGTAAAAATAACTTCAATGACAAATAACTGTGATACATTTACCTTAGATTTTATTTTCTTACTTGAAATATTTAAAATAAACTTTAAAATTTAATCATAAAGTATTTTTGGTAAGTCATTTTGCTTATCACTTCTAACTCTTAATTTTAAATTCTAAGAGCCAACAGAAATTCAGCTCTTTCAAAATCATTTTTAAAATAGATAGCTTGAGGGCACCTGGGTGGCTCAGTGAGTTAAACGTCTGCCTTAGGCTCAGATCACGGGCCTATGGTCCTGGGACTGAACCCCCTGTTGAGCTCCCTGCTCATCAGGGAATCTGCTTCTCCCTCTCCCTCTGCATTTTATGTTCTCTCTCTGTCAAATAAGTAAATAAAATGTTTAAAACAAAAATACGTAAGTTGGGTCATTCACGTGATTTTTTAAGTATCTTATAAATTGTTGATATTTCATATCTTGCATGGAAATTATTTCAAAGAGGTTTTTTTTTTTTTTTCAGCTGGATTCTTAACTGAAAATTTTGTCATCAAGATTAGTAGAAATTTAACTTCACAAACCACATGCTTTTTAAAAAAAAATAATTCCAATAGAGTTAACATACACTGTTGTATTAGTTTCAGGTGTAGTGATTAAACAATTCCATACATCACCCACTGCTCATTGCAACAAATGCATTCCATAATACCCATCACCTCTTTTACCCATTGCCCCACCCACTCCCCTCTGGGAACCATCAGTTTGTTCTCTACCATTAAATCTGTTCCTTGATTTGTCTTCCTTTTCTTTTCTCATTTTTTTGTTTCTTAAATTGCACATGAGTGAAATCGTATATTTGTCTTGCTCTGACTGACTTATTTCACTCACCATTATATTCTCTAGCTCCATCCATGTCCTGGCAAATGACAAGATTTCATTAATTTCTATGGCTGAATAATATTCCATTGTAAACATATACCAATTTTTCTTCATCCATTCATCTATGGAGGGACACATGACCTGCTTCCATAATTTGGCTATTGTAAATAATACTCCTATAAACGTAGAGAATCTTTAAAAAAAAAAAAAAAAAAAAAGGGGCGCCTGGGTGGCTCAGTCCTTAAGTGTCTACCTTCGGCTCAGGTCATAATCCCAGAGTCCTGGGATCAAGCCCCATGCCGGGCTCCCCGCTCTGCGGGAAGCCTGCTTCTCCCTCTCCCACTCCCCCTGCTTGTGTTCCCTCTCTCGCTGTGTCTCTGTCAAATAAATAAAAATAAAATCTTTAAAAAAAAAAAAAAAAAAACGTAGAGAAGCATGTGTCCCTTTGAAATAATGTTTTTGTAATATCTGGGTAAATACCCAAGAGTGAGATTGCTGGATCATAGGGCAGTTCTATTTTTAACTTTCTGAGGAACCTCCATACTGTTTTCCACAGTAGCTGCCCATTTGCATTCCCACCAAGAGTGCAAGAAGGTTTCTTTTTCTCCACATCCTTACCGACACTTATTTCTTGTGTTTCTAATTTTAGCCACTCTGAAAAGTATGAGGAGTTATCTCATTGTAGTTTTGATTAGCATTTCCCTGATAATGAGTGATGTTAAGCATCTTTTCATGAGTCTGTTGGCCATCTGTATATCTTCTTTGTAAAAATGTCTGTTCATTTCTTCTGCCAATTTTTAAGTGGATTATTTGTTTTTTGGGTGTTCAGTTTTATAAGTTCTTTATACATTTCAGAAACTAATGCTTTCACAGATATGTCATTTGCAAATACCTTCTCCCATTCCATTGGTTACCTTTTAGTTTTCTTGTTTCCTTTACTGTGCAGAAGCTTTTCATTTTGATGTAGTCCCAATAGTTTATTTTCACTTTTATTCCCCTTGCCCCAGGGGCATATCTACTAAGAATTTACTATGACCAATGTCAGACACATAACTGCCTGAGTTCCTGAGTTCTCTTCTAGATTTTTATGGTTTCAGGTCTCACACGTCTTTAATCCATTCTGAATTTATTTGTGTGTAGAGTGCAAAAGAGTAGTCCACCTTCATTCTTTTGTATGTAGCTGACCAGTTTACCAACACCACTTTTGAAAGGACTGTCCTTTTTCCATTGGATATTCTTTCCTGTCTTGTCGAAGATTAATTGCCCATAGAATCCTGGGTTTGTTTCTGTGTTTTCTATTCTCTTCCACTGATCTGTGTCTAGTTTTGTGCCAGTACCATACTGCCTTGATCACTACAGCTTTGTAATATACCTCAAAGTCTAGAATTGTGATACATCCTGCTTTGCTTGATTTTATCAAAACAGCTTTGGCTATTTGGGGTCTTTTGTCATTCCATACAAAATTTAGGATTGTTTGTTCTAGCACTGTGAAAAATGTTGGTATTCTGGGATTTTTTTAAAAGATTTTATTTAGGAACAGAACATATTAGAGAGGAAGGAAAGATGGTGGAGAAGTAGGGGACTTATTTCAACTGGTCCCCGGAATTGAGCTGGATATCTACCAGACCACTCTGAGCACCCACCAAACCAGCCTGAGATGTAAGAAGATCTGGATCTCTAAAAACAGAATAACGGAGATGGTTGGTTTCGAGGTACGAAGCGGGGAGCCGTGAGTCTGCGGGCAGATATCGGAGGATAAATGGCAGCGAGAGGGAGCCTGGCCATGGGGATCCTACACCACCGGTGAGTGACACCCTCACTTGCTAGGGACGGGACAGAGACTCGCAGAGCACTAGTGGCGGGGAAAGGACTTTATGGCAGCCCCCGGGGCGGAAACCCAGAGCGGCGGGGACATGCATGTGAACTGAGAGCAGCAGGCAGTTTTAGAAGCACAAAGGGCAGAGACATGCCCTGACCTGGAGGCAAGACTGAGAGCGCTGCAGAGGGGCACACAACCCAGGACGCTGCAGTTTATACCAGCATGGACAGAAACGGAGACAGTGTGGCCTGGAGAGCTCAATGAAGAACAGACTGCAATCTCTCTGCTCTGAGGCAGAGGATTGGAAACGCTCTCTTCTCTCACTCGCAGAAGACACGCAGAAAGCCGCCAGAGAACAAAAGCCCAAAAACTAATTCCCACTGAGCCCAGCCCCTGCCACAGGGGGGCAGGACAACTCGACCCAAACAGGGTTGCCTGAGTAACAATGTGGCAAGAACCTCCCCCAGAAGGCAGTCGGGGAAAACAAGAGGCCAGCAACCCTAAGGTCCCTAGAAAACAGGTGCATCTTGCTTGGGTTCTGGTCAATAACTGGGACTTCATACATTCCCTCAGCAACCCATCAACAAAATGACTAGGAGGAGGAACCCCCAAAATAGAAAAGAATCAGAGATTATGATGTATGCTGCAGATTTAAAAATAGATGCAGATAAAACCAAGATGTCGGAGATGGATTCAGGCTAGCAATTGTGAAGACGGTAGCTAGAATGGAGAAATCACTTAATGGCAACAAAGAGTCTCTAAGGGCATGAATGAAATGAAAGCTGAATTGGCAGAACTTAAAAATGCTATCAATGAGATCCAATCCAATCTAGATAATCTAACAGCTGGGTAAGTGAGGCAGAAGAACGAATAAGCGACCTGGAAGACAATATAATAGATAAAAAGGGAAAAGAGGAGGCCAGGGAAAAACAACACAGAATCCATGAAAATAGAATCAGAGAAATAAGTGACACCATGAAGCGTCCCAATGTCAGAATAATTGGAATCCCGGAGGGAGTAGAGAAAGAGAGAGGACTAGAAGATGTATTTGAGCAAATCCTAGCTGAGAACTTCCCTAATATGGGGAAGGAAACAAATATTTGCATCCTAGAGGCAGAGAGGATCCCTCCCAAGATCAAGGAAAACAGGCCAACACCCCGGCATGTAATAGTAAAACTTGCAAATCTTAGAACCAAGGAAACCATCTTAAGGGCACTTAGGGGGAAGAGATTCCTTACATACAGAGGGAGGAACATCAGAATAACATCAGACCTATCCACAGAGACCTGGCAAGCCAGAAAGGCCTAGCAACACATATTCAGGGTACTAAATGAGAAGAACATGCAGCCAAGAACACTTTATCCGGCAAGGCTGTCATTTAGAATGGATGGAGAGATGCAGAACTTCCAAGACCGGCAGAAACTGAAAGAATATGTGACCACTAAGCCGGCCCTGCAAGAAATATTAAGGGGGTTTTATAAAAGGAGAAAGACCCCAAGAGTGATATACAACAGAAATTTACAGGGACAATATATAAAAACAAGGTCTTCACAGGCAACATGATGACAATAAATTCATATCTTTCAATAATCACTCTCAACGTGAATGGCCTAAATGCTCCCATAAAACGGCACAGGGCTGCAGATTGGATAAAAAGACAGGACCCATCCATATGCTGCCTACAAGAGACTCATTTTGAACCTAAAGATACATCCAGACTGAAAGTGAAGGAATGGAGATCCACCTTCCATGTCAGCGGACCTCAAAAGAAAGCTGGGGTAGCAATTCCCATATCAGACAAATTAGATTTTAAACTAAAGTCTGTAATTAGAGACACAGAAGGACATTATATCATTCTTAAAGAGTCTATCCAACAAGAAGATCTAACAATTTTAAATATCTATGCCCCCAACATGGGAGCAGCCATCTACAGAAGCCAACTGTTAACCAAAATAAAGAGTCATATTGATAACAATACATTAATTGTAAGAGACCTCAATACTCCACTCTCAGCAATAGACAGATCATCTAAGCAGGAAAATCAACAAGGAAACAAGAGCTTTGAATGACACACTGGACCAGATGGACCTCATAGATATATACAAAACATTCCACCCTAAAACAACAGAATACTCATTCTTCTCGAGCACACATGGAACTTTCTCCAGAATAGACCACATACTGGGTCACAAATCAGTTCTCAACCGAAACCAAAAGATCGAGATTATTCCCTGCATATTCTCAGACCACAATGCTTTAATGCTGGAACTCAATCCCAAGAAAAAATTTGGCAGAAATTCAAACACTTGGAAGCTAAAGACCACTCTGCTCAAGAATGTTTGGGTCAGGCAGGAAATCAAAGAAGAACTAAAACAATTCATGGAAATCAATGAGAACAAAAACCCATCGATCCAAAACCTATGGGATACTGCAAAGGCGGTCCTAAGGGGGAAATACATAGCCATCCAAGCCTCACTCAAAAAAAATAGAAAAATCCCGAATTCACCAACTAACTCTACACCTTAAAGAACTTGAGAAAAAGCAACAAACGTTGCCTAAGCCATGCACTAGAAGAGAAATAATTAAAATTAGAGTAGAGATCAATGAATTAGAAACCAGAAATATAGTAGATCAGATCAACAAAACTAGAAGCTGGTTCTTTGAAAGAATTAATAAGATCAATAAACCGCTGGCCAGATTTATCCAACAGAAAAGAGAAAGGACCCAAATTAATAAAATTATGAATGAAAGGGGAGAGATCACGACTAACACCAAGGAAATAGAAACAATTATTAGAAATTATTATCAACAACTATATGCCAATAAACTGAGCAATCTGGATGAAATGGAGGCCTTCCTGGAAACCTATAACCTGCCAAGACTGAAACAGGAAGAAATTGACAACCTGAATAGGCCAATAACCAGTAATGAAATTGAAGCAGTGATCAAAAACCTCCCAAAGAACAAGAGTCCAGGGCCTGATGGATTCCCTGGGGAATTCTACCAAACATTCAAAGAAGAAATAATACCTATTCTCCTGAAGCTGTTTCAAAAAATAGAAAGAGAAGGAAAACATCCAATCTCATTCTATGAGGCCAGCATTACCTTAATCCCCAAACCAGGCAAAGACCCCATCAAAAAGGAGAATTTCTGACTGGTATCTCTGATGAATATGGATTCCAAAATCCTCAACAAAATCCTAGCTAATAGGATCCAACAATACATTAAAAGGAACATCCACCACGACCAAGTGGGATTTATCCCTGGGATGCAAGGGTGGTTCAACATTTGCAAGTCAATCAGTGTGATAGAACACATTAATAACAGGAGAGAGAAGAACCATATGGTCCCCTCAATTGATGCAGAAAAAGGATTTGACAAAATACAACATCCTTTCCTGATTAAAACTCTTCAGAGTATAGGGATAGAGGGAACATTCCTCAAGTTCATAAAATCCATCTATGAAAAACCCACAGTGAATATCATCCTCAACGGGGAAAAGCTGAGTGCCTTTCCCTTAAGATCAGGAACACATCAAGGATGCCCACTCTCGCCACTATTGTACTAGAAGTCCTAGCAACAGCAATCAGACAGCAAAAAGAAATAAAACGTATTCAAATTGGCAAAGAAGAAGTCAAACTCTCTCTTTTCGTAGATGACATGATACTTTATGTGGAAAACCCAAAAGACTCCACCCCCAAATTACTAGAACTCATACAGCAATTCAGGAATGTGGCAGGATACAAAATCAATGCACAGAAATCAGTTGCTTTCTTATACACTAACAACGCAACTGTAGAAAGAGAAATTAAAGAAACGATTCCATTTACAATAGCACCAAAAACCATAAGATACCTCAGAATAAATCTAACCAAAGATGTAAAGGATGTATACTCTAGGAACTACAGAACACTCATGAAAGAAATTGAAGAAGACACAAAAAGATGGAAAAATATTCCATGCTCATGGATCAGAAGAATAAACATTGTTAAAATGTCTATGCTACCCAGAGCAATCTATACCTTCAATGCCATCCCGATCAAAATTCCAATGACATTTTTCAAAGTGCTGGACCAAACAATCCTAAAATTTGTATGGAATCAGAAAAGACCCCAAACCACCAAGGAAATGTTGAAAAAGAAAAAAAGCTGGGGGCATCATGTTGCCCAATTTCAAGCTATATTACAAAGCTGTGATCACCAAGACAGCATGGTACTGGCACAAAAACAGACATATAAACCAAAGGAAAAGAATAGAGAACCCAGATATGGACCCTCAACTCTATGGTCAAATAATCTTCGACAAAGCAGGAAAAAATATGCAATGGAAAAAAGACAGTCTCTTCAATAAATGGTGCTGGGAAAATTGGACAGCCACATGCAGAAGAATGAAACTCAACCATTCTCTAACACCATACACAAAGATAACCTCAAAATGGATGAAAGAGCTCAATGTGAGACAGGAATCCATCAAAATCCTAGAGGAGAACATAGGCAGTAACCTCTTTGACATCACCCACAGCAACTTCTTTCAAGATACATCTCCAAAAGCTAGTGAAACAAAAGCAAAAATGAACTTTTGGGACTTCCATCAAGATAAAAAGCTTCTGCACAGCAAGGGAAACAGTCAACAAATCAAAGAGGCAACCCACAGAATGGGAAAAGATATTTGCAAATGACCCTACAGATAAAGGGCTGGTATCCAAGATCTATAAAGAACTTCTCAAACTCAACACCCAAAAAACAAATAATCAAGTCAAAAAATGGGCAGAAGATATGAAAAGACACTTCTCTGAAGAAGACATACAAATGGCTAACAGACACATGAAAAAATGTTCATCATCATTAGCCATCAGGGACATTCAAATTAAAACCACATTGAGATACCACCTTACACCAGTTAGAATGGCAAAAATTGACAAGCCAAGAAACAACAAATGATGGAGAGGGTGTGGAGGAAGGGGAACCCTCTTACACTGTTGGCTGGAATGCAAGTTGGTACAACCACTTTGGAAAACAGTGTGGAGGTTCCTCAAAAAATTAAAAATAGAGCTACCCTATGACCCAGCAATTGCACTCCTGGGTATTTACCCCAAAGTCACAGATGTAGTGAAAGATGGGCCATGTGCACCCCAATGTTCCTAGCAGCAATGTCTGCAATAGCCAAACTGTGGAAAGAGCCGAGATGCCCTTCAACAGATGAATGGATAAAGAAGATGTGGTCCATATATACAATGGAATATGACTCAGCCATCAGAAAGGATGAATACTCAACTTTTACATCAACATGGATGCGACTGGAGGATATTATGCTAAGTGAAATAAGTCAAGCAGAGAATGTCAATTATCATATGGTTTCCCTTATTTGTGGAACATAAGGAATAGCATGGAGGACATTAGGAGAAGGAAGGGAAAAATGAAGGGGGGCGGAAATCGGAGGGAGAGATGAACCATGAGAATGGACTCTCAGAAACAAACAGGGTTTTGGAGGGGAGGGGGGAGGGGGGATTGCTTAGCCCGGTGATAGCTATTAAGGAAGGCACGTACTTCATGGAACACTTGGTGTTATGCAAAAACAATGGATCATGGATCACCACATCAAAAACTAATGATGCATTGTATGGTGACTAACATAACATAATAAAATTTAAAAAAAGAAGAAAAGAAGTATGGTATGTCTTTAATCTTTTAGAATTTATTGAGGCTCTTCTGTGGCCTAATATGCGGTCTATTTTGGAGAATGTCCTATGTGTACTTGAAATGAATGTGTTTTCTGTTTTAGTTTGGAATGCTCTGTATATATCTCTTAAATCCATCTCACCCCGTGTATCATTCAAAGCTGCTGTTTCCTTGTTGATTTTGTTTGGATGATCTGTCCATCAACGTAAGTGGGTTGTTACATCCCCTACTATTATTGTATTACTGTTAATTGTTCCTTTATTTTGTTATTAACTCTTTTATGCATTTGGGTGCTATTTCAGGTGCATAGATATTTAAATTGTTTTATCTTCTTTTGGGATTGTCCCCTTTATTATTATAAACTCTTTGACTCTTTTTACAGACTTTGTTTTAAAGTCTATCATGTCTGATCTATATATTGGTACTCCAGTTTTCATTTAACATCCATTGCATGGTAGATGTTTCCCCATCCCCTCAATTTCAATCTGCAGGTGTGCTTAGGTCTGAAATGAGTGTCTCATAGGCAGCATATGGATGGGTCTTGTTTTTTTTTTTTTTATTCACTTTGACACATTATGTCTTTTGATTGGGACATTTGGTACACTTACATTCAAACTAATTATTTTTTTTTCTTTACTGTCAATTTTAGAGAGTTCTTTTTTTTTATGTTGTTAGCCAGCATATAGTACATTATTAGTTTTTGATGACGTTGATGTTCAACGATTCATTAGTTGCATTTAACACTCAGTACTCATCACAACATGTGCCCTCCTTAATACCCATCACCTGTTACCCCACCCCCCCACACCCTCCCTTCTGTAACCATCAGTTTGTTTCCTGGAGTCCAGAGTCTCTCATGGTTTATGTCTCCCTCTCTGATTTCATCCCATTCACTTTTCCCTCCCTTCCCCTGTAGTCCTCCATGCTATTCCTTAGTTCCACATATAAGTGAAACCAATTGTTTTTCTCTGCTTGACTTATTTCACTTAGCATAATCCTCTCCAGTTCCATCCATGTACATGCAGATGGTGGGTATTCATCCTTCCTGATTCCTGAGTAATATTCCATTATATATATGAAACACATCTTCTTTATCCATTCATCTGTTAAAGGGCATCGCGGCTCATTCCACAGTTTGGCTACCGTGGACATCACTGCTAGGAACACTGGGGTGCATGTGCCCCTTCTTTTCACTACATCTGTGTCTTTGGGGTAAATACCCAGTAGTGCAATTGCTGGGTCATAGGGTAGCTCTATTTTCAACTTTTTGAGGAACCTCCATACTGTTTTCCAGAGTGGCTGCACCAGCATGCATTCCCACCAGCAGTGTAAGAGGGTCCCCCTTTCTCTACATCCTCTCCAACATTTGTTGTTTCCTGTCTTGTTAATTGTTGCCATTCTAACTGGTCTAAAGTGGTATCTCAATGTGGTTTTGATTTGTAATTCCCTAATGGCTAATGATGTTGAACATTTTTTCATGTGTCTGGTAGCCACTTGTAGGTCTATTTGGAGAAGTGTCTGTTCATGTCTTCTGCCCATTTCTTGATTAGATTCTTTGTTTTTTGGGTGTTGAGTTTGAGAAGTGCTTTATAGATCTTGGATACCAGTCCTTTATCTGAAATGTCATTTGCAAAAATATTCTCCCATTACATGGGTTGCCTGTGTTTTGTTTACTGTTTCCTTTGCTGTGCAAAAGCTTTTTATCTTGATGAAGTCCCAAAAGTTCATTTTTTCTTTTGTTTCCCTTGCATTTAGAGACATGTCTTGAAAGAAGCCACTGTGGCCAATGTCAAAGAGGTTACTATCTATGTTCTCCTCTAGGATTTTGATGGATTCCTGTCCCACATTGAGGTCTTTCATCCATTTTGAGTTTATCTTTGTGTATGGTGTAAGAGAATGGTCCAGTTTCATTCTTCTGCATGTGGTTGTCCAGTTTTCCCAGCACCAATTTATTGAAGAGACTGTCTTTTTTCCATTGGGTGTTCTTTCCTGCTTTGTTAAAGATTAGTTGACCATAGAGTTAAGGGTCCATTTCTGGGGTCTCTATTCTGTTCCATTGATCTATGTGTCTGTTTTTGTGCCAATACCATACTGCCTTGACTACAGCTTTGTAATAGAGCTTGAAGTCAGGCATTGTGATACCCCCAGCTTTGGTTTTCTTTTTCAACATTCCCCTGGCGATTCGGGGTCTTTCAAATTGGCAAAGAAGAAGTCAAACTCTCTCTCTTTGCAGGTGACATTATACTTTATGTGGAAAACCGAAAAGGCTCTACCCAGTAGTTATTAGAACTCATACAGCAATTCAGCAACATGGCAGGATACAAAACCAATGCAGAGAAATCAGTTGCATGTCTACACACTAACAATGTAACCGAAGAAAGAGAAATTAAGGAATCAATTCCATTTACAATAGCTCCAAAAACCATAAGATACCTAGGAATAAACCTAACCAAAGAGATAAAGGATCTATACTCAAACTAATTATTGATACATATGTATTTATTGCCATTTTGTTACTTGTTGTGTGGTTGTTTTGTAGCCTTTTTTCTGATCCTTTCTTCTTTCATGGTTCGTTGGTTTTCTTTAGTGATATATGTGGGTCCTTCCTCTTTATTTTTGCATATCTGTTACTGTTTTTTTGGTTTGTGGTTACCATTCAGTTTATATATAACATCTTCTACATATAGCAGTCTATATTAAGCTGATGGTCAATTAATGTTGAAGTCATTCTTTACTCCTCTCCCCCCCTCATTTCAGATATTTGCTATCATATTTTACATCCTTTTATGAATGTCTTGATTTTTACAGAAATACTTGTTTTAACTGTTTTTGTGTTTTTTATTTTCTATACTCTTACTGATGGTATTTCCTTTCCACTCAAAGAGTCCCCTTTAATATTTCTTGTAGGGCTGGCTTAGTGGTCATAAATTCCTTTACTTTTTGTTTGTCTGAGAATCTCTTTATCTCTCCTTGTGTTCTGAATGATACCCTTGCTAGATAAGACTAGTATTCTTGGCTACAGATTCTTACTTTTCATCACTTTGAATATATCATGCCACTCCCTTCTAGCCTGCAAAGTTGCTTCTGAAAAATTTGCTAATAGCCCTATGGTGTTTCTTTTGTATGTAACTGTCTTTTTTCTCTTTCAACCTTTAAAATTCTTTAATTATCTCTATTTTTACCATTTTAGGTCCTATGTGTCTTGGTGTGGACCTCTTGTCACACTGTATTTTTTTTCAACCTGTATATTCAACATACTTTTACTCCAATGTCCCTTGTACTCTTTTTAATTTGAAAAAAGGCCAACAAAATGGATTATTTTTTATGCTGTTTTGAAATCTAGAATTTTATTGGCTGAAACATGAAAAACACGTCCCTGAAGGCAGGAAGAATTATTTTTTAGATGCTGTTAATCTTAAAAAGAACCTAATACATAAGAATATTTAGCTCACTTTTTGGAACCTGCATAATTCAGCCAAAACCTTTCAATATTTTACTTTTGCCATACTAAGGGCTACAAGGTTTCAAAACAAAGAAAGTCAAACACACTGCTCCTTAAAAAATGTAGAATCTAAGAATGTAAAAACTGAAATGATACTTTGTTTCTCCCAAATTAAAAAGAGATAATGACCCTAAAGTTATAAAATTTACTCAATTGGGATGAGTCCCCAAAACAATAGCCTAATTCAAGATCACTCTCTTCAGAGATGCTGTTATTTCTAGAAAAATAGCCATGCCATGGCCCTCTTAATAATCTTTCTGTAACACAGAACCTGGTAGTTTAAATAAAAATGCTGAAGTTAGCCTCACATTATCTAGCCAAACCTATGTTTCACAGGGACTACTAATATGTATCTGTTAAAACTGTCACATATGCTATTATTTATCCTGCTATTCTGAACAATCTCAATGCAAATAGTGAGAAAAGGCCTAATTTTAAAATTTTACTATCATCACTACAATAGCAATTTATGTATTCTGCCATATTTGAGCACACACATCAGCAAGTTGGAGGTGGAATATACACAAAATCAAGTATCACTGAACTGAGACCTATTACTAGCAACTTGAAGGGTGACTTGCTAACCGAGAAAACCAACCTCTAGAAACATCATTTCAACACCAATGCAGCAAGTTCAAAGAACTAAGAAACCCAAATTCAAAGACAATCCATTAGTAAAAGTAAGTTTCCTTTCCCATATAGCGAAAATGATTGTAGAAGAACACTAAATTAAAGTAAGAGGGACATACGCCCAAACATAATCATCCTCTCCAACTGTCACAGTCAAATGCCAGGAGTAAGAGGAGGTACTTAAAACAAGAATAAAACACGAACTAAACTGCCATACATACTGTGACTCCATTCTTGACAGCTGATTTAAATAGAAGGAAATCTATTAATATTTTTTAAACTATCAATATTTTTTTAAGAAGCAAAGAGTGGAAAGGAACTATCAGTTAATCTGCAAGTAATAATACCACAGGAGTATAGAATTAAAACATTAATGTCCAGAAAGATGAAATTTAAGAAAAGCTTCTAATAAGCCTAAATTTATTGGTCTTTTTGACATAATATACTGTCCTTTCAGATATTTCCTTCTGACTATGCAAGAATGGATGCACAGTTAATTGGTTTTCACTTATCAAGGCAGAAGCCTAGAGCATTAACCAAATGATCCATATCTAATAACTAACATAACACCTTACACTTAAAAAGGCATTTAAAATAATCTGCTAAATAAATGCATGCAAAATATTTAGAACCAATTAAAGCCAATCTCATTATCATCATGTTTTAAGTTCTGCAAATGATAAATTATTATGAGTTGAACTAAGCATATCAATATTATATACACATTAGAAAGTATTTGTGGAACATTTGAGTTTTTAAAACTTTGGTTCAGTGACAGAGAAACAGCTTCCCTGGTTACTATACAGGCAGGAATTTGTTTACCCTGATTGGTTGAAATCAGAGCTAAATGACATTAATAGTTTTTAATAGCTCCAAAGGATTCCCAATGCCAAGACACTGGCCATCTGGCCAATCACATATGAGCTACACCACAAGCTTTGGAAAGTCTACTTTCAAAGGACACGTACATATATATGTACAGATGAATGCATGCATATACATGACATGTACATAACATGGTATTCTTTGGTAGTAATTCTTCTTATTGTAGTAACCTCTTAGAGATATGAGGTCCATGTAATTTCATTAAAATACTACCTTGGTCAATGTGAAATAAGTTTAAAACGTCCGTTGATTTATTTATCAGGACAAAAAAGTACTTTGTTTAGGACACCTAAATTTTAGAGTCATTTTGTTAAAACAACAAAACTTTATTATTCTTCTCAAACATTGTGTACAAAGCACAACTGTTTAGCTTCTCAAAATAATCAGAAATACATTACTTTCCATCTTATATATGAGGAAACTGAAGACCTTTATTTGTTTCTATACTTTTCTCAGATATCAGTTAAGCATATTTGTGTGGATCTATTTCTGGGTTCCCTCTTTTGTTCCATTGATCTATGCATCTATACTTCCATCAATATCACACTGTCTTAATTACTTGCAGTAATAAAGTAAACCTTAAAATCCCATATAGAGGGATTCCTTGCATTTAAGTCTTCATTTTAAAAATTGTTTTAGATATTCTAGGTCCTGTATAATTTTGAGTAGATATGGCTATTAAATCAAATCTGATTTACTGATCTGATATGGTTATCAACAATTTGTCTATATCCTCTCCTTATCTTTAATATTGTCCTTATGGTAGGGAAAGACAACAATGTATAGAGGAAAGAGCATGAAATTATTAAAATGATCTAGATTCAAATTCCAAATATGCCTCCCACTAATCTGTATGTCTTTTTCTCATAAAAAGACACACCTTTTTCTTACCAAGTTATGTTGAAGAGTGAATAAAACTGAAGAGATAATACATGCTCAATAAATGTCATATTTTTCTCCCTTAAGTTTAGAAACATTTAAGATGCAATGGATTCTAATGTCTTCTCAGGTAAAAAAAAAAAAAAAAAAAAATCGCATTAGGTGTTAGAATTACTATATTCCCTCTTAAAAGTCTGTCTCCAACCACTATATAGGAGAGGCAGATAAATCCTATAGTAAGAATAATTATCCAAGGACTTTGAAATTTTTGTTAGAATATTTGCTAGGGTATTTTATTGAAAATAGAGTCAATATCTCCTTATTTAGCTGATAATAAGGGACACAGATCATTTAACCGCCATGTCAAGGCTAAGCAATATCAAAATCAGCTAGGACACTTATATTTTGTTTTTACTCTATGGGAAAGCATGTTCCTCAAAACTACACAGCAGGAGCCTACAAGACAGCTCAAATACTCCCAATACCCCCGCCATATCTTAAAACAACAACAAAATGAAACATGCAGAAAAACCTTACAATTCACAGAAAATTAATTTTAGAGCTAACTGCTAGCTTTTAACTGATATGCTTACTGTTGTTGTTGTTAGATAATGAGAACTATATGACTATTTCTCTTTTCACTTTGGCCTAGAGCTGTGGTTCTTTATCCTTGGCTGTATACCATAATCATCTGAGGAATGATACTTAGGCCCCCACCAGATCAGTAAAATATCAATCTCTCTGAGGCACTAGCATGGACAATGGTTTTAAAACTCAAAATCCATTCCAACATTAGTGGTTAGTTAAGGTGGAAGAAAAATGAAAATGGAAGGTTCACCTCACAAAATATAAAGTATAACATAGCAACGAAATACAAATGTTAAAAGTACTTCATACAAAACACATCAAAAGTTTAAAAAAAAAATTAAATTCTCAGGCACAGGTACTGTAAAATGTGGATGGGCACCCCTCCAATGATCTCTCGGAAACACACAGCTGTAGTACTCATGCGGAATGTTTTCTGTATCTTGCAAAACTATTTTCTTACACGTGGTGCCCGTGGACCCCACCATCGCCATCCCCACCCTGCATCTGCAGCTGCATCTGTGCCTGCATCCTCACGATCATCTCCTGCATGCGGCGAAGCTCTGCTTCCTTCTCCAACAGGATCTGGTCTTTATTCATGTCCTCGTTTTCCACTTTTCTGCCGCCTCTTTTGAGCCTCTCGGAATGGAAGTTTTCATAGTGAAGGTCCTGGGTCACCTCCTGGAGATCCTGCATGTGGGTGAGGAGCATCATCTCCAGCTTCAGAAAGTCGTTGTGCTACGGGATCTCCACCTCCACAATGCCCCATGGGTAGAGGCGGCCTCTGACCTTCTTGCCCTTGGCTTCAATCAACTGATTGGATCCAACCACAGAGAACAGGATACTGGCCTTGAGAAGTCTAGTCTGCTCTTTAAAGTCCTCATCTTCATCTGATTCTGCATCAGGTAAGTGATAGATTTTGATGCTATGTTCTTCAGTTTCATCCAGGATCAGTCAGTATGTATAATTAACATTGAATTTCTTTGATTTGGCTGGCCTAATTGTTGAGCACTCTTGATTTCATTTCTAGAACATTCGGATGTAGCCAGCATGTGCCTGGGTGCTAGTGATGTGGACCCAGTGATACGGAAAGATGAGCTGGCGTCTGCAGGGCATTTACCTACCAGGTCACCAAGATGGAGATCCTCCCTTGCTTCGCTTTGTTTTGAGCACAACACTTAAAACCAGTTTTGCTTCTATAATTCAATACTGTTAATTCATCTGCACATTTACTTTTTTACCAAGTAAAACAATAGAATTATTATCTAATATGATATGTGTATACTAAAATAGCTCTTTTTAAAAAACAGGCAATTAGGAGCAAATTCTAAGAAGTCTTTGGATTCTGATGCTAGGTCATTTTTTAAGCTGCTCTGCTGAGAACCTGCCACAAGCCACGTTTTGTAGTGTTCCCCACTGATACTAGTTACCCTCTGCTATGGACAGCGAGCGTTCATGAGCTCCAGTTTTCATATTACAGCGGTGATTCTTACCCATGCAGAGAGAGCCAGTAAACGATTTTTACTCAACTAACGTGAAAAGTTACTTTTTTAAGGAAAATTAATAAATGATATATTTAGAAACCAGTCTTTTTACATTTTTATATGGCACTCTAATGTGCTTTCTGTAACTACAGGTTTATAAGACCTGCCTGAGCAGTGAGAATCAGGGTCCTTTGGGGGGTAGCCCTCTGAACCCAGACCTGTCCTGGGTCCTGAGGCTAATGGCCCCATAATGCCTGAATGCCGACCAGGTTTTTCTGATTTGGCTTTCCTTTAACTGGTTCTCTAAAATTTTTAATAGTTTTCTGAAAGGAGACAAATAGCAGCAGTCATTTTTTTATGTGCAGATTGTTACCCATTTTCAGCCACCATCACGTCCTTCGTTATGTGTACTACAAACCTCCCTGTATGTCGGGTGAGACTGAAAGACATTTCAAATCTGCACCGTGGTCTGACTGGTAGACCACCAGTCAGATCAGTCTTCTGTGCTCTGTGGCCTTGGCCCTTTCCTTCCTTCCAAGGGGTGCTGAGAGGCCCCGGGGCTTGCTTTTTTCAACATTTCTACTGACATTGGGAAAGTGGTCCCCAGAGAGTGATGGGTGAAAGGACACCTGGAGGGAGCAGGTGTTGGCTCCATGTTTTCATTTTGCTCTAACAAGAGGAGCAGAGATGCAGAAAACACTTCCCCTGAGGATGGGAAGAGTTTTTGCTTGGGCCAGACAAAATAAAGTGACGTGGTCAAAACACATTAGTCACAGAGGCGGGCTACAGACAGTAATCAGGTGTTCTCGAGAACTTTGTCTTCCCACTGTTGCATAATGGTGACTAGTCACAAGCCTTAGTTTCAGGCACAGTTGTACAGAGTTCTTACCAAGAGAAAGTGTTAAGTGACTTTAGCACCTCCGTGTAAGGCCAGCTATCTGGGTTATTTTGGCATTAAGTACACTAGCAAAAGCTGTTTAAAAGGTGGAGCTGGGGGCACATGTACACGTGGTGGCTGCAGGCCCCCCGTATGTTTGGGTAGAACTACGAGGGCCAGCCGCCACCTGGAAAGGGTTATGCAGGGTGGGTGGACCTACACTGTCTCACTTCTACATCCCCCTCTGTTTTGCTGCCCAAATCTAAATACTTTCACTTAGAGATAACTGCTTTTACTAAGAGATGATCTTTACCTATAGAAATGTATTTTGAAAACTTATTTTACACAGCAATTTTGTATCCGTTGAAACTAACCTTTTATCAATAAAGCACTACTGTTTGGCCATTAAAAAATAAAAAATAAATAAAAAAATAAAAATATAAAAATAAATAAATAAATAAAACTCAAAATCCTAGAGGAGAACCTCTTCGACATCGGCCACAGCAACTTCTTTCATGATACATCTCCAAAGGCAAGAGAAACAAAAGAAAAAAATGAACTTTTGGGACTTCATCAAGATAAAAAGCTTTTGCACAGCAGAGGAAACAGTAAACAAAACAAAGAGGCAACCTACGGAATGGGAGATTTTTGCAAATGACATTTCAGATAAAGGGCTGGTATCCAAGATCTATAAAGCACTTCTCAAACTCAACACCCAAAAAACAAAGAATCAAGTGAAAAAATGGGCAGGAGACATGAACAGACATTTCTCCAAAGAAGACATACAAATGGCTACCAGACACATGAAAAAATGTTCAACATCATTAGCCATTAGGGAAATACAAATCAAAACCACATTGAGATACCACTTTAGACCAGTTAGAATGGCAACAATTAACAAGACAGGAAACAACAAATGTTGGAGAGGATGTAGAGAAAGGGGAACCCTCTTACACTGCTGGTGGAAATGCATGCTGGTGCAGCCACTCTGGAAAACAGTATGGAGGTTCCTCAAAAAGTTAAAAATAGAGCTACCCTATGACCTAGCAATTGCACTAGTGGGTATTTACCCCAAAGACACAGATGTAGTGAAAAGAAGGGGCACATGCACCCCAATGTTCCTAGCAGTGATGTCCACGGTAGCCAAACTGTGGAAGGAGACGAGATGCCCTTTAACAGATGAATGGATAAAGAAGATGTGGTTCATATATACAATGGAATATTACTCAGCCATCAGGAAGGATGAATACGCACCATCTGCATGGACATGGATGGAACTAGAGGGGATTATGCTAAGTGAAATAAGTCAAGCAGAGAAAGACAATTATCATATGGTTTCACTCATATGTGGAAAATAAGCAATAGCATGGAGGACATTAGGGGAAGGAAGGGAAAACTGAAGGAGGTGGAAATCAGAGGGGGAGATGAACCATGAGAGACTACGGACTCCGGGAAACAATCCGAGGGTTTTGGTGAGGGGGAAAGCCTGGTGATGGGTATTAAGGAGGGCACATGTTGTAAGAGCACTGGGTATTATCTGCAAATAATGAATCATTGAACGCTACATCAAAAAAAGAAAAGAAAAGGGGCGCCTGGGTGGCTCAGTCATTAAGCGTCTGCCTTTGGCTCAGGTCATGATCTCAGGGTCCTGGGATCAAGCCCCACATCGGGCTCCCTGCTCAGCAGGAAGCCTGCTTCTCCCTCTCCCTCACCTGTATTCCCTTTCTCACTGTGTCTCTCTCTGTCAAATAAATAAATAAAATCTTTAAAAAAAAAGAAAAGAAAAGAAAAATTTCTGTTGTTTAAGAAAAAAAAAAAACCTCCCTGGTATATATGACAGTCAGAGTTGAGAACCCCAAGGAACTTCAAGGACAAATTTGCAATTCAACTATATTTTAAATGTATAGTAGACCCTTAGAGCCTGCTTACCTGTGTTCTATTTCACTCTCCAACCTTTCTCCATCCTTTCCATACATCTCCTACTTTGTTTTTCCTTATCCTGAATATCAAAATAGTTTTGTTATTGGATTGTATTTCCTATAAACCATCTCAAAGATTTTGTGAAATGAAGCAAGGTATAAGTAAAATTCTCTCTCTCTCACTCATGTACACACACACACACACACACACACACACACACACACAGCAGGACCTACTTTAAACGTATAGATATAGGTTAAAATCTAGCAGCAAAATCAGTTACATAGAATGCCTCCAGGACAATTCAGAAAACATTTCTATTATCTACAAAAACCCAATTAAGCTTAGCTCTAAGTCTCTCCACCTTCCAACTCCTTTCTTACTTCTCACCTAAAAACAAACCAGAAGAAAACAAAGTACACAAAAAAAGAAAACTACCAGCAAGAATAGTAAATAATCTTTGAAAATAACATATACATGTAAACATTATATAACAAATTCTGACAAAGTACTAAAAGGCTTACCTCAATATTCCAAGTGCTTACCAGATCTTCAGAACTGCTGCTAAAGACAATGACAGCATCTACCAATAAAGAAATTTTCAAGAAGGGAAAAAATCTTGTATTTGTTTCTCAACATTAGAGATCAAGGACACTATAAAGAGGGGTGGTACCGAAACAACAATATGGGCCACAATAGCAACAGCAGCAAGTCAGGCCTTATTATGGAATGGTAAGATAATGATTACCTCTCTTGATGAAATAATCAAGGTAGGGAAATACAAAGATCCTTTCCTGAAGGAACTAACTGGAATATTTCCAGACCAGACTAGTTTAAAAGAAAATAACTTTGGAGGAAACTGGGAAGGCACCTGTGGTAGAGAGAGCAGGACCCTATTGGCCCCTCCCTCTTCCTATTCCAAATAAACCTGGTGAAAGCCCATAAGAAATACAGATGTCCCTATTCTCTTTTCTACATTCCAGAAAGTAGCACTGACCACTATTTTCAGAACGGCCCTCTGCACCCAGGGGCTGCTGACTATTTAAGACGAATATTGATGAAGCAAGAATTACAGGTCCAAGGATCATTTTAAAAGCATGAAAAGTAAAAAAAAAAAAAAAAAAAAAAGCATGAAATGTTTGTTTTTTTTTTCTTTAGCTAAGTAATACATTTGCCTGTAGTAGTAAAAATTTTAAGCACACTAAGAAATCATCAGAGTGGTTTTCTCTTGTTCAAGACAATGTGAGAGAGGAGAAAGTTCATTTAGCTTTCTATCTCCCTATGCTGCAAAGATCTACTTAGCTTGGTATTAGTTCAGTGGCTAACACAAATACTTATATGGGCTGGCATGCATTAAATATCTGTTAAATTAAGTCCTATCAAAACACTCCTCGTATCTGTTTTTCCCTCTTACTTCTTCCCTCTTCTATCAGTTGCCAAATTCTAATTAGTTTATCTCTGCAAGTTCTATCCCATCAGTCCCCTCTTTTCTTCCCGTTTTGCCCTAGTTCAAAAATCTCACTACTACTTCCACTAATACAATAGCCTCTTAGCTGGTATTCCCCACCTTCAGTCTCTCCCCCACTCTAACCCCTCCTACACACGGTCATCAGTTATTTTTCAAAGCATAGATCTGGTCATATTAATCATGGCCTTGACAACCTTTAGTAGCTCCCCTTTACAAATCAACATTGAACCCTTAAACTGGCTTTAAAAGTCCCATACAATCGGGGCTTAGCCTACCTTTAGTACATCCCCTACCTCACCTCACACTATGTCTTCACTCTCACATCACAGACTTATATCCTAGCAATATTAGATTCTCCCTTCCTCTAAGACTGCCTCCATGTGTTTGCTTATATTGTCCCCATCCACCAGAAATATGTTCCCTTCATCTCTGTCTGTGAAAATATTATCCAATCTCTATTGCCCTGTGCAAATTCCACATCTTTAACAAGGCATTACCAGATCTACCCCTAAACCACTACCACAACCACCTCATTGTTGATGGTCTTTTGATTCATATAATCAGTTTCCACACATGTCTATCTTGCCTACCTAAATGTAAACCCATGGGAGTGGGCTGAGACTCAGGGTGGTATATCTTTAGACATTTCACATTACAGTACTATGTACTGCACTGCCTTGTACCCTATAAACACTTGATGAACTGAACAAATTCCTACCATGGCAAAAGTTCAGAAAGGGAAAAAAAAAAAAAGTAAAAAGTAAATATCAATGACACACCTCAATAGCCAGTTACAGCAAATGGAATTGTCTCTTATTCCCCATAGTGCTCCTAACTTCATATTTTATCCCTGAATCATCCTATCTGTGATTGCAAATATGATTACTATACTTCAATGAAATGCTCAGATATAGGAAGGAAGTCTTAAGAAAAACTGTGCATAATAGGGAAAGCTGGGGGCTATGACCACAGCTATCTAAATCCCAAGATTTTAATATAGGTGACAATAATTCAGAGTTTAAGGGCAGGGAAAGGGGAATAATGATGACTATGGGAAAAGAGAAGGAACTACTGTGTATTAGAGATCTACTATATGCAAAGCACCTCTTATTTATTCTGTTATCTTTAGGATTTTTTTAACAAAAACAGTCATGGTTAAATTTGATGAGGTTACACCCTTTTCAGTTAAATTGTATTCACTATCTATAAAACATCTCCCAGCATTTTGTAATGAAACAGACTATTTTGTCCAAGAAATTAAGCTAGACACATTCCTGTTGCTATCCTACACACCCTCTTCTGAACAATAAACCCAAAGCATCAAAAGGCTAATTATTGGGGCACCTGGGTGGCTCAGTTATTAAGTGTCTGCCTTCGGCTCAGGTCATGATCCCAGGGTCCCAGGATCGAGCCCCGCATCGGGCTTCCTGCTCCGCGGGAAGCCTGCTTCTCCCTCTCCCACTCCCCCTGCTTGTGTTCCCTCTCTCGCTGTGTCTCTGTCAGATAAATAAATAAAATCTTAAAAAAAAGGCTAATTATTTATGCATAATACTGCTACAAAAACTAAAAACAAAATTTGCTTGTAGAGCTGAAATAATATTGAATTTATTTTCCCCTTCCATAAAACAATTTCATTGTGAAAGACATATGCCCTCATTTTTGTACCGATAGATACAGTTTCATTTTGTTTTGTTTTCAAAGCACCTTGATAACTGTATTAAGCCCAGTAATGAATGAATTTGTTTACATAACAATGCTTGAGGATTTTTTTTCCCCATTTACAGATGAAGAAACTAAGTCTCAGAGAAGTTAGGTAACTTGCATTGGGTCACATATCTAGTATGACTTGGAGGTGAGTTTGGAATCCAGATTAATAAACCTCCAAATCCCATGTTCTTTCCTCTATTATTACAGGGTCTCATTAAATTAAAACTAGCACTTTTTCCCAATCTGCCATATATTTGCCATTCTGGTTAAATATTTCAAGTCTGTGCCTTTAATCCCAAACTGTTTTTTATCAGTGAACTTTATTACTTTCAAAATTAACTTATTTAAACAAAGGCAGTGTTTAAGCTAAAGAAGTAATATAAAAGTACCAATTACAGAAATGAAGATGGCGGCATAGTAGGAGGACCCTTGGTTTGTCTCCTCCCTAGAACACAACTAGATGACTATCAAGTCATTCCAAATACCCAAGAAAAACAACCTGAAGACTGACAGAACTCTACAAGTAAAGGGAGAGAAGAAGCCACATCAAAGAAGAAGATAGGAAGTGAGAAGACATGGTTTGTGAGAGAAATGGATTGCTGGTGCTGAGGAGGGGAGGGGACCATGGTACCAGAGAAAGGTGAGAGAGAGAGAGAGGAGCATACAGGGGAACTCATAAGGATAACACTTCCCCGAAGCCACTGGCTGGAAAAATGAGACGAGCTGATTTTCATGAGTTTTTGCCACCAGCAGGGCCTGAAGACTGGAGTTTTAAAGGTCAGCAGGCTAGTCTGGGATAAAGCCCTGAGGATGCTGTGCTCCTCCTGGAGAGAGGCAGGCAAACAACTCCAGCGGCAGACAGAGTAGAAAGAGTGATCTGAGGAACTGCTTGCGTAACACATCGGGGAGATTACTGGCTCTTCTAGGAGCTCCTCCATGAGAGACAGCATTCACAGACGTGCCTCTCCATTTTCCTCCCCCAACCCTCAGCATAAACACAGAGCCACCTGCCAAGGGCAGCTCGGCCCCCACACTAGCCACCTAGCATGCTTACTCTGGATCCCACACCCCTGCGCTCTGGCACAAATGACCTTCCAGGTCAAGCCTCCCTCAATCCCAGCACACTGAAACACTCTCCCAGAGGACTGACACAGGCGACTGACAACATCTTCCCACCTAGAGCCTAGAGTTCTGAAAGTCCCCATGGTTGGCTGGGATAGAACCTGGAGGGTGCTGCACTGTTCCTGGAGAGAAGGCAGTAAAACAGCCCCAAAACAGACAGCATGCAGATAGCGATGTGGAAGGGTACATGGGACACACAGCAGGGAGACTATTTGCTTCTCCTGGGGTGATTCCCTGAAAGCAGCAAGCACAGAGACCCCACTCCAGGGACAAAGGAGCTGGCTGACACCATTTACCACCCCCACTCCTCAGCATAGAAATAGGACCACCTTCCGCACCACAGAGCCAATACTGGCAGCCTAATTTGTTTACACCAGGCTCCACACCCCTGTACTCTGCTGGTGTGGACCTTTTAGGTCAAGTTTGCCTCTGTCTCAGTGCAGTGGGCCTCTTCCCCAGAAGACCAGCACCACCTCTCCCAATCAGAGAGCTCTGCAAGTCTTCAGTTCTAGAGGAAGTAGCATCGGGACTCATTTATCAAGCCAACCAGAACACACCTAGTTAAAATTCACCACACTCTGCCCAAGGACCAAACACTGCCCACTGCAGGCAAGGAGAGCCTCTGCAGACAGGCCTGAAAGAGAGCAGCCAAAACACAACAGCAGAGCACATATAGCACACACCAGAGACACTCCCTGAAGCACCAGACCCAGGACACTATATGAACTCTTATGCATAAAGCCATTACTATCAGGGTCAGGAAACATAAACAGGCTTTTCTAACACAGAGAAGAAGACAGAGACTTAGACAAAAGGACAAAATGGTGAAATGTATCCCAAATGAAAGAACAAGATAAGGTCATGGCAAAAGATCTAAGCAAAACAGATATAAGTAACATGCCTGATGGAGATTTTAAAGCAACAATCATAAGGATACTTTCTGGGCTTGAAAAAAGGATGATAGACTTCAGGGAGGTCCTTCTGCAGAGATAAAAGAGTCAAAAAACAGTCAGAAATGAAAAATGCAATAACTGAGATCTGAAACAGACTGGATGCAGAGAACACAAAGATGGAAGAAGCAAAGGAAAGAATAAGTGATATAGAAAAGAAAATAACGAAGCTGAACAAAAGAGAGAAAGAATTATGGAATGTGAAAATAGGGAACTCAGTGACTCCATGGAACATAATTACATTCATATTATAGGAGTCCCGGAAGAAGAAGAGAAAAAAAAAGGGACAGGAAATTTATTTCAGGAAATAATGGCTGAAAATTTCCCTAATGTGGGGAAGGAAACAGATATCCAGATCCAGGAGGCACAGAGAACTCCCATCAAAATCAACAAAAACAGGGCGCCCGGGTGGCTCAGTTGGTTGAGCGACTGCCTTCGGCTCGGGTCATGATCCTGGAGTCCCTGGATGGAGTCCCACATCAGGCTCCCTGCTTGGCGGGGAGGGAGTCTGCTTCGCCCTCTGACCCTCCCCCCTCTCATGTGCTCTCTCTCTCTCATTCTCTCTCTCCCAAATAAATAAAATCTTTAAAAAAAAATCAACAAAAACAGGCCAACACCAAGACATATTGTAATTAAATTTGCAAAATATAATGATAAAGACAAAATCCTAAAAGCAGCAAAACAAAAGCAGTGTCTAAATCACAAAGGAAGACCCATTAGTCTAGTTACAGATCTCTCAAAAGAAAGTTGGGAAGCCAGAAGGGAGTGGCATGATATATTCAAAGTGCTGAATGAAAAATCTGCAGCCAAGAATACTCTATCCAGCAAGGCTATCATTCACAATAGAATGAGAGATAAAGGGTTTCCCACACAAACAAAAACGAAAGGAGTTCGTACCACTAAATCAGAGTTCATAACCACTAAACCAGCCCTGCAAGAAATATTAAAGGGGATTCTTTGTGTGGAAAAGAAAGACCAAAAGTGACAAAGACAAGAAAGGAAGAGAGAAAATCTCCAGAAACAATGACAAAACAAATACTAAAAGGACACTAAACACATAACTATCAGTAATTACTCTGAATGCAAATGAACTAAATGTTCCAATCAAAAGACATAGGATGTCAGAATAGATTAAAAAAACAAGACACATCTATATGCTGCCCACGAGAGACTCATTATAGACCTAAGGATACGTGCAGACTGAAAGTGAGGAGATAGAAAAAAATTTATCATGCAAATGGATGTCATAAGAAAGCTGGAGTAACAATACTTATATCTGACAAACTAGATTTTAAACCAAAAACTATAACCAAAGATGAAGAAAGGCACTATATCATAATAAAGGAGACTATCAAATAAGAAGATCTAACAATTAAAAATATTTATGCCCCCAACATGGGAGTAACCCAAATATATAAAATAATTAATAGCAAACTTAAAGGAACTCATTAATAATAATAATGTAATAGTAGAAGACTTTAATATTCCACGTACATCAATGAACAGATCATTGAAGCAGAAAATCAACAGGGAAACAATGGCTTTGAAAGACACAGTGGACCAGATAGACTTAACTGATATATACAGAACATTCCACCCTAAACAGCAGAATACACATTCTCTTCAAGTGCACATGGGACATTCTACAGACTAGATCATATATTATGTCACAAAACAGGCCTCAAAAAATACAAAATGGCTGAGATTAATACCATGCATATTTTCTTACCACAACACTATAATCCTGAAAGTCAATCAAAAGAAAAAATCTGGAAAGACGACAAATACATGAAGGTAAAAAATATGCTACTAAAGAATAAATGGGTGAACCAGGAAACCAAAGAACAAAAAAATACATGGAAACAAATGAAAATGAAAACACAATGATCCAAAACCTTTGGGATGCAGCAAAAAGAGTCATAAGAGGGAAATATATAGCAATAGAGGCTTATGTCAAAAAGGAAGAAAAAATCTCAAGTAGACAACCTAACCTTACATATAAAGGAGCTAGAAAAAGAAAAATGAATGAAGCCCAAGCCAGCAATAGAAGTGAAGTAAAGATTAGAGCAGAAATAAATGATATAGAAACTAAGAAAACAATAAAACAGATCAAGGAAATCAGGAGCTGGTTCTTTTATAAAATTAATAAAATTTATAAACTTCTAGTCAGACATATCAAAAAGAACAGAGAAAGGAACCAACTAAGTAAAATCACAAATGACAGAAGAGAAATAAGAAGAAACACCACAGAAATACAAACAATTATAAGAGAATATTATGAAAAATTATATGCCAAAATTGGACAACCTGGAAGAAATGGTTAAATTCCTAGAAACATATAAACTACAAAAACTGAAACAGGAAGAAATAGAAAACTTGAGGAGACCAATAATCAGCAAAAAATTCCATTAGTAATCAAAAATCTCCCAACAAACAAAATTCCAGGACCAGAAGGCTTCACAGGGGTATTCTATCAAACATTTAAAGACTTAATACCTATTCTTCTCAAGCTATCCCAAAAAACAGAAATGGAAGGAAAACTTCCAAACTCATTCTATGAGGCTTGCATTACCCTGATTCCTAAACCAAAGACTCAACTAAAAAAAGAGAACTCCAGGCCAATATCCTTGATGAAAATGGTTGTAAAAAAATTCTCAATAAAATACTAGCAAATTGAATCAAATAGTACATTAAAAGAATCATTCACCACAGTCAAGTGGGGTTTATTCCTGGGCTGCAAGGGTCATTCAATAATCAGAAATTAATCAATAATCAATAACAATAACAACACCACAATAATAAAAGAAAGGATAAGAACCATATGATCCTTTCAATAGATACAGAAAAAGCATTTGACAAAGTACAACATACATTCATGATAAAAATCCTCAAAAAAGTAGGGTTAGAGGGAACATACCTCAACATAATAAAGGTCATATATGAAAAACTGAGAGCTTTTCCTCTATGGTCAGGAACAAGACAGGGATGTCTACTCTTACCACTGTTATTTAACATGTTACCAGAAGTCCTATCCATAGCAATCAGGCAACAAAAAGAAATAAAAAAACATCCAAATCAGCAAAGAACTCAAACTTCCACTACTTGCAGATGACACGATACTCTATACAGAAAACCTGAAAGACTCCAACAAAAAAAAAACTGCTAGAATGGATACAGGACTTCAGTAAAGTCACAGGATAAAAAATCAACATACAGCAAATTGTTACATTTCTATACACCAATAATGAAGCACTAGAAAGAGAAACCAAGAAAATGATCCCATTCACAATTGCACCAAAAACCATAAGATGGCTAGAAATAAACCTAACCAAAGAAGTAAAAGACCTGTACTCTGAAAACTATGAAACACTGGTGAAAGAAACTGAAGAGGACACAAAGAAATGGAAAAACATTCCATGCCCAGGGACTGGAATAACAAACGTTGTTAAAATGTCTATACTACGCAAAGCAATTTACACATTTAATGCAATCTTTATCAAAATACCAACAACATTTTTCAGAGCTAGAATAAACAATCCTAAAATTTTTATGGAACCCCAAAAGACCCCGAATAGCCAAAGCAATCTTGAAAAAGGAAAGCAAAGCTGGAGGCATCACAATTCCAGACTTCAAGTCATATTACAAAGCTGTAGTGATCAAGACAGTATTGTACTGGCACAAAGATAGACACATAGATCAATGGAACAGAATAGAAAACCCAGAATTGAACCCACAACTATACAGTCATCTGATCTTTGACAAAGCAGGAAAGAATATCCAATGGGAAAAAGACAGTCTCTTCAACAAATGGGGTTTGAAAAACTGGGCAACAACATGCAGAAGGATGAAACTGTACCACTTTCTTCCACCATACGCAAAAATAAATTCAAAATGGATTAAAGACCTAATTGTGAGACAGGCAATCACTAAAATCCTAGAGGAGAACACAGGCAGTAACCTCTTTGACATCAGCTGTAGCAACTTCTTCTTAGATAAGTCTCCTGAGGCAAGGGAAACAAAAGAAAAAAAAAAAAAAACTACTGGGATGTCATCAAAACAAAAAGCTTCTGCACAGTGAAGGAAATAAGCAACAAAACTAAAAGGCAACCTAGCGAATGGGAGAAGATATTTGTAAATGGCATATCTGATAAAGGGTTAGTATCCAAGATATATAATAACTTATAAACCTCAATACCCAAAAACCAAATAATCCAGTTAAAAAATGAGAAGACATGAATAGACATTTTTTTTTTTATAAATAGACATTTTTGCAAAGAAGACATACAGATGCCCAACAGACACCCTGAAAAGATGCTCAATATCACTGATCATCAGGGAAATACAAATCAAAACTACAATGAGATATGACCTCATACCATTCAGAATAGCTAAAATTAACAACACAGGAAACAAGAGATGTTGGTAAGGATGCAGAGAAAGGGGAACCCCCTCATACTGCTGGTGGGAATGCAAACTGGTGCAGCCACTCTGGAAAACAGTATGGAGGTTTCTCAAAAAGTTAAAAATAGAACTACCCTATGATTACACTACTAGGTATCTACCCAAAGCATATAAAAACACTAATTCAAAGGGATACATGAACCCGAATGTTTATAGCAGCATTATCTACAATAGCCAAGTTATGGAAACAGCCCAAGTATCCATCGAATGATGAATGGATAAAGATGTGGTGCGTGTGTGTGTGTGTGTGTGTGTGTGTGTATGTGTGTATATATATATATATATATATAAATATAAATATTTCTCAGCTATAAAATATTATAAAATATAAAATATTATAAAAATATTTCTCAGCTAAAAAATATTTCTCAGCTATAAAAAGAATTTGGAAGGACATGGATGGAGCTAGAGAGTATTATGCTAAGTGAAATAAGTCAGTCAGAGAAAGACAAATACCATATGATTTCACTCATGTGGAATTTAAGAAACAAAACAAACAAATATGGGGGTAAAAAAGAGAGGAAAACCAAGAAACAGAATCTTAACTATAGAGAACAAACTGATGGTTACCCAAGGGGAAGTGAGTGGAGCAATGGGTTAAATAGGTGATGGGTATTAAGGAAGGCACTTGTTATGAGCACAGGGTATTGTATGTAAATGTTGAACTACTAAATTCTAAACCTGAAACTAATATTACACTGTATGTTAAGTAATTGGAATTTAAATAAGAACTTGGGAGAAAAATTAATAAATAAAAGTACCAATTACAGTGTAATATGATATGATATAATATGCAATTTGAAAACTATAATCAATTCCTCCTTCAGGAAGCAAGCACTCTCTCACCAAAAAACAACCAACCAACCAACTAAATGCATACTGTAATGTACATAGCACTAACTCATGAAAAGTTCACTTTACTATATCCGGCTGTTCTTTATAACCCTTACCCAGGAATGCCCATTACCCAATCACACCTCAAGTAACACCTCTTCCCTCATCTTGACAAAATCTGGTCAAGAGCTAAAATTGTGTCTTCCTGTGGGGTGATGCTCCTTGAAGTCCCTATTCCTAGTATACCTAATTGAGACAGTCCCTGCAAGAGCTCTCACAACCAAAGCTTCTTGCTTATCCTATTTCCCTTCTCCCAAGAACCTTCTTCCCAGTAGCCAAAAGAACCCATATTTCCCCTCTTAAGGCCAATTTTCCACCTCTCACTGGGACAAAGCTAGTTCTTATTTCGAACCTCCAACACATTTTCCCACAGGACAATTTTACAAACAGTGGTTAGGCTCTTCATCATTATAGCTCCCTATTGCGTGCCCTGGTCTAAAAATGTAACTGTTAATAACTGTTTCCTGTGAAAAAGCATGTTCAGCACCTCAAACAACCAATCCTCACACTTCTGAATAATTCAGAGGTTAACAACTGCCCATGAAACAAGACAAGTAAAAGATACTGAAAAAGACTCCGCAGTATATAATAGAGCACATAATCTTTAATTTTACCAGGATTCAACACACACAAAAACTGACAGAAATTACTTTCTTTGACATTAAAGTTAACACATTCTCACTCACATTTTCTTTAAGGATTCCAACACATTTTCAAAAAATATATTCTACAATGAAAGTGCCTAAGGTCCTAAAAACTATCATGATTGGGGCTGCAAAGCTCATGCTGAAGGGTTAACATTTCTAAAGCCAACATCAACAAACATGTAATTAAAAGTCAGTCGGAGAAAGACAAATATCATATGATTTCACTCATATGTGTAATTTAAGAAACAAAACAGATGAATATAGGGGAAGGGAAGGAAAAATAAAATAAGATGAGATCAGACAGGGAGATAAACCATAAGAGACTCTTAACTATAGGAAACAAACTGAGGGTTGCTGGAGGGGAGGTGGGTGGGGGGATAGGGTAACTGGGTGATGGGCATTAAAATGGATCGCACTTGATGTAATGCCCAGTGGGTGTTATATGCAACTGATGAATCACTAAATTCTACCTCTGAAATTAATAATATATACTGTATGTTAATTAAGTTGAATTGAAATAAAAAATTTAAAAAAAAAAGAAACTCTGGGAGGGGGCGCCTGGGTGGCTCAGGCGATTGAGTGTCCACCTTTTGGTTCTGGCTCAAGTCATGATCTCAGGGTCATGAGATTGAGTTCCATGTCGGGCTCTGCACTCAGCGGGAAATCTACTTGAGATTCTCTCCCTCTGCCCCATCCTAGCTTGTGCTCAAGCTCACTCTCTCTCTCAAATAAATAAATAAATCTTTAAAAAAAATTAAAAAATAAAGTCTGTGAGGTAAAATTGTTTCCTTCTTATCAAAAGAATACTGTTATAAACAAACAACAACAACAAAACCCTATTTTACATGCTAAACAGGTCTGTTCAGATGTAGCAGTTTTCACCTAGAATATTTTTAACTAAGTCACTTGAAGCATTAAACCTAATCAATCATAACTGTTTTAGACAAAGGAGGCAGAAATACTATCTTTGCCACATTACCTTCACCTTTTGTTTTACTTTACAAGATTTAGCAATTTTCACTTGAGTATTTTTCCAAATTGATGACTTAGAGAGACCCATTGTTAAATCTCTAAAACATACTGCAAACAACAAAAACACCATATGTGGTAATTATGATTCAAAACATTTCTCCATTCTAATTTAACAAAAATAATAAAATAGTAGGCATGCAAAAGGCTCTCCATCTCCCACCCCATCCTTATAGACAAACATTTAATTGTTTTTATATACCAGATACCTGAGACTATAAGTCAACTGATTACATACGTGAATAAAATAAAATTCCTCTCCCTTTGAATGGTCTTGCTAGAAAATTCTTGCAAGTATGAAACATCCTTATATTCCAAGAAGAAATTTACCTTTCTTCACTTATCCTGTTCTTAAGAGATGTAGAATATTAAAATGCATTTTGGAACTCCTTAGTTTACTAGTAAAATATTTACTATAGGGGAGAGGGTTCAACTTTAGACTCCTTCTGAATTTATTTCTATTACATTTCTTGTTAAATGTTATCCTGGCACGGAATTTTAACCACAATTTAGTTGGAAATGTGAAAAAGAAAAAAGAATGATTTAAACAGAGAACAGTCCAAAGTGTATTTTTAAGGATGGAGCAAGTACTGGAAGACAATTTAGCATCCTGAGATGTGGAGGATTGTGATTGCCAGTCCTACTTCAAAATATCCTACTGTGAGTCAATTTGGCATTCAAGACTTTTTATGAGCTCTACTGTGGCCTCTACTAGAGTATTAAGCTGCTAATCCATTAAGTTATTAGAAAAGGATCTGACTTTCTATCCCAAAAGGCTCATTTTTAGAGTTTAAATGCTGCCCGCTTCTAACAACAACAATAGCAGTAACACTAAAAACAGAATACCTGTGCACATCTAAGTTTTCACTGCACAGCTGACCTAAGTCCAACCAGAACAGTTTCAGAAGAGCGGGAAGAGAGGAGAACCAAAATATTCTGGTTGAACCTCAAAGTCTTCCAAAGATTCATCTTACAAGAGCTAGGGTTTACTTTGTGTTTTCTTTTACTGACCAACGGGGCGGGGACAGCAATTGGGGAAAGAAGGACAGGAGGAAGAGGGTGGTAGAAATGAGGGGACCACAGAACATCGCATTAACGTCAACAAAGAAACCTGGGCACAAATTAATCTCCACTCGGGTTGTTACAAAACCCACAGCATGCCATGGAGAAACTAGAAAGCTAAGTAAGGAGCACACATCCCTATGAGCAAATGTCCCCAGAGTTATTCTGTCACCTAGGTGTGTGTTTTGGTTTGGTTTTTGTGTGTGTGTGTGTGTGTGTTTTGTTTGTTTTGTTGTTGTTTTGCGCTGGGTTCCTAAAGTACCCGGGTTCAACAGCCTGCTGGAATCAGCAGCTGTCCGTGAAAGTGGTCCCAGAGAGCAAACCTGGCGCAACAGAGAAAGAGGAACGTGCTGAGCCAGGCGCGGCACCTGGCGCGTTCCCCAGTCCCACTCCAGGTCGCAAAGTGAAGAAACTTAGTCACAACTCCAGCGTGGCCCGGGAGGCAGGAGCTCCTTCTGAGATCGAGCCCGGGCCGCGGCTGCTCGGACTCCTCACGCCCTAGCCCGCCGTCTCCGGAGCGAAAGCACAGTCGGGGTACTGCGTGCTTCGCCGTCCCGCAGCCTCAAGGGAGCTTGCCTGGGCACCCCGCTCCCTAGCCCCACGACCTTCTCTCTCGGGCCTCCAGCCAGGGTCCTGGGGGGGGGGGGGTTGGCTCCAGCCCTTGGCCACCACACTAACCTCGCCGCTGCTCGCGCCGCCTCCGAAAACCTCCATTTCTTGGTTCCAGAGCTCGTCCTGAGGAGAAAACGGTAGCATCGCCCCTTCAGGAGCACTTGAGCAGGAGCTGCCAACCACTGGCGCAGCCGCGCATCCCGCCGTTTGAGCTTGCCGGCCGCCGCCACCACCACCAGAACCCCCAGCCCCTCCTTCAGCGACCGCTGCCCTAGCTGCAGGGTGCCCTCAGAGGCTGTGAGCGGAGGATCGCCGCCGCGGGGAGCCGCTCCCCATAGACAGGAAAACTCTGTGCTGCCTCACGGAGAGCTCTACTCGGCTTGTGCTCACCACTGCCGCCACCGCGACTGTAGTTCGGCGTTGACTCTGTCCCCCACCCCGTTTCCTAGGGCCCCCTCCCAGTACCCAGCTCCGTCAATATGGCGGCAGCGGCGGCGTTACCTGTGCAGCGCCGGGAACAACCCCCCCCCCCCGCCCCCCGCCCCGGGCGGCAGCACAGTAGCGTCACCCGAACGTCAGTGGAGATTCCCCAGCCTAGGGTGAAGAGGGGGTGGAAACAAAGAGCGGGGGTGAATACCGAAGACCGCGTGGTTGGGGGTGGGTAAGAGAGGAGGAGGACGCGCTGGGCGAGGAGGCGGGAGAAGAGTAGTAAAGCCACTGGAGCGCCGCAGTAAACCTACCCACTACATGGAGCATGCGCGTCGCTGTTCACACATGCTCAGCAGGCCCTCCCAAGTCTACGAAGCCGGCTTGCAGGCGGGAGGATTCCCAAAACGAATGTGGGAACCGGGAGACACTCTGGAGCATTGGAGGAGTCAGTGTCAGGGGAGGACTCCAGGAATATCTGCTTGCAGGGCTCACAGAAGGAGGTGTCCTATACACCGAATCACACCCATTTTTTTATAGTGACGAATAGTGGAGCGGGGATTTTATACATTGGGCTTCTAGAAACTGGAGGCAGGAAGAAAATGCATTTAAAATAAACTAGTATACCTGCACTCCCTAACTCTTCCACCCCCTGTCCCTCTCCGCATTTCCATAGTATTGATGACATGCAGTGTTTCTAGTGTTCACACACACATGCACACAAATATGTCACTTATTGAACTCTACTTGTGGCATTGAAGGCAGAATGTACGAAGCTAATTTCACCCCTACCCCGCTCTGAAGGTATTAGACCTGTAGTGAAATAATCATTTTTCTATCCTCTTCCAATGGAACGTTTACTGCTTTGCTACTCTGAGCCACACACTGTACTAGGAGCTAGCGATATAACTAAGATAAATAAAGTACAGTCTCATACACGGGGGATGATCAAGATCTTTACTGAAACACTTCAGAACCCATGGTAAAAAAGTGATTCCACCTTTGACACTTCAAGGAGACTTAAAATAGCAAAGGTAACAGCGACAAGGCGGCTCAGTACCTTGGAGAGGTTTCTAATGGTCAATGTAAAACGCAAGCACCCTTTCCCCACTGCTATACCTACGGCTGCTGTGTTGTGCTCGAGGAAAACACTGAACTATGCCCTCCATTTATTTCACCATCTGGCGTCCAGCACTATGTAAGTAAAAAGCAGACCACAGAGGTTGGCACTGAATAGCAAACAAGGATCACTAAAGGTGCCCTCCCACCCACACTGCTTAAAATCCCAGGGAAAAGAGTGAGCTTTACAAATATGATTCTGTAAAAGTGAAAACTTTCAAAGTAGTGGGTGCATGGAGCTATAAACAGTGAAAATGTGCATGTGCACACACTTGCATAAATTCCTGTTTGGCTGAACTGGCAGTGTTCTTAAATAAGGCCCACCATTTTGAGCACTGGATTTCATCCTTTCTTGCCGCTCAAAGGCTTTGTTCTGCAATTCTCCATCACCAACCCCTTCGCATCATATATTTTTGTCCCTTTACTGGACCTTTCCCATCAGCAAAAATGTATTGTTGTTACTGACCTTAACTTGCTGACCTACTCATTAACATTTGATGCAGTTTATGACTCCTTTATTTTATTTTATTTTTTTATGACTCCCTCCTTATTTAAACATTTTCTTCACTTGGCCTCCAGAACAAAACTGTTCATTTTCCTCCTACATCACTGGCCATTTCTTCTCAGTGCCCTTTGCTGGACAATCCCTCATTTTCCCAGTATCTAGAAGTAGAAACTTCAGGGTTCCATTCTCCATCTATCTTTCCCAGCAGCCTAGGTATTTCCATAACCCATCCATTTCCATGGCTTAAAATATCATCTCTATGCTGAGAACACTCAAATTTTATCTCTAACCACAAACTCTTGAAGTCAAGACTTATACATGCAACTGTCTATTTTACTTAGATCTAATAGGTATCTCAAACTTAATCTATTCAAAACTGAATTCTTGATTCAACCTCAACCAATGTGCTCCTTGCCTGGACTTCTCCAGGCAATTAATGACCTCCACCATCCACCTAGTTTGCTGCACAAATGTCACTTCAGAGTGCTTCTATGACTGTCCTTTCTACAATGCAATTCCCATAACTCTCTAACCACTCCCTGCCTTTTCTTCATAACAGCAATCAACATAGGGTCTATATTTGTTTATTTTTTCCTATGAGCACCAAATATACTGCCTGGAACATAATGGAGCTCAGTAAATATTTACTGAACAAATTAGTGTGTCCTTTGCTATTATTGTTTTGTGCATTTGATAAATACATCACATCAACGATATCAAGAAGCTTCCTCACTATGAATGTATTTCTTTTTTTTCTTTTTCCAAATTTTTATTTAAATTCCAGTTAGTTAACATAAAGTGTAATATTAGTTTCAGGTGTAGAATTTAGTGATTCAACACTTACATACAACACCCAGTGCTCATCACAGCAAGTGCCCTGCTTAATACCCATCTCCTATTTAACCCATCCCCTCTTTCAGGAACCCTCCATTTGTTCTCTATAGTTAAGAGTCTCTTCTTGGTTTGCCTCTTTTTCCCCCCTATGTTCATTTGTTTTTTAAATTCCACATATGAGTGAAATCATATGGTATTTGTTTTTCTCTGACTGACTTTTTTCACTTAGCATAATACTCTCTAGCTTCATCCATGTTGTGGCAAATGGCAAGATTTCATTCTTTTTATGACTAAGTAATATTCCATTATGAATGTATTGGGTTTCTGTGTTAAATTTAGCCTTCATATATGTTCATTCATTCAACAATCCTCTTAGCTTATAAACATACATACATCTCTCTCATTTAAAAAAATCAAAACCCTTTCCTCAACTCAAGGATTTTAATAAATTCCTGTTTCTCAGTTCTTTCAGTTAACATGTCCTTTTATGTCTACCTCAAATATTTTTTTTATTTTTTAAAGATTTATATTTATTTATTTGAGAGAGACAGAATGAGACAGAGAGAGCACATGAGAGGGGGGAGGGTCAGAGGGAGAAGCAAACTCCCTGCCAAGCAGGGAGCCTGATGCGGGACTCAATCCAGGGACTCCAGGGTCATGACCTGAGCCGAAGGCAGTCGCTTAACCAACTGAGCCACCCAGGCGCCCTCAAATATTTTTTTTTTTTAAATATCTGCTCCATCCTCCATTGTCATTGCCTCAGTTCACCTCATAGAATATGCCCTTGAACTAGTGATACTAATGATTCCTCTTATCTTGACTTTCTGACTCTAAATTTATACTCTTTGTCCAATCCATCCTCTTCACTGGCAGCCCAGGAATCAAAATTCTTCAATGATACTCCATCATCTCTAGTAAAATATCCACACTTGTTATCTCTGAATGCAAATGTTCTCACCAACTGGCCTCTGACTATCTTTCCAGCTTCATCTACCATCTCAAATTCCAGTCAGATCTATGCACATCTTATTGTATCTTCCCTCTCTTAGTCTTCCTAAACAACTTACTTTTAATAGCAGTCAATACTAACAACTACTATTTACTGAGAGCCCACTATGCTCCAAGCATATGCTCTTCATGAATTCATTTAGCCCTTATAAAAATTTGTAAAAATTTGTATTATTTGTATTTTACAGATGAGGAAACTGAGCCTGGAAAAGGTTCAGTGATTTTACCAAGACCTCACAGACATTAAATGGAAATTCTAGAATTAAAACTACATCTGTCTGATGCCAAAACTTCTACCCCACTCTGTTGCTCTGTGAAACCCCTCTGATATTACCTTCCCCTCTCCATACCCTCCTTACACTCATCCCTGGGGAAAATTAGTCACCCATTCCTCTTTACTTCCATAAAATCTTTTCCATATCCTTATTTCAACACTTCTTTAATTTTCTTTACTAACAAACTTTGAGAATTTGATGTTAGTGAATTAACCTATTAAGCTCTGTACTCACAGGATATGTCTGGTGCTCAATACATCGGATGGACAAACAATATTTTTCTACTCTAGCCAGACACTGTGTTAAAGCTGTGGGCTAATATAAAAATGTATGACAGTACTTAACTCTGCAGAGTTTAATACTTATTTGCTCTATTTTGATTTCTTATATCAAAGACATATTGTCTGATTTTAAGTTACTAGTAACCAGGACCTATTATATACAATTTCGACTAGTTCAGAGGTCCTTAGCTTCTTGGTGAAAAACATGATGACTTTATTTAGCACAAAGGCAGGTATTAAGGAAGACTCAAGCTTCAGTCTTCTGCAAAGTATACATAGCAGAGATTCTTGCTTTCTCTTTAGTCTTCAGGAAATCTTTAGCCTGAAATTTTCTGTATGCCTGTGTATCTCTAGATTTCCATTTATTGGAGGATAACATTAGAAGTCTACACAATATTTAGTAATATTTCGGTGACTCTGGAACTGGGATGTACTATATCTAGTCTCTAAATAATATATTGTTCATCACAAAAAGGTAATGAGATAGGCTCCAGCATTAGATCATGTGTTCTGAGTATTTTCAGGACTAAAGAAAAGGTATACTTAAACATTCAAAGTGACTTATTTACCCTGTGATAAATGACACACATTGGATTACCAGGGTCAAAGGTGAAAATAAGTGGTCATGTAATTTAACTGAATAAAGTTAACTGACCCATATAGAGATAAATCTTTCTTGGCCCCAATAAAGGGGTGTAAAATATAAACTAAGGGCCTTTGATCAACAGATCACAGACCACCCACAGATTCTACACTATGGTTCTGATTTCTAAACTGTAGTATTTACAAAGTAATGCATATTTGGTCTATAAGTATAGAAAGAGCCACTTAGTCACTCAGTATTCTACGCTTATTTCCCCAAAGTTTGTAACCCAAATAGCTAGAAAATGGTGAGCCAACATAGAACATAAAACATTATTAGGAAAATATTCAAACATTTCATTTTGAAGGTATTCAGACATAAACTATAAAAGTAGATTCATGTACACAAACAGGGAAGTTTTAAGTGTTTAATAAATACTTATAATCTTTAGATAATTCCTTGGGAGTGCCAGAGAACTTTCATTCTCTAAAAATAATGAATAACTTTAGGCCTTCTACAAATCAATTTCAAAAGGGGAGCAATTCACACTTACTTATCAAATGTAAGCTCATTAGTGCTTTTTGTTGAAATTAATGAAATTAAACAATAAATAAATGATAAATATTATCATAGTTTAATAGTTGTTCTTCTTTGGACAGTAACTAAAGTTTATCGTACATAAAAAATGAAAGCCCTTAATAATACTAGAGATTAGGAAGAGTAGTAACCATCATTTGTAGTCTAACTCTTAAGATATTTATGAAAGATACTTACATTTCATGAGTTAGCTTCAACTCATTAAATTGTAATAATGGTATGTGCTACAAAGGCATTCCACTGTATCACAACAGTAATAGTTGACAAAATGGATACATTTTTGTAAGCCAAAGGAATATACCACATGTAAAGGCAATCTGGCTGCCCATGTCCTTCACAGCATTGTTCACAAAGGTTGAGTTAGCCGATTTGACAAGTAACTTGGTGTCTCTTCCTTAACTCACAATTTTCCATTGGGTCCCTAACAAATCCTGGAACCTTGCTGAGGAGCGTTCCTTCTGAGATAAGGTGACCATTCACTGATTAAGAATATGGGAGTAGTTTTGTTACCCTATACAAACGTCAAACATACTCATAAATCTGTAAAGCAATTAAAATATATAAATGTGTGCAACTACCAATTTAATTAGTTTCAGAATGTCTTTGCATATAATTCACAAAGCTGTTTTCACCTACAATAACATGTAATTAGAGTTCTCATGACTGAAGTAATGATAAAAGGTTTCCCTGGTCCCATCCATACCTGCTTACTAGGTTTTCCAAATATTTAAGGTTTCTAAATAAAATTTACATTAAACTGAACTAGATAATTTTAAGCTTACTGTCATGGTCTTATTAACAGTGTACTCTTAAGTCACTGCTAAGTATGCCTCAGAATTTTCTGCAGGGCTTTATCAAAACACAGATTGCTGAACCCCACTGTTTCTAATTCAATAAATTGAGGTTGGAAACTGAGCGTTTGCATTTCTACCAAGTTCCTAGGGATTCTACTGATGCTGGTTTGGGGACTGCACTTTGAGAACAACTGCTTTTTAAGTTATAATTAGCCAAAGTAAGAGATAGATATTTTAGAGTAATTTTGTTCAAAAAGCCTAAATAATTCATTTTAATTTCAGATCTTTTGAACTCATATGACATATGAATAGAGACTTGGAAAGTAAATTTAAATTTAAATATAAATTTTCAAAGGAAAACCTATAGAAGGTTCAAACCCTATTGAGGCATTTTAAGACCATATAAAAACAGTTGGCATGTTAATAACTTATTCTTAGTGTACAGAGTTGAATATAATAAAAAGTGACTTTTGTCTGATGCCCTGTTTTAGGTATTCAAGTAGGAAAATGGGCAAATTTGGAGGTGACTACAGAAGAAAAGGATCAAGACAACTTCAGGTAGACGTGGTGTAATACCCTGGATAGCTCCCTGGAATAGTTGTTGCTTTGAGTCTAAGCCTGATCTCACCTAAGTAAGCCTCTTTTCTACTTAGAGCCCCACTCCTTGTTAGAATTCTGAATGTTCAAGAAGGCCACAAATTTATATAAAGTTGAGTCCCTAGGAACTAGGGGGTGGAGGATTATTTATATTTCCTAAGTAATATTTGGACCCCCTGTCAGATGAAAAGGGTATATATTTTCATCTGATTTGGAGTAACAGAGACATCCATAATCCCAAGGAGGCCTATGTCAGGGTCTAGACATATGTAGATAAAACAAGACATTTCAAGGGGCGCCTGGGTGGCTCAGCTGTTAAGCGTCTGCCTTCGGCTCAGGTCATGATCCCAGAGTCCTGGGATCGAGCCCCACATCGGGCTCCCTGCTCCGTGGGAAGCCTGCTTCTCCCTCTCCCACTCCCCCTGCTTGTGTTCCCTCTCTCACTGTGTCTCTCTCTGTCAAATAAATAAAAAATCTTAAAAAAAAAAAAAAAAAAGACATTTCAAACTAAGAATTGGCTTTCATCCTGAAACTGAGAATCATTTTCATTATTTCCTTTCTGTATTTAGTGAGTGAGAGTTCATTTAGCTCCTAAATTATTTATTGAACTGACCTAAAGTCTAGTCTCAACAGGTTTTCAAAGTGAATGTAATACAAAATAGTCTTACAACTTCTTAACATGTTCCTAGAAAATACATCTTATATAAGCATTGAAAGTTCTTAAAGGCAACACAGCTTCTACCTAACTTCTCTGCTTTTTACAACTTTTAGTATATTTAAATGGAAATTTAATTAAAGCAAGATTAAAACCTATTTTAAACAAAAAATTGTACATGCTTAATGTGTACAATATGATGATTTGGTATACATATACACGTAAAGGATTACTATAGTCAAGCTGATTAACATATCATTTCCTCATAGTTACCATTTTTTTGTGTGTGATGAGAGCACCTGAAATCTATTCTCTTAGCAAATTTCCAGTATTAAATATAGTATTATTAAAAATAGCCATCATGCTGTAGATAATCTCTAGACTTATTCATCCTACGTAACTCCAACTTTGTATTCTTCACTCAATATCTCCCCATTTCCTTTGCCTCCTTGCCACTGGTAACTACTATTCTACTTTCTGCTTCTTTGTATTAGACTTTTTTAGATTCCACATGTAAATAAGAATACCCAGTGTTTTTCTTTTTGTGTCTGGTTTATTTCACTTAGCACAATTTCCTCCATGTTCATCCATGTCATTACAGATAGGGGGATTTCCTTCTTTTTCATAATTAGATAATATTTCAAATATCACATTTTCTTTATCCATTCACTGATTGACAGACTGTTTCTATATTTCGGTTATTATGAATAATGCTTCAGTGAATATGGGAGTTCAGATATCTCTTCAGAGTACTGAATTCATTTCTCTTGGTATATATCCTGAGGAGAAATTGCTGGATCATATGGTAAGTTCTATTTTTAGAACTCTACCCTTACTTGGAGGTCAATCAATGGTATTTCTTGTCTTATGAATTTTAATCCATTTGAAGAAAATAAGTTCAAATTTTACTTAAGTGGATAGTATTCAAACTGACTCTAATATGATACCCTAAAAACCCTTTGTTATTTATCATATGACATTTAAATTTAAAAAAATATATATTAAAAACACAAATACTGTAAATTAAACCAGGGGAGATTTTGCAGCCTTTTAAAAATAATAAAATATTAACATTGGAATACACCTTAGACCTAGAATAGATAACTGGGCCTATATAAAAGAAGATGAGATAACAAAGGAAACTCATATATGTCCTCTCCTTCAATATTCTTTAAGCAAATTGATTACTTAAGAAGATATTAACCAAAGTTCCACTTCAACATAGGATGTAGAAAAGATGGAAAGAGCATCACTTTTACCCTAACAACAACAGAAAAGGCAAATAAGCAACAAAATCATAACATTTCTTGAACCCATAAGAGTTGATGTCAAAGGACAACAGAATAGCCCCAAATCCAAAGACAAGACTTCCAAGGACAGACAGAATGCAAATTGGTTCACCTATAGCAGAACACTAGGGTACTAGACATAGGGTGCAATAAAACAGTAAGGAGAATTGAGTTAAATATTTCACTGAATTGCCTAAAGCCAAATGTGGAATAGCATGACATCATAGAATTTCTTGGAGTTGCAGAGAAAAGGGAAGTTGGCATCCACTCTCAGGCTATTCTCCACAGACTTACATCTGGTGATCATGAAAAGGATGGATTGCAGGGCAAAATATCAGATAAAGCCTCCCTGAACATTGCAGGCCTGCATGAGGAGGACAGCTATTGTTGCAGGAAAAGCAAAAATATTGCACAAATGTTACTGAGTGGTGGGGGGGCGGGTAGCACACATGGCTACCTCTTAGGAAACTTGTGAACACCCACTGCTTCTAAGGAAGGGTAAAAAGAAAAAAAAAAATATTTCTATTTCTTAAGAGAGGGAAAGAAAATTGTCCTGGACACAGACAATTAGAGACTTCTTACCAATGGGAATGGGCAAAAAAATTCCCTCAAAGGCTCACAAAGATATAAGGTAAAATTTGGCTGCCATGTAGAGGAGAGGCAGTATTACTGAGAAGACACTCTGGAAAACCAGGGACTCAAGCCTGCCTAAGACTGAGGCTGAACTGGGACAATAAAGAAACATCCTTGTCACACTACCATGCTAGCATGTACTAAATAAAAAGCAACAGCAAATTAATTGATTATGAATCTTATTATAAAATGAAAAACTATACAGGTGCCTGGATGCTCTTGAATTCGGCTCAGGTCACAATCTCAGGATCATGGGATCCAGCCACTGTGTCCAATGCGGAATCTGCTTCCGCTTCTCTCTCTCCCTCTCCCCTTTGCCCCTCCCCCTGTCATGCTCTCTCTCTCTCGATAAATAAAACCTTTAAAAAATAAAATAAAATGAAAAACTGTAAAACTTCTAAAGGTAAACAGGAAAAATCTTTGACTTAGCATCACAAGTCTTAGGTGAAGAGTTCTTAAATATGAAACCAAAGCCATTATCCATGCAACAATGAGTTGATAAATTAGATCTCATCAAAATTAAAATATTTTGTTCTGCAAAGATCCTATCAAGAGTAAGAAAATATAAGCTGAAATTGGGAAAAATATTTGGAAATCACACATATGACAAAAGCCTTGTACCCAGAACATATAAAGAATTCTGTAACCTCAACAGATAAAAAGGACGCAATTAATGATGAATACAGCTTTGTAATACAGCTTGAAGTCCAGAACTGTGATGCCTCCAGCTTTGCTTTTCTTTTTCAAGGCTGCTTTGGAAATTCAGGGTCTTTTGTTTTTTTATATAAATTTAAGGATTTTTGTTCTAGTTCTCTGAAAAATGTTGTTGGTATTTCAATAGGGATTGCATTACATGTATAGATTGCTTTGGGCAATACAGACATTTTCACAATATTTGTTCTTCCAATCCATGAGCATAGAATATATTTCCAGTTCTTTGTGTCATCTTGGATTTTTTCATCAGTCTTTTATTGTTTTTAGAGTACAGACCTTTTATCTCTTTGGTTAAGTTTATGGATGGATCCAGAGAATATAATGGTAAGTGAAATAAATGTAAATTGATGAAGACAGTAAAAAGACCAATGGTTATCGGGGATTAATGGATAAGGAAGGATGAATAGGTAGAGCACAGAGGCATTTTAGGGCAGTGAAACTATTCTGTAGTGATGCTATAGTGGTAGATATAGGGAATTATAGATTTGTCAAAACCTACGGAATGTATAATATCAAGAGTAAACCTAAATGTAAACTGTGGGCTTTAGTGATAATGATGTTTAAGTGTACATCCATCAATTGTAACAAATGTACCACTCTGGTATGGAATGTTGATAGTTGAGGAGGCTGTGCATATATACAAGCAAGAGGCATATGGGAAACCTCTGTATATTTTGCTATGCACTTAAAATTATTCTTTAGTCTATTTAAAAAATAAAATATTTAACATTGTCATGGTATGAGGTTTCTGTTCCCCTAAATTAGACTGCTTATGTTGGAAAAGAAGAAATGTCTCCAATCAATAACCTAAACTTTAACCTTAAGAAAGTAGTAAAAGAAGAGCAAATTGAATTCAAAACAAAGAGAAGAAAAGAAATAATAAAAAATAAGACTGTAAATCAAAGAAATTGGAGACAGAAAACAATACAGAAAATCAATAAAAACCCCAAATTGGCACTTCTTGAAAAGATGAATTGAACTAATAAACCACCATCTGTACCAATCAAGAAAAAAGAGAGAAGGCTGCCAACCTGTGGAATTAGCCCAAGTGTCCATTGATAGATGAATGGATAATGAAGAAATAATGAAGAATACACATATATAAAATAGAATATTATTCAGTCATAAAAAAGAATGAAATTGTGTCATTTGAAACAACTTGGAGAAAGCTAGAGAGTAAAATCCTAAGCAAAATAAGTCAGAGAAAGATAAATACCATATGATGTCAAATATATATAGAATTTAAGTAACACAAAAAAAATGAGCAAATGAAAAAAGAGACAGAGTCAAACCAAGAAATGGATTCTTAACTATAGAGAACAAACTGATGGTTACCAGAGAGGAGGTGGGTGGAGGGGATGGCTGAAATAGGTGATGGAGATTAAGAAGTACACTTGTCATGACGAGCATTGGGTGATGTGTGCAAATGTTGAATCACTATATCGTTCACCTGAAACTAATATAACACTGTATGTTAACTATACTGGAATTTAAATAAAATAAAAATTATAATAATGAAAAGGAGAGATAGAAGGCATAAATTACAGATACCCAGAAATGAAATAAAGCACATCACTACAAATCCCGCAGATATGAAAAGTATAATAAAGCATATTAAATATAAATTTTATGCCCATAAATCCAAAAACTTAGATAAAATGTGTGAATTTCTTGAAAGAAACAAACAACAAAAGCTTTACTCAAGAATAAATAGTTATTCAATAGAATATTATTCAGCCATAAAAAAATGAACTACTATAACATACAACATGCATGAACCTTGAAAACATGCTAAGTGAAAAAAGCCAGACACAAAAGACCACATATTGTATGATTCCATTTATATAAGTTGTCCATAATAGGCAAATCCATAAAGACAGAACCCAGATTAGTAGTTTCCAGGGTATCAGGGGAAAGGGAAATAAGGAGGGACTATTAATGGCTACTGGGGTTTTGGAGGGGTGATAAAAATATTTGGGAATTATATGGTGGTGATGGTGATACAATATCATAAATATACTAAATTCTACCTTTAAAATATATTTTTAAATTTATGTATTTGACAGAGAGAAACACAGTGAGAGAGGTAACACAAGCAGGAGGAGTGAGAGAAGGAGAAGCAGGCTTCCCGCTGAGGAAAAAGCCAGATGCAGGGCTCGATCCCAGAACCCTGGGATCATGACCTGAGCTGAAGGCAGACGCTTAACGACTGAACCACCCAGGTGCCCCTAAATTCTACACTTTAAATGATGAATTTTATAGTACATGAATTATATCTCAATAAAAAATAATAGATAGCATGACTATCCCAGTAAAGTAATTGAATTCATAGTATAAAACTTCCAACAAAGAAAATTCAGGCCCAGATAGTTTGACAGGTAAATTCTAACAAATACAGAATTAAGAAATATTACCATGAAGATGCAGCTTGGGAAAGACACAGATCATAGCCACTGTGGTGGGGAGGGAGCTCTGGTCCAGAGAAAGGTGAGAAACAGACTAGCACACAAAGAAGTGCACAGGGAAAATTAATCCCCATTGCGATTGGATTGCAAAATGAGAGAGACTGAATTTCATAAGTTCTTGCAACCAACCAGGTGTAAAGCCTGGAGTTTTAAAGGTCAACATGCTTGGCTATGAGAGAGCCAGGACATTATTGAGGCTGCTCTCGGAGAGAAGGCAGGAAAGCAACCCATGGACATACAGCATAGAAAAATGATCTGAAGAGTGCCTGTGGCACATAGTGAGGAGGTTATTCACTCATCTCAGAGTGCATCCCAGATAAAAGACAGTCACAGAGAGACAGCTGTGGGAACAAAGGAATTAGGTGGTGCCATTTCCCTTGCCTTCCCCTCAGCATAAACAAAGGGCCATTTGAGGGAACCAGCAGAGCACCAACACTCACTACCTAACTTGCTTACACCAAGACCCCACCCCTGCACTCCTGTGGAATTTCCCTTCACAGTTAGGTTTACCTCAGTCCCAGCTCAGCAGGCCCCTTTCCCCAGAAGACCATCCCAAACCCCTGCTCACACCACATCACCCAACATGGGAGTTTTCAGAGACTCAATTCCAGTGGCAATGGCAACTGGTCTCGTCTCACAAACAGACCAGAGCACACCTAGATAAAATGTGCCAAATTCAGGCTAGGGACTAAACACTGCCCACAACAGGCAAGGAGAGCCTCTGAAGACAACTGGCCTGAAGGATAAAGAGGCTAGAACAAAACAACAGAGCATACTCATCACACATTGGAGACATTACTGGAAGCGCCAGGCCCTGTGGAATAGAGGACACTACATGGTAGGGCACTACAAGACCTCTTCTACATAAGGCTATTACCCTAGAACAGGAGATGTAGCTGACTTCCCTAACATGTGGAAACGGGAAAAGAGACTTAGACAACATGAGAAACAGAGAAATTTATCCCAAATAAAAGAACAGGACAAGGCCATAGTCAGAGATCTACACAAAACAGCTAAAAGTAACATGCCTGATAGAATATTTAGGGGACTAATCATAAGGATACTCAATAGACTAGAGAAAAGAGTGGAAGGTATGAATGAGACCCCTAACAGAGATATAAGGAATAACATAGAGATAAAGGGCCCAATAAGTGAAATAAGAAACACACTTGATGGCATGAACAGCAGGCTGGAAGAAACAGTGGAATAAATAAATGACCAAAAACACACAGTAATAGAAAGTAATCAAGCTGAATAAAAGAGAGAAAAAGGAATTATGCAAAATGAGAATAGAAATAAGGAACTCAGTGACTCTATCAAATGTAATAACATTCATATTACAGGAGTCCCAGAAGAAAAAGAAAGAAGAGAGGGTCACAAAATTTATTTGAAAATATAAGAAGTGAAAAATTCCCTAATCTTGGGAAGGAAACAGATATCTAGATCAATGAGGCACAGAGAACTCCCAACAAAATCAACAAAAGCATAACCACATCAAGACATATTGTAATTAAATTGGCAAAATACAGTGACAAAGAAAAAAATTAAAAGAAGCAAGACAAATGAAGGTAGTACCATCAAGGGAAAACCCATAAAAGCTAACAGAGCATTTTTCAGCCAAAACATTCCAAGCCAGAAGGGAGGGCATGATATATTGAATGTGCTGACCTGGAAAAATATGAAGCAAAGAATACTGTATCCAGCAAGGCTATCATTCAGAATAGAAGGAGAGATAAAGAGTTCCACAGACAAACAAAACCTAAAGGAGTTTATAACCACTAACTCAGCCCTACAAGTAATGTTAAAGGGGAATCTTTGAGTGGAAAAGAGGGACAAAAAGTCACAGTAAAAAAGTAGGAAACAAAAGCAATAAAAATAAATATTTCTGTAAAAAATAAGTGAAGGAAATCAAAAAATAAAAGGATGTGAAACATGACAACATATATATCTTAAATGTGGGGAGGAGAAGAGTAAAGAATAGATTGAAACTTAAACAACCATGAACTTAATATAGACTGCTATATGCAGAAGATGTTACATACAAACATAATGGTAACCATATATCAAAAATGACTAGTAAGTATGCAAACACTAAAGAGAAAGAAATACAAATGTATCACTAAAGAAAATCAGGAAACCATGAAAGATAGAAGGAAAATAAAGGATCAGAAGAAATCACCACAAACAACCACAAAATGAACAATGAAATGACAACAAATGCATATCTATCATTAATTACTTAGAATGAAAATGGACTAAATGCTCCAATCAAAAGATATAGGGTGACAGAATGGATAAAAAACAAGGCCCATCTATACACTGCCTATAAGAGACACATTTTAGACCTAAAGACACCTGCAGATTGAAAGAGGGGTGATGGAGAAACATATATCATGCAAATGGCTGTCAAAAGAAAGAGTAGCAATACTTATATTGGACAAAATAGACTTTAAAATAAAGACTGTAACAACAGACAAAGAATAACACTCTATAATAATAAAGGGTACAACCCAACAAGAAGATATAATAGTTGTAAATATTTGTGCACACAACATGGGAACACCCAAATACATAAAACAGTTTATAACAAACATAAAGTAACTTATCAATAATACAATAATAGTAGGGGACAGTCACACCACGCATCAATAGACAGATGACAATTTCCCTAATCTGGGGAAGAAAACAGATATCAAAATCCAAGAGGCACAGAGATCTCCCATCAAATTCAACAAAAGCTGGCCCACACCAAGACATATCATAGTCAAATTCACAAAATACACTGACAAGGAAAGAATCCTGGAAGTGGCAAGGTAAAAAAAAGACCTTAACCTAGAAGGGAAGGCAAATCAGGTTCATAGCAGATCTGTCCACAGAAACATGGCAGGCCAGAAGAGAGTGGCATGATATATTAACATGCTGAATGGGAAAAATATGCAACCGAGAATACTTTATCCAGCAAGGCTGTCATTCTGAGTAGAAGAAGAGATAAAAGAGTTTCCCAGAAAAACAAAAGCTGAAAGAGTTTATGATCACTAAACCAGCCCTGCAAGAAATATTCAAGGGGACTATCTGAGTGGGAAAGAAAGACCAAAAGCAAAAAAGACTAGACAGGAAGAGAGAAAATCTCCAGAAACAATGACTTTACAGGTAATACAATGGCACTAAATTCATATCCATCAGTAATCGCTCTGAAAGTAAATGGACTAAGTGCTCCAGTCAAAAGATGTAGGGTATCAGAATGGATAAAAAACAAGACCCATCTATAGGTGCCTACAAGAAACTCATTTTAGATCTAAAGACACCTGCGGATTGAAACTGAGGGAATGGAGAAATATTTATCATGCTAATGGACATTAAAGAAAGCTGGAGTAGCCAAACTTATATCAGACAAACTAGATTTTAAACCAAAGACTACAACAAGAGATGAAGAAGGACACTATGTCATAATAAAGGGGTTTATCCAAAAGAAGATTTAATAATTGTACATATTTATGCCCCTAACTTAGGAGCACCCAAATATATAAATCAAATAATAACTAACATAAAGAAACTCACTGAAAACAATACAATAATATGATGGGACTTTAACACCCCACTTACAGCAATGGGCAGAATATCTAAGCAGGAAATCAACAAGGAAACAATGGCTTTGAATGACACATTGGACCAGATGGACTTAACAGATATATTCAGAACATTTTAACCTAAAGCAGCAGAATACACATTCTTTAGGAGTGCACATGGAATATTCTCCAGAATAGATCACAACCTGGGTCACAGATGAGCTGTCAATAAGTACGGAAGTATTGAGATCATATCATGCATCTTTTCATACCACAATACTATGAAGCTTGAAGTCAGCCACACGAAAAAAAATTGGAAAGACCACAAATACATGGAGGTTAAAGAACATCCTACTAATGAATAAATGAGTTAACCCGGAAATTAAAGAAGAAATAAAGAAATACACGGAAGCAAATGAAAATGAAAACACGACAGTGCAAAACCTTTCAGATGTGGTAAAGGTAGTCCAAGAGGGAAGTATATTGCAATACCAGCCTACATCAAGAAACAAGAAAAGACTCAAAATACAACTGAACCTTACACCTAGAGGAGTTAGAAAAAATAAAAACAAATAAAGCCTAAAGCCAGAACAAGAATGGAAATAATAAAGATTAGAGCAGAAATAAATGATAAACAAACAAACAAACAAACAAAAAAAACCCAGAAGAACATATCGATGGAACTAAGAGCTGGTACTTTGAAAGAATAAATAAAATTGATAAAACCTTAGCCTATGAAAAAGAAAAAAGAAAGGACCCAAGTAAATAAAATCATGAGTGAAAGAGGAGAGACCACAACCAACACCACAGAAATACAATCATAAGAGAATATCATGAAAAAATTATATGCCAACAAACTGGGCAATCTGGAAGAAAAAAAGGGAATTATTAGGACCTTATCATGATAAAATGCTCCTACACAGTGGGGCACCCAGGTAAGTCAGTCAGCTGGGCATCTGACTCTTGATTTCGTCTCAGGTCATGATCTCAGTGTCCTGAGATTGAACCCCACATTGGGCTCCACACTGTGCAGGGAGCCTGATTGGGATTCTCTCTCACTCTCCCTCTGCCCCTCCCTTAGCCCTCTCTCTGTCTCTCTGTCTGTCACTCTCTTTCTCTGTCTCAAAAAAAAAAAAAAAAAAAAAGGATTCTTCACAGTGAAGGAAAAATTCAACAGAACTAAAAGGCAACCTATGGACTGGGAGAAGATATTTGCAAATGACAGCAGATAAAGGGTTACTATCCAAAATCTATAAAGAATTCATGAAACTCAACACCCTAAAAAGAAACAATCCAGTTAAGAAATGGGCAGAAAACAGTAATAGACATTGTTCCAAAGAAGATATCCACATGGCTAACAGACACATGAAAAGATACTCAACATCACTCATCATCAGAGAAATACAAATCTAAACCAACATGAGCTACCACCTCATACCTGTCAGAATGGCTAAAATTAACAACACAGGAAACAACAGATATTGGCGAGGATGTGGAGATAAGGGAACCTTCTTGCACTATTGGTGGGAATGCAAACTTGTGCAGATACCGATGAAAACAGTATGGAGGTTCCTCAAAAAGTTAAAAATAGAACTACCATAGGACCCCACAATTACTCTACTAGGTATTTACCCAAAGGATACAAAAATACAGATTTGAAAGCAGACAAGCACTCTGATGTTTTAGCAGCATTATCTACAATAGCCAAAATATGAAAACAGCCCAAATCTCCATTGAGTGATTACTGGATAAAGAAGATGTGGTATATATATACAATAGAATATTAGCCAGCCAAAAAATAAATCTTTCCATTTGCAGTGATGTGGATGGAGTTAGAGTGTATGCTAAACAAAATAAGTCAGTCAGAGAAAGACAAATACCATATGATTTCTGTCGTATGTGGAACCTAAGAAAATAAACATATGAATGTATGGGAAGGGGAAAAAAGAGAGAGGGGGAAGCACACAATAAAAGACTTAATGATAGAGAACAATCTGAGGGTTGATGAAGGGAGTTGGGGAGGATGGGATAAATGGGTGATGAGAATAAAGAAGGACACTTGTTATGATGAGCAGTGGATGTTATATGTAAGTGATGAATCACTAAATTCTATTCTGAAACCAATAGTACACTATATGTTAACTAACTTGAATTTAAATAAAAACTTGAAAAAAAAGAAAAAAAGAACAATAGAACAGATCAATGTAACCAGAAGCTCACTCGTTGAAAAATTCTGTAAAACTGATAAACCTTTAGCCAGACTTACCCAGACACATCAAGAAATTACTCAGAGCCATCAAAAGGAATGAAATGTTGCCATTTGCAATGACGTGGATAGAACTAGAGTGTATTATGCTAAGCAAAATAAGTGAGTCAGAGAAAGACAAATACCATATGATTTTACTCATATGTGGAATTTAAGAAACAAAACAGATAAATAGGGGAAAGGAAGGAAAAATAAGATAAAAGCAGAGAGAGAGGCAAACCATGAGACTCTTAACTGTAGGGAACAAACTGAGGGTTGCTGGAAGGGAAGTCATTGGGTGAAGGGCATTAAGAAGGGCACTTGATGAAATGAGCACTGGGTGTTATATGCAACTAATGAATCACTAAACTCTACCCTGAAACTAATAATACAGTCTATGTTAACTAACTTGAAGTTAAATCTTAAAAATGAGAATAAAGAAGAAAGACAAAATCCTCAAATAAAATCACAGTTGAGAGAAGAGAGATAATAACCAACACTACAGAAATGCAGACAATTATAAGAATATTATGAAGAAGTATATGGCAATGAATTAGATAATCTAGAAGAAATGGATAAATTCCAAGAAACATATGAAATAGCAAAATGGAAACAGGAAGAAATGGAAAATTTGAACAGATTGATAACTAGCAAAGACAATGAATCAGTATTCAGGGTGCCTGGGTAGCTCAGTTAGTTAAGCACCTGACTCTATTTCAGCTCAGGTCATGATCTCAGATTTGTAGGATTGAGCCCACATTGGGCTCCAAGCTCAGTACAGAGTCTGCTAGAAATTCTCTTCCTCTCCCTTTCCCACTGCCCCTCTTCCCCTCTCTCTCTTTCTCTCTCTCAAATAAATAAATAAATAAATATTAAGGGAAAAAGAGAAAAAAAAAAAAAAAGAAAACAAATCAGTAATCAAAAAATTTCCAACAAGCTAAAGTCTAGGACCAGATGGCTTCAAACACAAATACTACCAAAAATTTAAAGAAAATTTAATGCCCATTCTCAAAGTATTCCAAAAAGTAGAAAAGGAAGGAAAACTTCCAAATTCATTCAATGAAGGCAGCATTACCCTGATATCAAAAGCAGATAAAGACACTATAAAAAAGAGAACTACAGACCAATATCCCTGATGAATATGGATGCAAAAATCCTCAACAAAATACTTGCAAAGAGATTCCAACAAAAAATTAAAGAAATTATTCACCATGATCAACTGGGATTTATTTCTGCATTGCAAGGACAGTTCAGTATTTGCAAATCAAACAACATGATTTATCACATCCATAAGAGAAAGGATAAGAACAATATGATTATTTCAATGTGATGCAGAAAAGGCATATGATGAAATATAACACCCATTCATGATAAAAACCCTCAACATAATATGTTTAAAGGGAATGTACCTCAACATAATGAAAGCCATATATGAAAAACCCACAGCAATAATCATCCTCAACGCGGAAAAACTCAGAGTTTTTCCTCTAAGGTCAGGAACAAGACAAGGATATCCACCCTGCCCAATTCGTTTCAACATAGTATTGGCAGTCTTAACCATAGCAATCAGGCAAGAAAGAAAATAAAAACACTCAAATTGGTAAGGAAGAAGTAAAACTGTTACTCTTTGCAGATGATAGGTTACTATATTAGAAACCTGTAAAGACTCCACCAAAAAACTACTAGAACTGATAAATTAATTCAATAAAGTCACAGGATATAAAATTAGTATACAGAAATCTTGTTGCTGGCTTTAGCCAGATTTACCCAGACACATCAAGAAATTACTCAGAGCCATCAAAAGGAATGAAATGTTGCCATTTGCAATGACGTGGATAGAACTAGAGTGTATTATGCTAAGCAAAATAAGTGAGTCAGAGAAAGACAAATACCATATGATTTTACTCAGAAATCTGTTGCATTTCTATACACTAATAATGAAGGAGCAGAAATTAAGAAAACAATCCCGTTTACAACTGCACCAAAAATAATAAGATTCCTAGGAATAAACCTAACCAAAGAGCTAAAAGATCTGTATGCTGAAAACTATAAAACACTAATGAAAGAAATTGAAGACAACACAAGAAAATGGAAAGATATTCCATGCTCATGGATTAGAACAAACATCATTAAAATGTCTATACTACCCAAAGCATTCTACACATTTAAAGCAATTCCTGTCATAACACCAACAGTATATCACAGAACTAGAAGAAACAATCCTAAAATTTGTATATAACCACATAAGACCCCGAATAGCCATAGCACTCTCGAGCAAGAAAGGCAAAGCTGGAGGCATCACAATTCCAGACTTCAAGTTATATTACAAAACTGTAGTAATCAAAACAGTATGGCAGTGGCACAAAAATAGGTACATAGATCAATGGAACAGAATAGAAAACCCAGATATATACCCACAACTATATGATCAATTAGTCTTTGACAAAGCAGGAAAGAATATCCAATGGAAAAAAAGACAATCTTCAACAAATGGTGTTGGGAAAAGTGGACAGCAACACGTAAGAGAAAAAAACTACAACTTTCTTCCACCATACACAAAAATAAACTCAAAATGGATTAAAGACCTAAATGTGAGACCTGAAACCATAAAAACCCTGAAAAGAACACAGCCAGTAACGTCTTTGACATTGGACATAGCAACTTCTTTCTAAATATATCTCCTAAAATAAGGGAAACTAAAGTAAAAATAAACTATTGGGACTACATCAAAGTAAAAAGCTTATGCACAGCAAAGGAAACAATCAACAAAACTAAAAGGCAACCTATGGAATGGGAGAAGATATTTCCTTATGATATATCTGATTAAGGACTAGTATACAAAATATATGAAGTTATAAAACTTAACAGCCAAAACACAGATAATCCAATTAAAAATGGGCAGAAGAAATGCTCCAAAGAAGGCATACAATAGTCCACAGACATATGAAAAGATGTTCATCATCACTTACCATTGGGAAATTCAATTCAAAACTACAATGTGATGTAACCTCATACCTGTCAGAATGGTTAAAATTAACAACAAAAAAACAAAGGTGTTGGGGATGATGTCGCAAGATAGGAACACCCATACCCCATTGGTAGGAGTGCAAACCGATGCAGCTACTGTGGAAAACAGTATAGAGGTTCCTCTAATATTTAAAAATGGACTACAGTATGATACAGTAATCACACTATCAAGTATTTAACCAAAAACTACAAAAACACTAATTTAGAAGTATATATGTACTCCTATGTTTATAGCAGCATTATTTACAATAACCAAAGTATGGAAGCAGCCAAAGTCTTCACTGATTAATGAATGGATAAATAAATGGCAAGATTTCATTATTATTTATAGCTGAATAATATTCCATTGTGTGTATATATAATAATAAATAATAATGAAATCTTGCCATTTTCAATGACTTGGATAGAAGTAGAGAGTATAATGTTCAGTAAAATAAGTCAGAAGAAGACAAATATCATATGATTTCATTTATATGTGGAATTTAAGAAGCAAAACAAAGGAGCAAAGGGAAAAAAAGAGGAAGAGACAAATCAAGAAACAGACTCTTGACAGAGAACAAGCTGATGGCTACCAGAGGGTAGGTGGTGGGTTAAATAGATGATGGGGATTAAGGAGTGCACTTGCGGGGGCACTGGCTGTTGTATGGAAGTGTTGAATCACTGTATTGTACACCTGGTACTAATATAATATTGTATGTTAACAAACAGGAATTAAAATAAAAACTAAAAAAAAAAGAAAGAATACTGATTCTACATAAGTTCTTCCAGAAAATAAAAGGTAACACTTTTTAAGTTATGCATAATTTCAATGTTAACTAATTTCTAAGACAAAGAAATTACAAGACAAATACAGGCCAATATACTTCAAGAACTTAGATGCAAATATCTTTAGCAATATATAAGCATAGTCCATGAATAGATAAAAAAGAAAGTTGAAAGAAAGAAAGAAAGAAAAAGAAAGAAAGAAGAAAGAAAGAAAAAGAAAGAAAGAAAGAAAGAAAGAAAGAAAGAAAGAAAGAAAGAAAGAAAGAAAAAGAAAGGAAGAAATTATTTACAACATGAGAGATTTGTCATGAGAATGAAAGGTTAGCCCAACATTAGAAAAATAATCAATGCAATTCACCATGTCAAGAGACTAAAGAAGAAAAAAACAACATATAATTCCTTCAATAGACATGGAAAAAGCATTTGACAAAACCTAACATCCATTCATGATAAAAACTCTCGGCAAATTAAGAACAGAAACTTTCTGTACCTGAATAAGGACATCTACAAAAAACCTACAGCTAACATTATACTTACTAATATAATATTGAATGATTTTCCCGTAAGTTCAGGGACAAGAAAGGGAAGAGGACCCATTCTCACCACTGCTATTTGCATTGCACTGGAGGTTTTAGCCAGTGCAATGTGAGATGAAAAGGATTTTAAAACATACAGATTGGATAGGAAAAAATAAAACTCTCTATTTGTAGAAAAATGAGTGTCGGGGCACCTGGGTGGCTCAGTCGTTAAGAGTCTGCCTTCGGCTCAGGTCATGATCCCAGGGTTCTGGGATTGAGCCCCGCATCAGGCTCCCTGCTCCGCGGGAAGCCTGCTTCTCCCTCTCTCACTCCCCCTGCTTGTGTTCCCTCTCTCGCTGTGTCTCTCTCTGTCAAATAAACAAAATCTTAAAAAAAAAAAAAAAAGAAAGAAAAATGAGTGTCTACACAGAATACTGGAATTAATATGTGAGTTCAGCAAGGTCACAGGCTATAAGATCAATATGAAAAAATATTTTTATGTCTATATATTAGCAATAAACAATTGGAAAGTAATATTACCTAAACTATACCATTTATAATAGCATAAAAGTACGTGAAGTACTTAGATATAAGTCTAACAAAATATATGCAGGCTTTGTATGATGAAACTAGAAAACACTGATGAAGAAATCAAAGAAGACATATATAAATGGAGAGATGTACTGCATTCATTCACTCATATTCAAATACTCAATATTATTAAGATATTAATTCTCTTCAGTATCAATCTATAGATTCAATTTAATTCCAATGAAATTCCTAGTAAAATATTTGTAGCAATTGATAAGGTGATTCTACAATTGATACAACTGATAGAAAGGCAAAGGACCTCGAATAGCCAAAATAACTCTTAAAAACAAAGTTGAAGGATTTGTAGTATCAGATGTCAAGACACTATAAAGATACACCAATCAAAACAGTTTGTTATTAAAGAAAAACAGAGCAGATTATAGTTTCAGAAATATAGTCAACTGACTTTTTACAAAGTAAGAAAGGCAATTCAATAAATAAAGAATAGACTTTTCAACAATGTGTGGTATAAAAATTGTGTATCCATGTGGAAGAAAATGAACTTCAACCCATTCCTTGAAGCATACACAAAGAGTAAGTCAAAATGGATCATATATCAATGTAAAACCTAAAACCATAAAATTGTAGAAAAACATAAAAAAGAATAAAAATTTTGAGACCCTTTGCTAGGCAAAGATTTCTTAGATTTGATACTAAAACTACAATCTATAAAAAATGGACTTCATCAAAATTTAAAATGTCTGTTCTTGTAAAACACTTTAAGAGAATGAATAGACCAGCCACAGGGTGGGAGGAAATATTTGCAAATCTTGTATCTGACAATGGACTTGTATCTAGTATAAGGGATTCTTTTTTTTTTTTTTTTTTAAGATTTTATTTATTTATTTGAGAGAGAGAATGAGATAGAGAGAGAGCATGAGAGGGGGGAGGGTCAGAGGGAGAAGCAGACTCCCCGCCGAGCAGGGAGCCCGATGCGGGACTCGATCCCGGGACTCCAGGACCATGACCCGAGCCGAAGGCAGTCGCCCAACCAACTGAGCCACCCAGGCGCCCTAGTATAAGGGATTCTTAAAATCGAATAATAAGAAAAACAATTTTTGAAAGTGCAAATGTTTTGAATGGATACCTCACCAAAGAAGATATACTGATAGGAAAAAAATCCCATGATAAAATGCTAAACACCATTAGTCAACAGGGAAACCCACATGAAAACCACAATAAGATGTAACTGAACTCTGTTATGGACTGAATGTTTTATCCTAAAATTTGTATTTTGAAACCCTAATACCCAATTTTATGGTATTAAAAGGTGCAACCTTTGGAAGGTAATCCCTTATGAATGGGATTAGTGCCCTTGTAAAAGATATTCTAGAGAGCTCTCTTGCCCTATTTCCACCATGTGAGGATATAATGAGAAGATAGTCATCTAAGAACAAGGAAGTGGGTCCTCAGACTATTATCTGCTAGCACCTTAGTCTTAGACTTCTCAGCCTCAGAAACTGTGAAAAGGTAAATGTTTGTTGTTTAAGCTATTCACTATGGCATTTTGTTATATCAGTCCAAAAGGACTAATGGCTAAACAAACAAACAAGAAAAACCTGACAAAACCAATTGTTAAAGAGAATGTGCAGCCATTGGAATGCTCTTACACCGCTAATTGGAACACAAAATCTTCAGCCACTTTGAAAAACAGTTTGGCTGTTTCCTATAAAGTTAAACATACACTTACCAAATAACCTAGCACCCTAATCCTAGATCTTACCCAAGGAAATGAAAATACATGTTCACACAATACCAGTATGTGAATTATTATAGCAGCTTTAATCATAATCTCCAAAAACTGGAAACCACCAAAAGGCCCTTACAACTACAGAATGAATGAACAGACTTTGCTACATCCATTGAAAGGAATACTACTCAGCAATAAAAATGAAGGAACTACTGGTACTTGCAACAACATGAGTGAATTGCAAATACATTATTTCATGTGAATAAAGCCAGCTTCAAAAAAAACTTCATACTCTATTATTTCATTTGTGTGACATCTTGGAAACAGCAAACTGTAGGAGCAGAACACAAATCAGTGGTTGCCAGGGGCAGATGAAGGGAAGAATTTTGTTCAAATAGCCAAAACTTTTGGAATGATGAAAATGTTCTATGGTTGTGGTTACATGACTGTATGTGTTTATCAAAACTTATAGAAGTGTACCCTCAAAATGGCATTTTATTATATAAAAAGTATTCTTCAAAAACCTGACTTATATAAAAGCCCATCATACAGGCCAAAAGAAAGGAAATACATATACATGGACATACAAAGTATGGACAATAATGGAGGGTAGGGGCACCTGGGTGGCTCAGTTGTTAAGGGTCTGCTTTTGGCACAGGTCATGATCCCAGCGTCCTGGGATCGAGCCCCGCATCGGGCTCCCTGCTCGGTGGGAAGCCTGCTTCTCCCTCTCCCACTCCCCCTGCTTGTGTTCCCTCTCTCGCTGTCTCTCTCTCTGTGTCAAATGAATAATAAATAAAACCTTAAAAAAAATAATGGAGGGTAATGTCAAGAGGGTTGAGGATTGTATAGGGAAGTACAAGGAGTAAATTTTGCAAAAGGTCATTTTGAGGCTCAAGGAAGAATATTTAAAGGACAGGAAACTTTTGTGACTAAACCAACCTTGTTAATTTGGTTATGGGTGTGGGTGTTTATGTATTGATTATATAGGAACACCTGAAATCCTTTTAGCAATAGCCTGTTATGTCACCTGATTTTCCTTCCCACTGAAATACTGAATCACTGTCCTTTCAGAGTATCTGTGCAGCACAAGCAACATATTTCCTGTAATAGTGCAGAGCATCCTAAAATGTGAGGCCCAGAGGGATTGCTATGATATGCTAACTCTAGGGTCAGCCGCTCTACCTGAATAAATTTTGATAGCTACCCTCAGAAAGGAGCACATTCAAATTTAGATATTTAATTTTTTTAATTTAATTTTATTTTTAAAAAGATTTTATTTACTTATTTGAGAGAGAGAGAATGAGTTGGGGGAGAGGCAGAGGGAAAAGGAGACTCCCTGCAGAGCAGGAAGCCCAACTCAGGACTCGATCCCAGGCCCCAGGAATCATGACCTGAGCCAAAGGCATATGCTTAACTGACTGAGCCACCCAGGCACCCTTCAATTTTTACATTAAAGTAAAATTAACATACAATGTTATACTAGTTTTAGGTGTACAAAATATTGATTGAACAATTCTATACATTACTCAGTGGTCATCACCATAAGTGTAGTCACCAAACAACATTATACAATATCATTGACCATATTCCATATGCTGTACTTTTCATCTTTGTGAATTATTTATTTTATAACTGGAAGTTTATACCTCTCAATCCCTTTTATCTACTTCACCATTCTTCCACCCACCTCTTCTCTTGCAACCAGCAGTTTCTTCTCTATATTTTTAGATGTGTCTTTTAAATGCGCCACAGTAGAACTTAAATTACTTATTAAATGGCAGAAAAATTACTTATCTTTCTTAAATGTATTTTACTCACATTAGTTAACATATAAGAGGAAAAGAAATCATTATCTGAGTGCTCTTAGACTTATTTTTCTTTGGAATGTGTTTGACATGTGTATGGCTAAGAATGTATATTTGGGGAAGACAATATCTTTAAAATGTAACATTCATATTCTATATCACAAACAAATATGCTGTATATGTAGATTTACTAAATACTGACTTTGGAAATAGTTTCTTAAAGTAAAATGTAATGCTGCTTCTTACATACTACCTTTTGTAGTTTCTTATGACCGTTTAGGCCTATGCTACAGATTATGATTATCACATTAGCACATTTCACATTATCACAAATTCAAGATGAAAGTATTTCAGATAAAGAAGCAACACTTCAAATTTATTTGAAGAAAAAGTTAGCCATAATACCTGTCTGCTTAGTAACTAATACCCTTCCATCAAGCTGGCTACATGCCATTACTAATTACTCCACTGCATAATCTTAATTAAACCTCTTTTTTTGGAAGGCGAATTAACAGTTGAAGAGCTAGAATTATTTATTAATACATTGTTTATGCATATAATTTATTTACCCTGCCTATGTCCCAGAATGATTTGAGAAGCCACATTGTTTATACTTATTGGAGCAAAGAAATGGGAATTAAATAAATGACTCAAATTAACAGAAGTTAAATTATCCAAGATGCCATCCATCCTCATTTCTTGGAATACACCAAGTTTGTAATAACCAGCTGGTTGCCTCTACAATATACCATCTCCTTCGACCTTCCTTCCCTCCTTTTCCAATTCCCCCCTGCTTCTTTCTTCCCATTTCCTTCTTTCCCCATTCTATGCTCAGTTTCTCTCAGCTCCTTTGCACTCTCTCCACTCTCTTATTCCACCCTTGCTCCCTCAAAAACCCACTCTCTCTCCTTTGCACTCTCTCCTTACTACTTCATTTTCTTCTCGCCAGGCCCAGCCCCCTAACCCTTTATCACCTTCTCACTCACTCCTTGTATCTTCTCTGATCTCCCACTCTCCAGTTCCTCTCCTCTTTAGCCCTCATCTGATTTGGAGAACACTCATCTAGTGTCTTCCTAATACCACTTTGATTACTACATATTTGCTGCCACTATGTCCTATCTATCTGCCATCTAGTGTGTCTTTTTATTATCTGCAGCTAAACTTATTCCAAAGTGGCCATACCACTGGACATATCAAACTCCAGCTACTTGCCTCTCATAGCATATGACACATCATGCTTTGACAAAATTCCATTCAGACATAAACCATAGTTATTTATGCTCTGATTGCTATTCTCCTTAAGACTCTTGATTCCATTGAAGTGATTTGTGTATTATCCAGTTGCATATGGAAATCTTCTAAATCAGTTCTAATCATATTTTAGGTGATGATTTATGTTGCCTAGATAAGACAGCATTGTGAAACCTGAATATATTTCTCTTTTAGAATTGGGGGTAGCTAAGCTATAGAAAGGATAGAAATTATCAATAATTTATGTAAAAGGAAAAAGAACGTGGGCACAGAGGATTTTACAGGCACAGAAAATACTCTGTATGGTATTATAATGATGAATACCCATTATTATACATTTTTCCAAACATATAGAATATACATCACTGAGGGTAAATTCTAAGGTAAACTATGGACTTTGGACTTTGGGTAATTATGATGTGTCAATGTAGGCTCATCCTTGGTAAAAAAAAAAAAAAAAAAAAAGGACCATTCTGGTGATGTTGATAATGGGGAAGGCTATATGTATGTGTGGGGAGAAGAAGTGTGGCCATTTTCTATTAAAACCATTGACAATGTAGTGGCTGTCATAAAATCTTTACTATATCACTTGTCTCTACAATATTGAGCTTCAGTAACCTGAAAAAAGTAAAGTACATGTGATCAGCAAAAATTTTAATCCTGCCATTAGCAAATAAGCAGGGACCATCAGACTATTAGGCCTACATAATGGCCCACCCATAAAAACCATCTTCTATTCACAAAGGGCATGCTCAGTCCATTTACCTACCCACCATATGCTTTTCTTCCTAGCATGTTGAATCTCCTATTACAGAGAGATTTCAGGCACATGTTATTATGGTAACTTTATACAAATGACTAGATAGGTGAATGGAGTCTTTAGAATGTAATCTATTTAGTCCTTGCATCCATGTTAACTCCCCAAATAATGATACTTATCAATACTAATTGTCTTCCTCTGATATGGTTATCCATCTACTCAGGTCTGAATTACTGTTACCCATTTATTTAATCTGCACTATAGAAATAGAATAATGTAATATTGATCTAAACCTGATTAGAACTAGCACTAAAACCTTTATCAGAAACACAAGGCTCTGCCTAGATAAGATCATCTCTATCTAGCATAAAAGCTAATACGTTTGCAATTTTAAAAGAAGATTACATTTATTTTTCTACTTGTACTTCTAAAAATAATCTGTATTTTGATTTACATGCCTAATTGATAAATTGGATTTAGATGTATTATATATGGTATGTCCCATTTACTTGAATATAGATCCTGATTTAGAAATATTTATTCTTCATGATAAATAATCCAATCTTGTTTTTAGAGATAAAAATCAAGCTTCCAGAAAATATTTAATCAATATGGCCTTATAACCATTATAGAAATGAACTATAAATCATCATAGACACATGTTCTAGTAGGTCTTATTTTCTCAGTCATTGGGAAGAAGAACTTGTTTATAGCTAAAATATTGTTTCCTGCTTTAGTCTGTACTAGAACTAAATGAATAAAATAAATAAGGATAATTTATAGAAAGAAAAACATGAGTAAAATATCATAATATATAATTTGTTTTACATTGTCAGTACTTTTCCCTATTGAGCTTGATTTGTCAGTATCATGGTCAAATGCCATGCTACAAGAAGTCTGGCATAATCCCAAAGGACAGATTAGAGAATGACAACTCCCAGGTACTTAACTGTCTTCCAGCCCCTGTCAGAATCTCCAGAATGTCTTTTTCTAAAATAGACTTGGAGAGGAGTAGGGGGGACAGGAACTCCTAAACTAAAAAGGCATAGACACTTGTCCCCAAAATCTTGGAGTCTTTATTTTTTTTTAAACCCTGGGAGTCTTTAAAGTCAGAAAAGCTCACTCTGTGCATAGTATGTCAAGAAAGGTCTTAACAACCTTGTTGCCAGAAATGTTTATCTATAATCTTCTGTCAGCAACTAGTCTATTTGGGATATTCCCCCATTGTAACATTTCATCCAGGATCAGTTGCCCTGCTGTAAAATGCTCAAAGATATCTTTGCCAAACCCTACCCTCCATCCTTTTACTGTTACTTCCTGCCCATTTTTCCAGATAAAATTTTATTGCCACAGAAGATTCCTTTACTATTTGGTCCCTCTGGGCCTAATCTCTGTCAGACATAATCTTTGTCTAACCTGCTACTTTTGAATATTTATTTATGTTATCCTCTTTCTTGACCCAACCTGGGACGAACTCCACAGGGAAGATCCTAACCCCCATCCTGGTGCAACCCTGTCTCACATAGTCATTCTGTGTAGAAATAGAAATTAGCTGCTAATGGCCTTGTTTTGGCCATACGGTTTATGAGATCTTTCCTTCACAATGTCCTAAGTATGCTTAAGAAAAGGAATCTTCAAGAGTTTCACTCTGATTCTGCTAAATTCTGCTCTGTTCACCTGAGACTTGCCAACATAATTGACACTCATTAGCTTTTATTGGGTGGTGCTGTGCTAGTCCAACAGTTGTAAATTTCATTAACTCTGTGTCACCACAGCACTGATCCAATGACATTTAAAATATTTAGTATTATGATATCTCACAGATTGTGGTCAAGCTCAAGTAAAAGAATACACACACAAAAGCTTTTAAAGAATAAACTATTACAGAAATACAAATAATTATTATGCAATTTAATTACTTTTCTGCTTCAATGGATCATTTTTCCAATTGATCTTCATAGCCATTTTGAATATCTGATATAGGAATTAAAGAATTAATAATGTGTATTATAATGTGAAACCTGCAATATTTTGTTTTTCTTGGTATAGGTGAATTAAAGAATTATTCTATAACACAGTAATAGTAGGGAACTGTAACAACACACTCACGGCAATAGACAGGTCATCTAACCAGAAGATCAACAAGGAAACCAGGACATTGAATGACACACTGGACCAGATGGACTTCACAGATATACTCAGAGCATTCCATCCTAAAGCAAAAGAATACACATTCTTCTTTTTTTTTTTTTTTTTAAGATTTTATTTATTTATTTGACAGAGACAGACACAGTGAGAGAGGGAACACAAGCAGTGGGAGTGAGAGAGGGAGAAGCAGGCTTCCTGCGGAGCATGGAGCCCGATGTGGGGCTCGATCCCAGGACCCTGGGATCATGACCTGAGCCGAAGGCAGACGCTTAACGACTGAGCCACCCAGGCGCCCAGAATACACATTCTTCTTGAGTGCACTTGGAACTTTCTCCAGAAGATCACATACTGGATCACAAATCAAGTCTCAACTGATACCAAAAGATTGAGATTATTCCCTGCATATTTTCAGACCACGGTGCTTTGAAACTGGAACTCAACCACAAGAAGAAATTTGGAAGGAACTCAAACACTTGGAGGTTAAAGAGCATGCTGCAAAAGAATGAATGGGTCAACCAGGAAATTAAAGAAGAACTTAAACAATTCATTGAAACTAATGAAAATGAAAACACATTGGTTCAAAACCTATGGGATACTGCAAGGCTGTCCTAAGAGGCAAGCACATAGCCATCCAAGCCTCTCTCAAAAAAGTAGAAAAATTCCAAATGCACAAGCTAACCTTAAACCTAAAGGGCCTGGAGAAATAACAGCAAATAAATCCTAAGCCAACCAGGAGAAGAGAAATAATAAAGATTAGAGCAGAAATCAATGAAATAGAAACTAGAAGAACAGTAGAATAGATCAATGAAATTAGAAGCTGGTTCTTTGAAAGAATAAGATCAATAAACCTCTGGCGAGACTTATCCAAAAGAAGTGAAAGGACCAAAATTAATAAAATTATGAATGAAAGGGGGAGAGATCACAACTAATACCAAGTAAATAGAGACAATTGTTAGACAATATTATCAACAACTATATGCCAACAACTTAGGCAATCTGGAAGAAATGGATGCAGTCCTGGAAACTTATAAACTACCAAAACTGAAACAGGAAGAAATAGAAAATCTAAACAGAGCAATAACCAGCAAGGAAATTGAAGCAGTAATCAAAACTCCCCAACACACAGGAGTCCAGGGCCAGATGGATTCCCAGGGGAATTCTACCAAACATTTAAAGAATAAATAATACCTATTCTACTGAAGCTGTTTCAAAATATAGAAATGGAAGGAAAACTTCCAAACTCGTTCTATGAGGCCAGCATTACCTTGATCCCAAAACCAGACAAGGACCCCATCAAAAAGGAGAATTACAGACCAATATCCCTGATGAACATGGATGCCAAAATACTCACCAAGATCCTAGCCAATAGGATCCAACAGTACATTAAAAGGATTATTCACCACGACCAGGCAGGATTTATTCCTGGGATACAAGGGTGGTCCAACATTCATAAATCAATCAATGTGAAAAAAAACACATTAATAAAAGATAAGAAACATATGATCCTCTCAATTGATGCAGAAAAACCATTTGACAAAATACAGCATTCTTTCTTGATTAAAACTCCTCACAGTGTAGGGATAGAGGGAACATAACTCAATATCATAAAAGCCATCTAAGAAAAGCGCACAGTGAATATCATTCTCAAGGGGAAAAACAGAGCTTTTCCCTTAAGGTCAGGAACACAACAGAGATGCCCACTCTCATCACTATTGTTCAACATAGTACTAGAAATCCTAGCCTCAGCATTCAGACAACAAAAATAAATAAAAGGCATCCTCTTCACAGATGACATGTTACTTTATGTGGAAAACTCAAAATACTCTATCCCCAAATTGCTAAAACTCATACAGCACTTCAGCAATGTGGCAGGATACAAAATCAATGCACAGCAATCAGTTGCTTTTCTCTACACTAACAATGTGACTGAAGAAAGAGACATTAAGGAATCTATTCCATTTACAATAGCACCAGAAACCATAAGACACCTAGGAATAAACCTAACCAAAGAAGTAAAGGTCTGTACACTAGAAACTACAGATAACTTATGAATGAAATTGAAGAAGACATGGAAAAACATTCCATGCTCATGGATTGGAAGAATAAACATTATTAAAATGTCTATGCTGCCCAGAGCAGTCTACACATTCAAAGTAATCCCTATCAAAATACCATCAACATTTTTTCACAGAGCTAGAACAAACTTTTCTAAAATTTTTATGGAACCAGAAAAGACCCCGAATAGCCAAAGTACTGTTGAAAAAGAAAAGCAAAGTGAGGGGCACCACAGTGCCTGACTTCAAGCTATATTACAAAGTTGTGATCATCAAGACAGTATGGCATTGGCACAAAAACAGACACATACACCAATGGAACAGAATAGAGAACCCAGAAATGGACCCTCAACTCTATGGTCAACTAATCTTCGACAAAGTAGGAAAGAATATCCAATGGAAAAAGACCATCTCTTCAACAAATGGTGTCAGGAAAACTGGATAGCAACATGCAAAATAATGAAACTGGGCTACTTTTTTACACTGTCCATAAAACTAAATTCAAAATGGATTGAAGACCTAAATGTGAGACAGGGAACCATCAAAATCATAGAGAAGAATACAGGCAGTAATGGGCGCCTGGGTGGCTCAGTTGGTTAAGCGACTGCCTTCGGCTCAGGTCATGATCCTGGAGTCCCGGGATCGAGTCCCGCATCGGGCTCCCTGCTCGGCAGGGAGTCTGCTTCTCCCTCTGACCCTCCTCCCTCTCATGCTCTCTGTCTCTCATTCTCTCTCTCTCAAATAAATAAATAAAATCTTTAAAAATAAAAAAAATAAAAAAATAAAAAAAAAAAAGAATACAGGCAGTAAGTAACCTTTCTGACATTGGCCATAGCAACTTCTTACTAGATATGTCTCCAGAGGCAAGGGAAACAAAAGCAAAAATGAACTATCGGGACCTCATCAAGATAAAAAGCTTCTGCACAGCAAAGGAAACAACAAAACCAGAAGGCAGCCGACAGAATGGGGGAAGATATTTGCAAATGACATATCTGATAAAGGGCTAGTATCCAGAAACTATAAAGAACTCATCAAAATCCACACCCCAAAACTAAATAATCCAGTCAAGACATGGGTAGAAGACATGAACAGACATTTTTCCAAAGAAGACATACAAATCGCTATGAGATACATGAAAAAATGCTCAAAATCACTCATCATCAGGGAAATACAAATCAAAACCACAATGAGATACCACCACACACCCGTCAGAATGGCTAAAATTAATAGCTCAGGAATCAACCAATGTTGGCAAGGATGTGGAGAAAGGGGAACACTTTTGCATTGTTGGGAATGAAGACTGGTGCAGCCACTCTGGAAAACAGTATGGTGATTCCTCAAAAAGTTAAAAATAGAGCTACCTATGACCCAGCAATTGCACTACTGGGTATTTACCTCAAAGATACTGATGTAGTGAACAGAAGGGGCACATACACCCCAGTGTTCATAGCAGCCATGTCCACAATAGACAAACTGTGGAAGGAGCCGAGATGCCCTTCAACAGATGAATGGATAAAGCAGATGTGGTTCATATATACAATGGAATATTACTCAACCATCAGAAAGGATGAATACCTACCACTTGCATCAACATGGATGGAACTGGAGGGGATTATGCTAAGTGAAATAAGTCAAGCAGAGAAAGACAATTATCATAGGGTTTCACTCATATGTGGAACATAAGCAATAGCACAGAGGACATTAGGGGAAGGAAAGGAAAACTGAAGGGGGGGATATCAGAAGAGGAGACGAACCATGAAAGACTATGGACTCCAGGAATCAAACTGAGGGTTTCAGAGGGGAGGGGTGTGGGGGGATGGATTAGCTAGATGATGGGTATTAAGGAGGGATATGTTGTAATGAGCACTGGGTGTTATATGCAAATAAGGAATCATGGAACACTACATCAAAAACTAATAATGATTAATATTATGGTGAGTAATAAAACATGATGTCAGCATACATGAGATTGTTTTCTTAATTTTATTTCAGATTGTTCATTGTCAGTATGGAGAAATACACATTTTTGTACATTGATCTTGTATTCTGAAATTTTGCTTAATTCATTTGTTACTATTATAAGCTTTTGGTAGATTTATTATGCTTTTCTATACATAAGATTATGTACTCTATAAATAGAGATAAATATTTACTTTTTCTTTCAAAAAATAAAAGCACACTAATGTATATAAATAGTAGACTACAGGAAGCAGAAGATTGGATCAGGGAGTAGTAAAACAGGGTAATGGAGAGCAACGGAGCTGAACAGGAAAAACAAAAAAGAATAATAAAAAATGAGAATAGGTTAAGGAAACTCAGTGACTTCTCCCAGAAGGAGGAGAGAGAGAAAAACAAGTAGGAAATGTATGTGAGGAAAGAAATAATAGCTGAAATCTTCCCAAATTTGGGAAAGGAAATTGACACTCAGATCCAGGAGGCAACGAGAGACCCAAATAAAATCAACCCAAGGAGGTCCACAACAAGACACATAATAATGAAAGTGGCAAAAAGTAGTGATAAAGAACAATGTCTTTTCATGTCTTCTGCCCATTTTTTAATAGGATTATTCATTTTTGGAGTGTTGAGTTTTAGAATATCTTTACATATTTTAGATGTTAATCCTTTATGTGATATGTCATTTGCAAATATCTTCTCCCATCCCATAGGTTGCCTTTTAGTTTTGTTGATTGTTTCCTCTGCTGTGCAGAAGTTTTTTATTTTGATGAAGTCCCAATATTTTATTTTTGTTTTTGTTTCCCTTGCCTCGGGAGACCTATCAAAAAGAAGTTGCTATGACTTATGTCAAAGAGGCTACAGCCTGTGTTCTCCTCTAGGATTTTAATGGTTTCCTGTCTCACATTTAGGTCTTTCATCCATTTTTAATTTATTTTTTGTGTATGGTGTAAGAAAGTCATCCAGTTTCATTCTTTCACATGTCACTGTCCAGTTTTTCCAACTCCATTTGTTGAAGAGACTGTCTTTTTTCCATTGGATATTCTTTCCTGCTTTGTCGAAGATTAACTGACCATATAGTTGTGGGTTCATTTCTGGATTTTCTTTTCTGTTCCATAGATCTATGTGTCTATTTTTTGTGCCAGTACCATACTCTCTTGAATACTTCAGGTTTTTAATATGACTTGAAGTCCAGAATTATGATGCCTCCACCTTTACATTTCTTTCTCAATGTTGCTTTGGCTATTCATGGTCTTCTGTGGTTCCATACAGATTTTTGAATTTTTTGTTCTAGCTGTGTGAAAAATTCTAGTGGTATTTTGATAGGTATTGCATTAACTGTGTAGATAGCTTTGGGTAGTACAGATATTTTAACAATATTTGATCTCCTAATCCATTCCATGAGCATAGAATCTTTTTCCATTTCTTTGTGTCATGAATAGGCATTTTTCTATAGAAGATACACAGATAACCCACAGACACGTGAAAAGATGCTCAACATCACTCATCATCAGAGAAATGTAAATCAATGAGATATCACCTCACACCAGCAGAATGACTAAAATCAACAACACAAGAACAATAAGTATGGGTGAAGATGTGGAGAAAGAGGAACTCTCTTACACTGTTGGTGGGAATGTGAACTCAGGCAGCCACCATGGAAAACAGTATGGAGGTTCCTCAAAAAGCTAAAAATAGAAGTACCCTACAATCCAGCAATTGTACTACTAAATATTATACTAATTCAAAGGGATACATGCACCGCAATGGTTATAGCAACATTATCTAATATAATCAAATTATGGAAACAGCCCAAGTGCCCATCAAATGATGAATGGATGAAGAAGATGGATAAAAGATGAATGGATATATCCATATATATCCTATGGATAAAGATGTGGGATATGTGTGTGTATATATATATATGTGTATATATATATATATACATATATATATATATATACATCCAATGGAGTATTTCTCAGCCATAAAAAAAGAATGAAATCCCGCCATGTGCAACAACGTGGATGGAGCTAAAGATTATTATGCTAAGTGAAATATGTCAGTCAAAGAAAAACAAATACCATATGATTTTACTCATATGTGGAATTTAAGAAACAAAACAAATGATCATAGGGGAAAAAAAGAGAGAGGGAAACCAAGAAACAGACTCTTAACTATTGAGAACAAACTGATGGTTACCAGAGGGGAGGTGGGTGGAGGGATTTGTTAAATAGATGATGGGGCTTAAGGAGTGCACTTGTTATGATGAGCATGAAAGTGTTGTATGAAAATGTTGAATCACTTTCAACATTACACTATGAAATTAATATTACACTTTATGTTAACTAACTGGAATTTAAACAAAAACTTTAAGAAAAAGTAGTGATAGAGAATTTTGAAATCAGTGAGAGAAAAGGAAAAATAAAAAGCTACATACAAGGGAAACCCTATAAGATTATCAGCTGATTTTTCAGCAAAGAATGTGCAGGCCAGAATCGAGTGGTATGATATATTTAAAGTGCTGTAAAGACAAAACCTGCAACCAAAACCACTCTATCCAGCAGGGCTATCATTCAGAATACTAGAAGAAATAAAGAGTTTCCCAGAAAAACAAAAATTAAAGGAGTTCATCTCCACTAAATCAGCGTTACAAGAAATGTTAAAGGGAATTATTTAAAAGGAAGGAAAAGACCATAACTAGGAATAAGAAGATAGGAAACAAAAAATTTCACAAGAATATATAAACAAAATATAATTAGTAATCACTTATAAAACCAGTAAGGAGATTAAAGCACAAAGGCAGTAAAATCAATTATATTTATAAAAAATCAGTCAGAGATTTACAACATAAAAGTATGTAAAGTATTACATCATATACATAAAACATGGGGAGAGAAGTAAAAATTAAATGCTTTGAAAATTAACCAACAAACAAAATAATACAGACCACTATATGCATAGGATATATAACAATATAATATAATCTAACATAATATAATATATAATGGTGTATAATATATAATGGCAACCACAAATCAAAAACCTGTAACAGATATACAGAAAAAAAAAAAAAAGGAGAAAATAATCCAAGCATATCACTAAAGAAGGCCATCAAACCACAAGGGAAGAGAGAAAGAGAAAAAAGGGACAGAGAAAACTACAAAAGCAACAGTAAAACAAATAACAAAATGGCAATAAGTATGCATCTATCAGTTATTACTTTAAATGTAAATGGACTAAATACTCCAATAAAAAGACATATGGTAACTGACAAGATCAAAAAGCAAGACCCATCTACATGCTGCCTACAAAAAACTCATTTCAGACCTAAAGACATATGCAAATTGAAAGTGAAGTGATGGAAAAATATCATGCAAATGGAAATGAAAAGTGAGAGAGCAATACCTATATCAGGCCAAATAGACATTAAAACAAACACTGTAACAAGAGATAAGGAAGGAAACTATATAATCATAAAGAGAACAATCAACAAGAAAATATAACAACTGTAAATATTTATGCACCCAAAATGGATGCACCCAAATACATAAAGCAACTATTAACAGACATAAAGGAAGAAATTAACAGAAATACATTATTAGTAGGGGACTTTAACACCACACTTACATCAATGGATATATCATCCAGACAAAATCAATGAGTAAACAGTGTGCTTTGAATGACACATTAGACCAGATAAACCTAATAGATATATACAGAACACTCCATCCAAAAACAACAGAATACATATTTTCAAGCATACATGAGATTCTCCAGGGTAGGTCACATGTTAAGTCACAAAACAAGTCTCAACAAATTCAAGAAGATTCCAATCATACCATGTATCTTTTTCAATAACAATAATATGAAACCAGAAATCAGCCACAAGAAAAAAATCTGGTAAGAACACAAATACTTGGAGTATAACATGCTACTAAACAATGAATAAGTCAACCAAGAAATCAAAAAGGAAATAAAAAATACATAAAGACAAAGGAAAATGAAAATATAGTGGTTCAAATTCTTTGGAATGCAGCAAAAGCTGTTCTAAGAGGGAAGTTTACAGCACCAAATGCCACTCAAGAAACAAGAAAAATTTCAAATAACCTAAACGTACACATAAAGGAGCTAGAAAAAGAACAAAACCCAAATCCAATAGAAAAAAGAAAAAATAATAATGATTAAGGCAGAAATAAATGAAATAGAGGCTGAAAAAACAACAGAGGGGAGGGGAGCGGGGGGAATGGGTTAGCCTGGTGATGGGTATTAAGGAGGGCACGTGTTGTAATGAGCACTGGGTGTTAAACGCAAATAATGAATCATGGAACACTACATCAAAAACTAATAATGTACTGTATGGTGACTAACATAACATAATAAAAAAAATAAAAATTAAAAAAAAACAATAGAGATCCATGAAAGCAGGGTCTGGTTTTTTGAAAATATCAACAAAATTGATAAAGTTTTAGCTGACTCATTACGAAAAAAAGAAAGGGGGGCAAGATGGCTGCAGAGTGGGGGATCTCGTTTCATCTGGTCCCTTGAATTTAGCTGGTATTTATCAAACCATTCTGAACACACACAAATTCAACCTGAGATGTAAGAAGATTTATCCGGATCTCTACAAGCAGAAAAACGACTACTTTTTGAAAGGTAGGAGGTGGGGAACCTTGAATCTTTGGGGGAAATACTGGAAGTTAAACAGAGGGGGGAGGGAGCCTCCATAAGCCAGCCACTGGAAAGCGATTAAAATATAGGAGCAAAAAATCGGGACCCTTACAAATCTGCTCCAGTGAGAGACATCCCTTTCTGAAAAGGGAACAGGGTATGAATAGAGCAGAATTCTAGGTGGATCATTGTGGTCTCAGGATTCCAGGAGACTCAGAAAGAATGGGGGAGCCTGAACCGATAAAATGCCCAAGCAGTGGAGTAGGGAGACTGGTTATGGTCATCGAGCCCAGAAGGGACTCTCAGCTACAGTCACCATAAACTGTGAGCCAGGGGACTTCTCTCTGCCTGAGCACCCTGAAAAGGACTAGAAGGTTTGGGCTGTTTAACATCCCAGGGAAGATACAAAATGGCTTGCGCCCATGACAGGGCAACAGCTCTCAGGGTGGTGTGGCCCATGGAAGGACACTGGGGAGACACCCAGCTGTGAACTGGGAGACGTGGAAGGGGTGCATACATGAGCCCACAGCCACTAGCAACTGCAAAATCATAAATCAGAGACGTTCAAGCGTCCCTGGAACTCCCCAGGAGAGGTACAGCTGGCGGGAACCACAGGATTTGGCAGTTTGGCGCACAAAGAGGCCGAGCCTATGACTGGGCAACAGCTTCAGGACGGTGTGACCTCCAAAAGGACACTGGGGCAGCACCCAGCATGCCCTGGGAGCTGCAGAAGAGGGTACATGTGTGAGCCCATGGCCACTAGCAATTAAAAGTCACAAAGTGCACAGGCACTTGAGGGTACCCAGAACTCCCCTGTGAGATTTGCAGGGGGCAGGAATAGTGTCAGTCTGCAGAGTTTGGTACACACAGAAGTGGAGACGGTTTGACTTGGAGTGTTCATTGAAGTAAGGGCACCGAGATCTTGCAGCTGTGGGCCAGAGATTCCAGCATGGCCCTATTTGCTCTGACCCTCTAAAGAGAAGCAGAAAGCCACCAGGAAACAAAACCCACACAGACAACCTGCTCATATTAAGCCCATCCCTCTGATGAAGGGTGGGGCAACTCCACCTAGGCAAAGACGCCTGAGAAGCCGAGCAACAGGCCCCTCCCCCAGAAGACAAACTGGAAGAACAGGTGAATGATAAGCTTATTTCCCACAGGACTGTGAAACTCCAGTGCCAGGGGAAAATAATATAGGGAACTCCAGGTGTTCCCTCATGATTCATTTATACTTCAGGCTAAAATTTTACATTTGTTTTTGTTTCTTTTCTTTTTGTTTGTTTCTTTCTTGTTTTTTTTTAACTGAACTGGAATTTAAGCATTTTATTATTTTCTTTTTTTAATTTTATTATGTTATGTTAATCACCATACATTACATCATTAGTTTTTGATGTAGTGTGTTTCTTTTTTTTTATCCTGTTGCCATTTGAAATAGATTCTTATTTCCCAAATTATGTTTTAAATCACTTTTTAACTTTTATTTTTTACACCTATATTTTATAGATTTATGCCCCATACAAGCCTGTTTTTCACTCTATTCAATTATATATATATATATATATATATATATTTATTTATTTATTTATTTATTTCACTCTATTCAATTTATAACTTCCGATTTCTTTGCAATTTTGGAACATAGCATCTTCTAAAACACAGACCAAATATCAACAAGGAACAGGCAGATTACCCTGCTTTGTCCACCCTGAAAAATTATTATCTCTCTCCCCCCTCTTTTTTATTGCTTTGGATCATCTTGGCTTTGTTTTCATATCTGTGGTAGTTTTTGACCACTTTGGATTTTTTCTAGGGTGCATTTTGCTCGGGTCATGGTTGATATTTTAGACTCTGTTTATTCTCTCAACCATCCCTCAACAGAACGACTAGGAGAAGGAACTCTCAACAAAAAGAACCTGAGACAATGTCCTCTGCCATAGAACTAATGAATATGGATATAAGCAAGATGTCAGAGATAGAATTCAGGCTAGCAATCATAAAGTCAATAGCTAGGCTTGAGAAAAGCATTAGTGACAATATAGAATCTTTAAGGGCAGAAATGAGATCTAATAAGGCCAAACTTAAAAATGCTATGAATGAGATGCTGTCTAAACTTGATACTCTAACAGCCAGGGTAAATGAGACAGAAGAGAGAATCAGTGACCTAGAAGATAAGCTGATGGAAAGGAAGGAAATTGAGGAAAACAGAGATAGGCAGCTAGTAGCCCATGAAGATAGAGAGATTAATGATGCCATGAAATGTTCCAATGTCAGAATTATTGGGATCCCCAAGGGGGTGGAGAGAGAGAGAGAGAGGACTAGAAGGTATATTTGAGCAAATCATCACTGAGAACTTCCCTAATCTGGGGAAGGAAACAAGCATTCATGTCCAAGAGGCAGAGAGGTCCCCTCCCCAAATCAATAAAAATAGATCAACACCCTGACATATAATAATGAAGCTTGCAAATCTTACAGCCAAAGAATCTATCCTGAGAATAGCTAGGGAGGGAAGCTTCCTTACATATGGAGGGAGGAATATCAGAATAACATCAGACCTATCCATAAAGACCTGGCAAGTGAGAAAGAGCTGGCAAGACATATTCAGGGTACTAAATGAGAAGAACATGCAGGCAAGAATACTTTATCCAGCAAGGTTGTCATTCAGAATGGATGGAGAGATAAAGAGCTTCAAGGACAGGCAGAAACTGAAAGAATGTGTGACCACCAAGCCAGCCCTGCAAAAAATATTAAAGAGGATTCTGTAAGCGAAGAGAGACCGAAGAGTAATATAGATCAGAAATTAACAGAGACAACCTACAGAAACAAGGACTTTACAGGCAATACAATGGCACTAAATTCATATCTTTCAATAGTTACTCTCAATGTAAATGGGATGAATGCTCCCATCAAAAGACACATGGTTTCAGATTGGATAAAAAAGCAGGACCCACCCATATGCCTTCTACAATAGACTCATTTTAGACCTAAAGACACCTCCAGATTGAAAGTGAGGGAATGGAGAACCATTTACCACACTAATGGACCTCAAGAGAAAACTGGGGTAGCAATGCTCATATCAGACAAATTAGATTTTAAATCATAGACTGTAGTAAGAGATGTAGAGGGACACTGTATCATACCTAAATGATCTCTACAAGAAGATCTAGTAATTGTAAATATCTGTGCCCCCAATATGGGGGCAGTCAATTACATAAAAAAAATAATAACCAAAATAAAGAAACATATTGATAATAATACATTAATAGTAGGAGACTTCAACACTCCACTCACAGCAATGGACAGATCACCTAAGCAGAAGATCAACAAAGAAACAAGGGCTTTGAATGACACATTGGACCAGATGGACTTCATAGATATATACAGAACATTCCATCCTAAAGCAACAGAATAGTCATTCTTCTTGAATGCACCCGGACTTTTCTCCAGAATAGACCACATACTGGGTCACAAGTCAGGTCTCAACTGATACCAAAAGATTGAGATTATTCCCTGTATATTTTCAGATCAAAATGCTTTGAAACTGGAACTCAAAGATAAGAAAAATTTTGGAAGGAACTCAAGCACTTGGAAGTTAAAGAGCATCCTGCTAAAGAATGATTGGGTCAACCAGGAAATTAAAGAAAACTTAAACAGTTCATGCAAACTAATGAAAATGAAAACACATCAGTTCAAAACCTATGGGATACTGCAAGGCAGTCTTAAGAGGGAAGCACATGCTATGAATGAGATGCTGTCTAAACTTGATACTCTAACAGCCAGGGTAAATGAGACAGAAGAGAGAATCAGTGACCTAGAAGATAAGCTGATGGAAAGGAAGGAAATTGAGGAAAACAGAGATAGGCAGCTAGTAGCCCATGAAAATAGAGAGATTAATGATGCCATTAATTGAGCAAATCATAGCTGAGAACCTCCCTAATCTGGGGAAGGAAACAAGCATTCATGTCCAAGAGGCAGAGAGGTCCCCTCCCCAAATCAATAAAAATAGATCAACACCCTGACATATAATAATGAAGCTTGCAAATCTTACAGCCAAAGAATCTATCCTGAGAATAGCTAGGGAGGGAAGCTTCCTCTCTCAAAAGTTAGAAAAATTCCAAATGCACAAGCTAACCTTACACCTAAAGGAGCTGGAGAAAGAACAGCAAATAAAGCCTAAGCCAACCAGGAGGAGAGAAATAATAAAGATTAGGCAGAAATCAATGAACTAGAAACTAGAAGAACAGTAGAACAGATCAACAAAACTAGAAGCTGGTTCTTTGAAAGAATTAATAGTACCTCTGGAACAAATAATACATTATGTGTTTAAAAAAAAGAAGAAGATAGCAGGAGGGGAAGAATGAAGGGGGGGAAATCGGAGGGGGAGATGAACCATGAGAGACGAGGGACTCTGAAATACAAACTGAGGGTTCTAGAGGGGAGGGGGGTAGAGCCTGGTGGTGGGTATTAAAGAGGGCATGTTCTGGGCGCCTGGGTGGCTCAGTTGGTTAAGCGACTGCCTTCGGCTCAGGTCATGATCCTGGAGTCCCTGGATCGAGTCCCACATCGGGCTCCCTGCTCGGCAGGGAGTCTGCTTCTCCCTCTGACCCTCCCCCCTCTCATGTGCTTGCTCTCTCTCATTCTCTCTCTCTCAAATAAATAAATAAAAAATCTTAAAAAAAAAATAAATAAATAAAGAGGGCATGTTCTGCATGGAGCACTGGGTGTTATAGGCAAACAATGAATCACAGAACACTACATCAAAAACTAATGATGTAATGTATGGTGATTCACATAACATAATAATAATAATAAAAAGAAAGAATTAATAAGATTGATAAACCTCTGGCCAGACTTATCCAAAAGAAAAGAGAAAGGACCCAAATTAATAAAATCATGAATGAAAAGGGAGAAATTACGGCTACTACCAAGGAAATAGAGACAATTATTAGAACTTAACAGCAGCTATATGCCAACAAACTAGGCAATCTGGAAGAAACGGATGTATTCCTGGACACATAAATTACCAAGACTGAAACAGGAAGAAATAAACAACCTAGAAGAAATGGATAAATCCCTAGAAACATATAACCTACCAACAGGAAAAAATAGAAAATTTGAATAGACTGATTACTAGCAATGAAATTGAATCAGTAATCAAAAAATTTCAAACAAACAAAAGTCCAGGACCAGATGGCTTTACAGGTTCTGTTGAACATTTGGGGAAAAGTTAACACCTATTCTTTTGAAACTATTCCAAAAATATAAGAGGAAAGGAAGATTCCAAATTCATTTTATAAGGCCAGTATTGCCCTGATACCAAAACCAGATAAAGACACTAAAACAAGTAAACAAACAAAAAACAACAGGCAATATCTCTGGTGAACATAGATGCAAAAATCCTCAACAAAATATTAGCAAACCAAATCCAACAATACATTAAAAAAATCATTCACCACAATCAAGTGGGATTTATTCCCAGGATGAAAGGTGGTTCAATATTTGCAAATCAGTCAATGTGATGCATCACATCAACAAAAGATAAAACCTATATAATTTCAACAGTTGCAGAAAAAGCATTTGACAAAGTACAACAACAATTCATGATAAAAACCTTCAACAAAGTAAGTTTAAAGAGAACATAACTCAACACAATAAAGGCCATATATGAAAAACCCACAGCTAAAATCATACTCAATGGTAAAAAAATGAAAGCATATCCTCTAAGATTAGGAACAAGACAAGGATGTCCACTTTCACAATTTTTTCCAACATAGAAAGTTTTAGCCACAGCAAACAGACAACAAAACAAAATTAAAGGCATCCAAATTGGTAAGGAAGAAGTAAAATTTTCACTATTTGCAGATGACATGAAACTCTCTGTATAAAGCTGAAAGACTCCACCAAAAAACTACTGGAACTGATAAGTGAATTATTAAATTCACAGGCCACAAAATCAATATACAAAAATCTGTTACATTTCTATACACTAGTAATGAAGTAGCAATAAGAGAAATTAAGAAAACAATTCTATTTACCATTGCACCAAAAGTAATAAAATACCTATGAATAAACTTAACCAAGAAGGTAAAACACCTCTACAGGGAAATCTTTAAACCACTAATGAAAGAGATTGAAGATGACACAAACAAATGGAAAGATATTCCATGCTTATGATTGGTAGAAAAATATTATTAAAATGTCCATACTACTCAAAGCAATCTACAAATTTAAGCAATTTCTATCAAAATACCAACAGCATTTTTCATAGAACTAGAAAAAATAATCCTAAAATTTGTATTGAACCGCAAAAGACCCTGAAGAACCAAAGCAATTTTGAAAAAGGAAAAAACTGGAGGTATCACAATCCCAGATTTCAAGATATATTACAAAGCTGTACTAATCAAAACAATATGTTATTGGGGCGCCTGGGTGGCTCAGTCGTTAAGCGTCTGCCTTCGGCTCAGGTCATGATCCCAGGATCCTGGGATCGAGCCCCGCATCAGGCTCCCTGCTCGGCGGGAAGCCTGCTTCTCCCTCTCCCTCTCCCACTCCCCCTGCTTGTGTTCCTGCACTCACTCTCTCTCTCTGTCAAATAAATAAATAAAATCTTAAAAAAAAAAAAAACAATATGTTATTGACACAAAAGTAAATGCATAAATCAATAACAGAATAGAAAACCCAGAAATAAGCCCACAATTATACAATCAATTAATCTATGACAAAGGAGGCAAGAAAAAAGCAGCCTCTTCAACAAATGGTCCTGGGAAAAAATGGACAGCTACATGTAATAGAATAAAATTGGACCACATTTTTATACCATACACAAAACATAAACTGAAAGTAGCTTCAAACCTAAATGTCAGATCGGAAACCATAACATTCCTAGAAGAAAACATAAGCATCAATCTCTTTGACATTAACCATAGAAAGACTTTTCTAGAGATGTCTTCTTTGGCAAAGGAAACAAAAGTAAATTTAAACCATTAGAACTACACCAAAATAAAAAGATTTTGCACACTGAAGGTATCCATCCACAAAACAAAAAGACAATCTACTGAATGGGAGAAGGTATTTGAAAATAAGGGGTTAATATCCAAAATATATAAACGTTCAAGTAACATCTTCTTTCATTAAGATACAAGTATTTGTAAGGTATGTTTAGAAGCTTATGGTTACAGTACTCTGCTTAACTCCTTAAACTTACACTGTGTATAAACCTTCTTACAAGCAACATCTTTTCATTATAAGTATACACAAACTGGTATGTAGACATAAATGAAAATAGCCCTATGTTTAACTCATTGAAAATACGTGGTGTATAATCTTTATTTTAAGTATCATGTTCTTTCACTAAGATATGTTTGTGAAAGTATATGTGGAAGAATAAGTGACTAGCTGTATGCTTAACTCATTGACCCTACACTGTTTATAACCATCCTTTAAGTAACATTTCTTTTCATTAAGGTATTCATGTTTGTGAAGGTATGTATAAAAGCACATGGGAATAGCCCTGTAGTTAGCTCATTGAAACTGTACTGTGTATAAACCATCTTTTATGTAATACTTTCTTTCATTAAGATACAAGTGTTGATACAACTCTGTGTAAAACAAATGGAAATAGCTGTATGCTTAACTCACTGCACATACACTGTGTTTTAACCCTCTTAAAAGAAACATCTTCTTTCCTTAGGATACAAGTGTTTGGAAACTTATGTGTACCAGCCTATGGTGAAATCTGCATTCTTAACTCATTGAAACTAGAGGATGTATGAACTGTTTTCCACGTATCATGTTCTTTCATTAAGATGAAAGTGTTTAGAAATATGTGGGTACAGGTACATGGGAATAGCCAAATGCTTAATTCATTGAAACTACACTGTGTATAAATCTTCTTTCAAGGAATATCTTTTATCAAGTCATAAATGTTTGCAAACATGTGTAGTAGCAAATGGGAATTTCTTTCATTAAGATATAAATGTTTGTAAAGTTATGTTTAGAAGCATATGGGAAAAGCCATATGCTTAAATATTTGAAACTACACTATATATAATGCATCCCTCAACAGACATCAGCTTTCATTAAAAATGTTCAGAAACCTGGAAAAATATATATATATATAAACAACTCGATGCCAAAATACCCCCAAATAATACAATTTAAAAATGGATAGAAGACATGAATAGACATTTTTCCAAAGAAGACATACAGATGGCTAACAGACACATAAAAAGATGCTTCACATCACTCATCATCAAGGAAATGCAAATCGAAACCACAATGAGATGTCACCTCACACCTGTCAGAATGGCTAAAATCAGAAACACAAGAAGCAAGTGGTGGAGAGGATGTAGAGAAAAAGGAACTCTTGTGTACTGTTGGTGGGAATGCAAACTGGTGCAGCCATTATGGAAAACAGTATGGAGGTCCCTCAACAAATTAAAAATAGAATTACCATAAGATCCAGCCATTTTGGGTATTTACCCAAAGAAAATGGAAAAGATATATGCACTCCTATGTTTATCTATGTTTATTGCAGCATAATTTACAATAGCCAAACTATGGAAGGAGCCCAAGTGTCCATTGATAGATGAATGGATAAAGAAGATGTGGTATATATATATATATATATATATATATATATATATATATATATATATAATGTAATATTACTCAGCGATAAAAATGAATGAAATCTTGTGATTTGCAACAACATGGTTGAATTTAGAGGGTATAATGTTAAGTGAAATTAGAGAAAGACATACCATATAATTCTACTCGTATGTGGAATTTCAGAAACAATATAAATGAGCAAAGAAAAAAGGAGACAAACAAAAATACAGTCTCTTAAATACAGACAACAAACTGGTGGTTGCTAGAGGAGAGGTGGGTGGAGGGATGGGTGAAATAGATGAAGGGGATTAAAAGTACACTTATCATGATGAGCACGGTGGAATGTGTAGAATTGTTGAATCATTTTTTACTTTTGAAACTAATATAACACTATGTTAATTTACTTTAATTCAAAAATAATAAAATAACATGACGAATTTTTTGCTAAATCTAATGGTTACATTGACTTCTCTCTTACCAAAATGCCTCTTCTCCTTTTACTTTCTAAAACACTGTTCTGGTTTTCCTTCTATCTATAAGGCCATTGTTTCATTGTTGTTTTTTTTGGGGGGGGGGGCAACTCTACTTCTCTTGTCAGTCCCTTAAATATTGGTGTTTCTTAGTGTTTTACCCTCAGCCCTTGTTGTTTCTCATTTTACACTCTCTTCTTCATGTGATCTTATTCTTATATGCTACTATGTCACAAATTTTATTATCAATGCAGATCTCTCTTCTAAACTATTTGATACCTCTACTTGAGATTCTCTCAGGCTACTCCAGTTCAACATATCCAAAACTGAATTCACCAACCTTCATATCTAAACCCAAAGTGCTAGAACTGCTCCCTTCCCTTTGCTTCTCTTCTACCTTGTTGTCCTAACCCAGAGACCTAGATATCAACCTTGACTCTTCTTTCTTCACTAAACTTCTGAACATTCGCTAGACATGGTCAGCCATTTTATAACTCTGCTTTTACAAATAGTGATTCAGGTGCCTAAAAAGTTCTCCCTTCTTCCTCTTTACTTAGGACTTTTCCTACTTATCTCACCCAGATTGACTCTTGATGATCTGATATTAAGTAGCAACCCAGGACTTTACTTCTCTAAGCTTCCATAACAGCTAGTTTATATCTTTGCTGTGATAATTACCCCATTGTTTCATTCACTTCTCTGTGTCCCTATAAGACTGTAAGTAATACGAAGGTAGAGGCTGTGCTTTAGTCATATTTGTATCCATGTGCTTAATGTAGTACATTGACATTTTAAAATGGTCATTGAATAAACTTTTAAAATCTTAGCAGAATGAAGAAGGCAGGCAGAAAGAAAAACTAGAGAAAAATACCAAAGAGGTTTTGGTAGGAAAATATAGGAATGTCCAATCTTTAGAAAACAGAGGTAATTCCTTCTTTCCTCAACGTTAACACTTTAAAAAAATTTTTTTATTATGCTCAATTAGCCAACATATTGTACATCATTAGTTTTTGATGTAGTGTTCAACGATTCACTAGTTGTGTTTAACACCCTGTGCTCATCACAACACATGCCCTCCTTAATACCCATCACCTGGTTACCCTATCTCCCCACCCCCTCCATTCTGTAACCCTCAGTTTGTTTCCCTGAGTCCAGAGTCTCTCATGGTTTAACACTTTTTAATCACTTTTTATCTGATTATAAAAATATAGTGTTCATTGTAGGATTATCAGAAAATACAGGTAAATTTTAAAAAAGAAAATAATTTCCTACAATGGTATCATTATTCTTTTTTATTATTTTAAAATATCTTTATAACAAAAAGTTATGAGGATATTATAATGAATTTCTATATGTCCATAATTATTATTCCTCAAGAACTCTTAAAGACTCCCCAACTTTTCTCACATAGCCTTCATTACCATGGATTTTTTTAACCTAATGGTCAAAAACTTGTTTTTGGCCAACCGAGATCTGTTCTGCTTTAAAAAGAAGATTTATTTTCTTCTGCAAACTATTTCATGGTCATAGAAGATAAGTAATTAGCATCTCCCTTTTCTGTACATAAGCCCCCTTCATTTTCTAACAGACAGCAATTACATTATCCCTTATCCTTCTCATCTCCAGACAGAATAGTTTTAATTGTGTTAAGGCCTAGTCTCCATCTTGTTGATTATTTGGGTTCATTTTCCAGAGAGTGCCTCCAGTTTTTCCCAGTCCTAAACCAAAGAGAATGCTATTTCCAAAAAGCAAGTAAACTAAAGACCAATTTAATAGTAATAAAAGAGATATCCAGCTTCGAGGATGCAAACCTGCATTTTAACAGAACATCAGGAATGCTTTTGTCATTTCCAATCCTCTATTCAGAACCACAGAAAGACAATGCCTTTATTTTTTTTCTTTACTAAGTCATGCCTGAAAATGAAGGTGTTCAGTGGTTAAAAACAAAACAAAACAAAACAAACAAAACACTGCTAAGTTACTTATGGTATACAATTTCTAGCTCTTTAACAAAGACCTCTTCTTCAAAGCCAGATTCCATGTGAAGACAACATTTTAAAGATTAATAATAAGAAATTTCTGCAAACTGACTGATTTCCTACTGACTCACTTTACTGGATTGAAGCTGACATTTTCCTCCCAACTTTCATAGCCACCTGCACCATAGAGACAAGAGTTTCCCATAACTCCACAAACTCTCATACACATGGCTTTTCACAAAGAAGTCTCTTAACCAACCCAAAATTTTTAACTGATATTATACTTCACTTTTTCTCAAGACTATTTTCCTTAGCTTTCCACTCACCATCCACAGGGAAGTACAATATCCTAGCTTTCTGTGAGCCAGTCTGGTTTATATATTTCTTCCCTATCTGTGAACCTGGAAAGAAAAGGACCAGAAAGGTAGAAGAGGTGACCTGTAGTTATTAAATGTCTTCTTTCACTATCATGGTTATCTTCTGCTCAACAAAGCCTGAAAAAAAATAGATGCCATAGACAGGGGACAGTGCATTAAACTAGGCTACTGCCTCAGTTAAGCTATAAAAGAGGAAGAGGAGTTTTTTTCACTTTGTACTTAGGTCTTCTTTCTCTACCTCTTCTCTTCCAGCCCCTGTCCATATGATACCTAGGCCTCTATTGTCTTTATATTATCCTCTCAACTGCCCAAGTTTCCCCACACAAAGCTGTTTGGCTAGAGTAGCCATCTATGCTCTGGATCTTTCCCCTCCTGTTTCTCACTAACAACTCTTGCTTATATTGTGGTTTTTTTCATCTCAAGGACTTGTTATGTGATTGAAACTGATCTGAGGAAATAACCTATGCTAAGATATTAATAGATGACAAAAGCCTAATGAGTTTCTGCTCTGAGGTAAAAAAAAAAAAAAAAGGACTGTGACAAGAGCCTTCCACATCTTTTTTAAAGATCAACTACAGGAGTTTTATTCAGAGTTAAGTCTACATTAAATTACAAGATTAACAATCTCTAGAGACAATGAACATAAAATTTAAGAAGTAGAAATCTATTTGGTCTTTTATAGACCACATATTATAGAACTGACAAATGAAAATTTACAAATATAGAAATAATGATACTTTAAGGGGATTTTCACATGGAAACCCGTAAGATGTCATATTTTAAACACGCATGTTTCAAAAAGGGAGAAATTTTTAGTAATTTAGCACAAAATTAAATTATATAAACTTGGTATATCTCAGAAAATATTGCTTTAAGCACTTATACCATGATCAAAATTCCTTTGGTAGCTTTTAATCAAAATGAAACATGCTATAATATAAAATATAAAGTACTTTTAAATGTTACCAGGAAAGTATCTTTGTTACAGTTAAGGTACTCACTGCTCAACCTCACCTATACACACACAACATGAAACCAAGTGCCAACAAAATCCTTTCAATCTTTTGACAAAATAATCTGTTTCACAACATCAAGACTTTAAGTCTCCTATAAAATTTTTTACAGTGTCACAGCACAGAGAACAATGGCCATCCCTGCGTATGACTGTAAAAACAAACCAATCTTTATTAGAGCAACCGTACAAATACAGCAATTAAGCAAATCAGATAGCAGTTACACTGATGGAAAAACAGGGGCTGCTAGACGCAACCTTAGAAGAGTAAACACAAACACACAATCCCCCAAACCCCTAAACAGAAAACTCACAAACAACTCAGTGGAAGTAGAACAAAGACTTGTGTGGGTTCCCCGCAGCAGGCACGCCAGACCCGGTGTTGTCCCTGCACACAGGAGAGGTCTCACCGAGAAACCTTGCTTTAAAGAGTCAGTCATCAAGCTTAAAACGTACGGAAAATAAAGGAAACAAACAGATGCCAGTATTAGGTTGCATAATCGATTAGCCAGTGTTTGACACCGACTGTTTCTTCCTAATGCTTGCCCACGAAGGACTCTCGTTCCTAACTTAAGCGTCCAGTCAACTAAGACAGCCTGCCTTCAGGAGTCCACCAGTCACCTCTGCAGCCCGCGAATGAAGCACAGAGGGTCTTTTTAGCTGTGCATTCATGATCACACACTCACACAACAAACCAAGCCTTCAGCTTTCTGCCACAAGAGCAGCACCTTACGAAGGAAACTCTTTTAACCAATATCTTCTTGTCCAATCTCAAAGTCATTCAGCAACAGAGCAACAGAAACGATTTAAACACCAAAGAGAGTAAGAGACTTCCACATCTTAACCAAAGTTACTTTCAGGCACTATGGAAGACTTTTGGGAGATAGATTTGTGGTCTTTTCCAGTACCCCTTAAATCATCCCATATATGCCAACCAGAATCCTTTGAGCTTCTGTTGCAGTTTTATAGCAGCCAGTTTCCTTTTTCCTACTTTTTTTTTCTCTTACCTATCAAACCCCAATTCCCTATGAGATGCAATCAGTGAAAGTAAAGGACCTGTATAGTTGATCAAATGTTGTCTAGAGACATTTCCTCCTTCTTTTTCCTTATTAATATTGTAATTCTCCATGGTTTATCAAGTGTTTAAGTGCCTGGACAAAGAAGCCTGTGTTATTAATTATGTATATGTATTCAGGGGTCTCTGCAATGGGCTCTTTTTATAAACTGAAATAAGTTAACCAGTAAAAGGATCACCTTGGTTAGTATTTGGGGCAAATAGACACTCTGGGTTCAGTGCCTCTTTCAATCCCACACTCCTGGCAATACACAATTAGTGCTTTTACATTGCAAGGAAAGGCTAAATGGGAATGTGCCTAGCCAGGTCTCCACACAGCTCTTGCAGGTTTTTAGGTTATACTTTTAGGTTATACGCTGTGACTTACTTAAATAAGGGATGCTAGGGATGGCATTTTAAAATGTTAATACCATGGAAAAATCCAAACCCATTTGAGAACTGCTCATATTCTCAATTGAAAGCACTAAAGTTCAAAGTATGTTTAATTATTTCCCATAAACACAATTCTGAAAGTTCTTTTTGTTTATTTCAAGTGGAGAAAATCCATTTTCTTCTTGATGTTATTAACACAAATGGTGGATGGGAAACGTTTTTTAAATTTATTTTTATTTTTTTATTACCTCACTCAAGATTTTTCTAGCTTAAGCTCTGGCCTATATAACACCTATCAAAAAATTCTAAAACAAAAGTCATACAACAGGGTTTTTGAAGAAAAAAATATTTGGTAGCCTTAAGCACAATTTTTCCTTAGTGATGAATTAAATGGACTTATTTTACAGACTGTCACTGATTGCTTTTAATATTACTTCTGTTTTTATACTTGCCATGAATCACTATGAGCTTTCCATTTCCCTTTCTGTCTCTAGGTCTCTTTCTTCCCTCATACTCACACCTACACATTCATTCATAGTCCACACTCTCAAAGACTAAATCATCATTCCTTGCCACTGCTTTAACCAATGACACTTCTTTTTTTTCTGAATCATTTATGTCAGCTAGAGGTGCTAAAACCATTCCTGCCCATCTGCCTAATTATTGGCCAACCATTGCATCAGAAATTGCAATAAGTAATAATACAGAAGAAGCAGAAGGTATCAATGCTCTTGAGAGAGGGTGAATAAGCAGAAATGATGAAGCATATTGTCCTTGGCTTTTAGTTGATATTTGTATCTAAATGAGCAGCTTCTTAAATGTCAGCTGTAGGTTTCTACCTGAGATCCAGAGTGCATTTTGCAGCAACATTTCTCAGTACCCAGAAAAAGAAATATTGGATCACTGAAGTAATGCACCCATGAGTAATATTTTTTTCCTCTGAACAGTATATACTAACTCAGGCTATGTGGAATCATTTACTGATGCAGGTTTTTACCTGAGATCCAGAGTACATTTTGCAGCATCATTTCTCAGTACCCAGAAAAAGAAATACTGTATCACTGCAGTAAAAATGAAAATGCTAATACATGAATGAGTAATATTTTTTTTTTCCTCTGAACAGTATATACTAACTCAGGCTATGTGGAATCATTTACTGATAAATGTACTGATTTAAAACTAAATATTCTTTAAAATTAATAACCTATTCAACATTCCTGGGGAAGATTATGGCTATGAAGGTAAAAGTTAGTGTCTCCCTTCAAGAAATATTCACACAACTGTAAAATCTCTTAGATTGCAATCAAAATTAAAAACCTGATGTAAGCTCTGAATTGACAAATACTTTACAAAACATAGATTGCCTGGGTCAAACTTTTAACCCAGTAGGTTCAGTGCATACACAAACATGTATTCCAAGATTTTCTCTATCTGAGTAACAGATAAGATTGAAGTTTTCCTTTTATCTGGAGGCTTTGGTCATCCAGCCTGGCAGAGATTGCTGTGGTTTTAGAAGGAACAGTTGTTTAGGGGATAGATGTAATGTTTAACTGGTTTCTAGATTTTATTTATTGTTTCCATGACTGTAGTCCCTGGGTTGACTTAAAGGCTGGATTCTGAAGTGAGAAGCAGAGAGGCACCAAAGGAAATATTAGATTGAAAATAGGGAAACCAGATTCACTCACAACCCCTACCTCCTACCTCTTTTCCTCTATTTACAGAGTAATAAAAGAAAATCACTAAAGCGTACTATTCCTGCTACTTCACATTCTATAAACTGGCAAAAGAAGAAAATATTCCACATCTTAACCAAACACTTTTTTTTTAAAGTCCAATCTGCATTATGTGTTCAATAAATACTTGACAAGAGTGTCAATTTTCAAAGGAAATAACAAGTTCCCAACTGAATCCTCACACAGCCATTTTGCCCTTTTAGGTTTGTCTTCTCAAATTACAAATTTAGGAAAAATAAAATGTTTCATACTTGTGAAGGAACAATAACAAAAGGATTAAGGATAAAGCTGTCCACAAGGCAGAATCCCTTGTTTCTGGATATGCCTAAAAGTACAGTTTATTGTAACCAGATATGAAGGTATAGAGAGAGGTAGATAAAACAGTTTATTATTCATCACTTAAGGTAGTCATTAAAAAGGGCACAGTTTTATTAACAGTGGTTGAGTCATTAGAAAACCAGAGCTACTCAATACATACTCATATTCATATTCAGTGCTTGTTCTGCTATGCTATGCTAAGTGAATGATGTGGGGGTGGGTAAATTGCTATTAACTAAGATTCCAATTGAAAATTTATTTTTCTTGTGAGCCCAAATGAAGAGCGCAAAACTTCAGAGGAAGTTTTGATGAGCTTGCAAGCAGTATAAAGTTTTGCGTTGAGCCCAAAGATTTCAGATGTTAAAAAAATCCATCCTATCTAACAATAACTTTGAAGCTGTTAATTTTTCTCTTGTTCACTCTCCCCCTGAACAGTGTTGCCCCAGGACATGCCACTACAATTGCTTTCTCCACCCACTCCATTCTCTGTCCCTTAGTTTCCACATCTCTCTCACCCTTTTTGATTTTCATTTTGATTTTTAGTTAGCATATAGTTTATTTATTTTTTATCATGTTATGTTAGCACATAGTTTAATATTAGTTTCAGGAGTAGAATTTAGTAATCCATCACTTACATGTAACACTTAGTGCTCATCACAAGTTCCTTCCTTAATACCCAGCCCTGGTTGATTTTTCAATTTTAATTTCTTCTCATTCAAATAAATGATTGCAAAGTCCCTTTACAATTTAGTACATAGTCCTTGAATTCTAACAGCTCTAAGATTTCATTTACTTTTTTCTCTTTTTGAATAATGATTTATTTTCTCCTTTCTTCCAGAAAAAATTATTTGAAGGAGGAGGGATAAATAAGGAGAAAGCATCAATATTTTATTTCCTTCTCTCTATTCTTGGTAAACTCTTTCTCTCTCTAAATATTTATTGATATATCTCTCTCTAAATTATATATCAATATATTATATATTACATTATGTATATGCATATATGTAATTTTTTTTAGAAATCTCTAACTGACAATAAATGTCTATCTCTATTTCCCCTATAAACCATCATTCTCTTTGTTGTTCTTAGAATCTTTATTATTCTTCTTTACATTTTCTGCAACAATCCTTTCTACTTCTAATTATTCCCACCCTGGAAATCCTCCTATGATTTTTTTCCTCTGGTGAATTCTACAAAATACTTAATAAAAACTTCATATCAAACCTTCAGAAATATTTCCAAAACAGTGCAACATCTAGGAGATTTACCAGTTCATTCCATAAGACCAGTTATTACCCAGATAACAAAGCCAAACAAAAGCATCACAAGAAAAGTAAACTACCCATTTTATTATCTGTAATTTCAAGCTTTGATGGTTTATCACTCAGGAGTTTCACGACTCCTTTGCTGACATAATCTAGGCAAATTCATTTGGCTGAAATGAGAACTAATTTAAAAAAAAAAAAAAAAAGCAAAGATGATTTTTAAAGTATTTCAAAATTCTTTTTTCTGAATAAGTTTTGGCTGAACCCCTGGTTAGAAAGAGAATGATAAAGGTTTCTAGAGATATTATCTTAGTCACCATTTACAGAGGATATTATACCATCTACCTTGTATCATCAATCATAATCCCTTATAGAGATCAGCAGATGGGATAGAACAGAATGAGTCAATATGCCCTTTTTAATTCCCCTATGGCCTTTTCCTTCTGCTTTTTCTTTCTTAGTGGGATTTCTAGTCTAGTCATTAATAATACCACTAATAACAGTTCATTCAAAATATGACATCCTGTAGTTCAATCAGCGTAGGTTAGCTGTCCCCCAACAATTAGATAATGATTTACTGGTAGATCTCAAAGCCTTCCTTGGGTGGTCTCCAAGCCATGTAGATCAAAGGTTGAAAGGTTGACATGTAGGTCAGCTTTCCCAATCACATGTTCCTCTCTAAAGTCCCGTGTGGGAAAATGTCATGCAACAATGTGGTACAGGGGGAAACTATTCCTTTAACTTAGCAACTCTTGCTCCCCTGCATTCCTGCAACAACCACACAACCTCAGTTAAATACAAATGGCTATTCATCAAGAAATCGTTGCCATTATATTACTTTTAAAATGATTTGAAAATCCCAAAAGACAGAAAATAAAATTAATATGTTGAGGGCTCATTCATGGAAGTCTTGATAACTATGATCAAAATAAGAGGAGGCAAAGCAAAAGCGAAGGTCGTTGCTTTCACCAAAAGTCCATCTCAAATTGTAGACAGTGGAAATATTGTTCCTACACAGTGATTAAGCACTACAAAAGATTTCAAGAGCCACCAAGACAATAGTCTCAGAGGGGTTTGGCAAATACTGGGTGGTTGGTTGACTTGTATTTCAACCAATCACCCAGTCACATTTCCCAGGACTCATATTAAATAAACAGGAAAAGTGGAATTTTACTATTCTTATTAAGCCACTCAACTGGAAACTGACAAAACAAAGGATAGGCCAACAAGGATGGACAGCTGTGGGGAGCTGTGGGGACAGCTCCTTTGAAACTCCTCTTCTGCATTCTCATTCAGAAAAGGGAAGTAGGTAAAATGAACAAAATATTATAGATTGGCAGCAGGCCATTGTGGCAAAAACACCTTAACTACAGCTAACATCAATGCCATTAAACAGGGGAATGGGGACGTAAACAAACAATAAATGAAGAGGCTCCTACAACTAATGAATCAGAAGATAAACCCATTGCTTGAAATGATGAAAGAAGATGAACAAAGAGCAAACAGTGCCTGCGAATGAAAGAATCTATAAATGTTTGACATAATAGAAAACCATCTACTGTTATCATGAAATTATTTAAAGATACTAAATCTCCATTGGACAGAATTCCAGTGATACTCTTCACATCATCAAATTTGTTGAGTATTAAAAGTATTGTAAAGAAAGCACAATGAATTTATTTTGAACTCTAGTTATTCCATGTTTAAGTATTTATTTGAAGGTTATGTCAATACAGAGAAAAGAACAGCCTAGCCTAAAGCCCACATATGGAAAGCTGTGTCTCATAATAGTAGAGATTATGGACATCACAACACTGTTTACAAGATGTGTAGTAACTAATTTTTTTTTATGAAAATTGGGATTTTACACAAGCTCTAGCCTCAAAGAGTAGGAACTGAGCTGGGCAGAAGAAGACAAGTCATGTGTTCAGAAAGATATTTACATGATAAGTCTAATAAGGATTTCCAAAAGAACCAAAATATAAATTATCCTTATCATAATAGCTCCAGGTTGAATATTAGGAGGATGGGAACTCAATTGTAAGATATTGGAATTTTAGGCAAGCATTTGAAAATCAACAAATATCATTGCACTGAAACAACATGCTTTAAACAAAATGGGAAATTATTCAACAGATAATTATTCAAATATTACCAACTAGACAATCTGGACAAAAATTTGTTATTCAAATCCCATTAGCCATCCAAAAGTACTGGGCTTTGAACTGCTGAAGAATTTTTAATACAAGATGCTCATACCAATACCCAGAGCTACTGCCAAATATTTCTTAGTAAGTGGTAAAAATCAGTGTTAGACATAATTGCTTTAAATTCCACCATGAAAACATTTACCACATACCAAATAATTCCAGAGAATACTCACTCAAACTGACAAGAATAACACTTGCAAATATGACCACTACTTGAGAGAAGTACACTCTGTGATGGAAAGGGCCTCTAGAGCTAGATTACCACCAGAGAAGATATTAAAATAAAGGAAAGGGGAAGAAAATTTTGCTTACTTTATTTGTTATTGGTCCAAATGTAGGTACTGTCTATAGACCTGGACAATAGATGAAGAAAAATTCCTGTAAAGATAGAATAAGTGTAGAATTAAAGGCATGGGCATTAAGGAAGGCATGTGATGTGATGAGCAGTGGGTGTTATATGCAACTGATGAATTGTTGAACACTACATCTGAAACTAATGATGTACTACTATGTGTTGGCTAATTGAATTTAAATTAAAAAAATATGGGCGCCTGGGTGGCTCAGTTGGTTAAGCCACTGCCTTCGGCTCAGGTCGTGATCCTGGAGTCCCGGGATCGAGTCCCGCATCGGGCTCCCTGCTCAGCGGGGGGTCTGCTTCTCCCTCTGACCCTCCCCCCTCTCATGCTCTCTGTCTCTCATTCTCTCTCTCTCAAATAAATAAATAAAATCTTAAAAAAAAAAAAATAACTAAAGACATGGATACTAGGGGTTAGCAATGTAAATAAAGGATACTTATTCTATAAATAGAAGAGGATGTGGGAAAATGAGACTGGAAAGATAGAGATTTGAGGTGGAGAGAAGAGAACGGTCTCAGTTACACATTTACTTGGCAATGTCAATATAAGGACTACCGAAATGGAAAGATAAGAGGGCAAAGTTTGAGTTTAGGACTTAAGGATACTGGTAATCATTTAGAAATGTGATAGAAGCTTATAAAGAATCTCAACTTCTTCTGGTGACACTTGACTACCTAGTTACAGGAATGGACAAAATAGAATGGTTGGAATATTAATGACAAAATATCATATGTCTCACCTGAAAGCTTCAATTGAACCATAGGTTTTTCACATGGAGACAGAAAAGAGGAATAATTAATACTGAAAATTTAAATTGCCCCCAAACTGCCACACTTAGAGTAAACCTTTTAGAGCAAGTATGATTATAATCTGTATAAGAGTATCAGGAAAATGACTAGCTCTACACTGCTAAAATGAAAAGTAAGAGATGGTATTCTTGTTCCTTGACTATACCATAATGGCCTAATAGTAAAATCAGCCCTGAAAATTGGGTTTCACTATGCTGAGTTATATTGGGTTAGCCAAGGTTTTTAATGTAAAACTACATTAAATCAGCTTAAGGTTAAAAACAGCTTGCTCAGTGATGCTGAAGGGTTTGGTGATTGGCTAACTGAATTTAAATTTTAAAAAATAACACTGGGTTAGCCTGGTGATGGTATTAAAGAGGGCACGTACTGAATGGAGCACTGGGTGTTATATGCAAACAATGAATCATGGAACATTACCTCAAAAATTAATGATGTAATGTATGGTGATTAACATAATTAAATAAAAAAATAACACTTGGGTCAATTTCTTTGGAAATTCATGAAAAACAAAATACTATACATTATTTAGAAAACTAAAAAAAATGCCATTTTGTTTTTAAAAGGTGGAGTGATTAAAGTACACATTTAAATTGGAAATATATGTGGCAATTCTTAAGTTATATTTGGCCAAAATAAAAGTAATGGTCCTAAGATTCACCAGCAAATTAAGAGACACTGACACATGAGAAACAGAGTTGATGTAAAACAAGTGGTAAGATGTCACCACATTTGGTTCACCAGCAATTAGTTCTCAAAGCTGATTAAATAATTTTATGGCTATTTATGATCATCAGCATAAGATCCACTGAAAAGAAACTATTACACCAAACCAAAAAAGTCTGCCCAAAAGATGAAGAATTTGGCCATTAAGCAAACCCTCTAATATAGTGAAACATTCGGTTGTAGCTATTATGCTTGCAATTTAAACTTTATATACTTTCACAGTTTACAAAGCCTTTCAAAATGCCATCTCTATTAGTCATCACAATCACCCATTTAAGATTGGTTTCCCATAAACTAAGTAGGTTGTCCAAGGTCATGAACAGAGCCAGAACGTGAAACCTGACCTCCAGGTTCTAAGTCCCTCTCACTCTGTCGTTCCACAGTTGTCTCTCAATAGGTACATTTTTTTAAAACTTGCATAAATCAAATAATTAAAGAATGTAGCTTTGGCAAAAGGGGTGAGAAATTTCTAGGCAACAGCTTGGTAATTAGAGAGGGTTAACAAATCCTAGTTATAGATCATGTCCCAGTGACAATCTACAAGGTGGCATTTATGGACACTATTTCAAGTTAATCAGGATATTTCTAATCCAAAAGCAAATCACAATAAGAATATTGGACAGCTGATTTCACATTATGAAGAACTCACACCAGATTAGCAACAAACAAAAAGCATCTCTTAGGACATGGCTTCTTGGGTGCTTGTATCTGGGTCCAAATAGAGGTAAGTTCTTCCATTCTTATCAGTAATAATTCAATTCTGCCATTTATTAATTTGTGACCTTAGGGATTTGTGACTGTGAAAAGGAGATTGTAGTGTGGATAAATGACTATAACTTAGATTAAAATACCTTCCATATAATATGCCATTTTTATAAAATTAACTCTTTTGGGGGGATACAAAATTAACTCTTAATTGATTAATTCATTACTTTAATGAAATTAATTCTTAGTCAGTGGATCGGAGAGACACCCCATTGAGCATAAAGAGAAGGTAGGAGGGGCAGAACTAAGGTACTTCCTCTCTTTGTGAATGTAGTGACAATGAGTATAATTGATCTGAAAAGAACATGATGTATTGGACCCTTATACAAGCCTCTGCTTTAAGAGCCCATGCAGAAATCATGAGAAAGGGAGCAAGATAGAATATCAATCAGGACCAATTTATACATTTTTCTGTCATCAGTTCTTTTAGTTTAATATTTTCAAAAACCAGCCACATGTAAGCTGGGTCTGCTTTCATAAGATTTTGGGATCAAATTCTAGAATAAATTAATTTTGTTCCCTAGTTTTCTGAAGTTTTTTGTTAGTTTACCATCATATGATTCTTTCCAATTTCCCCTGCATATACACATGGAAAAATCTATACAAAGAAATAAATTCCTATTTCCAACAAGAATGACAGTTCCATAAAATCTCAGTACTTAAAAGAAACTAAAATCCCGGACAGATCGTCTAAGCAAAAGATCAACAAGGAAATAAAGACTTTAAATGACACACTGGACCAAATGGACTTCACAGACATATTCAGAACATTCCATCCCAAAGCAACGGAATACACATTCTTCTCTAGTGCCCATGGAACATTCTCCAGAATAGATCACATCCTAGGTCATAAATCAGGTCTCAACCGGTACCAGAAGATTGGGATCATCCCCTGCCTATTTTCAGACCACAATGCTTTGAACTAGAACTCAATCACAAGAGGAAAGTCAGAAAGAACTCAAATACATGGAGGCTAAAGAGCATCCTACTGAAGAATGAATGGGTCAACCAGGAAATTAAAGAAGAATTTAAAAAATTCATGGAAACCAATGAAAATGAAAACACAACTATTCAAAACCTTTGGGATACAGCAAAGGCAGTCCTAAGAGGAAAGTATATAGCAATACAAGCCTTTCTCAAGAAACAAGAAAGGTCTCAAGTACACAACCTAACCCTACACCTAAAGGAGCTGGAGAAAGAACAGCAAAAAAAGCCTAAACCCAGCAGGAGAAGAGAAATAATAAAGATCAGAGCAGAAATCAATGAAATAGAAACCAAAAGAATAGTAGAACAGATCAACGAAACTAGGAGCTGGTTCTTTGAAAGAATTAACAAGATTGATAAGCCCCTGGCCAGACTTATCAAAAAGAAAAGAGAAATGACCCAAATCAACAAAATCATGAATGAAAGAGGAGAAATCACAACCAACACCAAAGAAATACAAACAATTATAAGAACATATTATGAGCAACTCTATGCCAGCAAATTAGATAACCTGGAAGTAATGGATGCATTCCTAGAGATGTATCAACACCAAAACTGAACCAGGAAGAAATAGAACACCTGAACAGACCTATAACCACTAAGGAAATAGAAGCAGTCATCAAAAATCTCCCAAAACACAAAAGCCCAGGGCCAGATGGCTTCCCAGGGGAATTCTACCAAACATTTAAAGAAGAATTAATACCTATCCTTCTGAAACTGTTCCAAAAAATAGAAATGGAAGGAAAACTTCCAAACTCATTTTATGAGGCCAGCATTACCTTGATCCCAAAACCAGACAAAGACCCCATCAAAAAGGAGAATTACAGACCAATATCCCTGATGAACATGGATGCAAAAATTCTCACCAAAATACTAGCCAATAGGATCCAACAGTACATTAAAAGGATTATTCACCACGACCAAGTCGGATTTATCCTTGGGCTGCAAGGTTGGTTCAACATCCGCAAATCAATCAACGTGATACAATACATTAACAAAAGAAAGAACAAGAATCATATGATCCTCTCAATAGATGCAGAAAAAGCATTTGACAAAGTACAGCATCCTTTCTTGATCAAAACTCTTCAGAGTATAGGGATAGAGGGTACATACCTCAATATCATAAAAGCCATCTATGAAAAACCTACAGCGAATATCATTCTCAATGGGGAAAAACTGAGAGCTTTCCCCCTAAGTTGAGGAACGCGGCAGGGATGTCCACTATCACCACTGCTATTCAACATAGTATTGGAAGTCCTAGCCACAGCAATCAGACAACAAAAAGAAATCAAAGGCATCCAAATTGGCAAAGAAGAAGTCAAACTCTCACTCTTTGCAGATGATATGATACTTTATGTGGAAAATCCCAAAGACTCCACCCCAAAACTGCTAGAACTCATACAGGAATTCAGTCAAGTGGCAGGATATAAAATCAATGCACAGAAGTCAGTGGCATTCCTATACACCAACAACAAGTCAGAAGAAAGAGAAATTAAGGAGTCGATCCCATTTACAATTGCACCCAAAACCATAAGATACCTAGGAATAAATCTAACCAAAGAGGCAAAGGATCTGTACTCAGAAAACTATGAAATACTCATGAAAGAAATTGAGGAAGACACAAAGAAATGGAAAAACGTTCCATGCTCATGGATTGGAAGAACAAATATTGCGAAGATGTCAATCCTACCTAGAGCAATCTACACATTCAATGCAATCCCCATCAAAATACCATCCACTTTCTTCAAAGAAATGGAACAAATAATCCTAAAATTTGTATGGAACCAGAAAAGACCCCGCATAGCCAGAGGAATGTTGAAAAAGAAAAGCAAAGCTGGCGGCATCACAATTCCAGACTTCCAGCTCTACTACAAAGCTGTCATCATCAAGACAGTATGGTACTGGCACAAAAACAGACACATAGATCAATGGAACAGAATAGAGAGTCCAGAAATGGACACTCAACTCTATGGTCAACTAATCTTTGACAAAGCAGGAAAGAATGTCCAATGGAAAAAAGACAGTCTCTTCAACAAATGGTGTTGGGAAAATTGGACAGCCACATGCAGAAGAATGAAACTGGACCATTTCCTTACACCACACACAAAAATAGACTCCAAATGGTTGAAAGACCTCAATGTGAGACAGGAGTCCATCAAAATCCTAAAGGAGAACACAGGCAGCAACCTCTTCGACCTCAGCCGCAGCAACTTCTTCCTAGAAACATCGCCAAAGGCAAGGGAAGCAAGGGCAAAAGTGAACTATTGGGACTTCATCAAGATAAAAAGCTTTTGCAAAGCAAAGGAAACAGTCAACAAAACCAAAAGACAACTGACAGAATGGGAGAAGATATTTGCAAATGACATATCAGATAAAGGGCTAGTATCCAAAATCTATAAAGAACTCATCAAACTCAACACCAAAAGAACAAAGAATCCAATCAAGAAATGGGCAGAAGACATGAACAGACATTTTTCCAAAGAAGACATCCAAATGGCCAACAGACACATGAAAAAGTGTTCAATATCGCTCGGCATCAGGGAAATACAAATCAAAACCTCAATGAGATACCACCTCACACCAGTCAGAATGGCTAAAATTAACAAGTCAGGAAATGACAGATGTTGGCGGGGATGCGGAGAAAGGGGAACCCTCCTACACTGTTGGTGGGAATGCAAGCTGGTGCAGCTACTCTGGAAAACAGTATGGAGGTTCCTCAAAAAGTTGAAGATAGAGCTACCATATGATCCAGCAATTGCACTCCTGGGTATTTACCCAAAAGATACAAAAGTAGGGACCCGAAAGGGTACGTGCACCCCGATGTTTATAGCAGCAATGTCCACAATAGCCAAACTGTGGAAAGAGCCAAGATGTCCATCAACAGATGAATGGATAAAGAAGAAGTGGTATATATATACAATGGAATATTATGCAGCCATCAAAAGGAATAAGATCTTGCCATTTGCAACGACTTGGATGGAACTGGAGGGTATTATGCTGAGCGAAATAAGTCAAACAGAGAAAGACATGTATCATATGACCTCACTGATATGAGGAATTCTTAATCTCAGGAAACAAACTGAGGGTTGCTGGAGTGGGGGGTGGGGTGGGAGGGATGGGGTGACTGGGTGATGGACACTGGGGAGGGTATGTGTTCTGGTAAGCGCTGTGAATTGTGCAAGACTGTTGAATCTCAGATCTGTACCTCTGAAACAAATAATGCAATATATGTTAAGAAAAAAAAAGACAAGAAGAAGAATGTAGCAGGAGGGGAAGAATGAAGGGGGGGAATCGGAGGGGGAGAAGAACCATGAGAGACAATGGACTCTGAAAAACAAACTGAGGGTTCTAGAGGGGAGGGGGGTGGGGGGATGGGTTAGCCTGGTGATGGGTATTGAGGAGGACACGTTCTGCATGGAGCACTGGGTGTTATGCACAAACAATGAATCATGGAACACTATATCTAAAACTAATGATGTAATGTATGGGGATTAACATAACAATAAAAAAATTTAAAAAAAAAAAAAGAAACTAAAATCCCATCCTTCTATGAAGTTATTTGTGTTCTCCAAAGCCTCAAAACTCTTGTGTGTGTGTGCTTTATTTAAATTCAATTAGGGCGCCTGGGTGGCTCAGTTGGTTAAGCGACTGCCTTCGGCTCAGGTCATGATCCTGGAGTCCCTGGATCGAGTCCCGCATCGGGCTCCCTGCTCAGCAAGGAGCCTGCTTCTCCCTCTGACCCTCCCCCCTCTCATGTGCTCTCTCTCTCTCATTCTCTCTGTCTCAAATAAATAAATAAAAAAAAAAATCTTTAAAAAAAAAATAAATAAATTCAATTAGCCAACATATAGTACATCATTAGTTTTTGATGTAGTGTTCGATGATTCATTAGTTGCATGTAACACCGAGTGTTCATCACATCATGTGCCCTCCTTAATGCCCATCACCCAGTTACCCGATCCCCCCAGCCCCTCCCTTCTGCAACTTTCAGTTTGTTTCCTGGAGTCAAGAACTATTAAAAAACATGACATTTGTAAAAATTTGTTCATACATCTTTGTAACAAATTTAATTCTGTATTGGAGTACCTTTGACAGAGTTAAAGCTCAAACAACCTGTTATAATAAGCTTAGATAAGAAGTGTGGAATGGGGAATAAAAAAAGGAAATGTGAAATGGAGATAACTATAGAGGCCCTAAGACTCCCAGGGAATAATATCTTACTCAGTTGAAACTACTAAAAGCAGTAGATCAACGGCAAAATGTTAATTCGCCAAATTAGAAGCTCATTCAAAAAAAAATGTCTCTGAGGTTTTCTCAGCCTGAAATGACCAAAGGAACATATCCTCTTCAACAGTCAAGCATTTCTTAGAAATTTGATTTAGTAACTGCTCTAGGATGATTCACAAGTAACCTACATAAAGTACCCCACACAGTATGGTATACTTCCCTGCATTTTTTTATTTTGCATATATTCATATGGCCCTAAAGAAAAAAATATATATATATAGATAGAACATATCATCTAATCATGTGAGTGGTACCTCCATGAATTTCACCCAGGTTCACTAATGACTTTTTAAATATCCGATTGATGTGGCATCTTAGATACCAATTGCATCCTTGTAGCTTCAAGTTGAAAGATCAGTTTTGCACTGATTTAACAGATTGCTTTGGCATGGGAGAAACAGTAATCAATGGGGGATGTTAGCAGCCTTTCTGTCATGCAGAGCTAAAGGAATTGCCTATAATCAGTCTAAAGTAAGGAGAAGCCACTAGTGCCAATATCAGCATTAAGTGGTCAGTTTCAGGGTGCCTGGGTGGCTCAGTCGGTTAAGTGTCTGTCTTTGGCTCAGGTCATGATCCCAGGGTCCTGGGATCGAGCCCCACATGGGCTCCTTGTTCAGCAGGGAGACTGCTTCTCCCTCTCCCTCTGCCTTCTGCCCCCCCCCCGCTTGTACTCTCTGTCAAATAAATTAATATTTTTTTAAAAGTGGTCAGTTTCTATGGTGCTGAAACAATCTGATAAGAATAAAAAAAAAAAGCCTTGGGACTTGAAACACACAGCTAGGAATGAATGATGTGTATATTAAATATGTTAGTGACTTGGTTCTTAAAATAACAACAAGAAAGTTTTGTAGAAAAACATGATTTATATTCTAATACCAGAGAGAAGTGAATTGGAATTGTCATGGGAAACTCAAAGGAAAATGCTAGAACTGGTACCTGGATAGGTGGAGGGAGGGAAAAGAGAGAGTATATTTGTAATAGAAATAAGAGAGAATATAGGTGTTGCTATCCATTTAATAAGTCCTTTGCATCAAGACTACTTGATACACATCATTTCTGAAGGTCTTTGAACAAGCTAACAACACAAGTCTATAATTATACAGGAATAAGCCAGTTAGATCTTATTTTAATTCCCCTCTGTTCCCAAGAGGCAACTTTATATCATTAAAGGTTTTATTTTTCTAAGAATCCTAAATTATGTCAGATGTAGGATCACATTTCTTCCATCTCTATGAAATAGCAGAAGGAAGGAAGGGAGAGGTAGGGAGAGGAAGGTAGGGAAAGCGGGATGGCAGGCCTGATTATTTCTATAAACATAGCAAGCTTATATGATTTGTAACAATTCACCCTGGTAATCATAGGAAGTTGGTAATAAAATATAGCCCAGAATTCAACTCTGACTCCCAAGGCAAAGAAAAAGAATGAGAGAGAATGCTCCCTGTGAGCATATCTGTGAACATGTTTTAGGAAAGAAAAGTGGCATTTCACCACAACATAAATATTTTCTTCATGAAATGCTTTTCTCAGATAAAATGAGATTCTGCAGAGTAGCTAAAAAGAGTAAATTAATACCTGGATATGAATTTAGGAATCAGATTTTAGACCTGCCAGATTAACTCTAATCTTACTTGATCACAAAAATTGGAAAGAATTATGTGAGCTTTAGGCCCCAAGGCCTGAACCTTAACTCTCAGTTCCAGACAAAAAAACAATTCCTAATATAATGTTATCCATTTATAAATATTTGAGTGCCTACCATATGCAAGGCATCATAGAGAAAGAGATAAAACACAGTGCTCATGCCTGCTTGCCTTTAAGTAGCCCATACTGTATAAACAGTAGGAAAAATACATGCACACATAAAAAAATAGGTAGGTTAAATTGAGTCAAGAGAAAGGAGGCAGTTAGGAAGCTCTTACAATACTATGGTAAACCATTTTAAAACATTAAAGCATAGGGGCATCTCGGTGGCACAGTTTGTTAAGTGTCTGACTTTTGGTTTCAGCTCAGGTTGTGATCTCAGGGATGTGAGATTGAGCCCCACGTTGGGCTTCATGCTCAGCGTGGAATCTGCTTGAGATTCTCTCTCCCTTTCCCTCTGTCCCTCCTGCTCATCCTTTCTCTCTCTCTCTAAAATAAATAAATAAATCTTTAATTGAAACAAATTAAAGCATAAATTAGTGTGGTGGCAGTAGAATTACAAAGGGAGAGACAAATATGAAAGCTGTTTCAGAAATAATAGACTTGGCAACTAATTTCATATGATGAATGAGATAAGGCAAAGAATGACTCCCAAGATCCCAGTTTGAGTGACCAGGAGAATGTTAATATCATTGATAGAAATAGGTAGGTCAAAAGGAAGAACAGATTCACAGCGGAATGAAGGCTTTTGACTTCAGGCATGATAAATTTCTAACAAAAGTTCTCTGATCCTATTTCTATCATCCTCCAAACCAGCAATCTCTAAACTTTGTGCCCCTTATTGTAAATTTTGAGTATGCGTCCCCAATATTTGTAGGTCAACTATATTAATGTATCAATTTAATTTTATTTATATATATATAATAAAATATACACAAAAAGTAGAAAATATAAAAGAATGAGTTGAAAATAATTATAAATAATTATACTATTTTCCTTCCCATACCACAATAGCTTGTTTTGCACAGTCCATGTTGGAGACCACTTATCTAAACAATTTAGCTATACCTTGTCATTCCATTTGTAAAACTGAAAAAAGAATATTGATTTGTCTAACCCAAGTTAGTGATAAGGAATTCAGGTTATAGGGGAAAACATACTTTGTATTTCTAAGGTAAAAAAAAAGTAAAATGCTCATCATTAACAAAACTCTTTATCTTTCTGGTGTTGGTATCAATTCAAAGGGTAGGGAGAGGCTTATATACTTGATCACTTTCATATGTGCACACTAACAAAACTTTACAAAATAGCAAACTAAGACCCCCTAAAATAGACAGTCCCCCAAAATAGAACAGCAGGAAATTGAGTCCCTGTTAAGCAAAATTTCTCTTTGCTTTTATATTTTGTGAAGGAAGAATTTTAACACTCACAACAACTTCATCAGGTAGCATCTATCTGAAAAAAAATGGAAAAACCCAGGCACCAAGCCTTAAAAGAATTAAATGACTTTCCTAATGTTACTTAGCCAATATGTGCTAGAGCTCAGATTTGAGTCCAATTTTTTACCTTAAGATATTCTCTTTTTACTATACCACAGTTGCTTTAAATCCTTTTGCTTTCTTTTGCTTGTTATAAGGCTGCTTCAATACTCTATCAACACACATTCTTTAAATTTCCACCTGGTCTCTAATACAAACTTCAGAGATGAAAGAAAAAAGATTGCTTAAAATGAATAGAAAAAATGGCAGACTAATATTTCTCTTGTTTATCTCCTTTTCTTTCCTAACAGACAAAGGTTATATTCTCTCAATTTTACAGCTTTTATTTGTCTATCTTACTAACTTCTGGGCCAAATTTGTGTTAAAAATGGCTGTTTCTGAAACAGGAGCTCTGTCAGTTGGAATTTGAGTTCCACTTTTGGAGTTGGTCAGGACAGTGCATGTGCTCTGAAGTCTGAGGGCATGTAATTTCTTTTGTTGAGTCAAGATAACTTGAACTGTCAGGAGAGACCATTTTATCTTCAATAAGTTAGCATGGGTTCACAGATAACAAATCAGGCCAAACTAGCCTCATTTCCTTTTGTGATAGAATGAATAACCTGAAAGATCAGATGACTTCTTTATAGCTAAAATATCTGAATTGAACAAACACAGTCTCCCATTGTTAAGACAGACAAAAATGTGGCCTGAAGTAATAGGAGGATTTATAGTGAGGTTAATTTATCATGCTACCAAATGTACCAAATTAATTTGTTGTTGACAATAGTGGAAAATTATAAGTCTCTCTTATTTTATTCACATTGTTATCAGGGTCTCAAATGAAAATAGAAATAGAATACTTTTTAAATTGGTAGATGACAAAATGAGAAGGAAGAACACACTAGTCTGTGCCAATCTGAAAGGATGGGTAAAATCTGGCCACAAGAGGTGTAAGAAATATTAATGAAAAATATCTTAATTTCGTTCATAAAATTAACCACAAGGAGACCTTCCTTAACAAACAGTATGTATAAAGTGGTTACTGGAAGTTTTTTGTTGTTGTTGATCATAAGCACAATAAGCCAGTAGTGTAAGACGGCTGCTAAAAAAAAAAAAAAAAAATCCAAAAAGAACACCACCACAAAAAGACAAAGGCAATGCAACGTAAAACAAGGTTAATGTCATTTAAAACAGTACAGTGTCCAGATCAAGTTATTATACAGTTCTCTGAATGGATCCTACTATATCCAGTGTGTAAATATTGGAGGGGGCATGTTTGAAGAAGGACATTGACAAATTTTATGTTAACAAAGGCAGAAAACCATCTTTAAAAAAAAAACTGAAAGGTTAGGAGGTGGGGAAGAGGACTGTGTACTTAGTGGCAACTTTCAAAAGTTCTAAGGTCTGTGAAATAAAGATCAATTTATTCTCATTTTGATAAGGCAGATACCTAAATCATTAATTAATAGCACTTTTAGTGTTTTAATAACTGAAACATGAGACCCATGTGGGGTAATGTAAATCAATTTCTCCAGAGTGTAAATCTCACCTGTTTATTTCCAGTGCTCTGCAAGAAGAAAAATCAATGAATTTGGCAAGATTATCAACTTTAACAGCAGAAATCAACATTTTCTTACTTAAGAAAGCAATAACCAGGAACTCTCTGTTAGAAAAGAGGGAAGAGAATGGCTGGTAAAGAAAGCAAATTCTGAAAAGCTCTTCAAGTATACTGAGACAAAGGAGCCCCAGTCCCCAGGAAAACCAGTGACAAGTTAATCCTTCACTCTGGGGGTTCCTAGCCTACTCTAAAACACTCTTGAAAAACTACCAACCACAGAGAAGTTCGCCCTTTACATGTGTCCAGAGGCAGCCAGTCTGCTCCAGCAGAAGGGCACAGAACAACGAAGCAGGAACCCTGATTTTTAGCTCCACCTCTACCACTGACTTGTTTTGTGATCTTGAGCAAGTTCCTTCCCCTCCCAAACCTCAGAGCAGTGCTAGAAGAACCCAGTGAAATCACAGATATGGAAGTACTTTGCAAAGTACAGTGCAAAGAGCACTACAAGTGTGAGGGATTATTATCAAAATAGATTATGTGCCAACCTTTCTGATATCACCCTCAAGGCCTCCTCAGCTTTGATGTAGGATTCCCAGCTCCCTAGCTGCTCCCTCCAAATCCTACTGGCATGGAAACAAGAGCCTGCACCCTCCTGTCTCTTGCCAGCTGCCTCCTTAATGAGGCCAGATGATTGTAGTTATTTTTCATCAGCTCTAGTCTCTCCCAGAGAGATCCAGTCTTCTTCAGGAAGACTCTTCCCTTCTATAAACACCAATGACCAGGCACAATCTACCCATGTAGTAAGTGTGAACCAAGGAAGAAAGAAAGCTGGAGCAATCTACAGTTCCAGGGGAGAAATCTGTAATTTGAGTAACACTTGCTTGACAAGCTCTCAGTACCTACAAAACACACACACACACACACACACACACACACACACACACACACACACACAAACTGAGGTTAGTCCATATACTGTAGCAATCAGAAATCTTACCTGATTTCTGCTCCCTGCTCCTGAGCCTGTGCTGGCCACTCTGAGTTTGTCTTTTCTCTACCACCTGTGAAGATTCTAATTCAGTGCTGCCCATTTATACACTCTGGGAGTAGCAGGACTCCAGGAATCTTTGTCCCTACAAATCATAAGTTAGAATTCCCAGATTTATGGTCATGTCTGATTTAACACTATGAGTGTTAGTGGCTTCCTAACTGGGGAGAGGACTTGGCATCAAAATTAAGAAGCTGTTGTTTCATGCCTGCCGTCCAGACCCTGTACCTGAGTTCCCCAATTCTCACAGACAATTATGTGTGCCAGTAAAGCAGAAAGAATACTTTGGAGAACAAGTCTCACAAGCAACATGAGAATAGAGGAGATGTCAAATCCTACATAACAAGGTGTTTAAGTGTATAATGGTTCCAAAAGGGAAAACTAAAGTCAGGGACTTGGGTGTCACATTAAAACAGAGGGGATAGGATATGGATACAGTTAAAATAGGCAGTGCATTTAATGCTTACCAATCCAGGCTTGGCACAAGAGCACATACCAAAGCAGTGTCTTAACATTCAAGCAGTGATTCAACATTCAATTTGGTAACTCAACATCCCAACTGGTGTGGACAGAAATGGAGTCTAAAGATAAGATACAAGGGGAAAACAGGCTCAGGTATAGACTGAGCCTAAGAATAGGGCCCTAAGTTCTGATACACTCAAATACATCCCTAGAGTACAGAAGTCATAATATGTCTGAAATTCTTAGGCTGAGAGTACCAATTTTCAGCATGTCACCTGGTATAGAAAAATAAGGACCCTGGAGATGGAGGTAGGACTATATAAGGCTTCAGAATTGAAGCTCAATCAGTGAAAGGGGTTCTGGATTACTATACTGAATCTCACTAAATCTTGGAGCAAATGCCCTACCTAAATAGAATATAAAGATTGCCTTTTTGGTTTAAAGATTGGGGTATCCCAACTCATATTCAGTCTTGGATGGCTTAGAGGGAAAATACTTCTCTCCCCCTCCCTTTATTCTCTCTACTATTTCTTGCCCATTTACTTTCATACTTACTCTAAGTTTTCAGGCTAGTTTGTTGCAGAATATAACTCAGGACTTGCAATACTATGCCAGGAAAGAGGTCTGCTATGGTAAGTTTACTCCTCACTGCATGTCAATGGCCATAGGAAACAAAAACAGCAAGAAAAATTGTGTTAACTCTTGGCAGGATTTTCCATGGCAAAACTGGTCCCTACCAGAGGTATCTAGGGGCTATATCTGTTTTAGACCATGTTTCTCATTCACAAAAACAACTATAAGCCTCCTTATTCCTCATGGAAGTGAGGACAGGTGAAAAGCACTTGGCAGAGTAGCACCCAGGTGGTAGTAAGATACTGTACCAAGGGTTGAAGTTGTGAAATGGTGACAGATGTTGGAATAGATTGTTTAAAGAGAATCACAGGAAAATAACTAAATCTGTTCTCAAGTGGCTCCATCTAAAATAATACCCATATGGAGTTTTCCTTGTAGTAACTGGTATAACACATCCTTAGCTCTGAGCCTGGCACATAGTAGGCACTCGAGAAATAGTTTTGAATGAATGAATCATAAGTTACACACTAAAACAGCAAGACAGAGGGATACTGAGAAGATGGTGGAGTAGGAGGAGCTTAAGCTCACCCTGTCCCACCTTTACGACTAGGTATCACTGACATGTCAATAAACCTGAGAGTGATCCAAAGACTGATAGAACAAACTCTACAACTGAATGTATAGAAGAAGCTGCCTCTGAGAAGTTAGAAAAGGCAGAATGGTGGTTGGGAGCTCTGTGCAGGGGGGAAGGAGTTGCAGTGGTGGAAAAGGGAAGCATCATGGAGCCCATGCAGGGAAAATGAATCTCCACAACTTCTGGCCTTGAAAACCAGAGGAGCTGAATACCCTGAATTTGTATAACCAGCAGAACTTGAAGCCTGGAGCTTTAAAAGTCAGGTGACTCAGCACGGGGCAAGCTAGGAGGGCAAGTGATAGCTGAGTCCCTACCCTTAAAGAGACAGCAGCCAAAAGAGAAGCAACATAAAAGCCATAGTTTGCACAACAGGGAGGGAGATATGTTTATGCTGATTTCAGATCCTGTTGGGGGAATTCTCTGGGAAAAAAGGAGTTGGCAGTCACCATTTTTCTCCCCCTCCCACCCCCAAGCATAAACACAGAGCCACCTGTTGGAGGTGGAGCTGCCCAGACACTTGCTACCTAACCAGCTAGCACTGTGCCCATCCACAAGTTCTGAGGGCTTGCCCACTCCAAGCCTGCTGGAGGCTCAGTGTAATTTTTGTGGACTAGTGATTCAGTGCAAATTTTGCTATCACCATACATACCCTGCCCAGCCACCATGTTTGGCCCCCAGACACCAGGCCCAGCTGCCCTGCCCACAGACACCACAAGCCCCTGGCCTCTACTGCTGATATGCACTATGCCCTGCGCTGCTGCCACACTTTGAGGGGAATCAGCCTGGTACTAGTGGCTCAGTGCAAATTTGGCTAAACACTGTCACCCCACCCCCTAGCCCTTCTACTGTCATGCTCCCTCAGAGCCTGCCTGCCTGGATGTCACTAACATCATAGAGAGTAAGCACAGCCCACAATAGGCAAAGGATCAGTGCAGACTTCTGGACTGAAAGAAAAAGCAACACAGACACAATAGCAGGATATAAGCGACACCCATAGGAGACTCCTCTGAAATGCCAGGTTCTGGTGAACAGGGGACACTGCACTATATGGCACTACAAGACTTCTTCATAAAGCCACTATTTTCAAGAGCAGAAGACATAGCTGACCTTCCTAACACAGAGAAATGGACACAGAGAGGTAGACAAAATGAGGAGATGGAGAAATATGTCCCAAATGAAAGAATAAGACAAAGCCATAACAAGAGATCTAAGCAAAAGAGAAATAATATACCTGATACAGAATTTAAAGTAATGATCATAAAGATACCCATTGGACTTCAGAAAATGATGGAAGACCCAGTGAGATCCTTGACAAAGAGATAAAAAATAACATACCAGAGAAGAAAAACTCAATATACGAAATGAAAAATAGAATAGAAGGAATAAATAGTAGGCTACAGGAATTAATGGAATATATCAGTGACCTGGAGGATACAGTAATGGAAAGCAATCAAGCTGAAAAAGTGGGAGACAAATAGTGCAAAATGAAAATAGGTTTAGAGAACTCAGTGGTTCCATCAACATAATAACATTCTCATCATAGGGATCCCAGAAGGAGAAGAGGGAGAAAGGAGGGAAGAAAATGTATTTGAAGAAATAATAGTTAAAAACTTCCTGAATCTAAGGAGGGAAAGAGAGATCCAGATTCAGAAGGCACAAAGATCCCCAAACAAATTAAACCCAAACAGGTCCACACCAAGACACATAGTAATTAAAATAGCAAAAAATACTGATAAAGAGAATTTTTAAAACTGTAAGAGAAAGAAGACACAAAGGAAACCCCATTAGGCTATCAGCTGATTGTTCAAAGAAAATTTGCAGGCCAAAAGGGAGTGGCATCATGTATTCAAAGAGCTGAGCCCTACAAGAAATGTTAAGGGGCACAATATAAGTGGAAAGTAAAAACCATAAGTAAGAGTAAGAAAAAATAGGAAGGAAAAAGTAAAAAGATGTAAAAGATGATACCAAATATCTGAAATGTGGAGGAGAGAGGAGTAAAGAATGAGTTCAAAAATAAGGGACTATCAGCTTAATATAGAAAGCTATATGCAGAAGATGTTATATATAAATGGAATGGTAACCACAAATCAAGTAAGAGTAATGGATATGCAAAAAATAAAGAGTAAAGAACCCAGATATATCACTAAAGGAAGCCAGCAATCCATGAAAGAGAGAAAGAGAAGAAATGATCAGAGAAAAACTACAAAAACAACAAAATGGTAATAAATACTTATCTATAAATAATTACTTTGAATGTTAATGGAAAAAATATTTCATCAAAAGACATAGGGTGACAGAGTGCATAAAAAGTCAAGGCTCATCTATATGCTGCTTACAAGAGACTCATTTCAGAGCTAAAGACACCCACAGATTGTAACTGAGGGGAGAGAGAAATATTTATCATGCAAATGGATGTCAAAAGAAAGCCAGGGTAGCAATACTTATACCAGACAAAATAGACTTTAAAACAAAGTCTGTAAAAAGAGTCAAAGAAGATATTATATAATAATAAAGGGGACAATCCAACAAGAAGATATAACAATTGTAAATATATATGAATCAAACATGGGAGCACCCAAATACATAAAACAGTTAATAACAAACATAAAGGAAATAATCAATAGTAATAAAAAATAGTAGGGGACATTAACACCCCACTTACATCGATGGACAGATCATCCAAACAGAAAATCAACAAGGAAACTGGCTTTGAATGACACACTAGACCAGATGGATTTAACAGATATATTCAGAACATTCCATCCTAAAACAGCAGAACACACGTTTTTATTTTATTTTTTTCTATTTTTTATTATTGTGTTCAATTAACCAGCATATAGTACATCATTAGTTTTTGATATCGTGTTCGACAATTCATCAGTTGTGTATAACACCCAGTGTTCATCACCACATGTACCCTCCTTAATACCCATCACCCGGGGGGCACCTGAGTGGCTCAGTTGTTTGTTAAGCATCTGCCTTTGGCTCAGGTCATGATCCCAGGGTCCTGGGAGCGAGCCCCACATCAGGCTCCCTGAGTGGCAGGAAGCCTGCTTTTCCCTCTCACACTCCCCTGCTTGTGTTCCCTCTCTTGCTGTCTCTCTCTCTGTCAAATAAATAAATAAAATCTTTTAAAAAAAAATACCCATCACCTGGTTACCCTACTCCCCCACCCCCTCCCTTCTGTAACCCCACTTTGGTTAAAGTGTATATGGAGATTGTCCAAAATAGATCACATATTAGGCCACAAAATAAGCCTCAATAAGTTAAAAAAGATTGAAGTCATGCTTCAATCACAATGCTACAAAACTAGAAATCAACCACAAGAAAAAATCTGGAAAGACCACAAATACATGGAGGTTAAATAACATGCTACTGAACAATGAGTAGGTCAACCAAGAAACTGAAGAAGAAATCAAAAAGTGTATGAAAACACAATGGTCCAAAATCTTTGGGATGCAGCTGAAGATGTTCTAAAAGGGAAGATTATAGAAATACAGGCCTATCTCAAGAAGCAAAAAAAAAAAAAAGCTTAAATAAACCTAAACTTACACCTAAAGGAGCTAGAAAAAGAAAAACAAACAAAACCCAAAACTATCCGAGGAAAGACATAATAAAGTTTAGAGCAGAAATAAATTATATAGAAAATTTTAAAAAACCCACAAAAAAACAAAAACAAACCTCAAAACAATAGAATAGTGATAGAACAGATCAATGACCAGGAGCTGGTTCTTTGAAAAGATTAACAAAATTGACAAACCTCTAGCCAGACTCATCAAATAAACAAAACAAAACAAAAAAGAAAAAAGAACAGAAAGGACTCAAATAGACAAATGCACCAATGAAAGAGGAAAAATAACCCAAACCACAGAAATACAAATAATTGTAAAAGAATATTATGAAAAACTATATGCCAACAAATTAGACAACATAGAAGAAATGGATAAATTCCTAGAAATATATAACCTACCAAAACTGAAGCAGGAAGAAATAGAAAATTTGAGCAGACTGATTACCAGCAAGTAGATTGAATCAGTAATCAAAAAACTCCCAACAAACAAAAGTCCAGGACAAGATGGCTACACAGGTGAATTCTACCAAATATTTAAAAAAGAGTTAATACCTATTCTTCTCAAACTACTTAAATAGAAGGAAAACTTCCAAATTCATTTTATGAGGCAAGTATCACCCTGATACCAAAACCAGATAAGCACACCACAAAAAAGGAGAACTAGAGGCCAATATCTCTGATGAACATAGATGCAAAAATCCATAACAAAATATTAGCAAAAAGAATCTAACAATACATTAAAAAAAAACATTCACTATCATCAAATGGGATTTTTTTCTGGTATACAATTGTGGTTCAATATTTGCAAATCACTCAAAATAATAGCATCATATCAATAAGAGAAAGATAAAAAACCATTTGGTCATCTCAATAGAAGCAGAAAAAGCATTTGACAAATTACACCATCAATTCACAATAAAAGCTCTCAACAATGTAGGTTCAGGAGGAACATATCTCAACATAATAAAAGCCATCTATGAAAAAACCACAGAGAACATCATCCTCAATAGGGAAAAACAGAGCTTTATCCCTAAAGTCAGGAACATGACAAGGATATCCACTCTCCCCCATTTATTCAACATAGTACTGGAAGTCCTTGCTACAGCAATCAGAGAAAAAAAGAAATAAAGCTATCCAAATCTATAAGGAAAAGGTAAAACTTTCATTATCTGCAGATGACATAATACTATATGTAGAAAACCCAAAAGACTCTACCAAGAAACTACTAGAATTGATAAATTCAGTAAAGTCACAAGATACAAAATCAATGTGCAGAAATATATGTTGCATTTCTATACACCAATAATGAAGCAGCAAAAAGAGAAACTAAGAGAACAATCCCATTTGCAATTACACCCAAAATAATAAGATACCTAGGAATAAACCTAACCAAAGAGATGAAAGACCTGTACTCTGAAAACTATAAAACACAGATGAAAGAAATTGAAGACAACATAAAGAAATGAGAAAACATTCTATGTTCATGGATTGGAAGAACAAATATTGTTAAAATGTCTACACTCCTCAAAGCAATGCACACATTTAATGCAATTTCTATCAAAATACCAACAGCATTTTTCAAAAATCTAGAACAAATAGTGCTAAAATTTGTATGGAAGCAGAAAAAAAAAAAAAAAAAAAAAACAACTCTGAATAACCAAAGCAATTTTGAAAAAAAAAAAAAAAAAAAGCCGGAGGCATCACAATTCTGGACTTCGGATATATTAGAAAACTGTAGTAACTAAAACAGGATGGTAGCAGCATAAAAGTAGACACATAGATCAATAGAACAGAATAGAAAACGCAGAAATAAATCCACAACTATATGGTCAATTCATCTTTGACAAAGCAGGGAAAGAATATCCAATAAGAATAAGACTGTCTCTTCAACAAATGGTGTTGGGAAAACTGGACTGGACCACTTTCTTTTATAATACAAAAATAAACAAAAACACCTCAAAATGGATTAAAGACCTAAATGTGAGACCTGAAACCATAAAAATCTTAGAAGAGAGCACAAGCAGTAATTTCTCTGACATTTGCCATAGCAACATTTTTTCTAGATATGTCTCCTGAGGCAAGGGAAACGAGGAAAAAAAAAAAAAAACTATTGAGACTACATCAAAATAAAAAGCTTCTACACAGCAAAGGGAACAATCAACAAAACTGAAAGGCAACCTACAGAATGGGAGAAGATATTTGCAAATGACATATCTAATAAAGGGTTAGTATCCAAAATATATAAAAGAAAACTTATCAAACTCAACACCCAAAGAACAAATAATACACTTAAGAAATGAGCAGAAGACGTGAATAGACATATTTCCAAAGAAGATATCCAAATGGCTAACAGACACATGAAAAGATGCTCAACATCACTCATCAGCAGGGAAATACAAATCAAAACTACAATGAACTATCACTTCACACCTGTCAGAATGGCTAAAATTAACAACACATGAAACAACAGATGTTGGTGAGGATGTGGAGATAGGGGAACCCTCTTACACTCTAGGTAGGAATGCAAACTGGTAAAGCCACTCTGGAAAACAGTATGGAGGTTCCTCAAAAAGTTAAAAATAGAATTACCCTACATCCAGCAATCACACTACAAGGTATCTACTCAAAACATACAAAAACACTAATTCAAAGGAATACATGCACCCCGATGTTTATAGCAGCATTATCAGCAGTAGCCAAATTATGGAAACAGCCCATATGTCCATCGACTGATGAATGGATAAAGAAGAAATGGTACATATATACAGTGGAATATTACTCAGCCATAAAAATGAATGAAATCCTGACATTTGCAATGAGGTGGATGGAGCTAGAGAGTATTATGCTAAGCAAAAAATTCAGAGAAAGACAAATATCATATGATTTCACTCCTATGTGGAATTTAAGGGTGTAAGGTAGTAAAGTTCCTCTTATACTGAATCAACTACTTTCAGAAGTAATTTTATATAGCTGATATTTAATTTTTTTCTCTCATGATTTAAAGCATCAGTTATACACACCTATTTCCTAGGGTGTAATGGGGAAACTATCTAAGACCCACTGAGATTAGAGGGCAAAGGAGGAAAGCAGAAATCAACCAATCAAAGGTGGAATAAATCAAAGCTTTTTAAATTGGAACAGAACTATACCTCACCTTGTTAATGTGACTATAAAAGTTGTTCTTACAAAAAACAATGGCTAAGAGAAAAAGGGGTATATCCATGGATTTATAAAGTCAACAGTTACTTCTCTAAATTCCCTTGATTCAATTCAACTTAAGCTCCTTTCCCAATCAGCAATATTCTAATTTTTAAATATGCCTTGCTTCTGGAAGTAAAAGAAGATGCTAGAAAAATGTGCAGGCCTATGTTAGGGCATAGAGTGATTCTAGAGGAAAGCAGGGTCCAGAGTCTTAGAGGTCTAACAGTTGTCAAGAGGATGAAAGATGTGCAGTGTCAATTAGCTTTAATCTGAGGACAGCATCTATTTGTTTCTGCTAGATTCTAACCTATTTGCTGGGTGTGGTTTTACAGGTGTAGATCATAGCCAGAATAAATTAAGAAGGCTGTAGGTAAATTCTGCCCTTACCAGAAAGCCAGGGAGAGAGATGGTAGAATCACTCCTGTATCTTTTTATCATCAGGTCCCTTCTCTGAAAGTGAAAAGAGGAGTCTCTTAAAGGTCTTCTCCTGCATCTTATTGCCAACCCTTTGGCCCTATCTCTCTGCAGAGACGACTCTTTTTATTTATTTATTTTTTATTTATTTTATTTTATTTTTTTTAAGATTTTATTTATTTGACAGAGCGAGAGATAGCGAGAGCAGGAACACAAGCAGGGGGAGTGGGAGAGGGAGAAGCAGGCTTCCCGCGCAGCGGGGAGCCCGTCGCGGGGCTCGATCCCAGGACACTGGGATCATGACCTGAGCTGAAGGCAGACGCCTAACGACTGAGCCACCCAGGCGCCCCTGAGACCACTCTTTTTATTTTGCTGTTTGCTGACTTTTCCATGCTCAAGTTTCTCTTTCACTGGCTGTTTTACTGTTTCTCCCCTCCTGCCCAACCTTCACCCCCTATTTCTTGCCCTTGCCTTAGCCCCCTGCAGTACATTGGCCTCACAGATCCATGGCTACTCACTTTCTCTAAAGTCATTTTCAACCTGGATCTTTCAGGATGCCCTGGGTCTATAGTTCATTTGTAAACGCAAAAATACCAAGCTGACAGGAAAGACTGGACAGAACCCAAATCAAATCCAAATATTGAGAAAAACTTTCCACCTTCTTACTTAGTATTTTTATAGGTTGTTAAAGGTGTTTTTCTTTGTTTAATTGTGAATCATGGAGGTGTGAAAGATATGCCTTCTTCTGTATTTTATCTACTATATGGTAAGAAATGTCTACACTCAGAATGTTCTAAGTAATAATAACATTGAATACTATAATTCAGTTGTGTTAGGGAGGACTTGGAGATTCCTTGGAGAAATTCCTGATGGAGAAACAGCCTGGTGTAGAGAAAAGAGCCTGAACTAGGAGTTGAGATCCGCATTCTAGTCCCAGACGTGTCATTTAATTCCTGTGTAACAATGCGCAAGTTATTCTTCTTCCCCAGTATAACAACAACAACAAAGTATATTATTTACCATGTACCAAGTATGAAAGAAACACTGTAGAAGCCCTATCCCATTTAATATTTACAACACCCCTATAATATAGATAAAAATGGTTATATCATCACTTTATAGTTTTGATAACTGAAGCGCAGAGAGGTTGAGAAAATTGTCCAAAGTTTCACATAGCCTAAGGGCTATATAGGGTTTCAGAACTAAAGTACAAGGAGCTAGTAAGTATTAGAACCAGTATATAAACTCAGGTCCATCTGACTCCAGAGATCATACTTTCAACCAGAATGAAATGCTGCTGCTTTAAGCATTTTATCAAACTTTAGTTCTCACATTCATAACAATAAGAGTTTTAGATTAACCTCTAAATTCTATTTTAGCTCTAACATGTTAAAAGAGCCAAAAAATCCATGCCAATTCTTTCACATCACATGGAAAGGACAATGTCATGCCAATGTTTTTCTTAGCAATGTTGGGAAGGAGGAATGTATGGCATCAATAGCTTCTGAGCCATAGGTCAAAGGGAGAGAAGAGCCTACTTTTTCTATCAGGAAACTGAAGACCAGGGGCACCTGGGTGGCTCAGTCAGTTAAGTGTCTGACTTTGGCTCAGGTCATGATCCCGCAGTCCTGAGATCAAGCCCCGTGTTGGGGTCCCTGCTCAGGGAAGAGTCTGCTTCTCCCAGTCCCTCTCCCTTTGCCCCTGACCCCCGCTCGTGCTCTCTTTCTCACTCTCTATTTCTGTCTCAAATAAATAAATAAATACAATCTTTTAATAGGTATTCTTCCAAGAGCTGGAGGAGACCAGCCCTGTACAAATTGGTAACCAATAACAGTGTATCAAAAAGCCTCTGTATCTACTGAGAACTGAGCAAGACTTGACTTTCAAGGAGAAAACACTTTGGTATATTCATTTCAGTGTCATAAATAACAAATTACTACCAGGGAATAACATTCCAGAAGAGAATTTCATGTCTTTGGTTGACATACCAAAAAAGGCAGGGAGTACTGGTGAAGCCAAGAATTATTTTGGGAGTTATTCTCCCTCTACATTCTCTACTTTTAAGACCTTGCCCACTAATGTGACTTCAACTATCACATCTATCTGGACAACTCCCAGATCTATATCTGCAGTCCTATCCTATCACACTAACTCCAAATCTGTATCACAGCTGCTTCCTGGACATTTCCACAACAACTTTTTGACACCACTTCAAACTTATCAAACATCAAACCAGATTCATCATCTTCTGTTCCAAGCTAGTCCCAAATAAAGTGAGAAAAATGCTTTGACATCTATAAGGACAAGTGCAAATATAAAGTATTATTATTTTTCTTTGTCAATGTCAATAACAACATTGTTTACCCAGGCACTTAAGCCTGGGACTTTGGAGTACTTCTCCAAATCCAGGCACTTACTAAATCTAGTAGATTTTTTCCCTTGTGGGATCTTTTATATTTGTCACTTCCTTTCCATTCTTAACATCATTACCTCCAGACTGATGAATCCTAAATATTTATCTCTTAATTTCTGTAAATGAATGTAAATATATAAAGCATTTGGCACATAGTGGTGATCAGTGTTAGATGCATTTCAAGCACTCGACATACTTCACTTAGGTATCTTTCTAGTACCTCAAGCTCAACATGTTCTGAAACAATGGATTTTCTTCCCTAAACTAGTTTCTCCTGACTTCCCAATATCAATTACTGACACTGTAGTCTACTCGTTCAAGTCAAAACCTGGGTGGGGGTGACTTCTTTGAATTTTTCTCTTTCTTGCTACCTACAAATAATTACTTGTCAAGTCTTATGAATTGTTTCTGGTATTTCTTCCCAATAATCCCTCCTCTATGTCTTCATTGCCATCAGCCTAAATAAAGGTCTTTGGAGGAGGTCCATGTGTGGTGCAGTTGGTTAAGCGTCTGACTCTTGGTTTTGGCTCTGGTCATGATCTCAGGGTCCTGGGATCAAGCCCTCCATCAGGCTCCATGCTCAGAGTGGAGTCTGCTTGAGATTCTCTCTCTCCCTCTCCCTCTGCTCTTCCCACTCATTTGTTTTGTTTCTTAAATTCCACATATGAGTGAAATCAAATGGTATTTCTCTTTCTCTGACATATTTATTTTAGCATTATACTCTCTAGATCCATACATGTTGTTACAAATGGCAAGATTTCATTCATTTTCATGGCTGAATAATATTCCATTGTATGAATATACCACTTCTCCTTTATTCACGCATCTATCAATGGACAGCTAGGTTGCTTCCATATCTTGGCTATTGTAAATAGTGTTACAATAAACATAGGGGTGCATGTATCACTTTAATTAGTGTTCTTGTATTCTTTCAATAAATAGCCAGCAGTGCAATTTCTGTATCATAGGGTAGTTCTATTTTTAACTCCATACTATTTTCCACAGTGGCTGTGCCAGTTTCCATTACCACCAAACAGTGCAGGAGGGTTCCCCTTTTTCCACATCTTCAACAACACCTGTTGTTTCATGTGTTGTTGATTTTAGGGATTCTGACAAGTGTAAGGTGATATCTCATTGTAGTTTTGATTTGCATTTCCCTGATGGTAAGGGATGATGAACATCTTTTCATGTGTCTGTGGGATATCTTCATGTATTCTCTGGAAAAAAAATGTCTATTCATAACTTCTGCCCATGTTAAATTGGATTATCTGTGTTTTGTGTTGAGTTTAATACATTTTTTTTTAGTTTAATACATTTTTTATAGATTTTGGATGCAAACATTTTATCTGACATGGCATTTGGAAATATCTTCTCCCACACTGTAGGTTTCTTTATAGTTTTCTTGAGTGTTTCCTTTGATGTGCAGAAGCTTTTCATTTTGATGTAGTCCCAATAGTTTATTTTTCCTCTTGTTTCCCTTGCCTCAAGAGACATATCTAGAAAGAAGTCTCTATGTCCCATATCAAAGAAGATACTGCCTGTGTTCTACTCTAGGGCTTTTATGGTTTCAGGTCTCACATTTAAGTCTTTAATCTATTTTAAGTTTATTTTGTGTATGGTGTAGGAAGGTGGTCCAGTTTCATTTTTTTTTTTTTTTTGCATGTAGCTGTCCAGTTTCCCAACATCATTTGTTGAAGAGCCTGTCTTTTTTTCCCACTGGATATTCTTTTCTGCTTTGTCAAAGTGACCATATGGTTGTGGGTTTATTTCTGAATTTTCTATTCTGTTCTATTAATCTATGTGTATACTTTTGTGCCACTACCATACTGTTTAATTACTGCAGTTTTGTAATATAACTTGAATTCTGGAATTGTGATACCTCCAGCCTTGCTTTTCTTTTTCAATATTCCTTTGGCTATTCAGGGTCTCTTTTTGCTCCATACAACTTTTAGGACTATTTATTCTAACTCTGTGATAGGATTGCATTACATGTGTAGATTGCATTGGGTAGTAGAGAATTTTTTATTCAAATTCAAGTAGCCAACATATAGTACATCATTTGTTTCAGATGTAGTGTTCAATAATTTATCAGTTACATATAACACCCAGTCCTCATCACAACACTTGCCCTCCTTAATGCCCATCAGCCAATTACCCCATCCCCCTACTCACCTCCCCTCTAGCAAACCTCAGTTTGTTTCTTATAGTTAAGAGCCTCTCATGGTTTGTCTCCCTCTCTGATGACTTCCCAATCAGTTTCCTTCCTTTCCCCTATGATCCTCTGTGCTGTTTCTTATATTCCACATATGAGTGAAACCATGTGATAATTGTCTTTCTCTGACTGACTTATTTCACTCAGCATAATACCCCCCAGTTCCATCCATGTCGATGTAAATGGTAAAATTTCATTCTTTCTGATGACTGAGTAATATTCCATTGTATATATATACCACATCTTCTTTATCCATTCATCTGTCAATGGACTTCTCAGCTCTTTCCATTTTTGGTTATTGTGGACACTGCTGCTATGAACATAAGGGTGCAGGTGCCCCTTGGGATAACCACATTTCTATCTTTGGGGTAAATACCTAGTAGTGCAATTGCTGAGTTGTAGGGTAGCTCTATTTTTAACTTCTTGAGGCAACACCATACTGTTTTCCACAGTGGCTGTAAAGAATTGATACCATTTACAATTGCACCAAACACCATAAGATACTTAGGAATAAACCTAACCAAGGAGGTAAAGGATCAATACTCTAAAAAATACAGAACACTTATGAAAGTAATTGAGGAAGACACAAAGAAATGGAAAAACATTCCACGCTCATGGATTGGAAGAATAAATATTGTTAAAATGTCTATGCTACCCAGAGCAATCTACACATTCAATGCAATCCCCTCAAAATACCATTGACATTTTTCACAGAGCCAAAACAAATAATCCTAAAATTTGTATGGAACCAGAAAAGACCCCAAATAGCCAGAGGTAGTTGAAAAAGAAAACCAGAACTGGTGGCATCACAATGCCTGACATCAAGCTATATTACAAAGCTGTAATCATCAAGACAGTATGGTACTGGCACAAAAATAGACACATAGATCAATGGAACAGAATAGAGAACCCAGAAATAGACCCTTGACTCTATGGCCAACTAAACTTCGACAAAGCAGGAAAGACTATCTAATGGAAAAAGGACAGTCTCTTCAATAAATGGTGCTGGGAAAATTGGACAGCCACATGCAGAAGACTAAAACTGGACCATTTTCTTACACCATACACAAAGTTAAATTCAAAATGGATGAAAGACCTAAATGTGACACAGGAATCCATCAAAATCCTAGGGGAGAACACAGGCAGCAACCTCTTCGACCTCGGCCACAGCAACTTCTTCCTAGAAACATCGCCAAAGGCAAGGGAAGCAAAGGCAAAAATGAACTACTGGGACTTCGTCAAGATGAAAAGCTTTTGCACAGCAAAGGAAACAGTCAACAAAACCAAAAGACAACCGACAGAATGGGAGAAGATATTTGCAAATGACATATCAGATAAAGGGCTAGTATCCAAGATCTGTAAGGAACTTAATCAAACTCAACACCCAAAAAAACAAATAATCCAGTCAAGAAATGGGCAGAAGACATGAACAGACATTTCTCCAAAGAAGACATACAAATGGCCAACAGATACATGAAGAAATGCTCAATATCACCTGGCATCAGGGAAATACAAATTAAAACCACATGAGATACCACCTTACACCAGTCAGAATGGCTAAAATTAACAAGACAGGAAACAACGAATGTTGACGAGGATGTGGAGAAAGGGAACCCTCTTACACTCTTGGTGGGAATCCCATGCTTTCACTTTCAACCAACTTGTGTCTTTAGGTCTAAAGTGAGTACCTTGTTGACAGAATGTAGTTGCATCATGGTTTTTACCCATGCTGCCAATTTGTCTTTTACTTGGTGAGTTTAATCCATTCATACTTAAAGTGATTACTGATAATGAAAGATTCATTTCTGCCTTTTTGCTATTGTAATATATGTATTATATCTTTTTGTTCTTTAATTTCTCCAATACTATATTTTTTAGTCTGTTTAAGTTTTTTTTAGTGTACGATTTTGATTTCTCTTTATTTTCTTTTTTGTCTGATTCAGTTATTTTCTTAGTAGTTGCCATGGAGATTATACTTAACATCCTAAATGTCTAACAAACTAGTTTGAATTGACACCAAATTAGCTTCAAGAGAAATCCGTTTTCTCCTATATAGCTCTATCCCTTCCTTTATGTTTCATCACAAATTAAATCTTTATACTTTGTGTGTTCATTAACATGGATTTATAACTATTGTCTTACATATTTGTGGAATCACTTGAGAAACACATATAATTGCAAACAAAAAATACAATAATTCAAGCTTTATTTTATTTTTATTGAAGTATAATTAACATACAGTGTTATATTAGTCTCAGGTGTGCAACATAATAATTCAATAACTCTATACATTGCTCATTGTACACCATGATAAGTGTACTCCTAATCCACTTTAACTATTTCACCTACCCACCTCCCCTCTGGAAAATATCAGTTTATTCTCCATATTTCAGAGTCTGATTTGTTGTCTGATTCTTTTTTTCTTTATTTATTTTGTTTCTTAAAGTCCACATTTGAGTACATTGTATTTGCTTTTCTGTTTGACTTATTTCATGTAGGATTATACTCTCTACATCCATCCATGTTGTTGTATATGGTAAGATCTAGTTTTTTTTATGATTGAGCAGTATCACTTTGTATATTTATATAACACCGCTTTATCCCTTCATCTATGGATGGACAGTAGGTTTGCTTTAATATCTTTGCTATTGTAAATAATGCTGCAATAAACATAGGGATTCATATATCAATTCAAATTAGTGCTTTTGTTTCCTTTGGGTACATACTCAGTAGGGGAATTACTGGATCAGACAGTAATTCTATTTTTAATTTTTTGAGGAACCTTCAAACTGTTTTCCACAGTGACTACACCAATTTACATTCCAACCAGCAGTGCACATGGTTTCTCTTTCTTCACATCCTTGCCAACAATTTCTTGTCTTTTTCATTCTAGATATTCTAACAGGTGTAATGTGATATCTTATTGTGGTTTTGATTTGCATTTCCCTGATGATTAGTGATGTTGAACATATTTTCACGAATCTTGGTCATTTGTATGTCTTCTTTGAAAAAAATGTCTATTCAGATTCTCTGTTGATTTTTCAATCTGATTATTCATGGGGTTTTGATATTGAGTTGTATAAGTTCTTTATATGTTTTGCATACTGACCCATTACTGCATATATCTTTTTCAAATTTCTTCTCCCATTCAGTGGGTTGCCTTGTCATTTTGCTGATGTATTTCTTCAATTTACAAAAGCTTTTTATTTGGCTGTAGTCCCATTAGTTTATTTTTGCTTGTTTCCCTTGCCTGATGGCACATATCTAGAGAAAAATTTCTATTGCCAATGTCAAAGAAATTGCTGCTTATGATTTCTTCTAATAGTTTTATGGTTTCCAATCTCATTTAAGTCTTAAATCTACTTTGAGTTTATTTTTGTATATGGTGTAAAAAAGTAGCCCTGCCTCACTTTTTCCCACGTAGCTGTCCAGTTTTGTCAATATCACATATTAAAAAAAAAAGATTGTCTTTTCCTTATTGTATATTCTTGTCTCTTTGGCATAGATTAATAGACCATATGGGGGTGGGTTTATTTCTAGGCTCTCTTTTCTGTTCCATTGATCTATGTGTCTATATTTGGGCCAGTGTCTTACTGTCTTGATTACCGTAGCTATGTAGTATACATTGAAATCAGGGATTGTTTTGCCTCCAACTTTGTTCTTTTTTTGTCAAGTTTACTTTGGCTATTCAAGGTTCTCTGTAGTTCCATAAATGTATGTTTTATTTGTTCTACCACTGTGAAAAATGCTGTTGGTATTTTCATAGGTATTGCATTAAATGTGCAAACTGCTTTGGGTTGTAAGGACAATTTAACAATATTTGTTCTTCCAGTCTATCAGTATGGAAGGTCTTTCACCTACTTGTTTATTTCTAAATATTTTATTTTTGATGCAATTGTAAATAAGATTGTTTTCTTAATTTCTATATCTGCTACTTAATTATTAGTGTACATAAAGGCAACAGATTTCTGTATATTAATTATGTAACTTGCAAATTCACTAAATTTATTTATCTGTTCTAGCAGTTTTTTGGTGGTCTTTAGGGTATTCTTTTATTTTCCAAATTTTTATTTAAATTCTAACTAACATATAGTGTAATATTGGTTGCAGGAGTAGAATATTGTGATTTATCATGTACATATAACACTCAGTGATCAACACAATAAGTGCCCTCCTTAATACCCATCAGCTATTAGCCCACTCCCCACCAACCTCCCTCCATAAACCTTCAGATTGTTCTTTATCCCTAAGTCTCTTATCATTTGCTTCCTCCTTTTCCCTTTCCTCTTTGTTAAATTGTTTTGTTTCTTAAGTTCCACATATGAGTGAAATCATATGGTATTTGTCTTTCTCTGACTGACTTATTTTGCATAGCATAGTACACTCTACTACCATCCACATCATTGAAAATATCAAGATTTCATTCTTTTTGATGGCTGAGTAAAATTCTATTTTATAGATTATATATATATATGTCACATCTTCTTTATCCATTCATCAGTCAATGGACATTTGGGCACTTTCCATAATTTGGCTATTGTTGATAATGTTGCTATAAACATTGGGAGGCATGTGCCCTTTCAAATAAGTATTTTTTTTTATCCTTTGCATAAATACCTAGTAGTGCAAATGCTTGGTTGTAGAGTAGTTCTATTTTTAAAATTTTGAGGAACCTCCATACTGTTTTCCAAAGTGGCTGCACTAATTTGCATTCCCACCAACAGAGAAAGAGGTACACATTTCTCCACATCCTCGTCAACATCTGTTGTTTCCTGTGTTGTTAATTTTAGCCATTATGACAGGTATGAGGTGGTATCTCATTGTGGTCTTAATTTGCATTTCCCTGATGATGTGTGATGTTGAGCATCTTTTCATGTGTCTTGTTGCCATCTGTATATCTTCTGCTAATTTTATAACTGTATTGTTTGGGTTTTTTGGGGGTGTTGAGTTTCATAAGTTCTTTATAGATTTTGGATACTAACTATTTATCAGATATGACATTTGCAAATATCTTCTCCCATGCCATAGGTTGCCTTTTTCTTTTGTTCATGGTTTCTTTCACTGTGCAAAAGTTTGTATCTTGATGATATCCCAATAGTCCCTTTTTGCTTTTCTTTCTCTTGCCTCCAGATATGTGTCTGGTAAGAAGTTGTTATGGCCAAGAACAAAGATCTTGTTGCCTCTGTTCTCCTCTAGGATTTTAATGGTTTCCTGTCTCATATTTAGATCTTTCATCTATTTTGAATTTATTTTTGTGTATGGTGTAACAAAGTGGTCCAGTTTCATTTGTCTGTATGTTGCTGTCCAGTTTTCCCAACACCATTTGTTGAAGAGACTGTCTTTTTCACATTGGATAGTCCTTCCTGCTTTGTCAAAGATTACTTGACATAGAGTTGAGGGTCCATTTCTGGGTTCTCTATTCTGTTCCATCAATCTATGTGTCTGTTTTTGGGGGCACCTGTGTGGCTCAGTTGTTAAGGGTCTGCTTTCGGCTCAGGTCATGATCCCAGGGTCCTGGGATCGAGCCCTCCATCAGGCTCCCCGCTGGCGGGAAGCCTGCTTCCCCCTCTCCCACTCTCCCTGCTTGTGTTCCCTCTGTTGCTGTGTCTCTCTCTATCAAATAAATAAATAAAATCTTTAAAAAAATATTATGTGTCTGTTTTTGTGACAATAACATACAGTGTGGATGTCTACAGCTTTGTAATATAGCTTGAGGTCTGGAACAGTGATGCCCCCAACCTTTTCTTTTTCAAGTTTGCTTTGACTATTTGGGGTCTTCTCTGGTTCCATAAAATTTGAAGATTGTTTGTTCTAGCTCTGTGAATGATGCTGATGGCATTTTAATAGGGATTGCATTAAATGTGTAGAGTGCTTTGGATAATATAGATATTTGAACAATATTTGTTCTTCCAATCCACAAGCATGGAATGTCTTTCCATTTCTTTGTGTCGTCTTCAATTTCTTCCATAAGTGTTCTATAGTTTTCAGAGTACAGATCTTTCACAACTTGGGTTAAGTTTATTCATAGGTATTTCATGGTTTTTGGTGCAATTGTAAATGGGATAGATCCCTTGACTCCTCTTTCTGCTACTTCATTATTGGAGTATAGAAATACAACAAACTTCTCTACTTTACTGAATTCATGTGTCAGATCTAGCAATTTTTTTGGTGGAGTTTTTCAGGTTTTCTACTTAGAGTATCATGTCATCTGTGAATAATGAAAGTTTGACTTCTTCCTTGCCAATTTGGATGCCTTTTATTTCTTGTCTTATTGCTGAAGCTAGGACTTCCAGTACTATGTTAAATCAAAGAAGTGAGGGTGGATATCCCTGTGTTTTCCCTGACCATAGAGGAAAAACTCTCAGTTTTTCCCCATTGAGGATGATATTAGCTGTGGGTCTTAGTATATGGCCTTTATGATGTTGAGGTACGTTCCCTCTATCCCTACCTTGTTGAGGGTTTTTATAAAGAATTGATGCTGTACTCTGTCAAATGCTTTTTCTGCATCTATTGGAAGGATTATATTGTTATTATCATTTCTATTATTAATGTGGTATATCACATTGATTGATTTGGGAGTATTGACCCAACCCTGCATCCCAGGAATAAATCCCAATTGCTCATGGTGAATAATTGTTTTAATGTAGTGTTGGATTTGCTAGTATCTTGTTGAGAATTTTTGCATCCATGTTCGTCAGGAATATTGGCCTGTAATTATCCTTTTTAGTGGGGTCTTTGGTTTTGGAATGAAGGTAATGCTGGCCTCATAGAATGAGTTTGGAAATTTTCCTTACATTTCTACTTTTTGGAACAGTTTGAGAAAAATAGATATTAAATCTTAAATATCTGGTAGAAGTCCTCTGGAATTTGACCCTGGACTTTGGTTTGTGGGAGATTTTTGATTACTGATTCAATTTCTTTGCTGATTATGGGTCTGTTCAAATTTTCTAATATCTCCTGTTTCAGTTTTGGTGGTTTGTATGTTTCTATAAATTTATCTCTTTCTTCCAGATTGCCCAATTTGTTGGCATATAAATTTTCACAATACTCTCTTATAATTGTTTGTATTTCTATGGTGTTGGTGGTGATCTCTCCTCCTTCATTCATGATTTTATTTATTTAGGTCCTTTCTCTTTTCCTTTTGATAAATCTGGCTAGGGCATTATCAATTTTATTAATTCTTTCAAATAATCAGCTCTTAATTTCATTGATCCATTCTTCTGTTTTTGTTTGTATATCATTTATTTCTGCTCTAATCTTTACTATTTCTCTTCCTCTATTGTCTTTAGGCTTTATTTGATGTTCATTTTCAAACTCCTTTAAGAGTACAGTTAGGTTGTGTATCTGAGACTTTTCTTGCTTCTTGAGGTAGGCCTGTATTGGTTTATACTTCCCTCTTATGCCTGCCTTTGCTACATCCCAAAGGTTTTGGACTGTTGTGTTTTCATTTACGTTTGTTCCATGTATTTTTTTTTCATTTCTTCTTTAATTTTCTCGTTAATCCATTCATTATTTATTAAGATGTTCTTTATCTTCCATGTATTTGTGGTCTTATTATTTTTCTTGTAGTTGACTTCAAGTCTTATAGTGTTTTGGTGAGAAAATATGCATGGTATGATCTCAATCTTTTTGTATTTGTTGAGGCCTGATTTGTGAACCAGTATGTCATCTATTCTGGAGAACATCCCATGTGCACTTGAAAAGAATGTGTATTCTGCTGCTTTAGGATGAAATGTTCTGAATATATCTGTTCAGTCCATCTGGTGCAACATGTCATTCAAATCCACTGTTTCCTTGTTGATTTTCTGCTTAGATGATCTGTCCATTGCTGTAAGTGGGGAGTTAGAGTCCCCAACAAGTATTGTAGTGTTATCGATGAGTTTCTTTGTTTTTATTAATTGATTCATATATTTGTCTGCTCCCAAGGTGGGGGCATAAGTATTTATAATTGTTAGATCTTCTTGTTGGATAGACCCCTTAATTATGATATAGTGTCCTTCTTTATATCTTGTTATTGATGTTGGTTTAAATTCTAGTTTGTCTAATATAAGTATGGCTACTCCAGTCTTCATTTTATGTCCATTAGCTTGAGAGATGATTCTATATCACCTTTCTTTCAATCTGCCAGTGACCTTAGGTCTAAAATGAGTTTCTTATAGGCAGCTTATAGATGGGTCTAGTATTTTCATCCATTCTAATACCCATTGTCTTTTGATTGGAGCATTTAATCCATTTACTTTCAGAGTGATTATTGATAGATATGATTTTAGTACCATTGTATTACTTGTAAAGTCAATGTTTCTGGAGATTTTCTGTTCCATTCTAGTCTTTGTTGCTTTTGGTCTTTCTTTCCCACTCAGAGAGTCACCTTTATTAGTTCAGGGCTGGTTTAGTGTTCATGAACTCCTTTAGTTTTTGTATGGGAAACTCTTTATCTCTCTTTCTATTCTGAATGACAGCCTTGTTGGATAAAGTATTCTTGTCTGTATATTTTTCCCATTCAGCACATTAAATATATCATGCCACTTTCTTCTGGCCTGCCAAATTTCTGTGGAGAGATCTGCTGTGAACCTTATTTGTCTTCCCTTGTAAATTAGGTATTTCTTTTCCTTTGCTGCTTTCAGGATTATTTCTTTATCTCTGTATTTTGCAAATTTAAGTAACATTGTTTTTGGTGTTGACCTGCTTTTGTTGATTTTGATGGGAGTTCTGTTTGCTTCCTGGATTTGGATGTCTGTTTCCTCCCCCAGATTAGGAACGTTTTTGGCTATAATTTGCTCAAATAAACCTTCCGCCCCCTTTTCCTTCTCTTATTTTCTCCTATGACATGATATTATGCTTTCTAGAATTGCTGAGTCCCTAAGTCTACATTCGTCATCTAATGTTTTTCTTTCTCTCTTCCTGTCAGGTTCATTATTTTCCATAACTTTACTTCTATATCACTGATTCATTCTTCTACTTCTTCCAAGAAGCAGATGAATTACATCCAGTCAGTTTCACATTTAGGTTATAGCATTTTTTTTTTTTTAAATTTCAGACTGACTAGTTTTCAGGTCTTTTACCTCTGTGGTAAGGGACTCCTTGGTGTCATCTATGCTTTTCTTTACCCAGATGGTATCCTTATGATTGTTGTTTTATTTTATTTTATTTTTTTATTAACATAATGTATTACTTGTTTCAGGGGTACAGGTCTGTGATTCGTCAGTCTTACATAATTCACAGTGCTCACCATAGCACATACCCTCCCCAGTGTCCATCACCCAGGCAACCCATCCCTCCCACCCCCCTCCACTCCAGCAACCCTCAGGTTGTTTCCTGAGATTAAGAGTCTCTTACTGTTTGTCTCCCCCTCCGGTTTTATCTTGTTTCATTTTCCCCCTCCCTTCCCCTATAATCCTCTGCCTTGTTTCTCAAATTCCTCATATCAGTGAGATCATGTGATAATTTTCTTTCTCTGATTGACTTATTTTGCTTAGCATAATACCTTCTAGTTCCATCCACGTGGTTGCAAATGGCAAGATTTCAATTTTTAAATGGCTGTATGGTATTCAATTGCATGTGTACATGTGTGTGTGTGTGTGTGTGTCTGTGTGTACACCGCATATTCTTTATCCATTCATCTGTTGATGGATATCTAGGCTCTTTCCATAGTTTGGCTATTGTGGACATTGCTGCTATAAATATTGGGGTGCACGTGCACCTTCAGATCACTACTTTTGTATCTTTTGGGGAAATACCCAGTAGTGCAATTCCTGGATTATAAGGTAGTTCTATTTTCAACTTTTTGAGAAATCTCCATACTATTTTCCAGAGTGGCTGCACCAGGTTGCATTCCCACCAATAGTGTAGGAGGGTTCCTCTTTCTTCACATCCTCACCAACATCTGTCATTTCCTGACTTGTTAATTTTAGCCATTCTGACTGGTGTGATGTGGTATATCATGGAGGTTTTAATTTGTAATTCCCTGATGCCGAGTGATGTTGAGCACTTTTTCATGTGTTTATTGGACATTTGGAAGTCATCTTTGCAGAAATGTCTGTTCATGTCTTCTGCCCATTTCTTGATTGGATTATTTTGTTCTTTGGGTGTTAAGTTTGATAAGTTCTCTATAGATTTTGGATACTAGCCCTTTATCTGATATGTCATTTGCAAATATCTTCTCCCATTCTGTTGGTTGTCTTTTGGTTTTGTTGACTGTTTCCTTTGCTGTGCAAAAGCTTTTCATCTTGATGAAGTACCAATAGTTCACTTTTGCCTTTGCTTTCCTTGCCTTTGGCGATGTTTCTAGGAAAAAGTTGCTGTGGCTGAGGTCCAAGAGGTTACTGCCTGTGTTCTCCATTCGGATTTTGATGGATTCCTGTCTCACAGTTAGGTCTTTCATCCATTTTGAGTTTTTCTTTGTGTATGCTGTGAGAGAATGGTCCAGTTTCAGTCTTCAGCATGTGGCTGTCCAATTTGTCCAGCACCACTTATTGAAGAGACTGTCTTTTGTCCATTGGATATTATTTCCTGCTTTGTCAAAGATTAGTTGACCATAGAGTTGAAGGTCCATTTATGAGCTCTCTATTCTGTTCCATTGATCTATGTGTCTGTTTTTGTGCCAGTACCATACTGTCTTGATGATTACAGCTTCGTAATAGAGCTTGAAGTTCAGAATTGTAATGCCACCAGCTTTGCTTTTCTTTTTGAACATTCCTCTGGTTATTTAGGGACTTTTCTGGTTCCATACAAATTTTAGGATTATTTGTTCCATTTCTTTGAAAAAAGTTGATGGTATTTTGGTAGGGATTGCATTAAATGTGTAGATTGCTCAAGGTAGCATAGACATTTTCACAATATTTGTTCTTCCAATCCATGCGCATGGAAGGTTTTTCCATTTCATTGTCTTCTGCAATTTCTTTCATGGCTATTCTATAGTTTTCTGAGTACAGATCCTTTGCCTCTTTGGTTAGACTTATTCCGGTATGTTATGGTTTGGGGTGCAATTGTAAATGGGATCAGCCCCTTAATTTCTCTTTCTTCTGTCTTGTTTTTCATGTATAAACATGCAACTGATTTCTGTGCATTGATTTTATATTCTGCCACTTTACTGAGTTCCTGTATGTGTTCTAGCAGTTTTGGGGTGGAGTCTTTTGGGTTTTCCACATAAAGTGTCATATCATATGCAAAGAGTGAGAGTGTGGCTTCTTCTTTGCTGATTTGGATGCCTTTAATATTTTTTGTTGTCTGATTGCTGAGACTAGGGCTTCTAGTACTATGTTGAATAGCAGTGGTGATAGTGGACATCCCTGCCATGTTCCTAACCTTAGGGGAAAAGCTCTCAGTTTTTCCCCATTCAGAATGATATTCACTGTGGGTTTTTCACAGATGGCTGTTATGATATTGAGGTATGTACCCTCTATCCCTATACTCTGAAGAATTTTGATCAAGAAAGGATGCTGCATTTTGTCAAATGATTTTTCTGCATCTATTGCGAGTATCAAATGGTTCTTGTTCATTCTTTTATTAATGTAGTGTATCACATTGATTGATTTGCGGTTGTTGAGCCAATCTTGCAGCCCAGGGATAAATCCCTCTTGCTCATGGTGAATAATCTTTTAATGTACTGTTGAATTCTCTTGGCTAATATTTTGGTGAGAATTTTTCCATCATGTTCATTGGGATATTGGTCTGTAATTCTCCTTTTTGATGGGGTCTTTGCCTGGTTTTGGGATCAAGGTAATGCTGGCCTCATAAAATGAGTTTGGAAGGTTTCCTTCCATTTTCATTTTTTGGCACAGTTTCAGAAGAATAGGTATTAATTCTTCTTTAAATGTTTGATAGAATTCCCCTTGGAAGCCATCTGGCCCTGGGCTCTTGTTTTTTGGGAGATTTTTGATTACTGCTTTAATTTCCTTAGTGGTTATAAGTCTGTTCAGGTTTTCTATTTCTTCCTGGTTCAGTTTTAGTAGTTGATACGTCTCTAGGAATGCATCCATTTCTTCCAGATTATCTAATTTGCTGGCATATAGTTGCTCATAATATGTTCTTATAATTGTTTGTATTTCTTTGGTGTTGGTTGTGATCTCCTCTTTCATTCATGATTTTATTTATTTGGGTCCTTTCCCCTTTCTTTTTGATTAGTCTGGCCAGGGGTTTCTCATTTTCTCATTCTTATTAATGCTATCAAAGAACCAGCTCCTAGTTTCATTGATCTGTTCTACTGTTGTTTTGGTTTCTATTTCATTGATTTCTGCTCTGATCTTTATTATTTCTCTTCTCCTGCTGGGTTTAGGCTTTATTTGCTGTTCTTTCTCCAGCTCCTTTAGGTGTAGGGTTAGGTTGTGTATTTGAGACCTTTCTTGTTTCTTGAGAAAGGCTTGTATTGCTATATACTTTCCTCTTAGGACCACCTTTGCTACATCCCAAAGATTTTGAACGGTTGTGTTTTCATTTTCATTTGTTTCTATGAATTTTTTAAATTCTTCTTTAATTTCCTCATTGACCCGTTCATTCTTTAGTAGGATGCTCTTTAGCCTCCATGTATTTGAGTTCTTTCCAACTTTCCTGACCTGATTTGAGACCTGATTTGTGACCCAGGATGTGATCTATTCTGGAGAATGTTCCATGCGCACTAAAGAAGAATGTGTATTCTGTTGCTTTGGGATGGGATGTTCTGAATAGATCTATGAAGTCCATCTGGTCCAGTGTGTCATTTAAAGCCTTTATTTCCTTCTTGATCTTTTGGGTAGATGATCTGTCCATTTCAGTGAGGGGGTTGTTAAAGTCCCCTACTATTATTGCATTATTTTTTAAAATGTTTTATTTATTTATTCATGAGAGTCAGAGAGAGAGAGAAAGAGAGGCAGAGGCAGAGGGAGAAGCAGGCTCCCTGCCTAGCAAGGAGCCCAATGCGGGACTCAATCCCAGAACCCTGGGATCATGACCTGAGCTGAAGGCAGTCGCTTAACCATCTGAGCCACCCAGGCGCCCCTATTATTGCATTATTGTTGATGTGTTTCTTTGATTTTGTTATTAATTGGCTTATATAATTGACTGCTGCCATGGTAGGGGCATTGATATTTAAAATTGTTAGATCTTCTTGTTGGATAGACCCTTTAAGTATGATGTAGTGTCCTTCCTCATCTCTTATTATAGTCTTTGGTTTAAAATCTAATTTGACTGATATAAGGCTTGCCACCCCAGCTTTCTTTTGATGTCCATTAGCATAGTAAATGGTTTTCCACACCCTCAGTTTAAATCTGGAGGTGTCTTTGGGTCTCAAATGAGTCTCTTGCATACAGCATATTGAAGGGTCTTGTTTTTTGTTTTTTTTTTTAATCCAATCTGATACCCTGTGTCTTTTGTTTGGGGCATTTAGCCTATTTACATTCAAGGTAACTATTAAAAGATATGAATTTAGTGTCACTGTATTGCCTGTAAGGTGACTGTTACTGTGTCTTGCCTGTGTTCCTTTCTGGTCTATGTTACTTTTAGGCTCTCTCTTTGCTTAGAGGACCCCTTTCAATATTTCTTATGGGGCTGGTTTGGTGTTCGCAAATTCTTTTAGTTTTTGTTTGTCCTGGAAACTTTTTATCTCTCCTTCTATTTTCAATGACAGCTTAGCTGGATATAATATTCTTGGCTGCATATTTTTCTCATTTAGTGCTCTGAATATATCATGCCAGTCCTTTCTTGCCTGCCAGGTCTCTGTGGATAGGTCTGCTGCCAACCTAATGTTTCTACCACTGTAGATTACAGATGTTTTGTCCTGAGCTGCTTTCAGGATTTTCTTTTTGTCTCTGAGACTTGTGAGTTTTACTATTAGATGTCGGGGTGTTGACTTATTTTTGTTGATTTTAAGGGGGGTTCTCTGTGCCTCCTGGATTTTGATGTCTGTTACCTTCCACAGATTAGGGAAGTTCTCTGCTATAATTTGCTCCAATATATCTTCTGCCCCTCTCTCTCTTCTTCTGGGATCCCAATTCTTCCAATATTGTTTCATCTTATATTATCACTTATCTTTCAAATTCTCCCCTTGTGATCCAGTAATTGTTTATCTCTCTTTTTCTCAGCTTCTTTATTCTTCATCATTTGGTCTTCTATATCACTAATTCTCTCTTCTGCCTCATTTATCCTAGCAGTTAGAGCCTCCATTTTTTATTACACCTCATTAATAGCCTTTTTGATTTCGATTTGGTTAGATTTTAGTTCTTTTATTTCTCCAGAAAGAGATTCTACAGTATCTTCTATGTTTTTTTCAAGCCCAGCTAGTATCTTTATAATCGTCATTCTGAACTCTAGTTCCGACATCTTACTATGTCCCTATTGATTAGGTCCCTGGCAGTCAGTACTGCCTCTTGTTCTTTTTTTTTGTTTTTGAGCTGAATTTTTCCATCTTGTCATACTGTCCAGAGGAGAATAGATGAATGAGAGAACAAATTGCTAAAAGGGTAACAATGACCCCAGAAAAATATACACTAAACAAATCAGAAGGAACCAGAAAACGAGGGGGGAGGAGGGGGGAGGAAAGAATGGAAAAAAAAAAAAAAGGAATATGATCAGGCTGGTGAATAGAACAGAGCCACACACTTGATTTTGGGTGTATTTTGGTCTGTTAGAAAAAACTTCCTCCCAAAATTTTAAAGAAAGAAAAACTTATATATATACAAAAATAAGGTTAAATACAATGAAGGGATAGAATATAACTGTAAAAATGAAAATCAAAATGAATTCTATGTGCTATATTCCCCTAGTGCTGGAGTTTTTCAGTTCTCATTGCTCGGTAAACTTGGTCTTAGCTGAATGTTCTTGCTGATCTTCTGGGGGAGGAGCCTGTTGCAGTGATTCTCAAATGTCTTTGCCTGAGGCGGAATTGCATGGCCCTTGCCAGGGGCCAGGCTAAGTAATCTGCTCGGGTTTGCTCTTGGTAGCTTTTGTTTCCTGAAAGCTTTCCATATAGCTTTAGAGGACGAGACTGAAAATGGCGGCCACCTAATCTCTAGCCCCAAAGGAGCCGAGAGCTTGGGGCCCCACTCCACAGTGAGCCCTTAGGGAAAAGCAATCGATCATTCCCGTCTGCCTGGTCTTCTGGCCGCACTCCGTGCTCACCCGGCCTGTGACCAAGTGTTTCTATTTCTGGCACACAACCCTGTTTGGAGTCTCCAAACCCAACAGATTCCTGTGGTGTGCTCCCATGCTGCTCCTCCCAGGGGAGGAAGGTGAGTCTCCCTGGACCTGTCGCTTGTTGGGTCCCTGCTCGAAGATTAGTGGCCCAACTGTGCCATGGATCACAATGTATGGCAACCCCGAGCTGAGAGCCCACTCCTTGGCTCACTCTTTGTGGCCAGCTTCCCCACTCCAATACCTGCAAGCTCTGCCGCACTTAGGCATCCCCAGTCTTTCTGTGACCCCGAAGGTCCTGAGACCACACTGTCCCAGCGGGGGTTCCATGCCCCGCTTACCCACTGGAGCAACCTCCCTCAGCAGAGCTGACTTCTAAAAGTTCTGATTTTGTGCTCTGCTGCTCTATCATTTGCCAGTAGCCGGCTGACAGAAGCTCCCTCCCCCGCGGTCTATCTTCCCATATTATTGTCTCGGATTCACTTCGCACGTTCCACCTTCCAGAAAGTGGCTGCTTTTCTGTTTATAGAATAGCTGCTATTCTTTTCTTCCATCTCCTGTTGAGTTTGTAGGTGTTCTGAATGGTTTGATAACTATCTAGCTGAATTCCTGGGACCAGACGAAATTTAGGTCTTCTACTCACTCCTCTGATATCTTGCTCCTCCTCTAATTGTTGTTTTAAATCCTGTTTTGGACATGTTACTTATATCTGTTTTGATTAGATCTCTGGCAATGACCTCTACTTTTTCTTTCATTTGGTATTAATTCCTCCATCTTGGCATTTTGTCTAGGGTTCCGTCTTCTGTTAGGAAAACCTTTTATGTTTCCTGCTCCTGAGAGTAATGGCTTTTTAAAGAAGAGGTCATATACTCTCCAGGGCCTGACTCTTCAGGAAGTGTTTCTGGTATATGCTGTGTACACTCAGAGTTTCTGCTTGTCTACAGTGGGGAGCATTTGAACCCTATCCACTGTGTGGTGATTTTTAACTAAGTGTGTTTTGGTCTGCTTGTTTAAAAAGGCTAGATCCTATTTCCCCTAGAGGCGAAGCTTTGTAGCATTCTATGGTCAGTACACTTGGTGCATGTAGGGGGTTTGTGGTGGTCATCTGAGAGAGGGGCCTGCTGCTCCTCTGAGTCTCAGGCACACTTGCCTAGTAAAAACAATCACCTGCAGAGCACAGGGGGGTGGAGCTTGGTGTAAGTGGTTCAAGTTTCCACTACGGGCACTGTGCTGTTCACGGAAGTCCATCCTTGCTAATGGGCAGTGGCAAAGGTGGCTTCAGCTGGCTCTCTTGTCCAGGAGAGGGGAGTTCTCATCTGCCACTCCTCAGAAAGCCCTCACAGAAGAGTGAAGAATCTCCCCTCATTTGTCCCAGGCATCCCTGCCTTTACCCTGTCTGTGTCTGACCCCCAGGCAGTGCAGTTTCTGTATTTTATCTCAGGTGCACCAGCTGGGTTTCAAAACTCAATTTGAGGGATCTGTTGTGGCGTAAACCCACCCACAGTGAACCTCAGTGGGAAGGGTCTTGCCTAGCTGTGGTTGGTGTGGGGTTTGTTCCAGAAGGACGGTCGCAGGAATGTGCAGGGCCTTGGAGTTTATTGTAAAGTGCAAAAAAAGCCTGTGTGCAGGTTAGCTGCTTTCAGCTGGGGATGCCTCTATTCCTATGCTAATGAACAGGGCAGCTCAATGGCAACCACCAGCTCTTTTGTCCCTGGATAGGCAGTGTCACCTTTCCTAAATGCACCCCAAGAAGGGGAACTGTCTCTCCCAGTGTGACCCATGGCATCCTCAGACCATGCTGTGGTGTCCCAGGCTTTTGTCTTCCTTTTCCACAAGAACACATTTCTGCTTGCCAGGCTCCATCCCAGCAATGGTGCAGACTTCTAAAACTTCAGACTTTGAACTCCACTGCTTGTAAAAGCTTGCAATAATCAGCCCCTCTCATTTTCCCAATCAATCATTTTAGGGGATTGTTTTTCTTATGCAATGCCCTGCACCCTGTGCCTCTCTCTCTCTCTTTCTCTCTCCCTCTCTCTCCCTTAATGGAGCTCCCTCCCCTCCATAGCACCAGTAATTCTTTTCTCCCCCAAATCATGTCTCTGTGCCTCCTCCCTTCTACAATGTGGCCTTTTCTCTTCCTCTAGTTGTGTAGTTCGTTCTTTCAGTCCTCAGATTGATTTCCTGGGTGTTCAGAATGATTTTATATTTATCTAGCTGTGTTTGAGGGATAAGGCAAGCATAAGGTCCTCCTATTACTCTACCATCTTAAGTCTCCACTCTTAGGGTTTTCTGTATATAGTTTCATGTCTTCTGCAAAGAAAGTTTTACTTCTTCCTTACCAATTTGGATGCCTTTTATTTCATTTTCCTGTCCGATTGCTGTGGCTAGAACTTCCAGTATTATGTTGAGTAAAGTGTTGACAATGGAAATCCTTGTCTTGTTCCTGATCTTAGAGAAAAATCTCACAAATTTTTTACTATTAAATATGATGCTAGCTGTAGGATTTTTATATATGGCCATTCTTATGTTGAGTTATGTTCCTTCTGTACCTACTTTGTAGAGAGTTTTTATCATGAATGGATCTTATATTTTGTCAAATGCATCTATTGAAATAATCATATAGTTTTTATCTTTTCTGTTGTTAAGGTGATGTATCACATTGATTGATTTATGAATATTGATCAGTGCTTGCATACCTGGAATAAATGCCACTTTGTGATGAGTGAATTTTTTAAAAAGAATTATTTATTTTTAGAAAGAGAGAGAAAGAGAGAACACGTGCATGTGTGAGAGCAGGGGGAGGGGCAGAGGGAGAGGGAGAGAAAGAATTCCAAGCAGACTCCCTATTGAGTGTGGAGCCTGACAAAGGGCTTGAACTCACAGCCCTGAGATCATGACCTGAACCAAAACCAAGAGTCAGACGCTTTACTGACTGAACCACTCAGACGTCCTTATAATATGTGAATTTTTAATGTATTGTTGGATGCAGTGTGCTAATATTTTGTTGATTATTTTTGCATCAGAGATGTTGTCCTGTAGTGTTTTTTTTGTTTTTTTGTTTTTTTGTTTTGTTTTTTTTTTTGGTAGTGTCTTAATCTGGTTTTGGTATTAGGGTAAATCTGGCCTTGTAGAATAATTCTGGATGATTTCCTTCCTCTTCTATTATTTTGAAATAGTTTGAGAAGAATTGCTATGAACCCTTCTTTAAATGTTTGGTAGAATTCATAGGAATCCATCTAGTCCTGTACTTGTTTATTGGAAGATTTTTGATTACCAATTCAATTCCATTGCTAGTAATCAGTATGTTTAAATTTTCTATTTCTTCCAGATTCAGTTTTGGAAGGTTATATGTTTCTAGGAATTTATCCATATCTTCTAGGTTGTCCAATTTGGTGGCATATAATGCTTCATAATAGTCTCATAATCTTTTTAAAATTTTTTTGGTGTCAATTGTTATTTCTTCTCCTTCATTTCTGATTTCAATTTTTTTGAGTTCTCTCATTTTTTTTTCTTTTTGAGTCTAAAAGTTCATCAATTTTGTGGATCTTTTCATAGAACTATCTTTCATTGATCTTCTCTTTTTTTTTTTTTCTATTTCATTTATTTCTGTTCTAATCATTATCATGTCCTCCCTTCTATTGGCTTTGTGCTCTGTTCTTCTGGCTCCTTTAGTTGTAGTATTAGGCTTTTAATTTATTATTTTTCTTGCTTCTTGAGGTAGGCCTGTATTGCTATAAACTTCCCTCTTGAAGAGCTTTTGCTTCATCCCAATGATTTTGGACCATTTTATTTTCGCTTTCATTTATGTCTATATATATTTTTTCTTTTCATTTTTTTAAAGATTTTATTTATTTATTTGTCAGAGAGAGAGCACAAGCAGGGGGAATAGCAGGCAGAGGGAGAAGCAAGCTCCCCGCTGAGCAAGGAACCCAATGTGGGACTTGATCCCAGGATCCTGGGATCATGACCTGAGCCAAAGGCAGACGCTTAACCGGCTGAGGTACTCAGGCTCCCATATTTTTTTATTTTCTCTGTAATATCTTGGTTGACCCAATCACTGTTTAGTAGCATGATATTTTTTATTCATGTATTTGTGTTCTTACCAGATTTTTTTTTCTTGTGATTGATTAGCTTCATACAGTTGTGGTTGGAAAAAATACATGGTATGATTACAATTTTCTTGAGTTTACTGAAGTTTAATTTGTGACTGAACATATGATCTATCTTAGAGAATGTGCCATGTACACTTTAAAAGAATGTGTATTCTGCTTTTTTTTTTTTTAATGGAACGTTCTATATGTATATCTTTTATGTCCATCTGGTCTAATGTATTATTCAAAGCATACTAGTTCCTTGTTAATTTTGTGTCTAGATGATTTTCCCTTGAAGTAAGTGAGGTGTTAAAGTCCCTTACTTATTATATTCCTGTTAATTTCTTCCTTTATGTCTGTTAATAGTTGCTATATGTATAAAGATGCTCCCATGTTAGGTGCATAAATATTTAAAATTGTTATTTCTTATTGTTAGATTGTTCCCTTTAACATTATGTAGTATCCTTCTTTGTCTGTTGTTAGTCTTTGTTTTAAAGTCTGTTTTGTCTGATATAATATGCTACACTAGCTTTTTTTTTCTTCCATTTGGATTGTAATGTTTTTCCATCCCTTCACTTTCAATCTATATGTGTCCTTAGGTCTAAATTGAGTCTCCTGTAGGCCACAAATAAATAGATATTACAGTTTTACCCATTTAGTCACCCTATGTTTTTATTATTGGAGCATTTAGTCCAATTCCATTTAAAGTAATATTATTGACAGGCATGTACTTATTGCCATTTTGTTACTTGTTTTACAGTTGTTTTTGTAGTTCATTTCTGTTCCTTCTTCTCTTGCTCTCTTTCCTTGTGATTTGATAGCTTTCTTTAGTGTTTTGCTTAGATTCATTTCTTTTTATTTTTGTGTATATATTATAGCTTTTGATTTGTGGTTACCATCCATATATAACATCTTATGTGTATTGTGGTCTACATTAAGTTTATGGTGCCTTAAGTTTTAACCCATTCTAAAAGCACTGAATTTTTACTACTGCCCCCCCCACATTTTATATATATGATGTCCTACTTTACATCCTTTTATATTGTGAACCCCTTGGCTGATATTTGGAGATATATTTGATTTTAATATTTTTGTGCTTTAATCTTGATACTAGTTTTATATGTGATTAGCTTAGTATATTTAGTATATGTTTGCATTTACCTGTGGAATTTGTTGTTTCCTAATTTTCTTACTCCTGATTATGGTCTCTTTGTCCACTTAAAGAATTCCCTTTGATATTTTGATAAAGCTGGCTTAGTGGCGATGAACTCCTTTAAATTTAGTTTGCCTGGGAAACTCTATCTCTTCTTCTGTTCTGAATGTTAACATTGCTGGGTAGAGTATTTTTGGCTGCAGGTTTTTCCTTTCAGCATTTTGAATATATTATGCCACTCCCTTCTGGCCTGCAAAGTCTCTGCTGAAAAAAATCAACTGATAGCCTTATTGTCTTTCCTTTGTATGTAACTGTTTTCTTTTCTCTTGCTGCTTTTAAAATTCTCTATCACTACTAGTCGACATTTTAATCTTTATATGTCTTTCTGTAGGCCTCCTTGGGTTAATTTTGTTGGGGAATCTCTGTGCCTTCTAGATCTGGATGTCTATTTCCTTTCCCAGATTAGGGAAGTTTTTAACTATTATTTCTTCAAATACATTTTCTGCTCCCTTCCCTCTCCCTTCTCCTCCTAGAATTCCTATAATGTGAATGTTATTATCCTTGAAGATGTCTCTGTGTTTCCTTAAACTATTTCATTTTTTTATTATTCCTTTTTCTTTTTGATGTTCTTCATCATTGTTTTTCATTACCCTGTCTTCTAGATCGCTGATTCATTCTTCTGCATCTTTTAATCAGCTCTTGTTCCCTAGTGTACTTTTTATGTCAGATACTGAGTTCTTAATCTCTGACCAGTTCTTTTTCATATTTTCTATCTCTTTGTTGAAGACTTCACTGAGATCTTCCACTCTTTTCTCCAGTCCACTGGGTGTCTTAATGACCATTACTTTGAATTCTTCATCAGGCATATTGCTTATCTCTGTTCGATTCAGCTCTTTTATGGTGGCTTTGTTCTGTTCTTTATTTTGAAATATATTCTTCTGTCTCCTCATTTTGTCTCTCTGTTTGTTTCTATGTATTAGGAAAGTCAGATATGTCTCCTGATCATGAAAATAGTGGCCTTGATGCCTTATTGGAAATGCCCTCTGTTCATAAGAAACAGGTGCTTAAGGGATTTTTCTTATGGTAGTGTGACTTGCTGTTGTGGCTGAGCTGCATTTACCTTCAGTCTAGTTAGTTGCAATGTCCCACTTTACTTGTTGTGGGTGCACAAACAGGGTTTTATCCCTGTGCTGTTACAGGGCCTGTCTAGGGCTGCCACAGGCTTGTATTTGGGCAGTGTCAGCAATCAAACTGGATGTTTGCCCTCCATCAGTCCACTAAATTTGTAGTTGTACTGAACTGCTGGGTAATCTCCCTGTTCCCTGAAAGGGTTTCATTGGTGGGTGCGGCCAATAGTCAGACAAAATGCCTACCCCTCCATTTGTCTATTGGGGCTGTAGTCACATTGTTTGGCAGGGCACTCTCTTTATGCTGCCAGCTGTATGGTTCAACTGCTGGGACTGTGGGCCCACTGGTGGGTGTGGTTATATTCCCCTACCCCCAGGTTGGAGTTACTTTGGAGTGATGCAGGTCTCTGTAGGGGTTGCTTACAAGGTGTGTCAGGCTAGGAGTTGATTTAGAAGGTGGGGCAGGGTGAATGGGACTGAGCTGCAGAAGATCAATGGAGTAGGGCATGGAGTGCTAGCAAGATAGATGAAGAGTATTGCACTGGTTCCTGCAAGTGTTTGTATATCTAGACTGGGTGGGGAGGGGGTAGAATTGATACTTACCAGCTCTTTTATTTTTGTAGAAGTCTGCTAAAAATAGCCTCTCCAGTGTATGTTCTAAGATTAGTAGATAAATCTCCTTCACATATACCCTAGGTGCTTTTCATTCTGCTGTTTATATACTGGATTTTGGCTGAGTTATTTGTTATGTTGACTCTTTAAGGGCAAGGACTGTTTCCTATTGCCCTTGGACTCTCCCAGAGCCAAGCCTGCTGATTTTTAAAGTACCCAAAGTTGAGCCCTGCTGACTATAAAAATTCACAAAGTTGAGCCCCACTGGTTTTCAAAGCCAAATGTTATGGGGACTCATTTTCCCAGTGCAGGTCCCCCATGCCTGCAGTGCCTGGTGTGGGATATGATCCTCTCACTTATCTGTGCTTGTGGTGTCCATTCCATTTGTGGTTAGTCTCAGTTATGTTTGATTCTCAGTTGCATCTCCCCCACCCTACCCTTTTCAATATGGCCTCCTATCTATGATTAGCTGTGGAAAGCCTGTTCTGACAGTCTTCAGGTCATTTTCAGAGTTAGTTTCACAAATGTAGCTGTTATCTCAGTGTGCCCATGGCACAAGGTGAGCTCAGGTGCCTCCTACTCCACCATCTTCCCTGAAAGGTCCCAATGATAGTAGCTTTTATGTTTACCTATTTAGTTACCTTTACCAGAGATCTTTATTTCTGCATATTACTTTGAGTTACCATATAGTTTCTTTTCATTTTAGCCTAAAGGACTTCCTTTAGCATTTCTTATAAGGAAAGTTTACTAGAAGCAAACTCCTTTAGTTTTTGTTTATCTGAGAATGTCTTAATTTCTGCTCTGTTTTTGAAGAAGTTTTTCTGGACATAAGATTTTTGGTTGATGTACGACCTAGCAATTCCACTCCTAGAATTATATACACAAGTACTTGAGCTGGTATCTGTACATATTTATTGAAATTAATTAAGACCCCAAAAACATCATTTAAGAAGTAGTATAAAGAGCACAGAACTCAGTAGAATTCCTGAAAACCAAATTAATAAAATAGAGGAAAATTCTGGAATAATCACAATGAATTCAAAAGATAAAGACATAGAAATTAAACTAACTAGATAAAATATAATCGAGATAGAGAACAAAAAACCTAATAAAGATAATGCTGAAATAGAATAACTTCAATTCTACAATGGAAAAGAAAAAGTATTAGAAGATAAAAGAGCATAAAATTTCCCTGAAATAATGGAAGAGCTAAATTTGTAAACATAAAGACTATACTCTGTGTTCAAGGTTAATCTGGTAGATATTGACTGAAAACAAGTCATATCTTGATTACATTATTAAACTTCAAAGATAAAGAAGGCAACTAGGCACACAAGGCAAATCATGTACACAAGGGGAAAATTTGTTATCATACTTCTCTGGAGATACTGCTAACATCAGAAGACAATGGATGAAATGTGTAAAAAAAAGACAGTATGATCCAAGAATACCAGTCAAGTTTTAGATCAAAAGCCAATTTAAGAGGCATATATTCTAAAGCATGAAAGAACTCGGAATATATAATGAGCATGAGTAGATTTTGAGGGGGAACTACTGAATGATAAAGTAGCTTATTTTAAAAAAAACTACTGAATGGGGTGCCTGGGTGTCTCAGTTGGTTGAGTATCCAACTCTTGGTTTTGGCTCAAGTCATGATCTCATGGGTCATGGGATGAAGCCCCACATCAGGCTCTGCACTCAGCAGGGAGTCGGCTTGAAGAGTCTCTCTCTCAAGTAAATAAATAAATAAATAAAATTTTAAAAATACCAAATAATGAATGGTCAGCTGAAAAGAATGGAGAAGCTGTAGAAAAAGACCTAGTAGTCAACACATATTCTATTTAACCATATACTTAAGAAAAAACTAAAGGGTTATTGTTATGGAACAGAACATATACATATATCATAAAAATCAAGAGGTGGTAGAAAAGAGTATAGGAAATATAACAGTGTTATTTTCCTCATCTTTCAAGGCAAAGAATCAATAGTTATTGTCTAAAACTGAAACATAAAGCTTAACAATTTGTGACTCCAAAATCTTACTGTTTCTAATTTTTTTAACTGTTTCTAATTATATATATTCTTTTATATTGGCTGTTCATCAAATATTCCATGTATAGTCTCACATTCACAACTGATAGTTATGTGATTATTACAGTCATCAATCCCCAATCTGAAAAACAAAGGAAAAAGGTACATTGGAAGACAGAGGTAAGATATATGTTACTCCATTTCAGGTATTCTCCATTACTACATGATATTCCCTAGAACTTGAAAGCTTCACCAGGACCTAGAAAGCAAGATCAGAAATTAAAAATTTGACTTAGTAAAGGCTTAGATGCACTAAAGCAACAAATGAACAACTTTTAAGTGGCACTGTCTTCTAATCTGAGAAGTAGTTTAAGTAGAACTTGCTACATGTGAGGAAGAATAGACAGTGCCATCATGTTTAGATAATTATTGCCAGTAGAATGATCAAGGATCATATTACATAGAATTATAAGGTGAACTCTGGGGCAGAGGCAAAAACTGGATAGGTGTGGTGGTGACATGAGCAAACACTGTTGGTACACAGACAAGGTATATATTTACAGGGCAAAGTTCTTCCTATTGGGAGCTTCAAGGACAGTAAACTGTGAGACAAATCCCAGTTTTACCACTTTATTAGCTATATGACTTTGGGCATGTCACTTCTTCTCTAGGCCTCAATTTTCCTTTCTCTGGGGTATTCTTGATATTCCTGAGTCCCTGGTGCCCATGGGGCCACTTTCTCAGGCTAGGCTGAATCTAAGACAAAGCTCCCTAATTGGTAACCGATAGACATCTATTTCCAGGCATAATCCTTGGCAAAAGTCTGAGGTTGGCAAAACATCACTAGAACCCTCCCATCTTTCTAATTCTGTGAGTAATCCTCATTTTGCTGCTTGTTTCAATTTTTCCCCCACTTCCTCCAACAACTTATCTAAAGTTCTTCAAAGGTTAGCAGATAATAGTTTAAATGCTGAAGGTGGGGCTTGGGGAGGGGTTAAGGAAGCATTTATGGAGAGGAGAGGTTAACATGTGCTCTATAAATATTTGGGGCAAAGGAAGTTGTCCATTTTGCTGGATACACAGGATAGATTTTTGGTAATGATTGGCTAGAAAGCTTAAATTGGTATCAAATTGTGGGGGGGGGTATACCTCAGGGATGAGGTATTTGAAATTAATTTGATTGACAGTGGAGAGCCTTTGAAGATTTTGTCCAGGGGGGTAACCTGAACAAGATGAAGCACAGTTCACACACACACAAAAAAAAAACAGTTAAAATGCAAATTACAGGGGCATCTGGGTGGCTCAGTCATTAAGCGTCTGCCTTTGGCTCAGGTCATGATCTCAGGGTCCTGGGATTGAGCCCCGCATCGGGCTCCCTGCTCAGCGAAGAGTCTGCTTCTCCCTCTCCCACTGCCCCTGCTTGTGTTCCCTCTCTCTGTGTCTCTCTCTCTGTCAAATAAATAAATAAAATCTTTTAAAAAAATGCAAATTACATTCCCTGAGAGGGTAATACATGAGTTCATTATCACTTATTAACACCATAGAGAGAGATTCATTATCAAGGAGCAAAGTGCCCTGAGGGACTGGGTTATAAGCTCCAGCCAGAGAAATACTGATTGGGAAGGAAAAGGGAGTAAACAAGGTTCAGAGAACAAGTGGTACTTAAATATATACTGCAAAGGGGCACTGAACAAATGGAAGGCAGTAGGAGAGCAGCACTGGGCCAGGGGTGAGGAGAACGTAAGAGCACCAAAGTTGGAGTGCCATGCAAGGTTCTGAGTGAAAGTATAGTGATCTGAAAACAGTTCCTGACGCAGTACCAGCTGTCTTTTCTGCTGGCTGGAAATCATACCATAGGAGATTAATTCTCCAGGATCTGGAAACGTGTTCATTTTCAGATACCTAAGGAGTCCTAAGAAAACTCAAATACCTTTGGGCAACAAACACCTAATGTGCATTACTGGCCTCTAGTTTCATCACTTCTTATAATCTCCCTTTTCATATCTGTAAAATGGGGATAATGCTTGTTTTGCTTAACTCATAAATTCGAGGTGAGAGACTAAGAAGTTGAGATGAGATGTAGATGTTATAGAATTTTATAAATGATAAAATGCTAGACCAGTATAAGGAAAGGTGAGTGTTTTTATAGTTTTTCTTTCCCCCCACAGTACTAGGCAGAGTTGGGCATTTTGTCATATGTATATAATTATCGAAACTGTTTGAATTTAAACGGATTGCTGTAATTTTTTTTTTTTTTTAAAGATTTTATTTATTTTTTTATTGGAGAGCGAGCGAGAGAGAAACAGCATGAGAGAGGAGAGGGTCAGAGGGAGAAGCAGGCTCCCCGCTGAGCCGGGAGCCCGATGTGGGACTCGATCCCAGGACCCTGGGATCATGACCTGAGCCGAAGGCAGTCGCTTAACCAACTGAGCCACCCAGGTGCCCCGGATTGCTGTAATTTAATATATTTTACAAGAATTATATAGAGCTAAAAATCTCTAACTACAACAACAAAGACGATAAAAACCTTCTTAAATAAAAGTAGTCCATGATCAATCTAACTCAGATTCCAGAAGGTATATGGAAGCTTGAGAGAGAGAAAATATTTGCCTTTACTTTTGCTATAGGCTTTGCAAGATTTATAGCTAGGCTGATGAAGTCCAAATTTGCCTCAGATTATCACCACTTCCTAACTAACTGCAGGTTTAGAGTACTGCTCTATGTTATTTAGCTTTTTTTAATGATCTAGTATAATTTGTTTATTGAAGCAATTTCTTGTGTTTAATTTTAATATAAGAAAGTAGCTAATTATTTTGTTCTAAATGTTTTTATATCAATGGTTATTGATTTCACCTTTTCTAGATATATTTTTGCTGAAGCTTTTTTATCATTCCAAGACTTTGTTTAAATTTAAAGGAGGAAGTGTTAGTCTTTAAATGTAAAAATGTATTTTCCTGGTTTTCAGGTCATAGTCAATCTTATATAGCCTAGGTCCAGGTATTTCAAAGCACCCTGTGGATCACTGTGGTGCAATGGGTTTTAAATGGCTCTAGCTCCATCTTTCTCTTGGTTCTCTACTTCCTTAAATACATTCCAACCTAGCTGGACATCCCCAACAGCAATGAATTCTTCTATATTGACATAGTTCAGTGAAAGAACACAGGTGTAAGGAAAAAATAAGACTGGTTGTCAGCTTTAGGCAGTTCACAAGGCTTTTCAGAGTACTTGGTATTGATGTAGCTCACCACTCACACAGCAACAACTCAAAAAGTATAACCTCCTCATTAGAATCACCTGGAATGGGGGCGCCTGGGTGGCTCAGATGGTTAAGCATCTGCTTTCTGCTCAGGTCATGATCCCAGGGTCCTGGGATTGAGCCCCATATCAGGCTCCTGGCTCAGCAGGGAGCCTGCTTCTCCTTTTCCCTCTGCCTCTCTCCCTGCTCATGCTCTCTCTCTCTCTCTATCTCTGTGTCTCAAATGAATAAATAAAATCTTAAAAAAAAAAAAAAAAGAACCACCTGGAATGTATGTTCTAGCATTCCATTCCAACCTGCTGAATAAGAATCTTCTGGGTGGGCAATAACTGGGAATCTACACATTATCAAGCTCCTCAGCTGATTCTAACACCCACTACAGTCTGAGGATCATAAAATACAAGGTTAGAGCCATTCAAGAATTTTTCAGATACACAGAGAAGCAGGATAACTATGCCTTGAACACAGTGCTTGCTGGGATTGTAAAAGTGTGGTTGAAGAAGTAGTCAGGACACCCAGTGTAAGAAAGAAAAAAAATCCCCTGCATATAGAATAAAACATTAAAAACAATAAACTTCAAACTAAGTACAAGATTACATGAGAATGAATCTTCAGAGGAGAAAAGTGACAGTGTGAACATTTGACATTTTAAAAATCATTCTTAAGGTAAAGATATTAACTTGTGGAGAATAAAGATAGTAACATAGTTAAAGTGTTCTTGCTTTATTAACAGAATTACTTTCTACTTTTTCCTAGAGTCCAGGACTGTCACCCTGCCTTACTTGGAGGTATCAGAATTTTCCTTTAGAAAGTGGGATTTCCCTGGAGGTTTTAAAAGCCATGTAATTGGAGGCTTCTCTGCACTCTGAGATGCTAAGCCTGGTAGGATAGAGCCAAGATGGCAATGCACTGCTGCTGGAAAAAAGGCAGGCAAACAACCCAGAGGCAGACAGTGTAAAAACAGTGATCTGAAAAACGACTAGGTCACACAGAAAGGAGATTATTCACTTTTCTTGGAGTGCTTCCCTGAGAGGCAAAGTTCATGGAGATGCCTCTCCGGGGACAAAGGAACTGGCTGTTGCCATTTCCCTCCCCTGCACCACAGCATAAACACAAAAGAACATGCGGGAATGAGTGCAGAACCCACACTAGCTACCTAACCTATTTACACCAAGTCCCACACCCATGCACTCTGTTGGGACCTCCCCCTCAGTCAAGCCTGCCTTAGTTTTAGTGCAGTAGGCCCCCTCACCAGAAGACCAGTAGAAGCCCCTGCCCACACATGTCTCCTGACCAGAGAGTTCTTCAGGGCTTCAGTTCTAGTGGAGGCAATATCAAGTCTCATTTAACAAGCAGACCAGAGCACACCTACTTAAAATTCACCACATTTTTGCCAAGGACCAAATCCTGCCTACTGCAAGCAAGGAGAACCTCTGCAGATGACCGTCTTGAATGACAGAACAGTCAAAACACAACAGCAGGGCACATGGAGCACACTCTAGAGACACTCCTTAAAGCTCCAGGGCCTGGACACTATAAGAACTCTTTGGGATAAAGCCATTGTCTCAGGAGCAGGAAACATAACAGACTTATCTAACACAGAGAAGAAGGCAGATACTTAGACAAAATGCCAAGACAGAGGAATTCATGTCAAATGAAAGAATAAGATAAGGCCACAGCCAAAGATCTAAGTGAAACTGATATAGGTAATATGTCTGATGGAGAATTTAAAGCACAATCATAAGGATACTCACTGGGCTTGAGAAAAGAATGGAAGACTTCAGGGAGATGCTTACTGCAAAGATAAAAGAGTTAAAAAAGAATCAGTCAGAAGTGAAGAATGCAATAACAGATTCAAAACAGGCTTGATGCAATGAACAGCAGGCTGGAAGAAGCAGAGGAACAAATTAGTGATATAGAAGACAAAATAATGGGGAAAAAAGAAGCTGAACAAAAGAGAGAAAGAATTATGGAACACAAGAACAGACTTAAGAAACTCAGTGACTCCATCAAATGTAATTGCATTCAAAAAAAAAATGTAATTTCATTCATATTATAGGAGTCTCAGAAGAATAAGAGAGAAAAAGAGACAGAAAATTTATTTGAGGAAATAATTCCTGAAAAATTCCCTAATCTGGGGAAAGAAACAGACATCCAGATCCAGGAGGCATAGAGAACTCCCATCAAAATAAACAAAAACAGATCCAAACCAAGATATACTGTAATTAAATTAGCAAAATATAGTGATGAAGAAAAATATCTTAAAAGCAGCAAGACAAAAGGAGTCCTTAACTTTCAAACAAAGACTGATAGACTAGCTGTATGTTTATCAACAGAAACTTGGCAAGCCAGAAGAAAGTGGCATGATGCATTCAACCTGTTGAATGGGAAAAATCTGAAACCAAGAATACTCTATCCATCCACGCTATCATTCACAAAGGGAGAGATAGTTTCCCAGACAAACAAAAACTAAAGGAGTTCCTGACCACTAAACCAACCCTACAAGAAATATTAAAGGGGACTCTTTGAGTGGGAAGCAAAGACCCAAAGTGACCGAAAACTAGAAAGGAACAGAGAAAATCTCCAGAAACAATGCAAAAACAAGTAATAAACTGTCACTAAATATATACCTATCATTAATTACTCTGAATGTAAATGGACTAAATGCTACCATCAAATGACTAGGGTGTAAGAATGGATAAAATAAAAGACCAATCTATATACTGCCTACAGGAGACTCATTTCAGACTTAAAGACACCCACAGATTGAAAGTGAGGGGATGGAAAAACATTTGTCATACAAATGGATGTAAAAAGAAAGACAGAGTAGAATACTTATATCAGACAAACTATACTTTAAACCAAAGACTATAACAAGATGAAGGGCAGTATATCATAATAAAGTGAAAATCCCTCAAGAGGATCTAACAATTATAAATATTTATGCCCCCAACTTGAGAGCACACAAATATATGAATCAATAAAAACAAAGAAACTCATTGATAACAATACAATACTTGTAGGGGACTCTAACACCCCACTTACATCAATGGACAGATCATCTAAGCAGAAAATCAACAAGGAAAAATGGCTTTGAATGACACACTGGAGCAGAGGAACTTAACAGATATATTCAGAACATTCCAACCTAAAGCAGCAGAATACACATTCTTTTCAGGTCCACATAGAACATTCTCCAGAATAGGTTACATATTAGGTCACAAAACTGGCCTCAACAAATACAAATATATCACTAGACAGGCAAATTCTACAAGACATTTAAAGAAAAGTTAATAACTCCTCTTCTCAAACTCTTCCAAAAAATAGAAAAGGAAGGAAAACTTCCAAACTCATTCTATGAGGCCAACATTACCCTAATATCAAAACTCGATAAAGACTCCACTAAAAAAGAGAACTATGGGCCTGATGAACATGGACGAAAAAACTCTCAATAAAATACTAACAAACAGAATCCAACAATTCATTAAAAAATATCATTCACCAGGCCTTGGGGGGTTGGGGAAGGAAAGATGGCGGAGGAGTAGGGGACATATTCCAACTGGTCCCCAGAATTGAGCTGGATATCTACCAGCTGAACACCCAAGAAATCAGCCTGAGATGTAAGAAGATAGATCTGGATCTCTACAAACAGAATATTGCAGGTGGTTGGTTTCGAGGTACAAAGCGGGGAGCCGTGATTCACGGGCAGATATTGGAGGATAAACCACAGCAGGAGGGAGCCTGGCAGTGAGGATCTTACACCACCAGTGAGCGATAGCCTCCTGGGCTGGGGACGGGGCACAGACTCGCAGAACACTTGTGGCCGGGAGAGGACTTTAGGGCAGGCCCCCAGATGGAAACCCAGAGCGGAGAGGATGCACATGCAAACTGGGGGCATCTGGTGGTTTTAGAAGCACAAACGGCAGAGACGTGCCACAACCTGGAGGTGAAGGCTGGGAGGCCTGCTGAAAGGCACACAACCCAGGAGGCTGCAGTTTATACCAGCACAGACAGAAAGGGAGATAGTGTGGCCTGGAGAGCTCACTGAAGAACAGACTGCGATCTCTCTGCTCTGAGGTACAGGGTTGGAAATGGTCTTTTCTGCTCTGACTCTCAGAAGAGATGCAGAAAGCCACCAGGGAAAGCTACCAGAGAAAAAAAGCCCCCCCAAAATGTTCCTACTGAGCTTAACCCCCACCACAGGGGGAAGGGCAACTCTACCCAAACAGGGTTGCCTGAGTAACAGCGTGGTAAGCCCCTCCTCCAGAAGACAGGTTGGGAGAGGAAGAGGACAAAACCCTAAGTTCCCTAGACAACAGGTGCACCTTGCTTGGGATGTGGTCAATAATTTGAGCTCTATACATTCCCTCACCACCCCTAAACAGAATGACTAGGAGGAGGAACCCCCAAAATAAGAAAGACTCAGAGATTATGACTTATGCCACATATGTACAAATGGATTCAGATATAACCAAGATGTCGGAGATGGAATTCAGGCTAGCAATTGTGAAGAAAATAGCTAGAATGGAGAAATCGATTAATGGCAACATAGAGTCTCTAAGGGCAGAAATAAAAGCTGAATTGGCAGAATTTAAAAATGCTATCAATGAGATCCAATCTAATCTAGATAATCTAACACCTAGGGTAAGTGAAGCAGAAGAACGAATCAGTAACCTGGAAGACAATTTAATAGATAAAAAGGGAAAAGAGGAGGCCAGGGAAAAACAACTCAGAATCCATGAAAATAGAATCAGAGAAATAAGTGACACCATGAAACATTCCAATGTCAGAATTACTGGAATCCCAGAGGGGGTGGAGAGAGAGAGAGGACAAGGAGATATATTTGAGCAAATTGCAGCTGAGACCTTCCCTAATTGGGGAATGAAATGAACATTCCTGTCCTAGAGGCAGAGAGGACCCCTCCCAAGATCAAGGAAAACAGGCCAACAGCCCGGCATGTAATAGTGAAACTTGCAAATCTTAGAACCAAGGAAACCATCTTAACGGCAGTTAGGGGGAAGTGATTACTTACATACAGAGGGAGGAACATCAGAATAACATTAGACTTATCCACAGAGACCTGGCAAGCCAGAAAGACCTGGCAAGACATATTCAGGGTACTAAACGAGAAGAAAATGCAACCAAGAATGCTTTATCTGGCAAGGCTTTCATTTAGAATGGATGAAGAGATGTAGAACTTCCAAGACCAGCAGAAACTGAAAGAATATGTGACACTAAGCTGGCCCTGCAAGAAATATTAAGGGGGGTTCTATAAAAGGACAAAGACCGCAAGAGTGATATAGAAAAGAAATTTACAGGGACAATCTATAAAAACAAGGTCTTCACAGGCAACATGATGACAATAAATTCATATCTTTCAATAATCACTCTGAACGTGAAGGGCCTAAGTGCTCCCATAAAATGGCACAGGGTTGCAGATTGGATAAAAAGACAGGACCCATCCATATGCTGTCTACAAGAGATTCATTTTGAACCTAAAGATACATTCAAACTGAAAGTGAAGGGATGGAGATTCATCTTCCATGCCAGCAGACCTCAAAAGAAAGCTGGGGTAGCAATTCTTATATCAGACAAATTAGATTTTAAACTAAAGGCTGTAGTTAGACACAGAAGGACACTATATCATTCTTAAAGTGTCTATCCAACAAGAAGATCTAACAATGGTAAATATCTATGCCCCCAACATGGGAGCAACCATCTTCATAAGCCAACTGTTAACCAAAATAGTCATATTGATAACAATACGTTAATTGTAGGAGACCTCAATATTCCACTCTCAGCAATAGACAGATCATCTAAGCAGAAAATCAACAAAGAAACAAGAGCTTTGAATGACACACTGGACCAGATGTACCTCATAGATATATACAGGACGTTCCACCCTAAAACCACAGAATACTCATTCCGCTCGAGCACACATGGAACTTTCTCCAGAATAGACCACATACTGGGTCACAAATCAGGGCTCAACTGATACCAAAAGATTGAGATTATTCCCTGCATATTCTCAGACCATAATGCTTTCAAACTGGAACTCAATCACAAGAAACAATTTGGAAGAAATTCAAACACTTGGAAGCTAAAGACCACTCTGCTCAAGAATGCTTGGGTCAACCAGGAAATCAAAGAAGAACTTAAATAATTCATGGAAACCAATGAGAATGAAAACACATGGGTCCAAAACCTATGGGATACTGCAAAGGTGGTACTAAGGGGGAAACACATAGCCATCCAACGCTCACACACACACACACACAAAATAGAAAAATCCTGAAATCACCAACTAACTCTACACCTTAAAGAACTAAAGAAAAAGCAACAAACGATGCCTAAGCCACAGATTAGAAGAGAAATAATTAAGATTAAAGCAGAGATCAATGAATTAGAAACCAGAAACACAGTAGATCAGATCAAGGAAACTAGAAGCTGGTTCTTTGAAAGAATTAATAAGATCGATAAACCACTGGCCAGAGTGATCCAAAAGAAAAGAGAAAGGACCCAAATTAATAAAATTATGAAGGAAAGGGGAGAGATCACGACTAACACCAAGGAAATAGAAACAATTATTAGAAATGATTATCAACAACTATATGCCAATATGCTGAGCAAACTGGATGAAATGGTTGCCTTCCTGGAAACCTGTAAACTGCCAAGACTGAAACAGGAAGAAATTGACAACGTGAATAGGCCAATAACCAGTAACGAGATTGAAGCAGTGATCAAAAACCTCCCAAAAAACAAGATTTCAGGGCCTGGTGGATTCCCTGGGGAATTCTACCAAATATTCAAAGAAGAGATAATACCTAGTGGCCTGAAGCTGTTTCAAAAAATAGAAACAGAAGGAAAGCTTCCAGACTCATTCTATGAGGCCAGCATTACCTTAATCCCCAAACCAAGCAAAGACCCCATCAAAAAGGAGAATTTCAGCCCGACATCCCTGATGAATACGGATTCCAAAATCCTCAACAAAATCCTAGCTAAAAGGATCCAACAATACATTAAATGGATCATCCACCACGATCAAGTGGGATTTATCCCCGGGATGCAAGGGTGGTTCAACATTTGCAAATCAATCAATGTGATAGAACACATTAATAAGAGGAGAGAGAAGAACCATATGGTCTTCTCGATGCAGAGAAAGCATTTGATAAAATACAGCATCTTTTACTGATTAAAAATCCTCAGAGTATAGGGATAGAGGGAACATTCCTCCAATTCATAAAATCCATCTATGAAAAACCCACAGTGAATATCATTCTCAGTGGGGAAAAGCTAAGAGCCTTTCCCTTAAGATCAGGGACATGTCAAGGATGCCCACTCTCACCATTATTGTTCAACATAGTACTAGAAGTCCTAGCAAGAGCAATCAGACAACAAAAAGAAATAAAAGGTATTCAAATTGGCAAAGAACAAGTCAAACTCTCTCTTTTTGCAGATGACATGATACTTTATGTGGAAAACCCAAAAGACTCTACCCCCAGACTACTAGAACTCATATAGCAATTCAGTAACGTTTCAGGATACAAAGTCAATGCACAGAAATCAGTTGCTTTCTTATACACTCACAATGCAACTGTAGAAGAGAAAGTAGAGAAATGATTCCATTTACAAAGCACTAAAAACCATAAGATACCTCAGAATAAACCTAACCAAAGAGGTAAAAGATCTATACTCTAGGAACTACAGAACACTCATGAAAGAAATTGAAGAAGACACAAAAAGATGGGAAAACATTCCATGCTCATGGATCAGAAGAATAAACATTGTTAAAATATCTATGCTACTCAGAGCAATCTATACCCTCAATGTCATCCCTATCAAAATTCCAATGACATTTTTCAAAGTGCTAGAACAAACAATCCTAAAATTTGTACGGAATCAGAAAAGACCCCGAATCACCAAGGAAATTTTGAAAAAGAAAAACAAAGTTGGGGGCATCACGCTGCCTGATTTCAAGTTATAGTACAAAGCAGTGATCACCAAGACAGCATGGTACTGGCCCCAAAAATACATATAGACCAATGGAACAGAATAGAAAGCCAAGATATGGACCCTCAATTCTATGGTCAAATAATCTTCAACAACACAGGAAAAAATATGTAATGGAAAAAAGACAGTCTCTTCAATAAATGGTGCTGGGAAAATTGGACAGCCACATGCAGAAGAATGAAACTCGACCATTCTCTAACAGCATACACAAAGATAAACTCAAAATGGATGAAAGAGCTCAATGTGAGACAGGAATCCATCAAAATCCTAGAGGAGAACATAAGCAATATCCTCTTTGACATCGGCCACAGCAACTTCTTTCATGATACATCTCCAAAAGCTAGTGAAACAAAGTCAAAAATGAACTTTTGGGACTTCATCAAGATAAAAATCTTCTGCACAGCAAAAGAAACAGTCAACAAGACAAAGAGGCAACCCACAGAATCGGAGAAGATATTTGCAAATGACACTACAGATAAAGGGCTGGTATCCAAGATCTATAAAGAATTTCTGAAACTCAACACCCAAAAAACAAATAATCAAATCAAAAAATGGGCAGAAGACATGAACAGACACTTCTCAAAAGAAGACATACAAATGGCTAACAGACTCATGAAAAAATGTTCATCATCATTAGCCATCAGGGAAGTCCAAATCAAAACCACATTGAGATACCACCTTACACCAGTTAGAATGACAAAAATTGACAAGGCAAGAAACAACAAAAGTTGGAGAGGTTGTGGAGAAAGGGGAACCCTCTTACACTCTTGGTGGTAATGCAAATTCGTACAACCACTTTGGAAAACAGTGTGGAGGTGCCTCCGAAATTAAATATAGAGCTACCCTATGACCCAGCAATTACACTACTTGGTATTTACCCCAATGACAAGGAAGTAGTGAAAAGAAGGGCCATATGCACACCAGTGTTCATAGCAGCAATGTCCTCAATAGCCAAACCATGGAAAGAACTGAGATGCCCTTCAGCAAATGAATGGAGAAGGAAGATGTGTTCCATATATACAATGGAATATTATTCAGCCATCAGAAAGGATGAATACCCAACTTTTACATCAACATGGATGGGACTGGAAGAGATTATGTTAAGTGAAATAAGTCAAGCAGAGAAAGTCAATTATCATATGGTTTCACTTATTTGTAGAACATAAGGAATAGCATGGGGGACATTAGGAGAAGGAAGGGAAAAATGAAGGGGGGACAATTGGAGGGAGAGATGAACCATGAGACACTATGGACTCTGAGAAACAAATTGAGGGTTTTAGATGGGAGGGGGGTGGGGGGATAGGTTAGCCCGGTAATGGGTATTAAGGAGGGCATGTACTGCATGGAGCACCGGGTGTTATACGAAAACAATGAATCGTGGATCACCACTCATAAAATAATGATGTATTGTATGGTGATTAACATAACATGATAAAATAAAATTTAAAAAAAATCATTCACCAGAATCAAGTAGGATTTATTCATGGGTTTCAAGGGTGTTTCAGTTTTCACTAATCAATGTGATACACCACAATAATATAAGAAACAATAAGAACTATATGACCCTTTCAATATATGCAGAAAAAGCTTTTGACAAAGTACAATATCCATTCATGGTAAAAACCCTCAACAAGGTAGGTTTACAAGGAACATACCTCAACATAATAAAGTCCATATAAGAAAAGCACAGCTAATATCATCCTCATGGTGAGAAACTGAAAACTTTTATTCTATGGTCAGGAATAAGTCAGGGAAGTCTACTTTCACCACTGTGATTTAACAGAGGTCTAGAAATTCTAGCCTCAGCAATCAGAAAACAAAAAGAAATAAAGGGCATCCATAATGGCAGCAAGAATTAAAACTTTCATTATTTGCACATGACATGATGCTCTATATAGAAAATCTGAAATACTCTACCAAAAAATTGCTAGAACTGATACATGAATTCAGTGAAGTCACAGGATAAAAAAAACAATATACAGACATCTGTTGCATTTCTATACACCAATAATGAAGCACCAGAAAGAGAAATCAAGGAATCAATCCCCTTTATAATTGCACCCAAATCGATAAGATACCAAGGAAGAAACCTAACCAAAGAAGTGAAAGACCTGTACTCTGAAGACTATAAAACACTGATGGAAGAAACTGAAGATGACACAAGGAAATAGAAATACATTCAATGTTAATAGATTGGAAGAACAAATATTGTTAAAATGTCTATACTATCCAAAGGAATCCACACATTTAATACTATCCTTATCAAAATAACAACATTTTTCGCAGAGCTAGAACAAACAATCCTAACATTTGTAAGAAACCACAAAAGAACTAGAGTAGTTAATGCAATCTTAAAAAAGAAAAACAAAGCTAGAGGCATCACAATTCTGGACTTCAAGTTATGCTACAAACCTGTAGTGATAAAAACAGTATGGTACTGGCACAAAAACAGACATGTAGATCAATGGAAAAAATAGAAAACCAGAAATGAATCCACAACTATTTGGTCAACTAATCTTTGACAAAGCAGGAAATAATATCCAAAGGGAAAAAGAATGTCTTTCAACAAATGGTGTTAGGAAAACTGGACAGCAACATGCTAAAGAATGAGACTGGACCACTCTCTTACAATATACACAAAAATAAATTCAAAATGGATTAAAGACCTAAATGTAAGACCTGAAACTATAAAAATCCTAATAGACAACGCAGGTAGTAACTCCTTTGACATCAGCTATAGCAACTTTGTTTCTAGATATTTCTCCTGAGGCAAGGGGAGCAAAAGCAAAAATAAACTACTGGTACTGCATCAAAATAAAAGCTTCTGTACAGTGAAGGAAACAATCAACAAAACTAAAAGGCAGTCTACAGGATGGGAGAAGATATTTCCAAATGACATATCAGATAAAGTGTTAGTATCCAAAATCTATAAAAAACGTATTAAACTCAACACAAAACACAGATAATCCAATTAAAAATGGGCAGAAGGCATGAATAGACATTTTTCCAAAGAAGACATCAGATAGCCAACAGACATATGAAAAGATGTTCAATATCAATGATTATCAGGGACATACAAATCAAAAGTACAATGGGATATCACCTCACACCTATCAGAGTGGCTAAAATCAACAACACTGAAACAACAGGTGTTGGTGAGGATGTGGAAAAAAGGCAACCCTCTTGCACTGTTGGTGGGAATGTAAACTGGTGTAACCACTCTGGAAAACAGTATGGGGGTTCCGCAAAAAGTTAAAAATAGAACTACCCTACAATCCAGCAATTGCACTATTAAGGTATTTACCCAAAGATGTGAAAACACTAATTCAAGGGATACATGCACCATAATGTTTATAGCAGCATTATCTACGATCAGCAAATTATGGAAACAGCCCAAATGTGCATCGACTGATGAATGATTAAAGAAGAAGTGGTATATGTATACAATTACTCAGCCATAATAATGAATTAAACCTTGCCATTTTCAAAGACATGGATGGATCTAGAGAGTATAATATGTAACTGAGTCAGAGAAAAACAAATACCATTTGATTTCACTCATATGTGGGATTTATGAAACAAAACAGATGTTCAAAGGGAAAATGAGAGAGAGGAAAACCGAGAAACATGTTCTTAACTATAAAGAACAAACTGATGGTTACCAGTAGGGAGATGGGTGGGGGCGTGGGTGAAATAGATGATGGGGAGTAAGGAGTGCGGTTGTTGTAATGAGTACTGGGTGTTGTATGGAAGTGTTGAATCACTATATTGTATACCTGAAACTAATATTGCACTGTCTGTTAACTATATTGGAATCTAAATAAAAACTTTTTTAGAAACCTAATATCAAGTTTAAGTATAAAAGCAGTAAGATCAGTTATAAGTATAAAAATCACTGAATGGATTCACAAAATAACATGATGTAAAGTGTGACATCACATACATAAAGCATGGAGGGAGTAAAAACTTAGCACTTTCGGAATGGGACTAAACTTCAACCACCATCAACTCAATACAGACTGCTGTATACATAAGATGTTTTAATGAACATAATGATAACCACAAATAAAAAACCTATAATAGATACACAAAATATAAGGAGAAAGTGGTCCAAGCATAACATTAAAGTAAGCTATTAAACCAAAAGGGAAGAGAGCCAGAGAAGAGAGGAACAGAGAGGAACTAAAAAAAAAACAAAACAAAACTGTAAAAGAAGTAATAAAATGACAATGAGTACATACCTATCAATAATTGTTTTCAGTGTAAATAGACTAACTGCTCCACTCAAAAGACATAGAGTGACTGAATGGCAAAAAGAAAAAAAAAAAAAGACCCATCTATATTATGCCTACAAAAACTCACTTCAAACCTAAAGACACCCACTGTTTGAAAGTGAAGGGATGGATGTGTAAAGAAACCTGGGGTAGCAATACTTATATCAGATACAGTAGACTTTAAAACAAAAATTGTAACAAGAGACAAAGGACACTGCGTAATGATAAAGGAACAATTCAACAATAAGATACAAAAATTTTAAACATTTATACACCCGCCATGGAAGCACCTACAAACAGAAAGCAAGTATTACTAGACATTAAGGAAGAAATTGACCAGAATACAATAATAATATTGGACTTTATCACCCCAAATACCTCAATGGATAGATAATCCAGACTGAAAAACCAACATGGAAACTGTGGGTGTTTTAGCATTCACAAATCAATCAACATGATACATCAGATTAATGAAAGAAAAGATAAAAAAAGGGTGCCTGTGTGGCTCAGTCATTAAGCATCTGCCTTCGGCTCAGGTCATGATCCCAGGGTCCTGGGATCAAGCCCCGCATTGAGCTCCCTGCTCAGCAGGAAGCCTGCTTCTCCCTCTCCCACTCCCCCTGCTTGTGTTCCCTCTCTCGCTGTGTCTTTCTCTGTCAAATAAATAAATAAAACCTTAAAAAGAAAAAGATAAGATAAAAATGTATATATATATGATCATGACACAATGGACCAGATGGACTTAACAGATATATTCAGACTTTTCATCCAAAGCAGCAGAATGCACATTTGTTTCAAGTGCACATAGAACATTCTCCAGGACAGACCACATGTTAGGTCATAAAACAAGTCTCAGTAAGTTAAAAAAAAAAAAAAAAAAAAAAAGATTGAAATACCATGCTTTTTTCTGAACACAATGCTATAAAACTATAAAACAATCAGAAGAAAAAAATCTGGAAAGAACACAAGTAGATGGAAGTTAATTAACATGCTACTAAACAATGAATTAGTCAACCAAGAAATCAAAGAAAAAAGAAAAAATACATGAAGATAAATAGAAATGAAACCACAATGGTCCAAATTCTTTGGGATGCAGCAAAAGCTGATTTAAGAGGGAAGATTATAGCAATACAGGACTACCTCAAGAAGCAAGAATCTAACCTTACGCATAAAGGGACTAGAAGAACAAACAAAGCCCAAAGTCAGTAGAAGGGAGGAAATAATAAAGATTAGAGCATAAATAAATGAAATGTAAACTAAAAAATAATTAGAAGAAATCAATGAAACTAGGAGCTGGTTCTTTGGCAAGATGAACAGTTGAGAAACCCTTAGCCAGACTCAACAAGAAAAAGAGAGAGGATTTAATAAAATCAGAAATGAATGAAGAGGAAAAAAAACAAATATCTCAGAAATACAAAAGATTATAAGAGAACACTATAAGAAATTATATGCAATCAAACTGGACAATGTAGAAGAAATTGATAAATTATTAGAAACATATACCCTTCCAAAACTGAATCAGGAAGAAATAGAAAATTTAAACAGACTGATTACTAGCAATGACATTGAATCAGTAATCAAAAAACTCCCAAAAAACAAGTACAGAACCAGATGGATTCACAGTAAATTCTACCAAACATTTAAAGAAGAGTTAATACCTATTCTTCTCAAACTATTAAAAAAATAGAATAGGAATGGGATCATCCAGAATTATTCTACAAGTCTAACTTTACCCTGATACCAAAACCAGATAAAGATACTACAAAAACAGACAAACTACTGGTCTCTGATGCACATAGATGCAAAAATCCTCAACAAAATATTAGCAAACCAAATCCAACAATATATTAAAAAAATCATTCACCATGATTCATTGGGATTTATTCTGGGGATGTGAGGGTGGTTTAATATTCACAAATCAATCAACATGATACATCAGATTAACAAGAGAAAAGATTAAAAAAATGATCATTTCGATAGATGCAGAAAAAGGATTTGACAAAATTCAACATCCATTCATGATAAAAACTCTCAATGCACTTGGTTTAGAGGGAACATGCTTCAATATAAAAAGGCCATATATGAAAAATCACAGCTAACATCATATTCAGTTATGAAAAATTGGAGTTATTCCACTACGATCAGGAAAAAGACAAGGATGTCCATTCTCACCACTTTGATTCAACATAGCAACCAAACAAGAAAAAGAAATAAAAGGCATCCAAATTGGTAAGGAAGAAGTAAAACTTTCACTATTTGTAGATGACATGAAACTACATATAGAAAACTCTGAAGAGTCCACCAAAAAACTACTAGAACTTATAAATCAATTTAGTAAAATCAGAGGATACACAATTAATATACAGAAATCTGTTGTATTTCTATGCACTAATAATTAAGTAGCAGAAAGGGAAATTAAGAAAACAATCCCATTTACAAATGCACCAAAAAATGATAAAATGCATAGGAATAATCTTAATTAATGAGGTGAAAATTCTGTAGTGTGAAACTGTAAAACATTGATAAAGGAAATTGAAAATGACACAAATGGAAGATATTTCATGCTCATGGGTTGAAAGAACCTATAATGTTAAAATGTTCAAAAAAATGAAATTAAATGCTCATACTACCCAAAGCAATCCACAGATTTAATGTAATCCCTATCACAATACCAACAACATTTTTTACAGTGTTAGAACAAATAATACTAAAATATATAAGGAACTAAAAAAGACCTTGAATAACCAAAGCAATCTTGAGAAAAAAAAAACAAAGGTGGAAGTATCACTATCCTAGATTTCAATCTTTACTTTAAAGCTGTAGTAATCCAAATGGTATGGCACTTGCACAAAAGTAGACACATAGATCAATGGAGTGGGATAGAGAGCCCAGAAAAAACTGTCACATGTATCATCAATTAATCTATGACACAGGAGGCAAGAATATGCAATGAGAAAAAGACAATCTCTTCCACAAATGGTGTTGGGAAAACTGGAGAGCTACATGCAAAAAAGTTAAAATGGACCAGGTTCTTACACCATAAACAAAAATAAACTCAAAATGATTTAAAGACCAAAATATGCGACCTGAAACCATAAAATTCTTAGAAGAAAACATAGGCAGTAATCTCACTGGCATCAGCTATAGAAAGAGTTTTCTAGATATGTCACTTTTGGCAAGGGAAACAAAAGCATCAATAAACAAAAAGCCTAACTTCTGATTGTGAAAAGATAATTTCAAATAATATATTCAATAAGGGATTTATTTACATAAAATATAAAGTACTTATACAACTCAACACGAAGGAAACAATCAGATTAAAAATAGAGGATCTAAATAGACATTTTCCCAAAGGGACACATAGACACATGAAAACTAGTTCAACATCACTAATTATCAGGGAAATGCAAATTAAAACCACAATGATATGTCACCTTACACTTGTCAAAATGGCTAATATCAAAAACATAAGAAACAATATGTGTTGATGAGAATGTGGAGAAAAAGGAACTTTTCTGTACTGTTGGTGGGAATGCAAATTGGTGAAGCCATTGTGGAAAGCAGTTTGGAGGTTCCTCAAAAAATTAAAAATAGAATTACTATATGATCCAGTAATTCCACTACTTGATATTTGCCCAAAGAAAACAAAAACAATAAATAAAAAAATATATACATCCTTATATTTATTGCAGCATTATTTACAATAGCCAAGATAATGAAGCATTCCAAGTGACCATCAATACATGAATGTATAAAGAAGATGTGATTAAAAAAAGATGTGATATATATGTATACAATGAAATATTACTCAGCCATAAAAAGAAGGAGCTCTTGCCTTGCAGCAAATTGGATGGACCTAAGTGAAATAAATCAGTCAGAGAAAGAAAAATACCATATGATTTCACTCATACGTGGATTTTAAGAAACAAAACAAATGAACATAATCAACTAATGAATCATTGAACATTATATCAAAAACTAATGATGTACTATACCTTGGCTTATTGAATTTAAATAAAAAAGTAATAATAAAATAAAAAAAGAAAGAAAAGAGACAAAAAATAACAAACTTTTAAATACAGAGAACAAACTGGTGGTTGCCAGAGAGGAGGTGAGTGGGGCAAGGTTTGAAATAGATAAAAGAGATCAAGAATGTAATTATCTAGATGAGCACTGAGTAACATATAGAATTGTTGAAAACTTATATTATGCACCTGAAACTAATATACCACTGTGTGTTAATTATACTTCAATAGAAGAGTAGATTTTTTTGTATGACATAAAAAACAAGTAGAGTACTAAGGGAGGGGTCCCAATTATATCTATTTTCCTCACTGGCAAGTAATGTGGACTGGACTCAATATCGGTAGAGTCCCAGGTTTCACTGAAGTCATTGAAGACATCCATTAGTATCTAAGTCCTTTTTATCAGGAAAGGAGAACACTTATATCATTATCTCTTTAGTCAAAATAATAAGATTAACTCCCACTATTTATCAAGAACTTCATTGTCAGGATCTGGAGAGGTTTACTTTTTTAGGGGGGAAGGGGCAGAGGGAGAGGTCGAGATCAAATCTTAAGCAGGCTCCATGGACAGCATGCTCCACACACTGACACTGTGCTCAATCTCACAACCCTGAGATCATGACCTAGCCAAACTCAAGAGTTGGATGCCTAACCAACTGAGCCACCCAGGTGCCTCAGGATCTGCAGAGTTTGATGGAGGTTGAGAAAGTCTACAAGACTTGAAAACTAGACAGGAAAACCCAGGTAGAAATCTATAGGAAGGTGTGTTGGATACCTTAACAGGGAGATGGGGGTTGGTAAAACAAAGGGAAGGAATTAAGAAGTGTAATGGGGTTGAGAACAAATCCAGCTCTAGGCAAAACTGTGGTTTCTCTACAGTGCCACCTGTACCCCTTTCACCAGCCAATTCTTGATGCTTTTAATACCAACCCCACCTCTGAACATTTAGCAAACCAATACTACTAAGGTGTATGTAACTTAGTGTATTTCCCTTCTCAGGAGTACAACCTTGCCTTATTTAATGAATACTCCTGAATGCTTTTTATCACCAAATGTACCTTGGTATGATCACAAAATGAATGAGAATATATGAAACCCCAAATCTCTGGAAAAACTACGTAGGAGTAGCAGTAAAAATAAGGAACTGTTCTATTCTCCAGCATGTCTAATTCTGAGGTAGAGATGGAAACTGAGTAGGAGAAGCACAACCAAGACGGAATAGAGCATTGGGAAAACCACAGGTGGAAACATCATTGTGGGCTTCAAGCCAGTTACTTGGGCAGGGACTCTTATTCTCCCATGTTCTGTAAGACATCCCTCTACTTCCTTTGAATAAGGTTTCTGATTCCTAAGTAGGGTATTATAATTATTTTTCTTCATATTTAGAAATATTAATGATTTTCATTAAAAAGAATGGACCTTTACAGAACCTTTGAAATGATATCACTCAGGCATCTGCCTAATGATAGGCCCTACCGAGGGAGTCAATATGGTTTGCATACAGAAGTCATAGAACACTGAGTATAACATTTTCTCACCTGATACTTTTGCCAGAGGTCAGCCAAATATTTAATTCAAAGTATCAAATGTGAAGATTCTCCCTTCCAACTCTTCTAAAGAGAACAGCACTCATTTTGAGACGTGTTTGTGTATTCGGATCCAAGGTAGCTCGCAATCAGCTGTTTCATTTGTTTTCAAAGGACTTATCTTGAAAAAAAGCTCTGAACAGAAGAAAATGTACCAGTGGTATCCACATTCCCACCCTCTCCATTATGATGTGTGAATCACTAGCCTCACATTGCTATTTCCACAGTCACCCCAAGTCTGTCTCTTTTTTTCTCATTGCTTTAGTCATTAAAGCAAAGTGTAACTTCCCCTGAGACTTGGAAATTGCAGTCCCTGCTGTAATTGACATAATTTTCAGATGAATTTGTATAATCAAATCTTTCACTGTCCTGATTCCAGCCAGAACAACAGTGAACTAGGCCAGTGGAATGGATATACCAAAAAATGGACTATGAAACTCTGAAGAAGTGTCACTGTCTGTTAACATCTCAACCAGTCTTCCAAAATGAGTTTGATTTTGCATCTGACCCAAGAACAAAAACCAGCAATGTACCTTTTCCCTTCATGAAACTATCTCATCTAGTCTGTGATTTGAAATGAAAATAACCATTGCAACATCAAAATAAAATTAAAGGACTTTAAATCCATTTAGATTTCTCCTTGTTTTAGGAACTGTACTAGTAAGTAAGAAGAGAGGGAAGATCCCATATGCTGTGATTTCAGGTACAGTGAGAAAGCACCATTTCTTCCAAAATATCTTTCTCTATTAAACTGCTAATGCCCCAATATCTATCATTCATTTATTCAATACATACTTACAGTATCTACTTTGTACCAGGCACATTCTCAGGAACATGAACAAGGTTGAGGGCATTTTCAGATGTGGAAAGAGAAAATAGTATAAAAAACAATTGAAAGCTGGCCTGTAGGTAATGGGGGAGGGGAGTAGAGGGGAAAAGGGATAACACAAAAAGAAGAAAAAGTTAAGAAAAGAGTGATAGACAAATTTTCCTGATTTCTTAATTGTGGTCCCATCAGCACTGTCAATATATCTCATTTACAGCTCCAATTAGATAGTTAAATTGGTGATTGTAGCTTTTAACCAACTCAAATGCTTCTTAATTGTGGGAGAGAAATATCCTGCAAAAAGTAATGTTTTACTTTTACATTTTCTTTATTTTAAGGGTTTTGAAATATTGTTGAATAGGAAATTTATTAATTTTACTAATTTAAGGTAAATTACATTTAATTCAGTAATTAACTGTTCACTATGTTTTTAGCTTATAACTGATTCATCACTCTTGTTTCAAGAGATAAATACATAGCTTATCAAGGTTTTTCTCCAAGTCTTTTTTGTTTTTAATTCCTGAGCAAATATTACTCTAAGGTATATATATATTTTTTGTTTTTGTTTTTGTTTTGTTTTGTTTTGTTTTGTTTTGTTTTGTGAACCAGCTGAATATGTTCAAAGATCACTGATTACACCTTCTTGGCATTGACAGTTTCCCACAAGGATCAACATTGGTTTTAGCAGCATCCTGGGCCACATTAGTAAATTAGACCTACACTTGCAGCAGAAATCTCACAGCCTGAGATGGCTGACATATGAAGATTAGAATTTGTTTTCTAAATCTTCTTTACTCTCTACTTAAGCATACAGTCAAGGAATTTCTTCCCCATAAACATAAACAATTCATCTTTTACTAGACCAGATACCATAAACATACAAAAAATATTAAAAGTATAATCACAATAAAATATTTCTCAAGATTGTGAAATACTACTTTGGCATATATGTAATATAATATTGCTGTTTAACATAAACTCAAAACCATAGTGGTGGTACTTGTTAATGTAATAAAATTCTAGTCATGCTAAAGTTGGTAATTTCTGGTACACTATCCAAGAAAAATACTAGTGGGGCCAGATCAATTCATTAGATTAAGTTTCATCCCACTTGAGCGTTTTTAATCAGCAGTCCTTAAAAATAATTCCATATTGAATTGATCTATTTTGAAAAAATGGTTATACTCTATTAGGAGACAAGTCTACTTAATTACTGAATTTTGAATGAAAATACATTGGAAAACAAGTAAATGATTCTAATTTCTATTGAGTGGAAGATTTTTAAATTTATTTTTATTTATTTACTTATTTATTTTTTAATTTAAATAAAAGTGGGTTAAGATATAGTGCGGCATTGGTTTCAGGAGTAGAGTTTAGTGATTCATCACTTACATATAACACCCAGGGCTCATCCCAACAATTGCCCTCTTTAATATCCATCACCCATTTAGCCCATCTTCCCACCAAACTCCCCTCCAGCAACCCTCAGTTTGTTCTCTTCACTGTAGAGTCTCTTATGGTTTGACACCCTCTCCCTTTTTCTTTTCTTTTCTTTTCCCTTCCCATTTCCTATGTTCATGTATTGTTTCTTAAATTCCACAGTGAAATCATATATTTGTCTTTCTCTGACTGACTTATTTCATTTATCATAATACACTCTGGTTCCATCCATACTGTCTCAAATGGCAAGATTTCATTCTTTTTGATGGCTGAGTAATATTCCATCATATATATATGGAATTGACATAATTTTGTAGTATATATATATATATACTACATGTTCTTCATCCATTCATCCGTTGATGGATATCTTGGCTCTTTCCATAATTTGGCTATTATTGATAGGGCTGCTATAAACATTGGGGTGCATGTGCCCCTTCAATCAGCAATTTTGTATCCTTTGAATAAATACCTAGTAGTGTAATTGCTGGGTCATAAGGTACTATTATTTTTAACTTTTTGAGGAACCTCCATATTGCTTTCCACAGTGGCTATACTAGATTACATTCCCATCAATGGTGCTTTCTCTGCATCCTCACCAACACCTGTTTCCTGAGTTGCTAAGTTTACCCCTTCTGACCAGAGTAGGGTGGTATCTCATTGCATTTTGGTTTATATTTCCCTGATAATGAGTGATGTTGAGAATTTTTTCATGTTTTGTAGCCATTTGTATGTCTTTGGAGAAATATCTGTTCATGCCTTCTGCCCATTTCTCAACGGAATTATTTCTGTTTTGGGTGTTGAGTTTGATAAGTTCTTTATAGATTTTGGATAAAAACCCTTTATCTGATATGTCATTGGTAAATAACTTCTACCATTTCATAGGTTGCCTTTTAGTTTTGTTGATTGCTTCCTTCACTGTGCAGATGAATTTTACCTTGATGAAGTCTCAATAGCTCATTTTTGCTCTTCTTTTCCTAGGCTCAAGAGACGTCTATGGTAAGACGCTGCTGCAGCCAAGGTCAAAGAGGTTACTACCTGTGTTCTCCTCTAGGATTTTGGTGACTTCCTATCTCAAATTTAGGTCTTTCATCCATTTTGAATTTATTTGGGGGTATGGTGTAAGAAAGTGGTCCAGTTTCATTCTTCTGCAAGCTGCTGTCCAGGTTTCCCAACATCATTTGTTGAAGAGATGGTCTTTTTCCATTGGATATTCTTTCCTGTTTTGTCAAAGATAAATTGACCATATAGTTGTGGGTCCATTTCTGGGATTTCTATGATGATCCATGGATCTACGTGTCTGTTTTTGTGCCAGTACCACACTGTCTTGGTGATTACAGCTTTGTAATACAGCTTGAAGTCTTGTGGAAGGATTGTGATGCCTCCCACTTTGCTTTTCTTTTTCAACATTACTTTGGCTATTCAGGTCTTTTCTTGTTCCATACAAATTTTAGGATTGTTTGCTCTAGCTCTGTGAAAAATGCTCATGTTATTTTCATCAGGATTGTGTTGAATGTGTAGATTGATTTGGGTAGTATAGACATTTTAAAAATATTTGTTCTCCCAATCCATGAGCATGGAATGTTTTTCCATTTCTTTGTGTCCTCTTCAGTTTCATTCACAAGTGTTCTATAGTTTTCAGCATACAGATTTTTGACATCTTTGGTTAAATTTATTCCTAGGTATCTTATGATTTTAGGTGCAATTGTAAATGGGATCGATTCCTTGATTTCTCTTTCTGCTGCTTCATTATTAGTGTATAGAAATGCAACAGATTTCTGTAAGTGGATTTTATATCCTGTTACTTTGCTGAATTAATGTATCAGTTCTAGCAATTTTTTGGGTGGAGTCTTTTGGATTTTCCTTTTTTAACTTTAATTCAGTTAGCCAACATCTAAAACATCATTAGTTTCTGATGTAGATATCAGTAATTCATCAGTTGCATATAATGCCCAGGGCTCATCACATCACATCCCTTCCTTAATGCCTGTCACCCAATTACCCCATCCACCCACCCACCTCCCCTCCAGCGACCCTCAGTTTCTTTCCCATAGTTAAGAGTCTCTCATGGTTTGTCTCCCTCTCTGATTTCTTCCCATTCCGTTATTCCCTCCCTTTCCCTATGATCCTCTGTACTGTTTCTTATATTCCTCATATGAGTGAAGCATTATGATAATTGTCTTTCTCTGATTGACTTATTTTGCTCAGCATAATACCCACAAGTTCCATCCATGTCGATGTAAAGGGTAAGATTTCATTCTTTCTGAGGGCTGAGTAATATTCCATTGTATATATATATATATGCCACATCTTCTCTATCCATTCATCTGTTGATGGACATCACAGTTCTTTTTATAGTTTGGTAATTGTGGACAATGCTGCTATAAACATTGGGATGCAGGTGTCCCTTTGGATCACTACATTTGTATCTTTTTGGTAAATACCTACTAGTGCGATTGCTGGGTCATAGGGTAACTCTATTTTTAGCTTCTTGAGGAACCTCCATACTGTTTTCCAGAATGGCTATACCAGCTTGCATTCCCACCCAAAATGTAAGAGGGTTCTCTTTTCTCTGCATCCTTACTAATATTTGTTGTTTCCTGACTTCTTAATTATAGCCATTTTGACTGGTGTGTGGTGGTATCTGATTGTGGTTTTGATTTGTATTTCCCTGATGCCAGGTGATGTTGAGTATTTCTTCATGTATCTGTTGGCCATTTGTATGTCTTCTTTGGAGAAGTGCCTGTTCATGTCTTCTGCCCATTTCTTGACTGGATTATTTGTTTTAGGGGTGTTGAGTTTAAGTTCCTTATAGATATTGGATACTAGCCCTTTATCTGATATGTCATTTGCAAATAACTTCTCCCATTCCATAGTTACCTTTTAGTTCTCTGTTGACTGTTTCCTTTGCTGTGTAAAAGCTTTTGCTTTTGATGAATTGCCAATAGTTCATTTTTGCTTTTGTTTCCCTTGCCTTTGGAGATGTGTCTAGCAAGAAGTTGCTGTGGCTGAGGTCGAAAAGGTTGCTGCCTGTGTTCTCCTCTAGGATTTTGATGGATTCCTGTCTCACCTTCAGCTATTTCACTGATTTTGAGTTTATCTTTGTGTATGGTGTAAAAACATGGTCCACTTTCATTCTTCTACATGTGGCTGTCCAATTTTCCCAGCACTATTTATTGAAGAGACTGTCCTTTTTCCACTGGATATTCTTTCCTGCTTTGTCGAATATTAGTTGATCATGGAGTTGAGGGTCCATTTCCGGTTTCTCTATTCTGTTCCATTGATCTATATGTCTGTTTTTGTGCCGGTACCATATTGTCTTGATGATCACAGCTTTGTAATAAAGCTTGAAGTCAGGCATTGTGGTGCCCCCAACTTTGCTTTGCTTTTTCCAACATTCCTCTGGCTACTTGGGGTCTTTTCTGGTTCCATACAAATTTTAGGATTATTTGTTCTAGCTCTCTGAAAAATGTTGATGGTATTTTGATAGGGATTGCTTTGAATGTGTAGATTGCTCTGGGTAGCATAAACATTTTCACAATATTTATTCTTCTAAACCATGAGCATGGAATGTTTTTCCCTTTTTGGTGTCTTCCTCAATTTCTTCCATAAGAGTTCTGTAGTTTTTAGAGTACATATCCTTTGCTTCTTTGGTTACGTTTATTCCTAGGTATCTTATGCTGTCTGGTGCAATTGCAAATGGGATTGGTTCCTTAATTTCTCTTTCTTCTGTCTCATTGTTAGTGTATAGAAATGCAACTGATTTCTGTGCATTGATTTTGTATCTTGCCACATTGCTGAATTCCTGTATGAGTTCTAGCAATTTTGGGGTGGACTCTTTTGGATTTTCCACATAAAGTATCATGTCATCTGTGAAAAGATGGAGTTTGACTTCTTCTTTGCCCATTTGAATGGATTTTATTTCTTTTTGTTGTCTGATTGCTGAGGCTAGGACTTCTAGTACTACTTTGAACAACAGTGGTGAGAGTGGACATCCCTATTGTGTTCCTGACCTTAGGGGAAAAGCTCTCAGGTTTTCCCCATTGAGAATGACATTTGTTGTGAGCTTTTCGTAGATGGCTTTTATAATGTTGAGGCATGTTCTCTCTATCCCTACACTGTGGAGAGTTTTAATCAAGAAAGGATGCTGCATTTTGTCAAATGTTTTTTCTGCATCAATTGAGAGGATCATATGGTTCTTGTCCTTTCTTTTGTTAATGTGATGTATCATGTTGATTGATTTGTGAATGTTGAACCACCCTTGTAACCCAGGAATAAATCCCACTTGGTTGTGGTGAATAATCCTTTTAATGTGCTGTTCAATCCTATTGGCTAGGATCTTGTTGAGAAATTTGACATCCATGTTCATCAGGGATATTAGTCTGTGATTCTTCTTTTTGGTGGGGTCTTTGTTTTGTTTGGGGAGCAAGGCAATGCTGGACTCATAGAACGAGTTTAGAGGTTTTTCTTCCATTTCTATTTTTTGAAAGAGCTTCAGAAGAATAGATATTAGTTCTTCCTTAAATGTTTGGTAGAATTCTCCTGGGAAGTCATCTGGCCCTGGGTTCCTGTGTGTTGGGAGATTTTTGATTACTGCTTCAATTTCCTTTCTGGTTATGGATCTGTTCAGGTTTTCTCTTTCTTCCTCTTTCAGTTTTGGTAGTTTATATGTTTCTAGGAATGCACCCATTTCTTTCAGATTGCCTAATTTTTTGGCATAGAGTTGCTCATAATATATTTTTATGATCGTATTTCTTCAGTGTTAGCTGTGATCTCTCCTCTTTCATTTATGATTTTATTAATTTGGTTCCTTTCTCTTTTCTCTTTGATAAGTCTGGCTAGAGGTTTATGGATCTTATTAATTCTTTCAAAGAATGAGCTCCTAGTTTTGTTAACTTCTTCTACTGTTCTTTTCATTTCTATTTCATTGATTTCTGCTCTGATCTTTATTATTTCTCTTCTCCTGCTTGGTTTAGGCTTTGTTTGCTGTTCTCTCTCCATCTCCTTTAGGTGTATGGTTAGGTTGTGTATTTGAGACTTTTCTGGTTTCGTGAGAAAGGCTTGTTATATGTACTTGCCTCTTAGGACCACCTTTGCTGTATCCCAAATGTTATGAACAGTTGAGTTTTCATTTTCATTTGTTTCCATGAATTTTTTAAATCTTCTTTAATTTCTTGTTTGACCCATTCATTCTTTGGTAGGATGCACTTTAACCTCCAAGTATTTGAGTTCCTTCCAAATTTTCTCTTGTGATTGAGTTCACGTTTCAGAGCACTGTGGTCTGGAAATATGCAGGGAATAATCCCAATCTTTTGGTACCCTTTGAGACCGGATTTGTGACCCAGTATGTGATCTATCCTGGAGAATGTTCCGGGTGCACTTGAGAAGAATGTGTATTCTGTTGCTTTAGGATGGAAAGTTCTGTATATATCTGGGAAGTCCATCTGGTCCAGTGTGTCTTTCAAATCTACTCTTTCCTTGTTGATTTTTTGCTTAGATGACCTGTCCATTGTTGTGAGTGGGGTGTTAAATACTATTATTGTATTATTATCAATGTGTTTCTTTAATTTTATTATTAATTGGCTTATATAATTGGCTGCTCCCAAGGTAGGAGCATAAATATTTATAATTGTTAGATCTTCTTTAAGTATGATATAGTGTCACTCTACATCCCTTAGTACAGTCTTTGGTTTAAAATCTAATTTGTCTGATATGAGAATTGTTACCCCAGCTTCCTTTTGTTGACTTTCAGTATGATAAATGGTTCTCCACCCCCTAGAGCCGGAGTTTTACAGTTCTGTGTGATCTGTAAACTTGGTATTAGCTTGATGTTCCTGCTTGTCTTCTTGGGGAGGGGCCTGTTGCACTGATTCTCAGGTGTTTTTGCCTGGGTGGAGTTTCACTGTCCCTTGACAGGGGGCCAGGTTCAGTGTAACCTGCTTGGGGTTGCTCTATGTGGCTTTTGTTCCCTGAAGGCTTTGCATGCCACTTTAGAGGATGGAAAATAAATAAATCAAAATGGCTGCACCCTGATCTCCAGCCTCAGAGCTGAACAATCGTAGCCCCCACTCTTCAGTGCACCCTCAGGGAAAAGCAACCAGTCACTTTTGTGTGCACCAAGCTCTGCAGACTTCTGCAGTGTGCACCTGTGCCAATCCCCCTGGCATAAGGGGGGCAGTCTCACTGTGGTTCTGCCCCTTGTTGGGCCCCTGCTCTTGGAGTAATGGCTGGATGTGTGCACACCTGCAACACTCCTCCTGGGGGATGGAGGAGGGTCTCACAGTGTTTCCTCCACTTGCTAGGTTGCTACTTGGAGAACAGTCACCTGATCATGCCTTGGTTCATGTTTATGGCAATCCCTAGTTTAGAGCTCATTCCTGGGCTTGTTGATTATAGCCGGCTTTCCTGCTCCCATGCTTTGGAGCTCTGCTGCACTAGGAACCCCTGCTCTTCTGTGACCCTGGGGATCCTGAGGCCACACTGTACCACCTAGGATTGTGCCCACTTCAACACCTGAGCACCTTTCAGGCAAAGACATCCCTCACCAGAGCAGACTTCTAAAAGTTCTGATTGTGTGCTCTGCTGCTATATCACTTTCCAATAGCTGGCTTACAGAGGCTCCCTCCTCCTGTGTTTTATCTTCCTATATCTTCTCTGCACTTCCTACCTTGCAATAAGTGCTCGCTTTTCTATTTGTAGAATTGTGACAATTCTTTTCTTAGACCTCATGTTGAATTCACAGGTGTTCAGGATGATTTGATAGACATCTAGCTGAGTTCAAGTTGTTGTTGTCTGATTGCTGAGGCTAGGACTTCCAGTACTGTGTTAAATCAAAGTGGTGAGAGTGTACCTCCCTGTCTTGTTCCTGACCATAGAGGGAAATTTCTCAATTTTTCCCACCTGAGGATGATATTAGCTGTGATGACATTAGGTTTTTCATATATGGCCTTTATGATGTTGAGGTATGTTCACTCTATCCTTACGTGCTTGAGGGTTTTAATCATGAAAGGATGTTGTACTTTGTCAAATGCTTTTTCTGCATCTACTGAGAGGATCATATGGTCCTTATGCTTTCTTTTATTAATGTATCTGGGTCAAACATGCATCAGTGCCAGCACAGTGAGACCCTCACCCAGAAGACCAGCACAGGTCCATGCCACATGAGGTCCTTTTGGAGTTTTAAAAGTCAGCAGGCAGTGGCCCTCTTCCCAAGAAGACCAGCACAAACCCCCATACACACCATGTCTACCAACTATAGAGTTCTGCAAGGCTTCAGTTCTAGTGAAAATAGCATGAGTTTTCATTTAACAAGCAGACCAGGGGACACCTAGTTAAAACTCATCACACTGTGGTCAAGGTCCAAACACTGCCTACTGTGGACAAGGAGACCCTCTTCAGACAAACGACCTGAGGGACAGGGAAGCCAAAACACAGCAGCAGCAGATTGCACACAGCACACACCATGACACTCCTCAGGTGTTTCAGAGCACCAGCTCTGGAATGTCATATGACCTCTTCCTGATAAAGCCATTACTCTCAGGAGCAGAAAACATAACAGGTTTTTGTAACACAGAGAAGAAGATGGAGGCCTAGACAAAATGCCAAGACAGAGGAATTCATCCCAAAAGAAAGAACAAGAAAAGGTCACAGCCAAAGATCTAATCAAAACGGTTATAAGTAATATGTCTGATGGACAACTTAAAACAATAATCATAAGGATACTAGCCGAGCTAGAGAAAAGCATGGGGGATATGAAGGAGACCCTTACTGAAGAGATAAAAGAGTTAAAAACCAATCAGTCAGAAATTAAATATGAAATAACTGAGATTTGAAACTAACTGGATGTAATGAACACAAGGATGGAAGAAGCAGAGGAACAAATAAGTGATGTAGAAGATAAATAATGCCAAAAAATGAATCTGAACAAAAGAAAGAAGGAAGAATGATGGATTACAAGGTTAAACTTAGGGAACTCAGTGACTCCAACAAACATAATAATATTCATATCATAGGAGTCCCAGAAGAAGAAGAGAGAGAAAGAGGAGAGAAGGTTTTTTGATGAAGTTATACCTGAAAATTCCCCTTATCTGGAGAGAGAAAGAGACATCCAGATCCAGAAGGTACAGAGAATTCTCATCAAAATCAACAAAAGCAGGTCAACAACAAGACACACTGTAGTTAAATTTGCAAAACACAGTTCTAACACTGGCCAGAGCACAGGGGCATGGGATTTGGAGCAAAGCAGGCTAAACAGCCAATGTCTGGGTTAGCTCTGCTCAGCAAATGTCTTTGCACCTATGCTGAGGGGTGCAAGAGGAAAATAGTGCATGTTGGCTCTTCTGTCTCTAGAGAGGCAGTGCCCTATCTCCCAGATGTACTCCAAGAAGAGGGAACAGTCTCTCCACATATGCCTTAGGTGATCCTCAGATTGTGCTGTCTGCTCCAAGGCTGCTCATGTGCTTTCTTTCCAGGAGTAGGGCAGTGCCCTCAGGACTCTATTCCAGCCAAGGCCATCGACCTCTAAAACTCCTATCTTTGAGCCCCACTGTTTGCAAAAAACTCATGAAAATCAGCCCATCTTGTTTTCCCAGCCAATGGCTTTGGGGAATTGTTCTTTTCGTGCATATCCCTGTGCATTCCAGTCTTTCTTGTCCCTCTCTGTGACAAGGGCTTCCTCCCCTCTGTAATACCCATGATCCATGATCCGTTTTTCCCCCAGACCATGTCTCTGTACTTCTTACCTTCTTTGATGTGGCCTCTCCTCTCCCTCTAGTTGTGCAGTTTGTTCTATCACTCCTTGGGTTGTTTTCTTGGGTATTCAGAATGTTTGGTAGCTACCTAGCTGTGTTCCAGGGATGCGTCAAGCCTAGGGTCCTCCTACTAGGCCACTAACTTAGCCTCCCAAAAGATGAACAATTCTGTGCATTTTCTATTCGCCTTTGCTTTGCATCCTCTGGTTCTTGCTCACAGTGGGATCTCAGTAAATATTTGTTGAATACTGTTTAAATGTTTATATTTACTACTAGGTATAGCCAATCAATCATCCATCCATTCAACATTTACTAGAGATACAGCACTGAACATGATAGACAATATATCTATCTTTTTAAAGCTTTCATTCTAGTGGAAAAGACAAAAAATATTCAATATATAATTTACGGAGTGATAAGGTGCCATGAGGAAGGCTGGAAACTCCTTGAGAGCAGGGGCAGTGTCAGATTCATCTTATTTCACCATAATGTCAATAAATTCATGTTGTTGATGGTTTTGAAAGGTTTCCAATTTAATAAAGAATGAATTAGTAACAATACCTTACTTTTTATTGCATTTAGCAATTTTAAAGGATTTTTAAGACTTTTCTCATTTGGTACTCGCAACATACCTGTGGACTAGATAGAATGGTTAGTGTTCCCATTTTATAGATGAGGCAGATAATGTCCAGGAAGCTTCTTTATTCAATGTTTAAAAGTGGTTCCCTCTTGGTCATTCATACATTTAAGAAATATTTATTGATAGCCTACTCCATGAGAAAGATATAAAGCTAAATAAGGCATGTTTCTAAGGAGTTTCTGATTAAGAGGGAGAAAGATATATTAGCAATAACCCAAGGTGATACGAACTCAGTGCACTAGGAAAGGTATCAACATGGCACTCTGGTAGTTCAGAGGAGGAGAATCAGATAAAGTTTTAAGAAGTAGTTGAACATTTAATCCAGGTCTGAATTTTCCCTCATTTATAATAGCAGTGTGGAGATCATCTCAGATAAATTCCCACTGAGAGAAATGGCCTTGCTATTTTTGTCTCACACATTATATAAGGCATAACTATAAAGCCATAGGACTGATTTCTTCATGTGGCCCATTATAATAAAATGTGTAGCTTTTCAAAATTATTACTTTGAAGGGAGCTCCACTCATTTGTACAATCCCAATACTTTTTAGTAAATTAACACCTCTTTTTTGGGTAAAGATGAACTATGCTTAACAAGAGTGTTATCCCTGATATGGTTGAACCATATATTATGAGCTAAAAGGGCATACAATGATAGCATTGTAGGGCTGTAATATAATCTTCTATATCTTATCAACTTAAAGGAAAAGGTAGAGGGGGTTGGGGGCTGAACTGCTATGACACAGGCACTTTCAGACTCCTGAGAACTTTGTGAGTATGATAAAGTTCTTGTGTTCCCAGACACAAGAGATCAATATAATAACATTTGGAATCAGATTTCATTAAAAAATGAAATTTCATAACTACAAATGTGAGACTACAAGATAAAGAATCTAAATGAGCTACAGCACCATCTTAGACTATGGCTTAGATCACAAAGGAAGTCACTTGATTATAATAGTCTTGGTGCATAATGTAAAAAAATATAAATATAAATATTGTTGTTTCACAGCAAAATCCAGAATTGGCAAAATTTCCTAAACTTCTCAAACTGTCTGAAACAAAACACTATGATTTTTTTAAAACCAGTCTATATTTTTGGTGCAAGTGTAAATGGGATTGTTTTTTTAATTTCTCTTTCTGCTACTTCATTATTAGTGTATATAAGTGCAACAGATTTCTGTGTATTAATTTTGCAACCTGTGACTTTACTGAATTCACTTATCAAGTCTAGTAGTGTTTGTGTGTGTGTGTGTGTGTTTTGGTGTAGTCTTTAGGGCTTTCTATACATAGTATCATGTCATCTACAAACAGTGAAAGTTTTACTACTTTTTTATTGATCTGGATACCTTTTCTTTCTTTATGTTGTCTGACTGCTATGGCTAGGATTTCCAGTACTATGCTGAATAAAAGTGATGAGTGGACATCCTTGTCTTGTTCTTGATCTTAGAGGAAAAGCTCTTATTTTTTCACCAGTGAATCTGATGTTAGGCGTGGATTTTTCATATATGGCCTTCTTTATGTTAAGGTATGTTCCCTCTAAACCTACATTTTGGGTTTTTTTTTTCATGAATGGATGTTGTACTTTGTCAAATGCTCTTTATGCATTTATTGAAATGATCATACGGTTTTTATTCTTTCTTTTGTTGATGTGATGTATCATTTTGATTGATTTGCAAATTTTTTGCATCCCAGGAATAAATCCCACTTGATCATGGTGAATGATTTTTTTTAATGTATTGTTGGATGCAGTTTGCTAGTATTTTATTGAGGACTTTTGCATCTATGTTCATCAGAGTCATTAGCCTATATTCTCTTTCTTTGTAGTGTCTTTACCTGGTTTTGGTATTAAGGTAAGGCTGGCCTCATACAATGAATTGGATTCTTCCCTTCCTTCTTAGTTTTTAGAATAGTTTGGGGAGAATAGGTATTAATTCTTCTTTAAATGTTTGGTAGAATTCACCTGTGAATCCATCTGGTCCTATACCTATTTGTTGGGAGTATTTTGACTGATTCCATTTCATTGGTAGTAATTGGTCTGTTCAAATTTTCTATTTCTTCCTGATTCAGTTTTGGGAGTTCATACATTCCTAGGAATTTATCCATTTCTTCTAGGTTGTTCAATTTGTTGGCATATAATTTTTCATAATATTCTCTTGTAATCTTTTGCATTTCTGTGGTGTTGGTTTTTATCTTTCCTCTTTTATTCCTGATTTTATTCATTTAACTCCTCTCTCTCTCTCCAATTTCTCTCTCTCTCCCGCCCCCCTCCCCCGTAATGAGTCTGGCTGAAGCTTTATAAGTTTTATTGATCTTCTCAAAGAGCCAGCTCCTGGTTTAATTGATATGTTCTATGGATTTTTTTAGTCTCTATTTCATTTATTTCTACTCTATTGTTTATTATTTCCTTCATTCTACTGGATTTGGGTTTCTTCTTTTTCTAGTTCCTTTAGGTGTAAGGTTAGGTTGTTTATTTGAGGGTTTTTTTTCCTTGAGGTAGGTCTGTATTGTTAAGATCTTTCTTCTTAGAACAGCCTTTGCTGCCTCCCAAAGATTTGGGGCCAGTGTGTTTTCATTTTTATTTGTCTTCATATATATTTTTTTAAATTTCTTCTTTGATTTCTTGGTTGACTCATTCATTGTTTATATTTATTGCAACATTAGTTACAGTAGCTAAGATATGGAAACAACACAATTGTCTATCCACAAATGAATGGATAAAGAATAGGTGGTATGTGTATATATATAGTGGAATATTACTCAGCCATAAAAAAGAATGAGAACTGGTCATTTGCAACAACATGGATGGATCTAGAGGATATAATGCTAAGTGAAATAAGTCAGTCAATGAAAGAAAAATACCATTTGATTTCACACATATGTGGAATTTAAGAAACAAAACAAATTAACAAATAAAAGAAGAGACAAACAAAAAACAGGCTCTTAGATATAGAGAACAGACTGGTGGTTGCCAGAGCGAAGGTCAGTGGGGAGATGGATGAAATAGGTGAAGGAGATTAATAGTATACTTTTTTGTGATGAGCAGTGAGTAATCCCTAGAATTGCTGAATCTTTATGTTGTATACCTGAAACTAATATAACACTATATGATAATTATACTTACATTAAAACATAAATAAATAATAATAGAAATCAGCCATATTATTTAAAGAAAATTGGAATTGCATTCCAACTTGATTCAAAAAATTATTACTCAAGTACCTATTGGTTTATGCAATATGAGATCTTTCATACCTAAAAATGATATTCGTTTTATTTTTAAAGTTTAGGATAGCTTACTAGTATAGGTGAAAAAAACATTACTGGGGTAGAAGTATTAAGAAGTATCTTGTAACTTGCAGCCAAAGTATAGCAACTTTATCATTGTGAGGGTAAATAAATAACATCATTTGTTTTAAACCATATAAGACTCTTGACTCGGAAACAAACTGAGGGTTGTGGAAAAGAAAGTGGGTGGGGGGATGGGGTAACTGGGTGATGGGAATTAAAGAGGGCACGTGATATGATGAGCACTGGGTGTTATATTCAACTAATGAATCATTGAACATTATATCAAAAACTAATGATGTACTTACCTTAGCTAATTGAATTTAAATTTTAAAAAATCTAGGGTAAGAAGTATAGTTTTTATGTAAATCATATACTTATTAATTCTCTAGAACAGATGTATTTTAATCAGTGGAATTTTTGCTTTTTTTCTCATATAAATTTTAAAAATTCTCCCTTTAAGCCTAAATGTAATTGAGAGTAAAATACCTTGGTGACAAATGATTACAGAGGAATGCTCTCAATATATTATTAAGAAAAAAAGCAGGGCATATAAAAGCATATTCAGTATAATCCCAATTTTGCTGAATATATGTAATATGCAGAAGAAATGACTGGAGTGAAATATACTAAGATGTTAACAATGATTATTATTGGGATTTGGGGATTGCAAGTGGTTCTGTTTTTCTTTATACTATCTGTGTTTTCTAGAATGTTTAAAATGAACATATATTACTTTTGTAATATAATACACATAAGAAATGTAAAAAAACTAGTCTAAAAGGTTGTGAAAAACATTCAATCTTATGGGCATACTCATCCATTGACTGTTCCTTAAATAGATTTATAATAATTCTCATTTATTTTTACAAAATCAAAGGATTTCTCCACCTTAACTCAATGTTTTTGCAGACTGAGAAAGACTTGGGTCATTTGAAGTGCATGTTTGTATGTGATTTCTCTCCTTGAAACATTCTTGAAAATTTATGAACTGGGAAGAAAAACTGCTGATGTGCTATTTGAAACTCACCCCCTGCCCTCTCCCATTAGTTAAGTAACATGAAGAGTTTTAATTCATTTAAGATTTTGACAAAAAAGGCATGGGCATATTTTACCCAAAACAGAACCACTTGTTCTACTGGTGTCAAAGAGAGCCATAGTAGGATGTAACACTGTCACTTAAAAAAAATTGCTATGAAATAACAATTCTTTGTTTATACTGTGACAATTTACTTTCTGGTTTTACCATTTAAATATCCTATCCTGGACAAATCCTTTATGTATTACAGAATATTCACTCTATTACATTGACATTGGAGTAATTCTTTCTTTAGTAAAGTTAATTAAAGATGACATACTTGGCAGCTTGGAAGTTAACCAAATTTTCACTTGAGCATTCCATGTTCTCCCTTCTCTCACCCTTAATACCTTATTATTCTCCACATTTTGAGGGTCTTTTTATCAGAACCTTATTTGGGGGAGGAAAAAAATTACCTTTAAAAAAGGAACAATGCTTTAAACACAAAGACTTATGGGGCAACTGGGTGGCTCAGTCAGTTAAGCATCTGACTTTTAATTTCAGCTCATGTTAGGATCTCAGAGTCGTGAGCTAGAGCCCTGCATTGGGGTCCCCACTGAGTGTGTAGCCTGCTTAAGATTCTCTCTCCTTCTCCCTCTGCCCCTCTTCCCCCAATTCTTGTGCTCTCTCTCTCTCTCTCAAAAAATAAAAACACAAAGACTTAGAAAAATAAACATTAAAAGAAAGAAATAGATGTCTATTAGTTGGAAATCATTTATTGCCTCTATAAAAATTTAAATAAAAACCCTATAAAAGATCACATTACAGTGATGTGGTTTTAAGGTGGTAATATATTTCAGAGGTAGTATCAGTAAAATGGGATGCAGGATCACTTAAAGGAATTACTTAACAAGTTAACACAAAATAAAATTTCAATGCAGAGCAATATATACTCAGTATAAACTTTAACGGAACAATCATAATTATATTTTCATGAAAATATTATTTTATTCTCTTTCCCTCTTAACAAATCTGATCTTAATAATGGTTTGGGGCAATAGTATGCTGATTAGTAGTCTCACAATTAGTAGTCTCACAATTAGTAAGATCCTCCCTTATATCATCACAAAGTATAGCTTGATATGATGAATATGATAGTGTTGTCTGCCAAGAATAACACCAACTTCAAAGATAAACATTTACTCATCTTTTAGATACTGTAGCACTGATAGCTCCCTTAAAAGGCTAATATATCAGAATTTGTCATTTTTAGGACCTGAATGAAAATCTAATATATTTTTAAAAATAGACAATATGCCTGCTATACCATCACTACAATGTGGAGGAAGGACAGGAGTTAAATTTTTCAGAATTTCTCCTAAAAATGATCATAAACTATCAGGCTAAAATGAAGAAACTATTCCTTGGAAATTGGCTGAATCTCCTCTCCTCCCCCAAAACATAAAGCAATAAAGTCTAATTTAAAGCCTAGAATTCTTTTAAATACACCACTTATGCTTTATCTGATAAACTTAAAGATGGCTGACTGTGAAAGTGCCTTAAAATAGATGCTTCTGCCTTTGGGGAAATGGCCTCTTTGACATTTCTTGAAGTCTTGGTAGTATACAGAGCACAGGATGTGATTGGTTTGTAGCTTTTTCATCTCCAACAATAACATTTTTATCATGATCACAATGGTAGCATAGAAGTCCTAAAGTTGATACCTGACCTTACAACAAAACATCCCCAGTTTCCATGAAAAAAACAATTTTCTTTTTTTAAAAAAGATTTTATTTATTTATTTGAGAGAGAGAGACAGAGAGAGAGAGAGAAAGAGCATGAGCAGGGGGGAGGGGCAGAAGGAGAAGCAGACTCCCTGCTGAGCAGGGATCCTGATGCTGGGCTCCATCCCAGGACTCTAAAAACATGACCTGAGCCAAAGGCAGCTGCTTAACAGACTGAGCCACCCCGGTGCCCTCCCAAAAGACCAATTTTCTTTTAACATTTTCCTTCAAAATGTACCTTCATGTTGTTTTTTAATACACATTTTAAGGTGAGTGCCCTTAGATAAACATTTGTTACTTAGAAACTGGTTGGATATCCTAAGCTGAAAGCAGATATCAAAGTGTAGTTAAAAGGAAAAAAAAAGAAAAGCTTTGTCACCTTGGTATCTGTCTTTGTGAGAGATGTTTCAGATAGTATGATCTGTTTTAATGTGCCAAAGCCATAAAGAAAGAAACATTAGTTGTTTTTCTCTCCCCAGTCATGAAGATGTCACAAAAGCAGTCAAACTGGTATCTTTTCTGCTTTAAGATGTCTCAAAAAAATTCCAACATATATTTGTAAAAATATGTATTTTCTTCATAATAAACTTTTAATACTTGCCTTTGGCATCTTTTAAAAAATCTGCAGTGCTTAATTTAATTCTGTCAATTATTATTTTTGGATACAGCTATTTCTTTTGGTCCCTGGTACAGAACAACTACATTTCATTTTAAAAATGTTTTAATTTTAATGATAATACAAGAAATAACTCTGGTGTTGAAACACAAATGCCAAAACAAAAGGATTCCTACGTGTACTGTTTCTATTTTAACAGAACTTTAAATAGGAACAAAGGAATCGTCTATGCATCTTCTCAAAATTGTAGATGAGGATTTTTTCTAGGAATCACACCTAACAGAATCTTTAAATCTATTAAAATTTCTACTTAAATAATTTTTATTAGTATCTCTGAGAAAGTGAAAAGACATAATTCGTTTTGAAGTTTATGGCTTGCTGAGGAGTAGAAATCCAATGACCCTATAGCAGAAGCTCAATGAATATTTTTTGATTTGGTGACTAATTGCTGGACTGTGACAAATACAATCCATAAAGTTGAAAGATGTAGGAGAGAATTATCTATCTTTACTTGGTGACAAGAACCAAAATAAGAAAGAGCTTAAATTGAAGCAGAAGAAATTGCAGTTTAAAGATTAACTCAATGAATAGAAAGGAGCTCCTAGGAGAGACTTGAAAGCCTGGAATTTGTTCATTCTACCTTATGAAATGGTTTCTACATTTGCTGTGTATAGTAGGGACTCTTTATTTCATGGAGGGATTGGTGTGACTGATAAATTTAATCCCAATGCCTGTCTTTTACTCAGAACTCTTTTTCTGAATGGAATTTTACTTGTCAGCAAGGAGTACTAAACAGTATTTGAAAAGAACCATATGGCTTTCAGCTAAAAGGGATCATACTTAACCATTGAAATATTTCTGTTAACAAAAGAACCATAGCAGTGGCATGGCAACAATAATAAACAATAGTTGATAAAATGAAGGATTATCAATGAATCTTACCTATTTACGTATGTGGGGAGGGGACATTTCAAGGTCAAAGATATACATGACTGCCTATTTGCATTCATAAATTGGTATCTTTGAATTCCAAGATCAAAATTGGTTTTACTTGCAAATTACAAAAATATGTGACATACAAACTTGATGGCCAAAAGAGCCGTCTAGTTGGGGCACCTGGGTGGCTCAGTCAGTTAAGCATCTTACTCTTGATTTCAGCTCAGGTCATGATCTCAAGGTTGTAAGATTGAGTCCCACATAGGGCTCCATGTTGGGCATGGAGCCTGCTTAAGATTCTCTCTCTCCCTCTGCCCCTCCCCCACCTCTCTCTCTCCCTCTCTAAAAAAAAAAAAAAGAGAGCCATCTAGCTACTTGATTAATCTTTTAAGAATAGATAGTAATTTAACCATGCAACACACAAATACATGATGCTGTGTGCTCAGAGAGAAACTAAGAAACTGGCATTTTCCCTTCTATGGGTTTTGGTAATACCATCTGGTACCCCAGAAGGAACAGTCCGCAAAAATTGTCTACAGTGTGTAGCCATCTGGTACCTACTAATAGAACAACTGGGTAGCATGCCCATTTTAGGAGTGTACTCACAGAAAAGTGTCCAGGAAATTCAGAGGACTGTGATTTACAACCATGGTAGTATATAATTCTTTTTGGGTATTATCCTTGGCTGATGGCTCTGTACAAGCCTCACATGAGAATGAGGGAAAATTTGTGGCAAAACTGAGTGACTAGATTAGAAAAGAAGACTCTGCCTTACCTTGACTTCCTGTTTCATAAAATGTAAGAATTGAAAAAATATTATGAAGATAGTGATAAATGTGTAATATTTGTGCAACAATTCATCTAACTCAGTTACACAAATTTATTAGTAGAATGTGAATCTTATCTTTATGCTGCAAATGACCTTATTTGTCATTTGCAGCAATGAAGAATCCCTATTAAGACTAATCTTTTACAACTTTTTGTTTCTGTACACTTAATAATTTATTTGATTTCATGTTGGTGAATTACTTTTCCATAGTGCTTTCCCCCTCCCCCCAAATATTTGGATTAGAAAATGGAAGAATACCAACAATTTACAACTATACACCAGTGATCACTTCAATTTTCAATCATTAGCTTAAGTCAAATTCTCATAGGAATTGGAAAATAAATCCCAGGACTCATCCAGGTAAAATCACTTTTAAAGTTTTGTTTTCAAATTTCAGTCCACTTTCCTGAGTAAAAGTGTATATGAATGATAGGAAAAGGAGAGAGAATAAAGATGTAATGGCTACAAAACAAAACTAACCAAGCTTTAGTAACTTGATAAATAATGTTGAAATACCTTTATTTTTGTGTCTCTGGTCAAAACTATTACTAAAACTAAGATTCTTCTAAAAACCAAACAAAAATCTTTCAGAAATTAGGCATTATGCATTTCATAGATAAACTGCTAAAAATTAAATACAAATTTCCCCCAGAGTTTTATCAGTTTGGAAATATTTCTCAAATGCTGTTTTTAAATTTCATGTACATTTTTGCACTGTAGCCATTATATCTTATCCATTCTTCACAGAATATGTCAGTTTCAGGAATATGTTTTTCCAACTGAGGAATTTTGAGGCAACAGAATGCAGTTATCTTGAAATGCACACCTGTTAGGCAGCCAAAAGGCTGTATGTATTATATAACCCCCTCAAATCACAAACTGTCTGAGGCATTTTTCTCTGATAAAGAAGACACACTGAATGAGGTATCATCAGGCTCCAGTGAGGCATGATTGAAATCCATCTCTTCTAATTCAGGAGGTAAATCTGACAGCAGCGCCTGAGTCAGAAAAATCAATTTTTTAGAATTAGTATGTGGACAGGTTTTTTTTCCAACTTTATGGTAATAGTTGTTCTCTCTTGTCAATTTATTTTCATGGACTTAAAGAATGAAACATTTCTCTCCAGGACCTTATATAATAGCTTACATAAAAGAAAAATTCTTCATACACTATTAAGGAAGTAACAAAATACTAGATCTTGAGAGTGTGGATTATGTAGAGTCAAACCCTAGGCAAATGGGAAATCAGGAGGGAAAGGAACAGCTATTCTGAACCAAGTGCTTTGAAGTATTTGAGAAAAATGATGATCATACTAGTTTTTAAGTGTTCACTGATCACTGCTAAAGGGCTTTACAACTATATTCCTTATTAAAATGCTCCTGCCCACTTATGGTGTCCTTTAGAGAAAAACACATTTCACAAGACTATTTTGAACTTCAGTGAGAGAAAGAACTTATCAATTAGGGAAAAAGCTCAGTTATTCTACTTTAGACTAAACATTAACAACTTGAAAATTCTAAGTAACTTTATTTCTTTTCTTAGACTATGCCCATATCTATAGATGGCCGAGCACCCACCAGGGCACAGTTGAACAGTGAATCTAGCTGTGAAATTATGTATCTAGGGGGCTGCTCATTTCTCTGTTGGAGTAAATAGGATAAGCTAAGAGTTATGAACTAAGCTTTGCCATGGAAAAATTGTTTCATCTGGAATTGTAGAACATGCATCCATACAAGAGAAATAAATGATTAATAAAGTTTTATGTGGCTGACAATCCTGATGCCCACTTGACCATAAAAAATACTGTGAACTAAATGATTGATTTGATGCTTCCAATATTAAAAATAATGTATCATATCTGGGCATTTTTAGACAGAATTACTTGTAGTGTGGGCTTTGGGTGCAGTGGTAAATAAGGGCCAAAGGAACGGGGATAAATGCAAGCTTGTCACTACTGAATTAAGGAACAGAAAGACAGGGCATGTTAGAACTTATGAAATGTGTTGTTGAAATAAGACAGTATTTTATTCTCTTTATTAAAATAAATGACATCTGTACATTTGTCTTATGGCAGAGAGACAAGATTAGAAACTTCCTTTTTGTCAATCTGCATAAGGAAAGACTAACTCCTGTCTGATGCAAAAGTTATTTATTTTATACTATTAAATAACTCAAGAACTTCTTGCTGAAATTTGGAGAATTTACAAAGCAGTCATCTACTGGTTCTATATGCTTTCTAAGGTATTAGGTTGCAGTGATAGGACACAGAGCCATTTTCTTCTGGAATAGTTGTTTATCACTAATCCAGTCAAGGTGAAACAGAGCCTTTGCTGATATTGGCTGATCATAGTTTATGAGAAATACATCCCTGGATTTAGGTCACTTTGCAACTGTGAAAAAGCCATACTAAAGAAGGCAAAGTCCTCCAACTCACATTCATTGAACATGTGCTTAGAGTATTAGAAAGTCAAGTAAATGAACAGAATTAATGACATTATAAATTCTAGTGGGGATACCTTCAAGTCAAAAGAGCATTATTTATTTTTTTTGTAATTGCATTTCATGTAGCTGACTGACTATATATAAGGCAACATAAGGCACTACTAATGCATGAGGTCCACTTCAAAAATTTTTTAAATATCTTACTGGATTGCCACATTGGCACACTGAACAAATCTATGGATTATGACAATTGCTAGAGTTGCCTTTTACATAGATACTAAAGTAAACACATAACTTCCTTTTTTACTATAGGTTCTTCATCAGTCTATCTTCAGAGACTGATCGAGTGCCACTATTATCAAAAGATGAAAGCAATTCCCAAATATACCATCTGTCTTTATAACACTTATTCTAAGCCCTGGGGTATGAATGCCAAGTTCCATAATGTTAATCATTCTTATCCTCCTTGCAAAGTGAAGAAATTTAAGTTCAAGAAAAGCAATGGACCTGGATGGGATCACACAGTGAATTATCAGGGGAAGAAAAACACTAACTAATTATAGTACAGTGCTGGCAACACTATTTTTATTTAAAAATGGCTATTAATTAAAAAAAACTTTGGGTAATCTAATATTTCAATCAGAGAGTGTCATATATTTTTTAAAGCCTGGACTGCTCCATTGGGGAAAAATATGCTGTGAACCACTCATGTCACTCAGCTTACCCAAACCAAAATTAATGGGAAAAAATTAAGATTTTTTAAAATAAGAAATCAATGACATAATTATTTTCTTTTATTAGGTAGAATAAAAATTGCTTTATTCTATAAATAAACCTCTAAGTATCTCATAATGTGAAGATTAGTAACTTAAGAGTTATCACCTTAATAATTTTTGTAAACTACTATCAGTGTCTTCTATATTTAGACATCTATTATACCTGATCTCAACTATAAAAATTAGTAGTTTCTATTTGGGTGCTGATTATATGGGCTATGAATTTCAGTACAATTTTTGTATGATTTTCTCCTTTTTTATGGCCAATGTTTTGTCATATCTTAGTTCATCAGTCTTCTATCAGAGGAAATGTATAAACAGGAGAAAAGTAAAATATACAATAGTTACTTTTCTTATTTGTTAGTGGTCTTAGGGAAAGAACCAAGCCAAGGGATGAGGTCAGAATTAGAAAACAAAATGCAGTCTGTGTGCTGTTCCTAGATATCAAGACACATAGACAGTTGTTGCTAGTTACCTGGCCATGTAACTCTGAACTCAAAACCATGCTATAACTTTTGGGACCAGGACCACACTCCAAGTTATTTCTATGGTCGAACCTAATTTTTTTACAGTTATTTAAAATTTACAGTACCCTTGGAACCATGTTTAAGACTGCCACTTTATTCACTTAAAATTAATAGTTTACATTCCTAAAAAGCAAACACACTTTCAATATGCCATGGAATATGAATAACTCACATAATACAGCAACATGCTTAAATAAAGCTGGCAAAGCTAACTGAAGACTACTGTCTTGGAATGTCTGTATGTGTGAGGCATGGGAAGAGCAAACTTTAGAAAATTGGACACATACTGTACATGCTGGTTTGAATCTTATGAGTAAATTCTTTTCTTTTAAAAGAGAATTGTGGGATGCTAAGACTCTTCTTTTTCCTTGGAGATATCTGGGACTAGCTACATATGAGTAGTCTTGCTTGGACATGAGGGATGAATTTTTGTACAGTATGCTTGAGATTCCTTGCTGAATAAAAACCTACAAGAATGCTTCCAAATTAATTGTTACCTGTGTGACATGTTATTCACTGAATGTCTCAAGAAATCGACACAATAGTATACAACTCAGAAGCGAATTTGGTATCACTTAGTATTGAATGTAACATTAATAAAAATGAGACAGAACATGTAATTTGGGAGGAATTTGTAAATAAAAAATCCATAGTGACAAACAAAAGACAGCTTTGGGGTAAAGGAACCAAACATTCTAGTTAAATTGGGAAAAGTAAATGATGCACTGTGGTCACAAAGAATTTCACAAAGTAACTTCATATTTCTTTGTGATAAGCAACATATTTCGAAATAGAAGGTATTCAAATATTTGTGAAATCTAGTGGGGTCTGGAAGGTAACTGAAATCCAGAAGAGAGGCAAATGCCTCACCTCTTTTTTTTTTTTTTGAGTTCCAATAAAACTTTATTTACAAAAACACACATCAAGTTGGATTTGGCCCATAAGCCATAGTTCCCTGAACTCTGCACCAGAATATTTTATTCACAAAGGATTCCAAAATGTGTGCCTCTCCAGTTAGGGTAGCCCAGGTTCTACAAAAACTGAGAATTTCTTTAAAATTCATTTTTAAAATTATTTTCCCTACTTAAGTCTAGCCTGAAATTAACAAAGTATGTTAATCAGTTATTTTGATTTTCCACTAATGCAGCACACAAATATCTGAATATCTGTTCTTAAAAATACTGTGCAAAAAAGGTTATAAAGTAACAAATCCTTCCTTGAGGACAGGCAGGAATGAAGTATAAAAATAAAAAAAACATTAAGAACTCAAGTGTGACATGTCATTCACCATGATACATTACAGCTTACTATTCTCTTCTGGCACCTACCTGCTGTTGTTCCTTATCATCAGCTTTCATAGCTAGTATCAAGCTTCTGACAAATGTCTTAAGTTTAAAGTATTTTTGTTTTTGAATCTCTAGCTCATTTTCAATGAATCTGACTTCTTCATTCTGAAGGAGAAAAGATCAAACAGTACAGTTACCCTATGCAAACCTAGGACTATACATGTTTGATGCACAATAAAATTCTAAAAAGCAATCAAATTAGGACAATAAAGAAGATGTGGTACATATACACAATGGATTATTATTACTCAGCCATCAGAAAGGATGAATACCCACCATTTGCATCGGCATGGATAGAACTGGAGGGGATTATGCTAAGTAAAATAAGTCAAGCAGAGAAAGACAATTATCATATGGTTTCACTCATATGTGGAACATAAGGAGTAGAGTGGAGGACCACAGGGGAAGGGAGGGAAAACTGAATGGGAAGAAATCAGAGAGGAAACAAACCATAAGAGACTCTGGACTCCAGGAAAAAAACTGAGGGTTACAGAAGGGAGGGGGTGGGGGGATGGGGTGGCCGAGTGATGGGTATTAAGGAAGGCACGTGTTTTGATGAGCACTGGGTGTTATAAGCAACTAATGAATCGTTGAACACTACAAAAAAAAAAAAAAAAAAGATAACATTTTGGCATAAGGAATATAAAACACAGAAGAAAATTACCCTGTTAGTCAAAGGCTACCTTTTAAGCAAATCACCAACTGAAAATAATTTGCAAGGCCAAAAATATAATCACATAAATTCCAGTAAGAGAAACTCAAGAAACAGTTTCCTTTTGGAAAGAATCTTCTAAATGCTAATTAAAACTAATTAGCATTTAGATTAGGGTTAAGAATAGACAAAGCCCAATTAACCCCAATTTAGAGCAATAGCAGATGCAGTAATGCTGAATGTACCATTCACAAAGCCAAATACTGAGAACTAAAAAGGTTATTTTGTACCAAGGAGGGACTAAATTATTACTCTCTTAAGTAGTTTTTTGAGCTCCCTGCCTTTATGTAGGAGTCTGTTATTCAGAAAATATCTCCTAATGTGCCACTGTGTACCACTGATTTGAGACACAGTCTCTTTTCACTATTTTTGTTAGTTTGGTAGAAAAAGAACAATATCCTAAGATTTGGGGGGATTTTAATGCCAGGTCTACTGATAGCTGTGTAAATTTGGGCAGGCCAATCAAGCTCTCTATTTACTCATCAGTGAAATGGATATAATACTAGTAATCTTTAGCAATTCTAGGTTTGAGGGTTATAAGGCTCAAATAAGATAATGGTCACAAAAGTGTTCTGAATAGATTTACTATTAAAGCTACAGTAATCAAGAAGTTATAGTATTGACAAAGGGTGGACATATAGATCAATGGAACAGAAAAGAGTCCAGAATAAGATAGATGATAGATAGATAGATGATAGAGAGATAGATAGACAGATAGATAGATAGATAGATGATAGATGATAGTTGATTTTCTTAAAATTTGCTGAGGTAATTCAATAGACAAAGAAAAAGTAATCTTCCAAAAAATAGTGGTTGAACAAATGTAAATCCATATTAAAAAAGATAATCAACTCTTACATCATATACAAAATTTAGCAAGAAATTTATAAAACCTAAAACCATAAAACTAGAGGAAAACAGGAGAAATTTTTTGTGTCCTTGGGTTAGGCTATTTCTCAACAGGCACAAAAAGCATGAAACTTAAAAGACTTCATTAAAATTAAAACAAAAAAAATCTTTGCTCTTCAAAAGACACTTTTAAGAAAATAAAAACATGAGCTACATATTGGGAGAATAATTACAAATCACATATCTGATAAAATACTTGTATTCACAATACATAAAGAATGCTTACAACACATTTTTAGGACCACCAACAGAACAAAAACAGGAAAAATATTTGAACACACCCTTCATCAAAGAAGACATGTGAATGACCAATAAATATGTGAAAAAATGCTTAATATCATTTGTCATTAAGGAAATGCAAATTAAACCCCCAGGAGATATTACCACTAACATACTACAATATCCAAAGTTAAAAAGACTGACAATAGCTAGTGCTGGTGAGAATGTGGAGCAATTAGAAGTCTTACACATTGCTGATGGGATTATAAAACAGTACAGACACTTTGGAAAATGTTTTGGCAGTTTCTTATAAAATCAAACATAACAATCTTTCTTACCATCTGACTCAGCAATCTTACTCTTAAGTATTTACCCAAGAGAAATGAAAACATGTGTCTACAAAAAGACATACATGAATATTCATAGCAACTTTATTCATAATAGCCCAAAACTAAAAACCACACAAATGTTCATCAGCAGATAAATAAACAAATTTTGGTCTTGTTTACACAACTATGTCCACTTGTCAAAACTCATCTAACTATATAAAGAGTTGAACTTTATTGTATGGAAATTATATATAAAAATTTTGATTTAAATTGTTAGCTAGCCCTCTTGCAAAAAAAAAAAAAAAAACCCATAAAAACGTTAAAAATAAGCTATGAGTATTCTCTGTAGCTGGAGAACTGGTCTCAAAAAGCATAGCAGGACCTTTAACAGTATATGTTCAAAGAGCTGCATAAGAGACATTAAAATTAGTTAATTCTATGGTAGTTCTTATTGTTTCAATTGAGAGGATACAGTTATATTAATCACATTCAATCTGTGAACTGCATCAATTATTTTATCAGCTCAGTTTAGAACTTATTTTACCTAATAAAACTGTTTCCTTTTCAGACCATTTAATATCAAATGCATCATCTGCAAATGATTATTTAAGCTAAATTCCTTATCCACAGGCACCCTGCAGCAATTTAAATTACAAGTAAGCATTATAATAAAATTTAACATGCTTCTGCCATATTATGTTTGACTAACTCTAAATTTGTTTTTTTAGTGTTCACTGTCAGAGCAGTAGTATTAGTAAAGTGCTGACCCAGAAGTCTTTTCAAATACAAGAATTGTAGTGTCTCCTTTGAATGCATAGTCTTAATGAGCTGCACTCACAGTCCAGTAGAAAACATTTTTAAAATATTAACTTACATTTCCAGAAATCACAAATCATCTTTTGGTATACAGATCTCTATTTTCTCATGCAAATATTTCTTCTACTCAGTATTTATGCAATGTTTGAAAAACATAAACAGCTTTAAGATAATTTAATAATCCAAGTATTTTCTTCTTGGAGCTTCTTTGTGCAAGCCTGTGAAACACTTCCTAGATTACAGTCAGAAGTTTATGTATATGTTAGAGATTTTCCTAAGTAAGTGTTGTGTTTGTGAGAGGAACTAGTAAGATAACATCAGTCACTGAATTGCACAAAACAAGATCTAGCTCAATTTTCTTGTTACAATCTCCCCTACATTCCTAGTAAGCTTTGTCAATTCTTCTCCAAGGTGATTGTAGGGAGCATTCAAGGCTTCATGTGGACTGGAGCTCTGATATCTGAGCAGGTAATCAATGGCTGCCCAAACTGAGGTGTTATTTTATGATATAGCTACTCATAACTCAGGGATTGAGCTCACCAACTTGTCTCATAAGTATTTTGGGTTAGTCAAAACTCCTAGCAATGTCGATTTCTAGCAATATATATCAATCAGAAAACCCACTATGCACAAACTGAGTATTGCATACTTATAATTATCAAATGCACATAAGAAACCATTCTTTCTTTTTTTTTTTTTTTAAAGATTTTATTTATTTATTTGACAGAGAGAGAGCACAAGTAGGCAGAGTGACAGGCAGATGGAGAGGGAGAAACAGGCTCTCCGCTGAGCAGGGAGCCAGATGTGGGGCTCGATCCCAAGACCCCAGGATCATGACCTGAGCCGAAAGCAGCCGCTTAACGGACTGAGCCACCCAGGCGCCCCAAGAAACCATTCTTTCATTTTGTTACAATGAATCCTAAGAATGAGAGACTATTTAATTCAATGTGGGAGAAAAGTTATAGTGATCCAGCTTCTAATCTTAATTGATTTTATATAAATGAGCATTTGCATACTACTATTCAAAGTTTTTCCAAGGATAAGTAAACTAACTTCACTCATGCTGGAACTAGATACTGGAAACCTATGTGTTGGAAACTAGACCAGGTAACACATAGATGAATAAGATAAATCTCTGCTTTCAAGAAGCTTATGATGAATATACTTAAGAAACCAACAAAGTGATTTTGATCCCAAAACAAGGAACACTAGCATGTGTATGCAAGAAAGAGAACAAAACTGTTCTCTGAAAAAAGATTGAATTTCAAAACTGAGAAGCTGTTTTAAGTCAACATCCTGAAATCAGCAATGAGAACTGGTATATGAGGTTTGATTTACCCTTAATTTCTATTTTTTTTTTTTTCTGGGAGAAAATAGTTTTCAATCTAACTAATCTCCAACAAATCAATAAGGAAAAGATATTAACACATTAGAAAATTATGCAAAATACTTGAAAAGTTACTTCACAAAGATTATACAAAAAGCCAGTATCATAATAAAAAATTTAGGTGTATTAATTACCAGGAAAATGAAAATTAAAACCACAATACAATAATATTTCACATGAACCAGAAAGGCTAACATGCAAAAATCAGACAGTACTACTCAAGGAGAGTAATAAAATTCCCATTCACTGATGTTGGAAGTATAAAATTGGGAATTCCATTAAAGTTGAACATTTTTACATATTTCCCTTATGATCCAGCAATTTCATATGCATATGTGTGGAAATGTATATATATTTACATGTATATATGTTGTATATGATATTACTGTTTTCTACACAATTCTTATTATTAAAGTAAAATTGACATACAATGTTATATTGGTTTCAGGTATACAAAATATTGATTTGACAAGTTTTTCAATGCTCATGACAATAAGTGTAGTCACCATACAATGTTACTACAATATTATTGAATATTCCCTATGTTGTACTTCTGTACTCTGCAACTTATTTATTGTATAATTGGAAGTTTGTACCTCTTAATTCCTTTCATCTATTTTGCTCATTCCCCCACCCACCTCCCCTCTGGCAACCACCACTTTGTTCTCTGTATTTAAGTGTCTCTTTATTTTATTTGTTCATTTGTTTTTTTTTCCTAAATTCCGTGTATAAGTGAAGCCATATGGTATTCAACTTTCTCTGCTGGATTCATTTCAATCAGTGTGATAGCCTCTAGGTCCATTCATGTGGTTGCAAGTGGCAAAATCTTACTCTTTTTTTATGGCAAAGTAATACACATACACCACAAACACATAAACACAAACACACACAAAAATTATTTCTTCTTTACCCATTCACCTATCCATGGACAGTTTGGAAGACTGTATGTTTCGAGGAACTTATTCATTTCTCTAGGTTGTCAGATTTGTTGGCATATAATTTTTCATAATATTCTCTCTTAATTCTTCATATTTCTGTGGTGTCACTTGCTATTTCTCCCACCTCATTTTATTTATTTGAGTCATCTCTCTTTTTTCTTGATGAGTCTGGATAGAGGTTTATCAATTTTAACTTTTCAAAGAACCAGCTCTTGGTATCATTGATCTTCTCTATTATATTTTTTAGTCTCTATTTTATTTATTCTTGCTCTAATATTTATTATTTCCTTCCTTCTATCAGCTTCAGACTTTGTTCTTCTTTTTCTGGTTACTTTAGTTATAAGGCTTGGTTGTTTATTTGAGATTTTTCTTGTTTCTTGAGGTAGGCCTGTATTGCTATATAAACTTCACTCTTAAAACTGCTTTTGCTGCATCTTAGAGATTTTGGACTGTTGTGTTTTTATTTTCATTTGTCTCTGTTTATTTTTTAATTACCTTTGATTTCTTCATTGACCCATTGGTTGCTCAGTAGCATGTTGTTTAGCCTCCATGTGCTTGTGTTTTTTCCAGTTTTTTTCCCCTGTGATTGATTTCTAGTTTCATACCATTGTTGTTAATATCATGCTTGATATTATTTTAATCCTTTAAAATTTATTAAGACTTCTTTTATGGCCTAATATATGACCTATCCTGGAGAATGTGCCATGCACACTTGAAAAGATTGTGTGTTCCTCTGCTTTTGTATAGAATGTTCTGGAAATGACCATCAGGTTTATCTGGAGTACATGCCATTCAAAGCCAGTTTCCTTGTTGATTTTCTGTCTGGATGATCTATCTATTGATGCAAGTGGGGTGTTAAAGTCCTCTGCTATTGTTGTATCACTGTCAATTTCTCCTTTTATGTCTGTTAATATTTGCTTTATGTATTTTGGTGCTATGTTGGGTGCATAAATATTTACAATAGTTATACCCTCTTGTTGGATTGTCCCCTTTATCATTATGTACTGTCCATTGTCTTTTGTTACAGTCTTTGTTTTAAAGCCTATTTTGTCTGATATAAGTAGGGCTACCCCAGCTTTCTCTTTTGCTTCCATTGGCATGGTAAATGTTCTTCCATTCCTTCACTTTCAATCTGCATGTGCCTTTAGGTCTGAAGTAAGTGTCTTGTAGTCATCATATAGATGGATCTTGCTTTTTTATCCATTCGGTCACCCTATGCTTTTTGATTGGAGCATTTTGTCCATTTACCGTTAGAGTAAGTATTAATGGGTATGTACTTATTGCCATTTTAAAAAATTGTTTTCTGGTTGTTTTGGTAGTTCTCTGTTCCATTCTTCTCTTGTTTACTTCCTTTATGTTTTGATGGCTTTCTTTAGTGTTATATTTATTTTCCCTTCCCTTTACTTTTTGTTTGTTGTAATTTTTTGACTTGAGGTTACCATTGCATTCATATATTAAATTTTATATGTATAGCAGTCTATAATAAGTTGATGGTCGCTGAAGTTTGAACACATTCTAAAAGCACTAAATTGTTACTCCCTCCTCCACGTTTTATGTATATGATGTCATATTTTACATCTTATTTTGTGTATCCCTTAACTAATTATTTTAGGCACAATTGATTTTACTACTTTTGTGTTTTAACCTCCATACTGGCTTTATAAGTGACTAATCTTCTGCCTTTCACAAAATGTTTGTTTTTCCTGTGAAATTCTTTCCTTTCTTAATTTTCTTACTTCTAGTCATGGCCTTCTCTTTCCACTCAAAAAATTTCCTTTATCATTACTTGTAAAGTTGGTTTAGTGGTGATGAATTCCTTTAACTTCTTTTGTCTGGGAAACTCTTTCTCTCCCCTTCAATTCTGAATGATAATTTTGCTGGGTAGGTTATCTTAAATTGTATGTTTTTTTTTTTTTTTTTTTCCTTTTATCACTTTGAATATATCATGCCAATCCCTTCTGGCCCGCAGTGTTTCTGTTGAAAAATTAGCTGATAGCCTTATGGGGTTTCCCTTGTTTGTAACTGTTTTCTTTTGTTGCTTTTAAATTCTCTTTTCATCATTACATTTAGCCATTTTAATTATTATGTGTCTTGGTGTGGACCTCCTTGGGTTCATCTTGTTGGGGCTCTTTTTACTTCTTGCACTGGATTTCTGTTTCCTTCCCGAGGTTAGGGAATTTTCCAGCTATTATTTTTTTCAAATAAATTTTTTTGCCCCTTTCTCTCTCTCTTCTCCTTCTGGGATTTCTATAATGTGAATAGTATTATGCTTGATAGTGTTGCATTGCTTTATTAACCTATTCTCTTTCATTATTCCTTTTGCTTTTTGCTGTTCAGATTGGTTACTTCCCATTATCCTGTCTTCCAGATTGCTAATCCATTTTTCTGCATTCTCTAATCTGCTGTTGATTCCCTCTAATGTATTTTTCATGTCAGCTATTGAATTCTTCAGTTCTGACTCATTCTTTTATATTCTCTCTTTTTGGAGGTTCTCACAGGGTTTATCCACTCTTTTCTCAAGTCTAGTGAGTATCTTTATGACCATTACTTTGAACTCTTTATCAGGCATATTGCTTATCTTTGTTTCATTTTGCTCTTTTACTGTGATTTTGTCTTTCATTTGGGGTGTATTCCTCTGTCTCCTCTTTTGTCTAACTCTCTGTGTTTGTTTCTATGTATTAGGTAAGTCAGCTACATCTTCTGATCTTGAAAATGGTGGCCTTGTGTAGAAGAGGTCCTGTGGTACCCTATAGTGCAGTGTCCCCATGTCACCAGAACCAGGTGCCCCACAGGTGTCCCCTGTGTGGGCTGTATGTACCTTTCTCTTGTGGCTGAGCCATAGTTACCTTCAGCCCAGATATCTGCAATGGCCCACTTCACCCTCTGTGAACACACTTTTGAGAGTCCTGGCTGAGGTCTGGTAGGACTGGTTGGCGGGTGAGGCCATTATACATCCTAGCAGTGTGCTATTAGCCTCTCTGCCAAAACTGCACAGAAGTGCAGGGCTCAGTCCTATACATGCAGTTAAAAGGTCTAACTAAAGGAAATGTGGGTGCCTGGTGTGTGAGTTTGTTACCCCTTCCCCAGGACTGGAGTTACTTTGGAGTGGCACTGGTCTGGGCCTAAGCTGCATAACAGGTGTGGTAAGGCAGGAGCAGCTTTGGAAGTTGTGCCTACCATGGCAGGTAGGTTGGGTGTAGTTGGTCCACAGGGGAATTCCAGGGTAAAGCACTTGGTGCTGGCAAGGAAGATGGAGAGTATTAGAAATGGTTCTTTTAAGCCTCTGGCAATTTATACTGGAGGAGGGAAAGAAATATGTGACAGCTTGCACTTCCGTTCTTGTAGAAATTTGCAGATACTTGCACATGTTCTAAGATTACTCAATAAATCTCTTTCATGTATAACCCATTCACTTTTCAAACTGCTGTTTCTGTGCTGTGTCTTGGGCTCATTTATATTAGTAATATGCTGGCTCTTTAAGGGTAGGTTCTCGGTTTCCCATCAACCTCCAGCTTTCCTGGCATTAAACTTACTGATTTGTAAAGTTCCCAGAATTAAAGACTGCTGGTTTTCAAAGTCAGACATTATGAGGACTTGTCTTTCCCATTGTGTGTCTCCAGTGCCAACAGGGCCCTGTGTGGGGTCTGAGTCTCTCACTTTTCTATTGTTGTGATGTCCCACTTGTTTGTGTTTAGTCACACAGGGAGTTTGGTTCCCAACTGCATCTCTGCCCCTCTTACCCTTTTCAATGTGGCTTTCCCTCTAAGACTGGCTGTGGAATGTCTCTTCTGCTAATGTTCATGTTGTTTTCAGAGTTAGTTGCCTAGATGTAATGTTGCCTAGGTGTGTCTGTGGGAAGAAGTGAGCTCAGGAGTCTCCTAGTCTGCGACTGTCTCTCTTTTACTAATTTGTCCTGACTTTAGAACTAAGGCAATACAATTCACATATGAGGTGAAGTATTTTTAATAATGATTATGAAAAAATATATTTCTATATAGGTGCTAATTTTTTAGAGTTAAAGGAAATAAATCTATCTAGGATGGTGATGTGTTGTTAAAGACATTCCTGATAGGGTAGTTAAGGACTCCTTGTTCCCACAGCATTTACCACAGTGGAAAACACAGGATCATTAAATATCCTGTAGAGTTCAATTAAAATGTTAATTAGCATTTTTGGGATTGGATACTTTACCCTACCCTGGTCTTTAGCTCCAAACCTTCTCAAGTGGCACTCCAGAAGGGTAAGGTTCTGGAAAGTATCCTTTATTCTGAGCCCAACCCCCTTTGATCTTTTTGAGAGTGCTAAGTGGAGAATACTTAACAGCTGTGCGATCCAGTCCTCACCTCTGTAGTTTCCATAACGTGTGCCAAGTGGCACAGAGCCCTTTTAAACCTGAACTGGGCATTTAGAAATGTTTTATGACCATATAGGAGAGATTAGAATGATCTCTTGTAGTTCAGAAATAACAACCTTATAATTTTATTAGTTGGAAATACAGTTTAAATACAGGATTATACTGTGCTCTTTGAGCATTTATCAGATAAATTTCAAAAGATAATTGTCTTATGTTTACAATATTCAGTATTATAAAGTCTGACATGTTATAAACACTTAAGAAACAATCTGTTGAATGACATAACTTTCAATTATAGTGAAATTGAAAAGATTTTTGAGAAAATGACAGCTATTGTCTTTTCTGATTGTTATTTTCTGTTAACATTTTAAGATTATTAGTCTCTGCTTTGAACACTTAACGCTATTCCAAGAAAAGGGCTTTTGTGTATGGATAGAATGACTGTTTGGCCAAAATTTCAGAAGGCCCAAAGTTACCTAGTATGATAGGATATTGATTAACAAAGGATAACAATTACATATCTATGCAGAAAACAAATACTGATATAGACTGATAGCTCATGTCAAGATTTAATAAAATAAAGTTATGTATGCACACTCTCAAAGTAAGCCTTTCAGTTTAGGTACCAGTGACTTTAAGAAAAGATCATCTCTCTTTATATTCATTTGGTATTTGCTTTGGGAATTGTTTTTAAACTTCTAAAACAGGTTTCCTAAGAAATGGTCTTCAGAAGTTGCAACTGAAGATAAAATTAACAAGGGCCACTGAGAAAAAAAAAAAATCTCCCCTTTACCACCATTTAAAAATAAACATTAGCTTTAAAGCCACTGTCATAAATTTCACATTAACCACCACCATGTCCTGCCTCACCTTGATGTACACTATCAATACTTACTCCCATTCAGCAAGCTCGTTGCTTGAAACAATAACCACTAAACGAGCCAGAATTAAAGTGTCCATATCCTGACTGATATCCAAGTGCCTGAGAAAGTCAATAGGGAGGCCCACTTTAACTTATCAAATAAAACTGAAAGTGAAATAAGCTAGTACATAGGCACTGTAAAAGTCTGCCTCATTTAGTACCTTCTCTTAATGAATTCAGTATTTGAAATTACTTTCACCTTATAATCCAAGAGAGAATTCACTTGTTCAACTTCAGAATTACTTATCATGTCACTTTCTTCATCATCAATAATTTCTATTTTCTGTAACACAAGTAGAGAAATTTTCATAAATATATATCTGATCATCATCACTACACCCAGCAATGTATAGAACATAAACATTCAATGTTTAGTTTTAATGATGGGGTTATCTAGTCTAGGTTATCCAGAATAAACTCTGATAGCTGACTGGTTCTTCATTGTTATATCCAGTTTGTGTCTGAGCCACATTTAACTACTTTTAATTGATGACAGCTTATTAAATAGAAAATTATTATAATACTATTTAAAATAGAAAAAAATCTCTTTCACAATATTTCTGAAAAAATAGGCATTTGAATTCTGCTTAAATAGTGCCCTCCAGTGACAGGAAACTCACTTCCTGTGAGAGTAGTCTTTTTAATGCTAACCATAACTGCTTTGTTGCAAGGGTTTTTTTTGTTTGTTTGTTTGTTTTGTTTTTTAATTACCATGTACTTCCTTACAACTTTTAATGTAAAATATCAACATGTGACATGCATTCCAAAGTCAAATACAGTTTTTTAAGTCACTTATTTAATGCAGTCCATTAGCTAGACAATTGAAAGCAGACATTTATGGTGTAATAATAAAAATAAACTGGTGATTTTCTTCCTTCACTGGACAGTAAGAAGGGAGAGAGAGATAGAGAGAGATGTTAAACTGTCATTAGATTTAGAATTAAGGTGCAACATAGTTTGTACAGTATTTTGCACACAATAGGTACTAATTAAATATCTGTCAAAAGAGTGAACAAAACAGCTTACTGCTGATGTGAAGAATGACCAGTAAACTCCAACCATGGGAGTAAGGAAAGTTCTCTAATCATGGAACATAATTTTTTTAAAAAGCAAAACCAAAACCAAAATCAGTTCTAAATATTTGAGCACTGGTGTTGTATGGAAGTGTTGTATCACTATATTGTACACCCAAAACTAATATTATACTGTATGTTAATTCATTGGAATTTGAATAACAATTTTTAAAAAGTCCCAAACATACCTGGAATGATATGTTGCATGGAAGTGTTGAATCACTATATTGTACACCCAAAACTAATATTATACTGTATGTTAATTCATTGGAATTTTTTTATTATGTTATGATAATCACCATACATTACATCATTAGTTTTTGATGTAGTGTTCCATGATTCATTGTTTGCGTATAACACCCAGTGCTCCATTCAGTACGTGCCCTCTTTAATACCCATCACCAGGCTAACCCATCCCCCCGCCCCTCTCCCCTCTAGAACCTTCAGTTTGTTTCTCAGAGTCCATGGTCTCTCATGGTTCATCTCCCCCTCCGATTCCCCCTCTTCATTTTTCCCTTCCTGCTATCTTCTTTTTTTTTAAACATATAATGTATTATTGGAATTTGAATAACAATTTTTAAAAAGTCCCAAACATACCTGGAATGATCACACTTAGTACATTGCCTATGAGGATATGTAACCATAACAGGGTGTGTGACCTGTAGGTTTCTGAGTCAAGAGGATAGTTGCAATGAAATTGTTTTCTACTCCTTACTGGAGATGAATCTAATTTTTTTATTATTAAAATCACTATAAACTTGGGGTTTAATCATGTCAGTTTTCACCAGACCTGATTTGATACTTTTTAAAACATTTTTTAGATTCTCTGTTTGGATCAGTTCTGGGGAAAAGGAGATAAGTAATCCAGGGAAGAAAGCACCAAAGGCCACTCTATATAAATCAGCCTTAAATGTTTTGTGATTTGCCATTTATGAATAATTGGGGGTACTCAAAAGTTATAGGGAGAGGAGATGGGCCTTTGGAGGTTTGAAGTTCTATCTCTAAAAATGAATTGTTTTTTTCAAAAATTAGGTGCCTAAGTGACTTAGGTCATCCCATGCCATTATTTCATTTATTTCCAAATGTCTGCTGAGGGGAGATCCAATGCAGAGAAATTCAGACTAAAAATGAGCATGTGTTTACAGAAAAAAAAAAAAAGATTTTAATTTGTAAATAATTGTATATAACTTGTTTAGTATAATTCAAATCTAGAGCAGAGGAGATTATTATTTCATGGAATTTAAGAATATTAACACAACTAATTGTGGAAATAATTATTACTAGCTAATGAAAACATTACATCAAAATCAAAGTTTGTTTTCCTATATGCCTACTGAGTTGTGTTAGTAGGGTCAAACATCCATTGAAATCAGCACTGAAATCAATAAAATATAATCCTAAACTATATTCTGCATGTGGAAAATACTGTTATAAATTGTTGATGCTTAACAAATAAGAGCAAAACTGTATTTTATGTGTTCAACTTTTATTAAGGAGATGTGGCAGAATTATAGTGTCATATAAATAATGTTTGTAATGGAAGCCAGAGTAAATGAAGTTACACTTATTTTGTAACAGAAAAATCCATTATAGGGATTTTCTTTAAAGATTGCAATCAAGCAAAAATCACTGATTTGAAAGAAATAACAAAATGGCATTTGCCTTTATGTTTGACTTTAATACTATCTTGATTTCTGTATTACTTGATGGAATCGCTTCTCGGCCTTTTGGCTAAGATCAAGTGTTGTATTACTTGATGGAGTCAGGATACAAACAGATGCTGCTAAAACAGCTGCTTGGAGAACATTTCTATATACCAATAATGTTAACATTTTCACAAAGCCCAGTTTAATCCACATATAGTCTGTCTCTGCCTGTTATTCAGTCTTTTAATATTGTCTTTCCTCCATCAGTGCAATTTTTAAGAAGACTAAGAGAGTTTAATTCAACTAGAAAGAAGGAAATGTTCCAAACATAGAGATAGGTATGGTCTGAACAGAGAACTCTGAATCAGGACTCCTTAGATACAGTCCTAGAACTAACAAAGGTTTCTTTCTTGTACTCATGGCAGTCTAACCTCAGTCTTAATTCTTTCATATGTTAAATGAAAAGAAATCTGCCCTTTGCTAAATATGTTAAAGAAAAATAACATATGTATAAAATGTCTATATGTAGTAAGCATTAGATTTTTATATTTGCAAATCTCTTCAGTCAAAAAATTTGAGACACAAATGACAGTGCTTTAAATTTCATTTCTTAAATCCTCAAAGATATATAATTTCATGGGTGACAGCTTTGTTTTGGCTTCTGAAGTGGCGCAGGATTTAATTATGGTAACACCGATATTATTACCAACTGGAAACATATCCTTTAAATCCATCATGTAGGAAAGAATCTATCATGAAGAAAGAATTTCAAAATATACGTACCACATTATCTGCAGATACTGCATGATGGTCCTCCTCCTTATGAGCCCTTGCCTCATTTGGAACTTCACTGGACTCCTCTATGGGAAAAAAAAAAAAAAAAGGCTATGATTTCATTTTTCATTCCTCAAAACTTCATTGAGAATGCTTTTCTCAAGATCACGTAAATAATTCTTTATTTTAAAAAGACTGTGCGGCTCAGTCAGTTAAGCATCTGCCTTCAGCTCAGGTCATGATCCCAGGGTCCTAGGATTGAGCCTCGCATTGGTCTCCCTGCTTAGCGGGGAGCCTGCTTATCCCTCTTCCTCTGCTGCTTCCCCTGCTTGTGCTCTCTAGCTCTCTGTCAAATAAATAAGTAAAATTTTTAAAAATAAATAAATACACAAATGATAAAGTCACATCATATATGCTTTGATAAAGCAATTCTAACAATGCGTTCTAGGAAATAAGTGTGGATAGGTGCAAATACAGGGATAGTCATTACTGTGCTGTTTATAATTGGAAAAAAAATGGAAGCAGCTTATATGCTTAACAACAGAGGATTGTTTCATTTAGGACCTAATCCTTCAATAAATACTATAAAAATTAAGGACAAGAATAGTTGATAATAAGGGAAATATTCATCATCTATTGGAAAGTGAACAAATGAAGGTGACAAAATCTACTATGTAGGTACACTGTGATCTTAATTTTATTTTATTTATTTTTTAGAGAGAGAGTATGAGTGCAAATGGGGAAGGGGAAAGGGAGAAGGAGCGCGAGAGAGGGAGAGAATCTCAGGCAGACTCTGTACTAAGCATGGAGCCCACTTCAGGGCTAACCCTGAGATCATGACCTGATCCAAAACCAAGAGTTGGACGCTTAACTAACTGAGCCACCCAGACACCCCTATGATCTTCATTTTATAAAAGGAAAAAAGTGTATATTTTCATTTACAATGAAAAGACTGACATTATTTATACCAAAACATTGACATTATTATTTCTGGATGGAATTATAGGCAATTTTTTTTCCTTTTGTCTAATTTTACTTATTTTGATACTTCTTATTTTTTCAATTTTCTTATTTATATTTAAATATTTTTACAATGAATTTGTATTGCTGGTTGTAATAAGAGAAAAAATGATAAAATTTTTGAGTACATGATATAAAAGTATAAATATAGTACATTTCTAATTTTTTGAAAAGGTAAGTGTATGTGAACACACACAAATACACACACACACCTGCATATATGCAAAGAGAAAACACTGGCAAAAATATCCACCCACTCCTATTTTAAGAAGTGAGAGGTAGGATCACTGAAAGGATTATTTCAAAATTTTTCACTGTATTTTCATGTATTTTCTGTAATGAACATGTATTCTTTTTATGATCAAAAGGGAGACAAAACATAAGAGACTCTTAACTATAGGAAACACACTGGGGGTAGCTGGAGTGGAGGGGGGGATGGGGTAACTCGGTGATGGGCATTAAGGAGGGCACATGATGTGATGAGCACTCGCTGTTATATGCAACTGATGAATCACTAAACTCTACCTCTGAAACTAATAATACAGTATATGTTAATTAATTGGTTTTGAATAAAATAAAAAATTCAATATTCTAAAAATGTGAAAAAATTAAACTAAGAAAAATAAATTCAGAGAAACAAGTCTATTAAAAACCTCTCTGTGTTGATCTAGGAAAAGTGGCTAGTTCACAGCATAGGCTGTCTACCAAATAAAGCCCTTAGATTACCTCTGCGTCTACTCCTTAGTAAAACAAGACAGTAATGTTTCTCCCTTCTTTAGGCATAGTCATGTCATTGACATTATTTAGATAAACATTAGTTGAAGTTCTCAGCCTCTTGGTAGCTCTGATGTTTTATTTCACCATAGAAAGCAGAACAAAGGGGTGCCTGGATGGCTCAGTCAGTTAAGTGTCTGCCTTCGGTTCAGGTCATGATCTCAGTGAGTCGGCTTCTCCCTCTCCCTCTGTGAGCTCTCTCACCACTCTCTCAAATAAATAAATAAAAATCTTAAGAAAAAAGAAACAGAACAAAAATATTTATCAGTCCTCCTAAGATTTTTCCAGATCTATTCCTTCCCATGGAAAGATATATAGAGGTGCCCAATATGAGCATGGAGCATTAACAGGAAAAGAAAAAGTGGCTGATTGAGGAACTCACATGAGGACATAGAGAATTAGGTTTAAGATATACAGCAAAACTTTACCAGAATTTTAATGCGAAGTCTACCATAAATTTAATTTATTTATTTATCAAGTTAGTGATTTTCAAGTTTTTATTTAAATTCCAGTTAGTTAAGATACAATGTAATATTAAGTTCAGGTGTATAATACAGTGATTCAACATTTCCATACAACACCTACTGCTTACCACAAGTGTACTCCTTAAACCCCATCATCTATTCCACCATCTTCCCCACCTCTCTACTTGTAACCATCAGTTTGTTCTCTATAGTTAAGAATCTGTTTCTTAGCTTGCCTCTTTCTAGTTTTTTATTCCCTTTGCTTATTTGTTTTGTTCCTTAAATTCCACATATGACTGATCATATGGTATTTGTCTTTCTCTGACTGACTTATTTTGCTTAGCATAATACTTTCTAGCTCCATCCATGTCATTGCAAATGGTAAAATTTCACTTTATTTTATGACTGAATAATAATCCATTGTATATGTATATACCACATCTTCTTTATCCATTTATCTATCAATAGATACTTGGGCTGCTTCCATAGTTTGGCTATTATAAATAATGTTGCAATAAATGTAGGGGTGCATGTGTCTTTTCAAATTAGTGTTTTTGTATTTTTTGGGTGAATACCTACTAGTGCCATTACTGGATTGTAGGGTAGTACAATTTTAATTTTTTTGAGAAACTCCCATACTGTTTTCCACAGTGGCTGATCAGTTTGCATTCCTACCAACAGTGCACAAGGTTCATTTTTCTTCATATCATTCCCAGGACTCGTTGTTTCTTGTGTTTTTTTATTTCAGCCATTCTGACAGGTGTGAGGTGATATCTCATTGTAGTTTTGACTTGCATTTCCCTGATGATGAGTGATGTTGAGCATCTTTTCATGTGTTTGTTGGCCATCTGTATGTCTTCCCTGGAAAAATGTCAATTCACCTCTTCTGCCCATTTTTAATTGGGTTATTCATTTTTTGGGTATTTATCTTCTGCCATTCCATAGGGTGCCTTTTAGTTTTGTTGATTGTTTCCTTCACTGTGCAGAAACTTTTTATTTTGATGTAGTCCCAATAATTTATTTTTGCTTTTGTTTCCCTTGCCTCAGGAGACATATCTAGAAAGAGGTTACTACAGCCAATGTCAAAGAAATTACTGCCTGTGTTCGCTTCTAGGATTTTTATGGTTTCAGGTCTCACATTTAGGTCTTTCATCCATTTTGAATTTATTTTGTGTATGTTGTGTTTTGCATGTAGTTGTCCACTTTTCCCACCATTTGTAGAAGAGACTTTTTCCCATTGGATATTCTTTCCTGCTTTGTCAAAGATTAATTGGCATATAGTTGTGGGTTCATTTCTGGGTTTTCTATTCTATTCTATTGGTCTATGTGTCTATTTCTGTGCCAATACAACACCATCTTGATCATTACAGCTTTGTAATATAGTCCAGAATTTGATGCCTCCAGCTTTGCTTTTCTTTTTCAGGATTTCTTTGGCTATAGTAATCTTTTGTAGTTCTATACAAATTTTAGGATTGTTTATTCTAGCTCTGTGAAAAATGTTGTTGGTATTTTGGTAAGGACTGCATTAAATATGTAGAGTGTTTGGGTTGTATAGACATTTTAACAATATATTTTCTTCAGTCTATGAGCATGGAATATTTCTTTGTGTCGTTTTCAATTTCTTACGTAAGTGTTCTATAGTTTTCAGAGAACAGATCTTTTACCTCTTTGGTTAGGTTTATTCCTAGGTATCTCATGGTTTTTGGTGCAATTGTACATAGGATTAATTCCTTGATTTCTTTTTCTGCTGCTTCTTTAATGGTGTATAGAAATGCAACAGAAACATGTCTTTCTCTGATTGACTTATTTCGCTCAGCATAATACCCTCCAGTTCCATCCACGTCGTTGCAAATGGCAAGATTTCATTCCTTTTGATGGCTGCATAATATTCCATTGTATATAAATACCACATCTTCTTTATCCATTCATCTGTCGATGGACATCTTGGCTCTTTCCATAGTTTAGCTATTGTGGACATTGCTGCTATAAACATCAGGGTGTACGTACCCTTTGGATCCTTACATTTGTATCTTTGGGGTAAATACCCAGTAGTGCAATTGCTGAAACAAACTGAGGGTTGCTGGAGTGGTGGGGGGTGGGAGAGATGGGGTGGCTGGGTGATAGACATTGGGGAGGGTATGTGCTATGGTGAGTGCTGTGAATTGTGTAAGACTCTTGAATCACAGACCTGTACCTCTGAAACAAATCATACATTATATGTTAAAAAAAGAAGAAGAGAGTAGGAAGGAAAAATGAAGGGGGGGAAATCGGAGGGGGAGATGAACCATGAGAGACTATGGACTCTGAGAAACAAACTGAGGGTTCTAGAGGGGTGGGGGTGGGGGATGGGTTAGCCTGGTGATGGGTATTAAAGAGGGCACATATTGAATGGAGCACTGGGTGTTATATGCAAACAATGAATCATGGAACACTACATCAAAAACTAATGATGTAATGTATGGTGATTAACATAACATAATAAAATTAAATTAAAAAAAAAGAAATGCAACAGATTTCTGTATGTTGATTTTGTGTCCTGCAACTTTACTGAATTCCTTTACCAGTTTTAGCAGTTTTTTGTTGGAGTCTTTTGGGTTTTCTATATAGAATATCATGTCATCTGCAAAGAGTCAAAGTGTGACTTCTTCCTTGCCAATTTGGATTCCTTTTATTTCTTTTGTTTTCTGATTGCTATGGCTAGGACTTCCAGCACTATGTTAAATAACAGTAGTGAAAGTGGACATCTCTATCTTGTTCCTAACTGTAGAGAAAAAGTTCTCAGTTTTTCCCATTGAGGATGGCATTAACTGTGGATTTCTCATATATGGTTTTTATTATGTTGAGGTATGCTCCCTCTCCACCTACTTTGTTGAGGGTTTTTATCATGAATGGGTGTTGTATTTTGTCAAATGCTTTTGTTACCTCTATTGAACACCATAAATTCAATTAATTTTTAAATAAAAAAATGATTCCTAGATGGATCAGACTTTATTCATTATTTAGACATTTCAATTCATAGGAATTTCAAGTCCTATGTAATCAGCAACTAAATTAAATGAAGGGGAGTTTAACAGGTTTAGCTGCAGAGCTGATATTGGTACTAATGCTGTCAGAATAGAGGTTACAGTGCTCATCAATAAGATCATTACTGGTATCATTCCTTTTAGGTTTGCCTTATATTTCTGTTCTTACTTTCTCATAACTATACACATTTCTGCTTTACTGGCAAAATATACATGCAGGGTTTGATTATTTTATTAGATGTAAATAAAAACTGTTTTGAAGATTTCTAAAATAAAAAGGTATGAAGTGATAGCTTCCACATTACTGCAAATTGGAAAGCTAAACACAGTCATTGTGTCTGCTTATTCCTCAGGAAAAGCAGCTCTGCAAATTGGAAAATAAATAAGTAAAATTATTATCAGCAAACTCTAGAGGGCACTCTGTATGGTAACCATACACTTAAACTGAGTAACCATGCAGAACTCTATTTTATATGCACACCCACGTAACAGATACAGTTGAAAAGAATCTTTGCTATAAAATTTAACATTACAGATGTTAATTGTTCTCATACTTTAAACAGTTTGATTCTCGGGATAGTAAAAACTCCTTAAAATTGCTCATCCATGCATATATTTTAGTAGACACAGAACTTTACATTAAAGAGCTGAGTCATCTATTACTTTTGCTAGAGTTTGCAGTTGTATGAGGGGTGAAGCCAGGTAGCTTTATCACATCTCCTTTCTCTTCACTTCCCCACAGAGAAAGGAAAAAGAAATGGGAAAAGCGAAAGTGAGAGATAGAAGGTGGAAGTTAGAGGTTAAGTTGGAAGCTTTGTATCAGGGAAGTACCTGTTCTCTCAGAAAGGAAGAAATGAAACTAAAACTGCTAAAAGATCAGCAACACTTTTTGGTGATTTTTGGCTAAACTTGCCTTTTACTGTATTTTAAAAATATAACACTTCTTTTAGCTTGTAGAGCTTTTTCTAGAAAAATTTAACACAATTTTTAATTGATTTTTACATGTAAAATATAAGTCCTTCTTTAAAGATATTTTTCTTTTTCTCAGACATTTAGAAGACTAATTTTCTTGAATCAACAGCTATATTATAAAGGACTGAATTTCAAGTTGTTAGATTTTTGAAATAGTATGGGCAGCTACTCTGATTATTTGGTCTCTATATCTCTCAGATGTAATTAATGGAAATCTCAAAGTAAACACACATTCAACTACATTTTCATAACTGAAAGAGAATATGGTTAGCATACCTTAAAGTTATGATATTAGTCTAGGCCACATGATACAATTCACTTAATCATCACAAAAGGATCACACAGTTAAATCAATCAGATTAGCATTCTCCATCAGCAAAATGAGGAAGAAAATAGTACAGAACTCATTGGAAATAGTACCAAAAAAGGCTCTTTTTGTATCTTTTATGCTTTTCTGTTCCAACTTCTGATAAGAATGAAAAGGTTATTATGCAGCTGTCAAAAATAAGCCACTGAGAGGAATTCTAGGCAATCTCACTTCCCATCAAGTGTTTTTTGATTCATATATTAAATTCTCTCTCTCCTTTTCTCATAGGTCTTGATTACTATGCCAGCTGTCTAGAGAACATACTATTAAATGCCAGTGTAGGAGCAGTGGTCCATTAGCAACCTTAAAATTAACTCATTTTTTTCCCATTAACTACTTATTTTTTTTAATTCCCTTTTAGATGGGGAAGTGGAAGTCATAGATTGAAACTCCCCTTTAGGGGTTTATGTAATTTACTTTAATCAGAATATTTCTTAATAGCTCTCCCACCTACCCAACCCATAGAAACACACAAATCCCCATTATCTTCCAATTAGCTGCCAGCCATCATTCTCTAAAAGTCCATTCATAAATCACTGAAAATATTCAAGTATTCCCAGGCACATACAATTTAGTAAATACTAATAGAAGACAAAAATGGTTTAATGGACCAATTAGATTATAAACAAGGGATTTGGAAATGATGCAATAGCCTTTCTTTTTTTCCTGCTTCACAGTTTTCCTGTACACTAAATTCTGTGTTATCATCTTCATCAATACCAACAGCAAATGTTGGTAAAGGCAGAGAGAGAGAGACAAAGGGAGGGAGGGAAGAGAGAGAGAGAGGGAGAGAGAGAGAGGAAACACTTGAATATTCACACAACTTTTTTAACACTGGTATTAAAATATATGGCCCTGGCAATGCTGAGAGCTTTTATATCCTTTCCATTACTCAACCTAGTGCAATCTGCTTGCCTCCACCTTGCAACACACATTGTTTTTTGAAAGAATCCTTTAAGCACCCAATTCAATGGGTTTTCATTCTTTTTTTAAAATTTTATTTTCATTTTCCTGCTTTATTAAGGTATAATTGGTGTAAACAAAGTGCACATAATTAATGTATACAATTTGGTGAGTTTGGACATATGAATACACTCATGTTACCATCACCACAATACAGATAATAAACATATCCATGACCTCCAAAAGTTTTCTTTTGTCCCTTTTTTTGTGTTAAGAACACAATATGATTTATCCTCTTAAAAAGCTTTTAAAGTCTATAACCCCTTATTGCCAACTATAGGAACTAACAGTTATATTACAGTTGTGTAATTGTAACTTTATACTCATTGAACAACTCCTCATATCCCTGTCCCTCATCCTCTTTTACCATTATATTGTCTACTTACATACCTTTGACCATTTTAGATGCCTCATATGAGAGAAATTTCTAGACATTTCTTTCTTCTGAAATTTCTCTTTCCTTGATTTTAGTAATAACATAACATTCTCATTCTCCTATATCTGAATATTCTTTTGATGGCTCCCTTTTCTCCTCTAGCTCCCAAATCTGGATATTTCTCAACACACAGCTCTTATACATCTTTCTTTCTTGTTTTCCATTTTCTCACTTAACTAAATATTCTATTTCTATGGTTAGACATTATTTTTTTTGGCCTCGATGTGGGTGGCTCCTATATTTCTTGTCATGTCTTAACTCCTCTTCTGAGTTTCAGACCCATATTATCCATGAGTCTCCTGAACAGCTCTACATGGATGTCCTGATGTCATCTAAAACTTAACACATGCAAAACTGAATTTATCTTTCCACACTTTATTATCCTTTTAATGCAGTGTCAATAAAAAAAATCTTAAAATGATTTTGGGGGAGAGAGATTGGCGAAAGGTATGACTAAGCAATTCTAAAGTTAATCTAGAAGAATCTGTGCTACAAGAGCTAAGAAGAGTAATCAGAGCACTACCAGATATTTAGATATTTTATAAAGCCACAGTTATAAACAATCAGATCAATGTAACATAATATGAAATCCAAAATATATATGTATACATATATGTGTGTATGTATATAATACTCGATAAAAAGCTACAATTAAACTCACTGGAAAAAAATGTTGGATTATTTAACAAATATTGTAAAGGCAACTGGTTAACCATTTGGAAAAATAAAATTAGGTATTTTCCTCACACATCTTAAAGTAAAATAAATTCTAGGCAGAATAAATGCCAAGTTGTAAAAATGAAACCATAACAATATAAGAAGCAAATATAGGGGTATGTTAACACAAATGTGATACAGTAAAGGACTTTGTAATCATGACACCAAAGTCAGAAATCATAAAGAAAAGGATTGATATATTTGGCAACAGAAATACTACAAGCAAAAGTTCTGACATCCATAATCAAATTTAAAAGGCAAAAATTAAACTGGAAAATATATTGTTAATATTCTGGTCAGTAAAATAAACAAAATGGGTCAGTACAAGAATCTTTCTCTTTCTCTCAGATACAAAAAGACTATATATTGTATAATTCCTTTTATATGAAATATTCAGAAAATACAAGTTTATATTGTCAGAGAGTAGATATGTGGTTGCCTGGGTTTGGATGTGGGAATGAGGGTTGATTACAAGCTCAAATAAATATTTTGAAGTGATGAAAATATTCTAAAGCTGTACTTTAGTGATGGTGATAATCCACAACTCTATAAAATTTACTAAAAATTATTGAATTCTACATTGACAGATGAATTTTATGATATGTAAATTAAACTCAATACAAGTGTTCATTGAAAAAGTACATGTTATTATTTTAATTTTCATTGCTCTCATGAGCAATGTTATAAAGATGATCCAGTCTATTTCCCTTAGTTTACAGATGCGGAACTAAAGCCCCATGAATTAAATGTTTTGCCTGAAGTCAAATAATCATCTAGTGGAAGATCTAGGACTTTCACCCAGGTTGCCTATTACCCTGGTGTTAATCATATTATACCATACCCTCTTTTATTACAAAACATTTATAATGTTCTAACCTAAATTGATTAGAATTTCAATAAAATAAAAAACAATTATACTTAATTATAATTATGGATTGTTACAATGACCAACATTTCTAAATGTGAGATATCATTATTGTGGTAGATAAGTGTTGTGATGACTCAGTGAGACTCTTTAGGGGGAGGCATTAAAAATAAAAAAGATAAGACAATGGGTGTTGTTGAGGATATAGAGGAAAGGAACTCTTGTACACCATTGGTCAGAATGCAAATTGGTACAGCCATTTTGGAAAACAGTATGGGGGTTCCTCAAAAACTTAAAGATAGAACTTCTTTGTAATCTGGTAATCCCTCTTCTGGATATATAAACAAAAGAAATAAAATTAGTACCTCAAAGAGATATTTGTGCTCCCACATTTCTTGCAGCATTACATAGAATAGCCAAAATATGGAAGCAACCTAAGTATCTGTTGACAGATAAATGGATAAAGAAATTGAGAAATATATATATATCTCCTATATATAGGAATATATAATATATGTAAATAAATATATATAAATATATAAAAACCTATATACATATATATAGGAATTTATTCCGTCTTAAATAAAGGAGATCCTGCCATTTGCAATGACATGGATGAACCTGGAAGACATTATGTTAGATGAAATTAGCCAGGCACAGAACTAAAAATACTGCATGATCTCACTTACATGTGGACTCTTAAAAAGTCAAATAGAAGCAGAGAACAGAATGATAGTTACCATGGTGGGGAGGTCAGGAAAATGGGGGAATTTAGTCAAAGGATACAAATTTGCAATTACATAGGATGGATAAGTCTAGAGATCTAATGTCCAGCATGATTATTACAGTTAACAATTCTATATAGCATACTAGCAATTTGCTAAGAGAGTAGATTTCAGGTGCTCTCACCATATACATAAACGGTAACTATGTGAGGAGATGGATATGTTAATTAGTTTTACTGTAGTAATCATTTCATTATGTGTGTGTATATATATAAAAATACAATCAAAATAAATCAATTTCTTTTCAAATGTTTAAACAAATATTTTGAAGACTTTAGATTTGAAATGCAATTAGCTGAAAAGCAAGTTAAAATCCATCAAATTTACAAAAGCTAGTATTAGAAAGTGCAGCATATGAAATACCTTGAGAGCTTCCTTCAGACAAACAGATGGATACTTCATCATTTCTTTCATTATCTTCTCCTACTTCAGGACCAGCTTCTTCTCTTGATGTGAGTGCAGACAAAGAACCAGACTCAGGCTGCTCAGAAAAATCAGCAGGGCCTCCTCTTGGAGGCGGAACTTCAATCCCCATTAAACGATATTTCCTTCTTCGATTCCCAATCCAAGTCTTATAAGAGAAATACAAAAGGAATTTTTGTAAACATAGAACTTTTAGCATTTCTGGCCATTAAAATAATAAATGGATGCTGCATAAAATATGATTAAAAATAAATAAGTACCTAAAATAATAAAATTTAATTATTAGTCAATATGCAAAAATTAAGATAATTATGCTTTTACTTTTAAATATATTATTAGCCGAAAGATGACATTTATCTAAATATTCAGACTTTAAAGCAACATGTAGTCCATCGCAGAACACTTTTTTTAGACTCCTTTTTCTTTTTTGAAATTGCTCATTTTATTGATTTAATATAGTATAATGTGTCAAAATATCCAATACAATGTTGAATAAAGGACTAATAAAAATTTATAAGCAGACGTTTATGCTTATGAAGCAAACATAATTCAAACAGGACAACCTTGAGAGGAAATTAAACAAAATATATTTAAATTTTTGGTAAATAATAATTAAATAACAATGTTAATTTTTTAAAAAGCGTTTCTCTTAAATGATTATGTCTTTTTTAATTAGTTAAAAATACATAAATTTCTGTTTTTGGTTTTGTTTTTGTTTTTCTGTAGAAATAACCCACCAAATCTTTCAAACAAAACACAAATTGATTCTTTTCCTAAAGGGACCAGACATGTAACTAGAGATCTTTATCCCATATCCAATCTTGCTTCCATGGTGAAAATGTAGCTTCTATTAACTTTGACTCTTTAATGGTTACTTGGGTATTTCAAGTATTCTAAAATTTCATTTCATTTGATTCAGAACCAATTTTTAAAATGTTTTATATTAAAATAGTTCTAGAGGCACAAAAGTTTCAAAGGTAGATCTCCTTCCCTCAGTTTTCTCCGATTTATGTTTTGCATAATTATATCGCAATAATTAAAACAAGAAATTGATATTGCACAGTATGTATGTACACTTCTATGTTCCTTTATCACACGATTCTTCTTCCTCTTTTATCTACCATTCCCAACCCCTGGGAACCATTAATCTGTTTTCCACTTCTATAATTGTGTCATTTCAAAAATGTTATATAAATGAAGTCATAAAGCATGTGACTTTTTTGAAGTTGGCTTTTTTTACTCAGTATAACTTTCTGAAGATTTTTCAAGTTGCATATATCAATTGTCCATTCCTTTTTATTGTTAAGTTGTATTCCATGATATTTATGTACTTTTTCCCCATTTATTTGCAGTGTTTGTCTACTCATTCATTCATTGAAGGGCACTTAGGTTGTTTTAATGTTGGAGGCCTTAAAGCTTCTATGAACAGTCAGTCATGAACAGGTTTTTGTGCAGATGTAAGTTTTCATTTCTCTAGAATAAAGGTTCAAGAATCCAAATGCTTGGATGTATGGTATTTATACATTTAGTTTTATAAAAAACTGTCAAATTGTTTCCAGAGAAATTGTACCATTTTACATTTTTACTGGCAATGTATGAAAAATCCAGTTTCCTGGCATTCTTGCCAGCATCTGGTATTCTCAATAATGAAAAAATTGGCTGTTCTCATTCATGCATGCAGTGATAGATCATTGAGTTCTTAATTTGATTTCCCAAAGGCTAGTTGTTGAAAATCTTTTCATGTGCTTATTTGCCATCCGTATACTCTCTTCAGTGAAATGTTTCTTCATGCATTTTGCTCATTTTCTAATTGACTCTTTAAAAATGTTGAGTTTTAAGAATTCTTTATATATTCTAGATATGAGTTATTGTCAGATATGTGGTTTTTAAATATTTTCTCCCAGTCTGTAGCTTTTATTTTCCTCATCTGCGTCTTTTGCAAAAAAAAAAAAAAAAAAAAAGGTTTTAATTTTTATGAAGTCTAAGCTATTGTTTCTTTTTTTTTATGGATTGTGCTTTTAGTGTCATTTCTAAAAATACTTCACCAAGCCCTAGGTCCTGAAGATTATCACCTATCTTTTCTTCTAAACTTTTTTATGGTTTTTATTTTTTACATTTAAATCTATGATCCATTTTGAATTCATTTTTTTATAAGGTGTGAGATTTAGATCAAAGTTCAGTTCTGTTCTCTATGGATATCAAAGAGTTCCAGAACCATTTTTTGAAAAGACTTTCTCCATTGAATTGCTTTTGCATCTTTGTCAAAAATCAACTAAGCTGTCCATGCTTGTGCAGGGCTATTTCTGGGTTCTTTAATATTTCACTGATCTCTAGATGTATCTTCCCATAAATTCCACATAGTCTTGATTACAGTAGCTACATAATAAGTCTTGAAATTAGGTAGGCGGATTTCTTCCACTTCATTCTTTTTTTTCCTAGAATTATTTTAACTATACAAGCATATTTCCTTTCCATATAAATCTTAGCATTTTCTGGTCTACATCAACTAAAAATTTTATTGAGACTTTTATAAGAATTATGTTAAACCTTCATATTAATCTTGGAGGAATTTACATTTTTACTATGTTGAGTCTGCCAATCCATGAACACAAATGTCTTCCCATTTATTTAAAACTTCTTTGATTTCTTTCATCAAAGTTTTATAATTTTCAGCATAAAAGCCCTATACATGTTTTGTTAGTTTTGTTAGATTTACAGTAATTGATTTTTTCAGTGATTGAAAATAATATTATATATTTAATTTCAGTTTCAATATGTTAATTTTTACTGTATAAACACACAAGTGGTTTTTGTATGTTGATCTTGTATCGAGAGACCTTGTTAGATTCACTTATTGGTTATGGGACTGTTTTTGTAGTTTCCTTAGGATTGCCAACACAGGCAATTGTATGTTACTTTTATTTCCTTTTCTTGTTTCATTGCATTAGCTAGAACTTCCAGTACAAATTGAATAAAGGTGGTCAAAGTGGACATCTTGTTTTGTTCTTGACCTTAGGGGAAAGCATTCTATATTTCACCATTAGTTGATGCTAACTGTAGGTTTGGGCACTTGTAGATTTGTTTTTTGGGGGCAATTTTTAAGGATGATTTCAATTTCTTTAATAGTTATTCAAATCATCTATTTCATATCGGGTGATTTGTGATATTTTGCACTTTTTCAGGAATTGATCCATCTCATCTAAATTGTCAAATTTGTCCACACAGAGTTGTTTGAAATAGTCTCTTTTATCCTTTTTCTGTCTGCAAAGTCTGTAGAAATATCCCCTCACTCATTCCTAATATTACTAATTTCTGTGTCTTCTTTCTTTTTTCTTTGTCATTCTTGCTAGATGTTTGTCAATTTCACTGAACTTTTCAATGTACTCACTTATTATTTTATCGATTTTCAAATTCTTATTTATTTTTACCTCCTGACCACCTTTACTCATTTCTCCCATCTTCCAACTCCCCCTCACCACTGCATCTGGCAAACACCAATCTGTTTTCTTTATCAATTAATAAGGGGGGGAAATCGGAGGGGGAGAAGAACCATGAGAGACGATGGACTCTGAAAAACAAACTGAGGGTTCTAGAGGGGAGGGGGGTGGGAGGATGGGTTAGCCTGGTGATGGGTATTGAGGAGGGCACGTTCTGCATGGAGCACTGGGTGTTATGCACAAACAATGAATCATGGAACACTATATCTAAAACTAATGATGTAATGTATGGGGATTAACATAACAATAAAAAAATTAAAAAGAAAAAAAACCCCCCCCCACACACACACACAACAGAAAAGGTTTTGATCAGAGTTCCAAGATGGCAGTGTAGTAGGGGGACCCTGAATTTGCCTCATCCTTGGAATACAACTAGATCAACCTCCAACTATTTTGAACAATCAGGAAGAGGACTGGAGGAGTATGGAAACATTATGCACAGTTGGAGTGAGAGAATTTGGCAGAAGCGGGGTTCAGAGCTCTGAATTGGGGGATTAGGAAACTGCATGGCTGGGAAGGGGAGGAAGCTGGGTTCACAGAGCAAAGTCAGGAAGAAGGAGAAAGTTGGAAAGAGTACAGTGGTTTATGAACACACAACAAACCATGGCGAGTGGATCCCTGAGGTGTTCAGGGAGAGATTGCTCCCCTTCCTAGAGGGCATTTGGAGGAGCATATTTGTCCTTTCCAAAGACAAAGGGACAGCAGGGGAGCCTTGAGAGGAGCTCAACAGCAGGGTCAGAGAGGAGCACAGAGGGGAGAAAACCTCTTAACTTTTCAGTGTGAACCCCAATAGGCTTAAACCTCTGTGCGTGTGCCAAAGAACTGCTGTTCTGGGACTGACTGAGCAGAGCACAGAGACTGGAGCAGAACATGGATAACCTGCCTGCCATTTTTGCTGTCTGCCACAATAGATTCAAGCTTCTGCAGTGGCTTTTCTGGGAAAAGGGGAGTAGGGGATGGAGTCAAGTGCAGATGGCTGATAACCTGGCTCTAGCTTTCTGCTGAGCGTTACAATAAACTCTAGCCTCTGCACACACACTGGGTGATAGGTTTTCAGGGACAGGATGGTTGTGGGCATGCCCTGAGCCTCCCCTCCCGGGGACAAGAGTAGGCACACACATCAACAGGCCCTTTAAAACTTTAAGATTTGAATCCCAGCCACTGGCCAGAGATAAAATACAGGAGATGTGTGGCTTTGGGTGTACCAATGACTCAGACACAGACAGGTTAGGGCAGGGAACTGAGGAGGTCCTGGGTCACAAGAGATTGCTTGCTTTTCTAAGAGGGCCTCCTGAGCAGCAGCTGCCAGGAACTCTGTTCCCCAGGGACAAGAGAATGAGGTGAGGCCACAGTCTACCTCCTATACAACCCTTCCCTCCTCCTGCCCACCAGCACAGACTCCAGAGAGAAACACAGTACCCCTAAGGAAGGCCACAGTCTCCTACACGAAACCCTGATCCCCTGACCTGGCAGGAGCATTTTTAGGAGGGCAAGTCAGATTGTGACCCAGAACAGCAGGCCTCTCCCTCAGAAGACCAACAAAAACCCCTGAATCTACCAAGTCTACTGATTAAAGGAAGCTCCAAAACCTCAGCTTCCAGCTTAACTTCACAAACAAATCAAAACATAACTACTTAAAGGACCAAACACTCCCCACTATAAGCAAGTAGGAACTCTGTAGAGGGAGGACCAGTAGGAAAGAGCAGCCAAAACACAACAGAAGAGTGTACACAGCATATACTGGAATCACTTCCTGAAGATATCGTTGTTGTTCTTGATATTATTATTGTGCTTCTGCTGTTTTTTTTCTTTTTGTTTTCTTTCTTTCTTTCCCTCTTTTTCTGACAAAATGACTGGAAGGAGAAATTCAAAAGAAAAGAAACAACCAGATTTAGTACTCCCTGCCACAGATTTAATCAATATGGATAAGTAAGATGCTAGAACTAGAATTCAGAACAACCATTATGAAGATACAAGCTGGGCTTGAAAAAAGCATAAAAGATGCTAAAGAATCTTTTACTGCAGATATAAAAGAACTAAAATCTTATCAGGCTGAAAGTAAAAATGCTTTCACTGAGATGCAGTAAAAATTGAGGCTTTAACTGCTAGGGTAAATGAGGCAGAAGAAAGAGTCAGTAAAACAGAAGACAAAATGATGGAGAGTAAGGAAACTGAGGAAAAGAGAGAAAAACAACTACTGGATCCAAGAGGGGAGGCTTTGAGACATTAGTGATACCATAAAGGGCAATAACATTACAATAATTGGGGTCCCAGAAGATGAGGAAAGAGAGAGAGAGGGGTCAAAAGGTTTATCTGAACAAATTATAGCTGACGATTTCCCTAATCTCAGGAAGGAAACAAGCATTCAATTCCAGGAGGCACAGAGAGCCCCCCTCAAAATCAATAAAAATAGGTCAGTACCCCGCATATAATAGTGAAGCTTGCAAATTTCAGAGATAAAGAGAAAATCTTGAAAGCAGCTCCAGACAAGAGGTCCTTAATCTACAAAGGTAGAAACATAAGGCTGGAAGCAGACGTGTCCCCAGAGACCTAGCAGGGCAAAAAGGACTGGCATGATATATTCAACATGCTAAATGAGAAAAATATGCGTCCAAAAATACTTTACCAGCAAAGGTGTCATTCAGAATGGAAAGACAGATAAAGAGCTTCCAGAGCAAACAGAAAATAAAAGAATTTGTGATCACTAAACCAACTCTGGAAGAAATATTAAAACAATCCTTTGAGTGAAGAGAGAGCCCAAAAGTAACAAAGACCAAAAAGGAGCAGAGACAATCTACAGAAACAGATATCTTACAGTTACTACAATGGCACCAAATTCATATCTTTCAATAATTACTCTGAATGTAAACAGACTAAAGGATCTAATCAAAAGATACAGGATATCAGATTGGATAAGATAAGAAAACCCATTGATATGCAGTCTACAAGAGACTCATTTTAGATACAAGGACACCTCCAGATTGTTTGTAAGGGGGTGGGAAACAATTTATCATGCTAAAGGACATAGAAAGGTAGGACAGAAAAGATGGTGGAGGAGTAGGGGACCATATTTCAACTGGTCCCCTGAATTTATCTGGATATCTACCAAACTATTCTGAACACACACGAAATCAGCCTGAGATATAAGAATATATACCTGGATATCTACAAACAGAATATCTCCGATGGCCTAAAGGTATGAAGCAAGGAGCGGTGGTTCTGCATGCAGATATCAGAAGATAAACAGAAGGGGGAGGGAACTGCCAAAAGCTGGTGCTGGGAAGGTGATATAACACCAGAGTGCAAAAGAGTTCTGTACTGGGCACCGGGCACAGACTCACAGACTGGTAGTGGCAGGGAAAAGACTTTAGTGCAACCCCCAAACAGGATCTAGGGGTGGCTTGTGGTTTTAGAAGCACAAAGGGCAGAGACATGCCTGGCCCTGGGTTCCACTGCTGGGAGTATTGCTATGGGTACACAACTGGGGAGGCTGCAGTTTTTAGCAGTGCAGACAGAAATGGAGACAGTATGGCCTGGAGAGCTCAGTGAAGAGCAGACTGCAATTTCTCCATTCTGAGACAGAGGTTTGGATGCGGTCATTTCTGCTCTGACTCTCGGAAGAGATGTGGAAAGCCACCATGGAAAGCCACCAGAAAACAAAAGCCCCCCCCCAAAAAAAAACGGTTTTCACTGAGCCCACCCCCCTACAGGGGGCAGAGTTGCCTGAGTAAAGCATGGCAGGCCCCTGCCCCAGAAGACAGGCTGGAAGAACAAGAGGCCAACAACACTAAGGTCCCTATAAAACAGGTGCATTTTGCTTGGGTCATGATTAATACTTTGGACTCTGTACATTCCCTAAACCACACCCCAACAGAATGACTAATAGGAGGAACACCCAACAAAGAATCAGAGACTGTGGCCTCTGCCATAGACCTAATGGATATGGATATAAGCAAGATGTCAGAAATAGACTTCAGAGTAACAATATGAAGTCAATATCTAGGCTTGAGAAAAATACTACCAACAATATAGAATCTCTAAAGGCAGAAATGAGATCTAATCAGGCCAAACTTAAAAATGCTATGAATGAAATGCAGTCTCAACTGGATACTCTGACTGCCAGGGTAAATGAGGCAGAAAAACGAATTAAGGAGCTAGAAGATAAGATGATAGAAAAGAAGGAAACTGAGGAGGCCTAGGAAAAACAGATTAAAGACCAAGAGATCAGACTGAGAAATTAATGATGCCATGAAATGTTCCAATGTCAGAATTATTGGGATCCCTGAGGGAGTGGAGAGAGAGAGAAGTCTAGAAGGTATATTTGAGCAAATCATAGCTGAGAACTTCCCTAATGTGGGGAAGGAAACAAACATTCATGTCCAAAAGGCAGAGAGGACCCCTCTCAAGATCAATGAGAACAGACCAAATGCCACAACATATAATAGTAAAATTCACAAATCTTAGATCCAAGGAAACAATCTTGAAAGTGGCTGAGGGAAGAGATTTCTTATGTACAGAGGGAGGAACATCAGAATAACTTCAGACCTGTCGACAGAGACCTGGCAAGCCAGAAGGGGATGGCAAAACATATTCAGGGCACTAAATGAGAAGAACATGGAGCCAAGGATACTATATCCAGCAAGGCTGTCATTCAGAATGGATGGAAAGACAGGGAGCTTCCAAGAGCAGCAGAAACTGAAGAATATGTGACCACCAAGCTGGCCCTGCAAGAAATATTAAGGGGGAGGGGGTCTATAAAAGAAGAAAGACCCCAAGAGTGATATAGAACAGAAATTTACAGAGACAATCTATAGAAACAAGGACTTCACAGGCAACATGAGACAATCAGAAATCAAAAAATAAAAGGCATTCAAAGTGGCAAAGAAGAAGTCAAACTCTCGCTTTTCACAAATAACATGATAGTTTATGTGGAAAACCCAAAGACTCCACCCCAAAATTCCTAGAACTCATACTGGAATTTAGCAATGTGCAGGCTATAAAATCAATGCACAGAAATCAGTTGCATTTCTATACACTAACAGACAGAAGAAAGAGAAATTAAGGAATCGATCCCATTTACAACTGCACCAAAAACCATAAAATACCTAGGAATAAACCTAACCGAAGAGGTAAAGGATTTCTACTCTAGAAACTACAGAACACTTATGAAAGAAATTGAGGAAGTCACCCAGAAATGGAAAAACATTCCATACTCATGGATTGGAAGAATAAATATTGTTAAAATGTCTATGCTACTCAGAGCAACCTACACATTCAAATCAATCCTTATCATAATACCATCAACATCTTTCACAGAGCTGGAACAAACAATCCTAAAATTTCTATGGAACCAAAAAATACCCCCAAATAGTCAGAGGAATGTTGAAAAAGAAAATCAAAGCTGGTGGCATCACAACGCCAGACTTAAAGCTATATTACAGAGTTATAATGATCAGGACAGTATGGTTCTGGCAAAAAACAAACAAACAAATAAAAAAAAAAAAAAAACAGACACATAGATCAATGATACAGAATAGAGAACCTAGAAATGGACCCTCACCTCTAGGGTCAACTAATTTTTGACATAGCAGGACAGAATATCTAATGGAAAAAGGACAGTAGCTTCAACAAATGGTGTTGGGAAAATTGTACATCCACATGTAGAAGAATGAAACTTGACCATTCACTTATACCATAAATAAAAATAAACTCAAAATAGATGAAAGACCTAAATCTGAGACAGGTATCCACCAAAATCCTAGAGAAGAACACAGGCAGCAACCTCTTTGATCTCAACTGCACCAACTTCTTGCAAAACACATCTCTAAAGGCTGGAAATAAAAGCAAAAATGAACTATGGGCACTTCATCTAGATTAAAACTTTTGCACAGCAAAGGAAATAGTAAAAAAAAAAAAAAAAAAAAAAAACAAAAAAAAAAAACTAAAAGGCAACCTACGAAATGGGAGAAAATATTTGCAAATGACATATCAGATAAAGGGCTAGTATCTAAGATCTATAAGGATCTTATCAAACTCAACACCTAAAATGCAAAGAACCAGTCAAGAAATGGGCCGAAGACAAGAAAAGACATTTCTCCAAAGAAGACATGCAAATAGGCAGCAGACACATGAAACAATGCTCCACATCACTCAGCATCAGGGAAATACAATCAAGACCACAATGAGATACCACCTCACACCAGTCAGAATGGCTAAAATTAACAAGTCAGGAAACAACAGATGTTGGCAAGGATATGGGGAAAAGGGAATACTCTTACACTGCTGGTGGGAATGCAAGCTGGTACAATTACTCTGGAAAACAGTCTGGAGGGTCCTCAAGACGTTAAAAATAGAGCTACCCTATGACCCAGCAATTGCACTGCTAGATATTTACCCCAAGATACAAATGTGTTTATCCCAAGGGGCACCTGCACTTCAATGTTCATACCAGCAATGCCCACAATAGCCAAACTGTGGAAAGAGCCAAGATGTCCATCGACAGAAGAATGGATAATGAAGATGTGGAATATAAATACAATGGTATATTACTCAGCCATCAGAAAGGATGAATAGTTACCATTTACCTCACCATGGATGGAACTGGAGGGTATTATGCTGAGTGAAATAAGTCAATCAGAGAAAGACAATTATCATATGGTTTCACTCATATGTGGAATATAAGAAACAGTGCAGAGGATTATCGGGGAAGGGAGGGAAAACGGAATGAGAAGAAATCAGAGAGGGAGAAAAACCATGAGAGACTCTTAACTATAGGAAATAAACTGAGGGTTGCTGGAGGAGAGGGTGGGGGGGGGATGGGGTAACTGGGTGATGGGCATTAAGGAGGGCATGTGATATGATGAGAACTGGGTGTTATATGCAACTGATGAATTACTGAACTGTACATCTGAAACTAATGTTGTATTATATGTTGGCTAATTGAATTTAAATAAAAAATAAAAAATTTCAAAGTGCTAAAAGGAAAAAATCTGCAGCCAAGATTATTTTATCCAGTGAGGCTGTCGTTCAGAATAGGAGAGATAGTTTTCCAGACAAACAAAAGTTAAAAAATTTCATGGCCATAAAAAAAAACTGTTATAGGAGACTGTTTGAGTGGAAAGGAAAGACATTACTCAAGAGTACAACCATTAGAAAGTACAAAAACAGTAAAAATAAGTATATCAGTAAAAATCAGTAAAGGGACTAAAAAATAAAAGGATATAAAGTATGTCACCATAAACCTAATATAGGGGAGAGTAGAAAATAATGGGTTCAAAATAAGTGACCATCAACTAAATATGAACTGCTATATAGAAAAGTTTATATTCAAACCAAATGGTAACCACAAATAAAAAACAAGTAACAGATATGCAAAAAATAAAGGGAAAGGAATCCAAGTGTATCAATAAAGAAAGGCAACTTTTTGTGAGAAAAGAAAGCAAGGGAAGAAAGGAAAAGATAAAGCAATAAAGTAATGACAAAACAAGTATGGATTCAAAGTTAAGCAGCCATCAATTTACTATAGACTGCTATATGCAGAAGATGTTATATACAAACTGAATGGTAACCACAAATCAAAACCCCGTAATGGATCATAACAAATTCAGAGAGAGGAAACCAAGTATATCATTAAAGTAAGCCAACTAGGGGAACCTGGGTGGCTTAGTTGGTTAAGCACCTGACTCTTTTATTTATTTATTTATTTTTTAAAGATTTTACTTATTTATTTGACAGAGAGAGACACAGCGAGAGAGGGAACACCAGCAGGGGGAGTGGGAGAGGGAGAAGCAGGCTTCCTGCAGAGCAGGAAGCCCGATGTGGGGCTCGATCCCAGGACCCTGGGATCATGACCTGAGCTGAAGGCAGACGCTTAACGACTGAGCCACCCAGGCGCCCCAGCACCTGACTCTTGATTTCAGCTCAGGTCATGATCTCAGGGTCGTGGGATCGAGTCCCACATTGGGCTCCATGCTCAGCAGGGAGTCTGTGTGAGATTCTTTCTCTCCATCTCCCTTTGCCCCTCCCCCCATTTGCTCTCTCTTTCTCTCTCAAATAAATAAATCTCTATTTTTTGTTTTTTTTTTTAAATTTTTTATTTAAATTCAAATGAACTAACGTATAGTGTATTATTACTTTTAAGGGTAGAATTTAGTGATGCATCAGTTGCATATAACACCCAGTGCTCATTACATCAAGTACTTTCCTTAAGGCCCATCACCCAATTACCACAACCCCCCACCCACCTCCCCTCCAGCTTCACTCAGCTTGTTTTCTATAGTTAAGAGTCTCTCATGATTTGCCTCCCTCTCTGTTTTTATCTTATTTTCCTTCACTTCCCCTATGTTCATCTGTTTTATTTCTTAAATTCCACATATGAGTGAAATTATATAGTATTTGTCTTTCTCTGACTGACTTATTTCACTTAGCATAATACCCTCTAGTTCCATCCACATCGATGTAAATGGTAAGTATTCAACCTTTCTGATGGCTGAGTAATATTCCATTCTCTGTGTGTGTATGTGTGTGTGTGTGTGTGTATATATATATATATATATATATTACATCTTCTTTATCCATTCATCTGTTTGAAGAAATCTGGGCTCTTTTTTTTTTTTTTTTTTTTTTTTTAAAGATTTTGTTTATTTATTTGACAGAGAGAGATACACAGCGAGAGAGAGAACACAAGCAGGGGGAGTGGGAGAGGGAGAAGCAGGCTTCCCGCAGAGCAGGGAGCCCGATGCAGGGCTCAATCCCAGGACTCCGGGATCATGACCTGAGCCGAAGGCAGACGCTTAACGACTGAGCCACCCAGGCGCCACCAGAAATCTGGGCTCTTTCAATACTTTGGCTATAGTGGACATTGCTCCTATAATCATTGGGGTGCGTGTGCTCCTTTGAATCACTATTTTTGTATCCTTTGAATAAATGCCTAGTAGTGTAATTCCTGGGTCATAGGTAATTCTATTTTTACTTTTTGTGGTCCCTCCATACTATTTTCCAAAGTGGCGGCACCAGTTTCCCCTTTCTCTGCATCCTCCCCAACATCTGTTGTTTCCTGTGTTGTTAATTTTAGCCATTCTGACCGGTGTGAGGTGGTATCTCATTGTGGTTTTGATTTGTATTTCCTTGGTGGCAAGTGATGTGGAGCAATTTTTCACGTGTCTGTTGGTCATTTGTATGTCTTCTTTGGAGAAATGTCTGTTCATATCTTCTGTCCACTTCTTGATGGGATTTTTTGATTTTTGGGTATTGAGTTTGATAAATTTTTTTTATAGATTTTGGATAGTAGCCCTTTATCTGATATGTGAATATCTTCTCCCATTCCATAGATTGCCTTTCAGTTTTGTTGACTGTCTCTTTTGCTATGCAAAAGCTTTTTATCCTGATGAAGTCCCAATAGTTCATTTTTCCTTTTTTCCCCTTGCCTTTGGAGACGTATCTTGCAAGATGTTGCTGTGGCCGAGGTCGAAGAGGTTGCTGCCTGGGTTCTCCTCTAGGATTTTGATGGTTTCCTATCTCACATTCAAGTCTTTCATCCATTTTGAATTTATTTTTGTGTATGGTGTAAGAAAGTAGTCCAGTTTCATTCTTCTGCATGTGACTGTCCCATTTTCCAAATACCATCTTTTGAAGCAACTTTTTTTCCATTGGATATTCTTTCCCACTTTTTTAAAAATTAGTTGACTATTATAGAGATGAGGGTCCATCTCTGGGGTCTCTATTCTGTTCCATTGATCGATGTGTCTGTTTTTGTGCCAGTACTATGATATCTTGGTGATTATAACTTTGTGATACAGCTTGATATCTGGAATTGTGATGCCTCCAGCTTTGGTTTTCTTTTTCAACATTACCTTAGTTATTTGGGGTCTTTCCTGGTTCCATACAAATTTTAGGATTGTTTCTTCCACCTCTGTGAAAAATGCTGATGATATTTTGATAGGGATTGCATTGAATGCGTAGATTATTTTGGGTACCATATAATTTTTAACAATATTTGTTCTTCCACTCCATGAGTATGCAATGTTTTTCCATTTCTTTGTGTCTTCCTTAATTTCTTTTGTAAGTGTTCTATAGTTTTCAGAGCACAGATATTATACCCCTCTGGTTAGGTTTAATCTTAGGTATCTTATGGTTTTTGGTGCAATTGTAAATGGGATAGATTCCTTGATTTCTCTTTCTGCTGCCTCATTGTTAGTGTATAGAAATGCAACAGATTTCAGTGAATTAATTTTGTATCCTGTGTCTTTGCTGAATTCTTGTATCAGTTCTAGCAATTTTGGGGTGGAGTGTTTTGGGTTTTGTATATAGAGTGTCATATCATCTGAGAAGATGGAAATTTTGACTTCTTCTTTGCTGATTTGGATGACTTTTATTTATTTTTGTTGTCTGATTGCTGAGGCTAGGAGTTCCAGTACTATGTTGAACAATAGTGGTGAGAGTGGATATCTGTGTCTTGTTCCTTACCTTAGGGGTGAAGTTGTCATTTTTCCCCACTGTGGATGATATTCACTGTGGGTCTTTTATATATGGCTTTTATGGTTTTGAGGAATGTTCCCTTTGTCCCTACATGGTAGAGGGTTTTATCAGGAAAGGATGCTGTATTTTGTCAAATGCTTTTACTGCATCTATTGAGATAAATAAATCTTTAAGAAAAGAAATTAAAGTAAGCCAAGTAATCATGAGAGAAGAGAGCAAGAGAAGAAAAAACAGAGAAAAAGTACAAAACAACCTTATAACAAGTGAAAAATGGCAAAATATACATATCTATCAATAATTACTTTGAATTTAATTAGCTAAATGATCCACTCGAATGACATACGGTGGTGGACTGGGGAAAAAAAAAAAAAACCATCTATATACTGCCTATGAGACAATTATTTCAGACCTAAAGACACATGAAGTTTAAAGATTTAAGGGTTGGAGAATCATTTATCATGCAAATTCCTGTGAAAAGAAAGATCTGGTAGCAATACTTATATATGACAAAATAGACTTTGAAACAGAATATAAAAAGAGACAAAGAAGGACACTATATAATCACTGCTGGCACAATCCAAAAGGAAGATAATAAAACTGAAAATTTTTATTCACCCAACATGAGAGCACCCAAATTCTTAAAGCAGTTAATAACAATAATAAGGAACAAATCACTCGTAATACAATAAAAGTTTGAGACATTAACACCCCCTAATGTCACTGGATAGATCATCCAAACCAAAAATCAACAAGGAAATGGTGGCTTTGAATGACACATTGCACTAGATAGACTTAATAGCTATATTCAGATAATTTCACCCTAAAACAGCAGAATACACATGCTATTTAAGTGCACATGGAATATTCTTTATAATAGATCACATATTGGGCCACAAAATAAGTCTCAACAAATTCCAAAAGATCAAAATCATTCCGTGGAACTTTTCTGACCACAGCACTTTGAAACTAAAAATGAACCACGAGAAAAGATCTTGAAATAGCACAAATACATGGAAGTTAAACACCATGTTACAAAACAATGAATGGGTCAATCACAAAATCAAAGAGAAAATCAAAAACACCATGAAGACAAGGAAATGTTGAAAAAGAAAAACAAAGCTGGGAGCATCACGTTGCCTGATTTCAGGCTATATTACAAAGCAATGATCACCAATACAGCATGGTACTGGCACAAAAACAGACATATAGATCAATGGAACAGAATAGAGAACCCAGATATGGACCCTCAACTCTATGGTCAAATAATCTTTGACAAAGCAGGAAAAAATATGCAATGGAAAAAAGACAGTCTCTTCAATAAATGGTGCTGGGAAAATTGGACAGCCACATGCAGAAGAACGAAACTCGACCATTCTCTAACACCATACACAAAGATAAACTCAAAATGGATGAAAGACCTCAATGTGAGACAAGAATCCATCAAAATCCTAGAAGAGAACATAAGTGGTAACCTCTTTGACATCGGCCACAGCAACTTCTTTCAAGATACATCTCCAAAAGCAAGTGAAACAAAAGGGAAAATGAACTTTTGGGACTTCATCAAGATTAAAAGCTTCTGCACAGCAAAGGAAACAATCAACAAAACAAAGAGGCAACCCACAGAATGGGAGAAGATATTTGCAAATGACACTACAGACAAAGTGCTGATTTCCAAGATCTATAAAGAACTTCTGAAACTCAACACCCAAAAAACAAATAATCAAGTCAAAAAATGGGCAGAAGACATGAACAGACACTTCTCAAAAGAAGACATACAAATGGCTAATAGACACATGAAAAAATGTTCATCATCATTAGCCATCAGGGAAATTCGAATCAAAACCACACTGAGATACCACCTTATATCTGTTAGAATGACAAAAATTGACAAGGCAAGAAACAACAAAAGTTGGAGAGGTTGTGGAGAAAAGGGAACCCTCTTACACTGTTGGTGGGAATGCGAGTTGGTACAGCCACTTTGGAAAACAGTGTGGAGGTGCCTCAGAAAATTAAACATAGAGCTACCCTATGACCGAGCAATTGCACTCCTGGGTATTTACCCCAAAGACACAGATGTAGTGAAAAGAAGGGCCATATGCACCCCAATGTTCATAGCAGCAATGTCCGCAATAGCCAAACTGTGGAAAGAGCCGAGATGCCCTTCAACAGATGAATGGATAAAGAAGATGTGGTCCATATATACAATGGAATATTCCTCAGCCATCAGAAAGGATGAATACCCAACTTTTACATCAACATGGATGGGACTGGAGGAGATTATGCTAAGTGAAATAAGTCAAGCAGAGAAAGTCAATTATCATATGGTTTCACTTATTTGTGGAACACAAGGAATAGCATGGAGGACATTGGGAGAAGGAAGGGAAAAATGAAGGGGGAGAAATCGGAGGGAGAGACAAACCATGAGAGACTATGGACTCTGAGAAACAAACGGAGGATTTTACAGGGGAAGGGGGTGAGAGGATGTGTTAGCCTGGTGATGGGTATTAAGGAGGGCACATATTGCATGGAGCACTGGGTGTTATACAAAAACAATGAATCATGGATCACTACATCAAAAACCAATGGTGTACTGTATGGTGACTAACATAACATAATAAAATTAAATTAAATTTAAAAAAACAACATGGAGACAAATGAAAATGAAACACAAAGGTATAAAATCTCTGGGATTCAGCAAATGCTGTTCTAACAGGGAAGTTTATAGCAAATCAGGCCTACCCCAAGAAGCAAGAAAAATCTCAAATAAACAAGAAAACCTCACATCTAAAATAGCCAGAAAAATTTAACAAACAAAACCCAAAACCAGTGGAAGGAAGGAAATAATAAAGATTAGATCAGAAATAAATAAAATATAAGCTAAAGAAAGAGAACAGATCAACCAAACCAGGAACTGGATATTTGAAAAGATTAACAAATTGATAAACCTTTAGCAAAACTCATAAAAAAAAAAAAAACAACAGAGAGTGAGTGGACTTAATCAAACACAATCAGAAACAAAACAGGAGAACTATCAACCAATACCACAGAAATGCAAAGGATTATAAGAGAATATTATGAAAAATTATATACCAACAAATTGGACAAGGTAGAAGAGATGGGTAAATTCCTAAAATCATATTATCTCCCAAAATTGAATCAGGAAGAAATAAAAAATTTGAATAGACTGATTACCAGCAATGAAATTGATTCAGTAATCAAAGAATTCCCAAAAAAGGAAAGTTCTTGACCAGAAGGTTTCACAGGTGAATTCTATGAAACATTTAAAAAACAGTTAATATTTATTATTCTCAACTATTCCAAAGAATAGAAGAGGAAGGAAAATTTCCAAATTCATTCTATGAGGCCTGCATTACCCTGATATCAAAACCAGATAAAGACTCTACAAATAAAGGGAACTACTGGCCAATGGCTCTGAGCATAGATGCAAAAAGCCTCAACAAAGTTCTGGCAAATTGAATCCAACAATACCTTAAAAAATCTTTTACCACAATTAAGTGGGATTTATTCTCAGGATGCAAGGGTACTTCGGTAATCACAAATCAAATAATGTTATGCATCACATCAATAAGAGAAAGGATAAAAAACCATATGATAATTTCAATAGATGCAGGAAAAGCATTTGAAAATGTAAAAGAGCCATGCATTATAAAACAAAACAAGACAAAACAAAACAACAGGTAGGTTTAGAGGGAACATACCTCCACATAATAAAGACCATATATGAAAAATCCACAGCTAAATCATACAAAATAGGGAAAAACTGAGAGATTCTTCACAAGGATCAGGAGGAAGACACGGCTATCCACTCTCACCCCCTTTTTTTCAACATACTACAGTTGAAGTCCTAGACACAGCAATCAGGCCAAAAAAAAAAAAAAAAAAAAAAGAATAAAAACAACCAAATTGGTAAGGAAGAAGTAAAAATTTCACTATCTGCGGATGACATGATACTATATATACAAAACCCTAAAGAATTCACCAAAAAGTACTAGAACTGAAAATTGCATTCAGTAAGTTTGCAGGATACAAAATCAAAGTACAGAAATGTATTACACTTCTATACACTAATAATGAAACAACAGAAAAAGAAATTAAGAAAACAATCCCTGTGGAATCCCATTTACACCAAAAGATAATAAAATACCTATGAATAAATTTAATCAAGGGGGTGAAAGACCTGTACTGTTAAACTATAAAACACTGATGAAAGAAACTGAAAATGACACAAACAAATGGAAAGATATTCCATGCTCATTTACTGGAAGAACAAATATTGTTAAAATGTCCATACTACCGGGAGAGGAGGAGCAAGATGGTGGAGGAGTAGGAAACCTAAATTTCATCTGGTCCCAGGAATTCAGCTAGATAGTTATCAAACCATTCAGAAGACCTACAAACTCAACAGGAGATGGAAGAAAAGAATAGCAGCAGTTCTATGAACAGAAAAGCAACCACTTTCTGGAAGGTAGGACAGGCAGAGAAGTGAATCCGAAGTGATATTTGGGAAGATCCACCACAGGGGTAGGGAGCCTCACTCAGCCGACTACTGGCAAGTGATAGAGCAGCAGAGCACAAAATCGGAACTTTTAGAAGTCAGCTCCTCTGAGGGACGTCGCTCCAGTGGCTAAGCGGAGGGTGGAACCCCTGCTGGGACAGTGTGGTCTCAGGAGCCTCGGGGTCACAGAAAGAGCGGGGGTGCCTCAGTGTGGCAGAGATCCCAAGTATTGGAGCCAGGGAAGCTGGCTGCAAAGACAGAGCCTAGGAGTGGGCTCTCAGCTTGGGGTTGCCATAAACTGATCCGCGGCACAGTTGGGCCACTGCTTTTCATGCAGGGACCCAACAAGCGGCAGATCTGGGGAGATTTCCCTTCCTCCCCTGGGAGGAGCAGCACGGGAGTGCACCACAGGAATCTGCTGGGTTTGGAGACTCTAAACGGGGTCATGTGCCAGAGACAGAAATGCTTGGTCACAGGCTGGGTGAACATGGAGTGCAGCTAGAGACCAGCAGACAGAAGTGACTGACTGCTTTTCTTTGAAGGCTCACTGAGAAGTGGGGCTCCGAGCTCTTGGCTCCTCCAGGACCAGAGATTGGGAGGTCGCCATTTTCACTCGTCCTCCAAAGCTGTACAGAAACCTTTCAGGGAACAAGAGCTACCGAGAGCAACCCGAGCAGATTACTTAGCCTGGCCCCTGGCAAGGGTGGTAAAATTCCACCTCAGGCAAAGACATTTGAGAATCACTGCAACAGATCAATCCCCCAGAAGATCATCAAGAACATCCAGCTAAGACCAAGTTTACTGATCAATGAGAACTGCAGAACTCCAGCAGGGGAATACAGCACATAGAATTCATGGCTTTTTTCCCATGATTCTTTACTCTTTCAAAGTTAATTTTTAAAATTTTCTTTATTTTTTTCTTTTTCAATTTTTTTTTAATTTTTCATCTTTCCTTTTTCAAACATCTCATCTTACCAATTCCTTCTTTAAAATCTTTTTTAATTTTCATTTTTACAGTCATATTCTATCCCTTCACTGCATTTAAACTTTTTTTTTGTATATATATATAAGTTTTTCTTTCTTTAAAATTTTGGGATACAGTTTCTTCTAACAAACCAAAATATACCCTAATTCTAGTGTATGGCTTTGTTCTAGTGTCCCACCTGATCACATTCTCTCCTTTTTTTTTAAATTTTCTTTCTTTTTTCAACCAACTTCTTATCAATTCCTTTTTAAAAATCTTTTTTAATTTTCATCTTTACAGTCATATAACTTCCCTTCATCACGTTTACCCTAATTTATATATATATATATATATATATATATATATATATATATATATATGTTGTTCTTTCTTTAAAATTTTGGGAGGCAGTTTCTTCTAACAGACAAAATACACCCAAAATCTCGTGTGTGGCTCTGTTCTATTCACCAGCCTCATCATATTCTTTTTTTTTTCCTCCTTTATTTCCCCCCCAGGTTTGGGTCTCTTCTGATTTGTTTAGTGTATATTTTTCTGGGGTCTTTGTTACCCTTTTAGCATTTTGTTCTCTCTTTCATCTATTCTCCTCTGGACAAAATGACAAGACAGAAAAACTCACCTCAAAAAAAAGAACAAGAGGCAGTACCAACTGCCAGAGACATAATCAATACAGACATTAGTAAGATGTCAGAACTAGAGTTTAGAATGATGATTATAAAGATACTAGCAGGGCTTGAAAAAAGCATAGAAGATACTAGAGAATCCCCTTCTGGAGAAATAAAATAACTAAAATCTAACCAAGTTGAAATCAAAAAGGCTATTAATGAGGTGCAATAAAATTGGAAGCTCTGACTGCTAGGATAAATGAGGCAGAAGAGAGAATCGGTGAGATAGAAGACTAAATGATGGAGAATAAAGAAGCTGAGAAAAAGAGAGAGAAACAACTACCGGATCATGAGGGGAGAATTCGAGAGATAAGTGATACCATAAAGCGAAACAACATTAGAATAATTGGGATCCCAGAAGAAGAAGAAAGAGAGAGAGGGGCAGAGGTATATTGGAGCAAATTATAGCTGAGAACTTCCCTAATTTGGGGAAGGAAACAGGCATCAGAATCCAGGAGGCACAGAGAACACTCCTCAAAAATCAATAAAAATAGGTCAATACACCAACATCTAATAGTAAAACTCTTTCATGAGTATTCTATACTAGAATTACTAAAAATAGTAATTAGTAATTAGAAATATCATCAGAAAAGAGTGAGAGTTTCACTTCTTTTTGCCGATTCGGATGCCGTTTATTTCTTTTTGTTGTCTGATTGCTGACGTTAGGATTTCTAATACTATTTTGAATAGCAGTGGTGATAGTGGACATCCCTGCTGTGTTCCTGATCTTATGGGAAAATGTAGGATATTACTCAAAATAGTAAAAAACAGTAAAATAGTAATAGTAAAACCCCGACATCTAATCAGTCTCAGAGACAAAGAGAAAATCCTGAAAGAGGTCAAGACAAGAGGTCTGTAACCTACAATGGTAGAAACATTAGATTGGCAGCAGACATATCCACAGAGACCTGGCAGGCCAAAAAGGACTGGCATGATATATTCAGAGCACTAAACGAGAAAACTATGCAGCCAAGAATACCATATCCAGCTAAGCTGTCATTGAAAATAGAAGGAGAGATAAAAAGCTTCCAGGACAAACAAAAACTAAAAGAATTTGGGAACACCAAACCAGCCCTACAAGAAATGTTGAAAGGGGTCCTCTAAGCAAAGAGAAAGCCTAAAAGGAACATAGACCAGAAAGGAACAGAGACAATATACAGTAACACTCATCTTACAGGCAATACAATGGCACTAAATTCGTATCTTTCAATAGTTATGATGAATGTAAATGGGCTAAATGCCCCAATCAAAAGACACAGGGTATCAGATTGGATGAAAAAAAAAAAAAACCAAGATCCTTCGATATGCTGTTTGCAAGAGACTCATTTGAGACCCAAAGACACCTCCAGATTTAAAGTGAGGGGGTAGAAAACAATTTACCATGTTAATGGACATCAAAAGAAAGCTAGGGTGTCAAGCCTTATATCAGACAAACTAGATTTTAAACCAAAGACTATAATAAGAGATGAGGAAGGACACTACATTATAGTTAAAGGGTCTATCCAACAAGAAGATCTAACAATTGTAAATATCTATGCCCCTAACATGGGAGCAGCCAATTATATAAGCCAATTAATAACAAAATCAAAGAAACACATCCACAATAATACAATAATAGAAGGGGACTTTAACACCACCCTCACTGAAATGGACAGATCGTCTAAGCAAAAGATCAAGAAGGAAATAAAGGCTTTAAATGACACACTGGACCAGATGGACTTCATAGATCTATTCAGAACATTCCATCCCAAAGCAACAGAATACACATTCTTCTCTAGTGCGCATGGAACATTCTCCAGAATAGATCACATCCTGGGTCACAAATCAGGTCTCAACTGGTACCAAAAGATTGGCATCATTCTCTGCACTTTTTCTGTCCACAATGCTTTGAAAGTAGAACTCAATCACAAGAGGAAATTTGGAAAGAACTCAAATACATGGAGGCTAAAGAGCACCCTACTAAAGAATGAATGGGTCAACCAGGAGATTAAAGAAGAATTAAAAAAAATTCATGGAAACAAATGAAAATGAAAACACAAGTGTTCAAAATCTTTGGGATGCAGCAAACGTGGTCCTAAGAGGAAAGTGTATAGCAATACAAGCTTTTCTCAAGAAATAAGAAAGGTCTCAAATACACAACCTAACCCTACACATAAAGGACCAAGAGAAAGAACAACAAATAAAGCCGAAACCCAGCAGAAGAAGAGAAATAATAAAGATCAGAGCAGAAATCAATGAAATAGAAACCAAAAGAACAGTTGAACAGAGCAATAAAACTAGGAGCTATTTCTTTGAAAGAATTAATAGGATTGAGAACCCCTGACCAGACTTCTCAAAAAGGAAAGAGAAAACACCCGAATAAATAAAATCATGAATGAAAGAGGAGAGATCACAACCAACACCAAAGAAATACAAATAATTATAAGAACATATTATGAGCAACTACATGCCAGCAAATTAGATAATCTGGAAGAAATGGATGCATTACTACAGATGTATAAACTACCAAAACCGAACCAGGAAGAAAGAGAACACCTGAACAAACCCATAACCACTAAGGAAATTGAGCATTAATCAAAATTCTCCCAACAAACAAGAGCCCAGGGCCAGATGGATTCCTAGGGGAATTCTACCAAACATTTAAAGAAGAATTAATACCTATTCTTCTGAAACTGTGCCAAAAAATAGAAATGGAATGAAAACTTCCAAACTCATTTTATGAGGCCAGCATTACCTTGATCCCAAAACCAGACAAAGACCCCATCCAAAAGGAGAACTACAGACCAATATCCCTGATGAACATGGATTTAAAAATTCTCACCAAAATACTAGCCAATAGGATCCAACAGTACATTAAAAGAATTACTCACCATGAACAACTGGGATTTATTCCTGGGCTGCAAGTTTGGCTCAACATCCACAAATCAATCAATGTGATACAATACATTAATAAAAGAAAGAACAAGAACCATACGATCCTCTTAATAGATGCAGAAAAAATACAGCACCCTTTCTTGATTAAAACTCTTCAGAGTGTAGGGATAGAGGGTACATATATCAGTATCATAAAAGCCATCTATGAAAAACCCACAGCAAGTATCATACTCAATGAGGAAAAACTGAGAGCTTTCCCCCTAAGATCAGGAACACAGCAGGGATGTCCACTATCACCACTGCTATTCAAAAGAGTACTAGAAGTCCTAGCCTCAGCAATCAGACAACAGAAAGATATAAACGGCATCCGAATTGGCAAGAAGAAGTGAAACTCTCACTCTTTGCAGATGATATGATACTTTATGTGGAAATCCCAAAAGACTCCACCCCAAAACTGCTAGAACTCATACAGGAATTCAGTAAAGTGGCAGGATATAAAATCAATGCACAGAAATCAGTTGCATTTCTATAAACCATCAATAAGACAGAAGAAAGAGAAATTGAGGAGTCAATCCGATTTACAACTGCACCCAAAACCATAAGATATACAGGAATAAATCTAACCAAAGGGGCAAAGAATCTGTATGAAGAAAACTATAGAATACTCATAAAAAAAATTGAGGAAGACACAAAGAAATGGAAAAGTGTTCCATGCTTATGGATTGGAAGAACAAATATTGTGAAATTGTCTATGCTACCCAGAGCAATCTAGACCTTCAATGCCATCCCGATCAAAATTCCAATGACATTTTTCAAAGTGCTGGAACAAACAATCCTAAAATTTGTATGGAATCAGAAAAGACCCTGAATAGCCAGAGGAATGCTGAAAAAGAAAAGCAAAGCTGGTGGCGTCACAATTCCAGACTTCCAGCTCTATTACAAAGCTGCAATCAACACAACAGTATGGTACGAGCACAAAAACAGACACATAGATCAATGGAACAGAATAGAGAGCCCAGAAATGGACCTTCAACTCTATGGTCAACTAATCTTTGACAAAGCAGGAAAGAATGTCCAATGGAAAAAAGACAGTCTCTTCAACAAATGGTGTTGGGAAAATTGGACAACCACATGTGGAAGAGTGAAACTGGACAATTTCCTTACACCACACACAAAAATAGACTCAAAATGGATGAAAGACCTAAATATGAGAAAAGAATCCATCAAAATCCTTGAGGAGAACACAGGCAGCAACCTCTTCGACCTCAGCCGCAGCAACTTCTTCCTAGAAACATCACCAAAGGCAAGGGAAACAAGGGCAAAAATGAACTATTGGGACTTCATCAAGATGAAAAGCTTTTGCAGAGTAAAGGAAACAGTCAACAAAACCAAAACACAACCGAGAGATTGGGAGAAGATATTTGCAAATGACATATCAGATAAAGGGCTAGTATCCAAAATCTATAAAGAACTTATCAAACTCAACACCCAAAGAACAAAGAATCCAATCAAGAAATGGGCAGAAGACACGAACAGACATTTTTGCAAAGAAGACATCCAAATGGCCAACAGACACATGGAAAAGTGCTCAACATCACTCAGCATCAGGGAAATACAAATCAAAACCTCAATGAGATAGCACCTCACACCAGTCAGAGTGGCTAAAATTAACAAGTCAGAAAATGACAGATATTGGGGAGGATGCAGAGAAAGAGGAACCCTCCTACACTGTTGGTGGGAATGCAAGCTGGTGCAGCCACTCTGGGAAACAGTATGGAGGTTCCTCAAAAAGTCGAAAATAGAGGTACCCTATGACCCAGCAATTACACTACTGGGTATTTACCCCAAAGATACAAAAGTAGAGATCTGAAGAGTCACGTGCACCCCAATGTTTATAGCAGCAATGTCCACAATAGCCAAGCTATGGAAAGAGCCTAGATGTCCATCAAGAGATGAATGGATAAAAAGAGGTGGTATATAAATACAATGGAATATTATGCAGCCATCAAAAAAATGAAATCTTGTCATTTGCAACGACATGAATGGAACTAGAGGGTATTATGCTAAGCGAAATAAGTCATTCAGTGAAATACAAGTATCATATGATCTCACTGATATGAGGAATTTGAGAAACAAGACAGAGGATCATAGGAGAAGGAGGGGAAAATGAAATGAGATGAAACCGGAGGGGGAGACAAACCATAAGAGACTCTTAATCTCAGGAAAAAAACTGAGGGTTGCTGGAGTGGAGGGGGGTGGTAGGGATGGAGTGCCTGGGTGATGGACATTGGGGAAGGTATGTACTATGGTGAACACTGTAAATTGTGTAAGACTGATGAATCACAGACCTGTAACCCTGAAACAAATAATACATTATATGTTAATAAAAAAAAAAGTGTCCATACTACCCAGGGTGCCTGGGTGGCTCAGTTGGTTAAGCATCAGTCTCTTGATTTTGGCTCAGGTCATGATCTCAGGGTCATGTGATCAAGCCCTGTTTCAGGCTCCACAATCAGTGGGGAGTCTTTTGAGATTCCCTTTCTCCCTCTCCCTCTGCCCCTCCCCCTGTGCTCTCTCTCTCATAAATAAATAAATAAATAAATAAATAAATAAATAAATAATAAATATTTTTAAAAACTGTCCATACTAGGGGCACCTGGGTGGCTCAGTTGGTTAAGTGGCTGCCTTCGGCTCAGATCATGATCCTAGGGTGCTGGGATTGAGCCCTGCTTTGGGCTCCCTGCTCAGCGGGAAGCCTGCTTCTCCCTCTCCCTCTGCCTGCCTGTCGCTCCCCCTGCTTATGCTCTCTCTCTCACTATCTCTGTGTCAAATAAAAATAAATATAAAATCTTAAAAAAAAAAAAAAACTGTCCATACTACCCAATGCACTCTATAGATTTAATGATTCCCTATCAAAACACCAACAGCATGCTTCATAGAACTAGGACAAACAATCCTAAAATTTGTATGGAAACACAAATGACACTGAATGGACAAAACAATCTCAAAAAAGAAAGACAAAGTTGCAGGGATCGCAATTCCATATTTCAAGTTATATCATAAAGATGTAGTAATCAATACAGTATGGTATTGGCACAAAAATAGACCCATAGATCAATAGAACAGGATAGAAATAAGAGAAACAAACCCACAATTTTATGATCAATTAATGTTTGACAAAGGAGACAAAAAATTCAATGGGTAAAAGACAGACTCTCCACCAAATGGTGTTGGGAAAACTGGAGAGCTATATACAAAACAATGAAATCGGACCACTTTCTTACACCATACACAAAAATAAACCCAAAATGGATTAAAGACCTGAATGTCTGACCTGAAACCATAAAAATTCTAGATGAGAACATGGGCAGTAATTACTTTGATATTGGTTATAGCAACATTTTTCTAGATATATCTCCTGAGGCAAGGGAAACAAAACCAGAAATAAAGTATTGGGAAAATGTCAAAATACAAATCTTCTGCACAGTGAAGGAAACAATTAAAAAAACCCTAAATGTCAACCTAATAAATCAGAGAAGACATCAAATGATATATCCAATAATGGTTCTTATCCAAAATATATAAAAGACTTATACAACTCACACAAAAAACAAATAATCCAATTAAAAATGGACATTTACCCAAAGAAGACATCTAGATGGCGAACAGACACATGAACAGATGCTCAACATCACTCATCCTCAGGGAAATGCAAATCAAAAATATAATGAGATATCACCTCATAAGCATTAGAATGGCTGAAATAAAAACACAAGAAAGAAATGTCAGAGAGGATGTGAGGAAAGAGGAACCCTTGTGCACTGTTGGTGGGAAAGCAAACTGATCAGTCACTGTGGAAAACAGTACAGTGGTACCTCAAAAAATTAAAAATAGAACTGCCCTACAATCCAGTAATTGAACTACTGGGTATTTACCCAAAGAATACAAAAATAATAATTAGGATATATGCACTCCAACGTTTATTGTAGCATTATTTACAATAGCCAAACTATGGAAGCAGCCCAAGTGTTCATTAATGGATGAATGGATCAAGAAAATGTGGTATATACTTATAGAATGGAATGTTATTCAGCCATAAAAAAGAGTGAAATCTTGCCATTTGTCATAACATGGATGGAGGTGAAGAGTACGATGCTAAGTGAAATGCATAAGTCAGGGAAAGACAAATAACATATGATCAGTCATATGTGGAATTTAAGAAACAAACAAACAAAAATGAACAACAGGTAAAAAAGAGAGAGACAAACCAAGAAACAGACTCTTAAATATAGAGAACAAACTGATGGTTACCAGAAGCAAGGTGGTTGTGCAGATGGGTTAAGTAGGTGATGGGGATTATAGAGTACACTTATCCTGAGCACTGAGCAATGTATAGAATCATTGAATCACTATATTGCACAGCTGAAACTAATCTAAGACTGTATTTTAACTACACTTGAATTAAAATTTTAAAAAACTTTAAAAAAGAAAAGATAATCAACATCACTAAGCAACAGGGAAATAAAAATCAAAACCACAGTGAGATATCACCACACACCAGTGAGAATGGCTCCTATCAAAAAGTCAAGCAATTATAGGGGCGCCTGGGTGGCTCAGTCGTTAAGCGTCTGCCTTCGGCTCAGATCATGATCCCAGGGTCCTGGGATCGAACCCCACATCGGGCTCCCTGCTCTGCGGGAAGCCTGCTTCTCTCTCTCCCACTCCCCCTGCTTGTGTTCCCTCTCTCGCTGTGTCTTTCTCTGTCAAATAAATAAATAAAATCTTTAAAAAAAAAAAAGTCAAGCAATTATAAGTGTTAGTGAGGATAGGGGAAAAAAGGGAACCCTGGTGCTCTGTTGGTGAGAATGTAAATTGGTGCAACCACTATGGAATAATATGGAGGTTCTTCAAAAACTTAAAAAAAATAGAAATACCATATGTTTGAGTAATTTTACTACTGGATATCTACACAAAGAAAATGAAAACACTAAGTTGAAAAGATATATACATTCCTTTGTGTATTGCAGCATTATTTATAAATGCCAACATAGAATGGATAAAGTAGTGTGTACTGTGTATATGTATATATAGAGAGAGAATATCTTGCCAGTTGAGACAACATGGATGGACCTAGATGGTATTATTCTAAGTGAAATAAATCGCACAGGGAAAGACAAGTAACATATGGTTTCACTTATTTGTGGAATTTAAGAAACAAACAAACAAAAACAAAACTAACAAAGAGAATAAACAGACTCCTTAATACAGGGAACAAAATGATGGCTGCCAGAGGGGAGGTCCATGAGGGAATGGGCAAAATAGATGAAGGGGAATAAGAATTAAAAAATTCCAGTTATAAAATAAATAAGTTGCAGAGTATAAAAGTACATCATAGAGAATATAGTCAATATTGTAATAACATTGTATGGTGATGTATTGGGACTGCAATTATTGTCATGAGCACTGAGAAATGTAAAGGATTGTCAAATCAATATGCTGTATACCTGCAACTAATATAACATTGTATGTCAGGAGAGCAGTTAAGATGGCAGTGCAGTAGAGAGACCCTATGCTTGCCTAGTCCCTCAAACAAGGTAGATAATTATCAAATCATTCTGAATGCTCAAGAAATTGATCTGAGGACTGAGAGAACAAACTGCACATCTAGAGGGAGAAAGACGGCCACATCATGGAAGGTAGGAACTGCAGAGAGTTGATTTGGGGGAGAAAAGAACTGCGGGTGTTGCAGAGGGGAGGGACCCCTGATCATGGACAGAGGAGAGATGAGAGAGAGAGAGAAATCGAGAAAATGGCACACAAGGGATTGCACAAGATAAACACTTCACCAAAACCATTGACTGGGAAAACAAGAGGGGCTCATTATCACAAGTTATTACAAGGAGCTGAGCTCAAAGTCTGAAGTTTTAGAAGTCCACACCACCTCCAGGGTAGTGCCTGGCAGGTTTATTGGTGCCCCTGTGGGGAAGGAGGGCTGGGAGTGGACAGTGTGGTCTGAGGATCCCCTGGGTCACACCAGGAGAGACAATTCCCCTTCTTGGAGTGTATTTTGGAGAGGTGGCACTGCTTCTCAGAGGACAAAAGTGACAGCAGGTGCCATTGAGCTGCCTTGTTAATTAGCATAGCAGCAGAGGCATCTGTGGAAGGCAGATAACCTGGAAGCCAGCATTTGGCTGCATCTCACCATAAACTGTGAGCACTGTGCAGTAGTGAGACTGCTTTTCTGGGACAAACTGACACCAGCCACAGCAAGGCAAGACCATACTCTGGAGAATTAGCACAGGTCCACCCTACTCTGGGTCCCTAAAATTTGGAGTTTCCAATTCCTGCTGACATGCCTGAGATAAAACACAGGAGCAGAAACGGATTACACACAGACAGGGTAAAAGAAGGGTTCTGACAGAGGCCTGGGACACAAGAGGGAAGAATGTTCACTTTTCTGTGAGGGCTTCCTGAACAGTGTCAGGCATGAACTTGCCTCTCCAGAGACAAGAGAGCCAGATGACAGGATTTGCCCCTGTTCATCAGCACAGACAGACTTCACTGAGCAAGACAGCAACCCCAGTGGAGGCTGGAGCCAATTACCCCAAGCCGGGCCCCACTGTGCCCTGCAGGTGCATCTTTACTAGGGCAAATCAGCCTAAGAACTAGAGCAGCAGGCCCCTCCCCCAGAAGACCAGCACAAAACCCCCACAGGCACCAAGTCTACTGATCATAGAGTGTTGTAAAGCTTCAAGTGTGGAGGAAATAGGATCCAGCCTTTTCCAACAAGCTGAACAAAACACAACTAGTAAAAACTTGCCACACACTGGACAAGGTCCAAACACTCTACTTCAGGCAAGGAGAAACTCTGCAGAGGATGGATCTGAGGGAAAGAGTAGAAACACAACAGCAAATGCACACAGCATACACCAAAAAAACTTTCTGTAGTGCCAGGCCCTGCACAGTGTATGACTTTTTCTTAATATAGCCATTACTCACAAGAGCAGGAAACATAATAGGCTTTCCTAACACACAGAAGACAGAAATCTAGGTAAAATGCCAAGATGGAGAGATTCCTCCCAAAAGAGAGAACAAGAAGAGGTCATGGCCAGGGATCTAATCAAAACAGATACAGGTCATATGCCTGGACAAGAATTTAAAACAACAATCATAAGGATACTAACTGGGCTTGAGAAAAGCATAAAAGAAACTAGCAAGTCCCTTACTGCAGAGATAAAAGAACTAAAACTAGTCAGACCCAAATAAAACTGCTATAAGCAAGATGTAAAAGCAACTGTATGTAATGACAACAAGGATAGAAGAAGCAGAGGAATAAATTAGTGACATAGAAGATATAACTTTGGAAAATAATGAAGCTAAAGAGGGAATGAAAAATATTGGATCACAAATGTAGACTTAGGGAACTCAGTGAATCCCTAAAGCATGATAATATAAGTAAAATAGGAATCCCAGAAAAAGAAGAGAGGGAGAAAGGGGCAGAAAATTTATTTCAGGGAATTATAGCTGAAAACTTCCGTACTCTGGGGAAGGAAACAGACATTGAAATCCAGGGGGCACAGAGAACTCCCGTGAAAATCAATAAAAGTCTGCCAATACCAAGACAAATCAGTAAAATTTGCAAAATACAATTTTGCAGAATTGTATTTTGCAGAATTGTAAGAAAAGAATCCTGGAAGGAACAAGGGGAAAAAGTCCTTAACCTATAAGGGAAGACAAATAAGTTTCACAGTAGATCTCCCAACACAGAAACTTGGCAGGCTAGAAGAGAGTGGTATGATATATTCAATGAGCTAAATGGGAAAAATACGCAGCCAAGAATACTTTGTTCAGCAAGGCTGTCATTCAGAATAAAAGGAGAAATAAAGAGTTTCCAAAAGAAAAAAAAAATTAAAGGAGTTCATGAACACTAAACCAGGCCTGCAAGAAATATTAAAGGGGACACCTTGAGTGGGAAAATAAGATGAAAAGCAGCAAAGACTAGAATGGAACAGAGAAAATCTCAGAAAACACCAACTTTACATGTAATAAATGGCACTAAATACATATCTATCAGTAATCACTCTGAAAGTAAACAAACTAAATGCTCCAATCAAAAGACATAGAGTATCACAATGGATAAAAAAACAAACCAAAAAAAAAAAAAAAAGACACATCTATATGCTGCCTACAAGAGACTCATTTTAGACCTAAAGACACTTACAGATTAAAAGTGAGAGGGTGGAAAACCATGTATCATGAAAATGAATGTCAAAAGAAACACAGAGTAGCCAGAGTATATCAGACAAACTAGACTTTAAAACAAAGAGTATAGGGGTGCCTGGGTGGCTCAGTCATTGAGCGTCTGCCTTCGGCTCAGGTCATGATCCCAGGGTCCTAGGACTGAGCCCCACATCAGGCTCCCTGCTCAGCGGGAAGCCTGCTTCTCCCTCTCCCACCTGCTTGTGTTCCTCTCTTGCTGTCTCTCTCTCTGTCAAATAAATAAATAAAATCTTTAAAAAAAAAATGTAACAAGAGATGAAGAAGGGCATTATATCTTAATAAAGGGGTCTATCCAACAAGATCTAACAATTGTAAATATTTATGCCCCCAACTTGGGGACCCCAAATATATAAATCAACTAATCATCAAACATAAAAATATTGATAATAATACAATAATAGGGGACTGTAACACCCCACTTACAGCAATAGACAGATCATCTAAGCAGAAGATCAATAAGGAAACAATGGATTTGAATGACACACTGGACCAGATAGACTTAACAGATACATACAGAACATTTCATCCTAAAACAGCAGAATACACATTCTTTTTGAGTGCACATAAAACATTCTCCAGAGGGGCGCCTGGGTGGCTCAGTCGTTAAGCGTCTGCCTTCAGCTTGGGTCATGATCCCAGGGTCCTGGGATCGAGTCCCACGTCAGGCTCTCTGCTCTGCGGGAAGCCTGCTTCTCCCTCTCCCACTCCCCCTGCTTGTGTTCCCTCTCTCGCTGTGCCTCTCTCTGTCAAATAAATAAAATCTTAAAAAAAAAAAAATTCTCCAGAGTAGATCACATTCTGGGTAACAAATCAGGACTCAACAAGTACAAAAAGATTGAGATCATACCATGAATATTTTCAGAATACAACACTATGAAATTTGAAGTTTACCACAAGAAAAAATTTGGAAAGACCACAAATATATGGAAGTTAAAGAACATCCTATTAAAGAATAAATTGGTCAAACAGGAAATTAAGAAAGGAATAAAAAATTACATGGAAGCAAATGAAACAAAAACTTAGCACTCCAAAACCTTTGGGATGTAGCAAAGACTGTCATAAAAGGGAAGTATATAGCAATACAGGCCTACCTCAAGAAGCAAGAAGAGTCTCAAATACACAACCTAACCTTACACCTAAAGGAACTAGAAAAGGAACAGTGTAAAGCCTAAAGCCAGCAAAAGAAGGGAAACAATAAAGATTACAGCAGAAATAAATGATATAGAAACACACAAACAAAAAGTAATAGAACAGATCAACAAACTAGGAGCTGCTTCTTTGAACAAATTAATAAAACTGATAAAATCCTAGTCAGACTTATTAAAAAGAGAAGAGAAAGACCCAAATAAATAAAATCACAAATGAAAGAGGCAAGATCACCAATAATACAACAGAAATACAAACAATCAGAAGAGAATATTATGAAAAATTATATGCCAGCACACTGGATAATCTGGAAGAAATAGATCAATTCTTAGAAACATAGAAACTATCAAAACTGAGACAGGAAGAAATAGAAATTTTGAACAGGCCAGCAAAGAAATTGAATCAATAGTCAAAAATCTCCCAAAAAAACCAGAGAAGTTGGCCTTTATTTAAAACAATTAGGCTTACACAGTACGGTGGGCTTAATTAGCTAGCACCCACTTGACTCTCTCTAATAGGGAAATAGACTACAAGAGACTGAAATGCATCTGCTTCTATTTTCAACTGTTGCAGGTTCAACTTTTGCTCCCCCCAAACAAACAAACAAGAAGAATCTGGGAAAATGAAATTAATCTCTTTTTAAAGTGAATATAATTTTTTTTCACAAAGAAAAAGAATATTCAGTAACATGGATAGAACAATCTGCAATGGTAGTGGCAACATCAGGAGAAAATATTTAGTTTAGTCGATTTTCTGTGGTTGGTAATTGTTTGCCAGTCTCACAGTGATTGAAAGTGTATCGCCATTTTTTCGAAGGGACTGAGAAGCCACTGGAGATTTGGTTCTCCAGGTGGCATCTTGGAGCCAACCAAGCATTTGGGGATCTTTACACCATCCCAAGATCTGAGCAAGACATATTTTCAAAGGATGAGCAATATTCAGCCATAAATGTGACAAAAAACCTGACAAGTAGGAAGCTTATATACTCAGTGAGGGTAGTGAGATTGTCTACAAGAGATGTTCCATTTTGAATACATGTGGTACCACCCTCTCCACTGAAAGCAGTAGTTTCCCTGTTGAAGCATGCTAGGGATTATAGTGAATTTGACTGAATTCAAAGTTTCTTTTGTTCTCTTAAGAATTGAATGAAGGCTTCTCACCAAGGGTACCTATACCAGAAATTCCAAAAAGAAAGTGTTTCTTCACTATATTGTACACCTTAAACTAATATTACACTGTATGTTAACTAATCGCATTTAAATAAAAAATAAACAAATAAAAAATCTCCCAACAAACAAAAGTCCAGGCTTGGATTGATTTCCAGGAGAATTCTACCAGATATTTAAAGAAGACTTAATACCTATTCTTCTCAAACTGTTCCGAAAAACAGAAATGGAGGGAAAACTTCCAAACTCATTCTATGAAGCTAGCACTACCTTGATTCCAAAAGATCCCACTAAAAATGAGAATTACAGGCCAACATCCCTGATGAACATGGATGCAAAAATTCTCAACAAGATACTAGGAAATTGAATCCAACAGAACATTTAAAGAATTATTCACCACAGTCAAGTGGGATTTATTCCTGGGCTACAAGGATCATTCAATATTCACAAATCAATCAATGTGATACACTATATTAATAAAAGAAAGGATAAGAACCATATGATCTTCTCAATAGATGTAGGAAAAGCATTTGACAAAATATAGCATTCATTCTCATAAAATCCCTCAACACAGTAGGGATAGAGGGAACATATCTCATTATCATAAAGGTTATGTATGAAAGACCCACAGCTAATGTCAACCTCATTGGGCAAAAACTGAGAGATTTTCCTCTATGGTCAGGAATAAGACAGGGATGCCCACTCTCACCATTGTTACTTAACAGAACTGGAAGTTCTAGCCTCAGCAATCAGACAACAAAAGGAAAAAAAAAGACATCAAAATCAACAAGGAAGAAGTCAAATGTTCAATATTCGCAGATGACATGATACTCTACGTAGAAAACCCAAAAGATGCCACCAAAAAATTGCAAGAACTGAAACACAAATTCAGGAAAGTGGCAGGATATAAAATCAATGTACAGAAATCAGTTGCATTACCATACATCAATAATGAAACAACTGAAAGAGAAATCAAGGAATCGATCCCATTTATAATTGCACCAAAAACCATAAGACACCTAGGAATAAACCTAACTAAAGAGATAAAAGATCTGTCTTCTGAAAACTGTAGAACACTGGTGAAAGTAACTGAAGAGGACACAAACAAATGGAATGATATTCTATGCTTATGGAATGGAAGAAAAATATTATTGACATGTCTATACTACCCAAAGCAATCTACATACTTAATGCAATCCCTATCACCCCAGTATTTTCACAGAGCTAGAACAAACAATCCTAAAATTTGTATGGAGCCACAAAAGACCCTGAATAGCCAAAGCAATGTTGAAAAAGAAAAGCAAAGCTGGAGGCATCACAATTCTGGACTTTAAGCTAAATTACAAAGTTGTAGTCATCAAGACAGTATGCTACTGGCAGAAAAGCAGATATATAAGATCAATGGAACAGAATAGACAACCGAGAAATGGACCCACAACTATATGGTTAACTAATCTTCATCAATGCAGGAAAGACCATCCAATGGAAAAAAGTCTCTTCAACAAATGGTGTTGAGAAAACTGGACAGCAACATGGAAAAGAATGAAACTGGACCTCATTCTTATACCATACACAAAAATAAATTCAAAATGGATGAAAAACCCAATTGTGAAATAGGAAATAATCAAAATCCTAGAGGAAAACAATGGCAGCAACCTCTTTGACCTCGGCTGTAACAACTTCTTACTAAACACATCTCTGGAGGCAAGGGAAACAAAAACAAAAATGAACTATTGGGATTTCATCCAGATAAAAAATCCTTCTGCAGAGTGAAGGAAACAATCAACAAAACTAAAAGACAATCTAAGGAATGGGAGAAGATATTAGCAAATGACATATCTGATAAAGTTTCAGTATCCAAAATCTATAAAGAACTTATCAAACTCAGCACCCCAAAAAATAAATAATCCAATTAAGAAATGGACAGAAGACATGAATAGACATTTTTCCAAAGAAGACATCCAGATGGCTAGCAGACAGATGAAAAGATGTTCAACATCAGTCATCATCAGAGAAATACAAATCATAACTATGATGAGATGCCACCACACAACCTGTCAGAATGGCTAAAATTAAGAACATAAGAAACAACAGCTGTTAGTGAGGATGTGGACAAAGGGGAACATTTTCACACTTTTGACAGGAATACAAACTTCTGCAGTCTCTCTGGAAAGCAGTATGGAGGTTCCTCAAAAAGTTAAAAGTCGAACTACATTTTGATCCAGCAATTGCACTACTAGGAATTTACCCAACTGATACAAAAATGTTGATTCAAAGGGCCACATGGATTCCAATGTTTGCAACATTATCAATAATAGCCATAGTATGGATAAAGCCCAATTCTCCATCAGATGATGAATGAATAAAGAAGATGTTGTAAATAAGACAAAATCAGAGAGGGAGAGAAACCATAAGAGACCCTTAACTATAGGAAACAAAGGGAGGGTAGCTGGAGGGGAGGTGGGTGGGAGGATGTGGTAACTGGGTGATGGGCATTAAGGAGGGTACTTGATGTAATGAGCACTGGGTGTTATATGCAACTGATTAATCACAAAACTCTACCTCTGAAACAAAACAAAACAAAAAGAAGATGCGGGATATATATATATATATAATGGAATATTACCATAAGGAACTCTTAACAATAGAGAACAAACTGAGGGTTGATGGTGGGAGGGTAGGGGATTGACTAAATGGATGATGGGTATCAAGGGGGGCACTTGTTGAGATGAGCACTGGGTGTTATATGTAAGTGAGGAATCACTAAATTCTACACATGAAATGAATTTTACCATATATGTTAAGTAGAATTTAAATTAAAACTTGAAATAAAAATATGTAAAAAGTCAATTTTACTTCAATAATAAAAAGTTTGTAGAAAAAAGTAATAAAATATATACAAAATAAAATTTGGTGTGTATTATATATAACATATAGGTATGTGTATATATGTATATATATGTATGTGTGTGTGTGTGTATATATATATATATATAATCAATTACTACACTTATCTTTGTGGTCACTGAGGAATGTATAGAATTTTAAGTCAATAGGTTGTATACCTGAAGCTAATATAACATTGTAAGCCAATTTTACTTCAAGAATAAATTATTTTTCCATTGAATTGCCACATATTTTTGTCAAAGATAAGTTGACTAATTTATGTGCATCTACTTCTAGACTCTCTATTCTTCTCTATCACTTATTTTTTTTATACTTTTGCCAATATCACATTGTGTTAATTGGTGTAGCTTATGTTAAGTTTTGAAGTTTGGTAGTAAGTCTTCTGACTTTTCTCTTGATATTTCATTGGCTATTCTGTATTTTTGCCATTCTATATAAACTTTGAATCAATTTGTCAATATCCACAAAATAACTTGGGGGATTATTATTGGGTTTGCATTAAATCTATAGATCAACTTGTGAAGAAGTGACATATTGAAAATACTGAGTCTATCTATGTACATAGAGAACCTCTCAATTTACTTAAATCTTTCATTTCTTTCTTCAGAGTTTTGTAGATTTCCTCATAGTTCTTGTACCTATTTTGTTAAAGTTATGTTTAATTATTTCATTTTTTTTAACTTTTTATTCAAATCCCTGTTTACAGAGTGTAATGTCAGTTTCAGGTGTACAATATAATGATTCAACACTTCCATACAACACCCAGTGCTCATTATAAGTACATTCCTTAATCCCTAACACCTATTTAGCCCATTCCCCAACCCACCTCCCTTCTGGTAACCATGGGTTTATTCTCTATAGTTAAGAGTCTGTTTCATGGTTTCTCTCTCTGCTCATTTGTTTTGTTTCTTAAATTCCACATATCTGTGAAATCATATGGTATTTATCTTTCCTGACTGACTTATCTCACTTAACATAATACTCTCTAGCTCCATCTATGCTGTTGGAAATGGCAAGATTTCACTCTTTCTTTTATGGCTGAGTAATAATCTTTTGTGTGTTTTTTTTAATTTAATTATTTAATTTAAATTCTAATTAGTTAACCTATATGGTTAATTTGGTTTCAGGTGTAGAATTTAGTGATTCATCACTTATATATAAATCCCAGTTCTCATCATAAGTACCCTCCTTAATAGCTATCACCCATTTAGCCCATCCTCCACCCACCTCCCTCCATCAACCTGTTTGTTCTCTATCATTAAGAAAGCCATAAGGTTTGCTTCCCTCTCTTTTTTCCCTTCCCCTATGTTCATTTGTTGTTGTTGTTGTTTTTTCCTTAAATTCCACATATGAGTGAAATCATATGGTATTGTCTTTCTCTGGCTGATTGAATGATTGTAAGTGTATGGGTCGTTTATCGTAATTATGTGTTTGACTGGTAGTTGTGGCTCACTGCTTCTGCCCAGCATCGTGAGAGAGTATTGTACTGTATATTGCCTATACATCATTACCAAGTTTCCTCTTATTCTTTATTATTATTATTATTATTATTATTATTATTATTATGTGATAAGAACACTTTATAATATCTACCCTCTTCTCAAATTTTTTAAGTATACAATACAGTATTTTTTACTATAGGCACCATGCTGTGTAGTAGATCTCTAGGACTTATTCATCTTGTGTAACTGAAACTTTGTATGCTTTGACTAATTCCTCCCCATCTCCCTCTGCCCTCATCCTTTGGCAACCACTATTCCACTCTCTATTTCTATGAATTTAACTATTTATACTTATCACATCAGTGATATTATGTAGCATTTGTCATTCTGTGTCTGGTTTGTTTCTCTTAGCATAATATCCTCCAGTTTCACCCATGTTGTTGCAAGGCTTTTAAGGCTGAATGATATTGCATTGTGTGTATATTCTCCGTTTTCTTTATCCATTCATCTGTTGATGGGCATTAAGTTGCTTCCATATATTGGGTATTGTGAATAATGCCTAAGTGAATATGGGAGTACAGGTATCTCTTTGAGATAGTGGTTTAAACTTCTTTGGATATATATCCAGAGGTGGGATTGATGGATCATATGGCAGTTTTATTTTTAGTTTTTTTGTGGAACCTCAATAAGGTTTTCCATACTGACTGCACCAATTTACATTCCCATCAACAGTGTACAAGGGTTCCCTTTTTACCACATCCTCTCCAACATTTGTTATCTTGTATTTAGTTGCAAATAGCCATCCTAGTAAGTGTGAGGTAATATCTCATTATGCTTTTGATTTGCATTTCCCTGATGATTAATGATGTTGCATACCTTTTCATATATTTGTTGGCCATTTGTATGTCTTCTTTGGAAAAATTTCTATTCAGTTCTTTTGCCCATTTTAAAATCAAGTCATCTATCTATCATCTATCAATCTATCTATCATCTATCTATCATCTATCTATCTATCTATCTATCTATCTATCTATCTATCTATCTATATCTATCATCTATCTATCATCTATGATCTATCTATCATCAACTATCTATCATCTATCTCTATATATCATCTATATTATGACAGAATTACACAAGGGGATGAAAGTCTAGGTTTTCTACTTGGTTTTCATTGACACCCAATGGAGGAAAGGATTTTTTGTTTTGTTTTTTTTTTTACTCTTGGTTGGATTTGGACTTCCAGTCTCTCTACTAGGTCTCCTCTAACACTACCTCAGTGATGAGTGGGAAGAGGTCCTCATTAACTTTAGATGGGGTGGAGGAGAAGTCCTCCACTGACATGGCAGGGAAAGGGGGAAGGAGGAATTTTTAATGCCCAACTCTGCACTCTTTCTTCTCTGACACCACTCTGTGAATGGTTGGGCCATCTAATAGCCTGGTGAGAGCACAAGATTAAGCCATTCACTTGGGGGTGTGGCTGCAGATTTTTCTGTGGTATTTGGATGAAGTAGAGAGGTTATTGTCTAAATGTTTACTGTCTTAGTAAGCTGCCCCTTTCCTGGTTCTCTGGCTAGAAATACCAAACTTTTGGGGCAGGGGTATTGTTATTTGCACACATTGGTGTTTCTAGGTTGCCAGCTTCTCTAATATCCAATCTGGGGTATATGAAGCAAAAAGAAAACCCAAGGAACTCATCACTGTGTAATTTCTTAGTCCCTTTGGTTTCTAGCTGATGTGACTTCTTTCCACTGTTCACATTCTCCTTAGGTTTGTTTTATATATAATGTTCAGAGATTTTTTTTTTTGTATATAGTGGGGAGAATAGGGAAAATTTTATCTACTCCATCATTTTGGAAGCAGCAGTTTAAAACAAATTTTATTTTCAAATTTCTCATGCATTTTTTCAAAAGCCCATTTTATATGATTAGAATTTGTAAGCTTTATAGTTTTGCCATACGAATCTACAAAGTAGAATGGGCATAACAACATACAAAGTGCAAGGAGAATTCTTAAAACCCATGTATTTTTCAGTGTGGAAACCATTCAACATTATTTCATAATTTAAGCTCTAAATTTGATTATGGTATCCTTTCTTTGTATTCCAAGTAGAATTTCTTCTATACAAGGCCCACATAAATACAAAGCCACCTTATATATATTCTCTAATATAATTTATTTATTTTAAAGATTTTATTTATTTATTTATTTATTTATTTATTTATTTATTATTTATTTAATAGAGAGAGAACTCACATGTGTGCACACATGCACTAGTGGAAGAAGGGGCGGAGGGGGAGGAAGAGAGACAAACAGACTCCATGCTGAGCACAGAGCCCAATGCAGGGCTTGATCTCATGACCCTGAGATCATGATGGGAGCCAAAACCAAGAGATGGATGCTTAACCAACAGAGCCACCCAGGCATCCCTCTAATATAATTTAAAGAATTAATGAAGTTAAGCTTATACTAGGTATGCTTTTACAAAAAAAGAAATGTAGAGCAAAACAGAAGAACTATTCAGGTATTCAAAGAAGACTAGTTCTTTGTATTTGCTGGGGGCCATTGTCCCTTCAAATTCACGAAATATAGTAACTTCAATGATAAATGTGAAGCCAGAAATGCATGGATTGCTTTGTAGACTCCAAGTGAAAATTACTCAGTAAAAAAGAAAAAAAAATATCTATGGCTATTAATTTTCCTAGCTTAGCTAACATACCCCATAGGAGAAATACTAGTTTTAAGAGTATGGTTCCATTTCAATCATATGGTCTCATTGAAATGAACTACTAGAATTCAGAACAAGTAAAAACCTGCAACTTCTTAATAAAGCTCTATTAAATTGTTATGTACTTTGACTATTTTCTATCTATGAATACTGATACTTATCAAATTCTAAATGCAAAAATTTCTCATTTACAATAATCCCAGTTACTGATATTTGTGAAAATGATGGCATGGAAAAAAGAAGGAAGATAAGAATTTCCTCACAATGCTTCTTGTTTCCTTTTGATCATAAAATTTTAGGAAGAAAGAAATAAACTGAAAGCAGAAACCAATTTCTATTTATCTTCAACTTTTTCTACACCCTCCTTGGGTGAAATGAGTGATTATGAAATGTACAATGATGGTATAATAATATGTGATGTGAATATTGAGATTATATGAGATTTTATTGTATATCAGAGCTAAAATAGTTCCTCTTTGGATATTCCTTAAACCTGGAAGGCACTGCAAAACTGATTCAATATACAAATACAATGCTAATGGGTTGATTACATGTCCAAAGAATCATAGAAGATAGAAGTAATCTTAGAAGCCAACTAGTCTAACCTTCCATTCAAGGTAAAAGTTCCTTCTTCAACATTCTAGGTGGATGGCTATTCAGTCTTTGCCAAAAAACTTCAGGAATATGGAACACATTACTTTGCAAGGTTCCCTAGTCCCGTTTTTGGATAGTTTTTTTTTTTTTTTTTCCTCAAAATGTTCTTCCTTAAAATGAATCAATATCCATTATCTTATTAATTCTAGGCATTGGTTCCAATTCTTCACTCTGGATCCACTTCATCCAAAACACCCTCTTCTGTATTCCAGCTATCAATTATGTAGAGTTTTCCTTCCTCTGTTTCAAATTAAACATCCCTGTTTTTGAAATATACAGTTTTTCAATCATTTTATATGATCCACGGGCAAAATATTTTATTACTCTGGGCCTCAGATTCCTTATCTGAGGAAACTGCACAATGAGGGAACTGTTTTCCAAATTTTAGTCTCCTGGGTAATTTTGGTCCCTCCTGAATGCTCATAAATCTGTAAAATAATACTGTAACTTTTCAACCAGAACTCATACATATTGGCAGCACAAATATAATGGCTATTAAAAATAAGGACTCTCAGGCCCTAAAAAAGTCTAAGTACACCTTGATTAATATAAAATTTATTTAAAACTGCTGTTTGTTTAGATGTATATTATTATATATTTGTATGGTGGGTATGCTATATCTAGAGGGTACACCGTTCTGTTAAACATTCATTCCACAAATATTGCTGAACCTAAACTATGTGCCAAGCACTATTCTAGTTCTGGAGTCTCAGTAATAAACAACCAGACATGATATATGTCCTCATGGAACTCAAACTTACACTCTAGTAGAGACAATAAAAATTTTGACAAGAAAATATAAATAACAAAATTTGATCAAGTATTATAAGGGGAAATAACCAGCTATAATATTTAACCACAATGACATACTGTAGTGTAGTGAAGTGAACTCTTCCAAATTTACCCAATCATAAGAATTACTGAGGGAAAGGAAACATAGATTCCCAGATCCTTCATAGGAAATCCTGATTTAGTGAGCCCTGGATGGAGTAAACTGTATTTTTAAAGAACCATTCAAGGTAATTCTTATGATAAGGCATACATTGGTGAAGTGTAAATGGAAACAATATTTGACTACTAATAAAGAGATCTGGCCTCTAGTCACTGACTAGCTGTGTGAGCTTGAACAGGCCATTCTTCTAACTCCATTTAAGATTTATGGAAGTATAATTGACATAAAATATTACATTAATTTTAGGTGTAAAATATATTGATTTAACACTTGTATATATTGTGAAATGGTCACCAAAATAAGTCTAGATATGACCTCTCAACTTACAAAGTTAATACAATAACATTGACTATGTTCCTCATGTTGTACATTCCCATGACTTATTTACTTTATAACTGGAAGTTTGCTCCTAATTCTTTTCAAACATTTTGCTCAACAAAACCTCCAACCCTCTGGCAACCAACAATCTGTTCCCTACATCTAAATTATGTATATACAACATACAGACCACCATCTGTTAAATTCATTTATCCATCCATGGACACTTAGGTTGTTTTCCATACATGCTAGGCTATTGTAAATAAAACTGCAATAAACATAAGGGTGCATGTATCCTTTCAAATTAGTGTTTTTGTTTTCTTCAGATAAGTAATCAGTAGTGGAATTGTTGGATCCCATGGTAGCTTGATTTTTAAATTCTTAAGGAAACTCCATACTGTTTTCCATAGTGGCTATACCAATTTACATTCCCACCAACAGCATACAAGATTTTCCTTTTCTCCACATCCTCATCAACACTTATTTCTTGTCTTTCCGATACTAGCCATTCTGAAAGGTGAAAGGTGATATCTCATTGTGATTTGATTTGCATTCCCATGATAACTAGTGATGATGAACATAATTACATGTGTCTCTTGGCCATCTACATATAATCTTTGGAAAAGGTCCATTCGGGTCCTCTGCCCATTCTTTAATTGATTAGTTATTTATTTTTTTAAAGATTTATTTATTTATTTAAGAGGGGGAAACAGCAAGGGAAGGAGAGAAGTAGACTCTGTTCTGAGTGTGAACCTCACCCATAGCTCTATCTCATGACCCTGAGATCATGACCTGAGCCAATATCAAGCATCAGATGCTTAAATGATTGAGCCACCCAGGCGCCCCCCTTTTGTTTTTTAAAGATTTTTAAATTTATTTGAATTGTTTATTATTTTTAAAAGTTTTTATTTAAATTCCATTTAGTTAACATACAGTGTAATATTAGTTTTAGGTGTGCAATTTAGTGATTCAACACTTACATACAATACCTGGCACTCATATAAAGTGTACTCCTTAATCTCTGTCACCTATTTAACCCATCCCCCCACCCAGCTCCCCCCTCATAACCATCAGTTTGTTCTATGTAATTAAGAGTTGTTTCTTGATTTGCCTCTCTTTTTCCCTATGCTAATTTGTTTTGTTTCTTAAATTCCACATATGAGTGAAATCATATGGTATTTCTCCTTCTCTGACTGACTTATTTTGCTTAGCATAACACACTCTAGCTCCATCCATGTCATTGCAAATGGCAAGATTTCATTATTTTTATGGCTGAGTAATATTACATTGTATATAGTTACCATTTCTTTTTTATCCATTTATCAGTCGATAGACATTTGGGCTCTTCCCATAATTTGGCTATTGTAGGTAATGCTGCTGTAAGCATTGGGGTGCATGTATCTCTTTGAATTAGTATTTTTGTATTTTTGGGTAAATAGTAGTGCAATTGCTGAATTGTAGGGTGGTTTTATTTTTACATTTTTTGAGGAAACCCCATACTGTTTGTCAGAGTGGCTGCACCTGTTTCCATTCCCACCAACAGTGCAGGAGGATTCCACTTTCTCCACATCCTTGCCAACACATGTTGTTTCTCATGTTGATTTTAGCCATTCTGACAGGTGTGAAGTGATATCTCATTGTAGTTTTTATTTGCATTTCCCCGATGATCAAGTAATGTTGAGCATCTTTTCATGTGTCTGTGGGCCATCTGTATGTCTTCCTTGGAAAAATGTCTATTCATGTCTTCTGCCCATTTTTAATTGGATTATCCATTTTTTGGGGTGTTGAGTTTTTTAAGGTTTTTATATATTTTGGATACTAGCCCTTTATCAGATATATCATTTACAAATATCTTCTCCCATTCCATAGGTTGCCTTTTAGTTTTGTCGATTTTTTTCCTTTGCTGTTCAGAAGGTTTTTATTTTGATGAAATCCTAATAGTTTACTTTTGCTCTCATTGCCCTTGCCCCCAGAGATATGTCCAGTAAGGAATTGCTACAGCCAATGTCAAAGAGGTTACTGCCTGTGTTCTCTTCTGGGATTTTAATGGTTCCCTGTCTCACATTTAGGTCTTTTATCCATTTTTAATTTATTTTTGTGTTTGTTGTAAGAAAGAGTCCAGTTTCATTCTTTTGCATGTTGCTGTCCTGTTTTCCCAACACCATGTGTTGAAGAGACTGTCTTTTTCCCATTGGATATTCTTTCCTGCTTTGTCAAAGATTACTTGACCATATAGTTGTGAGTTCATTTCTGGGTGTTTGTTATTTTGTTATTGACTTGTACACATTCTTTATTTTGGATATTACTTCTTATTAGATATGTAATCTGCAAATATCCTCTTTTATTCAGTAGGTTGCCTTCTCATTTTGTTGATGATTTCCTTTGCTGTGCAGAAGCTTTTTAGTTTGATGTAATCCCATTTGCTTATTTTGCTTCTGTTTCCCTTCACTTTGGAGTCAGATCCAAGAAAACATCAGTAAGACCAATGGCAAGGAGCTTGCCACCTATGTTTTTCTTCTGAGAATTTTGTTTTCAGGACTAACATTGAAGTCTTTAATCCATTATGAATTTTTGTATATAGTGTAAAATAGTGGTTCAACATCACTCTTTTGTATGTAGCTGTCCAGTTTTCCCAACACCATTTATTAAAGAGACTGCCCTTTCCCCATTGTATATTCTTGCATCCATTGTCATAAATTATTTGACCATATATATGGGGGCTTATTTCTGATCTTTCTAATCTGTTCCATTGATCTATGTGTCAGGTTTCATGCCAATACCATACTGTTTTGATTATTATATCTTTTTATTATAGTCTATTGTCAGGGTGTGTGATAACTCCACTTTTCTTCTTTCTCAAGATTGTTTTGGCTATTCAGGGTCTTTTGTGGATCCATAAAAAGTTTTATAGTTTTCTAGTTCTGTGATAAATGCCATTGGAATTTTGACAGGGATTTCACTGAATCAGTAAATTGCTTTGGGTAGTACGAACATTTTAACAATATAAATTCTTCCAATCCATAAACATGAAATTTCTTTCTATATATTTGTATCTTTTCCAATTTCTTTTCTCAATGTTTTATAGCTTTCAATGTAAAGGTATTTCACCATCTTGGTTAAATTTATTCTGAGGATTTTTATTCTTTTCAATGTGATTGAAAATAAGATTTTTTTCTTGATTTCTCTTTCTTATTGTTCTTTATTAGTGTATAGAAACACAACAATTTTTGTATTAATTTTGTAACCTCCAATTTACTGGATTCATTTATTATGAAAAATTTTTGGTGGAGTCTTTAGAGTTTTCTATATATAGTATCATGTCACATTCAAATAATGACAGTTTTACTTCTTCCTTTTGAATTTGTATGTCTTTATTCCTTTTTCATTCCTAATTGCTGTGGCTAGGACTTCCAATACTATGTTGAATAAAAGTAGAGAGATTGAGCATCCTTAACTTATTCCTGATCTTAGAAGAAAAAGCTTTCTGATTTTCACATTTGAGAATGATATTAGCTGTGGGTCTGTCTTCTATGGCTTTTATTATGTTGAGGTACATTCTCTCTGTGCCCATTCTTTTGAGAATTTTTATCATAAATGGATGTTGAATTTTGTAAAATGATTCTTGCATCTATTGAGATGATTATATGGTTTTTATGTTTCATTTTATTAATATGGTTGTATATGTCATTGATTGGTGGACATTGAACCATCCTTGTATTCCTGAAATAAATCCCTTTTGATCCCATTGTAAGGTTCTTTTAATGTATTGTTAAATTCAATTTTCTAATATTTAGTTGAGGATTTTTTGCATCTATGTTCATCAAGGATTTTGGTCTGTAATTTTCTTGTTTTGTAGTGTCCTTATTTGGTTTGGATCAAGATATTGCTGGCCTCATAAAATGAGTTTGGAAACATTTTCTCCTCTTCAATTTCTGTTATATTTTGAGGATAAATATTAAATCTTCTTTGAATGTTTGGTAGAATTTACCAGCCATGTCATCATGTCCTGAACTTTTGTTTGTTTAGAGGTTTTTGATTATTGATTCATTCTCCTCATGAATAATCAATCAACTCAGATTTTCTATTTCTTCATGATTCAGTCTTGGAAAATTGTGTTTCCAGGAATTTATCCATTTGTTCTGGGTTGTCTAATGTATTGCTGTATAACTGTTCATAATAGTCTATTTTGATCCCTTGTATTTCTGTGGTATCAGTTGTAACTTCTCTTTCATTTCTGATTTTATTTGAGCCCTCTTTTTTCTTGGTGAATCTAGCTAAAGATTTCTGATTTTGTTTACCTTTTTAAAGAACCAGCTCTTGGTTTCATTGATCTTTTCTATTGTGCTTTCAGTCTCTATTTCATTTATTTCCACTCTGATTTTTATTATTTCCTTCCTTCTACTATCTCTGTGCTTTGTTTTTTTTCTTGTTACTTTAAGTATATAGTTAAATTGCTTATTTCAGGTTTCTCTTGTTTCATTGCTTGTAGTACTATGAACTTCCCTCTTAGAACCACTTTTGCTGCATCCCATAGATTTTGGTAAGTCATTTTTCTGTTTTCATTTATCTTTATGAAATCTTTGTTTTTTTCCCTTAATTTCTTCTTTTTTCCCCCCTTAATTTCTTCTATGACCCAGCAGTTCTTTGGAAAGATGTTGTTCAGTCTCCATGTATTTGTAGTTTTGTCAGTTTCTTCTTGTAACTGATTTTTAGCTTCATGCAACTGTGGTCAGAAAAGATGCTTAATAAAATTTCAGTCATCTTAAATTTCTTAAGACTTGTGGACTAATGTGATGTATCTTGGAAAATGTGCCATGTGAGGTTGAGAAGAATGTGAATTCTGCTGCTTTTGGACAAGATGTTCTGTATATGTTTTTTTAACTCCATCTGGTCTTCTATGTTGTTTAAGGCCAATGTTCCCTTATTGATTTTCTGTCCGGATAAACTATCCATTGGGGAAAATGGGCTATTAATGTCCCCTGCTATTATTTTACTGCTATGAATTTCTCTCTTTTATCTTTATTTTATTGATGCATAATTAACATTGTTGTTATATTAGTTTCAAGTGTACAATATAATGATTCAGCAATTCTATACATTACTGTGCTCATCTTGATCCCATATATCTATTTTATCCCTGCCCCCATCCACCTCCCCTCTGACAACCACCAGTTTGTTCTCTCCATTTGAGAGTCCTTTTTTTTTTGACATTTTCCCATTGTTTGTTCATTTGTTTTGTTTCTTAAATTCCACATATGAGTGAAGTTATATGATATTTGTCTTTCTCTAACTGACTTATTTCACTTAGCATTATACCCTCTTCGTCTGTCCATGTTGTTGTATGCATAAAATGTTATATATGTTCCTAAGGGTATCCACAAATTAAAAACCTATAATAGATTAAAAAAAATTAAGAGAAAGGAAACCAAGCATAAAACTAAAGAAAACCGTCAAACCATAAGGGAAATAAGAGAATAAGAAAGGAACAGAAAACCACAAGAGCAACCATAAAACAAGTCACAAAATGGCAATAAGTACATACCTATCAAGAATTACATTATCTTATTTTTTATTACTTAGTTAATGGGTGAGGAGCTGGCACTTGTAGTTGAGGGAAGCCTCTTCCTTACAGTGGAAAACCAACTAATAAATATAGAAGAGATAATATAATTAGAAAATTACAATTTGGCAATCATACTATTAATAATTAAAGCAAGAATCATCAATGGATGGTAAAAATTGCAGATGGAATTTTGAGGAGTAAAGGATATTTTCAATCACACCACAATTTACTATTTATAAAGAAAAAATATTAAATTTTCAATGGACAAACCTGAAAACACCACTTTAACCAAACTTGACATCACCAGTAATGAAATATATCAACATCATACCTCAGGAAATAATGCTATGAAAAGAATGCAATATCCCTTCTTCATATTCCCCCAAAAGTGCAACTGAATTTCTACAAATAGATGGTCACCACATGTACTATTTTAAATGACTGAGAAACTGTTTCTGAATAAGACAAAAGGGACATGAAAACTGAATGCAAGAGATGGTCAGGAATTTTGCTATAAACAACACTCTCAGAACAATTAGTGAAATTTGCATAAGGTCTATAAGATTAGCTAATAGTGCTGAATCCATGGTATTTTCCTATTTGTTACGTATGCAGTGGTTATGTCAGAGAATATCTTCATTTTTAGGAATGCTCAAGTACGTAAGGTCAACAACTGTGCAATAATTTCTATGCTTCCCCAAAATAAGAAAATATACTAATACAAGTGTGTGTGTGTCTCTCTATGTGTGTGTCTGTGCATGCACACGAGAGAGAGAAAGAGAGAGAGAGAGAAGTGAAAGTTGAATGTTACCATTTAGAAAATCAGACTGATGAGGGTGTAAAAATTCTTTGTAATTGTCTTGCAACTTTTCTCTAAGCCTGAAATATTGTATACAAGTAAAAATTTAAATGAATGCAATGCCAGCTACTCTATGGAGTCTTTTGGAGATTTCAAATGAGCATTATAATATTGAAGGATGTGCAAATATGATTTAAAATTTGTTTAGATATTATTTCTTTTTTAAGGATTTATTTTAATTCCAATTTATTTTAACATACATTGTTCTATTCGTTTCAGGTGTAAAATATAGTAATTTAACACTTCCCATACATCACCCTGTGCTCATCACAAATGCACTCGTTAATCCCCATCATCGATTTCATCCATTCCCAAACTCACCTCCCCTCTGGTAATGATCAGTTTGTTCTCCATCCTTAAGAGTCTCTTTCTTGGTTTGCCTATTTCTCTTTTTTCCCCTTTGCTCATTTCTTTTCATTCTTAAATTCCACAAATGAATAAAATCATATGGCATGTCTCTTTCTCTGACTTATTTTGCTTAGCATAATACTTTCTAGCTCAATCCAGGTCCTTGCAAATGGCAAGATTTCTTTCTTTTTATGGCTGAGTAATACTCCATTGTATATATTTACCACTTCTTCTTTATCCATTCAACAGTCAATGGACACTTGTTTTACATAATTTGGTTCTTGTAGATAAGGGTGCTATAAACATCAGGGTGCATGTATCCTTTTGAATTAGTATTTTAAACCTAGGAGTGCAATTGCTGGATCATAGGGTAGTTCTATTTTTAACTTTTTGAAGAACCTCCATACTGTTTTCCAGAGTGGCTGCACCAGTTTCCATTTCCACCAGCACTGTAAGAGTGTTCTCCTTTCTCCACATCTTTACCAACACCTGTTGTTTCTTGTGTTGTTGATTTTAGCCATTCTGACTGCTGTAAGGTTATATCTCATTGTAGTTTTGATTTGTATTTCCCTGATGGTGAGTGCTGGTGGGACTCATCTTGTGTTGTAGTGATTTTGTGTAGTGATTTTTCCGAAGTGAAGTGTAGTGTAGTGTAGTGATTTTTCCAAAGAAAACATACAGATAGCTTACAGAGATATCTGTATGTTTTCTTTGGAAAAATGTCTATTCATGTCTTCTGCCCATTTGTTAACTGGATTATTCATTTTTTAGGTGTTGAGCTTTATAAGGTCTTTATAGATTTTGGATACTAACGCTTTATCAGCTATATCATTTACAAATATCTTCTTCCATTCCAAAGTTTGCCTTTTAGTTTTCTTGATTTTTTACTTCACTGTGCAGCTTTTTGTTTTGATTAAGCCCCAATAGTTTATTTTTGCTTTTGTTTCTCTTGCCTCAGGAGACATATCTAAGAAGATGTTGCTATGGCTAATGTCAAAGAGGTTACTGGCTGTATTCTCTTCTGGGATTTTAATGGTTTCTTGTCTCACATTTAGGTCTTTTAACCATTTTGAATTTATTTTTGTGTATGTTGTAAGAAAGTCGACTGGTTTCATTCTTTCGCATGTTGCTGTCCAGTTTTCCCAACACCATTTGTTGAAGATACTTTTTCCCATTGGATATTCTTTCCTGCTTTGACAAGGATTAGTTGATCATATAGTTCTGGGTTCATTTCTGGGTTTTCTACTCTGTTCCATGGATCTATGTTTCTGTTTTTGTGAAAGTACCATACTGTCTTGATCACTACAGCTTTGCAATGTAACTTGAAGTCTGGAATTGTGATACCTCCAGCTTGCTTTTCTTTTTCAAGATTGCTTTGGCTATTAGGGGTCTTTTGTGGTTCCATACAATTTTTAAGATTGTTTGTTCTAGCTCTGTGAAAAATGTGGTGGTATTTTGATAAGGATCACATTAAATGTGTAGATTGCTTGGGTAGTATAAATATTTTAACAATATTTTTTCTTCCAAACCATGGACATGGAATGTTTTCCCATTTTGTTGTGTCCTCTTCCTTCATCAGTGTTTTATACTTTTTAGAGTACAGGTTCTTTACCTCTTTGGTTAGGTTTATTTCTAGGTACTTTATGGGTTTTGGTACAATTGTAAATGGGAATAATTCCTTAATTTCTCTTTCTGCTGTTTCATTATTGTTGTGTAGAAACTCGATAAATTTCTGTTCATTTATTTTTGTATTCTACAACTTAATTTATTTATCGGTTCTAGCAGTTTTTTGGTGGCATGTTTCAGGTTTTCTATGTAGAATATCATGTCATCTGGAAATAGTGAAAGTTTTACTTCTTCCTTGCTGATTATGATGTCTTTTATTTATTTTTGTTGTCTGATTGCTGTGGCTAGGACTACCAGTGCTATGTTAAATAACAGCAGTGAAAGTGGACATCTGTGTCTTGTTCCTGACTATACAGGAAAAGTTCTCAGTTGTTCCCCATTGAAGATGATATTAGCTGTGTGTTTTTTCATATATGGCCTCTATTATATTGAGGTATGTCCCCTCTACACCTACTTTGTTGAAGGTTTTTATCATGAATGGATGTTGTCCTTTGTCAAATGTTTTTTCTGCATCTATTGAGAAGATCGTATGGTTCTTATCTTTCTTTTATTAATGTGGTGTATCACATTGATTGATTGGTGAATATTGAACCACTCCAGCAACCCAGGAGTAAATCCCATTTAATCATGTTGAATGATTATTTTAATGTATTGTGGGATTTGGTTTGCTAGTATTTCACTTAGATATTTTGCATCCATGTAAATGGACCAAATTCTCCAATCATAAAATATAGGGTGACAGAGTGGACCCATCTATATGCTGCCAAAGGAGACTCATTTTAGAACTAAACACTCATGCAGAAAAAAGGGAAAGCTTGTAAAAACATTTACTGCAAATGGAAGCAAAAAGAAGATGGTGTAGCAATACTTATATCAGACAAAGTAGAATTTAAAACAAAGACTTGAACAAGAGACAAAGAAAGACCCTCCATAATGATAAAGGGAACAGTCCAACAAAAGGATATAAGAATTGTAAATATTTATGCACCCCACATGGGATCACTTAAATAAAGAAAGCTGCTGGTAAGAGACATAGAGGAAGAAATTGATAGTAATGCAATAATAGTATTGTATTAACATCCCACTTATATCAATGGATAGGTCATGAAAACATAAAATCAAGATGGAAACAGTGGCTTTGGATGACACATTGGACCAGATGGATCTAACAGATAAATTCAGAACATTCCATCTCAAAACAGTGCAATACACATTCTCTTTAAGTACATATGGCACATTCTCTAGGATTAACCATATATTAGGCCACAAAACAAGTCTCAACAAATGAAAAAAGATTGAGATCATATCATACATCTTTTCCAACCACAATGGTTGAAACTGGAAATCAATCAGAAGAAAAATCTGGAACTAACACAGATACATGGAAGCTAAATAACATGCTACTAAACAATGAATGGATCAACCAAGAAATTAAAAAAAATTTTTTTTTAAATACATTAAGACAAATGAAAATGAAAACAGAATGGTCCAAACTCTTTGGGAAGCAGCAAGCACTGCCTTAAGAGTAAAGATTGTAGCAATACAAGCCTACCTCAAGAAACAAGAAAAATCTCAAATAAACCACCTAAGATTACACTTTAAGGAGCTAGAAAAAAGAACAATTAATTTCTCCCTTTATGTCTGTTGATGTTTGCTGTGTATATATTCTGGTACTTCTATGTTGGGTGCATATATACTTATAAATGTTATATTTTCTTGATGGATTGATCCCTTTATCATTAGGTAGAACCTCTTTTTTTTTTTATTAGAATCTCTGATTTAAAGTCTATTTTGTCTGATGCCATAGCTCACTACTTTTCATTTCATTTCCATTTGCATGGAATATCCTTTTTTATGCTTTCACTCTCTGTGTGTTCTTCTGAAGTGAGTCTGTTGTAGGCAACATATGTATGTGAATTTTTTTTAATCCATTCAGCCACTCTACAGGCTTTGATTCACCAATTTAGCCCATTTACATTTAAAGTAATTATTGATAGTTATGTACTTATTTCCAATTTGTTAATAGTTTTATGGATATTTTCATTGTTCTTCTCTCTTCCTTCTTGTCTTTTCTCTCTTTTTTTGTGATTTGATGACTTTCCTTAGTGTTTTTTAGATTTCTTTCTCATTTTCTTTTGTGTTTTTGCTTTACGTTTACCATGAGATTCACATATTTTATCCTAGATATGTAAGTCTATTTTAAGATGATAGCAACTGAAATTTGAACATATTTCAAAACTACAACTTTACTCCCCCCCCATTTTATGCTCTGATGTCACTTTTTATATCTTTTTATGTATCCCTTAACTAATTATTATAGTTTTACTTAATTTTCCTACTTTTGTCTTTTTTTAATAGCTTTATAAGTGATTAATTCATTGCTTCTACTGTATTTTTACATTTGCCAATTAGATTTTACTTCTGTATGTTTTCTTGTTAGTAATTAGTGGTGTTTTTTTTTCAGCTTAAAGAAGCCCCTTTAATATTTTTTGTAAGGACAGTTTTTAATAGGGACAAACTCCTTTAGCTTCTGCTTATCTGGAAACTCTTTATCTCACCTTCAAATCTGAATGGTAACCTTTTTGGTGGAGTATTCTTGATTGGACTTTTTTTTTTCCTTTCAGCACTTTAAATATGTCATGCCACTCTTTTCTGGCTTGCAGTTTCTTCTGAGAAATCTGCTGATAGCTTTAGGGTTTTCCTAATATTTAACTATTTTTCTCTTGCTGCTTTTGATATTCTATCTTTAACTTTTGAAATTTAAATTATAATGTATATTGTTGTTTCTTTCTTTGGGTTCATCTTATTTGTAACTCTCTGGGCTACCTTGACTTGGATGTCTGTTAGGGAAATTTTCAATCATTATTTCTTCAAATAAGTTTTCTGCCCCTTTCTCTCTCTTCTCTTTATGGGGCCCTTATAATATAAATGTTATTTCACTTGATGTTGTCCTAGAGGTCCCATAAGTTATCTTTATTTTTTAAAATTATTTCTTTTTGCTACTCTGGATGAGTTCCACTGTTTTATCTTCCAGCTCACTGATTTGTTCTGCTTCATCCAGTCCACTGTTGAATCCCTCTATTGTATTTTTCCGTTTAGTATTATATTCTTCAGCACTGTGACTTTTGTACTTTCTTAAGTTTTCTATCCCTTTGTTGATGTTCTCACTCTATTCACCCATTCTTTTGAGTTTTGTGAGCATCTTTATGACCATTAATTTGAATTCTTTATCAGGTAGATTAATTATCTCTGTATCATTGTAATCCTTTAAGTGTTTTCTCCTTGTTCTTTCACTTGGAGCTGTTTTCTCTGTTTTTTTTTCATTTTGCTTTATTCTATGCATTTTGTGTGTGTGTGTAAGGCCAAGAGTGAAAGAGTATCTATGTTTAGGTGATGATTCTTCTTGTTCAATCTTGTCCTAACTCTTGTTTGCCTCTTGAACCTTTGGGATTGTCTAAACTGCCTAACTTATTCTTAATGTCCCCATTGTTGAGGATATGTCAAGACTTGTCAGTAATCCAAGTGGAGGAATCCCATTTAACATCTAGTTCCAAGCTGACTGGAAGCCAGACCTTCCAGCAACAGTTATATATATATGCAAATATATGCAGTCCTGTGGGGCTATGATTGTATTTTCTGCTGGCCTCCGGACTAGGAGAGATGTCCCATGGGTGATACTTGCAAATACTGGGGCTTTAGACAAGTGATAAGTTCATTTTGCGGGGAGACTTATTGAGCTGAAATGAGGCCAAGTGGGTGCACAAGGCTGGTGTCTTCCTGCTTATGTTCCCTGGGAGTGTCTCCTTAGCCTCTAGATGGGTGGCTAACCTGAAGCCTGTGTCTCATGCTGGAGCTCCAAGCTAATAGAGAGGTTGTGGTTTTGTCTGCTGTTTTACAGTGCCTTAGGTGTGGTGGCCTGTCAAGAATTGTTTCTCTAATTGTTACAGTTTCATGGAGCTCTGGAAGATTAACCATCATGACCATCAAGGCCAGGCAATCAAGGGGTATCCCCTGTGCTGATTATACATACCTGCTGGCTTTAACAAGGCAGCTGGAGAGTGTTGGGAGTGGGGTAAGCTAACCTGTTTCAGAAAGGCAGTGGGAAGGTGTCTTGACAGCATGCACCAATGCAGAAGGATAATGTTTTGCCTATGCATGTTTTGGCTTTAGGCTGTGAGCAAGAGAATGTCATGACCATGCATGTGCCAGCCAAACCAGAGGGCAAGGGAGTGTCACAACTCCTTGCATTTGCAGTCTTTAGCTAAGGAATGGGAGAAATCCATAAGTACTTTTGCTCACCCACTCCAGCCAGAAAGTGAGGAAGCACTGCAACTACTCATGGTCAGCAAGTGCCATGACTGCTCACCCCCACCGGTCCCAGCAAGGTGACAGGAATCTGCCACGTTTGAATTTACCTACCTGTGCTAGCAGCCTATGTGGAGAGAGCAACAATGTTGTCCACCAGTCTCTCTATCCCCAGGGAGCATCTCAACTGTTTCTCACCCTTCCAGCTGATGCCCCTAGCTCAGCAAATGAATTTCCCTCACATGTAGTCTAGGCACTTTTTAAATTGCTGTTTTGGGGCGCCTGGGTGGCTCAGTCGTTAAGCGTCTGCCTTCGGCTCAGGTCATGATCACAGGGTCCTGGGATCGAGCCCCGCATCGGGCTCCCTGCTCCGCGGGAAGCCTGCTTCTCCCTCTCCCACTCCCCCTGCTTGTGTTCCTTCTCTCGCTGTGTCTCTCTCTGTCAAATAAATAAATAAAATCTTTAAAAAAAATAAAATAAATTGCTGTTTTATTGCTGACTTTTAGGGTGAGCAAGACTGTCCATGTGCCCTCCAAGAGGGGAACCTCAGTTTCCTATAGCACTTTGGGACCTCTAGATGTCAGTTCCATTGGTTTTCCAAGCCAGACATCCTGGGAGTTCCTCTGTCTGGTGCAGATCCCAGGGGCTTGGATGACCAGTGTGGGGCGCCAACCCCTTCCCCCTCCAGGAGAAGTGCCTGTTTGGTGAGATACCTCCCTATTGTGTGTTGCTGCCCCAGGGGTAGGGTTTTGTGAGACCATGTATCTACATCTCAATGTGGTCCATTTATCCTTTGTTGTGGAGAGCAGTCCATCTGGTTTTCAGATCTTTTTCAGAGGGAAATGATCCATATGTAGATGTAGATTTGGTGTTCTGTGGGAGGAGATGTGTTCAGGAACTTCCCACAACACCATCTTGAAGCTCTTTTATGCTCATTATTCTTATATAAAATAACAGCATAGAATTCAACCTCAAGGCACTCACCAGCTTTGAGTCAGTATCTATGGTAGATAATAAAAATTTTACTATTATTTGTTTTGCACATACATTGGGAGTAGATTCTTATATCTAATGCAAAAGGCAAGGTTAAAAACAGTATAACTGAAAATCACTCTTCTATTTAAAGACATTTTAAATCTAGCCATACTCCTTGGAAAATAAGTAGAATCTAAACTGTAAAAGCATACATTTTTCAGGAAATTTATTTGTTTTTCAAAACGTATTTCAAACACCAGACACATGTTTCTTATACAAATATCTGACCGCACAAGAGTACGTTTTGACATATGTCAACTATAACCCAAGCATATGGAAAGGGTAGGCATTAAATTGAATTGTAGGGAGACATGGGAAGCAAATTTTATTGAGGAATTATGGTGCTTTGCACTTATTATCTACATGTATTTTTTCAAAACAACCCTCTGTTATATTATTTCAATTTAGTGTTAACTGAAGCACAGAGATACTAAAAAATTGACCATGTTAAATCGCAAGTTCCTTAGGAAAGCTGAATTTTTTCATGGCACATAGAAGAGTTATGGCACGTAACAGGTGTTCACTTTACCTTTGATGAATGAATATTTCAATAAGTAATAGGCACTAACCTGGGAATGACATTTCAAGTTAAAGAAATATATGCACATGATAATACTCACTAAGGTTAAAGGGAAAATATGCCTCGTTTGCTTCCTAAACTTTTTAGAAGTATAAAATACAACAAGGAACCATGAATCTAAAATTTCCACATTATACCAAAAGTAATGGTTAATTAGATATACTGAGGCAAATTTCATTTTTGTGATCAATAACCAGAAGGTCTATTAGACTTAAAAATATCTACATCGTGTTTTTCCTAAATCTCAAGAGTATATTTATATGGCAAACATCTTCTTTGGAGTTAACCTACCAAATATTACAGAATAGGTCTTAAAACACATCACATTTTCAAATTTTCTCTCTGCTGTGGTGATGCTGGCATTTTGGAAAATCACTAGAAACATAATGATAGTAAGAATTTCCCTATTATTTAGTACAAGGTTTAACTAGTCATAAGCAAGAAGAAAATATAACCCTTCTTCCTTTTCCTGTGTGTTAAGATTTTCTATGGGGATAGAGGGCTTTGCACATAACAATAATTGAGGGAAAGCCCCAACATCAATGGTTTTGGCCATTTTTTTTTTACAGCAATTATACCTAAAACCCTGTGGTATCAAAGGGAATCCAAACAAACAAAAAACAAAGAGAATCCTAACTAGGAACTTACGATTTCATGTCTTTCATTTTGGGAGAGTATGTTTAGGAATATTCTCTCACTGTCTCCTCTCTCTTGTAGTATGGGGTCTCCCTTACAGCAATCCATACAGCCTGAAAGCTTGCTGTCATGGCACATGGTGTTTATTAGTATCAGTGACAGATTGAATACAAATAAAAATGAAAAACTCAGTAGAAAAGTTGGAAGATAAATTTGATAATATCTTACTGAAAGTACAGCAAAAAGATAACCACATTGAAAATGGAAATCTCAGGGTTAACAGCTGTGCTCCAGGTAAAGAGTAACTAATTCAGATTGGAGCACATTAGAAGATTTCAGGAGGGGCGCCTGGGTGGCTCAGTCGTTAAGCGTCTGCCTTCGCCTCAGGTCATGATCCCAGGATTCTGGGATCTAGCCCCGCATCGGGCTCCCTCCTCTGCAGAAAGCCTGCTTCTCCCTCTCCCACTACCCCTGCTTGTGTTCCCTCTCTCGCTGTGTCTCTCTCTGTCAAATAAATAAATAAAATCTTTATAAAAAAAAAAAAAAGATTTCAGGAAAAATTTCTTCAAGATGATAAAACTGTTACACTACCAAATGTGTATGAATGTATTGAGAAGAGATATATGCACCTGCGAAGGGTCTGAGAATAAATTAGTAGCAAGTACTTAAGTAAGTACATTTTTGTATTTTGTAAGCAAAAATACAAGAAATAAAAACTAAGAAAATAATAAAATCAAAAAACAAAAAGAAAGTCATGTTATACAAAAATAGTATACAGAAATAATATATGTATATATATTATATATATAATCATATATTACATAATTCAAATGTGTAAAGCATTTACTTAGTTATAATAATGTTAACATTGAATAACAAACTAACCAGAATTATGAAATAATTATACTGAGAGAATAAAAAGAGAAAAAAGAGAGAATAAAAAGAGAAAAGGTAAAAGGATCACTGAAGAGATCTTGAAAAATATCAAAGAAAGACCCTCACATTTCATAGTGGAAAATCAAGCAACAACACCTAGCACTGAAAAATCAAGAAGTAGCCATATACTCAGATATGAGACATAATGCTAGATATTTCCCAATATCTGTCTTCTCCTTTTTTCAGAATAATAAAAAGTTTAGCTGGGCACATGGCTACCCAGAATATAACTACATTTGCAACTTCCCTTGCAGTTAGGTATGAGCTTGTAAGTACTCTTTAGCCAATGGGATGTAAGTGAATGTGTCTTGTGGCAGTTTCTGGGAATCCTCTTTAAAAGATAGCTGGTACACACCCCTTGCCTTTCTTTTCCCCCATCTCTGTCTTGCTTCCTAGACCATACATGTCATAATTTTGGACCTTGAGGACAAGGGCTACATCATAGGGATGGCAGAATGGAAGGTGGAAGGTACCAGAATCTTTGAGGAATTAATGGGGCAGAACTGCCATGCCAGCTTTAAATTACATACCCCTGGACTTGTCCATGAAATTAGGATATCTTGTCTAAGTCATTGTTATTTTGAGTCTTTCTGTTTCTCAGAGCCAACCCTAATTCTAATTAATACAGAACATTATTCATAGATGGAAATAAATATCAAAGGAATCATCTAAAACAGTGAAAAGTGGTTGATTCTAGCTATTGGGAAATAGTAGGAAGGGAGCAGTAAGGAATGTTGGTTTTATAGCAAGTTTTATAGAACTTGACTCCTTAAGCTGTGTATATATAACTTTAATTAAAAAAATAAAAATGATAATAATACAAAAACATGCTCTGATGTTCCTTATTCTTGGCATTTAGGCTTCTCATACCATTATCCTACTCCAATTCCTCTCCAGTCATTTGTATTCTTGTGTTATCCCTCTTGCTAGACTCCAAACTCCTTAAAAACAAGAAAAGTCTCTAATGCATCACATTTTGTTTATGCATTCACTTGATGGACATTTGGTTTTTTTTCCCACTTTTGGCTTTTATGAAGAATGCTGTTATGAACATTCATATATAAGGTTTTTTAAAGTTTTTTTTTTTAATTTCAGTTAGATAACATACAGTGTAATATTAGTTTCAGGTGTACAATTTAGTGATTCAACACTTATATACAACCTGGTGCTCATCACAAGTGCACTCCTTAATCCCCAGCACCTATTTAACCCATCGCCCCAATTACCTCCCTTGATACTATCAGTTTGTTTTCTATAGTTAAGAGTGTTTCGGGCACCTGGGTGGCTCAGTTGGTTAAGTGACTGCCTTCGGCTCAGGTCATGATCCTGGAGTCCTGGGATTGAGTCCCGCATCAGACTCCCTGCTCAGTGGGGAGTCTGCTTCTCCCTCTGACCCTACCCCCTCTCGTGCACTCTCTCTCACTCTCTCTCTCTCAAATAAATAAATAAAATCTTTAAAAAAAAAGAGTCTGTTTCTTGGTTTCTCTCTCTCTCTCTTCTTTATGCTCATTTGTTTCATCAAAATAGAAAGCTTCTGCACAGGGAAGGAAACAATCAACAAAACTAAAAGGCAACCTAGGGAATAGGAGAAGATATTGGCAAATGAATTACCTGATAAAGGGTTAGTATCCAAAATATACAAAGAATTTATCAAACTCAACACCCCCAAATGAATAATCCAATTAAAAATGGGCAGAAGACATGAATAGACACTTTTCAAAAGAAGACACTCAGATGGCCCACAGGCACATGAAAAGATGCTTACCATCACTGATCATCAGGGAAATACCAAAACTACAATGAGCTATATCACCTCACACCTGTCAAAATGGCTAAAATTAACAACACAAAAAACAACAGGTGTTGGCAAGGATGTGCAGAAAGGGGAACTGTCTTGCACTTAGTGGAATGCAAATTGGTACAGCCACTATGGAAAACAGTATGGAGGTTCCTCAAAAAGTTAAAAATAGAACTACCCTATGACCCAGCAGTTGCATTAGTATGTATTTACCTGAAGAATACAAAAATACTCGTTCAAAGGGATAGATGCAGGCCAATGTTCGTGGTAGCATTATCTACAATAGCCAAATTATGGAAACAGCCCAAGTGTCCATTGACTGATGAATGGAATATCAGTCATAGAAAAGAATGAAATCTTACCATTTGCAGTGATGTCAGTGGAGCTGGGGAGTATTATGCTAAGTGAAATAAGTCAGAGAATGAGAAATACCCCATATGATTTCACTCAGATATGGAATTTAAGAAACAAAACAAACAAGCATGTACAAGTTTTTGAATATACATACATTTCATTTCTTTGGGGTATATATATATATATATATATATCTTAGAGTGGAATTGCTGGGTCCTATGATAACTCTATGTTAAAAATCTTGAGGACTGTTTCCCAACATGGTTAAAACATTTTACATTTCCATCAGAAGTGTATAATGGTTCCAATTTATCCACATCCTGGTCAACACTTGTTATCATCTGTCTTTTTTATTATAGACATCATATTGGCTACTAAGTGATATCTCATTGTGGTTTTGATTTCCATAATTACAAATGATTGAACACTTTTGTGTATTTATTGACCATCTGTATATCTCCTTTGGATAAATGTGTATTCAAACTCTTTGCCCATTTTCATTTCATTATTTGCCTTTTTATTATTAAGATGTAAGAATTGTTTATATACTCTGAATACAAGTTCCTTATCAGATATGTGATTTGAACATATTTCCTCCCATTCTGTGGATTATCTTTTTCACTTTATTGATGTTCTTGTTTACAGGACCTCATGCAATTTTTTAAAGCTTTAATTTATGACAATCTTTAACAACAGCATGAAAATTATCAAAAATGTCTTACCCGAACTATTTCACAGTCAACATTTAATTCAGTTGCAACTGCTTCAATTTTCTCTCTACAGACAGAACCAAGGCTGGTCATTCCATTGTCCCAGTATCTCTTAAGGGTGGCTAAGTCTCGGTCACTGAACTGAGTGCGATCTTGTAGCTGTTAAAACAGATTTAAAATAATTAGAATAATCAAAGGAAAGTATATTATAGAAAGGACCATCTGGGTGATATTTGCTAAGTTACTTTCAACACATAACAGTAGCTAAATTAATTTCACAGTTGTTTTTTTTAATTAATTTATTTGAGAGAGAGAGTGGGGGGAGGGGTAAAGAGAGAGGGAGAGAGAATCTTAAGCAGGCTCCATGCTCAACACAGAGCCTGATGCTGGACTCAATCTCACAACCCTAAGATCCCAACCTGAGCCAAAACCAAGAACTGGAGGCTTAACTGACTGTGACACCCAGGCACCCCTGATTTCACAGTTCTTAATATGTGATCTCCCATTTTGAAATGGGCCTGTCCATGATATTTATTTCCATAAAATGAAAGCGTGCTAGAATAAAATGAGTAAAAAAATTTTAACTGTTAGAAATTAGGCAGTATTGATTTTAAACAGTTGTAATCACTTAAATAATACATTACCATTGTGGAAAATACAGATAAATTAAAAAAAAGAATTTAAATCACCCACAATTCTGGAAATAGCACTTGTTAACATTATAATGTGTACTTTTTCAAGTTTTTTTCTATGATACACATATTCACATTCACACTACATACATTTTTAAAATAACAGGATCACAACACTGTGTTGTTTTTAGATAAGTTAATCTAGATTTGCCATACATATGTCTTGTACTAATGTTATAATTAAAAGTGTAAATAAAAAATGTAAGAAGATAATATAGTCTTAAAAATCATATTTATGGCTTTAGAAAGTTTCATAATAATCCTATAATTTTTGTTTTTAGATTTTTTTAGTCCAATAAACTATGGTCATTATATATTGTTTTAATTCAATGAGTCCTGGAGGCACCCCTAGGAAGTAAATTAGAAGCATGATAGAATAATGACTTCCATTTGGAGTCAGAAAAGCAAGGTCAGGGGACTCATTCAACAGGGCACAAAATGTCCATGGCAGAGCTAGAAACAGAAATCTGATTTTTTCTAGTAGTTTCAGCCCTATGATGTCTCCAATTATCTCAAAGGATAGTGAAAAAAATCTGAAAATAAATTTTAATTAAAAATATATATCCTGGGGCACCTGGGTGGCTCAGTCGGTTAAGCATCTGCCTTCGGCTCAGGTCACGATCCCAGGGTCCTGGGATCAAGCCCCACCTCGGGCTCCCTGCTCGGCGGGAAGCCTGCTTCTCCCTCTCCCACTCCCACTCTCCCTGCTTGTGTTCCCTCTCTCACTGTCTCTCTCTCTCTGTCAAATAAATAAATAAAATCTTTATATATATATATTCTGAAAAGTCCTGTATGTGTATGCATGTTTTTGTGATGGGAGAACAAGAATGAGAGAGCAAGAGAGAAAGCCTGGGAGAGTGAGTTGAGGAGAAATGCTGCAAATCATAGAATGAGGTATGAGTTTCTGTTGCTGCCCTCTGCCTAAGAAGATATGGTCTGGTCTCATAGAGGCTACACTTCAAATACTTTGTAGACATATATTGATTTCTTTCTTTTTTTTAAAGGTTTTATTTATTTATTTGAGAGAGAGAGCAGAAGCAGGGAGAGGCAGAGGGAGAAGCAGACTCCCCGATGAGCAGGGAGCCCAATTTGGGGCTCAATCCCAGGACCCTGAGATCATGACCTGAGCCGAAAGAAGATGCTTAACCAACTGAGCCACCCAGGCACCCAACATAACCTGATTTTAATGTTCCTTTTAATTGAAACTTAAAGTGGAAACCTCTCCTAAATTGGATTTGAATAAAAATGGAAAATAATAAATACAATGTATAAAATATGACTTAAATAAAAGAGTTATCATAGCTAAAACTGATATAATACTGAACAAGAGCAAATCTGTTTTAAAGATACAACCTTGGGACGCCTGGGTGGCTCAGTCAGTTAAGCATCTGCCTTTGGCTCAGATCATGATCCCAGGGTACTGGGACTGAGTCCCACATTGGGCTCCTTGCTCAGTGGGGAGCCTGCTTCTCCCTTAGACTGCCACTCCTCCTGCTTGTGCTCGCTTTATCTCTCTCTGATGAATAAATAAATAAAATCTTTAAAAAAATTGTTTAAAGTTACAACCTTTTGAAAAAGAGTTTTAAACATCAGGAAGGAAAGCAATATATGAATTCATGGTTTACTACCAAAAGGGTGAATTTAGATTGTATAATTAATGTGTCTATTCATAAGAAATATAATACAGTTGTTCTGTGTGTAGGTTACTCAGTCAAGTTCTTTATGAGATAAATCTGTTCTTTCTCTACTTAAAAAGCCTGATGAGTAAATGTATTATAAGTACTAGTACTGAGGGGCGCCTGGGTGGCTCAGTTGTTAAGTGTCTGCCTTCGGCTCAGGTCATGATCCCAGGGTCCTGGATGACTCCCATATCGGGCTCCCTGCTCAGCAGGACGCCTGCTTCTCCCTCTCCCCTGCCCCCTGCTTGTGTTCCCCCTCTCGCTGTGTCTCTCACTGTCAAATAAATAAATAAATAAATCTTTAAAAAAATAAGTACTAGTACTGAATTACATGTTCCTAATAAATGAATCAAAATATGCCATCCAAGTTTTTTTTTTTTTTATCAAGTGGACTAAGGCTCACGTTATTTTATTTATTTAAAGATTTTATTTATTTATTTGAGAGAGAGAGTGAGAGTATGAGAGTGGGGTGAGGAGCAGAGGGAGAAGCAGACTCCCCGCTGAGCAGGGAGCCCAATGTGGAACTTGATCCAGGAACTCCGGGATCATGATCTGAGCCAAAGGCAGATGCTTAACCAACTGAGCCACCCAGGTGCCCTCAAGTTATTTACATAAAAATCTCATTAGATTCTCATTCTATATTGATTGTACAATAGTTTTGTAGCTAAAATTCTCAAAATAAAACAGAAAGCAAAATAAATGGTCATCAGGTTCTATGTTGATTCCAGTAATTCACCATAACAGCCAGCAAAAGTATTCTCATATATTTCCATTGCAACAAATTCTCCAGTGCAAGCCAGCCTATATTATTGTCAGAATGGAAGGAATAATGAACAGAACATTGAACACACTCAGTCATTTAATTTGTAATTCATTTAGAGGACACCCAAAGCTGATTCATCCCTTAAACTGAACTAAATAAAACCTGACTTGATTTGTTAGAAATGTGCTGGGGTCTCAACATTAGCAATGTTGAAAGAACCTTTTATGACCGTGCCTATTAAGTAGAAGCTTATGGGGGAAGAGCAGTTGTTTTTAAAGTTCTTAAGAGCATATTTTAACCAAGAAAATAAATAAGGTAACAAAAATAATTTAGCATTAAAACTGTAAATATTGATTCAGAGAAGGATAAAAAGGTGGACACAAAGGATAAGGTACATTCTGCCCTCAAGTTAAAATCAGTTTTGGTTTTCAATTGGGCTCTAAGGCCACTTTCACTTTACAAAGAAACCTACAACCTAAACCACTGGCTCAGTGAGAGACATATTAAGCAATTCTCTTGTTGATTTTGTGAAAAGAGTAACATTCCAGTTATATTCCTTGACAATTTTGGTGAAAGCTCAGGCTTGGCCCTAGTGACCATATAATTGTGTTGATTTTACATGGATTATATTGTAACACAATAAACAGAAACCTTCTGGCCTCTATACCAGCTTCGATAACATTTCTAGTCTAGTTTAGACTAGGAATTTAGTTATTGGCTTTTCTTTCAAAAATAGAATTAGATGACAAAACTGTGATGTTGAGGAGCACAGTTTCCTGTTTTAAGTATGTATTATGGTTAAATGTAGAACTAAATTATGTATTTGTACTCAGAAGCAACCCTTTTGAAATGACAAACATTAAAAATTTCTAATCCAAGTGACACTTCCCTCAGCTTACTCCAGTGTTCCATATGCTGTGCACTATTTGGTCCTATTTCAATCATCAGTCCAGACACTAGCTTGTACTGTTGAGATTCAAACGTCTTTTGTGAAATTCTGTTTATCTTTCCACTTGACAATGGGCTCATTAATAGCAGAGATTATACCTTTTTACTTTTATTATCATTGTAAAAGTGAATTAATAATGCACTTGATAAAAAAATAGTCAAACTATCAGAAAGGTATAAAATGAGCTATAGTCTCTCTCCCTTATTTACAAATTCCTAAACACCAAAGGCAACTACTGTCAGTAATTTCCAGAGTAACTTTCCAAAATAAAAATGCATATATACTTACAAAAAAAGGGATGATACTATAAACTTATTTTTTTTTTACTTAAGTTTATCTTGGAGATATTTCTATACCATCACATACAGATATACTACTTCAATCTTTTGAACTGCTAAATTGTGCTCCATGGAATACAACAAAATAAAAAGCTTTTGGACAGCAAAAGAAACAAGCAACAAAACTAAAAGACAATCTACTGAATGGGAAAAGATATTTGCAAATGACATATCCAATAAAGGGTTAGTATCCAGAATATATAAAGAACTTACACAGTTCAACACCAAAAATTCCCAAATAATCCACTTAAAAAAATGGGCAGAGGACATGAAAAAACTTTTCTCCAAAGACATACAGATGGCTAACAGACATATGAAAATGCTCAATATCACTCATCATCAAGGAAATGCAAATCAAAACTACAATGAGATATCACCTTACAGCCTGTCGGAATGGCTAAAATTAACAACACAAGAAACAACAGGTGTTGTCAAGGATGGGGAGAAAGGGGAACCCTCTTATGCTGTTGGTGGGAAGGCAAGCTGGTACAGCCACTCTGGAAAACAGTATGGAGGTTCCCCAAAAAGTTAAAAATAATCACCCCACTCTTGATTTTGGCTCAGGTCATGGTCTCAGGGTTGTGGGATCAAGCCCTGTGTCAGGCTCCCCGCTCAGCAGGAAGTCTGCTTCTCTCCCTCTCCCTCTGCCCCTCCCCCTGCTCTCTCTAAAATAAATAAATAAATCTTAAAAAAAACACAATGAGATATCACCTCACACCTGTCAAAATGGCTAAAATCAAAAACATAAAAAACAACAAGTGTTAAGGATGTGGAGAAAAAGGAACACTCATGCACTGTTGGTGGGAATGCAAATTCTTGCAGCCAATATGGAAAACAGTATGGAGGCTTTTAAAAAAATAAAAATAGAATTACTATATGATCCACTAATTCTACTACTGGATATTTACCCAAAGAATGCAGAAACACTAATCCAAAAAGATATATGCATCCCTATTTTTATTGCAGCATTATTTACAATCGTCAAATTATGGAAGCAACCCTAGTGTCCATTGATAGATGAATGGATAAAGAACATGTGGAATATATATATACAATAGATACCCTATGACTTAGAATTATCTAATGATGGAACTTTAGGTGGTTTTCAGGTTATTGCTATTACAAACAATGCTTAAATGGACATCCTTGTACATAGATCTTGCTTTATATTTGCAATTTATATATTATGGGAAAGTCCTAGCCTTGTGTTTTGATCATCTCCACTTTTTCCCATTGGTGAAGAAGGGATTCCTGCCCTAGAGTTATGGAGATAGCCAACCAAAACCTCCCAACACCAGACAGATAAAATCAACAGTAGTGTATTAGTCAGGTATACTCATAGCCTGGAAGAGGAAGGAGAACACCATATGCCCCACAGGGACACATGGAGATTCCATTTGGGAACAGAGTGCACAAGCAGAGGCTGTAGTGTAACCCCTGAGAGTGGTGAAACCCCCATTTCCCACAGGAGATGTGATTGGCCTGTTTGAACTGAAGCCCTCTATTCAGGGATAAGCAGGCACTGTGCTTTGTCCCTGAGATAAGTTATTTGAATATGGTACTTTATCTGCAGGAACAGGATGAGAAGGGGAACCTGTGGTTGGCCATCCTTTGAGACTCTCTTGGCTTTCCTCAGATGTCAAAATGCATGTAATATGGGGCTTTAATATCAGGTCTTTTAATTTTTTTTGAGTATATATATATTTGATAGAGAGAGCACAAGTAGGCAGAGGGGCAGACAGAGGGGCAGGAGAAGCAGGCTCCCTGCTGAGCAGGGAGCCCGATGTGGGCCTCGATCCCAGGACTCTGGGATCATGACCTGAGCCAAAGACAGATGCTTAACCAACTGAGCCACCCAGGCACCCCTTATTTGAATATATTTGAGACACAATGTTACATTAGTTTCAGGTGTACAACATTGTGATTCAACTTCTCCATACCTTATCCTATGCTCACTACAAGTGTAGCTACCATCTGTCACCATGTAATACTATTACAATATTGACTGTATTTCCTATGCTGTGCCTTTTATTCCCATGACTTATTCATTTCATAACTGGAAGCCTGTATCTCCCACTCCCCTTCACCCATTTTGCCCATCCCCTACCCCTCTTCCTCTGACCATCAGTTTGTTCTCTATATTTATAGATCTGATTCTGCTTTTAGTTTGTTTATTCATTTGTTTTGTTTTTTAGATTCCACATAGAAGTGAAATTATATGGTATATGTCTTTCCCAGTCTGATTTATTCCACTTAGCATAATACCCTCTAAATCCCTCCATGTAGGTCTTATACCACAAATTGGAATTAGTGGGCCAAAGAATATGTGCATTTAAATTTTTATAAATATAGCCAAATTGCCCTTGGACAAGGGCTGAAATATATGATAGTCCCTATTTTCCTATATCTTTGTAAATGATAGGTATTGTCCAACTTTGTAATTTTTGCTAGTTTAGTGAAAAATGGTATCTTATTGTTTTGATTTGTATGTCTTTAAGAATACTTACTTTTATGTTTACTGGCCTTATGTATTTATTTTTCTGAGAAATGCTTATTTAAAGGATCATACTTTTTTTTCTTCTTTACTACTTTTTAAATTCATATACCTCTGTGCTAAACATGTTAGATATCATTTTTGCACACAATGATATTTGTAATCACATTGAATACATTATCCATGATTAGCAATGCACTACCCTTTTAAATTATGTATATGACTTTCAGAAAAACTTCTGCTCTACAGATATAATTCCATTCAATTTATTAATTGATACATTCTCTACCCTTAGTGAAAGTGTTGGCTTATCTGTAAGAGGGTAAATATGATGTCCTTAAAAGAATCCTCTTTTGTAACTGCTGGGTGAAAATTTAATTTGACATTTTTTCCAAATTGTGGTAAAATGTACCATTTTAATTACTTTTAAGTGTACAGTTCAGTAGTAATTATATTCACATTGTTGTGCAACCAATCTCCAGAAATTTTTTATTCCCATTAAATAACAAATTCCCATTTTCCTCTTTCTCTAGCCACTGGTAACCACCATTCTATTTTGTTTCTATGAGTTTGACTACTCTAGATAGCTCACATAAGTGGAGTAATACAGTATTTGTCTTCTTAACTATTTCACTTAGCATAATGTCCTCAAGGTTCATCCTTATTATAGCATGTGTCAGATTTTTTCTCTTTCAAGAATGAATAATATTCAATTTTATGTATATAGAATATTTTTTTATTTTTTTAAATTTTTTTTTTTAAGATTTTAACTATTTATTTGACAGAGACAGCAAGAGAGGGAACACAAGCAGGAGGAGTGGGAGAGGGAGAAGCAGGCTTCCCATGAAGCAGGGAGCCTGATGTGGGGCTCGATCCCAGGACCCTGGGATCATGACCTGAGCTGAAGGCAGATGTTTAACAACTGAGCCACCCAGGCACCCCTATATAACACATTTTTTAAATCAATACATCTGTTGATGGACATTTGGGTTGCTTTCAATTTTGGTTATTATGAATAATGCTGCTATGAACATTGGTATACAGGTATCTGTTTGGGTCCCTCCTTTGAATTCTTTGGGGTATAAACCTAGAAGTGGAATTGCTGGATTATATGGTAATTCTATTTTAACTTTTTGGGGAATCATGATACTTTTTTTTCATAGTGGCTGCATCATTTTATATACCCACCAATAGTGCACAAGTGTTCTAATTTCTCCACATGCTCACCAACACTTGTTAATTTCTGTTTAATAGTAACCATACTAATGAGTTCTGTGGTAATATTTCATTGTGGTTTTGATTTGCATTTTTCTGATGAATAGTGGTATTGGCATCTTTTTATATGCTTGTTAGCCATTTGTATATTTTCTTTGGCAAATTTCTATTCAAGTCCTTTGCTCATTTTTTAATTAGGTTATATCTTGCTATTGTTTAGTTGTAAGAGTTCTTTATATATTCCTAATATTAACTCCTTTTCGGTTAAGGGATTTATCTTTTACATTCTGATAATTTCTAGTCCTTGAATTTCTGAGATATATTACTGATGAGGGAATAGAAGGCAAGCTGAGGACAAAGCTGACACCCCACAACCCCCCGCCAAGGGATATATGTGACATTCCTCAGGCACTCCTGGCTGCCCTAAAGCTAAGGAAAGGAAAAACAAATAGTTAACCTATAGAGATCACAATCCTGCAAGAAGAACAAAGCATTTCTATCAACAACCTAGCTTCCAGAAGGAAATGTAGATACAATTAAATGTCCTTATAATCTGCAGCTCATTGACAGATACCTGAAGTGGGCAGAGTGTAATGTTCCTCCAGGAAGCTCCCAACTATCTTCATATTATTGCCTTGCTAGAAGGAAAAACAACCTTAACTTGACAATGGCAAGTCCTCTGGTATCCTGTGAGTCTTCTTTAACATATGAAAATCCTTTTAATACTTCCCTTTTCCTTACCTCCCCCAACCCCATAGTATATAATCAGCCACCCCTCACAACCCTGGTGCAGCAGCTCTTTCTGCCCTCAGGTCCTGTCCCCATTTGGTGCAAAACCACCATTTTGCACCAAAGACGTCTCAAGAATTCTTTCTTGGTCGTCAGCTCCGGACTTCACCCCATTGAACCTCCCCTATATTCCAAAACCACATCATTACTGTGGGGATTAATTTTTTGGGTTAACTTGACTGGGTCATGGGCTAGTCAGACATTCAGTCAAACATTGTTCTGGGTGTGTCTGTGAAGGTGTTTCTGGATAAGATTAACATTTGAATAAGTAGATTGAATTAAGCAAATTGCCCTTTCTAATGTGGATGAGCCTTATCCAATAAATTAAAGACTTGAATAGAACAAAAAGGCTGAGTAAGAGGGTACTCCTTCTGTCTGAATGATGAGCTAGAATGTTGGTCTTTACTGGCCTTTGGACTGGGACTGAAACATTGGCTCTTCTTGGGTCTGGAGTCTGCTGCCTTTTGGAATGGATCTTGCACTACTGACTGCCCATTTTCTGTCATTTAGACCTGGACCAAAACAACACTTTGGCTCTCCTGGGTCTTTAGCTTGCTGATGGTGGATCTTGGGACTTCTCAGCCTCCATAATTGTGTGGGCCAATTCCTTATAATAAATCTCTCTCTGTAAGTATACATATATTCTATTGGTTCTGTTTCTCTGAAGATCTCTGACTAATATAATCTCTTTATAAACCCAATACCACTTATACTTATTTTTGAGATGAACTTCCCTCAGTTTTACACTATAGTTGTCTAAGCCTGGAGTATCTTGAATCTTTAGTCCCAGGAGTATTGTCCTCTGAATTCCTGATCCAACATCCTTCTAAAACCACCATATGTGAAAATTTACTGTCATTTTGGTTTCATTTTTTTTTTTTAAAGATTAGCGGTCAATTCTAGAGTTTAAACTGACATTGCCCAGCTAATCTTTTACTTGTCACATGCAGTCTCAATCACAATCTTCTGCTACAATAATGTCATGTAAAAATATTGTGCAGAAATAGAAAACTTCTATCTACTGACAAGCAGAAGTGAAGCAAAATCCCATATTACCGCAGCTAAGCTTAAAAACATTGGATGTAGATAACAACTTGTTAAGGAATTCGCTAAAGACATTGACTCATCTTTGGAAAGAAATAACTGTTTTTGCTAAACTTGGAAGGCAGCAATCTCAATACAAAATAAAGGAACTGTTGGTAAGCCTCTAAGTACAAGAGCAAACTTGCTCAAAACAAAACAACAAAAATAAATCTCACACAATGAGGCACATTACTTCAATGTGTATGCAAGAATTCTATTCTCCAGCACCAACAATTAAAATCCAAAGGAAGGGGCACCTGGGTGGCTCAGTTGGTTAAGTGACTGCCTTCAGCTCAGGTCATGATCCTGGAGTCCTGGGATCGAGTCCCACATAGGGCTCCCTGCTCAGCGGGGAGTCTGCTTCTCCCTCTGACCCTCCACCCTCTCGTGCTCTCTTTCTCTCATTCTCTCTCTCAAATAAATAAATAAAAGCTTAAAAAAAAATAAAAAAAATAAAAATAAAATCCAGAGGCAAAAGAAGTTTTGGTTATGACTGGTACATGGTAGGTAGAGGCTTAGGACTGGTGATAAGTAGCAAGCTGCAATTTTCCTCAGTGTAAAATAGTGGGAATAAAAAAAAGGTCCTGGATTTTAATCTTAGCTCTGTCTCTTCCTAGCTGTGAGCAAATGACTTAATCTTAACTGAAAATGGGAATAATACCACCTATCTCATAAGATTGTTAAAAGGGGAAAAAAAGAGGGGCGCCTGGGTGGCTCAGTCTTTAAGCGCTTGCCTTTGGCTCAGGTCATGATCCCAGGGTCCTGGGATCGAGCCCCGCATCGAGCTCCCTGCTCCACGGGAGGCCTGCTTCTCCCTCTCCCACTCCCCCTGTTTGTGTTTCCTCTCTCACTGTGTCTCTCTCTGTCAAATAAATAAAATCTTAAAAAAAAAAAAGGAAAAAAAAAAGATTGTTAAAAGGATTAAAAGAGAAAATCCACATAAAACAAATCATGCTCATAGGGGGACCCAATAGATGTTAGTCTTCCTCTGACACTTACCTCCCACACACCCACCCACCTCTATCCTAAACAGGAAGAAAGTACAAAATGCTATTAGGGAGAGACTAATTCATAAAACTCACATATACCTGACAGAATAACCTGGTATTTTAGAAAGCTGCAGTAGCTCAGCATGCTTGGAATTTGCTCCAGCTTCTTTATGAAGGGCATCTAATCCTGCCTATTATTTTTTTCTTTTTTTTTCCTTTTTTTTAAGATTTTATTTATTTATTTGACAGAGAGATAGAGCCAGAGAGCACAAGTGGAGAGAATGGCAGAGGGAGAGGGAGAAGCAGGCTCCCCACTTGAGCAGGGAGCCCGATGCGGGGCTTGATCCCAGGACCCTGGGATCATGACCTGAGCCGAAGGCAGACGCTTAACCATCTGAGCCACCCAGGTGCCCCTATTATTTTTTTTCTTATAGAAATTATATACTTGCTTATATTCAAGACAGAGAATGTAGCTTTTTAAACATATATATTTATATTTGAGTCACAAGCACCATGAAACACAGATGTCACTTGGATGAAAGCTGGAATGTGAAAAAGGTCTGATTTCCTACCTTGCCAGTATCATGTTACTATTCAAAAAGATACATACATAGCTCCATCAGAAGCTCTTCTAAGGATTCCCCAGTGATGGCTGCTCAGATTCACATTTAGTACTGCCAGCTACTCTGTGCTCCCTGAGGAACCTTCTATGTTGCCTAAATTAAATATTGGGGCCCAATACCCTGAAAGAAAGACTGGAGCTGAAAGGCAAACTGCTGTAGGCGTCTTCTGCAATATGGTCAGCTGTCCATTTCCACCATTTCTACTGCTAACTTCCTACAGTTCTTACACACTGGCTGTATTTCTCCATTATTCATTTAATAACTGGTAAAGTTAGGAAGAATTTAGTTTAAAAATAAATCAAAATTGAAAGCCCACACCAAAATGTAATTTGAAAGGTGTCTCTTACTGATAGAACAGAATGAGGGTGTAGATGTATTGGAATGTTCAGATCTAATAAAACAGTAGCCATAAAACAAGAGAAGAAAATATCACAGAATTAGAGACAAAAGAAGTAAGCATATTAGCAAATCAGGTAGTTAAGCACTGAGGAAAACATACATGATTTTTCCTTACATATCTCTTATAATCTTAATTCAACAGCAGAAAGTGTTATCACATTTTTTCAATGTTAAGTAAAATTTTTGGCATCATATATAGAAATATGCATATCCATATTTAATATACAATTTTAAGACATACTGAATGAAAAAACTTTTTGCATAATTTTATATGAGGAGAGAAATTAGTGGTAAACCTTCCACTAGAAAGCATCTTTTGTCAGCCAATGAACATTATTGGTTATCTAGTGGGTATGCGGTACATAAGTATACAACAGTACTGTTTATAAGTTTACATTTGCTGCCACTAAAACTAATTTGTGGTCAAGGATTCTATAATAAAGTTCAAACCTTAGAAAACATTTGCCTTTTAAATTCTTTTCTTTAATCTCATTTCATTGTACAGGTACTTATTTATCCTTACAGTCTCTTATAAAAATACTTCTATATCTTACTGAAGTAAGGTATAACACAGATCTAAAACTGAGAATTGAGAATTGTATTTGAAAATTTAATTAAACTCCAAAAGGTTTATCAGAAGGTATGACTTTTAAGACAGTGTTCTTACCCTAGGATAGGAAACCTTCTGAAATAAGTATAAAACAAATAATCATAAAATTTAGACATTTGATTTGCTTCATGTGAGAGACAAGACAATCTAATAAAATATCTACATAGCAGGTATCCTGCCACCCCCACTCCTACCCTAAAACCCCCAGGTGAAAGACAAAAAATCGATAATTACTCTGACAACTATATTTAAAGCACTCATACCTTTAAATGATAGCGTTAAGTTAGTTAATGTCATTAAATTGCCCAAAATTAGACCTATTTTGGTTTCATTAAAACTATGCCACTTAAAAATAAATTATGGGTTTATTCATAAATGCTGAGGTTTTGAAAATGGTTAAAACAAAACAAACCGCAAGCCCATAAACATTTTACAAAGATAAAGACCTAATTTAGGGAAAAGCCAGCCTTACCAGTCAGGATGTCCCTAACCTACCCATTGTGAAGGAACTAAGAACAGAGTTACTCTCAAGAGTAGCACAAAAGATTCAAAATCCAAATCCATTTAACTTACATATTTGATATTGAAAATAGAAAACACTGCCTTTAAATGGGCTTTGATCCATGTTTGGAAACACTGGAACCTGGTAATGAATGTGCATTAGCAAAAAGATTTTGTTCTGAGTCTTGGCACTTTGAATATTATGGCAAAAGAATATGGATACTTAAAAACTCAAATTACAAAGTGCATTCGAATTACATAGAAACGTTATCTTAAAAAATTAAAAAATAATTCCTAAAACAGTTTTCAATAACCAAATTAAGTTGTGATCATTTTGAAAATCTGAGCAATATATAAAGTTTAAAAGTGATACACATGAAATAAAAGCACAGTGTTCTTCTCATTCTGGCCATTCCTAATCTATCTATAAAGTGATGCCACCAACAACACAAGGAAAAAACACTTTGGGAGAGTAGACTTTACCTTAGCAAATGTTGAGAATTAACATAACTGTTTGTGGATGACTGAAATTAAGTCACCCAAAGAAAAGACTATTCCTAGATGATTTTATAATATCTCACATGAATTTTGAAATCTGATTTCATGAAAACATAAACCATACCTAGAGAAATCTAGATCCAGTGCACATCATAAAACATCTCCAAAAGAATGTATATTTGTTTATTGTATCCCATAGGTAATACTGAATATTTGTTATTTTATACTAATGTGCATTCTTTTGACCTTTTCACTAGTAATGTCAGTAATAAGGACTAAAGATTTTAAAAGTCATCAAGACAATATGTTTGGCTACATTTACCTGTCGTTGCTGTATGTTTTGTTAATATTGCATTCTGTCCCTAGAAGCATCAACCATCCCAATTCTATTCACACATGCAACTAATTCTAAAGAATGTGGTCTGATAGACTTAAAATCATTATTACTGATAAGTGTAAAAACTAATTCTATTTTTTCCAGCACATTAATTTGTGATTGATGTTAACTAAACTTACTGTGGTAATAATTTCACAATATATACATATATCAAATCATTATGTTGTACACCTTGGAATAATGCAATGTTATATGCCAATCATATCTCAATAAAATTGGAAAAAATAAAAAAATAAATATAATAATAATAATATATTGGAAAAAATAAAATAAATCTAACACTAGTAATAAAATAAATAAAAATAAAAAATATAATAATAATAAATATATCATTAAGGCAATAATTCATGTTTGGTTTTATTTTGGACTATGTTAAATATATTTTATACAAAGAAACTTTTAAATAGTTAATTTAAGTTTCCAATATTGTAGCTTAATAACCTTTCTTGTGCACGACTAGTTATAGTATAAATATCACTTTAAGTTCTTATTTAAATTCTAGTTAGCATACAGTGAAATAATAGTTTCAGTTGTAGAATTTAGTGATTCATCACCTACATACAATGCCCAGGGCTCATCACAACAAGTGTACTCCATAATACCCATCACCTATTTAACCCATCCAGCTGCCCACCTGCTCTCCATTAATCCTCAGCTTAAGAGTCTGTCTCATGGTTTACATCTCTTTTTTCCCCCATGATCATCTGTTTTGTTACTTAAATTCCACATATGAGTGAAATCATATTTGACATAGGCCACAGCAAATTCTTTCAAGATTCATCTCCAAAGGCTAGTGAAACAAAAGCAAAAATGAACTTTTGGGACTTCATCAAGATTAAAAGCTTCTGCACAGCAAAGGAAACAGTCAACAAAGCAAAGAGGCAACCCACAGAATCGGAGAAGATATTTGCAAATGACACTACAGACAAAGTGCTGATTTCCAAGATCTATAAAGAACTTCTGAAACTCAACACCCAAAAAACAAATAATCCTGTCAAAAAATGGGCAGAAGACATGAACAGACACTTCTCCAAAGAAGACATACAAATGGCTAATAGACACATGAAAAAATGTTCATCATCATTAGCCATCAGGGACATTCAAATCAAAACCACACTGAGATACCACCTTACACCAGTTAGAAAGGCAAAAATTGACAAGGCAAGAAACAACAAAAGTTGGAGAGGTTGTGGAGAAAGGGAACCCTCTTACAGCATTGGTGGGAAGGCAATTTGGTAGAGCCACTTTGGAAAACAGTGTGGAGGTGCCTCAGAAAATTAAAACTAGAGCTACCCTATGTCCCAGCAATTGCACTACTGGGTATTTACCCCAAAGACACAGATGTAGTGAAAAGAAGGGCCATATGCACCCCAATGTTCATAGCAGCAATGTCCAAAATAGCCAAACTGTGGAAAGAGCTGAGATGCCCTTCAACAGAAGAATGGATAAAGAAGATGTGGTCCATATATACAATGGAATATGACTCAGCCATCAGAAAGGATGAATACCCAACTTTTACATCAACATGGATGGGACTGGAGGAGATTATGCTAAGTGAAATAAATTAAGCAGGGAAAGTCAATTATCATATGGTTTCACTTATTTGTGGAACATAAGGAATAGCACGGAGGACATTAGGAGAAGGAAGGGAAAAATGAAGGGGGGGAAATTGGAGAGAGAGATGAACCATGAGAGACTATGGACTCTGAGAAACAAACTGAGGATGTTAGAGGGGAGGTGGGATGGGGGGATGGGTTAGCCCAGTGATGGGTATTAAGGAGGGCACGTACTGCATGGAGTACTGGGTGTTATTTGAAAACAATGAAGCGTGGATCACTACATCAAAAACTAACAATGTATTGTATGGTGACTAACATAACATAATAAAATAAAAAAAGAAATCCTATCGTATTTGTCTTTCTCTCACTGACTTACTTCGCTTAGCATAATATGCTCTAGATCCATCCATGTCGTTGCAAATGGCAAGATTTCATTCCTTTATATGATATGTCTAGAAAGAAATTGCAACAGCCAATGTCAAAGAGGTTACTGCCTGTGTTCTTCCATATGATTTTGATGGTTTCTTGTCTCGCATTTGGGTCTTTCATCTATTTTGAATTTATTTTTCTGGATGTTGTAAGAAAGTGGTCCAGTTTAATTTTTTGCTTGTTGCTCTCCAGGTTTCCCAACATCGTGTGTTGAAGAGACTGTCTTTTTTATTGGATATTCTTTCCTGCTTTGTCAAAGATTAGTTGACCATATAGTTGTGGGTCCATTTCTGGGTTTTCTATTCTGTTCTATTGATCTATGTGTCCATTTCTGTGTGATTACTATATACTGTTGATCACTACAGCTTTGTAATATAACTTGAAGTCTGGGAGTGTGATGCCTTCAGCTTTGCTTTTCTTCTTCAAGATTGCTTTGGCTATTCAGGGACTTTTGTGGTTCCATAAATCGTTTAGGGTTGTTTGTTCTAGCTCTGTAAAAAATGCTAGTGGGATTTTGACAGGGATTGCATTAAATGTGCAGATTGCTTTGGATACTATAGATATTTTAACAATATTTATTCTTCCAATCCATAAACATGGGATGTTTTTCCATTTCTTTGTGTCCTCTTCAATTTATTTCTTAAGTGTTTTATAGTTTTCAGAGTACAGATCTTTCACCTCTTTGGTTAGGTTTATTCCTAGGTATCTTATGGTTTCTGATGCACTTGAAAATGGGATTGACTCCTTGGTTTCCTTTTTGCAGCTTCATTATTGGTGTATAGAAATCCAGTAGATTTCTGTTTGTTAATATTGTATCCTGTGACTTTTCTGAATTCATGTATCAGTTCTAACAAATTTTGAAAATTTAATTACAATATATCTTGATGTTGGCCTGCTTTTGTTGATTTCCATGGGAGTTCTCTGTGCCTCCTAGATCTGGATGTCTGTTTCCTTCCCCAGATTAGGGAAGTTTTCAGCTATTATTTCCTCAAATAAATATTTTGCCCCTTTTTACTTGCTTCTTTTTTCTGGGACTCCCATAATGAGGATGTTATTTGGTTTGATGGAGTCACTGCATTCCCTAAGTCTAGTCTTGTGACCCATAATTCTTTTTCTCTATTTTGTTCAGGTTCATTATTTTCCATATTCTATCCTCTATATCACTCGTTCATTCCTTTGCTTCTTCCATCCTTGCAATCATTACATCTAGTCAGTTTCCAATCTTGCTTATTGTATTTTCATTTTTGACTGTTTTTGAACTGTTTTATCTCTGTTGTGAGGGTCTTCCAGGTGTCTTAGATACTTTTCACTAGCACAGTCAGTATCCTTATGATTGTTGCTTCAAATTGTCCATCAGGCATGTTACTTATGTCTACTTTGTTTAGAACTCTTGCCATGACCTTTTCTTGTTCTTTCTTTTGGGATGAATTCCTCCATCTTGGTGTTTTGTGTAGGTCACTGTCTTCTCTGTGTTAGAAAAGTCTGTTATGTTTCCTGTTGCTGAGAGTAATGGCTTCATGCAAAAGGGTCATACAATGTCCAGGGCCTGGCTCTACAGGGAGTGTTTCTGTTATGTGCTGTGTCCACGCTGCTGCCCTGTTTTTGTTGCTCTATCCTTCATGTCAGTCATCTGCAGAGGCTCTCCTTGCCTGCAGTGGGCAGTGTTTGGACATTGGCCAGAGTGTGGGGAGATTTAACTAGGTATGCTCTGGTCTGCTTGTTAATTGAGACCTGATGCTACTTCCACTAGAACTGAAGCCTTGCAGAAGTCTCTGTTCAGGAGACATGGTGTTTGCAAGTGTTTCTGCTGGTTTTCTGGGGAAGGAGCCTGCTGCCCTGGGACTTGGACACACTTGCCAGATAAAGGCAGTACCTGCAGAGCCACAGGTGGTGGGGCTTGGTGAAAGCGTGTTAGGTAGCCAGTTTTGGCACTGTGCTATTTACTGAATCTGGTTTATGCTGAAGTGTGGGGGAGGGAAATGGAGCCAGCCAGCTCTTTTGTCCCTGTCTCTGTGCTTGCTGCTCTCAGGGGAGCACTCTTAGAAGAGCGAATAATCTCCTCTTGTGTGTTCCAGGCATTATTCAGATTGCCATTTTTATGCTGTCCATCTCCTGGTTGCTTGCCTGCTTGGAGCAGTGTAGCGCACTTTGGGCTGTATCTCAGTCAAGCCTGCTGACATTAAAACTCCAAGTTTTCAGGATGTGTTGTGGCAGGGGCCTGCACTAGTCTTCTGGGTAAGTGACTCACTGTGCTGGGATGGATGCAGGTATGACCAAGAAGGGCAGTTGTGCCAGAGTGGAGGGTCGTGGGACTTGGAGCAAGCAGGCTGAACAGCCTTTGTTGGGGTGAGAAGCACTCAGCAGGTGTCTCTGCACCCATGCTGAGGGGTGGGGAAAGGAAATGTTGCCCACCACCTCTTTTTTTTCCCAGAGAGGTATCTATGAATGTCATCCTTCACAGATGAACTCCAAGAACAGAGTACAGTCTCTCCCCCATTTGCCTTAAGTGATCCTCAGTTCATGATATTGGCTCTGGGGATGTTTGCCTTCTCTCCAGGGGTGGGGTAGTGCCCTCAGGGCTCTTTCCTAGCCAAGCTTCTAGACCTTTAAAATCACCAGTCTCAAGCTGCGCTGGTTGCAAAAACATGAAAATCAGTCCTTCTCGTTTTCCCAGGCAATGGCTTTGGGGAAGTGTTCTCATTGTGTGTTTCCCTGTATCTCCTCTCTCTCTATTTCTCTCTCCAACCAGGGCCCCCTCCCCTCTGCAGCACCCTCAATCCATTTCTCCCCAAACAACATCTCCACACTGCCTATTTTCCTCAATGTGGCCTCTTCTATCCCTCTAGTTGTGCAGTTTGTTCTGTCAGTCTTCAGGTCTATTTCTTGAGTATTCAGAATGATTTTATAGTTATCTAGCTATGTTCAAGAGACAAGGCAAGCTTAGGGTCCTCCTACTATGCCACCATCTTAGCTCCCCCCTCTTATAGTATAAATAATTTTTAAAATCAGATTCCAAAATGTTGTTTAGCTAGCTTTTAACTAGAAGTTATGAGAGGGCAGAGATTGGAAGAATTAACTTCCTTTTGTACAACACTTAGCACAGATTTAAGAGTATAATTCTGAGGCATGTGGCTCATAGAACCACAGAAAAAGTAGATCTCTAGTGATTCTTAAGTCCAGGCTGGACAACTTCAAAATTATCCAGGATAAATGAGTATCAGTATTTGTGATTATCCAGTGTACAAAAGGAGAATCTATGCAAGTTACCAAAAGATTTTAATTTGTTATAACTTTTGCAATCCCATGTACATAAATTGTAAGTAAAATAAAGTAACTGACTCATTTTTCACACATTCTCTTGCACAAGAAAATAGCGTAAAGAGCTAGTCAGAAAAATTAGTATTTCAACATGGTTAAAAATAAGGGACTCAAATGGAGGCTTGTCCCATAATAAGACATATCTAAAATGTGGATAACTATTATTGGTTATAGCAGTAACTATATTGGTAAGGCAGATGAATGTAGAAATTGAGAACTACTATACAATCAATTTAATTTTGAAAGGCTGAAATTTTGTGCAATCCATTGCAGGTTTTACACATATCTGTATAGCCTTTTGTTGTAAAATTCTCTGTGTTTTGACAAATTTATACTGTAATATGTCCACCATTACAGTACCATATAGAATATTTTCACCTCCCTAAAAAGAAATCCCCTGGAACATGGGGATTTTTTCAATAACCATGCCCCAATGAATCCGTGGAAACCATTGAACTGTTTATCATCTATATAGTTTTACCTTTTGCGAATGTCATATAAATGGAATTATACACTAATAAGCCTTTTAAAACAGGTTGTTTCAGTGATTCAACATATCTACATGTTATGCTATACTCACCACAAGTGTAGCTACCATATGACACCGTACATGACTATTACAATATCATTGACTGTATTCCCTATGCTGTGTCCTTTATTCCCATGACTTATTCATTCCATAACTGGAAGCCTGTATCTCCCATTCCGTTTCACCAGTTTTGCCCATCCACCCACCCCCACTTTCCTCTGGTACCATCAATTTGGTTTAGGTATTTATAGGTCTCACTATGCTTTCTGTTTGTTTATTAATTTGTCTTGTATATAGATTCCACATATGAGTGAAATCATATGGAATTTATCTTTCTCAGTCCACTTTATTTCTTTTTTTAATAATTTTATTTTATTTTTTTATTATGTTATGTTAGTCACCATACAATACATCATCAGTTTTTGATGTAGTGATCCATGATTCATTGTTTTCATATAACACCCAATGCTTCATGCAGTACGTGCCCTCCTTAATGGGCTAAAACATCCCCCACCCCCTCCCCTCTAAAACCCTCAGATTGTTTCTCGGAGTCGAGAGTCTCTCATGGCTTGTCTCCTCCTCCGATTTCCACCCCTTCATTGTTCCCTTCCTTCTCCTAATGTCCTCCATGCTATTCCTTATGTTCCCCAAAGAGTGAAAACATATGATAATTGACTTTCCCTGCTTAACTTATTTCACTTAGCATAATCTCTTCCAGTCCCATCCATGTTGATGTAAAAGTTGGGTATTCATCTTTTCTGATGGCTGAATAATATTCTATTGTATATATGGACCACATCTTTACCCATTCCTCTGTTGAAGAGCATCTCGGCTCTTTCCACAGTTTGGCTATTGCGGACATTGCTGCTATGAACATTGGGGTGCATATGGCTCTTCTTTTCACTACATCTGTGTCTTTGGGGTAAATACCCAGGAGTGCAATTGCTGGGTCATAGGGTACCTCTAGTTTTAATTTTCTGAGGCACTGCCACACTGTTTTCCAAAGTGGCTCTACCAAATTGCATTCCCACCAATGCTGTAAGAGGGTTCCCTTTCTCCACAACCTCTCCAACTTTTGTTGTTTCTTGCCTTGTCAATTTTTGCCTTTCTAACTGGTGTAAGGTGGTATCTCAGTGTGGTTTTGATTTGAATGTCCCTGATGGCTAATGATGATGAACATTTTTTCATGTGTCTGTTAGCCATTTATATGTTTTTTCAGAGAAGTGTCTGTTCATGTCTTCTGCCCATTTTTTGACAGGATTATTTGTTTTTTGGGTGTTGAGTTTCAGAAGTTCTTTATAGATCTTGGAAATCAGCACTTTGTCTGCAGTGTCATTTGCAAATATCTTCTCCCATTCTGTGGGTTGCCTCTTTGTTTTGTTGACTGTTTCCTTTGCTGTGCAGAAGTCTTTTATCTTGATGAAGTCCCGAAAATTGGTTTTCCCTTTTATTTCACTAGCCTTTGGGGATGAATCTTGAGAGAAGTTGCTGTGGCTGATGTCAAAGAGGTTACTGCCTATGTTCTCCTCTAGGATTTTGATGGATTCCTGTTTCACATTGAGGCCTTTCATCCATTTTGAGTTTATCTTTGTGTATGGTGTTAGAGAATGGTCGAGTTTCATTCTTCTGTATATAGCTGTCCAATTTTCCCAGCACCATTTATTGAAGAGACTGTCTTTTTTCCATTGCATATTTTTTCCTGCTTTGTTGAAGATTATTTGACCATAGAGTTGAGGGTCCATATCTGGGCTCTCTATTTTGTTCCCTTGGTCTAAATGTCTGTTTTTGTGCCAATACCATGCTGACTTGGTGATCACTGCTTTGTAATATAGCTTGAAATTGGGCATCGTGATGCCCCCAGCTTTGTTTTCCTTTTCAACATTTCCTTGGTGATTCGGGGTCTTTTCTGATTCCATACAAATTTTAGGATTGTTTGTTCCAGCACTTTGAAAAATGTCATTGGAATTTTGATCGGGATGGCATTGAAGGTATAGATTGCTCTGGGTAGCATAGACATTTTAACAGTGTTTATTCTTCTGGTCCATGAGCGAGGAATATTTTTGCATCTTTTTGTGTCTTCTTCAATTTCTTTCATGAGTGTTCTATACTTCCTAGTGTATAGATCCTTTACCTGTTTGGTTAGGTTTATTCCGAGGTATCTTATGGATTTTGGAGCTATTGTAAATGGAATCGATTCTCTAACTTCTCTTTCTACAGTTGCATTGTTAGTGTATAAGAAAGCAACTGATTTCTGTGCATTGATTTTGTATCCTGCCACATTACTGAATTGCTGTATGAGTTCGAGTAATTTGGGGGTGGAGTCTTTTGGGTTTTCCACATAAAGTATCATGTTGTCTGCGAAAAGGGAGAGTTTGACTTCTTCTTTGCCAATTTGAATACCTTTTATTTCTTTTTGTTGTCTGATTGCTCTTGCTAGGAATTCTAGTACTATGTTGAACAACAGTGGCGAGAGCAGGCATCCTTGTCATGTTCCTGATCTTAAGGGAAAGGATCTTGGATTTTCCCCATTGAGGATGATATTCACTGTGGGTTTTTAATAGATGGATTTTATGAACTTAAGGAATATTTCCTCTATCCCTATACTCTGAAGAGTTTTAATCAGGAAAGGATGCTGTATTTTGTCAAATGCTTTTTCTGCATCAGTTGAGAGGACCATATGGTTCTTCTCTCTCCTCTTATTAATGTGCTCTCTCACACTGATTGATTTGCGAATGTTGAACCACCCTTGCATCCCAGGGATAAATCCTACCTGGTCGTAGTGGATGATCCTTTTAATGTATTGTTGGATCCTTTTAGCTAGGATTTTGTTGAGAATTTTGGAATCCATATTCATCAGGGATATCAGGCTGAAATTCTCCTTTTTGATGGGGTCTTTGCCTGGTTTGGGGATTAAGGTAATGCTGGCCTCATAGAATGAGTGTGGAAGCTTGCCTACTGTTTCTACTTTTTGAAACAGCTTCAGGATAATAGGTATTATTTCTTCTTTGAATGTTTTGTAGAATTCCCCAGGGAATCCATCAGGCCCTGGACTGTTGTTTTTTGGGAGGTTTTGGATCACTGCTTCAGTCTCGTTACTGGTTATTGGCCTATTTAGGTTGTCAATTTCTTCCTGTTTCAGTCTTGGCAGTTTATAGGTTTCCAGGAAGGCATCCATTTCTTCCAGGGTGCTTAATTTATTGGCATATAGTTGCTGATAATAATTTCTAATAATTGTTTCTATTTCCTTGGTGTTAGTCGTGATCTCTCCCCTTTCGTTCATAATTTTATTAATTTGGGTCCTTTGTCTTTTCTTTTTTTTTTTTTCTTTTTTTTTTTTTTTTTGGTGCCTTTGTCTTTTCTTTTGGATAAGTCTGGCCAGTGGTTTATCGATCTTATTAATACTTTCAAAGAACCAGCTTCTAGTTTCGTTGATCTGATCTACTGTGTTTCTGGCTTCTAATTCATTGATCTCTGCTCTAATCTTAATTATTTCTCTTTTAATACGTGGCTTAGGCATCGTTTGTTGCTTTTTCTCCAGTTCTTTAAGGTGTGAAGTTAGTTGGTGGATTTAGGATTTTTCTGTTTTTTTTTTTTTTTTTTTTTAAGATTTTATTTATTTATTTGAGAGAGAGAATGAGATACAGAGAGTATGAGAGGGGGGAGGGTCAGAGGGAGAAGCAGACTCCCTGCTGAGCAGGGAGCCCGATGTGGGACTCGATCCCAGGACTCCAGGATCATGACCTGAGCCGAAGGCAGTCGCTTAACCAACTGAGCCACCCAGGCGCCCCAAAGGATTTTTCTGTTTTTTTGAGTGAGGCTTGGATGGCTATGTATTTCCCCCTTAGGACCGACTTTGCTGTATCCCATAGGTTTTGGATCCATATGTTTTCATTCTCATTGGTTTCCATGAATTGTTTAAGTTCTTCTTTGATTTCCTGGTTGACCTGAACATTCTTGAGCAGAGTGGTCTCTAGCTTCCAAGTGTTTGAATTTCTGCCAAATTTTTTCTTGTGATTGAGTTCCAGTTTTAAAGCATTATGGTCTGAGAATATGCGGGGAATAAACTCGATCTTTTGGTATTGGTTGAGACCTGATTTGTGACCCAGTATGTGGTCTATTCTGGATAAAGTTACATGTGTGCTCAAGAAGAATGAGTATTTTGTTGTTTTAGGGTAGAATGTCCTGTATATATCTATGAGGTCCATCTGGTCCAGTGTGTCATTCAAAGCTCTTGTTTCTTTGTTGATTTTCTGCTTAGACGATCTGTCTATTGCTGAGAGTGGAGTATTGAGGTCTCCTACAATTAACTTATTATCATCAATATGACTTTTTATTTCGGTTAACAGTTGGCTTATGTAGATGGCTTCTCCCATGTTGGGGGTGTAGATATTTACAATTGTTAGATCTTCTGGTTGGATAGACATTTTTAAGAATGATATAGTGTCCTTCTGTGTCTCTAACTACAGTCTTCAGTTTAAAATCTAATTTGTCTGATATAAGAATTGCTACCCCAGCTTTGTTTTGAGATTCGTTGGCATGGAAGATGGATCTCCATCCCTTCACTTTCAGTCTGGATGTATCTTTAGGTTCAAAATGAGTCTCTTGTAGACAGCATATGGATGGGTCCTGTCTTTTTATCCAATCTGCAACCCTGTGCCATTTTATGGGAGCCCTTAGGCCCTTCACATTCAGAGTGATTATTGGAAGATATGAATTGATTGTCATCATGTTGCCTGTGAAGACCTTGTTTTTATAGATTGTCCCTGTAAATTTCTTTTCTATATCACTCTTTGGGTCTTTCTCCTTTTATAAAGTCCCCCTTAATATTTCTTGCAGGGCTGCCTTAGTGGTCACATATTTTTCAGTTTCTGCCAGTCTTGGAAGCTCTGCATGTCTCCATTCATTCTAAATGACATCCTTGCCGGAGAAAGTATTCTTGTCTGCATGTTCTTCTCGTTTAATACCCTGAATATGTCTTGCCAGGCCTTTCTGGCTTGCCAGGTCTCTGTGGATAGGTCTGACGTTATTCTCATGTTCCTCCCTCTGTACGTAAAGAATCTCTTCTCCCTAACTGCCCTTATGATGGTGTCCTTGGTTCTAAGATTTTCGAGGCTTACTAGTACATGCCAGGGCATTGGCCTGTTTTCCCTGATCTTGGGAGGGGTCCTCTCTGCCTCTAGGACACGAATGTTTGTTTCATTCCCCAGATAGGGAAGTTATCAACTACGATTTGCTCAAATATATCTTCTAGTCCTCTCTCTCTCCACCCCCTCAAGGATCCCAATACTTCTGACATTGGAACATTTCATGGTGTCACTTATTTCTCTGATTCTGTTTTCATGGATTTTGAGTTGTTTCTCCCTGTTGTCTTTTTCCTTCTTTTCTATCAATTGGTCTTCTAGATCACTAATTTGTTCTGCCTTGCTTACCCTACCTGTTAGATTATGTAGATTAGATTGGATCTCATTGATAGCAGTTTTAACTTCTGCCAATTCAGCTGTCATTTCTGCCCTTAGAGACTCTATGTTGCCATTAATCGATTTCTCTATTCTAGCTATTGTTTTTACAATTGCTACTGTGAATTCCATTTCTGACATCTTGGTTATATCCGTATCCATTTGTAAATTTCTGGCAGAAGTCACAGTCTCTGAGTCATTCCTATTTTGGGGGTTCCTCCTCCGAGTCATTCTGTTGAGGGGTGGTTAAGGGAATGTACAGAGTCCAAATTATTGACCATAACTCAAGCAAGATGCACTTGTTTTATAGGGACCTTCGGGTTGTTGGCCTCTTGTTCTCCCAGCCTGTCTTCTGGGGGAGTGGCCTGCCATGCTGTTACTCGGGCAACCTTGTTTGGGCTGAGTGGTTGCAAGCCAGATGTACTAGGGTGCTCAGCACAAGGGATGCTCTGGTCAAGCAACTGGACCTGAGTTTGGTTTGGGTGGTGTTCCAGGGTGCTCCATGCAAGGGTGCCCTGTTGGGTTGGCTGGAACTGAGGCTGATCGGGGCCAAGGGTTCCTGGAGTGCTTTAAATATGGGACACCCCAGCAGGTTGGCTGGATCCAAAGCAGATGCCCATTGGGCAGTGCAGAGCACTCTGTGTTGGGGGTGCCTTAGTAGGCTTTCTGAAGCCTAAGTGGTGGATGCCTGGAGCATTCTGCAGTGCTTTGTGCCTGTTTCACCATGGTGTGAAAGCTGGAGCTATAGTGAGCCCTAATCAGAGATGTCCAGGTATGCCCTGCCCTGTGGCTGCCTCAGATGGATGGCTGGAGCTGGTGTGGGCTAGGGTCCTGGGGCTCACTGAGGTGGCAGGCCAGTTAGGACACCTGGATCATGCAGTGGCCTGTGCTTTCAAGGTGGATGGGAAGTGTAGTTTGACTGTCAGCCCCTCCCACCCACAGAGTTCCAGCAGCTTTCTCACCATTTTAGGGCTGACTCATATATGCTGGTTGCTCTTTTAAACCACAGTTATTCTGTGCCTCAGCAGGTCTTAGGTTGATGTGGGCTAGAGGACCCAGGGCTCACTGAAGGGGCAAGCTGGCTATGGTGTCCAGACCCTGTTCCAATCTGTGCTTTTAAGGTAAAGGGTGAGCATAAACCCTGTCACTCACCAGTTCCTCTGACCCAGAGGGAGTTTTAGTAGCTCTTCAGTTATTTGGCAGAGTTGAAGGGCTGGATATTTTATAAACTAGTTGTTATTTTAAACCACAGTTTTTTTTGTCTGTTTTTGTTCTTCTTGTTGTTGTTGTGTGTGTGTGTGTGTGTGTGTGTGTGTGTGTGTGTGTGTGTGACCAAGGACAGATGAACCTGCTCCAGGTATTTTCTTTCCCCATTGCAGTTTGCAGTGTTGGGGTGGGAGTTCCCTTCATTACTGTGCCTCTGTCTCTCTTGCTGTTCTCTTTTGCCATTCTATCTTTTGTTGTGCAGAAACTGTTCAGGCAGTCCTCAGTTATTTTTCAGGAAGAATTGCTCTATAAATAAGTGTTATTTGGTGTGTTCTGTGGAGGAAATGAGTTTTAGGGTCTTCCTACATTGCCATCTTGGGCCAGAACCTGCCAAGATTCATCATTGTCTTTGCATGGCTTGATGGCTCATTTTTCATTATCACCGAATAGTATTCCATTGTATTTAGTATACCACAGTTTATCCATTTGCTTATTGAAAGACATCTTGGTTGCTTCCAGTTTTTTTCTGATTATGAATAAAGCTGTTATAAACATTTGCATGCAGGATTTAAGTAGACATACATTTTCAAATCAGGTTGGTAAATACCTAGGGGTATGATGGCTGGAACATATGGTAAGATTATGATTAGGTTTTTGAGAAACTTTCAGACTTTTTTCCCTAAGTGATTGTATAATTTTACATTCTCACCACCAATAAATGAGAATTTATTTTGCTTCTCATCACCAATTTCTATTCTCTGTCTTTTGGATTTAGCCGTGGTAACAGGTGGATAGCATTTTGATGTAAAATACACACAGTCAAAATGACAGAATTTTCACACTAAGGAGGTGCCTGGGTGGCTCAGTCAGTTAAGCGTCTGACTCTGGATTTCAGCTCAGGTCATGATCCCAGTGTCCTGGGATGGAACCCCATGTTGGGCTCTGTACTGGGCATGGAGACTTCTTGGGATTCTCTCCCTCCCCCTCTGCCCCTCCTCTCTCTCTAAAAAAAGAAAAAGAGGGGCGCCTGGGTGGCTTAGTTGGTTGAGCCTCTGCATTCGGCTCAGGTCATGATCCCGGGGTCCTGGGATCAAGTCCTGTGTCAGGCTCTCTGCTTGGTGGGGAATGTGCTTCTCCCTCTCCCACCCCCGTCTGCAGCTCTGCCTACTTTTGCTCTGCCAAATAAATAAAACCTTTTTTTTTTTAAAGATTTTATTTATTTATTTGAGAGAGAGAGTGAGAGAGAAAGCACAAGAGGGGGGAGCAGGAGAGGGAGAAGCAGACTCCCTGCTGAGCAGGGAGCCCGATGCGGGACTCGATCCCGGGACTCCAGGATCATGACCTGAGCCGAAGGCAGTCGCTCAACCAACTGAGCCACCCAGGCGCCCTAAATAAAATCTTTAAAAAAATAAATAAAAAGAAAAAGAAAAAGAATTTTCACACTAAGGACATGGCACTTTGCAAAATCACTTTTGCATGAGATTTTTAGGATTTGTTTCAGAATGTTAAAAAGTGTAACTTTACATTTGAGCTCAAACATGTGTTTACGCCAAAATTTACATGAGCTTAGAAAGTAATTTTTAAAAGTCTAGAGCTATTTGCTCCAATATGATTTGGGGAAAAGTCACAGTAATTAACTCATTTTATCAATCACCTTAGAATATAGCGTTAGCCAAAACAAAACAAAACAACAACAATAATAGAGTTTGCCATTTGCATACAGAAAATGCTAGACTCTGGTCAAACTTTCCAGTAAATTTAACTTTGAAACATCCAGCAATCCTAATCTAAATAAGCAGATTGAGACACACTAATACATAAAAATAAGGGTTAAGTAAAATGTCTTTTGTACTTTATATAACAATAAAAAGAAGGAGGGATTAGATGAAGGTCAAAAGGTACAAACTTCCAGATATAAGATAAATAATTACTAGGGGTGTAATGTATAGCTGATGACTATAGTTAATACTGCTGTATAGTATATTTGAAAGTTGTTGACAGAACAGATCTTAAGAGTTCTTCTCACAAGGAAAAAACATTTTTTTCTTTTTTTGTGTCTATATGAGATGATGGATGCTAACTAAATTTATTGTAGTGATCAATTTATAGTATATGTAAGTCAAGTCATTATGCTGTATGCCTTGAACTTATACATTATGGTATGCCAATTATATTTTAATAAAACTGGGGGAGGAAAAAGCTAAATTTCCTTTTGATGATATTGAGACTGCCAATTCCAAAACAAAATGGACAAACAAAAAACAAATAAAAAAATCCAGAAAGACACATTGTAAAATTATCATTTGGGAGCTATATCACTACCAGAAGATAAAAATCCATACCTATACTGCATATTTTAATAAATGATAAAGAGTAATTAATGCTCAAAAGAGATGTACAATTCTAAATACACTAGAATCAGTATAATGTTTTAATACCGATCTTAGTTTTTACTAATTTGAATACATTGAAATAGACTAGAAACCAAATACCTTAATACAGAAATTTGAGTTGTCTAATAGCCAAACCATAAACCACAAAGTATAAGCTTAGTAACCAGCCTAAGTCACATTCTGCTGGACTATAGAATCGGATAGTCAATGTCTTTCAATATCTATATGCAATTTCTGTAAACTAAGCTCTTCAAACTAAATTTAAACTTCATCACAATTAAAAAACAAATTTATATGTAGGTAGGAAATTTAAAATGTATATCATGAAAATATATGTCATAAAATGTATATCATGAAAATAATCTATTAAACTCTCACAGAAGTTTTATATGACACTCACTCAACAGGAGATGGATGTGTTTTTTCAGGTACACAATACTAAGTCAGAAAAAAAAGACAGTATATTAATTTGGGACAGAAGAAAGACAGAAAGGAAAAGACATTGTGCTTCTTTAAAGTATCTTTAAGTAAGCTACACTGGTAATCATATTTTAAAAACATTCATAATTCTTAATTTTTGGTTAACCCTCTAAAAAGAGAACTTATCTTAATTTAGTTGACAGGTAACTGTTCTAATCATCTAGTTCCTGACAAAAAGTGGATTAATCTAGTTAGTTTCTTAAATAAAAAATGTATCTGGGCGCCTGGGTGGCTCAATAGTTAAGTGTCTGCCTTCGGCTCAGGTCATGATCCCAGGGTCCTGGGATCGAGCCCCACATCGGGCTCCCTGCTCAGCAGGAAGCCTGCTTCTCCCTCTCCCACTCCCCCTGCTTGTGTTCCCTCTCTTGCTGTCTCTCTCTGTCAAATAAATAAATAAAAACTTTTTAAAAATCTGAATTATAAAAATACTTTTATAAGCACACACCCTCATGTTGCTAAAATATATATACTTCTTGTGATTCTTATTTTATACAGTTCTTACTGTTTTCATAATACCAGAACTGTGTCACATCTGTAGTATATTAATAAGCAATGGTATCACTCAACAGATTTAGAAACAATCAGCACAGTTTTTGAAAAACAATGAAATTGATTTTTGTCCAATAACTGGCTGATCAATGAAGTCAAAACAAACCATCTAAGGTCCTCATATAGAGAATATTGTACTTTAATACAGTACCAATTCATTTCAACATGCTTACAGGTAAAGGCTAAGAACTTTATTATTAAGTATTGTAAGTGATAGGAGACTTGCTTGGGAGACAGAATAAACAAACAGAAATTGAAAGCTAAATAGAACTAAAGGCTGAAATGTATAGCAAAAATTATAAGCATTATAGAATTTCAGACGGAAGGAGGGCAATGTAGATCACTGAAGTGTACCATGAGTTGAGCCTTGAGATATGAGTAAGATTCAAGTAGAGAGAGATAAAGTGAGGACAGTAAAAGTGAAAGCAAGGAAACCAGACAACACAATGTATATGCTCAAGTGAACAAAGGAGGCAACAACCTCCCCTGAAAGTTAAATTTAAATTCAAGTTGAGACAAGACAATAGTGGGCTCTAATGACAGAATAAGTTTTTATTAGATTCCACAGGCAATAGGGAGCCACAGTAGCTGCATCAAACAGAAGAGGGATAAAAAAGAAACTATAGAAATGCTGAAGAAGAATACAGAAACCAAACAGGGGCACTTATATTTCAAATATCACAGAGAAAAGAAATATAACTATAAATTCCAACTATCAAGGCAAAGCGAAATATGTAAGTATTAAATAATGGCCAAAATTCACATATAAGTAATATGCTATATTTTTTTAAAACCCTAGATTTTATAACAGTTAACTCAAAAGGAATTCCACAGTAGTGCTGCTGGAATTGCAAAGGCAAAGCCTTTTGAGTAATGAAATGGTCAAGTACCAACATGGCACACTGTGGTAAATCTTTCCCTGCAATGAGGCTTATTTAATACTGGAAACTATTTCCCTCACCTCTCAGCCCTAGTGATGCCCTTTACTCTGTTGTTGTTTTTTTTTTTTTTCCTCCATGGTACTTAAAAGCTTCTGATATATAATTTATTTCCTTATTTTACTGTATATATCCCCTAACTACAAAGTAAGATCCACAAAGGCATGGATCTTTGTGTGGTTCCTGATATATACCAAATGTCTAGATCAATTCTTGAAACATAGCAGGAGCTTCAAATAAATATTTCCTGAATGAATAACTGAATGAATCAATGAATGAATATAAGGATTTTATTAAAAATGTATTACAATCTATTGCATTCCCAGATTATGGAAGCAAGATATGAATATAGTAATTAAAAACTGAATGAAAAGGAGAAGGCTTGTGTCTGTTGGCCATCCATACATCTTCTTTGGAGAAATGTCTATTCATGCTTTCTCCCCATTTTTAATTGGATTACTTAGTTTTTGGGTGTTGAATTTTATAAGTTCTTTATATATTTTGGATACTAACCCTTTATCAAATACATCCACGTGCAAATATCTTCTCCCATTCCATAGGTTGGGAGATATTAAAACTAATATGCATATTAGTTTTGTTGATTGCTTCCTTCACTGTACAGAAGCTTTTTTTATTTTTATGTAGAGATATTTTTAGAAAGAACTTGATAAGTCTAATGTCAAAGAAGTTATTTCTTGTGTTCTCTTCCAGGATTTTTATGGTTTCAGATCTCACACTTAGGTCTTTAATCCATTTTATATTTTTTTGTATGTATGGTGTAAGAATATGGTCAAGCTTCATTCTTTTGCATGTTGCTGTCCAGTTTTCTCAACACCATTTGTTGAAGAGACTGTCTTTTGCCCATTGGATATTCTTTCCTGCTTTCTTTTTTTAAGATTTTATTTATTTGACAGAAAGAGAGAGAGCAGCAGAGGGAGAGGGAGAAGCAGACTCCCAGCTGAGTAGAGAGCCTGATGTGGACTCAACCCCAGGACCCTGAGATCATGACCTGAGCTGAAGGCAGACACTTAACTGACTGAGCTACACAGGCATCCTCTTTCCTGCATTCTTGAAGATTGATTGACAATTATCATCAGGGAAATGCAAATCAAAAATACAATGAGGTATCACCTCTTACCTGTCAGAATGGGTAAAATCAAAAACACAAGAAACAACAGGTATTGTTGGGAATGTGGAGAAAAAGGAACATTTGTGCACTGCTGGGGGGAATGCAAAATGCTGCAGCCACTGTGGAAAACAGTATGGAGGTTCCTCAGAATGTTAAAAATAGAACTATCCTATGATCCAGCAATTACACTACTAGGTATATATCCAAAGAAGACAGCACTAATTCAAAGGGACATATGCACCCCTATGCTTATAGCAGCAATATTAATAATAGCCAAGATATGGAAGCAGCCCAAGTGTCCATCAACTGATGAATGAATAAAGAAGATGTGGCCTATATATACAATGAATATTATTCAGCATAAAGAAGACTGAAATCTTGCCACTTGCAATCACATGGACGGAACTAGGGAGCATAATGCTAAGCAAAATAAGTCAGTCAGAGAAAGACAAATACCATATGATTTCATTCATGTGGAATTTAAGAAAAATGCAAACAAGCAAAGAGAAAAAAATTAGGAAAATTGAGAGAGAGAGAAACCAAGAGCCAGACTCTTAATTATAGAGAACAAACATCGTTACTGGAGAAGAGGTGGGTGGAGGGATGGGTTGAATAGGTGATAGGGTTTAAGAAGTACACTTGTCCTGATGAGCACAGGGCAATGTATGAAAGTGCTGAATCACTATCAGGGCAACTGTGTGGCTCAGTCGTTAAGCATCTGCCTTCGGCTCAGGTCATGATCCCAGGATCCTGGGATCGAGGTGCACATCAGGCTCCCTGCTCAGTGGGAAGGCTGCTTCTCCCTCTCCCACTCCCCCTGCTTGTGTTCTTGTTCTCACTATCTCACTCTCTGTCAAATAAATAAATAAAATCTAAAAAAAAAGAAAGTGCTGAATCACTATATTGTACACCAGTAACTAATATAGTACTGTATGTAAACTAAGTGGAATTAAAACAAAAACTTTAAAAAAGGGAGAATGCACGAGGTATCATGTAAATATTTATGATTTTTACTACATTTATCTTCCAAGTTTCTTGAGTAAGTACTTTGGTTTGAATGAGAAGTTAAAAGATGAGGTGTGTAAGGTAGAAAGAATAAGAAAATTAACTATTAGTTCACAAACAAAAAATAATATGAGATCTTTCCCTTATGCAAAGTGCATAGCATCATTCATTTTCTCAATACAGAAAGGCAATTAAATAGGCAGAGAATGAAGCATACACTTGTTCCACTAGGTTTTGTGTTGTAAAAAAATGCGTATTGCATATACATTATATGAAAATTTTAATGTAATAATACTCAATGAATTGACATTTTACCTGTACTTATTTTTTTTTGTAAAAATGAACAGAAAAAAGTAAGTTCAGTAGAAAGAAATCAAGGAATCAATCCTGTTTGCAATTGCATGAAAAACCGTAAGATACCTAGAAATAAACCTAAACAAAGAGGTAAAAAAAAATCTGTGCTCTGAAAACTATAAAACAGTGAAGAAAGAAATTGAAAATGACAAAGAATTGGAAAGACGTTCCATGCTCATGGATTGGAAGAACAAATACTGTTAAAATGCCTATACCACCCAAGGCAACCTAAACATCTAATGCAATCCCTATCAAAATACCAACAGCGTTTTTCACTGAACTAGAATAAACAACCCTAAAATTTGTATGGAACCACAAAAGACCCTGAATAGCCAAAGCAATTTTGAAAAATGAAAGCAAGCTGTAGGTATCACACTTCCAGTGATTTTATAGTTTTATTACAAAGCTGTAATAATCAAAATAGTAATGTACTAGCAGAAAAAACAGACACATAGATCAATGAAACAGAATAGAAAACTCAGAAATGAACCCACAACTCTATGGTCAATTAATCTTCAAAAAAGCAGGAAAGAAAATCCAATAGAAAAAGTCAGTCTCTTCAACAAATGGTGTTACATAAACTGATCAGCTACATGCAAAAGAATGAAACTGGACCGCTTTCTTATGCCATACAAAAAAACCAAATTGAACATGGATTAAAGAGCGAGATGTGAGACCTGAAACCATTAAAATCCTGGAGGAGAACAGAGGCAGTAACCTCTTTGACTTTGGCTGTAGCAACTTCTTACTAGATATGTCTCCTGAGACAGGGAAACAAAAGCAAAATTAACTGTTGGGATGTCATCAAAATAAAAAGCTTCTACATAGTGAAGGGCACAATGAACAAAACTAAAAGGAAACCTACAAAATGGTAGATGATTTTTGCAAATGATTTATCTGATGAAGGGTTAGTATACAAAATATATAAAGAATTTCTAAAGCTCAACACCCAAAAAATGAATAGTCCAATTAAAATATTGGCAGAAGACATGAATAGACATTTTTTCCAAGGAAGATATCCAGATGGCCAACAGACACATGAAAAGATGCTCAACAGCACTCCTCATCAGGGAAATACAAATAAAAACTACAATGAAATATAATCTCACACCTGTCAAAATGGTTAAAATCAACAGAACAATAAACAGGTGTTGGATTGGGATGTGAAAAAAGTGGAACAAGCCTGCACCATTGGTGGGAATGCAATCTGGTGTAAACACTCTAGAAAACAATATAGAGGTTCCTCAAAAAGTTAAAAATAGAAGTACCCTATGATGCAGCAATTGCACCACTAGGTATTTACCCAAAGAATAAAAAATACTAATTCAAAGGGATACATGCACCCTGATGTTTATAGCAGCATTATCTACAAAAGCCAAATTATGGAAATGGGCAATTGTCCATCCACTGATGAATGTATAAAGCAGAAGTGAGATACACACACACACACACACACACACACACACGTACGCCCAATGGAATATAACTTAGCCATAAAAAGGAATGAAATCTTGGTATTTGCAATGACATGGAGGGAGCTAAAAAGTATTACTCTCAGGGAAATAAGTCAGTCATAAAAAGACAAATGCAATATGATTTCACTCATATGTGGAATATAAGAATTAAAACAAAGGATGATAGGGAAAAGAAAGAGAGGCAAACCAGGAATCAGACTCTTAACTATAGAGAACAAACTGATGGTTGCCAGAAGGGAGGTAGTTGGGGGGATGGGTTAAATCTGTGATGGAGATTAAGGAGTGCACTTGTGATGAGCACCGAGTGTTGTATGGAAATGCTGAATTATTAAATTGTACACCTGAAACTAATATTGCCCTGTATGTAAACTAATAAATTTAAATAAAAACTTTAAAAAAAATTTGAGTGTTTATTCTTATTTAGTTTCATATGGAATAAATTATTAAATCAGTTTTTTAATTTGATATGTAAAAATAAAGCATTCTGATTTAAGATTACAAATCCAAAGACTAAAGTTTTACAATGCTCTTCCATGCACAATAGTTAGAGCACAGTATTAGTTGCCTCTTGTTTAGTGTATCTTGTTATTAACTTTGTCATGTCTAAAAATACCTATCCATATTTAGAGATATATATGAATATTTGTATAGAGATATGTATGTTTGTGTATGTGTCTCATTATTCAGGTCCTAGGTTGAATGTCACCACATTTGGAAGAGATTTTTTTTACTGTCGTATGTAAAAAACTCTTCTCTAGCCCTAGTCACTATATTCTGCTACCCTATTTAATTTTCTTTGTAGCATATAACATTAGCCCAAAGTAGCATATTTATTTGTTACTTGATCTTTATCACCACCAGATTTTAAACTCCATCATTATGAACTTTATGTATCTTATTGTTAACAGTGTATCACTTTGTTAAAGTTAGTTGTATTAATTATATTTACTATAATGAGCCATCTATCATATGCTGGACCTACACTGCTCACCAGTAGAACCTGAAATTTTTAAAAAGTTACTCAGGGGCTCCTGGGTGGCTCAGTTGGTTAAGCATCTAACTCTTGATCTCAGGGTTGTGAGTTCAAATCCCATGTTGGGCTCCATACCTGGCATGGAGCCTACTTAAAAAAAGTCATCTAGACAGGGGTCATATGAATATTAAATTTAAAGAGGTCACTTGAACAAGGGATTCATGGATTCATGTATGCATGTGGTCCATTGTTAATACTGTGGGCTTTTTTTTTTTTTTTTTGTAATTTTATTTATTTATTTGACAGAGAGATAGACAGAAGAGCACAAGCAGAGGGAATGGCAGAGGGAGAGGGAGAAGCAGGCTCTGCACTGAGCAGGGAGCCCGATGCGGGACTCGATCCCAGGACCCCGGGATCATGACCTGAGCCGAAGGCAGACGCTTAACCATCTGAGCCACCCAGGCGCCCTTTACTGTGGGCTTTTTATATTTAAAACCATATCCCCCTGCTCACTATCTGTGTAAATTTAAGCAACTTACTTATCCTCTTTGAACATCAATTCCCAAATATGTACAAACCCAAATAATAGTATGTACCACCCATGGTAATTTTGAAGTGTAAATTAAATTTGGGGGCACCTGGATGGCTCAGTCGGTTGAGCGACTGTCTTTGGCTTGGGTCGTGATCTCAGGGTCCTGGGATCAAGCCCCGCATTGGGCTCCCTGCTCGGCGGGAAGCCTGCTTCTCCCTCTCCCACTCCCCCTGCTTGTGTTCCCTCTCTCGCTGTCAAGTAAATAAATGAAATCTTAAAAAAAATAAATAAATAAATTTGAAAGTGCTCAGTAATGGCATATATTATTGCTGTTGAATATATATTTTTTTAGGTTTACTAATCATGGTTTTAGATTAGAGTCCAGTTTATTTATTTACTTTTTTTATTAAGTTTTTATTTTAATTCCAGGATAGTTAACATACAGTGTTATATTAATTTGAGGTATACAGTATAGTGATTCAGTAATTCCAGTAATCACCTAGTGCTCATCACTACAAGTGCACTCCTTAATCCCCATCACCTATTTCATCCATCCCACCAATCAACACACCTCGGATAAATATCAGTTTGTTGTCTATATTTAGGAATCTGCTTTTTTTTTCTTTTTTATTCCTTTGATTCCTTATTTTGTTCCTTATAGTCCACATATGAGTGAAATCATGTGTTATTTGTCTTTCTCTGACTTATTTCACTAAGCAATATACTCTCTAGCTCCATCCATGTTGTTGCAAATGGCAGGATTTCATTAATTTTATGGCTGAATAATATTCTGTTTAATATATATACCACCTCTTCTTTATCCATTCATCTATCCACAGACACGTGGGTTGCTTCCATATCTTGTGTATTGTAAATGATGCTGCAATAAATATAGGGATGCACATATCCCTTTGAATTAGTGTTTTTGTATTTTGGGGATAAATACTCAGTAGTACAATTACTTAATTGTAGGGTAATTTTAATTTTAACTTTGAAGAATCCCATACTGTTTTCCACACTGGCTGCACCAGTTTTCATTCCCACCAACAGTACACAGATGTTTCTTTTACTCCACATCCTTGCCAACACTTGTTACCTGTGTTTTGGATTTTAGCCATTCTAACAAGGGTGAGGTGATATCTCATTGTAGTTTTGATTTGCATTTCCGTGATGATGAGTGATGTTGAGCATCTTTTCATGTATCTGTTGGCCATCAGGAAGTCTTCTTGGGATAAATGTTTTTTTCATTTGTTTTGCTTATATTTTAATTGGATTATTTGTTTTTTTTAAGTGTTGAGTTGTATCACTGCTTTATTTGGATACTAATGTTTTATCAGATAAGTCATTTCCAAATATCTTCTCCCATTCAATAAGCTGTCTTTTAGTTTTGTTGATTGTTTCCTTCACTGTGCAGAAATTTTCTATTTTGATATAGTCTCAGTACTTTATTTTTGCCTTTATTTTCCTTACCTTAGGAGATATATTTAGAAAAATGATGCTATGGCCAATGTCAGAGACATTACTGCCTGTGCTTTCTTCAATGATTTGAATGGTTTGAGGTCTCACATTTAGGACTTTAATCCATGTTCAATTTGTTTTTTCTATTTATTTTTTTTGGAAGGTGTAAGATAGTGGACCAGTTCTATCCCTTTACAAGTTGCTGTCCAGTTTTCCCACCATTTGTTGAAGAGATGGTCTTTTTCCCATTGGATATTCTTCCCTGCTTTGTCAAAGATTGTACAGTTGTGGGTCCATTTCTGGGTGTTCTATTCAGTCCCATCAGTCTATGAATCTATTTTTGTGCCAGTACCATTCCATTTTGATCACTACAGCTTTGTAGTATCACTTGAAGTCCAGAATTGTGATGCCTCCAGCTTTGCTTTTCTTTTTCATGGTTGCTTTCACTATTTGGGGTCTTTTGTGGTTCCATACTAATTTTAGGATTATTTGTTCCAGCTCTGTGGAAAATACTGGTGGTATTTTAATGGGATTGCATTAAATGTGTAGATTGGTTTGGGCAGTATAGACATTTTAATATTTTTTTCTTCCAATCCATGAGCATGGAATGTTTTTCCATTTCATTGTGTCCTCTTCAATTTCTTTCTTCAGTGTTTTATACTTTTCAGAGTAGAGGTCTTTCAACTCTTTGGTTAGGTTTATTCCTAGGTATCTTATGGTTTTTATGCAATTGGAAATAGGATTTATTCCTTAATTGATCTTCCTGCTGCTTCATTACTGGTATACCAAAATGGAATCAAATCACATATGTTGATTCTTTATCCTACTAATTTACTTAAGTTGTTAATCAGTACAGCAGTTTTTTGTTGGAGTCTTTCAGTTTTTCTATATAGAGTATCATGTCATCTGTAAATAGTGAAAGTTTTAATTTTTCCTTGCCAATTTGGATTCCTTTTATTTTTTTTTTCATTGTTTGATTGTTGTGGCTAGAAATTCCAGTACTATGTTAAATAATAGTGGTGAGAATGGACATCCCTGTCTTGTTCCTGACCATAAAGGAAAAGCTCTATTTTTCCTCACCAAGGATGATTATTAACTGTGTGTTTGTCATGTATGGCCTTTATTATATTGTGGTATCCTTCCTCTAAACCTACTTTGTTGAGGGTTTTTATCATGAAGTGATGTACTTTATCAAATGCTTTTTCTGAATCTATTGAAATGATCATATGGTTCATATCCTTTCTTTTAAGGTGGTGAATCACACTGATTGATTTGCAAATATTGACCCACCCTTGCAACCCAGAAATATATCCCACTTGATTGTGGTGAAAGAAACTTTTAACGTAATTGTGGATTTGGTGTACGTAATATTTTATTGAGAATTTTTGCATTCATGTTCATCAGGGATATTGGCCTGTAGTTCTCTTTTTTAGTGGGAGTCTTTATCTGGTTTGGTACTGTGGTAATGCTGGCCTCATAGAATGAATTCAGAAGTTGTCCTTCCTTTTCTATTTTTTGGAATATTTTGGGAAGAATAGGTATTAACTTTTTTTTTAATATTTCATAGAAAAAAAAAAAAACTGTTTGGCAGAATTCACCAGTGAAGCCATCTGGCCCTGGACTTTTTTATGTTGGGAGATTTTTTATTCCTGATCCAATTTTTTGCTGGTTATCAGTTTAAATTTTCTATTTCTTCCTGTTTCAGTTTTGGTAGTTTATGTTTCTAGGAATTTATCCATTACTTCCTGGAGGTCCATTCATTGGCATATAGTTTTTCATAATATTCTCATAATTGTGTGTTTTTCTGTGTTGTTGGTTGTTATTTCTCATTGATCATGTGTTATTTTATGTACTTGGGTCCTTTCTCTTTTCTTTTTCATAAATCTGGCTAGAAGTTTTACAATTTTATTAACTTTTTCAAAGAATCAGCTCCTAGTTTCATTGATCTGTTCTTTTTTTTTTTTTTTTTTTTTTAGTTTCTGTACCATTTATTTCTGCTCTAATCTTTATTATTTCCTTCCATTTGCTGGCTTTAGGATTCATTTGTTGTCTTTTTCTAACTCCTTTAGGTGTAAAGTTATGTTGTTCACTTGAGATTTTTCTTGCTTCTTGAGGTGGACCTGTATTGTTATATACTTCACTCTTATGACAGCTTTTGCTGCATCCCAGTGGTTTTGGACCATTGCGTTTTCATTTTCACTTGTTTCTATGTATTTTTTTATTTTGATTTCCTGGTTAACCCATTCATTGTTTAGTAGCATGTTGTTTACCTTCTGTATATTTGTTGTCTTTCTAGATTTTTTTCTTATGATTGACTTTGAGTTACATAATGTTGTTTTCAGAAAATATGCATGATACGATCTGAATCTTTTTGTATTTGTTGAGGCCTGATTTATGACCTAATATGTGATCAGTTCTGGAGAATGTCTCATGTGCACTTGAAAAGAATGTATATTATCCTGCTTTAGGATGGGATGAACTGAATATATCTGTTAAGTTTATCTGATCCAGTGTGTCATTCAAAGCCATTGATTCCTTGTTGATTTTCTGTGTAGATAATCTGTCCATTGATGTAAGTGAGGTGTTAAAGTTCCCTACTATTATTATATTATAATCAATGTGTTCCTTTAGTTTTGTTATTAATACTTGTATATATTTGGTGCTCCCATTTTGGGTGCATAAATATTTACAAGTGTTAGATCTTCTTGTTGGATTGTCCTCTTTATTATGATATAGTGTCCTTCTTCATTTCTTATTGCATTCTTTGTTTTAATGTCTAGTTTGTCCAATATAAGTATTGCTACTCTGGCTTTTTTTTTAATGCCCATTTGCATAATAAATATTTCTCCATCCCCTCACTTTCAATCTGCAGGTGTAGTTAGGTCTAAAATTAATCTCTTGTACACAGCATATAGATGGGTCTTGTTTTTTTATGCCTTCTGATATCCTGAAACAGTCAAAATTTTCAAAGATATTTAAGGGTTCATTTCTCAACAATATTTCTATCTTTAGTTTTTATAATTATTATCTTATTTTGGTAAGAACACAACACAAGCTCTAATTGTAGCTTTGTAATATATTTTGAACATGGAAGTGTGAGGCCTTCAGATGTGTCCTTCTTAAGAATTTTTGGTTATTTGTAGTCATTTGTGGTTCCATGCGAATTCTAGAGTGGTTTTTTTTTCTGTTTTGTCTTTTTAAAGATTTTATTTATTTATTTATTTGAGAGAGAGAGACAGCGAGAGAGGAAACACAAGCAGGACCCTGGGACCATGACCTGAGCTGAAGGCAGATGCTTAACGACTGAGCCACCCAGGCAACCCTAGAGTTTTTTTCTGATATATATAAAAAAAATGCCATTGACGCTTTGGTAGGGATTGCATTGAATGTGTAGATTGCTTTGGGTATTATGGGCATTTTTAACACTAAGTCTTCCAAGCAATGAAAATGGGACTTTTTTTCAGTTCTTTTTGTCTTCCTTAATTTCTTTCATTAATGTTTTATAGTTTTCAGTTTGTTTTATGTCCTTAGTTCAGTTTATTCCCAAATATCTTATTCTTTTTGATGCGACTGCAAATGGGTTTATTTTCATAATTTTTTTCAAATAGTTCATCGTTAGTGTATAGAAACACAGCAAATTTTTATATCCTGCAACTCTACTGAATTCATTCATTCTAGAATTGTGTGTGTGTGTGTGTGTGTAGTCTTTAGGGTTTTCTATATATAAGAACAGCATATTAAAATTATTATTCTGGTTTGTCTCTTTTTTCTTTGTTCATTTATTTTGTTTCTTAAATTCTACATATGAGTGAAATCATATGATATTTTTATCTTTTATTGTTTTAATGTGCTCTATTACACTAATTGATTTTCATAGGGAAAAGAAGAGAGAGGCAAACCAAGAATTAGACTCTTAACTATAGAGAACTGATGGTTACCAGAAGGGAGGTGGGTGGGGGAACTGTTTAAATAGGTGGTGGGGATTAAGGAGTGCACTTGTGATGATCACTAGGTGGTGTAAGTAATCACTAAACTGTACACTCTAAACTAATATTACACTGTATGCTAATTGTAATTTAAATAAACCTAAAAGAAATAAAAATAAAATTAAAAAAATAGAGTATTTAGAACCCCCCCCCCCAAAATAACCTTGCATCCCAGGATAAATCCAACTTGGTTACAATTTATGAATATTTTAATATGCTGTTTAATTCAGTTTGCTACTGCTTGTTTGAAGATTTTTGCATCTATATTCATCAGGGATATTAGTGTGTAGTTTTCTTTCTTTTTTTTTTTTAAAGATTTTATTTATTTCTTTGACAGAGACACAGCGAGAGAGGGAACACAAGCAGGGGGAGTGAGAGAGGGAGAAGCAGGCCTCCCGCTGAGCAGGGAGCCTGATGCAGGGCTCGATCCCAGGACCCTGGGATCATGACCTGAGCCGAAGGCAGATGCTTAACGATTGAGCCACCCAGGCGCCCCTAGTGTGTAGTTTTCTTATAGTGCCTTTGTCTGACTTTGTATCAGGGTAATGCTGGCCTCTAAAAATGAGTTTGGGTGTGTTCTTGCCTTTGTTTTTTACAGCTTTCATAGATCTAGTGTATGTAGCATTTCCATTAGCACTCTGAGACAGGGGAGGTAGAAACCAGTTTCTTGGCAGCACCTTGAAAAGTTGGGATACTGCATATTTGTTACATCTCTTACCTTGTTCAGGAAGAAGCTGGGATCCAGGGGTTTCCTCCCAATAGTATGGTGCTATGCCAAGGGTGGGGATTATAATGAAAGACTGTCTCCAATTTTCTTACCAGTTTTAATATGGCTAGTTTCACATTTGCCCTGGGTGCAGCAACCTCTAACTTGTTTCTTGATTTCTCACAAAAGAACTTATCTATGTATTGCTGTGGAATTGGTATGTCTGTGGGGGGAAGGAGAGTCCAGGGCTTCTTTTTGTTTTTTTTTGTTTGTTTGTTTTTTGTTTTTTTTTTTTAGAGTCCAGGGCTTCTTATTCTACCATCTTGCTGATGTCACTCCTGTTATTTTTTTTTTAAAGATTAAAACTAGAGTTTCAAAGATTTAGCCTAATGATTAGTTTATAGTTTATATGACTCTCACTTATTACTCTTTTTTTTTCCAAAAAGAACATATTGTATTTTGGTGGTTTTAAATTGTATTACATATTTAAAACATTGTGGTGCTTTTTGGCTTTCAATATTTTTTTTTTTTATAAATCCTAAAATCATGTAAATTTGTTATTAGAAAGAACTTAATATATATTGCAATTAACCTAAGTGAGTAGATCACTAAATACTACTTTAAATTTGTAAATTTCTTCTTTCTGCTGAAGGTTATGAGAAGATATTTTAAGAAAATCTCAGGGTATATGTAGAAGCAACAGAAAATTATAATTCAATTGAAATTACGAATAAATCAAGTAGGTTTCATAGACCTATAGTCCTTTTGGGAATAAAAAAGTCACTTAAAATTCGGTAAGGTTAATTTTCATAATATGGCTTAATTACTCCCAGACAGTGGAGTCTTATCAATGTACCCCAACCAGCAGAACCAGGACAGTATTTCACAACCTTGACTCATCATAAGAATCACCTGGCCATTTATTTTTCTGTAAGATTTTATTTATTTATTTATTTGAGAGAGCGAGAGCATGAGCAGGGGGGAGGGGCAGAGAGAGAGGGAGAAGCAGACTCCCCATCAGGCAGGGAGTTCAACATGGGGCTCAATCCCAGGACCCTAAGATCATGACCTGAGCTGAAGGCAGATGCATAAAGAATTGAGCCCCCCAGGCGCCCTCACTTGGCTATTTATTAAGAATACTATTTTCAGGTCTTCCCCTAGAGATTCTGATTTACTAGATCTTGGGTAGTATCCAGACATTAATTTTTAACAGGGCACACCCACTCCCAACACACACACTCCAGTGATTCTGATGATCGGGCAAGGTTGGGAAACAGTATACTGACTTGACAGATCCTCAAGTTACTGACTGCTTTCTCCAGGTTTGCCCTAAATTCTGGGACTGAGGAGAATAGAATTGCTATTAGTACCCATTTTCAGTGACTTGCTTAAAAAGTTAAACCTCCATATCTTTCCAAACCTGACTGAAATGGTTACCCATCTGCTTTCTTCCACTCTCCTTATAGTCCAAACATTGTCCTAGGCATGTCAAGACTCCAAAGAAATAAAAATAAATAGGTGATCCCACTAGGAAGAAAAGCTGAGGACTCCTACAAACAATAGCTTTTTCCTTTTGCTGATTCTACTACAAGGCAAAATACCGAAGATTGTTAGACCACAAGTCAGAAGAGACTTGAGATCTAATCAAAGTTTAATCATTTGCTAGATATACAGTATTTTCAAATCATTTAATCTTTCTGCTTTTAATATTTTCATCAATGAAATCTAAATAGAAATGTCTGCCCTTTCTACATTTTAAATTTTTTGCACAGATTAGAATAAGATAACATAAATAAAATATAGTTGGCCCTTGAATAATATGGAGGTTAGGGGCACTGACCCTTGCATAGTCAAAAATCTGTGTATAACTTTGACTCAACAAAACCTTACGTATTAAGGGCTTACAGTTGACCAGAACTCTTACCAATGACATAGTTGATTAACAAATATTTTGTGTTATATATATACACAGTATTCTTACAATAAAGTAAGCTAGCAAAGAAAATGTTATTAATAAAACTATAAAAGAAAATACATTTACAGTACTTTACTGTATTTAAAAAATTTGCATGTAAGTGAACCTTTGCAGTTCAAACCCATGTTGTTCAAGGGTCAATTGTACCTTTAAACTATAAAATACTATACATATGATAGTATTATTTTTACTACTGAAGAGCCAAAATCTAATACAAGTAGTATTTCTATACATAGTTTGTTATAATAATAATAATAATAATAATAATAATAATAATTTTGTAGTTCATAAAATTCAAAAATACAGCATCCAGATTTTTTTATCCCTAATTTATACAGACCTACTTTCAATCCACAGGTGGCAGCATATACTCATATAGTTTGGTTAATACAAGAAACCAAAGCACATGAAATTCCTCATTTTTTTCTGTATTGGAAATTAACCTCATTTCCTCATTTCCAAACACAGTCTTCAATAATATCTTTCTGATGCTTTCTGCAAACCACATTTCTGCTTTACCAACTGTCTTTTTTTAAAGACTTTATTTATTTATTCATTCATGAGAGACAGAGAGAAAGAAGGAGGCAGAGGGAGAGGCAGAGAGAGAAGCAGGCAGGGAGCCTGATGCAGGACTCCATTTCAGGACCCTGGGATCACGACCTGAGCCAAAGGCAGACACTTAACCAACTGAGCCACCCAGGCGCCCTCCAACTGTCTTTGAACAAGATTTTGCCAACAGAGAGCAGTAGAGGGAGACTGGATGGCTGAAGAAGAAAAGATGCTCCTTCCTTCCGTTTTGTTTTCTATTTCTATCAGCATCACCCCAGGAATAGCCGTTCATCCTGGCATTGATTGCTGGTCATAGTAGCAGTCAGTTTCTGTTTTCCCACACTACCAAAATCAGCCTCCTTGTGCCCCCAGAGGTACCATCATTAGCTGGCAGGGTACCAATACTCAGAAATCTGAGTCCTAGCTTAGCAGATCCCCTCCTCTAATTTTGTAGTTTCTGAAAATCCAAACTTCACTTTGTCTTCTTAGCCCTAGGGGTGATAGCTACCACCTGCATTTATATTCTTGTTGCTTCAAAGTTTCCTCTTTGATTTTAAAAATTCTCTAAAACTTGTCTGAACAATGTATCTATCATATTAAATTCCTCTGGTGTTTTTTTTCTGTTTTCCTGCTTGGACACTTATTGATACAAACTGTTCATTTAACAGTTTCACAAAAATGACCTTTCAAGATGGTGTGTGTGGACAGTAACTATTATATGAATAGAATGTTAAACACAATGTGCATAATGATGTCTAGATGTACACTGATGAGAAAGAAAATAAAAGCAGCCACTGTCATCCAAATCTGATCCGATGTTCAGAGCTAGACCTCAATATTATTTGCAAGCTGGCCTGAAAATCATAGGCAGGCCATTTTGTTGTCTTGTTGAACATCATTTCACAGACTATAATCTAAAACAAGATTACTCTGACACCATGATAAAGTGAAACAAAGCAAGGCTACTTCATAATTTTGTCTAAACACAGAAAAAACCAAGGCTGCTATGTCACACAAAAAATACAATGATAGAATTGCCCCCACTTTCTCATAGTACCCAATCTAGAGCAAACCCTCACTTCCTTATACCCTCTCCTAAAATAACCCAAAGCCAAAATCCTCTAATAAGTTATTTCTAACATTCTCTCACTGAGACATGCATGGTTTTTCATGGTATATGTCCTCCTTTGCTGCAGTAAATAATAAACACAACTTATTTAACTACTGGTATGTTCTTAGTTGGTTTTGGCTGAGGGGCACTGACCTGGTAAGATTTCAGAAGTGGCTTAACCAACTGAGCCACCTAGCAGCTCAGGTCATGATCCCAGTGTCCTGGGATCGAGCCCCGCATTGGGCTCCCTGCTCAGCATGAAGCCTGCTTCTCCCTCTCCCACTCCCCCTGCTTGTGTTCCCTCTCTCACTGTCTCTCTTTCTGTCAAATAAATAAATAAAATCTTAAGAAAAAAAGATTTTAGAAGTGGGTGGAAGGATTTTCAGAGACTGTCGTTGTATTTCATTGTGTGGGTAAAATTCACTTCCAGAAGAAGCTAGAAAGTGACCAACATGGTCATTTATCACAATGACTTTTTAAAAATATATTATTATGTGATTATTTCATTAATACCTCTCTTCATATTAAATCTAGATTGTTAGTTCCATGACAGAAGGGAAAATCTCTGTTTTTTTTCTCACTATTGCCTCTGTAAGATCAAGCACAATGCCTCGTATATTATGGACCAGTATAAAACAATAGAAATACAATATGAGCCACACATGTAGGCTTATATTCTCTAGTAGAAACATTAAAAAATAATTTTTAATAATATACTTTAACTCAATATATTCAAAATATTATTTGAATGTGTAGTTTGTATAAAAATTACTAAGATGTTCTACATATTACTTTTTAGCATAGAAAATCTTTGAAATCAGTTTTACACTTACAGCACATGTCAATTTGAATGCTAAATATCCATCACCAAACTTGATTTATATGTAAATTTCATAAGGTTAACAGTTGAAAAAGTAGATTCAAATACCCAGGTTCCCTAGTAACAGAATTTAGTTTTTTTTAAAGCTTTATTGAGGTATAATTAACATAAAATAAATTTCACATATTTAAACTGTACAATTAGATGTTTTGATAAGTGTATACACTCAAGAAACATACCCATCATCTCCAAAAGTTTCCTAATATCCACTTTCAATCAATTTTCCCTACCTTTCCTCTCCTACCTCACCACACAACCACTGATCCTGTCACTAGTTTTCATTTTCAGTAGTTTTATATTGAGTATACAGTATGTGTTCTTTTTTAAGTCTGTTTATTTCACTCAGCTTGATTATTTTGAGATTTACCCATGTTCATGTGTGTGATAGTTCACTTTTTATTGTTTAGTAGTATTTCTCTATATGAATAAAAACAATTTGTTTATCCATTCACTTGTTAACGAACATTTGGTTTGTTCCCAGTTTTTGGCTATTGCAAATTAATCTGCTATCAGCATTCGTGTGCAAGTCTTTGTATGAATATGTGCTATCATTCTTCTTGGGTAAATACCTATAGGATAGCTATATCATGGGGCAGTTGTACACTTAACTTTTTAATAAACTGCTAAACTGTTTTCCAGAGTGGTTGTACCATTTCACATTCCTGATGGCATTGTATTTCAGTGCCAATTCCTTCACATCCTCACCAAGATTTGCTATGATCAGTCTTTTTAATTTTAGATGTATTATAAAATAATGGACATGTAGTGGTCACACTGTGGTTTAAATTTACTTTTATCTTATGACTAATGGTGTTGAGCACCATTTCATGTGCATATTAGCTATCTTCATATTTTCTTTGGTGAAGTGACTTTCAATTCTTTTTTTCAATTTTGCCCATTTGTTTTTGGGTTGTGTTCCCTTATTATTGAATTTTAGGAATTCTTCATATATTCTTTTCCAGGTCTTTTATCAGATGCACCACTCGTAATTATTTTCTCCCTATCTGTGGCTTGTTTTTTTCATTCTCTTAATGGTTTTTTTTTGTTTTGTTTTGTTTTTAGAAAAACAACTTTACTACAGTATATGGTTACATATAACAAAATGCCCCATTTCAAGTACACAACTCAATCATTTTTATTAAGTTCATTTAGTGGTACAAACATCATCACATACCAGTTTGGGCCAATTTTAATATCTATTTCTAGTTATCCCATGTTTCTGTACCCAGGCCCAGGCAACAACTGATCTACTTTCTGTCTCTGTCAATTTGTATTTGTATTTTCTGAACACTTCATATAAACAAAATTGTACAATATTTGGTCTCTTGTGTCTCACTTCTGTCACACTGAAGATATTTTGAGGTTCATCTATGATGCAGCATGTGTCAGGATTTAATTCCTTTCTATTGCTGAATTTTATTACATAGTATGGATATACTGTAATTTTTATATCCATGCACAAGTTCATAAGCATTTATGTTGTTTCCAATTTTTGGCTATTATTAATGCTGATATGAACATTTGCATGTACTCTTATGTGTGGACATGTTTTTGTTTCTCCTTGGCAGATACTCAAGAGTGGAATTGCTGGGTTGTATGGTAGTTTTATATTTAACATTTTGAGAAAACACAAAAACTGTTTTTCCAAAGTGGCTGCACCATTTTCTATTCCCATTATCAATGTATGATTTTTCTCTTATCTCCCTGTTTTTGCCAATATTTGTTACTGTTCGTCTTAGAGCCTTTCTAGAGAGTGTGAAATATTAACTCATTTTGCTTTTAAAATTCATTTCCCAAATGATTTTGAGCATCTTTTCATGTACTTATTAAACATTCATGTAACTGTTTTGGTGAGATATCTGTTCATATATTTTGTCCATTTATTCATCAGGTTGTCTTTTTATTGAGTATAAGAGTTTTTTGCATATTCTGGATACAACTCCTTTATTGGATAAGCGATTTTCAAACATTTATTTACAGTCTGTTGCTTATCTTTTAGTTTTTTTGATCATGTGCTAAAGTCTTGAATTTTGGTGAAATCCAACTTATCTTTTTTTTTTTTTTTTTTTAATCTTATTGACTGTGCTTCTGGTTTCATAGCTAGGAAATCTTTGCTTAACTCAAGGTCTGAAAGATATTCTCCTAAAAAAATATTATTGGTCTAGTTCTTACATTTAGGTCCATGGTCTATTTTGAATTAATTTTTGTGTGCAAATCCAGTTGTCTCATCATCGTTTGTTGAACAGCCTACCTTCCAAGCCCCCCATAAATTGCCTTGACATCTTTGTATAAAAATCAATTGACTATAAATATAAAAAATTGTTCTGGACTCTTAATTCTGTTCCAATGTTCTATTAGTCTATCTTTATGCCAGAACCACATTGCCTTGATTACTGTAGCTTTATAGTAAGTTTTGGGATAAGAAAAGGGAAATTTTCTAAATTTGCTCTTCTTTTTCAAAAATTTTTAGCTATTCTAGTGTTTTCACTTCTATACAAATTTTAGGATCTGCTTGACAATTTCTGGAAAAACTCCACAGTTTTAGGATTTGCAATGCATCTATAGATCAATGTGAGGACTATTAACATCTTAATAATGTTGAGTCTTCCAACTCATTAACCTGGAATATCTATCAATTTATTTAGATTTTTATTTTTATTTTTATTTTATTTTTATTTTATTTTATTTTTTTTAAAGATTTTATTTATTTGACAGAGAGAGACACAGCGAGAGAGGGAACACAAGCAGGGGGAGTGGGAAAGGGAGAAGCAGGCTTCCCGCGGAGCAGGGAGCCCAATGCGGGGCTCGATCCCAGGACCCTGGGATCATGACCTGAGCCGAAGGCAGACGCTTAACGACTGAGCCACCCAGGCGCCCCTAGATTTTTAATTTCTCATAGCAAAATTGTGTAATTTTTAGTGTACCATGCTTACACTTCTTTTGTTAGATTTATTCCTTAATATTTTCTTTTTTGAATGAAATCGTTTTCTCAAATTCAGTTTTGGGTTGTTCATGTTAGCATATAGGAATAAGTATGTATATGGGTGTGATATCCTGAGATCGTGGTGTACTTCTTTATCAATTCTAGTAAATTTTTTATAGCTTCCTTAGGTTTTATATATATCATATCATGTCATCTGCTCCATTACTATATTGAATAAAAGAGGAGAGGACAGACATCCTTGCCTTTTTCATAATCTTAAGGAGCATGTGTTCATTCTCTCAACAGAAGTATGACATTCATGATAGGCTTTTCATACATTCCTTCATGTGGTGAGTAAGTTCTACTCTACTCCAAGGAAACAGTGTCCATAGAGAGCACATGTTTTCAAATTTTGATCAATACTAATTTGTTCTTTTATTGATCATGCTTTTGATATCATATCTAAATAATCATTAACTACTGGAAGTGACAAAGTTTTCTACTGTTTTATTTTGGGTATAAAAATTATTTTAGTTCTAATGCTCATGTTTATGATTCATTTCGAGTTAAATTTTGTATATGGTATGAGGTATGAATCAAAATTCATTTTTTGCACGTAGATATCCATTTGTTGAAAAGACTATTATTTTTGCATGGAATTTCCTAAGCATTTTTTTAAAATCAGTTATCCATTCATATTTATATTTATGTCCAAACACTACATTCAGATCCATTGATCTATTTGTCTAACCTCAATATCACACTCTTTTGGTTACTGTGGCTTTGTAATGAGTCTTAAAATCATGTTGTGTTATACATGCATCTGTTTCTTTTTTAGTTAACATACAGTGTAATATTAGTTTCAGATTTGATACTTCCATACAACACCTGGTGCTCATTACAGTTAGTGCACTCCTTAATCCCATCATCTATTTGACCCATGCCCCGACCCACCTCCCCTCTGGTAGCCATCAGATTGTTGTCTACAGTTAAGAGTCTGGTTCATGGTTTGCCCCTCTCTCTCCCTCTGCTCATATGTGTTCTTTAATAAAATCCACACATGAGTTAAACCATATGGTATTTTTCTCTCTCTGACTTATTAGCATAATAATTAATAGATCCATCCAAGTCATTGCAAATGGTAAGATCCCATTACTTTTCATGGTTGAGTAATATTCCATTGTGTATATATTACCAATTCTTTATCCATTCTTCTATCCATGGACACCTGGGCTGTTTCCTTATCTTGGTTATTGTAGATAATAATGCTATAAATATTGGAGTGAATGTATCCCTTTGAATTAGTATTTTTGTATTCTTTGGGTAAATACCTAGTAGTGCAGTTGCTTGCTGGTAGGGTAGTTCTACTTTTAACATTTTGAGGAACCTCCCTACTGTTTTCCAGAGTGGTTACACCAGTTTGCATTCCCACCAACAATGTAAGAGTGTTCCCCTTTCTCCACACCTTTACCAACACCTGTTGTTTCTTGAGTTGTTGATTTTAGCCATTCTGACAGGTATGAGGTGTTATTTCATGTTAGTTTTGATTTGCATTTCCCTGATATTCAGTGATGTGGAGCATCTTTTCATGTGTATATGTGCTTTTTGGAAAAATGTCTATGCATGAGTTATGCCTCTTTTTAAATTGGATTATTTGGTTTTTTAGGTGTCAAATTTTATAAGTTTTTATATATTTTGTATACTAACTCTTTATCAGATATGTCATTTGCAAATATTTTCTCTCATTCCATAGGTTGCCTTTAATTTCATTAATTGTTTCCTTCACTGTGCAGAAGCTTTTTATTTTGATGAAATCCCAACAATTTATTTTTACATTTGCTTCCCTTGTATCAGGTGACATACCTAGTAAGAATTTGCTATGGCTGATGTCAAAGAAGTTACTGCCTGTGTCCTCTTGTAGGATTTCTATGGTTTCAGGTCTCAGTTAGGTCTTTAATCCATTTTGAAATTATATTTGTGTATGGTGTAAGGAAGTGGTCCAGTTTCATTCTTTTGCCTGTTGCTCTCCAGTTTTCCAACACCATTTGTTGAAGAGACATTATTTTTTCCATTAGTTATTCTTCCCTGCATTGTCAAAGATTAATTGACCAGAGGCTTATGGGTTCATTTCTTGGATTTCTATTCTGTTCCATTGATCTATGTGTCTACTGTTTTGACAGTATCATACTGCTTTGATGACTACAGCTTTGTAATATAAATTGAAGCCTGGGGTTGTAATGACTCCAGCTTTGCTTTTCTTTTTCAAGGTTGCTTTGGCTATTTGGGGACTTTTGTGATTCCATACAAATTTTAGGATTGTTTGTACTAGTTCTGTGAAAAAATGTTGTTGGTATTTTGATAGGGATTGCATTAAATGTGTAGGTTGCTTTGGGTAGTATAGACTTTTTTTTAAAGATTTTATTTATTTATTTGACAGAGAGAGACACAGCGAGAGAGAGAGAGCACAAGCAGGGGGAGTGGGAGAGGGAGAAGCAGGCTTCCCGCCGAGCAGGGAGCCCGATGCGGGGCTCGATCCCAGGACCCCGGGATCATGACCTGAGCCGAAGGCAGACGCTTAACGACTGAGCCACCCAGGCACCCCAGGTAGTATAGACTTTAACAATATTTGTTCTTCCAATCCATGAGCATGGAATGTCTTCCCATTTCTTTGTGTCCTCTTCAATTTCTCTCATCAGTGTTTTATAATGTTTAGAGTATAGGTCTTTCACCTCTATGGTTAGGTTTATTCCTAAGTATCTCAATGTTTTTCATGCAGTTGTAAATGGGACTGTTTTTTTAATTTCTCTTTGTGCTACTTCATTATTGGTGTATACAAATGGAACAGATTTCTGTACAAATGGAACAGATTTCTGTACATAGATTTTGTATCCTCTGACTTTACTGAATCAATTAACACTTCTAGCAATTCTTTGGTGGACTCTTGGGTTTTCTCTATATATTATCATATAATCTGCAAATAGTGAAAGTTTGACTTCTTCTTGGCCAATCTGGTTGCCTTTTATTTCTTTTGTTGTCTGACTGCTGAGGCTATGAATTCCAGTACTATGTTAAATAACAGTGGTGAGAGTGGACACCCCAGTCTTGTTCTGACCATTGAGGAAAAGTTCTCAGTTTTCCCCATTTAGGATGATATTAGCAGTGGCTTTTTTTTATAAATGGTCTTTATTATGTTGTGGCATATTCCCTCTAAACCTACTTTGTGGAGGGTTTTTATCATGAATGGATGTTATATTTTGTCAAATGTTTTTTCTGCATGTATAGAAAGGATCATATGGGGCACCTGGGTGGCTCAGATGGTTAAGCATCTGCCTTCGGCTCAGGTCATGATCCCAGGGTGCTGGGATCAAACCCCACATCCGGCTCCTGGCTCAGCAGGTAGCCTGCTTCTTCCTCTCCCTCTACCTCTCCCCCTGTTCATGCACTCTCCTCTATCTCTGTACCTATGTGTCTCAAATGAATAAATAAAAAAAAAATCTTAAAAAAAAAAGAAAGGATCATATGATTCTTAACCTTTCTTCTATTAATGTGATATATCACTTTGATTTATTTCCAAATATTGAACCACATTTGCAATGCAGCATGTTTTGTAACCTCCTTCTATTTGTGGTATTTTTGGATTTTTTCTTATGGCTGACTTCTACTTTCATAGCATTGTGGTCAGAAAACATTCATGGTAGGAATTAAAAAGTTTTGTATTTCTTTAGGCCTCTGTTGTTACTATGTGATATATTCTAGAGAACTTCCCATGTGCAATTGAAAATAGTGTGTATTCTGTTTTAGGATGGAATGTTCTGAATATATCTCTTAAGTCCATCTAGTCTATTATGCCATTCAAAGCTACTGTTTCCTTATTGATTTTCTGCTTAGATGATCTATCTATTGATGTAAGTGAGCTGTTAAAGTTCCTTACTATTATTTTATTATCAATCAGTTCTTTTGTGTTTATTGTTAATAGTGCTATATATTTGGGTGCTCCCATGTTGGGGGCATAAATATTTACAATTGTTAGATCTTCTTGTTGGATAGTTCCCTTTATTTATAGTGCCCTTCATCTCTTGTTACAGTTTGGTTTAAAATCTAGCTTGTGTGACATAAATATTGCTACTCCAGCTTTCTTTTGACTTCCATTTGCATGATAACTCTTTCTCCAACCCCTCACTTTCAATCTAGAGGTGTCTTTAGGTCTAAAATGAGTCTACTATAGGCATTATATAGATGGGTCTTGTTTTCTTAACAATTTTGACACCCTATGTCTTTTGACTGGAGTGTTAGTCCATTTACATTTAGAGTAATTGTTGATAGATATGTGTATAGTGTCATTTTGTTACTTGTTTTGTCACTTTCTGGAGATTTTCTCTGATCCTTTCTTGGCTTTATCACTTCTGGTCTCTCTTTCCCCCCCAAAGAGTCCCCTTCAATATTTCTTATAGGACTGGTTTGGTGGTCACAAGCTCTTTTAGTTTTTGTTTCTCTGGAAAACTACTCATCTCTGTTTCTACAGTAAATGATAACCTTGCTGTATAGAGTATTCTTGGTTGCAGATTTTCCCATTCAGACTTTGAGTATTTCATGCCATTCTCTTCTAGCTTGCCAAGTTTCTGTTGTGAAATCTCCAGCTAGCCTCATGGCTTTTCCCTTGTTAGACTTTTTTTGTCTTGCTGCATTTAATGTTTTTCCTTATCATTATATTTTGCAAATTTAATGACATATGTCTTAGTGTGGGCATGCTTTTGTTGATTTTGATGGGAGTTCTCTGTACCTCCTGGATTTAGATGTCTGTGTTCTTGCCCAGATTACAGATGTTTTTAGCAATTGTTTCCTGAAATAAATTTTCTGCCCCCTTTTCCTTTTCTTCTTTTTCTGGGACTCCTATACTATGAATGTTATTATGTTTGATGGAAACACTGTGTTCCAGAATTCTATTCTTGTGTTACATAATTCTTTCTCTCTTTTATTCAGCTTAATTATTTTCCTTTATATGGTCTTCTAGATCAATAATTTGTTCCTCTGCCTCTTTTACCCTGCTGTTGATTGCATCAAGTGTGTTTCTAATGTCATTTATTGCATGATTCAACTCTAATTGATTTTTTTTGGATGTAAAGATTTTTTTTTTACTTTTTATTTAAATTCCTTTTAGTTAAGATACAGTGTGATATTACTTTCAAGTGTGAAATTTAGTGATTCAACACTTACATATAACACCCAGTGATCAGTCAATGGATATTTTGGCTCATTTCATAATACAGCTATTGTAGAAAATGCTGCTGTAAACATTGGGATGTTACTATTTTGTAATTACTATTTTTGTATTTTGGGGTAAATACCTAGTAGTGCAATAGCTGGATCATAGGGTAGTTCTGTTTCTCTTTTTCTTAAAGATTTATTTATTTTAGAGAGCATGGGGGGAGGGGCAAAGGGGAGAGGCACAGAGAACCTCAAGCAGACTCCACGCTAAGTGTGGACTCCCATAAGGGGCTCGATCTCATGATCTTGAGATCACGATCTGAGCTGAAAAATGAGGGTTGGACGCTTAACCAAATGTGCAACCCAGGTGCCCCAGGGTAGTTCTGTTTTTAACTTTTAGAGGATTCTACATAATGTTTTCCAGAGTGGCTGCACCAGTTTACATTCCCACCAACAGTGTAAGTAGGTTCCCCTTTCTACACATACTCTCCAAGATCTGCCATTTCTTGTGTTGTTAATTTTAGCCATTCTGACTGGTGTGAGGTGATATCTCATTGTAGTTTTGACTTGTATTTCCCTGATGATCTGTGATGTTGAGTATCTTTTCATGTGTTAGCCATCTGTATGTCTTCTTTGGATAAATGTCTATTCATAACTTCTGCCCATTTTTAACTGGATATTCCTTTTTGGATGTTGATTTGTATAAGTTCTTTTTTTAAAAAAAATATTTTATTTATAATTATTTGACAGAGAGAGAGAGACAGTGAGAGAGGGAACACAAGCAGGAGGAGTAGGAGAGGGAGAAGCAGGCTTCCCGCTGAGCAGGGAGCCCAATGTGGGCTCGATCCCAGGACCCTGGGATCATGATCTGAGCCGAAGGCAGATGCTTAAAGACAGAGCCATCCAGGCACCTGTATAAGTTCTTTATACATTTTGGATATTAACCCTTCATCAGATATACCATTTGCTAATATCTTCTCCCATTCCATTTTGAAATTATTTTTGTGTATGGTGTAAGAAAGTGGTCCAATTTCATTTTTTCGCATGTTTCTGTGCAGTTTTCCCAATACCAATTGTTGAAGAAACTGTCTTTCTTCCATTGGATATTCCTTCCTGCTTTGTTGAAGATTATTTGACTATATACTTGTGGGCTCATTTCTAGGTTTTCTATTCTATTTTTTTTTTGGTCTTTGTGGCTATTTTTTGCCAGTAGGTAGCATACTGCCTTGATAACTACAGCTTTGTAATATAACTTGAAGTCTGGAATTGTGATGCCTCCACCTTTGCTTTTCTTTTTCAAAGTGGCTTTGGCAATTAGGAGTCTTTTGTGGTTCTATAAAATTTTAGGATTGTTTGTTCTAGTTCTGTGAAAAATGCTGGTGGTATTTTGATGGGGATTGAGTTAAATGTGTAGGCAGCTTTGGATAATATAGATATTTTAACAATATTTGTTCTTCTAATCCTTGAGCATGGAATGTCTTTCCATTTCCTGTGTCTTCTTCAATTTCTTTCATCAGTGTTTTGTACTTTTCAGAGTTCAGTTCTTTTACCTGTTTGGTTAGGTTTATTCCTAGGTATCATATGGGTTTTCATGCAGTTGTAAATGGGATTGATTCCTTGATTTCTTTCTGAGGCTTCTTTCTTGGTGCATACAAATGTAACAGATTTCTGTATATTGATTTTGTATCCTAGGACTTTACTGAAGTCGTTTATCAGTTCTGGCAGCTTTTTTTGGTGGAGTCTTTCTAGTTTTCTACAGAGTATCATGCCATCTGCAAATAGTGGAAGTTTGACTTCTTCTTTGCTGATTTGGATTTCTTTTATTTCTATGTATCATCTGATTGCTGTGGCTAGCAGTTCCAGTACTATGTTAAATAATTTTGATGAATGTGAATATCCTTGTCTTGTTCCTGATCATAGAAGAAAAGCTCTCACTTTTTCCTCAATGAGGATGATATTAGCTGTGGCTTTTTCATATATGGCCTTTATTATGTTGAGGTATGTTCCCTCTACACCTACTTTGTTAAAGGTTTTTATCATGGATGGATGTTGTACTTGGTGAAATGCTTTCTCTGAATGTACTGAAATGATCATATGGTTCTTATCATTCCTTTTATTTATGTGGTATATCACATGATTGATTTGCACATATTGAACCACCCTTGCAACACAGGACTAAGTCCCACTTGGTCATTGTGAATTATTTTTTTTTTAATGCACTGTTGGATTCCTTTTCCTACTATTTTAGTGAGAATTTTTGTATCTGTGTTCAACAAGGTCATTGGCCTGTAATTCTTTCTGGTGGTGTCTTTTTCTGGTTTTGGTATCAGGGTAATCCTGGACTCATAGAATGAATTTGGAAGTTTCCCTTCCTTTTCTAATTTATGGAATAGCTTGAGAAGGATAGATATTAACCCTTCTTTAAATGTTTGTTCAAATTTCAGTTTTGGTAGTTTACATATGTCTAGGAACTTGTTCATTTCTTCCAGGGTGTCTAATGCGTTGGCATATATTTTTCCATAATATTCTCTTATAATTGTTTGTTTCTGTGGTGTTGGTTGTTATTTCTCCCCTCTCATTTGTGACTTTATGTATTTGGGTCATTTCTCTTTTCCTTTTGATTAAATCTGGCTAGGTTTTTAAAATCAATTTTATTAATTTTTTCAAAGATCTGTCTTATTGTTTTCTATTCTTTGTTTTTACCTTCTATGTTATTTATTTGTGCTCTAATGTTTATTATTTGCCTTCTGCTGGATTTAAGCTTTATTGTTCTTTTTCTAGGTCCTTTAGGTGTAAGGTTAAGTAGTTTATGTGAGGTATTTCTCGCTTCTTGAAGTAGGGTTGTATTGCTATATACTTCCCTCTTCGGACAGCTTTTGCTGCATCCCAATGGTTTTAGACCATGTGTTTTCATTTTCATTTGTTTTCATGTATTTTTTCTATTTGTTCTTTGATTTTGTGGTTGATCATTCATTGTTTAGTAGCATGTTGTTTTACTTCCATGTATATGTTGCCTTTGTAAATTTTCTCTTGTAGTTGACCTCAAGTTTCATAGCATTGTGGTCAGAAAATATGCGTGGTATGATCTGAATCTTTTTGTACTTCTTGAGGCCTGATTTGTGACCTCATGTGTAATCTATTCTGGAGGAGGTCCCATGCGCACTTGGAAAGAATGTGTAATCTTCTGTTATAGGGTGGAATGTTCTGAAGATATCTTTAAATCCATCTGTCCAGTGTGTCATGGAATGCCATTGTTTCCTTTAAATTTTCAGTTTAGTTGACCAGTCCATTGATAATTGAGGTGTTAAAGTCCCCCACAATTATTGTATTATAATCAATGTGTTCTCTTATGTTTATTTTTAATTTTTTATATATTTGTGTACTCCCATGTTGGGTACATAAAAATTTCAATCGTTAGATCTTCTTGTTGGATTGTCCCTTTTATTATGATATATGCCCTTCTTCATCTCTTTTTACAGTTTTTGGTTTACAATCTAGTTTGTCTGATACAAGTACGGTTACTCTGGCTTTCTGTTGATGTCCATTTTTGTTATAAATGTTCTCCATCTCCTCACTTTCAATATGCAGGTGTCTTTAGGTCTAAGTGTGTCTCTTGTAGGCAGCATTAACATGTCTTGATTTTTCTTTTCTTTATTATTATTATGTTATGTTAATTTTTCATCCATTCTGACATACTCTGACTTTTGATTGGAGTGTTTAGTCCATTTACATTCAGAGTAATTATTGATAGCTATGTATTTAGTGCCATTTTCTTACTTGTTTTGTCATTGTTTCTGCAGATTTTCTCTGATCCTTTGTTTTTGTCACTGTTTGTCTCTTTTTCCACTCAAAGAGTCCCCTTTAATATTTCTTGCAGGGCTGGTTTGGTAGTCAAGAACTCTTAGTATTTGTTTTTAAGTGAAACTTTATTTCTCCATCTATTGTGAATGATAGCCTTGCTGGATAGAGTACTCTTGGCTGCAGATTTTTCCCATTCAGCATGTTGAATATATCATGCAACTCCCTTCTGGCTTGCTAAGTTTCTGTTGAGAGACCTGCAGGTAGCTTTATGGGTCTTCCCTTGTAAGTTAGGAACTTCTTTTGTCTTGTTGCATTTAGTATATTTTCCTTATCATTATATTTTGCAAATTAATGACATATGTTTTAGTGTGGGCATGTTTTTGTGATTTTGGTGGGAGTCCTCTGTACCTCCTGGATCTGGATGTCTGTGTTCTTGCCCAGATTACAGAATTTTTCAGGTATTGTTTTCTAAAATAAATTTTCTGCCCCCTTTTCCCACTCTTCTTCTTCTGGGACTATAAAATACAAATGTTATTACATTTGATGGAGTCACTGAGTACCATAAATCTATTCTTGTGTTTCCATAATTCTTTTTCTCTTTTGTTCAGCTTCATTATTTTGTCTTCTAAGTCCTTAATTTGTTCCTCTGCTTCATCCAGCTTGCTGTTCATTGCATCAAGCCTGTTTCCAATCTCATTTATTGCATCCATCCTCTCTGATTAATTCTTTTTAACTCTTTCATCTCTGTGGTAAGGGTCTCATTGATGTATTCCATTATTTCTTCAAGTCCAGTGAGTATCCTTATCATTGTTGCTTTAAGTTCTCCATCAGTTGTGTTACTTATGCCTGTTTTGCTTAGCTCTCTGGCCATGGCCTTATGTTGTTCTTGCATCTTGGATGAATTTTCCTCTGAGTTGGCATTTTTCTGTTTCTGCCTTCTTCTGTGTGTCAGAAAAGCCAGTTATTTTTCCTTCTTCTGAGAGTAATGTCTTTATGAACTAGAGGCCATGTATTTTCCAGGGCCTGGCACTTCAGAGCATCTCTGTTGTGTGCTCTTTTTGCTTTGCTTTTGTGTTTTGGCTGCTCTATCCTTCAGGCCAGGCATCTGCTGAGGCCCTTCTTGCCTATTTTGGGCAGTGTTTGGTCCCTGGTCTGTATGTGACAAGCTTTAACTAGGTGTGCTCTGGTCTGCTTGTAAAATGAAACCTGTCACTACTTTCACCATACCTGAGGACTCGAAGAACTCTGTGGTCAGGAGATGTGGTGTGTGTGTATGTGCTGCTATCCTGTGGGGTAGGGGGGGTGGGGAGGGACCTGCTGCACTGGGATTGAGGGAAGCATGACTGATAAGTACAGTCCCACCAGATCATAGGGATGTGGTGCTTGGGGTATGCAAGTTAGGCAGCCAGTGTCAGCACTGCACTGATTCACACAGCTGGCTCTGTGTTTATGCTGAAGGTTGGGAGAAGAAAATTGCATTGGTGAGCTCCTTTGTTTCTGGAGAAGTGTCTCTGAATACTGTCTGTCGGGGATCTTGGAGAAGAGCAAATAATCTCCCCACTGTCACACCAAACACTCTTCTGATTAGTGTTTCTATGCTGTCAGTACCTGGGTTGTTTGCCTGCCTTTTCTCCAGGAACAGGGAAGTGCCCTTTGGGATCTATCCCAGCCAAGACCACTGACCTTTAAAACTCCAGGCTTTAAGCCCTGCTGTTTGTAAGAACTCTTGAAATTCAGCCCCCTCATTTTCCAAGCCAATGGCTTTGGGGAAATGTTCTCCTTGTAGGTTCCCATGTGCTCCTCTCTGTCTCACCTTTCTCTGTGCCCTCAGCTCCCTGCCCTCCACAGCACCTGTGATCCATTTCTCCCCTAAACTACATCTCTGCACTTCCTACCTTCTTCAGTGTGGCCCTTTCTCTCCCTTTAGTTGTGGAGATTTTTCTGTCAGTCTTCAGGTCTATTTCTGTGGTATTTAGGATGATTTGATAGATAAATAGTTGTGTTCATGAGATGAGGCTTGCCTAGGCTCCTCCTATTCCAATCATCTTCCCCTCCTTAAAATCCCCCTATGTTTTTTCTTTTTCAAAGTTGTTTTGGCTCTTTTATATCCTTTGAATTATGATATAAATTTTAGAGTCATTTTGTCATTTTCTACAAAACAAAACCTACTGTGGTTTTGTTTGGAGTTGTTTTGAATATATAGACAAATATGGAGAGAATAGCATTTTAGCAATATTAAATATCTTGAACCTGAAATATAGCTCTTAATATAAGCCTTTTAAATTTTACCCAGAAATAGTTATTTTCATTGTGGAGCTTTTCAGATCTATCTCTCATTATTTCATATTTCTATGATATGTTCAATTTTTTTTATTTCAATTTCTGATTATTTGTTAGATTATAAAAACACATCTTGTGGGGTGCCTGGGTGGCTCAGATGGTTAAGCATCTGCCTTCGGCTCTGGTCATGATCCCAGGGTCCTGGGATCAAGCCCCACATCAGGCTCCCTGCTCCGCGGGAAGCCTGCTTCTCCCTCTCCCACTCCCCCTGCTTGTGTTCCCTCTCTCGCTGTGTCTTTCTCTGTCAAATAAATAAACAAAAAATCTTTAAAAAAAAAAAACACACATCTTGTATTCTGTAATATTTCTAAACTCACTTATTTCTAGTTGATTTCTTCATGAATTCTATTGAATTATCTACATAAATTATCATATCATCTAGGGATAAAGATATCTTCACTTCTTCCTTCCAATTTGAATAATATTTTTTTCTTGTCTTATAGCACTACCTAGAATTTCCAACACAATATGGAATATAAGTGGTGAAAGTGGACATCTATGTTTTTTGTATTTGACCTTAGCAAGGAGTCATTCAGCTGTTCACCATTAAGTATGGTGTTAAGAATAGGGTTTTTGTACATGCACTTTATAAAGTTGAGAAGTTCCCTTCTGCTTCTACTTTTCTGTGTTTATCAATAATGGACATTAGATTTTGTCAAATACTCTTTCTGCATCAATTGACATAACCACATGATTTTTCTGTTTATTTCATAGTATCATGAGTACATGGATTTTTTAATGTTAAACTAACCTTATATTGCTGGGATAACCTCCACTGGATCCAAATTGCTTGATGGATTCTTTCAGTTTGTGTATATCTGAAAAAGTCTTTATTTTCATGGTCAATTTTGAATGATATTCTAGTTGGGTATAACAATCTGTTTTTTTTCTTCCAGTGCTTTAATAAAAGTATTGTGCCACTGTTTTATCACCTGTATTGTTTCTCATAAGAAACCCAATACCACTCTTATCTTTGTTTCTCTGTTGATAACATATTTTTTTCTGGCTGCTTTTCATTTTTCTCTTCATCATTAATATTAAACATTTTTTATCATGCACCTTTGTAGTTCTTATACTTGGGTTTCATTGAGCTTCTTGGGTCTGTGTGTTTATAGTTTCATCAAATTTAGAACATTTTAATATATTATTTATTCAAATATTTTTCTGTCTCCTCTCCAATTCTTTGAGAAACTCCAATTTAAAGATACATTGAGCTACTTAAAATTCTCTCACAAGTGATTGATGCTCCTCTTTTAATATTTTCTTTCTGTTTCACTTTGGATATTTTGAATTTGTTGTGCCTTCAAATTCACTAATCTTTTCTTTTGCAACATCTAATATTCCATTAATTCCATCCAATATTCCCCCCCCCCACCTCAGACATTGTAGGTTTTATCTCTAGAAGTTTTATTTGGTCTTTTTATATCTGCCACATCTCCATTTAACTTTTAAAACATATAAAATACAGTTAAAATAACTGCATTCATATCCTCTTCTGCTAATTCTAGCATGTGTCAGTTCTGGGTCATTTTCATTTCATTAATTTTTCTCCTAATCATGGGTCATTTTTCCCGGCTTCTCCATGTTTTCCTTTACTTCTTTTTTCTGGTAGTTTTCGATGAATGACAGACACTGTAAATTTTGCCTTGTTGGATGCCATATATTTTTACACTTCCATAATATTTAACTTTGATCTGGGATGCCAATAGGTTACTTGGAAACTGATCCTTTCTGAACTTACTTTTAGGATTTGCTAGGGAGAATATGAGCAGTATTTAGTCTACAATGAGCTTTTTGTGTGCATTACACAATGACTCATGAATTATGTTTTCCGGTACAGTTGATAGATAAGTCACTCTTCCTGGCCTATATGAACACTGAGTACAGTAATTTCAAATCTTTTCAGATGGGTCTTTTTCCAGACTTAGTTTCTCCATACATATGTGTAGCCAGTACCCAGTTGACTATTCAAGGATAAACTTCTGCAGAATTCCTGAGTTCTCTCTCTGTGTAGCTCTTTCCACTCCAATACTCTGTCTGGCAAATTCTAGCCATCTTATTTCCCTGGCCTCTTAGATGGAACTAAGGGTCATTTTAGACTCCACTTGGGCTTCTCCTCCCTGCATCAGAGTCTAGTAGCTTTCTGAATGCAGTAATATATGCCAGGAAGCTTTATCATCACTATTGTTCATTGCTGTGGTAGTCTCTAAGGTGACAACCTCATTATCTCACCACCTGGTTTTCATGTCTTTGTATAATCCCTTCCTCTGAATATGGGTAAGATCGGCAACTTGCTTCTAACCAATAGAATATAGTAAAAATGATGGGATGTCATTCTTATAATAATGTTACATTATAAAAGACTTTGACTCACTCTAGATTCTAGAGACTCTCCTTGTTGGCTTGAAAACGTAAGTGTCCATATTTTTAAACCCTCTATGACAAGAAATTATGGGAGGCATCTAGGACCTGTGGGTAACCTCTAGGAACTAAGAAATGTCTCTAGAACTGTAAGCAGCCTCTTCTAGGACATGAGAGTAGCTTCCAGGTAAAAGCCAACAATATGTCAAGGCCTCATACTTACAGCCACAAAGAATGTATTGTTCCAACAACCTGTGTGAAGTTAAAAATGTATTCATCCTCATTCAAGCTTCCATATGTGAATACAGTCTAGCCACCCTCTTGACTGCATCTTTGTGAGACCCTAAGCATAAGACCCAGCTAAGGCATGCCTGGACTCCTGACTCACAGAAATGGTGAGATAATAGATGCATGTTATTTTAAGTAGCTAAGATTGTGGTAATTTGTTATGCAGCAATTGATAACTAATACAGTTGCCAGGTGTTCGGTGTTTTGAAAACTATTGTTTCATATATTTAGTTCAGTTTTCTGGTCATTTCAGGTAGGAACATAAATCCACTATTACTCAATCTGGATGAGAGGTAGAAGTCCATGTTTCAGATTTTAAATTTTAACTTAAAATAATGAAATTAAATAAAGTGTGAAAATTCAGTTCCTCAGTTGCATTAGCTGCATTCAAAGTAAGCAATAGTCTAGCTACATGTGCTAGTGGTAACTGTATTGTGGTAAACACTCTAACCAAAATATGAATCTAATGAACAAATGGCAGTTGTCATTATTCAGCATTCTCATTCTCAGGTTTCATCTCAGTAGACTATGTTTTCAGAGAAAGTAAGTTGAGAAAGACGAGATGAAGTGAAATAAAGACATGGGTGCCAGATTATCTCTAGAGCAGTGACATTAGATTATTTGGTCATATAAACTGACAGAGAAGTCATGAATGATGGAGGATTGGGGACAGAAGCTAAAGAGAAGTGGAACTTGAAAGGTGTGTGTGCATGTATGTGTGTGTAAGTGGTATTGAACATGTAAATATTATAGTTCATTCTAACAACCCCTCTAAACTTCAAGTACTCTAGTCACAACTTTATTAGTCTTTCCAAATGCATTCATCCTTCTTCATTCTTTATGTTGGAGTATTTTCATTTACCTAGTCACCAATGTTTTTGTTTGTTTGTTGTTGTTTTAAAGATTTTATTTATTTACTTGACAGAGTGTGCACAAGCAGGGGGAGCAGCAAGCAGAGGGAGAGGGAGAAGTAGGTTCCCTGCTGAGCAGAAAGCCCAAATTGGGGCTTGATCCCAGGACCCCGGGATCATGACCTGAGCTGAAGGCAGATACCCAACTGAGCCACCCAGGTGCCCCCTACCTAGTCACCATTGTAAAAAAAAAAAAAAAAAAAAAAAATTAGTTGTCACTTATGGTTTCATGCACTCATTCATCCTTTCCACATTGAATCAGGAATTACCAGGTCCAATAATTTTTCTCAACATCTATTTTGTTCACTGCCCCATTCTATCCTCACTGTTACTACCTTCATTCAGATCTTCAACATTTCCTGCTTGGAGTATTGAAATTGTATTAGCATTGTGTTCCTAGCTTCAGTTTAATATTTTTCCAACTCTCCTAGAGGTTTATCAATTTTACTGATTTTTACCCAGAATCAGATTTTTTGTTCATTGATTTTATCTATCCCTTTCATATTTTAATTTTAATGATTTCTGCCCTTATAATTTCCTGCTTTCTGTTTGCTCTGGTTTGTTTTGTTCTCATTTTTCCAGTTTCTTGAAATACAAACTTAGATGTTCAATTTGAGTCCTTTCCTCATTTCCAATGTGAGCATGTAGTGCTGCAATAAAAATTTTAGTACTGTTTTAGCTATATCCCACATGTTTTGATATGCTATATTTTAATTTTTATGTAGTTATATGTATTTCTATTTCTTCTGTGATTTTCTCTTTGACTCATGGATTATGTAGAAGCATGTTGTTTAATTTCTATGTAATTAGTTAATGTTCATGTTGTTTTTCTGTTACTGATTTCTAGTTTGATTCCAGTGTGGTCAAAGTATACAATATGTATGGTTTCAATCTTTTAAAGCTACTGAGATTTGTTTCACAGTTTTGGATAAGGTCTATCTTGATGACCGTTCCAGGGATCTTTTAAAACTATGTGTTCTTTTCTTGTTGGGTGGAGTGTTTTATACATGTTCTATATATTTTGATTAGATTTTATTAGTTGATTGTGTTGTTCAAATCTTCTTTGTCCTTATTTTCTGTCTAGTAGCTCTATCAGTTTCTGAGAAGAGGGTGTTGAAGTATCCATCTATAATTATAGATTTGCCTATTATCCTTTCTGCTCTATTAGTTTTTGCTTCATGCATTTTGAAGATGTGCTGCTTTTGTACACTTTTAGGATTGTTAGGTCTTCCCAGTGGATATATCACTTTACATTATGTAATGAATTCTTTTTCTCCAGTAATTTTATTTATTTTAAAGTCATTTTGTTTTGTTGATTGCTTCATTCACTGTGCAGAAGCTTTTTCTCTTGATGACGTCTCAATAGTTTATTTTTGCTTTTGTTTCCCTTCCCTCCAGTGATGTGTCTAGTAAAAAGTTGCTTTGGCCAAGGTCAAAGAAGTTGCTGCCTGTGTTCTCCTCTGTGATTTTGATGGTTTCCTGTGTCATACTTAGATCTTTCAAACATTTTGAATTTATTTTTCTGTATGGTGTAAGAAAGTGGTCCAGTTTCATTCTTCTGCATGTTTCTGTCTAGTTTTCCCACCAGCATTTGTTGAGGAGACTCTCTTTTTTAAATTGGGTATTCTTTCAGCTTTGTTGAAGTTTAGTTGATCATATAGTTGTGGGTCCACTTCTGACTTTTCTATTCTGTTCCATTGACCTATGTGTCTGTTTTTGTACCAGTATAATACTGTCTTGCTGACTACAACTTTGTAATGTAACTTGACGCCTGGAATTGTGATGCCTCCAGGTTTGGTTTTCTTTTTCAGAATGGCTTTGGCTCTTCAGGGTCTTTTGTGGTTCCATACAAATTTTAGGATTGTTTGTTCTAGCTCTGTGAAAAATGCTGGTGGTATTTTTAATTTTTTTAATTTAAATTCAATTAGCCAACATATAGTAGTATATCATTAGTTCCAAAAGTAGAGGGAAGGGGCGCCTGGGTGGCTCAGTCATTAAGCATCTGCCTTTGGTTCAGGTCATGATCCCAGGGTCCTGAGATCGAGCCCCGCATTGGGCTCCCTGCTCCGCGGGAAGCCTGCTTCTCCCTCTCCCACTCCCCCTGCTTGTGTTCCCTCTCTCGCTCTCTCTCTGTCAAATAAATAAATAAATAATCTTTAAAAAAAAAAAAAAAAAAGTAGAGGGAAGCAATCCACAAAACTAAAAGGCAGCCCATGGAATGGGAGAAGATATATGCAAATGACATACCTGATAAAGGGTTAGTATACAAAATCTATACAGAATTTACCAAACACAACACCCAAAAAACAAATAATCTAGTTAAGAAATTGTCAGACGACATGGATAGACCCTTTTCCAAAGAAGACATCCAGAAGACTAACAGACACAAGAAAAGATGTTCAATATCACTCATCAGCGGGGAAATACAAATCAAAACTATGATGAGATACCACCTCACACCTGTCTGAATGGCTAAATTTAACAACTCAGGAAACAACAGGTGTTGTCAAAGATGCATATAAAGAGGAACCCTCTTGCACTGTTGGTGGGAATGTAAACTGGTGCAGGCACTAAGGAAAACAGTATGGAGGTTCCTCAAAAAGTTAAAAGTAGAACTACCCCATGACCCAGAAATTGCACTACTAGGCATTTAACCAAATGATACAAAAATACAGATTCAAATGTGGACATTCACCCTGGTGTTTATAGCAGCACTATCAACAATAGCCAAACTATGAAAAGAGCCCATGCCCATTGATTGATGGATAAAGAAGATGTGGGATGTGTGTAGATATATATTCTCAGCCATCAAAAATTACTATGAAAATTTGGTTTTACTCAACCATCAAAAAAAAAAAATCTTGCCATAGGCAGAGGTGGATAGAACTAGAGTGTGTTATACTAAACAAAATAAATCAGTCGGAGAAAGAAAAATACCATTTTAATTTACTCATGTGGAATTTAGGAAACAAAACAGATGACCAAATTGGTAGGGAAAAAAAGAGAGAGGGAAACAAGCCAAAAGAGACTCTTAAAGATAGAGAACAAACTGAGGGTTGATGGAGGGATGTGGGTAGGGTATGGGATAGAGGGGTGATGGGTATTGAGAAGGTTACTTTTTATGATGAACACTGAGTGTTGTAAGGGATGAATCACTAAATTCTACTCTGCAATCAATATTACACTATATGTTAAATAACTAGAATGTAAATAAACATTTGGACAGAAAAAAAATAAAGTCTATTTTATCTGATTTTTTTTTAAGATTTTATTTATTTATTTGACAGAAAGAGAGAGACAGCGAGAGAGGGAACACAAGCAGGGGGAGTGGGAGAGGGAGAAGCAGGCTTCCAGCTGAGCAGGGAGCCTGATGCGGGGCTTGATCCCAGGACCCTGGGATCATGACCTGAGCCGAAGGCAGACGCTTAACAACTGAGCCACCCAGGCGCCCCGTATTTTATCTGATGATAACACAACTGTTCACTCCTGGATTTTATGATTAACGTTTACATGGTATATTTTTCCCTATCTTTTGCATTTCAGTCTACATATGCTACTGAATTTGAAGTGAGATGTTATAAACAGCATAAAATTGGGTTGTGTTTCTTTTACCCATCCTGCCAATATATCTAAATTTTACTCGGTATACTTATATCTAAGATAATTATTGCTATATTAGGGCTTATGTCTGTCATTTTATTATTTTCAATTTCTTTTGTTTTGCATTCCTGTGTTTCTTTTTTTTTTCTTTTTTTCCTGTGTGACCTGAACATTTCTAGGTTTCTATTTTGATTTATTTTAGGTGTTTTTTAGTGTATTACTTTATATAGTTTTTGAAGTGATCATTCTGGCTATCAAATACACATAATGTGACTTGTCATAGTGTACTGGTATCAGTAACTTACCCCTTTAATGAAGTGTGGAAACCCTACTTCTGCTTATGTGCCTTTACCTTCCCCAGTTTTAAGTACCATTGTCTTGAGTATCAGACAGATGATACTATTACTTTTGTTTCAATCATCAAATATAATATAGAAAAATCATGAGGAGCAAGACAGGCATATTTCTGCACTTTCTGTTGTTATTTCTTCCTCCCTACTGCCCCCAAATTCCTCTTCTATCATTTTCCTTTTGTGTGAAGAACTTCCTTTAGTCATTGTTTTAGAGTAGGCAAGCTACCAACAAATTATTTTAATTCTTTTTCATCTGAAAATGTCTGTTTGTTCCTTCATTCCCTGGAGGATAGTTTTGCCAAACATAGAATTATTGGTTGAAAGTTATCTTCTTCAACATGTGAAAAATATTGGCCTTCTGGTCTCCAAGGTTTTGGATAAGAAATCCACTGTCATTTGAATTGGTATTCTCCCATAAGTAATGCATCATTTCTCTCTGGCAGCATTCAAGATTTTTTGCATTGCCTTTAGTTTTCAGAAGTTTGATTTTGATGTGTCTAGGTGTGGATTTCTTTGCATCAATCTTGCTTGGAATTCACTCAGTTTCTTGAATCTGTAGGTTTATGTTAGATTTTTTCCCAAATTTGGGATGCTTTTGCCATTATTTCTTTGAATATTTTTTAAGTCCTATTCTCTGTCTCCTCTTATTATAGGACTTCAATGATACAATATTGAATCTTTTGTTATTGCTCCACAGGATTTTAAGATTCTATTATCTTTCAGACTATACTCTCTCTAGTTCCAATTGGGTACATTTTATCAATCTGTCCTCATGAGGTTCATTGATTCTGCTCTCTTTTATCACCACTCAAATCTTGAGGAATACTGCAGGTTTATTTATTGTATTCTTCAGTCCCATAATTCTCATTTGGTTCATTTATAATGTTGATTGCTTTCTTGAGATTTTCTATTTTTTTCATTTGTTTCAAGGTAATGTGTAATTGCATGTTAGAACAGTTTTATAATGGATGCTCTAAAATCCTTGTCAGAGAATTCCATTATCTAATTCACCTCAGTATTTGTGTCAGTTGATTGATGGTCTTTTATCATTCAAGCGGTGATTTTCCTGGTTCTTGGTATGTTGGTTTTTTTTTTTTTTTTTTGTATCTTGAGTACTTTGGCCATTATTTTAGGAGATTTTTGGTTTTATTTGAACCTTTTTATTTCACCAGGCAGGCACACAGGTCTTGGCCTACATTTATGGGTTGTGTTCCAATGGTACTTTCTGGTGGTATTTTAATTTTCAAATCATTTGTAGTGTATTTTAATTTGCTTGATTTATTTGGGCTAGTGTCTCTATGTGGGAAAACAGATTTTCCATCTTTCAGGGATGAATAGCACACTTACTAAGCTGTGCACATTAGTGTCTTGATCACTTTTGCTGGTGTTAATCAAGCTCTCTGATTCTTTAAGTGGGGGAAAGAATTCTCTGACCTACAGAGACAAAGAGGCTTTCCAGGAGATGCCCGGGTGGCTCAGCTGGTTGAACAGCTGCCTTCCGCTCAGGTCATGATCCCAAGGTCCTAGGATCGAGTCCCACATCTGGCTCCTTGTTCAGCAAGGAGCCTGCTTCTACCTTTGCCTGCCATTCCCCCTGCTTGTGCTCTCTCTCTCTCTGATGAATAAATAAATAAAATCTTAAAAAAAGAGGCTTTCCAGGTCAAACTACTTTTTGTGGCATCTCCCTTGGTATTACTGCTTGGTATCTCCACCAAGGGAGGAAAGGTTCAGGCACAACAGAGTAGGAGAGCACTTCTCTGGTTGCCTTATTGTCACTGAGGCTGCCAACTGATCTTCTTTGCCAATGTTGCCAGGATCACTTCATGTTGTTTGGGAACCCCCATCCCATCAGTGGAAGGAATGAGCCTACCCAAGCTGTTTTCTCTTGTTACAGTAGGGGTCATAAGATGTCTGGCCTGAGTTAATTGGGAAACAAAGTACCCTGTAGTCCTTCCAAGTCCTGGAGTTACTAACCAGTTGCTTCCTTTCCAACTTTTAGAGATCTCCGTTGGTGGCATCCTATATTATTTCCATTGTTTATACTTCTACTTTTGGGGGAAGAGAAAGGAAAAGAGAGTCTACATAATCCTGTCCAGTACAAAATTTCCCTAGCTTCAGTTTTATTATCCCTAAACCTACATACCATAAAGTAACTTATCTTTCTAAAACTCTACTCATGTCTCCTTTATAATTAAAAGCCTTTAATAGCTTCCCATCTATTGACCAGTTACATCAAAATCTCTGGAGATACTTCTTAAAATTCAGATTTATAGGTCCTACTCAGACAACTGAATAAGATTCTTTGAGAAAACACAATTTTAATGAAGTTTTTTAATATATTAACATTATATAAATGACAATAATTACAGGAGGAAGTCAGAAAAACAAAATAAGACTGTTAAACTACTAGTTACTTGTTACTTCTAAATACTGAAATGCTAGATCTTCTTGTTGGATAGACCCTTTAAGTATGATATAGTGTCCCTCTACATCTCTTACTACAGTCTTTGGTTTAAAATCTAATTTGTCTGATATGAGGAATGCTACCCCAGCTATTTTTGAGGTCCATTAGCATGGTAAATTGTTCTCCATCCCCTCATTTTCAATTTGGAAGTGTCTCTAGGTTCAGAATGAGTCTCTTGTAGACTCTTGTGGACCCTGCTTTTTTATCCAATCTGATACCCTGTGTCTTTTGATTGGAACATTCAGCCCATTTACATTCAGAGTAACTATTGAAAGATATAAATTTAGTGCCATTGTATTGTCTGCAAAGTCCCTGTTTCTGTAGATTGACTCTTACTTTCTGGTTTGTTACTCTGGGTGTCTCTCTTCGCTTACAGTATCCCCCTTAATATTTCTTGCAGGATTGTCATGGTGGTCACATATTCTTTCAGTTTCTGACTGTCCTGGAAACTCTTTATATTTCCTTCCATTCTGAATGACAGCCTTGCTGGATAAAGTATTCTTGGTTGCATGTTCTTCTCATTTAGTACTTGAATATACTTTGCCAGCCCTTTCTGGCCTACTTGGTTTCTAAACTCTTCAAAGTATAGGGATAGAGGGAACATACCTCAATATCAGAAAAGCCATCTATGAAAAGCCCACGACGAATATCATTCTCAATGGGGAAAAACTGAGAGCTTTTCCATTAAGGTCAAGAACACAAAAGTGATGCCCACTCTCACCACTATTGTTCAACATAATACTAGAAGTCCTAGCCTCAGCAATCAGACAACAAAAAGAAATAAAACACATTCAAATGGTGAAGAAGAAATCAAACTCTCACTCCTTGCAGATAACATGATACTTTATGTGGAAAACCCAAAAGACTCCACCCCAAAATTGCTAGAACTCATACAGCAATTCAGCAAAGTGGCAGGATACAAAATCAATGCACAGAAATCAGTTGCATTTCTGTACACTAACAATGAGACAGAAGAAAGAGAAATTAAGGAATCAATCCCATTTACAATTGAACCAAAAAACATAAGATACTTATGAATAAACATAACCAAAGAGGCAAAGGATCTGTACTCTAAAAACTACAGAACATTTATGGAAGAAATTGAGGAAGACACAAAAAGAGATGGAAAAACATTCCATGTTCAAGGATTGGAAGAATAAACATTGCTAAAATGTCTATGCTGCCCAGAGCAATCATACATTCAATACAATCCCTATCAAAATATCATTGACATTTTTCACAGAGTTGGAACAAACAATCCTAAAATTTGTATGGAACCAGAAAAGACCCCAAATCATCAGGGGAATGTTGAAAAAGAAAACCAAAGCTGGGGGCATCACAATGCCTGACTTCAAGCTATATTACAAAGCTGTAATCATCAAGACAGCATGGTACTGGCACAAAAACAGACACATAGATCAATGGAACAGACTAAAGATCCCAGAAATGGACCCTCAATTGTATGGTCAACTAATCTTTGACAAAGCAGGAAAGAATATCCTATGGAAAAAAGACAGTCTCTTCAATACATGGTGCTGGGAAAATTGGACAGCCACATGCAGAAGAATGAAACTGGACCATTCTCTCACACTATACACAAAAATAAACTCAAAATGGATGAAAGACCTAAATGTGAGACAGGAATCCATCAAAATCCTAGAGGAGAACACAGGCAGCAACTTCTTCGACCTTGGACACAGCAACTTCTTGCAAGACAAGTCTCTAAAGGCAAGGGAAACAAAAGCAAAAATGAACTATTGGGATTTCATCAAGGTACAAAGCTTCTTCACAGCAAAGGAAACAATCAACAAACCTAAAGGCAACCTATGGAATGGGAGAAAATATTTGCAAATGACATATCAGATAAAAGGCTGGTATCCAAGATCCATAAAGAACTTATGAAACTCAACCCCCAAAAACCAAAGAATCCAGTCAAGAAATGGGCAGAAGACATGAACAGACACTTCTCCAAAGAAGACATACAAATGGCTAACAGACCCATTAAAAAATGCTCCACATCACTTATCATCAAGGAAATACAAATCAAAGCCACAATGAGATACTCCATTACACCAGTTAGAATGGCTAATATTAACAAGACAGGGAACAACAAATATTGGCGAGGATGTGGAGAAAGGGGAACCCTATTACACTGTTGGTGGGAATGCAAACTGGTACAGCCCCTCTGGAAACCAGTATGGAGGTTCCTCAAGACATTAAAAATACAGCTACCCTATGACCCAGCAATTGCACTACTGGGTAGACAAAGATGTAGTGAAAAAAAGGGGCAAATGCACCCCAATGTTCATAGCAGCAATGTCCACAATAGCCATACTGTGGAAGGAGCTAAGATATCCTTCAACAGATGAATGGATAAAGATGTGGTTCATATATACAATGGAATATTACTCTCAGCCATCAGAAAAGATGAATATCTACCATTTACATTGACATGGATTAAACTGGAGGGAATTATGTTAAGTGAAATAAGTCAATCAGAGAAAGACCATTATTGTATGGTTTCACTCATGTGGAACATAAGGAATAATGCAGAAGACAATAGGGGAAGGGAGGGAAAACTGAATGGGAAGAAATCAGAGAGGGAGACAAACCATATGAGACTCGACTCCAAGAAACAAATAGGGTTTCAGAAAGGGAGGGATTGGGGGGATGGGGTGACTGGGTGATGGGCATTAAGGAGGGTAGGTGATGTGATGAGTACTGGGTGTTATATGGAACTAATGCATCGTTAAACATTATATCAAAAACTAATGATGTACTATATGTTGGATAATTGAATTTAAAGAAAAAAACATATTGAGTGTAAAGCCTTTGACAACCATAAAAAAATAAAATACTGAAATGCACTAGTAATAAATAGTAAATTTCTTAATTTTGATTGAGATATTTATATCAATCACAACCCAATTATATGATGAAATTAAGTAGGATAATTAGATATAAAACATTATGGTATTTTATTATCTTTTTACTGAAGTATAATTAATATATAGTGTTATATTAGTTTCAGGTGTATAATATAATGATTCAACAATTCTATACATTACTCAATGCTCATTATGATGAGTGTACTTCTTAATCCCCTCTATTTCACCTATCGCATTAATTACCTTTGAGTGCTTTTTAAAACTGCAAAAACCTGCTCAAAGATTAGATGGTGTACTGATTACATTTTATTTAAGGTTATATTGGTATTAGATATAAATATTATGACCTCAGAATATGTCCTTTGAGATAATGCAGTCTCATTGAGGTTCAATTTTGCCAACTTTACAAATATCATGACAATTTTCTCAATGGCATTCTTATTAACAACACAGGGGAAAACCCCACTTGTTGCTTTAAATGAAAGATTACTTACTGCTCTTTTTCTAGAACACCCTGTAATCCAAGGCACAGTAAGGTTTCCTGAAATCTGTGGAAACAACAAATGGAATTTCAGTAAGGTATGCATTGACACTAGGAATAATGATCAACAGCAAAAAATTCATACAAGATGTCAAGATAGTTCTGCATTCAGAGCATATTCCCCACGTAGACAATGCCATTTCCTTATTGAACACAACAGATATAAAGGGCCTTCCTTTAAAAGTGGTGCAGTTCCCCTGGAAATTCAAGAAAATTTCTGGGCATTGTTGGGGTCTGGAAATATGGTTTATAATTCTGTGGACAAGAAAATTTTTATAGGGTAGCCTGGGTGACTCAGTTGGTTAAGCGTCTCCTTTCAGCTCAGGACATGACCTTGGGGTCCTGGGATCAAACCCTGCTTCAGGCTCCCTGCTTCTCCCTCTCCCTCTGCCCCTCCCCCCGCACTTGTGCTCTCTCTGAAATAAATAAAATCTTAAAAAAAAAATTTATAGTAAAAATTCAGTACTCTGTAGAATACATAAGCTACAATAATTAACTGATTAACCACAGTCATCACGCTATATATTAGTTCTCTAGACAGCCTACATAACTGCAAGTTCCCTTTTAAGCAGAAACTACTAAGATGAATAGCCAGCAACACCTTATTTCATCAGCATTGGCACACAAGGAGATAAGTGCTACTCCAGTTGGATTCTGGGGACTGTTTACAGAGACCAAGGTGGTCCTGTGAGCTACAGTACAGGGTAGCCTAGATGTAACCATACTTTTTCCTGGGATTTACAAGTTTTAGGGAATACTCCAAATTCTCCTCTTGCCCTCTCCTTCCCTCCCAAACACATACTTCCTGAGAGACTGACAAGTCAAATCAGCCTTGCTAAATGGTGATGCTCAGAATATGATATTCAATTGAACATTTTTTGTTTTTGATAAAATTACATTTAGTAATGACTTATGAATTAGTATTATGTTACTGATAAGGAGTGATAATCACTCAATGCAAATAATAAAGTAATATCCTTAATTATTCAAAATTCAGGTAAATTATTACTGTCCCTGGCCACTAGATCTGAAATTTTATTTTGAGTTCAAAATATACCACCATGCTAGGGATAGGCTAAGAAAAATTAATGATATAAACTCCAAATAATACTTTTAAGGAAAAAAAATAAAAATAATTTTAGTTGAGTTAAAAATCCCATTACAGTAACATGGCAATAAACTGTAATGCTTGAGGATCATGAAAAGTTTTGAGTAATTGATTCTTAAAAAATGGTAAACTAAAAATAAATAAATATAAAATGGTAAACTAAGTAATAATGAAATTTCTATGGAAAAAAATTCTTCAAAACCTATACTTCCTTGTCCTCCCATCAGTACTTGGTATATAATATAATGTTTGTAAAGTAAATTGGTTGCTAGCTGAATGAAAGAGCTAAGACTACTACAATAATCACATAATATATGAAAAAATAGAGATATCCAACTTGAAAAAAATAGAGATATCCAACTATTTTGGATTATCTGTGCACATGCTCCTACCTTTTTTTTTTTTTTTTTTTTTAAAGATTTTATTTATTTATTTGACAGAGAGAGACACAGCGAGAGAGGGAACACAAGCAGGGGGAGTGGGAGAAGGAGAAGCAGGCTTCCCGCGGAGCAGAGAGCCCGATGTGGGGCTCGATCCCAGGACGCTGGGATCATGACCTGAGCCGAAGGCAGACGCTTAACGACTGAGCCACCCAGGCGCCCCTGCTCCTACCTTTTAGTTAGGATAATTTAAAACTGGCTATATAAAGTTGCTAAAGAAAACATGTTAAACTAAACTGCACCCATTTTTTATTTTATATGCAACTTTTTAGTACATAAACCAGTATGTACTAAAAAGTTGCATATAAAATAAAAAATGATACATATAATATACATGGTAATTGAATGTTTTTAAAATTGGGCATTATACATTTTAAGAATATAAAATGTGGTTTTCTGGGGTGCGTGGGTGGTTTAGTCAGTTAAGTGACTCTTGATTTCGGCTCAGTTCACAATCTCTGGGTTGTGGAATTAAGCCCCACATCAGGTTCCACACTCAGGGCAGGCTGCTTGAGATTCTCTCCCTCTGACCCTCCCCCCACTCAAGCTCGCTCTCTAAATAAGTAAATTAATTAATTTTTAAAATGTGGTTTTCTGCTTAAGTCAATTGTATTTAACCAAGAAAACAGAAAACTCCTGTAAGCACATTCACATACAAATGTTATCAATTCCATGTGCATTGGGAAGAGATGAAGTTTCACATTTTTGTTTTATAATTCTGTGACACCAGTTACACAATACTCAAATGCTATATTCAACAACCTTCTCCTGTTTACTTCAAATCTTTTTTCAGTCCCTTATGTTTCTGGTAAAATTCAGGAAAGCCAACCACAGCAGCTGAACTTGTATACTTTTTTGAATAATAATACTGTATAAACATATTTTCTTCAAATTTGGGAAGTTTTGTTTGGTCAATAGTGATGACTTGGTTTCTCCCTCACCAGAAGCTATAAAAATAGTATTTCAAATGAGCAGCATAATATGCTTATCATTTAAATGATATTTAAATTCCAAACACATTTTTCAACACCCTGATTTGGAAAACTGCAAAATTAATTGACAAAGAGACAAGACTGATTTAACAAATATATTCGAATTTACACATCCAAATGAGTACTGTATGTTTCAAAGTAGAAAACTTAGGAAGCTATAAAGTCATTACAATGATGTTGCCATTGTTGAAAACATTTTGGGAACTTTTCTTTTGGAGTTGGCAGTTCATAACACCCAGAGACTCTGTCTCATTATTTCGTATTCCCTTTAACTGAAAATATAAAAGCCCAAATTGAACATCAATATTATTCACTAAGTGTAGCTCAGCATAAATTATATTTTCCAAAATCAAATTCTCCCTCAAATGATGAAGATTTGCTACCAATAAAAGCATTTTAAAAAATCTCACAGGCCCTTAAAGCAATTGCAAAAGAACTTCAATAACTTTTTGACAAATTAAACATTATTGAGATAAGATTAGATAATTTTCCAAAGTAACTAATTGAATTCTGTTCAAATATTTATCAGGCATCTCTTCTAAAGTAGGTGCTGTTTTAGGTGCTATAGGAAATAAAAAAGATGTGTAAAACATAATTTCCTGGAGGGCATGAATTATGATATAAGAGGGAAAGATAAGAAAGGAACATGAACGACTTTAATGTAAGAATATTATGATAAGTGTCATAAGAAAGGAACAACAAATGAAAGGAGTTCAAGATATGGCAAAATTACATCAAACTTGAAGATTTATATCTCAGCTGAAACTTAAAAAATGAGAATTTTGATAGAAATAACAAAGAGCATTACAGAGGAAAAGAATGGCACAAGCACAGTGGAATAAAAGGATAAGATGTGTCTGGGCATGCCAGTTCAACTAGAACTCAAAATGGAATTGGGGTTACTTTGTGGAGGCCATGAATACCAAAGTACATTTACGTCTAATTCAGTGGAAAATAGGGAACCATTGAAAGTTTTTAAGAAAATGAGTTGTATGGTCAGAATGTATTTTTATACATTAAGATGACTGATTTGACTCAATGTGTACAGTAAATTGAATAAGTATGGTAACATTTTTTTTTTTTTTTAGTATGGAAACTTACAATAGTTTAGGCAAGAGGCAATCCAGGCTTGGAACAAAGTTAGGGGAGGTAGTAATTCAGAAGAGGAATATAAAATACATTTCAAAAGACAGGTCTTGTGCATGAGATTGAAGAGAACTAGACAGTCTGGAAATTACTGGAATAGTTTTTTTTTTGTTTTTTTTGGTTTTTTTTTTGTTTTTTTTTGTTTTTTTATGGCCCTCATAAGACTGCCTCTCCAAATGGCTGGCCTGCTCAAACAGAGAGTTGGAGAGTCACAATTTTGGATGTGAATGCAAGGAAGTGCCTAATGTTGGAAATCTGCTTCTCATGGTTAAAAGTGGATACACCAAAGGAAGTAATACACTTATTTGGATGTAAACCGGAGTCACATCATATGGAGAATTAAGGTTTGTGAACCAAACTATAACATACATACCTTTCTCATGGAAAATTATATTTAACATAGGTAATATCAGAATATTAATTATACATTATATGTATACATATTACTGTACATGAGTATACATTCACAGGAAAGCATGTATATAGTTACTTTTATAGATGATTTAAGGAATTTTAAAAGCAATTTTTACTACATTTCATTTTACAATATTTAGACCCTACATATGACCATACATATGACTCTGCTGTAACTTTCTGTTAGACTATGAGATTCTTAAGGGCAAGGTATCATGTTTAAAACAATTTAGTATAATTATTTGTATATAGTCACACACGGATATATACAAAAAAAGCATTTATTTGATTTTAAACGTCTTTCTGTTATAAAGACAATTCTAAGGGCGCCTGGGTGGCTCAGTCAGTTAAGCATCCAACTCTTGATTTAGGCTCAGGTCATGATCTCAGGGTTGTGAGATCAAGCCCTGCATCAGGCTCCATGAGTCTGCTTCAGATTCTCTCCTTATCCCTCTATCCCATCTCCCTCCTTTTCCTTCTCTCTCTCTAAAAAAAAAAAAAAGACAATTCTACACATATGCTGGATAGTCTATTTAAAAATGAATTAACTGAAATAATCAGACAATAACCATATCTATCAGCAAAATTTAGCAATAACAGATTCATAAACCAATATTTTAGCTTTCCATCAGTTGTTTTGATATCAGTTGAACAATAACACCTATCAATCATTCTGCTTTAATCAGCAGAGCTTCCCAGATGTTTTAAAATTATAAGGTATAGAATGTAGAAGACGCTGCTAGGCATGTGGTAGGCGATCAGTAAATATATGTTGATTGCTTGATTGAATTAACATGCACCATCACTATACACTAGCTTCACTTGCTAAAATTCAACAAAAGGCCAAGAGTGGAAATGTACTAAAGACCATTACATGGAGGTAGGCATTTGGGAGGAGGGAAAAACTAACTTCTGGTAGAGAACAATGTGTTCTGGAGCAAAGAAGAAAAGATGTACTGGCTTATTTTAAAAAAAAACTTCCCTCTCATCTCTCTACCAAGTATGGAAAAGCTTTCAGAAATAAAATAAGCAGTATCTACTGCAAAGGGAGTCCAGCAGGCAGAAGGCCATTACCCTTTGGGGTGTGAACCTGTGCTAATGAATGAGCCTATCTGTTCTCTGCCAGCCTGATGTGGGCAAACCCACAGGCTGTCCTGTTCACGGGAGAAGATTTCCTGTAAATTGGATTAGCGGGGTATGCACTGAATGCTGGGGAGAAAGAAGACAGAACTTAACCCAGCTTTGTTGTGGTGTCAATCATTTAAAAAGAAGGTGCAGGGGCGCCTGGGTGGCTCAGTCGTTAAGCGTCTGCCTTCGGCTCAGGTCATGATCCCAGGGTCCTGGGATCGAGCCCCGCATCGGGCTCCCTGCTCGGCGGGAAGTCTGCTTCTCCCTTTCCCACTCCCCCTGCTTGTGTTCCCTCTCTCGCTGTGTCTCTCTCTGTCAAATAAATAAATAAAATCTTTAAAAAATAAATAAATAAATAAATAAAATAAAAAAATAAAAAGAAGGTGCAAAATTACCCTGGTCCAAGCTTTCGGGGGAGAGTGATAAATTTCTTTCCCTTGATAACGTTTCCAGCATTCAATAAAACAGAAAGGAGTGCATTATCCTCCTAAGGATCTATTTAATGCCGGGTGAAATTTCTCCCCGGAAATGAATTTCTGCTACTGTTAAGTGGGGCGAGGGGACATGTAGTAAAAGCTGTACCTGTGAGCGATTATCCGGGGTGATTCTTAATAGTCAAGGATAACCAAAGAGGATCACGGGTGCATGAACTTTGTGTTGGGAGGGTGGGGATCAGCGTGTGTGGCTTTTAAGGGCATGCAGTCATCCTAAGCTATGCTTTCAGAGACACTGAAATCTGAATTTCATATAATTTTTATGTGCCACAAATGTACTTGTCTTTTTTCATTTTTTCCCTCAGTTATTTAAAAATGTAAAAAACGACTGCTAGTTGGAGACAGACCAAAACAGGTGGTGGCTAGATTGGGCAGGCATCACTCCCTGCTGTACATAGTTAAACATCAGGAAGATACTAAGTAGACTGAGTAAGATTAAGAAATAAATGTTTCCTCAGTAAAAAAAAAAGAAAAAAAGAAAAAAGAAATAAGTTTTACAAATTGAAATTCCAATACTACAACTTTTGCCCATGCAACTAACATCTTATTTAAGCATATGAATTTTTCTTCTATTAAGTGATAAAAATTTTGTGTTTAGAAAATATTACCAGCCTGAAAATTTCTTGCAATCAAAAACCAAGAGGCTATTTGGGACTTGTTCTTCTTCCTACATAATTTTGGTAAATTTCATAAAGCACAAGAGACTAAAATCAGGGAAACTCAAATTCCAAGATGTTTCGATGAAATTATAAAAAGTACTCAGACATAACATAACTAATGATTTCACCATACTGATTCTAGAGATACTGTTTGTGAAAAATAATGGAAAGATATTAGGAAAATAATCTAAATTAATATGTGGAATGATTACTTCTGGTCCAATGGCCCTGGGAAGTATACAATTACAAATCTGGATACCCTGAAATTATACTTTAACATATTTTAAAATATTATCTTAATTTTACTCATATAAAAAAGAAATTTTATAATTTATAAAAAATATAAATTCTTTACTAAATTCAGAAAACAGTCAAATGGTAGCTTTAAGTTATAAATATACAACTGAAATGAAATGTTTTATTACAGGTATATTCAGAGACCAGTTCCTTAAACAACAGGAAAAGATTTATAGCTCTTATCAAACTACAATCCTTGCTAGGCTGGACCAGGGTTCTTAATATGAATCATGATTCCAAGTTTTTGCTTTGCACAAGGTTCCTTGTTAAACCAAAAGATAGGCATTTAAAAGAATTCAAACACGCTGGATGTTTTTTGCAATAACACTATATGGACTGCTACATTCACTTGTAATTTAAAAAACAAACAACAGAGAGAAGCCAGCAAGATAAAGAACTAAGCAGCTCCAGAGTCTCATCCCCTATGGAAATATTAAAAACTAGAGACTGATAAGAATAACATTATTGTAGCTTTAGAAATCAGTCAAAGATCTATAGCAATCAGACAAAAGCCCAATCAAAAAATATTCCATATGCAAATGGTAGGAAGTTTCACGGCATTTTTACTTGATCTTGTCATACTCCCTTTCTGTTGCAGCATAACATAGCTTAGGGGAAGTGCTGGCCTGGTCTCCAGTTCTCTTATGTGAACCAGAGAACAGAACAGACTGAATTTATAGCATTCTAACCTGAATTTGGGCTGCCTGAGTGATTAATCTCTTTAGCACCTAACTTGGAGCTCAGATAGCTAAAAGTGGCATGGATCACATCTCAGTCTAGGGGAAATAGCAGGAAGCAGCAAGCAAGACTCAAGAAAACTGCAAGGCCACCACAGACCTGCATATATCTGGAGAAAAAGATTACCGATTGAGGATTATAATAGACCAACCAAGGGCTCTAGGAGAAGCAGAAGTGATACTCTTTGGGAAATTAAGACCTTTAATAGGATAATCAGTAAAAAGCATGTACAGGACCAGGGGAGACACATGCCCAGGAAAAGGCCTGCAAAGACCTTAAGCCTTTATACCAGGCGAATTACTGAAGGTCTTGAACTGCACAGACCCAGACTGCAAGAACTATACGACAGTTGTTTTTCAAATGCTCAATTAAAAAAAAAAAAAAAAAACACACAATATATACAATGAAACAGGAAAACATTGTCCCTTCAAAGGAAAAACTCTCAAGAATATATCCCTGAAAAAAATGACATCAGAATTACTAGACAAATATGTTAAAACAACTATCTTAAATATGCTCAAAGAGCTAAAGGAAAACATGGACAAAGAACTAAGGGAAAACAGGAAGAAGGTATATGAACAAAATGAGAATATCATCAAAGAGATAGAAATTATAAAAAGAATCAAACAGGAATTTTGGAAATGACAAGTGCAACAATTGAATTGAAAAATTAACTGAAAAAAAAAAAAAAGAAAAATTAACTGAAAGAGTTTAACAGACGATGGGAAGAGGTAGAAGAAAGAATCAGTGGACTTGAAGGAAAGTTATTTGATATTATCAAGTTTGAGGATCAAAAACTAAAAAGAATGAAAAAAAAATAAACAGGGCCTAAGAAACTTATGGGAGATTAACAAGCAGACCAATATATGTATTATAGAAGTCCTGAAAGGATAAGAAAAAGAGAAAGAGGCAGAGAAATGATTGAATAAATAATAGCTGACAACTTCCCAAATCTGAGGAAAGTTATTGACATACAAATCCACGAAGCTCAACAAACTCTAACTAGGATAAATTCAAAGAGATTCACATGGAGATATATTATAATCAAACTGTCAAAAGACACATACAAAGAGAGAATCTTGAAAGCAGCAGAAGTGACTCATTACACACAGGGGTTCACAACAACCAGCACTCAGATTTGGGCAGACCAAACTCCTAACTGCAATGCCCAAGTAGTTGTCCCACCCAGTAGTATGGCTTATCTGCAGAGCCAACATGGTTGTGCAGTCTGACCAGGGAACTCAGCAAGGTGCAGGTCTGCCTTGTTTGGGTCCTCAAATGAAGAGCTTTCCAGCCCTGCATCCTTATCTGCCCCAAGGTTGCTAAGTCATAGCCCAACCCACTGTTGAGTATAGCTCCTAGCCATTCCTAACCAGAAAGGCTAGCCAGAACACCTGGAAGCTGCATAACTCAGCAGCACTAGATCAGAGTGTGGCAGGTAAAGTTGATCATCCACAGAACACAGCCAGTGGCACTGTTCAACTAGGGAACTAGGAAAGTGGGTCAACTTGAATCAAGACCATAGATAAAGAGCTTACCCCAGCTTGGAGTCAGTTTACCTGCTCTGCCTAGGTAGGGGAGTTAATTCATAATCTCCCTCATTGATGAGCATAGCTCCAAAACCCCTCTGGACCAGACACCCTGACTGGGAATACACAGGAGGCTGCTTGGGGCTGACTATCCTGTTTGCTCAGCAGGGGAGCTACTTCCTACCATATCTACTGCTAAGTGTAGCTCCCAGTACCACCTGGCAATAAAGTCTGGTTGAAACACCTGGAGAGCTTCAGAGCCCAGCAATGTTTGAGTGGAGAATCTGGCAGGAAAAGCTGATTATCCACAGAGCAAAGTCAGTGGCCCCATTTAGCCAGTTAACTTGGTGGCATGGTTTGACTTGAGTCAAGACCAAAAACAAAAAGCCTTTCCAGCCTTGAAAATGGTTCTCCTGCTCCACCCAGGAAGACAAATGAATTTGTAGCCCTTCCCATTGTTGAATACAGCCTCTGTCTAACCAACCAGGGAACCTAACAAGAGCACATGGAAAGTTGCACAGCTCATCCAACAGCCCTGCTTACAGTGAATCTTAAACAGAAAGCAGAACCCATGGCTTTCCCCTATCTGCAAAGGAAAACTGGTGGCCCTATCTGGCTAGGGAATTCAGTACATAGTCTTGCCTGATTTAAATCCCCAAAGAAGGAGATATGCAGAACCTGGGGCCTGTTCTCTTACACTGAACAATTTCAAAGCACCAACTATTACTGAGTATAGTACCCAGACTTAACCATTTAGGTAGCCTGTCCAGGGAAACCAGGCAATTGTGGAACACAACCTAAGAGGTAACTTGCCTTGCTTGTGCGGAGAAGCAAACGAGCAGTCCTATTCAACTGTTCTCAGCCAGAGGAAACCCAATAAAACTCAGAGCTCAGGCAGTGACCTTGACCCAAAACAACTCTGAATAGCAAGTTCCGCTTCCTAAGGACATTACCAGCACACATATTCAGAAACCCAGAGTGAGCTGACTGGTGAAGAACTGTCTTTGCCAAAGAGAATGTGTAAAGTCTGGAAGAAGAGAGTGTTTACTCAAATGCACAGACCAAAGTAAACAATCAAGGATCATGAAAAATCAGGTCAACATGACACCACCAAAGGAAAGCAATAAAATTTCAATAACTGCCCCTAAAGCAATGGAGATCTATGAACAGTTAAAAAAAGAATTAAAACAATCCCTTTTAAATAAGTGAACTAGTATACTGACCTATTAGAACACACAGAAACACAATTAAATGTAGTGAAACAATGCATGAAAAAAGAGGTTCAACAAAGAAATAGAAACCATTGAAAACAAAAACAACAACCAGAAAGCCTAGATCTGAAAAATACGATGACTGACCTAAAAAATTCAATGGAGAGCTTCAAAACTAGGCTCAGTCATGCAGAAGAAAGAATCAGAGACCTAAAAGATAGACCATTTGAAATTACACAGTCAGAAGAACAAAAAGAAAAAAAAAGAATGAAAAAGAGGGAAGAAAGCCAATGGAATTTGTGGGACATGATAAAAAAAAAATTATCCACATTATGAGAATGACAGAAGAAGAAAAGAGAATAGTACAGAAAGTATATCTGAAGGAATAATGGCTGAAAACTTCCCAAATGTGGGGAGAAAAACGAACATCCATATCCATGAGGCCCAAAGAACCCCAAATAGTTTGAACCTGAGCAGAGCGATACTGAGATACGTTATAACTAAATTGTCAAAAGTCAAAGACAAAGGAAGATTTGAAAGTAGCAAGAGAGAAGAAAGAAGTTACATACAAGGTAATTCTTTTAAGATTATAAGCAGATTTCTCAACAAACTTTTCAGGCCAGACGATAATGGAATGATATAATCAAAATACTGAAAGAAAAAAAAAAAAAAAACTGGGGCACCTGGGTGGCTCAGTCACTTAAGCATCCAACTCTTGGTTTTGGCTCAGGTCATGTGGCTCAGGTCATGTGGCTCAGGTCATTTGGCTCAGGTCAGAGCCTTGTGTTGTACACTGTGTTCAGTAGGGAGTATGCTTTAATATTTTCTCCCTCTGCCCCTCCTTTCATTCATGCACTCTCTCTGTTTTTTTCTCTCTCTCAAATAAGTAAATCTTTAGAAAAAGAAAAGAAAAAAAAAAAGAACTGTCAACCAAGAGTCTATACCCAGCAAAGTTGTCCTTCAGAAATACTTTCTTGAATAAACAAAAGCTGAGGGAGTTCACCACACTAAACCTGCCTTACAAGAAATGCTAAAGGGAGATCTACTAATGAAATTAAAAAGATGTTAACTAACACCATAAAAACACTTAAAGGTAGAATAAAACTCACTGGTAATTGTAAATATACAGTCAAAGTTAGATTCTATAATATGGAGTTGGTGGTGTATAATTTGCTTACACCTGTACTTTAAAAGTTAAAACACATAGTAAAAAATAACTATAAGTAACAAAATGTGTTATTGGTTATACAATATAAAAATATGTAAACTGCAACATCTATAACCTAAAATATGGGGGAGAGGAACAAAAGTAAAAGAAACAATGGTTCAATGGATGGAAGAACATGATCCAATAATACGCTGCCAACAAAAGACTCAGTTTAGCCTTAAAGACATACATAGACTGACAGTGAAGAGACAGAAAAATATTTCAAAAACACTGTAAAAGAAAGCAAGAATATCTGTAATTACATCACACAAATTAGACTACATTAAAAAGGGTAAAAAGAGACAAAGAAGGTCATTATACAATGGTAAGGGGGTCCAATCCATCAACAGAATATAAAAATTATAAATGTTTATGTGTCCAACATCAGAGGACCTAAATATATAAAGTAAGAACTAAAAGAGATAAAAGACAAAATAAACAGTATTACAGTCATAGCTGCTGACTTTATACTTTTTTTTTAAAGGGATTATTGAAGTTGTTATTTAAAGGATATTCTTACATCATAAGATATGTTCCATAAAAACTACATATTCCAAGAAATACATCATCAAAATGGGAAATATACTCCATTATACAAATCTATGGGTTTTAAGAACATTTTGTGCATCAGTTTAAGGCATTTTTGTCTAAAAAACAAACACATAAAAGAGTATTCAAAGAGTATTCAATGTGGAGAATTTTTCTGCAACTGACTAACTGAGAGATCGAAATGTGTCACTTATGTTTCAAAACCAAAAACATGACCCAGAGACTGAACATATTACCAATGAACTGCCCCTAAACTATCTTTTTTTCTTTCTTTCTTTCTACTGAATGGGAAGAAATCAGAGAGGGAGACAAACCATGAGAGACTCTGGACTCCAGGAAACAAACTAACTTTTTTTTTTAAAGATTTATTTATTTATTTGAGAGAGAGAGAGAGCACAGAAGGAGGGGCAGAGGGAGACAGCGGGAGAGAACCTCAAGCAGACTCTACATGGAGCCCCACTCAGGGCTCAATCCCAAGACCCCGAGACAATAACCTGAGCCAAAATCGAGCCGGATGCCCAACTGACTGAGCCACCCAGGTACCACATGTCTCTAAACTAATTTTTGACTAATCAAAAGAATTAGAACCTATTATATAGATCACAAATTACAATACATTGACTTTGTCATTAAAAATAAAACAGATGAGCAACTGTTGTTTGTTTGGGTGGTGTTTTGTTTATTTGTTTTAAATAAAAGGAAACTGGTAGGAGGTAGGTCTCTTTCCTTGAAGGTTAATTTTATAATATTTCATATGATCTTTAGTCCTAACCATCTTCGTGAACTATAAATAAGTCTTTGCCACCACCAACTTCATTCTAGAGAAACTTGGTTTTTATACATAATAAATAAGTTTCAGGGCACCTGGGTGGCTCAGTCAGTCAAGTCTCCAACTCTTGATTTCAGCTCAGATCTTGATCTCAAGGTCATGAGATTGAGCCCCACATCGGCTCCACACTGAGTGTGGAGCCTGCTTAAGACTCTACCCCCCTTTGCTCCTCCTCCCAAAGGGAAAAAAAAAGATTTTCTCTCTCCCTCTGCCTCTCCACCCTCACACGTGCTCTCTCTCTCAAAAAAAACAAAAAGATAAATAAATAGGTAAGTTTCAAAACTCTATTTGAATAAATTATTTGAATATTTGCAAGCTATTCATATATGAATATATTGTTATTGCTGGGAACACTGACTGAGCCCAGAGAGGTTAAAACACTTTTCCAAGGTCACACAGCTGGTAAGTAACCACACTAGGGTTCAAACTTCAGCAGGAGTTGGAGGTGGCTGCAGAGTTTGTGTCCTAATCTACTGTATTATATGCAAAGTTCTTTATATTATGCATATTCATACTTTGATATGTATATCTCAAATATTATTTTCTCCCAGTATATTTGTCTTTGAACATAATTCATGTTTATTTAATCATATACATCAACCTACTAAAACTATTGCCAAGATTCATACCACATGCTTCCACTGATCCCATGGACCCAATATCTAATCTTCCTTATTTCATGTAGACTTGTTAGTCTTTTTTTTAAATTTAATTTAATTTTATTATGTTATGTTAGTCACCATACATCATTAGTTTTTGATGTAGTGATCCACGATTCATTGTTTTCATATAACACCCAATGTTCCATGCAGTATGTGCTGACTTTATACTTTTTAAGTTTTTATTTAAACTCCAGTAAGATAACATAGAGTGTAATATTAGTTTCAGATGCACAGCTTAGTGATTCAATATTTAAGTACAACACCCAGAGCTCACCACAAGTGTACTTCTTAATAGCCATCACTTATTTAACCCAACCCCCAACCACATCCCCTCTAGTAATCATCAGTTTGCTCTCTATAGTTAGTCTGTTTCTTGAAGGGGAACACTTTTGCACTGTTGGTGGAAGTGCAAACTGCTGCAGCCACTCTGGAAAACAGTATGGAGTTCCTCAAAAAGTTAAAAATAGAACTACCATATGACCCAACAATTGCATTACTAGGAATTTAGTCAAAGGATATAAAAATACTGATTCAAAGGGGCCCATGTACCTCAATGTTTACAGCAACACTATCAACAATAACCAAATTATGGAAAGAGCCCAAATGTCCATCAAATGATAAATGGATAAAGAAGATGTGGTGTATATATGTGTGTGTGTATATATATAGGAATATTAGCCATCAAAAAGAATGAAATCTTGTCATTTGAAGCAATGTAGATGGAACTAGAATATATTATGCTAAGCGAAATAAGTCAGTCAGAGAAAGACAAATATCATAAGATTTCACTCATATGTGGAATTTAAGCAACAAAACAGATAGGGAAAGGGAGGAAATTTTTTTAAAAAATAAGATAAAAACAGAGAGGGAGGCAAACCATAAAACAGACTCTCAACTATAGAGAACAAACTGAGGGTTGCTGGAGGGGACATGGGGGGGTTGCGCTGAATGGGTGATGGGCATTAAGGAGGGCACTTGTTGGGATGAGCACTGGGTGTTATATGTAAGTGATGAATCACTAAATTCTACTCCTAAAACCAATATTATACTATATGTTAACTAACTTGAATTAAAAAAAAAAAAAAGACTCTGTTTCTTGGTTTGCCCCTTTTTTCCCCCATGATCATTTGTTTTGTTTCTTAAATTCCACATATGAGTAAAATCATAAGGTACTTGCCTTTTTTTGACTTACCTCACTTACTATTATACTCTCTAGCTCCATCCATGTTGTTGTAAATGGCAAGATTTCATTCTTTTTTGGCTGAGTAATATTCCATTCAGGATTCATGTATAACTTTGAATTAGTATTTTTGGATTCTTTGGATAAATACCTAGTAGTTTAATAACTGAACCATGAGGTAGCTCTATTTTTAACTTTTTGAGGAACCTCCATACTGTTTTCCAGAGTGGCTGCACTAATTTGCATTCCCACCAACAGTGTAAAAAGAAGAAAATGAAAACACAACAGTCCAAAACCTTTGGGATACAGCAAAAGTGGTGTTCAGAGGTAAGTATATATAGCAATATAGGCAAACCTCAAGAAGCAAGAAAAATCTCAGATAACCAAAACTTATAACTAAAGGAGCTAGAAGAAAAACAACAAATGAAGCCTAAAGTGGGAAAAAGAGGGAAATAATAAGAGATTAGAGCAGAAATAAATGATATAGAAACTAAAAAAACAAAAAAAACAAAAAAACAATAGACTAGCTCAATGAAACAAGGAGCTAGTTCTTTGAAAAAAATTGATAAAATTGGTAACCCCATAGCCAGAGTTGACAGAAAAAAGAAAGGACCCAAATAAATAAAATCACTAATGAGAGAGGAGAAATAACAACCAACACCACAGAAATACAAACAATTATAAGAGAATATTATGAAAAACTAATGGCAATAAATTGGAAAACCTGGAAAAACTTGATAAATTCCTAGAAACATATAAACCACCAACATTGAAACAGGAAGAAATAGAAAACTTGAAGACCAATAACCAGCAAAGAAATTCAATCAGTAATCGAAAATTTACCAATTAAAAAAAAGTCCAGGACCAGATAGCTTCACAGATGAATTCTACCACACATTTAAACAAGAGTTAATACTTACTCTTCTCTAGAAAACTTCCAAATTCATTCTATGAGGCCAGCGTTACCCTGATACCAAAACTGTATACATAAAGACTCCACTTAAAAAGAGAACAATAGGCCAATATCCCTGAAGAACATGGATGCAAAATTCTCAATAAAATACTGTCATACAGCAATGTCCACAATAGCCAAACTGTGGAAAGAGCCGAGATGCCCTTCAACAGATGAATGGATAAAGAAGATGTGGTCCACATATACAATGGAATATTACTGAGCCATCAGAAAGGATGAATGCCCAACTTTTACATCAACATGGATGGGACTGGAGGAGATTATGCTAAGTGAAATAAGTCAAGCAGAGAAAGTCAATTATCATATGGTTTCCCTTATTTGTGGAACATAAGGAATAGCATGGAGGACATTAGGAGAAGGAAGGGAAAATGAAGGAGGGGAAATCAGAGGGAGAGATGAACCATGAGAGATTATGGACTCTGAGAAACAAACTGAGGGTTTTAGAGGAGAGGGGGGTGGGGGGATGGGTTAGCCTGGTGATGGGTATTAAAGAGGGCATGTACTGCACGGAGCACTTGGGTGTTATATGAAAACAATGAATCGTAGATCACTACATCAAAAACTAATGATGTATTGTATGGTGACTAACATAACATAATAAAATAAAATTTAAATAAATAAATAAAAAAAAATGAAATAAAATACTGTCATACAAAATCCAACAGTACATTAAAATAATCATTCACCATGATCAAGTGGGATTTATTCCTGGGCTGCAAGGTGGTTCACTATTCACAAATCAGTCAACATGATACACCACATTAATAAAAGAAATGATAGGAACCACAGGACCCTCTCAATAGATGTAGGAAAAGCATTTGGCAAAGTACAACATCTATTCATGGTAAAAACACTCAAAAAAGTAGGATTAGAGAGAATATACTCAACAAAATAAATTCCATATCCAACAAACACACAGCTAATCTCATCTTCAATGCAGAAAACTTGAGAGCTTTTCCTCTCTTGTCAAGAACAAGACAGGGTTGTACACTCTCACCACGGTTATTTAACATAATATTGGAAGTCCTAGCCACAGCAATCAGAAAACAAAAAGAAATAAAAGGCATCTAAATAGACTAGGTGGAAGTCAAACTTTCACTATTTGCAGGTGACATGATACTCTCTACAGAAAACCCAAAACGCTGCACCAAAAAATTGCTAGAACTGATACATGAATTCAGTAAAGTTTCAGGATACATAATCATTGTACATAATTCTATTGCATTTTTATACACCAATAATGAAACAGCAGAAAGAGAAATCAAGGAATCAATCCCATTTATAATTGCACCAAAAACCATAAGATACCTAGGAATAAACTTAACCAACAGGTAAAAGAACATTCCATGCTCATGGATTGGAAAAACAAATATTGTTAAAAATGTCTATGCTACCCAAAGAAATCTACACATTTAATGCAATCCTTATCAAAATACCAACAGCATTTTTCATAGAGCTAGAATAAACAATCCTCAAATTTGTATGGAATCAAAAAAGACTCTGAATAGCCAAAGCAATGTTGAAAAAGAAAAGCAAAGGTAGAGGCATCACAATTACAAATTTCAAGCTATATTACAAAGCTGTAGTGATCAAGACACTAAGGTACTGGCTCAAAATCAGACATATATATCAGTGGAACAGAATAGAAAACCCAGAAATGCACCCACAACTATATGGTCAATTAATCTTTGACAAAGCAGGTCAGAATATCCAATGGAAAAAAGACAGTCTTTTCAACAAATGGGGTTGGGAAAATTGGACAGGAACATGCAGAAGAATGAAACTGGACCACTTCCTTATACCATACACAAAAATAAATTCAAAATGGATGTAAGACCTAAGTATGAGACAGGAAACTTTTAAAATTCTAGAGAAGGACTTGGCAATAACCTCTCTGACATCAGCAGTAAAAACTTCTTACTAGTTATATCTCCTGAAGCAAAGGAATCAAAAGCAAAAATGAATTATTGGAACTTCAAGATAAAAAGCTTCTAAACAGCAAAGGAAACAATCAACAAAACAAAAAGGCAACCTACAGAATGAGGGAAGATATTTGCAAATCACATATCTGATAAACTGTTAGTATCCAAATTATATGAAGAATATATCAAACTCAATTCCCAAAAATCAAATAATCCAGTTAAAAAATGGACAGAAGATATGAATAAACATTTTTCCAAAGAAGACATCCAAATGGCTAACAGACACATGAAAAGATGTTCAACATCTCTCATCATCAGAGAAATACAAATCAAAACTACAATGAGATACCACCTCACACTTGTCAGTATTGCTAAATTAGCAAAATAAGAAAGAACATGTGTTTACAAGGATGTGGAAAAAGGGGAATACCCCTACACTGTAGGTGGGAATGCAATGTGGTGCAGCTACTCTGGAAAACGGTATGGAAGTTCCTCAAAAAGTTAAAAATAGAACTACCCTATGATTCTTCATATAATACTACCAGGTATTTACCAAAAAAATGCAAAAATGCTAATTCAAAGGGATACATGCACCCCGATGTTTATAGCAGCATTATCTACAATAGCCAAACGGAAACTGCTGAAATGACCATAAACCAAGGAATGCCTAAAGAAAAAGTGGTATATGTATATAATGGAATATCACTCAGCCATTAAAAAGAATGAAATCTTGCCATTTGCAATGACATGAATGGAGTGAGAGAGTATTATGCTAGTAAAATAAGTCAGTCAGAGAAAGACAAATACCATATGGTTTCACTCATGTGTGGAATTTAAGAAACAAAACAAATGAACATGGGAGAAAGAAAAAGTGAGGCAAACCAAGAAACCAACTCTTAAGTATAGAGAACCAACTGATGGTTACTAGAGGGGAGGTGGGTGTGGGGATGTGTTAAATAGGTGAGGGGAATTAAGGAGGGCAGTTGCGATTAGTCACCTAATTGTATACCTAAAACTAATATTACACTGTAGGTTAACTTAGTAAAATTTAACTAAAAACTTAAAAAATAAAAAGAGCCATATAATCATTTCAATAGATGCAGCAAAAAGCATTTGACAAAGTACAACATCCATTCATGACAAAAGCCCTCAACAAAGTAGGATTAGAGGGAACATATCACAACATAATAAAGGCCATATAGGAAAAACTCACAGCTAATATCATTCTCATTTGGGAAATTTCATACCATACTCTCAAGAAGGGATAGATCATCTCAACTGGAAATCAATAAAAAACAGAATATTTGTACTACAATATAGACCAAATGGACCTAACAGACCTATACAGAGCACTGTATTTGACAACAGCCCAATACAAATTCTTCCTAAGTGCACATGGAACATTTTCCAGGTCAGGCCATATGTTAGGCCACAAAACATGTCTTAGTAAATACAAGGAGACTGAAATCATACCAAGTATCTTCTCACCACAATGGTATGAAACTGGAAATAAATAATAAGAGGAAAAGTGTAAACACAAATACATGGAAATTAAACAGTACTCTCTTGAATAACCAATGGATTGATGAAAAATTTAAAGGGAAAAAAATCCTGAAACCAACAAAAATGGAACTACAACACTCTAAAATATATAGGATGCAGCAAAAGCCATTTTGAAAACAACATTTATAGCAACAAATGCCTATATTACAAAACAAGAAAGATCTCAAATAATCTATTTCTATGCCTCAAGGAACTAGAAAACGAATAAACTGAACCCAAAAGTAGCAGATGGAAGGAAATAATGAAAAGAATAGAAATATATAAAATAGAAAATAGGAAAATCAGAAAAGATTAACAAACCTAAGAGTTTGTTTTTTTTTTTTTTTAATGACAAACAATTTTAACAAAACTTTACTTAGATTAACTACAGAAGTGAGAGTAAGGCCCCAAATTAACAAAATTATAAGTAAAAAATAAACCATTACTACTGACACCACAGAAATGTGAACAGTAATAAGAGACTACTATGAACAATTATACACTAACAAACTGAACAACCTAGAAGAAATAGAAAAATTCTTAGAATCATAAAACCTACCTAGACTCAATTAGGAATAAATGGAAAAATTGAACAGACCAATTACTCATAAGGAGAATGAACCCACATTCAAAAACCTCCCAACAAAAAATTCCCAGAACCAAATGACTTCACTGGTAAATGTAGTAAACATTTAAAGAAGAATTAATGGCAATCCTTCTCAAAATCTTCTAAAAAGTCCAAGAGGAAGGAACACTCCAAAACTCATTTCATATAGGCAGCATTACCTTGATACAGAAAAGGCAGAAAAGGGCACTACCAGAAAAGAACACTACAAGCCAATACGCTGATAAATATAAATGCACAAATTCTCATTAAAATACTGGCAAACCAACAAGAATATGAAAAGATGCTTAACATTAGTAATAATTACAGAAATGTAAATCAAAACCACAATGAGGTATTGCCTCACACTCACTCACTGTGGGGGCACTTTAAAAAAAACAGTTGTTAGGATGTGGAGAAACTGGAACTGTTGTGCATTGTTGGTGGGATATAAAATGGTGTAGCTGCTATGGGAAACATTATGGCAATTCCTTAAAAAAATTAAAAATAGAATTACTATGTGATCCAGGAATCTAATCCCACTGCTTGGTATATATCCAAAAAAATTAAAAGCAGGATCTTGAAGAGATATTTGCCTGCTATGTACATTACAGAATTATTCACAATTAGCTAAGAGGAGAAGTAAACCAAATATCCATCTTTGGTTGAATGGATAAAGAAAATGTTGTATGTACATACAATGTATGTCTGTAAGCTTGTATAGAGTCTCAAAAAAAAGAAGGAAATCCTGCCCCATTCTACCACATGGATGAACCTTGATAACTTTATGCTCTATGAAATAAACCAGCCACAAAAAGACAAATACTGTATGATTCCACTTATATGAAGAAGCTAAAGTACTCAAACTCATAGAAACAGGAATTAGGATGGTGATTTCCAGGGGATAGTGAGAGGAGGAAATGGGGAATTGTAGTTCAATGGGTACAGAGTTTCAGTTTTGGAAGATGAAAAAGTTCTAGAGATCTGATGCATAACAGTGTGAATAAAATTAACAATCTAGAACTGTACATGTAATAATAGCTAATATGGTGAATTTTATGTTATGTTTCTTACCACAATTAAACAACAACAAAACACTACTAAAGCTCATTCAATAAGAAATAGATAACATGAGTAGTCCTATATTGAAGAAATTATAATCCCACACTGTAAACTCCAGGCACAGATGGCTTCATTAGTGAATTCTATCAAACATCTGAGGAAGAAATAATACCAGCTATATACAAACTTTTACCAAAAATTGAAGAGGAAAGAATACTCTATAACTCATTTCATGAGGTTGGCATTATTCTTATAAACAGACAGGTTTTACAAGAACACTCAGATGAAAAAAAAAAAAAAAGATGCAAAATTCTAAACAAAATTTTAGCAAATCAAATCCAACAATATAGTAGAATACTACATCATGACAATGTAGGGTTTGTCCCAGGAATGCAGGGTTGGTCTTAACTATAGAGAACAAACTGAGTGGGGGGATGGGCTAAATGTGTGATGAGTATTAAGGAAGGCACCTGTGATAAGCCCTGCATGTTATATATAAGTGATGAATCACTAAATTCTACTCCTGAAACTAATATTAGTTTCTATATGTTAACTAATTGGAATTTAAATAAAAATTTGAAAAAAAAAAATTTGAAACAAAAAAAAATCAATGTAATTCACCATATTAATAATCTTTTAAAAGTTATCAGAGATGACCGTCGCAACCCTCATGAAGTACAACCAGCATATTCTACAAGGTACGCAATAACTGTTTGGTATTTTGATGCAGATGAGAGAGCACGAGCTAAAGTAAAATATCTAACAGGTGAAAAAGGTGTGAGGGTTGAACTCAATAAGCCTTCTGATTCCATCAGTAAAGATGTCTTATAGAGCCTTTGATCCAGCAATACCCCACCTCACCTACAATAATTGTTGACACTCTTTGTTAACTTGTGAATACGAATAAATGGGATAAAGAAAAATAGAAAAAAAAAGTTATCAGAGATGCAGAAAAATCACTTGACAACATCCAATATCCATTCATGATAAAAACTTTCAGCAAGGGGTGCTTGGGTGGCTCAGTCAGTTGAGCATCTGCCTTTGGCTCCAGTCACGATCCTGGGGTCCTGGGATCCAGTCCTGCATTGGGCTCCCTGCTCAGTGGGAAGCCTGCTTCTCCCTCACCCTCTGCTGTTCCCCCTGCTTCTGTTCTCTTGCTCGCTCTGTCAAATAAATAAATAAAATCTTAGGGAAAAAAATAAAAACTCTCAGCAAACTACAAATAGGGAACTTCCTTAATCTGATAAAGGTTATCTATAAACAATTTCAACTAGTATCATACTTAATGGTAAAAGACTGAATACTTTACCCTAAGATCAGTGACAATACATGGATGTCCATTTTCACCACTTATCTCCAACATTCTACTGGAAATTCAAATTAGTACAATTAGGCAAGAAAAAGAAAAGGCATCCAGATTGCAAAAGAAGAAGTAAATCTACGTTCACAAAAAACATGATTATGTAGAAAATCTAGTGGAATCTACAAAAATAGCTATTGGAGCTGAGTGACTTTTGGAAGAATAGGGAATAATAATGTACAAAAACCAACTGTGTTTCTATGTAATAGCAACAAACAATAAGAAATTGAAAACAAAAAATCAATGCCACTAACAAGAGTACCAAAAATATGAAATAATTAGGGATTAGCAATAAAAAAATATAAATGGTTTGTATACTAAAAGTTATAGAGAAATTAAAGACCTACATAAATAGATTAATATACATTATTCATGGATCCTTAGTTAGGATTATAATTTTTTCTAAATTGTTCTATAGTTTCAATACAGTTCCCCCCAAAATTGAATGTTTTTTTCTAGAAATTGACAAAAAATGACTTTAAAATTTATTTAGAATAGCCAAAACAATTCTGAAAAAGAACAAATTCAGAGAATTCACATTACCAAATTTCCAGACTTACGTACAGTAATCAAAACAGTGTGGCATTAGCTAAAGAATGGACATATAGATTAGTAGAACAGAATATAGAGCCTAGAAACAGACTCACACAACTGATGTTTCACAAAAGCAATTCATTGGAGGACAGATAGTTTTTTCTGTTAAACTCTGCTAGAACACCTGGACACCTGTTTTTTTGTTTTTTGGGTTTTTTTTTTAAGATTTTATTTATTTTTTAACAGAGAGAGAGACAGCAAGAGAGGGAACACAAGCAGGGGGAGTGGGAGAGGGAGAAGCAGGCTTCCCGCGGAGCAGGGAACCTGACGCGGGACCCGATCCCAGGACCCTGGGATCATGACCTGAGCCGAAGGCAGACGCTTAATGACTGAGCCACCCAGGCGCCCCTGGACACCTGTTTTTTAAAAATGAATAATATGTACGTAACACCTTGCATAAAAAAAGAACTCAAAATGAATCAGGCTCAATTACACACACATACACATTATAGTTACACAAAGTTATAAAAATGGATCAAAAAGTTATATACTTAAGAATAAATTTAACAAAATAAGTGCAAGCCTTATCTACTGAAAAGTAGAACACATTGTTAAAAAATTTAAAAAGGTGTAATAAGTGGAAAGGCATACATGTTCATGGATCTGAAGACAGAATATTATAAATATGGCAAAACTACTCAAATTGATCTGCAGACTGAACATTATTAAAATTCTAGCTAGGTTTTTTTTGCAGAAATTGATAAGCTGAACCTAAAATTCATATACAAATCTGAGGGATCCAGAATAGCCAAAATAATTTAGAAAAAGTAGAACACAGTTGGAGGACTCATATTTCCCAATTTCAAAACGTACCACAAAGCTACAGCAACAAAAATAGCATGGTACTAGCAAATAGTGTGATATTAGCATAAGGATAAACATATATATCAATCAAGTAAAACTGAGATCCTGAAATAAACTCTTACACATAATGAATTGATTTTAAGAAGGTTGACAATCCCATCCAAAGGGAAATGTATCATCTTTTCAACAAATGGGGATGGGACAGCTGGATATCCATACACTAAAGAATCCAGATAAACTCCTGCCTCACACCATACACAAGGACTATCTCAAAACAGATGAAAATCCTACATGTAAGAGACACAAGTGTAAAATCCTTAGGAAAAAAAAAAAAGTAGGAGTCAGTCTTTGTTATTTTGGCTTATGATACAACACCAAAAATACAAGTGACAATAGAAACAATAGATAAATTGAACTTCATCAAAATTAAAAATGTATCTGTACAAACAATTCCCTTGAGAAAGGCAAAATAGGAAGTGGGAGAAAATATTTGCAAGCCGTATCTCTGATAAGGACTGGTGTAGAAAATATGTAAATAATTGAACACTTACAATTCAGTAAGAAAAAAAATAATAAACAATTGAAAAAAGGAGAAATTATTTGCAGACATTTCTCCAAATAAGATATTCAAATGGCCAATACGCACATCAAAAGGTTACATCATTAGCTATTAGACAATGCAGATCAAAAATTCTATTAGATATTTTACACCAATGATAGTGGTTATAATCAAAAATGACTGACATAACAATTGTTGATCAAGATGGGGAGAAACTGGACACCTTATATAATGATGGTGGGAGTTTCAAGTGGTACAGCTACGTTTGGAAAAATTTTGGCAGTTCCTCAAAATTTTAAGCATAGATTTACAAAATGAATTAGAAATCCACTCCCAGATATATACCCAAGAGATTTGAAAACACATCCACACAAAAATTTGTGTATGAATGCTCCTAGCAGCATTATTCATAAAAAACAAATGTGGAAACAAACCAAATATCCATTACCTAATGAACAGATAAACCATACATGCTATATACACACAAGTGAATATCATAGAGAAATATAAAATAATGCAGTGCTGATACATATTACAACATGGACAAACCTTGAAAACATGCTAACTGAAAGAAGCCAGTCACAAAAGGCCACATATTGTATGAGTCCATTTAAAATATCCAGAATAGAGGTGCCTGGGGGGGCACCTGGGTGGCTCAGTCAGTTAAGTGTCTGCCTTCAGCTCAGGTCATGATCCCAGAGAAGCCCCACATCGGGCTCCCTGCTCAGTGGGGAGCCTGCTTCTCCCTCTCCCTCTGTCTGCCACTCCCCCTGCTTGTGCTCTCTCTGTGTCAAATAAATAAAATCTTTAAAAAAAGAGAGAGAGAGAATAGAGGTTCATGAGTGGCTCAGTCAGTTAAGTGTCTGCCTTCGGCTCTGGTCATGATCCCTGGATCCTGGGATCAAGCCCTGCGTTGGGCTCCCTGCTCAGCAGGGAGTCTGCTTCTCCCTCTCCTCTGACTGTCCCCTCTGCTCATGCTCTCGCTCTCTCTCCCTTTCTCTCTCAAATGAATAAATAAAACAAAAACTTTAAAAAAGAGTTGCAAAAAAATATCCAGAATAGGTGAATTCATAGAGACAGAAAAATAATTAGTGATTGTCTAGTGCTGGGATGGGGGATTTGGCATGCTAATGAGTAGGTAGTTCTTTTTTGAGGTGATAAAATATTCTAAAATTAGGTTGTGGTGCTATTTGAACAACTCTGTGAAAAAAAAAATGACTCAACTGTACAATTTTAATGTGTGAATTCTATACTATATGAATTTTGTTTCAATGAAGTTGTTCAAAAATGATCCCTGGTAACTATACCCATTCAAAACATATTACTATTATTTTTTTAAGTCGAATATTTGCCTGAGAGTTATTTTAGCAAAGTCATTTGATTACTGACCTTCACTTTTCTCAGATCACAATACCATTTGTATTGGTTGAGAATTCCATGATTTTAAAGTTTCTACAACTATTAAATTTTCATATTTATTTTAAAAAATACACTGAAGTTCACAAATACTTGAAGAATGTTGGAGCACTTTCACTGATAGAGATGCATTGTATTTATAAAGTACCTTTTAAAGAGTCATTAAAGGTTCCTAGAAACAAACAAACAAAAAACAAAAACAAAAACAAATAAAGGAAACTCAAAGTACTTTACTACTATTAATTCCTAAGTCCTTATGAAGTCGATGAGAAATGGAAATACAGTTAATTGGTAAGCCACAGTAATAACTGCAACAAAATATCTTGTATTTATAGCACCTGTTTCCCAAAATGCTCCATTATCTTCACTTAATGATCATCAATTATTAATCTTCAATCATCACAGTACTCTTAAAATAAATAGGTGAACTGACATAGAGATATCATAAAAAGTGAATGGCACTTTGGAGACCAATATGGTCACAATGTGGCCCCAAAGGAGTGAAGTTAGTCTAGAAAGGTTTTAGTTTTTTGTTGTTATTGTTGTTGTTTTAAGATAGAACTGGGAAGGAGAGAAGCTAAGATGATAGAGTAATAGGAGGACCCTAGGCTTGACTCATCCTTTGAACACAGCTAGATAAATATCAACTCATTCTGAATACCCAAGAAATTGATTTGAGGACTGCCAGAACAAACTGCACAACTAGAGGGAGAGAAGAGGCAACATCATGGAAAGTAGGAGATGCAGAGATGCGGTTTGGAGGAGAAAAAGATTGCAGGTGCTGAAGAGGTGAGGGAGCCCAGGTCACCAGCAGGAGAGAGAGGAGCATACAGGGGATCACACAAGGAAAACACTTCCCCAAAGCCATTGACTGGGGGAAAAAAAAGAGGGGCTGATTTTCCTGAGTTTTTGCAACTAACAGGGCTCAAAGACGAGTTTAGAGGTCTTCAGTGTGGCTGGTATAGAGCCCTGAGGGCACCACGGTACTCCTGTAGAGAAGGCAGGCAGATAGCTTGGGGGCAGAAGACACAATCTGAGGATCCCACGGGACACACTGGTTGAGACGGTTCCCCCTTCTTGGAGTGCATCTGAGAGAGGTGGCATTGCCTCTCCTGGGACAAAGGAGCTGCAAGGTGCCTTTCCCCCCGCAGCCCTCAGCATAGGCACAGAGGCACCTGCCAAGGGCAGCTAACCTGGACACTGGCTCTTTACTGTGCTTTACTCCAAATCCCACACTCCTGAACTTTGGTGTGAATGCCCTTCTGGGTCAAACTTGCATCAGTCCCAGCACAGCAAGACCCTCCCCTAGAAGACCAGTGTGGGTCGCCACCACACCAGGTTCCTGAAGTTTGGAGTTTTAAAACTCAGCCAGCCTCGCTAGGATTGAGCCCAATGTGCACTGTGCTGCTCCAGGTGAGCAAGCAACCCAGACACTGACAGCATGAAGGCAACAATCTGAAGGATGACTGGGATTCACAAAGGGAAATGGTTATCTCTTTTGGGAGGGCTTCCCAGACAGCAGCAAGTGCAAACTCCCCTCTCCAGGAACTAAGGAGATGGCTGGTGCCATTTCTGGCCCCATCCCCCAGCATAAACTAACTTCAGTAAACAGCACAGTGCCAACACTGGCTGACTAAACTGCTTACACCAAGCTCCCCACCCCCCACCCCCTGCACTCTCCTGGTACTGCTTTCTTGGGCAAGTGTGCCTGGGAACCAGCAGAGTGGGCTCTGCTGTGAGAAGATCAGCACATACCCCCAAATGCACCATGTCCACTGACCATAGAGTCTGAAAAGCTTCAGCTCTAGTAGAAATAGCATCAGGACTCTTTTAACAAGTGGACAAGAGCATACCTAGTTAAAACTTGCCACACTCTGGCCAAGATCCAAACACTCCCCACTGAGGCAAGGAGAAACTCTGCAGAGGACTGACCTGAGAGATAGAGTAGCCACAACACAGCAGCAGAGTGCACGCAGCATACACCAGAGACACCTGCTGAAGCACCAGGCCCTGGATAGCATATGACCTCTTCTTCATAAAGCCATTACCCACAGGAGCAGAAAACAACAGGATTTCCTAACACAGAGAAGACAGAGACCTAGACATAATGCCAAGAGAAGGAATTCATCCTAAAAGAAAGAACAATATAAAGTCATGGCTAGCGATCTAATGAAAACAGATATAAGTAATATGCCTAATGGAAAATTTAAAGCAACAATCATAAGGATACAGGGTGGGCTTAAGAAAAGCATAGAAAACATCACATAGTCCCTTACTGCAGAGATAAAGAGCTAAAAGCTGATCAGGATGAAATGAAATGAAAAATGCAGTAACTGAGGTTTGAAACCAGCTGGATATAATGACCACAAGGATGGAAGAAGCAGGGAAAGAATAATGATATAGAAGATAAAATTATGCAAAGTAATGAAGCTGCAAAAAAGAGGGAAAGAAAAATCTTGGATCATGAAAGTACACGAAGGGAAATCAGTAACTCCATAAAGAATAACATTCATATCATAGGAATCCCAGAAGAAGAAGGGCAGGAAAAGGGAGCAGAAGGTTTATTTGAAGAAATTATAGCTGAAAACTTCCTTAATCTGTGGAAGAAAACAGACATCCAAATCCAGGAGGCACAGAGAACTCCCATCAAAATCAACAAAAGCAGGCCAAAACCAAGACATATCATAGTTAAATTTGCAAAATATAGAGATAAAGAAAAAAAATCCTAAAAGGGGCAAGGCAAAAATAGTCCCTAACTTACAAGGGAAGACAAATAAGGTTAGCAGCAGATTTTTTCACAGAAATGTGGCAGGCAAGAAGAAAGTGGCATATTACAGTCAACATGCTGAATGGAAAAAAAATATGCAGCCAAGGAAACTCTATCCAGCAAGACTATCAATCAGAAGAGAAGAAGTGATAAAGAATTTCAGAGACAAACAAAAACGAAAGGAGTTCGTGACCACTAAACCAGCCCTGCAAGGAATATTAAAGGAGAAACAAAGACCAAAAGTGACAAAGACTAGAAAGGAATAGAGAAAATCTCCAGAAACAAGAAAACAAGTAATAAATGTCACTAAATTCATAGCTATCAATACTCACTCTAAATGTAAATGGACTAAATGTCAGAATGGATAAAAGAAACAAGACACCCACCTATATCCTTTTTTTTAGAGTATTATCTGACTTTACTAAACAAGCTTTCTTCTTTACATTTTCTTTCCTTTTTTTATTAACATACAATGTATTGTTTCAGGGGTACAGGTCTGTGATTCATCAGTCTTACACAATACACAGCGCTCACCACAACACATACCCTCCCCAATGTCCATCATCCAACCACCCCATCCTTCCCACCCCCCTCCACTCCAGCAACCCTCAGTTTGTTTCCTGAGATTAAGAGTTTCTTATGGTTTGTCTCCCTCTCTGGTTTTGCCTTGTTTCATTTTTTCCTTGCCATTTGCAATGATGTGGATAGAACTAGAGGGTATTATACTAAGCAAAATAAGTCAATCAGAGAAAGACAATTATCATATAATCTCACGGATATGTGGAGTTTGAGAAACAAGGCAGAGGATCATAGGGGAAGAGAAGAAAAAAGACCCATCTATATCTATATGCTGCCTACAAGAGACTCATTTTAGACCTAAATACACCTGCAGATTGAAAGTGAGGGGATAGAGAAAGATTTATCATGCAAATGGACGTCAAAAGAAAGCCAGGGTAGCCATACTTCTATCAGACAAATTAGATTTTAAACCAAAAACTGTGACAATAGAAGAAAGGTAGCATCATAATAAAGAGGTCTATCCAAGATCTAACAATTGTAAACAATGATAGACCCAAATTGAGAGCACCTACACATATAAAACAATAACAAACATAAAGGAACTCATTGATAATAATACAATAATAGTAGGGTACTTTAACACTCCTCTTACATCAATGGACAGATCACCTAAAAAGAAAATTAACAAGGAAACAATGGCTTTGAATGACACACTGGACCTGATGGACTTAAGAGATATATTCTGAACATTCCATCCTAAAGCAGCAGAATACAGTCTTTTCAAGTGCACATGGGACTTTCTCCAGAATAGATAACATACTGGGTCACAAATCAAGCCTCAACAAATAAAAAAAATTGAGATCATAGCATTCATGTTTTCTGAACACAATGCTATGAAACTTAAAGTCCACCACAAGAAAAAAATTGGAAAGATGAAAAATACATGGAGGATAACGAACATCCTACTAAAGAATGAATGGGTCAACCAGGAAATCAATGAAGTAATAACATGGAAACAAATGAAAATGAAAACAGGAAGGTCCAAAACCTTTGGGATGCAGCAAAAGTGGACATAAAATGTAAGTATGTAGCAATACAGGCCTACTTCAAGAAGCAAGAAAAAATTCAAATAAACAACCTAATCTTACACATGAAAGAGCTAGAAATAGAACAACAAATGAAGCCTAAAGCCAGCATAACAAGGGAAATAATAAAGATTAGAGCAGAAGTAAATGATATAGAAACAAACAAACCAAAAAAGTAGAACAGATCAATGAAACCAGGAGCTGATTCATTTAAAACCTTAATAAAACTGATAAACCCCTACCAGACTTACCAAAAAAAAAAAAAAGAGAGAGAGAGAGAAAAATGGACCCAAATAAATAAAATCACTAATGAGAGAGGGAAAATCACAACCAACACCACAGAAATACAAACAATTATAAAAGAATGTTATGAACATTATATGCCAACAAACTGGGCAATCTGGAAGAAATGGATAAATTCCTAGAAACTTACAAACTATCAAAACTGAAACAGGAAGAAATAGAAAACTTGAACAGACTGATAACTAGCAGAGCAACTGAATCAGTAACAAAAATCTCTCTGAAATCCCATGGCCAGGTAGCTTCAGAGGTGAATTCTACCAAACACTTTTTAAAAAAGAGTTAATACCTATTCTTCTCAAACTGTTCCAAAAGGTAGAAATGGAAAGAAAACTTCCCAACTCATTCTACAAGGCCAGCATTACCCTGATTCCAAAACCAAAGACTCCACAAAAAAAGAGAACTACAGGCTAATATCACCAATGAACATGGATGCAAAAATTCTCAATAAATTACTAGCAAAATGAATCCAACAACACATTAAAAAAACTTTCAACTGGGATTTATCCTGGTTTGCAAGAGTGATTCAATATTACAGCATCCATTCTTGATAAAAACCCTCAGCAAAGTATGGATAGAGGGAACATACCTCAACATCATAAAGACCATATACAAAAACCACAAAGCTAATATCATCCTCAATGGGGAAAAATTGAGAGCTTTTTCTCTACAGTCAAGAATAAGACAGGGGTTGGCCACTCTCACCACTGTGATTTAACATAGCACTGGAAGTCCTAGTCCCAGTAATTACACAACAAGAAGAAATAAAAGGCATCAAATCAGCAAGGACAAAGTCAAACTTCCACTATTTGCAGACAACATGACATTCTATGTAAAAAACTCAAAATACGTCACCAAAAACTGATAAACAAATTCACTAAAGTCATAGGATACAAAATCAACATAGAGAAATCTGTTTCAGTTTTATACACCCATAATAAAGCAGCAGAAAGAGAAATCAAGGAATTGATCCCATTTACAATTGCACCAAAAACCATAAGATGCCTAGGGATAGACCTAATCAAACAGGTAAAAGATCTGTACTCTGAAAAGTGTAAAACACTTATGAAAGAAATTGAGGAAGACACAAAGAAATGGAAAAATATTCCAGGCTCATGGTTTGGAAGATCAAATATTATTAAAAATGTGGATACTACCTAAAGCAATCTATATACTTAATGCAATCCCTATCAAAATACCACCAGCATTTTTCACAGAGCTGGAACTAACTATCCTAAAATTTGAATAGAACCACAAAAGACCATGAATAGCCAAAGCAATCTTGAAAAACAAAAGGAAAGGTGGAGACATCACAATTTCAGACTTCAAGTTATATTACAAAGCTGTAGTAATGAGGACAGCATGGTACTGGTACAAAAACACACATAGACCAATGGAACAGAATAGAAAACACAGAAATGAACCTACAACTATATCACCTAATCTTCAACAAAGAAGGAAAGAATATCCAATGGAAAAAAATCTCTTCAACAAATGGTGGGAAAACTGGACAGGAACATGCAGAAGAATGAGACTGGACTAATTTTTTACACGATACACAAAAAATAAATTCAAAATGGATGAAAAACCTAAATGTGATAAAGGAAACCACCAAAATCCTATAGGAAAAACAGACCATAAACTCTTTGATATTGGCCATAGCAAAGTCTTACTAGAAACATCTCTGGAGGCAAGGGAAAAAAAGCAAAAATGAATTATTGGGACTTCACCAAGATAAAAAGCTTCTAAACAGCAAAGGAAACAAACAGCAAAACTAAAGGAAATCTACGGAATGGGAGAATATATTTGCAAATGATATACCTGATAAAGGGTTAGTATCCACAATATATAAAGAACTTATAAAAATCAAAACCCAAAGAACAAATAATCCAGTTAACAAATAGGTAGAAGACATGAATAGACATTTTTCCAAAGAAGACATACAGGTGGCTAACAGACACATGAAAAGATGCTCAATATGACTCATGATCAGAGAAATGCAAATGAAAACTACAATGAGATATCACCTCACAGCTGTCAGAAACATTAAAATTAACAACACAGGAAACACCAGATGTTGGTGAGGATGCAGAGAAAGGCAAACCCTCTTACACTCTTGGTGGGCATGCAACTGGTACAGCCAGTCTGGAAAAGAGCATGGAGGTTCTTCAAAATGTTAAAAATAGAACTACCCTACCATCTAGCAATTGCACTATTGGTATTTACCCAAAGGATATAAAAATATTGATTTGAAGGGATATATGCACCCTGATGTTTATAGCAGCATTATCAACAATAGCCAAATTATGGAAAGAGCCCAAATGTCTATCAATGAAAGCATAAAGAAGAAGTGGCATATATACACAGTGGAATATTACTCAGCCATAAAAAGTATGAAAACTTGCCATTTGCAATGACATGGATGGAGCTAGAGAGTATTATTTGAAGAGAAATAAGTCAGTCAGAAAAAGACAAGTACTATATTATTTCACTTATATGTGGAATTTAAGAAACAAAACAAATGAACATGGGGGAAAAAAGAGAGAGGCAAACCATAAAACAGACTCTTAACTATAGAGAACAAACTGAGGGCTGCTGGAGGGCAGGTGGGTGGGGGGATGGATTAAATGGGCAATGGGTATTAAGGAGGACATTTGTGATGAGCACTGGGTGTTGTATGTAAATGATAAATCACTAAATTCTACACCTAAAACTATTATTACACTGTATATTAACTGGAATTTAAATAGAAACTTGAAAGTACAAAAAAAAGTGTATACAAAATGAAATAAATTAGCCTGTAAAGAAAAAAATTAGAAGTGAACTATAGTATCCTGATATAGCCACCCCCTGACAGTTTCCTTACTACCACTTCAACACTTAATATTGTATTCCCAAGAGGTTCCAAAACAGAGCTTCCTTTCAGCATCCTCTAGGATTCCTTCAATTTGTACTCACTCACCTAGATCACTTGGAACTAGACTATCTTCCAGGAATAGGACCTCAGCTCGAAGATACCTGGTGTAACAGGAAGAAGAGGCAGATATCTCTGTTATATAGTCCTAAAGTCAGAAACTAATGAGAATTGCTTGTAGTTTCATAGCTAGAAAGTTGCCAATACAGCCATAGGTTCTATTTTTCTAAGTCCTCACCTAACAGTAATATAGCTTGGTAATAGAACTTTAACAAAATCTTATAGAATAACTACCATGGACTGAATGTTTATACCTCAGCTGAATTCATATGTTGAAACCTAATCCCCAGTGTGATGGTGTTTCGAGGTTGGGCTTTTGAGAGGTGATTAGGTCATGAGAATGGAACCCTCATGAATGGGATTAATTTCCTTATAAGAGCGAACCCAGAGAGCTCCTTTGCCCATTTTGCCATATGAGGACACAGTGAGGACAGTCATTTGTGAATTAGGAAGGATCCCTTACCAGTTACTGAATCTGTCAGTGCCTTAATCTTGGGCTTCCCGGCCTCCAGAACTGTGAGAAATAAATGCTTGTTGTTTAGTCCACCCAGTCTACAGTATGTTTGTTATAGCAGTCCAAATGGACTGACATTTTCATGGACTACACTTCCTCAGTCTGCTTTGATTTCTCCAGATCTCAACTAGTTAAAAGAAAGGTGGGGCAAAGTGATGCCCCAAGGGTTCTCTGCAAACACCCTTTACCATACTGTCTAAGGTCAAGTTGGAGAAGGTCCAGTATAATATAAATAAGAGTAAGTACATCGATTATGGTAAAGTTGATGGCTAATCTCCAGTCTTTTTTCAGCCAGCACTACAGCTATTTCTTCTTCAACTACCCTGTGATAATCAACTACCCTGTGACTCTGCAATATTTTACTTGAAATTGAATGTAAAGGAGACTTGGACCAGCAGATCTTCATTAACTTTCCAACTACAACAACAAAAGTAAAGTTTATGTGCCAGGGAATGCACAAGTAGCCTTGCACTGATTGTGACATAATTATGTCACAGCTTTCCGGTGAAATAGATATTATTAACCACATTATACAAATGAGGACACCTTTACATAGAGAAGTTGTGTCACTTGCCTGAGGTCACACAAGTGGTGAGTGGCAGAACCTAAATTTGAATCCAAGTCTATCAGTCTCTAAGTCAATGCTCTTCATTGTTATGTCAGACTGCCTTTCTTTAAAGAGATTACTATTCAAAAATTTGCTAAGTTTTATTCATTTTAAGAGTTTCTTTTATATAAAACAAATTTAATTCCTTTAAAAGTTCTGTCAGGAAAAAAATAGACTATAAAAAGGCATAGGTTAAGTTATTTTTAAGGGAGTGTTTGGCTTATGAAAAAATAAAAATTAATCTGTACTTTCAGGCTTCCAAATAATTCTAACACAGTTGAAATAACTAGGCTGTATGATAAAGCAGAAAAAATACACGTGATATATTTCTTAGTTGGAATACTGGTTCTGTCATGTACTTACTGGCTATATGATCCTGGACAAGTTACTGAAATATATATAAAATACCTGTATGTCCAGAGTGGCCTATATGTCCAGAAGATTAAATGAAATCAGGTACATAAAGTGACTAATGATGCTTGGTGTGTGGAAGTCCTTCAACAGATGGTAAATTTTATTGTCATTAATATTATTAAGAACAACACTAAAGGGGTAAAGAAGTACAAAAGAGGAGGTGAATTAAAGCCGGTTTTAATGGTATGATTCAGTGTTACTTTAAGCATGCTTTAGGAAAGAACAAACAGAAAAAATGAGTAGATTCTCTATAATAAATGAATACTAATGATGATGATAGAGTCCTCTTATGTTAGGGCTAGGCACCAGAGAGATTCTTCCTATACTCTGTTACTGTTTTTCATTTTGAAGCAGGGAGCTATAAGATGGAGGGAGTTAAGAGAAACTGGTTCCTTATATTGATTGAGAATAGCCTGGAAGGACCTTAAGTCCACATTAAACCTAAATACTGTGGTTGAAAAATTCAAAGGGTCCAGCCAGTAGCAAGGAAAAATAGCAAACTTCCATGCCCTGCTATTCAAATTCTCAGAAACATTTTTTTCAGAGAAATCTATGGCCTTAGGAGATATTCTGAGGTGGGCTTCCACATCACTGTTGAGATTATTTAAAGCACATCTAAACAACTGAATATGTGAAATAGTGAAGAAATAATATTTATTTTTTGCACAGGACTAAAGTTGCTTTAAATTTTACTCTGAATGTCTCTTCCCTAGAAGCACTTTTAAAACTTGATCAACGTTCCACTTGATGTTTTAGGAAAGCATTTACTTTTAGAAAAAGCAGTTGGCTGAGTTACTGCATACTCTGACTTCTTAGCCATCATCTCTTGGGGAAATGATTGACTTGCCTTGCCATGCATCCACAGAAAGCACCACTCATCTGGAGACAGCTTCCCAAACTTCAACTAAAAGCCATTACGGGAATAATCTATGTTAAAGGGGCTGAGAAGAATCAATTTAGTCCTATTTTAGTGATGGGAAATGCCACGCTTCCCATAAGACTACTATTTCCTGAACAAAATAGTTTTAAATGTCAGGAGAAAGCTTCCATTTTTATATTCCATTGGGGGAAAATTCACCATTTTAAACATGACAAAGAAAGCACAAGATTCTTCAAAGGTCCCAAACCACCACTTTGAAGCAAAAATTCTCAAATTACTTCAAAATAGGAGTTAAGTGAGCCAGGTCTCATGTTTAACTGTATATCAAACACAGCTTTTTATACCAAACAAAACTTTTTAAAAACTTTTATAAAATAAATGCATACTTTACCTGGTAATTGTTTTGGTTTTGTGATAACCTCAATTGGTTTGATGATGCAAAATGTGAAGAAAAATTACTCCGTGATGGATTTGTATTACTGTACATTGTGGTAGCTACTGTATGTAATGAGGTCCGTGGTGTCAAATGGTAGTCTCTGTTTTGATACAGTACATTGTCTGACAAATCTCTAATATTCACCATTTGTGAATTTGGCATATTTCTTCCTGGTCCAGGCAATGGTGTACTTTGGTTCTCTGTTCCAAGGGATCTGCCACTTTCATAAAATCTTGAGTAGCTTGGTATCTGTGCTCCCATCGATGCCAACTCTTCCTCTTTGGCATACTCATCATCAGCATCTCCAGTCTCCATTGCAATGGACAAACAAGTTCCTTCTGCTGAACTAGGCTTCTGTGGAGCATTTCCTCCCAGAATTCTCTGGGGGTAATCACTAACAGCCAGTGAAAATACCTCACGGATTTCCAAGTTTTGTGTTCTACAGTAAGGGTCTCTAATAGGTGGCTTTTGCCCACATAAATTATGCGATGCTAGACCTGTGTGTTCAGGCTTATATGACCTTTGAACTCCAACTGGTTCAATTTTGCAAGGTCGGTGGCACACAGGTGGCTTTTGAGGTACCATCATCTCAGAGGCTTGCATTGAAGAGCTTCCATAGTTTTTCTTTGTGTGACTGTATACTGAATTTCCAGCATTTAGCACACTTGTCTGTCTTGACAAGATGATTGTTTTTTCACCTAAGAGCAGAGAGGCATTTTTACAGTGTGCTACTTGTCTTTGAACAGGAATGTGCAACTGAAACTCAGTATCATTTTTACTGGCCGTTTTCTGAATAGGAATTTTATGTGCTTCTGTAAGTTGTGTATCTGAATGTTTGGTTGTCCCTTGCCTACTTGATGAACTTGATGGACTGTATGTGCCAGTTACAATGACATCATTATTGGCAGATGTCCAAGAAGACTGTTGGCTTGACGGCCGAGTGATGTTAACTACATTCCTGACTGTAATGTCTGGAGATGTCAAAGAGGTACCAGGAAGAGTTCCTGTTGTTGCTGCTCCTGATTCAGAATGCTTACTACTCATTTTTCTTCTCTTATTGCCAACCCACGTCTGTAATGATAAAAAATGACAATATGGAAATGTTCTTAACAAAAAAAAATAGGAAAAAACACTTTCAATATGATAAATTGTATTCTCATTTGTCATAGAAGTAAGGCCTATACAAATTTAAGACACTACATCAAAAACAAATGATGTACTATATGTTGGCTAATTGAATTAAAAAAAATAAAAACAAAAATAAATAATAAAATAAATAAAATAAATAAAGCAAAAAAGATACAATAAAAGAAAAAGTAACTAAAGTATACGGTAAAAAAGTAAAAATAAAGTATAAGGTCAGACATGTTCAAGAACTTGCTCTTAATAAATATCTAGGAACTTTGATAACAGAATTGTATTATTGCTTCTTTCCTCAAAATCCATTCAATTAATCTATAGCAAGAATCCTAAAAATGTTTATATCCCTTGACCTAATAAATCCATTTCTAGGAATTTATCCTTAAAATAATCATAGATGTATACAAAGTTTATATGCAATTATGTTCATCATATATTTAATAGTGAAAACTTGGAAGCATACTAAAGTAGGACATTTAATGACATTGGAAAATGTTCATAGTATTATTAAACAAACTTATAATCTTCAGGTTTAACAACTTCTGTTCTATGAATATATCATGACTTGGTTAATTTAATATTGCAAGATATTATTGGGTTATTTTTAGAATTATTCACTATTATAAACCATACTAAAATACATGTCATTGTATACGCATCTTTGTGCTAATTAATCATTGAACATTATATCAAAAACTAATGATGTACTAAAAAAAAAAAAAAGAATGCTATCCTAGAAGGGAAAGTGTTGGGCTTTTTGATACTTTCAAAATACCCTCCAACGTATAAGAGTTCTGGTTTCTCCACACCCTCAACAATATTTTGCATTATCTTTTTGTAGTATTTACTAGCCTAGGAGCTAATATAAGGTATATAATTGCTGCTTTCATTTGGATTTCTATGGTTACTATATTACTTTAATAAAATTGCTTATCTATTAATTTTACTCATTTTTATATTGGGGTATTTATCTTTTTAAATTGATTTATAAAAGCAATTTTTTTACTAGAGATAGCAACCCTTTGTCACAAGTTGCAAATATTTTTCCCAGTTTGTCATTAATTTATGGTAGTTATTTCCTTCTTTATATTTTTCTCTATTTACCAAATTTTATATAGTAAATGTGTATTACTTTTATAAACAGAAAAATCATTATTAATAAAAATAATACAAGAGGTTGGCATTCAGGTTTGATTACAAAATATGTACTTTAGTAGTATTACACTGAATCATGATTATACAATAAGAAATATGCAATAAGAAATACTACATTCCATAATGTGATCAGTAAACTTTATAACTATTTTAAAATGCATACCATATTATAAACTACCAAAACACATTAATCTATTACAAATTTTTTAAAAAATAAAATAAGGGAAAATATTAAATAAACTAGCCTTTCACAAACATAGTGCAGGGTGTATTTGGTTAACTTTTATGTGATGTGTTTTTGAAGACCACAAAAATTTCTCAGTTTTTGATGTTTATAAAATATACAACATTAATGTTGCTGTAATACTATAAATAAAAGCTAACATGTATTGAATCCCCATTATATGTTTTATATATGTTAACTTCTTTGATTATTTTTTCTAATTGTTCAAATGAAAAAAACTGATGTTCAGAAATATTAACTAGCTTATAGAAGGATATCCTGTCAGCAAGTGATGGAGCAATGATTCAAAATCAATTTTACTTGACCTCAAAGCACATTCTCATTCCACTATGGCAAGAAACTTCTGAAATGGTCATCTTTCTTGGCCATTTTATTTTTATAATTAGTATTTCTCTAACAAGGAAAATGTTCCAGAGATGTAGATGCTCAATTTTGCTTCACATGAGGCTATCGGAATTTTAAACTCACTCTAATTTAGTTTTACTAAATGGCAGAGGTGAGATTACAAGCAGAGGGATAAATAAATATAAATGTAAAGGAGAAGGAGGCAGAGTAGAAAAAGTGAAAGGTTTTAAAATATATACTCAAAAGAAATATTTAAATAGAAATATTTTTGGATAAATATAATTTCAAGGTATGGTTCAAAAAGGTGAATTTTACAAAATATTCAAAATAAGTTACTGTATCATGGCTTTTCAAGTATGTAAAATATGCATAGGAAGCATAATGCATTTGTTCATAGTTTTAAAAAATGTACAATCATTACACTTAAAAACTTTCAAGCATAGTGAATTTGTAACATTTGAACTCAAGAAGTACTACGTCTGGAGGGCAGCTCTGGGCAATATTTCTAAGAAAACGAATAAATGTTCTCATTACTATAAATACCTTAATGCAGGAAGTTTAAGAGTGATCTTAGTGAATTGCAAATTTATGGCTTATTTTAATAGTTCATATATATATAATGAACTATAATATATAAAATGAACTGTAATCATTCACATATATAATGGACTGTAAAACTATTAAAATAAGCCATAAATTTGTAATATATTTCTACATACAGTTACTTATATAGTTTTTAGATATTTAAATTACATACTCATAAAAAAGTAAAATGCACTATAATATCATGTGCATATGAAGCTCAGCTATCTAACAATTTCACTTGTCCAGAACACAGCCAACACAGATATCACAGGATACATGTACCTTATTAAAAGCACAACCCTTGACCTTAAAACACACTCTCTCTTAGTTTATATAGGATTTCACCAAATCTGGTATTCTAATCTATAACAAATTAGAAATAACAAAATAAGCAGAGCATTGGTGACAGAGATTGCTATTGGAGGCAACTTGATAGCACTGAAACAGAATGTCCATGAAATTTTGCTCACTAAAAAGGAGAAGAAACAACATAAGAGAATTAATGTGAGAAATAATTGAATAGTTTGGAGTTCTTTAGTGAAGGAGAAAATCACCCCATATAGCTTACCATGTTATGAGCATTATTACTTTATAGCACAATGCAATAATTCATTTTCATAATGAAATTCTGAGTCAAAAAGTAAGGGTTCAATGATTTTCAGTATTTTCCTTTGAAGTTAAAGTGAGAAAATGTATACTTAAGAAATATTTTTAAAATTCTGAAAATAAGGAAAATTTATTGCCTGAGCATTCCCAATAACTGAATTAATTTTCTCTTAAAGCCATTCAGTTACAGGATCCAAAAATTACTAGTGCTTGTAGAATATAAATGATTCTCATTCCAAATGCCTCATTTGTTGAGAGAGAAAATGGGTCAAACAAAATTGATATGATGAGAATTTGGGGTCTATAGCTAACAAAGCAATACTACATAAAAAAGAAAGACATTAGGTCACCAGTTCATAAAATTCTCTTTTAATTCTCTCTTTGAAATTCAGTCCCCATTGCTTCTCAGCCTTCTGGCTAAGATCAAATGAAATTCACTGTCTCCAAACATGTTTTCCTTTTTCTATACCTCTTTCTTTGATTCTCTGTTCCTTTACTCTATTTTTTGCATGGATGTTTTAGCCTTTTAAGTTCATTTTACATTGGGATCAGGTTCTCAGTACTATGGGATTTTAGTTCTGAGGAAAAACACAACAAATACTATATTAAAATAATAAAGAAAAGTCTCTTTCAAGTAGAACATATAGACCTAGCAAAATATTGAAGGCAGGGGAGGTTATAGAATGATGAGTCTATAAACAACTCTCTTCTCAGACTGGAGAAAGCAACCAAAATTGTGTTGGAATTTAGATTAGGGAGACTGAATTTCTACACAACTTACACTCTTTTAGAACAGAGAGAATGAATCTGTTTTAGACAATTCCTTAAAACTTAAATAACATTTTACTTGTAAGTTTACAATCTAGGAATTGATTTCCCTCATTCTAATTGTTTTAGATTTCATACCATTTGGAGCATAAATATAGATCTTTGTATTTCAGCACTGTCAATATTCAAGTACAATCAAGTAAGTTATTGGGGGGAAATTGCAATAACAAACTGGAAATACGAAAGGTCACATAGTCCATAAGCAGCTGTCTGAGAAGGCTTTTCACTTTTAAGTAATGATAAAATAAAAGAAAAAAAGAAGAAGAAATAAAAGGAAAAAAGAAAAAAATTTACTCCCAAAAAATGAGTTTGTACTTATAAAACGCCATCTCATCAATTTGAAATATTACACATTTATTTTTTCTAAGGAAATTAAACATTTTTCTATGAGATTTACTAAGGGGAAATAGGGACTTGAATTTACTAAAAGGACAACCTTTGACCTTAAAACATACTTTCTCTTATCTTATGCACAATTTTACCAAATCTGGTACAAAAAAAAAAAAAAAAAAAACATTAAAAAGTTAGGGTTCATAGTAAAGAAGAAAATCGAGCTGTAAATTCAAATAGGGAATTTATAAATAGAAGATATTTCTAGCTCTTATACGAATCTGAATATAATAGTTGATCACAGCACATGAAAAACCGATATCCTGTGATATTTCGCCCCTAGAATTGGTGTCATAATTCCCTGTTCAAAGGTGAATATATCCTTTAGTCTTTAAGAAATAGATTTTCCAAAGAATTCTGCTTATCAAGAGATTTTTTATATTTAGGGTCTTTTGAAAGTTCCTCTAAAAGAAACATAAACCTAAAAACAGATGTCCTTTCTCTTTGACAAATTAGCCTAATGAATGACAAGGATGAGAAAGTTGCCAATCTTTGAATCCATAAGTTTTCAAGCCAGGAGTATTTGTACCATGTTCAGACACACATGAAAGGACCTATGCACTCAATAAAATCTGTAACTAATTCTGTTAGATTTATCTCTTGTCTCCTCTCTATCACCTTCTCATTGCCTTGCACAGAAGTTTAAGGGCTCTGATTTTTACAGCTGAATTACAATGGTTTTGATAAAGGAAAATTTCCTCCCATGGGATTTCTTGTTTCCTACTCATTAACTAACCCACTAAAATATATGCATTTTACTTAGAAAAAAGAGTGGGTGTTCATAAAAAAGGCCAGGTTTTCCTTAAAAAGACAAAAATACTGAAGTCAGAAATGCCTGATAAAAAAGTTCAAATACACCAAGAAAATATGCTAGGTACACGATAGTCCCTTGGTAAATGTCTGTGTTACTGATATCATTTTGGCGGGTTATCTCCAGATTAACCCTGGGTTTAAAGAAGGCACAGGATAAGCAACTAATCTTAAAAATATTCATTAGTTCAAAGGATTGGGAGTTTTTAAAGCTATGTTTATGATGCAAAAGTTTTAGTGTCTTCAAGATATTTACAGAAACAAATACATACTAAATGATTAGCTCTATCTATTATTTTTTAAAAAGTAGTATTTTTATACCAGGGAAATGAAACTGTTTATAAAGTTAAGGACTCCATACTCTGATGGTTTTTCTCGTGTTAAGCAATTATCACTTATAAAAAGCTATAAATTCAAGAATTACGACCTCAATACTTACCCTGACTACACTGAAGTCCAGCTTAGTCTCCTGTGCACACTGTAATATGAGCTGAAAGCAATTTTTACTTTGATTTGTCATTCCATTTTCATAATAACGCTGTAAAATCCTTTGTTGTTCTACAGTAAATACAGAACGTAGATTCATCTAAAAATAAAAGAAGATACTCTGAAAATTGGAATAAGAATTGGGTGTATGCAGAATTTGCATGCTTCCATTTTTTATACAGTTTCAGCGCTTCAAAGTTGCAAGATTTATTTAATTGAACTAATTCCCAGTAATGGGCAATAATTTGTGTGCCAAAGGGAAACAGGTTCTAACTGAAAATTATATATAATGCAAACATTTATTAAATTTGTTCAGAAAAAGTAACAACTTTAAGGACAAAAAAAAGAGAGAGAGAGAGAGGAAAACCCTATCTGGTTAGTGTCAGTACATTGGGAAATAAAGGTTCTTTCAATGAAATAAGTATTTATGGCTAGTAAAGCCAGAGATGGTGGTAGCCATATATTCATGGTCAGTTATCAACAGGAACACTCACTGTTCTTTGTCAAACAAGGCATCTGGCATATGTCTTACAGCCAGAAATTGTGGTCTGAAACAAAGGGATGGCTTTTATTTTTCCTTTCTTGAATAAAGGGGTTCTTCATATATATATTAAAACAAAACCTCTCTTAAAAAGCTTAAAAATAAACAGGAAGTGTTGGTGACTCAAAATATCTCTGCTTTAGGCAATACTAACCAAAATAATTATTTTAATAACTATAGTATATAAATCAAAGTTCAAAATCATGTGCATTTTACTAAAAGTAAACCACATAAAAATATGTACTTTTAATTAAATTGACAGCATCATAATTATACAAGAAAAATTTAAAAATGTACTTTATCCTTTCTGCCAATATACAAAGTGTTTAATATTAAGAGAAAACAACCTGTGAAACTCACAATAAAAAGCAGGTCAAACTCTTTTTTTCTTAAAAAAGATGAATTCTAGTAGTGCACTTTATAAAAAAGAACCCTTGTAATTAGATTAAGGCAACTTCTGGTTCTTATTAGAAGTGTTCATACTGAAATTGTCATTCCTAAAAGCTGACAGAAAGAAAACCCTTCCCAAGGAAATTGTCCCTTCAAAATTAGGAAAACAGCAACAACAGAAACACTATAAGCCAAACCAAACAGAAAGCATTCTAGTATACTGGGTATGGAAACAACCAAGTACACTGATGTGGAAATAAAAATAATTTTCCTTTCTCTGAATATGTTGAACAATAAAGAAATTAAAGACAGCCATATAACTGTCTATTGCCATTTGTACACCTGACTTATTTTCTTGCCCACACAAACATCTTCTTATCTAATGTTAAGAAATCCAATTAGAGAAAATCAGATGTGGGAGAGGACACAGGAAAGATGAGTAGAGTTTCTCCCTGAAACTTTCAGGAACAAAGTAACTCCACTACTTTCTGAACGGGATTGCATTCTGCAGTGTGACCAAATTTTAAAGAATTTTTGGGCCAGAGGGTAGTGATGATATCCATCAAAGCAACATTTACTATCATGGCTGTCACCTTTCAGAGCAATTTGGGATTCCTTTTCCTAAATAATTCAGCTACAGTCAAGAGAGGAGCTGGGAGGCAGAGGGCAAATACCTAAAATATGTCATCTGGTGCAAGGTTTTTTGGAATGAGTTCTGAGGAGGGCCATAAACTTCCATTTCATTAATGCATAATGAGGGTAATGGCTCTGACCCTTCTCTGCAGGGCTGTAACTACAAAAATAAAAAATCCTAGAGTACAAGATATGAGTGATCCTCATGTGTGACAAAAGCTGCTGTAAAATATACGAATGTTTACCTATTGGCTAACTACAACAATTACATGTACTCAAGTATATAAGCATTAAAAAACACAGCAGGTTCTTCTTCACTGATACTAATAGCCAAATATAGATGCTGAGTACTAAACGATTTCTGAAGTCTACATTCTGACAGTAGACAATGCTGTGACCTTTTTAGTTTTTCCCTTAAATTCATAGCAATAGCAGGAAGGCCACCTTGCTCAAGAGATCTAATGTTTTTCTTTCAAATTATAGGACATTTATTCTTCATCACAACACTAGATAAAACCTTATAAGCAAGATAACTTGTCATTATCTCTACCTACCCTAGTTATCTTGGTCTATTAAGTGGCAAGATATTGAATGACTGCATAGACAAAGTTACTAATCATTTACACAAAAATCAGGAAGAGAATTGTAAAAACCTTCATTTTAAAAGTTGGGTTCTTATTTCTGTGGAATAAAAGGGCAAGCTATTGGTTTCATGGAAATTGAAGTTTGTTGGGTTGAGGTATGGAGGGTAACTGAATTAAGGAATTAAATACTGAAATAACAAGTCATTTAGCCTTACCCCAAGATTTACTAATCTAATACTCTTTGCAATGTGCCACTCACTTAGGACATGACAGCCCATAGGAATAAGATGACCTGTGTGCTACACTTAGCTCCACTGTGGACTAGTGTGTAAGTCACTTAATTTTTATGACCCTCTATTTCCTAATTTGTAAAATGCTAGAATATATGACATGTTCTACCTACCAGTCTGGATTTTTACAAATAATTTAGGATATGTGAGCTCATTTTTTTTTAATTGTAAAGCATGCTATAGTTATAACATATTTGTAAGTATGACTAGGCCCTTCACTTTATCTATCATATTCAGATATGGGATTTCTCAGGTTGCTCTCAGCTTTAGGATTCAGTGTTTTAATAAAGATCCTGAACCACTGAAAGGATTATGCTCAGTGTGTTCTATTCAAACAAGCAGAGCAATGAGTAAAATGTTATAAATTTACTGCCTCAGGAGTACTTGAAAAATGAAGCTTCTTTTTTTTTTTTTTTTAAATTTTTTTATTGTTATGTTAATCCCCATACATTACATCATTAGTTTTAGATATAGTGTTCCATGATTCATTGTTTATGCATAACACCCAGTGCTCCATGCAGAACGTGCCCTCCTCAATACCCATCACCAGGCTAACCCATCCTCCCAACCCCCTCCCCTCTAGAACCCTCAGTTTGTTTTTCAGAGTCCATCGTCTCTCATGGTTCTTCTCCCCCTCCGATTTCCCCCCCTTCATTCTTCCCCTCCTGCTACATTCTTCTTCTTCTTTTTTTCTTTCTTAACATATATTGCATTATTTGTTTCAGAGGTACAGATCTGAGATTCAACAGTCCTGCACAATTCACAGCGCTTACCAGAACACATACCCTCCCCAGTGTCCATCACCCAGTCACCCCATCCCTCCCACCCCACCCCCCACTCCAGCAACCCTCAGTTTGTTTCCTGAGATTAAGAATTCCTCATATCAGTGAGGTCATATGATACATGTCTTTCTCAAAGGCTACGTGCACCCCGATGTTTATAGCAGCAATGTCCACAATAGCCAAACTGTGGAAAGAGCCAAGATGTCCATCAACAGATGAATGGATAAAGAAGATGTGGTATATATATACAATGGAATATTATGCAGCCATCAAAAGGAATAAGATCTTGCCATTTGCAACGACGTGGATGGAACTGGAGGGTATTATGCTGAGCGAAATAAGAAAAATGAAGCTTCTAAGAATGACTTCCCCTTAGCAGTATCACATAGCTTAGGACATATTTTCACATGGGAACATTTCAGCTGAATTTCTACATAATATTTTTCTTATACATCTGATGTCATACATAAGCCCAGATCTAGTAATGCCCTAATAATGTCTTAAATCGTTTGAAAAATATCAAAAAATTTTACTCCTAAGTATTCATTCTTGGAAAACTGATTATAAAAATGGGTTGGGTCTATAAAATCATCACCAAGTCAAAAATAACACATTCTTTCCAATATTAAAAGTTTCAATTTTAGGAAAACCACTGATTTTTTGTTTGTTTGTTTACAAAGAGTTGCACCTAGGTTAATAAAACATTTTGAATGTCTTTAATTTGACCAATACATCTCTTTTAGTATTGCTCTTTTTATCCGTTATTATTATTCACTTTTAAATTTATATATAGTTAATTTCACTCTTTTTGTTATGAGTTAGGACAAACATATATATTAATGAAACTACCACCACAACCAAGATACAAAACAGACCCATCACTCCAAAAAAATTCCCTTATGCTGCTCCTTTATAATTAAATCCTCTAGCCATCCCAGCCCTGGGCAACAACTAACCCGGTTCTATAATTTTGACTTTTGAAGAATGCTATATAAATGGAATAATAGAGTACATATTCCTCTTAGACTAACATCTTTCGCTCAGCATAATGCATTTGAGATTTTTCTGTGTTGTCTGTATGAGTAGTTTTCTCCTTTCTATTGCAGAGTAGTATTCCATTGCATAGAACATACCACAGTTTATCCATTTAGCCATTGGAAGACATTTGAAATTTCCAAGTTCTTGGCTACTGTAAATAAAGTTAATTAAAAAAAAAATTGTGTGCACGTTTCTGTCTGCAAATGCCTTTTCATTTCTCTGGAGTAAATACCTAAGAGTGGGATTTCATATGGTAAGTGTATATTTAACTTTATAAGAAACTACTAAACAGTTTTCAAAAGTGACTGTAAAAATTTGCTTTCTCACCAATATTCTATGTAAGTTTAAGTTTTTTCACTTTCTCACCAGCATTTATTATTATCAGATATTTTAATTTTTATTTTTTAGAGAGGGAGAGAAGGGGGCGGGGGGAGAAAGAAGGAGAGAATCTTAAGCAGACTCCACACTCAGCACAGAGCCTGATGCACAGCTCTATCTCAAGACAGCCTTGAGATCATGACCTGAGCTAAAATCAAGAGTTGGACACTTAACCAACTGAGCCACTCAGGCGCCCCAATTATCAGATGTTTTAAAAAATTAAATACAACTACACTATAATCCAGCAGTTTCACTACTATTTACCCAAAGAATACAAAAATACTAATTCAAATGGATACACATACACCCCAATGTTTACAGCAGCATTATCTACAACAGCCAAATTGTGGAAACAGCCCAAGTGTCCATCAACTGTTGAATGCATAAAGAAGAAGTGGTATATATATTCAATGGAATATTACTCAGCCATAAAAAAAAGAATTCCTGGGCGCCTGGGTGGCTCAGTTGGTTAAGCGACTGCCTTCGGTCAGGTCATGATCCTGGAGTCCCGGGATCGAGTCCCACATCAGGCTCCCTGCTCAGCAGGGGGTCTGCTTCTCCCTCTGACCCTCTTCCCTCTCGTGCTCTCTGTCTCTCATTCTCTCTCTCAAATAAATAAATAAAATCTTAAAAAAAAAAAAAAGAATTCTTGCCATTTGCAATGACATGAATGGAGCTAGAGAGTATTATGTTGAGCAAAATAAGTTCGTCAGAGAAACACAAATACCATATGATTTCACTCATATGTGGAATTTAAGAAACTAAACAAATAAGCAAAAAAAAAAAGAGAGAGAGAGAAAGGCAGGCAAATTAAGAAACAGACTCTTAGCTCTAGAGAACAAACTGATGGTTACCTGAAGGGAGGTGGGTGGGGGATGGGTAAAATAGGTGACGGGGGTTAAGGACTGCACTTGTGATGAGCACCAGGTATTGTATGGAAATGCTGAATCACTAAATTGTACACCCGAAATTAATATTACACTGTATGTTAACTGGAATTAAATAAAAACTTAAAAAAATAAATAAATAAATAAAAATAAGCCATTCTAATAGGTTTATAATTGTATGTTATTATTGTGGTTTTAATTTGTATTTCCCTAGTGAGTAATGACATTAAGCATTTTCTAATATGCTTTTTAGCCATCTACATATCTACTTTGTAGAAGTGTCCAAATATTTTGCAAGTTTTTTAACTGGATTTTTTTTTTACTTTTTATTGAGTTTTTAGGGTTCATTACATATTCTGGATACAAGTCCTTTATCAGAAATATGATTTGCAAGTATTTTCTCCCTGTGAGTAGCTTGTCCATTTTATTTTATTAAAGTAAAGTGTATTTCAAAAAAATAAAGTGTATTTCACAGAGAAGATTTTAATTTTGATGAAGTCCAACTTATCACTGTTTTCTCTTTTACAGATTGTCCTTTTAGTGCTATATCAAATAAATCTTTGTGTAGAAAGGATCAGGCATCCTAGATGCTCCATAAAATATGAGGTTTTCCGGTCTGGCTGTGGGGAATGTAAACAATTTGGGGTCCTATTTGAGCTATGAGGATTGTTTGCCTGATCCTTTCTAATGGTTCTTTCCTTGTCCTCAGTAGTTTTTTCACACACTGGAGCTGATTAGTATTTAGCTAAAGACTTGAGGGGTCCCTCTATAAATTTCCATAGCTTTCTCAATGTGCAGTTTTCATCTCTATGTGAGCTTTCTCCTCTCCAGTATGGTCCCTCAAATTCTAGCCACCCTATTCTTCCTGAACTCTGTCTCCTCAACTCAGAGAGAATTCCAGTCTGTTTGGCTTCACTTTCCTTTGGTTGTCCTCTGGATACTTTTTTCAGGCAGTGAGTTGAGACACCCATAGGGTTCATTTTGTTTCCCTTCTCTCAATAATCATGGTCTTGTGCTGCCTTTTGCTGAATATCTGAAATCCATTGTTTCATATATATTTTGACTTTTTTGTTTGTCTTTAGATATTTAAGATAAGAGGGTAAATCCTGTTCCTGTTACTTCATCATGGCTATAAGCAGAAGTTCAGGTGGCCTTTAGGAGTGGTAGAGTAGGAACCCTATGTTAAGAATCAGGAAACATCTGTTTATATTCAGCTTCACTACTTACAAGTTTTGTCACCTTAGCAGAGATAGTTGGCCTCTTGGACTCAGTTTCTTCATCTGGAAAATGGGGCTATAAAACCTTTCCTATTTTTCTTTACATAATTATTTATCTTCATTAAAATACATGGCAAACTATAATGTGCTATGTGAAAGCTATTTTTGTTAATAGTTAACATATATATAACCAACTACTTATTCCTGCAAGTAATAATTATTTTAACATATATCAAGCCACTCCCACATCATTTGTATATAAACCTCAAATGAAAAAATATATACATTATTATATTATCATGGCCAAAGGAATACAGATGCTATGATTCTCTTCTATCTGATGTGAGTTTGATCTTTGAAAATTCTGAGGGCATGATGTCCATGTGTATGGAAGCCTCTGCATAATTTTTAATGTAAACTGTATTTAAAATAAAAGGATATATTTGACTAGGTGAATTATTCTACTAAAAACTAAGTGATTAAGCAGTTATTTAGAAGAAGCTTGATTAAATATACAAAAAAATGAATTGACACTTTGAACTTAATGAAATTTGAACATGTGTAAGAGTCGTTATTGTATATCTGTTCTCAGTTGTCACTTTAATCTGTCATTTGCATTTAATGACCCTCATCTTTACAAAAAGCAGCTCTCTCTATTTACCTTATTTTATAGTTTACTTGCCAGAATTTGCAGATATTGCAAAAAATAAATTTCACCATCTTCTAAGTATAAAATTGAGTAATACACATTTGCCTATTCTAATACTATGAAAGGATATTCATTATTTCTTTATTGGGCTATAACTACTGAAATGCATTGCACACACCTTTTATCTGTCATTTTAGATATAATTGGCCTCCATTACTTAGGTGGAAATATGAAACAAGAAACTATAACAACAACCTATCATATGACTTTCTTATGACACAAAGCAATTGAACATTGACCTTATTTTAAAAAACATTTAAAATTCTGTGTAATTAATATTCATATTTATGAATAGTGACCTGGGTACAAATTGCAAGACAATTTTGTGTTTACATTCTTCATATAAATATATGAAAAAATATACATCTATAGGGACATATACATCTATAGCTTCATGTCTAATGTCTAAGAAGATTACTGGTTGTTCAGAAGAAAAAAAAAACTTTAACAGATTAGGAAGGGAAGGTGGCAGAAGAGAAGGATCCTGAAACTCATCTCCTCCCATGAATATACTGAGGCAACAACAACAACATGTATTGCAACTCGCTGTGAAAATGACCTGAAGACTGGCAAAACAGAACTTCCACAGATAAAATATTTAAGAAAATGTCATATCCAAAAAGGAGGGAGGGAAATGGTCAGGAACCAAACTCCTGGTGTAGTGACTGACAAGCATGAGGGACATCACAAATAAAAAGGAGTGAGGGGATCAAGTTCCAGCCCTGGGGTCCTGCACTGGAAAAAATAGTCCCCATAATGCTTGGCTTTGAAAATCGGCAGAACTTAACACCAGGAGAACCCAAGGTCTATAGGAAACCAAGTCTCTGCCCTTAAAGAGCCAGGATGGTTTATAACTTAGCCCTAGATCCAGCACAGAAGGAGGAATTTGAAAAGTGCCTGGGTAATATGTGAAAGAGATTTATTGACTAATTTTACAATACATGCCAGACAGACAGGGATCTGCAGAAGCTTTCTCCAAGAACAGAAATGCTGGCAGGCACCATTTTTCTTGCCCTCCCTCAACCTAGATAGTCAGAAACTTGTGGGAGACAGTTCTGACACTCTCCATCTAACTTGCTAGAATAGCTTGCCCTGTCTTAAAGTTCCCCTGTGGACCTGCTCCACCCAAACTGCCAACCTGGAAGGCACACCTCCAAAGTGATTCTCACCTTTCCATAACTGGCAGGCAGCTTCAGTCAGAACCAGTGTCCCCCCAATCAAAGTGACTTCCACTCTGCCACACACAGCAGGTAGCCTTGACTAGAACCAGTGCCCATCCAAAGTAAATCCTATCCCAAAGAGGGGGTACTAATGGCACACACTAGCATCCCTGCAGTAGCTTCAGTGAGGCCTCTAAGCTAGCCATGCCAGGAGTAAACCCTTCCCACCAGCACACCCATAGCAGTTGCAACCAGGCCTTTGGGCCAACTGTGTTGGGGGCAGACTCTGCCAATCAGTGCACCCACAGAGTGACAGCAGATCGATGCAGACAGCCAAGGTGAGGTTTGGCCCTGCCTAATAGCATGCCCATAAAAGCTGCAGTAGCTTCCCATCCACCTGTACACAAGACAAGCCCTCCCTACCATTGCATTCACAGCAGTTGCAGCTATACATTGCAGCCAGCTGGGCTGAGGGCCAACCCCGTCTACGACCATGACTATAGTAGTTGCAACCCAGCCAAAAACAAACAAACAAACAAACACACATATAACCCACACAGGGGATACCCCGGGAGCACCTGGTTCTGGTGACTGGGGAGATTGTGCTACAAAGCACCACAGAATGCCTTCTAAATAAGGCCATTACTTTCAAGACCAGGAGATGTAGCTGACCCACCTAATACATAGAAACAAACACAGAGAGTCAGACAAAATGAAGAGACAGAGGAATATATTCCAAAGGAAAGAATAAGACAAAAACACAGAAAAAGACTAAACAAAATGGAGATTAGCAATCTGCCTGATGAACAAAGTAATGGTCATAAAGATGCTCAAATGACTTAAGAGAAAAATGAGTGAATTCAGTGAGAACTTCAACAAAGAGATAGAAAATATTAAAAAAAAAAGTCAAAGCTGAAGAATACAACAACTGAAATGGAAAATATACTAGAAGAAATCAATAGAGGATGTGGAAGAACAGATCAGTGATCTGGAACACATGGTAATGGAAAGCAACCAATTTGAACAGCAGGGGGGAGAAAAGAATAAAAGAAATGAGGGTAGGTTAAGGTACCTTGCAATAACATCAAACATAATAGCATTCATATTATAGGGATACCAGAAGGAGAAGAGAGAAAGAAGGGGACAGAAAACTTATTTGAAGAAATAATAGCTGAAATTTCCCTAATCTGGGGAAGGAAACAGATATCCAGGTCCAGAAATTACAGAGAGCCACAAGCATAAGGACTTATGGAAGTCCATATCAAGATGTATAATAATTGAAATGTCAAAAACTAAAGACAGAATCTTAAAAGCACCAACAGAAAAGCATATAGTTACATAAAAGAGAAACCCCATAAAACTATCAGCTGATTCTTTAGCAGAAACTCTGCAAGCCATAAGAAAATGACATGATATATACAAAGGGCTGAAAGGAAAAAAACCCATAGCCAAGAATACTCTATCCAGCAAGGATAACATTCAGAATTGAAGGAGAGATAGTGTCCCAGACAAACAAAAGTTAAAGGAGTTTATTACCACAAAACTCAGCTTACAAGAAATGTTAAAGAGACTTCTTTAGGTGGAAAAGAAAAGGCCATAACTAGAAGTAAGAAAATTATGAAAGGAAAAAATTTGAATGGTAGAAACATATAATAAACAAAGTAGAACAATCCCTTGTAAAGCTAGTATGAAGGTTAAAACACAAAAGTAGTAAAACTGGTTATACCTACAAAAATTAGTCAAAGGATATACAAAACAAAAAAAAGATATTAAATATGATATCACATATATAAAATGTGGAGGAGGAAGTAAAAAATATACTGTTTTAGAATGTGTTCAAACTTAAGCTACCATCAACTTAATATAGACTGCTGTATACCCAAGATGCTATATATAAACCTCATGTAACCACAAAGCAAAATCCAATAATAGAGACACACACACAAAAAAAGAGAAATCCAAGCATAACTAAAAAAAAGTCATCAAACCACAAGAGAAGAGAACAAGAATACAAGAAAAAAAAAAAAGAGAACTACATAAACAACCAGAAAACAATTAACAAAATGACAATAAGTACCTAACAATCAATAAATATTTAAATGTTTAAATATTGGACCAAATGCTCCAATAAAAAAAAAAAGATATGTTGACTAGGGCGCCTGGGTGGCTCAGTTGGTTAAGTGACTGCCTTCGGCTCAGGTCATGATCCTGGAGTCCCGGGATCGAGTCCCGCATCGGGCTCCCTGCTCAACAGGGAGTCTGCTTCTCCCTCTGACCCTCTCCCCTCTCATGCTCTCTCTCTCTATCTCATTCTCTCTCTCAAATAAATAAATAAAATCTTTAAAAAAAAAAAGATATGTTGACTAAATGGATAAGAAAAACACAATCTATCCATATGCTGCCCATGAGAGACTCACTTCAGAAATAAAACACAGACTAAAAGAGATGGGACAGGGGCACCTGGGTGGCTCAGTTGGTTAAGTGTCTGCCTTCAGCTCAGGTCATGATCCCAGGGTCCTGGGATCGAGCCCCACATCGGGCTCCTTGCTCAATGAGGAGCCTGCTTCTCCCTCTCCCTCTGCCTGCTGCTCCCCCTGCTTGTGCTCTCTCTCTCTCTCCCTGTAAAGTAGATAAATAAGAGCTCTAAAAGTAAATAAATAAATAAATAAATAAATAAATAAATAAATGAGATGGGATAGAAAATGATATGCCATTCAAATTGTGAATAAAAAGCTGGAGTAGCAATGCTTATATCAGACAAAATAGACTTTAAAACAAAGACAGTAGCAAGAGTCAACCAAAGGGCACTACATAATGATAAAGGGATCAATCCAAAAAAAAAAATAAGGATGTAAAAATTGTAAATATCTATGCACCCAACATTGGAGTAACTAAATATATAAAACACATATTAACAGACATCAAGGGAGAAACAATAATAAAATAATAGTAGGGGAATTTATCACTCCACTTACATCAATGGATAGATCATCTAGAAAGGAAAGCAACAAGGAAATAGTGACTTTGAATGACACATTAGACCACATGAACCTAACAGATATATACAGAACACTCCATCCAAAAACAGGAGAACACACATTCTTTCAAGTGCACATGGAGCATTCTACTCTACAGCATAGATCACATATTAGGCCACAAAACAAGTCTCTGTAAATTTAAGGAGACTGAAATCATATCAAGCATCTTTTCCAATCACAGCAGTATGAAACTAGAAATCAGTTACAAGAAAAATATATGGAAACAAACACATGGAGGTCAAGCAACATGCTACAAAACAAGGAAAAAGTTAAAGAAGAGATCAAAAAATACATGGAGTCATATGAAAATGAAAACAAAATGGTCCAAAATCTTTGGGAGCCTCCAAAAGCAGTTCTAAGAAGGAAATTTATAGCAATACAGGCCGACTTCAAGAAACCAGTGAAATATCAAATAACAACCTAAACTTACAACTAAAGGAGCTAGAAAAAGAAGAACAAACAAAGCCCAAAGCTAGCAGAAGGAGGGAAATAATACATATAAGAGCAAAAATACATGAAATAGAGACTAAAAAATAAAATAGATCAATGAAGCCAATTGTTCTTTGACAAGATAAACAAATTTGATAAAGGCTTACCCAGACTCATTAAGAAAAAAGAGAAAGAACTCAAATAATAAATAGAAAAATAAAGAACTCAAATAAATAAAAAGAGAAACAAAAGAAGAGAAATTACAACTGATACCACAGAAACACAGAGGATTATGAGTCTACCATGAATAATTACATGCCAAAAGATTGGACAACCTAAAAGAAATGGATAAATTCCTAGAAACATATAATCTTCTCAGACTGATTCAGGAAGAAACAGAAAATTTGAAAAGACTGATTTCTAGTAATACAATTGAATCAATAATAATAATAAAAAAACCCTAACAAACAAAATTCCAGGACCAGTTGGCTTCACAGGTAAATTCTACCAAACACTTAAAGAAGAGTTACTACCAATCCTACTCTATTCCAAAAAAATAGAAAAACAAAAAGAATTATTCCTAATCTATCCTATGAGGTCAGCATTAACCGCTTGTCAAAACCAAAGACACTACGGGGCGCCTGGGTGGCTCAGTTCGTTAAGCCACTGCCTTCAGCTCAGGTCATGATTCCAGAGTCCTGGGATCAAGCCCCGCATCGAACTCCTTGCTCTGCGGGGAGCCTGCTTCTCCCTCTCCCTCTGCCTGCAGCTCCCCCTGCTTGTGATCTCTCTCTCTCTCACTATCTCTCTCTCTGTGTCAAATAAATAAATAAAATCTTTTAAAAAAAAGACACTACAAGAAAAGAAAACTACAGACCAATATCCTTGATGAGCACAGATGCAAAAATCCTCAACAAAATATTAGCAAACCAAATTAAAAAATACATTAAAAGGATCTTTCACCCCATTCAAATGGGGTTTACTCTAGGGATACAAAGATAGTTCAATATATGCAAATCAATCAATGTGATACAGCACATTAACAAAATGAAGGATAAAAATCATATGATAATCTCAACAGATGCAGAAAGAGCATTTGACAAAATTCAGCATCCATTTACTACAAAAATTCTTAATAAAGTGGGTATAGAAGAAACATAGGTCAAAATAATAAAGGCTGTATATGGCAATCTCACTGCTAACATCATACACAACAGTAAAAACCTGAAAATTTTCCTCTAAGATGAGGGACAACACGGGGATGTCTACTCTCACCAATTTTATTCAACATAGTACTGGAAGTCCTAGCCACAGCAGTCAAACAAAAAAAGTAAAAAAAATGCATCCAAATTGGTAAGAAATAAGTAAAACTGTCACTATTTGTAGATGGCATGATAGAAAACCCTAAGGATTCCACCACAAATTATTAGAACTAATAAATGAATTCAGCAAAGTTGCAAGACACAAAATTCATATACAGAAATATATTGCATCTATATACACTAATAACAAAATAGCAGAAAGTAAAATTAAGAAAACAATCCCATTTGCAATTGCATCAAAAAGATTAAAATACATAAAAATACATTTTACCAAGGAGGTAAATGACCTGTACTCTGAAAAACCATACAATACAGACAAAAGAAATCGAGCATGACACAAATAAATGGAAAAACATAACATATTCATGGATTGGAAGAATTAATGTTGTTAAAATGTTCATATGATCCAAAATTATCTGCAGATTATATGCAATCCTTATTAATATACCAATAGTATTTTTCTCAGAACTAGTATGAAAAATCCTAAAATTTGTATGGAACCACAAGAGACCCTGAATAGCCAAAGTGATCTTGAGAGAGAACAAACCTGGAGGTATCACAGTCCCAGATTTCAAACTATATTACAAAACAATATATAGTAATCAAAACAGTATGGTACTGGCACAAAAATAGACACATAGATCAATGGAACAGAATTGAGAGCCCAGGAATAAATCCACATTTATATGGTCAATTAATCTATGATAAAGGAAGCAAGAATGTATTTTGGGAAAAAATAGTCTCTGGTTCTGAGAAACTGGACAGCTATATTCAACAGAATGAAACTGGGCCACTTTCTTAAACATATACAAAAATAAGCTCAAAGTGTATTAAATACCTAAATATAACACCTGAAACCATAAAACTCCTAAAAAAAATATAGTTAGTAAACTCATGGACACTGACCTTAGCAATATTTTTCTGCATATGCCTCACCATGCAAGGGAAACAAAAGAAAAAATAAATCAGACTACATCAAACTAAAAAGCTTTTGCACACTGAAGAAAACCACCAAGAAAATGAAAAGACAACAAAAGATAAATACCATACGATTTCACTTACATGTAGAATTTACCAGAAAAAAAAAAAAAGAACCAAAACAAATGAACTAACAAAAAAAACAAAAAAATATAAGAAAATAGTTGGTTGCCAGAGGGGATAGCCTGTGGGGAAGCAAGCAAAATAGGTGAAGGGGATTGAGAGTTATAAACTTTTACTTTTAAAATAAATGGGAAAAGATATTTGCAGATGATATATCTGATAAGGAGTTAATATCCAAAATATATAAAGAACTTAAATAACTCAACACCAGGAAAACAAATAATCTGATTAAAAATGGGCAGAGAACCTGAGTATACATATTTTTCAAAGAAGACATATAGACAGTCAACTGACACATGAAAAAAATGCTCAACATCATTAATTATCAGGGAAATGAAAATCAAAACCACAATGAGTATTATCTCACACTAGTCAGAATGGCTAGTATCAAAAAGACAAGAAATAACAAGTGTTGGCAAGGATGTGGAGAAAAAGGAACTCTCAAAGTCTGTTAGTGGGAATGTGACTTGATGCAGCCATTGTGGAAAACACTATGGAGATTTATCAAAAAACTAAAAATGGAAATATCATAAATCCAGTAATTCCACTTTTGTTTTCTGAAAAACTAATTAAAAAAAAAACTAATATCTGCACCCCTATGTTTATTAAAACATTATTTACAATAGCCAAGATATTGAAGCAACCTAAATGTCCATCAATAAATGAATGGGTAAGGAAGATAAGGTATATATATATATGCAATGAAATCTTGAAATAAGACAGAGAAAGATGAACACCATATGATTTCACTTACATGTAGAATCTACAAAAAATGAAACAAATGAATTAACAAAAAAAACAACAACAAAATACAGGAGAATAGTTGGTTGCCAGAGAGCTTGGAGGGGGGCAGGCAAAATAGGTGAAGGGGATTAAGAGTTACAAACTTTCACTTTTAAAATAAATAAGCTATAGGGTGGAGCAAAGATGAGGGCACAGTAGGAGGACACTAGGCTTGTCTCTTCCATGGAACACAACTGGATAACTATCAAATAATTCTAAATACCCCAGAAATCAACCTGAAGACTGACAGAACAAACTCCACAACTAAAAGGAGAAAAGAAGCCACATCAAAGAAGGTAGGAAATGCAGAGACTTAGTTTGGGGGAGAAACGGATCACAGGTACTGCAGCGAGGACAGAACCACCGTCGTTGAGAAAGGCAAGAGGGAGAGGAGCACACAGAAGAACACATTAGAACACTTCCAAAGCCATTGGCTGGAAAAATAAGAAGGCCTGATTTTCATGAGTTCTTACAACCAGCCGGGCTAAAAGAATGGAATTTTAAAGGTTGGCAGGCTTGGCAGGAATAACCCTGAGTACACTGCCCTACTCCCGGAGAGAAAACAGGCAAACAACCCAGAGGCAGATGGCTTGGAAACAGGGATCTGAAGAATGCCTGGGGCCCACAGGGGGGAGATTATTCCTTCTTCTTGGAGCTCATCCTTGAGAAGTAATATACACGGAGATTCCTCTCTTGGGACAAAGGGGCAGGCTGGTGCAATTTTCCTCCCCTGCCCCTCAGCATAAACACAGAGCCACCTGCAAAAAGCAGCTCAGTCCTAACACTGGCTGCCTAACCTGCTTACACCAAGTTCCAAACTCTGAGCTTTGGCACCGCTGCCCTTGTCATCCTTCTTTGTCAAGTTTGCCTCAGTCCCAGTGTGGCGGGTCCGTTCCCCAGAAAACCAGCACAAAACCCCGTCTACACCATGTCTCCTAACCAGAGAGTTCTGTAGGGTTTCTGTTCTAATGGAAGTAGAATAAGATCTCATTTAACAAGCAGGGCAGAGCACACCTAGTTAAAACTTGCCACATTCTGGCCAAGGAACAAACACATCCCACTGCAGGCAAGGAGAGCCTCTACAGATGACTGGCCTGATGGACAGAGAAGCCAAAGCACCCCAGCAGAGTGCACAAAAGACACACCAGATACTCCCTGCAGAGCCAGGCCCTGGACACTGTATGACCTCTTCTTCATAAAGCCATTACACTCAGGAACAGGAAACAAAACAGGCTTTTCTAACACAGAGAAGACAGAGACTTAGACAAAAATTCAGAGACAGAGGAATTCATCCCAAATGAAAGAACAAGATATGGTCATGGCCAGAGATCTAAGCAAAACAGATATAAATAACATGCCTGATAGAGAATTTAAAGCAACAATCATAAGGATACTTGGTAGGCTCAAGAAAAGAAATGAAAAGTTCAGGGAGGCCCTTACTGCAGAGATAAAAGAGTTAAAAACAATCAGTCAGAAATAAAAATGCAATAACTGAGACTGAAAATAAACTTGGTAGAATGAACACAAGAATGAAGAAGCAGAGGAACGAAGTAGTGATACATAAGATAAATCAGTGGAAAATAATGAAGCTGAGCAAAAGAGAGAAAAAAGAAGTATGGAACATGAGAATAGACTTAGGGAACTCAGTGAGTCCCTCAAATGTAATAACACTCATATTATAGGAGTTCCAGAAGAAGAGAGAGAAAAGGGGGCAGAAAATTGAGTTGAGGAAATAATAGCTGAAAACTTCCCTAATCTGGGGAAGGAAACAGACATCCAAATCTAGGAGGCACAAAGAACACTCATCAAAATCAACAAAAGCAGGCCAACACCAAGACATATTGTAATTAAATTTGCAAAACAGTAAAGAAAAAATCTTAACAGCAGGAAGACAAAAGAAATCCCGAATTTACAAAGGAAGAACCAGAAGGCTAGCTACACATCTGTCAACAGAAAAGGAGCAAGCCAGGAAGGGGGTGATACATTCAAAGTGCTGAATGGGAAAAAATATGCAGCCAAGAATATTCTATCAAGCAAGGCTATCATTCAGAATAGAAGGAGAGGTAACAAATTTCCTAGACAAACAAAAAACAAAGGAGTTCATGACCACTAAACCAGCCCTGCAAGGAATGTTAAAGGGGACTCTCTGAGTGGAAAGGAAAGACCAAAAGCAACAAAGACATGACAGGATCAGAGAAAATCTCCAGAATCAATGAAAAAAGGAGTAATAAAATGGCACTAAATACGTATGTATCAATAATTACTCTTGGGATGCCTGGGTGCTCAGTTGGTTAAGCGTCTGCCTTCGGCTCAGATCATGATCGCAGGGTCCTGGGATCAAGTCCCGCATCAGGCTCCTTGCTTAGTGGGGAGCCTGCTTCTCCCTCTGCCTGCTGCTCCCCCTGCTTGTGTGTGCTTGCTCTCTCTCTGACAAATAAATAAATAAAATCTTTAAATAATAATAATAATAATAATAGTAATAGTAATAGTAATTACTCTGAATGTAAAGGGACTAAATGCTCCAATCAAAGACACAAGGTGTCAGAATAGATTAAAAAAAAAAAAAAAAAGACCCATCTATAAGCTGTCTACAAGAGACTCATTTTAGACCTAAAGACCCCTGCAGACTGGAAGTGGGGGGTGGAGAAATACTTACCATGCAAATGGAAGTCAAAAGAAAGCCAGAATTGCAATACTTGTATCCAATAAACTAGATTTTAAACCAAAGACTGCAACAAGAGATGAAGAAGGGCATTATATCATAATAAAGGGGACTATCTAACAAGAAGATCTAACAATTGTAAATATTTATTCCCCAGCATGGGAGCAGCCAATATATAAAACAATTAATAACAAACATAAAGGAACTCATTGGGGAGGGGGGTGGGAGGATGGGTTAGCCTGGTGATGGGTATTGAGGAGGGCACGTTCTGCATGGAGCACTAGGTGTTATGCACAAACAATGAATCATGGAACACTATATCTAAAACTAATGATGTAATGTATGGGGATTAACATAACAATAAAAAAATTTTAAAAAAAAAGGAAATACTCAAAAAAAAAAAACATAAAGGAACTCATTGATAATAATACAATTATAGTAGGGGACTTTAACACCCACTTACATCAATGCACAGATCATTTAAGCAGAAAATCAACAAGGATCTTGGATATCAGCCCTTTATCTGTTAAGTGAAGTAAGTCAGAGAAAGACAATTATCATATTGTTTCAGTCATATGTGGAACATAAGCAATAGCACGGAGGACCATAGGGGAGGGGAGGAAAATCCAAAGGGGGAGAAATTAGAGAGGGAGATGAACCATGAGAGACTATGGACCCTGAGAAACAATCTGGGGGTTTCAGAGGGGAGGAGGGTGGAGGGAGGGGTAACAGGGTAATGGGTATTGAGGAGGGCACCTGCTGTGATGAGCACGGGGTGTTATACTTAACTAATTAATCACTGAACACTTCATCAAGAACTAATTATGTACTATACAGTGGCTTACTGAACATAATAAAAATAAATAAAATAAAATTCTTTTAGTGAAGTATAAAAAAAGTCAACAAGGAAACAATGGCTTTGAATGACACACTGGACCAGATGGACTTAGATATATTCAGAACATTCCACCCTAAAGCAGCATAATACACATTCTTTTAAAGTGCACATGGGACATGTTTCAGAATAGGTCACATACTAGTTCACAAATTACGTCTCCAGAAGTACAAAAAGGTTGATCATATCACACATATTTTCTGACCACAGTGCTATGAAACTTGAAGGCAACCAAAAGAAAAATAATGGAAAGACCACAAATACATGGAGATTGAACAACATGCTACTAAACAGTGAATGGGTCAACCAGGAAATCAAAGAACAAATAAAAAATACATGGAAACAAATGAAAATGAAATATAATGATCCAAAACCTTTGGGAGGCTGCAAAAGTCGTCATAAGTGGGAAGTATACAACAAGACAAGACTACCTCAAGAAGCAAGAAATATCTTGAATATACAACCTAACATTACACCTAAAGGAGTTAGAAAAAGAACAACAAATGAATCTGAAAGCCAGTAGAAGGGAAATAATAAAGACTACAGCAGAAATAAATGTTATAGAAACTTAAAAAAAGAGAGAGAACAATAAAACCAGGAGCTGGTTCTTGAAAAAAAAAAAAAATGATAAAACCTTAGCCAGACTTATGAAAAAGAAAAGAGAAAGGACCCAAATATATAAAATCACAAATGAGAAAGGAGAAATAACAACCAAAACCACAGAAACATAAGCAATTATAAGAGAATATTATGAAAGCCTATATGCCAACATATTACACAACCTGGAAGAAAAGGATAAATTCTTGGAAACATACAAACTACCAAAACTGAAATAGAAAAGTTGAACAGACCAATAACCAGCAAAGAAATTGAATCAGTAATCAAAAATCTACCAACAAACAGAAGTCCTGTACCAGATGGCTTCACGGGTAAATTCTACAAAACATTTAAAGAAGAGTTAATACCTATTCTTCTCAAATTATTCCAAAAAATAGAAATGGAAGGAAAACTTCCAAACTCAATCTATGAGGCCAGGATTACCCTGGTTCCAAAACCAGACAAAGACTCCACTAAAAATGAGAACAACAGGCCAATATCCCTGTTGAACATGGATGCAAAAATTTTCGATAAAATACTAGCAAACTGAATCCAACAGTATATTAAATGAATCAATCACCATGATCAAGTGGGATTTATTCCTGGGCTGCAAGGGTGGTTCACTATTCATAAATCAATCAGAGTGATACACCACATTGAGAAAAGAAAAGAAAAGGACTATAGGATCATTTCAATAGATGCAGAAAAAAAACATTTGGCAAAGTATAACACGGGTTCATGATATAAACCCTCCACAAAGTAGGGTTAGAGGGAATATAACTCAACATAATAAAGGCCATATATGAAAAACCTACAGCTAATATCATCCTCAGTGGAGAAAAACTAAAAGCTTTTATCTAAGGTCAGGAAAAAGACACAATCTCCACTCTCACCACTGTTACTCAACATCGTACTGAAGTCCTCGCCACAGCAGTCAGACAACAAAAAATAAAAGCCATCATATCGGCAAGGAAGAAATAAAGTTTCACTATTGGCAGATGACATGAGACTCTATATAGAAAACCCAAAAAACTGCACCCCAAAATTGCTAGAAGTGACAAAAAATTCAGTAAAGTCACAGGGTGCAAAATCAATGTACAGAAATCTGTTCCATTTCTATACACCAACAATGAAGCAGCAGAAAGAGAAATCAAGGAATTGATCCCATTTACAATTGGAACAAAAACCATGATACCTAGGAATAAACCTAACCAAAGAGCTAAAAGATGTACTCTGAAAACTGTAGAACACTTATGAAAGAAATTGAAGAGGTCACAAAGATATGGAAAAATATTCCAAGCTCATTGATTGGATGAACAAATATTGTTAAAATGTCTGTATTACCCAAAGCAATCTAGTCATTTCATGCAAACTCTATCAAAATATCAACAGCATTTTTCAGAGGTAGAACAAACAATCCTAAAATTTGTATGAAACTTCAAAAGACTCTAAAGAGCCAAAGCAACCTTGAAAAAGAAAAGCAGAGGTGGAGGCATTACAATTCCGGACTTCAAGTTATACTACAAAGCTGTAATGATCAAAATAGTTTGATACCAGCACAAAAGTAGACACATAGAACAATAGAACAGAACAGAACCCCAGAAATGAACCCATAACGATATGGTGAATTAATCTGTAACAAAACAGGAAAGAATATCCAATGGGAAACAGTCTCCTCAAGAAATGGTGTTGGGAAAACTGGACAGCAACATACAAAAGGATGAAACTGGACTACTTTCTTACACTATACACAAAAGCAAATTCAAAATAGATTAAAGACCAAAATGTCAGACAGGAATCCATTCAAGTCCTAGAGAAGAATACAGACAGTTACCCCTTTGACGTTGGCCACAGCAACTTCTTACTAGATATGTCTCCTGAGGAAAGGGAAACAAAAGCAAAAATAAGCTATTGAGACATCATCAAAATAAAAAGTTTCTGCACAGTGAAGGAAACAATCGACAAAACTAAAAGGCAACCTAAGTAATGGCAGAAGATAGTTGCAAATGACATATCTGATAAAGGGTTAGTATCCAAAGTATACAAAGAATTTATAAAACTCAACACTCCCAAAAAAATCCAGTAAGAAAATGGACAGAAGACATAAAGAGACATTTTTCCAAAGAATACATCCAGATAACCAACAGACACATGAAATGATGCTCAACATAACTCATCATCAAAGAAACACAAATCAAAACCGCAATGAGATATCACCTCAAACCAGCCAGAATGTCTAAAATAAATAACACAATAAACAACAGCTGTAGGAGAGGATTCAGGAGAAAGGTCAACCCTCTTACACTGTTGGTGAGAATGCAAAGTAGCGCAGCCACTCCAGAAAACAATGGTATGGAGTTTCCTCAAAAAGTTAAAAATAGAACTACCCTATAATCCAGCAATTGCATTACTAGGTATTTACCCAAAGAATACAAAAATACTAATTTGAAGGGATACATGTACCCAGATGTTTATAGCAGCATTATCAACAATAGCCAAATTATGGAAGAAGCCCAAATGTCCACTCACTGATGAATGGATAAAGAAGGTGTGGCATATATATATCATGGAATATTAGTCAGCCATAAAATAGAATGAAATCTTTCTATTTGCAACAACATGGATGGAGCTAGACAGTATTATGCTAAGTGAAATAAGTCACTGAGGAAAGACAAATAGCATACAATTTCAATTATATGTAGAATTTAAAAAAACAGAACAAAGGATCATAGGGGAAAAAAGAGAGGTAAACCAAGAAACAGACTCTTAACTATAGAGAACAAACTGATGGTTACCAAAGGGGAGATGGGTGAAATAGGTGATGGTGTTTAAGGAGGGCACTTGATGAGATGAGCATAGGGTGTTGTATGTAAGTGTTGAATCACTAAATTCTACACCTGAAACTAGTACTACACTGTATGTTAACTAACTGGAATTTCAATTAAAACTTAAAAAAAATAAAACAAATAAGACATGGAGATGAAAAGTACAGATTAGGGAATATAGTCAATAATATTGTAAGAACTTTGTATGGTGACAGTAACTCTACTTATTATGGTGAGCATTTCTTATTGTGTGTAATTGTCAAATCACTATGTGGTATACATGAAATTAATATAATATTCTATGTCAAGTATACTTGAGGAAAAGTTTCAGTTTTGATTAAAATATCTTTACAAACAGAGCATTAGTAAGTAGATATGCTAGACCTCACTTTGTTTTATCAATTATAATTATTTATCAGCTTTTAATGACACTTGCTTTATTATAAAGTCCTAATGTTAAATTAATAAAATATCTTTAAACTACAAGTACCTTATCATACACTCAGATATCAAAACATATTACAACAAAATAAGATCAATTTCAAATAGATGAGTTGGACAACAGAGGCATAAACAGAGCCTCAACTGGATAATTGATTTCCTTTTTTCTTAACTCTGCTTTGATACAATTCCACACACCCTCATCCTGAATATATGACTATTAATGACCAGTGATAGCTAAGTTGGACCACACATAAATATTTATTTGTTCCATACATTTTTGTTAACTAAATTAAGCTTTTTTCCTTACACTTCTAGCCCCAAGCAAATTATGCACATAAATTACTTCTATCATCCACCAGTTAATAAAAATGTTTGCACTGCCTCAAGCATTGACCACTAACATCTTGCAATTCACATTCTACTTTAACACCTTTAAATTGTAGGTTGCATTTTCAGTTACTTTTTAGAGGAGCTCTATAAAATTTCCTATAACCACACTTTGGAAAAGTAATTATTAACAAGTTATTCATTATATCTAAATATATATCCCTTATTTTACTGTACTGTAAACTTATTCTTATTAGTTCTTTCTTAACCTTTTTTTTTAAATCATCCACATAACTCCATTCTACCCTGTTCTACATCTTCTCTAACCCACTCCCAGCAAGAATTTTGATTGGTATTTAAATTTGTTTTGAAAAGTTTAAAGCCATATTTATTTACATAGACCAGATATTCTTATAGTGTTTTGTGAATCAGATTTAAGTAGTATATATTATATTTAAGGGTAATTTCACCTAGAAGTAAAGAGATAGACTATTAAATTGTCTTGTATCTTCCACTCTCAATTTTACTGCAAAAACTTAGTGGGGGAGAAATCAGAAAGGGAGATGAACCATGAGAGACTATGGACCCCGGGGAAACAAACTGAGGGTTTCAAAGGGGAGGGGGGTAGGGGGATGGGGTAACAGGGTGATGGGTATTAATGAGGGCACATGTTGTGATGAGCACTGGGTGTTATACACAACTAATGAATCACTGAACACATCAAAAACTAATGTGGCTAACTGAACATAATAATATATATATATATATTACAAAAAAAAACTTAGTGGAAAAATTAAACGTCCTCCTCTTTTGGGATCAGAGAAAGACTCCTCAATACACACCATCTAGAAGTAAGTAAGTAGGTAACAGTATATAAGTATATTCACATATACAGTGTTGAAACAATATACATACACATATTTAATTCATCAAATAGTGGAAGCATAAATTTATCTCCACAAATACTTTGAATAGACTAAGAAGCTGCTTAATAACAGCCTTATGGAGCACAACCCAAATCTGAAAGACATAGGTATACCCCCTTCTTTCTTCTTCCCTTGAAAGAAGAAAACAAAAACAAAAACAAAAACAAAATCTTTCCTATCCTGCGAAAATCTATCTTTGGATCTCAGTTTGAGGAACTCTGTATTAAGGTACTCAATTTATTCCATCAAATGTCTTTTAACTGTGATTTATGACTATAAAAGAGAAGTTTTGTGTTTATACCTGGTAGAAAGTCTTTGTGTGTGAGTGAATGCATGCATATTGTGGATTTTTCTTTTAAGCTCATCATTTTCTTTTTAAGATCATTTATTTCAAGATCAAATAAAACCCTCAAATTTAAAAATAACCATAAAAGTTGCAGACCTCTGAAAACATGTCCTTGCACCCCTAAGGGTCTGCAGACCTCAGTTTGAGAGACACTGCCCTACATTAAGCCTGTGACATTAAGTTAGAAAACATATGTTACTTTCAAATTATAGACATATATATGTTTGAAGTATGGGATTAACATTGATCCCTAATGTTTTTGTTGGCACTGCATTTCTCCTGCCTAGTCATTTTTTTTTCATGCAGAGATGAGACACTAAGGCAGAGATTGTTACACAACTAATGTGTTTCTAAAAATTTCATTACAATCACATTCCTTGGTGTTAAATCAGAACAGACCTGAACACCTAAAATATACTATCCAGTGTTTGATCATGACCATATTCAGCAATTGTTATTTTACTGCTAGTTAATCCAGGAAACCTGATAATCATTTGCAAAACTAGTCTCAAGTCTACTTATAGACCACCGCTTCATCTGTGAATTATGAGAACATATATTGCTCCCATGTACTTTGCAGTAATAAGAAAAAGGGCAAAACATTTTCTTTTTTTTTTTTTAAGCTTTTTTATTTATTTATTTGACAGAGAGAGAACATAAGCAGGGGGAGTGGCAGGCAGAAGGAAAGGGAGAAGCAGGCTCCCAGCCGAGCAGGGAGCCCAATGCAGGGCTCGATCCCAGGACCCTGGGATCATGACCCTAGCCGAAGGAAGAAGCCTAACCGACTGAGCCATCCAGGCGCCCCAGGGCAAAACTTTTTCAAAATAACCATTTCCTCTTCAACTCACTGGTCTCAAAATTTTCCAATATATAAATGTCTTGCTTCAGATATTTTGATAATTTACTCATTTATTTAAATTTATTCCTTAAGCATATATTGTGTGCGTAGCATCATAAATATACTATGTCTTGAGTGTAAGTCTTTTTTTTTTGCATTTTTTAAATTTTATTATGTTATGTCAATCACCATACATTACATCATTAGTTTTTGATGTAGTGTTCCATGATTCATTGTTTGCGTATAACACCCAGTGCTCCATTCAATACGTGCCCTCTTTAATACCCATCACCAGGCTAGCCCATCCCCCTACCCCCCTCCCCTCTAGAACCCTCAGTTTGTTTCTCAGAGTCCATAGTCTCTCATGGTTCATCTCCCCCTCCAATTCCCCCCCCCTTCATTTTCCCCTTCCTACTATCTTCTTTTTTTTTTTTAACATATAATGTATTATTTGTTTCAGAGGTACAGGTCTGTGATTCAACAGTCTTACACAATTCACAGCACTCACCATAGCACATACCCTCCCCAATGTCTATCACCCAGCCACCCCATGCCTCCCACCCCCCACCACTCCAGCAACCCTCAGTTTGTCTCCTGAGATTAAGAATTCCTTATATCAGGGCGCCTGGGTGGCTCAGTCATTAAGCGTCTGCCTTCGGCTCAGGTCATGATCCCAGGGTCCTGGGATCGAGCCCCACATCGGGCTCCCTGCTCCGCGGGGGGCCTGCTTCTCCCTCTCCCTCTGCCTGCCGCTCTGCCTACTTGTGCTCTGTCTCTCTCTGTCAAATAAATAAATAAAATCTTAAAAAAAAAAAAAAAAGAATTCCTCATATCAGTGAGATCATATATTTTTTAAGATTTTATTTATTTATTTGAGAGAGAGAGCAAGCTCATGACAGGGGGTGGGGAGGGACAGAAGGAGAGGGAGAGAATCCCGAGCAGACTCCATGCCCAATATGGAGCTCGACCTCAGGACCCATGAGATCATGACCCTAGCTGAAATCAAGAGTTGGATGCTTAACCGACTGAGCCACCCAGGCAACCCCTGAACATAAATCTTAAACCAATTTCAAATAGGTTGAGAGAGTCAAAAGAATAAAGGTGTTTCTTAATAATGTCTTTAATACTTCTCTTTAAAATTGAATGGTAGTGGCGCCTGGCTGGCTCAATTGGAGTGTGCGACTCTCAATCTTGGGGTCGTGAGTTCGAGCCCCAAGTGGGGTGTGAGATTACTTAAATAAATAAAACGTTAAAAAACTTTTAAAAAATAAAATTGAAGGCTAGAAGGTGGGCAATGAATAGCAGAGATGGTAGTAATTAAGATACTGATCCTGAAGAAAAGTTTAACACAATTTTGATGGCTTTCCCTGCACGTAATACTTTTTATTAATGTATGGATATAATAACTTTCTAAAAAAAACATGGACTTTAAAGCTAGAAATGTTCTTAGATATTATGAATACTATGCCCTCTTTTCACAGCTGAATAAATGGAGGGCCAAAGCTGTAAAATCATCTATTTCAGAGCTTGCTTTATGAAAATTGTCTAATGTATATCATAAATACTTTAATGTCTGATTCACTTTGTCCAACATCTAGCACGTTATAGAATACAAACTTACTAAATAAGTGCTTTTGAGGATGATGATACTTAGTTATCAACTGAAGGACAATCCTGACTTTTCTAGGGCTGCTCTAACAAGGTACCAAAAACTGGATGGCTTAATCAGAAATGTATTGTCTCACAGTTAAGAAGGCTAGAAGTCTGAAATCAAAGTATTGGGAGGGTTGGTTCTCTCTGAGGGCTGTGAAGGAAGGCCAAGGAAAGCTCTGTTCTAAGCATCTCTCCTTGCTTATAAATGGACATCTTCATGTTCACATGGCATTCTCCTTGTATGTGTGACAGTATCCAAATTTCCCCCTTTTATAAAGATACCAGTTATATTGGAATAAGGGCCTACTTTACTCAAGTATGACCTCATATTAATTTAACTAATTACATCTACAATGATCTTATTTCATTATAAGGTCACATTCTGAGATACTGGGGGTTAGAACTTCAACACATGAATGTTTATGGGAGGAGGCACAGTTCAACCCATGACACTAATTGCTTATTCCCATAACAAGATTAGAGACTGACTTTATCAGCCAAAAAGGCCATCAATTCCTGTGCTCCCACACACACACCCAGCAATATCTACATCTAATTCCTGAAACCTGCGAATATGTTAGGTTCCATGGCAAAAGTGAATTAAGGTTGTAGAAGAATTAAGGTTCCTAATCAGCTGACATTAAAATAAAGAGATTATTCTACATTATCTGAGTGGGCACAATGTAATCACAAGGATCCTTAAATGTGGAATAGGGAGGCAGAAGAGTGCCAGAGTGATGCAATAGGAGAAAGATTTGATTGGCCGTTGACAGCTTTAAAGATGGACAGGGCCACAAACCAAGGAATGTGGGTAACCTCTAGAAGCTAAAAAAGAGTAAGGAAATAAATTCTTTCCTAGAGGCTTTACGGAAAAAATGCCTGTTGACACCTTGGTTTTAACCCAATGATACCTATTTTCAGACTTCTAACCACCAGAACAGTAAGATAATACATATGCTTTATTTATTTTTTAAAGATTTATTTCTCTGAGAGAGAGAGCATGAGTGGGAGGGGCAGAGGAACAGAGAGAGAAAATCTCAGACTCCATGATGAGCATGGAGCCCAATGTGGGGCTCAATCCCAGGACCCTGAGATCACAACCTAAACTAAAACCAAGAGTTGGACGCTTAACCAACTGTGCCACCCGGCACCCCAATACATGTATTGCTTCAAGCCACTATGTTTGTGGTGATTTGATACAGTAAGAAACAGAAAACTAAGTACAGTTCCTCTTGAAGATATTACTGACAATGACCCCAATACATCCATACTCTTTTGTAACACTCTGTTGACAATTAGGAAAAATATCATTTCAATGGCAAGGCCATTACTATCACCAAAATTACTGGGATTCACTCAGACTCAACAATTTTACCCATCACATAGGTGTAGCTATTCTTTCAATGATTTAGACTCCAAAATGGAACAAATCTGATGTATATTAGACAGATAATACTTCGATTACATATTTCTTTACACATGTGAAAACTGTCAAAAAGAAATAAAGGGATCTTTCTGATTATCAGCTCTTAAAAGTCTAAGTTGTATAGGAAGTCATATTTCACTTTACATCAGTGCTTCTCAGAGTTTAATGTGCATATGAATCACCTGGAGACCTTATTAAAATACAGAATCTGATTCAGTAGGTCTTGGTTGAGGCCAGAGATTCTGTAATTTCTAAGAAGTTCCCAGGTGATACTCATGCTGGTACTCCATGGAACACGTTTTGAGGAGCAAGAATTAGATACAGATTCATTAAACCTGACCAGAAAAGTAAATTGGCTACACATCACAATCAATACTGAGTTTAAAAAAAAAAAAGTCTCTTTACATTAAGCACTAGCAGTTGGGAAAAGAAAAAACTCAAACTGACCTTCAGCATGTTTTAAGCATTCATTGGTAACAAAAGTGAGCCTAGAGCTTCTAAATAAAATGACTGATTATTTTAATAATTTACATACATATTCCAAAATAACTTCATGTTGTATCAGGATAGTGGGGATAGGGGTGCCTGGGTGGCTCAGTCGGTTAGGCATCTGCTTTCGGCTCAGGTCATGATCACAGGGTCCTGGAATCGAGCCCCGTGTCGGGCTCCCTGCTCGGTGGGGAGTCTGCCTCTCCCTCTCCATCTCCTTCTCCCCCTTCTCATGCTCTCTCTCACGTTCTTGCTCTCTCTCTCAAATAAGTAAATAAATAAAATTTTTTAAAAAGGGGATAGTGGGTATAAGTCAAGGCTGAGCATTGTATACCTAATGTAATAATGCCCCCTAATGTAGAACATATTTTTCTTCCATATTTCATAATGCCTCGGGTCTCTATTAAAGAGATTTCAACACAACTGACAGGTCTATGAAAGGGTAAAGTTATTTGGAGGATGGGTCTCAGATAATTACTTTCCTAAACGGCATAGCTACTTCATCCATAAAACACACAATACATAGACCAAGCCAACCAAGTAAAACAGTATGTGTATATAAAGAAATATATTAAAACAATATATTAGTGTAGTAAAACAAAACCCAAAGAAGAAATGCCATTGCTTGGTACGACTACAGGAAAGAATAGTTTATGGGTCTATCTGCCTTCTGCCTCTGAAGCCATTGGAGGTTAACACAACGATCCCTTTCTCCTAAATCTTGGCCTTTCTATTAAAAATTTTTATCTCCACTGATAGCAAAAGGTAAATGTCAAAGGCAGTAAAGACTCAGAAAGAGAGAGAAGTTAGAGGGAAATTACATGACACACATGCACACACATACATACAATTTTTAAAAACAATAAATAGGGACACCTGGGTGGCTCAGTCAATTAAGCGTCTGCCTTCAGCTCAGGTCATGATCCCAGAGTCCTGGGATCGAGCCCCACATCGGGCTCCTTGCTCAGCAGGGAGCCTGCTTCTCCCTCTGCCTGCTCTGCCTGCTCCTCCCCCTACTTCTGCTTTCTCTCTCTGACAAATAAATAAATAAAATCTTTAAAAAAAAAATTAAAAAATAAAAACAATAAATAAAGATGGGCTTCACTCCAGTTCTACAGTCTATAACCTAATAAAGAGTGCAGCATCTAGAATGACACCTGCTTTAAAGCCCTGGCTCTGCCATTTACTACTTGCATGACCTTGGGCAAGCATCATGCACAGACTCTTGTCTACATGAGAAAAGTGCTTACCTGGGGCATGTTTGCATTTAAGAATCTTAAAATAAATTGCCACCAACTCCAGGGAAAGTGAGGCTAAGAAAATGTTTTCCTAAATTTTTGCCACTCTGACACTTTTTGAGTATAGCTGACACAAAGTGTTACATTAGTTTCAGGTGTACAACTTAGTGATATGACAAGTTTATGCATTATGCTATGTTCACCACAAGTATAGCTACCAACTGTCCCATTATGTTGCTGTTACAATATCATTAATTGCAGTCCTTAGGCTCTGCATTTTATTCCTGTGACTTACTCATTCCAAAACTGGAGGCCCATATAGCTCTCTCCCCTTTACCCATTTTGTTCAAACTCCCATCTCCCTCCATTTTAAAGATTCTAAGGATCAACCCAATTAGAACATAACTCTAGTTGTAAAACAATAGGAGACCAAGAAGGTAGGACAGCTGCTGTTGTAGATTTCTTTATAGATGACAAATGTAAAGTATAGCATTTAATTGACACAATATAATCTCATTTATTCAGTTATCATGTACCTAGATCTACAGTTAATCCAGGAAATTCTGCTACTAGTTGGTATATGGATGACTCCATTTGCACATACAGGTTTCAGTTTATTGTCTTGAAATTTTACACAGACTAGAAAGGTCTCAGGATGTTAGTGACAACTTCTGAATATACTAACATCTCCAGCTCCCTTCTTATGCAGAATATATCTCTCTAGAATTTTCACTGCTTACTTTCAAACCAGTATGCCTAGATATAATATACTCTATACAAGTATATTAAGACACCACCAATTTCATGTAGCTGAGTCCACTGTAAAAATGAAAAATCAACAATTCAAGTATTTTTACTCTGGGGTTACAATACACAAAAATATATAATTCCTTCTGGAAGTACAATATGATTTTAAAAGCAAAACTAATTAAATATCTTTAAAAATACACTTTATATAAAATTTAATGCCATCTTTTTCAACCAAGACTGAAAGACTGTGTTTTAGTAAAATACCTAAAATGAAATGTAGGTATACACCACTTGGTCAGGCTTAGAAATCAGTGATTTTGTAGAAGCAGTATGCTATTCATGGAAAACATTATGATATAAAACACATACATACACACACAAACATGCACATGCGCATGCACGCACACACACACATTGGGCTGGGACTCCACAGATTTAGATTCTTGTTAAAGCTCTGCCTAAGGGGTGCCTGTGTGGCTCAGTGGGTTAGGCGTCTGCCTTCAGCTCAAGTCATGATCGTAGGGTCCTGGGATCGAGCCCCGTGTTGGGCTCCCTGCTCATCAGGGAGCCTGCTTCTCCCTCTTCTCCCCGCTCATTCTCTCTCTTGCTATCTGTCACTCTCTCTCTCAAATAAATAAATAAAATCTTTGAAAAAATGGCTCTGCCTAAGATTCACTGCATATTACCCTGGTCAAGTATAGTTTGGTGATTAAGAGTCAAAACAGACTTATGTTTGAATCCTGACTGTGACATTTTGTCGTTGTGTGGCCCCAGGGAAGTCAACTACTTTAAGCTACAGTTTTCTCATTTGTAAAATGAGAAATAATACTAGAAACCATCTCATAGGGATGTGGTTAGATTTAAATGTGAAAACATATATAAAGTTGTTAGCATAATGCCTGGTATTAAGTGCTTAATAAATATTAGCATTTATTAATTCTGCTAAGCTACTTCACTTCTTTAGACTCCAGCTTCCTCATATGTAAAACGGAAGGACTGGCTTGTCATTACAAAATCCCTTCCAGATCAAACTAAAACTTAAATGAGAAAGTCCAATGCCATCTTCTCATTCAGACAGGAATTGTAAAATAAACCTTAAATCATGAATACCACATGCTTATTTTTTTATATTTTATTTTAAGCTTTCTAAAATGGGCAGCATATCCCTAATCATTACATTCTATCTAGAGTATCCGACCTTTGAACAGTTTAGTCTATTGGTCTACATGTAAATGTCTAGTAAGTCTTATTAATTACTATGAAATGGCTACAAGCTAAAACACTTTGAGGGAATTTGCATAATGTAGGTAATAAGAGAAAAAGTCAAGGATAAAAGATTTTCCCTTATAACATTCGTAGTTCACTCATAATGATTTATGACAATGATTTTTAAATTTAAAGGTTATAATACCCTTCTAGAATGTTTTTTATCCATGTTCTTAAACCACAAACTTTGATGTGATATTGGTTGGGTTGGTGCCTCAAAGTGAGGCAGCAGCCAAAGTGAAATCTGTAGAAAGCTTCTATATTAAACTGTAATCACACTTTCCATTAAATAAAACTGAGCTCCATGAAACAATGCAGTCTGAAGCCCTAGGGGTAGGAAAGTGACAACTGATATGTTATACAATAGCAATTATGGCAGCCATCACAATGATTAGCTCTGATTCAATAGACACACAAATGAAAACTATCAGTGATAATCAACGTAAAGCAGTAACTGCAAGATATATTGCAATAAAAAGAGTAAACAACTAGTAGGTTTTAACAAAACATACGTGATGTAATGTCATCAAAGAGAAATACAGAAAATGGAAAATGTCTTAGTATTTTTAAAACTGAGAAAATTACAGGGGCGCCTGGGTGGCTCAGTTGGTTAAGCGACTGCCTTCGGCTCAGGTCATGATCCTGGAGTCCCGGGATCGAGTCCCGGGATCGAATCCCGCATTGGGCTCCCTGTTTGGCGGGGAGTCTGCTTCTCCCTCTGACCCTCCCCCCTCTCATGTGCTCTCTCTCATTCTCTCTCTCTCAAATAAATAAATAAAATCTTTAGGAAAAAAAAACTGAGAAAATTACAGACAGAACCGCTTCTGGGATAATGTCCCTTTGGTCTCTTTTATGAAGACAATATATATTTGGAGGCCACTCACTATATAGATATGTCCATATTGCCTTTTCTCTGACTCATATTCAAGTTTATTTAGTCACTGGAGGGTCATTTGCCTGACCAATGATGAATAAATTTTCACATATATACAGTTCTCTCTATAACAATCTTACTCTGTTACCCAAGAAATTCGGATGCAAAGACCACATATCGTTATAGATACTTCAAATAATCATCCAGGTGCTGTAGGCAGAAGATAAAGAATTAGATGGCATGGTCCCAACACTTAAGAGCGGGTTTAAAATCCAGTTGAGAAATTTAGTCTAACACATAAACACACGCAAATAAGAAGACAATATAAAACAGGCTATAAGAAAGTGATAAGTACAAGAACTGATGTAGGAGTTCTAGAAAAAATGAGCTTAATAATGGTTGGGTTACACTTGGAAGGCACTCAATGGAGGGGTGTAACTTGAGTCTCCAAATTGGGTAAGATCTGAATAGGCAGAAGAGAGGGCATCCTGTGTGAAGGGTGTGGTTGTGGTGCAAGGAGCAAAGCTCTGGAAGTAGATTGTTCAGGGGACATTAAGGATAATTGCGCACTGAAAAATCAAGTAAAATAAGGGTCCCATGGTACAATGAAGCCAGATTATGAAGTTTTTGCAATCTGACTAGAATTGGGCTTGGAAGAATAAAAAATAAATTCCAAGAATATTTTGGTGAAGAAAATGACTTGCTAAAAGGAGTGTTCACTGACCATTAGTCTGGCAGGATGAATTAAGGAGTTGGGGCACAAGTGAAAGCTGACTGGGAGGTTCCTGGAGTGACTGGATGGTGGTGATGGGAGCTTAGACTCTAGAATAAAGGAAGAATTATAAGAGTGGGCTTTCAAAGGAAAATTCACCAGGACTTGATAACCACTTAACTATAAGAAATGGAGGGGAAAAAATCAGATTTCTCTGTGAAATAGTCAGGAGTTTATAACAATTTTTCCACCAAAGACAAACAGGCAAGTTGTTCCTCACAATTGCTGAGTAATATAGCCCCTCCCAAAGAAGAGTTAGAAAGGGTCTCCCAAACAGGATTTGACTTTGCTGGTTTTAGCAGAGACACAGAGGAAGAAAGGAAGAAAGAAAGACTTAGCACCATACCAGAAAGGGAGACCAAGTCTTTGTAAGAAACCGTTCCAAAAAAAAAAAAAAGACAAGAAAGTTAAATTTCTTACTCTGAGTCTCCACAGTGGGTCTCACTCTGAGTCTCTCCAAAGAGTTTAAGTTTCAAAATCACTGAGTGGCACCTCAAATCAGAGTTCATTGAAGATTAAAAGTTGGATTCGCTTGAATAATTAGGTTTTTTTTTTAATGGTTTCTCATCTCAGGAATTTCTATTCCACAAATTCCTCTCCAAGTTCTTTCAGTTATTACAAATCTGACATCTGTAGATTAAGAACTTGCTTTCTTAAATTCATCAGGCCAGTTGGGGGTCTGGGTATGACCAGTAAGCCAGATTCAAAATCAGCGGCAGATCCCTCTCCATCAACAGGCGCTTGAAATAGCACACAGCCAACTCCCCAGCCCTTTCCATAGTCGGCCCAGACAGAGCTCAGCCCCACCTCCTCCAGCGAAACGGAAAAGGCGCCTGCGCACACTCCACGTCTATTCTTCTCGCCACGAACTCCCCCCTCCCCCCCAAGCTCCTAATGCGCAAGCGCGGCACTCAGTGCGTTTGAGTAGGGCTGTGAAAAATCTGCTGTCCAGTGAAATCTAGAAGTGGTAGAATTCACCTCCCCGCCCCCCCCCCCCGCCTCCTTTCTTCGGAGGCAGAGGTGCCACTTCCTCCTACCCCGAAGCCAGAAGTGCATCCCAAACGTCGCCCTCTCTCGGAGCAAGGTCCTTTGCTCTCTGGCAATGCCCACTGTATCCCTATCCTCAGCTGTTTTTTAACCTCATGCAGCCGCCAGCCTTGGCTCGGATAGTAGAGGGAGTTGGCTCCCCCAAAGCCGCAGCGGGTTGTTGGCAGCCTCTTTAGGCCTCTGAACCTATAAGCCCCCCACTGGGCAGAACATTAGCTCCGTGTCTTGCTCATCCTTCTTCGCCCTTCACACCCACCCAGGCTGGGTCCTTACCTCGGGGCGTGGTGCGGTCACAGGAAGGATCGGAGGATCCCGAATCAGGCCAGTGCTGGAGCAGGCAGATTCAGCAAGATTTTTCCTGGGTCTCACTGTCTCCTCAGACAATGAAATCAGCGTGTCCGATCATCAATTCTCATCATGATTGTGACGTCACAAAAGACAGCGACCAATGGGAGCCCGAGATCAGCTCCGGACAGTCCCTGGCCTCAGCCCAGAACCCAAGAGTAGGGAGGGGGGAGGAAAGATAGCTGCCTGCAGTGGGGCTGCCTCTTCCCTGCACATATCAGCCGTGTCCAAGGCCAGGCCTCTCTGTACCTCTCCCTTCCTGAATAGTTCTGGACACCCAGCATCCCTGCGACTATAGTAGTTATATGGCACCATTTGAGCAGGTGCTGCCTGGTGTACCAACTTGAGATTCGCTTTCAGCAGAATTGTTGCATGCCAAAATCAAAAGATCACATACAGAAATATAGTCTTTTGTGGTCAGTGTTCAATTGACATGTATATACTCAGTGTTACTAAAATCAAGAAGGACTCCATCAAGCCTTTGGCATTTATTGATAAGAGCAAGTGTACAGTTTTATGTGACCAGTTGACTCTGCGACTAAAACAAGAAATTAAAATTATGAGTTCTGTTCACCTAACCTCAATCCCTGTTCTGCCAGAAGTTACTCGAGTGATCACCATTACACCATTACAGAAAAAAAAAAAAAAAAAAAACTCAAGTCATATGTTACATCAGTTAACACTCACTTGATACACTCCCCAAATTTGCTGGGTGTCATGAGAGATGTACAATTTATTGGTCCTATGCTATTATAGAACTTACCACTCAGAAGACAAGATTAGCACACATTAAACATTCACAACAATAAAATTAAGTACAGTATTAGGTGCTCAATCATCTACTACAGACAAGAGATACATCGTTTAATGACTGGAAATACCAGTGAGGTGATAACAGGGAAGCATTTTATTTTGCAATTGAAACTTGAGATGGTTCTTGAACGGTGGATAAGAGAGGACTGAAAGCACTGTCATAAAGGGGAAGAATAGGCAAAAGTAGGAAAGCATAGATATATATGATATGAGGAAATCCATGATAAATTCAGCCTAGCAAATAGAGGGCATATATGAGGACTAGTGAGGAAATAGGATAGGCTGATAATAAAAGTCTTTGAAAGTAGGCAGAGAACTTTGATTTTATTAAAAGCCACTGAAGACCCTAGGGCAGGGTACCTCAAGCCTCCACAGTCATCTACAAAGCAGCTTGAGTGATTTTTTTTTTTTTTCTTTTAAAGGAAAGTCAAATCATGCCCAGCTCCGGGTTCTCCAATGGCTTACATTCACATATACTATAAAATGCAAATTTCTTACCATAGTCTCAAGGTCCTAAATGATCTGGCCTTTGCCATGTTTATGTTCTCACCTCCTGCCACTCTGCAATTAACTCACTTTCAAATCACATGGGTCTTCTCTCCATTTCTTAAACAAATCTTCTGACCACATCAGGACCCTTACACAGTTGTTCAGTTTGATCTTTGTATGGCCTTACTTCTTCATTTGATTCACATCTCTGCTCAAATGTAACTTCTTTAAAAGTAACCTCTTTAAAATTTTAAAGAAGTTACACTGTAACCCTATTTCAAATTGTGATCTTCTCAACACTTCATCTACCTCCCTATATTCCCTTTCCTGTTTTATTTTTCATAGCACTTATTACTATCTAACATACTTTATATTTTTAGTTATTGCAAATATAAGCTCCATAAGGGCAGGACTTTTGTCTGTCTTATTTATTTTTATATCCCTAGCATCTAGAACAATCCTGGATATAAGGTAGACAAATCAGTATTTGTTGAATGAATGACTGAAAGCAAATTTTTCAAGTGATTAGTTAGTCATCAATTTGCAGTTTGAATCAGATTGGGGATAGGCTGGAGAAAGAAAGATCAGTTAGACAGTTACCATGGCAATATAGATTCTAGATAACTTGGGCCTAGATCAGGGTATTAAGAGCAGTAATAAAGAGAAATTATTAAATTTCAAAGAAGGAATGATTAAGATGAAAATAGAGGATTCAGAGATGGCCTATCTATGATAGAATAACACATTCATTAAGTACTTACTGCATAGCTTTTCTAAATTATTTTTTTAAGGAAGCTCCACATCCAGCATGGAGCCCAATGCAGGGTCTGAACTCACGACCCTGAGATCAAGATCTGAGCTGAAATCAAGAGTTGGAGGCTTAACCGACAGAGCCAACCAGGCATCCTAGTATCTACTGCATATCCTGAACTGAGGTGATTTGAGAGAAAAAGAAAGGCAGGATCCCGACCCTTAAATAATTTATAGTCTGACTGACAAGAGAAGACAAATATGAAACTAGAGTACAAAAAGAGGTTATTAAATTCATCCAGTTGCTCATTCTTTTTTTCCCTTCACACTCTATATCCAAGCCATCCATGAATCCTATAGGTTGTACCTTCAAAATACATCCAAAATCTGAGCACTCCTTACTTCTTCCATTACCACTACAATAGTCAAAGTCACTATCATTTTTAGCTTGAGCCACTGCAAAATCATCTTACATGGTTTGCCATTGTCTACTACTACCTTCTTTAATACTTTTTCTTAACAGCTGTCAAAATATTCTTTATAAAGTTGAATAGGATCATATTACTCCCCAGCTTAAAGCCCTCCAAATGCTTCCCAACACACTAACAATAAAATCCAAAATCCTTGTTATGGTTTATTTCCTACCACTTCTTTCTGCCCTGGTTCACTATGCTACACTGGCCTTTTGTCTCCCTCTCTCTTTTTGGAAATCCTGTTCCTTCTTTGAAGACTTTGCACTTGCTATGCCTTCTTAGAAAACTCTTCTCCCAGATCTTTCTATAGCTAACACTTCACTTAGGTGGCCAGCTAAAGTTTACCTCCTCAGATATGTCTTTATGGACCAATGTATTTAAAATAACATCCCCAAATCACACTACATCCTCTATCCTCTTGCTGTGCATTATTCTTCTCAAATCACTATGGGAAATCACATAATTTGCTTATTTATTTTGCCTTTCCCTAGGTTAGGATTTCATCTCTCTTATTAACCGTTATATCCCCAGTACCAAGAACTATACCTGGCATGAAACTTTGTTGAATGAATGGATGTAGAAAAGCATAGATTGTGTGGTGTAAGCTAGAGTAATTGGTATTCAGAAGCCAGAGATGTTGCTAGTACCATATCATAGGTATCCATCCCTGTTCTGCACACAATGTATCAATTAAAGCCATGTTTATTGAATTTGTGGGTGAAAACAATCTGAGAGGAATAATAATTAAAGCATGGATATTAACCAAGATTTCAAAAATCTCAAAAGACTCAAAATTCAAAGTCAGCACGATCCAATTTGAGAGGGCTGAACAGTTAAGTCTTACTTTTAGGTTTACAAAAATCAACTGCACAAGTTAAGGATGGGCAATAAGCACTTAAGGTGGGAAAATTTTATTTATAAAATTTATAACTTCAATATGAGCTAGTATACCATAGCTGTTAAGAAAGATAATTGAGGGGTACCTGGGTGGCTCAGTCGTTAAGCGTCTGCCTTCGGCTCAGGTCATGATCCCAGGGTCCTGGGATCGAGCCCCGCATCAGGCTCCCTGCTCCGCGGGAAGCCTGCTTCTCCCTCTCCCACTCCCCTTGCTTGTGTTTCCTCTCTCGCTGTGTCTCTCTCTGTCAAATAAATAAATAAAATCTTAAAAAAAAGAAAGAAAATGTTAGCATCTAAAGCAAGAAAGTTAAGAGTCCTACAATCCCAGACCCCGATCAGACAAAATCTGCTTTGTTCAGTTGATAGTCTCTTATTAAAAAAAAAAAAAATCATAAATGAACACTACACCAAAAACTAATGATGTACTATATGTTGGCTAACTGAACATAATAAAAAAATCATAAATGGGGGCATCTGGGTGACTCAGTCAGTTAAGCGTCTGACTCTTGATTTCAGCTCAGGTCATGACTTGGGGTCCTGAGATTGGGCTCTGAGTGGGGCTCCACAGTCAGTATGAGTCTGCTTGGGATTCTCTCCCTCTGCCCCTCCCCACCGCTTGTACTCTAAATAAATAAATAACTGAATAACTAACTAACTAAATAAATAAAACCTTTAAAAATTTCATAAATGGCTGTGTCTAGTGAAGAGAAACCAGGAATGATGAAGCATCTTAAAAATATATTATATGAGGGGTGCCTGGGTGGCTCAGTCGTTAAGCGTCTGCCTTCGGCTCAGGTCATGATCCCAGTGTCCTGGGATCGAGCCCCGCATCGGGCTCCCTGCTCAGCAGGAAGCCTGCTTCTCCCTCTCCCCTCCCCCTGCTTGTGTTTCCTCTCTCACTCTGTCTCTCTCTGTCAAATAAATAAATAAAATCTTTAAAAAAAAAAAAAAAAAAATATATATATATATATATATATATATATATTATATGAGGCAAGGCTCCAAGAAGTGAGGATGGTTAGTTTAAATCAGGGAAGATCTGGAGAAAATATAACTACCTTCAAATATTTGAAAGACTACCAGGACAAAGAAAGACAGACTTACTGTGTGGTTCTCAAAAAGGCAAAACCAAAGCTAAAAACGAGAACTGACAGGGAGATAAGTTTCAACTTAACATTCAAACGTTCAAAAATGACAGGGGCTGCTTTGTAAAGTCAAAAGGCCTCAAATCATTAGGAACCTTCAAGCATAATGACTGTCAATCGGGAACAAAGTCTTAACCATGTTGAGTGACTGCTAAAATCCATTCCAACATGGACTTTACTAATCTTTGGATTGTTTCAGATAGGAATTAGTCCAGAATATGCTTTGAAAGTAGAAGAGGGTTTGGTCTTTTAGAATTTGTTTTGGTGGAGCTGAATGGCAGGGACGTTCTAGGTTGGGGCGCCAGTAGTAAAAGACAAAGAATTCACTGCTCTCAGGTTCTTCAGTAGGTAGAATCCAAATTAAAAAACATTTTTGCAGTACATTTTAGGTCAGTGTCAGGCTGCATACACCAAAGAAAGTGCTTTCAACTTTTATTTTTCCTATTTAAACTTTCCCCATTAATAAGTGATTCATTTCCAGTTCATCTTAACCAAGACACCACTTATTAAAATATGTGAAGCCTGCCTATATAAGCCCAAAACATAGCTATTAACAATATGGCTTGCTAGGATTAAAAAAGGTTTTTAAAAACTAACTTCTAAGCTACTGAACATTAGGTTGATTTCCCTGGTAGAGCTGATCTTCACTAACTAGAGGCGCAATGTTTTGTTTGTTGATTATTGAGTCTCTTCTCTTTCACTTTTTTGCTGTCTAACTTTTAGACATTTTGCAGCTTACTGATATCTCCAATCAAATTTGTACACCAAAAATTAATGAGAAAATTAATATTAGGTGTTATCCTTTTAAACGCTCTTGATACAAAGTAAAACAATTTTAAAATGAAAATGCAATTTTAAATTTATACATTTTCAATAGATTTCAATTATCCATGACAGTCTTGTTCTTAGTATTCTGGTTATTTAAAAAGATGCCAGTTGAAGAAATTTTCCTCAGTTTACTGTGGGCCAGGCCAGAGTAAAAGCAAGAAGAAAAATATACTATGGCACAAACCTTTGGTGGAAACCTCCTCAGAATCATTAGCATATCCTCCTCTGCTCTAATGATACTTTTTTTTAAGTTTTTATTTAAATTCCAGTTGGTTAACATACACTGTAATGTTAGTTTTCAGGTGTAAAACTTAGTGATTCAGCACTTACATGCAATACCCTGTGCTCATCACAAGTGCACTCCTTAATCCCTACCACCTTTTTAACCCATTCTCCAACCACCTCCCTTCTGGTAACCATCCGTTTGTTCTCTACAGTTAAGATTCTGCTTCTTGGTTTCCCTCTCTCTTTTTCTCCCCCTATGATCATTTCCTTTATTTTTTAAATTCCACATATGAGTGAAATCATATGGTATTTGTCTTTCTCCGATTGACTTAGTTTGCTTAGCAGAGTACTCTCTAACTCTATCCACGTCATCCTAAATGGCAAGATTTCATTCTTTTTATGGCTGAGTAATATTCCACTGTGTATATATACCACACCTTCTTTTTTTTTTTTTTAATTTTTTTATTGTTATGTTAATCCCCATACCACACCTTCTTTATCCATTCATTGATGAATAGATATTTGGGGTCTTTCCATAATTTGGCTATTGTTGATAATGCTGCTATAAACATCAGGGTGCATGTATTCCTTTGAATTATATTTTTGTATTCTTTGGATAAATACCTAGTAATAATTCTGTAAATAACCTCTGCAGAATACCATATTTCTACCTTGTATTTTAGTTATTAAGGGACTTCATTTTATAGAAAATATATTTAATGAAACTTGTTCATCTAGTAAATTTCAAAAATGAAACTGATTTTAAAGTTGCTCTGTGGTCTTTGAGATGCAAGGCATTACTAATATTCCTGTTTGTTTCTACTTAAACAAGCATGTTTTCCCTGGACCAATAGCATCATCATCTGGAAATCTGTTAGAAATGCAAATCTGAGGGCCCCACTCACAGATTCAGAAACTCTGAGAGCAAAATTCAGGAACCACTGTGTTAGCAAGCCCTCCAGAGAATTCTTGTGTATGATAAAGATTGAGATCCAATATATTAAGTTGTAAGTATAAGAGGGAATGTTAGAGGCAATTTCATTCCACAAACTTTTATTTAGCTCCTATTATGTGCAGCCCCATATAATTTACTAAAACATGACTTTTACCCTCAAAATATTTACAATCTAATACAAGAGTCAAAGACTTAGAGGGAAAATGCAAAATAGTGAGATAGAGATGGAGTGGGGCAGGGATTGTGAGTGGATCCAGGAAAACTAAAGCTATGAGTATAAGTGATTGTTTTTTGTGTAATGGAGTTCTATTTCTCACATGTCAAAAGCTATATTCCTCATATGGCTCCAGATGTTTTTCCCTTTAGTCATGCTGTTGATGCCAGGATAAAGCCAGAGACCAGAGCCTCAGTTATTCTAACTTGGCAGTTGTGCAATGACAAACTGCTAAGAAAAATAAACATTTTGTATACATCCAGGAAAAAGTCCACTTATAAATATCTCTCTTGAGCACATAATAAAATTGATTCTTGTTTTTCTAATTCCATATTGAAATGTATTTGTAGAATTTACCAGATATTTAGGGGACCTACATATTGACATTGATTAACTTCTGGAAGCAGCTTGAACCCTATTTATATATAAAAAAAGAAATAGACCACTTTGTGAAGGTTAAACTGTCTTTTCTCTAAATTTTCAAGTTGTTCTCAGCCACTCAAGGAGTTTAGGGATAACTTTTGCTAATATTACATAGCCATGGATCTTTCCTCCAGAAACATACACACATACATTTCCTATAGATCATCTAAAAACTTGCTGGAATGAGTATACTCTAGGAAATAATTCTTCTGTTATATCTTTAAAATGATCCAAAAAGTTATCTGTTTGGTCATAAGAGTGCTAGTAGTAGTCCAGAGAAATTGTCTGGAGAGGGATTAGTTAGTTATTCAACACTATGAAGTATGGGCCATTCCAGAATGCCTCAAATTATCTTCTTCAAGTTTTCACTACCAATCCACACAAATATATCAACCAGACACCAATAATTTGATCTGAAACCTCATCTATCTTTAGAGGAACTAAAAGATCTGAGGATTTAAAAGGACCAGTAGTCCTCAGGTCAAATCAAGGGAGATACATTGAAAATATCTTTGCCCAAATAAGCAAAATGTATCTGAAGAAGCTCCCAGATACATTCTTTGTATCTGTGTTATCAAAGAAGATAGCAAAAAAACCTAATTATTCTAAACCAGTATTTGGGTTATAGGGAGGATTGGGGGAGGAAAGGCAAAGAAGAGTTGTTAAAATTTCAGAGTCACTTGACAAGTTCTTGAAAAACCACTGAAAAGATTGAAATGGCTATTTTCAAGTTAAATTTAATGAGAAAAACTATCTCATTTTTTACATCATTTTGCTATCACTTTTTATGAATGAGGAAAATAAAGTAAAAAGAAACAAAGTGAATTACCTAACATTGATGTATCAGTAATTTATTAAATGATATACTTCTGATCAAATAGAGTTCTTGATTATTTGAAAGTTACTATTAACAATCGTGTCATTTTAAGGCCTAGATAATGGATGTAAATGGGAGAGCTAAGGTTTGGCAAGGCAAATTAATGGATTCAGGATCTGGACCTAAGTCAAGGTAGAACCAATGATCTAAAACCATGTGAATAGAACAAAGTAGGTGTATATAGAATGTCCACAAGTCAGAAACAGACAGTGAAGCCAAAATTATACCTAGTCAGGGAAAACATAAAAAGACATGTAGCAGGGTGCCTGGGTGGCTCAGTCAGTTAAGTGTCCAACTCTTGATTTCAGCTCAGATCATGATCTCAGAGTTGTGAGATTGAGCCTCACGTTGCCTCTGCACACTGGGTATGGATCCTGCATAGGATTCTCTCTCTCCCTCTCCTTCCGCCCGTCCCCCCCACACAAAAAAGACATTGCAAAAGTCACAGAAGGCAAGATTCTGAACTCAGAGATAAAAGGCTGGGTTACAAAAATCAAGAACTCAGTTAAAGAGAATAAGCATCAGAAAGAAATCAAAGTACTGGAAAAACAGCATTAGGTTCAAATACAAAAGTCAAGATAAAAAGAAAGCAGCCAAAGACCTAACAAGATAAACTTAGGCCAGGCCAGTTTGATTTATTTAACAATCAAAAAAGTGAGTGGTCAGGGGTCAAGGCAAATCAAAAAATGGCAGCCATAGAAGCTTAAAACACAGAGGATGTATAGGTAAAAGGATAAATAAATAAATATATATATAATATTTATAAATATTTTTATAATATATTTATAATATTTATAAATATTTATAAATATAAAATATATTTATATATTTGTTATATATAAATATATATATAACCATCTTTCTTTTTTTTAGTTTTTTAAAGTTTTTTATTTAAATTATACTTAGTGAAGGGAGGAGAAATGATGGTGGAAGGTGAAAGAATAGGGGACCCTCATGTCATTTGGTCCCTTGAAATCAGCTAGATATCTATCAAATCATCCTGAACACCTGTGAATTCAACCTCAGACCTAAGAATAGAATTGCTGCAATCATACAAATAGAAAAGCAACCACTTTTTGCAAGGTAAGATGAGCAAAGAAGTGAATCTAAGAGCATATATCAGAAGATAAACCATCGGGGGAGGGAGCATCCATAAGACAGCTACCAGAAAGTGCTAAAATTGGAACTTTTAGAACTCTAATCCAGTGAGGGACTTCCTTGCCTGAAAGGTGCTCAGATAGCAAAGCAGGGCAGAATCCTAGGTGGGACAATATGGTCTTAAGCTCCCCGGGGTCACAGAAAGAACAGGGGTGCCTGAGTGCAGCAGAGTTCCCAAGCATTGTAGCAGGGAAGCCAGCTACAAACAGCAAGCCCAGGAGTGAGCTCTCAGCTCGGTGTTGCCATATACCATGAACCATGGCATGGCAGGATTGGACAACCATTCTTGGAGCAAGGACCCAGCAAGTGACAGAACCCTGGTGAGCAACCCCCCCCCCACTCTTTCTCCTGGGAGGATTGGTGAGGGTGCACACCAAAGGAGTCTGCAGAGTTTGACACACACAAATATGATTGACTCTTTTCCCTCAGGGTGCACTGAAGAGTGAGGGTCTCCATCCTTCAGCTCTGGGGCTGGAGATGGGGCACCACAATTTTTATTTATTTATTTTTCATCCTCTAAAGTGGCATGAAAAGTCTTCAGGGAACAAAAGCCACATAGAAAAACCCAAGCAGCTTACACTGAGCTCAGCCCTCTGGCAAGGGGCGGTGCAACACTGCCCAGGCAAAGACACCTGAGAATCAGTGCAACAGCCCCCCCTCCCAGAAGACCAGCAGAAATATCAGGCTAATACCAAGTTTATGGATCACGCAAAACTGAAAAACTCCTGCACTAGGGGAAAATTGTACATAGAATGCCAGGTTTTTCCTCATGACTCCTTAGTCTTTCAGTTTAAAGTTTTCTTTTTCTTTTTTTTCAACTAGTTTCTTATTTTATCACTCTTTTTTAAATATTTTTTTAATTTACATTTTACATTTACATTTTATACATATATTCTTCATTTTTGGCTTCCTTTCACTATATTCAATTTGATTTTTGTATATATGTAAGTTTTTTCTTTCTCTACAATTTTGGGAACTAGTGTCTTCTAACAAACAGACCAAAATACACCCAGGACCAAGTGAATCACCCAGTTTTGTCCACCTGTTAGATTATATTCTTTTTTCCGTTTTTTTTTTTTTTTCTTTTTTGGTTTCTGGTCTCTTCAGATTTGTCTAGTATATATTTCTCTGGGGTCATGGTTGATATTTTTGATTTTGTTCTCTTGTTCATCTATTCTTCTCTGGACAAATGACTAGAAAGAGAAACTCACAGCAAAAGGAAGAACCAGAGATAATACTCACTGCCATAGATTAAATTGACATGGATATAAGTAAGATGACACTAGAATTCAGAATAATGATTTTAAAGATACTAGGTGGGCTTGACAAAAGGATAAAAGACACTAAAGAATCCCTTAGTGCAGAAATAAAAGAACTAAAATCTAATCAGGCTGAAATTAAAAATGCTTTAACTGAGATACAGTTTAAATTGGACACTCATACAAATAGGGTAAATGAAGCAGAAGAGAGAGTTAGTGACATGGAAGACAAAATGATGAAAAGAAAGGAAGCTGAGGAAAAGAGGGAAAAACAACTACTGGATAACTAGGGAGGCTTTGAGAAATCAGCGATATCATAAAGTGAAACAATATTAGAATTAATCAGGATCCAGAGGAAGAAGAGAGAGAGGGGCAGAAGGTATATTTGAACAAATCATAGTCGAGAACTTCCCTAATCTGGGGAAGGAAACAGGGAATCAAGTCCAGAAGGCACAAAGAACCCCTCTCAAAATCAATAAAAATCAATCAACACCCCAGCATCTAGTAGTGAAGCATGGCATTCTCAGAAATAAAAAGAAAATCCTGAAAGCAGCACAACACAAGAGGTCCTTAACCTACAAAGGTAGAAATATTAGACTGGCAGCAGACCTATCCACAAAGACCTGGCAGGCCAGAAAGGGCTGGCATGAAATATTCAGGGTACTAAATGAGGAAAACATGCAGCCAAGAATAATTTATCCAGCAAAGCTGACATTCAGAATGGAAGGAGAGATAAAGAGCTTCCAGGACAAACAGAAACTAAAAGAATTTGTCATCACTAAACCAGCACTGAAAGAAATATTAAAGGAGATCCTGTAAGTGAAGAGAAAGCCCAAAAGTAACATAGAGCAGAAAGGAACAGAGAAGATCTACAGAAACAGCAACTTTATAGGTAATACAATAGCACAAAATTCATATCTTTCAATTGTTACTCTGAATGTAAATGGGCTACATGCTCTAATCAAAGACACAGGGTATCAGATTGGAAAAAAAGCATTGACATGCTGTCTAGAAGAGACTCATTTTAGACTTAAAGACACCTCCAGATTGAAATGAGGGGGTGGAGAATAATTTATCATGCTAGTGGACATCAAAAGAAAGCTGGAGTAGCAATTCTGATATCAGACAAATTAGATTTTAAAACAAAGACTGTAGTAAGGGATGAAGAGGAACACTATATCATACTGAAAGAGTCTATCCAACAAGAAGATCTAACAATTATAAATATTTATGCTCCTAACGTGGAGCAGCAAATTATTAAAACCAATTAATAACAAAATTAAAGAAACACATTGATAATAATGCAATAATATTAGGGGACTTTAACACCCCACTCACAGCAATAGATCATCTAAGCAGAAGATCAACAAGGAAACAAGGGCTTTAAATGACACACTGGACCACATGGATTTCACAGATATATACAGAGCATTCCAACCCAAAGCAAAAGAATACACATTCTTCTCAAGTGTACATGGAAGATTCTCCAGAAGAGATCACATCTGGGTCACAAATCAGGTCTCAACTGGTACCAAAACATTGGGATTACTCCCTGCATATTTTCAGACCACAATGCTTTGAAACTTGAACTCAATCACAAGAGAGAATTTGAAGGAACTCAAATACTTGGAGGTTAAAGAGCATCCTATTAAAAAATAAATGGGTCAACCAGGAATTTAAAGAAGAAATAATAAAATTCATGGAAACAAAAGACAATGAAAACACCTGTTCAAAAATTTTGGGATGCAGCAAAGATAGTCCTAAGAGGGAAGTACATAGCAATACAAGCCTTTCTCAAGAAACAAGAAATGTCTCAAATACACAACCTAACTATGCACTTAAAGGAGCTGGAGAGATAACAGCCAATAAAGCCTAATCCAAGCAGGAGATGAGAAATAATAAAGATTAGAGCAGATATCAATGAAATAGAAACCAAAAGAACAGTAGAACAGATCAACAAAACTAGGAGCTAGTTCTTTGAAAGAATTAAGATTGATAAACTCCTACTCAGACTTATCAAAAAGAAAAAAGACCCAATTTAATAAAATCATGAATGAAAGAAGAGAGACCATGAACAACACTGAGGAAATACAAACAATTATAAGAACATATTATGAGCAACTATATGCCAACAAATTAGGCAATTTGGAAGAAATGGATGCATTCCTAGAAACGTATAAATTACCAAAACTGAACCAGGAAGAACTAGAAAGCCTGAACAGACCCATAGCCAGCAAGGAAATTGAAGCAGTAATCAAAAATCTCCCAACAAACAAGAGTCCAGGGCCAGATGGATTCCCAGGGGAATTCTATCAAATATTTAAAGAACTAATACCTACTCTGAAGCTGTTTCAAAAAATAGAAATGGAAGGAAAACTTCCAAACTCATTCTATGAGGCCAGCATTACCTTGATCCCAAACCAGAAAAAGACCCCACCAAAAAGAAGAATTACATACCAATATTCCTGATGAACGTGGATACCAAAATTCTCAATAAGATACTGCCAATAAAATCCAACAATACATTAAAAGGATTATTCACCAGGACCAAGTGGGATTTACTCCTGGGCTGCAAGAGTGGTTCAACACTTGCAAATCAATCTAAGTGATACATCATATTACCAAAGAAAGGACAAGAACCATATGACCTTCTCAATTGATGCAGAAAAAGCATTTGACAAAGTACAGCATTCTTTCTTGATTAAACCTCTCAACAGTGTAGGGATAGAGGGAATATACCTCAACATCATAAAAGCTATCTATGAAAAGCCCATAACAAATATCATTCTCAATGGGGAAAAACAGAGCTTTTACCCTAAGGTCAGGAACACGACAGGGATGCCCACTCTCACCACTGTTGTTCAACATAGTACTAGAAGTCCTAGCCTTAGCAATTAGAAAACAAAAAGAAATAAAAGGCATTCAAATTGGCAAAGAAGAATTCAAACTCTCACTCTTCACAGATGACATGATACTTTATGTGGAACACCTGAAATACTCTACCCCAAAATTCCTAGAACTCATGTAGGAATTTAGCAACATGCCAGGATATAAAAATGAATGCACAGAAATCAGTTGCATTTCTATACACTAACAATGAGACAGAAGAAAGAGAAATTAAGGAAACAATCCTATTTAAAATTGCACCAAACACTATAAGATACCTAGAAATGAACCTAACCAAAGAGGTAAAAGATCTGTACTCTAAAAACTACAGAACACTTCTGAAAGAAATTGAGGAAGAAACAAGAAATGATAAAAACATTCTATGCTCATGGATGGAGTGGAATAACAAATATTGTTAAAATGTCTGTGCTACCCAGATCAAACAACACATTCAATGCAATCCCTATCAAAACACCATTGACATTTTTCACAGAGCTGGAACAAATAATCCTAAAATTTGTATGGAAACAGAAAAAATTCTGAATAGCCAGAGGAATGTTGAAACAGAAACCCAAAGCTAGTGGCATCACAATGCCGGACTTCAAGCTGTATTACAAAGCTATAATTATCAAGACAGTATGTTTCTGGCACAAAAACAGATATAGAGATTAATGGAATGGAATAGAGAACCCAGAAATGGACTCTCAATTCTATGGTCAACTAATCTTCAACAAAACAGGAAAGAATATCTAATGGAAAAACACAGTCTCTTCAAAAAATATTGTTGGGAAAATTGGACAGCCACAGGCAGAAAAATGAAACTGGACCATTTTCTTACACCATATACAAAGATAATCTCAAAATGGATGAAAGACTTAAATGTGAGGCAGGAATCCATCAAAGTCCTAGAGGTGAACACAGACAGCAACTTCTTCGACCTCGGCCACAGCAACTTCTTGCTAAGCATGTCTCCAAAGGCAAGGGAAACAAAAGCAAAAATGAACTATTGACACTTCATCAAGATAAAAACTTTTGCACAGCAGTGGAAAGAGTCAATAAAACTAAAAGGCAACCTATGGAATGGAAGAAGATATTTGCAAATGACATATCAGAAAAAAGATCTATTAAGAACTTCTCAAACTGAACACCTAAAAAACATATAATACAGACAAGGAATGGGCAGAAGACATGAATAGACATTTCTCCAAAGAAGACATACAAATAGCCAACAGACACATGAAAAAATGCTCCAAATCACTTGGCTCCAGCAAAATACAAATCAAAGGCACAATGTGATACCACTTCACACCAGTCAGAATGGCTAACATTAGAAATCAGAAAACAAGAAATGTTGGTGAGGATGCAGAGAAAGGGGAACCCTCTTACACTGCTTGTGCAAATGCAAGCTGGTACATCCACTCTGGAAAACAGTATGGAGGTTCCTCAAGCAGCTAAAAACAGTTACCCTATGACCCAGCAATTGCTCTACTAGGTATTTAAAGCAAAGATACAAATGTAGTGTTCTGAAGGGGAACCTGCATCCCAATATTTATAGCAACAATGTACACAACAGCCAAGCTATGGAAAGAGCCCAGATGTCCACTGATGGATGAATGGATAAAGATGTGGTATATATATACAATGGAATATTACTCAGCCATCAGAAAAGATGAATATCTACCATTTACATCAACGTGGATGGACTGGCGGGTCTTATGCTGACTGTAATAAATCAATCACAGAAAGACAATTATCTTATGGTTTCACTCATATGAAGAATATAAGAAATAGCACAGAGGATTGTAGGGGAGGGGAGGAAAAAACAGAATGAGAAGAAATCAGAGAGGGAGACAAACCATGAGAGACTTTTAACTATGGGAAAAAAACTGAAGGTTGCTGGAGAGGAGGTGGATAGGGGAATGGGGTAATTGTGATGGGCATTAAGAAGGGCACATGATGTGATGAGCACTGGGTGTTATATGCAACTGATGAATTACTGAAATCTATATCTGAAACTAATGATGTTCTATATGTTGGCTAATTGAATTTAAATTTAAAAATTAAATAAATTCCAGTTAGTTAATATACAGTATGATATTGTGATATTAGTGTCAGGTGTACAATATTGTGATTCAACAATTCCATACATCACCCAGTGCTCATCATGGGAAATGCACTCCTTAATCCCCGTTACCTCTTTCACCTATACCTCCACCCACCTAGCCCACCTCGCCTCCACTAACCATCAGTTTCTTCTCTACACATTAAGAGTCTGTTTCTCGATTTCTCACTCTCTTTTTCCCTTTGCTCATTTGTTTTTTTTCTTAAACACTACAGATGAGTGAAATCATATGGTATTTGCTTTTCTCTGACTTATTTCACTTAGCATTATACTCTCTAGCCTCACCCATGTCATTGCAAATGGCATGATTTATTCTTTTGTTATGGCTGAATAATATATATATATATATATATATATATATATATATCCCTTCTATATTCCCATATATATATATATATATATATATATATATATATATGGGAATATATATATATCAGTTCTTTATCCATTCTTCAGTCAATGGACACTTGGGCTGCTTCCATATCTTGGCTATTGTAAATAATGCTGCTGTAATCATAGGGGTGCATGTATCTTTTTGAAGTAGTGTTTTTGTATTCTTTGGTAAATACCCAGTAGTGTTTTTGCTTAATTTTATGATGGGTTCGTTTTTAACTTTTTGAGGAACATCCATAATGTTTTCCACAGTGGTTGCACGATTTTGCATTCCCACCAACAGTTTATGAGGGTTCCCTTTTCTCCACATCTTCACCAACAAGTGTTGTTTTTGTGTTGTTGATTTTAGCAGTTTTGACAGGTATGATGTGATATCTCATTATAGTTTTAATTTGCATTTCCCTGATGGTAAATGATGATGAACATCTTTTCATGTTTATTTTCCATCTTAAATGGAGAGATATTAATGGCAAGGTGGATCCAAATAGAGAGTGTGTCAGCTTTAGACTTGAGCTTTTATAACCCTACTATGGCAGGACTGGGCCCTGGAAGTGTGAGCATGTAACTGAGAACATCTGGTTAGAATGAAGTGTGGGTGGGTGGAAAAGTAGTAGCTTCTGGCATTCAGATTCTGACAATAAAACCCAAAGGAAAGTAAGAAGTGTTTTGGATGTCTTATAAGAGTTTATAGAGTTTCCCAGACAAACAAAGTTAAAGGAGTTCATCTCCATTAAGCCAGCCTTACAAGAAATGTTAAAGACAATTCTTTCATTGGAAAGAAAAAACCGTAATCAGGAGTATGAAAATTATGAAAGGAAAAAGTTCACAGGTAAATATGAACATAATAAAATAGTAGACTAATCACTTAAAAAACCAGTATGGAGGTTAATGTGCAAAAGCAGTAAAGTCAATTATGTCTATAAAAATCTTGGGGCACTGGGGTGGCCCAGTCAGTTGAGCATTATAATTTTGGCTCAGGTCATGATCTCATGGGTCCTGGGATTGGGGTCCTGCATTGGGCTCCATTCTCAGTGGGGAGTCTGCTTGGGTTTCTCTCCCTCTGCCCCTTCCCCTACTCTCTCTCTCTTTCTCCAATACATAAATTATTTAAAAAATCTGTCAAGGGCACCTGGGTAGCTCAGTCAGTTAAGCATCTGCCTTTGGCTCAGGTCATTGTCCTGGTGTCCTGGAATTGAGCTCTGCTTCAGGGTCTCTGCTCTGCAAAGAGTCTGCTTTTCCCTCTCCCTGCTGCCCCACCACCCCGCTCATGCTCTCTCTCGCTGTCTCTCTCTCTGTCTCTCAAATAAATAAATAAAATATTTTTTTAAAAATAAAAAAGTTAAAAAATCAGTTAAGGGATTCACAAAATAAAAGAATGTAAAGACATTATATACACAATACATTAAAGGAACTATAATGAGTTTGAGTTGTGCTGCTATATATCCCATTTTTTCTCAGTTGTTATTATTGATACATGAGAGCCATCTATAGATTTTAAAAATCTAAATTGATGGGTGTTAGCAGTACATTTCTAATTATGATTCAGTAGTTTAGTATGACAAGAACCATTTTTTTTTAAAGATTTTATTTATTTGAGAGAAAGAGTGAGAGACAGAGAACATGAGAGGGAGGAGGGTGAGAGGGAGAAGCAGACTCCCCGCTGAGCAGGGAGCCCGATGCGGGACTCGATCCCAGGACTCCAGGATCATGACCTGAGCTGAAGGCAGTCGCTTAACCAACTGAGCCACCCAGGCGCCCGACAAGAGCCATTTTTTAACATTTAACATGTTCAATTAGCAATCTATCCTAAGGTTATGCATAGTTGGTGCTTATGGCAACTCACCACTGTTTTGTTTTTCATAGCCAAGTCTTTAGTGTTAAGATCTTGTGTAACAATTTCAAAATCACAATTCTTTGTGTCCTTAAAACCTGGAAAATTGGATACATTCAGTGAATGGTAGGTAGCTTCACTGGATCTACCATTTTAATTTCTTTAAGTTTTAAGTATTGATGTAGAGTCTATATCTATTTTCCCTACCCCCAAATGGATTATATCCAAAGTAATTTGATAATGTTAAAAGTAGGCACATGAAATATTCTTCCTGGAAATAGTGGATAAGAAGAGGAATAGGAGAATAATGACAGTGGTATGCTGGAGACTGCTAGCTCTGGAGAGTTAATTGTGTGTTATCTTCCCAACTCTCTCACTTTGGTAGGTTGAAGTCAGCCATGGCGAGGGTAGTAACACAATGAAAATCAGTAAACATTAAAAATCAGAATTCCCCCAACCAGAGAGTCAGTTTAAGCATTTACCAACACACTGAGGATATAAGAAATAAAAATATGAGGACAGATTATAGAGAAGTAGCTTGAAAATAATGGAGGGATTGCTTAACTTACTTTGGTTACTATTGAAATATAAGGTACACCTGAAAAATGAGTTTGGGAGGACTGAAAACAATTCATTGTATTTCTGCCTTACAAATTCACTTTTCTAATTAGAAATAGAATAACTTACTTAACCAGTAGATTGAATACAATTTTGGAATATTGCCATCAAGTGCTAAGTTATTTGGTAATAATGATAATTCACCTTATGCTGTTTTACATCTTTATAAAAAAGAATCAAAAGCATCCTTAAAAAATGCAAAGCCAGGGATAGCAGGTATATCTTTTAAGGAAATCAATTTGTGGTGGGTGATTTGACAGAGGATGTATGTCAAGTGAGTTTCTTTTTCAATATTATTTTATTATGTTAGCATAACAAATACATCATACAATACATCATTAGTTTTTGATGTAGTGTTCCATGATTCATTGTTTTCATATAACACCCAGTGCTCCATGCAGTATGTGCCCTCCTTAATACCCATCACCAAGCTAACCCATCCAAATATCTGTTTATGTCTTCTGCCCATTTCTAGATTGGATTTTTTGTTTTTTGGGTGTTGAGTTTGAGAAGTTCTTTATAGATCTTGGATATCAGCCCTTTGTCTGTAGTGTCATTTGCAAATATTTTCTCCCATTCTGTGGGTTGTCTCTTTGTTTTGTTGACTGTTTCTTTTGCTGTGCAGAAGCTTTTTATCTTCATGAAGTCCCAAAGTTCATTTTTGATTTTGTTTCACTAGCCTTTGGAGATGTATCTTGAAAGAAGTTGCTGTGGCCAATGACAAAGAGGTTACTGCCTATGTTCTCCTCTAGGATTTTGATGGATTCCTGTCTCACATTGAGGTCTTTCATCCATTTTGAGTTTATCTTTGTGTATGCTGTTAGAGAATGGTTGAGTTTCATTCTTCTGCATGTGGCTGTCCAATTTTCGCAGCATTGTTTATTGAAGAGACTGTCTTTTTTCCATTGCATGTTTTTTCTTGCTTTGTCGAAGATTATTTGACCATAGAGTTGAGGGTCCATATCTGGGTTCTCTATTCTGTTCCATTGGTCTATATGTCTGTTTTTGTGCCAGTACCATGCTGTCTTGGTGATTACTGCTTTGTAATATAGCTTGAAATTGGGCAACGTGATGTCCCCAGCTTTGTTTTTCTTTTTCAACATTTCCTTGGCAATTCGGGGTCTTTTCTGATTCCATACAAATTTTAGGATTGTTTGTTCCAGCACTTTGAAAAATGTCATTGGAATTTTGATCGGGATGGCGTTGAAGGTATAGATTGCTCTGGGTAGCATAGACATTGCAACAATGTTTATTCTTCCGATCCATGAGCATGGAATGTTTTTCCATCTTTTTGTGTCTTCAGTTTCTTTCATGAGTGTTCTGTAGTTCCTAGAGTATAGATCCTTTACCTCTCTGGTTAGGTTTATTCCGAAGTATCTTACACTTTTTGGTGCTATTGTAAATGGAATCATTTCTCTAATTTCTCTTTCTACAGTTGCATTGTGAGTGTATAAGAAAGCAACTGATTTCTGTGCATTGGTATTGTATCCTGCCACATTCCTGAATTGCTGTATGAGTTCTAGTAATTTGCAGGTGGAGTCTTTTAGAATCTCTACATAAAGTATCATGTCATCTGAGAAGAGAGAGAGTTTGACTTCTTCTTTGCCAATTTGAATACACTTTATTTCTTTTTGTTGTCTGATTGCTGTTGCTAAAACTTCTAGTACTACGTTGAACAATAGTGGCAAGAGTGGGCATTCTTGACATGCTCCTGATCTTAAGGGACAGGCTCTCAGCTTTTCCCCATTGAGGATGATATTTGCTGTGGGTTATTCATAGATGGATTTTATTAACTTGAGGAATGTTCCCTCTATCCCTATACTCTGAAGAGTTTTAATCAGGAAAGAATGCTGTATTTTGTCAAATGCTTTTTCTGCATCAATTGAGAGGGCCATATGGTTCTTATCCCCCCTCTTATTTAATGTGCTCTATCACATTGATTGATTTGCGAATGTTGAACCACCCTTGCCTCCCGGGGATAAATCCCACTTGGTCGTGGTGGATGATCCCTTTAATGTATTGTTGGATCCTATTAGTTAGGATTTTGTTGAAGATTTTGGAATCCATATTCATCAGGGATATTGGTCTGAAATTCTCCTTTTTGATGGGGTCGTTGCTGGGTTTGGGGATCAGGGTGATGCTGGCCTCATAGAATGAGTCTGGTAGCTTTCCTTCTGTTTCTGTTTTTTGAAACAGCTTCAGGAGAATGGGTATTATTTCTTCTTTGAATGTTTGGTAGAATTCCCCAGGGAATCCATCAGGCCCTGGACTCTTGTTTCTTGGGAGGTTTTTGATCACTGCTTCAATCTCGTTACTGGTTTTTGCCCTATTCAGGTTGTCAATTTCTACCTATTTCAGTCTTAGGAGTTTATAGGTTTCCAGGAAGGCATCCATTTCATCCAGGTTGCTCAGTTTATTGGCATATACTTGTTGATAATAATTTCTAATAATTGTTTCTACTTCCTTGGTGTTAGTCGTGGTCTCTCTCTTTTCATTCATAATTTTATTAATTTGGGTCCTTTCTCTTTTCTTTTGAAAAAGTCTGGCCAGTGGTTTATCAATCTTATTAATTCTTTCAAAGAACCAGCTTCTAATTTCATTGATCTGATCCACCATGTTTCTGGTTTCTAATTCATTGCTCTCTGCTCTAATCTTAATTATTTCTCTTCCAATGCGTGGCTTAGGCATCATTTGTTGCTTTTTCTCTAGTTCTTTAAGGTGTAGAGTTAGTTGGTGAATTCAGGATTTTTCTATTTTTTTGAGTGAGGCTTGGATGGCTATGTATTTCCCCCTTAGGATCGCCTTTGCAGTATCCAATAGGTTTTGGACCCATGTGTTTTTGTTCTCATTGATTTCCATGAATTGATTAAGTTCCTCTTCTTTTTTTTTTTTTTTTTAAGTTCTTCTTTGATTTCCTGGTTGACCCAAACATTCTTGAGCAGAGTGGTCTTTAGCTTCCAAGTGTTTGAATTTCTGCCAAATTTTTTCTTGCGATTGAGTTCCAGTTTTAGAGCATTATGGTCTGAGAATATGCAAGGAAAAATCTCAGTCTTTTGGTATCTGTTGAGACCTGATTTGTGACCCAGTATGTGGTCATTCTGGAGAAAGTTCCATGTGCGCTCGAGAAGAAGGAGTATTCTGTTGTTTTAGGGTGGAATGTTCTGTAAATATCTATGAGGTCCATCTGGTCCAGGGCGTCATTCAGAGCTCTTGTTTCTTTGTTGATTTTCTGCTTAGATGATGTGTCTATTGCTGAGAGTGGAGTATTGAGGTCTCCTACAATTAACATATTGTTATCAATATGACTCTTTATTTCGGTTAACAGTTGGCTTATGTAGATGGCTGTTCCCATGTTGGGGGCGTAGATACTTACAATTTTTAGATCTTCTGGTTGGATAGACCCTTTAAGAATGATATACTGTCCTTCTGTGTCTCTAACTACAGTCTTTAGTTTAATAATCTAATTTGTCTGATATAAGAATTGTTACCCCAGCTTTGTTTTGAGGTCCGTTGGCATGGAAGATGGATCTCCATCCCTTCACTTTCAGTCTGGATGTATCTTTAGGTTCAAAATGAGTCTCTTGTAGACAGCATATGGATGGGTCCTGTCTTTTTATCCAATCTGCAACTCTGTGCCATTTTATGGGAGCACTTAGGCCATTCATGTTCAGAGTGATTATTGAAAGATATGAATTAATTGTCATCATGTTGCCTGTGAAGACATTGTTTTTATAGATTGTCCCTGTAAATTTCTTTTCTATATCACTCTTTGGGTCTTTCTCCTTTTATAAAACCCCCCTTAATATTTCTTGCAGGGCTACCTTAATGGTCATATATTCTTTCAGTTTCTGCCAGTCTTGGAAGCTCTGTATCTCTCCATCCATTCTAAATGACAGCCTTGCCAGATAAAGTATTCTTGGCTGCATGTTCTTCTCGTTTAATACCCTGAATATGTCTTGCCAGGCCTTTCTGTCTTGCCAGGTCTCTGTGGTTAGGTCTGACATTATTCTGATGTTCCTCCCTCTGTAAGTAAGGAATCTCTTCCCCCTAATGGCCCTTAAGATGGTTTCCTTGGTTCTAAGATTTGCAAGTTTCACTATTACATGCCGGGGTGTTAGCCTGTTTTCCTTGATCTTGGGAGGGGTCCTCTCTGCCACTAGGACAAGAATGTTGTTTCATTCCCCAGATCAGGGAAGTTCTCAGCTACGATTTGCTCAAATATATCTTCTAGTCCTCTCTCTCTCTCCACCCCCGCAGGGAATCCAATAATTCTGACATTGGAACGTTTCATGGTGTCACTTATCTTTGATTGTATTTTCATGGATTGTGATTTTTTTTTTTTCCTGGCCTCCTCTTTTCCCCTTTTATCTATTAATTGATCTTCTAGGTCACTAATTCGTTTTTCTGCTTCGCTTACCCTAGCTGTTAGATTAGCTAGATTGGATTGGATCTCATTGATAGCATTTTTAAGTTCTGCCATTTCAGCTTTCATTTCTGCCCTTAGAGACTCTATGTTGCCATTAATTGATTTCTCCATTCTAGCTATTGTCTTCATATCTGCTACCCTGCAGTCTATTTCAGATATCTTGGTTATATCTGAATCCATTTGTAAATCTGTGGCATAAGTCATAGTCTCTGAGTCTTTCCTATTTGGGGGGTTCCTCCTCCTGGTCATTCTGTGGAGGGGTGTTTGAGGGAATACATAGAATCCAAATTATTGACCACAACCCAAGCAAGATGCACCTGTTTTCTAGGGACCCTAGGGTTGCTGGCCTCTTGTTTTCCCAGCCTGTCTTCTGGGGGAGGCGCCTGCCACACTGTTACTCAGGCAACCCTGTTTGGGTAGAGTTGCCCTGCCCCCTGTGGGGGGGGGATGGGCTCAGTGGAAACCAGTTTTGGGGGGCTTTTGTTCTCTGGCGGCTTTCCCTGGCAGCTTTCCTCATCTCTTCTGAGAGTCAGAGCAGAAGAGACCATTTCCAACACTCTGCCTCAGAGCAGAGAGATTGCAGTCTGTTCTTCCGTGAGCTCTCCAGGCCACACTATCTCCCTTTCCGTCTGTGTTGCTATAAACTGCATGGTCTTGGGTTGTGCGCCCCTCGGCAGTGCTCCCAGTCCTTGCCTCCAGGTCAGGGTATGTCTCTGCCCTTTGTGCTTCTAAAACCACCAGCCACCTCCAGTTCGTACATGCGGCCCCACCGCTCTGGGTTTCCATCAGGAGTGCTGCCCTAAAGTCTTTTCCCAGCCGCTACTGGTCTACAAGTATGTACCCAGTCCCCAGCACGGGAGGCTATCACTCACTGGGGGTGTAGGATCCCCATGGCTAGGCTTCCTCCTCCTTCCGTTTATCCTCTGATATCTGCCCACGGAATCATGGCTCCCTGCTTTGTACCGCAAAACCAACCACCTGTGATATTCTGTTTGTAGAGATCCAGATCTATCTTCTTACATCTCAGGCTGATTTTGTGGGTGTTCAGAGTGGTCTGGTAGATATCTAGCTCAATTCCAGGGACCGGTTGGAATATGGTCTCCTACTCATCTGCCATCTTTTCCCCTATCCCTCAAGTGAGTTTTAAATTTAAACTGAGTCTGGCGAGGGTTGCATCAAATGAGTCAGAGTTGCGACTGACAGTCTAAAGCAGGACCTGGAACTCCGTGATCAGAAATGGAGGCAGAAGCTACAGAAACAGAAACAGAAATAATGTGTAGAATATTATAGAACTAAAAGTAATGCATGTCCAAAGTGGGTGTTAAGATTGTGATAGGCCAGAACTCTTACAGAGACACATGGATTAGACCTCTTTGTAAGTCAGTACCTTCTTTTAATAAGGCTATCCTGGATGTTTTGAACAAACTCACCTGGAGATAATGGCCAATACCCTCAAATCTTAAATATAATCTTTACCTAGACAAATATCATCACTGGTATTTTAATACTGTGGAAAATGTTATTCAGTGTAACTTAGAATTACAGGACTGTCAAAGGTCACAAGCATCTCTTCTCTTTCTAAATAAACCTGTTCCTAAGCAAAATTGCAGTAACATTTTTAAACTGTGTGCATCATGAGCAACAAATTATGAAGACTCAACATACATGAGTAATTTAGTGTGGTAATCAAATAAAATGTACAATATTAGGCCTTTTTAACTCACATCTAATCTACATTTACTAATCTCCCACAATATTGAACACTGTACTGGATATATCCCCATATATCATCTTATTTAATCTTTCAGAGAGGAGTAAGTTAATTCTGTTTTACAGATAAGAATATTAAATATGAATAATCATTATCTTACTGATGACAATAAGTAAAAAATTGCAAACATTTCATTGAAATGACCTTAATTAGCATTAGTTTTGTATAGTCAAATAGAAGTTTTAGTGTTTTCTTAACAGCTAGCACTTACAAAAAGCAAAGGCCCCATTTTCCACCTTAGGGTGTACTGTTCCTCTTATTTCATACCACACGTAGTGATTATAATACTTGCCCTTTTACTGAATGATAACCTCATACCAGATACTAAATACTTTATTTTTTTAATGATTTTATTTATTTATTTGACAGAGAGAGACACAGCGAGAGAGGGAACACAAGCATTTGACAAAATACAGCATCCTTTCCTGATTAAAACTCTTCAGAGTATAGGGATAGAGGGAACATTCCTCAAGTTCATAAAATCTATCTATGAAAAACCCACAGCAAATATCATCCTCAATGGGGAAAAGCTTAGATCTTTTCCCTTAAGATCAGGACATGTCAAGGATACGCACTCTCGCCACTATTGTTCAACATAGTACTAGAAGTCGTAGCAACAGCAATCAGACAACAAAAAGAAATAAAAGGTATTCAAATCGGCAAAGAAGAAGTCAAACTCTCTCTCTTCTCAGATGACATGATACTTTATGTAGAAAATCCAAAAGACTCCACCCGCAAATTACTGGAACTCATACAGCACTTCTGGAATGTAGCAGGATACAATACCAATGCACAGAAATCAGTTGCTTTCTTATACACTCACAATGCAACTGTAGAAAGAGAAATTAGAGAAATGATTCCATTTACAATAGCACCAAAAATCGTAAGATACCTCAGAATAAACCTAACCAGAGAGGTAAAGAATCTATACTTTAGGAACTACAGAACACTCATGAAAGAAATTGAAGAAGACACAAAAAAGATGGAAAAACATTCCATGCTCATGGATCGGAAGAATAAACATTGTTGCAATGTCTATGCTACCCAGAGCAATCTATACCTTCAACGCCATCCCGATCAAAATTCCAATGACATTTTTCAAAGTGCTGGAACAAACAATCCTAAAATTTGTATGGAATCAGAAAAGACCCCGAATTGCCAAGGAAATGTTGAAAAAGAAAAACAAAGCTGGGGACATCACGTTGCCCAATTTCAAGCTATATTACAAAGCAGTAATCACCAAGACAGCATGGTACTGGCACAAAAACAGACATATAGACCAATGGAACAGAATAGAGAACCCAGATATGGACCCTCAACTCTATGGTCAAATAATCTTCGACAAAGCAAGAAAAAACATGCAATGGAAAAAAGACAGTCTCTTCAATAAACAATGCTGCGAAAATTGGACAGCCACATGCAGAAGAATGAAACTCAACCATTCTCTAACAGCATACACAAAGATAAACTCAAAATGGATGAAAGACCTCAATGTGAGACAGGAATCCATCAAAATCCTAGAGGAGAACATAGGCAGTAACCTCTTTGTCATTGGCCACAGCAACTTCTTTCAAGATACATCTCCAAAGGCTAGTGAAACAAAATCAAAAATGAACTTTCGGGACTTCATGAAGATAAAAAGCTTCTGCACAGCAAAAGAAACAGTCAGCAAAACAAAGAGGCAACCCACAGAATGGGAAAATATATTTGCAAATGACACTACAGATAAAGGGCTGGTATCCAAGATCTATAAAGAACTTCTCAAACTCAACACCCAAAAAACAAATAATCAAGTCAAAAAATGGGCAGAAGACATGAACAGATACTTCTCAAAAGAAGACATACAAATGGCTTACAGACACATGAAAAAATGTTCAGCATCATTAGCTATCAGGGAAATTCAAATCAAAACCACACTGAGATACCACCTTATACCAGTTAGAATGGCAAAAATTGACAAGGCAAGAAACAACAAATGTTGCAGAGGTTATGGGTAAAGGGGAACCCTCTTATACTGTTGGTGGGAATGCAAGTTAGTATAGCCACTTTGGAAAACAGTGTGGAGGTGTCTCAGAAAATTAAAAATAGAGCTACCCTATGACCCAGCAATTGCACTCTTGGGTATTTACCCCAAAGACACAGATGTAGTGAAAAGAAGGGTCATATGCACCCCAATGTTCCTAGCAGCAATATCCGCAATAGCTAAACTGTGGAAAGAGCCGAGATGCTCTTCAACAGATGAATGGATAAAGAAGATGTGGTCCATATATACAATGGAATATTCCTCAGCCATCAGAAAGGATGAATACCCAACTTTTACATCAACATGGATGGGACTGGAGGAGATTATGCTAAGTGAAATAAGTCAAGCAGAGAAAGTCAATTATCATATGGTTTCACTTATTTGTGGAACATAAGGAATAGCATGGAGGACATAAGGAGAAGGAAGGGAAAAATGAAGGGGGGGAAATCGGAGGGAGAGATGAACCATGAGAGATTATGGACTCTGAGAAACAAACTGAGTGTTTTGGATGGGGGGGGATGGGTTAGCTTGGTTTGGGTATTAAGGAGGGCCCGTACGGCATGGAGCACTGGGTGTTATACAAAAAAAAAAAAAAAAAATGAATCGTGGATCACTACATCAAAAACTAATGATGTATTGTATGATGACTAACATTACATAATAAAATAAAATTAAAAAAAAACATTTGTGTATATATTCCAAATTTTCTTCATCCATTCATCCTTTGATGGACATTTAATTTGTTTCCATGTTTTGGCTATTTTTAATAAAGCTGCAGTGAACATGGGAGTGCAGATATCTCTTTGAGATCCTGATTTTAATACTTTGGGAGATATATATATATATATATATATATATATATATATATATATATATATATATCCAGAAGTGGGGTTCCTGGATCATATGTTAGAAAAACTGGATATGCACTTGCAAATAATTAAATTGGACCCTTATCTCATACCTTACACAAAATCAGCTCAAAATGGATTAAAGAATTAAACTAAGACCTGAAGTTGTAAAAATCCCAGAAGTAAACATAGGGGGAATGCTTTTTGGCATTTGTCTAGGTAATGATTTCTTGGATATAACACTAAAAGCACAAGCAACAATAGCAAAAATAAATAAGTGAGACTAAGTCAAACTAAAAAAAACCTTGCACATCTAAGGAAATAATCAGCAGAGTAAAAAGCCAACCTATGGAATGGGATAAAACATTTATATACCATATATCTGATAAGGTGTTAACATCCAAAATATATAAGTAACTCATATAATTCAGTTTTTAAAAAGAAATAACCTGGTTAAAAATGGGCAAAGGATTTGAAAAGAGACTTCTATAGAGAAGATATGCACATGGCTAACAAGTAAATAAAAAAGATGCTCAATATCATTAATGAGATATCACCTCACACTTGTTAGGATGGCTATTACCAAAAATCCAAAAGATAGCAAGTGTTGGCACGCATTTGGAGAAACTGGAGCCCTTATACACCGTTGGTGGGATTGTAAAACAGTGCAGCCACCATGGAAAACAGTATGGGGGTTCCTTAAAAAATTAAAAATACAATTACTATATGATACAGCCAAAGGTACCTAAGTCTTTAAATGCTTTCAATATACCGAGTTGCAGAGAGAGAATGAATTTGAAAACATTTTAAAATTTGTTCATTAAAGCTCAATAGCCTAGATACTTAATAAAGAATCAGCATTAGCAAATTTATGAATAATTACTCCCCCTTAAAAAGCTCTGTTCTGGGTTAGAGGGTCATGCCTAGGGTTAAATGCCATGACACTCAGAGGTATGGGCCACATCCTCTACCACAAGGACCAGAAGCGAGAATAGGAAAGTATCGGTTCATAATTCAGGGGCTAAACTCCAGTCAAAATTAAATATATACAGGCGCCTGGGTGGCTCAGTCAGTTAAGCGTCTGACTCTTGATTTTGGCTCAGGCCATGATCTCACGGTTATGAGATCAAGCCCTGTGTCTGTCTCTGTGCTCAGCGTGGAGTCTATTTGAGATTCTCTCTGTCCCTCTCCCTCCACCCCTACCCCTGCGTTCTCTCTCTTTCTCTTAAAAAATAATAAATAAAATCTTTTTTAAAAATTAAATGTATAAAGGTATCAAGCATTGAAGATAGAAAAACTGAGTATAATGTTTGAAAGGTTTAACAGAAACGGAAGTTTGATTGTTTCCTGAATTCTGTTCTAGATAGGACTAAAAGGCTTTCTTTCTATCCTGGACTGAAAGCTACATGAGCAAAGACACCCTTTGCAAAGTGTTTAACATTAATTTCCCTAGTACCTTGTACATTGTTTAGCATAGAGTAACCACTTAATAAATATTTGTTGAATAAATGAGTCAATATTTCTCTGATGCTGACCACTTCATTCATTCTTCATTACATTGAGTTATTATGCAAAAAGTTCTGGCTTTCAAAAACCCAATACCTTCAGCTTCATACAGATGTTCCAATGGGGCCCAGACCATAGTGTTCCATCATGTGATTTTTCAGGGTCCCAGAACTTGCTAAGTTATTAGGGTCATGTCTTGTTTTAACAGTCCCTTTAGTGAGATCTAAAACAAATGTCATCCTAATATAAAAACATATGTATGGATTAAATGAAGAAATTTTGGATTTGGACCCCAGCTTTCCATAAACTAACTGTATTCCTCTAAGTAAGCCATATCAACAATGCACATCTCACTCATAAAACAAGGAGATTAAGCTAGAATACCTTTAAATATCTTTTCAGCACAATGTTTGAATCTTGAGGAAGTGATATGTTGTAAGCACAAATAACTTTAAATATTTTTGCTGAATATCAATGATGATAATAGTAGTGACAGTAATTAACATTTACACAGCACTAACTATATGCTAAATGTTTCATATGAATTATTTTGAAGGTTCTTATAATTTTTTAATTTAAATATTTATATTTTGATTCAAAATTAGGGGCTTTAAAAATAATATGTACTTCTTTCCTGATTAACACACGTTCATTTACAATTTACAAAAAAAAAATCACAACGCAAAAAATTGATAAATTTTGTGCAGATCATTCAAGTATGTGTGTATGTGAATTTGTATTTGTATATAACTAAATTTGAATTATATTGAAATTCTATTTTACAATTTCTCACTCAACATAAAATGAACTTTTCTCTACAATATGACTTTTAATTACCGCATATTATTAAATTGTATAGCCTACCATGATTTAATCAATCCCTATTTCTAAATATGTTGGTTGTCTTCAAATATTGTGACATTACAATATTGCAATGAATACCTTTAGGCAAAATTATTTGAATTCATGGATCGAAGATTATGCACATTTTTAACATGTTTAATACAAATTGCCAGATTTCTTTTCAGAAAAATTTTAACAATTTATGATATGACCAGCGGTAGGCCTTTCATTTTACCTTTTTTTGACTCTATTATTATTTTATTTGCCAAACCTTAAAGGAAAAATGGCATATCATTTTATCTTGCCTTTCTTGATTATTGCAATTAAAAAGAATCTTTTGTAAATTTCTTATTTATCTTAGCTCATTTTTTCAAAATCAATAGTCATAATTTAATTGGCTTATAAGAACTCTTTCTTTTGGATATTTATTCTTTACCTGTAGTATATATTGCAAATATTTTTTCCAGTCTATGACTTGCTTCTGTTTCTGGTGTTATTGAATCCATTAATCATCTTTTACTTCTCTGTTTTAATTCCTAGAAATATCTTTACTGTTATAGATCAGATTGTATATTATTTATTTATATCTTCTTTGGTGTTTTATAGTTTAAAAGTTTATATTTAGGTCTTAAATTTATTTAAAATTTATTTTGGTATATGAAGTAAGATAGGAATTAAAATTGTTTTTTCAAATAATTGTCATAACAGTTTTTCTTGAATAATTTGCCCATCTTTTCCCCATACATGGATAAGAATATTCTCTTTAAAATGTACTAAGCTGTGCTTCAAGGAATTAAGAGGGCATAATATGGGAACCCTAAGCTTGCTTTGTCCCTCAAACATAGCTAGATCAACATCAAATCATTTTGAGCAACTAGGAAACAAATCTGAGGATTAACAAAACAGTCTGCACAACTGGAGGGAGAGAATGAGGCAGATGCAAGGTTTGGAGATGTGAATTGGGGGAGAAAAACACCATGGAACCACAGAGGGGACAGAACTCTTTTTGCATAGAAAAGTCAGAGAGAGAGGGAAAAAGGAGAGAGGGCAGTGTGTAGGATTTGTGCAAGAAGTCTTGGTGTGCAGATCCCTGGGTCGCATGGGAAGAGAATGTTCCCTTTCCTGGAGAACATCTGGAAGAGGTTATATTGCCTCTCGAAGGACAAAAGACCTACCAGGTGCCACTGAGTGGCTGTTCGATAGCAGAGGACAGGGGCACATACAGAGGGCAGATAACCTGGTTACAGCTTTTTGCTGTACTTCCCCATAGACTCCAGGCACCTGTACAGTCATGTGGCTGCTTTTCTGGGACAAAGAGTGCCAGGCACAGCACTGCGAGGCTCTCCTGCAGAGGAGGAGCCTACTCCTGTGCCTTGCTGGGCCTTTAAGATTTGGAGTTTTGAATCCCAGCTTCTAGCCAGAGATAAAACACAGGAGAACTGTGGCATCAGGTACGCCGACAGCCCCGGGCACAAACAGGTTGAGGGCAGGGACCTGACAAAAGCCTGGGACACAGGAGGGAAGAATGTTATCTTTTCTGTGAGGGCCTCCTGAACACTGACAGCTATGAGTTCTCCTCCCCAGGGACAAGAGGGGTTTGATACCATCTTTCATCCCACTGAACACCAGCATGGTGGGACTTCAGAAAGAAACACAGCACCTCCAGTGGATTCTGGAGTTGCCCACACCAAACCCCACACCCTGTGCCCAGCAGGGGCATCTTTACTAGGGCAGGTCTGACTGTGAGCCACCACAGCTGGCCTCTCCCATAGAAGACCAACACAGGCCCCCTGCATGTACCAACTTTACTGATCATAGAGTGCTCCAAAGCATCAGCTTCTGTTCTGGTGGAAATAGGATGAGGCTTACTGTTTTATTTATTTTTTAATTTTTTGTGTTTTTTGTAGTTTTAAATTTATTTTTGCATTTTTTGGAGGGAGAATTGGACTTACATTTTTTTGTGCATTTGTTGGTTGGTTTGTTTCCTTTTCTTGTTTTTTGGATTTTTTTTTTTTTTTTCCTTCTTTCTTTCTTTTCCTTTGGAATTGGCTTAAAGTTTTTATTTGTTTGCTTTTTTGTTTCTTTTCAGTTTCTCCATTCTTGGATCAGGTTTTTGTTTTTTTTTTTTTTAAATCATGTTTATCTTAACAATTTAAAGCACACGTACTTAAAGGTCAAACACTCACCACTGCAAGCAAGAACTCTGCAGAGAACTGACCTGTAGGAAAGAGCAACCAAAACACAACAGCAGAGTACACACAGCATACACCAGAAACACTTCCTGAAGCACCAGGTCCTGGACAGTGTATAACCTTTTCTTTTTTTTTTAAGATTTTATTTATTTATTTTTTATTTGTCAGAGAGAGAGCGAGAGCACAAACGGGGGGGGGGGGGGCAGGAGGCAGAGGTAGAAGCAGCCTCCCCACTGAGCAAGGAGCCTGATGTGGGACTCTACCAAAATTGAAATAGGAAGAAATAGAAAATTTTAACAGACCCATAAACAGAAAAGAAGTTGAATCAGTAATGAAATATCTCCCAACAGGGGCACCTGGGTGGCTCAGTTGGTTAAGCATCCAACTCTTGATTTCAGGTCAGGTCATGATCTCAGGGTTGTGAGACTGAGCACCATGCTGAGTTCCATGCTGGGCATGAAGCCTGCTTAAAATTCTCTCTCTCCCTCTGCTCTCTCTGTCTCTGTCTCTCTGTCTGTCTCTCTCTCTCTCACACACACACACACACACACCTCACAACAAACAGTCCAGGGTCGGATGTCTTCCCAGGGGAATTCTACCAAACATTTGAAAAATAATTTTCTTCTCAAGCTATTCCAAAAAAAAATAGAAATGGAAGGAAAACTTCAAGCTCATTCTATGAGGTCAGCATTACTTTGATCCCAAAACCAGACAAAGACCCCAGTAAAAAGGAGAAGTACAGGCCAATATCTCTGATGAACATGAATGCAAAAATTCTCAACAAGATACTAGCTAATTGAATCCAACAGTACCTTAAAATAATTATTCACCATGATCAAGTGGGATATATTCCTGGGCTTCAGGGGTGGTTCAGTATCTGCAAATCAATCAACATGATACACCACATTAAAAAAAAGAAAGGATAAGAACCATATGATCCTCTCAATAGACACAGGAAAAGCATTTGACAAAATACAGCATCCTTTCTTAATAAAAACCCTCAAGAACATGGGGATGGAGGGAACATACCTAAACATCATAAAGGCCATATACAACAGATCCACACCTAATATCATCCTCGCCATTGGGAAAAAATGAGAGCTTTTCTCCTAAGATCAGGAACATGACAGGGATGCCTATTCTCGCCACTGTTGTTCAACATAGTACTGGAAGTCCTAGCGTCCACAATCAGAAAACAAAAAGAAATAAAAGGCATCCAAATTGGCAAGGAAGATGTTAAACTTTCACTCTTTGCAGATGACATGATACTGTGTATTAAACTCAAAAGACTCCACCAAAAAATTGTTAGAACTTGTCCATAAACTCAGCAAAGTCATAAGATATAAAATCAATGTACAGAAATCTGTTGCATTTCTATACATCAATAATGAAGAAGCAAAAAGAGAAATCAAGGAATCGATCCAATTTGTAATTGCACCAAAAACTGTAAGATACCTAGGAATAAACTTAATGAAAGGGGTTAAAGATCTATACTCTAAAAACTGTAGATGTCTTCCCACTTATGAAAGAAATTGAAGAATACACAAAGAAATGGAAAAGCATTCCATGCTCATGGACTGGAAGAACTAACATTGTTAAAATGACTATACCTCCCAGAGCAATCTACACATTTAATGCAATCCCTATCAAAATACCATCAGCATTTTTCACAGACCTAGAACAAATTCTAAACAATTCTAAAATTTGTATGGAACCAGAAAAGACCTCAAATAGCCAAAGTAATGTTGAAAAAGGAAAGCAAAATGGGAAGCATCACAATTCCAGACTTCAAGTTGTATTACAAAACCGTAGTCATCAAGACAATCTGGTACTGGTACAAAAACAGACACATAGATCAATGGAACAGAGGAGAAAACCCTGAAATGGACCCACAACTATACAGTCAATTAATCTTTGACAAAGCAGAAAAGAATATCCAATGGAAAAAAGACAGTTTCTTCAAATAATTGTATTGAGAATACTGGACAGTGACATGCAGAATAATGAAACTGGACCACTTTCTTACACCATACATAAAAATAAATTCAAAATGGATGAAAGACCTAAAACTAAGACAGGAAACCATCAAAATCCTAGAGTAGAATATAGGCAGCAACTTATTTGACTTCAGCCACAGCAACATCTTACTAGACACATCTCTGAAGGCAAGGGAAACAAAAGTAAAGATGAACTATTGGGATATCATCAAGATAAAAAGCATCTGCACAGCAAAGGAAATAATCAGCTAAAGTAAAAAGCAGCCTACGGAATGGGAGAAGATATTTGAAATGACATATCTGACAAAAGGTTAGAATCCAAAGTCTATAAGAACTTATCAAACTCACCACCAAAAAAAATTAATCTAGTTAATAAATGGACAGAAGACATGAAGAGACATTTTTCCAATGAAGACATCCAGATGGCCAACAGACGCATGAAATGATGCTCATCAGGGAATTACAAGTCAAAACCACAATGTGATATCACTTCACACCTCTCAGAATCGCTAAAATTAACCACATAGGAACCAACAGTTGCTGGTAAGGATGCAGGGACAGAAGGATCATTTTGCACTGTTGGTGGGAATGTAAACGGGTGCAGCCACTCTGGAAAACAGTATGGAAGTTCCTCAAAAAGCCAAAAATAGAACTACTTTGACCCAGTAATTGCACTATTAGGTATTTATCCAAAGGATACAAAATAGTGATTTGATGGGGGCACATGCTCCCCAATGTTTATAGTGGCACTAACAACAGTAGCCAAATTATGGGAGGAATTCAAATGTCCATCAGCTGATGAAAGGATAAAGAAGATGTGGGATGTATATATATATATGTATATATATATATACATATATATATATTCAATTGTATATATATACAATTGATAAAGAAGATGTGGTATATATTATTTATATATATACATAGGTATATGTATTTATATATATATATATATATATATATATATATATATATATATATAATTGAATATTACCCACCAAAAAGAATGAAATCTTGCCATTTGCAACAACGTGGGTGGAACTAGAGTGGATTATGGAAGTGAAATAAGTCAGTCAGAGAAAGACAGATACCATATGATTTACTTATATGTGGAATTTAAAAAAAACAGATGAACATATGGAAGGGAAGGTAACATAAAATAAGATAAAAACAGAGAGGGAGGCAAACCATAAGTGACTCTTAACTGTAGAGAACAAACTGAGGGTTGCTGGAGGGGAGGTGGGTAGGGGATTGGCTAAATGGGTGATGGGCATTAAGGGTGGCACTTGTTGGAATGAGCACTGGGCGTTATATGTAAGTGATGAATCACTAAACTCTACTCCTGAAACTGATAATACACTATATCTTAACTAATTTGAATTTAAATTTCAAAAATAAAAATAAAAATAAATTTTAAAAATTAAAAAACAATAAAATCTACTAAGCTGTTTAGAATTTTCCTTGGGTTTTGAAGTTTTCCTTTGGTCTTTTAATAACTCTGTGAAGTGGATATTGCATTCTTATTTTACTAGGCCAGAAGTGAGTTTTAGAGTTGTTAATTGACTTGCTTATAGTGCCAGTTAGTTAATGAGTAACATAGACCAGGTTTGAAACAGAGTCATTTAATTCAGATCCAAATTATTTTGTCTCATCGCTACCAGCAGATAATGAGACATTTCAAACAAGTATTTGGAGAAGACCAAGTTTCAGTCCTTTTTCAGGTTTATAGTTGTAGGTATGGTTTCCACATTTTAATTTGATAGTTTAAATCACAAAAAATGCCTTTTATCATTTTGGACTCGGTAAACACACTAACAAAAGATATATCACTTGATCAATCTTAACATAACAGTCTCAACTTTAAAGGTATATTTTTGACTTCAGAACTTATTTTTGTCAATTTCACCTTTACAGAAAAGTGATAGATACTTATACTGTATATGTAATGAGATGATATGCTATCCACTGGCAAGCTTTCCAATATCTTCTGTGTCACATTTAAGTAAGTCTCTATTTTTGAGAATATGATGCTAGAAAAAAAGGTGTTATTTGATTATATGTTATGTAGCCCAATGCCACCTGAAATTGATCTTAGTCATTTTGTAGTTTTGTATTTTTGAAATATAATGCAAAATTTATCAAAAATTGGATCTTCAAACATTCTGGGGAATGACAATTTTTTTTTTTTTTTCCTAAGATGCCTAGAGCTGGGGTCTGAGAATCATATAGACCTGACTTTGTTGTAATGACTTTTCTAGGCTGGCTCACAATAAGATTGCTATTATCACAGAACTTACTGCTGTGGTCATTGCAAAGCAAAGATCTGTAGAAGAAAATTCGATTTCCAATTCCTCCCTGCCGTCATAGCAGCATGATGCTTTTTTTCTGATGTTGTCACTTGCACATGCAGGTAACTGATTCAGACTTAAACTCCTATATAAAAGACACTGAGGTGTTACTCAGGTTATAACACCTTTCTTTACTAATTCTTTCCCTACCCCTTCAAAAATCATAGAACCATTTTATTACACCCACAACCACCAGCATAACTCTACCAGCAATTTTATTCAACTTAAGCTCCTCAGGGGTTTATATTTCAGCCCTGGACACTTATGAAAATTCAGCTCAGAAGACTGATTCAGAAGTTAGAAGAAAAGTTAGTTTTTAAGTAAAAAGAGAAATTTACATGTAATAACAGTTTGGAGTTAAGCATTCAATTTTATACTTCAGGTGAGATCAATTAAAAGGTAGTTCCAAGAACTGTCCCAGAAACATCTTTCATGAAAGATTTACATACCCACTTTTTATTCACATAACATTCTTTTAACCTTTTATCTAATATCTAGTTCCGTATTAAGAAATACTAACTTACTTTAAGTCTTCAGATTTATTTTTCTCAAGTAAAAAAAAAAAAGTACTAGAGTGTCACAATGCATCAGATGGATTTAACACATATATTCAGCATATTCCATCCTAAAACAGCAGAATGCACATCTTTCTGGGCTACAGTGCTATGAAACTCAAAGTCAACCACAAGAAAAATTCTGGAAAGACTACATATAAATGGAGATTAAACAACATGTTACTAAACAGTGAATGGGTCAACCAGGAAATAAATGAAGAAATGAAACAGTATACAGAAACAAAAGATGAAAACACAATGGTCCAAAACCTTTGGGATGCAACAAAAGTGATTCTAAAAAGAAAATTTTTAGCAATACAGGCCTACCTCAAGAAGGAAGAAAAATCTCAAATAAACAGCCTACCTTACACCTAATGAAGCTAGAAAAAGAAAAACAAACAAAACCTAAAGCACCAGAAGGAAGGAAATAATACAGATTAGAACAGAAGTAAATGATATAGAAATTTAAAAAGCAGTAGAACAGATCAATGAAACCAAGAGGTGGTTCTTTGAAAAAACAGATAAAATTGATAAACCTGTAGTCAGACTCATCAAGAAAAAAAGACTCAAATAAAGAAAATTAAAAATCAGGAAAAATAAAAATAAACAGCACAGAAATATAAAGAATTATAAAAGAATATTATGAAAAACTATATTCCAACAAATTGGGTAACCCAGAAGGAATGGATAAATTCCTAAAACATGTAAAGCACTAAAAATGAAACAAGAAGAAATAGAAAATGTGAAGAGACCAATGACCAAAAACAAATTGAATCAGTAATCAAAAATCTCCCAACAAGCAAATGTCCAGGGCCAGATGACTTCCCAGGGGAATTCTACCAAACATTTAAACAAAAGTCAAATTAAAAAAAAATTTTTTTTAAATAAAGAAGAGTTAATACCTATTCTCAAGCTATGCCAAAAAATAGAAAAGGAAGGAAAATTTCCAAATTCATTCTGTGAAGCCAGCATTACTCTCATACCAAAACCAAAGCCTCCACTAAAAAAGAGAACAACAGACCAATATCTCTGATGAATATACATGCAAAAATCCTCAACAAAATACTAGCAAACTAGATCCAACATCACATTAAAATAATCATTCACCACAATCAAGTGGGATTTATTCCTGGTTTGCAAGTATGGTTCAATATTCACAAATCAATCAATGTAATACATCACATCAATAAGAGAAATGATGAGAAACATGATCATTTCAATAGACACAGAAAGAGCATTTGATAAAATATAATATCCATTCATGATAAAAATCATCAAAAAGTAGGTTTAGAAGAAAAGATAGAAGCATAGTGATTCAAAGGGTCACATGAACCCCAGTGTTTATAGCAGCAACATCCACAATAGCCAAAATATGGAAAGAGCCCAGATGCCCATCAACAGATGAATGGATTGATGTGATTTTATATATAAATATATATATTCATATCTAAAGATATATTTATATATTAATATTTATATATGGAATATTACTCAGCCATCAAAGAATGAAATCTTGCCATTTGCAATGATGTGGATGGAACTAGAGGGTATTATGCTAAGTGAAATAAGTCAGTCAGAGAAAGACAAGTACCATATGATTTCACTCATATGTGGAGTTTAAGAAACAAAACAGACGTGGGGCGCCTGAGTGGCTCAGTCAGTTAAAAGGCTGCCTTCAGCTCAGGTCATGATCCCAGAGTCCTGGGATCAAGCCCCACATTGGGCTCTCTGCTCAGTGGGGAGCCTGCTTCCCCCTCAGTCTCTGCCTCCTGCTCCACCTGCTTGTGCTCTCTCTCTCTCTGTCAAATAAAAAAATAAAATCTTAAAAAAAAAATAACTGATGAACATAGGGGAAGGGAAGGAAAAATAAAATAAGATGAAAAAAGAGAGGGAGGCAAGCCATAAGAGACTCTTAAATGTAGGGAACAAACTGAGGGTTGTTAGATGGGAAGTACGTAGGGGGACGGGGTAACTGGGTGATGGGCATTAAGGAGAGCACTTGCAGTAATGAGTACTGGGTGTTGTATGCAACTGATGGATCACTGAATTCTACCTCTGAAACTAATAATACAGTATATGTTAATTAAATTGAATTTAAATAAAAAATTAAAAACAAACCAAAACAAAAAAATTGCTTTAGATGGAACATACCTTAACATATTAAAAACCATATATGAAAAACCCAAAGCTAACATAATCCTTAATGGTGAAATCTGAGAGTATTTTCCCTCTGGTCAGGACAAAACAAGGTTGTCTACTCTTACCATTTTTATTCAACATAGTACTGGAAGTCCTAGCCAAAGCAATCAGACAACAAAAAGAAATTAAAATCATCTAAATCCATAAGAAAAAAAGTAAAACTTGCACTATTTGTAGATGACATGATACTATATATAGAAAACCTGAACGTCTCCACCAAAAAACTGTTAGAGCTAATAAACAAATTCAGTAAATTTGCAGGCTACAAGATCAATGTGCAGAAATCTGTAGCATTTCTACACACGAAGAGTGAAGCAGCAGAAAGAGATATTAAGAAAACAATCCCATTTACAATTGTACCAAAAACAACAATATATCTGGGAATAAACTTAACCAAACAGGTGAAAGACCTATACTCTGAAAGGTATCAAACACTGATGAAAGAAGTTGAAGATGGCACAAAGAAATGGAAGGACATTCCACGCTCGTGGATTGGAAGTACCTATATTCTTAACATGTATTTACTACCCAAAACAATCTACACATTTAATGCAATCCCTATCAAAATACCAACACCATTTTACACAGAACTAGAACAAACAATCATAAAATTTGTATGACATCACAAAAGGCCCTAAATAGCCAAAAGAAACTTTAAAAAGAAAGGCAAAACTGGAAACATCGCAATTCCATACTTCAAGTTATATGAATAAGCTGTAGTAATCAAAGCAGTATTGTATTGGTACAAAAATAGACCCATGGGTCAAAAGAACAGACTAGAAAACCCAGAGATAAAGCCACAATTATAAGGTCAATTTTTAAAAAAGGTCAATTAATCTTCAGGACAGGGAAGAGAGGGTTAAGATGGTGGAAGAGTAGGGGGACCCTAAGCTTGCCTCCTCCCTCCAACACAGCTAGATAAATATCAAATCATTCTGAACACCGAAGAAACTGATTGGAAGTCTTAGAGAACAAAGCTGCACATCTACAAAGAGAAAAAGTGACCCATGCAAGTTAGGAACTGCAGGAATTTGATTCACAGGAGAAATGAGCAGTGGGAGCCGTGTAGGGGAGGGAGCCCTGGTAGCGGAGGGAGTAGCAAGAGAGAATGAGAGAGACAGAGTGAGAAAAAAATAAAAAGAGTAAAAGCATGTGCAGGGGACTGCACAAGAAAACTGGTCCTTAAAACCACTGACTGGGAAAAAGGAGAGGGTTTCAATACTGTCAGTATTTTATAAACAGTGGAGCACAGAGTCTGAAATTTCAGAGGTCAGTGTCATAGGCAGGATCATACCTGGTGTTGCTCTAGTGGGGAAGCAGGGTGGAGCCCCGAGAGTGGGCACCATGGTCTGAGGATCCCCTGGGTTGCACAGGGAGAAGTGGTTCCCTTGTTTGGAGTACATTTGGTAGAGGTGGTATGGCCTGTCTGGGGACAAAGGACCCTGCAGTCACCATTGAGCTGCCCTGGTCACCAATATAGGAATAAAGATGCTGGCTGAAGACAGCAATCCCTGGCGCCAGCAGTGTGTTGCTATTTGTTGTGAACTCCGAACCACTTCCCAGTCATGTGACTGCTTTCTGAGAGAAGCCAGCTCTGGCCACAGTGCAGCAAGATCATCCCCCAGAAGATCAGTGCAGGGCCACGCCATGGGGGCGGGTCTCTCTGAATTGTGGGGTTTTAAAACACAGCCATATCTGAGATAAACCACAGGAATGTTTCACCACTTGACAGGCAAACAACTTGGTCAAGGACAGGGTGAAGGCGGGGATCTGATGGAAGTCAGGAACACAGGAGGGGTGATTGTTTGCACCTCTGTGAGGGCTTCCTGAAGAGTGGTGGGTACAAATTTCATGCTCCAGAGACAAGAAAGGAGGGCAAAGTTTTTCACCTCTCTTCCACCAGGATTAATCAAATTCAGTGAGCTAAACAGAGTCATCAAGTGGAGAATGGAGATGCTACACCAAGTCCCGCCCCTCTGAACCCTGCAGGTGCATCTCCACTGGGGCAAATACACCTGAGAATCAGAGCAGCAAGCCCCTCCCCCAGAAGACCAGGACAAACTTCTTGCCTGCACCAACTCTACTGATCATAGAGTGCTGCAAAACTTCAGCTCTAGGGGAAACAGTATCTAGTTACCTTTGGGTTTTTGTTCATTTGTTTGCTGTGTGTTTGTTATTTTTTTTTTGTTTTTGTTTAGATACAGAAAGAGCAATTATTTTATTTTACTTATTTTATTATTTTTTTAATTTTTAATTTTTAAATCTTTTTTCTTTCTTTTTTTCTGTCAAGCTTCTCTTAAAAAGCAGACCAAAACAGACCTAGCTTCCTACAGTTTTTAAATTTTAAAATTTTTATTTTATTTTATTTTGCTTTTTTTTTTACTTCCAAAATAAGAAGACAGAGAAATTCACCCCAAAAGAAAGAACAGGAAGAAATGTCAGCCGGGATTTAATCAATACAGATATAAGTAAGATGTCTGAACTAGAATTTAAAACAACAATTATAAGGATACTAACTGGGCTTTAAAAAAAAAGAAGCATAGAAGACACCAGAGAATCTCTTACTGCAGAGATAAAAGAGCTGAAAGGTAGTCAAGCTGATACATGGATTCAGCAAAGTTGTAGGATATAATAACTTACAGAAATCTGTTGGATTTCTATACACCAATAATGAAGCAACAGAAAAAGAAATCAAGGAATTGATCAAATTTGCAATTGTACCAAAACCAATAAGATACCTAGGAATAAACCTAACAAAAGAGGTAAAAGATCTGTACTCTGAAAACTATAGAACACTTATGAAAGAAATTGAAGAGGACACAAAGAAATGAAAACACATTTCATGCTCATGGATTGGAAGAACGAACATTGTTAAAATGTCTATGCTACCCAAAGAAATCTACACATTTAATGCAATCCCTATCAAAATAACACCAGCATTTTTCACAGAGCTAGAACAAACAATCCTAAACTTTCTATGGAACCACGAAAGACCCCAAAGAGACAAAGCAATTCTGAAAAAGAAAAAATGGAGCCATCAAGATTCTGTATTTCAAGCTATATTACAAAGCTGAAGACATCAAGACAGTATGGCCCTGGCACAAAAACAGACACATAGATCAATGAAACAGAATAGAAAACCCAGAAATGGACCCACAACTACATGGTCAACTAATATTTGACAAAGCAGGAATGAATATCCAATGGGAAAAGGGCAGTCTCTTCAACAAATGATGCTGGGAAAACTGGACAGCAACATGCAAAAAAAAAAAAAAAAGAAAGAAAGAAAGAAAGAAACTGGACCACTTTCTTACACCGTACACAACAATAAATTCAAAATGGATTAAAGACCTAAATGTGACACCTGAAACCATAAAAATCCTAGAACAGAACACAGGCAGTAACTTCCTTGGCATTGGCCATAGCAATTTTTATCTAGATTTGTCTCCTGAGGCAAGGGAAACAAAAACAAAAATAAATTATTCTGGCTATATCAAAATAAAAATCTTCTGCACAGTGAAGGAAACAACCAACAAAACTAAAAGGTGACCTACAAAATGGGAGAAGATATTTGCAAATGACATATCTGATAAAGGGTTAGTATCCAAAACATATAAAGAACGTATAAAACTCATCACACCAAAAATTAATAATCCAATTAAAAATGGGCAAAAGAGGGGGGCCTGGGTGGCTCAGTCATTAAGTGTCTGTCTTCGGCTCAGGTCATGAACTCAGGGTCCTGGGATCCAGCCCAGCATTGGGCTCTCTGCTCAGCGGGGAGCCTGCTTCTCCCTCTCCCACTCCCCCTGCTTGTGTTCCCTCTCTCGCTGTGTCTCTCTCTGTCAAATAAATAAATAAAATCTTAAAAAAAAAATGGGCAGAAGACATGAACAGACATTTCTCCAAGAAGACATCCAGATGGCCAACAGACACCTGAAAAGATGTTCATCATCACTTACCATAAGACAAATGGAGTTTGAAACTATAGTGATATATCACCCCATACGTGTCAGAATGGCAAAAATCAACAACATAAGAAACAACAGGTGTTGGTGAGGAAGTGGAGAAGCGGGAACCCTCTTACACTGTTAGTGCGAATGCAAACTGGTGCAGCCATTCTGGAAAAGAGTATGGTGGTTGCTCAAAAAACTGAAAATAGAACTTCCCTGTTATCCAACAATCACACTATTGGGTATATACCCAAAGAATACAAGAACATTAATTGAAAGGGATACTTGTACCCCTATGTTTATAGCAGGATTATTTACAATAGCCGAGATACGAAAGCAGCCCATGTGTCTATCAATTGATGAATGCATAAAGAAGAGTGGTGTACACACACACACACACACACACACACACACACACACACACTGGAATATTATTCAGCCATAAAAAAGAACAAAATCTTGCCATTTTCAGTGACATGGGAGGAGCTAGAGAGTATAATGTTGAGCAAATAAGTCAGCCAGAGAAAGAGAAATATCATATGATTTCACTTATACATGGAATTTAAGAGACAATACAAATGAGCAAAGGTGAAAAAAGAGAGAGACAAATCAAGAAACAGTCTCTTACAAATACCATATGATTTCACTCATATGTGGAATTTAAGAAACCAAACAGGTGAACATGGAGCGGGGAGAGGCAAACCATAAAACACTCTTAACTATAGAGAACTAACTGAGAGTTGCTGGAGAGGAGGTGGACGGGGACATAGGTTAAATGGGTGATGTGTATTAAGGAGGGCACTTGTGATGAGCACTGGGTGTTATATGTAAGTGATGTCACTTAATTCTACTCCTGAAACTAATATTACACTAATGTTAACTAGATGGAATTTAAATACAAGCTTGAAACAAACCAGCAAAGAAATAAAAACAAACAAACAAAAAAAGTCAAACAAAACAAAAAAAAAAGAAAGTTTATTTTTTTAAAGATTTATTTATTTATTTATTTGAGAGAGAGAGAGAGCATGGGGGAAGGGCAGAGGGAGAGGGAGAGAGAGCCCCAAGCAGACTCTGCACTGAGTGCAGAGCCCAACTCAGGGCTCCATCTCATGACCCTGAGATCACAATCTGAGCTGAAACCAAGAGTCAGATGCCTAACCAACTGCACAGTCCAGGCGCCCCAAAATGGTTTCTTAACTATAGAGAATAAACTGGTGATCACCAGAGGGTAGGGATTTGGGAGAATAGGTTAAATAAGTGATGGTAATTAAGGAGTGCACTTGTTGTGATGAGCACTGGGTGATGTAAGGAATTGTTGAACCACTATATTTTATACCTGAAACTAATATAACACTGTATGTTAACTAACTGGAATTAAAATAAAAACTAAAAACAATGAGGGTGTCAAACTTAGGTTCTTTGAATTCCCTACTGGCTCTAACATTCCAGGATCCAAGTAGACATATGATAATAGAAATAGTTTCTATTTCTGGTAATAATTTCATTATTCCATAATTTTTTAAAGATTCTATTTGTCTGAGAGAGAGAGAGAGTGAGCACGAGCAGGTGGAAGGCAGAGGGAGATGCAAACACCCTGCTATGCAGGGAGCCCAACACAGGGTTTGATCCCAGGACCCTAAGATTATGACCTGAGTCGAAGGTAGATGCCCAATTGACTGAGCCACCCAGGTGCCCCCTTCATTATTCCATAATTTAACAAATTCACATAATAAAGATAATGTGGGCTAGGATACAAACCAGGCTTTCACTAATTACTTCAGAAGCATGTGAGGGAAGTGGAGATTGTGAAGCAGAGGGTATGTTTTGCTTTTATATATCTTTGCACTCTATTTTTTTTCATTTATTTCCACAAGCATGAGCTATTATTTGAAAAAAAAATAACATAAAGTAAAGAAACTAAAAGAAAAACAATTCATCCATTCCTTCAAGAAATATTTATCAAGCACTCAGTACTGCCACGCCCTGTACATTAGAACTGTGAACAAGACAGATACGGCTTTTTCTTTCATGGACCTTAAAACAAGGGATCTCTGAAGAAGTATAGAGACATCTGATCTACTCAAGACATGTTTCTTAATTGTGGTCTGGAGATTGCTTGTATAGGAATCACCTACGCACTTGAAAAATTCAGATTCTCAGGTCCCATCATAAACTTATTGAATAAAATATCGGGGTGAGACCAGGAACTCTCAAGTTTTAATAAGCAGCACGGGTGATTCTTCTGCACAATATAGTTTGAGAATTTCTATTCTAGGGCATGGGGTAGTTTTACATTTTGCTCTCTTTGCATATCTGCATTTTCTACAGTTTCTTCAGTGAATATGCAATATTTAAGAAAAAAAACTAGGTTACTTAAGAAAATTTAACCAAATGTATAGTTAGAATACCTGCTAACAGAAATCAGTGTTGTAATCAGGGTGTGAATTTTAAGATAAAAAATCAAAAGTTAGATTTTGAAGGATGGGATACCAATAGATTGGCTGAGAAAATATTCCAAAAATGTAACACAGACTCTGTTAAGAAATACATGGAGATAAGAGTAAACAAAATATGGTCAGAGAATTAATGAAGCCTATCTGCCCAAAGCAGAGAGGTTTTTAGTGAGGAAACTGATGATGTTGAGGAGCAAAAAAGGTAACATATTAAAAAAAAAAAAAAAAAAAGTCTTGTTTATCAAGCCGAGGTGTTTTGATTTGATTCAGGTCAATCAATAAATTTCATTGACCAGGGGTGGATGGAATAATGCAAATCAAGCCTTGGGAAGATTTGTTTGGTAGTGTTATGCAGGCTAAAGAGAGAAGAAGAAAGACTAGAATAAAGGGGATTAGCTATAAGGCTGGTGGAGTAATACAGACCTAAACAACAGTGATGGCTGTAAAACTGTACTAAATAAGGGGTTAAAATAGTAAGTAAAATTTTAAAAAATTGATGCTTATAAAAACCTCTATTCTCCATATTTTTGTATTAATAGACACGGTGTTTTGCTCTTTGATTAGAGGACAGTGCTTTCTGTATTAGGGTAATGGGCTCTTTCAGACATGATGACCCGACTTGCCATGTTTAAGCATTGACTCCTTTGAGCATTTAGTCTATACATTGTAAATTTTAGTAACGAGAAATTTATTCTTTTTAAATGCCAAAGAACAAAACAGCCTTTATACACTTTACTTGCTTATGAGTTATGAGACCCTAAGAGCAGAGCTTTAAGGGGGCATTATCTTATAGATTGAGGGTACAGTAATCTGATCGGAGAAAATCTTCACTGGATTTAGATAATTGTTAAATGTTAGAGCTGAAGGGGACTATGGAGATAATCTAGTCTTACTATCTGACTTTATTAATAAGGAATTTGAAGCCCAGAGAAGTTTAGCAACTAGATCTGCATTTCCAATAAGCCAGGGTCAGAGTCTGAAGCAGAACCCAGAGCTCTGCCTCCTAGTCTTGGTTCTTTCTGCTACACCATGTAGTTTCCTGATATCATTGCCTTATTTTGCTTTTGGCCAACATTTTTGATTGTCACCATCTCTGCCTTTGAAAAAAACCTCATCTGTTAACCTAGTAGTATTACAGGATTTTTTTGCCCCGTTAGTGCCTGCGGTTCTTGGTCCTGCTGCTTCGAAGAATGAAGAGGTAGACCAGACAGAGAGTGGTGGGCAGCAAAGTAAAGTTTACTAAATGAAAGTATAAAGCTCCCAGAGAAGGAGGGACCTTGAAGGGTTGCCATTTTGGTGTTCAAATATAGGGGTTTTAATAAGCTCTTTTGCAGAACTATCTTGAGCCCCCCGAGTATGAGCCCCCCGTGGATGGGCTGCTATGGTGTGCCCATTAGGGCTTTGATCATGCACCTGTCTACCTATCGGGTTATTGTTCACGTGTTGATGGTCTTTTGGGCTGACATGTGGAGACTAACTGCGTCAACTTGTGATAGTGACCGATGTTTTATGGTTGTTTTGTTTCAGGATGTTTTGCAAAAGTCGCTTCTGCAGAGGATGCTAGACAGGATGCTATTGTGGTCTTGTCTAAGTTGTAAAACAGGATGCTAGTGTGGTTTCATCTTAGCTGTCCCGGCTCCCTGCTTTCTTGTTGGGGACCCTGGCCCTGACTACCTAAGGGTCCAATTAACTCCTAACGGTAGGTTCCTTCTCATAAGCTTAGTCAAGTAGTGTCACATTTGCTAATGTTGATCAAAATGTACTAGTCTTCCTGTGAGAAACTTAGACATAAAATTTAAAGTTCTTTGGATCCGTATTTCCAGTTTTAACCTAATACACTTCCCACTCCTCAATTAGATAGCACTTTCAATGCCACATTGGAACTTCAGAGCCTTAACTTTTAAAAAATGGGGAAAAAAGATGCTGGATTTTATGGTTTTGTGCATGTAATATCACACTAGAACCATTTGGGTGTAAAAATTATTCCCATATTTAGATGGTCAAGGACAAATGTACGAGGACTAAGATCATAGGCAAAATTTGAAATATTGTGAATCCAACTATATTTACCCAGAGAACAAAAATGTAAGCTCGTTGTTATAGTACAGCTTGTTTGTTGCCAGCCTTTTCTGTGCTAAAAGAAGAAGCAATGCAGAGGGAGTGGGGGAGGGGATATTCCCTTCCTCCCATGGGACATACATGTAAAATTATAATTGTAATCTCTGGCAAGGAGAAGGTTTCTTTAACACATAAAAAAGACCATCAAGTTTTAACAAAGACAGTGAAAGACACTTTATGGATTTATGATCCGCCAAATCTAAGTCCAAGTTATTAAACAGAGTGTTCACCTTTTAGCACCAGGCATTTCACTCCAAGACCCAGGCCAAATGCCTGGTTGCCTTTCCTATATGCACCCTCACAATAACTGATCACCCCATGGCCAAATAAGGATGGGTCTCTCTGCATATGCAACGGCTGGACTTGCTTGGGGGAAAAAGGTAGTTCCACCTATCTCTCTCTTTCTCTCTCTCTCTTTCTCTCTCTCTCTCTCTCTCACACACACAGCAAAACCTCCAAATAAGAACCGTATCTTGTATTCAGCAATTGAAGTAATTACTGCATTATTTTTACTTTACTTTATCTTGACCTGACAGAGCATTCTTTACTAGTGTAAGAAAGTGATGCAGATGTAGAGGTTCACATAGAAAAGGAAAATAATGTATCCTGGGTATTAGAAAACTCCATCTGAAATCATACTTATGAAACCAGTTCATAGAAGGATACTCCCCAACACATAACTCCTTCTTTTCTTTTCTTTTCTTTCTTTCTTTCTTTCTTTCTTTCTTTCTTTGAGAGAGAGAGAGCACAAGAGGGGGTAGGGTCAGAGGGAGAAGCGGACTCCTGCGGAGTCCGATGCGGGACTCGATCCCAGGAATCCAGGATCATGACTTGAGCCGAAGGCAGTCGCTTAACCAACTGAGCCACCCAGGCGCCTGCCCGCATAACTCCTCCTTAATTACACATTTGCCCTCCTTCCTTTCTACTTTCACTGTGTAATCATTTTCTTTCCTTGACTGACCTTAAACCATGAAGTCCCAGCTGTCCCACTCTTCTCTAGTTTAGCAGATCAGCCCTTCTAAACTGTACTGGTCTGATTGCTAAAATAGCAACTTTTGCCCAGCCCATTAAAATATTTTAGACAAACTGATTCTGCCCTTGTTGACCCACCCATCTAGCAATTGTTATTCTCAGAACAGAGAATTCTGCATTAGATACTTTGTATAAATAGGTGGGCCTGGGTGGCTCAGTCAGTGGAGCATCTGCCTTTGGCTCAGGTCGTGATCCCAGGGTCCTGGGATTGAGTCCCACATCGTTGGGCTCTCTGCTCAGTGGGGAGCCTGCTTCTCTCTCTCCCTCTGCCTGCTGCTCTGCCTGCTTGTGCTCCCTGTCTGTCAAATAAATAAATAAAATCTTTTTTAAAAAAGATACTTTGTATAAATAAGCTCAAGTATTTTGTATCAAATACTATCAGTGTACTAAACAATGTACTGACATTGTGTGCTTTTATGTATGGAAGGAAAGAACATGTGGAAGGGAGTTGTTCAAGGACAATAAAAAAGTTTCCTCTAACCTCAAAGTACTTCCAATCTATTGAGAGGAAAACAAATTAAGCTACCTAGAATTTAAAATAACTTTTTACAAAGAACAAGAAAGTCATAGGAAAATGTCGCTTTAGCTATACTTTGGACCCAACAGATGATAATATCAATTACAACTATTTAACTACTTCCTTTCAGGACAAAGTAGACAAGACTCATAGCATAGTAGTTTTCTTTGAACTTCATTAACCAGTGTCTTCAAACATTTTCTGGATGTTCTGATACCTCTTTTCTGGTAAAGCTCATCTCAATGTTGCAATATATAAGATAAAGTAAAAAAAATCCAGATAACATTGATTTAAAGAAAATTAGTCTGAAGCTTTTTGGTGTTTTTGGTTAAGTGTCAACAAAGGAGATAAGAAAACTTCACCTTAAAAAAATATTTTCCAAGTGCAGGAAACAAACAAGAAAAACCTCATCTGTATTTAACTCCTAATAATTAATTTGGGAGTAAACCAAATTTGCGTCTGGAAAAATGTGTTAAAAATGTGTTACTTGTTACTGAAGGCAAATATTTTTGAGGGAATATATGCTTGGCAACACTAGAAGTTTTACTATCCTCCTTGACCTCTTAAAATACTTAGTCGCCCCATTGCTTTTTATAATCATATCTCCCCTTCTCTCTCTCTAACATAGAAAATTCTTCCATGAAATGCCAATAGTAACCATATCATTGCCAGACACTCTTTGTGCAGCAGGATTCAGCTAACCAAAATGGTAAGTGAGTCCATGCAGCAAACTGAATAGGATCATGACTGCAAGTCAGAAACATTCAAATTCCAACTTTGCCACAAACCAGTTGGACAAATCATATAACTTCCCTGTGCCCCAATCATCTATGAGTTAAATATAGCTGTAGAACTATGTAATCTCTTGGGGCCCTTAAAATTCCCACAATCTATTATTTCTTTTTAAAAATTTTTTAATTTAAATTCAGTTAGCCAATACATAATACATCATTAGTTTTTGATGTAATGTTCAACGATTCATCAGTTATGTAAAACACCCAGTGCTCATCACATCATGTGCCCTCCTTAATGCCTGTCACCCGGTTACCCCATCCCCCCACCCATCTCCCTTTCTGCAACCCTCAGACAATCTATGGTTTTAATTTAAAAGATTTAGTCAATAGGCACTGAAATCCCAGTAATGTTTCACAATCATATACCTTATCTTATTTGATACTCATAAAAACCCAGAGGTAAGGGAATGTTATCACTCCCACTTAAAATATGAACATATGTATTATAATCACAATGTTTAAGGGCCTTTTAACTAAGCCCACACAGTAAGTGGTAGAATAGTTATTCAAAGCCAAATTTTTTGGACCTTGATTGTTCCCACAACACCATACAGTTAGCAGCTTCCTCATATGGTATTTCTCCCAAAAGGCAGATAAATCAATTTACCTTATTGTTATTAACTATAGTCACCATGTTTTACATTACATTCCCATTGAGTAAGGAAAGGGTTAAGGTATAGGCAGGGAGAGATAGGAGGCCCCTGACTCCCCTGACTAGGCTCACACAGGGGTCTACATGACGGGGCTCACAGAAATCCCAGATGTGGAGAAATGCTGAAGCCTGCAAAACCAGAGACAAGGGAACATAAGGAATCCACCTTGTTTGTCTACAACATTTATGTTGTAGTCGAGATATTTTCATAATAGTTACAAATTGACCACTGAAAGTTATCAAGTTCCCTGGTCAGTTTTCTATAAAAGACCCACCATAAAGGCCCTCAGTGGCAACCCGTTCATGACCCCTCTCACTCTAGAGAGCTTTTTTCTTTCCTTTCTGTTCTCACCTTCACTTAATAAACTTTCACTTCACCTTTTTGTGTCAGGAAGATTCATTCTTCAACTCTGTGAGATAAAAACACTGCAACCCCATGACTTATTTTATAACTGAAAGTTTGTACCTTTTAAACCCTTCAACCATTTTGACCACCCAAATCCCCCACCTCTGGTAACCACCAATTGTTCTCAGTATTTTTGAACTTCATTGTGGTTTTTTTTGAATCCACATATAAGTGAGGTCATACAGTATGTCTCCTTCTCTGTCTAACTTATTTCACTCAGCATAATGCCCCCAAGGCCTATCCATGTTGTAGCAAATAACAAGATTTCATTCTTTTTTATGTCTGAGTAGTGTTCCATTGTGTGTGTGTGTATTCATATACACTACAATTTTTATCCATTCATTCATCAATAAGTAATCGTTTCCTGTATCTTGACTATTGCAAATAATGCTGCAATGAATATGGGGGTGCATGTGTCTGAATTATTGTTTTTGTTTTCCTTGAATACCAAAAAGTGGAATGGCTGGATCATATGGTAATTCTATTTTTAATATTTTGAGGAACTTACCATACTGTTTATCCACAGGGGCTACAACAATTTACATTCCCACCAACAGTACACAAGGGTTCTCTTTTCTCCATATCCTTTTTTATTTTAAGATTTATTTATTTATTTGACAGAGAGGGACACAGAGAGAGAGGGAACACAAGCAGGGGAAGTGGGAGAGGGAGAAGCAGGCTTCCTGCTGAGCAGAGAGCCTGATGGGGCAGGAAGCTCCTTGTGTACCTGAGAGGGACATAGCTAGCTGAGATAAAACTGAATCTCATGGAGTTTGGGCTTGTGAAGAAAAGATAACATAAATTATCTATGTCTTAGATGCTAACCTGGATAAATGAAGAACCACCTGGATATCACCTTCTATTACTGATACCTACATACTACATAACCCCTAACCCAACCCTGACACTCAGATTCAACCCTGGAAGATGAGGAAACAGTTGGTGGAATGAGGGCTCATGGTAAAAATTAAGTTCTGTCATATAAAAATAAATTTTATTTCATATGCACTTGTGTTTTTGCATTGAAATCTGTACTCTGTACACACTGAATACACATTATCCATTATTTTGTGTGATTATTTGATTAATGTCCATTTACTCCACAAGATTATATAATTGGTGTGAATTGAGACTGTCTTTGTTCTTGTTCACTAATATATCCGCCACACCTAGCAGTTCATGATACATAGTAGGAAATATGTTTATTTTCTAAGAGGATGATTAGTCCAAAGTTAAATTGATAAATGGTTTGTAAAAAAGAAACCCACTGTATTAGTTTCCTAGGACTTCTAAACAAAGTACCACAACTTGGGTGTCTTGTTCCAACAGCAATTTATTGTCTCACAGTTCAGAAAGCTAGAAGTCTGAAATCAATGTGTCAGTAGGGCCATGCTCCCTCTGAAATCTATAAGAAAATCTTTCCTTGCCTCTTCTTTTTTTTTTTTTTTTTAAAGATTTTATTTATTTATTTGACAGAGAGAGACACAGCGAGAGAGGGAACACAAGCAGGGGGAGTGGGAGAGGGAGAAGCAGGCTTCCCGCGGAGCAGGGAGCCCGATGCGGGGCTCGATCCCAGGACCCTGGGATCATGACCTGAGCCGAAGGCAGACGCTTAACGACTGAGCCACCCGGGCGCCCCATCCTTGCCTCTTCTTAACTTCTGGTGGTTTGCTGGCAATCTTTGGTATTTTTTGGCTTAAAGCTGCATAACTCCAATTTCTACCTTTGTCATCATATGATGTTCTCTGTACATATCTTTGTGTCTTGATATGGTTATCTTCTTATAAAAATATCAGTCATATTGGATTAAGGGCCCACTCTACTCCAGTATGAACTCATCTTAACTAATTACATCTATAATGACACTATTTCTGAAAGAGAGACTTATAAATTCAAAAACACTTGGGATTCAGACTTCAACATACCTTTTTTTTTTTTTTTTTTTTTTGGAGGGGGAAGACACAACTCAACACAAAATACCTATATTCCTCAAATATTTCAATGGTGATATTAAGTACCAGGCTGTGTGTTTGCTGTTGTATATTCGTTATATCAATCATTCAATCCTCACAGAAAATATTATTCCCATTTTACAGAAAAGAAAATGGAGGTTCAGTAAAGTTAACTCACTTATTTAAGGTCATTTAGCTAATTAGTAGTGAGTTTGGTTGTGTCTCACTCCACATAGCATGCTCTCTCAGAAATCTAAAGACAATAAAGTGTATTTTTGTGTTTTCCCCACCTATGAACAAATATATGAAAATAAAGCTTTACTCAGTGTTTGTATACACATTTTTACTTTATTTGTGCATCACTGATGGAAAATATGTTATATATACTACATGATAGGTAATTAAAATAATAATGGTACTCTTACATCTGTTAAGAACTCAAGTTTTGAAAGCATTTCCATGTAAATTTGTAAATTTTCTAAGTTAATGTGACCATAAACTTGCAGTCCACTAATACTCTGAAAGAAATAATACAAAGTGGATCAATTCACCCAGCCAAATAAGACAATATGTTGATCATGGAAATCAGTGCAGGATATCTCTTTCTAGTCTCAATATCTCTGATTAAACAGAAAGGCTTTTTTTCCCCCTTAAGAATGATTTATGGCTCTTACTTCTAGTATTTTATCCCATTTGTAAGTATGTTGTCTACTTGGTGTAAGGTTAAACTATACATTACAAAACTCAGAACTGCCTGGGGGTGGAAATGGGGCCATATTACTTAAGCACTTAATGGTTGATTTTGTGATATCTGTACATCCTTGGGGAGTGAAGCATTTTAGGATTTACTATAATAAATAAAGAAGCAGATGTTAGTTTATAGGGGAAAAATCAATATTGAGAATAATCCCAGAAGACATTTGTAACAACGAGCTCTTCATCTACTGTATAAAATTGTAACTCCCACTGGTTTTATTCTATTGAATATTCTATGAACAAGAGTCATAGCAAAATGTGCTAAGAAAATTTTCAAGAGTTCTGATATTCTTAACAGACGTGGTGTCTGAACAAATTGCTGGGTATCCTATGCTTATCTTCTATGCCTTCTATCTGAAATAAAACATCTTCCTTCTATAAGGACCCAGTACCCTTGTACTGTCTCCTTGCATTCATCCAGATCTGTTCTGCCTAAATGATGTTCTGAGCTTCTCCTTTGACTCTCCTCATTATAAAATTCTCTGAATCTTTTATAATCCAAACAATTAGACAGAGTAGAGATGACTGATAATATGTTATTCCACATAGGAAGATTGATATATCAATTAAAAATGCACTCTGTTGAATGATATATTTGATAAGGGGTTAATATCCAAAATATATAAAACTTATACACCTCAACACCAAAAAACCAAACAATATGATTTAAAAATGGGCAGGGCACCTGGGTGGCTCAGTTGGTTAAGTATCTGCCTTCGGCTCAGGTCATGATCCCAGGGTCCTGGGATTGAGTCTCACCTTGGGTTCCCTGCTCAGCGGGGAGCCTGCTTCTCCCTCTCCCCCTCCCCCTGCTTCCTCTCTCTCTCTCTCTCTGTCAAATAAATAAATAAAAATCTTTTTAAAAACTAAAAAAATAAAAATGGACAGAAGATCTGAATAAGCTTTTTTTTCCAAAGAAAGCATACAGATGACCAACAGACACATGATAAGATGCTCTACATCCCTAATCATCAGGGATATGCAAATTAAAACCACAATGAGATATCACCTTACACCTGTCAGAATGGCTAAAGTCAAAAAGAAAAGAAACAAGTGTTGGCAAGGATGTGGAGAAAAAGGAACACTTGTGCACTGTTGGTGGAAATGTAAATGGTACAGCCACTGTGGAAAACAGTATGGAGGTTCTTCAAAAAGTTAAAAATAAAAATACTATATGATCCAATAATTCCACTACTCACTATTTATCCAAAGAAAACAAAAGCACTAATTTAAAAAGATATATGCATCCCTATGTTTATTGCAACATTACTTACAGTAGCCAAGACATGGAAGCAACCCAAGTGTACATCAATAGACAAATGGATATGGAAGATGTGATAAATATATATATATATATGATATATATATACGATATATATATATATATATATATATATATCGTATATATATATATCATTTAGCCATAAAAAATAATGAAATCTTGCCATTGGCAACAACATGGTGTACATATAGGGTATATGCTAAGTGAAATTAGTAAGACTGAGAAAGACAAATACCATATGATTTCACTCATGTGGAATCTAAAAACCAAAACAAATAAACAACAAGCAGAATCAGACATGTAAATACAGACAACAAGCTGATGGCTACCAGAGGGAAGGGGAGTGGAGATGGGCAGAACAAAGGAAGGAAAATGGGAGATATGGGCTTCTAGTTATGGAATGAATAAGTCATGGTAATAAAAGACAAAGCATCAGGAATATAGTTAATGATATTGTAATAGTGTTGTACAGTGACAGATGGTAAGTATAGCATAACCTATAGAGAAGTTGAATCACATTGTGTGTCAACTATACTCAAATAGAATAAAAATTTTAAAATGTACTCTGCTATAAATAAAAAAAAACTTTCCATAAAAGCGTAAAGAGGTAAGCTTGGGGTCAGCAGTCTAAGGTTATTACTACGATGCCATCAAAAACCTGGATTCTTTCCAATTTTCTAATTACCATTCTTAGCAATATAGCCTTTTGCTCTCATGCTGGTTGCCTCATGATTTTGAGATAACTACTGTATCTCTGGGTCTCACGATTGAAACGTTGGCACAAAAAAAGGGGAGTGTGAAGGGGCAAAATGGTGTAGGACTTTGCCTTAGCTGGGTTTCACCTTTCAAATCAGGAAGGTATGCCCTTTCCAGAGACTTCCTCATACATTTCATTGATCAGAGTTATGTCTCATGGGTACTCCTAATTATTTAATGCAGCGACAGGGAAATTGGGAAATGAGAGTTGTTTTTAGCTGGCACATTCCCACCATGGACAAAATAAGGCTTCTGTTAGTAAGGAAAAAGGAAGAGATGTCACAGGGATATGATAAGCAAGCAAAAGCAACATCTGCCTAATAGGTATTTTGACAGTACATGAGAAAGAAGGATGGAAGGAAAGAGGGAAGGAAGGAATGAAGTAAAAAAAGAAAGAAGACAGGAAAGACACCAGTGAAAAGACCACGGGAGAGATATTTTGGAGAATAAGAGGCCTTTTTTGAGACCATTCAATATCCATATAGATAGAAGCCTACTTCATCAATATAATAAGAGATATCAGTTACAGAATGCCTACTTTATGCTATGCATTAAATGTATTTTATTTTCACAATAACTCTATAAGAGTGCAGTCTAACTGTGATACCATATAAGAAGTGCTAAAAATAAGACATATTTGCAATGGAAACACAGAAGACTAATGTATATATTTCAGATCTGAGCCTTATAGAAGTTGAGATTGTATCTGTCTTCAAGATTCTTATATTGGTAGTATAAAAGAATATGGTATGGTAGAAAGGGAAGATGACAAATCTAGGTTTTTACTGTAATCCAATAAAAATGTATGCATGAATTTATACTAGGCCTGTATGCTATTGTTGTTTTTGAAACTTTATATCATGTCTACCCACTGCAGGCAAATGTGGCCTGATTTTTTAGCAGTCTTGGAAGTACACTAACATGATTTGTCTTGACAGAATTGCTCATTCTGGGGTATCTGTCAATAACAATCCCACAAGAACTAAATTTCTTTCTCAATTTTTAAAATCATTTATTTTACTGTGGCTTTTTGTTTATTTGGCCAGTTGGGGAGTTTTTGTTTGTTTGTTTGTTTTGTTTTGTTTGCATTTTACCCAGGTCAGATAAGGTAGCCATCACTTTATCTTAATTGCAACCACTGCTATTGGTTATCTTTCACAAGATATTTTTTTTGCAAAGACTGCAAGGGGATGTTTTGTGTGCCTTTCTGAACAACTTACAGCGGATTGAGAAGTTTCCTAATGCATTTGAAATGTTTGTTTTTTATTTTTTAATTTTTTATTATTTTAAAAATTGTTATTTAAATTCAATTTAATTAACATATACTGTATTATTAGTTTTAGAGGTAGAATTTAGTGATTCATTAGTTGCAAATAACACCCAGTGCTCATTACATAAGGTGCCCTCTTTAATGCCTATCACCCATTTGTACCTTCCCCACCCCCCACTCCCCTCCAGCAACCCTCAGTTTGTTTACTAGAGTTCAGTGTCTCTTATGGTTTGCCTTCCTCTCAATTTTCATCTTATTTTATTTTTTCTTCTCTTCCCCTATGCTCATCTGTTTTGTTTCGTAAATTCCACATGTGAGTGAGATCATATGGTATTTGTCTTTTTATTTTTTAATTTTTTTAAGATTTTATTTATTTATTTGAGAGAGAGAGAGAGAGCACAAGCAGGGGGAGCAGCAGACAGAGGGAGAGGGAGAAGCAGGCTCCCCGCTGAACAGGGAGTCCCACATCCCAGGACCCCGGGATCACGACCTGAGCTGAAAGTAGCCGCTTAACTGGCTGAGCCACCCAAGCACCCGGTATTTGTCTTTTTAAAGAGCACCAGGTGGCACAGTTAGTTAAGTGTGGGATTCTTGGTTTCAGCTCAGATGATGATCTCATGGGTCCTGAGATCAAGCCCCACGTCAAGCTCCATGCTCAGGGGGGAGTCTGCTTGAAGATTCTCTCCCTCTTCCCCTCCGCCCTTTCTCTCTCTCTCAAATAAATACATACATACATACATACATACATAAATCTTTTTTAAAAAGAGCACCAGGTGTTCAGTGCTACATACAAGACTGCCATTGTGAAAAATATGAAGGAATGAATTGAATATTTGGGCACTCTCTTAATATGGTCTTAACAAAAGAGAGATTTCTCAGTGTCTCAGATATACTTATTCAGTGTTGGATGATTGGTCTTTATTAAAAAAAAAAAAGAAAGAAAGAAAGAAAGAAAAGAAAAAAAGTAGGCTTTCACTAACAGCTAACAAAATGTAAACTTACCCACCTTGAATACTGAAAAAGATTTGGAAGTCTGGTACTGTAGACAGATAATCCAGAATTAAGGTAATTCATACTCATATAGCTATTACAAGTGTGCTTGTGTGCTTTCCTCTCTACATCAGACATTTAAACATCTCAGTTTTTAGGTCTATTTTTGTTGTATTTGGTTTTTTTAAAAAAATTAGTTTGTAATTCAGGTAACCAGATATTGTCTCAACAGTGGAAGCTAGCATAGCTGCCAATGTTATTTTGACTTTTCAACAGTGGAAATTTTCTACTGCTTTTAGGCCAGAAATAAATATATAGTAGTTAAACACATATCTGGTTCACTTCTATTTTCTAGATCAATCTGGTATCCATAGTTGATGAAATTGTTGTGAGCCATCATTTCCTTGGGATTTAATTAAGACTATAAATTCCTAAACCCATGAATCTCATCATCTGTACGTTCTAGACTACATATACTGTGACACTATGAACCTTATCCTCTCAGGTGTCTAGGCAACATGTGTATTTGGTCTGATTGTACTGCAGAAAACAGGCTCCTTATAATTCTGTCCCGGATCCTGGCTCTGGCTCTAATTCTAATCAGCTCCTGAAATGACTTATTCATCCTGCAACCATAGCTACACTTAGTCACTGACCCTGAGACTTATGAAGTCTCTAAAAGGTACAAAATTAAGGCATGAAGCTGACTATTGAGTCTGGTCTGATTTCCAGAGAGTTTTTAAGGAAGTACACAATGCCCATTCATCACAGAAACTCGATGTAGGTTTACAGCAGCTCATGTTCTATGGGCTTAAAGGATCAGGCAAAACAGAATTAATCAGGATTGAGTATCAACAATGTTGCTTCTAAACTGTTTATTCCACCTCCAGGAATTGGTTTCAGTCTCAGTTTAAGCAACACAATATGATTCCCTTCATTCTCAAATACAATGCAGGTTAACTCCATATATCCAAACAAATAGAAGTTATATCACACAAGCAACTTTCAAAAGGACTACCTTATTTTTAAATAGACAATGTGTATGCAATATGAATTGCTATAACAGCAAACTCTTTTATGGTCTTATCATAACTGATCCTTTTTTAACAATTTTTTCTAAGTACAAAAGTAAATATATATCAAATGCAGAAAATTGTTAAAACAGTAAAGAGTACAAGGACCAAAACATTATATGTAATACTACCACCCGGAGATAATCATTGTTAACATTTTTGCATATATATATACATATATATACATATATATATCTTTAGTTACATTCATAACTACATTTTTTAAACTGCCTTTTTTTTAAAAATTTTATTATGTTATGTTAGTCACCATACAATACATCATTAGTTTTTGATGTACTGATCCACGATCCACTGTTTTCGTATAACACCCAGTGCTCCATGCAGTACATGCCCTCCTTAATACCCATCACCGGGCTAACCGATCCCCCCTCCCCCCTCCCCTCTAAAACCCTATTTGTTTCTCAGGTCCATAGTCTCTCATGTTTCATCTCTCCCTCCAATTCCCCGCCCCCACCATTTTTCCCTTCCTTCTCCTAATGCCCTCCATGTTATTCCTTATGTTCCACAAATAAGGGAAACCATATGATAATTGACTTTCTCTGCTTGAATTATTTCACTTAGCATAATCTCCTCCAGTCCCATCCATGTTGATGTAAAAGTTGGGTATTCATCCTTTCTGATGGCTGAGTAATATTCCATTGTGTATATGGCCCGCATCTTCTTTATCCATTCATCTGTTGAAGGGCATCTCGGCTCTTTCCACAGTTTGGCTATTGCAGATACTGCTGCTATGAACATTGGGGTGCATATGGCCCTTCTTTTCACTACATCTGTGTCTTTGGGGTAAATATCCAGGAGTGCAATTGCTGGGTCATAGGGTAGCTCTATTTTTAAATTTTTGAGGCACCTCCACACTGTTTTCCAAAGTGGCTGTACCAACTTGCATTCCCACCAACAGTGTAACAGGGTTCCCCTTTCTCCACAACCTCTCCAACATTTGTTGTTTCTTTCCCTGTCCATTTTTGCCATTCTAACTGGTGTAAGGTGGTATCTCAGTGTGGTTTTGATTTGGATTTCCCTCATGGCTAATGATGATGACATTTTTTCATGCGTCTGTTAGCCATTTGTATGTCTTCTTCAGAGAAGTGTCTTTTCATAACTTCTGCCCACTTTTTGACTTGATTATTTGTTTTTTGGGTGTTGAGTTTGAGAAGATCTTTATAGATCTTGGATACCAGCCCTTTATCTGTAGTGTCATTTGCAAATATCTTCTCCCATTCTGTGGGTTGCCTCTCTGTTTTGTTGACTGTTTCCTTTGCTGTACAGAAGCCTTTTATCTTGATGAAGTCCCAAAAGTTCATTTTTGCTTTTGTTTCACTAGCTTTTGGAGATGTATCTTGAAAGAAGTTGCTGTGGGCGATGTCAAAGAGGTTACTGCCTATGTTCTCCTCTAGGATTTTGATGGATTCCTGTCTCACATGGAGGTCTTTCATCCACTTTGAGTTTATCTTTGTGAATGGTGTTAGAGAATGGTCGGGTTTCATTCTTCTGCATGTGGCTGTCCAATTTTCCCAGCACCATTTATTGAAGAGACTGTCTTTTTTCCATTGCATGTTTTTTCCTGCTTTGTCAAAGACTATTTGACCATAGAGTTGAGGGTCCATATCTGCGTTCTCTATTCTGTTCCATTGGTCTATATGTCTGTTTTTGTGCCAATACCATGCTGTCTTGGTGATCACAGCTTGTAATATAGCTTGAAATCAGGCAACATGATGTCCCCAGCTTTGTTTTTCTTTTTCAACATGTCCTTGGCGATTCGGGGTCTTTTCTGATTCCATACAAATTTTAGGATTGTTTGTTCCAGCACTTTGAAAAATGTCATTGGAATTTTGATCGGGATGGCATTGAAGGTATAGATTGCTCTGGGTAGCATAGACATTTTAACAATGTTTATTCTTCCGATCCATGAGCATGGAATATTTTTCCATCTTTTTGTGTTTTCTTCAATTTCTTTCATGAGTGTTTTGTAGTTCCTAGAGTATAGATCCTTTACCTCTTTGGTTAGGTTTATTCCAAGGTATCTTATGGTTTTTGGTGCTATTGTAAATGGAATCATTTCTCTAATTTCTCTTTCTACAGTTGCGTTGCGTAACTACATTTCTATATATATTCTAAAGTGGTATCATATTGTACATATTTTTGACCCCTAAATTTTTAACTTAACACTGGATTGTTTTTTCCCATGTCAACAAATATTCTCCAACAATATGATTTTTAAAGGCAGTATATACCTTACCTCTATATAGAGTTAGTATAATTTACTTAACACAATTTTCCATTGCTGGACATTTTGATTGTTTCTAATTTTTCACTATTATAAATAATGTTATAATGAAAATCATTATGCATTAATTTTTGCATAAATCTCTGATTATTTTCTTAGTATAAATCCGTAGGAGAAGAATTTCTAGATGAGGGGCGCCTGGGTGGCTCAGTCGTTAAGCATCTGCCTTCGGCTCAGGTCATGATCCCAGAGTCCTGGGATCGAGCCCCACATCGGGCTCCCTGCTCCGCGGGAAGCCTGCTTCTCTCTCTCCCACTCCCCGTGCTTGTGTTCCCTCTCTCGCTGTGTCTCTCTCTGTCAAATAAATAAATAAATAAATAAATAAATAAAGACTTGCTAGATGAAAGATCATGCATAGTATAAGACTTTTTACACTTTTTGTCAAGCTAGAGCTGGCCTTATGCATGTTTGCATTATATGTTTATATTATGTTGCTGTAGAAAAAGTATCCATCAGTTTTTGTTCTTGTTTTTACATGAAGAAATAGCTACACATATATTCAAGGATTTATACAGGTTATTATTTTTTGCACTTGATATAATATCTGTATGTAAGTGCATTTATTTCTTTCCGGCTAATATTGTAGGCCAAATCAATGTTCCATACATTTATTTTTTTATTAAATTCAGGACACTACTCAGAAGCTTGCAGCTGAACACAGATATCACCAAATGAGAGTGGAAAAAAGCAGAGCACCAGATGATTTTCCATCAGCAGAGCTGAGCATTTTCAGAATATGTGTACCCTTGACATACAACAGAAGTGAAAGTGTAATGGGGTCAAAATGGCAAGGGTCTCTCAACAAGCTTACATCAAGTGTTTGCTTTATACAAGTTATTATGCTGACTACCCTGTATTTGCATGTGGATAGGTTTGGGGAGATTGATGCAATGTCATATATTCAAAAGCAAAAACAGAAGCTCTGCTTTCAAGGACTGCCAGGAAATGGTTGTTGGGCAATGAGATATTCAGTAGAAAGGCTATATGGGGATGTAGCAAAGCCATCTCACCAAATAAAAACAAATCCAGATGAATAGATTAAAACTAAAAATTGGTTTGTGATGATCAGAATCAAAAGCTTGTTCTTACAACTCTATTTTAATCTCATTACTGTTCTTTTAACATGAAAAAGGATTCCCTAAAATTATGCTGTAATGCAAAAGAAAATATTCACACAAAATATAGATAAATAGCACATTTCATATCAGTCCTGATGGTTAATGTTGCATTGTGAAAAATTGTTGTAGAAGGAGGAATAGATTATCACAAAAGGCAAACAGCTTTAGAATTGAGGTGGAAGTAAAGAGAAGTCTATCGAATTCCCAAAAAGCATTTGTGCTTTTATTTATTAAACCTTATATTGATTCTTTGACTACTGACCCTATCATTGTCACTGTGCTAGGTTCTGTGGAGACAAAGACAAAGCAAAGTGTCTGCCTTTATCTAATAGCAGCAGGAAATAATAATAGATAATTTATATTGAAGACAGTATATGTATTAGGGTTTTGGGCTGCAAGAAAGAGAAAATGACTATGACTAAATTAGGCATAGAAGGGTAGTTCATACACTCACAGTCTAATGGGACCAGAGAAACAAACTTGAAGGTTTCACAGTTTGCACTGATGAGATCACTGACTCTGGAAACTACCACTAAAACTTATACCACCACTGACTCCAGTAATTGGACATAGTTACTTCTACTGCCATCACCCATCACCAAAATTACTTCTGAATGACTCCAGTGTCCTCACATTTCTAGCTTCCATTCAAAGTAGGCGATTTTGACTGACAGAGTCTTAATATTCTCGAGCTTTACTTGCAAGGGAAGTTGGTAAAGGGAATATCTGGTATTTTCAGTTTCAATAGTGGGAGGTGGGATATGCCTCATAAAGTGAAGAATTGCCAAAACATAAACAGTTGTTCAAGATGCAGAGCAGCTACAAAGAATTACAAGTATCCATTATGGTTAGAAACTGTGCTAGGTAATTTAATACCTTCTTTTTTTTTAATCTGCAGGGAACCACTATATTAGGTGGATGTGTCAGTCTAATTAGGCAAAGTTAGATTGGGAAAAACCTGCCAAATTTGCTCCCATTTCATTGACCAGAACTACTCATGTAATCATGTCTAAAATAGAGGGGGTGGGGAAACGTAATCCTCCATATATCCATAAGCAGAAAAAGAACCAGCTTTAGGGGGAATATTAATAATGTATACAAAGTAGGCACTATTTTTATTAGTACCTTCAATTTTGAGGAAATGTAAATACAGAGTTTAAGTCAGTAGTAAATGACAAAACTGGAATTTGAAAATTTTCTAAAATTACATTTTTTAATAACAATGATATCTAATATGCATTGAGAATCACTATTATTTTAATTTTAACAACAGCCCTTTCTGACAGATTTAATCAGTGTCTCAATTAAATAGATAAGGACACAAGGGCTGTGAGAGGTTTGATCATTTGTTCAAGTTTACCCAGCTAGTACATGATGAATCAGCCTGAAAGCAGTAGTGTGATTTCAAAGCTCATGTTTTAACTACTCTACTACACTGCCTCCACATACTCTGCTTTCTTTTCTTTTTTTTTTTTTAAAGATTTTATTTATTTATTTGACAGAGAGAGACACAGCGAGAGAGGGAACATAAGCAGGGGGAGTGGGAGGAGAAGCAGGCTTCCCGCAGAGCAGGGAGCCCGATGTGGGGCTCGATCCCAGGACCCTGGGATCATGACCTGAGCCAAAGGCAGACGCTTAACGACTGAGCCACCCAGGCGCCCCTTCTTTTCTTTTTTTAAAAGATTTTATTTATTTATTTGAGAGAGAGAGAGTGAGAGAGAACAGGAGCGGGATGAGGGGTAGAGGGAGAAGTAGACCCCTGGCTGAGTAGGGAGCCTGGTTGCAGGGTTCTATCTGGGACTCCGGGATCATGACCTGAGGTGAAGGCACACGCTTAATGGACTGAGCCACCCAGGCACCCCTGTACTCTGCTTTCTAAGGCAATATAAATAATGTATAGTTACCAGCTTATTTGAATGAATGTAATTAAGTACTCAAAATGGGTTTTTCATAATACATCTTTAGAGCAGCAAGGGACTTTAGAGATTGTCTAGTCCAATCATGTGCTTTTAGTTTGTTTCTTTGTTTGTTTTTAAAGATTTTATTTATTTATTTGACACACAGAGAGCGAGCATAAGTAGGCAGAGCAGCAGGCAGAGGGAGAGGGGAAGCAGGTTCCCCGCGGAGCAGGGAGCCCGATGTCGGGCTCGATCCCAGGACCCTGGGATCATGACCCGAACCGAAGGCAGTCGCTTAACCAACTGAGCCACCCAGGTGCCCCAGTTTGTTTGTTTGTTTGTTTTCCTTTTTCCATATTTTATTTTTTATTGAAGTATAATCAATATACAGGGTTATATTAGCTTTAGGTGTACAGTATAATTCTATACATTACTGAGTGCTCATCATGATAAGTGTATTCTGTGGAGTTAATTTTAGAAAATATGATTTGGGGCACCTGGGTGGCTCAGTTGGTTAAGTGACTGCCTTCAGCTCAGGTCACGAACCTGGAGTCCCGGGATTGAGTCCCACATCAGGCTCCCAGCTCAGCGGGGAGTCTGCTTCTCCCTCTGACCCTCTCCCCTCTCATGCTCTCTCTCACTCTCATTTTCTCTCAGATGAATAAATAAAATATTAAAAAAAAGAAAAAGAAAATATGATTTGAACCTCTGGGCATGAGTCTAAGGCATTTGCTGAAACGTCAGCATGAGCTTTGCCTCAACCCCTTGCAAGTATTGGTATTTGAGATAAAGCTCTCATGACCCTTATGAGGCTCTAGGGGGCAGGGATAATTATAGCCAATCTTTTTTCTATATGTACTTTCTGAGTAATTGCACATATCCTATGCATGATTTAGTAGTTAATGTTTAAAAGTAATAGCTCCCCTTTGTTTTACTCCTTCCTTGCTTTGAATTTGTTGATGAAACCTCCAGATAATTTTCTGAATAAAAACCATGTCTAAACTGGTGCAATTCACTGTTCTCCTCTGGAGACAGTCCTGCACATCCATTCAGTATCAAGTCTGAGTGTATTATTTTCAGTGCGCAGCAACAGTATTCTTAATCCCTTTTATCTAATGTCATCTATCCCCCCATGCACCTTCCCTTTGGCAACCATGTTTGTTCTCTGTATTTAAAAGTGTATGGTAAAAAATAAAATAAAACAGAATTAAAATTTTAAAAAAGAGTCTATAGTTTGTCTCTTTTTTTTCTTTGCTTTGTTTCTTAAATTCCACATATATGAGTGAAATCATATGGTATTTGTTTTTCTCTGACTTATTTCACTTAGCGTTATACCCTCTAGGTCCAGCTATGTTGTTGTAATACCTAGGAATAAACTTAACAAAGAAGATGAAAGACCTGTACTCCAAAAACTACACAAGATTGACGATAGAAATTGAAGATGACACAAACAAATGGAAAGACATTCCATGCTCATGGATTAGAAGAACCAGTATTGTTAAAATGTCCATACTATCCAAAGCAATCTGTAGATTTAATGCAATTCCTATCAAAATAGCAACATCACTTTTCACAGAACTAGAACAAATAATACTAAAATTTGTATGGAACCACAAAAGACCCTGAAGAGTCATCTGCTTTTTTCACATTAGAAGATTGAGGCCAAAAGAGGGAAAGAAGTTTATGTAAAGTCATAGTTATTTAGTGGTAGAACTAGGACTCAAATGCAGGCCTTAAACAATACTCAGTTTTATAATGAAACTAGAAGGAGTTTTCTGCATCTTACATGGTAGGATTACTGTACAAGCTCATCTTAGACCATATCTCATCCAGGCTCATGGATATATCATCTTTCGTTTATTCACAAAAAATATTCTCACCTGTTGGCAGGAAGGCTATGGGAGAGTGGGAGAAAGAAAGGTAAACCTATTTGAGTAGACCAACTAACAAAAATTAAAAGGGGATGATTAATTAAGGGTCTTATAGAGCCTGTTTCTTCTTTTAGTTTTGAATTGACTGTAGGAAGAGGAATAGAAACATGGTTTATCATACTTAATCAGTAAGAGAATATCTGGAAATGCGACAGCTGTCCTAAATATATCCAAGTCAGTAACTGATGTAAAAAGGTGAGGTGAGAAAAAAGATGAACAGGTTGTATCTGCTTCTGATACCCCCTGTGGTATTTTATTCCAATCCCAGTATTTATTTATTGTGATAGTTAGAATAGCTCTGTTTAGTAAGTTTCAGTCATATGGTAAGGACTCTCTACTATTATTTATATTTTATTTATATTTTACTTAACAGATAATTCTATAGGGATCTAAATTACACAGAGATCTCATTGTGCATTCTTGGAAAAAAAGTGGCTAGAAAACACTGTTTAACATTTATAGCCCTTGCCCCGGTATGTGGAAAGCATCATGCAAGGTATTTCTTCCCAAAACTTTTATAATCATTTGAAATCAGGAGCAAGGAGGGCTCCTGATAGGGAGGAGAAAGAATTTACTTATTAGTAGAATAAGATTACAAATAGTTGAGATTAATGCTATAAGTGTGTCCTTCTGATATATAAATAATATCATTTCTGAGTACATAGGGCTGGGAATTAGTTAGAAGTTAGAGTCTGTTTTTATTAATGGTTATCCAATTAAAATTAATGAGCTGTTTCCATGCATTTTGGTGGTTTTATGTGAGTGATTACAACTATCATCATTGGAGCTTTAACATGAATTCTGTACCTGTTGGAAATGCACAAAATCTAATTTATAGCTAAAAGAAACTTCCTCCAAACAAATTGTTACATGCCACAAGCAGAAATCTATTTATTTGTTTGTTTAAATTAGGCTTGGAGAGTATGGATGGTAAGCTATCAGCTTTGAAAAATTCCTTTTGGTGGAAGTAAGAAGAATGTATTAAAAAACAAAATTATCTTTCTCTCAAACTAGCAAGTCCTGACTTTTCTGTTTCTATTTTATTTCTCCATCTCCCTGCTGTCAACATCCAATAAGTGATTGAATTCAGTAAATTCTAGAGCCATGAGGAATCTCAAATCCATTTTTTCCCTTGCAATTATCTTAACCCAGACTTTTAATATATTTCACTTAAATCATTACTGTTGTCTCAAATGGTTTTTTTGTTTGTTTGTTTGTTTGTTTGTTTTACCACTGGCCTTTCCTCTTTCCTATCTAGTAGTTCACAAACTTTAGTGTGTATTAGAATCACATGAAAAGCTTATAAAACAGAAACTTTAGGATTTTGTTCAGTTTCTGATTCAGTAGGTCTGGAGGGGGGTAAGAATTTGTAACTAGTAAATCAGTGTTGACGTTGCCAGTTCTTTTTTTTAATTTTTATTTTATTTTAATTTTATTTTTTTTTTTTTGATGTTGCCAGTTCTGGGATCACACTTTGAGTAGCCCCACTCTAATCCACCTTTTTCCCTGTACACTGCTGGCCAAGTCCAACTTCTTAAAGCATAGCTCTATTTATGTTTCTGATGTTTACAGAATTTCTGTGGATCTCCATTCTCTAACAAAATTCTCTGCATCCTGACAGAAAAGCTTTCTTCTGTTTTCTTAGCCCCACCTACCTTCCTGCCTAATCTTCTATCTTTACTTTTTAATATGTTAGGTTGCATAATCAGTTATATACAAGAGATCTGGAATTGGATATCCTCGGGTTTGAATCCTATCTCCCCCATTTAAAGAGTGGAAAGTTGGAGAATTACCATAGGCCTTGGTTTTCTAATTTGTAAAATTAGCATAATAGTACCAACCTCTTAAGATCTTTGTTAGGGTTAATTAATACACATACAATACTCAGAAGAATGTCTGACACTCAATGAATGGTAGTTATTATTATAAATAGATTACACTTTAGTCTAAATATACATCTCATCATTTCCTGAAAAAACCTCCCTGGTTTCCTTCCTTATAATTATGCTTATACTCATAACTCTCCTTCCCCTGGTAAATCTTTTCCTCAATTTCTACCTTTGGCAAATCCTTCTCATTTATTAAGGTTTGTCTCAAATGCCAAATGACAACTCTTTCAGGAAATATTTCTTTACCCTCATCCCCCAGCCAGGAGGAATGAGATCTGTCTCTCCTGAATATACATATCACACCTATATGTACTTCTTTCACTGTGTATTTTTCTTTGTATTATAAAAAATCAGATGGTTTTCATGTCCCCCTACTTGATGGTAAATTCCTAGAGAATAGGGTTTAATGTCTTTTACCCTCAGTACCCAGTAGGTACTTTATAAGGTTTAACAGAGACTACATGATCTAGTACCCACCTACATATTAAGCCTCCTCTTATCTCATTCTACCCCTTATTTTGTGTATTTTGGTCATATTGAAATTTTCAAATGAAATGGAATGCACCATGTTCTTTTCTGCTTCAGGGCCCTCATACATGCTATTCCTTCAGCCTGCAACATTTGTTTTGGAAGACCTTTCCTGTTATATCATCTGGAAGCACCCTTCACTTCTTTGTCATAAATAATACCACTTTTGTATGTAGTTGTTTTATGTTTATTTTCCCCATTTCTCCAAGAAGAAAGAAAACATATCTGTTCTGTTCACATCTTATATCCCAATGTCTAGGGTAGTGTTTTTAAACTGCTTTGCTTGCCTAACATTATATAATGAAAACTTGACAGGAATTGCATTGAATCTATAGATGACTTTTGGTAGTACTGACATATTAACGATGTTAATGCTTCCAATCCATGAACATGAGATACCTTTTAATTTATTTGTGTTTTCTTTTTTTTTAAATTTTATTTATTTATTTGACAGAGACACAGCGAGAGAGGGAACACAAGCAGGGGGAGTGGGAAAGGGAGAAGCAGGCTTCCTGCCGAGCAGGTAGCCTGATGCTGGGCTCAACCCCAGGACCCTGGGATCATGACCTGAGCCGAAGGCAGACGCTTAACGACTAAGCCACCCAGGCGCCCCTTATTTGTGTCTTCTATTTCTTATATCATTGTCTTATAGTTTTCAGAGTAGAGTTCTTTCACCTCCTTAGTTAAAAATTTTTAAAGACTTATTTTTTTTTTATTTGAGAGAGAAAGAGAGAGAGCATGAGTGGGGGGAAGGGTAGAGGGAACGGGAGAGAAACAGACTCCCCATTGAGTACATAGCCTGACATGGGGCTTGATCTCAAGAACCTGAGATCATGCCTTGAGCCAAAATCAAGAGTTGCACACTTAACCAATCCAGGTGCCCCAATTCCTAAGTATTTTATTGTTTCTGATGCTATTGTAAATGGAACTGATTTATCTCTTTTTCAGAAAATTCATTTTTAGGGTATAGAAATGCTACTGATTTTGTGTGTTAATTATAATTATAATTATATAATTATATATATATTATTATATATATAATTATAATTAATAAACTATACTGAATTCATTGATTGGATCTAACAGTTTGTTGGGCCTTCAGGAGTTTCTAATATATAAAATCATTTCACCTACACATAAGAACAATTTTACTTCTTCCTTTCCAATTCTTTTTTTTAAAGATTTTATTTATTTATTTGAGAGAGAGAGAGCGTGCATGCAAGAGTAGGAGGAGGGGCAGAAGGAGAAATGCAGACTTCCTGCTGAGCAGGGAGCCTGACATGGGGCTTGATCCCAGGACTCTGGGATCATGACCTGGGCAGAAGGCAGATGCTCAACTGACTGAGCTACCCAGGCATCCCCCTTCCTTTCCAATTCTGATAGCTTTTTATTTCTTTTTCTTGTGTGATTGCTCCAGCTAGGACTTCAGAATAGGAGTGGTAAGAGTGGGTATCTTTGTCTTGTTCCTGGTTTTAGAGGAAAAGTTTTAAATTCTTCACCATTAAGTATAACGTTAGCTGTGGACTTATATATGGCCTTTATTATGTTGAGATATGGTCTTTCTATACCTAGCTTGTTATCATGAATAGATGTTAAATGTTGTTAAATGTTTTCTCTGTGTCTATTGAGATGATCATAAGATTCTTTTCCTTCATTCTATTAATGTGACCTACCACATTGATTGATTTGCATATGTTGAAACATCCTTGCATTTCAGGGATAAATCTCAATTTATTATGGTGAATGATACTTTCAATGTGCTTCTGAATTTGGTTTGCTGGTAATTTGTTGAGAATTTTTGCATCTATATTTATCTGGGATATTGGCCTGTAGTTTTTTTTTTTTTTTTTTCTAATAGTGTTGTTTTGTGATTTGGTATCAAAATAATGCTAGCCTCATAAAATGAGTTTGGGATTACTCCTTCCTCTTTGATTTTTTGGAAGAGTTTGAGAAGGATTGGTGTTAATTCTTTAAATTTTTGGCAAAATTCACCAGTGAGGCTTTTGGGTCCTGGGCTTTACTTTGTTGTGAGATTTCTTATTACTGATTCAATCTCTTTACTAGTAATTGGTCTATTCAGACTTTCTATTTCCTCCTCATTCAATATTGGTAAGTCCTAGGTTTTTCAACCAAGTGAGATAAAACTTGTAAGTTTATCCAAGAATTTTTTTCATTTCTTCTAGTTTGTTCACTTTTTTGGCATATAGTTGTTCATAGTAGCTTCTTATTATCCTTTGAATTTTTGTATTATCAGTTGTAATGTCTCCTTTTTCATTTTGTTAATTTGGGTCCTTTCTTTTTTTCCCTTGGTTAATCTAACTAAAGATTTGTGAACTTTATCTTTTGAAAGAACCAACTCTTAGTTTGCTTTTATTTTCCATCATTTTTCTGTTACCTATTTCTTTTATTTCTGCTGTAATATTTATTATTTCCTTTCTTCTAACTTTGGGGTCAGCTTGTTTTTCTTTTTCTAATTCCTTAAGGCATAGAGTTGGATTGTTTATTTAAGATCTTTCTTGTTTTTCAATGCAGGCATTTATTGCTATACACTTCCCTCCTAGAACTGCTTTTGCTGTACCCTACAAGTTCTGTTATGCTGTGTTTCCATTTTCAATTTTCTCAAGAAACTTTTTTATTTCCCCTTTAAGTTATTCCTTGATCCATTGGCTGTTTAGGATAGCATTGTTTAATTTTATGTGTGTGTGAATATTCCAGTTTTCTTCTTGTTACTGATTTCTAGTTTAATGTCATTGTGGTCAGAGAAGATACTGGGTATGATTTCAGTTTTCTTGAATTTGCTAAGATTGTTTTGTGGCCTAACATATGATCTATCCTAAAAACAAACAAACAAACAAACAAAAAACACACAAAAAAACAAAAAACAAAACAAAACAAAAAAACATTTCATGTGCTCCTGAGAAGAATGTGCATTCTGCAGTTGTTGGATAGAATGTTCCATTTTCTGTTAGACCCATTTGGTCTATAGTGTTGTACAAATCCACAGTTTCCTTGTTGATTCTCTGTTGGAATCATCTGTCCATTGTTGTGAGTGGAGTATTAAAGTTCCCAACTATTATTGTATTACTGTTTATTTCTCCAGTTTGTTCTGTTATTTTTTGCTTTATACATTTAGGTGCTCCAATGTTGGGTGCATAAATACTTATAATTGCTATATCTTCTTGATGGATTGACCACTTTATCATTACATAATAAACTTCTTTGACTCTTTTTACCGTTTCTTAAAAATGAATTTTGTCAGGGCGCCTGGGTGGCTCAGTCAGTTAAGCGGCTGCCTTCGGCTCAGGTCATGATCCCAGGGTCCTGGGATCGAGCCCCACATCAGGCTCCCTGCTCCGCGGGAAGCCTGCTTCTCCCTCTGCCACTCCCCCTGCTTGTGTTCCCTCTCTCGCTGTGTCTCTCTCTGTCAAATAAATAAAATCTTAAAAAAAAAAATGAATTTTGTCTGATATAAATATATCTCTGCTTTTTGTTGTTTGGTTTTGGTTATCATTTGTTTAAAATTTCTTCTTCCATCATTTCACTCTCAGCCTATGTGTGTTAAAAAATGTGAAAGTGAGTCTTTTGTAGGAAGCATATTGTTGGATTTTTTATATCCATCATCCATTCTCTGTCTTTTAATTGCAAAATTTAATCAGTTCATGCTTAAAATAATTACTGACAGGTAAGGACTTACTATTGTCATTTTCTTAATTGTTTTCTGGTTGTTTTGTAAGATCTGTTTTTCCTTGTTTCTTATCATGCTGTCTTTGTGTTATGTCTTTTGGTATCACTATGTATGCTTTGGCTTCTTTATTGTGTTCTTTTATGTAATACCATAGGATTTTCTCTGGTGGTTACCATGAAGCTTACATAAAATATCTTAAACTTATAACACCCTATTTTAAACTGACAACAACTTAACTTCTATAGGATTCATAAACTTTACACTTTTCACTTCTCTTCACCTTCACATTTGAGGTTGTTGCTGTTATAATTTACAGTTTTTTTTAAATATTGTGTAAGTAATAACAGATTAATGTTGTTATGATTATTTTTACCATGTTCCTTTTTTGAAAAAAATTAGACTAGAGTTATAAGTGAATTATGCACCACTATTACCATATTGCAGAACTTAATTATGACTATATATGTACCATCACCAGGGAGATATATGCTACATTTTTTCTGTTTTTATGATATTAATTAACATTCTTTTACTTCCACTTAAAGAACTCCCTTTAACATTTCTTGTAAGGCAGGTCTAGTGGTAATAAATTTCTTCAGCTTTTGTTTGTGTAAGAAAGTCTTTATCCCTCCTTCATTTCTGAAGGACAAGTTCACTGGATATAGAATTCTTGGTTGACAGGTAGTTTTTTTTTCAATTCGAATATATCATCCCATTCTTTCCTGACCTAAAAAGTTTCTGTTAAGAAATCCACTGATAGTCTTATGGGGGTTCCCTTGAATGTAATTTCTCTCTTTCCTCTTGATGCTCTTAAAATTCTTTATTTTCCTTTGATTTTTGACAACTTAATTATAGTGTCTTGGTGTAGCCCTATTTTGGTTGAACCTATTTGGGATCCTTTGGGCCTCATGGATAAGGATGTCCATTTCTATTGCAGGCTTTGGAATTTTTCAGCCATTATTGCTTCAAGTATACTTTCTATTACCTATTTCTTTCTGTTTTCTTTCTGGAATTTTCATAATGCAAATATTGTTTCTTTTCATTGTGTCCCATAATTCCCACAGCCTTTCTCCACCCTTTTTCATTCCTTTTCCTATTTGTTCCTCTGGGCAATTTCCAGTGTCCTATCCTCCAGGTTACTGATTTTTTATTCTGTATGATCAGGTCTATTTTGAAACTCTTTGTTGAATTCTTCAGTTCAGTTATTTTTTAACTCTAGGATTTCTGTTTGGTGCTTATTGATGGCTGCCATTTCCTTTTCAAATTTCTTGTTTTGTTTATGCATTGTTTTCCTAATTTTGTTTAGTTGTCTGGCTGTTTTCTTGCAGTTCATTAAACTACATTGAGAGCATTATTCTGAATTATTTGTCTGATAGTTCACAGGTCTCCATTTCTTTAGGGCTAATTATTGGAACTTTATTAGTTTCCTTTGGTGGTGTTGTATTTACTTGGATTTCCATGATCCTTGATTCCTTACATTGGTGTCTGCTCATTTGAGTAATCAGGTTCATCTTCCAACTTTACTATTTTACTTTGGCAGAGACAGTTCTTCACCAGGTAGCTCAGTTTGGGATTTTGATTGTATCTGCTGAGAATGTCCTGGGACAGTTGTGGCTTGCAATTATGGCCTATTTTTGGTGAGGCAACTGCTTGAGCTCTGAGGACAGAGATGGCAGAGTATGCTGCTGGCTGAAAAGAGTTAGATAGGACTGCTGGCTTGGTTCTGTACTTAAGTAAGGCTCTAGTATGGGCTTCATGGTTGCCTGGATTTTCTGGTCAGTCCTATTAGATGGTTAGAACTGACTACTATATTAATATAGTAAGTGGGGCTATGAATTAACTTCCTTGGCCTGGTAGGGCAGCAGGGTGGGACCCAGGGCCTGTATAGCTCATTGTTTAGGGATCTTAATCAGGCCAGAGTGTACACCAACTTCCCTGGTCAGGTAAGGCCACTGGTTTTGTTCTGCAGGTGAGGGAAGCCACAGGCTGTGCTCTCCATTTTAGTGCCACTGTATGTAGGGATATTAAGTAGTTATACAGCTTCTTATGTGCTATGGTAAGGATCCCTAGTCAAAGAAGCTATAGGCTGTATTCAGTGATGAGTAGGGATACAAGGTAGATTATCTGCCCAGGTGTAATGAGAAAAGCATCTCTAAAACTGGTAAATAATTTTGTTGTCTTAATTCAAGTTGACTCAAACCCAAAGTTCCTTGATCAACTAAGCAACTGACTTTGCTCTACACACTATTGGCTATGCCCACCCACCTCTTAGCTCAAATGTTGTGGTCCACAAATCTTCCTGGAGTTGTGTCCAGCCCTTCTGGGAAGATGGGGCCAGAAGACACCTTCCACAGTAGCTGTGGCTGTGATTCAACTTCATATCTAGGAGGAGGGGAAGGGGCCACCCCAGACTATTCTCAGTATCGCCGAATATTACTAATACCCAAACTGAGCAAATAACAAACAGTAACAATTTTTGAAGAGAATGTAGGGCAATGGGAACACTCATTTCTTTAATTTCCCGGTTGACCCATTCATTTTTTAGCAGGATGCTCTTTAACCTTCAAGTGTTTGAGTTCCTTCCAAATTTCCTCTTGTGAATGAGTTCCAGTTTCAAAGAATTATGTTCTGAAAATATGCAAGGAATAATCTTAATCTTTTGGTACCAGTTGAGACCTGATTTGTGACCCAGTATGTGGTCTATTCTGGAAAATAATGAGTATTCTGTTGTTTTAGGATGCAACATTCTGTGTATATATCTGTTAAGTCCATCTGGTTCAGTGTGTCATTCAAAGCCCTTGTTTCTTTGTTGATCTTCTTAGATGATCTGTCCATTGCTGTGAGGAGGGTGTTGAAGTCCCCTACTATTAATGTATTATTATCAATGTGTTTCTTTACTTTGCTTATTAATTGGTTTATATAATTGGATGCTCCCATGTTGGGTGCATAAATATTTACAACTGTTATATCTTCTTGTTGGATAGACCCTTTAAGTAGGATATAGTGTCCTTCCTCATCTCTTACTACAGTCTTTGGTTTAAAATCTAATTTGTCTGATATGAGAATTGCTACCCCAGCTTTCTTTTGAAGTCCATTAGTGTGATAAATCATTCTCCACCCCTTCACTTTCTTTCTTTTTTTTTTTTTACAAAACCAGAATATTTATATTACGAAAACAAATGCACAAGATACGTCATTTACACACATTAGTGCCGTCGGCATCCTGGAGAAAGCAGGGGCCGAGGTGTGGTTATCCATGGGAGCAAATAAATAAAATTCTATCAGCCCAGAATGGGGTGGAAGTCAGCTTCGGAGCAGTAGGTCTTCAGCTGTTCCCCCAACAATCCTGTGGCTACTGTCACAACCCATTGCTTGAGACAGTACTCAGCACCCTATATCCCAACAGTGGGTTATGAGACAAGATGTGGAAAAACCCTGCCTTACCCCTGAGAGACTACCTCCCACAGAATGTAGTGGTTCATGGGTTGGGCCCATTAGTCTGGTTTCATGCTTAAATCTCTACATTCTGGCATGGGTAAAATTATTATTACATATCCTTCTTTGAAAGGAAAATAATTTCCCTTTCCAGGCCACTTTCAAAAGCTGGAGATCTGGGGGCAGAGACTCAGATAAAGCACACAGGGACGGATTTTCTCCAGAACCCTCTCGAGCATATGGATAAAGCACTGTTGGAGATCATTGGCCTCACCCCTTCCCCCCTACCCTGTGCCAAGAGGGAAGAGGGGGTGATGATGTGGACCCCGGCCTGAGATGCATGGCAGAGCCAGCTGCTGCCCTACCCACCTTGCCCCCATTTTCTCCACTCTGCCAATTGATGCCTGCTCCTCAAAACTTCCTGATGACAAAAGAGTTGCTCCCACCCATGGTAGCTCAATTCTGGGCCTCTGGGAGTAGGGCAGGGCTATGGATCTCTTCTTCTTCTTTCTTCTTCTTCTTCTTCTTCTTCTTCTTCTTCTTCTTCTTCTTCTTCTTCTTCTTCTTCTTCTTCTTCTTCTTCTTCTTCTTCTTCTTCTTCTTCTTCTTCTTCTTCTTCTTCTTCTTCTTCTTCTTCTTCTTCTTCTTCTTCTTCTTCTTCTTCTTCTTCTTCTTCTTCTTCTTCTTCTTCTTCTTCTTCTTCTTCTTCTTCTTCTTCTTCTTCTTCTTCTTCTTCTTCTTCTTCTTCTTCTTCTTCTTCTTCTTCTTTCTTCTTCTTTCTTCTTCTTCTTCTTCTTCTTCTTCCTTCTTCTTCCTTCTTCTTTTCTTCCCCTTTCTCTTCCTCGTCCTGAAAGTAGGCTGGCTTTCCCTGTGAGCTGGGGGCCTACTGGATCTTCAGTAGACACGAGGTCACCATATGGCTGATGCTCTGGCAGAAGTGGCACTTCTTGGGCTGGGGTGGCAGCTTGCATTCCTTGGCATGGTGGTCTAGACCTCCACAGTTGTGGCACCTGTCTCCCTTTGATCTGTGCTTCTGCATGTTCTTCCTTTTGGGTCGCCCCTCTTCCCAATACAAAACACCCCACCAGGGCCGATGACCCTGATAGACTCTAGGCCCATAGCCGACTTCTTAAAGCTGAACTCCACTGCCTCACCCTCCTTCAAGCTCCAGAAGCCCTCCATGTACAGCTTGCTCTGGTGCAAAAAGATATCCATGGGGGGTCAAGCACGACCCTGGCGCGGGCGGTCATGGATAGGAAGCCAAACCCCATGCACACATTGAACCACTTACAGACAGCGGCAACAAGCAGCAGCTGTGGCTCCTCTGCTGCTAGGGCGGCATCCTCCGGCGCCTCCTAGGCATCATGGCACAGCCACCTGCAAACTGCTGGTTTGACACAGAGCCCATGGTAGTCCGCTAAGCACCTGGCCAGGGCCCCTGGTCTGGTGGCTGCTAGCTCCAGAGAAGTCCGGAGGCCTCACCACCTCACTTTCAGTCTGGAGGTGTCTTTGGGTCTAAAATGAGTCTCTCATAAGGATGCCTGGGTGGCTCAGCCAGTTAATCGGCTCCCTTGGGCTCGTGTCATGATCCCAGGGTCCTGGAATCAAGCCCCACATCAGGCTCCCTGCTCAGCGGGGAGCCTGCTTCTTCCTCTCCCTCTGCCTGCTGCTCCCTCTGCTTGTGCTCACTCTTTCTCTGTCAAATAAATAAAATATTTAAAAAATAAAATAAAATGAGTCTCTTGTAGGCAGCATATGGATGATTCTTGCTTTTTCATCCAACTTGATACCGTGTCTCTTGATTGAAGCATTTAGCTCATTTACATTTGGAGTAACTATTGAAAGATATGAATTTAGTGCCATTGTATTGCCTGTAAAGTCCCTGTTTCTGTAGATTGTCTCTGTTAATTTCTGATCTATATTACTCTTGGGTCTCTCTTCGCTTACAGAATCCCCTTTAATATTTTTTGCAGGGCTGGCTTGGTGGTCACATATTCTTTCAGTTTCTGCCTGTCCTGGAAGCTCTGCATCTCTCCTTCCATTCTGAAAGACAGCCTTGCTGGATAAAGTATTCTGGGCTGCATATTCTTCTCATTTAGTATCCTGAATATAACATGCCAGCCCTTTCTGGACTGCCAGGTTTCTTTGGATAGGTCTAATGTTATTCTGATGTTCTTCCCTTTGTATATAAGGAACCTCCTTTCCCTAGTTGCTTTCATGATAGCTTCTTTTTCTCTAAGATTTGCAAGCTTCATTATTATATGTCGGGATGTTGATCTACTTTATTGATTTGGGGAGGTGTCCTCTCTGTTTCTTGGACATGAATGCTTGTTCTTTTCCCAGATTAGGGAAGCTCTCAGCCATGATTTGCTCAAATATACTGGCCCTCTCTCTCTCTCCACTCCCTTGGGCACCTTAATAATTCTGACATTTTTTCTTTTCAGGACATCATTAAATTCTCGAAGTCTTTCTTCATGGGCTTGAGTTGTCTTTTCTCTTTTTCTCAGCTTCCTTCCTTTCCATCAGCCTGTCCTCTAGATCACTTATTCTCTCTTCTCACTGACCCTAGCTATTAGAGCATCCAATTTAGACTGCATCTCATTCATAACATTTTAAAGTTTGACCTGATTAGATCTCATTTCTGCCCTTAGAGATTATGTACTGTCATTTATGCTTTTTTCAAGCCTAGCTATTAAATTTATAATTGCTATCCTGAAATTCCATCTCTAACATCTTACTTATATCCATATCCCTTAGCTCTGTGGCAGAGAACATTGTCTCTGATTCTTTCTTTTGTTGTGAATTCCTCCTTCTAGTCATTTTGCCCAAAGAAGGATGGGTGAGCAAGTGAGCAGAGTCCAAAATATCAACCATGATCCAAACAAAATACACCCTAGACAAATCTGAAGAGGTCAGAAACCACAACAGAAAAGCAAACAAAACCAAAATGAAACAAAAAAGGGCAGGGGGAGAGACTATAATCTCTCAGGGTGGACAAAGCATGGTGATCCTCTTGTTCCTGATTGAATTTTGGTCTGTGTGTTAAAAGACACTACATTCCAAATTTACAAAGAAAGCAAAACTTTATATATACATTATATTATTTATGTATATAATATATAATGTATATTATATATATTAATTGAATGAAGCATATATCTATAAAATGTAGATGTAAAAAATAAAAGTTAAAAACCAACTTAAAAACATAAGTTGGTACAATAAGAATCTAGTTGAAATGGGAAAAAGGTAAAAAAAAGAAATGGAAAATTTTAGACTGTAAGATAAATGAATTGTGAGAAAACACCTGGAGCTGAATATACTATTTTCCCCGGCACTGTAGTTTTACAGTCTTGTGGGATCCATACGCTTGTTGTTCACCTGTTCTTCCAGTTTGTCTTCTGAAAGAGGGGCCTGCTGTGCTGCTTCTCAGGTGTCTTTGCCTGGGCGTAGTTGCCCCACTCCTTGTCAAGGGGTGAGCTCAGTGGAAGCTGGTCCTCTGTGTGGCTTTTGTTCCCTGGAGGCTTTCTATGCTTCTTTAGAGGATCAGAGTAAATATGGCCGAGCCTGGATCTGCGGCCCATTGCTCAGAAATCAGAGGCCCCCCTCTTCAATAAACCCTCTGGGACAAACAGTTTTCACTTTTGTGTGCGTCAAACTCCGCAGACTCTTGCAGTGCTTGCCCATTGTAATCCTCCCAGGGGGAGTCTGAGGGACCCGTGCCACTGCCCTTTGTGTGCCCAGGAACTGAGAGTGTTTGCTGGCTCTTGAATGTACCTACTCTTCTGCTCTGGGGGGAGTAATGGGTGTTGCTCTACTCTCCTTTCTGGGACCACCACCGCCCTGAGAGTTGTTGCCTGGTCGTGGGTGCAGCCGTTTCACCCCTTCCAGGGGATGGTAAATGGCTGGCCTGTTTATTCCAGTGCTTTTCAGGGTGCTCAGGCAAAGAGTGGTCACCCAACTGGCCCAGCTCATGGTTTATGGTGACCTGAGCTGAGAGTCCCCTCTTGGGCTTGCTGACTGTGACCAGTTTCCCTGCTCCCCTGCTTTGGCACTCTACTGGTTCAGGCACCCCCATTAGTTCTGTGTCTCCTCAGATCCTGAGACCACAATGACCAACCTAGAATTCTGCCCTCTTCATCCCCTTAGCCCCTTTCAGAAATGGTTGTCTCTCACTGGAGCAGATTTCTAAGGGTTCTGATTTTGTGCTCCAGTGTTATATCACTTTCCAGTAGCCAGCTTATGGAGGCTCCCCCTCCCCCTCCATTTATCTTCTGATATCTCCCCACAGATTCATGACTCCACATCTCCTACCTTGCAAAAAGCAGTCACTCTTCTACTTGTACTTCCTGATATATTTTCCTACATCTCAGTCTGAATTTGTGGTGTTCAGAATGGTTTGATAGATACCAGCTAAATTCAAGGGACCAGATGAAATGAGGTCCCCTACTCTTCTACCATCTTGCCTCCTCCCCTGCCCATTGTTTAAAATCTACCTCACTTTTTCATTTTATTAAATAGTTACTGTGTTATATATGTGATATGGAATGTGTCACTTTTTATGGAAGTTGTAATAAGAAGTACATCACACTGAAAAGATGCATCAAATAAAACATTTAATAAGTTATAGGAGATCAGCATATCCCCAAATTTAGCAGTTAGTTATCCCAGTGGGTTGGCTTTTAACGTACCTTATATTTACGTATATGGAATTTGATAGCAAAATGAAAGTTTTTTCACATAATTAATGCAATAAAAGTTTATGTCTGTGCATGAAACTCTTAGATACATACCAATAAACTAAAGATAATAAGAAATAATTTCTAATTTTTCTCAGAAATAAAATATTTCCTAAAAAATAGAGTATTTCCTAACATCATTCTTATTTATTTTTCCTAATATTGTTCCTACTTTTTGAAGGAATAATAACTATAATTTTGTAGCAATTAGACTTTACCTTTATAAACATTCAAATAATGCATAAAGAAACAAATAATGTACTTTTTAAAATTATATTATACCACTCAGAAGCAACCATTGTTAACATTTGATAGACATCACTCCAGACATCTCAATTGGTGCATATACTGATAAAAGAATGGATGAATGGATGGATGGATAGACACTGTATCAGTCATCTATTGCTGTTTAAAAAATAATCACAAAACATCAGTGGTATTAAAAAATAAGCACTTACTTCTCATTCATATTTCTGTGGGTCAATTGGGGAAGGGTTTTCTACAGCCTGCAGGTCTGTCAGTTGCTCCTTATGTTTCACTTTGCTGCTCAGATTGGAGGAGCAGTGGTTACAATGTATATTTTTTTCACGGTGATGGCAAAAGTACAGAAGAGCCAATAAAACCTGGGCAGACACATCTCAGGTCTCTGTTTGTATCTTGACTGTTAAAATCCAATTGGCCAGGGCGCCTGGGTGGCTCAGTCGGTTAAGCAACTGCTTTCGGCTCAGGTCATGATCCCAGGGTCCTGGGATCAAGTCCCACATCGGGCTCCCTGCTCTGCGGGGAGCCTGCTTCTCCCTCTCCCCCTCCCCCTGCTTGTGTTCCCTCTCTCGCTGTGTCTCTCTCTGTCAAATAAATAAATAAAATCTTAAAAAAAAAAAAAATCCAATTGGCCAAAGCAAGCCATGTGGTTAAATCCAAGGTCAAAGATCAGACAAGTACTTACCTTGAGGCAAAAGTGTGGATATAGAATTCTATTTATAGGGGATTGAATAATTGGGACAAATAAGTCAATCTATCACAAATGGATAAATGGAAAGAAAGAAAGACAGTCTGATCATCTGGTAGAATTATATAAAAATATAAGCTAACTATTTAATTCTTGAATATAACAGAAAAAGAAAATGCATTACAGGAATTGTTTAATGTCAAGTAAATGTTTTTCCATCATAGGATATATTTTGTTTGTTGTTGTTGTTATGTTCAGTTAGCCAACATATAATACGTCATTAGTTTTTGATGTAGTGTTCAACGATTCATTAGTTGTGTATGACACCCAGTGCTCATCACAACACATGCCTGGTGATAGGTATCATGGATATATTTGTTTTTTAAAAAATATTTTAAAATTTCTTTCTTTAACTTTTTTTAAAAAATTGAGGTATAATTGACATAACATTATATTATTTTCATGTGTATAATGCAGTAATTCAATATTTGTATTATTACAAAATGATCACCACAATAAGTCCAGTTAACATCCATCCACCATACATAGTTATAACTTTTTCTCATGATGATAAGTTTCAAGATCCACTCTTCCAGATATTTTAATATATGCAAGACAATAGTATTAACTATAGCCACTATCCTGTACATTGCATCCCCATGATTTACTTATTTTATAATTGGAAATTTGTACCTTTTTCATCTCTATTCATTTCTATCTTTCATCTCTGACATTTTACTTTTTCTTTATATTTCATGTATCTACGTAACTTTTAGAACAGAAATACAGTTATAACTGTTTTAATGTCCTTGCCTGTTTCTTTTTTTTAAAGTTTTTATTTAAACTGCAATTAGTTAACATATAGTGTAATATTAGTTTCAGATGTATAATATAGTGATACAGCACTTCCATATAACACCCAGTGCTCATCACAGCTAGAGCAGGCCTTAATCCCCACCACCTATTTAACCCATCCCCCTCACCCACCTCCCCTCTGGTAACCATCAGCTTGTTCTCTATAGATAAAAGTCTTTCTTTGTTTGCTTCTCTCTCTCTTTCTTTTTTCCTTTGCCATTTGTTGTTTCTTAAATTCCACATATGAGTAAAATCATATGGTATTTGTCTTTCTCTGACAGATGTATTTTGCTTACCATAGTACTCTCTAGTACCATACTGTGTTGATAACTACAGCTTTGTAATGTATCTTGAAATCTGGGATAGTGATACCTCCAGTTTTGTTCCTCTTTTTCAAAATGGCCTTGACAATTTGGAGTCTTGTGTTGTTCCATACAAATTTTAGTATTATTTGTTCTGATTCTGCAACTGATTTTGATAGAAATTGCATTAAATTCTTACATTTTTTTGGGCAGTATGAACATTTTAACAGTACTGGTTCTCCCAATCCATGAGCATGGATTATCTTTCCATTTGTTTGTGTCATCTGCAATTTCTATCATCAGTCTTTTATAGTTTTTGGAGTACAGGTCTTTCAACTATTTGGTTTGATTTATTCCTAGGTATTTTATTATTTTTGGTGCAATTGTAAATGGGATTGTTTTCTTAATTTATCTTTCTACTACTTCATTATTAGTGTATAGAAATGCAACAGATTTCTGTACATTAAATTTCTCTCCTGAAATTTATTGACTTCACTTATCATTTTTAATAATTTTTGGTGGAGTTTTTAGGGTTTTCTCTATATAGTATCTATCATTTGCAAACAGTGACAGTTTTAGTTCTTCCTTACCAATTCAGATGCCTTTTATTTCTTTTTCTTGTTTGATTGCTTGGGACAGGAGCATAGAAGAGGAAGACTGTTATTATATTTATTATTTTTATTATATAAACAATTTATATAGTAATGTATAATACATAATGCTAATTTATTCATTACATAATTTACATTATAATTCTTATTTATTTATTATAGAAATTATTTATGCAATGATTATATAAATAATAAATAAATAAATGTTATTTATATAATACTGTTGAATTTATATTGAATGCTGCTCTTATATTTGTGCCATGATGTCTCTCTCCAAAACCCAGATACCAAGGCTACTCTGGGAAAGATACAGTCAATAGGACAAGATAGTAGCGTGTCAAAAATCTTGCCTGCCAAAAGTAATTGTAATTTCCACCATTAGAAATTAGAAGACACATGATGAAGTTTATCTTTATTTGGATGTGACCAACTAACCCAGTGGGTTTATATTTAAGATACATTATTATCATTTGGGAAATTTCCCAAAATGCAGATTTTGAGTTTCCATTCCCGGAGAGTCTATTTCAGATAGAAACAAGACCTCTGGCAAAAAATAAGATGTATCAAATGCCAAAAATATTGTTAATACAAGTCTTTTTCAAAATTGTATAGGGAAAGTGAGCAAAAAGAAAATATATAATGACAATAAAGACTGAGTCAAAGCCTAGAGTGATAAAATCCTGTTGACAAATTAAATAACACTTATTACTTCTCAAACCTGCACTAATACCTTTGAAGCAAATTTAATTAAATCTTGGCTAATGTGTTTGTTTTGGGGAACTACCTATATATTTCTCTACAGATGATTAGTTTGTCATCTCCACATAATAAATTCTGTTTCTCCATATTTAATTAGGCTGTCCATGTTATTATTCTTAATATTTTGTTAATATAATGGGAGAAATATTTACCAGTGTAAGACTCTTGCATTTTCTAATGTTCTTACATGCTTTTGCACAAGTTAATTGTTAAATACAACAATTTGAGAATGTCTACTGTAGTAACCAGTAGGTTTGTAAATATGAATGAAAGCACACATAAACTGACAATTGTTTATTACTAAATTTATATGCCTATTTTGGGGACTTATAATTATCTCAGGGGTACTGGCTCTACACGTAGCCCAGGATATATTTTCCAACTCTGAAAAAAAGTCATAAAACTATGTTTTAAAACATTTACATTTATCTCACTAACCCTTTATATTGTGCATTTTCATTACAAGGAATGTCATTTAAAAGCTTACGTAGTGTCATAGTGCTTTAGTCTTTCACTTACCAGAAAGACAAGAAGTAACTTCCCTGTAGTTTTCCTAATTAGTGCCACTTTGCTGCCTGCATTTGTCAGAAGGCTATTTCATTACTAACCAAGATGAAACTCTATATTGAACACTACATCTGAAATTAATGATATACTATATGTTGGCTAATTTAATTTAAATTAAAAAAGAAACTCTAGAGTATTTCTGATATTCAAGTGATATCTACTGTCTTCATAGGAATTGCCTCAGACTCATCCACTGGCTAGGCTTTACCTCTTAAATATATTGGAATGCCAAAGACTGATTAGAAACCCTTTCTTTTCCTGATATATTATGGCTGCTCCTTTGGATAAGTTACATTTATTTAAGATCTACAGTCAACTGTGAAAAAAGTCAGCCATTTTCAGAATATCATAGGTATATAACAAGAAATTCAATTATGGGGATGCTCAGTCAGTTAAGTGTCTGCCTTCAGCTCAGGTCATGATCCCAGGTTCCTGGGATGGAGTCCTGCATCAGGCTCTTTGCTCAGCGGGGAGCCTGCTTCTCCCTCTGACTGCTGTTCTCCCTGCTTGTGCTCAATCTCTCTTTCTCTGACAAATAAATAAATAGAATCTTTAAAAAAAAAAGAAATTCAATTCTGGGTTTAAGGCTGGTAAACTCTGGCAGTCAAGGCTGGTAAACTCTGGCAGTCAGCCTGGTATTTGATTATTATAATCAGGTTTCACTAGTATTGATGGTAGTGAGATTTCTGTTTTTTTATTTTCTATAAATAAAATAATTTGCATATAAACATATATAGGGATTAAAGAACATTTGATAGGAGTCTCAAATACATATATCCCTGTGTAATCATGATGGAAATAAAAGCTAAAGTGATGAGGGGATGCTTCATTTAGGGAGGGCTGATTCAAAGGCTTTTAGCAGAATACATCATATTCTATTGATAATTCACAGCAACAACTTAACAAAATTACCAGGTATTTATTAAGCACTTTTTTGTGTCTCAGGTACATGTAAGAAAAGTAGAATAAAGCTGCATATACTGTATTTTGTTCAATTGTTAATTGATTGTTTAAGTAAAGGCTGCAACTGGATGCTAAGCCTATTTAGAAGGTACATTCATTCTAAGAAGCATTGGCTGTATGTGGTCAAGGCAATTATTACATACTGATTATAATGTACCTATTATAACAGGAAATGCATTTAATAAGTAGTTACAGGATTTCTTTTTAAATGTTGCTAACAACAGTCAACTTGGGTTAAAGATTAATTATACAGGTTCTGAATTATACAAATTATTGCTTTTCTCCTTTCTTCTCCTGTTTTTGGTCCTTTTTTGTCCCCTGAAGCCTGGGCAGGTAAGAATTTATACATTCCATTTTACTACTTATTAGTTCCCATGGGAAAATATTTAATAGGAGAAGTGAAATAAGGGTTTAAGACAATCTGTGGATTGATTTCAATTATTCATGCTACCTTTAGACACCAGTATCATGACTAAATAGGAGTTGACCATAATATCAAAGTATAACCTAAGTGTACCAGTCACATCAAAGAACTCATCAATAATTTTTGTTCTAATATCAAATGTGACTTGACCTTTCATAAATACAGAAGCAAAAAGAAAAGCAGATATTATGCAGAATTTTGCTACCATATGAAGTCCTGATTGAGTCTTACAACTAAAACAAGAATTTGAAATGAAGAGAGTCTTGAAGATTAATTAGTAATGTAGAAGTTTAGAGATCAAAAATAAAATAGACATTACCATTTAAGACAGAGTCTTTAGTACAACCAATAAAGAGATTTCTTTTTAAATGTTGCTAACAACAGTCAATTTGGGTTAAGGATTAATTATATAATTAAGTAAGCTTCCAGATATCATCAATGGTGTTTACCCTGCTAAACTGTAAACCAGTTTTGGCTATGTAAAAGATTAAGTGGAACTGCCACCAGCAGATGGGTTTGAATCCCCCCTCCCTTTTAAAAAAAACTTTTATGTAAGTATCAAAAGTGAAAAAGGAAATAAAGATTTCAGCTGCTAAGGTATGGTCATTACTGAGGATTTAATTTTGCAGAAGGTAAGAAATTATGAAAAATATGAGAAACAATGTAAGTAAAGGAAATAAGAATATAACAGTCAGATGCTAGGAAACACCACCAATGCGGATGAGATATTAGCTTATGGTGGGAGATTCCTTTTTTAAATGAACCAAACATCACTTTACTGAATGGCATCCTAGGGATGACTCTTAAAATATAAGCAGTTTTTGGTTATCTACATGAATGGGGGTTTATTGTGGTATGGGTATTTGGACATTGTGTATATTTAACCAAAATTTGTTATATGTTATCTAATATATTATAAAACTATTTTTTTAGTGGGGCATGGTGAGTCTAACTTCCTAGTTGCATACTATATTAGGCTTACAAGGGCAAGAGAGAGAGGATAGAAGGCAGAGAAAAGCTAGACTAGGATTAAAAAATGCAATGGATAATACATATGAAGTTAATGGAGACTTAACTGCTTATTTTAACATTCTGTTTGATGTTCTGTTGAATAATCACTGAAAGAACTGTTTTTATTTTATATTTTTAGCCTCTGCAAATGTCTTCAGAGGGTAAAATTTTAATACACTGAAATAAAATAAATAATATAGGATTTTCGCATATATCTATATACACTACCATCACAGACAGCAGGATTAATTTGCCCAAATTCATGTTAGTCATGGAAATTCTAGAGTCCTTAAGGAGGCAATTTAGATGACCCTTGAACAATGCAGGGATTAGGGGCACTGACCATCCCCTTCCCCATGCAATTGAAAATCTGCTCATAACTTTTGACTCCTCCAAAACTTTACTAATAGCCTACTGTTAATCAGAAGCCTTATCAATAACATAAACAATTGATTAACACACATTTTGTATGTTATATGTATTATTCTTGCAATAAAGTAAGGAAGAGAATAAAAGGTTATTAAGAAAATCATAAGAGAAAATACATTTACAGTACAGTAATGCATTTATTTAAAAAAATATGCATAAAAGCAGACCTGTGTAGTTCAAACCCTGTTATTCAAGGGTCTAATGAAATGGTAGTTTTAGAGAGGCTTGATGGAGGAGAGGTAGTGGACACAGATAGTAATTTCTCTCCTCTCATGAAGGTGTTTAACTGCGTGACTTACAACTACTGAAATATTTTGGACACCATGAAGGAACTTACTTGCCATAATTCTATCTTGAGTTAAAAGCCTCTTTTAGAGTCAGAGATTGTGTTTGGTTAATGGGTTCTCACTTGCCAAATCCAGATGAGGTCATTTCTGATCGTTCTATATATTTATTTTTATTGGTTATTTTATACTTCAGTTCCTTTTAATAGTCAATCACTGCAGTTTTTATAGACACAGTCATGTCAGTAATTAACCAAAAGCATTTCCAACTAATATACACATAATAAAATAATTATAGCCCAGGGGGGCGGAGCAAGATGGCGGAGGAGTAGGAGACCTGGATTTCGTCTCCTCTCAGGAATTCAGCTGGATAGGGATCAAACCATTCTGAACACCTACAAACTCAACAGGCGATCGAAGAAAAGAATAGCAACAACTCTCTGAACAGAAAAGCGACCACTTTCTGGAAGGTAGGACGTGCGGAGAAGTGAATCCGAGGCGTTATTCGGGAGGATAGACGGCGGGGGAGGGGCCTCCGTCGGCCGCTTCTGGCAAGTGATAGAGCCACGGAGCACAAAATCGGAACTTTTAGAAGTCGGCTCCGCTGAGGGACGTCACTCTGGGGGCGAAGTGGGGGGTGGAACCCTCGCGGGACAGTGTGGTCTCAGGACCCTCGGGGTCACAGAAAGACCGGGGGTGCCTGAGTGCGGCAGAGCTCCCAGGTATCGGAGCACGGAAGCCGGCTGCAGAGACGGAGCCCAGGCGCGGGCTCTCAGCTCGGGGGTGCCATAAACCGTGATCCGCGGCACAGTCGGGCCACTGCTCCTCCAGCAGGGACCCAACAAGCGGCAGATCCGGGGAGACTCACCTTCTTCCCCCAGGAGGAGAGGTGCGGGAGCGCACCGCGGGGATCTGCTGGGTTTGGAGACTCCACCCGGGGTCGGGTGCCAGATAGAAAGGCGCGGTCACAGGCCGGGTGAGCGCGGAGTGTGGCCGGAGACCGGGGAGACGGGAGTGACTGACTGCTTTTCTCTGGGGGCTCGCTGAGGAGCGAGACCCCGAGTTCTCGGCTCCGCCGGGGCGGAGACTGGGAGGCCGCCATTTTCACTCTCCGCCTCCAAAGCTGTACAGAAAGCTTGCAGGGAACAAAAGCTCCGGAGAACAAACCCGAGCAGATTCCTTAGCCCCGACCGGCAAGGGCGGGGCAATTTTGCCTCCGGCAAAGACATTTGGGAACCACGGCAACAGGCCCCTCCCCCAGAAGATCAGCGAGAACAGCCAGCCAAGACCAAGTTTACCAATCAATGAGAACGGCAGAACTCCAGCGCTAGGGGAATACTGCACATAGAATTCATGGCTTTTTTTACCATGATTCTTTAGTCTTTCAAAGTTAATTATTTTTTTTAACTGTCTTTTTTTCTTTTTTCCTTTTTTCTTTTTTTTTGAATTTTTCTTTTTCCCTTTTTCAACCAACATCTTATCAATCCCTTTTTTAAAAAAAAAAAAATTTATTTTTCATTTTTAAAGTCATATTCTATCCCTTCATAGTAGTTACCCGTATTTTTGGCATATATATATAAGTTGTTCTCTCTTTAAAATCTTGAGATAGTTTCTTCTAACAGATCAAAATATACTCTAAATCTCTAGTGTATGTTTTTTTTTTTTTTAAGATTTTATTTATTTATTTGAGAGAGAGAGAGAGAGAGAGCACATGAGAGGGGGGAGTGTCAGAGAGAGAAGCAGACTCCCTGCTGAGCAGGGAGCCCGATGCGGGACTCGATCCCGGGACTCCAGGATAATGACCTGAGCCGAAGGCAGTCGCTTAACCAACTGAGCCACCCAGGCGCCCCTAGTGTATGGTTTTTTTCTACTCCCCTGCCTGATCACATTCTCTCCCTTTTTTCTTTCCTTTTTTTTTTAATCCTCTTCTTTCTTTTTTCAAACAACTTATCAAATCCTTTTTTAAATTTTTTTATAATTTCCATCTTTACAGTCATATTCCATCCCTTCATCATATCAACCCTTATTTTTGTACATATATAAGTTTTTCTTTCTTTAAAATTTTGGGAGGGACTTTCTTTTAACAGACCAAAATACACCCAAAATCTAGTGTGTGGCACTGATCTATAATCCAGCCTGATCATATTTGATCACATTCTGTTTTTGTTTTGTTTTGTTTTGTTCTGCTTTTGTTTGTTTTTATCTTTATCTTTTTCTTTTTTCCTTTTTTCTTTCCTTTTCTTTTTTCTCTCTTTCCCTTTCTTTTCCCACTGCTTCAGGTCTTTTCTGATTTGTTTAGAGTATATTTTCTGGGGACGTTGTTACCCTGCTAGCATTTTGTTCTCTCATTAATCTATTCTCCTCTGCACAAAATGACAAGACGGAAAAAATCACCTCAACAAAAAGAACAAGAGGTAGTACCGACTGCCAGGGACCTACTCAATACGGACATTAGTACGATGTCAGATCTAGAGTTCAGAATCATCACTTTAAAGATACTAGCTGGGCTTGAAAAAAACATGGAAGTTATTAGAGAAACCCTTTCTGGAGAAGTAAAAGAACTAAAATCTAACCAAGTAGAAATCAAAAAGGCTATCAATGAGGTGCAATCAAATATGGGGGCGCTAACTGCTAGGATAAATGAGGCAGAAGAAAGAATCAGTGAGATAGAAGACCAAATGATGGAAAATAAAGAAGCTGAGAAAAAGAGAGATAAACAACTACTGGATCACGAGGGCAGAATTCGAGAGATAAACGATACCATAAGACGAAACAACATTAGAATAATTGGGATCCCAGAAGAAGAAGAAAGAGAGAGAGGGGCAGAAGGTATAATGGAGCAAATTATAGCAGAGAACTTCCCTAATTTGGGGAAGGAAACAGGCATCAAAATACAGGAAGCACAGAGAACCCCTCTCAAAATCAATAAAAATAGGTCAACACCCCGACATCTAATAGTAAAACTTACGAGTCTCAGAGACAAAGAGAAAATCCTGAAAGCAGCTCGGGAGAAGAGATATGTAACCTACAATGGTAGAAACATTAGATTGGCAACAGACTTATCCACAGAGACCTGGCAGGCCAGAAAGGACTGGCAGGACATATTCAGAGCACTAAATGAGAAAAATATGCAGCCAAGAATACTATATCCAGCTAGGCTGTCATTGAAAATTGAAGGAGAGATAAAAAGCTTCCAGGACAAACAAAAACTAAAGGAATTTGCAAACACAAAACCACCCCTACAAGAAATATTGGAAGGGGTCCTCTAAGCAAAGAGAGAGCCTAAAAGCAACATAGACCAGAAAGGAACACAAACAATATACAGTAACAGTCACTTTACAGGCAATACAATGGCACTGAATTTCTATCTTTCAATAGTTACCCTGAGTGTAAATGGGCTAAATGCCCCAATCAAAAGACACAGGCTATCAGATTGGATTAAAAAACAAGACCCATCGATATGCTGTCTGCAAGAGACTCATTTTAGACCCAAAGACACCCCCAGATTGAAAGTGAGGGGGTGGAAAACCATTTACCATGCTAATGGACACCAAAAGAAAGCTGGGGTGGCAATCCTTATATCAGACAAATTAGATTTTAAACCAAAGACTGTAATAAGAGATGAGGAAGGACACTATATCCTACTTAAAGGGTCTATCCAACAAGAAGATCTAACAATTGTAAATATCTATGCCCCTAACATGGGAGCAGCCAATTATATAAGGCAATTAATAACAAAAGCAAAGAAACACATTGACAACAATACAATAATAGTGGGGGACGTTAACACCCCCCTCACTGAAATGGACAGATCGTCTAAGCAAAAGATCAACAAGGAAATAAACACTTTAAATGACACACTGGACCAAATGGACTTCACAGACATATTCAGAACTTTCCATCCCAAAGCAACGGAATACACATTCTTCTCTAGTGCCCATGGAACATTCTCCAGAATAGATCACATCCTAGGTCATAAATCAGGTCTCAACCGGTACCAAAAGATTGGGATCATTCCCTGCCTATTTTCAGACCACAATGCTTTGAAACTAGAACTCAATCACAGGAGGAAAGTCGGAATGAACTCAAATACATGGAGGCTAAAGAGCATCCTACTAAAGAAAGAATGGGTCAACCAGGAAATTAAAGAAGAATTTAAAAAATTCATGGAAACAAATGAAAATGAAAACACAACTATTCAAAATCTTTGGGATACAGCAAAGGCAGTCCTAAGAGGAAAGTATTTAGCAATACAAGCCTTTCTCAAGAAACAAGAAAGGTCTCAAGTACACAACCTAACCCTACACCTAAAGGAGCTGGAGAAAGAACAGCAAATAAAGCCTAAACCCAGCAGGAGAAGAGAAATAATAAAGATCAGAGCAGAAATCAATGAAATAGAAACCAAAAGAACAGTAGAACAGATCAACGAAACTAGGAGCTGGTTCTTTGAAAGAATTAACAAGATTGATAAGCCCCTGGCCAGACTTATCAAAAAGAAAAGAGAAATGACCCAAATCAACAAAATCATGAATGAAAGAGGAGAAATCACAACCAACACCAAAGAAATACAAACAATTATAAGAACATATTATGAGCAACTCTATGCCAGCAAATTAGATAACCTGAAAGTAATGGATGCATTCCTAGAGATGTATCAACTACCAAAACTGAACCAGGAAGAAATAGAAAACCTGAACAAACCTATAACTACTAAGGAAATAGAAGCAGTCATCAAAAATCTCCCAAAACACAAAAGCCCAGGGCCAGATGGCTTCCCAGGGGAATTCTACCAAACATTTAAAGAAGAATTAATACCTATCCTTCTGAAACTGTTCCAAAAAATAGAAATGGAAGGAAAACTTCCAAACTCATTTTATGAGGCCAGCATTACCTTGATCCCAAAACCTGACAAAGACCCCATCAAAAAGGAGAATTACAGACCAATATCCCTGATGAACATGGATGCAAAAATTCTCACCAAAATACTAGCCAATAGGATCCAACAGTACATTAAAAGGATTATTCACCACGACCAAGTGGGATTTATCCCTGGGCTGCAAGGTTGGTTCAACATCCGCAAATCAATCAACGTGATACAATACATTAACAAAAGAAAGAACAAGAATCATATGATCCTCTCAATAGATGCAGAAAAAGCATTTGACAAAGTACAGCATCCTTTCTTGATCAAAACTCTTCAGAGTATAGGGATAGAGGGTACATACCTCAATATCATAAAAGCCATCTATGAAAAACCTACAGCGAATATCATTCTCAATGGGGAAAAACTGAGAGCTTTCCCCCTAAGGTCAGGAACGCGGCAGGGATGTCCACTATCACCACTGTTATTCAACATAGTATTGGAAGTCCTAGCCACAGCAATCAGACAACAAAAAGAAATCAAAGGCATCCAAATTGGCAAAGAAGAAGTCAAACTCTCACTCTTTGCAGATGATATGATACTTTATGTGGAAAATCCCAAAGACTCCACCCCAAAACTGCTAGAACTCATACAGGAATTCAGTCAAGTGGCAGGATATAAAATCAATGCACAGAAGTCAGTGGCATTCCTATACACCAACAACAAGTCAGAAGAAAGAGAAATTAAGGAGTCGATCCCATTTACAATTGCACCCAAAACCATAAGATACCTAGGAATAAATCTAACCAAAGAGGCAAAGGATCTGTACTCAGAAAACTATAAAATACTCATGAAAGAAATTGAGGAAGACACAAAGAAATGGAAAAACGTTCCATGCTCATGGATTGGAAGAACAAATATTGCGAAGATGTCAATCCTACCTAGAGCAATCTACACATTCAATGCAATCCCCATCAAAATACCATCCACTTTCTTCAAAGAAATGGAACAAATAATCCTAAAATTTGTATGGAACCAGAAAAGACGCCGCATAGCCAGAGGAATGTTGAAAAAGAAAAGCAAAGCTGGCGGCATCACAATTCCAGACTTCCAGCTCTACTACAGAGCTGTCATCATCAAGACAGTATGGTACTGGCACAAAAACAGACACATAGATCAATGGAACAGAATAGAGAGCCCAGAAATGGACCCTCAACTATATGGTCAACTAATCTTTGACAAAGCAGGAAAGAATGTCCAATGGCAAAAAGACAGTCTCTTCAACAAATGGTGTTGGGAAAATTGGACAGCCACATGCAGAAGAATGAAACTGGACCATTTCCTTACACCACACACAAAAATAGACTCCAAATGGTTGAAAGACCTCAATGTGAGACAGGAGTCCATCAAAATCCTAAAGGAGAACACAGGCAGCAACCTCTTCGACCTCAGCCGCAGCAACTTCTTCCTAGAAACATCGCCAAAGGCAAGGGAAGCAAGGGCAAAAGTGAACTATTGGGACTTCATCAAGATAAAAAGCTTTTGCAAAGCAAAGGAAACAGTCAACAAAACCAAAAGACAACTGACAGAATGGGAGAAGATATTTGCAAATGACATATCAGATAAAGGGCTAGTATCCAAAATCTATAAAGAACTCATCAAACTCAACACCAAAAGAACAAAGAATCCAATCAAGAAATGGGCAGAAGACATGAACAGACATTTTTCCAAAGAAGACATCCAAATGGCCAACAGACACATGAAAACGTGTTCAATATCGCTCGGCATCAGGGAAATCCAAATCAAAACCTCAATGAGATACCACCTCACACCAGTCAGAATGGCTAAAATTAACAAGTCAGGAAATGACAGATGTTGGCGGGGATGTGGAGAAAGGGGAACCCTCCTACACTGTTGGTGGGAATGCAAGCTGGTGCAGCCACTCTGGAAAACAGTATGGAGGTTCCTCAAAAAGTTGAAAATAGAGCTACCATATGATCCAGCAATTGCACTACTTGGTATTTACCCCAAAGATACAAAAGTAAGGACCCGAAAGGCTACGTGCACCCCAATGTTTATAGCAGCAATGTCCACAATAGCCAAACTGTGGAAAGAGCCAAGATGTCCATCAACAGATAATGGATAAAGAAAAAGTGGTATATATATACAATGGAATATTATGCAGCCATCAAAAGGAATAAGATCTTGCCATTTGCAACGACGTGGATGGAACTGGAGAGTATTATGCTGCGCGAAATAAGTCAAACAGAGAAAGACATGTATCATATGACCTCACTGATATGAGGAATTCTTAATCTCAGGAAACAAACTGAGGGTTGCTGGAGTGGGGGGTGGGGTGGGAGGGTTGGGGTGACTGGGTGATGGACACTGGGGAGGGTATGTGTTCTGGTAAGCGCTGTGAATTGTGCAAGACTGTTGAATCTCAGATCTGTACCTCTGAAACAAATAATGCAATATATGTTAAGAAAGAAAAAAAGAAGAAGAATGTAGCAGGACGGGAAGAATGAAGGGGGGGAAATCGGAGGGGGAGAAGAACCAGGAGAGACAATGGACTCTGAAAAACAAACTGAGGGTTCTAGAGGGGAGGGGGTTGGGAGGATGGGTTAGCCTTGTGATGGGTATTGAGGAGGGCACGTTCTGCATGGAGCACTGGGTGTTATGCACAAACAATGAATCATGGAACACTATATCTAAAACTAATGATGTAATGTATGGGGATTAACATAATAATAAAAAAAATTTTAATAAAAAAAAATAATTATAGCCCAATTGTTCTCTGCTACAGCAGGAAGTCCCTTTTGTAACAGATAAAAAGAATTAAATCACCATAACTATAAACTTACATAGTGACTATAGATTAACTACAGTGCAGCTTTTGTTTATCTATATTCTTTTTTTTTTTATTTTAGAGAGAGAGACTGTGCACTCGTGTGTGCAAGTAAGGGTGGGGGGAAGGAGCAAAGGGAGATGCAGAGAGAGAATCTTAAGCAGGTTCCACACCTAGCATGGAGCCCGATGTGGGGCTTGATTTCACAACCCTGAGATCATGACCTGAGTTGAAATCAAGAGTCAGATGCTTAACCAACTGAGCCACCCAGGCACCCTTGTTTATCTGTGTTCTTGATGCAGTTACTAAAGCAGCTACTGAGTGCCTCAGAGACACAGCTAAAAGAGAAAACAAAGAGAAGGGAGAATTTCAGGTGGCTATAAAAAGATAAGCAAGGAGACTTCTGAAATTGTTTATTAAATATTTTAATAATTAAAAAGTTTGAAGTGAATGTTTTACTTAGTGATGACAAATCTGAAGGGAAAAGGTTTATTTCTACTGATAATATGGCAGTTCTGTTTGGTGTGTAACAACAAAACTGAAGAATTAATAGAATAATCCTATTCTTTAAAAATGGCATTCAAATTATATACCTCTGTCAGTGTTTCACTGATATGTTAGTAATGAAGCTTCAAATATCTCTGGTAATATAATTTCTTCTGTGGTATATGAATAATACCTTTCTGTTATCACACAGTTTCTATTTATTTTGGGGTAGTTCATAATTACAGAAAGAAAGTCTAAATATCCTTTAAAATTTTAAGGACAGAATAGTGAAAGCTTAAAATGTCCACAGCTGTGAAGAAAACAAACAAATTACCTTCCTTTTAATATTGTCAATACAAACAACTTGACCTTTCTTGTTACCTGGATGACAGTTACATACAAGGGAAACCCCATAAGGCTATCAGAAGATTTTTCAGCAGAAACTTTGCAGTACAGAAGGGAGTGGCATTATATATTCTAAAGTGCCAAATAGGAAAAATCTGCAGCCAAGAATACTCTATCCAGCAAGGCTGTCATTCAGAATAGAAATAGAGATAAAGGATTTCTCAGACAAACAAAAAATAAGGGAGTTCATGAAAACTAAACCAGCCCTAAAAGAAATATCAAAGGGGACTCTTTGGGGAGAAGGGAAAGACCATAAGTGAGATTATGAAAAGTTGGAAGTAAAAAAGCAGTAAAAATAAGCATATCTGTAAAAATCTGTCAAAAGATTCACAAGATAAAGGAATGTAAAATATGACACCAAACCTAAAATGTAGGGGGCTGATGGGGGCAGGAGTAAAGAATGGGATCAAACTTAAGTGACCATCAACTTAATATATGTTGCTATATGGATATTATATACAAACCAAATGGTAACCACAAATCAAAACCCACTAATAAATATACAAAGAATAAAGAGAAAGGACTTTAAGTATATCACTAAGGAAAGCCAACAAACCATGAAAGAGAGAAAGAGAAGAAAGGATCAGAGGGGTGCCTGGGTGGCTTGGTTGGTTAAGCAACAGCCTTTGGCTCAGGTCATGATCCCGTGGTCCTAGGATTGAGTCCCACATTGGGCTCCCCCTACTCTGTGGGGAGCCTGCTTCTCCCTATGCCTCTGCCTGCCATTCCCCCTGCTTATGCTATCTCTCTCTCCCTCTCTGTCAAATAAATAAATCTTTAAAAAAAGGGAAGAAAAGATCAGAGAAAAACTACAAAAACAGCCACAAACAAGTAACAAATGGCAATAAACACATATCTTTCAATAATTACTTTGACTATAAATGGCCTAAATGCTCCAATAAAAGACAAAAGTTTATAGAATGAATAAAAATACAAGACCCATTTATATGCTGCTTACAAGAGACTCATTTTAGAACTAAGGCACCTGCAAATTGAAAGTGAGGTGATGGAGAAACATTTATCATGCAAATGTATGTCAAAAGAAAGCCAGAGTAGAAATACTTCTATCAGACAAACTAGATTTTAAGACAAAGACTGTAACAAGAGAAAAAGGAGGACACTGTATAATCATAAGGGGAACAATCCAACAAGAAGATATAACAATTGTAAATATTTATGCACCCAAATGGGAGCAACCACATACATAAAATAACAAACATAAATGAATAATTGATAGTAATAAAATAAAGGTAGAGGACTTTAATGCCACACTTGCATCAATGGATAGACCACCCAAACAGAAAATCAACAAGGAAACAATGGTTTTAAATGACACACCAGAACAGAGAGATTTAACAGATATACTCAGAATGTTCTATCTTAAAACAGCAGAATACAAACTCTTTTCTTTTTTTTTTTTTAAGATTTCATTTATTTATTTGACAGACAGAGACACAGCGAGAGAGGGAACACAAGCAGGGGGAGTGGCAGAGGGAGAAGCAGGCTCCCCACTGAGCAGGGAGCCCGATGTGGGGCTCGATCCCAGGACCCTGAGATCATGACCTGAGCCGAAGGCAGATGCTTAACGACTGAGCCACCCAGGCGACCCCAAACTCTTTTCAAGTGCATACAAAATATTCTCCAGAATAGATCACAGTTTGGGCCATAAAACAAGTCTTAAATTAAAAAAGATCAAAGCCATTCCATGCATCTTTTCTAACCACAACATTATGAAACTGGAAATCAACCACAAGAAAAAAATCTGAAAAGAACAAATACATGGAGGTTAAATAACATGCTACTAAACAATGAATGGGTCAACCAGGAAATCAAAGGAGAAATAAAAAATTACTTGGAAACAAATGAAAATGAAAACACAATGACCAAAATATTTAGGATGCAGCAAAAGCTGTTTTATGTGGGAAGTTTATGGTAAAACAGGCCTATCACAAAGAAGTAAGAAAAATCTCAAATAAGCAACCTAACCTTACCAGTAAAGGAGCTAGAAAAAGAACAATAAACAGAACACAAAACTAGCAGAAAGAAGGAAATGATAAAGATTAAAGGAGAAATAAATAATACAGAAAATTAAAAAAAAAACCCTATAGAACAGATCGATGAAACAAGAAGCTGATTCATTGAAAAAATTATTAAAATTGCTAAAACTCTAGACAGACTCATCAAAAAAGTGGACTCAAATAAAAAAAAAATCACAAATGAAAGAGGACAAATAACAACCAACACCACAGAAATACAAACAATTGTAAGAGAACATTATGAAAAATTATATTCCAAGAAATTTGACAACCTGGAAGAAATGGATAAATTCATAGAAACATATACTCCACTAAATCTGAAGCATGAAGAAATAGAAAATTTGAAAAGACTGATTACCTGCAATGAAATATAATGAGTAATCAAAAAATTCCCAATGAACACAAGTCCAGGACCAGACAGCTTCACAGCAAATTCTACCTTACACTTAAAGAAGAGTTAATACCTATTCCTCTCAAACTATTCCAAAGAACAGAAGAGAAAAGAAAACTCCCAGATTCATTTTATGGGGCCAGCATTACCCTGATACCAAAGCCAGATAAAGACACCACAAAGAAGAGAACTGTATGCCAATATCACTGATGAACATAGATACAAAATTCTTCAAGAAAATACTACCAAACCAAATCCAACAATACATTTAAAAGATCATTCACCACAATCAAGTGGGATTTATTCCTGGGATGCAAGGATGGTACAATATTCACAAATCAGACAATCTGATGTATTACATCAATAAGAAAAAGGATAAAAACCATACAATCATTTCAATAGATGCAGAAAAAGCACTTCACAAAGTACATCATTCATTCATGATAAAAACCCTCAACAAAGTAGGCCTACAGGTAACATACCTCAACATAATAAAGCCTTATATGAAAAACCCACAGTGGGCATCATACTCAATGGTGAAAAACTAAGAGATTTTCCCCTAAGGTTAGGAATAATACAAAGATGTCCACTATCACCCCTTATACTCAACATAGTACTGGAAGTTCTAGCCACAGCAATCAGACAAAAAATATAAATAAAAGACATACAAATTGGTAAGTAGGAAGTAAAACACTTATTCTTTGTAGATGACGTGATACTATATATAGCAAAACCTAAAGACTCCACCAAAAAATTACTAGAACTGATAAATAAATTCAGTAAAGTCACAGGATATAAAATCAATATACAGACATCTGTTGCATTTCTATACACCAAAAATGAATCAGCAGAAAAAGAAGTTGAGAAAATAGTGCCACTTAAAATTGCCAAAAAAATAAAATACCAAGGAATAAACTTATCCAGAGGTGAAATACCTGTGCAGTGAAAATTATAAAGCATTGATGAAATAACTTGAAGATGACATAAAGAAATGGAAAGATATTTCGTGCTCATGGGTTGGAAGAACAAATATTACCCAAACCAATCTACACATTTAATGTAATCCCTATCAAAATACCACCAGCATTATTTTATTTATTTATATAAAGATATATCTATATATGTCACCTCTTCTTTATCCATCCATCTACTGATATATACATGAGCTACTTCCATAATTTGGCTATTGTAAATTGCTGCTATAAACATAGGATGCATGTAACCCTCCAAGCTAGTGTTTTGTAATTTGGGGGTAAATACCCAGTAGCACAATTACTGGATTATAGGGCAGTTCTATTTTTAACATTTGATGAACCTCCATACTGTCTTCCACAATGGCTGCACTAGATTACATTCCCACCAACAGTACACAAGGATTCCTTTTTCTCCACATCTTTTCAACATTTGTCTTTTCTTGTGTTTTTGATTTTAGTCATTATGACAGGTGTGAGATGATCTCTCATTGTACTTTCGTTTTGTATTTCCCTGATGATGAATGATGTTGAGCATCTTTTCATGTGTCTGTTGGCCATCTGGATATCTTTGGAGAAATGTCTGTTCATGTCTTCTGCCCATTTTTTAATGGGATTATTTGGTTTTTGGGTGTTGAGTTTTATAAATTCTTTATATATTTTGCATACAAACACTTTATTGGATATATCATTTGCAAATATCTACTCCCATTCAGTAGGTTGCCATTTAGTTTTGTTGATTGTTTCCTTAACTATGCAGAAACTTTTTATTTTGATGTAATACCAAATAGTTTATTTTTGCTTTCATTTCCCTTGCCCCAGGACACATACCTAGAAAAATGTTGTTGTTACAGCGAATGTCAGAGAAATTACTGTCTGTGCTCTCTTCTAGGATTTTTTATGGTTTCAGGTCTTACATTTAGGTCCTTAATCCATTTTGAGTTTACTGTGTGGATGATGTAAGAAAGTGATCCAGTTTCATCCTTTTGCATGTCACTGTCCAGTTTTCCCAACATCATTTGTTGAAGAGACATTCATTTTCCCATTGGATATTCTTTCTGCCTTTATGGAAGACTAATTGACCTCATATTTTTGGGCTTATTTCTGGGTTTTCTATTCTGTTCTATTGATCTATGTGTCTATTTTTGTGCCAGTACCATACTGTTTTTATTACTACAGCTTTGTAATATAACTTGAAAGCTGGAATTGTGATACCTCCAGTTTTATTTTCTTTTTCATGATTGCTTTGGCTACTTGGAGTCTTTTGTGGTTCCATACAAATTTTAGGATTGTTTGCTCTAAACAACAATGCTGGTGGTTTTTGATAGGGATTGCATTAAATGTATAGATTGCTTTGGGTAGTATAGATATTTTAATAATATTTGTCCTTCCAATAGATTACATTAAATGTGTAGATTGCTTTGGGTAATATTTGTTCTTCCAGTCTATGAGCATGAAATATCTTTCCATTTTTTTTGTGTGTGTCATCTTCAATTTATTTCATCAATGGCATAAGGTTTACTTAAAAAAAGACAGAGAAAAAAACCACAATTTCATTGTTTTCATAATAATATATCTGTTGTTATTGAATTTAAATTTCTTTGTATATGTATTGGCCTATGTATTTCTTTTTTCATTTTTTCAATGCCTCTGCACATTTTTCTAATGTATTAGAATATTTTATTATTGATATGTAAGAACATTTTTATATGAAATATTAATCCATTATATTTGTTGTAAATATTTTTTATCAGTTTATCATTTGACTTTTAATGTTTATGGCATTTTACATATAGAAAACTTACCAAACTTTTGTCTTCAGCCTTCTTCAGGAGTTCTTATGCTTAAAAAGACCTTACTAATCTTAGATCCAACAAATATCTACCCTTATTTTTCTCATTACATATTTTTTACTGAACTATTTGATCCATTTAGAATGAATTTTGATATTAGATATGAGTAGTAATACCCCTTTATTATTTTTCCAATTAGCTAAAATAATAGTTTCATAAAATTTTATTGAATCATCCTTCCTTTTTTTTCACTGATTTGTGATGTCCTGATTCTAATAAAGTGTTTTCCTTTAGAAATGTACTATAATAGCATTTAACCCTGAAAATTCTGAACTACTTAGTGCATTCCATAATGTTACCCATAGCTGTGTATTTGCACATTCCATGCTCTTTTATCACACGGGCCATAGCTTCTTTCAAATATTTTCATGAACCCACACTCTTAGTGCCTAAAACATTGCTAGATATAACAATGGGTATTCAATATGACCCGATGGCTAAGGATGATGGTTCTGGACCTGGGCCTTCTCACTTTCAATCCTGGATCTGCCAAATATTGCTTTTAGCAGGTAACTTAACTTCTATAAGTCTTAGTTTCCCCATCTGTGAGATAGGGGAAAATATTCATACCTATCTTTTTTTGTGTGTGAGAGTTAAATGAGATAAAGCATGCAAAGTCTTTAAGCCAGTGCCTGGCAAATAATAAGTACCCAAATGTTGACGCTTTCAAAGTTACTACTGTTGTTGTTATTGCTGTTATTATTACTGCAGCGAATAATATAGCAATGGTGAAGGTCAGTGCAGTGAACAATATAACAATGGTGAAGGTCAGTGCTGACAATAGAAGGGCCTTATTGAGGACAGTGAAGTTCACAGCCTCCTGGATAGAAGCTGACCTAGAAGCAGAGGCACTCTCAGAGATAACTTAGTAGTGATAGATATGTGGTTTCTTCTTTGTCATAGTGTCATGCCAACGTGAATCAAGGAACAAGGGGAGAAAAAATGCTAGAAAGGGATTCTCTAGGTATGTAGGTAACATACTTATTCTATAATTCTTTAGAAACAGATTTCTGTACATTAATTTTGTATACTGCAACTTTGCTGAATTCATTTATCAATTCTAGTAGTTTTTTGGTGGAGTCTTTAGGCTTTTTATATATAATATCTTGTCATCTGCAAATAGTAAAAGTTTTACTTCTTACCAATTTAGATGTTATTTATTTATTTATTTATTTAGTTTGATTACTGTGGCTAAGACTTCCAATAATATGTTGAATGAAAGTGGTGAGGATGGGCATCCTTGTCTTGTTTCTGACCTTAGGGGAAAAGGTCTCAGTTTTTCCTCATTAAGGATGATGTTAGCTGTGGGTTTTTCATAAATGGCCTTTATTAGGTTGAGATATGTTCCCTATAAACCTACTTTGTTGAGGATTTTTATTGTGAATGGATGTTGTACTTTCCAAATACCTTTTCTGGATCTATTGAAATGATCATATGGTTTTTATCTTTTCTCTTGGTAATGTGATACATTATGTTGATTGACTTGTGATCTCTGGAATAAATCCACTCGATCATGATAGATTATTTTTTAATATATTGTTGGATTCAGTTTTCTAATACTTTGTTGAGGGTTTGTGCATCTATGTTCATCAGATATATCTGCCTATAGTTTTCTTTTCTTTTCTTTTTTTTTTTTCTAGTGTCTTTACCTTGTTTCTATATTGGGGTAATGCTGGCTTTGTAGAATGAATTTGGAAGCATTACTTCCTCTTCTGTTTTTTGGAATAGTTTGAGAAGAATAGGTATTAACTCTTCTTCAAATGTTTGATAAAATTCTTCTGTGAAGCCATCTGGTCCTGGACTTTTTTTTGTTGAGAGTTTTTTGACTACTGATTCTATTTTGTTGCTAGTAATTGGTCTGTTTGAATTTTCTATTCCTTCATGATTCAGTTTTAGGATTTTTTGTTTCTAGGAATTTATCCATTTCATCTAGGCTGTCCAATTTGTTGGCATATAACAATAGAAAAATATAACCAGTTTCATTTGTTGGTTGTGGTGGGCGTTAAGGTAAATAATCATTTAAAATAGCTTCATTGTTGACTTCTTGGCCTTAAAATGAAAAAAAAAACATAGAATGTTACACATAAGGAATAATCTAATGCAAACCCCTTATTTTACAGATGAAACACAGACTGGCACAGAGAGGTTAAATGACTTACCTAAGGTTACGTAGAAACTTACATGTTAAGCTTGGAGTTTGAACTCAAAATTCTTAAATACAGCCATGTGTTCTTTATATTGCCTCCCTACCCATAGCTTAATTTGAAAATGTAGATAGAATACATGACTCATAAAATACTATCTCAACAAATTTTTATGATTCCCAGCCCTAGGGTAGATTAGCAATGTTGTTTTGTGTTATAAAATACATTTAATGAAAGATAATTGGACATTGTGGTTAGAAATCAAAACAAATTTTATCCTGAAATTGATAGCATTAACATGTTTACTTTAATATGGTTATCAAGTTGGAGTTTAGAAAATAAAATGGACTGCACTTCAACTGTGCCCCTTCTGGTAATAACTTCATATAAAGCCAGTTATTCCAGGGTGCCTGGGTGGCTCAGTTGGTTAAGCGACTGCCTTCGGCTCAGGTCATGATCCTGGAGTCCTGGGATCGAGTCCCACATCGGGCTCCCGGCTCAGCGGGGAGCCTGCTTCTCCCTCTGACCCTATCCCCTCTCATGCTGTTTCTCTCTCTCTGTCAAATAAATAAATAAACAAAATCTTTAAAGCCAGTTATTCCAATTGGTACTGATTGATCCCAGTGATTATTTGCAGAGCAGCTGGGAAGAAAGGCATGTTCCAAAATGACCACTCATATATAAACACTTCTTTTATAAATGTTACTTACTTTTCATTGGTATTATTCCTTGATCCCTGTATTCCTACCGGGTGCTCTAGAGACAGAAATTAAAATAAAATTAATTAATTCAGTTGGTAAGCTAAGAGGGCTACATTGATTCTCATTCAGATTAATTAAATTTGGGTAAATGGTTTTCCTTAAAATATAATTCCCTGATTTAAAAGTGGCTCATAAATGAGGAAGGGTCCAAGAGGGAGCAAAAATACTGGTGATGTTAGTGGATCTCATTAACTTTCCAATCAAACAAGCTTGCTGTGACTCCCTTTCAGTTTTTTTTTTTTCTTTTCATTTAATCAGCTACTTTGTGTTATTACAGCATGTTGAACTCTTCAGTTTGTATAACATTTTTAAACAGTGATTTAAATTGTGAGCAAAATAATAAATATAAGAATATGGTATACTTTTATGTGCATTGCTCAGAAGCTTGCAGTTCTCTTCTCTTAAAACCCTATCCCTTTGATCATCCATAGTAAATAATAAAATTTTAGAATTCTAGAAAGGGGCACAGAGCAATATCGCTAACTGTCATAACTGAGGCCAAAAATACAGATTTGACTCAGTAGCAAAATAAGGCACAGGGGTAATGGAATACCTTTAACTGAGAGAGACAGAGAATTAACAACACAATTTCAGGCACAGGTACTTTTCTTTTAGGTTTTTACCAGGCTTTCCTTACCATCCAAATAAAGAAACAAAATGAAGTATTTATCGTTCCAGTCCAAAATAGGCCTGGGATGCTTGAAAACATATGTCATGTGCCACTGGCATGAACTAAGGTGTGATACTTATGAGGATATTTTACCAATAGTATAGTCATGATTAAACAGGTGATGTGAGTTCTCAGCCACTAGGCTCATTTCTAGCCTTTCTGTGCCTTCCTCTATTACATCCTTTTTCTCAATAGAAAATTGAAATGGCATTGTAATTTGAGGCAGTCCAATTGTAGCTCTGTAGCCAGTTAAACTGTCAGGCCCTCGAGGAAGGCCAGTATTTTTCTGCCAAGTACTACTACTGCAAAATGTTGAATTATTATAAAAACCATAAGCCAGGTGGTCGGTATAAAAACTAGACTGTGATGAGCAATCTACTCTTATCTGTGTGTTTATCTCTTTTCCCTAATGAGGCTCATTAGGGGCTTGTACATGAGAGGGACAATTCAGGGTTGAACACTCCTTTCTAAATGTCCCTATTCAGTTTCCTCTTTGTATAAAGGCAGAAAAAATATTAAAGGTCATTCCATCATGTTTGTTTTATGATATGAAAAATAAAGTTTTCTTTTTTCTCTTTCTAATGTTAAACAAGAATGGGCAACTAGTTTTTTTTTAAAAAAAATCTTATCTTTTATTTGTGTAGTATTCCTATGAAATGATTCACCTTACATTTACTATACAAAACATTTTCTCATAAATTATGTAATTTGATTTTCAAATTAGCGCTAATTTTATCTTCAAACCAGCACTTTGAAGTGCTCTTAGCCCAATTTTGCAGATGAAGAAATTGAGGCTCAGAAGTATAAAATGACTTGACAAAGACAATTAAGCAATAAAGCGGCAATAAAACTGTTGGGTTTCTAAAAGGAAAAACAGAAACTCGGACCCGTGAAATACTTTAGATGATAAGAAGGTTGAGAAGATTAATTTGCCAGTTCCAGAAGCAAGTGGATATAAGGCTCTTAATGTTTTTTCCAGGCTAATGCAGGAATTTTCAATGTAGTATAAATCAACACAGTCAAACCTCCATTTACAACCACCAAGAAAAATAATAATGCAATGAAGTATTTTAAATCTGTCCATTCGGAATCAGTGCACCATGTCAAAGCTTTTTTAAGTATCTTATTTGAACAGACAAATCACTATTTTGTATAGTAAAGAAACAGGTAAAGTCATATTCTTGGTCAGGAATCACTTGGCCTTTAGAATAGGAAAAAGTACTATTACTGAAATTCTATAAGGTATCTGCTGTCCCCATGCATACACACTTGTGGTTTCTGAAGTTATTATAGATATCAAGGCATTTCCTTAGTGAACAAAGAATTTTGAGAATGCAGCCAGTTTTCCCTTATGTGTAACTACTTTTGCTATGGTGATTATACTATTTTCTCATGACACTGAGCCACTAAGAAATTTGGAAACTTTCTTTACAAGTAGATGGGGAGTATTTTTGCAGGATTTGGACTAGCAAAGTACAGTAAGTGTTCAGCAAAGCTATATGTATTTCCCTTCAGATATTTTTGAGCTTTGCTATTTTGACATTAGCCTCTCTCCCTTTAATATTTTGCAGTGTAGTTTTTGAGGAGGGAATCTGTTTGGTTTGTCTGATAGAACATATTTACTTAGGAAAGAAGCCAGAGCAAACGCCAAGCTTTTCTTTTGAAGGAATTGTGCTGAAATTTGAAAGAGCACAAATTGATGGATGGCAAAGCAAAAGCATAAGACTGGCTCTTTGCTCAAACTGAGAAATAGGACAAGTCTGTCTTAATCCCAACTTCCCACCTTTCTGTTCATGTAACATCTGAAGTTCTGTATCTTTTCCTGGTGGATTTTTCCTTTTACCACTTATCATACTGAAACTTTAATGTCCTCTGCCTCAATCTCTTGGCTAGGAAATTGATAAATCACCAGTAAATTGTTAATGAGCGCAAATGATATTCAATTTGTCATTCTCTGGACCTTTACATTTGGGTATTAAGCCATAGGAGGGATTGAAAATGTTGCCCAATGTGACAGGCTATTAGCTACCAGGGAATTGGAGGATTGATGTGTGTTTTACGTGTCCCTCATTTGACACTATATACAGAGATTCTCACTACCTGCATATGTACTCTAATTTCTGGTGGAGGATTTAAAAACCAAGGGTGTTAAGGTGGTAAAAAGAAGAATTAGGAGATTTACCTCAGATTAATGCTCTTGATTTCAAAACATGAAAGATTCTACACTTAGCCACATAATAACGATTTCTAGAATTAGTAGCACATAGACTTTCTGCAGAGTAGTTTTCACTGGGATAATTTATACATTCTCTATGCTTACTAGAACACATCTGGCAAGTGCCATACTGAGACTTCAGTTCAGGACTCTATGCCTAATTGAATTCAATTCTACTTATTCATATGTCCCTCCTCCTGCCTCACCCATCCACTTTTCTGATAGCTCATCTCTTGTGTGTTTGACACTCTCATTTTCTTGTGAACAAACACTTCCATATCTATGTGCAAGGAATCTGGAACCAGATTGCTTGGGTTCAAATTGAGAATCTACCACTTATTAGTTTTTTTAATGTGAACTTAAGCTGGATACTTAACCTCAGTTTCATGACCTATAAATATGGAGACCATTAGTTCCTATATTACAGAGTTGTTTATTGGCTTAGATGAGTCAAAATATGTAAATCACTTAGAAGAGTGCCTGTATTATTTTGTGTTCAATAAATGTTGGCTGATTATTATATTTCTTCCACTGTCTCACTTTAATTAAAGCATGGATTTTACCTGAAACGATACTTAAAACTTCACCTTACCCTTGTGCTTCTTATTCGTAATACAGATGGACTCTCTTGCTTCTACAATCTCCACTCCATCTCAGTCTTTCCCCATATGTTCATCCTCCTTTCCTTCTGTTGTAAAAGAACATGTTTCTGTTTTTCTTGGTTAACCCTGTATCTCCCATTTCTTTAGCAACCTAACTTTTCTCTTTCTTGTATCTTTGATCATTTCCTCTCCACTAGTTCCTTCCCCTTAGTCTGCAACTATCCTCAAGGATCATCTCCTTTCAAATCTTCCCTCAGCTTTATTGGTTACTCAAATTTTAGTCCTATATCTATCCTTCATATTGCTGTTAAACTTTTAAAAAGCATGTGTGGCATGAACTTTGCAGGTAGAGGAAAATATTCCAAACCCCTCTCTATTATTTACAAACTGGGTAATCTTGAACATGCGAACATCTCTGAACCAGTTTTCTCATATTAAAAAATGGGAACAAGAATAACTACCTCATTGAATTGTTGTAAGGATGAAATACTGTATTTTAAAAAGTGCTTAGTGTGAGTAATGTTCTACTTTTTGATCTTGGTACAATTATATAGGCATGTTCAGTTCTGGAAAATTCATTGACCTCTACACTAATGACATGTGCCCTCTTTTGTATATATATTATAATGTATGTTATATTTTTATGTTTGAAATTAAATAAATGGTAGTGCAGTTTGTAGCATGGAGTAGGTGCTCAATAATTGTGGCTATTATTATTTTTATTGCTAGTGATTGCAGTTTGAATTCCACTTCTACCACTCCAAGTTCATCAGTGACCACTAAAAAATTATATCCAATGCCTTTTCCTATTTGAAGAATAAACACAATTACTTTAAATCTTTTTTATTCCTTTGGCTTCCTTGATATACCTGGGCTACTACATTCAAATACCACTCAGCCAGGTTTTTGTTAACAGTTCTCTTTTTAATTATGGAAAGTTCTGTGAATTCTCATACATTTATACATACATACAGAACTTTCCATAATTTGCACATATATGGGGGACAGAGAAGGAATTTTTGGAGAGTTAGGGTTGGAGTCACAATAGTGTATTTTTGTCCAGACAACCAAATCTTGTGCTTGTGATATGCAATTAATTGTACATTAATCTCTGAAGGTAAAATTGAAATGATTGCAATAAAATGTGTAAAATATCATTAAAAATCACTGATATCCCCATTTGAGGGATAGTAGAGAGAACACTAAGACATAAGTTTGACAATCTAGGTTCAAGTATCAGCCCTTCTATTTAGCTAGTAGTGCTGTACTCGGTAAATTATTTAAACCACTGAGTTTCAGTTTTCTCATATTCTGATCTATATAATAGTCTCTCCTCTCAATCATTTTCAAAAATTTTCTGTGGGGCTTAACTGACATATGTAAAGATGCTTTGCAGCTCGCATGGTATCACACAAATGCAGGAGATGATTTGTAAGGTATTTGCTACATATCCCTTCCCATGCACCTGCCATGTGATTGGGTGTTACTACAGCACAGCAAATGATGTCAAGGATAGCAAGACCAGTAGGTGGCTGAAGGCTGTAGCTTAGGGGAGTAGGTTGGAATTGGAGACAGTTCCTAGAGTACAGACTTGGTGGTGAGCTCTCTTGCTTTTAAGAGTCAGTGTTGTTTAAATTCCATCCTGAACGTGACAACCTGCTGCTTATTCATAGATGAGTCATTCTTATAAATATATAATCAAATCCCAGTAATCAACTGTGCCTGATTTATATGGGGGGGTTCAGTGAAGAAAACAGTAAAGAGGGGCGCCTGGGTGGCTCAGTCGTTAAGCGTCTGCCTTCGGCTCAGGTCATGATCCCAGGGCCCTGGGATCAAGCCCCGCATCGGGCTCCCTGCTTGGCTGGAAGACTGCTTCTCCCTCTCCCACTCTCCCTGCTTGTGTTCCTTCTCTCGCTGTGTCTCTCTCTGTCAAAAAATAAATAAAATCTTTAAAAAAAAAAAGAAAAAAAAAGAAAATAGTAAAGAAAGAAAATGAGGTGCTTTTGTTGCTAGCGCTTATATTAGCTAATATTGTAAAGATGAAGAATAGATATTTTAGGAGTTAAAGGATCAATTAACGTGCTCTATTTGGATTCTCAGAAGGATGTTTGTGAGTTTGTAATCTGGAGAACTGAATTTTATTGTAAATACTAAATTTCAGGGTTAAATGTTTGGGAAACAGGACTTTATAACTGACATATTTATTTTTTAATGGAATCTTTCCTGCTTAACACAATCAGAAGTATATCTTAGCTGAGGTACCTGAGTATTACAAAAAAAGGAAATGGGAAATATGAACCAAGTGTGATTACACAGTTAAATTGGATTCATGATTTCATTTATATCTTAGTAAAATAAGGAAATTTGCTACTAGCACCTTACTCCTGTCCTACTATTTGGCAATATTTTGCACATGAAGTAGAAGAGACAGAAAAAAAGCAAAATATTCTATTTATGATATAATATATTGAAAATGGCAAATCAATAATGTCTCTGAGAAGCTTGGGAAGCTGTACCTTCTATACTAATATTTGGTATGGTTATTATTATGGAAATTGTGCCAAGGATTCTTTGCAAATACTCCATAGTAGTAATATGAAACTCACCAAATAGGATGTAGTTGTAATATTCATCAAAATGAGTTATTGACTTTTATTACATGTTAATTAATAGTTATTATCAAGCCATGAATTTAACTGTCTTTGTTAACAAAACATAGCAGTGGCTATGTACTCATAAGAATTTAGTCTTGTTTTCTGGCCAATAGTATATCACTGGAAGGAAATGAGAAAATACATTTGAAAGCCATTTAAAATCTGTGACATGATATTCAGAAGCTTACTCCTGTATTTTTTTTTGTTTTTTATTATACATATTTTAAATATTTATAATTATAAGCATTTGTAAGTACATGAACTTTTAAAAAAGTTTTTATTTAAATTCCAGTTAGTTAAAATACAGTGTAATATTAGTTTCAAGTGTACAATTTAGTGATTCAACACTTACATGCAACACTGGGTTCTCATGATGACAACTGCACTCCTTAATCCCCATCACCTATTTAACCCATACCCCCCACCCACCTACCTTCTGATAACCGTCACTTTGTTCTCTATAGTTAAGAGCCTGTTTCTTGGTTTGCCTCTATCTCTTTTCCCCCCTTTGTTCATTTTTTTGTTTCTTAAATTGCAAATATGAGTGAAATCATATGGTATTTGTTTTTCTCAGACTGACTTATTTCACTCAGCATAATACTCTTTAGCTCCATCCATGTCATTGCCATTGGCAAGATTTCATTCTTTTTTTTAAGATTTTATTTATTTATTTGACAGAGAGACACAGCTAGAGAGGGAACACAAGCAGGGGGAGTGGGAGAGGGAGAAGCTGGCTTCCCGCAGAGCAAGGAGCCCAATGCAGGGCTCGATCCCAGGACCCCGAGATCATTACCTGAGCCAAAGGCAGATGCTCAATGACTGAGCCACCCAGGTGCCCCAAGATTTCATTCTTATTATGGCTGAATAATATTCCATATATATATGTATATATATATATACATATATATATATATATACATATATATATATACACATACCACTTCCTTATCCATTCATCAGTCAACGGACATTTGGGCTATTTCCATAATTTGGCTATTGTAGATAATGCTGTTATGAACATTGGGGTACATATATCCCTTTGAATTATTGTATTTTTGTATTCTTTTGGTAAATACTTAGTAGTGCAATTGCTGGATCCTAGGGTAGTTCTAACTTTAACTTTTTGAGGAAACTCCATACTGTTTTCCACAGTGACTGCATCAGTATGCATTCCCACCAACAGTGTAAGAGGGTTCCCCTTTCTTCACATCCCCACCTATTTTTTCCTGTGTTGTTAATTTTAGCCATTCTGAACACTTCAATATATTAATATATTACATTTATTTATGCATGTATTATATATATGTATGTATATATATAGTTTTAAGGAACAAACAGAAAAGGAATTGAAGAGTAACTAAACCTTTCCAGGTTTCCCTGATTGCCATTCAGTACACAAAGCTATTTCTAAATTGCAAGTTTGGCAACAATTATTAACAAATTGGCACAGATTGGTTTGTCAGATTAATTTGTACAAAGTTGAAACCTTGGGGAATAAAATAAAAGTGTTATGCTTCAACTCCAAAGAGATATATTCTATTAGTTAAATGACAAAAAAAGTAAAATTTCCACAATTTGGATATGCCAGCGTTAATCTACCTTCTGTAATACAAAGACTTTTGAATGACACATTCAACTACCAAAAAGATAGTCTTTGACTGCACGAATACATAAGTTATGTTATTTATAACCATAATCATAATGATAATTACTTAAATTTGTATAGTATAAGATTAAGTATGTATAAGATTCAGTGGTTGAGCAAACAGGAGAGAAACTACTTTGAGACAGCTGATTAAAATGGCAAATATCTGTCTTTGTAAAAGTGGATGTGAGCCAAAATCTTTTACCCTGTGTGCTGATTCTAATAATTTCATGTGGCCAGAAGTGATTCATGGATGCTCACACTTGTAAAAAACTCACTGTTTTCTTGCAAATATTGCTTCTACCTCTTCCCACTCATCATCCCCTGCTTTCCTTTCTCATCATTAGAGAGTGTTTGGGTGTTTTTTGGTTGTTTCATTTTGTTTTTCTCACCCCTTCTTGTGTCTAAATCTTGGGAGACAGAAAAACTTTGTGTGACTTCTTCCCAAAACTTTCTCCATTTGCTTGAGATGCCATTTAATTTTGGTATGTATGGGGTTTGGTGGAAGGACCACCAAAGTTCAGATACCTGGGCTCTTTTTCTAGTTCTGGCACTAAATTGTTGTGTAACTTAAAAAATGTCTCTTCTACCTGGGGCTCAGTTTCCTCAATTGTAAATGAAAGAATTAGATAAAATTATTTTTCAGGTTCATTCCAGCTACATTTAGCATTTGATTATTCTAGTTGGTGGGCTAGATGGCCTCCTTTGGTGGTATGGAATGCCTAGGGAAATGTTTTCCAGTGAATAGGACTATTAATAGAAATTTTGATTTAGTTTATTACTGCTTTTAGACGTTTGCTTTGATAAAGGACTTGAAACACAAATGCATTCACCTATTATGGTACCATATCTGGGCTCACAGCTTCAAAAACGGTATAGGTATGATGTTGAGGAGTACTACAGTAGCATTAAAGAATAGTTTCAGCTTTGGTCAAAATGGGGTTCACAAACTCACAAAGTCAAGGAATGCAATGTTCTGGTGATAATTTGTGTTCAAATGAAACAAACTATTTTAAATTTCATTTTGAACACGGAGTACTACTTCAAGTCCACTTTTAAACTGGCATTATCTAAATCCATGGCACATCAAAATGGGAGCTACTTGAAGTAATCTGAGAATGTAAGCCTGCTAGAGACCCTAATTCTAGTCTTTCCCCACCCCCAAGTTTGGGCCTCAGTTTTATGGTCTATAAAGTTACATTAAGAAAAGGGGCTCTTGGCTGGCTCAGTCACTGGAGCATGCCACTCAATCTCTAGATTGTAGTTGGGTGCAGAGATCACTTAAAAAAAAAAAATCTTGAAAAAAAAAAGAAAAAAAAGTGGATTTCTCATGAACACCAGTGAGGGTCTTGTCTTCAGCTCAGCATTCCAGCAAATGTCTCTTTTATTGAGAAATCTGTGACCACTTGTTGCCTCCAGGTTATTTTTCTTCTTTCCTTGAATTCATATTCACTTTGTGTATGTGTTTAATCTTTTCATGAGAATCCTTACAGCACACCCACAGATATTTGGGCAGTATCACAAGGAAAACAAACTTTCAACAGCTATTATGAGTGGGAAAGGATGAAGACCAGCTCCCCACCAACCATCCCCCTCCCCTCTGCAGTGTAGGGCAAGAGCTACGTCACCAGCAATGCCCGGAAACGCGCCAGGCGTTGGGGCGACCGTTGGCGCGACCGTTGGGGCGACCGTTGAGCCGCAGGCGGAGCGCGGGGCTGCTGGGAACTATCCTAACCAGATCCAACCGCCAGATTGGTGGCTGAGGGGATCCTGTCCCCGCGGCGTCAGGCCTGACAGGGTAGGGAAAGAGGCAAGTAGCAAGATTGTTTACTGTAGCCCTCACGTGGGGCTGTAGAGGGAGGTGTTTACTTTTCTGAGGAGCATCCCTTTTAAAGCCTAAAATGGCGACGCTGTCCGACGGGAATGCCATTATCCCTGGATAGGAGGAGGCCTACCTGGACTGCCTGGACAGAGGGGCAGGGATAGTGTTAGGGTGACTGAGCGGCACCTGGTCCCCCCAGACTCAGGTGGTAAGGCCGCTTTGGCCTTGAATCTCAGTTCCGAACCCCACATTGCGCGGATGGAAGTCCTGATAGACTAGTGGCAGACCTTTGGGTGAGGACAGCGCTGGGAAACTGTCCTATGGAAAACAAGAGGGAGAAAGGGTGTGCGGGACGGTTAGATTGTCCAACTGACAACTCATTGGGACTCGGCGGTAGATTGGATGATGCTCTCTGAGGTAAAAGTCTCTAGAGACTCCTTCACAGGAACAGCGTGAGGCAGAGCTAGGACAAAAATAGGGAGTAGGGGCGAGAGTTCAGAAAAGGCTGATTTCAGCTCAAAAATGAGGAAAACTTCCCATAGAATTTTAGCTGTTGGCGGCTATTCCAACCGTCGAATTCCAACCTTTTAGTTAGATATCACCTCTGTTTTTTTTAAATCCCCTGAGTCAATGATTCTTTCTTTATAGTAATAATATAGTAATCCATCTCAACATTATTTTATGTTATTCTCTTATGGAAAAAGAAATCCAGCATGCTCAGAACAGCGGATGATTTAATTTAGAATTTTTTTGTTTAAGTCTTAACACTTTATTGTCTAGGAAATGGATAATAGGACTTCTGTGGTTGTGCGTTTGAAATACATTAGGCTTAATTAAAATGCTAACAATTAGGAACCATTTAGCATCTAGTTTGTCACCCTACATAGGCGATAGACCCAAGCCTTTCAACATAAAGAAATGTAATTGGAAAAAAAATTTTTAAAGCTAGTCAACATTCATAAGAATAGACACTGAAGTCTTGAGGAAGGAAATTTTTCACTACTATCTTAGATCATTATTTTTTATTTATTTTTTAGTGTTTATTTTGGCAGTTTTGTTTTCCTCCTTTTCTTTTTTTTGGGGGGGAGGGGCTCTTTTAAAGCTGAAATGGAACACCTTGGTGAATATTTTGCATAAACAGCTATATGGAATGACAAGAGAAGAAAACAGGCAATAGTCCTCTGAACTGAAATTAAAGGAAGAAAGCAATGAAAACTGGAAAGACCAAACAAACAGAAAGGAAGAAAAAAGTCATTTAGGTAGATTCCAGAAGTAATGTAAATGTTAAATAGACAAAAAAAAAAAAAAAAAAAAAATAGGGAAACCACTGCACACCAAGAACCCCTTTCCTCGAAATTAAAGGACTTTAGGTGATGCTGTACAATTATATAAAACACAACCACATCTTTTAATCAATGAAATTTCCTCTGCCTGGCACATAGTAAGCACATTATTGTTGAATGTGCTTGAGTGAAATTTTTACCTATTTATTTTAACACTCTCTGCTGAATGTGAGAACTTCACTATGTATTTCTGTCTTACTAACTTTATTTATTTTTATTTTTTCAGAATAACTGAACCCTATTGGAGATTCAGTTCACCAGTGGAGGCTACCTAAATCTTTCCTTTATCCACCGCCCCCACTCTGTACAGCCTCTCCTACCCTCACACCTCAGGTGAAGGGGAAATCAGAGAAGGACCAGAGACTTGCTGGTGTTGGTAGGCTCACTGCCACTTTCATTGTGCATTTTAAGACTACAGATAATCTGACAGTAAGCATCAGGATTCTTTCAGATCTTCCTATTCCCCTAGCAGCCCTCATTTTCAGTCTGAGATTGTCTACCAAGTACGTAAACCTAATGCTTGATCAGAGGTTCTAGAACTGTGTTGTCCAATGTGGTAACCACATGTGGCTACTTAAATCTCAATCAATTAAAATTAAATAAAGTTAGGAATTGTGTTTTCAAGTCTCAGTAGCCACATTTTTCATGCTTAATAGCCATATGTGGTCAGTAGCTACTATATTGAATAGTGCAGATGTATAATATTCCATTATTACAGAAAGTTCTGTTGGACAGTGCTGCTCTAGAAAGCACCCCTTGTCATTTCTGCAGTTTAAAAGATATTCAGTTTCAAGCCCAGTTTTCTTGCAGGGCAAGATAAAGAAAGGTAGACACAAATATGCTGTAGTAGTTGAAAAAGTGGCTGTGAAAGGCAGGGTCTGAGTTCATTGGTTAAGTGAAGAAGTAAAACATGGCAGCACCACTCATCTGATTTGGTCATACTTATTTAGGCTGGGAAAGCGCTACCCATGTTTAAGTTTTTTTCAGGAATGGATTTAGCTATGATTGTAGACCTTTTGTTTAACATGAACATCAATGATTTACATTTGTAAAGCATTTCTATATACAAGGTCATACAATTTAGTTTAAAGATGGTAAATGGAAGGGGAGAACCATTAATTCTAATAGCATTATCACAGTTACACAATACTACTTCTTAAATTGTGATTAATGTGTCCTTTGTATCTTGGTTTCAAGAGCTGAGTAATACAGATAGGAAAACTGCAAGCAGCAACAAATTGGAGTTTTAAAACCAGGACTAATAATGAGTCACATTTCCATAATGAATGTTTTACTTTAAAAAAATGATTTATTTATTTATTTTAGAGAGAGAAGGAGGGAGAGAGAGTGCGAGCTGGGGGAGGGTTAGAGAGAGAAAGAATCTCAAGCAGACTCCCTACTGCGCATGGGGCCCTAAGCTGGGCTAGATCCCAGGACGCTGAGATCATAAGCTGAGCTGAAACCAAGAGTCTGATGCTTAATCGACTGCACCACCTAGGTGCCCCTGTCTCACATTTTAAAAAGCATTCTCCTTCCCAATTTTTTTTTTTCTTGGGTCTCACAAGACACTCCTGATGTAGGTAGGGAAGATATTATTGTTCTCTCAAGGTTCTTTTCTGTCTAGTCTTTGCCTTGACTCAGATGCCACCTGCTGCATGAAGCTCTCTCTTTTCCTTGCAGTTAAACTCCTTAGCACTTTTTCTGTTTAGTACTTGTCTCAAGCTAATTAACGATGCTATTCATGTGTTTTTGATCCTTCTTAATAGGTTCACAATTCTTTTTGGACAGAAGTTGTGTCAGGTTTATTTATTTATTTTTTTGCCTTTTAAATTTTATCTCAGTGAGGTAAAATTTACGTAACAAAATTAACCATTTTAAAGTCTGCAATTAAGAGGTACTTAATATATTCACTATGTTGTACAACCATCACTTTTATCTAGTTCCAGAACATTTTCATCACCCCCAAAGGGAGCCCTGTACCCATTAAACAGTCTCTCTTCCCTGTCTCTCCCCAGCTCCTGGCAACCACTAATCTTTCTGTGTCTATGGGTTTACCTATACTGAATTTTTCAACTAAATGGAATCAGACAATATGCAACCTTATGTGTCTGTCTTCATTCGCTTAGCATAATGTTTTCAGTGTTCATCCATATTGTATCAGTATTTCATTCAGATTTATATTTGAGTTTTTGTATTTTACTAAAGAGATGTGCAGTACATATTAATTATTTAATTAATGGTGGACTATTTTATCCCAAACTCCCACACCTGACAGCATATGCTAATATAATGCAGTCTGTATGAATTGATAATGCCTGAACCTGATTAAGTTCTGTTATTTCATTCTTAGCTACTCAGATTATCTAAGCCTTAAACATTGAACGCCAGAGGATTTTCTCTATGTATCCATTCTGAGACATGTCACAATTATTTCACCTTCTTCAACAAGATCCTACTGTGACATCCTCTCCTATTGAAGTTCGTGTGTGGATAGAAGGTAAGATGTTTTGAAACTTCTTAGCTCTGCACCTCACATTTCATCTTTTACAGGCTCAGCTTAGCAGATTTCACAGGTACTAGTGCATAAAAACACATTATTTTGCAGTCTTTTAAGGAAGATGCTTCAATATTAAAGATTTGAACCTGAAGTCTGTAACTTTAAGGTCATAACATTGTGTTTTAATAATCACATTCCAAGAATAATTTCCTTTTCTTGATTAATGTATTTTTATATGAATATTATAATTAATATAGTATTTTAAATTAACATATTAATGTGTGATTTTGTTCTTAATAGAAGTAATATGTGAATTTGGGAAGAAACCAAATATTCTAAAATAATGACATTAGATAAACAGTAAAACACACTAACAGATAAGATTTACATTCTTCTGTTGGAAGAAGCCATTGACTGAAGAGAATGGATTGTGTAAAGGAATAGATGCAATGAAAGGAGGAATTAAATGCAATTAAGTTAAATAAGTTTATTATTAATTATAATTTATTCCATTTAATATGTAGTTTACCTTTAAGAGCAAATGCTTTTCCTGCCTCCATCACTTAGTGTTTACGTGAATAGGTACTAAAAAATAATATATTCAATGATTTAAGAGGGAGGAAAAATCCAAAGTCTTCTATATGATCAGCTGTCTTTATTAGCATCATACCAAGGAGCACTTTAAGAAAGATTGGCAGTGCTCACCATTTTTTAATGATAGAAACTCTTCTAAAGATGATTAATTACTATGAAGCTTTGCTCTATTGCAATGTTTTCTCTATGTAAAGCTGGTTTAGTATATTCTGTTGTGTTAAGTATAGTGGATTAGGTACTACATAGATGAAAATAATATATTATCATTACAGAATTATAGTATCTTTTTGAAATTTTAATTCTTCACCATAAAATTCAGTTCAGTAAGATTTCCCTCCCAATAAATTAAGTACATACAGTTACCTAGCACAATATTTGTGAGTTTATTATAAAAATAATTTCAGTTATGTCAACAAAATTATTTTAATGCAGAAGAATTTCAAATGAAGAATAAACTTCAAGTTTTCTTGGCTCACACTTTAATCGTAAATGTTATAATCTTTAACATCAGAAAACTTAAACATTTTAACATCACCCTACTTACTAGTTTAGGGAATAAAATATTGGTTCCTGCTTTTGAAAAGAAATTCCAAGTTTTCTCATCAGCATTGCAATTTTTTTTTCTGAGTGATTCCTTTTAAATTTCAGACCTTGCATTTGCAAACTACTGAGAATAATACTAATACAAGAAGAAATGTCTTCCTCCCCCTGTGTTTCCATAATATTTCCTTTGCATTTCAAATCATTTTGTGCCTATCACTGTATTTGTGTGTGTGTGTTGGGGGGCTATCTTTTTTCCTATCAAACTGCAAATAGTTTGAAGGCAAAATGTAATAATTTACTTATCTCTGACAACACTCAGCGCAATACCTTGCAAAGACTAGGTGTTTAGCAAATATTTTTGTTATTATTGACAAAATAATGACTTTAATATTTCACTTCTCAATTTTTCCTATAAAATTGGCCTAATAAACAGAAACTTTCAGGTTGTCACTCTTAGTTAACTTTTGTTTGGTGATATTGGCATATTCTTATAACAGTAATTGTAAAAGAAAGTAATTTCAAATAAACAGGCTGTGAATTATAGGCACCAGACCTCAATGCCTTATTGGTATCCTAGCTTGGATTTTGTCTTTGATTAGTGGTAAGTTACAACATTATTAAAAAGGTAAATGGTTTCTGTTATATGAACAGAAAACCAAAGATGATTATAACAATTTGACTTACTGGAGACCTTTTTACACAGTTAATTTAGAGGGAAAAACCTAGAGCAGGCTAGCACTATTAAAACTGAAAATGCAAAAACAAAACAAAACAAAACAAAACAAAAAACTGAGAATGCAAGATGGTTTTTCAGGGAGCTGTTATTATAGCGTATCCAAGATATTATCATGCATAAACAGATTAAGAGTATTAGTCATATTGCACTATCTATTGAAGTTTGGGTGCAGTTTGAGACTCAAAAAATACTTTAGAGGAATAAACTGCTATTGAGACTGCCAGTGTTTAGAAAAGTCATTATTTAGTCTTTCCTTTTTATTTGTGTTTGTTTGTTTGTATGAGCAATGTAGACAGATTGTGTCCCTAGGTTGCATTTCTAGCCCAGTTCAGGTGTTGGGCTTTCCAAAATCTCTCAGGTTGTCCTCAGAGTTAACAAAGGTTCCCACAGAAAGTCCATTCAGTGTGGATTTAATTGCAGAATCACTTAGCATTATACACTCTAGCTCCATCCACATTGTTGCGAATGCCATGATTTCATTCTTTTAGATGGCTGAGTTATATTCCATGTGACTGACATATGTATATGTATGAATGTATAAAGATGTGAGAGATATATATGTTTTTTAAATTTTATTTTTATTGAGGCATAATCATATAATATATTAGTATATATGTATGTATGTATGTATGTATTTAAATTCCAATATAGTTAACATAGAGTGTTACATTAGTTTCAGGGGTATAATATAGTGATTCAACAATTCCAAAAATCACCCAGTGTTCATCATGACAACTGCCCTCCTTAATCCCCAACACCTATTTAACCCTTCTCCCCACCACCTCCCCTCTGGTAACTATCAGTTTGTTCTTTGTAGCTAAGGGTCTGTTGCTTGGTTTGCCTCTCTCTCTTTTTCTTTTTTTCCTTTATTCATTTGTTTTGTTTCCTAAAATCCACATATGAGTGAAATCATACGGTATTTGTCTTTCTCTGACTGACTTATTTCACTCAGCATTATGTTCTCTGGCTCCATCCATGTCATTGCAAATGGCAAGATTTCATTCCTTTTGATGGCTGCATAATATTCCATTGTATATATACACCACATCTTCTTTATCCATTCATCTGTCGATGGACATCTTGGCTCTTTCCAGAGTTTGGCTATTGTGGACATTGCTGCTATAAACATCGGGGTGCACGTACCCCTTCGGATCCCTACATTTGTATCTTTGGGGTAAATACCCAATAGTGCAATTGCTGGGTCATAGGGTAGCTCTATTTTCAGCTTTTTGAGGAACCTCCATACTGTTTTCTAGAGTGGCTGCACCAGCTTGCATTCCCACCAACAGTGTAGGAGGGTTCCCCTTTCTCTGCATCCCCACCAACATCTGTCATTTCCTGACTTGTTAATTTTAGCCATTCTGACTGATGTGAGGTGGTATCTCATTTAGGTTTTGATATGGATTTCCCTGATGCCGAGCGATGTTGAGCACTTTCCCATGTGTCTGTTGGCCATTTGGATGTCTTTTTTGGAAAAATGTTCATGTCTTCTGCCCATTTCTTGATTGGATCATTTGTTCTTTGGGTGTTGAGTTTGATAAGTTCTTTATAGATTTTGGATACTAGCCCTTTATCTGATATGTCATTTCCAAATATCTTCTCCTATTCTGTCGGTTGTCTTTTTTCTTTTGCTGTGCAAAAGCTTTTTATCTTGATGAAGTCCCAATAGTTCATTTTTGCCCTTGCTTCCCTTGTCTTTGGTGATGTTTCTAGGAAGAATTCGCTGTGGCTGACGTCGAAGAGGTTGCTGCCTGTGTTCTCCTTTAGGATTTTGATGGACTCCTGTCTCACATTGAGGTCTTTCAACCATTTGGAGTCTATTTTTGTGTGTGGTGTAAGGAAATGGTCCAGTTTCATTCTTCTGCAGGTGGCTGTCCAATTTTCCCAACACCATTTGTTGAAGAGACTGTCTTTTTTCCACTGGACATTCTTTCCTGCTTTGTCAAAGATTAGTTGACCATAGAGTTGAGGGTCCATTTCTGGGCTCTCTATTCTGTTCCATTGATCTATGTGTCTGTTTTTGTGCCAGTACCATACTGTCTTGATGATGACAGCTTTGTAATAGAGCTTGAAGTCCGGAATTGTGGTGCCACTAGCTTTGCTTTTCTTTTTCAACATTCCTCTGGCTATTCGGGGTCTTTTCTGGTTCCGTACAAATTTTAGGATTATTTGTTCCATTTCTTTGAAAAAAGTTGATGGTATTTTGATAGGGATTGCATTAAATGTGTAGCTTGCTCTAGGTAGCATTGACATCGTCACAATATTTGTTCTTCCAATCCATGAGCATGGAACGTTTTTCCATTTCTTTGTGTCTTCCTCAATTTCTTTCATGAGTATTTTATAGTTTTCTGAGTACAGATTCTTAGCCTCTTTGGTTAGATTTATTCCTAGGTATCTTATGGTTTGGGGTGCAATTGTAAATGGGATCAACTCCTTAATTTCTCTTTCTTCTGTCTTGTTGTTGTTGTATAGGAATGCCACTGATTTCTGTGCATTGATTTTATATGCTGCCACTTTACGGAATTCCTGTATGAGTTCTAGTAGTTTTGGGTTGGAGTCTTTTGGGTTTTCCACATAAAGTATTATATCATCTACAAAGAGTGAGAGTTTGACCTCTTCTTTGCTGATTCGGATGCCTTTTTCTTTTTGTTGTCTGATTGCCGTGGCTAGGACTTCTAATACTATGTTGAATAGCAGTGGTGATAGTGGACATCCCTGCCGTGTTCCTGACCTTAGGGGGAAAGGTCTCGTTTTTTCCCCATTGAGAATGATATTCGCTCTGGGTTTTTCATAGATGGCTTTTATGATATTGAGGTATGTACCTTCTGTCCCTATACTCTGGAGAGTTTTGATCAAGAAAGGATGTTGTACTTTGTCAAATGCTTTTTCTGCACCTATTGAATCATATGGTTCTTGTTCTTTCTTTTATTAATGTATTGTGTCACACTGATTGTTTTGGGGATGTTGAACCAAGCTTGCAGCCCGGGGATAAATCCCACTTGGTCGTGGTGAATAATCCTTTTAATGTACTGTTGGAGCCTATTGGCTAATATTTTGGTGAGAATTTTTGCATCCATGTTCATCAAGGATATTGGTCTATAATTCTCCTTTTTGTTGGGGTCTTTGTCTGGTTTTGGGATCAAGGTAATGGTAGCCTCATAAAATGAGTTTGGAAGTATTCCTTCCATTTCTATTTTTTGGAAAAGTTTCAGAAGAATAGGTATTAATTCTTCTTTAAATGTTTGGTAGAATTCCCATGGGAAGCCATCTGGCCCTGGGCTTTTGTTTGTTGGGAGATTTTTGATTCCTGCTTCAATTTCCTTAGTGGTTATAGGTCTGTTCAGGTTTTCTATTTCTTCCTGGTTCAGTTTTGCTAGTTGATACATCTCTAGGAATGCATCTCCTTAGTGGTTATAGGTCTGTTCAGGTTTTCTATTTCTTCCTGGTTCAGTTTTGGTAGTTCATACATCTCTAGGAATGCATCCATTTCTTCCAGATTATCGAATGTGCTGGCATATAGTTGCTCATAATGTTCTTATAATTGTTTGTATTTCTTTGGTGTTGGTTGTGATCTCTCCTCTTTCATTCATGATTTTATTTGGTTGAAAAAAGAAAGAAGAGGATTTAAAAAAAAAAAAAGGAGAGAATGTGATCTGGCAGCAGACTAGAACAAAGCCATACACTAAAGATTTAGGGTATATTTTGGTCTGTTAGAAGAAACTGTATCCCAAGATTTTAAAGACAGAACAACTTATATATAAAATATACCAAAAGTAAGGTTAACTACTATGAAGGGATAGATTATGACTCTAAAAATGAAAAATAAAAAAGATTTTTAAAAAAATCTTGGTTGGTTGAAAAAGGGAAAAAGAAAAATTAAAAAAAAAAAAATTAACTTTGAAAGGCTAAAGGATCATGGGGAAAAAGCCATGAATTCTATGTGCAGTATTCCCTCAGTGCTGGAGTTCTGCCGTTCTCATTGATAGGTAAACTTGGTCTTGGCTGGCTGTTCTTGCTGATCTTCTGGGGGAGGGGCCTGTTGCAGTGGTTCTCAAATGTCTTTGCTGGAGGCAGAATTGCCCTGCCCTTGCCGGGTTAGGCTAAGTAATCTGCTCGGGTTTGCTCTCGGGAGCTTTTGTTCCCTGAAAGCTTTCCATACAGCTTTGGAGGACGAGAGTGAAAATGGCGGCCTCCCGGTCTCCGCCCCGGAGGACCTGAGAACTCGGAGCCCCACTCCCCAGAAAAGCAGTGAATCACTCCTGTCCCCCCAGTCTCTGGCCGCACCCTGTGCTCCCCCGGCCTGTGACTGAGCATTTCTATCTCTGGCACACGACCCCTTGTGGAGTCTCCAAACCCAGCAGATTCCTGCGGTGCGCTCCCACATTGCTCCTCCCTGGGGAGGAAGGGGAGTCTCCCCGGATCTGCCACTTGTTAGGTCCCTGCTGGAAGAGCAGTGGCCTGACTGTGCTGCGGACCATGGTTTATGGCAACCCTGAGCTGAGAGCCCACTCCTCGGCTCCATCTCTGCAGCTGGCTCCCTGCTCCGATACCTGGGAGCTCTGCCACACTCAGGCACCCCTGGTCTTCCTGTGACCCCGAGGGTCCTGAGACCACACTGTCCCAGCGAGGGTTCCACCCCCGGCTTAGCCACTGGAGCGACGTTCCTCAGGGGAACAGACCTCTAAAAGTTCCGATTTTGTGCTCCGCTGCTCTATCACTTGCCAGTAGCAGCTGACAGAGGCCCCCTACCCCGCCATCTATCTTCCCGAATATCTCCTTGGATTCACTTCTCCGCACATCCTACCTTCCAGAAAATGGTCGCTTTTCTGTTCAGAGAGTTGCTGCTATTCTTTTCTTCGATCTCCTGTTGAGATCATAGGTGTTCAGAATGGTTTGATCCCTATCTAGCTGAATTCCTGGGACCAGATGAAATTTAGGTCTCCTACTCCTCCGCCATCTTGCTCCTCCTCAGAAAATGTGATTTAAATTTGACAGCTGGAGCATCTTGAATCTATTGAAAAAACATAAGCTGAATTTGGAGCCCTGACTTCTAGGCTTGATATTACTGCTAAACTCCATTGGTACCATAGACAAGGCACTGGCTGTTAGGATTTCTAAAGTTTTCTTTATTTTTTTAACATTGGTTTTCTTTCTCTTTCAGTATCTTTCTTTCCTTCTTTTTGTCTTCTCTTCTTTCTTTCATCCTTTCTTCCTTCTTTCATTCTTTCTTTTCTTCTAAAATTGGCAATACAGTTATGTATGTCTGAGAATTTTGTTGCAGTGAAAAGTAAAAATCAGGGGCACCTGGGTGGTTCAGTTGGTTAAGCATCTGCCTTCAGCCCAGGTCATGATCCCAGGGTCCTAGGATTGAGCCCCGTGTTGTCGGGATCCCTGCTCAGCAAGAATCCTACCTCTCCCTCACCCTCTGCCTACTGTTCCCCCTGCTTGTGCTCTCTCTTTCTTTCTCTCTCTCTCTTTCTCAAATAAATAAATAAAATCTTTTAAAAATCAATAATAAATATTTGGGGATGATTAAAGTACAAAATAAATGTGAAATGTATTTTATCATTGTTCTTCTTATTTTTATCCCACTATCAATTCAACTATTGTTATTATTATGCTAGTGTCTACACTGTCAGAAGCACCAACATATTGTTACTGTTTATCGAATTTCTTGGATCCTACAGGTTTAGAAGATTGTTATCTTTATCTATATATGGATTTTAATAACATAAAGCCAGGTATGCCTCTAATTAGAAAGCATTAATTAATGGATAATTTTCATTAAGAAAATATTTATTTGTCTGGAAAAGATTAATTAAATTGGAGAGCTTACAAAATTAGTAAATTAGGAAAGTTCATAATAATGGGCAGCTATGGTCCTCTTCCTTCACTGCTGATGTACACTGATATTGTCAAAATCATAAGCTATGCAAGATATATTTGATAAGGGAAATCATTCTACTGTAGTGACTATGACAATATTGAATTATCATTCTGGAAGAGACTTGTGAATGAACAGAAGGGCTTCATATTAAAAATAAGTAAGAATGTTTGGTATCAAAACATCAGGAAAGAGACCAAGTAACTGTTATAGCCTATTCCCTGAAATAATAAAAATACCTATATAGATTTTGGAAGAGGTTGGGTACAAATCACCAGTTATGAAATATGATGCGTTAACAAGAGAGAAAGTTTTTTATTTGTGGGTAAGGCTCTTTCAAATGCTTCTTAAATTACATTTCACAGATGACTGGCTGTGCTGTCTTTATCTCATGTCTAAGGCTAGTACTGAGTAGCAGGACAGTTCTGGAAAAAAAAAAAAAAGATGCCACTCTTCCTGGTTTCTATCCTTATTCAAGTTCTGGGGATGGAGATTTTGCCCTGATAATTAATACCAGGTGGGGATGACTACCACTGCTGTTTATATACTGTTATATACAGATTTACAATAGTAAGTTATTTACATTCAAATTGTAATTTGGGTACCTGGAGAGCTGCTTTAGCTTTCAGAGTTCCAGATGCTATTACTGAGTATACTGATGTAATTGTTTTGCTTAACAGTCTGTAATAGATGCCAGCAACCTATCGCATTGCATAGAAGATGACTTCTTAAACATTTAAGTGTCACAAGTCCTAATCTCTTTGAAAATTTGATGAAAACTATAGACTCTCTCCTTCAAAATATACATATGTTCTCTATTTTGTATATCATGACAATCAGACGGTTTGTACACCAGTATTCCAGACCAAGGAACTTCTTCACTAGGTAATGAATCATTAATGTGTGATGAGCAGATCTTTCTTTCCTTTTGTCTTCAATATTTTCCCACATTTCTAAGCATATTGCTCAGATTTAAAACACCTAAGCAGTTTCTCCTAAGTGAGAAGTTATAGTTGTATAGTATGCATAAAGCAAAAAAAAAAAAAAAAAAAAAGCATGGCGGTGTAAAGACTAGGAACACATTCTTGCATTGAAGAATATTCATTTCCCATATTGGTTGTCAGAGTTACCAGGTGGTTAAGCATGACGTATATAGATATATATCTGCAATATTTTGACAGTATTAGTATCTACCACAGTTTGAAATAATTTGTATAAGTGTTCTTATTGTTTCCATCAATTTCTTTTTGTCTGCTTATAGGCTTTTTGCTTTTGTCCTGAATGGTTGATGGAAAAGTAACTATATTTATAGTAATTCCTCAGTATCTTTTTTAGTTTTCTTCCAAAGCAGATCTTCTTAGCTTCATCAAAGAATGCAGTTCTTCACCAAAAAGCATGGCATTATAAGGCTTCTGTGCTTTCTTCAATCCCCGCCATGCCCCTAACAAACCTGAGCTGAGCTTTTTGACAAAACCAAGGTGATCTTTACCTTTATTTCTGGTAATGGTCTGTGGATAAGAGGACTAAGGATATCTGAATATCCAGTATATAAATCAAATAGTGAATCTCAATTTAAAAGAATTATACTTATTGGTAGAACCCAATCTTTCCCTTCATTCATAATAGAAACTAAAAGTCTGAGTTGTTTTTTTAAAAATATATTTTATATTTTAGGGCAGTTTTAGGTTCATAACAAAATAGAGCAGAAAATATAGAGTTTTCATGTATTCCCTATTCCCACACATGCAGTCTCCCCCACCATCAACATTCCAAGCCACAGTGATGCATTTGTTACAATTGATCAACCTACATTGGCACATAATTAACACCCAAAGCCGATAATTTACATTAGGGTTCACTCTTGGTGTTGTACATACTATGAGTTTTTGTCAAATGTATGACATGTACCTGCCATTGTAGTAACATATGAAATAGTTTTACTGCCCCCCGAATTCTCTGTGCTCTGGTTATTCATTCTTCCTTTCACCTGAAGGAAAAGAAAATTTCTTCCCCTACCCTTCAAAGACTCCCATCTGGACTAAATATTAAATTTACATGAGACAGGTTAACAGGAGTAAAAAACAAAATAAAAACAAAAACAAAAAAACGAAGTTTTGCTACATGTGCAAGGAGACCCAATATTGAAATTGAGACCTAAAGAAATTACCAAGGCAGGCAGTGTTTAGACTTTTTAGACAAAGAAACAATAAACTTGTGAGGAATTGACAAGATAAAGAAAACAGATGTTTGGGAGCTTTAATTAGTAAGGAATTCTAAGTATTTGGGCTGAGGTACTAGATTAGTTAAAAAGTAAAAAGGTTTGTTTCTATAGCTTTCTCAGCTTTAAATTTCCTATCTCTGATGATAAGACTGTCTCTCTACTTCTTAGTACAGGGAGGGTACTTTTCATGTGAGAGATTTATTTCCTGCTTTTTTGGGAGAGAGGAGGGTTTGAGTGTCCTTGCACTGGTTATTTCTTGAGTAACTTTTATTTAAAATGATCAATATGTCAAAGTGGCCCATTTTGAGGTGGCCTGCCCTTAGGCCCTACACAACCTAACCACTGGCAACCACTTAATCTTTTTACTGTCTCCATAAATTTGCCTTTTCCAAATGTCATATATATATATGTATATATACATACATACAGAATGTAGCCTTTTCAAATTGGCTTCTTTCACTTGGTTATATGCTTTTAAGGTTGTTTCTTATCTTCTCATGGTTTTATAGCTCATTTCTTTTTACTGCTGAATAAAAATTCATTGTCTGGATGTCCCACAGTTTATTTATCCATTCATTTGCTGAAGGATATCTTTGTTGCTTCCACAATTTAGCAATTGGGAATAAAGCTGCTATAAATATTTCTATGCAGGTTTTGGTGTGGATGTGTTTTAAACTCCTTTGAGTAAATACCAAGGAATGTGATTGCTGGATTTTATGGTAAAATATGTTGAATTTTGTAGGAAACTGCCAAACTGTCTCCCAAAGTGGCTGTATCATTTTACATTCTAACCAGCAATGATGAGAGCTCTTGTTGATTCACATCCTGACAACATTTGTTGGTTTTTTTTTAGTTTTTATTTAAATTCTGGTTAGTTAAATTTGTTTCCTAAATTCCACATATGAGAGAAATCATATGCTATTTGTTTTTCTCTGACTAACTTATTTCACTTAGCATGATACTACTCTAGTTCCATCCATGTTGTTGCAAATGGCAAGAGTTCATTCTTTTCTTTGGATGAGTAATATTCCATTGTAAATATAGGACACATCTTTATCCATTCATCAGTTGATGGACATTTGGGCTGTTTCCATAATTTGGCTATTGTAGATAATCCTGCTATAAACATCAGGGTGCATGTATCCCTTTGAATTAGGAATTTTGTATTCTTTAGGTAAACACCTAGTAGTGCAATTACTGGATGGTAGGGTAGTCCTATTTTTGATTTTTTGCAGGATCTCCATACTGTTTTCCACTTTCTTACACCATACACAAAAATTAATTTAAAATGGATTAAAGACCAATTTGAGACAGGAAACCATTAAAATCCTAGAGAACACCGCAGTAACCTATTTGACATTGGCTGTAACAGTCTCTTACTAGATATGTCTCCTGAGGCAAGGGAAACAAAAACAAAAATAAACTATTGGGACTTCATCAAAATGAAAAGCTTATTCACAGCAAAGGAAACAGTCAACAAAACTAAAAGTCAACCTACAGAATGGGAGAAGATATTTGCAAATGACCTAAGAAAGGGTTAGTATCCAAAATATAAAAGCACTTACAAAACTCAACACCCTAAAAGTGAACAATCTAACTAAAAAATAGGCAGAAGACAAGAATAGAAATTTTTCCAAGGAAGACATCAAAATAGTCAACAGACACATGAATAGATGCTCAACATCACACATTTGCTGTTATCAGTGGTTTGGATTTGAACCATTCTGATAAGTGTGTAATGGTATCTCAATGGTGTTTTAGTTTACAATTCCCTAATGTTTTGAAGACTATTCTTTCTCCATTGTATTGCTTTTATTCCTTTAGCAATTTATGTGGGTCTGTTTCTGGGCTATTCTGTTGTATCAGTTGATTTTTTATTGTTGTTCTTTCACCAATATCACTCCATCATGATTACAGCAGTTTTATATTAAGTCTTGAAGTCAGTGTCAGTCAACTTTGTTTCCCTTTGATATTGTGTTGATTATTCTGGGTCTTTTATCATTCCATATAAACTTTAGAATCAATTTGTTGATATCTACAAAATAACTTGCTGAAAATTTGATTGGGATTATATCAAACCTATATATTATGTATGTACATATATATTATATATGTACACACATACATATGTCAATTTGGGAAGAACTGACATCTTAACAGTATTAAATCTTCCTATCTCTAAACCTGGACTATTTCTTCATTTATTTAGTTCTTTGATTTTGTTGATTAGAATTTTGTAATTTTCCTCATATAGATCTTTTAAAAATTTTATTAGACTTGTACCTAAGTATTCAATTTATTGAAGTGTAATATAAAAGGCATTGTGTTTTTATTTTTGTTTTTTAAGATTTTATTTACTTATTTGAGAGAGAGAGAGAGAGAGAGCACAAGTGGGGGGGGGGGAAGGGCAGAGGGAGAGGGGAAGCAGGCTCCCCGCTGGTCAGGGAGTCTGACACAGGGCTCAATCCCAGAACCCTAAGATCATGACCTGTGCCAAAGGCAGATGCTTAACTGACTGAACCACCCAGGAACACTGGTATTGTGTTTTTAATTTCAAATTCTATTTGTCCACTGTTGGTACATAGGAAAGTAATTGACTTTTGTGTATTAACCTTGTATCCTTCAACCTTGCTATAATGGTTTGTTAGTTCCAGGAGTTTTCTTTTACAAATTTTGTTATATCTACAACTATTTCATTTTTTGGAGTCCTTAATATAAATTATATTGTGTTTTAAATTTCACATTCCACTTGTTCTTTTCTGGTACATACGAAGGTGCTTGACCTTTGTATATTAACTTTGTATCCTGCAAACTTGTTAAAATCACTTATTACTAGAAGGTTTCTTTTTTCAAATCTTTTGGACTTTCTATATAAACAGTCATGTCATCTGTGAACCAAGAGTTTTAGTTCTTTCTTCTCTCTCTGTATACTTTTTATTTCCCTTTTTTTTCTTATTGCATTGTCTAGGACTTCTACTTTGATGTTGAAAAGGAGTGGTGTGAAGGTACATCCTTGCCATGTTCCTGATTGTAGGGGAAACGCTTTGAGTTTCTCACTATTAAGTAAGGTGTTAACTGTGGGGTTATTTATTTTTTTTGGTAGATGTTCTTTATCAAGTTGAGGAAGTTCCTCTCTATTCATAGTTTGCTGGGAGTTTTACTATGAATCGGTATTGGATTTTGTCTAATGTTTTTTTCTGCGTCTTTTGATATAATTGTATGATTTTTCTTCCTTAGACTTTTGATGTGATGGATAACATTCACTGATTTTCAAATGTTGTACCACCAGCCTTGCATACCTGTGATGAATTCCCTTGATTGTCGTGTGTAATTATTTTTTATACATTGTTAGATTCAATTGGTTAATATTTTGTTGAAGACTTTTGCATCTATATTCATGAAAGATAACTGGTTTGTAGTTTTCTTTTCTTTTGATGCTTTGTCTGGCATTGGTATTAAGTAATTCTGGCCTCACAGAATGAATAAGGAGTATTTCCTCTACTTTTACATTCTGGAAGAGACTGTAGAGAATTCATGTAATTTTTTTTCTAAAATATTTGGCAGTATTCACCAGTGAACCCATTTGGAATGGATGCTTTCTGTTTTGGAAATTTATTAATTATTGATTCAATTTCTTTAATAAATGTAAGCCTATGTAGATTGTCTATTTATTCTTGTGTGAGTTTTGGCAGATTGTGCCTTTCAAGGATTTCGTCCATTTCACCTAGTTTACCAACTTTATGGACATAAAATTGTTCATAGTATTGCATTAGTATCTGTCTAATGGTAGTGGGATCTGTAATGATATTCCCTCCTTCATTTTTGATATTAGTAATTTGAGTCTTTTTTTTTTTTTAGTTAGCTTGTATGAGGCTTGCCGATTTTATTGATCTTTTCAAAGAACTAGGTTTTGGTTTTGTCGATTTTCTCTATTGATTTCTTATTTTTAAATCATAATTTCTGCTCTAATTTTTATTAATTAATTTTTTCTGCTTACCTTGGATTTAACTTTTACTTTTTTTTTTCTAGTTTCCTAACATGGAAACTTGGATATTTATTTTAGATGTTTATTTTTTAATGTATGCATTCAGTGCTCTAAATTTTTCTCAAAGCACTGCTTTCACTGTATCTCACAAATGTTTATAAGTTGTATTTTCACTTTCATTTAGTTCAAGATAATTTTTAAATGTCTCTGGAGATTTCTTCTTTTATTCTTGTGATATTTAGAAGTATGCGGTTTAATCTCCAAAATTGTTTAATTTTCCAGATCTCTGTATGTTATTGATTCCTAATTTAATTCCACTGTTGCCTGACAGCAGACATTGTATGACTTTTATTCTTTTAAATGTACTAAGGTGTATTTGATGATCCTGAATGTGGTCTATATTGGTAAGTACTCTATGAGAGCTTAAAAAGAATGTGTATTCTGCTATATTTGGATGAAATAGTCTACAGATGTCAATTATTTCCAGTTGCCTGATGGTGCTGTTGAGTTCATCTATGTCCTCACTGATTTTATGAATGCTCGAACTGTCCATTTCAGATAAAGGTATGTTGAAGACTCCAAATATACTATTGAATTTATCTATTTATTCTTGCATTTATATCAGTTTTTGCCACATGTATTTTGATGCTGTGATGTTAGGCACATAAACAGTAAAGATTGTTATGTCCTCTTGGAGAAATGACCTCTTCATCATTAGGTAATTCCTTGCTCAGAATTGTGCTCTGCCTGAAATTAATATAGCACTCCAGCTTTCTTTTGACTACTGTAAATATAGTATATCTTTCTCCATCCCTTTTCTTTTATTCTATAAGTGCCTGTATATTTAAAGTGTATTTCGCATAGGCAACATAATGCTGGATCTTGTTTTTTATTCACTCTGACAATCTTTTTTAATTGGTGTATTTAGACCATTGAAATTTAAAATTATTATTGGTATAGTTTGATTAATATCTACCATATTTGTTATTGTTTTCTATTCATTACCCTTGTTTTTCAAATATTTATTGTCCATTATGTTTCTACCTTTGTGATTTGATTTAACTTAATTTAAATTTTTTATGAAAAACAAACATTTATTTCTTTTTTATTTTATTTTTATTTTACTATGTTATGTTAGTCACCATACAATACATCATTAGTTTCTGATGTAGTGATCCACGATTCATTGTTTTCGTATAACACACAGTGTTCCATGCAGTATGTGCCCTCCTTAATACCCACCACTGGGCTAACCCATCCCCCTCCCCCCCTCCCCCCCTCCCCTCTAAAACCCTCAGTTTGTTTCTCAGAGTCCATAGTCTTTCATGGTTCATCTCTTCCTCCGATTTCCCCCCCTTCATTATTCCCTTCCTTCTCCTAGTGACCTCCATGCTATTCCTTATGTTCCACAAATAAGTGAAACCATATGATAATTGACTTTCTCTGCTTGACTTATTTCACTTGGCATAATCTCCTCCAGTCCCAACCATGTTGATGTAAAAGTTAGGTATTCATCCTTTCTGATGGCTGAGTAATATTCCATTGTATATGTGGACCACATCTTCTTTATCCATTCGTCTGTTGAAGGGCATCTCGGCTCTTTCCACAGTTTGACTATTGCAGACATTGCTGCTAGGAACATTGGGGTGCATGTGGCTCTTCTTTTCACTACATCTGTTTCTTTGGGGTAAATACCCAGGAGTGCAATAGCTGGGCCATAGGGTAGCTCTATTTTTAATTTTTTGAGGCACCTCCACACTGTTTTCCAAAGTGGCTGTACCAACTTGCATACATCTTTAAAATAATTGTGTTGTTATAAGCCAGCATGATTTTTATTTATAATTTTTGATCAGTAAGGTATAACCAGTGTTATCATAGTAAGTTAATATATTTTCAACTCAAAGAAATTTGGCATTTCGTATACCTGTGCATCTTTTTTATATCTAAATACCTAATTTCTTTAAGTTTTCTAAAATACTGAAAATAGCTTTCAGACTCTTATAACAACATTCATGGATCTATTAATGACTTAATAAATTAATTAATTGATGAATATATTCCACTATACAATTCATCCAAATATTTTAAGAAAACGAAATATCGTTAGGTTAATCCTATAAAACTTCATCTTCTCAAAGAGATTTCAATTTAAGTTCATTTCCAAAGTGGTTTTACAGGTGTTTCACTTGTATTAAATAATATACAACACTTTGTGTTTGTTGCAAGATGGCTGGTAGAGCAATATTCCCAACCTATAGAAATAGACAAGTGAATGATAGTTTATTGTATATCAACTCCTATCTAAATGAAATTGTTGGCATTCAAGATCCTTCCATTTATATGCTTTCTGAGAGTTCACGTGGCCTTTCTTTGGAAGAGTAAATGATCAGTGTTGCTTCTAGTCACTGAGTAGAGATGAGCTTCAAACTTTTCTAAGAAGGTAACAAATGAAGACATTGGTTTATAAGGTAGTTAATTAAATGTAGATTACAGAAAAGATGGACTTTTCAACCTCTTTGAAAGTCCTTAAAGTCAACAGTGGTAAATACTCTTTGGAAAATATTTAATATATGCACCATTGATGTATTATAAATAAATGCTACTGATGACAATTATGGTCAACACAGGGATCTGAACATAGTATTGGGAAAAAACATTGCCACAAAATGTTAAGCAAAAGTCATGACTTCCAAGGTTTTACACGACTAAATAAACCTCAATGGATCAGTTATGCTTAAGGGAAAATCACAAACCATCACACTGATTTTTTAAAGAATTAATAAATTTATTAATCAGTAAAATTTAATAAATTAATAGGTTTTAAAAATAATTAATAATAAAACAATTATATTTTTTGCTTCAAGTTTTTATTTAAATTCCAGTCAGTTAACATATGGTATGATATTAATTTCAGGTATACAGTTTAGTGATTCAACACTTAACATGCAACACCTGGTGCTCATCAGAAGTGCACTCATTAATCCCCAACATCTATTTAACTCAACCCTCTGCCCACCTCCCCTCTGGTAACCATTAGTTTGTTCTCTATAGTTAAGAGTCCATTTCTTGGTTTGCCTCTCTTTTTACCCTGCTATGTTTGTTTGTTCTATTTCTTAAATTCCACATATGAGTGAAATCGTATGGTATTTGTCTTTGACTGACTTATTTCACTTAGCATAATGCTTTTAGCTCCATCCACATCATTGCAAATGGCAAGATTTCATTTATTCTCAGTAATATTCCATTGTATATATATACCATATCTTCTTTATCCATTCATCAGTCAATGGACATTTGGACACTTTCTATAATTTGGCTATTGTTGATAATGCTGATATAAACATTGGGATGCATGTATCCCTTCAAATTAGTATTTTTGTGGGGTGCCTGGCTGACTCAGACAGTTAAGCATCTGCTTTCGGCTCAGGTCATGATCCCAGGGTCCTGGGATGGAGCCCTGCATTGGGCTCCCTGCTCAGCGGGGAGTCTGCTTCTCTCTCTCCTTCTGCCTCTCCCTCCGCTTGTGCTCTCTCTCTCTTAAATAAATAAAATCTTTTTAAAAATTAGTATTTTATATCATAAAACAATTATCTTTAGAACAGTTTCAACCTAAAGAAAAAAATGACTGGAAACTACAGAGCAGTCCCACATGCTCCCTCTCCCTCACACATAATCTCCCCTATTATTTACATTTTATATTAGTCTAGTATATTTGTTACAATACATGAGTCAATATTAATCCATTATTGTAGCTAAAGGCATTTACTTACATTAGCATTTCTCTTTGTGCTGTACGTTCTATGGGTTTTAACCAATGTGTAGTGGCTTGTGTCCATTATTACTATATCATACAGAATCATTTCAGTGCCCTAAAAAACCCTGTGCTCTACCTATTCATCATCCCTCCCTGAATCCCCCTGAACTCTTGGCAACCATTGATCTTTTTATTTTTTCCATGGATTTTCCTTTTCCAGAATGTCATATAGTTGGAATCCTACAATATGTAGGTTTTCAGACTGGATTTTTCCACTTAGCTATATGTTTTTATAATTCCTTCATGTCTTTTTGTGGCTTGATAGCTCTTTTTTTTTCCTTAGATGTTTCAGTTTCTTTATCCATATATATATATATTGAAAGACTTATTGGTTTATTTCAAGTTTTGGCAATTATGAATAAAACTTCTAGAAACATCCATGTACAGGTTAGCGTGGACATAAGTTTTCAACTCATTTGGGTAAATGCCAAGGAGTGCAACTGGTAGATCATATGGTAAGAGTATGTTTAGTTTGTAAGAAACTGCCAAACTGTCTTTCAAATGGCAGGACTCTTGTACATTTCTGTCACCAGTGAATGAGTTCCTGTTGTTCCCCATCCTTGCTAGTATTTGGGGTTGTCAATGTCCAGGTTGTGGCCATTCTAATAGGTATGAAGTGGTATCTTATTGTTTTAATTTGCAATTCCCTGATGATATATGATGTTGTGCACCTTTTCATATGCTTATTTGCCATCTGTATATCTTCTTTGGTGAGATGTCTGTTTAGATATTCTGCCCATTTTTAAAATGGATTGTTTATTTTCTTATAGTTGGGTTTTAAGAATTCTTTATATACGGGCGCCTGGGTGGCTCAGTCGTTAAGCGTCCGCCTTCGGCTCAGGTCATGATCCCAGGGTCCTGGGATTGAGCCCCGCATTGGGCTCCCTGCTTCGTGAGAGGCCTGCTTCTCCCTCTCCCACTCCCCCTGCTTGTGTTCCTGCTCTTGCTATCTCTCTCTCTGTCAAATAAATAAATAAAAATCTTTAAAAAAAAGAATTCTTTGTATATTTTGGATACTAGTCCTATATGAGGTATCTTTTGCAAATATCTTCTTCCAACATGTGACTTGTCTTTTCATTCTTTTAATAATAGCATCTCACAGAACAGAATTTTTAAAAAAATTTTAATGAAATCCAACATGTCATTTTTTTTTTCTTTCATCGATCTTGCTTTTGATATTGCACATAAAATGTCATAGTGAAACCCAAGGTCACTTAGATTTTCTCCTATGTTAATTTCTACTAGTTTTAGTTTTGCATTTTACGTTCAAGTTTATGATGTATTTTAAATTAATTTCTGTGAAAGCTGGAATATCTCTGTCTATATACATCTAGTTTTTCCAGCACTATTTGTTGAAAAGACTATCTTTCTCTATTGAATCACATTTTTTGCATGTTTATAAAGAAGATATCATTGAGGGCTTGCTCTGTTACCCTGGAATATTCATTAAAGATTAATCTAGATTCTAGAAAGTGATACTATTGTGCTCTTTTTTTAGCTACCTTTAATATAATTTATTGAATCAGACAATATTTATTGAGAAATTACTATCTGCCAGACCTGTGTTAATTGCTGGCAGTAGAATGGTGAATAAACACATGTAATTCCTGTTTTTATTAAGTACACAGACTAGTGGGGGGAAATTATAGCATTCATAAAATTTCAGAGTTCAAATGTTCTTTTGAGATCATACAGAGCAATTAGTCTTCATCATTTTACAGAAAAGTACAGTAAGGTCAGGAAATATAAAGTAAATTGTTCACTCCAGGCAACACATTTATTAGAAGAAGTAAAAATAAAATCCATGTGACATGGCTCTCAGTTAAGTGTTATTCCTGCTCCTCTATCCTCTGTTTTGTTCTATATGCTAACTCACAGCCTCCGTAACCTCCCTGTAAGGAAAGAGGTCATTATCCTTAAAACTGATCTTTGAAACTGGAAGAACCAAAGAGAATGGAGCCATTTCATCATGTTTCATCACTGGTTTCTGAAGAAATGGGTTAGAAGAATGAAAACACTAATTTGAACAGATATTTGCACCCCTGTGTTTATTGCAGCATTATTTACAATAGCCAAGTCATGGAAGCAGCCAAAGTGTCCATCAATACGTGAATAGATAAAAAAAGATGTGATACACACATGCGCACGCGCGCACACACACACACACACACACACACACACACACACACACACAATGGGATATTACTCACCCATAAGAAAGAATGAGGCCTTGGAATTTACAACAACGTGGATGAACCTAGATGTTATTATACCAAGTGAAATAAGTAAGATAGAGTAAAACACATACCATATTTTGTCACTTATATGTGGAATCTAAAAAACAAAACAAATGAACAAACAAAACCAGATTCTTAAATCTGGTGGTTGCCAGAGGGGAGGTGGGTTAGGGGATGGGCTAAATTAATAAAAGGGATTAAGATGTACAAACTTCCATTTATAAAATAAATAAGTCACAGAGATTCAAAGAACAGCATAGGGAGTATAGTCAATAATATTGCAATACCATTGTGTGGTGACAGATGGTAACTACACTTATTGTGGTGAGCATTGAGTAATATAATAAATTATCAAATCAATATGTTATATACCTGAAACTAATATAATGTTGCAGGTTAATTATGTTTAAATAAAAAATAAATGAGTAAGAAGAAATTATATTTCTTTATTTCTTTAAAAAATTTTTAATAGCTGGCTTTTATTTTTTTTCTATTTTTTAAATTTAATTTATTTTTATTATGTTATGTTAGTTACCACACAATGCATCATTAGTTTTTGATGTAGTGATCCACGATTCATTGTTTTCGTATAACACACAGTGTTCCATGCAGTATGTGCCCTCCTTAATACTCATCATCAGGCTAACCCACCCCCCCACCCCACTCCCCTCTAAAACCCTCAGTTTGTTTCTTGGAGTCCATAGTCTCTCATGGTTCATCTCTCCCTCCGATTCCCCCCCCTTCATTTTTCCCTTCCTTCTCCTAATGTTCTCCATGCTATTCCTTATGTTCCACAAATAAGTGAAACCATATGATAATTGACTTTCTCTGCTTGACTTATTTCACTTAGCATGACCTCCTCCAGTCCCATCCATGTTGATGTAAAAGTTGGGTATTCATCCTTTTTGATGGCTGAGTTATATTCCATTGTATATATGGACCACATCTTCTTTATCCATTCATCTGTTGAAGGACATCTCGGCTCTTTCCACAGTTTGGCTACTGTGGACATTGTTGCCAGGAACGTTGGGGTGCATGTGGCCCTTCTTTTCACTACATCTGTGTCTTTGGGGTAAATACCCAGGAGTGCAATTGCTGGGTCATAGGGTAGTTCTATGTTTAATTTTCTGAGGCACCTCCACACTGTTTTCCAAAGTGGCTGTACCAACTTGCATTCCCACCAACAGTGTAAGAAGGTTCCCCTTTCTCCACAACCTCTCCAACATTTGTTGTTTCTTGCCTTGTCAATTTTTGCCATTCTAACTGGTGTAAGGTGGTTCAATGTGGTTTTGATTTGAATTTCCCTGATGGCTAATGATGATGAACATTTTTTCATGTGTCTATACATCCAGACTGAAAGTGAAGGTATGGAGATCCACCTTCCATGCCAATGGACCTCAAAAGAAAGCTGGGGTAGCAATTCTTATATCAGACAAATTAGATTTTAAGCTAAAGACTGTAGTTGGCTTTTATTTAAATAGCGCAAAATTAGATACTTTAAAATCAGTACAGGGAAGCATTTTTATATTCAGAATTTTAATGCCAAGTATAATAATGTATTAACTAAAGCCATTGGCTTTAGAAATCATATTTTTTTAGATGATACCTTCTTTGACTTAGAAAATACATAGTGAAGGTTTGACAAATAAGTAAAATCATAGTTTAACATTCCCACATCATCCTGACTCTGCCCTGTATCAGTAATAGTTTAATTTAACTATAAGGAACAAAACATATACATTGTCTAAAGCATAAGTGATGGCTTATGCTCTGATACAAAAACAACCAAACCAAACAAAATGAAATAAATATTGTGTCATTCACTCAGTAGAAACTAGCACAGCAGGGGCACCCAAGATTATTTATTTTAGAAAATAATAGTTTTTTTTTTAATTTTTAATTTTAATTCCAGTTAGTTAGCATACAGTCATATTAGTTTCAGGTGTACAATATAGTGATTCAATAATTCCATACAATTTTCTGTGCTTATCACAGCAAGTGACCTCCTTAAGACCCATCACCTATTTAGGCCATCATCCCATCCCCCTCCCCTCTGATAACCATCAGTTTGTTCTCTATAATTGAGTCTGTTTCTTGGTTTGCCTCTCTGTTTTGTTTTCCCTTTGCTCATTTATCTTGTTCCTTAAATTCCACACGTGAGTGAAATTATATGATTTTTTCCTCTGATTTATTTCACTTAGAATTATACTCTCTACCTTCATCCATGTCGTAGAAAATGGCAATATTTCATTATTTTATATGTCTGAATAATATAAAATTTACATATAACACTTCTTTATGCATTCATCAATCAGTGGACACTTGGGCTACTTCCATATCTTGGCTCTTATAAATAATGCTGCTATGAATCTCAGGGTGCATATATCCCTTCGGATTAGTGTTTTTGTATCCTTTGGGTAAATGCCCAGTAGTGTGATTACTGGATCATAGGGTAGTTCTATTTTTAAATTTTTGAGGAACCTCCATACTGTATTCCTGAGTGGCTGCACTGGTTTGCATTCCCACCAAGAGTGCAGGAGTGTTCCTTTTACTCCCTCTTTGCCGACACCTGATGTTTCTTGTGTTGTTGATTTTAGCCATTTTGACAGGTATGAGGTGATATCTCATTGTAGTTTTGATTTGCATTTCCATGATGGTAAGTGATAATGAACATCTTTCATGTGTCTGTTGGCATCTGTATGCCTTCTTTGGAGAAATGTCTGTTCATGTCTTCTGCCAGTTTTTTAATTGGTTTTCTGGGTATTGAGTTTTATAACTTTTTATGTATTTTGGATATCAACCCTTTATCACATATGTTGTTTGCAAATATCTTCTCCCATTCTGAAGCTTGCCTTTTAGTTTTATTGATTGTTTCCTACACAGTGCAGAATCCTTTTATTTTGATGAAGTCCCAATAGTTTATATTTGCTTTTGTTTCCCTTGCCTCAGGAGACATATCTAGAAAAATATTGTTATGGCCCATGCAAAAAAGTTACTGTCTGTGTTCTCTTTTAGGATTTTATGGGTTCACATCTCACATTTAGGTCTTTAATCCATTTTGAATTTATTTATTTATTTATTTATTTATTTATTTATTTATAAAAAAGATTGATGTTTTGTTTTGTTTTTATGTTTTTATTTAAATTCCAGTTAGTTAACATACCATGGATTAGTTTCAGGTGTACAATATAGGGATTCAGCACTTCCATACAACATCTGGTGCTCATCATAAATGTGGTCCTTAAACCCCATTACCTATTTAACCCATTTCCTCACCCACCTCCCTTCTGGTAACCATCAGTTTGTGCTCTATAGTTAAGAATCTTTTTCTTGGTTTGCCTCTTTCTCTCTTTTTTCCCCTTTGCTCATTTGTTTTGTTTCTTAAATTCCATTTATGAGTGAAATCATATGGTATTTGTTTTTCTCTAACTGTACATAATCTATTATTAGTAGAGAAGATTTAGATATTTTGAATCCAAGCCCATCCCTTACATATACTGTTGTACTACTTTTGATGCTAAAGTGATAGCCTTTTTTTCAAATTAAAGAGGCTAAAAAGTATTTCATATAATCACAGCACTGATCTAATAAAACAAAATAAGATCTTTGTTTAGGAAACATACCTTTTAGGCTTTCCCCTTTCTTGTTTTTGTTATTTAAATTCAATTAACCAACATATAGTACAGCATTAGTTTTTGATATAATGTTCAATGATTCATTAGTTGTGTATAACACCCAGTGCTCATCATACCACATGCCCTCCTTAATGCCCATCACCCAGTTACCCCATCTCCCCACCCATCTCCCTTTCCACAACCCTCAGTTTGTTGTTTCCCGGAGTCCACAGTCTCTCACGTTTTTTCTCCCTCTCTGATTTCTTCCCATTCAGTTTTCCCTCCCTTCCCCTATTGTCCTCTGCCCTATTTCTTATATTCCTCATATGAGTGAAACCATATGATAATTGTTTTCTCTGATTGACTTATTTCACTTAGCATAATACCCTCCAGTTCCATCCACGTTGATGTAAATGGTAGGTATTCATCCTTCCTAATGGCTGAGTAATATGCCATTGTATATATGAACCACATCTTCTTTATCCATTCATCTGTTGAAGGACATCTTGGCTCCTTCCAAAGTTTGGCTATTGTGGACATGGCTGCTATGAACATTGGGGTGCATATGGCCATTCTTTTCACTACATCTGTATCTTTGGGATAAATACCCAGTAGTGCAATTGCTGGGTTGTAAGGTAGCTCTATTTTTAACTTCTTGAGGAACCTCCATACTGTTTTCCAGAGTGGCTGTACCAGCTTGCCTTCCCACCAACAGTGTAAGAGGGTTCCCTTTTCTCCACATCCTCGACAACATTTGTTTATTTTAGAGAGAGAGTGAGACCATGTGCACAAGTTGGGGGAGGGGCATTGGGAGTGGGTGAGAGAGAGGGAGGGAAGCAGACTCCCCACTGAGCACAGATCCTGATTCAGGGTTCAATCTCACAAACCTGAGACCATGACTTGAGCCGAAATCAAGAGTGGGACTCTTAGCTGACTGAGCCACCCAGGCGCAACTTGAATTTATTTTTTGTATAGTGTAAGGAAGTGGTCCACTTTCATTGTTTAGCATTTTGCTGTCCAGTTTTCCCAGCACCATTTGTGAAGAGACTTTTTCCCATTGGATATTCTTTCCTCCTTTGTCCAACATGAATTGGCCACACAGTGGTGGGTTTATTTCTGAGTTTTCTATTCTGTTTTATTGATCTATGTGTCTATTTTTGTGCCACTGCCATACTGTTTTGATAACTACACCTTTGTAATATAACTTGAAGTCTAGAATTGTGATGCCTCCAGCTTTGCTTTTCTTTTTCAAGATTGCTTTGGCTATTCAGGGTCTTTTGTGGTTCCATACAGATTTTAGGATTCTTTGTTCTAATTCTGTGAAAAATGCTGTCGGTATTTTGATAAGGATTGCACTAAATGTGTAGATTGCTTTGGGTAATATAGACATTTTAATAATAATTGTTCTTCCAATCCATAAGCATGGAATATCTTTCCATTTTTTTTGTGTGTGTCTTCTTCAATTTCTTTCATCAATGTTTTACAGTTTTCAGAGTACAGGTCTTTTACCTATTTGGTTAGGTTTATTCCTAGGTATATCATGGTATTTGGTGCAAATGGATATGGGATTGTTTTCATAATTTCTCTTTCTGCTGCTTCATTATTGGTATATAGAAATGCAACAGATTTCTGTACGTTGATTTTATAACCTGTGACTTTAATGAATTCATTTATTAGTTGTAATAGTATATGGTGGAGTCCTTCAGGTTTTTACTTTATTTATTTATTTGACAGAGAGAGAGAGCACAAGCAGGAGGAGAAGCAGAGGGACGGAGAAGCAGGCTCTCTGCTGAGCAGAGAGCCTGATATGGGGCTCGATCCCAGGACCCTGGGATCATGACCTGAGCTGAAGACAGACACTTAACCCTCTGAGCCACCCAGGCACCCCTCCTTCAGGTTTTCTATATAGAGTATCATGTCATCTGCAAATAGTGAAAGTTTTACTTATTCCTTTTATTTCTTTTTGTTGTCTGGTTGCTGTGGCTGGGACTTCCAGTATTATGTTGAATAAAAATGGTGAGAGTGGAAATCCTTGTCTTGTTCTTGATCTTAGGGAAAGAGCTCTGTTTTTCCCTAATTGAGGATGATGTTAGCTGTGGGGGTTTTCATACATGGTCTTTATTTTGTTCAGGTATGTTCTCTCTAAATATATTTGTTGAGGGTTTTTTATCATGAATGGACATTGTACTTTGTCACATATTTTTTGTGTCTATTGAAATGATCATATGGTTCTTACCCTTTCTTTTATTAATATGGTTTTATCATGTTGCTTGATTTGCAAATACTGAACTGCACTTGCAACCAAGGAATAAATCTCAAATAATGATGGTGAATGATTTTTTTTTTTTTTAAGGATTTTATTTATTTGACAGAGAGAAAGACAGCCAGAGAGGGAACACAAGCAGGGGGAGTGGGAGAGGGAGAAGCAGACTTCCCGCTGAGCGGGGAGCCTGATGCAGGGCTCGATCCCAGGACCCTGGGACCATGACCCGAGCCAAAGGCAGACGCTTAACAACTGAGCCACCCAGGCGCCCCGATGGTGAATGATTTTTTAATATATTACTGGATTCGGGTTGCTAGTATTTTGTTGAGGATTTTTGCATCTATATTCATCAGGGATATTGGTCTGTAGTCCTCTTTTACAGTGCTGTCTTCATTTGGTTTTGTTATCATGGTAATGGTGGCCCCATAAATGAATTTAGAAGTTTTCCTTCCTTTTCTATGTTTTAGAATATTTTGAGAAGACTACGTTAATTCTTCTTTAAATGTTTGGCAGAATTCCTTTGTGATGCCGTCTGGTCCTGGACTTTTGTTTGTTGGGAATTTTTTGATTACTGAATCAATTTATTTGCTAGTTATCAGCCTGTCTAAATTTTATATTTCTTCCTGTTTTAGTTTTGGTAGGTTATATGTTTCTAGGAATTTATCCGTTTCTTCCAGGTTGTCCAATTTGTTGGCATTTGGTTTTTCATAGTATTCTCTTATGATTGTTCATGTTTTGGTGGTGTTGCTTCTTATTTCTCCACTCTCATTTGTGATTGTATTTATTTGAGTCTTTTCTCTTTTTGGTAAGTCTGCCTAGAATTTTATCAATTTTACTGATTTTTTTCGAAGAATCATGTCCTGGTTTCATTGATATGTTGTATTGTTTTCGTTTTTGTTTCTATACCATTTTTTCTGCTCTAATCTTTTTGATTTCCTTCCTTCTTCTGGTTTTAATTTTTTTTAAAGATTTTATTTATTTATTTGACATAGAGAGACACAGCGAGAGAGGGAACACAAGCAGGGGGAGTGAGAGAGGGAGAAGCAGGCCCCCTGCAGAATGGGGAGACCGATGCAGGGCTCAATCTCAGGACCCTGGGATCATGACACGAGCTTAAGGCAGACACTTAACGACTGAGCCACCCAGGCACCCCCTTCTTGTTTTAATTTTGTTTGGTCTTCTTTTTCCAGCTCATTTAGGTGTGAGGTTAGGTTGTTTATTTGAGATTTTTCTTGCTTTTTGAGGCCTGTATTGCTATAAACTTCCTTTTTGAACTACTTTTGCTGCATCCCGAATGTTTTGGACCATTGTATTTAATTTTCATTTGTTTCCATGTACTTTTTATTTCTTCTTTTACTTCCTGGTTGACCCATTCATTGTTGAGCAGTATGTTATTATTTATTTATTTATTTGTCAGAGAGAGAGAGAGAGCAAGCACAAGCAGGGGGAGCAGCAAGTAGAGGGAGAAGCAGGCTCCCTGCTGAGCAGGGAGCCCAACACAGGACTCAGTCCCAGGACCCTGGGATCATGACCCGAGCCGAAGGTAGATGCTTAACTGACTGAGCCACCCAGGCATCCCGAGCATTGTGTTATTTAACTTCCATGTATTTGGGCTGTTTCCAGATATTTTCTTGTGGTTGACTTCTATTTTCATAGCGTTGTTGTCAAAAAAGATGCATGGTATGACTTTGATCTTTTTGTATTTGTTGAGGCTTTTTTTGTAGCCTAGTATGTGATCTACTCTGGAGAATGTGCCCTGTGCACTGAAAAGAATGTGTATGTTCTGAAGAAAAGAGTCCCTGCAGCCATACCCTCAGTTTTGAAGGGGATAAAACACTTTACTGATATTATAAAAATCTAATAGAAACAGAAAGAAGGGAAATGTGTGCATAGGTGAGGGCAATAGTAAGCAGTAAAGGAGAATAAGACAGAATTACATCAAATCAGGTACTTAAAACATCCAACCTCATTAGCTGGGGAAGCCCCATGGAGACAGCCAGACAGAGGCCTGGGTGGCACGTCCTCCCCTCAGGTGAGACTTCAACTGACCATCGCAGTAAGAGCCATATTTATAAGGCAAATGACGGGGTCTGGAATTAAACATTTGTTTGTCTGTGCAGTTTGGAGTGAGCTGCACTCTTATGTTATCATGTTTTTACATATTCAAGGAGCCTGGGCTAGCCTCCTCTCTTGGATTCCATTCTGGGGGGCCAGTCCAGCCTGGAGCCAGAAGAGATGAAAAGCAATATTTATAGCTCTTAACATCCAGATCAGAAGGGCCAAAAAGGACCTGGAGGCCAGATAATGTCACCAACCCAGCTCCCAATGTCACTTATGCAGCACGAATCTCACAAACAACATTCTTTAGCCTGCCTGAATACATGAAGGTTGGGGTGGTTGGTTATGCAGGACAAATCACAGAAATCTCCATCCATACAATAGAGTTTATTCTACTGTTGTAGGATGGAATGTTCGGCATATATCTGTTAAATCCATCTTTTCCAGGGTGTCATCCAAAACCATCGTTTCCTTGTTGATTTTTTGGTTAGATGATCTGTTCATTGATGTAAATGGGTTGTTCAATTTGCCTACTATTATTCTATTATTATCAGTTAGTTCCTTTATGTTTAGTATTAACTGTTTTATGTATTTGTGTACTCCTATGCAAGGTGCATAAATATCACAATTATCTTCTTGTTGGATTGTCCCCATTACTATTATATAGTGCCTTTCTTTGTCTCTTGTTACAGTCTTTGTTTTATAGTTTAGATTGTCCGATATAAGTATTGCTGCTCCAGCTTTCTTTTGACATCCATTCTCATGATAAATATTTCTCCATCCCTTCAGTTTCAATCTGCAGGTGTCTTTAGGTCTAAAATGGTAGTCAGCAAAGCAATGGGTCTTGTTTTTGTATCCAGTCTGTCACCTTATGTCTTTTATTTGAAGCATTTAGTCCTTTTACATTCAAAGTAATTATTGCTAAGTATGTATTTTTGTCATTTTATTTTTTGTTTTGTGATTGTTTCTGAAGATTTTCTCTGATTTCTTCTGGTCTTTTTCTATTTCATGGTTTACTGAGTTTCTTTAGTGATATATTTGGATTTCTTTCTCTTTATTCTTTGTATATGTATTTGTGGCTTTTGATACCTGGTTACCATTAGGTTTGTATATAACCTCTTCTGCATATAGCAGTCTATATTAAGTTGATGTCTGTGCAACTTTGAACCCATTCTTTATTACTCTCCTCCCCAAATTTTAGATATAAGTTGATACATTATATATCCTTCTATTTTGTGATTTCCTTTATTGATTTTTTACAGAAATATTCATTTTTACCCTTTTCGTGTTTCCTACCTTCATCTTTCACTTTTGGTGGCTCCTTTCCACTCAGAAGTTCCCTTTAATATTTCTTGCAGGGCTGGTTTAGCGGTCATAAACTCCTTTAGTTTTTGTTTGTATGGGAAACTCTTTATCTCTCCTTATATTCTGAGTGATAGCATTGTGGATAGAATGTTCTTGGCTGCAGATTTTTCCCATTCAACACTTTGAATATATCATGTCACTCTCTTCCAGTTTGGAAAGTTTCTGCTGAAAAATGCCCTGCTTGCTTTATGGGTTTTCCCTTTTAAGTTACTGTTTTCTTTTGTCTTGCTACTTTAAAATTTTGTTCTTTATCACTGCATTTTTTTCCAAATTAGTAAGAATATATCTTGGTGTGGAACTGCTTTTGTTGATTTTGATGGGGTTCTCTGTGCATCCTGGTTCTATTATTTCTTTCCTCCCTAGATTAGGGAAGTTTTCAGCTATTTCTCCAAATAAATTTTCTGCCCCCATTTCTCTCTCTTCTTTTTCTAAGACTCCTATAATACAAACATTATTATATTTGATGAAGTCACTGTGTTCCATAAGTCTATTCTCATTTTGCATAATTTCCTTTTCTCTCTTTTTTTCAGCTTGATTACTTTCCATTACTGTCTTCTAGGTCATGAATTCATTACTCTGATTCTTCCAGCCTGCTGTCATTACATACATGTTTTTCATTTGTTTATTGAGCCCTTTATCTCTGCTACGTTATTACTTATCTTTGTTTTAAGGTCCCACTTATGTCTTCCACTTCTTTCTCAAGTGCAATGAGTATCCTTATGATCATTACTTTAAATTCTCTATCAGACATGTTACTTATATTTGTTTTGCTCAGATCTCTGGCTGTGGCCTTGTGTTATTCTTTCATTTGGGAAAAAAATTCTCTGTCTTCTCATTTCATGTAAGTCTGTATGCCTATTTCTGTGTGTGTGTGTGTTTAAGGAAGTCAGCTATGTCTCCTGTTTTTGAGGATAATGGCCTTATGAAGAAGAGGTCCTGTAGTGTGCTGCTATGTAGTTTCCCATGTTCTACAGGGCCTGGTGCTTCTGGGAATGTCTCTAATGTGTGCTGTGTCTTCTCTGCTCTTTTTGTTCTGGCTACTTTATCCTTCTGGCCAGTTGTCTGCAGAGCCTCTTTGCCTGTTGTAGGCAATATTTGGTCCCTGGCCTGATTGTAGCACAGTTTAACTAAGTGTGTTCTGGACTGTTTGTGAAGAGAGACATGCAACCATCACCCCCAAAACCAAGGTTCAACACAACTCCCGAGTTGGGAGACATGGTGTGATCAAGGGTTTAGGCCAGTCTTCTGGGGAAGGGGACCCACTGCACTGGAACTGGAGCAAGTGTGACTAGGAGGGGCAGTTGCACCAGAGTGCAGGAAGGTGGGGCTTTATGTAAGCAAGTTAAGTAGTGAATGCCAAGACTATGATGGTTCCCACAGGTGGCCCGGTGCTTATGCTGAGGGGTTGGGGAGGGAAATGGCACTGGCCAGTTCCTTTGTTCCTGTAGGGGTCTGTCTCTCTCTCTTTTTTAAAGATTTTATTTATTTATTTGACAGAGAGAGAGACAGCAAGAGAGGGAACACAAGCAGGGGCAGAGGGAGAGGGAGAAGAAGGCTTCCTGCAGAGCCGGGAGCCCGATGTGGGGTTCGATCCCAGGACCCTGGGATCATGACCTGAGCTGAAGGCAGACACTTAATGACTGAGCCACCCAGGCACCCCGGGTCTGTCTCTTAACACTGTCTCTCTGAGACACAGTCCAATATGAGCAAATAACCTCCCATTGTGTGCCCCAGGCACTCTTCAGATCACTGTTTATTTGCTGTATGTCTCTGCAGGTTGACTGCCTTCTCTCCAAGAGCAGACAATGCCCTCCAGGTTCTATCCCAGCCAAGCCCCACTGACTTTCAAAACTCTAGGTTTTTAGTCCTGCTGGCTGCTAGAACTCATGAAATTCATTCCCTCTCACTAACCAAGACAAATGCTACGGGAATTTGTTTCCCCTCTGTGCTTTCCTGTGTGCTAGTCTGTCTCATCCTTCTTGGCAATTGTGGCTCCCTCTCCACTGCAGTGATCAAGATCGGTTTCTCTCCCAAACCATGCCTCTGCACTTCCTACCTTCTTTAATGTGGTTTCTTTTGTACTTTTAGTTGTGGAGTTTTTTCTTCCAGTCTCCAGGTCAATTTCTGTGGTATTTAGGATGATTTGATAGATATCTAGTTGTATTTGTTGAATGAGGCAAGCCTAGGGTTTTCCTACTCCACTGCCATCTCTCCCCATTTGTCCTTGATGAACAAATATTTAATGGCATGAATAAACCCTTACAATAATACGTTTGGAAAAGATTGTATGTGTAATCTGATTAAAATGTTGTTGAATATATGCATTATTTGTTTAACTCTGTGATACTTTTATTGTATTTGGAATACATTTTGTACCAAAGATAAATACATTGAAAACAAGAAATAATGACACAAAGATTTAGAAAGCTCAAGTAAAAGTTTTTATACACGAAATATAATTTGAACAACTTGAATATTTTCCATTAATGACATTTAATCAACAATAATGATATTTTCCAGCCAAGATATAATCAACAATAATTGGGACCAAATTACAGGTAGGTTGGTAAAATGTCCAATATCCCTTGAAAACCTTAAGTGTAAGTTTGCAGTGTCTCTGGGGAAGGTCATATTTAATTTCAGAAAATACAGTCAAGGAAGAAATAGCCTAAATTAACAAAACAAAATAATAACTTAACACTCTGGTTTCTCTTCAGATCGCATAAATCTTTCGCCTTTTACAAAATAATAACTTAGTATATGGAGATGCAGATTTGAGGTTATTTTATGTCTTATAAGGTATTAATAATATTGAAAACAACTAAGAATGTTGAATAAGATAATGTAGTAGTGAAATATGTCCTAGAGAAGACTGGCGTTATTTCTATATGGAGAATATGGTTAATTAAAATGGCAGACAATCATCCACTCTAGACATCAAGTTATATGTGGGAATGATGGGAATAATTATTTCTTTTACTGAAGTCAACAATCTTTTTTTTTTTTAATTTGAGTATAGTTGACACACAATGTTACATTAGTTTCAAGTATACAGCTCAGTGACTTAACAAAATTACACATTATGCTATGCTTACCACAAGTGTACCTACTATCTGCCAACATACAATGCTATTAAAATATCATTGTCTATATTCCCTATGCTGTAACTATTATTCTCATGAATTATTTATTCCATAATTGGATGCCTATATCTCCCACTCCCTTTCACCTATTTTTTACATTTCCTATTCCAGCCCCACTGACAAACATCAGTTTGTTCTCTGTATTTATAGGTATGATTCTGCTTTTTATTTATTCAATTGATTTTTTTTAGGTTCTATATATGTAAAATTACATGGTATTTGTCTTTCTCTCTCTGACTTATTTTACTTTGCATAATACCCTCAGTCCCTCTACTTTGTTACAAATGACAGTATTTCATCCCTTTATATGGTGGAGAAATATTCCATTAAATATATATCACATCAACAGAAAAATGGATAAAGAAGATGATATATATACATACACACACACACACACCACATTTTATCAATTCATCTGTTGATGTACACTTGGGATGCTCTCATATCTTTGCTACTATAAATAATTCTTCAATAAACATAGGGGTGCATGTATCTTTTTGAATTAGTGTTTTCATTTTCTTTGGGCAAACACACAATATTGGAATTATTAGATCATGTGTTGTTTCTACTTTTAATATTTGAGTAACCTCGTTACTGTTTTCCACATTGGTTGTATCAATTTACATTCCCACTAGTAGTGGATTAGGGTTACTTTTCCCCACATCCTTGCTAACCATTGTTATTTCTTTTCTTTTTGATCTTAGCTATTCTTACAGGGGTAAGGTGATACTTCATTTTGGCTTTGATTTGCCTTTCCCTGATGATTAGTGAATTTGAACATCTTGCCATATGTCTGTTGGCCATTTGTATGTCAAGTCCTTGGCCCATTTTTTAATTGGATTATTTGTTATTGGTGTTGAGCTGTGTAACTTCATTATATATTCTGGGCATTAGCCCTTTATGAGACAAATAATTTGCAAATATGTTCTGCCATTCAGTAGGTTGCCTTTTTTATTTTTCCTTTTAATTACAGTATGGTTAACATACAGTGTTATATTAGTTTAAGGTATACAATATACTAATCAACAGTTCTATATATTACACAGTGTTCATCAAGATAAGTGTACTCTTAATCCCCTTTGCCTGTTTCACCCACCCTGCCACAAACCTCCTCTCTGGTAACCACATTATTGTTCTGAATAATCAAGAGCCTGGTTTTTTGTTTATATCTTTTCTCCCCACTATTCATTTATTTTCTTTCTTAAATTTCACATGAGTGAAATCATATGACATTGTTGTTCTCTGACTTACTTCACTTATTGTTATACTCGCAAGATCCAATAATGTTGTTGCAAATGGCAAGATTTCATTCTCTTATGGCTGAATAATATTCCATTGTATGTACATACCACTTCTTCTTTATCCATTCATCAATCAATGGGCACTTGGGCTGCTTCCATAATTTGACAATTGTAAATAATGCTGCAATAAATACAGGGGTGAATATATTCTTTCAAGTTAGTGTTTTTGTATTCTTTGGGTAAATACCCAGTAGTGTGATTACTGGATTATAAGGTTCTATTTTTAATATTTGAGGAAAATTGATACTCTTTCCACAATGGCTGCACCAGTTTGAGTTCCAACCAACAGTGTGTGAGTGTTCCTTTTTCTCCACATCCTTGTCAACACTTGCTCTTTCTTGTTTTTTTTTTTTTTTTTTTTAATTTTAGCTATTCTGACAGGTGTGAGGTGATATTGCATTGTAGTTTTGATTTATATTTCCCTCATGATGAGTGATATTGAACATCTTTTCATGTCTGTTGGTCATCTGGATGTCTTCTTTGGAGAAATGTCTGCTCATTCCTTCTGCCCATTTTAATTTGATTATACCTTTTTTGAATGTTGAGTTGTATAAGTTCCTTATTTTGGAAACTAACCCTTTATCAGATATGTCATTTGCAAATATCTTCTCCATTCCATTGGTTACCTTTTAGTATTATGGATTGTTTTTATTGCTGTGCAGAAGCTTTTTATTTTGATGAAGTCCCAATAGTTTATTCTTGCTTTTGTTTCCCTTGCCCCAGGAAACATATCTAGAAAAATGTTGTTACACCCAATGCCAGAGAAATTACTGCCTCTATTCTCTTTTCTGATTTTTATGCTTTCAGGTCCCACATTTAAGTCTTTAATCCATTTTGAGTTCCTTTTTTTGTGTGGTGGAAGAAAGTGGTCCAGTTTCATTCTTTTGCATGTAGCTGTCTTGTTTTCCCAACACCATTTGTTGAAAAGACTTCTTCCAACTGCATATTCTTTCCTGCTGTGTCAAACATTAATTGACCACATAATCATGGGATTGTTTCTGTGTTTCCTGTCCTGTTCCATTGATCAATGTGTCTATTTTTGTGCCGGTAACATACTGCTTTTGATCACTACAGCTTTGTAATATTGATGTCTGGAATTGTGATACCTCCGGTTTTGTTTATTCTTTTTTCAGAAATGCTGTGGCTATTTGGTATCTGTTGTGGCTCCCTACACATTTTAGGATTGTTTGTTCTAGTTCTTTGAAAAATGCTGTTGACATTTTGATAGTGATTGCTTTAAATCTGTAGATTGCTTTGGGTAGTATAGACATTTTAACAATATTTCTTCTTCCAATCCATGAACATGGAATATATTACCATTTCTTTGTGTTGTGTTCGATTTCTTTCATCAATGTTTTATAGTTTTCAGAGTAACAGGTCTTTCCCCTCCTTGGTTAATGTTATTCTTTGGTATTTTTTTGGTGTACTTGTAAATGGAATTGTTCTTAATTTCTCTTTATGTTTTTCATCATTAAGATATACAAATGTGACAGATCTGTATAATGATTTTGTATTGTGAGACCATACTGAATTCATTTATTAGTTCTAGTGTTTAGTTGGGTCTTATGGATTTTCTCTATATAGTATCATGTCATGGCAAATAATGAAAGTTTGACTTCTTACTTATCAATTTGGATGCCTTTTATTCCTTTTTCTTGTCTGATTGTTGTGACAGGGACTTCCAGTACTGTACTAAATAAAAGTGATGAGAGTGGACATTCTTGTCTCCTTTCTGACCATGAGGGAAAAGCTCTCAGTTTTTCCCCAAAGAAGATATTAGCTGTGAGTTTTTCATATATGGCCTTTATTATGTTCAGGTATGTTCCCTCTAAACCTACTTTGTTGATGGTTTTAACATGAATAGTTGTTGTACTTGGCCAAGTGCTTCTTCTGCATCTACTGAGATGATCATATGGCTTTTATCCTTTCTCTTAAGGATGTGATGTATCATGTTGACTGATTTGTGAATATTGAACCACCCTTGCATCTGGGAGTAAATCCCACTTGATTGTGGTAAATATTTTTTTAATGTGCTGTTGAATTTAGTTTGTAATATTTCATTGAGGATTTTTGGATCTATGTTCATCAAATATATTTGTCTGTAGTTGTCTTTTTTGTAGTGTCTTTATCAGGTTTTGGTATCAGGGTGATGCTCCCTCATAGAATGAATTTGGAAGTTTTCCTTTCTCTTCTCTTTTGTGGAAATGTTTGAGGATTGGTCTTAACTCTTTTTTACATGTTTGGTAGAATTTATCTCTGAAGCTATCTGTTCGTGGGCTTCTGTTTATTGGAGTTTTTTGATTACTGATTCAATTTCATTGCTGGATATAGATCTGTTCAAATATTCTCTTTCTTTGGGCTTCAGTTATTTTAGGTTATACTGTCCTAGGAATTTATCCACTCCATCTATATTGTCCAATTTATTAGCTAACATTTTTTGTAATATTTTCTTACAATTGTTTGTATTTTTGTGGTGTTGGTTGTTATTTCTCTTCTTTCATTTTTTATTTTGGTTGGGTCCTCTCTCTCTCTATCTCTCAATAAAGTCTGGCTAGAGGTTTATCAATTTTGTTGATTTTTTCATAGGACCAGCTCCTTTTTACATTGATCTGTTCTATTGTTTTTTTATTTTTAATTTTTTAAATCTCTGAATCTTTTCCTTTAACTTTAAATTCTAGTAAAGTTAACATACAGTGTTACATTGGTTTCAGTTATATAATATAATGACTCAACAATTCCATATATCACCAGTGTTCATTACGATAAATGAATTCAGTAAAGTCGCAGGATACAAAATTAGTGTGTAGAAATCTTTCATTTCTCTACACTCATAATGAAGCAGCAGAAAGAGAAATTAAGAAAACAACCCCATGTACAATTACACCAAAAATAATAAGATACCTAGGAATAAACCCAATCAAGGAGGTGAAAGACCTCTTCTCTGAAAGCTATAACATACTGAGGAAAAAAATTGAGGATGACACAAACAAATGGAAAGACGTTCCATGCTCATGGATTGGAAAAACAGTGTCAAAACGTCCCTACTGCCCAAAGTAATCTACAAATTTATTTATTTATTTATTTATTTATTTATTATTATGTTCAGTTATCCACTGTATAGTACATCATTAGTTTTTGATGTAGTGTTCAATAATTCATTAGTTGTGTATAACACCAAGTTCTCATCACAACACATGCCCTCCTTAGTACTGGGTGTTCTTCCATTGTTTTTTAGATTCTATATCATTTATTTCTGCTCTAGTCTTTATTATTCCCTTTCTTCTACTGACATTGGGTTTTGTTTCCTGTTTGTTTTCTAGCTTCCTTAGGTGTATTGAGATTTATTTGAGATTTTTCTTGCTTCTTGAGGAGGCCATGCATTGCTACAAACTCCCCCCTTAGAGCTGCTTTTGCTACATCTGAAAGATTTTAGACCACTGTGTATTCATTTTCCTTTATTTCCATGTAAATTGTTTTATTGTTTCCATGTAATTTTTTATTTCTTCTTTGATTTCTTGGTTGAACTATTCATTATTTAGTTGCATATTATTTGACCTCTGTATATTTGTGCTCCTTCCAGATTTCTTCTTGAGGTTGACTTCTAGTTTCATAGCGTTCTGGTCAGAAAAGATGCATGATATGACTTATATTTTTGAATTGTTGAGAATTGTTTTGTGGCCTAATATATTATATATTTAGGAGAATGTCCTGTGTGCAGTGAAAAGAATGTGGATTCTTCTTTTTTAAGATGGAATGTTCTGGATATATCTGTTAAATCCATTTGGTCCGGGATTTCATTCAAAACCACTGCTTTCTTTTGATTTTCTATTTGGATGATCTTTCCATTGATTGAAGTGGGGACTTAAAATCTCCTACTATAAGTGTATTGCTATGGATTACCTCCTTTTTGTTTGATATTAATTGCTTTATGTATTTTGGTGTACGCATGTTGGATGCATCAACATTTAAAAATGTTATATTTTTTCTCCAATTAGTATTTTTAGGTTTATTTTTCTTAAGTTTTTTTAAAATTCCAGTTAGTTAACATACAGTGTAATATTAGCTTCAGGTGTAGAATTTAGTGATCCAAACACTTACATACAACACCCAGTGTTCATCAAAATTGTACCCCTTAAGCTACATCACCTACGTATCCCATCCCCCAACTCACCTCCTCTCTGGTAACCATCAGTTTGTTCTCTATAATTAAGAGTCAACTTCATAATTTGCCTCTTTCTTTTCTTCCCCTGTGATCATTTGTTTTGTTTCTTAAATTCCACGTATGAGTGAAATCATATGGTATTTGTCTTTCTCTGATTCACTTATTTTGCTTAGCATAATACTTCTAGTTGCACCCCCATTGTTGCAAATGGCAAGATTTAATTCTTTCTTATGGCTGAATAATATTCCATTGAATATATGTACCACTTCTTCTTTATCAGTTTATCTATCAATGGATACTTGGACTGCTTCCATAGTTTGGCTATTGTAAATAATGTTGCAATAAACATAGAAGTGTATGTGTCCCTTCAAATTAGTGTTTTTGTATTCTTTTGGTAAATACCCACTAGTGTGATTTGCACATGGAAGTGTAGTTGTAATTTTAATTTTTTGAGGAACCTCCATACTGTCTTCCACAGTAGCAGCACTGATTTGCATTCCCACCACAGAGCACCGAGGGTTCCTTATTCTCCCCATCCTCACCCACACTTGTTTCTTGTGTTTTTGATTTCCCCCATTCTGACAAGTGTGAGGTGGTATCTCATTGTAGTTCTGATTTTTATTTCCATGATGATGAGTGATGTTGAGTATTTTGCATGTGTCTCTTGGCCATCTGGATGTCTTTTTCTTGGAGAAATATCTGTTCATGTGTTCTGCCCATTTTTAAATTAGAGTATACATTTGGGGGACATTGAATTGTGTAAGTTCTTTATATATACTGGATACTAACCCTTAATCAGATATGCCCTTTGCAAAATTCTTCTCCAATTCAGTAGGTTGCCATTTAGTTTTTTTGGTTGTTTCCTTCGCTATGCAGAAGCTTTTTATTTTGATGTAGCCCTAATAGTTTATTTTTGCCTTTGTTTCCCTTGACTCAGGAGACGTATCTAGAAAGATGTTCTTATGACTAATGACAGAGAAACTACTGCCTATTCTCACTTCTAGGATTTTTATGGTTTCAGGTCTCACATTTAGGTTCTTAATTCATTTTGAGTTTACTTTTGTACATAGAATAAGAAAGTGGTCCAGGTTCATTCTTTGCATGTAGCTCTCCAGTTTTCCCAACACCATTTGTTGAAAAGATATTCTTTTTCCCCTTGGATATTGTTTCCTGCTTAGTCAAATATTAATTGACCATATAGTTGTGGGTTCATTTGTGGATTTTCTATTTTGTTGCATTGCTCTATGTGTCTATTTTTTGTGCCAGTACCATAGTGTTTTTGATTACAACAGCTTTGTAATACAACCTGAGGTCTGGAATTGTGATAACTCCAGTTTTGTTTTTGTTTTTCAAGATTGCTGTGGCTATTCAGGGTCTTTTGTGGTTCCATACAAATTTTAGGATTGTTTGTTCTATTTCTGTGAACAATGCTGTTGGTATTTTGATCAGGATTGGATTAAGTGTGTAGACAGCTTTGAGTAATATAGGCATTTTAATAATATTCTTCCAAACCATAAGCATGGAATGTCTTTCCATTTCTTTGTGTCATCTTCAATTTTTTTCATCAGTGTTTTATAGTTTTCAGAGTATAAGTCTTTCACCTCTTTGGTTAAATTTATTCATAGTTATTTTATTCTTTTTGGTTCAGTTGTAAATGGGATGTTTTCTCAGTTTCTCTTTCTGTTGCTTCATTATTAGTAGAAATGCAGCGGATTTCTGTATGTTGATTTTGTAAGCCAACTTTATTGAATTAATTTATCTGTTCTAGTAGTTTTTTGGTGGAGTTTTTTGGGTTTTCTGTATATAGTATCATGTCATCTGCAAATAGTGAAAGTTTTACAGCTTCCTTACCAATTTGGATATATTTTATTTCTTTTTGTTGTCCAATTGCTGTGACTAAGTCTTCTAGTACTATGTTGAATAAAAGTGGTGAGAGTGGAAATCCTTGTCTTGTTCCTGACCTTAGAGGAAAATCTGTTTTTACCCATTAAGGATGATGTTAGCTATTGGTTTTTCATATAAGGCCTTTATTATGTTGAAGTATATTTCCTCTAAACCTACTTTTTTGAGGTTTCTTATCATGAAAGGATATTGTACTTTGTCAGATGCTTTTTTCTGCATCTATTGAAATGATCATATTGTTTTTATCCTTTCTCTTATTGATGTGATGTATCACATTGATTGATTTGCAAATATTGAACTTCCTTTGCATCCCAAGAATAAATCCCACTTGATTGTGGTGAATGATTTTTTAAAAATACTTTAAAATATATTTAAATATTAAAAAAAAATATTGTTGGATTCAGTTTCATTGCTGCTAATCTGCCTATTTTCTATTTCTTCCAGCTTCCATGTTGGTAGGTTATGTTTCTATATAAATTTACCCATTTCTTCTACATTGTTCAATTTGTTGGCATATAAATTTTCTTTTTTTCTTTTTATTTATTTTTTAAAGATTTATTTATTTATTTTAGAGAGTACAGGGGGAGGGAGGGAGGAGGGAGAGGGAGAGAGAGAATCTCAAGCAGACTCCCTGCTGAGCATGAAGCCTGATGCAGGGCTCAATCCCATGACCCTGAGATCATGACCTGAGCTGAAATCAAGAGTCAGACACAACCAACTGAGCCACCCAGGCACCCCACTTTTTCAAATATTCTTTTATAACCCTTTGTGGTGTTGTTATTTCTCCTCTTTCATTTTTAATTTTATTTTAGTCCTTTCACTTTTTTTGATGAATGTGGTTAAAGGTTTATCAATTTGGTTGATCTTTTCAAAGAACCAGCTGCTGGTTTCATTGATTTGTTCTATTGATTTTTTAATAGTTTCTTTATTATTTATTTCTGTTCTAATCTTTATAACTTTCTTCTGCTGGTTTTGGATTTTGTTTGTTTTTTTTTCTTGCTCCTTTAAGTGTAAGGCTAGGTTGTTTATTTGAAATTTTTCTTGCTTCTTGAGATATTGCTATAAAATTTCCTATTAGAACCACTTTTGCTGCATCCCCCAAAGTTTGGACCATTGTGTTTTCATTTTCATTTTCCTCTATGTACTTTCTGATTTCTTCTTTGATTTCTTGGTTGACCCCTTCATTGTTTAGTATCATGTTATTTAACCTCCATATGTTTGTGCTCTTTCTAGACTTTTTCTTGTGGTTGAGTTCTTATTTCATAGCATTATTTTCAGAAAAGATGTATGGAATGACTTAAATCTTTTAAAAATTTGTTCCTTCTTGTTTTGTGGCCTAATATATGATCTATTCTGGAGAATGTTCTGTATGCAGTTGAAAAGAATGTGTATTCTGTTGTTTTAGGATGGAATGTTCTAAATATGTTTGTTAAATCCATTTGGTCCAGTGTATCATTCAAAACCATTCTTTCCTTGTTGATTTTCTCTTTGAATGATGTGTCCATTGATGTATGTGAGGTGTTAAAGTCCTCTACTATTATTGTATTATCATTGATTAGTTCCTTTATGTTTGTTTTTAACTATTTTATGTATTTGGTTGCTCCCATTGGGGGTGCATGAATATTTACAATTGTTATATCTTCTTGTTGGATTGTCTCCTTTATTATTATATTGTGCTTCTTTTTTGCTTGTTACAGTCCTTGTTTTTTTTTTTTTTTTAAGATTTTTATTTATTTATTTGTCAGAGAGAGAGAGAGAGAGCACAAGCAGGGGGAGCAGCAGAGGGAGAGGGAGAAGCAGGCTCCTGACTGAGCAAGGAGCCTGATGTGGGACTTGATCCCAGGACCCTGGGATCATGACCTGAGCTGAAGGCAGACGCTTAATGACTGAGCCCCCTGGGCATCCCTACAGTCCTTGTTTTAAAGTCTATTTTGTGCAATGTATTTATTGCTACCTTGGCTTTCCTGTGACACTGATTTGCATAATAAATGTTTTACCATCCTGTCACTTTAAATCTTCATGTGTCTTTAGGTCTGAAGTTAGTGTCTTGTAGGGAGCATATAGATGGGTCTTATTTTTATATATATATATATATCTAGTCTGTCACCCTGTGCTTTTGGTTGGAGCATTAAGTTCATTTATAAAGTATTTATTGATAGATATGTATTTATTGTCATTTTATTGCTTGTTTTGTGGTTGTTTTTGTAGCTTGTCTCTGATCCTTCTCTTGCTCTTTTTCATGGTTTGCTGGCTTTGTTTAGTGCCCTACCCTATCATCAGTAATAATGACACTACAGGCTACAAGTTCATTGCTTGGTTATTAAGTATCATTCACTGGGCTAAGATCACTTTACTTCCATTATCTTACTTAATACTAGCAACAACTATGAGCATGGTACTATCATTACTTTAATTTTAAACATTAGGAAGTTGGGGTTTAAAAAGATGAAGTGACTTGCCTGAAATCATGAAACTAGTAAATATCAGGGCCTGGATTTGATCTGAGTTTGGTTTTAGTGTTCTTACTCATAACTATTGCATATACTGATGAAGGACTATTGAGCACAATGGTCAAGAAAGAATTTTTGAGATGTTTTATGGTACAAAAACATTCTTATATTACAGCACTTGGACAGGATCCATGGGGAGAAAGAGCTACACTTGTGATTGTGAGGAGTGACTGATTATATACTTTTAAGTTTGTGGAGGGCGGGGGTAGAGATAACAAGTTTCTAAGGAATTTTTGCATGCTAAAAGTAGGGTCTGCAAGACCTTGGAGGTCTGGTCAAGATAAGGTCCCTTTTAGTCTGTAATGAAACATCAACATTAAGGCATCCATGACTTCCTGGAGGAATGTCATGCTCTGAATATCTCAGGTATTTATCAGTGGGCTGTAAGTTGTAAAGAGATTTAATGTTAGCCACATTTCTCTTGTCTTTGTTCTCATCATATACCACTTATATTATGCATTATATGGATTATGCATATAAGTGTACACACACACACACACACAGAGAATGTTATGACCTAGAGCTTTTGTATGTGTCCTGTCATAAGTTGAAATTCATTTTCAATTTTTGAATAACTTGTACTGTATTTGGTGTGCCTTAAAAATAAAACCCATGCATACTCCATTGAATATTTCAAACAGTAAAGTAGAAGATAGATCTGATAGCTATCCTAGGCTGTATTAATTTTCCCAGGTATGTTCAGGAAGCACCATTTTCTTTCATATCAGTTGTATTACTGGTAAAAAAAAAAATTGAAAAGACTGGGGTGCTTGGGTGGCTCAGTTGGTTAAGCGACTGCCTTCGGCTCAGGTCATGATCCTGAAGTCCCAGGATCGAGTCCCACATCGGGCTCCCTGCCTCAGCAGGGAGTCTGCTTCTCCCTCTGACCCTCCTCCCTCTCATGCTCTCTGTCTCTCATTCTCTCTCTCGCAAATAAATAAAATCTTTTAAAAAAATTTAAAAAATTGAAAAGACTGAATTTTGAAATAATGATATAAGTATTTTAACTCCAGATACAGTTTTAATTTTTCCCTTGAGAATTTTTGTTTTGTTTTCTTTCTTGTTTATTTTTTGCAAGATTTAAAAAACTGATTTTGTAGTTTTTAGTTTAATATTCAGTTGTTTAGAAAAAAACCTATGGGGGTGCCTGGGTAGCTCAGTTGGTTATGTGTTGGTCTCTTGATTTCAGTTCAGGTCATGATCTCAGGGTTGTGAGATTGAGCCCTGCATCAGGCTCTGTGTTGGACATGGAGCCTGTTTAAGATTCTCTCTCTCCCCTCTCTCTCTCTAAAAAAAAAAAAAAAAAAAAAAAAAAGAAAGAAAGAAAAAGGAAAAAGCCTTATGAAGGACCTCTAGCTAGGTACAATTAAAATAATCTAATTTCAGTTATCAAGCAAATTAAGGGCCATGAATAAACCTCATTCTGAATACTTCCAAACAAGTAAGAGTGGGTTTTTCCCCTGAAATTCATCCACTTTGTACATTTACTTCAGTTATTTTATCTTTTTAAAGATTTCTTTCTTTATTTATTTCAGTGAGAGAGAGAGTGTGTGGGGTGGGGAGGGGCAGAGGAAGAGGGAGAGAAACTCAAGCAGACTCAGAGCTGAGTGGAGAGCCAGACATGGGGCTTGATCTCATGACCCTGAGATCAGACCTGAGCTGAAACCAAGAGTTGGATGCTTAACTGACTCTGCCACCCAGGGGCCCTTCTTCAGTTATTTTAGATATTGCATCGTCACACATGATTTTCACCAGTATCGATCTAAGAAAATATATCAGTTTATTATTGTTAAATCTTATTTAATTCTTTAACACCTGTATTTTTAGAATGTGTTTACATATTTTTTCCTGTTTTTAAACTTCCTTCTAAGTTTATTATTGATGGGCTAGCTTATCATATTGTCTTTTTTTAAGTAGAAAACGAGTGAGCCTTAGATATTTGTTAATGAAAATATTTTCTCATTGTTATACCCTGTGTTTCTATGACAAAATATTAAAATATAATTATATAATGCCTCCAAATGTGTTAAACATTGAAGTAGTATATATATGGACATGTGTGAGCTGAAATTTTGAGTGGCAGTGTACAACTCAGCAGCTGACAGCAATGGATGTTGAAAGGAATTACAAAGGTCCCAAGACAAACTTTTCTTATTTCACAATTTTATCTGAGATCTATTTTGTCAATAATTCATGTTGAGGCAAAAAGATATCCTCTAAGACAACAACAAAATTGGATCTCAACAGTTATTTCTTTTTAGTAGTAGTTTTTTCAAAGTTTAATATTTTGATCTTCATGACATGTTTATGTAAGCATTTTAAATCAACCTCCCCACCCCCACGTCATCATTTGGCATGGATAATTTTTTTTAGTGTTCTTAGAAACATCTTTATTATGTGTTCTTACACACTTCATTACATGCATTGCAAAATGTGTATATCAGTCACTTACAATACACTCTTCTCTAAGTAGTGTGCAAGCCGTGTTCTTCCAAACATCTTTATTAGAAGTATTCTTAAACACCACTATACATGGATTGCAGAATATGTATAGCTTCCATTGACTGATATAACACTGATCTTTACATAGTAAGCAAGTATCATTCTTGAAACATCTTTATTAGAAGTGTTCTTAAACACTTCACTACATGCATTGTAGAATGTATAGATATCATTTACTGATATCTCAAAGTATATGCAAGTAGCAGACTTTTATAATTTAAGTAACAACACAAGCCATTTAAAAGTTAAGAAACACATTTGCCACAAAATGCACATACATACATACACACAAAAATTAACATATCCCCTTGGAATTCCAAATGTATATAAAATGTATATTCACTTACTTTGGATTATCTATGTTCATAGTCTCATTAAAGAAGAAAACATTGAGAATTAACTTTGTGTGTAATTTCAAATACCATTTTATTTTTTTTAAAGATTTTATTTATTTATTTGAGAAAAAGAGAGCTAGCACAAGCAGGCAGAGCAGCAGGCAGAGAGAGAGGTAGAAGCAGGCTCCCCAGTGAGCAGAGAGCCCAACGATGTGGGACTCAATCCCAGGACCCTGGGATCATGACCTGAGCTGAAGGCAGATGCTTAACCGACCGAGCCACCCAGGTGCCTTCAAATATCATTTTATTTTTTATTTTTTAAGAATTTATTCATTTGAGAGAGAGAGAACACATAAGCAGGAGAGGCAGAGGGAGAGGGAGATGCAGACTCCCCACTGAGCTGGGATCCTGACATGGAGTTTGATCCCAGGACCCTGAGATCATGACCTGAGCCGAAAGCAGATGCTTAACCATCTGAGCCATCCAGGTGCCCCCAAATACCATTTTAAATATAGTTCTCAATATTTAGGTAGAATTTTACCATAGCTTGCCCATTTAGCTTTATAATTTTTTACCATTTTTTCAAGCCAGTTTATTTCTACAATCTTCTTACTGTATTTTAAATTGAGTTCTATTGGATCTATTGAGCATCTTTCTTATTATGTTTGACTATTGTTCTAAACATCAAATCAAAGTGATAGTTTTCTGTTGGCGCCAGGTTTGTTTTGTGCCTTTGAAATTCCTGACTTTCTTTGGAATCTACTTTTGTAGTTTGCTCATAGTAGTATGTCTAGGCTCCATCACATACGGTTTTTATGACTTGCTATCGTGAAGAAGCTCTCAGTTAAAATGCTAACAATCATCTGTTGCTTGAAATTCAGTAAATTAAGAGTTTTAAAATGCATTTGGTGTCTTTTTTTTTCCTTTGGCCTCTCTTTTCTTTCAAGTATATACCAATTCTTTATAAAATATAGATAGATGAAATTTTAATTGTTGAGTTTCAGAAAATTTTAAATGCTTTTGGCTGTAGAAGCATCTCTTTAAATTTCAGTTGTGGTACTGGTTTAAATAATTTAATTAGCCAATTTCTGACTAATACAACTCAGCAATATATAGATTTTTCCTTGAATTCTTTTCATTATTTTTTTTGTATTTATCTCTTCTAGATAAAGTCATAGCACACAAATAAGAAACCAATTAGACTCAAAATAGTATTGTATTAACCTGTGTACAGTATGGTGGATTTTAGGAACATAAAGAATTGATTGGTAAAGCTGAATTACATGCTGTGTATAGTGTTAGGAAATACTAGATTGCAGTTTTATGGTGCAGGATATGTGTATGTGAAAACATTGCCTTATTACTCAAATTCATTCTAATCTCTCATCCCTTTGATTAAAGCCTACAATATTTCTCATTCACTTAACTCTTGGGGCATATTTCTTTTAGTGTGAAAAACATGACATTGACACTTTTTGTGTGTTTTTCTTTAGTTGCATAAAACAAAATTGTAAGCTCTTTAAATGCAGCAATTGTGTTGTGTTTCTTCCTGTCTCCCACAATTTCTAAAAATTACTGTGCATACAGAAAGCATTTATTAAATATCTTCTGAGCAAATACATGAGTGAGATTAAGGAATGGTGAGCTGTACATACAGATTATGATCTTTCCAAAAATTCACAGATGTGGATAGCTGGCTGTGCTTAGATTACTCTGAGATCGTGGTCAGCTGTCTCTTACATCTTCAAGCATGCCATTTTAGATTATTTTATGGATGTCATAGAAGCCATTCCCAATCTTAGGCCATCTCAATTACTATGACAAGTAGTATAACATAGTGGTTAAGAGCATGAGATCTGTAGTTAAACTTCTTAGATTTAAATCCTGACTCAGCCACTTACTAGCTGTGTGTCTTCAGTAAGTGACTTACCTCTCCTTAAGTCAGTTTTTACACCTGTAAACTGGGGATAATAGTAGTTCCTATGTCATAGTGTTGTTGTGAGAATGGAGTTAATATATAAAAAGTGCTTAGAACACTGGCAAATATTAGTTATTATTATTACAGTGGGTCTTGCAGCTTCTTAAACTAAAAGAAAAAAGATTCCAATCATTTTTTTTATAAACAAAATACACAGGCTAATCTTGATGGCTTATGTCAATCCCCATACATATACAGTGGGGTTATGACTGTATAAATTACTGATATATTTGGGAAAATAAGTGTAAAATTTATACAAGCACATGCACGCACATATTCACACATATACACAACATTTAAGAATAATACTGTGACTCAAACTTGTAAATCAATATTAATACCAAACTCTGATGGGACAAAATGACAAGGGATAAAAATAAATCCTGGGTAGGTGTGGATGTGTATGCCATATAAATCAATTTGAAAGTCACAGATTTTCAGATTGATAGCTTAGTATTCAATCATAAAATTTATCCTTGGCAGTAATTTGAACATCACCATTATGAATGTGTGAAAGTATATCAAAATACAGATAGTTTTACAAACCTGGAAGACTGTGTGCCAGATACTGAGAATGAGATTTCTGCCTTTCGTTAACAGTATCACTCTGAAGGGGCATGCTGATTGTGGAATTTTAATCAGTTCTTAGGCTTGCTAGATGTCTCCTTGGATATTTGCCATGGATTTTTTGCATCATGACATTTAGTTACTTCAGTCTTCATGCTTCCTTAAAGAAATGACCATGTCTCTGATTAGCAAGCTTTTCATGCTAATAACCTGATATATGTTAATCAGACCAACTTGTTAATTATGCCATTAATGGCTTAAAAGGCCAGTGTTTAAATGAAAGCAAACTGATATGTATGAATTCCATCCAAAATCCCATAATCAAAAGATGCAGACTATTGGTTGGTGAAGCCATAGAACTGGTTTCAGGTCCATATTTATTATCTGATCCATATACTTTCTAAGGAATTTTTAATAAAAGGGTTTATAAAAACAAAGGCAAAGTAACCTAGCTCAAATAACTAGGATTTACTATATCAGATAATCATCTATAGAGACTAAGTTGTTTTATTATATTTGTATATATCACAATTCTTTAATTTAGTCCTACAATCTTGTTGACAGTATATTACATTTTAGTGCAAGTATCTGTTGCAGTTCATAAAACAGAATGTGGCCCTGGGCTGTGTGAAATATTCAAAGCATTATTATTCACTCACCATACACACATGAAGAGTAAAGAAAAGATAAAATCCTCTGTGATAAGTCATTCAGCATTTAAATATATTTACTGAGTAAAGTTTCAAGTACATATGAGCATCATCCATAAGACATTTATATATCATTCTATTGGGCAAAACTATAATTTTCTCCTAGCCAATTCCTAGCATAAAAACTGACCCATACAAATCTGTTTATTTTCTTATCATATTTAACAAATGTAACAAGTACTGTAAACTCTTCTGTAAATTAATAAGAAGATTACCTTGAGAAATTTAGCTTTCAATTTATTTTGACATAGTTACACAACTTCCCCAATAACCAAAGCAACTTTGAAAAAGAAAAGCAAAGCTGGAGGCATCACAATTCCGGAATTCAAGTTTTATTACAAAGTTGTAGTGATCAAAACAGTATAATATTGGCACAAAAATAAACACATAGATCAATGGAACAGAATGGAAAACCCAGAAATGAACCCACAACTATATGGTCAGTTAGTCTTCAACAAAGCAGGAAAGAATATCCAGTGGAAAGAAAATAATCTCTCCTCTTGATATTTATGACTTACTTTTAGCCACTCATATATGTACTCCCATAAATCAAATACTTAGTTCTCTTTACTTAATGAAAGGAAATAATAAACTTGAAAAATAAGTTGAGAGAAATACACCCAAGTTTGGGTTGGTACTTTGTAACTCTCTGAATAATATTGCTGGTTATTTTTATAGCATGGAGCAGAGAAGTAGTCTCTATGATAAAGCTCCAAGGGAGGGAAATGGGAAATCTGAATAAATAAACTGAGAAGTTGGGTTATTCCAGGCGGCTTTACTTTTTAAATTTGTAAATGCAGTGAGAAACTTTGCTAATTTATGAGTAATCAAGGATAAGTCCAGTCTAAATATGTAGGATTGAGAATTTAAAAATTTTAAAATAAAAGAAATATAGTTTTATACCTTTAAAGAGCAGATTGTAATAAGAATGAAACCAACAAGCACCAAAAAAAAATCTGATTAAAAAATGGGCAGATGGGCGCCTGGGTGGCTCAGTTGGTTGGGCGACTGCCTTCGGCTCAGGTCATGATCCTGGAGTCCCTGGATCGAGTCCCGCATCGGGCTCCCTGCTCGGCGGGGAGTCTGCTTCTCCCTCTGACCCTCCCCCCTCTCATGTGCTTGCTCTCTCTCATTCTCTCTCTCTCAAATAAATAAATAAAAAATCTTTAAAAAAAAAAAATGGGCAGAAAAAACTTAAAAAAATAAATAAAAATGGGCAGAGGACCTGAATAGTTATTTTTCTAACAAAGACATACAGATGGCCAACACACACATGAAAACATGCTCAACATCACTAATCACAGAAATGCAAATCAAAACCACAATGAGATATCACTTCACACCTATTAGAATGGCTAAAATCAAGAAAACAAAAAAACATCAAGTGTTGGTGAAGATGTGGAGAAAAAGGAACTCTTGTGCATCCTTAGTGGGGATGTAAATTGGTACAGCCACTATGGAGGGTCCTCAAAAAACTAAAAATAGAAATGCTCTATGATCCAGTAATTCCACTATTGGGTATTTACCCAGGGAAAAAGAAAACACTAACTCAAAAAGATACATGCACCCCTATGTTTATTGCAGGATTCCTAAGAAAGCAGGAAGGGAAAAATGAAGGGGGGGAAATCGGAGGGGGAGATGAACCATGAGAGACTATGGACTCTGAGAAACAAACTGAGGGTTCCAGAGGGGAGGGGGGTGGGGGGGATGGGTTAGCCTGGTGATGGGTATTAAAGAGGGCATGTATTGCATGGAGCACTGGGTGTTATATGCAAACAATGAATCATGGAACACTACATCAAAAACTAATGATGTAATGTATAGTGATTAATATAACATAATAAAAAAAAAAACAATAGCTAAGACATGGAAGCAACTTAAGTGTCCATCAACAGATGAATGGATAAGGAAAATGTAGTAGGAAAAAATATATATAATATAGATAATGTGGTATATTATTAATTATTAGATATATGTGGTACATTATATAATGTTATATAAGATGAATGGATAAGAAAAATATGGTATATATATAATATGAATATAATGGAATATTACACAGCCATAAAAAAGGATGAGACAGTGCTGTTAGACAACATGGATAGACCTAGAAGGTATTCTGCTAAGTGAAATAAGTCAGACTGAGAAAGAAATACCATATGATTCCATTCATGGAATCTAAAAGAAAATGAATAAAGAAAGAACAGAATCAGAATTATAAATACAGAGAAAAAATTGATGGTTGCCAGAGGGGAGGGGTATGGAGAGGTTGGATAAAATGGGTGAGGAGAGAGAGATACAGGCCTCCAGTTATGGAATGAGTAAGTCATGGAAATAAAAAAACAGAGCATATGGAATACAATCAATGATATTGTAATAGTGATGTAATGGGACAGATGGTACCTATACTTGTGGTGAATATAGCATAACGTATAAACTTGTCAAATCACTAAGTTGTACAACTGAAACTAATGTAACATTGTGTGTCAACTATACTTAAATAAAAAAATAAATAATAAATAAATAGAATGAAACAAAGTAAACTTAATATAAGTCATTTATAGGCCTTGTTTTAATAAATAGGTAAGAATGCAAATATTATTTAATTAGCATATGAGTACAATGAAGTATATACTTGTAAAGTACTTGGCAAGTTTAAAAAGCAGTTTAAATATTCCTCATGAAATATTATATTATCTAATTAGCAAATTATCTAAAGATATTATAAAGGTAAACACTCTCCTGAGTTAATTATTTTTGAAAAAGCAAAGTAATAGGATCTATACTAATCAGCTTATATCATTAATTCCCAGGATATTAGCCACACTCACTTTCACAGGGAAGTTCAACATCAAATTTCAAACAAATTATAAGTTAAGTTTTGACCATTTCCGCTGTATTCCTACTCTTATTATGTATAACCAAAGAAGAATGATAATTTCATAATTTATTTAGTCTTTTGATGACTTCAGTTATTCATAGCTCAGCCTCCTTTTATGTCAGATTATGTTAATTTTTCTCCATCATGTAATATATTGTGTTACTTTTGGATCCTCAAATTACTTCTTTCTAAATAGAGCTAAAGATATGGCAGAAGAAGTTCACTAAAATATATATCTGAATAATTTTGGATTTTTTTCTGTTTTAATTATAGTTATGAAGCAGTTTACCCAAGAGATTGTACCCACCCAAAATAGTTCACATATATTAACTATAGAGTCTTAACTGATAAATTCCAAATGTTAAAGCAGTCACAAATCAAAAAGCACATTTTATCTCAGTTCAATTAAGTCCATCTTAGATGTTATTATAACAGATTATAAATACGCTTTCAGTTATAATCTCTGACTTTAACTGTATATTCAACAGGGTCTCTTATATTAATTAAATTTTGTACTTAAGCATTTCTATAAGGACCTATAAAAATTTGTCCTTCCTAAGCCTTTCTAACTAAAGATGCTGAGTTTAAGGTGGATTGTTGGAATAAAAATGGTAAATGGCTCATTGATAATGACAAAAAGCCACAAGTAATTCTATTTTTTTTAATTTTCTTTAAATTTTTTTAATTTTATTTTTTTCCACAAGTAATTCTATATGGGTAGAATTGTATAGTTATCTTTACAAGGAAGTATAGACTCTATTTTCCTTGAAATCTCCTCTACCTCTTTTGTCTTTTTCAGGATTGGATTATAGTTTTCTGGTATATGGAGAAAACTTCGAAAGAGCAGAAATAAATGGGGAGAAGCTACTTAATATAACCCGGCAAAAACTTAATGATCTTGGCATAATCCGGACTGACCACCAGGACATCATATTAAAAGCAATTGCTAATATTTATAAAAAGGTGAGTATAACACTGTCCTATATTTCCTTTCTTTCTAATTAACAAAAAAATAATTAATGAGTGTGCTTCTCTCTGATATTATATGCTCTACAGTGAATTGCAATTTTTTTGTCTTTACACTTCAAAAGTAATTATGACTGATATGGTCTCTCATTACTCTGCTTAAAAATTCTGTGGGCCCTTCTTAATCCTATATTTGAATCATGGCACTGTCTGAAGTGATTGCTGTTTCTTCTTCTGCCTTGAGGATAATGTGTCCCATCATTCCTGGGAAAACTCAAGGATATTCTGCCTAAACTCAAGGATATTCTGCTTCCCAGAATTGAAAGTCAGACATGGAGGTTCTAGGAAATAAATTTACAAATTTTTATAAGATCAAAGGATTGAGAGGACTGCTATATCTACTGAGGCTCAAAATGAATTGAAGAATGGTAAGGGGGTTATCTGGGCCAGACACAATATTCTAGACGGGCGTCTTTGCACCTAGAAATAGAGTTGTCACTTTATATAATAGTTAAGTCAACCTAAAATTCAATAATAAACACAAAGAATAAACCTGGCATTGTTTAACAAAGATGAAGAAAACTTGGAATTTTTCATTATTTCAAGGCTGTGATCAAAATCCATCTATCTATTCAACAAATATTGATTGAAGACCTTCAGTTACTTGAGAAATTCAAGCAACGTCATATGCCTAATTGTGTCTAATGAGTTTCATTTTCCACATTTTCATTTGATAGGCTTAAAAACTCTTTCTTTCTCAGTCTGGCCTATTTCGCTTAGCATAAAAGCCTCTGGGTCCATCCATGTTGTTGCAAATGACAAGATCTCATCCTTTTTGTGCCTGCATAATATTCCATTGCATGTATAAACCACTTCTTTATTCATTCATCTATCAGTGGACACTTAGGTTGCTTCCATACCTTAGCTGTTGTAAATAATGTTACAGTAAACATACAGCTGCATATATATTTTTGAATCAGTGTTTTCATTTTCTTTGGGTAAATACCCACTAGTGGAATTATTGGATCATATGGTATTTCTATTTTTAATTTTTTGAGGAACTTTCACATTGTTTTCCACAGTGGCTGTACCAATTTATATTCCCACCAACAGTTCCCCAAGGTTCCTTTTTCTCTACACCTTCACCAACACTTGTTATTTCTTGTCCTTTTGATTTCAGCCATTTTGACAGGTGTGAGGTGATATCTCATTGTGGTTTTGATTTGCATTTCTGTGATGATTAGTAATGCTGAGCATTTTTTCATGTTTCTGTTGTCCATCTGTATATCTTCTTTGGAAAAATGTTTATTCAGGTCCTTACTCATTTTTACAATGGAACACTGTGCACTCCTTTTTAAAGTAGTCCCTGTGTATCTTTTCCATCATAGTCTTTACAAGAGTGTGACAGTATGTGTATTTCATTACACTTTATATCCCATTAAGTTAGGTATTCAATTGAGACTACTAACTAGTAAACACCATGAGAATCCTTACATACTGCCTGAACAAATTTAGTGTGTCAGTCCTAAAAGGGTTTAATTTTAACAGTCACCCATACAATTTAAATACAATTTATTTCTATATAGAAGACTTATATTGGAGACTGTTGATTATGTCAAGAGGTCAAGAAGTTTTTCCCTACAGAATAGAATACCATTTAAAAATATTGGATGGAAAAAAAAAGAAATATTTGATGGGAAAACTCTAATAATATCAATTTCTCTCAACTGGCCAGCCATTCTCAAGAATATCTAGGTATCAAAATTGTTTCTTATTCTTAAATAATTTCATAAATTCTTGTGATTATGCTACCATGTTACCCATCCTTTGCAGCATGTTCTAAAGGATATCCTTTTGAGTAAAAGGGAAAAAAAGGAGTTGTAATGTGTTAGTACTTCAGTCAAATTATTAAGGTATACATGAACCTGAAGATCTTAAAAATTTATACCCTCTAAATGTTTCATGACCATGTTTATCTTTTCTGGGATCTGTCTGAATAAAAATACTTGGGCTGAATAGCCATGCCATAAACCATATTTCATTAAATTTAAGATGCAGCTATTGAAGTGTGTGATTATATCATTTACCACTTTGAAAGAAAAAAAAAGCTGCCAATTAAGCTAGTCCAATAATTTCTTCCCATATGGATCACATCCTGATTTAGGAAATTTTAAAATTCAAAAATAAATCTGCCTTTTTCAATCAATGTAATATTGTATTTTGTAAGGTTATATGGTCCCTAAGGTACAGGGTGTGATAATTTTTTGGAAGATCAAACTGAAAAGGGACACATGTTCCTAGAGGTCATAGGTAAGTTTTCATATAGTTGTGTGAGCAATGACTTTTGGTAAGGCTGTTTTTGACTCAAATTCTGAAAATTAGCCAAGTATCATATCATATCATATACTATATGTATCATCATATTTTAACTGGATATCTGGGACTTATGGGGTGGAATAAATTAAAACCCCATTAGAAGAAAAATGCTCAAAATATGTGACCTGGAAATAATCAAACAGAAAAAGTAGTGAGGGGACAAGATCTGAATAACAAATTATTTCTTAGTGAGGAGGACTATATTTGTTTTATTTCTGTGCTTTCATGGAGGGATGAAACTTGAGAAATGAGAGAAGACCGTATAATATAACTATTCTTCTTGCATATATTTAATAGAAATCCATCATAATTTCTTTAATATTAAGTGGAAAGTCGATACATGGATCACATGCAGATTTTAAATATATGATAACAGATAAAATTAAGTGTAGATAAAAAGAAATAATGGTATAAAATTATCAGTTTTTCAGCACACTCTGTATTATAATTTTATAGATTTAAAATATGGTTTATGTGTGGTTAGAGGGTGGGAAATCAGGTTTAGAGATATCATTTTGAAGGCTGACACCATGCCAGGTGATAGTAGAAATCTTGGGAAGTGTTGGTGGAGAAGATCAGAAAGCTCAATTTGAAGATTTTGAAGTAATAATCTTAATATAATATTATTGACTTTAACTTTACTTCATATTATTATTGACTTTTAACTTGACTGTGTGTAGCAGGGAATCATTTATGAAGTACCATTCCATATTCTATTCTGATTTTAACAACTGAGAGATAAGAAAAGAACATCAGGCATTCAAAAACACATACAAAAGTAGAAATTTTAAAAGGATGATTTTTTTTTTAGAGAACATTATGGATAGCTGCTATCATGCTTGTTTTATAGATGAAGAAACAGAGGGTCATAAGTTTATTTGTTTTGCTCCATGATTGCTTGATGAATAAATGATGGAGATGGGTCTAGAGTTCAGGTTGTCTGGCTCAATATTGTTACACTCAATCAAAGCTGGAACCAGAGAAGAGAAGAAGGTGGGTAAAGGAGAGAATGAATGAGAGGGATGTAGAGGCTATCGAAAGAGCCAGGAAATCACCAGCAGTTAAGGGAGATATATATCTGAGGAGGGCAACATCAGCAGGGTAAAATATTACCAAAGAGGTAAAAGAAATTCTATTACAATCTTATGGGTAGTAAAGTTTGAGGCAAAATATTTTCATACATTAAAAATTAATTGTTTGACAAGGAGAAATAAGTTAACCAAACATAACAAATTTATCTGTGTTACTTCTGTTGGGCCCTTCTTAAATATACCATTTGCTTCATGGGCTATTGCTATTATCCAGTTTGCATATTTTAAATCAGCTAAGCAAGAAGAAAATAATTGTTGAATTTTTATACTTACCCATATTCATCTTTCCTTGGTTGAGGAAGTAGTATCGTGCATTATTAAAAACCTCAGTACATTTATGTCCCTGGTGAAAGGTCCCTCTTTTCTAGAAAGATACAGGAACATTTAGTGGAAGATACCAATGTATAATTACATTTTTTAAACTGTATATCCCCATGCAGTGAGGAAATATTCAATAGATTTTTCATCAAAGCATGAAGTTGAAAATCTGTCTTTAGTAGATTTATCTTTTTTGCACCTGGGCTTTCTCATCTCTCTGAGTTAATTACAAAGAACAATACCAGGCAAGAACAATATCAAAGAAAACAGATTATTGATGTTATAGATATTTATAGATGTGTTCATATGCATTTGGCTGTTAATAAATGAAAATTATATTTCATATAATTAAAGGTTAAGTTATGTGAAGATAATTACTGACAAATATGATAAGGTAATATCATTATAAATAGAAATTCAACTCTGTGAATCCAAGGATTTACGTCCCTCAGAGGAGTAGTGAAGCTTCTGTGTTTGGAATCAACTATAGGAATTAATTGAACTACAGCTCTCCAATATGTCCTTTTAGTATCACAGATCACCATAATTACTATCAGTGCCATTTATGGAGTTTGGGAAGCCTTTTCAAAGATTTACAATTGATCATTATTATAGAAAAATAGCAGTTGGAAAATAATCAATAGGATATAATTTTTTCAAAAATGGAAAAATAGAAGGAATAGTGATAATCATGTTTTAAAAATTACATATTATAATCCAAATACTTTTTTCCTTTTATCATATGGAAAATTAATTTATTTCTGTGTTCTTTTCTGAATTTAGCTAGTTTATCTAGCTCATGCTTAAATCTAGGGCAGAATCCATCCCTCTAAGTTACTTCCTCTATCCAACTTTTCAGTATAGAAAATGTCATCAAGTGTGGGTTAAAGTTTATTTAATGGAATATTTTCTTGTATTTGAGAAATTCAGAAAAAGAAGAAAAAACACTATTGCTTTCCTTATGCCACTATTGCTCAGTTTTATATAAAATCTCATGTACTTCGAAGTTTGGAATAAAATACTAGACATTTGAAAGTTTATTTTCCTATATGACTCCTCTTGAAATATTGAGTAGAAGGATGTAAAAATGTCTACACCTTTACTTCCATGGTGGAACAAATTCATAATGCACACTAAAAAATTCCAGTAAATCAGACTGGCAAACAGTGTTTTAGATACTCAGGCTGTTGTTCCCTGCTTTAACCCTGGGAAACATAGAGATTACTGTACAGCTTCCTTTCAAAATATATCCAGTTGCTCCTTAGTCCCATGTTGCTATAACAAATGGTGGTAAGTTGTAACCATGTTAACAGAATGGAATGTGATTTACATGATGACAAAGCAGATGGCTTACTGCTCAGCAGTCAGAAGGAAAGATCAGTAACTGATTTTGGCTTCAAGACTTAACTCATTCAAGTTAATTTTACCTGCAGCGAACTTCTTTGGAGATAAGAATAAAATTTAAAAATCTTTAACTCCCATCTCAGAAATATAAATCTTTCTGGCATGTGCACACTTTTCATTAAAATGTCCTTTATTTCTTCTTCTTTCCCAGTATAAGGAAGTTTGATTTCAATAGCTCTGAACAGAATAAATAGAAGGGAATAAAGACCTCAATTAATTTTACTCAGTACCCCAGAACAATGTGTTAATTGATGGCAAAATTTGAGGAACTTGTATTAAAATGAAAGTTCTTTAATTATACTGGGAATGGGAAAAATGAAGGGGGGTAAATCGGAGGGGGAGACGAACCATGAGAGACTATGGACTCTGAGAAACAAACTGATGGTTCTAGAGGGTAGGGGGTTGGGGGGATGGGTTGGCCTGGTGATGGATTAGTTAAGGAGGTCACGTGCTGAATGGAGCACTGGGTGTTGTGCGCAAACGGTGAGTCATGGAGCACTACATCAAAAACTAATGATGTAATGTATGGTGATTAAGATAACATAATGAAATTAAAAAAAAAGAAAATACCTAGATATAAAAACAACTGCTACTGCTTATGAATGTAAACTGGGCAGAGTCTTACTCTGCTTTCTGTGGTATCACAGTACTCACTAACTAATTCTATGTTCTGAAACATTATCACTTTATCACTTTTTCTATCTTTTCATTCTTTATGTTATAATTATATTGAAGATGAACTAAACTCAGTGTTGAATTATTGCCCTTTTAGTCCTCTTCCTTTTTACCCAGAGATAAATGAATGGCTCTCTGTTCTGTGAAGAAAGCCAATACAACTCATTTTCATATCTGTTAATTTTTATAGCTCGTTATGACTTACCATCAATATATATTTGCAATTAAAGTTCATCTTCCTTTCTTTCTATTCTTTAGCATTCCAAGGGGAAAACCTTAAATAATTATAAAGCTGAGAAATCCAAATAACCCTATCTTTTGGTCTTTCTTCTACAATCTCATTTTTCTAGCCCTCTTAACAGAAACTAAAGTTAAATATAAGGACTAAAGATGTGTAATATAAAAAACTAACGCCTCGCCAACTGTTTGAATAGATATCTGGTTCCACAATGGCTGACTGCGTGGTAAGCCAAAAGTTAAGGAAATTGTGTTACTCTCTCACTACAGGCAGTTTATCACTTAAGTAGCCTATAGAACAGGAATTTCCTCAAGTTCATTCATAGTTATTTAAATTCCAGAATTGTTAGCTGGTTGGTTTTTTATATTGACTCTGAGGTAAGTTACAGTTGTAATGGGGGACTTGAACTATTTGGACAGCTGCTTGGAAATGTCATTCTATTAATAGCAAGACATGTGTCTGACTATGCCTACCATTCCCTTCCTTTATTACTACTTACTAACTATAAGATGACATGGTCACTTTTTCCCAAGGCTTCTAGGTTTTATAAATAGTTTTTTTTTTTTTTGCTCAAAATTTGGACCAGAGAAACTGTTGTTATCATGTTTTTCTTTTCTGAGAAATGAAATTGCCAAGAGTGCAAGTCTTCAGACTCAGGTGAATTTTTTCTTAGGGTATGGGGGTGGAAACTAAATACTTAACATTATTTCAGAAGGACGGCCAGTAATCTTATGGAAGAGATGCCAGAAGCTTAAGAAATTTGAATTTTTTATCTTAAAGAGCTATTTTACAAAGTGTCTCCAAACATAAATATTTTGTGAGATATAGAAATGTTGTTTGGATGTAAATACAATTCGTAGATAATTAAATAACTGCACTAAAATACTAGTATGTCATGCATGTAAGCTTAATTCCCACAGAAGTAGAATTGAAGCTTATTGTACATAAATTATAGTTCACCTTATCTTTGCTTTTCTTAACATCTTAACTTCTCTTTAAAATATGGCTTCCTCTTCCTTGACTGTATATTCTTCATAAATTATCTTGATTTTTTTCCCTTAGAACAAAGTTGAAAAGCAAGATATGCAAGGAGAAGATCAGGTAAGAAAACAATAGTAACAGCAACAACAAAAAATCTATTGAGGAGAATTAAGTAAAAAATTATTGTTGCAACACTAAGGACAAGTGTGATGGGAAAGGATGTACTGAGCTCTATAATTTTATGGTTCAAAGTATAGTTACTAAATTGCATTGGAATTGCTATTATTAACAGCTGCCTACAATGTGGGAAAAAAGTGAGTCAAATGGGATCTTTTCTTCTCAGTACACCAAATATCCAGCTGGAAACATCTGGATGCCTAACTGGTTCACTTTGCATGGGTACTATTTAATTCTGTTTCTGTGAAAGTTCTAGCACCTGATCTCTTTCGGCTCTGGGCTTTTGGATGTCATGGTAGTTGAATACATTGTCACCTCCTTTCTCTTCTGTACTATTTAATCTGTGTGTGTGTGTGAGAGAGAGACAGAGACAGAGACAGAAAGAGAGAGAGAGACAGAGACAGAAAGAGAGAGAGAGAGAGTTATATAATGTCCAAGTAATTGCTGGACTATTATGTTATTTTTTGTTTCTGCTAGTGTATAAGAGTTTCTCAGTTGTGGGGATTTTTCTGTTTTTGTCCATTTTTTGTAGGTGATATATCTGTTTACCAGAAAACTTCTAATAATTAATTTACCACTGTCTTAAAGATGTATTTTTGCCCATGAGAAGAGTGAATACACAGAAGGACTATTAAAGCATGAATGTATTTCAGCAAAGAGATACTGATTTTTCAATGTTTAGTCACAGAACTTAGAAAAACTACAGTTACTATATGAAAATATATTATTTATCAGGTGTGTTTTCTTTTGCAAATTTGGCATTTCACATTTGGGAGTAAGGCTCAAGGTACACAATTTAATATGTTCAAAAGATTTGGTTGAAGTAGAATCACTTGCTTAAGCAATTAGCCTTTAAAGTAGAGGGCTAAACATACTTTCTTTTTTAAAAGATTTATTTATTCATTTTAGACAGAGAGTGAGAGTCAGCACAGTGGGGAGGGGCAGAAGGAGAGGGAGAGAGAGAATCTCAAGCAGACTCACCCCCCCCACCATGGCTGAGGACAGAGTCCAATGCGGGGCTTGATCTCAAGACCCTGAGATCATGGCCTGAGCTGAAATCAAGAGTCAGACGCTTAACCAGCTGAGCCTCCCAGGCACCCCATAGAGGGCTAAACATATTTTCTGAGGACATTTTCAGGAATTCACATACTCTCCCTCTCTCCCCAACCCCGCCCCCCCACACACCACGAACATAGTTAGCCACAGCAGGTATGAAAATGACACTTAGAGGTTCATTTGTAAATTGCCTTCTAGGCAACCAACTTAGTATAGATTGTTTATGTATGAGTTCATAATTTATGGATTTTTAAAAATATGTCATTATCAACCTTGGTGGGATTAAATTGGATATGTAAACACTCAATCAGAAAATTTGATTATTCCTTATTAGCAGTGAATAATAAGATAAATATCTTGAAGATAGCCTAGTTGTAGAGTTTCTCTGTTTAGTTACTTTTGAGGAATGATACACTCCCTTCTGAGTTTTGAGATTTTGGGGGATTCCTATATCTTCTGCTTTTAATGACTTTCAACCTACTGCTACACTATTTTTTAGTGTCTATAGTAGCTCCCAATGGGAAAAGACAAATATATTTGCAATTGTAAATGGTTGTCAAATTTAGAGTTCTCAAGTAAAATTTTATCAAAATGCTGTTTCACTTTTTAAGATTTTTATTTATCTATTTTTAAATTTCAGTATAATTGACATACAGTGTTACATTCGTTTCAGGTGCACAATATAGTGGTTCAACAGTTCTATACATTACTTGGTACTTTCGTTCTAAGTGTACTCTTTTTTTTATTTTATTTTATTATGTTATGTTAATCACCATACATTACATCATTAGTTTTTGATGTAGTGTTCCATGATTCATTGTTTGCGTATAATACCCAGTGCTCCATTCAATATGTGCCCTCTTTAATACCCATCACCAGGCTAACCCATCCCCCCACCCACCTCCCCTCTAGAACCCTCAGTTTGTTTGTCAGAGTCCATAGTCTCTCATGGTTCGTCTCCCCCAGTGTACTCTTTTTTTTTTTTTTTTTAATTTTTTTTTTTTTTAAGATTTTATTTATTTGCGAGAGAGACAATGAGAGACAGAGAGCATGAGAGGGAGGAGGGTCAGAGGGAGAAGCAGACTCCCTGCTGAGCAGGGAGCCTGATGTGGGACTCGATCCCGGGACTCCAGGATCATGTCCCGAGCCGAAGGCAGTCGCTTAACCAACTGAGCCACCCAGGCGCCCCTCCCCCAGTGTACTCTTAATTCCCATTACCTCTTTCACCGATGCCCCGATCCACCTCTCCTGTGGCAAACACTAGTTTGTTCTCTATATATTTAAGAGTCTGGGTTTTTTTGTTTGTTTGTTTGTCTCTTTTTTTTTTCTTTGTTCGTTTGTTTTGTTTCTTAAATTCCATGTATGAGTGAAATCATATGGTATTTGTCTTTCTCTGACTGACTTATTTCGCTTAGCATTAAAAAAATGCTATTTCAGCTAATCTTATCTTGGGCCATCACATTCATTTATCTACAGATACTTCTGGTTGTTGTAGAATTTTTTTTTTATTAGTTTTTAATTCAAGGTTACTATTGGAAATATATTCAATTAGTTGGGGGTATGGCACCTCAAAGAAATCACATCTTTAAACTATTCAGAATTGGAATTTAGAATTCAGGTTTAGAATTTAGGCTTTAGAGTTGGGCTGCCTAGGTTTACATTCCTAGCTGTAATGTAACAACTTTTTTTTTTTTTAATGTTTTATTTATTTATTCATGAGAGTCAGAGAGAGAGAGAGAGAGAGAGAGACAGAGGCAGAGGGAGAAGCAGGCTCCCCACCCAGCAGGGAGCCTGATGTGGGACTCGATCCCAGAACCCTGGGATCATGACCTGAGCCGAAGGCAGACGCTCAACCATCTGAGCCACCCAGGCGCCCCTGTAATGTAACAACTTATTAGCTGTGATGTTGCACACATTATTCAGTGGCTCAGAACTACCCTTGCTTTATCTGTGAAATGGAGATCATGACAATGCTAAAATTGTTGTAAATATTACCTGAGATAATTAGCTTTAATTTTTGTATATAGTGCTTAGTATTAGCTGTAGCAGCTATTTCTCTCCCTCCTCCATTTCTTCCTTCCACTCCACTGCGGCTACTGCCTCCTCCTCCTCTTCCTCCTCTTCCTCTTCCATAGTAGTAGTAATAGTAGTATTGAAGAGCTCTATACCGCAGTCTCTTGGCTTTCTGCTCCAATACACACTACAAAGTTTATCCAGAATAATCTTTCTTTGACATTATCCTCAAACACTCCCTTGTGCAGAAACATAACTGATTAAAATCAGGCTGCTAACTCTACCATTAAAGGTTCTTTGTTAGTTTAATCCTTACCTATAATGCTAGCTCTCCAGTTCATTTTTCAGTATTCCTGACTTTTCTACTTTATTTCAGGCAATTAAATCTGTTGCTATTGCTGGCCAACAACAACAGGTGTTAAGAATGAAAAGGAAAGGAGGGGCGCCTGGGTGGCTCAGTCAGTTAAGCATTTGCCTTCAGCTCAGGTCATGATCCCAGGGTCCTGGGATGGAACCCCATGTCAGGCTCTCTGCTCAGCAGGGAGTCTGCTTCTCCCTCTCCCTCAGCTTGCCATTCTGCCTGCTTGTGCTCTCTCTCACTCTCTCTCTCTGTCAAATAAATAAATAAAATCTTTAAAAAAAAGAATGAAAAGGAGCCCAGCCATCTTGAAAAATTGTGATAGTAACAATAAAAGCTATATTAACAGCTTACATTTGTAAGCTTTACCATCTTCTACCATCTGCAAAATACATACATACATAAAGTTTATATATATGTAGTGTATATATATAGTGTGTACATATATATGTGTGTGTGTGTATGTGTGTGTATTGGTGTATATATATGTATACAGACACACACATACTTTCAGGATTACAAAATGCTTTACAGATCCTTCCATAACTTTCCTCATTCAAACAGGGGCAAGAGTTTCTCTGAAGGAATCAACATACATAAATAATATATGAATTTGGGGCTATTAGAACAGACCATGAGGAGTCTTTTTTTTTTTTTTTACCATATAACACTGTATGTTAACCATAAGCTTTTTACCATAAGCCTTCTTAGAACAGATAGATGAGTAAATTCAGAACTGATGATCAAGTTCTTAGGGGTATATATATAGAGACAACACTCTTCAACTAGGAGTTCCTGAGGAATGATCATCCAAAATAAAAAAAAAAAAAAAAAAAAAGAGTTTGAGAGATTGAGGAGCACAAAGTATATTTGAGAGATAAGGAAAGACCATAACTTTTTTTATAAGGATGTAAAGGAAGGATTAGCCTGGAGAGTCATTGTGGATGTCTGTAATGCTTCGGAGTTCTATTAATAGAAGTTGTGGAGAAGTCATAGTCCAATATAGAGTCCTAAACCCTTGATTCATAAGGCCCAAAGAGACTACTGTTAACTTTGTTTAAAGAGTCACTTTATAGGGTCCCTTTCCCTCATGTTTCGGTTATCACCACATTTCATAGAGAAGGAAAAAAATGGTTATCTTTGCCTTTGTCACATGTCAAAGTACTCAGGATTCTTATTATCCTTGGATGTTATGCCCTTATTAGATGGCAGGGGTTTTGTACTTAATCTTTTTTGCATCTGTGTACTAAAGTCTAACTGTTTTAGCAGAATGAATGAAAATTAACTTAAAAAAGTGAAATTGTAAGTCAATGGTGTGCTGGCAAATGTTGAACTGGTTGTTTGGAAAAAACAGGCATGATATATAAATATAGATTTAGATAGATATATAAATATATATGAACATGTATGATATATATAAATTTTATTGATATTAAGGTGTATAGCACATAATTAAAATAATAAAATGTATGCTGTTCTTTATTATAAATTCCATATAGCCACTTAATTTTCAGAGAATATTTTTGTTGATTTTTAAAGTTTTTATTTTAATTCCAGTTAGCTAACGTACAGTGTTATATTAGTTTCAGGTTTATAATATAGTGATTCAACAATTCCATGCATTACTCAGTGTTCATCACAAGTGCACTCCTTAATCTGCATCATCTATTTAACACAGTGCCCCACCTCCCTCCTCTCTGGTAGCCATCAAATTGTTCTCTATAATTAAGAGTCTGTTTCTTTTTTATTTTACTTATTTTTTATTAAAAAATTACTTTTTATTTTTTTGAAAACTTAGATTCTCTTTAATGACAGATTCATGTTATGTTTACATATGTGCATTAAATTTATTCATAAAATATCTGATTATATTTAATTTAATTAGTTAATACACTAATTAGGCAGAATAAATTTTATAAAGTTATGTCAGCTACTAACCAACTACTATTGTGATTTTTATATGATCTAGCTTAAAAAATACTGCAGGCTTTTAACAAATATCTGGTTGGTTAAATGGAGCAGAAAAATGTTAACAAGCACAATATACTAGCTCCATTTATTAAAAGTTTACTAAACACTTGACACTGTATTAAACACTATGTGTACCAGTCTTAGTGAATCCTTATAACAGTCAGATGATGTAGCTACTTTCCAGCATCCTCATATATAATGATGCTCCGCTAATAACTATTTCTATTTGGACATGCCACGCATTGTAGGGATTATTATACTTATCTATTTTTACAGGGAGTTGCTAGCCAAATCACTATTTAGTAGTACTGGAGCTGGTTGGCTGAAGCCTGCGTCTTGATTAAAGCCCAGTAAGAATAGGTCTTCCACATTATTTGTAGAAATAACTTAAAAACTCAGCTTCTGTGAATAAATGAATGAATGATTCCTGTTAACAGGCTGAAGTATATAGGATACAGTGCTCAGTCACAATATCTACAACTATTTCAGATGTCAATCAGAGTGACGAATTAAATGAAATTCCTGTTGCACATGGAAGTACAAACTTCCATTATCAGTGTGAAAGTTTGTATAGGTTGTAAACTCAACTTTAAATTCATTGATTGCACTAGGAAAGCAAATCTTTCAGTATCATACAGATTTTTTACACTGCATAAAATATATCACTTTCCCTATTAGTCGAAATATTGTTGTAAACTCCAGGCTGGTGTATCATGGGATTACAGATTTGATTACCTGTGATTTCAGATATTCCTTTTTTTTTTTTTTTGTTAGTTGTGAGAGACTGGTTTCGACTTATTTTTTTTCTTTCCCCAAATTTTTATTTAAATTTCAGTTAGTTAACATACAGTGTAATATTATTTTCAGGTGTAGAATTTAGGGATTAATCAACACCCAGTGCTCATCACAAGTGCCTTTCTTAATACACATTACCTAATTAATCCATCCCCCTGCCTACCTCCCCTCAAGTAACCCTCTGTTCTATACAGTTAAGAGTCTGTTTCTTGGTTTCCCTCTCTTTTTTTCCCCCGTGTTCATTTGTTTTGTTTCTTAAATTCCATATATGAGTGAAATCATGTATTTGTCTTTCGCTAACTTGTTTTGCTTAGTATAATTCTCTCGAGTTCCATCCATATTTATGCAAATAGCAAGATTTCATTCTTTTTACGGCTGAATACTATTCCATGGTACATATATGTGTATATATGGTACATATGTTATGTACACATATGTGTGTGTGTGTGTGTGTGTGTGTGTACTACATCTTCTTTATCCATCCATCAGTCAATGGACATTTGGACTATTTCCATAACTTGGCTATTGTAGATGATGCTGATATAAACATCAGGGTACATGTATCCCTTTGAATTAGTATTTTTGTATTCTTTGGGTAAATACCTAGTAGGGCAACTGCTGGATCATAGGGTCGCTCTATTTTTAATTTTTTAGGAACCTCTATACTGTTTTTCAGAGTGGGTGTCCCAGTTTGCATTCCCACCAATAGTGTAAGAGGGTTCCCCCTTCTCCACATCCTCACCAGCACCTAATGTTTCTTGTATTGTTGATTTTGGCCATTCTGACAGGTGTGAGGTAAGTTCACATCCAGTTTTATAATAGTTTCAGGTGTACAATATAGTACTTCAGTACTTCCATACATCACCCTGTGCTCATCATGACAAGAGCACTTTGTAATCCCCATCACCTGTTTAATCCATCCCCTCACCCACCTACCCTCTGGTAAACATCAGGTTGTTCTCCATAATTGAGAGACTGTTTCTTGCTTTGTCTCTCTCTCTCTTGTTTTTTCCCTTTGCTTGTTTGTTTTTTCTCTTAAATTCCACATAGGGGCGCTCAGTTGGTTGGGTGTCTGACTTTGGCTCAGGTCATGACCCCAGGGTCCTGGGATAAAGCCCTACATTGGGCTCTGCTTAGTGGAGAGTTTTCTTCTCCCTCTCTCTCTCCCTCTGCCTCTCCCCCCAGCTTGTACTCTCTCTCTCTCTCTCTCTCAATCTCTGTCAAATAAATAAATAAAATCTTTTAAAAAATAATAATAAATTCCACATAGGAGTGAAATCACATGCTATTTGTCTTTCTCTGACTAACTTATTTCTCTTAGCTTTATACTTTCTGGCTCCATACATGTCATTCCAAATGCCAAGATTTCATTCTTTTTTATGGCTGGATATTATTCCATCATATATATATATATATATATATATATATATATATATATATATATATATATGTATACCACTTCTTCTTTATCCACTCATCAATTGATGGACACTTGGGCTGCTTTCATATCTTGGCTATAGTAAATAATTCTGGTATAAATATAGGGGTGCGTGTATCCCTTTGAATTAGAGTTCTTATATTCTTTCAGAAAATATCCAGTAGTGCAATTGTTGAATCTTAAGGTAGTTCTATTTTTAACATTTTGAGGAACCTCCATACTGTTTTCCACAGTGACTGCACCAGTTTGCATTCCCACCAACAGTGTAAGAGGGTTCCCCTTTCTCCGCATCCTTGCCAACACCTTGCCAACATCCTTGCCAACACCTTGTTCCTTGTGTTTTTGATTTTAGCTATTCTGAAAGGTGTGAGGTGATATCTCATTGTAATTTTAATTTGTATTTCCCTGATGATAAGTAATGTTGAACATCTTTTCATGTCTGTTGATCATGTGTATATTCTTTAGAGAAATGTCTGTTCATGTCTTCTGCCCATTTTTTATATTGGATTATTTGCTTTTTAGGTATTGAGTTTTATAAGGTCTTTAAACATTTTGGACACTGGCCCTTTATTAGGTATGTCACTTGCAAGTATTTTCTCCCATTCCATAGGTTACTTTTTAGTTTTATTGATTATTTCCTTCGCTGTGCAGAGCTTTTTATTTTGATTTAGTCCCAATAACTTAGTTTTTCTTTTGCTTCCCTTGCCTCAGGAGACATATCTAGAAAAATTTGCTAAGGCCAATGTCAAAAAGGTTATGGCCTGTGGTCTATTCTAGGATTTTTATGGGGTTTCAGGTCTCACATTTAGGTTTTTAATCAATTTTGAATTAATTTTTGTGTATGGTGTAATAAAGTTATCCAGTTTCTTTCTTTTGCATATTGCTGTCCAGTTTTTCCAGCACCAATTGTACAGACTGTCTTTTTCCCATTGGATATTATTTCCTGCCTTGTCAAAGATTAATTGACAATATAATTGTGGGTTTATTTCTGGGTTTTCTATACTGTTCTATTGAACTATGTATCTATTTTTGTGCCAATACCATACTGTTTTGGTTACTACAGCTGCATAATACAACATGAAGTCTGTAATTGTGATGCCTTCAGCTTTGCTTTTCTATTTCAAGATTGCATTGGCTCCTCAGGATCTTTTGTGGTTCCATACAAATTTTAGAATGGTTGTTTTAGTTCTGTGTAAAATGATGTTGTTATTTTGATAGGGATTACATTAAATGTGTAGACTGCTTTGTGTAGTAGAGATTTTTAAAGAATATTTGTTGTTCTAATCTATGAACATAGAATGTCTTTTGACTTCTTTGTGTCATCTTGCAATTTCTTTCATCAGGTTCTTGTCGTTTTCAGAGTATAGATCTTTCACCTCTTTGGTTAGGTTTATTCTTAGGTATTTTATTATTTTTGGTGCAATTGTAAATGGGACTGTTTTCTTAGTTTATCTTTCTGCTCTTTCATAATTGGTGTATAGAAATACAACAGATTTCTGCAGATTGATTTTGTATCCTTTGACTTTACTGAATTCATTCAACAGTTCTTTCAGTTTTTTGGTGGAGTCATTCAGGTTTTCTAAATAGAGTATCATGTCATCTACAAATAATGACAGTTTTACTTCTTCCCTACTGATTTGGATGCCTTTTATTTCTTTTTGTTGCCTGATTGCTGTGGCTAGGACTTCCAGTACTATGTTGAATAAAAGTAGTGAGACTGCACATCCTTGTCTTGTCCTGAATCTCACTTTTTCCCCATTAAGGGTGATGCTATCTCTGGGTTTTTTATATATGGCCTTTATTATGTTGACTTATGTTCTGTGTAAACTTATTTTGTTGAAGATTTTTCTCATGAATGTGTGTCATACTTTTATAAATGCTATTTCTGCATCTATTGAAATGATCATATGGTTATTATCCTTTCTTTTATTGATGTGATGTATCATGTTGATTGATTTGTGAATATTGAACCACACTTACAACCCAGCAAAAATTCTTACTTGTTCACATTGAATGTTTTTTTTTAATGTATTGTTCAATTCAGTTTGCTAGTATTTTGTTGAGAATTTTTGCATCTGTGTTCATCAGAAATATTGGCCTCTTGGTTCTCTTTTTTACTGGTATCTTTACCTGGTTTTGATATGAGGTCAATGCTTACCTCATAGAATGAACTTGGAAGTTTTCTTTCCATTTTTTTGGACTAATTTGAGAAGAACAGGTATTAACTCTTCTTTAAATGTTTGGCAAAATTTACTTGTGAAGCCATATGATCATGGACTTTTGTTTGTTGGCAGATTTGTGATTACTGATTCAATTTCTTTACTGGTTATCAGTCTGTTCAACTTTTCTATTTCTTCTTGTTTCAGCTTTGGTAGTTTATATGTTTCTAGTAATTTATCCATTTCTTCCAGGTTGTCCAGTTTGTTGGTGTATATTCATAATATGCTCTTAAAATTGTATTTCTGTGGTTTTGGTTGTTATTTATCCTCTGTCATTTGTGAGTTTATTTGAGTCCTTTCTCTTTTTTTGATTAATCTGGCTAGAGGTTTATCAATTTTATTGATATTTTTCAAAGAATCAGCTCCTGTTTTCATTTATCTGTTCTATTGTTTTTTCAATTTCAATATCATTCCTTTCTGCTCTAATCTTTATTATTTCCTTCCTTCTGCTGGTTTTAGGTTTTGTTTGTTGTTTTATTTCTAGCTCCTTTTGGTGTAAGTTTAGGTTATTTATTTGTGATTTTTCTTGCTTCTTGAGGTAGGTGTGTATTGTTATATATTTTCTTCTTAGGACTGCTTTTGCTGCATTCCATATGATTTGGACCATTGTGTTTTCATTTTCATTTTCATTTGTTTCCATGTATTTTTTTAATTCTTTAATTTCCTGGTTGACCCTCTCATGTTTAGTAGCACATTATTTAACCTTATTTGTATTTATGTTCTTTCCAGATTTTTTCTTGTGCTTAATTTCTAATTTCATAGTGTTGTGATCAGGAAAGACGCATGGTATAACTTTAATCTTCTTGAATTTGTTGAGACTGATTTTGTGGGATGATATGTTATCTATGCTGGAGAATGTTCCATGTGCACTTGAAAAGAACATGTATTCTACTGTTTTAGGATGAAATGTTCTACATATATGTTTAAATCCATCTGTTCCAGTGTGTTCATCTAAACCCATTGTTTCCTTGTTGATTTTCTGTTTAGATGATCTGTTCATTGCTGTAAATGGGGTTTTAAATCCCCTATTATTTTGTGTTATTATCATTAGTTTCATTATGCTTGGTGTTGTTTTATGTATTGGGGTGCTCTTATGTTGGGTGAGTAAATATTTACAATTGTTATATCTTCTTTTGAACTCTCCCCTTTATTATACAGTGTCCCCCTTTTTCTCTTGTTACAGTCTTGTCTGAAAGTGTATTTTTGTCTGATATAAGTATTGCTACTCTGGCTTTCTTCTAACATCCATTAGCAAGGTAGATGTTTCTCCATGCCCTCACTTTGAATCTGCAGGTGTCTTTAGGTCTAAAATGTGTCCCTTATAGAGAGCATATTGATGGGTATTATTTTTGTATTCATTCTGTCACCTTATGAATTTTGATTGGAGCATTTATTCCATTTACATTCAAAGTAATTATTGTTAGATATGTATTTTTGTCATTCTATTATTTGTTTTGTGGTTGTTTCTGAAGATTTTCTCTGATCCTTGTCTTTTTCTCTTTCATGATTTGCTGATTTTCCTTAGTAATATATTTGGATTTCTATCTCTTAATTCTTTGCATATTTACTAGTGATTTTTGATATATGGTTACCATTAGGTTTGTGTATAACCTCTTCTGCATTTAGCAGTCTATATTAAGTTATAGTCATGCAAGTTTGAACCAATTCTTGCTCCTCTTATTCTTATATTTTAGGTATAAGTTGTTATATTTTCTTTTCTTTTCTTTTGTGAATTCCTTCATTGATATTTTTACAGAAATATTTATTTTTATTGCTTTTGTGTTTCCTACCTTCATACTGTCACTTTTGGTGTCTCCTTTCCACTCAAAAAATCCCCTTTAATATTTCTTGCCGGGCTGGTTTAGTGGTCATCAACTCCTTTAGTTTTTGTTTCTCTGGGAAACTCTTTATCTCTCCTTCTATTCTGAATGATAGACTTGCTGGGTATTCTTGGGTGCAGATTTTTCCCATTCAGCACATTGAATATATCATGCCACTACTTTCTGACTTGCCATGTTTCTGTTTAGAAGTCTACAACTAGCCTTATGGGTCTTCTTTTGTAAGTTAAGGACTTCTTTTGTCTTACTGCTTTTAAGATTTTTCTTTATCACTATATTTTGCAAATTTAATTATAACATATCTTAGTGTTGGCCTGCTTTTGTTGATTTTGGTGGGAGTTCTCAGTGCTTCCTGGATATGGGTATCTATTTTATTCCCTCAGATTAAGGAAGTTTTCAGCTATTATTTCCTCAAATAAATTTTCTGCCCCTTTTTCTGTCTCTTCTTCTGATGCTCCTACAATATGAATGTTATTACATTTGATGGAGTCATTAATTTCCTTAAGTCTATTCTCATTTTGCATAATTGTTTTTTCTCTCTTTCAGTCAGCTAGATTACTTTCCATTACTCTGTCATCTAGGTCACTAAATTCGTTCCTCTGCTTCCTCCATCCTGCTGTTCGTTCCATCAGACATGTTTCTCATTTCATTAATTGAGCCATTTCTCTCTGCTATGTTATTTATTATCTTGTGTTAAGGGTCTCACACATGTCTTCTATTCTTTATTCAAGTCCAGTGAGTATCTTTATGATCATTGCTTTAAATTCTCTATCAGGCATGTTATTTATATCTGTTTTACTTAGATCTCTGGCTGTGGACTTGTTCTGTTCTTTCATTTGGGATAAATTTCTCTGTCTCTTCATTTTGTCTCCCTCCCTGTGTCTGTTTCTGTGTGTTAAGAAATTCAGCTTTAGAGAAAAGCTACAAAAAAAAAAAAAAAAAAAAAAAGAAAGAAAGAAACTAACCTATGTCTTCTGCTCTGGAAAGTAGTGACTTTATCAAGAAGAGGTTCTGCAGTGCCCTGGCACTTCAGAAGAGTATTTTATGTGTGTTGCTTATGCTCTGCTCTTCTGTCTGAGTCACTTTTCCTTTTAGTGCAGTCATCTGCACTGACTCTGTGCCTACTGTGAGCTGTGCTTGCTCTCTGTGGTATTAGTGGGACCCAGGCAAGTCAGCTCTGAGGGAGTATGCCCACTGGATAACTTGGGAGTGGGGCAACAGTGTTAGCAAAATTTACACTGAGCCACTAGCCCTGTGCTGGATCCCCTGGAGCACTGTGGTGGCTGGGGGCTGCATGCCTTAACAGGTGGGGTTCGAGGCTGGGCACCGTGTTCAGTGATGGCTGGGCAGATCTAGGCCCAGCACGTGATGGTGGCTGTGGGCGCACAGCTGGGTGCAGTGCCTGGGTGTGGTGTACTGAAGCAACTATCTGCTTTCATTGATTTTTGATGAACTCATATTATAGCCAACTATATTTGTAATTTACAAATGAACATAATTTCACCATAAATGTTAGGTGATATTTTTTATGTTAATGACATATAAAAATACAACAATTAATATGTATATTGAAAGTTCACTCATCAATAACGTGAATTCTTTGTTGAATCAAATGATATTCTTTGAAACTCAGAAGAATATTTACTCAACTTTTTTGTGACATTCACAATACAATAGCTAAAGACATGGGCAGTCACACTTTTAAATTTAATTTGGATCATTAATATTTTTCTTCACTTTCATAAATCTAAACAGTGAACAAAAACAATAATCAGTACTTGATTTATAGAATCATAAGTTTGTCAGTTTCCATGGTGTAGATATTCTGTCTGTGTCAGATTTCAGTCCATCATCATGATGCAGTTGGGAAGAAATGTACAGTAGTACACCAACGTATAGATATAGTAGATTTAAATGCCTCAAGAGAATGGAGTAGAAAATGTAGTAAAACAATAAAAAGTGAGTTTTGAGCATTTACTCTCTTTGTTTTTAACATAATTCATGTAATTGTAAGCTTGTTTTATTTATTTTTAATAATGGCTATATTTAACAACCAGCTTGCCAAATTTCTGATGATTCACCAACTACCTTTATCAAGCCAATAAAAGCCAGCTCTGGTTATCCACTGAAAAATAGTACCATTGATTCATTAAAAATCTTCAAGGGATTCTGGGTGTGTTATCAAGCATATTTTTATTGAGATATAATTGACGAATAACATTGTGTGAGTTTAAGTTATACAACCATGTTGATTTGACATATTTATATATTGCAATATAATTACTACTGTAGCTTTGGCTAACACCTCTATCATGTCACATAAATATTATTATTTTTCTGTGATAAGAACATTGAAGATCTCGTCTCTTAGCAATTTTGAAGTACATCATAGAGTATTGCTGACTATAATCATGATGTTGTACATTAGCTCTCCAGAACTTGTTCATCTTCTAACTTTAAGTTTGGACCCTTTGACCATTATCTCCCCATTTTCCCAAAGCCCAGCCCCTGGTAACCACCATTCTACTCTCTGATTCTGTGAGTTCATATTTTTTTACATGTAAAGCAAAACCACAATGAGATATCACCTCACACCTGTTAGAATGGCTGTCCTCAAAAAGACAAGAGATAACAAGTGTTGGTGAGGATATGGAGAAAAGGGACCACTTGTGCACTACTGGTGGGAATGTAAATTGGTACAGCCTCTATGGAAAATAGCATGGAGGTTTCTTTAAAAATTATAAATAGAACTATAATATGATACAACACTCCCACTTCTGGATTTATTTCTAAAAGAAACGAAAACAGGATATCAAAAACATATTTGCTCTTCCATGTTTATTGCAGCATTATTCACAATAGTGAAGATATGGAAACAGCACAACAACAACAATAGTGAAGATATGGAAACAACAAATAGTGTATGTCAATGAATGAATAGATAAAAGAAGGCTTACTGTATATATGCAGTAGAATATTATTCACCCATGAGAAAGAATGAAGTCCTGCCATTCATGACAACATGCATGGTATCCCTTATTTGTGGAATGTAGAAAACCTAACCTCATACCCAGCATGTTAATCATACAGAGGAACTCACTGTAGGAAAGTATCAACTGTTAAAATGATTACTACCTATAAACCCTCTCTGAATGTAAAGGTCTGCATATTGAATGGTATCTTTAATATTATTTGTGGTACTTATATAGCATCCTTCTTTGATACTTTCAATAATTTTTAAACAATAAATAAGCCAGCAAATATTATGGAAGTAGGAAACATCAGGATGGGAAACAAATGAAGAAGAGAGGAGTCTGAGGTAAAGAAGACTGAGATATGGAGACAGTAGCAGGAGGCATCCATCTCAATAGTTACCCTGAAAAAGTAACTCCAGTTGTATGTTTTCTATTCCTGCTATAATAAATTACCACAAATTTAGGATCTTACAACAACACCAATTTATTATTTTATACTTTGTTGTTTGGAAGTCTAATATAGGTCTGAGTGGCCTAAAATCAAGGTGTCTAAAGAGCTGCTTTTCCTCTCTTGTTGTACCAGGGAAAAATCCATTTCCTTGTTCATTCAGGTTAGTGTCAGAATTCAGTTTCTTACAGTTGTAGGGCTGAGGTCCCTGTTTCCTTGCTGGCTATTACTGAGAGTGATTCCTAGCTTTTAGAGACCACTCACATTCTTTGCCTCATGGCCCCCACATCTCATCTTCAAAGCCAGCAATGGCTGATTGAATCTCATGTTTTCCATCTCTCCTGACTCTTCTTCCACTGTGACATCTCTGTGACCTTTTCTGTCTTCCTCTTTTGCTTTTAAGGGCCCATGTTATTGCACTAGGCTCATTTGAATAATTCAATGTAATCTTCCCATTTTTAAGGTTGGTTGTTAAGCAATTTTAATTCCCTTTTGCCATATAACATAACACATTCACAGGTTCCAGGGATTATGACATGAACATCTTTGGAAGGGCCACTATCCTGCTTACCACATCAGAGCTTTCTAGAAGCAACATTTGAAGTCACTGATATTTATTTTTGCTTTTACCTATTTTGGTGTTAAGGAATGGTACCCTACTATACTTTTTTTTTCCATCTATCCCCCAGGAATATCTGGTTTTAGACATTTTATTCACCCTTAAGTGTAAATTGTTAAATGCTGTTTTTGCAGGGAAGTCACATTGTGTTTAGATAAAATATTTTCCATATTTTACCTCAGGCAGCTAATTATTAATCATGTTATTACTGTGTGACCTTGAGTAAGTTATTTAACTTCTCTAATCTTCAGTTTCTTCATCTACTGAATAGAGATCAAACAGATCCCTTGCAGCACTGTTGTGAGGATTAGAAATAATATGAGTAAATCCTGAGTCCAGAGCCTATCATATAGTAGGGGTTCAATAAATGATATCTGTTGTAATTATAAGCTATTATTTCATTTACTATGTTCCATTTGAAGTAAGAGTCATTTAGTTGGGGATCATCAATTATGTACCATGTGTACAATATGTACTTACAGCCAAATGATTAGATCTCACACTAAAAAATTCACAAAGTATTGGTCTCTGGCATTGATATATCTAATTTAAACAATTGACATATCTAACTTAGTGTAAGAATAATTTTCAGAATAAATTACTATATCTTTCAAACTTCTAATGAAGACTTATTATTGGATAATAGTAATAAGAGCTTTTCTTTGAACAAAGACACTATTTACATTATGGTATATTTGGCTCTTTAGCCATATAAAATTGTAAGCCATCTTTGACCTTAAAAATGCTGTTGGGAAAACTGGACAGCAACATGCAAAAGAATAAAACTGGACCACTATCATACATCATACACAAAAATAAATTTAAAATGGATTAAAGACCTAAATGTGAGACATGAAACCATAAAAATTCTAGAGGAGAATACAGGCAGTAACCTCTTTGACATCAGCTGTAACAACTTCTTTCTATATATGTCTTCTGAGGCAAGGGAAACAAAAGCAAAAATAAACTATTGGGACTTCACCAAAATAAAAGCTTCTGCACAGCAAACAATCAGCAAAACTAAAAGGCAACCTACTGAATGATAGAAGATTTTTGCAAATGACATATCTGATAAAGGGTTAGTATCTAAAATATATAAAGAACTTATAAAACTCAACACTCAAAAAATGAATAATACAATTAAAACATGGGTAGAAGACAAGAATAGATATTTTTCCAAAGAATATATCCAGATGACTAACAGACACATGAAAAGATGCTCAACATCACTCATCATCAGGGAAATGCAAATCAAAACAGCTGTGAGATATCACCTCACACTTGTCAAAATGGGGAAAATGAAAAATACAAGAAACAACAGGTGTTGGGGAGGATGTGGAGAAAGGGGAACCCTCTTGCACAGTTGGTGGGAATGCAAACTGGTGCAGCCACTCTGGGAAAGAGTATGGAGGTTCTTCAAAAAGTTGAAAACAGAACTACCCTATGATCCAGCAATTGTGCTACTAGGTATTTACCAAAAGAATACAAAAAATACTAATTCAAAGGGATACGTGTACCCTGATGTTTATAACGGCATTATCTACAATAGCCAAATTATGGAAACAGTCCAAGTGTCCATCAACTAATGAATGGATAAAGAAAATGTGATAGAAAATGGCTAACAGGAGTGCCTGTGTGGCTGAGTTAGTTGAGTGTCCTGACCATTGGTTTCAACTCAGGTCATGATTTCAGGATCCTGGGATCGAGCCCTGTGTCAGGTTCTGTGCTCAGCATGGAGTCTGCTTGGGATTTTTCCCCCTCCCTCTCCCTCTGGTCTTCCCCTCCCAGCTCACACTCTCTCTATAAAATAAATAAATAAATAAAATCTTAAAAAAATAAAATGGCTGGGGCACCTGTGTGGCTCAGTCGGTTAAGCGTCTGACTCTTGGTTTCAGCTCAGTTCATGATCTCATGGGTCAGGAGATCAAGCCTTTCCTTGGACTCCATGTTCAGTGCGAAGTTTGCTTGAAGATTCTCTCCCTTTGCCCCTCCCCACTCTCTAAAATAAATAAATAAATCTTTAGAATATAATTAAAAAATAAAATGGCTAAAAGACACATGAAAAGATGTCAACACCACTCATTAGCAGGGAAATGCAAATCTAAACTACAATGAGTTATCACCTCACACCAGTCAGAATGGCTAAAATTAACAACACAGGAGACAATGGTGTTGGCAAGGATGTAGAGATGTAGAGAAAGGGTAGAGAAAGGGTAACCCTCTTACACTGTTGGTGGGAATGCAAACTGCAGCAACCACTCTGGAATATATCCAGTCATCTGGATATATTCTTTGGAAAACAGCATGAAGGTTCCTCAAAAGTTAAAAATGGAACTACTTTACCATCCAGCAATTGCACTACTTGGTATTTACCCAAAAGAGACAAAAAGACTGATTTGAAGGGATATGTGTATCCCACTGTTTATAACAACATTATAAACAATAGCTAAATTATGGAAAGAGCCCAAATGTCCATCAACTGATGAATGGATAAAGAAGATGTGGCACCATAGCACATAAGACTGTTGAATCACAGACCTGTACCTCTGAAACAAATAATATATTATATGTTAAAAAAAAAGAAGAAGATAGCAGGAGGGGAAGAATTAAGGGGGGGAAATCGGAGGGAGAGACGAACCATGAGAGACTATGGACTCTGAGAAACAAACTGAGGATTCTAGAGGGGAGGGGGTGGGGTGATGGGTTAGCCTGGTGATGGGTATTAAAGAGGGCACGTTCTGCATGGAGCACTGGGTGTTATACGCAAACAATGAATCATGGAACACTACATCAAAAACTAATGATGTAATGTATGGTGATTAACATAACATAATAATAATAAAAAAAGAAGATGTGGTATGCATATATATATATAATGGACTATTAGCCATAAAAAGAATGAAATCTTGCCATTTGCAATGACGTGGATGGAGCTAGAAAGTATAATGCTAAGCTACATAAGTCAGTCAGAGAAAGACAAATAACATATAATTTCACTTATATGTGGAATTAAAGAAACAAAACTAATGAACAAAGAGATCAAAAAGAGAGAGAGGCAAACCAAGAAACAAATTCTTAACTATAGAGGATAAACTGATGGTTACCAGAAGGGTGGTGGGTGGGTGATGAGTTACATATGTGATGGAACTTAAGTAGTGCACTTGTGACGAGCATTGAGTGTTGTATGGAAGTGTTGAATCACTATATTGTACACCTGAAATTAATATTACATTGTAAGTTAACTAACTGGAATTTCAATAAAAACTTTTAAAAGTTCTACTACTTGAATACTCTATATACAACTGGTTCTTAAGACCTGCTGATTTTTCCTTTGTCAATTTTTTAAAATCCACCTCTTCTTTTCAATTCTTTCTAATGAGGTACAGGGTTTGGCTGTGCTAGCTAATGACTCAGGAGTAACAGAGATGGGAGTCATAAAAATCATGTAGGTTGAAAAATTATCAAATCCTGTGAATCAGGTGATGACCTTCAGGACGTAAGATGTATATCCAAAGGGATGAGAGAGTGATCATCAGATTATCAGTGGTGTTTTTAAAGGCATGGCATTTGTTGGTAGATTTTGTTTCCAGTTGCAAGGGACAGGCATTCAAGTGTTTGAAGTTGTTTGGCAGAATCGAGGAAGAGTGAAAAGACTCACTTCATCCCTCTCTTTCTGTTCTTTTTTTTTGCTATCTGTGCCCAAATAAATTCCTTTTTTTCATTATATTATGTTAATCACCATACATTACCTCATTAGTTTTTGATGTAGTGTTCCATGATTCATTGTTTGCGTATAACACCCAGTGCTCCATGCAGAACGTGCCCTCTTTAATACCCATCACCAGGCTAACCCATCCCCCACCCCCCTACCCTCTAGAACCCTCAGTTTGTTTCTCAGAGTGCATAGTCTTTCATGATTCTTCTCCCCCTCCAGTTCCCCCCCCCCTTAATTTTTCCCTTCCTGCTGTCGTCTTCTTCTTCTTTTTTTTTTTAACATGTAATGTATTATTTGTTTCAGAGGTACAGGTCTGTGATTCAACAGTCTTACACAATTCACAGAGCTCACCATAGCACATACCCTCCCCAATGTCTATCAACCAGCCACCCAATCCCTCCCACCCCCCACCACTCCAGCAACCCTCAGTTTGTTTCCTGAGATTAAGAATTCCTCATATCAGTGAGGTCATATGATACATATCTTTCTCTGATTGACTTATTTTGCTCAGCATAGTGTTCTTTTAGACTGATTCCATGCCTTAGATTTTTAGGAAACAAGAATAGTTATAATAAAAGTAAATATATAGGATGTATTCCTCTATATCTCTCTATATCTCTGCTTAATTCTTCTAAAGATTTATAAAAACTCCCTTTGCTTTATTAAAAGCAATTATTTCCTTTAATGATACTGACACTTAAATGTTTACAGAGAATAGTAACATTTCTAAGTAAAATATTTAGCCACTTCTAGGCAGTTCATTCCCATAGACCTGGATATTTTGAGTCATTCTGCCTCTCATATGCTATCTTTTGGCAACCCTTTAATGACACAACTATACCTTTAGAACATTATTTATCTTTTAAAAGTAATATCTTCCTCTGAAGAACAATGTAATCATTAACTGTATAGTCTCAAGAATCAGACCACATGGGCTTGAGTATTTCTAATAATTTATTTTTGTGACTTTGAGAAATAGTTATTATTTTAACCTAACATTTGTTGACTACTTTTCATGTGTCAGGCACTGTGCTAAGTAACTTACATGAAGTATTTCATTTAATTCTCTTTGCTTTTTTGCTTCAGTTTCCTCATTTGTAAAATGAAGTTAATAATAGTTTGTATATCATCCATTTATAATGAAGAATAAATGTGATTTTTCTCATTTGTAAAATGAAGTTAATAAGTTTGTATATCATCCAATTATAATGAAGAATAAATGTGTTAATCTAATGCAGAGTACCTGACTCAAAGATGGCATAATTTTAGCCATTATTATCCTAATAGTTATAATTAGTCTATTCCAGTCCTCTTTTCTTCTTTTTTTTTTGAAAGATTTTATTAATTTATTTGACAGAGAGAGACACAGCGAGAGAGGGAACACGAGCAGGGGGAGTGGGAGAGGGAGAAGCAGGCTTCCCGCTGAGCAGAGAGCCCAATGTGGGGCTTGACCCCAGGACCCTGAGATCATGACCTGAGCTGAAGGCAGATGCTTAATGACTGAGCCACCCAGGTGCCCCTCCAGTCTTTTCTTTTTCAAATTTGCTAAGAGCTAAAAAATCCTTTGGAATGTTCTGGTGCCTACAAAATTCAGCAGGTGCTGACCACATGTTGTTAATAGATCCTGAGAAACAGAGTGGAGCATGGCCCCTTTTTTCTTTCAGATAAAGACAAATACCATATGATTTCACTTATATGTGGAATTTAAGGAACAAAACAAATGAACAAAGGAAAAAGACAAAGAAAATAAACCATGCTCTTAAATATAGAGAACAAACGGGTGGTTGTCCTAGGGAAGGTGAGTGGGAGAAGGGGTGAAATAGATAAAGGTGATCAAGAGTAGACTTAGTGAGTACTGAAAAATGTACAGAATTGCTGAATCATTATATTGTATACCTGAAACTAATACAACACTATATGTTAATTATACTTTAATAAAAGAAAGAAAGAAAAAGGGATAAACTAAAAAAAAAAACAAAAAAAAAAAAACTAAGATTTTCCCTGCTCTGTAGTGGCAAGTGATATTTTATGAATTATATCTGATACTGGCCTTCCTAAAGTATGTTTTTACTATATTTTGGACTTTTAAGACATTTCATTAACAATTTTCTGAGGTTCATTTTAATGTAATTGTAGTTCTATTTTTACCATTTAATGAAAATATCCAATTTCCATATCAGAATCTCTTCAGGGTGTTCTATTTCCCCAGTATCCTTGGACTTTTATAAAATAAATACATAAATAAAGTAAATAAATAAATAAATAAATAAATAAATAAATAAATAAAATGTCAAAAAATGTCCACCTCCATCTATTGATGATTTTAATGGCCTCCTTTCCTATTTCCTTCCCCATTTATCTATACTGCACATCACCTCCTCCCAATACATCTAGCTTGGATAGTGGATAGTGGCATCTATTTAAAAGAATATAGCCTTTTAGCTGAGGCACCCTCACGGCTTTTCTACAAGTTTCCTGTCAGGAGAGCAGATACTAGAGTAGATAAATGGATTCATCAGGCTTCTAACATCACTTACCCATCTATTGGTTCCAAGAGGGGTGAACAGGTAGTAAGGAATCTATGTCCCTTAACACATGCTACCAAACCCAACATTTGAGCACTTATCACCCAGTCATACAAGTCATTCTTAATCATAAACTCCCTGGAATCAAAGGATCCATGCCCATAGTATTATAAGTGTGTCACTGAGGTGTTACTGGAAGCCAACTTGTGATTATATTTAAACTTATTTATTTAGATTTTTTTTTTTTTTTTTTTTTTTAGAAATAGAAATGTGTCATTGCACCTCAAATCATCTAGTATTTGGCAGTTCAAGATCACCATGCTAGGGCTGCCTGGATGACACAGTCTGTTTAGCTTCCAACTCTTGGTTTCTGCTCAGGTTGTGATCTCAGGGTTACAAGATCAAGCGCTCTGTCAGGCTCTGCGCTCAGCACAGAGTCTGCTTGAGACTCTCACTTCCTCTCCCTCTGCCCCTCCCACTCGTGCCCTCTTTCTCTCTCTCTCTCTCTCATATAAATAAATCTTAAAAAAAAAAAGATCACCATGCTAAATTCAGTCTTATGTCATTTGTGAAGGCTGTGTTGCTCTTAGATCAGAGACTCTGAGTGCCTTCTACCTTCTATTTATATGAAGTTCATAGTGTATCTTTGGAGGTACAATTGGCATAGACATTTTATAATTAGTTTTATAATTTTCTTCTGAACAATGTGGAATCTTTATATGACATATAGAAAAACATAACATGGATGATAAATTATGGAAAAGTACACTTTAAGAAAAATACAGTGAAGTGAGCTATTTTGAAGCCCTGCTCCTCAATTTGAAGCATTTCATTTCAAATAAAATTGACTATTTATGCATGTATTTCTATCTGTGCTACATTGTGGGAATAGTATCCCTCAATCACTATTATAGAATTAAAGGACTAAATAGATAAATGGAATAACAAATCAGTCCTTGTCCTGAAAGGCTGAGTTTTGTTGAATATCATCTTATGTATAAAGTTAATGCTTAGAAGGGCCTAGTTTCTCACTGTTCCCACTGTGATACACTCTATTGTTTTCAATAATCTTCCCTAAGAGAATGATGACACCAAAATGGTGAAGTAGATCTTAGCCTTCCTCCCCTTACAGACCTACAATTAGACATACCCATTAACAAAAACAGCTCTGGAAGAGCTCTGGAGTCCAATTAAGAAACTTCAGCAACACAATAGAACAAATATCTTGTAAATAATCACACAGAAAGGAAAGGGGGAAAAAAGCTTCATTTTGCCTGAATCATCTGATGCCTAAGCCAAAATTACTCAACACTACCAGGGAACTCTTCAACTGGAAATAGTTCTGCCTGTAGGGAAAGAAAGAATGGGGTGAGCAAACTTATTCTGCAGCCTCTCAAGAATACACAGTGGGGAAAAGACAGTTTATTATCTTCAATAAATGGTTTTGGGAAGACTGGCTATTTACATGCAAAAGAATATATTTGGACCCCTATATTCCACCACTCACAAAAAAATAGCTCAAAATGGATTAAAGACTTACATTTAGTACTTGAAACCATAAAACTCCTAGAAGAAAACATCCTTGACATTCATTCTTGGCAATGAGTTTTTGGATATGACACCAAAAGTATAGAGAACAAAAGCAAAAATAAACAAGTTGTGCTACCTCAAACTTAATAGATCTTGCACAGCGAAATAAACAAATGAAAAATGAAAAGGCAACCTACAGAATGGGAGAAAATATTTGCAAACCATGTATCAGATAAGGGGTTAATATCAAAACAATGTAAGAAATTAAAGCAACTCCATAGCAATAAAACATATAACCCAATTAAAAAATGGGCAAAGGACCTCATAGACATTTTTTAAAAGTAGTCATGAAAAAAAGTGTTCACTACTGATCATCAGGGAAATGCAAATCAAGACCACAAGGACATATCATGTCGCACCTGTTAGAATAGCTATCATCAAAAAGAGAAGACGTGAAAAGTCTTGGCTAAGATGGATGAAAGGAACCCTTGTGCTCGGTTGGTGGGAAAGTAAATTGGTGCAGCCACCATGAGAAACAGAATGGAGGTTCCTCAAAAAAATTAAAAATAGAACTACCGTATGATCGAGCAATCCCACTTCTGGATATATATCCAAAGAAAATGAAATTGCTATCTCAAACAGATATTTTCACCCTCATGCTCATTGCAACATTATTCACTAGTGAAAACGTAAAACATCTAGGTGTGTATTGATAGATGAATGGATAAAGAAAACATTATGCACACACACGTATACACATACATACACAAACACAAACATACACAAAATGGAATATTATTCACTTGTAAAAAGAGAGGAAATCTTCCTATTTTCAACAATGTGAATGGATGTTGAGGACATTATATTATGTGAAAGAAGTCAGACATAGAAAGATAAGTACTGTATGATCTTATATATATGTGGAATATTTAAAAAGCCTAGCTTATAGAATAGAATGATAGTTACCAAGGGCTTGAGGTTGAAGGAAAGGGGTAGATGTTAGTCAAATGGAACAACACTGAATTAAGTCTGGGGGTCTAATACACACCATGATGACTACATTTAACAATACTGTGTTGTGTACTTGAAGGTTGCTAAGAGAGTAGATCTGAAATATTCACACCACACATGAAAAATATGATTATGTGAGGTGATGAATGTGTTGAGTAACCTTAGAGTTGTAATCATTTCATAATATCTGCATGCATTAAATCATCACGTTGTATACCTTAAACTTATACAATGTTATATATTAATTACATCTTAATAAAGCTGGGGAAAAAGAGGAGTGAGTGGATGATAAGAATGTCTGGTCAACATAAAGAAAATAGTCAGGGTGATATTCAAGAAATGTGAATATATTATATATAACAAATCTCTGTAATTAGGCATAGAAATGTATTATTTTAATAGGAAATTATTAGGATAATGTCACCACTGAATAAATAATATTGGTAAGTGGAAGCTCTGCATTTAAAATAAATGTGGGTTTATACACAAATACTGAAATCATTGAACATTCCATAAAAACTAATGATGTACTATATGTTGGCTAATTGAATTTAAATAAAAAATTTTTTAAAATTAAAAAAATAAATGTGGTGCTTCAACCAGTATAAATTGGATTCTTTAATATTATCTCACCATAACACAAAAAGCATGAACTTGTATTAATCTTCTATAATAGATTGATTATGCACTGTATTCATGGGAGGTTGGAAAATCAGGCCATTTTCTGGAATTTAAGGTGTTGCGTTATTTCATTAATCATTTGTTTACAACAAATATCTAAAAAATAAATTCAAAATGTGAACCCTTCAGGTATGGAGTAACACCTGTATCTTGGTATTTTTCTTTTCTTTTTTGAAATACTATATTAATTTGGAATGAGGCATGGTTCTGTTAATGTATTTGAAGATTCTCCAAAACAGGGGGCTGAAACAATTTCCACACCACTGGCGGTTGAGACATACCTCTAGGTATTTTGAGTTTATTAACTACAATTAGAAAGTTTTTAAGGTTCACTATAAGTGCAATAAACATTACAAACATTGGATAAAATGGGATTTTTAATAGATTTAATTGAGAGGTGAGTATAAAGCATTTTGCAGTCTTTATTGTAATGACAAGAAGACTGCTTAAGTGTGAATCCAAAACAGTTACAGCTTTTAAATTTTAAAGCATTTGGTAAATTATTGCTGAGTTTTTTTCTGTTGCCAATAGCAAAGTGCTTTTCCATTAAGAGAATTCATGCCTTTCAAACATTTTAAATATGACAATATTTATAAATGTGTGATTTGGAGGAATTGCCTAAATTCTTTTTCCTAATTTCTTTTCTCTTCAGGATAGAGTCTTTCAACAAGTAATTTGTAGTAATGACTGTGTTGGCTTCAATTTTAGAGTGTAATAGCTATGTTAAAGATTAACTATCTGGTCTTACTGAAGCCAACACAGAATTTGCTGCTGTGTTTTTTCTTTAGTAATAAATAAATTGCAGAATTTAAAAATAATAATATAAGAATAAAAAAATAAAATAAATGTGGATGGGGGCCAGAGAAAGATGTATCTAAAAAAGAATGAGGAGAGAGATGTAGGGCCATGAGAAAAAATAAATGTGCAAAGTAAAGAAGTAGAGACCTAAGTAACAGAGGTAGATTTTCCAATCATAAAGAAAAATCAGTGCCTCTGAGACAGACTGATTTTTGTAGCTAATGTCTTTCCATTTAAAAAATCTGGCATCTATGCTGTCTTGGTGATCACTGCTTTGTAATATAGCCTGAAATCAGGCAACGTGATGCCCCCAGCTTTGTTTTTCCATTTCAACATTTCCTTGGCAATTCGGAGTCTTTTCTGATTCCATACAAATTTTAGGATTGTTTGTTCCAGCACTTTGAAAAATGTCATTGGAATTTTGATCGGGATGGTGTTGAAGGTATAGATTGCTCTGGGTAGCATAGACATTGTAACAATGTTTATTCTTCCGATCCATGAGCATGGAATGTTTTTCCATCTTTTTGTGTCTTCTTCAATTTTTTTCATGAGTGTTCTGTAGCTCCTAGAGTATAGATCCTTTATGGCTTTGGTTAGGTTTATTCCAAGGTATCTTATGGGTTTTGGTGCTATTGTAAATGGAATCGTTTCTCTAATTTCTCTTTCTACAGTTGCATTGTTAGTGTGTAAGAAAGCAACTGATTTCTGTGCATTGATTTTGTATCCTGCCACATTACTGAATTGCTGTATGAGTTCTAGTAATTTGGGGGTGGAGTCTTTTGTATTTTCCACATAAAGTATCATATCATCTGTGAAGAGAGAGAGTTTGACTTCTTCTTTGCTGATTTGAATATTTTTTTTCTTTTTGTTTTCTGATTGCTTTTGCTAGGACTTCTAGTACTATGTTGAACAATAGTGGCGAGAGTGGGCATCCTTGACGTGCTCCAGATCTTAAGGGGAAGTTCTCAGCTTTTCCCTATTGAGGATAATAGTTGCTGTGGGTTTTTCATGTATGGATTTTATGAGCTTGAGGAATGTTCCCTCTATCCCTATACTCTGGAGAGTTTTAATCAGGAAAGGATGTTGTATTTTGTCAAATGCTTTTTCTGCATCAATTGAGAGGACCATATGGTTCTTCTCCCTCCTCTTATTAATGTGTTCTGTCACACTGATTGATTTGGAATGTTGAACCACCCTTGCATCCTGGGGATAAATCCCACTTGGTCGTGGTGGATGATCCTTTTAATGTATTGTTGGATCCTATTAGCTAGGATTTTGTTGAGGATTTTGGAATCCATATTCATCAGGGATATCGGTCTGAAATTCTCCTTTTTGAAGGGGTCTTTGCCTGGTTTGGGGATTAAGGTAATGCTGGCCTCATAGAATGAGTTTGGAAGTTTTCCTTCTGTTTCAATTTTTTGAAACAGCTTCAGGGGAATAGGTATTATTTCTTCTTTGAATGTTTGGTAGAATTCCCCAGGGAATCCATCAGGCCCTGGACTCTTGTTCTTTGGGAGGTTTTTGATCACTGCTTCAATCTCGTTACTGGTTATTGGCCTAATCAGGTTGTCAATTTCTTCCTGTTTCAGTCTTGGGAGTTTATAGGTTTCCAGGAAGGCATCCATTTCATCCACGTTGTTCAGCTTTTTGGTATATAGTTGTTGATAATAATTTCTAATAAGTGTTTCTATTTTCTTGGTGTTAGTCGTGATCTCTCCCCTTTCATTCATAATTTTATTAATTTGGGTCCTTTCTCTTTTCTTTTGGATAAGTCTGGCCAGTGGTTTATCGATCTTATTAATTCTTTCAAAGAACCAACTTCTAGTTTCGTTGATCTGATCTACTGTGTTTCTGGTTCCTAAGTCATTGATCTCTATTCTTAATTATTTCTCTTCTAATGGGTGGCTTAGGCATCATTTGTTGCTTTTTCTCTAGTTCTTTAAGTTACAGAGTTAGACGGTGAATTTGGGATTTTTCTATTTTTTTTGAGTGAGGATTGGATGGCTCTGTATTTCCCCCTTAGGACCACCTTTGCAGTATCCCATAGATTTTGGACCGATGTGTTTTCATTCTCATTGGTTTCCATGAATTGTTCTTCTTTGATTCCCTGGTTGATTCAAACATTGAGCAGAGTGGTCTTTAGCTTCCAAGTGTTTGAATTTCTTCCAATTTTTTTTGTGATTGAGTTCCATTTTTAAAGCATTATGGTCTGAGGATATTCAGGGAATAGCCTCAGTCTTTTGGTGTTGGTTGAGACCTGATTTGTGACCCAGTATGTGGTCTATTCTGGAGAAAGTTTCATGTGCTCTCGAGAAGAATGAGTATTCTATTGTTTTAGGTTGTAAATTTCTGTATATATCTATGAGGTGCATCTGGTCGAGTGTGTCATTGAAGCTCTTGTTTCTTTGTTGATTTTCTGCTTAGATGATCTGTCTGTTGCTGAGAGTGGAGTATTGAAGTCTCCTACAATTAACGTATTGTTATCAATATGACTCTTCATTTTGGTTAACAGTTGGCTTATGTAGATGGCTGCTGCCATGTTGGGGGCATAGATATTTACAATTGTTAGATCTTCTTGTTGGATAGACCCTTTAAGAATGATATAATGTCCTTCTGTGTCTCTAACTACATACTTTAGTTTAAAATCTAATTTGTCTGATATAAGAATTGCTACCCCGGCTTTGTTTTGAGGTCCATTGGCATGGAAGATGGATCTCCATCCCTTCACTTTCAGTCTGGATGGATCTTTTCAAAATGAGTCTCTTGTAGGCAGCATATGGATGGGTCCTGTCTTTTTATCCAGTCTGCAACCCTGTGCCATTTTATGGGAGCATTTAAGCCGTTCATGTTGAGAGTGATTATTGAAAGGTATGAATTGATTGTCATCATGTTGCCTGTGAGATCCTTGTTTTTATAGATTGTCCTTGTAAATTTCTGTTGTATGTCACTCTTGGGGTCTTTCTCCTTTTATAGAACCCCCCCTTAATATTTCTTGCAGGCCCGGCTTAGTGGTCACATATTCTTTCAGTTTCTGCCGGTCTTGGAAGCTCTGCATCTCTCCATCCATTCTAAATGACAGGCTTGCCAGACAAAGTATTCTTGGCTGCACGTTTTTCTCGTTTAATACCCTGAATATGTCTTGCCAGGCCTTTCTGGCTTGCCAGGTCTCTGTGGATAGGTCTGACGTTATTCTGATGTTCCTCCCTCTGTACGTAAGGAATCTCTTCCCCCTAACTGCCCTTAAGATGGTTCCCTTGGTTCTAAGATTTGCAAGTTTTACTCTTACATGCTGGGGTGTTGGCCTGTTTTCCTTGATCTTAGGAGGGGTCCTCTCTGCCTCTAGGACACGAATGTTTGTTTCATTCCCCAGATTAGGGAAGTTCTCAGCTATGATTTGCTCAAATATATCCTTTAGTCTTCTCTCTGTCTCCACCCCCTCAGGGATTCCAATAATTCTGACATTGGAATGCTTCGTGGTGTCAATTATTTCTCTGATTCTATTTTCATGGATTCTGAGTTGTTTTTCCCTGGTCTCCTCTTTTCCCTTTTTATCTATTAAATTGTCTTCCAGGTCACTAATTCGTTCTTCTGCCTCACTTTCCCTAGCTGTTAGATTATTTAGTTTAGATTGGATCTCATTGATATCATTTTTAAGTTCTGCCAATTCAGCTTTCATTTCAGCCCTTAGAGACTCTATGTTGCCATTAATCAATTTCTCCACTCTAGCTATTGTTTTCACAATTGCTAGCCTAAATTCCATCTCCGACATCTTGGTTATATCTGTATCTATTTGTAAATCTGTGGCATAAGTCATAGTCTCTGAGTCTTTCCTATTTTGGGGGTTCCTTTTCCTAGTCATTCTGCTGAGGGGTGGTTGAGGGAATGTATAGAGTCCAAATTGACCACAACTCAAACAAGATGCACCTGTTTTCTAGGGACCTTAGGGTTGCTGGCCTCTTGTTTTCCCAGCCTGTCTTCTGGAGGAGGGGCCTGCCGCGCTGTTTACTCAGTCCACCCTGTTTGGGCAGAGTTCCCCTGCCCCCTGTGGCAGGGGGTTGGCTCAGTGAAAACCGGTTTTTTAGGGCTTTTGATCTCTGGCGGCTTTCTCTGGTGGTTTTCCCGGTCTCTTCCAAGAGTCAGAGCAGAAGAGACCGTTTCCAACCCTCTGCCTCAGAGCAGAGAGATCGCAGTCTGTTCTTCAATGAGCTCTCCAGGCCATACTATCTCCATTTCTGTGTGTGCTGCTATAAACTGCAGTGTCCTGGGTTGTGCGCCCCTTAGCAGTGTTCCCAGTCCTTCCCTCCAAGTCAGGGCACGTCTCTGCCCTTTGTGCTTCTCAAACCGCCAGCTGCCCCCTGTTCGCCCGCATGGCCCCGCTGCTCCAGGTTTCCGTCAGGGGCTGCCCTAAAGTCCTTTCCCTGCTACTACCGGTCTGCGAGTCTGTGCCCTGTTCCCAGTGCTGGAGGCTATCGCTAACTGGCGGTGTAGGATCCTGGCGGCTGGGCTCCCTCCCCCTTTCGTTTATCCTCTGATATCTGCCCGTGGAATCATGGCTCCCCAATTCGTACCTCGAAACCAACCGCCTGTGATATTCTGTTTGTAGAGATCCAGATCTATCTTCTTATATCTCAGGCTGATTTCATGGGTGTTCAGAGTGGTCTGGTAGGGGGGGTATAGCTCAGGGGTAGAGCATTTGACTGCAGAGTGGTCTGGTAGATATCCAGCTCAATTCTGGGGACCAGTTGGAATAGGGTCCCCTACTCCTCCGCCTTCTTTTTTCCTCCTCCAACAGCAACCGCTGCTTCTCTCACGTTTTCTCCCGCAGGATGACTTCCTGCCTCTTGAGCTCCTTTGCAAAAGACTGACCCTGGCTAAGACGCTGGGAATAAGCTGAGGGGCTGTGCCCTCTACCAACAAATGTTGTAATTCTGATCACCCGAGAAATTCATTTCCAGGTTAGTGCAGCATGGAGAGACACCCACTCACCCACCACAACATCCTACCACTCCTCCCATGGCAGTCTGTCACTCATCAACTGTATGTCCTTCCGGCCCCTTTTCTGTGCTGCACACCTCTGTGTTTGCCCAAGTGAGAGCAATTTCATTCTTTTTATGGCTGAATAATATTCCATTGTGTGTGTGTGTGTGTGTGTGTGTGTGTGTGTGTGTGTCTTCTTTATCCATTCATCTATCAATGGAGACTTGGGATACTTCCATAATTTGGCTATTGTAAATAATGCTGCCCTAAATAAACATATGGGTGCATGTATTCTATTCAATTAGTGTTTTTGCATATTTTTGGTAAATACCCACTATTGTGATTACTGGATCATAGGGTACTTCTATTTTAAAAATTTTGAGTAACCACCATACTGTTTTCCACAGTGATTGTACCAGTTTGCATTCCCAAAAAAGCGCAAGAGGGTTCCATTTTCTCCACATCCTTGCCAACACCTGTTGTTTCTTTTGATTTTGATTTTAGCCATTCTCACAGGTGTGAGCTGATATCTCATTGTAGTTTTGATTTGCATTTCCCTAATGATGAATAATGTTGAGCATCTTTTCATGTATCTGTTGGCCATCTGTATGTCTTCTTTGGAAAAATGTCTGTTCATGTCTTCTGCCCATTTGTTAATTGGATTATTTGTTTTCTGGGGTGTTGAGTTGTATCAGTTCTTTGTATATTTTGGATACTAACACTTTAGCACATATGTCATTTGCAAATATTTTCTCCCATTCTGTGGGTTGCCTTTTAGTTTTGTTGATTGTTTCATTCAATGTGCAGAAGCTTTCTGTTTTGATGTAGCTCCAAGAATTTACTTTTGCTTTTATTTCCCTTGTCTCATGAGACATACATCGAAAAACGTTGCTAGGGCCGATGTCAGAGACGTTGCTGCCTGTGCTCTCTTCTATGAGTCTTATGGTTTCAGAACTCACATTTAGGTCTTTAATCCATTTTGAGTTTATTTTTGTAGATGGTATAATAAAGTGTCCAATTTCAATAATTTTGCATGTAGCTGACCAGTTTTCCCAGAAGCATTGCTTAAAGAGACTGTCTTTTTCTCATTGCATATTCTTTCCTTTGTTGAAGATTACTTGACCATATATTTGCAGGTTTATATCTGGGTTTTCTATCCTGTTCCATTGATTTCTGTGTCCATTTTTGTGCTACTACCATACTCTTTTGATTACCATATCTTTGTAATAAAACTTGAAATCTGGAATTGTCATACCTCCTGCTTTGCTTTGCTTTTTCAAAATTGCTTTGGCTATTCACAGTCTTTTGTGGTTCCATGCAAATTTTAGGATTGTTTGTTCTAGTTCTGTGAAAAATGCTGGTAGTATTTTCATAGGGATTGCTTTAAATTGTAGATTGATTTGGGTAGTATAGATATTTTAATAATATTGTTTCTTCCTATTCATGGAATGCTTTTCCATTTTTTTTGTGTGTGTGTGTGTTTCCTCTTCAGTTTTGTCCATAAGTGTTCTATAGTTTTTAGAGTATAGATCTTTTACCCCTTTGGTTAGGTTTGTTCCTATGTATCTTATGGTTTTTGTGCAATTGCAAATGGGATCAATTACTTGATTTCTTTTTCTGCTGCTTCATTATTGGAGTATAGAAATGCAACAGATTTCTGTACATTGATTTTATATCCTATGACTTTGCTGAATTCATGTATTAGTTTCTTGCAATCCATAAGCTTGGTATGTCTTTCCATTTCTTTGTGCCATCTTCAATTTATTTCATCATTGTTACATAGTTTTCAGAGTACAAGTCCTTCACCTCTTTGGTTAGGTTTATTCCTAGGTATCTTATTTTTGATGCAAGTGTAAAGGGGATTTTTTTTCTTTATTTCTTTTTCTGCTCCTTCATTATTACTGTATAAAAATGCAACAGATTTCTGCACATTGATTTTGTATCCTGAGACTTTACTAAATTCATTTATCCATTCTAGTAGTTTTTTCTTGGAGTCTTTCAGATTTTCTACATATAGTATAATGTCATCTGCAAATAGTGGAAGTTTTACTTCTTCCTTGCTGATTTGGATGCCATTTATTTCTTTTTGTTTTCTGGTTGTTGTGGCTAGGACTTCCTGTATTATGTTGAATAAAAGTGGTGAGAGTGGACATACATTTCTTGTTCCTGACCTTAGTGGGAAAGGTTTCGATCTTTTCTTATTGAGTATGATATTTTCTGTGGGTTTTTCTATATGCCTTCATTATGTTGAGGAATGTTCCCTCTAAATCTACTTTGTTCAGGGTTTTTATCATGAATGGATGTTATAGTATGTCAAATGATTTTTCTGCTTCTGTTGAAATGATCATGTGGTTTTTATCCTTTCTGTTATTGATGTAATGTTTCACATTGATTGTTTTGTGAATATTGAACTACTCTTGCATCCCAGGATTAAATCCCACTTGATTATGGTGAATGATTTTTTTATGTATTGTTGGATTTGGTTTGCATGCTAATAAATTTTGTTGATGATTCTTGTGTCTATGTTCATTGGAAATACTGGCCTATGGTTCTGTTTTTTGTGGTATCATTATCTGATTTGGGTATCAGGGTGAGACTGGCTTTCTAGAATGAATTGGGAAGTTTTCCTTCTACTTTTTGGAATAGTTTGAGAAGAATGATTATTAACTCTTTTTGAAATGTTTGGTAAAATTTGTCTGTGAAGCCATCTGCTTCTGGATTTTTGGTTTTTTTTACTATCATTATGGATTGAATTTCCTTGATGGTAATTGTTCAGTTCAGGTTTTCTATTTCTTCCTTCTTCAGTTTTGGTAGATTACATTTTTCTAAGAACTTATCCATTTCTTCTGGGTTGTCTAATTTGTTGACATATAGTTTTTCATAATATTCTCTTTCAGTTATTTGTATTTCTGTGGTGTTGGTTGTTATTTCTACTCTTTCATTGGTGATTTTGTTTGAGTCGTTTCTCTTTTTTTTTCCTCTTTTTTTGATGAGCCAGGCTAGAGGTTTATAAATTTTGTTGATCTTTTCAAAGAACCAGGTCTTGGTTTGATTGATGTGTTCTATTTTTCTTTTAATTTCTATATCATTTTTTAATGCTCTAATCTTTATTATTTCCTTCCTTCTGCTGGTTTAGGTTTTGTTTGTTGTTCTCTTTTCTAGCTCCTATAGTTGTAAGGTTAGGTAGTTTTTTGAGATTTTTCTTGCTTCTGGATTTAGGCCTGTATTGCTATAAATTTGCCTCTTAGAACTGCTTTTGCTGCATCCCAAAGGGTTTGGACAGATGTGTTTTCATTTTCATTTCTCTCCACGTAATTTTTGATTTCTTCTTTGATTTCTTGGTTGACCCCTTCATTGTTTAGTAGCATGTTATTTAACCTGCTTGTATTTGTGGTCTTTCCAGATTTTTTCTTGTGGTTGATTTCTTGTTTCATAGCATTGTGGTCAGAAAAGATTCATGGTTACAACTTTGATCTTCTATTTGTTGAGGCTTATTTTGTGGCCTAATATGTGATCTATTCTAGAGAATATTTTGTGTGTACTTGAAAAGAATACATATTCTGCTGTTTTAGTATGGAAGGCTCTGAATATATCTGTTAAATTCATTTTATTCAGTGTGTCAACTAAAGCCACTGTTTCCTTCTTAATTTTGTTTCAGTGATCTTTTCATCAATGTAAGTGGGGTGTTAAAGTCCCCTAGTATTACTGTATTATTATCAATTACTTCCTTTATGTTGTTAAACAGTTTTATATATTTGGGAGCTCCCATGTTGGTTGCATAAATATTTATAATTGTTATATCTTCCTGTTGGATTGCCCTGTATTATTATATAGTGCACTTCATTGTTTCTTTTTACAGACTTTGTTTTAAAGTCTCTTTTGCCCAGTATAAGTATTGCTATTCCAGCTTTCTTTTGACCCCCATTTGCATGATAAACCTTTCTCCATCCCCTCACTTTCAATCTGCAGGTGACTTTAGGTCTGAAATGAGCCCCTTGTAGGCATATATAAAATAACATGATAATATTATTATCATGTTCAGTTAACCACATATAGCGTATCATTAGTTTTTGATGTAGTGTTTGATTCATTAGTTGCATATAACACTCAGTGCTCATCACAACATGTGCCCTCCTTAATATCTATCACCTGGCTACCCCATCCCCCCAACCCCTCCCCTCTGTAACCCTCAGTCTGTTTCCTGGAGTCCAGAGTCTCCCATGGTTTGTCTCCCTCTCTGATTTATTTTTTAATCCACTTTGTTACCCTATCTCTTTTTATTGGAGCATTTAGTCCAATTTCATTCAAAGTAATTAATGGTAGATATGTATTTATTGCCATTTTGTTACTTGGTTTTTTTTTTTTGCTATTTTTGTAGTTTTTCTGTGATCCTTTCTTCTCTCTTTCATGGTTTGCTGGTTTTCTTTAGTGGTATACTTGAATTCCTAACTCTTTATTTTTTGCATATTTCTTAGTTTTTTAAATTTGTGGTTACCATTCAGTTTATATAACATCTTTTGCATATAGCAGTCTATTAAGCTGATGATTGCTTGATTTTGAACCCATTCTTTACTTCTCTCCCCTCCACATTTCTGATATTTGGTATCATATTTTACATTCTTTTATTTTGTGTTTTTCTTGACTGATTTTTGCATGTATACTTGATTTATTTGCTTCTGTGCTTTCTATTTTTCTTATTTTTTTTCCTCTCCAGAGTCACCCTTATCATTTCTCTTAGGGCTGGTTTAGTGGTCAAAAATACGTTTAACTTTTGTTCATCTGGGAAACTCTTTATAGGAGTAGATTGCACCTTAAGAAACCATTTTATTTGCTCTTCCATAAGAAACTCCACTCCTCATCTGTCAGTTTTTTGTTTTTTGGGTTTTTTTAAAGATTTATTTATTTGACACAGAGAGAGACAGCTAGAGAGGGAACACAAGCAGGGGGGAGCGGGAGAGGGAGAAGCAGGCTCCCGGCTGAGCAGGGAGTCTGATGTGGGGCTCGATCCCAGGACCCCGGGATCATGACCCGAGCTGAAGGCAGATGCTTAACGACTGAGCCACCCAGGCGCCCCCGTCTGTCAGTGTTTTATCATGAGATCACAGCCATTCAGTGATGTCCTCAGGCTCCACTTCTAATTTTACTTAGTTATCTTGCTATTTCTACCACATCTGCAGATATTTCCTCCACTGAAGTCTTTGAACCTATCAAAGTCATTCAGGAGCGATGGAATCAATTTCTTCCTAACTCCTGTTAATGTCACTATTTTGACTTTCTCTCATGAATCATCAATATTTTTAATGACATCTCAAATGGTGAATCCTTTCCAGAATCCTTTACAGAATTTACTTTTCCAGTTAACTTTGCCTAGGCTACCAGGTGCATTGTCAATGAGCAGTAAGATTTTGAAAGGAATCTTATTTTTTTCTGAGCAGTAGTTCTCAATGGTGGGCTTAAAATATTCAGCGTACCATGTTATAAACAAATATTCTGTTGTCCAGGCTTTGTTGTTCTATTTATAGAGCATAAGCAGAATAGATTTACTATAATTCTTAATGGCTTTAGGATTTTTGGAATGTTAAATGAGCATTGACTTCAACTTAAAGTCACTGTCTGCATTAGCCCCTAACAAGAGAGTCAGTGTGTCCTTTGAACATTTGAAGCCAGACATTGACTTCTCCTCTCTAGCTATAAAGTCCTAGATGGCATCTTCTTCCAATAGCAGGCTGTTTCATCTACATTGAAAATCTATTGTTTAGTGTAGCTACCTTCATTAATTATCTTAGCTGGATCTTCTGGATAACTTCCTGCAGCTTCTACATCAGCACTTGCTACTTCACTTTCACTTTTATGTTATGGAGAATGCTTCTTTCCTTAAATCTCATGAACCAACCTCTGTTAGCTTCAAACTTTTTTTTTTTCCAGAAATTTCCTCACCTCTCTCAGCCTTCATAGAGTTGAAGAATTTGGGCCTTGCTCTGGGTTAGGGTTTGGCTTAATGGAATTTGTGACTGGTTTGATCTTCTATCCGGACTACTAAAAGTTTCTCCATATCAGCAATAAGGCTATCATTATCATTTTTGTGCTCACTGGAGTAGCACTTTTAATTTCCTTCAAGAACTTTTCCTTTGCATTCACAACTTAGCTGTTTGGTGCAAGAGGCCTTTCTTTCATACTATTCCAGGTTTTGGTATGCCTTCCTCACTAAGCTTTTATTTCTAGCTTTTAAAGTAGAGACATGCAACTCTTCACTTGAATACTTAGAGGCCATAGTAGGGTTATTAAGTGGCCTTAAATCAATATTGTGATTTTTGTGTCTCAAGGAATAAGGAGGCTGGAAGTGAAGGAGAGGGATGGGGGAATGGCTGGTTGATGGAGCAGTCAGAATACACACATTTATCAATTAAGTTTGCTGTCCTGTGTGGGTGTGGTTCATGGCCCCCTGAAACAATTACAATAGTACCATTTAAGGTCACTGATGACAGGTCACCATAAGAAATATAATAACAATGAAAAAGTGTGAAATATTGCAAGAATAACCAAAATGCAACAGAGACCTGAAATAACCAAATGTTGTTGGAAAAATGGTGCCAATAGGTTTGCTTGATGAGGGACTGCCACAAACCTTTAATTTATATAAAAAATGCAATATCTAAAAATGCAATAAAGGGAAGCACAATATAATGAGGTATGCCTTATATTTAGACAATATTGTCCTTTAGTTCATGTGTCTTCCAAAAAATCTGAAGTGGATGCACAACTGGAATAAAGGCGACACACCCAGGAAGTGGCTTCTCAGTTAACAAGGAGAAAACACAAGGATTATTCTCTGTGCTCACTGTTTTTTAAATGTTTTCATTAGAGACTTTGATACAAAATAATGAAGATTCATTAAGTGCTAAGAAAATGTCAAACTATAATATGTTGGGGTACGGTTCACTGGTAATTGATCAGAATACAGAATCAGAATGTATTTATTTTTAAAAGATTTTATTTATTTACTTGAGAGAGAGACACAGAGAGCACAAGCAGGGGGAGTGGCAGAGGGAGAGAGACAAGCAGACTCCCCACTGAGCAGGAAGCCTGATGCAATGTGCAGCTTGATCCCAGAACCCTGAGATCATGACCTAAGCTGAAGGCAAATGCTTAACCAACTGAGCCACCTAGGTGCCTCCAGAATCAATTTAAAATGACCTTTATTGAATATAAATTAAACATTCCAATGGCATGTCACTATGGCTTCTGAAGAGAGTATAAGGAAGCAGTTTTCAAAATCATTTTATTTTTGTTAAGTAAATGTTTTTCAGAAAACAATTATCTTTTCTTACCTAGTGTCTACTTTTGAATGTCACAGCAAATGTAGGTTACGTAATATATTATAAGTAACAATGGATATGTATGTACATCATTATTAAAAATTATGTATCATAAAATAATTTTCAAATATTGTTTCTGTTTTCCATTATTCCTTTTCATCAACTCTGTAATTTTATGAAGTAGAGCAGAATTTGTTATTTCTGTTTGACAGATTGGTAAATTGAGATGCAGTGGTTAAACCACTTGCTCAAAATTACAGTTAGTTATACCACATGTTCTTTATACATTCATCTATTGATGGACAGACACTTGGGCTGCTTCCATAATTTGGCTATTATAAATAATACAATAAACATATAGAATTGTTGAATCACTATATTGTACACCTGAAACTAATATAACATTGTATGTTAACTATACAGGAATTAAAATTAAAAAGATACAGAGATAGGTAGTGGAAGTGATAGGATAGACAGTGAGTCTCCTGATCCTTTACATTTATGTTAGCCTTCATTCATTCACTCACTAAATAAATACTTTCGACACCTTCCACATGTGAGGCATTCTTCTGGATTCTGGGATATGGTGAGACAATAACTCATGGTTCCTGCCCTTATTGAGTTTATACATTCCAGAAATATAAAGACTTGTAGATAGCTACCTAAAGACTTGTAAAAGTTTGCAATATTGGGTAAAATATTTAAAACATATAGTTTTCTATAAAATGTAAAATAAGAGGGGCACCTGGGTGGCTCAGTTGGTTAAACGTCCTACTCTTGATTTCGGCTCAGGTCATGATCTCAGGGTTGTGAGATCAAGCCCAGTGTTGGGCTCTGCTCTGGGCATGGAGCCTGCTTACGATTCTCTCTCTCCCTCAGCCCCTTCCACCCCCCCCCCCAAAAAAAGTAAAATATGAGTGGTTAAATGAAATGTGATATTTTTATGAGTTAGAGGTATAATACACCAGAAAGATTCATGGAAGGAAGAATTTGATTTAAAAATGTGTGCACAAAAATGTATTTAGGGACTGTTTTTTTGGGTACATTATCATGTCTGAGAAGGAAAACTAATGAAATGGGCTTTTTACTACTGAGAGGTGAAAGAAATTTTAAAACAGAAACAGAATTGTAGCCAGTAATTTTGTCATAAAAGCAATGTATGAAAAAGAAAAAAGTGAAGAAATAAATGGTAAATGGACATTTTTAGAAGTAAATGATCATGCATAAATGACTAGTTTAGATCTTACAAGTCATCTGTGCTGGAAAAGGAAGAAAATAAATATCATGTAATAGTATTTTCTTTTTTTAATTTTTTATTTCCAAGTTTTTATTTAAATTCCAGTTGGTTAACATACAGTGTAATACTAGTTTCAGGTGTACAGTATAGTGATTCATCACTTCCATACAACACCCGGTGCTCATCACAAGTGCACTCTTTTAACCCCATCACCTATTTAACCCTTTCTCCCACCCACCCCCCTTCTGGTAACCATCAGTTTGTTCTCTATAGTTAAGAGTCTGTTTCTTAGTTTGCCTCTCTCTCTTTTTATAAATATTTTTGTTTTAACACTGTCTAATCATAAAACTTTTAGGTTACTTTTTTGTGATATGTGATTATTAATGTCATAATTATTAATGACAGTAGTCATGAAAAGAATAAATTACACCTATAAATTTACTTACAGTTTAAAGTTATTTCACATCATTAATCCATCTTATCCTTAAGTATAACTTAGCATTTTTAGCCTTCAATCTTAGATTACAACCTAGAGTTTTCATGAAGAATCCCATTCTATAAATAAGATAATTAAATACTGAGTGGATCAATTATATGGTTAGTAAATTGTAAGGATCTCTGACTATAAGTCCAGTGCTGGAAAAGAGTATCTGAGTGCTTGGGAACTCTTTTATACGGCTTATACCTCTGTTAATGAAAGCCAGAAATGTATTGCTTTTGGAAAGTACAACTGTTGTGGATGTGTTCTTTTTTTTTAAATATCTGAGCTTGTGTCTGATAATCACTAAGCAATGTAGAAATTTTTAATCAGAATCTGCTATTTATTAACATCATATAGATTAAGACTTTATGTTCTTTGGGAAATAATTGTCCTGCATAACTCCATTTGAATCACAGTAGGAGACTTGCAAAATTATATGTTTTTCTACAGGGTCTTAGAAACAAAATATTTCTCCATGTTTTGACTTTAATCTTTGTGCATTCGTGGCTGATTTTAGGCAAATGGCAAAGTAGGTGGATGCTTCCACTCAATGGATAACAGAAAAATTAAGCAGAAAACATAAACAAATATTTTGTCTTCTGTGTAATATATGTAAGGCCACATATGAAGATCTGTAGATCTTACTTATGATGCAAGATACAAACAAATGTATATTGGAGCCTTACTTTAGCAATAAGCAATGTCTACAGTATGGAATTTAAAATGGTTCCTCTACCTTTCTACAAGACTGTGGTGTCTAAATGAAGACAATGATTTGGTATAATATTTAGCTTATTTTCAATCACACAAATTCCCAATGCCTTTTGCATAAACCCTTGAGAAAATTCCCATATTGTGGCTATCACTTGTATACACATAATATACAGACGGTGAATATTCTTTAAATTTGTCTGTTCCATCCTTAAATTCTGACTGTGCATGCTACAATAAACTTATTCAGCTGTTATTCCTGCACCATATACATTGGGCAGAATAATGTTAGAACATGCAGCACACATAATCAACCCACTAGAAATATCAAGAATATTTGGATGAAGCTGGTGGTACATAGAGAATAGACTCCTCTGACAGCTTTGATGGGATAAAATGTGTTTCTGAAAGGTAGAAGATGTACACATGACATTTCTTTCTACTATTGTTACTGTCATCAGTTATTTTTTTTTTATTTATTCATTAAAGAGAGAGAGAGAGTGTGTGCACAAGCAGGGGGGAGGGGCAGAGGGAGAGGGAGAAGCAGACTCCCCACTGAGGAGGAAGCCTGACATGAGGCTCAATCCCAGGACCCTGAGATCATGACCTGAGCCAATGGCAGACACTGAACCAACTGAGCCACCCAGGTGCCCCACTGTTATTAGTTCTTGAAAGCCCTGTAAAACTAGTGAAGATTACATACTCACAAAAGTAACTGTCAAATGGACAAAAATGGATTTATTTAATTTCATGATTCATAATGGAATCTGCAAAGTCTGTAACTCAAACTTTAGTGGAAACATGAGGGGTTCATTTTGGCTGTCAGCCTGCTTATAGGATCACAAAGGGGTTGATGTAAATAAATATCTCTTTTGATGCACTATGACCTTCATGGTTTCAGAAGAAATTCCAGGGGTACCTGGCTGGCTCCATTAGTGGAGAATGTGACTCTTGATATTGGGATCATGAATTTGAGCCCCATGTTAGGGTAGAAAATACTTAATTTAAAAAAAAAGAAATTCAATATTGAGGGCAAGCTAACACTTGAGAAACACTTTTATTGGACACCTTTGTGACTTAATTGATATGTGTAATAATGAAAATTTCTCATTACTATGCTAATATATATAGCTTTTAAAAAAACAACAAGACTCAATTTACAAATTTTTACAATTTAAATTACATTATTTGCTGTTAGTTATTCATGCTAAAATAATCACCATGATGGCACTCCTGGGCTTTCATTTCTCATTTCTAAACATTACCGAAGTGTAAGTTACTTGACCTAGTTTTTTAGTTTGCTTTCTGCAAAATGATTTTAAAACAAAAAATAAAAAAGAGAAGACATATACCTGATTTTCACTCTTTAAAGGTCTAGTGAAGTATCAACCAAAACAAGGATAGTATTTATCAATTGTTTAATCTTAACAGAATTTTCAAAACTACATTAGAAAAGTTAAGTCAAACTTACTTAGAATATCAGATGGTCTAAACTGTTTAATTTCTTTCAAGTTTCTTTAGGATTATGAAGAGATTGTCCACCATCTTAACACCACCTTGTTGTTAAGAATTACTTAAAAATTGTGACTTTTTTGGTATATACTAATTATATATAAATAATAGCTCTTATTTGTATATTTGATATCTTTAACAATCCTATGCATGGATAAAACAGGTATTAGTATCTACATTTTAGAGAGAAATAAACAAACAGCGGCTCCGAGATGTTTAAGTGATTTGCAAAAATTCAGATCTCACACCTGACCTAAATGTCTTTCATTTCACCACACTGACAATAGCATGGCACACACCAAAAAATTCTCATTTTTCCTTATCCCTCTAGGGGCCAATACATTTAATAATATAGTAGAAAGAGCAGTATCAGGAGGTTTCTGTTTCCAGGATAAGATCTGCTAATAATTAGCTGTGTGACCTTGGGAAACCATTCATGTGAGTTGGCAACTGAAAAATATTCTTAAGACTGCAAAGTCAGGGAATATACTACCCATTAATTCTTTAAAATTACTGGGAGATATACTTCAGGTGACCAAAGAATGAATAAAAATAAATAACTCAACTACAGATATGTTGTAGTATGAAAAAATCAGCAATGAGCGATGAAAGTACTAAAGCATAGTTTGTCAAAATAATCTTTGTTAATATGGTTATATACTTAACACAAAATTTTGAAAAACTCTGGAAAGATAAAGTATATAGTGTATATAGATAAAGTATATATATAATAACATTAATTTATTTTAATATTAATGATAATAATTTGTATCTAAAATCTCAGATAATATCAATAGAAGCTGGAAAATGCTGAGAAGCAGAAGATGGAAATAAAAACATACTAATGTTTATATCTTAAATGTTGGCAGGGATAATTTCATTACAATATCAATAAATAAGAAAAGTAGAGTCCATCATTTTCTATTACTTTCTTTTGCATATTCTAAAACCCTTTGAAAGAAGGAAAAATGCCCAAATATAAATCTTACTTCTTCAATCAGCAAATGTAAAGCAAGTTTATTTGCAGGAGGTAGATGCTACCAAAACATTTAAATACCAGTGCCCAGTTAATATTCTTACGGTTCCTGTATATTTAAATTATCAGCTCTCAGAAAGGACTATATATAGTTTCCAGGGCTCTGAGATAAATGAAAAGTAAGGATCTCCTTTCCTGTCTCTTAGATCTATACCCAATCCTGTCCAGAATACAAAGTAATATGGAGTCTTCCCTCAGGAGATTAAACTCTAATAAGGAAATGAGATAGGTATACTAATAAGGCCATACCAGAATTAACATGTGCTAATTGTAGGCAAGTAGTTGTTGTCACATTATAAAATTACATACCTCAGTATTCACATGGCTGAACTGTATTCCTTTCATGTCCTTTTTGTAACTACTCCCATGAATTGTATAAGATTACCAGAAGCAATATGTAAAGAATGAAAAGTGTTTGATGGTAATTTTGTATCCCTCTTATGTTACTTTGGCTTAAGTGCTGACTCATTTCTTTCCCCAAACTCCCACTTTAATTTCAGAATGACAAAAAGATGCCTACCAGATTCAGAAAACAAAGTGAACATCTTGAGCATGCTATTGATCGTGTTCTTGTCATGATATCGGAAAGAAGAAGAGCCCGTTCTCTACATGGCACTAATGAACAACCACCTCATAACATTCTTACAGCTGTTCTTGAACTGATTAATATGGTCAAGATGATACTAAACATTCTGGAAAGGTAATTCCTAATATGTGATCTGTAAAACCTTAAGATAGTTGCATTTCTCCCTCTTTCTTCCTCTTCAGAAAACTTATGTATGGATTGGATTTTATTGCCACAATTTCTTTCAAATACAATTACAGATTTTTATTGATGCTCTGAATATCTCCCTAGGGTGAAAAACATATTGATATAACTCCCTTTAAATAGACCAAAATTTGATCATTTGACTTTTTATAGAAGTAAATCATTTTACAGAATTAGTATTTGTTTTACAAAGGACTCACTTTGGGCTTCCTTTATAGATCAAATTCTGCTGTTGCATTAGAAACACTTGTTGTTGTTGTTGTTGTTGTTTACAGCCCTTTAGGAATACACTAAAGCTACACCAAAGTTCTAAAATACCACATCTGGACTATTTACAGCAACAAAATAGTGATTCTTTTCTTTATGTACTAATTATATTAGGGATTTTTCATAAACAAGAGTGAGTAATAGTTTTAAAACTCTGTGTTACTAAGAGAAGTCTTTAGAAATCAAAAGCTAATGATTTTTAATCTTCTTTTGATAATAACCTTTAGGTAACATATTAATATTTCAGTTTCTTAAAAAATTTAAATTTCCTAATTGCTATTTTGGTCAAAGACTATAGTCAACTCTATATTTTACACACAAATGAAACATTATATGTATACTTATTCTAGTCCTTTGCTTCTGCTATCAGGAAGTATTACATCCCAAAGACAGAGAGGTTAAATAGTGAGAGGGAAGCATATACTTTTATGATCAATGAGAGAAGTATAAGAGGGAGAAGTCATAATACTTTTCTCTTCCCGCTTTGTTACCTGTTCTCTTACTGAATTTTTATCATCTCCTTACATTTCAATTGATACTTGATTGATAAGCCCATTTGGTTCACACGAAGAAGGGATGAAGTGACTGTCCTGCTTTTTCAAAGAAATTTCAAATAGAATGTTAGATAAAGTATTGGAAATTCATCAGTCCTGCTACTCCCTCTCTTCTGAGCCCCTTACAATTATCTATCTGGCAACAAGCTGAAACAAAGAAAATAATTGAGATCCTTGGAATTAACTCAAGTTAAGGAAAATAGGGAAAGGAATAATGGGCATACAACAAAGATAGCTACAGGACTGAGTAGTGGCAACAGAAGACCCCCCCCAAATGAATATAATCTGCTTCACTGATAGTTAATAATTCCCAGTATTAGATTTTCTTGTTTATTAAAATAGTCTCATTACAAAATTCACATCATGGTTGCAGTATTAACAAGCATGCTTTAACAAATCTTCATTACATCACCAATTTGAGGGCTTCTTTGTTCTGATCAGTGGAACCAGATAAGGTTAAAAGTGTTTATATTGTTCTTGCAATATTTTGTGGTAAGCTGTCCTTAATATTTTGTAGTAAGCAGTTAGACTTCTCTTTCAGAAATGATATAATCTCTACAAAATGACATCATATAACAGCTTTTGAAAACGGCAAATTTATGGTTCATCTTAGCACCTTTTTTTCTAACTGCTTGAATATTTTAAACTTTAGTTTAAAGCATTACAGATTCTCACAGTCCTTGCTTAAGAACTAGTGACAACTGAATAAGATGTATTCATATTAAATAAACTTATTGAATATTCTAAATATGATCTTTGAACATATAAAGTTCAAAGTGTTCAAAGTGTTATGAATAAAACACACCAAAGACACAATAATATACCTTGCAGTGAACATGGTTGCTATAAAACACCGCAGTACTTTTAAATTTCTTAGCTTTAGTCACTTCTGATTTTTCAAAGGCCTCCTAGTAAAGACCACATGTTTTGAAAGTTGTGTCAGAGACTCATCTGGCTCATTTCTTATGTTGTAACATGGGTTTTAAGAAGGACTGGGCTCAAAAAAGAAAAGAATTTTGGGGGCTTAGCCTAATTGGATTTCTTATAAAATAATTAAATTTCTCTTATAAGATATCTGGTTAGAGTGCTAATTGGAGGAATTGCTTCTTTTCTCCCTGAAATTAAATAATTGTGTTTCCAAGAAAATTATTTCTATGGTTTATCCTAAAATTGGCTTCATCTTTGTGTTTCTAAAACAAAATATGGGGAAGATGCTGTTAAAATGTAAATTTTCCATCATTAGTTTTAATATTGAATTTTTCTCAAATTATGATTCAAGCTATTATTTGACTTGGCTTAATCAAATCTATGATTTCAGACCTTAAACTTATTTTTGTTTTATTAAAAAGAAGAATATAAATCTAGTAAGTCATCTTGGTAATAGAGATAATAAGTATTTTTGAGAATTGATGTTAATTCAAGAGTTTAATTCAATATGACATCATGACAAAAAGGGGGAAAGGTGGTTGTATGACCTCTTCCCAAGAAGTTTCCTCTTCATATTTTGTATTTTCCTAAAAGATTTAGACTTTTTAGTGAGTTATTTGAACTTTTTCAACTGAACTACATACAAAAGATTGATTTTACAAACACTATACACTTAGATATATATGTTAGAGCATTATTAAAGTGTCACTTTACTGGTAATAGAAGTAACATTTTAAGATTTATTGTGGACATTGTGAGTTTTAAAAAGCTCCTAATTATGATAATAAATGGAAATCTTAGAGTCTGTTGACAAGGGCTTCTCTGATTATATTGTATTTCCATTAGTCATTAGAATTTTAATTTGCTTACTGATTTGAGGTAGAATTTATGACAAAATTCATTGAGGAGAGCAATATAGTAACTCAAGACCACTTATCCCAGCATAACTTCCCAATACTCTACCTGTAAGGAAATCTAAACTGAGCATGTTTCATGTTGAGAATTAAGGGATAGGGTAGGATGAGGTAACAGGCTCTACATTGACCAAATATTTTCTTGCCTATTTGTTCATTTTTTTAAGTCTAGAAATGGATGAGAACAGAAAAATGCCTAAGGAATTTTGCTCATATGTGCTTTAGAAATAGACTTCCAGAAAATGGCACTTTCATGCAAGCACCAGAGATTGTAATCTCCTAGGAATTGGGGGAGGGTCTTATAAATTACTATTTATTGCTAATTCTTAAAACGAAAACTTCATTTTTCATGTGAGAATAAATGTGTTTTCAGCACTGCAATGCTTGTTAATTTGTTTTACAAATGACATTTACAAACGACATTCATTACAAATGAAAATTGTTCTCCATTTTTGGAATATAATAAAACAGATGAAGTGGGTGATCATTTTACAACAATGCTCTGTAGGTTTTATCACCTCATTCAAATTATTGCTTGTGATTATAGGTCTCCAAAACCACAGAAGCCTGAAAGCTATACTAGATAAAAATAATAGAGCCCAATCTTTTCAATTGGCTACAGTGTCCTAAGTAAAATACATCTTTTTTTTTAATTTGTGGCAAATAAAATTGATTACCAGATACCACCAATTTTTATTTTTCAAGAAATGGATTATCTACTTGTGGATGACATAATTAATATTTGATACATTTATTTTCCTTTTTTATTCTTTCATGTAATCATTTCTACAGTCAGCTAGCCAAGGAAAAATAAATTATAAAATTAAAAAGTTACCTACTCTGCCTTCCACCTTTTTATAGTAACTTGAAAACAGGGATTGTAAATTATGCACCTACAATCCTACCAGTTTAATGAGACCATAGATGTGTTACACTGATCAGCTTCCATATAAATTTTCTGTTATTTTTTATATAACATCATGATGCCTAGAACTTAGCTGACCCTTGGCAGATTTTCAAAGTGATCTAAAGCTCTATATATTGTGGATTATAACTTTCAATTTCCTAGGGTATAAAGATGTGACATTCAATGAAACTGAAATTGATTGAATCTCTTGTCATCCTTCCCTGGCAGACCTCCATTTGACTGTATGTCAGAATTTTCCAGTTTGAAAAGCCACCTCATTAAATATATCACATTACTGAAACATTTCTCTGAACAGGTAAGATATGATTTTGTTGTGATGTTCTCCATACATTCTCATATGTATTTATTTATCAAATCCTGTAGATTTATTTTCAGTGACACCAATATAGCCAGTCTCTTTACCATTTCCAATGCCAACACTGAAATTCAGGTGCATATTTTGTTATATACAGATAGAATATTTGTATAGCTATGCAATTGATTTGACTCAAATCTCTTTTCTACTCAATTAGAATTTACCACTATTGCTTCATTATTCTAAAATAACTATTAAGCTGAATAGAAACTTTAAAATTCTTACTATCGGGTGCCTGGGTGACTCAGTCAGTTAAGTGTCTGACTTCAGCTCGGGTCATGATCCCAGGGTCCTGGGATCGAGTCCCCCATCGGGCTCCCTGCTCAGCGGGGAGTCTGTTTCTCCCTCTGCCTCTGCCCTTTCCCCTGCTCGTGCTCTCTCTCTCACACTCTCTCAAATACATGAATAGAATCTTTGAAAAAAAATTAAAAAAATAAAATTCTTACTATTATCCAGTAAATATAGTCTAAAATTGTTAAACTATCATTCCCAACCCTCCTTAGCCCATAATCATCTATTATCCTTCTGTTCTGTGTGACCCCTATATTACCCTTAAGATGTTTTACTCATTCTTTAAATGTTTCATGTACAATTCCACCTCTATCTTTTTTATCATACTATTTTCTCCACCTAGAATTTACTACCATACTTCTCCCTTTATCTAAGTAATACATTTCTTTAATTATTTTGTGAGTTTGTTTATTTTTTTTCTTGGTTGCAGGTTTTTTTCTTTTTTAAAAATTTTTATTTAAATTCCAGCTAGTCAACATACAGTGTAATATTAGTTTCAGGTGTACAATATAGTGAGTCAACATTTTCATGCAAAACCTAGTGCTTATCACAGCAAGTGCACTACTTAATCCCCATCACTTATTTTACCTATCTTCCCACCACCTCCCCTCTGGTACCCATCAGTTTGTTGTCTATAGTTAAGAGTTTGTTTCTTGGTTTGCCTCCCTCTCTCTTTTAGTTTCCCCTTTGCTCTTTTTTTTTTTTTTTCTTAAATTCCACATATGAGTGAAATCATATGGTATTGTCTTGCTCTGACTGACTTATTTCACTTAGCATAATACACTCTAGCTCAATCCATGTCATTGTAATTGGCAAGATTTCATTCTTTTTTATGGCTGAATAATAATATTCCATTATGTGTGTGTGTATACATATATCTTCTTTATCCATACACTTTTAAAAATTCGTTCATTCATTTATTTGTTTATACTTCTATTCACTAATTTATCCATTCATCACTCAAACAAGGTGACTCCTTTTGTAGCTATAATTTTCTAGAATTTAGTATATGATATTTTGTAAGCTTGTTTTAACTCCATAATCATTTGAGAGTTGGCTATATACAGATATGTATACTAGGCTTCATAGAGGAGACACGAACGAATAAGATAGAATTCTTTTCCTCAAACTTTAGTAGAATAATAAGATATTTAAACAAGTAATGAGTAATTTTTAAAATATATATATTTTGCCTTAACAACTACATTTTAAGTCTTTTGGAGTCAGGGATTATCCTACATGATTTTATATTAAGAGTGTTTAACATAACTTTTTGTCAAAACATTTTTTATGTACATAGTATCTAATAAATATTTCATATTGATTCAACACACCAAGAAATCCTGAAACAGGATTCATTATCACAGGTATTTTGTCCATGTGAATTGTATTTGTTTTATCAGAAATTAGGTCACAGACTGGAACATTCAATAATAATAACAAATACTTATATAGTAATTACTACTTCTCAGGCACTGTTCTAAGTGCTAGATATAATAACTCTTTTAAACTTCAAATCATTTCAAATATGTTGACTAGCTGAATACCAGGAAGAATAGAGGTCACTGAGGTCTAACTCTTTTCTACATTAATCTACAGATGGGGCTTTTGATTCAAGGGGACTCTTCTCAAATCCCTATTATTTCTTGCTTTACTATGGCAGAAATTATTATGGAAAATATGTCTTATGGAAAGCATCAAAATCAGACTGCTGTTTTTGGCAAAGTCTCTCCAGATCCTTAGTAGACCAAACATCTCATTGAGAAAAATTAGAAAATATGAACAAAATAAAATAAATTCTCAGTTTTAAGTATCAAGGAGATTAAGGCAAAATGGACACATAAAGGCTACAGAAATATTGAAAGCAAAGGGTTGGAAAAATATGGTATACAAACAGATTAAAAAAAAAAACCAACACCTGGCCTAGCTTTACATTTATATATATATAGTAGATTTTAAGGCAAGAAACATTGTAAACTAATACTATATTATATAAATAAAATTTCCTGAGAGTAGATCTTAAGTGTTGTCATGAAAAGAAAGGTAATTATGTGAAGTGGTAGATGCATTAATTAAATTGATTACTGGAATCCTTTTATAATGTATACATATATCAAATAATTAGGTGTTTGCTTTATATATTACAGTTTTAGTAGCCACTTACACCTCAGTAAAGCTGGGGAGAAGATATAAGAAATCACAATGAGAATTTGAAAATACTTTGAACTAACTAATAATGAAAATAGGTATAGCAAACTTGTGACATGCAGTTTAACTTGCATTTAGGTTAGGTTTCATAGCTTTCTATATATTTAAAAGAGAAGAATAAAGGTTGAAAATCAATGATGTAAGCATTAATTTGAAGAAGCTACTAAAAGAACAGCAAATTAAATACAAAATAAATATAGGGGTGCCTGGGTGGCTCAGTTGGTTAAGCATCCAACTCTTGATTTTTGGCTCAGGTCATGATCTCAGGGTTGTGAGACTGAGCCCTTCATCAGGCTCCGTGCTCGGTTTGGAGCCTGCTTGAGATTCTCTTTCTCCTTCTCCCTTTATCTCTTCCCCTCCTCCCCTATAAAAAATTTAGAAATACAAAATAAATATAGAAAAGAAAAGCATAATTAAAATAAATGCACAATTATCATATGGTTTCACTGATATGTGGAACATAAGGAATAGTGCAGAGAACAATAGGGGTGGGGGGGAAATGAATGGGAAGAAATCAGAGAGGGAGACAAACCATGTGAGACTCTTGACTCTGGAAAACTGAGGGTTGTGGAAAGGGAGGTGGGTGAGGGGTTGGGGTAACTGGGTGATGGACATTAAAGAGGGCACGTGATATAATGAGCACTGGGTGTTATACTGAATTAATGAATCATTGAACATATCAAAAACTATTGATGTATGATACCTTGGCTAATTGAATTTAAATTTAAAAAAAGAAAAAAAATAAGGGCACCTGGGTGGCTCAGTCGTTAAGCGTCTGCCTTTGGCTCAGGTCATGATCCCGGTGTCCTGGGATCAAGCCCCGCATCGGGCTCCCTGTTCCACAGAGAGCCTGCTTCTCCCTCTCCCAACCCCCGGTTGTGTTCCCTTTCTCACTGTGTCTCTCTTTGTCAAATGAATAAATAAAATCTTTTTAAAAAAAGGAAAAAAGAAAAAAAGAAATGCAGAAGTTAATGAAATAGGAAACAAACAATAGATATAATAAAAACCCTAAATTATATTATTTGAAAGTAAAAATTATTAATTTTGACCAGTTTTTTTAAACCCACAAATAAAATATCAGAAATGAAAAGGACACCACTAGAGATTCTATATACATAAAGTAGTTCTAATCCTCTTTCTATACCTTTCATGCCAAAAAAAACAAAGTACATGAAATGGAAACATTCCTAGAAAAACATAGCAGGGAAATTCACACCAAAAAGAAACAAAAAATTTGGGGCGCCTGGGTGGCTCAGTTGGTTAAGCGACTGCCTTCGGCTCAGGTCATGATCCTGGAGTCCCTGGATCGAGGCCCGCATCGGGCTCCCTGCTCGGCGGGGAGTCTGCTTCTCCCTCTGACCCTCCCCCCTCTCATGTGCTTTCTCTCTCATTCTCTCTCTGTCAAATAAATAAAAAAAAAAAAAAAATTAAAAAAAAAAAAAAAAAAGAAACAAAAAATTTGAATTGTCATATATAATAAAGTATTACTAATTAAGTGACAACCCTGCATCTGCAACATTGACATCTTGGAATCTTATTAGAAAGGCAATCTCAGGTCTCACACAAGTCTACTGAATCAGTATCTGAATTTTAACATGATCCCCATGTAATTCATATACACATTAATGTTTGGGAAGCATTGTATTAAATAAAGTGTATACATAATTATAAACTTTCCCACAAAGAATACTCTTGCCTAGATAACTTTATCTGTGAATTCTTCAACACAGTTAAGAGGGAAATAGCACTAACCCTATACAGACTGCCAGATAACAAAAAAAAAAAGAGAGAGAGAGAGCACTTTCCAACTGTTATGTTGTTAACAAGTTTTATAAGGACATTATAAGAAAGGGAATTTATAGGCCAATCTCTCCCATGAACGAAGAAGTAAAATCTCAAAAAATAGCAAGTTGAGTTCAGTGATAAATAAAAATTATAGTATATCATGGACATATTAACATTATTCCAGTTTAACATTTGAAAACCAATCAATGTAATTAAACAGAGTAAAAGAATAACAGTGAAATATATAGCCATCTGAAAAGATGTAGAGAAAGCATTGAGTAAAATTCATCATCTGTTCATGATAAAAACTTTTAGCAAAATTGGGGCGCCTGGGTGGCTCCGTCAGGTAAGTATCTGCCTTCGGCTCAGGTCATAATCCCAGGGTCCTGGAATCGAGCCCTGTGTCGGGCTCTTTGCTCAGCAGGGAGCCTGCTTCTCCCTCTCCCTCTGCTCCTCCCCCTGCTTGTGCTCTCTCTCTCTCTCTGTCAGATAAATAAATAAAATATTTTTAAAAGCCTTTTAGCAAAATAAGAATAGATGGTAATTACCTTTTTTTGATAAAAGTTGTCTACAAATAAAGTACAGCAACATCATACTTAATGGTGAAATATTATAAAACCTCTTCCATGAAATTAGTAAAGAGATAAATATGTACTATCATTATTTCTATTCCACATCATACTCAAGGTCCAAGAATGTGGAATAGGACCAGAAAAATAAAGGAAATATGTAAGTGTGGGAAAGGAAGAGATGAATCTGTCATTGTATTTACATGAGAAGATTGTGTACATAGAAAATTAAAATAATTCTACAGATTGAATATTAAGATTGATAAGCGAATTCAACGTGATTTCTATACACAAGATCAAAATACTAAAATGAATTTCACTTCTATATGCTAACTTCCAATAGTTACAGAATGAAATAAAAAAATGCAATATGCCATTTTTAATAACATACACAATATCAAATGCTTAGGTAAAAATAAACTATATGGAAGATATCCTTATAGAAAACTGTAAAATATTTTGAGAGAAATGAGATGAGGCCTTAATGAATTGAGAAATACCTCATGTTCATGGATTGGAAGATTCAATATTTTAAAAATGTTGGTTCTCCTCTGATTGTTCTATAGATTAAAGTCAATTCACTTCAAAATACCAAGATTTTTCTATGGAGATTAACAAGCTGATTCTAAAATTTGTATAGAAATTTAAGAGACTAAGAATAGCTAAGTAAATGTCAAAAAGGAAGTTGATGAACCTAAACTACTGGATGTAATGGGACGAGAATGGTCTTTTGATTTCTATTTCACATCATAATCAAATAAGTGCTAGGTGGATTGCAAATCTCAATATCAAAGGTAAAATATTATGGTAGTTAAACATCTTTTAAACAATACACAAAAAGCACTAACTATAAAAGAAAGGATTGATAAATTGGACTTCTTTTGATAAAAATAACTTGTTTTCATAAAAGATATCATTGAGAGAATAAAAATATTGGCTACAAAATGTGAGGTGTTATTTGCAATAGATATAACCAAGAAAAGATTTAAAACTAGAATTTACAAAGAACTCTTATAAATCAATAAGAAATAGACAAGTAAATGAGAAAATGGGTAAAGACCTGAACAGGTACTTCAGAAAATAATATATTGAAATAGCCCAGGAATTTATAGAAAGATCTTCAACCTTACTCATCACCAGAGAAAAAAGCAAATCAAAACCATGTAGATGCCACCAGGCACTCACAAGAAAGGCTAAAATTACAAAGACTGAAAATACCAACTGTTATGGAGGATGAGAAGCAATTCATTCTCATACACTGTTTAAAGAAGTACAGTTATAATCACGTAGAAAAAAAGTTTAAAAAGTATCTATTAAAGGTGAATGAATATACACATATTATATGAAACAGCATTTCATTCCTAGGAATATACCCAACAGGTACCATGTATGCTTGTGTATAAGGATGTACACTAAACTTTATGTTCCTAGCATGATAATTCATTAAAGCCCCAAACTAGAATAAACCAAATGTACCTCGAATACTAGCATGGAGAAATAAATTGTGGTATATTCCTGCAATAGAATACTAGATAGCAATGTAAGGAGCAACTTATAAATCCTAAGCAAAAATTGTTGAATGGAAGAAGCTAGACACAGATTAACATATGCTGTATTATTTCAGTTATATAAAATGCAAAACACTTCTTTGGTTAGGTTTGTTCCAAGGTATCTCATTGTTTTTGGTGCAGTTGTAAATGGGATTGATTCCTTAATTTCTCTTTCTGCTGCTTTGTTATGCATGTAAAGAAATGCAACAGATTTCTGTACGTTGTGAAAGGAACAATCAACAAAACTCAAAGACAACCTACTGAATGGGAGAAGTTATTTGCAAGTGACATATCTGATAAAGGGTTAGCATCCAAAATATATAAAAAACATATAAAACTCAACACCCAAAAAACAATCCAATTAAAAATGGGCAGAAGGCATGAATAGACATTTTTCCAAAGAAGACCTAGAGATGCCCAGCAGACACATGAAAAGATGCTCAACATCACTGATCATCAGGAAAATCAAAACTGCAATGAGATCACCTGTCAGAATGGCTAAAATCAACAACACAAGAAACAACAGGTGTTGGTGAGGATGTGGAGAAAGGGCAACCCTCTTACACTGTTGGTGGGAATGCAAGCTGGTGCAGCCACTCTGGAAAACAGTATGGTGGTTCCTCAAAAAGTTAAAAATAGAACTACCTTACAATCCAACAACTGCACTACTCTTTACCCAAAGAATACCAAAATACCAACTCAAAGGGGTACATTCACCCCAATGTTTATAGCAGCATTATCTACAATAGCCAAGAAATGGAAGCAGCCCAAGTGTCCATCAATTGATGAATGGGTAAAGATGTGGTGTATATTATACATACACATTTATATATGTATATATAATGAAATATTACTCAGGCATAAAAACAAATGAAATATTACCATTGGCAATGACGTGGATCAAGCTAGAGAGTACTATTATAAGGGAAATAAGTCAGAGAAAGACAAATACCATATAATTTCACCCATATGTGGAATTTAAGAAAAACAAATGAGCAAAGGGACAGTAAAAAGAGAGGCAAACCATAAAGTAGACTTTTTTTTATTTTATTGTGTTAATGTTAGTCACCATACAATACATCATTAGTTTTTGATGTAAAATAGACTCTTAACTATATAGAGAACAAACTGATGGCTACCGGATGGGAGGTGGTTGGGGGCATGGGTGAAATGGGTGATGGGGATTAGGGAGTGAATTTTTCATGATGAGCACCTGAGCACTGGGTGTTGTATGGAATTGTTGAATCACTATATTGTACACCTGAAACTAATATTACGCTGTATGTTAACTATGCTGGAATTTAAATATTAAAAAAGTGAAGCAAAAAAAAAGTGCAAAACAACAAATCTAACCCATGGTATTAAGAGTCAGAATATTGGTTACATTTGGAAAAGTGAGGGTGGTAGAGACTGGAAAGAACACAAGAAGGGTTTCTCCAGTCCATATTATTTTCCATTTCTTGATCTGGGTGGTGGCTATATGTCTGTTCTAATTTGGGATTATTTCATTCATCAGTACAATTAGGATTTGTGTAATTGTCTTCATGTAGTCTGTATTTTAATAAAACTCTTAGTTTGTGTGTTCCTCAAAATACTCCATGTCTCCTTTTAGATGTAACTGATCCTTATATTATCCCTATGAAGGACACCCTTATAAAGAGGTTCATTTCATGCTAGCTTGCCAGAGTACATGAAATCCCAATATCAGTGTTCGTTTTCTAGGTTAAGGCATTATCTTCTCAGTATCTCATGAGTGGATACATGTCATCATTTGGGACACTGGTCCCTGACTTTACCTATATTTCATGATATGCAGCTTAGAAATTTTACTTAAATATTATTTTGTGACCTTGATTAATTTGAGTAGAGTTGACACAGGATGTTAATTTCAGGTATGCAGCATCATGATTCAACAACTCTATGTATTATGATATGCTCACTACAAGAGTAGCTACAATTGGTCAGCATACAACACTATTGCAATAACAGACTATATTCCATATACTGTTTCTTTTATTACCATGACTTATTCATTCCATAACTAGAAGCCTGTATCTCCCACTCCCCTTCACCCCTTTTGCCCATCCCCCAACCCCTCCTTTCTGGCAACCATCAGTTTGTTCCCTGTATTTATAAATCTGATTCTGCTATTGTTTTATTCATTTGTTTTGTGTTTTAGATTCCACATATGAGTGAATCATATAGTATTTCTCTCAGTCTGAGTTATTTCATTAGCATAATACCCTTGAGCCCTGCATTAGGGTAGAGTGCCTGGGAAGGAAGGTGCCTGTGGGCTGTTGTGCCCAGGGCCCTGCACAACAACAGGTGCCGAAGGAAGGGAGATTTCAGATCTCCGTCCTGGGACGGCACAGGCTCAGATCCTGGCTCCGCCCTTCCCTGCGGGTGACCGCGGGCCCTGCTGTTCCTCAGTCTCCTCCCTCAGCTTCGAGTGAAGAGTAAACACAGAGAGCTGGGAACAGCTCTCGGCACCAGCAAGTGCTCAGAAAGCCCTGAACTCTCGTCAGCGCCGTTGTCATCTTAACTGCTCGCCCTGATGACACAGGGCTCAATCCCACAACCATGAAACCATGACCCGAGCTGAAATCAAGAGTCAGACACTTAACTGACTGAGCCACCCAGGTCCCCTGGTATTTCTATATTTCTATTTTTAATTTCTTTGAGGAAACTCCATATTGTTTTCCTCAGTGGCTGTACCAATTTACATTCCTACCACCATTGTATAAGGGTTCCTTTTTCTCCACATCCTCGCCAACACTTCTTATTTCTTGTCTTTTTTGATTTTAGCCATTCTAACAGATGTAAGGTAATATGATATTGCGGTTTTGATTTGCATTTTCCTGATGATTAGTGATGTTGAGCATCTTTTCATGTGTCTGTTGGGCATCTGTATGTTTTCTTTGGAAAAATGTTCAGGTCCTCTGCCTATGTTTTAATCTGATTATTTGGGTTTTTTGGTGTGGAGTTGTATACATTTTTATATATTTTGGATATTAACTCCTTATCAGACATATTTGCAAACAACTTCTCTCATTCAATAGGTTCCTTTTTGGTTTTGTTGATGGTTTCCTTCAATGTGTAAAAGCTTTTTATTTTGATGTAGTCCCAGTAGCTTATTTTTGCTTTTGTTTCCCTTGATTTAGGAGACGGATCTACAAAAATGTTGCTATGGCTGATGTCAGAGAAATTATTGCCTGTGTTATCTTCTAAGATTTTTATGGTTTCTGATCTTACATTTATTTATTTAGTTAGTTACTTTTTAAGATTTTTTATTACGTTCAGTTAGCCAACATATAGTACATCATTAGTTTTTGATGTAGTGTTCAATGATTCATTAGTTGCGTATAACACCCAGTGCTCCTCACAACACATGCCCTCCTTAATACCCATCACCCAGCTGGGCTTACATTTAGATGTTTAATCTATTTTGAGTTTATTTTTTTGTATAGTGTTCAAAGTGGTCCAGTTTCATTCTTTTGCATGTAGCTGTTTGGTTTTCCCAGCAGCAGTTATTGAAGAGACTGTCTTTTCCCCATTCTATATTCTTGACTCCCTTGTCATAGATTAATTGACCATATAAGTGTGAGTTTATTTCTGGGCTTCTATTCTGTTTCATTGATCTATGTGTCTGGTTTTGTTACAGTACCCTTCTGGTTTTTTTTGTTGTTGTTTTTTGTTTTGTGGTGCAAAATGGTGGTTTTATTAAAGCATGGGTACAGGACCCATGGGCAGAAAGAGCTGCTGCACTGGGGTCTTGAGGAGTCACTGATTATATACTCTGGAGTTGGGGGAAGTAAGGAAAAGGGAGGTTTCAAAAGGATTTTCATATGTTAAAGAAGACCCTCAGGATACTGGAGGCCTGGCTGTTACCAAACTAATGTTGTTTTTCCCTCTGACAAGGCATTAAGATATTTGGGAGATTCCTGGAAGAATGTCACAGAAGTCCCACCCAGGAGTGGTGGGTGGGGAGAGGCTGCAGGGTGTCAGCTTATGCTTTATCTTCAGCTAGCCTTCTGCTCCCTCATCATTTCCCCCCTGAACAATTTTGACCCTTAAATCTTTAAGGTTCTTGAAGGTGGGAGGTCTCATCTGTAACGTCTTCCTGCTGAATAGGGGCATAGAGATGTCCCTACCTATTGGTTAATATTGGTCAGTTGGGGAACATATAGGGGAGTTATGAGAGAGGAGGCAGCTAAATCCAACACTGTCAACATATATGAATGTCCTTGAGTAGAAAGGATCATCTGTTGATGTGAAGTCATTGTAGGGATGGAGTCTCAGCACCAAGCAGAGAGATATTGAAAAAGACAATGCATTAAGATTAGTAATTACCATACTGTTTTGATTGCTACCACTTTGTGGTATATTTTGAAATCTGGAATTTGGTACCTCCAGCTTTGTTCTTCTTTCTCACATTGGCTTTGGTTATTTGGTATCTTTTGTGGTTCCATATAAATTTTGGTAGTATCTATTCTAGTTTTGTGAAAAATACTGTTGGTATTCTGACAGGGATTGAATTGAATCTATAGGTTGCTTTGGGTAATACAGACACTTTAACAATATTAATTATTCCAATCCACGAGCAGAGAATATTTTTCAGTTTGTCTATGTAGACTTCAATCTCTGTCATCAATGTTTTATAGTTTTCAGAGTACAGGTCTTTTCACCTCTTTGGTTAAGTTTACTCAAGGTATTTTATTCTCTTGGTGCAATTGTAAATAGTGTTATTTTTTTTATTATTATTATTTTTCTTTCTGCTATTCATTATTAGTGTATAGAAACACTATTGATTTCTGGGTATTATTTTTGTATCCTGCAACTTTACTGAATTCATTTATTACTTCCAGTAATTTTTTGGTGGAGCCTTTAGGATTTTCTATGTATAGTATCATGTTATCTGCAGGTAGTGATAGTTTAACCTCTTCTTTATCAACACAAATACTTCCTGTTTCTTCTTTTTTTGTCTGATTGCTGTGGCTAGACTTCTAATACTATGTCAGGTAAAAGAGGCAAGAGTGGATATCCTTATTGTGTTCCTGATATTAGAGAAAAAGCTCTCTGTTTTTCACTATTGGGTATGATGTTATCTGCAGGTTTTTCATAGATGGCCTTTATTATGTTGTTGTATATTTTCTCTAAACACATTTTATTAAGACTTTTTATCATAAACATATGTTGAATTTGTCAAATGCTTTTTCTCCATCTATTGAGATGATCATATGATTTTTAACCTTCCTTTTGTTAATGTGGTCTATCATGTTGATTTGTGAATATTGAACTATTCTTGCATCCCTGGAATAAGTCCCACTTGATTGTGATAAATTATCCTTTTAATGTATTGTTGTATGGGGTTTGCTAATATTTTGTTGAAGATTTTTAGATTTATGTTCATCAGAGATATTGACCTGTAGTGTTCATCCTTCCTTTCTTTTTCTTTTTCTTTCTTTCTTTCTTTCTTTCTTTCTTTCTTTCTTTCTTTCTTTCTTTCTTTCTTTCTTTCTTCTTTCTTTCTTTCTTTCTTTCTTTCTTTCTTTCTTTCTTTCTTTCTTTTCTTTCTTTTCTTTTCTTTCTTTTCTTTCTTTCTTTTCTTTCTTTCTTTTTCTTTCTTTCTTTCTTTCTTTCTTTCTTTCTTTCTTTCTTTCTTTCATTCTTTCTCTCTCTCTTTCTCTTTCTTTCTTTTTCTTTCTTTCTTTCTTTCTCCTTCCTTCCTTCCTTCCTTCCTTCCTTCCTTCCTCCCTCCCTCCCTCCCTCCTCCCTCCTCCCTCCCTCCCTCCCTCCCTCTCTCCGCCTCTCTCTCCCTCCCTCTCTCTCTCTCCCTTCCTTCCTTCCTTCTTTCTTTTGTTTTTTAGCTTTGTCTTGCTTTAGTATAAGGGTAGTGCTGGTCTCATAGAATATATTTGGAAGCTTTCCTTCTATTTTTTGGCATAGTTTGGGAAGAATAGGTATTAAGTCTTCTCTAAATGTTTGATAGAATTCACTTGTGAATATATGTGGTCCTGGTCTTTTATTTTTTGGTAGTTTTTTTTTTTTTAATTTTTATTATGTTAATCACCATACATTACATCATTAGTTTTTGATGTAGTGTTCCATGATTCATTGTTTGCATATAACACCCAGTGCTCCATTCAATACGTGCCCTCTTTAATACCCATCACCAGGTTAACCCATCCCCCCACCCCCCTCCCCTCTAGAACCCTCAGTTTGTTTCTCAGAGTCCATAGTCTCTCATGGTTCCTCTCCCCCTCCGATGTCCCCCCTTCATTTGACCCTTCCTACTATCTTCTTTTTTTTAACATATAATGTATTATTTGTTTCAGAGGTACAGGTCTGTGATTCAACAGTCTTACACAATTCACAGCACTCACCATAGCACATACCCTCCCCAATGTCTGTCACACAGCCACCCCATCCCTCCCACCCCCCACCACTCCAGCAACCCTAAGTTTGTCTCCTGAGATTAAGAATTCCTATTTTTTGGTAGTTTTTTTGATTGCTGATTCAATTTCATTAGTAGTAATCAGTCTGCTCAGATTTTCTATTTCCTTCTGATTCAGTTTTGGAAGATTATTTTTTAGGAATTCATTCGTTTTTTTCTAGGTTGACCAATTTGTTAGAATGTCATTTTTTTGTAATAGTCTGTTATAATCCTTTGTATTTCTGTGGTGTTGGTTGTTACTCTCTCACTCTTTCATTCCTGATTTTATTTTATTTTAATACTTTATTTTATTATTTATTAATCTATTATTTTATTTTTTATTATTTAATTTATTTTTTGGAGGAAAGATTTGTTTTGATTTAGTTTTGTTTCATGGTTTTTGTTTTTTATTTTTTATTTATTATTTTTTTTATTATGCTCAGTTAGCCAACACATAGTACATCATTAGTTTTTGATGTAGTGTCCAGTGATTCAATAGTTGCATACAACACCCAGTGCACATCACAACACGTGCCCTCCTTAATACCCATCACCCGGCTACCCTATCCCCCCACCTCCCTCCCCTCTGAAACCCTCAGTTTGTTTCCAGGAGTCCATAGTCTCTCATGGCTTGTCTCCCTCTCTGATTTCGCCTCCTTCGGTTTTCCCTCCCTTCCTCTATGGTCTTTCGTGCTACTCCTTATGTTCCACATATGAGTGAAACCATATGATAATTGTCTTTCTCTGCTTGACTTATTTCATTTAGCATAATCTCCTCCAGTTCCATCCATGTCGATGCAAATCGTGGGTATTCATCCTTTCTGATGGCTTATTTATTTATTTAATTTGGGTTCTTTCGCTTTTCTTCTGATGAGTTTGGCTAAAGGTTTGTCATTTTGGTTTATCTTTTCAAAGAACCAGCTCTTGGTTACATAGATCTTTTCAACTGTTTTTTGTTTGTTTGTTTGTTTCTATTTCATTTGTTTCTATTCTGATCTTTATTATTTCCTTTCTTCTACTAACCTTGAGCTTTGTTCTTTTTTTCCCTAGTTCCTTTAGGTATAAGGTTAGATTGTTTATTTGAACTTTTTCTTGTTTCTTGAGGTAGGCCTGTGTCATTACAACTTTCTCTCTCAGAAATTCTTTCACTGTGTTTCAAAGATTTTGGACCATTGTGTTTTCATTTTCATTTGTGTCCCTGTGTTTTTTGATTTCTACTTTGATTTTTTTTTGCTAACCCATTGGTTATTTAGTAACATGTTGTTTAGCCTCCATGTGTTTGTGTGTTTTCCAGTTTTTTCTTGTGATTCATTTCTAGTTTCATTCTATCATTGTTGGAAAGGATGCATGATATAATTTCAATCTTCTAAAAGTTATTGAGACTTGTTTTGTGGCCTAACATGTGTTTATTCTAGAGAGTGTTCCATGTGCACTTGAAAGGAATGTATGTTCTGCAGTTTTTTGATAGAATCTTCTGTATATAGCTGTTAGGTCCATCTGGTCTAATGTGTCATTCAAAGATAATGTTTGCTTATTGATTTTGTGCCTGAATTATCTATCTATTGATGTAAGTGGGGTGTTAGAGACTTCTGTTTTTATTGTATTACCACCAATTTCTCCCTTTATGTCTGTTAATATTTGCTTTATGTATTTAGGTGCTCTTATGTTGGGTGCATAAATATTTCCAATTATTATATCCTCTTGTATTGATTCTTTTATTATTATGTAATGCCCTTTTTTTGTCTCTTATTACAGTCTTGGTTTTAATTTCTCTTTTGTGTGATATAAGCATTGTTACCCTGGCATTTTTTTTCTTTTCCATTTCCGTGGAATCTTTTTCCATCCCTTCACTTTATATCTGTATGTGTCTTTCGGTCCGATGTGAGTATCTTGTAGGCAGCATATAGTTGGGTCTTTTTTTTTTTTAATACATTCTTGTGGTCTTGATTTTAGATGGAAATTTTCTCTTACATATTCATGAAAATATTTGACTATATTGTCTAAAGTTTTCTTATAATCATGTTATTTTCAAAAATATATTTTGTAGCAACGTTTTGCCAAGGATATATACCAGAAGATATGTCTTTTTCATATATGAGTCTATTTTTTTCAAAGAGTAGTCATGTCACAAAAATAATAGTGCTGATCTTTTTTTCTTTTAAAACTTCTGAATTTATTTTTAGACTTTTTTCTGAATACTGATATATGACTTTGTATAATTAGTTGAGGTTTTGGTAGTTTTCCAAGCTTCTTTGTTTCTTTATTGTTTAAGGAATATTACAGGGAATATTATTCTATATATTGTAACTTATGTCCTAAAAATAGCTAAGTACACCTGGCATTTATTACACTTGTGCACTGTGATTTATTGCACTTTCTTACATTTTTTTTATTCTTTTTTTTTAATTTTTTTATTGTTATGTTAATCCCCATACATTACATCATTGGTTTTAGATATAGTGTTCCATGATTCATTGTTTGTGCATAACACCCAGTGCTCCATGCAGAACGTGCCCTCCTCAATACCCATCACCAGGTTAACCCATCCTCCCACCCCCCTTACATTTTTTTTTTTTAAGATTTTATTTATTTATTTATTTGACAGAGAGAGAGAAACAGCATGAGAGGGGATAGGGTCAGAGGGAGAAGCAGGCTCCCCGCTGAGCCAGGAGCCCGATGTGGGACTCGAACCCAGGACTCCGGGATCATGACCTGAGCTGAAGGCAGTTGCTTAACCAACTGAGCCACCCAGGCGCCCGATTTATTGCACTTTCAAGTCATCTTTCATTGATGAAGGTCTGGGAAAGACAGAAGAGAATAAGTTAATTCAATAACTTTTGGGGGGATCATCATTTTAATTTCAGTATGACAAATTTTTATCATTCTTAATGAAGTCACAGTATATTTCAGTGTTAACTCATACATCTTATTCTTCAATTAAAATAAGGATATTGAATTTTTTCATTGTATTGAAATGCAAGAAAGAAGTTTACAAATTTCCAAGTGTATTTTAAGCCATTATTACAATATAATAGCATTATTCAGCAGCGCCTAGTTGAAGAATAAGATTCCACAATTAGTTATAAACAATTTTGTTTTAAGAGGAGGCATTCTTTAAAAAATGACTTAACTGAAATATAATTTATACACCATACAATTTAGCAATTTAAATAGAACAATTCAGTGCTTTTTAGTATATTGAAAGTTCTGCAACTGTTACCTCAGTCGATTTTAGGACATTTTTACCACCCCTCAAAATACCACATCTTCATTATCAGTCACTCCCCATCTCCCCAACCACCACTATCACCATGCCCACCCCAGCTGTAGGTAACCTCTAAACTACATTGTGTCTCTATAGATTTTTCTATTGTGCACATTTCGCATAAATGAAATCACATAATATGTGATCTTTTGTGACTGGCTATTTTCACTTAGGATAATGTTTTCAAAGTTCATTCATGTTATGTCATGCATTAATACTTCATTCCTATTTATTGATAAATAATATTCCATTGTACAGAAAACTACATTTTGTTTAGCCATTCATCAGTTGATAGACATATGAGTTGTTTCTACCCTTTGGTTTATGAATAATGTTGCTGTGAGCTTACATGTACATGTTGGCATGGACATATAATTTTATTTATCTTAGTTATATACCTAGGAGAGGAATTACTGGGTCAAATGCTAACTTCATGTTTAACTTTTAAAAAGAGTTTTAGATTGTTTTCTAATATGTCTGCATCATTTTACATTCCCACCAGCAGTGTTTGCAGGTTTCAATTTCTCCATATCCTGGCCACATTTGTTATTATATGCTGTTTGGATTATAGCCTTCGTTGTTATGTGTTATGAAGTGTTATGTCATTGTGATTTTGATTCACATTTCCCTGTTGGTTAATGATAATGGCACTTTTAGCCAATTTTAGAGAAATGTTTATCCTTAGAGAAATGTTTGATCACAGTCATTTTATAATTGGTTTGTCTTTTCATTATTGAGTTGTAAGGATCCTTTATATATTCTGGATACAAGTCCTTTATCAGATGTAAGATTTGCAAAACTTTTCTGCCATTCTATGAGTTTTCTTTTCACTCTTTATGGTGTTCTTTGAGCACAAAAGTTTTTAATTTTGATGAAGTCCAATTTCTTTGCTTTTTTCCTTTGCTACTCATGTTTTTGGTGTGCATTTTTGGTTTTTCATATTTTATTTATTTTTAATTTTTATTTATTTATGTTATTATTATGTTCAAATTAGCCAATGTATAGTACATCATTAGTTTTTGATGTAGTGTTCAACGATTCATTAGTTGTAACACCCAGTACTCATCACAACATGGTTACCCCTATCCCCTACCCCCTCCCTTCTATAACCCTCAGTTTATTTTCCGGAGTCCAGAGTCTCTCATGGTTCCTATCCCTCTCTGATTTCTTCCCATTCAGTTTTTATATACAATGGAATATTACTCAGCCATCAGAAAGGGTGAATACCTACCATTTACATTGATATGGATGGATCTGGTGGGGATTATGCTAAGTGAAATAAGTCAAGCAGAGAAAGACAATTATCATATGGTTTCACTCATTTGTGGAACATAAGGAATAGTGCAGAGAACCATAGGGGAAGGGAGGGAAAACTGAATGGTTTTTCATATTTTAAAAACTATTCCCTAACCCAAGATCATAAAGATTTATGCCTATATTTTCTACTAACAATTTTATAATTGTAGCTCTTATATTTAAATTTATGATAAATTATGTGTTAATTTTTGTATGGTGTGAGGTAGAAGTCCAAACTTCATTTTCATGTGGATACCCAGTTGTCCTAACACCATTTGTTGAAAAGATTATTATTTCTATATTTGTCTTGGTACTCTTCTTGAAAATCAATTGACCATAAATTTAACAGCGTACTTATGAACTCTCAATTCTGGTCTATTGATCCATATGTATACCTGTATGCCAGCACCACACTTAGCTTGACTGCTGTGGCACTGTAATAAATTAAAAAATTGGTTAAGTATGAGTCCACCAACTGTTCATTTTAAAGATGGTATCAATTATTCTATATTTGAATTTCCATATGAATTTTGTGATTATCTTATCAATTTCTGCAAAAAAGAAAGAGAAATAGCTAGGATTTTGACAGAGATTCTATGGAATCTGTAGACCAATTTCAACAGTATTGTTTTTTTAACAATTAAAACAGTCCATAGGCAGGAGATAACTTTCCACTTACTTAAGTCTTATATAATTTCTTTTAACAATTGTTATAGGTCTTGGTGTACATGTCTTACACTTTTGTTATGCTTATTTTTAAGTATTTTATTATATTTTTATTCTTTTTGATGTTCTATTAAATAGAATTGTTTTTATTTTCAGATTGTTCATTGCTGGTGTATAAAATTACAATTGCTTTTTAAAATTTTATTCTTTATTTACTTATTATTATTATTTTATTATGTTCAATTAGCCAACACATAGTACATCATTAGTTTTTGATGTAGTGTCCAGTGATTCAGGAGTTACGTACAATACCCAGTGCGCATCACAACACATGCCCTCCTTAATACCCATCATCTGGCAACCCTATCCCCCCACCTCCCTCCCCTCTGAAGCCCTCAGTTTGTTTCCCAGAGTCCATAGTCTCTCATGGCTTGTCTCCCTCTCTGATTTCCCCCTCTTCAGTTTTCCCTCCCTTCCTCTGTGGTCTTCCGTGCTATTCCTTATGTTCCACATATGAGTGAAACCATATGATAATTGTCTTTCTCTGATTGACTTATTTCACTTTGCATAATCCCCCCCAGTTCCATCCATGTCGATGCAAATGGTAGGTATTCATCCTTTCTGATGGCTGAGTAATATTCCATTGTATATATGAACCACATCTTCTTTATCCATTCATCTGTTGAAGGACATCTTGGCTCCTTCCACATTTTAATCTCATTTTCATCTTCTTTAAATCTTAGAAAATGATTTGTTGAGACCTGCTCCTGATGAGGACTGCACTGTCTGGAAAGTGTTCACACTTTATCCTGCCCTTCTACTCCTAAATTCCCTTTTTCATAACCATTCATTTTTCTCACTTAAATCCCAGTTAAAAAAATTGAATTCAGTCAGGAATATCACCAGAAATCAGTTTCTTCTAAGTATCAATTTGTCTGTTATTGTAATCCATACAGAGGTTAGAATAAAATCTCACTTTGCCAAACCTAGCACATAGGGTAAATAATGATTAAATGCTAAACAATCCTGGAATCTGCCAGGTGGAAAAAAAGTAGTGTTAAATTATCGAAGCAAAAGGGAGAGCTAAGTTAAAGAGGTTAGGTAATAGCCACTTCAAAAATAATGGAACCGTGTTTTGGGCTGTACAAATAAGCACAATCCACAAAGAGCTTAGAAGAGCAAATTCTAAGTCTATGGAACAAGAGTATAAGAAGTTAATAAAGCTCATCAAAGCCACAGTTCTTGATCAATAAAATCTTGACCTTGAAGGAGAACAATTAAGAGAGCTTGATTGAAAATGTTATTTTATGTGATTTCCAGAAAGATGGATATGCAATTAAAAGACCACAACCTTCCTCAGCATCTCTGTTGAGCAAGAAAGATCAAAAGTAAAGTAATATTTGGATCAATCAGTCATCTGTGAAGAGCAAAGCCTTACTCACAGGAAAAGTCAGGATTTCTACAATTGTCCTCAAACCATAAAGTGCAAATTATCAAGGAGGAAGCTAATACAGCCCACTTCCTAGGTCTTGCCTCAGAGGTTCTGATTCACTATCATTGGTTTTCAACCCTAACTGCATATTAAAATTACCTGAGGAGTTTTTAAAACATACTGATGCCCATTCCCAGCCCCAGATATTTAAGATTTAATTGAGATTATGAATGGAGCCTGGCTATTTTTATTTTCCAAAAGCTCCCCAAATAATTATAATGTGCACTCAGGGATGGAAACCGGGCTCTTAGATGAGTATGAATCTACTTTTAATGTAACATCCTCTAAGTGAAACTGATGCTTTTAATATACTCTGTATATTGCTAGGTGAATTTGTGTACTCAACATATCACAAACCTCCTATTCTAAGTAGTACATTTATGAGGTGCTCTGTGGCTTATGACTTCCAAACAAGCCTTTACTATTCATTATAACTCAGTTGTCATAATTATGAAAAGCAGCATAGATGATCCAAATCAATCAATACAGAAATATTTTAATTTTAGAAGTCATGCATTCTATCTCACATTAGTATATAATATAATTTATATAACATGTTTGAAGTACAAATAACTATACAGACCAAAAACTTATTTTAAGATTAGCAGTGGAATTTGTATTGTAGAAGAGCACAGTTGTTTGTGGCCTCTTAATGCTGGGTAATGGAAAAATGACTAGTGATGTAATACCTGCTTTGCAGGTGGAAGTAATTATGCATTCATGGACAAGAGAACATACCTGCAAATTTCAAGATGTGTTATAAAGAAGTGCCTTTTAATTGCATATAGTTAATTTTCAAACTACCATGGCAGCAGAAAGATTACAGAAAGAAGAGTTTATCTCAATAATTGTCTCCTTTGTGCCAGATTCTTCCTTGCTTTTCTGAATATACATATTTTTGCCTCAGGGATTCTTTTTCACTTCTCATAGAGGGCTTAAATTTCCTCCGAAATTACAGGTTTACAAAAAAGAAACTTAAAATTAAATGCATTAATTAGTTAATATTCATTAATGGCTAAAATTTATCTTGACAAACAGCTAGTTTTTTGGAGGGTTCCATCTGATATTGGGGTAGAATTTGGCTTTCTTTCATTCTGCTGTATGTTCTTACATTTGGACACATAAGAAATATTCCATAGTGATGCAATCAGATTTTGTGACTGAGAGATCTCTGGTATGAGTGTTTGGTACTATTTACAGTTTGCTTTTAGGACTCACATGTTTGTTTTCACACTTTTACCTTTTCAATTCTATGGTATTGACAATCAGCTTTCAACCTGGAAAAATATTAAAATATTATATCAGGCTCAACATCTATAGTTTAGCTTCCTGACACAATTCCCCTTAGTGACAGTAGATCCTGCTCATGTTAGTTTCTCTGTACAACCCATTCTGTGCCTGGGGAACATGATTTATATTTGCATTTATCAGTGTCAGAAATCTCTTTTCTTTATTCTCATTTAGTAAACTGTATATTTCAGTGCAGCCAGTGCTAATATCTGGAAGCCAGTTCCAGCTTTTAGTGAAGCAATAGAGTCATCATAATATCATTATCACTACCATTCTGTGTCCTCTTCAATTCTCACATTCAATTCATTGCTGTATTTTTAAAACTTCAATTTCTGTGTTGCCCTATATATTTCTTATTGTGATGCCATGCATCATCTAGTAGCATAAGTGTTAATACAAAAAATGCTGCAGTGGGAATTCCAACTCAAATCTACATGCCACTATATTCTCCAAGAGAAAGTTACTATAAAAATCATTTAATATAGATCATTTGCATAATACCTATAGAATTGTACAGCCCTAAGTTTCAGAAATGTTGAGTAACAAAATGTAAGGTTGAAAAGAGCTGTAAATGGGTGCCTGGGTGGCTCAGTCGTTAAGCGTCTGCCTTCGGCTCAGGTCATGATCCCAGGGTCCTGGGATCGAGTCCCACATCGGGCTCCCTGCTCGGCAGGAAGCCTGCTTCTCCCTCTCCCACTCCCCCTGCTTGTGTTCCTGCTCTCGCTATGTCTCTCTCTGTCAAATAAATAAATAAAATCTTTAAAAAAAAAAAAAAAAAGAAAAGAGCTGTAAATATAGAAATTTTTTTCCTGAAATATAGAAAACTAACACATTTTAAAGTAATTTATAGTAATGCTATTTTTTAAAGATTTATTAATTTGAGAGAGAGAGAGGTGGGGAAGAGTAGAGGGAGAGGGAGAACCTCAAGCAGACCCCACACTGAGCATGGAGCCCAATGCAGGGCTCGATCTCCCAACCCTGAGATCATGACCTGACCTGAAATCAAGAGTCAGGTGCTTAACCGACTGAGCCACCCAGGTGCCTCCAGTAATACTCCTTTAATTGGTAAATGTCTTAAAATATGGAAGAGACTGCTTTCCCAGAAGAATTAAAGTTGCTTGTTTGATCAAAACATATATGCAGTATGTAGAAGAAATACTGATCCTTTTCCCAGGTATCAGGGGTTTTTGTTGTTTGTTTTTATTTGTTTGTTTTTATAGTTTAAGCCATCACCAAAAAGCTACCAAAGGGAAAAATCAATGCTTGTCATGACTAAATTAGCATAGAGAATTGTTTGAAATGATCTTTTAAGGAGAATCACATTTTGAATAACACCTTCAGTGAATTAGTTTATTAAATATCAATGTAGTTAAGAGAGCAGCTTGAACAAACATGAGTGCAATAAATTCAGTGAATTAAATCTCACTAACAATGTGTATAAATAGTATTTAAAGCAGATATAATTTTACCACAAATGATATGCCTGTTTTCATGATTATGGTCTCAAATGTGAAGTATTAACAGTGATGCCCTACGGCAATGGTTCTCATCACCATCCCCTGGAAACTTGTTAGAAACGCAAGTTATCTGGCCTTGCCAGTGACAAAATGAATTAAAAACTGATGATAGGGACCAGAAATCCTCCAGATGATTCTAATGTAGACTAAAGTTTGAGAATCACTGTGTTAAGATCTTTTTTCACCTAATTTAATATTGATTGACAGAAAGTTTTAAATAAGTAGTATAGTCAGTTTAAAATGGTAACAAATGGTCAAGATTCCTTTATTCATTCTCTAAAGCTAGTTTGACACAAGATTTATATTTATTAACTCATTTGTTGATACATTTTCTACTCTATATTGAAAAATATATATTTTTGCTCATTTAAATAATATATAGTCAATAACAAAATTTGGATCTTGTTTATGCAATGTAAAACAGAAGTTACTAAATGATATATTACTTCATCTAACAGTATCAGAAAATCAGTTTAATAAAACCATAATGTGCCATGCACTGTGCTAATTACTATCCGTGTTTAATTCTAATTTTCACAGTAACCCTGCAAAGATGGAATTAATATTCTTCTTTAATAGATTATTAATTTGGAGTTCAAGCACTATTACATAGCCACCAGATTTCTCTGATTGCTGTGCTTTTGCTCAGAGGATTATTTTCCAGATTCTAGCAGCTCACTGTTTTGAATATTAACACATTTGAAATGATGTAGACATACTGGCCATCGTATAGTTTATGGAAACTTGCTTTTAAACAGTCCAATTGGAGATGCCCCACCTAAAGGAAGAATCCTTGCTTTCCTTTTTTTTTTATTTTTTCATTAAAATAAAATTCACATAACATAAAATCAACCATTTTAAAAGTTTATGATTCAGTCATTTAGTATATTCACAATGTTGTGCACATATCACTTCTGTCTAATCCCAAAATGTTTTCATCACTCCAAAAGTAAACCCCATACCCATTAAGCAGTCACTTTTACCTTTTCCCCTCTCCCCAGTCCATAGGAACCACTACTCTGTTTTCTGTCTTCATGTACTTTCCTTTTCTGGATATCTCATATAAGTCAATTCATATAGTATTTGAACTCTTGTGTCTGGTTTCTTTCACTTAGCGTAATATTTTTGAGGTTTATTTATGTAGAATGTATTAATATTTCATTCCCTTTTATGGCTAAATAATATTCCACTGTACAGATATGCTACATTTCATTTATCAGTTCCTTTGTTTATGGACATTTGATTTGTCTTCACATTTTGGCCATTGTGATTAGTGCTGCTATGAAAGTTTGTGTACAAAGTTTTGTTTGAATATCTGTTTTCAATACTTTGGTGTATATACATAGAAGCAGAATTGTGGGTCATATGGTAATACTATGTTTACCTTTTTGAGTAACTGACAGACTATTTTCCACAGTGGCTATATCATCTTTTTCTCTTTCCACTTTTTATTAATAGACTACTTCTTAGAGCAGGGTTAGGTTTACAGAAAAATCAACAGAAAGTAAACAGAAGTTCCATATGCCTTCTCCCATCCAAAATTGTTGTGGTACATGTGTTAGAATTGATGAATCAGTATAGAAAACCTTATTAACTTAAATCCATATTTTATATTAAGCTTCACTCCTTCTGTTGTACATTTCTGTGGGTTTTGCCAAATGCATGATGTCATGTATCTACCATCACAGATTTATATAGAAGAGTTTCATCCCCCCAAAATCACCTGTGCTATAGCTATTCATCATTCCCTCCTATATACTTCCCCTCTTAGCCCCTAACAAAGGCTAAATATTACACTTTCTCTATTGTTCTGCCTTTTTTGGAATATCAAGTAGTTGGAATCATACTGTATCTACCTTCTCAGCCTGGCTTCTTTCACTTAGCAATATGCATTTAAGGTTCCTCCATGTCTATTTGGGGCTTGATAGATCTTTTTTTTTTTTACTATTGTATAATATCCCATTGTGTGTATGCACCCACATTGTTTATCCATTCATCTACTAAATGACACTTTTCTTGCTTCCAATTTTTGAAAATTATGAATAAAGCTATTATAAATATCTATATACAAGTTTATTTTAATTTTTTTATTTTTTAAAATATTTTATTTATTTGACAGAGAGAGAGCACAAGTAGGCAGAGCGGTAGGCAGAGGGAGAGAGAGAAGCAGGCTCCCTGCTGAGCAGAGAGCCTGCCGTGGGGCTCAATCCCAGCACCCTGGGATCATGACCTGAGTAGAAGGCAGATGCTTAATCGACTGAGCCATCCAGGTGCCCCTATTTTTTTACTTTTTTATTATGTTCAATTAACCAACATACTATACAACATTACTTTTTGATGTATACAAGTTTTTGTGTGGATATAAGTGCTCAACTAATTTGGATAAATACCACAGTGTGTGATTACTGGATCATATGGTAAGATTATGTTTAGTTTTTAGATTTTTTTTTCTTTTAGAAACTTCCAAGCTGTCTTCATTTTTTATTATTATGTTCAATTAGTCAACATACAGTACATCATTAGTTTTTGTTGTAGTGTTCAGTGATTCATTAGTTGTGTATAACAGTGCTCATCACATGACATGCCCTCCTTAATACCCATCACTTAGTTACCCCTTCCCCCCACCCCTCTCCCTTCTGTAACCCTCAGTCTGTTTCCCAGAGTCCAGAGTCTCTCATGGTTTGTCTCCCTCTCTGATTTCTTCCCATTAAGTTTTCTCACCCTTCCCCTGTGGTTCTCTGCATTATTCCTTGTGATCAACATATGAGTGAAACCATATGATAATTGCCTTTCTCTGCTTGACTTATTTCACTTAGCATAATACAAACTATCTTCAAAGTGACTACACCATTTTTCATTCCCAGCAGCAATGAGTGAGAGTCTCTGTCATTCAATATCCTTACCAGCATTTGGCAGTGCTGATTATTTGGACTTAAGCCATTCTAATACGTGTTTAGTGCTATCTCATTATTTTAATTTGCAATTCCCCAATAGCATATACTAATATTGAGCATTTTTCACATTCATATTTGCCATCTCTATATCTTCTTAGGTGAGATGTCTGTTCAGATCTTTTGTCTACTTTTTTTCTTATTCAAATATAATTAACATTTGTTATATTTGTTTCAGGTATACAACATATTTATTCAAGAATTGTGTGCATAATAACTCACTGCCCACTGTGATCAGTGTAGTCACCATCTGTCACCATAGAACATTATTACAATATTATTGAATATATTCCCTATGCTGTAATTTTCATGTCTGTGATTTATTTATAAATGGAAATTTGTACCTCTCAATCTCTTCTGTTTCATGAATACCCAAACCCACCTACCATCTGGCAACCACCAGTTTGTTCTCTGTATTTAATAATTTGATTTGTTCTTTGTTTCTGTTTATTGATTTGTTTTGTTTTTTAGTTTCCACATATAAGTGATATCATACAGTATTTATCTCTCTGATTATTTTTTTTATTTTTTTTGTTTCAAATTTTTATTTAAATTCTAGTTAGTTAGGGTAATAATCGTTTCAGGAGTAGAATTTAGTGATTCATCAGTTACATATAACACCCAGTGCTCATTATAAGTACCTTCTTGATACCCATCATTCATTTAGCTCATCCCCAACCCACATCCCTCCATCAGCCCTCAGTTTGTTCTCTATCGTGAAGACTCTCCTATAGTTTCTTTCCCTCTCTCTTTTTTTCTTCCTATATGTTTATCTTGTTTCTTAAATTCCAAATATGACTGAAATTACATGGTATTTGTCTTTCCCTAACTTATTTTGCTTAGCCTAATACGCTATAGCTCCACCCTTGTCATTGCAAATGGTAAGATTTCATTCTTTTGGTGGCTGAGTAATACTCCATTATATATATACCACAGCTTCTTTATCCATTCATCAGTCGATAGACATTTGGGCTCTTTCCATAATTTGGCTATTGTTGATAATGCTGCTATAAACATTGGGGTGCATGTGCCCCTTTGAATCAGTATTTTTGTATCCTTTGGGTAAATACCTAGTAGTTCAATTGCTGAGTAGTAGGGTAGTTCTATTTTTGACTTTTTGAGGAACCTCCATACTGTTTTCCAGAGTGGCTTCACAAGTTTGCATTCCCACCAGCGGTGTAGGAGGGTTCCCCTACCCCACATCCTCACCAACATCTGTTGTTTCTTGTGTTGTTAATTTTAGCCATTCTGACAGGTGTAAGGTGGTATCGCATTGTAGTTTTAATTTGTATTTCCCTGATGATGAATGATGCTGAGCATCTTTTCCTGCGTCTGTTAGCCATCGGTATGTCTTCTTTCGAAAAAAAAATGTCTATTCATGTCTTCTGCCCATTTCATAACTGGATTATTGGTTTTCTGGGTGTTGAGTTTGGTAAATTCTTTATAGATTTTGGATACTAACCCTTTATCAGATATGTCATTTGCAAATATCTTCTCCCATGCCATAAGTTCCCTTTTAGCTTTTTTTCATGGTTTCCTTCACTGTGCAAAAGCTTTGTATCTTGATGAAGTCGCAAGAATTCATTTTTGTTTTTGTTTCCCTTGTCTCCAAGGATGTGTTTAGTAAGAAATTGCAATGGCAAAGGTCAAAGAGGTAGCTCCCTGTGTTCTCCTGTAGGATATTAATGGGTTCCTGTCTCACATTTAGGTCTTTCATCCATTTTGAATTCACTTTTGTGTATGGTGTGAAAAAGTGGTCCAGTTTCATTCCTTTGCATGTTGCTGTCCACTTTTCCTAACACCATTTGTGAAAGAAAACTATTTTCCCCCCACTGGATATTCTTTACTTCTCTGTCAAAGATTAGTTGACCATATAGTTATGGGTCATTTTTATGTTTTCTGTTCTGTTCCATTGATCTATGTGTCTGTTTTTGTGCCAGTACCATACAGTCCTGATCACTACAGTTTTGTGATAATAGCTTGAAGTCCAGAATTGTGATGACTTCAGGTTTGCTTTTCTTTTTCAGGATTAGTTTGGCTATTAGGTGTCTTTTGTGGTTCCATACAAATTTTAGGATTGTTTGTTTTAACTCTGTGAAAAATGCTGGTGGTATTTTGATAGGGATTGCTTTAAATGTGTAGATTGCTTTGGGTAGTATGGCCATTGTAACAATATTTGTTCTTCCCATTCATGAGCATGGAATTTTTTCCCATTTCTTTGTGTTCACTTCAGTTTCTTTCATAAATGTTCTATAGTTTTCAGAGTACAGATCTTTTACCTCTTTTGTTAGATATATTCCTAGGTATCTTACAGTTTTTGCTGCAATTGTAAATGGGATTGAATCCTTGATTTCTCTTTCTGCTTCTTCATTACTGGTGTATAGAAATGCAACAGATTTCTGTACATTGATTTTATATCCTGTGACTTGCCAAATTCATGTATTAGTTCTAGAAATTTTGTGGTTTTTCTACATACAGTATCATGTTGTCTGCAAATAGTGGAAGTATGACTTCTTTCTTGCCAAGTTGGATGCCTTTTATTATTTTTGTTATCTAATGAGGCTAAGACTTCCAGTACTGGTAAATAACAATGGTGAGAGTAGACATCCCTGTCTTGTTCCTGACCATAGAGGAAAATCTTTCAGTTTTTCCCCATTGAGGATGATATTAGCTGTGGATCTTTTGTATATGGCCTTTATGATGTCGAGGTATGTTCCATCTATCCCTAATTTGTTGAGGGTTTTTTATCAAGAATGGATGCTGTTCTTTGTCAAATACTTTTTTCTGCATCTATTGAGAGGATTATATGGTTCTTATCCTTTCTTTTATTAATGTGGTGTATCACATTGATTGTGAATATTGAGCCCTGCACCCCAAGAATAAATCCTACATAATTGTGGTAAATAATTCTTTTAATGAACTTTTGGATTTGATTTCCTAGTATCTTGTTGAGAATTTTTGCATACATGTTCATCAGAGATATTGGACTATAATTCTTTTTAGTGGGGTCTTTGTCTGGTTTTGGAATCAAGGTAATGCTGGTCTCATAGAATGAATTGGGAAGTTTTCCTTCCATTTCTATTTTTTGAAACAGAACAGATATTAACTCTTCTTTAAATGTATAAGTCCACTGGGAAGCCATCTGGCCCTTCAGTTTTGTTTCTTGGGAGATTTTTGACTACTGATTCAATTTCTTTGCTGGTTATGGGACTGTTCAAATTTTCTATTTCGGAATTCCTGTATCAGTTTGTTAGTTTATATGTTTCTATGAATTTATTCTTTTCTTCCAGATTGCCCAATTCGTTGGCATATGATTTTTCATAATATTCTCTAGTTGTTTGTATTTCTGTGGTATTGGCTTTGATCTCTCTTCTTTAATTAGTGACTTTATTTATTTGGGTTCTTTATCTTTTCTTTTTGATAAGTGTGGCAGGGGTTTATCAATTTTATTAGGTCTTTCCAAGAACCAGCTTTTACTTTCACTGATCTGTTCTACTGAATTTTTGTTGTTATTGTTGTTTCTGTATCATTTATTTCTGTTCTAATCTTTATTATTTCCCTTCTTCTTCTGGCATTAGGCTCTGTTTGCTAGTCCTTTCCTGGTTCCTTTAGGTGTAAGTTTAATTTGTGTATTTGAGATTTTTCTTGCTCCTTGAGGTAGGCCTATATTGCTATATAGTTCCATCTTATGCTCACCTTTGCTGCATCCCAGAGGTTTTGGATGTCATGTGTTCAATTTCATTTGCTTCCATGTATTTTCTTTTATTTCTTCTTTAATTTCCTGGTTAACCCACTCATTCTTTAGTAGGATGTTTTTTAACCTGCATCTATTTGTGGTCTTTCCTATTTTTTTCTTGTGGTAGACTTTAAGCATCATAGCATTGTGGTCTGAAAATGTGCATAGTATGATCTCAATCTTTTTGTACTTTTTGAGAGCTACTTTGTGACCCGGTATGTGATCTATTCTGGAGAAAGTTCCAGTGCATTTGAAAAGAATGTGTATTCTGCTGCTTTAGGGTGAAATGTTCTGAATATATCTGTGAAGTCCATCTGGTCCAGTGTGTCATTCAAAGCCACTATTTCCTTGCTGATTTTCTGCTTAGATTATTTGTCCATTTCTGTAAGTGGGGTGTTAAAGACCCCTACTATTATTGTATTATTATCAATGAGCTTCTTTATGTTTGTTATTAATTGATTTATATATTTGGCTGCTCCCAAGTTGGGGGCATAAATATTTACAATTGTTAGATCTTCTTATTGAACGGACCTTTTTATTATGATGTAATGCCCTTCTTCATCTCTTGTTACCATCTTTGGTTTAAAATCTAGTTTGTCTCATATAAGTATGGTTACTCTGTCTTTCTTTTGATGTCCATTAGCATGAGCAATGTTTCTCCATCCTCTCACTTTCAATCTGGAGACATCTTTAGGTCTAAAATGAGTCTCTTGTAAGCAGCATACAGATGTGTCTTGCATTTTTATCCATTCTGATACCCTATGTCTTTTGATTGGAGCATTTAGTCCATTTACATGCAGAGTAATTCTTGATAGATAGGAACTTAGTGCCATTGTTTTACCTGTAAAGTCAGTATTCTTGGAGATTTTCACTGTTCCTTTCTTGTCTTTGTCACTTTTGGTCTTTCTTTCCCACTTAATGTGTCCCCTTTAATGTCTCTTGCAGGGCTGGTTTAGTGGTCATGAACTCCTTTCATTGTTTTGTTTTGTTTGATTTTTTTGTCTGGGAAGTATTTTATCTCTCCTTGTATCTTGAATGAGAGCCTTGCTGGATAAAATATTCTTGGCTGCATATTTTTCCCCTTCAGCATGTTGAGTATATCTTGCCACTTTCTTCTGGACTCCCAGGCTTTCTGTGGAGACATCTACTGCTAAGCTGATTCATCTTCCCTTGTATGTTAGGGATTTCTTTTCCCTTGCTGCTTTCAGGATTCTTTCCTTATTAGCTCTATATTTCGCAAATTGTACAATGATGTGTCTTGGTGTTGGCTGGTTTTTGTTGAATTTGATGGGAGTTCTCTCTTCTTCCTGGATTTGGATGTTTTTTTCCTTCCCCAGATTAGGGAAGTTTTTAGCTATAATTTCCTCAAATAAACCTTCTGCCCGTTTTTCCCTCTCTTTTTTTTCTGTGACGCCTATGAAATGAATATTATTACACTTTGTGGAGTTGCTGAGTTCCCTAAGTCTGCATTTGTGATCCAATACTTTTCTTTCCCTCTTCTTTTCAACTTCATTATTTTCCATAACTTTATCTTCTATATCACTTATTCGTTCTTCTGCTTTGTCCTTCCTCATTGTCATTTCATCCAGTCATTTTTGTATCTTGGTTATAGCATTTTTTATTTAGGCATGACTAGTTTTTAGTTCTTTAATCTCTGCAGAAAGGATTCTCTAGCATCGTCTATGCTTTTTCTCAAGCCCAGGTAGTATCCTTATGACTGTTGTTTTAAATTCTGATTTAGACATTTTACTTTTATCTGTTCTGATGAGATCCCTGACCGTGATCTCTTTCAGTTCTTTCTTTTGGGATGAATTCTTCCATCTTGGGATTTTGCTTAGAACTCTGTCTACAGTGTTTTAGGGAAAGCTGTTGCATTTCCTGCTCCTGAGAGTAACGGTTATATTAAGAAGAGGTCATATATTGTCCAGGGCCTAGCCCTTTAGGAACTTTTTTTGGTGTATGCTGTGTGCACTCTACTGCTATGTTTTGGCTGCTCTTGCCCTCAGATCAGTCCTCTGCAGAGTTTCTCCTTGCCTGCAGTGAGGAGTGTTTGGACCTGATCCAATGTGTGGTGAGTTTTAACCAGGTGTGTTAAAAAAAAAAAAAAAAAAAAAAGGTGTGTTGTTTAAAAAGGCTAGATCTTATTTCCCCTAGAGCTGAAGCTTTGCACCACTCTATGATCAGTAGACTTGGTGCATGCAGGGGATTTGTGCTGGTCTTCTGGGGGAGGGGCATGCTGTGCTGGTTCTCAGGGTGTCTTGCACTTGTAAGGATGCATCTGCAGGGCACCGTGGGGCAGGGCTTGGTGTATGCCACTCCAGCATCTACTGAGGATGCTGTGTTGCTCACTGAAGTCTGTCCATCCTGATGGACAGACAGAAAAGAGCGTCATTCCACTCTCTCATCCCTGGAGAGGGGAGTTCGTGCCCACTGCTATTCACGAAGCCCTCACAGAAGAGTGAACAATCTCCCCTCTTGTGTCCCAAGCTCCTTTCAGAACCCTCCCTTCACCCTGTCTGTGTCCAAGCCATCTGTCTGCCTGGTGGCAAAGTAGTCCTGTGTTTTATTTCAGGCATACACTTGGGTTTCAAAGCTCCAAATTTTAGGGGCCCAACATGGCACATACCTGCACTGATCCTCTGTGGGTAAGGTCTGGGGTAAGGTCTCGCCATGCTATGTCTGATGCAGGTTTTTCCCAGAAAAGTAGTCACACAACTGTGCAGGGCTAAGATTTTACACTAAAGCACAGCAGAAAGCTGGCTTCCAGGTTAGCTGCCTTCAGCAATGCTTCTGCTGCTCACTGACACCCACTTTCTATTTTGTCCTCTGAGAGGCAGTGCCACCTCTTCCAAATGCACACCAAGAAGGGGATCTGTTCCACCCCCTGTGACCCAGGGGATCCTCAGACCACACTGTCCACTCATGGGCCTCTGCCATCCTTCCCCACAGGAACCCCACTAAGCCCACCAGGTATGACCCTTGAGATGGCACGGACTTCTAAAACTTCAAATTTTGAGCTCACTGCTTATAAAAACTTGTGATAGTCAACCCCTCTCCTTTTCCCAGTAAATGGTTTAGGGGAAGAGTTTATCTTGTGCAATCCCCTGTGTCCTGCTTTTATTCTCTTTCTCCACCCCCCCCCCGAGATCAGGACTCCCACCCCTCCATAGCACCTACAGTTCTTTTTTCCCCCAAATCAACACTCTGCAGCTCCTACCTTCCACAATGTGGCCCTTCTTCTCCCTCTAGATGTGAAGTTTGTTCTCTCAGTCCTCAGGTCAATTTCTTGGGTGTTCAGAATGATTTGATATTTATCTGTTTTGGAGGTATGAGGCAAGCATAGGGTCCCCCTACTACTCCTCCATCTTAACTCCTCCCCTCTCTAACTGATTTAATTCACTCAGTATAATACACTCTAGGTCCATGCATGTTATCACAAATACTAAGATTTCATCCTTTTTTATGCTTGAGTAATATTCCATTGTGTATATTTACCAGTTCTTTATCTACTCATTTATCAATGGTCACTTAGTTTGCTTCCGTATGTTGGCTATTGCAAATACTGCTGCAATAAACATAGGGGTGTATATATCTTTTTGAATTAGTGTTTTCATTTTCTTTGGGCAACTACCCAGTAGTGGATTTATTGGATCATATGGTATCTCTAATTTTAATGTTTTGAGGCATTTCCATAATGTCTTCCACAGTAGGTGCACCAATTTACATTCCCACCAGCAGTGCTTGAGGGTCCTTTTTTTCTCCACACCCTAACCAACACTAATTCTTTCTTGTCTTTTAGATTCTAGCCATTCTGATAGCTGTAAGGTGATATCTCATTGTGTTGTGTTTTTTTTTTTCAAATTTTTATTTAAATTCTAGTTAGTTAACATAGTGTAATATTGGTTTCTGGAGTAGAATTTAGTGATTCATCACTTACATATAACAATCAGTGCTCATCATAAGCACCCTCCTTAATACCCATTACCCACTTTGCCTATCCCCTACCCACATCCCCCCACCAACTCTCATTGTAGATTTGATTTGAATTTCCCTTATGATTAGTGATGTTGACCATCTTTTCATATATCTCTTGGCCATCTGTATGACTTCTATAGAAAAATGTCTGTCCAGGTCCTCTCCTGTTTTAATTGGATTATGTGGAGTTTTTTTGGTGTCAAGTTGTGCAAGTTCTTTATATATTTTGGACATTAACCCCTTATCAGATATATCACTTGCAGATATATTCTCCCATCAGTAGGTTGCCTTTTTGTTTTGTTGATGGTTTCCTTTGCCATGCAAAAGGTTTTTATTTTGGTATAATTCCAATAGTTTATTTTTGCTTTTGTTTCACTTGCCTTAGGAGACATAGCTAGAAAAATGCTGCTAATGTCAATGTCCAAGAGATTATTGCCTATTTTTTCTTCTAGGATTTTTATGGCTTTGGGCTTAACACTTAGGCTGTTAATCAATTTTGGGCTTGTTTTTGTGTAACTTGTAGGGAAGTGGTCCAGGTTAATTCTTTTGCATGTAGCTGTCAGTGTTTTTCAGCACCAATTATTGAAGAGATTGTCTTTTCCCCATTGTATATTTTTGCATCCTTTGTCATGGATTAATTGACCATAGAAGTCTTGATTTATTTCTGGGCTCTTCCTTCTGTTTTATTAATCTATGTGTCTGTTTTTGTGCCAGTACCATACTGTTTTGTTTACTGCAACTTTGTGGTATATCTTGAAATCTGAAATTGTAATACCTCCAGCTTTGCTGTTCTTTCTCAAGATTGGTTTGGCTATTCAGGGTCCTTTGCAATTTCATACAAATTTTAGTAATATTTGTCCTACTTTTGTGAAAAACGTTATTCGTATTTTGATGGTGATTGCACTGAATCTGTAGATTGCTTTCTGTAGTAAGGACATTTTAACAATATTAATTCTTCCAGTTCTTGAGCATGGAATACCTTTCTATTTGTTTTGTCTTCTTCAATTTCTTTTATCAGTGTTCTATAGTTTCCAGAATATAGGTCTTCCACCTCCTTGGTTAAGTTTATTCCTAGGTTTTTTTTTGGGGGGGGGGAATTTAAATGGGATTGTTTTCTTAATTTCTCTTTCTGCTACTTTATTATTATATTATTATTATATGAAATGCAAATTCCTATCATATTGAAATTATATTATTATTACATAAATAATTATATATTATGTAGAAATATTATTATATAGAAATGTTACTTTATTATTATTATATATAAATGCAATTCTTGTAGATTAATTTTGTGCCCTGCAACTTTAATGAATTTTTATCAGTTTGAATAGTTTTCTGGTGGAGTCTTTAGGATTTTCTATGTATAATATCATGTCATCTGCAAATAGTGAGAGTTTAATTCTTCCTTAATAATTTGTAGGCCTTCTGTTTCTTTTTTCTCTGATTACTGCAGCTAAAACTTCCATTACTATGTTGAAAAGAAGCAGTGATAGTGGACATTCTTGTCTTTTTTCTGATTAGAGGGAAAACTCTCAGTTTTTCATCATTGAGTATGATGTTCACTGTGGCTTTTCATATATGGCTTTTATTTTTTTCAGATGCTTATTTGCCACCTCTATATCTATGTACATGAGTTATCCAGATCTTTTGCCTACATTTTGATTGAGTTCCTTGATCTGTTTTTTTTTTTTTATTGTAGAGTTTTGAGTTCTTTATATCACATATGTGTTTTGTAAATACTTTCTTCCACTCTGTGGCTTCTCTTTTCATTCTCTTAATAGTGTCTCTTGAACAGCAGATGATTTAAATCTTAAAGAGGTCTAATTTTCAAATTTCTATTTCACTTGTGCATTTGGTGTTTGTCTATAAACTTATTGCCAAATGTAAGGTCACCTAGATTTTCTTCTATTTTATCTTCTAAGACATTTATAGTTTGGAGTTTTACATTTAGATCTGTGATCCATTTTGAGGTAGTTTTTGTGAAAAGTGTAAGGTCAGTATATAGATTTTTTGCCATGTGGATGTCTAGTTGCTTTAGTACATTTGTTGAAAATACTTTTTGCCATTGAATTGCCATGTTCCTTTGTCAAAGATCAGTTGACTATATTTGTGTGGGCCTATTTCTTGGCTCTCTATTCTGTTCTGTTGATCTATTTATCTGTTATTTTACTTGTACTACACTATCTTGATCAGTGTAGCTTCATATTAAGCATTTAAGTTGAATAGTGTCAGTCCTTCAACTTTGTTTTTTTTAATACTATGTTGGCTAATCTGGACCTTTTTTTGCCTTTTAATATGAGCTTTAGAATCAGTTTGTTTTTATCCACAATGTACCTTTCTTGTATTTTTATTGAGATGGTGTTAAATCTAGAGATAATGTGGAGAATAATTGGCATCTTAACAATATCGTGTCTTCTTATCCATGAACATGGAATATTTTACCAGTCATTTACATCTCTTTTGATTTATTTCATCTGCATTTTAAAGCTTTCCTCATATAGCTCTTGTATATATTTTGTTAGATTTATACCTAAATATTGATTTTTTGGTGTTAATGTAAATGATGTTGCCTTTTAAATTTCAGATTGCAATCCACTCATTGCTGGTAGATAGGAAAGTAATTGACTTTTGTGTATTATCTTTGTATCCTATAAAATTGGTACAATTGCTTGTTAATTCAAATAATTTTTGTCAATTGTTTTTTTCTACATAGACAATCATGTCATCTGCAAAGTTTTATTTCTTCATTCTCAAACTGTATACCATATACATTTTACTTCATTTTTTCTTATTGCCTTAACTAAGACTTTTAGTACAAAGATGAATAAGAGTGGTAAGAGAAGACGTCTTTGCCTTATTCCTGATATTAAAGGGAAAGCATCTACTTTCTTGCCATTAGTATGATTTCAGGTATAGGTTGTTTTTGTTTTAAAAATTTTATTTATTTATTTGAGAGAAAGAGCTAGTGCATGCGAGAGAGAGGGAGAGCATAAGTAGGGGGAGGGGTAGAGGGGAGAGGAAGAAGCAGGCTCCCCGCTGAGCAGGGAGCCCAGTGCAGGACTCTATCCCAAGACCCTGGGATCATGGCCTGAGCCAAAGGCAGATGCTTAATAGACTGAGCCACCCAGGCACCCCCAGGTATAGGTTTTTGTAGATGTTATTTATCAGGCTGAAATAAAAAAACTAGGAGGATCCAAGATGATGAAGTTCAGGAAGACCTTGAACTAACCTCCTTCACAGACATGCCCAATCTATGCCTACATATAGAAAAAATCCTCCTGAAGAACTAAAGGCTGACTGAGCAGCTTCTACACCACAAAGATTAGAGGGACCACATAGAGAATAGCAGGAAAGATGCAGACACAATAATGATAGGAACACCCCCAATCCAGTACTGTGAACTGCAGTGGGGAGAGAGAGTACTACAGGACCAGGAGCAAATTCATCTTCCGTGGGCACAGAAAAAAAGCTGTGGCTCAAAAGGGCAACAAGAAAATAAAGGAACTAATCCTCCACCAAACATCAGAATCTTCCTAGAACTCTGTCCAGTGTCAGAGGGGCTGATGAGTGCCATTGTTTACATTGCCCTTCCACCTTGACAGTGTAGATAGGAGCAGGATCCAGGTGCCCTAGCCTGCCCACCACCTCAGAGTTTCCCTAGACCCTTATCCCACTGTAGCTTCAAAATCCCTTGAGCAGAGGGGGAAAAAAGCTGCAGTTTAAATAAACTATAAAGAAACCCCAACCCTAGAGCTTTGCCAAATGGTGGGGGAGCTTCTGAAACTCTCTCTGGGGCCAGAGGGGCTGGCAAGTGCCAGTTTATTTTGCAGCTCCAACTAGATAATGCACCCAAAAGTAGGGTCTGGGTGCCCTAGCCAGCCTGCCCCTTCAGCATGCTTAGTCCCCTAGCTCACATCAGCCCCAGCCATCTCTCCAAGATGCCCCTCCACAATACCCACCAAGTCCCAGCTGTCCCACCAAGGTAATCCCAGGTGGAATGCACCAGAACACCCCTGGACAGCAGCCAGTAGAACTCCAGTCATTTTGCCAAGGCAACACAGGCATAAAGCATCTCAGAATACTCTAGGCTCATACCCACATCAGCTCTGTATGACTTGCCAGGGTACATTCTGTGAAAAGTGCCCTAGGACCTCCAAGCCCACACCTACTTCAGCTGATATTGCCCATTCAGCCCCCTCCCCCTGAACAGAGCACCATGAGCCTTCCTGGCCCAAGCTTCCTTTGGCTCCAGCCATCCCACCAGGGTGGGCCCAGCATAGAGTACCCTAGGAACCCCAAACAACACATGCCAGAGCTCCAGACAGCCAGCCAAACCTACTAGACACATGCAGTCCACAGAGGGGAAGTCCATTTCCTCAAGTCTAGAAGAAATAGCTGTTTTACTTAATTGGTAGAAACAAATGCAGGAAGTCAAACAAAATGAGGATACAAAGGTAATATACTTCAAATGAAAGAACAAGATAAAATTTTGGCAAAATAATTAAATGAAACAGATAAGCAATCTGTCTGATAAAGAGTTCAAAATAATGGTCATAAAGATGCTCACTGAACATGAGTGGATGAACTCAGTGAGAACTTCAACAAAAAGACACAAAATATGAAAACCAATTATAGTTGAAAAATAAAATAACTGAAATGAAAAAAAACACTGGGAGGAATCAACAGAAGATTAGAGAATTCAGACCAGATTGACTACATCAATAACAGGACAAGGGAACACACCCAAGATGAACAGCAAAAAGAAAAAAAAAAAGAATTTTAAAAACAAGGATGGGTTACCAAACCTCTAGGACAATATCAAGCATAATAACAATGCATTATGGTGGTTCCAGAATTAGACAGAAAGGAGCAGAAAAATTAGTCGAAGAAATAATAGCTGAAAACTTCCTTAATGGGGGAAAGAAAAGAAACATCCAGTTCCAGTAAGTGCAGAGAGTCCCAAACAAGATGAACCCATAAAGGTTCACCTGGACACATGATAATTAAAATGTCAAAGATAAAAAAAGGTCAAAGATTAAACATAAAGAGAAAATTTTAAAAGCAGCAAAAAGGATGCAAATATAGTTACATATAAGGAAAACCATTTTAGGCTAGCAGTTTCATCAAGAGTTTAGCAAGCCAGAGAGGAGTGGCATGATATGTTCAAAGTAATAAAAGGAAAAAAAAAACTTACAACCAAAAGTACTCTACCCAGTAAGGTTATCATACAGAATTGAAATAGATAGGCACATACTGAATGGAGCACTGGGTATTATACGCAAACAATGAATCATGGAACACTTCATCAAAAACTAATGATGTAATGTATGGTGATTAACATAACATAATAAAATAATGTAAAATAAAAAAAGAGATAGTTTCCCAAACAAAAGTGAAAGGAGCTCATGACCAGTAAACCAGCCTTACAAGAAATGTTAAAGGGACTTCTTTAAACAAAAAAGAAAAGGTCAAAATTAAAAGAAAATTATGAAAGGAAAAATTGCACAAGTAAAAGCAAACATAGTAGATCAATCACTTATAAAGCTAGTATGAAGTTTAAAAGGTAAAAGTAGTAAAATCAATTGTATTTAGAAAATTATTTAAGGGATTCATAAAATAAAAATATGTAAAATATGACATCATATACATAAAATATGGAGGCATAAAAATGAAGTTTTGTTAAGAATGTGATTGAACTTAAGCATCTATTAGATTACTATAGACTGCTCTACACTTAGGATGTTATATAGAAACCTTATGGTAACCACAAACCAAAGACTTAAAATAGATACATAAACAAAAACAAAAGAACTCCAGCATAACATTAAAGAAAGTCATCAAACTTTAAGGAAAGGGAGCAGGAAAAGAAAGGAACAGAGATGAATTATGAAAATAGCCAGAAAACAATTACCAAAATGGCATTTAGTTATAAATATCAGTAATTACTTTACATGTAAATGGACTAAATATTTCAATCCAAAGTCATGGGGTGACTGAATGGATGAAAAACACAAGATACACCTATATAATGCCAACAAGAGACTAATATCAAACCTAAAGATTCATACAGACTGAAAGTGAAGGGATGAAAAAAGATATTCTATGCAAATAGAAGTGAAAATAAAGTTGGGTAGCAATACTTAACATCACACAAAATATACTTCAAAGTAATGACTATAACAAGAAACAAAGAAGGACATTAGATAATGATAAAGGGATCAATCCATCAAGAAGATACCATAATTGCAATATCTATGCACCCAATTTAGGGCCACCTAAATACATATGGCAAATGTTGACAGACATTCAGGGAGAAATTGATGGTCAGACAATATTAGTAGGGGACTTTAACACACTACTTACATCAATGCACAGAATACTCAGACAGAAAATCAGTAAGGAAACAGTTGCTTTGACCTACACAATAGACCAGATGGACTTAAGAGATATATACAGAGTATTTCATTCAAATACAACAGAAAACATTCTTCTCAAGTGCACATGGAACATTTCCCAGGAGAGATCATGTTAGGTCACAAAACAAGTCTCAATAAATTTAGGAAGACTGAAATCATATTAAGTATCTTTTCCAACCACAATAGTATGAAATCAATTATGAGAAAAAACCTGGGGGGATAAAACACAAAGACATGGAGGCTAAACAACATGCTATTAATAACCAATGAGCCAATGAAGAAATCAAAGAGGAAAAAGAATACATGGAGACAAATGTGAATGAACACACAACAGTCCAAAGTCTCGGGACACAGGGAAAGCTGTTCTAAAAGCAAAGTTTATAGCAATACAAGCCTATCTCAAAACAAACAAACAAGAAAATCTCAAATAAACAATCTAATCTTACACCTGAAGAGAAAAAAAGAAGAAACAAAACTCAAAGTTAGTAAAAGGAAGGAAAGAATAAAAATCAAAGTAGAAATAAATGAAATAAAGATTAAAAAACAATGGAAAAAATCAAGGCAACCAAGAACTAGTTCTTTGTAAAGATAAATACAATTGATAAAACTTTAGCCAGACTCATCAAGGTAAAGAAGAGAGGACTCAACTAAATAAAAACAGAAATGAAAGAAAAGCAAAAACCAACACCACAGAAATAAAAAGGACTATAAGAGACTACTATGAAAAGTTATATGTCAAAAAATTGGGCAGCCTAAAGAAATGGATAAATCCTAGAAACATGCAATCTTCCAAAAAAACTGAATCAGGAAGAAATACAAAATTTGAATAGACCAATTACTACTAATGAAATTGAATCAGTAATTGAAAAACTCCCAACAAACAAAAGTCCATGACCAGATGGCTCCATAGGTGAATTCTAGCAAACATTCAAAGAGTTAATACCTACTTCCCTCAAACAATTCCAAAAATTAGAAAAGAAAGCTTCCAAATTATTTTAATGTGGCCAGAATTACCCTGATACCAAAATCAGATAAAGATACTACAAGAAAAGAAATCTACAGACCAATATTCCTAATGAACATAGATGAAAAATCCTCAAAAATATATTAGCAAACTGAATTCAAGAATACACTAAAAAGATCATTCATTGTGATCAAGTAGGATTTATTCCAGAAATGCAAGTGTGGTTCAGTATCCACAAAAAGCAATCAGTATGATACAGCACATTAACAAAATGAAGGATAAAAATCATATGATCATCTCAGAAGTACAGAAAAAGTACTTTATAATTCAACATCCATTCATGATAAAAACTCAATAAAGTGGGTTTAGAGGGAACATACTCAAGATAATAAATGCTGTAAGTGACAAACCCACAGCTAACATCATACTGAGTGGTGAGATACTGAAACCTTTTCATCTAAGATCAGAAACAACAAGGATGTTCACTCTCACCACTTTTATTCAACATAGCACTGGAAGTCTTAGCTGCAACAATTATTTTTTTCACAGGAATAAATAAACCTAGAATTTTTATGGAACCACAAAATCCCAAATAGTTAAAACAACCTTGAGAAAAAAAATAACAAATTTGGAGATAGCACAATCTTAGATTTTAAGATATACTACAAAGCCATAGTAATCAAAACAGTATGGTACTGGAACAAAAATAGACACGATCAATGGAACAGATAGAGAATCCATAATTAAAACCATACTTATATGGTCAATTAATCTACAACAAAGGAAGCTAGAATACACAATGAATAAAATACATTCTTTTCAATAAATGGTGCTGGGAAAATGGGACGCTACAAAGAAAAGAGACCTCTTTCTTACACCATACACAAATATAAACTGAAAATGGATTAAAGACCTAAGTGTGAAACCTAAAACCATAAAACTCCTAGAAGAAAACATACTTATCTCTTGAACATTAGCTGTAGCAACATTTTTCTTGATCCATCTCTGCAGACAAGGGAAACAAGGGAAATGAGAATAAATTACTGGGACTATACCAAAATACAAATCTTTTCCACAGTGAAGGAAATCATCAACAAAGCAAAGAACCTACTGAATGAGAGAAGATGTTTGCAAATGATATATCTGATAAGGGTTAATATATAAAATATATATAGAACTTATATAGCCCAGCACCAGAAAAACAATCCAATTAAAAAGTGGATAGAGGAATAATAAAGGGGATAGGGCATGAATAGATTTTTTTTTCAGTGAAGACATACAGATGGTCAGCAGACACATGAAAAGATGCTCAACACCACTAATCATCAGGGAAATGGAAGTCAAAACCACAATGAGATATCACCTTACATCTGTCAGAATGGCTAGTGTCAAAGAGACTAGAAATACCAAGTGTTGGTGAGGATGTGGAGAAAAGGAAAGCTGATGCACTGTTGGTAGGAATGTAAATTGGTGCACCCACTCTGGAAAACAGTATGGAGATTCCTCAAAAATTAAAAACAGACATAGCATATGTTCCAGTAATTCCACTACTGGGTATTTACCCAAAGAAAACAAAAACAGGGGCACCTGGGTGGCTCAGTTGGTTAAGCATCCAAATCTTGATTTCAACTCAGGTCATGATCTCAGGGTCATGAGATCTAGCCCCATGTGGGGCTCCACACTCAGCACAGAGTCTGTTTGAAATATGCTCTCTCTCCCTCTGCCCCTGCCCCCCCACACACACCATTCCCCCATTCTCTCTCTCTGGAAACAGCCTATGTGTTCACTGATAAATGAATAGATAAAGAAGAGGTGGTGTGTGTGTGTGAGTGTGTGAGTGTGTGTACACAATGGAATATTACTCAGCCATAAAAAAGAATGAGATCTTGCTATTTGTGATAATGTGGATGGTTCTAGAGGGTAGCATGCTAAGTAAAATAATTCAGAAGGAAAAAGACAAATACCATATGATTTTCTTACATGTGTAATCTAAAACAAACGAAAACTAGAGACAAAGTCATAAATACAGAGAACAAAGTGGTGTTTGCCAGAAGGAAAGGATTTGGGGAATGGGTGAAATAGGTAAAGGGGTTTAAATGGTACAAACTTCCAGTTATAAAATAAATAAGTCATAGGGATTAAAACTACAGCTTAGGAGATATAGTCATAATAATGTAACAGTAATGTATATTGAAAGATAGTAACTACACTTACCAAGGTGAGCATAGCATTATGTATATAATTGTCAAATCACTGTGTTGTTCACCTGAATTTTATATAACATTATATGTGATGTATACTTTAACTGTTATAATGCCATTGGAATTTTGATAGGGATTGCATTGGATCTATATATCATTTGTGTAATATGGAGATTTTAATAATGATAATTCTCCAATCCAAGAATATAGGATATTTTTCCATTTATTTGTCTCTTCTTCCAATTCGTTCATCAGATTTCAGTGTACAGATCTTTCATCTCCTTGGTTAAATTATTCCTAATTATTTTATTGGTTTCAATGCTATTGTAAATGGGATTATTTCCTTAATTTCTTTTTCAGATAGTTCATTGTTAGTGTATAGAAATTCAATTTATTTTGTGTTTTGATTTCATATTCTGCAAAATTACCGAATTCATTTATTAATTTTAACAGTGTCTTTGTGGAGTATTTGGGGTTTTCCATATATATGATCATGTTACCTGCAGAGACAATTTTTGCTTCTTCCTTTCCAATTTGGATGCTTGTTATTTCTTTTTCCTGACTGATTACTCTTGCTAGAACTTCTAGTACTACGTTGAATAGAAGTGGTGATAGTGGGCACTCTCATTTCATTCTTGATTAGAGGAAAAGCTTTTAGCTTTTCACAATTTAGTATTATGTTAGCTGTGGATTTGTCATTTATGGACTTTATTATGTTCAAGGTACTTTTGTTCTATATCTTATTTGTTGAGAATTTTTATCATGAAGGAATATTAAATCTTTTAGATATTTTATCTGCATCTATTGAGACCATCATATTATTTTTATCCTTCATTTTGTTAATGTGGTATATTATGATTATTGATTTACATATGTTGAACGATCCTTGTACCCCTGGAATAAATCCCACTTGATCGTGATATATGATCCTTTTAGTTTAGTTATAAAGTTGTTAGCCTGTGCCTCACTCATACATACAATATGAACTATATAACCAGTGTGGTGTGAGAACAGAAAGCTGAGAAATTAACACAAAACATATCCATGACCAGTAAAACCCCTTGGACCTTTGCAGAAACAAAAGTAAAACTACACTTTAAGGTTACCCTAAAAATGCAAGAAATATCAGTTAAATTTAAGGTGCTTTAAAAAGTTCAGGATAACCACACCAGAATGTTTTTCTTTGTGAGGAAGGTGCTAATGGTGATTATCAAAGACAAAAATTATTGCCATATCTTCCTCTCCTGTACTCCTGATATCTGAGGTATTTCTTCCTGGGTGAAAGGTTGTTGCTCTCTTTCTACTGCTATAAAATTGGTATATCACATTCCAGGACCTATAAAGTGGAGAATAATTTATTGCCTATTTGACTATGAACTTTGGTCAATATGTTTGTGACCATTCTTATGGATTTCCCTCAAATAACTTTAGTTAATCTACAAGACTTTCATCCTAAAATTCGTCCAGAAAGCCTTCTCTCTATCAGTGACACAACTCTGTTACCAAAACTATGAAGGAACTGTCAGATTTTAACCTATTTATAGTTCTCAGCAGAAGTTATAAGACTCCTTGTCATAAACAATGGACTTTATTACTCACAACAATAGCAATAGCCAGAGTACCATCATTTTCTTTGGCAAATTCCCCAAGCCCCAATTCTCACAGTATGAGGTGAAGAGAGTCAGGTGACACCTACACACAAAGTGGATTATATTATAAGAAAAAAAAAAACTGAGCTTAAGGAACAGGAATCTTTTATGATAGGAAGTAAGCATGCCTGCTTTTTATGACAGAATTACAGACCATCTATTTCATGAAAGGCTATTTGCTATATTAGCATCCTTGTGAAGATCATGCAGAGCAAATGTAGTCAGAGCCTCTGCTCACAATAAATGTAGACCACATGAGAGACACATGGAAAATTGCCTCACAACAATTGACATCCCCACAAATGAAAATAATAGATCATGGAACTCATTATAAATTAAGTATGCTTAAAATGATTAAAGAGAAAAGAGAATTTATTCTAAAAAAACATAATATAAGTAAGTAGAGAGCAAGTAAAAAAAAAAAAAAAAAAAACAGGAATAGCTGAAAAAAGAACCAAATAGAATTTTGAGGAAACTTTTAGTAATTGAAATTTAAGCATTCACAGGATGATTTAAATGCATATTAAAAACATCTGAAGAGGAAATAATCCAGAATGTATTATGTAGAAAGAGATGAAAAATAGGTTAAAATGTGTACAGTTTAGTAAGTTTCAACATGCATCTAATTTAGAGTCCCAAGGTGAAAACAGTGAAAATGGAAATGAAGCAATTTTTGAAAATATACTGGTTAAAAAGCATACAGAACTGATGAAAGTTTGAATCATTAGATTCAAGAAAGTAAGCATATCCCCAACAGAATAAAGTAAAATAACCAAAAAAAAAAAAAAATTACATGCATACTAACATACAGAATAATGATATTTCATACCATCAAAAATAAATAAACTAATCTTAATATCTATTTTAGGTATTAAGACAAATCAACCATAATAAATGACAGAGTAATAGCAGTCTTACCACCAAAACAATATACCAGAAGATAATCAAATATCTTAAATTCTGACAAAAATAATATGTTGTTAGAATTATTTAACTTAAGAAGGACAAAATATGAATATTTTCAGAAAAAGATTGCAGAAGTTTACTACTAACATGCCTTCATTGAAAAATAATTAAAAGAATCTTGAAGGAAGAAATAGGAAGCAAGAGGTATGGTAAGGGAACAAGCTATGGTGAGTGATGCTGGTATCAGAATTACCCTTTTCTACTAAGAAAAAAAAAAACCTAAAAATCCTGGGAAAAATATATAAAATAACTGTTTGCAAGCATTGGAAAACAAGCAAGTCTACAATATTGAGAGAAGGAAAATACATGAAGTGAACTCAGAATTTACCCTGGATTTTCTCCTAATGAGGGTGTTTTCAAAACCACAGTTCAGAGAAATAGAGCAGGAGTACAGGATAGCAGCCCCACTGGGAAGATAATTTCAGGACCACCATGGTAGTTGGACTTAGGGGAAGAGGTGATTCCAAGAAAGGAAAAGGCCACAAAAAAAAGAGATGAATAAAGTTTCTCATGGTTATTTAACCAATTTCTAGGCATTACATTTTCAGAGTAAGACTCTGGTAGGTCTATCAGAAAACAGCTGCTAGACTGGAATGCTAGGGTGATATTTCAGAGGCTGCACAGTTCTTGGGAGATGGAAGTTTGAGTTTAGATAATACCAGGGTATTATGAACACCCATAGTCTTCAGTTAAGACCTCAGAAAGGCCTTATTTTATGGTTAAGGGCCATTCTCCAGGAGAATCATCTTAATAAACTCTAAAACCAAATCTCCACAGAATCAAGATGATTCAAGGTAATTTGACTGTTTGCCACAATATTATCTAACACATTCTAGAGGAAAGTGACATAATCCATAGCATCTGCAATGTATCATCTACAATCCCTGAAACATAATAAAAATTACTAGATAGGCAAATGTATAAGTAAATTATTAATAAGAAAGAGAAATAGTGTCCAATAGTAGTTTACTAGAAATTATCCAGATATTGGGGTTATCATAAAAGGGCTTCAAAATAATTTTGATTATTATATTAAATTGCTATGGTCTGAACCCATAGCATGAATCCATATTATGAAACCCTAATACCAAATGTAGTAGCATTTGGTGATAAAACATTTAGGAAGTAATTTGGTTAAGATGGAGTCATGAGGGTGGAGGCCCCATGATGATATTTGTGCACTTATAAGGGGATGAAATGACCAGAGCTTTCTATCTCTCTTTCTCTATGCCATGTGAGAATACAACATGAAAATGGCTATTTTCAAACCAGGAAAGGGGCCCTCACCAGGAATGGAATTTGCCAACTTCTCAAACTTAGATTTCCCAGCCTCCAGAACTATGAAAAATAAATGCTTGTTTAAGTCACCCATTCTATGGAATCTGTTATACTAGCCCAAGCTGTTGAATATATACAGAAAATAGAGAAAAATATAGATAAAATGGATGAAAATATGAACAATTACCAAAAAAAGTATTTAAAATGTATACAAATATAGTTAATTATACATTCTAGAGCTGCAAAATATCATTTCAGAAATTAAAAGCTATTTGGACAGATGGGTTCAACAATAGATAATATTAGTTACTTTGAAGATATGTCAATTGAAAATAATCTAAAGTTGGGCGCCTGGGTGGCTCAGATGGTTAAGCGTCTGCCTTCGGCTCAGGTCATGATCCCAGGGTCCTGGGATCGAGTCCCGCATCAGGCTCCCTGCTCCTTGGGAGCCTGCTTCTCCCTCTGCCTCTCTCTCTGTCTCTCATGAATAAATAAATAAAATCTTAAAAAAAAAAGAAAAGAAAAGAATCTAAAGCACTGGAAGAAAAAAAGGATGGAAAAATGAGAACAGAGCTCAAACATTCTAACATACATGTAATTCATATTCTAAAAAGAAAGTATAGAGAGAATCGGGCAGGAAAATTATTTAAAGAAATAATGGCCAAGAATATTTTTTCAAATGTGATGAAATACATAAAACATAGACTAAAGGAGTTCATCAAAGAACAAGCAGGACATAAACAACAAAACTTTACCTACACACATCACAGTCAAATCATTCAAGTTATTGAAAAATCAAAAACAGACCAAAAAAACCTTACAACAATCAGTTGGAGAAAGAAAACATTCGTCAAAAAATCACAATAATATTGATAGCCAACTATTCTGCAGAAGCAATGGAAGCCAAAAGTGAGATGACAAAACATTCTAATTTCCTCTGGGCTAAGGGATGTACCAGGAAGCAAGACTTTCAGTGTTTAAATTGAAACAGTTTGAGGCAAACCAGAATGATTGGTCACTCTAGCCAGAATGAAATTTTATTATATATTTAAATTAGTGAAAGGCAAAAATTCCTGTCAACTTGTATTCTACATAATTGTAAAGAAAAATGAATATATGTAATATCCTTCAAAAATAAAGGCAAAATGAAAATATTTTAATAAGAATAAATGCTAAAAGAATTTGTTACAGGAGACTTGCACTAGGATAAATGAAGTTTTTCTGTCAGAAAGAAAATAATCTCAGATGAAAGTAAAAAACTGCAGTAATAATGAACAGTCCCAGAAAGGGAAAATATGTTGGTAAAATATAAATGAATCTTATCTGTATAAAATAAGAACAAATATTAATGTCTTATAAAATGAATAACATTTATAATAGTAAGAAAATGACAATGATGCACCGCTTTAATAAAATGCTAGATGTCATTTAAGAGGTGGTGAAATTACTAATTTAATTTGGACTGAAATAAATCAGATACATAGTATAATCTCTAGTGCAGCAGTTATTAAATTATTTGGTCTGAAGAAATATTGAAACCTTTAAAAATTATTTTGGACTGCAATGGGGCTTTGTTTATGTAGGTTAAATTATTGATAACTTCCACATTAAAAATTCAAACTAGGGCCACATGGATGACTCAGTCAGTTAAGCGTCCAACTTGATTTCATCTCAGGTCATAATTTCAGGGCTGTGGGATCTAGCCTTGTGTCGGGGCTTCATGCTGGATGTGGAGCTTGCTTAAGATTTTCTCTCTCCCTCTCCCCCTGACCCTTCCCCCCAACTCACGTGTGTGTGCTCTTTCTCTCTCTAAAAGAAATTTAATCCATTCTTGTATTGCATAATTCTTTCTCTTTTTCCTTCAGCTTCATTAGTTTCCATTATTTTGTCTTCTAGGTCATTAATTTGTTCCTCTGCTTTTTCCAGTCTGCCATTCATTGCATCAAGCCTGTTTCCAATCTTGTTTATTGCATTCTTAATCTCTAACTGATTCTTTTTTAACTCTGTTATCTCTGTTGTAAGGGTCTCACTGATGTCTTCTTTTCTCAAGCCCAATTAACATCTTATGATTGCTGCTTTAAATTCTCCATCAGTCATGTTACTTATATCTGTTTTGATTAGATCTCTGGCTGTGGCCCTATATTGTTCTTTCATTTGGGATAAATTCCTCTGTCTTGGCATTTTGTCTAAGTCTGTGCCTTCTCTGTGTTAGAAAAACCAGTTATGTCTCCTGCTGCTGAAAGTAATGGCTTTATGAAGAAGAAGTCATATAGTGCCCAGGGCCTGCCACTTTAGGGAGTGTCTCCGATGTCTGCTGCATGCACTCTGCTCTTGTATTTTGGCTGCTCTATCCTTCAACCAGGCATCTGCAGAGTTTCCTCTTGCCTCCTGTGGGCAATATTGGTCCCTTGACCCGAATGTGGTGACTTTTAACTAAGTGTGCTTTGGTCTGATTGTGAAATGAGAACTGACACCAACTCCACCAGAACTGAGGCCCTGCAGAAATTTCTGGTTGGGAGATATGGTGTGGGTAAGTGTTTGTGCTGGTCTTCTGGGGAAGAAGCCCACCATGCTGGGACTCAGGCAAGCTTGACTGAGAAGGGCAGTCCTACCAGACCACAGAAGAATTATGCAAGATAATAGACTTAGCGAACTCAGCGACTTCATCAAACCCAATATCATTCATATTATAGAAGTCCCAGAAGAAGAGAGAGAAAAGGGGGAAGAAAATTTATTTCAAGAAATAATAACAGAAAATTTCCATAATCCAGGGAAGGAAACAGACATTCAGATCTAGGAGGCACAGAGAACTCCCTTCAAAATCACTAAAAGCGTGTCAACACCAAGACATATTATAATTAAATTTGCAAAATATAGTGATAAAGGAAAAAAATCTTAAAAGCAGCAAGGCAAAAGAAGTCCTTAACTTACAAGGGAAGTTAGAGCTAGCTGCAGATTTCTCAACAGGAACTTGACAAGCCAGAAGGGAGTGGCATGATCTATTCAACATGCTGAATCTACAGCCAAGAATAATCTATCTAGCAAGGCTATCATTCAGAATAGAAGGAGAGATAAAAAGAATTTCACAGACAAAAAAAAAAAAAAAAGGAGTTCATGATCACTATACCAGCCCTGCAAGAAATATTAAAGAGCATTCTTTGAGTGGAAAGGAGAGGTCAAAAGTGACAAAGACAAGAAAGGATCAGAAAAAATCCCCAGATACAATGGCAAAACAAGTAATAAAATGGCAATAAATACATATCTATTAATAATTACTCTGAATGTAAATAGACTAAATGCTCCAATCAAAAATCATAGGGTGTCAGAACGGATAAAAAAAAGCAAAAATAAACAATTGGGACTTCATCAAAATAAAAAGCTTCTGCACAGTGAAGGAAACAATCAACAAAACTAAAAGGCAACCTATGGAATGGGAGAAGATATTTGCAAATGATCTATCCAATAAAGGGTTAGTATTCAAAATATATAAAGAATTTATAAAAATTGACACCCCAAAATTGAATAATCCAATTAAAAATGGGCAGAAGACATGAATAGATATTTTTCCAAAGAAGACCTCCAGATAGCCAACAAGCACATGAAAAGATGGTCAACATCACTGATCATCATGGAAATACAAATCAAAACTATAATGAGATACCACCTCACACCTGCCAGAATGGCTAAAATCAACAATAGAAGACAGAACAGGTGTTGGTGAGGATGTGGAGAAAGGGGAACCCTCTTGCATTCTTGGTGGGAATGCAAACTGGTGCAGCCACTCTGGGGAACAGTATGGAAATTCCACAAAAAAGCTAAAAATAGAACTACTCTATGATCCAGCAGTTGCACCACTACATATTTACCCAAAGGATAAAAAACACAAATTCAAAGGGATACATGCACCCCAATGTTTATAGCAGCATTATCTACAATAGTCAAATTATGGAAAGAGCCCAGATGTCCATTGACAGATGAATGGATAAAGAAGATGTGGCATATATATACACTGGAATATTACTCAGCCACAAAAAGAATGAAATCTTGCCATTTACAACAAGGTGGATGGAGCTAGAGAGTATTATGCTAAGCAAAATCAGTCAGTCAGTCAGAGTAAGACAAATACCATATGATTTCACTCATATGTGGAATTTTAAGAAACAACAAATTAGCATAGGGAAAAACAGAGAGAGAGGCAAACCAAGAAACAGAACCTTAACTATAGAGAACAAACTGATGGTTATCAGAGGGCAGGTGTGTGGGGGATGGGTTAAATAGTTTATGGGGATTAAGGTGTGCATTTGTTATGATGAGCACTGGGTGTTGTATATAAGTGTTTAATCACTATATTGTACACCTGAATCTAGTATTATACTGTGTGTTAACTATCTGGAACTTAAATGAAAACTTTTTTTTAAAAAAGTGGTGTTCAACCTGCATAATTCTTACAGATAGTATAAAGACAAAAAAAACAGAATCAAAAGAGTATGTACTATATGTTTTCGTTTGTATGAGCCTCTAAGTAGATAAATATGATTGATTATGCAATAGAATATTGGTTACCACTTGTAATATAGATGGAGAAGGAGCATGACAGAACCTTATGGGGGTGCTAGAAAGTTTTATATTCATAATTGTGTTGTGATTATGCAGGTATATACATATATAAAGATATCATCAACCTATATATATATATATATATATATATATATATATATATATATACACATATGTATATATATATGACATTTGCATGTTCTTTATTACAATATAAATAAATGAATTTCTTAAAAAGAGACTCTTGCTGGCAGGAAAGTCATTAAACACGTCATTTATCTCGTAAGATTTGACAGTTAAGACTAATTTTGCAGTTGAAGAAAAATTGGAACCAAAATACTGGACAATGATGATATAAAAGATGTAAAAGGGGAGATTAGAGAATAAAGGTTTTAAGGTCATTTTATTGATCAGGGGAGGATATAGGTATTGACTAGATTATCTGCTACGCATTTTAAAACTAGTTTAAGGTATGTGCATAGAATGTGTAATGTCCTGACCACTAGAGTAGAAGATAAAAAAAAAAAATTTAATAAAATGCAGGGAGGATCAAGGCACCTGGGTGGTGCAGTCGGTTAAGGGTCTGACTCTTGGTTTCAGCTCCGGTTATGATCTTAGGGTCATGAGATGGATCCCAGCATCAGGCTCCATGCTCAGCATGGAGTCTGCTTGAGATTCTCTCTCCTTTTCCCTCTGCCCCTCCCACTTGTGTGCTCTCTAAAGTAAACAAGTCTTGAAAAAAATGCATGGAAAATGGATAAAAGGAGCACACAAAAATGTGGTACACAGAAGACAAAATAAGATGGTAGAATAAGTCCAGATATATCATAATTACAATAAATATAAATGTACAAAACCCATCTGTTAAAAAACAGAGGCTCTCAGATTGGTGCTATTCCCTCAGATTCTGAAAGATGCCTTTCTATAACTTGGATAGATTATTTGAAACACATTGGTATTATCATTCAATATTTATTCTGTACCCTTAAAGGAATAACAGATTTTATATGAACAATTCAACACTAACTTCTTTATTATTTTTTCTTATAGTCTGATCTCAGCCATGAAATGGAATCTGATATAATAGATGTGGTAAGTGACCTTCTCATATTTTGTTTTATAAAATAAAATATTTCACATATACTACATTATTTTTGATACTAGAGTGTTAAGTAATTATATTTTCTTTAGTACTCTGTGTAAAAGTAGAGAGGCATACATATATAGTGAATCTTTAAGGAATATTTTGGTTTCTTTTTTGTGTCACACAAAATTGGATGCAAGAAGGAAAAAATAAATATTTTAAATTAAAAATTAAATATAATCTAAAATTTGAGACAAAAATAAACCATGAATTAATTGAAAAAGCTGTAATTATAATGGGCAAATATGAGTGGTATCTTTTCAGCATATTCTGAAAGAATAAAAAATAATTCCTTTTTTGACATTTCTGATTTGGAACACTCTTCCCTTGAGAAATAATTTGCATGTGTACTGCTTTCTTTTGGTGGAGACTATAACTGCTCTTTGGAGGTTTTAATTACCCAAGAGAACAGATCTTAAAATAATAAGTCAAAGTTCATGAAATTATGTATATCTAATGTTGACACAGAGAAATTAATATTCATAAAATGCCACTGTTGAGGAAATATTTTCCTTAGTTAAGTTCCACCAAAAGAAATCTTGAACCTGTACCTACTGCTTTGAGTACCTGTGTTCATTCTTTAGAAAAAAATCTTTTGGCACTCTTTAGAATTACAGATTACCTGAAGTTTTTTTAGATGTGGCTGGGACAAATAGAATTTTTTAATTATATTTCTTTCTTTCTAGACCAATCTAGTATTCATTTGAAGGAAGTTTATTTTTTTAATTTAATTTAATTTTCTTATGTTATGTTAGTCACCATACAGTACATCATTAGTTTTTGATATAGTGTTCCATGATTCATTGTTTTCGTATAGCACCCAGTGCTCCTTGCAATATGTGCCCTCCTTAATACCCATCACTGGGCTAACCCATCTCCCCCCATCTAAAACCCTGTTTGTTTCTCAGAGTCCATAGTTTCTCATGGTTCGTCTCCCCCTCTGATTTCCCCCCCTTCATTTTTCCCTTCCTTCTCCTAATGTCCTCCATGCTATTCCTTATGTTCCACAAATAAGTGAAACCATATGATAATTGACTTTCTCTGCTTGACTTATTTCACTTAGCATAATCTCCTCCAGTCCCATCCATGTTGATGTAAAAGTTGGATATTCATCCTTCCTGATGGCTGAGGAATATTCCATTGTATATATGGACCACATCTTCTTTATCCATTCATTTGTTGAAGGGCATCTCGGCTCTTTCCACAGTTTGGCTATTGCAGACTTTGCTACTAGGAACACTGGGGTGCATATGGCCCTTCTTCTCACTACATCTGTGTCATGGGGTAAATACCCAAGAGTGCAATTGCTGGGTCATAGGGTAGCTCTATTTTCAATTTTTTGAGGCACCTCCACACTGTTTTTTCCAAAGTGGCTGTACCAACTTGCATTCCCACCAACAGTGTAAGAGGGTTCCCTTTTCTCCACAACCTCTCCAACATTTGTTGTTTCTTGCCTTGTCAATTTTTGCCATTCTAACTGGTGTGAGGTGGTATCTCAATGTGGTTTTGATTTGAGTTTCCCTGATGGCTAATGATGATGAACATTTTCTCATGTGTCTGTTAGCCATTTATATGTCTTCTTTGGAGAAGTGTCTGTCTATGTCTTCTGCCAATTTTTTGACTTGATTATTTGGTTTTTGGGTGTTGAGTTTGAGAAGTTCTTTATAGATTTTGGAAATCAGAGCTTTCTCTCTAGTGTCATTTGCAAATATCTTCTCCCATTCTGTGTGTTGCCTCTTTGTTTTGTTGACTGTTTCCTTTGCTGTGCAGAAGCTTTTTATCTTGATGAAGTCCCAAAAGTTTATTTTCCCTTTTGTTTCACTAGCCTTTGGAGATGTATCTTGAAAGAAGTTGCTGTGGGTGATGTCAAAGAGGTTACTGCCTATGTTCTCCTCTAGGATTTTGATGGATTGAGGTCTTTCATCCATTTCGAGTTTATCTTTGTGTATGGAGTTAGAGAATGGTTATGTTTCATTCTTCTGTATATAGCTGTCCAATTTTCCCAGCACCATTTATTGAAGAGATTGTCTTTTATCCATTGCATTTTTTTTCCTGCTTTGTTGAAGATTATTTGATCATAGAGTTGAGGGTCCATATCTGGGCTCTCTATTCTGTTCCATTGGTCTATATGTCTGTTTCTGTGCCAGTACCATGCTGTCTTAGTGATCACGGCTTTGTAATATAGCTTGAAATCAGGCAACGTGATGCTCCCAGCTTTTTCTTTTTCAACATTTCCTTGGCGATTTGGGGTCTTTTCTGATTCCATACAAATTTTAGGGTTGTTTGTTCCAGTGCTTTGAAAATGTCATTGGAATTTTGATCAGGATGGCACTGAATGTATAGATTGCTCTGTGCAGCATAGACATTTTAACAATGTTTATTCTTCCGATCCATGAGCATGGAATGTTTTTCCATCTTTTTGTGTCTTCTTCAATTTCTTTCATGAGTTTTCTGTAGTTCTTAGAGTATAGATCCTTTACCTCTTTGGTTAGGTTTATTCCGAGGTATCTTATGGTTTTTGGTGCTATTGTAAATGGAATTATTTCTATAATTTCTCTTTCTACAGTTGCATTGTTAGTGTATAAGAAAGCAACGGATTTCTGTGCATTGATTTTGTACCCTGCCACATTACTGAATTGCTGTACAAGTTCTAGTAATTTGAGGGTGGAGTCTTTTGGATTTTCCACATAAAGTATCACATTAATAAGAGGGGAGAGAAGAACCATATGGTCCTCTCAGTTGATGCAGAAAAAACATTTGACAAAATACAACATCCTTCCCTGATTAAAACTCTTCAGAGTATAGGGATAGAGGGAACATTCCTCAATTTCATAAAATCCATCTATGAAAAACCCACAGCGAATATCATCCTCAATGGGGAAAAGCTGAGAGCCTTTACCTTAAGATCAGGAACATGACAAGGATGCCCACTCTCACCTCTATTGTTCATAATAGTACTAGAAGTCCTAGCAACAACAACCAGGCAACAAAAAGAAATAAAATTATTCAAATTGACAAAGAAGAAGTCAAACTCTCTCCATTTTAAGGAAGTTTAACAGGCTCAAACTCATATAATTGCAAACAGTTTAAGAATAGTTTTTAGCTTTTGGGGATTTTGTTTGTTTTGTTCATTGCTAATAAGTTAGTCAGCCAGGGAAAGAGAAATACCATATGATTTCACTCATATGTGGAATTTAAGAAACAAATGAACAAAGGGGGGAAAAAAGACAAACCAAAAAATAAAATCAGACTCAACTATAGAGAAGAAACAGATGATTACCAAAGGGGAGGTGGGAGGGGGGATGGGTGAAATAAGTGAAGGGGATGTCTTGATGAGCACTGAGTAATATATAATATTGTTGAATCACTGTATTTTACACCTGAAACTAACATAACACTGTATGTTAACTATACTGGAATTAAAACATTAAAAAGGAATTTTTTTTTAAATAGTTGTTTCATGCCAGAAGAAATCATCTAATACTAATTCCATTTTTTTAAAAATTTTATTTATTTATTTGAAAGCGAGAGAAAGAGGGAAAGCACGAATGGGGGAGGGGGGCAGAGGGAGAGGGAGAAACAGACTCCCTGCTGAGCAGGAGCCTGACACTAGGCTTAATCCCAGGACCCTGAGATCATGACCTGAGCCAAAGGCAGATGCTTAACCAACTGAGTCACCCAGACATCCCTCCATTTTTAACATAATATCTGGAACAAAAGGGAGGACCTCTTTGCCTTAAAAACTACCTCCTTTTATAGTTTGCTGATGTTTGTCAGAATGAACATTTTCCAGTGAAATATACAATGTTAAACAAGGTCATCTTTTCTTTTCAAGTGAAAGTCTTATGGGTCCTTTCTGAAAAATAGGTTTTGATAAGGGCAAGTTGAAATAAAACATGAAGGCATTTTGTTCATAGAGGGGTATACTGGATAAGAAGAAAGAAAGTAGGCTACTTGACAATTTTTCCTAGGGCAAGAACTTCACTCCTTCAGTCCTGAAGCATTTGTTTTAGTCAGATATAAACTCAATTTAACCTCAGTAACAAACTAGGAACCACCAAAGGTAGAGTTAGTCTGCATTCTGTATCTACCATAAATCATCATCACATCTTTCTCATTATCCACTCAGAGGAGGTCTTGTGGTTGAGATTATCCTATTTCAGAAATGAAATAGACAAATTATTACATTCTTCATGGTTTTGTAGACGAATCCTGTCATAAAAATGGAACAAATTTTGGCATTTTTATTGTCATTACTTCTCAAATATAGAGAAATACATTTTTAAAATGGCTTTCCTTAATATTTTAACAAGTGTTTTCTTTATTTTTCACCCTGTTTTCTCCAAGCATTCCTTGCCCTCCCCTTCCATTTTACTTTGTTTATCCTTCAGATTTTCTCTTCCTAACCACTTGTATTTTCTCTTGCTGTTCCATATGGGGACTGAAAGTAAACTACTGGTGTGAAATACAGAAAATATTTATAGACTTGGAGAATGTACATGATGTTAAAACATGCCAGACTTCAGAAACAAATGAGAAAGCCCTTAAAGTCTAAAAGATTTTTGTGTCTCTGGCCACATTGCTTGGGATCTACAATTATATCTATGTCTTCCCTAAGAAATATTTCTTCTTTAGAAATTATATTGACATTATAGTGATGGATGGACATGCAGGAGAAAGGAAGTATTATCCTCATCTATTTCTATAGGGTAATCTGTTTAAGATTTTCTAAGTGCCTAATATCCAATACTGTTATTGGGTTCAATTTAGAAAAGCACAAATTGATTATATATTGGCACAGATGTCAGCTCCGGGATCCAATTTTTGTTATACCTCTAGTAAAATAAATAATATCATGTAATCATATATACTTAGACTTTGAAAGCACTTTAGTTTTGGTCCAACCATCCACTCTAGTATTTAAATATTTCTCATGCATCAAAGAGGGCCTAACATGTGCCAAATACTGTGTTTGTTGCCTAAAATCCATTTAATTTCATTTTATTCTTTTAATCTCTTTGATGTGAAGTACGTTTTTAAAGATAATGAAACTGAGGCTCATAGAATTTAAGCCACTTGCTGAAGATCCTACAACTAATAAGTTGCTCATTTGGGATTTGCACTGGAGTTATTGTGACACTAAAGCCCATGTTCTTTCCTTTATCCACACATTTATAGTCTATGCTCATGTATCTGCAGTCTAGGAATCCTATTTATCTGGACAGCTCTCACTGTTGGAAAGTCCTCTCTTAGAGTGATATAAGATCTTCTATTCTAGTGTTCATCCATTGTTCTTACTTCTACTCCCAAAGGTTGACAGAACTAATTTATTCTTCCACATGATTGCTCATATATTTCAATACAGCAATATTCTTTTCCTCAGATAAACACTCTCAGTTCCTCTTACCAGTATGGTTGCTCTGGTGTGAATATGGTACAAGGTATCCATAATCATTTTAAAAAGATACTCAGGATGTATTCATGCTCAGAACCATGAGAGCCAATATAGAGCATTAGTCTGTCAGTTCTCTTATTCTAAATGCTATACTATTTTGGATGCTTCCTAAGATGGAATTTATTTTTGTATTGTTTGGACATTCCCCATCACATTGCTGACAAAGATTGTGCTTCTTGCCCAAATAATAAAAAAGAAAAAAATATTTTCATAATATTTAGTATGTGTAGACACTTTTCTAAGTGTTTTATATAGAACATTTAACTAAAATTCTTTAGTTATCTTTCTATAGCCACTGTATTTCCCCCTCCCTATACTTTAATATTTGTTTTGCAGAAGTTATACAGTTGAGAAAGAGGAACCCTCTCACACTGTTGGTGGGAATACATACTGGTGCAGCCACTCCGGAAAACAGTATGGAGGTTCCTCAAAAAGTTAAAAATAGAACTAACTTATCATCCAGCAATTGCACTATTAGGTATTTGCCCAAAGGATACAAAAATACTGATTTGAAAGGATATATGCACCCTGATGTTTATAGCAGCATTATCAACAATAGCTAAATTATGGAAACATCCCAAGTGTCCATCAACTAATGAATGGATAAAGAAGATGTGTTATACATATACAATGGAATATTAGCCATAAAAAAGAATGAAATCTTGCCATTTGCAATGACAGGGATGGAGCTAGAGAGTATACTATGCGAAATAAGTCAGAGAAAGACAAATACTACTTGATTTCACTCATATTCGGAATTTAAGAAACAAAACAGATGACTATCGTGGGGGGGAAAAGAGAGAAGCAAACCAGGAAACAGACTCTTAACTATGGAGAAAAAACTGAGGATTACTGGAAGGGAGGTGGGTGGGGAATGGGTTAAATAGGTGATAGGTCCTAAAGTGGGCACTTTTAATGAGCACCAGGTGTTATTTGTAAGTGATAAATCACTAAATTCTACACCTGAAACTAATATTACAGTGTATGTTAACTAACCGGAATTTAAATAAGAACTTGGAGAAAAAAATAGAAGTTATATAGTTGACCCTATTAAATTTCACTATTACCACTTATTCAGCTTTTTTACAATTATAATTCATTCATTCAACAAATATTTCCCAAACATACATTATATGGCCTTCACTGTTCAATATACTAGGAACAAAATAGGCACATATCCCTGTTGTCATCAAGTTTAAACTAAACAAGTAAGTGAAATATATGGTATGTCAAATGGTGATAAATGTTATAGATAAAAATAAAGTGAGGAAATAGGATCAGGTACTGGCAATCAGAGTTGAATGTTAGGGGAGGCCCCACTGAGAAGGTGAATTGAGAGCAAAGACCTGAAGAAAGTGAGAGACCTGAAGAAAGTGAAAGGCCTTTAACCATGTGGCAATCTGGAAAAAGTGTGTTCTAAGTGGAGGACATACAAGGCAAAGATTACGAGACAGGCACATACTTCATGTATTCTAAGAATAATAAGAATGCCTAAAATTAAAAAAACAACAACAAGGAGGTCAACATGGTCGGAGTGAAATGTAGATAGGAGAGTAGGAAGTAGAATAATCAAAGCTGAGGTCTAAGAGCAAATGGACAAAGGGGGCATTATATAGGTAGTGGGCCACTGTAAAGACTTAACTTTTTATCCCTCAACATATGATTATGTAAATTTTCACACATATAGAAAAGTTGAAAGAACTATCTAGTAAAACCCATATCCATACACTTAGATTCTATAAATAATATTTACTGTGTTTCCTTTATGAAATATCCATAATCTGTCCATCCCTGTCTACCCACCAGTCTTATTTTTTATGATGTGCTTCAAAGTAATTTGCAGAAATCAGTACACATCACCCCAAATACTTAAGTGTGGCTGTCATTAATGAAGCTTCAGTACTGGTTTTCAGTTTAATTTTACAGATAAAATTTACAAAAAATAAAATGCAGGAATCTTAAGTGTGTTATTCTATGAGTTTTGGCAAATACACACACCTGTTTAACACTTGTGAAGATACAAGTTTCAACACTTGTGAAGATATAAGTTATTACCCTCATTCAGGAAGTTCCCTCATGTTCATTCTGAGTCATCTCTGATGCCTCTCCCCCATGTCCCCACACTTTCACCAAGAGGCAACCACAGTTCTGAATTTTTCCACCTCAGATTAGTTTGACAATTCGGGAAATTCATATAAATGGAATTATACATTATATGGTTTTTTGTAAGTTTTTTTTTCATTCAGCAATCAATGCTCTTTAAGTCAATTTTTGGTTTCAGTTGATTTTTCCCTTTATATTGATATGTAGAATTCCACTATATGAATATACCATAGTTTACCCTTTCTTATGTTGATGGACATTCCTATTGTTTCCAGTTAAGGCAACTATGAGTAAAGTTGTTCTGAACATATTTTATGGAAGGATTTTTTTTTTAAGATTTTATTTACTTATTTGAGAGAGAGAGAGAGAGAGGAAGCATGAGCGGGGGGGCTGGGGCAGAGGGAGAGGGAGAAGCAGACTCCCTGTCAAGGAAGTAGCCCGATGTGGGGCTCGATCCCACGATCTTGAGATCATGAACGGAGCCTAAGGCAGACACTTAACTGACTGAGCCACCCAGGTGCCCCTATGGAAGGATTTTTTTAAGACAATTCTTTTAAGAGCAGTTTTAAGTTCACAGCAAAATTGGAAGGCAGGTACAGAGATTTCCCATATACTCCCTAACCCCACATATGCATAGCCTCCCACATTATCAACATCCCCCACCAGCGTGGTACATTTGTTACAATTGATGAACATACTTTGATACCTCATAATCAACCAAAGTCCATAGTTTACATGATGGTTCACCCTTGGTGTTATACATTCTGAGTTTGGACAAGTGTACAATGTGTATCCATCATTATAGCATCATAGAGTATTTTCACTGCCCTAAAAATCCTATCTGCTTTGTGAATATTTTTACAGTCTTTGTGGACATAGTTTTCATTTCTTTTTGGAAATACCTAGGAATAAAACAGCTGGTGAAGATGCCATGTTTAATTTTATAAGAATTTTCCAGAACTTTTCCAAAAGCAGCTATATTTTATACAGAATTTCCAGTTGCTCCACATCTTTGCCAAAATTTGGTATTGTCAGGCTTCTCAATTTTAGTCATTCTGGTGAGTGTATAGTGGTATCTCATTGTAGCTTTAATTTGCATTTTTGTGTGACAGATTATGTTAAGCAGTTTTACATATGATATGTACTTTTGCATGTGCTTTTTTGTCCTTTCATATATCATTTTTTGTGTGTATAATGTCTGTTCAAAACTTCTGTTTTTTTAAACATGAGTTGTTTGTATTTTTATTATTGAATTATTGGAGTTTTTAATATAGCCTGGATACCAGTCCTTTGTCAGATATTTACATTTACAGTATTTTCTCCCAGTGGAGATTGCTTATTCATTTTCTTAATGGAGTCTTTTGGTGAGTAGCAGTTTTTAATTTTGATGCAGTCTAATGTGTTTTTTTTTTTCTTTTATGCTATTGCTTTGTGTCATGTCTAATAAAACCTTGCCTGCCCCAAGTTGTGAAGAAACTCTGTTTTCATCTAAATGTTTTATAATTTTAGTTTTTATATTTAGATTTATGATCCATCTCAAAATATTTTTTTAAAGATTTTATTTATTTGACAGACAGAGACAGCGAGAGACAAACACAAGCAGGGGGAGTGGGAGAGGGAGAAGCAGGTTTCCTGCTGAGCAGAGACCCCGATGCAGGGCTGAATCCCAGGATTCTGGGATCATGACCTGAGCCAAAGGCAGACGCTTAATGACTGAGCCACCCCAGCGCCCCTCAAAATATTTTTTATGTATGGTTTAATATAGGAGTTATAGATCATTGTATTTTCCTTATGGATTTTAAGTTGTTTTAGTAGCATTTGTGGAGAGAGTTTCCTTTTTTGATTGGATTATTTTGGTTCCCTTGTCAAAAATTGAATGACTGTGTAAGTGAAGGTCTGTTACTGACCAGTCTATTTTGTCTCATTACCTGTTAGTCAATCATTATGCCAGTATCACACTATCATACTTGGATTCAAATGTTAGATTTTTAGAAAGACCCTGTTGAAACTATACATGTTAACTCATTGTACAGTGCACAGTAATGCATTAACACATTATTTCCCACTGATGTATTAGCACCATTTAGACAAACTATTGCTTATTTTGTTTGTATGTTTGTAATTGGGTAGAATGAAGCAGAGGAAGAGGAAGGAGGCAGGTGCAGTCTGAAGCCAATCCTGAGATTCTATCTAGTCTAGTGTATAATAGTACCTAGTTTGAAAGAAAATATAGTAGAAGAAACTATGAAGTGATATTTCTACCATAATTGGAAAGTCATTTTCCCTATTTGCTTCTGTAATTTCCCAGGTTCTTTGTTCTGAGGTACATCAAAGGGCATAGTAGATGAAGAAAGAGCTCATTCTTTAATCATCATCAAAAACAACTACTTGTATTACTTCTAGAGTAAAATAAACTATTAATTCTGAAAGAAGTTCTATGCATGCATCATAATTTCTAAAAGCTAAAAAACGAGTGTTTTATGACTGGCTTTTGAAGGCGGCGTCTGGTATTTTTTAAATTTATCACATTATCTAATCTCTTTCATACTGTATAGTCTAACTAAATGTTGTGCTTTGAATATTTTAAATTCATAATATTTATTTATTTTCCCAAAATCTTACTCTTGGGAGCAAATAATCTATCTTTTGATTGGAAGAGTTGGTAGGCACATCAGCACCATAAACCAGATGAAAAATGTAGTTGATTAATAACTTCTCTGACAGTTTTTGTGACTTGGAACAAGAAGGCAAGAACAAAAAGTGATAATAAATTTTTATCTTTTATTTGAGAATAAGTAATTCTAAGTAAAGGTCAGATTCTAATGAAAAGCAGAGCAATAGCAAATGTACATGTTTTCAAAAGCTGCATTGGTGGTGCCTTGTTAAAGAGAATAACAGCTTATATTTCTATAGTGCTTATCACATGCCACACAATATTCTAATCACTATCCATACATTTACTTATTTAATCCTCACAAATATTCTATGCTTATAATTATTTTCATTTTACAGATGAAGGTTCTGAGGCACAAAGATTAATTAACTTGTCCAAGTTCACACTGCTTTTCTTCCTGATAATAGAGGAAAAGCTGTCAACCTTTCACTGCAGAGTATCATGTTAGCTGTGTACTTGTCATTTATGACCTTTATTATGTTGAAGTATGTTCCTTCTATCCCCAGTCTGTTCAGAATTTTTATCATAAGAGCATGTTGAATTTTGTCAAATATTTCTTCTGCATCTATTGAGATTTTATGATTTTTTATCTTTCATTTTGTAATGTGGTATACCACATTTATTGATTTTGAATCATCAGTGCATCCCAGTAGTAAATCCCAGTTGATCAAGATGTATGACCCATTTCAATGTGCTATTGAATTTTGTTTGTTAGTATTTTATTGAGAAATTTTGTATCTATATGCATCACAGATACTGGCCTGAAGTTTTCTTTTTTTGTATTATCCTTATCTGATCTTGATAAGAGGGTAATGCTGGCCTTGTAAAATAACTTTGGAAGTGTTCTCTTCTCTCCAACACTTTGGAAGAGTTTGAGAAGGATTGGTGTTAGTACTTCTTTAAATGTTTGTTAAAATACATCTGTAAAGCCATCTGGTCCTTGGGTTTTTCTTTGGGGCAAGCTTTTAAATTACTGGTTCAATCTCCTTACTCATTATTGGTCTATTTGGATTTTCTATTTCTTCATGATTCAGCCTTGGAATGTTGGATGTTTCTAAAAATTTATCCATTTCTTCTAGTTTATCCAGTTATTGACATGCAATTGTTCATAGTAGTCTCTCATAATCCTTTGCATTTCTTTAGTATCAGTTGTAATGTATTTCATTTATAATTTTATTTGTGTTCTCTCTTTTTTCCTATATAAAGTCTAACTGAAGTTCTGTCAATTTTGTTTACTTTTCAAAAAATCAACATTTAGTTTTTTGTTGGTCATTTCTATCTTCTGCCTCACTATTTCTCCTCTGATCTTTTGTTATCTCCTTTACCCTGCTAACATCAACTTAGTTTTATTATTACTATTTTCTTAATTCCTTTTGATATATACTTAGGTTATAATTTGAGATTTTTCTTTTTTCTTAATGTAGGCATTTATCACCATAAACTTCCTTCTTAGAACTGTTTTTGCTACATTCCATAAGTTTGGGTATATTGTTTTTCCACTTTAATTTTTTCAAGTTACTCTGATTTTCCTTTTTTATTTCTTCTTTGATCCATTTGTTGTCCAGGAATGTTTTGATTAATTTCCACATATTTTTGAATTTTCCAGTTTCTTTCTGTTACTGATTTCTACTTTCATACCACTGTGGTAAGATAAGATTTATTATGATTTCAATTTTTTAAAATTTTCTGACATTCGATTTGTGACAAAGCATATGATGAATCCTGGAGAATGTTCTGTAGGTGCTTGTTTTCAAAGTGTATCATGCTGCTGTTTGATAGAATGTTCTGTGTATGTCTATTAGGTCCATTTGGTCTAAAGTATAGCTCATGTCCAATGTTCCTTAATTGATTTTCTATCTGGATCGTCTATCCATTGTTGAAAGTGGGGTATCACCTCTACCTACCATTATTGTATTTTTATCTCTTTCTCTGTTCATTTTTGTTAATGTTTTCATTAAATATAATAGGTGCTGCAATGTTGAATACATATATTTTTACAATTGTTATTTCCTCTTGATACAGTGACATTTTTATTATAATAAAGTTAGTTTTTTTGTCTCTTGTAACTGATTTTGACTTAAAGTCTATTTGGTCTGATTAAGTATAGCTTCCCTTGCTTTTTTTTGGTTTCCATTTGCATGGAATATCTTTTTACACCCTTTCACTTTGAGCCTGTGTATATATTTAAAGCTATATTAAGTCTCTTGTAGGCAGTATTTGGTTGAGTTTTGTTTTTAATTCCATTCAGCCACTCTGTGTCTTTTGATTGGATAATTTGATCCATTCACATTTAAAGTAATTATTGATAGGTATGGAATTACTAATGTCATTTTATTATTGTTTTCTAGCTGTTGTGTAGTTAATTTGTTCATTTCTCTCTTGCTGTCTTTCTTGGTGGTCTGTTGATTTTCCATATTTGTGTACTTTGATTCCCTTCCCTTCTCTTTATCTTTTGTGTACCTACTGCAAGTTTTTGCATTGTGGTTACCATGAGATTGAACACATCTTACAGATATAAAGATTTATTTTAAGCTGAAAACAACTTCAATTTTGAACAAAAACTCTTTTGCTCTCCCTATTTTATATTTTTGATGTCATAATGTTCTCCTTTTTATGTTGTGTATCTGTATATCCATTCACAAATAATTGTAGCTTATAGCTATTAGTTTTAGCTATACCTATTTTTAATACTTCTATCCTTTCACCTTTACACTAGAGTTAAGTGATTAACACACTGCCATATTATGGTATTGTATTCTGAATTTTACTATATACCTTGACCAGTGTGTTTTATATTTTTGTTTTCATGTGACTAATTAGCATGCTTTCATTTGAGCTTGAAAAACAACTTTCAGCAATTCTTGTAAGTCAGGTCTAGGCAGGCCTAGTGGTGATGAACTCCTTGTGCTGCCATTTTTTTTTTTTTTTTTTGGTCTGAGAAAATGTTTATCTCTTCTTCATTTATGAAGGAGAACTTTGCCAGGTAAAGTACTCTTGGCTGGCACTTTTCTTTCAGCACTTTGAATATATCATCACCTATGTTATTCTTAGAAATCCTCTGATAAATTTTTGGGAGTTCCCTTATGAGTGACAAGCTTTTCTTTTTTCTTGCTGCTTTTAAGATTTTCACTTTGTCTTTGTGTTTTACAATTATACTATCATGTATCTTGGAGAAGATCCCTTTGAGTTGAAATTTGTTTGGGGACCAGGAACTTGAATATCCAAATCTCTTCCCAGATTTGGGAAGTTCTCAGTCATTATTTCTTTTTTTTTTATTGTGTTATGTTAGTCACCATACAATACATCATTAGTTTTTGATATAGTGATTCATGATTCATTGTTTTTGTATAACACCCAGTGCTCCATGCAGTACGTGCCCTCCTTAATACCCCTCACTGGGCTAACCCATCCCCCAACACCCTCCCCTCTAAAATCCTTATTTTGTTTCTTGGAGTCCATAGTCTCTCATCGTTGGTCTCCCACTCCGATTCCGCCCCTTCATTTTTCCCTTCCTTCTCCTAATGTCCTCCATGCTATTCCTTATGTTCCACAAATAAGTGAAACCATATGATAATTGACTTTCTCTGCTTGACTTATTTCACTTAGCATAATCTCCTCCAGTGCCATCCATGTTGATGTAAAAGTTGGGCATTCATCATTTCTGACGGCTGAGTCATATTTCATTGTATACATGGACCACATATTCCTTATCCATTCATCTGCTGAAGGGCATCTCAGCTCTTTCCACGGTTTGGCTATTGCGGACATTGCTGCTAGGAACATTGGCCCTTCTTTTCACTACATCTGTGTCATGGGGTAAATACCCAAGAGTGCAATTGCTGGGTCATAGGGTAGCTCTATTTTCAATTTTTTGAGGCACCTCCACACTGTTTTTTCCAAAGTGGCTGTACCAACTTGCATTCCCACCAACAGTGTAAGAGGGTTCCTTTTTCTCCACAACCTCTCCAACATTGCTTGTTTTTTGCCTTGTCAATTTTTCCCATTCTAACTGGTGTAAGGTGGTATCTCAATGTGGTTTTGATTTGAATTTCCCTGATAGCTAATGATGATGAACATTTTTTCATATGTCTGTTAGCCATTTGTATGTCTTCTTTGGAGACGTGTCTGTTCATGTCTTCTGCCCATTTTCTGACTTGATTATTTGTTTTTTGGGTGTTGAGTTTGAAAAGTTCTTTATAGATCTTGGATATCAGCCCTTTGTAGTGTCATTTGCATATATCTTCTCTCATTCTGTGGGTTGCCTCTTTGTTTGTTGACTGTTTCCTTTCCTGTGCAGAAGCTTCTTATCCTCATGAAGTCCCAAAAGTTCACATTTGCTTTTGCTTCACAAGCCTTTGGAGATGTATCTTCAAAGAAGTTGCTGTGGGCGATGTCAAAGAGGTTACTGCTTATGTTCTTCTCTAGGATTTTGATGGATTCCTGTCTCACATAGAGGTCTTTCATCCATTTTGAGTTTATCTTTGTGTATGGTGTTAGAGAATGGTCGAGTTTCATTCTTCTGCATGTGGCTGTCCAATTTTCCCAGCACCATCTATTCAAGAGACTGTCTTTTTTCCATTGCATAATTTTTCCTGCTTTGTCAAAGATTATTTGACCATAGAGTTGAGGGTCCATATCTGGGCTCTCTATTCTGTTTCATTGGTCTATATGTCTGTTTTTGTGCCAGTACCATGCTCTCTTGGTGATCACTGCTTTATAATATAGATTGAAATCAGGCAGCGTGATGCCCCCAGCTTGGTTTTTCTTTTTCAACATGTCATTGGCGATTCGGGGTCTTTTCTGATTCCATACAAATTTTAGGATTGTTTGTTCCAGCACTTTGAAAAATGTCATTGGAATTTTGATGATGGCATTGAAGGTATAGATTGCTCTGGGCAGCATAGACATTTTAACAGTGTTTATTCTTCCGATCCATGAGCATGGAAATTTTTCCATCTTTTTGTGTCTTCAATTTCTTTCATGAGTGTTCTGTATTTCCTAGAGTGTAGATCCTGTACCTCTTTGGTTAGGTTTATTCTGAGGTATCTTATGGTTTTTGATGCTATTGTAAATGAATCAATTCTCTAATTTCTCTCTCTACAGTTGCACTGTTAGTGTATAAGAAAGCAACTGATTTCTGTGCATTGATTTTGTATCCTGCCACATTGCTGAATTGCTGTATCAGTTCTAGTAATTTGGGGGTGGAGTCTTTTGGATTTTCCACATAAAGTATCATGTCATCTGTGAAGAGAGAGAGTTTGACTTCTTTGCCAATTTGAATACCTTTTATTTCTTTTTGTTGTCTGATTGCTGTTGCTAGGACTACTAGTACTATGTTGAACAATAGTGGCAAGAGTGGGCATCCTTGATGTGCTCCTTATCTTAAGGGAAAGGCTCTCAGCTTTTCCCCACTGAGGATGATATTCGCTGTGGGTTGTTCATAGATGGATTTTATGAGCTTGAGGAATGTTCCCTCTATCCCTATACTCTGAAGAGTTTTAGTCAGGAAAGGGTGCTGTATTTTGTCAAATGTTTTTTTTTTTTTTTTTTTTTTTTTTTTTTTTGCATCAACTGAGAGGACCATAGGGTTCTTCTCTCCCCTCTTATTAATGTGCTCTATCACATTGATTGATTTGCGAATGTTAAACCACTCTTGCTTCCTGGGGATAAATCCCACTTGGTCGTGGTGGATGATCCTTTTAATGTATTGTTGGATCCTATTAGGTAGAATTTGGTTGAGGATTTTGGAATCCACATTCATCAGGGATATTGGTCTGAAATTCTCCTCTTTGATGGGGTCTTTGCCTGGCTTGGGGATTAGGGTAATGTTGGCCTCATAGAATGAGTCTGGAAGCTTTCCTTTTCTATTTTATGGAACTGATTCAAGAGAATAGGTATTAGTTCTTCTTTGATGTTTGGTAGAATTCCCCAGGGAATCCATCAGGCCCTGGACGCTTGTTCTTGGGGAGGTTTTTGATCACTGCTTCAATCTCGTTACTGGTTATTGGCCTATTCAGGTTGTCAATTTCTTCCTGTTTCAGTCTTGGGAGTTTATAGGTTTCCAGGAAGGCATCCGTTTCATCCAAGTTGCTCAGCTTATTGGCATACAGTTGTTGATAATAATTTCTGATAGTTGTTTCTATTTCCTTGGTGTTAGTCATGATTTCTCCCCTTTCATTCATCATTTTATTAATTTGGGTCCTTTCTCTTTTCTTTTGGATAAGTCTGGCCAGTGGTTTATCGATTTTATTAATTCTTTCAAAGAACCAGCTTCTAGTTTCGTTGATCTGATCTACTGTGTTTCTGGTTTCTAGTTCATTGATCTCTGCTCTAATCTGAATTATTTCTCTTCTAATGTGTGACTTAGGCATCGCTTGTTGCTTTTTCTCTAGTTTTTTAAGGTGTAGAGTTAGTTGGTGATTTCAGGATTTTTCTATTTTTTTGAGAAATGCTTAGATGGCTATGTATTTCCCCCTTAGGACCGCCTTTGCAGTATCCCATAGGTTTTGGACCCATGTGTGTTCATTCTCATTGGTTTCCATGAATTGTTCTTCTTTGATTTCCTGGTTGACCCACACATTCTTGAGCAGAGTGGTCTTTAGCTTCCAAGTGTTTGAATTTCTGCCAAATTTTTTCTTGTGATTGAGTTCCAGTTTTAAAGCATTATGGTCTGAGAATATGCAGGGTATAATCTCGGTCTTTTGGTATTGGTTTAGACCTGATTTGTGACCCAGTATGTGGTCTATTCTGGAGAAAGTTCCATGTGCTCTCAAGAAGAAGGAGTATTCTGTTGTCTTAGGGTGGAATGTTCTGTATATACCTATGAGGTCGATCTGGTCCACTGTGTCATTTAAAGCTCTTGTTTCTTTGTTGATTTTCTGCTTAGATGATCTGTCTATTGCTGAGTGTGGAGTATTGAGGTCTCCTACAATTAACGTATTGTTATCAATATGACTTTTTATATTGGTTAACAGTTGACTTACATAGATGCCTGCTCCCATGTTGGGGGCATAGATATTTACAATTGTTAGATCTTCTTGTTGGATAGACCCTTTAAGAATGATATAGTATCCTTCTGTGTCTCTAACTACAGACTTTAGTTTGAAATCTAATTTGTCTGATATAAGAATTGCCACCCCAGCTTTGTTTTGAGATCCGTTGGCATGGGAGATGGATCTCCATCCCTTCATTTTCAGTCTGGATGTATCTTTAGATTCAAAATGAGTCTCCTGTAGACAGGATATGGATGGGTCTTGTCTTTACATCCAGTCTGCAACTCTGTGCCGGTTTATTGGAGCATTTAGGCTGTTCACGTTGAGAGTGATTATTGAAAGATGTGGATTTATTGTCACCATGTTTCCTGTGAAGTCCTTGTTTCTATAGATTGTCCCTGTAAATTTCTATTCTATATCACTCTTGGGGTCTTTGTCCTTTTATAGAACCCCCCTTAATATTTCTTGCAGGGCTACCTTAGTGGTCACATATTCTTTCAGTTTCTGCCAGTCTTGGAAGCTCTGCATCTCTCCATCCATTCTAAATGACAGCCTTGCTGGATAAAGTATTCTTGGTTGCATCTTCTTCTCATCTAGTACCCTGAATATATCTTGCCAGGCCTTTCTGGCTTGCCAGGTCTCTGGGGATAGGTCTGACATTATTCTAATGTTCCTCCCTCTGTACGTAAGGAATCTCTTCCCCCAACTGCCCTTAAGATGATTTCCTTGGTTCTAAGATTTGTGAGTTTTACTATTAAATGCCGGGCATTGGCCTATTTTCCTTGATCTTGGGAGGGATCCTCTCTGCCTCTAGGACACTAATGTTTGCTTCATTCCCCAGATTAGGGAAGTTCTCAGCTATGATTTGCTGAAATATATCTTCTAGTCCTCTCTCTCTCCAGCCCCTCAGGGATCCCAATAATTCTGACATTCGAACGTTTCATGGCGTCACTTATTTCTCTGATTCTATTTTCATGGATTTTGAGTTGTTTTTCCCTGGCTTCTCTTTCTCCTTCTTTTCTATCAACTGGTCTTCTAGATCACTAATTCGTTCTTCCTCACTTACCCTAGCTGTTAGATTATCTAGATTAGATTGGATGTCATTGATAGCATTTTTAAGTTCTGCCATTTCAGCTTTCGTTTCTGCCCTTAGAGACTCTATGTTGCTCTTAATCGATTTCTCCATTCTAGCTATTGTTTTCACAATTGCTACCCTGAATTCCATTTTCGACATCTTGGTTATATCTGTATCCACTTGTAAATCTGTGGCATAAGTCACAGTCTCTGATTCTTTCCTATTTTGGGGGTTCCTCTTCCTAGTCATTCTGTTGAGGGGTGGTTGAGGGAATGTACAACGTCCAAATTATTGACCACAACCCAAGCAAGATGCACCTGTTTTATAGGGAACTTAGAGTTGCCGGGCTCTTGTTATCCCAGCCTGTCTTCTGGGGGAGGGGCTGCCACGCTGTTACTCAGGCAACCCTGTTTGGGCAGAGTTGCCCTGCCCTCTGTGGGGGGGGGATGGGCTCAGTGAAAACCGGTTTTGGGGGGCTTTTGTTCTCTGACAGCTTTCCCTGGTGGCTTTCCCGGTCTCTTCCAAGAGTCAGAGCAGAAGGTATCGTTTCCAACCCTCTGCCTCAGAGCAGAGAGATCGCAGTCTATTCTTCAGTGAGCTCTCCAGGCCACACTATCTCTGTTTCTGTCTATGTGGCTAAAAACTGCAGCGTCCTGTGTCCTGCGCCCCTCAGCAGCGCTCCCAGTCCTTGCTTCCAGGTCGGGGCATGTCTCTGCCCTTTGTGCTTCTAACACCACCAGCTTCCCCCAGTTCACATGCCCAGCCCTGCTGCTCCAGGTTCCAGTCTGGGGGCTGCCCTAATGTCCTTTCCCGGATGCTACCGGTCTGCAAATCTGTGCCCTGTCCCCGGCGCAGGAGGCTATAGCTCACCAGCGGTGCAGGATCCTGACGGCTCAGCTCCCTCCCCCTTCCGTTTATCTTCAGATATGTGCCTGCGGAATCACGGCTCCCCACTTCATACCTTGAAACCAACCGCCTGTGATACTCTGTTTGTAGAGATCCAGATCTTCTTACATCTCAGGTTGATTTCATGGGTGTTCAGAGTGGTCTGGTAGATATCTGGCTCAATTACAGGGACAGTTTGGAATAGGGTCCCCTACTCCTCCACCATCTTTTTCTCTCTCTCAGTCATTATTTCTTTAAATAAGCTTTCTTCCTCTTTCTCCTATTCTGGGACTCTAATAATGTGTAGATTGTTTCTTTTAATGATGTACCATTAATTAGAGAGGTTTTCTTTATCTCGTCATTCTTTTTTTTCTCTTCTGACTGGATCATTTCAAATGATCTGCCACCAACTTTACTGATTTCCTTTGCTTTGTCTAATCTGTTGTTGAAGCTCTCCTTTGATTTCTTCAGTTTGGTCATTGTATTCTTTAGCTCTAAAATTTTTGTGTTTTTTTTTTCCTTGTGGAACTTCTTATTTTGTTCTTATATAATTTCTTGATTTTGTCAAATTACTTACTGTTTTTTCTTGTAGCTATAGAGCTTCTTTAGAACAATTTTTTTGAATTCTTGGTCAGGCAATTTGTATATTTCCATTTCTTTGATGTCAGTTACTACAAGTTTACTGTGTTCCTTTATTGACATCATATTTTCTTGATTTTTTTGTGATTCCTGTGGCCTTGCATAGAGTTACCTCTTCCAGATTTTATGGACTGACTGCAGTAAAGGAAGACCTTCACCTGCAGGTGGGGACATGCTAAAGCATGCTGTAACCCCGCATCTTGTGATGCATGCCACCAAGTGTGGGGGAATGTAGTAGCTCTGGGTCAAAGAAGGCATTATGGATGTTGACTAAGGCCTCTCATGTCCACAACATTGACAACTGGGTGATACGTGATGAAAGTTTTGGGGGGTCTGCAGTGACTGCTGTGGTTGTTGGGGTCCTCAGTGGTGACCCCAGGTTCAGTGGTTAGGACCAGAGAAGGCAGCAGTGGTAACATGCTAGTGGTATGCATATGCTTGGCTGCAGTGCATGTGTAGTGACAAAGGCTCTCTGCAAATACACACATTGTGCTGAGAACCAGGGTCAGCAGCAGGGGCTTGAGCCAACTATAGGCACACTAGCGGATACAGGGGCACTGGCTGTTATCTTATACTCCTGTAGCCACAGTCTTGCCACAGGCATGCACATGGTAGTGGAGACTAATGGCAGCCCTCAGGCCAGAGGAGTGCAGGAGTATAGCTGAAGGTTAGCACAGTAGTGCAGGCCAGTGACTGAAAATAGGATCATATCCAGACCCACAGCCCTTGTGTGGGCCCTGGCTATCATTATGCACTCATGGACATAGCAGCTTGCTATTGGTGCATGCATGACAGTGGAAGCTGGTGATAGAGTCAGGCCACTGGTGAGCAGATGTACAGCTTGTTAATACCTACAGGTGAGCTTAGTGATATAGGCCAGTGACAGGAGTCAGGACTATATCCAGGTCCACAGAGAGCTGTGCAGGCCTTGGCTATCTGAATGTACTTCTTCAGCTGTAGGGGTTCACCCCAGGTGTATGCATGGCAGTGGAGGTTGTGATAGGAGTTAGATTGGCAATGTACAGGTGCACAGCAGCAGGGATATTGTAAAGTCAAGTGGTGCATGCTAGTGACAGGTGTCAGGCCTGGATCTGGGTCAACCAGGAGCTGTGGGGATCTTAGCTGTCCATGTGCATTTGTGCAGCTATAGGGACTTGCCACAAGCATGCACATGGCAGTAAAGGCCAGTGGCTGGAGTCAGGATGCTGTAGGTGCACAGCTGCCAGAGGCAAGCCACAAGTGTGCTCACAGTGATGGAGGTCAGCCATAGGGTCTAGGCTGGTGTCTTGCATGATCACAGTTACAGAGCCAGGGCTGGCTGCTGGTATGTTTCTGGGCTCCAGCAGGAGTAGGGACTGAGCTGGCTGTCATCTGAAAACATGAAAATCTGTGGGACAAAAACTTCAGCAATGAAATCTACAAGGGATGCATGACAGCTGTGCTTGCCGGTTTCTTCAGTGATAAAAGCTGCTGAGCATTCTATTGGTGTCTGTGATGAGGTCCATGGTGATGCAATTTGACGGGTGTACAGCATCTGCAAGAGCTTTTGAGGTCCTCAGTAGTGACGTGTTCTGGGGTCCTCTGCCAAGCAAGCCACTAGGAACCGCAGTCATTCCTGCAGTGTGGCTGATATTGGTAGCCCCTATCCTTCTTCCTTGTTCTTAGCCATCTCCAGATGTCTCAGCTTTGCTGTTCTCTGGGTGGAATGGAACTGAAATGGATCCTTCATGTAGTGCCCCAATAGGCTGAAGAAGCTTGTCACTGCCTGCTTTTCCTTTGTTGGCAAGGGGAACTCTTTTGAGCTAGGACATTCCCTCTTGGCACTGAGCAGTGCTGACCTAGAGGATGGGATGATAAAGACTAAATTAAGCTATTCCCTCTACCCATTTTATGCATTTATTCTCAGGTACTTTATTCCACTGTGTTGCTGAAGCTTCTTAAGTAGACTCCTCAAATCTTCCAGAACTATTTTCATTTGTGGATAGCTGTCCAGTTGTTAATCTTTCTTGGGAAATGGAGGCTGTGGTCTACTCTGCCATCTAGGTGACATCACTCACCCAAAAGTTTTTCATTTCAGTGTAGTCCAACTTAATCTGTAGTTTCTTTTGTCACTTGTTCTTCAGATGTCATCACTAAAACTTTGGGTTAGCCAATTCACAAATATTTACTTCTATGGTTTCTCCTGGAAATTTTATTGCTATAGCTCCTACATTTAGCTGTATAATTTTTGTTGAGTTAATTTTTATAAAAATGGGAGATAAAGGTGGGAGATAATTGTCCACATTTATTTTTGGATGTGAATACCCAACTGTCCCAGCACTATTTCCTGGAAAGACTATTCTTTCCCCTTCAAAATTTATTGTAGCACCCTATTTTAAAATCAACCATAAACGAGGGGCTTATTTCTGAACACTCAATTCTCTTCCATTGATGTCGGTGGTTATTCTTTTTTTTTTAAGATTTTATTTATTGAGAGAAAGAGAGAGAGAGAGAGAGCACAAGCAGAGGGGAGGGGCAGAGGAGAGGGAGAAGCAGGCTCCCCACTGAGCAGGGAGCCCAATGAGGGGCTCTATCCCAGGACTCTGGGGTAATGACCTGAGCTGAAGGCAGATGCTTAACCAACTGAGCCACACAGGTGCCCCTTTAGGTGGTTATTCTTATACAATTACACACTAGTAAGTTTTGAAATCACAAAGTATGAGCCCTCCAATTTTATTCATTTTTTCAAGATTTCTTTTAAAACTCCCTTTGTTCCCTTTCTTTTCCATGAGTTTTTAGATAAGCTTGTCAGTGGCTGTACAAAAGCCAGTTAGGATTTTGAGGCATAGTGTTTTGAATATGTAGGTCAACATGGGGGATTATTGCCACTTAACAATATTAAATCTTTTTCTTTAAAGACTTTATTTATTTATTTGACACAGAGAGAGAGGCAGCGAGAGAGGGAACACAAGCAGGGGGAGTGAGAGAGGGAGAAACAGGCTTCCCGCTGAGCCGGTAGTCTTATGCAGGGCTCGATCCCAGGACTCTGGGATCATGACCTGAGCCGAAGGCAGACGCCCAACAACTGAGCCACCCAGGTTCCCCAAAAATATTAAATCTTGTTGTCAATGAACATCAAATATATTTTCATTTATTTACTTACCTATCAATCTATTTATACTCCTTTTTTTTTTTTTTAAAGATTTTATCTATTTATTTGACAGAGAGAGACAGCGAGAGCAGGAACACAAGCAGGGGGAGTGGGAGAGGGAGAAGCGGGCTTCCTGCCGAGCAGGAAGCCCGATGTGGGACTCGATCCCAGGACCCTGGGACCACGACCTGAGCCGAAGGCAGACGCTTAACGACTGAGCCACCCAGGCGCCCTATACTCCTTTTTTAATTCAATTTTTATTTAAGTTCTAGCTCATTAACACATATGGTAAAATTGGTTTCAGGTGTAGAATTTAGTGATTCATCACTTACATATAACACCCAGTGCTCATCCAAGCACCCTCCTTAATACCTATCACCCATTTAGCCCATCCCCCACCTACCTCCCTCCATCAACTCTCAGTTTTTTCTCTGAAGTTAAGATTCTCTTATGGTTTGCTTCCCTCACTCTTTTTTTCCCATATGTTCATCTGTTTTATTTCTTAAATTCCACATATGAGTGAAATCATATAGTATTTATCTTTCTCTGACTTATTTTGCTTAACATAATACACTCCAGCCCCACCCATGTCATTGTAAATGGCAAGATTTCATTCTTTCTGATGGCTGAATAATATTCTTTTATATATATATATATATATATATATATACACATATATATGGCTAATAATATCCTTATATAGATAGATATAGATATAGATATCTTTATCCATTCATCATCAGTGCGTGGAAATTTGGGCTCTTTCCATAGTTTGGCTATTGTTGATAATGCTGCTATAAACATCAGGGTGCATGTGCCCCTTCAAATCAGTATTTTTGTGTCCTTTTGGTAAATACCTGGTAGTGCAATTTCTGGGTCATAGGATAGTTTTATTTTTAATTTTTTTTTTTTTTTTTTTTTTTAGAGAGAGAGCACACACATGTGAGCAGGGGAGAGGGGCAGAGGGAGAGGGAGATAGAATCCTAAGCAGGCTCCACACCGAGCACAGAGACTGATGCGGAGCTTGATCTCACGACCCAGCGATCATAACCTGAGCCAAAATCAAGAGTCAGATGCTTAACCAACTGAGCCACCCAGGCACCTCTATATTTTTTATTTTAATTCCACTATAATTAATGCACAAACTTAAGGGTGTATATGGTAGATTATCCTGCAATATAAATTAAGTGGAAAGATAGTCATAGTGTACATAGAAAGCTAAAATCACCTGTAAGATTTCACAGATAAAATTGTAACTCAACTGGGTTCTGAAAGCTAGAAACAATTTGGCTTAACAGAGGTTAAATTAGGGACATTTCAGTCAAAAGGATCAATATGAAAACAGGAATGAGCGTGACACATTGATGTAACAATTAAGAAACTGGCTAGTCAAAGCATGATTTCCAGTTGGAAATGAATTTAATTCATTCAGTAAACAGTTAACAAACATCTACTATGGTCCATGTATTCAGTTTAGGCAAAAGAGATACAAAGAGCATAATGACATGGTACTTACCCCTTGAACCTCAAATCTTATGTTGTAACAGTCTTGGTTTCCTCATCTTAAAATGAATGGATTGGACTAGATGTTATTTAAATTAATAGCCAACCTAGATAATGTCTGATTCTGCTTTTAAAAAATCAACGTATTCATGCATATATAACCTATGCAGTATTTATAACTTTGCACTTTAAATTTACATACTGAATTGAAATATTTACTAGGGATAAAATATACATTTGGTACTAGCACAGACGTATATTTTTTTACCTATATATTTTTTTTTAAGTCATTAAGATTGTAAGCTATTTTGCTCTGTAATCATTTAAATCACTGTGCTTTCCCATGACTCCATTACCTGAAGCCAATATTAGACTTAATTGTCTTACTTATTCCTTGGAAAAGTTAGAAAATTGCTTTTATGTCTTCATACTCACCAACAATAAGTATCTATGTAGCTTTACTAGATACTTGGAATTGTGCTAAGGGATGGGGATTCAAAGAGTTATATATAAGCTACAATTCCCACCCATGAGACTTACAGATAAATAAGTAGGTGGTTTATTGGACCATTATTTATAACTTTTTATTTAAAATTTTCATTTCTTTTTTAAACTCATACTAATATTTCAGAAATGTGTTCTGTGTACTATATCAAAATATTAAAGGGGCACCTGGGTGGCTCAGTTGGTTGAATGTCCAACTCTTGGTTTCAGCTCAGGTCATGATCTCAGGGTCAATAGATTGAGCTCCACGTAGGGCTCCACACTCAGTGTGGACTCTGCTTGAGATTCTCTCTCCCTCTGCTCCTCTCCCCATTCTCTCTCTCTCTAAAATGAATAAAATAAAAATAAATAAAATAAAAATAAATAAATATAAAATAAGATAAAATAAATCTTTAAAAAATATTAAAATTCACGCAGTTCAAATTTCCTTTAGAGAGTTTACCATATTTAAAGGAAATGATGATATGGTCCCTAAAAGCATAAATACAGCATATATAAAAATCTCTGCCAAAAGTGCATTTTAAAATAAACCCACAGTAAATGGATCTTTATGGAGGTCATGATAAGTAAGTGTAATATTTACCCTGTTTTCCTGTGGGCAGGATTGTGAGTGATAGTTGATTTCTTCTTAGGTTCTTCTGCCTTTTCAAAAATTTCCATGAAATTTTCCATGATTTCTTTTCAAAAATAAATGAATATTTAAAACCTATTTTTTACTTTTTCTTATTCACCTTCATGTTGCCTACACCACAGTTTAGAGGACCTAAAAATTTCACCCAGTTTTATACTTGGATACTATACAATTGACTCTGGAATCAAATATATTTTTTCATCCTGTTGGTGAGTCATGTAATATCTTTCCCTGAATAAAAATGCAAACATATGTATACATATGTATGTTCATTTTTGAGAAATGAAAATTATGGCAATTACATATTAGGATTGAGCTAGAGATGTTGATAGGAGTTTTATGCATCTTCTTTCTGTGTTTTCTTCTTTTCTAGTGCAAGAATGTGACTAAAATCTGTCATTACATAGTTGCCCTGCCACCTGATCTTATAGGACCAGAAACACAGATTACAGAATTTCTTACCCCTGAAGAGAAGCTATCTAAGGTGCAAGTGGTAAGCAATTTAAAAAAAAAGATTTATCATTAATATTAAGCATTTTAAAAAGATTTATAAAGGTCAATAAAGTCCTCTCTAATTTAACACAGCAATTATTTATGGGGTTTTGATTTCCTTCCAGTGTTTCTCAGTGTATACAGTATATATGATGATGTAATCACATCTTTCTTTTCCATATAGTCATCACATTAATTTTAAGTGACTACCTCATAAACTATTGAATTTATATACTATAACTTAATTATTCAATTATTGTTGGATTATGTAGGTTGCCATCAATTTTCAGGTGTTAAAAGTAAAGCTGATATAATTATCTTTGTAAGTATAATGTTTTTCAACTATTCAAATAAGTTTCTTGAATACATTTCTATGATTCTTTTTTTAGTGAAGTTTTCTTTAAGAAAATGTTACAGGGGATTTTTCATCAGTTACATTCTTATGATTCTGATTATGGTGACAGAATGTACAATTGCTTTAAGATAATTTGTATTATCAAATTATCTACCAGAAGAATTCTACCAATTAAAAACCTGTATTTTCACCAGTATTGGATTTTATCTCTTTTCTTTATCCTACTAGAATTGTAAAATCAAACCTCATTTTTGTTTAAGTATGTGTTTACTTGCTTGGACATTTTTTTCTTAGACACTGTATATATCTCTCCTATTTTCTACATTTCTTTATCATTATTATTAAAATTAATTGTTTTGAATTTGAAAGCAATAACTGCTCATTATCTAAAATGTGGAAAATATAGAAAAGCATTTGAATTGCTTTAACCATTAACAATGTTTGTGTATTTTCCCCCAGTGTTTCTTCTATTCATATTTTACTTATACAATTGTGATACACACATGCACACACACACACACACACACGCATACACTTATGTGTGTGTGTATAAGTAATATATATATAACTTGTATGTATGTATATATATATATAATATAACTTGATCATATGAACATAATTTACTTGTGTGTGTATATATATAAAATATGTGTGTGTATATATATATCATATGTATATAATATAACTTCTGTGTGTATATATATAATGTAACTTGATCATATGAATATAATTTACTTGTTATCTTCTTCATTGCTGGAATTCAAATTATTTTAAGTTTTTTGCTATGTTACTATTATATATACTGCTTTGATATACATAAAAGAAAATTGTGAATCATCACACAAAACCTTTTTTCAGTCTTAGTTGCTTAGGCAGTTGATTTCTTCTTAGGTTCTTCTGCCCTTTCAAAAATTTGTCCAATGGTTATGAATATTTTTAGTTTCTTAATATATATTGAAAAAAATGCTTTTATAAAGGATTTTACCAGTTTACACTTTTATCAGCCGCATGCATGCATAATCATTTCATTGTGCTTTTACTGTTTAAATAAATAGAATTATGTAGGTGACAAATAGTCATTAACTATAATCCTGGTCACAATTGTTTCTCTTACAATTAATGAGGTTACGTGTTTTTCATTATATTTATTAGTCATTTTTATTTCCTTTTAGCTGAATTGACTGTCCATAACCTTTCTCCATTTAACCACTGGGTCTTAGTGTTAACTTATCTGCATTTTATATTGCTTATATGTATATGTTAACAAATTTATTGTAAAGATTTTTATAATGCATTAAGGTAAGGAATTTTTAAGTTCAGAAATAAGAAGCCTGAAAAAAAAATAAGAAGCCTGAAGATTAATTTCCGGTGAAGTCAGCTAGCATATTTTATGTGCATAATTTTAGCCCGATCACAAATGATTGCATCTGTCTTAGTATTTATGTGAGTTGCTAGTACTTTCAAAAAGTAAGGTAGTTATGACTTATATCTCCTTTTTAAACAAAAGGAAAAATAAACTTTAGACTTGCTCCAACAGAAAAAAAATAATTTAGCATGAAATTTTTAAAGCTATAATTTGAAGTAATCTTTCAAATGTCATGCTTATATTTGCAGGATCATTTAAATTTATTGCTAAGTCTTACTTTATTGTTATCTTTGTAAACATAACAAAATTATTATTACAGTTGCGTGGAAAACTTAGCATGATAATTTAAAGAGAAGGGATAGAGATTTTTTAAGATTTATTTATTTATTTTAGAGAGAGAACATGAGTGGGAGGGGCAGAGGGAGAGGGAGAATCTCAAGCAGACTCTGTTGAGTACGGAGCCAGAGCAGGGGCTTCATCTCATGACCCTGAGATCACGACCTGAACTGAAACCAAGAGTCTGACACTCAACCAACTCTGCCACCCCAGTGCCCCAAGATAGAGATTTTTAATACAGAATTATTTGGGTTGAAATAGTCAGTTAATGACCTGAAAAAATTGATAGACCTTCAAAATAGAAACTGTTATCTTTATTGTGCAATTGTATCAATGATGTAATTAAACTAAACTGCATGCAAAAATTATGACATTTTATGTTGATAGTGAAGTACACAAAGTAATGATTTAAAATACTGAATAATAATTTGGCTCTCAGTTGTAGAGATGGGTAGAATTTTAACCTTGATTTGCAAAATATACAAATCCAACATGTTAGGAAATAAACTTCATTAATGATGAAGCAAATAAATTCAAACAATAGTATAAATTAGCATAAGGATTAAATAGCTTTCTTGAAATCTCTGCTTTACCACTAATAACCTAGATGTAAATTTAAACAAGTCATATTTCCTCTCTAAACCTGTTCTTGTATGTAAAATGCAGGACTTGGGTGAATGACAGCTGAGATCACTTATAATTCTGTGAATCTAATATTGTTTCATAGGCCTACAATTTTATTTCCTCCTGTTGCGCTCTCTCAAAGAAATCATTAACTAGTTCATATATTCTGCCTAGGGATTAATTCCTAATGGAAATGGATTGAGTATTATTGATTTTCATCAAAATGTTTGTTCTGTAGCTATAGATTCAGATATATTGGGGGTAGGGGGAGAGTGTTATGAGTTTGAAGGATATCAAATCAAATTCATCCAACTGACTACTGGTGAAGCATGCTTAACAGGGGAGGCCAGGTTTTGAAGAGCCTGAACCTTATACAGTTTGAGAGTCACTGTTTAAAATATATATGTGTATATATATTTATATTTATATTTGTATATATTTATATATTTTATATATATACATATATATGCAAATTGAAATTTGGAATGAGAAAAATCACAACAAATATAAATTTGAAAAATTTGAAAGTATTACAAACAAAATACTTTTCAGGGCCTTGGAAGGGGCTTAGCAAGTGAGAGACCCTAAAACTTAAGCTTCATTGGCTTCATGGTAAATCTGTCTCTGAGATTAGGCATGTTTTTCCCTTTGCGTACTTTTCTTTGGTTCTACTCCTTATCTTTAACAGTTCCTGTCACTCCATGGACACAAGTAATGTGAAAGAAGAAAACAACATTGGAGGTCAAACAGTAAATACGATATAGATATGATTTTTGTGTGAGCAAAGAATGTGCCACGCCAATATGCTTCCCTCTATGTCAGCTGCTTCAATTATTCTTGCTATGTTGTATTAAACACTGGCCACAAAGTTACAACCTCTTTGGGATGGGTGAAAAGCTTATGAGATGCTTTCATTTAAATGGCAAAAGAGCCTAATCACAAATGTGGTTCAATACCAACCACAATTAGAATAAGTAATAAGTTTCTCACCTGGGACCATTATTTCATGTCCAGGGAGTATACTGGCACATTGGCATCATCTCTACCAAAAACTTGTCATACTCATCTTTCATCTAAGATGCCTGTTCCTTGTGCTTTTCGTGTACTTGGTGTGTGGATAATTATGATCATTGATTCGATCAAGGATTGTAAAGACCCAAATGTTTTCATTATCATAGCCATTGAAGTCTTGTACAATCTGAGATTTGTACTGTATGTTATGGCTTTCAATCAGTTTCCTCTGTTTTTGGCAGTCCCCTAAAATGTCTTTACAACATTGCAATGCTGTGAGTAGTCAATGATACCATAGTCGATTTTGAGATCTATCATGTTTCAGGAAATTTTTACATCTGTGCCAACTCCTGGTTATTAGCATCAGCAATCCAAAATAAAAATTAAAGACAAAATTTAATTGTGCCCTTGGAATATAATATAGCATTCTAGTTAATAGATGTTGGTATAAAACAATGCGCCTTGTTGAGGAAACTGACTAGCAGTAGAAGAAAGCTGCCCAGAATGATTAGATGGCAGGAAAAATCACCTTTATGCTCTACAAAGGGATAAACCTAAGAAGTAGCTATTTATCTTAGTTAATGGAAAGTTTAGCATATTTTTTAACATTTAAAAACCCAATAGGCTACTTTATGGGCTTTCTGTTGTAAAGTAAATCAATAGTGGAATCATTTCCAAGTGTAAGAAAAGTTAGAACAGAATTACAAAATACATATTTGTATGTTGAAATATTGCATGACCACAAGGTATTTTCATTATAAAGATGGGTCATCTAAAAAGAGTGTTTTGTGTTTCCAAAATATGTTATACAGTATATTCTGAAAATCTATGGTTTAGCTCAAAAAAAAAGTGGCTTTGTCCTACCCTCCAAAACAAAGTTTCAGATTCTATCTATTCCCATGTGAAAATTGCAAATAATGAACTATGTTACAAAATTGTCCAGAGTAAATAGTTCATCTCTGCTCAGTAGGAGAAGCCTAAAACTATTTGGCTGACATCTTACTTTCACTCAAGTGACGGGACCCAGAAGATAAAACCAGGAACCCATAATCAGACTCTAGGCTTGCTGTGTGTTCTTCATGGACCATTCTGCAGTAACCCTTTGACCAATGACCTTAATAGGCTTCCAGAAGTAGCAAGTCTGGATAAGATAGCTGTGCTAATTTATCCTCATCAGGAAGCTTTACAAGAGCTCGGTTGTTTTTTTTATTATGTTCAGTTAGCCAACATATAGTAGTACATCATTAGTTTTTGATGTTTTTGATGTAGTGTTCAATGATTCATTAGTCACGTATAACACCCAGATTTAAAGAAGGAAGTATAAATTTAAAACTCACAGAGTACCTGTCTGTCTTTTTGTTTCCCTTCTTTCTCCCATTCTATCTCACTTCTTTACCACGGTCCTCTCTCTCAATTGCTCTAAGTGTGATATGGTAGGTTACTTGCCTACTCAGAGCCTTCCTCCATGAATATTTCCCACAGTGCTGTGGGAATGTGGCATGTTCTATAAATGAAAATTTAATTTTTTTTTAAATTTTTTTAAGATTTTGTTTCTTTGTCAGAGAGTGTGCACAAGCAGGCGGGCAGGCAGAGTGAGAAGCAGGCTCCCCACTGAGAAAGGAGCCTGATATGGGACTCGATCCCAGGACCCTGGGATCATGACCCAGGCCGAAGGCAGATGCTTAACCAACTGAGACACCCAGGTGTCCTGAAAATTTAAAGAATTTTTATAATTCTAAAAATAAAGATGGATTTTCATATATTTTGTTCTTTTGAATAAAAAAAAGATGATATCAGGGGAACCTCTCTGGCTCAGTTTGAAGAGCTTGCATCTCTTGATCTTGGGGTCCTGAGTTCAAGTTTCACATTGGGTGTAGAGATTACTTAGATAAATAAAACTTTAAAAAAAGATGATTTCAAATTTAGTATGTTTTGTTCAGTTTTTAAAAAATCTGCACGTGCATAAGTACTCAATATTTATATCACCTCATAGTTTACTTTCACATCTATCATTTCTTTTGAAATGCATACCATCATTTCATTTGGTCCTCAAAATGAGTCTATGATAAACAGGACAGAAAATATTTTCATATTCATTTTTTAAATTAACAAATTGAGACCCAGATGCATTATACCACTCTCTACCCCTGCTGTCACTGCTATCTATCAAGTTCAGTTGGATTGTCAGTATTACTTGTCTATTTAATCATCTGTGATTGGCTGTCTTTTCTCAAAAGCTAATCCAAAATTTTACCACTTCCAAAGGGAGTTGGTCCCCTATCCAGCCACTTTTCAATCTCAGCTTATGGCCTCATACCCACTTCAGCAAAAATATTGAGCCAATCAGTTACGAATACCTCCAGTAATTGTGGACTTGGTATTTTGTGTCAATCTTCCAGCTGAAAAAACCTGAAAAGTTTGACAAATTTTTAAAAATCTCTAAAGGCAATAGAGAGCTAAGAATCATTTTTAAAAAATGAGGCCAAAATCTGGGAGAAGATTGAAACCAAAAAGCAATGCAAGAAAAAAGAAAATGGAATGCTAGTTTCAAAAAGTGAACTGAAAATACTGAAAGAAAGTAACTGCCAACTTAGAATTCAATTCCTCAAAAAAATATCCTTCAAAACTGAAAGTGAAATTAAGACTTTTTGGACAAACAACTGAGAATTTGTAACCAGTACACTCAACTAAAGGTTGTTCTTCAGCAGAAGAAAAATGTTTCCAGATGGAAGCTCAAGGATGCAGAAAGGAATGAAGAGCAACAAAAATGGTAAATATGTATGTAAATATAAATGACTGGATCAATGATAATAATAGAAATAATAATAATGTGTAGCAATAATAATAATGTGATGTTTAAAATACATAGAATTTAGGGATGCATGGGTGGCTCAGTTGGTTAAGCGTCTCCCTTCAGCTCAGGTCATGATCCCAGGGTCCTGGGACCCAGTTCCACATTTAGCTCCTTGCTCAGCGGGGAACCTGATTCTCCCTCTGAGTGCTGCTCCCCCTGCTTGTGCTCGCTCTCTCTCTGACAAATAAATAAAATGTTTAAAAATAAATAAAATATATAGAATTTAAATTCATTAAAACAGTAACAAATAAGGAAGAAGGAGGTAAATAGAGATAAAGTACTCTAAGGTCTTAGCACTATCCTAGAAGTGAAAAAGTACTTTGATAAACTAGGTATGTTTATGGTAATCACTAAAAGAATAATAAAATAATGTATAACTATCAAGCAATAGAAGGGAAAATAGAAAATAATAATCTGAAAGAAAGCAAGAAAGGAAAACCAAAGGGAAGAAAAAAAAAGTAGGCAGAAAAAGTGGAAATTAAGTAGTAATGTGGTGGATTTAATCCCAAATATATCGGTAATAGTATTCAATGTAAACAAAATAAATGCCTCAATTAAGATAAAACAGATGTTACACTAGGCAGAAAAATCACAACTATAGGCTGCTTACAAAACACATGTCTAAAATATAAAAATATAGAATGTTTAAATGTAAAATGATGAAAAAAATATGCCATGCAAACAATCACCAAAAGAAACTTTGAATATTAGATTAAGTAGACTTTAAGGAAAAAATCATTATTGGAAATAAAGATGGATATTTTACAAGATAAAAGTTTACTTTCATTAAAAAGGTAGAACAGTTTTAAATTTGTATGCAATTAATTATAACATAGCTTCAAAATAAATAAAGCATAAGGTATGAACCTTTTTTGCTTCTTGCATTCCAACCTTCCAAATGACTGTTATCTACACTGGCAATCTTTTTTTTAATTTTTATTGTTATGTTAATCACCATACATTACATCATTAGTTTTTGATGTAGTGTTCCACGATTCATTGTTTGTGTATAACCTCCAGTGCTCCATGCAGAACGTGCCCTCTTTAATACCCATCACCAGGCTAACCCATCCTCCCAACCCCCTCCCCTCTAGAACTCTGTTTGTTTTTCAGAGTCCATCGTCTCTCATGGTTCATCTCCCCCTCCAATTTCCCCCCTTTCATTCTTCTCTTCCTGCTATCTTCTTCTTTTTTTTTTTAAACGTATATTGTATTATTTGTTTAGGAGGTACAGATCTGTGATTCAACAGTCTTACACAATTCACAGAGCTCACCATAGCACATACCCTCCCCAATGTCTATCACCCAGCCACCCCATCCCTCCCACCCCCACCACTCCAGCAAACCTCAGTTTGTTTCCTGAGATTAAGAATTCCTCACATCAGTGAGGTCATATGATACATGTCTCTCTCTGACTGACTTATTTCACTCAGCATAACACCCTCCAGTTCCAACCACATCATTGCAAATGGCAAGATCTCATTCCTTTTGATGGCTGCATAATATTCCATTGTATATATATACCACTTCTTCTTTATCCATTCATCTGTCGATGGACATCCTGGCTCTTTCCACAGTTTGGCTAATGTGGACATTCCTCCTATAAACATCGGGGTGCAAGTACCCCTTCGGATCCCTACATTTGTATCTTTGGGGTAAATACCCAGTAGTGCAATTGCTGGGTCGTAGGGTAGCTCTATTTTCAACTTTTTGAGGAACCTCCATACTGTTTTCCAGAGTGGCTGCACCAGCTTGCATTCCCACCAACAATGTAGGAGGGTTCCCCTTTCTCCGCATCCCCACCAACGTCTGTCATTTCCTGACTTGTTAATTTTAGCTATTCTGACTGGTGTGAGGTGATTATCTCATTGAGGTTTTGATTTGGATTTCCCTGATGCCGAGCGATGTTGAGCACTTTTTCATGTCTCTGTTGGCCATTTGGATGTCTTTGGAAAAATGTCTGTTCATGTCTTCTGCCTACTTCTTGATTGGATCATTTGTTCTTTGGGTGTTGAGTTTAAGAAGTTCTTTATAGATTTTGGATACTAGCCCTTTATCTGATATGTCACTTGCAAATATCTTCTCCCATTCTGTTGGTTGTCTTTTGGTTTTGTTGACTGTTTCTTTTGCAGTGCAAAAGCTTTTTATCTTGATGAAGTCCCAATAGTTCAGTTTTGCCCTTGCTTCCCTTGCCTTTGGCGATGTTTCTAGGAAGAAGTTGCTGCGGCTAAGGTCGAAGAGGTTGCTGCCTGTGTTCTCCTTTAGGATTTTGATGGACTCCTGTCTCACATTGAGGTCTTTCAACCATTTGGAGTCTATTTTTGTGTGTGGTGTAAGGAAATGGTCCAGTTTCATTCTTCTGCATGTGGCTGTCCAATTTCCCCAACACCATTTGTTGAAGAAACTGTCTTTTTTCCATTGGACATTCTTTCCTGCTTTGTCAAAGATTAGTTGACCATAGGGCACCTGGGTGGCTCAGATGGTTAAGCGTCTGCCTTCAGCTCAGGTCATGATCCCAGGGTCCTGGGATCGAGTCCTGCATCGGGCTCCCTGCTCCTTGGGAGCCTGCTTCTCCCTCTACCTCTCTCTCTCATGAATAAATAAAAAATTTTTAAAAAATTATTTGACCAAAGAGTTGAGGGTCCATTTCTGGGCTCTCTATTGTGTTCCATTGATCTATGTGTCTGTTTTTGTGCCAGTATCATACTGTCTTGATGATGACAGCTTTGTAATAGAGCTGGAAGTCCGGAATTGTGATGCCGCCAGCTTTGCTTTTCTTTTTCAACATTCCTCTGGCTATTTGGGGTCTTCTCTGGTTCCATACAAATTTTAGGATTATTTGTTCCATTTCTTTGAAAAAAGTGGATGGTATTTTGATGGGGATTGCATTGAATGTGTAGATTGCTCTAGGTAGCATTGAAATCTTCATAATATTTGTTCTTGCAATCCATGAGCATGGAACGTTTTTCCATTTGTTTGTGTCATCCTCAATTTCTTTCATGGGTATTTTATAGTTTTCTGAGTACAGATCCTTTGCCTCTTTGGTTAGATTTATTCCTAGGTACCTTATGGTTTGGGGTGCAATTGTAAATGGGAACGGCTCCTTAATTTCTCTTTCTTCTGTCTTTTTGTTGGTGTATAGGAACGCCACTGATTTCTGTGCATTGACTTTATATCCTGCCACTTTACTGAATTCCTGTATAAGTTCTAGCAGTTTTGGGGTGGAGTCTTTTGGGTTTTCCACATAAAGTATCATATCATCTGCAAAGAGTGAGAGTTTGACTTCTTCTTTGCCAGTTTGGATGCCTTTTATTTCTTTTTGTTGTCTGATTGCTGTGGCTAGGACCTCTAATACTATGGTGAATAGCAGTGGTGATGGTGGACATCCTTGTCCCGTTCTTGACCTTAGGGGGAAAGCTCTCAGTTTTTCCCCATTGAGAATGATATTCGCTGTGGGTTTTCTCTCTTTCTTCTTCTTCTGGGATCCCAATTATTGTAATGTTTTTCGTCTTATGGTATTGCTTATCTCTTGAATTCTGCCCTCGTGATCCAGTAGTTGTTTATCTCTCTTTTTCTCAGCTTCTTTATTTTCCATCATTTGGTCTTCTATATCACTAATTCTCTCTTCTGCCTCATTTATCCTAGCAGTTAGCACCCCCATTTTTGATTGCACCTCATTAATAGCCTTTTTGATTTTGACTTGGTTAGATTTTAGTTCTTTTATTTCTCCAGAAAGGGTTTCTTAATAACTTCCATGCTTTTCTCAAGCCCAGCTAGTATCTTTAAAATCATCATTCTGAATTCTAGTTTCTGACATCATACTAATGTCCATATTGAGTAGGTCCCTGGCAGTCGGTACTGCCTCTTGTTCTTTTTGTTGAGGTGATTTTTTCCAGCTTGTCATTTGTCCAGAGGTGAATAGATGAATGAGACAACAAAATGCTAACAGGGTAACAACGTCCCCAGAAAAATATACTCTAAACAAATCAGAAAAGACTTGAAACCGGGGAAAAAGAAATGGAAAGAAAGAAAAAAGAAAAAGAAAAAGATAAAAACAAACAAAAATAGAACAAAACAAAAAAAAACAGGATATGATCAAATATGATCAGGATGGTGCATAGATCTGTGCCACACACTAGATTTTGGGTGTATTTTGGTCTGTTAGAAGAAAGTGCCTCCCAAAATTTTAAAGAAAGAAAAACTTATATATGTACAAAAATAAGGGTTAATACAATGAAGGGATGGAATATGACTGTAAAGATGAAAATTATAAAAAATTTTATAAACGGAACTGATAAGATAAGTTGTTTGAAAAAAGAAAAAAGAGGATTAAAAACAAAGAAAAAAAAGGGAGAGAATGTGATCAGGCAGGAGACTAGAACAAAGACATACACTAGAGATTTAGGGTATATTTTGATCTGTTAGAAGAAACTGTATCTCAAAATTTTAAAGAGAGAACAACTTATATATATATATATATATATATACCAAAAATAAGGGTAACTACTATGAAGGGATAGAATATGACTCTAAAAATGAAAAATAAAAATGTTTTTTAAAAAAGGGATTGATAAGATGTTGGTTGAAAAAGGGAAAAAGAAAAATTCAAAAAAAAAAAGAGAGAGTTAAAAAAAAATTAACTTTGAAAGACTAAAGAATCATGGTAAAAAAGCCATGAATTCTATGTGCAGTATTCCCCTAGCGCTGGAGTTCTGCCATTCTCATTGATCGGTAAACTTGGTCTTGGCTGGCTGTTCTTGCTTGTCTTCTGGGGGAGGGGCCTGTTGCCGTGGTTCCCAAATGTCTTTGCCGGAGGCGGAATTGCCCTGCCCTTGCCGGTCCCGGGTAAGTAATCAGCTCCGGTTGCTCTCCGGAGCTTTTGTTCCCTGAAACCTTTCCATACAGCTTGGAGGATGAGAGTGAAAATGGCAGCCTCCCAATCTCCGCCCCGGAGGAGCCAAGAACTCGGGGCCCCACTCCTCAGTGTGCCCCCAGAGAAAAGCAGTCAATCACTCCCGTCTCCCCGGTCTCCGGTCGCACTCCGTGCTCACCCGGCCTGTGACCAAGCGTTTCTATCTCTGGCACCCGACCCCGTGTGGAGTCTCCAAACCCAGCAGATCCCTGCGGTGCGCTCCCGTGCCACTCCTCCCAAGGGAGGAAGGTGAGTCTCCCTGGATCTGCCGCTTGTTGGGTCCCTGCTGGAGGAGCAGGGGCCTGACTAGGCTGCGGATCACGGTTTATGGCAACCCCGAGTTGAGAGCCTGCGCCTCCGCTCCGTCTCTGCAGCCGGCTTCCCCGCTCCGATACCTGGGAGCTCTGCCACACTCAGGCACCCCCAGTCTTTCTGTGACCCCGAGGGTCCTGAGACCAGACTGCGAGGGTTCCACCCCTCACTTAGCCACTGGAGTGACGTCCCTCAGCGGAGCCGACTTCTAAAATTTCCGATTTTGTGCCCTGCTGCTCTATCACTTGCCAGTAGTGGCCGACGGAGGCCCCCTCCCCCGCCTTCTATCCTCCCAAATATCGCCTCGGATTCACTTCTCCTCACGTCCTACCTTCCAGAAAGTGGTCGCTTTTCTGTTCAGAGAGTTGTTGCTCTTCTTTTCTTCTATCTCCTGTTGAGTTCGTAGGTGTTCAGAATGGTTTGATCCCTATCCAGCTGAATTCCTGGGACCAGATGAAATCCAGGTCTCCTACTCCTCCACCATCTTGCTCCGCCCTCTACACTGGCAATCTTATTTCCTCCTTCCAGTCACGGAGAAGAACATGTTTCTCCTCATTTCTAAGAATGATCCCCTTATCTTCTCATGTCCTCCAGCACCTTGTTTCTATTCCTTTTCACTTACCTTAACTTTCCATCTGCTCCTTCCACTCAATCTAAAGTCACACTCAAATCTCACCCACATCCCCAAATAAAATAGTTCTTGATTCTGTGTCTTCCATTAACTATTTTGTTGCCTTTCTCCTTCACTGCTAAGCCAGGATTCCTAAAAGGACAGTCTATGTTATGAATCCTTTACATCCCATCCAATACTCAGCATGTAGAAACCAAACTTCTGCCCTCAATACTGTACTGAAACTTCAGTCCTCAACTTACTTTATTTATCTGCAACATTTCACATAGTTGGTCACTGCTTCTTTGAAACTCTTTCTTCCATTCGCTATTGTGGCATCATACTCTCTGGATTCTTCTCTCAATTATCTGGTTGTTTTTCTCAGTGTCCTTGATTGGATTAAGTTTCTTATTCCATAAATGTTGCTATTCTCCCATACTTTGTAATGATGTTTTTTTTTTTTCCAGCTCCCTCTGCTTCAGTGTTTCTCAAGTTATGATTATTTGACTACATACATCAGAAGTACTTAGAGGTTCTTGTTAAAAATGCAGATTCCTGAACTGAACCCCCATAACTTCTGAATCAGAATCTGTAGGGTTGGGGCTTGGAAATGTGAATTTTTTAACAAACTCTCAGTAATTCTGTTGCAGGCCAGTGTTTGAGAAGCATTGTCTGTCCCTTTACCTAAGGAAACTCTTATAATTTCCAATCTATACTTCTACCTAGACTTCTCCACAAGTCAAAACTCAGCTATGATTAAATCTTTCTGTCTAGAGAGAGAAGGCAGAAAGGTGATTTGGCTAAAACCTATAAAGTTCTAAAATAGATAAATAATATGAAATTTAATTATTCAAACTGCAAAGAGTACTGCACCTAAGAGTCATGAAACTTACATTGTATTCTTGGTTCTATTAATTACTGGCTTTGTGATCTTTGTCAATTAACTAAACCCCACACAACTTCAAATTCTCATTTGTAAAAATAAAGGGGTTATAATAGATAAATTTTAAACCATGTAACATTGAACAAGTTACTTAACTGCTCCTAGTTTCCTCAAAAGTATAATGGAGTTAATGATACCCAATAAGATATTTGTGAGGATAAATTGAAATACATTTAACACATATGAAGTGCTCAATAAAAATGGGAGAGGGGCGCCTGGGTGGCTCAGTCGTTAAGCATCTGCCTTCGGCTCAGGTCATGATTCCAGGTCCTGGGATCGAGCCCCGCATCGGGCTCCCTGCTCCGCGGGAAGCCTGCTTCTCCCTCTCCCACTCCCCCTGCTTGTGTTCCCTCTCTCGCTGTGTCTCTCTCTCTGTCAAATAAATAAATAAAAATCTTAAAAAAAAAAAAATGAGAGATAGGACTATTATTTTTTAAAAAGATCTTTTTATTTATTTTAGAGAAATAGCAGGAGCAGGAGGGGCAGAGGCTGAGAGGGCAGAGGGAGAGAGCATCTCAAGCAGACTCTGTGCTGAGTGTGGAGCCCAAAACAGGGCTCCATCTCATGACCCCAAGATCACAACCTGAGCCAAAACCAAGAATCAGATACTTAACTGACTGTGCCACCCAGGCACCCAGAGATAGCACTATTATTATAAAAAGAATCTTAGTAAATATTCTAATACTTCATTTTTTAAGTTTTTATTTAAATTCCAGTTAGTTAACATACAGTGTAATATTACTTTCAGGTGTACAACATAGTGACTCAACATTTCCATACAGCACCCAGTGCTCATCACAAGTGCCCTCTTTAATCCCCATCACCTATTTAACCCATCCTCCAACCCACCTCCCCTCTGGTAACCATCAGTTTGTTCTCTATAGCTAAGAGTCTGTTTCTTGGTTTCCCTCTCTCTTTTTCCCCCTTTGCCCATTTGTTTTGTTTCTTAAATTCCACATATGGGTGAAATCATATGGTGCTAGTCTTTCTCTGACTGACTGATTCAGCTTAGCATAATATGCTCTAGCTCCATCCATTTCATTGCAAATGGCAAGATTTAATTATTTTTATGGCTGAGTAATATTCTGTTGTGTATAGATATACCGCATCTTTATCCATTCATCAGTTGATGGACACTTGGGATGTTTCCATAATTTGGCTATTGTAGATAATGCTGCTATAAACATCAGAGTGCATGTATCCCTTTGAATTAGTATTTTTGTATACTTTGGGTAAATGCCAAGTAGTGCAATTGCTGGATGGTAGGGTAGTTCTATTTTTAACTTTTTGAAGAAACTTTGTACTATTTTCCAGAGTGGCTGCACCAGTTTGCATTCCCATCAACAATGCAAAAGTGTTCTCCACATCCTTGCCAATACCTGTTGTTTCTTGTGTTGTTGATTTTAGACATTCTGACAGGTGTGAGGTGATATCACATTGTAGTTTTGATTTGCTTTTCCTTGATAATGAGTGATGTTGAGCATCTTTTCGTGTGTCTGTTGGCCATCTTAATACTTCATTTCTTAATAGGGTTTTGTTTATAGTGCTTTCCAAAAAAATATTTATCTTTTTACTTTCCTATCAAAAAGTAGAAAAATAAATAAAATGAAACATGCTAATTTTCAAAAGTGATTTTTAAATGTGCAAATATTCTAGAAGAATAATTGTTCTAAAGAACAATGTACTTGTGTGATTTGATTGCCTTTGAAATAGAAATTTGCTGCAAAATCTACAAATATTTAGATTTGATAAACAAGCATTATAAGCTTGCACAGAAGTTAAAAAAAATTGTGAGATGGACTTAGAAATATTTTGCCTCAAATTAGTGTACTCCAGAGAAAGTCTAGAACAACTTTTTTATTCATTGACTGCTTCATCGATTTATTCAGTAATCTGTCTTGAGTATTTACTATATGCCAGACAATCTGCTTATAATGGGAATGTACCCATTTCCCAAGGAATTCACAGTCTAATAAAGGACTATAAAGTAAAATAATTGTTATTTTAACCTGGAAAAACATCAGCATTTAATTTCTTAATCATGAGGTCATTCTAAATGAATTTCTCATGGATCTCTTTTGGTTGTTAAGAACCGTAGCAGTCAATGAAAGTATTATTTGGAGGGTACATGACCCAAGTGAGTACCCAATAATTCATCTCTAAAGCGGGCATTTAGTAGTAGTTTATAGAAGACAACATTTTATGTGGTTATGATAATTTATCTGACATGATATGATAGTGCGGTAGCTCCACTGTTTGTCCAGCATTATTAAATATTTACCAACAACAACCAATAAATTTCAGTAAATCTTAATAATGAAATTATGTTTCTATACCCTAAGATAATGTTTTCACAAATGTTTCTAGTTCTAAATAGGAACACTTAAGTAGTTGATTCTAAAACAGTTATTTTTGTCTGATCATTTTATTTTAAATAAAATCAACAGATGTCTTAATAATCCTGAGCCATTTTAAACTGGGGTTTGTGAGCAGGAATTGTCTTTCTGGTGCAAGAGAGAAATCTGGTTTTACACAGTATGGACAATAGTAAACTAGGAGAAATCATACTGTTGTCTCAGAACTAATAGTAAATACTTCTACTGATTTTATTTGGGTGACTTACGAATCTCCACTAGACATTAGAAAAACAAACAAAACGGGCACCTGGGTGGTGCAGTCGGTTAAGCATCTGACTCTTGGTTTTGGCTCAGGTTATGATCTCAGGGTTGTGAGACTGAGTCCCGCATTAGGCTCTGTGCTCAGCACTGAGTCTGCTGGAGATTCTCTCTCTCTCTCTCTCTCCCTCTGCCCCTCCCACTCATGTGTGCTCCCTCTCTCTCTCTCAAATAAATAAATCTTTTTTTAAAAAAAGAAAAACAAACAAAACATACACGTGGGTAAATGCAATTTCTTCATAAACCTAAAACAAAGTTTGAGAGGTATTTTTTTCATTTTTTTTCTTTTTCTGCATGTGGAAATTAAATAGAATCTTTTTTTAATAACATCCACTGCTAATTTTTTTCACTAAAACCTACTTTTTCCCTAAGGTTTTAGGTCAGATGAAAATGGGGGAAAACATGAGTAACTCATGCTTTCAAGAAGTTTAAAAAAAAAAGTTTTTTACAAATTGTATAAAGGCCAGTCACTTCAGATGGAAAGTAAATTAACTTTCATTTCAATTTGAATCATATACTAGTTTTATAACCTTATATAAATTCCCAACACACTCTTGTTCTGGAGCCTGTGATGCCAACCAACATTCATTTTCTTAAAACTATTTTCTCTTCAAATTTACCAACATGTTAAGTATTCTTATAATTTTGAGGCAACCTGCACATGTTATTTTTCAGCTATCAAAGGCTTTGAACAAATAGAAGTGTTACGTATAATAATATGGAGGATGCTAATGGACTGGGCCAGGTTTTATAGGGAATTATCAGAGACAATACATCACAAAGTTCATGGTTGGCAGCATAGTTTATGTTTAAATTATCTTGGGCTACACTTTTGATGAGTATACTTAAAATTTCCAAAGGAAATGTTTGTTAGTGCAAGGATCGTAATTTAAGTACTTGTTAGTGTTTACTGACAATACTAGTGATTCCAAAGATAATGATATTATAAATGGTTTCTTATAATACCATTCAAAATAGAAAATTTGGAAATAAGTCTTTTGCTGCCATTTTCCAAGAACATGCTTATAATGTCAAAGATAAACAAAGCCAGACACTTGCAAAATATGGTAAAGACAGATTTTATTCAGTAATACCTATTGAAGTAGGGGAGAGACCTCAATGTAATCTGTGCTCAACTCAGCCAAAAGGAAGTTTTTTTAAATGCTGAGGGTTTGCTAAAGGCAAGGCACTGAATGGCATTAAGTAGGGATTGGTCCATGTGACTAAGACATCTGGGTTTGCTAATTGGCATTTATCTAGAAGAGAAACAAATTTCTCATATATTTATGAAGGAGGTAGTGATACAAGTTGGAGTAAGGCACCCACCAAAGTTAGGCCCTTTCCCTCCCACAGCAGGTAGAAGTAAAAGCTATCTCCTTAAATATTTGCATTTCAAGAAGATGGCTCCCAGGTCCTTGAGAAAAGAGTTCTGTGTGATAGAAGATTTGCAGCTCAAAGGACAAAGGAAAGATTTATATTTTGCAAGCTTTTTATTTTTTTTATTTTTATTTTTTTTTAAAGATTTAATTTATTTGACAGAGAGAGACACAGCGCGAGAGGGAACACAAGCAGGGGGAGTGGGAGGGAGAAGCAGGCTTCCCGCGGAGCAGGGAGCCCGATGTGGGGCTCGATCCCAGGACCCCGGGATCATGACCCGAGCCGAAGGCAGACGCTTAACGACTGAGCCACCCAGGCGCCCTATTTTGCAAGCTTTTTAAAGAAATTGTTCTAACATGGGGTTCAGGGGCCTACCAGCCTGTCACCAGCTGAAACAAACCATAAATTCTCCTGGAAATGTTAAGCTTTTTCAAGCAGGCATTTTAAAGGAGGCTAGGGTCATCCTAGGGACATGGCTTTAAGCTATTAGAAGACCTGCTAGAGTTTGTTCAAGTCTCTTAGTGTTGGGGTTGGATGGAGTTGTTTTGTGCCGAGAGTTTTTTGCTATTTTCAATGGTAATTTTCGATTTGACATTTAAGGTGCTACAATTGAGAGCTCTACTGACAGAATATTTCTATTTTTATTAAGTAGCACTCACTTATGCAATATATATAAGAAATTTACTATTAAGTTAAAACTTAAAATGTCTTGTTAGGCAACTTCCAATACACAGATTAATTTTCCTGTAGAGATCCACAATCAATGGGGTTTACATACACCTTTTACATTATTGATTAATAGAACATGAAGTTGGAGGGTAACAATAAAGATCTAAACTTGTTCATGTGGCACAAAATAACTATTTTGGTAGAGTTTGGGTCTAAACTGGTTTAGATTTGTTGTTTTTGTATTATTTAGGACCATAACTCAATCATAATATTTCAGGATATATCTTTTGGAATTTAAATGTTTGTGTGGTCTTGACCTAGAAAAAATGATAAGTGATGGTAAAGCAAGAAAATGGATCCAGGGACTTTGATTCTCCAAACAAAAAACTGCATTTCAGATCTTTATAAATCCTCTTTTTAAATCAAAAGTCATCTTACCTAGGTCCTATTCACAGGTTATATAATAATGAGTACTAAATCTTTGGCTAAATATTTGTATTTTATAAAAGGTTTTGGATATCTTGTGTTATTATAAAGAAGCAGCTATATATGTTTTGGGATTTTATTATTTGAATTAGCCAAAGGGAAAGAATTTGGCAATCTATAAAACAACTACATCACATCACACAAGCATTAGATTACCTTGCTTAGATTCAGAAAAGAGAATGTATGAGAAAAGAGTAATGTGAAAACAATGAAAGCTTTCAATCCTGTCTATATATCCAATAGCAGATTAGATAGGGTTTGAAAAATCTGGCAAATCACTTAGTGAGCCCATGTGACTCTCTGGACAACCTATTTTTAAATATTATTATAATCTTTAAGGTTGACCAGTGTCCTAAATGGGAAAACTCAGTTCTCAAATTTCAAGTTCAATAACCTACATGTATATTATTCAACAACTTTAGAATATTTTACAACTCTTATGAGAGAGTTATGGGTGTTTGAATTTTATTCTTTACTACTATTTAACCTCAGAATCTAACTAAATTGCTTAAATTGTCATTCATTCTGACAATGGTTTTCTAAAGAAAGAACAAATTTGTGTTTTTCTTTGGAATCAAACAAGAAGAAAGGCATATTAGAGTATTATTTTGCATTTTAAATCTGAATACCCATTGGAGATTATCTTTAGGTCACTTTTGACACTCTGGCTGTACTAGGTGTGATTGCACTAATATCAAATAAATAAAGGAAGTAAATAAAACACTATTTCTGTTTATATGACTTAGATTTTTGTCACACAAAGGCTGTTTCTACTTGGTACAAAACACAGATCTAGCATTTATTTGTTTAATTTGACAGAAAGGATTAGACCTAACTCAAAGTGAAGTTGGAGGTCATGGGAAGCTCTTAATTTATTAATATAGAAAATACAATTAGATAAGCAGCAGTCATAGAATGGGAGTAGAATGCAATAAAAAGCACATAATATTTTTACTGTTTTAAATATTAACTAATCCCCTTCTATATAATGATAAAATTATGCTTATTATATATAACAGTCATTTCTCTGTTAAATGCTCTTTTTCTACCTCTACCACCAATTTATTTCAATTATTTGCCAGCATAACTCGTAAAATAAATATTCTGATTTTGTCTGTTACACATATAGGATATTACTGATTTTCCTTAGTGAAAGACACAATAATGAAAATCCTTACCAAAAGCAATATGTCTTGAATATTTCATAGTTAATTGGAATATCTTGGAATCTGTAACAGCACCATAGTCAGCCAATTAGCTAAAGTTGTCCTATCTTGTTAGCCTCTTGGACCTATATGATATTAAGCATCCATGAAATAAACAGTTATCATATGTATTTGGTTTGGATACACCAAAAATGTGAAATTAGTTTTCAAATGTACCTATTTACCCTATTTTTACCTACAGGAATCATTCTAATAAGTTTTGCATATAAGGCGAATATTTAATATGATGTGATATTTTTTACATTAAGTTCCACTACAGTTTTAAAGACTGAATCCTACAAAATATTTAATTGAAATGAATCTTGCTAGTAACTCGAAGAAGCAGTTTGAGTCAATACATAATCTGTTGCATTTAATTGCATTCATAACCCCTGGAAGACGTTAGCCAAAAGGATTGCCAATCCACCTGACCTAGTACACTTATTTTAAGTCACATATATTATAATCTACTACATAATTAACTTCTATCATATTGGAAGTTTTAATTGACTCTCTGGTATTTAAATATTTAAATAGGCCCACTCCAATAATTAGTTGAATTTCCCAGTTGGAAGAATCATTTCAAGATGCTTTTGTGTATGCTTTGGTTCAATAAAATCCAATAATTGTTTTTGTTTTTAATAAGAAAATTGTTCTTTTTAAGTAGAATTTAGCATGTGTGTAGAACCTTATTCTCATCAATTATTCAAAGATATTGATTAATAAAATATCTTAACTAAATTGTAGATTTATTGAGAGTAAAACTCAAATGTGTTATTGAATCAAATTACTAAACTCATAGTAGATTCTCAATAAATCCTACTGCATCTAATATCTGGAAGAGTCTATATATAGCCCTTAAAAGCTAATCCACTTATAATATGAATGAGAATTGTGTGGTTCAGAAAGGTGAAGTACCTTATGACATATAATTAGTTTAAGAGCAGATGTTTGCTCCTCGGGGCACCTGGGTGGCTCAGTTGGTTAAGCAACTGCCTTCGGCTCAGGTCATGATCCTGGAGTCCCAAGATCGAGTCCCACATCAGGCTCCCTGCTCGGCAGGGAGTCTGCTTCTCCCTCTGACCCTCCTCCCTCTCATGCTCTCTGTCTCTCATTCTCTCTCTCTCAAATAAATAAATAAAATATTAAAATAAAATAAAATAAAGCTAAATCAGTCAATTTATCAAAAGAAATTATGTTCTTAAAAAAAAAAAAAAAAAAAAAAAGAACAGATGTTTGCTCCTCATTAATAAGAGAAATTTTAACGGTAACAACAAAATCACTTTCTGAAGCTTTATCTGGGAGTGGATTCTAGTAGGTAAGAAGAATTCATCAGTATAAAAATAAAATCACAGTACAGACTTTATCCAATGTGTAAATCCTAACTAGAGGATTATCCCCTCCCCAAAATGTTTACTTTTACTTATAAAAGTACATTTCCTGAATTGCTGCCAGTTTGTATCCTCAACTGTAGCAATATTTATTTTGACAGCATATCACTTTTTGCTGTCTGCCACTTGTGTTTTTCCAAGCAATTACGGTATAATTAATATCTTATTTGTGCCCCTGTAGTGAAATTTTCCTTAGTTTACAGTGGAAGTACCAATGATCTAGTATAGATTAAGAGGGCATATGACCCATCTGCTTTGCCCCTAATGAATCAGTATCCCAGATGCCCTCTGATTCCTTTCTCTTCCAATTTCTCAATTCCTGGGACATTACAAGTCTTTTTTTTTTTTTTTTTTTTTTTTCAAGCTGCCACTCAGGAAAGAGAAAATTGGGCATGGCAGAAGTGGGAAATAGGGGTCCACCTCTGTGTGAGCAGGAAATTTTAACTTTTGGTGTAAAGAGGGATATTGACTCCTATCAGTAGATACAAAGGTCAGTAATCAACACTTCCATATAATGCCATACAGATGATGATCCACAGACAGCTGTTTTCACCAGGGTACTTCTTTTCAATTATGCAAATAGATTATATTTACTACACACCTATTTGTGCCCAAGCAAGTGGAGCCTTGGATAACAAAGCAGCTATTTGTAATGCATTTCCAGAAGATCCTTCAATAATATAACTTCTCTGATTCCTCTGGAAAATTAAAGCTTTAGAAATTCCAGGCATTCACAAGAGGCAGTTAGTTCCATATTTGAGTCCCTTTCTTTTCTGAATACAGTGTTTATTGCAAAAGCTCCACTGGACAAAAGAAGTATGTGTGTGTGTGTGTGTAATGAAAATCATAACAAAAACAATAAAGAAAATGACATTAAGTTTTAGTTTTTTCCCACAGAAACTACTTTTTTAGAACCTTTTCTGATTAATATATTTACTTATAAATAGGCTTGATTTCTCCCTCCTTGCCCCTGCCAGGAAAATGTCCATGTCCTGGACTTTCATAGAAAGCACTTTTCAAGTATTATTTCTGGTTTAACTGGTGATGTCTTCTGGTGATTACAGTGTCTATGACCCAACATGACTGTAAAGGGACAGCACTATTCTTCTGTATTCACTTATCTATTTATCCATCATTAACTGAGTACCTACAATATGTAAGCAACTGTTCTGCATGAAGCAGTAAAGAGTAGCTGACATCCTCCCTAAAACATTTATAAAGGAGTCCACATTCTAATAATTTATAATGTTTATTCATAGTAAGGATGCATTTCTTCTTTCTTTCTCTTTATCTCCCTTGTTGTTGCTTGAGATAAACTTTCCTACTTCAAGGGAAAGCCCAAAAGTGAATGACAAGTGTATCCCTGCTTAAAATAAGTACTGTTTATCAATATTTCCTCTAAACTCATGAAGTTCATTCTCTAGTTACTTACAAATAACATTAAGATTTTTCTTTTCAAAGTCAGCAACATTTATAACAGTACTTAATGTTGAGTAAATTGCATTTCTACATTTTCATTTTCATATTCAGAGAGTATAATTCACAAGATGTATTATTAAGACATGACTTAGATGTCAGTGTTAATTCACATCAATATGTGCTATTATTATCCCTATTTTATAGATGAGAAACTTGATACACAGACATTGAATAACTTGCTCAAGGTTATACAGCAAAAAATAGCTGAGTGGGGTTTAGATGTCAGTGGTATGGTTCTGGGTTCCTTACTCTTTTTTTAAAAATTTTGTTTTATTGTTTTTTATTGTTATGTTCAATTAGCCAGCATATAGTACATCATTAGTTTTTGATGTAGTGTTCAACGATTCATTAGTTGCATATAACACCCAGTGCTCATCACCACACGTGCCCTCCCTAATACCCATCTCCCGGTTATCCCATCCCTCACTCCCTTCCCTTCTGTAACCCTCAGTTTGGTTTCCGGAGTCCAAAGTCTCTCATGGGAAGAAATCAGAGAGGGAGACAAACCATGAGAGACTCTGGGTTCCTTATTCTTAACTACTACACTGTATCACTTCTCTGAAAAGACCTTGCTCTTGCTTTGATTCCTGTAACACCACATTATTACCTTTTTTTATACTTATCACATCCTGTCTTTTGTGTAGTATTTATTCCCTGTCAAACCATGTACTACATTTAATTTAGAAAATGTAATAACTCAAGTTTTCATCTCTGTAATATTTTTTGCTATGTGACCTTGAGTGAGTTGCTTACTCTCTCTGTGTCTTAATGTTCTTATCTGCAAAATGAAAAAACTAAGGTTGTCATGTCCAGTATCTCTCAGCTCTTAAATTTTGTATGGATCTGACATTCACACATATTAACTTTTGACACTTTCTGTGGGCCCATGAGACAGTGTCCTGTTCCAAATTTCATTTGAAGATTTTTTTTTAAGTTTCTATTATTAAAAGCTCTTATAATATTCCTGAATCTTATGGTGTATTTCTTTTATATTAGTGCATTTTTAGTTCTTTGACTTTATTATTTAGTTCAACAAATGTTTATGGAGCTCTTACTATGTGCTAGAATAAAGAGCAAAAATAAATAGAACATGGCTTCTGCCCTTGAGATGCTGGCAATCTAATTAGTGGTTGATATGTGAAAACTTGGCTAGTGCCTACTCTTTAAAAATGGCTTGTTGGGGCACCTGGGTGGCTCAGTCGTTAAGCGTCTGCCTTCGGCTCGAGTCGTGATCTCAGGGTCCTGGGATCGAGCCCCACATCGGGCTCCCTGCTCGGCAGGAAGCCTGCTTCTCCCTCTCCCACTCCCCCTAATTGTGTTCCTGCTTTCGCTCTCTCTCTGTCAAATAAATAAAATCTTTAAAAAAAAAAAAAAAGTTCCTTCTCTACCCTCCCCTTCGTGTTAAAAAAAAAAAAAAAAAGGCTTGTTCTTTTGAAATGTTTTCTGTCTCTTCATTTATGATAAATACTATTGAATACAAATTAATTTCCAAAGTGTCTCTTTTAAATATGTTTTTGATAGGGGTGCCTGGGTGGCTCAGTTGGTTAAGCATCCATCTCTTGATTTCTGGCTCAGGTCATGATCTCAGGGTCATGGGACTGAGCCCCACATCGATCTCTGCACTCAGCGGAGATTCTGCTTGAAATTCTCTCTTTCCCTTTCCCTCTCACACTCTCTCTCTAAAATAAATAAATATTTTAAAATAAATAAATGTGGTTTTGATAACTGATTACACATGTCTATAAAGATTCAGAAACTAGCCTTGTAACAAGCTACTAAGAAAAAAATTCCTTAATTCTGTTGACTGTTTTGTTAATACAGTATATTTATTAATTAACATAATAGATTTAAAGGAAAGAAGGAAAAAACATTTCTTTAAAATGCGTACACATTTTTAAAAAAGAAAACTTCATCAGCTAACCAAATGAAAACCATACATCTTTTTTTAATTATGTTCAGTTAGCCAGCATATAGTACATCATTAATTTTTGATGTAGTGTTCAACGATTCATTAGTTGCATATAACACCCAGTGCACATCACAACACTTATGCCCTCCTTAATAACCATACATCTTTTAAGTACTAATTTGTATTCTTGAATCTGTGCTGCTAATATAAAGGAAAAAACATGTCTATTTTTGTGGTTATAAATCTATTATATATGTAATATAGTATATAGTATGAATATATAATAACTAATATACTATAATATGCAACTATATTATAAAATATATGATTAATGTACAATTAATGTATAATATATTATATTATATGTAATATTGCATGTTATATAATACATATTATACAATAGGTATTGTATATATTGTATATATTATATATGTGTTATGTATTGTGTTTGTGTGTATATATATATATTTATATATGGTCACTAAACAGGATTTAAAGTGCTTTATTTCTAGCCTGAATATTATTTTATTTCTGTCTCAACTAAAATTAGACTTCATAGTTTATTTTCAAATGATTTATTGATTGGTTGTGTTTACCACCACATTTTTTAAATTATATGAAGTAAAAAGTGAAAGGTTCTTCCCCAGGGGTAGTCACTATTAACCATTTAATACAGATCCTTTCTGACTTTTTTCCAATTCATACACAGACCTGACATTTAATTTCAATCCATATTATTTATTTCTACAAGGAGTAAATTAGAAAAAAGAATGAAAGAGAATGACCCTTTTGTACTGAGCTAAAATAAGATAAAATGTAGCCCACTCTAACATTAAAAGGTGTCACTTTTTCCCAATGTATGTATACATATTTCTCTAATTGTCCACCAATAATTTTTATGGCCTAGTTTGTCACAATCATTAAGGCCTTTCCTAAAGAATGACTATTCTTCACAATTTGTAAATTTATTTATTATGTAATATTTTTATATGCTGAGGACAAGTACTGATAAGTGTTAGTTTGTGGTGTCTATAGACACCAGAGTGTGTGCAAAATAGTGTGTACAAAACACTTTATTGCTGCTTAGATAGTAAAATTAGTTGACCACATAATGTAATACTGAGCAACTATTGCTCTCTAAGTTTGGCCTTATTTTCAAGTGAAGTAGGTTTTCAAACCAGTGTCTTGTCCACAATTAAGCATGTATTCATTTACATAAATAGTACACTCTCCCTATGTTAAATCCTTCTTTTGAAATGTTCTTAGAACATAACACTATGATAAATATATCAGATCACATTTCGTGACATGAAAGAAATCACAGCTGTGATAGAATTAGCATCAACAAAGGCTAAGGGAAACTGGAAGTTAATATTGGAGATGGTAAATAGAAAAAGTAATCAGAAGACAACTGAGACAAACATTATCTGTTTTATAATGTCATCATTGACTAGTTTTAGAGCTGTTAATTCTGATATGAACTAATCTACTCAGACTGTGTCCAGGTTAATTGTTTTCGTATAACCTGAGATGCGAATATCTTAAACTCAGTTTTGAAGTATTAATAAAATAATCTGATCTATCTCTATACCCTCTAGTTGATTTTTCACACACAAAATGTCCCATTTTTGGCAAATCTTCTTTCCATTTATATCCACTTTTTGAAGTTTACTAATTTTGAATTTTTTTCCAGGAATAGAAGGGAATTTAAAATGATCCTATGTATATATACATAGTATATTTCTCCAAATGTCCCTATTAAGTGAGGCAACAGCCATAGCAGAGTTAATATTTATAAAGCACTAAAAACAGCCTGGCATATAGTAAGCACTGCATAAGGATTGTTAAATAAATACATTCATATCTTTTTAATATAAATTTAGACTTATATATTTATTAGGCTGTTTTGGTAATTAAAGGTCTGGGCTCCAGCACCAGACTACCTGAGTTCAAATCCTAGCTCCAGTGCGATTCCTCATTAGTATAGTGGTGAGTATCCCCGCCTGTCAAATCCTAGCTCCATTACTTACAAGCTGTGTGACTTTGGCCAAGTTAATATAATTATCTAGGCCTTAGTTTCCTCATCTGTTAAATATGCATAGGAATAGTACCTAATTCATAAGGTGGTTGTGAGAATTAAAGAAGTTAACATAGAATAATGCCAGACATATAAAAAAAAACCACTCAATGAATGTTAACTGTTTATGTAATCATGATTGTTTATGTGCACAGTTTATAATCTGATGCCTTATCATAAAAATATTAAAAAGCTAACTAAGATGCCTGAGCCTTTTATAAACAGCTATGGTTTCCTTTTTACAGCACATTAGGCTCAATGTTTAATGGGCTTTTCACTTTTGCTTTTAGCCAATTGCCACTGAACCTGAAGCAATGAGTTTCTCAATAGAACATGGACCTGACTGTGTGCCTCCAACTCAACATCTATCAATGGTGAGTGGGTTGAATTCTCCATTAGAGAGCATTGAGAAGCTAACTATTAGAGGAATAATACATAAACTTCACCACTTAAGTAATATCCTACATGTACTTGAATTTAGGATCCTAGATAGAATTTGTTTCATTACAATATTTGGACTCAAATAAAATCATTCCACCATGAGCTCTAGTTAAGATTCCCTTTCAGTAATCTTACAAGAACAATTCAAGATTTAGTCATTCATTTAATAATTTATTGAACAGATGGCCTGTTATTTATAGCTATCTGAGTTCTTTACTTCCTTTCTAAGTAAATGTAGGCTAATATTTGACATTTGACTCTGTTGATTCTTCCTTGAAACTTAATGTAACAATTATTTTTTTTTCTGGAATCATTTTTTTAACTTCTCTGATTCTCTGTTGTTTTTACTAATTCCTATTCTTAGCATGATATACACAGCCCTTAAAAATATGATCCCAACCAAATTTCCAGCCTCATCTCCTGGAACTCCGCATCCTAGAGTCTCCTAGCCATACTACTCCACTCCTGCATCAGCAAATACTCCACATGCTGTCACTCTTTATGCCTTTTGTTCATATTTTTCTCAGTGCTCAGATTTCCTGCCCCTTTCTTCTCTGCCTGAGCCCTTATTACTCATTCTTCAGCATTCAGTTCAAATCTCACTTCTCTTGTGATATTTTACCTGACACCCTCAGGTAGAATTAATCAGGTTATTTTTGTGTGTGATCATGTGGTAATTTGTAAATAATACTGTCAAAAAACTCGTCACGCTGTATTCTAGTCAGTCTGTACCATATTTTCTTATTGTTTTTTGCAATCACAGCAAATACCGCTGTACCTTGAATATAGTAGAATTTTAATGTTTCTTGAATAAATGAATATATGATTAAATGTATGTAGGTATGAATGGATGAATGGACAAGGTCCAAGAATAAGATCAGGCCAGAAAATCATAAACAAGAGTGAGTAAACCAAAGATAGTATTTCATCCTGTAGATTCAGAGAATATGAAAACATAAGTCCAAAAAAATCCTGATAAACACAGTGGGTTCTGGTATTTTTATTCAGCCATATCCATCCCTCTGCCCAAGGAAAGGAGACCTCAGAATCCAGTCCTAATGAGGATGGGGTTATTTACTCTTCCAGGACACAAATGTACAGGGACTACATCTTAGAATGTTCCTGGCCCCTCTGACAAGACTGTAAAGTAATTAGATTATTCCAGCCTCTACCTCACATTCACAAAGTGAGTTTCTCACATTGACATACTTATTTACTTACCTGAATCTTGTTATTTAATCAATTTGGAAACATGATTATTAAATAATATATAAGTACAAGAAAAATTAAATTATTTAGTTACCTTAATAGGAGCAATTTCAGATAATATCCAGAAATTCCTCACATATATTCCCATAAAATATGAACTGAAATATAACATATTAGGAAATAACAAATCATTCTGTCTAATCAGCTCAATCTTCAATTAAGAATCACATAAACACATATTGGCAATTTTCTCATCATGTAATTTATAGCATCTATTTCTAAGATAACAAGATACACAGTTGATTATAGTTACACAGAAACCACATATTATCAGTGTTATAACAAAACATTTGAAAGGTAGAAATAAATCCTAAGTTCTTCTTAGGAAATGGGGGCTATGCAGTGCCAAGTAGCCAACTTTAAAGGGAAAATGCGGATAAGGCATTCCTAATTGGCTTATTAATCTTTAAAAGCTAAGTGATCAAGACCAAAAGTGGTGCTAATTAACATCTAATTCAAAAAGTATTATCATCAGTCATTTTTGTTTTTCACCAAGTCCTGTGTGTTCCACACTTAGAGGTGCTTTTTGCTTGGAAGCTTTTAACTGTATGTATGTAAATGAGTATGAAAGGTAAAGCCCATGCACATGTAATGATGACGCCTCAGTTATTTGTCTTTACAGTCTCTTCACAGGAGATGTAAACCTAAGGGTATATGAAGAGAAATAATTGATCTAATCACTAAATTTATCACTAGAACAATGAAACACATTTTTACTTTTTAGAAATACTGGAAGTCTGTTCCATGTACTTTTTGAGTGCAGTTACATAGACTGTCATCTGTTGCCAAAGAAGCACTCAATGAAATGTAGGTCTAAGTAATAATAATGGCAGTCATTTATGGAGTGTTTACTATATACTGGACACTGTGATAATCACTTTGTAAGTGATGATTTGTTTAATCTCTATACCAACCTAATGAATTATACATATTTTTTTTTTATTTGAGTATAGTTGGTACACAATGTTGTATTAGTTTAAGGTGTACAGCATAGTAATTCAACTTGTCTATATGTTATGCTATGCTTACCACAAGTGTAGCTACCATCTGTTACCATACATCACTATTATAATATTCCCTATGCTGTGCCTTTTATTCAATTATTATTTCTCCATTTTACAGATGAAGAAACTGAACCACATAGAATTAATATAACATATCCCAAATTACATAACTATTAAATGACAGGCAATCTGACTACAGAGCTCACGCTTTTATTCAATATGCTATATTATTTCTATCTTGCCTAACATTTGCCTATGGAATTGCTATAATTAGCTCACTCCAAAACAAAGTTCCATTTGGTTTCCCCACTCTTCTGCCAGAAAAGCTTATGGGGATTGACGTATCTTAAATTAAGGCAAGTTTGTGGGATTATTGGCAATGTTAGAGTTAGCTAGGTTTCTGAATGGCCAAAGTACAGTGCCAAATATTAAATACCTCCTTTTTTTAAATTTTATTTTATTTTATTATATTATGTTAGTCACCATACATCATTAGTTTTGATGTAGTGATCCACGATTCATTGTTTTCATATAACACTCAGTGCTCCATGCAGTCGATGCCCTCCTTAATACCCATCAGCGGGCTAACCCATCCCCCTACCCCACTCCCCTCTAAAACCCTCAGTTTGTTTCTTGGAGTCCATAGTTTCTCATGGTTCGTCTCCCCCTCTGTTCCCCCCCCTTCATTTTTCCCTTCCTTCTCCTAATGTCCTCCATGCTATTTCTTATGTTCCACAAATAAGTGAAACCATATGATAATTGACTTTCTCTGCTTGACTTATTTCACTTAGCGTAATCTCCTCCAGTCCCTTCCATGTTCATGTAAAAGTTGGGTATTCATCCTTTCTGATGGCTGAGTAATATTCCATTGTATATATGGACCACATCTTCTTTATCCATTCATCTGTTGAAGGGCATCTCGGCTCTTTCCAGAGTTTGGCTATTGTGGACATTCCTGCTATGAACATTGGGATGCATATGGCCCTTCTTTTCATTATATCTGTGTCTTTAGGGTAAATACCCAAGAGTGCAATTGCTGGGTCATAGGGTAGCTCTATTTTTAATTTTTTGAGGAACCTCCACAATGTTTTTTCCAAAGTGGCTGTACCAACTTGCATTCCCACCAACAGTGTAAGAGGGTTCCCCTTTCTCCACAACCTCTCGAACATTGGTTGTTTCTTGCCTTGTCAATTTTTGCCATTCTAACTGGTGTAAAGTGTTTCCCTTAAGATCAGGAACACGTCAAGAATGCCCACTCTCACCACTATTGTTCAACATAGTACTAGAAGTCCTGGCAACAGCAATAAGACAACAAAAAGAAATAAAAGGTATTCAAATTGGCAAAGAAGAAGTCAAACTCTCTCTTTTCGCAGATGACATACCTAAATGTTAACATAGACTAGTTCGTTGATCTATAGAAAACATTTTCAAATGTCATTCAGAGATATTATAGCTATGGCTTGGGGATTTGTCAGCAAATTGATTACTAGAAAGAACAAAAATAGTAGAGATATAATTCTTCTGTTATTTCCTTAACTTTGTTTTAATCTATTATTCATCCACTCATTCACCCAATATCTATGTATGGAGCCTCCTCCTTAGTTTTGAGTATTATTCGAAGGCACTGACTTAAAAAAATGAGAGTAAAAATTATGAGTTTTTCCTTCCTAGTAATTTACATTATAGATAGAAATCAAAACTTGAATTCAAGGGTTATAATAAGATAACTTTAGGGTCCAGGAAAGTATCTTAAATAATTGAAGCAGGCTAGATATATAAAAATTGGAAGTGAGGGTGCCTGGGTGGCTCAGTTGGTTAAGCAACTGCCGTCGGCTCAGGTCATGATCCTGGAGTCCCGGGATCGAGTCCCACGTCCGGCTCCCTGCTCAGCAGGGAGTCTGCTTCTCCCTCTGACCCTCCCCTTCTCATGCTCTCTGTCTCATTCTTTCTCTCTCAAATAAATAAATAAAATGTTTAAAAAAAATTGGAAGTGATTTGGAAAGATGTGGACCAGGAAGCATGGGCTTGAGTAGCTGGATTCAAATTCAAGTGTGTTTTAAAAGATTGTGCCAGCCAGGCATAACAAGTTTTAGAATCGGGTTAGACTCACCAGCTACTAATATAAGGCAATAGATGATTGTCCAAAACTAAAAAAAATTAAGTATTGTAGAAATTCAAAAGAAATAAAACTGTTAATCCAAAAATTTTTCATAGAGTAAGATTTAATCTGGATTTAGAAGATTTCCATGGAGAAAATGAGGTAAGACCCTATAGGCAAGGGGAAGACTATTCATCTTGTCCCTTCCCTTAATCTCTGACACTTTCTTTTAAACTTGTCTTCTTGGTAATTTACAAAAAATAGTATGCTCAGTGCAAGTTAAAAGCAAATATTTGTTGTTATCTATAATATTCAAAACAACTTTTACTCTGCCTCCCAAAATTATATCCAGTTGCTGTCAAGAATTGTTTCCATTGAATAACTGAATTTGCAAGGGGGTATAAACATAGTTGGCCAAATTTAAAAACTAACATTTAAACAGCTTAAGGTAAACCAGTGAAACTATCTATTCATGGTGTATTTTTCTTGAATAAGTATCTGTATGCAATAATAATATCATAAGGAAATACACTGTAAATTTCATTATTGAGATATTTTTATAAAAATGTTTATGCTTTTCAGGGCACCTGGGCTGCTCAGTCGGTTAAGCATCTGCCTTCAGCTCAGGTCATGATCCCAGGGTCCTGTGATCAAGACTCATATGGGGCTCCCTGCTCAGTGGGAGTCTACTTCTCCCTCTAACCCTTCCCCTTGCTCGTGATCTCTCTCTCTCTCACTCTTTCTCTCTCTCTCAAATATTTTTTAAAAATGTTTATGCTTTTCTCTTTCAAGCCCCTCTAGCTCTAAGTTGAAGTTGAATTCACACTTTCGCAAAAAAATAATTTCATTGAGATAATTTGGTATGAAGTCTCAAATGAAGATATTTTGTTTTATTATTTTTTAAGTTTTTATTTAAATTATATTTAGTTAACATACAATGTAATATTAGTTTCAGGTGTAACATATAGTGGGAGTTGAGTTTTATAAGTTCTTTATATAATTTGGATACTAACCCATTATCAGATATGTCGTTTGCAAATATCTTCTTCCATTCCAAAGGTTGCCATTTAGTTCATTGAATATTTCCTTCACTCTGCAGAAGTTTATTTATTTATTTATTTATTTATTTATTTATTTATTTATTTATTTTGAGGAAGTCCCAATAGTTTATTTTGGCTTTTGTTTCCCTTGCCTCAGGAGACATATCTAGAAAGAAGTTGCTGTGGCTGAATGTCAAGCAGGATACTGCCTGTGTTCTCCTCCAGGATTTTTATGGTTTCAAGTCTCACATTTAGGTCTTTAATCCATTTTGAATTTACTAAAGTCTTTGTTCCACATACTTTTTTTAATATTTATTTATTTGAGAGAGAAAGAGCATGAGCAGGGGAGAGGGGCCATGGGAGAAGGAGAAGCAGACTCCCCACTGAGCAGGGAGCCCAATGGGGGGTTTGACCCCAGGACCCTGGGATCACGACCTGAGCCAAAGGCAGAGGCTTAACTGACTGAGCCACCCAGGCGTCCCAGTTTCACATACTTTTTGAGTGTAGTTACATGGACTGTCATCTGTTACCAAAGAAGCACTAAATGAAATGTAAGTCTAAGCAATAATATTAGCCAAGTCTAAGTAATAATATTAGCTTTCATCTATGGAGTGTTTACTATGTACTGGACACTATGATAATCACTTTAAAGTGATGATTTGTTTAATCTTTGTGCCAACCTAATGAATTATATATTATTATTTTAATTTGAATTTACTTTTGTGTATGGTATAAGAAAGTGGTCCAGTTTCGTTCTTCTGCGCGTTGCTGTCCAGTTTTCCTGGCACCATTTATAGAAGAGACTTTTTACCATTGGTTACTCTTTCCTGCTATGCTAGAGATTAATTGGCTGTATAGTTGTGGGTTCATTTCTAGGTTTTCTATTCTGCTCCAATGATCTATGAGTCTATTTTGTGCCAGTACCCTACTGTTTTGATCACTACAGTTTTGTAATATAATTTGAAGTCTGGAATTATAATGCCTCCAGCTTTGCTTTTCTTTTTCAAGGTTGTTTTGTCTATTCAGGGTCTTTTGTGGTTCTATACAAATTTTAGGATTGTTCTAGCTCTGTGAAAAGTACTGGTGGTATTTTGATAGGGATTTCATTAAATGTATAGATTGCTTTGGGTAATATAGACGTTTTAACAATATTTGTTCTTCCAATACATGAGCATGGAATATCTTTCCACTTCTTTGTGTCATCTTCAATTTCTTTCATCAGTGTTTTATAGTTTTCAGAGTACAGGTCTTTTACCTATTTGGTTAGGTTTATTCCTAGCTATCTTACGGTATTTGGTGCAATTATAAATGGGATTGATTCCTTGATTTCTCTTTCTGCTTCTTCATTATTAGTGTATAGAAATGCAAAAGATTTCTGTATGTTAACTTTGTATCCTGTGACATTACTGAATTCATTTATCAGTTCTAAGAGGTTTTTGGTGGAGTCTTTCAGGTTTTCTATACAGAGTATCATGTCATCTGCAAATAGTGAAAGTTTTACTTCTTCCTTGCTAATTTAATTGCCTTTCATTTTTCTTTGTTGTCCGATTGCTGTGGCTAGGACTTCCAATACAATATTAAGTAACAGTGGTGAGAGTAGACAACCCTGCCTTGTTCCTGACTGTAGAGGAAAAGCTGTCAGTTTTATCCCATTGTGGATGATATTAGCTGTGAGTTTTCCATATATGGCATTTATTATGTTGAGGTGTGTTACCTCTATCCTTACTTTGTTGAGGGTTTTTATCATGAATAGATGTTGTACTTTGTCAAATGCTTTTTCTGCATCTATTGAAATGATCATATGGCTCTTATCCTTTCTTTTATTAATATGGTGTATCACATTGATTGATTTGTGATGTTGAACCACCCTGGCAACCTAGGACTAAATCACACTTGATTGTGGTGAATGATTTTTTAATGTATTGTTGGATTTGTTTTGCTAGCATTTTATTGAGATTGTTTGCATCCATGTTCATCAGGTATATTGAACTGTAATTCTCTTTTTTAGTGGAGTCTATCTGGTTTTGTATCAGGGTAATGGTGGCCTGATAGAATGAGTTTGGAAGTTTTCCTTCCTTTTTCTATTTTTTGGACTAGTTTGAGAATAGATCTTAACTCTTCTTTAAATGTTTGGTAGATTCCCCTGGAAACCCATCTGGCCCCGGACTTTTGTTTGTTGGGACAGTTTTGATTACTGACTCAATTTCTTTGCTGGTTATCAGTCTGTTCAAGTTTTCTATATCTTCCTGTTTCAGTTTTGGTAATTTATATGTTTCTAGGAATTTATCCATTTCTTTCAAGTTGTGTGACTGGTTGTCATATACTTTTTCATAATATTCTCTTATAATTTTATTTCTGTGGTATTGGTTGTTATTTCTCCTCTCTCATTTGTGATTTTATTTTTTTAAACATTTATACGATATATTTTTTTATTTTTCTGACCAAAGTGTAATGATTTTTAAAGCTCCTTAAACAAATAACTGAAAAAAAGTATTCAAGAAAATAAAACACAAATGGGAAATTAACCATTAGATATTTTTACTTCATACCAACCCTACACTTAGTCTAGAAAACAAACAAAAACACTTTGAATGAAGTGTTACTAAAACGCTAACCAAATCATTGACCATAAACCTCATACATGCATTTCAAGGTTCCACTGCTAGGAATTCTGTTAAGATCAGTTTAATCACTAGGAACACTACATAATAGAGGACAGGAACACAGGTCATTAGATGCGATCCTTGCCCTTTACCCTCAGATTTATGTCAGAATAAAGCTGACAATTCTGCCAAGCTCTGAACCCCCAGTGACCCCCATCCCAATCCCTGGAAGCAAAGAAGATGCCCTGTCACACAACTCTGTGTAAGTTGTAATAAAACAAAGCCTAAGTTTTCTTATCTTTCTATAGGAAATGGTCAGTTATTTGATAAATACTAAAACACTTCTAGGAATTCATTTTATGAGTTCATTTACCAAACACATTTTGCAAGAACCGACTACACAATAAGTTCCTTTGGAATTTGGTCCACAAATTCACTTAACAGGTTGGAAATTTAAAACCTGCAAGAAAACAAGGAAGTGGGGAATCCCTAATCCTAACATGTTGTAATTATTAAAGGGATATACAGACATACTAAAAAGTTTTGCTCACAGAAGGCACAAACTATAGAAGGGATATGCTTTTGGAGTAAAAACAAAGAACTAAGCTAATATCCTTCTTTGTTTTGTGAGCACTATAGCTAAGATGAAGTTAGACCCGAATTCACTGTCTACTCCTATAACCAAAAAAATCTAAGATAAAAAATTTAATTTGTCTTACTACATACTTTCCAGCCATTAACTGAGATGTAATTATGAAAGATTAAAATTGCCTTAAAAAGGGGTTGTAATAACAGCTATCAAAACAATATTCAAGCATGATTTTGAGGATGCTTTCAGGTTTAGAGTTAGCCTTCTTTGTCAAAAATCTTCACAACTTCATCAAAAACTTCATCAACAGACTTAGAAGCATCTATTTTCTTGACTTTCCCCATTTCTTCATGTAAGTCAATAATTGGCTTTGTTGACTGAAGATAGGTCTGAATTCTCTTCTCCAAGCTCTCTCTGTTGTCATCACTTCTACCACTACTCTTTCTCCTCTCAAGGCATCGTTCAATACAGATCTCACTATTACAGTCAAAAAACAGAACGAAAGACACATCTGCCTTCCCATCCATGGTCTTGTTCCAACCTTGAAGGTTGTGTTGTTTTCTTGGAAACCCATCAATCAAGAATTTTTCTTCTGAGCATTGGCAGCCATTGTCTGATCCATTTCCCTCTTTAACAAACTGATGGTTATCTCAACAGGCACAATCTTTCCATCTTTAATGTACTTTTCAATGAGTTCACCATACTGTGAATCTGGGTTCTTCCTTTCATCACGAAGAAGTTCTCCTGCAGAAAGGTGTGTGTAACCATATTTCTTGACGATGCGGGCACACTGGGTCCCCTTGTCAGCGCTGGGACCGCCGAGGACGAACATGACCAGCAGTTTCATGAGGCGGTGAGGGCAGAGGAAAAGCAGCCGGCGGGTCAGCTGCAGGAAGCTAAGTCCCAGGACGTGCAGCAGCCTGCGGTCGCAGCGGCTCAGCATTCACAGCGTCTCGGCCCGACGCTGAGGAGAGCTGACAGCGGCCCGGCCGGCGGGGCGGAGAGGTGGGGGGGAAGGGGGCGGGCCTTGTCGGCGCCCGCCGCGGCCCGCCGCCGTAGCTGCCTAGGTGTCCGTGCCGCAGCCGCTGTGATTTTATTTATTTAGGTCATTTTCTTTCTTTTTTGTAAGTCTGGCTAGAGGTTTATCAATTTTATTAATTTTTTCAAAGAACCAACTCCCGGTTTCATTGATCTGTTCTGTGTGTTTGTTCTTTGTATATCATTTATTATATCATTTATTTCCACTCTAATCTTTTTTAATTCCTTCCGTCTCCTGGCTTTAAGCTTTGGTTGTTATTCCTTTTTTTAGCTGCCTTAGGTGTAAGGGTAGGTCATTTATTAGAGATATTCCTTGCTTCTTGAGGTAAGCCTGTATTGTTATAAACTTCCCTCTTAGGGCCACTTTTGCTGCATCCCAAAGGTTTTGGACTGTTGTGTTTTTATTTTCATTGTTTCCACGTATTTTTAAATTTCTTATGTTTCCTGGTTGACCCATTCATTGTTTAGTAGGATGTTGTTTAACTTCCATGTATTTATGGTCTTTCCATTTTTTTTTTTTCTGTGTATACCACCTCTCAGGGAAGCACTCTGAGAAGAGGGAATAATCTCCCCCTCTATTCCCCAGGTGTTTTTCAGATAGCTGTTTCCATGCTGTCTGCCTCAGAGTTTTTTGCCTGCCTTCTATCCAGGAACAGAGCAGTACTCTCTGGGCTCCATCCCAGCCAAGCCTGCTGACCTTTAAAACTCCAGGTTTAGGGGCGCCTGGGTGGCTCAGTCGGTTAAAACTCCAGATTTAGAGATGTGTGAGCAGGGGTTTGTTCTGGTCTTCTGGGGGAGGTGTCCACCTTGCTTGGACTGAGGCAAACTTGGCTGAGAAGGGCAGTCCCGCTAGAGCACAGGGGTGTGAGGCTTGGTGTAAGCAAATTAAGCAGCCAGTGGTGCACTGCTACTTCCCATAGACGATTCTGTTTATACTGAGGGGTTGGGTGAGGTAAATGGCTCCAGCCAGCTCCTTTGTCCCCAGAGAGGTGTCTCATTGAATGCTGCCTCTCTGGAAAAGTCTCCAAGAATTGAGTAATTTCCCTAATGTGTGCCCCAGGCATTCCTCAAATTGCTGTTTCCATGCTGTCTGCCACTACTTTGCTTGCCTGCTTCCTTCTCAGAGCCAGGGCAGTACCCTCAGAGCTCTATCCCAGCCATGCCCGCTGAAATTTAATACTCCAGGCTTTAAGCCTCACTTGTTGCAAGAACTCATGAAATTCAGCCCCTCTCATTTTCTAAGGCAATGGCTTTGGGGAAATATTCTCCTTGTGCATCCCCCTGTGTGCTCTACTCTCTCTCACCCTTCTCTGTGACCACTGCTCCCTCCTTTCTGCAGCATCCATATTCTGTTTCTCCCCTAAACCACATTTCTCAGGGTTGAGAGAGGGTTTGGGTGAGCAGCTGAGAAATTGGTTTAAGGTTGCAGCTTATAATGCTAATGGTTTAGCATTTTATAATGTAAATTGATTCTCCAAGTTTGATAGAAACTGAATCTCATGAATAAATAAGTTGATCCGTTAGTTAGATTTTCATTTTTAAAGCCATCCAACTTTTGTTAACAAAGCCCCAGTCATAAGAAGCTTCTTGGCGTTCATTTGATATGTAAGAAAAAGATATAGTAAATCTTTGGGTACTATGGATGCAATTTAGGATTTTTTAAGATTCATGGACTTCTTTTAAGATAAAGAAGATAGAAAGCTAGGATACTGGTTTATTCCATTAGCATAAAACACAGCATGTCTCCACAAGTCCTACCTTCAATGTGGCGTCTTCTCTCCCTTTAGTTGTGAAGTTTGTTCTGTCAGTCATCAGGTTGATTTCTGGGGTATTGCCAATGATTTGATAGTTATCTAGTTTTGTTCATGGGATGAGATGAGCTTATGATCCTCCCACTCTGCCACCATCTTCCTTAATTTTGCCCATTTATATACTTTTATTTTGCAGAGAGAGATTACCAAATTCTTCATACCACTATAATCAGCAATCTTTTTTTTTATATATATTTTTAATTTGGTAAGACACTTATGGAGAATATTACATAACTCTGTTAAAGAACATAAAAAATATAATAAAAGAACAAAAATGTAATTGGGATACGTACACCAGATAATGCTGACCTTTGGAAAGGGAAGATAATGGGCCTGACAGAGAAAATGTAGAGATTTTTTTTTTCCTTTTAAAAAAAGTTTTTAAGTAGTCCTCTTAAAGTATTTGCCTGGGTTTTCTCCCTTGTTTTATACCTTATCAGTATATTTAATACTCTGCTGCTGTTTATCTACTCAAATCATAAACGTAATCATGTCAGTGCTTCTTAACCTTCAATATTTCCCTAATTGTCAACAGAACACAGCCAAAATTCTTTGGAATGGCTTTTAAGGTCTGCCCTAATCTATTGTTAATCCTACCTTCCCAAATATATTTCCCACATTGGTCTCCACTCACCATTTGATCATGCCAATTTGACACGGTATGCTCTGTGCTTTGTCACATCTGTGCCTTTCCTCATACTTGTTGCTTGTTATGCTCTTTCTCCCTCATTTAAGCATACCCAGATTCCACCCATCTTTATTTTATTTTTTTTTAAAGATTTTATTTATTTATTTGACAGAGAGAGACAGCGAGAGAGGGAACACAAGCAGAGGGAATGGGAGAGGGAGAAGCAGGCTTCCCGCAGAGCAGGAAGCCCGATGCGGGGCTCGATCCCAGGACCCTGGGATCATGACCCGAGCCGAAGGCAGATGCCTAACGACTGAGCCACCCAGGTGCCCCTCCACCCATCTTTAAATTCAAGTTTGAATATCACCTGTTCCACTAAGTATATACAAGATACCCCTAGCAAGATACCATGTTCCCTTGCTTCCCCTACTACACTTATCTGTATCTTCTTTATGATATTTGATATCTCTACTATAGTAATATATTGTATTAGTCCTTCCCATAACCCTGTGTAGCAGCCATTTGATGGAAGATCCATGCTTGATTTGTCTTGGTGTTCCTTTGCAGCAGCTAGCACAGTCCTTTTATATTTAGAGCTCAAGTACTATGTGCTAGAAGAAGTAGGATTAGTGGTTCCCTCGCATCTACATTTTCTACATAATACCAAGCCTTAATTCCTTGGCCTTGCATTCAGTATCATTATCTTTCCTGTGTAGCCTTTCTTGCTGCTATCCAATAATACAGAAGAACCAAGAGAAAGCAGTGAAAAGAAAAAAGTACCGGGGTGCCTGGGTAGCTCAGTCATTAAGCGTCTGCCTTCGGCTCAGGTCATGGCCCCAGAGTCCTGGGTTCGAGCCCCACATTGGGCTTTCTGCTCGGTGGGAAGCCTGCTTCTCCCTCTCCCCCCCCCCCCCGCTTGTGTTCCCTCTCTCTGTCAAATAAATAAATAAAATCTTTAAAAAATTGTTAAAAGTAAATAAATTAAAATAAAATTTTTTTTTAAATAAAAAAAGAAAAGAAAAAAGTACAAAAACTATATTATGTTACAAAGTTGGGCCCGATTTTATAAAAACTGGTGTAAAAAATTTAAGTTTTGTAAACTTATTTTAGAATAGAATTCACAAAGAACTATATCTGAGGTATTATAGGAACTATAACACATGGAGGAAAAATAGAAAATTTGGCAGTTATACTGCTTAGCTTTTCTTCACCAGAAAACCTATTTATTTCCTTTAAGTGCTTCTACCTTAATTGAGGTCATAAATGACCAAATTAAATGGACTATTTATTATGTGTTCACAAATACTACATTTTATTTTAGAGAGTCAAATTCAATCAACACATATATTGACACTTGTAATAAAGTCATAATGAAATATTTAGGCTAACAAACTCATAATTTTGAACAGTGGAATCAACATAACTGCACTACATAACTTTGGTAATTATGTTTTTGTACTTGTGAATATGAGACATCTTTTATCTTTAGCTACTCATATAGTCTACCATTTTCACGTAATGACAAACATACCATAAATTGTCAGTTGGAGAACTTACTTCTACATCAGTCTTATGCTCTTAAGTACGTTTAAGAAAGACGGGACCCTATAATTATGTTTCAGAAAGCACGAACATCTGTAGAAATTTACAGTTGGACAACTTCCACAAGCATGTTGAACCAATGTTCATGACATCAGATCACCAATCTATGAAGTCTAACTACTGCATCTTACTTCTCATTTGGAATTGTCTGATTTGAGTGGGAAAGGAGGATTTATTTTTTAAAAAATTTTAGTCCTCTCAGCCTTAAAAAATGTATTAAGGTATATCATACCTGCTATTTGCTATTCATTGACTATATAAAAATATAAAGCTGTTTAGGAAGCAACCAGAATGTAATCTCTTTAATTTTGTGGATGAAAATTACTTCTATAATTATTATAACAACCCAACAAAACAAATGTAAATTAAATTAACTGGAAAGAGAAAAAGTTCTGAGTAATATCAACAAAGCATGGGTCACATAGCCCATTATCTCCCTAAACAGGCATATAACAACAAAAACTGAGTGTTCTAGGTCACTAAATATTATAAACTTTTTCTACCCTATAATATACTAATTATTTAACTCAGTAAAATACTAGCCAATACTCAGTCAAATTACCATAGAGCAGAATTTTCTTAGCTGCATTATAACTTAAAGATAATTTGGCACTGAATGATTAAAAATAACAATAAGTACATATAAAGCACTTTATTATTTACCAAACATTGTGTTAAACAATTATAATCCTGTAATCCAATTATATCTCTTACAATCTTCACATCAACTCTTTTTTATGAAGTTTTTTATTTTAATTCCAATATAGTTAGCATACAGTGTTATATTAGTTTCAGGTGTACAATATAGTGATTCAATGATTGTAGACATTTCTCAGTGCTCATCATGATAAGTGTACTCTTTAATCCCCATCACCTAATTCACCCATCCCCCCCATCCCCCTCCCCTCTGGCAACCACCAGTTTGTTCTCTATAGTTAAGGGTCCATTTTTCTGTTTGTCTCCTTTTTGTCTTTGTTCATTTGTTTTGTTTCTTAAATTCTACATATGAGTGACATCATATGGTGTTTGTCTTTCTCTGACTGATTAATTTCATTTAGCATTATACTCTATAAACTCCATCCATTTTGTTGCAAATGGCAAGATTTCATTCTTTATATGGCTAATTAATATTCCAGTGTGTGTGTGTGTGTGTGTGTGTGTGTGTGTGTGTGTGTGTGTGAATCTCACATTTTCTTTATCCATTCATCTATCTATGGACACTTGGGCTGCTTCCACAGTTTGGCTATTGTAAATAATTCTGCAATAAATGTAGGGGTGCATGTATCCCTTCAAATTAGTGTTTTTTGTATCCTTTGTGTAAATACCCAGTAGAGAAATTCCTGGATCATAGGGTAGTTCTATTTTTAATTTTTTTGAGGAACCTCCATACTGTCTCCCACAGTGGCTGAACCAGTTTGCATTCCCACCAACAGTACAAGAGGGTTCCTTATCACCACACTCTTACCAATGCTTGTTGTTTCTTGTGCTTTTGATTTTAGCCATTCTGACAGGTGTGAGGTGATATCTCATTGTAGTTTTGCATTTCCCTGATGATGAATGATGTGAAGCATCTTTTCATGTGTCTGTTAGCCATCTGTATGTCTTTTTTGGAGAAATGTTCATGTCTGCCCATTTTTAATTGGATTATTTTTTGGCATTGAATTGTATAAGTTCTTTATATATTTTGGATACTAACCATTTATCAGATATGTCATTTCCAAATATCTTCTCTCATTCAGTAAGTTGTCTTTTAGTTCTGTTGATTGTTTCCGTTGCTGTTCAAAAGCCATATCAACTCTTTTATCCCCACTTTATAGAAAAGGAAACAAAGCCACAGAGAGGTTAAGTGACTTCCCTAAATTTACACAATAATAATTAAAAAAGCCCAAACTTGAACCCAGCTCAGTCTAATTTCATAGCCCGTATGGTTAATCATATCCCTGTGGTTGAATCCTATAATATGATAAATATACTAGGAAAGAGCTGAGAGAAAATCTAAGGCAAAACTGATGTGAAATTTTTTATCAAAATTACTTTAATAGATTTCTCACATTTAAAATTTTCTATCAGGATGTATCTCTTTAATTTTTATAGAGAATAAATATGTTTTATATAAAACATGGATCTATTTTAATTTATAAACTTATACTTTCACAATCACAAATACTAAAAAGCATTCCAATAAATAAATAAATATCTTGTTTGGGGCACCTGGGTGGCTCAGTCAGTTAAGCATCCAACTCTTGATTTCAGCTCAGGTCATGATCTCAGGGTCCTGGGATTGAGCCCCGCATTTGGCTACATGCTAAGTGTGGAGTCCACTTGAGATTCTCTCTCTCCCTGTCCCTCTGCCCCTCCCCTGGCTTGTGCTCTCTCTTTCACTCTCTCTCTCTAAATGAATAAATAAAATCTTTTTAAAAATAAATAAAAATAAATAAATATCTTGCTTACAGATTATGTGGCACCTACTATAAATTCATTTTTCTCTGGAGTGTCCTTTCTAATATATTTTGTAAGAGTGCAACATGACTCACTAACTATAAAAGGTTGAAATATTGTATTGCTGATGGAAACCTGAGAATTGCTAGTTTAAAGGTTTATGCTTGCATAATAAAATCATATTCATGTTATATAGAACTTATAATTCAAGCATATTGCCAAGACAATAGGTAACTAGAAAAAAATTGAGGAAACAATTATATATGTATATGGAATAAGAAAAAATCAGATCAGGAGAAAGTAATTATCTCATAATAATGTTTATTGTTCTTTGGCATGTAACTTGAAATACTCCCTTACATTTTTAGATCTGTGATCATTTTAGGCAATAGTAATATTTCATATATTATAGAGTAGTTTGAAAAAATATGTGTGACTAAAAGATTTTATTAGGGAGTGATGACAACATTGTCAAATGAAGAAGTGATTAGTTTATATTATATCCAGTTATCTCACTCACAGGATGAAGGTTACACTGCAAGGCTTGTAAAATTAAAATGGAAAGCTTTCATTTTGTAGGAAAGAGGAGTGATATTCGTTATCCACTGTCTTTGTAGCCACATCCCATTAGATGTGAGATCCCCATTCCCACTCTTCTGGAAACAGAGTCTATTATTAAGAGTCACTCCCTTATTCTCTTGGCATCTCTTAGAATCAGCTTTTGGGTGTAGGGCAAAAAAAAATCTTGGGTGGTTCAGCACTCTATAATTCCATAAAGTCTTTTTTTAAGATTTTATTTATTTATTTGAGATAGAAAGAAAGAGCAAGAGAGAGCAAGAGAGAACAAGCACGAGCTGGAGGTGGGGCAGAGGGAGAGGGAGAAGCAGACTCCCCACTGAGCAGGACCCCTGAGATCATGACCTAAGCTGAAGGCAGACACTTAACTGACTGAGCCACCCAGGTGCCCCTCTACAAAGTCTTTTAATGTAAAAACGTTTCTCCATGTGTAGTGTTTGTGAATTAATTGGATCATTTTTTTTCTTCAGTCCAGAGGATCCACAGAGAATCCCTCTTTGGCAACTCACAAATTACATTTTCAGATGCATAAGTCACAAATTTCTCTAGGGACAAACTAGTGTATGACTTGAACACCATTAAAGATGCAAAGAGAAGCCTCTGAACTCTCAGAAATTTAAGCAAATTGATCATTTCTCTACATGGGAAAACTATCTCAAAATACTTAAAAAGGGCTATTAATCTCGCTTAGAAACATAAGCTCATGGACTCTGAGTCAGAAAAGTCATTGGAATTCATGTAGTTCAGAGGATGGCAAACTTTTTCTGTAAAGGATTAGTTCTTAAATATTTGGGGCTTTTCAGCACTATGTTCTCAACTATTGAAGGAACTGTTCTCACTGATGGGCTAATAGATTTTTGCACTTCACTTTTTTACAATTTTTAAACATGAAAGTCTTCCTTTGCTCTTGAGGCATACAAAACCTGATCGTGGGCTGGATTTGGCTCACAAGGCATAGTTTGCCAGCCCTTCATCTAGCTCATTTTTTCTTAAACTAGGCTATACTTTCTTAGGGTGCTTGTTGAAAATACTTGGATATTCTGGCTTCTTTCCTTGACATCAAATTGCAAATGGGCATTTTTACTAGTGATGTTTTTCCAAAGTAAACCTCTAGGGAAATGCACAATGTACAATGGTGGGGATAGCTTACCAAAATGAGGACCACTTAAGAGTCGTTTCATAACTACAGGCCTTACTTTTAGAAAATAAAGGGGCTCCTTGCCTTGCACTATCCCTGCTCCCCTTAAACTCCCTATTTACCTTAAAATCCTTAAAATTTTGCAAATCACATGCTATGACTTCCTTTTCATGTAATTGCATTAAAAATTAACATTAGTTATACAATGATACTTTCTACTTAAAAAACACAGATTGTGGAGGAAAAGCTTCCTATATAATATAGATTATTAATGTAACCTTTTTGTTATTTTCACATTCCCCATGCACCTGGGGGTTCACTTGGGAGTCATCTTTTACACTCTGAGGCCTAGATAACCCGTGAGTCCATTTCTTTTAGAACAATGACTAACTAGGATACAACTGTATATTATAGGTGTGTGTGTCCATGACACCGATGTCATCAGATCAAGAAATGGTCTGTCTAATAAATTTCTTCATCTTAATGACTAATCTGTTAAGATTATAGAATGAAATTACAACTTAGTTCTTTACAAGATGCAGTAAAAATAGCAGATAAAAATAAAGGAAAAACAAGGATATAAATCTTTAGACAGAGCCTTACAGGCTTAACTGAAAGTTGGTTTAGTGTACAGTATAAAACTGTAGAGTGAAATAAGTCAAGCAGAGAAAGACAATTATCATATGGTTTCACTCATATGTGGAACATTAGGAATAGTGTGGAGGACCATAGGGGAAGGGAGGGAAAACTGAATGGGAAGAAATCAGAGAGGGAGACAAACCATGAGAGACTCTGGACTCCAGGAAACAAACTGAGGGTTACAGAAAGGAGGGGGGTGGGGAGATGGGGTAGCCAGGTGTTGGGTACTAAGGAGGGCACTTGTTGTGATGAGCCCTGGGTGTTATACACAACTAATGAATCATTGAACACTACATCAAAAACTAATGATGTACTATATGTTGGCTAACTGAAAATTTAAAAAAAAACTGTAGAATTAATATTCTTTAGAGGAAAGAAGCAACTGTCTAGAAAGAGGGGACAACTTTATACAGATTCATTAGTTGGACACATTTAACAATCTAATTGAATTTAGTTTTCACGGCAATTTTTTTTTTCTTTCAATTAGAACTTCTCAATACTGTACAGAATTACAGTTCTCAGGAAAGGATAGTCTTGGACATAAAGGTAGATTAGATTTTACAGAGTTCTAATGAATTTATAAATATCATTCCCCCTCTTTTGATGTTAGGTGAAGTTTAATTAACTAGCAAAAATATATCTCAAAAGTGTCATCTCTGGAAAGTGGTATTACAGGAAGAACACTTAAACCTTCTAATGCTCTATACTATCTTTGAAAGTATTCCTGCTAGGGAAGATATTTGGTTTAGTACTCCAAAAGGCAGACATAAAGGTTTGTTCTAGTCAAAGTCCCCAAAACTTCAGGCAGTATGCCAATCCTAAATAACCACTGTGAATTACATATTTACTGAATATGAGTTTTTTATCAATGTAGTAGAATATGTAGCTGCCCTAGGTTCTTTTGGAAAGAGTAAAAACATTATCTGTATAGTTCCTCAGGAGGCCTGGTAGCCTGATAAATCTAATACATGAAAGATATTAGTTACCAATTTATAAAGGCAAATATTATTTTATTAGGCATATATTATATCTAGTTGAGTAAAATTTTTAAAAGGTTTTAATTACTTATTTGAAAGATAGAGTGAGAGAGAGAGAGTCTGAGCAGGATGAGGGGCAGAAGGAGAAGCAGACTCTCTGCTGAGCAGGGGAGCCTGATGCAGGGCTTGATCCTGGGACTCCAGGATCCTGACCTGAGTCGAAGGCAGATGCTTAACTGACTGAGCCACCCAGGCGCCCCTTGAATAAAATCTGCTTGTATTTTTCCTCACCCTTTAATTTTTGTCTTGACTTTCAAGCTGATGAAAACTAGTGAATTGCAATAATAATGGAAAAGCTATTACTATGATTTGAGAATAGGAGTCAAAGAAATTCTGAGTATTGTCACGTTTTAGATCAATGTTTAGAAGCACATGAAATTTGTTATCTACCTCCCCTAGGATGTGAAAATTTCAATATTTTTCATGTTTGTTTGCCATGTAAATCAACATTACCTTTCTATTTCTTATGTTAATCCTTTACATTTTATGTCTTTACCAGTTTCCATAGTGAGTGTTTTCTCTTACTCATTATTTCATGTGAGCTTCACAATTATCTGCTGAGACAGAAGATTCCAAACCTTGTAATTATAATCAATTATAAAGTATAGTAACCTCATGGAATATGTTTTTCTTATATCATATCTAAATTACATGTTATAAGTCTACAATTTTTTGCTCAGGTTTCATTGAAAATGGAATAAATCTTTTTACATAGATAAAATTCATTTTGATGATTCTTCAACTTTCTCTTCTCCTGTGCTTGGACACTTTCTTTGCCTAAAAGACGTACTTATTAAGTATGTTCTACTTTGAAGCTAACAATAAAATATTAACAGCAATTATGATGTCTATGAGAGTCCTTTGTTTGAAAAGAACAAAACCCAACTCATACTAGCTTGAGCAAAAACAAAAGAGTCTGGTAAGAACTCTAGTCAAGGATCATGACTACCATAGAGAACTCAAGGGTAGAAAGTAAATACTTAGGAGGAGCTGAAATCAAGAAAAATGTTTTCATCTGTTTCTCTAGAGGCATCTGATCTCTTGTTTCAACTTCCTTTATGTATGGCTGTTTTATTCTTCACGTTCTCTACACATTGACCTTTTTTCTACTTCTCTAGGCATATGACAGACATTGTTTTTTTTGTGGTGCCTGAGATTGCCTATCCCCATTTCAAACAACCAGCAGAAAAACAACAATAACAAACAAACAAAAAACTTCTGAATTCTAACTCTAAATCCCCAGGAAAGAGAATCTGCCCCAATTTGGGTCAAATTTCAGCTACCTCCAACCAAGGGACTGGGTAACAGAGTACCAATGCATCATTGGAAATGGCCACTAGTTCTTGGAAAAGTAGAGGCTAGGAAGATACCTCATAATGTATCTATGATGTCTGCCCTTATAGTTAAATATTAATTCTGAAGTTTTACTTTGGAAGAGGTTCTCACCATGACTTACCCTTAAGCACAAGTGCAGCTAATTAAGTGATATCCCCCCCCAATCAAAATTCCTAAGTGTTCTGTGTTTCTTGGTAAATGCAACTGAAAAATTATAACTTGGTTTTTTTATTTATTTTGCTTTTGTTTTGCAGCCAATAAGTACAACTAGTTCATCAAGTGAACCTATATTTTCACTTCAACATGTGTCCCTTCCAATTGAAATAGCACCTGACAAATTTGAATATTTTTCCTTACAAAGGCTCAATACTCTAAGGTAAGCCTCACTAATAACCAGATCTACAAACATACAATCTTAACTTGGAGTAGAATATAGAAATAGTTTGTTTTACTTTCCACTACATTTTTAACATGATACTCAATTCCCAAAATAATGATGCATTAATTAGACAGGTCAAGAAAATAGTACCTTGCAAGGAAGTATCCTAGGCAAGCTATTACTTTCAGCTGTGATGGAGAACAGTTAATGTGGGGGTAAATGAAAGTAAGTGTAAAATCTGCTCACACTGATATTCTTCCAATTTGTTCACAAGAATGTTGGTGGTGTTTCTTGCTTTCTGCATTCTAATAGATAGAAATATATACTCTATAATATTTTCCTACAGTGAGGTTTTCAACAGAGAAAACATTTGACATTTAACATTTGATGAATATTTTTAAGGTGTTCATGTTTGTCTTTTCTTTAAGTAATGAAAGAGCAGTTATGATGTCACAGGATGAAGGAAGCAAGTCCGAATCAGAAGCTTCTGATACAAAAATTTCTGAAACTTCAGCTGGTTCTTTGGACTACAAAAGTCTCCAAGACCTAACAATAATTGAAAATGACACCCCCCCACTGGACTCTGGCTCGGAAAGATGTGTGATTGATTCTGACTCTGACAGAGGCATTAGTTTGGACTCTGACTTAGAAGAACATTCAAAAGACTCTGAGTCAATAATATGCGGAATGGACTCAGACTCAGAAAAATGTCCCATGGCCTCAAACTCTATGAAATACCTGCTAGAATCAGAAAAATGCCAGATAGCTTCAGGATCTGTGAAAGACCTGATGGAGTCAGAGCAACAACTAGAGGGAATTGAACAACGCCAGATGGACTTTGACTCTTTGAAATACTGGATGGACTCAGATTCAGAAAAATACTTGACAGACTCTGAAAAATATGTGTTGAACTCTGACAATGAAAGATCAGAGATGGATTCAGACTCAGAAAAATGTCCAATTGCTTCTGCATCTGTGAAACACCTGCTGAAGGCAGAAAAATGCCAGATAGCTTTAGATTCTGTAAAACACCTGATGGAATCTGAAAAAAGATTGATGGAGACCAAACAAAACTGGATGCTCTCTGATTCTAAGAAGTGTGTGATGGACTCAGAAATGGATAGGGATGGAATGGACTCAGCTTCTGCATCTGAGGTACATCTGATGGGGGAAGAAAAACAACAGGAAAAGATTAGATCTAAGAGATATCTAACGGACTCTGATTCTGAACCATGTGAGATAGACTCAGACTCAGAAAGATATGGACTAGCCTCAGCAGCTGTGGAATGTGTCATGGATGCCAGCGCTGACACTGAGGGGTACTGGATGGATTCTTGGTCTGAAAAACGTACAATGGACTTAGATTCTGAAAGCCTGGGCATGGTCTCTGATTCTGATTCCACAAAACACATGATGAAGGCTGAAGATTGCCAAAAGGCCTCTGACTTGGAAGGATTCTGGATGGGCCCCAGGTTTGAATCTAAAAGATGCTTGACTGATTCTGAAGGACGAAAATTGGACTTTGACGCTGGTAGATGTTGGGATAGCTCTAGAAGATATCAATTTAGGTCTGAAAGACTTCAGCGTAGCTCTAGAAAATATAGGGATGATCTTCAAAAACATTGGGTTAGCTTTGAAAGACATCAAATAGACTCCAATTCTGGAAAATATCTAGCAAAATCTGAAAGTGAAAGATACCAAAATGAGTTTGAAAGTGAAACACACATGATAGAGATGGAGAAGGAACAGTGTTTGATATTTGAAAATAAGAGACTTGAAATGGATGAAGAGATGAAAAGATCTCTCATGTGGTCTGACAGTGAACAAGAGCACAAGATTGTATCTGACAATGAAAGACACCACACTGACTCAGAAAATGAAGCACAACGGCTTGGTGCTCGCAAGAAGGGTAATCGTCCTCAGGGTAAGCTTAAACGTGTGTGGCTTTTGAAAGCAGCTTGTTTACAAGTATAATTAATAACAGGATGACACTTACAATATGTCAATAGCTTTAACAGATTTAGGTCTGAGATCATTTCATAAGAAACACAGAGAAAAGGCATTTTAATCCTAGATTTTCATTCACTTTTATTTATTTTTATTTATTTTATTTTTTAATTTAAATTCAATTAGCCAACATATAGTACATCATTAGTTTCAGATGTAGTGTTCAATAATTCATAAGTTGCGTATAACACCCAGTGCTTTTTTAAAAATTAGGCAAATAGGGGGGCGCCTGGGTGGCTCAGTCGTTAAGCGTCTGCCTTCAGCTCAGGTCATGATCCCAGGATTCTGGGATCGAGTCCCACATCGGGCTCCCTGCTCGGCGGGAAGCCTGCTTCTCCCTCTCCCACTTCCCCTGCTTATGTTCCCTCTCTCGCTGTGTCTCTCTCTGTCAAATAAATAAATAAAATCTTAAAAAAAAAAAAAAATTGGGCAAATAGGGGAACCTGGCTGGCTCAGTCAGTAAAGCATGCAACTCTTGATCTTGGGGTTGTAAGTTCAAGCCCCACGTTGGGTGTAGAAATTACTAAAAATAAAATCTTTTTAAAAAATGAGGCAAATCATCTCTCTTTAGTTATCTGCTTCTTAAAAGAAGAAAAAATAGAGAATTATTAGCAAAGACGGTTATTGTGGCCTGGAAAACAACACGTTAAATTTTGTTCCCATTATTCTGAAATGGGTGAATAGAGATTGCTTATAAACTTATCCCCATTATTAGTTGCTGTGAAAAGAAGTATCCAAGCCTAACTATATAAACATCCAACTTAACTTGCTTCTCTCAAAATTATTATGAAAGCTCCATAATTTTCATAAAATAGTTGGCGTTTACCTTGTTACTCACATTTACTTTATCACACTAAATCATTATAATTCTCCATTTCCTAAGCTATTGTATTAAGGTATGCTTAATATAAAGGAACTATTATCATTTCATAAAGTGTTTTTCTTCATATTAGTCATTTTCCACAGAGTCTTACAATTCAAGGCATGAAAAGAAAACTAAGAACTTGACCCCAAAACATTCATAAGAAAACTTCCCTCTAAAAATATAACAAGAAGTTTTGTGCTTCAATAAACTCCAGTGACTTTTCAAAAATAGAGTATTTGAAATAATATATATTTAATGTATGATCAGTGTTTCCTATTTTAATATGCTATTTACACATGTCTTTGAAATTTGTCCTATAAAATACTGACTTCTCCATATCATATTTTTTTAAGTAGAGCAGATCATTAAATCCAATAAAAATATACTATATATTTTGGGGCATTTACTACACAAATTGGTATCCACCCTAGTTGTCAGACAGGTACCTTTATCCTCAAGCCATTAACTCAGTTGGATTAAGTGTGTAATATTTTATTTGAACACTCAGAGGAAAATATTCACCTCATTCTTCATATTCCCTGACAAAAATTCTGATTTCTAGTTAGAAATGCAATTCTATTGGAAAGGATTAAGTTATGTGAGAAATGAATTTCTTTTTTTTTTAAAGATTTTATTTATTTATTTGACAGAGACAGAGATAGCGAGAGCAGGAACACAAGCAGCGGGAGTGGGAGAGGGAGAAGCAGGCTTCCCACTGAGGAGGGAGCCCAATGTGGGACTCGATCCCAGGACCCTGGGATCATGACCTGAGCCGAAGGCAGACCCTTAATGACTGAGCCACCCAGGCGCCCAGAAATGAATTCCTGAGATCCTCTTATAAACCAACATATTGGTAGGGTGGTGAAAGAAGTATGTTACCTTTTATGAAGAGGGGAAAAAAACCCTTAAAACAATGAAGAAGATAGCAGGAGGAAAAATGAAGGGGGGGGAATCGGAGGGGGAGACGAACCATGAGAGACTATGGACTCTGAAAAACAAACTGAAGGTTCTAGGGGGGGAGGGGGGGAGGGGGATGGGTTAGACTGGTGATGGGTATTAAAGAGGGCACGTTCTGCATGTAGCACTGGGTGTTATACGCAAACAATGAATCATGGAACACTACATCAAAAACTAATGATGTAATGTATGGTGATTAACATATCATAATAATAATAATAATAAACCAATGTTTTCACTGGATTTGAATTTTGTAACACTAAGTTAATTCTCTCCTGATCCAATATCATTCTCTTCTAACAAGGCAATATTAGCAATCCTGTAAGAGTTGAATTAATCAGCATGGAGGGTATAAAGATTTACATATTTCACCCAGCTTCAGTTTTTGATATTTTCAAACAACATCTAATAAGTGTCCACTGAAATAGCATAACTACTTCTAAGGGACTCAACTGCATTGTTATTGATGTGCTTTATAAAATTTTGTCAATCTAATGCTCACTATATGCTCAGCATACATTATAATAAAAACATAAAAGTATAATACCTTAAATTTACATAGCACCTCAGCCTTTCAAAGTCCATTACTGTGAAAATAATACACCATCTAATATTGAGTGTCAAGCACTATGCTACACAAGTCACATGCATTACTATACCTAATCCCATCCTTTACTGATAGTAGCTAAGCTTTATATAGCATTGCCAGGAAGAATTCTAAGCATTTTACACATACTAATTTGTTAGTACCAATTCACCAGCACAAATTAATTAATGCTAATTGATGAGTCTTACACATGTGAATTCATTAAAACCTTACAACAACCCCAGGAGTTAGGCACTATTATCATTTCTAGTTTACCAATGAAGAAACTGAGGCACAAAGAAGAATTAACCAAGGTAACACAATAAATGACAGGACATGAACCCATGCTCCAAAATCTGTTGTTAAACATGAAGACATACTATCTTTCAGCTAAGAAGAAAGTATTATCCCAATTTTACAGTGACAACAGTGAAGCTAAAATATTCAAGTGGGTTGTTCTGGACTTTAAAACTGGGTTTATCTGATTCCAGAGCCTGAGTTCTTAATCAAGTTTAAGTATGTTACTTATATCTCAACTGTTGTTTAACTTAATCTTCTTCTAGTTTAGAAAGAGCTACTGCAGTATAGCATTATTATACCTGCTTCAAAATTGAGGAAACTGAGGCTCAAACAGACTACTTCCCTAAATGTCACATAGGTAATTAGTGGTTAAGTTAGAGCATAGAAACTCCTAGTCTAGTGTTATCTCAACTACATCTGTGACTTCATGAAGTTAATAATCTAACTGAGAAAATATTACTCCTCATGAAACCAGTCAATTAATTACACTTTAGCTGAGTCTAATTTTTTTTAATAAAAGGCTTTGAAACATTTTAAATATTTGCAGTTAGACTGTACCTAATTTGTTGATTATTATTAGTGTAAAACATGCATTGGGGTATGGTTCATCCATAGGTGACGCCCTTTCATACGTAAAACCAAACTTTTGCTAGCTGTTTTCACCCATCTTCAGCTGTTGTATATTGAAAATATAAACTGATAGGCTAAATGTGATTTTGAAGCCCATGGGTATAGAAAAATTACTCTTTGTGCTACTTATGCTCACTTCCAAATGAGCAATACACTCTTCTTAAAGTTAGCTTTCACTGTCTGTCCCTTCTCTAGCTGTCTTATGGTAAAGAGATAGGAAAAATGGCTTTGCTGCATGTCCCAGGTCGAAAATTAAGTCTTTTTATTCCTCTGACCATGGATTTTAAATGACAATAGTTTTTTTTAAATGAATACTTGATTACAAAAAACATGTTTTTAAAAGATTTTATTAATTTATTTGAGAGAGAAAGAGAGAGAGAGTATGAGCAGGGGAGGGGCAGAGAGAGAGGAGAAGCAGGCTCCCTGCTGAACAGGGAACCAGAGGTGGGGCTAGATCCCAGGACTCTGGGATCATGACCTGAGCCAAAGGGAGACGTTTAAACGACTGAGCCACCCAGGCACCCCACAAAACACATTTTTATTTTATCTTTTTTTTACAAAATGCCTTTCCTGAGGACAATATAAAGTTCATTAATAGTATTAACTCATTTACTCAACTTCTATGCTTATATTATAATGATGTTTAGAATTTATGGTGCACTTTAAAATTTTATACCAGGGCACCTGGGTGGCTCAGTCATTAAGCGTCTGCCTTCAGCTCAGGTCATGATCCCAGGGTCCTGGGTTCAAGCCGCACATCGGGCTCCCTGCTCAGTGGGAAGCCTGCTTCTCCCTCTCCCACTCCCCCTGCTTGTGTTCCCTCTCTTGCTGTGTCTCTCTCTGTCAAATAAATAAATAAAATCTTTAAAAAATAAATAAATAAAATAAAATTTTATACCAAGTACTATCATTTTGGCATTATTGAATTGAAATATCCATTGTTTAACATGAACATATTTCCATATCTTCTTACCCTCATACCCTGCCATAGCCTATTGTTAGCCATTTTTTCATTAAAAAATTATGGTAAAATATACATTACATAAAATTTACTATCTTGACCATTTTTAAAGTGTACAGTTCAATGGTATGTACATTCATATTGTTGTACAACCAGTCTCCAGAACTCTTTTCATCTTGTGAAACAAACTTTATACCCATTAAACAATAACCTCCCATTTCCCTCTTTACTCAGTCCCTGGCAACCACCATTCTACTTCCTTTCTCTACGATTTTTTTAAGTTTTTATTTACATTCCAGTTGGTTAACATATGGTGTAATATTAGTTTGAGGTGTACAATTTAGTGATTCAACATTTCCATACAACACCTGGTGCTCATCAAGAGTGCACTCCTTAATCCCCATCACCTATTGAACCCACTTCCTGCTTATAGCTCTCAGTTTGTTCTCTATAGTTAAGAGTCTGTTTCTTGGTTTGCCTCTCTCTCTTTTTTTCCCCTATGCTGGTTTGTTTCCTTCTCTATGATTTGACTAAGCATCTCATATAAGTATTTACTTCATATACAGTATTTGTGTATTTGTGCCTGCCTTCTTTCAATCAGCATAATGTCCTTGTATTCATCCATGTTGTTGCATATGTCAGAATTTCCTTCCTTTTTAAGGATAAATAATATTCTTTTATATGGATATACTAGATTTGCTTAATCATTCATCTGTCCATGGATAGATGGTGTTATGTAGCTGTCATTTTTTGTCTACTGTGAATAATGCCACTAAGAATATGAGTGTGTAAATATCTCTTTGAGATCCTGCTTTTATTTTGGGGATATACAATCAAAGAATAATTGATTATAAGATAATTATATTTTTTATTTTTTGAGGATTTGCCATACTGTTTTCTATAATGGCTATGCCATTTTACATTCCCACTAACTTATTTTTTGTGTTTTTGATAGTAGTCATCTTAATGGATACTTCTTACGCAATTTTACACCCAGTATTTCATCTATTAGGACAAGAACTGTCTACAGAACTCTTTAGAGGAAGTGAACTGAGAATCTGCTGAATTTTTACATGAGTCAAATATATCACCAGTATATGGTGGAATTTTTTTAAAGATTTTACTTATTTTGAGAGAGAGGGAGTGTGTGGGTGTGGGTGTGGGGAGGGGCAGAGGCAGAGGGAGAGAGAGAATCTCAAGCAGACCCCATGCTGAGTGCAGAGCCCAATGCAGGGCTTGATCCCACAACCCTGAGATCATGACCTGAGGAGAAATTGAGTCAGGGACTGAACTGACTGAGCCACCCAGGCACCCCTATGGTGGAATATTTTTAACTCAGTTTTCAATATTGCTATAATAAATTCTATGAAAATTGGGAAGAGGATCCCTGTTACTAATAGATATAGTATTTGAAGAAAAAAGTATTATCAGAAATATTTCTTCACTGCAGAATCATATAAACTTTTCCTTTCTACAATCTTATTTTATTAGGAATTGGAAAATAATTGAGTCTATTTAATACGTTTACAGGTTTTTGGAGGCCTGTTTTCCAGTCACCTCCACTTAGCCAAAGAAAGGAAACTGAAGAACAAAAAACTGTACAACAAATTGATAACAGAGGTGAGTATATTTGATAGAAATTGTCTAAGGATTTTATATATTTTCTGTCAATATTTGGAAAAATTTAAGCCAGAATTTATTGTATCAGAGATTCCCAAGGCAATATCAAGGTACAATCATTCTCTAGGAGGATTCACTGGATTCAGCATACAGTAGTACTCAAGGTTAAAATTTACTACAGCAAAAGATCACATAATAAAATAAAATTAGTAATGAGAAAAGACACAGAGTGAAAACTAGCAGAAACTAGGTACAAGGTTTCCAGTGTCCACTCCCGGTGGAGTCACGCAAGATTCATTTAATTTATCCACCAAGTTATGACAACAGGTGTGAAATGTTCCCTACCAGGAAGCTCATTCAATTGTCAGTATCCAGAGCATTTTTTTAAAAAACACCTTTACTGAGATGATACATTCATTCAACTATGTAATTCAGTGGTTTTAAGTATACTCACAGATATGTGCAATCATCACAACAATCCCTTTTGGAAAAATTTTATCACCATAAAAGATAAGCCTGTACCCTCCAGTTCTCATCTACCTACCCTTCCTATTTCCGCTAGCCCTAAGGAACCAGTAACATGCTTTCTGTCTCTATAGATATCCCTATCCTGGGCCTTTTATATGAGTGGAATAATATAATACATGGCCCTTTGTAACTGGATTCATTCAGTTAGTATAATGCTTTCAAGATTAATCCATAATGTAGCATGTTTTCATTTCTCTTAAATATATGCATAGGAGAGGAATTGCTGAGTCACATGGTTACTACGTTTAATTGCTTGAAGAACTGCCAGGTTGTTTTCCAAACTTACAACATAAATTTACACTTCCACCATCATTGTATGAGGATTCCTCTTTCTCCACATCCTTGTAAACATATTTCATTAACTGACTATTTTTAAAGCAATTATTTATTTATTTATTTAGAGCATGCGTGAATGGGGGAGGGGCAGAGGGAGAGAGAGCAGGCTCCGTGCACAGTGCAGAGCCCGAGAGAGGGCTTGCTCTCATGACACTGAGATCATGACCTGAGATGAAATCAAGAGTCAGACGCTTAACCAACTGAGCCACCCGGGTGCCATATTGACTTTTTTTATTTTAGCAATCCTAGTGGGTATGAAATATTATTTCACTGATTATTTGGTTTATATTTCCCTAATGACTAATAATGTTGAACATATTTTTATGTGCTTTTTGACCATTGTATATCTTCCTTGGATAAATGTCTATTCAGTTTCTCCTTTATATATTATTTTAATTTAATTTTATGTTATTATGCTACGTTAGTGGCCATACAATACATCATTAGCTTTTGATGGAGTGATCTACGATTCATTGTTTTTGTATAACACATAGTGCTCCATGCAGTATGTGCCCTCCTTAATACCCATCACTGGGATAATCAATCACCCCACCCTCTCCCCTCTAAAACCCTCAGTTTGTTTCTCACAGTCCATAGTCTGTCATGGTTCATCTCCCCCTCTGATTTCACCCCCTTCATTTTTCCCTCCCTTCTCCTAATGTCCTCCATGCTATTCCTTATGTTCCACAAATAAGGGAAACCATATGATAATTGACTTTCTCTGCTTAACAGATTTCACTTAGCATAATCTCCTCCAGTCCCATCCATGTTGATGTAAAAGTTGGGTATTCATCTTTTCTGATGGTGGTGTCATATCCCTTTGTATATATGGACCACATCTTCTTTGACCATTCATCTGTTGAAGGGCATCTCAGCTCCTTCCACAGTTTGGCTATGGCGGACATTGCTGCTAGGAACATTGGGATGCATACGGCCCGTTTTTTCACTACATCTGTGTCTTTGGGGTAAATGCCCAGGAGTGCAATTGCTGGGTCATAGCACAGCTCAATTTTTAATTTTTTGAGGGACCTCCACACTGTTTTCCAAAGTGGCTGTACCAACTTGCATTCCCACCAAATGTGTCAGAGGGTTCCTTTTTCTCCACAACCTCTCCAACATTTGTTGTTTCTTACCTTGTCAATTTTTGCCATTCTAACTGGTGTAAGGTGGAATCTCAATGTGGTTTTGATTTGAAATTCCCTGATGGCTAATGATGATGAACATTTTCTCATGTGTCTGTTAGCCATTTGTATGTCTTCTTTGGAGAAGTGTCTGTTCATGTCTTCTGCCCATTTTTTGACTTGATTGTTTTTGGGGTGTTGACTATGAGAAGCTCTTTATAGATCTTGCATATCAGCCCTTTGTCTGTAGTGTCATTTGCAAATATCTTCTCCCATTCTGTGGGTTGCCTCTTTGTTTTGTTGACTGTTTCCTTTGCTGTACAGAAACTTTTTATCTTGATGAAGTCCCAAAAGTTCATTTTTGCTTTTGTTTCCCTTGCCTTTGGAGATGAATCTTGAAAGAAGTCGCTGTGGCCAATGTCGAAGAGGTTACTGTCTATGTTCTCCTCTAGGATTTTGATGGATTTCTGTCTCACATAGAGGTCTTTCATCCATTTTGAGTTTATCTTTGTGTATGGTGTTAGAGAATGGTCGAGTTTCATTCTTCTGTATATAGCTGTCCAATTTTCCCAGCACCATTTATTGAAGAGACTGTCTTTTTTCCATTGTATATTTTTTCCTGTTTTGTGGAAGATTATTTGACCATAGAGTTGAGGGTCCATTTCTGGGCTCTCTATTCTGTTCCCTTCGTCTATATGTCTGTTTTTGTGCCAGTACCATGCCATCTTGGCGATCACTGCTTTGTAATATAGCTTTAAATTGGGCAACGTGTTGCCTCCAGCTTTGTTTTTCTTTTTCAACATTTCCTTGGTGATTCGGGGTCTTTTCTGATTCCATACAAATTTTAGGACTGTTTGTTCCAGCACTTTGAAAAATGTCATTGGAATTTTGATCCAGATGGAATTGAAAGTATAGATTGCTCTGGGTAGCATAGACATTTTAACAATGTTTATTCTTCCGATCCATGAACATGGAATGGTTTCCATCTTTCTGTGTCTTCTTCAATTTCTTTCATGAGTGTTCTGTGGTTTCTAGAGTACAGATGCTTTACCTATTTGGTTAGGTTTAATCCAAGGTATCTTATGGTTTTAGGTGCTATTGTAAATGGAATCGTTTCTCTAATTTCTGTTTCAACAATTGCATTGTTAGTGTGTAAGAAAACAACTGATTTCTGTGCATTGATTTTGTATCCTGCCACATTACTGAATTGCTGGATGAGTTCTAGTAATTTGGGGGTGGAGTTTTTTGGGTTTTCCACATAAAGTGTCGTGTCATCTGCGAAAAGAGAGAGTTTGACTTCTTCTTTGCCAATTTAAATACCTTTTATTTCTTTTTGTTGTCTGATTGCTGTTGCTAGGACTTCTAGTACTATGTTGAACAATAGTGGTGAGAGTGGGCATCCTTGTCATGTTCCTGATCTTAAGGGAAATGCTCTCAGCTTTTCCCTATTGAGGATGATATTTGTTGTGTGTTTTTCATAGATGGATTTTATGAACTTGAGGAATGTTCCCTCTATCCCTATACTCTGAAGAGTTTTAATCCGGAAATGATGCTGTATTTTGTCAAATGCTTTTTCTGCATCAATTGAGAGGACCATATGGTTCTTCTCTCTTCTCTTATTAATGTGTTCTATCACATTGATTTGTGAATGTTGAACCTCCCTTGCATCCTGGGGATAAATCCCACATGGTTGTGGTGGATGATCCTTTTAATGTATTGTTGGATCCTATTAGCTAGGATTTTGTTGAGGATTTTGGAATCCATATTCATCAGGGATATCGGGCTGAAATTCTCCTTTTTGATGGGGTCTTTGCCTGGTTTGGGGATTAAGATAATGCTGGCCTCATAGAGTGAGTCTGGAAGCTTTTCTTCTGTTTCTATTTTTTGAAACAGCTTCAGGAAAATAGGTATTATTTCTTCCTTGAATGTTGGTAGAATTCCCCAGGGAATCCATCAGGCCCTAGACTCTTGTTTTTTGGGAGGTTTTTGGTCACTGCTTCAATCTCATTACTTATTGGCCTATTCAGGTTGTCAGTCTCTTCCTGTTTCATTCTTGGGAGTTTATGGCTTTTCAGGAAGGCTCCCATTTCATCCAGGTTGCTCAGTTTATTGGCATATAGTTGTTGATAATAATTTCTAGTAATTGTTTCTATTTCCTTGATGTTGGTCATGATCTCTCCCCTTTCATCCATAATTTTATTAATTTGGGTCCTTTCCCTTTCCTTTTGGATAAGTCTGGCCAGTGGTTTTTCGATCTTATTAATTCTTTCAAAGAACTAGCTTCTAGTGTTGTTGATCTGATCTACTGTGTTTCTGGTTTCTAATTCATTGACCTCTGCTCTAATCTTAGTTATTTCTCTTCTAATGTGTGGCTTCGGCATTGTTTGTTGCTTTTTCTCTAGTTCTTTAAGGTGTAACGTTAGTTGGTGAATTCGGGATTTTTCTATTTTTTTGAGTGAGGCTTGGATGGCTATGTATTTCTCCCTTAGGACTGCCTTTGCAGTATCCCATAGGTTTTGGACCCATGTGTGTTCGTTCTCATTGGTTTCCATGAATTGTTTAAGTTCTTCTTTGATTTCCTGGTCGACCCAAACATTCTTGAGCAGAGTGGTCTTTAGCTTCCAAGTGTTTGAATTTCTGCCAAATTTTTTCTTGTGATTGAATTCCAGTTTTAAAGCATTATGGTCTGAGAATATGCAGGGAATAATCTCAGTCTTTTGGTATCAGTTCAGACCTGATTTGTGACCAAGTATGTGGTCTGTTCTGGAGAAAGTTCCATGTGCACTCGAGAAGAATAAGTATTCTGTTGTTTTAGGGTGGAATGTCCTGTATATATCTATGAGGTCCATCTAGTCGAGTGTGTCATTCAAAGCTCTTGTTTCTTTGTTGATTTTCTGCTTAGATGATCTGTCTATTGCTGAGAGTGGAGTATTGAGGTCTCCTGCAATTAATGTATTATTATCAATATGACTCTTTATTTTGGTTAACAGTTTGCTTATGTAGATGGCTGCTCACATGTTGGGGCATAGATATTTATAATTGTTAGATCTTCTTTTTGGATAGACACTTTAAGAATGATATAGTGTCCTTCTGTGTCTCTAACTACAGTGTTTAGCTTAAAATCTAATTTGTCTGATATAAGAATTGCTACCACAGCTTTGTTTTGAGGTCCGTTGGCATGGAAGATGGATCTCCATCCCTTCACTTTCAGTCTGGATATATCTTTAGGTTCACAATGAGTCTCTTGTAGACAGCATATGGATGGTTCCTGTCTTTTTATCCAGTCTGCAACGTTTTATGGGAGCATTTAGGCTGTTCATGTGAGTTATTTTTGAAAGATACGGATTTATTGTTATGTTTCCTGTGAAGTCCTTGTGTCTATAGATTGTCCCTGTAAATTTCTTTTCTACATCACTCTTGGGGTCTTTCTTCTTTTATAGAACTCCCCTTAATATTTCTTTCAGGGCCAGCTTAGTGGTCACATATCCTTTCAGTTTCTGCCAGTCTTGGAAGCTCTGCATCTCTCCATCCATTCTAAATGACAGGCTTGCTGAAAAAAGTATTCCTGGCTGCATGTTCTTCTCATTTAGTACCCTGAATATATCTTGCTAGCCCTTTCTGGCTTGCCAGGTCTCTGTGGATAGGTCTGACATTATTCTGATGTTCCTCCCTCTGTATGTAGGGAATCTCTTCCCTTAACTGCCCTGAAGATGGTTTCCTTGGTTCTAAGATTTGTGAGTTTTACTATTACATGCTGGGGCATTGGCCTGTTTTCCTTGATTTTGGGAGGGGTCCTCTCTGCCTCTAGGACACAAATGTTTGTTTCATTCCCCAGATTAGGGAAGTTCTCAGCTACGATTTGCTCAAATATATCTTCTAGTCCTCTTTCTCTCCAGCCCCTCAGGGATCCCAATAATTCTGACATTGGAACGTTTCATGGTGTCACTTATTTCTCTGATTCTATTTTCATGGATTCTGAGTTGTTTTCCCCTGGCCTCCTCTTTTCCCTTTTTACCTATTAATTGGTCTTCTAGGTCACTAATTTGTTCTTCTGCCTCACTTTCCCTAGCTGTTAGATTATCTAGATTAAATTGGATCTCATTGATAGCATTTTTAAGTTCTGCCAATTCAGCTTTCATTTCTGCCTTTAGAGACTCTATGTTGCCATTAATCGATTTCTCCATTCTATCTATTGTTTTCACAATTGCTACCCTGAATTCCATTTCCGACATCTTGGTTATATCTGTATCCATTTGTAAATCTGTGGCATAAGTCACAGTCTGACTCTTTCCTATTTTGGGGGTTCCTCTTCCTAGTCATTCTGTTGAGGGGTGGTTGAGGGAATGTACAGCGTCCAAATTATTGACCACAACCCAAGCAAGATGCACCTGTTTTATAGGGACCTTAGAGTTGCCAGCCTATTGTTCTCCCAGCCTGTCTTCTGGGGGAGAGGCCTGCCTCACTGTTACTCAGGCAACCCTGTTTGGGCAGAGTTGCCTGCCTCTGTGGGGGGGAATGGGCGCAGGGAAAACCGGTTTTTTGAGGCTTTTTTTCTCTGGCAGCTTTCCCTGGCAGCTCTCCACGTCTCTCTTCCGAGAGTCAGAACAGAAGAGATCATCACCATTCCTCTGCCTCAGAGCGAGAGATTTCAGTCTGTTCTTCAGTGAGCTCTCCAGGCCACACTCTCTCTGTTTCTGTCTATGCTGCTAAAAAGTGCAGCATCCTGGGTTGTGCACTCCTTAGCAACGCTCCCAGTCCTTGCCTCCAAGTCAGGGTACATGTCTGCTGTTTGTGCTTGTAAGACCACCAACAGCCCCCTGTCCACATGCCTGGCCCCGCTGCTCCAGGTTTCAGTCCAGGGAGCTGCCCTAATGTCATTTCCCCACCGTTACCAGTCTGTGAGTCTGTGCCCTGTCCCCAGTGCAGGAGGGTATCACTCACCGACCGTGCAGGATCCCGACGGCTCAGCTCCCTTCCCCTTCCCTTCATCTTCGGATATGTGCCCGCTGAATCACGGCTCCCCGCTTCACACCTCAAAGCCAGCCACCTGCAATATTCTGTTTGTAGAGATCCAGATCTATCTTCTTACATCTCAGGCTGATTTCATGGGTGTTCAGAGTGGTCTGGTAGATATCCAGCTCAATTCTGGGGACAGTTTGGAATAGGGTTCCTTACTCCTCTGCCATCTTTTCCTCCCGTCTTTCCTTTATATTCTTATATTTTTATTGATTTTTGTTATTGAGTTATAGGAGTTCTTTATATATGCTGAATACATGTTTTTTTAATGGATATATAATTTGCAAATAGGTTGTACCATTACGGATTGTCTTTTTATTTATTTTTTGATGGTGTTCTTTGCAATACAAAACTTCTAAATTTTAATGTAAACCAAATTATCCATTGTTTTCCTTTTCTTGTTCATAATTTGGGTGTCATATCTAAGAATCATTTGCTCAATCCACAATTGTGAAGATTTATAGCTATATTACTTTCTAATAAGTTTATAGTTTTAGTTCTTACATTTAGGTGTTTGATGCATTTTAAGTTAGCTTTTTCTGTATGGTGTGATGTGAGGGAACAATTCATTCTTCTGCATGTGATTGTCCATTTGACTCAATACCACGTGTTGAAGAGACTATTTTTCCCCATGGAATCATACTGGCTCCTAGTCAAAAATCAGTTGATCAGAGATCCATGGTTTTATTTCTGGATCTCAATTTTATTCCATTGATCTATAGGCCTATCTTTGTGCAATTACCATTGCTTTATAGTATGTTTTGAAATCTGGAACTATATGTACTCCTACTTTGTTCTTTTTTAGGACTGTTTTGGCTATTTTAGGTCCACTACAATTACATATAAGTTTTTGGATCAGCTTGTTGATTCATTAAAAGAAGTCAACTGAGATTCTGATAGAGATTGTGTTGATCTGTAGGTTAATTTGTGAAGTATTGCCATTCAACAATATTAAGTCTTCTGATCCATAAACATGGAATGTTTTTCATTAATTTAGATCTTTGAAAATTTCTTTCAAAAATGTTTTATACTGGGGCACCTGGGTGGCTCAGTTGGTTAAGCGACTGCCTTCAGCTCAGGTCATGATCCTGGAGTCCCAGGATCGAGTCCCGCATCGGGCTCCCTGCTCAGCAGGGAGTCTGCTTCTCCCTCTGACCCTCCCCCGTCTCATGCTCTCTCTCTATCTCATTCTCTCTCTCAAATAAATAAATAAAATCTTTAAAAAAAAAAGTTTTATACTTTTTTAAATTATGATTTTTGAACATATTTTATTAAATTTATTGCAAAGTTTTCTTTTTACTGCTATTGTAAATGGAATTTTTTATTTTATTCAAGTATTCTTCATTGCAAGTATATAGAAATAAAATTGATTTTTTTCAAGTTTTTATTTAAATTCCAGTTAGTTAAAATAGAGTGTAATATTACTTTCAGGTATAGAATTTAGTGATCCATCACTTACATACAACGCCCTGTGTTCATCACCAGTGCCCTCCTTAATAGCATCAACCATTTAATTTTCCCCTCACCCCCACCTCCCGTCCAGTAATGCTCAGTTTATTCTTCTTAGGTAAGACTGTTTTCTGGTTTGCCTTCTTTTGTTTTGGTATGTTCATCTGTTTTGTTTCTTAAATTCCATATGTCAGTGAAATCACATGGCATTTGCCTTTCTTTGACTGACTTATTTCACTTAGCATTATACTCTCTAGTTCCATCCATGTCATTGAAAATGGCAAGATTTCATTCACTTTTATGGCTGAGTAATATTCCATAGTGTGTGTGTGTGTGTGTGTGTGTGTGTATGTGTGTGTGTATATATATATATATATATATATATACCACATCTTCCATATCCATTCATCAGTTGATGGACCTTACGGCTCTTTCCATAATTTGGCTATATAATGCTGCTATAAATATCAGGGTGAATGTGCCCCTTCGAATTAGTATTTTCATATCCTTTGGTTAATTTCCTAGTGCAATTGCTGGATCATAGGGTAGTTCTACTTTTTTTTTTTTTAATTTTATTTATTTATTTGACAGAGAGAGAGAGCACAAGTAGGCAGAGTGGCAGGCAGAGGGAGAGGGAGAAGCAGGCTCCCCGCTGAGCAGGGAGTCGGACGCGGGGCTCGATCCCAGGACCCCAGGATCATGACCTGAGCCGAAGGCAGCCGCTTAACGACTGAGCCACCCAGGCGCCCCTACTTTTTTTTTTTTTTTTATTAACATATAATGTATTATTTGTTTCAGGGGTATAGGTCTGTGATTCTTCAGTCTTACACAATTCACAGAGCTCATCATAGCACATACCCTCCCCAATGTCCATCACCCAGCCACCCCATCCTTCCCACTGCCACTCCACTCCAGCAACCCTCACTTTGTTCCCTGAGATTAAGACTCTCTTATGGATAGTTTCTCTCTGGTTTCATCTTTTTGAGGAAACTCCATACTGTTTTCCAGAATGGCTGCACCAGTTTGCATTCCCACAGTGTAAGAGGGCCCCTTTCTCCACATCCTCACCAACACCTGTTGTTTCCTGCGTTGTTAATTTTAGCCATCATGACAGGTGTGAAGTGATATGTCATTATAGTTTTGACTTGTATTTCCCTCATGATGAGTGATGTTGAGCATCTTTTCATGTGTATGTTAGCCATCTGTATGTCATCTTTGGAGAAATGTCTGTTCATGTCTTCTGCCCATTTTTCAACTGGATTATTTGATTTTTCGTTTGTTGAGTTTTAGAAATTCTTTATATATTTTGGATACTAACCCTTCATTGGGTATATCATTTGCAAATATCTTCTCCTATTCAGTAGGTTGCCTTTTAGTTTTGTTGATTGTTTCCTGCCTGTATAAAAGCTCTTTATTTTGATGAAGTCCCAATAGTTTATTTTTGCTTTTGTTTCCCTTGCCTCAGAAGACATAGCTAGAAATAAAGTTGCTACAGCTAATGTCAAAGAGGTTACTACCTGTGTTCTCCTCTAGAATTTTCATAGTTTCCTTTCTCACATTTAGGTCTTTCATCCATTTTGATTTTATTTTTGTGTATAGTGTAAAAAAAGTGGTCCAGTTTCAATCTTTTGCATATTGCTGTCCAGTTTTCCCAATACCATCTGTTGAAGAGACTGTCTTTTTTCCATTGGATATTCTTTCCTGCTTTCTTGAAGATTAATTGACCATATAGACGTGGGTTCATTTCTGGGTTTTCTATTATTTTTCATTGAACTATGTGTCTGTTTTTGTGCCAGTACTATACTGTCCTGATCACTACAGCTTTGTAGTCCGGAATTATGATGCCTCCAGCTTTGCTTTGCTTTTTCAAGATTGCTTTGGCTATTTGGCGTCTTTTGTGGTTCCATATAAACTTTAGGATTGTTTGTTCTAGCTCTGTTTGTATTTTGATAGGGTTGCATTAAATGTATAGATTGCTTTAGGTAATATGGACATTTTAACAATATTTCTTTTTCCAATCCATGAGTGTGGAATTTTTTCCATATGATTTCACTCACATGTGGAATTTAAGAAACAAATGAGCAAAGGGAAAAAGAGAGAGAGAGAACATATATACAAATATTTGAGACCATGGTATATTATTCCCTGCATTTGAGAACACCTTTTCTAAATCTTAAGGGAAATCTTCATAGTTATCACTCAGTCAGAATTTTGTGTTTAACTCCTATATGCCTAAGGACCATTCTGGGTTTTTGGTTTATTTGGGTTTGTGTATGTGTGTATATGTAAAAATATACATGTAAATGGTTTTCTTTTCTTCCTTCCTTCCTTCTTCCCTTCCTTCCTTCCTTCCTTCCTATCTATCTTTGTTTAACATTCACCAAAACAAAACAGCATTAAGCCCATGTTTCTGGGATAGTATCATTTTCAGCAACATAAGAAATAAATCATGGAAAGTTAAATTGTAATTTTTCCTGAAGCTTTAGCCTTTCAAGTTTTGTAACTAATTGAACAATTTAAATATAATGTAAACAATTTAAATTGGACAATTTAAAAACAGCCATACCAGAATCCATAGCCATATCTACAGTCATATAAATGCAAGTTTATTTGCAAGATCCCTGAAAGGAAAATTTTATCACTACCAACCACCTCCCCACCTAAATAAGAAAACAAAACAAGTTCTGGTGTGTTTTAAGTAGGTGACCAGAACTTAGTTAAATGGACATTTAAAGGTTCATTCTAGTAAACCATTCCTTTTCAAGAAGTTGAAATTCCTGTGCTACATTGACTAATAAAAGGTCATGATTCATGGAATGTCTAAGACTTCATTCATGGAAACCTAATCATAATCAGATGGTTAGAGATGTTGGCAACTTAAGACCTGCTAGGATAAGTGAGTGAATCTGTAATCTAAATTCTTGAACTACATGTTTCATCTTTACCCCAACTCATACCTCACATGTAAACTCAATCTCAGTATTTAAGTTACTGGTTCAGCAGAAACCAGGAAAAATAAATTTGTAGTATTCAGAATGTTATCCAACTGTATATTGTTACTTTATTGTAACTACTGGTAAACAGTGGTCAATAGTTTTTTAGTCCTTTAAAAAAATAAAATAATGTAATGAAAACAGTGTTATATATAACTAATGAATCACTGAACTCTACCTCTGAAACTAATAATACACTCTATGTTAATTTTGAATTTAAATTTAAAAATCAAATTAAAAAATAAATAAAATAACATAACATTAAAAAGTTGTCTCATTTCATGTGAATATCAAGACTTTTTCTCAAAGTTAATGACATCAGTATCATTACATATCATTCAAGCTATTAGCAATTATTATTACTGAAATGGTCACTGTAAGAATTTGTACTTGTCATAATTTTGCTGTGTTTATACTTTATTTTCATAACTATTTCCTTAAATTATATTTAAATAAATATCACTTTATTTAATGTTTTTAGTAACAACATTTAGGATAAATCAGCTTTCTTTTCTTTTTTTAAATTTCTTTTTATTAACATATAATGTATTATTTGTTTCAGGGGTACAGGTCTCTGATTCATCAGTCTTACACAATTCACAGTGCTCACCATAGTACATACCCTCCCCAATGTCCATCACCCAGCCACCGATCCCTCCCAACACCCTCCACTCCAGCAACCCTCAGTTTGTTTCCTGAGATTAAGAGTCTCTTATGGTTTGTCGCCCTCTGTGGTTTCGTCTTGTTTCATTGTTCCCTCCCTTCCCCTATCATCCTCTGTCTTGTTTCTCAAATTCCTCATATCAGTGAGATCATATGATATTGTCTTTCTATGACTGACTTATTTTGCTTAGCATAATACTCTCTAGTTCCATTCACATTGTTGCAAATGGCAAGATTTCACTTTTTGATGGCTGCATAATATTCCATTGTATATATATACCACCTCTTCTTTATCCATTCATCTGTCGATGGACATCTAGGCTCTTTCCATAGTTTGGCTAATGTGGACATTGATGCTATAAACATTGGGGTACATGTGCCCCTTCAGATCATTACATTTGTATCTTTGGGGTAAATACCAAGTAGTGCAATTGCTGGGTCATAAGGTAGCTATATTTTCAACTTTTTGAGGAACCTCCATACTGTTTTCCAGAGTGGCTGCACTAGCTTGCATTCCCACCAACAGTGTAGGAGGGTTCCCCTTTCTCCGCATCCCCGCCAACATCTATCATTTCCTGACTTGTTAATTTTAGCCATTCTAACTGGTGTGAGGTGGTATCTCATTGAGGTTTTGATTTGGATTTCCCTGATGCCAAGGGATGTTGAACACTTTTTCATGTGTCTATTGTCCATTTGGATGTCTTCTTTGCAGAAATGTCTGTTCATGTCTTCTGCCCATTTCTTGATTGGATCATTTGTTCTTTGGGTGTTGAGTTTGGTAACTTCTTTATAGATTTTGGATACTAGCCCTTGATCTGATATGTCATTTGCAAATATCTTCTCCCATTCTGTCAGTTGTCTTTCGGCATTGTTGACTGTTTCCTTTGCTGTGCAAAAGCTTTTTATCTTGATGAAGTCCCAATAGTTCACTTTTGCCCTTGCTTCCCTTGCCTTTGGTGATGTTTCTAGGAAGAAGTTGCTGCAGCTAAGGCTGAAGAGGTTGCTGCCTGTGTTCACCTCAAGGATTTTGATGGATTCCTATCTCACATTTAGGTCTTTCATCCATTTTGAGTCTATTTTTGTGTGTGGTGTAAGGAAATGGTCCAGTTTCATTCTTCTGCATGTGGCTGTCCAATTTCCCCAACGCCATTTGTTGAAGAGACTGACTTTTTGCCGTTGGACATTCTTACCTGCTTTGTCGAAGATTAGTTGACCATAGAGTTGAGGGTCCATTTCTGGGCTCTCTCTTCTGTTCCATTGATCTATGTGTCTGTTTTTGTGCCAATACCATACTGTCTTGATGATGACAGCTTTGTAATAGAGCTGGAAGTCTGGAATTGTGATGCCACCAGCTTTGCTTTTCTTTTTCAACATTCCTCTGGCTATTCGGGGTCTTTTCTGGTTCCGTACAAATTTTAGGATTATTTGTTCCATTTCTTTGAAAAAAGTTGATGGTATTTTGATAGGGATTGCATTAAATGTGTAGCTTGCTCTAGGTAGCATTGACATCGTCACAATGTTTGTTCTTCCAATCCATGAGCATGGAACGTTTTTCCATTTCTTTGTGTCTTTCTCAATGATATTCGCTGTAGGTTTTTCATAGATGGCTTATATGATATTGAGGTATGTACCCTCTATCCCTACACTCTGAAGAGTTTTAATCAAGAAAGGATGCTGTACTTTGTCACATGCTTTTTCTGCATCTATTGAGAGGATCATAGCGTTCTTGTTCTTTCTTTTATTAATGTATTGTATCACATTGACTGATTTGCGGATGTTGAACCAACCTTGCAGCCCAGGAATAAGACCCACTTGGTTGTGGTGAATAGTCCTTTTAATGTACTGTTGGATCTTATTGGCTAGTATTTTGGTGAGAATTTTTGCATCCATGTTCCTCAGGGATATTGGTCTGTAGTTCTCCTTCTTGATTGGATCTTTGTCTGGCTTTGGGATCAAGGTAATGCTGGCCTTATAAAATGAGTTTGGAAGTTTTCCTTCCATTTCTATTTTTTGGCACAATTTCAAAAGAATAGGTGTTAATTCTTCTTTAAATGTTTGGTAGAATTCCACTGGGAAGCCATCTGGCCCTGGGCTGTTGTTTTTTGGGAGACTTTTGATTATTGCTTCAATTTCCTTAGTGGTTATGGGTCTGTTCAGGTTTTCTATTCCTTCCTGGTTCATTTTTGATAGTTTATATGTCTCTAGGAATGCATGCATTTCTTCCAGATTATCTAATTTGCTGGCATATAGTTGCTCATAATATGTTCTTATAATCGTATTTCTTTGGTGTTGGTTGTTATCTCTCCTCTTTCATTCATGATTTTATTTGGGTCCTTTCTCTTCTTTTTGATAAGTCTGGCCAGGGGTTTATCAATCTTATTAATTCTTTCAAAGAACCAGTTCATAGTTTCGTTGATCTGTTCTACTATTTTTTGGTTTCTATTTCATTGGTTTCTGCTCTGATCTTTATTATTTCTCTTCTCCTGCTGGGTTTCAGCTTTATTTGCTGTTCTTTCTCTTGGTCCTTTAGGTGTAGGTTTAGGTTGTGTATTTGAGACCTTTCTTCTTTCTTGAGAAAAGCTTGTATTGCTATACACTTTCCTCTTAGGACCACGTTTGCTGCATCCCAAAGATTTTGAGCAGTTGTGTTTTCATTTTCATTTGTTTCCATGAATTTTTTTTTAATTCTTCTTTAATTTCCTGGTTGACCCATTCATTCTTTAGTAGGATGCTCTTTAGCCTCCATGTATTTGAGTTCTTTCCAACTTTCCTCTTGTGATTGAGCTCTAGTTTCAAAGCACTGTGGTCCAAAAATATGCAGAGAATGATCCCAGTCTTTTGGTACTGGTTGAGACCTGATTTATGACCCAGGATGTGATCTATTCTGGAGAATGTTCCATGTGCACTAGAGAAGAATGTGCATTCTGTTGCTTTGGGATGGAATGTTCTGAATATATCTGTGAAGTCCATTTGGTCCAGTGTGTCATTTAAAGCCTTTATTTCCTTGTTGATCTTTTGCTAGATGATTTGTCCATTTCAGTGAGGGGGTGTTAAAGTCCTCTATTATTATTGTATTATTGTTGATGTGTTACTTTGATTTTGTTATTAATTGGCTTTTATAGTTGGCTGCTCCCATGTTAGGGGCATAGATATTTAAAATTGTTACATCTTCTTTTTGGATAGATCCTTTAAGTATGATGTAGTGTCCTTCCTCATCTCTTATTATAGTCTTTGCTTTAAAATCTAATTCTTCTGATATAAGGATTGCCACCCCAGGTTTCTTCTGATGTCCATTAATGTGGTAAATGGTTTTCTACCCCCTCACTTTCAATCTGGAGGTGTCTTTTTGTCTAAAATGAGTCTCTTGCAGACAGCATATTGAAGAGTCTTGTTTTTTTTATCCAATCTGATACCCTGTGTCTTTTGATTGGGGCATTTAGCCCATTTACACTCAGGGTAACTATTGAAAGATATGAATTTAGTGCCACTGTATTGCTTGTAAGGTGACTGTTACTGTATATTGTCTCTGTTCCTTTCTGGTCTGTGTTACTTCTGGGCTCTCTCTTTGCTTAGAGGACCACTTTCAATATTTCTTGTAGGGCTGGTTTCGTGTTTGCAAATTCTTTTAGATTTTGTTTGTTCTGGAAGGTTTTATCTCTCCTTCTATTTTCAATGACAGCCTAGCTGGATATAGTATTCTTGGCTGCATATTTTTCTCATTTAGTGCTCTGACTATATCATGCCAGTCCTTTCTGGCCTGCCAGGTCTCTGTGGATATGTCTGCTGCCAATCTAATGTTTCTACCATTGAAACTCACAGACCTCTTGTTCCGAGCTTCTTTCAGGATTTTCTCTTTGTCTCTGAGGCTTGTGAGTTTTACTATTAGATGTCGGGGTGTTGACCTATTTTTATTGATTTTGAGAGGGGTTCTCTGTGCCTCCTGGATTTTGGTGCCTGTTTCCTTCCCCAAATTAGGGAAGTTCTCTGCTATAACTTGCTCCAATATGCCTTCTGCCCCTCTCTCTCTTTCTTCTTCTTCTGGGATCCCAATTATTCTAATGTTGTTTCACTTTATGGTATCACTTATCTCTCGAATCCTCCCCTCATGGTCCAGTAGTTGTTTATCTCTCTTTTTCTCAGCTTCTTTTTTCGCTATCATTTGGTCTTCTATATCACTAATTCTGTCTTCTGCCTCATTTATCCTAGCAGTTAGAGCCTCCATTTTTTATTGCACCTCATTAATAGCCTTTTTTATTTCAACTTTGTTAGATTTTAGTTCTTTTATTTCTCCAGAACGGGATTCTCTAATATATTCTGTACTTTTTTCAAGCCCAGCTATTATCTTTTTTTTTTTTAAGGTTTTATTTACTTATTTATTTATTTGACAGAGGGAGACACAGCAAGAGAGGGAACATAAGCAGGGGGAGTGGGAGAGGGAGAAGCAGGCTTCCTGTGGAGCAGGGAGCCCAATGCGGGGCTCGATCCCAGGACCCTGGGATCCTGACCTGAACCAAAAGCAGCTGCTTAACTACTAAGCCCCCCAGTCCCCCCCAGCTATTATCTTTATAATCATTATTCTGAGCTCTAGTTCTGACATCTTACTAATGTCTGTATTGATTAGGTCCCTGGCAATCGGTACTGCCTCTTGTTCTTTTTTCTGAGGTGGGTTTTTCTCTCTTGTCATTTTTTCCAGAGGAGAATTGATGAATGAGAGAACCAAATGCTAAAAAAGTGCTAAAATAGTAACAACAACCCCAGAAAAATATATACTAAACAAATCACAAGAGACCCAAAACCAGGGGGGAAAGAAAGGGAAAAAAAAAAAAAGAATATGATCAGGCTGGTGAATAGAACAGAGCCACACACTAGATTTTGGTTGTATTTTGGTCTGTTAGAAGAACTTGCCTCCCAAAATTTAAAAAAAGAAAAACTTATATATATACAAAAGTAAGGGTAAATATGATGAAGGGATGGACTATGACTGTAAATATATAAAAAAATATATTTTTTAAAAGGAATTGGTAAGAAGTTGGTTGAAAAAAATTTAAAAAAATTAAAAAAAAATTAAAAGAACGTGATCAGGTGGGAGACTAGGACAACGTCATACACTAGATTTAGGGTATATTTTGGTCTGTTAGAAGAAAATGCCTCCCAAAATTTTAAAGAAAGAAAATCTTATATATATACAAAAATAAGGTTAAATACAATGAAGAGATAGAATATGACTGTAAACATGAAAAATTAAAAGAGATTTTAAAAAAGGAATTGATAAGATGTTGGTTGAAAAAGGAAAGAAGAAAAATTCAACTAAATAAATAGAAAAAGAAAAGAATAAAGAAAATTTAAAAAACTAACTTTGAAAGACTAAAGCATCATGGGAAAAAAGCCATGAATTCTATGTGCTGTATTACCCTAGCGCTAGGGTTTTGCCTTTCTCATTGATCGGTAAACTTGGTCTTGCCTGGACGTTCTTGCTGATCTTTTGGGGGAGGGGCCTGTTGCAGTGATTCTCAAATATCTTTGCCTGAGGCGAAATTGCCCTGCCCTTGCCAGGGGCCAGGCTAAGTAATCTGCTTGGGTTTGCTCTTGGTAGCTTTTGTTTCCTGAAGGCTTTCTGTACAGCTTTGGAGGATGAGAATGAAAATGGCAGCTTCCCAATCTCTGGTCCTGGAGGAGCTGAGAGCTCGGTGCCCCACTCCTCCATGAGCCCTCATAGAAAAGCAGTCAATCACTCCTCTCTCCCTGGTCTCTGGCCACACTCCGTGCTCACCCGGCCTATGACCAAGCGTTTCTATCTCTGGCACATGACCCCGTTTGGAGTCTCCAAACCCAGCAGATTCTTGCAGTGTGTTCCTGTGCCGCTCCTCCCGGGGGGAAGGGGAGTATCCCTGGATCTGCTGCTTTTTGGGTCCCTGCTTGAAGAGCAGTGGCCCACCTGTGCCACGGATCATGGTTTACGGCAACCCCAAGCTGAGAGCCCACTCCTTGGCTCCGTCTTTGCAGCTGGCTTCCCTACTCTGATACCTGGGAGCTCTGCCGCCCTCAGGCACCCCAGGTCTTTCTGTGACCCCGAGGGTCCTGAGACCCCACTGTCCCAGTGAGGGTTCCATCCCCCCACTTGGCCACTGGAGCAAAGTTCCTCAGCAGAGCCGACTTCTAAAAGTTCCAATTTTGTGCTCTGCTGCTCTCTCACTTGCCTGTACCCGGCTGACGGAGGCTCCTTCCACCCACCCCCCCCCCCACGCGGTCTATCTTCTCATATTATCACCTCAGATTCATTTCTCCTCACGTCCTACCTTCCAGAAAGTGGTTGCTTTTCTGTTCAGAGAGTTGTTGCTATTCTTTTCTTCAATCTCCTGTTGAGTTTGTAGGTGTTCTGAATGGTTGGATAACTATCTAGCTGAATTCCTGGGACCAGATGAAATTTAGGTCTCCTACTCCTCTGCCATCTTGCTCCTCCTAAATCAGCTTTATTTTCACTATATGCAATAGTGTGGGAAATAAAGGTATTGGACTTCTTGGAATTATAAATGAAATTAGAATTGGTATTATAATTATATAAAAATGCCTAAAATTTAGTCTTTGTAATTGAACAATCTTGTTCTTCCTAATATTCAGAAAATTAGAATTAATGTAATAGTGCAAAATTGGCTGCTAGTCACTAGGTATATAAGATTCACAAGGGTAAAAAAACATAGCACAACAATCTCAACAATATTGTACTCTTCTATCTTGGGAAGGTAAAAATGTCTAACATTTGTAGAGTATCTCATTTAACCCACACAAAAACTTCAAAAGGTAGATATAATTATAATTGTTTTAGAGCTGAAGAAACTATGGCTTGTGAATATTGTATAACTTTCCCAAATCATATCACTAAAACTGACAGAACCAAATTCTCAAACATAGGCTATTGACTGAAAACCAATGCTCTTTCTTACACATACAATATTGACTTCTCTAAATCACATAGAAACCACTGTTCTGTCTGATAATGTCATTAAGATTCTACTTTGTTGTCATTTATTCATTTTATTTCCTCCTCTAAAAGTCACAGAAAGAATAAAAGGCTTTATATTATTTTTTTTCTAATTTTATTTTATTTAAATACAATTAATTAACATATAGTGTATCATTAGTTTCAGAGGTAGAGTTCAGTTATTCATCCATTGCATGTAACACCTAGTGCTCATTAGATCACATGCCCTCCTTAATGCCCATCACTCAGTTACCCCATTCCCCTACCCCCTTCCCCTCCAGAAACCTTCAGTTTTTTTCCTATAATTCAGAGTCTTTTATGGTTTTTCTCCCTCTCTGATTTCTTATTTTCCCTCCATTCCACTATGATCCTCTGTTTTGCTTCATAATTTACACATATGAGTGAAATCATATGATAATTGTCTTTCTCTGATTGACTTCTTTTGCTTACATAATACCCTCCAATTCCATCCATGTCATTGCAAATGGTAAGATTTCATTTTTTTGATGGCTGAGTAATATTCCATTGTATATATATATATATATCACATCTTCTTTATCCATTCCTCTGTCGGTGGATATCAGGGCTCTTTCCATATTTGGCTATTGTTTACATTGCTGCTATAAACATTGGGGTGCAAGTGCCCCTTCAGATCACTATGTTTGTGTCTTTTGGGTAAATACCTAGTAGTGCAATCTGGGTCATAGGATAGCTCTATTTTCAACTTTTTGAGGAATCTCCATACTATTTTCCAGAGTGGCTGTACTAGCTTGCATTCCCACCAACAGTGCAAGAGGGTAGCCCTTTCTCTGCATCCTCACCAACATTTATTGTTTCCTGACTTGTTAATTTTAGCCATTCTGATTGGTATGAGGGGGAATCTCATTGTGGTTTTGATCTGTATTCCCTAATGCCAAATGATGTGGAGCACTTTTTCATGTGTCTGCTGGCCATCTGTATGTCTTCTTTGGAGATATGTCTGTTCATGTCTTCTGCCTGTTTCTTGAGAAGATTATTTGTTTTTTGAAAAACAAACAGGGCGCCTGGGTGGCTCAGTTGGTTAAGCAACTGCCTTCGGCTCAGGTCATGATCCTGGAGTCCCGGGATCGAGTCCCGCATCGGTCTCCCTGCTCGGCAGTGAGTCTGCTTCTCCCTCTGACCCTCCTCCCTCTCATGCTCTCTGTCTCTCATTCTCTCTCTCTCAAATAAATAAATAAAAACTTTAAAAAAAAAAAAAGAAAAGAAAAACAAACAAACAAGGGCACCTGGGTGGCTCAGTTGGTTAAGCGACTGCCTTCGGCTCAGGTCATGATCCTGGAGTCCCTGGATTGAGTCCCGCATCGGGCTCCCTGCTCAGCAGGGAGTCTGCTTCTCCCTCTGACCCTCCCCCCTCTCATGTGCTTGCTCTCTCTCATTCTCTCTCTCTCAAATAAATAAATAAATAATCTTTAAAAAAACAAACAAACAAACAAAGTTAGAAAAACAGCAAAGGCAGCAATAATAATATCAACAAAACAACAATATCTTCCGGAAGTGATTCTGGAGTATGCTATGTACACTCTGCTATTGTGTTTTGGCTGCTCTTTCCCACTGGTCCTTCCTCTACCAAGTTCCTCCTTGCTTGTAGTGGGGAATGTTTGTTCCTTTAAGTAGGTATGCTTTGATTTGTTTTTGAAGTTAAGCCATTAGGTGATGTTTTGGAGTTTTCTTTAATCAGTAGACTTGGTAGATATGGGGGTTTGTGTTGATCTTCTGAGGGAGAGGCCTGCCATGCTGGCTCACAATCTGATTTGCCCTCCTAAAGATGCCCTACCAGGTAATGGGGGTGGGGTTTAGTGTAAGGCACTGGAGCCTCCACTAGAGTGTCTGTGTTTCTTTCAGGAGTTTGACTGTGCTGGTCAGCAGGAGAGGGGAGGGGTGGGTGGGGGAGAAGGTAGAATATGTCATCACTGGGGCGCCTGGGTGGCTCAGTCGTTAAGCGTCTGCCTTCGGCTCAGGTCATGGTCCCAGGGTCCTGGGATCGAGCCCCGCATCGGGCTCCCTGCTCAGTGGGAAGCCTGCTTCTCCCTCTCCCACTCCCCCTGCTTGTGTTCCCTCTCTGGCTGTCTTTCTCTCTGTCAAATAAATAAAAATCTTTAAAAAAAAAAAAAAAAGAATATGTCATCACCTTGTCTTCTTGTCCCTGGGGAGCAAAACTCCAGCAGCTGCTCTTAGGAGGTCCTCTTAGAAAAGCAAGTCATCTCGGGGCGCCTGGGTGGCTCAGTCGTTAAGCAGCTGCCTTCGGCTCAGGTCATGATCCCAGGGTCCTGGGATCGAGCCCCACATCAGACTCCCGGCTCGGCGGGAAGCCTGCTTCTCCCTCTCCCACTCCCCCTGCTTGTGTTCCCTCTCTCGCTGTCTCTCTCTCTGTCAAATAAATAAATAAAAATCTTAAAAAAAAAAAAAAGAAAAGAAAAGAAAAGCAAGTCATCTCATGTGACCCAGGCCCTTGTCAGCTCCCTGCCCTAACCTGTCTGTGTCCAGGTTGTCAGCACACCCAGACCCCCAGATTTCCTGTATTTTATCTCTGGCCAGTGGCTGGGATTCAAAACTCCAAGTTTTAAAGGGCCACATAATGTGAGCACCCACTCCTGTCCCCAGGCAGGGAGGCTTGGGGTATGCCCAGCACCATCCCATTCCTGAAAATCTGTCACAGTGTTTGTGCAGAGGCTAGAGTTTATTGTAACACTGAGGGAAAAGCTGGAGCCAGGTTATCAGCCATCTGCATTTGACTCAGTCCCGTACTCCCCTTTGTCCCAGAAAAGCTATAGCAGAGGCTTGAATCTATTGTGGCAGACAGCAAAAAGCAGTAGTCAGGTTATCCATGATCTGCTCCAGTCTCTATGCTCTGCTCAGTCAGTCCCAGAAAAAACTAGATTATTTCTTTTTTTTTTAAAGATTTTATTTATTTATTTGACAGCGAGAGAGAGAGTACAAGCAGGGGGAGCATCAGGCAAAGGGAAAGGGAGAAGCAGGCTCCCTGCTGAGCAGGGAGCCCAATGTGGGGCTCCATCCCAGGACCCTGAGATCATGACCTGAGCTGAAGGTAGACGCTTAACCAACTGAACCACCCAGGTGCCCCAAATACTAGATTATTTCTGATAGAGATCTCCACCATATGCCTTATGCATTCTGTGCTGTAGCCACACCAAAACTGTAAGTACAGATAATCATGTAGGAATAAATTCATCATTATAGAGGCCCTATTTTTCTTATGCAAATGAATATATCCATTTGGTTTTTGAAATCAAGGATACATCTTCAGTCTTATTGAGAGATACTTTCTTGACTGTAATTTATTCATTTTTTTTTTACAAAATGATTTCTCTCATATGTGGAATTTAAGGAACAAAACAGATGAACATAGGGGAAGGGGGAAAAAAGAGAGCAAGGCAAACCATAAGAGACTCTTAACTATAAAGAACAAACTGAGGGTTGATGGAGGGGAGGTGGGTGGGGGATGGGCTAAATGGGTGATGGGTATTAAGGAGGGCACTTGTTTTGGTGAGCCCTGGGTGTTATATGTAAGTAATGAATCACTACATTCTGCTCCTGAAACCAATACTACACCATATGTTAACTAGCTAGAATTTAAATACAAACTTGAAACAAACAAAAATCTTGTTTATAATTTAAGTTCTGTATCTCTGTAGAACAGCCTGAGTACGGCTGTCTGATTTTCATCTCACTCTTAGTGTTGTGCCTTACTCCTGATCACATGATAAGATATTAATCAATTTGGTGATACAACTCTTATTCTTGATATGACTTTTTTCAAACAGTGTTCTTTTTTCATTGAGTTTAAGAAGCTTGTATACCTTGAATGCCCAGATACTTCCAATTTGTTTTACAGCCAGATTGTTTATTAACTGTTTTAGTATATTCCATTATTATCTTGAGTGTGAATGAGTTTAACAAATAGTGCAATTACATCATTTTTTTTGTTTCTGCAGGGTTTAAGCCTTTGTCACTAATTTATAATAATAGCACTATATTAGTAAATTATATAATACATGCTATTGAAGAACAGAGCCATTAAAAATTATAGTTACCACTTTCCTTCAATATTTGTTGACACTTGGCTTGGGATAGAAAATTTATATTTGTGTTTCTAGTATTTACTATAAAGCATAAATAAACACTATCAAGATCTCATGTCTTTTGTATTATGTGAACACCACTAAATGCTATCATGTTATCAAAAGCAACATAATGACTTCATGTATTTACAAGAATATGAGCTCCTTTTCATAGAAATAAATCTATGAGGGCTATACAGTAAAAAAGCTTCATTGTCATATATAGCATACCCTATTGAATACTTTTCAGAATGTATCTACATAAAGTTGTCTCTTTTATAAATGCCTAAAGATTATGAGTGTGCAATTAAAAATTTATCTTGAGGATTCTGTATGTCCTTAAAGGAAATTTTATGAAAAGACATATCTCCTTCTCTCTAAAAAGGCACTATCAATTTCTAAGGGGAAACTACCACCCACCATTCTTTGACTCTTTCCCAAGTATGATTTTGTATGTGGTGCGAAAACATAAGAAAAAGGAGATGGTAGGGACGCCTGGGTGGCTCAGTCGGTTAAGCGTCTGCCTTCGGCTCAGGTCATGATCCCAGGGTCCTGGGATCGAGTCCCACATCGGGCTCCCTGCTCCGCGGGGAGCCTGCTTCTCCCTCTGCCTCTGTCTCTCTCTCTCTCTGTCTCTCATGAATAAATAAATAAAATCTTTAAAAAAAAAAAATAAAAAAAAAAGAAAAAGGAGATGGTAGAAAGAGGTCTGCTGTTATGGGGCGCCTGGGTGGCTCAGTCATTAAGCGTCTGCCTTCGGCTCAGGTCATGATCCCAGGGTCCTGGGATCGAGCCCCGCATTGGGCTCCCTGCTCCGCGGGAAGCCTGCTTCTCCCTCTCCCACTCCCCCTGCTTGTGTTCCCTCTCTCGCTGTGTCTCTCTCTGTCAAATAAATAAAATCTTTAAAAAAAAAAAAAAAAAAGAAAGAGGTCTGCTGTTTTTAAAATTAAGTGATGTTGATTTTTATTTTATTTCTGCCTATTTACCTGACATATCAAGCCAAAGAAAAATTTTTTTTCTCTAAACAGAGAGATTGTATAAATTATAGGAATTATATTCCAGGAAATAATAAATTGCTAGTATTTCTAGAAGCAAAATGAAAAAAAAAATATAGACCTGTGGTAGCCAAACTTTGTACAGCAAGTTTTATTTTGGCCACATTGTGCCAATGAATTCCTACTAAATGAGCTATCTCCTAAGGAATAAGCTCTCTGAATCTGGACAGTATAGAAATATAAGATAAATTATCACCTTTCATTTTTTATGTCTTAATGAGCACAAGAGGACAGAAGAAAATTTAGGATCATGGCCACCCTTTGTAATATCAAATAGCAATAATCTATTGAAAGAAATGGTGTTTTTTTCCTTTGCAGAGATGTGTGTTGTAATGTGAATGTCAAAGTAAAACTTTATTATTTTTTTGTTATTCTTGCTCGTGTTTTATTCTTCTCTTTCTAGCAGTTTCAAGAATTCAACTTGTAAGATATCTGAGTGGTGACAAGATTGTGAGATTTAAAGAGGTATCTCCAACGTTCAGTGACAATCAAAACTCACAGAAAAAGTTAAAGGAAAAGCACAGACACAGCCTCTCTCTAAAACCAAACCCAGTCATGGATAATAAACATCACAGAAATGCCAGGCACAAAACTTCTGTATGTAAAATTCGTTGCAAGGACTACAGATTCCCACAAAGTTTTCAGAGTTCCCAATCTCAAATGAATCCTATTCCTCCTCTAAATGTTGAGGATTATACCTCCGAAGACTTAGCACTTCTCTGCCATCCTATGTCCACGAGCCCTTGGCCTGATGTACACCCCAAGACTCACAGAAATAACACATATTCCTTGGACACTGGAGCTCCTATATGTTCCAAATGTTTCATGGAAATCAGTAATTCTTTCCATAAATGTCTTGTGAATTCTGATAATGATTCAGACCCTGACTCTACTTTACATCTCCAAATTCCCTTGGATTCTAAATATTCTCTGAGCCCCAAATCTATTAGACATCATAAGACTTCTCGGAATAGCCCTTTATCTCGATCCCTGGATCCTAAGCATCCTGTGGGCATCCACTGTCCTTTACACCGGGAGGATTCTAAATATTCCTTGGGCTCAACTTCTTATTTACACTGTGAAAGTTGCTCAGCTCTTCAAAATCTCATAGGCTCTACTGTAACCAGTACCTTTCCCATGAATCCTCAGAATACCATGGGCCACCATAGTACCCCTGACTCAGACAGTGCTATCTACACCAGCAATATTCCTGGCCTTGAAAATGAGGGCAAGTTTAACCTTACTGCTAAATTTGAAAATGAGGTCAATTCTGACAATGAAACTAAATTGGCCAGTGCTGGAAATCTCAAAGATAAGGCCAATGCCAAAGAGAAGCCTCTTCTCAAAGATGAGACAGACCATGAAGACGAGACAGAGTCTGAAGATGAAAAAGATCCTGAAGATGAAATAGATTCTGAGGATGACAACAACACGAAAGATAAGAAAGATCCCAAAGATAAGTCTGACTCTGATGACAGTGATTCCAAAGATAGCAATGCCGAAAAAGATGCAGACACAAACAATGGATCTGATCCCAGTGGTGATGCTGACCCTACAAGTGGAGCTGATTCCAGTAGTGATGGTGATTCTAACAATGGAACTGACTCCAACGGTGAACCTGACCCTAACATTGATAACGCCACTAACAATGATGCTAACTCCAAACATAGCACTGATTCTGATGGGGAAAAACACACCAATAATTCAGACAGTACCTCTGGCCTAGACAATGGTATTGATCAGGATTGTACTGCTAACTCCAACAAGGACACTAATATAAACTATAGCTCTGGGCTCCAAAATGGAACCGGCCTGGACTACACTTCTGGTTCCAATAATGGTGCTGGTCCCAACAATAGACCTGGCTCTAAAATCAATAGATCTGGCTTCCAAAACAATGCCTCTGACCCCCAAAATATCAGATCAAACCCCAACAGCTCTGAGTCTATTAAGAATGTCTCTGGCCCCAACAACAATGGTCCTGGCCACAATAACAATGGCCCTGGCCTTAAAATAGACCCTGACTCTAACTATAATGTCAGGCCTAGTAACGCTACAAGCCACAGTAGTGCTATTAGTTTTAACAAGTATGCTGATTCCAAGTATGATACAAAACCCACCATTGCTACTGGCCACAACTATGCAGCTGTCCCAAACTGTGACTCAGATCTTGACTGTGTCTCAGGATTTGCCCATGCAGTAGGTTCTGGCCTTCTACTCAACTCCAACTATATTGCCAGAAATAGTTACGCTGCCAAACCAAGCTCTACAGCTACCACTGTCAATGCCATTGACACTAGCAATACAACTAGTTGTAGTGATGCCGTTAGCCCTAGTTATACTGCTGGCACCACCTTTGCCTCAGGCACTAACCATGACCCTAGATTAATTCATGTTTTTGGATCCAACCTTGTCACCAACCCCAATTATGATGCCACAAATACCCATAATGTTCATAATTCTACCAATACTAGCAATATTAATAATCTCCTTGAGCCTGAATTGGAAATCAGTACCAATTCCTCCATTCTTAATATTTTTAATGGTAACTCCCCCACTTTTGCTGCTAACACAAACTATATTCCCACTCCTGGAAATTTGACCGCCTCTGAATTTTCTAATCCATCCAAGCTTGGTATAAATTACACAATTTTTGATAACCACAAATTTGGTGCCTGCCTCAAAGACTCTGCTGGCTCAATGGATTTTGTTAGCCTTAAGCATACAACTGAGTCCAAGGATGTCCTTGATGCCAAGGAATCTGGCTTTTTAAAAGATCTCTCCAGGGTCCAGAATCCCGTTGGTATCAAGGATCCTACCAATTTAAATTTTCACTCCAATTCAGATATTCCACTCCCTAGTTTTGACATTATAGTAGAAGCTGAACCACCAAATGTTGTGAAGTTTGCTGTATCATCAGGTGCTGTGAATCAATTTTTTAAGGTAAGTTTATATAAATGTAGGCTTTAAATTTCTTCTCCCTTTCTTATAATTCAGAGTGTTAGGTCACTGAGACAGGACCAAAAAAACTTCCTTTTTAAAATTTACTTGAATATGCAATCCATGGAAGAGAGGAGACAAGATGTCCAGTATTATTTATTTTTTGACCCTGGTAGCCAGCAACACGGTTTTCCATTTGAAAGATCCATCTGCTATACAGCTGGTAAATAGAAAAATGGCCTTGATTGCACTGTGGCTGGCTCATTCACTACCTCCATCAAAGGTACAATGGCCAAGTGTTGGTTTCTTCCCTCTATTTGCAGAGAAAGTAAAGTTAAATTAATTTTAAATACCATGAATCAAGACATTTGAAACTACCATCTCCCAAAATCCCATTTTTATAAGGAAGCTGGCAAAAGTAGCTATAGCTATTATATTCTAATTTTCCATTAAATAACTATAATTTTAATTAGTTTGGTGACATAATATTAAGGAGCAAAGAACCCTAATTTTTTTTTTTACTTTAGACTTAAAATTTGCTTTTTCTTATTTCTCCTGAAAATGAGTAAAATTATATCTTTAATAAGTCTTTATCAAATGTTTCTTCTAGCACTCTGAATTGCATGCACAAACTAGGATTTCTATATTTTGGAAGACTATTTTTGACAGCAGCAAGTAATACTCTTTTTGCTGAAACTTTACCACCATACTGTCATTGAGACATAATCAAGTTGGTACACATTCAATTTTATTTTAGTTATTCTTCATTAGACATGGTAAACAAATACATTTATTTGGATTATAGTGTCTGTGTGGATAAATGTGCAACTTGAAAAATTACTTTGTTTTCTACTAGAATGTGTAATTGAATATATATATATATATACATTTTAAAATAAGGCATATAATCTTATAACCAAAATGAAAGTACAAAATTAGTATCTCTGTAATGCTTTTACTTTAATAGAGAACAATTTCATGATTTTCCCAAGAGAACCATCTCTCTGGAAATAGTTGTAAATACCAGTATAGTTTTATAGCTCTACCTTATGTAAATTTAAGGGTAATGTCCTGTTATAAGTAATAAAAATAATATTGCTAAAATACAAACCTTAACATTAGAAAAAAGAGATGTTTTCTCCAGTTGTTTCATACAAATGAACTTTTGCAGTAGTCTGAAAACTTTTAAAATGTTTATTTTATGGACTTTGTATTTTGGGATGAATGAAAATATGGTTATCATAAGTTTTAGCTTACTAGTTAAGGAACACTTTGCAGTTAGAATCCTAGTATATAAGAACTATGTTTCCTAAGTTTGGGTATGTAAAACATATCTTGTTGATTTTAGATGAAAACTACCTGCAAAGTAGGGCATTTCCCTCCCCCCCAAAAAACAACCAAATTTTTCAAATGGAGGGTACACAAACAAAGCATTCTTCTGAAAGAATGGATGATTGCCTTCCCTCAGAGCTTTGGTATTTCCATATTTTCCTGGTTTATTACATCCTTGTCCATATTTCCATCATAAACAACTACAATAGGGAAAACAAAGGTACTTGCCCCATTAAGACAATTTAAGAAGTGAGAGAAGCTCACTTTAAAAGGAATAAAACTTTTCTACTAACCACAAATGAACCAAACAACCAACTTAACATCAGAACATTTAGTCAAGTCATTTGTATCATCTTCATTCATTATTTCAATAGGCATTTAGTAATTAAACAGTGTAGAAGTCTCAAAAAATATACAAAGTGAAAAATATAGTGCCTTTTAAGGTGCTTTTAGCCTACTTAATAGGAAAACAAGTGCCTATTTGAGGATAGAGGCTATGTGAAGACAAATAAAATGGCATCTCACTGAAATTCTAGAATGGTTAGAAAACATTTTGGTTGTTCAGATCACATATCACCAATGTATTAAAGTAGTTGGAAATATGTGTGTATTAATTATTATACTGTGTTGCACTTTTCAGAAATAACCAAACAAGATCATAACTCCTGAAATTATCTTCCTTTTTGTGAGGGTTAACATTGATTTCTATGGATAGTGGTTTTAGAACTATATTACTAAGAGCCTGATACCATTTAATAAGTTATCTAGAAGTTATTTACAATTCTGAAGAAACAATATGATTCCATATAAAATAGATAAAAGTAATATCTTATCTTTCTTAAACTTTGAAAATAGTCTATTTATAAAAAGATTTACTCAAGGATTTAATTAGTTGAAGTACTTGACAGATTCCAATGTACTTAAGAAAAATTGCATTAGGGCCATTCAAAGAAGTGCTCATCTATGATTTATGGTAGATTAAAAAAAAAACAAAGATGATTCAGTAGTGATGCTAAAGGAAATTTTCATATAGTATAGTCTATTATAACCAGAGTTTTATAAATACAGAGTTATATAGGTCTTCTTAGCGACAGATGTCTGAACATACCAATCAAATGTGTTATGCTTTTTGCACCAAAGTTTTCTTACATTAGTATCTCTAGAAATTGCTCCAAAATTAACCAACAAAAATGTTTTTGTTTATAAGTATCTTGTATGTTTGAGGAAGCCTACAGATAAGTCTTGGTTCAGAAGAGACTAAATTTGTAGTATAATATCATCAAAATGGATTAAGTGAAGTGGCCAGAAGTTTTCATATTTTCATTTCGAAATGGTCCACCCAATGTATCATTTCCTTTCTGATTATAGAGCCATTAAAATACATGAATAGGTTTAACTCTTCTGCCTAATATTCATTGAAATAAATCTTAGTTAAACCCAACCTTTAGGCATATTTAGGTATAGAGTACCCACATACTCCAGGTAATCAAAGCAATGTCCTGCCTTGTAGTTTCTTAATTAAATATGTTTACATAGACTGTACCTCTGAAACAAATAATGCAATATATGTTAAGAAAGAAAAAAAGAAGAAGAAGAATGTAGCAGGAGGGGAAGAATGAAGGGGGGGAAATCGGAGGGGGAGAAGAACCATGAGAGACAATGGACTCTGAAAAACAAACTGAGGGTTCTAGAGGGGAGGGGGTTGGGAGGATGGGTTAGCCTGGTGATGGGTATTGAGGAGGGCACGTTCTGCATGGAGCACTGGGTGTTATGCACAAACAATGAATCATGGAACACTATATCTAAAACTAATGATGTAATGTATGGGGATTAACATAACAATAAAAAATTTAAAAAAAAAATATGTTTACATAGAGATAAACAGTTTTTCTCTTTCTAGCTTTTTAGGGATATGCTGTGTTTTGTCAGTGGGAGACATGTTTTCTGGGGATTTTCAATCTAAGATACAGTAAACCATCTCCTATCAACTTGCTCAAGGTCTGTTAATTATTAAACTGCTTTACTGAGGTCATCTGTGCACCAAACCTTTCCATAAAGTCACTCCTTTATATATCAGTTTGATCATATTTCTTTATAATACTGAAGTGCTTCCATGGCATCCTATTGCTGGATTTGTTGTTAGATAGGATAGGGTCCTGAAAGTGTTTAATTGAAATACAGTGAACTGAGTTGGAACCTACTTTGGAATTAATTAGTAAAAGATCTCAAGTTGAATGTAACTAAATAAATAATATTGAGTAAATAAAAAAGTTCCTCCTGCTAACCATGTGAACTGCCCATTGTTCTCTGAATAGTTTTGGGAAAAAAAAAAACAATTGTTGGTTTGTTAAAAGATCAAAGTCTCAGACTGAATTCAGCCTTCTCTCTTTATCTACACCATGTATAGTTTTCTTTTTCCTTTTTTTAAATTTTATTTTATTTTATTATGTTATGTTAGTCACCATACAGTACATCATTAGTTTTTTTTTTTTTTTTACACTTCAATTATGGCTATATTTATTTTTGTTTGTTGTTTTTTTTTTGTTTTTATTATGTTATGTTAATCACCATACATTACATCATTAGTTTTTGATGTAGTGTTCCATGATTCATTGTTTTTGTATAACACCCAGTGGTCCATGCAATACTTGCCCTCCTTTAATACCCATTACTGGGCTAACCCATCCCCTCATCCCCCTCCCCTCTAAAACCCTCAGTTTGTTTCTCAGAGTCCATAGTCTCTCACGGTTCATCTCCCCCTCTGATTTCCCCCCCTTCATTATAGTTTTCTAAGCCAACCACAAACTTGAAATGACCCAGGTGAGCAATCCAAAGGAAAGCCAGTTACCCCAAGCTCAAAGTAAAGTACACTTTATTACTGCCCCTATTGCAGAAAATCTGTGCAAATGACCTTTCTGAAGGAATTTCAAAATTATGTATTTTCCCTCATGCCTCAAGGGCCTTTGGCCCAGCCTCCCTAAATGTAACCACAGAATCAATGATGCATCTTATCTGAGCAGATAAAGAAAAAACAGACCAAATCAACTTGAGTCCAAAAATTGGTAGAGACTAACTTAGGAGAACTTTAATACTATCACTCAACATCATAAATCTTAAATAATTGACTAAAGAGACATTTTATTCTCAAAAAGAAGATTTCACTAGATTTTCAAACCTCAGAAATGTTTGTTACAATGACACCAGGGTATATGTGGTGCATTCAACAGCTATAGGATCTATGTGGTCTGCCATGTTCCAGGCTTGAAAAAAACTGAGGCAGGTGTGTCTGAATTTATTTCGTCTTCTACTTGAGGGACAATTAGTAAACTACATTTTCCAAAATTTTTAAGTCTGAGTTAGGAAGTATTGAGTATCAAAGACAATAAATGTGAAATGATTAAATAAGCAAGGTATGAAATTTCAGGTTTTGTCTCTCATGAGTTATGTCAACCAATCCACTTCTAAAGATACCTGAATTCATTAAGTGGAATATTTATGGGATGGAAACTATTGACCCAGTGTAATAGAGTCCCTCATTAAAATGAAGAATGTAGATAAGAAGGTAGCAGCAAGAGAGGATTATATTGGAGGTGAAGACAAAGGGAATAATGTTATATGGAGAAGGAGGGATATTGTGGAATAATAAAAATGATTGCAGTAATCTTTACTTTTTTTATCATATCATTGAATCCCAATATGCTCTGGCTGGTCCAAGTCCATTTGTAAAAGAAAAATATTTCCTTTATGCCATCCCTTGTACTTCCTTACCTACTCTTATCTCATCACACACATGCACACGCACGCACACACACACATAGACTTACACACACACACACACATACACAATTGCACTTTTCAAAGTTTCAAATACCAAGAATATAAGCACCCTATATTAACAAATGCTCACTTATTCACCACCAGCTTCTGTTTTTCCCATTCTGAGGTCATTCTAACACCCTAGTATACTAGCCCCATTTAGAAAGTAACCAAGCTGTTAAGCTGTCAAGCTAAGTGTACTTCCTGATTGCTGACTTTTGAAAGTTTATCTCCTAATATATCTGCTACCACCTCATTTTTACTCTTTCACATAGAACCTATACAAATGCACACACACACACATGCACATACACCATTGATAACTTTTGCTGCTTTGGGGTTACTTTGAGGACCATAGCCATCTGAGTTTTCACAGAGATTTTAATAAAAAGATCATTTTTATTACAAATAACTGATTTTTTGTTTTTTTTTAAATAACTGGGTTTTTTTATAAGAAGTTAGGAACAATCTGTTTGTTCATACTTACTATCTTGGTACTTCCTGAATAAAAAGATGACCAATCAAGTAGTAAATGCAGTAGAAATAATAGAAAAAACAAGCACCAGCACTACCTTATTTCACCACATAAATATTATACCACAAATGGACATTGACCACAACCAAGCAGCATAGTTCATCCTACCTGACTACATAGTGATAGGTAATGAGGCAAACAAAATTTTATTTTAGGCCCTGAAAAGACCATTTCTAGACAGTTGCAAAAGGCTCTGAATCAGAATAAGATTGCTAATTGTGAGAGTTTTAAGCAAAAGGTTCAGAAAATTCAATTCTCAGTATGATTATTTTCATGGCTTTATACTACTCTTGAATATAGTTTACAAATGGAATATGATATGACATAACAAAAGATTAGTAAGACATCAATGTTGAAATTAGAAAACAAATAAAAATAAACTTCAATGTAAATCTTATGCCATTTCATAACCAAGATTTAGTAGCACTTACTATTTGACATGCATTCTTGAGTTTGATGTGTAGTAGTTCATTTAACCCTCTCAACAACTCTATGAAGTTACATAATTTTCCCTATTATCCCTATTTTATAGGTGAGGACTATGTCATATAGTCAAGTAACCTTTTTGTGATCACACAACTACCAAGTGAAAAAGAATCAGAGCCTATAATGAAAAATTTAAAGTTAATTTTATATATTGAAAATAACATAATTAAAGGTGTCAGGTGTAGTAAATATTGTGTTAACCTAATGTTAGCAGATGCCTAGGTTACAACATGAACACTACTATAGTTCCATCTTAGTACTTTAAGAGACAGTATTATACTTGTGATTATAAGGTGGTCATAGTTTTTGGGGCATGGGTTTGAAGTTTTCAAGGATCATGATATCTAATATTTTATATTAAATAATCTATTTAAAGTAGTCTAAGGATAAAAATATTTTTTTCTTTCATTACAACTTTTAACTCCCAAGTTTCTTTTTATCCTGTTGCAGCTCAACCTCCAGACAGGTAGCAGACAAAACCTTGACCCTTGATTAGTGAAAAGAATACCTTGAGATGGAAAAGACAAAGGCACACAAGAAGGTTTTGAGGATGTGAGCAAATAACTTCAAAACTTGCAGAGATCCCTGAGCAATGTTTATTATATGTTTGTTTTCTTATCCCCTCCCCATTACATGACCTCGCCTTTATTGTCCATGGGACCAACAATGTTGCTTCAAATTACCATGTGACAATTGCCCCATTCATCTTATTTGCTTTTGGCAGACTCTGAAGTTAGAAAAAGAACACATTGTGGTCCTTTCTAACCATCATATAAAAATTATTTTGTATTGTTAATGACTAAAAAGTGCAGTCAGATTTTTCAGCCAGAAATTCTCTCCATCTTTTGTGTAAGTCTCTGTCTCCAGAAGAAGATTGTCTTAATTTTTAAGAAATTTCATGACAAATGCTTTTAATATTGTGATAGCCACTTAAGAAATCTTATGACAGATGCTTTTAAAATTGTGATAGCCACTCCAGGTTTAATATCACTCATAATACATTGTTATTTTATTGTTAATGTTGCTTATTATTGTTATTGTTTTATGAATATGGTACACATAATTAAAACAGTTGAGACTCATCAGTACTGTGCAGTGTTTGCTTGATATTTATCCCATTCAACCTTGCTAACCTAGAAAAATTGATAACACATGTCATTTACCAAGAAGTTTTAGAAATGAATGAATTGGATGCAATAAAGCTATCTCTGGAGCTGCCATAAAGCAACTCAAAAACTGGTATAGAGTTTTTATAGCTTGTGGTAAAAGAGCTGAAATATAGAGTGAAATAATTAAAAGAACAATATATTTCTTTCCTTTGCAGTTAGAAACAGGGGCTGGGTTGCCAGGTGTACTTAAAAAAAAATACCTTTTTGTGACTAATAATTACCAGATACACTTTGAGGACTATAGGACACATAGGCAATCAAGCCACAGTGACCTACCAGACCTTTTTATAAGATCTCCACTATTTGTCACCACTCTCTCTGTATGCTTATTTTTATTGCTTAAATCTAGCCCTCTGCTCCACCTAGGTGAGTCTCCCTACTATTCTCTACATTGTCTTGCTTGTATATATAGGCACCATATTCTTTTTGGTATCTTCCCTTAACCAAGACCTTTCTCATTCAAGAATCTCAGACTTCAATGAACAATATTGCTCCTCCATTTTTCAAGTTTCTATTCTTAAAGTCAGCTGAGAAAGATCATGGCACATTTGGGGAACTACCCATATTTTGGCATGCATATATTACATGGTTTTACTGGGGCTGATGAGAAGTGAGATTGGAAAAGTAAGCAAGGACCTTGTTTGCCTTTAGAAAGTTTATATCTCATCCCAGAGGTAATAGGTAACCTTTAAAAGATTTTAAGCATGGTAGCAATGTGATTGATTGCACTTTAGAGAAATAACTCTGGTGGAGGTGTGGAGGATGGACTTAAGAAGAAGGCATAGAGGAAAAGAGGACAGAAGGACACCTGTTAAGACACAGTTGTGGTAGTCCAGATTCTAATTCAAAAGAGCTTGAAATAAAGCAGTAAGAAGTAAGAATGGAGAAGCGAGGACACATTTGAAAGCTATTAAGACAGAAATGGCTGTAATTACTGGATTATTTGATGTAGTAGGAAAGAAAGTGGGAAAAGTTCAGTTTAACTCCAAGCTTTCTGATATGGGGAGATGGTGGTGCCATTAACCAAGTTGAAATATAGAGGAGAATGGAGGAGAGGTGGTGGTAATGATACCAGTTTGTGACAAATGAAGATGGAGATTCTTGAGTAACATTTAGGTGCTGATGTCCAAAATTCATCTAAGATAAGCCCTGACATTTAATATAACCCAGATGTAGAAGAAAAAGAACATAATATTTATTGACATTGTATTTACATGTAGGGTTAGCAATTGTATATGAAACATTATCAGAATATTTGATCTTATCAATTACCCTTTAGAGTCATCATCACATGTAATAGTAGCTTCATTGTACATAAAAATAAGGAAACAAAGGTTCAAAAAAGACAAAATATGTTGTTCAAAGCTACAGATACAATTAAAAGAACTTGGAACTGGAACAGTTGTATAGCAGTGATGGGTTCCAGAAAGTAACCCGTGGCTCAGGAAAAAAATGCTTGTAACAAATCTTCTGATTTCCAGAATCAACATTGTGTTCCTTTATGTTAAGTTAAAGATGAAACACCTCAAGAAGAAAATAACAAATTACATGTTTACATAAAACAACTACTATAAATATAATTAATTTTTGTAGATTTCTGTGCTTTGCATAGTTATAAATTACCTAAAAAATAAATTTCCATTTTTCCCCTATTTTTTTTTTGTTTTGGTAAAATGCACTTAACATAAAATTTACCATCTTAACCAATTTTAAGTGTACAGTTTAGTGCTATTAAACATATTCATGGGACACCTGGATGACTTAGTGAAGTGTCTGACTCTTGATTTCAGCTCAGGTCATGATCTCAAGGTCTTGGGATTGAGCCCTGTGTTGGGATCCACACTGAGAGCAGAGTCTGCTTGTCCCTCCCCCTCTCCCCACTTGTGTGCACTCTCTTTCACTCTAAAAAAAATAAAATATTTAAAAAATAAATATATTCATAATGTTGTCCAAACATCACCACCATCCACCCCCATAACTCTTTTTACTTGTAAAATTGAAACTCTATATCCATTAAATAAGAACTCGCAATCCAATCCCCAGCCCATGGAAACCACCATTCTACTTTCTGTATCTGTGATTTTGACTAGTCTAAGTACGTCATATAGTAGAATGATACAGTATTTGTCTTTTTGTGACTGGCTCTTTCACTTAGCATAATGTCCTCAAGGTTCATCCATGTTGAACCATATGTCAGAATTTTCTTCCTTTCTAAGGGTAAAAAATGTTCCATTGTATATTTAAACCATATTTGGCTTATCCATTTATCCAACAATGGACACTTGTGTTGCTTCCATGTTTTAGCTTTAATGAAATAATGCTGTTTATGAACATGGGTGTACTAATGTCTCTTCAATACTCTGCTTTCAGTTCTTTTGAGCATACACAGAAGTGTAATTGCTTCATCATATGGTAGTTCCTTTGTGTGTGGGGGTGTGGAACTGTTATATTGCTTTCCACAGCAGCTGTACCATTTTATATTCCCACCAATACTGCATAAGAGTTTCAATTTCCGCAAATCCTGGGCAATATTTGTTATCTTCCATTTTGTTATTCTGTGGGGTTTGTTTTGTTTTGTTTTTATATAGGTCCCATCCTAATAAGTATGAGATGATATCTCAATGAAGTTTTGATTTGCATTCTCTTAATGATTAGTGATGTTGAGCATCTTTTCATGAACTTATTGGCCATTTTTACATATTCCTTGAAGAAATGTCTATTTAAATCTTTTGCCCATTTTTGAGTCATTATTTAATTTTTGTTGTTGTTGAATGTTAGGAGATCTCTATATATTCTGAATATTAACCCCTTATCAGATATATGATTTGCAAATATTTTCTCCCATTCTGTTGGTTGTCTTTTTACTCTATTGACATTGTCTTTTGATGCACATTTTTAAATATTTCATGAAATCTAATTTGTCTGATTTTTCTTTTGTTGCCTATGCTTTTGGTGTTATACTCAAGAAATCACTGCCAAATCCAATGTCGTGAAGATTTCACCTTGTTGTCTTCTAAGAATTTTATAGTTTTAGGTCATATATTTAGGTGTTTGATCCATTTTGAATTAATTATTGTATATGGTGTTAGGTAAAGGTACAACTTCATTCTTTTGCATGTGGATATCCAGTTTTCCCAACACCATTTCTTGAAAAGACATCATCAATGAATGGAATTGGCAGCCTTATCAAAAATCATTTAACCATGCATGTAAGAATTTATTTCTGGGCTCTCTATTTTTTTCATTGGTCTACACGTCTATCTTTTTTTTTTTTTTTTTAAGATTTTATTTATTTATTTGAGAGAGAGAGAATGAGAGAGAGCACATGCGAGGGGGGAGGGTCAGAGGGAGAAGCAGACTCCCTGCCGAGCAGGGAGCCCGATGCGGGACTCGATCCAGGGACTCCAGGATCATGACCTGAGCTGAAGGCAGTGGCTTAACCAACTGAGCCACCCAGGCGCCCCTACACGTCTATCTTTATGCCAGTACAGCACAGTTTTGATTCCTGTATCTTTTCAATAAGTTTTAAAATCAGGAATCGTGAGTCCTCCAGCTTTGTCCTTTTTCAAGACCATTTTAGCTATTTTGGGTCCCTTGATATTCCAAATAAATTTTAGAATGGGTTTTCTATTTCAGCAAATAACATCATTGGGATTTTGATAAAGATTTCATTGAATCTATGTATCACTCTGGGTAGTGTTGACATCTTAAAAGTATTAAGTCTTCCAATCTACGAACATGAGATGCATTTCCATTTATTTATGTCTCCTTTCATTTTTTTCAGTAATGTTTTGTAGTTTTCACTGTACAAGTCTTAACTTCCTTGGTCAAGTTAATTCCTTTTTTCATGGTATTGTAAATGGAACTTCTTAAGTTCCTTTTTAAATTGTTCATTCTTAATGCCTAGAAATGCAACTGATTTTTGTGTGTTGACTTTGTATCCTGCTACATTGTTGAATGCATTTATTATCTCCAGCAGCTGTGTGTGTGTGTTTAATCATTAGAGTTTTCTATATGTAAGATCATATCATCTGCAAACAGAGGTAATTTTAGCTCTTTTTTTTTTTTCAATTTGGATGCATTTTATTTCTTTTTCTTGCTTAATTGTTCTGGCTACAACTTCCACCACTGTGCTGAATAGAAATGATGAATGAGGGCATCCTTTCTTTATCTCTGATCTTAAAAGAAGTCTTTCACTACTGAGTATGATATTCACTGTGGGGTTTTCATATATGACTTCTATTATATTAAGGTAGTTTCCTGCTATCCCTAGTGTATTATGTATTTTTATCATAAAAGGATGTTGAATTTTGTCATTTTTTTCTACATTAAATGAGATGATCATGTGATTTTTCTCATCATTCTGTTAATGTGTTATAATTTATTGATCGATTTTCATATGTTGTGATATCCTTGAATTCCATGAATAAATCTTACTTGGTCATGATGTATAATCCTCTTAATATGTTGCTGAATTCTGTTTCCTAGTATTTTGTTGAGGATTTTTGAATTACTGTTCATAAGGTATCTTGATCTATGTTTTTCTTTTCTTGTGATTTTTTTTCCGGCTTTGGCATCAGGATAATGCTAGATTTATAGAATGAGTGAGGCAGTGTCCCATCATTTTAAATTTTTTAGAAACATTTGAGAAGGATTGACATTAGTTCTAGTTTAAATGTTTGGTAGAATTCACAAGTGAAGCCATCAGGTCCATGGCTTTAATTTGTCAGAAGAGTTTTGGTTATTGATTCAATCTCCTTATTAGTTATAGGTTTATTTCGATTTTCAGTCTTCATGATTTATTCTTGGTAGATACTATGTTTCTAAGAATTTGTTCTTTTCATTTAGGTTATCCAATTCGAGTACAATTGTTCATAGTACTCTCTTATAATCTTTGTTTCTGTAGAATTCATAGGAACGTCCCCAATTTCATTTTTATTTTAGAAATTTGAGTCTTCTTTTTTCTTAGTCCATCTAGCTAATGATCTCTCAATTTTGTCAATGTTTTAAAAGAACTAACATTAGTTTTATTGATTTTTTCTATTTTTTTCTCTTCTCTTTATTTGACCTCTGCTATAGTCTTTATCATTTCCTTCCTTCTGCAAGCTTTTAGTTTAGTTTGTTCTTCTTTCTCTAGTTCCTTAAATTATACATTTAGGTTGTTGATTTGAGTTCCTTGACTGATTTTTTAAAGAAATATTCATTTTTACTGCTTTTATGATTTCTATCTTCATACTTTCATTTTTGGCCTTTCCTTTTTACTCAAAGAGCCCCCTTTAATATTTCTTGCAGTGCTGGTTTAGTGGTCATGAACTCCTTTAGTTTTTGTTTGTCTGGGAAACTCTTTATCTTTCTTTCTATTCTGAGTGATAGTCTTGCTGGATAGAGTATTACTGGCTGCAGTGTTTTTTCATTCAGCACTTTGAATATATCATGCCACTTCTTTCTGGCTTGGAGATTTTCTGCTGAAAAATCCACTGATAGCTTTATGGGGTGTCTTTTGTATGTAGCTGTCATCTTTTGTCTTGGTGCTTTTGAGACTTTTTTCATTATCATTATATCTTGACATTTTAATTACAGTATGTCTTGGTGTGGATCTGCTTTTATTGATTTTGCCGGAGGTTCTCTGTGCCTCCTAGATCTTGATGTCTGTTTCCTTCCCCCAGATTAGGGAAGTTTTCAGCTCTTATTCAAATAAAATTTCTGTCCCCTTTTCTCTTTCTTCTTCTTTGACTCCTATAATATGAATGATTTTACATTTGTTGGAGTCACTGAGTTCCCTAAGTATATTCTTGTTTTGCATAATTCCTTTTTCTCTCTTTTGTTCAACTTGACTGCTTTCCATTACTCTGTTTTGTAGGTCATCAATTTGTTCCTCTGTTTCTTCCATCCTGCTATTCATCCTATCAATTATGTTTCTCATTTCATTTATTGAGCCTTTTATATCTGCTATGTTATTCTTTATCTCGTTGTTAACGGTCTCACTGATGTGATCCACTCTTCTCAATTCCAGTGAGTATACTTATCATTGCTTTAAATTCACTATCAGGCATATTACTTATATCTGTTTTACTTAGATCTCTGGCCATGGCCTTGTCCTTTTCTTTCATTTGGGACAAATTTCTCTGCCTTCTCATTTTGTCTAAGCCTCTGTGCATGTTTCTCTGTGTTAGGAAAATCAGCTACATCTTCTATTCTTGAGGGTAATGGCTTTATGAAGAAGAGATCCTGTAGTGCCCTGCAATGTAGTTTCCCTTGGTCCCAAGGGCCTGGCACTTCCAGGATTGTCTCCAATATGTACTGCATATGCTTTGCTGTTCTGCCCTGGCCACCTTATTTTTCAGAGCAGTCATCTGCAGAGGTTCTCTTTGCCTATTGTGGGCAGTGTTTGGTCCTGTGTCTGAATGTGGTGAATTTTAACTACGTGTGCTCTTGTGAAATAAGATATGGCACCACTGCCACTGGCACAGAGGCTTTGCAAATCTCCCAGGTAGGGAGATGCGGTATTGGCATGGATTTGGGCCAGACTTATGGGGGAGGAGGTCATCTGTGCTGGGACTGAGGCAAGTGTGACTAGGAGGGGCACTTCCACCAGAGCATGTGGAGACATGGCTTAGTGTAAGCAAGTTAGGTACCCAGTATTGCTGCTGTGCAGGTTCCAGCAGGTGGCTCTGTATTTATGCTGAGGGGAAGGGGAGGGAAATGGTGCCTTTCAGTTTCTTTGTTCTCAGAGAGGTCTTTCTGTGAACATTGCCTCACTGGGACAATTTTTATTTAAATTCAATTAGCCAACATATAGTACATCATACGTTTCAATGTAGTGTTCAATAATTCATCAGTTGCATATAACACCCAGGGCTCAACACATGCCCTCATTAATGCCCATCACCCAGTTACCCCATCCCCCCACCAACCTCCCCTCCAGCAACCCCCAGTCTGTGTCCTACAGTTAAGAGTCTCTCATGGTTTTTCCCACTCTCTGATGACTTCCAATTCAGTTTTGCCTCCCTTCACCTATGATCTACTGTGCTGTTTCTTATATTCCACATATAAGTGAAAACTTATAATTGTCTTTCTCAGAATTATTGTGCTCAGCATAATACCCTCCAGTTCCATCCACATCAATGTAAAAGGTAAGTATTCATCCTTTATGATGGCTAAGTAATATACCATTGTATATATATATACCACATCTTCATTATCCATTCATCTGTCAGCGGACATCTTGACTTTTTCCACAGTTTGGCTATTGCGGACATTGCTGCGATGAACACTGGGGGGGGCAGGTGCCTCTTTGGATCCCTACATTTGTATCTTTGAGGTAAAAACCTAGTAGTGCAATTGCTGGATCATAAGGTAGCTCTATTTTTAACTTCTTGAGGAACCTCCATACTGTTTTCCACAGTGGCTGTACCAGCTTACATTCCCACCAACAGTGTAAGAGAGTTCCCCATTCTCTGCATCCTTACCAACAATTGTTTCCTGTCTTAATTTTAGCCATCCTGACTGGTGTGAGGTGGTATCTCATTGTGGTCTTGATTTGCATTTCCCGGATGGCAAGTGACGTGGAGCATTTTTTATGTGTCTGCTGGCCATTTGTATGTCTTATTTGGAGAAATGTCTATTCGTGTCTTCTGCCCATTTCTTGACTGGTTTATTTGTTATTTGGGTGTTGAGTTTGATAAGTTCTTTATAGATTTTGGATACTAGCCCTTTATCTGATACGTCATTTGCAAATATCTGCTCTCATTCCATAGTTTGCCTTTTAGTTTTGTTGACTGTTTCCTTTGCTGTGTAGAAGCTTTTTATCTTGATGAAGTCCCAATAGTTCATTTGTGCTTTTGTTTCCCTTGCCTTTGGAGACATGTCTAGCAAGAATTTGCTGTGGCTGAGGTCTAAGAGGTTACTGCCTGTCTTATCTTCTAGGATTTTGATGGAGTCCTATCTCACATTTAGGTCTTTCATCCATTTTGAGTTGATCTTTGTGTATGGTGTAAGAAAAAGGTCTAGATTCATTCTTCTACATGTGGCTGTCCAATTTTCCTAGCACCATTTATTGAAGAGACTGTCCTTTTTCCATTGGATATTCCTTCCTGCTTTGATGTAGATTAGTTGGCCATACAGTTGAGGGTCCATTTCTGGTTTCTCTATTCTGCTCCATTGATCTATGTGCCTGTTTTTGTGCCAACACCATACTATTTTGATGATTACCGCTTTCTAATATAGCTTGAAGTGTGGCATTGTGATGCCACCAGCTTTGGTTTTCTTTTTCAACATTCCTCTGGCTATCTGGGGACTTTTCTGGTTCCATACAAATTTTAGGATTATTTTCTTCCAGCTCTGTGAAAAATGTCAATGGTATTTTGATAGGGATTGCATTGAATCTGTAGATTGCTCTGGGTAGCATAGACATTTTAACAATATTTATTCCTCCAATCCATGAGCATGGAATGTTTGTCCACATCTTTGTGTCTTCCTCAATTTCTTTCATAAGTGTTCTATAGTTTTTAGAGTACAGATCTTTTACCTCTTTGGTTAGGTTTGTTCCTAAGTATCTTATGGGTTTTGATGCAATTGCAAAAGGAATTGATTCCTTGATTTCTCTTTTGTCTGTCTCATTGTTAGTGTATAGAAATGCAACTGATTTCTCTGCATTGATTTTATAGCCTGCCACATTGCTGAATTGCTATATGAGTTCCAGCAATTTTGGGGTGGAGTCTTTTGGGTTTTCCCCATAAAGTACCATGTCATCTCTGAAGAGTGAGAGTTTGACTTCTTTGCCAATTTAAATGCCTTTTATTTCATTCTGTTGTTTGATTGCTGAATCTAGGACTTCTAGTACTATGTTGAACAACATTGATGAACGTGGACATCCCTGTCATGTTCCTGACCTCAGCAGAAAAGCTCTCAGGTTTTTCCCATTGAGAATGATTATTTGCTATGGGCTTTTCATAGATGTCTTTCATGATATTGAGGTAGGTTCCCTCTATCCCTACACTGTGGAAAATTTTAATCAAGAAAGGATCCTATATTTTGTTAAATTCATTTTCTGTCTCCATTGAGGTGATCATATGGTTCTTGTCCTTTTGTTTACTGTGATGTATCATGTTGATTGATTTGTGAATGTTGAACCACCCTTGCAGCCCAGGATTAAATCCCACTTGGTCATAGTGAACAATCATTTTTATGTACTGTTGGATCCTATTGGCTACTATCTTGGTGAGTATTTTGGCATCCATGTTCACTGGAGATATTGATCTATAATTCTCCTTTTTGGTGGGGTCTTTGGTTTTGGGATCAAGGTAATGCTGGCCTCATAGAACAAGTTTGGAAGTTTTCCTTCCATTTCTATCTTTTGAAACATCTTCAGAAGAGTAGGCTTTAATTCTTTAAATGTTTGGTAGAACTCCCCTGGAAAGCCATCTAGCCCTGGATTCTTGTTTGTTGGGAGATTTTTAATTACTGCTTCAATTTCCTTGCTGGTTTTGGGTCTGTTCAGGTTTTATATTTCTTCCTCTTTCAATTGTGGTAGTTTATATATTTTCAGGAATGCATCCATTTCTTCCAGATTTCCTAATTTGTTGGCATATAGTTGCTCATAATGTGTTTTCAAAATTGTATTTTCTTGGTGTTGGTCATGATCTCTCCTCTTTCATTCATGATTTTATTAATTTGGGTCCTTTCTCTATTCTTTTTGATGAGTCCAGCTAGGGGTTTATTGATCTTATTGATTCTTTCAAAGAACCAGCTTCTAGTTTAATTGATCTGTTCTACTGTTCTTTTGTTTGTTTGTTTTTTTCATTAATTTCTGCTCTAATATTTATGATTTCTCTTCTCCTGTTTGGTTTACCCTTTATTTGCTATTCTTTCTCCACTTCTTTAGGTGTAAACCCATTTACATTCAGAGAAATATTGACAGATATGAATTTAGTGCCATTGTATTACCTGTAAAGTCCCTGTTTCTGTAGATTGTCTCTGTTTCTTTCTGGTCTATGTTACTTTTGGGCTCTCTCTTCACTTATAGGATCCCCTTTAATATTTCCTGGAGGGCTGGTTTAGTCATTACAAAATCTTTTAGTTTCTCATTGTCTTGGAAGCTATTTGTCTCTCCTTCCATTCTGAATGACAGCCTTGCTGGATAAAATATTCTTGGCTGCATGCTTTAGTATGCATGATATATTCATTTACTACCCTGAATATATCATACCAGTCCTTTCTGGACTGCCAGCTCTCTGTGGATAAGTCTGCTGCCAGTCAAATGTTTCTATCATTGTAGGTTAAGGAACTCGTTCCTCGAGATTCTTTCAGGATTTTATTTATCTCTGAAATTTGCAAGCTTCACTATTCTATGTCAGGTTTTTGATCTATTTTTATTGATTTTGTGGGCATTCTCTCTACCTCTTGGACTTGAATGCCTGTTTCCTTCCCCAGATTAGGGAATTTCTCAGCTATGATTCGCTCAAATATACCTACTGTCTCCTAATCTCTCTCTTTCTTCTTCCTCTGGGACCCCAATAATTCTAATATTGTTTCACTTTAGGGTATCACTGATTTCTCAAAGCCTCTCCTCATGGTCCATTTGTTGTTTTTCTCTCTTTTCCTCAGCTTCCTTCCTCTCCATCATCTTGTCTTCTATGTCACTGACTCTCTCTTCTGCCTCATTTGCCCTAGCTGTTAGAGCATCCAATTTAGACTGCATCTCAGTTAAAGCATTTTTAACTTTGGCCCCATCAGATTTTATTTCTGCACTAAGAGATTCTCCAGTGTCTTTTTTTAAATTTAAATTCAATTAGCCAACATATTGTATATCATTGGTTTCAGATGTAGTGTTCAACAATTCATCAGGTGTGTATAACACCCAGTGCTTATCCCGTCATGTGCCCTCCTTAATGCCCATCACTCAGTTACCCAATCCCCCCACCCACCTCCCCTTAGTAACCCTCAGTTTGTTTCCCATAATTAAGAGTCTCTCACTCTAGTGTCTTTTATGCTTTTTTCAAGCCCAGCTAGTAACTTTATACTCATTATCCTGAATTCCAGCCCTGACATTTTACTTATATCCATATGGATTAGATCTGTGGCAGAGAGTATTACCACTGGGTCTTTCCTTTTTTTGTGAATTCCTCTTTCCAGTCATTTGTCTCGGAGAAGAATGGATGAATGAGAGAGCAAAATCAAAAATATCAACCATGACCCAAGCGAAATACACACTTAGACAAATCCAAAGAGGTCAGAAACCAAAAAAGAAAAAAAGAAAAAAAAGGGGCAGGTAAAGAGAAAATCTAACCTCCCAGGTGTTCAAAACAGGGTTATCCACTTGTTCCTGCATGTATTTTGGACTGTTTGTTAGAAGACACTAAATCCCAAAATTGTAAAGAAAGCAAAACTTATACATATACAAAAATAAAATTGAATACAGTGAAAGGAAGCCAAAAATGAAGAATATATCTATAAAATTTAAGTGTAAAAATGAAAGTTAAATGAAGACTTAAAAACAGAGAGTTGATAAAATAAGAAACTAGTTGAATAGGAAAAGAAGAACAAAAAGAAAAGGAAAAGTTTAAACTGAAGGATAAAAGAATCATGAGAAAAAAACTCAATTTCTATATACCAGCACTGGAATTTTGCAGTTCTGGTATTCCCCTGATGTTACAGCTGGTCTTCTGGTGTAGGGGCCTGCTGTGCTTATAATCAGATGTGTTTGTCTACACGGAGTTGCACTGCTTCTTGCCAGGGGGCTGGTCTCAGTTTAAGCTGCTTCAGGTTCTTTGATGTGGCTTTTTTTCCCCTGAAGGCTCTCTGTGCTGCTTCAGAGGTTGAAAATAAAAATGGTTGTGCCCTGATCTCCAGCCCTGGAGCTGAGAGATCATGCTGCCCTCTTTCTTCAGTACACCCTCAGGGAAAAGCAATCTTCACCTTTGTGTGTGCCAAACTCTGCAGACTCATGTGTTGTGCACCTGTGCCTCCCCTCCTGGGGCAGGGAGGAGGGTTGCTGGGGGCCTGCTGCTTGCAGGGTCCCCACATGGAGAGCAGTCACCACTATTTTGCTGCAGATTGCTGTTTATGGCAAACCTAGTTGAAAGCACACCCCCAGCCTCGCTGACCATAGCCTGTTTCCCAGCTAAATGTTTGGGAACTATGCCGGCTCAGGCACCACCATTCTTTCTGTGACCCCAGGGATCCTGAGACCACACTGTCCCACCTAGGATTCTGCCCTGCTTCACCACCTGAGCATCTTTCAGGCAGGGATGTCTCTCAATGGAGCAGATTTCTAAAGGTTCCAATTTTAAACTATATCACTTTCCCATAGCCAGCCTGTGGAGGCTCCCTTCCCCATCCATTTATCTTCTGATATATCCCCTCTGATTCACTTTTCCACACATTCTACCTTGCAAAATGTCCTTGATTTTCTATTTGTAGAAATTCAGGAATTATTTTCTTACATCTCAGGTTGAATTCATAGGCATTCAGAATAATTTGATAGATATCTAGCTAAATTCAAGGGTCCAGATAAAATGAAGTCTCCTACTCTTCCACTTTCCTGCCTCCCAGTCTAGTCTACTGTTGATTCCCTCTAGTATGTTTTTTTATTTCAGTTATTGTACTCTTCAACTCTCATTGGTTCATTTTTATATTTTTTATCTCTTCATTGAAGTTCTCACTGAGTTTTTCCATTCTTCTTTCCAGGCCAGTGAGCATCTTTACGATCATTACTTATAATCTTAATCAGGCATATTGCTTAGCTCCCTTTCATTTAGTTATTTTCTGAGGTTTAATCTTGTTCTTTGTTTTGGGGAATATTCCCCTGTCTCCCCATTTTGTTTCACTTTCTGTGTTTGTTTCTATGGATTAGGCAGAACAGCTACTTCATCTAAACTTGAAGGAATGGTTTAATGTATGATCATCTATGTAGATTTTGTGTGATTGGTGACTTTTGCTGGCTGGCTGGAGCTGTGGATGTTGTGGGCTGGGGTCCTGGGGCTTTCCTCAGAGTGGGCACACTGTCAGAACATTTAAGTTGAGGTGGATGCAGACCAGTGTGTCCTGGGGTTCTTTGTGTTGAGGGTACCCTGGCAGGACAGCTGAATCTGAAATGGGTGCAAGCTGGGTTTCCCTGGGGCACTCTGTGTAGGGGGTGCCCTGGTGGTATAGCTGGAGCTGAGGTATTATGCAAGCTAGGAGGCCCCTGAGCTCTCTGTGCTGAGGGTGCCTTGACAGGCTAACTGAAACTAAATTGGGTGCAAGCCAGGGGGACTCAGGGCTCTACACACAGAGGGCACCTTGGTAGGACAACTAACGCTGAAGTGGATATAAACCAGGTATCCCAGGACTCTCTGCACATAGGGTGCCCACAAGGGGTGGCTGGAGGTGAGGCATGGTACAGGACAGGAGTTCCTTGGTGTTCCATGCAGATGGTTCTGCTAAAGCTAAAATGGTTCTGGGGCAGTGTGGTCCCTGGGCTCTTCATACAAAATATGCCCTGTCAGAGCAGCTGAAGCTGAATTGGGTGCAAACTTGTATGTCCCAAGGTACTCAGCTCAGTGGGTGCCCTGGCCAGGTAACTGAAACCATGACTGTTGTGGGAAGGTGTGTTGTGGGGTGCTGCACACAGGGTGTGCTATGATGGAAAGGCTGAAATCAATGCAACCTTGGGCTAGGGGTTCCCAGGGTGTTCCACATAGGGGGCACCCTGGCAGGGCAGCTGGATCTAAAGCACACATTAACCAGGTTTCCCGAGCACTCTGCCCTTGGGGTGCCCTAGCAAGCCATCTAAAGCCAGAGTGGTATAGACCTGGCGTTTTCCACAATGCTTTGTGCCTATGTCACTTTGGCACAAAGGCTGGGGCTGTAGTGATCACTAATCAGGGGTGTTCTAGTGTGCAATGTCTTGTGGCTACCTTGGTGGGACAGCTAAGGCTGGTGTGCGCTATGGGCCTGAGGCTCACTGATGTGTCAGGTCAGCTGGGATGCCCAGACTGTACACTGCTCTGTGCTTTCAAGGTTGGGGGAAGCGTAGATCTTGTCTATAAGCCTCTCCCATCTACAGAGCATTCCAGCTGTTCCCCCAGCCATTTGATAAAGGTCTAGTGGTAGCTGTTTTATATGCTAGTTGCTGTTTTAAGTTGCTTTTTAAAGAAAAAAAAAAGAGGAAAAAAAGAGAAAAGAGGAAAAAAGAGAAGAGAAAAAAAAGAAGACAACATGTAGCTTTTTTTTTTTTTTTTCTGTATCCTGGAGCGACCAGGGCTGGTGTGGGTTTACAGACCGAGGGCTTGCAGAGACAGCAAGACAGTTATGGAATCCAGGACCTTGCTCTGGTCTGTGCTTTTAAGGTGGAGAGGGAACATAAACCTGCAGTTCTTCAGTTCCTATGACCCAGAGACCAGTCCTATGACTCCCCTGCTATTTGGCAGAATTCCAGTGTTGTCTCTTTTATATATTAGTTGTTCATTTATTTATTTATTTAAAATTTTATTTATTGGGGCGCCTGGGTGGCTCAGTCGTTAAGCGTCTGCCTTCGGCTCCGGTCATGATCCCAGGGTCATGGGATCGAGCCCTGCATCGGGCTCCCTGCTCAGCGGGAAGCCTGCTTCTCTCCCTCTTCCACTCCTCCTGCTTGTGTTCCCTCTCTCGCTGTCTCTCTATCTGTCAGATAAATAAATAAAATCTTTAAAAAAAAAATAAAATAAATAAAATAAAAAATAAAAAAAATTATTTATTTATTTAAGAGAGAGAGAGAGAAAGCACGAGAAGGGAGAGGATCAGAGGGAGAAGCAGACTCCCCGCTGAGCAGAGAGCATGATGCAGGACTCGATCCTGGGACTCCGGGATCATGACCTGAGCCGAAGGCAGACGCCCAACTGACTGAGCTACCCAGGTGCCCTTAGTTGCTCTTTTAAACCAATGTTTCTTTTCTGTGCCCAATAACAGAGGAATCTGTTCCCAGGCCCTCAGTACTATCCCTTCCCACTGCAGTTCACAGAGTTGGGTGGTTGAAGGATTCCTTTGTTACCATGGTTCCTTCTCTCTTGCTGTTCTCTTTTGCTGTTTTTTCTTTTGTCATGCAAAAGTTTTTCACTCTGCCCTCAATTTTTCTTCAGGAGGAGCTGTTCTATAAATAATTGTAATTTGGTGTGTTTCGTGGAGGCTGTGAGTTCAGGGTCTTCCTATGTCACCATCTTGGACCAGAACTCTACACCACAGCTTTTTTATCCATTCATCTATCAACGGACACAGGTTGCCTCACTATCTTGACTGTTGTAAATAATGCTCTGATAAACAAGAATGTGCATATATTTTTTTTATTTAGTGTTTTCATTTTCTTTGGGTAAAGACCCAGTAGTGGAATTATTGGGTCATGTGGTATTTCTACTTTTAATTTTGTGAGGAAATGCCACATTGTTTTCTACAATAGCTGCACCAGTTTGCATTCCCAACCACAGTGCATGAGGGTTTCTTTTTCTCCACATCTTCCCAACATTTGCTATTTCTTGTGTTTTTGATTTTAGCCATTCTGATAGGTGTAAGGTGATATCTCATTGTGGTTTTGATTTGCATTTCCCTGATGATTAGTAATGTTGAGCATTTTTTCACGAGTCTGTTGGACATCTGTATGTCTTCCTTAGAAAAAGGTCTTTTCAAGTGTTCTGTCCATTTTTTAATGTGATTATTTGTTTTTATGCTGTTGAATTGTACAAGTAATTTATATATTTTGGATATTAACCCCTAATTAGATATATCATTTGCAGATATTTTTTCCATTTATTAAGTCATATTTTAATTTTGTTGATGGTTTTCTTTGCTGTGCAAATGTTTTGTATTTTGGCGTAGTCCCAATAGTTTGTTTTTGTTTTTGTTTCCTTTGCCTCAGGAGAAATATCTAGAAAAATGTTGCTAAGGCCAATATCAAAGAGAATACTGCCTATGTTTTCTATTAGGAATTTTATGATTTACATCTCACATTTAGGTCTTTAATCTATTTTGAGTTTATTTTTGTGTATGATGTAAGAAAGTGGTCCAGTTTTTCCAGCATGATTTACTGAAGAAAGTATCTTTTCCCCATTGGATATTCTTGCCTACTTTGTCATAGGTTAACTGACTATATATGTGTGGATTTATTTCTGGGTTTTCTATTCTGTTTTATTGATTTATGTGTCTGTTTTTGTGCCGGTACCATACTATTTTTTTTATTATAGCTTTGTAATGAAATCTGGGACTGTAATACTTCCAGCTTTATTCTTCTTTCTCAAGATTTCTTTGGCTATTTGGGAGCTTTTGTGGCTCCATACAAATTTTAATATTAATTTTTCTAGTTTTGTAAAAAATGATGTTGGTATTTTGATAGAGATTGCATTAAATCTGCAGTTTGGTTTGGGTAGTATGGACATTTTGACAACTATAATTTTTCCACCTCATGAACATGGAATAGGCTTCCATTTGTTTGTGTTGTCTTCAATTTTTTTCATCAGTGTTTTATAGTTTTCAGAGTACAGGTGTTTCACCTCCTTGGTTAAGTTCAGTCCTAGATATTTTATTATTTTTTGTGCAATCAGTTTCTTAATTTCTCTTCTTGCCACTTTATTATTAAGCAACACTGTGGAAAGACTCACATGATAAAAAAAAAAGGAGGCTTCTTAATAACAACTATGTAAGTGAGTGAACCATCTTGGAAGTAGATCCTCCAACTTCAATCAAACCTTCTGATAAATGCAGTTCCAGCTGACATCTTGAGAAGAACCTCATGAGAGACCTAGAGGCAGAATCACACAGCTAAGCCACTTTTGGATTCCTGAGCCACAGAAACTGTGAAATAATGTTTGGTTTTTGTACTGCTAAATTTGGGGTAAATTGTTATGTAGCCATAGACAGCTAATCAAGGCCTAGAGATCCTGACAAAATCAAAGAAAAGGTGTGGTTCCAAGAGCTTAAAGGATAATAGTTGTTTTAATTTAAAGTTTCAGAGGTGAAGTGGTTCTCCTAGTAATAACAAATTCAAGAGTATAGACATTATTGTGGATGGCTGAAGCGAAGTAGTAGAAACCACTGGAGATGAGAATATCATGTGTTCACAAGAATATTGGAGTTACCCAGGATGACCAAATAGCATTATATAAAAGCCCTTATAGAATCTTAAAATGTTGGTGCTAGAAATGACATAGCATTGTAAATCATTTAGTCAATCTAATTGGACTTAGTTTCTCAAAGTATAGCCCAAGGAATACCCACATTAGAAACAATTGAGGAACTTTTGCAGAATTCCCTTATATCAGAAAAAAATGAATACTCATATCCAGGTCTGGTATCCAGGAATCTTCATTTTATCAAATTATCCAGGTAACTCTTAAACACACTAGCTTTCAGCACCTCTGGTTTATTTCAACTCCTTTATTTTATGACTCCTCTTTTAAAGACCAAGATCTTATTTTGCTTTTAATACTTTTCATTACTCAGAGCAGCTATTTGTGCCCAAAGCAATCAGTAGCAATTGGTAAACCTACAATAATAAATCAGAAAATATTTAAATAATATTTAAATTACATATTTCTTTTTAAAAAATATTTTATTTATTTATTTGCGAGAGAGAAAGAGCAGGAGCAGGGGGCAGGGGCAGAGGGAGAAGGAGAAGCAGACTCCTCTGCTGAGCAGGGAGCCCAATGCAGGGCTCAAACCCAGGACCTGAGATCATAACCTGAGCTGAAGGCAGATGCTTAACTGACTAAGCCATCAAGGTACCCCTTAAATATTTCTTATAAAAAGAAAATTGAAATTTTACACATATGATCTGGCTCCTGCCTGACTTCTACTACTTTCTGCTTCACTCATGATACTCTAGTGAATTTGTTCCCACCTCAGGGTTTTTGCATTTGTTGCACTTTTCACATAAGTGAATCTGTGAATCTGTGAATCTGTGATATTCAGATATTCACATAAGTGGACCCTCTTGTTACTCAAGAGGTTACTCAAGTCTCAGCTCAAGTATCTGCTCCTTGAAGAAGTATTTTCTGTTCTCCCAGTCTAGAGTATCTACCACACCAACCTCTCACCCTCTATGGTAGTTAACACTATTTGAAATAATCTTGTTTCTTTTTTTGTTTTCCTGGTCAAAAACTTACACTTAAGCTCAAACAGACCAGGGGTTTTGTCTTCATGTCTGTTTTGTTCATTGTTTCATATCCACCACATAGAACCATAACAGGCTGCGAGGCCCTATGGGCAGGAATGGGAGTAGTCAGACCTGAGTGCAGTCAATAAGGAGATATATTATCTATAGAGAATTTAAAATCATTAATAAAACAAGAAAAATCATTCTTCTTTTTATTATTACCATGTACTGGAAATTCTAAGCAATGTCGCTAATAAAATACTCCTCCCCTAGAAAACTTTTTTTTTTTTTTTGGTCTAAGTTCTAAACAAATCTTTTGGTTACTATATGTAACCCTCAAATTAGCACATCTTGACAACTTGTTCTTTAACAAACATTGTATTCTCCAATGAAAGTTAATTTGGAGAATTCCAAGTTATACAGTCAGTTTCCAAAAACATGTTGACTGAGTTATACAAATTCTTTTAGAGAATACATTCACAAAGTTTCCAAATTGTTGGAGCTCAACTTTGGTGCAGGTTGCATCTCTGCCCCCTGTGGTACTACATATCCTTGCATTTAAACGGATTAGAAATGAACAATGATAGCACAGTGATTGAAAAAGAGAAACAGAATCTGGATTATTTCAATTCTGCCATCTTATGTGACCATTCGGTGTTTTGTGTGTGTGTGTTTAAAATTTAAAACACTGAAATGGAGTGCAAACTTTGAGGTGTAAATTTTGTTTGGAAAAGTGTAACTTTTTAAAAAAGAATTTATTTATTTATTTGACACAGAGCGAGAAAGCACAAGCAGGGGGAGGGGCAGAGGGAGAGGGAGAAGCAGACTCCCCACTGAGCAGGGAGCCCACGTAGGGCTCAATTCCGGGATCCTGGGATCATGACCTGAGCCGAAGGCAGACACTTAACCAACTGAGCCACCCTGGCGCCCCAAAAAGTGTAACTTTTAATATATCATGAACTATTTTACTGAATTTGAATTTTCTGGTGTGAAAATTTAGATGAGGTTGTTAATCAAACAGAAAAATATGTGCAAACAGCCAGAATTAGCCTTGAGCACCACACAGTGAAAAACAAAGTCTTAAACTGTTCCTTAAAAATTGGGACACAGAAAATGTGAAGAAAGTAATTTACTATGCAACAATACAATCTAAGGAGATAGACATTACATAGAAAAGATGATCACATTTTAAAAAAATAATAGCAGGAGAAATGACAGAAGATGATTGTGTGACATCACCAGAAGAAACCAAAAGGGCATTATATGAATGCCTTGATAGTTTGCAGAAAGCACTAGACAATTGTTCTAAAGCAATGGATCAAATGATGTCAAAGTTCTCTCTCATTCAGACATTTTTCACTGATTTCTACAGAAGAAGAACTTCTGAAGTTTTTACCTAGTAGTATAGAAATGTATAATTAATTTTCTGACGAAGATATTTAGTTGAAATTTTCAACTGTGGAAAATTTGAATGCCACTGGATTTGATCCTGAATAAACTAACACATGGATGGTATTGTAATTCATGGAAGTTCTGTGAAAGAAAATTATTATAATTTTCTTCCAAACTTATTCACAATTTTGTGCTCGCTTCGGCAGCACATATACGAGCTTATTCACAATTTTAAGACTTTTCTTATTTGTATATATGTTGCTTTATATGAAATAAACTTTATATATAGGTTTAAGTTCTTCCTCTTTTAAAAACATACATTAATGCAATTAGAAAACATTGATCCATTACTTTTCTCCTTTTCTGTACTGCACTATTTATTTTCTGTTTTATTTTTATGATAGATAGATATGAAGTTCAATAAAAGAAAAATTTCAGTGTCTTTTATGCCTTTTATTATTAGTTTAATTTCATCCTTCTTTCTTTTAAAATATTTATTATAATATTTAATATTTACAAATAATAGTTATAATATTTAATATTTGTTTAATAAATATTTAATATTTTTGAGTATAGTTGACACACAATGCTACATTAGTTTCAGGTGTACAACATAGTGCCTCAATAACTCTATACATCATGCTATGCTCACCACAAGTGTAGTACCATCTGTCACTATAAAATGCTATTACAATACCACTGACTGTATTCCCTGTGCTGTACCTTTTGTTATCCTGACTTATTTTTCGATAACTGGAAGTCTCTATCTTCCTTCACTCATTTTGCTCATCCTCACCCCTCCCTCTGGCAGCCATTAATTTGTCCTTTGTATTAATAAGTCTCTTTCTGCTTTTTCTTTGTTTATGCATTTGTTTTGTTATTTAGTTTCCATATATAAGTGAAACCATATGGTATTTGTCTTTCTGTGTCTGACATATTTTATTTAGCATAATACCCTCTAAACCCATCCATATTGTTGCAAATGGCAATATCTCATCCTTTTTTATGGCTGAATAGCCAAGATATGGAAGCAACCTAAGTGTCCATTGATAGATGAATGGATAAAAAAGATGTGGTATATATTATACAATAAAATATTACTCAGTCATCATTATTTCTCAAAACAATTTTGTCATATAGAGGAGAAAGCCGTTAAAAAATGATTTGCTTAGAGTGTCAAATATGTTAGATACGTTACTGATGCCTGGTATATAGTTTGCACTTAAATATTTGTTGAATGAATAAATGAATTAATATTGGCTATGCTGATGGTCAGATTATGAGCATTTTCTTTCCTTAGAATCATTCACTGGAGGCCTAGGGAATATCTTGCTCCCTGTTGAGTAGATTGCACCTATTCAACGCATATTCTCCTTACAGCACCAAAATAATCCTTTTAAAATCTAACTTAGATCATGCCACATCTTTGCTCAAAACCCTCCATTGTCTACCCCCCCCCCATTCAGAATCAAATCCGAAGTCTGTATTGTGGTACAAAAAGCCCTTACATAGCCTGTTATTTCATTCCTTTTGAACTTCTCACTCCAGCCACACCGGCTGTTTTTCATTGTTGTTCTTTCTACATGAAATGTTTTTCCCTAAATTCCTTCAGCACTCTTCTCAAATGTCAGCTTATCAGATAGCCTTTCCCTAACCAATTTAAACAAGTAAATTCTCACCTTATCTCCATACTGTTTTATTTTCCTTCATAGCATTTGGCACTTCGTAACATTTGTTTGTCTTTTCCTCTTGGAAACATAAGCTCCATGAGGGAAGACATCGTATTGTTCTGTATGTTGAACAAGTGCCTGGCATATAGGATGCTCAGAGTGACATAGTCTTAAAATGTATGAACTTGACCATTTATCGCAGAGGTAAGATGTTCTTTTAGTGATTGATAAAATAAAGAAATTTTCAACTTTTCATGTGTTTGTGGGTCCTGCTCCTGGGGTCCCAGAGAATGTATCCTTTAAGATTTACCAAGGTCAAAATGACTCTGCAAAACTTCAAAGTATGGACTTTATTTCTGCCCCAGGCATATGTTGTACATATGCTTCATTAAAAAAAATAGCCAAAAAAGAGCATTCCAAACATAAAGATAAGAAAAAGAAAAAAAAAAAAATCTCCCTTGTTCCCATAAAATTAAAGTCATACAAGCCTTGCACATATTAAAAACCTAAGATAAAGTCTTTAACCTTCTGGAATGTCCTTCCTCAGGATGATTTGTAACTTTTTATGGAAAAAAAAAAAAATATATATATATATATATAAAACCCTGCACCAAATGTTCCTTCCCAGAAGCACTCCTTTCTTTGTGAAGACTGTGTTTCCGGGCAACTGTATTCACTTGGGCTTGAATAAAACTCTTTTCCTTTCTCTTTAAAATTTTAAGAAAGCTTTGTTCAATCTGCCTGGACCTGACTATATAGTTATTTATTAACGCAGCTCGACTTGGATTTTAGATCCTTACCTAGACAAATCACATATGTCTGAAACAATGAAAATAGTGCAAACTTTTGCACCGAGCAAAACAGCTTTCAACTGAATTATGGAGAGTATTCTGAAAGGCTTTATCGAGGATAGGAACAGTCAGTCACGAGGATGGAACGGTTTTACCGAGACAGCCGGCTAGCTGTAGCAGCTTCCCAAAGCCGCACTAGGAGGGTGGAGAAAGGGCGGAGACAGCAGACAAGGACGTAACCAGGCGGGGCTGGTGAGGTGAGCCGAGTTGAGCTGTTTTGTCCCTCTCTGCCCACCATATGAAAAACTCAGACGGAGAAGGTCACAGATATGGCGGCTGTGAGGGTAAGTTTAAAAAAAACAAAAAAAACCTTCCTTAGTTTCTGGGTGCAGATAGCATTCTAGTAACTATAGAAGGGATCCTCCTAACTTCAGAAGGGAGCCCTACAGCGAGAGGCGGGGTGGAGGTGGGGTTGTGAGAGAACTGACAAGGCCAGGGAATCTTAAAAAAACGTTTGCAGCCTCCAAACACCGACCTCTCCACCTTGGATTTCCTGAGCCTGGGACAGTACTCTCTCCTCCGTCCCCTGCAGTTAACTGTTTATACAGCGGCATGGTGAAAACTGGGGAACGGCCGGGTGAAAAAGACTGGCTTGGCGACAAGCAGCAGCAGACTTATGGGTCTTGAACTGAAAATCCTGGGCATTCGACTGGACGCACAGGGCGGAGTCTCATGACCCTTTGAAAGACTTTGTTCAAACATTTGGAGGTGAAATAGACTAGGATAGAGACATCTCAGAGTCTCTACGCAGTGCGCGGTGTTTGTATTCACTGTTGTTCCTTTCCGGGTTTGAATAATAGGTTACCTAAGTTTCTTTTGAGTTCTGTAATGGGAAAAGATGCCTTTACTTAGGAATCTATGTACCGGAAGTGACTCAGCTGGCTGCTAGCTGCTGTTCCCTAAGTAGGTTTCAATATTAGTAGTAGACAAATATCTACAGGTGGGTATTTGTAGCGGGTTTTAAGTGTAAAATGCACTGCTTGCAGAAGATACAAATATGAATAATTCAGTTCAGCCAAAGTTTAAGGTGACTCAGTGGCCATCTGGATTGACCATTCTTCATTTCAGCATTTCTGGTTCTCATAACTTACCGGAATTATCACAATAGCCTTGTAACTGGACTCGCAGTCTCTAGCCTAGCTCTCGTGGAATCCGTTTTCCCTTAACTGCCGGAGTACTGATAGTAAAATGCAAATCTGATTATACCCCTTTCCTACTTAAAGACCTTTATTGGCACTCCATCATCTGCCCTCTGGGGTCAGGTCAGACTCCTGTGTCTACAACACCCAACCCTGCCTTGGCTTTTGAGCTTCATCTGTTGTCTCTTGGGAAATTTTTTAACAGCTGTACTCCAAGCCTTTTCCCCTGCTATTTCTCTGGACCTGATGGGAAACATCCTCATCTGGTTAGTTCCTATTTAAGTCCATTCGTTCATTTAACAGCTATTTGTGTACGGCCTCCTCATATACTAAGCACAAAATGCGTTTTCCAAGATAGTGTTCCCTACTTCCCCAACCTAATATAAATAACTCCTTTTTGTGCTTCCAGAGGACCCTGGGCGTACTTTTACCTTAGGACTTACCACATTTCAAATAATAGACTACTTGCCTGTTCTACCCTCCTATAAGCTGCTTGAGGACAGTAATTATGATATTAATTTTTGTATCCCTAGCACAGGTATGACTTACATTAGGTACTCAATAAAAGCTACAGGAATAAATAAACGCCAGGCAATGAAGAAGTAGTGTACTCTGTGATTCAGAGCAAGAAAAGTGCCTTGCCTCAGGAGAAGTACAAAGTGATCTGAGGGTTCAAAAGAGAGAACTCAAACCTGGTTGAGGAGAATAAAGAACGACTGCATGGAGGAGGTGCAGAGATAGAAGGAATAGTCAGTGGTGAAAAGCAAACCAGAATAGAGTGTTGTCACTGAAGCCTAGAGGAGAGAGTTGAACAGTCTTTTGGTTTAGCCATTAATAAGTCACTGGAAGCTACCATTTGTTAAGTGCTTACTACAAGATCAGGCACCATGCAAAAATACTCTACATATGATATTTCACTTAAATCTCGAGACAACTTTATCTTGTAGTTATTATGATCACCGTTTTACAAACGAAAAACTAAGGTTGAGGGAAGTCAAGTCAATTGCCCCAAATCATAATGCTAATAAGAGCTGAAGTGAGAAAAACCAGTATAAATAAAGTGGTAGAGGGAGAACCTAGATTGTAAGGGGTTAAGGAAAGGCTCAGGGGTGGGAAACTGGCCTTAATTTAGCACTTACTTTGGCCAGCTGCTCTACATGTATTATTTCATTTTAGTCCTTTCGATGACCCTAAGAAATGGGGTAGTATCCCCATTTTATTTATGAAAAAACAGGCTTAGAAAAAGTGCTTGCTCCAGGTCATATAGCTGCCAAGTGGAAGAGTCAGGTTCAAATGCAGGTATATTTGGCTCCAAAGTCCATGATCCTTCCATTACTCCTTGCTTCTGAAAGGAAGGGTACATTACTCTTTGGAAAAGTGTGTGGTAAAAGGAAGGAAATAGGGGTGCCTGGGTGGCTCAGTTGGTTAAGCGACTGCCTTCGGCTCAGGTCATGATCCTGGAGTCCCGGGATCGAGTCCCACATCGGGCTCCCTGCTCAGCAGGGAGTCTGCTTCTCCCTCTGACCCTCCTCCCTCTCCTGCTCTCTGTCTCTCATTCTCTCTCTCTCTCAAATAAATAAATAAAATCTTTAAAAAAAAAAAAAAGGAAGGAAATAAATCTTGGGATACAGGTAACAAATTCCAGAAAAGGTGTCTTTTCATTTAAAAAAGTCATGAGACTGTCAATTATATCTTGATAAAACTGGAAAAACAAAGTCAGGAGGCCTGAGCCGGTTTGGTGACAAGGGGAAATGTGCCAAAAAGTAGTATAGAGGTGGGATGCCTGGGTGGCTCAGTCGGTGAGGTGTCTGCCTTTGGCCCAGGTCATGATCCCAGGACCCTGGGATCGAGTCCCACATCGGACTCCTTGCTCAGAGGGGAGCCTGCTTCTCCCTCTGCCTGCTGCTCTCCCTGCTTGTGCTCTCTCTCTCTCTCTGATAGATAAATAAAATCTTAAAAAAAACTGGTATAGAGGAAAGATAATAATTGTTATCACAGCTAGCTATTAAGTTATTAAATATTTACTGTGCTAGGCATTTTTGCTGAGCATTTTACGTGCATTTTCTCATTTATGCTTCACAGTGGCCCTATGAGTAGGTAGTTATCAGCATTTTACAGGTAAGGAAACTGAAGCTTAGAAAGTTTGAGTAACTTGCCCACAGTCACATGGTAGTAAGCAGTAGAGCTGGATCTGAAATTACATGATCTGAGTCCCGATTATGAGGCTTAAGTTTGAGGAAGCATTTGTGAGGCCAAGGTACCAAAAGGGTGATCTGTGTTCATTTTGAAGCCCTAGAGTTTAATAACAAAGAGTAAGATAGAGGGGAACCCAGCAAGTTGGCAGAAAACTCTAAAAAATATTACATAAATCTTGAAATAGAGCTTGTTGAGCAGATATGATAGTGGAACACTGACGTGGAATTACCCTCAAGGAATAAGGACTATGTTGATTTTTCCTCCTGACTTCTTGGTTCAGAAAGAATGGCTTGAGGGCTGGCCTTCATTTAAAAGGATTGGTAGGAGAGGCACCTGGGTTGTGCAGTCACTTAAACCTCTCTTAGTTTCTGCTCAGGCCCTGATCTCAGGGTCATGGGACAGAGCCCTGTGTCGGGCTCTGTGCTGAGTGCAGAGTCGGCTAAAATTTCTCTCTCTCTCTCTCTCTCCTTCTGCCCCTCCCCACCTCTCTCTCAAATAAATAAATCTTTTTAAAAAAAGGACTGGGAAGAATGTAGTAGTGTTAGACAAAAGCCAAGTTTCTTTCATGCCAGAGGTTGAGTGAATTTGAGGAAAATGTGAGTCTCTAAAGAAAATTTGTTTATGATAAAATACATATTAAAATGTGGGGGCACCTGGGTGGCTCAATTGGTTAAGCATCTGTCTTTGGCTCAGGTCATGATCTCAGGGTCCTGGGATAGAGCCCTGCATTGGGCTCCCTGCTCAGTGGGGAGTCTGCTTCTCCTCCCTCTGTCCCTCCTCCTGCTCATTCTCTCTCTCTCTCTCTTAAATAATAAATAAAATCTTTAAAAAAAGAAAACAAAACTAAATATGGCTACCATTTATTGAGCACTTCCTGTGTGTCCGACACTGTGCCAAGCTGTTGATGCACATCATTTCATTCTCATGAGAAGTTTTCGAATGTAGGTAATTTTATTAGCTCAAAGAACAGGAGTAGAGCAGAAGGAAAATCAAAGGTGCAACAGGAGGTTGTAGTTAGAAAAAAGCTTGTTGAGTGTATGATTTTAGCTATTAGCAAGTTCTGGGTAATGGTAAATTCAGGGTATACTCATGGAGTGGATAGCCACAGTGGAGTGAATATGAAGGTCTACGGAGGTAAGGTAAAAGTGAGAGGAGGCTTTTGGGTGGTTTGTCCACATGCATATTAAAGTCATTCTTAGTTAAAGCAGGATTTAGAGTATAGAAGACTGCTAACCAGGATTCTAACTCTTTGATGTGATGCAGTGACCAGGAGGCAGGTAGATGATAGTGCTAAGAATGAATAGATAGATGGTATAAACTTCAAAGTAGCAAAGTTACTTTTATTTCTTTTATATAAACTTTTTTTTTAATTGAAGTATAGCATATATCCATCAAAGTACACAAGTCATAAGCAGCTTGGTAAATTTTCATAAAACGATCATGTTTATTGAATCAGAACCCAAATTAAAAAAAAAAAAAAAGAGCATTACCAACAGCCCAGAAACCTTTCCTTCTGTTCCCCTACATTGTTATCCTCCACCATAGATTATTTTTGCTTATTTTTGAGCTTCAGATAAATGGAATGGTGCAGTATTTACTGTGTTATGTCTGGCTTCTTTCACCCAATATTATGTTTCTGAGATTCAGCCATTATGCATGTAACACTAATTCATTTTTATTACTGTATGACATTTAAGAAGGTGACTGTATCATGATTTACTTATCCATTTTACTCTTGATGAACATTTGAATTATCTTCAGTTTTGAGCTATTACACAAATAATGACCCTGTGAACATTCTTCTGTATGTCTTTTGGTGCACGTAAGTGTACATGTCTATTGTGTATATACCTAGGAGTGGGATTGCCAGGTCATAGGGTATGTAGCTTTGGTAGATACTGCCAAATAGTTTTTCAAAGTGGTTATACCAATTTACATTCCATTCAAGAGAGCTCTAGTTGTTCTACTTCCTCACTAATAAGACAGAGATTTTTACCTAAGGGTGAAGAAGTAATAGCTTAGAAGTAGCATTGGATATCAGGAAGAGGAAAATTAACCTCCTTTCCCTGAGACACTTTGAATAGCCTCCTCTTCAGGATTATAAGGGAAGTAGAGACTTCAGAGGACAGTCATGTTTCATTTCAGGCAAGGAGAGGGGAGGGTAGACACAATGCAAGGACTTTTGGAGTTTTGAGGAATAGCAGAAAGTTTGGTCAGTGGAGAAATTAGAATACAGGAGATAATACATGACTGGGATTATATTTTGGGGCTTGGGCCAAGGATGATGGATATGGAGAGGAACATGGACGTCATAGGACTTAAGGTTTTAAAATCCTTGGTAATACCAGCTGCATATTCCTTTGTGTCAACTTTAGTCCTTGTCTGTTTCCTTTCCTTGTTTCATGTAAGTTGTACCAGAAAATAGAACCTAACAAAGTGAAATTTGTTAGGTTGGGAAGACTGGTGTTTAGCAAAATCAGTGTTCCTGTTTCCACTTAGCATTGTTGAACATGTTTATTTTCAGTGCAACTTTGAAAGTTAAGCTTTGAAACCCTTAGCCTATTTATCTATGTTTGGTATAGGTTCCAGGATATCACTTTATACCATAAAGTGAAAATGATGTGTGCATTGCCTCTTCCCACACCCACATGACTGACTATTCCCTGTAACGCCATCCTCAAAAATGGTGGTTAGGTGTTCTGTGAACGTCTTTGAATATGGAAATAAAATATTGCTTGTCATGTATCCTAAGGTTATAGAGAACTATGGCATGTTCAAGTTATCTTAAGTAGTGTTTTAATGAAAGGATGCATAGTTTAGCAAGAAGGCCTAGGAAAGTGTCTCACCAGCCAAACAAACCTCAAGAAGAACCATTCAGAATATCATAGCAACTCTGGTAGTTACCAATCTCATGACTGGACTGTTCTGTTTCTGCTAACTCTACATGTTTTATATCAAGACTTTCCTAGAGAAAGGATTTGATTGGGTTGGCTAGACACTAACCACTACAAAGTACCCCTGTTGGGCAGAAATTGCACCTCAGGCCCCTTTATAAGACAGCCTCTAGTTGGCTGCCTTTGGCTCAGGTACCAATCCCTAGTCTAGTCAGTTTTGGCCAGGGCATCAGTCCTGTAGTTCAAAGCATAGCAACCTATGTTAGGAATCATAGAAGAGAACACTATAATTTTCAGATGCTCTGAAGCTTCTTAGAAGGGCCAAGGCAATGGACGGATATACTTTTGGGGTTCATGGTCTGTCTGGTATAAATTTACTTTTTTTGAATACTTTCCAAAAGTAAGTAGTAAAGTTGTTGAAATATGGTAGAACATTTTTAGAATTGCTATTAAAACCTAACTTATTAACCTCTTGTAATTTAAATTGGGAAATTGGTTCCTCAAGGATAAAAAACAGCAAGATGGTGGAGTGTTTGAATGCTAGGATATGTTGGAATTTTATTTTGAAGGTAGTAGAGAGCCATTGAAATAAATCCAAAATGATTCATGATTTTTAAATTTAATGTAAAATATTACAGTTATCAAAAAGGCATTAATGAACACTGTAAATGTGGGTGAAACCTCCTGTGTATCCCTCCAACTCTGATTGCATTCCCCTTGCTTCCTAAACCCCCCATAGCTACTTTCCTGACTTGTATTTAATATTGCTATGTGTGTTTTGAGACTTTTACTCTATATGCATGTATTCCTAAACTTTATACACTGTTGTTTTGTGTGCTTTTAAGCTTTATATAAATTTTATTTATGCAGTTATCTATTCTTCTGCACGTGTTTTTATCAAGTAGCTGTTTGTGATACATACATGTTTTTATGTGTAGCTGTAGTTCATTTATTTTCACGTGCATAGTATTCTGTTATACAAATATAACAGATTTATTTCTTCATTCTCTTAATGGATACTGTAGTCACTTTTTTCTATTACAAATAATGCTATTATGAACTATAATATGCAAATCTCCTTGGACCCATGTGAGTTTCCCTGCTATACCATAGACTAGCTGTATGACTTTGGGCAAATCACTTAACCTGTCGAAACGTCAGTTTTCTTATCTGAACCCTTAGGATAAGAATAGTACTTATCCCCTAGAGTTTTATACTAGGAGATACTAAGTAGATAGTATATTATGTGCACAACACTATGCACGGGTTATAGCAGACATCCAATAATTTCTAGCTCCTGTTACTCTCGGTGTTTAAAAGAATATATTCCCAGCACTTAATGTAATGCCATTATTTCTTCTGACCTTTAGATCCCAATTTAAGTCACACCTCGTTCAGGCCAGTGGATTGATAACCTGTTTCTTGTGAATATCAGTAGTCTCAAGCAAGTAGAATAGAAATTTATTGTGTTAACATGATCAGTTATTTATTGAAATGAATATTTATACACAGCCTTGTTTCTTCTTAGACTTATTTTGATTTCTTTCAGACTCTTGATGCTTATTCATGATACTTTTAATGATAAATAATTTTTAAAAAGTATAAAATGTAATGTGCTTTTTTGGTTACCATACCCTTTATGTATAAAATGTTCTTTCTCTCTTCATCGTTCAAACCTTAAGCCAATAAACAAGAAATTTGAATGGAGAGATTATTGCAGAGATTGTTTAGTGAAAAACTGTCATGTGAAACATAAAATAATTTTTATGACTTAAGAAAGGTTTCTTTAAGAATAACCCTAATTGAGGGCACCTGGGTGGCTCAGTTGATTAAGCATCAACTCTTAATTTCGGCTCAGGTCATGATCTCAGGGTTGTGGTATTGAGCCCCACATCAGGCTTCATGCTCAGTAGCGAGTCTGCTGGAGATTCTCTCCCTCTCCCTCTCCCCCTTCCCCCCACACACTCACTTGCTCTCTGTCTCTCAAAGAAATAAATCTTAAAAAAAAAGGAATAACCCTAATTGAAGGAGGTAAAATTCTAGTAGAGTAGGAGAGTACCATTTCCATTGATCTATGAACCCTAACTGATAAAGAGTGTAAATAAGGCATAATAGAGTCTCAAACCTTTGAATATTGAGATGCTAAAGGCTTTGTAGTTTGTTGCTGTTTTACACCTATAGTTTTTTCACAGGTACTTTATTTTTTTGTCTTTTCAAGTTTTTATTTAAATTACAGTTAGCATACAGTATAATATTAGTTTCAGGTGTACAATATAGTGATTCATTACTTCCATACAAGACCTGGTGCTCATCAAAACAACTGCAATCCTTAATCACCATCACCTGTTTAACCTATTCCCCTACCCACGTCCCCTCTGGTAACCATCAGTTTGTTCTTTATAGTTAAAAGTTTGTTTTTTGGTTTGCCTTTCTCTCTCTTTTTTTTTTCCCTTATGCTCTTTGTTTTGTTTCTTAAAATCCACATATAAGTGAAATCATATGGTATTTGTCTTTTTCTGACTGACTTATTGGTCGCTTAGCATAATACTCTCTAGCTCCACCCATGTCTTTGCAAAGGGCAAGATCTCACTCTTTTTTTACGGCTGAGTAATATTCCATTACACACACACACACACACACCCACACACACACACCCCACTTCTTTATCCATCCATTAGTTGATGGACATTTGGGCTGTTTCCTTAATTTGGCTATTGTAGATAATGCTGCTATAAACATTGGGGTGCATGTATTAGTATTTTTTTTTATTATGTTCAGTTAGCCAGCATATAGTACATCATAAGTTTTTGATGTAGTGTTCACGATTCATTAGTTGCATATAACACCCAGTGCTCATCACAACGTGTATTTTTAGGTAAATCCCTAATAGTATAATTGCTGGATTATAGGATAGTTCTGTTTTTAACTTTTTGAGGAAGCTCCATACTGTTTTCCAGAGTGGCTGCACCAGTTTGGATTCCTACCAACACTGCAAGAAGGTTCCCCTTTGTCAACATCCTCCCCAATATCTGTTGTTTCTTGTGTTGTTGATTTTACCCATTCTCACTGTTGAGGGGTGATATCTCATTGTAGTTTTGATTTGTATTTCCCCGATGATGAGTGATGTTGAGCATCTTTTCATGTGTCTGTTGACCTTCTGTATATCTTCTTTGGAAAAATGTCTATTCATGCCCATTTTTAATTGGATTATTTGTTTTTTGGTGTTGAGTTTTATAAGTTTGTTATATATTTTGGATGCTAACCCTTTATCAGATATGTTACTTGCAAATATCTTCTCCCATTCCGTAGGTGACCTTTTAGTTTTGTTGATTATTTCCCTTGCCCTGCAGAAGCTTTTTATCTTGATAAAGTCCCAGTAGTTTGTTTTTGCTTTTGTTTCCCTTGCCTCAAGAGAATTATCTAGTAAGAAGTTGCTAAGGCTGGTGTCAAAGAGGTTACTATCTATGTTCTCTAGGATTTTGATGGTTTTCTGTCTCACATTTAGATCTTTCATCCATTTTGAATTTATTTTTGTGTATAGTGTAAGAAAGTGGTCCAGTTTCATTCTTTTGCATGTTGCTGTCCAATTTTCCCAACACCATTTGTTGAAGAGACCGTCTTTTTTTTCCAATTGGATATTCTTTCCTGCTTTGTCAAAGATTAATTGACCATATAGTTGTGGGTTCCTTTCTGGGTTTTCTATTATGTTGCATTGACTTATGTGTCTATTTTTGTACCAGTACCCTACTGTCTTGATCACTACAGCTTTGTAATATAGCTTGAGGTAAGGAATTGTGATGTCTCCAGCTTTGCTTTTCCTTTTCAAGGTTGCTTTGGCTATTCACAGTCTTTTCTGGTTCCACACAAATCTTAGGATTGTTTGTTCTAGCTCTGTGAAAAATGCTGATGATATTTTGATAATGGATTTCATTAAATGTGTAGATTGCTTTGGGTAGTATAGACATTTTAACAGTATTTGTTTTTCCAATCCACGAGCATGGCATGTCTTTCCATTACTCTGTTTCCTCTTCGATTTCTTTAATGAATGTTTTATACAGGTCTGTCACCTCTTTGGTTAAATTTATTCCTAGGTATCTTACGGTTTTTGGTGCAATTGTAAATGGGATTGATTCCTTGATTTCTCTTTCTGCTGCTTCATTATTGGTGTATAGAAATGCAACAGATTTCTGTACATTGATTTTGTATCCTGTGAATTTACTGAATTAGTGTATCAGTTCTAGTAGTTTTTTAGTGGAGTCTTTAAGGTTTTCTATATAGAGTATCATGTCATGTGCAAATGGTGAAAGTTTGACTTCTTCCTTGCTGATTTGGATGCTTTTATTTCTTTTTGTTGTCTGATTGCTGTGGCTGGTACTGTGTTAAAAAACAGTGATGAGAGTGGACATCCTTGTCTTGTTCCCGACCTTAGAGGAAAAGCTCTCAGTTTTTCCCTATTGTGGATGATATTAGCTGTGGGTTTTTTTTTTTTTTTTTGATCTATGGCCTTTAAAATGTTGTACATTCTTTCTAACCCTAATTTGTTGAGGGTTTTTATCATGAATGTATGTTGTACTTTATCAAATGCTTTTTCTGCATCTGTTGAACGGATTGTATGGTTCTTACCCTCTTTTAGGGGTGTCTTTATCTGGTTTTGGTATCAGGCTACTTTTTCTATCTTTTGGAATATTTTGAGAAGAACGGGTATTAACTCTTCTTTATGTTTGGTAGAATTTGCCTGTGAAGCCATGTGGCCCTGAACTTTTATTTGTTGGGAGATTTTTGATTAGTGATTCTGTTTCTTTGCTGATTATCCATCTGTTCAAGTTTTCTTTTTCTTATTTTTTCAGCTTTGGTAATTTAAATCTTTCTAGGAATATATTCATTTCTTCCAGATTGTTCAATTTGTTGGTATATAATTTTTCATAATATTGTTGTAATTGTTCATATTTCTGTGGTGTTGGTTGTTATTTCTCCTCTCTTGTTGGTGGTTTTATTTAAATGGGTCCTTTCTCTTTTGTTTTGTTCAGTCTGGCTAAGGGTTTATCAATTTTATTGATTTTTTTTTTTTCAAAGAACCAGCTCCTGGTTTCACTGATCTATTTTTTTTTTTTTAGTTTCTATATCATTTTTTTCTGCACTAATCTTCATTATTTTCTTCCTTTTGCTGGCTTTGTTGTTCCTTTAATAGCTCCTTTAGGTATAAGGTTGGTTAGGTTGTGTATTTGAGATTTTTCTTGCTTATTAAGGTAGGCATGTATTGCTCTATACTTCCCTCTTAGGACTGCTTTTGCTGCATCCCAAAGGTTTTGGACTGTTGAGTTTTCGTTTTCATGTATTTTTTTTTTTTTAATTTCCTTGAATGGGTTGACCCATTCATTATTTAGTAAAATGTTCTTTAACCTCCATGTATTTGTGGTCTTTCCAAATATTTTCTTGTGGTTGGCTTCAAGTTCCATAGCATTGTTGTCAGAAAAGATGCTTGGTATGATCTCAATCTTTTTGTTATTTGTTGAGGAATGATTTGTGACCTAGTATGTCCTCTGTTGTGGAGAGTGTCCCATGTGAACTTGAAAAGAATGTGTATTCTGCTGTTTTAGGATGGAATGTTCTGAATAGTCTGTTAAGTCCATCTAGTCCAATGTGTCATTCAGAGCTGTTGTTTCTTTGTTGATTTTCTGCCTAGATGATCTGTCCATTGATGTAAGTGGAGTTTAAAGCCCCCTGCTGTTATTGTGTTATTATCAATGAATTCCTTTACATTTGTTATTAATTGTTTTATATATTTGGCTGCTCCCTTATTGGGTGCATAAATAATTACAATTGTTAGATCTTCTTGTTGGATTGTCCTCTTTATTATGGTATAGTACTCTTCATCTCTTGTTACAGCCTTTTGTTTAGAGTGTTTAAAGTGTAGTTTTCCTCAGATTGCCAAGGGTTCAAATAGACACTCTTCCCCTCAAATTCCAGCCCCTGTGCTCAAGTTTGTGCACAAAAGTGGGCATAATTATAACAGCAAAGTGAAGCAACCCAAGCATCTAACTACTTCTGTGGAATATAGAATGGATAAAAGGAGTGTGCTAGGCTGAGAACATCTCCAACAAGCACATCAAAGAACAGTATATACAGCAGGATTCTGGTTAGTAAAAAAAAACAAAAACAAAAACAAACAAACCTGGGAAGAATAAAACAGGATGAAACCAGAGAGGGAGACAAACCATAAGTGACTTCTCAAGCATAGGAAAGAAACTGAGGCTTGCTGGAGGGGAGGTGGGGGGGGGATGGGGTAATTGGGTGGTGGGCATGAAGGAGGGCACATGATGGAATGAGCACTGGGTGTTGTATGCAACTGATGAATCACCGAACTCTACCTCTGAAACTAATAATACACTATATTGTTAATTAATTGAACTTAAAATAAAAAAAAGTAGTTTTCCAATATAAGTATTGGTACTCTGGCTTTCATGTAACATCATTTGCATGATAAATGTTTCTCCCTCCCCTCACTTTCAATGTGCAAGTGTCTTTAGGTTTATAATAAATTTCTTGTAGGCAGTATATACTTGGGTCTTGTTTTTTTTTTTTTTTTAAGATTTTATTTATTTATTTTAGACAGAGAGAGAGAGTGAATGCATGTGTGCATGTGTGGGGGGAGGAACAGAAGGAAGGAGAGAATCTCAATCAGACTCCTTGCTGAGCATGGAGCCTGACCTGGGGCTTGATCTCACCACACTGAGATCACAACCTAAGTTGAAATCAAGAGTCGGTCACTTAACTGATGGAGCCACCCAGTTGCCCCTTGGGTCTCATTTTTTTATCCATTCTTACACCCTATGTCTTTTGCTTGGAGCATTTAGTCCATTTACATTCAGAGTAATTATTGATAGATATGTATTTAGTGTCATTACTTGTTTTGTCATTGTTTCTGGAGATTTTTCCATTCAGTCTCTTTTAATATTTCTTGCAGTGGTGGTTTAGTGGTGAGGAACTCCTTTAGTTTTTGTTTGTTTGGAAAACTCTTTATCTCCCCTTCTATTTTGAATGATAGCCTTGCTATTTTTCCCATTCAGCACGTTGAATATATCATGCCACTCCCTTCTGACTTGCCACATTGTGTTGAGAAATCTTCAGCTAGCTTAATGAGTCTTCCCTTGTAAGTTAGGTACTTCTTTTGTCTTGCTGGTTTTATGATTTTTTTCTTCATCACTATATTTTGTAAATTTAATTACAATATGTCCTGGTCTGGGCCTGCTTTTGTTGATTGTGATGGGAGTTCTCAGTGCCTCCGAGATCTGGATGTCTGTTTCCTTCCCCAGATTAGGGAAATTTTCAGCTATTATCCCTTCAAAACTTTTTTCTGCCACTTTTTACTCTCTCTTCTTCTTCTGGGATTCTTACAATACGAATGTTATTAAGTTTGATGGAGTCTTTGAGTTCCATAAGTCTGTTCTCGTGTTCCATAATTCTCTCTCTCTCTTGTTCAGCATCATTATTTTCCATTATTTTGTCTTCTAAGTTACTTATTCATTCCTCTGTTTTTTCCAGCCTGCTGTTCGTTGCATCAAGCCTGTGTCCAGTCTCAGTTATTGCATTTTTCATTTTTTTTTAAATGTTTTCTTTTATGCTGGGTGTGGAGCCCAATGTGGGGCTTGAAATCCTGACCCTGAGATCAAGACCTGAGCTGAAATCAAGAGTTGGATGCTTAACCAACTGAGCCATTCAGGCACCTCGCATTTTTCATTTTTGACTGTTTTTTAATTCTTTTATGTCTGTGGTAAGGCCCTACCTGATGTCATCCATTCTGTTCTCAACCTCAGCAAGTATCATTATGATTGTTACTTTAAGTTTCCATCAGGCATGGTACTTATATTGGTTTCGTTAGATCTCTGGCGGTGACTTTATCTTGTTCTTTCATTTGGGATGAATTCCTCCATCTTGGCATTTTGTCTAAGTCTCTACCTTCTTCTGTGTTTTAGAAAAGCCCATTATGTTTTCCTGCTCCTGAGAGTAATGGCTTCATGAAGAAGATGTTATAGTGTTTAAGGCTTCCCACTTCCGGGAGTGTCTCTAGTCTGTGCTGTGTGTGCTCTGCTGTTGTGTTTTGGCTCTTCTGTTCTTCAGTCCAGTCATCTGCAGAGGCTTCCCTAGCTTGCATTGGGCAGTGTTTGGTCTTTGGCCAGAATGTGGCAAGTTTTAACTAGGTGACCTGATACTACTTCCACTAGAACTGAAGCCCTGCAGAGCTCTCTGGGCTGGACACATGGTATGGGCAGGGGTTTCTACTGGTCTGGGGAAGGGGCCTGCCATGCTGGGACCGAGGTAGACTTGACTGAGAAGGGCAGTACTGCCAGAGTGTAGGGGTATGGGACTTGTAACCAGGTTAAGCAGCCAGTGGAGGTGCTGTGCTGTTTGCTACAGGTGGCTCTGTGTTTATGCTGAGGGGCGGTTCAGGGAAATGAAGCCAGCCAGCTCCTGTTTCTGTGCGGAGGGGTCTGGGTGCTTGCTGTTCTCCATGAAGCACTGTGAGAAAGACAAAGAATCTCCCTACTGTGTGTTCCAGGCTTTTTTCAGATCAATGTTTCTACACTGTTTGCCTTTGGGTTGTTTACCTGCCTTATCTCCAGGAGCAGGGCAGTGCCCTTTGGGCTATATTCCAGCCAGATATGTTGCCTTTTAAACTCCAGGTCTTAGGGAGGTAGTACTGGCAGGGGCCTGCGCTGGTCTCCTGGGGGAGGGTCTTGCCATGCTGGGACTGAGGAAGGCTGACCCAGAAGGGCAGTCATGCCAGAGCACAGAGCTGTGAGACTTGGTGTAAGCAAGTTAGGCAGCCAGTGTTGGGACTCATCTGTTTTCTGCAGGTGGCTTTTTGGTTATGCTGAGGGGCAGGGGAGGGAAATGGCTCTAGCCAGCTCCTTTGTCCCAAGAGAGGAATCTCTCTGAATGCTGCCTGTTAGGGATGTGCTCCAAGAAGAGTGAATAATCTCCCCAGTGTGTGCCCCAAGCGTTCTCCCTCTCCTCTGCAGCACTCATAGCTCGTTTCTCCCCTTAACCATGTGTCCATACTTACTACCTTCTTCAGTGTGCCTTCTCTCCTTTTAGTTGTGGAATTCATTCTGTCAGTCTTCAGGTAGGTTTCTGGGGTATTTAGAATGATTCGATAGTTATCTAGTTGCATTAGTGGGACAAGATGAGCCTAGGGTCCTCCTGTTCCATCACCACCGTCTCTCTCAACTAGTATTTCAGTCATTTAAAGTACACGATTTGATATGCAATTGTGGAAAGACCAAATTGTATAGGTGCGTTTTTGTAGTTTATTTGTTCTTTAGTACCACTGTGTTTTTCAAGGATTTTGTGAGAAAATGCAGGCAGAGTTTTAAAATTTTCTATTTCAGTGAATTATCTGCTTTTCATGTAGCAGTATAATGAATAATGGCATAGCTGTTAGACTCTGCTATTCTCTGTAGATTTTTTTTTTTTAAAGATTTTATTTATTTATTTGAGAGAGAGAGACTGAGAGAGAGAGCACATGAGAGGGGGGAGGGTCGGGAGGGTCAGAGGGAGAAGCAGACTCCCCGCCGAGCAGGGAGCCCGATGCGGGACTCGATCCAGGGACTCCAGGATCATGACCTGAACCGAAGGCAGTCGCTTAACCAACTGAGCCACCCAGGTGCCCCTCTCTGTAGATTTAATGTTAGTTTATTCTCTTAGAAATGATTCACCCACTCATTATTTTCTGAAGAAAATAAGCACTGTGATACATACAAATTTTTGTTAGTGACTCACTGGTGATTAAAACTGTACCTTTGTGTAAGACTTTTATGTTGCTGTCAGGAAATAGCTCTTAGGTTATGGCTACGAAATGCAGCATTAACGCCCTTTCTTGTTGTACTTTTAGTCAGAAAGAAATACAGTAGTATTTCTGTTAGAGCAGAAAATGAGTTCAGTAGCACTTGCCATTGTCAGAAACTTTATTACCCCTGGAAAGTAGTACAGGAGACACAAGGGTACATTCCAGAAGTCACTAAAAGGAAATTAAAATATGCTTTCATAAGCAAGTATGGCCAGATGGGTCCTGTATGACCCAAAGGAGTGGAACCAGGACCAGTGAAAGTATATGGACATGTATTTCAGTTTAGTCTATGGAAGAACTTTTTTCATAGAGCTGTAAGAAGATGAAATGATCGATCAGTGGAGTTTCCCATTACTGAAGGTGGTCATACATAAACTGGAGGAATTCAAAATGAGAGAAATGGTTGGACCAGAAAAGCTTTAAGGTCACTTTGCATTGTGAGATTGAAACTCTAGTACAAAGAATGTGATATGCCTGAGACACAACCTTGTATTTTGAAACCAAACTTTCTTTTGCCATTTTATGTTGGATTCAATAATCATTAGTTTATTCAGGAGCAGTGCTTGATTTTTCAAGCCAATTTGTGTTCCTTCCATCTCCTACCTGATACTTCAGAAGAGGCTAAACTTCCTCAGTTATGTAGTTATTCCCCTCTGTTTGTTTACCAAAGGAGTATTTGTACATTAGGTCTGTAGATAACAAAAATCACCCAGAAAGAATAGTACTAATACAGTCAGTCACAGTCCTCCCTCCCCTGCTGATGATGCAAGCTATTACCACTTCAGGTCTGCCAAAGGAAGGAAAGGGAGAAAGAAGAAAAAATAGGAAGGTAAAATAAAACTTTAAAATCAATTGGAACATACAGTTGCTGAAAAAAATAAAAGGGTGGAAGAAAGAGATGAAGAGAAGAAAGAGCAAAAAATGGGAGCAATTGGAGATGGGTAATCTACTTTTTCCTTTACCAAGGATGGTAGACTATAACTTCCCTCTCTTCCCCACCCAGGTCTTGTGATCTGAGCCATAAATAGCCATGTGGTGTTGAGATTTTTCTTGTTGAGATTTTTCTTTTCCTAAAAGATACCAGCCCCACACTGAAAAGGAAACTCCTTTTCATACATTTCCAACTCCCCCCATTTCTTGAACTTTTGACCTCCACAAAATGAGGCTTTTTAAAAATATATATTTAAGCAGTATAGTATACAGGAATATTTTTCTGTAAAGGCTTCCTTAATCAAGGTATTATTGACCATTCTAGCTAAAAATGTATCAATTTAGAAAGTATATTTTATTTTATTTTATTTTATTTTTTAAGATTTTATTTATTTATTTGACAGAGACAGCTAGAGCAGGAACACAAGCAGTGGGAGTGGGAGAGGGAGAAGCAGGCTTCTCGCTGAGCAGGGAGCCCGATGTGGGACTCGATCCCAGGACTCAGGGATCATGACCTGAGCCGAAGGCAGCCGCTTAACGACTGAGCCACCCAGGCGCCCGAAAGAAAGTATATTTTAAAACATTTACTTGATATAGTATAATAATCATCACATTAATTTGACCAAGAAATTTTGTCATGGCACATGCAAAGTAGAATGCTGTTTCCAGTAAGAAAGAATCAGGCTTGTTTTGTTGTCCATTCAGATATAATCTTCAGAAGGTTGAAATTTAGTCAAAAAATGTGTTGTAAGAATACTACCTTCCATTTATTTAGTATAATAGTTTATAAAATTTCATTTATTATAAATTGTATATTATATATGTATTATACATGATTCTTAAAACATTGCTATGAGAATTTTTTTTAAGTTCTTTTTTTTTTAAGATTTTATTTATTTATTTGACAGAGAGAGACATAGCGAGAGAGGGAACACAAGCAGGGGTAGTGGGAGAGGGAGAAGCAGGCTTCCCGCTGAGCAGGGAGCCCGATGCGGGGCTCCATCCCAGTACTCTGGGATCATGACCTGTGAGCCGAAGGCAGATGCGTAACGACTGAGCCACCCAGGTGCCCACTATACAGCATTTAAAATGGCATTTTTATTTAAAAAAAAAAAAAAAAAAGGAGACAAACCAGAAAACAGGCTCTTAACTATAGAGAACATACCAGAGGGGAGGTGGGTTAGGGGGATGTGTGAAATAGGTGAAGGGGATTAAGAGTACACTTGATGAACTTGATGAACACTGAGAAATATATGAAATTGTTGAATCACTATACTGTACACCTGAAACTAATACAACACTGTTAACGATGCTGGAATTATAATAAAATAAAATAATTTTTTAAATAAAAAAATAAAATGGCATTTTTGTCCTTTGCAAATCTCTTCTCCCATTCAATAGGTTACCTTTTTGTTTGTTGATAGTTTACTTCTCCTTGCAAAAGTTATTTATTTTGCTATAGTCCCAATAAGTTTAAATTTGCTTTTGATTCCCTTGCCTGAGGAGACATCTAGAAAAAATGTTTCTATGGCTGATGTCAAAGAAATTACTGCTTATGTTTTCTAGGAGTTTTATGGTTTCCAGTCTCACATTTAGATCTTTAATCCATTTTATTTTTGTGTATGGTGTAAGAAAGTGGTCCATTTTCATTGGTTCACATGTAACTGTCCCGTTTTCCCAGCACCATTTGTTGAAGAGACTGTCTTTTTCCCATTGTATATTCTTGCCTCCTTTGTCATAATTTAACTGAACATAAAAGTGTGGGTTTATTTCCGGACTCTCTATTCTGTTCCAATGATCTGTGTCTGTTTTTGTGCCACTAGCATACTGTTTTTGACTACTGCAGCTGTGTAGTATATCTTGAAATTTGGGATTGTGATACCTCTAGCTTTGTTCTTTTTCAACATTGCTTTGACTGTTTGAGGTGTTTTGTGGCTTTATACAAATTTTAGGATTATTTGTTTTAGGTTCTGTGAAAAAATGCTTTTAGTATTTTGATAGGGATTGCATTAAATCTGTAGATAGTTTTGTGTAGTACGGACTTTTTAACAATATTGATTCTCCCAATCCATGAGCATGGAATATGTTCCCATTTGTTTGTGTCATCTTCAGTGTCTTTCAGCAGCATTTTACAGTTTTTAGAGTAGAGGTCTTTTACCTTCTTAGTTAATTTATTCCTAGGTATTTTGTTATTTTTGGTCCATTTGTCATTGGGATTGTTTTCTTAATTTCTCTTTTTGCTACTTCATTGTTAGTGTATAGAAATGCAATGGATTTATGTATATTAATTTTGTATCCTGTAACTTCACTGAATTCATTTATCAGTTCTAGTTTGATGGAGTCTTTAGTTTGGAGGAGTCTTTAGGGTTTTCTACATATGGTATCATGTCATCTGCAAAGAGTGGAAGTTTTTTTCTTCCTTACCAATTTGGATACCTTTTATTTCTTTTTGTTGTCTGATTGATGTGGCTAGAATTTCCAGTACAATGTTGAATAAAAGAGGAGAGAGCAGACATCCTTGTCTTGTTCCTGATCTTAGAGGAACAAGATCTTAGTTGTCACCATTGAGTATGATGTTAGCTGTGGATTTTTCATATAAGGCCTTTATTATGTTGAGGTATGTTCCCTCTAAACCTACTTTCTGGAGAGTTTTTATCATGAATGAATGTTGTACTTTTTGCAAATACTAATTTAAAAAGATATATGCACCCCTGTGTTTATTGCAGCATTATTTACAATAGTCAAGATGTAGAAGCAACCCAAGTGTCTGTCCATAGATAATAAGGAAGATATGGGGTATACACACACACCACACACACACACACACACACGCACACACACAGAATGAAATATTACTTAGCCATTAAAAAGAATGAACTGCCATTTGCAACAACATGGATGGATCTAGAGGGTATAATGCTAAGTGAAATAAGTCAGTCATATGATTTCACTCATATGTGGAATTTAAGAAACAAAACAAATGAACAAAGAAAAAAAGAAAAAACAGACTTAAATATAGAGAACAAACTGGTGGCTGCCAGAAGGGAGATGGGTGAGGAAGTGGGTGAAATAGGTGAAGGAGATTAAGAGTACACTTATCATGATGAGCACTGAGTAATATATAGAATTTTTGAATCATTATATTTTGTACCTGAAACTAATTTAAAACTGTATGTTAATTATACTTGGATAAAAAAATGGCATTTTTATTTTTTTTAATTTTTAAAAAATTTTTAAAAGATTATTTTAGAGAGAATGAGCAGGGGGAGGGGCAGAGGGAGAGAATCTTTAAGCAGACTCCCCACTGAGCATGGGGTTCCATATGGGCCTCGATCTCGCCACCCATGAGATCATGACCTGAGCTGAAACCAAGAGTCAGATGCTTAACCAACTGAGCTACCCAGGCACCCCTAAAATGGCCTTTTTCTTAAGATTTACTTATTTGAGAGAGAGAGAGAGAGGTCGGGAGAGGGTCAGACGGAGAGGGAGAGAGAATCTCAAGCAGATTCCATGCTGACCTTGGAGCCTGATATGGGGCTTGATCTCATGACCCTGAGATTACAACCCAAGCTGAAACCAAGAGTTGGATGCTTAACTGCGCCATTTTTAGGGGCACCTGGGTGGCACAGTCAGTTAAGCGTCTACCTTCGGTTTGGGTCATGATCCCAGGGTCCTGGGATCCAACCCCATTTCGGGCTCGCTGCTCAGCAGGAAGCCTCTTCTCCCTCTCCCTGCCGCTCCGCCTGCTTGTGTGTGTGCTCTCTCTTTCTCTCTCTCTGTCAAATAGATAAATAAAATTTAATAAATGGCATTTTTAATGGTAGGCAACAGAGCAAAAAGATGGGTTTTTCATAAGTTACTGAAATCACTCAATCTGAAAGTTCTGCTTACTTCTGGACTTCCTTTTACGTGGGAGAATAATGTTTTGTCATTGTTGAAGCCTACTTGAGTTGGGGATCCCAAAACTTTAACCAAAAGAATCCTAAATGATACCTATTATGTTAGATTGCTCTGAGGATTAAAAGGCTCAATGGTTAAAATTAAAAGCACCTACCACATAGTAAGTGTTCCTTAAACAAAGAAAACCTGTCTTCAGTGATCCCTTATGTTTTGAGGGACATTATGTTCAGGTGTAGCACTGGTACCATTACAAGATTGGTGAGCTATTCCATCATCCATTTGTAACTTCATTGCTGGTTTTTTTCTTAGCTATAGCATGTGCCTCTGCTATGGTCTTTCTTTCTACTTTTATTCTTACCCTGTGTATTTCTTGTTACTTCTCCCACTTGGTTTTTGTATGATAAATCTAGACTTTTAAAACACAACTAGCCAGTTGGAACATCCTTGCCTATAATACTCAGCTCTTTAGTTCTTCTCCCTTTTTGTTGGTTGCTGGATGTTCAGGGACAGCTTTTTGGCCACAAGAGATTCTGAAATATGAGGTCTTGTTTCTTTTTCCCCCTCCCCAGATTTTAGAACTCTCCTAGATACCCAAAAGATCTAGATAGCTAAGATCATACTGTACTAAATAATAAGCATGGTTTGTGAAAAACACATGTTTCTAAAAGCCACAGGAAATTTAATCTCCTTACATTGGAGTCATACCATGTGTCTTAGATATGGCTACTATAACAAAATATCACAGACTGAGTGGCTTAAACAACAGACATTAATTTCTCACAGTTCTGGAGATTGGGATATCCAAAATCAAGATGCCAGCAGATTTGATTCTTGATGAGAGCTCTCTTCCTGGCTTGTAGACTGCCACCGTCAAGTTGTGTGCTCACGCGATAAGTTTTTGTGCATGCTTAGGAGAAAGAGAGAGCTCTTATGTCTCTTCCTCTTATTACAAGGATACTAATCCCCTTGTAGGGGCTCCACCCTAGTGACTTCTTCTAGACCTAATTACCTGTCAAAGGCCCTACATTATAATACCATCACATTAGAGGGTTAAGGCTTCAATGTATGAATTTGGGGGCGATACAGACATTGAATCCATAAAATCTTGTATATTTTTAAAGTAAAAAAAATTCTTGGAGCACGTGGGTGGCTCAGTCGGTTAAATGTCCTACTCTAGATTTTGGGTCAGTTCATGATCTCAGTGTCCTGAGATCGAGCCCCGTATTGGCTCTGTGCTCAGTGGGAAGTCTGCTTCTCCCCTTCTCCCTCTCCTCTGCCCCTCCCCCTGCATGCGCGTGCTTTCTCTCTTTCTCTTTCTAAAATCAATCAATGAATCAATCTTTAAAAATGTCTTTTTTTTTTTTTTTTACAGTGCAATATCTGTTTATTCGTTCATGGAGTGGAATTCAGTGATTCATCACTTACATACAACACCCAGTGTTCATCATAACAAGTGCCCTCCTTAATACCCATCACACATCTAGCCCATTCCCCACCAACCTTCCTCTATCAACCCTCAGTTTGTTCTATATCAGGAAGAGTCTCTTATGGTTTGTTTTCCTCTCTCCTTTTTTTATTTCCCCTCTTCCCATATGTTCATCTGTTTTCTTCCTTAAATTCCATATTGAGTGAGATCATGTGGTATTTGTCTTTCTCTGACTTACTTTACTTAGCATAATACACTCTAGCTCCACCCAGGTCATTGCAAATGGCAAGATTTCATTCTTTTTTGATGGCTAAGTAATATATATACACCACATTTTCTTTATCCACTCATCAGTTGATGGACATTTGGGCTCTCTCTCCGTAGTTTGGCTATTGTTGATAATGCTGCTATAAACATTAGGGTGCATGTATCCCATTGAATCTGTATTTTTGTATTTTTTGGGTGACGACCTAGTTGTGCAATTGCTAGATTGTAGGGTAGTTCTATTTTTAAAATTTTGAGATTTAAAATCTTCAGAGTGGTTGCACCAGTTTACATTTCCCACCAACAGTGCAAGAAGGTTCCTCTTTTTCCATATCATCGCCAAGACCTGTTAATTCTTGTGTTGTTAATTGTAGCCATCCTGACAGTTGTGAGATAGTATCTCATTGTGGTTTTAATTTGTATTTCCCTGATGATGAGTGATGTTCAGCATCTTTTCATGTTTCTGTTAGTCATCTGGATGTTGTTTTTGGAAAAGTGTCTATTCATGTTTTCTGCCCATTTCTTAACTGGGTTATTTGGGTTTTTTGGGGTGTTGAATTTGGTAAGTTCTTGGTAGATTTTGGATACTAACCCTTTATCAGATAATGTGGTTTGCAGATATCTTCTCCCACTCTGTAAGTTGCCTTTTAGTTTTGTTGATTGTTTTCTTTGCTCTGCAGAAGTTCTTTATCTTGATGAAGTCCCAGTAGTTTATTTTTGCTTTTGTTTCCCTTGCCTCTGGTGACATGTCTAGTAAGAAGTTGCTACAGCCGCGGTCAAAGAGGTTTCTGCCTGTGTTCTCATCTAGGATTTTGATGGATTCCTGTCTCATTTAGGTCTTTCATCCATTTTGAGTTTATTTTTCTGTATGGTATAAGAAAGTGATCCAGTTTCATTCTTCTGTATGTGGCTGTCCAGTTTTCAGAGCATGATTGAAGAAACTGTTTTTTCCATTGGATATTCTTTTTTGCTTTGTCATAGAGTAGTTGACCATAGAGTTGTGGGTCCATTTCTGGGTTCTCTGTCCTATTCTATTGATCTATGAGTCTGTTTTTGTGCCGGTACCATACTGTCTTGATGACTACAGCTTGAAATCTGGAATAATATAATATAGCTTGAAATCTGGAATCATGGTGCCTCCAGTTCTGTTTTTCTTTTTCAAGATTGCTTTGGCAGTTTGGGATCTTTTGTGGTTCCATACATATTGGAGGATCGTTTGTTCTAGCTCTGTGAAAAGTGCTGGTGGTATTTTGATGGGTACTGCATTAAGTGTATAGATTGCTTTGAGTATTACAGACATTTTAACAATGTTTGTTCTTCCAATCCATGAGCATGGGATGCTTCTCCATTTCTTTGTGTCTTCTTCAATTTCTTTCATAATTGTTTTATAGTTTTGAGAGTATAGATCATTTACTTCTTTAGTTAGATTTATTCCTAGTTATCTTACTGTTTTTGGTACAGTTACAAATGGGATCGATTCCTTGATTTCTTTTTCTGCTGCTTTATTATTGGGGTATAGAAATGCAACAGATTTTTGCACATCTGTTTTATATCCTGTGACTTTGCTGAATTCATGTATGAGTTCTAGCAGTTTTTTGATGAATTCCTTCAGGTTTTCTACATAGTATCATATCCTGTGCAAATTCTGAATGTTTGACTTCTTCCTTGTCAATTTGGATGCCTTTTATTTATTTTTGTTGTGTGATTACTGAGGCTAAGACTTGCCGTACTGTGTTAAATAGTAGTGGTGAGAGTGGACATCCTTGTCTTGTTCCTGACTGTAGGGGAAAGGCTGTCAGTTTTTCCCCATTGAGGATGATATTAGTTGTGGGTCTTTTGTATATGGCCTTTATATGTTGAGGTATGTTCCATCTATTCCTACTTTGTTGAGGGTTTTTATCAGGAAAGGAAGTTGTATTTTGTCAAATGCTTTTTCTCTATCAATTGACAAGATCATATGGACCTTTCTTTTATTAATGTGGTATATTACATTGATTTTTTTTAGGAATATTGTACCACCCCTGCATCTTAGGAATAAATCACACTTGGTTGTGGTGAATAATTCTTTTAATGTACTGTTGAATTCAATTTCCTAGTATTTTATTGAGAATTTTTGCATGTTCATCAGGGATATTGGCCTATAATTCTCCTTTTTAGTGGGGCCTTTGTCTGGTTTTGGAATCAAGGTAATGCTGGCTTTGTAGAATGAGTTTGGAAGTTTTCCTTCCATTTCTATTTTTTGGAACAGTTTGGGAAGAATAGGTATTAACTCTTCTTTAAATGTCTGATAGAATTCCTTGAGAAGGCATCCAGCCCAGGACTTGTGTTTGTTGGGAAAGTTTTGATTACTGATTCAATTTGTTGCTGTTATGGGTCTGTTCAAATTTTCTATTTCTTCCTGTTCAGTTTTGATAGTTTGTAAGTTTCTAGGAGTTTGTCCATTTCTTCCAAGTTTCCCAGTTTGTTGGCATATAATTTTTCATAGTATTCTCTTAAAATTGTTTCTATTTTGTTTTAAAAAAAATTTTTTTTAAAGAGTTTATTTATTTATTTGAGAGAGAGGGAACACAAGCAGGGGGAGTGGGAGAGGGAGAAGCAGGCTTCCCACCGAGCAGGGAGCCCGATGCGGGGCTCGATCCCAAGACCCTGGGATCAGGACCTGAGCCAAAGGCAGACGCTTAACGACTGAGCCACCCAGGTACCCCAAATTGTTTGTATTTTGTGGTGTTGGTTGTGATCTTTCCTCTCTCATTCATGATTTTATCTATTTTGGTTCTTTCTCTTTTCTTTTTGATACATCTGGCTAGGGGTTTATCAATTTTAATTCTTTCAAAGAAGCAGCTCTTAGTTTTTTAAATCTGTTTTATTATCTTTTTTGTTTCTATATCATTTATTTCTTCTCTAATCTTTATTATTTCCCTTCTTCCTCTGGCTTTAGGCTTTATTTGCTGTTCCTTTTCTAGCTCCTTTAGGTGTAAGTTTAGGTTGTGTATCTGAGACTTTTCTTGCTTCTTGAGGTAAGCCTGTACTGTAATATACTTCCCTCCTAGGACTGTTTTTGTTGCATCCCAAAGGTTTTGGGATGTCATGATTTCATTTTCTTTTGCTTCCAAGTATTTTTTTTTAAATTTTTCTTTAATGTCTTGGTTAACCCGTTTCTTTTTTAGTGGGATGTTTTTTAACCCCCATGTATTTAAAGTGTTTCTAATTTTTTTCTTGTGGTTGACTTCCAGTTTCATAGTGTTGTGGTCTGAAAATATGCATGGTATGATCTTGATCTTTTCGTACCGGTTGAAACATGATTTGTGACCCAGTATGTGATCTATTCTGGAGAATATTTCCTGTGCATTCAAAAAGAATGTGTACTCTTCTGCATTAGGATGAAATGTTCTGAATATATCCTTTAAGTCTGTCTGGTCCAGTGTGTCATTCAAAGTCATTGTTTCCTTGTTGATTTTCTGCTTAGAGGATCTGTCCTTTGCTGTAAATGGGGTGTTAAAGTCCCCTACTATTATTGTATTATTGTCAATGAGTTTCTTTGTTTGTAAGTGATTTATATATTTGTGTGCTCCCAAGTTAGGGGCATAAATATTTACAGTTGTTAGATCTTCTTGATTGATAGACCTCTTCATTATGATATAATGCCCTTCTTCATCTCTTGTTACAGTCTTTGTTTTAAAATCTAGTTTGTCTGATGTCAGTATTGCTACTCTGGCTTTCTTTTGATGTCCATTAGCATGATAAATTGTTCTCCATCCCCTCAGTTTCGTTCTAGAGGTGTCTGTGGGTCCAAGATGAGTCTCTTGTAAGTAGCATATTGATGAGTTCTGTTTTTTTATCCAACCTAATACCCTGTGTCTTTTGATTGGCACAATTACTCCATTTACATTCAGAGTAATTATTGATAGATATAAATTTAGTGCTATTGTGTTAACTGTAGAGTTGGTGTTTTTGGTGATGTTCTCTGGTCCTTTTTATTCTTTTTTGCTTTTGGTCTTTTTTCTTTCCAAAGAGTCCCCCTTAAAATTTCTTGCAGGGCTGGTTTAGTGGTCACAAACTCCTTCAGTTTCTCTTCATATGGAGAACTCTTTATCTCTCCTTCTGTTTTGAATGACAGCCTTGTTCAATAAAGAATTCTTGGCTGCATATTTTTCCCATTCAGCTCGATGAATATTTTCTTCCACTGCTCTGTGGCCTGCCAAGTCTCTGTGGACAGATCTGCTGTGAACCTGATCTGTCTTTCCTTCTAGGTTAAAGACCATTTTTACCCTTGCTGCTTTCAGAATTCTTTCCTTGCTGTGTTGTATGTGAATTTGACTATGATATGCTTGGCAATGGCTGGCTTTTGTTTAATTTAGTGGAAGTTTTCTGTTCTTCTTGGTTTTTGATATCTGTGTACTTCACAAGAGTAGGGAAGTTTTCAAACTTAATTTGTTTGAATAAACATGCCCCTTTATCTCTCTCTTAATCTTCTGGAACTCCTATGATACTAATGTTACTACGTTTTACTAAGTCCCTGAGTTCTTTAAGCACACATTCATGGTCTATTACTTTTCTTCCACTCTTTTTGGCTTCATTATTTTCTATAATTTTATCTTCTATATCACTGATTCGCTCTTCTGCTTTGTTTCTATGGCCTCTATTTGTGTTTGCATCTCACTTATAGCATTTTAATTTTGGCCTGACTAGATTTTAGTTCTTTTATCTCTGTAATAAGGGATTCTCTAGTGTCTTCTATGCTTTTTTAAAAGCCCAGGTAGTATCCTTATAATTGTTGTTTTAATTTCTAGTTCAGACATCTTATTTGCATCTGTATTGAATAAATTCCTGGCCATGAGTTCTACCTTGTGTTCTTTCTTTTGGGGTGAATTCCTCCATCTCATCATTTTTTCTAGAAAAGAAAAGAAGAAAGAAAAAAAAAAGAATACCCCCCCAAAAAAAAACAAAAAACAGAAATGACAAAGGAAAAAAAAAGAAAAAAAATAAGAAAAACAACACAAAATAAGAAAACCAAAAAAAAAAAAAGTAGATCCTGGGTTTGTTTTGGCCTGCTTGTTAAAAGAATCTACATTCCGAAATAAGGATAAATTAATAAATAAAAATAAAAGTAGACCAAAAATAATATCTCTCTAGATAGATATGAAAAGTGTACATATATATAAATTTTAAAAAATAACAGAAATTTAAAAGGAATTGGAAAATATAAGAAAATAAATGAAAAGATAATAAAAATAAAAGAAATAATAAAAGTAAAATGGAACCTCAGTCCTATTCCCTCTAGAGTTTAAGCTTTGCAGCACTCTATGATCAGTAAACTTTTTGTGAACTAGTTGTTTGTGCTGGTCTTCTGGGGGAGGGGCCTGGTGTACTGATTCTCAGGCCAACTTGTTTCAGTGGAAATGCTTCTCCAGGGTGCAAGGGTGTGGGGCTTGGTGTTTGAGGCTCTGGCCTCCAGTAGGTGGAGCTCTTTGGCTCCCTGAAGCCTTTCAGCACTGATTGGAGGGATGAAAATGGGCACCCTACTCTCTAGCCTTGGAGCTGAAAAGTTCGCACCCCCTACTCTTCAATGAGCCCTCACAGGAAAGCAGTCAATCACTGTATTTGTTTCTCCAGTTTCCATCTGAATGCTGTGTTCACCCTGCCCGTGTCCAAGCCTTTTTATCTCAGGTGTGTGACCAAGTTCAAAACTCCAAATTTCAAGGATGTTGGTGCTGCAGACATACACTATTCCTCCAGGGGAGGGTCTTGCCACGCTTGCCAGCCTGTCCCAGGAAAGCCGTCCCATGACTGACTGGCAGTTTGCAGTTTATAGCAGAAACTTGGTACCAAGACCCGCTCTTCTCTGCCAGCTTGCTGGCTCTTATGCATGGGAACAGCTCAGCACCTTGGTGCCACCCATTCTTCCTGCAACCCAGGAGAACCTTAGACCACCCTGTCACTCCTGGGATTCTTCCCCTCTCTGCCACCTAAGCACCCTTAATCCAGGAACGTCCCCCACAGTAGCGAACTTAAAAGTTCAGATTTTGCCCTCAGCTGCTTCTAATACTTTGCAGTAGGCCCCAAGCAGCCTTCCTTCCCACTACTGCATCCACAGCTATGTCTCCTCCAGGTGAGCTTCCACACCTCCTACCTTCCAAAAGGTGGTTGCTTTTCAATTGGTAGATTTGCAGTCTCAGACCTCTAATTGACTTTTTGGGTGTTCAGAATAATTTGATAACTATGTAGCTGTGTTCGAGGGATAAGACAAGTCTGGCCCTCCTACTCTTCCACCATCTTAACTCCTCTCTTTAAGTTAAAAAAATCTTAACATTGGTCAAGTTTGATGTCACTGGGTAAAAATATCTGTCTTTGAACAATGACCCCACCCCACTTATTTCACTTTGGGATTATGCTTGATCATCATGTGTCCCCATAGTATTGTTAGACTAGAACTAATAAAACTGCTGTTCACATATTTTATATATTATTTTAGAAAAATGCTGGCTGATAGTGGATAACTATCATAAAAAGCAGCCTTATATTAATAGTACAAGGAGAAAGCTTCAGTATTTTTCCCAGGTGATAACTCTGATTTTAACAAAAATGTCAGTTGAGGGCTGAGGGAAAAATAAGCAAATCATGATTTGACAGTTTTCATGTTAAATAAGCAAACATAAAGTATCTAATGGATTTTGGGTTTATTAGTAGACTTTTGGCGATCATTAATAAATTACACCACATAAGTATTTCATAAACCTTGTGTTTCATATTGTAAGAAATTTCAGATGAAAGACCTGTTTCATGCATAAAGCTGGCTTATTCTAATTTTAAACCCATGGGATAATACATAATAATGTATAAACAGAGAGGTTATCTTGAATGTGCTCATCTTTACCCCCTGTTCTAAGTTTTAACACATCAGAAATGTGGTGATGATTTGTAGGCCCAGTGAAAATCTAAAGAATGGATAAAGATGATATGATTACTTCATATTTTAGTCCTTGGATCTTACATTTGTTCAGAGATAGGTTATTTTGACCTGATGTTCTACTCTCACTAATTTATACTAAAAGGTATCCTTGGTACAAGCCTGGGGTAAAATGGCTACAACACTGCTAAGATTTAGTCATTGTCTTCAAGTAAAATGCAGTCTGTGGGGTTCAAAATAGAGTGACAAAACAAATATAATTAAGTTAAGAAAGACTACATAAAGAGTGTCATAACAAGTAGTTCTTAAGAATGGCCAGGATTTTAGTAGAGAGGGTATTAATGGGGGTAATGGCATGGAGACAGGCAACCAGTTGAGTTTAGCTACATCAGATTTCCTGAAGTAGAGTAGTGAAGAGACACAAGGTTAGAAAAGTGATGGTGAATTTCCTCAGAGATGGGGCTTGGGGGAGGTGGGAGCATAATTTTTTTTATGTTTATATTCCTAGTACCTAGCATTGTGTTTGACTAATATTTGTTTAAAGAATGGGAAAAATGTAAAAAAAAAAAAAAAAGTATATGTGTATATATATATACACACACATATATATAATAGGTTTGTTTTTATGATTTTATAAGACTATTCTCTGATTTATAGATTTAAATCATGTTCAGAACCATCCCTACGTAAGGATAAAATCACTCATTTTCAATTTTCCTTTTACTTTCTTGAAAGTGTAATGCCATTATATTCCTCTGCAGTGGCATGAACAACATCCAGCTCTTTCTTCTGCTGTCTTCTGGTCAGCATAAACCCTAAATAGATAGATATAGAGATAAGACTGGTATGTTTAAAAGTAGAAACCATAAATAATTTAATTTTTTGTCCAATAAACTTGACATGTAAATTTGTGTAAGTTAAAGATGCAAAGCGTGTTACTTTGATGTATTTATATATTGTAATATGATTGCCATTGTAATGATATTTATCATACTACATAATTATAGTACAGTATCATCTATATTCATTGTACTGTGCTTTCAATCTCTATTGCTTATTTTTTTTTTTTTTAAGATTTTATTTATTTATTTGACAGAGAGAGACACAGTGAGAGAGGGAACACAAGCAAGGGGGAGTGGGAGAGGGAGAAGCAGGCTTCCCGCAGAGCAGAGAGCCCGATATGGGACTCGATCCCAGGACCCTGGGACCATGACCTGAGCCGAAGGCAGTTGCTTAATAACTGAGCCACCCAGGCGCCCTCTATTGCTTATTTTTTACTCGTTACAAGTTTGTACACTTAAACACCATCAATCTTATCTACCTCTGTCCCTTGGTTACTACCATTTTACTGTTCTTTACAGGTTTGACTTTTTAGATTCCACATATAAATGATTTCATACAGTACTTGTCGTTCTCTGATTTATCTCACTGATCATACTGTGCTCAAGGGCCATCCATATTGTTACAAATAGCAGGATATCATTCTTTCTCAGGGCTGAATAATATGCCATTGTGTATATGTACCACATTCTTTTTCATATTTTCATTCTTTGATGGGCATTTGAGTTGTTTACAAATCTTGGCAATTGTGAATAATGCTGCAATAAACATGGGAGTGCAGATATTTCTCATTGAAATCTTAATCTCTTCTTTTTGAGATTTTATCCATTTTTTTTTTTCTCATAAGAAAAACCTAATGTTAGAGCTCTAAAGCAGTGCTATCCAATAAAACTTTCTTCAATGATGAAGTGTTCTATTTTGGTGCTGTTCAGTGTGATAGCCACTAGAGTCACATGTATCTTTTGAGGCCTTGAACTGTGGTTAGGGCATGAAGGAACTGCATTCTCAATTTTATTTAATTTTAATTAATTGAAATAAAAATTTAAATAGCATATGTGAGTAGTGGCTACCATATTGGACAGTATAGTTCTAAGGGTCCTAAGAAATTATCTGCTTGAGGTCTTTCATTTTACAAATAAGGAGATTTTGGCCCAGAGATTATGTAGTTGTTTAAGAACAGAACTGGGATTAAACACAGGTATCCAGATGCTCACATCAGTGGTATTACTAGAAATGAACACTTTGAAATTTTTTTGGATGCTTTGAAATTTTTTTTTAAAGATTTTATTTATTTGACAGAGAGAGACACAGCAAGAGAGGGAACAGAAGCAGGGGGAGTGGGAGAGGGAGAAGCAGGCTCCCCGCAGAGCAGGGAGCCGGATGCGGGGCTCGATCCCAGGACCCCGGGATCATGACCTGAGCCGAAGGCAGACGCTTAACGACTGAGCCACCCAGGTGCCCCAGACACTTTGAATTTTTTAAGTTGCTAATCAAATTGTAATTATTACTTTTACTTCATTTATTGTGTTTAGTAGCAATTACCCAGTTCTCCTATCCTTTCTGCTTCCTCTACTTCACACACACCTATATTCTCTCCATCAAAAAAAATATGTCTTTAGGGTGAAGTTTTCAAATTAATTTAACTAGGAAGTAGGTTTTCATTGTGTGTGATTTTAAATGACTTTTACATCTCAATTTTTGAAATTCCTTCTGTGGTCTCCACATTCAAGATGTTCAATGTGGGTAAAAGAGTGATTCTGGTCATATAATCTAGAGTATTATTTTGATATAAGGTAATTATTTATTCATAATTTCCCTTGTAGTTTTAAGAGAAATAAGGTGGCAATATCTTATCTGTAGTAAATTATGCACTGGGAAATTATCACTGAACTTCAGAATTGTGCATTGTCAAAATTAGGAGGATGGGAGAAGATATTTGCAAATGACGTATCAGATAAAGGGCTATTATCCAAAATCTATAAAGAACTTAATCAAACTCAACATCCAAAGAACAAATAATCCAAGCAAGAAATGGGCAGAAGCTATGAATAGACATTTCTCCAAAGAAGACGTCCAAATGGCCAAAAGACACATAAAAAATGCTCCACATCCCTTGGCATCAGGGAAATACGAATCAAAACCACAGTGAGATACCACCTCACACCAGTCAGGATGGCTAAAATTAACAAGTCAGGAAACAACAAATGTTGGTAAGGATGCAGAGAAAGGGGAACCCTTTTACACTGTTGGTGGGAATGTAAGCTGGTGCAGCCACTCTGGAAAACAGTATGGAGGTTCCTGAAGAAGTTGAAAATATAGCTATCCTGTGACCCAGCAATTGCACTACTAGGTATTTACTTCAAAGATACAAATGTAGTGAAACGAAGGGGCACCTGCACCCCACTGTTTATAGCAGCAGTGTCCACATTAGCCAACATGTGGAAAGAGCTGAGATGTCCATGGACACAGGAATGGATAAAGAAAATGTGGCATATATATACAATGGAATATTACTCAGCCATCAGAAAGGATGAATACTTATCATTTACATTGATGTGGGTGGAACTGGAGGGTATTATCCTGATCGAAATAAGTCAGTCAGAGAATGACAGTTATCGTAAGGTTTCACTCAAATGTGGAATATAAGAAATAGGGCAGAGGACCATTGGGGAAAGGAGGGAAAACTGAATGGGAAGTCATCAGGGAGAAAAACCATGAGAGACTCTTAACTATAGGAAACAAACTGAGGGTTGCTAGAGTGGAGGTGGGTAGGTGGATGGGGTAATTGGGTGATGAGCATTAAGGAGGGCACATGATGTGATGAGCACTGGGTGTTATACGCAGCTGATAAATTATTGAACACTACATCTGAAAGTAATGATGTACTATAAGTTGGCTAATTGAATTTAAATTTAAAAAAAGAAGCTAAGGATAATTGTTGGGGAGTAGTGGGAAATAAGACTACCTGTATAGATTGGAGATAGATTATGGACAGTCTGAAAAGTACAAAATGGTTCTACATAGTGTTCTAGGCAAGAAGTTGCCAATTTTCTTGAGCAGAGTAGTAATCTGACGGACAAAAGAATGATTTTAGTTTGACAGTGGTAATTACAGTTGGTTGGAATTAGATGAGAATGGAGTGATGGCTTTTGGCTAAGGAGATTGGTGATGATGGAAATGATGATGATGATGGTTATAATTAATATGTATGAGCCCCTCTTCTCTGCTTGTTCCTGTGAGATAAGTAATATTACAGTGTTTTAAAATTGACACCCATTCAAATCACTTGCCCAAAGCCACACCACTATAAAGTAATATAGCTCAAATTTGAAACCAGGTCTCACTCTGAAGTCTCTCCTCTCTCCATTATTTTACCATCCAGGCAGTAAAGGCCTGATCTCGGGTGGTGGACCCTATTGCACTCTGTACCTGCCTGTATAATAACATTCATCACAATGGGCTCTTTTGGTAGTATATATTTGTCTTCTCTATTAGACTGTGATTCTTTGAGGACATGGATTTTATCTTAATCATTTTAGTAACCCAGCACCTAAATTGTACATTAGGCACTTGAAAATGTTTGTCGAGGGGCGCCTGGGTGTCTCAGTCAGTTAAGCATCTGACTTCCTCAGGTCATGATCTCAGGGTCCTGGGATCACGCTCCCTGCTCAGCAGGGAGTCTGCTGCTCCCTCTGCCCCTCCCCCTGCACATGCTTTCTCTCTCTCTCAAATAAATAAATAAAATCTTTTTAAAGAAAATGTTTGTTAAATGAAAGGATAGAGAGTACAGAGTAAGCAAGAGATATAAACAAACAATTTTTGTACTTGAGTGCAGTAGAATATTAAAGTTGGAATTCTAGAATTCTTTCTTCTGTTCTTGCCTTTTATCAGTATTAGTAAACTGCCCTCATTTCAACTGAAAAATGCTGTTGACAGATAATAATGGGATATATCCTAAGTTTCATAGGAGTTTTTAAAAATTTTTTATTATGGAAAATTTCAAACATTTACAAAAGTAAGATAACAATGTGAAATAAAATAATGTAATATAGCATAATATAATATAATATGTAATGTAACATGTAATATATGCCTATCCCCGAGCTTCAACAATAATCAAGTCCTGGCAAATCTTGTTTCATCTTTACCCCACCCCTGGAATATTTTGAAACAGATCCCAGACATATTTCATCTGTAAAAATATTAGCATATATCTCTTAAAAAACTGGAACTCTTTAAAAAATTATCATACATAAAAATTCCCTAATACCAAATATCTGGCCAATGTTAAAATATCCCTGAATATGAGGTTGGTTGGGAAGATGACATAGTGGGAGGACTCTGAGCTCACCTCCTCCCACAGATAGAACTAGATAACACTCACATCAGCTTAAGTAACCCAGAAAATGATACGACAACTGGCAGGACAAACTCCGGAGATACAGCCTGGAAGGAGCAGTTTGAAAAACACCAGGGGTATATGGGAGGTAGTTACTTACTCACCTCAGAGCATGGCTCAGAGAGACAAGGATCATGGTGAGACCCCTCCAGGAATAAAGGGGATGGCAGGCACTAATTCCCTCCCCTGCCCCCAGGTATGAACAGTGGACACTTGCTGTGACCAGAGCACCACAAACACTCCTTACTTAACATCTTATACCAAGCCCTGCCCATCCCTCACCCAGCATGCTTCTGTGGATCCTCATCTCCCAGTCATGCTACACTTAGTCCTGGTGCTGCAAACCCCTCCCTCAGAAGATAGGAGCAAACGTTCCTAATACCACATCTCCCAACCTGTGTGTTTTGTAGGACCTCAGTTCCAGGGCTGCTGGGGGCAGGTCTCGTTTCACAAACAGACCACCACATACCATGTTAAAATGTGCCACAACCTGCTGGGGACCAAACACTGTGCACAATAAGCAAAGAGAACCTCTGCAGACAACTGGACTGAAGGAAAAAGAGGCCAAGACTCAACAGCAGAGCACATGCAACACACATAGGACACAGTCCCTGAAATGCTAGGCCCTGGGGAACAGGGGACACTGCACTGCAGGGCACTACAGGAGCTCTTTTTCTTAAGGCCATTACCTTCAAAAGCAAGAGACATAGCTAACCTTACTAACATACAGAAACAGACACACAAACAAAATTAGAAGACAGAGAAATATGTCCCAAATGAAAGAACAAGACAAACCACAGCAAGAGACCTAAGCAAAACAAATATAAATAATATGGCTGATAGAGAATTTAAAGTAATGATCATAAAGATACTCAATGGACTTGAGAAGAGTGTGGAGGATATCAGAGAGACACTTCACAAAGAGATACAAAGGAACCAATCAGAGATGAAGAACACAATAAATGAAATTAAAAAGGCACTTAATGGAAAAAATAGGCTAGAGGAAGCAGAGGAACAAATTAACTACCTGGCAGACAGAGTAATGGGAAGTAACTAAGCTCAGCAAAGGAGAAGAAAATTATTCAAATTGAGAACAGTCTAAGGGAACTCAGTGACTTCATCAAACACTTCATCTGCATTATAGAGATCTCAGAAGAAGAAGAGTGAGAAAAGGAGGCAGAAGATTTATTTGAAGAAATAAGAGCTGAATACTTCCCTAATTTGGGGAAGGAAACAGATATTCAGATCCAGGAGGCACAGAGATCCCCCAACAAAATCAACCAGAGGAGGTCCAAACCAAGACACATGGTAATTAAATGGCAAAAAAGTAGTGATAAAGAGGGAGAGAACAGGAAGATGGCAGCAGAGTTGGAGGAACCTAGGTTCCTCTCTTTGCATGAATACAACTAAGTAACTATCAAATCATCCTAAATACCCCAGAAATTGACCTGAAGACTGGCAGAAGAAACTTCACAACTAAAGGGAGAGAAGAGGCCACATCCAAGAAGGTAGGAAGTACAGGGATGTGGTTTAGGGGATAAACAGATCCTGGCTGCTGCAGTGGGGAGGGAGCTAAGGTGGTGGAGAGGGCAAAAGAGAGAGGAGCACATAGGGGAATGCACAAGGAGAATGTTTCTCCATAGCCACTGGCTTGGAAAATGAGAGGCACTGGATTTTGTGAGTTCATACAATCAGTGGGGCTTAAACCCTGGAGTTTTAAAGGTCAGCGGGCTTGGTTGGGATAGAGCCGTCAGAGTATTACACTGCTCCTGGAGAGAAGAAAGGCAAACAGCCCAGGGTAGACAGCTCGGAAACAGTGATCTGAGGAGTGCCTGAGGCACACACTGGGGATATTATTCACCAGTCATGGAGACTCCTCTCCCAGAACAAAGGAGCTGGCTGACACCATTTCCCTCCCCGACCCCTTGGCATAAACAAAGACCAGCCTGCCTTAAGCTGTGCAGCTCTGGCATGGGGCTGCCTAACTTGCATACACCAGCCACAGCCCCCTGTGCTCTTGTGGGCCTGCCCTTCTCAGTCATGCTTGCCTCAGTCCTAGCAGGGTGGGCCCATCCCCTCCTAAGACCAGCACAAACCCCTTCCCACACCCTGTGTCCCAAACAGTTCTGTAGGCCTCAATTCTGGTGGAGGTGGTGACAAGTCTCATTTCATAACCAGACTAGATCACACCTAGTTAAAACTCATCACATTCAGGCCAGGGACCAAACACTGCCCATAGAAGGCAAGGAGAGCCTCTGCAGATGACTGGCCTGAAGGATAGAGCAGCTAGAACATAACAGCAGAACGCACACAACACACAATTGAGACACTCCTTGAAGTACCAGGCCCTGAGTACTACATGACCTCTTCATAAAGCCGTTACTTGCAGGAGCAGTACGTAACTGACTTTCTAACACAGGGAAGAAAGCAGAGACGTAGACAAAATGCCAAAATGGAGAATTTATCCCAAATGAAAGAATGAAATCTTACGGCCAGAGATCTTAGTGAAACAGATAGAAATAACATGCCTGATGGAGAATTTAAAGCAGTGATCATAAGTATACACACTGGACATGAGAAAAGAATGGAAAACATCACAGAGACTATTACCACAATGATAAAAGATAAAAAAAGAATCAGAGATGAAGAATGTAATAAACCAGATTAGGAACACATTAATGCAATGAACAGCAGGCTGGAAGATGCAGAGGAATTAATTAGTGACCCAGAAAACAACATAATGGAAAGCAGTGAGGCTGAAAAAAGGAAAGAATTACACAAAACAAAAATAGACTTAGGGAACTCAGTGACTCCACCAAATGTAATAACATTTGTATTCTAGGAGTCCCAGAAAAAGAGAGGGAAGTGGAGCCAGAAATTTTTGAAGAGCTAATAGCTGAAAACGTCTCTATTCTGGGAAAGGAAACAAATATCCAGATCCAGGAGGCACACAGAACTCCCATCACAATCAACAAAAGCAGGCCCACACCAAGACATATTTTAATTAAATTTGAAAAATATAGTGGTAAAACTTCTTAAAAGCAGCAAGACAAAAGAAGTCCTAAACTTACAAGGGAAAACCCATAAGGCTAGCTGGAGATTTCTCAAAGAGAAACTTGGTAAGCCAGAAGAGAGTGGCATGATACATTCAAAGTGCTGAATGGGAAAAATCTGCAACAGAGAATACTCAATCTAGCAAGGCCAGCTATCCCAGCTCTGCAAGAAATATTAAAGGGGACTCTTTGAATGGAAAGGAGAGACCAAAAGTGACAGTATTAAGGCAGGAAGCACAAAAGCAGTAAAAATGACTATTTCTGTAAAAAGACAGTCAAAGAACTCACACACAAAAAGGACAAATGTAATAACATATACCTAAAACAGGAGGAGGAGAGGAAGAAAGAATGGGTTGATACTTGAACGACCATGAACTTAAAAGAGACTGCTATTTGCAGAAGAGGTTACATAGAAAGTTAGTGGTAACCATCTATCAAAAACCATTAATACATATGCTAAGGATAAAGGGAAAGAAATCCAAATATATCACTAAAGAAAATCAGTGAAACTTGAGAGAAATACAAGAAAGGAACAGAAAAAAATTTCCAGAAAAAAACACAAAACAAGGAATAAAATTGCAATACATACATATCTATTAATAATTACTTTGTTATATGGACTCAGTGCTCCAATCAAAAGATTTACGGTGTCAGATTGTATAAAAGAAACCAGACCAGGGTGCCTGGATGGCTCAGTTGGTTAAGTGTCTGCCTTCGGATCAGGTCATGAACCCAGGGTCCTGGGATCGAGCCCTGCATTGGGCTCCCTGCTCAGCGGGGAGCCTGCTTCTCCCTCTGCCGCTCCTCCCTGCTTGTGCTCTCTGTCTCTCTCTGAAATAAATAAATAAATAAAAATCTTAAAAAAAAATAAGCCAGACCCATCTTTATGCTACCTACAAGAGACTCATTATAGACTTAAAGACACTTGCAGATTGAAAGTGAGGGGATGGAGAAATGTTTGTCATGCAAATGGGTGTCAAAAGAAAGCTGGAATAGCAATAGTTATATTGGACAAACTAGATTTTAAAGCAGAGACTGCCACAAGGCACAATAATGGCACTGTATAATAATAAAGGGGACAATCCAGCAAGAAGATAGAGGAGTTGTAAATGTTTATGCACCCAAGATGGGAGCACCCAAATACATAGAATGATTAATAAGAAACACTAAGGAACTAATCAATAGTACTACAATAACAAATAGTATGGGACTTTAACACCCCACTTATATCAATGGACAGATCATCCAAACAGAAAATCAGCAAGGAAACAATGGCTTTGAATGACACACTGGACCAGATTGATTGAACAGATATATTCAGGACTTTCCATCCTAAAACAGCAGAATACACATTCTTTTCAAGTGTACATGGAACATTCTCCAGAATAGGTTACATATTATGTCACAAAAAATGGCCTCAACAAATACAAGATTGAAGTCATACCATGCAACTTTTCTGACCACAGTGCTATGAAACTTGGTCAACCACAAGAAATAATTTGGGAAGTACACAGGTACATGGAGGTTAAGTAACATGGTACCAAACAATGAATGGGTCAAGCAGGAAATAAAAAATAAAAAAAAGATATTGAAACAAATGAAAATTAAAACACAACTACCAAAATGTTTGGGATGCATCAAAAGCAGTCCTAAGAGGGAAGTATGTAGCAATACAGGTCTACCTCAAGAAACAGGAACAATCTCAACCTAATCTTACACCTAAAGGAACTAGAAGAAAAGCAACAAAGGAAGCCTAAGGCCTGTAGAAGGAAGGAAATAATAAAAGAATAGAGCAGAAACAAATGATATAGAAACTAAGAAAACAGTAGAACAGATCAATGAAACCAGGAGCCGATTCTTTGAAAACATCAATAAAATTGATAAATCTCTAGCCAGACTTATCAAAAAGAAAAGGACCCAAATAAATAAAACCATAAATGAAAGTGGAGAAATATCAACCAACAGCAGAGAAATACAAATAATTATAACAGAATAGTATGAAAAACTATATGCTAACTAATTGGACAACCTAGAAGAGATGGATAAATTCCTAGAAACATATCAACTGTTAAAACTGAAACAGGAAGAAAAAGAAAATTTGAACAGACCAATCACCAGCAAAGAAATTGAATCAGTAATCAAGAACCTCCCAACAAAGTCCAGGACCAGATGGCTTCATGGGAGAATTCTACCAAACACTTAAAGAAGAGTTAATACTTATTCTTCTTAAACAATTCCAAAAAATAGAAATGGAAGGAAAAACTTCCAAATTATTCTATCAGGCCAGCATTACCCTGATACAAAAACGAGATACATATACCACAAAAAAGACAACTACAGGCCAATATCTCTGATGAACATAGATGCAAAAATCCTCAACAAAGTACTAGCTATCAAATCTAAGCATACATTAAAAAAATTATTCACCACAGTCAAGTGGGATTTATTCCTAGGTAGCAAGGGTGGTTCAGTATTCACAAATCAATCAATGTGATACACTGCATTAATAAAGAAAGAATAAGAACCATATAATCCTCTCAATAGATAACAGAAAAATCATTTGACAAACTACAACATCCATTTATGTTAAAAAGACTAAACAAAGTAGGTTTAGAGGGAACATACCTCAACATAATAAAGGCCATATGCTAAAAACCCACAGCTAATATCATCCTCAATGGGGAAAATACTGAGAGCATTTCACCTAGGGTCAGGAACACAACAGCAATGTCCACTCTCACCACTGTTATTTAATATATTACTGGAAGTGCTAGCCACAGCAATCAGACAACAAAAAGAAATAAAAGGCATCCAAATCAGCAAGTAAGAAGTCAGACTTTCACTATTTGCAGGGTGCTATATATAGATAAATTAAAACACCCCACCAAAAAGCTGCTAGAACTGATAAAAGAATTCAGTAAAGTTGCAGTATACAAAATCAATGTACAGACATTACTCCATTTCTATACACCAGTAATGAAATAGCAGAAAGAGAAATGAAGGAATAAGTCCTATTTACAATTGCATTGAAAACAGTAAGCTACCTTGCAGTAAACCTAACCAAAGAGGTGAAAGTCCTATACTCTGAAAACTACAAAACACCATTAAAGAAATTGAAGATGACACAAAGGAATGGGAGGACATTTCATGCTCAGGGACTGAAAGAACAAATATTGGTAAAATATCTATAGTGCCCAAAGCAATCTACACATTTACTGCAATCCCTGTCAAAGTAGCAACATCATTTTTCTCAGACCTAGAGCAAATAATCCTACAATTTGTATGGAACCACAAAAGACCCTGAATAGCCAAAGCAATCTTGTAGAAGAAAAGTACAGCTGGAGGCATCACAATTGTGGTCACATTATTTTACAAAGCTTTAGTGATCAAAGAGGTATGGTACTGGCATAAAAATAGAATAGAATAGAGTAGAATCGAATAGAATAGAATAGAAAACCCAGAAATGAACCCACAATTATATGGTCAATTAATCTTTGACAAAGGAGAAAGGAATATCCAATGGGAAAAAGACAAGTCTCTTCAACAAGTGTTGTTCAGAAAACTGGATAGCAACATGCAAAAGAATGAAATTGGACCCCTTTCTTACACCATACACAAAAATAAATTGTAAATGGATTAAAGACCTAAATGTGAGACCTGAAACTAAAAATCCCAGAAGGGAACACAGGCATTAACTTCTTTGATATTGGCTATAGCAACTTCTTTCTAGATATGTCTCTTGAGGCAAGGGAAACAGAAGCAAAAATAAACTATTGGGACATCATCAAAATAAAAAGCTAACCTATGGAATAGGAGAAGATATTTGCAAGTTACATATCTGATAAAGGGTTAGTACCCACAATACATAACGAACTTATAAAATTCAACACCTAAGAAATGAATAATCCAATTAAAATGTGCAGAAGACATGGATAGACGTTTTTCCAAAGAAGACATACAGATGGCACACAGACACATGAAAAGATGTTCACCATCACTGATCATTAGGGAAATCCAAATCAAAACTAGAATGAGATACCACCTCACACTTGTCAGAATGCGTAAAATTGAAAACATTAGAAGTGTTAGCCAGGATGTGGAGAAAAAGGAACACTCTTGCACCATTTGTGGGAATGCGAACTGGTGCAGCCACTGTGTGAAATGTTATGAAGGTTTTTCAAATAATTAAAAATAGAAGTACCCTATGGTCCAGTAATTGCATTACTGGGTATTCACACAAAAAATACAAAAAACGCTAATTCAAAGGGATATATGCACCTCTATGTTTATTGCAGCATTATTTACAGTACATAAACTGTGGAAGCAGCTCAAATGCCCATCAGTAGATGAATGGATAAAGAAAATGTGTGTATATATAAATTTTTATACACACACACACACACACACACAATGGGATATTGTTCAGCCATGGAAAGGATGAAATCTTACCATTTGCAGCAACATGGATGGAGCTAGAGTGTGTAATGCTAAGTGAAATAAGTCAGAGAAAGACAAGTACCATTTGATGTCACTCATATGTAGACTTTAAGAAACAAAACAAATGAAGAAGGGAAAAAAAAAAAAGACCCAGAAACAGACTATTAACTATGGAGACCAAACTAATGGTTACCCGAGGGGAGGTGGGTGGGCAATGGGTGAAACAGGTGACAGTTATTAAAGAGTACATTTTAAAAATAATCCCTGAATGTATCATAACTTTTTAAAGTTCATTTTAAAATTCTTGTTCCAAACAGTATCTATATGTTAGAATTTATTGATTTTAAGTCTCATAAGTCTGTTCCTCCATTTTGCTTCATTTATTTATTGAGGAAATCAGGTCATGTCGTTTTCCCTTTAGAGTTTCCGAATTCCTGAATTTTCTTAATGAGTTCCCATGGTGCCTTTTAACATGTTTCACTGTATTTATCTCCTCTGTCATAATAATATAGGATAACTAACTGATAATTCCTATTTAAGTTGAGAACTAGAAGATTTTGCTTTAACTTCATCAATCTTTGTCCCATATGAAAATCTCAAACCTTTCAAATTCCAGTGCACTTTGTCTTATTCTACAAAACAACACACACAAGAGTTTCCTTATAAAATGGCAACATGGCCTCCAACAGTATGATTATTAGAAACATATTATTAAATACATTATTAAGAACAGTTTTAAGATTTTTGTTGTTTTTGCATTTGTATTTTTTGCTGTTTTCTCTTCTTTGGTTATATTGTTGCCCATTAGGGATGGACAATCAATTACTTGGTTGTAATCACTGTGAATTGTTCCTCTCTTTGATCATTGCCTCTGCATTGTTTGTTGATTTCATTTTCCATTTAGTTTTCAGGGCTTAACCTTTTTAACTTTAAGTTTTTTTAGGATTTTATTTATTTTAGAGAGCGAAAGAGAGAGAAAGCAAGAGTGTGTGAAAGGGGAGGGGCAGAGGGAGAGGGAGAGAAGCAGACTCCCTGCTGCACAGAGCCCAACATGGGGCACAATCCCAGGACCCTGAGATCATGACCTGAGCTGATATCAAGAGTCAGATGCTTAACCTACTGAGCCACCCAGGCACCCCTTTTAATTTTTAAATTTAAAATAATTTTATACTTATCACAGGACTCTTGATTTATTTCTTTTTTTAAATTTAAATTCAATTAGCCAACATATAGTACATCATTAGTTTCAGATGTGGAGTTTAGTAATTCATCGGTTGGATATAACACCCAGGACTCTTGATTTAATACAAAAAATCATTTGCTACATGATGATACATCTCTAAAGCAGAACTAATAATTAGGACTGGTTTTATATTAGACTAATAAATATATAGTCTTTATTACAAAATAGGTAACACAAATTCTTATAAAGAAAACTTTACATTTCAATTCTCTTTGTAAAGTAGAAAATAACCCATATGTTTATGTTCCCAAGTGAACATGGATAAGGCATTTACCCATTCTGACAAGTGTGAGGTGACATCTCATTCTAGTTTTGATTTGGATTTCCCTAATGAACCCTTCTGTGATCTAATTAGTCATACATTTTTTTTTCACTTTTTTTGATGATGCTGCTATTTAAAATGGCTCCCATGCATAGTGCACAAGTGCTACTAGTATTTTTAAGTGCAAGAAATACGTGATATGCCTTATAGAGAAAATATTTGTGTTGAGTATACTTCGTTTAGGCATGAGTTACAATGCTGTTGACCTTAAGTTTAATGTTAATGAATTAACTATATATTAAATAAGGAGTTTTTAAACAGAAACACATATAAATAAAGGTTACATATTGGTCAGTTGATAATAAATGTAACCAGAGGCTTGCAAGAAATTAACCCTTAGTTTTCCCTAGGAGCAATGTTTCAGTTTTCACAGCTATTTTATGGAATGCAACTATTGCAAATAATGAGAATCAACTGTATTTTGATTACAGAAGTGCTTGGAAAGGTTGAGTCTTATGTGCGAGTTAATCTGATGCTCATCTTCAGTCTTGGTTTTTGTAAATCTCTGTATAATAGAATTCTGTTCTAGAACCTGTTATCTTTTGGAGGAAGCCAATTTTTCTCTGTCACTGATTTTAAACAAGTCGTTAATAATTTGGAATTGACAAGTCATTATTTTGAAGTTACAAATAATTTTAATGCAAGATGTTCTTGTGAAAAGTAGGATTGCCTTTGTTCAATTTTAATGCTATTTAATTAATGGCCTTATGGGACTGTAGGTTTGTATAGTACCCTCAAGCTCTGATATTTTTTGAATGTCTTACTTAATTTTCTAAATCAGGAGTTGGCTTTTTTTTCTGTAAAGGGTTAGATAGCAAATTTGTTAGACTCTACAAAACAGAAGGTCACATATTCTTTGTTTCTTATTTTTGTTTTCACTGTTCTTTAAATATTAAAAAAAAAAAATGAAAATAGGACACCTGGGTGGCTCAGTTGGTTAGGCATCTGCCTTTGGCTCAGGTCATGATCCCAGGTTTCTGGGATCAAGTCACACATGGGGCTCCTTACTCAGTGGAGAGCCTGCTTCTCCCTCTGCCTGCCACTCTCCCTGCTTGTGCTCATCGTGCACTCTCTCTCTCTCTGACAAATAAATAAAGAAAATCTTTAAAAATTAAAAAAAAAAGAAAACATTCTTAGCTCAGAGACCAGACCAGATTTAGCATAGAGCTGTAATTTGCCAATTCCTTTTCTAAATTTTTCATGTGTTATGCAGTCAGCTGCCTCTCTTTGGGTAGGGAATCCCTTCTTCATCAGTATAACCTGTGTTTGAAAAAGCCTGAGGATGCCAATGTGCCTGTTTTCTTTTGATCAAAATCTTGGCCTTTTCTATTTTGAGACAACAAGTATGCTGTATTTTATTGTTATTACAGATCTCAGCCAGAGCCTGATTAGCATCAAATACATCTGAGAAGAAAAATGAGGAGTAAGTGCAGCCACTTAACAACTTTATTCAGCAAGGAAAGATTGGAGAGCTAAAATTAATTGTCCATTTACCAAGTACAAGCCATTTTTATATAATTATTTATTTAATCTTCATGATAACCATATAAAAGGAAGGCATTTCCATGTTTTTCAGATAAATAAACTGAGACTCTAAGGTAGCACTGTCCAGTAGGATTTTTTTCAATGATGGAATTACTGTGTATTTGTCTCTACAGTACACTGTTGAGCACTTGAAATGGAGCTAATGTGACTAAGGAAATAAATTTTAAATTTTATTTATTTTTTATTTAAATTTAAATAACCACAAGTAGCTAGTAGTTACCATATTGTGCAGCATAACTCTAAGAGCTTAAGTTACTTGCCCAGATATAACAGTTCCACAACTGGAATTCAAAACCAGGTCTGTGTAACTCCTAAGCTCATATTTTTACCATTATGCCACACTGCCTCATTAGCAAAAGGTGGATGGGCCCTACCCTACTGAATAGAAAATATAGTGAATTTACTTAGGCATTTTTCAAAATATGTTAACTTTTTAGGCCACTAGTTCAGTTAATCTAGACTCTGGAGCCCTGGATCATAAATATCAAGTAACACGTATGAATTTATTTTATAGTCTATATATTATTATTGTATTATGTGAAGATGACTATACTCTGAGAAGATTAGGGTAATTGAAATTTTTTTAGATATTAGCATACTTCAACTGTTTTTTTTGTATTTAAGGAATAAGGTCTAGTCAGCTGTTTTTAAAATAGCTTTTAAATGTGAGAATTTACATTCTTTAATCACTTCAGCGATATAGTAACAAAATTTCTCAGGTGCATGGGAGAGCATCCTTGATGGCATCAGCTTTAATATTTTTTTATTGAGAAATGACATAGGTATGATGTAGAAATCTTATTTCATTAGTGAATACCGAGTATAAGGAAATCAAATGTGATGTCTTTTGGAAAGGTAGGCCTAGATAAATTACTCTGTGATGCTGATATATATATCAGAGGGAGGCTTGAAGGGAAAATAACAGTGAACAAAATTTTTATTAGTATTGAGTCTTCATTTTACCCTGTCTGAAGTCTCAGTCTAAATCAGTCATGACTGGCTTAAACAGGAAGTAGCCTAACTAAAGTCTCTAGCTTCCCTTATTCTGCTCAGAAAATATTGAAAAATGTGTCAGAAATGAAGTATAGGCACTATCACTGTTATCAGAGAACATTTAGAGTCCTTTGACTAGTATTTCTTCCAGTTCTTGTATAATTTCACTTCTGTGTAAGCCAAAGAGACCTCTTTCCTCTGGATGTCCTTTGTCAATTTCAGCCTGTCCTATGTAAAGAAAATATTTGTTCCCTGGAAAGCTTTTCAGCCGGCCTTAAATGGATAATCCTTGGGGAATATTTTGATACCTCAATGACACTGGAGCACTTTGTTCTTAGAGCCAGTGATTTTCCTGCATTATTTTTTTTTGTTTAAATATTTATTAATTTTAGAGATCGGGAGAGAAAGAGAGCATGAGCTGAAGGGGCAGAGGGAGAGAGAATCTCACGCAGACTCTGTGCTCAGCACAGAGCCCAGTGCAGGGCTGGATCTCACAACCCTGAGATCAAGACCTGAGCCAAAACCAAGAGTCGTAGCTTAGCTGACTCTGCCACGCTGGTGCCCCTTTCCTGCATTCTTAATTCAAATCAAGTTATATCCAAAACAAAGTTCACTTTGGCTTAAATAAAGCATGAGATAGGTAAAAAGTGAATGTTTTGGAAAGTTAGGAACAAAGGATTTGTAATGGAAGGAAATTATTTTTATAAATAAATATAAGTCGTATTTCAAGATACAACTTGAATCATTCAGTACTCCAGATCACCCTTATCTTTTACTTTCTCCATAGCATTTATCAATTTCTAATATATTATTTATTGTGTTTATTGTCTGTCTGTGCTCCACTAGAATGTCATCTCCAGAAGAGCAAGAATCTTTGTTTTGTTTATCGATACAGCCTAAGCACTGAGACCAGTGGTCTGACACGTATTTGTGTACTAAGTGACTACCATGATCTATCCTACTGAATCCTTCAAATTTTGTATTCACTTCTTGGTAATTATTTTATTGGTATATTCCATATGAAGTAGACAGTTAACTAATAAAAATAATTACTATCTAGGATGATATGAGAATTTTAGGAATTATACTGTAAAAATATATGCAGCAATTTGGAGTGCTTGAGTTTTTAATACTTTAAATAAAACCCATAGTGTTGCAGGGGCGCCTGGGTGGCTCAGTCGTTAAGCGTCTGCCTTCGGCTCAGGTCATGATCCCAGGTCCTGGGATCGAGCCCCGCATCGGGCTCCCTGCTCCGCGGGAAGCCTGCTTCTCCCTCTCCCACTCCCCCTGCTTGTGTTCCCTCTCTCGCTGTCTCTCTCTCTCTGTCAAATAAATAAATAAAATCTTTAAAAAAAAAAAAAAACCATAGTGTTGCTTGGATACCCCCAAAATGTATCAGGAAATGGAGGATGGGGAGCTTTTCAATTAAAAATAATGATATATCTTTCTCAGATGGGAAAGCTGACAACCACACCTGGAGGTCTGATATGTGCATCTATAACTGTGCATGCAGCTAAAGAAGAAGAATACAAAAAGCAGCTAGTAAAACCAGAGCAGGTAATTTGCCTATAAAAGTTTGTGCATTTTGTATAACATAAATATGATGCAAAAGCCATGAGTGTTTTTATTTTTGACTTACCTCTCTTCATCAAAAATGTATTTGAAGTATTTGTTAGGCACATTTTATAAGTTGAAAGAAATAGTCGTAGGGTGTGTCAAAATAAACACTGTATTTGTTATATTTAAATCAAACATCTAAAATTCCAACTCCAGTGAAAAAAATTAGTGATTTTTCTTAGTGAATAATCAATTAGTAGTACAGGATCTTAGTACTTATAAGCAGTCTGATTTTTTTTCTTGACAAATTTATACAAGTACACCTGATACTTGAAAACCTTAGTTTAAGAAATTCATTAAGATCTCAGCTTTGAAAGTGACCTTAGATGTTTTCTAGTGCAGCCTTCTGTGGTACTGTAATCCCCTCTACAATAGGCACACTAAGTGGCCATTTATCTTCTATAACAATAAAATTCTGGAAAAAGGAACCTAAGGCAGTCTATCCATTTTCTGGCAGCTCTCATTCAGCTTGAGGTCCTTCTTTATGTCAGACACAGCCGTGTCTCATAATAAGTTCTGTCCTTTGGCCTTGTATCTCTTGGCATTGGTACCATATAGAAAAATTCTCATCCCTCTTCCACAAAACAACTCTTCAGATATCAGTTACACTTTAAGTAATTTTGTATCCTGGATAAGTATATTAGTAGCTTTAACCCTCATATGTCATAGCTTGGAGTTCTTGCACTATAATGGTCATTCTTTGCCAAACATGTTTAGGATGGTTAGTGTTTTTTTTCAGGTGACTGTAGGATAGAGTCAGATTCTGACTTCTTGTTTTAGATAATATATTTCTATTAATACTGCCTGAGATCACATTTGTTTTTATGTTTATATTTGTTTTGAGTGTCCTTATAATCAACCTTGCTTATAATCAGCTTTTGACCATGACATAGTAAACTTGGAGTTCTCTAAAATTAATTAAACTTCTTTATATGGGCTACTGGTAAGCTGTCTTTTTCCAATCTGTACTTAAGTATATGGACTTTTTGCACTCCATTACAGGTACAATTATGCCTGTTAAATTTTATTGATCTAGTCTATCATACCAGCTTGTTGATACTTAATTGTGGCTGTTGATTCTGTTCACCATTGTACTTTTTTTTTTAAGGGGATCTTTCTCTTTTATTAGATAAAAAACACAAATAAAACCTGGAGGAACTGGGGGAAGGAAATATAGAGAAGGCCTGGGCAAAGCTCAGAGATGACAAAGGGGAAAAGCAGGGAGCGGAGGGGAAACAGTAAGAGCCCCAAGTCAGGGCATGAAAGAGGTTTCTAAAGAGTAACATCTCCTTATTTGATGACAATTTTCTGGTGCAAGACTTGGGGCCCAGAGCCAGGGAGTGGCTCGGGAAGAGCTGAGGCAGTGGGTGGCAATCCATGGGCAATGATGTTCTACTTGTAGGCCTCATGGATGATCTTGAAGCCTTGAGCAGTGGTGTAGGGGATGTCTGTGACAGGGTCCCAGTACAGGGCTGGGCAGTGGGTCACAGGGCAGACCTCCCAAACAGAGACCTTGGGGGCAGCCCTTGGGAAAACCATTCCTCAAATGTCACATCACTGAAAATAATGAAGGTACAGGAGCAGTGAGCAGGAGGGTTGATGGGTCCAGTGCTGGCACGGGGAGTCAGTGCAGAAGGGGAGCAGGATCCAGTCCTTCCACATCCACATTCTCTTCTTTAGGGCCTGGCTCCCCAACAAGCAGCACTGCCACTGAATGATAGGTGATTATGGGCCCAGGGCACGTCTGCTTCTTGTGCACCTGCTTCTTTTTGTCAGCCTTGATCTGCTCATATGTTTCTAATAAACATAAGTTCAGCTCCTCTGTGATCTTGGCCTCTCTGAGCAGCACCTCCTGGATCAGTAGCCACTCCCAATGGGGCCTCTTTCACTGCTGTGACTGGCGCTGCCTCTCCTGTACCCAAAGGAATGTCTGTCACATATGCTCAGCTGTAGACTGACACATGGAGTTCTGTCAGAGCCATTTTCCTGTAGTTCCTAGTGGCAGCAGTGCTTTCTCTTATTAGGCCTTCTGAGAGCTACCAGCTAGAGTGCTGACTTTTCGAGGTCTCAAGATCTTGAGAGGCTCCTTATATGCTTTGGTGACTACTCAGCACTTCCTTCTTGGCTCTTCTGCTTCTCTATCACTGGATGGTTCATCCCCTTCATGGATGTCGAAGTAGAGTCCACCTAATCCTTGTGTCTGACTGGTGCCCTTGATACTCATTATTTCCCAATTCCTCTGTGAAACCCCCGTAAGTCATCTGGTAGAACTCGTCTTTCTCCTCTGCCTCCAGGAATCCAGAAACCTGGTTCCCCACAGTCTTCTGGGGACCCGGTCCCCAGCCAAACTCATACTGCCTACCAAGACTGCGCTGCTACTAGCAGCCCCTCCCCCAGGGCCCTGTTCACCATTGCAATTTTTGCCTTTTCCAGCCTGAAGTCACCCCTAAGCTTTATCTACATTCTTAGAGAAATGTATGTAAGTCTGAATCTGAATCCTGACTCCACCACTATTTGGATGACATTAAAGAGAATTCTTAATGGTGGCATAAATATTTGGTTGTATGAATGTACCATTATCAAATGTACAATTTCTATAATTTTTTGGAAATGTAGCGTATTTCCAATTATTTTGCTGTTACAATCAATCAGTGCTTTGTTGAAACACCTTGTATGTAAATCTTTATGTACATTTCTGTTTCCTTAAAATGAATTTCTAGAAATGGAATTATAGGTCAGAAGGCATAAAAAATATCAATACATTGCCAAACTGACATGCATAAAGGTAGTATTCATTTAACAAAACTATTTCCTGAATTCCTCTTGTATGTGTATGAGGCACTGTATAAGCACTGGGTAAAGTTTTATTAATTTTCGTTAGCAGTCTAAGATAGTCACTTTCCTACATACTTGCTGATTCTCAGTTTTATTTCTCCTTTTTATTAATCTTAGAGGATGATTTTAAGCTTACCTTGACACTCTCATCTTTGAAAAGCTCAAAATCTAGGTATTCCCAAAAATATATTTGTCCCAAATAGCTGAATTTACATATTTCTGAATTTAAAAATAAATTTGTACTCTTTATTATAGAATACACAGAATTCCTTATATTTATTGTGTTCCACAGTAAATTTTAAATAGAATTTAATTGAATTACTTATCAAACAAAATATTCTTTAATAACTGAAACTTTTTACTCTTAAGCCAGCACCTCCACATTTCCTTCTCCACCCCCCTCTGGTAACCACTTTTCTACTCTGTGCTTCTGGGTCTTTTTGTTTGTTGGTTAGTTTGCATTTCAGTTGTAAGTGAGATTGATCTTGTCTTCATTGGCTTATTGGCATTTGTATTTCTTTTTTTTATTCAAGTATAATTAACATATAGTGCTAAAATAGTTTCAGGTATACAGTGTAATGATTCAACAATTCTATACACTTCTCTGTGCTCATCAAGATAAATATATGCTTAATTCCTTTTATCTATTTCACTCATCCCCCTGGCAACCACCAGTTCCTTCTCTGTATTTAAGAGTCTGGGTTTTTTTCTTTGTCTCTTTTGTCTTTGTTCATTTGTTTTATTTCTTAAATTCCACAAATAAGTGAAGTCTTTTGGTACTTGTCTTTCTCTGACTTAATTCACCTAACATTATACCTTCTAGGTCCATCCATGTTGGAAATGCTAATATTTCATTCATTCTTTCTTATGGCTGAGCAATATTCCATTATATATATATATATAAATTTTCCATTTGAGATATATATCCATTCATCAGTTGATGGACATGTTGGTTGCTTCCATATCTTTGCTATTGTAAATATTGTTACAGTAAACATAGGAGTGCATATATCTTTTTGAATTAGTGTTTTTGTTTCCTTTGGATTACTCTAGTCTTGTAGTATATCTTGAAATCTGACATTGTAATACCTCAAGCTTTGTTCTTTTTTCTTACGATTGTTCAGCTAGGGGTGCCTGGGTGGCACAGTTGGTTAAGCAATCAACTCTTGGTTTCGGCTCAGGTTGTCATCTCAGGTCATGAGATTGAGCCCCACGTTGGGCTCTGTGCTCAGTGTGGAGTCTGCTTAGGATTCTCTCTCCCTCTCCTGCTTGTTTTCTCTCTCTCTCTCCCTCCCTCTCTCTGAAATAAATAAATCTTTTTTTAAGAAAAAAAATTGCTTTCACCATTTGAGGTCTTTTGTGGTTACATACAAATTTGGGGATAATTTGTCCTAGTTCTGTGAAAATTGTTCTTGGCATTTTGATAGGGATTGCATTAAATCTGTAGATTGCTTTGTGTAGGATGGACATTTTAGCAATGTTTATTCTTCTAGTCCATGAGGATGGAATGTCTTTCCATTTCTTTGTGTCATCTTCAGTTTCTTTCATCAGTGATTTATAGGTTTTGGAGTACCAGTATTTCACCTTCCTGGTTAAGTTTATTCCTAGGTATTTTATTATTTTTGGTCCAGTTGTCATTGGGATTGTTTCCTTAATTTCTCTTTCTGCTACTTCATTATTAGTGTGTAGAAATGCAATGAATTTCTGTATATTACTTTCATATCCTGTGACTTTGCTGAATTATCAGTTGTAGTAGTTATTTGATGGTTCTTTAGGGTTTTCTACATATAATACTGTCATCTGCAAAGAGTGAACGTTGTATTTCTTCCTTATCAATTTGGATGCCTTTTCTATCTTTTTCTTGCCTGATTACTGTGACTAGGACTTATGGTACCACGTTGATTAAAAAATGGTGGGAGTGAACATCCTTGTCTTGTTCCTGATCTTAGAGGATAAGCTCTCAAATTTTCACCATTGAATATGATGTTAGCTGTGGGTTTTTCATAAGTGGCCTTTATTATGTTGAGGTATATTCTCACTAGACCTATTTTGTGGAGAGTTTTTATCATGAATGGATGTTTTACTTTATCAAATGCTTTTTATACCTGTATTGATATTATCATATGGTTTTTATACTTTCACATGTTAATGTGATGTATTACATTGATTGATTTGTGCTTACTGAACCACTCTTGCATCCCTGGAATCAATCCCACTTGATCATGGTGAGTGATTTTTTTTCACGCATTGTTGGATTCACTTTGCTAACATTTTGCATCTGTGTTTATCAGAGATATTGGCCTGAAGGGGGGTGTGTGTGTGTGTGGTGTCTTTATCTAGTTTTGGTATCAAAGTAATGCTGCCCTTGTAGAATGAATTTGGAAGCTTTCCTTCCTTTTCCATTTTTTGGAATAGTTTGAGAAGAATAGATATTAACTCTTTTTTAAATGTTTTGTTAGATTCATGAGTTCATTGGGTCCCAGGCTTTTTTATTGCCAGATTTTTGATTACTAATTGAATTTTATTGCTAGTAATGATTCTGTTTCAATGTTCTATTTCTTCCTCATTCAGTTTTGTGAAGTTACATGTTTCTAGGAATTTATCCATTTCGTCTAGGTTGTTCAAATTGATGGTATATAAATTTTTATAATATCCTCTAATAATCTTTTGTATTTTGGTGGTGTTGGTTATTTCTCATTTCATTTCTGATTTTATTTCCTTGAGTCCTCTCTCGTTTTTTTCTTGATAAGTCTTGCTAAAGGTTTACCAATTTTGTTTACCTTTTCAAAGAAGTAGGACCCTGGTTTCATTGATCGGTTGTGGGTTTTTTGTCATTATTTAGTTTCTATTTCATTTCTCCTCTGATCTTTATTATTATTTTTTTTCTTTTTTAAATTTTATTTTATTATGTTATGTTAATCACCATGCATTACATCATTAGTTTTTGATGTAGTGTTCCATGATTCATTATTTGCGTATAACACCCAGTGCTCCATTCAATACGTGCCCTCTTTAATACCCATCACCAGGCTAACCCATCCCCCCACCCCCCTCCCCTCTAGAACCCTCAGTTTGTTTGTCAGAGTCCATTGTCACTCATGGTTCGTCTCCCCTTCTGATTCCCCCTCTTCATTTTCCCTTCCTACTATCTTCTTCTTCTTCTTCTTTTTTTTTTTTTTTTTAACATATAATGTATTATTTGCTGGCTTTGGTATTTATTTGTTCTTCTTTTCCTACCTTTTTTAGGTAAAAGGTGTGTTTATTTGGGATTTTTCGTTTTTTGAGGTAGGCCTGTATTGCTATAAAGGCCTGTTAGAATGGCTTTTTCTGCGTGATAAAGTTTTTTGGATCATTGTGTTTTCATTTACATTTGACTCCATGTATTTTTTTATTTCTTCCTTGATCTCTTGGTTGACACATTCATTGTTTAGTAGCAAGTTACTTAGCCTCCATGTATTTGTATTCTTTCCAGTTTTTTTCTTGTGACTGATTCTAGTTTCCTATCATTGTGCTTGGAAAAGATGGATGATGTAATTTCACTTCTTTTTTAATTTATTGAGACTTGTTTTGTGGACTAAATGTGATCTATTCTAGAGAATGATCCATGTATACTTGAAAAGGATGAGTACTCCACTATTTTTGGATGACATATTCTGACTGTATCTGTTAAGTCCATCTGGTCCAATGTGTCATTCAAAGCCACTGTTGCCTTGTTGATTCTCTGACTGATTCACTGATCTATCCAGTGATGTAAGTGGGGTGTTAAAGTTCCCTACTATTATTATATTACTGTTAGTTTCTTCCTTTATGTCTGTTAACACTGCTTTATGTATGTAGGTGCTCCCATGTTGGGTACATAAATATTTATAATTATATCCTCTTATTGGATTGTCCTCTTTGTCATTATGTAGTGTCCTTTTTTGTCTCTTGTCTTTGTTTTTATTTATTTAGATTCAGTTAGCCAACATGTAGTACATCACTAGTTTCAGATGTAGTGTTCAGTAATTCATCTGTTTCCCATAATACCCATGCTCCTCAAATCACGTACCCTCCTTTATGCCCATCACCCAATTACCCCATCCACCCACCCACCTCCCCTGTAGCAATCCTCAGTTGTGTTTCCTGTATTTAAGAGTCTCTCATGGTTTTTCTCCCTCTCTGATGACTTCCCATTCAATTTTGCCTCCTTTCCCCTATGGTCCTTTGCACCTTTTTGTATATTCCACATATGCGTGAAACCATATGATAATTGTCTTACTCTGATTGGCTTATTTTGCTCAGCATAAGACCCTCCAGTTCCATCCACATCAATGTAAATGGTAAGTATTCATCCTTTCTGATGGCTGAGTAATATACCATTGTATATATATATGACACATCTTCATTATCCATTCATCTGTCGGTGGACATCTTGGCTCTTTCCACCGTTTGGCTATTGAGGACATTGCTGCTATGAATATTGGGGTGCAGGTGCCCATTCAGATCCCTACATTTGTATCTTTGGGGTAAATATGTACTAGTACAATTACTGGGTGTAGGAGAGCTCTATTTTTTTTTTTTTTTTAAAGATTTTATTTATTTGAGAGAGAGAATGAGAGAGCGAGAGAGAGCACATGAGAGGGGGGAGGGTCAGAGGGAGAAGCAGACTCCCTGCTGAGCAGGGAGCCCGATGCGGGACTCGATCTGGGGACTCCAGGATCATGACCTGAGCCGAAGGCAGTCGCTTAACCAACTGAGCCACCCAGGCGCCCAGGAGAGCTCTATTTTTAACTTCTTGAGAAAGTTTCATATTGTTTTCCAGAGTGGCTGTACCGGCTTGCATTCCCACCAACAGTGTAAGAGGGTTCCCCTTTCTCCACATCCTCGTCAGCACTTGTTGTTTCCTGAGTTGCACATTTTAGCCATTTCTGACTGGTGTGAGGTTGTATCTCATTGTGGTTTTGATTTGTATTTCCCTGATGCCAAGGGATATGGAACATTTTTTCATGTGTCTTTTGGCCATTTGTATGTCTTCTTTGGAGAAATGACAGTCCATGTCTTCTATCCATTTCTTGATTGGATTATTTGTTTTTTGGATGTTGAGATTGATAAATTGCTTATAGATCTTGGATACCAGCCCTTTATGTGATGTGTCATTTGCAAATATCTCCTCCCATTCTGTAGGTTGCATTTTAGTTCTGTTGACTGCTTCCTTTGCTGTGCAGAAGCCTTTTATCTGTTGAAGTCCCAATAGTTCATTTTTGCTTGTTTCCCTTGTCTTTGGAGACATGTATAGCAAGATTTTGCTGCGGCCGAGGTCAAAGAGGTTGCTGCCTGTGTTGTCCTCTAGATTTTGATGGATTCCTGTCTCACATTTAGGTCTATCATCCATTTTTGAGGCTAGGACTTCTAGTTCTATGTTGAACAGCAGTGGTGATAATGGACATCCCTGCCGTGTTCCTGACCTTAGGGGAAAAGCTCTCAGTTTTTCCCCGTTGAGTATGGTATTCGCTGTGGGCTTTTCATGATATTGAGATATGTTCCCTTTATCCCTACACTGTGGAGAGTTTTAATCAAGAAAGGATGCTGGATTTGTCACATGCTATTTCTGCATCAATTGAAAGGATCATATGGTTCTTTTACTTTCTTTTATTAATGTGATCTATCATGTTGATAGATTTGTGAATGTTGAACCACCCTTGCATCCCAGGGATAAATCCCACCTGGTCTTGGTGAATAATCCTTTTAATGTACTTTTGGATCCTATTGGCTGTTTTTTTGCTGAGTATTTTGGCATCCATGTTCATCAGGGATATTGGTCTGTAATTCTTTTTCATGGGGTCTTTGTCTGGTTTGGGGATCAAGTTAATGTTGGCCTCAGAGAATGAGTTTGGAAGTTGTCCTTCCATTTCTGTCTTTTGAAACAGCATCAAAAGAATAGGTATTAATTATCCTTTAAATTTTGGTAGGATTCCCCTGGGAAGCCATCTGGCCCTGGACTCTTGTTTGTTGGGAGATTTTCTTTTTTAAAAAATTTTATTTATTTATTTGACAGAGACACAGCAAGAGAGGGAACACAAGCAGGGGGAGTGGGAGAGGGAGAAGCAGGCTTCCTGCAGAGCAGAGAGCCTGATGTGGGGCTCGATCCCAGGACCCTGGAGTCATGACCTGAGCCGAAGGCAGACGCCTAATGACTGAGCCACCCAGGTGCCCCTCTTGGGAGATTTTTGATTATTACTTCAGTTTCCTTGATGGTTATGGGTCTGTTCAGATTTTCTGTTTCTTCCTCTTTCAGTTGTGGTAGTTTATAAGTTTCTAGGAATGCATCCATTTCTTCCAGATTGCCTAATTTGTTGGCATATAGTTGCTCATAATATGTTCTGAAATTTTTAAAAATATTTTCTTGGTGTTGATCGTGATCTCCTCTTTCATTCATGATTTTATTAATTTGGGTCCTTTCTCTTTTCTTTTTGATATGTCTGGCTAGGGGTTATTGATCTTATTAATTCTTTCAAAGAACCAACTTCTAGTTTCATTGATCTGTTCTACTGTTCTCTCAGGTTCTATTTCATTGATTTCTGCTCTAATCCTGATTATTTCTCTTCTGCTTGGTTTAGGGTTATTTGCTCTTCTTTTTTCAGCTCCTTTAGGTGTAAGGTTAGCTTGTGTGTTTGAGACTTTTCTAATTTTTTGAGAAAGGCTTGTATTGCTATGAACTTCCATATTAAAACCAGCTTTGCTGTATCCCAAAGGTTTTGAACAGTTGTATTTTCATTTTCATTTGTTTCCATGAATTTTTTTTAAATTCTTCTTTAATTTCTGGGTTGACCTATTCATTCTTCAGGAGGATGCTCTTTATCCTCCAAGTGTTTTGAGTTCCTTCCAAATTTCCTCTTGTGATTGAGTTCAAGGGTCAAAGCATTGTGGTCTGAAAGTATGCATGGAATAATCCCAGTCTTTTGGTACCGTTTGAGACCTATTTTGTGACCCAGTATGTGATCTATTCTGGAGAATGTTCCATGTGCACTCAAGAAGAAGAATGTGTATTCTGTTGGTTTAGGATGGAATGCTCTGTACATATCTGTGAAGTTCGTCTGGTCCAATGTGTCATTCAAAACCCTTGTTTCCTTGTTGATCTTCTGCTTAGATGATCTGTCCATTGCTATGAGTGGGGTGTTGAAGTCTTCTACTATTAATTTATTCTTATCATTGTGTTTCTTTACGTTGGTTATTAACTGGCTGATATAATTGGCTGCTCCTATGTTAGGAGCATGAATATTTACAATTGTTAGATCTTCTTGTTGGATAGACTCTTTAAGTATGATATAATGTCTCTCTTCATCCCTTACTACAGTCTTTGGTTTAAAATCTAATTTGTCTGATATGAGGATTACTACCCCAGCTTTCTTTTCATGTCCATTGGCATGATAAATGGTTCTTCACCCACTCACTTTCAACCTGGAGGTGTTTTTATGTCTACAATGAGTCTCTTGTATACAGCATATTGATGGGTCTTGCTTTTTTATCCAATCTGATACTCTGTGTCTTTTGATTGGAGCATTTATTCCATTTATATTCAGAGTAACTATTCACAGACATGAATTTAGTGTCATTGTATTACATGTAACGTCCCTGTTTCTGTAGATTGTTTCTTTCTGGTCTATGTTACTTTCGGCTCTCTCTTCACTTACAGGATTCCCATTAATATTTCCTGGAGGGCTGGTTTAGCAATTACAGATACTTTCAGTTTCTCTTTGCCCTGGAAGCCCTTTATCTCTCTTTACATTCTGAATGACAACCTTGCTGGATAAAGTACTTTTGGCTGCATGTGCTTCTCATTTAGTACCCTGACTATATCATTCCAGCCCTTTCTGGCCTGCCAGGTCCCTGTGGATAGGACTGCTGCCAGCCTAATGTTTTTTATCATTGTAGGTTAAGAAGTTCTTTTCTCGACCTGCTTTCAGGATTTTCTCTTTATCTCTGAAATTTGTAAGCTTCACTATGATATGTCAGTGTGTTTATTTTTATTGCTTTTGTGGGGTGTTCTCTCTACCTCCTGGACTTAAATGCCTGATTCGTTCCCCAGATTAGGGAAGTTCTCAGCTATGATTTGCTCAAATATACCTTCTGTCCTCTCTTTCTCTTTCTTCTTCCTCTGGGACCCCAATAATTCTAATATTGTTTCGCTTTACAGTATCACTGATTTCTCGAAGCCTCCCCTCATGGTCCACTAGTTGTTTTTCTCTCTTTTCCTCAGCTTCCTCCCTTTCCATCAACTTGTCTTCTATGTCACTGACTTTCTTCTGCCTCATTTACCCTAACTGTTAGAGCATCCAATTTAGACTGCTTCTCAGTTAAAGCATTTTTAATTTAGGCCTGATGAGATTTTATTTCTGCACTAAAATATTCTCTAGTGTCTTATGCTTTTTTCAAATCCATTTAGTAACTTTATCATTGTTATCCTGAATTTCAGTTCTGAAATTTTATTTATATCCATATTGATTAGAGCTGTTGCAGAGAGTATTCCCTCTGGTTCTTTCTTTTGTTGTGAATTCCTCCTTCTAGTCATTTTGCCCAGAGAAGAACTGATGAATGAGAGAGCAAAATAAAAAATATCAACCACGATCTAAGCAAAATACACAGTAGACAAATCCTAGGAGGTTAGAAGTAAAAAAAAAAAGGAGGGGGGAGAGAATATAATCTCAGGTGGTCAAAACATGGTGATCCATTTGGTCCTGGGTATATTTGGTCTGTTTGTTAGAAAACACCAAATCCCAAAATTGTAAAGAAAGTGAAACTTGGATATATACGAAAATAAAATTGAATACAGTGAAAGGAAGGCAAAAATGAAGAATCTATTTCTAAAATATAAATGTAAAAATGAAAGTTAAAAAAAATATCTAAAAGCAAAGAGTTGATAAAGTAAGAAGCTAGTTGAAAAGGAAAAAAAGAAAAACGGCAAAGGTAAATTTTAACTGAAAGAAGAAAGAATCATGAGAAAAAAAATCTCTACTTCTATACACTATTTTCCCCTAGCACTGGAGTTTTGCAATTCTGTGTGCTTGGTGAACTTGGTATTCCACTGATGTTCTAGCTGATCCTCTGGGGGAGGGGCCGCTGTGATGATTCTCTGGTGTCTTTGCCTGGGTGTGGTTGTGCCACCCCTTGCTGGCAGGCCTGGATCAGTGTAACTTGCTCCGGGTTGCTTTATGTGGCCTTTGTTCCCTGAAGGCTTTCTGGGTTGCTTTATAAGATGAAAATCAAAATTGCAAGTGCTCTGATCTCCAGCCCTGGAGATGAAAGATTGTGGCCCACCCTCTTCAGTAAACGTTCAGGAAAAAGCAATCTTCACTTTTGTGTGTGCCAAACTCTGCAGATGCCTGCAGTGCACAGCTGTGCCAGTGCTCCCCTGGGAGGGACGAGTGTCACTGTGGTCCTGTTGCTTACAGGGCCCCCACATGGAGAGTGGTCGAACAATCTTGCCACGGTTCACAGTTTATGATAAACCTAGTTGAGAGCCCACTCCCAGGCTCCCTGACCATAGCCAGTTTCCCCACTCCAATGCTTGGGAACTCTCCTGGCTCACGCACCCCCTTTCTTTCTGTGACCCCAGGAATCATGAGACCACACTGTTCCACCTAGGATTCTTCCCTGCTTTGCCATTTGAGCACCTTTCAGGCAGGGATGTCTCTCACTGATGCAGACTTCTAAAGGTTCCGATTTTGTGCTCCAGGCCTATATCACTTTATGGTACCTGGTTTATGGAGGCTCCCTGTCCCCGCCATCTGTCTTCCAATGCATATTCTCTCGGATTCACTTCTCTGCACCTCCTACCTTGCAAAAAGTGTTACCGTTCCATATGCTATCTATAAGAGACTTCATTTTAGACCTAAAGACACTTCCAGACTGAAAGTGAGGGGGTGGAAAACCATTAACTCGCTGGTGGACTGCAAAAGAAAGCTAGGGTAGCTATCCTCATATCAGACAAATTAGATTTTAAACCAAAGACTGTAGTAAGGGATGAAGAGAGACACTATATCGTACTTACAGGGTCTATCCAACAAGAAGATCTAACAATTCTAAGTATTTATACCCCCAACTTGGGAGCAGCCAATTATATCAACCAATTAATAATCAAATTAAAGAATCACATTGATAATACAATAAGAGTAGGGGACTTCAACACCCACCCACAGCAATGGACAGATCATCTAAGCAGAAGATCAACAAGGAAACAAGGGTTTTGAATGACACACTGGACCAGATGGACTTCACAGATATATACAGAGCATTCCATCCTAAAGCAACAGAATACACATTCTTCTTGAGTGCTTATGGAACATTCTCCAGAATAGATCACATACTGGGTCACACAAAACAGGTTTCAACCAATACCAAAAGATTGGGATTATCCCATGCATATTTTCAGACCACAACTTTGACCCTTGAACTCGATCACAAGAGGAAATTTGGAAGGAACTCAAACACTTGAGGGCTACGGAGCATCCTCCTGAAGAAGGAATGGGTCAACCAGAAAAGTAAAAAGAATTTTAAAAATTCATGGAAACAAACAAACAAAAAAACAAAAGAAATCCATGGAAACAAATGAAAATGAAAACAACTATTCAAAACCTTTGGGATACAGCAAAGCTGGTTTTAAGAGGGAAGTACATAGCAATACAAGCCTTTCTCAAAAAATTAGAAAAGTCTCAAATACACAGGCTAAACTGGGAGCTGGAGAAAGAAGAGCAAATAACCCTAAAGCAAGCAGGAGAAGAGAAATCATCAAGATTAGAGCAGAAATCAATAAGATAGATACCAGAAGAACAATAAAAGAGATCAATGAAACAAGGAGCTTGTTTGTTGAAAGAATTAATAAGATCAATAAACTCCTAGACAGACTTATCAAAATGAAAAGAGAAAGGACCCAAATTAATAAAATCATGAATGAAGTAAGAGAGATCACGGTCAACACCAAGAAAATACAAAAAAATTCAGAAAATAATGTGAGGAACTATATGCCAATAAATTAGGCAGTCTGGAAGAAATGGATGCATTCCTGGAAATTAATAAAGTACCACAACTGAAAGGGGAAGAAAGAGATAACCTCAACAGACCTATAACCAGCAAGGAAATTGAAGTAACAACAGAAAAATCTCCCAACAAACACAACTCCAAGACAGATGCGTTCCCGGGGGAATTCTACCAAACATTTAAGTTAGAACTAATACCTAGTCTTCTGAAGCTCTTTCAAAAAAATAGATATGGAGGAAAACTTCCAAACTCGCTCTACGAGGCCAGCATTACTTTAATCCCTAAGCCAGGCAAAGACCCCATCAAAATGGGAATTACAGACCAGTATCCCTGATGAACATGGATGCCAAAATTCTCACCAAGATACTAGCCAATAGGATCCAACAGTACACTAAAAGGATTATTCACCAACACCAAGTGGGATTTATTCCGGGAATGCAGGGGTGGTTCAACATTCACAGATCGATCAACGTGATACGTCACATTAATAAAAGAAAGAACGATAACCATATGATCCTCTCATTTGATGCAGAAAATGCATTTAACAAAATCCAGCATTCTTGATTAAAACTCTCCACAGTGTAGGGATAGAGGGAAAAATACCTCAATATCATAAAAGCCATCTACAAGAAGCCCAGAGCAAATATCATTCTCAATGGGGAAACACTGAAAGCTTTTACCCTGTGGTCAGGAACACAATAGGGATGTCCACTCTCACCACTATTGTTCATCGTAGTACTAGATGTCCTAGCCTCTGGAATCAGAGACCAAAAAGAAATAAAAGGCATTCAAATTGGCAAAGAAGTCAAAGTCACTCTTCACAGATGACATGATACTTTATGTGGAAAACCCAAAAGACTCCACCCCATAATTGCTAGAACTCATACAGGAATTCAGCAGTGTGGCAGGATATAAAATGAATGCAAAGAAATCAGTTGCTTTTCTATACACTAACAATGAGACAGAAAAAAGAGAAATTATGGAATCGATCCCATTTATAATTGCAGTAAAACTATGAGTAGGAATAAACCTAACCAAAGAGATAAAAGATCTGTACTCCAAAAACTACAGAACATTTATTAAAGAAATTGAGGAAGACACAAAGAAATGGAAAAACAGTCCATGTTCATAGATTGGAGGGATAAATATTGTTAAAATGTCTAGGCTACCTAGAACAATCTATATATTCAATGCAATCCCTATGAAAATACCATCGACATTTTTCAGAGCTGGAACAGACAATCCTAGAACTTGTATGAAACCAGAAAAGACCCTGAATAGCCAAGGGAATCTTGAAAAAGAAAACCACAGCTGGGGGTGGCATCACAATGCCTGACTTCAAGCTATATTACAAAGCTGTCATCATCAAGACAGTATGGTACTGGCACAAAAACAGACACACAGATCAATGGAACAGAATAGAGGTCCCAGAAATGGACTCTAAATTCTATGGTCACCTAATCTTCAACAAGGCAGGAAAGAATAGCCAATGGAGAAAGGACAGTCTCTTCAATAAATGATCCTGGAAAATTGGACAGCCACATGTAGAAGAATGAAAGTGGACCATTTTCTTACCCCATACACAAAGATAAACTCAATATGTTTGAGTGACCTAAATGCAAAAAAGGAATCCATCAAAATCCTAGAGGAGATCACAGGCAGCAACCTCTGACCTCGGCCACAGCTACTTCATTCTAGGCATGTCTAGAAAGGAAGGAAACAAAAGCAAAAATGAAATATTGGGACTTCATCAAGATAAAAAGTTTCTGCACAGCAAAGGAAATAACAAAACTAAAAGGCAGCCTACAGAAGTGGAGAAGATATTTGCAAATGACATATCACATAAAGGGTTAGTATCCAAGATAGATAAAGAACTTATCAGACTCAACACCTGAAAAACAAATAATCTAGTCAAGAAATGGGCAGAATACATGAACAGACATTTCTCCAAATTAGGAGAGATGGGGAGAAGATATTTGTAAATGACATATCAGATCAAGGGCTAGTATCCAAAATCTATAAAGAATCTAACAAACTCAATATCCAAGGAACAAATAATCCAATCAGGAAATGGGCAGAAGCTATGAACAGACATTTCTCCAAAGAAGACATCCAAATGGCCAGCAGACAGATGAAAAAATGCCTCACATCCCTTGGCATCAGGGAAATACAAATCAAAACCACAATGAGATACCACTTCACACCACTCAGAATGGCTAAAATAAACAACTCAGGAAACAACATATGCTGGCGAGGATGTGGAGAATGGGGAACCCTCTTACACTGTTGGTAAGAATGCAAGCTCATACAGCCACTCTGGAAAATGGTATGGAGGTTCCTCAAGAAGTTAAAAATAGAGCTACCCTGTGTCCCAGCAATTGCACTACTAGGTATTTACCTCAAAGATACAAATGTAGTGAATCGAAGGGGTACTTGTTCCCCAGTGTTTATAGCAGCATTTTCCACAATAGTCAAAGTGTGGAAAGAGCTGAGATGTCCATGGACAGAGGAATGGATAAAGAAGATGTGATATATATATATATATATATGTATGTATACACACACACACACACACACACACACACACAAAGGAATATATATTACTCAGCCATCAGAACAGATGAATACTTACCATTTACATTAACGTGGATGCAACTGGAGGGTATTATGCTGAGCAATATAAGTCAGTCAGAGAAAGACAATTATCATATGGTTTCACTTATATGTCGTATATAAGAAATAGGGCAGTGGACCATAGGGGAAGGGAGGGAAAATAGAATGGGAAGTCCTCAGAGAGGGAGAAAAACCATTAGAAACTCTCAGGTATAGGAAAGAAACTGAGGATTGCTGGAGGGGAGGTAGTTGGGGGCATGGGGTAGTTAGGTGATGGGCATTAGAGGGCATGTGATGTGATGAGCACTGGGTGTTATATGCAACTGATAAATTATTGAACACTACATGTGAAAAAAGAAACAAAAAACAAAAGGAGGGGCACCTGGATGGCTCAGTCAGTTGAGTGTCTGACTCTTGGTTTTAGCTCAGGTCATGATCTCATGGGTCCTGAGATCGAGCCCTGCATTGGGCTCCACACTCAATGGGTAGTTTGCTTCTCTCCATCTTCCTTTACCTCTTCTTCTGCTCATGTGCTCTTTCTCTCTCTGTCTCTGAAATAAATAAATCTTTTTTAAAAATCTAAAAAATATGGGGTTTGAAGAGCTTCCACATTGAACACATGGATATGTGGGGAGGATGGTGCACCTGGAGAGGGCATGGAAGCTACATTCCCTTTGCCCACACCTTTACCTATGCACCTCTTCTATTTGGCTGTTTCTGAGTTATTTCCTTAATAATAAACCAGTGATCTAGTAAGTAAGTAAGTATGATCAAGTAAGTAAATAAATAAACTGCCTAATGAGGGTTATTTGGTTGCAGAATATCTTGGGTTTTATCTGTCTGAATGTGTCCTTGCTACCCCCTCATTTTTGAAACAAAGGTATTTTATTGAGTATATAATTCCCTGTTGCATTACTCTCTTTTGGCACATTGAAGATATTATCTTGTGCACTGTTGTTATTGAGAAGTCAAAATTTTATCTAACATTTATTCCTTTGAAGGTAATCTAGTCTCTGCCTTTTTTTAAAGATTCTTTCTTTGTCATTGGCATTATGGAGTTTTACTATTATATATCCAATTGTGGATTATTTTTTGGTTATCCTACTTAGGATATGTTGGATTTCTGAATCTCTCAAGTGTTTAGTTTAGTCCTGGAAAAATCTTGGCCATTATGTTTAAATATTATCTCTGCCCCTCTCTTTTCATTCTGTCTTACATATCTGTTTCATTTTTTTTTTATTTCTTTGCATAGTTTCTTCAGATTTACCAGTTCACTAAATCTCTCAATAACTGTATCCGGTCTATCAATTCAGTTCTTTTTCTATTAACTTTTTAATTTTAATTCCAGTATAGTTAACATATGCTGTTATATTCATTTCAGGTATACAATAATATACTTATTAAACAATTAAACAATTCTATACATTACTCAAGTGCTCATCATAAGTATACTATTTAATCCCAATCACCTGTTTTACCCATCCATCCACCCACCTCGTATCTGGTAACCATCAGTTTGTTATCTATAGTTAAGAGACTTTTTTTTGTCATTTGTTTTCCTTTGCTCATTACTTCTGTTTCTTTTATTCCACATATGAGTGAAATCATATTTGTCTTTCTCTGACCAACTTATTTCACTTAGCAGTATACCCTCTAGCTCCATCCATATCCTTGCAAATGGCAAGATATCATTCTTTTTATGTCTAAATAATATTCCGTTGTGTGTGTGGGGGTGTGTGTGTGTGTGTATGTGTGTGTATCACATCTTCTTTATCCATTCATCTGTCCATGGACATATGGGCTACTTCTATAATGTGGCTCTTGTAAATAATGCTGCAATAAACATAGGGGTGTATGTATCTCCTTGAGTTAGTGTTTTTGTATTTTTTGGTTAAGTGCCCAGTAATGTGATTTCAGAATCATAGCATAGTATTATTTTTACCTTTTTGAGGGACCTCTAGACTATTTTTCACAGTGGCTCCACCAATTTTCATTCCCACCAAACAGTTCACAAGAGTTCCTTCTTTTCCACATCCTCAACAACACTTGTCTTCTCTTACATTTTTTATTTTAGCCATTCTGACAGGGCTAAGTTGATATCTCATTGGGGTTTTGATTTGCATTTCCCTGATGATGAGTGATATTGAGCCTCTTTATATGTCTGTTGGCCATCTATATGTCTTCTTTGGAGAGATGTCTGTTCGTGTCTTATGCCCATTTTTCAACTGGATTATTTGTTTTTTGGGTATTGATTTTTATAAGGTTTTTTATGTATTTTAGATACTAACACTTTATCAGATATGTCATTTGCAAATATCTTCTTCCATTCAATATGTTGTTGTTTAGTTTCGTTGCTGGTTTCCTTTGTTGTGCAAAAACTTTTTATTTTGATTAGTCCCAGAAGTTTATTTTTGCTTTTATTTCCCTTGCCTCAGGAGACATATCTAGAAAGATGTTGCTACAGCTGATGTAAGAGAAATTACTGCCTCTGTTCTCCTCTAGGATTTTTATGGTTTCACATTTAGGTTTTTAATTCATTTTGAATTCATTTTTGTATATGGTGTAAGAAAGTGGTCCAGTTTTATTCTTTTTCTTGTTGCTGTCCAGTTTTCCCAACACCATGTGTTCAAGAGACTTGTCTTTTTCCCATTGCATATTCTTGTCTCTTTGGTTGGAAATTAATTGACTATATAATGTGAGCTTATTTCTGGATTTCCTATCTGTTCCATTGATCTATGTGTCCAGTTTTCTGCCAGTACTACTCTGTTTTGATTACTATAGCTTTGTAGTATAACTTGAAAACTGGATTGTGATACCTCCAGTTTTATTTATCTTTATCAAGATTGCTTTATCCATTTGGGGTCTTGTGTTTCTATACCAATTTTAGGATAGTTCGTTCTAGTTTAGTAAAAAAAATGCTGTTAGTATTTTGATAGGGATTACGTTATATTTGTAGATTACTTTGAGTAGCATAGACATTTTAACAATATTTGTTCTTTCAATCCATGAGCATGGAAAGTCTTTCCATTTCTTAATATCGTCTTCAATTTCTTTCATTAGTGTTTTATAGTTTTCAGAGTACAGGTCTTTTACCTCTTTAGTTAAGTTTATTCCTTGGTATTTTATTATTTTTGGTATAATTGTAAATGGGATTGGTTCCGTAATTTCTTTTTCTGCTGCTTTATTATTAGTGTTTGGAAATGCAACAGATTTTTCTACATTGATTTTGTGTCCTGTGACTTTACTGAATTCGTGTATCAGTTCTAGTAGTTTTTGATGGAATCTTTAGGGTTTTCTATACATTGTATGTCATCTTCAAATAATGAAAGCTTTACTTCTTCCTTACAGATTTGGATGCCTTTTATTTCTTTTTGTTATATGATTGCTGTGGTTGAGACATCCAGTAATACAGTGAAAAAAGTGGTGAGAGTGGACATCCTTGTCTTTTATTCCTGATCTTAGGATAAAAGTTCTCAATTTTTCCCCATTAAGTATGATGTTAGCTGTGGGTTTTTCATATAAACCCTTTATTATGTTGAGGTATGTTCTCTCTACCCCGATTTGTTGAAGGTTTTTATCTTGAATGGATGTTGTATTTTGTCAACTGCTTTATCTTTGTCTATTGAAGTGATTAACTGGTTTTTATCATTTCTCTTTGATGATCATGTTGATTGATTTACAAATATTGAACCATCGCTGCATCCCAGGAATAAATCCCACTTGATATTGGTGAATGATTTTTATTAATAATATAGTTGGATTTGGTTTGCTTCTATTTTGTTGAGGACTTTTGCATCTATGTCCATCAGAGATATTGGACTGTAATTCTCTTTATTATAGTGTATTTATGTGGCTTTGGAATCAGGGTAATGCTGGCTTCATAGAATGAATTTTGAAGTTTTCCTTCCTCTTCTACTTTTTAGAAAAGTTAGAGAACAGGTATTAACTCTTCTTTTAAAATATTTGGTACAATTTGCCTGTGAAGCAGTCTGATCCTGGACTTTTGTTTGTTAGGCCTTTTTTTTTTTAGATTTTATTTATTTCTTTGAGAGAGTTAGTGAGAGAGAGAGCATGAGCAGGGGGGAGAGGGAGAAGCAGGCTCCCTGCTGAGCAGGGAACCCGATGTAGGACTCAACCCCAGGACCCAGGGATCATGATCAGAGTCGAAGGCAGACACTTAACTGACTGAGCCACCCAGGTGCCCCATTGTTAGGCCTTTTTTGATTACTGTTTGTTTCATTGCTGGTAATTGGTGTGTTCAAATATTCTGTTTCTTCCTCCTTCAGATTTTGTAGGTTATATGTTTCTAGGAATTTATCCATTTCTTCTAGGTTGTCCAATTTGTTGGGACAATATAATATTTTATAATATACTTTTAAAATGTTTTTTATTTCTGTGGTGGTAGTTGTTATTTCTCCTCTTTTCATTTTTGATTTTGTTTATTTAAGTCCTCTTTTTTTTCTTTTGATGAGTCTGGCCAGAGGTTCATCAAATTTGTTGATCTTTTCAAGGAACCATCTTCTGGTTTCATTGATCTTTTTTATTTTTTGTTTCTATTTCATTTATTTCTGCTCTAATCTTTATTATTTCCTTCTTTGTTCTGGTTTTGGGTTTTGCTTGTTCTTTTTCTAGGTTTTTTAGGTAGTTAGGTTTTTAAAAAATTTCCTTGCTTCTTGAGGTAGGCCTATGTTGCTATAAATTTCCCTCTTAGAAATGCTTTCGCTGTATCCCAGTTATTTTGGACCTTTGTGTTTTCATTTCCATTTGTTTCCATGTAATTTTTTACATCTTCTTTGATTTCTTGGTGAACCCGTTCATTGTTTAGTAGCATATTATTTAACCTCCACGTATTCGTGCTCTTCCAGATTTTTTCTTTTGGTCAGTTTCCAGTTTTAATAGTATTGTGGTCAGAAGAGATGCATGGTATGACTTCAGTCTTTTTGAATTTGTTGAGACTTGTTTTGTGTCCTAATATGTAATCTGTTCTGGAGAATGTTCCATGTGCTCTTGAAAAGAATGTGTATTCTGCTGTTTTGGGATGGAATGTTCTGAATATATCTGTTAAATCCCTCTGTTTTACTGTGTTATTCAAATCCCGTTTCCTTTTTGTTTTTCTATTTAGATTATCTGCCCATTTATGTAAGTGGGATGTTGAAATCCCCTACTGTTATTGTATCACTATTGATCATTTCCTTTATATTTGTTAACTGTTTTAAGTATTTGGGTGCTCCCATGTTGGGTACATATATATTTAGAAACGTTATATATTCTTTTTGATTTGCCTCCTTTATTATTACATGCTGTCCTTTGTTAGTCTGTTTTAACATCCATTTTGTTTGATATAGTGTTGCTACTCTGGCTTTTTTTCGAGATTCATTTTTATGATAAATGTTTTTTGCATTCCCTCACTTTCAGTCTGCAGGAGTCTTTAGTCCTGAAATGAGCCTCTTGTAGGCAGCACATGGGTGGATCTTGTTTTTTTATCCTGTCACCCTATGTGTTTTGATTGGAGTATTTAGTCCATTTACTTTCAAAGTAATTATTGATAGATATGTATTTATTGCCATTTTTTTTTACTTGTATTTGATTGTGTAGTTTTTTTTTTTCCTTTTCTTGCTCTCTTTCATGGTTTGCTGGTTTTTGTTAGTGATTTACTTAGGTTCCTTTCTCTTTATTCTTTACTTATCTATGACTGGTTTTTGATTTGTGCTTACCATTAGGTTTACGGATCATATCTTTTTATAGCAGTCTATATTAAGTTGATGGTTGCCTATATTTGAAGCCATTGTTTACTCATCTGTCCCCAGGCTTTAGGCATAGGGTGTCATATTTTGCATCCTTTTATTTTTGTGAATTCCTTCACTGCCATTGCAAATTTACTTATTTTTACTGTTTTTATACTTTTTTTTTACTTTTCATACTTTTACTTTCCTTTCCACTCAGAGAGTCCTCTCTATTTCTTCTAGGACTAATTTAGTGGTTACGAAGTCATTACATTTCTGTGTGTCTTAGAAATTCTTTATCTCTCCTTTATTCTGAATGATAGCCTTACTGAATAGAATATTCTCGGCTGCAGATTTTTCCCTTTTGGCTCATTTAATGTATCATGCCATTGTCTTCTGGCCTGAAATATGTCTGCTGAATAATCTGGTGATAGCCTTACGGAGTTTCCCTTGTGTGCATGTACTTTTTTTTTTTTCTCTTGCAACCTTTAAAATTCTTTATCACCGTTTTTTGCCATTTTAACTATTATGTTTGTTTTTTTTAAATTTTATTTTATTATGTTATGTTAGTCACCATACAATACATCATTAGTTCTTGATGTAGTGATCCACGATTCATTGTTTTCTTATAACACCCAGTGCTCCATGCAGTACGTGCCCTCCTTAATACCCATCACCAGGCTAACCCATCCCTCCACCCTCCTCCCCTATAAAACCCTCAGTTTGGTTCTTGGAGTCCATAGTCTCTCGTGGTTCATCTCTCCCTCCGATTTCCCCCCTTTCATTTTTCCCTTCCTTCTCCTAATGTCCTCCATGCTCTTCCTTATATTCCACAAATAAGGGAAACCATATGATAATTGACTTTCTCTGCTTGACTTATTTCACTTAGCATAATCTCCAGTCCCATCCATGTTGATGTAAAAGTTAGGTATTCATCCTTTCTGATGGCTGAGTAATATTCCATTGTATATATGGACCACATCTTCTTTATCCATTCATCTGTTGAAGGGCATCTCGGCTCTTTCCACAGTTTGGCTATTGCAGACATTGCTGCTAGGAACATTGGTTTACCTATGGCCCTTCTTTACTACATCTGTGTCTTTGGGGTAAATACCCAGGAGTGCAATTGCTGGGTCATAGGGTAGCTCTATTTTTTAATTTCTTGAGGCACCTCCACACTGTTTTCCAAAGTGGCTGTATGAACTTGAATTCCCACCAACAGTGTAAGAGGGTTCCCCTTTCTCCACATCCTCTCCAATATTTGTTGTTTCTTGCCTTGTCAATTTTTCCCTTTCTAACTGGTGTAAGGTGGTATCTCAGTGTGGTTTTGATTTGGATTTCCCTGATGGCTAATGATGATGAATATTTTTTCATGTTTCTATGAGCCATTTGTATGTCTTCTTCAGAGAATTGTCTGTTCATGTCTTCTGCCCATTTTTTGACTTGATTATTTGTTTTTTGGGTGTTGAGTTTGAGAAGTTCTTTATAGATCTTGGATACCAGTCCTTTATCTGTAGTGTCATTTGCAAATATCTTCTCCCATTCTGTGGGTTGCTTCTTTGTTTTGTTGACTGTTTCCTTTGCTGTGCAGAAGTTTTTATCTTGATGAAGTCCCAAAAGTTCATTTTTGCTTTTGTTTCCCTTGCCTTTGGAGATGTATCTTGAAAGAAGTTGCTGTGGTTGATGTCAAAGAGGTTACTGCCTATGTTCTCCTCTAGGATTTTGATGGATTCCTGTCTCACACTGAGGTCTTTCATCCATTTTGAGTTTATCTTTGTGTATGGTGTTAGAGAATGGTCGAGTTTCATTCTTCTGTATATAGCTCTCCAATTTTCCCAGCAACATTTATTGAAGAGACTTTTTTCCATTGCATATTTTTTCCTGCTTTGTTGAAGATTATTTGACCATAGAGTTGAGGGTCCATTTCTGGGCTCTCTGCTCTGTTCCATTGGTCTGTAAGTCTGTTTTTGTGGCCAGTACCATGCTGTCTTGGTGACCACTGCTTTGTAATATAGCTTGAAATTGGGCAACGTGATGCCCCCAGCTTTGTTTTTCTTTTTCAACATTTCCTTGGTGATTCGAGGTCTTTTCTGATTCCATACAAATTTTAGGATTGTTTGTTCCAGCACTTTGAAAAACGTCATTGGAACTTTGACCGGGATGGCATTGAAGGTATAGCTTGCTCTGGGTAGCATAGACATTTTAACAATGTTTATTCTTCCGATCCATGAGCATGGCATGTTTTTCCATCTTTTTGTGTCTTCTTCAATTTCTTTCATGAGTGTTCTGTAGTTCTTATAGATCCTTTACCCCTTTGGTTAGGTTTATTCTGAGGGTTTTTACGGTTTTTGGTGCTATTGTAAATGGAATTGTTTCTCTAATTTCTCTTTCTACAGTTGCATTGTTAGTGTATAAGAAAGCAACTGATTTTTGTGCATTGATTTTGTATCCTGCCACATTACTGAATTGCTGGATGAGTTCTAGTAATTTGGGGGTGGAGTCTTTTGGGTTTCCCACATACAGTGTCATGGCATCTGTGAAAAGAGAGATTTTTGACTTCTTTGCCAATTTGAATACCTTTTATTTCTTTTTGTTGTCTGATTGCTGTTTCTAGGACTTCTAGTACTCTGTTGAACAATAGTGGTAAGAGTGGGCATCCTTGACGTGTTCCTGATCTTAAGGGAAAGGCTCTCAGCTTTTCCCCATTGAGGATGGTATTCCCTGTGGGTTTTTCATACATGGATTTTATGAACTTGAGGAATGTTCCTTCCATCCCTATATTCTGAGGAGTTTTAATCAGAAAAGGATACTGTATTTTCTCAGATGCTTTTTCTGCATCAATTGAGAGGACCATATGGTTCTTCTCTCTCCTTTTATTAATGTGTTCTATCACATTGATTGATTTGCAAATGTTGAACCACCCTTGTCTCCCAGGGATAAATCCCACTTTGTCATGGTGGATGATCCTTTTAATGTATTGTTGGATCCTGTTACCTAGGACTTGTTTAGGATTTTGGAATTCATATTCATCAGGGATATCGGTCTGAAATTCTCCTTTTTGATGGGTTCTTTGCCTGGTTTGGGGATTAAGGTAATGCTGCCTCATAGAATGAATCTGGAAGCTTTCCTTCTGTTTCTATTTTTTGAAACAGCTTCAGGGAAATAGGTATTATTTCTTCTTTGAATGTTTGGTAGAATTCCCCAGGGAATCCGTCAGGCCCTGGGATCTTGTTTTTTGGGAGGTTTTTGGTCACCGTTTCAATCTCGTTACTTGTTATTGGCCTGTTCAGGTTGTCAATTTCTTCCTGTTTCAGTCTTGGGAGTTTATAGGTTTCCAGGAAGGCATCCGTTCCATCCAGGTTGCTCGGTTTATTGGCATATAGTTGTTGATAATAATTTCTAATAATTGTTTGTATTTCCTTGGTGTTAGTCGTGATCTCTCCCTTTTCATTTGTAATTTTATTAATTTGGGTCCTTTCTCTTTTCTTTTGGATAAGTCTGGCCTTTGGATAAGTCTGGCCAGTGGTTTATCTATCTTACTAATTCTTTCAGCGAACCAGCTTCTAGTTTCTTTGATCTGATCTACTGTGTTTCTGGTTTCTAATTCATTGATCTCTGCTCTAATCTTAGTTATTTCTCTTTTAATGTGTGGCTTAGGCATCATTTGTTGCTTTTTCTCTAGTTCTTTAAGGTGTAGAGTTAGATGGTGAATTTGGGATTTTTCTATTTTTTTGACTGAGGCTTGGATGGCTATGTATTTCCCCCTTCGGACCGTCTTTGCAGTATCCCATAGGTTTTGGACTGATGTGTTTTCATTTTCATTGGTTTCCATGAATTGTTTAAGTTCTTCTTTGATTTCCTGGTTGACCCAAACATTCTTGAGCAGAGTGGTCTTTAGCTTCCAAGTGTGTGGATTTCTTCCAGATTTTTTCTTATGATTGAATTCCAGTTTTAAAGCATTATGGTCTGAGAATATGCAGGGAATAATCTCAATCTTTTGGTATCAGTTGAGACCTGATTTGTTACCCAGTATGTGGTCCATTCTGTAGAAAGTTCCATGTGCACTCGAGAAGAATGAGTGTCTGTTGTTTTCGGGTGGAATGTTTTGTATATATCTATGACGTCCATCTGGTCCAGTGTATCATTCAAAGCTCTTGTTTCTTTGTTGATATTTTGCGTAGATGATCTGTCCATTGCTGACAGTGGAGTATTGAGGTCTCCTACAATTAATGTATTATTATCAATATGACTCTTTATTTTGGTTAACAGTTGGCTTATGTAGCTGGCTGCTCCCATGTTGGGGGCATATATATTTACAATTGTTAGATCTTCTTGTTGGATAGACCCTTTAAGAATCATACAGTGTCCTTCTGTGTCAGTAACTACAAGTCTTTAGTTTAAAATCTAATTTGTCTGATATAAGAATTGCTACCCCAGCTCTCTTTTGAGGTCCGTTGGCATGGAAGATGGATCTCCACCCCTTCACTTTCAGTCTGGATATATCTTTAGGTTCACAATGAGTCTCTTGTAGACGGCATATGGATGGTTCCTGCAACCTTGTGCTGTTTTATGGGAGCATTTAGGCCGTTCACATTGAGAGTGATTATTGAAAGATATGAATTAATTGTCATCATGTTGCCTGTGAAGACCTGTTTTTATAGATTATCCCTGTAAATTTCTTTTCTATATCACCCTGTGGTCTTTCTCCTTTTATATAACCCCCCTTATTATTTCTGGCAGGGCCAGCTTAGTGGTCACATATTCTTTGAGTTTCTCCCATTCTGGAAGCTCTGCATCTCTCCATCCATTCTAAATGACAGCCTTGCTGGATAAAGTATTCTTGGCTGCATGTTCCTCTCGTTTAGTACCCTGAATATGTCTTGCTGGGCCTTTCTGGCTTGCCAGGTCTCTGTGGATAGGTCTGACTTTATTCTGATGTTCCTCCCTCTGTACATAAGGAATCTCTTCCCCCTAACTGCCCTTAAGATGGTTTCCTTGTTTCTAAGATTTGCGAGTTTTACAATTACATGCTGGGGCGTTGGCCTGTTTTCCTTGATATTGGGAGGGGTCCTCTCTGCCTCTGTGGTATGAATGTTTGTTTCATTCTCCAGATTAAGGAAGTTCTCAGGTACGATTTGCTCAAATATATCTTCTAGTCCTCTCTGTCTCCACCCCTTCCGGGATTCCAATAATTCTGACATTGGAACGTTTCATGGTGTCCCTTATTTCTCTGATTTTATTTTCATGTTTTCTGAGTTGTTTTTCCCTGGCCTCCTCTCTTCCCTTTTTGTCTATTATTTGGTCTTCTAGGTCACTAATTTGTTCTGCCTCACTTACCCTAGGTGTTAGATTATCTAATTTAGATTGTTTCTCATTGATAGCATTTTTAAGTTCTGCCAGTTCAGGTTTCATTTCTGCCCTTAGATAATCGATTTCTCCATTCTAGCTATTGTCTTCACAACTGCTAGCCTGAATTCCATCTCCGACATTTGGTTATACCTGAATCCATTTCTAAATCTGTGGCATAAGTCATAATCTCTGAGTCTTTCCTATTTTGGGGGTTCTTCCTCCTAGTCATTCTGTGGAGGGGTGGTTGAGGGAATGTACAGTGTCCAAATTATTGACCAGAACCCAAGCAATATGCACCTGTTTTCTAGGGGCCTTAGGGTTGCTGGCCTCTTGTTTTCCCAGCCTGTCTTCTGGGGGAGGGGCCTGCCATGCTGTTACTCAGGCAACCCTGTTTGGGCAGAGTTGCCCTGACCCCTGTGGCGGGTTTTGGGCTTAGTGAGAACCGGTTTTTTTGGGCTTTTGTTCTCTGGCAGCTTTCCCTGGTGTCCGTGTCTCTTCCGAGAGTCAGAGCAGAAGAGACTGTTTCCAACTCTCTTCCTGAGAGCAAGGAGATTGCAGTCTGTTCTGTATGTCACTGAGCTCTCCAGGCCACAGTATCTCTGTTTCTGTTGGTGCTGCCATAAACTGCAGTCCTGGGTTATGTTCCCCTCAGCAGCATTCCCAATCCTCGCCTTTAGGTTGGGTCACGTCTCTGCCCTTTGTGCTTGTAAAACCGCCAGCCCTGCCACTCCGGGTTTCTGTCTGGGGGCTGCCCTAAAGTCCTTTTCCCGTTGCTACTGGTCTGCGAGTCTGTGTCCCGTCCCCAGTGCATGAGGTTTTCACTCACTGGCAGTGTAGGATCCCCACTGCCAGACTCCCTCCCCCTTCCGTTTATCCTCCAATATCTGCCCACAGAATCACCGCTCCCCGCTTCTTACCTCGAAACCAACCTCCTGTAATACTGTTTGTAGAGAGCCACATCTGTCTTCTTACATCTTAGGCTGATTTCCTGGGTGTTCAGAGTGGTCTCGTAGATACCCACCTCAATTCCGGGGACTGGTTGGAATAGGGTCCCCTACTCCTCCGTCATCTTCCCCCCCGCATTATGTGTCTTGGGTGTGGACCTCCTTGGGATGAATTTTGGGGGGATATCTGTGCCTTCTAGATCTGGATATATGTTTCCCAGATTAGGGAATTTTTCAGCTGTTATTTCTTCAAAACACTTTTCTGTCCCCCTTTTCTTCTCAGGTCCATACAATGTGAATATAATGAATTTGATGGAGTCACTGAGTTTCCTAAGTCTATCCTCATTTTGCATATTTCTTTTCTCAATGGCTTAGTTTGATTACTTTTCATTACTCTGTCTTCCAGGTCATTAATTTGTTTCTCTGCTTCCTCTAGCCTGCTATTAATTCCATCAAGTTTATTTTTCATTTCATGCATTGTGTTCTTCATCTCTGATTGGTTCATGTTTGTCTATTTGTTAAGCTTTTCACTGATATCCTCCACTCTTTTCTCAAATCTAGTGCATATTTTTATGATAATTACTTTAAATTCTATATCTAGCATTCTACTTGTATCTGTTTCACTTAGTTCTCTTGATGTGGTTTGGTCCTGTTCTTTCATTTGGGACATATTTCTCTTGAGTCTTCATTTTGTCTAATTCTCTGTTTCTGTGTGTTAGGAAAGTCAGCTATGTCTCCTGCTCTTGAAAGTAGTGGGCGGGCTGCCCACTTTTATCAAGGTGGTACTGGTGGGTTCTGAGACTGGGGCTGAATGGGATTGGTTCAAAAAGCATGCATGGTTAGGGGGCATAGTTTTAGCAATGTGTGCACATAGTCCCCAGGTGGTGATCAGCCACTACTGCCAGGACTAAGGCCCTGCAAAATGTGCGGGTCAGGGGATGCATTATTGGTGAGGTTTATGCTAGTCTTCTGGGGGAGGGAACCCGCAGTTCTGGGACTGAGGCAAGCATGACTGCCAAATCACAGGGCGGAGGGCTTGGTGTAAGAAAGTAGTGAGTGTCAGCATTGCACTGGTTCCTTCAGGTGGCCTTGCATTTATGCTAAGAGGCAGGGGAGGGAAATGTCACCTGCCAGCTCCTTTATTCCTGGAAGGGCCTCCCTGGGATCCTTGCGTATATGGGATGTGTTCTGAGATGAGTAAAGAACTCTCCTTCCTGTATGCACCAGACGTTTTCCACACTGATGCTGCTACACTCGATCTCAGCAGGCTGCTTCTAATGCTGTCTCTTTAAGGGTAGGACTCAGCTTCCTAATGCTCTCAGGGGTCTCCAAGAGCCAAGACTGATTTTTAACATTCCGAGCTTTAAGTCCCTCTGGTTTTAAGAACTCACAAAATTTGACCCCTCTTGCTTTCAAAACCAAATGTTTTCGGGGTTTGTTTTCCCCATGCAAGCTCCCCACTGTGATAGTCTTTTTTTTTTTCTTGCCCTTCTCTATCCCCTAGGCTCCCTCTTGACTGGATGCCCAGGGCCCTTTTAGCTCCCCACCATGTCTCTGCCCATCCTACCCTTTTTGTGGTGGTCTCTTCTCTACCTTACTCATGGAATTTGTTCTGCCAGTGTTTGCATCATTTTTGGGGTTATTTTACACTTACATCAGTGTTATTTAGTTGTATCTGTGGGACCAAGCAAACTTAGGGTCCTTCTACTTGGCCATCTTCCCAGCCTCCCAATTGAGATCTTTATTTACGTTTTTAATTTCCAGTTCCAGAAGTTCTCTGTTTTCATTAGTTTTGGTAATTTTTGTAGTCTCTTCCTCTTAACCCATAGGTCCTTCGTTTATTTCTTTAAAAACAAAAATAAATTTATTTGATATTATATATTCTAACATACACATTCTTTGTGGATCAGAGTCTGTTTGTTGTTTCTGCTATGTCTTGTCCAGATACATTCCTTGTGTTTTCTAACTTTCTTTTCCTTATTTGTGTTCTCTATTTTTTTTTTAATTATGGGCTCAAATTTCTTGGAACTTTATCTGTTGTAATTCTTTGACATCTTGGTAGCTTCCTCCAGAGGGGAGATATTTATTTTGTTTCTGCCAAGTATATGTGGGGGCTACTAGCTTGGGAGTACTTTAAATGTATTCTTGTTTGAGATTTCTCAGATTATCCAGTTAGTTTTATTCTGCAGGTTATATGAGCTCTCACTTGTGTTTGCCAAATCTTAGGAAATATTTCTTTCCTCTCTACTTGATGCCCAATCTTTGAGACAGTCAATTTTCCTTACAGTTCTTTGGAGTGAACTGTTTATTTCTAGTTCACTCTTAAGTTGAGGATGTAAAACTTTGAGATACCAACTAATAGGGTCCCCACTAAGGTTGCCCACCTTAAGCTTTTTCTACGTTTTGTTTCCTGATTCCAGACTCTTGAACCATCCTATTTTAAAGCAAATGATTCCAAGGTAAAAGCTGACTTTATTGTTTATCTCTGCATTTCTGTTGATTTTTAATCTAGGCTTCTGAACAGTCTTTATAAACAGCTTACTGGATCATTTCTCCCATTTAAGCTGTTTTTTAAAAATATTTTATCAGCATTTTTAGTTGCTTTTAGCAGGAAGGTTGATGACTTCTGTTTTACTGAAAAAGGAATTCCAGCTGTTTCATATTTTTAACATGAACTTTTTTTGCCTCTAGCTCCCCATATATACTGCACCACCTCTGCAGTCTAAATATGTTGAAGAACAGCCTGGTCGTTTACAAATGGGCTTTGCATCCATCCGCACTACAACTGGTCATTATATTGGCTGGTGCAAGGTAAGTAAGTTCTAATACTGGTTTAATGTTGGAGGTTTCTGATTTGTTCAGACAGGTGATTCTTCTGTTGCATTTGGTAATGACAGAGGTTACTCAGTGACATTCATCAGGTGAATGGGTTGATCTAGAGGCCTTAAGACAGTTTCATTCTCATCTTTAGTACCTTGTCACAGATAGCTAGAACGCTAGGCTTAGCTAGGAATGTTGACTAAAGCACCTACATGTGACCTACCAGGCATGGTGATCTCAGCATAGTCAGATAACTTACACAGGCAGTTCGAGGCTCTTACAAGAGGCCCTTGGCAGAATTTACTAAGCTGCTTATTTATCATCAGATGTCCAAGAAAGTTACTTCTACAGCATTCTATTGTTAAGTCACAAAGGCCAACCCAGTTTTAAAGGGAGTGAAATTAGATGCCACCTCTCAATATGAGTAGCAGCAAAGAATTGTGGCCATATTTAATAATATTTAACCTACTGTACCACTACTACATAGATTAAGATAGTTCAGCAAGCATTTATGTTATTTTTCATGTATAGTTGTTTGGCTACTTACAAGAAGTTCTGAAATTATTTCTCAATTGTTCCTTACTTGGCTAAGCAAAATGTTAACTAGTTGGGTTTAGCTCATAAGACCATTCTGAATATAGTCAGCTCTTGGGAAAAATAAAATTCATCTGACTTTAATACTTAGCTTTAAGTCAGCATTATCTAGCAGCAGAGTGATGGAGTAAGCTGATAAAATATTGATATTTCATTATCCTCACATCAACATAGGTGTGTTAGCATCAACATCTCTAATGTCAGTTTCATCATTCTGACCTAATAACCACACAACTTTTTCTCAGATATAACCTATCCAATTGTAAACCCTTGTTCTTTTTTGTTTCTAATCCATTCTTTTTTCAAAAAAGATTCTAATGATTTTATAAAACACTAAATGTAAATTCTGGTCATTCCAGATGATATTTAAAACATCTGATGAATACATGGTGTAATTTTTAAAAATTTGTGTCTGTCAAACAACTCTAATAGTATTAGTTGTATTATACACTCTTATTAGTTTGATCTCAGAGGAAAATATATTAACTAATTAGGGTTTGAATCATGCCTCTGTTGCTATATACCAACAGCCGGGTGATTCATACTTAAGCCTCCTGAGACCTAATTTTCCATAGTGTTCTCAAATTTGTTTTCGTGAGGTAAATTGTTCCTGAAAGATCCTTAAATTGCTATTGTTACTATCACCCAATTCAAGACTAAAAGAAAGGTGAATAGGTTGAAGAAGGACACTTTGAATGCATTTCATCTCCAATGTAAATAACTTTTTCTGATTTTCCCCTAAAAACATAATCTATTCTTTAAAAATTACTTCTGAGTCAAATTGCATTCTGCATTAAACTTAGAATCTTGCAGGGCAAATTCAGTTTCTCCTTCTCTCCTTAGTGTTTTCAAATTTAGGTAGCAGTGAGCCACAGTGGTAAAAGTGAATTCCTAAACAAGCTAAGGAAAACTTCCCAAAAGAAGTGACTAGTTTTCTTCCTCAACAGCTACATGATTTTCAATCAACCAATCAATAGGTATTATAACTTCAAAGGTGAGGTTTTCTCAAGAGAGTCTTTAAAGAGAAGTAACTCAGTGACAGTTAAGTTCTGTGCCAGTTTGTACAGCTTGAAACCACGATGAAGGGATGAACCTCTACATCTCTGATCATCATGAAAATATCTGAAACAAGGTTACTAATACCGAGATATCACAATAGTAATGACTTATTTCTTTACTGTGTAATATAACTACTTCTATGTTCTTTGCTTTAAAAATCGTTTTTGTTTTTATACCATGATTTCATAGCAGCTAGTTCAGAGATAGAGACCATATATTTCAGTTATGTTTTCTGGTTTCTTCAATAGAGTACAGCATGACTATGGGTAAATCATTCTCTGCCTTCATTTTTCTTCTGATGTAATTAAGATGGTACCTATCACTCAGTAAATGAATGTAACCATATTTCTTGCATTAAAATAAATTAGTTAGAAATAGGTAAAAGAGCAAATTTGATTTAAAACTTTAATCACTTCAATGGGTTAATATAATCTTGATTTGTAGAGAATTTATATTCCTATGTAAAAATAATATAAACACTAGTGTGTGTAGGATGATTTCTATCCTGAGATAAATGTCTTATTTAGGGTTTTTTGCCATTCTAATGCACACTAAGAAAAAGGAGAGGATGAAGTACTTTCTTTAGGTTTGTTGTTACTACTTTCTTCACAAATCATTACGGTGTTGCTACCACATATTTATTAATCAGATGTTGCATCTAAGCTGAAATAATACCTCTATCCATGATTTATTTAAATTCCATTCATTTTTCTAAGCCTTTATAAAATAAGATGATAAATCTTTGTATTTCTGCAATAAATTATCTGTGAGATGCTCTGACTACTTATAGGCATTACTTGTTTATATGAGGAAGATAGTAAACAAGTATTATCCATGTTAAACAGAATGAAAAAGTTCTCATGTGAATAAATAGGAAAGTTAGATTTAGATTTGAGTGCAATGCTGTCAATATTTTAATATTGATTAATGTGGAATATTTTATTTAATTATCAAAATCTTCAAAAATGCAGATGTCCTTTTTTTTTTCTTTTTGCTTAGGGTGTTTGTGTGTTTGTGAAAAATGGAATAATGGATACAGTACAATTTGGAAAAGGTGGGTGAGTAAACCATCCATAATTAGAAATGTTCTATTGTCTTTTTAACTTGCAAGGTTTAAATATGAGAAAAAATAAAGGTGGTAAGTTATTCATTATCATGTTTTACCAACTGAGAAGATACTCTGTATAGCACTTTATGATAACAATACCAAAGTAATAGTACCTATCATTTATTAAGCATTTACTGTATGCTAAGGCACTATGGTAAGCATTTTACACAATTTATCTAATTTAGTTTCTATACCAATTCTATGAGTGTTGGTATTATAATTATTCCCCTTTTCTTCAAGATTTTATTTATTTATTTGAGAGAGAGAGAGAGTGCGAGTGTGAGTGTGAGCAGAAGCAGGGGAGAGGCAGAGGGAGAGGGACAGCAGACTTCATGCTGAGCACAGAGCCCGACACGGGGCTTGATCTCACGACCCTGAGATCATGACCCAAGCGGAAACCAAGAGTCAGACACCCAACTGACTGAGCCAACCAGGTACCCCTATAATTATTCCCTTTTTACAGATAAGGAAACTGAGGTTTAGAAAGGTAAAGTAGGTTGCCAAGGTCACAAAACTAGTAAGTGGCAGTGCCTGGACTCAAACTGCGGTCTGTTTAGCTGCAAAGCCCATATTATATACTCAAAGCATAAATTAGAAACATGTCTACATTGTTATCAATTAGTTTAAATAGGTGCTATTTGCTGTTAAAATCTGTAGAATTTTGCTATCTATTGCTAGGAAACACTAATACCAATCAGTTACTCTAGAATATTTGAGCTAATGTTGGAAAGCAGTTGTATTTGATTCTTTATTTTGATAATGGTATTTGACAGTAGAAATATCTTCCTAATATTCTTGGGTTATGCCAGTTGTTAAAATAAATGTGTATGGGAGACAGAAAGATCAGCTAAAATTTTATTTTTTTTATTTTTATTTTTAAAGTTTTATTTATTTGAGAGAGAGAGAGAAATGAGAGAGAGAGAGCATGAGAGGGGGAGGGTCAGAGGGAGAAGCAGACTCCCCGCTGAGCAGAGAGCCCGATGTGGGACTTGATCCCGGGACTCCAGGATCATGACCTGAGCTGAAGGCAGACGCTTAACCGACTGAGCCACCCAGGCGCCCCTCAGCTAAAATTTTAAATGTCTCCATGATGTTGATGACCTGTAAATGTATTATCATTACTTAGGTTTGTAGGAATTAATTCCAAATTGTATTCCTCATCAATCTTGAGGAATATGATTAAATAAGTGATTGCCATTAAATAATTAACGGTGATAGAAGAGTCTTTTTTGGGGGGTTGTCTGGAAACAGAAATAATTTAAATATATAAAAAGCCAAGAAATCTAGACTTGTGCCCGCTCGTCATCTTCTTTTGGTCTAGGCTCACTTCTCCTCCTGATCATTGGTTTTAACCAAGAGTAATGGCTGCTCTGGGTATTGGGGAGTGATGGCAAGCAGGGCCTACAAGCTACATGTATCCCTTGTCAATTATTCAAAGTTCCTTAATAAAGTATTCCTATTCCTACTGGATCCTATCAAAGTTTGAACAGGTAAGTCCAGAAGCATTTCTATTAGAGAGATAAATACATACACAGTCAAGCATTTATTTTATAGTAATCCAAGCTAAGGTGTGAACTCTAGCATCATATTTCATTGAAGAGTAATTGCCTGTATTAAGAAAACAATTATTAAATCAGCTATGGAAGGAAGATTTTAATTTTGTAGCAAGTAACTATTTTAACTAGCTTTTTCATTCGCTGCTCAAATCATTATTTTTGTAGCTTTTTTTGAGGAGTGTTTAAACCATCTTCTATCTTAGCAAATCTCTTTAGCATTTCTGCATCATATATAGAATGCCTAATTTTAGTAAGTCATTTATATTAATTTTTAACTTATTTCTTAAAAGATGCATATATCTATCTGAAGAATCCACCTCGAGATTTTCTTCCAAAACTTGGAGTGATTACAGTTTCAGGATTGGCAGGCTTGGTTTCAGCAAGAAAAGGTAGGGTTTAAAAAAATACATTTTTTTTCTTTCAATGCCATTGTATTCTGAATTTTACTATCATGGGAAAACCTCATATCCTTTATTGAATATTGTTAGGATAGGGTACTATGAAGATTTTTAGATTCTGTATTACAGCATGTTTACTTTTATAAACACTGTGCTTTAAAAAATAGAGTGATTTCGAGATGTTTAACATCATTAGTTATTAGGTAAATGCAAATGAAAATCACAGTGACATATTAGTACACACGTATTAGAATATCTAAAATTAAAAAGACTGACCATACCAAGTATAGTCAAGAATGTAGAGCAATTGAAACTCTCATACACTGCTGGTGGGAGTACAAAATGGTACAGCCATTCTAGAAAACAATTTGACAGTTTCTCTTATAAAGTTAAAAATGCTCTTATCATGAGACCAAGTAATCGCACTCCTGGATATTTACCCTGGAAAAATGAAAAATCTGTACATAAATGTTTATAGTAACTCTGTAATTACCAAAAGCTGGAAACAACCTAAATGTCTTTCAGGAGTAAATTAAACTGTGGCACATCCAAACAAAGGAATTATACTCACGAATAAAAGGAATAAACCATTGACACATGCAACAATCTTGATAAATCTGACATAAAGAAGCCAGTCTAAAAGAGTTATATATTCTGTGATTCTAGTCATATAACTTTCTCAAAAAGACAAAACTATAGTAACAAAAAAAAAAAAACCATGTCAGTAGTTACCAGGAGTTAAGAGTGGGAAGGTGTGACTATAAGGAGGTAACATAAGTTTTTTTTTTTTTTTTTTTAACAGTGATAGAACTCTTCCATATCCTGATTGTACTGGTGGTTACAGGATTCTATACGTGTATTATAATTGGTAGAACTATAGATCAATTTTCTGTATGATATTTAAAATAAAATTTAAAAATATACAGCTATTATTAAAATTATAATTTATCATTTCGTCATCTTTTAGATAACTTTATTTTTTAAAAGATTTTTTAAATTTAAATTCCAGGTAGTTAACATATAGTATAATATTAGTTTCAGGTGTACAATTTAGTGATTCAACAGTTTCATACAACACCCAGTGCTCAGTACAACAAATGCAGTTCTTAATCCCCATCATCTATTTAATCCATCTCCCCACTCGCCTCCCCTCTGGTAACCATCAGTTTGTTCTCTATAGTTAAGAGGCTGTTTCTTGATTTGACACTGTCTCTTTTTTCCCCTTTGCTCATTTGTTTTGATTCTTAAATTCCACATATGAGTAAAATCACATGGTGTTTGTCTATCTCTAACTTACTTCACTGAGCATAATACTCTCTAGTTCCATCCATGTTCTTGCAAATGGCAAGATTTCATTTTTTTTAAGGTTGAGTCATACTCTGTTTTATATATATATATATATATATATATATCTCACATCTTTATGTATTATCAGTTGATGGATACTTGAACTGTTTCCATAATTTGGCTACTGTAGATAATGCTGCTATAACATTGGGATGCATGTATCCCTGTGAATTACTATTTTTGTATTTCTTGGGTAAATTCCTAGAAGTAGAATTGTTGGATCGTAGGGTAATTCTATTTTTAACTATTTGAGGAAATTCTGTACTGCTTTCCAAAAGGCTGCACCTATTTCCATTACCACCAACAGTGCAAGAGGGTTCCTCTTTCTCCACATCCTCACTAACACCTGTTGTTTCTTATTTATTAATTTTAGCCATTCTGAAAGGTGTGGTAGTTTTGATTTGTATTCCCCTAATGATGAGTGCTGTTGAGCATCTGTTGAAGTGTCTGTTGGCCATCTGTATATCTTCATGGAAAAATATCTATTCATGTCTTCTGCCCACTTTTTAATTGGATTATTTGTTTACTGAGTGTTGAGTTTTATAAGTTCTTTATATATTTTGGATAATAACCCTTTATCAGATATGTCATTTGCAGATATCTTCTCCCATCCCATAGGTTGCCTTTCAGTTTTGTTGATTGTTTCCCTCACTGTGCAGAAGCTTTTTATTTTGATGAAGTCCTAATAGTTTATTTTTGCCATTGTTTCCCTTGCCTGGGGAGACATATCTAGAAAGAAGTTTCTATGGCCAGTGTCAGAGAAGTTACTGCCTGTATTCTCTTCTAGGATTTTCATGGTTTCCTGTCTCACAATTAGGTCTTTAATCCATTTACAATTTATATTTGTGTATGGTGTAAGAAAGTGGTCCAGTTTCATTCTCTTGCATGTTGCTGTCCAGTTTTCCCAACACCATTTGTTGAAAACACTGTCTTTTTTTCTACTGGATATTCGTTCCTTCTTTATTGAATATTAATTGACCAAATAGTTGTAGGTTCATTTCTGTTCACTTCCATTGATCTGTGTATCTGATTTTGTGTCAGTACTGTGTTGATCACTGCAGCTTTATAACTTGAAGTCCGGAACTGTGAGGCCTCCAGCTTTGCTTTGCTTTTTTTGACTGCTTTGGATATTTAGGGTCTTTTGTGGTTCCGTGCAAATTTTAAGATGTTTTGTTCTAGCTCTGTGAAAAATGCTGTTGGCGTTTTGATAGGAATTGCATTAAATATGTAGATTGCTTTGGATAGTATGGACATTTTAACAATATTTGTTCTTTCAGTCCATGAGCATGGAATGTCTTTCTATTTCCTTCTTTCATCTTTAATTTCTCTCTTCAGTGTTTTATAGTTTTCAGAGTAAAGGTTTTTCACCTCTTTAATTAGATTTATTCTTAGGTATCTTATTTTTTTTAATTTTTTTAATTTAAATTCAATTAAGTAACATATAGTGTATTGTTAATTTCAGAGGTAGAGTTCAGTGATTCATCAGTCTTACATAATGCCCAGTGCTCATTCTATCACATGCCCTCCTTAATGTCCATCACCCAGTTACCCCAACCCCCACCCTCCTCCAGCAACCTTCAGTTTATTTCCTATGATTAAGAGTCTCTTATGGTTTGTCTCCCTCTCTGATTTCGTCTTGTTTTATTTTTCCCTTCCTTCCCCTATGGTCCTCTGTTTTGTTTCTTAAATTCCACATACCAGTGAGATCATATGATAATTGTCTTTCTCTGATTGACTTATTTAGTTTAGCATAATACCCTCTAGTTCCATCCACGTCATTGCAAATGGCAAGATTTCGTTTCTTTTTTGATGACTGAGTAGTACTCCATTGTATATATATATACCACCTCTTCTTTATCCATTCAGCTGTAGATGGACATCTGGGCTCTTTCCATAGTTTGGCTGTTGTGGACATTGCTGCTATGAACATTGGGGTGTAGGTGCCCCTTCAGATCACTACATTTGTATCTTTGTGGTAGATAACTAGTAGTGCAATTGCTAGGTCATAGGGTAGCTCTATTTTCAACTTTTTGAGGAACCTCCATAGTGTTTTCCAGAGTGGCTGCACCAGCTTGCATTCCCACCAACAGTGTAAGAGGGTTCCCCTTTCTCCACACCCTCACCATATCTGTTGTTTCCTGAGTTGTTCATTTAGCCATTCCAACTGGTGTGCAGTGGTATCTCATTGTGGTTTTGATTTGTATTTCCCCAATGCCGAGTCATATTGAGCATTTTTTCATGATGACAGGATACACTATGTGGAAAACCCAAAAGACCCTAACCCAAAATTGCTAGAACTCATACAGGAATTCAGCAGAGTGGCAGAATATAAAATCAACGCACAGAAATCAGTTGCATTTCTATACACTAACAATGAGACAGAAGAAAGAGAAATTAAGGAGTCGATCCCATTTATAATTGCACCAAAAACTATATGATACCTAGGAATAAACCTAACTAAAGAGGCAAAGGATCTGTACTCAAAAACCTATAGAACACTCATGAAAGAAATTGAGGAAGACACAAAGAAACAGAAAAATGTTCCATTCTCATGGATTGGAAGAGCAAATACTGTTAAAAATACTGTTAAAATGTCTATGTTACCTCAAGCAGTCAATACATTCAATGCAATCCCTATCAAAATACTATCAACTTTTTTTCACAGAGCTGGAACAAATAATCCTAAAATTTGTATGGAACCAGAAATGACCCCAAATAGCCACAGGAATGTTGAAAAAGAAAACTAAAGCTGGTGGCGTCAGATTTCCAGACTTCAAGCTCTATTACAAAGCTGTAATCATCAAGACAATATGTAATCATCAAGACAGTATGATACTGGCACAAAAACAGACACATAGATCAATGGGACAGAATAGAGAACCCAGAAATGGACCCTCAACTCTATGACGAACTAATCTTTGACAAAACAGGAAAGAATATCCAGTGGAAAAAGAACAGTCTCTTCAATAAATGTGTTGGGAAAATTGGACAGCCACATTTAGAAGAATGAAACTGGACCATTTTCTTACACCATACACAAAAATGAACTCAAAATGGATGAAAGACTTAAATGTGAGACGGGAATCCATCAAAATCCTTGAGGAGAACACCAGCAACAACCTCTTTGACCTTGGCTGCAAGAACTTCTTGCTGGACACATCTCCAAAGGCAAGGGAAACAAAGGCAAAAATGAACTGTTGTTACTTCATTAAGATAAAAAGCTTTTGCACAGCAAAGGAAACAGTCGACAAAACCAAAAGACAACTCACAGAATGGGAGAAGATATTTGCAAATGTCTTATCAGTTAAAGGGCTAGTATCCATAATCTATAAAGAGTTTATCAAACTCAACACCGAAAGAATAATTCAAGCAAAAATGGGCAGAAGACATGAACAGGCATTTCTCCAAACAGGACATACAAATGGCCATCAGATACATGAAAAAATATTCCTAGTTATCTTACTGTCTTTGGAGCAGTTGTAAATAGGATTTATTCCTTAATTTCTCTTTCTGCTGTGTTGTTATTGGTGCAGATGCACAGATTTTTGTATATTGATTTTGTACCTGCGACTTTACTAAAAAAACAGTTATAACAGTTTTTTGGTGGAGGCTTTCAGGTTTTCTATATATATATTACCATGTCATCTGCAAATAGTGTAAGTTTTACTTCTTGCCGATTTGGATGCCTTCTATTTCTTTTTGCTGTCTGATTGGTGTGGCTAAGACTTCCTGTACTATGTTTAAAAACAGTGGTGAGAGTTGACGTCACTGTCTTATTCCTGACCATAGAGGCAAAGCTCAAAGTTATTGCCATTTAGGATGCTATTAGCTATGGTTTTTTTTATATGTGGCCATTATTATGTTGAGGTATATTCCCTCAAACCCTACTTTGTTGAGGGTTTTTGTCATGAATGGAGGTGCTATTTTGTCAAATGTTTTTTCTGCATGTTTTGAAAGGTTCTTATCCTTTCTTTTATTAACATTTATTGATGCGGTGTATCCTGTTGTTTGATTTGTAAATATCGATCCACCCTTCCAACCCAGAAATAAATCCCACTTCATTGCAGTGACTGATTTCTTTAATATATTTTTGGATTTGGTTTGCTAACATTTTATTGAGAATTTTTGCATCCATGTTCATGAGGGATATTGGCCTGTAATTCTCTTTTTACTGGGGTCTTTATCTGGTTTTGATATCAAGGTAATGCTGGCCTCATAGAATGAATTTTTAGGTTTTCCTTCCTTTTCTATTTTTTGGAGTAGTTTGAGAATAGGTATTAACTCTTCTTTAAGTGTTTGGTAGAATTTGCCCATGAAGTCATCTGGCCCTCAACCTGTTTGCTGGGAGTTTTTTGATTACTGATTCAATTTCTTTACAGGTTATTGGTCTGTTCAAGTTTTCTGTTTCTTCCTGTTTCCGTTTTGGTAGTTTATATGTTTCTACACGTTTATCCATTTCTTCCATGTAGTCCAATTTGTTGGCATAAAGATTTTCATAATATTTTCTTACAGTGTTTTGTATGTCTGTGGCGTTGGTTGTTATTTCTCCTTTCTCATTTATGATTTTATTCATTTGGGTTCTTCCCTTTTTCTTTTTCATAAGTCTGGTTAGAGGTTTATCAGTTTTACTAATTTTTTCAAAGAACCAGTTCCTGGTTTCCTTGATCTGTTCTATTGTTTTTTTTTTTTTTTATTTTAAGTATCATTTATTTTTTCTCTAATCTTTATTATTTCCTTGCTTCTGCTCATTTTAGGTGTTGTTCTTTTTGTAGCTCCTCCTTTGTGTAAGGTTAGGTTTTTTATCTGAGATTTTTCTTGCTTCTTTAGGTAGGCCTGTATTCCTATGTCCTTCCCTCTTAGGACTGCTTTTGCTGTATACCAAGGTTTTGGACCATTGGTTTTCATTTTCATTGTTTCTGTTATATTTTTAAATTTCTTTTTTAATTTCCCCATTGGCTCATTCATTGTTTTGCAGCATATTGTTTAACTTCTACGTATTTGTGGTCATTCCAAATTTTTTCTTTTGGTTGCCTTCTACTTTCACAGTGGTCAGAAAAGGTGCATGGGATGAGTTCAATCTTTCGATATTTTTGAGGCCCGTTTTGTAACACAGTATGTGATCTATTGTGGAAAATGTTCCATGTGCACTTGAAAAGAATGTATATTATGCTGTTTTAGGATGGAATGATCTGAATATATCTGTTAAGTCCACCTGGTCCAGTGTGTCATTCAAAGCCATTGTATCCTTGTTGTTTATATGTTTAGATGGGCTCTGTCCATTGATGTAAATGGGGTGTTAAAATCCCGTAATATTATTGTGTTATTGTCAATTAGTTCTTTTATGTTTGTTACTGTTTTATATATTTGAGTGCTCCCATGTTGGGTGCATAATTATTTAAGATTGTTTCATCTTCTTTTTAGATTGTCCCCTTTATTATTATATAGTGACCTTCTTACAGTCTTTGTTTTGAAGTCTAATATTGCTACTCTGGTTTTCTTTTGGTATCCATTTGCATGATAAATGTTTCTCCATCTGCTCATTTTCAATCTGCAGTTGTCTTTAGGTTTAAAATGAGTCATTGTAGGCAGCATATAGATGGGTCTTCTTTTTAAATCCATTCTGACACCCTATGTGTTTGGATTATAGCATTTATTCCATTTACATTCAAAGCAATTACTGATAGATACGTCTTTATTGCCATTTTATTACTTGTTTTGTCTTTGTTTACGGAGATTTTTTCTGATCCTTTCTTGTTTTTGTCACGTTTGGTCTCCTTTCCACTCAGAGTCCCCTTTAATATTTCTTGCAGAGCTGGTTTAATGGTCAGGAACTCTTTTAGTTTTTGTCTTGGAAAGTCTATCTCTTCTTCTATTCTGATAGCCTTGCTGGATAGAGTATTCTTGGTTTCACGTTTTTCCCATTTAGCACTTTGAATATGTTATGCCACTCTCTTCTGGCTTGCAAAGTCTCCATTGAGAAATCTTGAACCAGCCTTATGGGTTTTCCCTTGTAAGTTAAGGACTTCTTTTCTCTTGCTACTTTCAAGATTATCTTCTTTATCACTATATTTTGCAGTTTTAATTACAATATGTCTTGGTGTAGGCCTGCTTCTATTGATTTTGATGGGAATTCTCTGTGCCTCCTGGTTCTGGTTGTCTGTTTCCTTTCCCAGATTTGGGATGTTTTCGGCTATTATTTCTTCAAATAAACTTTCTGCCCCCTTTTCTCTCCATTTTCTGGGACTTATAATACGAATGTTATTACATTTGATGGAGTCACTGAGTACCCCTACTCTATTCTTTCTCTTTTGTTCAGCTTCATTAATTTTCATTACTTTGTCTTTGAGGTCACTAATTCATTCCTCTACTTCTTCCAGCCTGTTCATTGCATCAAGCTTGTTTCCATCTCATCTATTGCACTTTTCATCTCTGATCAATTCTTTGTTAACTCTTTTATCTCTGTGATAATTTCTTACCTGTATTTTCTATTATTTTCTCAAGCCCAGTGAATATCCTTATGATTGTTGCTATAAATTCTACATCAAGCCTGTTACTTATATCTGTTTTTGCTTAGATCTCTGCCATGGACTTATTTTGTTCTTGCATTTGGGATCATTTCTTCCATCTTTGCATTTTGTCTAAGTCTCTGCTTTTTTTCTCTATGTTCAAAAAGCTGACCATGGGGTACCTGGGTGGCTCAGTTGCTTAAGTGTCTGACTCTTGATTTCAGCTCAGGTCATGATCTCAGCTCCGTGCTCAGTGGGGAGAGTATTCTCTCTCTCCCTCTCCCTCTGCCCCTCCCCCCTCTCACATTTGTTCTCTCTCTCAAAAAAAAAAATTAAAAAAAAGAAAAAAAAAAGCCAGCCATTCTCCTACTCCTGAGAGTAATGGCCTTATAAGGAATAGGCCATGTAGTTCCCATGGCCTGGCCCTTTAGGGTGTATCTCCAGTATGTGCTGCATGTACTCTGCTCTTGTGTTTTGGCTGCTCTGTCCTTTAGGCCAGTCATGTGCAGTGGCTCTTTGGCTGCTCTTAGAGGTTTGGTCCCTGGCCTGAATATGGCAAGTTTAAATTAGGTGTGCTCTGGTATGCTTGTGAAATGAGACCTGTCACCACCTCCACCAGAACTGAGGCCCTGTAGAACTCATCGGTTGGTAGATGTGGTGTGGGTAGGGGGTTTCTGCCGGTCTTCTGGGGGAGGGTCCCACCATGGTGGGACTGAGGCAAGCATGTCTGGAAAGGACAGCTTCACCAGCGTGCAGGGGGTAGGGCTTGGTGTATATAAGTTAGGCAAGTAGTGTTGGTGCTGCACTACTTCCTGCCAGTAGCTGTGTATTTACGCTGAAAGGCAGAGGATGAAAATGGTGCTGGCCAGCTCCTTTGTTCCTGGAGTGGTATCTATCTGAATGTTGCCTCTCAGGGATGCACTCTGAGAAGTGCAAATAATCTCCCCACTCTGTGCCCCAGGCCCTCTTCAGATCACTGTTTCCACACTTTCTGCCCCCTGGGTTGTTTACCTGCCTTCTCTCCGGGAGCTGGACAGTATCCTCCAGACTATCCCAGCCAAGCCTGCTGATCTTTAAATCTCCAGGTGTTAAGCCCTACTGGTTGATAGAACTCACAAAATTCAGTCCCTCTCATTCTCCAAGCCATTGGCTTGGGGGAAGCCTTCTTGTCCATTTCCCTGTGTGTTCCTTTCTGTCTCACCCTTCTCTAGACACGGCTCCCTCTCCTCTGCAGCAGCTAGGATCTATTTCTCCCCTAAACCACATCCCCACACTTCCTACCTTCTTTGATATGGCCTTTTCTTTCCCTTTAATTGTGGAGGTTGCTCTGCCAGTCTTCAGGTCAATTTCTGGGGTATTTAGGATTATTTAATAGTTATCTATTTGTGTTCATGGGATAAGGCAAGCCTAGCGTCTTCCTACTCTACCACCATCTTCCTTTACTCCTTTTTAAAAAAGATTTTCAAGGGTGCCTGGGTGGCTCAGTTGGTTAAGCATCTGCCTTTGGCTTACATCATGATCCTGGGATCCTGGGATTGAGCCCTGTGTCAGGCTCCGTGCTCAGCGGGGAGTCTGCTGCTCTCTCTCCCGCTGCCCCTCCCCACTGCTCATGCTCTCTCTCTCTCAAATAAATAAATAAAATCTTTAAATAAAAGAAAAAAATATATAAACATTTTCAGAGTCTCTAGGTATCAAAAAAAAAAAAAGACCTTGGGAATTTTATGTTAATGTTAAACTGTATGCTAACCACTGAAACTTGTTTTCTCTGCTTTCTGATGACCATTCATATTCTGGGGCTATATTAAGGATTTGAGATAGAGATGCTGGTATCAGAAAAATATTTTATTCTCTCATCATCTCATCCTGACCAAGGTTGCTAGAACCGACATCAGCCACCTCAGAATGGAATTTGCGAAAGTAGACAACTCATTACTCTCATTCAGCACATGAGGCTTGATATGCTTGATTTCTTTTTTCTCTCTTTTTACCCTGTATCTCTACGAACTTTGTCATTCCTTCTCACTCTACCACTTTTGTAGAGGGTCCCCAAGACTACCCACGTGTTTGATGGTTAAGTAGGACGACTTAGAAGACTCAACCTATAGTCATAGGCCTTATTACTGTGAAAGATTGCAAAGTAAAATAAGAAAAGGGAAAAGGCAAATGGGGCAAAGTTTGTAAGAAACCAGGTACAAGCTTCTAAGGATCTTCTTCCAGTGGAGTCATATAAGATGTACTTAATTCCTCCACTAATGAATTATGATAATACATGTAAGATGCTGTCAGCCAAGGAAGCTCATTAGACACTGAGCAGTCAAGGTTATTACTAGCAGCTGATCACATAAACACACTCTCTCTAGCATGTCCAGAATTCCAGACTAGAAGGAAAGTAGTTGCTCAGCATAAACCATATTATTTCAACAGTTTAAGCACAATGCTTCACTCTTATCATTCAGAGAATGTTTTCTATCATTGTATGGAACTGTTTACCAGAGAAGTCCCCAGATGCCAACCAAGAGCAAACCTTGCAAGCAGGACTTTCTAATAATGGCAGTCTTGAGATACTATGTGAACTCTTTTCTGCACACTATTATATAACTGTCTTTCATAAATACATGGCGAATTTTGTATTTTCCCATCTTCTACCTCTGAGTATGGAAATTCTTCTCAGTAGGCATTACTGCCTCTCTTCCTCACTGAAGTCCTTACTAAACTGGTACAGTTCTCTGGTTAGTAGCCATTTTGGTTATCTTCCATTCATCTTCTATCCACAACTCAGTTGCCAATCATTGTTCTCAAACTAAATTACATGTGTTTCAAAGTCACAGCTCTTACTGGAATCAAATATCAGATACCTTATGGTTGGTTTGCCCAGCTTTAGTCCTTAAAGTAGTCTCACCTCAAGTATACCCAATCAGATACAAAACCTTTGTGAATTATAAGAACATTTCAACATTCTAACTCTAGCCCATATATCTCATCCCAATAGATCTAACACTCTCCCTATAGCTAATATTAATGGGTACTGATACCCATTTTTAATTCTAATACTGTGAGCAACTTTCACTTGGATACATATTATAATATAAATTACTTATTAGGAAAAAAATTGAAAACCAAGATCACTCTATGTAGCATATAAGACTCAAAGAAGAACATACTAATCAATTTTCAGTAAGAAACTCATAATCCACTTGCAAAAGAATATGTTTCTTAGGTCATTCACATTGTTTCTCAATGTCAGAGCTAGAATAATCTAACCCACTGTTTTTCAAATAGAGATCTCGACCTATTATTAGGTAATGAAATAAGCATAGTGAATGAATAAGCATGAATCTCAGGAGACATTTTATTAGAAAAATAAAATAGAGGAGAACAACAAATATCAGAGTGTTTTGTACTTAGTATGGGTAAATAGTGTGAAAGTTTTCTTTCCATGGAGTGTGTGTGTGTCTGTGTAAGATAGGTCATAGGTCATATTGTAGAATTTATTCTGAGTCATGGTCAAAAAATGTTTGAAAGCTGTTGATTTAGTCTAACCCCATTAGCTACATATAGAGGTCCAGAGAAGGGAAATCACTCAATGATTTCATAGTACATAACTTGTTAGTGGCTGTGTCTAGAGTCCTTTCCTACTTATGGGAGTAGGGTTATTGAATCCAAATGAAATTTATATTTTGTTAGACTGCCCTTCATAGCAAGTAAAGAGAAGATGAATGTAAGTCTTTTTTTTTTTTTTAATATTTAAAATGACACATCAAGGAAAAAAAAAATGCTACTTTCCAAGGTTAGAAGCAGCACAATTAGGGGAATTTGGCTGAGTCAAGGAAACTTGCATTAAGAGATGTTAGGTCAGTAAAATCAAGAATCAAACTATAGATACTAGAATAATAGTGAGCAGGACCTGAGTAAAGGAGCAACTTAAGACATGTTTTTTTTTTCTAACTTATGTTTTAACAGATATAGACCCTCTTTCACAGAACCACACAAACTAGTCTAAAACCAAAGGAAAGCTAAATTAGAGGTTGAAGCAGCCTACCTACCCACCTCTACCAAGCTCAGTCTCGTAGACTGTAGGCCTCCTTATGAATAGGTAAACCAGACACAGAAATAGCTCTTCTTTCTATCTTTTTATCTTTCATTAACATTGCCTGCAAACATCCCCAGTTATTTTTCACCTTAGTCTTTACTGATATGAACCAGTGGTCTGTTGGAACTAAGCTAGGCTATATGAAGTTACTAGTGACATTGTATTTGGAAGATTTTTTTTTAAGGATTTTGCTGTAAAAAAAAAAAGTTTGGGGGCGCCTGGTTAGCTCAGTCGGTTAAGTGTCTGACTCTTTATTTTGGGTCAGGTCATGATCTCAGGGTTGTAGGATTGAGCCCTGTATGGGCGGGGTGGGGAGAGGGAGGTGGAGTCTGCTTCTCTCCTTTTCCTTCTGTCCCTCCCCTTGCTTGTACTCTCTCTCTTTTTCTCTCTCTAAAATAAATAAATCTTTAAAAAGTTTGAAAATGTCTCTTAGTTTGGGCACTTTTGGAAATGAATACATTATCTCAGGTTACCTGCAGTTATTAAATTATTACTTCTGTATTTTAAATCAGTGACATGAAGGAGTTATATACCTTTTAAAGTCCTTAACTGATTAGTTAGTTGAATCTTTCATGTTCCTAAGGACTTAATCAAAACAGGATATGTAAAGAGAGTCCATATCACTTTAACATGGTGTCACAAGTATAGTAGTTGATCAATTCTTTATATTACCATGCCCTATTAGATACTTGAAAAAAAAAAATGTGCTTACAACTTTGAGTTTCTTAGGCCATGAAAAAAAATACCTAGTTTTAAAAAAGAAAATCATCAACTCCCTTTGTGTAGCTAATTATCAGTTTTAAATTGAGAATACTTTTCTAAAATTGGACATGACAACTAAGAGGTATTAGTTGAATTGTGATCCTTAAGGATTTTTTAGCTACCATTTTGATTAGTATTATTACCTAAAGAATAAATTGATGTAGGTTAATGACTTGAAAGGGAATAAAGAGGACATTAAAGTTATAAAAACATCGTCTCTGCTAGCATCTGTTTGGAGTTTAATAGTTTGTTTGAATTTCATAGGTTCTAGGTTTAAGAAAATTGCTTATCCACTGGGACTGGCCACTTTAGGAGCAACTGTTTGCTACCCAGTTCAGTCAGTAATAATTGCAAAGGTAAGTTCCTTTTAAGTGATAGCTACATTTCAGTATTTGTTTAATCTCTTAGTGTGACAATATTTAAATGTCCTAAGTATCTGCAACATTTAATTTCCAGAGAAATAAAGTTAGCATCAACTCTTACTTTGGCAAAATCACATTACATTTCAGCATGGTAAATTCCATTCTTAATTACATAATCATCACAGATAGGATAAATTTTTTGAAATATAATTCAAAAATATAAATGCTGCTTTGAGGATTGGGTTCAGAGACACAGAATTAGAATTTATGGGGAGAAATACCACTCCATTGCTGAGCTATGTGAAATTCAATTTTTAATTAACAGAAAATTATACCTGCTGGATGCTGTCAGTTCATCAGATTAGTATAAGAATCAGCAAATTGGTAGATAACAGAGGCTTCTGAAGGTAAAAAAAAATCATATATACAAATTCAATTTTGATACCACCTAGAACTAAGTAACATTTTCCATGAGTCCATATTATAGCTGTTTTGTCATTTTCTTATGAGCTTACCTACAAATCCAAACATTCTCTTAATGATTTGAAAAGTTTGTGCCAGTATTTTACTTTTAATACATATTCAGATTGAGAAGGAAAGCTTTGGGTAATGCAGTATTTTCTTCCTTTCCTTCTTTTCTTAATTATCAACACTTAACATTTCCCCCTCACACTTGAAGCACTGTGTAGTGTTACCAGAAGAATTTTCTGTACTTGTATTCTCATTACTACATCTCCCTAATTATTGATGTAGATAAAACTGCCTACTCAGTATTTTAAGAATGACAAGGATATAGTGCCCTATGTAGTTTGTAATTTGATGAAGCTATAAAAGTTTATAGCAAAGAGAGCATTATTCATTAAATCTAGTTGAGACACTTGGTCCAAAATGATCAACTTATTTTTTATAAATCTTTCCTAAGAATTTATATAGGAATTAGCCACTTCAATTCATATCATATTCATGCTGAAAGAAACTTCTGAGTTTATTACATTCAACTTCCTCATTTTCTCATTTACTGATAAGAAAACTGTGGCCCAGAGAAGTTTCACAGTGACTGATTTTGTCCAGGGTTGTCTTCTGTTTCCCTGTCCATTTCTCTTCTCAATATCTAATGCTGCCACTGAATCTTTTTGTTTGTTTAGAGTTAAATAAAATTTGTAACTATTCATCCTTAAATAATTTAAGCATTATAGAAAAGTATAGGAAAAAAAAACAGTTAACCATCTGGAATTCTTTCATCCAGAAAAATATCAGTGTTAACATTTGGTAGAATGTTGTCTAGACATTTCTTTATGCATATATAGAGGTAGAAAGATAGATGGGTGAATAGGCAGATACAGTTTCATAATAACAGGATAATATTATAGTATACATCTTATTTTTAATTTTAAGAATAAAGTATTAAACTTAATTTTACTCTAACAGAAGGAAAATAAAAACAGAAGAATTCCTGAACTTCAAATAAAAATTTCTATGATAAAAGAGTTATAAATGTGCTTTCCTGAAAGTTTTTCTATGGTTAAATGCTGTTACTGAAATTCCTAGAGTTGAGACCCTTGCTTTTCCTTTGACTGGCATATAACAATGCCATGTGTAATATCTGCTGGATTCTAACATATATATATATATATATATAACATAGATTCTTAACCTGAGATCCATGATAGACTTAGGAGTGACTCCACCACCCGAAACTATGAAAAATTTTATATATACAATAGATACCTTCTAATTTGGTATTGTTGGGACCAGTAGTTAATAATTAATTAAAAATGTTAAAGTGGAAAGTTTTTAAAAGTCACAAATATGGACCTTAAATATTTTATTTCAAATTATAAATGTGTGTCCATTTTTCTCTCTTTTGAAGTAGGTATTTTCTATGAGTATGGGTCTCCTAGTTGAAGATCATAGCATCTTTCTTACAGTTAGCCATATCTGTAGTATGTCTTCTACTGTTTTCAGTTTAGATTCCCTTTAAATAGAATGAACACTTAAAAACATTTTTAAAATAATATGAGTGCAGAATCCTCTTAAATTGTTATTATTTCTCCCAGCCTTTAACAGTTGACTTGCCCACCTCTAATTTAACAGTAGTTTGGTAAATCATTTTTTAGTCTTTACAAAGCATTTAACTTAATTTTCCTGTAGACAACAATTCTCTTCACACTCATATTTCATCCTATTATGTTACATTTATTTTTTTAATTATAGTAAAACTGATATAGAGACTTAGAAATAAATACAACTGATTCTTGGTAAGTGCACAAATCACTTCTGAAAGACAGTACTTAGATATATTTGAGAGAACCTGCTATCGATGAATATTCAGCATTCTGTGAACATCATTTATTATACATTTTTAAGACACCTTTACTTAATCAGACAAGTCTCTTAAAAGGATATCAAATGAGAGCTCTTCTGCTATATGGGTAGTTTCTTAAGGAAAGGGCCCGTACCTTTCAGGAGATTCTCCAAGAGGTCTATGACATAAAAAAAATCACAAAATGGTAGTCTAGAAGGCTCTTTGAAAAATAAGTCACACTCCAGTTATTCACCATTTCGGAAATATACTTCAAGATAGGATTACTTTTTGCTTTTTATGGTTTTCTTCACACTGTTTTCATTATTAACTTTAATAAAGAGTATCAAGTAATCTGTCTTTGAAACCTATAAAATACCTAGGAATAAACTTATCAAATAATATTCTAAGATCTATTTATTAAAAACTATTAAACTATAGTAGGAAGGGAAAAATGAAGGGGGGGAATTGGAGGGGGAGACAAACCATGAGAGACTATGGACTCTGAGAAACAAACTGAGGGTTCTAGAGGGGAGGGGGGTGGGGGGATGGGTTAGCCTGGTGATGGGTATTAAAGAGGGCACGTATTGAATGGAGCCCTGGGTGTTATATGCAAACAATGAATCATGGAACACTACATCAAAAACTAATGATGTAATGTATGGTGATTAACATAACATAACAAAATAAAATTTAAAAAAGAAAAAAAACTATTAAACTTTAGTGAAAGGCATTTTTAAAAAATTTGAATACATTTAGAGATATATCTTGTTTCTAGATGAAAGGACTGAATATTGGAATATAGCATATGTTCCCAAATTTAGAAGTTTAATTTAGTTCTTACAGAATTCCTCGATTTGTAGGGAGTATGACATTCATTCAACCAGTATTTGTTGTCCATTTACCATGTATTGGTAACTATGCTAGCATAGACAATAAAATAGACCAAAAAAAAAAAAAAAGAGAGAGAGAGAGAATATCCAAAAACAAATATATCAAGTATGTCTTTGTATATATTGTGGGGTAAGGGGAGGGTATTGTAAAGGTGGCATTTCAGATCAGCGTGTAAACAAAGAATGGATTGGGGTGCCTGGGTGGCTCAGATGGTTAAGCGTCCGCCTTCGGCTCAGGTCATGATCCCAGGGTCCTGGGATCGAGCCCCACATCGGGCTCCCTGCTCAGCGGGGAGCCTGCTTCTCCCTCTCCCTCTCCCACTCCCCCTGCTCATGCTCTCTCTCTCTGTATCTCTATGTCTCAAATGAATAAATTTTAAAAAAATCTTAAAAAAAAAAAAGAAAGAAAGAATGGATTGGTTATTCCAGACATGTGTTGGAATAATTGGCTTTTTGGAAAAAAATCTTAGACCTTGCAAAAATAAATTTCAGGTGGACTAAAGATCTAATCATAAAATATAATACTATAAAAATATTAGAAGAAAGAAGATAAATACCTCTGTAATGTTGAGATAGGAAAGGCACTCTTAAGCAAAACACAATCCAGAAACCATCAAAAAAATTAATGTATTTTACTACATCAAAATAAATACATTTCTTCTGATCACAATATAACATTTACAAAGTTAATGGGTAAATTAAAACTGGGAAAACTATTTGCAACATCTATAACAAAGGACTAAATAATGGCCTTCCTATAAATGGATAGAAAAAAGGTAAAGGCTCTCTAAGAAAATGAAGAAAGTAAACAAACAAGCAATCCACAAAATAAGAAACATAAATGGCCTAATATGAAGGATGCTTAACTTTATCAGCAATCAAATAAATGCAAATTTAAAGATCATTTAGATATTGGCTTTTAGTCTTTCAATTTGATAAAGATTTAAAAGACTCATAGTAATACTGCTTCTGGTAAATGGGGTATGAAAACACCTTTTTGGTGGGAGTATAAATTACTACAGTGTATTGCTGACTTTATGGAGGCAATGTGGCAATATTATCAAAAATTAAAATGTATATAATCTTTAATCCAGGTATTTCACATGCAGGAATTTGTACCAAGGAGACACCACAAAGATGTGTGGTCCCAGTTGTATGTGTAAGAACGCTAATCACAGCATGCTTATAATTGCCCAAAAAAGGGAAACATCCCATATTCCCCAAGATAGGGGATTTATTAAACTAACTGTGGCATATCCATTATAGAATACTAACTAGGCAGCTATTATAAAAGAAGCAGATCTACAGGTGTATAAACTGATATGGAAACATCTCTGACAAATTATTAAGCTTTTAAACTATCAAATCTCAATATGTATAGTGTGATCCTATTTGTGTTTTTAAAAAGGAAACAAGCTAAGTGTATATGTGTGTAGTTTATTTTAAAATTTATTTTTAAAACATAATTGAGATTGTAGTGTAGAATCTGTTCTCTAATCTCATCTTTTCAATTCAGTGGTTCATGGAAATCCATATCAGTGCATATAAATCTAAAATCTACCTCATCCTTTTTGGTAGAGGTATATTAGTATCAACATTCCATTTGTTTTAAAATGTGTATATGCATTTGTTTTAAAATGTGTGTATGTATCTAATGCACATATAAGGAAAATCTCAGGAAGAATAGCCACACAACTGTGACCAAAGTTACATTGTGGGGAGGAAGAAGACTTCCTTTATATTAGTGCTTTGATTTATTTTTCTTAAGTGTAAGTATATACTTAGCAAAAAAATTCTATTTTAAGCAAGAAAGTCAGTTTTTAAAAGTTCTTTAAGTTCATGTTTATAAAAAGTATAATCCTGGAAAGCTTCCAAAACCTCTTTAAAACTTGAAAAGTCAATAGCTATTGAAATTACTTTAGCCATAAGGAACAAAAAGATGGAGAAAGAACAGAAAGAAGGAATAAGGAGATTTTTAAAGGAAAAGAGACATGAATGAAAGTAAGAGCAGCTTCTGGAATTCACTCACCATCCTTGCCTCTGCTTTGGTGTGTTTTTAGTTCATTTGTATTTTATGTTTCTACCAAAAGAGAGTATTATTCTCTGGAGAAATACATTAATACTTTATGACAGGAGAAAGCACCAGAAAATTTGAACAAAAGTATTAACTTCATAGCATCTTAAAATCTTATTTTCTGTTTATTATCTCAAGCTGTCTTTCCCAAACTTCTGTTAAATAAGAATAGTTTTAAATTCACATATTATAGTGTGAATGCAAACTATACATTTTTAAGAATTTATTTTTCTAAGAGCAGTTTTAGGTTCACAACAAAATTAAGCAGAAGGTACAGAGATTTCCCATACACCCCCTGTTCCCACACATGCTCAGCATCCTCCATTATCAACATCCCTTTTCAACATCCCCCATTAGAGTGGTACATTTGTTGCAATTGATAAGCCTACATTGACACATTATCACCCAAAGTCATAGTTTACTTCAGGATTAACTCTTGGTGTTATACCAACTATACATTTTTTTAGCCTTTTACATGAGGCAAATAATTTTTCATATAAGATTTAGAAAATGGGGTTTTCTGTTATATGATCTAGAGATTTATATCTTTACTATTGATTCTGACCTGAGTGTTCACATAAAATACCTGACATAATTTTTTTTTAAGATTTTATTGTCAGAGAGAGACACAGCGAGAGAGGGAACACAAGCAGGGGGAGTGGGAGAGGGAGAAGCAGCTTCCCACTGAGCAGGGAGCCCAATACGGGGCTCGATCCCAGGACCCTGGGATCATGACCCGAGCCAAAGGCAGACGCTTAACGACTGAGCCACGCAGGCGCCCCAGACATAATTTTTTTTAATACTTGTTATTTTGACTTTTAAAAATATATCTTATTTGACTCACTTCTTGTTTTAATTAGGTAACTGGGAAAAAGGCATATGCTACAAGCCAGCAAATTTATGAAGCAGTTAAATCATTGTGGACAAAAATCAACAAAAAAGAGTCATTGCCTAAACCTAAAGAAAAATCTAAGGTAGAGTTTAAAGGGACCCAAAAGGGAGACATTTAGTTTTGTTGGTTGGGGTTGGGGGATTGGCTTATGATGGGAGCCCTGAACAGAGGTCAAGGATAGAATGAAAGGAGATGAAGGAACATAATATCTTTGCATACTATACGTTTTTAAGATGTTTTATTGTTTTAGCAAAATGATTTACTTATGAAAGAAAAATCTTTTTGGTAAACAGCTAGGAAATTCTGCTGAAATAGAAATACCTGCAAAAACAACTGACAGCCTGAAATACTCAGTGCCCTTGACAACAGAACTCAGCTCTGAAACAAAGACAAAATCAGAATCCACCTCAGGTTTGTTTGAAATAATTCAATTTTGTTTTCATTCTTTCCTTAAATAATGTTATCGTATTATTAGGAGTAGTTTGAACTTACGTGCTTTTTCATAAATGTTTTTTCTTTCTCATATCTGTAGTCTATATATCTTTTTAGATTGTGAGATACTTGGGTACTTGGGACTTTTTCTAATTGTCGCATTGTTCATAATACCAATCTTTGCATATGGTTGTGTGGAGTAACACTGGCGGGTTAGGTGAGTGAAGCATTTAGTATCACTTTGTAAATGTGAGCTTTGTAATTAGGTGGAGAAAAATGCGCCTTTCCAGATTTTATCAATTTACAAGCTATAAGTATGAGTCGTATCTACATAGAAGAAATACTGACTTTCCATTTCTTGTGCTATTTACCCCTATCAGTCTTAGTTTCCACCATCACTTTTATTTAGTTTAGATACTAGGAGAACATTCAGAATGAAATAGTAAAATAACACCAATCATAATACTAATAACTTTTTTAATATTAGATACTGGCAATTGATACCTTGTGAGACCAAACAGTGACAATTATACTTTCTAGGCAAATACTACTATGGTTTTACTGTAATCATTGAGAAGGTAACAGAGTATTTAATACCATTTTAAGAGTGTATTCACATAAACTCACCAGTCACTGGGTTATACAGGATTGTCTATCTGTACAATGTGAATGGTACTACCCATTGTTTTATTGCAAAGGAAATAGGGCCAACTCAGAGATAAGGAAGTAGAAAATAATGATAATATCTGCCCTTTACATTGTGCCTACTGTGATATAAAGAGCTATAAATATCATATGTTATTTAATTCTCACCCAAAAGGCAAAACAAAACAAAAAACTCTTGTGCATATGTAATTATAATCATTGCATAATGAACAGACTGAAACGCAGGAAGCTTAAGTAACTTGCCCAAAATCATATAGCTTATGAGTAGTAGATGTATTCATAGCCTAGATTTTCCTAATACAAGTCCAAGCTCTTTCTACTGTGTATAGATTATCTAATTTAAAATCAGAGTTTAGTCTCTAATTTCAGCTACCTCCTCTATCTTAATTTTTATAAAACCTGTCACTGAGTAACAAACCTGATAGGAGTTTTACAGTGTTCTCCTATCACCTCTCATTTCTAATCTGTTGGTTTACAGTATTTATTTTTTTATTATTTACTTTCAATTCTGGTATAGTTAGCATACAGTGTTATATTAGTTTCAGGTGTACAACACAGTGATTCAACACTGCCACGCAACACCCTTTGCTCATCACAACAAGTGTACTCCTTAATCCCCTTCAGCTATTTCACCCATCCCCCACCAACCTCCCCTCTGGTAACCGTCAATTTGTTCTCAATAGTTAAGAGTCTGTTTCCTGGCTTGTCCCTCTTCCTCTATTTTCTTTTTTCTCTTGCATGCATGCAGATATAGATAGGTAGGTAGGTAGGTAGGTAGGTAGGTAGATAGATAGGTAGATAGAGATATAGAGATAGATATGTATATAAAGGAGATGTGGTATGTGTGTGTGTGTGCATATATATATCGATAGATTTTTGGGCTCTTTCCATGTTTTGACTGCTGTTGATAATGCTGTTATAAACATTGGGGTGCATGTACCCCTTCAAATCTATATTTTTGTATCCTTTGGGTAAATACCTAGTAGTGCAATTGCTGGGTTGTGGGGTTGTTCTATTTTTAATTTGGTGAGGAACCTCCATACTGTTTTCCAGAGTGGCTGCACCAGTTTGGATTCCCACCAGCAGTGCAGGAGGGTTTCTTTTACTCCATCCTTGCCGACTCCTGATGTTTCTTGTGTTGTTGATTTTAGCCATTTTGACAGGTGTGAAGTGGTATCTCATTGTGGTTTTGATTTGTATTTCCCTAATGATGAATGATATTGAGTATCTTTTCATGTGCCTGTTAGCCATCTGTATGTCTGCTTTGGAAACATGTCTGTTCATGTCTTCTGCCCATTTCTTAACTGTGTTGTTTTTTGGGTGTTGAGTTTGGTAAGTTCTTTATAGATTTTGGATACTAACCTTTTATCAGATATGTCATTTGTAGTTATCTTCTCTGATTCTGGAGGCTGCATTTTAGTTTTCTGGATTGTTTCCTTTGCTGTGCAGAAGCTTTTTATCTTGATGAAGTCCCAATAGTTCATTTTTGTTTTTTTTCCCCTTGCCTCTGGAGACATGTAGACATGTCTAGTAACAAGTTGCTACAGCCAGGTCAGGGAGGTTTCTGCTGTGATGTCCTCTAGGATTTTGATGGTTTCCTGTCTCACATTAAGGGTTGTTCGTCCATTTTGAGTTTATTTTTGTGTATGGTGTAAGAAACTGGTCCAGTCATTCTTCTGCATGTGGTTGTCCAGTTTTCTCAACATCATTTGTTGAAGAGACTGTCTTTTTTTCTTTCTTTGTTTCTTTGTTTTTTTTTTTTTTTTTTGGAATGGGAGTGCTAGCAAGGAGGGAGGGGCAGAGGGAGAGAGAGAATCTTAAGCACGGCCTACACTTGGAGCCTGACATGGGGGCTTGATATCATGACCCTGAGATCATGACCTGAGCCAAACTCAAGAGTTGGACACCCAACCAACTGAGCCACCCAAGCACCCCAAGACTTTTTTTCCATTGGATATTCTTGCTTTGTCAAGATTAATTGACCATATAGTTGTGGGTCCATTTCTTGGTTTTCTGTTCTGTTCCATTGATCTATGTATCTGTTTTTGTGTCAGTACCATACTGTCTTGATGACTACAGCTTTGTAATATAGCTTGAAAGCTGTACTATAGCTTGAAGTCTGGAATCGTGAGGCCTCCAGCTTTGCTGTTCTTTTTCAGGATTGCTTTGGCTATTTGGAGTGTATTGTGTTTCCATACAAATTTTAGGATTGTTTGTTCTAGCTCTGTGAAAAATGCTGATGGTATTTTGATAGGAATTGCCTTAAATGTGTTGATTGCTTTCTAGTATAAACATTTTAAAAATGTTTGTTCTTCCAATCCTTGAGCATGGAATGTTTTTTGACTTCTTTGTGTCCTTTTCAGTTTCTTTCATAAGTGTTCTATAGTTTTCAGGGTACAAATTTTTTACCTCTTTGGTTAGATTTATTCCTAGGTATCTTACGGTTTTTGGTGCAATTATAAATGGGATTGGTTCCTTGATTTCTCTTTCTGCTGCTTCATAATTGGAGTATAGAAATGCAACAGATTTCTGTATGCTGATTTTATTTAACCTATGGCGTTGCTGAATTGATATATTTAGTTCTAACAATTTTTTGGTGGAGTCTTTTGGGTTTTCTACATAGAGTGTCATGTCATCTGCAAATAGTAAAAGTTTGACTTCTTCCTTGCCAATTTGGATGCTTTTTATTTCTTTTTGTTGTCTGATTGCTGAGGCTAAGACTTCTAGTACTCTGTTAAACAACAGTGGGGAGAGTGGACATCCCTGTCTTGTTCCTGACTGTAGAGGAAAAGCTCTCAGAATTTCCCTATTGAGGATGATATTGGCTGTGGGTCTTCTGTATATTACTTTTATGATGCTGAGGTATGTTGTCCCTATCCCTACATGGTAGAGGGTTTTTATCAAAAATTGGTGCTGCATTTTGTGAAATGCTTTTTCTGCATCTATTGAGAGAATCATATGGCTCTTATTCTTTCTTTTATTAAGGTGGTGTATCACGTTGATCATTTTGCTAATAAGGAACACCCCTGCAACCCAGGAATAAATCCCACTTGATTGTGGTGAATAATTCTTTTAATATACTGTTGGGTGTGATTTGCTAGTATCTTGTTGAGAATTTTTGCATCCATGTTCATCAGGGATATTGCCTGTAATTCTCCTTTTTGGTGGGGTCTTTGGTTTTGGAATCAAGGTAATGCTGGCCTTGTAGAATAAGTTTGGAAGCTTTCCTTCCATTTCTACTTTTTGGAACAGTTTGAGGAGAATAGGTATGAACTCTACTTTAAATGTCTGGTATAAATCTATTGGGAAGCCATCTGGCTCTGTATTTTGTTTGCTGGGAAATTTTTGATTACTGATTCAGTTTGTTTGCTGGTTATGGGTCTGTTCAAATTTTCTAATTGTTCCTGTTTCAGTTTAGGAATTTTGTATGTTTCTAGTTATTTGTTCATTTTTTCCATATTACCCAGTTTGTTGGCATATAATTTTTCATAATCCTCTCTTAAAATTGTTTGTGTTTCTTTGTGTTGGTTGTGATCTCTCCTCTCTCATTCATGATTTTATTTATTTGGGTCTTTTCTTTTTTCTTTTTGATAAGTCTGGCTAGGGTTTATCAATTTTATTACTTCTTTCAAAGTACCAGCTCTTAGTTTCGTTGATCTGTTCTACTGATTTTTTTAATATGGTTTATTTCTGCTCTAATCTTTATTATTTCTGCTCTAATCTATATTATTTCCCTTCTTCTGCTGGCTTTATGATTTATTTGCTGTTCTTTTTCTAGCCCCTTTATGTATAAGATTAGTTTGTGCATTTGAGACTTTAGTCCTTCTTGAGGTAGGCCTGTATTGCTATATACTTCCCTCTTAGGACCACCTTTACTGTATCTGAAATGTTTTGGACTGTCGTGTTTTCATTTCTTTGTTTCCATGTATTTTTTTTTTCATTTCTTCTTTAATTTCCTGGTTAAGTCATTCTTTCTTTCTTTTTTTTTTTTTTAAGATTTTTATTTATTTATTTGACAGAGAGAGAGACAGCGAGAGAGGGAACACAAGCAAGGGGAGTGTGAGAGGGAGAAGCAGGCTTCCCGCGGAGCGAGGAGCCCGATGCGGGGCTCGATCCCAGGACCCTGGGATCATGACCTGAGCCGAAGGCAGACGCTTAACGACTGAGCCACCCAGGCGCCCAGTCATTCTTTCTTTAATAGGATGTTCTTTAACCTCTATGTATTTGTCTTTCCAAATTTTGTCTTTTGGTTGACTTCAAGTTTCATTGCGTTGTGTTCTGAAACTATGCATGGTATGATCTCAATCTTTTTGTACTTGTTGAAGCCTGATTTTTGATCCAGTATGCGATCTGTTCTGGAGAATGTTCCATGTACACTCGAAAAGAATTTGTTTATTCTGCTGCTTTAGGATGAAATGTTCTGAATCTATCTGTTTAGTCCATCTTGTCCAGTGTGTCACTCAAAGCCATTGTTTCTTTGTTTATTTTCTGCTTAATCTGTCCATTGCCGTAAGTGGGGTGTTAATATCCCCAGCTGTTATTATATTCTTATCACTGAGTTTCAGTGTGTTTGTTATTAATTGATTTATATATTTGCAGCTCTCTATTGGTATAAATATTTACAATTGTTAGATCTTCTTTTTTTTTTTTTTAAAGATTTTATTTATTTATTTGAGAGAGAGAGAATGAGAGACAGAGAGCATGAGAGGGAGGAGGGTCAGAGGGAGAAGCAGACTCCCCGCTGAGCAGGGAGCCCGATGTGGGACTCGATCCCGGGACTCCAGGATCATGACCTGAGCCGAAGGCAGTCGCTTAACCAACTGAGCCACCCAGGCGCCCTACAATTGTTAGTTCTTCTTGATAGATAGACCCCTTAACTATGATTTAATTCCCTTCTTCATCTCTTGTTACAGTTTTTGCTTTAAAATCTAGTTCATGTGATAAATGTATGGCTGTATGGCTATTCCGACTTTCTTTTGACATCCATTAGCATAATAGATGGTTCTTCAGCCCCTCACTTTCAATCTCCAGGTGTCTTTAGGTATAAAATGAGTTTCCTGTAGGCAGCATATAGATGGGTCTTTCTTTTTTTTATCCATTTTGATACCCTATATCTTTTGATTGGATCATTTAGTCCATTTACATTCAGAGTGACTATTGATAGATATGAATTTAGTGACATTGTGTCATCTGTAAATTGGTGTTTCTGGTGATGTTCTCCTTTCCTTTCTAGTCTTTGTTGCTTTTTGTCATCTTTTTCCCTACTCAAAGAGTTCCCTTTAATTTTTCTTGCAGGGCTGGTTTAGCGGTCACAAACTCCTTTATTTTTTGTTTTTCTGGGAAACTCTTTACCTCTCCTTCTATTCTGAATGACAGCCTTAGTGTATAAAGTATTCTTGGCTGTGTATTTTTCCCGTTCAGCACTTGAATATATCATGTCACTGCCTTCTGCCCTGCCATGTTTCTGTGGCCAGATCTGCTGCAAACCTGATCTGCGTTCCCTTCTTGTTTAAGGACTTTTTTTCCCCTTGCTGCTTTCAGGATTCTTTCCTTGTCTGTGTATATTGTGAATTTGACTATGATACGTCTTGGTGATGGCCAGGTTTTGTTGAATTTAATGGGAGTTCTTTGTGTTTCTTAGATTTCAATGTCTGTTTCCTACCCCTGATTAGGGAAGTTTTCAGTTATACTTTGCACAAACAAACGTTCTGCCTCTCCTTGTCTCTCTATTTCTTCTTGGACTCCTTTGATATGAATGTTATTACACTTTAAGGAGTCACTCAATTCCTTACATCTACATTCGTGATCCAGTACGTTTTTTTACCTCTTCTTTTCAGTGTCATTATTTTCCATAATTTTATCTTTTATATTACTGATTCATTCCTCTGCTTCATCCATCCTTATCATTACATCTAGTCAGATTTTCATCTTGGTTATAGCATTTTTTACCTCGGCCTGACTAGTTTATAGTTCTTTTACCTCTGCAATAAGGGATTCTCTAGTGTCTTCTGTGCTTTTCTCAAGCCTAGCTAGGATCCATATAATCATTTTAAATTCTGGTTCAGGCATCTTACTTATATCTGTATTGATTAAATCCCTGGCGTCATTTCTTCTTGTTCTTTCTTTTGGGGTAAATTCCTCCATATTGTCATTTTGTCTAGGTCACTGTTTTTTTGTTTCTTATTGTTAGGAAAGCCTGTTCTATTTCCGCTCCTGAGAGTAATGGCTATTTTAAGAAGAGGTCCTGTACTGTCTTGGACCTAGTGCTTCATGAGGTGTTTCAGAGTGTGCACTCTGCTCTTGTGTTTTGGCTACTCCTTTTCTAAGGGCAGTACTCTGCAGAGTTTCTCCTTGGCCCTCCGTGAGGGGTGTTTGGACCATGTCTACTGTGTGGCAAGGTTAAAATAGCTGTGTTTTGGTCTGCTTGTTAAAAAGTAGATGCAAATAAATAAATAAATAAATAAATAAGGTGGATCCCATTTCCTTTAGAACTGAAGCTTTGTAGCACTCTGAATCAGTAGACTTGGTGCATGCAAGGGGTTTGTGCTAATCTTCTGGGGGAGGGTGCTGCTGCACTGATTGTCATGCATACTTGCCCTAGTGAAGATGCACCTGGAGGGCACTGGGAGACAGGGCTTGGTGAAAGCAGCTCTGGCCTCCACTGAGTGGCTCTGTGTTGCTCCCTGAAGTCGGTTAGTGCTAACGGGTGGAGGAGGAGTGGGGGAGGGAGGTTCACCCTGCTCTCTTGTCCCTGGAGCAGGGAATTCATACCCGCCACTCTTCAGGAAGCCCTCACCGAAGAGCAAACAATCGCCTCTTTGTGTCTCCCCAGATTCCATCGGATCCCTGTCTTTACCCTCTCTGGAGGTGTCCGAGCTGTCTGCCTGCCAGGCACCACAGTACTCCTGTGTTTTATCTCAGGCCAGCATCTGGGTTTCAAAACTACAAATTTTAGGGACCAACTCGGTGTGGACCTGCACTGATCCTGTGGGTGAGGGCTTAGCTGTGTTGTGACCTGTGCTGGTCTTTCCCAGAAAAGCAGTAGCACGACTGTGCAGTGGTTCAGAGTTTATGTAAAGCACACTGAAAAGCCAGCGCCAAGGTTTGCTCCCCACAGCTGGTATCTTTGTTCCTATACTAGTGAACAGGGCAGCACATTGGTACTGCCAGCTCTTTTGTCCCCAGAGATGCCATGACATCACTCCCAAGTGCACTTCAGGAACAGGAACTTTCTCCTCATGTGACCCAGGGGATCCTCAGACCATGCTTCCAGCTCCTGGGTCTCCCCGCCTTCCTTCCCTACCGGAGCATCACAAAACCCACCAGGCATGACCCCAGTGATAGTGTAGACTTCTAAAACTTGATTTTGAGCTCTGCTGCTTAAAAAACTTGCGGTAGTCAGCCCCTCTCGTTTTAGTTAGTAGTTTTGGGGAAGAGTTTTTCTTGTGCATTCCCTGCACTCTTTCTCTCTCTCTCTCTTTCTCTCTTGCTCCTCTCTCCATGATCAGGGCTCCCTCTGCTCTGCCACACCCACAGTTCTTTTAAACTCTCCACAGCATCTACCTTCCCAAAGGTGGCTGTTTTTCTACCTGTAGATGTGCAGTTTGTTCTCTCTGTCCTCAGATTTCTTGGGTGTTCAGAATGATTTGATATTTGTCTAGCTGTGTTCGAGGGATGAGACAAGCTTAAGGTCCCCCTACTCCACCATCTTAAATCCTCTGCCACATCTTCTTTATGCATTCATCAGTCAGTGGACACATGTGCTGCTTCCATATCTTGGCTATTGTAAATAATGCTGTTACAAACATGGGATGCTTGTATCCCTTTGAATTAGTATTTTTTTTAATTTGATTATGTTAATCACCATACATTACATCATTAGTTTTTGATGTAGTGTTCCATGATTCATTGTTTGCATATAACACCCAGTGCTCCATTTAATACGTGCCCTGTTTAATTAGTATTTTTATATTCTTTGGATAAATACCCACTAGTGCAGTTGTTGAATCATAGGATAATTCTATTTTTAACTTTTTGAGGAACCTACATACTGTTTTTCAGACTGGCTGCCCCAGTTTGCATTCCCACCATCAGTGCAATAGGGTTACTTTTTCTCTACATCTTCCCCAATACCTTTTGTTTCTTGTGTTGTTGATTTTAGCCATTCTGACAGGTGTGAGTTGATACTGCATTGTAGTTTTGATTTGCATTTCCCTGATGATACATGATGATGAGCAACTTTTCATGTGTCTGTTGGCTATTGGTATGGCCACTTTGGAGAACTATATGTTCATGTCTTTTACCCATTTTTTATTTTTATTTTTTTCTCTATTATTATTTTTCTTTTTATTTATTTTATTTTATTTTATTTTTTTAAATTTTATTATGTTATGTTAGTCACCATACAATACATCATTAGTTTTTTTCTTTTTTTAAAGATTTTATTTATTTATTTGAGAGAGAGAGAATGAGAGAGAGCACATGAGAGGGGGGAGGGTTAGAGGGAGGAGCAGACTCCCTGCAGAGCAGGGAGCCCGATGCGGGACTCGATCCAGGGACTCCAGGATCATGACCTGAGCCGAAGGCATTCGCTTAACCAACTGAGCCACACAGGTGCCCTACATCATTAGTTTTTGATGTAGTGATCCACGATCCTTTGTTTTCGTATAACACCCAGTGCTCCATGCAGTATGTGCCCTCCTTAATACCCATCACCGGACTAACCAATCCTCCCTCCCGCCTCCCCTCTAAAACCCTGTTTGTTTCTCAGGTGCATAGTCTCTCATGGTTCATCTCTCCCTCCAATTCCCCCTGCCCATTTTTCCATTCCTTCTCCTAATGTTCTCCATGTTATTCCTTAGGTTCCACAAATAAGTGAAACCATATGATAATTGACTTTCTCTGCTTGACTTATTTCACTTAGCATAATCTCCTCCAGTCCCATCCATGTTGATGTAAAAGTTGGGTATTCATCTTTTCTGATGGTTGAGTAATATTCCATTGTATATATGGACCACATCTTCTTTATCCATTCATCTGTTGAAGGGCATCTCGGCTCTTTCCACAGTTTGGCTATTGCAGACATTGCTGCTATGAACATTGGGGTGCATATGGCCCTTCTTTTCACTACATCTGTGTCTCTGGGGTAAATACCCAGTAGTGCAATTGCTGGGTCATAGGGTAGCTCTGTTTTTAAATTTTTGAGGAACTTCCACACTGTTTTCCAAAGTGGCTGTACCAACTTGCATTCCCACCAACAGTGTAAGAGGGTTCCCCTTTCTCCACAACCTCTCCAACATTTGGTGTTTCTTTCCCTGTACATATTTGCCATTCTAACTGGTATAAGGTGGTATCTCAGTGTGGTTTTGATTTAGATTTCCCTGATGGCTAATGATGATGAACATTTTTTCATGTGTCTGTTAGCCATTTGTATGTCTTCTTCAGAGAAGTGTCTGTTCATCTCTTCTGCCCACTTTTTGACTTGATTATTTTTTTGGGTGTTGAGTTTGAGAAGTTCTTTATAGATTTTGGATACCAGCCCTTTATCTGTAGTGTCCTTTGCAAATATCTTCTCCCATTCTGTGGGTTGCCTCTCTGTTTTGTTGACTGTTTCCTTTGCTGTGCAGAAGCTTTTTATCTTTTTTTTTTTTTTTTTTTTTTAAAGATTTTATTTATTTATTTGAGAGAGAGAGAATGAGAGAGACAGCACATGAGAGGGGGGAGGGTCAGAGGGAGAAGCAGACTCCCTGCCGAGCAGGGAGCCCGATGCGGGACTCGATCCAGGGACTCCAGGATCATGACCTGAGCCGAAGGCAGTCGTTTAACCAACTGAGCCACCCAGGCGCCCCAGAAGCTTTTTATCTTGATGAAGTCCCAAAAGTTCATTTTTGCTTTTGTTTCACTAGATTTTGGAGATGTATCTTGAAAGAAGTTGCTGTGGCCGATGTCAAAGAGGTTACTGCCTATGTTCTCCTGTAGGATTTTGATGGATTCCTGTCTCACATTGAGGTCTTTCATCCACTTTGAGTTTATCTTTGTGAATGGTGTTAGAGAATGGTCGAGTTTCATTCTTCTGCATGTGGCTGTCCAATTTTCCCAGCACCATTTATTGAAGAGACTGTCTTTTTTCCATTGCATGTTTTTCCCTGCTTTGTCAAAGATTATTTGACCATAGAGTTGAGGGTCCATATCTGGGTTCTCTATTCTGTTCCATTGGTCTGTATGTCAGTTTTTGTGCCAGTACCATGCTGTCTTGGTGATCACAGCTTTGTAATATAGCTTGAAATCGGGCAACGTGATGCCCCCAGCTCTGTTTTTCTTTTTCAACATCTCCTTGGCGATTTGGGGTCTTTTCGGATTCCATACAAATTTTAGGATTGTTTGTTCCAGCACTTTGAAAAATGCCATTGGAATTTTGATCGGGATGGCATTGAAGGTATAGATTGCTCTGGGTAGCATAGACATTTCAACAATGTTTATTTTTCCGATCCATGAGCATGGAATGGTTTTCCATCTTTTTGTGTCTTCTTCAATTTCTTTCATGAGTGTTTTGTAGTTCCTAGAGTAGAGCTCCTTTACCTCTTTGGTTAGGTTTATTCCAAGGTATCTTATGGTTTTTGGTGCTATTGTAAATGGAATCGTTTCTTTAATTTCTCTTTCTACAGTTACGTTGTTAGTGTATAAGAAAGCAACTGATTTCTGTGCATTGATTTTGTATCCTGCCACATTACTGAATTGCTGGATGAGTTCTAGTAATTTGGGGGTGGAGTCTTTTGGGTTTTCCACATAAAGTATCATGTCGTCTGTGAAAAGAGAGAGTTTGACTTCTTCTTTGCCAATTTGAATACCTTTTATTTCTTTTTGTTGTCTGATTGCTGTTGCTAGGACTTCTAGTACCATGTTGAACAACAGTGGTGAGATTGGGCACCCTTGACGTGTTCCTGATCTTAAGGGAAAGGCTCTCAGCTTTTCCCCATTGAGGATGATATTCACTGTGGGTTTTTCATAGATGGATTTTATGACCTTGAGGAATGTACCCTCTATCCCTATACTCGGGAGAGTATTAATCAGGAAAGGATGTTGTATTTTGTCACATGCTTTTTCTGCATAAATTGAGAGGACCATGTGGTTCTTCTCCCTCCTCTTATTCATGTGTTCTATCACAGTGATTGATTTGCGAATGTTGAACCACCCTTGCATCCCAGGGATAAATCCCACTTGGTCGTGGTGGATGATCCTTTTAATGTATTGTTGGATCCTATTAGCTAGGATTTTGTTGAGGATTTTGGAATCCATATTCTTCAGGGATATCGGTCTGAAATTCTCCTTTTTGATGGGATCTTTGCCTGGTTTGGGGATTAAGGTAATGCTGGCCTCATAGAATGAGTTTGGAAGTTTTCCTTCTGTTTCTATTTTTTGAAACAGCTTCAGTAGAATAGGTATTATTTCTTCTTTGAATGTTTGGTAGAATTCCCCAGGGAATCCATCAGGCCCTGGACTCTTGTTTTTTGGGAGGCTTTTGATCACTGCTTCAATCTCGTTACTGGTTATTGGCCTATTCAGGTTGTCAATTTCCTCCTGTTTCAGTCTTGGCAGCTTATAGGTTTCCAGGAAGGCCTCCATTTCATCCAGATTGCTCAGTTTTTTGGCATTTAGTTGTTGATAATAATTTCTAATAATTGTTTCTATTTCCTTGGTGTTAGTCGTGATCTCTCCCCTTTCATTCATCATTTTATTAATTTGGGTCCTTTCTCTTTTCTTTTGGATAAGTCTGGCCAGTGGTTTATCAATCTTATTAATTCTTTCAAAGAACCAACTTGTAGTTTCATTGATCTGATCTACTGTGTTTCTGGTTTCTAATTCATTGATTTCTGCTCTAATTTTAATTATTTCTCTTCTAATGCGTGGCTTAGGCGTCGTTTGTTGCTTTTTCTCTAGTTTTTTAAGGTGTAGAGTTAGTTGGTGAATTCGAGATTTTTCTATTTTTTTGAGTGAGGCTTGGATGGCTATGTATTTCCCCGTTAGGACCGCCTTTGCAGTATCCCACAGGTTTTGGACCGATGTATTTTCGTTCTCATTGATTTCCATGAATTGTTTAAGTTCTTCTTTGATTTCTTGGTTGACCCAAACATTCTTGAGCAGAGTGGTCTTTAGCTTCCAAGTGTTTGAATTTCTGCCAAATTTTTTCTTGTGATTGAGTTCCAGTTTTAGAGCATTGTGGTCTGAGAATATGCAGGGAATAATCTCAATCTTTTGGTATCGGTTGAGACCTGTTTTGTGACCCAGTATATGGTCTATTCTGGAGAAAGTTCCATGTGCGCTCGAGAAGAATGAGTATTCTGTTGTTTTAGGGTGGAATGTTCTGTAAATATCTATGTGGTCCATCTGGTCCAACGTATCATTCAAAGCTCTTGTTTCCTTGTTGATTTTCTGCTTAGATGATCTGTCCATTGCTGAGAGTGGAGTATTGAGATGTCCTACATTTAACATATTGTTATCAATATGACTCTTTATTTTGGTTAACAGTTGGCTTATGTAGATGGCTGCTCCCATGTTGGGGGCATAGATATTTACAATTGTTAGATCTTCTTGTTGGATAGACCCTTTCAGAATGATATAGTATCCTTCTGTGTCTGTAACTACAGTCTTTAGTTTAAAATCTAATTTGTCTGATATAAGAATTGCTACCTCAGCTTTCTTTTGAGGTCCACTGGCATGGAAGATGGATCTCCATCCCTTCACTTTCAGTCTGGATGTATCTTTAGATTCAGAATGAGTCTCTTGTAGGCAGCATATGGATGGGTCCTGTCTTTTTATCCAGTCTGCAACCCTGTGCCGTTTTATGGGAGCGTTTAGGCCATTCACGTTGGGAGTGATTATTGAAAGATATGAATTAATTGTCATCATGTTGCCTGTGAAGACGTTGTTTTTATAGATTGTCCCTGTAAATGTCTGTTGTTTATCACTCTTGGGGTCTTTCTCCTTTTATCGAACCCCCCTTAATATTTCTTGCAGGGCTGGCTTAGTGGTCACATATTCTTTCAACTTCTGCCGGTCGTGGAAGCTCTGTATCTCTCCATCCATTCTAAATGAAAGCCTTGCCGGATAAAGTATTCTTGGCTGCATGTTCTTCTCATTTAGTGCCCTGAATATGTCTTGCCAAGCCTTTCTGGCTTGCCAGGTCTCTGTGGATAGGTCTGACGTTATTCTGATGTTCCTCCCTCTGTATGTAAGGAATCTCTTCCCCCAGCTGCCCTTAAGATGGTTTCCTTGGTTCTAAGATTTGCAAGTTTTACTATTTCATGCTGGGGTGTTGGCCTGTTTTCCTTGATCTTAGGAGGGGTCCTCTCTGCCTCTAGGACGTGAATGTTTGTTTCATTCCCCAGATTAGGGAAGTTCTCAGCTATGATTTGCTCAAATACATCTTCCAGTCCTCTCTCTCCACTCCCACCAGGATTCCAATTATTTTGACATTGGAACACTTCATGGTGTCACTTATTTCTCTGATTCTATTTTCATGGATTCTGAGTTCTTTTTCCCTGGCCTCCTCTTTTCCCTTTTTATCTATTATATTGTCTTCCAGATCGCTTATTCTCTCTTCTGTCTCATTTACCCTACCTGTTAGATTATCTAGATTGGATTGGATCTCATTGATAGCATCTTTAAGTTCTGCCAATTCACCTTTTATTTCTGCCCTTAGAGACTCTATGTTGCCATTAATTGATTTCTCCATTCTAGCCATTGTCTTCACAATTGCTAGGCTGAATTCCATCTCCGACATCTTGGTTATATCTGCATCCATTTGTAAATCTGCAGCATAAGTCATAATCTCTGAGTCTTTTCTGTTTTGGGGGCTCCTCCTCCTAGTCATTCTGTTGATGGGTGTTTGAGGGAATGTATAGAGTCCAAATTATTGACCAGAACCCAAGCAAGATGCACCTGTTTTCTTGGGACCTTAGGGTTGCTGGCCTCTTGTTTTCCCAGCCTGTCTTCTGCGGAAGGGGCCTGCCGCGCTGTTACTCAGGCAACCCTGTTTGAGTGGAGTTGCCCTGCACCCCTGTGGTGGGGGATGGGCTCAGTGGGAATCAGTTTTTGTGGCTTTTGTTTTCTGGCGCCTTTCCCCGGTGGCTTTCCGCGTCTCTTCTGCAAGTCAGAGCAGAAGAGACCATTTCCAACCCTCTGCCTCAGAGCAGAGAGATGCAGTCTGTTCTTCAGTGAGCTCTCCAGGCCACACTATCTCCGTTTCTGTCCATGCTACTATAAACTGCAGTGTCCTGGGTCGTGCGCCCCTCCGCAGCGTTCCCAGTCCTGCCTCCAGGTCGGGGCACGTCTCTGCCGTTTGTGCTTCTAAAACCACCAGCCGCTCCCAGTTCGTGAGCGCGCGACTCCGCCGGTCCGGGTTTCCACCCTGGGGGTTGCAGTTCACCGGCGCGACCTCGGCGCACCGGTTTCCGTCTGGGAGGCTGCAGCTCCCCTGCACGCGACCGTCGCTCCGGGTTTCTCTCCAGGGGGCTGCGGTTCGCGTGCGCACGACCCCGCCGGTCTGGTTTTCCACCCTGGGGGCTGCCCTAAAGTCCTTTCCCGACGCCACCGGTCTGCGAGTCTGTGCCCCGTCCGCAGCGCGCGAGGCTGTCACTCACCCGTGGTGTAGGATCCCCACGGCCAGGCACCCTCCCGCTGCCGTTTATCCTCCGATGTCTGCCCACAGAATCACGGCTCTCCGCTTCGTACCTCAAAACCAACTGCCTGCCATATTCTGTTTGTAGAGATCCAGATCTTCTTACATCTCAGGCTGGTTTCGTGGGTGCTCAGAGTGGTCTGGTAGATATCCAGCTCAATTCCAGGGACCAGTTGAAATAGGGTCCCCTACTCCTCCGCCATCTTTCCCCCCTCTTTTACCCATTTTTTAATTAGATTTTTTGTTTTTAAGGTTTTGAGTTGTATAAGTTCTTTATATATTTTGGATACTAAACCTTTATTGGCAATGTCATTAGCAAATATCTTCTACCATTCAGTATGTTGCCTTTTAGTTTTGTTGATTATTTCCTTCATTGTGCAGGAGCTTTTTTTTTTTTTTTAAAGATTTTATTTATTTATTTGAGAGAGAGAATGAGACAGAGAGAGCATGAGAGGGTCAGAGGGAGAAGCAGACTCCCTGCCGAGCAGGGAGCCCAATGTGGGACTCGATCCTGGGACTCCAGGATCATGACCTGAGCCGAAGGCAGTCGCTTAACCAACTGAGCCACCCAGGCACCCTGTGCAGGAGCTTTTATATTGATTTACTCCTGGTAGTTTATTATTGCTTTTCTTTCCCTTGCCTCAGGGGACCTTTGTAGGAAAGTGTTGCTACGGTCGATTTCTGAGACGTTATTGCCTGTGCTCTCTTCTAGGATTTTTAGGGGTTCAGGTCTCACATTTAGGTCTTTAATCCATTTTGACTTTTGTTTTGTGTATGGTGTAAGAAAGTGGTCCTAGTATCCACTTTTTGACATGTTACTTTCCAGTTTTCCCAACCCCATTTGTTGAAGAGACTGTTTCCCACTAGTTATTTTTTCCGGCTTCGTCGAAGATTAATTGACCATATAGTTTTGGGTTCATTTCTGAGTTTTCTATTATGTTCCATTGATCTGTATGTCTGTTTTTGTGCCTTTACCATACTGTTTTGAATACTACAGCTCTGTAATACAATTTTTTTTTAAGATTTTATTTATTTATTTGACCAAGAGAGAGATAGCGAGAGCAGGAACACAAGCAGGGGGAGTGGGAGAGGGAGAAGCAGGCTTCCTGCCGAGCAGGGAGCCCGATGTGGGACTCGATCCCAGGACCCTGGGATCATGACCTGAGCCGAAGGCAGACGCTTAATGACTGAGCCACCCAGGCGCCCCAACAGTTCTGTAATACAATTTGAAGTCCGAATTATCATGCCTCCAGCTTTACTTTGCTTTTTCAAGATTGCTTTGGTGACTCAGGGTCTTTTGTGATTCCATACAAATTTTAGGATTGTTTGTTCTTGCTCTGTGAAAAATGCTGGTGGTATTTTGATAGGGATTACATTAAATATGTAGATTGCTTTGGGTAGTGTAGTCATTTTAACAATATCTGTACTTCTATCGATGAGCATGAAATGTCTTTTTATTTCTTTGTGTTGTCTTCAATTTCTTTCATAAGTGTTCTATAGTTTTCAGAGTACACATCTTTCACCTCTTTGGTTAAGCTTATTCCTAGCTATCTTACTCTTTTTAGTGCATTCAAAAATGGGATTGATTCCTTAATTACTTCCTGCTCATTCACTATTGGTGTACCAGAAATTGCAACAGATATCTGTACTTCGATTTTGTATTCTGCGACTTTACTGAAATCTTTTATCAGTTCTAGCATTTTTTTTGTGCGATCTCTTGGGTTTTCTATATATAGTATCATGTCAGCTGCAAAGAGTGAAAGTTTTACTTCTTTACCAGTTTGTTGTCATTTATTTCTTTTTGTTGTCTGATTGCTGTGACTAGGACTTCCAGTGCTATGTTGAATCAGTGTGGTGAGAGTGGATATCCTTTTCTTGGTCCTGTCAGGGGAAAAGCTTTCAGTTTTTCCCCATGGATTATCATGTTAATGTGGGTTTTTTATATATTGCCTTTACTATGTTGATGTTTGTTCCCTCTAAATATACTTTGTTGAGAGTTTTCATCATGAATGGATGTTGTACTTCGTCAAATGCTCTTTCTGCATCTATTCAGATGAACACATGTTTCTTATCCTTTCTCTCATTGATGTGATGTAATCTGTTAATTGACTTGTGAAAAATAAACCACCTTTGCAACCCAGGTATAAATCCCAATTGATTGTGATGAATGATTTTTATTTTTGGATTAGGTTTCTTAGCATTTTGTTGAGGAATTTTGCATCTTTGGTCATCAGAGATGTTTGAACTGTTGTTCTCCTTGTTAGGGGTGTCTCTATCTAGTTTTGGTATCAGGGTAATGCTGTCCTCAGAGAATGAATTTGGAAGTTTTCCTTCCTTTTCTATTTTTTTTGGAATAGTTTAAGAAGAATAGGTATTAACTCTTCTTTAACTGTTTGGTAGAATGCCCTTGTAAAGCCACCTCGTCCTGGACTTTTGTTTGTTTGGGATTTTTTTGATTACTGATTGAATTTTGTTAATGGTGATCAGTCCATTCAAATTTTCTATTTCTCCCCGTTTCAGTTTTGGTAGTTTATACTTTTCTAGAAATTTATCCATGTCCTCTAGGTTGACCAATTTGTCAGCATATAGATTTTCATAATATTCCCTTATAATTGTATTTCTGTGGTGTTGGTTTTATTTCTCTTCTCTCATTTATGATTTTATTTATTGGAGTTCTTTCCCATTTTTTTTTCTTAATAAGTCTGGCTAGACATTTATCAATTTTATCAATTTTTTCAAAGAACCACCTCATTCAAAGAAACCAGGTTTCATTGACCCTTTGTATTATGTGTTTGTTTTTTTTAGTTTGTGTATCATTTGTTTCTGCTCTGATCTTTATCATGTCCTTCTTTCTTCTGGTTTTAGGTATTGTTTGTTTTTCTTTTCCTGCTCCTTAGGTGTAAGATTAGCTTGTTTCAGTTTTTTCTTCTTGATGTAGGCTTGTATTGCTATAAACTTCCCTCTTAGAACCTCTACTTCTGTGTCCCAAAAGTTTTGAACTTCTGTTTTGAACACAGAAAGTATGTTATTTTTTTTATTATTATTATGTTAGTCACCATACAGTACATCATTAGTTTTTGATGTAGTGTTCCATGATTCATTGTTTGCATATAACACCCAGTGCTCCATGCAGTACGTGCCCTCCTTAATACCCATCACCAGGCTCACCCATCCCCCCACCCCCCTCCCCTCTAAAACCCTGTTTGTTTCTGAGTCCATAGTCTCTCATGGTTCATCTCTCCCCCCGATTCCGCCCCTTAATTTTTCCCTTCCTTCTCCTAATGTCTTTCATGCTATTCCTTATGTTCCACAAATAAGTGAAACCATATGATAATTGACTTTCTCTGCTTGACTTATTTCACTTAGCGTAATCTCCTCCAGTCCCATCCATGATGTTGTAAAAGTTGGGTATTCATCCTTTCTGATGGCTGAGTAATATTCCATTGTATATATGGACCACATCTTTATCCATTTGTCTGTTGAAGGGCATCTTGGCTCCTTCACAGTTTGGCTATTGTGGACATTGCTGTATGAACATTGGGGTGCATATGGCCCTTCTTTTCACTACATCTGTGTCTTTGGGATAAATACCCAGTAGTGCAATTGCTGGGTCATAGGGTAGCTCTATTTTTAATTTTTTGAGGCATCTCCACACTGTTTTCCAAAGTGGCTGTACTAACTTGCATTCCCACCAACAGTGTAAGAGGGTTCCCCTTTCACCACAACCTCTCCAACATTTTTGTTTCTTTTTTATATCTTCTTTATTTCCTGGTTGACCCAGTCATTGTTTAGTAGCATGTTATTTAACCTCCATGTATTTGTGGACTTTCCAGATATTTTCTTGTGGTTGACTTCTAGTTTCATAGTGTTGTGGTCAGAAGAGATGCATGGTATTCTTCAATTTTTTTCAGTTTGTTAAAAAAATTTTTGTGGTCTCATATGTGATTTATTCTTGGGAGTATTCCATGTGCACTTGAAAAGAATTAGGATGAAATATTCTGAATATATCTGTTCAGTCCATCTGGTCCAGTGTGTCATTCAAAGCCATTTTTTCCTTGTTGATTTTCTGCTTAGATGATCTGTCCATAGATGTAAATGGGATGTTCAAGTCCCCTACTATAATTAGATTATTTTCCTTTAGTTCCTTTATGTTTGTTATTAACTGTTTTATGTATTTGGGTGCTCCCATGTTGGGTGTATAAATATATACAATTGTTCTATATTCTTGTTGAAATGTTCCCTTTATGGTTATATAGTGCCCTTCTTTGACTGTTCTTACAGTCTTTGTTTTAAAGTTTGTTTTGTCCAATATAACTATTGTTATTCCAGCTTTCTTTTGACATCCATTTGCATGTTAGATGTTTCTCCGTCCCCTCACTTTCAATGTGCAAGTATCTTTAGGTCTAAAATGAGTCTCTTTTAGGCATTATATAGATGGGTTTTGTCTTTTTTTAAATCCATTCTGATACCCCATGTCTTTTGATTGGAGCTTTTATTCCATGTACATTCAGACTAATGATTGTTAGATATGTATTTATTGCCAATATATTCCCTATTTTATGGTTGTTTCTGATTATTTGCTCTGATCCTTTCTTTTCTTTCTGTCTTCTGTGGATTGCTGGTTTTCTTTAGTGATGTATTTGGATTTCTTTTTATTTTCTGCATATTTATTACTGGTTTTTGTTATGTCATTACCATCAATTTTATATATAACATCTTCTGCGTATAACTCTATATTATTTAATGGTTTGGACCCATTCTTTATTCCTCTCCTCTCTGTGTGTAAACTATATGGTTTCGTATTTTCTATCTTTTAATTTTGTGAGTTCCTTGTCTGATTTTTAGAGAAATATTTACTTTTGCTGCTTTTGTGTTTCCTACCTGTATTCTGTCACTTTTGATCTTTCCTTTCCACTCAGAGTCCCCTTTAATATTCTTGCAGCTCTGGTTTAGTGGTCATGAACTCCTTAGTTTTTGTTTGTCTGGGAAACTTTATGTCTCCTTGTATTCTGAATTAAAGCCTTGCTGAATAGAATATTTTTGGCTGCAGATTTTGCCCATATCTCTTTTTGCTTGCAAAGTTTATGCAGATAAATCCCTTGATAGCCTGATGGTGTTTCCTTTGTATGTAATTATCTACTGTTTAATTTTTTATTCTTTATCACTGCATTTGGCCATTTAATTATATTGGTGTGGATCTGCTTTGTTGATTTTGTTGGGCGTTGTCTGTGCCTACTGGATCTGTTTTCTTCCCCAGATTAGGGAAGTTTTCATCTATTATCTCTGAAATAAATTTTCTATCCCCTTTTCTTTCTCTTCTACTTCTGGGACTCCTATAATATGAATATTATTACATTTGATGGAGTCACTGAGTTCTCTAAGTCTATTCTTGTTTTGTATAATTTTTTTTTCTTTTTTTCAGGTTGATTACTTTCCATTACTCTGTCTTCTAGGTCATTAATTCATTCCTTTCCTTCTTCTAGCATGGTGTTCATTCCAGCAAGTGGGTTTTCTCATTTTGTTTATTGAGCTCTGTATCTCTACTCTGTTATTCCTTATTTCTGTTTTAAGAGTCTCATTTATATCTTATGCTATTTTTTTCAATTCCAGTGAGTGTCCTTTTGATCTTTAATTTAAATTCTCTATCAGGCATGTTACTTATATCTCTTTCACTTAGGTCTCTGGTCATGTTTTGTCCTGTTTTTTCATTTAGGACAAATTCCTCTGTCTTTTCATTTAGTCTAGGTCTCTGTGTCTGCTTCTCTGTGTTAGGAAAGTCAGCTCTGTCTCCTGTTCTGGGGGATAATGGCTTTATGAAGAAGGCATCTTATAGTGCCATCTAGTGTAGTGTTTCCTATTCCCCAGTGCCTGGTGCTTCCAGGAATGTCTCTAATATGTGCTGCATGTGTTCTATTATTGTGTCCTGGCCACTTTATTCTTCAGGTCATTTGCTTGCAGAGGCTTTCTTTGCCTATTGTGGGCAGTGTTTGGTCCTTGGCCTGAACGTGGCAAGTTTTAACTAGTTGTGCTCTGGTCTGCTTTTGAAATGAGACCTGTTGCCACCACCTACAGAACCAAGGCCCTGCAGATCTCCCTGGTTGGGAGACATGTTTGGGTAGGGGTTTGGGCTGGTCTTCTGCACAAAGGGGCCCGCTGCACTGGGGCTGAGGCAGGTGTGACTAGGAGGGGCACTTCCTTGGTGTAACCAAGTTAGGTAGTGTGGAGGCTGTGCTGGTTCCTGCAGATGGCTCTGTGTTTGTGCTGAAGGGCTGGGAAGGTAATTGATGCCTGACAGTTCCTTTGTTCTGAGGTGTCTCTTTGTGAATGCTGCCTCTCTGGGACATGCTCTGAGATGAGCAAATAACCACTGCATTCTGCTCCCAGATGCTCTTCAGATCGCTGTTTCCACTATGTCCACAGGCTGTTTGCTCTACCTTGTCTCCAAGAGCAGCTCCAATGCTTCCAGGCTCTCCCAAGCCCTGCCCACTAACATACAGAACTCCGGCTTTAAGCCCTGCTGGTTGCAAGCACTTCTGAAATTTGGCCCCTCTCACTTTCTAAGCCAGTTGCTATGGGGGATTCGTTTTCCCTGTGCACTCCTCTGTGTGTTTGTCTGTCACCCTTATCTAAGACAGTAGCTTCCTGCCCACCATAGTGGCCATCATCTGTTTTTCTCCCAAACCTTAGTCTCCACACCTTTTACTTTCTTTGATGTGGCCTCCTCTCTGCCTTTAGTTGTGGAGTTTGTTCTGCCAGTCTTCATGTCAATTTCTGTGATTTAGGATGATTTAATAGTTACCTAGTTTATTCATGGGACAGGGTGAGCCTAGGGTCCTCCTACTCTGCCGCCATCTTCCCCTTTCTCTGTTCTAGAATGGTTTGCAGGTTTTAGACTCTGAAAATCCACAGTTCACCATATTCCCACAAGTATATAATGTATTCTGTCAATTTTCTAAATATCTGTCAATTAAAGAATATCTTTGTGGAGATGAAACACGTTACAGCTTATCAGTGGGAGCAAACTATTGTGAGCCCATGTTTTTTCTTCACACGTGTGTATTCCAGAACCCTTTAGCCACTTATCATGGGTAATGTAGTATGTGAAAAACATTCTGAGTTCACATGTAAAGGAGAGAAATATGCCAGTACTGTTCATCCTTGTCTTATATCATTCAGAATTGATTATACAGAATAGTTTTGGGATTTATCATTTCCACATTTCACATGCAATCCCAAAGGTCCAAGACATGGAAAACAGTAGTGATTATGAGCACAGATTTAAGAGTAAGACCTGAAACTGAATCCTAGATCCAACATTTGCTAGTTCTCTTACTAGGGACAAATTATCTAATATCTCAAGCCTGTCTTCTAATCCATAAAGGGGAGAAAAATAATAGTGTTTTTCTCACATAGTTGTGAGGATTAAATGAGATGCTGCATGTAAAGCACAAAGTACAATGTCAGTCACATGCTAAATTCTCAGTGAGTGTTAGAAAATATCATTTGCCCAGAGTAATTAGCCATTTTGCAGATAAACAAGTATTTCCATTGAGCAAGCTTTGGGAGCACACTATTTAGCTAGAGAGCCTTGCCATAGCTACCATTTACCACCATACAGAATATGTTGGGTATACTATCCAGTTATATATTATGGCTCTTAATATGAGCTTGGTAGTTCTCTGTCATTCATATACATTTATAGTAAAAATTATGTTATTTTAGGAATAACAAATTTGGAAATTTGGTGACATGGACCTCTTTGAAAGAAGAATAAAATCTCTCATATTCTCACAGGATTAATGTACCTCTAAAGCAGAGGTTGGCTGACTATGGCCTTTGTGCCTAATCTGGCTCACCATCTATTTTGTAAATTTCACAAGCCAAGAATGGTTTCTACGTGGTTTATTTACTTTTTTTTTTTTAAAAGATTTTATTTATTTGACAGAGAGACACAGCGAGAGAGGGAACACAAGCTGGGGGAGTGGGAGAGGGTGAAGCAGGCTTCCTGTGGAACAGGGAGCCCGATGCAGGGCTCAGTCCCAGGACCCTGGGATCATGACCTGAGCTGAAGGCAGATGCTTAACGACTGAGCCACCCAGGCACCCTACATGGTTTAAATGGTTGAAAAAAAAATAGAAGTATTTTGTGACAAGAGAACATTATGTGAAATTCAAGTCTTAGTGTCTATAAATAAAGTTTTATTGGAATACAGCTGCACTCATTCATTTATGTATTGTCTGTGCCTTCATACATATTGCAGTGTCTAGTATAAGTATTTCAATTACTTATAAGCTGAATGCTGAATATCAATTTTATACAAAGAAACAAAAATAGAATTTTTAAAATCCTAACTTCGAAATTTATTAGTGATCTGTCCCATTTTTTATATCTAACTTGCTCAAAATATAAATAATGTATAAACTAAATTATCAGTGAATAGATGTCACACAATGGCTATTTAAGATAATAATTTATTGTTATTTTATGACTTTAAACATCTTTATTCTTTCCTGTTTGTTGTAACACCAGCTTTTAAGTTTTTATTTAAATTCCAGTTAGTTAACATACAGTGTACTCGTTTCAGGTGTACAATATAGTGATTCAGTACTTCCATACAAACACCCGATGCTCATCACAACAAGATAACACCAGCTTTTTAAAAAGTCTTCTAAAAAACTTTTAAGTGTAAAAACAGCTTTTTATGAAAGATTAAAAATATGATAAAGTACAAAGAAAAGCATTCTAATGGGTTAGGGGATTAAGATTCAAGGAGAGGGCGCCTGGGTGGCTCAGTCGTTAAGCGTCTGCCTTCGGCTCAGGTCATGATCCCAGGGTCCTGGGATCGAGTCCCACATCGGGCTCCCTGCTGCGTGAGAAGCCTGCTTCTCCCTCTCCCAGTCCCCTGCTTGTGTTCCTGCTCTCACTATCTCTCTCTCTCTGTCAAATAAATAAATAAAATCTTTAAAAAAAAAAAAAGATTCAAGGAGAGTTTTATTACTGCTAATCTTTTGGGAGGAGAAAGCCCTTGATCAGTTTAAGGGGTGAAGAAATTTCTAAGAGGAAAGGTGTAACCCTTAGTTACTCAGAAAAGCAGGAGATGAATCTTTTTTAAAAGGCAGAAAACAAATGACCTAGGCTAAGTGGTTCTAAACTAGAGGGATCCATGTTACAGTTACTGGAGTTGTTTGTTTTCTAAAATTCACTCTACCCAATTAAAATCTTCAGAGATGAGGCCTCTAAGCAGGTGGATTCTAGGAAAAGCTCCACAGGTAATTCTCTATGCATATTCCTCTAGTTAATAATGTCTGACATAAGCTATGGATAAATTAAAATTCTGAAGCCTTTCAAAAAATTTTGAAAGGTAGAGATCTAAAGGCAATGGGGCATTTCAAATTTGGGTGAGCTGAAGTTTTGACTAGACTTTGGACAAGAATATGTATTAAGGAAGTAAGTAGAAGTGTTAGAGAACTTAGTCAACTGATGGGCATTGTTGAGCAAATTAGGTACATTCAGACTTATATAAAATAATTGTCATATGCTTACTATAATATGTTTGATGGAGAAGGAAACTATTTCCTAGGACACTTTTCACTTGTGCTGAGCAAAGACTTCCACCAGGTGGCAGTAAAAATACATTTGTGAAAGAAGCTGGCAGAACCAGTTTCTTAATCTTTCCTGTGTGTGATGGACCCCTTCTCAGAATAATGCTTTTAAGTGGATAAAACAAAATACATGGTAATATATGTGCTTCTTTAAATGTATTAAACAACAGTACCTAACAGATCTAATAAAAGCCATAGTTTTGAAGTAGTGATAAGTATAAATATTTCAAAATATTTGCAACTGCAACATGATATGAAAATATTTGTGATTTCTGTTAGTGACAAAATCTAAGGTCCTCCTAATAATACTGTGGTTTTGCCTCCACTCATTACTGAAGAAAATGTTCATTTTCAGTCCAAGGTTAATGAAAATGAAGACAAATTTCCTACACTTAATTCATAGATCACATGAATTCTATCCATAGACCCCCAAAGGGACCCCATATTAAGAATTAATATCCTAAAAAAAAAAAAAAAAAGTATTCTATCCTATGGAGAACTATATCAGTGTATGGATAGTGATTACTTATGATCTGGGTTTTTTTAAACATATGTGGTAGTGAAGTTACATATAGGTATATCACACTTTATGAAATAGAAAAAGTTTCTGGGGGCGCCTGGGTGGCTCAGTTGGTTAAGCAACTGCCTTCAGCTCAGGTCATGATCCTGGAGTCCCGGGATCGAGTCCCGCATCAGGCTCCCTGCTCAGCAGGGAGTCTGCTTCTCCTTCTGACCCTCCCCCCTCTCATGCTCTCTCTCTCATTCTCTCTCTCTCAAATAAATAAATAAAATCTTAAAAAAAAGAAAAGTTTCTGAAGAGATAGGCGTAAAATAAATCATTGTGTGTAAATCTATTTCTCCCCTTTGTTTTCATCATAAAACTGGAAATTAAATTCCTCTATGGGAAAAAGATATGTTTCCCAAATATAACTAAATTATTTTCAATCAGATTTTGAAAAACACTTAAAATAAAAGCAAATTTCTGAAAAAATATTTTTAATCTTACATCACAAAGTAAATATAAAAATAGTTGTTTCTTGCCTACTTACCATGCACAGGGTATTATATGCAACACTTTGTATGTATTATTATACTGAATACTAAAATACTTGTGTGACATTGTTACTACTCTAGCCCCCATTTTACAAGAGTCAGCGTTGTTGTTTTAGGGAGTCAAACTAACCTGGATTCAGTCCTGGCTCCATTTATCAGCTAAGTGAGATTGGTCAATTTTCTTAACCTCTGTAAATTAAAAAGTCCTTACCTATAAAACAAGGATAATATAAAAATACTATCTATCTTATGGTGGTAATGTGAGATAATGCATGAAAATAATGTAGTATCTTGCCTGGCACACTATCAGTTTATCAAGATCACCAATGATCTACACATTGCCAAATCCAGTCCATTTTCAATCTCCATCTCCATGGATTCATCAGTAACTTTTAACACAGGTGATTACTCCCTCTTCCTTGAAACAGATCTCTTCACTTGGCTTGTGGGATACCACTTGCTCTTGGTTCTCTTACTTCACTGACTGGCTGTTCCTTCTGTCTTCTCTGATACATTCTCCTTATTTTCTTAAATTAAAAAAAATGGAGTATCCAAAGGACTCATTGCTTAGACCTCTTCTCTGATGCTCTAGATAATCTCATAGATAATTTTAAATGCCATATGTAAATTAGTACTGTAAAATTTATAAAGCAGCCAAAGGCCTCTCCTGAGCTCTAGAGACTCACATTTCCAACAGATGACTCAACATTTGTACTCAGATGTTTAGTTAGCAATGCAAATTTAACACATCCAAAACTTGACACTTATCTTGCCTTCCCCCAAACATGCTTCTCCCACATTATTCCCTATCACAGTAAATGTCAACTCCATCCTTCCAGTTTCTTAAGTTAGAGTCTCTCTCACATAACATATTCAGTCCACTTAGGAAATCCTGCCCATTCTACCTTCAGAAGTTATCCAGAATCCAGTCTTTTTTTTACCATCTCCATTGCTACTGGTCTCCCTGCTTCCACCCTAATTTCCCTATAGTCTCTTCTCCCTACAGACAAGAGTGATCTTTTATTTTTTTTTTTTTGAAGATTTTACTTATTTGAGAGAGAGACAGATAGCGAGAGAGAGCACAAGCACAGAGGAGAGGGAAAAGCAGGCTCCCCACTGAGCAGGGAGCCCGACATGGGGTTCGATCCCAGGACCTTGGGATCATGACCTGAGCCAAAGGCAGACGCTTAACTGACTGAGCCACCCAGGTGCCCCAAGAGTGATCTTATAAAAAAATAAAACATCATGTCACTTCTCTTCTCAAAACTGTCCATCTAGCATTAAAATAAGAGAGAAACACCTTACCATGGACCTATATGGCTTAGCCTTCTATTGTTATCTGATCATGTCTCCTGTCACTCTCATTGCACCCACCATCACCACATCTTACCTATTCTGTTCCAGTCATACTGACCATTTTGTGGTTCCTCAGACATGCCTCAGGTCCCTTATACTTTCAAGGCATTTTCCTCTGATATCTACAGGGCACACACCCTCACCTCCTTCAGTTCTTTGCTCAGTTACCACCTTTTTTTTAAGGCCACCCTGTTTAAAATTGTAAGTCACCCAAGTGCTCTATATGCCCCTCCCTGTTTTATTTTTTTGCATAGCACTTACCACCATCTGATAATATCTTTTACTTAATTTATTGTCTGTTGCCAAACTTAAATGTTAGGTCATATTGACAGAGATTTTTATTTGTTTTATTCACTGCTGTATTCCCAGTACCAACAATACATTTGTAAAATGAATGACTAATTTTTTTTCGTTTTAATGCTTTATCAGGTGCTACACAGTTTATGCTTGACCCCAAGCTCATGGATCACGGGCAGTCCCATCCAGAAGATGTAGATATGTACAGCACTAGAAGCTGAAATAGTCTGCGTAGAGAACTACAAGATGTGCGAAGTTGAAAACGATGATGAAAAAATCATGTAAAGGGTAACCGTGACACAGAGAGTATAACTTTTTTTTTTTTAGGGTATAACTTTTAAACGAAGTTTTTCCCTCACATCTTCTAATGTAATGTACAGTTTGACCAATCACATAAGGGATTAAAACACAAACTGTGAATTTAATCCAAACAGTATTAAATGATTGATGAAGAGGCAGAAGTATTGGGATGCATTTAATGATTTTTAAGGGTGTTTATTAAAAAACAAAAATAGAGTAAATATATAAACACTGATGAAATATGTATGTGTATATATAAATATTTATACAGATACATATACATATTTGCTTTAGCTTTTTCAAATTAATGTCAGCTAAATTAGAATGGTGTGCAAAAAGAATGTGTTCCCCTTTTTTTTCATTCCCCAGAGCTGGAATAAAATATCCATATTTTATGACACTTGGGCTTGGTTTTGTCTCTTTGTTTTATTAATGTCAACTCCTCTTAAATGTCCAAAAACATTTCTATTTAAGAGGACCATATTCTACAAGGCACCCCAGTACTACCTAGTAATCCTACTGGTTCCTTTAGGTGGTTTCCTATTCTGTTCCCCAGGAGAGGTATTACAGACCATTTATTCTTAAGCCTCCTACACCTGCCAGAGATGACTGTCTATTACATAGTGGGGAAACATGAGCTTTTAGACATGACCATTTTCAACTTCTTCCCCTCTACCTTCAAGACTTACCTCTTTTCAGCGGTGCATCCCTTTCGTCTAAGGCTAATGCTTATTTGTGTTCCTGATCTCATTCTTTGCTGTGTTTTCCAGTACCATATTCTATCCTATTTAATCTTCAGACTTTGGTTTCTCTTTTCGTTAATTTCTTTTCCTCGATCTATCAGTAGCTTCAGATATTCTTTATCCAGAAACAAGAGTAACAAAAACCTTTCCTTAACCCTACCTCTTCCTCTCAAGCTATCTTTTCTTTCTCTTTCCTATGATTGCCATACTTCATAAAATAAATTAGTGTCACTTTCTTACTTCCTCACTTTTGATTCCTCTCTTTCTGACTCCCTGGCCTCTATACCTATTTGAATTTTCTGTAATTATTGACTCTTGAACATTCCCTACCTGAAACTCCCTCCTCCCTTTGCTGTTATTCCTGCTTATCTTGTCATTCTTCATTCTCTTGCTCTGAATCAAAATGCTGTGGCTCTTCAGGTTGCATTCCTAGTCATCTTTTCTCATTTTATATGCTCTCTCATTTTCATTCAATATACTTTACTGGCTTTAGCCACCATTTATATTTCCTTATCATTTATATTTCCAGCTCCCATATTTCTCTAGAGCTGTAGACCTATTTTCTAATTATTTTTTATTGCATCTACCTTACATCTCAGGTATCCCCAATGTTAATATGCCTAAAATTAAATTGCCTCTACCTCTCTCTTCTTTTATTTCTGTGTTTTTCAGATCTACTCTACCTTTTCTACTCTTCTTTAATCCTTGCTCCCATTCAAGTTTTCATCATCACCTTCCTGCCCTCCATCATTCTTGCTTTATGTCACTTGAGAATGTGTTCTCTTTGCAGGTAGCAATAAACCAGTTAAGAGTAAATAAGAGTCTATATAAAGTCTGGAATTAGACAGTACAGGGTTTATTCAGTAGCTCATTAGTGCCATCAAGGACCTAAACATTTTCTCTTTCCACTCTGCTCTTTAGTATGTCAGTTTGTCATCTCATGGTCACAAAATGGCTGTTGTTCCTGTGGAACATAAACACATTCAATGTAGGAAGAAAGATTAGGACAAACTCTGCCAGATGCTTCTGACCCTCTATTATCAAAAAAGTAAATGCTTTCTTAGAGCCTCTCTCAGAATTCTTGTCTATATCTTGACTAGAACTTACCATACAGCCACCTTAGCTCAAGGAAAATTGGCAAATCATATTTTTTTCTATGGTGAGGAAGGCAAACTGTAAGGGATATGGAATGGGTGTTGAGTTTCAGCTAACATATAGTGTCTGCTACCCTATTCTTCTAACCCATCTGTCATATTATGACATAGTTGTCTTTCTAACAACCATTATGGTTAGTTGTCTCTCTGAAATCTTCAGTGGCTCATCATCGCCTGTACCGTCAAATCAAAGACACCTAAGCATGGCATACAAGGCCCTTCACTTATGATCCCAATTCAACTTTAATCCTATCTTCCCTCTCCTTTCCTACCCTACTGCCAATGTATATTATATTTTATCTGTAACATACCACTTACTCCTTGAACATGCTTTGTTATTTTAAGGGTTTTTTTTTTTTTCTGCCTATGCTGGTATTTCCTCTTAGAAATTATTTTCTGTTTCCTCCTGTTCCATATTCTAACTTCCTACTCATCCTTCAAACCCAATTCCAGTGTCACCTTTCTCAATCCTCTAAGGTAGGAGTGAAATGCTCTCTATTCTACATTCCTTTATACTTGGGTGTTTATAGTTGTGACAACCCATCCAATTTATTATAAAGCTAAAACTAGTATTTTTTCACAGACAAGACTCCTTGTGGGTTATGACTGAATCCTCTTTGTGCAGCTTTTATGCTTATGAAATACCTGGTACATAGTAGGAACTCACATGTTCTGTTTGCAACACAGGATACAAAAGTAATTATACTTCTGTGAAAGGGCTTATATTTCTACTAGAAAAGAAAGAAACGTATGTATATACACGTGTTATATGTAGTATCTTCCCTAAGATAAATACAACCAAAGAGTTGTAAATGCTCAGAGATAAAATGTAGTTCTGAGATGATATTAAGGAGTCAGTGGTACTTGAGCTACTCAAGGTAGGGAAATAGTTCACTTACTAGTTTTTCATAAGTAAGCTCCTCAAAATTTAGCTTCAGTATTTTAAATGAATTTTTTGTACCTCAGATCTGTTTATAATCAAATGAATCCATATTTCGTCAAATCTAAGACACGTTATTTGCCTCTAAGAAAAAAGTGATACCAGTTGATCATTATAATTATCCCAATTTCAGCTGTGTTAAGATGTGAAAATATAAACATCTAAAATTTAGTGAGATATGGTAGGTAAAAAATAAATATCCTACTACTAAATATAAAGTGATTCTTGATTTATCTACTCTTTTGGATCATCAACTCTGTTACTAGTCATTAGTGTATTAGTTTGGATAAAGGAAGGTTGATTATATATGCCAAATCTGTTTCAAAGTAAAAGACCTGCTCAAACCAGAGTTTGATCACTTGCTGTATTGTACAACACTCAAAGTCAAACTGCTGTTGGACTCAGGTGACATTCAAATGTTGGAGCATATGTTGGGACAAGTTGAGATGAGTCATCTTTCACTCTTCCTTTGCCATATCCATGAGTACTTCTCTATTAAACCTGAACAGATGCCAACCCTCCTCAGAGGAAAGGTCTAAAGCCCCTCGACGAGTATAGTAGTCAATAGAAGCCTGGTTCCAAATGACAACAAGAAAGTGCATGCAGTTACATTGGCTTCTGATGGCTATCTGTTTAAAAACAAAGAGATTACTTTTAATTGAAAGCATAGTCTTCATTAACACATTTATTTTATTAAAGGTCTATATGTAAGGCACTATGTCTGTATAATACTTCCAAATAATAATACAATAGTTAACTCTTGGACTTCTCCAAAGCTGTAAGAAGAAAAAAAGTCCTGTTGAGTTTTAAAACTCTTTCTTTGAAAAGTCCAAAGATGATTTGCAAAGTCTTCTCATTGTTTTTTCTGTAAATCCAATTCAGTTTTTTTCTTTATGTTTTTATAATTTTTTTATTATGTTAGTCACCATACAGTATATCATGGTTTTTGATGTAGTGTTCCATGATTCATTGTTTGCATATAACACCCAGTGCTCCATGCAATACGTACCCTCCTTAATACCCATCACTGGGCTCACCCATTCCCCCACCCCCCTCCCCTCTAAAATCCTCAGTTTGATTCCTGGAGTCCATAGTCTCTCATGGTTCGTCTCCCCCTCTGATTTCCCCCCTTCATTTTTCCCTTCCTTCTCCTAATATCCTCCATGCTATTCCTTATGTTCCACAAATAAGTAAAACCATATGATAATTGCCTTTCTCTGTTTGACTTATTTCACTTAAAATAATCTCCTCCAGTCCCATCCATGTTGACACATCCGGAAAGGATGCAAAAGTTGGGTATTCATCCTTTCTGATGGCTAAGTAATATTCCATTGTATATATGGACCACATCTTCTTTATCCATTCATCTGTTGAAGGGCATCTCGGCTCCTTCCACAGTTTGGCTATTGGGGACATTGCTCTATGAACATCGGGGTGTATGTGGCCCTTCTTTTCACTATATCTGTATCTTTGGGGTAAATATCCAGTAGTGCAATTGCTTGGTCATAGGGTAGCTCTATTTTTAACTTCTTAAAGAACCTCCATACTGTTTTCCAGAGTGGCTGTACCAGGTTGCATTCCTACCAACAGTGTAAGAGGGTTCCCCTTGCTCCACAACCTCTCCAGCATTTGTTGTTCTTGCCTTGTCAATTTTTGCCATTCTAACTGGTGTAAGGTGGTATCTCAGTGTGGTTTTGACTTAAATTTCCCTGATGGCTAATGATGTTGAACATTTTTTCATGTGTCTGTTAGCCATTTGTATGTCTTCTTTGGAGAAGTGTCTGTTCATGTCTTCTGCCCATTTTTTGACTGGATTATTTGTTTTTTGGGTGTTGAGTTTGAGAAGTTCTTTATAGATCTTGGATACCAGCCCTTTGTCTATAGTGTCATTTGCAAATATCTTCTCCCATTTCTGTGGGTTGCCTCTTTGTTTTGCTGACTGTTTCCTTGCTGTGCAGGAGCTTTTTATCTTGATGAAGTCCCAAAAGTTCATTTTTGCTTTTGTTGCCCTTGCCTTTGGAGACGTGTCCTGAAAGAAGTTGCTGTGGCTGATTTCGAAGAGGTTACTGCCTATGTTTCCTTCTAGGATTTTGATGGATTCCTGTCTCACATTGAGGTCTTTTATCCATTTTGAGTTTATCTTTGTGTATGGAGTTAGAGAATAGTTGAGTTTCATTCTTCTGTATATAGCTGTCCAATTTGCCCAGCACCATTTATTGAAGAATCTGTCTTTTTCCATTGCATATTTTTTCCTGCTTTGTCAAAGATTAATTGACCATAGAGTTGAGGGTCCATATCTGGGCTCTCTATTCTGTTCCATTGATCTATGTGTCTGTTTTTGTGCCAGTACCATGCTGTCTTGGTGATCCCTGCTTTGTAATATAGCCTGAAGTCATGCAATGTGATGGCCCCAGCTTTGTTTTTCTTTTTCTACATTTCCTTGGCAATTCGGGTCTTTTCTGATTCCATACAAATTTTAGGATTGTTTGTTCCAGCACTTTGAAAAATGCCATTGGCATTTTGATTGGGATGGTGTTGAAAGTATAGATTGCTTTGGGCAGCATAGACATTTTAATAATGTTTATTCTTCCGATCCATCAGCATGGAATGTTTTTCCATCTTTTTGTGTCTTCTTCAATTTCTTTCATGAGTGTTCTGTAGTTCCTAGAGTATAGATCCTTTACCTCTTTGGTTAGGTTTATTCCAAGGTATCTTATGGTTTTTGGTGCTATTGTAAATGGAATTGATTCCCTAATTTCTCTTTCTACAGTTACATTGTTTGTGTATAAGAAAACAACTGATTTCTGTGCATTGATTTTGTATCCTGCCACATTACTGAATTGCTGTATGAGTTCTGGTAATTTGGGGGTGGATTCTTTTGGGTTTTCCACATAAAGTATCATGTCATCTGCGAAGAGAGAGAGTTTGACTTCTTCTTTGCCAATTTGAATACCTTTTATTTCTTTTGTTGTCTGATTGCTATTGCTAGGACTTCCAGTACTATGTTGAACAATAGTGGCGAGAGTGGGCATCCTTGTCAAGTTCCTGATCTTAAGGGAAAGGCTCTCAGCTTTTCCCCATTGAGAATGATATTCACTGTGGGCTCTTCATAGATGGTTTTTATGAAATTGAGGAATGTTCCTTCTATCCCTACACTCTGAAAAGTTTTAATCCAGAAAGGATGCTGTATTTTGTCAAATGCTTTTTCTGCATCAGTTGAGAGGACCATATGGTTCTTGTATCTTCTCTTACTGTGTTCTGTCACATTGATTGATTTGCGAATGTTGAACCACCCTTGCATCCCAGGGATAAATCCCACCTGGTTGAGATGGATAATCCTTTTAATGTACTGTTGGATCTTACTAGCTAGGATCTTGTTGAGAATTTTGGCATCCAATTCATCGGGATATTGGTCTGTCATTCTCATTTTTGATGGGGTCTTTGCCTGGTTTTGGGATCAAGGTAATACTGGCCTCATAGAATGAGTTTGGAAGTTTTCCTTCTGTTTCTATTTTTTGAAACAGCTTCAGGAGAATAGGTATTATTTCTTCTTTGAATGTGTGGTAGAATTCCTCAGGGAATCCATCAGGCCCTGGACTCTTGTTTTTTGGGAGGTTTTTGATTACTGCTCTCACATGTTTTTGCTGCAACTATTGAGATAATCGTATGGTTTTTATCCTTTCTCTTGTTAATGTGATGTATGACATTGATTGATTTGTGAATATTAAACCACCCTTGCATCTATGGTAAATCTAACTTGATCATAGGGAAAATTTTTTAAAATGAATATTTGGGTTTGGTTTGCTAGTATTTTGTGATGATTTTTGCATCTATGTTCATCAGAGATATTGCCTTTAGTTTTCTTGTTTTGTAGTGTCTTTATCCGGTTTTGAAATCACGGTAATGCTGTCTTTGTATAATGAATTCGTAAGCTTTTCTTTCTTTTCCATTTTTTGGAATAGTTTGAGAATAAAAGGTGTTAATTCTTCTTTAGATGTCTGGTAGAATTCACCTGTGATGCCATCTGGTCCTGTCCTAACTTTTGTTTGGAGTTTTTTGATTGCTTGATTCAATTCCATTGCTAGTAATTAGTCTGTTCAAATTCTCTATTTCTTCCTGATTCAGTTTTCAAAGGTCATATGTTTCTAGGAATTTATCCATTTCTTCTAGGTTGTCCAATATGTTGGCATAAAATTTTTCATAATACTCTCATAATCCTTAATATTTCTGAATTATTGGTTATTATTTCTCCTTCACTTTTAATTTTATTTGAGTCCTTTTTTTGATGAATCTGGCTAAAGGTTTTCAATTTTGTTGGTATTTTCAAAGAACTAGCTCCTGGTTTCATTTATCTGTTGTATTGTTGGTGGTTTTTTTTTTTTTCTTTCTTTTTTAGTCCCTATTTCATTGATTTCCGCTGCATTCTTTGTTATCCTCTTCTTTCTAGTGGCTTTGGGCTTTGTTCTTTCTCTGTAGCTCCTTTATGTGTAAGGTTAGTTCTTTATTTGAGCTTCTTAGTTTATCAAGTAGACCTATATTGCTATAATCTTCCTTCTTAAAGCAACTTTTCCTGGATCCCAAAGATTTTGGATCATTATATTTTCATTTTCATTTGCCTCCATGTATTTTTTTAATCTCCTCTGATTTCTTGGTTGACCTGTTCGTTGTTTAATAGCATGTTTGTAGCCTCAAGGTATTTGTGTTCTTCCCAGATTTTTTCTTGTGTTTGATTTCTAGTTTCATATCATTGTAGTCAGAAAAGATGCATGATAAATTTTAATCTTTTTGAGTTTATGGAGACTTGTTTTGTGGCCTAAACTGTGATCTGTTCTGGAGAACATTTCAGATACACTTGAAAAGAATGTGTATTCCACTATTCGGGGATGGAATGTTCTGAGTATATCTTTTAGATACATCTGGTCCAATGTTTCATTCAAAGCCACTGTTTCCTTGATTTTCTGTCTGGATGGTGTATCCATTAATGTAACTGAGGGTTATAGTCCCCTACTATCATTGTATTAATGTCATGTTTTTCTTTCTTTATGTCTGTTAATAGTTGCTTTATGTATGAGATACTCCTATATTGGGTGCATAAATATTTACAGTGATTATATCCTCCTGTTGGATTGTTCCGTTTGTAATCATGTAGTGTTCTTCTCTGTCTCCTGTTACAGTCTTTGTTTTAAAGTTTATTTTGTCTAAGTATTCATACCCCAGCTTTCTTTTCACTTACATTTGCACGGTAAATATCTTTCCATCCCTTCACTTTCAATTTGCATGTAACTTTAGTTCTGAAGGGAGACTCCTGTAGGCAGCTTATCATTGGGTCTTGCTTCTATATCCACTCAGTCACCCTATGTCTTTTGATTGGAGCATTTAGTTCATTTATATTCAAAGTAATTATTGATAGGTATGTACTTATTGCCATTTGTTACCTGTTTTACAGGTATTTTTGCTGTTCTTCTCTATTACTTTTTTCTCTTGCACTTTCCTTGTCTTTGATAGCATTCTATAGTGATATGCTTGGGTTCCTTTCTCTTAATTTTTTGTGTATCTGTTAGATATTTTTGGTTTGTGGTTTCCATTTGGCTCATACATAACATGCATATAGTGTAGCAGTCTATATTAAGTTGATGGTCAATTAATTTTGAACCCATTCTATTTTTAAAAAAGATTTTGTTTATTTATTTGACAGAGAAATAGAGCCAGAGAGCACAAGTGGAGAGAATGGCAGAGGGACAGGGAGAAGCAGGCTTCCTGCTCAGCAGGGAGCCCGATGTGGGGCTCGATCCCAGCACCCTGGGATCATGACCTGAGCCAAAGACAGACGCTTAACTGACTGAGCCACCCAGGCGCCCCTTTTTAAGAACCCATTCTAAAAGCAGTAAATTTTTATCCTCCCCCCACCATTTTATGTATATGTCCTACTTCACGCCCTTTCATTTTGTGAATCCTTTGACTTGATATTTATAGATACACTCGGTCTTACTGTTTTTGTGCTTTAACCTCCATACTGGTTTTATAAGTGATTCATCTATGGCTTTTTTGTTTGTTTGTTTGTATTTAACTCAAGTTTTTTCCTTTCATAATTTCTTACTCCTGATTATCATGTTTTCTTCCCACTCAAAGAATTCCCTTTAATAGTTCTTCTAAGGCTGGTTTAGTTGTAATGAACTGTTTTGCTTTTTGTTTGTCTGGGAAACTCTTTATCTCTACTTCTGTTCTGAATGATAGCCTTGCTGGATAGCCATGAAATGAGTGTTCTTGGTTGCAAGTTTTTTCCTTTCATCACTTTGAATATATCATGCCGGTCCTTTCTGGCCTGCAAAGTTTCTGCTGAAAAATCAGCTGATAGCCTTATGGGATTTCCCTTGCATGTAACTTTTATTGCTTTTAAAATTCTCTCTTTATCACTACTTTATTGCCATTTTAATTATTATGTGTGTTGGTGTGGATCTGCTTGGGTTGATTTTCTTAGGGACTTTCTGTGCCTCCTGGATCTGAGTATCTGTTTCCTTCCCCAGATTAGAGAAGTTTTCAGCTATTATTTCTTCAAATAAATTTTCTGCCCCCTTCTCTTTTCTCTTTTTGGGATCCATATAATGCAAATTTTATTAGGTTTGATGATGTTGCTGAGTTCCCTAAACATGTTCTCATTTGTATTTTTTTTTTCTTTTTCCTGTTCAGCTTTGTTCCTTTCCATTACTCTGTCCTCCAGCTCACTGATCTGTTCTTCTGCCTCCTCTAATCTATTGATTTCCTCTAGTCTATTTTTCATTTCAGTTATTAAATTATTCATCCCTGATTGGTTACTTTTTTGTTTTCTATTTCTTTGTTGAAGGTTTTCCTGTGATTTTCCACTTTTCTCAAGTCCAGTATCTTTAGGACCATTAGTTTGAATTCATTATCAGGTAACTTGTTTGTCTCCATTTCATTTAGCTCTTTTGCTGTGGTTTTTTCCTGGTCTTTCATTTGGGATATATTCCTCTGTCTTATTTTGTCTAACTCTCTGTGTTTGTTTATATGTAAGGAAAATCAATTATGTCTCCTGATCTTGAATGTAGTGGCCTTACAAAGAAGAGGTCCTGTGGTGCCCTGTAGCACAATGTCTCCTGTTCACCAGAACCAGGTGCTTCATGGGTGTCTTCTATTTGGTTTGTGTGTGCCCTACTGTTGTGGCTAAGCCTCATTTGCTTTCAGTCCAGTTGGCTGCAATGGCCTGCTTTGATTTTTGTGGGCCATATTTGGTCCTGTGCTGTTAAAGGGCCATTCTGTGGCAATAGGCTTACAGTTGGGCATTGTCAGCAGTCAGACCAAAATGCTTGCCCTAAGCCCAGTTTGCTGGGGCTGAAGTCATACCAGACTGCAGAGTGCATTCCCTGCGTTGTCTCCTAAGAGGCTTATGTTGGTGGGCAGTGGCTATAAACAAATCAAATGCTATCCCCAGTTTGTCTCTTAGGGCTGTGGTAGCACCCACCTGCAGGGTGCTCTCCCTACCTTGTACCTTGAGAGGCTTTTATTGGTGGGCAAGGCTGGCAGACCAGATGCCTGTCCCCAGTGCCATGGCTGCAGTGACCCCAAACTGCAGAAGTCTCTCCCTCTGCTACCCCTGAGGTTTTTGTTGGTGGACAGGGCCAGTTATCATATCAGGTGCCTGCCCCCAGTCCATGTGCTGGTGCTGCAGACCCACTGATCAGCAGGGCACTCTCTGCACTGCCAGTTACTAGGTTTGGCTGCTAGGGCTGCAGTCGAACTGATGTATGGGGTTATCTTTCCCTCTCCACAAGGCAGGAGTCATTTTGGACTGGTGCAGGTCACTGCCAGAGCTGCTCGAATAAGACCTGACAGGAGCTGCTTGGAGAGACTCCTGCTGAGTGGGGTGAAACGGATGGAGTGGATCCACAGGAGAATGTGGGGTGGGATGCATGGTATTAGCAAGGTAGGTACAGCATACCCCGTTTCCCACAAGTATCCAGCTATCTAGGCTGGGAAGTAGGGGTTTGGGGAAGAGAGAAATGACTCCCACCAGCTTTTTTATTCTTGGCATAGTCTCCTAAAGATCCCTGCCCCTCCAGCACATATTCTGAGATTTGTAAATAAATCTTCATGGATACCCTAGGCATTTTTCATACTGCTGCTTCTGTGTTCTGTCCTGTGGGGCAGGGGTTGTTTGTTATGCTGTCTCTTTAAGGTTGGGGACTCCATTTCCTATTGCCCTCTCACTCTCAGCGCTAAGCCCACTGATTTTTAACATTCCTGGAGTTAAGCCCAACTGGTTGTAAAAATTCGAGAAGTTAAACCCCATGGTTTTCAAAGTCAAATGTTATGGGCACTTGTCTCCAATGCAGATCCCCCATGCCTGGGTTGCCTGCTGTGGGGTCTGACCTCTCCCTTCTATGTGCTTGTGGTGTCCCTCCCATTTGTGGTTAGTCTCCCCAGGAATCTGGTTCTTGACCTTGTCTCTGTCTCTCCTACCCTTTTCAATGTGGACTCCTCCCTTTAATTAACTGTGGGATGTCTCTTCTGCTAGTCTTTAGGTCATTTTCTGGGTTGGTTGCACTGATGTGGCTGTTTTCTAGGTGTGTCCCTGGGACAAAATGAGCTTAGGAGGCTCCTACTCCAACTTCCCAGAAGTCATTTTTATGCTATTCTTATATTCATACCATGGACCTATTTTATAGGTAGAATTGCCTTCTAATCTCCCTCTTGCTTACTTCTGCTTTATAGCAAAGTGGTGTATAGTATGGTTGTGGGTTACATAGAAATCAATTTTTGATTAAACATAATTCAAATATAATTATGTGACTATCTGATTTGAAGATCTATTTTAATTGAAATAAAAAATAAGTATGTTTTGAGGTTATGTTCAGAAGGTGAGATAAATTAATTTACACCCTGTTAAATAATATTTAATGAAGAAAATGACAACATACAGAATACCAATACTAAATGTAATACATACCTGACTTAACCTCTTCAGCATTTCAGCTCCAATACCTAGACCTTTTAAATAGATAATGGAAAATGACACGAGTTTTAAAAATCCACTTAACAAGTTTTGCTTTAATCTTAAAGAAGTAAAATATGAAACCCTATATGTGGCTGTTATATATTCTTAATAGCTTGTGTTGAAACTCAACTCATGAATGTTTTTAATATCTTCTTCCTAATTGTAAAGTGGTTCCAAAGGTAATAGAAAAGATTTTGGATTTAAAGATTGGTGAAGCAGAAATGAGTCCCTGTCACTCTCATAATATAGTATATTTCTTATTCACTTCCAGACAAAACAACCTAAAATATAAATGCATTTTTTGAAGATAAAAGGATAGCTGTGATAATTTGGCTTATTCAAGCTTTGATGGGAACTAAAAAGAAAGTCATTTTCTAATCTGTGATTGAGTTTTCCCCATATGCAAGGATAACTAGGATAGTGATCAGTCTCATGAAATAGAAGTGAGTTACATAAACTAACTTAAATACCATATTTATAGTGAAGTCCTATCTCTACTCCTTAAAATATGCCATTTTAATTTTTAAACTATAAGTAATAATATAAGTGTAGCTCGACCTCGGTAAGCTTGTATGACATAAAAGTCCTCTAGGTAAAGTAACTTGCCAATCCAGGGGTCGTACGTAAAGTAGTACATGGCAAATCCAACAGTCACTTTGCCTAGAAGAGGGAAGAGAAGGTACAACGAGATTAATGCTTTGAATCTTAAGAGTGTTCTTTCCTCTAAAATTGAATATCTTAGTGTTTTCTTTGTTAAATTAATAAAAGCTTACTGGACAAACTATCAAACAGTACAAAAAATACATAATGTAGCTTTAGGTCCCTTATAACAAAATCTTAAAAAAAGACAGGCCATCTTTTAATAATGTATATTCTTCCAAATTTTTTCCTATGCATATACGAATACATACCACACATTTTCTGTAAAAAAACAAAAAATAAAAACTAAGTTTATGTACTTATACTCTTCTACTCTGTTTAGTAGTAATTCTGTGCTATCAAATTGTTCTTCATTTTCAGGGTAGAGAAAGTATACCCCAGATTAAATTGGAAGAAGCAGATTTATTTTACCTGATGGTTTTTGTTGATTGTGTACTTCTGCAATTAGGCAGTAGAAAAGGGGATTGTCCCCAAAGCCATCTCTGAGTAAATCTGAAATATAAATTCATATACAATATGTTAGAAAGTTTATAATAAAGAAAAGGAAGATGGTAGAGTAGGCAGTACCAGGAATTCATCTCTTCACCTCTACAACTGTACTGGCAGTGAATATTCTGGAACTCTAGAGTTTATTTGAACACTTACAACTTCCAGAGGACAGCTTGGCTGGTAAACTGCAGTTAATTTTGGTCAAATTCAGCTATCAGCCCACTGGTGGCTTACAAGTCTCCCCTGCCCCCTTGCCTCATGGCAGCAGCTGTACAGATGGCAACATGAATTGTTGAGTGATTGCTGGAGCCAGGGTAGGCATTAGGGGACTTATCCTCCAAATACTGGAGTTCTGTGTTCTGCTCATGGATTGCTACTCTTAATGCTGAGGTGAGAGCTTAGAAGTTGGCCACCATTTTTCCAACCGCCACCAATGAAAGCAGCTTCCAGATGTAAAAAGAGCCACATGAGAATTTAGAAAGCTACCATGCATGACCAGGGAAACACAGACTTAGAAAAGACCTCAGAACACCTTAAACACTTAACTCAGGCTGATCTCTTACAGAGATACCCTATAACAATAAAAAACAAAAACAAAAAAAACAGCCATCCCTGGGGAAGGGGGAGAATTTTATTTCCAGAGTTAACATAAGATTCAAATGTCCAGTTTTCAACAACAAATCACAAGGCATACAAAGAAATTGGAAACTATGCCCCATTCAAAAGAATGAAGTAAATCAATAGAAAACATACCTGAGGAAGCCCACATGTATTAGAACAAGACTAAAACAACTGTCTTAAAGATGCTCAAAGAGCTAAAGGAAAGACAGGCACAAAAACAGGAAACATATGAACAAAATAAGAATCTCAGTAACAAAATACAAATTATAAAAAAAAAAGAACCCCCACCAAAAATTCTGAAGCTGATAATTATGTACAATAACTGAAGTGACAAATGCACTGTAGAGGTTCAAAATCAGAATTGAGCTAGCAGAAGAAAAAAAAAATAGTGAATTTGAATATAAGACAATTGAAATTACCAAGTCAGGAACTGAAAGAAAAACAATGAAGAAAAATAAACAGTGCCTAAGGGCTTTGTGGAACACCATCAAATGGGCCAATATACACTCTATAAGGCAGATTCTTAGCATGATAAGAGAGAGGGGGAAAAAAGAATATTTGAAGAAATGATGGCTGAAAACTTCCCAAATTTGAATCAATTAATGTATCTACAAATCCAAGAAGCTCAACAAACTCCAAGTAGTATAAACCAAAAAGAGCAACACTAAGACACATAATCAAACTGCTGAAAGACAAAGAGAAAATTCTGAAAGCAGCAAGAGAGAAGGAACTTGTCATGTACAATGAATCATCAGTAGGGTTATCATCTGATTTCTCATCAGAAACCTTGGAGACGAGAAGGCCGTGAGTTTATCTATTCAAAGTGCTGGGGGGAGCCTATCAACTGAGAATTGTATCTCTACCAAAACTGCCCTTCAGAAATGAGGGAGAAATTGAGACATCCCCAGATCACCACCAAAAACAAAGAAACAAAAACCTGAGGGATTTTATTATCAGTATACCTGCCCTGCATAAAATGCTAGAAGTCTTTCAGGTTGACATGAAAGAAAGCTAGACAGTAACTCAAAGCCACATAAAGAAATAAAGATAAAAGTAAAGATACCTAGTTAAAGGTAAATGCATGGACAATTATAAGGGCTAGAGTTATTTTAATTTTGTTTATAACTCCACTTTTTATTTTCTACATAATTTAAAGACAACTGCATAAAATTAGTTATTAATATATGTTATTGGGCACATAATGTACAAAGATGTAACCTCTAACATCAATAACATAAAAGAAGGGAAATGGAGATGTATAAGAGAAGAGTTTTGTATGCTATTGGAATTAAGCTGGTATAAATTCAAATTAGATTATTATAACTTTAGGATGTTAAATGTAATTTCCATAATAACCACAAAGAAAATATCTATAAAATATACACATAAGGAAATGAGAAGGGAATCAAAATATTTCAATACAAAAATCAACAAAACACAAAAGAAGGTAGCAGTGGAGGAAATGAGGAACAAAAAGCCTGTATGGCATATAGAAAACAGCAAAATGGAAGAAGTCCCTCCTCATTTACTTTAAATGTAAATGGATTAAATAGTCTAATCAAAAGACAGAGATGAGCATAATGGATTAAAAAAATGATCCAACTCTATACTGTCTATAGGGGACTCACTTTAGATTTAAACACACACACACAGAAAGGTTGATAGTGAAAAATAATGGAAAAAAGATATTTCATGCAAATAGTAACCAAGAGAGCTGAGGTGGCTGTAGTATATCAAACATAATAGACTTTAAGTTAAAACTGTTACAAGAGACAAGGAGATTATTTAATAATAAAAGGGTCAATTCACCAAGAAGATACAACATTTATAAACATTTATGTACCAATCAGAGATCCAAACTAAATGAAGCAAATACTGACAGAATTGAAGACAGAAAAATAGCTCTACAATAATAGTAGGAAACTTCAGGTCTTCAATTTCAATAATGTATTGAACAACCAGACAGAAGATAAATAATTTGCTAGATTTGAACAACAATATAGATCAAATGGACCTAAAAGAAATACAAAGTACACTCCACCCAACAACAACATAATGCACATTTTTCTCAAGTGCACATGGAACTTTGTCTGGGATAGGCCGTATGTTAGGCCACAAAACAAGTCAATAAATTTTGAAAGATTGAAATCATACAAAGTATCTTTTCCAATCACAGTGGAATGAAACTAGAAATCAACAGCAGAAGGAAACTAGGAATATCACATATACGTAGAAATTAATGCACTCTTAACCAACAGGTCAAAGAAAAATCACAAGGGAAATTAGAAAACACTTAGAGATGAATGAAAATGAAAATGCAACATATGAAGCTTATAGAATGCACTGAAAGCAGTGCTTGAAACTTATAGAATGCACTTGAAAGCAGCTATAAATGCTACATTAAAAAAAAAAAAAGATCTCAAGCAATAACCTAACCTTATACCTTAAGAAACTAGAAAAAAGGAGCAAACTAAGCCCAAAACTAACTGAAGGGAGGTAATGATAAAGTTTAGAGCAGAGATAAACAAAATAAAGGGAAAAAGTACAATAGGGAAGAATCAGTAAAACCAAAATTTGGTTCTTTGAAAATATCAACAAATTGAAAACTAGACTGACAAAAAAGAGAGAAGATGCAAGTTAATTAAAATCAGAAATAAAGCAACACTACTACTGACCTTACAGAGATGAAAAGGATTATAAGTAAATACTATGAAATTTACACCAAGAAATTAGATAACCCAGAAGAAATGAACAAATTCCTTGAAACTTACAAATGACCTAAACTGATTCAAGAAAAAATCTGAGCAGACCTGTAACAAGAGTTTGAATCAGTAATCAAAAAAAATTTCTCAACAAAGTAAAGTCAGGAACCAGGAGATGGTTTCCCTGGTGAATTCTATCAAAAATTTAAAGAAGAATTAACATAATCCTTAAACTCTTCCAAAAAAGTGTGAAGAGGAAGAAACATTTCCTAACTCATTCTATGAGGTCAGTATTACTTTGATACTGAAGACAGGTAAAGACATCACAAAAGGGACGCCTGAGTGCCTCAGTCAGTTAAGCATCTGCCTTTGGCTCAGGTCATGATCCCAGGTCGTGGGATCTAACCCCATGGCCAGCTCCCCAATCTGCTTCTCCCTCTCCCTCTGCCCCTTCCCCCACTCTTGCTCTCTCTGGCCTTCTTTCTCAAATAAATAAATGGAATATTACTTAGCCATCAGAAAGGATGAATCCCCTACTTTTGCATCCTTTCTGGATGCGTCAACATGGGTGGGACTGGAGGAGATTATGCTAAATGAAATAAGTCAAACAGAGAAAGGCAATTATCATATGGTTTCATTAATGGAACATAAGGAATAGCATGGAGGATATTAGGAGAAGGAAGGGAAAAATGAAGGGGGGAAATCAGAGGGGGAGACGAACCATGAGAGACTATGGACTCCAGGAATCAAACTGAGGGTTTTAGAGGGGAGGGGGGTGGGGGGATGGGTTAGCCCGGTGATGGGTATTAAGGAGGGCACGTATTGCATGAAGCACTGGGTGTTATATGCAAACAATGAATCATGGAATACTACATCAAAAACTATGATGCACTGTGTGGTGTGATTTATCCTAGGAAAGAGAGGAAGGTTCAACATAAGAAATCAATATAATACACCATATTAACAAAAGGAAAAAAGCACATGAACATCTCAATTGATGCAGGAAAGGCATTTGACAAAATACAATACACCTTCATGACAAAAGCCCTCAGAAAACCAGGAATAGAGGAAAATTCTTCAACATTATAAAGGGTACTTATAAAAAACCGTTAACTTCATGCTCAATGGTGAATGGCTTAAAGCATCCCCCCTAAGATTAAGAAGACAAGGATGCCCACTTTTACTACTGCTTTTCGACATTGTACTGGAAGTTATAGCCAAAACTATTAGAAAAGAAAAAGAAATAAAAGCTATCTAAATTAGAAAGAGGTAAAATGATCTCTGCAGATGACACAATCCTACTGATAAAAAACCTCAAAGAATCCAAAAGATACTATAGCTAATAAAGGCACTCAGCAAATTTGCAATCTATAAGATCAACAAACAAAAGTCATTTTTGTTTCTATACACAAAAAGAACAAACTAAAAAGTAAACTAAGAAAACAACTCCATTTACAGTAGCCCCTAAAATAAATAACTGGGAGTTAATATAACCAAAGAGGTGAAATATTTGCATGCTGAAAACTACAAAAAACATTGCTGAAAGAAAAGGACCTAAGTAAGTTGAAAAACCTCTTGTATTCATAGATAAGACATAACATTGTTAAAATGTCAGTACTACCCAAAGTGGCCTAAAAATTTAATGCAATGGCTATCAAAATTCCAGGCCTTATCTCTTTTCACAGAAATGGTAAAGCCCATCCTCAAATTCATTTGGAATTCCAAGTGTGTAATTTTATATGCTTTAATCCTCTCTTAATGTTCATATTTCCTGCCTAAAAAGTTCTAATTCATTGTAAAACACTAGCCTATCCTTTTAACATTGCTGGCTATCAAAATGTAGTGGATATCTTGAAAATAGTCTGTCATTTTCTGTTTATCTATTTCATCCTATTTGGCTACTATGAACGTATTGGGCATTAAATTTACTTTCTTTGAGCAGTTACATTTCTCATTCTACATTTTGAAAATTAGTTGAAGTCTATTGCAGCCATAAGATGTAAAAGCTCTTAAATATGAATTTTGTACTTAAAAAATGGGGAAAATATAGTGGTTCACTGACAAAGCTACCAAACTAATGTCCTGCACATGTAGGCACTATTAATGGCATCATCTTTGTGTACCAAAGACAGCAGCTTCCACATATCTAGGTACAAGTAGTATGTGTGTGTACATTATGCCATGTTTTTTTTTTTTCAGCTCTGAAAATACTATAAAACATCTTACCTGTTACTGTTAACTTCACTGAATCTAGCATGTTTTCACAGGAAGCCAATTCCTATCAAAGTAGAGAAAACTTTCAGTTTATGGCTTAATAATAAATTCTTAAGATGATAATCATGAAGTTTTTCTTGAGCACTTATTTATTGAGCATTTATTAATGTAAGATGTCCCAGTTGGTATTAATAAAAGTGAGTGAGAATTAACTCCAGTCATCTAGAACCTTAAAATCTAAATGTATGTCGAGAGAAGATCAACTATTTCAATAACTCACTCATGAAGATAGGCTGTCCAGGTAACTAGTCTTGAATACAACCAGAAAGGTTGAAGTAAAGTTAAAAATGTTCCTGAATATTCAAGGTAGATGTCACAAAGTCTATATACAATAAAGCTAGTAGACTTTATGAAAGGTCTGTCATGTTTGCCTGTGAGGTGTTTTTCCCAGTTTAGACTTTGTCAGTGTGGCTTTTCACTATATCATTTTTTTGCACATTCAAAATAATACATGGTTTGGATCTCATGCTTGGGAAGTCACTGCCCACTTTCAGATTATTAGAACATAAAGCTCAAAGCTACTTAATTATTACATTCATACCTATGAGTAAATAATGTCTCATGTCTATAATAGTAATTTAGCTTTTCTAGTATTTTTCTAGTGAATACTCATTAAAATTATTCCCAAGAAACTTCTAGTTTATATTCAGATACATGAGGCAAGTTTAAAATTAAATGTGGTCAGGAACTCCACAGATGACAGGTTCATTGAAGTGGGAGGGTCCAGGGATCTCTTTTTCCCTTGGTGATGTTTGGAAAGATAAGGAAAGTAAGTTTTCTGGATAGAGAGATTCACTGCCATTCAGTAATAAATTCATTAATTGCCAACTGGGTGTCAGATACTAAGCTCCAAAAAGTTTAAGTGTTTTTTTCTACATGGAAAAACGTGCTTCTGGAATAATTAACATGTTGTGTGTAGTATTTTGATTGATGATCTGATCATGCAGATTAATGCCAGTTAGAGAAATGATGTGGGAACTTGTGGGGATAGAATAAAGTAGAAGATATAAATAACCCAGTTCTTACAGATCTGTAATAGGACCTAGCATCATTTCAGCAGATAGATTTCACTAGAAAACATTTGGTGTTTTATTTTGGCCATTAAAACACATTCTCTGATCAAAGAGAAAGGAACGTGGCCTGATTTAAGGATTTATAGATGATAGATAGATAGATATATGATAGATAAATAGAAAAAATATATAAATTAATATATATATAAAATATATGTATATATAAATTAGTAGATGGAAACATTTTCATTGCAAAACTCTTTTTATAAGGTTCTCTTATCTATAACCTATGCCTTATTCCAGCCTCATATTTACTCCATTAAAAATCTAGGCTACTACTTTTATATGGAATTGTTTAGGCTGTGCATCACATAAGTGATTGTTTGAGTGCCACAGAACTTAAGCACAGTAACCATGGCTATTAGTTTGTCCCCTTTACTATATACTGGGATGATTTCCAGGAAAACCATAATTACCTCCTTAAAAATGATTTTTTAAATCAGACATTTTTAACCCAACTCCTTGGATTCCTGGAGGTTGTCTGTGGATGGGTGTGGATGGGCTTCAGGAGTCAAAGAACTATCTGAAATTGTATGGAAAATTTGTTCTGGATGAATATTTTTTTCGGCACAATCATTAGGTTCTACATGTAGGTGTGGTCTTAAAAGCAACAAGACTTGCTACCCTAAAATCTTATACATTAATACCTGAAATTCTATTACTGATAGGTCATTCATTTAAGTGAAACATTCCTTTTCTCTAAGATCCTCTTAAAGATAAATTTTCCCTAGGACGGACAACATACTAGGTCCCTGAAATATCCATGAATTCATCTCCCCCCCCCCCTTCCTGAGCCCACTACTTTAAGTCAAGAAATTTATGTGTAATTATTTTACATTATTACAACAATGTTTTGATATAGATAGTACTATGATCTTGATTTTAGATGTGAAAATTGAAACCTAGAGAGGTTCAGTAACTTCCAGAAAGTTGTGTACGTGGGTCATAATTAGCAGAGCTAGGATTCAAACCCAGCCTATGCCTTCCTTACTCTCAGCCCTAAACTAATGCCATGAAACTCCACAGAATAAGGAGAAAGACGCTTACTTTAATTAGGCGCAAGATTTCTGGGCAGTCATGAGCCTCTGCAGGTCTTACTCGGAAAGAATTCATGCTTGGTTGCCTCATGCCTGTTTGGCTTCTGCCTGGTTGCCTTATGCCTGGTTGGCTTGGACTTGGTTGGTTCATGCCTGCTTGGCTTGTCCCTGATTGGCTTGTTCCTGCTTGACTTGTGCCTGATTGGCTCCAGCCTGGTTGTCTCATGCCTGATTGACTCATACTGAATTGGCTGAGGCCTGGTTGTCTCATGCCTGATTGACTCATACTGAATTGGTTGAGGCCTGGTTGTCTCATGCCTGATTGACTCATACTGCATTGGCTCAGGCCTGGTTGCCTCGTGCATGGTTGGGTTGGGCCTGGTTGCCTCATGCTTAGTTGACTTGTGCTGAATTGGCTCAAGCATGGTTGCCTCATGCTTGGTCGCCACATGCCTGGCTGGCTCAGGCCTGGTTGGCTCATACCTGGTTGCCATGTGCCTGGTTGGCTCCTGACTGGTTGTTTCATGCTCAGTTGGTTCATGTCAGGTAAGCTTGTATTTGGTTGGTTTATGTCCAGTTGGTTCGTACCAAATGAGCTCGTGCCTGGCTGGCTCATCCCTGGTTGGTTCATGTCTGGTAAGCTTGATTGTTTCATGCCTGATTGGTTCATGCCAAGTTGATTCATTCCTGGTTGGCTAAGGACTTGTTGACTTATGACTGGTTGGCTGAGGACTGGCTGGCAGATGATGGGTTGGCAGATGCCTGGTTGGCCAGTGACTAAGTATCTTGATGGAGCAGGAGTCCTTAACTACAGCGCTGTAGTGGGAGGCTCTAGGACGTTTCTGTTTTTTCTCCACTTGATTCGTACTTTGAGACCCCTCTATCAAGATGAGAATGGGGAAAATAAAGGACTACCTAAAGAAGATTATCGATGCCTCTGATTTGCTGGAGTTGACCTCACCAGCGATTACAGCTGTAGGCTTGGCTGGGTTTCAGGTTGTCATCTGGCCTTTCTCTGCCAACAGGCTGGAAGCGAGGGGAAGAAGAAAATGACCCTGGGGGAGTATTACTGCTTCACCCCCTTGCACAGTCACTGCGTCATAGTGATGGAAGTCACAATGCTCATATTTACGTGCCTAAGTGCTCCCCCATGTGGTGAGGGACAGGGCCTGCTTGACCACCACTTTATTTCCTCCTTTCCTGGAGCTTAAGAGGGTGAAGCAAGAAGCTGGAAGGAGTCTGAGAGCTTATGCTTGGCGTTCTCCCTAAAAGTGCCTGCTATTTTAACCACTCAATTCAAAGATAGTTGCTTTAATTCTGCTTTCCCTCTGCCCCGGCCCTGAAATAATTCGCTTCCTATTTCTGTCCTTACTTCCACTTACCACCTCTTTCCCATAGGCATAGAAACTAGAATGCTTAAAAAGGTTGTCTTAATGAGGTGCCCAAGTCTCTAATGCAGAAAATACTTCTTTATAAATAATTAAAAATAACTAGTTACTATTTATTGACTTATGACCTAGGCTCAGTGGGAAGCACATTACATTTTCTCATTTAATCCCATAGCAATCCTATTATCCCCACTTCTGCAGAAAATAGTTCAAAAGATTTGGTAAACTAACCAAGGCCTCAACAGTTGGGAAGAGCCTGAATTCAGGCAGAGGTGTATTCAACTCCATTTTCAGGCATTTTACCATCACACTATCCTGCCTCTTACACACACTATGCTTATTCTCCACCCCCATATCTGTGAAATCAAGATTATCTTTTAACCCCATCCTCCCTCACAAGAACCCTTCTCCCACCATTTTATTTGTTGGCTCATTTTCACAATAATGTATATTATGTAAATGGTGCTAAAATTGTTACAGATGGAGTGACTTTTGTTTTTTGATTATACCAGAGAACCTTGGTTGAGGCTATTTTAAGTCTCACACTGTGTTAAGAGCCTTATAAATGCATTACTTCATTTAATCATCTAAGCAACTCTGTGAGATATATACTGTTGTTCTACACTTTATTAATAAAAAAGTGGAATTTGAATTAAGTAGTTTATCCAAGTCTAATACATGGCAGAATGGGGACAGAATCCAAAGCCCAGCCCATGGACAGAACAGTAAATAGAACTGTGGGGCCACAATCACCATTTGGCCTATACTGGCTATAAATGGAACCTAGAGGGCCCATTTTCATATAATGACAGGCAAATCAAGTCACATCACAGAATTATGCTAAACCTAACATATATGTAGGTAATTTGATCTCAATCCATTTGTAATAATAATGAGAGCTAAAATTTTATGAACGATTCCTATGATGTCAGGCATGATTTTAAGGAACAATTTACTTGCAATAATTCATTTTATCCTCACAACAATCCAGTGATGTAGATGATATTATTATGACCATTTTTTCAGGAGACAGACTCAGAGACATTAGATAACCTGACTTAGGTCACACAATGAAAAGTTCAGACAAAATTAGGAAAACCCAGTTACCATTTTGGTTTTTCTGAAATGCCATGAAAGGGGTGAAGGAATCTTGCTGTTTGCTTTTTAAAATCAAACCATTTGCATAATTTATCATGGGGATGTTTGACTTTTTTTTCCTGCTTTTTTAGAGGAGGCACATGTCCAGTTGATCCCTTAAAGAGGTAAAACTAGAAATTACAGTTTAGTGACCTAGCTCTGTTAAATAGTTTCTTCTGTATTTTGGCTCATAAACATTTACATCACTTGAAAGCCATGTTAGGTTTTCATTTTCTTTTTAAAGAATGTTGAGTTTGAGTATTATGCAATTTTGATTTTAAGAGAACACACCAACAATGCATATTCTTGCTCACTTACTTATTAACACAAATTGTCCCATCTTCGGAATACAGAATGAGATTGCCTCCATTAGCCATGCAAATATCTTCACACTGTAGCTGTAATAACATCAGGGAAAAACTAAGTTGTTGTTGTTTTAATATTTAAACAAAATCTTCAATAATCAGTGTTTGCCACAAGGTGGCAGTGTTATCCAGTTTGGGAACTCAAAGTCTAAATGATTATATTTAATAAAAGTATACATATTAATTTGAGGTTTTTGTCATTTCCAGACCTTATCAGAAAAATTTTTTAAATGTTATTATTAGAGTTAACATACTATTTTATTACAGTCTATGTAGTGAATTACATACGCCAAGACCTGCCAAATTCTAAGATTTCAAACTGCATGCATTGTCTGCTCTAACAAAATGTTTTAAATTTAATATAATTCCCATCTAAAAATATGGATATGTTTATGCATTAAAATGACTCCAACTCATAACATGCCCTTTTATGAAGATGCAAAGTAAAATCCTATATTCTAAATTCTGACCCTAGCTTGGTTTCGTCTAAATGAATATTCACAGTTGAAAAGGCATTTGTATAGTTTTAATCTATAGCAAACAGAATTTAAATTTGTTGGAATCTCCATATACCTCAGAGCCAATATTTTTTTTTCCTATCCCTTTTAATTTCACAGGCTTTTAGTTTTTACTTCTGAAAATGCAAATAAAAAGAAATAAAAGAAAAAGAAAAGGCAGAAAATTGAGTGGACTGGGGGATAGGGGGTGGGTGGGAGGGGTGGAGCTTAATGCAGGGAGCCAGACTAGAACAGAGCTAACATATAGGATATTTTCTGAAATAAAAACTTAAGGTGCTTTGGAGGCATCTATCAGTAAGTACCACTTATTATTTTCATAATATTTGCTATATTTTATTTTATTTCAGAATACATGCTTATTATAAAACATTTGGAAAATATCTAACAGACAGCCAAAAAAAAAAAAAAAAAAATACCTCACCACTTTACTTGAGCACACCCAAGAATTTGAAGTTTCTTTCCAAATACCAGCAGCAAATTTCCAATTAAGGGAAAATCATCACTTTGCTTATGCTGTCTCTGCTTACCTGAGGGTGCAGATCTGGGATACATGGCTATTTTGTTTATTTTTTCTTAAGTTTTTATTTGAATTGCTGTTAGTTAACATACAGTGTAATATTGTTTCAGGTGTACAACATAGTGATTCAACACTTCCATACAACACTCAGTGCTTATCCCAATAAGTGCCCTCCTTAATCCCCATCACTTATTTCACCCATCCCCCCCACCCAGCTCCATTTTAGTAAAGGAGTTTGTTTGTTCTCTATAGTTAAGGCTTTTTTTCCCCCCGATTGCTCCTTTGTTTTGTTTCTTAAATTCCACATATGAGTGAAATCCTATGTTATTTGCCTTACTCTGACTTATTTCACTGAGCATAATACTCTCTAGCTCCATCCACGTCCTTCAGATGACAAGATTTCATTATTTCTTATGGCTGAGTAATATCCCATTGTATATATGTACCACATCTTCTTTATCCATTCATCAGTCAGTGGACACTTGGGCTATTTGCAGAATTTGCCTATTGTAGATAAGGCTGCTATGAACATTGGGGTGCCTGTATCCCTTTGAATCATTATTTTTGTATTCTTCGGATAAATACCTAGTAGTGCAATTGCTGGATCATAGGGTAGTTCTATTTTTAACTTTTTGAGGAACCTCCATACTATTTTCCAGAGTGGCTGCACCAGTTTGCATTCCCACCAACAGTGCAAGAGGGTTCCCTTTTCCCCACATTCTCACCAACACCTATTGATTCTTGTGTTGTTGATTTTAGCCATTCTGAGAGATGTGAGATGAAATCTCATTGTAGTTTTTTATTTCCCTGATGATGAGTAATGTTGAGCATCTTTTCATGTGTCTGTTGGCCATCTGTATGTCTTCTTTGGAGAAATGTCTATTCATGTCTTCTACCCAACTTTAATTGGATTTTTCATTTGTGGGTGTTGAGTTTTATAAGCTCTTTATGTATTTTGAATACTAACCATTTATTAGATATGTCCTTTGCAAATATCTTCTCCCACTCTATAGGATGCCTTTTAGTTTTGTTGTTTCTTTCACTGTGCAGAAGCATTTTATTTTGATGAAGTCCCAAGAGATTATTTTTGCTTTTGATTCCCTTGCCTCAGGAGACATATCTAGAAAGAAGTTGCTATGGCCAATGTCAGAGGTTACTGCCTGTGTTCTCCTCTGGTATTTTAATGGTTTCTTATCTTTAATCCATTTTGAGTTTATTTTTGTGTTTGGTGTAAGGAAGTGGTCCAGATTCATTCTTATGCATGTGGCTGTCCCATGTTCCCAATACCATTTGCTGAAGAGAAATTCTTTTTCCCATGGAATATCCTTTCCTCCTTTATTGAAGATTAATTGATGATATAGTTGTGGGTTCATTTCTGGTATTTCTATTCTGTTCTATTGATCTTTGTGTCTATTTTTGTGCCAGCACCATACTGTTTTGATTACTACAGCTTTGTAATATAACTTGAAGTCTGGAATAGTGATGCCTCCAGCTTTGCTTTTTTTTTTTTTTTCCCAAGGTTGCTTTGACTATTTGGGATCTTTTGTAGTTCCATTAATTTTAGCAGTTTGTTCTAGCTCTGTAAAAAATGCTGGTGGTATTTTGATAGCAATTGGATTAAGTGTGTAGATTGCTTCGGGTAGTATAGACATTGTAACAATATTTGTTTTTCCAATCCATGAGCATGGAATATCTTTCCATTTCTTCGTGTCATCTTCAATTTCTTTCATCTGTGTTTTATAGTTTTCAGAGTACAGATATTTCATCTCTTTGGTTAGGTTTATTCCTAGGTATCTTATGATTTTGGATGCAGTTGTAAATGGAATTGATTCTTTAATTTCTCTTTCTGCTGCTTCATTATCAGTGTATAGAAGTACAACAGATTTCTATACTTTGATTTTGTATCCTGCAATTATACTGAATTCATGTATCACTTCTAGCAGTGTTTTGGTCAAGTCTTTAGGGTTTTCTTTATATAGTATCATGTCATCTGAAATAGTAAAATTTTTACTTCTTCCTTGCAAATTTGGATGCCTTTTATTTCTTTTTGTTATCTGATTGCTGTGGCTGGTACAATGTTAAATAACTGGTGAGATTGGACATCCCTGTCTTCTTCCTGACTGTCGAGGAAAAGCTCTCAGTTTTTGCCCAATTTAAGAAGATAGCAGGAAGGGAAAAATGAAGGGGGGGAAATCGGAGGGGGAGACGAACCATAAGAGACTATGGACTCTGAGAAACAAACAGGGTTCCAGAGGGGAGGGGGGTGGGGGGATGGGTTAGCCTGGTGATGGGTATTAAAGAGGGCATGTACTGCATGGGGCACTGGGTGTTATACGCAAACAATGAATCATGGAACACTACATCAAAAACTAATGATGTAATGTATGGTGATTAGCATAACATAATAAAAAAATAAAAAATAAAGAGGAAAGCAAAAAAAAAAAGATAATATTAGCTGTGGGTTTTTCATAGATGGCCTTTATGATGTTGGTGTATGTTCCCTCTAAACCTCCTCTGTAGATGGTTTTTATCATGAATGCGTGTTGTACATTGTCAAATGCTTTTTCTGCATCATTTGAAATGATCATATGGTGCTTATCATTTCTTTTATTAATGTGGGGTATCACATTGCTTGATTTGTGAATAATGAACCACCATTGCATCATGGGAATAATTCCTACTTGATTGTGGTGTATAATTTTTTTTTTTAAGTGTATTGTTGCATTTGGTTTGTTAGTATTTTGTTGAGGATTTTTGCATCTATGTTCATCAGAGATATTGGCCTGTAGTTCTCTTATTTGTGGTGTCTTTATCTGGTTTTCATATCAGGGTAATACTGGCCTGTAAATAATTGATAAAATGAATTTGGAAGTTTTCCTTCCTTTTCTATTTTTTTGGAATAGTTTGAGAATAGGTATTAACTTCTGTTTAAATGTTTGGTAGAATTAACCTATGAAGTCATCCAGACCTGGACTTACTTGTTGGGAGTTTTTTGATTACTGATTCAACTTCTTTGCTGGTTATTGGTCTGTTCAAGTTTTCTATTTCTTCCTGTTTCCTTTTTGGTAATTTATATCTTTCTAGGAATTTATCCCTTCCAGGTTGTCCAATTTGTTGGCATATAATTTTTCATAATATTCTCTTATAATTGTTTGTATTTCTGTGAGGTTGGTTGTTATTGCTCCTCTCTCTTTTGTTATTTTATTTATTTGGGTCCTTCTATTTTCCTTTTGATAAGTCTGGCTAGGGGGTTATCAATTTTATTAATTTTTTCAGAGAGCTCCTGGTTTCATTCATCTGTTCTACTGTTTTTCCTTTGTTTGTTTCTAGATCATTGATTTCTGCCCTAACCTTTATTATTTCCTTCCTTCTGCTGGCTTTAGGCTTTATTGTTCTTTTGTAGTTCCTTTATATGTAAAGTTAGGTTGTTTATTTGAGACTTTTCTTCCTTCTTAAGATAGGACTGTATTGCTATATACTTCCCTCTTAGGACTACTTTTCCTGCATCCCAAATGTTTTGGACTGTTGTGTTTTCATTTCCATTTGTTTCCATGTATCTTTTTACATCTTCTTTATTTCCTGGTTGACTCATTCATTGTCTAGTAGCATGTTATTTAACCTCCACGTATTTGTGGACTTTCCAGATTTTTTTCTTGTGGTTGACTTCTAATTTCATAGTGTTGTGGTCAGAAAAGGTGCATGGTGTGTCTTCAATCTATTTGTATTTGTTGAGGCCTGTTTTGTGACCTTATATGTGATCTATTCTGGAGAATGTCCCATGTTCACTTGAAAAGAAAGTGTATTCTGTTGTTTTAGGTTGGAATGTTCTGAATATATCTGTTCAGTCCATCTGGTCCAGTGTGTCATTCAAAGCCATTGTTTCCTTGTTGATTTTCTGTTTAGATGATCTGTCCATTGATGTAAGTGGGGTGTTACTACTATTATTGTATTATTATCCATTAGCTATTTAATGTATGTTATTAACTGTTTTCTGTCTGTGGATGTACCCATGTTGGGTGCATAAATATTTACAATTGTTATTTCTTGTTGGATTGTCCCCTTTATGTTTACATAGTGCCCTTCTTTTTCTCTTGTTATAATCTTTCTTGTAAAGTCTAGTTTGTCCAATATAACTATTGCTCCCAGCTTCCTTTTGACATTTTTTTGCATGATAAATGTTTCTCCATCCCCTCACGTTTAATGTGCAGGTGTTTTTAGGTCTAAAATGAGTCTCTTGTGGGCAGCATATAGATGGGTCTGTTTTTTAAATCTATTCTGACACCCTTTGTCTTTTTTTCTTCTTTTTAAATTCTTATTTTAGGGGCACCTGGGTGGCTCAGTCGGTTAAGCATCTGCCTTCGGCTCAGGTCATGAACCTGGAGTCTCAGGATTGAGCCCCCCATCGGGCTCCCTGCTCAGTGGGGAGTCTGCTTCTTCCTCTGCCCTTCACCCTGCTCGTGCTCTCTCACCCCTCTCATGCTCTCTGGCTCTCACTCTCTCAAATAAATAAAATCTTTAAAAAATAAATAAATTCTTACTTTAATTCTAGTTAAGTAACATACAGTGTATTATTAGATTCTGGTGTACAATACAGTGATTCAGCACTTCCATACAACATCACCCTTTCTGACATTGTATGTGTTTTGATTGGAGCATTTAGTCCATTAACATTCAAAGTAATTATTGATAGGTATGTATTTATTGCTATTTTATTACTTGTTTTGTCATTGTTTCTGGAGATTTTCTCTGATCCTTTCTTGTCTTTGTCACTCTTGATCTCTCTTACACTCAAAGAGTCCCCTTTAATATTTCTTATAGGGCTGGTTTAGTGGTCATGAACTCCTTACGTTTTTGTTTGGGAAACATTTTGTGTGTGTGTGCAATGTCTCAAAAATATGTAAACACTCTATATTTTTGCTCTTTTCAAATGTATTTAAATTACAGTCAGTTAACATATAGTGTAATATTGGTTTCAGGAGTAGAATTTAGTGATTCATCACTTACATATAACACCCATGCTCAACACAAAAGTGCCCTTCTTAATACCCATCATGCATTTAGCCCATCCCCTGCCCACCTCCCCTCCATCAACCCTCAGTTTGTTCTCTATCATTAAGAGTCAATTATGGCTTGTTTAGCTCTCTCCTTTTTTTTTTTTCTTTTTCCCCTTCCCCTATGTTCATCTGTTTTGTTTCTTAAATTCCACATATGAGTGAAATCATATGGTATTTGTCTTTCTCTGACTGACTTGTTTCACTTAGCATAATACACTCTAGCTCCATCCATGTTGTTACAAATGGCAAGATTTCATTCTTTTTGATGGCTGAGTAATAGTCAATTGTATGTGGATATATATATCACATCTTCTTTATCCATTCATCAATCAATGGACACTTTGGCTCTTTCCATAATTTGGCTATTGTTGATATATACATCAGGGTGCATGTGCCCCTTTGAATCAGTATTTTTGTATCCTTTGGGAAACTACCTCTCCTTCTATTCTGAATGATAGCCTTGCCAGATGGAGTATTCTTTGTTGAAGATTTTTTCCTTCAGCACTTTAATTATATCATGCTACTCCCTTCTGGCTTGCAAAGTTTCTGTTGAGAAATCTCCAGCTTACCTTATGGATTTCCCCTTGTAAGTTAAGGACTTCTTTTGTCCTGCTGCTTTTACACTTTTTTCTTTATCACTATATTTTGCAAATTTAATTACAGTATGTCTTGGTGTTGGCCTGGTTTTGTTGATTTTGATGGGAGTTTTCTGTGCCTCCTGGATCTGGATGTCTGTTTCCTTCCCCAGATTAGGGAAGTTTTCAGCTATTATTTCTTCAAATAAATTTTCTGCCCCCTTTCCTCTCTCTTGTTCTAGGACGTCTGTAATACATGAATGTTATTATGTTTGGTGGAGTCACTGAGTTCCCTAAGTCTATTCTTGTTTTGTGTAATTCTTCTTTCTCTCTTTTGTTCAGCTTCATTACTTTCCATTATTGTCCTCTAGGTCACTAATTCGTTCCTCTCCTTCTTCCAGCCTTCTTTTTATTTCATCAAGCATATTTCTAATCTCATTTATTAAACTCTTCATCTCTGATTGATCTTTTTTTTTAAGGTTTTATTTTTTATTTGGATAATTAACATTTTTCATATTAAAGCATTTTAAAAACAATTAATTATTACAAACATTCAGAAAATCATAGAGGGTAACAAAACATCCATGTACCTACCAGCCTGATTAAAGAGATTTTGTTATGTATGTTTCAGATCTCTTCCTTTCCCCCTCATTTTATTATTATTATTTTTTTATTTTATTATGGTATGTTAATCACCATACATTCCATCATTAGTTTTTGATGTAGTGTTCCATGATTCATTGTTTGCATATAACACCCAGTGCTCCATTCAGTACGTGCCCTCTTTAATACCCATCACCAGGCTAACCCATCCCCCCACCCCCCTCCCCTCTAGAACTCTCAGTTTGTTTCTCAGAGTCCATAGTCTCTCATGGTTCATCTCCCCCTCTGATTTCCCCCCCTTCATTTTTCCCTTCTTAGGTTCTTCTTTTTTTTTTTTAACATATAATATATTATTTGTTTCAGAGGTACAGGTCTGTGACTCAACAGTCTTACACAATTCACAGTGGTCACCATAGCACATACCCTCCCCAATGTCTACCACCCAGTCACCCCATCCCTCCCACCCCCCACCACTCCAGCCTGATTGATCTTTTTTTAACCTTTATCTCTGAGGTAAGGGTCTCACTGATGTCTTCTATTTTTTTCTCAAGCCCAGTGAGTATCATTATGATTGTTGCTTTAAATTCTCCATCAGGCATATTACTTATATCTGTTTTGCTTAGATCTCTGAGAGTGGCCTTATCTTGTTTTCATTTGGGATAAATTCCTCCATCTTCACATTTTGTCTAAGTCTCTTCCTTCTGTGTTAGAAAAGCTGGTCATGTATTCTGCTCCTGAAAGTAATGGCCTTATGAAGAAGAAATCATGTAATGCCCAGGGCCTGACACTTCAGGGAGTGTCTCTGTTACGTGCTGCATTCACTCTGCTGTTGTGTTTTGGATGTTCTAACCTTCAGGCCACTCTTCTGCTGAGGCTCTTCTTGCCTGTTGTGGGCAGTATTTTGTCCCTGGCCTGAATGTGGCGAGTTTTAACTAGATGTGCTCTGGTCTGCTTGTGAAGTGAGACCTGACACCACCTCTACCAGAACTGAAGTCCTACATACTTTCTGGTTGGAAGACATGGTGTGAACATGGATCATGCTGGTCTTCTGGGTTAGGGTCCCACTGTGCTGGGACTGAAACAAGCATGATTGAGAAGGGGAATCCCACCGGAGTGCAGGGGTTTGGGGCTTGGCATATGCAAGTTAGGCAGCCAGTTTTGGTGCTGTGGTGCTCACCACAGGTGGCTCTGTCTTTATGCTCAGGGGCAGAGAAGGGAAATGGCTCTCTCCAGCTTCTTTGTTCCCAGAAAGGTCTCTCTGTGAACACTGCCTCTCAGGGATATGCTCCAAGAGTGAATAGTCTCTCCCCATGTGCCTCAGGTGTTCTTCAAATTGCTGTTTCCACGCCATCTGCTCCCAGGTTGTTTGACTGCCTTCTCTCCAGAAGCAGGGTAGTGCCCTCCAGCCTCTATCCCTGCCAAGCCTGCTGACTTTTAAAACTCCAGGCTTTAAACCCTGTTGGTTACAAGAACTCACAAAATTCAGTCCTTCTTGTTTTCCAAGCCAATGATTTTGGGGAAACCTTTTCCTTGTGCATTCCCCTGTGTGCTCCCCTCTCTCTTCCTCATCTCTGTGACCATGGCTCCCTCCCTTTCACAACACCCACAATCCATTTCTCCCCTCAACCACATAGCTGCACTTCCTACCTTCTTTCAGGTGGCCTCTTCTCTCTGATTGGTTGTGGAGGTTGTTTTGTCAGTCTTTAGGTTGGTTTCTGGGGTATTTAGGATGATTTGTTAGTTATCTAGTTGTGTTCGTGGGATAAGGTAAGCCTATGGTTCTCTTACTCCATCGTCATTTTCTTTTCCTCATGGCTTTTTTGTTTAGACAAGTTCCCTGAGTGTAATCTTTTGTGAAAGGCAAGATGGGTCCAGAGCATAGTCTGGGATGGGGACTGAGAATTAAATTGCTTTGCACATAAAATGAACTTTTTTTTTTTTTTAAGAGAGCTGTGTGGAGAAAGAGGCTGAGTATTCCAGAAACTAGGAAAAGAGATGTTAAATGGAAAGGAAGAGTTTTTGACTTGCAAAGCAGAACCTGGCATAATGGTGATAGCCTGAGTCTTATGGCACAAGACAGCCAATAAAGGTTCTCTTTAAGATGTCAGTATTTAGTTTTAAACTTTTCCTATTATATGCTGTGTGGAAATATGCCTACCTCCTCCTGAGTAATTTAGTGGTTGTCATCACATAGTAGCTTTGTATTTGTTGTAGTTTGGGAGCATGAAAGTGGAACGATGAAGACTACATGTCAGGCAGAGGTGCTGAAAGAAGGCCACAGCTGTAGGAATTGAACCCAGAGACTGAGAATCCTGACTATAGCTTGAACTGATTCACAAAAGGTTACCTTGGAGTAGGAGGGATGGGTAAAGAGTATAGATCCTGATGTTACTTGGGGTAGGAATTCAAGACATTTGGTTATTACTAGAATATGTGATGCCAGAGGACTGGGAGACATATGAATTTCCTAAGAAATATAAAATAGAAATGAAAAATCTGTCAGAATTCTACCTGGAGATAACTATTTACATTTTAATGACCCTCTTTCTTCTCTCTCTTTCTCTAATGTATTATATATAATTTTTATAATAAAAATATAAAATACAAATATATACATAAACTATAATTATATATAATTATTATTATGTATAATTTTAAATATAATTGATATGTGGTAGCTATCTTTTTTTGCTTAGCAATATATTATTAGTCTTTCCCCACTGCTATAGCATTACATATGACATTTTTAAAATTTGCTATCATTGAACAAATATTTATTAACCACCAACCATATGCCAAATTGTTTGAAGCCCTGCTGAACATTTATCAAATGTCCAGTGCTATGGCAAATGCTTTATATATGTAATCCCATTTAATCCTCACATTGAGGTAGCCATAATGACCCTAATTTCATAGAGAGGAAAATTGAGGCTTAGAGAAGTTAAACTTACCAAGATCACACAACTTGGTTTGAGCCAAGATTCAAACCCAGAACTAGTGTGATTCCTGAGCTCACTGCTTTGAACCAGATGCTAAGTCACTTCACTATGTATATGTTTTCTTTTATTTAATATGACATTTGATGTGCATTTTTGTTTCCAATTTTATAGTATTAAATAGTGTTCCAGTGAACATATTTGTGCAATACGTTTTTAAATAAACATCACTTTAAATATGTCTGGAGAACCCAGAAACTTTTTAGAAAAATATCAGTAGATGAAACCTGAACAAAAGCTCTATTTAAGATATTTAAATACCTTGCATTTGATATATAGGACACTTAGGTAAAAGATCTCCCTCAGTATACAAGTTTCAGCAAATACCCAGGGAGTATCAAGTTAGGACATTCTTTTCATGTTAAAAAATATAGGGGTGCCTGGGTGGCTCAGTCAGTTAAGTGTCTGACTCTTAATCTCAGCTCAGGTCTGGATCTCAGGGTTGTAAGTTCAAACCCCATGTTGGACTCCATGCCCATGTGGAGCCTACTTTTAAAAAAAATTATTTTTATTCTAACTCTTCTAATATTTTGTAATTTTTTTTCTTTAAAGAGAGAGAGAGCAGGGGTTGGGAGAGGGCGAGAGAGAATCCTAAGCAGGCTCTATGCCCAGTGCAGAGCCTGACACGGGACTTGATCTCATGACCCTGAGATCATGACCTGAGCCAAGACCAAGAGTTGGATGCTTAACTGACTGAGCTGTGCAGGCTCTCCTCTTCAAATATTTTAAGGAGAATCAGAGGAAAGTGGGGGAGAAAAGCTATCCTTAAGAGGTTTTTTGAATACAAAACACTAAAAGGAAAAAATTCAAGTACTAGAATAAAACAATTCAGGGAATATTTAAGAAATAACTTATCCCCATTTTAATTCTTAATTATTAAGAAATTTAATGTAATTTAAATCCTGCTTTTTCCCCTTCAATTAATCTTCATTTTAAACTGCCTAGTAACCCAACTAAATATTATTATAATCTTACTTTTCTAGTCTCTTCAAATATCGCTGTTCCTGTATTAATATTCTTGGAAAGCCTCTCTCTTCAGAGTATGGTGGTAGTGAGGCAGGGGACTGATACTACAGCTATGGCCCCAGAGAAAGTTCATATCCTCTTCTCCTTATTTGTACTCACTAATCTTACTAACTTTTAATTATTTAGTTATTGTCTTTCTGAAATGTCCCTAGTTTAAAAGTAAACCCCAGCTCCAAAAGAGGAATAATGAGAGTCTTTTCCACATCCAATCAAGAAATAATATTCTTGGAGAAAATGGGAGGTAAAATTAAAGCTGTTAAGAAGAATATAATGCTGGGATGAAAGCTGACCAAAAAGGCTAACATGAAATTGAGAACTCAATTTACTTCAAGGTTATTAGGAAACATTCAAGATAGCAGGAAGCAAAGTTAAAGGAAGCATGTTTCCAGAAACTGAGTTTATGTTACTGGTGTTTGATGAGAGAATTCTCCTTCACTTGAACTTTGGAACTAGAAAAGTCATAGCAATAAACTATCTTCTGTTATATTATGGACTACAATGGAAAATGTTATTGCTCACCAAATGCTAGTGATTTTGAAACATATACTCTAAGACACACTCCTCTTCTTCTACAAACCTATCTATTACAAAAAAAAAATTAGAGTTTTCCATCATAGAGGTGAAAAAAAATGGGTTCTGCTTAATTTGGCTCTGGGCTCTGTGCCATCATCACTTGTTTGGTGATAATATTCTTACCATTGTAATGGGTTTCAGACAGTTGGAGTAAATAGAATTTTGGAGGATAAGCTCAGAATTCAAAATGCTTTCAGAGAAAGAGATAGAAGAATATTGAATTTGGCATCAAAAAAACCGAAAACAAAACAGCAAACAAAAAATCCTAGTTCAAGAGTCCATTCTGTGCTTCTTAGTAACTTTGAGGCCTTAGGAAACTTAACCTCTTTGAGCCATAGTTTTCTCATGTTTAAAGTTGAAACAGTAATACCTGTGCAGCCTCACAGATTTGTTGTGAGGGTTTATTCAAATGAAAAAGTGTATAAGAATTTACAAATGTAAAGGATTATTATATTTAGAGTGATAATGATATCTATAAGTGGAAAACAAGAAATAGCTAATCGACTAAGAATATAACAAAATAATTAAATGGCCCTTGTTAATCTTCTTAACCTCCTCCTCTACATCTCCCTTAAATGTTAATGATCCCTGTGGTTACCAGCCTTGGTTATCACCTCAAGCTACCCTTTCAACTGGGGTTCTTATCCACTTGCCACTCCCCTACCTACCTCAAACTCTATTCTTAGCTATATTGAACTTGTTTTCACTTTCTGAGTGCAGACACTATCTCTCCCTCCCCCCGCCCCCCCGTATTCAGGCAGTGTCTCTTCTTGTTATGCTTTTACCCACTTCTCAATGCCCAATTTCCAATTGCCTAGTTAATTCTTACTCATTATTCAAATCTCAATGTAGACATAACTTTTTGCAGCAGCCTTCCTTTAAACAAACTTGCCCCCATGCACTTCCTATTGAACCCCATTCTTCTTCTATACATTGCCAAAAGAAAACACCCACATCAGAACATCTGGGAGCTTATTAAAATGAAAAATCCTAGGATCTACCCTCCAGATGTTCTGATTCAGTGGTCTGGTGTAGAGCCAGTCTGCAAGTTAACTAGCATCCCAAATGATTCTGATGCACACTAAATGTTAAGAGCCACAGTCTGTCATAATACTCATCACCCTGAATTAAAATTTTATATCTGTGTCTTCCCTCTAACCTGTAATGAGAACAGGGACTGTGTCTGCCTTGCTCATGATTTGTGTTTCCAGTGCCTAGTATACAGTAAGGACTCAATACATGTTGAAACAAATAAATAAGTGACTGTATGAAAGAAAAGAAAGGGAAAGAACAGGTCTCCTAAAGTGGGAAAAACAGTGTGAATTCTGTGAGGCCCTTTGAACCCTACATGTCAATTACTACAAAGAGATGTGCTCTAAGAACACACACACTAAATGAAAAACATATGCCAATTCTTAGATTCACTGTTGTAACACCTGCCAAACATGAGTTACATAAATCGCTTAATGGAAACTGTAGATGATTTTTCAGAAACCAAAAAGTCACATTCACAACAAACTGTTAAATCTGGTTACTGCTGGAGAGTGGGATTGAGACAAGGGTAAGGGGTTTAGGTTTTTACTTTATATACTTCTGTATTGTTTGATTTTTTTTAAATTACCAAAAATAAAATAATTGCTTTAAAAAGTCAAGGACTATGCTATTGACTCCATGATTTATCAATACGCTACTCTACAAAAATGCATTTGAATAGTTATTTATAATCCAGCTTTTTCTATGATACTTAGATATTTGGGACTGAAGTGTAAGTATTTAGCTTCAAACATTTGCCTTATTCTTTTCTTCTGTTACTTTTAAATATGGCTCCAGAGAGCATCCCTTATATCATTGATTCAGTGGAAAAGTCACACTAAACAGATATTAAAGCAATGTGGTAAAGGGCTGAGAGTGAGGGAATTGAGGAGATGTTTAAGGGTTAAAAACTTACAACTAGGGGCACCTGGGTGGCTCAGTTGGTTAAGCGACTGCCTTCAGTTCAGGTCATGATCCCAGGGTCTTGGGATCGAGTCCCGCATCTGGCTCCCTGCTCCACGGGAAGCCTGCTTCTCCCTCTCCCGCTCCCCCTGCTTGTGCTCTCTCTCTGTGTCAAATAAATAAATAAATTCTTTAAATAAATAAATGTTAAAAAACTTAAAACTAGTAGATAGATAAGTTCCGGAGAGCTAATGCACAGCATAGTGATTATAGTCCACAATACTGTAACTTCAAAGTTTCTAAGACTAGATTTCAACTGTTCTCAATACAAAAAAAGAAATAATTATGTGACATAATAGAGTAATGCTACTGTAATAATCATATTGTAATATATAACTTACACAATGTTATATGTCAATTATATCTCAATTTAAAAAAAGGAGCAATGAGGTAGAGCGAAGAGCACTAGCTTTGAAATCAGTCTTCAGGTTGAATCCTGGCACTGCCATTAATAATGCTGTGATGTTAGAAAAGTTAGTCTCTCTGAACCTCAGTTTCCACCTCTTTAAAATGTGCTAATAATACCTTCCTCACAAAACTGTTGTAAAGAACAAGTATGATGTACTATATGCTGGCTAAACATAAAAAAATAAAAAATAATAAAAAATAAAAATAAAGAAAGAAAGAACAAATATGAGTTTATATATAAAGTGTCTAGCATAGGACTAGGTATTCAATAAATGCCAGCTTTCTTTTCCACTTTGCTCATTAAACAAATAATGTACTGAGCACTTATGTGCCAGACATCACTTCATGCACTGGGAATACACTGGTTCACAAAATCAATGTGGTCCTTGCCCTCGTGGAGCTAGAGTATAGTGGGGGAGGCAAACATTAAATTATATCTATCCATCTGTGTGAGAAAAAGGTGTGATAAGTGCCATGAAGAAGAACCATGGGGTGTGTGAGAGAGTATCACAGGGGTGTTGAATTTGTTGGGTTTTCTTTTAATGTAAAAAAGTGGGTACCTTAATTGGGAAGTGACAATTAAAGTGAGTAAGTATTGGCCAGGCAAAAAGTGAGGGCAGAAGCAAAAAAGAACCCTTCATTGCTTAAATCTGAAACATGTTTTTTCCTTCCACTTGAAGGTAGAAAAACATAGGAAAGTAAGTGTGTGTGTGTGTGTGTGTGTGTGTGTGTAGAAAAAAGAATTGCCCACTGGCTTATATAAACAGGAGATATCATTTCTGAACTCTGCATACACAAGAATTTATCTTAAAGTGAGTCTGTAATGACCCCATAAGAAAGAACTGTTAAGAAGTATAAGAAAGCTAAGTTTTCTTTACAGTGCATCAATGCTATGAAATTTGCAATAATAAAACTGTCTTTCCACAGTCCAGTCAATTCATTCTTGAATCATTCCATTGAAGAGCTCACCAAATATGTGATCCATTGCTAAGCATTGCCTTAAATTTCAATGTCTAGTTTTTTAAAAACATTATGAACTGCTTGCTCAGATAGTGAACTCTGAAGGGAAAGAATTGCCTGACCAATAACGTAGCTCAGGAGATTCAAGTATGCTTCACTCATTGTAATCCTGTATTACTCATAGTCTAGAAGATGTCTTGAAGGCCAAAAAAGAATTTAGTAGGGACCCAGGAAATTCTGAATGACCTCAAAGTTTCCAGGAGTGACCTAGCTTCCCAAGAGTTAATCTGAGGATCACTCCATGACTATAATAGATTTTAGGCTTTCCCTTCCCTTTATGTACCTTCAGTCCTTCACAAAAGGAGCCCATCATTGCTTTGAATTTTGTATCTGTCACATCCTTCCCATCCTACATCACCTTAGCCTGGATTAATGTATCATCTTCTCATTTGGTCTCCCTAGCTTCAGGCTTTACCCCTCTAGTCTGCCCTTCCCATGTATCCATGTTATTCATCATTTTCTTTTTTACATATAGCATTAGGTGCTTGGAATTGTTCTGAACATTATGAACATATTAATTCACTTAATACTCCCAGTAATCCTTTTATATAGGTATATTGTTATCCTCATTTTACAGGTGAAGATCCTGAGGGCACAGAAGACGTTAAGTTACTTGCCCAACCAAGGTTACACATTTAGTAAGTGGTAGACTGGGATTTAAACTTAGGTAGCCTAGTGCCAAAGTCTTTTCTTTTTAACTGGATCCTATACTGCTACTTTCAGTATAGTGAGATACCCTCCTGCTACTCCAGCCTTACTGATCTTCTTTTCTGTGAATTTCTTCAGCACTTATAAACTATACTATGTTGATACTTGCTTTTTATGTGATTGTCTTATGCTTATTGATTAGACAACCTAACCGGGGTATAAAATTCTCAAGGAGCAGCAGCAATGTCTTATCTGAGTTCTATAGCCTGCAGAACACTTAGCACAGGGCTAGGTACCTAATAAGTTGCCCAAAACTTGAACAAACCTCCAGAGGTTGATATATCAAATGATAGCCTTTATCTCTTTAATTATAAATTTCACTCCTCTGTTTTGATTAAGCCGTATATACCATTAAAGGTAACTTATTTACCATAGTTAAAATGACTCATGAATCAAGGTTCAGAGTTATTTTGAAACATTGGAAAATTGACTCAATGAGTATTTTAATTTATTACCTCAACTTCCTCAAAGTCTGCCATTTTAGAATTCTTTAGTGATGTATTTTACAAAAACTATAGGATAAAGTAAAATAAAAAGCTAATTTTATCTTTGTAACTAACTTGCTGATTCAGATTCCTATATAGTTTATTGTGATTTAGTGTGTGATTTAGAGCCAAAAGACTTGAATCCTAGTCCCATCTCTAAGTCTTTACTAGTTATATAATTTTGAGAAGTTATTTAATCTCTCTCTGAGTCCTGCCCCCACCACCTTACCCCAGCCCTGCTTTCTTGTCTATAAATTGGAGATAGTATTCACCTTACCTCAAAGATGATTTTGAGGATCAAAGAAGGCAATGCATCTGAAAGTGCTTTTTAAACTCTAAAGCACTATACAAATATATGTTTTGTTATTATTCATAGCATAAGGTCAGAGAACAGAGAACTGTTAGTTTAGGGTTTAGATTAACCCCTAATCTAAACTGTGTGATCTGGGTGAAGGTATTAACTTCTCTACCTCAACCTCTCCATTTGTAAAACAAATAATGATCTTAATTTCCTCCATATCCTTTTGGCAAATAACAAAAAATCTGATACTAAAAAAATCTGAATTGTTACTGAATTTTTTTCAACCCAAATGATGACCATGCCATGAAGTAAGTTATTTTACATCATTGCCTTCTATTGGCACTTAGTAGTTATATAATTATTTTGCCTGAATAAAATATTTTAATTCTTCCTGCTTTCTATAATTATAAATGATGAAGTGCAAATGCTATATATACATTACATTACATAGAAAAGAATAAATCACTCTTTGCATTATTAAAAAAACTAAACGGAAAGAAATACATATTTTAAGGAGCTCTTGAAGTAAATAAAAGAATTTTGCACAAAGAACAGAATATTTCTTCTGTGCTTAGAATTAAAGTTCCAAAAGTACATGACTTCAATTAATGAGTATTCTAGTCCAGTAATAATAACATAAAACTTCTACAAATTTATATGTGTATATATGTGTATTTGTGCATACATACTTTTAAGTATTCTGCCAATAGAAGACTTCAAGACAAGTCTTTAAGAAAGATTAAACCAAGAAAAAGAAGAAAGAAGAAAGAAGAAAGAAAGAAAGAAGAAAGAAATGTTTGACTCATGAGACAAGGAAGACATGAATGGAAGAGAATGTAGAAATTGTTGAGATTAGATTGAAGAAAGGGGAAAAGCACTTATTCAGTTAAGCATTCATTCATAAAACATTTACTGATCAGTTACTATGTGCCAGGCAGATATTATGTCAGGCTCTGAGGAGCCAAAAGGTGATTAAGACAAATCTCTGTTCTCAACGGTTTCAGTATTATTAGAAAGACAGACCTATTGATAGATGATGATAGATAGATGATAGAAAGATGATAGATAGATAGATAGATAGATAGATGATAGATAGATGATAGATAGATAGATGATATAGATAAAATCAATGTAAGTACTGTGCTAGAGATATGCAGAGGGTGCCAAAGGAGCAAGCAAAAGAACATCTGTCTCAAATTAAATGATCAAGTAAAGTTTTTTTGGAATAGGTGACAGCCTGAGCTGAGTTATAAGTGAGAAATAGGAGTTATTCATATTAAAGGAGAATGGGGTGTATTTCAAGCAGTGGAAGAAGCTTTTTATCAAAGTCTAGAGATAACAAAAAGCAAGGAAAATTCCATAATACTGCAACTTGTTCAATGTGAGTGTGAGGGAAGGAGTAGCAATAGATAAAGCTGAAGAGGTAAGCAGGAGCCAGATCTTAAAAAAAAATACTTGATCTGATTTTGCTAAGGAGTTTGACTTTATCCTGAAGGGATTGAAAGCCATCAAAGGATTTTAAGCAGGACAGTGACATAAGTCTTGCTTCAGAGATAAATCTAATGAAAGAGGGAAAGAACCAAAACAGTTGAGAGATTGTTACTTTAATCTACACTTTAAAAAATGAAGTTCTGAAATAAAGCTGTGGATGTACACAAGAAAGAGGATACATTCAATAATTATTTAGGGGTAGAAGTGAGGGGACTTGATTACTGACTACATGTGAGGATGGGGGAGATGGTAGAATATAAGAAGACCCCTGGGTTTGGGGCTTAGTGAATAGATGGATAAGAATGCAGTTTAATGAAACATGGCATATAGAGAAGGGAAGGATCAAGCACAGAGGCAAAATTACGAGTTCAGTTATGTCATATTTGAGTTACCTTTGAAATTTCCAAGCAGAGATGTTCAGTTAGCAGTTGGACATCTGGGTTGGAAATAGATTTAGGCCTACTTTCAGAGAGTTAGTAATTGAGGACAGTGAGGTTACTCAACAGAGAGTACAAAAAGATCAGAACCCCACTGATGGAGTCCTAAGAAGTACCATTGTATATGGACTAAATAGAAGAAGAGGAGCACTTGAAGAAGACTGAATTGTCTATAGAGGTATGGAGAAAACCAGGGAGATAATGATGTCACAGAAGCCAAGGGATAAGAGTTTCCAGAAGGGAGTAGTCACCAGTGTCAAATGTTGCACAGGAGATAAAGACTGAAAAGTACCCACTAGATTTAGCAACAAGTAGGTTATATATAAACTTATTGAGTACAGTTTCAATTTCAGTGAAATGAATGAAATGGAATCAAACTGTGTTAGGCTGAGGAGTGGATAAGAAGTGAAAGATTAGAAGCAATGAATGAATATTATTCTTAAAACTAGCTGTGCTGTGAAGAAGAGAGAAATAGTGATAACTGAAGGCACAATTGGCTTAATGGAGGTCTCCCTCCCTCTCCTTTTCTCTTTCTCTCCCTGCCTTCTTCCTTCCCACTCTCCCTCCCTCTTTCTCTCTTTCAAAAGACTTGACTGTGTTTAAATGCTGATAAAAAGGAGCCAACATAAAGGGAGAGGCTTAAGATTCAGGAGAAAGGGGATAATCAAGGAAGAGGGACTGTAAGGAAACTGAAGAGGATGGGATCTAGAACACAAATGGGAGGATGGGATTTGTTAAAAACGGTAAATACCTCTTCTACTGAGATGAGAACGAAGGAGTTAATGATGGAAGCCAGTGTAGAGAAGTTTATATGTGAAAGCTCAATGGCAAGAATCAGGAAGCTAGAGTCATCACATCATAACCTCAATTTTACCCTATGAAATTGTTATTTAGGGTGATGAAAATCTGGAATAGTAGATGAAGGTAACGTTTAAAGGAGATGACTACGGTTAAGAAGAATTCCTGATTTGTCTGATGCTAGTGTCATGCTCTTCACCTCTACTTATTCTTATGTCCCATTTCCAATCCATCAGGAAATTCTGTCAGCTTTATCTTCAAGATATACATTAAATCCAACCACTTTTCTCTACCTCCACTGCCACCACCCTAATCTGAGCCATCATCATGTCTCTCTTTGATTATTGTAATAGCTCTCTCCTCCCGCCCCCAACCCTGGCTTCTTTCAAAGATTCTCTTTGTCTTTGATTTTCTACAGTTTTAATCTGATATACCTAGGTGTAGAATTTTGGGTATTTATCTTCCTTAGTGTTCTCTGAGATTTCCAATCTGTGGTTTGGTGTCTGTCATTAATTTTGGAAAATTCTTACCTATTATTACTTCAAATATTTCTTCTGCTCCTTTATCTATTTCTTCTCCTTCTGGTATTTTCATTACACCTATGTTACACCTTTTGTAGTTGCCCTATAGTTCTTGGGTATTCTATTGTTTTTTTTTTTTTTCTTCTTCTTCTCTTTGCATTTCAGTTTGGGAAGGTTCTACTGACATATTTTCCAGCTCAGATTTTTTTCTCAACCATGCCTAGTCTACTAATAAGCCCATTAAAGATATTCTTCATTTCTGTTATGGTGTTTTGTTGTAGAATTTCATTTTGACACTGTCTTGGAGTGTCCATCTCTCTGCTTACGTTACCCATCTATTCTTGCATTGTCTACTTTTCCCATTTGAAGCTTTAGCATATTAATCATGATTATTTTAAATTCCCAATCTGATAAATCCAAAATTTCTGCCATATCTGATTATGTTTTTGATGCTTGGTTTGTCTTTTCAGACTTCCCTGCCATCCCTGCCTTTGAGCATGCCTTATAATTGTTTTAAACCAGACATGATGTATCAGGTAGGAGGAACTAAGATAGATAGACCTTTAGTATGAGGTATCATCTTTATGTGGAGCAAAGCTGTATTTACTGTTTCTGGGGTTGTGGTGTCAGTGGCTAAAATGCCCTCTAATGTCCTTGTTTTTGCCCCCCCCCCCGCCATTGTGTTTGGATTTTCCTAGAGGTCCTTAAATGGAGTCTTTGTCTCACAGCTCTCTTTTTTGTAATCCACTCTTGTAATACCACAGTCCTGTCGATGTGGCAGTAAGGTACTGAGGAGGGGAAGTGTTCTATAATCTTGTAATTAATCTCATTTTCTTAGTGGGCCTGAGTCCTTAGGCTGTAACCTTCAGAAGCATTTCTTAACCTTTTTTTCACCACTTATATCTGAAAAAGGAAGACTGGAGGGGGCTGGTGTTGTCTAATTGCCCTTCCTAAGTCAGATAAGGCTCTGGTAAAGTAGTTTTCCTTGAGGGCAGGATTTTATTACTGAGAACAGAACACTCTGAGCATTTCAAAGTGGTTATTTTCTTCTGATCATATTTTAATATGGTTATTTTCCCCCTCTTCCTGCCCAAAACACATGGGATTTTCCTCTGATCCTCACTGTGGGAATTTGATGGGGCTCCTGAAGGTAAAATTAATGGAAGTGTGCCCTAACCCCAAGACTGGGCCCCAGAAGTTTTTTAATTCTCAAGTTTGTCCATGTTCAGCCTCCAGCAATTCTTCAATTGCCATTTAAGTGTTCCTTCCAGTTACTGGCTCCAGTAACTTCTGTACCAGGGAAGCTAATCTAAACATTATTCTTTATGTTCACCTGTCTCTCCAGTTTTAGGGGCAGTGACTTGCCCCGTAACCTCAATTCTCTGATGGATCTAAGAAATACCACTGATCTTCGGTTTGTGTGGGGTTTTTTTGCTGCAAGGAAGGTAGTGAAGACTTTCAAGCTCTCCGTGTGTTGGAGCTGAAATCAGAAGACTGTAATAGTGTTCTACTATCCCTTTGTTTCTACCTTTTCCCCTTGCAGCATTTTCTCCACACAGTGGCCGATGTGATCCTTTTAAAACATAAGTTGTGTAATGTCACCTGTTCCCCTTACCCAGAATACCCTTCAGGTAGAAATCCATGTGACTCCATCCCTCAATTCCTTTGAGTCTTGGCCCAAATATCACTTGCCTCCATGAAGCTTACCTTCCAATTGAGGGAGACAGAAATAATCAACAAATAAAATGTGTATAATGTCAGATGGTTTTAAATATTATGCAGAAAAATAATGCAGGGAAGGATATTTGGGAGAGCTGGGATTGTGGAGGTGATGCAAATTTAAAATAGGGTGGCTAGGGAAGACCTCACTTAAAAGGTGACATTTTATCAGAAAACTGAAAGAGTGAAAGAATAAGACATTTGAATATCTGGAGTTGGAGCATTCCAGGCTGAGGGAACAAGTACACAGTCCCAGAGAATGAGAGTGCCTAACATTCTGGGATAACGGTAAGGAGGCCAGTGTAGTGGTTTAAATCTCAATAAGCAAGGAGGCAATTAGGAGATATGGTTAGATTATGTAGTGTCTTTAGGCTATAGTAAGACTAAAAGAAACTGATTTAAGGGGAAAGGTTATAAGGTTTGGGAAATAAGTCTGAGACACCTATTATGCAAGTTGAAATGTCAGGTAGGTTGTTGGATATATGAGTCTGGAGTTTAGAGTAGTTTGGAGTGGAGATAAAAATGTCAAAGTCATTAGCCTGGAATGATATGAGATCAATGAAATGTAACAGAGAAGATGTTTAGATTTAGGCCATGGCACTCCATGGCTTAGAAATTAACAGGCCAGCAGAGATGTCTCTGAAGGAATGGCCAGTAAAGTAAGAGGAAAAGCAAAAGAGAGAGATGTCCCAGAACCCAAGTGAAGAAAGTGTTTCAAGAAACAGAGAATGAGACAAAACAGAACAAAACAGAGAAATAGAGAGTGAGTCAAATAAGTAAGATCAGGTGATCATGTAACTTGTAGTCCAAAATGGGACACTTCTGAAAGTGAAAGAGAATGCTATTAATAATCATGTACAGAGAATAGGCAAAAGCTAAGACTGTCCTGGGCAACCTGGGACATATGGTCATCAAGATAGGTCATGTATAATGAGGACTGAGGATTAGCCATTGGATTTAGCATCATGGTGATCATTGTTGAGCATGGCAGGAACAGTTTTAGTGGAATGGTGAAAAGAAAGTTTGACTGAAGTGGATTCAAGACAGAATGTGGAAGAATTGGAGATAACAAGCCTAGACATCTCCTTTGAGGAGTTTTTTGCTGTTAATGAGACTAAAGGAAAATAGGTGAAGGAGGATGTGGGGGTCAAGGAATTTTTTGTTCATTTTGGAGATGCATAACATAAGAGCATGTTTGCTGATGGGAATGATCCAATGAAGAACCAAAAATTCTAATGCAGAAGAGAGAGGGAAGAATTACTGAGCAAAATCCTTAAGTAGGCAAGAAGAGATAAGAACCAATGTACAGGTTATTATCCTTAAAATGTTATTGTTGCTCTTATTGTTATTTTTATTCAGTACACATGCTCTTAGGGTTGCCTGATTCACATGAATTTGTTTCTTCTGTTCCATGTGGAAATTTTTAGCCCTTTGCTAACCACCATTAGAACCAGGCTTGCCCTTTGATAAATCATAACTTGGAGATCAGAACTGAATCTTAATTCTACCAAAGAATAAGAATCCCCAGTGTATGGGATGATATTTTTAAAAGGAGACGTACCTAGCATTTGTGATAATAGCTAATACTTTAACAGCATCTGCTATGTGCCAAGCACTGTTCCAAACACTTTCCATATGTTGACTCATTTCATTATGACAATAACCCAATGAGGTAGATGCTACTGTTATTCCCATTTTACAGATGGGGAAACTGAGATACACAGTGAGTAAATGGGGGAGTCAAGTCATAAACCCCAACTGTTGGGCTCTGAAGTCTATGCACTTAACCCACCACAATATTTTTCCTATCTTTTGAACAAGAATTCGTGTAAGGCCTTGATGATGATCTTAAGGTTTACTGAGATTAGTTTAGTCTCCAAAGAAAGCAAGCTAAGTTCCTTATTACAGTGTCTTGGCCTATCATCATAAATCTCAAAAATACTTCTCAGATTAATCTCACTTTCTTATGGCTCATTATTTATGGATTTGCCTTTGTCCATAAACATGTAAAGAAAAGTCAAATATGCCTTTCTGAAAGTAAAGGATCTGAATTTAATTTACATTAAACTTGTTATATTCTTTCTATGAGAAGCCCCAACTCCCCTTTATAAAATAACTTTTTATTGAAGTATTGCATTCATAAAAATACATAAATCATAAGTGCACAGGCAGGTAATCTTTCACAAAGTGAGCATACCCATGTAAATAGTACCCAGATCAAGAACCAGAACATTATCCATACCCCAGGATTCCCCTGTGGCTAACTCAGTCATTACTCTCCCAAAGGTAACTACTATTAGTTTTCTGTTTTTGAACTTAAATCCAACCCACTTTTGAAATACATGCATACTCCCATTAACAATCTGTTTATTTCTTGCGTGATTTTGATGTTCTTTCCACTCATTCAAGGATGAAAGCTAAAATTACATCCTATTCACCTAAATGACAATGATTCTGTTCTTCTTTTATGAGAATTGCATTTGTCATAAAATTATAAATAATTACAATAATAGCTCTCACTTATCAAGCACTTCTTACATGCTAAGGAAGTGCTGTGTTACTTTTTTGATCCTCATAACAAGATTATGAGGAAGGTACTATTATTATCATTCCTTCTTTTCAAAAGAGGTAACTAAGGCTTAAAGAATTTAGGTAACTTACCCAAGGTCACACAGTTAACAAGAGGCAGAACTAGGGTAACATTTTTGTTCTTTTGAAATAGTATGTTTGACCATATCTAGATCAAGCTGATATATCCCAATTATATAGATGAGCTCTTGTTATTGTAAGATTACTTTTACTGAATTATTTACATATACTTTATTAACATCTGATTATTACTTTAATTTCAGGCCACACTAAATTCCCATTATATAATTACTTTAAAATTGGAGATCCATTGTTAGCCTTCTTGGATTTAATTGCATCCTATTTCTGAGATTAACATTTAAATCAGTAAATTTTGATTAAATCAGATTACCCTCCATAAAGTGGGTGGACCTCATCCAATCAGTTAAATGCCTAAATTGAGCAAAAAGTCTAGCCTCCTCAAGTAAGAGCAATATAGAAGATTGTTTGCTGGTAGCCCAGCAGACTGCCTTGGGACTGAAATTGCACCATGGGTTCTCTTGGATCTGCAACCTGCCAGCCCACACTACAGATTTTGGATTTGCCAGCCTCCATAATTATATGGACTTATATATATACTTTAAAAAAATAATTGCATCCTGTTTCAGGCATCAGATTAACAGGTTTGTAACCATTACCCCCAATGTGCTAAAATATATAAAATATTTACCTTATATCCCTAGAATTCTTTAAAGGCCACTTTAGTTGATCTGTACTATTGTTTGTTTTCATTAACATGGTGTATCAGAATACTTTTGGCTGCAAGTAATAGAACATCCAATTAAATGTTGTTTAAACAATAGAAGTTTATTAATAAATCTCATATAACAAGAAGTTGGAGTTTAGGCACCCCCAGGCTTGATTTGGTAGTTTAGTGAGGTCATCAATGACCTAGTTTTTTTTCCATCTTTTCACTCTGTAGCCTCCATTGTAGTAGGATATCTCTACTCACAGTTACAAGGTGACTGGAACCATTCTAAGCATCACATATTGATACAGCTGTATGAAAAGCAGGAAGAAAGAAGACTGCAAGGGAAAGCAACCTTTTTCTTTTTACCAGGGAGGAAAATTTTCTGAGAAGCTCCACAGACTTCTCTTTAAGTCCCATTAATTAGAATTGTGCCACATGGCCATACCTAGCTGCAAAGTAGGCTGAGATAGCAATAACTGGCATTTTCACCCTCTGTGGGGGAAGAAAGGTTTTTGCCTACATAGAAGAAAGTGTTAGTTGGGCTGGGAAGGAACAATTTACTGTATCATCGTGTGCCTCACATAGATAATTTATAACCTAATGTCTTAGAAAGGATAGAGATGAAGAAGGGAGGTATGTATTAACTATACCCATAGTAAATTGGATATGTTAGCTGAAATGTTCACAAGTTGTCTACCACTGTGCTTCTTAAGTCTCACCATATGACAGGACTTCCTAAGTGGTCCACAGTGAATTTGTTCCATATTGGCTGAAAGTTTCAAGAAAGTAGATTTTTATTTAATAGAAGAAAGAATATTTCTAATAGAGCTGGCTACTTCCAGAGCATCTGAGTTACCTGTCACCAAAATGTTTAAGCAGAGCACTTTAGTGACAATTGTAATCTATAAATTTCAAACCAAAAAACCCTGAGATTCATCTCAAAAGCCAGTGTAATTTTGTAGAGGGGATTCAGGCAGAGGTTATGTAGAGAGACTCTATATAGTCTCAGTGATTCATAACCTTTTTTTAATCTTATTTCTTACTAAACATTTAAATAAGGACTTGGGGGGCGCCTGGGTGGCTCAGTTGGTTAAGCGACTGCCTTCGGCTCAGGTCATGATCCTGGAGTCCCTGGATCGAGTCCCGCATCGGGCTCCCTGCTCAGCAGGGAGTCTGCTTCTCCCTCTGACCCTCCCCCCTCTCATGTGCTTGCTCTCTCTCATTCTCTCTCTCTCAAATAAATAAATAAAATCTTAAAAAATAAATAAATAAATAAATAAATAAATAAATAAATAAGGACTTGGTTCTCACAATGACAGAAATAAACAAAAAATCCTATTTTTCAAAAGTGAGTATATATATTCTGTTAATATGGTACCAATGCCATTAAGTACATATTTTACTGCTGTAAGTATTATAAAACAAGAAAATTATTTTTAAAGTGAGATAGAATTGTTGTAAACAAATAAGTTATACTGGGTCAGGGTGAGCTGGGTAGATAAAAAATGATCTATCTGTATTAACAGGTGGCATAAAGGTTCAACATGGAATCTTCATGAAACTGATTTTATTGGTTGCCAGAAAGAAGAAGTGAAGAATAAAGTACAACAATGGATAAATTCCAAGCAGGAAATAGTACATAAAATACACTTGTCAGTAGATAGCGAAAATAGTAGATTTTGATGCAAGGTTAACAACTTATCAAAATCACCTAGATGAAAAATATATAGTAGGTAATATTAGCAGAATGTGAACTGACATCCTGATAAATGTGGACTTGAAGGGAGAGGAAGAGAAAGAGAGAGAGAGAAAATATGAGGGAGGAAGGATCCTAAAGCCTGGAGTCCCAGCTGGGTTACATCTATGTCTGTTGCTCTGCCTAATGCTTCCTTGTCTCCTCTTTATTTTCTCTTTGTGGCAGCTCTCCTTACTTCTGTTTCTCTCTTTCTGCCCTCTTTCACTTCCTTTTTTTTTTTCCTTACTCTTTATTTTTTTCTCCTTGCCAGTGATACCCAATGATGTCCTCAGATTATTGCTTAGCAATCCTAGCTGGCTTTAAGGTCAGAGATCTCCGACTTTGACAAAGTTGAAAACTACATACGTAGCAGTATGTTTCAAACATGAGGAGGTTTTTTTGGCAAATAATAAGACATTATAAAACCTAGTACAAAGATGAACAAATAGTTCTTCTAAGTAACAAATAGCTGTGACTGAACTCAAACAGTATACAACTGATAAGTAAGTCATGTCTGTTCTGTATAGAGAGACTATAGATATGGGGAACCAACGAGTATGCAACCAAAAATTTAGTAATTTACACAGGCTGGGGGGAAAAAGTTCAAAATCCATGCTCATTTATCTCCTATTATAAACCATTCACAATATCTGTTTACTGATCACCTCTCATAATTGAAGTAGGCTTTAAGTACAGTTGTTAGGACTGCTTATGTTTCTGCCTTACTTTCACAATGGTGGATAGCATGTTTATATTGACTAGAATTCTGTTCATCCCCTGCTGTTTTCTGACTGTACACTGTGCACAACACAAGAAAATTTTAAATTGCTTTATTTTCATTGGTTGAAGATGTGAAATATTAATTAGATTTTAATTAGACAGGGAATCAAGGCTGCAGTAGGTAGCCTAAGAGATTAGACTGTATTCTAAGCAAAGTTCTGTTGTTAAAAATTCACAATCATGGAACACTACATCAAAAACTAATGATGTAATGTATGGTGATTAACATAATATAATAAAATAAAATTTAAAAAAAATAATAAAATAAAATTAATATTAAACAACAACAAAAAAAGTTCACAAACCTGAAAGTATCTGATTTTTTAAATGTTTATTTTTAAAAGAGGTAAATAATTGTTTTCGCTTGTAATTAACATGTTTATCTCTGCTGAGATAAATATAAAAAATTCTATGGACTACCAACAAAAATCTTTACTTGTGTCAATATTACTGATTATTTTAGGCTACTTATATTTAAGACTTTGTCATAATATAAAAAGGTTGTACTTTATTTTTCAGAAATTTTTCACTCTGCAGTATGTTCAATACAACATATACTTACTTGGTATAATAAAAAACATATGAATCCCAATAAAAGGAAAGAGATATCCAAATAAATAAATTATATAATCATATAAACATATCTGACTATAAAACAGCCTAAAATCTAAAAAAGTAGCACCATTTGACCCACTAATTCTGGTGAAAGATTTTTGCTGTGTTGGATAGTTAGATGGTCAGTGAAGCATTTTGGTCAACTGAAGTTGTTTCCATATTCAGATATTAGAGTGGAACTGTTTTTAAAGTACTGTATAGTGTTTTCACTTAAAAATTCCTTTATGTTTTCTGATGTCACTTTTTTGTTTCTTTTAAATAAGTTTATGTAGCAACATCAGTGTGTCATATTTTATGTTACAAAAAAATATGCTCTCCAAAGGGCAGTTTTCCTTTGGATTCTGTAAGCCTGATCTTATCAGAAACATTTTCTTTTTTTACCTGCCACCTCTAAGATACTCAGAGGTCTGGAATTCAGACAATCTGAAATTTCACTCTATAGAATCTGTTGTGTTTACACTGACAGAGGGTCAAAATAGTTATCCCTTTCTTGGAATTACATTTTCTATGCATGTTTATGGATCTTGTGACTCCTAATAAATTTTCCTACTCACTAATTTTCAAACTCTAGAAAACCTTTTCTCAGTCCAGATTGCTGGAAGGGATGCTGCAGCTATATCATTGACAGAATAACTCTCCAGGGTAGTCTTAGAAATATAAAAAAATCATTCAGTGTTAGGGCTGAGGTGCCTGCTACCCCCCAATGGCCTACTAGTACTAATCTCTCTGTCTCAGCCAGGGCACTTTGAGAGTGAAAAAAGAAGTATTAATAATCATTCCAGGACAACAGACATAACTGGAACTGTCCTAGCAAACCAGGACATATGTTGACCCTATCTTCAGCTATATTGGTTTATCTTCCATTAGCTAGAGATGATACTCAAATTTATTCCGAAAGAACTTTATTTTATTTTATTTTATTTTTTAAAGATTTTATTTATTTATTTATTTGAGAGAGAGAATGAGAGAGAGAGAGCACATGAGAGGGGGGAGAGTCAGAGGGAGAAGCAGACTCCCTGCTGAGCAGGGAGTCCGATGCGGGACTCGATCCTGGGACTCCAGGATCATGACCTGAGCCGAAGGCAGTCGCCCAACCAACTGAGCCACCCAGGCACCCTGAAAGAACTTTATTTTAAATGTTATATATCCTTTGGTCTGTAATGCAGTATACTGACTGTTAATTTTAAGTCATGCTATGAAAATCATCAGGTACAAAATAATAGAAGGAAATCGTGTTGTTGCTTATCTTGATTTTTAGAGACTAGTACTTGAAAACATGATATTTGAACATTCAAAGTTATTTTCACTTTCATATTTTGATTCCTTAACATAATAGTTTTTCTAACATGTAGAACTTTTCACATGTGTATTAGCCAAGTTTGAAACATTTTGTTCTATATTGTTGAGGGATTTTTGAAAGTTGTTATTTACAGCCAATTGTACATCTGTGACTGACTTTCATGATTGTCTAGGGACTGTAACAGATTTCTGTCCAGAGCATATTGTTTGTGCATGCAAAGATAGCCTTTTTGCAGATAAGTGGTTATACATGGTGTAAAAGAGTAAGCACAATGTATTGTAAGTAATAATTCACTTTATTTTAATTGTTTGCTATATTCAGTGCTGCAATACTTGTTTTAAAATAACATTTTAGGGCGACTGGGTGGCTCAGTTGGTTAAGCGACTGCCTTCGGCTCAGGTCATGATCCTGGAGTCCCTGGATCGAGTCCCGCGTCGGGCTCCCTGCCCAGCGGGGAGTCTGCTTCTCCCTCTGACCCTCCCCCTTCTCATGTGCTCTCTCTCTCATTCTCTCTCTCTCTCTCAAATAAATAAATAAAATCTTTAAAAAAAATAAAATAAAATAACTTTAATTAGAAATGGCTGCTAACATAGAACATGGTTGTTGTAGATTTCCTAAAATATTTTAATCGACTGTTTTAAAAACAATATAATTTAAAACATTAACTGAGCCAATTTATATTAACTTAAAGAGATTAGCATCATTCAAAACTGCTTTCGTCAGGCAGACTTTTTACAGATAAGTTACATAATTCATAAATAAAATGTTTTACTGTTCTAAAAAGGAAGAAAAATTTAAGGTGTGCCTCATGTTATGCAATTGCAATAATCCTGACATATTATGTGAGAATAAAGTTTTTTGTAAATCAAGAAATATTTTAAATGCACTGTGACTTCCACTTTTTTTTTTCCAGTTTTACTTTTTATAAGAGTGTGTTCTTTGATTAACAGTTAATTTTTCTTTTAAAAGTTAAGAATTTTTTTGGGCAACCCTCCCGGGTCCCCTCCCTCTTTGGGAGCCTTGTACTATCACTCAATAAACTTTGCTTTGCTGCCCACCAAAAAAAATCAAATAAATAAATAAATCTAAAAGTTGGGCATTTTTTCTACTTTTTTCTAACCATAAAAATGAGATTAGTTGGGTCAAAAATGTGAAGAAGACTTAGGAAAACAGATAACATAAGAATAAGTGCATATGTGAGAGAAAGAGAGGATAGGTGGGGAGAGGGCAATAGTGAAAGGTTTTCCAGGACCCATGCTGAACTTTGAAAACTGATAGTAAGAAAACCAGGTGTAAGGAAAGGGACCAGTATGGGCAAAGGCACTGAGATTTGAAAGATTTTTGTGTTTGCAGAAATGTGAATAGTTAGCACACCATAATCTGAACATACATATTTACAGTTCTACAAGTGCTCTATTTTCTCTGTCACTTTTGGATGTTCACATATACTACAACTTCTATTATTCTTTTTTCACTTTCCCTTCTTTTGCCATGGTTCTTCTTCCCTTGACAAATTCCTACTTAACCTTTAAGACTAAACTCCATCATATTGCTGACATAGCACTTAAACCACTATACTGAAATGTCTTTAAAGGTAGGGTGTATGTTTCCTTTTTAAGAGCACCACAAAAACAATAATTTAGTCTTATTTATCTTCTAGCACAAAGGCTGTCATATGGAAAGTGTGCTGCAATGATTTGTTGAATAAATCAGTCATTCCATGGGAGTGGTTACTCAATAATGCAAAATATTGAAAGAATATTGAAGAACAGTGGTTTTAAAAAGCTATTAGATTTTGGGGCGCCTGGGTGGCTCAGTAGGTTAAGCGTCCACCTCTTGATTTTGGCTCAGGTCATGATCTCAGGGTTGTGAAATCAAGCCCCACATCAGGCTCTGCACTCAGCAGGCAATCTGCTTGGGATTCTCTCTCTCCCTCTCCCTCTGTCCTTCCCCCTGCTCATACTCTCTCTCTCGCAGGCACTCTCTCTCTCTCTCTCTTAAGGAAAAGCCATTGGATTTAGCATTTAATTGTTTGTGATAACTTTTGAGAATATTGTTCAAATATTGAGATAAAAACATAAGCCAGATTCCAGGAGCGCCTGGATGGCTCAGTCGGTTAAGCTCAGCTCAGACCGTGATCCCAGGGTCCTGGGATCAAACCCTGCATCGGGCTCCCTGCTCAGTGGGGAGTCTGCTTCTCCCTCTGCCTCCCCCAGCTTGTGCTTGTGCTCTCCCTCTCTTTCTCTCTCTCTCAAATAAATAAATGAAATATTAAAAAAAAAATAAGCCAGATTCCAAAATTATATCCAAGGAATGAGAAATAAATGTAATACAGCAATGGAGAAACATAGATGTCATTTGACAACTTTAATATTATTTGTAAACTCATAGTTGGAGGAATTCTGGAGGCATTTAATCAACATTTTGGCTAAAAGCCAATTACCCTTTCTCTATTTTCCTGATCCTTATAATAATTATTCACCCCATTTGTTTTACAAGTCTTTACAATTATTAATTGCCACATCACACTGACATTATACCTATTTTTTTTTGAAATATTTTTCTCTGCCAAGTTGATTCAAACAAGTTACTTCAACTTATTTTCTCTGTGGATCTCAATGTGGAACAATAACTGCTCTGGATTTGGTGTGCCTTTCTACAGTCTTTCATGGCAACTCCATCCTTTCATTTGTTTAGGCCTGTCGAATTTTTTGGGTGTCTACCTGATGACAAGAGATCATCTTTACTACTAAATATAGTTATAATCACACAATTTGGATCAGTTATTTTGACATTGTTAATCAGAGGTAGGCACTAAAAAATCAGAATTAAACATACCAAACTAAATGATGTAATCATTATTTTTAAGCTCTTAAAACATTTTTTTAAAAGATTTTATTTATTTATTTGACAGAGAGAGACACAACGAGAGAGGGAACACAAGCAGGGGGAGTGGGAGAGGGAGAAGCAGGCTTCCCACCGAGGAGGGAGCCCGATGTGGGGCTCAATCCCAGGACCCTGGGACCATGACCTGAGCCGAAGGCAGATGCTTAACGACTGAGCCACCCAGGCGCCCCAAGCTCTTAAAACATTTTAATGGCATTGCTGAAGTTGTCTAAGGATTCACATACTGCCACCACCACTCACAGCCCTACAGGCAGATCTCACACACATTCGCTCACATGTTTCAAATGTTTAATTTAAATAAATAATGGACAAAAACCAAATTTAAAGTATGTTTAAAGTTGGTCAAACTAAGAACACATGCCTGATATATATCTCTAAAAATTTTCAGTCTTGTTTTATTTCAAATAATTATATTTTACATTGTTACAAATAGAATAAAGATGATTTAAGATAATCTTAGATTTTTATAAAAATTAAACTCTTACCTCCTACCTCTCTCATCCTTATCCAAATGAGTATCAGGGACGAGGAGCTAAGATGGCAGAGTAGTAGGACAACCCTAGGCTTGCCTTGTCCCTCGAATACAGCTAGATAAATATGAAATCATTCTGAATATCCAAGAAATATCTAAGAACTGACAGAACAAACTGCACAACTAGAGGGAGAGAAGAGGACACATCATGGAAGGTAGGAAATGTGGAGACATGTTCTGGGGGAGAAACAAATCACAGGTGCTGTGGAGGGAAGGGAGCCTTGGGCTCAGAGAGAGGTGACAGGTGGAGAGAGAGAGAGAGAGGAGTGCACAGGGGATCACACAAGAAAAACATTTCCCTAAAGCCATTGACTGGGGAAACAAAAGGGACTAATTTTTGTGGGTTCTTACAATGAGCAGGGCTCAAAACTGGAGTTTTAGGGGTCCACAGTGTGGCTGGTGTGGAGCCCTGTGGGTGCTGCAGTACTCCTGTGGAGAAGGAGGATCTGAGGATCCCCTGGGACTCACAGGGAGAGATGGTCCCCCTTCTTGGAGTGCATCTGGGAGAGGTGGCATAGTCTCTCCATGGACAAAGAAGCAGGCAGGCACCATTTCTCTAACCCACCCTTCAGCATAGGTGCAGAGACACCTGCTGTGGGAGGCAAACCTGGACACCGGCTCTCTGCAGTGCTTTACTCCAAACTCTATGCCTCTGTGCTTTGGTGCAACTGCCCTACAGGGATGAACTTGCATCAGTCGCAGGGTGGCAAGACCCTTCCCCAGAGGACCAGTGTGGATCCCTGCCATGCCAGGTCCCTAAAGTTTAGAGTTTTTAAACTCAGCCAGTCTGCCTGGAATAGAGCCCAAGTTGCACTGCTGCTGAGCAGACAGGTGGCTTAGACACAGACAGGAAGAAGGCAGTGATCTGAGGGATGCTTGTGACACACAAGGGGAGATTGTTCGCTCTTCTGGGAGGGTTTCCCAGACAGCAGCAGGTGCAAACTCCCCTCTTCTGGGACTAGGTTGCTGGCTGACACCATTTCTTTTCCCCACCCCTTAGTATAAACTAACTTCAGTAAGCAGCACAGACCCAACACTGGCAGCCTAAACCACTTACACCAAGCCCCGCCCACCCTGAACTCTTCTGGTGTGCTTTGCCCAGGAAAGTGTGCCTGAGAACCGGTGCAGTGGGCCCTTCTGCCAGAAGACCAGCACAAACCCCATAGATGCACCATGTCTACAGACCATAAAGTTCTGCAAAGCTTTGGCTCTAGTGGAAATAGGATCGGGCTATTTTTAACAAGCAGACCAGAACACACCTAGTTAAAACACACCACATTCTGGCCAAGGTCCGAACACTCCCCATTGCAGGCAAGGAGAAACTCTGCAGAGGAATGACCTGAGGGAAAGAGCAGCCAAAACAGAACAGCAGAGTGCACACAGCATACACCAGAGACACTTCCTGAAGCATCAGACGCTATACGGCATACGACCTCTTCTTCTTAAAGCCATTACTCTCAGGAGCAGGAAACATAACAGGCTTTCCTAGCACACAGAAGAAGACAGAGGCCTAGACAAAATACCAAGAGAAGGAATTCATCCCAAAAGAAAGAACAAGAAAAGTTCATGACCAGAGATCTAATCAAAACAGATATAAGTAATATTTGTGATGGAGAATTTAAAGCAACAATCAGAAGGTTACTCACTGGGCTTAAGAAAAGCATGGAAAATATCAGGGAGACTCTTAATGCAGAGATATAAGAGTTAAAAAACTGTCAGAAATTAATAAGGCAATAACGGAGATTTGAAACAGATTGGATGTAATGACCACCAGGATGGAAAAAGCAGAGGAACAAATTAATGATACAGAGGATAAAATTATGGAAAATAATGACACTGAAAAGAAGAAGGAAACAAAAAGACTATGGATGTAGACTTAGGGAACTGAGCAATTTCATAAAGTGTAATAACATTCATATTATAGGAGTCCCAGAAGAAGAGAGGAGGAAAAGGAGAGGGAGGCAAGGAGGAAATTATAGCTGAATACTTCCCTAAACTGGGGAAGGAAACAGACATCCAAATCCAGGAAGCACAAAGAACTCCCATCAAAATCAACAAAAGCAGACCAACACTAAGACATATCATAGTTAAATTTGCAAAATATAGAGCTAAAGAAAATATCCTAAAAGCAGCAAGACAAAAGAAGTCCCTAAACTACAAGGGAAGACAAATAAGGTTAGCAGCAGATCTCTCCACAGAAATGGCAGGCAAGAAGAAAATGACATGATATATTCAATGTGCTGAATGGTAAAAATCTGCAGACCAGAATATTCTATCCAGCAAGGCTATCATTCAGAATAGAAGGAGAGAAAAGGAGTTTCCAAGGCAAAAAAAACTAAAAGAGTTCAGTACCACTAATTAGCCGTGATAGAAATATTAAAGGGGACTCTTTGAGTGGGAAAGAAAGACCAAAACTGACAAAGATTAGGAAAGAACAGAGAAAATCTACAGAAACAACAACAAAACAAGTAATAAAACAGTACTAAATTCATACCTACAAATAATTACTGTGAATGCAAATGGACTAAATGGTCCAATCAAAAGACATGGGGTGTTGGAATGGATAAAAACAAAAAAACAAAAAAAACACAGGGTCCATCTATATGCTGCCTACAAGAGAATCATTTTAGATCTAAAGACACTTGCATATTGAGAGGGGATGGTGAACCATTTATCATGCAAATGGAAGTCAAAAGAAAGCTGGAGTAGCAAAGTTTATTATCAGGCAAACTAAATTTTAAACCAAAGACTAAAACAAAAGATGAAGAAGGCCCTATATCATAATAAAGAGGTCTATCCAACAAGAAGATCTAACAATTGTAAATATTTATGCCCTCATATTGGGTGCACCCAAATATATAAAAAAAATTAAAAACAAACATAAAGGAACTAACTGATAATAATACAATAATAGTAGGAGACTTTAATAACCCACTTACAGCAATAAGCAGATCATCTAAGCAGAAAATAATCAAAGAAACAATGGCTTTAAATGACACACTGGACCAGATGGGCTTAACAGATATATTCAGAACATTTCATCCTAAAGCAACAGAATACACATTTTTTTTCCGGTGAACGTGGAACATTCTCCAGAATAGATCACATACTGGGTCACAAATCAGGCCTCAACAAGTACAAAAAGATTGAGATCATACTACACATATTTTCTAACTAAATGGTATGATACTTGAAGTCAACCACAAGAAAAACCTTGGAAAGACTACAAATACATGGAGGTTAAAAAACATGCTATTAAAGTATGAATGGGTCAAGCAGGAAATCAAAGAAGAAATTAAAAAATACATGGAAACAAATGAAAATGAAAACACCACTGTCCAAAATATTTGGGATGCAGCAAAAGAGGTCCTAAGAAGGAAGTATACAGGACTACCTCAAGAAGCAAGAAAAATCTCAAATATGCAACCTAAACATACACCTAAAGGAGCTAAAAAAAGAACAATAAATGAAGCCTAAAGTCAGCAGAAGAAGGGAAATAATAAAGATTAGAGCAGAAATGAATGAAATAGAAACAAATTAAAAAACCCACAGTAGAACAGATCAATGAAACCAGGAATGGTGAAAAAATTAATAAAATTGATAAAACTCTAGCCAGACTTATAAAAAATAAAAGCGATAGGACCCAAATAAATAAAATCACAAATGAGAGAGGAGAAATCACAACCAAGACCACAGAAATACAATTATAAGAGAATATTATGAAAAATTATATGTCCAACAAATTGGACAATCTGAAAGAAATAGATAAATTCTGAGAAACACATAAACCACCAAAACTGAAACAGGAAGAAATAGAAAACTCAAACAGATGGATAACCAGTAAAGAAATTGAATCAGTAATAAAAAATCTCCCAACAAGCAAAAGTCCTGGCCCAAATGACCTCAAAGGTGAATTCTACCAAACATTTAAAGAAGAGTTAATACCAATTCTTCTGAAACCGTTCCAAAAAATAGAAATGGAAGGAAAACTCCCAAACTCATTCTACAAGGCCAGCATTGCCTTGATTCCAAAACCAGACAAAGACACCACTAAAAAAGATAACTACAGGCCAATGTCCCTGATGAACATGGATGCAAAAATCTTCAACAAAATACTAGCAAACCAAGTCAAATAGTAAGTTAAAAGAATCACTCACCATGATCAGGTGGAATTTATTCCTGGGCTGCAAGAGTGATTCAATATTTGCAAATCAATCAACGTGATACACCACATTAATATAAGAAAGGATAAGAACCATATGATCCTCTCAATAGATGCACAAAAAGCATTTGACAAAATATAGCATCAATTATTTTTTTTATGTTCAGTTAGCTAACGTATAGTACATCATTAGTTTTTGATATAGTGTTCAATGGTTCATTAGTTGCATCAATTCTTGATAAAAACCCTCAACAAAGTAAGGTAGAGGGAACAAACCTCAACGTCATAAAGGCCATATACAACAAACCCACATCTAATATCATCCTCAATGGGGAAAATTGAGAGCTTTTCCTCTATAGTCAGGAACAAGACAGGGATGTCCATTCTCACCATTGTTATATAACATAGCACTGGAAGTCCTAGCCTCAGCAATCAGACAACAAAAAGAAATTAAAGGCATCCAAATTGGCAAGAAAGAAGTCAAACTTTCACTATTTGCAGATGACATATTACTCTATGTAGAAAACCTGAAAGACTTCACCAAAAAAGTGCTAGAACTGATACACAAATTCAGTAAAGTTGCAAGATACAAAATCAATGTACAAAAATCTGTTGCATTTCTATACACCAATAATGAAGCAGCAGAAAGTGAAATTAAGGAATCAATCCTATTTACAATTGCACTAAAACCATAAGATACACAGAAATAAACCTAACAAAAGAGGTAAAAGATCTGTACTCTGAAAACTATAGAAGACTTATGAAAGAAATTAAAGGGGGTGTCTGGGTTGCTCAGTTGGTTTAGTGTCTGACTCTTGATTTTGGCTCAGGTCATGATCTCAGGGTTGTGGGATCAAGCCCCACATCAGGCTCCGCACTCAGTAGGGAGTCTGCTTCTTTCCCTCTCCCTCTCCCTTTGCCCCTTCCCCCACTCATGCTCTTTCTCAAATAAATAAATAAATCTTTTTAAAAAAGGTAATTGAAGATGACACAAAGAAATGGAAAAATATGCCATGCTCATGGATTGGAAGAACAAATATTCTTAAAATGTCTATACTACCCAAAGCAGTCTACACATTTAATGAAATCCCTATCAAAATACCAACAGCATTTTTCAAAGAGCTAGAACAAACCATGCTAAAATTTTTATGGAACCACAGAAGACCTCAAATAGTCAAAGCAATCTGGAAAAAAAAAAAAGAACATGGCTGAGGCATCACAATTCTGGACTTTAAGTGATATTACAAAGCAGTAGTGATTAAGACAGTATGGTACTGGCAGAAAACAGACACAAAGATCAATGGAACAGAATAAAAAACCCAGAAATGGACCCACAACTCTATAGTCAATTAATCTTTGACAAAGCAGGAACAAATATCCAATGGAAATGAGACAGTCTCTTCAACAAACGGTGTTGGGAAAACTGGACAGCAACATGCAGAAGAATGAAACCGGACCACCTTCTTACACCATACACAAAAATAAATTGAAAATAGATTAAAGACCTAAATTTGAAGCAAGAAACCTATAATATCCTAGAGGATAACACAGGCAGTAACCTCTTTGACATCCACCATAACTACTTCTTACTAGATGTCTCCTGAGGCAAGGGAAACAAAAGCAAAAATGAACTATAGGGACTACATCAAAATAAAAAGCTTCTGCACATCGAAGGAAACGATCAACAAAACTAAAAGGCAACCTTTGGAATGGGAGAAGATATTTGCAAATAACATCTGATATAGGGTTAATGTCCAAAATCTATAAAGAACCTATCAAACTCAACACCCAAAAAACAAATAATCCAGTTAAGAAATGGGCAGAAGATATGAATAGACATTTTTCCAAAGAAGACATACAGATGGCCCACAGACACATGAAAAGATGCTCAACATTACTCATCATCAGGGAAATATTAATCAAAGGTACAATGAGATATCTCCTCACACCTGTCAGAATGGCTAAAATTAACAACACAGGAAACAACACGTGTTGGCGAAGATGCAAAGAAAGGGGAACCCTCTTAAATTCTTGGTGGGAATGCAAACTGGTGCAGCCACTCTGGAAAACAATATAGAGTTTCCTCAAAATGTAAAAATAGAACTACCATATGATCTAGCAATTGCACTACAAGGTATTTACCCAAAGGATACAAAAATACTGAATCAAAGGAATACATACACTCCGATGTTTATTAGCAGCATTATCAACAACAGCCAAATTATGGAAAGAGCCCAAATGTCCATCAACTGGTGAATGGATGAAGAAGATGTGGTATACATACAATGGAATATGACTCAGCCATCAAAAAGAATGAAATCTTTCCATTTGCAATGATGTGGATGGAACTAGAGTGTATTATGCTAAGTGAAATAAGTCAGAAAAAGACACATACCATATGATCTCACTCTTATGTAGAATTTAAGAAATGCAACAGATGAGCATAGAGGACCAAAGAGAGAGAGAGAGAGGAAGGCAAACCATAAAACAGACTCTTAACTATAGAGAACAAACTGAGGGTTGCTGGAGGGTAGTTGGGAGGAGGATGGGTTAAATGGGTGATGTGTAACAGAGAGGGCAGTTGTGATGAGCACTGGGTGTTATATGTAAGTGATGAGTCACTAAGTTCTACTCGTGAAACTGAAACTAATATTACACTATATGTTAACTAACTGGAATTCAAATAAAAACTTGGAACTACAAAAAAAATGAACATCAGTATTACAATAGATCTAAACAGAATTCAATTTTTTTTACTTTATTGAGGTATAATTGATATACAAAAATTGTACACATTTAATGTATACATATTGATGAGTTTGGACATAGGCATACATCAGTGATACCATCACCATAACCAAGGCACTAAGCATATCCAATACTTCCAAAAATTTCTTTGTGGTATCTTTTCTTTCCATTTTTTAAATATGAAAATCTATCCTCTTGACATGACATATTTTGAAGTGCACAATTTTGTATTGTTAACTATAGGTACTGTTGTACAACATGTGTGCATGTGTGTTTGTATGTGTGATCTGCCTGTAGGGGATATAAAATTCATTATGTATAACAGAAACTTTATACCCATTGAAAAACAATTCCCCATTTCCCCCTTCCCTCCAGCTTCTGACAACCTTCATTTGATTCTCCGCTTCTGTGAGTTTGACTATTTTTATTTGTAACAGTTAATGTATCTCTCAACAATATTCACATACTTACTAGTATCTTACGATGGACTGTGGAATGACCTCTGGAATGACCTACAATTACCTTTACTTCGATTTAACACTGAAATCTCTACCCAAGGAGTATCCTTTGCCTCATTTACATAACATACAATGTATGTATAGGCATGTTTCCTTAAGGTACATGTGTGACCTATGTCTGCCTCTATGTAGGATGCAAGTCTTCCCTATCTATTCATCTTAACCCTAAACAAAAGGAACTCATTCACCCTCTCTTGGGGAGTCACAGCTTTGGAAGTCTTTCTCTGTGATCTCCTTTGCTGCAAATAAAAGTTTTCTTTGTGTGACAACTCAACCTGGTGCATTTTCTGATTCACAAGGAGTGAATTCACATAGATTTGGTTACAGTTCTGCCTTTAAAAAGGTAAACAGAGGGCGCCTGGGTGGCTCAGTTGGTTAAGCGACTGCCTTCGGCTCGGGTCATGATCCCGGAGTCCTGGGATCGAGTCCCACATTGGGCTCCTGGCTCGGTGGGGAGCCTGCTTCTCCCTCTGACCCTATCCCCTCTCATGCTGTTTCTCTCTCTCTCTCTCTCTCAAATAAATAAATAAATAAAATCTTTAAAAAAAAAAAAGGTAAACAGAAATAAACCATTTTTTTTACTCTCACCCCCACTGTTATTCTATTCTAAGCTATTCTGGTCATCTCTTGCCTAGATTACTGAACAGCTTTGTGATCTTTTCCCCTGCTCTTCTACCATACTCCCCCAACTCACTGTGATCCACTACCCTGATTTCCTTATGTTTCTCAAACATGCAGATGCACTCCCTCTTGCTTTAGAACCTTTATTTACTTGCTGTTATTGTTGTTTAGAATGCCCTTTTACCAAAATATACTACGGCTCTCTTACCTCCTTCAATCTTTCTTCAAATGTTACCTTCTCAATAAGGCCTACCCTTTACTACCTTATATCACTGCAACCTGTCTCACTATCCTGCCACCTATGTTGCTAATCCCTCCTACCCTCCTCTACTTTTTCTTTTTTTCTTTAGCATTTACCATCTTTAATAATTTTAGATAATTTACTAATTATGTTTATTTTTGTTGTCTGTCTTCCTCTGCTACATTTTTAGCAACTTGAGCATATGTATCTTTGTTTTATTCACTGGTCTCTCTCAAATGCCTGGAACAGTACCTGGCACATAGTAAGTACCCAATAAATGTTATTGAATAAATTAATGAAATGTTACTGTTTAATAGAGACTTCCTTTTTGATTCATTCCGAAGAAAAATAGTATTGTGAAGATGTCAATTCTACCTAGAGCAATCTACACATTTAATGCAATCCCTATCAAAATACCATCAACTTTTTTCAAAGAAATGGAACAAATAATCCTAAAATTTGTATGGAACCAGAAAAGACCCCGAATAGCCAGAGGAATGTTGAAAAAGAAAAGCAAAGCTGGCAGCATCACAATTCCATACTTCAAGCTGTAGTACAAAGCTGTCATCATCAAGACAGTATGATACTGGCACAAAAACAGACACATAGATCAATGGAACAGAATAGAGAGCCCAGAAATGGACCCTCAACTCCATCGTCAACTAATCTTCGACAAAGCAGGTAAGAATGTCCAATGGAAAAAAGACAGTCTCTTCAACAAATGGTGTTGGGAAAATTGGACAGCTACATGCAGAAGAATGAAACTGGACCATTTCCTTACACCACACACAAAAATAGACTCCAAATGGTTGAAAGACCTAAATGTGAGACAGGAGTCCATCAAAATCCTAAAGGAGAACACAGGCAGCAACCTCTTCGACCTCAGCCGCAGCAACTTCTTCCTAGAAACATCGCCAAAGGCAAGGGAAGCAAGGGCAAGAATGAACTATTGGGACTTCATCAAGATGGAAAGCTTTTGCACAGCAAAAGAAACAGTCAACAAAACCAAAAGACAACCAACAGAATGGGAGAAGATATTTGCAAATGACATATCAGGTAAAGGGCTAGTATCCAAAATCTATAAAGAACTTATCAAACTCAACACCCAAAGAACAAATAATCCAATCAAGAAATGGGCAGACATTTTTCCAAAGAAGACATCTAAATGGCCAACAGACATAGGAAATGTACTCTTACAAAAGTCTTTTTTTCCAGGAAGAAATCCATGAAGATTGAAAGACATATTTTTCAAATATATTTCAAATATATTTTTGACATCTCTAAAGAATGGCATTGTTACATATTATAAGCCATGTCTTGAGTAGATTACTATGTAATAAATGCAATAAATGTTGATAAATGCATTTTCTTACAGAATCCTAGACTATCAGAACTATGAGAATTTATAGTACTAATTTAATCAATTCTTTCATGTCACCCATGATAGTACTCTTTAATATATTGGAACAATACAAATCAGGAGTAACTTACTTAGGATCTGACATTTACTTTTCAAGTGGGTAATCCTTTACCAATTCTACAGAACACAATGAAACAGTTTCTAAAACACTACATGAACTAACCTCACTATTAGTCACTCTCATGGAGGATAGTGAGAAGTCATTATTTCTCTCCACAAAGCCACAGACTTTTCTATGTGGGAGTATGCTATGCCAGTATAGTCTATGCACCAGAGAACCACATTCAGGTTATTTGGCAGAGTGTCAAGGCTCTATGAAAACACTAGAAGTTCATATATGAGTCATTTACTTCTATAAAATAGAGGAGAGAAATCTGTAGTTGTGGGAAAGATGGGGGCAGGCAGATTTTGCTGGCAGTCCTATCTCACCTTCTCATGTTTCTTCTTGTATTTGCTGCAGAGTGGCTGTCAGTCTGTTTACCAGTATTCATCACTGTAGGAGTGGGTGGGGGGACACACCCAGCCTGAAGTTACAGACAGAACTGGTCAAATAGGCTGCTTCAAACTTTTTTTTTTTTTTAATGGCATTGATAGAACTAAAGTAGCCAGAGTGAATAGGGGTATGAATTGTAGGCAAAATGTGGACAATTTTAAAAGCAGTCTTAAGACAGACATTCTGGGTGAACTTTTTCTTTTTTCATTTCTAACTAAATGCCACATCTTTATTAGCTAATAGTTGGGAAATCTTGACAGCCTTTTGCATGCTGACTCAATGTTAAAAGCTGTAGGTTTTAGAGTGTTTTCTTAAGTGGAAAATGGCACAACATAAATCTCTTGAGGGCCTTAAAGGGAAAACTCCTTTAGTAACAGGGAAAGGTTTGATTCATTCAGGGGAGATAATTTTTTTTTTCTAATTTGTGAGCTTTTTCTATTACCTCTATCTAAATGTTCAAATTTCAGAGGTCAGTGAGGGAAATTATTGGTACATGGGGGCCAAATGTGACCAACTCTGGAATGCTCTGGACCTTATTTTGGTAACAGCATTGCCTGGAATAGGACTGGCTTTAGTAGTTGGTATAACAATCCAGACTATCCACTACTGTAAAAAGAAGTGAAAGAAGAATATAAATGATCACCGGCAAGAAATTTCTAAATACCTTTGAGAATGGTTGGAAATCTCTTGTAAGATCAGCAAATGAATCAAGAAATAATGTATATCTATCATGCACACAACCGATATGTTCTCTTTTATATTCATGAACATTTAATTAAATTCAAACAAAAGTCAGGATAACCAAATACATTTTGTTCAGGATTTGGATACAGCAAAAAGCCCCTTCCCCAGATAAAATCCAAGTGTAATTTATTAAAGAATTATCCTAATTCAGTGCCTTCCTTCCACCAAGACGTATTTGTGGGCACCATACATACTGTCCTAGGAGTGGAGGTGGGGGTGCTGCTGTACCACTACCTCCTATTCATCCCATCCACAAGCAACAATGTCAGAGAAATGGAAAGAGGAATCCAATAAACTTGACTATAACCTGACTCTATCTTGGGTAAATCTTTTCACCTCACTTGGCTTCAATTTCCTCATATATAAAATAGAGATTTGTTATAATCTGGACTACCAACCTCATAAAAATGGTAAGAATAATGCTGAAAGCAACTATCATTTACTGAGGGTTTATTATGTGTGTCAGGCTGAATTATAAATGTTTCATACCTATCAACTCATTTAATCCTCACAAGAATCCTATAAAGTACAGATGAGATTACTGAGACAGAGATCAAATAACTTGGCTGAGGTTACAGGGCTAACTCTGTAGCCGGGGAATCTGGTTCCCAGGCCTGAACTCTTAATCCCCATGCTATATTAATGGAATCTAATGAGATAAAATAGTGCTTTGAAAGCTGCAAAGCCCTGCTGCATTCCTTTTATTTCTTTGTTTAAAAGCGAACAGTACCCTTTATACTTTACACTCCCTCTGAATGGTACAGATACAAGGAATAAACACCAGTAAGGTAAAATCTCATCAATTTTGTCAGTTAATTCAAATTAACATCTACTTTGATGTATCATTCTCCAGTGACAAGATAATATTACCCTCTATGCAATATGAGGATAGTGTGAAATATAACTTTAAAACTGAAAGTGCTGGCACTGTGAGCCTCACACTTCTAAGAATCGGTTTGCAAATTTCAATAAAATCAACAATTTGGAGCTGCCTGGGTGGCTCAGTTGGTTAACTGTCCAACTCTTGATTACAGCTAGGTCATGATCTAAGGGCTATGGGATTGAGCCCTGCGTCAGGCTCCATGCTCTGCAGGAGTCTGCTTGTCCCTTTCTCTCTGCTCCTCTCCCACTCTCTCTCTCTCTCAAATAACTAAAACCTTTTTAAAAAATCAACAACTTGAGCAGTCTTAGCTTTTTGTCTCTGGGAGGGTTGAGATAAACTCTGCAATCTTTTTGTTGTTTCACGATCCTAATCTTTTTTTGCACCATTATTCCATTTGCATAAAATCAATGTTAAATAACATTGAGCAACATGGCAGAGGAGTAGGAAACCTGGATTTCGTCTGGTCTCAGGAATTCAGCTGGATAGGGATCAAACCATTCTGAACACCTACAAACTCAACAGGAGATCAAAGAAAAGAATAGCAACAACTCTCTGAACAGAAAAGCGACCACTTTCTGGAAGGTAGGACGTGCGGAGAAGTGAATCCGAGGCGACATTCGGGAGGATAGACAGCGGGGGAAGGGGGCCTCCGTCGGCCGCTTCTGCCAAGTGATAGAGCACAGGAGCACAAAATCAGAACTTTTAGAAGTCGGCTCCGCTGAGGGACGTCGCTCCAGTAGCTAAGCAGGGGGTGGAACCCTCGGGGGACAGTGTGGTCTCAGGACACTTGGGGTAACAGAAATACCGGGGGTGCCTGAGTGCAGCAGAGCTCCCAGGTATCGGAGCGGGGAAGCCGGCTGCCGAGATGGAGCCAAGGAGTGGGATCTCAGTTCAGGGTTGCCATAAACTGTGATCGTTGGCACAGTTGGCCCCTGCTCAACAAGTGACAGATCTGGGGAAACTTCCCTTCCTCCCCCGGGAGGAGCAGCGTGGGAGCGCACCGCAGGGATCTGCTGGGTTTGGAGACTCCACAGGGGTCGGGTGCCAGAGATAGAAATGCTCGGTCACAGGCCGGGTGAGCACAGAGGGCGGCTGGAGACCAGGGAGAAGGGAGTGATTGACTGCTATTCTCTGGGGGAGCAATGAGGAGTGGGGCCCCAAGTTCTCAGTTCCTCTGGGGCAGAGATTGGGAGGCCGCTATTTCACTCTCATCCTCCAAAGCTGTAAGGAAAGCTTACAGGGAACAAAAGCTCCAGAGAGCAAACCCTAGCAGATTACTTAGCCTGGACCCGGCAAGGGCGGGGCAATTCTGCCTCCAGCAAAGACATTTGGGAACCATGGCTCAGGCCCCTCCACCAGAAGACAAGCAAGAACAGCCAGCCAAGACCAAGTTTACCTATCAATGAGAATGGCAGAACTCCAGAGCTAGGGGAATACTGCACATAGAATTCATGGCTTTTTTACCATGATTCTTTAGTCTTTCAAAGTTAATTTTTTTTAACTTTTTTTTTTTAATTTTTCTTTTTCCCTTTTTCAACCAACATCTTATCAATCCCTTTTTTAAAACATTTTTAATTTTCATTTTTAGAGTCATATTCTATCCCTTCATAGTAGTTACCCTTATTTTGGCATATATATATAAGTTGTTCTCTCTTTAAAATTTTGAGATCCAGTTTCTTCTAACAGATCAAAATATACCCTAAATCTCTAGGGTATGGCTTTGTTCTAGTCCCCTGCCTGATCACATTCTCTCCCTTTTTTTTTTTTTTAAAAAAACCTCTTCTTTCTTTCTTCAAACAACTTCTTATTTATTCCTTTTATAAAATTTTTTATAATTTTCATCTTTACAGTCATATTCCATCTCTTCATCATATTAACCCTTATTTTTGTACATATATAAGTTTTTCTTTCTTTAAAATTTTGGGAAGCACTTTCTTCTAACAGACCAAAATAAACACAAAATCTAGGGTGTGGCACTGATCTATGCACCAGCCTGATCATATTTGATCATATTGTTTTTTCTGTTTTGTTCTGTTTTTGTTTGTTTTTATCTTTTTCTTTTTCTTTTTTTTTCCTTTTTCTTTTTTCATTCTTTCCCTTTCTTTTCCCCTGGTTTCAGGTCTTTTCTGATTTGTTTAGTGTACATTTTCTGGGGATGTTGTTACCCTGTTAGCATTTTGTTCTCTCATTAATCTATTCTCCTCTGGACAAAATGACAAGATGGAAAAAATCACCTCAACAAAAAGAAAAAGAGGTAGTACTGACTGCCAGGGACCTACTCAATACAGACATTAGTACAATGTCGGAACAAGAGTTCATAATCATAATTTTAAAGATACTAGCTGGTCTTGAAACAAGCATGGAAGTTATTAGAGAAACCCTTTCTGGAAAAATAAAAGAACTGAAATCCAACCAAGTCGAAATCAAAAAGGCTATTAATGAGGTGCAATCCAAAATGGGGGCGATAACTGCTAGGATAAATGAGGCAGAAGACAGAATCAGTGATATAGAAGACCAAATGATGGAAAATAAAGAAGCTGAGAACAAGAGAGATAAACAACTACTGGATCACGAGGGCAGAATTCCAGAGATAAGCAATACCATAAGACGAAACAACATTACAATAATTGGGATCCCAGAAGAAGAAGAAAGAGAGAGGGGGCAGAAGGTATATTGGAGCAAATTATAGCAGAGAACTTCCCTAATTTGGGGAAGGAAACACGCATCAAAATCCAGGAGGCACAGAGAGCCTCCCTCAAAAATCAATAAAAATAGGTCAACAGCCCGACATCTAATAGTAAAACTTATGAGTCTCAGAGACAAAGAGAAAATCCTGAAAGCAGCTCGGGGGAAGAGATCTGTAACCTACAATGGTAGAAATATTAGATTGGCAACAGACCTATCCACAGAGACCTGGCAGGCCAGAAAGGACTAGCATGATATATTCAGAGCACTAAATGAGAAAAATATGCAGCCAAGAATACTATATCCAGCTAGGCTGTCATTGAAAAGAGAAGGAGAGATAAAAAGCTTCCAGGACAAACAAAAACTAAAGGAAATTGCAAACACGAAACCAGCCCTACAAGAAATACTGAAAAGGGTCCTCTAAGCAAAGAGAGAGCCTAAAAGCAACATAGACCAGAAAGGAACAAAAACAATATACAATAACGGCCAACTTACAGGCAATACAATGGCACTAAATTCATATCTTTCAATAGTTGACCTGAATGTAAATGGGCTAAATGCCCCAATCAAAACACACAGGCTATCAGATTGGTTAAAAAAACAAGACCCATCGATATGCTGTCCGCAAGAGACTCATTTTAGACCCAAAGACACCCCTAGATTAAAAGTGAGGGGGTGGAAAACAATTTACCATGCTAATGGACACGAAAAGAAAGCTGGGGTGGCAATCCTTATATCAAACAAATTAGATTTTAAACCAAAGACTGTAATAAGAGATGAGGAAGGACACTATATTCCTACTTAAAGGGTCTATCCAACAAGAAGATCTAACAATTGTAATTATCTATGCCCCTAACATGGGAGCAGCCAATTATATAAGCCAATTAATAACAAAAGCAAAGATACACATTGACAACAATACAATAATAGTGGGGGACTTTAACACCCCCCTCACTGAAATGGACAGATCATCTAAGCAAAAGATCAACAAGGAAATGAAGACTTTAAATGACACACTGGACCAAATGGACTTCACAGACATATTCAGAACATTCCATCCCAAAGAACCCAAATACACATTCTTCTCTAGTGCCCATTGAACATTCTCCAGAATAGATCACAACCTAGGTGACAAATCAGGTCTCAACCATTACCAAAAGATTGGGATTATTCCCTGCATATTTTCAGACCACAGTGCTTTGAAACTAGAACTCAATCACAAGAGGATAGTCGGAAAGAACTCAAATACATGGAGGCTAAAGAGCATCCCACTAAAGAATGAATGGGTCAACCAGGAAATTAAAGAAGAATTAAAAAAATTCATGGAAACCAATGAAAATGAAAACACAACTGTTCAAAATCTTTAGGATGCAGCAAAGGCAGTCCTAAGAGGAAAGTATATAGCAATACAAGCCTTTTGCAAGAAACAAGAAAGGTCTCAAATACAAAACCTAGCCCTACACCTAAAGGAGCTAGAAAAAAACAGCAAAAAAAGCCTAAATCCAGCAGGAGAAGAGAAATAATAAAGATCAGAGCAGAAATCAATGAAATAGAAACCAAAAGAACAATAGAACAGATCAACAAAACTAGGAACTGGTTCTTTGAAAGATTAACAAGATTTATAAACCCCTGCCAGACTTATCAAAAAGAAAAGAGAAATGACCCAAATAATTAAAATCATGAATGAAAGAGGAGAGATCAAAACCAACACCAAAGAAATACAAACAATTATAAGAATGTATTATGAGCAACTATATGCCAGCAAATTAGATAATCTGCAAGAAAGGGATGCTTTCCTAGAAATGTATCAACTACCAAAACTGAACCAGGAAGAAATTGAAAACCTGAACAGATCTATAACCACTAAGGAAATTGAAGCAGGAATAAAAAAATCTCCCAACAAACAAAAGCCCAGGGCCAGACGGCTTCCCAGGGGAATTCTACCAAATATTTAAAGAAGAATTAATACGGATTCTTCTGAAACTGTTCCAAAAAATAGAAATGGAAGGAAAACTTCCAAACTTGTTTTATGAGGCCACCATTACCTTGATCCCAAAACCAAAGACCCCATCCAAAAGGAGAATTACAGACCAATATCCTTGATGAACATAGATGCAAAAATTCTCACCAAAATACTATCCAATAGGCTCCAACACTACATTAAGAGGATTATTCACCACGACCAAGTGGGATTTATCCCTGGGCTGCAAGGTTGGTTCAACATCCACAAATCAATCAATGTGATACAATACATTAATAAAAGAAAGAACAAGAACTGTATGATCCTCCCAATAGATGCAGAAAAAGCATTTGACAAAGTACAGCATCCTTTCTTGATCAAAACTCTTCAGAGTATAGGGATAGAGGGTACATACCTCAATATCATAAAAGCCATCTATGAAAAACCTACAGCAAATATCATTCTCAATGGGGAATAACTGAGAGCTTTCCCCCTAAGGTCAGGAACACGGCAGGGATGTCCACTATCACCACTGCTATTCAACATAGTATTAGAAGTCCTAGCCACAGCAATCCGAAAACAAAAAGAAATCAAAGGCATCCAAATCGGCAAAGAAGTCAAACTCTCACTCTTTGCAGATGTTATGATACTTTATGTGGAAAACCCAAAAGACTCCACCCCAAAACTGCTAGAACTCATACAGGAATTCAGTAAAGTGGCAGGATAGAAAATCAATGCGCAGATATCAGTGGCATTCCTATACACCCACAACAAGACAAGAAAGAGAAATTAAGGAGTCCATCCCATTTACAATTGCACCCCAAACCATAAGATACCTAGGAATAAATCTAACCAAAGAGGCAAAGAGTCTGTACTCAGAAAACTATAAAATACTCATGAAAAAATTGAGGAAGGCACCAAAAATGGAAAAACGTTCCATGCTCATGGATTGGAAGAACAAATATTGTGAAGATGTCAATGCTACCTAGAGCAATCTACACATTCAATGCAATCCTTATCAAAATACCATCCACTTTTTTCAAAGAAATGGAATAAATAATCCTAAAATTTGTATGGAACCAGAAAAGACCCCGAATAGCCAGAGGAATGTTGAAAAAGAAAAGCAAGGCTGGCAGCATCACAATTCCGGACTTCAAGCTCTATTACAAAGCTGTCATCATCAAGACAGTATGGTACTGGCACAAAAACAGACACATAGATCAATGGAACAGAATAGAGAGCCCAGAAATGGACCCTCAACTCTATGATCAACTAATCTTCGACAAAGCAGGAAAGAATGTCCAATGGAAAAAAAGACAGTCTCTTCAACAAATGGTGTTGGGAAAATTGGACAGCCACATTCAGAATGAAACTGGATCATTTCCTTACACCACACACAAAAATAGACTCCAAATGGTTGAAAGACCTAAATGTGAGACAGGAGTCCATCAAAATCCTAAAGGAGAACACAGGCAGCAACCTCTTCGACCTCAGCCACAGCAACTTCTTCCTAGAAACATCGCCAAAGTCAAGGGAAGCAAGGGCAAAAATGAACTATTGGGACCTCACCAAGATAAAAAGCTTTTGCACAGCAAAAGAAACAGTCAATAAAACCAAAAGAAAAACCGACAGAATGGGAGAAGATATTTGCAAATGACATATCAGATAAAGGGCTAGTATCCAAAATCTATAAAGAACTTATGAAACTCAACACCCAAAGAACAAATAATCCAATCAAGAAATGGGCAGAAGACATGAACAGACATTTTTCCAAAGAAGACATCCAAATGGCCACAGACACATGAAACAATGCTCCACATCGCTCGGCATCAGGGAAATCCAAATCAAAACCTCAATGAGATACCACCTCACACCAGTGAGAATGGCTAAAATTAACAAGTCAGGAAACGACAGACGTTGGCAGGGATGGGGAGAAAGGGGAACCCTCCTACACTGTTGGTGGGAATGCAAGCTGGTGCAACCACTCTGGAAAACAGTATGGAGGTTCCTCAAAAAGTTGAAATTATAGCTACCATACGATCCAGCAATTACACTACTGGGTATTTACCCCAAAGATACAAATGTAGGGATCCAAAAGGGTACGTGCACCCCGATGTTTATAGCAGCAATGTCCACAATAACCAAACTGTGGAAAGAGCCAAGATGTCCATCGACAGATGAATGGATAAAGAAGAAGTGGTATATATATACAATGGAATATTATGCAGCTATCAAAAGGAATGAAATCTTGCCATTTGCAATGACGTGGATGGAACTGGAGGGTGTTATGCTGAGCGAAATAAGTCAATCAGAGAAAGACATGTATCATATGGCCTCACTGATATGAGGAATTCTTAATCTCAGGAAACAAAGAGGGTTGCTGGAGTGAGGGGCATGGAAGGGATGGGTTGGCTGGGTGATAGACATTGGGGAGGTTATGTGCTATGGTGAGTGCTGTGAATTGTACAAGACTGTTGAATCACAGATCTGTACCTCTGAAACAAATAATGCAATATATGTTAAGAAAAAAAAAAGAAGATAGCAGGAGGGGAAGAATGAAGGTGGGGAAATCGGAGGGGGAGACGAACCATGAGAGACGATGGACTCTGAAAAACAAACTGCGGGTTCTAGAGGGGAGTGGGTGGGGTGATGTGTTAGCCTGGTGATGGGTATTAAAGAGGGCACGTTCTGCATGGAGCACTGGGTGTTATGCACAAACAATGAATCATGGAACACTACATCGAAAACTAATGATGTAATGTATAGTGATTAACATAACAATAACAAATAGAAAATAAAGAAAAGAAAGCAGGGTCTCCCCAGATACCACATCTGCCAGCCCCTTGATCTTAGACTTCCCAGACTCCAGAATGTGAGAAATAAACCCCTGTTTATAAAAAAAAAAATCAACGTTATTTAACATTAATTTTGTAAATTGAAATCAATGTGGAGAATTTCATATTACTACTTGACTTAGATTGGAAACCTCCTGAGATTTTAAAGAATCATTATAGTTAGAAATCATACCTGTAAATAAGTCACCTTCTAAGTATTTTCCATAGTTTTTCTGCTCCAACGCTTACTAGAACACTGGTTTGAGGTCTCCAGTCATCTCTCTTCTACTAACTGGCTATGACTTTGAATGGATCACTTAGCCCCTGTTTCCTGCTTTATAAATGGAGAATTGAGTAATACATATTTTACTTCTGTTACAGGATTTCTTTTTGTCTGGGGCATCATACATACTGTCCTAAGAGTGGAGGTGTGAGTGCTACTGTACCAGTACCTCATCTTCATCCTACCCACAAGGAACAATGTCAGAGAAATGGAAAGAGGAATCCCACTTCGAAGAATGAAGAGGTAGACCAGAAGAAGAGTGGTGGGCAGCAAAGCAAAGTTTATTGAGCGATAGTAAAGTTTATTGAACGAAAGTACAAAGCTCCTGAAAAGGGAAGGGACCCAAGAGTGTTGCCACCAGAGTTTCTAAGTCTAGGGATTTTTATGGGCTTGTTGGTGAGCTGTTTTAATCTGATTAACCCTCCATGTGCCTGTCACCCGATCACGTTTTTGTCATCTACCTATCACGTGGGAAAGGGTGGAGGGCTTCTTCCAGGCGGTGTAAAATCCTTTTAAAGGAGGTTTCCTCTAAGGGTGGGGGACCTTGTCCTTGCTTGCCTTTCTTCAAACTATCATTACTTCTCCATACTTTTGAGAATCAAATGAAATAATTAATGGTAAATTTTACATTGAGAAACAGGCAAACCAAAAATCTTGATTAAAATCAGGATAGTAGTAATGTTCACAAGCATTTGGACTTATTTGTAGACTTTTGGGTAAAGAATTACATTGCTTTATTTTCCTTCAGTTAAAAAATAATTTCATTTGAGGTTCTTCCCCCCCATTCCCTGAATTGTGAATTGACAAAGTGATTGTGTATATAATCTGGGAATTCTTTAGTGTAGTGAAAAAAGTACAGACATGGAGCCAGACAGTCTGGGGCTCAAGTCCTTGCCCTAGAAATTGCTGACTGTGTTGTTTTGGGGAATTTCCTTAAAATTTCTCAGCCTTAGGTTTCTCATTTGCAAAATGGAGTTCATAATACCTATCTTGCAGGTTTTTCATAAATATTTAAATAATATAATTTTTGTGAAATAAACTGATGTCTGAAATTTACTTTCAATTGCTTAAAAAATAAGATGGAGGAGAAGAAAAGATGGTGGAGGAGTAGGGGACCCTATTTCAACTGGTCCCTGGAATTGAGCTGGATATCTACGAGACCACTCTGAGCACCCATGAAATCAGCCTGAGATGTAAGAAAATAGATGTGGATCTCTACAAACAGAATATCACTGGCAGTTAGTTTCGAGGTACGAAGCGGGGAGCCGTGATTCCGCAGACAGATATCAGAGGATAAACGGCAGCGGGAAGGAGCCTGGCCGTGGGGATCCTACACCACCAGTGAGCGATAGCCTCACGCGCTGGGGACGGGCCACAGACTCGCAGACCGGTAGCAGCGGAGAAAGGACTTTAGGGCAGCCCCCGGGACGGAAACCCCGAGTGGCAGGGTCGCGCGTGCGAACTGGGATCAGCTGGCAGTTTTAGAAGCACAAAGGGCAGAGACGTGCCCCGACCTGGAGGCAGGACTGGGAGCACTGCGGAGGGGTGCACAACCCAGGACGCTGCAGTTTATAGCAGCACAGACAGAAATGGAGACAGTGTGGCCTGGAGACCTCACTGAAGAATAGACTGTGATCTCTCTGCTCTGAGGCAGAGGATTGGAAATGGTCTCTTCTGCTCTGACTCACGGAAGAGACGCGGAAAGCCACCAGAGAACGAGCACCAACAAACTGATTCCCACTGAGCCCATCCCCCACCACAGGGGGTCAAGGCAACTCTGCCCAAACAGGGTTGCCTGAGTAACAGCAGGGCAGGCCCCTCCCCGAGAAGACAGCATGGGAAAACAAGAGGCCAGCAACCCTAAGGTCCCTAGAAAACAGGTACATCTTGCTTGGGTTCTGGTCAATAATTTGGACTCTATACATTCCCTCAAACACCCATCAACAGAATGACTAGGAAGAGGAACCCCCAAATTAGAAAAGACTCAGAGATTATGACTTATGCCACAGATTTACAAATGGATGCAGATATAACCAAGATGTCGGAGACGGAATTCAGGCTAGCAATTGTGAAGACAATAGCTAGAATGGAGAAATCAATTAATGGCAACATAGAGTCTCTAAGGGCAGAAATAAAAGCTGAATTGGCAGAATTTAAAAATGCTATCAATGAGATCCAATCTAATCTAGATAATCTAACAGCTAGGGTAAGTGAGGCAGAAGACCGAATAAGCGACCTGGAACACAATTTAATAGATAAAAAGGGAAAAGAGGAGACCAGGGAAAAACAACTCAGAATCCATGAAAATAGAATCAGAGAAACAAGTGACACCATGAAGCGTTCCAATGTCAGAATTATTGGAATTCCGGAGGGAGTGTAGAGAGAGAGAGGACTAGAAGATGTATTTTAGGAAATCCTAGCTGAGAACTTCCCTAATCTGGGGAATGAAACAAACATTTGCGTCCTAGAGGCAGAGAGGACCCCTCCCAAGATCAAGGAAAACAGGCCAACACCCTGGCATGTAATAGTAAAACTCACAAATCTTAGAACCAAGGAAACCATCTTAAGGGCAGTTAGGGGGAAGAGATTCCTTACATACAGAGGGAGGAACATCAGAATAAAGTCAGACCTATCCACAGAGACCTGGCAAGCCAGAAAGGCCTGGCAAGACATATCAGGGTATTAAATGAAAAGATCATGCAGCCAAGAATACTTTATCTGGCAAGGCTGTCACTTAGAATGGATGGAGAGGGCGCCTGGGTGGCTCAGTCGTTAGGCGTCTGCCTTTGGCTCAGGTCATGATCCCGGGATCCTGGGATCGAGCCCCACATCGGGCTCCCTGTTTGGCGGGAGGCCTGCTTCTCCCTCTCCCATTCCCCTGCTTGTGTACCTGCTCTCGCTATCTCTCTCTCTGTCAAATAAATAAATAAATCTTTAAAAAAAAAAAAAAAAAAAAAGAATGGATGGAGAGATGCAGAGCTTCCAAGACCGGCAGAAACTGAAAGAATATGTGACCACTAAGCCGGCCCTGCAAGAAATACTAAGGAGGGTTCTATAAACGAGAAAGACCCCAAGAGTGGTATACAACAGACATTTACAGGGACAATCTATAAAAACAATGTCTTCACAGACAACATGATGACAATTAATTCATATCTTTCAATAATCACTCTCAATGTGAATGGCCTAAATGCTCCCATAAAATGGCACAGGGTTGCAGATTGGATAAAAAGACAAGATCCATCCATATGCTGTCTACAAGAGACTCATTTTGAACCTAAAGATACATCCAGACTGAAAGTGAAGGGATGGAGATCCATCTTCCATGCCAGTGGACCTCAAAAGAAAGCTGAGGTAGCAATTCTTATATCAGACAAATTAGATTTTAAACTAAAGACTGTAGTTACAGACACAGAAGGATACTATATCATTCTTAAAGGGTCTATCCAATAAGAAGATCTAACAATTGTAAATATCTATGCCCCCAACATGGGAGCAGCCATCTACATAAGCCAACTGTTAACCAAAATAAAGAGTCATATGATAACAATACATTAATTGTAGGAGACCTCAATACTCCACTCTCAGCAATGGACAGATCATCTAAGCAGAAAATCAACAAAGAAACGAGCTTTGAATGATACACTGGACCAGATGGACCTCATAGATATTTACAGAACATTCCACCCTAAAACAATAGAATACTCATTCCTCCAGGGAGCACATGGAACTTTCTCCAGAATAGACCACATACTGTGTCACAAATCAGGTCTCAACCAATACCAAAAGATTGAGATTATTCCCTGCATATTCTCAGACCACAATGCTTTAAAACTGGAACTCAATCACAAGAAAAAATTTGGCAGAAATTCAAACACTTGGAAGCTAAAGACCACTCTGCTCAAGAATGCTTGGGTCAACCAGGAAATCAAAGAAGAACTTACACAATTCATGGAAACCAATGAGAACGAAAACACATGGGTCCAAAACCTATGGGATACTGCAAATGTGGTCCTAAGGGAGGAATACATAGCCATCCAAGCCTCACTCCAAAAAATAGAAAAATCCCGAATTAACCAACTAACTCTATACCTTAAAGAACTAGAGAAAAAGCAACAAACGATGTCTAAGCCATGCATTAGAAGAGAAATAATCAAGATTAGAGCAGAGATCAATGAATTAGAAACCAGAAGCACAGTAGATCAGATCAACGAAACTAGAAATTGGTTCTTTGAAAAAATTAATAAGATCGATAAACCACTGGCCAGGCTTATCTGAAAGAAAATAGAAAGGACCCAAATTAATAAAATTATGAATGAAAGGGGAGAGATCACGACTAACACCAAGGAAACAGAAACAAATATTAGAAATTATTATCAACAACCATATGCCAATAAACTGAGCAATCTGGATGAAATGGATGCCTTCCTAGAAACCTATAACCTGCCAAGACTGAAACAGGAAGAAACTGACAACCTGAATAGGCCAATAACCAGGACCGAGATTGAAACAGTGATCAAAAACCTCCCAAAAAACAAGAGTCCAGGGCCTGATGGATTCCCTGGGGAAATCTACCAAACATTCAAAGAAGAAATAATACCTATTCCCCTGAAGCTGTTTCAAAAAATAGAAACAGAAGGAAAACTTCCAAACTCATTCTATGAGGCCAGCATTACCTTAATCCCCAAACCAGGCAAAGACCCCAACAAAAGGAAGAATTTCAGACCGATATCCCTGATGAATATGGATTCCAAAATCCTCAACAAAATCCTAGTTAATAGGATACAATGATACATTAAAAGGATCATCCACCAGGACCAAGTGGGATTTATCACTGGGATGCAAGGGTGGTTCAACATTTGCAAATCCATCAATGTGATAGATCACATTAATAAGAGGAGGGAGAAGAACCATATGGTCCTCTCAATTGATGCAGAAAAAGCATTTGACAAAATACAACATCGTTTCCTGATATAACTCTTCAGAGCATAGGGATAGAGGGAACATTCCTCAAGTTCATAAAATCCATCTATGAAAACCCACAGCAAATATCATCCTCAATGGGGAAAAGCTGAGAGCGTTGCCCCTGAGATCAGGAACACGTCAAGGATGCCCAGTCTCGCCACTATTATTCAACATAGTACTAGAAGTCCTAGCAACAGCAATCAGACAACAAAAAGAAATAAAAGGTATTCAAATTGGCAAAGAAGAAGTCAAACTCTCTCTTTTTGCAGATGACATGATACTTTATGTGGAAAACCCAAAAGACTCCACCCCCAAATTACTAGAACTCATACAGCAATTCAATAATGTGGCAGGATACAAAATCAATGCACAGAAATCAGTTGCTTTCTTATACACTAGCAATGCAACTGTAGAAAGAGAAATTAGAGAAACAATTCCATTTTCAATATCACCAAAAACCATAAGATACCTCGGAATAAACCTAACCAAAGAGGTAAAGGATCTATACTCTAGGAAATACAGAACACTCATGAAAGAAATTGAAGAAGACACAAAAAGATGGAAAAATATTCCACGCTCATGGATCAGAAGAATAAACGTTGTTAAAATGTCTATGCTACCCAGAGCAATCTATACCTTCTATGCCATCCTGATCAAAATTCCAATGACATTTTTCAAAGTGCTGGAACAAACAATCCTAAAATTTGTATGGAATCAGAAAAGACCCCGAATCTCCAAGGAAATGTTGAAAAAGAAAAACAAAGTTGGGGGGCATCACGTTGCCTGATTTCAAGCTATATTACAAAGCTGTGATCACCAAGACAGCATGGTCCTGGCACAAAAACAGACATATAGACCAATGGAACAGAATAGAGAACCCAGATATGGACCCTCAACTCTATGGTCAAATAATCTTCAACAAAGCAGGAAAAACCATGCAATGGAAAAAAGACAGTCTCTTCAATAAATGGTGCTGGGAAAATTGGACAGCCACATGCAGAAGAATGAAACTCGACCATTCTCTAACACCATACACAAAGATAAACTGAAAATGGATGAAAGACCTCAATGTGAGACAGGAATCCATCAAAATCCTAGAGGAGAACATAGGCAGTAACCCCTTTGACATCGCCCACAGCAACTTCTTTCAAGATACATCTCCAAAAGCTAGTGAAACAAAAGCAAAAATGAACTTTTGGGACTTCATCAAGATAAAAATCTTCTGCACAGCAAAGGAAACAGTCAACAAAACAAAGAGGCAACCCACAGAATGGGAGAAGATATTTGCAAATGACACTACAGATAAAGGGCTGGTATCCAAGATCTATAAAGAACTTCTCAAACTCAACACCCAAAAAACAAATAATCAAGTCAAAAAATGGGCAGGCAGGAGAAAAGAAAAGACACTTCTCTGAAGAAGACATACAAATGGCTAACAGACACATGAGAAAATGTTCATCATCATTAGCCATCAGGGAAATCCAAATCAAAACCACATTGAGATACCACCTTACACCAGTTAGAATGGCAAAAATGTACAGGGAAAGGAACAACAAATGTTGGAGAGGTTGTGGAGAAAGGGGAACCCTCTTACACTGTTGGTGGGAATGCAAGTTGGTACAGCCGCTTTGGAAAACAGTGTGGAGGTGCCTCAAAAATTTGAAAATAGAGCTACCCTATGACCCAGCAATTGCACTCCTGGGTATTTACCCCAAAGACAAAGATGTAGTGCAAAGAAGGGCCATATGCACCCCAATGTTCCTATCAGCAATGTCCACAATAGCCAAACTGTGGAAAGAGCCGAGATGCCCTTCAACAGATGAATGGATAAAGGAGATGTGGTCCATATATACGATGGAATATTACTCAGCCATCAGAAAGGATGAATACCGGGCGCCTGGGTGGCTCAGTCGTTAAGCATCTGCCTTTGGCTCAGTTCATGATCCTGGGGTCCCGGGATCGAGTCCCACATCGGGCTCCCTGCTCGGCGGGAAGCCTGCTTCTCCCTCTCCCACTCCCCCTGCTTGTGTTCCTGCTCTCGCTATCTCTCTCTCTGTCAAATAAATAAAATCTTTAAAAAAAAAAAAAAAAAAAAAAGAATGGATGAATACCCAACTTTTACATCAACATGGATGGGACTGAAGATTATGCTAAGTGAAATAATTCAAGCAGAGAAAGTCAATTATCATATGGTTTCACTTATTTGTGGAACATAAGGAATAGCATGGAGGACATTAGGAGAAGGAAGGGAAAAATGAAAGTGGGGGAATCGGAGGGAGAGATGAACCATGAGAGACTATGGACTCTGAGAAACAAACAGTGTTTTAGAGGGGAGGGGGGAGGGAGGATGGATTAGCTCAGTGATGGGTATTAAGGAGGGCATGTACTGCATGGAGCACTGGGTGTTTTACAAAAACAATGGAACGTGGATCACCACATCAAAACCTAATGATGTATTGTATGGTGACTAACATAACATAATAAAATTAAAAGAAAATAAGATAAAAAAATAAAAAAAGAAAGAAAATAAGATGGATTAATGGATGGATGGAAGGATGCATAGATGAGCAGATATATTTTAAGGCAAATGTAGTAAAATGTTAATGTCAAAATCAAAGTGATAGATACATGTTCATTCACTGTAAAATTCACTTTTGGTATATGTTTGAAAATTTTCATAATAAGATATTAGGGGAAAATCAGATAATGTTAAGTAAAATAATTTGAACATGGAAAACCTAAATTGTAGTTACTGTCTTCTCTCAGGTACATATAATGATAGTCTTAAGTTGGGAGCACTCATTTATACCGTCAAAAATGAGTTCATCAAAAATGTGACTTATTAAAAAAAAATATGACTTATAAACAAATGCTCTATTCTTTTTTTTTTTTTTACAAATGCTCTATTCTATGTTTTGTTTGTTTATTTTCTATTTAATGGGCCATATAACAGAGGAATGTATATATTTAAAAAAAAGGTTAAGTTACTCTGGATGAATATACTACAGTGAATAATGTTGATGTTTCCAAAATACTAACTCTAAGGCTGTCAAATAGCTTTAATTATCAATTTTTCCCTTGAAGTTATCAATTGTTTTGTAGATGAATTCTAAAGGTTAGAGAACCGAGCAGGTAGGAGGTGCCTGTCCTTTTCTAAGGATTCACTTATTCTTAGATTCTCTTGTTATTTCTGCCACCGACCTGTTTTTTAAATCTCCTACTTGACCTTCTCATCCTCTCTCCTCTCATCATCCCTTTCATACTTAACGCTATACAAGCTCTAATCATGGATACAATTCAGAAGGAAAGTCAAGTATAATGCCTATCATTTAGACTGTGTTCAATAAATATTATTCTCCCTTTCCCCAGTCCCAATCTTCCTTTGGCTAAATGCCTGTTTTAGTTCCTCGTACATCTATCTGAATACTTCTACTGTAGACACTTTCTCTTTAATGCTGTGACCATTTCCTAAACTTCCCTTTATGTGGTGACACCAGAAGTAAACCACCATGTCTGATCTTCCTGATTATTTTTCAGAGTCTGGGGGAATTAGGAAGCAGAAATGGACTACTGGTTAACAATTTCATAGAGTACTAGGAAGGTTTCCACCTGAGTTAAACTATTTAGAAAGGGGTCCAGATGCACTGTGCTCTGAATGTACATTTGAAATATTGACTTGGGCATGTGAAAACTTCTCAGGAGCTAAGGCCGAGATCAGATTTCCACAAAATTGAATAATGCTTTTCCTTGCAAATTCATCACTGTTTTCTTTATTTAGCTAGTTCACACACACTGAACCAAGAATTAATAAGCAGAGCCTGAGTTCATTCTTGAATTGTTAATACTAAGCTTCTCCAATTGACTTAATGATTAGATTTGAGTGGGTAGAGGTAAGACTACATATTTGCTACCTATTCTTCACCCCTACCCCCACTTTTACATTTAGCAGAGTAGCTTGTGACTTTCAAAGTTGTTACAATTCTAGCATGAGCATATAATTGGAAATCTCAATATATTCTATGAATCTCTGGCAAAAAGTTGTACTACATAGTTTAGCCCTGTGAGAAGAATTCGCCATTACCTCTGTTATTTTTGGTTGTTGCTCAGTTCATAAATATGTTTTTAAAATTTATCTGCCTTGAAAAACAGATTATATGACATCATTCAGCCCTTTCCACAGGATAGAACGTGTTTGAATTACTTTCACCTGGTGAAAATTTGCAGCAATTATGTCAAGGGGCAAAACACCTTACATTTGTTAGTTAGAGACCCAGGTAATGGGCATAGATTGAAGAGCATAGAAATGAATACTGATATGGTTTGAAGAGCATATAATAAGCTATATAGTAGAGGCAACAAATATTGAGAAATGGTCACTGAAAAGGAAGAATACTTTTAAAAAATTCCAGTATAATTAACATACAGTGTTAATTACTTTCAGGTATACAATGTAGTGATTCAACAATTGCATACACCACCCAATGTTCACTCTTTAATCCCCATCACCTATTTAACTCATCCCCCTACCGACCTCCCCTCTGGTAACCATCAGTTTGTTCTCAATAATTAAGAGTCTGTTTCTTGATTTGTCTCTCCCTCTTTTTTTCCTTCACTCATTTGTTTTGTTTCTCAATTTCCACATATGAGTGAAATCATATGATATTTGTCTTTCTCTGACATTTCACTTAGCATAATACTCTCTAGCTCCAAACATGTTGTTCCAAATGGCAAGATTTCATTCTTTTTTTTATGGTCTGAGTAATATTCCAGTGTGTGTGTGTGTGTGTGTGTGTACCACTTTTTAAAAAATATTTTATTAATTAATTTATTTATTTATTAGAGAGAAAGAGAGATCACAAGTAGGCAGAGTGGCAGACAGAGGAAGAGGGAGAAGCAGGCTCCCCGCTGAGCAGAGAGCCCGATATGGGGCTTGATCCCAGGACCCTGGGATCATGACCTGAGCCAAAGGCAGACACTTAACCAACTGAGCCACCCAGGTGCCCCATATATCTACTTCTTATTTATACATTCATCAGTCAATGTACACTTGGCCTGTCTCCATAATTTAGCTATTGAATATGATGCTGCTATCAACATCTGGGTGCATGTATCACTTTGAATTGGTATTTTTTTATTCTTTGGGTTGCTGGTATTTCTATTTTTTACTTTTTGAGGAACCTCCCTACTGTTTTCCAGAATGGCTGCACAAGTTTGAATTCCCATCAACAGTTTAAGAGGGTTCCCCTTTCTCCACATCCTCGCCAACACATGTTTCCTGTGTTGTTCATTTTATATATTCTGACAGTGTGAGGTGATAACTCATTGTAGTTTTGATTTGTATTTTCCTGTTGATGAGTGACATTGAGCATCTTTTCATGTGTCTGTGGGCCATTTGGATGTCTTCTTTGGAAAAATGTCTATTCTTGTCTTCTGCCCATTTCTCAACTGGATTATTTGTTTTTTGGGTGTTGAGTTTGATAAGTTCTTTATGGACTTTGGACACTAACCCTTTATCAGATATGCCATTTACAAATATTTTTTCCCATTCCATAGGTTTCCTTTTAGTTTTGTTGATTGCTTCCTTTGCTGTGCAGAAACGTTTTTATTTTGGTGAAGTCCCAATAGTTCATTTTTGCTTTTGTTTCCCTTTCCTCAGGAGACATATCTAGTAAGAAGTTGCTATAGCCAATGTCACAGAGGTTATTACCTGTGTTCTGTGGATTCAGGTCTTACATTTAGGTCTTTAATCCATTTTAAATTTATTTTTGTGTATGGTGTAAGAAAATGGTTTCATTCTTTTGCATGTTGCTGTCCAGCTTTCCCAACACCATTTGTTGAAGAGACTGTCTTTTTTCCATTGGATATTCTTTCCTGGTTTGTTGAAGAATAATTGACCATGTAATTGTGGGTTCATTTCTGAGTTTCTATTCTGTTTTATTGGTCTATGTGTCTGTTTTTGTGCCAGTTGCCAAACTATTTTGATCACTACAGCTTTGTAATATCACCTGAAGTCCACAATTGTGATACCTCCAGCTTTGCTTTGCTTTTTCAAGGTTGCTTTGGCTATTCGGGGTCTTTTGTAGTTCCATACAATGTTTAGGATTATTTGTTCTAGCTCTGTGAAAAATGTTGTTGGTATTTTTAAAAATATATTTTATTTATTTATTTTAGAGAGAGAGAGTACAAGCAGGGGGAGTGACAGAGGGAGAGGGAGAAGCAGGCAACCCACTGAGCAGAGAGCCTGAGGTGAGGCTTGATCCCAGGACCCTGGGATCATGACTTGAGCCAAAGGCAGATGCTTAACCAACTGAGCCACCCAGGTGCCACTGCTGTTGGTATTTTGATAGGGATTGCATTAAATGTGTAGATTGCTTTGGGTAGTACAGACATTTTAACAATATTTGTTCTTCCAATCCATCAGCATGGAATGTTTTTCCATTTCTTTGTGTCATCTTCAATTTCTTTCATCAATGTTTTATAGTTTTCAGAGTACAGGTATTTCACCCCTTTGGTTAGGTTTATTCTTAGGTATCTTATGGTTTTTGGTGCAATTGTAAGTGGGATTGATTCTTTAATTTCTCTTTCTGCTGCTTCATTACTGGTGTATAGAAATGCAACAGATTTCTGTACATTGATTTTGTATCCTACAACTTTACTAAATTTATGTATCAGTTCTAGCAGGTTTTTGGTCAAGTCTTTATACGGTTTTCTATATAGAGTATCATGGGTCATCTACAAATAGTGAAAGTTTGACTTCTTCCTTGCCAATTTGGTTGCCTTTTATTTCTTTTTGTTGTCTGGTTGCTGAAGTTAGGACTTCTAGGACTATGTTGAATAACAATGGTGAGAGTGGATATTTTTGAAAGACATTACTCTTTAAGCTCACCATAAGCTTTATTAGACATGAATTGATGATAAGAGAAATTTGAAAAGAATAAAATTGCATATTATTAATGCCACACATGATGTGACATTTGGATATGTTCACCTTTTAAAATTGTCCTCAAACCAATCTACTTATTTCACCATTGCTACTTAAACACCTGAGTTTGGCATTGAGAGTTCATCTGTGGAGATAGTTCTTTGTAAAACTTCAACCAAAGCAGTGGGAAAAACTATGTGTTGACCTTCTGTATCCTAAACATTTGGGTAGATCATTTATTTTGTTCTGAGTTAGTAAGAAAAAAAGTCTCAGTCTACTTGATGTCACACAAATTTATTTGATACATTAAAATTTCATATTCAAGTCATAACTTTGATTGGTTCTCTTCTCCACACTACCCAACAATGTCTTTCCTTTCCCACTTTATTCATCCACATAAACATTTTACGATTCTCACCAACATTTGTATCATTAGTGGCAAATGGTCTCTTTCTCCCTGGCCCTTTATGTAGCTGGCCTATGTCCACAATCTGAATCTCAATATTCAGCTAACACTATTGTGCTGCAGGATGGGCACAATTGCTGACATTACTCACCATACAGCTGCAGAGGTGATTCTGCAGCCACTAACATTGCACTTACAAACTACCCACTACCTGACTTTCTCCCCAAGCTTCTGATGTTCCCAGCACCTGGAAAATCTCCAGGGCATTGCTCTAGACCACCTAGCTTTAGGTTGTGTGGGTAAAGTCAAGGTATTGTTATGCAGGTAAACCCAGAGTTTGCATTTTATGGGGCAACATGGTAATGGTATGGGAACATGAGCTGTTGAGCCAAAGGCCTGGAATTTACTAGCTGTTGGAGGGTCACTTGAACTTTCTGGGTATGAAATTAAAATTAATTTATTTTGGGGGCACCTGGGTGGCTCAGATGGTTAAGCATCTGCCTTCAGCTCAGCTCATGATCCCAGGGTCCTGGGATCGAGCCCTGCATTGGACTCCCTGCTCAGTAGGAAACCTGCTTCTCTCTCCCTCTAGTGTTCCCCCTGCTTGTGCTCTCTTTCTCTCTCTGTCAAATAAATAAATAAAATCTTAAAAAATTAATTCATCTTTTAAGGCTTAAAGGATTAAATGAGATATTGCATACAAAGGGGGTTGGAACAATGCCAAAAAATAGTGTTCTTGAAATAATATCTGTTAATGATGTTTACAATAAGTAAGCACGTATAAAATGTTTCATGTTGGCTGTCTGTTAGGAAAAGACAAGCAGAGTGCTATACCACTGTGGCATTCCAAAAGTCTGTGAGTACAGATAGAATAATCTTATTGCCCCCAAAAGCAAACTTCTACCATACTTTCCACCAATATGCCATCAAAGAAATGAGGCCAATGGTGGGCAAAGGGATAGTGAAGGGAGTGTGGGGTAGTAGCTTGACTTATTAAATTTCAATGTCTTGCTCAGCAATTATCATAGAATGAACCTGAACTGTTGACCTAATTCGAGAAAGGTCTATGATAGGGCAAGGGGCATCTCTAGACTTCTCAGAGCTCAGATCTTTGTGCCAGGATAGAAATATTTTCTATCCTACTCACATCTCCTTGCTACCTCAACAGATTCCCTCATCCCTCTGGGATGAGTTTAAACCCATAAAGATAATTCTGTACCTGCCCTTACTGGATCCCTCTGTAAGGGCAGAAAACAAAAAACTTTGCATGATGCCAAGGTGGCTCACTAAGTGCTGGTATCTGGCCCATAAAATTTTATCCTAGTTGCTGGGAAAACAAGTTACTTTGTGATGTTGGTGGGATAGATTTAAAAGCTAATTGTACTCCATCCAATATAGTCTCCCTCAGCTACAAAGATAGGGGGTTCATTCCTTACATCCACTTTCTGTGGGAAAGAAGGTAGCAGATATCTGCCATGACAGCCATGACAGACCTGAGAACAGAAGGCAGGCTTGCAGGCTTGTGGAACGATAACTAACTTGGCATGCCCCATAGCTTATCCCACACAAATCTGACTCAAAATTGTTGTTGATGGGTAACTCTCTCTAGGAGAATATTCTATATATGAGCTATATTCAGGGGGCCACATGGAAAGACTGATAATATCCATCATCTACTTTGTTTTCAACCCCTCCTGATTGGTGACTTATGACCCCATAATTTCTCATCTGTTGAGGAAAAGTATTAATGAAGCTGGAACTTTAGGATACCTATAATGAAAAGAACAGTGATATATGTAAAAAAAAAAAAGTCTTTGATACATATCTCAATTTGAGTACACAATGATTTTTTTCTTTTTTTATTTAAATTCAGTTAATTAACAGATAGTGTATTATTAGTTTCAGAGGTAGAGTTCAGGGATTCATCAAGTGTATATAACACCCAGTGCTCATTACATCACATGACCTGCTTAATGCCCATCACCCTGTTACCCCATCACCCATTCCCCTCCCCTCAAGCAACTCTCAGTTTGTTTCCTGTGGTTAACAGTCTCTTACAGATTGTCTCCTCTCTGATTACATCTTGTTTTATTTTTCCCTCCCTTCCTCTATGCTCCTCTTTTTCTTTCTTAAATTCCACATGAGTGAAATCATATGGTAATTGTCTTTCTCTGATTGATTTATTTTGTTAGCATAATACCCGCTAGTTCTATCGTTGCAAATGGCAAGATTTCATTTTTTGATGACTGAGTAATATTCCATTGATACACCACATCTTCTTTATCTATTCATCTATCAATGGACATCTGGACTCTTTCCATAGATTGGCTATTGTGGACATTGCTGCTATAAACATTGGGGTGCAGGTGCCGTTCAGATCACTACATTTGTATCTTTGGGGTATATACATAGTAGTGCAATTACTGGGTCATAGGATCTATTTTTAACTTTTTGAGGAACCTCCATAGTGTTTTCCAGAGTGGCTACACCAGCTTGCATTCCCACCAACAGTGTAGGAGGGCTCCCCTTTCTTCATATCCTCGCCAACATCTGTCATTTCCTGACTTGTTAATTTTAGCCATTCTGACCAGTGTGAGGTGGTTTTGATTTGTATTTCCCTGATGCCAAGGGATGTTGAATATTTTTTCATGTGTCTCTTGGCCATTTGTATGCCTTCTTTGGAGAAGTGTCTGTTCATGTCTTCTGCCCATTTCTTGACTAGATTGTTTGTTTTTTTGGGTTTTGAGTTTGATAAGTTCTTCATAGATCTTGCATACCAGCCCTTTATCTGATATATCATTTGCAAATATCTTCTTCCATTCCATACGTTGCCTTTTAGTTTTGGTGAGTGTTTCCTTTTGCTGTGCAGAAGCTTTTTATCTTGATGAAGTCCCAATAGTTCATTTTTGCTTTTGCTTCCTTTGCCTTTAGAGTTGTGGCTAGCCAGAAGTTACTGCGACCGACGTCGAAGAGGTTGCTGCCTGTGTTCTTCTCTAGGATTTTGATGGATTCCTGTCTCACATATAGGTCTTTCAAACATTTTGAGTTAATCTTTGTGTATGGTGTAAGAGAATGGTCCAGTTTTATTCTTCTGCATATGGCTGTCCAAGTTTCTGAGCACCATTTATTGAAGAGACTGTCATTTTTCCATTGGACATTCTTTCCTGCTTTGTTGAAGATTAGTTGACCATAGAGTTGAGGATCCATTTCTGGGTTCTTTGGGTTCTGTTCCATTGATCTATATGTCTGTTTTTGTGCCAGTACCATGCTGTCTTGATGATCACAGCTTTGTAATTTAGCTTGAAGTCAGGAATTATGATGCCCCCAGCTTTGGTTTTCTTTTTCAACATTCTTCTGGCTGTTCTGGGTCTTTTCTAGTTCCATACAAATTTTGGGATTATTTGTTCCAGCTCTGTGAAAAATGTCAATGATATTTTGATAGGGATTGCATTGAATGTCAGATTGCTCTGGGTAGCATAGACATTTTAAGAATATTTATTCTTCCAATCCATGAGCGTGGAATGTGTTTCCATCTCTTTGTGTCTCCCTCGATTTCTTTCATAAGTGTTCTGTAGTTTTTAGAGTATAGATCCTTTACCTCTTTGGTTAGGTTTGTCCCTAGGTATCTTACGGTTTTTGGTGTGATGGTAAATGGGATCGATTTCTTAATATTTCTTTCTTCAGTCACACTGTTAGTGTATAGAAATGCAAATGATTTCTCTGCATTGATTTTGTATCCTGCCACGTTGCTGAATTCCTGTATGAGTTCTAGGAATTTTGGGGTGGAGTCTTCTGGGTTTTCCACATAAAGTATCATGTCATCTGAGAAGAGTAAGAGTTTGACTTCTTGTTTGCCAATTTGCATGCCTTTTATTTCTTTTTGTTGCCTGATTGCTGAGGCTAGGACTTCTAGTACTATGTTGAACAGTAGTAAGAGGGCATCCCTGTTGGGTTCCTGCCCTTAAGAGAAAAGCTCTATTTTTCCCCATTGAGAATGATATTCACTGTGGGCTTTTCATGGATGGCTTTATGATATTGAGGAATGTTCCCTCATCCCTATACTTTGAAGAATTTTGATCAAGAATCGAGGCTGTACTTTGTCAAATGCCTTTTCTGCATCAATTGAGAGGATCATATGGTTCTTGTCTCTTCTTTTATTAATGTGATCTATCACACTGATTGATTTGTGAATGTTGAACCGCCCTTGCATCCCCGGAAAAAATCCCACTTGGTCCTGGTGAATAATCCTTTTAATGTACTGTTGGATCCTATTGGCTAGTTTCTTGGTGAGGATTTTGGCATCCATTTTTATCAGATATTGGTCTGTAATTCTCCATTTTGATGGGGTCTTTGCCTGGTTTTGGGATCAAGGTAATGCTGGCCTCATAGAATGAGTTTGGAAGTTTCCCTTCCATTTCTATTTTTTGAAACAGCTTCAGACGATTAGCTATTTATTCTTTCAATGTTTGGTAGAATTCCCCTGGGAAGTCATCTGGCCCTGGATTCTTGTTTGCTGGGAGGTTTTTGATTACTGCTTCAATTTTCTGGCTGGTTTTAGGTCTGTTTGGTTTCCTATTTCTTCCTGTTTCAGTTTTGGTAGTTTATAAGTTTCTAGGTATGCATCCATTTCTTCCAGATTGCCTAATTTATTGGCATAGAATTGCTCATAATATGTTCTTAAAATTGTCTGTATTTCCTTGGTGTTGGTCATGACCTCTCCCCTTTCATTCATGATTTTATTAATTTAGGTCCTTTCTCTTCTCTTTTGGATAAGTCTGGCTAGAGGATTATCGATCTTATTAATTCTTTCAAAGAACCAGCTTCTAGTTTCATTTATCTGTTCTATTGTCCTTCTGCTGTCTATTTCATTGATTTCTGCTCTAACCTTTATTATATTTCTTTTCCTGCTTGGTTTTGGCTTTATTTGCTGTTCTTTCTCTGGCCTCACTAGGTGTAAGGTTAGTTTGTGTCTTTGAGGTTTTTCTTAATTTTTGGAGAGACTTGTATTGCAATGTACTTCCCTCTTAGGACAGCCTTTGCTGGGCGCCTGGGTGGCTCAGTCATTAAGCATCTGCCTTCAGCTCAGGTCATGATCCCAGGGTTCTGGGATCGAGCCCCACATCAGGCTCCTTGCTCTGTGGGAAGCCTGCTTCTCCCTCTTCCACTCCCCCTGCTTGTGTTCCTGCCCTCGCTCACTCTCTCTGTCAAATAAATAAATAAAATCTTAAAAAAAACACACACACACAATGTGCTATACTCTTTAAAAAAGGGGGGCTGCCTTTGCTGTATCCCAAAGTTTTTGAACAGATATGTTTTCATTCTCATTATTTTCCATGAATTTTATAAATTCTTCTTTAATTTCCTGGTTGATACATTCATTTTTTAGTAGGATGTTCTTTAACCTCCACTTGTTTGGGTTCCTTCCAAATTTCCTCTTGTGGTTGAGTTCATGTTTTAGAGCATTGTGATCTGAAAATATGCAGGGAATAATTTCAATCTTTTGGTACCAGTTGAGACCGGATTTGTGACCCAGAATGTGATCTATTCTGAAGACGCTCCATGTGAACTCGACAAGAATGAATATTGTTTTTTAGGATGAAATGTTCTGTATATATCTGTGAAGTCCATTTGGTCCAGTGTGTCATTCAAAGCCTTTGTTTCTTTGTTGATCTTCTGCTTAGATGATCTGTCCATTGCTGTGAGTGGAGTGTTGAAGTCCCCTATTATTGTATTATTATCAATGTGTTTCTTTAATTTTGTGATTAATTGGTTTATATAATTGGCTGCTCCCATGTTGTGGGCATAAATATTTACAATTGTTAGATATTCCTGTTGGATATTCCCTTTAAGTATGATAAAGTGACGTTCTTCATCTCTTATTACAGTCTTTGGTTTAAAATCTAATTTGTCTCATATATGAATTGCTACCCCAGCTTTCTTTTGATGTCCATTAGCATGATAAATGGTTCTCCACCCCTCACTTTCAATCTGGAGGTGTGTTTGGGTCTAAAATAAGTCTCTTGCAGACAGCATATTGTTGGGTCTTGCTTTTTTATCCAATCTGATACCCCGTGTCTTTTGATTGGGGCATTTAGCCCTTTTACATTCAGAGTAACTTTTGAAAGATATTCATTTAGTGCCATTGCATTACTTGTAAAGTCACTGTTTCTGTAGATTGTCTCTGTCCCTTTCTGGTCTATGTTACTTTTGGGCTCTCTCTTCACTTAAAGGGTCCCCCTTTAGTCTTTCTTGAGGGCTTGTTTAGTGATTATTCTCAAAGCTCTTTATCTCTCCTATTCTGAATGTCAGCCTTGCTGGATAAAATATTCTTGACTGCATAGTTTTCTCATTTAGCACCCTGAATATATCATGCCAGTCCTTTCTGGCCTGCCAGATCTCTGTGGATAGGTCTGCTACCAGCCTTATATTTCTACCTCCATAGTTTAAAGACCTCTTGTCCTGAAGTACTTTCAAGATTTTCTCTTTGTGTCTGAAATTTGTGAGGTTCGCTTTTATATGTTGAGGTGCTGACCTATTTTTATTGATTTTGAGGGAGGTTCTCTGTGCCTCCTGGACTTGAATGCCTGTTTCCTTCCCCAAATTAGGGAAGTTCTCAGCTATGATTTGCTCAAATATATCTTCTGTCCCTCTCTTTCTTTCCTCTTCCTCTGGGACACCAATTCTAATATTGTTTTGCTTTATGGTATTGCTGATTTCTCGATACCTCCCTTCATGATCCAGTAGTTGTTTTACTCTTTTCCTCAGCTTCCTTATTTTCCGTCATTTTGTCTTCTATGTCACTGTCTCTCTCTTCTCCCTAATTTACCCTAACAGTTAGAGCCTACATTTTTTTTATTGTATCTCAGTAATACCCTTTTTGATTTTTAGTTCTTTCATTTCTGCAGAAAGGGCTTCTTTAGTGTCTTCTATGTTTTTTTCATACCCAGCTAGTATCTTTATAATTGTTATTTTGAATTATGGCTGCAACATCTTCCTTATATCCATATTGATTAAGTCTCTGGCAGTTAGTATTGCCTCTTGTTCTTTTTTCTGGGGTGAGTTATTACATCTTGTCATTTTATTCAGAGAAGAATAGATGAATGAGGGAACAAAATACAAAAAATATCAACCCTGACCCAGGAAATATACACTACACAAATCAGAAGGTCAGAAACCAAAAATGAAAAAAAGGGGGGGGGGAGAAAGAGAGAATATTATCAAACAGGTGGACAGAACAGAATAATACACTAGGTCCTGGGTGTGTTTTGGTCTGTTTGTTAGAAGAAACTAGATCCCAAAATTTTATACAAAGAAAAACATTATATATATATATATATATATATATAGAGAGAGAGAGAGAGAGAGAGAGAGAGAACATACATATATATATATACAGAGAACATATATATATATGCTAAAATAAAATTGAATACAATGAAAGGAAGCCAAAAATGAAAAATATATATAAAATGTAAATGTAAAGATGAAAAATAAAAGGTCTTACAAAAGAGTTTATAAATAAGAAACTAGTTGAAAAGGAAAAACAGAAAAAAGAAATAAATTTTTAAACTGTAAGACCAAAGAATCATGAGGAAAAAAACCTCAAATTCAAATACTGTTTTCCCCTAGTGCTGGAGTTTTTCAGTTCTGTGTGATCAGTAAACTTGTTATTAGCTGGATGTTCCTGCTGGTCTTCTGTGGGAGGTGCCTGTTGCATTGATTCTCAAGTGTCTTTCCCCAGGCGGAGTTTCACTGTCCTTGCCAGGGGGCCGAGCTCAGTGTAAGGGGCTCCAGATTGCTCTATGTGGCTTTTGTTTCCTGAAGGCTTTCAGTGCTGCTTTAGAGGATGAAAATAAAATGGCGGCACCCTGATCTCCAAACTTGGAGCTGAATTTCACCACCCCCACTCTTCAGTGCACCCTCAGAGAAAAGCAGTCAATCACTTTTGTCTCCCTGGTTTCCAGCCACACTCTGTTCACCCTGCCTGTGACCAAGCATTTTTATCTCAGGCATGTGACCCCATTTGGAGTCTCCAAACTTTGCAGACTCCTGCAGCACACACCCCTGCCACTTGTGTCTCCAAGCCCTGCAGATTCCTGCAGAATGCACCTGGGCAGCTCCTCCCAGAGGAAGGAAGAGGTCTTGCTGTGGTTCTGCTGTTTACTGGGCCCCTGCTTGTAGAGTAGTCGCCGATCATGTGATGGTTTGCAGTTTATGGCAACACCGAGCTGAGGGCCCCATCGTGGGCTCACTGATTGCAGCCAGCTTCCCTGCTCCAATGCTTGGGAACTTTGCCACACTCAGGCACCCCCACTGTTTCTGTGACCCCAGGGATCCTGAGACCACACACATTGCCACCTAGGATTCTGCCCTGCTTCACTACCTGAGTGCCTTTCAGACAGGTATGTCCCTCACTGGAGCCAACTTCTAAAAGTTCTGATTTTGGGCTCCAGCTGCTATATCACTTCCTGGTAGCTGGCTTACAGAGAGGCTCCCTCCCCCTGGTTTATCATCAGATATATCACCTCTGTTTCACTTCTCCACACCTCCTACGTTGCAAAAAGTGGTTGCTTTTCTATTTGTAGAATTTCAATAATTCTTAAATTTCAGGTTGTATTCACAGGTATTCAGAATGATTTGATAGCTATCTAGCTGAATTCTAGGGACCAGATGAAACTAGCATCCTCTACTCCTCTGCCATCTTCCTCCAACCATGATGATTTTTTTTTTTACAACCTATGAAATAAGCCTATGGTTTCTCAGTGATTATTTAATGAAATGTCAAGTAGCCTTCTAAATCAAAGGGTCTTCCATCTACCTAATGATATATTGATCTAATCATCATACCTGTCTTCTATAACCTTTGAATTAGGTGGTCTTAGATTATCCACCTTTGGCCAATCCTGAGCAATGTACTTGAGTACCTAGAAATGGAATTCCAGTACCATGCCTATTCAACCAAGGAATTCCATAAAGCCAGACAAGGAAATTGGTGGTGCTGGAGTCAATGCCTCTAAGACCAAAGAACAGGCAGTCTATACTGTTACAGGCGAAGCCTATCATCTCCACATTTACTTCTCTAGGAGGTATTTTTCCACACTGGGTTAAAGTGTTGGCTATCAATACTTCCCTGAAGCTTGAAAGACTTCCTTGAAGGGGCGTGGTACTATGTAGTAGTGATTCCAAACACCATACATAACCTAGAGTAACCCATGTCAAACAGGTAGAACCACCATCTTCACTTGGTTAGTCTTCTTCATCATGTTCATATTGGGCAGCTAAAAACATTACTTGGGCTCTGTGTTTTGTCAGCTGAAATTTTTAAAAATCAGTAGAGGCTGTCATACTCTGAGAAATTCTCTGACCTAAAAACTTCGTAGCAGATAATAAAACTTAGGCAGTGTTGAAGTACCCTAATCTTTAGGAAAAGCAGGATGTATGACTGGCCTACCTCCTATCACATTTGCAGGATATTTCCATAACAAGTCACTGCTAGAGACTTGGTCTAGTGATAATAGGTAATGACCTGATAGAAAAGCTTTAAATCACTGGCATGTAAATGAGATTATCTAGGGAGAGAATATAGAACGCATAGGATCTAGAATAAGGAACTCCAACATTTACCAACTGTGTGAGTTTGGGCAACTCACTTAACCTCACCAAGCACCAGTTTTAGTACCTAAAAAATGAGGAAAAAAACACAAACACTTTGGGATAATACAACTATGTGCAATAAATGAGAGATCTAGCTAGCATTCTCTTGCTAAAATGGAGAAGTGCTTTCATTTATTCTATGCCTCAAATATTTTATGATTATTTCTTTTCTCTTTCTGCTCCTGTGCTTTTTATTTTATTTTTTTTTTGTTTTTTTATTATGTTATGTTAATCACCATACATTCCATCATTAGTTTTTGATGTAGTGTTCCATGATTCATTCTTTATGTATAACACTCACTGCTCCATTCAATACATGCCCTCTTTAATACACATCACCAGGCTAACCCATCCCCCCACCCCCCTCCCTCTAGAACCCTGTTTGTTTCTCAGAGTCCATAGTCTCTTTTTTTTTCAACAATTAAGATTTTGTTTTAATAAATTATGGGTCATCTCTTATAAATACATATTAGCATAAGAAATTGGCCAAGAAAGTTACACTCCAAAGAGTTATCATTAGTGATCACTTGGTAGTGGGGATTCTGAGTGTTTTAAACATGTTTCTTCATCTTTTTATTGTTATGTTAATTACCATACCGACAGAATGGGAGAAGATATTTGCAAATGACATATCAGATAAAGGGCTAGTATCCAAAATCTATAAAGAACTTATCAAACTCAACACCCAAAGAACAAATGATCCAGTCAAGAAATAGGCAGAAGACATGAACAGACATTTTTCCAAAGAAGACATCCAAATGGTCAACAGACACATGAAAAAGTGCTCAACATAGCTCGGCATCAGGGAAATCCAAATCAAAACCTCAATGAGATACCACCTCACACCAGTCAGAATGGCTAAAAGTAACAAGTCAGGAAATGACAGATGTTGGCGGGGATGCGGAGAAAGGGGAACCTTCCTACACTGTTTGTGGGAATGCAAGCAGGTGCAGCCACTCTGGAAAACAGTATGGAGGTTCCTCAAAAAGTTGAAAATAGAGCTACCATATGACCCAGCAATTGCACTACTGGGTATTTACCCCAAAGATACAAATGTAGGGATCCGAAGGGGTACATGCACCCTGATGTTTATAGCAGCAATGTCCACAACAGCCAAACTATGGAAAGAGCCTAGATGTCCATCGACAGATGAATGGATAAAGAAGATGTGGGGTATATATATACAATGGAATATTATGTAGCCATCAAAAGGAATGAAATCTTGCCATTTGCAATAACATGGCTGGAACTGGAGGGTATTATGCTGAGCGAAATAAGTCAATCAGAGAAAGACATGTATCATATGATCTCACTGATATGAGGAATTTTTAATCTCAGGAAACAAATGCTGGAGTGGTGGGTGGTGGGAGGCATGGGGTGGCTGGGTGATGGGAGGGTATGTGCTATGGTGAGCACTGTGAATTGTGTAAGACTGTTAAATCACAGACCTGTACCTCTGAGACAAATAATACATTATATGTTAAAAAAAAAAGAAGAAAATAGTAGGAAGGGTAAAATGAAGGGGGGGAATTGGAGGGCAAGATGAACCATGAGAAACTATGGACTCTGAGAAACAAATAGAGGGTTCTAGAGGGGAGGGAGGTGGGGGGATGGGTTAGCCTGGTGATGGGTATTAAAGAGGGCATGAACTGAATGGAGCACTGAGTGTTATATGCAAACAATGAATCATGGAACACTACATCAAAAACTAATGATGTATAAAAGCCATCTATGAAAAACCCACAGCAGAAAAACTGAGAGCTTTCCTCCTAAGGTCAGGAACACGGCAGGGATGTCCACTATCACCACTGCTATTCAACATAGTATTAGAAGTCCTAGCCACAGCAATCGGACAACAAAAAGAAATAATTGGCAAAGAAGAAGTCAAACTCTCACTCTTTGCAGATAATATGATACTTTATGTGGAAAACCCAAAAGACTCCACCCCAAAACTGCTAGAACTCATACAGGAATTCAGTAACGTGGCAGGATATAAAATCAATGCAGATATCAGTGGCATTCCTATACACCAACAACAAGACAGAAGAAAGAGAAATTAAGGAGTTGATCCCATTTACAATTGCACCCAAAACTGTAAGATACCTAGGAATAAATCTAACCAAAGAGGCAAAGAGTCTGTACTCAGAAAACTATAAAATACTCATGAAATAAATTGAGGAAGACACAAAGAAATGGAAAAACGTTCCATGCTCATGGATTGGAAGAACAAATATTGTGAAGATGTCAATGCTACCTAGAGCAATCTACACATTCAATGAAATCCCCATCAAAATACCATCCACTTTTTTCAAAGAAATGGAACAAACCATCCTAAAATTTGTATGGAATCAGAAAAGACCCTGAATAGCCAGAGGAATGTTGAAAAAGAAAAGCAAAGCTTGCGGCATCACAATTCCGGACTTCAAGCTCTATTACAAAGCTGTCATCATCAAGAGAGTATGGTACTGGCACAAAAACAGACACATAGATCAATGGAACAGAAGAGAGAGCCCACAAATGGACCCTCAACTCTATGGTCAACTAATCTTCAACAAAGCAGGAAAGAATGTCCAATGGAAAAAAGACAGTGTCTTCAACAAATGGTTTTGGGAAAATTGGACAGCCACATTCAGAATGAAACTGGACCATTTCCTTACACTACACACAAAAATAGACTCCAAATGGTTGAAAGACCTAAATGTGAGGCAGGAGTCCATCAAAATCCTAGAGGAGAACATAGGCAGCAACCTCTTCAACCTCAGCCACAGCAACTTCTTCCTAGAAACATTGCCAAAGGCAAGGGAAGCAAGGGCAAGAATGAACTATTGGGACCTCACCAAGATAAAAAGCTTTTGCACAGCAAAAGAAACAGTCAACAAAACCAAAAGACAACCTGCTCCTGTGCCTTTTAGACTAATTGTCTTAATTTAGGACTTATATAAGCATGTCTTATGTAAAATAAATATACAAATATATGAATCAACAATAACAAACTAAATAATAAAAATAAAACTTTCAATCTCTGCTTTATGTTACACCACTGTTACTATATTACTTAGATTGTATGACAACATAGATAATGGCAAATGTAAAAAAAAAACTGGTTAGAGTGTTATTAGCTGGTTTGGGAGTAGTAAGATTAGATTACTTTTGTTTATCTATAAGATGATAAGAAAAGAAAAGCCAAGAGAAAGAACATTATTTAGTTTTGACTAAACTCCTAAGCTTCCTCAATTTTTGGTTCTACTTTTCTTGCCATTATTTAAGATTATCATTCCCCCATATTTTCTGGAATTATTTTTTAGATGTGTTTTCATAAATAAAATATCCATGCCAGGAGGAAAAGTCACTGGATGAAATTTTGCATTATTACCAACAGGGGGCAGCGATTAACCATTATAAAGTTTTGGTGTTTCTGGTTTGGAGAGGAAAATTCAAAAGCAGGAAACCTGTAGTTAAGGACTCAGGACCAAATTATTCAGAGGGCTGTACTACCAGTATCAAATTTTGGCGATTCTGATAAAATTTTAGCTGATTCGTGTCACACTAACAGCATTGCAAGCAAGAATCAATCAGGTAAAAAATAAGAAAATAAACTCTGGATGCTGAAGAATCACAGCTATGCTTTTTGTAAAGTATACATAAATAATAGAAATACATTTACCAAAATATTAGCCATTCTTTTCTTTATGTGGGAGTCTATGGGTGCTTTTTCTTCCCTTATCTCAATTTTTCCATGTTTTTCAAAATTCTGAATTAAATTTTATTTGCTTATTTCAAATATACAAAATAAATGATGAAGTGGGAAGAATCTTCCAAAACAGAAGAAATTAAAATAATCACAAGAGACAACTTTGTCCAAACCTATCTAGATATATGTAAAAAGATGAATTAGATATTTTTTTAGGAAAATGTGGGGCGTCTGGGTGGCTCAGTTGTTAAGCGTCTGCCTTCTGCTCAGGTCATGATCCCAGGGTCCTGGGATCAAGCCCCGCATCAAGCCCGGCATCAAGCCCTGCATCAAGTACCGCATGGGGCTCCCTGCTCAGCGGGAGGCCTTCTTCTCCCTCTCCCACTCCCCCTGCTTGTGTTCCCTCTCTTGCTGTGTCTCTCTCTCTCTCTGTCAAATAAATAAATAAAATCTTTAAAAAAAGAAAATGTAACTATATCCAGAAAAAAATAGTAAACAGGGTGATTTCCATGAAACTAATAGAGAAAGCCCTCCCCCTCCATATACATATACAGAGCACTAGATCCAGCAGTGTCACTGAGGATTTCCAATGATATTTAAACTATTTCAGAGCATAAAAAAGGAGGAAAACTTCTACTACATTTTTAATGAAGTGAGTATAATATTGATTTAAAAATCTGAAAAAGATTGCATTTAAAAAGAAAATCATTGACTAATCATTTTTGTAAATATAAATGCTAAAATCCTGAACAAAATATTAGCAAACAGCATCTGGTGGCACATAAAAAAAACAACCAATCATGACTAAGTGGGATTATTCCCAGAATGCAAGGGTATATAATTAATCATATTAATACATCAAAGGAAATAATTTTATGATCATCCCCACAAATACTGAAAAGGCAATTGACAAAAATTAATACTCATTCATGGAAAATCAATAAAAATAGAAATAGATTAATATTTCCTTAACATAATAAAATATACCTCTCCCAAACCAAAAGTCAGCGTTAGTCATAAGAAACAGAGTGAATCCCTCTAAAATAAGGAACAAAACTAGTCTGCTTACTATTACCAGTATTATTTAACAGTATTTGAGATGTCAGCCAAATAGTTAGACAATGACAGAAACTAGAGTTATAAAAATTAGAAAGGAGGAGTAAAAGCTATCATGATTTATTGTACAGTAAAATCACATACATGGAAAAACCGAGAATTTTGAATAGAATCAATAGCATCCATTTGTTCAAATAATGAGTTTAGAGGATAAAGCAGAAGAAACTAGTCCACTTACAACAGCAATAAAAAGGATAAAATATTTACATATAAAAAATTGAAACCATATAATTACTAGAAGAAAAACATTAGAGAAATCCTTTACAACATTGGAATGGGGAATTTCTTTCTATGACTCAAAATATAGAAGCCATAAAACGACAAAGGAAATTTTACTACATTAGAAACAATACAAACAAAATAAAACAGAAAAACTTCTACATAGTCAAATCACCATGAACAAACACAAATTACAAAGCTAGGAAAAAATATTTGCAACTAATACTGTACTAATCAGGGTCCCAGGAAGAAACTGTTAATTCAGGGAGAGTTTATTTGTTTGTTTGTTTTATGACTCATATTCATTTTATCTGGGAAAATAGCATCTTTTTGGCTACTTCTTTTTTCACCCACTCCAATCAGAAATGCCTCCTCCAACTTTCAGCTCCCCAACTACTTCCAGGTTTTCTTTATTATGTTTTTAAATTTTAATTCCAGTAGAGATAACATACAGTGTGATATTAGTTTCAGGTGTACAATATAGTGATTCAACAATTCTATACATTACTCAGTGCTCATCATGGTAAGTATAATCTTTAATCTCCATGGCCTATTTCACCCATCACTCCACCCACCTCCCCTCTGGTAACCATCAGTTTTTTTTCTCTATGGTTAAGAGTCTGTTTCTTGGTTTCTCTCTCTCTCTCTTTTTTCCTTCATCCCACTGTTTCCTAAATTCCACATATGAGTGTGATCATATGGTATTTGTCTTTCTCTGACTTATTTCACTTATAATTATACCTCTAGCTCTGTCCATGTTTTTGCAAATGGCAAGATTTCATTCTTTTTTATGGCTGAATAATATTCCATTATAGATATATAACATATATCTAATTATTAGATATCATTATATATATATATATCTTCTTTATCCATTCATCTGTTGATGGACACATGGGCTGCTTCTATAGTTTGGTTATTGTAAATAATGCTGCAGTAAACATAAGGGTACATGTATCCCTTTGAATTAGTGTTTTTGCATTTTTTCAGGTAAATACCCAGCAGTGCAATTACTGGATTGAAAGGCAATTCTATTTTTAACTTTTTGAGGAAGCTCCATACTGTTTTCCACAATGGCTGAAACAGTTTACATTCCCATCAACAGTGCACCAGTGTTCTTTTTTCTCCACATCCTCAACAACACTTGTTGTTTCTTGCATTTTTGATTTTAGCTCTGCTGACAAGTGTGAGGTGATATCTCATTGTAGCTTTGTTTTGTATTTCCCAGATCATGAGTGATATTGAGCATCTTTTTATGTGCCTGTTGGCCATTTGTATGTCTTCTTTGGAGAAATGTCTCTTCATGTCCTCTGACCATTTTTTAATTGGATTATTTGTCCTTTGGGTGTTGAGTTGTATTGGTTCTTTATATATTTTGGATGTTAACCCTTTATCATGTATGTCATTTGAAAATATCTTCTCCCCTTCCATAGATTTGCTTTTAGGTTTTTTTTTTTTTTTATTGTTTCCTTCAATGTGCAGAAGTTTTTATTTGAATATACTCCCAACAGTTTATTTTTGCTTTTATGTCCCTTGCTTCAGGAGATATACCTAGAAAAATGTTGCTATGGCTGATGTCAGAGAAATTACTGCTTCTGCTCTCTTCTGGGATTTTTATGGTTTAAGGTGTCACATTTAAGTCTTTAATCCATTTTGAGTTTTTTTGTATATGTATGGTGTAAGAAAGTGGTCCAGTTTCATTCTTTTGCATGTACCTGTCCAGTTTTCCCAACACCATTTGTTGAAGAGATTTTCCCCATTGGATATTCTTCCTCCTTTGTCAAAGATTAATTGACTATGAAATTGTGGATTTATTTCTGTGTTTTTTATTCTATTACATTAATATATGTGTCAATTTTTATGCCAGTACCATACTGTTTTGATTACTACAGCTCTGTAATATAACTTGAGGTCTGGAGTTGTGATACCATCAATTTTGTTTTCCTCTTTCAGGATGCTTAGGCTATTTGGGGTCTTTTGTGATTCCATACAAACTTTAGGAATAGTTTGTTCTAGTTCTGTGAAAAATGTTGTTGGTATTTTGATAGGGATTGCATTAAATCTGTAGATTACTTTGGGTAGTATAGACATTTTAACAATATTTGTTCTTCCAATCCATGAGCGTGAAATGTCTTTCCATTTCTTTGTGTTGTCTTCAATTTCTGTCAATGTTTAATAGATTTCAGACTACATGTCTTTCACCTCTTTGGTTAGGTTTATTCCCACGTATCATTATTTTTAGTGCCATTGAAATGGGATTGCTTCCTTAATTTCTCTTTCTGCTGCTTCATTATAAGTGTATAGAAATGCAACAGATTTCTGTATGTTGATTTTGTATCCTGCAACTTTACTAAATTCATTTATCAGTTGTAGTAGTTTTTTGTGGAGTCTTCAGGTTTTCTATATTTAGTATCATGGCATCTGCAAATAGTGAAGATTTTACTTCTTCCTACCAATTTGGATGGCTTTTATTTCTTTTTGTTGTCTGATTGCTGTAGCTAGGACTTCCAGCACTATGTTGAATAAAAGTGGTAAGAGTGGACATTCTTGTCCTGTTCCTGACCTTAGAGGGAAATCTCAGTTTTTTTTCCCCATTTGGTATAATGTTTGCTGTGGGTTTTCATATATGGCCTTTATTATCTTTCCCTCTAGAGCTACTTTATTGAGGGTTTATATCATGAATGCATGTTGTACTTTGTCAAATGATTTTTCTGCATCTATTGAAATGATCAAATGGTTTTTATCCTTTCTCTTATTGATGTGATATATTGTGGTGGTTGATTTGTGAATATTGAACCACCCCTGAATCTTGGTAGTAAATCCTACTTGATCATGGTGAATGATTTTTTAAGATATTGTTTGATTTGATTTGTTATCATTTTATTGAGGATTTTTGCATCTATGTTCATTAGAGGTATTGGCCTGTAGTTCTGTTTTTTGGTAGAGTCCTGATCTGGTTTTGGTATCAGGGTAATACTGGCTCATAGAATGAATTTGGAAGTTTTCATTCTTCTTCTCTTTTGTGGAATACTTTGAGAGGAATAGATTAACTCTGCTTTAAATGTTTGATAGAATTCTCCTGTGAAGCCATCTGGTCCTGGACTTTTGTTTATTGGGGTTTCTTTGATTACTGATTCAATTTCATTGCCTGTAATCGATCTGTTCAAATTTTCTATTTTTTCTGGCCTCAGTTTTAGTAGGTTATATGTTTCTAGGAATTTATCCATTTCTTCTAGGTTGTCCAATTTGTTGGCATATAATTTTTCATAATAATCTCTTACAATTGTATTTCTGTGGTATTGGTTGTTATTTTTCCTCTTTCATTTGTGATTTTGTTTATTTGGGTTCTCTCTCTCTCTCTCTCTTATTATCTCTCTCTTTCTTAATGAGTCTGGCTAGAGGTTTATCAATTTTGTTGCTCTTTTCAAGGAACCAGCTCCTGGTTTCCCTGATGTGTTCTATTGTTTTGTTGTGTTTTGTTTTTTTTAGTTTCTATAGCATTTGTTTCTGCTCTAATCTTTATTATTCCCTTCCTTCTTCTGGTTTTGGTTTTCTTTTTTTCCTTCTATTTTTAGCTCCTTTGGGTGTAAGTTTAAGTTGTTTATTTGAGATGTTTCTTGCTAATTGAGGTAGGCCTGTATTGCTATGAACTTCCCTCTTAGAACAACTTTTGCTCCATCCCAAAGATTTTGGACTGTTGTGTTTTCATTTTCATTTTTCTTCATGTACTTTTTGATTTCTTCTTTGAATTCTCGGTCGACTCATTCATTGTGTAGTAGCATGTTATTTAACCTCCATCTATTTGTGCTCTTTTGAAGTTTTTTCTTGTGGATTATTTTTAGTTTCAAAGAGTTATGGTCAGAAAAGATGGATTTGATCTTTCTGAATTTGTTGAGACTTGTTTTGTGGCCTAATATGTGATCTATTTTTGAGAAAGTTCCATGTACACTTGAAAAGAATGTGTATTCTGATGTTTTGGATGGAATATTCTGAATATATCTGTTCAATCCATCAGATCCAGTCTGTCATTCAAAGCCACTGTTTCTTTATTGATTTTCTGTTTAGATGATCTGCCCATAGATGTAAGTGGGGTGTTAAAGTCCCCTACTATTATTGTATTAGTATTGATTAGTTCCTTTATGTTTGCTATTAACTCTTTTATGTATTTGGTTGCTCTCATGTTGGGTGCATAAATATTTATACTTGTTTTAATCTTCTTTTTGGATTGGTCCCTGAATGATTATTTAGTGTCCTTCTTTGTCTCATTAGTCTTTGTTTTACAGTCTATTTTGTACAATATTAAGTATTACTACTCTGGCTTTCTCTTCACATCCATTTGCATGATAAATATTTCTCCATCACCTCACTTTCAATTTGAAAGGTCTTTCAGTCTGAAATGAGTCTCTTGTAAGCAGCATATAGATGGGCCTTTTTTTTTTTTATTTTTTTTATTTTTTTTAAAGACTTTTTATTTATTTATTTGAGAGAGAGAGAATGAGAGAGAGCAAGCACATGAGAGGGGGGAGGGTCAGAGGGAGAAGCAGACTCCCTGCCAAGCAGGGAGCCCGATGCGGGACTCGATCCAGGGACTCCAGGATCATGACCTGAGCCGAAGGCAGTTGCCTAACCAACTGAGCCACCCAGGCGCCCCAGATGGGCCTTTTTTTAAAATCCATTCTATCACCCTGTCTTTTGAGTAGAGTGTTTAGTCCATTTACATTCAAAGTGATTATTCATAGGCATGTATTTATTGATATTTTGAACTTGTTTTATGGCCATTTTTGTAGTTTTCCTTTGATTTTTTTCTTCCATTGCTGTCTTTCATGGTTTGTTGGTTTTCTTTAGTGGTATACTTGGATTCCTTTCTCTTTATTCTTTGCATATCTATTACTGGTTTGTGATTTGTGATTACCATTAGGTGTGTATATAACAACTTCTTCATATAGCAGTATATATTAAATTGATGGTCACTTAAGTTTGAACCTCTTGTTTACTCTTCTCCCCCCTTTCCCATGTTTTAAGTACATGGTCTCATATTTTACATCCCTTTATTTTGTGAATCCCTTGACTGCTTTCTACAAATGTATTTATTTTTACTGTTTTTTTTTTTCTAATTTTTCATACTCTTATGGTCTTTCCTTTCCATTCAAATAGTCCCTTTTAATATTTCTTGCAGGGCTGGTTTAATGGTCATAAACTCCTTTAATTTTTGTTCATCTGAGAAACTCTTTATCTTTCCTTCTATTCTGAATGATAGCCTTGCTGGATAGATTATTCTTGGCTGCAGATTTTTTCCTTTTAGCACTTTGAATTTATCATGCCACTATCTTCTGGCCTTCAAAGTTTCTGCTGAATAACCTGTTGATAGCCTTACAGGATTTCCTTTGCATGTAATTGTCTTCTCTTACCAATTTTTTTTTCTTTATCACTACTTTTTTGCCATTTTAATTATTATGTTTCTTGGTGTGGACCTCATCGGGTTGATTTTTTGGAGGGATCTTTGTGCCTCCTGGATCTTGATATTTGTTTGCTTCTCCAGATTTTTGAAGCTTTCAACTATTATTTCTTCAAATAAATTTTCTGCCCCCTTTTCTCTTTCATCTTCTTCTGGGATCCCTATAATATGAATGTTACTACGCTTGAATTCCCTATGTGCATTCTCATTTTGCATAACTTTTCTCATTTGTTCAGCTTGATTACTTTCATTACTCTGTCTTCTAGATCATCAATTTGTTCCTCTACTTCCTCCAGCCTGCTATTTATTCTAAGTATGTTTTAAATTTCATTTATTGTGTAATTCTTTGATTGGTTCTTTTTTGTCTTTTTGTTAAGGGGCTTATTAATGTCCTTCACTCTTTTTTTCATGTCCAGTTGAGTATCTTCGTGATCATTCAAATTCTCTATCAGGTATATTACTAATATCTGTTTCACTTATGTCTCTTGCTGTGGTTTTGTCCTGTTCCTTCATTTGTGAAATATTTCTCTGTCTTCTCATTTTGCCTAACTCTCTGTATCTGTTTCTCTGTTTTAGGAAAATCGGCTACATCTCCTCTTCCTGAAGGTGATGGCCTTATGACGAAGAGGTCCTGTAGTGCAGTGTCTCCTATTCCCCAGTACCTGGCACTTTAAGGAGTGTCTCCTATGTGTATTGCATATGTTCTGCTATTGAGTTCTGGCCACTTTTTCCCTCACTCTGGTCATCTGCAGAGGCTCTCTTTGCCTTTTGTGGGCCATGTTTGGTCCCCACTGCGTGAGGCACATTTTAACAAGGTGTGAGCTGGTCTGCTTGTGAAATGACACCCACCGCCACTGCCACCAAAACTGATGTCCTCCAAAATGCATGAGTCAGAGGATGAGATATTGGTGTGGTTTGCACTGGTCTTCTGAGTGAGGGAGCTCACAATGCCATGACTGAAGAAAGAGTGACTGGGTAGGGCATATCTACTGATAAGTGGAGGAAGGTCAGCAGTTGGTGTAAACAAGTTACATAGTGAGTGTGGGTGCCATGCTGGGCCTCACAGGTGGCTGTGTGTTTATGCTGGGGGGCAGGGGAAGGAATTGGTGCCTGACAGCTCCTTTTTGCCTGGAGGGATCGCCCCACAATCCCTGCCTCTCTGGGCCATGCTCTCAGATGAGTAAACAACTCTCTCCCATCTACCCCTGGTTTTTTCAAACTATTGCTTCCAAGCTGTACATCCACTGGCTGTCTTGTTATCTCTTTAAGGGTGGGGACTCCACTTCTTAATGCTCTCTTGTCTTTCCCAGAGCTGAACCTGCTGAACTGTAAAATGCCAGGCTTTAAGTCCCTCTGGTTGTAAGAACTCATGAAATTTGGCCCCTTTCTCTTTCAAAGCCAAACTTTATAGGGATTCCATCTTCCCCATGTGGGCTCCCTGATGTGATAATCTTTTTTTTTATCCTCCTTGCCACCGCTCCCTCCCAACTGTGGATGGGAACCATCTGTTTTGCTCCCAAACCATGTCTTCACCCTTCTTACCTTCTTTGATGTGGCCTTTTTCTCTACCTTTAGTTGTGGAGTTTGTTCTGCCAGTCTTTGGGTTGTTTTCTGGGTTATTTATCCTAATGTGAGTATCATCTAGTTGTCTTCAAGAAAAGTTTAAAAAAGGAACTATTTAGAAAGGTGTGGACAGCATAAATAAGGGAGTCATAAGGATAACATAATACCCCGGAGCTAGTAACATCAAAGCTTTTACCATGCTTAGGTTGGAAGGAGTGAGGGGAGGGAATGGTTACTGGACCTGGAAGAAAAGAGTTATATGGAGAAGACCACATTGATCAAAGTATGCAGTCATCTCAAGGCAACCCTGTAGGAGGGCACTGGAGGAATAACTACTTCACTCTCACTCTCCAACCTCTCTCTTAGCTCTTAATGAAACTTCTTATTAGCCAAACACATTGTAGACCGAGGGAGCCCATTGATATGATATGGGTTAGTATTCTGAGCACAGAACAGGAAGGGGAAAGATGAGTAGTAGATCTAAAGGAACAAACAGAAGATATCCAGCATAAATATAACAAGGAGCTAATTTTCCTTCATATGTAAAAACTCTTCATAACCATAAAGGATCAATAACTCAATTAAAAATGGGAAAATAAGATGAACTTACAGTTTACTTAAAAAGGAAATTTAAATAGCTCTCAAACATGAAAAGATGTTCATGTTCCCTTGTTATTATGAGAGAAATGTGACTATAATTACACTGAAATACATTTTTGTTTGCTTATCATTTTAGTAAGGATCCAAAATCTTGGCAATATATCCTATTAGAAAGGCTATGAGGAAAACAGCTGGTGGAAAGGCATTTTGGCAATTGCAAATATATATATATATATATCAATTGACCCAGCAATGTCACATCTGAGAGTATATTCTACAGATATATTCCCACAGGTCCGTCACTACAGGAAGAGACTAAGGAGAGATGGCATGTAAAGGCATTGTGGGTTTCTGGATTGGATCCTAGACCAGAAAAATGTCATTAGTGGGAAAACTGTTGAAATTCACCTAAGGGGGTGCCTGGGTGGCTCAGTTGGTTAAGCATCTGCCTTTAGCTCAGGTCATGATCCAGGAGTCCTGGGATTGAGCCCCGTATCAGGCTTCCTGCTCAGCAGAGAGCCTGCTTTTCCCCCTGCCCCTCACCCCACTCATGCTCTCTTTCTCTCAAATAAATAAACAAAATCTTTAAAAAATTAAAAAGAAAGAAATACACCTAAGGTCTGTAGTTTAGTTAGTAATATTATGCCATTGTTATTTTCCTAATTTTGATGATGCACTATGGTTATGTAAGATGTTAATATTAGAGGAAGCTGAGTAAAGGAAATATGGGAACTTATTATACAATTTTTGCAGCTTGTCTACAAGTCCAAAATTATTTCAAAATAAAAATTTATTTTAAAATAAGCATTGGTTGAAAATCTCTTTGGTCCCCAGTCCTGCTGGGACATGTGGGAAGACAGATAAACATCATTATCCCTGGTTTGAGAGATATGATAAAGATACTAGCTCAGGTTCCTTTGCTATACACTCTTGTAGGAAGATGCTTCTTCCTTCATAACACATCTAACTTTGCAATTGTATACTCATTTGGGTGGTTATTTTTTTAATGTCTACTTCCCCACCAGGAGCAGAAAGATGTCTGCACATGTTGTATATGATAGGTGTCTTAAAGCATGTGTAAGACATATAAGTGGAAGAAGGATTGTTTATTTTGCATAGTTCCAAAAGGCAGAACCAAAACCAAAGGTGGAGATTACCGGAGGCAAATTTCAGCTCATTGTAATACATTTATCTTCTAACAGTTGAAGCAATCAAATAACTATATATATATATATATATATATATATAGTTCCAGTGTGGGGATGCACCTCAAAACTGGAGGTATTCCAGAAGAGGCTAGGATGAAACAGGAGTGACATCTTCAGGAGAGAGCACAGACTAGATAACAGCTAAGCTTCTATGATAGTTTAAGATTTTTGTATGCTTTTTGGCATATTGTACTTTAAATTTGCTTCAACTTCCTTCATATTTGAAAAATCAAAGGAGCTCTTGTTTTTGTCTCTCTTCAACTCTTATGTTTTCGGTATGTTAAATGCCAAGGTTATTCTTTGAAGCCTATTTTCTAATAAATAACATTTAGCTCATTGAAGCTTATCTGCTGAGTTCTACCCACTCACCCAGCCTTGGGAGATCTTCATGTAGATTATCCTTATCAGGTTGGCAGTTCATTTTCAGTAAGGCCAGCATCAAATGTTAGTTTGGAAGAAATTTTAGGGGTCATCTATACTCTAGTCCCATGTTACCTAAACTTGTCAAAGTTTGTTTAAAGTTTACATAAGTTATAACCATTTTAACCCCTTTATTCAAAATGCCCAAAAAAATCTTAGTTGATTTCATCAGTCACAATTTTTCTTTACAGAAACCATGATTGCTTTTACTTAGTAGTTATGTAGTAGTTATTTTTTCTTAAGCATTTGATGATAATGCTGTCTGTTAATCTGCCACCTCACCCACGGTGGAAGAAAAAAATTATTGGTCTATAGTTCTCAGGTTCTATCTTTATAAATTAGGGTTAACATAGTGGTCATTATGACAAAATATAACACTTTATGGTCATCTATTCCACAATTTCAACTTTGAATTCCTTCAAATTGTTCAGGAGATGCTCTCCAGCCCTTATGATTTCCCTACACCTAGTACATTGATTAGGTCCTCACAAGTGATTTCAAATAGAATTTTCTATGATGACAGAAATGTTCTATAAATCTATGCTGTCTAATGGGTCAGCCACTAGCCAGATGTGGGTATAGTGGACTTAAATTGTGGCTAATCCAACTAAGGAATGAATTTATTTTATTTTATTTTATTTTAATTGATTAAAATATAAATAGCCAAATCTGGCTAGTGGCTGTCATATTAGAACAGGTATAGATCATTCTACACATTTAAAATAATTTTCTCCTGTACCTCTGACCTATTTGATTTACTAAGCATTTTCAGACAAGCACTATTTTTAATTTACCTCAGTAAAAATTAATGAAAATAATCCATATAGTCTCTTTTCTAATATATATATTTTTAAATTCTAAAAGTAGATTTTTGTACCTGTTCTTTCATTTCCTTCTTTGTGTTAGAGTGTGAAAAGCTCTGAACCATGTGATCAGAGTATGAGAAATGGTTCTGTGACCTTGATCGTTTTACATTTATAAAATCTGAATCTGTTTAATCATGGTCATCAAGTAGTTCTGATGTTTTTTTTCCCAATCAACCATCCATTCAATACTCATTAAGCTGTTACTATGATCAAGATACTCTGGGATATAAGTAAGGTGATGGAGTAGAGAAGAACTAACGTTTATTGAACACCTACCATATACCAGGCATTTTCTTAGTCATAAGATATCTGTAATGTAGAATATCTATTTTAATTTTCATGACTAATTCTCATGAATGCCCTGCATAGTCTTTTTACTCCTATTTTTTAAAATGAGGATACCAAGGATAAAATAGGTCAAGTGACTTACACATGGCCACAGGACTAAGCAACAGAACTAGGACAAAAAAATTGTGTCTTTGAAGTCTAAGCTCAATCTTCTTTCCATTAAACTACAGCTGCCACCTGAGTGATTTTTAAAAAACACTAAAATAACTAGCATAGGTTAACACTTATGTTCCAAGAAGTATTCTAAATATTTTACATACATCACCATTTAATTCTCACAACAACCCCATGAGTTTTACAGAGAAGAAATGATAAAACACAGACTATATAGCTTTAACTTAGCAGGGTCAAATACTTAAGGAATCCAAGAAGGATTTGATAAGTCAGCTCTTATACCACCCTCATTTTTCTTTAAGCATGATAATTGACTGGCTGAGGTTTTCTTTACACTTCAATTTCAAGATATGTCTTGAATGTTCATCATGTACAAAGTACTCTGCTAAGTTTGGGGTAAGTGGACAGATTGCAAAGATACATAAAACCAGATTTTTATCTCCAAAAGTCTTTTTCTCTTCCATCCTTTTCAGTATCCCTTCACTCCCCTATTCACATTTTATCTGAAAGCAAAGTCAGTGATATACATCTTTTATTTATTGCAAATTTGGTTCCTGATACAAGTTGTATTCTAATTATATTGAGGTAAGCAAAGCCAAGGTAGAAAGTGTTTAAGGGTTGTTATACTGGACTCAAAGTTACCAGTGAAGTAAGAGTCTACTTCTTGTTTATAAAACCTTGATCCAGTTTTTTTTTTCCTCTTCTGTTTCACTTAGATATTCTACCTTGTCTCACACATTTCAATGTTCCCCTTCCAGATCTTTGTTTTTATCATAACGCTCAAAATGTATCTGTAGACATTTTCAGGCTTAGAGTGTATTTTTTATTATTTTTAATTTATCTTCTTTGCTCCAGGAGGCATTAAGTACAATCTAAGTGGAAAGATTAGAACTAGTGCTGACCAAACTCATAAAATTCATTTAATAATAGTAAAATTTGTCATTTGATAAAATAGTTCAACTTGAAAAAAAATAAGTGAAAAATAGCTGGGTGTAGTGTGTGTGTGTGTGTGTGTGTGTGTGTGTGTGTACACATACATACATACATACATACATACATTCCCCTCTTGGAACTAAATATTGAGGAAAAATTCACCTAAGTGAATGCCCAGGTAAATGTTGCTTTCCTCCTTATCTCTTTTGGCAGTCCATTTCTGGTTCAGTCCGAGGAAGAACAAAAAGATAACCTGAAATCTAGAATGATTCAAGATGTCTACTACTCTTAAAGACTTAAGACAGTTCCCAATTTAACCTAGCATTTCAATTTTATTACGGGAGGAGCTGGAGAATTCAGTACAGATCAAGATCTCTGGGAAGATTCTAGCCTGTCCCAGAGCAGAATCAAATCCAACTTGCTTGGAGAAAGGGATGAATTATTATGTCTTAGTCACCAGAAGCTCACCTTTAACTCTAAAAGCAAAACCTGAAACTAATTTGTAAAATCAAGCCTTTGAATCATTTCAATGATCCTGATCTCTCAGAAAGACCATAGAGCTATGGTTTTGGTTGCATGAACACAAATCACAGCTCTATATATTAGTTTCATAATCTATAAAAAAAGGAGATGGGAATATGTGCCATTCTTATCTGTCTCATAAAGCTGTTGTGAATATTCAGTGAGATAATAAAGGTAAAGTGCTTCAAATGACCAAAATTGTTACACAAAATAATATATTATTATAGAGTAAGGAGCAAAAAAGTTTTTTAGTATTAAGCACTAAAGTAATGTGCACATTTTTTTTCTGGATTTTGTGCACATTAAAAACATATACCATGCAAGGGGCACCTGGGTGGCACAGTTGGTTGAGTGACTCTTGGTTTTGGCTCAGGTCATGATCTCAGGGTCGTGAGATTGAGCCCTGCGTCAGGCTCTGTGCTTAGTGTGGAGTCTGCTAAAGACTCCCTCTCCCTCTCCTTCTGCCTCTCACCCCTGCTCTCTCTCTTCCTCTCTGCCTCAAATAAATGAATAAATAAATAAGTCTTTAAAAAAGCATACCACTCAAAATAAAACATATCATTATTTTGTTAAAAGTTCCAAACCTTTTATTTTTTTCCAAGTTTTTATTTAAATTACAGTTAGTTAACACACAGTGTAATATTACTTTAAGGTGTAGAATTTAGTGATTCATCACTTATATACAACACCAGTGCTCATCACAACCAGTGCCCTCCTTAACCCTCATCATCTATTTAAACCATCCCCCTTGCCCACCTCCCTTCTGGTAACCCTCAGTTTGTTCTCTACAGTTAAGAGTCTGTATCCTGCTTTGCTTCTCTTTTTTATCCCTATGTTCATCTGTTTTGTTACTTAAATTCCACATATGAGTGAAATCATATGGTATTTGTCTTTCTCTGACTGACTTCTTTCTTTTTTTTTATTTATTTTTATTTTTTTATTTGACAGAGAGACACACAGCGAGAGAGGGAACACAAGCAGGGGGAGTGGGAGAAGGAGAAGCAGGCTTCCTGCCAAGCAAGGAGCCCGATGTGGGGCTTGATCCCAGGACCCTGGGATTATGACCTGAGCCGAAGGCAGATGCTTAACGACTGAGCCACCCAGGCGCCCCTGACTGACTTATTTCACTTAGCATAATACTCTCTAGCTCCATCCATGTTGTTGCAAATGGCAAGATTTCATTCTTTTTGATGGCTGAATAATATTCCATTACACACACACACACACACACACACACACACCACACACACACACACACGCACCATCTTCTATATCAATTCATCAGTCAATACACATTTGGGCTCTTTCCATAATTTGGCTGTTGTTGATAATGCTGCTATAAACATTGGGGTGCATGTCTCTCTTCGAATCAGTATTTTTGTACCCTTTGGGTAAATACCTACTAGCACAATTGCTGGATCATAGGGTAGTTCTATTTTTAACTTTTTGAGGAACTTCCATTCTGTTTTCCAGAGTGGCTGCACCACTTTGCATTCCCACCAAGAGTCTAAGAGGGTTCCCCTTTCTTTGCATCCTCACCAACACCTGTTGTTTCTTGTGTTGTTAATTTTAGCCATTATGACAGGTATGAAGTGGTATATCATTTTGGTTTTGATTTGTGTTTCTTGATGATGAGTGATGTTGAGCATCTTTTCATATGTCTGTGAGCCATCTGTGTGTCTTTGGAAAAATGTCTATTCACATCTTCTGCCCATTTCTTAACTGTATTATTTGTTTTTTGGATGTTCAGTTTGGTAAGTTCTTTATATATTTTGGGTACTAACCTTTTTTTTTTTAATTATGTTATGTTAATCACCATACATTCCATCATTAGTTTTGGATATAGTGTTCCATGATTCATTGTTTGCGTATAACACCCAATGTTCCATTCAGTATGGGCCCTCTTTAATACCCATCACCAAGCTAAGCCATCCCCCCACCCCCCTCCCCTCTAGAGCCCTCAGTTTGTTTCCCAGAATCCATAGTCTCTCATGGTTCAACTCCCCCTCTGATATTCCCCCTTTCATTTTCCCCTTCCTGCTATCTTCTATTTTTTTTCTAACATATAATGTATTATTTGTTTCAGAGGCACAGGTCTGTGATTCAACAGTCTTACACAATTCACAGCGCTCAGCATAGCACATACCCTCCCCAATGTCTATCACCCAGCCACCTCATCCCTCCCACCCCCCACCACTCCATCAACTCTCAGTTTCTTTCCTGAGATTAAGAATTCCTCATATCAGTGAGATCATATGATTCATGTCTTTCCCTGATTGACTTATTACGCTCAGCATAATACCCTCCAGTTCCATCCACATCATTGCAAATGGCAAGATTTCATTCTTTTTGATGGCTACATAATATTCCATTGTATATATATACCCCACATCTTCTTTATCCATTCATCTGTCCATGGACATCTTGACTCTTTCCATAGTTTGGCTGTTGTGGACATTGCTGCTATAAACATCAGGGTGCATGTACCCCTTCGGATCCCTACATTTGTATCTTTGGGGTAAATACCCAGTAGTGCAATTGCTGGGTCGTATGATAGCTCTATTTTCAACATTTTGAGGAACCTCCATACTGTTTTCCAGAGTGGCTGCACCTGCTTGCATTCCCACCAACAGTGTAGGAGGGTTCCCCTTTCTCCGCATCCCCGCCAACATCTGTCATTTCCTGACTTGTTACTTTTAGCCATTCTGACTGGTGTGAGGTGGTATCTCATTGAGGTTTTGATTTGGATTTCCCTGATGCCAAGCAATGTTGAGCACTTTTTCTTGTGTCTGTTGGCCATTTGGATGTCTTCTTTGGAAAAATGTCTGTTCGTGTCTTTTGCTCATTTCTTGATCGGATCATTTGTTCTTTGGTTGTTGAGTTTGATAAGTTCTTTGGTATATATATATATATATACCAAAAATAAGGTTAACTACTATGAAGGGATAGAATATGACTCTAAAAATGAAAAATAAAAAAGATTTTTTTTAAAAAGGGATTGATAAGATAGTTGTAAAAGGGAAAAAGAAAAATTCAAAAAAAGAAAAAAAAGAAAATTAAAAAAATTAACTTTGAAAGACTAAAGAATCATGGGAAAAAAATCCATGAATTCTATGTGCAGTATTCCCCCAGTGCTGGAGTTTTGCCGTTCTCATAGATAGGTAAACTTAGTCTTGGCTGGCTGTTCTTGCTGATCTTCTGGGGGAGGAGCCTGTTGCAGTGGTTCTCAAATGTCTTTGCGGGAGGCGGAATTGCCCCACCCTTGCCAGGGCCGGGCTAAGTAATTTGCTCAGGTTTGCTTTCGGGAGTTTTTGTTCCCTGCAAGCTTTCCATACAGCTTTGGAGGACAAGAGTGAAAATGGTGGCCTCCAATCTCCACCCAGGAGGAGCCGAGAACTCGGGGCCCCACTCCTCTGTGAGCCCCCAGAGAAAGGCAGTTAATCACTCCTGTCTGCCTGGTCTCTGGCCACACTCTGTGCTCACCCAGCCTGTGATCGAGCGTTTCTATCTCTGGTACCCGACCCCATTTGGAGTCTCCAAACCCAGCAGATTCCTGCAGTGTGCTCCTGCGCCACATCTCCTGGGGGAGGAAGGGGAGTCTCCCCGGATCTGCCGCTTGTTGGGTCCCTGCTGGTAGAGCAGTGCCCCGACCGTGCTACAGATCACGGTTTATGGCAACGCGGAGCTGAAAGCCCACTCCTCGGCTCCTTCTCTGCAGCCGGCTTCCCTGCTCTGATACCTGGGAGGTCTGTGGCACTTAGGCACCCCTGGTCTTCCTGTGATCCCAAAGGTCCTGACACCACACTGTCCCAGCGAGGGTTCCACCCCCCACTTAGCCACTGGAGCGACGTCCCTCAGCAGAGCCGACTTCTAAAATTTCCGATTTTGTGCTCCACTGCTCTATCACTTGCCAGTAGTGGCTGACAGAGGCCCCCTTCCCTGCCATCTATCTTCCTGAATATCGCCTCGGATTCACTTCTCCTCACGTCCTACCTTCCAGAAAGTGGTCACTTTTCTGTTCAGAGAGTTGTTGCTCTTCTTTTCTTCGATCTCCTGTTGAGTTCGTACGTGTTCAGAATGGTTTAATCCCTATCTAGCTGAATTCCTGGAACCAGACGAAATTTAGGTCTTCTACTCCACTGCCACTTTGCTCCTCTGGGTACTAACCTTTTATTGGGTATGTGATTTGCAAATATCTTCTCCCATTCCATTGGTTGATTTTTGGTTTGTTGCTTGTTTCCTTTGCTGGGCAGAAGCTAGCTAGCTATTTATTTATTTATTTATTTATTTATTTATTTATTTATTTATACTACAGCTTTTAATATCAGTTGAAGTCCATAATTGTGATGCTTCCAGCCTTTTTTTTTTTTTTTTTTTAAGTTTGCTTTGGCTATTCAGGGTCTTTTGTGGTTCCATACAAATTTTAGGATTGTTCTAGCTCTGTGAAAAATGCTGGCGGTATTTTGATAAGGATTGCATTAAATGTGTGGATTTCTCTAGGTAGTATAGACATTTTAAGAATATTTGTTTTTCCAGTCCATGAGCATGGAATGTTTTTCCATTTCTTTGTGTCATCTTCAATTTCTTTCATCAGTGTTTTATAGCTTTTAGAGTACAGATCATACACTGCTTTGGTTAGGTTTCTCCCTTATGGCTTTTGGTGTATTTGTAAGTGGATTAATTCCTTAATTTCTCCTTCTGCTGATTCATTATTGGTGTATAGAAATGCAACAGATTTCTGTACGTTGATTTTATATCTTGTGACTTTATTGAATTCATGTATCAGTTCTAGCAAATTTTTTGGTGGAATCGTTAGGGTTTTCTATATAGAATATCATGTCATCTGCAAAGAGTGAAAGTTTGACTTTTTCTTTGCCAGTTTGGATACCTTTTATTTCTTTGTGTTGTCTGATTGCTGAGGCTAGGACTTCCAGTACTATGTTAAATGACAATGGTGAGAGTGGACATCTCTCTCTTGTCCCTTACTGTAGAGGAAAAGCTCTCAGTTTTTCCCCATTGAGGATGATATTTGCTGTGTTTTTTATATATGGCCTTATGATGTTGAGGTGTGTTCCTTCTATCCCTACTTTGTTGAGGATTTTTATCATGAATAGATGTTGTACTTTGTCAAATGCTTCTCTGCATCATATGGTTCTTATCTTTTTAAAATTAATGTGGTGTGTCATATTGATTTGTGAATATTGAACAACCCTTGAGCCCATGAGTAAATCCTACTTGATTGTGGTGATTGATTCTTTTAATGTACTGTTGGGTATGGTTTGCTAGTATTTTATTGAGAATTTTTACATCTATACTCATCAGGGATTTTGGCCAGGGTAATTCTGGCCTCATAGAATAAATTTTGAACTTTTCCTTCCATTTCTCTTTTTTGGAATAGTTTAAGAACAATAGGTATTAGCTCTTTAAATCTTTGGTAGAATTCCCCTATGAAGCTATCTGGTCCCGGCTTTTTGTTTGCTAGGAGATTTTTAATTACTGATTCACTTTTTTTTTTTTTTTTGCTTGTCAATCTGTTTGAGTTTTCCATTTCTTTCTGTTTCAGTTTTGGTAGGTTATATGTTTCTAGGAATTCATCCCTTTCTTCCAGGTTTTCCAAATTGTTGGCATATTGTTTTTCATAATATTCCTTTATTATTGTATTTCTATGGTGTTGGTTATTATTTCTCCTCTCTTGTTTGTGATTTTATTTATTTGGGCCCTTTCTCTTTTCTTTCTGATAAGTCTGGCTGTGGTGTTATCAATTTTATTAGTTTATTCAAGGAACCAGCTCCTGGTTTCATTGATCTGTTTTTTTTTTTTTTTTTAAGTTTCTATATCATTTATTTCTCCCCAATCTTTATTATTTCCCTTCTTCTGTTGGTTTTAGGCTTTATTTGTTGTTCTTTTTGTAGCTCCTTTACATATAAGGTTAGATAATTTAAGAGTTTTCTTGCTTCTTGAGGTAAGCCTGTATTGCTATATATTTCCCTTTTATGACTGTTTTTGCTGCATCCCAGTTTTTGGACCATCATGTTTTCATTTTAATTGGTACCATGTATTCTTTAATTTCTTTTTAAATTTCTTGGTTGACCCATTCATTCTTTAGTAACATGTTCTTTAACCTCCAAGTATTTGTGGTCTTTCCAAATTTTTTCTTCTGCTTGACTTCAAGTTTCATAGCATTGTGGTCACCAAATATGCATGGTATGATACCAGTCTTTTTGTACTTGTTTAAGACTGATTTGTGACCCCGTATGTGATCTATTCTGGAGAATATCACATATGCACTCAAAAAGAATATGTATTCTGCTGCTTTAGGATGAAATGTTCGGAATATATCTGTTAAGTCTATCTGGTCCAGTGTGTCATTTAAAGCCATTGTTTCCCTGTTCATTTTCTGTTTAGATGATCTCTGTCTCTGCAGTAAGGGTCTCCCTGGTGTCTTCCATGCCTTTCTCAAACCCAGTGACTATCCTTATGATTGTTGCTTTAAATTGTCCATCAGGCATATTGCTTATATCTGTTTTGATTAGATCTCTGGCTATGACCTTTTCTCATTCTTTCTTTTGGGATGAATTCCTTCTCTTGGCATTTTGTCTAGGTCTTTGTCTTCTCTGTGTTAGAAAAGCTTGTTATATTTCCTGCTCCTGAGAGTAATGGCTTCATAAAGAAGAGGTCATATGATGTCCAGGGCCTGGTGCTTCAAGAAGTGTCTCTGGTGTATGTTGTGTGCCCTGTGCTGCTGTGTTTTGTCTGCTCTATCCCTCACGTCTGTCATCTGCACAGGCTCTCCTTGCCTGCAGTGGGCAGTGTTTGGATCTTGGCCAGAGTGTGGTGAGTTTTAACTAAGTGTGCTCTGGTCTGCTTGTTAAATGAGACCTGATGCTATTTCCACTAGAACTGAAGCCTTGCAGAACTCTATGGTTGGTAGGCATGGTGCATGCGGGGGTTTCTGGTGGTCTTCTGGGGAAGGGGCCCACAGTGCTGGTCCTTAAGCACACATGCCAAAGAAAAAGAGTATCAGCAGAGTGCAGGAAACCTGGTGTAAGCAGGTTAGGCAGCCAGTGTTGGCACTGTGATGTTTACTGAAGTTGGTTTATGCTAATGGATGGGGGAGGGAAATGGCTCCAGCCAGCTCCTTTGTCCCCAGAGAGGGGTCTCTGTGCTTGCTGCTCTCAGGCAAGTGCTCCCAGAAGAGCGAATAATTTCCCCATGTGCATCCCAGGCATTTTTCAAATCATTGTTTTCACTCTGTCTCCGGGTTGCTTGTCTCCCTGGAGCAGCACACTTTGGGCTATATCAGAGCCAAGCCTGCTGACTTAAAACTCCAAACTTTAGGGACCTGCTGTGGTGGGGGCCTGCACTGCTCTTCTGGGAGAGGGTATTGCTGAGTGGGGATGGATGTAAGTTTGACTGAAAAGGGCAGTTACATCAGAGGTCAAGGGCATGGGATTTGGAGCAAAGCAGGTAAATAGCTAGTTTCCTAGTTAACCTCTCTCAGCAGGTGTCTCTGCACCTATGCTAAGGGATGGGGGAGGGAAATGGAGCCTGCTGGTTCTTTTGTCCCTGGAGAGGCATCTCTGAGAAGGCCACCTCTCACAGATGTGCTCCAAGAAGAGGGAACAATATTTCCCTGTGTGCCTTCGGCAATCCTCGATCATGCTCTCTGCCCCTGGGGTTGCTTGCCTGCCTTCTCTCCAGGAGTAGGGAAGCTCCCTCAAGGCTCTATCCCAGCCAAGCCCACCAACCTCTAAAACTTGTCTTTGAGCCCAGCTGGTTGCAAAAGCTCCTAAAAATCAGCTCCTCATTTTCTGAGCCAGTGGCTTTGGGGAAGTGTTCTCCTTGTGCATTCCCATGTGTGCTCCTCTCTCTCACCTTTCTCCATGACTGGGGTCCTTCCCCTCTGCAGCACCTGCAATCCATTTCTCCCCCAAACCACATCTCCACACTTCCTACCTTCCTTTATGTGGCTTCTTTACTCCCTCTGGTTGTGCAGTTTGTTCTGTCAGTTCTCAGGTCAATTTTTTGGATATTCAGAATGATTTGATAGTTATCTAGCTGTGTTCAAGGGACAAGAGGAGCCTAGGATCCTCCTATTACACTGCCATCTTAAACACTTCAAAAGTTCCAAACCTTTTAAATTCTCCTGGAAACTTAAACCCTAGTCTAAAATTAAAACAAACAAACAAACAAACAAACGCAGAATTCAAAGTTTCTGGTTTGTTCATCTAAAAAGTATTATGATTCTGTGAAAGGTCTCAGGTACATTTTTAGCATATTCTACCATTATTATCTCTGGAAATATTTTTACCTTTCTTGCATGTAAAAAATACAGTTTGTAAAAAGATATTTGGCCATAACATACATAGGAAAATGCAAAGAATGTTTTAATTAGGTGGGGATATAGAAACCTTTTTTCCCCATACTTTTCATAAAATAATTAACTATTAAATTTTCAAGCTAGTGTGGGTTTAAAGATTGTTTTAAATGTCTATGAGTGGGATGAGGGTGGGACAAGAGGATGTTGGGAAGAAGTACGTGTGTGTTTTATAGTAAGAAGTAAAAATAGTTAAAATTATGAAAAGGAATCTCTACATGGAAGTAATTGTTAATGTAAGATATGACCTTTTTATGTAGAGACAGGTTTCCTAAGCATATGTGTACATGCAAAACAGCACATTTCATAAAGGATTATTGTAAAATATTGGGAGGAAATACCTTCATTACTTTTCCACTTGGATTCCAAATTTCTTTTTTTTTTTAAAAAGATTTTATTTATTTATTTGACAGAGAGAGACACAGCGAGACAGGGAATACAAGCAGGGGGAATGGGAGAAGGAGAAGCAGGCTTCCCGCGGAGCAGGGAGCCCGATGCGGGGCTCGATCCCAGGACCCTGGGATCATGACCTGAGCCAAAGGCTGACGCTTAACGACTGAGTCACCCAGGCGCCCCGGATTCCAAATTTCTTAATAAACAGGATGTGACATTCATTTTGATATCCTTTTATGCTTCTATGAGTGCTATGTACCTCGTAAATGCTCAATTAATAATATTTAATTATAATGTAAAGCAGAGATATCTAGTGAATGGTATTCCTTTTTGCTTCTCACTTCTAAATTTCATACTGTATTAAAGGCAAAGCATTACTGATATCAATATATGGCTAACAAATTGGTGACAATATTCTTGGATTTTTCATTTCAGTGAAAAACAAATTGTTGGAACAAATTGTTGATCACACAGTTAATTAGCTCACCAATGCAGCAATATAATTCAGCCATTAGGCTGATCAAAATAACTTCACCAACTTCTTTCAGGCTCCAGTTATTTTAGTGATATATGCCAAGCATAGAAACTGTGAAATCTCATTTCTGTTAGCTTTGCTAGAATGTTCTATCTTTAAAAGTTTCTATTCCTGGTTCTATGCACATGATTTCCCAGGAAACTTGCTGCAAACGGGGTCCCTTTTGGAAGCAGACAAATTTTGATGTGGCAATTTTGTTGTACTAAAAGATCTTCATCCAGGTTCCAGCATTGAAATGTGGTGAATTCTGAATATGTATGGAACAGTTTTTGTTTTCCCCACTGTTCAAGGCCTAAATGTAATCACATAAGATTTCCTGACAGCTGTATAGCACCCAAAAAGGGAGCCATTTTGTGTAACTATTGCTTCAAAACCTCCCTCCTTAGATAGAATTTCTCTATGAAGTTAATACTAATATCCACTTGAATCATATATATGGAGTTTTCAGAAATCAGGCACAGCAAGACATCTGTAACGCAAAACCATGAATGCTACTTGGCAGGATTTGATATCAATTGGTATGCATTGCTCTAATAAGGATATTGCAAAGTTGGAGCCAGACAACTGCTAGCTATACAACATGGTAAGAATTGCTAATAGCGGCATTCAGTAAGTGAATGCACACAGAAAGCAACCTCTTATCTTTTCTTTAATAATTTCCTTGTTGATGAGTTCTCATTTATTCCCATACCAATCTATTACTAAATTGAAAATACAATTGCCAAGTTCCTTTTTAGAAATGTAAAACCTTAAAAATTTGAGCATTCACTTAATCATGCTCATTCTTTTGTTGAATTACAAATAAATATAATGTCCAGTATCAGTCTTTATAGTTATTGCAGGTTGGTATTTAATAAAATTATTTTAAAATATATTTATTCTGAAATTGTGGTTATAATACGGTTACCCTTGACCAATACTCTATTTGTTATAAGGAGCTAAGGACAAAAAGGTCTTGCCTGTAAGAAAGGTACATAAAATTAGAAATACTAGAAATAAAATTGAGAAATAACAAATAAAAAATTGGTATCTAAAAAACTCTTTGTCTCACCAGAAAAATATTATTCTAATAACCAATGTCTGTATCCAATAGTATCTGTTCTGTTTGAATAAGTTAAAGTCATAGTCATCTGATATAAAAATAAAGTAACAATAGTAGTAATACTAAAAACATGATTACCTACAAAAGGTCAATCCACACATGTTGGTATCTAACCCAGCTGGATAAAGATGATGGTCTTATTTTTCAAGGAATTCAGTCCAGCGTGCATTATTCCCCTAATATTTATGATAACTATGTTAAGATTACTCACTAACAAATGTGCTATAAAAGAACTATTATCATAAATGACAGAATACTTTAGATAGTAACCACTAAAAGATATACTAGATGTTAGAACAAATATTCTGCTATTTAATAAAATTAATTAAAAAGTGGAACTTGGGACGCACTTGGCTGGCTCAGTTGGAAGAGCATGCAATTCTTGATTTCAGGGTTGTGAGTTCAAGCCCCACACTGGGTGCAATTAGTTAAAATATATACATACATACATACATAAACTTATAAAAAAGTGGAACTTACTCAGTTAGCTGTTTTATTTGTGTTTTCACCAGTCCCTATCATTCATTCAAAAGAGAAGCAAGTTCAAAATTCTACAATAAAATAATGAGGCCAATTCTCATAAGCTAAACAAAAAATCAGCCTCATCAAATTATCAGAACAGCTGATGCAAATGTGATAACAGACTGTTGGAATAATGTCAACTATACAGGCAATTAATTTCATGTACTCTAGAAGGCTATACTTTTATACACATGGTATTTAAATCAATGGATCCAGTATTTCTATGTTAAATGTTGTATAGAATAATGAAGAAATACAAGATGTATTTCCTTGCCTCTATGAGCTTATAATAAAGTTGGAAAGACATATATTTAAGTACAGTTAAAAACTAAATGGCTAAGTTTAAAGAGAAATCAATGTGGGCTATAGTAGTTAGTATAATCATGGTGAAGTTAGGACTTGAGTTGGTTCTTAGATGATTACTTTACAATAAATATGCCAATAATTAATCATTATAATTTATTTGGCAAAAAGGTCCAGATCAATCTATAAAAATTAAAATGTCAAATGCATGTATATAATGCTGTTTCTTTTTCTAAGTACAAGTAGATTACATTCTCAGACTGAATAGAGTGCCTGATTTAAGCTTTTTGTTTTCATCTTATAGACTAATATAGTAGTATAAAAACAAAGTCACTCCCAGCCTACCAAGATAAAACTTGAACACTTATGCATGTAGTTACAGAAGAAAAATTATTTATCAACTAGTATAAGGCATGCACTACCATAAAAAAATAAAACCAAATGTGCATTATGTGACATGTTGACATCTGGTCATAAGAGAATTGTTAAAGTATTGAACTGAATGAGAATCAAATTCAATTATTACCAGCATAGCTGGGAAATGTTATCATTATTTCCTTGGCAAGCATATTTTTTTCAGTATCGATTGAGGTAAATTGTTCCTTTTTAAAGTGTGAATGTATCACTTGAGGTTCAAGTAATAGTAAAATTATGTTCTCCAGAATGAATCTGATGACCTGGGCACAATTTTGTGGGATCACTTGGTGGCCAAGCTTTGACTATGTCTGAAGATTATTACCTTGTGGGAAATATCCCTATGAAATATACAGACTGATTTCTGAGGCAGAAGGAACTGGAAGTAGTACCAGTGTTCTTGCTTAAGAGGTCAAGTCTCTGGCATTTATTTAAATAGAATATAAGAGAATATAATGAGCAAATTGTGATCTAGGGATTTGTTATTGTATTTTCTCTTCTATATTCTCTGAAACAAGATAATAGCTCTGTATTCCTTATAACCCCTGTTTAGTGATCTTTCAACATATATCCACTATAAACACCTAAGAGTGTAATCCACTGACAGGTTAATTTGTCTCAGTAAGAGACCATTACCCACCCATGTTACCCAACCCAGAATTATGGACTTGGCCCTTGACTATTACCTCTTTCTCACTTGCCATATCAATTACCAAATTCCACCTGCTAACTCTTCATATTTCTTAAATGCTTCAAGTGTCCCCATCTCCACTGCTATTATCTTAGTTCAACCAGCTATCATCTTTCACCTGGCCTATTACCATAACTTTATAACTGGTCTATCAGCTTCCAGTTCTGCCATACTCCAACCCCCACCATCCATTTTCCACAGTAGATCCAGAACGATCTTTCCATAACAGAAACCAAATCCTGTTATTTCCATGACTAAAAACTTTTTAATGTTGCCCAGTAACCTATTGAGTAAATACCATATTCCTTAGCATGTCTCATAAAGCCTTTTCTGGTAAGCTCCCTGAATTCTTTGCCAAGCTCATTTTCTATGACCTCCCTTCCACCCATCATCCTAAGTGTTAACCGTTTCAAGGTACTTAGAGTTCCACAAATACTCCCTATGTATTCACACCTTCCATGATTTGCACATGCTATTAACTGAAAAACTCATATTCATCCTTCAAAGTTTAGTTCAAAAGACACATTCTTTGTACAACTGTTTACTGATGAAGTCAGTCATTTTCTTTGTCCATGTGTTCCCACAGCATCTCATACACATTGACCCTATAGTGTATTCTACATTGATTTATAAGGATATACACCTAAATTCCCCATATTTTTTTAATTCTTTGAGGACAGAGCAGAAACTGTGTCATACTCTTATTTATCTCTACTGTTTAGCAGGATGCTTAAAACCTAGTAAGTTCTCAAATATTATGTTAGATGATTTGTTTGACTATATTTATAGGTGGCATTTGGTAAATAAGATATACACAATATACTGCAAATAAAACATATGTGTATTTTTAAAATCATAGGCAAGTTTTAATTTTAAGTATTTGACCTCCACTCTATTCTACTCTTGATGTTTTCATTCTAAAAAACAGTGGAAAAAATAAAACTAAAAATAATAGAACAGTTTTAGTTAAAAGCAAGCCATTACTGTATCTGTAGTGGGAGTTGTGTACTTTTGGAAGATATGCAAATGTCAGGAGGCAATAGTACTTTATATTCCACATCATTCATTCAGCAGATATTTATTGAGCACCTAATTGATTCCAGGTATTATACAAAGTGCTAAAGATAAACATATGATTATAACACAGTACTCAAACTCACAGTCTAATAAGGAGAAAAAATGCTGACTATACAATGTGTTCAATTCTGTAATAAAGAAATACTCACAGGGTATTACGTGATTATAAATGTCCCCAACTCAGGGGATGTTAAGAAAGGCTTCCCAGAAATGAGTAGGGGTTACTCAAGCAAAGAAGCAGGATAGATAATCCAGGCACAAGAATCCATGAAAAGACATGGAAGTGAGTGAAACTGTGAACCATTTTAAGAACTGTACACAATATATGCATGTTTCAATGTATCTGGAACATAGGGGGCATGGAGGTAAAAAAGACATGGTCCAGTTCAAAAACCTAAGTCATGGTAAAGGATTTTATCCTGTGACAAGGGAGTAGAGAATTGGGGAAGATAACTGAAGAATTTTAAAAAGAATAGTGTCATGATCAGATTTGCATTTTAGAGATGTCACTGGTTATTATGTGCAGAATGGATGGGAGTGAAGGAAACAGTTGACAAGATCAGAGACAGACAACAAATGATAATCAAGGCAAAATGTAATCATGGCCTGAAGTGACTTAGTAGTAATGGGAGTGAAAAAGAAATTTAAAACACAGAATTGAGAGATCTGATAGGATATGTATGTTAAGTAAAAGGGAAAGTCCAGAATAAGGTCTTAGATTTCTGATTTGGGTTACTGGGTATTTGGGTTACTGATTTGGGTACTGGATATATACCTTTCACTAAGAGTGGGGATAAGGAAGAAGGAACAGATTTGGAGACAACAGTTTTTGCTCTGTTAAGTATAAAGGACTTGTGGGTCAGGAGGATGGAGACATAGTAGACAATTGAATATATAGGTGTGCATCTTAGGAGAAAGATCTTGGCTGTAAATATTGATTTGGGTAAAATCACCATAGATGTAGTAGTTAAAACATGGGAGTAAATAACTCCCAAATCTTTACTTTTAGCCAAGGTTTTTCTTCTGGGCTATAGACTCAGAATGAGCTTGTTTTCAGTGGATTAGTGGGGGACAGAAAGCAGATAGTAGTGGACTGAGAAGAGTGGGTACTAAAAAAATAGAAGTAGTATGGTCCACACTTTTAAGAAGACTGAGCATGAAGGGCTTAATAATTACTGTTATTTGTGGAGAAAATTTAAGATCAAAGAGTTGATTGAAGGTGGGATTCAGAAGGAAAGACATGTTTTTTATTGAAACTAGAGACAAGCAGGTAAGGATGGGTCTGGATCAAAGTAATTTTGTCTGTGGTGTCTCAGAAAGTTGAGAGCATGTTCAGAATTGCATTTTACAAAGATCACTATGACAACATGTGAAGATTGATTTGGAGGTAGTTAATTTACTTCATAAATGTGTGCATTCATCAAGACAGAAGAACAAAACAGGGTTTTAGCTCTTAAAAGAAGCATAGTATCCCCAAAACTTTCCTACAAACCCACAGTAGCCACAAGATTGAATATAACCTCACATTATATTGAACCTGAGGATGAAATTGGGCAGAATACAAGATCAATATACACAAATTAATTGTATTTCTAGATACTAGCAATGAACAATTCTTTTTTTTCTTTTAGTGATGAACAACTCTAAAATGAAATTAAGATATTTCCATTTACAATAGCATAAAAATGAATAAAATATTTAGAAATAAATTTAACAAAAGAAGTACAAAACTGCCAGTTACAAAACATTGTCGAAAAAAGTAAAGAACACCTTATTAAACAGAAAGGCATCCAATATTCATGGATTGGAAGACTTCATATTAAGATGGCAGAACTCCCCAAATTGATATATGGAGTCAGTGCAAGTTCTACAAAATTCCAGCTGTCTTTTTTGCAGAAAAGGACATTCTGACCCTAAAATATGAAATATAAAAATGCAAGGGAACTGTAATAGACAAAGTAATCTTGAAAAAGAACAAAGATAGAGTACTGAGACTTCCAAAATAAGCTTTTCGAAAAAAGATGGTGAAGTACTGATATAAAGATAAACATGGAAATGAATGGAATAGAATTGAGAGTTCAGAAATAAACCTTCACATTAAAATCTGTTTGGTTTTGATAAGGGCACCAATACAATTCAATGAGGGAAAGGATAATCTTGTCAAAAATTGTGCTGTGACAACTGGATGTTCATATGCAAAATAATGGAATTTGGATACTTATCTCATACCACATACAATAATTAACTCAGAATAGACCAAAGACCTAAAAGTAAGAGCTAAAACTATAGAACTCTTAGAAGAAGAATACTGGTATAAAACTTCATCACTGGTTTAAACAATGATTTATTATATATGACTACAAAAGCACAACTCACAAAAGAAAAAATAGATAAATTGGAAATCACTAAAATATAAACTTTTGTGCTTCAAAGGACACCATTAATAAAGTAAAAATACAGCCCAGAAAATTTTGGTAAGTCATGTCTTACAAGGGACTTGTATCTAGAATATATAAAAAGGTCCTACAACTCAAAAATAAAAAGATAAATAATCTAATTAAAAATTTGGCAAAGTATCAGAATAGACATTTCTCTAAAGAATATATACAAATGGTCAATAAGCACATGAAAAGTTGTTCAACATTATTAGCCATCAGGGAAATGAAAATGAAATTCTGTTTCATACCCACTAGGATGGTTATAATAGAAAAGATAGACAAGTGTCAGTGAGGATGTGGGGAAATTGGAACCCTGTAACACTGCTGGCAGGAATGTAAGATGGTGCAGCAACTTTGTAAAACAGTCTGATAGTTCCTGAAAAAAGGTAAATTTAGAGTTATCATATGACCTGCAATTCCACTTTGGTATTTACATAAAATAATCGAAATATTATATCCAATCAAAAACTTTATACAGTTGTTTACAGCAGCATTATTCATAATAGCCAAAAAGTAGAAATAACTAAAATGTCCATCAATTAATGGATAGATAAACAAAATGTGGAACATCCACAGAATGGAATATTAGTTGGTAAAAAAAAAAAGGAAAGTAATACTGATAAATGCTACAACATGGATGACCCCTGAAAACACTGTGCTAAGTGAAAAAAGCCAGTAACAAAGGATTACATATTATATAATTCCATTTCTGTGAAATATCTAGAATAAGCAAATCTATATAATCAGAAAGTAGATTGATGGTTGCCTACAGCAGAGATTGGAAGGACAGCATTTGGGGGAAATGATGAATGACTGCCAGAGGGTACAGAGTTTCTTCCGGGGGTGATGAAAATGTTCTACAATTACATTAAAGGTTGCACAACTTTGTGAATATACTAAAAACATTGAGTTGCACACTTTATTATTTTAAGAAAATTTAAAAAATTATTTGTTTGAGAGAGAGAGCACATGTGAGCAGGGGTGGGGAGGGGCAGAGGGAGAAGGAGAGAGAGAATCTTAAGCAGGCTCCATGCCCAGCATGGAGCCCAACAGGGGCTTAACCAGGGTTTGGCATGGGGTTTGATCTCATGACACTGAGATCATGACCTGGGCTGAAATCAAGAGACAGATGCTTAACTGACTGAGCCACTCAGGCACCCTGGAGACTAGAGTTTTAAAAGTCAGCAGGATTGGTTGGGATAGAGCCTTAAGGGCTCTGCTCTACTTTTGGAGAGAAGGCAGGCAAACAACCCGGGGGGCAGAAGGTGTGGCAACGGGGACCTGAAGAATGCCTGGGCACACAGAGTAAAGATTATTCATACTTCTTGGAGCTTGTCCCAGAGAGATAGCATTCTCTGAGGTAATATGCCTGATGGAGAATTTAAAGCAACAATCATAAGGATATTCACTGAGCTTGAAAAAAGAATAAAAGACTTCAAGGAGGCCCTTACCACAGAGATAAAAGAGTTAAAAAACAATCAAGCAGAAATGAGAAATTCAATAACTGAGATTCCAAACAGACTAGACGCAATGAAAACAAAGATAGAAAAAGCAGAGGAAAGAATATGTGATATACAAGACGAAATAATGGAAAATAATGAAGCTGAACAACATAGAAAAAGAATTATGCAACAGGAGAATAGAATTAGGGAACTCAATAGCTCCATCAAATGTAATAGCATTTGTATTAAGAGTCCCAAAGAAGAAGAGAAGAGAGAGAAAAGGGGCACAAAATGTACTTTAGGGAATAATAGCTAAAAAATTCCCTCACAAATTCCCTAATCTGGTGAAGCAAACAGACATCCAGATCCAGGAGGCACAGAGAACTCTCATCAAAATCAACAAAACCAGGCCCACACCAAGACATATTGTAATTAAATTTGCAAAATATAGCAATAAAGAAAAAATTATAAAAGCAGCGAGACAAAGCAAACCCTAACTTACAAAGGAAGACCCATTAGGCTAGCTGCAGATCTCACCACCGAAACTTGGCAAGCCATAAGCCAAGAAAGTAATACTGATAAATGCTACAACATGGATGTACTTTATTCCTTTACTGTGGCATGTACTTTATTCCTGTATTTCCTTTACTGTGGCATGATATATTTAACTTAATATAAGGGAAAATCTGCAAGCAAGAATACACTATCCAGTAAGGCTATCATTCAGAATAGAAAGAGAGATAAAGAGTTTCCTAGACAAACAAAAGCTAAAGATGTTCATGACCACTAAACCACCCCTACTACAAATATTAAAGGGAACATTTTGAGAGGAAAGGAAAGACAAAAAGTGAAAAAGACTAGAAAGCAACAGAGAAAATCTACTGCAACAATGACAAAACAAGTAATAAAATGGCACCAAATACATGTCTATCAAAATTACTCTGAACATAAATTGACTAAAGATTCTAGTCAAAAGACATGGTGTCAGAATGGGTAAAAAACAAGACCCATCTATATATTGCTACAAGAGACTAATTTTACACCTAAAGACATCTGCAGTTTGAATGTGAGAGGATGGAGAATTGTTTATCAAGCAAAAGGATGTCAAGAGAAAGCTGTAGTAGCAATACTTATATTAGACAAACCAGATTTTAAACCAAATCCTGTAAGAAGAGACAAAGAATGGCATTATATCATAATAAAGGGGACTATCCAACAAGAAGATCTAACAATTATAAATATTTATGCCCCCAACATGGGAGCACCCAAATATATAAAACAATAACAAAAATAAAGGAATTAATTGATAATACTACAATAATAGTAAGGGACTTTAACACCCCATTTACATCAATGGACAGATCATCTAGGCAGAAAGTCAACAAGGAAACAATGGCTTTGAATGACATACTGGACCAGACAGACTTAACAGATATATTCAGAACATTTCATCCTGAAGCAGCAGCATACACATTCTTCTCCAGTGCACATGGAACATTCTCCACAACAGATCACATACTGGGTCAAAAATCATGCTTCTACAAATACAAAAACATCGAGATCATACCATGCATACTTTCTGACCACAATGCTATGAAACTTGAAGTCAACCAAAAGAAAAAAATTGAAAGACCACAAATATATGGAGGTTAAAGGATATAATACTAAAGAATGAATGGGTCTACAAGGAAATTAAAGAAGAAATAAAAAATACATAGAAACAAATGAGAATGAAAATATGATGGTCCAAGACCTTTGGGATGCAGCAAAAGCAGTCATAAGATGGAAGTATATAGCACAACAGGCCTACATCAAGAAGCAAGAAAAATCTCAAATAAACAACCTAACCTTCCACCTAAATGAGCTAGAAAAGTAACAGCAAATGAAACCTCAATCCAGCATAAGAAGAGAAATAATAAAGTTTGGAGCAGAAATAAATGATATGAAAACAAAGAAACAAAAAACCCCAGTAGAAAAGATCAATGAAACTAAGAAAGGGTTCTTTGAAAAAATTAATAAAATTGATAAAATCTTAGCCAGATTTATCAAAAAGAAAAGAGAAAGGATCCTAATAAATAAAATCACGAATGAGGAGAGATCACAAACAACACCACAGAAATACAATTATAAGAGAATATTATGAAAAATTATATGCCAAAAATTAGGTGATCTGAAAATAATGCATGCATTCCTAGAAACATATAAACTACCAAATTGGAAATAGGAAGAAACAGAAAATTTGAACAGACCCATAACCACCATGGACATTGAAGCAGTAATCAAAAATCTCCAACCAAACAAGAGCCCAGGGCCAGATGGCTTCACAGGGGAATTCTACCACACAATTAAAGAACAGTTAATACCTATTATTTGCAAACTATTCCAAAAAAAAATAGAAATGGAAGGAAAACCTTCAAACTCATTCAAGACCAGCATTTCATTGATTCCAAAACCAGATAAAGACCCCACTAAAAAGGGTGATGAAACTCGGCCTGGGCAAAAACACCTGAGAATCAATGCAACAGACCCCTCCCCCTGAACACCAGCAGGAACATCCAGCTAATACCAAGTTAACCAATTAACTCAGAACTGAAAAACTCCAGTGCTAGGGGAAAACTATATTTGAATTCGAAGTTTTTTCTCATGATTCCTTACTCTTTCGGTTTAAAATTTCTTTTTTCCTTTTTCCGTTTTTCCTTCAAAACTACTTTCTCATTTTATCAACTCTTTTTTTTAGTCTTTTCTAATTTTCATTTTTACATTTACATTTTATATATATTCTTCATTCATTTTTGCCTTCCTTTAATGGTATTCAATTTTATTTTTGTATATATATGTTTTCCTTTCTATACAATTTTGGGATCTAGTTTCTTCTAACAAAAAGGCCAAAAATACACCCAGAATCTAGTGTATTATTCTGTTCTGTCCACCTGTTTGATTATATTCCTTTTATTTTCTTTTTGTACTTTATTGGTTTCTGAACTCTTCTGATTTGTTTAGTGTATATTTTGCTGGGGTTGATATTTTTGTATTTTGTTCCCTCCTTCATCTATTCTTCTCTGGACAAAATGACAAGATGGAAAATTTCACCCCAGAAAAAAGAACAAGAGGTAATACTAACTGCCAGAGACTTAATCAATATGGATATAAGTAAGATGTTGGAGCTATAATTCAGAATAATGATTATAAAGATACTAGCCAGGCTTGAAAAAAGCATAGAAGACACTAGAAAATCCTTTTCTGAAGAAATAAAAGAACTAAAATCTAATCAGGTCGAAATCAAAAAAGGTATTACTGAGATGCACTAAGAAATGGAGGCTCTAACTGCTAGTGTAAATGAGGCAGAAGAGAGAATCAGTGATATAGAACTGAAAATGATGGAGAATAAAGAAACTGAGGAAAATAGAGATAAACAAATACTGGATCATGAGAGGCAGCATTGGGGAATCAGTGATACTATAAAGCAAAACAGTATTAGAATAATTGGGGTCCCAGAGGAAGAGGAAGGAGTGAGAGAGACAGAAGGTATGTTTGAGCAAGTCATAGCTGAGAACTTCTCTAATTTGGGGAAGGAAACAGGCATTCAAGTCCAGGAGGCACAGAGAACCCCCCCTCAAAATCAATACAAATAAGTCAACACCTCAATATATCATAGTGAAGATTGCATATTTCAGAGACAAAGAGAAAATCCTGAGCTATAATTCAGAATAATGATTCTGTAGGTCCTTAACCTACAGAGGTAGAGAGGCAGCAGACCTATCCACAGAGACTTGGCAGGCCAAACCTATCCACAGAGACCTGACAATCCGGAAAGGACTGGCATGATATATTCAGGTTGCTAAATGAGAAAAATATGCAGCCAAGAATACTTTATCCAGCAAGACTGACATTCAGAATAGAAGGAGAGATAAAGAGCTTCCAGAACAAATGTAAACTAAACTAAAAGAATTTGTGATCACTAAACCAGCCCTGCAAGAAAGATTAAAGGGGATCCTTTAAGCGAAGAGAGAGTCCAAAAGTAACAAAGACCAGAAAGGAATGGAGACCATATATAGAAACAGTGACTTTACAAGTAATACAACGGCACTAAATAAATATCTTTCAATAGTCACTCTGAATGTAAATGGGTTAAACACTATAATCAAATGACACAGCGTATCAGATGGGATAAAAAAGCAAGACCCTATGATATGCTGTCATCAAGAGACAACTTTTAAACGCAAAGACACCTCCAGATTGAACGTGAGGAGGTGGTGAATTACTTATCATGCTAATGGCACTCAATAGAAAGCTGGGGTAGCAATCCTTATATCAGACTAATTAGATTTTAAACCAAAAAATATAGTGAGGGATGAAGAGGGACACTGTATCATACCTAAAGGGTATATCTAACAATTATAAATAATTAATGGTCTTTCATCCATTTTCAGTCTGTTTTTGTGTATGGTATAAGAAAATGGTCCAATTTCATTATTCTGCATATTGGTCTCCACTTTTCCCAACACCATCTGTTGAAGAGACTGTCTTTTTTCCACTGGATATTCTTTCCTGCTTTGTCGAAGATTAACTGATCATAGAGTTGAGGGTTCGTTTCTGGGTTCTATATTCCGTTCGTATTGATCTATTTATCTGTATTTGTGCCAGTGCCATATTGTCTTGATGATTACAGCTTTGTAATATAGCTTGAAGTATGGAATTGTGATGTGACCAGCTTTGGTTTTCTTTTTCAACATTCCTCTGGGTATATGAGGTCTTTTCTGGTTTCAAAAAATTTTAGGATTATTGTTCCAGCTCTGTGGAAAAAGTTGGTGGCATTTTGATAGGTATTGCATTGAATCTGTAGATTGCTCTAGGTAGCATAGACATTTTAACAATATTTCTTCTTCCAATCCATGAGCATGGAATGTTTTTCCATTTTTTTATGTCTTCCTCAATTTCTTTCATAAGTGTTCTATGGTTTTCAGAGTACAGATCCTTTACCTCTTTGGTTATGTTTATTCCCAGGTATCTGATGGATTTTGGTGCAATTATAAATGGGATCAATTCCTTAATTTCTGTTTCTTCAGTCACATTGTTTGTGTATAGAAATGCAACTGATTTCTGTGCATTGATTTTGTATCCTGCCAAGTTGCTGAATTCCTGTATGAGTTCTAGCAATTTTGGGGTGGAGTCCTTTGGGTTTTCCACATAGAATATCATGTCATTTGTAAAGAGTGAGAGTTTGATTCTTCTTTGCTGATTTGGATGCCTTTTATTTCTTACATTGTTTGACTGCCGAGGATAGGACTTCTAATAGTATGTTGAACAAACTGGCAAAAGTGGACATCCCTGCTGTGTTACTAACCTTAGGGTAGAAGCTCTCAGTTTTTCCCTTTTGAGAATGATATTCGCTGTGGACTTTTCATATATGGTTTTAATGATATTGAGGTATGTTCCCTCTATCCCTACACTGTGAAGAGTTTTAGTCAAGAAAGGATGCTGTACTTTGTCACATGCTTTTTCTGCATCTATTGAGAGGATCATATGGTTCTTGTCCTTTCTTTATTAATGTAGTATATCACATTGATTGATTTATGGATGTTGAACCACCCTTGCAGCCCAGGAATAAATCCCACGTGGTCCTTGTGAATAATCCTTTCAAAGTACTGTTGGATCCTATTGGCTAGTATCTTGGTGAAAATTATGGCATCCATGTTCATCAGGAAAATTGGTCTGTAATATCCTTTCTGGTGGTTCATTGTCTGGTTTTGAGATCAAGGTAACTGTGGCCTCATAGAAAAAGTTTGGAAATTTTCCTTCCATTTCTACCTTTTGAAACAGCTTCAGAAGAATAGGTATTAGTTCTTCTTTAAATGTTTGGTAGAATATCCTGGGAAGCCATCTGGCCCTGGACTCTTGTTTGTTTGAAGGTTTTTGATTATTGCTTCAATTTGCTTGCTGGTTATGGGTCTGTTCAGGTTTTCTATTTCTTCCTGTTTCAGTTTTGGTAGTTTATATGTTTCTAGGAATGCTCAATTTCTTCTAGATTGCCTAATTGGTTGGCATATAGTTGCTCAAAGTATGTTCTCAAAATCATTTGTATTTCCTTCATGTTGGTGGTGATCTCTCCTCTTTCATTCATGATTTTATTAATTTGAGTCCTTTCTCTTTTTGTTAAGTCTGGCTAGGGGCTTATTGATTTTATTAATTCTTTAAAGAACCAGCTCCTAATTTGGTTGATCTTTTCTACTGTTATTTCATTTTCTATTTTATTGATTTCTGCTCTGATGTTTATTATTTCTCATCTCCTGCTTGGTTTAGGCTTTATTTGCTGTTTTCTCTCCATCTTCTTTATGTGTATGGTTAGTTTATGTATTTGAGAACTTTCTTGTTTTTTGAGAAAGCCTTGTATTGCTATGTACTTCCCTCTTAGGACTGCCTTTGCTGCAACCCAAAGGTTTTGAACAGTTGTGTTTTCATTTTCATTTGTTTCCATGAATTTTTTGAATTCTTTAATTTACTGGTTGACCCATTCATTCTTTAGTAGGATGATCTTTAAACTCCATGTATTTGAGTTCTTTCCAAATTTTCTCTTGTGATTGAGTTCAAGTTTTAAAGCATTGTGGCCTGAAAATATGCAGGGAATAATTTCGATCTTTTGGTACCAGTTGAGACCGGATTTGTGACCCAGAATGTGATTGATTCTGGAGAATGTTCCATGTGCATTCGAAAAGAATATGTATTCTGCTGCTTTAGGATGGAATGTTCTGAATATATCTGTGAAGTCCATCTGGTCCAGTGTGTCATTTAAAGCCCTTGTTTCCTTGTTGGTCTTCTCCTTACATGATCTGTCCATTGCAGTGAGGGGGGGTGTTAAAGTCCCCTACTATTATTGTTTTATTATCAATGTGTTTCTTTAATTTTGTTATTAATTGATTTATATAATTGGCTGCTCCCAAGTTAGAGGCATAAATATTTATAATTGCCTGATCTTCTTGTTGGATATTCCCTTTAATTATGATATAGTGACATTCTCCATCTCTTATTACAGTCTAATTTGTCTGATATATGGATTTTTACCCCAGCTTTCTTTTGATGTTCATTAGCGTGATAAATGGTTCTCCACCCCTCACTTTCAATATGGAGGTGTGTTTGCGTCTAAAATGAGTTTCTTGCAGATGGCATATCATTGGGTCTTGCTTTTTTATCCAATCTGATTCCCTGTGTCTTTTGATTGGGGCAATTAGCCCTTTTACATTCAGAGTAACTTTTGAAAGATATTTATTTAGTGCCATGGTATTACCTCTAAAGTCACTGTTTCTATAGATTGTCTCTGTCCCTTTCTGGTCTATGTTACTTTTGGGCTCTCTCTTTGCTTAAAGGATCCCCTTTAATCTTTCTTGCAGGGCTGGTTTAGTGATCATAAATTCTTTTAGTTTATGTTTATCCTTGAGGCTCTTTATCTCTCCTATTCTGAATGTCAGCCTTGCAGGATAAAGTATTCTTGGCTGCATTTTTCTCAATTAGCACCCTGAATATATCATGCAAGTCCTTTCTGACCTGCCATGTCTCTGTGGATAGGTCTGATGCCAATCTAATATTTCTACCCTTGTAGTTATGGACCTCTTCTTTCAGAATTTTCTCTTTGTCTCTGGAATTTGCAAGCTTCACTATTTTATGTTGAGGTGTTGACATATTTTTATTGATTATGAGGGGGGTTCTCAGTGCCTTCTGGACTTGAGTGTCTCTTTCCTTCCCCAGGTTAGGGAAATTTTCAGCTATAATTTACTCAAATATGCCTTCTGTCCCTCTCTCTCTCCTCTTCCTCTGCGTCTCCAATATTATTCTAATATTGTTTTGCTTTGTGGTATCATTGATTTCCCAATGTATCCTCTCGTGGTCCAGTAATTGTTTATCTCTCTTTTCCTCAGTTTCTTTATTCTCCATCATTTTAATTTCTATATCACCAATTCTCTCTTTTGCCTCATTTATCCTAGCAGATAAAATCTCCATTTTTAAAATATTTATTTATTTATTATTTATTTGTCAGAGTGAGAGAGAGGGAGCGAGAGCATGAACTGGGGGGGAGCAGCAGGCAGAGGGAGAAGCAGGATCCCTGCTGAGCAAGGAGCCTGTTGTGGGACTTGATCCCAGGACCCTGGGATCATGACCTGACCTGAAGGCAGATGCTTAACTGACTGAGCCACCCAGGCATCCCAAAACCTCCATTTTTTATTGCATCTCAGTAATACCCTTTTTTATTTTGTCCTGATTAGATTTTAGTTCTTTTATTTCTTCCGAAGGGGACTCTCTAGTGTCTTCTATGCTTTTTTCAAGTCCAGCTAGTGTCCTTAAAATCATTATTCTGAATTATAGCTCTGACATCTTACTTAGATCCATATTAATTAAGTTTCTGGCAGTTAGTACTGTCTCTTGTTCTTTTTTCTGGGTTGAGTTTTTCAATCTTCATTTTGTTCAGAGAAGAATAGATGAAGGAGCAAAAACATACAAAAATATCAACCCCAACCCCAGCAAAATCTACACTAAACAAATCAGAAGAGTTCAGAAACCAAAAAACAAAAAAAGGAAAAAAAGAGAGATTATAATCAAACAGGTGGGCAGAACAGAATAATACACTAGGTCTTGGTGTATTTTGGCTTCTTTGTTAGGAGAAACTAGATCCCAAAATTGTGTAGAAAGGAAAACATATTATATACAAAAATAAAATTGAATACAATTAAAGGAAGCCAAAAATGAAGAATGTATATAAAATGTAAATGTAAAAATGAAAAATAAAAAAATTCTTACAAAAAGTTTATAAAATAAGAAACTAGTTGAAAGAGAAAAACAGAAAAAAAAATTAAACTGAAAGACTAAAGAATCATAAGAAAAAAACCTCGAATTCAAATAGAATTTCCCCCCAGCTCTGGAGTTTTTCAGTTGTGTGTTAATTGGTGAACTTGGAACTGGATGTTCCTGCTGGTCTTCTGAAGGAGGGGCTTGTTGTACTGATTCTCAGTTGTCTTTGCCCAGGTTGAGTTTCACTGCCCTTGCCAAGGGGCTGGGCTCAGTGTAAGGGGCTCCTGATTGCTCTTTGTGGCCTTTGTTCCCTGAAGGCTTTCCATGCCTATTTAGAGGATGAAAAGAAAAATGGCAGTGCCTTGATCTTCAGTCCTAGAGCTGATTCATATTCCCCACTCTTTAGTGAGCCCTCACAGAAAAGCAGTCAATCACTCTTGTCTCCCTGGTTTCTGTCTGCACTCTATATTCACCTAGTCTCTGAATGAGCATTTTTTATCTCAGACAGGCAACCCTATTCCGAGTCTCCAACTTTATAGAGTCCTGCATTGGACATCCATGCCTCTTCTCCCAAGACAGGGACTGGGTTCTCATCACTGTTTTGCATCTTGCTGGGCCCCTGCTCAGAGAGCAGTCACCTGATTGTACCTCAGTTCATGGTTAATGGCAACACCATGCTGAAAGCCCACTTCTGGGCTCACTGTTTGCAGCCGGCTTCCCTGCCTCAGTGCTTGGGAACTCTGCCACATTCAGCCTCTGCCATTCTTTCTGTGACCCCAGGGATCCTAAGACCTCACTGTTCCAATTAGGATTCTGCCCTGCTTTACCACCTGAGCACCTTTCAGGCAAGATGTCCCCCACCGGAGCAGATTTCTAAAATTTCCGAATTTATGCTCTGCTGCTATATCACTTTCCAGTACCTGGCTTATGGAGGTCCCTCTCCCTGGTTTTATCTGCAGATATGTCACCTCAGATTCACTTTTCTACACCTCCTACCTTGTAAAAAGTGGTCAATTTTCTATTTGTAGAATTGCATCAATTCTTTTCTTAGATTTCTGTTTGAGTTCACAGGTGTTCAGAATGATTTGATAGCTATCTAAATGACTTCCAGGGACCAGATGAAACTAGGGTCCACTATTCTTCCACCATCTTCCTCCTGTCTTATTATTCCCATTTTAAAATGAGATAGTTGAGGCTCTGAGAGGGTAAATAATGTAGAGCTGGTATTCAAACATCGGGAGTAGATATGATCACCCAAAGAAAGCACATGGATAAAAAAGGTGTAATAATAGAACTTTGTCCTTAATCCTCAGGCAATTTTGGTGGGAATATAAATTGACACAATTGGGGAAAATAGCATGGAAGTTCCTCAAATTTAAAAATAGAAACACCATATGATCCAGTAATTCTACCACTGGGTATTTACCCCAATAAAATGAAAGCATTATTTCAAAACGATATATGCACCTTATGTTTATTTCAGCATTATTTACGATTATTATTTAAGGAAGCAAACTGTGTCCATTGATAGATAAATGGATAAAGATGTTACACCACACACACACACACACACACACACACACACACACACTGGAATATTACTCAGCCATAAAAGATAATGCAATCTCACTATTTGCAACAACATGGATGGACCTAGAAGGCATTATGCCACGTGAAATAAGTCAGACAGAGAAAGACAAATGCCATATGATTTCACTTATATGTAGTATCTTAAAAATGAGACAAATGAAGAAACACACAGAAACAGAGATGGAATCATAAATACAGAGAACAAACTTGCCAGAGGACAAAGAGTGAGAGGGGTGGTTAAAATAAATGAATGGGATTAAGAAGTACAAACTTCCAGTTATAAAATAAATGTCATGATGATGAAAAGTACAACATAGGGAATATAGTCAATAGTATTGGAATAATGTATGGTGACATGGTAACTACACTTATCATGGCAGAGCATAATGTATAGAATTGTTGAATCACTATGTTGTACACCTGAAACTAATATAACATTTTATGTCAACTATGCTTCAATTTAAAAAAAGAAGTAATGATAAAACATTTCCCTTGATAATCAGGTTCATCTTACTAAATTTTGTGTTCTCTTATTCATCGCTGACTTATGGAGGGATTTCCTTAACATAAGATGTGATACATGAATAATAATTATATTTGCTGATCTGAAAATGAGGACATATGGTCTGAAAATGCTTTTTAAAAAAAATCTGTGTGTTTATTTTGTGTATTTTTTGCACAGATATGGCATCTTATTTGGGTAATACTTATGGCAGATTTCCATTATTAAAAAAAGTTACATGAAGTCAGTGTTGTCCATATAAAAAGTGCAGATATATGGTGTTTTTATTTAGGTGTAGTGTCAATGGAAGAAACTGTGAGTAACCTGAGTCAGATTCCCTCAGGATTTAAATTACTCAACAGTTGTAAAATGTGTACCTTTTGCAAATTCATTCACTCTTTCTGGTCTACAATATCTCAGGGCACTGTTTTGTGGTACTAAATAGAACCCAAGGGAGGTGGCTTCATTTTTAATGAGGCTTCCAACACACTCACCTAAATGTGTATGTGTGTTTCTGCAAATGTGCATATGCATATGTATGACTTCCCTCAAAATTAAGAACAAGATTTACTACTAACTTTTACATACTTAATTTTTTAGAAGGGAGAGAAGATGGTGGAGAAGCAGGAGGACCCTAAGCTCATCTTGTTCCATGAACACAACTAGATAACTATCAAATCATTCTAAATACCACAGAAATCAACCTGAAGACTGAAAGAAGAAACTCCACAACTAAAGGAAGAGAAGAAGCCACATCAAAGAAGGTAGGAATTGCAGAGACATGGTTTGGGGGATAAATGGATCATGGGTACTGCAGAGTGGAGGGAACCATGGTTGGAGAAAGGTGAGAGAGAGAGGAGCACACAGGGGAACACACAACGAGAACATCTCCCCAAAAACACTGGCTGGGAAAACCAGAGGGCCTGATTTTCATGAGTTCTTGCAACAGACAGGGCTTAAAGACTGGAGTTTTAAAGATCTTTGGACTTGGCTGGGATAGAACACTGAGGGCACTGCCCTACTCCTGGATAGAAGGCAGGCAACCTGGGGACAGGTGGCATGGAAATAGCAATATGAAGAACACCTGAGGCATACAGAGGGGAGATTATTCACTCTTCATGGAGCTTGTCCCTGAGAGGCAGCGTTCATGGAGAGGCCTCTCCCAGGGCAAAGGAGCCATCCAGCACCGTTTCCCTTCCCTGACCCTCAGCATAAACACAGAGCCATCTGAAGAAAGCAGCTCAGCCCTGACACTGGCTGCCTAACTTGCTTACATCAAGTCCCATACCCCTGTGCTCTGGCGTGACTGCCCGTCTTGGTCAAGCTTGCCTAAGTCCCAGCATGGCAGAACCCTCTCTCAGATCAGTACAGGCCCTTGCCAACACTATGTCCATAAAGCCTGGAGTTTTAAAGTCAGCAGACTTGGGTTGGATAGAGATTGGAGGGCACCTCGCTGCTCTTGGAAAGAAGGCAAACAAATAACCCAGAGGCAGTGTGGAAACAGCAATCTGAAAAATGCCTAGGATACACAGTGGGGGAAATTGTGTTCTTTTCTCCCAGTGCTTCTCGGAGAGGCAGCATGTAGCATGCATGTAGATGCCTCTCCAGGAAAAAGGGAACTGGCTGATGTCATTTCCCTCCCCCCAGCCCTCAGCATAAACACAGAGTCACCTACGGTAAGCAACACAGTGCTGACACTGGCTGCTAACACCAAGTCCAACACCACTGCATTTTGGCTGTACTGCCATTCTCAGTCAAGTTTGCCTCAATCCCAGTGTGGAGGACCCCTTCCCCAAAAGACCAGCAGAAACACCTGCCCACACCACCTCCCCCAACCAGAGAGTTCTGTAGGGCTTCTGTTCTAGTGGAAGTAGTATCAGGTCTCATTTAAAGAACAGATTGGAGTACACCTAGTTAAACTTGCCACATTCTTGGCAAGGACCAAACACTGCACACTGCAGACAAAGAGAGCCTCTGAAGATGACTGAAGGATAGAGTGACCAAAACACAATAGTACAGCACACACAGCACACACAAGAGACACACCCTGAAGTGGGAGGCCCAGGACACTATATAATATCTTCCTCATAAAGCCATTACTCTCAAGAGAAGCAACATAATAGGCTTTTTAAAACATAGAAGCAGAGACTCAGACAAAATGCTAAGACAGAGGAATTTGTCCCAAATGAAACAACAAGATAAGGCCATGGCCAGAGATCTAAGTAAACCAATATAAGTAACATTCTTGATGGTGAATTTAAAACAACAATCATAATGATACTAGCTGGGGTTGAGAAAAGAATGGAAGACTTCAAGGAGCCCTTTACTACAGAGATAAAAGAGTTAAAAACATTCAGCCAGAAATGAAAATTCAATAACTGAGATTGAATACAGGCTTGATGTGATGAACACAAGGCTGGAAAAAGCAGAGGAATGAATAAGTGATGTAGAAAAAAATAATGGAAAATAATGAAGCTGAACAAAAGAGAGAAAGAAAAATTATAGAACAGGAGAATAGACTTAGGGAACTCAGTGACTCCATCAAATGTAATAACATTTGTGTAATAGGAGTCCCAGAAGAAGAGAGAGACAAAAGGGGGCAGAAAAAAAATTTTTTTGAGAGATAATACCTGAAAACATTCCTACTCTGGGAAAGGAAAAAGACATCCAGATCCAGGAGGCACAGAGAACTCCCATCAAAATCAACAAAACCAGGCCCACACCAAGACCTATTTAATTAAATTTGCAAAATATAGTGATAAAGAAAAAAATCATAAAAGCAGCAAGACAAAACAAGTCCCTAACTTACAAAGGAGGACCCATGAGGCTAGCTGCAGATCTCTCTACAGAAACGTGGCAAGCCAGATGAAGGTGGCATGATATATTCAATGTCCTGAATGGGAAAAATCTGCAGCCAAGAATACTCTATACAGCAAGACCATTATTCAGAATAGAAGGAAAGATGAAGAGTTTCCCAGGCAAACAAAAACTAAAGGAGTTCATGACCACTAAACCAACCCTGCTACAAATATTAAATGGTAATCTGAGTGGAAAAATCTCCGGAAACAATGATAAACCAAGTAATAAGATGGCACTAAATACACATCTCCCATAATTACTCTGAATGTAAATTGGCTAAACACTCCAATCAAAACACATAGACAACTAATGAATCATTGAAGACTACATCAAAACCTAATGATGTATTATATGTTGGCTAACTGAATTTAAATAAATTTTAAAAAAACACATAGGGTTTCAGAATGGATTAAAAAAAAAAAAAAGAACCAAGTATATTCTGCCTACAAGAGATTTATTTTAGACCTAAAGACACCTGCAAATTGAAAGTGAGGGGATGGAGAAACATTTATCATGCAAATGGATGTGAAAAGAAAACCTGAGTAGCAGTACTTATATCAGACAAAATAGATTTTAGACCAAAGATTTTAACAAGGGATGAATAAGAGCACTATATCATAAAGGGGTCTATACAAGATCTAACAAGATCAAGAAGATCTAACAACTGTAAATATATATGCCCCCAACTTGGGAGCACCAACACATGTAAACAATGACAAAAATAAAGGAATTCATTGATAATACTACAGTAATAGTAGGGGACTTCAACACCCCAATTACATCAATGGACAGATCATCTAGGCAGAAAGTCAAAAAGGAAACCATGGCTTTGAATGACACACTGGACCAGATGGACTTAACAGATATATCCAGAATATTTCACTCTAAAGCTGCAGAATACACTGTCTTTTCAAGTGCAGATGGGACATTCTCCAGATTAGGTCACATAGTAGGTCACATATTAGGCCTCATTGAGTACAAAATGATTGAGATCATACCATGCATATATTCTAAACACAGTGCTATGAAACTTGAAGTCAACCACAAGAAAAAATTTAGTAAGACCACAAATATATGGAGGTTAAAGAACATGCTACTAAAGAATGACTGGGTCAACCAGGAAATAAAAGAAGAAATAAAAAATTACATGGAAACAAATGAAAAAGAAAACATGATGGTCCAACGTCTCTTGGATGCAGCAAAAGCAGTCCTAGGAAGGAAGTATATACTAATACAGGCTTACCTCAAGAAGCAAGAAAAATCTCAAATAAACAAACCAAACCTTACACAAGGAAGGAGCTAGAAAAAGAACTGCCAATAAAGCCTAAAGTCAGCAGAAGAAGGGAAATAATAAAGTTTAGAGCAGAAATAAATGATATAGAAGCTAAAAAAAATCAAACAGAAAAACAAAACAAAACAAAACAAAACCAGAACAGAGCAATGAAACCAGGAGCTGGCTCTTTGAAAATATTAATAAAATTGATAAAACCCCAGCCAGATTTATCAAAGAAAATAGAAAGGAACCAAGTTAATAAAATCAAAAGAGAGAGAGGAGAAATAAAAACAAACCTCACAGAAATACAAACAATTGTAAGAGAATATTATGAAAAATTATATGCCAACAAATTGGACAACCTGGAAGGGATAAATTCCTAGAAAGATATAAATTACCAAAACGGAAACAGGAAGAAATAGAAAACTTGAACAGACCAATAACCAGCAAAGAAACTGAACTAGTAATCAAAAAATTCCCAACAAATAAGTCCAGGTCTGGATGGCTTCACAGGTGAATTCTACCAAACATTTAAACAGGTGTTAACACCTATTCTCAAACTATTCCAAAAAATAGAAAAAGAAGGAAAACTTCCAAATTCATTCTATGAGACCAGCATTACCCTGATACCAAATGCAGATAAAGATGCCACACACAAAAAAGGGAACTATAGGCCAATATCCCTGATAAACATGGATGCAAAAATTCTCAATAAAATACTAGCAAAATGAATCCAACAGTACATTAAAAGAATCAGTCACCACATTCAAGTGGGAATTATTCCTGGGCCGCAAGTGTGATTCAGTATTCATAAATCAATCAATGTGACACACCACATTAATAAAAGAAAGGATAAGAGCCATATGATCTTTTCAATAGATGTAGAGAAAACACACGACAAAGTACACTATCCATTCATGATTAAAAACCCTCAACAATGTCAGGTTAGAGCAAACATACCTCAACATTATAAAGGTGATATGTGAAAAACCCACAGCTAATATCATCCTCAGTGAGGAAAAAAATGAGAACTTTTCCTCCTTGGAAAGGAACAAGACAAAGATACTGACTCTCACCACAGTTATTTAACATATTACTGGAAGTCCTAGCCACAGCAATTAGAGAACACAAAGAAATAAAAGTTATCCAAATTGGCAAAGACAACATGAAACTTTCACTATTTGCAGATGACATGATACTCTATATAGAAAACCCAAAGACTCCAACACAAAAATTAATAGAACTGATACAGTCAGAGAAAGACAAATACCATAATATTCCACTTATATGTGAAATTTAAGAAACAAAACAAATGAGCATATAGAACAAAAGTTAGAGAGATGCAATCCAAGAAACAGACTCCTAACTATAAAGAAAAAAGTGATGGTTACCAGGGAGGAGGTGGGTGGGGGTACTGGTTAAATAGCTGATGGGGATTAAGGAGTGTACTTGTGACAAGTATGGAAGTGTTGAATAACTACATTGTGTACGTGAAACTAATAAAACACTGTATGTCAAATAACTAGAATTTAAATAAAAATTTAAAGAACATATGTGTTTCTGAATATAAAAAATTATTTAAAATACTTAATTTCATTAGATGCTATGATTCTGGCTAGGGATAACTTAAACAGAACAGCAATTTGATTTTGAATGTTTAACATGAATTTTTAAAGGCAATTAAGGCTCTATTATGCTAGTTTTAATGGATCTTTTCATTTTATTTATATGTGTATTAGGTTTTTAAACTTATAATTCCATTATTGTTAATAAACAGTGTTATATTAGTTTCAGGTGTACAATTTAGTGATTCAAAAATTCTACATTACTCACTTCTCATCATGATAATTGATAATCGGACTCTCTCTCTATATATATACATAACATTTTCTTTATCCATTAATCTATTGCTGGAGACTCAGGCAGTTTCCATAATTTGGTTATTGCAAATAATGCTGCAGTATTCAAGTCCAGGAGGCACAGAGAACCCTCATCAAAATCAATAAAAACGGGTGAAGTTTGCAAATCTCAGAGACAAATAGAAAATCCTGAAAGCAGCTCAAGACAAGAGGTCGGTAAATTACAAAGGAAGAAACATTAGACTGGCATCAGACCTATCCGCAGAGACCTGGCAGGCCAGAAAGGACTAGCAATCAGACAAAAGAAAAGAAATAAAAGGCATCTGAATCGGCTATAGAGAGAACCCAGAAATGGACCCTCAAGTCTATGGTCTATTAATCTTTGACATAGCAGGAAAGAATATCCAATGGAAAAGACAGTCTCTTCAACAAATGGTGTTGGAAAATTGGACAGCCACATGCAGAAGAATGAATCTGGACCATTTTCTTACACCATACACAATAATAGACTCAAAATGGATGAACGATCTAATGTGAGACAGGAATCCATCAAATTCCTGGAGTAGAACAGCGGCAGCAACCTCTGTGCCCTCAGTCCCAGCAACTTCTGGCTAAACATGTCTCCAAAGGAAAGGGAAACAAAGGCAAAAATGAGCTATTGGGACTTCATCAAGATAAAAAGCTTTTGCACAGCAAAGTTAACAGTTGACAAAACCAAAAGACAACCAACAGAATGGGAGAAGATATTTGCAAATGACTTATTAGACAAAGGGCTAGTATCCAAAATGTATAAAGAACTTATCAAACTCAACACCCAAAGAACAAATAATCCAGCCAAGAAATGGGCAGAAGACATGAACAGATATTTCTCTAAAGAAGACATACAAATGGCCAACTGAAACAAGAAAAAATGCTCCACATCTCTTGGCATCAGGGAAATACAAATCAAAACCACAATGAGATACCACCTCACACTGGTCAGAATGGCTAGAATTAACAAGTCAGGAAATGACATATGTTGGCAGGGATGCAGCTATCTGTCACCATACAATGCTATTACAATACCATTGACTATTTTCCCTATGCTGTCCCTTTCATCCCCATGACTTGTTCATTCCAAAACTAGGAGACTGTACTTCCCACTTTCCTTCACCCATTTTGTCTATCCCCTTACCTCCTCCCTTCTGGCAACCACCAGTTTGTTCTCTGTATTTATGGGTCTGTTTCTGCTTTATTGTTTGTTCATTTGTATTTTTTTTTAGATTCCTTTTTTCGTAAACTTTATTTTATTATGTTATGTTAGTCACCATATAATACGTCATTAGTTTTTGATGTAGTGTTCCACAATTCATTGTTTTTGTATAACACCCAGTACACCATACAATACGTGCCCACCTTAATACCCATCACCGGGCTCACCCATCCCCCTACCACCCTCCCCTCTAAAACCCTCAGTTTGTTTCTTGGAGTCCATAGTCTCTCATGGTTTGTCTCCCTCTCCGATTTCCCCCCTTTCATTTTCCCTTCCTTCTCCTAATGTCTTCCATGCTATTCCTTATGTTCCACAAATAAGTGAAACCATATGATAATTGACTTTCTCTGCTTGACTTATTTCACTTAGCATAATCTCTTCCAGTCCCATCCATGTTGATGTAAAAGTTGGGTATTCATCCTTTCTGATGGCTGAGTAATATACCATTGTATATATGGACCACATCTTCTTTATCCATTTGTCCGTTGAAGGGCATCTTGGCCCTGTCCACAGTTTGGTTATTGCAGACATTGCTGCTATGAACATTGGGGTGCATATGGCCCTTCTTTGCACTACATCTGTGTCTTTGGGGTAAATTCCCAGGAGTGCAATTGCTGGGTCATAGGGTAGCTTTATTTTGAACTTTTTGAGGCACCTCCACACTGTTTTCCAAAGTGGCTGTACCAACTTGCATTCCCACCAACAGTGTAAGAGGGTTCTCCTTTCTCCACAACTTCTCCAACATTTTTTGTTTCTTGCCTTGTCAATTTTTGCCATTCTAACTGGTGTAAGATGGTATGTCAATGTGGTTTTGATTTGAATTTCCCTGATGGCTAATGATGATGAACATTTTTTCATGTGTCTGTTAGCCATTTGTATGTCTTCTTTGGAGAAGTATCTATCATGTCTTCTGCCCATTTTTTGACTTGATTATTTGCTTTTTGGGTGTTGAGTTTGAGAAATTCTTTATAGATCTTGGATACCAACCCTTTATCTGTAGTGTCATTTGCAAATATCTTCTCCCATTCTGTGGGTTGCCTCTTTGTTTTGTTGATTGTTTTCTTTGCTGTGCAGAAGGTTTTCATCTTGATGAAGTCCCGAAAGTTCATTTTTGCTTTATTTCCCTTGCCTTTGGAGATGTATCTTGAAAGAAGTTGCTGTGGCCGATGTCAAAGAGGTTGCCGCCTATGTTCTCCTCTAGGATTTTCATGGATTCCTGTCTCACATTGAGGTCTTTCATCCATTTTGAGTTTATCTTTGTGTATGGTGTTAGAGAATGGTCGAGTTTCATTCTTCTGCATGTGGCTGTCCAATTTTCCCAGCACCATTTATTGAAGAGACTGTCTTTTCTCCATTGCATATTTTTTTCCTGCTTTGTTGAAGATTATTTGACCATAGAGTTGAGGGTCCATATCTGGGTTCTCTATTCTGTTCCATTGGTCTATATGTCTGTTTTTGTGCCAGGACCATGCTGTCTTGGTGATCCCTGCTTTGTAATACAGCTTGAAATCGGGCAACGTGATGCCCCAGCTTTGTTTTTGTTTTTCAACATTTCCTTGGTGATTCAGGTTCTTGTCTGATTCCATACAAATTTTAGGATTGTTTGGTCCAGCACTTTGAAAAGTGTCATTGGAATTTTGATAGGGATGGCATTGAAGGTATAGATTTCTTTGGGTCGCATAGACATTTTAACAATGTTTATTCTTCCAATCCATCAGCATGGAATGTTTTTCCATCTTTTTGTGTCTTCTTCAATTTCTTTCATGAGTGTTCTGTAGTTCCTAGAGTATAGATCCTTTACCTCTTTGGTTAGGTTTATTCCAAGGTATCTTACGGTTTTTGGTGCTATTGTGAATGGAATCATTTCTCTAATTTCTCTTTCTACAGTTACATTGTTAGTGTATAAGAAAGCAACTGATTTCTGTGCATTGATTTTGTATCCTGCCACGTTCCTGAATTGCTATATGAGTTCTAGTAATTTGGGGGTGGAGTCTTTTCTATTTTCCACATAAAGTGTCATGTCATCTGTGAAGATAGAGAGTTTGACTTCTTCTTTGCCAATTTGAATAACTTTTATTTCTTTTTGTTGTCTGATTGCTGTTGCGAGGACTTCTAGTACTATGTTGAACAATAGTGGTGAGAGTGGGCATCCTTGACGTGTTCCTGATCTTAAGGGAAAGGCTCTCCGCTTTTCCCTATTGAGGATGATATTCACTGTGGATTTTTCATAGATGGATTTTATGAGCTTGAGGAATGTTCCCTCTATCCCTATACTCTGAAGAGTTTTAATCAGGAAAAGATGTTGTGTTTTGTCAAATGCTTTTAATGCATCAATTGAGACGACCATATGGTTCTTCTCCCTCCTCTTATTAATTTGTTCTATCACATTGATTGATTTGTGAATGTTGAACCACTCTTGCATCCCAGGGATAAATCCCACTTGGTCGTGGTGGATGACCCTTTTAATGTGTTGTTGGATCCTATTAGCTAGGATTTTGTTGAGAATTTTGGAATCCATATTCATCAGGGTTATCAGTCTGAAATTCTCCTTTTTGATGGGGTTTTGCCTGGTTTGGGGAATAAGATAATGCTGGCGTCATAGATTGAGTTTGGAAGCTTTCCTTCTGTTTCTATTTTTTGAAACAGCTTCAGGAGAATAGGTATTATTTCTCCTTTGAATGTTTGGTAGAATTCCCCAGGGAATCCATCAGGCCCTGGATTCTTGTTTCTTGGGAGGTTTCTGATCACTGCTTCAATCTTGTTACTGGTTATTGGCCTATTCAGGTCGTCAATTTCTTCCTGCTTCAGTCTTGTGAGTTTATAAGTTTCCAGGAAGGCATCCATTTCGTCCATGTTGCTCAGCTTATTGGCATATAGTTGTTGATAATAATTTCTAATAATTGTTTGTATTTCCTTGGTGTTAGTTGTGATCTCTCCTCTTTCATTTATAATTTTATTAATTTGAGTCCTTTGTCTTTTCTTTTGGATAAGCCTGGCCAGTGTTTTATCTATCTTATTAAGTCTTTCAAAGAACCAGATTCCTAATATAAGTGAAATCATATCATATTTGTCTTTCTCTGAATTATTTCATTAGAATAATACCTTCTAGGTGCATCCATGTTGTCACAAATGGCAAGAGCTCATTCTTTTTTGGCCATGTAATATTCCATTATGTATATTATATATATATATATATATATAATTGTATATAATGTATATGTAATTTATATATATATATATAATATGCATATATATAATTTCTTTATCCATTCATCTATCAGTGGACACTTAGTTTGTTTCTATGCCTTGTCTATTGTAAATAAAACTGGATAGACTCAATAGCAAAATACAGATGGCAAAAGAAAGTGTCAGTGAACCTGATGATGGGTCGATAGAAATTGCCTCATCTAAAGACAGAGAAATAAAAAGTACTACAAGGAAGCATTCTAGCTTACAAATACTTGGAATAGCAGAGAGATGGAGACAGAAAAAAATATTTGGAGAAATAACAGATGAGAATTTCACTAACTTGTTGTGAGCATACACTTACAGTTACCAGTAGCTTGGCAAAGTTGAAGCAATATAAACACGAAGCAAACTAGACCTAAGCACATCACAGTTAAACTGCTGAAAACCAAAAATTAAAGGAAAAACTTGACAGTAGCCAGAGGAAAAAAAAAGTTACATCAAAATCAATAGAAGTCCAAAGACAACCAAACAATATCTTTAAAGTGTTAAGTTCTCTCCTGCCTTCTTCCTTGTTGGAAATTCTATTTATTATATTTTGTTCTATTTTGCATATAATTTTCTCCTTTTTAGTCCATGTGAACTCATTCTTCATACCTTGGCTTAAGCATTTCTTTTCATAAATCCTTCCTGACTTTATAGTTTTTAAAATTACTTTATTCTCTGCTAATTTAACATATATTCAAGTCTCAATTATAACCCTAAACTCAATCTAGTGTTGTTGGGTTTTTAAAATACTTTTCTTGGGCGCCTGGGTGGCTCAGTCGTTAAGCGTCTGCCTCCAGCTCAGGTCATGATCCCAGGGTCCTGGGATTGAGCCCCACATCAGGCTCCCTGCTCAGTGAGGAGTCTGCTTCTCCCTCTCCCACTCCCCCTGCTTGTGTTCCCTCTCTCACGGTGTCTCTCTCTGTCAAATAAATAAATAAATCTTTAAAAAATAAAATAAAATAAAACACTTTTCTTCCCACTAATTTGTGAGTTCCTTGATGACAGGTATTACCACATTTATTTTTTATGCTCTCCTAGTACCTTACCTGCCAGTACTATCTGGTTAACAAACTGATTCAGACTTTCAACTTTAGTGCAAGATGCTACAAATTAATAGGTGACCAAAATCTGTGCCCACTCTATCCACTTAGAATCTACTGGGGAAAAATATTAAAGAAGTTAAACAAAATTAAGGAAGATACCACAGTTGTGACAAGTGATAAAAATAAACTGTGACAAAAAGAAAAGAACAAGGAAAGGAAGAAAAGAAAATAACTTAGTAAACCAATTTAGAGTTGGAGTCAAGGAGAATTTCACAGAGACATACCTGATCTGTTTTAAGTTTTGCTTTCAATGAGTTCTTTTTGCTCCATTTGTATGTACTTTCTATATTTTTATGGATTTTTTTCAGTCATGGATGTGAAACTTTTCTGAGTTCCCAGGCCAGTCTAACATGAATTAAAGAACATTAAGAAAGTAAATATTCACCTCACAGATGACCCATAAAAGCTCAAAGAGAGCCTAGGGTCACTACTTTGGGTAAACAAAACTATTATTTGGGGGCAGAAACAGGAAAAGAAACAGCTCCTTTTTGAATACTGTAGTAATCATACAGTAAGGGACTGAAAACTACCTGCTTCTTCCCCTTTCTTCTTCTTTGACTCATTTATTCCCTGGATAGGTAACCACTATTCACTAGATCTTAAAGACCCAATGCTTAATTATCTTTAGTCTTGATCATGAAGTGAGGCAAGAGGAAATACAGATATATTTAATCCCTAGACAAAAAATTAATCAAATTACCCTTCACAATATTTTCCTTCTACCAGCTTTTGATTAAAGCTGCTAATGGAAGCCAAATTGATGTTTGAGTATCAAATTTTATTTCTCATTCTTATTCTCCTTATGAGGATACAAAGGTACCAAAAGATACGCAGTCAGAATGATAGAGAAATAAAGGATCCTGGATAATCAGTAGACTGGTTCTGATTGAAAACCCATTATGTCTTATTTATTTTTCAGATTATTCATCATCTGGGATTAGTATTCTTCCAAGATAGATACATCAAGAGGCCATTAAAGTATAGGATCACAGCAGAGATTGCAGACTCCATATGAGAAGAAACCAATGTTATTCCCTTTGGTCCTTAGAATAGAAACACACTCAGTAGTGTTCATTAGAGATCATCATTCATTTATCCATCCAACAACAAAAAAAATATTGATTGCCTACTATGTGCTTGGAACTGTTGTATACTCTGGGGATACAGTGGTATCTGAGATTAAGTCTTATCCTCATGGATCTTCCATTGGGGGAGGTAGAGGAGGCAGATAGTAAACAAATAAGGATGTAAATAAGATAATTTCAGATTGTGATAAATTCTATAAGTGTAGAAAACAGGGTAATGTGTAGTGATTTGGAAGTGGGCAATGTCAGATGGGAAGACTCTTTGAAGAGATGATATTTGAATTGAGACTGAAAGCTGAGAAAAACTCTTTTGTACAGAAAGTCAGGGAAAGAAGCACCTGTGTGGCTCAGTTGGCTAAGTGTTGAACTCTTGATTTTGGCTCAGGTCCATCTCAGTGTTGTGAGATTAAGCCCCATGTCGAGCTCCACACTGAGCATAGAGTCTGCTTAAGATTCTCTCTCTCCTTCTCACTCTGCTCCTTTCCCTCCCTCTATAAAAAAAAAAAAAAAAAGTCGGAAAGAACTAAGCAGAAAGAGCAAGTACAAAATTCCTAAGGGAAAAACAGGCTTGATGTGTTCAAAGAAAGAAAATCAACATAGCAGGAATGTCAATGAAGTAGACAGATCATGCTGTGGTTTGTAGGATATTGTTAAGACATTTAGTTTTATTGTCAGCTCAGTGGAAATTCACAATGGAGGGCTTTCTTCACAGGAATGATCCTGAATGCTGTGCAGAGAATGGTTTGCAGGGTGCCACAACTGGAAAGAGAGAGAAAAGTTCAAAATCTGACAGAAGTCCAAGAGAAAGCTATTGATATCTTGAACTAGAAATTGACAGTGGAGAGAAAAAGAAGTAATCTATTTTAGAAGTGGAAGAAAGTTTACTGATAGATTGGACATGGGATATAAAGGAAAAAGAGAAACTAAGTGTGACCAAAGATTTTGGTTTAAGCAGCTGGATGAAAGGGGAACACTGGAGGAGGAGAGGGGTGTTTTGTGGGGGGAGTGATCAAATCGTTGTTTTTTTTTTAAGATTTTATTTATTTATTTGACACACAGAGAGAGACAGCTAAGAGGGAACACAAGCAGGGGGAGTGGGATAGGGAGAAGCAGGCTTCCCGCTGAGCAGGGAGCCCAGTGCAGGGCTCAATCCCAGGACCTTGGGATCATGACCTGAGCTGAAGGCAGACGCTTAATGACTGAGTCACCCAGGCACCTGCATATCATTGATTTTGACATGGTTAGCTGGGGACACCTACTAGACATCCAAGAGGAGGTCTTGAGTAGGCAGTTGGATATATAAATTTGGATCCCAGAAAACAAGTTTGAAATAGAAATAGAAATTTGATAGTCATCAGGATATGGGTGCTATTTACAGTCATGTTACTGGACTTATGGACCGATGGTAGATTAGAGAAAAAGAAAGGTTAGTAACAAGACCTCAGGTGTTCCAACATTTAGAGATCAGGTAACAAAGGAGAAGCTGGGCCAGCAAAAGGAACTGGGAAAGATCACATAAAGCAATAGGAGAAAAAGGAGAGTGTGGTGTCATGGGAGCAAAGAGAGAAAAGAAAGTATTTCAAGAATTAGGGAATAACCCACTATATTAAATGCTACTGAGAGAAAAGTCAGATGAAGAGAGAAATAACAGTGGATTTGGCAAAATGAGGTGGTTAATAGCCTTGACAGGAGCTGTTTTAGCTGAGTAGTGGGGATAGAAACAAGCCTGGCATGGATTGACAAGTAAAAGAGAGGTTAGGGAGTGGCTACAATAAGGTTGGACACCTTTTTTTTTTTTTTTTTTTTTGAAATATTTTATAGTGATAGGAAGCAGGAAAATAAGGCAGTAGCTGGGAGATAATGTGGAGTTAAGTTTTTTGTAATGAAAATCTATATGTTAATAGGAATGATCTAGTAGAGAAGGATAAAAGTTGTACTACAAGATAGAATGGGAATAATTACATATATAAAGTCCTTGAGAGGGCAATAAGAAGGATCCTGAGCACATTTGGAGGGGTTGGTCTTTGATACAACTATAGATACTTTATCCAAATAGAGTTTATGGATACAGAGGCAGGCAGGTTGGTAATTTGGTGGTGGGAAGATAAAAATAGTTCTTTTCTGATAATTCTATTTTTTTAGTGAAATAAGAAGTAAGATCATCAACTGAGAATAAAAAAGATGGAGAAGTTGGAGGTTTGTGGAGAGAGGGTGTGGTGAAAGAATTGTTTCCGAGAGTAGGAGTATTAATAAATTAAGGAATTGTAGTATGGCTAGGCAGTACTGTTAGGTCCTTTACAAAAGTTTTTATCACACATTTTCAAACCTGAATTTCATCTGAGAAAATCAGATCCAGCTCTCCGTGGTGCAGTCTACTCCTGGTTCCAGGTATTGCTGCCTTAGATAGAGACTTAATCTATAACAATTGGAAAAATTTTATTGACATTGGAGAGGAGAACTGCTTTGCCTGTGACTTTCAATATATGAGGCACCTAGTCAGGCAGTCCCAGCTAGATTAGATGGACCTTTTGTGTATATTCCTGCTCACAATTTTTTGCTCTTTGGAATGTCATCAGAGAGTTCCAGAAACTTCTCTTGATTTCTTTAATTTTCCCAATCCTCAGATGATGTTTTGTTCTTTTATCATGAATTCAAATGGGAATCTGCTCTTTTTCTTTATCATGTCCTAATGGACCCCTCCACATGGTTTTTCTTTGTCCTTTGAAATTGTCAAACTAGACCATACCTTAATGCTCTACTGAACACAACTGTCTCACACTCTCACATCAACAACCTTACTGTGGGTGCTGAACAATGGATTTAATGATTGTGACTATGTAATACTAAATAGGCTATTTCAAGTTTTTCTGAAATAAAATATGGAAAAGGAATTACTTTTGATGGAGAAAGTGAAAGCCACATTGTGTTTCTGAAAAACATGAAGAGGCTCAGTTTGGATCTAAAAACAGTGACTTCAAAGTAGGGTGATCAGGATAGTCCCACTTTCTGTTGGTTGTTCCAATGTAAACATTAACAGTTCCCCATTACTCCCCTCAGTGTTCTGATTTGAACAATACACTATATTATCACCCTGCCTCAAGGGTCTGATACAGTCACTGACTCTGGAGAAAATTGTCTTCCATAGCTAGCTTCTATTCTTTTTGGACTCCCATGTGCTCATAAGAGTAGAGTGCCACACTACTATCACCACTACCATCACCGCTACTTCTAGGGCCTGATCTCAAAAAATAATTTCACCATGTCAGTCTGGCCCTGCCTTCTACCCTTAGATTCGGCCTAAAACACTTTTCTACATTTACCTAGTTGAATCAAGGGCTGGCTCTGGATTAATGACTTTATTTTTTTTTTTTTAAAGATTTTATTTATTTATTTGAGAGAGAGAATGAGATACAGAGAGCATGAGAGGGGGGAGGGTCAGAGGGAGAAGCAGACTCCCTGCTGAACAGGGAGCCCGATGTGGGACTCGATCCCAGGACTCCAGGATCATGACCTGAGCCGAAGGCAGTCGCCCAACCAACTGAGCCACCCAGGCGCCCCTGGATTAATGACTTTAAATTAAGCCAAAACTGGACAAATGAGAGGTACATCCAGTCCCTCTACATGTTGAGACCCCTCCCACACTGTTTTCCTTTTTTTTTAAATTTTTTTATTGTTATGTTAATCCCCATACATTACATCATTAGTTTTAGGTATAGTGTTCCATGATTCATTGTTTGTGCATAACACCCAGTGCTCCATGCAGAACGTGCCCTCCTCAATACCCATCACCAGGCTAACCCATCCTCCCACCCCCCTCCCCTCTAGAACCCTCAGTTTGTTTTTCAGAGTCCATCGTCTCTCATGGTTCTTCTCCCCCTCCGATTTCCCCCCTTCGTTCTTCCCCTCCTGCTACATTCTTCTTCTTCTTTTTTTCTTTCTTAACATATATTGCATTATTTGTTTCAGAGGTACAGATCTGAGATTCAACAGTCTTGCACAATTCACAGCACTTACCAGAGCACATACCCTCCCCAGTGTCCATCACCCAGTCACCCCATCCCTCCCACCCCACCCCCCACTCCAACAACCCTCAGTTTGTTTCCTGAGATTAAGAATTCCTCATATCAGTGAGGTAATATGATACATGTCTTTCTCTGTTTGACTTATTTCGCTCAGCATAATACCCTCCAGTTCCATCCACGTCGTTGCAAATGGCAAGATCTCATTCCTTTTGATGGCTGCATAATATTCCATTGTATATATATACCACATCTTCTTTATCCATTCATCTGTTGATGGACATCTTGGCTCTTTCCACACTTTGGCTATTGTGGACATTGCTGCTATAAACATCGGGGTGCACGTACCCTTTCGGGTCCCTACTTTTGTATCTTTGGGGTAAATACCCAGTAGTGCAATTGCTGGATCATATGGTAGCTCTATTTTCAACTTTTTTTAAAAAAAAATTTTTTTATTGTTATGTTAATCCCCACACATTACATCATTAGTTTTAGATATAGTGTTCCATGATTCATTGTTTGTGCATAACACCCAGTGCTCCATGCAGAACGTGCCCTCCTCAATACCCATCACCAGGCTAACCCATCCTCCCACCCCCCTCCCCTCTAGAACCCTCAGTTTGTTTTTCAGAGTCCATCGTCTCTCATGGTTCTTCTCCCCCTCCGATTTCCACCCCTTCATTCTTCCCCTCCTGCTACATTCTTCTTCTTCTTTTTTTCTTTCTTAACATATATTGCATTATTTGTTTCAGAGGTACAGATCTGAGATTCAACAGTCTTGCACAATTCACAGCGCTTACCAGAACACATACCCTCCCCAGTGTCCATCACCCAGGCACCCCATCCCTCCCACCCCACCCCCCACTCCAGCAACCCTCAGTTTGTTTCCTGAGATTAAGAATTCCTCATATCAGTGAGGTCATATGATACATGTCTTTCCCTGTTTGACTAATTTCGCTCAGCATAATACCTTCCAGTTCCATCCACGTTGTTGCAAATGGCAAGATCTCATTCCTTTTGATGGCTGCATAATATTCCATTGTATATATATACCACATCTTCTTTATCCATTCATCTGTCGATGGACATCTTGGCTCTTTCCACAGTTTGGCTATTGTGGACATTGTTGCTATAAACATCGGGGTGCACGTACCCTTTCGGGTCCCTACTTTTGTATCTTTGGGGTAAATACCCAGGAGTGCAATTGCTGGATCATATGGTAGCTCTATTTTCAAATTTTTGAGGAACCTCCATACTGTTTTCCAGAGTGGCTGCACCAGCTTGCATTCCCACCAACAGTGTAGGAGGGTTCCCCTTTCTCCGCATCCCCGCCAACATCTGTCATTTCCTGACTTGTTAATTTTAGCCATTCTGACTGGTGTGAGGTGGTATCTCATTGAGGTTTTGATTTGGATTTCCCTGATGCCAAGCGATTTTGAACACTTTTTCATGTGTCTGTTCGCCATTTGGATGTCTTCTTTGGAAAAATGTCTGTTCATGTCTTCTGCCCATTTCTTGATTGGATTCTTTGTTCTTTTGGTGTTGAGTTTGATGAGTTCTTTATAGATTTTGGATACTAGCCCTTTATCTGTTATGTCATTTGCAAATATCTTCTCCCATTCTGTCAGTTGTCTTTTGGTTTTGTTGACTGTTTCCTTTGCTTTGCAAAAGCTTTTTATCTTGATGAAGTCCCAATAGTTCATTTTTGCCCTTGCTTCCCTTGCCTTTGGCGATGTTTCTAGGAAGAAGTTGCTGCGGCTGAGGTCGAAGAGGTTGCTGCCTGTGTTCTCCTTTAGGATTTTGATGGACTCCTGTCTCACATTGAGGTCTTTCAACCATTTGGAGTCTATTTTTGTGTGTGGTGTAAGGAAATGGTCCAGTTTCATTCTTCTGCATGTGGCTGTCCAATTTTCCCAACACCATTTGTTGAAGAGACTGTCTTTTTGCCATTGGACATTCTTTCCTGCTTTGTCAAAGATTAGTTGACCATAGAGTTGAGGGTCCATTTCTGGGCTCTCTATTCTGTTCCATTGATCTATGTGTCTGTTTTTGTGCCAGTACCATACTGTCTTGATGATGACAGCTTTGTAGTAGAGCTGGAAGTCCGGAATTGTGATGCCGCCAGCTTTGCTTTTCTTTTTCAACATTCCTCTGGCTATGCGGGGTCTTTTCTGGTTCCATACAAATTTTAGGATTATTTGTTCCATTTCTTTGAAAAAAGTGGATGGTATTTTGATGGGGATTGCATTGAATGTGTAGATTGCTCTAGGTAGGATTGACATCTTCACAATATTTGTTCTTCCAATGCATGAGCATGGAACGTTTTTCCATTTCTTTGTGTCTTCCTCAATTTATTTCATGAGTATTTTATAGTTTTTTGAGTACAGATCCTTTGCCTCTTTGGTTAGATTTATTCCTAGGTATCTTATGGTTTTGGGTGCAATTGTAAATGGGATCGACTCCTTAATTTTTCTTTCTTCTGACTTGTTGTTGGTGTATAGGAATGCCACTGACTTCTGTGCATTGATTTTATATCCTGCCACTTCACTGAATTCCTGTATGAGTTCTAGCAGTTTTGGGGTGGAGTCTTTGGGATTTTCCACATAAAGTATCATATCATTTGCAAAGAGTGAGAGTTTGACTTCTTCTTTGCCGATTTGGATGCCTTTGATTTCTTTTACTTGTCTGATTGCTGTGGCTAGGACATCCAATACTATGTTGAATAGCAGTGGTGATAGTGGACATCCCGGCCGCGTTCCTGACCTTAGGGGGAAAGCTCTCAGTTTTTCCCCATTGAGAATGATATTCGCTGTAGGTTTTTCATAGATGGCTTTTATGATATTGAGGTATGTACCCTCTATCCCTATACTCTGAAGAGTTTTGATCAAGAAAGGATGCTGTACTTTGTCAAATGCTTTTTCTGCATCTATTTAGAGGATCATAGGATTCTTGTTCTTTCTTTTGTTAATGAATTGTATCACGTTGATTGATTTGCGGATGTTGAACCAACCTTGCAGCCCAGGGATAAATCCCACTTGGTCGTGGTGAATAATCCTTTTAATGTACTGTTGGATCCTATTGGCTAGTATTTTGGTGAGAATTTTTGCATCCATGTTCATCAAGGATATTGGTCTGTAATTCTCCTTTTTGATGGGGTCTTTGTCTGGTTTGGGGATCAAAGTAATGCTGGCCTCATAAAATGAGTTTGGAAGTTTTCCTTCCATTTCTATTTTTTGGAACAGTTTCAGAAGAATAGGTATTAATTCTTCTTTAAATGTTTGGTAGAATTCCCCTGGGAAGCCATCTGGCCCTGGGCTTTTGTGTTTTGGGAGATTTTTGATGACTGCTTCAATTTCCTTAGTGGTTATAGGTCTGTTCAGGTTTTCTATTTCTTCCTGGTTCAGTTTTGGTAGTTGATACATCTCTAGGAATGCATTCATTTCTTCCAGGTTATCTAATTTGCTGGCATAGAGTTGCTCATAATATGTTCTTATAATTGTTTGTATTTCTTTGGTGTTGGTTGTGATTTCTCCTCTTTCATTCATGATTTTGTTGATTTGGGTCATTTCTCTTTTCTTTTTGATAAGTCTGGCCAGGGGTTTATCAATCTTGTTAATTCTTTCAAAGAACCAGCTCCTAGTTTCGTTGATCTGTTCTACTGTTCTTTTGGTTTCTATTTCATTGATTTCTGCTCTGATCTTTATTATTTCTCTTCTCCTGCTGGGTTTAGGCTTTATTTGCTGTTCTTTCTCCAGCTCCTTTAGGTGTAGGGTTAGGTTGTGTACTTGAGACCTTTCTTGTTTCTTGAGAAAGGATTGTATTGCTAAATACTTTCCTCTTAGGACTGCCTTTGCTGTATCCCACAGATTTTGAATAGTTGTATTTTCATTTTCATTGGTTTCCATGAATTTTTTAAATTCTTCTTTAATTTCCTGGTTGACCCATTCTTTCTTTAGTAGGATGCTCTTTAGCCTCCATGTATTTGAGTTCATTCCGACTTTGCTCTTGTGATTGAGTTCTAGTTTCAAAGCATTGTGGTCTGAAAATAGGCAGGGAATGATCCCAATCTTTTGGTACCGTTTGAGACCTGATTTATGACCTAGGATGTGATCTATTCTGGAGAATGTTCCATGGGCACTAGAGAAGAATGTGTATTCCGTTGCTTTGGGATGGAAAGTTCTGAATATGTCTGTGAAGTCCATTTGGTCCAGTGTGTCATTTAAAGTCTTTATTTCCTTGTTGATCTTTTGCTTAGACGATCTGTCCATTTCAGTGAGGGGGGTGTTAAAGTCCCCCACTATTATTGTATTGTTGTCGATGTGTTTCTTTGCTTTTGTTATTAATTGCCTTATATAATTGGCTGCTCCCATGTTAGGGGCATAGATATTTACAATTGTTAGATCTTCTTGTTGGATAGACCCTTTAAGTAGAATATAGTGTCCTTCCTCATCTCTTATTACAGTCTTTGGTTTAAAATCTAATTTGTCTGATATAAGGATTGCCACCCCAGCTTTCTTTTGGTGTCCATTAGCATGGTAAATGGTTTTCCACCCCCTCACTTTCAATCTGGAGGTGTCTTTGGGTCTAAAATGAGTCTCTTGCAGACAGCATATCAATGGGTCTTGTTTTTTAATCCAATCTGATAGCCTGTGTCTTTTGATTGGGGCATTTAGCCCATTTACATTCAGGGTAACTATTGAAAGATATGAATTTAGTGCCATTGTATTGCCGTTAAGGTGACTGTTACTGTATATTGTCTGTGTTCCTTTTTGGTCTATGTTGCTTTAGGCTCTCTCTTTGCTTAGAGGACCCCTTTCAAGATTTCTTGTAGGGCTGGTTTCGTGTTTGCAAATTCCTTTAGTTTTTGTTTGTCCTGGAAGCTTTTTATCTCTCCTTCAGTTTTCAATGACAGCCTAGCTGGATATAGTACTCTTGGCTGCATATTTTTCTCATTTAGTGCTCTGAATATGTCCTGCCAGTCCTTTCTGGCCTGCCAGGTCTCTGTGGATAAGTCTGTTGCCAATCTAATGTTTCTACCATTGTAGGTTACATATCTCTTCTCCCGAGCTGCTTTCAGGATTTTCTCTTTGTCTCTGAGACTCGTAAGTTTTACTATTAGATGTCGGGGTGTTGACCTATTTTTATTGATTTTGAGAGGGGTTCTCTGTGCTTCCTGGATTTTGATGCCTGTTTCCTTCCCCAAATTAGGGAAGTTCTCCGCTATGATTTGCTCCATTATACCTTCTGCCCCTCTCTCTCTTTCTTCTTCTTCTGGGATCCCAATTATTCTAATGTTGTTTCGTCTTATGGTATCGTTTATCTCTCGAATTCTGCCCTCGTGATCCAGTAGTTGTTTATCTCTCTTTTTCTCAGCTTCTTTATTTTCCATCATTTGGTCTTCTATCTCACTGATTCTTTCTTCTGCCTCATTTATCCTAGCAGTTAGCGCCCCCATATTTGATTGCACCTCATTAGTAGCCTTTTTGATTTCTACTTGGTTAGATTTTAGTTCTTTTACTTCTCCAGAAAACGTTTCTCTAATAACTTCCATGCTTTTTTCAAGCCCAGCTAGTATCTTTAAAGTGATGATTCTGAACTCTAGATCTGACATTGTACTAATGTCGGTATTGAGTAGGTCCCTGGCAGTCGGTACTACCTCTTGTTCTTTTTGTTGAGGTGATTTTTTCCATCTTGTCATTTTGTGCAGAGGAGAATAGATTAATGAGAGAACAAAATGCTAGCAGGGTAACAACGTCCCCAGAAAATATACTCTAAACAAATCAGAAAAGACCTGAAGCAGTGGGAAAAGAAAGGGAAAGAGAGAAAAAAGAAAAAGAAAGAAAAAAAGAAAGAAGAAAAAGATAAAGATAAAGATAAAAACAAAAAAAAACAGAACAAAACAAAACAAAACAAAAACAGAATGTGATCAAATATGATCAGGCTGGTTTATAGATCAGTGCCACACACTAGATTTTGGGTGTATTTTGGTCTGTTAAAAGAAAGTCCCTCCCAAAATTTTAAAGAAAGAAAAACTTATATATGTACAAAAATAAGGGTTGATATGATGAAGGGATAGAATATGACTGTAAAGATGGAAATTATAAAAAATTTTATAAAAGGAATTGATAAGTTGTTTGAAAAAAGAAAGAAGAGGATTTAAAAAAAAAAAAGAAAAAAGGGAGAGAATGTGATCAGGCAGGGGAGTAGAAAAAAACCATACACTAGAGATTTAGAGTATATTTTGATCTGTTCGAAGAAACTATCTGAAAATTTTAAAGAGAGAACAACTTATATATATATGCCAAAAATACGGGTAACTACTATGAAGGTATAGAATATGACTCTAAAAATGAAAAATAAAAATGTTTTTTTAAAAAAGGGATTGATAAGATGTTGATTGATAAAGGGAAAAAGAAAAATTCCAAAAAAAAGAAAAAAAGACAGTTAAAAAAAATAATTTACTTTGAAAGACTAAAGAATCATGGTAAAAAAGGCCATGGATTCTATTTGCAGTATTCCCCTAACGCTGGAGTTCTGCCGTTCTCACTGATCGGTAAACCTGGTCTTGGCTGGCTGTTCTCGCTGATCTTCTGGGGGAGGGGCCTGTTACCGTGGTTCCCAAATGTCTTTGCTGGAGGCGGAATTGCCCCGCCCTTGCCCGGTCCGGGCTAAGTAATCTGCTCGGGTTTGCTCTCCAGAGCTTTTGTTACCTGCAAGCTTTCCGTACAGCTTTGGAGGCGGAGAGTGAAAATGGCGGCCTCCCAGTCTCTGTCCCGGAGGAGCCGAGAACTCGGGGTCCCACTCCTCAGTGAGCCCCCAGAGAAAAGCAGTCAGTCACTCCCGTCTCCCCGGTCTCCGGCCGCACTCAGTGCTCACCCAGCCTGTGGCCGCGCGTTTCTATCTCTGGCACCCGACCCCGGGTGTAGTCTCCAAACCCAGCAGATCCCCGCGGTGCGCTTCCGCACCTCTCCTCCCGGGGCGAAGAAGGTGAGTCTCCCCGGATCTGCCGCTTGTTGGGTCCCTGCTGGAGGAGCAGTGGCCCGACTGTGCCGCCGATCACGGTTTATGGCAACCCTGAGCTGAGAGCCCGCGCCTGGGCTCCGTCTCTGCAGCTGGCTTCCCCGCTCCGATACCTGGGAGCTCTGCCGCACTCAGGCACCCCAGGTCTTTCTGTGACCCCAAGGGTCCTGAGACCACACTGTCCCGCAAGGGTTCCACCCCCCACTTAGCCACCAGAGTGACGTCCCTCAGCGGAGCAGACTTCTAAATGTTCCAATTTTGTGCTCCGTGGCTCTATCACTTGCCAGAAGCGGCCGATGGAGGCCCCTCCCCCGCCGTCTATCCTCCCGAATATGGCCTCGGATTCACTTCTCCGCACGTCCTACCTTCCAGAAAGTGGTCGCTTTTCTGTTCAGAGAGTTGTTGCTATTCTTTTCTTCGATCTCCTGTTGAGTTTGTAGGTGTTCTGAATGGTTTGATCCCTATCCAGCTGAATTCCTGAGAGGAGACGAAATCCAGATCGCCTACTCCTCCGCCATCTTGCTCCGCCCCCCTCCCACACTGTTTTCTATGGTATTCTTCCCAGTATATCCATATTGCTGAAGCTAGAGAATCTGGTTTATGACCCCCAAGTCCAAATTTTAGGTAGGCTTTTCATCACATCAGAAATACTATTCTCTCTTGCTTGCTACAGAAAGAGACATGGACCAATGAAGTTAAGTCCACTATGAAAAGAAAGGTAGCCCCTTTAAGACCTGATGTATGGAATGGTCAGAAACCCTTGATTCTGACTACTATGACATCAGGGATCAAAGATCAGAGGGCCTGACTATAGACACAAGTGAAGCTTTCTTGTCAAGCTTCACAGAAATCACACTTTCAAGAGTCATGGTTTTCTTGTTTTGTTTTGTTGTGGCTTTTTATTTTATTTTAAAGAAGATTGCAAAAACAAAGCAGAAAAGGAAAGCCCAGAGACAAAAGAAAGACATTTAAACAACAGAGGAGAAATATTGGGTCTGTTTCATTCTTCTTGTTTGTATCATTTTGTCTTTCCAGATACCTAATCTTTATCTCATCTCTGACATTATTACCAATCCAAGATTTCCCACCCCCCAGAGGTAGTTGTGGACATGAGCTGAAACTTAAGAATGAATCATGGTGTATATTTCACATATTAACCATTTTTTTTAAATTAGAAAGTGTAATGTTTTATAGTCTGCATCAAATTTCCCCATGTCAAAATATCTCTATCAAAGTAACAATGTAAAAAGATCCTTGATTTCAATACAGCTCCATCAAAATGGCCATGTCACAATGTTATGTACTCACCCAAAACCAGTGTGGCTATAAGAATAAGCTCTATGTAGATCTGGTCTGAATCCACTGTTATATGCCTCATATCTGTGCTAAAATGCCAATATCTTGTTTCAATGCCCATAATTACTACAACTTACTCTTTGCTAATGCACTTACTCAAAGTATAGTCTTTAAACACCAAGTATTTATCAATTGATTTGTATGTATTAGCTTCCCCTCCAAAATTCTCTGCAACATGCTGTGACTATTTGATGCTGCAGCTCTCTATATTCAGTCTAAGTATTCTGTGTCTGAGTTACTTTTGTCAGCTGTGTTTTCTCTGGGTATGTTTTCCCCTCTATAACAATGGGAAGGGGGATTTATATTTAATCCTTTTGGCTAGAAAGGTCACTTAATGCTTAGAGTGGCAGCTGAAATGAATCTTCCATTTGTATTTCCCCTTCAGTAGCCATTCTCCATCATAGATAAATAGATGACAGATAGATGATAGATGATAGAAATGTGAGACAGACTTGCTAAGTTGTCACTATAAGCATTTGCCTTTTAGCAATACCTTTGTTTATTTGTCATTTTTAAGAATCAAGCCTGGAAATATTTTGACATTTAAATATTTAGCATGTAGAATCAATGTGGGCCAGGGTGTTTCAAACTTCCTTAAAATCATGGCTAAACCTTTCCTCACTCCCTTAAAAAACTGTCTATGTGCAGAACCCCTGGAGATCATCCCATCAGAGTATCCTTCCTAGAAGTCCTGGATCTCCACCACCAACGTTCTCCGGAAGAAATTACAAGTAAGCTCTCTTAAAAGGAGAGTTAAAGTTTGTAAATACTGAAAAAGAAAGAAAGCCCAATCTTATTTGGAAAGAATTAGTAGAGAGTATTATGCATTTATTTTTCAGTAGGAGGTTGGGTTGCAGATAGGAAGAGGCATAGTCAGAGATAACAATGTTTCTAACCATGAATATCTACAAAGCTATATTTATGCCAGATTAAAAGATAACTCTTTGACACATTTCCTGAGAAAAAGTCAGCACTGACCAAATTAATCTAAGATTTTTAAAACTGTATTTCCTTCATTTATCTAAATATCATAGTAATTTCTCAAACATTCTGAGAAAGAACAGGAAATATTCCTTAACAAAAACCATAGTTTTAGTGAGAAATTGAATAAAAGAAGAATGGCTTTCTTTGTTTTAAGAGGATGCCATTATTTTATTATATGTGTTATATCAGTCTAATACGACTTCTGGATGATTTCATTTATTTGCTTCTTGTAGAATATGGTAATAATCTATTTTACTGTAACACTTAAGACTATGTGTTTTATTTTTTAAAGTATCCTGAAATATTTCATATTTATTATTTTATTTAAAATAGCTTTATGATTCATGAACCCAAAGAGGACAATCCTTATATTTATCTATCTTATAACTGGGATGGCTCTCTGGGAACAGCTAAACTTGAAGCAAATTATGGGAACAAGTTTTCTTCAACCACACGCTTGAAGCCACTCTTCGTATGTATCATACATTTCAATTTCTATATGTGGTTATCATCACAGTAATTCAAGTAAAAGTAACACAATGAATGCTAAGACTTTGCTATAGCAAAATGATATGAAAGTATCAGTTGAGATGAAGACGTTATTATAATCATTAACTTGTCATAATTTAACAAGGCAACTGCTATTTCATGTTTTAGTGTACTTAAATAATACATTAAATAGTACATTGCTCAAGCTAATCTGAACGTTAGCTAATTGCTGATCTTTAGTTACAAGACATATTAATAATTGAAATTAAGGGCAAACTGTATTTCTCTGTAAAAGTAGAAACAACGATCAGAAAAAAATAATGAAATGGATTATCCCCTAAAAGTTATCTTTATAAATTTTCCTGAAATGCAATAAATTATAGAAAAATGGAACTAATTCACCAAAAAATAATAACTGGTGTTTGTTCACATATTGAAGTGTTTTTTTGAGGGGGCATTTTTAGTTAAGTTGACCACATGACAAAATAACCTTCCCCAAAAACCCACTGTGTGGAGTGACATCATCAAGAGAACAATATAGTTCTTTCCTGACTTCACTCCCCCTCAGAAGAACAACTAATGACTATTCATGAACAAGACACCATTGAGAAAATCCTGGAACACAGGAGTGAGGTTGAAGAACCCACCTGCACCACAGAGATTAAGACAGACTGCATTAGAAAGGTAAGAGAAGCAGCTACACGGTGACCACATTGCCCCTCCCCGAGGCCAGCACAGCACCACTTAGAGAGGTCTCCCCTGAGTCTCTGGTTCCTCCAGTGGGAAATAAGATCCCAAGGAGACAATTAGTACCCCCACCATTGTGGGGCTCCCTAACGTGGTCTCACCCCATGGAGCCTATAGTGGAATCTGCAAGTATCAACCACTGGCAATCTGTGACAGAGAAGGCAGGAAGCTTGCAACAACCAGCACACAAATCTTGGAAAATTGAGTTCATATCTGCAGTGCCCAAGTAGTAATCCCAATTAGCAGTTCTGCTCATCTGAAGAACGAAGTTGGTGTTATCTTTTAACCAGAGACCTTGTTAGAATGAAGATCTGCTTGATTTGGATTTTCAAGTGAGTTTTGCAGACCTTAGTGTCTGGTTTACCCATTCCCAGGCAAACCCACAAATATGGAGGAAGGTGGTCAAAAGGTACAAAATTCCAGTTATAAGATAAATAAGTACTAGGTGTGTAATGTACATGATTATTATAGTTAACATTTCTATGTGGTATATAGGAAAGTTGTTAAAAGAGTAGATCCTAAGAATTCTCATCACAAAGAGATTTCTTTTCCTTTTTATTGTATCTATATGAGATGATGGATGTTAACTAAACCTGTTGTGATAATCATTTCACAATATATGTGAATCAAACCATCATGATGTACACCTTAAATTTATAAAGTGATGTATGTCAATTATTTTTCAATAAAACTGGGAAAAATTTACTGTGAGTTGATGAGTGATATCAGAGAGGTAAATAAGGAAATGTAAATATGAGGTTTTAAAAATTTTTTTTTTTTTTTTTTTTTTAAGATTTTATTTATTTGCGAGAGAGAGAATGAGAGACAGAGAGCATGAGAGGGAGGAGGGTCAGAGGGAGAAGCAGACTCCCTGCCGAGCAGGGAACCCGATGCGGGACTCGATCCCGGGACTCCAGGATCATGACCTGAGCCGAAGGCAGTCGCCCAACCAACTGAGCCACCCAGGCGCCCAAATATGAGGTTTTAAAGATGTTAATTGTGCAAGAGGAACACAAAATACTGGATGTGTGAGAGAATAAAAACTGATTTTTGTAATTTGCTCAGCACACATTACATAGATGGTACCTTCTATGTGGACCAGTGATTCTGGAAGATAGAAATGGGAAGAAACTGGGGAATTTTAAGGGACATGTGAAATTAGAAAGAGAAAAAAATAAGAGAGTGGTACTGAACTCATTGTGGGTCAATATAAAATCTAAGTAATAAGGAATAAAGGCCAATATTGAGAGTATAGAGGGAAAACTGGGAGGATTTGAATGCAGGTAACTTCAGAATTAGTTTTGATCTGTGTATTATTTTTCTGTTGTTGCAAATTATTGCAACTTATTGTTGCAAATTATTGCAGACTTAGGACCTTAAAACAATATTTTTATTAAGCAATATTTATTATGTCACAGTTTATGTGGGCCAGGAGTCTGGATATGGTTTACCTGGGTGCTCTGCTCAGGGTCTTACACAAGGCTGCAATCAAGGCATCAGGTGGGCTTCAATCTCATTTGGAGGTTGAGTTCTCTTGCAAGTTCATGTGGTTGTTGGCAGAACCCAGGTTGTCACGTGGCCCTCTGAGAAACCCTCTCACAACATTGTGGTTTTCATCAAGGCTAGCAGAAGAATCTCTAGCTCCATTCTGCTAGGACAGATTCTCACACAACAAAACATATTCAAGGAAGTAACTATCTAATTAATACCCCCTATCATTTTCTCCATATTCTATTGGCCAGGAGCACGTCACAGGTTCTGCTTACACTAAGAATAGGGGGTTATGTAAGGTACATAACTTTGGGGAGGTGTGTGACCAGATAAATAACATGTTAGCCCTTAAAAGGGACTAAAATGGTACTAAATGAAATAACTCAGCTTTTTATTTTAAGGCAAGGTGAACAGGAAAAATATATATACATATATAATGACCCTTAAAGGTTATAGAATTATGGAAATCTTGGGACAGATAGATTAATCTTTTAAAACTTAGTGATGTTAACTGAGTAACATGACATTTTTCATTCATTCAACCAATTGGTTGCCCATATTATGCCAATTATTGTTGTGGTAGTTAAACTGTGATTAAAAAAAAGCTACTGTTCCTGCTGCATGGATTTATAATACAGTAGGGTAGACAGATATTAAGCAAGTAAACACATATAGGAATACAAATTGCAATAAGTGCTCTGAAGAAATAGCTCAGAGAATAGTGAGAGAAAATAAGGCTGGTGCAATCACCTCCAGTGCAGTTTGTATATCAGTATTACCTTTAATTATAGGTACTAAAAGAAAAGCAATAATATACAAGAGATGGACAGGAGACTTAAAAGGGGAAAAGTGGGCCAGAGCTCCCTTTTGCAGCTACCTCAGTAAAAAAATGGAAAACCGTATGGATGTTCCTCAGGACATTAAAAATAGAGCTACCCTACGATCCAGCAATTGCACTACTGGGTACTTACCCTAAAGACACAGATGTAGTGAAAAGAAGGCACATGCACCCCAATGTTCATAGCAACAATGTCCACAATAGCCAAACTGTGGAAGGAACCAAGATGTCCTTCAATGGATGAATGGATAAAGAAGATGTGGTTTATATATACAATGGAATATTATTCAGTCATCAGAAAGGATGAATACCCAACTTTGCATCAACATGGATGGAACTGGAGGGGATTGTGCTAAGTGAAATAAGTCAAGTAGAGAAAGACAATTATTATATGGTTTCACTTATATGTGCAACATAAGGAATAGAGCAGAGGACAATAAGGGTAGGGGGGGAACTGAATGGGAAGAAATCAGAGAGGGAGACAAACCATATGAGACTCTTGACTCTGGGAAACAAAATGAGGGTTGCAGAAAGGGAGGTGGGTGGGGGGATGGAGTAATGGGTGATGGGCATTAAGGAGGGTATATGACGTGATGAGCACTGGGTGTTGTACTGAACCGATGAATTATTGAACATTATATCAAAAACCAATGATGTACTATACCTTGGCTAATTGAATTTAAATAAATTAAAAAATGAAATAAATAAATAAATAAATAGTAAATAGTAAAATCTTTAAAAACAAACAAAGAAAATGATAGCAATACTTTCCAAGAAGTAGGGGCAGAATTAGATGTAGAGGAGGCAAGGTTGGAGAACAAGTTGAAGTGAAGTTGATACTGATAAGGTTAGAAGATAGTGCACGGGGCGGGGGGGGGGGGAGGAGCAGGATGGTGGAGGAGTAGGAGACCTGGATTTCATCTGGTCCCAGGAATTCAGCTGGATAGGGATCAAACCATTCTGAACACCTACGAACTCAACAGGAGATTGAAGAAAAGAATAGCAACAACTCTCTGAACAGAAAAGCGACCACTTTCTGGAAGGTAGGACGTGCGGAGAAGTGAATCTGAGGCGACATTCGGGAGGATAGACGGCGGGGGAGGGGGCCTCCGTCAGCCACTTCTGGCAAGTGATAGAGCCGCAGAGCACAAAATCGGAACTTTTAGAAGTCGGCTCTGCTGAGGGACATCGCTCCAGTGGCTAAGCGGGGGTGGAACCCTCGCGGGACAGTGTGGTCTCAGGACCCCTTGGGGTCACAGAAAGACCAGGGGTGCCTCAGTGTGGCAGAGCTCCCAGGAATTGGAGCAGGGAAGCCGACTGCAGAGACAGAGCCGAGGCGCGGGCTCTCAGCTCAGGGTTGCCATAAACCGTGATCCACGGCACAGTCGGGCCACTGCTCCTCCAGGAGGGACCCAACAAGCGGCAGATCCGGGAAGACTTACCTTCCTCCTCCAGGAGGACCAGCACGGGAGCGCACCGCAGGAATCTGCTGGGTTTAGAGACTCCACAAGGGGTCGGGTGCCAGAGATAGAAATGCTCGGTCACAGGCCAGGTGAGCACGAAGTGTGCCGGAGACCGGGGAGATGGGAGTAATTGACTGCTTTTCTCTGGGGGCGCACTGAGGAGCGGGGCCCTGAGTTCTCGACTCCTCTGGGGCAGAGATTGGGAGGCCGCCATTTTCACTCTCATCCTCCAAAGCTGTATGGAGAGCCTGCAGGGAACAAAAGCTCCCGAGAGCAAACCTGAGCAATTACTTAGCCCGGACTGGGCAAGGGCGGGCAATTCTGCCTCCCGCAAAGACATTTGGGAACCACTGCAACAGGCCCCTCCCCCAGAAGATGAGCAAGAACAGCCAGCCAAGACCAAGTTTACCGATCAATGAGAATGGTAGAACTCCAGCGCTAGGGGAATACTGCACATAGAATTCATGGCTTTTTTACCATGATTCTTTAGTCTTTCAAAGTTAATTTTTTTTTAACTGTCTTCTTTTTTTTTTTGAATTTTTCTCTTTCCATTTTTCAACCAACATCTTATCAATCCCTTTTTTATAAAAAATATTTTTTATTTTTCATTTTTAGAGTCATATTCTATCCCTTCATAGTTGTTACCCTTATTTTTGGTATATATATATATCTATATATATATCTATATATAAATTGTTCTCCCTTTAAAATTTTGAGATATAGTTTCTTCTAACAGATCAAAATATACCCTAAATATCTAGTGTATGGCTCTGTTCTAGTCTCCTGTCTGATCACATTCTCTCCCCACATTTTTTTTTAAATACTCTTCTTTCTTTTTTCAACCAACTTCTTATCTTATCAATTCCTTTTATAAAATCTATTATAATTTTCATCTTTACATTCATATTCCATCCCTTCATCATATTAAACCTTATTTTTGTACATATATAAGTTTCTTTCTTTAAAATTTTGGGAGGCACTTTCTTCTAACAGACCAAAATATGCCCCAAATCTAGTGTGGGGCATGGATCTATGCACCAGCCTCATCATATTTGATCTTATTCTGTTTTTTTGGTTTGTTTTGTTTTTGTTTGTTTTTATATTTTTCTTTTCTTTTTCTTTCTTTTTCTTTTTTCTTTCTCTCCCTTTCTTTTCCCCCAGTTTCAGGTCTTTTCTGATTTGTTTAGTGTATATTTTCTGGGGACGTTGTTACACTGTTAGCATTTTGTCCTCTCATTCATCTCTTCTCCTCTGGACAAAATGACAAGACGGAAAAAATCACCTCAACAAAAAGGAACAAGAGGCAGTACTGACTGCCAGGGACCTAATCACTACGGACATTAGTAAGATATCGGAATGAGAGCTCAGAATGATGATTTTAAAGATACTAACTGGGCTTGAAAAAAGCATGGAAGTTATTAGAGAAACCTTTCTGGGAAAATAAAAGAACTAAAATCTAACCAAGTTGAAATCAAAAAGGCTATTAATGAGGTGCAATCCAAAATGGAGCCTCTAACTGCTAGGATAAATAAGGCAGAAGACAGAATCAGTGATATAGAAGACCAAATGATGGAAAATAAAGAAGCTGAGAACAAGAGAGATAAACAACTACTGTATCACGGGGGCAGAATTCGAGAGACAAGTGATACCATTAGTTGAAACAATAATAGAATAATTGGGATCCCAGAAGAAGAAACAGAGAGAAGGGCAGAAGGTATATTGGAGCAAATTATAGCAGAGAACTTCCCTAATGTGGGGAAGGAAACAGGCATCAAAATCCAGGAGGCACAGAGAACCCCCCTCAAAATCAATAAAAATAGATGAACACCCGACATCTAATAGTAAAACTTACGAGTCTCAGAGACAAAGAGAAAATCCTGAAAGCAGCTCAGGAGAAGAGATCTGTAACCTATAATGGTAGAAACATTAGATTGGCAACAGACCTATCCATAGAGACCTGGCAGGCCAGAAAGGACTGGCATGATATCTTCAGAGCACTAAATGAGAAAAATATGCAACCAAGAGTACTATATCCAGCTAGGCTGTCATTGAAAATTGAAGGAGAGATAAAAAGCTTCCAGGACAAACAAAAACTAAAGGAATTTGCAAACACGAAACCAGCCCTACAAGAAATCTTGAAAGGGGTCCTCTAAGCAAAGAGAGAGCCTAAAGCAACATAGACCAAAAAGGAACACAGACAATATACAGTAACAGTCACCTTAACGGCAATACAATGGCACTAAATTCATACCTTTCAATAGTTACCCTGAATGTAAATGGGCTAAATGCCCCAATCAAAAGACACAGGCTATCAGATTGGATAAAAAAACAAGACCCATCGATATGCTGTCTGCAAGAGACACATTTTAGACCCAAAGACACCCCCAGATTGAAAGTGAAGGGGTGGAAAACCATTTACCATGCTAATGGACACCAAAGGAAAGCTGGGGTGGCAACCCTTATATCAGACAAATTAGATTTTAAACCAAAGAAGGTAATAAGAGATAAGAAAGGACACTATATCCTACTTAAAGGGTCTATCCAACAAAAAGATCTACTATTGTAAATATCTATGCCCCTAACATGGGAGCAGCCAAGTATAAAAGCCAATTAATAACAAAAGCAAAGAAACACATCAACAACAATACAATAATAGTGGGGGAATTTAACACCCCCCTCACTGAAATGGACAGATCATCTAAGCAAAAGATCAACAAGGAAGTAACGACTTTAAATAACACACTGGACCAAATGGACTTCACAGATATATTCAGAACATTCCATCCCAAAGCAACAGAATACACATTCTTCTCTAGTGCCCATGGAATATTCTCCAGAATAGATCACATCCTAGGTCACAAATCAGGTCTCAACCAGTACCAAAAGATTGGGATCATTCCCTGCATATTTTCAGACCACAATGCTTTGAAACTAGAACTCAATCACAAGAGGAAAATTGGAAAGAACTCAAATACATGGAGGCTAAAGAGCATCCTACTAAAGAACGAATGGGTCAACCAGGAAATTAGAGAAGAATTTAAAAAATTCATGGAAACCAATGAAAATGAAAACACAACTGTTCAAAATCTTTGGGATACAGCAAAGGCAGTCCTAAGAGGAAAGTATTTAGCAATACAAGCCTTTCTCAAGAAGCAAGAAAGGTGTCAAATACACAACCGAACCTTACACCTAAAGGAGCTAGAGAAAGAACAGCAAATAAAGCCTAAACCCAGCAGGAGAAGAGAAATAATAAAGATCAGAGCAGAAATCAATGAAATAGAAACCAAAAGAACAGTAGAACAGATCAACGAAGCTAGGAGTTGGTACTTTGAAAGAATTAACAAGATTAATAAGCCCCTGGCCAGACTTATCAAAAAGAAAAGAGATATGACCCAAATAAATAAAATCATGAATGAAAGAGGACAGATAACAAACAACACCAAGGAAATACAAACACTTATAAAAACATATTATGAGCAACCCTATGCCAGCAAATTAGATAATCTGGAAGAAATGGATGCATTCCTAGAGATGTATCAACTACCAAAACTGAACCAGGAAGAAATAGAAAACCTGAACAGACCTATAACCACTAAGGAAATTGAAGCAGTCATCAAAAATCTCCCAACAAACAAGAGCCCAGGACCAGATAGCTTCCCAGGGGAATTCTACCAAACATTTCAAGAAGAATTAATACCTATTCTTCTGAAACTGTTCCAAAAAATAGAAATGGAAGGAAAACTTCCAAACTCATTTTATGAGGCCAGCATTACCTTGATCCCCAAACCAGACAAAGACCCCATCAAAAAGGAGAATTACAGACCAATATCCTTGATGAACATGGATGCAAAAATTCTCACCAAAATACTAGCCAATAGGATCCAACAGTACATTAAAAGGATTATTCACCACGACCAAGTGGGATTTATCCCTGGGCTGCAAGGTTGGTTCAACATCCACAAATCAATCAACGTGATACAATACATGATAAAAGAAAGAACAAGAAACATATGATCCTCTCAATAGACGCAGAAAAAGCATTTGACAAAGTACAGCATCCTTTCTTGATCAAAACTCTTCAGAGTATACGGATAGAGGGTACATACCTCAATATCATAAAAGCCATCTATGAAAAACCTACAGCGAATATTATTCTCAATGGGGTAAAACTGTGAGCTTTCCCCCTAAGGTCAGGAGCACGGCAGGGATGTCCACTATCACCACTGCTATTCAACATAGTATTAGAAGTCCTAGCCACAGCTATCAGACAACAAAAAGAAATCAAAGGCATCCAAATCAGCAAAGAAGAAGTCAAACTCTCACTCTTTGCAGATGATATGATACTTTATGTGGAAAACCCAAAAGACTCCACTCCCAAACTGCTAGAACTCATACAGGAATTCAGTCAAGTGGCAGGATATAAAGTCAATGCACAGAAATCAGTGGCATTCCTATACACCAATAATAAGAGAGAAGAAAGAGAAATTAAGGAGTCCATCCCATTTACAATTGCACCCAATACCATAAGATACCTAGGAATAAATCTAACCAAAGAGGCAAAGAATGTGTACTCAGAAAACTATAAAATACTCATGAAAGAAATCGAAGAAGACACAAAGAAATGGAAAAATGTTCCATGCTCATGGATTGGAAGAACAAATACTGTGAAGATGTCAATGCTACCTAGAGCAATCTACACATTCAATGCAATCCCCATCAAAATACCATCCACTTTTTTCAAAGAAATGGAATAAATAATCCTAAAATTTGTATGGAACCAGAAAAGACCCCGCATAGCCAGGGGAATGTTGAAAAAGAAAAGCAAAGCTGGTGGCATCACAATTCCGGACTTCAAGCTCTATTACAAAGCTCTCATCATCAAGACAGTATGGTATTGGCACAAAAGCAGACACATAGATCAGTGGAACAGAAGAGAGAGCCCAGAAATGGACCCTCAACTCTATGGTCAACTAATCTTTGACAAAGCAGGTAAGAATGTCCAACGGCAAAAAGTCAGTCTCTTCAACAAATGGTGTTGGGGAAATTGGACAGCCACATGCAGAAGAATGAAACTGGACCATTTCCTTACACCACACACAGAAATAGACTCCAAATGGTTGAAAGACCTAAATGTGAGAGAGGAGTCCATCAAAATCCTAAAGGAGAACACAGGCAGCAACCTCTTCGACCTCAGCCGCAGCAACTTCTTCCTAGAAACATCGCCAAAGGCAAGGGAAGCGAGGGCAAAAATGTACTATTGGGACCTCATCAAGATAAAAAGCTTTTGCACAGCAAAAGAAACAGTCCACAAACCAAAAGACAACCCACAGAATGGGAGAAGATATTTGCAAATGACATATCAGATAAAGGACTAGTATCCAAAATCTATAAAGAACTTATGAAACTCAACACCAAAAGAACAAATGATCCAATCAAGAAATGGGCAGAAGATATGAACAGACATTTTTCCAAAGAAGACACCCAAATGGCCAACAGACACATGAAAAAATGGTCAACATCTCTTGACATCAGGGAAATCCAAATCACAACCTCAATGAGATATCACCTCACACCAGTCAGAATGGCTAAAATTAACAAGTCAGAAAATGACAGATGTTGGTTGGGATGCAGAAAAAAGGGAACCCTCCTACACTGTTGGTGGGAATGCAAGCTGGTGCAGCCACTCTGGAAAACAGTATGGAGGTTCCTCAAAAAGTTGAAAATAGAGCTACCATATGATCCAGCAATTGCACTACTGGGTATTTACCCCAAAGATACAAATGTAGGGATCTGAAGAGGTACGTGCACCCCAAAGTTTATAGCAGCAATGTCCACAATAGCCAAACTCTGGAAAGAGCCAAGATGTCCATGGACAGATGAATGGATAAAGAAGATGTGGCTTATATATATACAATGGAATATTATGCAGCTATTGAAAGGAATTAAATCTTGCCATTTGCAACCACGTGGATAGAACTGGAGAGTGTTATGCTGAGCGAAATAAGTCAATCAGAGAAAGACATGTATCATATGACCTCACTGTTATGAGGAATTCTTAATCTCAGGAAACAAAATGAAGGTTGCTGGAGTGGTGGGGGGTGGGAGGGATGGGGGGGCTCGGTGATAGACATTGGGGCGGGTATGTGCCATGGTGAGTGCTGTGAATTGTGCAAGACTGTTGAATCACAGATCTGTACCTCTGAAACATATAATACAATATGTTAAAGAAGAAGAAGAAGAAGGAGAAGGAGAAGGAGAAGGAGAAGAAGAAAGAAGAAGAAGAAGAAGAAGAAGAAGAAGAAGAAGAAGAAGAAGAAGAAGAAGAAGAAGAAGAGGAAGAAGAAGATAGCAGGAGGGGAAGAATGAAGGGGGAAATCGGAGGGGGAGATGAACCATGAGAGATGATGGACTCTGAGAAACAAATAGAGAGTTCTAGAGGGGAGGGGGGTGGGAGAATGGGTTAGCCTGGTGATGGGTATTAAAGAGTGCACGTTCTGCATGGAGCACTGGCTGTTATACGCAAATAATGAATCATGGAACACTACACCAAAAGCTAATGATGTAATGTATGGTGATTAACATAACATAAAAAAAAAAAAAAAGATAGTGCACGGGACAATAAAGAATATTCCCAGAGCTCCTTAGGAAATAGCTGAGGAAAAATTTCATCTGTGTTTATTCTGAAACTTAAACTTATTTTTTCTTCAAGAAATCTCTCATTGCAGATGTGGTATATATATTACTCAGCCATCAAAAAGAATGAAATCTTGCCATTTGCAACAATGTGGATGAAGCTAGAGATTATTATGCTAAGTGAATTTAGTCAGTCAGAGGAAGACAAATACCATATGATTTCACTCATATGTGGAATTTAAGAAACAAAATAAATGAGCATAGGGCAAAAAAGTGAGAGGCAAACCAAGAAACAGACTCAACTATAGAGAACAAACTGATGGTTACCAGAGGGGAGGTGGGTGGGGGGATAGATTAAATAGGTGATAAACATTAAGGAGTGCACATGATGTGATGAGCACCAGGTGATGTATGGAAATGTTGAATCACTATATTGTATACTTGAAACTAATATTACACTCAATGTCAACTAACTGGAATTTAAATAAAAACTTCAAAAAAAAAAAGAGAAATCTCTCATTGCATTATGATTTAAAGGACACTTGGAAACCAAGCTTAGCATTCTCTTAAACCATATTATTGAAAGTGCTCTCATTGAGTATATCTGTAATCCCCTAATTGTCCATCCTAAAGGTCTATGTTAAAACTTCTGACCTGATGTCTCTGTTGGCGTTTGACACTCACTGCTTCCTAAACTCTTCCTTTGACTGCCAAGATACCAGTGTCCTGGTTGTCCGCATACTTCTTTATTACTCCCCAAACTCATTCTTAAACACCTTTAACTCTGTCCACAACTTAAATGGTCTTATTTTCAGGATGCCATCTTACTGGTGAATTTCAAATCTAGTATCAACTCATAAAAGTCTCTCTAGTTCTAGACCAGTGATTTTTATTTTATTTATTTATTTTTTATTTTTTAAAGATTTTATTTATTTATTTGAGAGAGAGAGAGAGCACAAGAGGGGGGAGTGGGAGAGGGAGAAGCAGACTCCCTGCTGAGCAGGTAGCCCGATGCAGGACTCGATCCCGGGACTCCAGGATCATGACCTGAGCCGAAGGCAGTCGGTTAACCAACTGAGCCACCCAGGCGCCCTTAGACCAGTGATTTTTTTTTTAAAGATTTTATTTATTTGAAAGACAGAGAGTGAGAAAGAGAGCACGAGTTGGGTGGGGGAAGGGCAGAGGGGAAAAGGGAGAATCAGACTCCCTGCTGAGCAGGGACCCCAATGCATGACTCCATCCAGGAACCTGGGATCATGATCTGAGCTGAAGGCAGATGCTTAACCAACTGAGGAACTCAGGCTCACCTAGACCAGTCATTTTTAGTTTACAGGATATTTGTACATTTATATATCTAGCAGGCCTCTTAAAGACATAACTCATCTCTTCACCCTATCCTGCTCCTCTCCAGTATGTTGTATCTCAGTGAATATTGTCGTCTTTCCATTTATATATGCCTGAAAGTCTGTGAACACTAGGAGAATCTCTTCTCCCCCTTACTGCCCACCCTAAATATAATCATACCCAAAGTCATATGGATTATTTCATCATAAATCTGGGGTGACCAATCACCACAGTGTGCACAGAACAGTCTTGGTTTTATATTATTATTTTTTATTTAAATTTAATTTAGTTAACATATACTGTATTATTAGTTTCAGCACTAGATTTAGTGATTCATTAGTTGCATAGAACACCCAGTGCTCATTACATACAGTGCCCTCCTTAATACCTGTCACCCAGTTACCCAGTCCCCACACCAACCTCCCCTCCAGGAACCCTGTTTTTTTTTCTATAGTTAAGAGTCTCTTATGGTTGCCTTCATCTTGGTTTTCATCTTATTGTATTTCACTTCCCTTCCCCTATGTTCTTCTGCTTTGTTTCTTAAATTCCACATATGAATGAAATTATATGGTATTTGTCTTTCTCTGACTGACTAATTTCGCTTAACATAATACCCTCTAGTTCCATCCACATGGTTGTAAATAGCAATATTTCATTTTTTTGATGCCTGAACAATATTCTATTGTGTATATATATATATATATATATATACACACACATATATATATATTCCACCTGTTCTTTATCCATTCATCTGTAAATGGACATCTGGACTCATTCCACATTTTGGGTATTGTGGATATTGCTGCTATAAACATTGGGGTGCATGTGCCCCATTGAATCACTGTGTTTGTATCCTTTGGATAAATACCTAGTAGTGCAATTGCTGGATCGTAGGGTAGCTCTATTTAAATTTTTGAGGAATCTCCATATTATTTTCCAGAATGGCTGCACCACTTTGCATTCCTACCAACAGTGTAAGAGGGTTCCCCTTTCTCCACATCCTTGCCAACATCTATTCTTTCCTGATTTGGTAATTTTAGCCATTCTGACTGGTGTGAGGTGGTATTTTATTGTGGTTTTCTTTGTATATCCCTGATGTCAAGCGATGTTGAGTATTTTTTCATGTGTCTGCTAGCCATTTCTTTGTCTTCATTGGAAAAAATATCTGTTCATGTCTTCTGCCCATTTCTTGACTGGATTTTTTGTTTATTGGGTGTTGACTTTGTTTTTTTTTTAAGATTTTATTTATTTATTTGACAGAGAGAGATACAGCAAGAGAGGGAACACAAGCAGGGGGAGTGGGAGAGGGAGAAGCAGGCTTCACATGGAGCAGGGAGCCTGATATGGGGCTGGATCCCAGGACCCCAAGATCATGACCCGAGCCAAAGGCAGATGCTTAACCAAATGAGCCACCCAGGCGCCCATTGGGTGTTGACTTTGATAAGGTCTTTGTAGAGTTTGGATACTAGCTTTTTATCTGAAAAGTCATTTGTAAATATCTTCTCCCATTCCATAGGTTGCCTTTTTCTTGACTGTTTCCTTTGCTGTGCAAAAGCTTTTTATACTGATGAAGTCACAATAGCCCATTTTTGCCTTTGTTTCTCTTGCCTTTGGAGATGTGTCTACCCAGAAGCTGCTGTGGCTGAGGTCAAAGAGGTGCTGCCTGTGTTCACTTCTAGGATTTTGATAGATTTCTATCTCACATTTAGGTATTTCATCTATTCTGGGTTTATTTTTGTGTATGGTGTAAGAAAGTGGTCCAATTTTATTCTTCTGCAGTGGTTGTCCAATTTTTCCAACATCATTTGTTGAAGAGATGGTCTTTTCCATTGGATATTCGTTCCTGCTTTCTCAAAGATAAGTTGACCATAGAGTTGAGGGTCCATTTCTAGGTTTTCTATTTTGTTCCATTGATCTATGTATCTGTTTTTGTGCTAGGACCATACTGTCTTGATGACTACAGTTTGTAATACAGCTTGAAGTCCAGAATTTTGATGCCTCCAGCTTTGGTTTGCTTTTTCATCATTACTTTGGCTATTTGGGGTCTATTTTGGCTGCATACAAATTTTACAATTGTTAATTCCAGTTCTGTGAAAAATGCTGGTGGTATTTTGATAGGGATTGTATTGAATGTGTAGATTGCTTTGGGTAGCATACACATTTTAACAGTATTTGTTCTTCCAATCCATGAGCATGGAATGTTTTTCCACTTCTTTGTGTCTTCCTCAATTTCTTTCACAAGTGCTCTATAGTTTTCAGAGTAGAGATCTATTACCTCTTTGGTTAAGTTTATTACTAAGTATCTTATGGTTTTTGTTTCAATTGCAAATGGGATCAATTTCTTGATTTCTCATTCTTCTGTCTCATTGTTAGTGTATAGAAATGCAACTGGCTTCTGTGCATTGGTTTTATATCTCAAGACTTTGCTGATTTCCTGTATGAGTTCTAGCAATTTTTTGGTGGAGTCTCTTGGGTTTTCTACATAGAGTATCATATCATCTGCCAAGAGTGAAAGTTTGACTTCTTTGCCAATGTGGATGTCATTTATTTCTTTATGTTGTCTGATTGCTGAGGCTAGGATTTCCAGTACTATGTTGAACAACGGTGGTGCAAGGGGATATCCCTGTCCTGTTCCTGACCTTAGGGGGAAAGTTCTCAGTTTTTCCCTGTTGAGGATGATATTTGCTGTGAGTCTTTCATATATGGCTTTTATCATATTGAGGTATGTTCCCTCTATCCCTGCATGGCAGAGAGTTTTTATCAAGAAAGGATGAATTTTTTCAAATGTTTTTTCTCCACCTATTGAGAGGATCATATGTTTCTTGCCCCTTCCATTATTAATGTGGTATTACCATATTGATTGTTTCGTGAATGTCGAACCACATTTGCAGCCCAGGAATAAATCCCACTTAGTCATGGTGAATAATCCTTTTAATATAGTGTTGGGTCCTATTAGCTACTATCTTGGTGAGAATTTTTGCATCCATATTCATCAAGGATATTGGTCTGTAATTCTCCTTTTCAGTGGGGTCTTTGTCTGGTTTTGGGATCAAGGTAATGCTGGCATTATAAAATGAATTTGGAAGTTTTCCTTCCATTTCTATTTTTTGGAACAGTTTCAGAAGGATAGGTATTAATTTTTCTCTAAATGTTTAGTACAATTCCCCCTGGAAAGCCATCCAGCCCTAGGCTCGTGTTTGTTGGGAGATTTTTGATTCCAGTCAATTACTTTGCTGGTTGTGGGTCTGTTCAGGTTTTCTCTTTCTTCCTGTTTCTGTTTTGGTAGTCTATATGTTCCTAGGAATTTATCCATTTCTTCCAGATTGCCTAATTTGTTGGCATGTAATTGTTCATAATATTCTTATAATAGTATTTCTGTGATGTTGGTTTTTAATCTTCTTTCATGATGATTTTATTTATTTGGGTCCTTTCTCTTTTCTTTTTGAAAAGTCTGGCTAGGGGTTTATCAATGTTATTATTTCTTTCAAAAAACCAGCTCCTAGTTTCATTGATCTGTTCTACTGTTTGTTTTTTTTATTTCTGTATCATTGATTTCTGCTCTAATCTTTATTATTTCTCTTCTCCTGTTGGATTTAGTCTTTATTTGCTGTTCTTTCCCCAGCTCCTTTAGGTGTAAGGTTATGTTGTGTATTTGAGAATTTTCTTGCTTCTTGAGGAAGGCTTGTATTGCTATATACTTCCCTCTTAGGACCGCCTTTGCTACATCCCAAAGGTTTTGACCTGTCATGTTTTCATTTTCATTTGCTTCCATGTATTTTTTTAATTCTTCTTTAATTTCCTGGTTGACTCATTCATTCTTCAGTAGGATGCTCTTTAACCTCGATGTATTTGTGGTCCTTCCAAATTTTTTCTTGTGGTTAACTTCACGTTTTTTATGGCCTTGTGGTCTGAAAATATGCATGTTTTGATCTCAGTCTTTTTTTACTGGTTGAGCCCTGAAATGTGACCCAGTATGTGATCAATTCTGGAGAATGTTCCATGTGCACTCAAGAAGAAGAATGTATATTCTGGTGCTTTAGGATGAAATTCTCTGAATATATCTGTGAAGTCCATCTGGTCCACTGTGTCATTCAAAGCCCTTATTTCCTTTTAGATCTGCTTAAATAATCTGTCTATTGCTGTGAGTGGGGTGTTAAAATCCCCTTCTATTATTGTATTATTATCAGTGAGGTTCTTCAGTTTTGTTATTAATTGGTTTATTACTTGGCTGCTACCAAGTTAGGGGTATAAATATTTACAGTTGTTAGATCTTGTTGAATAGACCATTTTATTATGATATAGTGTCCTTCTTCATCTCTCATTACAGTCTTTGGTTTAAAATCTAGTTTGTCTGTTAAAAGGATGGCTACTCCAGCTTTCTTAACATGATAAATGGTTCTCCACTCCCTCACTTTCAATCTGGAGGTGTCTTTGGGTCTAAAATATATCTCTTGTAAGCAACATATTGATGGGTCTTTTTTTTTTTTTAATCCATTCTGATGCTCTATGTCTTTTATTGGAGCTTTTAATCCATTTACATTTAGAGTAATTATTGAAAGATATGAATTTTGTGACATTGTATTACCTGTAAAGTTGCTGTTCCTGTAGATTGTCTGTTTCTTTCTGGTCTTTGTTACTTTTGGGCTCTCTCTCTGCTCAAAGGATCCACTTTAATATTTCCTGGAGGGCTGGTTTAGTGACCACAAATTCCTTTAGTTTTTGTTTGTCCCTGTAACTCTATCTCTCCTTCTGTTCTGAATGAGAGCCTTGCCAGATAAAGTATTCTTGGCTGCATATTTTTTTCTCATTTAACATGTTGAATATATCAAGCCAGTCCTTTCTGGTCTGCCAGGTCTCTGTGGACAGGTCTGCTGCCAGACTTATGTGTCAACTTTGTAAGTTAAGAACCTCTTGTCCCAAACTGCTTTCAGGATTTTCTCTTTATCTTTGCAATTTGCAAGCTCAGTATTATATGTCACAGTATTGACCTATTTTTTTAAAGATTTTATTTATTTATTTGACAGAGAAATAAAGCAGAAGCAGGAGGAGCAGGCAGAGGGAGAGGGAGAAGCAGGCTCCCCACTGAGCAGGGCGCCTGATGTGGGACTCGATCCCAGGAACCTGGGATCATGACCTGAGCTGAAGGCAGACACTTAACCAACCGAGCCACCCAGGAGCCCTGTATTGACCTATTTTTATTGACTTTGAGGGGGGTTCTCTGTTAAATTCCTGTTTCCTTACCCAGATTAGGGACGTTCTTAGCTATAATTTGTTCAAAAAATCTGTCCATCTCTCCCATTCCTCATCTTCTGGCACCCTTATTATCCAGATATTATTTTGCTTTATGGAATTGCTGATTTCTCTAAGTCTCCCTTGTAATCTAATAGTTTCCTTTCTCTCTTCTTTTCAGCTTCCTTATTTTCCATCATTTTATCTTCTATATCACTGACTCACTCTTCTTCCTCATTCATCCTTGCTTTTAGAGCCTCCATTTGGGACTGCATATTGGTAATAGCATTTTTAATTTCAGCCTGACAAGATTTTAGTTCTTTTATTTCTAGAATCAGGGATTCTCTAGTGTCTTCTATGCTTTTTTTTCAAGCCCAGATAATATCTTTATAATCATTGTTTTAAATTCTAGTTCAGATATCTTACTTATATCAGTATTGATGAAATCCCTGGCACTGAATACTACCTTCTGTTCTTTCTTTTGGAGTGAATTTCTCCACTTGTCATTTTGTTCGGAAAAAAATAGAAGAAAGAAAGAGAAAAAAACAATAAAACAACAACAGCAACAGAGAAAAATAAGACAAACAAGAAAAAAACAAAACAAGAAAAAAACAAACAAAACAAAAGAAAACAAGTCAAAAAACTAGATCTTAGGTATGTTCTGGTCTGCTTGTTAATAGAAACTAGATCCCAAAATAAGTAAGAAAGAAAAACTAATGTACATACATAGGGAAAATAAAATTAAATACAATGAAAGGAAACAAAATTTAAATATATATATATGGCATATACGTTAAAGTAAAAATCTGAAATGAATAAAACAATAATTGCAAGAATAAGAAAATAACTGAAAAAATAATACTGAAAGACTAAAGAATTAAAAAAACAAAGAATTCTATATACTGTTTTCCCCAAGACCTGAAGTTTTGCAGCCATTTATGATCAGTAATCTTGGTAGAGTCAGTTCCTGCTGGTCTTCTAGGGGAGGGGTCTGTTGCACTGATTCTCTGGTATATTTGCCCTCTTGCAAATGCACCTCTCTTGGGCAGAGGCAGGGCTCAATGTAAGCGGCTCTAGATTCCACTATGTGGCACTGTTTTGCTCCTTGGAGCAAAACCTTTCAAGGCTTTCAGCACTGATGGGAGGGATGAATAGGTGGTGCCCTGCTCTCTAGCCCTGGACCTGAAAGTTTGCACCCCCCACTCTCAGAAGTGAGCCCTCACAGAAAAGCGGTCAATCACTTGTCTCCCCAGTTTCTGTCAGAACTCTGTGTTCACCCAGCCTGTGACAGTGTTTTTATCACAAACATACGACTGAGTTTCAAAACTCCAAATTTTATGGACTCCTGTGGTGTGGACTGTACTGTTCTTCCCAGTTGAGGGAGGGGGGTAACACCTCACTTCTACCTTTTGTTGAACCCCTCCCAGTAAAAGGGTTGCAGGACAGTGCAGCAGTTCATGGTTTATGGCAACATAGCAAAAAGCCAGCATCTAGACTCACTGTTTTCAGCTGGCTTCCATGCTCCAATGCCTGGGAACTCTGCCACACTCAGGCACTACCCATTTTTCTTGCTGGAACAGTCTTGGTTTTAAAACTGTAAGTCCCACATTCCAGGATCCACTCCCCCCCCCCCCAATCCTGGAAAAACTCATTCCCTCTGCCATTGACTTAGTTCAGGTCTTCATCACGTCCCTTCTAAATTACTGCTATTTTCTCTTCCACCTGGGTCTGTATTTCAGGCTTAATTGTCACACTGCTGCCAGTTATCATCCTAAAACCAAATATTATCTTATTGTGATACAGTTTAAAAGACCCTAAACAATTCTTATTGCCTATTGTTCCATGTCAAAACTCCTCAAGAAAGTAAAAGGCCCTTAATATTTTAACCTCCAGCTCTCCAGCTTCATCTCTTGCTGATCTTGGGTTTGCACCCTATGTATCATCCATATGAAATGTATGCTTTCCCAAGTATGTGGTTCCCAAGCATTTATGGCTCCATGCCTTGGACACTTCCAGTCATCCTAAACTACTTACTTTGAATATCACAGTCTTCATGAAGTCTTTCCCAGATCTCTAAGCAGTTGCAGTGCTCTGTCACCTGCCCTCCCAACAGCACTGTATTATTGCCTTCATTCTTGTACTAAGGTATAATGTTATAATTATTTGTTATAATTACTTAAATGTTTATATTTATTTACCTTTGGACCATTCTCTTAAAAATGGAGATGGTGATCAGTACAATGTTTTTCAATAAAAATAGAAAGCTGTTGAAATAAAGACCTACCATATTCATTCTTTCTCAAATCTGTTTTTTAAAAGTTTATTTCTTTACTTGAGAGAGGAAGAGCACGTGCATACATGTGGGTGGGGGGAGGGGCAGAGGGATAGACTTCCCAAGCAGATGCCCCGCTGAGTGAGGAGCCCAAAGTGGGTCTCTCTCTCACGACCCATGAGATCATGACCTGAGCCAAAATTAAGAGTGGGTCATTCAACTGACTAAGCCACCCAGGCACCCTACAAATCTATTTTTAAGTGATATTTTAAAATGCTCATGAACATGTTTTCTCTGGGTCTCTGCAATAGAAAAGTGCATCTGTGAGTGGAAAATTTTAATTGTCAAGAAGTAACATGTCAGTCACCATACAATACATCATTAGTTTTTGATTGTATGGTAACTAACATAACATAATAAAATAAAATTTAAAAAATAAAAAAGAAGTAACATGTCAAGAATACTCAAAAACTTTTTTAAAGTAACATGTTATGCTGAGAAAATGAAGTTTTACCATGAACTCCTATCATAAAACAATTCTATAGCAGTGACTAAAGTCTGGTTAGTATGACATAAATAATGTTCATATAATAACATATGATGTGAAAACACTAGTGTTGCAATTTAACATTTGTGCAATAATCATCCAATAAAAGAAAAGGGGAATACTTTGTAAAAGCAACAAATTTAATTTTTCAGTTATACATTACTAACATTCATCACTGTGCAAGACTGGAGTGTGAATGTTGGTACCATAAATTTTAAAAGGGGATATTTGTTTTTTTTATATAAATATTTGTTTCTTACTTTAGTACAGAGATTTTGGCTTGCACATTATTTAAGCTTATCTGGAGTAATTGTATTACAAGTACATTATTTAATTGTTATTTAAAAGCAGTCAACAATTCATTTGCTAAAAGAAAATATTTCTGTGTGTTGCTTTAAATCAGTAAAATTTATAATGGTGATTAAACAGGTTTTTTAAATGACTCAGATATTATACAACCAATTTTTCTAATACATAAGCATATCTAAACAATAATAGAAATTTTACTAAATGCCATTTAATTATGTTCGATATTTTTAAATTCCTTGCAGAGTTTTTCCACACCAGAAGTTCCAAAGTCAAACTACATTCAAAGAGAAACAACAAATTGGATACCCAAGTTCCAAAGAGCCAGAAATCCCTTGTAGGATAAGACATGTGCAGATAAACCAAACTATTAAAAGTTTCCTGCAGAAAAAAATTATTTGTATGTGTGTAGGTGTGTATAAATATAGGGAGGCAAACTATAAGTGACTCTTAACTATACAGAACAAACTGATAGTTGCTGGAGGTCAGGTGGATGGGGGATGGGCTAAATGGGTCATGGGTATTAAGGAGGGCAATTGTGATGAGCACTGGGTGTTATATGTAAGTGTTAGGTTATATGTAAGTGACGAATCACTAACTTCTACTCCTGAAACCAATATTACACTATATGTTAACTAACTAGAATTTAAATAAAAACTTGGGAAAAAAAATCTTCCAGCCCTTACTTAATATTTTGTAAATAAATGAATGAATGAATAAAATCTATACATAAAACCTAAAAGTTTAAAATAAAAGAATCACTTATTATTCAATGTGATCAAGACAATAATAAAAATGTATACAAGAAAGTAGGAAATCAAAGAACAATTAACCAAACCTAGGGACTAATTGTGCTAATAATGTTGGAGGAAGAAGGCCATAAAATAAGAAGATGCCTGGGGTGGCTGGGTGGCTCAATTGGTTAAGCATCTGACTTCAGCTCAGGTCTTGATCTCAGGGTCCTGGGATCCAGCCCTGCGTCCAGCCCTGACTTGAGTCCTGCTTTGGGCTCCATGCTCAATGGTGAGTCTCCCTCTCCCTCTGCCCGTCCCCCCACTCATTCTCTCTCTCTCTTAAATAAATAAATAAATCTTTAAAAAAAGATGATACCTAAGCTGTCATAAAAGTTAAATGGGAATCAGTTTTGTGAGATGCGGGAAAGCAAAAAACAAGGAACGTGCAGGAAAAACAACATGGAATATGCAGGGAACTTCAAGTACTGCTGAAGTGTAAAAGTGAGGAAGAGAATAGGATAAGAGGTGAGACTGAGGAGGTAGCTAAAGACTAGGTCATGGAGGCTTTCATATTCCTTGTTAAGGAGTTTAGACTAAATCTTATGGGGATCCATTGAAGGGTTTTAAATAATCATAATCAGATTTTATGTTTTAAACTGATCACTTTGATGTCTGTGTGAAGGATGGATTTGAAGGAGACAAAAATGAGAGACAGGGCAACTGGTTAGAAAGCAAAGATAATGAGTACTATAACTGGAACAATGAGAAAAAGGACTGAGAAGAAAGGAGATTGAAACAACTTCCAGGAAGTAAATTTATAGGACCTGGAGCCTCATGAGATGTCACAGATGAGAGGAAGACATTATTATGATTGAAAGGATGTTGGCAATATTCATGGAGGGAGGTCTCTAACAGGTCAACAGGTCAATGAGCAGCCAGGATGGGGGTAAGAGAAAGGAAGAACGGGAAGGATAGGGGGAAATTAATGCTACTGTAAACCCATGACCTCCATTAACCCATGACCCTGACCATTAACACTGCCCAGCATCTGACCATGAGATAGATCACTCTGCAACTCTCACAGTGATTATGGTACACCTTTCCTTGAGCTTTGACCAGTTCCCTACTCTTACACCCCCATTCTCAGGAAATGAACTCACTTTGTAATTTAAAGAGTAAATGGAAACCAGAGACAGGAACTCCCAGACCTACAAATGGTCCTGTATTCACCCTCTTATTTCAGCGTGTCTCACATCCCATCTAACGGCAACACTGTTACCTATTCTCTGAATCCCATCCTCCCTAGCCTTTACATGGACCTTGCAGCATCAGTGATCTTCCTTTTCTCCTGGGTATCCTCAACCTCTAACTCTCTACTGGTTCCATTGCATCAGCTGAATCATACACTAAACTGTAGAGAAAAGAAAAAAAATCCCTCCATGGAAACTGTGAGAATGTGCCTCACAGACCTCTAACCAAGGGCCCAAGTTGCTGTGCTCTGAAATCCATCCCTGCACTTGCCTGGGGGTTATGCTTCCCCTAGGCTGCTCCTAGCTTATGACAGAGAGAACGAGGGATACTAATATGAGCACATTTCTAAGAGTTATGGGACTCCTCTGATGGCTGACTTTGGTTTGAGGACTCCCTAATGGCTTACTGAACCTTCCTTAGACTGCACAGGAGTCTAGGACACTTCTTCCCAAATTTCCTTCCCTTTCTCCTTCACTCAGGGTAAGACTCTCAGTCTTTTCCAAATCCTTTCCCATTGTCTCTAAACAGGTGTTTACTCTAATAAAAAAAAATTATGCAGAGTCAATCCCATCCTGATGTTTGCTTTAGGAGGGCCTATTTACACATACTTCCTCAACATCATTTTCTCCAGCAACTGCTCTGTTCATCTTCACAGTCAAGCCTCTGGAATGAGTTTTTTTTTTTTTTTATCATATAATTGTACATATATTTTAATTAGTTCCATATATATGGTCATTTAGGTTATTTTCAATTATTTCATGTTACATATAACACCATTATGAACATCCTCAGGTATGTATACTTGCCCATTTGTGTAACTATACTCAGAGAAAGTCAATTATCCTATGGTTTCACTTATTTGTGGAACATAAGGACATTAGGAGAAGGAAGGGAAAAATGAAGTGGGGGAAATCGGAGGGAGAGATGAACCATGAGAGACTATGGACTCTGAGAAACAAACTGAGGGTTTTAGAGGGGAGGGGAGTGGCGGGATGGGTTAGCCTGGTGATGGGTATTAAGAAGGGCACATACTGCATGGAGCACTGGGTGTTATACGAAAACAATGAATCATGGATCACCACATCAAAACTAATGATGTATTGCATGGTGACTAACATAACATAATAAAATAAAATTTTAAAAAATGGAATGAGTTGCCTTTATTCCCTTCCTTCGTTTATCTGTCTCTGCCTCACCCCTCATTTCACATCAATTTAGCTTCAATACCTACTACACCTACTATCCCATCCAAACTGCTCTTATTAAGGTCACAAATTACCTCTGTGTCACAAAATCTATACATGATTTCTAATCTCTTATTTTACTGGTCATCAGCATTCATCACTAATGACCCTCCTTGAAACACTTTCTTTTGATTTTATAAGGCTATGTTCTCCTTCTCTGCGTCTTTTGCTGCCTTTTCCCCTTACTCAATTCACTATGAGAGTTAGTCCCTTTTTTCTTCTAACTTTATTCATTATCCATAAGCAATTTAATTTGACTCCATTGTTTTAATTATCTGCAATAACTCTCAATTCTATATCTGCAGTCTAGACATCTTCCTGACCTTCCCATGCAGCCATTTGCTTATTGGACATCCCCACTTGGATATCTCAAACGCATTGAAAATTGAATATTTCTAAAAGTGAGCTCATCTATAGAGTTGTTTGTATTAATTTCCAATGGCTACTGTAACAAATTACCAGGAACTTAGTTGGTTTATAACACATATTTATTATTTTGCAATTCTATGGGTCAGAAGTCTGACATGGGTCTCATTGGGTTAAAATAAAGGTATGATACGGTTTTATTCCTTCCTCTTTAGGGGAGAATCCATTTCTTTTTCTTTTCCAGCTTCTAGAGGCTGCCCACATCCTTCAGCTCATGGCCCCCTTCAAAGCCAGCAGTGGTGGGTTGAGTCTTCATATTGCATCTTTCCAAACTCCTCTTCTGCCTCCCTCTTCCACTTTTAAGAATTACATTGGGCCCTCCCAGATAAATCCAGGATAATATCCCTAACTTGAGGTCAGCTGATTAACAATCTTCATTCCATCTGCAACCTTAATTCTCCTTTACTATTTAAGGTAACATTCACAGGTTCCAGGGATTATGACAGGGATATCTTCAGGAAAAAGGCATTATTCTACTCTTGCATTGTTTAAGCCAGAAACTTAAGAGTCATAATTTACTCCTTAATCTCTTTAGTACCCTGTGTCTTTTAGGGTCCCATATGAGTGCAAGTAAGAGAAAACCTGATTCCAGTAGCTCATATAACATGAAGTCCTGAGCTCAGCAGCCTAGTGCTGGTGCAGAATATTTTAAGAATATCATCTTTCTAGTCCACACTTTTCAGCATGTAGCTTTCATCCTCAACATGTGACAATCATCCATGGTTACAGGATGGCTTCACCTATAGCTTTATATCAATGTTTAGGAGGGATCGGTAATGGCAAATGAATAAAGGGGTGAGAGACAAAATATTTGTCAGCTCTTTGTCACTTTTAGGAAACCTTCCTGGGTATCCTGCTCAGCAATTTCCTCTTACATCTCCTTGGTCAGAACTGGTGACACAGCCAGTACTAATTGTAAGGTATTCTAAATTTCTAAATGAATAAGTTGCTTTGATCACAGTGAGAGTTGTATTAGCAAGAGGGAAGGAGAGAATGGATATTGGAATGGTATCCAAAAGTGTCTGCCACATGCCCCAAACACAGTTCTGACCCATGAAGCACTTGTTTTTAGAGAAAGGCAGATGGGGATGGGTAGATGGGGGATTGACTTAACAGTTTCTCCATCTAGACTATTGTTTTAAGAAAATGTTCAATTGCCACTTAGTACTTCACGGGGAAGATGCTGTCAGTCTTGTCAACAACTGGAGAGAAGGGGTTCATATGATTGTTCCAATGTTGGGGGAGGAAAAATCCAGCATAGTACTTTTGGCATTTACTCCACTCCCTTGTACTGCATAAGGGGTAAGATCTGATTAGACCTCCTTTATAGAGGTGATGGGATCATGTAGCTACTCCTTAAGCCTTTGAAGAGTAAACCAAGTGGATCTCCCTCATTCTTTAATTACTCAATCTCTCTATCTCATTCTGTCTGTCTCCATTACTCTCTTACTCTACCTACTCTCCCAGCAACTCTTTTCCTTTTTGCCCCTTCCCTCCCCGGCCAACTTTATATGTCAGTCTCCCTTAGGGAAAGCCCTACAGAAATGATTAAGTCCTAAGACCCCTTTGGGTTTTGCAAATTCCATGGCCTCCAGTATGGAATGTAGCATCTGTTCAGATTTCATAGATGGAGTGGGATGAAGAAAATATAGAGGTCTTCCAGTGTAAGCTTCAGTAAGGCTAGTTGTCACATAGAGTATCTAAAATCAAACACATTTATCCACCCAAACTATTATACTAAGAGAACAATTGCCCCCTCCTAGATTTAAGATACATCACAAAATGTCCTACACTAACTTTTCAATTATTGTTCCTGTTCTTCAGCCATCTCTCCTTAATCCTCTGGGGAAAATGGGCGGGGGGAGAAGAAGTAGCTGGCAAGTCTCATTTCACTTGCTACCAAACCCTGTCCCTTCTACTTATATGTTCCTTTTTCTACCTTTATCCCTATGCACTCTGTCCTAGTCTAAGTTTCCCCAGAACTATCATAACACATTCCTAATTAGACTCTCTATATCTATACTTGCCTCCATCTAACCCTTTTGCCACAGTACAGTCACAGCAATATTTTTTAAATGCTAATCTTGTTACTTCTCTCTTAAAAACCCTTCAATATCTTCCAATTACCCTAAAATAAAGCTTCAAACCCTTACCATAATTTACAAGGCCCTCCAAAGCTACAAGACCTGGGGTCACCATTTCTCTATTATCTATCTATCTATCTATCTATCTATCTATCTATCTATCTATCATCTATCTATCATCTATCTATCTATATCTATCTTTACATCTGTATCTATCAAGTGTGTGTCAGTGTATAATATTTATAGAATACTTAATACAATATAAGTACTAAAATATTTTACATGCATTATCTTATAATTCCTCACAAAGTTTCTATGAGGTAGATAATATTATTTTTTCTGATTTACAACTAAGGAAATTGAGGCTTCAAGTAGTTTAGTAACTTGACCAAGTCCCCACAATTAGTATCAGAGCCAGGATTCAAACACAACTGGCTTGACTCCAAAGTCTGTAACTACTGCAATATATTCTTTTTAGCTTCCAGTTTCTCCACACATCACTCTCCGTCTTGCTCTCTGCCCTAATCATACCAGACTTTCAGTTTCTCTTTTAGGACCTTTATACATTTAGTTCCTTATACATGGATAACATAATCAGAAATAAGTCCCTGACATTCAGATGCTTTTGTGGAAAATGTGGTCATCCCAGAAAGAAGCCTTTAAGTTAGGCTGACCCTGAGAGAGTCCTGGATGGTTAAAAGTTTTATATGAAATGTCACATAGTCCTGAACAGAAGAGGCTTCAGGTTGTTGAAAGCTTCCTTTACTCATCCTGAGAGTTGCATAGGACCAAACCCTGGGTGGTAGAACTTCTGTAGGCATTTAATACAACATAAGAGCTGGCTCTATTTGGCTCTTAGATGTCCAAGCAGGAATGTACATTGGGTGTTCAGTATCAGTCTCTTCATGATGAGGCTGGCATAAGAACTATCTAGGTGGTTAAAGATTTTGTCTGTATGTATTGAGGAGTTCACAAATTGTTGGAAGCTTCTGCTGTAAGTGTTAAAGTTAGAGCAGGAAAGACCCAGGATGGTTAAAGGTATAGTCTATGCATAGGAGATAATATAGCATAGTGGCTAACAGCCTACACAGCTCTGCAGTCAGCCTGCTGCATTAAAATCTTAAATCATTAAAATCTTAACTTCTTCACTTACTAACTATGGGACATTGGGTGAGTGATTTATCCTTTGTGCCTTTGACCCTCCAAGGAACAAATATCACATTTGAACTATACTGTAAATATGCTTGATTATACCTTCCTTAGCTGGCTCTGTCCAATCCTGTCTATTCTTCTTGTGTATGCCACCTGGACTGCCTGACATAACTACCTAATTATGAAGTTACAATCAGGTCTGTTTTGTTGACTCCTATATCTCACAGTGATAAACACAATTTGTTTTTTAATTGTTTCCTGCTAGGCACAAGTATGATTTTGGTTTGCCTTCCTGACACAGTCAAGCAATACACGTAAGTCCTTATATTCTTTGCTCTTCATGACTAAAAGAGACAAAAAAATAACATAGATATCAGTTCAGGAGGGTAAGTACCTCCACAAATAGGTTCTCCTCAACCAGGGGAGAATTCTTTTACTAAACTCTTAAGGAATAAAATATTCCACTTTACATTACTTTTCTAACTAGAAATATCTAGCTAAGATTATTTTTAAGTTTATACACAATAGCTCTTGTTTTAGCTATCCTTGAAATGGCCACAACTTTATAGTCTTATATACAAAGTTTTTCATGGTGTTTTCTGAAGGAATATTCATCCTTTCTGGGATTTTTAACAGTTTTGGAAGAATTTTCTATTTTTCCCCTCCTATTAGGCTTTTATCTTAATAGATGTTTTGAACACATTGTATATTTAGTTTTGACTGGTCTAGGTAATACATGTTCAAGGTTTGTGCCTTCATAACATCTGGTGGAGATACTGTCACAGTAAAAATATTTTATCTTAGGAATTATCACATGTCCTTGCCCACAAAGCTTGTGTTATGACACTTGTAACTTAGAGACTTCATGGGATTAGGTGAGTTCTTGGCTGGGAGTTTTAATTAGACTGGAAAAGGGATATTTTGAGTAAGGCAGAAAAGCGAATTTCAGGGAAGCCAGCTAAGACCAAGAAAAGGCAGATGTGATGAGACCAGAGAGAAAAGAGAGGTCAATTTTTGGTTTCCTCCTCTGTTAAATGAAAAGGCTAGGCTAGAGGACTTTTCAGTTCCTTCTCAGCCATTATGTGGCATCATCCAAATCCTGGAGGATGAGCCAAGATAAGATCCTGGTTCAGAAAGTGGGTCAGATCTAGGACAATTAGCAGAGATCAGAAACCCAGGCTTGCTGCCTGAGAAATAAAAATCTTACACCAAAGAATCAGAGCCACAAAATGTTGCTATCTAATTATGGAATCTGTGAGATAAGCATAGGGTATCAGCAAGATATCAGCAGAGATGCTTGATGCTGAGCCAAACACCTTTTTAGAAAGGAACTTCTTATGCCCCCTTCCCAGGGTCACTCAGAATAGTTTTCAACATAGATGCAAGCTCAAATCTATAGACAAAAGTAGGAGTGATTGAAGTAATGGACTGAAGGAGCAGGGGAAAAGATAGTTCTACATAATGACCATCATAGTAATTATCTTTGTCAGGGATTGAGGATGAGTTCAAAAGGAAAGTTTCTACCTAAAAATTATGTTTTGAGTGAGTTATAAAAAGCCTGAAAAATACTAGATTTCATTTCTAGAAAGAAAGCAGTTTCCTTTCTTTTAGCAATAACTTTCTATTGAGATATATTACAAGATGTTTCACATTATCATGATCTTAAAACAAAACTGCATCCAATTTTGTAGTTGGCCATTATGAATGGATTTTAAAAGTTTGAATCTTTTAACATTTGTAAAGAAATCAGAATATACTTCATCTTTTCAAAAAGTTCTTAAAACTCTGAAGTCCTGGTAAACTTACCTCTCTTCTGTGTTAAACCAAAAGTCCAGTTATGGTCCCCAAATGAGAGACAAAATCTGTGTTAGAAGCCTGCAATTCACGAATTGTTTTTCTTTTAAGAAAGGTAACAGTAATAGCATGCTTACTTTCAAACACAAGACTGGTGAATATATTAAGATTTCTGATGGGAATCCCAAAATTTAACAGTTCAGTATCTGATTAGGTAGATCCATTTAATATCAGCTATAACACAAATATATTACCTGTTTTTAAATACCATAATTAAAATCAAGAATTATGTTTTATGTTAAATCTTCTTTCTTGTCCAAGGCTCCTTGAAGCAACACTACTTCTCTCTGGTGAACTCATTACTGATATTCTGGAACTCTTGTGATAGCTATAGTAGTCTAATATTTTAGTGCCCAGTGCCTTAGCTTAGTAGATACAATCAGATATATCACTATATTAACATGATATTTTCCCCTGTCAACATGGAAAAACCATGTATTCAGACCTAGAGGAAAAGAGTATATTCTTATGTATAGGGATGAAGAAGGCATTGTACACTTTTATGTTCCTAGAAGTAAAGGATAAATGGAGGCACAAATCATAGTTGAGAGTATACTGCTTACTGCTTTCAGATTACAAAATGATAACCAAGTATTCTTTATGGAAATGATAACACTGAGAGAGACAGAAACCAAGACATACAGACAGAGAGATTATTATGCTAATGTCAGTGCTTTTCTTGCCTTCCTTTGTAGCTTCACCTCTCAATAACACTACTGGCTAAAAGCTAGTAAGTGCTTGCTATGTGCCATGCACAGTGCTAAATGTTTTTATGTTGTGTTGCCATCTCACAGATGAGGAAACTTAAACATAGAAAAGTTAAGTTACTTCTCCAATGTCGTAATCCTAAATAGCTGAGCAAGACTTTGAATTCAGATCTGACTCTAAAGTTAATGCTCTTAACTACTGTGTTAATTTCCTGGCTGCCATAACAAATTACCACAAATTGGGTGACTTAAAACAATAGATATTTATTCTCTCACAGCTCTGGAATACAAAACCCTGAATTTAAAGTGTTGGCATGGTTTCTCTCCCTTCAGAGGTTCTAGAGGAGAATTCATTCCTTACCTCTTTCAGCTTCTGATGGCTTTGGTATTCCTTGGCTTGTAGCTATAGGACTCTAATCTTTGCCTCCATATTCACATCTCTTACTCTGTGTGTGTGTGTGTCTGTCTCCTCTTCTGTCTCTATCTTAACAGACAAGCAAGATCATTAACTTAATCACATCTTTTGTCATGCAAATAATGTTTGTAGATTCCAGGGATTAGGTTGTGAACGTATCTTTTGGGAGGTCACCATTCAGCCCACTACAACTACTATAATATACTTTCTCTTATTCAGTTTCTTTTGTTCTCAGACATTAACATTTTAGCAGACATTGTTAATTTCATAAGCAGTATTCTCTGCATCTTTGCTAAGAGAATCCCAATTTTGTTTGGGACATCTAAGTTGTCTCTGTTTTTTCCAGTCTGCCTTGCAGCCAGTTCTGGCCAATAAAATTAAAGGAGAGCTATGATGGGGATAGGATCCTGGGAAAGTTTTTGCATTCTTGATAAGAGATGGACTTCTCTGTTCCTTTTACTGTATCCAGCACTTCTATTTGTAAGTATTTATCCAAGAGAAAGGAAAACTTATGTTCACACAAAATCCTTTATTTGAGTAGAAACTTTATTTGTAGTAACCAAAAACGAGGGGAAAAAAGGCAAATGTCCTTCAACTGGTGAATGAATAAACTGTGATACATCTATAAGATGTAATACTGTTCAGCAGTAAAAAGGAATGAGCTACTGATACATTCAATAACCTGGATGGATCTCTGAAGGATTACACTGAGTGAAAAAAGCCAATCCCAAAAGGTTCCATACTGTATGATTCCATTTTTATAACATTTTTGAAATGCATACATTTTAAAAATAGAGGGAAGATTAGTGATTGTCAGGAATTGGGTTGCAGGAGGTGGGAGAGAGTTTACTGTGGTTATAAAAGAACAAAAGGAATCCTTGTGGTGATGTAATTGTTCTGTAACTTGACTGTAGTAGTGGGTTAAAGAACTTACACATATGATAATATTGCACAGAACTAAATTCACACACACATATACACACGAGTACAAATAAAACTGGGGAAATCTGAATAAGATCAGTGAATTGTATTAATGTCAATATCCTGGTTGCTATATTGTACTAGTTTTGTAAGATGTTACCGTTGGGGGAAACTGGGTAAAGGGTACATAGGATATTTCTGTATTATGTCTTATAACTGCATGCAAATCTACACTATCTGAATTAAATTTTCAATTAAAAATTCAGTATCATGATGGTGTATTTATAGAATGCTAAGGGATAAAATCGGAGGAACCACCTAAATCTGCCTTAGATGTAAGGAAGGGGGAAGATGTTGTATTGAAAAAGATACCTTGAAGAATGAGTAGGAGCATTCCAAGTGGATGGTAAGAGATATAAGGGATATTCCAGGACTAGTAAGCAAAGAAATCTGAGGGAGCATGCTGGATTGATGGAACTACAAGTAATTCAGGTATGGCTGAAACATAAAAAGCATATGTAGAAGATACCTCTTTTCCCAAAATGTTTACCTTTGATAGTAGTCAACAGGGATCTCTGGTATTCAATACTATAATAAGGAGAAACAAAAGGGAACTCCAGAATTCCTTGTTCTCTAGGGGTTAGGAGGGAGCCACCCCCTCTTCCCCTGGTCTCCACCTTTTCATTACATGAATGAAGAATTGACCTCATATTTCTCTGTGTTCCTTGCAGGATCCTTATCTCTCTCTCCCTCACCCATAACACTCACAGCCTCACAACTATTATCTGCTTTGAGATCATTAGGATAATACCGTTATTATCTCTGTTCACTTCAGTCACATAAATGGTCTAGAAATCCCAAATCCCTATACTCTAATCTGCTTACAACTACGCACATTCTCCTTTTTACCCTTTCCCCTACCCCTCCCAACCTCCTGGATTTCTTCTACAATGTTTAGTGGAACTTACAGTTCCTCACCAGAAAAACTCTATATCCTCAACTTCTTTTCTGAAAATTTCTTTCACTTTCTTTTTTTTTTTTAATTTTATTTATTTTGACAGAGAGAGACACAGTGAGAGAGGGAACACAAGCAGAGAGAATGGGAGAGGGAGAAGCAGGCTTCCCGCTGAGCAGGGAGCCTGATGCGGGGCTCGATCCCAGGACCCTGGGATCATGACCTGAGCCAAAGGCAGACGCTTAACGACTGAGCCACCCAGGCACCCCTCTTTCACTTTCTTTATCTAGGGACTCTAACTGCTTCACCTAAAGTCGTATCAAGTGGCAGCTGTTTTCTTTTCCATATTTGTCAAATCAATGGTCCTGGTGTGGGTTAAATGTCTTACTTACACCTCATTGCCACTTCCAGACCATTTACTCTATCTCTTCCCTAGAGACTCCATAGCTTTGAATTTCAAGTTACTTACTCACTCATTTATATAATCATATATTGAGCACCCTACTATATGTCGGGTATTATTCTAAGAGCTGGGGATACAGTGAAAAAAAATAGATAAAAATCTCTGCCCACATGGAGTTTATATTTTATTAACCATCCTTATTGAAATTATACCACTCATTCCTTGAGGAGCTTGGTTTCTGGTCATATAATTTTAATGATTTCAATATTTATATTAATGAATTTTCCAATTCCTTGGCCTCTCATTTCCTTGATCTCCTCTCTTCCAGGGATAGTGTCCCTCCCTCCCCTTCAGCCACTTATTCTCCTAATCTTTCTCTAGCCCTAGTCATTACCTTCTCCATAATCTCAATTTTTAAACTTTCCAGTATTTGATCAATGCCTCCTTTCTCTCCAGCACACTTCTTTTTAACACTTTGCAACCTCTACAGAATATACACTCCTTGACCCTATCAGATTTTCACTGTTCCTCATTATTCTTAGGCTCTAACTTCTTCCGTACCTAATTCAAATTCGATGTTTCATCTTTATAATCACTCCCTTGCATATACCCTTAATATTTTTGCTTTTGTGTTGCTTGCACTCATCTGTCAAAACCCAATCCTGGTTAAATTCAGTTCTTCATCTAGTCTTACCTGCATTCATGCAGCCAAAGATTGCTTGAAAAAAGCACACAAACACACCTACTGGTATTACTTCATATTCATGACCATGGAATTCATCTGTGCTCTTAATACTACCTGGCAGTCATACTAAATAAGTTTCCTCGGTCCAATAATTTTCCCACTCTCTTAGATGTCTATTTCATAATTTCTCTTCCTCAAATCTCCAATATCTTCTCTCCCTCCGCACTCTAGCTGATTACTTTCCTTATTTCACTGAGAAAATTGAAACAATCAAAATAAAACTTCCAACTGTACATGAGTGTGACCTTATCAGAAATGAGGGGAAGTTTCTCATTTTAGAAATATTCCAGCTAATTCCAACAACCCATAATAAATTAATTGATCTAAACAAAAACCATCAACGTTGCTAACATCTTTACAAGAGAGACAACTGGACATTATGTGCCTCCTAATAGAAGTATACAATCCCATCTATGAAGTATTCTTATAAAAAATTGAACCCAAATCTCATTAAGTGTCCAGAAGAGAAATTACAGAGAACAGAAGAATGTGTAAAAAGTCACCATGGGGATGCAAGCAGAAACATCTAGACTATAGGAGATTCTATCAGACAAATAATTCAGTTTTTTTCAACAAATAAAGTGGAGAAAATAGATGGAAAGAGAATCTATAAATTAAAAGTGACCTAAGACACATATTGATCAATTGCAATGCATGGACCTTATTTGGATATCTTATTTCAAAAAAAATTGCTAAAAAGCAATTGGGGAATTATGAATTAAGGATAAGGAATGATAATAAGGTGTTATTAAGGAATTACTAATCTCTTAAGTGTGGTAATGTGGTTATATTTTTTAAAGAGCCATCTTTTAGAGACATATAATGAAGTAAGTATTGTTGTAATATGTATGTGATAATGTGACATATGGGATTCCTCCAAAATAATCTGGGGAAAGAAGAAAGTGTAGGTGGGGCTATAAGAAAAATGTTAGGTCATGAACAGATAATTGTTAAAGCTCGGTGATGGCAACATGGAGGTTCATTATCTCGTTCTCTTGACTTTTGCATATGTTTGAACTTTCCCATTATAAAGCACATTTTAAAAGAGATTTTCCACAAGCAATTGGATGAGAGCTTCCTACTGACCGACCTGCAACAGTGACACATATTCTGTTTCTCTCTTGCCATTATCCATGCTCCATGGTAAGGGAGACTCTTTGTGCATTAGGACCCATCCACTCTCACTTATGAACTGGAGGGGATTATGCTAAGTGAAATAAGTCAAGCAGAGAAAGACAATTATTATATGGTTTCACTTATATGTAGAACATAAGGAATAGAACAGAGAATGATAGGGGAAGGAAGGGAAAACTGAAGGGGGAGAAATCAGAGAGGCAGACAAACCATGAGAGACTATGAACTCTGGGAAGCAAACTGAGGGTTTCAGAGGGGAGGGGGTGGGAGGATGGGGTAGCCGGGTTATGGGTATTAAGAAGGGTACGTGTTGTGATGAGCACTGGGTGTTATATGCAACTAATGAATCATTGAACACTACATCAAAAACTAATGATGTACTGTATGGTGGCTAACTTAACATAATAAAATTAGCCAAGTAGAGTGTGGATTTTAGAGGAAAAGTTCAGGATAGAAATATAAAATTTAGAGATGATCAAGAAAGGGTGGAAGATACAAAAGATAAGGACTAAACTCCAGCCAAGTGAATTGTTTAGAGGCCAGAAAAGTGAGAATAAACTAGCAAAGGAGACTGAGAAGGAGAGAACGGCAAGAAAGGAGGAAAATCAGCAGAGTATGTTATTTGGGAAGTCACTATGAACTTGACAGGTCTACAACTGAACTCACTAAAAACATGTTTCCTTTCTATAGATTTCCCCATTTCCGTTGATAGCAACTCCATCTTTCCAGTTGTTCAGGCTGAAAACTTTGGGGTCATCCTTTTTTGTTGCTGTTCATTCTTGACTTCTCTCTTTGTCTCTGCCCCACATCCAATCTATCAGTGAAATATATTAGGTCTACCTAAAAAAATTTATCTAGAATTTGACAATTTCTCACCACCCACTGTTCCCATCATGGTCAAAGCCATTATTTCTCATCTGAATTATTGATATTACTTCCTAAATGGTTTCCTTACTTCACCCTTTACACTGCTATAGTCTACTCTCAACACAGCAGACAGGATGATCCTTTAATAAAAATTATGTCAAATCATGTCACTTCCATAGTCAAAATCCTCCATTAAATTTCCATTTCCTTCAGACAAAATTAAAAAGTTATTATAATGATAAAAAAACCCATGATCTGAACAAATTTTGTCTCTCTGATTCCAACCACACTGGCTTCCTTGCTATTCAGAGATACACCAGCCAAATTCTTGTCTCAGGACCTTTATATTTGCTCTTGCCTTACTTGGAATGTCTTTCTCCCAGGTATCCGTCTAGCTCACTCTCTCATCTCTTTCAGGTGTTTGCTTAAATAATATATGCTCAGTAACGTTTTTCCTGAACACCATATTTCAAATTGCAAGCCATCCCACAAACCTTCATCCTTCTTCCCTACTACATCACTGTCTAGCATACTACTCATTTTACTTATTCATTTGTTTAACTTTTGTCCCCCTCTCTCCTCAATGAAAGTAATATGAAGTCATTTTTTTTTTCTTTTTTGTTCACTGATGTACTCTCAGTTCCTAGAACAGTGTCTGGCATTAGAAAGTACTCCATAGACATTTTCAAATTAATCAGAGAAAAAATCTAGAGAGTTAAGCTGGCATTAAATCACACTAGCAGGGTTGACATATTAAGCACAACAGTCACCATGCCTAGGACCCCATGATACCTTTAAAGATCATGAAAATGTTTTAACTTTATTCTAAAATCAGAAGAAAAAAGGAATATAATAATAATGGGGGCACCGGGGTGGCTCAGTTGGTTAAGTGTTCAACTCTTGATCTGAGCTCAGGTCATGATCTCAAGGTTATGGGATCAAGCCCCACATCCGGCTCCATGTTCTGCATGGAGTCTGCTTAAGATTCTCTCTCTCCCTCTGTCTTCCCTCTTGCTCGCACTCTCTCTAAATACTTACATAAATAAAAATCTTTTAAAAATTAATAATGAATATGTAATATTAGTCTGTATACTAATGCAGTCACAAAATGTAATTTTTCACATATTCTTATGAAAGAATGCAAAGATACCTAGGGCCCATGAAAGTTAGGATGTACTCTTACATACTAGGTTTGACAGGCCTAGTTAAGGAATTTAATTTTATCTTGTAGAATAAAGAGGAACTAGCAAAGGATATAAGAGAATAGCAAAAGGATTAGATTTTCATTTTTAAAAGATTTCTTTGTGGACATGAAAAGGATAGACTGAAGGAAGGGGCAGAACCAGTTAAGAGACCTGTTAGGAAACTATAACAGTGATCCAGGTAAGAGATGATAACCAACTGAAATACCGTACAGGCCCTGGGGATGAAGAATACAAAATATATTTAGAAAGTAGAATCAGTAGGATTTTCAATGACTTCTCATTGTAAATAAAATAAAACCCAAACTCATTACAAGACCCTGAATAATTGGGCTTTGCATGCCTTCAACTTCATCTTGCTCTACTCTCCCCCTCACCTATCATGGTCCAGCCACATTTAATTTCTTAAATGCATAAATATTTTTCTGGGTTCAGGACCTTTGCTTATGCTTGTTCTCTGTGTGCTGCTCTTTCCCTAACTCTTCTTCTGACTGAAATTTACTCAAACTTTAGGTCTCAGTTTATCATGTCCTCAGAGAGGCTTTACGTAAGCACTCACACCTTTTCCTTCATGGCACTTCCCACGGTTTGCTTATTTGTTTTATTTATTATCTATAGACCTTAACTAGAATGGAAGCTCCAAGAAATGGAGACACATTAGACAAATGTCTGGCACATGGTAGGCACTCAAAGAATTTGAATGAATGAATGACTTGATGACATTTGGTTTGTTTCCAGTTTTGGACTATTTCAAATAATGACTCTTTGAGTGAAAAGGAGAGACCAAAAGGGACAAAGACAAAAAAAGGAACAGGGAAAATCTCCAGAAACAATGATAAAACAAGTAATAAAATAGCATTAAACACATATCTATCAATAATTACTCTAATGTAAATGGACTAAATGCTCCAAACAAAAGATAGGGTTTCAGAATGGTTAAAATAAAAAAAAAAGGACCCATCTATATGCTACCTATCAGAGACTCATTTTAGACCTAAAGATACCTGCAGATTGAAAGTGAGGGGATGGAGAAACATTTCTCATGCAAATGAATGTCAAAAGAATGCCAGACTAACAGTACTTATATCAGACAATAGATTTTAAACCAAAGACTGTAACAAGAGATGAAGAAGGGCACTATATCATAATAAAGGGGACAATCCAACAAGAAGATCTAACAATTGTAAATATTTATGACCCCAACTTAGGAGCACCCAAATATATAAAACAATTAATAGCAAACATAAAGGAACTCATTGATAATAATACAATAGTAGAGGACTTTAACACCCCATTCACATCAATGGACAGATGATTAAAATAGAAAATCAACATGGAAACAATGGCTCTGAATGACCCTCTGTACCAGATGGATTTAACAGATACATTCAGAACATTTTATCCTAAAACAGCAGAACACACATTCTTTTCAAGTGCACATGGGACATTCTCCAGAAAAGATGACATGCTAGATCACAAATCAGGCTTAAACAAGTACAAAAAGGTTAAGATCATACCATGTATGTTTTCTGACCACAACGCTATGAAACTTGAAATCAACCACAAGAAAAAATTTGGAAAGACCACAAATACATGGAGGTTAAACAACATGCTATTAGACAATGAATGGGTTAACAAGCAAATGAAAAAGGAAATAAAAAAAAATACAAGGAAATAAATGAAAATTAAAACATGATGGTCCAAAACCCTTGGGATGCAGCAAAAGTGGTCCTAACAGGGAAGTATGTAGCAATACGGACCTACCTCAAGAAGCAAGAAAAATCTTAAATAAACCACTAAGCTTATACCTAATGAAGCCTACAGCCAGCAGAAGGAGGGAAATAATAAAGATTAGAGTAGAAATAAATGATATAGAAACTAAAATAAAACAACAACAACAACAGAACAGATCAATGAAACCAGAAGCTGGTTCTTTGGAAAAATTAACAAAATTGATAAAACTATGGCCAGATTTATTAAAAATAAATGAGAAAGACCCAAATAAATAAAATCACATGGGTGGCTCAATTTGTTGGGAGTCCAACTCTTGATTTCAGCTCAGGTCATAATCTCAGGGTCATGATGAGATCAAGCCCTGCATCAGGCTCCGTGCTCAGAGGGGAGTCTGCTTGAGAGTCTCTCTCTCTGCCCCTCTCTCCTTCTCATGTATGCTCTCTCTATCTCTCTAAAATAAGAAAAGTCACAAACAAGAGAGGAGAAATAACAACCAACACCACAGAAATACAAATAATTATAAGAGAATATTATGAAAAACTATGTGCCAACAAATTATACAACCTGGAATAAATGGATAAATTCCTAGAAACAAATAATGCTGCTACAAAAGTTCTTGGACATGTTTATTGTTGTTTTTGTGTTTATGTATGCATTTCTGATGGGGATATACCTAGGAGAGGAATTTCTAGGTATCACGTATGCATATGCTCAGCTTTAGTAGATGCTTCCAAAGTGTTTTCCAAAGTGGTTGTAACATTACAGAAAATAGTACTTCAATGCCACCAGTTGCCTAAATTTTACTTGGTTTGAAGTGAGATCGGTTCCTGTCATAGGAATTCAGGAAATAACAGGAGTATTTCAATGGTGTGCTTGACCCTTGAACAACATGGGGGTTAGGGGCACCAAGGCCCATGCAGTCAAAAATCCACATAACTTTGGACTCCCCAAAAACTTAATAGCCTTCTGTTGGCCAGAAGCCTTACCAATAACCCGTTGATTAATACATATTTTGTAAGTTATATGTTTTATATACTGTATTCTTGGTATAATATAAGCTAAAGAAAACAAAATGTAATTAAGAAAATCATAAGGAAGAGAAATACATTTATGGTACTGTACTGTAAAAAATCTGCACATAAGTGGACCTGAGAAGTTCAAACCCGTGTTGTTCAAGGGTCAAATGTACTGCCTCACTAAAGCCAATTGTATTAATTTCCTTCCAAAGCTGCATTCAATGATGTCACATTGGTAACTTAAAATTGCCCCTGGTGGAAATATTTACACCATGGAAATCAGGAAACAAAATAAATCGAGGTTCACATCTTCCCCCACATTGTTTATCAGCATACCACTGGACTATTATAAAACACAAAGAAAAAGTTTAAGCAAGTGGATAGCCATTCACAGATATTTAGCACTGAGTAAAGTATTTCAGATTCCCAGCAGAGAATGTAAGGAAGGGATATAATTAAATTGTTCTGTTAGTAAAGATGATAATAACATTAATAAAATAGCTGTGGCACCTGGTGACTCCATTGGTTAAGTGTCTGACTCTTGGTTTCGTTTCAGATCACGATTTCAGGGTTGTGAGATCAAGCCCCATGTCAGGATCTACAATGTCCGGGGAGCCTGATTAAGATTCTCTCTCCCTCTTGGGTGGAAAAACAACTTATCATGCTAATGGACATCAAAAGAAAGCTGGGGTGGCAATCCTTATATAAGATAAATTAGATTTTTAAACCAAAGACTGTAATAAGAGATGAGGAAGGACACTATATCATAATTAAAGGGTTTATCCAACAACAAGATCTAAAAATTGTAAATATTTATACCTCTAACATGGGAGCAGCCAATTATATAAGCCAATTAATAACAAAATTAAAGAAACACATTGATAATAATACAATAATAGTAGGGGACTTCAACACTCCAATCACAGCAATGGACAGATCATCTAAGCAGAAGATCAACAAGGAAATAAGGGCATTGAATGACACACTGGACCAGATGGTCTTCACAAATATATTCAGAACATTCCTTCCTAATGCAACAGAATACATATTCTTCTTGAGTACACATAAAATATTCTCCAGAATAGATCACATGCTGGGTCACAAATCAGGTCTCAACTGGTATCAAAAGACTGAGATCATTCCCTGCATATTTTCAGACCACAATGCTTTGAAACTAGAACTTAATCACAAGAGGAAAGTTGGAAAGAACTCAAATACATGGAAGCTAAAGAGCATTCTACTAAAAAATGAAGGGGTCAAACAGGAAATTAAAGAGGAATTTTAAAAATTCATGGAAACAAATGAATGAAAACATGACAGTTCAAAACTTTTGGGATGCAGCAAAGGCAGTCCTAAGAGGGAAATACATAGAAATACAAGCCTTTCTCAAGAAACAAGAAAGGTCTCAAATACACAACCTAACCCTACACCTAAAGGAGCTGGAGAGAGAACAGCAAATAAAGCCTAAACCCAGCAGAAGAGAATTACTAAAGATAGTAACAGAAATCAATGAAATAGAAGCCAAAAAACAGTAGAACAGATCAACGAAACTAGGAGCTGGTTCTTTGAAAGAATTAATAAAATTGATAAACCCCTGGACAGACTTACCAAAAAGAAAAGAGAAAGGACCCAAATAAATAAAATCATGGATGAAAGAAGAGAGATCACAACCAACACTGAAGAAATACAGACAATTATAAGAATATCATATGGACAACTATATGCCAACCAACTGGGTAATCTAGAAGAAATAGATGGATTCCTACAGATGTACAAACTACCAAAACAGAAACAGGAAGAAAGAGAAAACCTGATCAGACCCATAACCAGCAATCAAATTGAAGCAGGAATAAAAAATCTCTCAACAAACAAGAGTTCAGGGCTGGATGGCTTCCCAGGGGAATTCTACCAAACACTGAAAGAAGAATTAATACCTATCCTTCTGAAGCTGTTTCAAAAAATAGAAATGGAAGGAAAACTTCCAAACACTAAAAGGCCAGCATTACCTAGATCCTGAAACCAGAAAGACCCTTCCAAAAAGGGGAATTACAGACCAATATCCTTGATTAACATGGATTCCAAAATTCTCACCAAGATACTACCCAACAGGAACCAACTGTACATTAAAAGGATTATTCACCATGACCAAGTGGGATTTCTTCCTGGGCTGCAAGGGTGGTTCAACATATACATATCAATAATTGTGATGCACTACATTAATAAAAGAAAGGACAAGAACCATATGATCCTCTCAATAGATGCAGAAAAAGCATTTGACAAAGTACAGCATCCTTTCTTGATTAAAACTCTTCACAGTATAGAGATAGAGGGAACATGCCTCAATATCATAAAAGCCATATACTAAAAGCCCAAAGCGAATATCATTCTCAATGGGGAAAAACTGAGAGCTTTCCCCCCAAGGTCAGGAACAGGACAGGGATGTCCAGTCTTGCCACTGTGGTTCAACTTAGTACTAGAAGTCCTAGCCTTAGCAATCAGACAACAAAAAGAAATAAAATGCATCCAAGTCAGAAAAGCAGAAGTCAAACTCTCATTCTTTGCAGATGACAAGATACTTTATGTGGAAAACCCAAAAGACTCCACCCCAAAACTACTAGAATTCATACAGGATTTCAGCAATGTGTCAAGATACAAAATCAATGCACAGAAATCAGGTGCATTTCTATACACTAACAATGAGAGAGAAGAAAGAGAAATTAAGGAGTCAATCCCATTTGCAATTGTACCCCAAACCATAAGATATCTAGGAATAAACTTAACCAAAGAGGCAAAGGATCTGTACTCAGAAAACTATAGAACACTCATGAAAGAAATTGAAGAAAACAAACGAACAAAAAAACTGGAAAAAAATTCCATATTCATGAATTAGAAGAACAAATATTGTTAAAATGTCTATGCTACCTAGGGAAATCTATACATTTAATGCAATCCCTATCAAAATACCATCCACTTTTTTCAAAGAAATGGAACAAATAACCCTAAAATTTGTATGGAACCAGAAAAAATCCTGAATAGCCAGAGGAATATTGAAAAAGGAAAGCAAAGCTGGTCGCATTACAATTCCATACTTCAAGGTGTAGTACAAAGCTGTAATCATCAAGACAGTATGGTACTGGCACAAAAACAGACACATAGATCAATGGAACAGAATAGAGAACCCAGAAATGGACCCTCAAGTCTATGGTCAATTAATCTTCGACAAAGCAGGAAAGAATATCCAATGGAAAAAAGACAATCTCTTCAACAAATGGTTTTGGAAAATTGGACAGTCACATGCAGAAGAATGAACCTGGACCATTTTCTTATACCACACACAATAATAGACTCAAAATGGATGAACGACCTAAATGTGAGACAAGAATACATCAAAATCCTAGAGTAGAACAGAGGCAGCAACTTCTGTGCCCTCAGTCCCAGCAACTTCTGGCTAGACACATCTCCAAAGGCAAGGGAAACAAAGGCAAAAATGAGCTATTGGGACTTCATCAAGATAAAAAGCTTTCTTTTTATGTTATGTTAATCACCATTCATCACATTAGTTTTTGATGTAGTGTTCCATGATTCATTGTTTGCGTATAACACCCAATGCTCCATGCAGAATGTGCCCTCTTTAATACCCATCACCAGGCTAACCCATCTTCCCACCTCCGTCCCCTCTAGAACCCTCAGCTTGATTTTCAGAGTCCATAGTCTCTCATGGTTCATCTCTCCTCCAATTTCCCCCCCTTCATTCTTACCCTCCTGCTATCTTCTTTTTTTAAAAAACATATAATGTATTATTTGTTTCAGAGGTACAGATCTGTGATTCAACAGTCTTGAGCTCACAGCGCTCACGATAGCACATACCCTCCCCAATGTCTATGACCAGCCACCCCATCCCTCCCACCCCCCACCACTCCAGTAATCCTCAGTTTGTTTCCTGAGATAAAGAATTCCTCATATCAATGAGGTCATATGATACATGTCTTTCTCTGATTGACTTATTTAGCTCAGCATAACACCCTCCAGTTCCATCCACGTCATTGCAAATGGCAAGATTTCATTCCTTTTGAAAGCTGCATAATATTCCATTGTATATATATACACCACATCTTCTTTATCCATTCATCTGTCGATGGACATCTTGGCTCTTTCCACAGTTTGGTTATTGTAGACATTGCTGCTATAAACATCGGGGTGCACATACCCCTTCGGATCCCTACATTTGTATCTTTGGGGTAAATACCCAGTAGTGCAATTGCTGGATCATATGGTAGCTCTATTTTCAACTTTTTGAAGAACCTCCATACTGTTTTCTAGAGTGGCTGCACCAGCTTGCATTCCCACCAACAGTGTAGGACGGTTCCCCTTTTTCCACATCCCCGCCAACATCTGTCATTTCCTGACTTATTACTTTTAGCCATTCTGACTGGTGTGAGGTGGTATCTCATTGAGGTTTTGATTTGGATTTCCCTGATGCCGAGTGATGTTGAGCACTTTTTCATGTGTCTGTTGGCCATTTGGGTGTCTTCTTTGGAAAAATGTCTGTTCATATCTTCTGCCCATTTCTTGATTGGATCATTTGTTCTTTGGGTGTTGAGTTTGATAAGTTCTTTATAGATTTTGGATACTAGCCCTTTATCTGATATGTCATTTGCAAATATCTTCTCCCATTCTGTGGGTTGTCTTTTGGTTTGTGGACTGTTTCTTTTGCTGTGCAAAAGCTTTTTATCTTGATGAGGTCCCAATAGTACATTTTTGCCCTCGCTTCCCTTGCCTTTGGCGATGTTTCTAGGAAGAAGTTGCTGCAGCTGAGGTCGAAGAGGTTGCTGCCTGTGTTCTCCTTTAGGATTTTGATGGACTCCTGTCTCACATTGAGGTCTTTCAACCATTTGGAGTCCGTTTTTGTGTGTGGTGTAAGGAAATGGTCTAGTTTCATTCTTCTGCATGTGGCTGTCCAATTTTCCCAACACCATTTGTTGAAGTCACTGTCTTTTTTCCACTGGACATTCTTTCCTGCTTTGTCGAAGATTAGTTGACCATGGAGTTGAGGGTCCATTTCTGGGCTCTCTATTCTGTTCCATCGATCTATGTGTCTGTTTTTGTGCCAATACCATACTGTCTTGATGATGACAGCTTTGTACTAGAGCTTGAAGTCCGGAATTGTGATGCCACCAGCTTTGCTTTTCTTTTTCAACATTCCTCTGGCTATTCGGGGTCTTTTCTGGTTCCAAACAAATTTTAGGATTATTTGTTCGATTTCTTTGAAAAAAGTGGATAGTATTTTGATGGGGATTGCTTTGAATGTGTAGATTGCTCTAGGTAGCATTGACATCTTCATAATATTTGTTCTTCTAATCCATGAGCATGGAACATTTTTCCATTTCTTTGTGTCTTCCTCAATTTCTTTCATGACTATTTTATAGTTTTCTGAGTACAGATTCTTTGCTTATTTGGTTAGATTTATTCCTAGGTATCTTATGGTTTTGGGTGCAATTATAAATGGGATCAACCCCTTTATTCCTCTTTCTTCTGTCTTGTTGTTGGTGTATAAGAATGCCACTGATTTCTGTGCATTGATTTTCTATCTTGCCACTTTACTGAATTCCTGTATGAGTTCTAGCAGTTTGGGGGTGGAGTCTTTTGGGTTTTCCAAATAAAGTATCATATCATCTGCAAAGAGTGAGAATTTGACTTCTTCTTTGCCGATTTGGATGCCTTTTATTTCTTTTTGTTGGCTGATTGCTGTGGCTAGGACTTCTAATACTATGTTGAATAGCAGTGGTGATAGTGGACATCCCTGCCGTGTTCCTGAGCTTAGGGGGAAAGCTCGCAGTTTTTCCCAATTGAGAATGATATTCGCTGTGGGATTTCATAGATGGCTCTTATGATATTGAGGTATGTACCCTCTATCCCTATACTCTGAAGAGTTTTGATCAAGAAAGGATGCTGTACTTTGTCAAATGCTTTTTCTGCATCTATTGAGAGGATTATATGGTTCTTGTTCTTTCTTTTATCAATGTATTGTATCACATTGATTGATTTGCGGTTGTTGGACCAACCTTGCAGCCCAGGGATAAATACCACTTTGTCGTGGTGAATAATCCTTTTAATGTACTGTTGGGTACTATTGGCTAGTATTTTGGTGAGGATTTTTGCATCCATGTTCATCAAGGATATTGGTCTGTAATTCTCCTTTTTGATGGGGTCTTTGGTTTGGGGATCAAGGTAATGCTGGCCTCATAAAATGAGTTTGGAAGTTTTCCTTCCATTTCTATTTTTTGGAACAGTTTCAGAAGAATAGGTATTAATTCTTCTTTAAATGTTTCATAGAATTCCCCTGGGAAGCTATCTGGTCCTGGGCTTTGTTTGTTGGGAGATTTTTGATTCCTGCTTCAATTTCCTTAGTGGTTATAAGTCTCTTCAGGTTTTCTATTTCTTCCTGGTTCAGTTTTGGTAGTTGATCATCTCTGGGAATGCATCCATTTCTTCCAGATTATTTAATTTGCTGGCATATAGTTGCTCATAATATGTTCTTATAATTGTTTGTATTTCTTTGGTATTGGTTGTGATCTCTCCTCTTTCATTCATGATTTTATTTATTTGGATCATTTCTCCTTTCTTTTTGGTAAGTCTGGCCAGGGGTTTATCAATCTTGTTAATTCTTTCAAAGAACCAGCTTCTAGTTTCATTGATCTGTTCTACTGTTCTTTTGGTTTCTATTTCATTGTTTTCTGCTCTGATCTTTATTATTTCTCTTCTCCTGCTGGGTTTAGGCTTTATTTGTTGTTCTTTCTCCAGCTCCTTTAGATGTAGGGTTAGGTTGTGTATTTGAGACTTTCTTGTTTCTTGAGAAAGGCTTGTATTGCTATATACTTTCCTCTTAGGACTGCCTTTGCTGTATCCCAAAGATTTTGAACAGTTGTGTTTTCATTTTCATTGGTTTCCATGAATTTTTTTTAATTCTTCTTTAATTTCCTGGTTTACCCACTCATTCTTTAGTAGGAAGCTCTTTAGCCTCCATGTATTTGAGTTCTTTCCGATTTTCCTCTTGTGATTGAGTTCTAGTTTCAAAGCAGTGTGGTCTGAAAATATGCAGAGAATGACCCCATTCTTTTGGTACTGGTTGAGAACTGATTTGTGACCTAGGATGTGATCTATTCTGGAGAATGTTCCATGGGCACTAGAGAAGAATGTGTATTCTGTTGCTTTGGAATGGAATGTTCTGAATATATCTCTGAAGTCCATTTGGTCCAGTGTGTTATTTAAAATCTTTACTTCTTTGTTGATCTTCTGCTCAGAGGATCTGTCCATTTCAGTGAGGGGGTGTTAATGTCCCCCACTATTATTGTATTGTTGTCAATGTGTATCTTTGCTTTTGTTATTAATTGGTTTATATAAGTGGCTGCTCCCATGTTAGGGTCATAGATATTTACAATTGTTAGATCTTCTTGGTGGATAGACCCTTTAAATAAGATATAGTGTCCTTCCTCATCTCTTATTACCTTCTTTGGTTTAAAATCTAATTTGTCTGATATAAGGATTGCCATCCCAGCTTTCTTTTGGTGTCCATTAGCATGGTAAATGGTTTTCCACCCCTTCACTTTCAATCTGGGGGTGTCTTTGGGTCTAAAATGTGTCTCTTGCAGACAGCATATCAATGGGTCTTGTTTTTTTATCCAATCTGATAGCCTGTGTCTTTTGATTGGGGCATTTAGCCCATTTACATTCAGGGTAACTATTGAAAGATAGGAATTTAGTGCCATTGTACTGCCTGTAAGGTGACTGTTACTGTATATTGTCTGTGTTCCTTTCTGGTCTCTGTTACTTTTAGGCTCTCTCTTTGCTTAGAGGACCCCTTTCAAGATTTCTTGTAGGGCTGGTTTTGTGTTTGCAAATTCCTTTAGTTTTTGTTTGTCCTGGAAGCTTTTTATCTCTCCTTCTCTTTTCAATGACAGCCTAGCTGGATATAGTATTCTTGGCTGCATATTTTTCTCATTTAGTGCTCTGAAGATATCATGCCAGTCCTTTCTGGCCTGCCAGGTCTCTGTAGACAGGTCTGTTGCCAATCTAATGTTTCTTCTATTGTAGGTTACAGATCTCTTCTCCCGAGCTGCTTTCAGGATTTTCTCTTTGTCTCTGAGACTCGTAAGTTTTACTATTAGATGTCGGGGTGTTCATCTATTTTTATTGATTTTGAGGGGGGTTCTCTATGCCTCCTGGATTTTGATGCCTGTTTCCTTCCCCACATTAGGGAAGTTCTTTGCTATAATTTGCTCCAATATACCTTCTGCCCCTCTCTCTCTTTCTTCTTTTTCTGGGATCCCAATTATTCTAATGCTGTTTCATCTTATGGTATCACTTATCTCTCAAATTCTGCCCTCATGATCCAGTAGTTGTTTATCTCTCTTTTTTTCTCAGCTTCTTTATTTTCCATCATTTGGTCTTCTATATCACTGATTCTGTCTTCTGCCTCATTTATCCTAGCAGTTAGAGCCTCCATTTTGGATTGCACCTCATTAATAGCCTTTTGATTTCAACTTGGTTAGATTTTAGTTCTTTTATTTTCCCAGAAAGGGTTTCTCTAATAACTTCCATGCTTTTTTCAAGCCGAGCTAGTATCTTTAAAATCATCATTCTCAACTCTTGTTCCGATATCTTACTAATGTCCATAGTGATTAGGTCCCTGGCAGTCGGTACTTGCTCTTGTTCTTTTTGTTGAGGTGAATTTTTCCATAATGTCATTTTGTCCAGAGGAGAATAGATGAATGAGAGAACAAAATGCTAACAGGGTAACAACGTCCCCAGAAAATATACACTAAACAAATCAGAAAAGACCTGAAACTGGGAGAAAAGAAAAAGGAAAAAAAATGATAAAGATAAAAACAAAACAAAAAAAACAGAATATGATCAAATATGATGAGGCTGGTGCATAGATCAGTGCCCCACACTAGATTTTGGGCGTACTTTGGTCTGTTAGAAGAAAGTGCCTCCCAAAATTTTAAAGAATGAAAAACTTATATATGAACAAAAATAAGGGTTAATATGATGAAGGGGTGGAATATGAGTGTAAAGGTGAAAATTATAAAAGATTTTATAAAAGGAAGGAATAAGATAAGAAGTTGGTTGAAAAAAGAAAGAGGAGAATTAAAAAAAAAAAAGGGACAGAATGTGATCAGGCAGGAGACTAGAACAAAGCCATACACTACAGATTTAGGGTATATTTTGATCTGTTAGAAGAAACTGTATCTCAAAATTTTAAAGAGAGAACAACTTGTATATATTATACAAATTTAAGGGTAACTACTATGAAGGGATAGAATATGACTGTAAAAATGAAAAATAAAAAATATTTTTTTAAAAAAGGGATTGATAAGATGTTGGTTGAAAAAGGGAAAAAGAAAAAAAAAAAGACAGTTAAAAAAATTAACTTTGAAAGACTAAAGAATCATGGTAAAAAACCATGAATTCTATGTGCAGTATTCCCCTAGCTCTGGAGCTCTGCCATTCTCATTGATCATAAACTTGGTCTTGGCTGACTGTTCTTGCTGATCTTCTGGGGGAGGGGCCTGTTGCCGTGGTTCCCAAATGTCTTATCCGGAGGCAGAATTGCTCCGCCCTTGCTGGGTCTGGGCTAAGTAATCTGCTCAGGTTTGCTCTCAGGAGCTTTTGTTCCCTGAAAGCTTTCCATACAGCTTTGGAGGATGAGAGTGAAAATGGCGGCCCCCAATCTCCACCCCAGAGGAGCCAAGAACGCAGGGCCCCACTCCTCAGTGCACCCCCAGAGAAAAGCCATCAATCACTCCCGTCTCCCCGGTCTCCAGCCGCACTCCATGCTCACCAGGCCTGTGACCGAGCATTTCTATCTCACACATGACCCGGTGTGGTGTCTCCAAACCCAGCAGATCCCTGCGGTGTGCTCCCGCGCTGCTCCTCCCGGGGGGGGAATGTGAGTCTCCCTGGATCTGCCACGTGTTGGCTCCCTGCTGGAAGAGTAGTGGCCAGACTGTGCCACGGATCATGGTTTATGGCAACCCCGAGCTGAGAGCCCGTGCCTCGGCTCCGTCTCTGCAGCCAGCTTCCCTGCTCTGATACCTGGGAGTTCTGCCACACTCAGGCACCCCCAGTCTTTCTGTGACCCCGAGGGTCCTGAGACCACACTGTCCCAGAGAGGGTTCCACCCCCCGCTTAGCCACTGGAGTGACGTCCCTCAGCAGAACCGACTTCTAAAAGTTCCGATTTTGTGCTCTGCTGCTCCATCACTTGCCAGAAGTGGCCAACGGAGGCCCCCTCCCCCGCCATTTAACCTCCTGTATATCACCTCAGATTCACTTCTCCGCACGTCCTACCTTCCAGAAAATGGTCGCTTTTCTTTTCAGAGAGTTGTTGCTGTTCTTTTTTCGATCTCCTGCTGAGTTCATAGTTGTTCAGAATGGTTTGATCCCTATCTAGCTGAATTCCTGGGACAGATGAAATTTAGGTCTCCTACTCCTCTGCCATCTTGCTCCGCCCTACAGTCAAGATAAAAAGCTTTTGCATAGCAAAGTTAATAGTCAAGAAAACCAAAAGTCAAGAAAACCGACAGAATGGGAGAAGATATTTGCAAATGTCTCATCAGATAAAGGGCTAGTATCCAAAATGTATAAAGAACTTATTAAACTCAACACCCAAAGAACAAATAATCCAATCAAGAAATGGGCAGAAGACATGAACAGACGTTTCTTCAAAGAAGACGTACAAACGGCCAACAGACACATGAAAAAATGCTCAACATCCCTTGGCATCAGGGAAATACAAATCAAAACCACAATGAAATACCACCTCACACTGGTCAGAATGGCTAAGATTAACAAGTCAGGAAGCAAAAGATATTGGCTAGGATGTGGAGAAATGGGAACCCTCTTACACTGTTGGTGGGAATGCAAGGTGGTGTAGCCAGTCTGGAAAACAGTATGGAGGTTCCTCAAAAAGTTGAAAATAGATCTACCCTATGACCCAGCAATTGCACTACTGGGTATTTACCCAAAAATAAAAATGTAATGATCCAAAGGGGTACCGGCACCCCTATGTTTATAGCAGCAATGTCCACAAACTATGGAAGGAGCCCACATGTCGATCGACAGATGAATGGGTAAAGAAGATGTATATAGACTCAATGGAATACTACTAAATGATCAAAAAAATGAAATCTTGCCATTTGCAATGAAATGGTTGGAATTGGAAGGTATTATGCTAAGTGACATAAGTTAGTCAGAGAAAGACAACTATCATATGACCTCACTTATATGTGGAATTTAAGAAACAAAATAGAGGATGTTAGAGGAAGAGAGGAAAAAATAAATCAAGACAAAATCAGAGAGGGAGACAAACCATAACTGACTCTTAATCATAGGAAACAAACAGGTTGCTGGAGGCAAGTGGGGGAATGGGGCAACTGGGTGATAGACATTAAGGAGGGCATGTGATGTAATGAGCACTGTGTATTATATTAGACTGATGAATCACTGACCTCTACCTCAGAAACCAATAATACATTATATGCTAATTAATTGAATTTAAATTGAAAAAATGAAAAAAAAAATTCTCCCTCTCCCTCTGCCCCTACTCCACTCCCTCTCTTAAAAAAAGATTAATAAAATAGCTAATATTTATTGAATTTTTACTATGTGCCAAGCATTGGACTTTGTTTATAAGGAATCCTCTTTTAATTTTTACATCAATTCTCACAACCTTATGAGGTAAAATTCCCTTTAAATCCCTATTTTACAAATATAGAAACTGAGGCACAGAGTTTCTAAATCTTGCCTATAGTCCCTAAAGTGGCAAGTAGTCCACGTGTGTTCACTCCTTCTTTGGCTTAAATATTAGATCTTCGTAAGCATATCAGTTCTATGAGGATAGAGACTGTCTTGTTCACATCTCTAATGCCAGTGTCTAGAAGTGCCTGGTACTAAATCTTTATTGAATAAATAGGAGAATAAAAGAGTGAATGACTGCTTGACTGAATGAATGACTAATACAGGTCTCTAAAGCCTTAATTTATTAATTCAAGAGTTGTCTCTAGTCATTATATTTACTTTTTCTCATCCAATCTATCTTGAACTCAACCTATCCAGGCTTTTATCCCCACTATTTTCCAAAGAGATGTTGGTCAAGATCACAAATAATTTTCATATTACCAAATCCAATGATCAATTATTAGCTGTTATTACACTCAAACTGTCTGTGAAGAGCATTTTATACAATCGAGCATTCCTTGCATTTTTGGTAAAATGTTTTTTAAAAAATTATTTTTGAATAAATTTAAAACAGTTGAAAATGTTTACTTTGAACCTTCTAGGTAAGATGGAATAAACACATGCTTCATTCTATCTCCTACTGAACTCAAGTATAAAACCTGGATAAACTTCATGGAAAGTTGAGAACTGTGAAAAGTAAATGTCAGCAAGAGGGTCAGGGAAGAAAACCAAAATTCAATATACCACTAAACTAGTAGTTAACTTACCCCCCTTTCCCCCTCCATTATTCCCTGAACTGAATATAACTTGAAACCCAAAAGTGAGTAGTGGGATTGCAGGGATAGAGAGACATGATGTATCCACTAGTTCTGGCTAGAAGAGAGGAAAAGAGATTTTCTAGAGCTCAAGAGAGTAAGGGAAAACACCACTTGTTTGTTTTTTTTTTTTTCTCTCATTCTTCTCCATTCAATTGACCTAACCAAGTCAAGTGTCTATTAAAGCAAAAATATCAACATACTCCTTAGGATATAAACAAGATCCAGAGTATCAATGTATTACTCAAAATGTACAGGACACAAACCAAATTATTCAGCACATGAAGATCCATGAAAAATCTCAATTTACATGGGAAAAGATAATCAACAGATGCTAGTGATGAGATGAAAAAGATGTTGGAATTATCTAATAAGGAATTTAAAGTAGCTATGACAAAAAAATGCTCAAATAAGTAATCATGCTCATTTGTTTTGTTTCTTAACTTCCACATATGAATGAAATCATATGGTATTTGTCTCTGACTGGCTTATTTTGCTTAGCATTATGCTCTCTAGCTCCAACCATTTCATTTCAAATGGCAAGATTTCAGTCTTTTTTATGGCTGAATAATATTCTGTTGTATAGATATATATACACCTTCTTTACCCATTCATCTATTAATGGACACTTGGGCTGCTTCCATAATTTGGCTATTGTAAATGATGTTGCTATAAACATAGGGGTGTATGTATCCCTTTGAATTAGTGTTTTTGTAGTTTTGGGGTAAATACCCAGTAGTGTGATCACTGGATGGCAGGGTAGTTCTATTTTTAACTTTTGAGGAACTTCTGTACTGTTTTCTAGAGTGGCTACACCAGTTTCCATTCCCACCAACAGTGCAAAAGGGTTCCCTTTTCTCCACATCCTCATCAACATTTGTTTCTTATATTTATTTTAGCATTCTGACAAGTGTGAGGTGATATCTCATTATAGTTTGGATTTTCATTTTCCTAATGATGAGTGATGTTGAGCATCTTTTCATGTGTCTGTTGACCATCTCACACATATGTGGAACTTAAGAAACAAAACAAATGAGCAAGGGAAAAAAAGAGAGGGAGAGAGTGAGAGACAAACCAAGAAACAGACTATAGAGAACAAACAGGTGGTACAAAGGGGAGGTGGGGGGGATAGGTGAAATAGGTGATGGGGATTAAGGAGTGCACTTGTGGTGAGCACTGGGTGATGTCTGGGATTGTTGAATCACTATGTTGTACACCTGAAACTAATATAACACTGTATGTTAACTGTACTGGAATTAAAATAAAAAAATAAGCAATCATGAACACTACTGAATCAAATATTAAAATAAAGTATCAGCAAAGAAATAGAATATATAAAGCAGAACCAAATGGAAATTTTAGAACTTGACAATATAATAACCAAAAAATCTAAAACCCATAAAACCTCACTTTCTGGATTCAACAGCAGAATAAAGATGACAGAAGAAGTTGGTGAACTTTAAATTAGACCAGTAGAAATTATCCAATCCGAAAAGCAAAAAGAAAGATTGAAATAATGAACAAAGCCTCAGGAGACTGGGGGGCAACAAAATTTCTCAACTTTATATAATCAAAGTCTCAAAAGGACTGGGAAAAGATTATGGTGCTGAAAGAGTATTCAAAGAAATAATGGTTGAAAATGTCCCAAATTTGGCAAATTATCTGACATAAATATACAAATAAAAAGAAGCTGAATGGACTCCAAACAGTAAATCCAAAGAAATCCAAGCCCAGATAAATTATAATCAAACTGCTTAATACTAAACACAACAATTGGAAACCAAAATTTTAAAAGTATATATTTACAGTAATTCAAAAAAATGAAATACTTAGGTATGAATATAACAAAACCTGAATGCTAAGAACTATAAAATGCTGGTGAAATTACCCATGAAGACCCAAATAAATGGACATACTGTGTTATAAATATATTAGAAGAATTGAAATAGTAAAAATCAATTTTCCTCAGAGATCAATGGATTCACACAATATCAATCAAAACATCAGTACAATTTTTTATAGATATATACCAGGTGATACTAAAAGGAACAAGAATAGCTAGTACAGTTTTGAAAAAAAAAAAAAAAACTGGAAGAATTACACTACCCAATATTAGGACTTACTAAAAACCTAAAGTAATCAAGCCAGTCCGGTGAAGGGATAGATACATATTGATCTATGGAACCTGATAAATAGGACAGATATAGACCCACATGAATACGGCCATTTGACTTTTTACAAAGGTGCAAAATCTCACTGAAGAAAAGATAGTCTTTTTAATAAATGTTGTTGGAACCTCTAGTCACTGATATGCATAAAAATGTGCCACAACCTTAATCTCACACTTTATACAAAGACTAACTCAAAATAGATCTTAGATGTAAATGTGAAGCCTAAAAAAATAAAACTTTTAGAAAAAAATAGAACATGTTTGTGAGCTGAAAGTAGGGAAAGAATTCTTAAAATCCATACCAAAAAACAATCTATTTAAAAAAAAAATCAATAAATTAGACTTTACCAGAATTAAAAACTTTTGCTCTGCTGTATATATGGTATACTACATAGTGTAGTATATATACTATGAAGAAAAAGAATAGACCAGGTGACAATGTGTAGAAAATACCTACAAATACCATACCTGATAAAGGACTTGCTCCACTATACATACTTTTAAAGCTCTGAAACTTAACAATAAGGAAACAACTAGATTAAAAGATGGGCAAAGAACCTAGACAGACACTTCACCAAAGAGGTTATAGCAAATAAGCACACAAAAAGATTTTTAACATCATTAGCTATCAGACAAATGCAAATTAACACCACAATGTGATATCAGTACACATCTATTAGACCAGCTAAAGTAAAAAATAGTTATAATACTAAATGCTGGTCAGGAGATAGAGAAATTGATTAGAGGGTTCAGATGATGACAGCTCAAACTCCTTTACAATTTTTCTATCAGTCTTCCATTTTATGTTTCACCCACCTATGATCATTGTCTGGACCTGTTACTTCATTAGAGGTTGTAAAATGGTGACTTTCTACATTTATTCTACAATTATTAATTTTATTTCTTCTGAAAACAGAACTTCCTTTCTTCAAGCTAGGGCTATTTGGTTGACCTGAAATAGTTTGTAGAAGAAAAGCAGAATTAAAATACTGAGTTCTTTTTCCTTTAATTGTTCATTGTCAGAGTAAGAAATTGGTATCTTATTTACTTCGTATGGTATCCAGTGAGGTTTTTCATTGGAAGTGAGGGGGATCTCTGTTTATCTCTCTTTCTGTATTCTTAATAATCTCATGATTTTTTATATAGTCCATGTGATTCAATTACTTCTAGTTAGTATTATTTTTTTGATGCTTTTGTGTACTTTTAACATGCTTCCGTTAGTCTGCTGGTTTTGCTCACTGACACAATTTAATACAATTTATCTTATTTATTTCCTATCTCAAACCTGGAATTAGCTATTCTCCCCTCTCCCCCAAGAAGTCCTGATACTTCTTATGTAGAATAACATTTAGAGAACTTTTGTGCATCACTTTGTATTTTTTCTATTACAGAAGAAAATTTGTACTCTCAATGTTGATTTAAATTACTTTTATTATACTGCTACTTAAACAACAATGGAACTATGTATAAATAAATGCCTTGGGCTTATGGTGTTTATATAATTATAAAACCAAAACAATAAACAATAAAACTAATAAATTAACAGCATTAAAGTTAGGCATTATATTGTTTTGCTGAAACTAAATTACAGTTCACAACATGAATATGGCTCCACAATGGCATATTGAGTGCAGCTTGTCTGGTATGCTATGGGATGACTCATTTCTCACCACTTTATTCTAACTACCAAGAAACTGTATTATGTACAGCACACCTGGTATAGGACCATATAATTTACAAAGTCTGACTCCTTCATTTCAAATCAACCCCAAACAGTTAAAGTGGTACTATCTGGTGTCAATGTGCTTGAAAATACAAACACAAATATGAGTGTTGATAATGTATGGCAGGGTTCAGTTATAAGGTGGTCTTCTAGATGACCCAGAATATGGTCATGTTAATTTATTTTAGACTATTTCCTTTGGGAGATGGTCAAGTTACAGTTAAAGAAAGATGGCTGAGTTTTCATAGAAGAGGTTGAGATTAAGGGGAATATAGCTGACAACAAACTGTGATTCCAGAGGCATATGAGGAAGACTAGACCGCAATATGTGACATCTAAATGTACCACAGCAAAACAGTATTAGTTGGCCAAGATTACTGGGTGAAGTAGAAGGAGTGAAGTGAGCAAGCTACAAAACAAAGAAAGCTACAAATTAAAAAGAGTTTATAACACCTAATTAATATTATTGGTCTTTTTTTAAAAAAGATTTTATTTATTTATTTGACAGAGAGAGAGACAGCGAAAGAGGGAACACAAGCAGGGTGAGTGGGAGAGGGAGAAGCAGGCTTCCCGCCCAGCAGGGAGCCCGATGCGGGGCTCGATCCCAGGACCCTGGGATCAGGACCTGAGCCAAAGGCAGACGCTTAACCAACTGAGCCACCCAGGCACCCCAATAGTATTGGTCTTGGTGCTAATATGAAACCGCAAAAAGGCTGAAGCATGGATATAGAAACACTTACTATTTAAAATAATAGCACAGCCATCCTTAATATAGAATTCAATTTACTCCTCTAAATAAATACTGACCAAATATCTAAAAGACATATGCTGGATGGTCTTTCACATTGTTGCCCGCCTGGAATTCCCACAAGTCTCTTTCTGTCCTCGTCTGGGCGTCATCTTTGACTTCTAGTGGGAGTTGACAGCAATGTTTAAGCAGGAGAGTGAGATAATCAATTTTCTTTGTTTTGTTACACAAATGATACTGTGGTGGTGTAGACTATACTGTAAAAGTTATCAAGTGAAGTAAAGAGATACATGTAGCAGAGAAATGAATCAGGAGGCTGTTCCACAGTCCCATTTGTTGAGAACCACAACTAAATTGAAAATGGAGTGGGGAGGCTTGATTTGAGATATTTTTCACATTTGGTGATTTCTGATTTCATGATTTGTTGAGAAAATGAATACAGAGTAACTAGTTAGGAAAGTATTGCAGTAATCCCCGTAAGAAGGGATGTGAACCTGAACAAAGTAATGATATTAGGAATAAAAAAAAAAAAAAAAAAAAGGATGAGGACATCTGCCTTTGGCTCGGGTCAGAATCCCGGGGTCCTGGGATGGAGTCTTCATCCAGCTCCCTGCTCAGCAGGGAGCCTGCTTCTCCCTCTCCCTCTGCCTGCCGCTCCCCCTGCTTGTACTCTCTTGTCTCTCAAATAAATAAAAAGAATATTTTTTTTAAAAAAAGGATGAATTCCATAGATATTAAGGAAGTAGAATTCTCAGGACATTTTGATGGCTCAGATGATTCAAGAAAGAGGGAGGAGCAAGGGTGATCTTCAGGTTTTAAAAATTGTCTATCACAATTGACCTTAAAAACCCCACATCTTTCTTAGCTTTCTTCCATCAGTGTCCCATTGGAATTGTCTCTGGGAGAAGACATTTCAAGTAGTATTTGCCAGAGTGGCCAATATAGAAACACATCACATACAGGGCTACACTCATAAAAATACCTTCCTCATTTAGGAGGGAAAATAAAAGTGTAACACCTACAGGGGTTGGCAAACTATGGCCCACAGGCCAAATATGGAGCACTGCCTATATTTTTAATGGCCTGCGACTAAGGATGGTGTTGACATTTTTAATAGTGGAAAATAATTCAAAGAAAAATAATTTTTCATGACACATTAAAATGATATAAAATTCAAATGTCAGTGTCCACAAATAAAAGTTCTACTGGAACACAGACATGCTCATTTGTGTACATACTACATATACAAGCAGTCTATGGCTGCTTTGGGGCTACAACTACAGACTTGAATATTTATATCAGACCTATAGCCCTCAAAGCCTAAAACATTTACTACCTGGTCCTGTACAGAGAAAGTCGCTGACTCCTGGTCTAATATAAGCCAGGTACTGTGCTAGGGCTTTCACATCATTGTCTCCTCTAATTTTGTCAAATCCTTTAGTGTTATAGTAGGCTACAAGGAACTGGAGAAATTAGCTAATTGAGAACAATAACATGTTTTATTTGTAAAATATTCCAATCATTTAGGCAAAGGTAATGAGTCACCTTCATTTTTTTTTTTTTTTTTTTTTTAGGATCGTGTCCTTTCCCTGCTTTAACACTGCTATTCAACCCAAATGCTTGTTTTCAGTTAAGTATTAAAGCTAAATTTTCAGATTATAAAGCCTTTCGCATCTCATCTCTCTTTTCCCCACCCATCACCTCTGAATTTCTCACTGTTCTCCCATTTTGTGCAGACACAAGCTGAAAGTGACACACTGAAGAGATATTTCGAGTTCATTTCCTTTAGGTTCCTTGTCCACCTTTCCGTTCTGTGCCTTTCTTCTTTCTTCTTTACTTTCTTCATCGAATTGTCTACCGATATGAAATATAAAAGGAATTTAAAGGACGGAGGTAGGGAAACTGCAAAACACACACAGGGTTTTTGGTGGGGAGACATACCTCTTACCGCTCTGGACGGCCTAATTGGTCAAATCCTCGAGAGTAGGGCCGATTTTTTTTTTTTTTTTTTTAATGTCTTCCAACATGTATTAAAGGTTCAGTGAATTGCCATTCAGTCATCGATTTTCCCCCCTCCCCCTCTTCCTCTCCCTTGGGAAACCTGGAAAACAAAATCTTCCCACGGAAACTCCTCAGGGGCGCCCCAAGATCCAAAGCTTCTTTACTTGGGCTCGCCCGCGCTGCACCCTCCCCCGCCACCCACCACCCACCACCCACTGCAACCCACCACCCACCACCCACTGCAAGTCCGCGGCGTCTCCAAGCACAAACCCAGCGCGGGCTTCTTGATCTCCCGAACGCGCGCGCGCGCGCGCTCTCCCGTTGGCCCCCTACCCTGCAGCAAGGGCAGCGTGACGTAATGCAACCTCAGCATGTCGGCAGCGATATAAAGAAGGACAAGGCGGCGCGCCTCCCAGACGCAGAGTAGCTTGTGATTGGCTCGGGCTGCGGAACCTCGGAAACCCGAATGTGAGGACCTTACAGATACACAGCTGCCGACCCCCGCAGAAATCTGGAGCGCGGTCAGAATCCAACTGGCGGCGGCGGAGGCAGCAGTGGCAGCAGGTAAGGAGACTCCTGAAGAGAAAGTGGAGGGATTCGGGTCCGCTGCGCTGTGTCGCTTGTGTGAGAGGAGGAGAGGCTCACACCCAGCCTGTAGTGTAGGGCGAAGGGAACAATGGAAGTGGCGTCTAGTCCCTAAGCTTTGCCTCCCCCTCGGTCTGGCAGTTTTTGTCCTCAGCCGCAGCTGGTGACTGGAGGAATTGAGGGAAGTGGAGGCTTTTCCCCCTCAGGCAGCCTCTCCTTCCTCCAGGCCAGAACCCCTAGGGGCAAGAGCCGTCGTTGTGACCGTCGGTGGTTTAGGGTGACGGGAAAATGGCGGAAAACAAAACGGTGAATTGAAGAATGCGGCGTCCCCCTGGCATTTTCTCTCGGCGACACCCCCCAATATTCTTTTCATTTGCGCCCCCCTCCCACTTCTCTGTCCCCCACCCCGCCTGCTGCTTCTGGTAGGCTTGGAATGCGTGAGGGATGGTGGCGTTTGCAAGGAGGTGGCGCCGAATCGAGCATTTTAGGGGGGTAGGGAGCAGTCAGAGCCTGGGGGGCGGGTGTGTGCGGCAGTTGTCGCCTCCACTAAAACACCACCATTTTGGTTCCCAGCGTCTCCCATGTAGCGGGGCAGAGAGAGCGGGAGGAGGATGAGGGGTTGGGCAGCACGGCGTGGGTAGCAGCGGTGGCGACCGCTGCACCAAGTGAGAGGAGGGAGGAGGGGAAAGGGTATTCTTGTCTCTTCGCTTTCTGCCTTTCCACGGAGAAGGTTCTCTTGTTAGGTTTAAGATCCAGTCATATGGGTAATACATAAGAGGGCACGTGTGTGCGTTCTGCTCGAAATGATCGAAACTTGGCATGGTCGTGGAAAAGGGAGACTTATGCGGGAAGCGGGTTGCGTCCAAAGCTGCAATACTGCTACTTGCCAGAGCTCCTTTGTCTCCTATTTCTGCAAATACTACTTTCGCATTCTCTTGCTCTGCTGCCTTAAGATTTCTCTTCAACCTCTCACCCTGTTTACATCATCAAGATCAAGAAGCTAGGTCCTGAATGAGCTGTTCGGAAGAGACGGACGAGAGTAAAATGTTTTTTGTTATTTGTTTTGGGATTTCTGCTCCCCGTACATTGAAAGATGTTTACTTGCAGCGTACTTAGTGGTTACCTCCATTCAATAAGGATGTGAGATATACTCTTGAGAATACTGAGAAGCCCAGCTATCTATTGGCTATTGAATACTTAACACACTGCTCTTCTCATACCTCATTTATTATTGATCTTATTTAAACTTCCTGTATGGGAAAAGGTGCTCCAATTTATTTATTGGGTATTCATACAGTGTGATACTTCCTATAGCAGTTGCACTATGTGTTAAGATTTTTACACCTAATTGAGTGCTAGTGCAGATTTTTCTCTATCGATTTGGCAAGGATAAAGCTTGCCCTTGGTTGGTTCTCTTTCACTTTCCAAAATAAGGTGTTGCTAGTGATTTTTAAATGTGCTTTAGAGAACATTTGGTTTAATGAAGTGGTCGAATTCTAAGTGTAATAATATTGCTTATATTGTAGTAGGTAGTTGTTTCTTTTGGAATCCCTTCGGATGCTTTTTAGATGAGCAGATTTGAGCATTTGAGCCCTTCTCAATCTCACCCTGCACGTCAAAGTGTAAAGAAAATTCTTAAGTTGTGTAAGAGATTTGGTTCAAAATGTTTTAAAATGTTTAATTTTGAATGTATTTTTACAATAGGTAAAGAGAACGTTTTTCCAAAGAAAATAACATAGGTCAGAAGGAAAAATAACGAAAACAAATTGCTGCAGATTTTACTTTACAATATGTAAGAAAATCTACAATTTCTTCAAGACAGTCATATTAAGGTGATTAACAAACTAATGTTTTATTTTATTTAATAATTAAACAGAATTAAGTGTTTAAAACATTTCAAGGCATTTGTAATTGTTCTATTAGTTATGTGATAAGGAAAGCAATTATTCTAATTAAAGTTGAAATATTACACTGTTTTAAATGTTAAAAATAAGTCCTTAATGGCATTTTGATTTATCTCTGTGAACATACGGGTAGTTTATCATGAACTCTCGTGGCCTCTGATGGCTTCATTTTGGAGGCAGGAAACAATGTGGTATTTGAAAAAAAAAAAGACAAAATACAGCCAAGAATTTCTAAAAATTTGTAATTTTGTTAATACATAAAGTAATTTTGTTGAATCGTTTGATACACAGAAATGACACCTACTGCTGTAAGGATTTTTATATACAGGATTCAAATGTTATACTCTCCTGCCTCCTGTACACCTATAGAACTTTAAGGCAAGGAAAAAAAATCTTAGTGATCTTACTTAAGGATACATTAAGTTGCTTTACATGGCAGCTTTCTAAAAGTTTAATGATATAACCTCATCTTTTGTGCAATATAGCCCAATTTATTAAACACTCCTAAATAAAAATGAGACAGATGTTTTATAAAATTGACAGATTTTTTTTGGTTGATATACTTAGAATTTTATGTTTGAAGGGGAAATACACATATGTAATTGTAAGAAATATGTGTAGTGACAGCATTCGACTTTAGGTTCCATACTGTCTGATGATCTTAAATATAGGATACATCACTTGAAATGAAATAGAATCCTTGCTTTCAAAACTAGCTTGAAGCTAGAGTGACTTTATTAATCATTAAAGAAAAAAAATCAGTTGTACAATTATAAGTAAACGATATTCTGAAAGGAACAGTTTTGCTAAATGTTTGTATGTGATTGATCTTATCTCTACCATATTTAGGAAGCAGTCATGTTTCATGAGTCCTCAAAACTATGAGACAAGAGAATGTAGTAGAGTGAGGCCAGAAGTCCTTACTGGCTCAAAGAACTCCAGGGAAACTGGGATAGAACATTTTACATTATAAGTAGAACCCCGGGAGCCAGAGGTGAAACACAAGTTTATCTGCAGAGCTCCGCTGCAGGGCTGAGCTGGGTCTGGAAGAAATGGATGAGAGCCACTGGATGAAATTCACTAATACTAGACACCTGAGTCCTCTAGTAATGTATAAATATCCCAACTATTGTCTGTTGTCATCTTGTTCTTCTTTTTCTTCTTTTATAATCTACATTTTACCTGGAACGTCAGTGCTACAGTTTTGTTCCTTTGCTTGCTTTTATCACTTCCCCCGTGGCTTGTCACCCTTACTGTGTCTTATTCTCCGTTATCTTTGATTTATGTCCTTTCACTTAGCCCTTCTTTTACTTATGCTTGTCACATTAAGTATCTAATCAAGGTTTTTATTTTCCTTTGTAATAAGATTTGCACACCTGGTTCTGAGGCATATTTTCCATTGCATTTTTTTTTCTCAGAACAACTCACTTTGGCCTAAATGTATTTAAACTATTTTTAAAACCATTTCTTTTACAGAGATTTGTGAATGAACTTTGCTAAATATGGATTCAGGTGGTGGAAGTCTTGGATTGCACACATCAGACTGTAGAATGGCCCATACCATGATTATGCAGGATTTTGGTAAAGCATTTTCTTTGTTGTATTTTTTTCTTTCTTTTTTAAAATCATAGCATACTAAATATCAAAACTATATTGAAGAAGGGGAGAATTTATGAAAAGTTGTTTTTTTGCTAGGAAAATTCATTTGTAGGGCTCATTTTCTTAAAGTAGCTATGTGCCAGTAGTCTACTTAAAATCATTCTTAAAATTTTGTGGGAAGGTTGAAGTAAGGAAACTTTGGAATATAGTGGTGATGTGGCATTGAAAATGAAAAAACTCAGCTTACATAAATAACCAAATCAGTTCTTGAATGTAGGAAATATTAAATTGGCTTTCTAAAATTCATTTTAAATTGTATTGTTGATAAAACTGGAAAAGGAACTACTTCAGTCATTACAAAGAAGTTAGATTAATTATATTCTGATGCAATATCTTCAGAAAGTTGTTTCTAATAACATTATATTTTTCTTTTTTTACAGAAGAAAAGATTCCCTACTTTTATGGCCAGGTTTTTCAGTAGCTTCTTAACAGTAGTTATTTTGATGAAATGTTACGACTCTTATCACAGTCAACAAAGAAACTGAATTTGGGCAGGGTCAGTCTGAATTATAGAAGAGATTGAGGTATCTGAAGTATAAGAGGCAGGGATAGGGTGGTAAGAATTGAAGAAAAGTGGAGTGAGAGTAGAAAAGAAAAATAGTAAATTGGGATAAAAAGTAAACAGAAAACAAAGTATTAAGGAATTATCAAAGATGGTATTGAGGTGGGGGATTACAACTAGTAATACTTTTCTCAATTAAGAAAATGCTATCACTGTTTTCACATTAATGTGAATATGTTATTTTGTTCCTTGTAAAGCCTACAGTATTGAGAATCAGAAGAACTGGATTCTAGTCTTGGCAGTCCTATTAACTATCTGTGTAAACTTGGGCAAATTACTTAATTCACTTTTGTGAAGGGATTGGCCTAGATAACATTTAAGGTCCTCTCCAGTTCTATGATTCCCTGACACTTCTGTCTGATGAATAAAGATATGGTGCATAGATCAAGATTGAATGTGGTGAAGATCGAGATGACTATGTAGTGAATTGATGAAATAGAAAGCAATCATTGATTCATTCTGCTAAATGAGTCAGAAGTCAATTGTGTTGATTATGGATGACTTAGAAGTGATTCTGGGTGAAAAAAGAACAGGAATAAATTCTAGAAGTAGGACAAAGAACTGAAGAGTAAAGATTTCACAAAGAATTTTGTGAATGCTAGAAATAGTTTTTAAAATACTGGAACACTTGAACTTCAGTATAGTAAATAAGTTTTGGTTGAAATGTCACCTTTAATTTTTAAAAATATCTTAGAGGGTGTCTGGGTGGCTCAGTTGCTTAAGTGTTTGCCTTCGGCTCAGGTCGTGATCCCGGGCTCATGGGATTGAGCCCTGCATCAGGTTCCCTGCTTAGCAGGGAGCCTGCTTCTCCCTCTCCCTCTGCCGCTCCCCCTGCTTGTGCTCTCTCTCAAATAAATAAATAAAATTTTTAAAAAATAAAAATAAAAATACCTTAGAAATGGAAGAAATACAACATTTTCTCCATATGATACAAAATTTAACCTACCCTGTAGCATTTGGTGAAGTGCCAGATCCCCTTCAGTCCTGAAGAAGTTGCCTGTTAGCAAGTAAAGCCTGATTCCTTTCTAAGATTGAAAAAAATGTCCATTTAGTGCTGGTGAATATTTACTTGGTCTTCCTCCTACCTTCCTTTTCATTGTTCCTCCTTAGTGTCTTAAGGTTTAATCAATCCCTTATTACATTTAATACTTCACTTCCTTTTAGTTGCTAGGGAAGAAGAATATGCATATTGAAATACATTATATACATTCTTTTTTTCTTATTTTTTTATTGAGATAATAATTCATATACCGTACAATTCACCCATTTTAAAGAATATAATTCAGTGGTTTTAGTATACTCACAGAGTTGTGCAAATATCACTGCTACCTAATTTTAGAACATTTCATCATTGGAAAAATAAAACCTAATACTCATTAGCAGTCACCCCCAACCCTGCTCCAGACCTAGGCAACCACTAACATTTCTGTCTATGGATTTACCTATTCCAGATATTTCATATAGGTAAAACTATACCATATGTGGCCTTTTGTGTCTGGTTTCTTTCACTTAGCATAGTTTTCAAGTTTCATCAATATTGTAGCCTCTATCAGTTTCTCTTTAAATTTCTGCCAACATCAAAACTTAGATTTGCAATCCCATAAATTAATGATATTTGTGAAACAGTTTGGCATACACAGGTAGAGCTAGCCAAGTAAGTATACTATGCATCACAGGATCTCTAAATTCTATAATGTTTTCAGTGGGCATAGGATGGCTACTATATTAAGAATTTGAAATATTAATTTAATTCAGAAACTCATTAGACCAGTTTCTTTTGAAGGATACTTGAGATTTAGAAACATTTTTTAAAGATTTTATTTATTTGGGCGCCTGGGTGGCTCAGTTGGTTGAGCGACTGCCTTCGGCTCAGGTCATGATCTTGGAGTCCCGGGATCGAGTCCCACATTGGGCTCCCTGCTCAGCAGGGAGTCTGCTTCTCCCTCTGACCCTCCCCCCTCTCATGTGCTCTCTCTCTCTCTCTCATTCTCTCTCTCAAATAAATAAATAAAATCTTTAAAAAAAAAAAGATTTTATTTATTTGAGAGAGAGTGAGAGAGCGAGCATGAGCAGGGGAGGGGCAGAGGGGGAGGGAGAAGCAGGCTCCCTGCTCAGCAGGGAGCCCATGCCAGGCTGGATCCCAGGACTCTGGGATCATGACCTGAGCCGAAGGCAGATGCTTAACCGACTGAGCCACCCAAACGCCCCTGAGATTTAAAAATTTACAACATGATTTATGTAATAACTTTGCTTTTGTCTCAGTATAATGGTTGTCCTTGGAATCTGTGCCACTGTATTTAATAGTTAAGATTTTATTTATGCAAAAAGTCTATGTTGCTTTGTGACCTAAATAGCAGAACAGCCTTAGATAGTGGCCCAAGATAGAACCAACAAATACCAAATTTTATCCTATACCTCCGGTGAAATTCCAGGTATTTACATTTAAATGAAATAGCTTTAGTAAAATGGGAAATGCTTGAAATGATGACTTATTTCTTACTGTTATTTGGTTATATAATTGCTTTCACACTTTTTAAATGATGATTTCTTACCATTTATAATTTGTTACCTAGTGAGATAAATTGTTAATGCCATTTAATGCTGTTTATTAAATGCTTTAAAATTTAATTGAGTGACTATGTGATAGATCTTTTTACTCTTTTTTTTTTTAAAGAGAGATTGAGAACGTGTGTACAAGTAGGGGTGGGGAAAGGGAGGAGAGAGAGAATCTTAAGCAGGTTCCACGCCCAGTGTGGGGCCCAACATGGGGCTCAGTCTCACAACCCTGAGATCATGACCTGAGCCAAAATCAAGAGTTGGACACTTAACTGACTGACCCACCCAGGCGCCCCAGATTTTTTTACTCCTTCTCTCTCAAACTATTCCTTTAATAGTGACTCACTTGGTTAACCCTATAAATTTCTTAAAAAAAAAATAGTCTCTATGGTAAGTAAATTCTATTCTCCTCCTTTCAATACGTAGAAATAAGCCAGTCTAGGGTTAATAAGTTCAGCCCTCAGCTTGAACCTTGGGCAAGCTTATTTAACTTCTTTAAACCATAGTTCCTTCATATTTTTTATAGTTCCTTCAAATTTAAAAAGGAGATAACACATTATACAGCTGTTCTGAGGCTTAAATGAGATAATATATGTAAAAATATTAGTAGGTTGCTCGGTTCATAGTCATTGCTAAATAAATATAGCTAGTGTGTAGTTAAATAAGTAACTTTGTTTAGAAATTCAATGGGATCTAGCAGATGAGTTGATAACAGGAAAAAGCAAAATTTAATAGGAGACATCTTGGATCTTGGTCTGAGTAATCTGCCAGCATGCTGTGGGGAACTTGTCAGTTCCTTGTCTAGGATCCTTGATATTATTATGTAGTTCAGTGTAAACAAGCATATTTGGATTTATTTTAGCTTAGATCTGATTTATTTTGACCTGTAAGTTCCTACTAGAGTAGACGCTAGAATCCTCCCAGCCAGGTTAATCTGAACCTAGGCCAGCACTAAGCGTTATTCTATCCTTCCATCTCATTCCTAAATGTCTATTCTTTGGAACCACACTAACCTCCAGAATTTTCCATATTTTAAGTTTGACTTGTGGAAGGATTTTATAAAATACTAATTTTATTGTTTATATACATAGAATTCCAATACTGTGAATTTTATAGGTTTGACATTTTAATTTTTCCTTGCTAAAAACCACATTTCTAATCTGGCTGAATGCTAAACTTGAACCTTCACCAACTACCCATCTCCAAAATGGCCAGTGGAGAAACAAGTGAATAGGAAGTACTTGTTTTATATATACTCCCTTTGTCTACCAGATTTCCAAGATTGAGTCTATGTCCTTTGGTGGTTTAGGCAAGAGTTTGAGAATACTGAGAACAATACAGAGGGGTTGAAAGGAAGATAATTCTGAAAGGTAGCTTTCCCTTCTCACCTTATCTTTTGATGGGTAAGAGTATTAATAATGTCCACTGGTCTCCATCCTAACTTGTTAACTAACTTCCGTAATGAATTGGTTAATAATAACCATTGGCAAATGGCACTCTTTCAGATATGACTTTATAGAAAGTGATCATTATGTGGAGAAGGCTTTGTATTAGATTATTTAATGTAGATAATTTTGTTACAACCTGGTCCATAAACTCTATTAACTTGTTTCCTGTACACTTCGGTGAGGCAAAATTTAAGAGTTCCTCATGAAGGAATTTTACACTTTTACATTTATAAAGGGGGTAGGAGTTGGTGTTGACCATGCTACTCAAGAAAAACATTGTTTAAAGTTTTGTTCCTGCAGATTTACTAGCTTAGAATTTAGCGCAATTTAGAGTCCCTGTATATGAATTTTATCAAACCAAATCTTTGTCTAGAATGAGTTGGGATTTTCCCCCCAAAATCACGTGTTAAAAGATGCCTTCCACTTTTGAATATAGTAATTCTTATAAAGATGTTTAGGGATTTTTATGTTTATAATGCATATTTTATAATATATCCAGCTTGTCATATTTTACTAACTCAGTTAAACATATTAGTACCCATTTATGTTTGTCCTTTTTATTTTAATTTTAGTTTTTTGAAATACAAGACTCACAGGAAGTAGAAAAAATAGTACATAGGGTCCCATGTAGCCTATACTCCTCTTCTTCCAATGGTGACATCTTATATAACTGTAGTACAATATCAAAACTAGGAAGTTAACATTGGTGCATTACTGTTAACTAAAGACCTCTTTAAGTTGTCACCATTGTTTTTACATGTATTGGTGTGAATGTATATAGTTCTGTGCAGTTTTATCCTGTATATAGATTTTTGTAGACACCACCACAATAAAGATCTAGAACTATTCCATTACCAGATATATGCTATGCTAACATATTTACACACACCCCCACCCTTGGCAACTGCTAATCTGTTTCCTATCTCTATAATTTTGAAAATGTTATATTGATTTCATTTATCCATTATATGGTATCATAACCTTTAGTTATGGAGATTCTTAACTTAATTTTCTGGAGATTCATTCAGGTGTTGAATGTATCGATAGTCTGTCCTCTTTTTATTGCTGAGTAGTATTCCATGGTAAAGATGGGCCAGAGTTGGTTTTACCAACCATTCATCTGTTGGAAGTACATTTGGGTTATTTTCAATTTTTTGCTACTGTGTGTAATAGCTACTATGACCTGTTACGAATTTTCATCTACAGTTTTTTGTGTAAACACATGTTTTAATATCTCTGGGAAAAATGCCCTAGAGTGTTATTGCTGGGTTGTATGGTATATACATGTTTAGTTTTGTAAGAAACTGCCATACATTTTCCAGAGTGGCTGCTACTATTTTACATTTCTGCCAGCAATGTATGACAGATCGTTTCTTTGTATTCTCACCAATCTGTGGTGGTATTTTTTTTTTTTATTTTAGCTATTCTAATATAGTGATATCTCACTGTGGCTTTTATGTTTTACTTGAAAATAAAGTGCATTATTTTTAAGGTCTTAATTTAGATTTTACTAACATTGTTTTCACGCACCTCCACCCCAGTGCCTGGTTGGTGCTGTTTTGTTTGTTTGTTTTTCACTTTTATGTAAGCTCTATGCCCAACGTGGGGCTTGAACGCACAACCCCAGGATCAAGAGTCATGTGCTCTACCGACTGAGCCAGCCAGGTGCCCCTGGTGATGGTTTTTATTACAGTTAATTTGTCAGTGGTTTTTAAAAAATGATAGTTTGGCCAGAACTATTTCATATTTTTAAAATGTTTTATGTTATCTGATACATTAAATATAGCACTTTTAATTAATAAAATAACTTTACTTTTTTTGGATAATTGTTTGTATTATAGTGGCTGGAATGGCTGGTACTGCACATATCGATGGAGACCATATTGTTGTTTCAGTTCCTGAGGCTGTATTAGTTTCTGATGTTGTCACAGATGATGGGATAACCCTTGATCATGGCCTTGCAGCTGAAGTTGTCCATGGGCCTGATATCATCACTGAGACTGATGTAGTAACAGAAGGTGTAATTGTTCCTGAAGCTGTACTTGAAGCTGATGTTGCTATTGAAGAAGATTTAGAGGAAGATGATAGTGATCATATCTTGACTTCTGAGCTAATTACAGAAACTGTTAGAGTACCTGAGCAGGTTTTTGTGGCTGATCTTGTTACTGGTCCTGATGGACACTTAGAACATGTGGTCCAAGATTGTGTTTCAGGAGTTGACTCTCCCACAATGGTATCAGAGGAGGTTCTTGTAACTAATTCAGATACAGAAACTGTGATTCAAGCAGCTGGTGGTGTTCCTGGTTCTTCAGTTACTATTAAAACCGAAGATGATGATGATGATGATGATGATGATGATGATGATGATGATGTCAAGAGCACTTCTGAAGACTACTTAATGATATCTTGTAAGTGAAACAAAAGACAAAATTACTTGGGAGATTGATTTATATATAACCTGAAAAGGTTTTCTGGGATGGGGTAATCTATCCATTCAATAAAAATCATGGGGATAATCTTTTTGAAAAATAATTTTTTTCAAAGCTGTGTTGTTGAGATGCTTTTGCGAACTTGCTCATATTTTTAATTTACTCAATGAAAATTCATACCCAAAATTAAGCAAAATAATGTAATTAATATCTTAGAGCAGAAAGGAAGGGTCAATAAGAATATTAACTGATAAAATTTTTAATGGTAAATATATATATTTCAAAGTGGGAAGTTTATTTTATGCGGCCACTGCTTTCTTTTTATTGTAGCAGGTACTGGAGTTGTCAGTTCAGTTTTCCTTAGGAATTTAAGCATAATATATTAAGAAATGTGTAATTAATTTTTTATTAGATATTTGAAAAGGAAATCTTAAACTCAGATTGTGTTCTGCAATTCTCCCTGTGTTTATTTTGTTTGTCTAAATATGCATGTGTATATTCCAAGCAAAAAATACTTTACTGTGTTTATTTCAGATTGCTTTATGATGTCTATAAGACATTCTATCTGAAGGAGGAAGATAGAAATATCTTGTTCTCATTTTAAGTGGTGGGTTTGCCTGAACAGCAGCAATAATAAAAATCTCATGATGAGTTATTGAAGGAGCTTGAGGAAGAAGTGGGTCTATTTTTTATAAAATTTGAAGGGATCATGCTGGAAGTAATAAAGATTAGATAAAAACTTCACTTTTTCATGGTGGATTTTCGTTCTTTTCTTTTTAAAATAAAAAAGGATTAATTGGGAAGTACATCAACAGGTAGAGTTATGTGTATGTGTGTATAAAGTGATTGTGTGTTATATGTGTATCAGTGAATTTAAAACTAAAAACCAATTGGATTTATTTAATTTGTAAATATGATTCTGAAGTCTAGCATGTTAGCTTTTTCCCTCTATAACCACTTTTGAGAGTGAATATTTACATTGTTTTTAAGGGAATGAGTTAAGCCACTAAAATACTGTCTGCAAACGTTATTACCTCTTTTTAAATTGATGTCCATTACTAAAGCAATTCCATATTTACATCTTAACCTGACGTTAAAAAAAAAAAACTATGGTTAAGATCATATAAAATGGTGTGACAAAAGTTGGCAGCCTTTCTGTATCAAAATAATATTATGCCTTTAAAAAAGTACTTGTCAGATCAAACTCTTTGATATTAGAGTAGTTTAAAATTTAGACATTATATGTTTTGTGAATTGTCAAACTTTAACATATCTTCTATGATTCGATTCTGCAAAAGATTTTTTTAAGAGTTTCTAGAATATTTTAATTTACAGTATTTATCTTTATATTGCCATATATGTCAAATGCAAAGGACTTCTCTCCTACTCTAATAGGAGTAAACTGAAGATTATAAAGAATTGTATTGCTCGAATAATGCTGGGACTGCTGTGGGATCATTTTAGGGGAAATTTAGACTGGGAATTAATTAACTCCTTAATCATTAGTAAAGAAACAAACAATTTTTTTAAAAAAAAATCCATTTAAAACTTAAGCAGTTTTTTATTGTAGAAAATGGAATATACAAAAATTAAATATTTTTTTATGTCACCTATTTTCCCACCACCCAGATCCTTGACCATTTTTATAATGGTTATTATACTCAAATTGGAATCAGTTACTCTTTACCATTTTCACTTATTTTATTTTATTCTCTTTTGATTTAGTTTTTCCCTTTTTTCCTTCATAATCTTCATTTCTTTTTCTTGGTTTCTCCTGGCCATTGAATCTTACAGGAGTTAAGAGAATAAATTGCCTTAAAGGCCTCAATGTTAATTTAAAAAGTCCTCTTTTCTGTTTCTTTTCCAAGATAGAGATTTTCAAAATATCTAAGAGATACAGTTGAGGACTTAAAACAGACCTTTGTCTTGTTCCTGAGTCCCTAAATATTCCTATAAGGAAATCTTATCAGTAGCTGAGTTTTAGAGGTAGGGAATTTGTCTTCTGTCATATTTGAGGTGCATTTGAGGTTTTTTCCCTTTTCAGGCCAAATGTCACAAATTCTTAGCAGATGGTTAGGTTTTCCCACTTGTGCTTAAGTAACTTGGAAATTAATATAGAGTAACTGTATCTTTCTAAAATTATCCTAGGTGTGCTCTTCTTTAAAAATACCTAACATCCATAAGATATTTATGGGTGGTGATTTCCTTTATAAAAGTTGCACTGGAAGAGGGAAGTTCCATTAAATAATGAACCAATATAATGCATTCAAATTGTTTTTTACCTATAAAATTAGTTTATATTTCTTTTGGGAACATAATCTTGTATAAAGCAAAATGTCTTGGTAGGGTCATTATGGGAGATCTCATCAAACCTCACCAATTTCAAGGGTCAAAAAAGAAAAGTTAACACCTTTGTATTTTTTTAATATAATGGCTTTATTGAGATATGATTCACATGCCATAAAATTCACCATTTAAGTCATGCAGTGGTTTTTAGTATATTCATAGCATTGTATAACCATCATCACAATCAATTTTAATTTTTTCTTCACTCCAAAAAGAAACCCCATGCCCTTTAGCAGTCACTCCCCCCCATCCACTCCCCCTCCCCTGGCAACCACTAATCCAGTTTCTGTCTCTATAGATTTGCCTATTCTCAACATTTCATATAAATGGAATCATGTAATTTGTGGCCCTTTGTGTCTGGCTTCTTTCACATAGCCTAATGCCTTCAAGGATCATCCATATTGTAGCATGTGTCATGTGTCAGTACTTCATTCCTTTTCATTACTAATATTTCATTATAAGGATATACATTTTATTTATCCATTCATCAGCTGATGGACATTTGTGTTGTTTCTACTTTTTGGCTATTATGAATAATGCTGTAAAGATTCATGTACAAGATTTTGTGCAGACATATGTTTTTAGATCTCTTGGGTATACATCTGGGAGTAGAACACTTTTGTAATCTAAATGTTACTAACTTGTTTCAGTACTGTGAAATATAAATCCTTTACATATTGCCTGACCCCATCTCTGTGGTACATTAATATACTCTATATTGATAATAACATATCTACCATAAAATTTTGGTAGATGTAACATAAAAGGGGTACAGTAAAAAGCCTACTCAGCTTTTAAAAGGAATATTGAATTTTTAATCAAATTGTGCTATTGAGCTATATAAAAGAATATTGAACATTAGCAAACTTGCCAACAATGCATCTTACTGTTTTATGTTACATTTAGCACCAGTAGAATTCTGTGATGTGTATAATATTACCTGCTATTACTGTCTGGAATGTCATGTGGGTTAAGAAACAGCACTGTGGGACTTGGATATTGCAAGCCTTACAACAAGCAAAAAGGTTAAGTCTTAATTTGGGGTATTTTGAGTATTATTTGCATTAAGAAGATCTTTGAGGATCCATTCCTAAAATCACTTGATTGCCTATTAAGTCTTTGTTAACTTTGTACTTTCTATTACAAAGAATATAGAATAAATCTTGGTTAAGTTGATGGTTTATCTTTTAAAACTGCACACTAGCATCCTTAATAACTTTATCATCTTTTATGAACTTAAAATACAGACCAAGTTTGGCTACTCAATATATTTCAGAATTGTTCATTCTGAGGAATCTAAGTAGAAAATAATGGATACATTAAACTATGGACCTTAAGGCATGGTATAAATGGAATCGGAATAGCAACAGTCATTTCAGTACTTAAAGTAAAAGCTATGGTACAAAACTATTGAGAAGTGACCAAAAAATGTATATTTCATTTCATGAGCTTAAATTTCGTGAATTATAGTTTTAATTCAGTTTGTTGCAGAAGGAACTATGATCACTTTAAACCATTCAATTATAATAAAGCAGTATTTATCAAATGAGTGTATTTTCAGTATTTTATTAATTTACTGTAAGTTATTCCAACTTAAGAAATTAATATTTTGGACACTTTTTGAGGTTTTTGTATATCCTATGTCTTTATTTTCAAGAATGAGAAAGCATTTTCTGAAAGCTTAACTTGCCTCTTTTAATTTTTTCTGTGATGTCATTGTTTTAATTTAATTTAACATATTTTAAAAGAAGCTACTAAATCAATATCAGATACTTCATCATCTTTTATTCTTTTATTTTAATCTGTCCCATTGTCCAAAAGAATTTTGCCAAAAAACGTAGTAATAGAATTAGGGGCTATGATGGAATGGAAATATTTATTCTATTTATTTTGATCATTTAGGACCGTTCATAGACAGGTTATTTGAACTCTTAAATAGTATGGAATCATTTCTATTTTATCACAAAGTTAATGTAGCTTTGCATTGTAAAAAGAATTTCTGAAACTTACTGTCTTTCACCATTTTGAAAGGCCAAAAGAATATTTTTGAGTTTGTATGTAGCAGATTTGAAACTGAGGTAAGGGAAATCTAGACTTTGACCCATTCAAATCTTATTGAAATTCATTTTTTAAGAGTACTGAATTAATAACTTTTTTATGTCACTTTGTTCTTTTTTAAGAGGTTCTGGAATTGTTTAGATATAGTCAGAGACTTTAGGATTTTATGTTTCATATATGATGCTATGATATATATAATAAGAAGGAGCAGATTTTCGATTTAGATTACATTTCAGGTTTTATAGGTACAAACATTGAAATAAAAAATGGTAGGCATATAATATTTGGGGGAATATATTTAATATTTATGGTCAAAGAACAAAGTTTATTAATATATATTTACTGCATAGTTTGTGCACAGTATTCATGTGAAAATAAATGTTATTCTTAAAGACTGTAGAGCAGAGAATCAATTTTAAGTATACTTAAAATGTAAATAATCTCAAATATTGTTGCTTTACCTTTCTATATGATTTTGGAGTGTAGCATATGTTAGTAAATATAGAAGTACACAAAATTTCTGGTTTGAAGTTGTCATCCATTAACTCAACAGAAATTAAAAGTATTAAGATTTTATTTTTATAATTTCTGAAAAGCCCTTTTTATAAAATAATTTAGCTGTTTTCTGTTTCCTATTTTTTAATTCTAAATTTCATATGCTAATTTGTTTTAGAAATACTGCTATTTCATTTGAGAATTGTTGTTTATTTGAGCTTATTTTATGAGTACTATGTATGTTCTGATTTTTTCTGTTAATTTTGGTGTTAGGATTTAACTTAAAATGTTGAATGTAATGGAAGATGATTTAATCATTTCTCACACTGTTTTAATTAAAACCCTATGGTTATTAAGTGTCTCATACATAAATTAAAATCTCCGAATAAGTTTTTATATAGTTATGATCATGTAATATATCTGATCTTGTATATTTTTTTCATGAATCATATCACTTTCAATAGTTGCATAATAAGTCATTAAGTGAATATAGCGGATAGGTGATTAACACATTCATGTTGCACTTATGCTTAACATCCACTAAATGTCAATAGTACTTTTTGACTAAAATAATTTCCTCTTTATATTTTACAGTGGATGATGTTGGGGAAAAATTAGAGCATATGGGGAACACACCATTAAAAATTGGCAGTGATGGTTCCCAGGAAGATGTTAAAGAAGACGCATTTGGTTCAGAAGTAATAAAAGTGTATATATTTAAAGCTGAGGCTGAAGATGATGTTGAAATAGGTACAAATCTTAATTTATTGCTAAAATAGGAATTAAAACTAATTCTTATATTTTCTGGAAACTATTCTAAAATTGTCTTTAAAGTGCAGATTTTTTATAGGTTTCTTTGGGGATGGAATATTAAAAAAATATAAATGAATAAAAAGCAGGAATGCAGAATATGTCGTTCTTGAATTCTTTCAATATAAGTAGAATATTACAGTTGGAACTATAAAAACAAATGAGTGGAGAGGATTTGATTTAGAGTAGGAAGTTATATTGAGTAAGCTCAGGTTAGAGGCAGGCTGCTTGGATTTTAATCCTAGTTCTGCCATTTAGCTGAGTGGCTATTGGTGAGTTACTTAACCTCCTGTCTCAGTTTCCTCATCCATGAAATGGCCATAATGACAGTAACTACCTCGTAGGGCTATTGTGAGGATTAAATGGGCAAAATACATGTTAGAGACTTATACAGTGCTTGGCATGTGTGTAATGTAAATGTTAACATTTGTTGTTATTTCTCAGTGGTTACTGAAAATTTAGAGTGTAAATTTATAAGAAAATTCTCTTGACACTTAGAAATTTATATTGGAATATTTTGGGGAATATTTTTCTAAAGGAAAATATTTCTTTTTAAAAATTTTTTTAAAGATTTTATTTATTTATTTGAGAGAGAGAGAGAGTAAGAGAGAGAGCACGAGTGGGGCGAGGGGCAGAGAGAGAAGCAGATTCCCCACTGAGCAGGGAGCCTGCTGTGGGGCTCGATCCCAGGACTTCAGGATCATGAGCTGAGCTGAAGGCAGATACTTAACTGACTGAGCCACCCAGGCACCCCAGGAAAATATTTGTTATATATCCTTCTTACTAATTTAGGGAATTATTCCATGATACTTCTCGATTTTGATATGTGATTTAATTTTTAAGGTGGAACAGAAATTGTCACAGAGAGTGAGTACACCAATGGACATTCTGTAGCTGGAGTGCTTGACCAGAGCCGAATGCAGCGGGAGAAGATGGTTTACATGGCAGTTAAAGATTCTTCTCAAGAAGAAGATGATATTAGTAAGATATCAGTACAATGGCACTGTAGTGACTTGTCAGTAGCCATCCTAAATTCTTTTTTTAAAAAAATTAAGCAATCTGAGAGATATAAGCACTATATAGGAACAGAGTTCAATAAAATAAGTCTGACCTTTGCTGTAATTAATTTAAAAAAAAAGGGTCCTTTAGACCATTCACGCATACATGTATTGTTCAAATCAGCAAACATGAAATACTGTGTCTCAGATACTAGGGTTATAGAGATAAACAACATATGGTTCCTGACTTCATTAGAGCCCACAAATATATATGGAATTATTGGACATCTATTTTGTGTGTTATTGGATATGTTGCATATATATTATTTAATACAACTCTTCTCTGAGGTAGGTGGTATTATTTTTGTTTTATGGAAGGAAAAAAATGCTCAGGGATATTAAATAATTGCCCAAGATCATTTCAATATTAAGTGAGGAATGTAGGATTTCAACTCACATCTGTCTAACACTACTGCCAGTGTTCTTTTCACATGGCAGTGAACACTGTTGGCCTCTCTCTGGATTTAGCAGTGGAAGGGCTAACTGGTTGTTCTCCTTCTGTCACTGAAGGATTAGATAAGTAAGTATGCTTCCAAATAAGTTAAGCTGCCAGAATCTTTACTTATTATGCCTTTAATGGTCTCCAAGTAGTTGCTGCTTAGGATTTCTTGGGGCTGAGTACCATAGGGTGAAAATAACTCCTCAGATTTCCTTTCTTGCCATGCTGCCCATTTCCTTACAAAGACATGTTACTCTCTGCCTACTTTCTTCTCACCTCAGTGTAAGAATGCAGCCCTTCCCTAAGGCTTCTTCTGTCTTCTTGACACGCTGAGATAAAAGCTTGTTTTGCCCTTGAAGGGCAAGAGCCTCCACTTCAGTGCGTTACCTGGATGATACTCAGCTTTACCTATACTGTACTCTGATCTCCACTCCTCAGATTTCCTTCCCTAGAAGCCATGGGAAGCTGAATTCCAATCCCAAACATGAATAATACACTACAGTTGAAAATATAAAAACAAGTAAGTCTAGAGGATTTGATTGAAGAGGAAAATAATTTCTATTTGGCCTCTAAATTCTTTATTATTATTTTTTACTCATTGGTCAGTAAAGGGGCACAATAGAAGGTGGGAGACTGAAGCTTAGGTTAGCTGATGCTAGAATTCCTTGGGGATGTGGAAAACTTAGACCAGTGTCTCTTTCTCATCAGTTGAAAGAAGGTAAACTTGGGAGAAGAGGGATACCTTTTTCCTACATTTTTTTCACATTTCTTCCATAGTGGATAGAAGATCCCAGTATGTGAATCAAGGGAAAAGCATAAATTCAAGCTAAGTTTTTACTTAACAGCCTAAATCTAAATGGGTTATATCACATAAAATACACTAAATGACCCTCTAGGTTTAAATTTTTTATACCAATACTATATTTTTAAAAAATGAGTCTCAAGGTGCTTTTTTTCTCAGTAGGGTCTCTGAAAATCCTGCCTCTTATAGGGTGTCCACATATTCGTGAGCACCAGCTTACATATGTATTATGTGTATATATATGTGTGTGTATATATATATATATATATTACATATGTATGTGATCTTAATTATTTTCATTTAACATTTTTTTTTCAATTACTAGTATTTTTTACTACTTTCCTTTGCATGTATAGTACTGCATTTAAGTTACAGTATGTGGGGTAGCAAGGACCACTTTCTAGTATTGATTCTATGGGAAATGCTTTCTGAGTTCCAAAGAACAAACAGGCAGAATTATGGACTGCAACCTTTTTTACAAATTTGTTATGCCCAATGGACTGTAAAATCAGTCAGTATATTTCAAGCGCACATGTTTTATATAATCTAAAAGTCATTTTCATAGGATAGGTTCTAAGAGGAGAATAAAAGTTTTGATAAATGATTGTCTCCTAGTGGCACTAGTCTCCAAAGTGCCTAATGTCATTTTTAAATTAACCAAATTGAAATCTTGACAGTTGAAAGGTTTAAATTGTTTGGAATTTTTACCCATTTATTAAATATTTGGGGTTATAAACAAGCAATTATTTCTAAAATTTAGGTTGCGCTGAAATAGCAGATGAAGTTTACATGGAAGTCATTGTAGGGGAAGAGGAAGGAACTTCTCTCCCTGAGACTCAGCTTGAGGACTCTGATGTTAATAAAACAATTGTCCCTGTTGTCTGGGCTGCGGCATATGGTAGGACACTGGCATTTTTTCACCTGATAAGTACATATCTATTTGATCAGCCTTTAGGTCATTAAATATGCTGTGCTAATGCCCCCATGAGTTGACTAATATTATAAGATGTTTTGCTGTGGACTGATTAATCTCTAGGTACTTACATGATTTTCCTACCATATATCTTATGTTATTTAAAATAAGCCTTGCTTAATGCATTGTTGTTTTTCAGTAGGATTTATTTAAAATCCTACCTGTATAAGTGAGTACCATAAAAAGTTTCATTTTTCTAAAATAGGAATATCCTTTGAAAATTGATCCTTCCCTTTTTTCAAAAACTTATTTCATGTATTAACAGCACAAATAAGATTTTGGGGGTTTGAAAAGAAACAGAAATCCAGATATGCTCTTCTACAAAGTATCTAATGGAAGGTAAATTTATCAAGTTTTTTTTTTTCTTTCTATTTTACCTCATTCCTACTTAATTTACAAGATGGTCCAGGTATACTCTTTACTTTGAAAAATTTTGGTGTTCAAATGCATTATCTTATCTTGGTTTTTCCAAAGGTTCATTCATTCAACAGTCGTTTATTGAGCATCTTCAATTTTGAGTGTATTCTGCAGAAATATCTAATCAATTTTTACTTAAAATGTAAGATTGTTCTGGATGTTAACAGTTCCAAGGATGCTAACAGTAGCCCTTATTTTCAGTGCGTGAAATTATATCTAATCTATGGGAGTGGAAGAACTCAACAAAAAAAATTTTTAATCCAAGGAACAGTGGTCAAAGTAAGATTTTTGTAGATTAAGATGTGATCCACTAGTAATCATTATACTCAGCATATAAGTTTTTAATTAGTTTTTTTTCTTTTTTTTTTTTTTTTTTAGGAGATGAAAGAAGAGTTTCCCGGAGGTATGAAGATTGTCAAGCATCAGGTGAGAGAGCATTATATGTGAGATGTAAGTTAAATAGCCAGTTTTATACACTGCTTGGAAAATAAGCAGTTATTGGTTTGTGTATACAGACACATATGTTAGATTCTGACTTGCCTGTTCATATCTTATCTAGTTAGTTACATAGGAGTTTGCCTTTTTTGGGAATTGATTAATTTCTATACAGACATAATGTGTGTTATTTTGTGAGTGCAGTTCATTTTAGATTTATCTCAAGATAAAAATGTTGGGCAACTTACAATATGAATCGTAAAAGGTTGCTATGGAGAAAATTATAAAATAGAAATTATTTTGACAAAAACGTCAAAATTATCCATGATATCAACCACTTGTTAATATCTTCCTTGGGGCAGAACTGTTTTCCTAATTTCTGTGGCAACCAGTAGATGTATATAACTGTTAAATAAAACCCATGTGTCAGCTTCATTTTTCTTTTTAGTTATAATACATACTCCATACAGTGTTATTCCATGGTTGATAGTTCTTTTTATTTTCTTAAGCAAAGAGACTTTTTCTCATGATAAAATGTCTGACTCTTCTGTTTCTACCTTTAGGAGATACTTGACTCTAAATTTAAATGTAGATGTCAGAGGAATTGATGAGAGGCAATACATCACAGCATATAAGCTAAATGGCTTTGCAGGTCTACATTTTTTTTAGATATTTATTTATTTATTTATTATTTATTTATTTATTTGAAAGAGAGAGCAGGGGGAGGAACAGAGGGAGAGGGACAAGCAGACTGTGCTGAGTACGAAGCCTAACGCGGGGCTTGGTGTGGGGCTCAGCAGGGGGGGCTCTATCTCACAACCCTGAGATCCTGACCTGAGCTGAAGTCAAGAGTCAAATGCTTAAAGGACTGAGCCACCCAGTGCCCCATAGGTCTACATTTTTAAACTAAATTGCATGATAAAACAGATTTGTGAGAACTGAGATTTTATTAAGTACTTTATTCTGTTTACACTGATGCCACTGAAAGTGTGGTAAATTGCCCACCACGTCTATTTTAGTCTTTAAAATCAGTCTTAATACTTTTTATATTAATTAAATTATTCTAAAGCATATATACAAGAGATATATTGTTTGTTATATATTACACATTGTCACCATGACCATATTGGTTCACTGACACATGTATATTCCTTTGCTAAGTCTCTTTAACTTCATCAGCCTTCATTGGTGAGAAATTGATCTGATGCCAATATTTTGTTTGGGCCATAAAAGTCTCTCATGTTACGTTCACCTTATTAATTTATTGCTTTAGGATGAATAAATTGAGATATTTTAAAATTAATTTCACATGATACCCTATTTAAAGTGTTTACAGTTACGTGTGTGTGTGTGTGTGTGTATAAGGGTATAAAAGAGAGAATATGGCTATACTTAGTGAAATTTAGCACCACAATGGCAACTTAATACCATGTCATATCTAGTAATTCATCTAACCAATACCAAAAAGTATAAATATTATGTAATTTAATAGCGTATCAATTTTTTTCCAGGAAATACCTTGGACTCAACATTAGAAAGCAGAAGTAGTACAGCGGCACAGTACCTTCAAATTTGTGATAGCATTAATACAAATAAAGTACTTAAACAAAAAGCCAAGAAGAGGAGAAGGGGAGAAACCAGGCAGTGGCAAACAGGTAAAATACTAATACTTTGTTCATGAATATTACCATGATTTGAAATGTGGAAGTCATTTTTTTTTGTAAGCAAAGGAAATAGTCAGTTGTTACAGTGCAGTCCCACTTCCATATACCTGTCTGTGTTTGATTTAAATAGTTGGATTTTTTTAAAAGTATTTGACTGGTACTTAATAAAACTATGCTTGTTTGCTCTTTACCCAAATGATGTTTTCAAAGAGAATTTTCAGGTTGGTTTCACAATAAAGGGTGCCTGTTTCTAGTTTACAAAATGTATATAAAATTTTGGCAGGTGAGTAGTCTATAGTACAGAGATGCTTATTACTTTTTAGTGAGCTATTTTCTCATAAGTTGCTTTTAATGTCCATTTTATCCTACAGGATTTTATTCTACTAGTATAGTTCTCACATGTGAATACCAGCTAATTTTGGCGCCTTTGTTGTAAAACCCTTTAAAACATCTGGCCAAATGTCACAACTTCCTTTTTTTTTATCTAGCTGTTATAATAGGCCCTGATGGACAGCCCCTGACAGTATACCCTTGCCATATTTGCACAAAAAAGTTTAAATCCAGGGGATTCTTGAAAAGACACATGAAGAATCATCCTGATCATTTGATGAGAAAAAAATACCAGTGTACAGATTGTGACTTTACAACTAACAAGAAAGTGAGTTTCCATAACCACTTGGAAAGCCATAAGCTTATAAACAAAGTTGACAAAACCCATGAATTTACAGAATATACACGAAGATACAGAGAGGCTAGTCCACTGAGTTCAAATAAACTTATATTAAGAGACAAGGAGCCGAAAATGCACAAGTGCAAATACTGTGACTATGAAACTGCAGAACAAGGACTGTTAAACAGACATTTACTGGCTGTTCACAGCAAGAATTTTCCTCATGTTTGTGTTGAGTGTGGGAAGGGCTTTCGACATCCTTCTGAACTCAAGAAACATATGAGAACCCATACTGGTGAGAAGCCATATCAGTGTCAGTATTGTGTCTTCAGGTGTGCAGATCAGTCAAATCTGAAAACTCACATTAAGTCTAAGCATGGTAACAATTTACCATATAAATGTGAGCATTGTCCTCAAGCATTTGGTGATGAGAGGGAGCTTCAACGCCATCTGGATTTGTTTCAAGGACATAAGACACACCAGTGTCCTCATTGTGACCATAAGAGCACCAACTCAAGTGACCTTAAGCGGCACATCATATCTGTCCATACTAAGGATTTTCCTCACAAATGTGAGGTCTGTGAAAAAGGTTTCCATCGTCCTTCTGAGCTCAAAAAGCATAGTGATATCCATAAGGGTAGAAAGATTCATCAGTGTAGGCACTGTGACTTTAAAACATCAGATCCATTTATTCTTAGTGGTCATATCCTTTCAGTTCATACTAAGGATCAGTCACTGAAGTGTAAAAGGTGCAAGAGAGGGTTCAGACAACAAAATGAGCTCAAAAAACATATGAAGACCCACACTGGAAGGAAGATTTACCAATGCGAGTATTGTGAATACAGCACTACAGATGCATCTGGCTTTAAACGACATGTGATATCAATACATACAAAAGACTACCCACACAGGTGTGAATTTTGCAAGAAGGGATTCCGAAGACCATCAGAAAAAAATCAGCATATTATGAGGCACCACAAGGAGGCTCTTATGTAATAAGATCAACATAAAGTAAGAAGCTATTTTGAAAATATGATATGCTACATGGGAGGAAAATTTCATGAACTGTTTCATCTAGTTCCAAAGCTTGATAGTAAATCATAACTTTACATTCTTTGTATTAGAGATCTTGAAATATTTGAATTGACAAGGGATCTCATAGCCCTTTGAAAATTACTTAAAGAATTTAAGAAGCACCATAGAATGGTTGCAGAAAAACTCTTAAGTGTCTATTTAATAGTATTATATGTATAATTAAACTACAGAAGGGTAAAGCAAAGACAATGACTTTATTTGGCTGATCATACTGGAGATAAATGTTTCTGAAAAGCTCATATTTAATTGAATTTAGCAATGCTTTGCTGTGGCAAGCAAGTCTCACTTTTATGTGATTTTCGAAATGAGGTGGGGCAATAAAATGCAGTCATCCATCAGTCACTTAGTCATTGAGCCTTTTTAATGGTACCTGAAAATTGGAATTCCAGAAATGGCAAAAGTTTTGTGTATTCGTTAAAAGAAATTTCACTGGAAAACAGCTTATATTAATTCAACACTTTCAAAAAGAATTTCAGAGCTGCTAAGATTTTATCACAGGATAGGATGTTTAAAATACAGCATTCTTTGCTGAAGTCTAAAGTGAAGTCTAAGATTAAAGTTCCCTTTTTTCTGATGTTCAAGATGATTTTTCAGTATGGCATATATGACAAAAGTATATTTGAGTCAAATGTGGCTTTCTAAAACAGATGCAGCAGTAGTGTTGCAAATAAAGTTAGCACTATATTTCTTAATGATCTAGATTAAATTGCGAGAACACAGTTTTCTTAAAAACAAAGTTTAGAAGTTTCTTTTTAGGGCAGTCTCAGCAAGTAGGATTATTTTAATCTTACTTACTCTAATGTTTAAAGGTGCAATTTTATGCCATTATTGAAAATTTTGATTTTTAAAATCTATATACCATATTATTAACATGCATTTTCAACGTGAGGCAGCATATATGCAGTATTTAACAAAACACTGTGTTGCCAAGAGTTTGGAGGTGGATATTCAGTTTACAGTGTATAAATTTAAAATATGCATCCTTTTAACAACGCTTTGTGTTAGCATGCTGCAAATCAAAATGGCGCTTAATATAAAAAGCTGATTTAGGGAAATTTAATGAAAATCCTGTTCATAAATGTAATGCATATGATGTGTACTTTTAAGTTATAGTTGTTTCATGTTTACACTCAGCTGTTCAACATAATTAAAATGTAATTTTACTTTATGCTATATTGTGGCTTTGTGTTTGAAATAATGTTCACCTTTCTGTTTTTGCACCAGATAAGAATCTGTTCCTTGAGAATAAATTTTTTATCTTTCTTAACTTCAGAATATTAAATTTGGAAAATTTAAAATAGTGTGTTATGTGGCTGTAAATGATGTACACGCTGTAAAATAAGATTGTCATTGTTATGTGGGATTATTATTTCTAAATGTTACTCATTGAAATGAGCATACAATAAAAAGCATTTATTGCATTTCAAGGTTTTATGAATTTATTTTAAGTTTGTTGTAATGTTCACTCTTTATTAAAAGACTTTTTGCTTAAAATTGCTCTTAGGTAATTTGGTCCACAATTTAATGTCTTGTAGATTTTCTGCATTAATAACATGAGCTAGGAACTTAAAACAATTATGATGACTATGGCATGATTATTCCTCAAAAATGTATATTTCTGATAAAACCATGATGAAATACTATAAAGGTGCTCATCTTAAGACTTGGGATTTAGTATTATAGAGAAAACTAAAAATTCCTTTCCTGCTTAAGTAACCTAATCCTGAGAAAAGAATCTACATATATTCCAAATAGACCAATATACATCCAAAAGGAAAAACATTAAATCAAATATTTGGGAAAGATTTCTGCAAATGAGTGTGAAATAACCTGCTATATTCAAATCAGTCAACATTCAATAGAATTCATGAACCTAGATATATATAGCCCTATTGCTTAAAACTGTCAATTGGGTTAATTATTCCTAAATGATCACTAACAGAAAAAGAAAAAATCTTTTAGCCATTATATGTTAGACCAATGCTTTATAAGCTTTAATGTCTATGGAGTTCACCTAGTGATCTCGTTAAAATACATTTTCTGATTCAGTAGGTGTGGGATGGGGCCTACAATTCCGCATTTCTAGTAAGCGCCCATGTGTTACCACCATAGGATTAATAGTATGTTAGACAAAATCCCCCAGTGTAATTCCGGTATGCTTTGGCAAGTTTGCTTTAACAGAAAGCTATGGCTAAGTGGATAGAGGCAATCCGTACTGAAGACATGGGTGACATGAGTGACAAGAAAGAACCAGTCATATGAAGATCTTGTGAAAGAGCATTCAAGGCAGAGAAGCATGCAAATACAAATAACCTGAGATGGAACAAGCTTTGGCAGGACCATGGTGAGGGAGCCTGACTGATAAGAGATGAGACCTGTGAGAATTTGAAATGGGAAACCATTAGAGGATTTTAAGGAAGGGAGTAATATGAGACAATTTACATTTTGAAGATCACTCTGGAGGCTATGTGAGGAATGCATTGCAGAGAAGCTGTAGGAAACAGCCATGTGAAGAGGTTATTCCAGTTGTTCATAGTTACAGTGTAGCTGGAGAAAAATAGAGGATTTTCTTTCTTTTACTTATAAATTGGATCTAGAGGGGCACCTGGGTGGCTCAGTCAGTTGAGCCTCAGATTCTTAGGTTTTGGCTCAGGTCATGATCTCATGAGTTGTGAGATCGGCCCTGAGTCAGGCTCGGTGCTCAGCACGGAGTCTGCTTGAAGATTGGGTTGTGAGATGAAGTTTTTAAAGGCTTATTTTGTTCCTTTTGTGTTGTTTGTGTTAAGAGAATGTATTATAGTTAAAGCACCATTCATTACAAGAGTGGGAAGAATGATTCATGGAATCACATTTAAAACAATGAGTTATGGAACTTGGAAGACTAGGTTTGTAAACAAAGAAATTCTCATTTAAAGCAGAAACCTACATCAGCCAGAGGTCCATCTATGTTACAGTGTTGTCTCTAGTAGTCCACATCAGGTATTTTTAAAAATTTTAGAGTGGTGCTTCGTAATTCTAACATAAACATTAACATGATAATAACTTCCTCATGAAAATATACAGCTAAGCTAAAAATACATGTTTCCTACTAGGACTTCCACAAAGACCATACAGATACTTCACATATTTTATGTATGTATGTATGTATGTATGTATGTATGTATTTAAGAAAGTGAGTGAGAGAGAGAGAGCACAGGAGCATGGACAGAGTGAGAGGGAGTGGGAGAAGCAGACTCCCCTGCTTAGCGAGGAGCCCGACACAGGGCTCGATCCCAGGACCCTGGGATCATGACCTGAGTTGAAGGCAGACACTTAACCAACTGAGCCATCCAAGCATCCCTTCACATATTTTATTTAGACACTTAAATTACCTTTCATGTAATTACACAGTCTCCATTTTATTTAATATCTAAAGCAAAACATACTGGAACAGAAATTAGATAAACAGGCATTTCTCACCTGACAGTATCTTTGCAATTTTCAAAGATAAGCTGTGTGAAACTTGTGAGAGGAAAAAAAAATCACTACTATTTCTATTGATTTTAACCACACATTGGAAAAGGAATACATACATTTAAGTTTGTTAAGTCTAATGAGCACCTTGTTACAACACCCATTCATTATGCATGGATCAATTACCTGAACTGTTAATTTTTTAACTGCCCCAAATTTTGGACATTGTTATTTTTATTTAAGAACATTTTGGGAAAATCACACTTGTTCTAATTTTCAGTTATGGCAAGCGGCCCTCTTGGCGCAGTGGGCAGCGCGTCAGTCTCATAATTTTCAGTTATGGCAGCAATTTTCTATCAGGCTTCTAAAAACTTCCATTTATATCATATGTAATGGGTAGATAATGTGGCATAATTTTGTTACATGTGTAGTTAGCAGGGGAGAAACTGCCCTGTTGTTCCTACACCAAGGGAGAAAATATAAGGACTATATAACTCATGAAGAATATTAACATTTTCTATCACAAAATATTGATAAAATTGGAATTATATTAATCCAATTATAGAGCTTAACATTTTAGTCAAAGTATTAAGATAATAAAATAAGGCTCTTAGCTTCATATCAAGACCTATTTGAATATTTATATAAGAATATTAAAAGCATTTATCTCCTCATTTATGGCTTGATTTAGTATAATGCCTCATCTGTTCCTATCTTAATAGTTTCTTAGTATAATGAATCATTATTAGAATATAATGATAAGGCATGACAATACTATATAGGTATTTGCAGAGATATTTCAGTGCAAAACCTCATTCACATGTAACCCGGATATATTTATTGCCTTAATCTATACTTTGTCAAATGCAAACATTTTAATTTTCACCAATTCTTAACTTTAACCATGGGGTTGGAATTAAGAAATTTCATTCTTATCTACTAATGTATTTGGAAAATATTTTTGTTCACTTTGCAAAGTCATTAGAACCCAATTAATCAACTTCTAAGTGCATTAAATACTATAAAATCTTTTTTTCCCAAATAAGATACAGGTATCAAGTATTTGTTCTTGCTCTTTTTATTCCCAAAGCCTTAATGTAACAATTCAGTGTTACATGTTGTATACTTCTAGTAAAAAGCCCGCCTTCCTTCTACACTCCTACAATATAGTATTACATATTTTTAAGGAAGTGGGTGGACTTATTTGAGGATGATATACTTTTAAAGAACAGATTTGTCAAGCCAAGCCACTGATATGTTCTTAGAACCATAATAGTATAATGTGTAATTTAGTGGATTTAGTTATTTTAAAAGATATTTTCCTACTTCCCTGATAAATGAAATTAACCATCACCTTTGATTTAGTTATGTCTCCAAAAGGTATAAATAGCATGTAATAGAGCATCTCTTTTAGTCACAGAGTTTAATGTGAGAAAAGCAAATATATGCTGTATATACAATGTAGTAAACTTTTTTAAAAATTCAATAGTTTTTGCCTCTTTTTTTGGTTAAAAAACAGTATTTACTTTTGAAGATGAATTGCACATCTAATATCACAGAAAATCTTCTAATGAAATAACTTGTAAAATCTCTACCCCAACAAATTAATTCAGTGTCTAGGAAGTACTGTATTGAAAACCAGTGCATTATGTTCTACAGTGTCTAGAATTGAAATTTAAACAAGCAGGGTGTTGCTATTGAATACAAAAATGTGATAGAAAAGTCTCATTAGTGGCTGGAGAAACAGTCATCTGCAGAACTAATTCATTCCATTAGATTCACTGGTAGTAGCATGGTTCAAAATTTTGATTGGCCTTTAGTTATGGAAAATAACAAAATACTAATGTAGACGCACAAAAAACTCCTTTGAGTTGGAGATCCATTCATGGCTAGAAAAGGAAAAGAAAAAGTTAATTTACAACTGGTTCATAATTCATTTAAGATATTCTTTTTTTTTTAAAGATTTTATTTATTTATTTGACAGAGAGAGACACAGCGAGAGAAGGAACACAAGCGGGGGAGTGGGAGAGGGAGAAGCAGGCTTCCGGCCGAGCAGGGAGCCCCATGCGGGGCTCGATCCCAGGACCCTGGGATCATGACCTGAGCTGAAGGCAGACACTTAACGACTGAGCCGTCCAGGCGCCCCTCATTTAAGATATTCTTATTGTATATACCCAGTTATGGAAAATGATTTAAATTGATATACATAAAACCAAAGGAAATGTACTGCACTTTTGTGGTAACTTTTTATATGTACATTCAGTGAAACAATGGTTTATCTGACTTTAGTCAAGGTATGTTTCAATTACTGAAGGGAGGATTGAGTAGATTTCTTCCTTGGTATCTTATTTAGAGGCTAAATATGTCTAAACATATCTGTTAAGAGAGATCTATAATTTGTGAACTTACTAAAATATATTTTGAACTTTCTCTAGTCCCCTCCAGATATCAAGTTTGATGTTTATTGCTGCACATTTTTAATGGAGAGAGAAATAATGACTACTATTCTGTAGACCCTTCATTTGGCAAGTCCTCATTATTGATGCACATGTGATTTAATTTTATTAACTATACATCTACAGTAATAACAATGTCTGCAGTCTTTTATTAACTATAAATCTGCTATTTTAAAATTTTTTCAAAAGGTTCTGCAGAACAATTGACATTTGTGTATTTATCTATTGCTCCTCATGGTATACTTAGGCATTTTAAAACTTATTGAAGTATAATAAACCTATAGAAAAAGTACACATATAAGTATACAACAATATGAATTTTCCCAAACTAAACACACATATGCAACCATTACCCAGATCAAGTAACAATACATTATCCTGGTAGCCCTCCTTATGCTCCCTTCCAATCAGTAGCTGCCTTCAAGGATAACCACTTACTGATTTTAATAACCATAGATTATTTTTACCTGCTTTTAGTACTTAAGCAGTTTTTAACATAACAAAGGCTGTCATTTTCAGTGTTAAAGTCAGATTCTGTGTGGTTTAGAGCTGTCATTCTCAACATTATTTATGTCCATTGCTCTTGAGGGATATCATACATTCCCGTCATTATCAATGGTTTACAGTTAGAACCTCTTGGCAGTAGTGTAGGAGTATACAATTAGGAAGAAAAGACTCCAAGGTGATTCTGTCATGTTAGGGTTTCTCAAACCTCAGCAGTATTAACATTTTGGGCTGGACAATTCTTTGTTGTGGGAGACTGTCCTAGGCATTGTATGATCTTTAGCAGCATCCCTCTCTTTTAGCCACCAGATGCCAATAATACCCATCCCCTAGTTGTGAAAACTAAAAATGTCTCCAAACATTGCTAAATGTCCCCTAGGGGGCAAAATTGCCCCTGATAGAGAGCCACTGCACTAAGGTGAATATATCCCTTATTTGATGTTCACTCTTTAAAGGTTAACAGAACAATAAGTAAAAGTTTTAGTAAAGTAGTACTGAGTCCTTTATAAGAAGAGGGTTTTAGTAATCAGCACCACTTAGCAATGTATTGGCCTACTTAAAAAGATGCTAAGGCCCATGTCACTTGGTCATCTTGGAGGATGTTATAGAAGGTAGATATAGCTGGTATGCCCAAATTGTTTCCAGAACATAGTACATGACCTATAAAGTATTCTTCATCAGCCTCACTATAATTGTGGGATTTAAGGCTGGAGGATCTTAAAATCTATTGAGTAAGACAGACATACCTCCTTGCTTTCAAAATACTGAAAATTCTCTATCTATAGTAATAAGACCACATTCAAGACTGAAAGACAAATTCTATTAAAACATGCCTCTTCTCCATACACCATTCTTCTTCATAATTGTCTATGACATTTTCTACTTGCTTTAGAAAAAATTAGGGTGTTTTTTCCCCAAAAATTTGAATAGAATCAGTTCAAAAACAATTATATTACCTGTGTTTGAATCATTCTAAAGTTTCTTAATTCATACTATAAATCAGTAAGGAAAACATGGGGAAATCTTTAAGAGAAAAAACGAACTGGAAGATTTTAGTTCACTTTGATATTTTACCACAATTTTTGAAGGCTGTTATATATAGAATATATATAAATTTCTATTCTTAATAGGATTAGAAATACACAAGGGAACTTACGCAAGTCCATTTGTCTTCTGTTTTCTCAATCACAATAGTCTGTGTGTCACTATCTGGTGGTATACATTCATAGTCATCATAAAGGAGGCCTAGGATTGGATATTGTGTCCTGTACCTATACAGAAAAAAGTTAATTTACCACCTGCACAAGAAAATGACTCTCATTCCTTTTTAGTCACTCCTAGTTTGATTCTCCTTATTATGTTAAGTTGGCTCTTAATGACTTTTAACTCTAAAAAGAGAATATCTACAAAGCCTTACTACTATTATTTTCAAAAGAGTAAGAAGGAAGTACCTCTGCTTTGCAATGATGGACCACTGGCAGCACAAGACAATGATCTTAGAGAAGGGAACCAAATGACATGAGCCCTACAAGTGCCTAGCTCACTACTTGGAGATTTTCTTGCTCACAGGATACGGAAAGTGGAGCCAAATAAATCCCTTCAGTCACAAAGTTGAAGTGACAGAATTTCAAGTAAAGGTATGCCAAAGCAGCTGGTATGGGGCAGAATACCAGACAGAAGAGAACTACATAAATAAGAGTCAAAAGACCTGTAGAGGACTCTCTACAAGTCTTTGGAAGTACTGATTAGTGTAGGCATGTGGAAAAACTACTGAAGCTGGGGAAAGAAGCACTGGAAAGGAGCAGCCTGGAAATCCCTGGAGTTCACATAATGAAGGGAATAGCTTGTGTTCCACTAACCAGAGTGGAAAGACCTCTTAATGCAGAGGGCACCAGGAAGAAACTGCAGAAGAATATTGTGTTAGTGTTGGGATAACATTAGTCCTAGACTGCAGGTTTTAACAGTTTAAAAGCAAGACTTGAAAGTATTGAACTGTTTCCAGGTAATTCCATCTCAGAATAAAACCACAGAACACTTGCAGTGAAATAAAAAATCCAGAATTCAAGTGTGTAAAATTACAATACATGGCATTCAATACAAAAATTAGTAGGTATGGAAGCAGGTAGATATGACTAATAATGAGGAGAAAAACAAATTAGTAGAAAAAGAACAAGAAATGACAGATAAAAGAAATAAGTAGTCATGGTTGCATCTATTAAAAATATTTTTTTTAATGTATACTCAAGAAGTTAGAGGAAAGCATGAATGTGATGAGAACAATGGAGGATATAAAGATCTACACTGGACTTCTGAAGATGAAAATTACACTGTATGGGATTAACAGCAGAATAGGCCCTGAAGAAGAAAATATTACTGAATTTGAAGACATGAAGAGAAATTATCCAAAATAAAACACAAGAGGAAAAAAAACTGGAAAAATGTATGGAGTATGAATTACCTATGGGAAATATTAGTTGCCCTCACATATGTGTAATTGAAGTCCTACATGATTGGCAGGAGACAAAAAAATAATTGAAGAAATAATGCCCAAATTGTTTCCAGATTTGATGAAAACTCTAAACACACAGATCCAAGAAGCTCAGGGAAACTCAAGAAAAAGAATGATGAAGAAAAACAGAGGCAAAGAGAAAGGACCCAAATAAATAAAATCAGAAAAAAAGAAGTAACAACTGACACCACAGAAATAGAAAGCATTATAAGAGAATACAGTAAAAAATTATATGCCAAAAAGTTGGACAACCTGGAAGAAAAGGAAAAATACCTAGAAACATACAATCTTCCAAAACTGAATGAAGAAGAAATATAAAATCTGAGCAGACTGATTACTAGTAACAAAATTGAATGAGTTGTCCAAAAACTATCAAAAAATAAAGTCTAGGGGGTGCCTGGGTGGCTCAGTCAGTTAAGCATCTGACTTTTGATTTCGGCTCAGGTCATGATCTCGGCTCAGGTCATGATCTCGGCTCAGGTCATGATCTCAGGGTTGTGAGATTGAGCCCCACATCAGGTTCTGCACTGGGTATGGAGCCTGCTTAAAGATTCTCTCTCTCGTGTTATGCTGAACAAAATAAGTCAATCAGAGAAAGACATGTATCATATGACCTCAGTGATATGAGGAATTCTTAATCTCAGGAAACAAACTGAGGGTTGCTGGAGTGGTGGGGGTGGAGGGATGGGGTGGCTGGGTGATAGACATTGGGGAGGTTATGTGCTATGGTGAGCGCTGTGAATTGTGCAAAACTGTTGAATCACAGATCTGTACCTCTGAAGCAAATAATACATTATATGTTAAAAAAGAAGAAGAAGAAGAAGATAGCAGGAGGGGAAGAATGAAGGGGGGGAAATCGGAGGGGGAGATGAACCATGAGAGACGATGGATTCTGAAAAACAAACTGAGGGTTCTAGAGGGGAGGGGGTGGGAGGATGGTTTAGCCTGGTGATGGGTATTAAAGAGGGCACGTACTGCATGGAGCACTGGGTGTTATACACAAACAATGAATCATGGAACACTACATCAAAAACTAATGATGGAATGTATGGTGATTAGCATAATATAATAATAAAAAAAAAGATTCTCTCTCTCCCTCTCTCTCTGCCAGTCCCTATCCCTCTCTCTGTCTCTCTCTCCCTTTTTAAAATAAATAAATAAATAAAAGTCTAGTTGTTAATTTTAGCCATTCTGACAGGTGTGAAGTGATATCTTGTTGTAGTTTTAATTTGTATTTCCCTGATAATGAGTGATGTTGAGCATCTTTTCATGTGTCTGTTAGCCATCTGTATGTCTTCTTTGAAAAAAATTCAATTCATGTCTTCTGCCCTTTTTTTAACCGGATTATTTGTTTTTTGGGTGTTGAGTTTAATAAGTTCTTTATAGATTTTGGATACCAACCCTTTATCAAATATGTCATTTGCAAATAAATTCTCCCATTCTGGAAAAAAAAAAAAAAAAAAAGTCTAGGACCAGACGGATTCATAGGCGAATTCTACCAGTTAAAAAGAATTACAGAGGGCGCCTGGGTGGCTCAGTTGGTTAAGCGACTGCCTTCGGCTCAGGTCATGATCCTGGAGTCCCGGGATCGAGTCCCGCATCGGGCTCCCTGCTCAGCAGGGAGTCTGCTTCTCCCTCTGACCCTCCCCCTCTCATGTGCTCTCTCTCTCATTCTCTCTCTCAAATAAATAAATAAAATCTTTTAAAAAAAAAAAAAAAAAAAAAAAAAAAAAGAATTACAGAGAGGAGTTAAGATGGTGGAGGAATAGGGGGACCCTAAATTTGTTTCATCCCTTGAATACAACTAGATAGTTATCAAATCATTCTGAACATGGAACAAATCAATTGGAGGCCTGAGAAAACAAATACTGCAAATCTTTGAGTAGAAAAGCAACCACCATTTGGAAGGTAGGAGGTGCAGAGATTTGAATCAGGTGTGATATAGCTGAGGCTATGGCCAGAGGGGAGGGAGCCTGCTTAAGGAGGCTACCGCAAAGTATTATAAGCAGTGGATCACAAAATTGGAACTTTTAGAAGTCTGCTACAGTGGGGGACATGCCGGGCTTAAAGGCAGTGAAGCAGGGCAGAATCCCAGGTGTGACAGCATGGTCCGAAGATTCCCCTGGGTCGCAAGAAGAATAGGTGGTGCCTAAGTGCTGGCCTGTTCCCAGGCAAAGGAGCATGGAAGCTGGCTGAGAACAGTGAGTCTAGGTGCCAGCTTTCTGCTCTGTGTTGCCATAAACTTCGAACCACCACACATTCCAGCGACTGCTTTCCTGAGAGGTGTCCAACAAAAGGCAGATGCACCTGGAGACACTCCCTGGGAGGAGTAGTGCTGGTCTTCACTGTGGGAGTCCCTAAAATTTGGAGTTTTGAAACTCAGTCCTGTGTCTGAGATAAAAAGCTCAACACAGGCAGGGTGAACAGAGCTCTGATGGGAACTGGGGAGACAAGAGTGATTGCTCTTTTGTGAGGGCTCACTGAAGAGTGGGGGGCGTGAATTTTCAGCTCTGGGGCCAGAGAGCAGGGCACAGCAATACTCATCCTGCAGATCAGTGCTGGAAGACGGCACAGAGCAAAACAGCACCACCTAGTGGAGTCCAGAGCTGCTCACAACAAGCCCTGCCTCCCTGGGCACTGGAGGTGCATTTCCACTGGAGCAAGTCCACCTGAGAATCACCGCAAAAGGCCCCTCTCCCAGAAGACCAGCGCAAACAACTCACACCAAATTTACTAAAGAAAATAGTATCTAGTATCCTTTGTACTTTTATTCTTTAGTTTTTTATTATAATTTTTAAGCTATTTTATTTTTTCAATTTTTTAAAAATTCTTTTTAAATTTTGTCCATATATACTTTTTTATATATATTTTTAGGTTTTGTTCCCTCTCACTGTATTTTATATATATATATATATTTTTTTTTTCTTTCTTATTTTCGGACCTAGTTTCTTTTAACAAGCAGACCAAAACACACCCAGGAGCTGGTTTTTTTTGTTTGTTTTGCTGTTGTTATTGTTGTTGTTTTCTTTTTCTTTCTTCTTTTCTTTTCTGGACAAAATGACAATATGGAGAAATTCACCCCAAAAGATAGAACAAGAGGTATTATTCACAGCCAGTTATTTAATGAGTACAGATATAAGTAAGATGTTTGGGTTAGAATTTAAAACAATTATACAGATACTATCTGGGCTTGAGAAAAGCATAGAAGACAGTAGAGAATCCCTTATTGTAGAGATAAAAGAACTAAAATCTACTAAAGCCGAAATTAAAAAAGCTATAACCAAGATGCAGTCCCAAGTGGAGGCCGTAAAAATCAGTGATATGGAAGATAAAATTATGGAATACAATGAAGCTGAAAAGAAGAGGGAAAGAAAATTATTAGATCACGAACATAGACTTAGGAAACTCAGTAATTCCATAAAGTGAAATAATATCAATATTAAAGGAGTCTCAGTAGAAAAGTGGGAAAAAGGGTCAGCAGGTTGATTTGAACAAATTATACCTGAGAACTTCCTTAACGTGGGTAAGGAAACAGGCTTTCAACTCCAAGAGGCACAGAAATCCCCTCAAAATCAAAAAAAATAGGTCAACATCATGACATATTATAGTGAAACTTGCAAATTGCAAAGATAAAGAGAAAATTCAGAAAGCAGTTGGGGAAAATAGGTCCTTAACCTATAAGGGTAGACACATAAGGCTGGCAGCAGGTCTGTCCACAGAGACCTGGCAGGCCAGAAAAGATTGGCATGATTCAACATCCTAAATTGGAAAAATATGCAGCCTAGAATACTTTATCCAACAAGGCTATCATTCAGAATAAAAGGAGAGATAGAGTTTCCAAGACAAAAATGAAAGGAATTCATGAACACTAAACCAGCCCTGCAAGAAATATTAAAGGGAACCCTTTCAGCAGAAAGAGAGACCAAGAGTAACAAACACTAAAGGAAGAGAGACAATTTAGAGAAACAGCAACTTTATAGGTAATACAATGGTACTAAATTCATATCTTTCAATAATGACTGTGAATGTAAATGGACTAAGTGCTCCAATAAAAGACATAGGGTTACAGAATGGATAAAAAACCAGGACCCATCAATATGTTACTTACAAGAGACTCATTTTAGACTCAAGACACCTCCAGATTGAAAGTGAGGGGGTGGAGAACCATTTATCATGCTAATGGACATCAAAAGAAAGCTGAGGTAGCCATAGATTTTAAATCAAAGACTGTAATGAGAGATGAAGAAGGTCACTATATCATAATAAAAGGGCCTATCTAACAAGAAGATCTAACAATTGTAAATATTTATGCTCTAACTTGGTAGCAGTCAAATAATAAACCAATTAATAACAAAACTAAAGAAACTCATTGATAATAATACAATAACAGTAGGGGACTTTAACACCCCACTCACAGCAATGGACAGATCATCTAAGCAGAAGATCAACAAGGAAACAAGGGCTTTGAATGACACACTGGAACAGATGGACTTAACAAATATATTCAGAGCATTTCATCATAAAGCAGCAGAATACACATTCTTCTTGAGTGCACATGGAACATTATCCAGAATAGATCACATACTGGGTCACAAGTCAGGACTCAACTGGCACAAAAAGACTGAGAGCATACCATGGATATTTTCAGACCACTGTGCTATGAAACTTGAAGTCAACCACAAGAAAAAGTTTGGAAGGACCACAAATACATGGACGTTGAAGAACATCCTACTAAAGAATGAATGGGTCAAGCAGGAAATTAAGGAAGAATTTAAAAATACATCAAAGCAAATGAAAATGAAAACATGACAGTTCAAAACCTTTGGTATGTAGCAAAGGAGGCCCTCAGAGGGAAGTATATAACAATACAGGCCTACCTCAAGAAGCAATAAAAGTCTCAAATACACCACCTAACCTTGCACCTAAAGGAACAGGAAAAAGAAAGGCAAATAAAGCCAAAATCCATCAGGACAAGAGAAATAATAATTAGAGCAGAAATGAATGATATAGACATCAAAAAACCAGTATAACAAGTCAATGAAACTAGGAGCTGGTACTTTGAAAGAATTAACAAAGTTAATAAACCCCTAGACAGACTTATCAAAAAGAAAAGACCCAAATAAATAAAATCATGAATGAAAAAGGAAAGATCACAAACAATACTAAAGAAATACAACTAATTATAAGAGAATATTATGAAAAATCATATGCCAAAAAATTAGGCAGTCTGGAAGAAACCGATAAATCCTAAAAACATAAACTACCAAAACTGAAACAGGAAGAAATAGAAAACCTGAACAGACCCATAATCAGCAAAGAAATTGAAGCAGTAATCAAAAATCTCCCAACAAACAAGAGCCCAGGGCCAGATGGCTTCCCAGGAGAATTGTACTAACATTTAAAGAAGAATTAATATCTATTCTTCTGAAACTGTTCCAAAAAATAGAACTGGAAGGAAAACTTCCAAACTCATTCCATGAAGCCAGCATTACCCTCATCCCAAGAGACAAAACCCCACCAAAAAGGAGAATTACAGACCAATATCCCTGATGAAACTGGAAGCAAAAATTCTCACCAAGGTACTAGCTAATAGGATCCAATAGTACATTAAAAGGATTACTTACCACAACCAAGTAGGATTTATTCCTGGGCTGCAGGGATGGTTCAACATCCACAAATCAATCAGTGTGATGCATCACATTAATAAAAGAAAGGACAAGAACCATATGACCTTTCAATATATGTAGAAAAAGCATTTGACAACATACAGCATCCATTCTTGATAATAATGTAGGGATAGAGGGAACATACCTCAATATCATAAAGGCCATATATGAAAGACCCACAGTAAATATCATCCTCAACAGGGAAAAACTGATAGCTTTTCCCCTAAGGTCAGGAACAGGACAGGGATGTCCACTCTCACCACTGTTGTTTAACATAGTACTGGAAGTCCTAGCCTCAACCATCAGACAACAAAAAGAAATAAAAGGCATCCAAATCAGCAAAGAAGAAGTCAAACTTTCACTCTTTGCAGACGACATACTACTCTATGTAGAAAATCCAAAAGATTCCACCCCAAAATTTCTAGAACTGATAAAAGAATTCAGCAAAGTCACAAGATATAAAATTAAAGCACAGAAGTCTGTTGCATTTCTATACACTAACAATGAAGCAGAAGAAGGAGAAATCAAGGAATCGATCCCATTTACAATTACACCACAAACCATAAGATACCGAGGAATAAACCTACCCAACAAGGTAAAGATCTGTACTCTAAAAACTATAGAGCACTTATGAAAGAAATTGAAGAAGACACAAAGAAATGGAAAAATATTCCATGTTTATGGATTAGAAAAACAAATATTGTTAAAATGTCTATGCTACCCAAAGCAATCTACACATTCAATGCAATCTCTATCAAAATACCACCAGCATTTTTCACAAAGCTGGAACAACCAATTCTAAAATTTGTATGGAAGCAGAAAAAAACCTGAATAACCAAAGAAATGTTGAAAAAGAAAACCAAAGCTGGAGGCATGACAATTCCAGACTTCAAGCTGTATTTCAAAGCTGTAATCATGAAGACAGTATGGTACTGGCACAAAAACAGACACATGGTTTAGTGGAACAGAATAGAGAACCCAGAAATGGACCCTCAAGTCTATGGTCAATTAATCTTCAACAAAGCAGAAAAGAATATCCAATGGAAAAAAAAAAAAAAAAGACAGTCTTCAACAAATGGTGTTGGGAAAATGGACAGCCACATTCAGAAGAGTGAAACTGGACCACTTTCTTACACCATACAGAAAAATAAACTCAAAATGGTTGAGAGACCTTAATTTGAGACAGGAGTCTTTCAAAATCCTAGAGGAGAACAGAGGCAGCAACCCCCTTGACCTCAGCCACAGCAACTTCTTGCTAGACATGTCTCCAGAGGCAAGCACAACCAAGGAAAAATCAATTATTTGGACTTTGTCAGGGTAAAAAGCTTTTGCAGAGCAAAGGAAACAATCAACAAAACTAAAAGGCAACCTACTGAATGGGAGAAGATATTCACAAATGAAATATCAGATAAAGAGCTAGTATCCAAAATCTATAAAGAACATATCAAACTCAACACCCAAAAACAAAAAATCCAGTCAAGAAATGGGCAGAAGACATGAACAGACATTTCTCCAAAGAAGACATGCAAATGGCTGACACATGAAAAAATGCTCAACATCACTCAGCATCAGGGAAATACAAATCAAAATCACAATGAGATACCATCTCACACTGGTCAGAATGGCTAAAATTAACAACTCAGGAAACAACAGACGTTGGCAAGGATGCAGAGAAAAGGAAACACTCCCATGATGCTGGTGGAAATGCTAACTGGTGCAGCCACTCTGGAAAACAGTACAGAGGTTCCTCAAAAAGTTAAAAATAGAGCTACCCTATGACCCAGCAATTGCACTCCTAGGTATTTACCCAAAGGATACAAACAGTGATTTGAAGGGGCACATACATCCCTATGTTTATACCAGCAATGTCCACAATAGCCAAACTATGGAAATAGCCCAGATGTCCATCAACAGATGAATGGATCAAAAGATGTGGGATGGAGATAAATCTATATATCTATATATCTATATCTATATCTATCTATGTATCTATCTATCTATCTATCTATCTATCTATCTATCTATCTATATATATACACACTCAACCATCAAAAAGAATGAAATCTTGCCATTTGTAATGATTTGGATGGAACTAGAGTGTATTATGGTAAGTGAAATAAGTCAGTCAAAGAAAGACAAATACCATATGATTTAACTCATTGTGGAATTTAAGAAACAAAACAGATGAACATAGGGGAATGGAAGGAAAAATAAAATAAGATAAAAACAGAGAGAGAGGAAACCCATAAGAGACTCTTAACTATAGGGAACAAACTGAGGGTTGCTGGAAGGGAAGTGGGTTAGGGGATGGTGTAATTGGGTGATGGGCATTAAGGAGGTCACTTAATGTAATGAGCACTGGGTGTTATATGCAACTGATGAATCACTAAATTCTACCCTTGAAACTAACAATACATTATATGTTAACTAAATTGAATTTAAATTTGAAAAAGAAGTATGAATACCTATTACCCTCAAATTATTCCCCAAAAAAGAGGAAGAAAAGCTTCCAAATACTTTCTATGAGACCAACATTGCTCTGACACCAAAACCAAAGACACCACAGAAAGGAAAACTACAGGCCAACATCTGTGATGAACATAAATACAAAAATCATCAACAAAATATTAGCAAACCGCACTCAATAATGCATCAAAGGGATCATTCACTATGATCAACTGGGATTTATTCTGGGGATGCAAAGATGGTTCAATATTCCCAAATCAATCAACATGATACACCACATCAACAATGGAAGGATAGAAATTGTATAATCATCTCAGTAGATGCAGAAAATGCATCTGACAAAATTCAACATCTGTTCATGATTAAAACTCTCAACAAAATGTGTTCAGAGGAATCATACCTTAACATAATAAAGGCCACATATGAAAAACCTGCACCTAACATCATACTCAATGGTGAAAAACTGAGAGCTTTTCCTTAAAGATCAGGAACAAGACAGGGATGTCCACTTTTACCACTTTTATTCAACATAGTACTGAAAGTCTTAGCCACAGCTGACAAGAAAAAGAAATAAGAAGCATCCATACTGGTAAGGAAGAAGTAAATCTTTCACTATTTGTAGATAACATACTATACATAGAAAGCCCTATAGACTCCATAAAAAACAATTGGAAGTAATAAATGAATTCAGTAAAGTCACAGGATACAAAATCAAAGTACAGAAATCTGTTGCATTCCTATAAACTAATAATGAAGCAGCAGAAAGTGAAATTAAGAAAACAATCCTGTTTTCATTGTGCCAAAAAGAACAAAATTCCTACAAATAAACTTAACTAAGGAGGTGAAAGACCTGTACTCTGAAAACGATAAAACACTGAAGAAAGAAACTGAAGACAACACAAACAAATGGAAACATATACCATGCTTATGGATTGGAAGCCTTAATATTTTTAAAATGTTTGTGCTACCCAAAGCAATCTACAGATATAATGCAATCCCTTTAAAAAAACAACAACATTTTTCACAGAACTAGAACAAATAATCCTAAAATATTTATGGAACCACTGAAGACCCCAAATAGCCAAAACAATCTTGAGAAAGAAAAATTTGTAGGTATCACATTTCCAAATTTCAAGATACATTACATAGTACATAATCAATACATTATGGTACTGGCACAAAAACAGACACATATGTCAATGGAAAAAAAAATAGACCAGAAAGGAACCTACACTTACACGGTCAATTAGTCTATTACAAAGGAGGCACGAATATATAAAGGAAAAAGATAGTCTCTTCCACAAATTGTATTGGGAAAACTGGACAGCAACACACAAAGAATGAAACTAGACCACTTTCTTACACCATACACAAAAATAAGCTCAAAATGGATTAAAAACCTAAATGTGAGACCTTAAACCGTAAAAATCCTAGAAAAAGACACAGGCAGTAATTTCTCTGACATTGGCCACAGCAAATTTTTCGAGATATGTCTCCTAAAGCATGGGAAAGAAAAGCAAAAATAAGCTATAACAAGCTTTTGCACAGCAAAGGAAACCATCAACAAAACAAAAAGGCAACCTACTGAATGGGAAAAGATATTTGCAAATGATATATCTGATAAGGGGTTAATATCCATAATATATAAAGAACTTATACAACTCAACACCAAAAACCCAGCAATTTGCTTAAAACAGGATCAGAGGACCTTCTTTTTCCAAAGAAGACAGATAGATGACCAATAGGCACATGAAAAGATGCTCAACATCATTAATCATCAGGGAAATGCAAATCAAAGCCACAATAAGATACCACTTTATACCTATCAGAATGCTAAAATACAAAAGTCAAGATATAACAAGTGTTGACAAGGATGTGGAGAAAAAGGAACCCTCATGTACTGTTGATGGGGATGTAAATTGGTATAGCCACTGTGGAAATCAGCATAAAGTTTCCATAAAAAATTAAAAATAGAAATATCATATGACCCAATAATTCCACCAGTGAGTACTTACACAACAAAACAAAAATACTAATTTGAAATTGTATGTGCACCCTTATGTTTATTGCAGCATTATGTAGCAAGATATGGAAGCAACATAAATGTCCACTGATAAGAGAAATAGATAAGGAAGAAGTGATATATAATGGAATATTACTCAGCCATAAAAAGACCAGATTTTGCCATTTGCGACAACTGTAAGGAACTAGAGGGTATTATGCAAAGTGAAATAAGTCAGACCAAGAAAGAAAAATACCATTTGATTTCATTCATACATGGAACCTAAACAAGAACAACAAAAAATAAACAAAATGCAGAATCAGACCTATAAATACAGAGAACAAACCAATGGTTGCCAGAAAGGAGGCAGCTGGGGGATAGGCAAAATGGGTGAAGGGATGTGGGAGATATAAGCTTGTAGTTATGGAATGAATAAGTCACAGGAATAAAAGGCACAGCGTCAGGAATATAGCCAGTGATATTGTAATAATGTTGCGTGGTGACTGGTGGGAGCTACACTTGTGGTGAATGTAGCATAACATATAGAGAAGTTGAATCACTGCATTATACACCTGAAACTAATGTAACATTGTGTGTCAACTACACTCAAAAGCACTGGGTGCTATATGTAAGTATGAATTACTAAATTCTACTCCTAAAACTAGTATTACATTATATGTTAACTAACTAGAATTTAAATAAAAACTTGAAACAAAGAAAAAGAAAAAGAAAACAAGTCTATTTACATTAACATCAAAACCAATTCTATTACAGGAACATCAAAAAATATAATACTTAGAAATAAATTTAACAAAAAAGAAGTGTAAGCCTTGTGCAATGAAAGTACAAAATACTGTTTTTAGAAATTAAAGAGGATCTAAATGGAAAAGGATCCCATGCTCAAGGATTAAAAGACTTAATATTGTTAGCGTGGCAATAATACCCAAAGTTTTTTACATATTTAATGAAATCCCTTGACAAGCTTATCCCAAAATACATATAGAAGAGCAAAGGACCAAAAATAGCTAAAGCAATCTTGAAAAGAAGAAGTTTAAAAACTCACACTCCTGGTATCAAAATGTAACTAAAAAGCTACAATAATTAAGACAGTGTGGTACTTGCATGAAGACAGACAAATAGATCAATGAAGTAAAACAGAGAATCTACAAATTTACCCTTACATTTATGGTCTTTTGATTATCAATAAGGATGCCAAGTTAATTCAATGGGTGAAAGAATAGCATATTCCACAAAAGATACTGGGACAACCAGATAGCCCCGTGCACAAGAATGAACTTGGACTCCTACTTCACACCATAGAAAAAATTAACTCAAAACGGCTCATGGATCTAAATGTAATAGGTAAAACTATAAAACTCTTAGGAGAGGGACGCCTGGGTGGCTCAGTCGGTTAAGCATCTGCCTTTGGCTTGGGTCATGATCCCAGGGTCCTGGGATCGAGTCCCACATCGGGGCTCCCTGCTTGGCAGGGAGCCTGCTTCTCCCTCTGCCTGTTCTGCCTGCTGCTTCCCCTGCTTATGCTCTCTCTCTCTCTCTCTGGCAAATAAATAAATAAATAAATAAAATCTTTAAAAAATAAAATAAAATAAATAAAACTCTTAGGAGAATACAGGGGTGCAAATTTTCATGACCTTGGATTAGGCAATTAATTCTTAATATGATACCAAAAACACAAGTAAGAAAAGAAAAAATAGGTTAATTGGACTTCCTCAAATTTAAAAACTTGTGCTGCAAATGATACTATTAAGATAGTAAAAAGACAACCCATAGAATGGAAGAAAATATTTGCAAAATCATATATCTGATAAGGGACTTCTATCCAGAATATATAAATATCTCTTACAATTTAGCAGTAAAAAAGCAAATAATCTAATTTAAAAATGGACAAAGAATTTTTACAGTCATTTCTCCAAAGAAGATCTATAAATGGCCAATAAGCACATGAAAAAATACTAAATATTAATTATTAGAGAAATACAAATGAAAACCACAGTAAGAGGCCACCTCCCACCCTTAGAATGGCTATAATCTAAGAGATGACCAATAACAAATGTTGGGGAGGATGGAGAGAATTTGGAACCCTCAATACACTGCTGGTGGGAATGTCAAATTGTGTAGCTGCTTTGGAAAACAGTTTAGCAGCTCCTCAAAAAGTTAAACAGTTATCATGTAACCCAGCAATCCCACTCCTAGTTGTATACATAAAATGTTGTATAGCCATGAAATGTAATATTACTTAGTAACAATAAGCAATGAAGTACTGACACAAACTAAAACATGGATGAATCTTGAAAACATTATGCAAAGTGAAAGAATCCAGTCATGAAAGACCACATTTTTATTCCATTTATATGAAATATCCAAAATAGACTTTTGCTGAAACTATTTCCAAAGAGTCACTTTCTATTTCATTTTGCTAAATTGCTGGGATGTCAGCTGTGGTCAGATTGCTATTATAAGGGGAGATGCCTAAGAATGATGTCTACATAGGAAAGAGCAGAGCTAAGAGATAAAGAAGGACATATTTCTGAAGACATATTTTGAGCACACAAATCCATCTGGACACCAAGCAATCCCAACTAAGTGAATTAACTAATTCCCAGTTTAAATTGGGTTTCTGGCATGTGCAACTGAAAGAATCTTGACTCAAATGGTTGGTTAAACAACAAATTGTTTTTCACTTACATCATATTTGATACATTGTAAATATAGGAAAGATGTGCTACAGAATTTTATTTTCCATAACAGCTATGTCTTTGTGTAAATATTCATTCTTCATTAGATTTACTGCCCTGCAGAAAACAAACTCTGTCTAGGGTTATATATATCAATTAAACATGCTATAACTTGGATTAAATAATAGCTAAAGTCATATTCAAATTTCATTTAAAAATACATTACTTTTTAGTGGTAATAGTAGTCCTTCCACCACTGGAGTGTTGGTTATGAGATGAATACATTTCTTGCCTCAACTTTGAGAGTTCCTTACAAATAAAAGACAATACAATTATTTGAAAACAGTAGAAACATGAGGTAAGAAGTATGTTCGATCATTTAACAAGGTTACTAAGAACAATTACTTTTTTCCTTCTCTTTTAGCTTGGACATGAGTTAGAACCCCACAACCCCACCTGTTGAATACCATATATTATTGCTTTATGGTACCTAATAAGTTATATAATATGCCTGTTCAGGAATTCACTAAATGGTATAGGATTCACTAAATGGTATAGGATTTCTATATTTAAGAGATAACATGATATTGAATGGGCATGTTTCTCAAGATAAAGATGAGAAATTTTTTGTCCTAAGAAGCTTGAAAAGTATAGTCATAGCTGAAAAGTACTGAAACTTCAATATGGAAGCAGGTATTGGTTCCTAACAGAAGGTCTATCACTGATCATTACTACAAGCACCATTAGTTCAATAACAGCGATATAACATTAGCCACCATTTTTGGTAGTTCCTTCCTTCAGTGCTATTTTATAACAGATCCTGGGCCATATGCTACAGATACAGAGAGGAATATAACACAGTCCTTTGCTGAAGCAGCTAATAGTAAAGAGTAAAAAGCTCACAGTCTTACTGGGAGTATCATTGCTAATGAGATATAGCATTAAAAATATTAAATGCACAATAACACAATTTTTTGTTTCAATTCTTGCTTTCATTTGAATTATATCTCCTAAAATATGAATCTTTCACTTCTTCACAGTCAGTTACATTCTACTTCATGAATAAAGTGAGTTTGGGGAATGTGCTCTTCTCTAGTTCATGGGAAGTATTTATCATACTTAACTGAGTTCCTCTCTACCTCTACCACTTCCCTTCTTACCTCTGACTGACGCTTTATAAGGGAATCCTTCTCTTCCAGCAAGCTTGTCAGTTCATGAAGCTTGAACTGGAAGTCACTGCAACTTCCTTCTCTTCTTGAAACATCTTTTTGGTACTGATTTAATTGAGTCTAGTGATTTAAAAGAAAGAAGAATTATAAATCTAATTTATGAAATAGGTAATTGAGTTCCAAGAGGTTCAGTGACATAAAGTCATATTGCAAGTTACGAAATGAAGAGTGAAGTACCAATAGTTGTAAACATTTGTAGAGTTTAATGAATGTAAAATATGAATAAAATGCCAATTAGGCATTTCTCGTTTTTTTTTTTTTTTAAGATTTTATTTATTTATCTGAGAGAGAGAATGGGAGACAGAGAGCATGAGAGGGGAAGGGTCAGAGGGAGAAGCAGACCCCCTGCTGAGCAGGGAGCCCGATGTGGGACTCGATCCCAGGACTCCAGAATCATGACCTGAGCCGAAAGCAGTTGCTTAACCAACTGAGCCACCCAGGCGCCCCCTCTCATTTTTTAAAGATATCTTTTACTATTTAGGGCTAGGTATTACTTAAGTAACAGTCCTAAACCACAAGAATTAAAATAAAGCTAAGAAAATAGGTACTTTAGAATTCCTTCAAATACTAATTAAAGAAAACTCACTAATAATAACTAATATTATATTGTGATTTGCAGTTCACAAAATATTCCTCCTGCATGATTTATCTCAATTCTCACAGCAGCCCTGTGAAATAAGTATTATTAAAATCCTTATTTACAAAATAGGTAAATGAGATTACCAGAGAGGTTACATGACATACAGTCCCACAACTAGTAAGCAACATAGCTGCAAATCCAAGACAGATATTCTGACTCCAAATCCTCCCCATTTTCCTCTATACTATGTTAGCTGTGCATAGATGGCTGTTAAGTTAAAATGTTATAGGTAGTGTCGGGATGAAAAGGAAACAAGTGAAGGAAATCTGCAAGAAAAAATGGTAGGCTTTTGAAAAAATTATATTTTGTTTCATTTTGGTTTTTGGAAAAAATTCCACCATGATATTTGGAGAGAAAAATCTATGGTTGGTTTTTCCATTAAATATTTAAGTATATTTAACTATATTTAGGAATCAGTAAATTAAGAGTTAGTCAATTTGATCTAGAATTACAAGATAAGGCAATGTATACTTATTCTCACAAATATCACCCTTATTTTGATTAACCTAAATTAGAAAACAATTTAGCAATATTCTCTACACAGTAATATGTATTTAAACAAAAGTTTCTATGTCATATTCCTGACTCTGCCTTTAGTTGATTTTTCCTTGTAGCTTTAAACTTGAAACCATCATTATCTTATTAGAAAGTTTGTGCTGACCTGTGTATTTATGCACTGTAGGATCAACATACCCTTAGCTTGCAGATCTCTCTATCTTTCTCCATTCTTAAGTTTTTTACCATCTCCATGTAATGGTTGCCAATCTCATCCATTTTCACCTGCAGCACCGGGCCTGTGCAAGTCTCAGAAACCTACACAAGGCAAAATAAATTTATGTAATTGGATTGTTATGAAGGAAATACATATTTTATTATCAGACTTATTATTAGATGAAAGCTACATGATTAAATGAGGCATTGAAATAATAAGAGCGATTTTTAGGAATTGCACTATATAGCTCAAATGTCAGTGAGATGAGACATAACTACATATAAGATCATCAGAAAGCAGTCCATATATTTTCTCAAGAGGAATAGGACATATATATACTATACAATGGTATAACTAAGGCAATAACAAATTTAAAACAAAATTTAAATACCTGTATTCTAAGATTTTTATTCTCTTGTTCTAAATTACGCTTGCAGTATTCCAGTTCTTTGAGTCTATATTCCATGTCTGATAGTGTATGTCGAAGAGAGAGATTGTTTTCTTCCAATACTTGGCATTTTGAGGTTGAGTCTTGAAGTCCTTGCTATAAAGAAGACACAAGTAAGTAAGACAAAGGGATTCTACCTTTTTGGAGGAGAGTGCTCTTTTAGTTGATTAATTCAAGGAAATAAAGTAAATATTTTTTCCATGCTCAGTTTTCTTATATATTTACCCTTAAATGGTAAGTTAAATCAGCCATGAAAGAGATTCTTGCCCCTAGTCTGATATGCTTATCTTGAGTGAGAAGGAATCAAGACTGGATGAATTTTCAGTGTTCCAATTTTGCAATGTGACTCTTGGTACTCTTCAACAATATTTTGCCTTCCAGTAGGCACCAATATGACCATATGCCTGATTATTTATGTGGAAACTGAGGAAAAAGTTGGGACTGTCATGGGAATGAAGATTAGGAAGGGATCAGCCTTAGAGGCTCATTACAATTTCTTAGAAATCATCTCTGCTCAGATATCTGGAGAGTATTTCTAGAGTTAATTTGTTTATTCACTGCACAAACGTGTGTTAAGACCTACAAACCTTTTTTATCAACACTTTAGTAGATTAAATGAATGAGTGAACTTAGCTTTTCAATATTTACACAGTTCTTGTCACCCAACAGCACAGATAATTGTTGATTAGTATACTTTAAAGTATACAAGGTTATCTGTTTTTATGAGAGAGCTTTCAGTCATTGGAAATAATCAAAGCCACTCAATTCTTATATGAATAAGTTGTTCCATCATATTTTAATTCTGTCTGGATTGTATGTCATAACTACAGTGTGTCAGTAATTCTGCATATGAAAAGCTATCAATCTAGTTTATCATCAATGAAGATATCAACTTACCTGCTGCTGGCGATTATTTGCTCTCACTGATGCCAAGAGTTCTTCATACTCTTTTATTTGATTTTCTTTGAATTCCACATCTTTCTCAAGGCTTATCTTGTCATTTTCCAGTGACTAGAAGCAAAATTACTTGTTAAGATTCGGAATTACAGAAACTTGTCAACAGTTACATAATACAAGGCTAGTTTACATTGGAAGGCTTAAATAAGCACTTCATTCATTTGCAGTTGCCTGATAAAACAGAATTCTAAAATGTCAAGCAAAATATAGGATACAAATGGATGAAACTTTAAAAACCTGCATTCTTAGAGAACTTTTGATGAATTGACTAATTATAAATTCAATAAAACAGAACCTTCAAATTATTTTAATGTTTTGTCTAAATCTACAAAGACTCCTTGTTAACCCCAGCAGGTGGTGAATTTCCAAATTAGAGTCTAAATGTGTTCATCAGAACCCAGAAAACTAAAACTCTGGTTTTCAGGGAGTTATTCATTATATGGAGGGTATTCTGAATGTAGTTAGCTAATGACATCAAAAACACTAACTAAAATGGAAAATAGAAAAGGCTAACTTCTTGGAGAAGGAAGTTTACAAGTATTCAAAAAAATTCAGAGTATGCTTTATTATTACAGAAAAAGGGGAAATTCCCATTCAATTAGTTAGAGTATTCTAATTTTGCAAGCTACTTCCTGGCTATAGGTATTAAATTACCTTAGTGGTAAACTAAATAATAAGTGCATACCCAATGTTCTTTTATTTTGGCATTGGAGAGTTGTTATATCCTCTTTCAACCTCAATTAATTATTTCAAGAAAATAACTATGTCTGGGTGAGCATAGTATTGTTGCATTGTATTAAGTTTTGAAAGGTGGACTGAATGACTTCATTTCTATGTTAGGAACTAGGAAGGCTTTGGAAAGAAAAATCAAAATAAGTGTTACTGTCAAGTCATTTTGAAGATGTCCAAGCTCCTCCCGTAAGTTGCTGAATGTGGACAGCACTAGCCGGAGTGATTTATCAGACATACCCCTCATCTGGAGAAAGAAAAGGATTGATGGTTTTTATTTATTAGCACTTACAAATGGACAATATAAGTGATAGTAGTCTTATTTTTCTGTTCTCATAAGCAAACTTATTAACAGTTTTATTTTTTATATAGCATTACTAGAATAGTGATACAAGGAGTTTTGTCAGTAGCATGTATAAGTAATTCAATCAGTATTCCTGAAGACATCATAGCTATGTGATTAGAACAAGAGTCTACTATTTTTTTCCATGATGAAGTATCATCTTTCTCACAAGACAGAACTCTGTCAGCAAATTCTTAAATTTGCTTTTATTTTTTATTTAAAGATTAGAAAAGATGAGGCAGTCAAACTTCAAAAAACAAAATGAACATCTTTAAGTATGCTGCAAAATGTATGGATTTTTCCTGAAGTGAGAAGAATATAATACTAATTAAGTTTAACCTTGAAGTATAGAAACATCTCAAATTTTATTTTATTTATTTTTTATTTTTTATTTTTTATTTTTTTTATTTTTTTTTTAAGATTTTATTTATTTATTTGAGAGAGAGAGAATGGGAGAGAGCGAGTACATGAGAGGGGGGAGGGTCAGAGGGAGAAGCAGACTCCCTGCTGAGCAGGGAGCCCGATGCGGGACTCGATCCCGGGACTCCAGGATCATGACCTGAGCCGAAGGCAGTCGCTTAACCAACTGAGCCACCCAGGCGCCCTATTTTTTATTTTTTTAAAGATTTTTTATTTATTTATTTGAGAGAGAGAGAATGAGAGAGAGAGCACATGAGAGGGGGGAGGGTCAGAGGGAGAAGCAGACTCCCTGCCGAGCAGGGAGCCCGATGCGGGACTTGATCCAGGGACTCCAGGATCATGACCCGAGCCGAAGGCAGTCGCTTAACCAACTGAGCCACCCAGGCGCCCGAAACATCTCAAATTTTAAAGAGGAGGGTGAAAATCCCTTTTACTAGATTAAACTCACTTATTTAAAAAATTGTTTAAAAAACAGGCAACTTCATTTCTGGAAAGATGTAGTAGAAATACTTTCTCCTATTCCTTCTAAGTATAACTGAAAGCCCTGGACATTACTATGTATAAAACTAACATGAAAAGACTCAGAAAGGTGGAAAGAAGAAGGAAGTCTGGTTAGGAACATTGCAACTACCAAAGTGACACAGAAGTGAGTTCCTGGGTTTTCTTTTTGCTTCATGTATCACAGACTGGTGTTGGAGAAGTCAGTAACCCAGAAACACCACTGGATACAGACAACAGAAGTTTTTAGAAAAGCCTGCTCTCTCTAGCCAAAGGACCATGAAAAGAGCAGCCTAGCAAGGCAGAGAACTTTTAGATAATAACCACTCTATTCCAACCAAACACCACAGAGAATAACCTTCAACTTTATACTTCTACCCAAACCATCAAAGGCCAAGAGGGAACCTAAACTTTCTCCCTCACCAGGCTCTAAAAAGATCCACCAACACCACTTACCAGGTTGGTGTTAGAGAAGGCAGGGTGGAGAGATGGGATTTTCATCCCCACCAGGAAAAAAATGAGACCCCAAGCACTGTGGTTCAGTTGAGAGTATGAGAGGAGCCTAGGCTTTCACCTTATCCAGCAGTAATAATATACTGCTCCGTCTCCCTGCTGGGGTGATGTCAGAGTTTTCTTAATGAAGAGTCAAGACTTTCAGCGCTGCCCAACAGAAATGAGGCCACTCACCTTGCAATGTCAGTGAAGGCCAACTCAGGTACAGTAATAAGGCACCCCTCTACATCCAAACCAGGGTGAAATCAGTGGGGCCCTCATACAGAACCACAATTTCTACCCTTGCCCAGGAGGAACAAGGAGCTCCTTCCCTGACTGGTGTCAACTCAGAGGCTGAGTGGAGAACCTGGAATTCCACCCCCAGCTGGCAGTAACAGGCAGTGCCCCATGTCCTCTGTTGTTTCAGTATCAAAGGAGGCCTACTAAAACAGAAGATTGAATAAGATTCAGAGTCATAACATAATACTCAAAATGTCCAGGTTTCAATTTCTAAAAAATCTCTAGTCATTCTAAGAACCAGGAAAATCTTACCTTGATAAGAAAAACAATTAACAGATGTCAACATCAAGATAACGGAAATGTTAGAATAGTCTGACAAGGATTTTAAAGCAGCCATCATAACCATACTTCAATAAAAATTTACAAACAGACTTAATAGAAAGTCTCAGCAACAAAACAGAAAATCTCAGAAAAGAAATAGAATATGTAAAGAATAACTAAATAGAAATTTTAAAATTGTAAAGCTCAATAGCTAAAAAAAACAAAAACAAAAACAAAAACCTCAATGGATGGACTAAAAAGCAAAATGGAAAGAACAGAGTGAAGAATCAATAAACTTGAAGATAGAACAATAAGAAAGTACTTCATCAGAACATCAGAGAGAAAATAGTTTGGAAAATAATTGAACAGAGCCTCAGAGACCTGTGAGAGTATAAGGCATATCTAACATACATGTCATAAAAGTCCTAGAAGGAAAGAAGAAAGAGGGTGAAACTGAAAAAGTATTTGAAGAAATAATGGCTGTAAACTTCCCCAAATTAGCAAAAAATGTAACTATAGATTCAAGAAGTTGAGGAAATCTTGAACAGGACAAACCCAAAGAAATCTATGCCCAGACAATCAGTCAAACTTCTTAAAACTAAAGATAAATTTTAAATTTTAAATCTTGAAAGCAACAAGAGAAATCTTAACTATTGGTAATAACAATTCAAATCACAGCATATTTTTCATCAGAAATCTTAATGGCCAGAGGGACATAGCATACCATTTTTAAGTGTTGAAAAAAAGAATTGTCAACTACAAATTCTGTATCTAATGAAAATATCCTTTAGTAATGAAGGGGAAATCAAAACATTACCAGATGAAGAAAACTGAAAAAAAAAAAAAATTGTCACTACAGACCTACCCTAAAAATTGGGTGAAGGAAGTTCTCTGAAGAGAGAGAAAATTATAAAGGAAGGAATTTGGAGCATCAAGAAGAAATAGCATCATAAGTAATAATATTCAAAAACAGGGTAGGTTTTCCTTCTCTTGCATTTTCTAAATTATATTTGATGGTTGAAGCAAAAAATTATAACAGTGGATCTCAATGCATAAAGAGGAAATATTTAAGACAATTACGTTATAGATGTGAGAGTAAAGAGTGATAAAGGAAGCAAAATTTTCTACATTTCACTGAAACTGACAAAATGTTGACACCAGTACACTGAGATAAATTATGGATATATAATGTAATTCTTAGAACAACCACTAAAAAGGCTATACTAACAGATACACTCAAAAGTACCAGAGGTAAATAAAAGTGCAATTCTAAAAACATTTTCAACTAATCCACAGAAAACAAAAAACAGAACAGAAAACAAACAAACAAAAATAGCCTAGCTATTTTTAGCTAGCCCTACGTATCAATAATTTCTACTTGGTCTAAATGCACCAATTAAAAACAGAGATTTGTGGGGCACCTGGGTGGCTCAGTCGTTAAGTGTCTGCCTTCAGCTCAGGTCATGATCCCAGGGTCCTGGGATCGAGCCATATATTGGGCTCCTTGCTCAGCGGGAGGTCGGTTTCTCCCTCTCCCACTCCCCCTGCTTGTGTTCCCTCTCTCGCTGTGTCTCTGTCAAAAAACAAAACAAAACAAAACAAAAAACCCAGAGATTTGCAGAGTAAGAAAAAAAACTTGATCCAACTACATGTTTTCTATAAGAAGCTAATTTCAAATATAGTGAAAATGTAAAAATATATAATGAAAGTAATGTTTCTAGGAAGAAGTTGCTGCCCCTGAGGTCGAAGAGGTTGCTGCCTGTGTTCTCCTTTAGGATTTTGATGGATTCCTGTCTCACATTTAGGTCTTTCATCCATTTTTAGTCTATTTTTCAGTGTGGTGTAAGGAAATGGTCCAGTTTCATTCTTCTGCATATGGCTGTCCAATTTTCCCAACACCATTTGTTGAAGAAACTGTCTTTTTTCCATTGGACATTCTCTCCTGCTTTGTCGAACATTACTTGACCATAGAGTTGAGGGTCCATTTCTGGGCTCACTATTCTCTTCCATTGATCCATGTGTCTGTTTTTGTGCCAGTACCATCCTGTCTTTATGATTACAGCTTTGTAATAGAGCTTGAAGTCTGGAATTGTGATGCCACCAGCTTTGTTTTGCTTTTTCAACATTCCTCTGGCTATTCGGGGTCTTTTCTGGTTCCATACAAATTTTAGGATTATTTGTTCCATTTCTTTGAAAAAAATTGATGGTATTTTGATAGGGATTGCATTAAATGTGTAGATTGCTCTAGGTAGCATAGACATTTTCACAATATTGTTCTTCTAATCCAAGAGCATGGAACATTTTTCCATTTCTTTGTGTCTTCCTCAATTTCTTTCATGAGTATTCTATAGTCTACTGAGTACAGATCTTTTGCCTCTTTGGTTAGATTTATTCCTAGGTTCGGGGGTGCAATTGTAAATGGGATTGACTCCTTAATTTCTCTTTCTTCTGTCTTGTTGTTGGTGCATAGAAATGCAACTGATTTCTGTGCATTGATTTTATATCCTGCCACGTTACTGAATTCCTGTATGAGTTCTAGCAGTTTTGGGGTGGAGTCTTTTGGGTTATTCCACATAAAGTATCATATCATCTGCAAAGAGTGAGAGTTTGACTTCTTCTTTGCTGATTTGGATGACTTTTATTTCTTTTTGTTTTCTGATTGCTGTGGCTAGGACTTCTAGTACTATGTTAAGTAGCAGTGGTGATAGTGGACATCCTGCCATGTTCCTGACCTTAGGGGAAAAACTCTCAGTTTTTTCCCCATTGAGAATGATATTCGTTGTGGGTTTTTCACAGATGGCTTTTATGATATTGAAGTATGTACCCTCTATCCCTACACTCTGAATTCAGAGTTTTAAACAAGAAAGGATTCTGTACTTTGTCAAATGTTTTTACTGCATCTATTGAGAATATCATATGGTTCTTGTTCTTTCTTTTATTAATGTAGTGTATCACATTGATTTGCAGATGTTGAACCAACCTTGCAGCCCAGGAATTAATCCCACTTGGTCGTGGTGAATAATCCTCTTAATGTACTGTTGGATCCTATTGGCTTCTATTCTGGTGAGAATTTTTGCATCCATGTTCATCAGGGATATTGGTGTGTAGTTCTCCTTTTTGATGGGGTCTTTGTCTGGTTTTGGGATCAAGGTAATGGTGGCCTCATAAAACAAGTTTGGAAGTTTTCCTTCCATTCCTATTTTTTGGAACAGTTTCAGAAGAATAGGTATTAATTCTTCTTTAAATGTTTGATAGAATTCCCCTGGGAAGCCATCTGGCCCTGGGCTCTTGTTTGTTGGGAGATGTTTGATTACTGCTTCAATTTCCTTACTGGTTATGGGTCTGTTCAGGTTTTCTATTTCTTCCTGGTTCAGTTTTGGTAGTTTATACTTCTCTAGGAATGCATCCATTTCTTCCAGATTGTCTAATTTACTGGCATATAGTTACTGGTAATAATTTTTAATAATTGCTTCTATTTCCTTGGTGTTAGTCGTGATCTCTCCTCTTTCATTCATAATTTTATTAATTTGGGTCCTTTCTCTTTTCTTTTTGATAAGTCTGACCAGGGGTTTATCAGTCTTATTAATTCTTTCAAAGAACCAGCTCCTAGTTTTGTTGATCTGTTCAACTGTTCTTTTGGTTTCTGTTTCATTGATTTCTGCTCTGATCTTTATTATTTCTCTTCTCCTGCTGGGTTTAGGCTTTATTTGCTGTTCTTTCTCCAGCTCCTTTAGATGTAGGGTTAGGTTGTGTATTTGAGACCTTTCTTGTCTCTTGAGAAAGACTTCTATTGTTATATACTTTCCTCATAGGATCGCCTTTGCTGCATCCCAAAGATTTTGAACAGTTGTGTTTTCATTTTCATTTGTTTTCATGAATTTTTTAAACTCTTTAATTTTCTGGTTGACCCATCCATTCTTTAGTAGGATGCTATTCAGCCTCCATGTATTTGAGTTCTTTCCAACTTTCTTCTTGTGATTGAGTTCTACTTTCAAAGCATTGTGGTCTGAAAATATGCAGGGAATGATCCCAATTTTTTGGTACCAGTTGAGACCTGATTTGTGACCTAGGTTGTGATCTAGTCTGGAGAATGTTCCAAGTCCACCAGAGAAGAATGTTTATTCTGTTGCTTTGGGATGGAATGTTCTGAATATATCTGTGAAGTCCATTTGGTCCAGTGTGTCATTTAAAGTCTTCATTTCCTTGTTGATTTTTTGCTTAGATGATCTGTCCATTTCAGTGAGGGGGGTGTTAAAGTCCCCCACTATTATTGTATTGTTGTCGATGTGTTTCTTTGCTTTTGTTATTAATTGGCTTATATAATTGGCTGCTCCCATGTTAGGGGCATAGATATTGAAAATTGTTAGATCTTATTGTTGGATAGTCCATCACCAAAGGCAAGGGAAGCAAGGGTAAAAATGAACCATTGGACTTCATTAAGATAAAAGCTTTTGCACAGCAAAGGAAACAGTCAACAAAACCAAAAGACATCCTACAGAATAGGAGAAGATATTTGCAAATGTCTTATCAGATATAGGGCTAGTATCCAAAATCTATAAAGAACTTATCAAACTCAACACCCAAAGGACAAATAATCCAATCAAGAAATGGGCAGAAGACATGAACAGACACTTCTGCCAAGAAGACATACAAATGGCCAATAGACACATGAAAAAGTGTTCAACATCTCTCAGTCTCAGGGAAATACAAATCAAAACCTCAATGAGATAGCCCCTCACACTAGTCAGAGTGGCTAAAATTAACAAGTCAGGAAAGGACAGATGTTGGCGGGGATGCGGAGAATGGGGGACCCTCCTACACTGTTGGTGAGAATGCAAGCTGGTGTAGCCACTCTGGAAAACAGTATGAAGGTTCCTCAAAAAGTTGAAAATAGAGCTACCCTATGACCCATCAATTGCACTACTGGGTATTTACCCCAAAGTTACAAATGTAGTGATCCGAAGGGGCACATGCACCCCAATGTTTATAGCAGTAATGTCCACAATAGCCAAACTATGCAAAGAGCCTAGATGTCCATCAACAGAGGAATGGATAAAGAAGATGTGGTACATATATACAATGGAATATTATGCAGCCATCAAAAATGAAATTTTGCCATTTGCAATGATGTGGATGGAACTAGAGGGTATTACGCTAAGCAAAATAAGTCAATAGAGAAAGACAATTATCATAAGATATCACTGATATGTGGAATTTGAGAATCAAGACAGAGGATCATAGGGGAAGGGAGGGAAAAATGAAACAAGATGAAACCAGAGAGGGAGACAAACCATAAGAGACTCTTAATCTCAGTAAACAAACAAGGTTGCTAGAGTGGAGGGGGCTGGGAGGGCTGAGGTGGATGGGTGATGGACATTGGAGAGGATATGTGCTATGGTGAGCACTGTGAATTGTGTAAAACTGATGAATCACAGACCTGTACCCCTGAAACAAATAATACATTATATGTTGATAATATATATATACATATATTATATATATTATACATTAAAAGTAAAATGTCGGGGATAAAAGATATACCAGGCAAACATTAATAAAAGAAAACAAGAGTGTTATATTGTTATTAGATAAAAATGACTTTTTAAAAAGATTTTATTATGTATTTGACAGAGATAGATACAGTGAGAGCGGGAACACAAGCAGGAGGAGCAGGAGAGGGAGAAACAGACTTCCCACAGAGCAGGAAGCCCGATGCTGGGCTCGACCCCAGGACCCTGGGATCATGACCTGACCTGAAGGCAGATGCTTAATGACTGAACCACCCAGGCACCCCTAGATAAAAATGTCTTTAGAGCAAAGAAAATTACCAAGGATAAAGAGGAACCATTATATAATGATAGAAGGGTCATTTCACCAAGAAGACACAGCAATCTAAACTTTTATGCACCAAGCAGTAGAGCTACAAAATGTATAGAAATGCAAAAACTGATAGAACTGAAAGGAAAAAACGACAAGTCCACTGTTATAACTGAAGATTTGTATATGCCTCTCTCAGCAACTGATAAGAACTACTTGGCAGAAAATGAACAAGAATATAAAAGAACTCAACAACCCCATCAACCAAAGTATCTAATCCTTTCTTTTACCCATGGAAGATACACCAATATAGGCCATAATCTTTTTCTTTTTTTTTTTTTTTAGGCCATAATCTTGACCATAAAACAAAACTTAACCATTTCAAAAAAATTGATCTAATATGAAGTATATTCTCTGGCCACAGTGGAATCAAACTATGTATCAGTACTAGAAAGACAATAGGAAAATCTCTAAACACTCTGAAACTAAATAATATGCTTCTAAATAATCCACAGGTAAAAGCAGATGTCTAAAGGGAGCTAAAAATTATATAGAACTGAAAGAAAATGAAAATCATATCATAATTTTTTGGGCACAACCAAAGCCATGCTGAGAGGATATTTATAGCACTAAATGCTTACATTAGAAAATAGAAAATGTCTCAAATCTATACTCTAACTTTCTATATCAAGAAACCAGACAAGAGAACAACATATCAAAAGCAAGCAAAGGAAGGAAATAATACAGACAAGGGCAAAAATTAGTGGAAGTGTAAACAGGAAAATAATAGAGAAGATCAATAAAACTGAAGTCTTGTTCTTTGAAAAAAAAATTGATAAAATTGAGAAGCCTCCAGCAAGGCTGACCAAGAATAAAGTAGACACAAATGACTAGTACTAAGAATTAAATAGGGGATAGTAATACAAACGCTGCAGACATAAAAAAGATAATAAGGGAATACTATGAACAACTATACACTATAAATTTGATAATTTAGATGAAATAGGCTACTTCCTTGAAAAATACAAGTTACCACAACTCACCCAATATGAAACAAATCATTTGAATAAACCTATAACTATTAAGGAGTTGAATTTGGAATTTTTTTTAACTCCCGAAAAGACAAATCTCTAGGCCCAGATATTTTTACTAAAGGATTTTACCAAATGTTTAAAGAAGGATTAATACCAAGTCTATACAGTCTTTTCTGGAAAATAAAAAAAAGAAACACTTCCCAATTCATTTTATGAAGCTAGTATTCTCCTAATACCAAAACCAAAGAGAATACAAGAAAACTATATACCAGTGTTTCTCATGAACTTTGATGCAAAATCCTCTGAAAGAGTTTTTCAAAGAAATAAGTTTTGAATGCACTTTCAATAGACATCCCACCACCAGAGATAATATCAAGGATGTCTCCAAGATTCAGATTCTGCAAAGCATAAGTTTTCCCCACACCACTGTCTTTTTATAATACACAGTGTGCCACTAAAAATATTTTATTTAAATTTCACAAAAATGACATCAGGTCCAATATTTGGATGACCAACAAAGGTTTAAGACCAATAATTTAGAAATTGGCCTCACTTAAACAGAGCTAGATTATCTTTACAATCCTTTCTTGCATAAAGATGTACTCTTTAGCCATATTCCCTTAACATCTATCTTCTTCTGTCCTCCCTTCACTGTAGGGGAATTTACTGTTCCAGTAGTCTCTATCATTCTACAAATCAGAAAAAGCAAGGCATTGGCCTCTCCCATCTCTTATTGCAAGGGGTGAGGTGGGGGGGGGGTAGAATGGAAAATAGAGAAGATGAGGGCAAAGCTATAAATTAGAGTCAAGTTGTGCTATACCAGTGAGGAAAGAATAAGGCCATTCCACAGCAGGGAACAGTATTTTTTTTTTTTTAAAGATTTTGTTTATTTGACAGAGAAAGACACAGCGAGAGAGGGAACACAAGCAGGGAGAGTGGGAGGGGGAGAAGCAGGCTTCCCGCGGACCGGGGAGCCCGATGTGGGGCTCGATCCCAGGACCCTGGGATCATGACCTGAGCTGAAGGCAGACGCTTAATGACTGAGCCACCCAAGCGCCCCAGGGAACAGTATTTTTAGAATGCTTACCTGAATGGTAGTTATTCAATATAAGTGAAAGTCTGAACAAACTATAATGCAAGACTTGTTTAATCAAAGTATAATCAACTCTCCTGAAATAGGATTTTTACTTAGAACTTTCTGTTTTTCATTAAGGGAAGCATCCTTGGCTAGTGGTTTGTCATTGTTGATCTCACACCCACTCTTGACCCCAACTCACCTGCAGAATATAGCGAATTTGCTGTTTTGTAAACTCTGACAATCCTTTAGGAATCAAGGATTCAATGTCTTCTGACTGTAAGAAAAGAGAAGTTTATCCATTTAACAGATGCATATTAGTATTATAATCTTAGGGTCAGTAGTTCACAGACTTCTGTGCAGCAGAGCATATTTTTAGGAACATCAAAAGATTATTTCATTTTCTGGGCAATAGTTGCTACCAACTTCATTTCTAGCCTATCAGTTCTTACTTTTAAAAACTTGATTATACCATATACACTATGGAAAGAACCTTGAATTCCAGGCATTTTAGGGAACAGCTTTGTGCAACCAACCAGATGTTCCATTTTTACTTTTTTAAAAGAGTAATTTAAAAAAGAAGATGGTTCTCAAATCCCATTAAACACTTTATTTCAGTGTATCTTTCAAAAACTGGAAGCTTTGCTGGGTGGTTAATATGACATTTTCAAGGTTGATTTTTTTAAATAACGAAAATTTGGGGAAATAAAATTAAGGGCTTATTGAGGATTTATATTGAGCTATGATAACTTCTGAAAAATTAAGATGTTGCCACAACAACACTGAGAAGCTTTAACTAGTTTTTTTTGGCTTGAAGAAACACAGATTTATTATCTCATAGATCTAGAGATTGGAAGTCAGTGGGCTAAAATTAATGTATCAGCAGGACTGCATTCTTTTGGTGGGCTCTAGGGGAGAATCTATTTCATTGCTTTTTTGTTTCTACCAGCTGCATGAATTCCTTGGCTGGTGGCCTCATCACTCCAACCCTGGCTTCTCTTGGCAGATCTAACTCTGACCTCCTGCCTCCCTCTTTTAAGGACCCTTAGTGATTACATTGGATCCACCCACATAATCCAGGATAATCTCCTTACTTTAAGATCCTTAATTTAGTCACATTTGCAAAGTCCCTTTTGCCATGTTAAAGTAACATATTCAAAGGTTTCGGGGATTAGGATGTGGACATCTTTGGGAGGCCATTATTCTGTCTTCCACATCATCTTATTGCCCTCATTCTGAAGCTCATATCCATACAGTTCCCTTTGTGAAGTCTAGATCCAAAAGAGGGAGATTCTAATAGAGGCAGGGTCTCCCTCTCCACCTGCCCAAGACCCTCCTCCTTGGATGACTGACCAAGAATCCACTTCCTCAGAGCATATCTTGCCCTCTTCCACAGGGGGTGACCTTTCTCTATGGCTGTTGCAAGACAAGTTCATTACAATACCATCCAGTACCCCTGACGTCAGTACCCCTCCCTCAAACCATAGAAGAATGATATCCTTACAAAAACACAGAGAGCTGGGCTCCTGGGTGGCTCAGGCAGTTAAGTGTCTGACTCTTGATTTTGTCTCAAGTCATGATCTCGGGGTCCTAGGATCAAGCACCACCTTGGTCTCAGTGCTGAGTGTGAGCCTGCTTAAGATTCTCTCTTTCCCTCTCCCTCTGCCCCTACCCCTACTCACACACACACTCTCTCTCTCAAGTAAATAAATAAATCTTAAAAAAAAGAGAGAGGAAAGTACTGAAGCTAAGGTACTTCAGACACTTATCTCCCCAAATCCCATGCCTAGCCCACCAAGCATCATTGTCTTCTTTTTTTTTATTCAAGTGTAATTAACATGCAGTTATATTAGTTTCAGGTGTACAATATGATTCAACAACTGTATACATTTCTCAGTGCTTATCAAATTAAGTGTACTCTTAAGCCTCCTTATCTATTTTATCCATCACCCCACTGACCTCTCCTCTGGTGAGAAGCTTCAACTAATTTTAAGTGAGAAGCAATTCAGTACTTCTTAACGGCAATCTAGGGCTTTCTGAATTATTGTAATGAATACAGTATATCAATGCATTGGAAATAAAAAAATAACACAAAAAGGCCACTGTGCTTTTTTATTACATTGAAATCAGTTTTCCCTATTTGATGACTTATTCCATTAAAAGTAATTATTAACAAAATGTGCATATATAATAGAATTAATACTTGAAAAAAATGTACTTTAAGTTGCTGTCTATTTGTCATGGGTCATATAAGGTTTCAAAATGCACTAAAACTAAATTTGCTATTTATTTAGTTAATGTAGGTTTCAATTTTCTAAAGCAAAGAGTATTTGGTCAATGAAATTTTAAATGTTTTGATAAACAAAGACAAATTAAATCATAAATGACAACTGATAAAACATTTTTGCATGAATAATTATTACTCTTGTTATTATTTTAAATATCTATTTATTTATTTTAAAGGACATGCAAGAGAAAGACAGTGGAGGGGAGGGGCAGAGGAAGAGGGAGAGAAAGAACCTCAAGCAGATGCCACACTGAGCATGGAGCCCAACGTGGCTCTCAATTCCACAACCCTAAGATCATGACCTGAGCTGAAATCAAGAGTTCGAAGCTCAACTAACTGAGCCACCCAGGCTCCCCAATGATTATTACTTTTTATAGCCATTACAAATATATAAATAGTTCTATCATTTTAAAGGCAAAATAATCATCATGTCTTTCACTAATCTCTGTTTCCAGTCTAATATAGGTACCAAACTAAAACAATATCATCAGTGAAAATGTCAGAATCTGCTTTGTTATCAACTATATTTGATTTTCAACTATTTTTGCACTTACCTCAGCTGTAGACTCAAAGTCCTCTTTGCTGTAAGAGTGAAAAAAAAGGATAGACAACTTAAGAAAATGTATATAATGATCATATATAAATGTTAGTGTTCAAATTATATTATCTTACTTTTTGATATATCATAATAGCAACATTTAAATTTATAATTCAAATAAATTTTAAACTAACTAAAATGGAACTTGACAAAAATAAAGATAATTTTCCTGGAACTAGCTAATCTATTAAAAGGAATAATATCAAAATAACAAACCAAAAGAATATAAAGAATCAGTTACTGCCATCCATTAGCACCTGTTCATTTGTGGATAGATGTACAAGTCCTTGGCACTGGCAATAAGTGCTACCTGCGTGAATTAATAACAATAATAGTTGTTCTCTATTTCCACCTCCCTTTTCTCCTGTATTGCTTACTTTCAGTGCTGAGTCCAGCTTCTCTCCATAGAGTCTTCAAGTTATTCATACCCTTTTCATCAAAATCAAAACTTGCAAGACAAGGCTAACTCATTCAATCTACACTACACTATATGGCAGTGACAAAACTTAAAATGTATTTGAATGTTTACATAGGGACAGGGCCTTAAGCAACATGACCAAAATTCTAGTGGGATAATAGAACTTCTAGCATCAAAATGAATGTTTGGGCACCAGGGTTGGAAGACCCTTTGTGATGCCACGTTAGGTAGGCAAATGCTGCAAAAGAATTGTTAGTGATTATGCCAGTCTGCCACTTGCTCCTTTGGGGAATAATGAAAGTGGAAAAGGGTACAGTTCTAGAGTCAGTGGCAAGAGACAGGCCTTTATTTCTGCCTACTTGCTCCATCTGTGCTTAATTGAAGAACTGGGTACAAAATATATGGTGAATATACTTCTCAAATAAAAACACAGTAACACATGTCCTGACAGCAAGGCAGAATATTTTAAAGATGGTCATATAAAATCAGAGGTATATGAGTGCCACATCTTCAGTATAAGAAAAAAGTATTTTAGAGATATGTTAGGACATTAGCTCCTACCTTTACCTTCTAAGTAAGTGCTTATGAGTAATATATTGCTTACAGAGATAAGAGGGTCACTCACTGTACAAAACATCTTGCATACGTTTAAAAAAAAAGACTAATGTGGAAGAAGATAACTGAAGATTCAATTTCCTGAAGCATGACTACATATTTGCTGTTGTTTGTATGTATGTATGTGGCATTTCCTGTGTTGCCCAAAATAGAAATTGTGGAGAGGCCCTAGAAATATAAATAAATAAATAAATAAATAAATAAATAAAATATCATGTACTTTTTGAATGCTTTATTAAAGTAATGGCATGCATATACTGGGAGTGACAACAAGTTAAAAATAATAATCAATGCAGTTTTAGTCATCTTTCATTACTATTAACTGGAATTATCACAGTATTAATGGACCTTTCTGTTAAAAATTCCACTTCCCAAGCCAACCTAGTACATGTGTCCCTAGTCATTTCTTTCTACAAATAAGAAAACAAAACAAAGAAATAAAGCAAGGAACGATCAACAGCACTTAATACTGCAATGTTTTAAAGTAACCAGAATGGTTTTGTGAGACATTTTTCCTTAATTCTTACCCTGAACCCACTCATTGCTTAATTGTAACATAGAAAAAGAAGAAAAGTGGGGACAAAAGGAGAGGACAAAAGAGGGGACAAAGGAGGGAACAAAAGAGAGAGAGTGAAAACAAAGACAGCAGAGCAAGGAGGTGGAGAGGTCAATGTGAATTACATCTCCAACCTCACCAGGGGATGGTGGCTAGAATTACAATGGGCAGAAAACAACAACAACAACAAACAAAAAAAAAACCACGAAAACACAAAACAAAAAAACAGTGGCAAGAGAGGAGGAGAACATGGCAGCAGAGTAGGAGGACCCTACGTTCCTCAATTCCCATGAACACAACTAGAGTACTATCAAATCATCCTAAACATCCTAGAAATTGACCTGAAGACTGACAGAACAAACTTCACAACTAAAGGGAGACAAGAGGCCACATCAAAGAAAGTAGGAAGTATGGAGATGTGGTTTAAGGGAAAAACAGATTCTGGGTGCTGTGAAGGGGAGAGCCATGGTCACGGAGAATGGTGAGAGAGAGAGAGAGAGGAGCACACAGGGAAACCCACATGGAGAATGTTTTCCCAAAGCCATTGGCTTGGCCAATGAGAAGGGCTGAATTTAGTTAGACCTTGCAACCAGCAGGGCTTAAAGTCTGGTTTTAAAGGACAGCAGGTTTGGCTGAGATAGAGCCCTGAGAGCACTGCTCTGCTCCTGGAGAGAAGGCAGGCAAACAACCTGGGGGCAGATGGTATGGCAACAAAGATCTGAAGTATGCCTCAGGCACACAGTGGAGAGATTATACACTGCTCTCAGAGCACGTCGCTGAGAGGCAGCTTTCACAGAGGCCTCTCTGAGAAGAAAGGAACTGGCTGGCAACATTTCCTATCCCGACCCCAGCATAAACAGAGAGCCACCTGTAGTAAGCAGTTCAGTGGGGACACTGGCTGCCTAACTTGCTTATACCAACCCTACCTGCCTGTGCTTTGGTGGGACTGCCCTTCTAAGTCAAGCATACCTCAGTACCAACACAGTGGGCCCCTCCTCCAGAAGACCTGCCAAACCCCTGCTCACACTAGATCTGCAGGGCCTCAGTCCTGGTAAAGTTAGTGTCAGGTCTCATTTCACAAGTAGACCAGATCACACTGAGTAAAAACTCACCACATTCAGGTCAGGTACCAAACACTGCTCACAGCAGGCAAGGAGAGCCTAGGCAGATGACTGACCTGAAGGATACCACAGCCAAAATATCACCACAGAGTGCACACAGCACATATGAGAGACACTCCCTGAAGTGCCAGGCTCTGGGCACTAGAAAACCTCTTCCTCAGAAGGACATTAATTTCAGGAGCAGGAGACATAACCGGCTTTTCTAACACAAAGAAGAAGGCAGACACTAAGACAAAATGCCAAGACAGAGAAACTTATCCCAAATGAAGGAACAAGATAAGGCCACAGTCATAGATCTAAGTGAAACAGATATAAGTAATGGCCTGATGGAGAATTTAAAGCAACATTCATAAGGATACTCACTGGGCTTCAGAAAAGAATGCAAGACATCAGTGAGACCCTTATCACAGAGATAAAAAAAGTCAAAAAAGAATCAGTCAGAGATCAATAATGCAATAAATGAGATTGGAAACAAACTTGATGCAATCAACAGCAGGCTGTAAGAAGCAGGGGAATGAATCAGTGACCCAGCAGATGAAATAATGGAAAATAATGAAGCTGAACAAAAGAGAGAAAGAAGAATTAATGTAATATGAAAATAGACTTAGGGAACTCAATGACTCCATCAAATGTAATAACATTCATATTATAGGAGTCACAGAAAAAAAAGAGAGAGAAAAGGGGGCAGAAAACTTATTTGAAGAAATAATAGCTGAAAGTTTCCTTATTCTGCAGAAAGAAACAGACATCCCGATCCAGGAGGCACAGAGAACTCCTATCAAAATCATCAAAAGCAGGCCAACACCAAGACATATTGTAATTAAATTTGCAAAATATAGTGAAAAAGAAAACATCTTAAAAGCAACAAGACAGAAGTCCTTAATATACAAGGGAAGACCCATAAGTCTAGCTGCAGATTTCTCAACAGAAACTTGGCAAGCCAGAAGAGAGTAGCATGATATATTCAAAGTGCTGAAGGGGAAAAATCTGCAGTCAAGAATATTCTATCCAGCAAGGCTAACATGCAGAATAGGAGAGATATCTTCCCAGACAAACAAAAACTAAAGGAGTTCATGACCACTAAACCAGCTCTGCAAGAAATATTCAAGGGGACTCTGAGTGCAAAGGAGAGACCAACAGTGACAAAGACAAGAAAGGATGAGAGAAAATCTCCAGAAACAATGACAAAAAAGTAATAAATGCATATGAACCAATAATTATTTTGAATGTAAATGGACTAAATGCTCCAATCAAAAGACATAAGTGTCAGAATGGATTAAAAAACAAGACCCATCTATATGCTTCCTACAAAAGACCTATTTTAGACCTAAAGACACCTGTAGATTTAAAGTGAAGGGATGGGGGGGCCTGGGTGGCTCAGTTGGTTAAGCGTCTGCCTTCGGCTCAGGTCATGATCCCAGGGTCCTGGGATCGAGCCCCGCATTGGGCTCCCTGCTTGGTGGGGAGCCTGCTTCTCCCTCTTCCCTTGCTCGTGCTCTCTCTCTTTCAAATAAATAAATAAAATCTTAAAAAAAAAAAAGAAAGAAAGTGAAGGGAGGGAGAAACATTTATCATACAAATGGATGTCTAAAGAAAGCCTGAGGAACAATACTTATATCGCACAATCTAGACCTTAAAACAAGGACTGTAACAAGAGACAAAGAGGGGCTATATAATCATAAAGGGAAAAATCCAACAAGAAGATATAATAATTGTAAATATTTATGCACCCAACATGGGAGCACCCAAATACATAAAACAGATAATAACTAACATAAAGGAACTAATGGATAATAATACAATAATAGTAGGGAACTTTAACACCCCACTTACATCAATGGACAGATAATCCAAACAAAAAAATCAACAAGAAAACAATGGCTTTGAATGACACACTGGACCAGATGGACTTAACAGATATATTCAGAACATTCCATCCTAAAACATGAGAATACACATTCTTTTCAAGTGCACGTAGGACATTCTCCAGAAGAGATCACATATTAGGTCACAAAACTGGCCCCAACAAATACATAAATTTGTAATCATACCATGCACCTTTTCTGACCACAACACTATTGAAAAGACATCAACCACAAGAGAAAACTTGGAAAGACCACAAATACATGGAGCTTAAGCAAAATGTTACTAAACAATGAATCAGACAAACAGGAAATCAAAGAAAAAAAATCCATGGAAACAAATGAAAATGAAAACAAAATTGTCCAAAACCTTTGGTATGCAGCAAAAGTGATCCAAAAGGGAAATATATAGCAATACAGGCCTACCTCAAGAAGCAAGGAAAATCTCAAATAAACAACCTAAACCTACACCTAAAGGAGCTACAAAAAGAAAGGAAGTAATAAAGATTAGAGCAGAAATAAATGATATAGAAATAAAAAAAGTAGAAAAATCAATGAAACCAGGAAATGGTTCTTTGAAAAAAATTAATAAAATTGATAAACCTCTAGTCAGAATTATCAAAAAGATAAGCACCCTAATAAATGAAATTATAAGTAAGATAGGAAGAATAACAACTGACACCACAGTAATACAAACAATTATAAGAGAATATTATGAAAAGTTATATGCCAAGAAGTTGGACAACCTGGAAGAAGTGGATAAATTCCTAGAAAGATATAAATTACCAAAACTGAAACAGGAAGGAATAAAAAACTTGAACAGCAATAACCAGCAAAGAAGTTGAATCAGAAAACAAAAAACTCCCAACAAACAAAAGTCAGGGGCCAGATGGTTTCACAGCAAAATTCTACCAAACATTTAAAGAAAAACTAATACCTATTCTTCTCAAAATATTGCATGAAATAGAAAAGGAAAGAAAACTTGCAAATTCATTCTATGAGGCCAGCATTACCCTGACACCAAAACCAGATAAAGACTCCACAAAAAAAAAAAAAAAGAGAGAGAGAGAGAAATACAGACCAATATCCCTGATGAACATGGATACAAAAATTCTCAATAAAATACTAGCAAACCAAATCCAACAATACATTAAAAAACATTCAGCACAATCAAGTGGGATTTATTCCTAGGTTGCAAGGGTGGTTCAATATTCACAAATCAATCAAGATGATACAGCACATTAAAAAAAGAAAGGATAAGAATCACATGGTCATTTCAATATATGCAAAGAAAGCATCTGACAGAGTATAACATCCATTCATGATAAAAACGCTCAGCAAAGTTTAGGGGGAACATGACCCCAACATAATAAAGGTCATATATAAAAACCCACGACTAATATCCTCAATGGGGAAAAACCAGAGCATTTCCCTAAGGTCAGGAACAAGACAGAGATGTTCACTCTCCCAGCTGTTATTTAACATAGTACTGGATACAGCAATCAGACAAGAAAAAGAAATAAAAGGCATCAAATCAGCAAGGAAGAAGTCAAACTCTCACTATTTGCAGATGACAAGATACAATATATAGAAAACCCAAAAGACCCCACCAAAATTTCCTAGAGCTGATACAGGAATTCAGTAATCTTGTAGGACACAATATCACTATACAGAAATCTGTTGCATTTCTATACACCAGTAATGAAGCAGCCAAAAGAGAAATCAAAGAATCAATCCCATTTACAATTGTGCCAAAAACAGTAAGATACCTCACCAAAGAGGCAAAAGACCTAGACTCTGAAAACTGTAAAACACTGATGAAAGAAATTGCAGAGGACACAAAGAAATGGAAAGACTTTCCATTCTCATGGGTTGGAAGAAAAAATATTGTTAAAATGTCTATGCTACCCAAAGCAATCTACACATTCAATGCAATCCTGATCAAAATACCATCAACATTTTTCACAGAGCTGGAAAAAACAATCCCAAAATTTGTATGGAATCAGAAAAGATCCTGAATAGCCAAAGGAATCTTGAAAAAGAAAAGCAAAGCTGGAGTAATCACAAGTCTGGACTTCAAGTTATTTTACAAAGCTGTAGTGATCAAAACAGTATGGTACTGGCACAAAAACAGAAAAATAGATCAATAGAACAGAATAGAAAACCCAGAAATGAACCCACAACTATATGGTCAATTAATCTTCAACATAGCAGGAAAGAATATCCAATGGGAAAAAAGGCACTCTCTTCAAAAAATGGTGTTGGGAAAAATGGACAGCATCATATAAAAGAATGAAACTAGACCACTTACACCAACTACCAAAAGAAATTCAAAATGGATTAAAGACCTAAATGTGAAACCTAGAACCATAAAAATCCTAGAGGAGAACACAGGTAACCTCTTTGACATCAGCCATAGCAACTTCTTCCTAGAAATGTCTCTCAAAGCAAGAGAAACAAAAGCAAAATTGAATTATCTTTTTAATTGAACTATTTGGACTTCATCAAAATAAAAAGCTTCTGCAAAGCGAAGGAAGCAATCAACAAAATAAAAGGCAACCTACAGAATTGGAGAAGATATTAGCAAATGACGTATCTGATAAAGGTTTAGTACCCAAAATATGAAAAGAATTTATGAAACTCAACACCCAAAAAATGAATAATCCAACATAAAAATGGGCAGAAAGCATTATCAACAATAGCCAAACTATGGAGAGAGTCCAAATGTCCACTGACTGATGAATGGATAAAGAAGATGCAGTGTATATATATATATATATATATATATGCATATATATACACACACTATTATATATACACAATTATATGTATAATTATTCTTTAATATTATTATATTAATGTATATATATAATGGAATATTAATCAGCCATCAAAAAAATTAAAACTTGCCATTTGCAATGATGTGGATGGAGCTAGAATATATTATGCTCAGCGAAATAAGTCAGATAGAGAAAGAAAAATACCATATGATTTAACTCCTCTGTGGAATTTAAGAAACAAAACAGATGAACATATGGGAGGGGGGAAAAAGAGAGGGAAACAAACCATAAGAGACTCTTAATGACAGAGAACAAGCTGAGGATTGATGGAGGGAGATGGGTGGGGGATGGGCTAGATAAGTGAGGGCTATTAAGGAGGGCACTTGTTATGATGAGCACTGGGCATTGTGTGTAAGTGATGAATCACTGAATTCTACTTCTGAAAACAATATTGCACTTTATGTTAACTAACTAGAATTTATTTAATTTTTAAAGATTTTATTTATTTATTTGAAAGAGAGAGAGTGAATGAGAGAGAGAGAGCACAACCCGGGGGGAAGGGAAAAGGGAGAAGCAGACTCCCCAGTCTCCCCAGTGAGGAGGGAGCCCAAAGCAGGGATTGATCCCACGACCCTGAGATCATGACCTGAGCTGAAGGCAGACACTTAACCGACTGAGCCACCCAGGCACCCAAACTAACAAGAATTTAAACAGAAATCAAAAAAATTAAAATGGGCAGAAGACATGATTAGACATTTTCCCAAGAGAGAGATAGCCAACAGACACATGAAAAGATGCTCACCATCACTGGTCATCAGGGAAATACAAATCAAAACTACAATGAGATATTACTTCACTCCTGTCAGAATGGCTAAAATCAACAAGACAAGAAATGACAATTGTTGATAAGGGCGTGGAGAAAGGGGAACCTTCTTGCACGGTTGGTGGGAATGCAAACTGGTGCAGCCACTCTGGAAAACAGTATGGAGGTTCTTCAAAAAGTTAAAAATAGAACTACTCTAGGATCCAGCAATTGCATGACTAGGTATTTACCCAAAGAATACAAAAATACTAATTCAAAGGGATACATGCACTCTGATGTTTATAGAAGCATTATTTACAATAGCCAAACTATGGAAACAGCCCAAGTGTCCATCAACTGATGAATGGATAAAGAAGAGGTGAGATATATATAATGGAATATTACTCAGCCATAAAAAAGAATGATATCTTGCCCTTTGCAATGACATTGGTGGAGCTAGAGAATATTATGCTAAGGGAAATAAGTCAGTCAGAGAAAGACAAATACCATATGATTTCACTCATATGTGGAATTTAAGAAACAAAACAAAAGAGCATGGGGAAAAAGAGAGAGACAAACCAAGAAACAGACTCTTAATTATAGAGAATAAACTGATGGTTACCAGAGGGGAGGTGGGTGGAGGATGGGTTAAGTAGGTGATAGGGATTAAGGAGTCCATTTGTTATGATGAGCACCAGTGTTGTATGGAAGTGTTGAATCATTATATTGTACACCTGAAACTAATATTACACTGTATGTTAACTAACTGTAATTTAAATAAAAATTTTAATTTTTTTTTAAAAACAGTGACACTACTATATGCCATCTCACCTCCTAGGAAGGAAGGAATATAATAAGGAAAAACAAACAGAAAATAATGAAAGGTGGAAAAGAGGGAAGGAATAAAGAGAAAGAAACTGACAACCTTCTAACAGAAAGTCTTAATCACCAAAATTTTAAAAGACCCTCTCCACTGTGGAGTGTTTATTAATGTGGAGACACTACCTTTCTATTTCTTTTGTGTGTGTATTTTAGGTACTCTAAGAATTAAATTCAAGGCTTTGTATTGCTTAATCACATATTTAAGTTATCCATGTAAATTTATCAAAACCCCTCAATGAAAGTGTTGTTCCAAAACCATGGATTACCCTTTTACTGGGATAATCACTATGAAATAACATAACTTCTTTTGTTCAGTTACTTTGTCTACTTCTAATTAGTATGAAACTAATAAATTTGGAATATTTTCAACTCTCATTCTATAACCCTTTATTGAGTAGAAACTTTGTCAAATCCATGTGTTCTGAACTATTTTGGGGCAATACAAACCACAAATACTGTCTTACTTCATATAAACATAGTTGTTCCAAGACAAAATTTGAACAATGTCAAACCAGTCTAAATACTGTGAACTTTTCAAATTTGATGATTCAAAAAATTGATAATTTCTTCAATTTTTCTGCATTATCTTAAATAATTTGGAGATATATGTCTAATATTGAAAGGTTAAGTGATTTGCCTAAGGAGAAAAGCTTCTCAGAATATGAGTTCTAATCTCAGATCTTTTGACCTTTGTGGCCTTAGGTAAGTGATTCTCAAACTTAAGCATATATCAGAGTCCTCTGGAGGTTTGTTGCTGTCCCCTACTCCCTTAGTTTCTGATTCTGTAGTGCTATTTCCAAGTTCTCACATGATGCTGATACTGCTTATAAGTGTATGTCTTAAATCATTTTTGGCTTATAACAAATCTAAGAGGTAAGTATTGTTATTATAATACCTATTTTACAGATGAAGAAACTGAAGTACAGAGAAAGTAAACAAGTTGCCTGACATTACACATCAAGTATGTAACAAAAGCTGAAACATAAGCCCAGGATATGAACTCTGGATCTAGAATCAGGGTACTTAAGATTAAATCTCTATATGCTTTTGATTTTACAATGTGATACTTTGATAGAAATATTCATATGGCATGATGAATGTACAGAGATGAACACTTGACCAAATTAAATATCTAAGAGAGGCTTTGTAGAAAAGCTGAGTCACAGTTTATAGGTAAAATAGTACTCAAAAATGTTTAATCCATTTCAAGCATTTAGTAGCTGTTGTGACCTTAAGTTAATAACTTACTCCCTTTGGGTCTCCATTTGAAACTTTCTAGGGTTACTGTACAAATTAGACAATATAGGAAAAGTACTTAGCACAATGTCCCTGGCACATAGTGTACACTCAATAAATAATTGACTACTCAGAGTGAGGGGGAAGATTTTAAGGTAGTGACCTTATGCAAATGGCTGGTTGTGTGAAATAGTTTTTTGGGTAGAAAAAAGGTGTTTATTAGAATAAAACAATGAAGAAGGCCTAACTGAAGATGGAAATCATGCATTTATAATGACTCCATAAATGCCTGTGCTTTTCTCTAACTGTGCTCAACTGCATGGATGTAGCAGTAAAGAAGGCATTCAGTGTAGTTTTGATTTGCATTTCCTTGATGATCAGTGATGTTGAGCATCTTTTCATATGTATTTTGTTAGTTAACATGTAGTGCAACATTGGTTTCTGGAGTAAAATTTAGTGATTCATCACTTACATACAACACCCAGTGCTCATCACAACAAATGCCCTCTTTAATACCCATCACTCATCCAGCCCATCCCCTACCCATTTCCCTCCATCAACGCTCAGTTTGTTCCCTACTGTTAAGAGTCACTTATGGCTTGTTTCTCTCTCTCCTTTTTTTTTCTTTTCCCCCTTCCTATATGTTCATCTGTTTTCTTTATTAAATTCCAATTATGAGTGAGATAATATGGTATTTGTCTTTCTCTAACTTATTTCACTTAGCATAATACACTCTAGTTCCATCCATGTCATTGCAAATGACAAGCTTTCAATCTTTTTGATGGCTGAATAATATCCCATTGTATATATATACCATGTTTTCTCTATCCATTCATCAGTCGATGGGCATTTGGGATCTCTCCATAGTTTGGCTATTGTTGATAATGGTGCTATAAATATTGGGGTACATATATCCTTTGTATTCTGCCTATTTTTAATTGGATTGTTTGTTTTTTGTGTGTTGAGTTTTATAAGATAACTATAGAGAGCAAACATGGTTACCAGAAGGGAGGTGGGGGGGGGATGTGTTAAATAGGTGATGGGGATTAAGGAGGGCACTTATGATGAGCACTGGGTGATGTATGGAAGTGTTAAATCACTATATTGTATACCTGAAACTGATATTACACTGTGTGTTAACTAATTTGAATTTAAATAAAAACTTTAAAAAAATTTTAAAAAGAAGGCATTCATATATTCAACAAATATTTATTGAACACCACACTAAACTAGTCACCATGCTAAACACCAAGGAAACCAGGGTAAATAAATCAGCCCTCACAAAGTCCTCTGAATTCTAGGGGTAGTGAGTGTTATGTATTGGACAGAGTAGATAGTGGTAAAAAGAAACAATAAATAAAGCAGAGAGCTAGACTACTCAAGAATTGGGATTTTGCTAAATGGGAGGAACAATAAGATAAGAAGGTAAGGCACTTGAGGATGTTAGTAAGAGAATGGTGCAGTCATGAATATGAAAGCAAGAAAAGTTAGAGAGGATGGAGTTAAAAATGGGGAGAAAGGATTGTAATAAATGGGGAGGGAAAAAAATGGATAAGAGATTAAAGATCTTTAAGAGGTAGAAGAATCCAGTTAGTGAGGTGTGAATTAGAAAAAAAAATTTTACCAACTTTCCTTTATCCTACATATTTTTCTGAATTTGTGGAGCTTTCCTAGAATTTGTCTGATAGTTGGCCATATATATGATGTGACTATGTAGTGAAAGGCAAATTTTGTAGCTTATGTAGCTTATGGAATTCATTTCAGGACATAATATGCTCTCATCTATGCATGAGTAGTTGATAAATTGTTATGTGTATATATTTAAATACATATAATTATTATTTAGTATATAATTATAAAATATACATATTTGTATTTGTATTAATTTACAAATACTTATATAATTTACATTTAATATATTATATGCAATGCAATATATATTTAAATAATACATAATATTTTTCATAATATATAACACTAAATGTATATTAAACTCTGGCCTTTGTACATTGAGCATAAATCAATGGAAGATGAATAGTAGTGTATTGACAGTGGATGGTATCTTATATCATCAGTATAATATCTTATAACAAGTCATAGTATGCCATGCGTTTTTTGAGCTCCCTGTCCAAGAGGTTGCATTTGCCATCAAAGTATGTTACAAAAGAAGGTTCACAGAATTATTTACTGATCCTAAAAGGACTGGTGTGATCTCTTTTGATGATTTTCATGAAGTACATTAACTCTTAAAATGAGACATTTGCTCAAATATGCTCATATAGTTACCCTATTTCCCCAATAAAATACTAGAATTTTGGGGCACCTGGCTGGCTCAGTCAGTGGAGCATGTGACTCTTGATCCTGGGGGTTGTGAGTTTGAGCCCCTTGTTGGGTGTAGAGATTACTTAAAAATAAAACCCTAAAAAAAAGAAGTACTAGAGTTTTTTTGTGAACCTAAAACTGTTCTAAAAAATAAAGTACATTAAAAAATACCAAAGTATCATAAAATGTTTGATAGCTACAACATCGAGGCAAGTGATATTATATATTTACAGTACCTTCCTCCAATTCTCTGCAAATGTTCTAATAAGCAATAATATAGATCTGTATTTTTACGGCTTAAATCCGCAAGTAACTCTCCAAAATATTTGGGGTCCAACTTTTCAGGGCCATCATCTTGAATTATCACCTGAAGAAAGCATCAAGTACGATTATAAACAACATTAAGTATTTCTAAGTTGATAGATGTTTTGATATTAAATGAGAAAAAGTTACATAACCTATTAATACAAGTAACTTATTACAAAGTCATCACATGAGTCAACCCACTAAATTTTCTTTACAACTGAGGTACACATTTTTCAATATGAAAGGAATTTAAAGGAAAAGCAACATTACAATAACATTTTCAATTTTATTTCACTAATCTAAATGATCTAATGAATGCAAAACTTGAATAATTTATATAAAAATTCTTGAGATATATATATATATATATATATATATATATATATAAAAGTAAAACAAGTAAATCAAAATCTCTAAATTGCCCATTATCACCACATGGCTTACTCTTCTGTTCCCTGTTGGAAAAGAACATGTTAATTATTTGAATTATACTGACATTAAAGAATTAATTTTATTTGGACTTGCATCTTCTCAGTGAAAGGCAGCGTAATTTATTAACATATATTAAAGTTAGATTAAATTAACCTTCTCAATTCAATATGTTTTTAGGTATTTCTTCTTATATTCCCTCCAGTTATTATTTGGACTGAATATCTAGTCAATCTGACATGGGAAAGAGTAGCTAAGGGTCAAATGTAGAAAATTCATAGACTTCAAAAACATTTGAAATCCTAAACACAATTACTATGAACAGTGTCCTAAATAACACCTATTCTATTGGCTTCATATAACTTGGTACCAATCTTCTCAAAAATGTTGACCTCCTTGTCTTCCATCTCCAAACACTAACTGGAGGCTAATAACTTAGATTGCATTCCATACTATCTTTGATATTGCATGTGGGACCAAAGGTGTCCTATAAATGCATTTATTCCTAAGTATATATATGATAAATAGACTTCATATTTGACCACTAATACTTCCTTTTCAACTTGTCCTCTGAATGCAGACCCTAAAAATCATGCATGCTGAGGCAAATGGAAGATTTGCAAATATTGCAAAGTAAGCAAAGATGAGTTTTCATAACCATGTCTGTGATATGGTAAGTCATTTATAAAATACAGATAAATTGGGGTGCCTGGGTGGCACAGTCAGTTAAGTGTCTAACTCTTGGTTTCAGCTCAGGTCATGATCTCAGGGTCATGAGATCAAGCCCCATGTTGGGCTCCACACTCGGGGCAGAGTCTGCTTGAGATTCTCTCTCCTTCTCCTTCTTACCCTCCCACTCATGCTCACTCTCTCTCTCTCTAAAATAAATAAATCTTTAAAAAATACAGATAAATAGAAAATACCATATTAAAAGTACAGAATAGTATCTTCATGTTTTCATTAAGATATATATATATATTTCACATTTTTGAAAGTCTTGATGAATACACCACAATGTTATCTTGTCCATGTACCCTTTGAAGTTGGTTTCTTAGAGAAGTAATGATTGCCTCCTAAAGAGAGTAAAGTCTCCTATATAAAGGCATAAGTAGATAACCCGGTAAACTCAATATCATCACATAATGTGTTTATATGTCATAAATTACTAACTTGTGTATATTCAATATAAAACCTTCAAATGTTAACACATAGCAGCACTTTCTATTTCCCAACATTTTCTCTGTTCCAACCACAGTGGATTTCACTGTCCTGGCACACATCGTGTTATTCCTGTCTCTATTCTTTACTCACATTTTTCACTCCTTGGAATACTCTCTCTCCTTCTTGTTGTGTATCCAAATCTTACCCACACTTTGAACACCATCTCAAGATTTAATACCACCATGAAAACTGAAAGTACACCAGCCGACAAGCTAATTCAACTTAGCTCTCTGTGCTCCATTATATTAAATTGTTTTCATATTATTTTACATGTGTAAATCTTGTTCTCTCAGAATCCTCTCCCTACGCTGAAGAAATAAACTTTAGAGTAAAGAATGAGTAGCACCTGTGTGGCTCAATCAGTTAAGCATCTGACTCTTGGTTTTGGCTCAAGTCATGATCTCAGGGTCATGAGATGGAGCCCCCTCATTGGGCTCCATGCTCAGTACAGAGTCTGCTTAAGATTCTTTCCCTCTCCCTCTTCCCCTCCCCCAATCTCGCTCTCTAAAATAAATAAATAAATAAATAAATAAATAAATAAATAATAAAATCTTTTAAAAATAATGAGTTATATTTTTTTTAGTCTCCAAAACATTTATTTAGGGAATTAAAAATGCGTAAAATTAAATGAAATAACTTTCAGGAACAATATTTCATTCCATTTAGGCCATGAAATTTTTAAGAAAAAAGTTGTTTGGAAATTTGTCACATCATTTGAGGGTGAATTAACAGCAGAATGTCAAGTTTGCTAAACCAAAATTTTAAGGGAATGAAAAACTTCAAAATATACAACATTCACAATAAACATACTCAGCCGAAACATAATGAGGTATATAGAGAATATGAAGAAAATAAAGGGTTAGAGTGACTGCCCAAACTTCTAAACAAGATTTTACAAGAATTCTTTAGGAAAGAATTCCTTTTAGATTTGTGTTAATGACACTAAAAATTGAGACAAAAATCTGGTTGAAATAATTGTTAGATTACATTTTTAGTAGTTGAACTCAGAAGGTATATGAAATTTGCAAAAACTGTGAATCCCAAGCAAAAATTCTTTTTAGAAAACATGTTTCTAAAAAACTTTTCCATGAATTATAATCTGCAGGGCACAAAACAGTAAGTGATATTATTAAATATGCTACTTCCACATCTTGTACATCAGACAATTGGACAGAAATATTTTTAAGTATGACAGCAGAGTAAATTGATGAATTTAACGGTTTCTGATTTACTTGTGTACTTTGCTGTGTCTCACAGCAAACAATACAATGTATCTGATTGGAAAAATACTAGGACAAAAAGTCCATTTTTAACAAGTGCTATAGAACTGTCGTTGACAAAGGAACAAACACAATGAAGGCCATGAGTAAGTCAGAAATTGCAAGCATGTTCTATTAGTTGTGTGCATAGAAAGTAAACGTAGCTAAACATAATTCAGAGAATAACTGGCTCTAAGTGGGGATATAGTAGGCTGGCAGATCATCCTTCAGCCAAAGACAAATTTTATGGCATATAAGAGATTTTAGAACTATTTTATCAGGATATTCAAGCAAAACATGATAGCACTCAAACATGTTAAAAAGGCTGACCGAACACATGAAAATAGTTTATTTGCAGAAAGCTGCTAAAGAAATCACCATGTATGCCAAGAGTGCAAGTATTTTTTACATGATACCTGCTGTAAAGATCCTATCGTTCTACTCCAGAAAAGATGTTAAATTATTGTGCATGTGATATAAGCTTAGATGCAGATGAAAATTCAGAGGTAATTTTGTTATCTGGAAAACCAAACACATTGCTCCACTGTCACATTTTAAACCCAAGGTTTAAAAGTGACAGATTTTTCTTAAGTGATAGTATAAAATAGCAAATAAAGAAAATATCAGAATGTTTTAGTTTGTGGGACTGTTTTTATAAATTATAACTACTGATCCAATCTTCAATCCAGAAACTGAAGAGGAGAGTGCTCTTTCAGTTACTATCAAAGAGAAAAGTTTAATAACTTACTGTAAGACCATCAGTGGTACCCTATCCTACAGCTAGGTAAAAACATGTTTTTCTTCATCAGTCTTACTTGAGAGAGAACATCTATTTAGTACTGCAAAATGTAGTATAGTAACCACAAAAGCAAGTTAGGCACAGACTGAAGTTATTGTTTCTATGTTATAATAATATTGAAGGTGTAATAATAATTTATGATTTTAAACAAATCAAGATTTATTCTTATTTCTTAGAAGTTAATTCTATGATGGGAATACTTATCTTAGATCTTGACTGAATAGTGATTTTAACAACTGCCATTAAGCAGTTAACCAAAATGTGTATTTGCTGCATTCTAAACTCCACAGGAAAGCTGTATTGAGAAAGTTTGTTTTCCTAGTAGCCAAATATTTCCAATATGAAAAGAAATTAAAATCAAGTTACAAATAAATAGCAATTTTAATAACAAAGATTAACATTTATCACTTTTGAGACTGGTAATAATCTCTAAATCATAATAATCCATACAAGGAAATGGATAAGGTTACAATAAGATGGCCATTCTCATATGATGCCGATACTTTTTAAAAGGCAATTTAATGGTCCATACTGAGTATCTGTATCAAATGTTATAGAGTTTGGAACCAGTAATTTCTAGGAGTCTACTCTACACATACCTCAGAGTTATAGACAAAAATGTACAAGATTATTATGTTTGCATTATTTACAGAAGCAAAAATAAATGAACAAAAGAACAATGGTTAAATCTATGATGAAATATTAAGTGCTATTAAAAATTATGTTTTGAAAAGTGTGTGCATATGTTTATATATAAAGGTTAGAATGACCTCATTAATAAAATAATCACATTACTTTTTGGTGATGGAATTGTGTTGTTTTTCCTATAGTTTATTTTTTTTAATTTAATTTTATCTTATGTTATGTTAGTCACCATACATCATTAGTTTTTTTTATTATGTTATGTTAATCACCATACATTACATCATTAGTTTTTGATGTAGTGTTCCATGATTCACTATTTGCATATAACACCCAGTGCTCCATTCAGTACGTGCCCTCTTTAATACCCATCACCAGGCTAACCCATCCCCCACCCCCTCCCCTCTAGAACCCTCAGTTTTCATTAGTTTTTGATGTAGTGATCCACGATTCATTGTTTTAATATAACTCCCAGTGCTCCATGCAGTACATGTCCTCCTTAATACCCATCACCGGGCTAACCCGTCCCCCTCCCCCCTCCCCTCTAAAACCCTCAGTTTGTTTCTCGGAGTCTATAGTCTCTCATGATTCATCTCCCCCTCTGATTCTCCCCCCTTCATTTTTCCCTTCCTTCTCCTAATGTCCTCCATGCTGTTCCTTATGTTCTACAAATAAGTGAAACCATATGACAATTGAGTTTCTCTGCTTGACTTATTTCACTTAGCATAATCTCCTCCAGTCCCATCCGTGTTGATGGAGAAGTTGGGTATTCACCCTTTCTGATGGCTGAGTAATATTCCATTGTATATATGGACCACATCTTCTTTATCCATTCATCTGTTGAAGGGCATCTCGGTTCTTTCCACAGTTTGGCTATTGCGGACATTGCTGCAAGGAACATTGGGGTGCATATGGCCCTTCTTTTCACTACATCTGTGTCTTTGGGGTAGATACCCAGGAGTGCAATTGCTGGGTCATAAGGTAGCTCTATTTTTAATTTTTTGAGGCACCTCCACACTGTTTTCCAAAGTGGCTGTACCAACTTGCATTCCTACCAACAGTGTGAGAGGGTTCCCCTTTCTCCACAACCTCTCCAACATTTGTTGTTTCTTTCCCTGTCCACTTTTGCCATTCTAACTGGTGTAAGGTGGTATCTCAATGTGGTTTTGATTTGAATTTCCCTGATGACTAATGATGATGAACATTTGTTCATGTGTCTGTTAGCCATTTGTATGTCTTCTTTGGAGAAGTGTCTGTTCATGTCTTATGCCCATTCTTTGACTTGATTATTTGCTTTTTGGATGTTGAGTTTGAGAAGTTCTTTATTGATTTTGGAAATCAGCGCTTTGTCTGTAGTGTCATTTGCAAATATCTTCTCCCATTCTGTGGGTTGCCTCTTTGTTTTGTTGACTGTTTCCTTTGCTGTGCAGAAGCTTTTTATCTTGCTGAAGTCCCAAAAGTTCATTTTTGCTTTTGTTTCACTAGCCTTTGGTGACGTATCTTGAAAGAAGTGGCCAATGTCAAAGAGGTTACTGCCTATGTTCTCCTCTAGGATTTTAATGGATTCCTGTCTCACATGGAGGTCTTTCATCCATTTTGAGTTTATCTTTGTGTATGGTGTTAAACGGTCAAGTTTCATTCTTCTGTATATAGCTGTCCAATTTTCCCAGTACCATTTATTGAAGGGACCGTCTTTTTTTCATTGCATATTTTTTCTGATTTGTCGAAGATTATTTGACCATAGAGTTGAGGGTCCATATCTGGGCCCTCTATTCTGTTCCACTGGTCTATAGTTTATGCTTATGTGTATAGTTCCAAATTTTTCACAAAGAACATGTATAGATATAACTCACTTCAATGAACAGAGAAATAAAATGAGGATTGTGAACGACAGTAAGTCTATCTCCTGCTTTGTGTCCACTTCTACTCACAAAAGTGTAAAGATGATGATAGGTGGAACTACTGGTTTTCACATTAGAAGTTATTTACCCCAAAGATACAAATGTAGGGATCCGAAGGGGTACGTGCACCCTGATGTTTATAGCAGCAACGTCCACAATAGCCAAACTCTGGAAAGAGCCAAGATGTCCAACGACAGACGAATGGATAAAGAAGATGTGGTATATATACACAATGGAATATTATGCAGCCATCAAAAGGAACGAAATCTTGCCATTTGCAACAACGTGGATGGAACTGGAGGTGTTATGCTGAGCAAAATAAGTCAATCAGAGAAAGACATGTATCATTTGACCTCACTGATATGAGGAATTCTTAATCTCAGGAAATAAACTGAGGGTTGCTGGAGTGGGGGGTGGGGTGGGAGGGATGGGGTGACTGGGTGATAGACACTGGGGAGTGTATGTGCTATGGGGAGTGCTGTGAATTGTGCAAGACGGCTGAATCACAGATCTGTACCTCTGAAACAAATAATACATTATATGTTAAGAAAAAAAAGAAGATAGCAGGAGGGGAAGAATGAAGGGGGGGGAAATCGGAGGGGGAGATGAACCATGAAAGACGATGGACTCTGAAAAACAAACTGAGGGTTCTAGAGGGGAGGGGGGTGGGAGGATGGGTTAGCCTGGTGATGGGTATTGAGGAGGGCACGTTCTGCATGGAGCACTGGGTGTTATACACAAACAATGAATCATGGAACACTACATCAAAAACTAATGATGGAATGTATGGTGATTAACATAACATAATTAAAAAATAAAATAAAATAAAATAAAATGTAAGCTTCCTCATTAAGACTCAATCTCAGCTTGCCAGCATTCACTACCTTTCTTTTCATTTCGGGATACTTTAAATATAAAAGTTCTGAGAACCAGGAGCCCGGAGTCAGAAACTGCAGCTCAGACAGTGAAGGCCCCTGAGCCCGTGGCCCACCAGCTTTCCAACAGCCTTTTATGCGCCTGAGGGGCAACTGTCGCTGAGCTCCTGTCACTCTGACTCATACTTTTTGATATATCCCATAGTATTTAGCACAATACTGGTTGAACACCCTATTAGTTAGTTGCTCAGTAAATACTTGTTGATTGAAAGAAGTCATCTACCTACCTGGTTAGAGGTGATCCTAAATGCTAGCTGATTCTGGAAAGATTTTTTTTTACAGGTTTCTCAAACAAGCTGACCAAGAATGGTTAAAGCCAAAAAGAGCATAGATAGCACTTCCTCAAGAATGCCATGGTGATCCCTTACATTCTCTTCCTAAATGTAGGTTAAGTCTTATTGCAGCAACTAAACTGAATTCCTTGCAGAGTTAGAGACTGACATTTGAGTTTTACCTAGATTTCTAGATCTTGGCAGTCAGCTCCTTAGTGGTAGACCCCTCTCAGGAAATGAAGATCAAAATTAAGCAACTCTTTATTCAAAATAATCAAAAGAATACTTTTGATTTCAAGTTTTACACATGCATTTCTCCTGTATGAAGCATCTATATATTTACCAAACTGGGAGTGGCTTAAAAACATGGTTTCCGATATGATTTTAAAACTCAAAGTTAACTGGATATGGGGAAAATCTAGCTGTCATGTCAGTGTCATTCTATGATCTTAAGGTTATTTCATTGCTGTAGCTGACCAGATAGATAACCCCTCCCTGCCTTACCTCTCTATGTGTGTCCCTTCCAAAACTGTAACTTTCCCAAGTAGAAGAGGGTATTTTGTTAGCCAATAAATTCAAGTGCTGAGCTCCCATTAGAATCTTCAAACAACTAATTTGATATGTTTAGTATTTTGCATATTTTTCTCTTAGCTTCTTATAATCCCCTGTGAAATATAATGTTGTGAAAATCATTTTTTCCTTCCAATGTGATTCAATTGGGAGAGTAATTTCATGATTTCAAACTGTCTTAAAATATATCTTTCTTATTTTTGCACAAATATTCTGTCATTGCACCGCACACTAGTAGACCTCTTAGGTACATAATTCTTTGCCTACATGAATCTTGAGTGCCATTAGTAAAACTTCTGATCATGTGATTTCTATGTGGTGGATTTAGGCACCCAAAAAAGAATCACAGAGTCCAGGGTAAGTAATGATTTATATCAACATTGTATCTGTGTTTATAGCTATAAAGAGGTGCTAAAAGTTACCAAAGGAAAGTGATTTTATTTTGAGAAATAATAATAACTAATATTTATTCTTTACTATGTGCCAGACGTTGTGCTATGAACTCTACATAAATATTAAATGAGGTAATGCTTTCTTAAAACCACTACATAATATTGCCTCCCCAGATGACCTTTATATTTGTCTTTGCAGCTACTTTGGAATTATACTCTCCCTAACCACATTATTTTGGAGTTTAGTTAGGCTAGGACTTGAAACAGTAAGAATTTGATTTTATTAGTGTGAAACTATGCAAAATATGTCTGAACTTTGGTAATAAATTTTAATCAGCTAGAGAAAAGGTAAGAGTATTAGACTTGAAGAAGGGGTTTTTTGGCAAAAGAGATGTCAAGATGGAAACGCAGGAAGCAAAATATCACTCCTTTGTGTGTATATTTCTTCTCAGTTTTGTACAGTCTACAGTTTACATTAATATTTGAGTAATACTCAGTAAAAACCAAAACCCCAGTTGGGTTCAAAATTTGGAGGGAGAGGACCGACAAAAGTCAGATTCTCATATACTGTTAAGTCTTTTACAGGACTATGCTTAACAATAAGTTGAAATTTCCTAACCATAAACTGTGATGTGCTAGTTAGAAATATTTTCTATTACTAAATCACAGGTCCTTGGAGCTCCTTAGCGTTATTGGAACTGTTTTAATGTATGTTGTGACATATCTTTTAGAGTTGGCTCAAATCTATGTTCTCATTGCTTTGAAAAGGCCAAGATAAGGGGCCTCCCAAGAAAACATGAATATTTTGGGTCAGAATAATGGTAGTTCTAGTGACAAATATTGAATTGATAGGATACTTGAGATATAAGTATACCCATAACTACTCATCTGCCTGATGAATGAGAGCTGTCTTAAATGTCAATCTTAGATAATAGCTTTAGTTTTTCACATATAAACAGGGCAGGAATACAAGCTATGCTGAAGAATAGTTGTTCCCAGGTACACAACATGTGATATTTCCCCCCCAAAATTGCAAAAATCATTAAAGATTCTTTAGCATGCATCAATCAAGTACCTTCAATCAGATCATTATTTGACTATAATAATGGCGGACAGTCCAACTTCTTGTTTCTGATTTCAGGTAAAAAAAACAAACAAAAAAATCCCTTTGATTAGAATTTCTGCACAAACCCAAGGCAAGGCAACAATAGTTAGGAGTGAAACCAGAGGCAAATTAGTGTTCATTTTTCAGAAAATCTGTAGAAAGAAAGTACTTTATAAAGGGAAACAATGGGCCTCACCTTACTCCTACCTTGGAAGTTTTTGTCCCGGTTCCAGTTTGGGGTTTTGTTTATTATTTGTAGTCTATGATATTCCAGGAGTGGAATTTTCTTGCTAGCATCTACATTATATAAATTTTGATAATTCAAAAATGATACTTTTGACCATATTTACAAAGTTCAGTGGTAGTGATTATAGAGCCCCTGCAGGTAGTAGACATATAATGGATTTCAGCTGAGCCATCTATATTTTCTTGCCTGGTGCCTCTCAAGCTTAATGACACACATTTGTGAGAATGCTGCTCAGAAGTAGGGATAGTTTGTGATCAAGGCATAAATCACAATGCAGTAGTACAGGGTATTGGCTTAATTAAATTTATTTCCAATGGGTAACTGGCTTAAGTGTGTATATTTTTCACTTATTTAGAAGGGTTGCTTAGCAGATTATAAAGTGCTTTAAATGTCATGTTATATAAAAGTGGTTATACATAAATGTCTAACCCTCCAAAAGGTCATGAACACCTTAAGTAACAAGGTCTGCTGTGTTTAGACCTTACTGAGTAGTAACTTTTTGCTACATGATAATGGAAAACATCAATATGAATAAAAGGTTGCAATGTATAGATTATTATCCTGCAAAGCTCATAAAGATATAGTGACATTTATAGATAAATAATGTTACTGCTTCATTAATTTTGCTTTGACTTGGGACATTTAATAGCTGTCAGACTAATTGAAGCCATAGTTAATCCTGGTGAAATTAAATGTATTTTAGGTACATCATTTGGCTAATAAGGTAAAAAACATAATTGGTCTCTTCCTATGTTGGACCACAAGAAGAAATCCTAGAAGGATAAAAAGTGTCAGAATTTTAGGTTCTGAAAATACTCCTATTTTAATCTCCACAGATATTTTAATAAGGAAATTTGCATTATACAGTACCTGATACGTAGAGTTTTCAATAAATGTTAACACTGAATTGAATGTATTATACAACAATCACAATTCTAAATGAAGACTTTACTCATAACAACAGTTCTGTACTTGAAATAAAAGCCTAATATAATTTTCTGTGTGAGTAAACCTAGGCAGCAAAATGTTGCAATGAGAAAGAATGGAAATTGAAGCCAAAAGTAGAGCTCCCACTTCAAAGTTGGAGGTTAAGTATATTGCTTACCTCAACTTCAACTGTAAAATATAGTTAATTTAGTACCTACTTTATAAAATTACTGGAGATATCACATTTTTTTGGCAAATTGTCAAACCATCATACAAATTAATGGTTTTATTTAACTTAAGGCAAATGGACAATTGGCTATTGGAATAGTGATAGAAGTAGAAGACACTTGTAAATTTTCTACAAAACTCTCAGCTGCCTGAGAGTAGAGACACTGTCTTTATATCTTTCTTTAATTCCACCATCTAGCATAGTACCTGAATATAGTAGATGCTACGTAAACCTTTGTTGCAAGTAAATAGTAAGAAAGTTGTTTGTAATAAAGGATGAAATTGGGGCTAAATATTAAGGATGATAGATGGAAAAGCAGTAGCTGGAAGAGGTGCTTTAATAAAGCACACTGAACATGGACTTTAGTGAAACCTAATCAAGGTTGTCCTTGCTCCTTTTTGGTGTGTGTGTGTACATTTTGACATTATGTTATAAAATAAGATGATTTTTTCACTCCTAACCAAGTGAAAAAAAAGTAGGTGGTTTGGATTATCATTTTATAATGAACACAGGTGATTGAATTTATAACATTTTGTGAAAGCTTACATTATTCTTTCTGACTAGAAAATAAAATGTTTAATATTTTCCTATAATACAAGTGACTATCAAGAATTCATGAAGCTTTTTCTCACAGACAATGGAAACTTTGTCACTAATCAGGTTTCCATGCCCCTCTTTTTTTCCCTATTGCTTCAAGGAAGCTCAGAGTGATGTTTTTAGCCCAGCTTTACTAATAACATGGAACTCTGCAGCCTGCATGTCTCTGTACTCTCTTTTCCTTCTGGTTGTATTGCTCCATTATATTTACACTGTCCCTGACATCTTTTTCTATTATATTACCTCTTATTTGTTCTCTTAAGCTACTTGAAGTTCTTTTTTTCCCTTTTTGTAATGAAGTAGGATATATACCAAAGAAATTAATTTTAAATGAATGTGTATTTTTTAATACATAACTTCTCAGTAACATCTTTGTTGCTGTCTTTTACTCCTTTCCATTTCTCTGTCATTTCTATATCCTGACATTCTTTAGTATATAATTTATTCAAGAAATGGAACCACATCTTTATGTAAGGTAAGCCATTGGAGGAACTTACTACACATATGCAGTAACTCTTTTAATTAATTTATCTTATATTCTAACTTTTCTTTCTTAAACCAAAGGCTAAAATCTATACCCCCAAGCCACATGCAGGACTTAAAAGATCTCAGTGGCATTATTCTTTTCATTCATTCAGCACACATTTATTGAAAATTTACTAAGCACTGTCCTAAGTTACACTTCTAAGTGCTACTGGAAAATATACATAAGATACTATCTTCTCTTTCAAGGGCTTTATGGTCTTTTAGAAGAGCTAAGATATGTACCTAAACAACTTTAATGTAGGGAATAGATTGACCAATTAGTAAGGGCTATAAAGAGAGTCACAGATCAAATACTAAGGGAGATATAAGAAGGAAACCTAACTTTCAGCTATATGATGGAGGTTATACATAGGAAGAATCTTCAGACTATGACAACTGATTAGGTTTGGAGTGGCAAAGGAGAGGGAAAGTAAAAATAACGGTAAATTCTAACCCTTGTGATTAGGGTAGTGGAAATATTAATATGAATAGGGGACATAGAATGAAAAACTTATGGAGTCAGTTGGAGGTGACTGTGGAACAGCCAAGTAGAAATGTCAACTAGTCCATTAAAATGATGAATTAGAGCTCAGGAAGAAAGTTTTGGGAATTGTCCATGTAAAGATAATCATGTGCAGGTGTCCATATAAATGTTGCAGAAGTCAAGATTTTATATCATATAGTCAAGGGAGAGGGGGTAGAGAAAGGAGAAGGAAACCATGGAAGGGTCCTTGGGGAAGATCACCTGATGAAAGAATGAAGAGGAGCCTAAGAACAAGGATTAGAAGCAGCAATACAGTATAATGGGAGGAAAAAATATTAAGAATAGAACAGATCAACAATGTCACATGTTGTATAACTGGAATAAGATAAGAACAAAAAAAGGAAACGGAATTTGCAACGTGGAGGTCAATAAAAGCAATTTTAGGAGCATGTTGAAACTAGAATCTGCTTTTCAAAGTGTTAAGGAATGTGTGGGTACTGAGAAAATGGCCATAGTGAGCATGCTTTCCTCCTTCAGGAATTTTGCAGGTTGAAGGGAATGAAAATATAAGTCAGCAGAATAGTAGGGTTACTAAGGGAGTCACTTTAAAAACAAGGTTAAATTCTTAATTCTTGAAAATCGAAAGAATCAGAAGTTTGCTGAAAATGCAGAGAAAATTTTCAGTGAAGTGGGGCATTGAAGGAGTTTTCATAGTGAACTCAAATTGTGGTCCCTGGACCAATACTATTAGGATAATCAGGGAACTTGGAAATGCAAATAATCCAGACCCAGCAATCGCTATTTAAACAAGCCCTCTAACTGATTCTGGTGCACAATAAAATTTGAGTTCCACTGGCCATTCTCAGTAGAAGGTAAAACCACCCGCAGAGAGGGAGAAAACATCAGTGGAACCCAGAATATGAGGAGGGAAGGAAAGATAAGGATTAGATATTGATGACTGTGGTAGTAAGTCAATTAGAATGAATTAAAAGGAATGTCTAGCAACAGAGGGGGTCCAGCAAGATAGAGACAATCTGTTCTAGACTAAATTGGCCTAGCTTGTGGGACTTACTAAATTGGCCTAGCTTGTGGGACTTTCTCTAGCTCACAAACAAGTCAAAATCTAGGGGCAGAGAAAGTGAATGGTAGCCTACCCAAAGTAAGGGATCAGCAAAATGACGACAGTAATCAGAGAGGACAACACAAATTTTAAGGGTTTCTAGCAAAAGCATTGTTAAATTGGATAACAGTGGAGTCCAGCCTGGCTTGGAACTGAAGGCTGGAGAGCTTGATGAGGGTGAAGTTCAGTAGGAATGAGGGAGTAGGAGATGAAGTAAGAAAGTCATAAGAAAAACAGACATTAAACAGTTTCAAGTGATGAGGTTCAAGGAGTAGCCAAAGTCTGTGAGGGCTGAAGATGTAGTGGAAATGAAGGAATTGAGGGTGATAAAGAACCATGAGGACAGAGTGTGGGGAATATCACTGATACGAGTGATGACGTTCTCTTAGATGATTCCAGGGCAGGAGTCAGCGGGAAGTGGAGAGAAGATTGTAAACCTACCAATGAAACAGTCAAAATACGGGGAGAGTAACTAGGTCAATAGATAGTGACAATTGAAGCCAAAACATGCTGTATGTGGTTTGCAGGGTTTTAGAGAGAGGAGATGGTTGATCAAAACAACAACAACAACAACAACAACAACAACAAACCAAACCATCTGAGTGTATAAAATTGTGTTGAGAAAAGAATTAGCAATAGATATATAAAAAACAAAACAAATGAAAAAATTAGGGAATTATTAACACCAGCAAAAAAATAGTTGTATTAATAAAAGAAACAAAATAGTACACAAATTGCTTCAGCAGTAAATAATATTTTCATAGCATTAATAATATAAACACTGAATACTGGTTTAGCCAAAAAATGGAGATTTAACTATATTGGGATGATGGAAGGGATGGAAACAGATGGATGGGGGATTAATAGAACTAAAACCTTATGTACTTGGAATTATCAACAGATAATATTCAACATTGATACATCAAGAAATAGCATAAGAATTTGCATACTATTTAGCTGTATGGAGGTAAATCCCAGAAGAAAAAGCTGAGTTGAAAATAGTTGCCTCTGGGGAATGGGTGTGCATGAAAAGAGTTGGGATAATGAATTACTAAAATATGCCTTTTAGTACTATTTGAATTTTTAAGCTATATACATGCATTACTTTGATTTAAAAGAATAAAAACTGTTTTTTGAAAGTAACAATTCTTGTTTGCCACAAAACAGAGTTTAAAAAGACACCAGTGCAGGAAGTAGCAGGAGACAGATAAGGGTGGAGTTTGGAAAAGATGGACCCAGAACAGATATGGATCAAATTTTTGGAAGGGATAAGCATGGGATAGAGGTTTGCACAAAATAATTCCTCATTTTCAACAATGGGGATGAAGAAGGCAAGAAATATGAAGAGGGACTTTAACCACATTTTAATGAGAGAGGAAGCAGACAGAACTGCTGAGTTTATTAAGCGAACCAGACCAGAGATTCCATCATTAGTGAATGACTTATGTTAAATAAACATTGTAGTAAGTTTCCTGTGTACTTGCCAGAAAAAGCACCTGACACTAAGATCTGTGCTGTCTTGATGTTGACAAATATTTAATTTTCAAATGATGAGAGAAAAGCATCACAAGTTGGACTATTTTCATTTGCAATAGCATTATGCAAGTGAACAGGACTATTGCTTTTACAACTTCCCATGACTCAAAAAGATTTCTTGGCAGCTTCAAGCCAAGTGGAAACGAGTTGCACATATAATATACGTAGTTAGTTTAGTTTTTCCTATAAACACCACCTGTATTACAACTGGTAAAATGAGTTCAGCTGAGCTTTTCCTTGTCATTAGCATATGTAAAATTATCTGTTTCTTGCTAATGTCAGGGAAATGACCACAATGCATTATTTTTAATGTCCCCAGGGAAGGAAATGTGATTGCAAAAAAAAAAAAAAAAGTAATTGCTGATGTTTTGAATTTGAAGCCAACATGATGATGTTTCATGGAAAACATACATAAATTAGTTTTATAAAAATATTTTGAAGCCAGGATTTTGGATACTTGATTTTTAAAAATATTTTAATGACTTTTGCTTGGTGGAAAGAATTTTAAAGATGATTTAGTTTCATTTAAAAATACCATTACATGGGCACTAGGTGTTATATGTAAGTGATGAATCACTAAATTCTACTCCTGAAACTAATATTACACTATATGTTAACTATCTGAATTTAAATAAAAACTTGAAACAAACAAAAATCATCTTAAAAATGTAAAAAAATTAAAAAACAAAAATATCATTACAATGGGAACAAATTTCTTCTATTGATGTTTTGAAGGATTTGGAGCCTGGGGTTGGAAAACAAAGAAGGCACAGAATCGAACATTTATTTGAGCATCTACTATGTACTTGGCTCTAAGCTGAGTACTTTACATATTTTATTTATTTAACACAATAGATGGGGAAACTGAGGTTCAGTTAAGTCAATTACTTCAGTCTAGTTAGGTCAGTTACCTAAGATCATGCAACTGAGCAGAATCAGCTTTTATAAACCGAAATAATTGAATTGAAAGTCTATGCTCTTTTCACCTTATTTTTTTTAAGATTTATTTATTTATTTTAGAAAGAGAGAGAGAGAGAGCACAGTGGGGAGGGGCAGAGGGAGAGGGAGAGAGAAACTCAAGCAGACTCCACGCTTAGCACAGAGCCCAACACAGGGTTGATCCCACAACCTTGAGATTATGACCTGAGCCGAATCCAAGAGTCGGGTGCTTAACTGACTGCGCCACCCAGGCGCCCCTCACCTTATGTTTTGTTTTTGTTTTTTCTACATATTCACCTCCATGTTTATTGCAGCATTACTTACAATAACAAAGATACAGAAATAAGCTAAGTGTCCACTGATGGATAAATGGACAAGGAAGATGTGGTACATACACACAATGACACATTATTCAGCCATAAAAAGAGAACAACATCTTGGCATTTGCGACAACACAGATGGACCTTGAGGGCAAAATGCTAGTTGAAGTAAGTCAGAGAAAGGCAAATACCATATGATCACATTCATATATGGAATCTAAAATAACAAAACCCAAAAAGCCAAGTTCATAAATAGAGTGAAGAGATTGGTGGAGATGTAGGGGTGAAGGTGAGTGAAATAGGTGAAAGGGTCAAAAAGTACAGACTTTCAATCATAAAATAAATGAGTCATAGGGATGTAATATACAGCATGGTGACTACAGTTAATAATACTATATTACATATGTGCAAGTTGCTAAGAGAATAGATCTTAAAAATTCTCATCACTAGAAAGAAGTTAAGCAAACTATGGAAAGTGACATGTTAATGAGACTTACTGTAGTGATTATTTCACAATATATATAACTATCAAATTGTTATGTTTCACACCTGAAATATAATGTTATATGTCAATTATACCCCAATTTAAAAAACTACAATGGGCACTGTGCTTTTTTCCCTTCAATTTATTTTAATTAATTAATTAACTTTAAGTTTTTATTTAAATTCTAGTTAGTTAACATATAACGTACATATAGCATATTGGTTTCAGGAGTAGAACGTAGTATATAACTTAGTATATATAGAGCTTACATATAACACCCAGTGCTCATTAAAACATGTGCTCTTCTAAATACCCATCACCCACTTAGCCCATCCCCCACCCACCTCCCCTCCAGCAACCCTCAGTTTGTTCTCTATAGTTAAGAGTCTTTTATGGTTTGCCTCCCTCTCTCTTTTTACTCTTTCCCCAATGTTCATCTGTTTTGTTTCTTAAATTCCACATATGAGTGAAATCATATCACATTTGTCTTTCTCTGACTGACTTATCTTGCCTAGCATAATAAACTCTAGTTCTATCCATGTCACCACAAATGGCAAGATCTCATTCTTTATATATATTATATGTATAACATATATATAATATATATATATATATATATATGTATGTATATATAAACCACATCCCCCCTATCCACCCATCAGTCAATAGATGTTTGAGTTCTTTCCATAATTTGGCTATTGTTGATAATGCTGCCATAAACATCAGGGGGCATGTGCCCCTTCAAATCAGTATTTTGGTATCCTTTGGGTAAATATCTAGCAGTGCAGTTGCTGGGTCATAGGGTAGCACTATTTTTCACCTTTAGAGGAACCTCCATACTGTTTTCTAGAGTGGCTGCACCAGTTTGCATTCCCATCAACAGTGTAAGAGGGTTCCCCTTTCTCCAGATCCTCACCAACATCTGTTGTTTCCTGTGTTGTTAATTTTAGCTGCTCTGATGGGTGTGAAGTGGTATCTCATTGTGGTTTTGATTTATATTTCCCTGATAATGAATGATGTTGAGCATCTTTTTATGTCTCTTAATCAACTGGATGTCTTTAGAAAAATGTCTGTTCATGTCTTATGCCCATTTTTTAAATTGGATTATTTGTTTTTTGGGTATTGCATTATATCAGTTCTTTATAGATTTTGGATACTAACCCTTTATCAGAAATGTCACTTGCAAATATTTTATCCTATTCTGTAGGTTGCCTTTTAGTTTGTTGATTGTTTCCTTCACTGTGCAGAAGTTTTTCATCTTGATGAAATCCCAATAGTTAATTTTTGTTTTTGTTTCCCTTACCTCAGGAGATGTGTCTACTAAGAAGTTGCTTTGCCCGATGTCAGAGAGGTTGCTGCCTATGTTCTCCTCTAGGGTTTTGATGGTTTCCTGTCTCACATTTAAGCCATTCATCCATTTTGAATTTATTGTTGTGTATGGTGTAAGAAAGTGGTCCAGTTTCGTTCTTCTGCATGTTGCTGTCCAGGTTTCCCAACACCATTTGTTGAACATACTGTCTTTCTTCCATTGAATATTCTTCCCTGCTTTGTCAAAGATTAGTTGACCATATAGTTGTGGGTTCATTTCTGGGTTTTCTATTCTGTTCCATTGATTTATGTGTTTTTGTGCTAGTACCATACTGTCTTGATGATTACAGTTTGTAATAGAGCTTGAAGTCCGAAATTGTGATGCTTCCTGCATTGCTTTTCTTTTTCATTGCTTTGCCTATTCAGAGTCTTTTGTTGTTCCATAAAAAGTTTAGGATTGGTTGCTCTAGCTGTGTGAAAAATGCTGTTGGTATTTTAATAGGGAATGCATTAAATGTGTAGATTGCTTTGGGCAAAGTATAGACATTTTAACAATATTTGTTCTTCCAACCCATGAGCATGGAATGTTTTTCCTTTTCTTTGTGTCATCTTCAATTTACTTCATAACTGTTCTAAATTTTTCAGAGTACAGATCTTTTACCTTTTTGGTTAGGTTTATTTGTTTTAACCTTATTATGCTCCCTCCAAATTACAATTTAACCCTAAAAATAAACTAAAAATGGGCCAACCTTTAGTTTTAAGAGAACCTGACTTATATCTGCTCTATAGCTCTTTAAAGAGACTCTCTTCCACCCATGTGGAAGAGATATTTAAATACCAAGGAGTATTTAAATACTCAGTATTTAAATGCTCAGTCGGTTAAGCATCTACCTTGGGCTCAGGTCATGATCCCAGGATCCTGGGATCGAGACCTTCATCGGGCTCCCTGGCCCACAGGAGTCTGCTTCTCCCTCTGCCACTCCTCCCACTTGTTCTCTCAATCTCTCTCTCTCTCTCTCAAATAAATAAATAAAATCTTTAAAAAAATAAATATCAAGGAGTCTAGTTGGGAGAACTCATTTTCTTCCCTCCTTTATGTATGGGATCTGCACAACCAGATTACCCCATCCTCAGTCTGACCAGGAGTGAATCCTATGTAATCCATATAAGTGGAATTACTAGCTCTACACTTCCCAGGGCACTATCCTGTTTTCAGCAGACAACCCAGAAAAATTTAATCTATACAAAAACCCTCCAATATTTAACAAAGCTACATCAGAATCTCAAACTGAAGCATAAATATAAAATAAAAAATAATATATTAGTTATTCAACTCTTCCCATTTTCAAAATACACAATATCTAGTCTGGTCAAATATACTATTAGTTGTACTAAGCTAGTGAAAGAATATCATAGCATCACCATTGCCACTGGACAAGATTCTTAATCCTGTGATATTATTTCCATCTCTGATAAATGTCCTTCATTCCATTCTTACTGTTATTATTTTAGCTTAAGTTTTACACTTGAAATAGCTTCTAAGAATCTCTGAAAATCTTCTCTGTGGATTTTTTTTTATGTTGCAGACTTTATAGTTTATAAAGCACTTTCAACATATGTTTTTATTTAGACTTTATATCAATTCTATGAGGTAGACATTACTACCTAAATTTTATGGATGAAGATGTTTCTGAGAGATTTAGTATTAATTAAAAATACACAGCTTGAAAGGTACAGAACCTGGGACTGGAACCCAGTTCTTCTTTCTCTGAAGCTGGTCCACTTTCTGTTATGTCACCAGTACCCCTCCTCTGGCAGGCTCTTAGTCCAGTGCTCTATTTATGTTTACACTATTGATAAAGGACTCCCTACATCTCTCTGTCTTGGCTTTTCCACATGCTAGCTGTGCAAACTTTTGCAAGTAACTTATGAGTGATAAATCTCTATTTTATGATGAGGAAACAGGAGCAAAGAATTAGACTAAACTGTATGAAATCATTGCTATTTGACCAACATTGACCTACAAAAATGACAATTTCAAATGATTTAACTTAATAAAATATTTTTAATCATTATTACCAATCCATTTAATGTAAGAAGTTCAACACCATCTGTACCATGTTTTAGAGTAATCCAGATGACAATATTCCCATACATGAAATTCAAAGAAAATATAATTTTAGCTTTTTTAGGGTGGAAAAATATGGATTTTAAATCTTTTATGGTTATTTTTGACCAATATGGCCAAAGGACATATTTTAAAGTTTCAGTCCTTAGAAATAATCTTATGCATATTTACTATAAAACAATCAAAATTCTTATGTGTGCAGGCTCCTTCTTTATTTTTTCTTATTCTTTTCCTTCTATCTTTTAGTAAGAGCTGCCTATGAAACAGGTCAATTTGAGCAAGTTATTCCTTACTGGGAAAAAAGACCTGAAAAAATACAAATGGTGATTGATTCCCCACTGTTTCAGTTATTGTTGTTAGTTTTACCAAGATACAAGAAAATATTTTTTCCTTTAACACTTGTATAACAGTTGTTTCCAAAATTCCAGTCTTCAGAATATAAGTTAGTCACTGATGATTGTATCCCAAGGGATTTCTCCTTAGCAACCAAGTTTTAGTTTCTATTTTGTTGATGTACTATACAATAAAATGTATGCATTTTCTGACTTGCATTAATATAGCATATTTTCATAGAATACATATAGGAAGTAATTGCCAGTTTGTGAAATGTGACCATTTTAATCCTTAGCTAATATCCTTTCCAATTCATTGTCCATTTAAATACCATGCCTCATGAAAATATTTAATGTTGCACAACCATTGAACCCTTTTAGAACTGAGGATCAGCTAGAAATTAGGTATTCATTAATCAGTTTATAACTTCCCTCATAGATTTAATGCATTAATGGACCTGAATTATTTTGTCTTCTGACAGGAAATAAAAAATTTTGTTTTAAAAATGCCACAAACAAAACACAAATACCTCAATATTTTGTTGAAAATTCAATGTGGGTGCCTATACAGTGGTGTGAGAAGGGTTTAAGAGTGTTATTTCAGTTTTATAAGGAATCAGCCAATTGATCTTACCTGATCATGTATATGGCTTGATCCGCCATGGCACAGTTCTTTTCCAGTGTTTGTAGAAATCGAATCACTTCCTGTGATGGTTTGGATTTGTTGGCTAGAATGGGATTGTTGACAGTGTGGAGAGTGGATGATCTGGGGCTGTTGGACAATGTGATGATGACATTGGACCTGTGGATAGCATTCCTAAAACACACATACATGTCAAAATAGCCTGTGAGAATAAAAATTACTAATTGAGAAAAGCCCAATGAATGCATTTTTAAAAGTTTAATGTATTCTTTCATAAGGTAATTCAATCCCTAAAATTTGTAGTTTTAATATATGATATATTATTTTTTTTCAAATTATTTCATCGGGAGAAATTGTATTGAATTCTATTTTTGTTTGATCAGGTGGCTGTGACCATCCAAATACTTACCTAAATTGGCCAGAGAATTGCATGTTCTGATTAAATTAATATTTCAGTTATACTTAACAGTAAAACTATAATGAATATTAATATTAATTACTCTTTGATGATTCAACGAGCACTTCAGCATCTAATTTTATAATAATACTATCATACTGAAGATGTAGATGGATATAAAAATAGAAAATAATATAATGCTGTGATTTTCAATATCAGGAAGCATATTAGAATCACAGTGGGGGCAGACAAAATTCTTATGCTTATGAAAATCAAGCACAAATTAAAATAAAAGATTGGAAAACAGTAACTAAAGATTCAGATCCAGAAAACGGGGATTCTAACTGATTCTACCACTTACTCTGTGATCTTGGGGAACTATGCAATCTTTATGAGCCTCAGTTTACTCATTTTCAAAAATGGAGATAATATGTGTCTCATTGGGTTGTTATGAGGAGTAAATAAACTAATGTTTATAAAGTGCCTAGTACAAAGTAGGTGGGTAATAAACATTTATTATTATCATATTATTTCATTATCATTGTCATCATAAACTTAATCATCATACATCCCACTAATTTGTTTTTAAAGATTTTATTTATTTATTTGACAGAGACAGAGACAGCGAGAGCAGGAACACAAGGAGGGGGAGTGGGAGAGGGAGAAGCAGGCTTCCCGCCGAGCGGGGAGCCCGATGTGGGGCTCGATCCCAGGACTCTGGGACCATGACCTGAGCCGAAGGCAGCCGCTTAAGGACTGAGCCACCCAGGCGCCCCACCCCACTAATTTTGCAGGTGGAAAAAAAACCCTGAGGTCCAGAGAAGTAAGATGTTTTACTCATAATGACATGATTAATTCTTGGAAAAATTGGGATTGGAATTCATGATTTCTAGCTCAGAGTTCTTTCAGAACGTAAGGCTGAATTTTTACTGTCCTCAAAATAGTCTGGAACTTGTTTTTAAACTAAATCTTTACTATCTGCTTATTTATTTGTCATGGATTTTTTTCTGATAAAATATAGGGCACAGAGTAAGAAAGGATATCAGGTTGTTTCAGTTTTGAGGATTTCAGATATACTTCAATTTCCTATATTATTTTGTTATTATTCTACTTTGATAAAAAGCATCTGAAAGCCGGTTTTCAAAGAAAAAACATTCTCTATTTTGAATCAGAATGCTACATTCATGCACATACATTTAGCTTTGGAAGTATAAATTCAATGCTCTATTTCCTTTTGACAGTGGAAAGTTGGCCTGCATTAATGAAGTAAAACACTTCAAATTTTATATTTTTTTAATGTGGAACAATTTTCAAACTATATATATTAAATGAAAAAAGCAAGATGCATAAGAAGGAATATACTATGCTTCCTTTGGTATAACATTTTTAAAAATATACATATGTGTATATTTACAAATATACACAACTTCTTTTAAATGCATAGAGCAAAAATCTTTTAAGAGTGACTGCCCCTGGGAAAAGGAACTGAGAGACAAGAAGGTTAGGATAGAGAGGCTTTTTTTTTTTTTTTACCACTGTATATATTTTTATTCTCTTTTTATATTCTTTTTGTACCTTTTATAATTTTTATGCTTTGGAATTTTTAATATGTATACAAATTATCTTTTTAAGTATAAAAAATTATTTTGAAAGAAAGAAAAATACATAAAGAAACATATTTTACAAATAAAAACTACCTTGGTAGTAATTGATAATAAAGGTCATAGAATCTGTTCTTAGAATCATTTTCCCCAGGATCTTTTCAAATATGACTCACTTTATATGCTAGCACTAAGATCTCTACAGTTTAGAAGTCAGACTGTGTACTATCAGCCACTTATGTACAAATTGTAGGGGTGAATGTATTTCTGTTCTTTTTTGTTACAAAATATCTTCATACACTGGATTAGAATAAAGTCAGAGTGACAGGCTGAGAAAACTTTCACCCAGCAGGGAACTTGTACAGTACTGAAATAGAATTCCTCCTTAAAAAAAAAAATTAATGTGTTCTTTAAAAAGCAAGTTAGGAAACACTTTGGAGGACATATCGATATAGGACAATAAACAAAACTCATTTCTCAATCATCTTCCTTTATTAATATATCAGTTGACTCTTGAATAGAATGCTGACAGTCTCTCCATCTGGGGTGTCTTGTGGTTTCCTTGAGCCTTTCTGGCCTCTGAATCACTCATTAGTATCACTGAAGTCTTAGCAGATTTTCAGCTTCAATTCTCACACCTGACTACTAAAATTATTGTTCTAAATCATGCTATTCATACATTACTCATATTTTTGAAGTGTACCACAAGCTGGATTTTTAATGTACAAAAGATTAAACATTTATGATTTATCATATATTTTGTCTTCTTTGATAGAGAAAAAATATATACAGAGTACAGTTCATATGAACTACATAATTATCTTGCAACTGGCACCAACTTACCACCTTTTCATGACAAAGACCTCTTTTTTAGGCAGGTCTGATCTCCTAAGAGCTAGTCCTATTTGAACTAGTCTCATGTAACATTAACCATTTCATCCAAACTTAGCTTTATCGAGCTTGTCCTACTGCATCTCTATCACTGAGGAAACTCAACTAGGTCAAGGCAGTTGTAGTTTGTTCCATATGCCTGGTTCCTTTTACCTTGGGTAATCTTTCATGGCAGTCCCCAAACTCCCAAATCATTTAAGTCACTAATAAAAAAAAGTGGATGTAAAAAGGTAAATATTCAAATTAATAGTAAGTAACTGTAGTGTTCTTTTAAAGGAGTTCTTTAATTGTTCCATATGTATAGCAATAATGATGTACAGGATATTCAGTCTTTTCCTCTAGAAATGAAGACTTAGAAAAGTATCCTTTTTGAGACAAGAAATTAGAAGAGCATGAAATGATGTGTCTCAAACATTTCTTTAAAATGTGTCAAACTTATTGTTTGGTCAGTCCAGTCGGACAAAGGACAGATGTTATAATTTGATAGCTTGAGGAAAATGCCCCTTGAAGAACTGACATATTTGATAAAATTTTTCTATTTGGTATCACAATATCCAGAAATATTCTATTGTTCTTCTGAAAGATATGTGTTCAATACATACCAAACTCTCTAATATATCCAACTTTCTAAGCAGACCAGAGTCTTAAAGGTTTGGATTTTTATAATTCTGAGAGTTTACACTATTTTATTTTTAATGGGCATCAAATAAGTAATAATGTATTAGTTCCTATGAATCAGATAACAACTGCCCATAAATGTTCATAAAAATAAGATGTGTTCTCATGCCAAGAAAATTAAAAAGAATTTAGTATATTTTAATGTTTCATTTGTATATGAGAAAAATGATTTTGTGATAAAAATTCATTTGATATTATTTAACTGCCTGTTATAAGTTAAATTGTGTCCCCCCAACAAAAAACGTAGGTTAGAGTCCTAATCCTTAGTACCTCAGAATGTGACCTTGTTTAGAAACAGGGGCTGCTCCTTCTTTTTTTTTTTTTTTTCTTGAAACAAGGCCTTTATAGAAGTAAGAAGTTAAAATGAGGTCATTAGGATGGGTCCTAATCAAATATGACTGGTGTCCTCATAAAAAGGGAAAATTTGGACACAGACAGACATGCACAGAAGGAAGATGATATGAAGACATACAGGACGGATGCCATGTGAAGATAAAGGATAAAAGTTATGCATCTACAAACCAAGGAACACCTGAGACCATAAGAAATTAGGAGATAGTCATAGAAGAGGTCCTTCCCTAAAGGCTTCAAAGGGAGCATGGCCCTGCCAACATCATGATTTCATACTTCTGGCCTACAGAACTGTGAGACAATAAAAGTGTGTTCTTTTAAGCCACCAAGATTGTGATACTTTGTTACAGTAGTCCTAAGAAACTAATACACTATCCTACTTCAAGAATGTTCAAGAGATAAGTCCTAGGCTTTGTTTGGGCTGGACATGCTTGTATCCACTGAGATCAATGTGAAACTTCTGCTGGCTACAGTAACAACCCTGATTGTAGGTCTGGAGCTCTACATGCTATGGAATTACCATTGCCCTGCTACAGTTTTGAATGTTGTACTTGGTCTCTCAGCTGAATTTAATGAAATTTTTAAAATGTGACTTGAACTATAGTTTTCTAGACTTTTACAGTATATAGTATTTTACATACCTGCTCATACACACCGTTCATTTGAAAATTCGTTTTATATATTTTTTTTTACATTTTTTCAAGTTTTTGTTTAAATTCTAGTTAGTTAACGTATAATATAATATTGGCTTCAGGAGTAGAATTTAGTGATTCATCACTTACATATAACATCCAAAGTTCATCACAAGTGGCCTCCTTATACCCATCACCCATTTAGCCCATCCCCTGCCCACCTCCCTCCATCAATCTTCAGTTTGTTCTCTATAGTTAAGAGTCTGTTATGGTTTGTCTCCCTCTCTTTTTCCCCCCTTTCCCTACGTTCATCTGTTTTGTTTCTCAAATTCCATAATTAAGGCAAAGTTATAATGCTTTAAATTATAATTTGTGTGAGACCAGTTTAAAAGAAACGTACGAAGCACTGGGATATCTGTATTAAATTCAGTTTCTACCATTAATTTTCTAGGTGACTTGACATATTTTTACTTCAGTTTCCCTTTCAGTAAAAAAGGGACAATAATACTTCACATGGGAGAATAAATGTGAAAGTGTTAAGGATGATATGAAGGGCTGTAGACATAATAAGGTATTATTATGACTCATAGTGGCCTTGCTTGGCACTTGACAATTGAGTGTCATCTTAACTCTATTAAAATACTGGTAATTCAGAAGTATACACTTAATAAGCTTTAAAACAAATTTTACATACCTGATCCGTATTTAGCTTCTCTACTTTTCTTATTGTTTTTTCATAAATAACATTGTTTCCTGGGAAGAAATGGCCTCCTCTTAGGAATGGAGGAAGTGGTTCCTATAAAGACAATAATGACTGTGTTTTGTTTTGAAAGGTACTGTTTCAGAGGAACTTCAACTTAAGCAAATATCTAGTCTCTAATAAACTCTGAGTTAGTAGCATACTAGGAGAATGGAATGACATCCCAATAAGGTTTTGAGAGATGCAAGGAAATAGTAAAAAGATAGTCTGTTTTCTCAAGCAGAGAATCTGGATCTCTCCTACTACCTTTTACTAGGCCTAACAAAGTGTTTTAGGGGAAATTGGAAGGGTCTGAGAAAGATAATTTTTTTTTCCTGTTCTTAAGGCAAGATACAGGGAGTTTCCTCTGAGGTAGACAGGCATGAGGTCAACTTCATTTAAATTGAGTTCACTGGCAGGTTTCTTTCTAGGCAAAAGTATTATTGGAGAAATGCAAAATAAACAATTCATCACTGAGCTCTAAAGTAGGTAAAACTATATTAAAGATATTTTTTTCCTGGAACTTAGCTTTGGTGTCCTTGAAGTGTACAATTCTTACTTGTGATTATAATCAAAGCTAAGTCTGTCTATACAACATATGTTTTGAATATTGAGAACAGAGTAGAGTCTTTAAGCACTACTGTATCCCCATATAATCAACTAAGTTGATGTAGTATTATCCAAGTGCTTAAAAGATATCAGCCAATGAAATAAAGGCTATTGACATGTCCAAGATCTGAAAGAGATCAGGGAAAGACTAATAAGAATCAGATCAAGAGCTTAAAATAAATGCAATATTACTATATTTCTTTCCCTTCTTTTTTTTGTTTTCATATGAGTCTACTTATATGGAGGGAGTTGAGGTTGTTTTGTTACAAAGAAAAATTGCATTCATTTATTTTTGTAATATAGGGGAACAGTATAGAAGGGGATTGACCAAGCCTGCTACCATTTAATGTGTTTAAGACCATTTCAAAATCAAAATATGTTAGCATTTTTGTCATCTGCTATTGTAAAAACTCTTAAAAACAACTGGATGAAAACACTGTTTGTTGAGAATGCAAAACACTCTGAAATCCAAAGCTATATACTTCTTGTATTCAAGATTGAATAAAGGGTGCTTTAACTAAATGTTCCTGGAATTTTTTGGTGAAATAAATATGCAAGTAATTAAATTTGGCTAGCTGATGAATTGTTAAATCTAAAGGTGGATATATTTAGAAAGATTCCTCTGGAAGTTCTTTTGTGTCTGTTTGTCTTAGTGAAAAAAAAAGCCTTTTTGGTAGTTATTTGCAGTCATATAACACATGTTTAAGAGCTTACTATGCACAATACACTTTGCTAAGTTTTTTAAAGCGTTTTACTGAGATATTTAATACTTAACAATTATGTATAAATCTAGCAGTGCAATAACTTCAAACTGTAACAATATAGTAATCATATCTATTTAATGTCAACATAACCGATATCAATATACTTTAGCTTACTACATATTACTGGTGATAGTAAAGATTAAAATTATAAAAGGTGACTTGACTGAAATATGCACATTTATGTAAATGTAGACTAGATATCAATGATCTGTTTTAAAAAATGGCTACACTTTCTTACTAAAACAAATCTCTTTTCCTCATTTTCCACTTTACTCTGCTATTTTGATATTCTTTTTTTTATTATGTTCAATTAGCCAATATATAGTACATCATAAGCTTTTGTTGTAGTGTTCAACAATTCATTAGTTGTGTATAATACCCAGTGCTCAGTTTTATAAGGCATGAATCACACTTAGATTATTACCAGGAAGACTGAATATTGATCAGTATTTATCAAACTATAGCCAAAAGCCTATTTTTATAATGTCCTCGAGCTAAGAATGATATTTAGATTTTTAAAGGACTGTAAGTACAAAGAAGACCAAAACCCTATGGTGACAGCAAAACCTAAAATATTTACTATATTGCCTTTCATAGGAAAATTTTGCTGATCCCTGGTCTAGATAATATATGAACACAAACATCTATAATACAAGGTAGAAAGAAGCAAGTGCCTATAAGAGGTTCAGAGAAATAACTTATGGGATGAAATTCAGAAGAGGAAAAATTGAATTCCATCTGTGGTGCTCAGGTAGGTTACTTTGATCAGGTGGCATTTGAGAAAAGGTTAAGGTGGGCTTTGCATATGAGGAGATGGAAGAAAATGGTATTACAAATGAAAACAAAATAAGTCATGAAACCAAGACTGTAGAAGTGTAAGATATATGTAAGGGACACAGATGGCAGACAGAAGTTTGGTTCTGAAAGCAGTGAGAAGTCCTTGAATGCTTTTAAATAGGGATGTGAGGTGAACATAAATCTACTTCAGGAAGATTTGCTGGAGAAAGGAAAGAGTAGAGGTGAGAAGACTAGTAAAGAGATTATCCTAAATCATCAAGGACAGTACTTTCCAAAGATGACTCTAAGATCTTAAATCTGAGAAATCTACTACATAACCAATGGTGCCAAAAACAAAAACAAGAAAAGTTGAGACACATTGAATTTTATGTGCTCCTGGTAAAAACCTAGGTCTGATTCATGTTTTTATTCCTCATAACGTTTAGTAAATATATAGTTCATAGTTATCCCTTAAATATGTGTTAAATTATTGCAAATAATTAGCAAAGAGACTTATATCAAAATGTTCAGGAAGGCATTCAAGTTATAGATGTCCAGCGCACAGGTGAGTAGAGATTTCATGGCTACAGTTCTAGTTCTAGATTTCAGAATAATATGTTTAGAAGATCTTGTTAAAATCATGCAATTGCTGAAAAGGCAAGTGAAAATCAAAGACATAACTACATAAGTCTTAAGAGATATGAGAAACAGGAGGGAATAATGAAAAAAAATCAAAAGAAGAAAAATTTTCATAAAGCAGTGGGAAGGTGAGTGACAGTATAAATGCTTCAGATGTCAACAGGTGAGAATTCCAAAGCAGATTGGATTCGGACTACTACAGATCCATGGGATCTGACTACTAAAATTAGTGGAAGAAGGTGTAATGGAAAAAAATTCTGGAGTCATAAAACCTGTATTCAGTTCTGCCTCTATCACCTACTTGCTGTGGAAATGTAGGAAAGTCATTTACCTTCTCCGAGGCTTAGTTTTCTTATCACAGAGATAGTAATGCAGAATACTTTATATCAAGTAAAATAATGTATTTTAAAATACCTTTAATCTGTGATTTTAATGTACAAATGATATTGGTGTTTAATAATATAGTCATATAATATTTTAAGTCCATACTGCATTTAAAAAGTTAATGAGAACCTTGTTAGAACTATTCTAAGATATCAAGGTAAAGTATATACAAAAATAGGCTTATTGAAGGCAGGGACTGTATCCATCTTGAATACCCCATAGTGAATGAACAGATGACTGGATGAAAAGAGATGATATGAATGTTTATCCTAAGGATATAAACACCTTCTAACAGGGGAAAACAAAGTTAGCAAAAGAAAATTTCTCTTTTTTCACTATAAATGCTGAACCATTATTATTTTTAAGAAGAAAAATGGTTTGGGTCCTAACAGTGTTGATTCTCTCCAAAACGTGTGTTGGACTTATTATTTTAAATGACTTACTGAAAAAAAAAAAAAAAAAAACTTCCAAATTTAGAGGACTATTATTTTCCCAAAATGTTTAAAAAGGTAAAACCAAATTTTACTATATTTGAATAAATCATTCTTAGTAAAACAGATCAGCAAAGTAAATTTAATTAGAAGTCTTAGATTTTTCACAAATGAGCTGTTAGACAGCTTTACTATTTTGGCAGCTTATTTTTTTTATCTGTACATTTGAATTGGTGCCAGATCCACCCGAAAAATTAATAGGTGTCTTCAAAGATGGCTGATTTTATCATTCTAATTGTTACTTTTAGAACCTCTGGCAGTAGTTCTCACATCTAACAAAGTACATAATCCCCAGCGTCTACTTTGTTGTTCCCAGGCCATGAAACCTTGCTGGAGAAAGTTAAGAAAATATTTGCTGATTTGGCTCAGTACAACTTTAAGTTATCTTACTTTAAGAGCCTCTCTAAACTTCATGGTCACAGTTGTGTTTATCAAATTCTCTATAACTGTGGTTACAATTTTTTTTCAATTTCCTCAATCCCCTATCCTCACATTCCCTCATTCTCCTTCTTCTTCTTGAGAAAACCAAGATCTATTCAATGAGATTCCTTCATTTTCCTCCCTACCTCAAAAATCTCTCTTCAATTTCTGCTCCTTCCATCTCATTACCAAGAAAGAAAAACTCCTCCTTTTATGTTGAAGTCACTTCTCTATACCTGGAATCCTATCCCCTCTTGTCTCTTCCAGAATCATGTCCCATTTGTCCCCTTTCTCTGTGGCATCTTTAGTCTTACTACTGGTTCTTTTTCCTCTGTCTATAAATCTCTTAGATCTCCAAGATTCTGTTTTCTCCTTTAGCTACTATCCTATCTTTCCTTCTTTTGACCAATATCCTTCTTAGAAGGGTAATCCTCATTTATTTCTTCCATTTCTTGATCTATTCACCCATTAACTTTGCACATCTGGGTTTTGATTCCACAAGTATAAGGAAACTCTCAAATATCACCATTACATAATGGTCAAACTCTCTATTCTCAAACCTCATCCTCATCCTCTTTGGCCTTTTGGTTGTTTGGGACAGTTGACCACCCCCTTTCTCTATTTGCTTCAGTTACTCTGTGTTCACATTTCTTTCTGACAATTCCTCTGCCCATGAAAGTGGCTCCTTTCTGTTTCCTTAAGTTAGGCATTTCACAAAGTTCTGTACCTCAATCCTCTCCATTACCCATCAGTTTTCTCATTCATTCTCACAGCTACAATGACAACTTTCAAAGGAATAACTCCCATGTCTCTATCTCAAATGTGACCTTTCTCCAGGTTATTATTTTTTTTTATTAAGTAAGTTCCACACCCAGCATGGAGCCCAGTGTGGGGCTTGAACTCATGACCCTGAGATCAAGACCTGAGCTGAGATCAAAAGTCAGACACTCAACCAACTGAGCCACCTAGTCACCCCCTCAAGGTCATTTTTTTTTAAAGATTTACTTTTTTTTTTTTTTTTTCCTTGAGAGAGAGCACGAGCAGGTGGAGGGGCAGAGGGAGAGGGAGAGAGAGAATCCTGAAGCAGACTCCCTGCTGAGCATGGAGCCTGACAGGGGCTCAATCCCAGGACCCTGAGGTCATAACCTGAGCCAAAATCAAAAGTTGGCCGCTTAACCAAGTGAGCCACCCAGGTGCCCCCTCCAGGTCATTTTTAACTGTCCATGTGGTCATCTTCCCTTCCATGTACCTCCAACACTACTGGTTCAAAGAGATCTCATGATCTACCCCTTTCCAAATGAACTTTTGCTCCCCCTCACTTCTTAATTGGGCTACCATACTCTCAGTATCTCAAACTGAGCTTAGGGTCATATTTGACTTTTTTTCTTCTTTTTTTTCTCAGATTTATTTTTATTTATTTGAGAGAGAGAGAGAGAAAGCATGAGTAGGGGTAGGGGCAGAGGGAGAAGGAGAGAAAGAATCTTCAAGCAGACTCCCCACTGAGAGTGGAGCCTGATGTGGGGCTCCATCCTAGGATCCTGGGATCATGACCTGAGCCAAAATCAAGAGTCAGACCCTTAACTGACTAGCCACCCAGGTGCCCCACTTTTCTTCTTCTTTTAACTCTATATTCAACATAAGTTATCAAACCTTATCAAAACTACCCCCAGAATAACTGTCAGAAAAGACAGTAATAGATTTAGAGTCAGAAGACCTGAACAAGTCACACTTATTTAACCTTCAGTTTCCTCATTAGTAAAATGATGCTGGCAACAATGTTAACTGTAATAATTCCTTAAATACCACAATAAATCCTTCTCTGATTCCCCCAAATGAATGTGTTATCTACAACCCCTGGAACTTCAATAAGACTTCATCTGTAATTTTCTCGTGTCATCTATCATACACCCCACCATATATTTTACATAGCTATTTGTGGACATATCTTATTTCCCTTGCCAAGAGAAACTGTAAACTCTTTTGTATGGGAGCCATGTCTTGTTTCCTTCCCCCCACCGGTATGAAAGCTGTACAGTTCCATCCCCATAGCAGGAGCTCCACAACTAGAAAATTAATAAAACTGATTAATAGCAATTGGATTCTATCTACTGATGGAACAAAAATATTTTCTTCATTTCTAGGTCAAGTTATATACCAGAATGCATAAATGCTTTGACTAAAATGACAATAAATGGAGAATAAAGGAGATCACAAACAACCAAAAATTTTAAAAAGGCTGAACAGAGGTAGAAGGAAATCATAATAAGAAAAGTAGATTGAGATCAGTTTAATTACAGGGAGAAGGGAAGATTAGATAAGCTGGGAGGTGAAAGAGGATAAAGGTGCCATTTAGGAGGCTCAGCTTGTTATAAATATTGTAATTAAGCCAGAATCTTCTCCTGGGGGGGATTTAAAAGAACAAACAAAAATGCACATACTTAGATAAATAAAATGGGGAATATATCTAAATAGGATTTTCAAGCTGCTCTGCAAAACCAGTTAGATTATTTTTGTTTACAAAGCATAGGGGCAGAAATTTGTTTTATCCTCCAATAATAGAAAGAGTTAAAAGCTTTAAAATAATCATTACCCCCTGCTGGGGTTTTTCCCTAAGAAACTATTTGCTTCTTTGCAGTTGAACACAGCCAAAATAATAAGCCTTTACACTGGCAGGCTCAGTGTTACAAATATGTTATGTATTTCCATACATACTTCTAATTTCTCTGCTTTTGTATTACACTGTCGCAGGGGATGATGGGGGGAAGTCGGTATGTGGATGAGTCTCTGGATCCTAAATCACCTACATCCTCAATTGTCCTTAATTTGCAAATGTATCTTTCCATATGGGCATTGTTCAGTTTCTGTTCCCACTCTGTTACTTTGTAACTGAATGGTTTGAGGATAGTTAAAAGCTTAAGTTTCAAGAAGATTGGGACTTTGTTTTGTTCAGTACCTTATCCCCAATTCTTGGAACAATTTTTGGTACATAGTAGACAACTGATAAATTTTCATTGAATAAATAACTTCTTTGTGCTTCTATTTTCTCACCTTTTTAGGGTTAAATGGGATAAAATATGTAAATTTCCTAGCATGGAGCATATATCCAATAAACATTAATTCTTCCTTTTCTCTATTAACTTAAGACTAAGAATTTATCCAAAGTCACATAAGAATCACTGGCCAAGAGGGTTGGAATCCAAATTATTTGATATTTAAAAATTACTCTGTGAATATATCCTAGGTAAACACAGCAATTCTCACATTATGAAAAAAAAAATGCTATCTAGAAGAACTAATTCTTTGAAAGCCAGGGATATCAAGTGTAATATGCATCCCAGTAAACATATTCCCCAGTTTGTATGTGAAAGAAAGGAAAAGGAGAAAGAGGGAAGAAGAAGGGGAAAGGGGAAAGTGGCCATGTCATAGAAAAATGCACACTCTCATCTCCCAAGCTCTTTATGTCTCCCTTCCCCAACATGCTTTTGAGATTTGTTATTTAAACATTTGATTCTGCAAAAGAAGGCTCAAGCAACTGCTTTACTGTAATCACATTCTCTTTTGATATTTACAATGGGTACGTGAAAACTGAAGCAAATGTTCAAAATAATCAACCCCACCACAGAGCTTGCAAGCAGATATGTTCACACATGCACACATACACAACTAACTGCCTTTGTAGCTGAAGAGACATGAGAAAATGATTTTAAAATAAACAAAGAAAGAAGAGAGGAGGACAGATAACAGAAAAACAGTGCACTCCCCACCCATGCACCTAGAGTAGTATCAAATGTGTTACCCTAATTTAATCCGTTGCTTTCCACAGCTGAAGCAAATAATTGATTTTATTTTGTGAGAGATGGGAGGATTCTTTCCTGCAATCATGGAGAAATAAAATAAAGAGCAACACAAAGAATTGCTGTATTATTATCTCTGGCACACTGTTTCTATTTGTGAAACTTTGTCCTTATAACCCCATAGAACCTCCTGTTGCCCCTAAAGAAGGGCTATAGATGGTTTTGTGTGTGTTGAGGAAGGCTTTTTACTGTGGGAAAACGTTTTCTTAATTTTCTCCTCAAAATGAAATAGAGAATAATATACTAGTTTGTAAAATACAAGGTTATGTATCTTAGTAGAAAATATAACTATAATTTTCAAAAGAGCTCATTGCTAGGCACAAAAGTTCACAGCATAGGCAATAAAGGCATGGAGACACTTATGAACTTTTGATTTTTCATTTTCTTCTTCCTAGCCCATATCTCAATAGCAAATCTAAATAAACTAAGGACTCCAATCCCTGATCTAACAGCTGATAGCTTTTATGTGAAGTCTGAAAGAACTTTGTCCCTTTTTCCTTTGGTTCAAAGGATGCAAATTCTTATCCTTTGTAGTACAAAGGTGGTGCTATAGAAGTAGAAAGATTTTATAACCTAAGAATTTCCATGCTGCTTGGAAGTGTTGCATCACTAAATCAGAATATATGGGCACATAGTTGTCTGGAATTAAAAATGACTTTTTAAATTAGTGATTCGAAGGGGTACATGCACCCCAATGTTTATAGCAGCAATGTCCACAATAGCCAAACTATGAAAGAACCCAGAAGTCCATTGACAGATGAATGGATAAAGAAGATGTGGTACATATATGCAATGGAATATTACTCAGCCATCAAAAAGAGTGAAATCTTGCCATTTGCAATGATGTGGGTGGAGCTAGAGTGTACTATGCTAAGTGAAATCAGTCAGAGAAAGACAAATACCATATGACTTCACTCATATGTGGAATTTAAGAAACAAAGCAGATGAGCATAGGGGAAAGGAAGGAAAAATAAAAAAGATAAAAACAGAGAGGGAGGCAAACCATATAAGACCTGTAACTCTAAGAAACAAACTAAGAGTTGCTGGAGGGGAAGGGGCTGGTAGAAGGGGTAATTGGGTGATGGGCACTAAGGAGGGCACTTGATGTAATGAGCACTGGGTGTTATGCAACTGATGAATCACTAAAAAAATTAAAAATAAAAAAATAAAATCTTTAATAATATTTAAAAAATGACTTTTTTTTATACTAATGATTAGAAATTAACTTTATAACCAGAAGAAACTCCCAATGATCTGATTTTAGGGATCTGGTAACTGACTCACGCTTCTCATTTAAGCTATCAACTTCTAAGGAATTATAGGTTGAGACAAGAGTTTGTGTGATATAGCTTACCTGTTCAGGATTTTGTACTATGTATCTCCTAATAGTAGTCTGTGGATATGCAGTGACTTTCACTGTTGGAGAATGGAGTTCCTGTAAAGAAAGATAAAAGATGCACATAATTATAGTTGCTTAGTGACCTTGAAGCCATTAATAATAATAGGGAGCAATTTTCAGAGTGAAATTTTAAAAGTCATTTGCATAAATAATGACATATGAATTTGTGGTTTTAGTTAATTTTAGTATTAGAAACATATATGAAAGCATGTGTTTATGTGTTCAGCACTGTGCTAGGTATTTCTATTAAATACTCATTTCACGGTAATTCATCACACATTCCAAGCTATAGTTGACGAGAGTTTCAACATATTCATTGCATTGTAATGCCCCCACAATATTAGAAGAAAATATAGCTTAATATTTATTATCTCATATTTTAAAAAATATAAGGCGACACAGAAAAATTTGTGTTTGCGTGTGTGTGTGTGTGTGTGTGTACTTAAACATTTACTACTTCAGTGTGATGGTGGGAGAGGGCCATAAATAACATTAAAATGGAGACAAAACACTAGAATAAAGTCATTTGTAAACTTTTGATGGAAAAAGAGTCAATATCATTAATATAGAGTTTTTATACCTCAATAAGAAAAAAAATCATGCTAATAGAGAAATGAGCAAATGGCATGAACATTTATAAAAGAAGAAAAACAAATGGTTAATAAACAGCAAGAAGTATTCAACCAAACTAAGAATCAAATAAACATAACAAAAGTACTATATTTTAGCTGGAAAAAAATTTTAAATAATAATACTGATGAAGGTACACTAATAGGACCACTTTCCTATGGAGAGGGGAAAGATTAAATAATCATCCATAGGCTGAAATATGTAGCTACTAAAATAATGATTCTGAGTAATACAAATTTACATGAAAAAAGCTCATAATATTATATAAGGTTAAGTGCGAAATAAAGATATAAAACTGCATATATGGTATGATCTCAATTCTTTATTTGAATGGAAGAAAACATAAAATGCTAATAATACTATCTGTGGGTGAGGGAAGGAATCATGAGTGATTTTTATTCTTCTTCTCTACATTTTTTATGGTTCCAAAATTCTCTACAATAAATATATTTGTATTACCAGAAATAAAACATGGTAAACCCAATTTTAAAGGCTTCATTATGAAAAATAACAGCTAATGCAATTTGCTGCCTGGATTTGAATGTAGTGAATAGCTCTGTGATTTAAGTGGACTTACTTTTCTGGGGTAATCCTATCTTGAGGGTCCTGTAGGGCTCTATTTCTATCTCTGTTGTAGCCTTTATCCCACTGTCCTATGTTTTGCTGTGTATGTGACCCATGCTAGTCTGTGAGCTCTTTGAGAATAGTAATTGGGTCTAATACATCTTTATACAATATTTGATACATAGTCAGCACTCAGCAAATGTTTACTAAATAAATGCATGACCCTAGGGGAGTCTGGGTGGCTCAGTGGCTTAAGTGACCGACTTGATTTCGGCTCAGGTCATGATCTCAGGGTCCTGGGATCAAGCCCCACATAGAGCCCCGTGCTCAGCAGGGAGTCTGATTCTCTCTCTCCCCCACTCCCTGTCCCCTACCCACTCCTACTCTCTGTCTCTCTAAAATAATAAAATATTTATAAAATATTTATAATATGGTATTTAATTATTATTACAGGTATCTTTTGGACATATAATGCCTAGACTCCAGGGTAATCTTAAACGTGGGATTATTAAATTGTAAAGGCTAAGGGAACTAGATTCTTGCATGTATTTCAAATCATGTACCTTTGAGAAGGGCTAGTTCTGACCCTATAAGCTATTCTTTCTGAATGTAAACTTACAGTACTATCCCTCACAAAGTCAGGTCCTTGTTCAATCCAAGATCTAAGTACTTTATTTGTGCTAAAATCAAGACCCTAAAATATATATAATTACTAGGAGATCCTTGACTAAAAATAAACTGCACTCAAACTAAAAGCAATCAGATTGAATAGACAATGAAACTGAAAAATCTCCGTTCATAGCATTTGTTTCAGCACTTGTTTCACATTCCTTTAATGGGCTGAGCTGATCACCATATGTGAGAATCCCCTTTCTAGTTTTGTGTTCCTGACATTTTGTAAATGTGTAAAGCCTTAGGAGGGCTTAAAGATTACTTAAACATATAAGCAAGGTTTACATAAAAATAAAAGAATCTAATCTAATCCATAACTTCTTTTACCTGTTCAATATTTGGGGTTATATATACACTGCTTGGGGGACAAGTAGATATTTTCAGACTTGGAGAATGGCGTTCCTGTTGAGAAAAAAAGGTGGGGGGAGGTGTTCAGAAATGGTTACTAAGCAGTGTTATTTGAATGTCTTACCTTCTTTAGGTATTATTTCCTTTAATTTTATAATAACCCAGTTTGTCAGAAGAACTTTATTTAGTGTTTTCTTAGATGATCTCCAAAGAGCACATTACTGAATTCCCTTGTCAGCTTTGCTAGTAAACTAATGATAAACTAATTTCTAGAATACTTTCATACCAACACATTCTTCTTGTACTTCTAGGTTACATCCTTCTTTTCTTTTTGAGATCTCTGCTAATATACATCCCAATGTTATTATATGTCTGCAATTTAACAAGATGCAAAATTTATCAACACAAAAACATCAAATACAAGAATTTTCTAACCATGGGTATTAAGGAGGGCACATGGAACACTACATCAAAAACTAATGATGTGGGGCGCCTGGGTGGCTCAGTCGTTAAGCGTCTGCCTTCGGCTCAGGTCATGATCCCAGGGTCCTGGGATCGAGCCCCGCATCGGGCTCCCTGCTCAGCAGGAAGCTTGCTTCTCCCTCTCCCACTCCCCCTGCTTGTGATCCTGCTCTCACTGTGTCTCTCTCTGTCAAATAAATAAATAAAATCTTTAAAAAAAAAAAAAAACTAATGATGTACTGTATGGTGACTAACATAACATAATAAAAACAAACAAACAAACAAACAAAAACAAAAACAAAGAAAACTCAACTGAGTCTACTGCCCTGAAAATGCAAATCAAAAGTACAATGAGATATTACTTCACACTTGTCAGAATGACCAAAATCAAAAACACAAGAAACAACATGTTGTTGAGGATGTGGAGAAAGGGTAACCTCTTACACTGTTGGTGGAAATGCAAACTGGTATGGCTACTCTGGAAAACAGTATGGAGGTTCCTCAAAAAGTTAAAAATAGAAATACCCAATGATCCAGCAATCAATTGCACTACTGGATATTTATCCAAAAAATACAAAAATACTAATTCAAAGAAATACATGCACCCTTATTTTTATAGCAGCATTATTTACAATCACCAAGCCCTGGAAGCAACCCAGGTGCCCACTGATTGATGAATGAATAAAGAAGATGTGGTATATATACACAATGGAGTATTATTCAACCATAAAAAGAATGAAATCTTGTCATTTCCAACAACATGAATGGAGCTAAAGAGTATAATGCTAAGTGAAATAAATCAGTCAGAGAAAGGCAAGTATCATATGATTTCATTCATATGTGAAGTGTAAGAAACAAAACAAATGAGCAAAGGGGGGGAGAGAGAGACAAACCAAGAAAGAGCTTCTTCACGATAGAGAACAAACTAATGCTTACCAGAAGGAAGGTAGGTGGGGGAATGGGTTAAATAGGTGATGGGCATTAAGGAGTGCGCTTGTGATGAGCACTGGGAGATGTATGGAATTGTTGAATCACTATATTGTACTAATATATGAAACTAATGAAACTAATATAATGAAACTAATATAACCCTGTATGTTAACAAACTGGAATTAAAATAAAAACTTAAAAAAAGACTATTGCTTTGAGATTACTTCAGTCTGACTTTTAATTATGGTTTGCCTGATCTGCTTCTAGTTAAATTTCAGAGAGTAGGCTCTGATGTTAAAAGAAAATGGTCTATAAAAGTGAGAGTATGATTTTTAATAATGATTAGGTAAGTCACTTTATAGATTATGCTGACATTCTTTACATTTTTTCCCAAATCAGCAAAACTGTGTAGCTTCATTGGTGTGCAAATAGTTGATAGTATTACTCAATCTCTTCATACATTACTGTAATTTACAACCAATTGACAGAACTCCACGATATATTCCCACAACAATAAAAATATTTTTTTTTTTAGAACAAGGAGGCTATTGAAAAACAGAGTCACAGACTTACAAGGGAAACACTGGCAGACTCATATGGAAGTATAGCTATAATAGAGGTGTATTGTGCTGTTCTTAAATTGCCAAATACTTTGCATGTTGTGGTTTTTCTTTTGCTTTTCTTTTGGTTCAGCTTGTAACATTTTCATCCTCCCTTTCCCTGGTACATCAGCAGTAATACTGCAAGCTTAATATATCAAGGCAGCCTTTGAATATGTTCTCAGATATCCTGCTACAGCTGAGGAGAATTCCTCAGACAAATGCAGTGAATTAAAGATTGTAGGCCAAACAGGTATATGGTCTTCAGCTCAGGATGATGGTTATAAATACAACCAAGCGCAGGTGGGTTTGGCCCACAGAGCTGAGAGGAGCAGGTTCAGAGAGGCAAGAAAATAAAAGGTGTTTTTTAGTTATGCAATAGTACATGAATACATGTGAACATAAAAATGTATACAGATCAAGTCAAAGATCTTCCCTTAATCATTCTCCTTTTATCCAAATCCCTTACCCAGAAATAACCATTATTGTCTGGTGTATCTTCACATAAATACGTATGTACAAATAATAATATTTACTGCTTTTATTATTCTGCAGTGTAAGTCATTTTTTGTATTATAAGTGAGATATGTCTTAATTCATTATTTTAAATTACTACATAGTGTTCCATGATGTTTAATAACTTATCTATTTCCCTAATGAGCAATGTTTAAATTGTTTTCAGTATTCACTATGCTGCAATGAGCATCCTTGTGCATGTATTTCTATAAAATTTCACAAAGAAGTGGGATTGATAGTGCACAGATTATGTGCATTATTCATTTTAACAGATACTGCCAATTGATTTCCCAAATGGCTATGCCAATTACACATCCTCCAGCAGTGTGTAAAAGTACTTATGTCTGGAGGATGTTTTTCTGCAAACTTTTAGCCTTTTTAGGCTGCGACTAGTAATACTAGGATCATGTTGAGAAGACAATTTGTGCACACTACCTGCCACCTGGAAGGTGTTCTATAAATGGTAGTTCTTTCCTCCTCCTTTTAACCAATTCAAATCTGATGACATCAGCTAATTAAATAGAACGAAACTTAATAGCCAAGTAGACTAGCTTTTAAGATAAGAGAGTAAACTAAGAAGTTTTATAAACTTGTAAAAATTAACCCAAGTAGGAATAAACACACACACATACACACACATCACATCTTTGGGACATTTATCTATAGTAGTATAAACAGGGTTACTTTATTCAGATGCCAAGATAGTAGATATTTTATTTTATTCATTTATTTTTAAAGATTTTATTTATTTGACAGAGAGAGCACAAGCAGAGGGAGAGAGAGGGAGAAGCAGGCTCCCTGCTGAGCAAGGAGCCCGATGTGGGGCTCGATCCCAGGACCCTGGAATCATGACCCGGGCCGAAGGCAGACGCTTAACCGACTGAGCCACCCAGACATCCCGATAGTAGATATTTTAAAGGCAAATTGGTGTATTTGTACAAAGACTTGTCTGGTCCTAAAATGAAAAAAATATTCAATCTTCTTATATTTAGAAAGCTAGTACATTAATTCCATAAATTATAATGTACATAATTGTTTTGAGGCTTCATTATTAGAATTGGTCCAGGCAAATGTAGCTTTTCCCATTAAACCTCTTTTCTGCTGCATCTATAGGTTGCCTCACTATATTTTCTGTTTTTCGAGTTGTTGAACATAATTCTACTATTAGATTTGACTAGTTCTTATAATAGGAGGCTAGATATTTGCTTTTTATATTATTTACTATCAAAAGTAAATTTTGAGTGCCTGAAAACAAGAGATCCTCCCAAAAGTGACTGTGTGAAAGAATAATCCTGATTAAATAACTTAAACTTCTAAAACTCCAATAGAGGTTATTTTGGTAGACTACATGATATATTTATACAGTGTATTCACAGGACTCCAAACTCAATAAAACATTGAATTTTTCTTTAATACTCATATTCAATTTTGTAGGAAGGCCTTACTTTTTTTGATTAAATATTTAGCATACTATTGAGTTGTTTATTTCTGTGGCTCACATTTGCTAAATACATAACTATTGTCTTGTTGGCAACTTTCTTTAGGTAGAATTATCATAAAAAAATAATTTTGTTTATAATTAGGTGAGCTCAGGCTTAGTATAAAATCCAGGTTGCTTTTCCCACACTCCCTAAAGTAATGGTTTTCAACTTTGTAAAGTTGTATCAGCCCTCTTCCTCCTTTTCTTTCTCTTCCTCCTCCTTTTATAAAGTACATATGACATTACCAATTTTAATATCAGAGTGGATTAAAATCAGTCTGCTTTTTGGGATAATTTCACTACGTCACCTGAGATAATTGTCCATAGCTTGGTATACCCTAAATCAGAGCTGGGAAGCTCTAGTTGCCCTAGAGAGAATTCATAAAACTACATCTTATTTCTGTTTGTTAAAAAGCTATGTTTCTCAGAATTAACAAATCATATGGAATGCAAATGGGTCCAATTTCTCAGTTACTTACCTTAGTGAGAGAGATTTCACGTAGCTCAGTGAAGGGCAGAAAGAAGGGAAAGCAGAAGCTGGAGAGGTGCTATTCTCCTTTAGGTAGAAGGAAAACCTTAAAAATTTAGGACATACTCTGAATTCCAGGATTATTTCAGGGCAAGACCTTGAAAATTAGAACAGAAACTGCTTTTGTTCTCTAATGTATTTTTTATACTTTCCACTCTGATAATAGAATATCAGAATGGGGAAATTTATCAAATGATTTGCCGTAAGGATTATCATCAAATGATTTGCTGAAGCCAAAAAATACAAACTTGTTTAAACTGAAAATACTTTAGTATTGAACTAGGGTTAATCAAGGGTGATAGCTGATATAGTGAAACTATCAAGAGCTGGTTTCTAAACCCAGGATATTCATTAACTAGCTGCTATAACTTGGACAGGTTATTTTGAACTATTTGAGTCTCAGTTTCTTTATTTGTACAACAGAAAAATAATATACAATGCATATTTTATGTGCACACTGTAAAATTTGTACAATGGATGTAATAATGTTTTTCTCCTTAATTTTTGAAATTTCAGTGGGCAAATAATATATGTTAAAGAATTTTGAAAAATAAAAAATACCATCTGTTAATATGAGGCATTACTTTTATTGGATTGGTTACATGTATAACTAAGTAATTTGTTCAATGTTATATAATGGTATTGGAAGAGATATAAAGCATAGATAGAATATACTCTGTACCCTCATCAAGCTTATAATTATTAAGGGGGTAAAAATTATTAGTGTAAATAACAATAGAGTATTATAAGAGCTATGAGGAACTTACTATGAATGTTTTGAGGGCTAAGAGATAACTTCAGCCTGAGACAATTTAAGATTTCATCCCAAGGTTATACCTGAGGAAAGTCTTGAAAAATTGGTGTAATTCCAGTTCATCGAGATTGGTGAGGATGGGGGGATGGGACATTTCAGAGGTAAGAGCAACATGAGCAAAGGCATATTTATGGAACGTTAGGGCCTATATTTAGAGAACAACAGTTTACATTTTGGCTGAAACAGAACATTAGAAGGGGAGTTCCAGAAAGTAAGGTCCCTAGAAGCCAGATAATGGAGGGCTCTGAAAGTCAGACTAAGAAATTTATAGACACTGAATGTCACTGAAGGTTTCTTCAGCAGAAGAGTGATATGAGGTATTTGTAAGGAATTTAAGCAACTTATTTTAAAGATTTTATTTATTAGAGAGAGAGAGTGAGTGACAGGGAGCACGAGAGGGAGGAGGGTCAGAGGGAGAAGCAGACTTCTGCTGAGTGGGGAGCCCTATGTGGGGCTTGATCCTGGGACTCCAGGATCATGACCTAAACCAAAGGCGGACACTTAACCGACTGAGCCACCCAGGTGCCCCTAAGCAACTTTTCTAGATAACATATTCTCAGATATAATTATGTTTGTGAATATTTTAAAATAATGTGGATGAGTACTGGGCAGTAGTAGCAGTTTTTATGAGGGAATTTGGGGCACATAACTGATATACTAAAACAATTATAAGATAACAGAACAAGATTCAATAAATAAAATCACTTCACCTAGACAGAATTTAAGTAGCAGGGGAGGTAAAGGAAATATCTTTATAAACAGACTAATTAGCAACTTCAAACTAATTTGCTTAAAAGAAGCAACACAACAAGATCCCAGGGAAATAATATGATGACAGATCAGAATCACTAACCCTTTAACATAATTTGCCATAATAAGTAATGATAAATATTTGTTCATAGGGGAAAAAAGTGTAAATCAAATATAAACAAGTCAAGTCCAGATTCTTAATGTGACCCAAGAATTAAAATAGAAAACTAATTGCCCTATTAAATAGCTTTCTAATATTTACTTTATGCGTTTTTCACTTTTTTAAAGAGGCAATTTGTGCCCTACTTTCCATTTTCATTTCGAAGAGAAGGCATAGAAGAGTGAAACTCACAAATAATCATAACCGTATATCTTTATTAAAGCCATTGCTTACAGCCACATTCAGGCATTTTTGCAAGCCATAATCACAAAGGGTGAGGGGAGAGGGAATGGAAGAAAGAGGGAAGGAAAGGGAGAGGGGAAAGGGGGAAAGGAAGATGAGAGAAAGAGTGGGAGAGAAAATTTCCAGTTCCATCCCATTGTCAAAAACATTTATTTTGATTTGTCTTTGATTTTTGATTTCTAAAAAATCTTTTTTTCCAGTTGATTTTTTTATTATGTTATGTTAATCACCATACATTACATCATTAGTTTTTGATGTAGTGTTCCATGATTCATTGTTTGCGTGTATCACCCAGTGCTAAAAAATCTTAACCCTCAATAAGTGTATAGTCTCTGGGGGAAGGGAAGAAGGACCACATCAGTAATATACTACTCAGTATTATAAGTACATTATAGTTAAATAATAAAAAGTGATACTACCTAGGAGAACACATCTGGGATGGAGGTGGGGGTGGAGTACTACACTGAGGACAGGGTAAGAAGATTCAGGATTGGAGAAGATGTCTTTAAGAAGATAACTTTCCAGATGTATTTTAAGGGATAGGTAGAATTCCAGAGAAGATGTGAGAGAAGGGTGGCTGTTGCCAGAGTGGGGAATGAAATGAACAAAGGCAGGGGTGGGAAGGAGGCAAAATGCTCAGTTTCTTCAAGAATCAGCAGTACAGTGTGTCCAGGACACAAGGTGGAAGGAAGTGGGTAGTGGGAACTAACACGGTAAAAGTAGCATAGGACTGTTCTAAGGAGACACTTTAACATCATCAAGGTGAGGAGTTTGAACCTAACTTTGGAACTCAATTATTAAAGTTTTTGAAAATATTTTGAACTACAAAGTAAATGACATTTTATAGCTGAGATTATAAATCCCACAATAAGGTAAAAGATGATTTTATTTATTCATAATATCTTTCTATCAAAGTTCTCCTAAAGCATTTATGAATTTTTAAATAACTAAAATTTTATCAACTTACTACCCAGTGCTGGAGCCTTATATATTTTGATACAAAACAATCAATACAATTTATAAGAAAAATGTTAAAAAAAAGAGTTCTGAACAGCAGCAAAAAATGTCTGCCTTCTTGGTAAATAACAAACTTTCAACACCTTGAAATGTTCATTACACTATTATTTATGCCCTGGCTTGTGTCAAAAGATTATAAGTGGTTCATAATGGAAGCATATACATGATCAAGAAGTGAAAATAGGAATCAGATATCGGATGTTACTGTGTAACATAAATAAGAGTCAAATGTGTAGACCAGGAATATATAGCATAGCATGGAGGTTACAAGCATAGACCTGGAACTAGACTGCTAGATTTAAATCCTAGTTCTACCACATACTAGCTATATGAACTTTAGTAAGTCATATAACATCTCTGTGCTTCAGTTACCACATCTGTAAAAATGAGAATGATATTTGAACTTTACTTACTGAAGTTTAAAATTAATTCAGTAGGTTAAGGGAGATAGGTAGTTGCAGAGAGGTTATGAAAAACAGATCATGTGCCCAAAAGAAAGAAAGATGCATTTTGATTGAGGGAGGTCATTTTTCGTCTTTTTCCTCTTCTTAACCATTTGCTCTGCCAAAAAGTGAGGCTCTGGGAAAATCATATAAACAGAAGGATATATACATACATAAAAATCTTTTATTTAGACTTATGAATTTAATTCTTTTTTAAAAGTTTATGAATTTGGGCGCCTGGGTGGCTCAGTTGGTTAAGCGACTGCCTTCGGCTCAGGTCATGATCCTGGAGTCCCTGGATCGAGTCCCACATCGGGCTCCCTGCTCGGCAGGGAGTCTGCTTCTCCCTCTGACCCTCCCCCCTCTCATGTGTTCTCTCTCATTCTCTCTCTCTCAAATAAATAAATAAAATCTTTAAAAAAAAAAAAAAAGTTTATGAATTTAATTCTCTTTCTCCTAAAATAGTTACTCTAAACTTAAAACTTTGAGAGTTTGTAGCTTCATTTTCTTATTTCATGTTTATCTACCCATTATAGCTGATCATATAAATTGGCAGCACTTTGATCACACATTTGTACCACCATAAATTTCCTTGAATGTGATGATCTTAGAGGTAATTCTATCTTCAAATGAGAAGCCTGAATGTGTAGATTTGCAGTGTCCAGTAGAACACTCTACAATGGTGGAAATGTTCTACATTTGTGTTGTCCAATGCAGTAACCACCAGCTACATATGGCTGTTGAACAGTTAAAATGTGACTCATGCAATGAGGAACAGAATATTTAATTTTATTTGATTTTGATTAATTTAGATATAAATGAAAATAGCCACATGCTACTCTATTAGAAGTGTAGCTCTAGAGGAAAAATTAGGTAAGAGGCAGACAGCAAACAAGCTTTAATGCCCAGTGTCACTGCATTTTAAAAAGGAAAAAAAGCACAAACTAAAAAAACTCCATCTCAAATATTAAGGTTCAAGTTCAAAGACTCTAAGAGCATGGGAGCTTCCAAATTACTCTTTCTAAAGGATACTTATGCCAGTAAACATTATAAATACATTCCTGCTGTTCCAGTCTTTTGATCATATACCATGAGTTTTAGAAAATTGCTTTAATGGTTTTCCTCATTAGTCTTTCTTAGCTAGTACAACCCTAATAAGCCTTTCAAACATACATCTTTACCTAATCTTTCCAGTGTTAAAAAAACTCTTACTTTATAGCCTGTTCATTAGTTATCTATTATCCTATTTTGTCTGTGCAACTAGGGGCTTTTGTTGGCTATATTTTGATAAATCAATTATAAAAATGGAAAGAATTATTGAGTGTCCAGACAGTGGGCTCGACACCTTCACATGTTATCTCATTTAATACTCACTAAAACCCTGAAGGAAGGTATTACTGTCCCCACTTTACAAATGAGGACACTGAGGTCCTGAGAGGTCAAAATTTATTCTAGGCTCTATGACGCTAATACTATGTGTCAGACACTATGCTGTGTGTTTTCCATAATGTGTTATCGAATTTGACTCTAACAACAATCCTATGAGCTAGGTACTTTTGTCCCATTTTACTAATTAAGTAACTGATACCTATAGCTAGCATGACCCTGAACCAGGAATTAAACCCAAGACGTTTAAAACGTAAACCTACACTCTTAGCCACTACACTAGATTGTTTCATAGTTTGGTTCTGCTAAAGTCTACCTCATCACTGCTCATTTATTATTTGCAGCTCTCCATGAGCCATTCCCCATAGATTCATTTGTATGGGCATTTTCTCCACACAATGTTTTCTGTGACTCATCTTTATACTCTGCAAAATATGAACCTCTGTAGCCAACACCTATTAGCTTTTATTTACTATTGATAACTCTTATCAAAGAGTACAAGTCTTTGGTGCAATAAATATAGGAGCGATGGCAAGATTGCTGGGAATGAGAATTAAGCAATAGAGATTACATACACAGTATAGGACTTTGTTCTCTAAATATTTGGAAACTTGTTGAAATTACCATGGAACTTTCTAATTTGAACTTTAAAACTTTAAAAAACTAATAAATAATATAATGTTCCAAGAAGGAGTCTTAAAATGACTATGAGAATCACTGAAAGTAATAATAGCGACTTAGTAACAGTTTAGGACTAACAGCTTCAAAAGAGGCAATATCTTTAAATACCAACTGACATTTATGCTGACAGAATTTGCCAAGGCCAACTGCCATTTGAATACATTCCCTGAATAGTTTAAAAGATGCTTTTGTTAAAACCTTTCAAAGCCAATAACATGGTTAAACACCTGCCTTAGGTTATTGTTCAATATTGTTCTGAACTTTGTACAGGACGAAACAAATAAATTATAATGATCTTTATTTTTAGATGAAACAAACACTTCCTTGATTTAGGATAAAATCTGTGATTCTGTTCTCATGTTAAGAAAGCAATAGAATGTACTAGAATGTATTAGAAATATAACTTCTTCCCCTCATTCCTTTCCTCCAAAGGAAATCCCTCATTTAAGAGACTCATTCTTTCTCTTTTCCTGAAGGAAACTAGGAGAAAAAATAAAGTACACAGTCTCTTTGCAGTATATGCTTTTTGTCCTTAAAAACTAGAAGTATATATGCTCTGTTGGAAATAAAAAAAAAAAAAAAAAGATGATATTACCATACCTGCTGGTGTAGAAAAAAAAAGTTAGCTCAAATATACTTGTTTACAAAGGTTTTCACTTTTAAATGGGGTTTAACAAACAAAAAACAGAATCAGACCTATAAATACAGAGAACAAACTGATGGTAGCCAGAGGGAAGGTGTGTGAGGGTATAGAAAAACGGGTGAAGGAGAGTGGGAGATACAGGCTTCCAGTTATGGAATGAATAAGTCACTGGAATAAAAGGCACAGCACAGGAACTATAGTCAATGATATTGTCATTACGTTGGATGAGGGCAGATTGTAGCTGCACTTGTGGTGAGCATAGCATAATGCATAGAGAAGTTGAATTACTATGTAGTACACCTGAAACTAATGTAACATTGTGTGCCAACTGTTGTCAAATAAAAAAAAAAATTAAATAAAAATAAATGGGATTTAAGAGCATGGCAAATATCCCAGTTGTTTTACCATGAGTTGTCAAGAAAAGAAATTTGGATCACAGCAGTTAAAGGACCAGTTCACCTCCTTTCCCCTTGCCCTGCCTCCCTTCCCCACCTTGTCACATAGACACACAAGGACAGCTTGTGAGTGTCATGGCCTGAAAACAGGCCCAGCAATTTATCAAACCTCCCTTAAAAAAGAGACAATTGGCATGGGCATTTTTACCCAATTAGTTGCACTCACAATTTCTATAGCTTTATTTAACTTCAAGCATAAAAGCGCTGACCAAAGCTGAAAACATGAGCCTCTTTACCCTATGACCTCATTCCTTTTTCTACAACCTACTTCCCTGAACAATCATTCACTTTAGTGACCACACCCTTGAACAACAATTTATCAAAGCAAAACACCCCTGCCCCCAGAACAAGAAATTTTTCTGATATTGTATAGAAATCCTGGCACAGCAAGGGAGCTATCCACAATCTTTGTAACCAATGAAAAGGGAAAAAGGGAAAAAAATCATGTAAACAAAGATAAACCCAAGCTGAGCCTCTGCTATCAATAACACACATAAAAGCACATTCTCAGGGCGCCTGGGTGGCTCAGATGGTTGAGCGTCTGCCTTCGGCTCAGGTCATGATCTCGGGGTCCTTGGATCGAGCCCCGAATCGGGCTCCCTGCTTGGCGGGGAGCCTGCTTCTCCCTCTCCCTCTACTGTTCCCCCTGCTTGTGCTCTCTCACTCTCTCTGTCAAATAAATTAAACAAACAAACAAACAAAAAAACACATTCTCCCCAGATGCTTCTAGAGTTAAATTTGGTTGCAAGTTTTAACTTCAAAAGAATGGTAACCCATATGACACATTAAGAGGTCCCTTCTTTCACCAAAACTTGTTTTATTCAATAGAATATTGATGGCCAAAGCACAAAATAATATTTAAAAATGAAATATAGACATATGGAACACTTACAGACCAGGTCCTGTACATCTATCCTCAACGTGGACTCTCCCTGGGATAAGCAAATCGTATTTATCCAAATAATCACAGTGCTTCCTATATAATAGTTAATAAATATTCATTTCAATGAATGTTATTAAAAAACATTTTATTTTGATTCAATTCTCTCTCATACAACAGAGTTCCTTTGCATACATGGAAAATATCTTGAACTTCATGAAAAGCTAAATTAGTGGATGGGAAATATATATGTTGAGTAATTTTACATCAATGGTGTTCATTAAGGCAGTATTTCATTTTGAGTTAATGATGGTAGGTTAATATTTAAGCTTTTTAAAAGGTTGAGCGGTAAGTTGTTTTATTTTGTTTTGTGTAGTTTCTAGAACTTCATTTATTTACAAGACTGCATTCAGTTTTAAAATGCATCTGTGCCCTTGATTACCCTGTGTTTGATTTTACCTGTCTGTATGGATAAACCTGGTAATTTTAATTCTAGAATTAATTTAGATAATTTCACCACAAGTATTTTCTATATTCAATTTTCTCTGCTCTATCAATCAGATAAACTGAGAGAATAATAAAATATATCTATTAATTATAGACAAGAAACAAAGCAACATTATATCTGGAGAAATTTAAAATATGTTTATATTTATAAATACCATTTTAGTGCACAAGAAGGCATTAGAGGAAAAACATGTACTAAAAAGCCAGAAATAGAAAATACTAAAGTGCTGCAAAAAGCATTTAGTTAAATCTAAAATGTCTACTACATAAGCTAAAATTAAGATCAGGAAACAAAGAAGAGTGACATCAATTTCAGTTTCTCGAAGGGAACATATTTTACTACTGACAATTATGTATTTTTTGTATTTTATTTTATTTTTATTTATTTTATTTTACTTTATTATTTTATGTATTTTATGAGTAGGCTCCATGCCCATCATGGGCCTTGAACTCACAACCTTGAGATCAAGAGTCACATGCTCTACCGACTGAGCCAGCCAGGCGCCCCAATTACATATATTTTTAAATCTTATGAATTATCTGAATGTCATCCAAACACTAAAATGCTAAAAGACAAAGTAAAAGTTTAACTGCATTTATGATAACCAACAATTGATTATAATACACATTTTCCTGCCTGTGAGGATCACAAACTCTAGCATCAGAATAGTTGCTACATACCAACTCAAAATGTCTCTAAAACATGGCATATAGAGACTTTTTTAAAACATGAAACAAACAAAAAAGGTACATATTGAGTAATATGTACTGTTTTCTTGTGTTTGGCATGGTATATAATAAAGCTGCTGTCTCATCTTACCCATTACATTAACATGAAGGTAATTTCAGATCAAATCTAGGTTCTACTTTATACAATGCCATCCTGCCAAGAAACAAGGAGAAGGAAAAATAGAAGAGCTTCTTCGTCACATTATTTGTGACAAATACCTAAAAACTGTCTTGCCAAATTATCTTTTAGTGGATTTGTAAATGCCCTTTGATATCTAACTCAGTTTGAAATTTTATAGTCAAATTTTCTTTCTTCTTGTTTCACTAAGGGAATGAAACTTCTTAGTTTTGTCCTTTACTACATATCTAAAATTTCACCTACCTCATCTTCACACAGCCCTTACTTTTCTTTCTTTTCAATTATAAATAACTTTAGCCTTCAGGACACTCCATTGCAATCTCTTATCCCAGTTTTTGTGACCATACTTTCTGTCCCTAGGGTTCTTTATAATCTCCTCTATGGGGAACTGTGTTTCAGGATGGAGAGAGTCTTACAAGGATCACTTTAGTAATTATCAGGTAGAAAGAAGAAAAGTCTTGTAAAAAAGCTTGACCAGCTTGGTTCTGGGATTATTAAAAAGGAAAGTTGAACTAAGGAGTATCAATAAAGTGATCCTAAAACTTGTTCTGTAATCAATATTTATAATTTGTTAAATTTCTGCTGTTAAATTTTTATCTATCTTTACTAGCAAGTTGACAAGAAAAGAGATTAATGTTTTTAAATGACTATGACAGATAGGGTGATTTTAGCATTTCTATAGTAATGGTAACTTGTTTTTGCCTTGTTTTGGGGCTATTAAGGAACATAGATGACACCCACTTTGTTGTTCATTAACATCCTAATACTAAATATTGAAATGTACATTCACAATATTATTATCAATTATGCAAAGTAGTATTTTTTAACTTCATATTTTTCTTTCCTTTGACTTCAATACAGGTGGAGTTTTTCTCAACTAGGAAATTACTGAAGTAAATCCTGGATATTTTCTTAATATTTTTTCCCTCAAGCTAAGCATGAAATATCAGTAAAATTGTGGCCTTTGTAATTGTGTTATCTATGTCTTTAAAAATTCTTTTAGGGGCACCTGGGTGGCTGAGTTGGTTAAGCAACTGCCTTTGGCTTGGGTCATGATCCCAGGGTCCTGGGATGGAATGCCACATCGGGTTCCCTGCTCTGCTGGGGAGCCTGCTTCTCCCTTTGCCTCTGCCTGCCGCTTCCCCTGCTTGTGCTCTCTCTCTGTGTGTCAAATTAATAAAAAATCTTTAAAAAAATCAAAATAAAAAAATAAAAATTCTTTCAAAAATAGTTTTATTATATACTTTAGAATGTTGCTTCATATCCTATTTTAAATTGTGGTTTTGGGAAAAATAACCCATATTATTCCAGATCGGTAAAATAATGAACATCAGATAATATCATCCCAATGGTTGCTTTTTGAACTCTTTACAGTATAAATTTTATCTTGAAAACATAATTTTAGTTTGGACAGATGTTTCCAGAAAGCTCAAAGTCATGCAAATTTACATTATGTCTATAAATGTAAAGGGATTCAAAGAATGAAAACAGGCAGAGCTTTTAATTTTATAGTCTTGCAATGTTCCTTTACATTCATTGGCAAGATTATTAGAACAGATAATGATACTAAAATAACCCCTTTAAAAACAATTTTATTTCATTTTAAAGGGTGTCTTAGAGTTCTGCTTTTTTAAGCTTTTATATAACAATTGCTTACATCTTGCCTTCCTCAATCCTATATCCACTCTTTCAATCCTCTTTCTACCAATATTCATAAATTATTCACTTTGGCTGTATTAAGAACCAGTGTGTCATTTTTGGAAGATGAAACACATATGACAATTTGAACAGATATTTGTGCATGTGACTTATCTAGGAGCAGCATACTATTTACTGAACACAACTGCTCATCACTCTATGTAACTCATTGTCTCTGAACTACCATATTTGATATAAAAAATCTGTTTACTTCTGAAATAAAGTGATTCAGTGGGACCCTATTCTATAAAAATTATTGTATTCAAGTTGAGGAATGCTTTACGGTAAGGGCAAAGGAATACCCCAGATCAGATATTTCAATCAAATCCAACAAAAAATGAGTCATCCTATGCTCTAGTTAGATTATAAAACTCACTGGAGCTGTTAAACAACCACAGGCACTAGTAAATGAAAGAACAGCAAGAGATGGAATTTGGGTAACCGTACATTGCTTATATAGCTGCAATCCACCAAAAGATAACATCCTGTAGAACAGAGGCAGAGAAGCAGAAAGAAAAGAAATGAGGTTGAAAATATCCCCTCTCTACAAATCACACATAGTTATCTTTATGGTACCTGAGAATGGTTGCTCCAAACCAAATTTTGGTAGGAGGAGGCAGTTTTGAGAGGAGAGAGCACTTCCTGTGAGGTGATGGGGTCCAAGGCCTGAACCACCTTGTTCATGGGCCCACTGTAGGTTCTCACTCTCTCGTACACTACATTTTTTTCTGGTGGGTGCTGGGTTTGGCTTGACTGATGGTAGCAGTGGTAATGCTGGGGCTGGCACTGTAGCACCTCTGGGGGCTGTGGAGTTCCACAGCTGCTGCTGCTCATCTCACTCCAATAGCTTGAGCTCATGATGTTCTCAGTGGTCAGCAAGGTACTTCCCAGACGCTCTCCCTATGGAACAAACAGAGAGAGAGAACGCTCATGAATAAGGGTAAGAAGGAAGGCAAGCAGGCACACGTAGAAGTCATTTATCAACCCCCTCTGCCTGTAGTGGTGCCCTGGAGAGGTTAGGGTTACCTGAGCAGCAGCAGGAACTGGTCTGGCAGCTGCAGAGGAGGAAGCAAAGTTATTTGAGCGCAAATGAAAAGTAGAGCCACCCTGTGAGATTGCTCCAGGAAATGGTACTGACACGCCCCTCAGGGGTGGATTCACCTGGCAGGTTTACCTGCCAGGAAAGGCCCTGCTTTGCCACAGAGATACAAAGCTGCATTCAAGTAGGTAAGGGAGTCTGGAAAGAACAGAAATGAGGAATTTTACGGCTGAAGCCAGAGCTTCCAAGTCCACAGTCTTGGAAATTCATTTAACTGTAAATAGACAAAGACATGCTCATGCCTAAACTTACTAGAGAAAAAGTCACAAACGTCACATGAAAATGACTTTCCCATGGTTCTTAAGCTTACCAAAGAGAATTACAGGCATGGGTATTATCATTCCGGAGTCCCAGACCAAAATACAAGGTATTAGCCTAGGGACACACCAATTTTCACAGATAAATTTGCATTCTTTGCAAAACCCAGCTGGTAATTTCATTTAAGGAAGATTGCTATGGGGTCTACTTCTAGCAACTCTAATTTATGGACCTGTGTATCTTGCTCCAGGCCTCATATGACTTTCTAACATATATTGAAGTAGATTTGTCTAAATGATTGAATTGTTGTCTATAAATGGGAGATTGGTCAAAAAACATCTTACCATTCCACAAATGCTTTGCGGTTCAGCATTTATATTTATTGTTTTGCATTTTTTAATTTTTTTTTAAAGATTTTATTTATTTATTTAACAGACAGCGATAGACGGGACACAAGCAGGGGGAGTGGGAGAGGGAGAAACAGGCTTCTGGCTGAGCAGGGAGCCCGATGTGGGGCTCAATCCCAGGACCCTGGGACCATGACCTGAGCCAAAGGCAGACGCTTATGGACTGAGCCACCCAGGCACCCCTTGTTTTGCAGGGTACTTTATGTGTGCCCTAAGAAATAATGAGTTTGATTTTTTTTTTTTTTTTTAGTATCTTGTTGTAAGGGAGCTGCAAGTCCTGAAAGGTGCCTTACTTTATGAAATGAGATTTAAACATGTTCAGCACTTATATTTATTACTACTTGAAATTACAGTCATAATGCCTACTTACCCATCAAATTTTGCCCTGCAGGATACTTCAGCATCACTGACCTATAGAATACTCATCAAGTATGTCTTCAGAAAAGGGGTGTCTTCCTAATGTGTATATACACCATTGAATCTAGCACACCATCACCATTCTGGAGAGGAGGAGGGTATCATTGAGCTGGCTAGCCAGGCTGTTATCTGCTAAGTGAACAAAAAATAGTGATTTACTGGTAACTTACTATGACCAGGTACTGTGTGAGGAGCTTTACATGGATTAGCTGTCATCCTCACAACTTGTGAGGGTGGATAGGAAAGGAACGGAGGCACAGACATAGAGAGCCACAGACATTTCCCAAAGTTAAACAACTAGTAAATGGTGGGTCTAGGATTTTAATATAGGGCAACTCATTTTTGAGGCTAAGTTCTTATTTACTGTATTATTTTGCTATATAAATTTTAAAATTGTGTTCTGCATCTGGCCATGTAATAAATCTTCTAGGTGGGAAATCAAAATACAGTTTTGAACTGCTGGCTTGTTAAGTGACCTTTAAAAGGAATCTTTGGATATTTTTTATGGGGGAGAAGTGAGCAAAATGCTGAAAATCAACCTTGATAATTCTTTTAAATTATTAAAAATAAATTACTGTATATTTACATTGTGTGCTGTATGCTTCAAATCTAATTCTTGTTCATTTTAATGCTATTCCTCAAGAATCAATGAAAATTTAGTTAGAAACATGTTACCTGCCAAATAGCCTGCCAAACAACCTGTTAATATCCTTAGCAGTATCATTTTGGGTAAGCTTTATGTGTGAACAGGGAATGGGTAAGTGAGGTCATCTAGTCAGCTCTGATTGTTGAAATCTGGATTTAAAATACACACAAGCACACAAATACATGCACATAGTACTGTTAATATCTGCAGCCAAGAGATGGCCTACTAAATAGAAATGGAGATGAATAATAAAAATTCCTTCATCCATAAATTGGTGACTATACCTGCCTTCCACATTTCTTGGATATATGGCATTTTGAGGCAACCACCTTTATGCACTTGGGCAAAAATTAATGTGTGAAATCCTTGAGCCTCGTCCATTATTTTTCCCCAACCCTGGGTATGAGAGAGCAAGAGAGAGAGAGAGCTTAAAGCTCAGGGATAGTATATAAGAAATGAAATTAGGCACTATCTGGCAGACAAACCACATCTAACTATGAAATAGATGTCGACCACCCTGGTTCATCTTGGAAAGGTTTATCAATATTCTTACCAAAGTTTCTGCTCCTTTTCTGAAAATTCATTTGTGCTTTCAATGATCTGAATCTCCAATTGTTTTATTTCTCCTTAATGCAAATGATATTCTCACCTACTTTTATTAATAAATGCATATAAATATATTTGACTGTTTAATAATGGTATTTGCCTGTTTTCTACTTGAAAACCCAAGGGATTGACACTGCATTCTGCAAGCTTCATGATTATGCTACCCTTCTAACGTTGGTGGATAGAATAGTTAGAGTTGATTCCTTATTCTCAGCTCCAGACTTATTCACAGAATCCTAAATTATATTTCTGGCAGTTATTTTGTTTTACTCCGTAATATAGATATTTTATGTTTAGTACTGAAAAAAACTCATTTATATGATAAATTTGATTTCCCTTTAGAACTGATATACCCTTAGAAACTAATTCAGTTCTAACAGATTTTTTTTAAAAAAATTTTGTTCCTGATTATAAAAATAATTCATTCTTTAAGAATTCAGATAATTTGGGCACCTGGGTGGCTTAGTAGGTTAAGTGTCTTGCTCTTGACTTTGGCTCAGGCATGGTCTCAGGATGGTGAGACTGAGCGCCATGTTGGGCTCTGCACTCAGCACAGTGTCTGCTTCTCTCCCTCTCCTTCTCTCTCTGCCCCTTCCCCCGCTCATTTTCTCTCTCTTTCCCAAATAAATAAATAAATCTTTATTTTAAAATATTCAAATAACTAAAGAGATGTATAAAGTAGAAAATGAAACTTCCCATATTGATGGTAGGAGTAAGGGGTGGGCTAAGAATCAGGAATGTTTGCTGTATACATTATTGGTAATTAAAAAAAACTGATTATATTTGACTGAGATGTTTTGAAGATCATCTGAAAAAGTCTTGATTTTACCTACCTCATAAAACTGTTTTTAGAATCAAATGAGAAAGTGTCTGCTAATTATAATGCACTATCCATGTATAAGCTTTTAAATATATTACTCACAGATGATGTGTGTGATATTTGTAAAATAGTAGGGTTTGAAAAGCAAATATGAATGGGCCTAGTTTTTGAAAAGCTTAGTTACCTAAAACCATTGAGGTAAAATAGATCAGTAATTAATTTACCAAAATGGATGTACAGAACTATCTTAGAATATTAAACAATGTAAGTAATTATAACTTTAACACCAAATGAATTTCATCAGCATCAGCAGTAGTGTTTTTACATGTATAACTAATCCTGTACTCCACCTCCTGTTTTATGGGAATGACGCCCAGGTTTATCTCAAGCCCCGGCCCACTGTTGAGGCTCATGGTGTAATGGCAAAGGGTAGAGAGTTAAAGTGAAGTTACTCAAGTCTTTTTACTTCTGTCTTCTCTATGATCAAGAAGAAGTATGTTTATATGGAAAGAGTCAATAATCGTTGGTCAGAGAGAGCTGAAGCCCAAGATAATGAGATATTGTATGAAAGCACCTATGTTTTACTACATGAGTCCAGGTCACTTGATCTAGCAGAACTCCATTCCAGCCTTCTGACAGATCTTAAAGTTGAGCTTGCTTAACTGCTGTTGGGAAACTTTAGACTGAGAAATGTTTCAGAATATTAGATATGAAAAAACATTGTTTTGATTAAAAAAATGAATGGTGAAATTTGCAAACTGAACAGTTTAGTCCGACATCAATTCAGTCAAAAGTTTTTATCAAATTATCAGGTGTTTGATGATACACATACTTAGAATAGAAATAAGTGATCTCTGAAATACCTTTGGTTATCCCTTATCCTGGTTTCTGAATCTCAGTCCTTAAGTAAATTTTAACTGTGGCATAATTTTGCTCAGAACTAATTACAATGTGGGCGCCTGGGTGGCTCAGTTGGTTAAGCCACTGCCTTCGGCTCAGGTCATGATCCTGGAGTCCCGGGATTGAGTCCTGCATCGGGCTCCCTGCTCGGTGGGGAGCCTGCTTCTCCCTCTGACCCTCCCCCCTCTCATGTGCTCTCTCTCTCTCATTCTCTCTGTCTCAAATAAATAAATAAAATCTTTAAAAAAAAAAAAAAGAACTAATTACAATGTTCCAAGAGCCACACTAGAGAAAACCAGACTCCGATTCTAGACAAAGTAAATCACTCCTCCATATGATTTTGATGCAGTGGAACAGAGACCAAGCTTCTGTGATTCTGGCAGACCCCCCAGGGATATCTGACCTTTCTAAAAAAGATAACTTTACAGCAACATTTATCAAAGTATGTCTTGAATAACACCAGAATGTTATACCTAGAAACGAGAAGTGTTTTGCCTCCAAATGAGTTTAAGAAATACTTGGTTAAATATAATTTGAGAAGTAGCTTTACTGACATAATTATAGCTTTTCATAAGCTAATATACACTATGATCTTCTAAATGGGTGAGGTGATGTATAGAGTTTTTCAAGTTTTGTTGGTGATGGAATATATTTTGTGTGGAATAACCTCGGTTACTTTTATTTTTCAGATTTTTTCTTCTTTATGCTTTTTTCCTCCATATACTCTAAACTAAACTCATAAAGCAAGTGGGAATTCACACCTAATTTATAATTCTATCAATATCATGAAAACATACTAAAGAACATTTGATCAAGCCATATCACTATACCAGTGATACTTGAAGTGAGGTCCCTGAGCCAGAAGCATTAGCTTCACCAGGAAAAGTTTTGCAAATGCTAATTCTTGGGCCCCACCCTAGATCGCCAGACTCAGAAACTCTAGGGTGGTGCTCAACAATCTGTTTAACAAGCTCTGCTGGTGATTCTGAGGCACACTACAATTTGTAAATCCCTAAATTATACCAATATGTTTGGGGCAGGCTTGGATAAAAGAGGAAGATGGTAATGCCAGAGAGATGAGACTTTCAGTGTATTAGGTAAGAACTCATAAGCAGCTCAGGTGATTAAAAGTTTATAATAGAGGTGATTGGTAAGAGCCAAACTGTTTTATATATATTGAGAAGTTAGAATGAGAATGAACTACGGTGTAGTACATCAATTATATCTAAGTTATCTGATGTTAAATATAAAATACTCTTGTTTTAATAAAAGGAGAATATTGGAGTATACCAAAAGACTATATACTGTGATGAGTGTAGCTTTGCAGTCAGACAGACCTAGATTTAAATTTTAGCTCTACTATATATTAGCTCTATGGTTTGGCAAATCATGTTACTCCTCTGAGCTTCTATTATTCTCAGTGAAATGGATAATAGCCCCTAACAAAGGATTTGTTGTGTAGATTAGATAAAATGCATGTAAAGTGTTTAGCATGGTGTTTGTTACATAGTAGCTATACAATAAATGGTAGTTCTTAAACATTCTGCTCTAAATTTGGTTGGGGATAAAGGAAAAAGAGCTTGCTATGGATTTGCAGATGGAAATCTGATTAAAGCAGAAAGTAATATATAAGGCAGGCTGGACTTAAAAAAGGGAAAAACAACAAAAGTAGGGAAATACCAGATAACTTAGTCACAGAGAAGCCCCAATCAATTTAACAAAAAGGAGAAGGTATAAAGAAGCTTGATTGTAAGGCAGTCATTTATAATTTAAAAAGCTTGGCTAGGATGAAAGAGTTTAGTTAGGAGGTAAAGTCTTGTGATGTTTGTTCTAAATATCTGTGTGCAATGTAGAGAAATTATAAGTTTTATTATCATGGGGGTGAGTGGCTATTTTCATTAGGGGGGATCCATTAGAGTATCTTTGATTATCAACATCTTTTTATTGAAGTACAATTAACAGAGTGTTATATTAGTTTCAGGTGTACAATATAATGATTCAACAATTCTATACATTACTCAGTGCTCATCTAGGTAAGTATACTCTTAATCTCCTTTATCTATTTCACCCATTCCCCCACCTCCCCTAATTCTGTACAAAAGTACCCAAATCAAACAGAAAAAAGGAAATAATAAATATAAGAACTGTATTATGCTAAACGAAATAAGTCAGTCAGAGAAAGACAAATACCATATGATTTCACTCATCTGTGGAATTTAAGAAACAAAACAGATGAACATAGGGGGAAAAACAGAGAGGCAAATCATAAAACAGACTCTTAACTGTAGAGAAAAAACTGAGACTTGCTGGAGGGGAGGTGGGCAGGGGGATGGGCTAAATGGGTGATGGGTACTAAGGAGGACACTTGTTGTGATGAGCACTGGGTATTATATGTAAATGATGAATCACTAAATTCCACTCCTGAAACTAATATTACACCACATGTTAACTAACTGGAATTTAAATAACAACTTGAAACAAACAAACAAATAAAAAAACTGAAATCTGTAAGATTTAGAAAAGAAAAGAGTAGAGAAGATTCATAAAACCAAAAGATGGTTCTTTAAAATATAATAAAATCAATAATCCTCTAATAAGATAGACAAGAAAGAAAGTACAAATAACCAAAATCATGATGGAAGAAGAGATATCATTACTGACTCCACCTACATTAATAGGATAATGAAGTGCCCTATGAACAACTATGCACATACATTCTCCAACTTAGATGAAATGGACCAATTCCTTGAAAACCACAAAGTACCACAGCTCACCCAAGATGAAATAGATAATCTGATCAACCCTACATCTATAAAATAACTAGAAACTTAATAATAAACCTTCCAGAAATAAAAATGTTGAATTCTACCAAACATTTAAGGAAAAATCAATATATTCTCTATACAATCTCTTCTATAGAATAGAAAAGAAAAGAATAATTTAGAATGTATTTTATGAGGCCAGCATTACCCTGATATTAAAAACAAAGACAATACAAGAAAACTACATAAAAATAATCCTCATGAACATAAACTCAAAAATCCTCATCAAAATATTAGTATTTCAAATCCACAATATATAAAATGAATAATATATTGTGAACAAGTGGGGTTTACCTCAGGAATGCAAGACTGATTCAATGTTTGAGAATCAATCAATATAATTCACCATATTAATAATCCAAAAAAGAAAAAAAAACCATAATTATCTTAGTAAATGCAGAAAAAGCATTTGACAAAATCCTACATCATGCCTGATAACAAATCTTAGTAAACTAGATAAAGATAGAAATTTCCTCAATCAAAAAAAGGCATCTACAAAAAACTTACAATATCATACTTAATGATAAAAGACTGAATGCTTTTGTCCTACAATGAGGAACTAGCAAGGATGTCTGCTCTTACCACACTTATTTAATATCATACATGAAGATATTGTGAAAGATGAATGGTGAAAGAAAGGGAAAAAAATTAAATAAAAGGATTTCACATTTGAAAGGAAAAAAAGTTAAACTACCTCTACTTGCATATGGCATGATTCTCTATGTAGACAACCCTAAGGACTCTACAAAAAACCTTTTGGAACTAATAAGTGAGTTTGGGAGGACTGCAAGATACAAGGTAAAATATAAAAATCAATAGAATTTTATATACTACCAATGAATAATTGGAAATTGAAATTTAAAAAAATAACATTCATAACCCCCCAGTGAAATATTAAAGCATATATCAAACAATATATGAGCTGCATACTGAAAATTACAAAATGCCAATGAAAGAAATCAAACAAGGCCCAAATAAATGGAAAAAGATCCTATGTTCATAGATTGAAAGATTCCATATAGTTATGATGACAGTTCTCTCCAAATTGGTCTACAAATTTAATGCAATCCCAATAAAAATCTCAATAAGATTCTTTGTAGACACACACAAGTGGATTCTAAAAATTATATGGAAAGATAAAGGTACTAGAATAGCCATACAAATTTTGAAAAAAAAAGAGCAAAGTAGGAGGAGTACATCACTTAAGATCTATTAAAAAGTGGCCAGCTGTGAAGATGGCAGAGTAGGAGCACCCTAAGCTCACCTCATCCTATGGATATAACTAGATAACACTCACATTAGTGTAAAACAAAAACCAAAAATGACCTGAAGACCGGCAAAACAAACTCCACAACTAAAGAGGCCACATTGAAGAAAGTAGGAAGGGTAAGGGTGTGGTCTAGGAACTAAACAGACCATCACCATCCACAGTAAGGAGGGAGTTGGTGGTACAGAGAAGAGCAAAAAACCAGATTTTATAATGATGAATCCCTATAATACTTAGCCTTTGAAAGTTAAGAGGGGCTGAGTTTCATGAGTTCTTACAACTAGTGGGACTTAAAGCCTGGAATTTAAAAAATTGGCATGCTTGCTCTGGGGGAACCTGGAGGACAAAGGGAAGCAGGGTCATTGCCCTTGAAGAGACAGCATGACAAACAACCTATGCAGATACAGCATAGAACCAGGAGTTTGAAAAATGCCGGGGGAAGATGGGAAGGAGAGTGATTTGCTCATCTCAATGTGGCCTGAAGAGACAGGGATCATGGGGTGACCCCTCCAGGAACAAAGGAACTGGCAGGTGACATTTCCCTCCCTTGTCCCCCCTGCATAAACAATCACCATCTGCAAGAATGAGCACAGCACCAACACTCACCACCTGACTGGTTTGCATCAAACCCTCAGCCTCTGCACATCAGCGGATCCACCCTTCCCAGTCATACTGGCCTCAGTCCCAGCACTGTGGGCCCCATACCCAGAAGACCAGCCCAAACTCTGTCAACACCATATCCCCTGAACTGTGTGTTTTGTGGGCCCTCAGTTCTGGCAGAAGCAGGGGCAGGTCTCATATCACAAGCAGACCACTGCACACCTACTTAAAATGCACCCCACCCCTCCTGGGGACCAAACGTTGCCCACAGCAGACAAAAGAACATCTTCAGATAACTAGGCTGAATGAAAAAGAGGCAAAAACAATAGCAGAGCACATGCCACACACATAGGAGACACTCTCTGAAGATCCAGTCCATGGGGAACAGGGGACACTGCACTGCAGGGTGCTATAGGACTTCTTAATAAGACTATTATCATTAGCAGCAAGAGAAATAGTTCACTTTCCTAATGCATAGAAACAAATACAGAAAATCAGACAAAATGAGACAGAGAAATAGCTGCCAAATGAAAGAACAGGACCAAACCACAGCAAGAGACCAAAGCAAAACAGATATAAGTAACATGACTGATAGAGAATTTAAAGTAATGATCATAAAGATACTCACTGGACTGGAGAAGCATGGAGGACGTCAGTGAGACTCTTAACAAAGAAAAAAAAAAAAGAGTCAATCAGAGATGAAGAACACGATAAATGAAATTAAAAATACACCTGATAGAATAGGTAGCAGGCTGGATAAAGCAGAAGAATGAATTAATGACCAGAAGACAGATAAATGGAAAGTAACCTGAGAAAAGGAAAGAAAATTATGAAAATTGAGAATAGTCTTAGGTAACTCAGTGATGCCATCAAGCATAATAACATTTGCATTATAGGGATCTCAGGAGGAGAGAGAGAAAGGGGGCAGAAAACTTATTTGAAGAAATAATAGCTTAAAACTTCCTTAATCTGGGGAAGGAAACAGATATCCAGATCCAGGAGGCGCAGACATCCTCTCTCAAATTCAACCCAAGGAGGTCCACACCAAGATGATAGTAATTAAAATGGCAAGAACTAGCAATAAGGGAAAAAAATTAAATCAACAAGAGAAAAGAAAGAATATAGTTATATAAAAAGGAAACCCCATAAGGCTAACAGTGGGTTTTTGAGCAGAAACTTTGCAGGCTAGAAGAGTATAGCATGATATATTCGAAGTACTGAAAGGGGGAAAACCTGCAGCCAAGAATACTCTATCCAATAAGGCTATTATTCAGAATAGAAGGAGAGATAGTTTCTCAGACAAACAAAAACTAAAGTTCATGACCACTAAACTAGCTCTACAAGAAATATTAAAGAAGACTCTTTGAGTGGAAAGGAAAGACCATTTGAGAATATGAAAAGTAAAAAAAAAAAAAAAAAAAGGCAGTAAAAATAAATATTTCTATAAAAATTAGTCAAGGGATTAATAAAATGAAAGGATGAATAATATGACATCAGACACCTAAAACGTGGGGAGGGGGAGAGGAGTAAAGAATGGGCTTAAACTTAAGCGACCATCAACTTAATATACACTGCTATATAAAGAAGATGTTATATACTAACTTAATGATAACCACAAATAAAAAACCTGGATAGAGGTGCAAAAAATAAAGAGAAAAGAATCCAAGTATATTGCTAAAGAAAGCTAACAAACCATGAAACACAAGAGAAGAAAAGATCAGAGAAAATCTATAGAAATAACCACAAAACAAGTAACAAAAGAGCAATAAATACAATCTATCAATAATAAACTATAAATGAACTAACTGCTCCAATCGAAAGACAGGGTGACAGAATGGTTAAGAAAACAAGATCCATCTATATGCTGCCTACAGGAGACTCATTTCAGACTTAAAGACACCTGCAGATTGAAAGTGAGGGGCTGGAGAAATATTTATCATGGAAAGGGATGTTAAAAGAAATGTGGGGTAGCAACACTTATATCAGACAAAATAGACTTTAAACACTGTAACAAGGGACAAAGACACTATATAATAATAATAAGGGTGACAATCCAACAAGAGGATACAACAATTGTAAATATTTATGCACCCAACATGGGAGCACCCAAACACATTAAACAGTTAATAACAAACATAAGGAACTAATTGATAGTAATACAATCATAATAGGGAACTTTAACATACCATTTACATAATGGACATATCATCCATGACCCAGCAACTACATTATTAGGTATTTACCAAAAGGATACAAATGTTGTCATCTGAAGTGGCATCTGCACCCCAGTGTTTAGAGCAGCAATGTCCACAATAGCCAAACTATGGAAAGAGCCCACATGTCCATTCACAGATGAATGGATAAAGAACAGGTGATATATATATAATGGAATATTACTCAGCCATCAAAAAGGATGAAATCTTACCATTGACATCAACCTGGTTGGAACTGGAGGGTACTATGCTGACTGAGATAAGTCAATCAGAGAAAGACAATTATCATATGGTTTTACTCATATGGAATTTAAGAAACAAAACAGAGGATCATAGGGGAAAGGAAAGAAAAATAAAATAAGATAAAATCAGAGAAGGAGACAAACCATAAGAGACTCTTAACTATAGGAAACAAACAGAGGGTTGCTGGAGGACAGGTGGGGGAATGGGGTAACTTGGTGATGGGCATTAAGGAGAACAGGTGATGCAATGAACACTGGGTGTAATATGCAGCTAATGAATTACTGAACTCCACATCTAAAACTAATGATATACTATATGCTAACTCATTGAATTTAAATAAAAAAATAAAAAAATCAATGAAGAAACAGTGATTTTGAATGACACACTAGACCAGATGGATTTAGCAGACATATTCAAACCATTCCATCCTACAACAGCAGAATACACATTCTTTTCAAGTGCACATGGAACATTCTCCAGAATAGATCACATATTAGGTCACAAAACAAGTCTCAACAAATTAAAAAAAAAAAAAGTCATAGCATTCAACTCTTCTGATCACAGTGTTATGAAACTAGAAATCAATCAGAAGAAAAAAATCTAGAAAGAGCACAAATAAATGGAGGTTAAATAACATGTTACTAAACAGTGAATGGATCAACCAAGAGATTAAAGAAGAAATAAAAAAAAACCATGGAAACAAAACAGTTCAAAATCTGAGGGATATAGCAAATGTGGTTCAAAGAGGAAAGTTTATAACAAAACAGGCCTACCTCAAGAAGCAAGAAAAATCTCAAATAAACAACCTAAGCTTACATCTAAAGGAGCTAGAAAAAGAAGAACAAATAACAACCAAATCCAGCTAAAGAAGGAATAATAGATTAGAGCAAAAATAAATGATATAGAAACTAAAAAAACACAATAGAACAGATCAATGAAACCAGGAGCTGGTTCTTTGAAATGATCAACAAAGTTGATAAACCTCTAGCAAGATTCAACAAAAAAAGAGAGAGGACCCAAACAAACAAACAAAACAAATGAGAGAAGAGAAATAACAACCAACACCACAGAAATACAAATAATTATAACAATATTATGAAAACCTATATGTCAACAAATTGTACAACTGAGAAGAAATGAATAAATTCCTAGAAATTTATAACTTACCAAAACATAAGAAGGAAGAAATAGAAAACTTGAACAGACCAATTAACAGTAAAGGAATTAAATCAGTAATCAAACTCCCAACAAACAAAAGTCCAGGAGCAGATGGCTTCACAGGTGAATTCTACCAAACATTTAAAAAAGAGTTAATACCTATTTTTCTCAAACTATTCCAAACAAAAACAAAAACAAAAGCAAAAACAAAACAAGAGGAAACAAAACTTCTAAATTCATTCTATGAGGCCAGTATGATCTTGATACCAAAACCAGACACAAGATAAAAAGAGAACTACAGGGCAAGATCTCTCATGAATATAGATGCAAAAATCCTCAACAAAATATTAGCAAACTGAATCCAAAAATACATTAAAAAATCATACACCACAATCACTTGGGATTTATTTGCAAGATGTACAAATGATTCAGTATTTGCAAAACAATCAATGTTATACATCACATAAATAGGAGAAAGGATGAAAAAATATGTTCATTTCAATAGATACAGAAACATCACTTGACAAAGTACAATATCCATTCATGACAAAAACCTTTGGCAAAGTAAGGTTAGAGGGAACATACTTCAACATAATAAAGGCTTTATATGAAAAACCCAAAGCAAACATCATACTCATTATTGAAAAACTGAGAGCTTTGCCCTAAGGTCAGGAACAAGACAAGGATGCTGACTCTTACTTTTATTCAACATAATACTAGAAGTCCTAGCCACAGCAATTAGAATACACAAAGTAATAAAAGGCATCCAAATTGGTAAGGAAGAAGTAAAACTGTCACTATTTGCAAATGACATGATACTGTATGTACAAAATCCTAAAGACTTGACTGAAAAACAAATAGAATTGATAAATGATTTCAATAGTCACATATACTAAATCAATGTATAGAAATTTGCATTCCTATACACTAATAAAGCAGCAGAAAATCAAATTAAGAAAACAAGGGCGCCTGGGTGGCTCAGTTGGTTAGGCGACTGCCTTCGGCTCAGGTCATGATCCTGGAGTCCCTGGATCGAGTCCCGCATCGGGCTCCCTGCTCAGCAGGGAGTCTGCTTCTCCCTCTGACCCTCCCCCCTCTCATGTACTTGCTCTCTCTCATTCTCTCTCTCTCAAATAAATAAATAAAATCTTTAAAAAAAAAATTAAGAAAACAATCCCATTTACAATTGTGCCCCAAAAAATAAGATATCTAGGAATAAAGTTAACCAAAGAGGTGAAAGACCTGTATTCTGTAAATGATAAAACACTGATGAAAGAAAATTCAAGACAATACCAAAAAAATGGAAAAACATTCCATTCTCGTGGTTTGGAAGAAAAAATATTATTAAAATGTCTATACTACCATTGATCTACGTGTCTGTTTTTGTGCCAGTACCATACTGTCTTGATCATTAGGGCTTTGTAATAGAGCTTGAAGTCCGGAATTGTGATGCCACCATTGTTGCTTTTCTTTTTCAACATTCCTTTAGCTATTTGGGGTCTTTCTGGTTCCATACAAATTTTAGGATTATTTGTTCCAGTTCTGTGAAAAAAAAAATTGATGGTATTTTCATAAGGATTGCATTGAATGTGTAGATTGCTCTAGGTAGCATAGACATTTTAACAATATTTGTTCTTCCAATCCATGAGCATGGAACATTTTTCCATTTCTTTGTGTCTTCCTCAATTTCTTTCATGAGTATTTTATAGTCTATGGAGTACATATCTTTTGCCTCTTTGGTTAGATTTATTCCTAGGTATCATATGGTTTGTGGGTGCAATTGTGAATGGGATTGAGTCCTTAATTTCCCTTTCTTCTATCTCTTTGTTAGTGTATAGAAATGCAACTGATTTATGTGCATTGATTGTATATGCTGCAACTTTACTGAATTCCTGTATGAGTTCCAGCAGTTTTGGGGTGAAGTCTTTTGGTTTTTCCACATAGAGTATCATGCCATCTGCAAAGAGTGAGAGTTTGACTTCTTCTTTGCCGATTCAGATGCCTTTTATTTCTTTTTGTTGTCTGATTGCTGAGGCTAGGACTTCTAGTACTATGTTGAACAGCAGTGGTGATAGTGGACATCCTGCCATGTTCCGGACCTTAGGGGAAAAGCTCTCAGTTTTTCCCCATTGAAAATGATATCCGCTCTGGGTTTTTCATAGATGGCTTTTATGATATTGAGGTATGTACCCTCTATCTGTACACTGTGGAGAGTTTTAATCAAGAAAGGATGCTATACTTAGTCAAATGATTTTTCTGCCTTTATTGGGAGGATCATATGGTTCTTGTCCTTTCTTTTATTTATGTAGTGTATCACATTGATTGATTTGCAGATGTTGAACCAACCTTGCAGCCCAGGAATTAATCCCACTTGGTCGTGGTGAATAATCCTTTTAATGTACTATTGGATCCAACTGGCTAGTATTTTGGTGAGAATTTTTAAATCCATGTTCATCAGGGATATTGGTCTGTAGTTCTCCTTTTGGATGGGGTCTTTGTCTGGTTTTGGGATCAAGGTAATGCTGGCCTCATAAAACGAGTTTGGAAGTTTTCCTTCCATTTTGATTTTTTGAAACAGCTTCAGAATGGGTATTAATTCTTTTTTAAATGTTTGGTAGAATTCCCCTGGGAAGCCATCTGGCCCTGGGCTCTTGTTTGGTTGGAGATTTTTGATTACTGCTTCAATGTCTATGGTGGTTATGGGTCTGTTCAGGTTTTCTATTTCTTCCTGGTTCAGTTTTGGTAGTTTATACATCTCTAGGAGTGCACCCATTTCTTCTAGATTGCCCAATTTGTTGGCATATAGTTGCTCATAATATGTTCTTATAATTGTTTGTATTTCTTTGGTGCTGTTTGTGATCTCTCCTCTTTCATTCATGATTTTACTTACTTGGGTCTTTCTCTTTTCCTTTTGATAAGTCTGGCCAGGAGTTTATCAATCTTATTAATTCTTGCAAAGAACCAGGTCTTAGTTTTGTTGATCTGTTCTACTGCTCTTTTGGTTTCTAGTTCATTGATTTCTATTCTGATCTTTATTATTTCTCTTCTCCTGCTAGGTATAGGCTTTATTTGCTGTTCTTTCTCCAGCTCCTTTGGGTGAAGGATTAGGTTGTGTATTTGAAACGTTTCTTTTTTCTTGAGAAAGGCTTATAGTGCTATATACTTCCCCCTTAAGACTGCCTTTGCTGCAGCCCAAGATTTTGAACAGTAGTAATTTCATTTTATTTTTTTTAAGATTTTACTTATTTATATGAGAGAGAGAGAGTGAGAAACAGCATGATAGGAGAGAGGGTCAGAGGGAGAAGCAGGCTCCTTGATGAGCTGGGAGCCCAATGTGGGACTCGATCTTAGGATTCTGGGATCATGACCTGAGCCGAAGGCAGTTGCTTAACCAACTGAGCCACCCAAGTGCCCCATGATTTCATTTTCATTTGTTTCCATGAATTCTTTAAATTCTTCTTTAATTTCCTGGCTGACCCATTCATTCTTTAGTGGGATGCTCTTTAGCCTTCATGTATTTGAGTTCTTTCCAACTTTCCTCTTGTGACTGAGTTCCAGTTTCAAAACATTGTGGTCCAAAAATATGCAGGGAATGATCCCAATCTTTTGTTACTGGTTGAAACCTGATTTCTGACCCAGGATGTGATCTATTCTGGAAAATGTTCCATGTGCACTTGAGAAGAATGTGTATTCTGTTGCTTTGGGATGGAAAGGTCTGAATATATCTTTGAAGTCCATTTGGTCCAGTGTATCATTCAAAGCCTTTATTTCCTTGTTGATCTTCTGCTTAGATGATCTGTCCATTGCAGTGAGGAGAGTGTTAAAGTCCCCTACTATTATTGTATTATTATCGATGTGTTTCTTTGATTTTATAATTAATTGGCTGCTCCCATATTAGGGGCATAAATATTTACGATTGTTAGATCTTCTTGTTATATAGACCCTTTAATTATGATATAGTGTCTTTCCTCATCTCTTATTACAGTCTTTGGTTTAAAATCTAATTTGTCTGTTATAACGATGGCCACCCCAGCTTTCTTTTGATATCCATTAGCATGATAAATGGTTTTCCATCCCCTCACTTTAAATCTGGAGGTGTCTTTGGTTTTAAAATGAGTCTCTTGCAGAAAGCATATTGGTGGATCTTCCTTTTTTATCCAATCTGATACCCTGTGTCATTTGATTGGGGCATTTAGCCCATTTACATTCAGGGTAACTATTGAAAGATATGAATTTAGTGCCATTTTATTGCCTGTAGAGTGACTGCTACTGTACACTCTTACCCTCAACTTTATGGTCAACTAATCTTCAACAAAGCAGGAAAGAATATCCAATGGAAAAAAGACAGTCTCTTCAACAAATGGTGTTGGGAAAATTGGACTGCCACATATAGAAAAATGAAACTGGACCATTTTCTTACACAATACACAAAAATAGACTCAAAATGGATGAAAGACCTAAATGTGAGACAGAAATCCATCAAAATCCTTGAGGAGAACACAGGCAGCTACCTCTTTTTCCTCGGCTGCAGCAACTTCTTGCTAGACATGTCTCCAAAGGCAAGGGAAACAAAGGCAAAAATGAACTATTGGGACTTCATCATGATAAACTTTTGCACAGCAAAGGAAACAGTCAACAAAACCAAGAGATAACTGACAGAATGGGAGAAGATATTTGCAAATGTCTTATCAGATAAAGGGCTAGTATCCAATATCTATAAAGAACTTATCAAACTCAGCACCCAAAGAACAAATAATCCAATCAAGAAATGGGCAGAAGACACGAACAGACATTTCTGCAAAGAAGACATCCAAATGGCCAACAGACACATGAAAAAGTGCTCAACATCACTCAGCATCAGGGAAATCCAAATCAAAACCTCAGTGAGATACCCCCTCACACCAGTCAGAATGGCTAAAATTAGCAAGTCAGGAAATGACAGATGTTGGGGAGGATGCAGAGAAAGGTGAACACTCCTACACTGTTGGTGGGAATACAAGCTGGTGTAGCCACTCTGGAAAACAGTATGGAGGTTTCTCAAAAAGTTGAAAATAGAGCTACCCTATGACCCAGCAATTGCACGACTGGGTATTTACCCTAAAGATACAAATGTAGTGATCCAAAGGGGCACATATACCCCAATGTTTATAGCAGCAATGTGCACAATAGCCAAACTATGGAAAGAGCCCACATGTCCATCAATGGATGAATGGATAGAGGTGGTATTAATAATTTTATATTATTATTCTTTTATATTTATATAATGGAATATTATATCGCCATCAGAAAAGGGAAATCTTGCCTTTTGAAATGACGTGGATGGACTAAAGGGTATTATGCTAAGCAAAATCAGTCAGAGAAAGACAATTATCATATGATCTCACTGATATATGGAATTTAAGAAAAAAGGCAAAGGATCATAGGGGAAGAGAGGATAAAATGAAACAAGATGAAACCAGAGAGAGGGACAAACTATAAGAGACTCTTAATCTTAGGAAACAAACAGCATTGCTGGAAGGGAGGGTGGGGGGGGATGGAGTAACTGGGTGATGGACATTGGGGAGGGTGTTTGTTGTAATGAGCACTGGGTTTTATATAAGACTGATGAATCACAGACATGTACCCCTGAAACAAATAATACATTATATGTTAATTAATTGAATTTAAATTTTAAAAAATGTCTATACTACCCAAAGGAATCTACACATTTAATGAAATCCTTATCAAAATACCAGCAGCATTTTTCACAGAACTAAAACAAAAAATCCTAAAATATTTATGGAATCACAAAAGGCCCTGAGTAGCCAAAGGAATCTTGAAAAAGAAAAAAAAAACAAAACTGGAGGTATTACAATTCCTGATTTCAAGTTATATTACAAAGTGGTAGTACTTAATACAGTATTGTACTGCTATAAAAGGAGACACAGAGATCAATGGAGCAAAACAGAAGACCCAGAAATAAAACCACAATTATATGGTTAATTAATCTTTGTCAAATGAGAAATGAATATACAATGGGAAAAAGACAATCTCTTCAACAAATGGTGTTGTGAAAACTGGACAGCAACATGCAAAACAAAGAAACTAAATCACTTTCTTTCTCCATACACAGAAATAAACTCAAAAGGGATTAAAGGCTTAAATGTGAGACTTGAAACCATAAAAATCCTTGAAGAGAGCCCAGGCAGTAATTTCTGTGACATTTGGCAGCAACAACTTTTTTCTAGATATGTCTCCTACGGCAAGGGAAATAACAGCAAAAATACACTATTGAGAGTACATCAAAATAAAGGTTTTTAAAATGGAATATTATTCAACCACAAAATATAGAATGAATTCTTGCCATTTGTACTGATGTGGATGGAGCAAGACAGTATAACACTAAGCAAAGTAAGTAAGTCAGAGAAAGGCAAACACCATATGATCTCACTCATATGTGGAATTTAAGAAACAAAACAAATGAACAAAGGAAAAAAAGAGTAGAGAAAGGGAAACCAAGAAAGGGACTCTTAACTATAGAGAATAAACTGATACTTACCAGAGGGGAGGTGGGCGGGAGTATGGGGGAAATAGGAGATGGTGATTAAAGAGTACACTTACCATATTGAAATAAAATGAAATGTTTAAAAAATATCTCCTATAAAGCTACAATAATCAAGACAATGTAGTATTAGAGAAACAATAGTCATAGTTCAATGGAATCAGAAAAGGAAGTCCAGATACAGGCCCACAAAAATATGATCAATTGATTTTTTTAATTGAAGTACAGTTGACATGCAATGTTACATTAATTTCAGAAGTTTTTGTTTGTTTGTTTGTTTGTTTTTGTCAGTAAACTTTTGACAAAGATGTAAAGCCAATTCAATAGAGAAAGGTGAGTCTTTTCAACAAATGGTGCTGGAACAACTGAATATACACATGCAAAAAAAGATAAACCTCAACCTAAACTTTTCATTGTATACAAAGGTTAACCCAAAGTGAATTATAGACCTAAAAGTAATGCTGTAAAACTCATAGAAGAATATATAGGAGCAAATTTTCATACCCTTGTGTTAAGCAAAGACTTCTTAGATTGGCATCAAAAGCATAATTCATAAGAGAAAAATTCACTAAATTGGATTTCACCAAAGTTGAAGTTTGTTCTACTAAGGACACCATAAATAGAATGAGTAGACAAGCTGTAGTCTGGCAGAAAATATTTGCAAATTGCATATCTGATAAAATACTTGTATCCAGAATACATTAGCACTCCCAAGGGCACCTGGGTGGCTCAGTCAGTTAAGTGTCTTCCTTTAGCTCAGGTCATGATCCTGGGGTCCTGGGATCAAGCCCCATGTTGGGATCCCTGCTCAGCAGGGAATCTGTTTGTCCCTCTCCCTCTGCCCCTCCCCCCTGCTTGTGCTTGTTCTCTCTCTCAAATAAATAAAATCTTTTAAAAAATAAAAGTAAAAAAATAAAAGAACTCCAAACCTCAACAATAAAAAAGCAAACCCACTTTTTCAATATGGACTAAAGATTTTAACAGACAATTCACTAAAGAAAATAAATATGTGGCAATTAAGCACATGAAAAATGTTCAGCATCATGAGTCAGGGACATTCAAATTAAAATCATGAGATACTATTAAATATCTATGAGATTCAAAATAAATAGTAATCAAATCCTGACACTACCAAGTCCTGACAAGGATGAGGAGTAGTTGGAACACTCTATCATTGCTGTTAGAAATACAAAGTGTGCAGAGCCACATTTGAAAAGAGTTGGGCAGTTTCTTATAAAGTTAAATATATACTTGAGAACCATCAATCACACTTCCAGGTACTTGTCCTAGAGAAATTAAAACATATTCACACAAAAGCTTGCATGCAAATATTTATTGCAGCTTTATTCATAATTGCCCCAAACTGGAAACAATCCAGGTGACCTTAACTGTTGTATATCCATACAATGGAATACTACTCAGCAGTTAAAAAGAGTGAATATTATATTTGTAACAAGATGGATGAATTTTAAGTGCGTTTTACTAAGTAAAAGACCCAAAAAGATGCATAATATACTATTTCATTTATGATTTTATGGAAAAGACAAATCTATAGGGGCAATGGATGCCAGGAATTAGCACTGAGAAAAGGGTCTAAATACAAAGGGGAAACATGGGGAAATTCTTTATTGTGTTGTTCTTTATCCTATCAGCAGTGACAATTACAAGAATTCATGCATGCATTAAAACTCATAGAACAGTACACCAATAGAAAATTTAATTGTAATGTATGTCAACTAATAGCAATAATGAAAAATTTTTAAAAATCCAGATAAGCATTAGCACTGGAACTCTGACATCATGATGGGCAGGTTGGACATGCATGTCCAGAGAAACACTTCAATCTCTTTAGTAGATACTTTCTTAGGAGGAAGGATAGCGTTACCTGTCAGGCTAGGAATTACTGAGAGTTTATATCCAAAGAAAACCCTATCTATTAGCAAGTAGACATAACTTGCTATGAACAGGGAAATAGGGAATAGTCACTGAGAGACCATATTCACTGGTTATCTGTCCTTTATAGACCTTCCTTCAAGTCCCATCAAATGTGCATTTGTATAGCTATATAAAATATGTTGATGTTTTTCAATGTCATTCTTTAGGAGAAATTACTTGTGAGTAGAATAACCATGACTACATTTTTATTTTCTTCTTCTTCTTCTCCCCTTTTACTTATTTAATTTTATTTCTTACAGCTTTATTTAAATTCCAGTTACTTAACAAACAGTGTAAAATTAGTTTCAGTTGTACAGTAGAGTCATACAACACTTTCCATACAACACCTGGTGTTCATCACAACAAGTGCACTCCTTAATCCCCATCACCTATTTAATCCATCCTCCCAACCACCTTTCCTCTGGTAACCATCAGTTTCTTCTCTATAGTTAAAGAGTCTGTTTCTTGGTTTGCCTCTCTTTCTCTTTTTTTCCCCTATGCTCATTTGTTTTCTTCAATTCCACATATGAGTAAAATCATATGGTATTTGTCTTTCTCTGACTAATTTTGTTTAACATAATACTCTCTAGCTACTTCCACCTCATTGCAAATGGCAAGTTTTTATTCCTTCTTATGGCTGAGTAATATTCCATTGTGTATATGCATGTATATATATATACACCATAGAATATATATATATATGTATGTGTATATATATATATGTGTGTGTATATATATATATATAATGGAATATATATACACAGCTTCTTTATGCATTCATTAGTTGATGGGCACTTGAGCTGTTTTCATAGTTTGGCTATTGTAGATAATGCTGCTATAAACATAGGGGTGCATGTATCACATTGAGTTAGTATTTTTATTCCTTGGGTAAATATCTAGTAGTGCAACTGAGGGATTGTAGAGTAGTTCTATTTTTAACTTTTTGAGGAAACTCCATACTGTTTTCCAGAATGGATGCACCAGTTTGCATTCCCATCAACAGTGTAAGAGGGTTACCCCCTTCCTCCACATCCTCACCAACACTTGTTGTTTCTTGTGTTTTTGATTTTAGCTATTCTGACAGGCATGAGGTGATATCTGATTGCAGTTTTGATTTGTATTTGCTGATAATGAGAGATGTTGAGCATCTTTTCATGTGTCTGTTGACCATCTCTATGTCTTCTTTGGAAAGGTGTCTATTCAGGTCTTCTGCCCATTTTTTAATTGGATTATTTGTTTCTGGGGTATAGAGTTTGATAAGTTATTTATGGATTTTGGACACTAACCCTTTATCAGATATGTCACCGGCAAATATCTTCTCTTATTCCATAGGATGCCTTATAGTTTTGGTGTTTCCTTCACTGACAGAAGCTTTTTATTTTTTATTTATTTTTTTAAACTATTTTTTATTATGTTATGTCAATCACCATACATTACATCATTAGTTTTTGATGTAGTGTTCCATGATTCATTGTTTGCGTATAACACCCAGTGCTCCATGCAGAACGTGCCCTCTTTAATACCCCATCACCAGGCTAACACATCTCCCAACACCCCTCCCCTCTAGAACCCTCAGTTTGTTTTTCAGAGTCCATAGTCTCTCATGGTTCATCTCCCCCTCCGATTTCCCCCCCTTCATTTTTCCCCTCCTGCTATCTTCTTCTTCTTCTTCTTTTTTTTTAACGTATAATGTATTATTTGTTTCAGAGGTACAGATCTGTGATTCAACAGTATTACACAATTCACAGTACTCACCATAGCACATACCCTCCCCAATGTCTATCATCCAGCCACCCCATCCCTCCCACCCCCCACCACTTCAGCAACCCTCAGTTTGTTTCCTGAGATTAAGAATTCCTCATATTAGTGAGATCATATGATACATGTCTTTCTCTGATTGACTTATTTCGCTCAGCATAATACCCTCCAGTTCCAACCACATCATTGCAAATGGCAAGATTTCATTCCTTTTGATGGCTGCATAATATTCCATCGTATATATATACCACATCTTTATCCATTCATCTGTTGATGGACATCTTGGCTCTTAGAAGCTTTTTATTTTTATGTGGTCTCAATCATTTGATTTTACTTTTGTTTCCCTTGCCTCATAACACATATCCAGAAAGAAGTTGCTATAGCTGATGTCAAAGAAGTTACTGCCTGTGTTCTCTTCTAGGATTTTTGTGGTTTCAAGTTTCACATTTAGGTCTTACAACCATTTTGAATTTATTTTTGTGTATGGTGTAAAAAAGTGGTCCAGTTTCATTCTTTTGTATGTTATTGTCCAGTTTTCCCAAATCATTTGTTGAAGAGACTGTCTTTTCCCCTTTGGATATTCTTTCTTGTTTTGTTGATGATTAATTGGCCATATAGTTATGGGTTCATTTCTGGGCTTTTTATTCTTTTCTATTGATCTATGCATCTATTTCTGTTCCAGTACTATACTGTTTTGATTACTACAGCTTTGTAATATAGAAATCCAGAATTGTGACACCCCCAGCTTTTCTTTTCTTTTCAATATTGCTTAGGCTATTTAGGTTCTTTTTCCATACAAATTTTAGGATTGTTTGCTCTTGCTCTGTGAAAAATGCTATTGGTGTTTTGATAGAGATTGCATTAAATGTGTAGATTACTTTTGGTATATAGACATTTTAACAATATTTACTAGTGATCGTGGTGAGTGAGTTTTTCATGTATTGTTGCATTCGGTTTACTAGTATTTTATTGAGATTTTTTGCACCCATGTTCATCAGGGATATTGGCCTGCAGTTCTCTTTTTTAGTGGAAACTATCTGGTTTTGGTATCAGGGTAGTGATGGTACCTCACAGAATGAATTTTCAAGTTCTCCTTCCTTTTCTATTTTTTTGGAATATTTTGAGAAGAATAAGTATAAACTCTTCCTTTCAATCTGCAGGTATCTTTAGGTCTAAAATGAGCTTCTTGTAGGCAGCATATAGATGGGTCTTGTTTTTTTTTTATCCATTCTGATACCCTATGTGTTTTGATTGGAGCATTTAGTCCATTTATATTCACAGTAATTATTGATATATATGTATTTATTTATTCATTAAATATTTGGTGGAATTCAATGGTGAAGCCATCTGATCTTGGACTGTAGTTTGTTGGGAATATTTTGATTACTGATTCCATTTCTTTGCTGGTTATTGGTCTTTGCAGATTATTTCTCCCCGTTTCTGTTTGATAGTTTATATGTTTCTAGAAATTTATCCATTTCTTCCACGTTGTCCTACTTGCATATAATTTTTCATAATATTCTCTTATAATTGTGGTTCTGTGCCATTGGTTGTTCTCTCTTCTCATTTGTGGTTTTATTTATTTGGGTCCTTTCTTTTTGATAAGTCTGGCTAGAGTTTTATCAATTTTATTATTTTTTTCAGTAAGCCAGTTCTTGGGTTTGTTTTTGTTTTTTAGTTTGTATACTATTTATTTCTGCTCTAGTCTTTTTAAATTCCTTCCTTCTGCTGGCTTTAAGTTTCATTTGTTGTCCTTTTCTAGCTGCTTTGGTGTAAGGTTAGGTAGTTTATTTGGGATTTTTCTTGCTTCTTAAGGTAGGCCTGTATTGCTATATACTTCCACCTTAGGACCACTTTTGCCACATCCCAAAGTTTTGGACCACTGTGTTTTCATTTCATTTTCATTTGTTTTCATGTATTTTTAAATTTCTTCTTTGATTTCCTGGTTAACTCAGTCATTGTTTAGTAGCATGTTGTTTAAATTCCATGTATTTGTGTTCTTTCCAAATTTTTCTTGTGGTTGACTTCCAGTTTCATAGTATTGTGGTCAGAAAAGGTGCATAGTATGATTTCAATCTTTTTGTATTTGTTGAAGCCTGTTTTGTGACCTAATATGTGATCTACTATGGAGAATGTACCATGTGCACTTGAGAAGAATGTGTATTCTGCTGGTTTAGGATGGAATGTTCTGAATATATTTATTAAGTCCATCTGGTCCTGTGTGTCATTTAAAGCCATTGTTTCCTTGTTGATTTTCTGTTTAGGTGATCTGTCTATTGTTGTAAGTGGGGTGTTAAAGTCCCCTACTATTATTGTATTATTATCAATGAGTCTCTTTATACTTGCTATTAATTGTTTTATATATTTGGGTGCTCTCAAATTGGGGGAAATGTATTTACAATTGTTAGAGTATTCTTGGCTGCAGATTTTCCCATTCAGTACTTTGAATATATCATGCCACTCTCCTCTGGCTTGCCAAGTTTCTGTTGAGAAATCTGCAGCTAAACTTATGGGTCTTTCCTTGTATGTTAAAGACTTCTTTTGTCTTGCTGCTTTTAAGATTTTTTTTTTTTCTTTTTCACTATATTTTGCAAATTCAATTACAATATGTCTTGTTGTTGGCCGGCTTTTGTTGATTTTGAAAGGAGTTCTCTCTGCCTCCTGGATCTGGATGTCTGTTTCCTTCTGCAGATTAAGGAAATTTTCAGCTATTATTTCTTCAATAAAATTTCTGTCCCCTTTTCTCTTTCTTCTTCTGGGGCTCCTATAATATGAATGCTATTATATTTGATGGAATCACTTATTTCCTTAAGTCTATTCTCATGTTCCATAATTCTTTCTTTCCTTTGTTCGGCTTCATTATTTTTCATTATTTTGTCTTCTGGGTCACTAATTTGTTCCTCTGCTTTCCAGCCTGCTGTTCATTGCACCAAGCCTGTTTCCAGTCTTGTTTACTGTATTATCCATCTCTGACTAATTCTTTTTTAACTCTTTTATCTCTGTGGTAAGAGTCTCACTGATATTTTCTATTCTTTTCTCAAGCCCAGTGAGTATCCTTATAATTGTTGCTTTAAATTCTCCATCAGGCATGTTATTTATATCTGTTTCACTTAGATCTATGGCTGTGGCCTCATCTCGTTCTTTCATTTGGGATATATTCTTCTGTCTTAGCATTTTTTATAAATCTCTGGCTTCTTCTCTGTGTTAAAATTGCCATTTATGTCTCCTGCTCCTGAAACTAATGGTCTTATGAAGAAGAAGTTTTCTGTGCCCAGGACCTGGTGTTTCATGGAGTGTTTCTGATATGTGCTGCGGGTGTTCTGCAGTCATGTTTTGGCTGCTCTTTCCTTCAGGCCAGTTGTCTGCAGAGGCTCTCCTTGCTTACTGTGGGCAGTGTTTGGTCCCTGGCCTGAATGTGGCAAGTTTTAACTGGGTGTGCTCTAGTCTGCTTGTGAAATGAGACCTGACATCACCTCCACTAAATCTGAGGCCCTGCAAAACTCTCTGGTTGGGAGACATGGTGTGGGCAGTGTTTTATGCTGGTTCTGGTGGAGGGGGTCATGGCGCTTGGTCTAAGTCAAGCTTGACTGAAAAGGGCAGCCCTACCAGAGTGAAGGGTGGGGGGATTGGCATAAGCAAGTTAGGCAGTCAGTTTTGGTGCTTCACTCCTTCTCACTCTTGGCTCTGTTTTTATGCTGAGTGGCAGGGGAGGGAAATGGCACTAGTCAGCTTCTTTTTTTCTGGAGAGGCATCTATGTGAACACTGCCTCTCAGAGAGTGGCTTTAAGAAGAGTCAATAATCTTCCCCCTCTATGCCTCAGGCATTCTTCAGATCTTTGTTGCAGAGCTATCTACCCCCGGGTTTTTTGTTTGCTTTATCTCCTGGAGCAGGGCTGTGCCCTCAGGGTTCTATCCCAGCCAAGCCCACTGATCTTTAAAACTCCAGGTTTCAAGCCCTTCTGGTTACAAGGATTCTGGTACTTCAGCCCTTCTTGATTTCCATGCTGATGGTCTTGTGCTTTCCCCTGTTTGCTCCACTCTCTCACTCTTTTCTACCACCAGGACTCCCTCCCCACTGCAGTAGCTACAATCTCTTTTTCTCCTAAACCACATCGCTGCACTTTCTACATTCTTTGATATGGCCTGTTTCTCCCCTTAGGAGTTTTTTCTGTCAGTCTGCAGGTAGATTTCTGGGATATTTAGGATAATTTGATAGTTTTCTATTGGGTTCATGTGAGAAGAGAAGCCAAGGGTTATTCTACTCTGCCACCACTGTCCTCTCCTCCCCCTTAAAATTAAAAACAAAACATGAAATCTCTCATATATTTCTGCACAGGTAATTCTACAACATATTAGAAATGATTATAAATGCATACATTAGTCAGAGATGCTACAGTTCATCCTTAGAATACCCTGCTCAATTTTATGATTTAAACTATTAAAAATATGGTAATTATTCATGGTCTTTTCTGGTTCCATACAAATTTTAAGATTATTTGTTCCATTTCTGTGAAAAAAGTGGATGGTATTTTGATAGGGATTGCATTAAATGTGTAGATTGTTCTAGGTAGCACTGACATCTTCACAATATTTGTTCTTCCAATCCATGAGCATGGAATGTTTTTCCATTTATTTGTGTCTTCTTCAATTTCTTTCATGAGTATTTTATAGTTTTCTGAGTACAGATTCTTTGCCTCTTTGGTTAGATTTATTCCTAGGTAGCTTATGGTTTTGGGTGCAATTGTAAATGGGATCAACTCCTTAATTTCTCTTTTTTCTGTCTTGTTGTTGGTGTATAGGCATACCACTGATTTCTGTGCATTGATTTTCTATCCTGCCACTTGACTGAATTCCTGTATGAGTTCTAGCAGTTTTGGGGTGGAGTCTTTTGGGTTTTGAATAGAGAGCCCAGAAATGGACTCTATGGTCAACTAATCTTTGACAAAGCAGGAAAGAATGTCCAATGGAAAAAAGACAGTTTCTTCAACAAATGGTGTTGGGAAAATTGGACAGCCATATGCAGAAGAATGAAACTGGACGATTTCCTTACACCACACACAAAAAGAGACTCAAAAGGAATGAAAGACCTAAATGTGAGACAGGAGTCCATCAAAATCCTGAAGGAGAACACAGGCAGCAAGCTCTTCAACCTCAGCTGCAGCAACTTCTTCCTAGACACATCGCCAAAGGCAAGGGCAAAAATGAACTATTGGGACTTCATCAAGATAAAAAGCTTTTGCACAGCAAAAACAGTCAACAAAACCAAAAGACAACATACAGAATGGGAGAAGATATTTGCAAATGACATATCAGATAAAGGGCTAGTATGGTGATTAACATAACGTAATAAAAAAATAAAATAAAGGTTTCATTCTTTTGTAAAAAAATATGGTAATTAGTTACTTTCTTTTTCAGGCAATGTTAAATGAAGCAAATTAATCAGGGTTCTAAAAATTCCTATAGATTTATTATAACTATTAAAATCCTTCAAAGACAAATAAATTTTCAAAATGGGCCTTCACCTTTCTTTTTAAACATGGCATTTGTTTTCTGCTTTATTTTTTAATTTTAAAGATCTAATTGTTTTTTTATTAGTTTCAGAAACAGAATTTAGTGATTCATCAGTTGCTTATAACACCCAGTTCTCATTACATCAAGTGCCCTCCTTAATGCCCATCACCCAATTACCCCATCCCTCCACCCACCTCCCCTCCAGCAACCTTCAGTTTGTTTCTTAGAGTTTAGAATCTCTTATGGTTTGCCTCCCTCTCCATTTGCATCTTATTTTATTTTTCCTTCTCTTCCCCTATGTTCATCTGTTTTGTTTCTCAAATTCCACATATGAATGTAATCATATGGTATTTGTCTCTCTGACTGAATTATTTCGCTTAGCATAATACCATCTAGTTCTATCCATGTCCTTGAAAATGGCAAGATTTCATTCTTTTTGATGGCTGAGTAATATTCTATTCGAGATATATATATATATATATATATATATATATATATATATATATCACCTGTTCTTTATCCATTCATCTGTCAATGGACATCTGGGCTCTTTCCGTATGTTGGCAATTGTGGACATTGCTGCTATTAACATTGGAGTGCATGTGCCCCTTCTAATCACTGTTTGTATCATTTGGATAAATACCTAGTAGTACAATTGCTGGGTCATAGGGTAGCTCTATTTTTCACCTTTAGAGGAACCTCCTTACTGTTTTCCCAAGTGGCTGCACCAGTTTTCATTCCCACCAACAATGTAAAAGTTTTCCCCTTTCCCTGCATCCTCACTAACATCTGTTGTTTCCTGAGTTGTTCATTTTAGCCATTCTGACTGGTGTAAGGTGGTGTCTCATTGTGGTTTTGATTTGTATTTCCCTGATGCTGAGTAATGTTAAGCATGGCATTAGTAAAATCATAATCTATCAGTTATGTTTATTTATAGCTAACTTAAAGTTTGAAATGACTTATTGAGAAATAATTTTTTTTTCTAAATGGGCCATTTTCTCTGAAAGTCCAGATAGTAAATATTTAGAATTTGCAGGCCATAGAGTCTCTTTCTCAACTAATCAACTTTGCCTTGTAGTACTAATGCAGCCATAGATAATGTGCAAACAAATGAACCTGGCTGTCTTCTGATAAGATTTTTTTTACAAGAAAAAGTGTAGGCCACAGTTTGCCAACCCCTGCTATAGGTGATGATGGGTGTTCTATGATGTTGCTGCATGGGTTTTTCACCTTTTTTAAAAGCTTTATTTATTTTACAGAGAGGGTGAGGGCAGAGGGAGAGGGAGAAAGAGAATCTCAAGCATACTCCCTGCCGAGCATGGAGCCAGACATAGGGCTTGATCCCACGACCCTGAGATCATGACCTGAGCTGAAATCAAGAGTTAGACACTAAACAAACTGAGCCACCCAGGCACCCCAATGGTTTTTCAGTTTTAAATTTTGCATACTAGAGATGATTTTAAGAAAGAGTACATTTTTATTTTTATTTTTCTATTTTTTCCATAAAAAATACCCATTTAATCCAAAAGTAAGTTAAAAGGAGGGGAAAAGAAAGAATAGATGGAATTTAAAAAAAAAACATCTAGCAACATTGTGGATTTTAGTACAATCATATTAATAATTACATTAAATGTAAACAATCTATCATGGAACACTACATCAAAAACTAATGATGTAGGGGCGCCTGGGTGGCTCAGTCGGTTAAGCGGCTGCCTTCGGCTCAGGTCATGATCCCAGGGTCCTGGGATCGAGCCCCGCATCAGGCTCCCTGCTCGGCGGAGAGCCTGCTTCTCCCTCTCCCTCTGTCTGCCGCTCTGCCTACTTGTGCTCTCTCTCTACCTCTGTTAAATAAATAAAAATCTTAAAAAAAAAAAAAAAACTAATGATGTAATGTATGGTGATTAACATAACATAATAAAATTTTTTAAAAAAGGAAAAAAAATGTGAATAAGTTAAATACCTTATAACCAATTTATTTTGCTTACATTTTTATATATGCTCAAAATAAATACTTATGTCTAATTGACTATAAAAAATGTAAACAATCTAAATACATCAATAAGGCAGATTGTCAGACTATACTGTATACAGAAGCTTTATTATTTTTTAGAAACTTACTTCAAATATAAAGGCATAGATAAGAGCAAGTGAATGAAAAATATGTATCTTCAAACACTAATCAAAAAAAACTTGGGATGGTTATATTAATATCAGAAAACATAATATTCAGAAAAAGGAATATTACCAGAGATAAAGAGGGACATTGCATAAAGATATAAATTTATTAAGAAAATGTAACAATCCTATAAGTGTATATAACTAATAATTGAACCTCAAAATCTACATAGCAAAGACTGACAAGAAGGGAGAAATATGTAAATTGATGATTATAGATGGAGGCTTCAAAACTGGTCTTTCAGTGTTGATGGAAGAAGCAGATAGAAAATCAGGAAGGATACAGAAAACCTGAATACCACTGTTAACCAAACTGACCTAAATTACATTATAAAATACTCTACTCCAAACAGTGGAATACACATTTTTTTTCATTTACAAAGGAAATATTGTTCAAGATAGACTTTGCTAGATCATTAAATAAGCCTTAATGCATTTAGGAAAATTGAAATAATACAGAGAATTTTTTTTTACTGTAATGGAATCAAACCATAAATCAAGTAATCAAATATGTCAAATGTTTCCAAATATTTGGAAATTAAATTTAAAAAGTCCTATATAAAACATGAGTCAAAGAGGATGTCCCAAGAGATACTGAAATATACGTTGAATTGGATAAAAATAAACATATGAAAATTTGTGGGAAGCAACTAATACAATGCTTAGCAGTAAATTTATAGCACTTGTACTAAAAGAGAGGGAAATAAATGAGCTCAGCTTCCACCTTTAGAAACTAAAAAAAAAAAAAAGCAAGTAAAACTCAAAACAAATAGAAAAAATAACATAAGAGCATAAATCCATTAAATTGAGAATAGAGAAAAATTAATGAAATGAGAATCCGTCCCTTTGAAAAAAATGATAAAGTCTCTAGACAGACTTGTCTAGAGAGAGTGGGAAAGAAAAAGAGAAAGGCAGAGATAAATTGAAGATATGAGGACCAATGTAGGGACATCACTATATATCCCAGTTATTTAAGAATAATAAGGAATAATATGAAGAACTCTATGTCCATAGATGTGACAACTTAGATGAAGTGGACATTCCTTGACACAAACCAAAGAAAGTCATTCAAGAAGAAATAGATAATTTGAATAGTTCTATATCTATTAAAGAATGAAATCCATGTTTGAAAACTTTTCAGTAGAGGAAACTCCAGGATAAGAGAGTTTCACTAATGAATTCCATCAAAATTCAGGGAACAAATAATAACAAATCTATAGAAAACTCATTTAGAATGTAGAAGAGGAGGGAACAGTTCCCAACTAAATGTTTTAAGAACTTTATTGAAATAAAATTCACATACCATACAATTAAACCATTTAAAGTGTGCAATTCAATGCTTTTTTCCCCAAATTTTTATTTAAATTCTAGTTAGTTAACATAGAGTGTAATATTGATTTCAGGAGTAAAATTTAGTAATTAGTAGGGCTTAGGCATTGGTATGACATATTAATTGTTTCAATAATTAGGTCTTCGGAGTAAAAACCTATAAGGAAGGGTATCCCTGTTAGTGTTAGGCTTCCGATGATGAGTGAGGTTGTGGTGAATGGTAGTACTTTGAGTAGGCTGCCTAATTTTTGAATGTCTTGTTCATTATGTAGGTTGTGGAAAATAGATCCAAAGCATATGAGTAATATGGCTTTGAAAAAAGCATGTGTACAGATATGTAGGAATGCTACGTATGGCTGGTTAATGCCAATTGTTACAATTATTAAGCCTAATTGACTTGAGGTGGAGAAGGCAACAATTTTTTAATATCATTTTGGGTTAGGGCACAGATTGCTGTGAATAGGGTTGTGATAGCTCCTAGGCATAGTGTTAATGTCTGGATAATTTTATTGTTTTCTATCCATTGGTGGAAATGAAATAGTAAGAATACTCCTGCTATAACTGTTGTGCTTGAGTGAAGTAGGGTTGAGATGAATGCAGGGCCTTTTATAGCTGAGGGAAGTAACTCACGGAGGCCAAATTAAGATTTGCCAGTGATGGTTAGACATCCAATTAGTGGGAGATTTAAGTTTTCAAATTTAGTTCTAAAGATCTGTTGAAAATCTCATGAGTTTAGGTTAAATAAGAACCATGTTATGGATATAATGAACAGTACATCTCCAATGCAGTTATATAAGATTGCTTGGAGAGAAGCAGTATTTGCATCTGTTTGTCCATACCATCAAATGATTAGTAGAAATGGTATAATACTTCCTTCTCATCCATTGAAAAGTTGAAATGGATTGTTGGTGGTAACTAGAATTAATGTAGTGATGAGGAATATGAGCAGATACTTGAAAAAGTGGTTGATATTGGGATCTGAGTGTATATATTATATTGAGAATACTATGACTGATCATGTAATGATAAATGCTACTGATATAAAGATGGTTGAGAAGTAATCCAATTTAAAGCTGAATGACAATTTTAGAGTCTGGATTATTATTCAATGTCAGTTTGAAATAATTATTTTTTGGCCTGAATAGATGAACATTGTTGTTGGAATTATACTGATACTGAAGGCATACAAAATGGTGGGTTTTTTTACATAGTGTGGATATAGGTTTCTTTTTATAGACATGGGAGGTAGTTATTATGACTGGTAGAGTTGATATAAATAGGGATGTTAGTATGGAGGAAGTGAACTGTTATTACTTTTAGAGTGATACCAATTTTTTGTTCCTATGACCAATGGATTACTTCCAGCCTTTAAAAGTTGAAAAAGCCATATTTTAATATACGGAGGCATGAATTAACAGTTCTTTTTTTTAAGTTTTTATTTTAATTCCAGTTAGTTAACATGCAGTGTTATATTAGTTTCAAGTATACAGTATAGTAATTCAGCAGTTCCATACATCACCCTATGCTCCTCACAAGTGCACACCTTAATCCCCATCACCTATTTAACACATCCCCCACTCCCCTCCGCTCTGGTAATCATCACATTGTTCTCTATAATTAAGAGTTTGTAATATAGCTTGAAGTCAGGCATTTTGATGCCCCCAGCTTTGGTTTTCTTTTTCAACAATCCCCTGGCAATTTGGAGTCTTTTCTGGTTCCATACAAATTTTAGGATTGTTTGTTCCAGCTCTGTGAAAAATGTCAATGGTATTTTGATAGGGATTGCATTGAAAGTGTAGATTGCTCTGGGCAGCATAGACGTTTTCACTAGGTTTATTCTTCCAATCCATGAGCATGGAATGTTTTTCCATCTCTTTGTGTCTTCCTCAATTACTTTCATAAGTGTTCTGTAGTTTCTAGAGTATAGATCCTTTACCTCTTTGCTTATGTTTATTCCAAGGTATCTTATGGTTTTTGGTGCTATTGTAAATTGAATCAATTCCTTAATTTCTCTTTCTTCAGTCACATTGTTAGTGTATAGAAATGCAACTAATTTCTGTGCATTGATTTTATATCCTGCCACATTGCTGAATTGCTGTACGAGTTCTAGTAATTTGGGGGTGGAGTCTTTTGGGTTTTCTACATAAAGTATTATGTCATCTGTGAAAAGAGAGAGTTTGACTTCTTCTTTGCTAATTTGAATGCATTTTATTTCTTTTTGTTGTCTGATTGCTGTTGCTAGGGCTCTAGTACTATGTTGAATAATAATGGTGAGAGTGGTCATCCCTGTGGTGTTCCTGACTCTTAGTTTTTCCCCCATTAAGAATGATAGTCACTGTGGGCTTTTCATAGATGACTTTTATGATATTGAGGTATGTTCCCTCTATCCCTATATTCTGAGGAGTTTTTATCAGGAAAGGATGCTGTATTTTGTCAAATGCTTTTTCTGCATCAATGAGAGGATCATATGGTTCTTGTCTCTTTTATTAATCTGCTCTATCTTGTTGATTGATTTGCGAATGTTGAACAACCCTTGTATCCCAGGAATACACCCCACCTGGTCGTGGTGTATAGTCCTTTTAATGGACTGTTGGATCTTGTTGAGTATTTTGGCATCCGTGTTCATCAGGGACATTGGTCTGTAATTCTCTTTTTTGATGGGGTCTTTGTCTGGTTTTGGGATCAGGGTAATGCTGGCCTAATTAAGAGTCTGTTTCTTGTGAATTAGCAGTTCTTGCATACTTTTTTGGTAAATAAGAAATTTTGAAGTTCTATTATTAGATTCACAACCTAATGTTTCTATTAAACTATATTTGCAGTAAATAGACCTTGAAATTATTTTACGGTTAAGTGATAAAAGTAAAAGAGGCAGATGTGTAAGGTTATTAGGGTATTTTCTCAGGTAAAGGATGGTTTGATATTATTAATGTAATATGTGCATTTGCTTCATTGGGTTATAATTAGTATATAAAAAGTATAAGACAGTGAAGATAATGTTAATCCCTATTAAGATAATGGTAATGTTGGATCATGAGAGTAAAGATATTACTACAAATAATCCTCTGATTAGGTTAATTGTTGGGGATAATGCTAGATTAGTAAAGCTTGCTAGGAATCATCAGGCTGCCATTAGTTGAAGAAACCTTTGTATTCCATGGGCTATAATTATAGTTTGACTATGTACTCATTCATATTTTGAATTTTCTAGACAGAATAGTATGGATGATGTAAGGCTGTGGGTGATTATTAGAGCTGTAGCTCCCATGTAGCTTCATGGTGTTTGAATGAGAATAGTTAGGATTACATAGGCTATATGACTGACGGATGAGTATGCAATGAGAGATTTTAAGTCTGTGTGATATAAGCAAATAGAATTTGTTATAATTATTCCTCACAATGATAATATGAGGAAAAGATATACTATGTGGTTTGTTAAAGGGTACAGTATTGTTGTTATTCATAATATTCCATATCTACTTAATTTCAGTAGTACAGCTGTGAGTACTATTGAGATGGCAATAGGTGCTTCTACATGTGCTTTTGGTAGTCAGAGGTGTAGTCTGTAGAGGGGTATTTTTTACTATAAATGCTATTATATATGCTAGTCATAAGTAAATGTTAGACCAAGAGTTGGATACTGGTTGGGCTCAGTATTGTACTATTATGAAATTTAAAGAACATGTAAGATTTTGAACATATCTCAGTGCAAGTGGGAGTGGTAGTGACCATACTAGTGTGTAAAATAGGAAATGGAGCACTGCGTTTAATTTTTCCATTTGGTTTCTTCATTGGGTAATAATGATTAGAGTTGCTACTAGTATAGCTTCAAATAAAATGTAAAACAAAATTAGTTCTGTGGCAGTAAAAGTTATAATTAGGAACAATTGTAGTAAGATTAACATTGTAATATACAGATTTTTTTTGAGCTGGGTTTTCTTTTGGTAAGTGGAACTGGTTGGCTATAAGTATTAGTGAAAGAAGTCATGTTGTTAGTACCAGAAGAGGTAAGGAATAAGGAATCAGAAAAGAAATGAAAAGTTGAGGCTGTTGTCATTAGGTTGGTTTTGGTATGATAGACCAATAAGTCTAATTAATAACCTATGAGTTGTTGTGTTGATTCAGATTATGTTAGTTTTTGATAATCATGTTAGTGATACTAGTATGACAGTTGGAATAATAATTTATAACATTGTAAGAGGCTGAGATTTTGTACATATTTCTGTAAGTGTTGGGTACTATTATTAGCAGGGATAATCTTAGAGTGGCTTCACAGGCTGCAAACACTAACAGGATGATAGGCACCATGATAGCTAGTGTGAAGTGGATATTTATAATTGTTATGATCACTATAATAAGTAGTGATAGTATTATGCCCTCTAGACATAATAAAGATGATATTAAATGGGATTGATATATTAATAGTTCTATAAGGAATACACTTAATGTTAGAAAAATATTGATGTAGACTAAGGACATTTGATAATTGTGACATTAAGCATAATTTGAGTGGAAATCATTTGTTTTAATTTAAACTAACTATCATATTTGGTTAATTTCAGTCCTTTTTGAGTTCGTTCATAGGCTAAGTGGTAGTAGGCCTAATAGGTCTGTTGGGCTGATAAGTAAAATGAGTAAAAAACAAAAATAAACAAATAAATAAAAATTAAAAGAAATAATATGAGTATTAGGGTTCAGGTTTATCCTTTGTAATTATAAATAGCTATTATTTGTTTTGATGTCAGTTGAATTAACCATTGTATGGAGATTAGGCGATTATTAATTAGTCAATTAGGTGTAGGGAATAGAAAGCTTGGAAATATAGTAATTACAATCACAATAGGTAGTCTTATTACTGTTGTGAAAGAGGCAAACAGATTTTTGTTCATTTTTTTCTCTCAAAGGATAAGGTATTTCAGTATTTTAGTTGATTTTATTTCAAGGTTTCATGGATAAGTACATTTTGAGAACTTTAGTTGAAATATAATGAATAGTACTATAGTTATTGATATAACAGTAATAAATCAAGTTGATGTTATCTAGTTGTGGCATTCCATTAAGGAGTTTTAAACTCTCAGTCTTTAACTTAAAAAGTAAATGTTTTATAGCTTTTCAATGATATTACATTATGGATGCAGATTATTTTTTTAAATATTTCATTCAGGAACAATTGGTAAAAAACTATAATTTGACCCACAAATTTCTGAGCATTAGCCATAATATAGTCCTGGTCATGTAGCTAGTAAGGTTGTTTGATTCAGTTTTCCAGGAATGGTGTCTGTTTCCAGGCCTAGGAAGGGAACAGCTCATGAGTGTAAGACTTCTGATGAAATTAGTACTCAGATTATTATTTCTACAGGTAAGACAACTTAGTTATCAACTTTTAATAGTCATAGCTCTCCTAGTTTTAGTTCTTGCATGGGAATTACATAAGAGTCAAAGTTGAGATCTTCATGTCTGTGTATTCATAGCTTCAGTATCATTGATGACCCATGGTTTTTATTATTAATAAGGGCTTATTGATCTCATCTTGATAAGGAAATATCTGTGTCCTAAGATGGTCAACCAAGCCAGCAAGGGAATCCCAGCCCCTGCCTTGGGGCTCTTCCGGGTTCTTCTCTCTGCTCTGCTTCCTACGTGCGCCAATCTGGGTTCCTCTCCCTGCCCCACTTCGCTCACGCACCAAGAGTGCCCAGTATGTGGAAGTAGAAGTGTATAAATTACCCCCTTTGTTTGTGCTCAGGGCTCAGACCTTTGGAGATCACTCTCCTCTGAGCCCAATGGCATTAAATAAAACTCCTCTCCTCCCAAGATCTCCGAGTGCTGCTTGGTTCTTCCGCTGGGCAATCCAGTCCAGGTTCTGTAACAATCTGTTACAGAAAGAATTCATAGTGATGGTAGAGCAATTAGGACTAGGGTAATGGCTGTTAGGATAGTTTCTACTTCTTGTGCATCCATTATACTTGTGGGAATTAACTTAGTTGTTAGTATTAATGAAATAATAAAAAGGACTAAAGAGCTGATTAAGATGATTATCAACATGTTATGATGAAAATGTGTTCTTTTATGATTGGAGATGTTGATTCTTGGAAACCTAATTTAAAGGGGTATGCCATAGAGATATAAAGGACTTCAACCTATAATTTAACTTTGACAAAGTTTTGTAATTTTTACTAATATCTCATTATTGAGAAAGACATATGGTTATGGTGTTGGTTTGAAACCAGTTTGAGAGGGTTTGACTCCTTCCTTTCTTATTTTAGATTTATGTAAGTAGATTCTTCAAATATCTGATATGGAGGAGGGCATCAGTGCAGTTATTTGAGTTTGGTATTAATCACTTCTACCACTGCTACTTCTTGTTTGGATGCAAAGGCCTCTCAAACTATAAAAATTATTAATATTACTGCTGTTGATGTGATGAATGAGCCTGTAGGTGAGATGGTATCTCATGTTGTGTACACATCTGGATAATTGGAATAACATCAAGGTATTCTTGATTAGCCAAGAGAGTGTTATGGGAAGAAGGTTATATTAACCTCAACAAACATAATCGTGAAGTGAATTTTTCCTCAAATAGAATTTAGTGTGCAGCCTGAAAATAGAGGGAATCAATGAATGAAACCTCCAATAATAGTGAATACTGCTTCTATTGACAAGACATTGTGGAAGTGTGCTACTATATATAATACGTGTCATGGAGGACAATATCTAGGGATGAATTAGCCAATACAATTCCTGTTAGACCCACCACTGTGAATAAAAAGATAAAACCCAGGGCTCATTGTGTGGCTGGTGATCATTTGACGTTGCCTCCATGAAAGGTAGTTAGTCAACTAAATACTTTTACTCCTGTTGGGATAGCGATAATTACGGTGGCTGATGTAAGGTATGTTCATGTGTCAATATCCTACAGTAAATGTGTCATGTGTCAATTTGCCTACAGTAAATATATGGTGAGCTCATGCAGTGAAACCTAGGAATCCGATGGATATTATGGCTCAAACTATTACTATACATGCACAAGGTTCTTTTTTTTTCTCCTGAATAATAGGTGACAATATGTGGATCAGTCCAAAACCAGGTAAAATTAGGATATATATTTCAGGGTGTCTGAAGAATCAATATAGATGTTGTAGAATGTGTCTCCTCCTCCTGCAGGGTCAAAGAATGCAGTATTTAGGTTGTGGTCTGTTAGTAGCATAGCAATTCCAGATGTTAAAACTGGAAGTGACAAAAGTAAAAGAACGGCTATAATTAGGACAAATCAAATGAATAAAGGTGTTTGGTATTGGGATATAGCAGGGGGCTTCATGTTGATATAGTAATGAAGTTGATAGCCCCTAAAATTGAGGATACACCTGCTAAGTGAAGGAAAAAATTAGTTAGATCTACTGATGCTCCTGTGAGTGCTAGATTGTCAGCTAAGAGGAGGATATACAGTCTGATCGGTTCCTGTGTCTGTTTTAACTATGGATGTTGTAAGAGTAGAAATGATGGTAGTAATAGTCAGAAGCTTATATTGTTTATTCAGAGAAATGCTATATCAGGTGCTCCAACTATTAGTGGTACTAGTCAGTTTTCAAAGCCTCCAATTATAATAGACATTAGTATAAAGAAAATTATCATGAATGTGTGTGGGCAGTCACAATTACATTATGAATGTTGTCATCTTCCAGTAAAGCCCCAGACTGACCTAGTTTGTCATGGATTAGAAGGCTTAGGGTGGTTCACACTATTCCAGCTCATGTACCAAATAGAAGATACAGGTTGCCAATATCTTTATAAATTGTGAAAAATAATCAGTGTTTTATGAACATAGGTAAAATGGCTGAGGAAAACATTAGACTGTAACTCTAAAATCAAAGGTTAAGCCCTCTTTTTGCCAATCTCTGTACTGAATAATTATATTGAATTGCAAATTCAACAAAGCAGCTTCAATTCTGCCAGGGTTTCTCCTTCCTTTTTTCCCCTAGACTGCTGGAGAAGTAGATTGAAGCCAGTTCATTAGAGTTTTTAGTCGTTAACTAAAATTTCCTGGGGTAGAAACCCATCAATCTAGTAAGGATTTAGCTTAATTAAAGTGTTTGATTTGTATTCAGTTGATGTAGGATAGAGTCTTGCAATCCTTATCTTTCTCAGGAATTAAGTGAATTACTCTTGCTTAGGGTTTTGAAGGCCCTTGGTCTTTTTAACCTAAATTTCTAGTCTATATTGATAGTACTGATGTTAGTGGGAGTGTTATTGCTGAGGTTACAATTAATGGTTATAAATAAATTAATTGCTCTGTGTTTTCAAACTATCATTTTATTTTTGTCTTATTGAGGGGAATATGGTTAATAACGTAGAATAAACTAATCATGTAGAAGTTGAGTAGTGCTATAATGGCTATTAGGGTTGGTATAATAATGAAATCATTGTTTTTAGTTTCTTTTTTCTTCAAGTTTTTATTTAAACTCCAGTTAGTTAACATACAATGTAATATTAGCTTTAGGTGTAGAATTTAGTGATTCAACACTTACATACAACAGCCTGTGCTCATCACATGTGCCCTCCTTAGTACCCATCACCTATTTAACCCATCCCACCCCCACTCCCATCCACCTCCCCTCCATCAGTTTGTTCTCTATGGTTAAGGGTCTATTTCTTGATTTGCTTCTCTTATCTCCACCTGTGTTCATTTTTTTTCTTAAATGCTACATATGAGTGAAATCATATGGTATATGTCTTTCTCTGACTGACTTATTTCACTTAGTATAATATTCTCTAGCTTCATTCACATCATTGCAAATGGCAAGATTTCATTCTTTTTTATGGCTGGGTAATATATATATATATATATATATATATATATATACTACATCTTCTTTATCCATTCATCAGTTGATGGGTATTTGGTATTTGGGCTCTTTCAATAATTTGGCTATTGTTGATAATGCTGCTAAACATCCGGGTGCATATACCCCTTTGAATCAGTATTTTTGTATCTTTTGGGTAAATACCTAGTAGTGCAATTGCTGGATTGTATAGTAGTTCTAATGTTAACTTTTTGAGGAACCTCCATACTGTTTTCCAGATTGGCTGTACAAGTTTGCACTCCCACCAACATAATGAAATCATTTTTGTTAATTCTTGAATGATCATTCATTTGGATAGGAACTCTGAGAGAGGTGGGAGGCTTCCCAATAATAACATTGTGGTAAGGATAGTGTGGTAATTAAGAGTATTTTATTTAATGTATATGATAGTGATACTGCTGTGGTGGATAGATTATGTATAAATAGTATAAATGTTGTGAGTATTATTATGATATAAGTTAAGAGGTTTAAGATTATTATAATGGTATTATAAATTATAATAGCTTTTACTCATGCTATATGGGTGATTGATGAGTAAACTAAGATTTTCCATAATTGAGCTTGATTTAGTCCTCCTCATCCTCTGGTTGGGATTGATGTAATGACTATGGTCAGTAGTAAGTTTGAGTTACTAGGAGATGAGTTTTGGTATAGGACAAATATTGGTGCTATTTTTGTCATATTAGTAGAATTAATCCTGAAAATAATGGGAATCCTTGTGTTGTTTTGGGTACTCAAAAGTGGAAGGGGGCAGTCTGAATTTTATGGTTACAGCTATTGTTATTATAGTTGATGCTACAGGGTTAAGGATTTTTGAAATTGTTCAAAAGGCCAACAATGGTCATGTGCGACAATAACTGGATGAGTTGGGACTAACAGATGCCTCCTCAAACTAAGAACACACATAAGGGAATAAGGGTGACCTTTTGTACTCTTTCAAAATGTCCATTTAATAGTAAAGACACTGACTTACTTTGAAAAAAATAAGAGTCAAGACATTCATACTTGGTTTAGAAGCCTGGTGGGGGTAGTAGGTAAAGAATTATTGTAAGTGCAAATAATGTGGGTGCCAGTGAGGGCCATGTGATGGTGATGACTTCTGGTCCTGTCCTAGGAAACTGTGGCAGATCCTTAGGGCCAGATGGTTTATAACTGACTCAAGGACTAAATAAAATGGAAAAGCTACATCCAAGCTCTCAAAATAGACTAGAAACAGAAAGCATGAGGTGCTTCTGCTTTGTGGCCTTGGAATAGAACAGAAGATGGGTAGGAGATGAAGAAGGAAAATTTCTCCCCCACTTCAGTGCCATGATTGTTAAATAAAATCTTGGCTATCCATTTAAATGAGGCATAAGGGACAGTGGAAAGGTATCAATAGCCAGGAAGGGTGATTTCATGGGGTATTATAGAAGCTTCAAGTGTCAGGGTAGGAATGGCAGACAGAGTGGTGGGAACCACCTGTGAAAGTAAGCATTCATGATTTATGAATGCATTTAAAACACCTCAGTCTCCTTGAAAGAGATTCTTGAAAGAAGATACTTTCAGGAGTAGATTTTTAGTAAATAATCTAAAGACTATTTTTTGTTACAAAGTCACCCTATTTTACTACAATGCTGATGCTATCTGAAGTAATATGGTTTGCCACCTCAAGTACTAAGGGCTATTTTATCATACTGCAATTCATTCAGGCAAGACAGATAGTCTAGCTACTAGCTTATTAATCAGTAAGACCTATTTTCCTTCTTCCCCCTTCCCTATCTTCTTTGAAGCTTCTTCCTTTTGAATATCCTGAGGTAAATATAAATTTGTCTTTGCCTGATGGACTTTATTTTTCTGGTCCCTATTGGGTAACTCCCAACCATAAACACCACATGGTTCTCCAAATCTTGGCTTCAATTAAAACCTTTTCTGGTTTTCTTTTTTTTAAGTTTATTTTTATTAAAGTATTGTTGACACACAATGTTACATTAGTTTCAAGTGTACAACATAGTGACTGGACAACTCTATTCTCACCACAAGTGTAGTTACCATCTGTCTCCGTACAATGCTATGACAATACCATTGACTATATTCCCTATGCTATGCCTTTCATCCCCATGACTTATTTATTCCATAACTGGGAACTTGTACTTTCCACTTCCCTTCACCCATTTTGTCCACTCGACCTTCTGACAACCACCAGTTTGTTCCTGGTATTTATGGGTCTATTTCTGTCTGGTGTATTTATTTGTTTTGCTTTTTAGATTCCACATATAAGTAAAATTATATAGTATTTGTCTTTCTCTAACTTATTTAGTAAAAAAATATTTTTTATTTAAATTCAATTAACCAACTTATAGTACATCATTAGTTTCAGATGTAGTGTTCAGTAATTTATCAGTTGTGTATAACACCCAGATCTCATCACATCATGTGCCCTCCTTAATGCCCATCACCCAATTACCCTATCCCTCCACCCGCCTCCCCTCCAGCAACCCTCAGTTTGTTCTCTATAGTTGAGTCTCTTATAGTTTGCTTCCCTCTCTGTTTTTATTTTATTTTATTTTTCCTCCCCTTCCCCCATATTCATCTGTTTTCTTTCTTATTCATCTGTTTTCTTTCTTAAATTCCAACTCTGAGTGAAATCATATATTTGTCTTTCTCTGACTGACTTACCTCACTTAGCATAATACACTCTAGTTCCATCCACATTGTTACAAATGGCAAGATTTCATTCTTTTTTATCTCCAAGTAATATTCCATTGTATATATATACCACATCTTCTTTATCCATTTATTAGTCAATGGACATTTGGGCTCTTTCCATAATTTGGCTATTGTTGATAATGCTGCCATAGACATTGGTGGGGGGGGCATGTGTCCCTTCAAATCAGTATTTTTGTATCCTTTGGGTAAGTACCAATTAGTGCAATTGCTGGGTTCTATTTTTAACTTTTTGAGGAACCTTCATACTGTTTTGGCTGCACCACTTTGATTCCCACCAACAGTGCAAGAGGGTTCCCCTTTCTCTGCATCCTCAAGAAAATCTGTTATTTCCTGAGTTATTAGTTTTAACCATTCTGACAGGTGTGAGGTGGTATCTCATTGTGGTTTTGATTCGTATTTCTCTGATGATGAGTTATGTTGAATATCTTTTCATGTGTCTATTAATTATCTGTATGTCTTCTTTGGAAAATTGTCTATTCATATCTTCTGCCCATTTCTTTTTTTAAGACTTTATTTATTTAGAGAGAGATAGAGGGCATGAGTGGGGGGAGGGCGGAGGGTGAGAGAGAGAGAGAATTTCAAGCAGACTCTGAACTGAGTGCAGAGCCCGACACGGGGCTCCATCTCATGACCCTGAGATCATGACCTGAACTGAAATCAAAAGTTGGATGTCTAACTGACTAAGCCACCCAGGCATCCTTCTTCTACCCATTTCTTAACAGGATGCTTTGTCTTTGGGGTATTGGGTTTAAGAAGCTCTTTACAGATTTGGATACTAACCCTTTATCTGATATGTCATTTGCAAATATCTTCTCCCATTCTGTTGGTTACATTTTAGTTTTGTTGATTGTTTCTTTGCTGTGTGAAAGCTTTTTATCTTGATGAGCTCCTAATAACTCATTGTTGCTTTTGTTTCCCTTGCCTCCAGAGATGTGTCTCTAGTAAGAAGTTGCTGTGGCCAAGATCAAAGAGGTTGCTGCTTGTTTTCTTCTGTAGGATTTTGATAGTTTCTTGTCTTATATTTAGGTCTTTCATCCATTTTGAATTTATTTTTGTGTATGGTGTAAGAAAGTGGTCCAGTTTCATTCTTCTTCATGTGGCTGTCCAATATTCCCAACAACATTTGTTGAAGATACTGTCTTTTTTCCTTTGGATATCCTTGCCTGCTTTGTCAAAGGTTAGTTGGCCATAAAGTTTTGAGTCCATTGCTGGGTTCTCTATTCTGTTCCATTGATCTATGCATCTGTTCTTCTGCCAGTACCATACTATCTTGATGATTACAGCTGTGTAATGTGGTTTGAAATATGGAATTGTGATGCTGCCCACTTTGCCTCTCTTTTTTACACTGCTTTGGGTTTTCAGGGTCTTTTCTGGTTCATTCAAATTTTATAATTATTCAAGGTCTGTGAAAAATGCTGGTGTTGTTTTGATAGAGATTGCATTGAATGTATAGACCGTTTTGGTAGTATAGACATTTTAACAATATTTGTTCTTCCATTTCATGAGCATGGAATGTTTTCCCATTTCTCTGTGTCTTCTTTAATTTTTTTTCATAAGTGTTATATAATTCACTGTGCAGATCTTTTACCTCTTTGGTTAGGTTTATCCCAAGGTATCTCACAGTTTTTGGTGATATTATAAATGGGATTGATTCCTTGATTTCTCTTTCTGTTGCTTCATTATTGGTGTATAGAAATGCAACAGATTTCTGTACATTCATTTTATATCCTGTGAGTTTGCTGAATACATGTATCATTTCTAGCAATTTTTTGGTAGAGTCTTTTGGCTTTTCTACATAGAGTATCATGTCGTCTGCAAATAGTGAATGTTTGACCTCTTCCTTGCCGATTTGGATGTCTTTTATTTCTTTTTGTTGTCTGATTGCTGAGGCTAGGAATTCCAGTACTACGTTGAACAACAGTGGTGAGTGTGGACATCCCTATCATGTTCCTGACCTTAGGCGGAAAACTCTCAGGTTTTCCCCATTGAGGATGATATTCGCTGTGGATCTTTCATATATGGCCTTTATGATGTTGAGGTATTTTCCTTCTATCCCCACATAGCAGAGAGTTTTTATCAAGAAAGAATGCTGTATTTTGTCAAATGCTTTTTCTGCATCTATTGAGAGGATCATATGATTCTTGTCCTTTCTTTTATTAATGTGATGTGTCACCTTGATTGACTTAGAGATGTTGAACCACCCCTGCAGCCCAGGAGTAAATCCCACTTGATTGTGGTGAATAATTCTATTAATGTACTGTTGGATTCGATTGGCTAGTATATTGTTGAGAATTTTTGCATATGTGTTCATCAGGGATATTGGCCTATAATTCTCCTTTTTAGTAGGGTCTTTGTCTTATTTGGAATCAAGGTAATGCTGATCTCGTAGAATGAGTTAGGAAGTTTTCCTTCCATTTCTATTTTTTTGGAACAGCTTCAGAAGAATAGGTATTAATTCTTTGAATGTTTGGTAGAATTCCCCTGGGAAGCCATCCAGCCCTGGACTCTTGTTTGTTGGGGGATTTTTGATTACTGATTCAATTTCTTTGCTGGTTATGGGTCTGTTCAAGTATTCCATTTTTTTCCTATTTCAGTTTCTTTCAGGAATTTATTCATTTCTTCCAGATAGCCCAATTTGTTGGCATATAATTGCTCATAATATTCTCTTATTACTCTTTGTATTTCTGTGGTGTTTGTTATTTCTCCTCTTTCTTTTGTGATTTTATTTATTTGGGTCATTTCTCTTTACTCTTTGATAAGTCTGGCTAGGTGTTTATCAATTTAGTTCATCCTTTCAAAGAATCAGCTCCTAGTTATGTTCATCTGTTCTACTCTGTGTTTTTTTTTATTTCTATAACATTTATTTCTGCTCTAATCTTAATTATTTCCCTTCTTCTGCTGGCTTTAGACTTTATTTGCTGTTCTTTTTCCAGTTCCTTTAGGTCTAATGTTAGGTTGTGTATTTGAGACTTTTCTTGCTTCTTGAGGAAGGCTGTTTGCTATATCCTTCCCTCTTATGACCACCTTATTGCATCCCAAAGGTTTTGGACTATAGTGTTTTCATTTTCATTTGCTTCCATGTATTTTTTTTATTTCTTCTTTAAGAATTAATTAACCAGGCGTGTGAGACTGGGTGCCACATGTGGCAGTGGCTGGGCATGACTGGCCCCAGTGCATGATGTTGGTTGGGGGCACACAACTGGGTGCAACATGGTGGCTGGGCATGGGCACAGTGGTAACTGTACACCCGGTGGCTAGGCAGGGTGTATAAACTAACTAAATTTGCACTGAGCTCAGTGGGGAGGTTAGTAGGCTTGGAGTGGTCGAGTCCTCAGGAGAATTCCTGGGCATAGCACATTGTTGGCAGTTTAGGTAACAAGTGTCTGTGCAGAAGCACCTTCCACAGTGTCTCTGTGTTTATGCTGGGTGGGGGGGCGGCATGGGGGAAGAAAATGGTGCCTGCCAGCTCCCTTGTTTTTGATGAAGTCCCCCAACACACTCTGAAATCAGTATGAACAGATCTGTCTCCCATTTCCCCCTTAATGTTGTATAAACTCCCCTTTTTATGTTGCCTCTTTGTGTAGGCTGCTGTCTAAGGGCAGCAACCCAGCTAACATTCACCCTCCTGGCTCCACCAGTGCTGAGTCAGCTGACTTTTAAAGCTTCAGGCTCCAAGTCCCACTGTTTATACAAACTCATGGAATTCAACCCCTCTGGGTTTCAAAGCCAAACTATTATGGGGATTGGTTTTCCCCATGTGAGCTCCCTGAAGCACGGGCCCTGTTTTTCTGCCCTCTCTATGCACACAACTTCCTTCCTCCTGTGGGTAGCCCCCTCCCTCTTTTTGACCTTCCTAACCTTTCAGATGCAGCTTCTTCTCTATATTCAGTTGTGGAGTTTGTCCTGCTAAACTTTAGATCAGTCTCCAGGTTATTGAGTTGGATGTGGATGACATCTAGTTGTAAGCATATGACAGGGAGAACTCAGGGTCCTCCTACTTTGCCATCTTCCCCCAGACTCCAAAACTGGGAACTTTAAAGATGTAGTTTTAGGATTTTTTTTTTTTTTTTTAACCAGAGGTTTAACAAATAGAATGAATTATTTCTTGGAATCATATTCACTGTCCTTGTTCCAATCCCTTTGGGGACCCTGGCACATGCATCAGGGAGTTTAAAAGTAGGCAGCTTTGAAAGAGCCACCATAGTAATGAAAAGAGTAACATGATGGAAAAATACCATTTGGAGGACTAGAAAGAGTAACACACATTCCCTGATTTTCACATACAACTTCCTCCCCAAGTTAGTACAACGTGTGATGTGTGATTATCGATTTTATGATGTGACACATGAATGGTATAGTTAAAATGGTTAAAGTTACTGATTACACAGATGTAAGAGTATTCAATTTTATCTTCTATCTGATTGAAAATGTGAGTTTCATACTCTCACAGAACAAAGAGAAGTGTGATTTACTTTAAGTCCCTGATTTCAGGTACTTTGATAATTTCATCACATTTCCAACAGTTATAAAACTTTTGCTCTGGGGAATTTGAGGGGTGTGATGTGGTGTGTTCTCACCTTCTTCCCTGTTCTTATGGTTAGAATTATAAAAAAGCTTTCTTCCTTTTCTATATTCTTGATTCTTTGATTAATAATACAGGGAGAGGGGCGCCTGGGTGGCTCAGTCGTTAAGCATCTGCCTTCGGCTCAGGTCATTATCCCAGGGTCCTGGGATCGAGCCCCACATCGGGCTCCCTGCTCAGTGGGAAGCCTGCTTCTCCCTCTCACACTCTCCCTGCTTGTGATCCCTCTCTTGCTATGTCTCTCTCTGTCAAATAAATAAATAAATAATCTTTAAAAAAAATAATACAGGGGGAGGCTAATTTGGTGACCTGAGGTTTATTCTGCCCAGTTAGTGTGTTTAACTCTCCAAAGTGGGGAAAGAGAAACCAAAAGGAAAGAAAACAAGGTTTTCTTGTAAGAGTTCTCCTTAAGTGTTAACAGTTTTGGAATGGCAGTAGAGGGAATTTTATTGACCAGCCCAGTTAACCAGGGCAGGAAGACAGGCAAGGCTTGGAACAAGAATCTCTATCCAGGAATAGACGGAATTTGACAGACATGGAGCCAGTGAGGCATTTCTCAGGAGCCTGTCTTGAATGAGGGAATCAGAGACTAAGGGTAGCGCCCTTCTAGCAGACGTATTAGGAGGCAAGTAGCTTTAACTGACCTTTTCTCATTCCACCTACCATTCCTTGGTGGTTTTTATAAAGGAGAGGAAAGGAAGCTGGAGAATCATAAAGCTCTTCCAGGCATCTTCCATGCTCATTATTTCACTGGTAAATGGTGCCATTGCTATATTTTCTGCCTTAATTTCTAAAATAATACATGTTTATTTCAGAAAACTGGAAAAACATAGGAAAGAAAAATAGCATAAATCATCCATAATCCATTTCTTAAAGACAAATGTCATTTCATTCTTTTTATGCATATGCATAGAGACTTAAAAACAAGTATCATCTGAACATGTTGTCTTGTTATTTGCTTTTCAACTAGCCATATTTCAAAAATATTTCAATGCCAATACATATTACATTCCAAGATTTTAAGTCATGTAATAAAATTGTACCATACTTTAATCAATAGATCCTTTATTGTTAAACATTTACTTTGATATTATAAACACAGCTTTGATAATATCCTCTAAAAAAGTCTTTGTGCTTTTCCTAAGTATGTTTTTAGATTAAATTAATGGAAATTTAATAGGGTATATATTACTTTGTTAAAAATATTTTTTATTTGCCCTTGGGAAATACACAAAACTGCACATCTACCATCAGTGTATGAGTGTGCCCACCTGACTTTAACCTTACCAAAGAAAAGAAACATAGATTTTGTCTTTTGAAGAGACCATACAGATTGATTGAATTGGACGCTACTCAATCAGGTATAAATACTACCATTTGTTAAATGTGTTTTATATAAAGCATATCTCTTCACCTAGTTTTTTTATATTCGTAAGGGAAAAGAAGACAAACTAATGAAATACCAATATGCACAGATGTGTAGAGAAAAACATATATATCAAACTGTGCTTATCATATGTGTTCACTAGGAGAAATGGGCAAAAATGAAAGGTGAGTTTTTAAGATTACTACAGGGAAAGCTTCCTTCACAAGAAAAAGGAAACACCTGTTAATTTTTCGTCATCATGGATGTTACTGTTTTTAAGGTACTGCTGAAAGAACTCATTTCTAAAGATAGTATTTATCTAGACTCTTTTTCTAGTGTCTTATCTGTAACATGGTTTTATTAACTTTTAAAAATCACTGCAAAGTCAATTACTTTGAAAGAAGTCAAATGATTCATTTTAGCACTGACACACAGATGAAAGGCACAAATATAATCAAATGTTGTGCTTAGTCAGTAAGAGCTTGAAAGAATTCTATCCTAAAAAATAAAATTCAACTTCACAGGTGGGTGAAAGATGTTTTATTTTTAATTAATGTTTCTGTTTGGTTTGAAAAACGAAGCTGACTGGAGGCTATTTTGGAATGATCCATGTTTGTTACAGTGACATGGATTAAATAGAATGGTTGCCCATAAAGATATTGAAAACTGAACATTGAGAAATTATCTTTGACTCAGATACTATTGAAGATAACACCAGAGGTCATTCAATTTCTTCTATATGTCTAAACATTTTCTCATTTTCCTATATTTTGAACTAAGACAAAATATTTCTTCAATGTTCAGAATAGCTCCTAGAACACCAAAATTTAAAAATTGGCATATTCTTTTACTAGCCAAAAGATTAACACATAACTTCCATAAGAAATAACAAGTAAATATTTTAGTAAGGAACCAGCTGGAACACGATTTTTTGGAGTGAGTTCCCAAATGTAAGAACTGGCTTTGTCCTACAAAACACTTCATTAGAAATTTATTTCCAACTAGTATGTTCTACCACATTAGAGGAGATTTCCAGAGAAAATGTTAGTAATTAGCTGATAGTGTGCCACACCCAAGCATGTTCTCAGCTGTTTTTTTCTAGGTTCCTGCAATCAGTCACACATCAGGCATTTATCTCAGATAGGTATAATCATAATCATGTATTTTATGAAAGGTCATTCCAAGTCTCTCTTTTTAAAGATTATCAGATCTCAGGGCACCTAGTGGCTCAGTTGGTAAAGCATCTGCCTTCAGCTCAGGTCATGATCCTGGGGTCCCGGGATCAAGCCCCACATCGGGCTCCCTGCTCAGTGGGGAGCTGCTTCTCCCTCTGCCCCTCCCCCTCTCTCAGCTCTCTCTCTCCCTCTCTTTCTCTCCGATAAATAAAGATTATCATATCTCAGTGCTCAGCAAAAAGGTTTATGAAAGCAGAGCCTTAGATGAGAGGAGGCAAAGCTGGGTCTCTAGTTAAATAGTGCAGTTGGATCTCAAATATTCATGTTTATGGAAGAGAAATAATGATGCAGATTTCAAAAATAGAAGATAATCAAAGCTTAATTAATTGAATAACTTAGCATAAGACAATTTTATGAAATTGGTGAGAAGGGTAAACTTCAGCCAATTGAAAGTGGAGTCCTATATCTGAGACCAAAAGGTGATGGAATTCAGGGAAGAATTAGTAACATAATTACATGTGCATGTGTGCATTAGAAGGATTAAGACACAATGGTTTGGGTTTTCATTGGTGGTCTGGGGCCAGATGGCATACAACTGCCTGCTACCTAGTTTTGGGACCACTTTCTCACTATGTACTCCTTCATGCTCCCAGCATTAATCCTTATGACACATTCATTAATCCTACCACATTTTTGTTTGATTAGGACTCCTTTGTAGATAAATCAAGTGCAAGATAGGTAAAATCATTTGCAGTTACAGGACATTATTCATCAGTTTAGAATTTGGAGAGGGGGATTATAGGGAGAGGAAATGCTAGTGTTACTGCTATGGAAATTACATGTCTAGGAAGTAACTTCTGGTTTTCCCTCAATTCCTGTAAAATTTTACCTTCACTGTTCCCAAATTCATCATTTTGATTTCTGAAATGTCTAATACTTCAATTATTTTTGACTCTTAACTCATCAAAGAACTGTTCTTTGTAGGGTCCATTCATCAACTATAAGATTTTTTTTAATGAAGTATACTTGACAATGTTATATTAGTTTCAGGTGTGCAACATAGTGATTTGACAATTCTACAGATTACACAGTGCTCACCATGATAAATGTAGTTATCATCTGTCACCATGCAAAGTTATTACAACATAATTGACTATATTCCTTATGCCATACTTTTCATTCACATGACTTTATTTTTTAACTGGAAGTTTGTATCTCTTAATTCTGTTCACCCATTTTACCTATTCCCCCACCTCCCTCCCTTCTGGCAACCACCAGTTTGTTCTCTGTATTTATGAATCTGTTTCTGTTCTTTTTGTTGTTCGTTTCACCTCACAACAGTCAGAAAGGTAGTATCAAAAAGACAAGAAATAACAAGTGTTGGCAAGGATATGGAGAAAAGGAAACCCTTGGGCACTGTTGGTGGGAATATAAATTGGTGCAGCCACTATGAAAAACAGTATGGGGGTTCTTCAAAAAATTAAAAATAGAATTATCATATGATCCAGTAATTCCACTGCTGGGTATTTACTCAAATAAAATGAAAACACTAATTTGAGGGGTGCCTGGTGGCTCTGCCAGTTGAGCATCTGACTCTTGGTTTCCACTCAGGTCATGATCTTTGGGTCATGAGGAGCCCTGTATCGGGCTGTGCATTCAGCATGGATTCTGCTGGAGATTCTCTCTCTCCCTTTCCTTCTGTCCCTCCCTCCACTCATATTCTCTAAATCAATCAATAAAATCTTTTTAAAAATCGCTAATTTAAAAAGATATATGCATCCCAATGTTTTGCAGTATTACTACAGTAGCCAATATATGGAAGCATTCCAAGTGTCCATTGATAGATGAATGGATAAAGAAGGTGTGATATATATATATATATATATATATATATATATACACACACACACACACATATATGTAATGAAATATGCAACCATTAAAAAAGAATGAAATCTTCCCATTTGTGACAACATGGATGGACATAGGGAATATTATGCTAAGTGAAATAAGTCAGAGAAAGACAAATACCTAATGATTTCACTTATATATGGAAGCTAAAACCATCAACTGTAAGATCTTTATTATGTCTCAGTTTTTTTTCTCACTGGCTTTTGAGACTACTTTTGTTATTTTATTGGATTTATTTCATATAATTTTGGTGTATTGCTTTTTACTCTGGTGACTTTCCTCCACTCAAAAGTTTTCCTTTCCTGTAAACATAGTAGATTTTTATTTACAGTGTAAATCAAAACAAATCAAGTTTGTCTAATGTGTTTGTGTGATTAGATAACATTAGTTCTGGTCTAACTTGATTGTAAATAAAAGCAAGAGATGATGACACTGTCTACAAAAAATGCTCTTATCTCAAGAACATTCTCATTTAGAATCTATTTTTGACCTTGTAATTGCCAATGACATATTCATTTATCTTGCCCAGTGAGAGACAAGGTGGAACAGAAAGAAAACTGGTGGGGGAGATTGTCAATACCAAAATTAAGGCTATATCTTTGAATTAATGATGTGAAGCCTACGATAGGGGAGACAGTATCAAGATATCAGTGAGTCCCCTTTTGTAGGTTTAACTCTTCAACTCAGACAAATCAAATAGAGTTTATTGAATGGGTTGCTGAACCAGTCAGTAATCTTAACCAAATCATGAAAATCTGTAAGGATGCCAAAAGACTGTAAAGTTGGATTCTGGAAAATATTGACAGGTAGATTTAACCTTGATCCTTAAAAAATTAAAGAATATAACATTGTGGATGATTTATGCATACTTAGAAGAGATCTAGAGGGGAGACAGCACGGGTCAATTGGTAACAAGTAATACCAAATAAGTCTTATTTCTTTTCTTGATGAGGTTGTTAGTTAGGTAGAAAAGGGAGTGCCCCAGATATTGTATATCTTATTCCCAACAAGTTCAGACAAAGTGTTTCATAATGTCCTGTTAATAATATGAGAAAATGAAAGCTGAATAGTAGTCGGGTAGATTGAACAACTGAACCCAAACACTGTTGACTTTTGTTATTCTGAAAAGAGTTATTGAATGTTGTGCTACAGAACTCTGTCCATAGCCCTGTTCTTTTTAGCATTTTTATTATTATTTGAATGAAGATGCAAAAGGCAAGTTTATCACACGTGAAAGAACAAAGCTGGGACGAGTAGTTAACATTCTGAATGATAAACTCAGTGTTTTAAAAGATGTTAAAAGTTGATTTAGATCAAAATAAAATTTTATGAAAATTCTAGAAAAATGCACCCCCATCCAGAAAAAAAAAGAGAAATAAAAACAATATAAAACTGTTAAGAAGAAACCTAATAGGTCCAAATGCAAAGTTCTGTATTTTGTTTATTCTTTTTATTTTTTTTAAGATTTATTTATTTATTTGTCAGAGAGAGAGAGACAGCACAGCAGGGGGAACAGCAGGCAGAAGAAGAAGCAGGCTCCCTGCTGAACAAGGAGTCCAATATGGCACTCGATCCCAGGACCCTGGGATCATGATCTGAGCTGAAGGCAGACACTTAACTGACTGAGCTACCCAGGTGTTCCTCTGTATTTAGTTTAGAAAATCAGAAAACTGAGAGAAACTTCACAGCAATTCATGAAGAAAAAATATCGAATTTTATCAATCACAAGCATCCCTTAAACCAACTAATACAACAAAATGAAATGAAACAAAAAAGCAAACACAATCTTAAGTGGCACTAGTAAGAACCTAATGTCAGATTTGTAAAATCAGGGTAATAATAATAATACTTTTTTCATAGGGCTTTTGGAATGATTAGATGAGAAAATCCTTGTAAAACATTTAGCACTCTGAGAAAGACATGTATCATATGATCTCACTGATATGAGGAATTCTTAATCTCAGGAAACAAACTGAGAGTTGCTGGAGGATTGCAGGGTGAGAGGGATGGGGTGGCTGGGTGATAGACATTGGGGAGGGTATGTCCTATGGTGAGCGCTGTGAATTGTGTAAGACTGTTGAATCACAGACCTGTACCTCTGAAACAAATAATATATTATATGTTAAAAAAAAAAAAAAGAAGATAGTAGGAAGGGAAAAATGAAGGGGGGGAATTCGGAGGGGGAGACGAACCACGAGAGACTATGGACTCTGAGAAACAAACTGAGGGTTCTAGAGGGGAAGGGGGGCTGTGGGATGGGTTGGCCTGGTGATGGGTATTAAGGAGGACACATACTGAATGGAGCACTGGGTGTTATACACAAACAATGAATCATGGAACACTACATCAAAAACTAATGATGTAATGTATGGTGATTAACATAACATAATAAAATAAAATTTAAAAAAACATTTAGCACTGAGCTAAGTATAAACATTCAATATCCTAGTTATTATTATCCTTAACAAGAAATATTATAGTCCTACTTTACTTGTGTCAAATAATATCTGGAAGAATATGTCCATGTGAAGGATACTGAGATGGATATAAATATGAGGACTGGAGAAGACTTGTAGTAGGAAAGATAAGGTAATGGTAATCTTCCAAAATATTAAGGGCTAGCAAAGAAGAATTAGATTTACTCTTCATGACTTCAAGCATTACCAATAAGAGAAATAGAAAGGTGGAAGCCACAAGGAGACTCATTTTACTTCTACTAAGACAAACTTTCTAATAATCGGAGCTATTAAAGTTAGAATGGATTACTCAGGTAGTGATAAGTTTCTTGTCATTTGAGGTATTCAGGTAAAGGCTGGTTGACCACTCGGCAGGAAACTCTGTAGTAGGGATTCTTGCATGTGGTGTATTTATGCATTCATCCATTTATTCTGTCATGAGACAAATAGTTAAGGAGTCTATACTATGGGTCAGCATTCTGATAAGCTCTAGTGGGCATCTAAGTTTCTTCCGAAGTCAATGGTTACATGATTTTGAAGAAACAAGTTATCTTAAGCTTATACCTCAGCTCTATGCAGGGACTATTTTTCTTAGAGCTTATGTCTGCTTTCTGTCCCCAGTAGTCCCTAACATCATTTATTGCAAAAATAAAAACCTACTATCCTACTCCATGGTGTGCACTAGAAACCAATGCCTCACGAATCACATCATGTTGAAGGCTTTGCCACTTCAGCAGTGTGACTTTTTTTTCCAACTCAGCTGAGCCAGAAGGGCTGTCCATAGTTTTCAATTCAGGTTTTGCTGCTGCTGTGTAATGCTTCATGTTGAAATGGCATTTTTTTCAATGTAGACATTTTTAGAAATGCTGTGAGGAGATTTCAATGTAACAAATGCACCAGAATAGCTATGCTTAGCCTTCTGGGTAAAATCCTTCTTTGAAACAAAGTTAGAACAAAGAAATTCACTCCCTGTAAAAGGAGAACTAGCTTGGAAATCACATAAACAATATTCACACTCTGTTCCAGATGAGATACTCTCCCTGATGCTGTCAGCAACATTTGTTGCCAAATCCACTAACTTCTTTAACCTGACCTTGAGTGGTTAAACAATATAATCTTCCATGCTATATCTCACCAGCCTCTGCTAGTCAAGAAAAGCATGCCTCTTTCATAATTATATCACAAAAGCATCTTGCTATACTAGAACAGCAAAACATTTGAATTAACAAATCACTTGTCTAAGACTTCCTAGTCAACAAAACAAAATAAAACAAACTCCCTCAAAGCCCCAAACACACAACAGAGTAACAAGGTACTGGGTGATCTGTAAGAACAGCTTGAACACACTACAAAATGCCTTAGTAGCAATAGGATAGCACAGTGATGAGAAGACTGTGACAAAAATTGTGGAATGGAAGCATAAGAAATAGTCAGACAGACTTCTTATTTCCAAGAAGAAAGGCTTGGAAATAATTTAAATGTTGGTGTATGTTCTTTTTTAAAGGGAGGAGAGTAAGGAATTTAACATTTAGTGCAAGTATAAAACATTAAAATAAAAATAAATATAAAATATTGTAAAGAGCTCACACCTTCCCATCCCACCACACCAACAGACTATTTTCTATGCAACATACACGTAAACAGCAAAACAATGGCAATTGTCATTCTTCTCTACTTGCTTGGAGTAAGTTGTCCCTTGCTGTGATTGAGTGACTATTTACAAGTCTATTCGAATACACTTTTAAAACTGAGTATAACTTTGTATCCATTCAGCAATATCTGTAATATCATCATTTCTAAAAGATGTGGCAATGTGAAAAGGTTATCAATTTAGGAGTATTTAAATAAATCAACAAAACAACTTTATAACATGAAACAAAATGAAGTGGCTTAATACTGCCCCTTATTATGTCTCTTGCATGAAGGACTGAATGATGACATCACTCAGTTCCAGGAGGAATATGAAGATGATGTAATGGAGCTGTCTTTGGTGGGAGAGTGAATGACTGACATAACTTTGCCTCCTTGAGTGAATGATAGACAAAAAGGGAATATAATTAGTCACAACTACATAGAGATTCATGACCAAAAAAGATAAGGAAGGTTAATGGTTAAAATGTCATAAAATGGCACATAAAATGAAAATTAGCAATGTGTGTTTTTCCTCCACAAATACTGCAAAAAATATGTTATGAGTTTTAAATGTTTATTGATAAGACTTTTTAAATGGGTGTTTTTTAAAAAAAGATTTATTTATTTATTTGAGAAAGAGAGAGACAGAGAGGATGACAGCATGAGTGGGGGAGGGCAGAGGGAGAGAATCTTCAAGCAGAGTCCCTGCTGAGTGTGGAGTCCAATGTGGGGCTTAATCCCACAACCCATGAGATCATGACCTGAGCCAAAATCAAGAGATGGACACTTAACTGACTGAGCCACCCAGGCACCCCCAAAATGGGTCTTGATTTAAAACATCAATGAATATGGTAACACTTACTTAAAAATGAGTAAAATATTTGCACAAATAATTCACAAGAATACAAATACCTGGTGAATATTTGAATAAAAATCATTCTCATTAGAATCAGGGGTGAAAATTAAAACAAAAATAAAATATTGGTTTTCACCTATCAATTTAATAAAAATGAAAAAGAATGATAACACCTAGTATTGGTGATTTTGTTCTTAAGTGGACACTGTAATACACTGCTGGTGTATACACTTTATGGAGAGAAAAGTAAAGGTGAATACAGCAATATATTAGCTGTGGTTTATCTGGATGGTGGAAATATGTGATATCCATTTTCTTCTGTATATTTTCTGTATGTCCCAAATATGTTGTTATAATGACAATACTTTATAATTTCACACAAAAATATTATTTCAGAAGTTTTAAAACATTAATTCTGTAAATAAGGAATATCTTCTAAATTTAAGAATATATTGCAGCCTTTTTTCCCAGATTCTCTAGATGCAAAAATTTGAGTATTTATCTTACCATGCTCTCTATTGTTTTATATATTAAGGCTCATTTACCCAGGTAGATTGGAAAATTCCTGAGGGTAGGGATGTTGTCTCTGTATTATTCAAATACTCAGACCAATGTCTAGCTTAAATGGACGCTCAATCAATGCCAGTTAGTTGTATTTTCAAAAAAAACCAACTTCATCTTTTTCCCAAAACATATTTCCCACCACTCCCCACCAAGTGGATCAGCCAATGTTGTCAGTGTTACTATCATTATCTTAGTCACTAAGACTTTTTTTTTTGTACTTTCAAGTTTTTACTTAAACTCCAGTTAGTTAACAAACAGTGTGATTTTAGTTTCAGGTGTAGAATTTAGTGATTCATCACTTACATACAATACCCAGTGCTCATCACAAGTGCCCTCCTTAATACCCATCACCCATTTAACCCAGCCCTCTGCCAACCTCTCTTCAAGCAACCCTGTTTGTTCTCTATAATTGAGTCTGTTTTATGGTTTGACTCTTTCTTTTTTCCCCTTATGTTCATTTGTTTTGTTTCTTAAGTTCCACATGTGAGTGAAATCATATGGTATTTGTCTTTCTCTGACTGACTTATTTCCCTTAGCATAATACTCTCTAGTTCCATCCACATCATTGCAAATGGCAAGATTTCATTCTTCTTTTTATGACTAATATTCCATTGTGGATATATATATTTACATATATGCCACAGCTTCTTTATTCATTCATCAGTCGGTAGACATTTGGGCTCTTTTCATAATTTTGCTATTGTTGATAATGCTGCTGTAAACATCGGGGTGCATATGTGTTCTAAACAAAAGATTCACGGCAGCTGTACTCTCAGTTTTGAAGGGGAAAAACTTTATTGATATTATAAAAATCTAATAGAAACAGAAAGAAGGAAAGGGAAATCTGTGCATAGATGAGAGCAATAGTAAGCACTAAAAGGAGAATAAGACAGTTACATCAAATCAGGTACCTAAAACATCCAACCTCATTAGCTGGGGAAGTTCCATGGAGACAGCCAGGCTGGAGTCCCAGTTGAGAGGCCTGGGCAGAGCATCCTCCCCTCAGGTGAGACTTCCAACTGATCATCCCCATAAGATATGGCTTTATTTATAGGGCAAATGGGGGTCTGAAGTTTGTTTGCCTACTTTTGGAGCGAGGTGCATTCCTATGTTATCACGTCTTTACGTATTCAAGGAGCCTGGGCTAGGTTTGCTTGCCTCCCTTCCCGGATTCCATTCTGGGAACCAGCCCAGCCTGGAGCCAGAGGGGATGTAAGGCAAATTTATAGCTCTTGGCATCCAGACCAGAAGGGCCAATTCTGACCTAGAGGGCAGCTAATGTCATCTAATCAGGCTCCCAAGATCACTTATGGAGCACAAGTCTCACAAACAACATTCTTTAGCCTGCCTGCATAGGTGCAGGTCATGGTGGTTGGTTATGCAGGACAAATCACAGAAAGCTCCATCCATACAATGTGCCCTTTGCAATCACTGTTTGTGTCCTTTGGGTAAATACCTAGTAGTTCAATTGCTGGGTAGTAGGGTAGTTCTTAACTTTTTGAGGAACCTCCATACTAAACAGTGGATACACCAGATTGCATTCCCACCAACAGTGTAAAAGGGTTCCCCTTTCTCTGCATCCTCCCCAAACCCTGCTGCTTCTTGTGTTGTTAATTTTAGCCATTGTGATAGGTGTGAGGTGATATCTAATTGTAGTTTTGATTTGTATTTCCCTGATGATGAGTGATGTTGCATATCCTTTCATGTGTCTGTTAACCATCTTATGTCTTCTTTGGAAAAATGTCTATTCATGACTTCCGCCCATTTTTTAACTGGATTTGTTTGTTTGTTGGGTGTTGAGTTTTATAAGTTTTTTATATTTTTTGAATACTAACCTTTTATCAAATATTTCACTTGCAAATATCTTCTCCCATTCCAAAGGTTGTCTTTTAATTTTGTTGATTGTTTCTCTGTGCAGAAGCTCTTTATCTCAATGAAGTCCAGTAGTTCATTTTTGCTTTTGTTTCCCTTGCCTCAGGAGACGTATCTAGTAAGAAGTTGCTATGGCCATGTCAGAGAGGTTGCTGACTGTGTTCTCCTCTAGGATTTTGTTGGTTTCCTGTCTTACATTTAGGTCTTTCATCCATTTTGAATTTATTTTTGTGTACAGTGTAAGAAAGTTGTTCAGTTTCATTCTTCTGCATGTTGCTCTTCAGTTTTCCCAACACCATTTGTTGAAGAGACTGTTTTTTTCCATTGGATATTCCTTCCTGCTTTGCCAAGATTAGTTGACGATATAGTTGTGGGTTCATTTTTGGGATTTCAACTGTTCCATTAATCTATGTGTCTATTTTTGTGCCAGTACCATACTGTCTTGATCACTACCACTTTGTAATATAACTTCAAGTCTGGATTTGTGATGCCTCTAGCTTTGCTTTTCTTTTTCAAGGTTGCTATTGCTCTTTGGGGTCTTTTATGGTTCCATACAAATTTTAGGATTGTTTGTTCTAGCTCGTGAAAAATGTTGGTATTTTAATAGGAATTGCATTAAATGTGTAGATTACTTTGGGTAATGTAGACATTTTAACAATATTTGTTTTTCCGGTCCATGAGCATGGAATATCTTTCCATTTTTCTGTGTCCTCTTCTTCAATTTCTTTCATCAGTGGTTTATAGTTTTCAAAGTACAGATTTTTACCTCTCTGGTTAGGTTTATTCCTAGGTATCTTATTGTTTGTAGTGCAATTATAAATGGGACTGATTCTTTGATTTCTCTTTCTGCTGCTTCATTTTTGGTGCATAGAAATACAACAGATTTCTGTACATTGATTTTGTATCCTGTGGCTGTACTGAATTTGTGTATTAGTTCTAGCAATTTTTTTGGTGGAGTCTTTGGGTTTTCCACATAGAGTATCAATTCTTCTGCAAATAGTGAAATTTTGACTTCTTCCTTGCCAATTTGGATGCCTTTTATTTCTTTTTGTTGTCTGATTGCTAAGGATAAGACTCCCAGTTCTATGTGAAATAACAGTGGTGAGTGGACGTCCTTGTCTTGTTCCTCACTGTAGAGGAAAATCTCTCAGTTTTTTCCCATTGACAATTATATTAGCTGTGGGGTTTTTTGTATATTGTGTTTATCATGTTGAGGTATATTCCCTCTATCCCTTCTTTGTTGAGGGTTTTTATCAAGAATGGATGCTGTACTCTGTCGAATGCTTTATCTGCATCTATTGAAATGATCATATGGTTTTTATCCTTTCTTTTATTAATAAGGTGTATCACACTGATTGATTTGTGAATATTGAAACACTCTTGCAACCTAATTCCCACTTGATCATGGTGAATGATTCTTTTAATGTACTGTTGGATTTGATTTACTAGTATTTTGTTGAGAATTTTTACATCCATGTTTATCAGGGATATTGGCCTATAGTTCTTTCTTTTAGTGCAGTCTTTGTCTGGTTTTAGAATCAGTTTAATGCTGGCCTTGTGGAATGAGTTCAGACATTTTCTTTCCATTTCTATTTTTTGGAATAGTTTGAGAAGAATAGGTAATAACTCTTCTTTAAATGTTTGGTAAAATTCCCCTGGGAAGCCATCTGGCCCAGGACTTTTGTTTGTTGGGAGATTTTTGATTACTGATTCAATTTCTTTGCTGGTTATTGGTCTGTTCAAGTTTTCTATTTCTTCCTGTTTTAATTTTGGTGGTTTATATGTTTTTAGGAATTTATCCACTTCTTCCAGATTGTCCAATTTGTTGGCATAGAATTTTTCATAATATTCTCTTTTAATTGTTTGTGCTTCTGTGGTGTTGGTTGTTATTTCTCTTCTCTCATTCATGATTGTGTTTATTTGAGTCCTTTCTCTTTTCTTCGTGATAAGGCTGGTTAAGGGTTTATCAATTTCATTAATTTTTTCAAAGGTCCATTTCCCACTTTCATTGATCTGTTCTACTGGTTTTTTGTTTGTTTCTTTCTATATCATTTATTTTCCCTCTAATCTTTATTATTTCCCTTTTTCTGATGGCTTTAGGCTTTGTTTGTTGTTCTTTTCCTAGGTGCTTACAGTGTAAAGTGAAGTTGCATATTTGAGAATTTTTTTGCTATGTGAGGTAGGCCTGTATTGCTATATATTTCCCTCTTAGGACCACTTCTGCTGCATCTCAGATATTTTGGACCATCACGGTTTCATTTTCATTTGTTTCTGTGTATTTTTTTATTTCTTATTTAATTTCCTGGTTGACATTCATTCTTTAGTAACATATTCTTTAATCTCCATTCTTTAGTAACATGTTCTTTAACCAAATCTGTAACAGGAAGAAATAGAAAACTTGAACAGATTGATGACATCTTTTAACTTTGTGGTCTTTCCAAATTTTTTCTTGTGCTTGACTTGAAATTTCATAGGTTGTGGTCAGAAAATATGCAATGCATGGTATGATTTCAATCTTTTTGTACTTGTGGAGGCCTAATTTGTGACATAGTACATCATCTATTCTGGAGACTGCCCTATATGCACTCAAAAACAATGTGTATTCTACCACTTTAGGATGAAATGTTCTGAATATATCTGTTAAGTCCATCTCATCCACTGTGTTATTCAAAGCCATTTTCTCCTTGTTGATTTTGTGCTTAGATGGTGTAAGTGGGGTACTAAATGCCCATGTTATAATTGTATTTTTTTTTAATTTTAGTATGTTATGTTAGTCACCATACAATACATCATTAGTTTTTGATGTGGTGATCCATGATCCATTGTTTTCGTATAACACCCAGTGCTCCATGTAGTACGTGCCCTCCTTAATACCCATCACCAGGCTAACCAATCCTCCCTCCTCCTCCCCTTTAAACCCCTGTAGGTTTCTCAGAGTCCATAGTCTTTCATGGTTCATCTCTCCCTCCAATTCCGCCCCCCCATTATTCCCTTCCTTCTCCTAATGTCCCCCATGCTATTCCTTATGTTCCACAAATAAGTGAAACCATATGATAATTGACTTTTTCTGCTTGACTTATTTCACTTAGCATAATCTCCTCCAGTCCCATCCATGTGGACGTAAATGTTGGGTAGTCATCCTTTCTGATGGCTGAGTAATGTTCCATTGTATATATGGACCACATCTTCTTTATCCATTCATCTGTTGAAGGGCATCTTGGCTCTTTCCACAGTTTGGCTATTGTGGACATTGCTGCAAGGAACATTGGGGTGCATATGGCCCTTCTTTTCACTACATCTGTGTCTCTGGGGTAAATACCCAGGAGTGCAATTGCTGGGTCATAAGGTAGCTCTGTTTTTAATTTTCTGAGGCACCTCCACACTGTTTTCCAAAGTGGCTGCACCAACTTGCATTCCCACCAACAGTGTAAGAGGGTTCCCCTTTCTCCACAACCTCTCCAACATTTGTTGATTCTTGCCTTGTCCATTTTTGCCATTCTAACTGGTGTAAGGTGGTATCTCAGTGTGGTTTTGATTTGAATTTCCCTGATGGCTAATGATGATGAACATTTTTTCATGTGTCTGTTAGCCATTTGTATGTCTTCTTCAGAGAAGTGTCTGTTCATGTCTTCTGCCCATTTTTTGACTTGATTATTTGTTTTTTGGGTGTTGAGTTTGAGAAGTTCTTTATAGATCTTGGATACCAGCCCTTTATCTGTAGTGTCCTTTGCAACTATCTTCTCCCATTCTGTGGGTTGACTCTTTGTTTTGCTGACTGTTTCCTTTGCTGTGCAGAAGCTTTTTATCTTGATGCAGTCCCAAAGGTTCATTTTTTCTTTTGTTTCACTAGCTTTTGGAGATGTATCTTGAAAGAAGTTGCTGTGGTTGATGTCAAAGAGGTTACTGCCTATGTTCTCCTCTAGGATTTTGATGGATTCCTGTCTCACATTGAGGTCTTTCATCCACTTTGAGTTTATCTTTGTGAATGGTGTGAAAGAATGGTGGAGTTTCATTCTTCTGCATGTGGCTGTCCAATTTTCCCAGCACCATTTATTGAAGAGACTTTTTTCCATTGCATGTTTTTTCCTGCTTTGTCAAAGATTAGTTGATCATAGAGTTGAGGGTCCATTTCTGGGCTCTCTATTCTGTTCCATTGGTCTATATGTCTGTTTTTGGGCCAGTACCATGCTGTCTTGGTGATCACTGATTTGTAATATAGCTTGAAATCGGGTAACATGATGCCCCCAGCTTTGTTTTTCTTTTTCAACATTTCCATGGCGATTCGGGGTCTTTTCTGATTCCATACAAATTTTAGGATTGTTTCTTCCAGCACTTTGAAAAATGTCATTGGAATTTTGATTGGGATGGCATTGAAGGTGTAGATTGCTCTGGGTAGCATAGACATTTTAACAATGTTTATTCTTCTGATCCATGAGCATGGAATGTTTTTGCATCTTTTTGTGTCTTCTTCAATTTCTTTCATGAGTGTTCTGTAGCTGCTAGAGTATAGATCCTTTACCTCTTTGGTTAGGTTTATTCCTAGGTATCTTATGGATTTTGGTGCTATTGTAAATGGAATCATTTCTCTAATTTCCCTTTCTACAGTTGCGTTGTTAGTGTATAAGAAAGCTACTGATTTCTGTGCATTGATTTTGTATCCTGCCACATTACTGAATTGCTGGATGAGTTCTAGTAATTTGGGGGTGGATTCTTTTGGGTTTTCCACATAAAGTATCATGTCGTCTGTGAAAAGAGAGAGTTTGACTTCTTCTTTGTCAATTTGAATACCTTTTATTTCTTTTTGTTGTCTGATTGCTGTTGCTAGGACTTCTAGTACTATGTTGAACAATAGTAGCAAGAGTGGGCATCCATGATGTGTTCCTGATCTTAAGGGAAAGGCTCTCAGCTTTTCCCCATTGAGGATGATATAACCAAAGAGGTAAAGGATCTATACTCTAGAAAGTACAGAACACTTATGAAAGAAATTGAAGAAGACACAAAAAATGAAAAAACATCCCATGCTCATGGATTGGAAGAATAAACATAGTGAAAATGTCTGTGTTGCCCAGAGCAATTTATACTTTCAATGCCATCCTGATCAAAATACCAATGGCATTTTTCAAGGAGCCGAAACAAACAATCCCAAAATTTGTATGGAACCAGAAAAGATCACGAATATCCAAAAGAATGTTGAAAAAGAAAACCAAAGCTCGTGGCATCACATTTCCAGACTTCAAGCTGCATTACAAAGCTGTAATCATCAAGACAGTATGGTGCTAGCCCAAAAACAGACCCATAGATCAATGGAACAAAGGAGAGTTCCCAGAGGGCACTTGGGTGGTTCAGTTGGTTGAGTGTCTGCCTTTGGCTCAGGTCATGATCATGGTGTCCTGGGATCAAGCCCTGCATCAGCCTCCCTGCTCAGTGATTGTCTGCTTCTCCCTTTCCTTCTGCCCCTCCATCCCGCTTATGCTCTGTGTCTCCTTCTCTCTTTCTCTCTTTCAAATAAATAAATAAATAAAATCTTAAAAAAATAAAAATAGAGATCCCAGAAATGGATCCTCACCTCTATGGTTAACTAATATTCGACAAAGCAGGAAAGAATATCCAGTGGAAGAAAAACAGTCTCTTCAACAATTAGTGTTGGGAAAACTGGACAGCCACATGCAGAAGAATGAAACTGTACCATTCTTTTACACCATAGACAAAGATAAACTCAAAATGGATAAAAGACCTAAATGTGAGACAGGAATCCATCAAAATCCTAGAGGAGAACACAAGCAAAAACCTCTTTGACCTCAGCCACAGTGACTTCTTTCAAAACACGTCTCTAAAGGCATGGGAAACAAAGGCACAAATGAACTCTTGGGACTTCATCAAGATAAAAAGCTTCTGCACAGAAAAGAAACAGTCAGCAAAACTAAAAGGTAACCTACAGAATGGTAGAAGACATTTGCAAATGATATATCAGGTAAAGGGCTGGTATCCAAGATCTATAAAGAACTTCTCACACTCAACACCCAAAAAACAAATAATCAAGTCAAGAAATGGGCAGAACACATGACCAGACACTTCTCCAAAGAAGACATACAAATGGCTAACAGACACATGAAAAAATGCTCCACATCACTTGGCATCAGGGAAATACAAATCAAAACCACAATGAATTACCACCTTACCTCAGTTAGAATGGCTAAAGTTAACAAGACAGGGAATAACAAATGTTTGCGAGGATGCAGAGAAAGGGGAACCCTCTCACACTATTGGTAATGCAAGCTGGTACAGTCACTCTGGAGAACAATATGGAGGTTCCTCAAGAAGTTAAAAATAGAGCTACACTATGACCCAACAATTGGACTACTGGGTATTTGCCCCAAACATACAGATGTAGTGAAGAGAAGGGGCACCTGCACCCCAATGTTCATAGCAGCAATGTCCATGATAGCCAAGCTGTGGAAGGAGCTGAGATGTCCCTCAACAGATGAATGGATAAAGAAGATGTGGTTCATAAATACAATAGAATATAACTCAGCCATCAGAGAGGATGAATACCTACCATTTACATTGACATGGATGGAACTGGAGTGTATCATGCTGAGTGAAATAAGTCAATCAGAGAAACACAATTATCATATGGTTTCACTCATAGGTGGAATATAAAAAAAAAACAGGGCAGAGGATCATTGGGGAAGTGAGGGAAAACTGAATGGGAAGAAATCAAAGAGGGAGACAAACCATGAGAGACTCTTGACTCCTGGAAACAAACAGAGGTTTGTGGAAAAGGAGGTGGGTGGGGGGATGGGGTAACTGCATGATGGGCATTAAGGAGGGCATGTGATGTGATGAACACTGGGTGTTATACGCAATTAATGAATCATTGAACACTACATCAAAAACTAATGATGTAGTATATGTTGGCTAATTTAATTTAAATAAAAAAAAAGAAGTTGCTATAGCTGATGTCAAAAAGAGGATACTGCCTGTATGCTCCTCAAGGGCTTTTATGTTTTCAGGTCTCACATGTAGGTCTTTAATCCATTTTGAATTTGTTTTTGTGTATGGTGTAAGAAAGTGATCCTGTTCCATTCTTTTGCATGTTGCTGTCCTGTTTTCCCAACACCATTCATTGAGGAGACTGTCTCATTTTCATTGGATATTCTTTTGTGCTTTATCAAAGATTAATTGATCATGTAGTTGTGAGTTCATTTTTGTGTTTTCTATTCTGTTCCATTGATCTATGTTCTATTTCTGTGCCACTACCATGCTGTCTTGATCACTACAGCTTTGTAATATAACTTGAAGTCTGGAATTGTGATGCCTCCAGCTTTGCTTTTCTTTTAAAAGATTGCTTTGGCTATTTGGGGTCTTTTGTGGTTCCATACAAATTTTAGGATTATTTTTTCTCACTTCTGTGAAAAATGCTGGTGGTATTTTGATAGGGATTTCATTAAATGTGTAGATTGCTTTGGGTAGTGTAGACATTTAAAGAAATATTTGTTTTTTCAATTCATGAGCATGGAATGTCTTTCCATTTCTTTGTGTCATCTTCAATTTCTTTTATCAGTGTTTTATAGTTTTCAGAGTACAGTTCTTTAACCTCTTTGGTTAGGTTTATTCCTAGGTATCTCTCTGGTTTTGGTGCAATTGTAAATGGGATTGATTCCTTAATTTTTCTTTCCACTGCTTTATTATTGTGTAGAAATGCCACAGATATCTGTATATTGATTTTGTATCCTATGAGTTTAGTGAATTTGCTTATCAGTTCTAGTAGTTTTTTAGTAGAATCTTTCAGCTTTTCCATGCAGAGCAGCATGTCATCTGCAAAGTGTGAAAGTTTTACATCTTCTTTATTGATTTCTATGCCTTTAATTCATTTTTGTTTGACTGCTGTGGCTAGGACTTCCAGTACTATGTTGAATAAATTTGGTGAGAGTGGCCATCCCTGTCTTGTACCTGACCTTAGGATAAATGCTCACAGTTTCTCCCCATTAATGATGATGTTAGCTGTGGGTTTTTTCTGTATGGCCTTTATTGTGTTGAGGTATGTTTCCTCTAAACCCACTTTGCTGAGGGTTGTTATCATGAATGGATGTACTTTGTCAAGTGCTTTTTCTGTATCTATTGAAATGATCATATGGTTCTTATCCTTTTTTTATTAATGTGTTGTATCACGTTGATTGACTTGCAAATATTGAACCACCCTTGGAAGAATTGATAATAAAATATTAATGGATTAATTTAATTAATAAATATGTCTAAAGAAGTTAGTTAACATACACTGTAATATTAGTTTCAAGTGTATAATTTAGCGATTCATCACTTACATACAACAACCAGTGCTCATCACAACAAGTTCCCTCCTTAATACCCATCACCTATTTAACCTATCCTCCCACTGACCTGCCCTCCAGTAACCCTCAGTTTGTTCTCTTTGGTTAAAAGTCTATTTTCTGTTTTGTCTTTCTTTCTTTTCCCCTATGTTCATCTGTATTGTTTCTTAAATTCCACATATGAGTGAAATCATATGGTGTTTGTCTTTCTCTGCCTGGCTTATTTCACTTAGCTTAATACTTTCTAGCTCCAACCATGTCATTGCAAATGGTAAGATTTCATTCTTCTTTATGGCTGAATAATATTCCAGTGTGTGTGTGTGTGTGTGTGTGTGTGTGTGTGTGTGTGTGTATAGTGTCAAAATAAGGGTGCCTGGCTGACTCAATCAGTACAGCATGTGTCTTGATCTTAGGGTCATGAGTTCAAGTCCCACATTGTGCCTAGATCTTACTTCAAAAATTTAAAAAAATGAAAAATTAAGATATTAATTATTACAATTATAACATACACTAATATTACAGTGTATGTTAGCTAACTGGAATTTAAATAAAAACTTGAAAACAAAACCCCAAAATCATTCATATGTTTGTATATCACAGGCTGTAAGCATACCTAAGGAATCATTTCAGATGATTGGGCCATTATTTCTCACTTTAAGTACTTCCAATATGCACCTTCAACAAAAGTCATTAGATTTCACATTGACATATTTAAAATCTCTGTTTGCACAGTAGAATGTAATAGCCTAGAAAACTTGATGTGCTTGTTTTGAGATTGACTAAAACACTGATAGACATTGGGGAGGTATGTGCTATGGTGAGCGCTGTGAATTGTGTAAGACTGTTGAATCACAGACCTGTACCTCTGAAACAAATAATACATTATATGTTAAAAAAAAGAAGAAGATAGTAGGAAGGGAAAAATGAAGGGGGGGAAATCGGGGGGGGGAGACGAACCATGAGAGACTATTGACTCTGAGAAACAAACTGACGGTTCTAGAGGGGAGGGAAGTGGGGAGATGGGTTAGCCTGGTGATGGGTATTAAAGAGGGCACATATTGAATGGAGCACTGGGTGTTATACGCAAACAATGAATCATGGAACACTACATCAAAAACTAACAATGTAATGTATGGTGACTAACATAACATAATCAAATAAAAAAAAGTAAAGTGTCTAAACTTCATATTGCCTGCTCTTAATTATGGAAATACTGTTTTAAAATTACTTTAGGAGAAAAACAAGGAAATAATCAGGGGATATATGCTATTAGTTATTAGCAATGACTACCAATATAATATCATATCGTGTGATCATCATGGGCAAAGAAACTGCTTGAAGTTGCTTCTACCCTAAATTATTTAGTAGTAGATATGCCCACAATACTGGGTTTCAGAGAATTCCATTTTATCACTATCTTTGATTCTAAAGTCCATATAATTTAATGACCATTTTGTAACAGAAACAGTACCAAAAGCACTCAAGAAGAATAACAATTCTGATAAGGAGAAAAACATCACTGAGTCTTCTTGAATTCAGAAAGAGACACAACATGGCAGAGAAAACAATGGAATATAAATATGTCATTAACTGAGACAGTGTGCACATCACGACATTCATTCAGTCTTCATTTTGTATAGTGGCCCGTGCTATTATTGTTTAATATTGAGCAAATTTATGTGTTTCATTTGATTCCAGCATCAGAATCATCAGAATACCATGGCCAGTTGTTGTCATTAAGAAGACAGAAATAATTCCTGGAGTGCTCAGCTGGGATTCAGTTTCTTATAATTATAAAATATTTCCATTTTATAGTACATTTCAAGGAAAAAGAAAACATGTATATGCATTATCCCTTAATCCTTAGCATAATTCTCTAAGTTTTGTCTTATCATCTTCCCTTTACGGATAAAAAAAAAAAAATGTACCTCTGAAACAAATAATATATTATATGTTAAAAAAAAAAAAAAGAAGATAGTAGGAAGGGAAAAATGAAGGGGGGGGAAGTCGGATGGGGAGACGAACCATGAGAGACTATGAACTCTGAGAAACAAACTCAGGGTTCTAGAGGGTAGGGGGTGGGGGATGGGTTAGCCTGGTGATGGGTATTTTTTTTTTTTTTTAAAGATTTTATTTATTTATTTGACAGAGACACAGCGAGAGGGGGAACACAAGCAGGGGAAGTGGGAGAGGGAGAAGCAGGCTTCCCGCTGAGCAGGGAGCCCGATGCGGGGTTCGATCCCAGGACTCTTGGATCATGACCTGAGCCGAAGGCAGACGCTTAACGACTGAGCCACCCAGGCGCCCCCTGGTGATGGGTATTAAAGAGGGCATGTATTGAATGGAGCACTGGGTGTTATACGCAAACAATGAATCATGGAACACTACATCAAAAACTAATGATGTGATGTATGCTGATTAACATAACATAATAAAATTTAAAAAAAGTAAAAAAAAATTAGAAAAATTAAAAAAAAAATTCAATCTAAAAAAAAATGAGGCTGAAAGAGAATAGAGGACTAGCTTGAGAGCTATGCTTTGAGCTCAGTTATCCTAAAACCAAATCTAAGACTTTGTCCTTTACCCTACAGCTCTGCCTTCCTGTCCTAGTACTGATATTGATCTCCTCAAATCACTTAGCCTCTTTGAATGTAATTTTTTTCTACCTGCAAAATTGGCTATTGGGTGCGGAAAGTAAAGAGTTGAATCTTAGTTGTTTGAACCTGTAAACCAAGAATTTTTTGGAGTATGAGTGGGGAAAGGCTTAAAAATATTGCAGGGAGTACATGAATTTATATATCCATTGGACATTGTTTGTATAGTACATAAACAACATATATTGAATATATGTATGTATAAATGTTGTTGAGATTAATAAAATACACATTCACTCAAAACCAATATTGAATCCATTGTAGCTTTTTATGTATTTTCTCAATCAATGGCTGCTAAAAGTGCCACCATTATCTTGGGAGAGCCAACACGTTTTGCAATCTTAAAAAGGGTTTCTATACTCAAAATGGTTGGGAATCTCTAAACTAGATGATCTCCAAAACAGCTTTGAGCTGAAAATTTTATGAACTTATTATTCAAACAAGGTTTTATTCAGTCTTTAGAACAGAATAGGACTAATTAATTGTGATCCAATTGGCTGTGTATTGATTGACATATAGTATGACTGAACTGATTAATCATGTAAAACCAGTTTGAGTATACTTTAATCTAAGAAACTAATTAAGGGAGGGTGGGAGATTTGATAGAACAGTGGTTTCAATAAAGGAATCATCATAATTCTCATATACATTTATTATCTCATGATTTTGAGTTGTGGGTGAGATAAGGCTAGTTAACTATATTGGTACTAGCCTTCTAGGGGCTTGCAATATAAGATCTTTATTATTTTACTGACCCCATCCCATTTGTTGTTGTTTTTTTAATTTGTAGATAAGCAAGATTTTTTTTATTATGTTATGTTAGTTACCATCATTAGTTTTTGATGTAGTGTTACATGATTTATTGTTTGCCTATAACACCCAGTGCTCCATGCAGTACGTGCCCTCCTTAATACCCATCACCGGGCTAACCCATCCCCCCACCTCTCTCCCCTCTAAAACCCTCAGTTTGTTTCCTGGAGTCCATAGTCTCTCATGGTTCATCCTCCCCTTCTGATTCCCCCCCCCATTTTTCCCTTCCTTCTTCTAATGTCCTCCATGCTATTCCTTATGTTCCACAAATAAGTGAAACCATATGATAATTGACTTTCTCTACTTGGCTTATTTGTCTTAGCCTAATCTCCTCCAGTTCCATCCATGCTGATGTAAAAGTTGGGTATTCATCCTTTCTGATGGCTGAATAATATTCCATTGTGTATATGGACCACATCTTCTTTATCCATTCATCTGTTGAAGCTCCCATTCCGTTTGAAATATGTCTAGAGTATGACCAATTCTCATCACCTCCTCTGGTCTAAACTGCCGTAATCTCTTGCTTGTAATGTTACAACACCTTCCAAATTGATTTCCTTTCTTCTGCCCTTGTCCCCACTATAGTGTACGCTCAACGCACAAGCCAGACTGATCTTTTTAAAACAGAATCAGATCATGTTATTTCCCTTCTCACAACTATCCAATGATGTCTCATACCATTCAAAGTAAAAACTGAAGTTTTTCAAATGGTCAAATGCCCTACATAATTTTCCCCTTGTTTTCTATCTCTCTCTTATATTACTCTCTCCCTCCCCTTGGTCCTTACATTTAAGCTGTGCTTATCTCCATTTCTGGAACTAAAGTTTCCAGGTGGTAGTTGTTACTTTGCTCTACTGGTTCTTTAAGGCTACCCTGCAATAACATATAGCGGTCTGAAAAACTGAAGGCACTTCCTAAATGCAGCTGCTCACATGTCAAGAAAGGGCATTAACACTTTGATAAGAAAGCTCTATTTGCTATGGCTAGACTAGAAGTGAATCTGACTTTTCTGATAGCCAAGTATTGGTAAAATTAAATAACAAGTCTCCCCTGATTGTTTTATCTAGTATTTCCCAGGCACCATGACTTTATGTTTTATGTTGACTTTTATTGTTTTGTGATTTGAGGGTCACAACTACTCTTAAAATCAGGGAAATTTGACAGACATAATGAATAACATAAGTCTTAATTTTATGATTGCACATTGCACATCATCCAAACTGGCATGTATAATAATTAGGAACAAGTTATAACAGGTACTTAATTATGTGCCATGCAAACACATTACTAGGGCAGTTTCTGTAGGTGCAGCTCCAGTAACAATGTGAATTCATGCTAACTCATATTTACTACAACACCTGAAGTATGAGAAACTCCTAAAGATTTTTTCCCATTAATATTTTGCTACCTTCGTGTGCATAAATAAAATAGAGATTTTTAGTCATTCTCCAAGTTCATAACTCTTATCTCAGAGAACTGTCAAGTATTCAAATATCAAATCATGTATACCTCTCCAATAATATATTATACAGAGCATCTTTTAAAACGAATCAATAAAATAGAATTTAACATGAAATAAGGAGGACTTGAGAGGGAGGGGTTAGAAAACCTAGGAATATATGTAATGATACAACTTTGAAGAACCTGTTTTTACATGAGACTTGATTTGAATCACCAAAGCTCAGCTATAGTTAAGGGGGAAAAAGTGGTGGCAAGAGATGATGAGAAAAAGCTTGGCTAAGGAGTGATACAACTTGAATGTTATGATTATATTCTTGTGACTCTTTGTGTTTAGAAATGGATTCATTGAATGTAGATCCTTTAAAAGTGATATTTTATACAATTTTCTTAGAGCCAGTTAGAAAGAATACAAATGTTAAGATGAACGAAAGAAGAAGGAATAAAGGAAGGGGACGGGGGGTAAAGGAGGAAAAGAGGGAGGGAATAAGAGAAAGGAGGTACATACACATTCTCACTTAATGCTCACAATAACCCAATAAGGTAGGAATTTCTTGATTTTGAGAAAGGGAAAATGAGGCTCTAAAAGGTTAAGTGATTTGCCTAAGGTCTTGCAACTACTAAATGGCTCAGAATTCAGACCTAGGTTTGCCTGACTCCATGTTCATGTGACTGTTCCAGTATGTCAAACTTCTGTGATAACTCTGACACAGAACTTTGGTTTGCAAGTCATGGTCCATATGGGTTTTCCAGGTGGCCTACAGGCTATCTTATACCATTAATAAAAATAATATAACAATTCATATTCTTTAGTTCCTCTTATGCCTTCTGTTATGCAGCAGAACTTACGTTTTTTTATAAAAATGTAGACATAACTTCATTCCATCTCATCAAAAGTAGGACTTTCCTTAATTCTGGGAAGATTTTTTTTTCCTCAGAAAGGAAGGAGCAAGTGGAATATGTGGTCTATGAAGTCTTTTGCCCCATCAAAAGGGCCAACAGAGTGAAAATATTTTAGAGCAACTTAACATACATAGTCTGCATGAAGTAGGCACAATACATATTTTCAACTGATAACAGAAATATATTCTTCTCAGTAGGTTTAATCAGACAGAATGTAGAAGAGCAATTACCTAATTTTAATCAATGTCACTACATTGTATGTGGAAGCCCTTAGTAACCCACTGTTCTTCTGGATCCAAATGAGAAGGTTTAATAATTGAAACAGCCTTCTATGGAGGTCCTCTTTGTGCTTTATTGCCTGAGAAACTAGGATAAACATGTCTTATGCTAAATTCCCCTGAAAAATGAAACAAAAAGTTTTACAATAAGATTGCAATGTATGAACATCTGGGTAAAAATAAAAAGACATGTGACCATGGTCCTTGCTCTTTGAAGATATAGTATTTTTAAGATTAAAAAAAATGTTTTCTAAAGTGAATTGGAAAGATATATCATCTAATGTTAGCAATAGCTACTACTAGGGAGTTGATTCAGATGGGAGTGGGCACATCTAATGGACCTTTCACTTTTTACTGCATATGCTTTTGTAATGTTTAAGTTTTCTACAATAATAATGTGTTCGTACATTATCTGTGTAACCTTAAAAAACTAAACCATTCAGTTGAGATAAAAAGAAGCTTCCTAGCTTTGTGATTGTTATTTTATTTTATTTTTTTAAGATTGATTTATTTATTTGAGAGAGAGAGAGAGAGCATGAGAGGGGGGAGGGTCAGAGGGAGAAGCAGACTCCCTGCTGAGCAGGGAGCCTGAAGCAGGACTCGATCCTGGGACTCCAGGATCATGACCTGAGCCAAAGGCAGTCACCTAACCAACTGAGCCACTCAGGCACCCTGTGATTGTTATTTTAAATAGTGACAGATCTTTGATGAAACTGATTAGGTAGAAAGTATTGCTAGGAATAAATAAAGGGAAACCCAGCTACCCCAGCAAACTAACTCTTTCTTTCAATCTTTTTCTTTCTTTTTCACTTTCTTCATTAAACACATTTCCCCCTTCTCAAATGGTTCACACTTTGGGAAAAAGGAATTGAAACAGAAGTTACAAGACAGAAGCCTTGCTAGTTAAATAGGTAAGTTTTTCAGTTGAACTAAAAATTTAACAGTGAGTATTGTTCTACTATTCATGTATTTTTGAGTTTGAAAAATGGTGTTTACATAAATAAAGATTTACAGTCAGAAAAGAAATCAGAAATTTTTTAAAGTAAAAGTTTAAGAAAAAGACCTTCCAGTTATGTTTCCTGACATTAGAAAAGTAGGAAATTTGTACTATCAGAGTAATCAAGATGCCAAGTTCCTATTTTTTTCATTTTTTGAATGCATTCATATTGATTGGTCTTCTCTGCTTGAATTATTCTTATGGACAGGTAGAATCTGCCATTTTCTAGCACCTGGTGGATACTTTCTACATGGTGTTTTAAGAAGTCTTCACTTTAAGGCCTATTGGGTTGGGGCACAAAGCCAACCAGAGGCTCTAAGTTGATTATTTTCAGATGTTCTTTCCAGAGAACATGATGTGGCTGGGAGTAACAAAAAGACAGAGAAGAAACAACACCATCCTTATTGTAGCAAAGCTACATAATTCTAACTTCTCTTTCCCTAAATAAGATAAACAGCTCTGTCTTTTTTGCTTTCTAGAAATGAGAGTTAAAACAGTTATTGTCTTCCCCTTTCATCTCCACTTTGTCTATCACCTGTCCATAAAAAAATATCATGACATATTATAAGTTTTGTTTGTCAGGCTCTTAAATGTAATCTTTAATCATGATTAATAAAAACATCAGGGCTCTTAACTTAAAAAACTCACTTTAAATTTTAGTTTGCATAAATGTAAAATTGCAAGAAGTGCCAATCACAGAATAACCATGTAAAATGATAGGACAAACTGCAAATATAAACCATTACAGCTCACATGAATCATTTAATAGATTTCAAACCAGTCAACATAATGACATCCTGGATTAGGAAATTTAGGAACCCTAAGACTCCCTAGCTCTTGCTGGAAGGAGACAAAGAGCAGGCTCACTTATCTCTGTAGACTAGAAGGGTGACTATAATGATGCATCTCACATAGCACATTTTTGTTTGCAATATATTAAGACCTTGCAACTATGATCTGACTCAGAAAAGACCAAGTTAAACACAAAATACAACAAAAACATCAACAGTAAATAAAACCTATGTCTCAGGTCAAAGATTTCCTTTTCTCCAGAATACCCATGTTTCATCCCAGTCCCACTCATAAATTTATAATGAAAAGCATATACATTATGTCTCATCTGAAGGCATTGCCAATTCATCTGTGTTCTCTTCAACTGATTAATTCATATAAAGTACATACTCTGAACAAACATCTACTAAGTTCCATGCCTTTTAAGGACTCCCTTACTTTGTCTCTCATACCCTAGTAAAACTGGAATAATTGGATGGATAGATATAACTCTTTTCTCTTTCTTTTTTATCCCTTTCTCCTTTCCTTCCTTCCTTCCTTCCTTCCTTCCTTCCTTCCTTCCTTCCTTCCTTCTTTTACCCCTTCCTTTCTACTTTTATTCATATAGCTAATAATAATTAAGTACTTAACTATGTGTCAAGTACTGGTTAGGTGACAGGTACATGATACAGACTTAATCCCTGTCCTCCAGGAGCTCACAGTCTATGGTGTTATCCAGAATAGTAAATCTGTAATTATGATATAATGTGATAAGTACCAGGATAGGTGAAATATGGGATGTTATATGAGCATGAAAATTGTACTGATTCAAAGTCATAGAAAAAGAAGAAAATAAAGCTGAAATTTGATGGATAAAAATGAGCTGGTCTATAGGTACAGTAAAATGCATTTTGAGTTTACCAGCTGAATGTTTTTGTTTAACTACAAAGTAGAGAATGAATTTGGGGAGGGCGACCTGTTAAGAAATTGTTGCAATAGTTAATATTTAAAAAAAAAAAAAAAACAAAACAATGGCAACTTGATCTAAGGTGGTAACAATAGGTATGAAAAGAAATTGATAAATTAAAAACTTAATAAGATAGAATCAACTTGATTCAGCAGCTGATTAAATGTAGGACATGAGGGAGAAGGAAGAATCAAAGATGACATCTAGATTATGAATTAGGCAATTAGATAGGGAGTGATAGCATTTGCTGAGACAGGGAATGCTGAACAGATTTGCTAGTGAGAATAAAGATGAGTTCAAATATGAATGTATTGTACTTGAAATGGTTGAGAACCATCCAGGTGGAGATGTTCAGTAAGCAACTGGATATTTGGTCTGGAACCTAGGATAAATATCTGGGATAAGTGATAGAGATTTGAGAGTCATTAATGGAGATAGCTATTCCAATATTGAGAGTATATGAGATAATCTATGGAGAAAGTTCACAGTAAGGAAAAAAGACAAATGCTATAAGATTTCACTCATATGTGGAATTTAAGAAACAAAATGGTGACTAACATAACATAATAAAATTAAATTAAATTTAAAAAAAGAAAAAAAGAGGTCAAAAAAATAAGAAACAAAACAAATGAACATGGGGGAAAAAAGAAGGAGAGAGAGGCAAACCAAGAAACAGACTTTTAACTATAGAGAACAAACTGGTGGTTATCAGAGGGGAGGAGTGTGGGGGAATGGGTTAAATAAATGATGGGGATTAAAGAGTGCACTTGTGATGAGCACCAGGTGTTGAATGAAAATGTTGAATCACTATATTGTACACCTGAAAGTAAAATTACACTGTATGTTAACCAACTGGAATTTTAAAAAAAACTTAAAAAAAAGGAAAGGGGGGAAAGATGGCAGAGGAGTAGGGGACCCTATTTCAACTGGTCCCCGGAATTGAGCTGGATATCTACCAGACCACACTGAGCACCACCGAAACCAGCCTGAGATGTAAGAAGATCTGGATCTCTACAAACAGAATATCACAGGCGGTTGGTTTTGAGGTATGAAGCAGGGAGCTGTGATTCCAAAGGCAGATATTGGAGGATAAACAGCAGCGGGAGGGTGCCTGGCCGTGGGGATCCTACACCACCGGTGAGCGACAGCCTTGCGTGCTGGGGACAGGGCACAGACTCGCAGATCGGTAGCGGCGGGGAAAGGACTTTACGGCAGCCCCAGGGGGCAGAAACCCTGAGCGGCGGTGTCGTGCATGCAAACTGGGAGTGGCTGGCGGTTTTAGAAGCACGAAGGGCAGAGACGTGCCCCGACCTGGAGGCAGGACTGGGAGGGCTGCGAAGGGGCGCACAACCCAGGACGCTGCAGTTTATAGCAGCATGGACAGAAATGGAGACAGTGTGGCCTGGAGGGCTCACTGAAGGACAAACTACTATCTCTCTGCTCTGACGCAGAGGGTTGGAAACAGTCTCTTCTGCTCTTACTCACGGAAGAGACGCGGAAAGCCACCAGGGAAAGCCGCCAGAGAACAAAAGCCCCAAAAACTGATTCCCACTTAGCCCATCCCCTGCCACAGAGGGGCAGGGCAACTCCGCCCAAACAGGGTTGCCTGAGTAACAGCGCCACAGGCCCCTCTCCCAGAAGACAGGCTGGGAAAATAAGAGGCCAGCAACCTTAAGGTCCCAAGAAAACAGGTGCATCTTGCTTGGGTTCTGGTCAATAATTTGGACTCTATACATTCCCTCAAACACCCATCAACAGAATGACTAGAAGGAGGAGCCCCCAAAAGAGAAAAGACTCAGAGATTATGACTTATACTACAAATTTACAAATGGATGCAGATATAACCAAGATGTCAGAAATGGAATTCAGTCTAACAATTGTGAAGACAATGGCTAGAATTGAGAAATCAGTTAATGGCAAAATAGAGTCTCTAAGGGCAGAAATGAAAGGTGAATTGGCGGAACTTAAAAATGCTATCAATGAGATCCAATCCAATCTAGATAATCTAACAGCTAGGGTAAGTGAGGCAGAAGAACGAATAAGCGACCTGGAAGACAATATAACAGACAAAAAGGGAAAAGAGGAGGCCAGGGAAAAACAACTCAGAATCCATGAAAATAGAATCAGAGAAATAAGTGACACCATGAAGCGTTCCAATGTCAGAATAATTGGAATCCCGGAGGGAGTGGAGAGAGAGAGAGGACTAGAAGACGTATTTGAGCAAATCGTACCTGAGAACTTCCCCAATCTGGGGAATGAAACAAACATTTGCATCCTAGAGGCAGAGAGGACCCCTCCCAAGATCAAGGAAAACAGGCCAACACCCTGGCATGTAATAGTAAAACTTGCAAATCTTAGAACCAAGGAAACCATCTTAAGGGCAGTTAGGGGGAAGAGATTCCTTACGTACAGAGGGAGGAACATCAGAATAACGTCAGACCTATCCACAGAGACCTGGCAAGCCAGAAAGGCCTGGCAAGACATATTCAGGGTACTAAATGAGAAGAACAGGCAGCCAAGAATACTTTATTCGGCAAGGCTGTCATTTAGAATGGATGGAGAGATGCAGAACTTCCACGACCAACAGAAACTGAAAGAATATGTGACCACTAAGCTGGCCCTGCAAGAAACATTAAGGGGGGTTCTATAAAAGGAGAAAGACCCCAAGAGTGATCTACAACAGAAATTTACAGGGACAATCTATAAAAACAACGTCTTCACAGGCAACATGATGACAATTAATTCATATCTTTCAATAATCACTCTCAACGTGAATGGCCTAAACGGTCCCATAAAACAGCACAGGGTTGCTGATTGGATAAAAAGACAGGACCCATCCATATGCTGTCTACAAGAGACTCATTTTGAACCTAAAGATACATCCAGACTGAAAGTGAAGGGATGGAGATCTATCTTCCACGCCAGCGGACCTCAAAAGAAAACTGGGGTAGCAATTCTTATATCAGACAAATTAGATTTTAAACTGAAGTCTGTAATAAGAGACACAGAAGGACAGTATATCATTCTGAAAGGGTCTATCCAACAAGAAGATCTAACAATTGTAAATATCTATGCCCCCAACATGGGAGCAGCCATCTACATAAGCCAACTGTTAACCAAAATAAAGAGTCATATTGATAACAATATGTTAATTGTAGGAGACCTCAATACTCCACTCTCAGCAATGGACAGATCATCTAAGTAGAAAATCAACAAGGAAACAAGAGCTTTGAATGATACACTGGACCAGATGGACCTCATAGATATTTACAGAACATTCCCCCCTAAAACAACAGAATACTCATTCTTCTCGAGCGCACATGGAATTTCTCCAGAATAGACCACATACTGGGTCACAAATCAGGTCTCAACTGATACCAAAAGATTGAGATTATTCCCTGCATATTCTCAGACCACAGTGCTTTAAAACTGGAACTCAATCACAAGAAAAAAATTGGCAGAAATTCAAACACTTGGAAGCTAAAGACCACTCTGCTCAAGAATGTTTGGGTCAACCAGGAAATCAAAGAAGAACTTAAACAATTCGTGGAAATCAATGAGAACGAAAACAAATGGGTCCAAAACCTATGGGATACTGCAAAGGCAGTCCTAAGGGGGAAATACATAGCCATCCAAGCTTCACTCAAAAAAATAGAAAAGTCCCGAATTCACCAACTAACTCTACACCATAAAGAACTAGAGAAAAAGTGACAAACGATGCCTAAGCCACACATTAGAAGAAAAATAATTAAAATTAGAGCAGAAATCAATGAATTAGAAACCAGAAACACAGTAGATCAGATCAATGAAACTAGAAGTTGGTTCTTTGAAAGAATTAAGAAGATCGATAAACCACTGGCCAGACTTATCCAAAAGAAAAGAGAAAGGACCCAAATTAATAAAATTATGAATGAAAGGGGAGAGATCACGACTAACACCAAGGAAATAGAAACAATTATTAGAAACTATTATCAACAACTCTATTCCAATAAACTGAGCAATCTGGATGAAATGGAGGCCTTCCTGGAAACCTATAAGCTGGCAAGACTGAAACAGGAAGAAATTGACAACCTGAATAGGCCAATAACCAGTAACAAGATTGAAGCAGTGATCAAAAACCTCCGAAAAAACAAGAGTCCAGGGCCTGATGGATTCCCTGGGGAATTCTACCAAACATTCAAAGAAGAAATAATACCTATTCTCCTGAAGCTGTTTCAAAAAATAGAAACAGAAGGAAAACTTCCCAACTCATTCTAGGAAGCCAGCATTACCTTAATCCCCAAACCAGGAAAAGACCCCATCAAAAAGGAGAATTTCAGACCAATATCCCTGATGAACATGGATTCCAAAATCCTCAACAAAATCCTAGCTAGTAGGTTCCAACATTACATTAAAAGGATCATCCACCACGACTAAGTGGGATTTATCCCCGGGATGCAAGGGTGGTTCAACATTCGCAAATCAATCAATGTGACAGAACACATTAATAAAAGGAGGGAGAAGAACCATATGGTCCTCTCAATTGATGCAGAAAAAGCATTTGACAAAATACAACATCCTTTCCTGATTAAAACTCTCCAGAGTATAGGGATAGAGGGAACATTCCTCAAGCTCATAAAATCCATCTATGAAAAACCCACAGTGAATATCATCCTCAATGGGGAAAAGCTGAGAGCCTTTCCCTTACGATCAGGAACACAACAAGGATGGCCACTCTCGCCACTATTGTTCACATAGTACTAGAAGTCCTAGCAACAACAGTCAGACAACAACAACAACAAAAAAATAAAAGATATTCAAATTGGCAAAGAAGGAGTCAAACTCTCTATCTTCACAGATGACATGGTACTTTATGTGGACAACCCAAAAGACTCCACCCCCAAATTACTAGAACTCATACAGCAATTCAGTAATGTGGCAGGATACAAAATCAATGCACAGAAATCAGTAGCTTTCTTATACCTTAACAATGCAACTGTAGAAAGAGAAATTAGAGAAATGATTCCATTTACAATAGCACCAAAAACCATAAGATACCTCGGAATAAACCTAACCAAAGACGTAAAGGATGTATACTCTAGGAACTACAGAAAACTCATGAAAGCAATTGAAGAAGACACAAAAAGATGGAAAAACATTCCATGCTCATGGATCGGAAGAATAAACATTGTTAAAATGTCTATGCTACCCAGAGCAATCTACACCTTCAATGCCATCCCGATCAAAATTCCAATGACATTTTTCAAAGTGCTGGAACAAACAATCCTAATATTTGTATGGAATCAGAAAAGACCCCGAATTGCCAAGGAGATGTTGAAAAGAAAAACAAAGCTGTGGCATCACGTTGCCCGATTTCAAGCTATGTTACAAAGCAGTGATCACCAAGACAACATGGTACTGGCACAAAAACAGATATATAGACCAATGAAAGAGAATAGAGAACCCAGATATGGACCCTCAACTCTATGGTCAAATAATCTTTGACAAAGCAGGAAAAAACATGCAATGGAAACAAGACAGTCTCTTCAATAAATGGTGCTGGGAAAATTGGACAGCCACATGCAGAATGAAACTCGACCATTCTCTAACACCATTCACAAAGATAAACTCAAAGTGGATGAAAGACCTCCATGTGAGACAGGAATCCATCAAAATCCTGAGGAGAACATAGGCAGCAACCTCTTTGACATCGCCCACAGCAACTTCTTTCAAGATACATCTCCAAAAGCTAGTGAAACAAAAGCAAAAATGAACTTTTGGGACTTCATCAAGATAAAAGGCTTCTGCACAGCAAAGGAAACAGTCAACAAAACAAAGAGGCAACCCACAGAATGGGAGAAGATATTTGCAAAGGACACTACAGATAAAGGGCTGGTATGCAAGATCTATAAAGAACTTCTCAAATTCAACACCCCAAAAACAAATAATCAAGTCAAAAAGTGGGCAGAAGATATGAAAAGACACTTCTCTGAAGAAGACATACAAATGGCTAACAGACACATGAAAAAATGTTCATCATCATCAGCCATCAGGGAAATCCAAATCAAAACCACATTGAGATACCACCTTATACCAGTTAGAATGGCAAAAATGGACAGGGAAAGAAACAACAAATGTTGGAGCAGTTGTGGAGAAAGGGGAACCCTCTTACACTGTTGGTGGGAATGCAAGTTGGTACAGCCACTTTGGAAAACAGTGTGGAGTGTCCTCAAAAATTTAAAAATAGAGCTCCCCTATGACACAGCAATTGCACTACTGGGTATTTACCCCAAAGACACAGATGTAGTGCAAAGAAGGGCCATATGCACCCCAATGTTCCTAGCAGCAATGTCCGCAATAGCCAAATTGTGGAAAGAGCCAAGATGCCCTTCAACAGATGAATGGATAAAGAAGACGTGGTCCATATATACAATGGACTATTACTCAGCCATCAGAAAGGATGAATACCCAACTTTTACATCAACATGGATGGGACTGGAGGAGATTATGCTAAGTGAAATAAGTCAAGCAGAGAAAGTCAATTATCATATGGTTTCACTTATTTGTGGAACATAAGGAATAGCATGGAGGACACTAGGAGAAGGAAGGGAAAAATGAAGGGGGGGGAATTGGAGGGAGAGATGAACCATGAGACACTATGGACTCTGAGAAACAAACAGAGTTTTAGAGGGGAGGGGGGAGGTGGGATTGGTTAGCCTGGTGATGGGTATTAAGGAGGGCACGTACTGCATGGAGCACTGGGTGTTATACGAAAACAATGGATCATGGATCACCACATCAAAAATTAATGTATTGTATGGTGACTAACATAACATAATAAAATTTAAAAAATTAAAAAAGAAAGAAGACCCAGGATACCAACATGGACTCAACTAATAGATTAGCCAATTTACAAGGGTTGGCACATCAACATAATGTATATTTTTATCTGAATATTTATTTGGTTATTTATCAATTAGTTAAATGAGCATTTATCTAGTGCTTACTGTGGTTCATACATAGAGAAGTATAAAAATATATTTGCTGCCACCATGGTGTAAGAAAGTGGTCCAGTTTCATTCTTCTGCATGTGGCTGTCCAGTTTTCCCAACATCATTTGTTGAAAAGACTGTCTTTTTTTCCATTGGAAATTCTTTCCTGCTTTGTCGAAGATTAGTTGACCATATAGTTATGGGTTCACTTCTGTTTTCTATTCTGTTTCATTGATTGATGTGTCTATTTTTCTGTCAGTACGATACTGTCTCGATCACTAAAGCTTTGTAATACAACTTGAAGTCTGGAATTGTGATACCTCCAGCATTGCTTTTCTTTCTCAAGGTTGCTTTGGCTATTTGGTTTTTTTTTTTTTTTTGTGGTTCCATACACATTTTAGAATGGTTTGTTCTAGCTCTGTGAAAAATGCTGGTGGTATTTCGGTAAGAAATGCATTAAATGTGTAGATTTCTTTGAGTAATATAGACATTTTCACAATATTTGTTCTTCCAATCCATGAGCATGAGATGTTTTTCCATTTCTTTGTGTCATCTTCAAAATCTTTTATCAGTGAACTCTAATTTTCACAGTACAGATTTTTACCTCTTTGGTTAGGTTTATTCCTAGATATCTTATTTTTTGGTGCAATTGTAAATGGGATCTATTCCTTGATTTCTCTTTCTACTGCTTCATTATCCATATATAGAAATGCAACAGATTTCTGTAGCTTGATTTTGTATCCTATGACTTTACCAAATTCATGATCAGTTCTAGCAATTTTTTGGTGGAGCCTTTGGGTTCTCTAAATACAGTATCATGTTGTCTGCAAGTAATTAAAGTTTGACTTCTTCCTTGTGGATTTGGATGCCTTTTATTTCTTTGTGTTGTCTGATTGTTGAGGCTAGGACTTCCAGTACTATGTTAAATAACAATGGTGAGAGTGGACATCCTTGTCTTGTTCCTGACCATAGAGGACAAGCTCTGAGTTGTTTCCCATTGAGGATGATATTAGCTGTGAGGTTTATATATATATATATAGCTTTTATTATTTTGGGATATGTTCCATCTAACCCTACTTTGTTGAGGATTTTAATAATGACTGTATGTTCTACTTTGTCAAATGCTTTTTCTGCATCTATTGAAATTATCATATGGTTCTTATTCTTTCTTTTATTAATGTGATGTATCACATTGATTGATTTGTGAATATTGAACTACCCTTGCAGCCTAGGAATAAATCTTACTTGATTGTGGTGAATGATTATTTTAATGTAGTGTTGGATTCAATTTGATAGTATTTTGTTGAGAATTTTTACATCCATGTTCACCAGGGATATTGGCCTGTAGTTCTCTTTTTCAATGGATCTTTGTCTGGTTTTGGAATAAGGATAATGCTGGCCTCATAGAATGAATTTGGAAGTTTTCCTTCCATTTCTATATTTTGGAGTAATTTTGAGAATAAAGTTGAGAAGAATAAATATTAACTCTTCTTTGACTATCTGGTAGAAATCACCTCCAAAGCCGTCTGGTCCTGGACTTTTGTTTGTTCAGAGATTTTTTTGATTACTGATTCAATTTCTTTGCTGGTTATTGGTCTGTTCAAGTTTTTTTTTTTTTTATTTCTTCCTGTTTCAGTTTTCATTGTTTATATGTTTCTAGGAATTTATCCATTTTTTCTGGATTGTCCAATTTGTTGGCATATAATTTTTCATAATATTCTCATCTAATTGTTTCTGTAGTGTTTGTTATTTCTCCTCTCTCAGTTGTGATTTTATTTATTTGGGTCCTTTCTCTTTTCTTCGTGATAAGTCTGGTTAGGGGTTTATCATTTTTATTAATTTTTTTGAGGAACCAGTTCCTGGTTTCATTGATCTGTTCTACTGTTTTTGTTTGTTTGTTTCTTTATCAGTTATTTCTCTCATCTAATCTTTATTATTCCCCTTCTGCTGGTTGTAGGCTTTGTTTGTTGTTCTTTTTTTAGCTCCTTTATGTGTAAGGTTAGGTTGTTTATTTGAGGTTTTTCTTGTTTCCTGAGGTAGGCCTGTTTTGCTATATACTTCCCTCTTAGGACCACTTTTGCTGCATCTCAGAGGTTTTGGACCGTCATGTTTTCATTTTCGTTTGTTTCCATGCATTTTTTAAAATTTCTTCTTTAATTTCTGGTTGACCCATTCATTCTTTAGTAACATGTCCTTTAAACCTCTATGTATTTGTGGTCTTTCCAAATTTTTCCTTGTGGTTGACTTCAAGTTTCATAGCGTTGTGGTCAGAAAATATGCATGGTGTGATCTCAATCTTTTTGTACGTGTTCAGGCCTAGTTTACTGCCTAGTATGTGATCTATTCTGGAAAATGTCCCATGTGCACTCAAAAAGAATGTGTATTCTGCTACTTCAGGATAAAATGTTCTGAATATCTTTATTAAGTCCATCTCATCCAGTGTGTCATTCAAAGCAATTGTTTCTTTGTTGACTTTCTGGTTAGATGATCTGTCCAATGCTGTAATTGGGGTGCTAACATCCCCTACTATTATTGTATTATTATCAATGAATTCCTTTATATTTGAAATTAATAGTTTTATATATTTGGGTGCTCCCAAGTTGGGGGCACAGTTATTTACAATTGTTAGATGTTGTTGGATAGACCCCCTTATTATGATATAGTGCCCTTCTTCACCTCCAGTTACAGTCTTTGGTTGAGAATCTAGTTTGCCTTCTATAAGTATGGCTATTTAAGCTTTCTTTTGACATCCATTTGCATAAGAAAGATTTCACCATCCCCTTATTTTCAATGTGTAGGTATTTTTTGGTTTATTTTTTTTAAAGATTTTATTTATTTGTCAGAGAGAGAGAGAGTGTGTACATGCAGGGGGAAAGGCAGGCAGAGGGAGAAGCCGGCTCCTCGCTGAGCAAGGAGCCCAATGCGGACTCGATCCTAGGACCCTTGGATCATGACCTGAGCCAAAGGCAGATGCTTAACTGACTGAACCACCCAAGTGTCCCATGTTTTTTGGTTTAAAATGAGTCTCTTGTAGGCAGCATAAACATGAGTCTTGCATTTTTATCTATTCTGACACCGTATGTTTTTTGATTGGAGCATTAGTCCATTTACATTCAAAGTAATTAGTGATAGTTATGTATTTAGTGCCACTTTATTACTTGTTTTGTCATTGGTTCTGGAGATTTTCTCTGTTCCTTTCTAGTCTTTGTCACTTTTAGTCTTTCTTTCCCACTCAAAGAGTGTCCTTTAATATTTCTTGTGGGGCTGGTTTAGTGTTCAAAAAATCCTTTAGTTTTTGTTTGTCTGGGAAACTCTATCTTTCTATTCTGAATCAAGCCATTATTTACTCTTCTCCCCCGTCCCACATTTTTGGTACGTGTTATTATATTTTATATCCTTTTATTTTGTGAGTTCCTTTACTGATTTTCTACAGAAATATTCATTTTTACTACTTTTGTGTTTTCTACCTTCATACTATTTTGTTCTGTACTTTTCACTCAAGTTGTCCACTTTAATATTTCTTGCAAGGCTGGTTTAGTGGTCAAAACTCGTTTGCTTGTTGTTTGTCTGGGAAACTCTATCTCTCTTATTCTGAATGATAGTCTTGCTGCATTGAGTATTGTTGGCGGCAGACTTTTCACATTCAGCACGTTGAAAATATCATGCCACTTTCTTCCGGTTTGCCAAGATTCTATGGAAAGATCTGCTGCTAACGTTATTCGTCTTCCCTTATAAGTTAGGGACTTCTTTTGTCTTGCTGCTTTTACGATTTTTTCTTTAGCTCTATATTTTGCAAATTTAACTATGATATGTCTTGGTGTTGGCCTGACTTTGTTGATTTTGATGGGAGTCTTCTCTGCTTCCTGGATTTGGATGTCTGTTTCCATCCCCAGAGTAGGGAAGTTTTCAGCTATAATTTCCTCAAATCTTCTGCCCCCTTTTCTCTCTCTTCTTCTTCTGGGACTCTTTTGATACAAATATTATTATGTCTGATGGCATCACTGAGTTCCCTAAGCTTACTTTCATGATCCAAAATTTTTCTTTTTTTCAGATTTACTATTTTCCATAATTCTCTCTTCTATATCACTTATACATTCCTCTGAATCATTGTGGTCATTACATCCAGTTTTGAATCTCAGTTATTGCATTTTTCATTTCAGCCTAAATTGGTTTTTAGCTCTTTTATCTCTGTGGTAATGGTCTCCCTGATGTCTTCCATGCTTTTCTCAAGCCCAGTTAGTATCCTTTTGATTGTTGCTTTAAATTCTCCATCAAGAATATTACTTATATCTGTTTCAATTAGATTCCTGGCTGTGACCTTTTCTTGTTCTTTCTTTGGGGATGAATTCCTCTGTCTTGGCATTTTGTCTAGGTGTCTGTCTTCTTCTTTGTGTTAGGAAAGCCTATTATGCTTCCTGCTTCTGAGAGTAATGGCTTCATGAATAGAGGTCATATACTGTCCAGGGCCTAGTGTTTCAGGAAATGTCTCTGTTGTATGCTGTGCGCACTCTGCTGTGGTGTTTGGCTGCTTTAACCCTCAGGTCAGTTGTTCACAGAGTTTCTCTTGCCTGCAGTGGGTAGTATTTGGACGTTGGGCAGAGTGTGGTGAGTTTTAATTAGGCGTGCTTGGTCTGCTTGCTAAAAGAGACCTGATGCTATTTCCACTAGAACTAAACTTTTGCAGAACTCTATGGACAGTAGACATGGTGCATGCAGGGTTTTTTGCTGGTCTTCTGGAGAAGGGGCCTGCTGCATGGGTTTTCAGGCACACTTGCCCAAGAAAAGCAGTACCAGCAGAGTGCAGGGGGTGTGACTTGGTGTAAGTAAGCTAGGCAGCCAGTATTGGTGTTGTGGTGTTTATCTAAGTTGGTTTATGCTGAGGGGCTGGGGCGGGAAATATCACCAGCCCACTCCTTTGTCCAAGGAGAGGGAAGTCTGTGCTTGCTGCTCTTGGGGAAGCACTTTCAGAGGAGTAAATAATTTCCCCTTGTGCATTATAGGTGTTTTTTAGATAGCGGATTTCACACTATATGTCATTTGCCTACCCAGAGCACCTTGCGCTCTACCCTAGCCAGGCCTGATGATTTTTAAAATTCCAAACTTCAGGAAACTTGTGTGGTGGCGACCTGTGTTTGCTGGTCCTCTGGGAAAGCATCTGGCCATTCTGGGACTAATGCAGTTTGACTCAGAAGAGTAGTTGCACCAGAGTGCAGGGGCATGGGATTTGGAGCAAGCAAGATAAACAGCCAGTGTCCAGGTTAGCTGCCCTCAGCAGGTGTCTCTGTGCCTATGCTGAGGAGTAGGGGAGGAAAATGGCACTCACCACTTCTTTTGTCCCCAGAGAGGCAATGCTACCTCTCACAGATGTTCTCCAAAAAGTATGAAGAGTCTCTCTTTGGGCCCCTTAGGCAATCATCAGATCACACAGTCTGCTCCAGGGTTGTTTCCCTGTGTCCTTTCCGGGAGTAAGGCAGTGTCTTCAGGTCTCTATCCCAGCCAAGCTCAGGGACCTCTAAAACTCCAGTCTTTGATCCCCCCCGCCCCGGTTGCAAAAATTCATGAAATTCACCCCCTCTAATTTTCCCAGCCAATGGCTTTGGGGAAGTGTTCTCCTTGTGTGTTCCACTCTCACTTTTCTGTGCAATCAGGGCTCCCTGCCCTCTGCAGCACCTGTGAATCTTTTCTCCCCCAAACCACGTCTCTACACTTCTTACCTTCCTCAAAGTGGCTTCTTCTCTCCTTCTAGTTGTGCGGTTTGTTCTATCAGTCCTCATGTTGACTTCTTGAGTATTCAGAATGATTTAATACCTGTGTTCAATGGGACAAGGCAAGCCTAGGGTCCTCCTACTATGCTGCCATCTTAGCTCCCCCTCCTCCATATGAATGATTTTGTAACAGATGAATTGAGTCATTAGATGCCATCATAGCATGCAAAAGCTATTTCTCTAGACTAACAACAAGAAGTTTGAAGTTTGAAGTGGGGGCAGGTGGAGAGTAGTTTGGAGAACATGTTGTGTGAATACAGGGATAGACTTCTTAAGGAAATTATAGGATGCAACTTTTCTGTTGCTTGTGGCTTAACTGCAGCTGCAACTTCCTTCCTAGTTCAGGATTAAAACTGTGCATATTCTTTTGAGATTATAACTAAATTGAAGGTTATTGAGTGTAAGGAACCAAGGCCCTTGAGATATATGTTTCTTAAAGACAGGAGTCTTGCTTTAGGTATGCCCCAGGTTTAACTATTCAGTAATCAACCCCATGACCTTCATCCCATAATTTTTATGCAACTCAATAGTTGCAAATGGAAGCTACTGTGAAGGGGGCATATTTTTAGCAATTTACCTGAAAAACTAATTTCAGCAACAGTGGACAGTTCCAATGTGATATGATTTCTGATTCACCTGTACTTCCTGATACTAACTACAAGTGTGATTATGGTGTTGAAAATGTCATTGATAGAGTGTCTTTTCTTTAAGGTTTATTCTCTTTAAAATGGAAATGCTCTAAAATGAGGTAGCATTCAGGAAGTATCTTATTCCCATTTAATAGGTATTTAATTATCTTAATTTACTTGCAAACACTGCAGGTGGATGAAACAGGAAAAAATAATTATTTAAGTGGACAGACAAAAGCTTTAGGATTAAAGTACTTCAGGATGCCAACAGAAACATAGCAGGAGAAAAAAGGACAACAATATATTTCCCCAGGCCCCTGAATGTAGGACACCGTCACCATAACTTCTAATCTCAGGCATGCAAATAGGTTGCTCAACAAAATTAGTAGGACGATGTTCTCTAGTCTCCAATTTTTTTTAAAAAACATATTTAGTAATGCATTTGTAAAAAATAATGTATTTGTATCTTACAATGTGTTTTGTCACACATTAGTTCATTTAACTTAATTGAAAGAATAAATGAGAATATTTTTAATCAGTACAAGTATTTTATATGTATATGAATGCTTTTAATGCTATTTTGTGTGCTTAACTGGAATAATTAAGATTGCAAGGGGAGGAATTTTGTTAATTTTCTCAGTATATTTTTTCTCTTATACGAAACTAAAGACCAATGTAAAAAAATGATAGATTCTGTATATTGTGGGTTTTCTCTTTATATTTCTTGTGCAATCTTGTCATGTGTCTAATGCTTTTATTTAGATTAGTTTAATAAATAATACCAAATATTCAATTATTTCACTTTATTTTTCCCATCCAGATGAATAAATTATTTTTGATATGAAAATATTTTTCTGCCTTAGAAACTTTGAGATTCATAGGAGATGAAGAAATTAATATTTTGCTTTTTAAAAATGTACAATTTCACTCTTTTCACGATAAAATGTCATCGGGGGAAGAGAGAATTTCTCTTTGAACATAATTCTTTACTCTTTACACAATTTAAAGTATAAATGAACATTTTTATGTAAATTTGTTTATTTTTAAATTTATAAGGAAAGCCCAGCACATTAAAAAATGAACAGAAAATGAAAGCTAATTTCTACTCATCTCTACTTTATTCATATAAATGATTAAACATGGAAATGCTGAAGATAGACTCTTTAGGTTTAATTCTGAGAGTCACTAGTTATGAGCTGTGTAACTTTGGACAAATTATTCTCTGGGTGTCTCTATTTCCTTATATGATAATAACAGGCTGAGAGTAATTGTACCTCATCTCATAAAACTGATGCAAGAATTAACCAAGTTATGCATGTAAAGATGTGGAATTGTACCTGACCTACAGTAAACACTTGATGAATGTTAAGTGTGATCATTTTACTCAAGTGGTTGAGTCACTTTAGCTCCACTTAGTACTGGTGATGGTTAAACAGTGGAGCAAATTAAGCTAATTAGTAACAAACCTTTAAGACCTCACAGCCAAAGTTCAAGTGACTGCTAAATGTTTTTAAGTCCTTTTCTCCCCACCTTTTCTTGGGGATCAAAACTTTGGTTATTGATTTAGAATTGAATTAATCAAAGCAACGTTTTCATAGCAGTTAATGAAAAGATATCTCTTCTTATACAGCTTAATTTTATCATTTCCATTTCTAGTTTAACAAAAAGATTTTGTTCAGAATACTGATTGTTGGTCAAAAGTGCATTCATTCTCTCTCTTTTCTTTCCCTAAGAAGCTCTCACTAGAAAACACTTATCCCAGTAATTATATAATTGCATTAGTGGGCTCTTTGGTAGCAAGTTTCTTCATAACTTCTCATAATTATAATATGCACCTATTAATTATATAGTTATCTTTTAGGACCGATATTGATAGAATGCTGCCTTTGATAGCTTTCACATAAAAAATTCAATATATGAACTTACTCATAGCTACATGAACCTTGGCAAGTCAGTTTGCTTTTCTGGACCCCAGTTTCTCCATTTGTAAAATGAGAAAACTTGAACTAGACCAAGTTCTTTAATTATTATTTCAACTTTTAAACTTCTTAAATTTAATTATTCCATTGACTAACACATATTTGAGAGCCTACACATGCAAGCCATTGGTCTGGCTGCTATAGATATGTTTTTTCAATATTTCCTGTCAATATTTTACTTACAAAATTGGGAACCAGGTATCTCTAGCAAATATCAATTTAAAATCCATTATTAACATTTTCATTAATTAATTAATTTAGAGACCATGTGTACACAAAATTGGGGGGAAGGACAGAGGGAGAGGGAGAGAGAGAATCTCAAGGAACTCCCCCCTGAGTGCAGAGCCCAACATGGGGCTCAATCCCAGGACCCTGAGATCATGACCTGAGACAAAATCACACTGAGCCACTCAGGCTCCCCCATTATTAATATTTTTATCAAAATATTTTGAGATTTATAAAGAACTCTAATTTTCCCCCTCCCCACCAAGCATTCAACACAAGTTTAGACTTAAATAAAGAGAAAAATTTCCCAACTCTTATCAGACTAGATTATTTTCTGAGACTATGCTGTTATTCTTTTGATATATTCTAGAGAGGATGTTAATTGATCATTTTCAACTTATGCTATTTTTCCCTTATTTTGAAGAACCATATATTTCATTCTGTTTTCTATCTTTTACTGGTTGTTGTCAAAGACTGCATTTTTCATTTCTTTTTTTTATGTTATGTTAATCACCATACATTACATCATTAGTTTTTGATGTAGTGTTCCATGATTCATTATTTGCATATAACACCCAGTGCTCCATTCAGTACATGCCCTCTTTAATACCCATCACCAGGCTAACCCATCCCCCCACCCCCCACCCCTCTAGAACCCTCAGTATGTTTCTCAGAGTCCATAGTCTCTCATGGTTCAGGGGGGTATTGGTGGGGGAGACGAACCATGCATTTTTCATTTCTGCAGATAGCTTTACCATCAAGTTCTAGTTGTGGTTAATGTCACTCTCAAATCAGTTGAATGACTAATCTAAGGGTACTGCTCCCCTGTTGCTTCATTATTTAACTGTTTCTGGAGGGACTTACCCTTCCCCTACCCTCAGCAAACTTAATATGTACTTGTGAAAAAGATTGGGTGGAAGGAAAGAGAGGGAAGAGAGAATATAGGAGGGAGAAATAAAAGCCTTTTTCATTCAAATCTTGGTGCCAAGGTACGTGGTGTGTTCGTGTGTGTGTGTGTGTGTGTGTGTGTGTGTGTGTGTTTGTGTGTGTTAATAGGGCATAAATCTGGAGTAACACCAGCCTTTCCCTAGTGATTGCTGGAGAAAGGGGGTAGAAATTCTATTTAGTTAACAAAATAGTAATAGGTTTGAATTCACTATTAATCCTCTCATAGTCACATCTAAAATATCAAAGGATTTTAATAAGCCAAAACTGCGTGGAAATTTTACTTACATAAAATTATGTTGTAATGCTGTATTTCATATAAATTGAATAAAGCCATGTCCCTCAAACCCTCCTTTGTCTCACCACCCCTTCTCAGGGCAGAAACACCTTTAAAAGCTTTATAAAATGGTATCAAATAAAGCGTTATTCATTTGACATTTCAAGAAGAATTAGAATAATTCAAACACTCAAAAGATATTAGATTGATCAGAGACTATCATATCCAGAGGGGGCACTAGAGATAATCTCTTCTAATCCTGTCATTGTATAGATGGACAGAGACCAACAGAAGTTAAGTGAGTTGCCCAATTTCACCCAGCTGATTAGTGGCAATGTTTAGAAGGCAACCCAGCCTTCTTAGGTCCTATTTAAGTGCTTTTTATACCACAATTTTTCTGTCTCATAGCTATTCAATTTTGAGGTTTGAAGTTTCTCCCAAAATTTATTTTTCCTGGATTTTTTTTTCTCAACTCCCCTTTCTGTGGCCATCTTTATGAAGGCTGCACAAAGTTATTTGACTATTATCTCCTACATGCTCACTGTGTCAATGGACTTATAAAATTTAATTTAAATAATGTTGGTATAGTTTGAGTGCTTAGGGAAATATCTTTATGTAACTATGGTAGAAAGTGTTATAATTATGGAACAGCGATAATTTGATTACTCATTTATGCTATTAAACCCTTCATCAAATTTCTTATAAAGAAAAAAATATACTTGTCTGATGTATAAATAAGACTGATTCCAACTAAATTTAATATACTCTAAACAACCCCTCCAAAAAATCCTTCCAAAAAAAGCTGTGTCTTTATTTTTTTCAAACTTGCCTTAGCATTCAGCATTGTCTTAAAACTACTTGAGTAATGTTAAAGCCAAATTAACTGCACCCACTCATAATATAAATACAAAATTAGAAACCAAAATGTAAAATAACTTATCAAAACTTGGGTCTCCTGAAGTATCCTCACAATAACCACAAGCCCTACCTAGATGGTCTCACTTTATGGCAAAAGGAATTCTATTTATGACATTTACTTTCTTCCCTGGATGTTTCAAACAGTTCAGCACAAGATTTTCTAATGCTAAGTGAATGAAGTAGTTGATGTTTATTACTTAACAAGGAGATGTTTTGTGAGATGATGCTTGGAGGCTAAAGGATTATCTTGTGACAATATAGCCATTGATGCAGCTTTCACTTCAGGCACTCAGAGTTACAGAAACTATGTGGTAGGATGATTCAAGATTTAGGGGTGAAATTACTCAGGCTAAGGCTGGGCCTCAAGCTAATGCTGACATTTAATGAGTATCGTTTGTGCAAAAATATAGCACATGCTTTTTTTATCAGGGAGTTAGTTAATGGAACAATGTTTCATTTTCGAAAGAAAACATCCAATAGACACACCCTATAGAATGACTCAACTTTAAAGATTGAATGCACTTGTGTCAGATGCTTTTCTGTCCTCTCTCCTCAGTCTCTTTTCAAGCTATTCTGAAGCTATTCAACAGCCAACATGACTAAAAATGAAAATGTTTAGGTGACTTAGATAAGGGAGAGAGGCTATCTTATCAGTCACTTGAAATCTGTTTGAAAGTATACTTACCAATGGAATCAAGAACATTAAAAATGATCTGGTTAATATCTGGCCTAATAAGTCAGCTTCTCTGATTTAAACATCTTTTCTCATACTCAGTCTCCTGTGTATTCCACATCATTAATTGTGTTAAAGGACCCTGTGAAGGATATTAATTCCATGAAAGCTGGTTCCCTCTTTTGAAACACTTTCTCTGTATTCTATATTTATAAGCATTTTGCTGCAATTGCATCTTCTTCTTAAGTTTTTTTAAAAAAATACAATTATCTAACTGAGCTCTGCCACAAGAAAAGAAGAGGAGGAGGGCTTGTACATTATTTGGCTCCATATATGCAGAGAATAATGAAATCTGGATTTCAAAATCATTTCTTACAGTGTTTTGTACACATTGCTGGTTTCCTCCATCTGAAACACCCAACTCATTTCGTTTGATGAAGCTTAGACATCACTTCCTTTAAAATGCCTTTCCTGACCTCTCAAGACTGGATTAAGCTCTCCTCCTGTATGCTTCAACAGCACCCATACTTAAACCCACCATAATATTTATTACACTACATTGTAACTGTGTTTTTCTTACCATCATGTTCAAATAACCTAGAATAGGGATGAGGAGGGTTCACAATGGAAACCTACATAGATCACAAGCTCACCTCTTGCCATGGACACAATTTTCGAAAACATTTGGAATAATTACCACTGAAGGGTACCTAGAAGATGGGTAAACACAGTCTCCAAAATAAGGGACAGCACTGAGATGGATAAAGTTGGAGACATGGTCTTGCTAAGGAAAACAACCACACCCCTGGGGCAGGACTCCATGGTTGAGAGGGATCTGAAAGGTATAGAACTTTTCGCTGAGGAGCAAGAGATTCGAGATCCACATCAGGCAACTCAACCTTTAGATCTTACATAGGAGAGACAAGCCCCCACAACACTTGTTTTTGAAAACCAACAGGGAGTACCTCCAGGAAAACTATAGAATTGTAGGGCAAGGAAAACCTGTTCTCAAAGGGCTCATACTCAGACTCACTTGATCAGAAAACCAGAACAAAAACACTAGATCAAAAAGTGCATAGACCATAGGTGAAGAAGTCCCATTACAAATCTTGGAGTGCTTCTTAGAGGTAGGAGGCAGCTGGGCCTCTCCATGGGGATTGAGACGCTGATAGCATCCATTTTGGGCAGCTTCTGCTGTGCTGACCCCAGTGTTGAGAGGGACAATTTTGGAATCCTCCCTCTAGACTGATAACACCAGGGGGTGCTCCTCACTGAGAAGTTCACACAGCACTGCAATTCAGCTGAAACTTGAAGCCAGCTGGACCAGGAACCACCCATCAGTGTGCCCACAGCAATTATGGCTGGGCCTCACAGCCAACTGGGCTGTGGGGCCACGAGTGCCCACCAGAGTGCCCAGAGAAGTTATGGCCCCACCATAACAGGAGGACACACACAACCCACACAGGGGATACCCTTGGAGCACCCGGCTTTTGTGGCTAGGGGGGATTGCTCTTTGGGGCTCCATGTGGCATATCTTATATAAGGCTACTTTTTAGAGACCAGGAGATGTAGCTGAACTACCTAATACATAAAAACAAACACAGAAAGTTCAACAAAATGAGGAAACAGAGTAATATGTTTCAAAATAAAGAACAAGAAAAACCTCAGAAAAAGAAACAAATGGGTTAGCCCAGTGATGGGTATTAAGGAGAGCACGTATTGCATGGAGCACTGGGTGTTACACAAAAACAATGAATCATGGAACACTACATCAAAAACTAATGATGTACTGTATGGTGACTAACATAACATAATAAAACAAAAATAAATCTTAAAAAAAGAACCAAATGAAAACAGAGATAAGCAATCTACCCAATAAAGAATTCAAAGTAATAGTCATAAAGATGTTTACTGAACTCAAGAGAATGAATGAACACAGTGAGAACTTCAAAAAAGAGAGAAAATATAAGAAAGTACCAATCACAGCTAAAGAATATATTAACAGAAGTGAGAATCATACTAGAGGAAATAAACAGCAGATTAGAGGATACAGAAGAATGTTTCAGCAATCTGGAAGACAGGGTAGTGGAAATAAACCAACTAAATAGTAGAAAGAAAAGAAAAGAGAAAAGAAAAGGAAATGAGGATAGTTTAAGAGACATCTGAGATAACATCAAGTGTACTAATATTTGCATTATAAGGATCCTAGAAGGAGAAGAGAAAGAGAGAAAGGGGCAAACAACTTAACTGAAGAAATAATAGTTGAAAACTTCCCTAACCTAGGGGAAAAAGCAGAATCCGAGTCCAGGAAGCATGGAGAGTCCCAAACAAAATAAACCCCAAAAGATCCATGCCAAGAAATATCATAATCAAATTGTCAAAAATTGAAGACAAAGATGAAATCTTAAAAACAGCAAGAGAAAAGCAATTAGTAATGTATATTTTTAAAAACCCATAAGACTTCCAAGTGGATTTTTCAGCAGAAACTTTGAAGGCCAGAGGGGGGAGTGGCATTATATACTAAAGTGCTGAAAGGAAAAAACCTGCAAACAAGAATACTCTACCTGGCAAGATTATCATTCAAAATTGAGAGAAGATAAAGAATTTCGCAGACAAGCAAAAACTGAAGGAGTTCATCACTATATAACCATAATATTCTTGTGATATTCATAAGAAATATTAAAGGGTCTTTAAGAAGAAAAAAAAGAGGCATAACTAGAAATAAGAAAATATATGAAAGAAAACATCTCACTGGTAAAGGCAAACAGATAGAAAAGATAGGGGATCAACCATTTATAAAGGTGGTATGATGGGTAAAACACAAAAGATGTAGAATGAACTAAATCTACAATAATTACTTAAGAGACACACTAAAAAGATGTAAAATATGACATCAAAAACATAAAACATGGAGAGGAGAGTAAAAGGTAGTGGTTTCGGGCGCCTGGGTGGCTCAGTTGGTTAAGCGACTGCCTTCGGCTCAGGTCATGATCCTGGAGTCCCGGGATCGAGTCCCACATCGGGCTCCCTGCTCGGCGGGGAGTCTGCTTCTCCCTCTGACCCTCCCCCCTCTCATGTGCTCTCTCTCTCTCAAATAAATAAATAAAATCTTTAAAAAAAAAAAAAAAAAGGTAGTGGTTTCAGAATGAGTTCAAACTTAAATGACAAACAACTTAAAATAGACTGCTATATACATAGATTGTTATACATGAACCTCATGGTAAACAAAACCCAAAAACCTATAATAAGTACACACAAAATAAAAAGAAAGAAATCCACACATAACACTAAAGAAAGTCATAAAATCACAGGAAAACAAGAGAAGAAGAGAACAGAGAACAACAACAACAAAAACCAGAAAAGAACAAAATGTCAATGCATACATATATATCAATAATTACTTTAAATATGAATGGACTAAATACTTCAATCAAAAAACATAGGGTGACTGAATGGATTAAAAAAAAAAAAAAAAACAAGACCTATCTATACACTGCCTACAAGAGACTCACTTCACATCTATAGATACATACAGATTGAAAGTGAAAGGATGGAAAAGATATTGCATACAAATGAAAATGGAAAAAAAAAAGCTGATGTAGCAATACTTATACCCACCTCCCCTCTAATAACCATCAGTTTATTCTCTATAGTTAAGAGTGTGTTTTGTGGTTTGCCTCTATTTTACCCCCTCCCATGTTCATTTGTTTTGTTTCTTAAATTCCACATATGAGTGAAATCATATGGTATTTGTCTTTCTCTGACTGACCTATTTGGCTTAGCATAATACTCTCTAGCTACACCCATGTCATTACAAATGGCAAGGTTTTGTTCTTTTCGATGGCTGAGTAATATTCCATTGTATATATATACCACATCTTCTTTATCCCTTCACTGATGAACATTTGGGCTCTTTCCATAATTTGATGATTGTTGATAATGATGCAAACATCAGGGTGCATGTGCCCCTTCAAATCAGTATTTTCGTATACTTTGGGTAAATACCTAGTAGGGCAATTCTGAATCATAGGGTAGTTCTCATTTTAAGTCTTTGAGGAACCTCCTTACTGTTTTTCAGAGTGGCTGCACCAGTTTGCATTCCCACCAACAGTGGAAGAGTGTTTCCCTTTCTCCACATCCCCGGCAACAGCTATTTTATCCTGTTGTTAATGTGAGCTATTCTGACAAGAGTGAGGAGGTATTTCATTGTAGTTTTGATATGTATTTCTCTGATTATCAATGAGGTTGAGTTTCTTTTCATGTGTCTACTGACTCTCTGTATGTCTTCTTTGGAAAAATTCCTATTCATGTCTTCTGCCCATTTTTTAATCGGATTATTCATTCTTTTTTTAATTAACATATAATGTATTATTTGTTTCAGGGGTACAGGTCTGTGATTCATCAGTCTTACACAATTCACAGAGCTCACCATAGCATATACCCTCCCCAATGTCCATCACTCAGCCACCCCATCCCTCCAATGCCCCTCCACTCCAGCAACCTTCAGTTTGTTTCCTGAGATTAAGAGTCTCTTATGGTTTGTCTCCCTCTCTGGTTTCATCTTGTTTCATTTTTCCCTCCCTTCCCCTATGATCCTCTATCTTGTTTCTCAAATTCCTCATGTCAGTGAGATCATATGATACACGTCTTTCTCTGATTGACTTATTTCAGTTAGCATAATACCCACTAGTTCCATCCATGTAATTGCAAATGGCAAGATTTCATTTTTTGATGGCTGCACAATATTCCATTGTACATATATATATATATATATATATATATATATATACACTACATCTTCTTTATCTATTCATCTGTTGATGGACATCTTGGCTCTTTCCACAGTTTGACTATTGTGGACATTGCTGCTATAAACATTGGCGTGCACGTGCCCCTTCAGATCACTACATTTGTATCTTTGGGATAAATACCCAGTAGTGCAATTGCTGGGTCTTAGGGTAGCTCTATTTTCAACTTTTTGAGGAACCTCCATACTGTTTTCCAGAGTGGCTACACAAGTTTGCATTCCCACCAACAGTGTAGGAGGGTTCCGCTTTCTCCGCATCCTCGTCAACCACTGTCGTTTCCTGAGCAGTTAATTTTAGTCATCCTGACTGGTGTGAGGTGGTATCTCATTGAAGTTTTGATTTGGATTTCCCTGATGCCGAGTGATGTTGAGCACTTTTTCATGTGTCTGTTGGCCATTTGGATGTCTTCTTTGCAGAAATGTCTGCTCACGTCTTCTGCCCATTTCTTGATTGGATTATTTATTCTTTGGGTGTTGAGTTTGATAAGTTCTTTATAGATTTTGGATACTAGCCCTTTATCTGATATGTCATTTGCAAATATCTTCTTCCATTCTGTCAGTTGTCTTTTGGTTTTGTTGACTATTTCCTTTGTGATGCAAAAGCTTTTTATCTTGATGAAGTCCCAATAGTTCATTTTTGCCCTTGCTTCCCTTGCCTTTGGCGATGTTTCTAGGAAGAAGTTGCTGCGGCTGCGGTCGAAGAGTTTGCTGCTTGTGTTCTCCTTTAGGATTTTGATGGACTCCTGTCTCACATTTAGGTCTTTCAACCATTTTGAGTCTCTTTTTGTGTGTGGTGTAAGGAAATGGTCCAGTTTCATTCTTCTGCATGTGGCTGTCCAATTTTCCCAACACCATTTGTTGAAGAGACTGTCTTTTTTCCATTGGACATTCTTTCCTGCTTTGTCGAAGATTAGTTGACCATAAAGTTGAGGCTCCATTTCTAGGCTTTCTCTTCTGTTCCATTGATCTATGTGTCTGTTTTTGTGCCAATACCATACTGTCTTGATGATGACAGCTTTGTAATAGAGCTTGAAGTCGGAATTGTGATGCCATCAGCTTTGCTTTTCTTTTTCAATATTCCTCTGACTATTTGGGGTCTTTTCTGGTTTCATACAAATTTTAGGATTATTTCTTCCATTTCTTTGAAAAAAGTGGATAGTATTTTGATAGGGATTGCCTTAAATGTGTAGATTGCTCTAGGTAGCATGGACATTTTCATAATATTTGTTCTTCCAATCCATGTACATGGAATGTTTTTCATTTCTTTGTGTCTTCCTCAATTATTTTCATGAGTATTCCATAATTTTCTGAGTACAGATTCTTTGCCTCTTTGGTTAGATTTATTCCTAGGTGTCTTATTGTTTTGGGCGCAATTGTAAATGGGATTGACTCCTAACAAAAAAAGACAAGATCAGTTACGTTCAGGGTGGTTATACAAAAACAATGAATAGTGGATCACCACATCAAAAACTAATGATGTATTGTATGGTGACTAACATAACATAATAAAATAAAATTTAAAAAAATAAAAATAAAGAAATAAAAATAAAGAAATAAAAGAAATAAAAAAATAAAGAAAATTTAAAAAATTAACTTTGAAAAACTAAAGAATCATGGGAAAAAAGCCATGAATTCTATTTGCTGTATTCCCCTAGTGCTGGAGTTTTGCAGTTCTTATTGATTGGTAAATTTGGTCTTTGCTGGATGTTCTTGCTGATCTTCTCGGGGAGGGGCTTGTTGCAGTGATTCTCAAATATCTTTGCCCAGGGGGAAATTGCACTGCCTTTGCCAGGGGCCAGGCTAAGTAATCTGCTCTGGTTTGCTGTCAGCAGCTTTTTTTCCCTGAAAGCTTTCCATAGAGCTTTGGAGGATGAGACTAAAAATGGTGGCCTCCCAACCTCTGGCCCCAGAGGAGCCAAAAACTCGGGGCTCCACTCCTCAGTGCACCCTCAGGGAAAAGCAGTCAATTACTCCTGTCTCCCTGGTCTCCAGCCGCACTCTGTGCTCACCCTGCCTGTGACTGAGCATTTCTATCTCTGCCACAGGACCCCGTTTGGAGTCTCCAAACCCAAAAGAGTCCTGCGGTGCATTCCCGTGCCAGTTCTCCCGGGGGAGGAAGGGGAATCTCCCCAGATCTGCCACTTGTTGGGTCCCTGCTTGAAGAGTAGTGGCGTGACTGTGCCACAGATCATGGTTTAAGGCAACCCTGAGCTAAGAGCCCACTTCTCGGCTCCATCTTTGCAGCTGGCTTCCCCACTCAGATACCTGGGAGCTCTGCCACACTCAGGCACTCCTGGTCTTTCTGTGACCCTGAAGGTCCTGAGACCACACCTGCCCCAGCGATGGTTCCACCTCCCGCTTAGCCACTGGAGCGATGTCCTTCAGTGGAGCAGACTTCTAAAAGTTCTGATTTTGTTCTCTGCTGCTCTATCACTTGCCTGTAGCCAGCTGATAGATGCTCCCTCCCCTGTGGTCTATCTTCCCAAATATCGCCTAGGATTCACTTCTCCGCACGTCCTACCTTCCAGAAAGTGGTCACTTTTCTGTTCATAGGATTGCTGCTATTCTGGTCTTTGATCTCCTGTTGAGTTTGTCAGTGTTCAGAATGGTTTGATAACTATCTAGCTGAATTCCTGGGACCAGACAAAATTTAGGTCTCCTACTCCTCCACCATCTTGCTCCAGATTATTCCTTCTTTGGGTGTTAAGTTTTATAAATTCTTTATATATTTTTGATACTAACCTTTTATCAGATATGTCATTTCACATATCATCTCCCATTCAGTAGGTTGCTGTTTACTTTTTTTTTTTTAAAGATTTTTTATTTATTTATTTGACAGAGAGAGACACAGTGAGAGCAGGATCACAAGCAGGGGGAGTGGGAGAGGGAGAAGCAGGTTTCCCGCGGAGCAGGGAGCCCAATGCGGGGCTCGATCCCAGGACCCTGGGATCATGACCTGAGCCGAAGGCAGACGCTTAACGACTGAGCCACCCAGGCGCCCCTTTGCTGTTTACTTTTGTTGATTGTTTATTCACTGTGCAGAAGCTTTACATCTTGATAAAGTCCCAATAGTTTATTTTTGCTTTTGTTTCCCTTGACTCAGGAGATCTGCCTAGGAAAAATTTGCTGTGGCCAATGTCAAAGAAGTTACTATGTTCTCTTCTAGGAATTTTATGCTTTCTTTTGTCACATTTAGGGCTTTCATCCATTCTGAATTTATTTTTGTACATGATATAAGAAAGTGGTCCAGTTTCATTATTTGGTGTGTGTCTGTCCAGTTTCCCCAACATAATTTGTTGAAGAGACTGTGTTTTTTCCATTGGATATTCTTTCTTACTTTGTTGAACATTAATTGACCATATAGTGGTGGGTTCGTTTCTGGGTTCTCTATTCTGTTCCATTGATCTATGTGTCTCTTTTTGTGCCAGTACCATACTGTCTTGATGACTACAGTTTGTAATATAGCTTGAAGTCTGGAATTGTGATGCCTCCAGCTTTCCTTCTCTTTTTCAAGATTGCTTTAGCTATTTGGGGTTTTTTGTGGTTCCATACAAATTTTAGGACTGTTCTAGTTCTATACAAAATGCTGGTAGTATTTCAATAGGGAGTGCATTAAATGTGTAGATTACTTTGGGTAATATAGACATTTAATCAATATTTGTTATTACGCTCCAAGAGTGTTTAATGTTTTTCCATTTCTTCATGTCATCTTCAGTGTCTTCCATCAGTGGTCTATAGTTTTTAGAGTACAGATATTTTGCCTGTTTAGGTTTATTCCTAGGTATCTTATGGGTTTTGGTGCAATTGTAAGTGGGATAGATTCCTTGATATCTCTTTCTGCTGATTCATTGTTGGTGTATAGAAATGCAACAGATTTCTGTACATTGATTGTGTATCTTGCAACTTCACTGAATTTGAGTGTCAGTTCTAACAATTTTTTGGTGGAGTCAGGTTCTCTACCTACAGTACCATGTCTTCTCCAAATAGTGAAAGTTTGATTTCTTCTTTGCCTGTTTGGATGCTTTTTGTTTCTTTTTGTTGTTTGATTGCTGAGGCTAGGACTTCTAGTACTTTGTTAAATAACGATGGTGAAAGGGAACATCCCTGTCTTGATCCTGACAATACAAGATAAGCTCTCATTTTTTCCCCATTGAAGATGATAGTAAGTGTGGGCTTTTCATATCTGGCCTTTATTGTGTTGAGGTATATTCCCTCTATCCCTACTTTGTGGAGCATTTTTATTAAGAATGGATGTTGTACTTTGTCAAATGCTTTTTCTGTATCTTTTCAGAGGATCATAAGATAGTGTACCACATTGATTGATTTGCAAATATTGAACCACCTTGCAGCCTCAGAACAAATCCCACTTGATCTGGTGAATGATTCTTTTAATATACTATTGGATTAGATTTGTTAGTATTTTGTTGAGAATTTTTGCATCCATGTTCATCAGGGATATTGGCCTGTTGTTCTCTTTTACAGTGGACTCTTTGTCTGGTTTTGGTATCAGGGTAATGCTGGCCTCATAGAAGAAACTTGGAAGTATTCCTTCCTTTTTTTGTTGTGTGGAATATTTTGAAAAGAATAAGTATTAAGTTGTCTTTAAATGTTTGCTAGAATTTGCCTGTGAAACCATCTGGCTCTGCACTTTTCTTTGTTTGGAGTTTTTTGATTGCTGATTCAATTTTTTTGCTGATTATTGGTGTATTATAATATTCTCCTATAAATGTTTTTTAATTTTGTGGTGATGGTTGTGATGTCTCCCTTCTCATTTGTGATTTTAATTTTTTGGGTCCTTTGTCTTTTTTATTTTTTTATTTTTTATTTATTTACTTCTTTTTATTTTATTTATTTATTTATTTTTTGCGATCCTTATCGTTCTGTTTCAGAGATGAGGAAATTGAGCAAGTCACTTAGTTTTTCTGCACTTCAAAGACATTGGGAGTTAAGGGGTTTTTTTGTATTTTTAAAAATTTTATTATGTTATGTTAATCACCATACATTACATCATTAGTTTTTGGTGTAGTGTTCCATGATTCATTGTTTGCGTATAACACCATTCAGTACGTGCCCTCTTTAATACCCATCACCAGGCTAACCCATCCCCCCAACCCCTCCCCTCTAGAACCCTCAGTTTGTTTCTCAGAGTCCATAGTCTCTCATGGTTCATTTCCCCCTCCAATTACCCCCCCCTTCATTTTTCCCTTCCTACTATCTTCTTTTTTTAACATATAATGTATTATTTGTTTCAGAGGTACAGGTCTGTGATTCAACAGTCTTACAAAATTCACAGTGCTCACCATAGCACATACACTCCCCAAAGTCTATCACCCAGCCACCCCATCCCTCCCACCCCCCACCACTCCAGCAACCCTCAGTTTGTTTCCTGAGATTAAGAATTCCTCACATCAGTGAGATCATATGGTAACTGTCTTTCTCTGATTGACTTATTTTGCTCAACACAATACCCTCCAGTTCCATCCACATTGTTGCAAACGGCAAGATTTCATTCCTTTTGATGGCTGCATAATATTCCATTGTACATGTATACCACAACTTCTTTAACCACTCATCTGTCGATGGACATCTTGGCTCTTTCTATAGTCTGGCTATTGTGGACATTGCTGCTATAAACATTGGGTTGCACGTACCCCTTCAGATCACTACGTTTGTATCTTTGGGGTAAATACCCGTAGTGCAATTGCTGGATCATATGGCATCTCTATTTTCAACTTTTTGAGGAACCTCCATACTGTTTTCCAGAGTGGCTACACCAGCTTGTATTCCCACCAATAGTGTAAGAGGGTTCCCCTTTATCCACATCCCCACCAACATCTGTCATTTCCTGACTTCTTAATTTTAGCCATTCTGACTGGTGTGAGGTGGTATCTCATTGAAGTTTTGACTTGGATTTCCCTGATGCCGAGTGATGTTGAGCACTTTTTCATGTGTCTATTGGCCATTTGGATGGCTTCTTTGGAAAAATGTCTGTTCATGTCTTCTACCCGTTTCTTGATTAGATTATATGTTCTTTGGGTGTTGAGTTTAATAAGTTCTTTATAGATTTTGGATACTAGCCCTTTATCTGATATGTCATTTGCAAATATTTTCTCCCATTCTGTCGGTTGTCTTTTGGTTTTATTGACTGTTTCTTTTGCTGTGCAAAAGCTTCTTATCTTGATGAAGTCCCAATAGTTCATTTTTACCCTTGCTTCCCTTGCTTTTGGTGATGTTTCTAGGAAGAAGTTGCTGTGGCTGAGGTCAAAGAGGTTGCTGCCTGTGTTCTCCTTTAGGATTTTGATGGACTCCTCTCTCACATTTAGGTCTTTCAACCATTTTGAGTCTCTTTTTGTGTGTGGTGTAAGGAAATGGTCCAGTTTCATTATTCTGCATGTGGCTGTCCAATTTTCCCGACACCATTTGTTGAAGAGACTGTCTTTTTTCCATTGGACATTCTTTCCTGCTTTGCTGAAGATTAGTTGACCATAAAGTTGAGGGTCCATTTCTGGGCTCTCTCTTCTGTTCCATTGATCTATGTGTCTGTTTTTGTGCCAGTACCATACTGTCTTGATGATGACAGCTTTGTAATAGAGCTGGAAGTCCGGAATTGTGATGCCACCAGCTTTGTTTTTCTTTTTCAACATTCCTCTGACTATTTGGGGTCTTTTCTGGTTCCATACAAATCTTAGGATTGTTTGTTCCATTTCTGTGAAAAAAGTGGATGGTATTTTCATAGGAATTGCATTAAATGTGTAGATTGCTCTAGATAACATTGACATCTTCACAATATTTGTTCTTCCAATCCATGAGTATGGAACGTTTTTCCATTTCTTTGTTTCTTCCTCAATTTCTTTCATGAGTATTTTATAGTTTTCTGAGTACAGATTCTTTGCTTCTTTGGTTAGATTTATTCCTAGGTATGTTATGGTTTTGGGTGCAATTATAAATGGGATCAACTCCTTAATTTCTCTTTCTTCTGTCTTGTTGTTGTTGTATAGGCATGCTAATGATTTCTGTGCATTGATTTTATATCCTGCCACTTTACTGAATTCCTGTATGAGTTCTAGCAGTTTTGGGGTGGAGTCTTTTGGGTTTTCCACATAAAGTATCATATCATCTGCAAAGAGTGAGAGTTTGACTTCTTCTTTGCCAATTCAGATGCATTTTATTTCTTTTTGTTGTCTGATTGCTGTGGCTAGTACTTCTAGTACTATGTTGAATAGCAGTGGTGATAATGGATATCCCTCCCATGTTCCTGACCTTAGGGGGAAAGCTCTCAGTTTTTCCCCATTGAGAATGGTATTTGCTGTGGGTTTTTCATAGATGGCTTTTATGATATTGAGGTATGTATGCTCTATCCTTATACTCTGAAGAGTTTTGATCAAGAAAAAATGCTGTACTTTGTCAAATGTTTTTTCTGCATCTATTGAGAGGATCATATGGTTATTGTTCTTTCTTTTATTATTGTATTGTATTACATTGATTGATTTGTGGATGCTGAACCAACATGATCAACCTTGATCCCAAAGCCCAGGAATAAATCCCACTTGGTCATGCTGAATAATACTTTTAGTGTACTGTTGGATCCTATTGGCTAGTATTTTTGTGAGAATTTTTGCATCCATGTTCATCAGGGATATTGGTCTACTACAGGGATATATTCTACTACAATAGAAAATAGTAATTCTCCTTTTTGATGGGGTCTTTGTCTGGCTTTGGGATCAAGGTAATGGTGGCCTCATAAAACGAGTTTGGAAGTTTTCCTTCCATTTCTATTTTTTGGAACAGTTTCAGAAAAATAGGTATTAATTCTTTAAATGTTTGGTAGAATTCCCCTCGGAAGCCATCTGACCCTGGGCTCTTGTTTGTTGGGAGAGTTTTTATTCCTGCTTCAATTTCCTTAGTGGTATAGGTCTGTTCAGGTTTTGTATTTCTTCCTGGTTCGGTTTTGATAGTTGATACATCTCTAGGAAAGCATCCCTTTCTTCCAGAATATCTAATTTGCTGGCATATAGTTGCTCATAATATGTTCTTATAAGTGTTTGTATTTCTTTGGTGTTGGTTGTGATTGCTCCTCTTTCATTCATGATTTTATTTATTTGGGTCATTTCTCTTTTCTTTTTGATAAGTCTGGCCAGGGGTTTATCAGTCTTGTTAATCCTTTCAAAGAACCAGATCCTAGTTTCGTTGATCTGTTCTAGTGTTCTTTTGGTTTCTATTTCATTGATTTCTGCTCTGATCTTTATTATTTCTCTTCTCCTGCTGGGTTTAGGCTTTATTTGCTGTTCTTTCTCCGGCTTCTTTACGTGTAGGGTTAGGTTGTGTATTTGAGACCTTTCTTGTTTCTTGAGAAAGGCTTGTATTGCTATATACTTTCCTCTTAGGACTGCCTTTCCTGCATCCCAAAGATTTTCAACAGTTGTGTTTTCATTTTCATTGGTTTCCATGAATTTTTTAAATTCTTAATTTCCTGGTTGACCCATTCATTCTTTAGTAAGACTGTCTTTAACCTCCATGTATTTGAGTTCTTTCCAACTTACATCTTGTGATTGAGTTTTAGTTTCAAAGCATTGTGGTCTGAAAATATGCAGGGAATGGTCCCAAACCTCTGGTACTGCTTGAGACCTGATTTGTGACCTAGGATGTGATCTCTTCTGGAGAATGTTCCATGGGCCCTTTGTCTTTTTTTATAAGCCTTGTTAGGGGTTATCAATGTTATTATTATTATTTTAAGAACCATTTCCTGGTCTCATTTATTTGTTGTATTTTTCATTGTTTCTATATCATTTCTGCTCTAGTCTTTATTATTTCTTTCCTTCTGCTGGCTTTAGGTTTCTTGTTTTGTTTTTTTGTACCTCCTTTATGTGTAAAGTTACATTGTTTATTTGAGTTTTTTCTTGTTTCTTGAGGTAGGCCTGCATTGCTCTATACTTCCTTTTTAGGACAGCGTTTGCTACATTCCCACGGTTCCAGACCATCGCGTTTTCATTTTCATTTGTTTCCATGTATTTTTTTTTATTTCATCTTTTATTTCCTTGTTCACTCATTCATTGTTTAGTAGCATGTTGTTTAGCCTTCATGTATTTGTGGTCTTTCCAAATTTTTTCTTGTGGTTGACTTCGTTTCACAGTGTTGTGGTCACAAAACATGCATGGTATGATCTCAATCTTTTTGTACTTGTTTAGGCCTAGTTTGTTGCCCAGAATATAATCTATTCTGGAGAATGTCTTATGTGCACTTTGAAAGAATGTGTATTCTGCTTTTGGATGGAATGGTGTGGATATATCTGTTAAGTCCATCTGTTCCAGTTTGTCATTCAAAGCGCTTGTTTCCTTGTTGATCTTCTGCTTAGATAATCTGTCCATTGATGTGAGTGGGGTGTTAAAGTCCCCTGTTATTATTATATTATTATCAATGAATTCCTTTAGGTTTGTTATTAATAGTTTTAGGTATTTGTGTGCTCCCAAGTTGGGGGGCACCATTATTTACATTTGTTAGATCTTTTTGTTGGATAGGCCCCTTTATTATCATATAGTGCCCTTCTTCACTTCCTGCTACACTTTTTGGTTTAAAATCTAGTTTGTCTGATGTAAGTATGACTACTCTGGATTTCTTTTGACTTCTATTTGCATGATAAATATTTCTGTAACCCTTCACTTTCCATGTGCGGGTGTCTTTAGGTCTAAAATGAGTCTCTTGTAGACATCATATAGATGAGTCTTGTATTTTTATCCATTCTGACACCCTATGTCTTTTGACTAGAGCATTTAGTCCATTTACATTCAAAGCAATTAGTGATAGGTATGTATTTTGTGCCATTTTATTACCTGTTTTGTCATTGTTTCTGGAGATTTTCTCTGTTCCTTTCTAGTCTTTGTCACTTTTGGTCTTTCCTTCCCACTCAAAGAGTTCCCTTTAATATTTCTTGTGGGGGTGGTTTAGTGTTCACAAACTCCTTTAGTTTTTGTTTCTCTTGGAAACTCTTTTTCTCTCCTTCTATTGTGAATGATAGCCTTATTAGATAGAGTATTCTTGGCTGCAGATGTTTTCACATTCTGCACTTTGAATATATCATACCACTCTCTTCTGACTTGCCAAATTTCTGTGGAGAGATCTGCAGCTGGCCTTATGGGTTTTCCCTTGTAAGTTATGGACTTCTTTATATAAAATAGACTTTAAAACAGTCTGTGACAAGAGATAGAAGGGTATTACATAATAATATAAAGATTAATCCAACAAGAAGATATAACACTTGTAAATACTTATACACCCAGTATTGGAGCACTTAAATATACAAAGCAAAATTAACAGAAATACAGGTAAAAATGGACATGATACAATAAATATTCTAACCTAACACATAAAAGAACTGGAAAAAGAAGAACAACCAAAGCTCAAAATTCAGTAGAAGAAAGGAAATAATAAAGATCATAGTGGAAATGAATGAAACAAAGAATAAAGAACAATAGAAAATATTAATGACAATAAGAGGTGATTCTTTGAAAAGATAAACATAATTGATAAACCTTTAACAAGACTAATCAGCAAGAAAAAAAAGAAAGCTCAAATAAATAAAATCAGAAATCAGAAGAGAAGGTACATTTTTCACATTACTGAAATAAAAAGGTTTATAAAAAATACTATGAATAACTATATGCGAACAAATTGGACAACTTAGAAGAAATGGATAAATTCCTAGGAACACATAATCTTCCAAAACTGAATCAAGAAGAAATAGATCAGAACAGACTGATTATTAGTAATGGAATTAAATCAACTCCCAACAAACGAAAGTCAAGGACCAGAGAACTTCACAGATGAATCCTACCAAATATTTAAAGAGTTAATACCTATTCTTCTCAAATCATTCCAGAAAACTGAAGAGGGAAGATTGCTTCCAAGCTCATTCTATGAGGCTAACATTACCCTGATATCTAATCTGGACAAAGACACTATTAAAAAAAAGAAAATTATAAGACAATATCCCTGATGAACACAGATACAAAAATCTCCAACAAAATATTAAGTAACCAAATTCAACAATAGATTTTAAGGGTAATATATATGATCAAGTAGGATTTATTTTGGGGATGCAAGGATGGCTCAACATCCACAAATTAACTAAAGTAATACACCACAGTAACAAAACAAAGAATAAAAAATCATATGACCATCTCTATAGATGCAGAAAAAGCATTTCACAAAATTCCACGAACATTTATGACAAAGACTCTCAACAAAGTGGGAATAAAGAGACATATTTCAACATAATAAAGGTCATACGTGACAAGCTCACAACTAACATTATATTCAACAGTGAAAAGTTAGAAGTTTTTCCTCTAAGATCAGGAGGAAGACAAGGATGCCCACTCTCACCAAGAAATACCAAGTGTTGGTAAGAATGTGGAGAACATTTATGCACTGTTGGTGTGAATGTAAACTGGTGCACCTGCTATGGAAAACAGTAGGGAGGTTCCTCAAAAAGTTAAAAGTAAAACTACCCTACAATATGGCAATTTTATTTCCTGGTATTTATCTAAAGAAAATGAAAACATGAATTCAAAGAGATATATACACCTTTATGTTCACCATAGCATTATTTATAATAGGTAAGATAAGGAAGCAATCTAAATACCCATTGATAGATGAATGGATAAAGATGTGGCATGCTGAAATCTTACCATTTGCAACAGCATAGATGGACCTAGAGGGTATTATACTAAGTCAAATAAGTCAGACACAAAAAGGCAAATACCATATGATTTCACTTATATGTGGAATCTAAAAAAACAGATGAACAAAACAAAGCAGAAACAGATTCACACACACACAAACAAACTGATGGTTGCCAGAGGGGTGGGAGGTGGGAAGATGGACAAAATAGATGAAAGGGATTAGATGTTACAATCTTCCAGTTCTAAAATAAATAAGACATAGGGATACAATGTACAGCCTAGGGAATATAGTCAATAATATTGTAACAAGTTTATATGTGACAGATGGTAACAAGACATTGTGATAAACACTTTGTAATGTATATAAATATCAAATCACTATGTGTATACTTGAAAGTAATACAATATTGTATGCAAATTATTCAATTAAAAAAAAATCCTAAAACAGAGAATCTCACAGAGACAAAATACATAATATATTCGTTGCATAAATTCATAAATGAAAGAAGTGAATGAATAGATAAACTGTGCCCAAACCTATGGGAAAGGTTATCCCATAATCCCATTATCTTGTTCTGTATTTTTTCTTAGTAAAAATCAATGGATAATCATCTCAGCAATGTGCTCTAGTCCATTTTCATTTGCAAAACAACTTGGTGAACAAAAACTTGTGAATTCTTAACGATTTTTCAAATTATCTGGCCTGCATCTTTATAGTTGTCCTATATTCACCAGGCCTTGTAGAATTAACCCAAATTCAGTGGTTTAGAGGATTTGTGCTTCAAAATTGGTTTCCTAGTTTAACTATGCAATGAAAACTTTTTTTGTTTTTGAAAGGCTAAGGGTGACATCTAAATCTACAGTTGAAATCAGTTATTCCTCTTAATGGTAAAACCATGTGGCACTGTGGGAGATAAAAATCATTTTATTTCTTACAGGCCAGAATACTTAAAGTAGTGTAACTAATGATATACATGAAATGTAATTTTAAGTGATCCTATTTCTGAATGAATCAATTATATTTCTAATTATCATCAGTGTTGACAAGGTGGATTTCTAGAAATCTTTTTCAAAAAATTTTAATAACTCATGGAGCACCTGGGTGGCTGTTGCTTAAGCATCTAACTGTTAATTTCAGCTCAAGTCATGATCTCAGGGTCATGAGATTGAGCCCTGTATTGGGCTCCATGCCCAACCTGCTTAAGATTCTCTTTCTCCATCTCCCTCTGTCCCTCCCCTGCTCTATCTCTCTCCAAAAAAAAGTAATCTTATAAATGTGTTACATCATGCTGTGACTTGTCAATATGAGCAGTGTAAGTGTGTACAAATTTAAAAACTGGTTTAGTTGGGTGTGTCTGACATTCATGAAAACTTAATTTTACTGACATGCTGAGCACTAAAATTTAGATGCTTATTCCAAATATCTTGTGATAGGAATGGGTACTGGGAATTAGGTTTTTGTAAAGAATCTTCATTATAAATAAAAATCTTCTTTTACAAATAATAATTTAAATTTTTTTTCTAATATAAGAAGAAAACTATGGATGTGACTTGTGAAATATCTGACGATTTACAGAAATTCAACTTTTACCTCATCATCTAATCCAAAAATAACATGTCAAATCTATTTTAATATTTTATAGAATTCACGATTTTCTACTTTTGACATTGCTAAATCTGAACACCAGTGGAATTTAGTCAAGGCATTATAAACCAAGTCATTGACCTAAAATTTGTATTTTAACCCCTGAACCCAATGGAACAGATTTAAAATCCTAATTTATAAAGTGTAATACATAATAAGAATAAAATAGCATAATAAGAGTAAATAAACTTTTAATATATAATATTGGTAGTCTATACTATTTGTTTAGTATATAATTCTCTTGTAACATTAATTAGAGCCATTAAATTGCTTTAAAAAATGTAAATCCTGCTAAAGGGATAAGTGGCAGAGTAGTAGGAGGACCTTAGTTTTGCCTCATCCCTCAAACACAGCTAGATAAATATCAAATTACACTGAATACCCAATAAATCAATCTGAGGACTGACAGAACAAAATGCACAACTAAAGGGAGAGAAGAAGCCACATAGTAGAAGGTAGGAGGTGCAGAGATGTGATTTGGGGGAGAAAAGGATTGTCCCCAGAGGAGGGATCCCTGGTCACAGAGAAAGGAGAAGAGAGAGAGAGATGATGATAGATAGATAGATAGATAGATAGATGATAGATGATAGAGAAGTGCACAGGGGATTAAACAAATAAAACACTTCATCAAAGATATTGACTGGGAATATGTGAAGGGCTGATTTTCATGAGCTTTTGCAACCAGCAGGGCTCAAAGACTGGAGTTTTAGAGGTTCACAGCCTAGCCAGTGTGGAGCCTGGTGGGTGCTGCAGTGCTCCTGTGCAGAAGGAAGCCAGATAGCCTGGTAGAGGATGGCATGATATAAGGATCCCCTGGGATGCACTGGGAGAGATTGTTCCCCCTTCTTGGAGTGCATCTAGGAGAGGTGGCATTGCTTCTCTGTGGACAAAAGAGCCAGCAGGTGACATTAACATCCCCTGCTCCTCAACAAAGGTGCAGAGACACCTGCTGAGAATGGCTAACCTGGACACTGGCTCTTTGCTCTGCTTTGCTCCAAAATCCACCCCCTTGTGCTTTGGTGTTACTGTTCTTCTGGAACAAACTTGCTTGAGTCCCAGTTCAGTGAGACCCTACCCAGAGGACTAGTGTGGGTCACCACCATGCTAGATCCCTAAAGTTTGGACTTTGAAAATGCAGTTGGTCTGCCTGGGATAGAAAACAGGTGCACCATGTTGCCAGTGAACAGATGACCTGGACACAGTCAGGATGAAGTCAGGGATCTGAGGGAAGACTGGGATATATAAGGGGAGATTGGTCACTCTTCTGGGAGGACTTTCCAGGCAGGGGTGGGCCCAAAGCCCCCTCTCTGGGAAAAGGTAGGGGGATGGCACCATTTCTCTCCCCTGCTCCTCAGCAAAATTGAACTTCTGTAAACAGCACAGCACCAACTCGTGGCCCAAAACATTACATCAAGCTCTACTCCCCTGCACTCTGCAGGTACTGTTTTTCTAGGCCAAGTTTGCCTGAGAACAAGAACATCAGGCCCCTCTCCCAGAAGACCACCACAGACTTGCCCACCCCACCTCCCCCGCACACACCATATCTAATGACAATAGAGTTCTGCAAAGCTTCAGCTCTACTAGAAATAGTATCAGGACTCTTTTAACAAGCAGACCAGAACACACTTAATTAAAACTAACCACACTCTGACCAAGGTCCAAACAATCCCAACTGCAGGCAAGGAGAAACTCTGCAGGGGACTGACCTGAAGAAAGAGCATCTAAACACAGCAGCAGAGTGCACACAGTTTACACCACAAACACTTCCTGAAACACCAGGCCCAGGACCTCTTCTTTATAAAGCCATTACTTTCAGGAGCAGGAAACATAATAAGCTTTCCTAACAAAAAGAAGACAGAGACCTAGACAGAATGCCAAGATGGGAGGAATTTACCCCCCAAAAAAAGAACAAGAAAAGGTCATAGCCAAAGATATAATCAAAACAGATATAAGTAATATGCTTGATATAGAAATAAAAGCAGCAATCATAAGGATACCAGCTGGGCTTTAAAAAGGCCTGGAAGACACCAGGTTGTCCCTATGGCAGAGATAAAAGAGCTAAAAACCAATTAGGGCAAAATGAAAAATGCTATAACCAAGATGTGATACCAACTGGATGTAAGGACTATAAGGATGAAAGAAGCAGAGGAAAGAATAAGTGATATACAAGATAAAATTATGGAAAATAATGAAGCTGAAAATAAAAGGGAAAGAAAATTATTGGATCACAAAGTGGACTCAGGGAACACAGAGATACAATAAAACATAATAACATTAGTATCATAAGAGTCCCAGAAAAAGAAGAGAGGAAAAAAGGAAATAAAAGTCTTTCTTCAGGAAATTATAGCTGAAAACTTCCCTAATATGGGAAAGGAAACAGAAATCCACATCAAGGAGGCACAGAGAACTCCCACCAAAATCAACAAAAGCAGGGACACCTGGGTGTTTCAGTCGGTTAAGCATCTGCCTTTAGCTTAGGTCATGCTCCCAGGGTCCTGGGATTGAGTCCCACACTGGACTCTTTGCTCAGTGGGAAGCCTGCTTCTCCCTCTGCCTGCCGCTCCCTCTCCTTGTATTCTCACTCTCTCTCTGACAAAATAAATAAATAAAATATTTAAAAAATCAACAAGAGTGGGCTAACACCAAGACATATCATATTTAATTGGCAAAATATAGAGATAAAAAAATCCTAAAAGCAGCAAGACAAAAGAAATCCCTAACATTCAAGGGAAGACAAATAACGTTAGCAGTGGATCTCTAGATAGAAACTTGGCAGGGTAGAGGGGAGTTACATAATATATTCAATGTGATGAATGGGAAAAAATCTGTAGCCAAGAATACTCTATCCAGCAAGGAGTAATTCAAAATAGAAGGATACATAAAGAGTTTCCCAGACAAACAAAACTAAAGGAGTTTGTGAACACTAAGCCAACCATGAAAGAAATAATACAGGGGACTCTTTGAGTGGGACAGAAAGACAAAAAGTTAAAAAGACAAGAAAGGAACAGAGAAAATCTCCAGAAACAATGCCATAACACATAATACAATGACAGTAAATTCATATCTATCAATAATCACTCTGAATGTAAATGGACTAAATGCTTCAATTGAAAGACATAGGGTATCAAAATGGATTAAAAAAAAAAAAAGACCCATCTGTATACTGCCTACAGGAGACTCAATTAGACCTAAAGACACCTGCAGCTTGAAAGTGAGGGGATGGAGAAATATTTATCATGCTAATGGACATGAAAAGAAAGCCAGAATAGTCATACTTATATCAGACAAACAAGATTTTTATTTTATTTTATTTAAATTCAATTTAATTAGCATATAGTATATTATCAGTTTCAGGGTTAGAATATAGTGATTCATCAGTTGCATATAACACCAAGTGCTCATTTCATCAAGTGCCCTCCTTAATACCCACCACACAATTACACCATCCCCCACCCACTGTCCCTCCAGCAACCCTCAGTTTGTTTCCTATAGTTAAGAGTCTCTTATGGTTTGCCTTCTTCTCTGTTTTTATCATATTTTACAGACAAACTAGATTTTAAACCAAAGAGTGTAACAAGAGATGAAGAAGGGCACTATATTATAAAAAAGGGGATAATCCAAAAAAATTCTAACAATTGTAAGTATTTATGCCGCAACCTGGTAGCACACAAATATAAAAAATATATCATTACAAACATAAAGGAACTTGTTGATAATAACACAATAACAGCAGGGGACTTTAACACCCCACTTACATCAATGGACAGATCATCTAGACAGCAAATCAACAAGAAAACAATGGCTTTGAATGACACACTGGACCAGCTGGACTTAACAGATATAGTCAGAACATTTCATCCTAAAGTAGCAGAATACATATTCTTTTCAAGTGCACATGGGACATTCTCCAGAATAGATTACATACTAGGCAACAAACCAGGCCTGAAGAAGTACAAAAAGATTGAGATCATACCATGCAAACTTTCTGACCACAATGCTATGATACTTGAAGTTAACCACAAGAAAAGATTTGGAAAGACCACAAATACATGCAGGTTAAAGAACATGCTACAAAAAATGAATGGGACAACCAGGAAATTAAAGAAGAAATTTAAAAAAATACATGGAAACAAATGAAAATGAAAACACAATATTGCAATACCTTTGGGATGCACCAAAAGTGGTCCTAAGAGGGAATTATATAGCAATACAGGCCTACATCAAGAAGCAAGAAAAATTTCAAATATGCTATCTAATCTTATACCTAAAGGAGCTAGAAAAAGAACAGAGCAAATAAAGCCAAAGCCAGCAGAAGAAGGGAAATGATAAAGATTAGAACAGAAATAAATGAGGTAGAAACAAGTAAACAAAACCACCAATAGATCAGATCATGAAACCAGGAGATGGTTCTTCAAAAAATTAATAAAATTGAGAAACAGTGGATCAGGACCCAAATAATTAAAATAATGATGAGAGAAGAGAGATCACAACCAACACCACAGAAATACAAACAGTTATAAGAAAATATGAGAAATTATATGCCAACAAATTAGGCAACCTGGAAGAAAAGGATAAATCCCACAAACATATAAAATACCAAAACTGAAACAGAAAGAAATAGAAAATTTGAAGAGACCCATAGCCAGCAAAGAAATTGAATCAATAATAAAAAGTCTCCAACAAACAAAAGTCCAGGGTCAGATGGCTTCCCAGGGGAATTCTACAAGATAGTTATAAAAGAGTTTAATATCCATTCTTCTCAAACTGTCCCCAAAAATAGAATTGGAAGTAAAATTTCCAAACTCATTCTAGGATGCCAGCATTACCTTGATTCCAAAACCAAAGACCCCAATAAAAAAGAGAACTAGAGGCCAATACTCTGATGAACATGGATGCAAACATTGTCAACAAAAGACTAACTACTCAAATCCAACAGTACATTAAAAGAATCATTCACCACGATCTAGTAGGATTTATTCCAGGGCTGCAAGTGTGGTTCAATATTTGCAAATAAATCAATGTGATACACCATATTTGCAAAAGAAAGGATAAAAAGCATATGATTCTCTCGATAGATTCAGATAAAGCTTTTGACTAAGTACAACATCCATTCTTGATAAAAACACTCAACAAAGTAGGGATAGAGAAAACATATTTCAACATCATAAAGGTCATATATGAAAGACCCACAGCTGATATCATCCGCAATAAGCAAAAACTCAGAGCTTTTCTTTTACTGTTAGAAAAAGACAAGGATGTCCACTCTAACCATTATTGAATATAGTCCTGGATATCCTACCCTCAGCACTCAGACAACACAAAGGAATAAAAGGCATCCAAATCCACAAGGAAGAAGTCAAACTTTCAAAATTTGCAGACAACATGATACTGTTTGTAGAAAACCCAAAGACTCAACCAAAAATTGCTAGAACTGATGCACGAATTCAGTAAAGTCACAGGTTACAAAATCAATATACAGAAATCTGGTGCATTTCTATACATCAATAATGAAGCAGCAGAAAAAGAAATCAAGGAATCAATCCCATTTACAATTGCACCAAAAATCATAAGATAGCTAGATATAAAATTATCCAAAGAGGTAAAATATCTGTACTCTGAAAGCTGTAGAACACTTATAAAAGAAATTGAAGAAGACACAAAGAAATGGGAAAAAAAATCTCATGCTCATAGATTGGAAGAACAAACATTGTTAAAATGACTATACCACCAAAAGCCCCCTACACATATAATGCAATCCCTATCAAAATACCACTAGCATTTTTTACAGAGCTAGAACAAACTATCCTAAAATTTGTATGGAACCACAAAAGAATCTGAGTAGCTAAAGCAATCTCAAAAAAGAAAAGCAAGAAGATATGGTTCATATATACAATGGAATATTACTCAGCCATAAGAAAGGATGAATACCTACCATTTGCATCAACATGGATGGAACTGGAGGGGATTATGCTAAGTGAAATAAGTCAAGCAGAGAAAGACAATTATCATATTGTTTCACTCATATGTGGAACATAAGGAATAGCATGGAAAACCACAGGGGAAGAGAGGAAAAACTGAATGGGAAGAAATCAGAGAGGGAGACAAACCATGAAAGACTCTGGACTCTGGGAAACAAACTGAGGTTTACAAAAAGGAGGGGAGTCTGGGGATAGGGTAAATGGGTGATGGGTATTAAGGAGGGCATGTTTTGATGAGCACTGGGTGTTATATGCAACTAGTGAATCGTTGAACACTACATCAAAAACTAATGATGTACTATATGTTGGCTAACTGAACATTAAATAAATAAATAAATAAATAAATAAATATATAAATATAAAATAAAAAAACTTACCAGGAAAAAAAAAAAAAAGGAAAAGCTGGAGTCATCACAATTCTGAACTTCAAGGTATATTACAAAGCTGTTGTGATGAAGATGGTATGGTACTGGCACAAAAACAGACACATAGATCAATGGATCAGAGTAGGAAACTCAGAAATGGACCCACAACTATATAGTCAAGTAATCTCTGACAAAGCGGAAAGAATATCCAATGGAAAAAAAGACAGTCTCTTCAACAAATTGTGTTGTGAAAACTGGATAGCAACATGCCAAAGAATGAAACTGGACCATTTTCTTGCAGCACACAGAAAAATAAATTCAAAACGGAATGAGGAAACAAAATGTGAAACAGGAAACCATCAAAATCCTAGAGGAGAACACAGGCAGCAACTTTCTTGAAATCAGCCATAATAACTTCTTACTAGACTCATCTCCTGAGGCAAAGGAAACAAAAGCAAAAATGAACTATTGGGACTTCATCAAGATAAAAAGCTTCTTGCACAGTGAAGGAAACAAAGAACAAAACTAAAAGACAACCTTCAGAATGAGAGAAGATATTTGCAAATGACATATCTGATAAAAGGTTAGTATTCAAAATATATAAAGAACTTATAAAACTCGAGAGGGGGAAAGATGGCAGAGGAGTAGGGGACCCTATTTCAACTGGTCCCCAGAATTGAGCTGGATAACTACCAGACCACTCTGAGCACCCACGAAACCAGCCTGAGATGTAAGAAGATCTGGATCTCTACAAACAGAATATCGCAGGCAGTTGGTTTTGAGGTACGAAGCGGAGAGCCGTGATCCTGCAGGCAGATATGGGAGGATAAATGGATAAATGGATAAGTGACAGCCTCGCGCGCTGCAGACGGGGCACAGACTCGCAGACCGGTAGCAGTGGGAAAGAACTTTAGGGCAGCCCCTGGGGTGGAAAACCAGACCGGCGGGGTCGCGCGCACACGAACTGTAGCCCCCCCAGACAGAAACCGGAGCGACAGTCGCGGGCACACGAACTGCAGCTTCCGAGACGGAAACCCGGTGCGCCGGGGTCGTGCCGGTGAACTGCAACCCCCGGGGGGGGGAGGGGGGACCTCAAGCGGCGGAGTCGCGCGCGCACGAATTGGGAGCGGCTGGCGGTTTTAGAAGCACAAGGGGCAGAGATGTGCCCCCACCTGGAGGAAGGACTGGGAGCGCTGCGGAGGGGCGCACAATCCAGGACGCGGAAGTTTATAGCAGCACGGACAGAAACGGAGACGGTGTGGCCTGGAGAGCTCACTGAAGAACAGACTGCGGTCTCTCTACTCTGAGGCAGAGGGTTGGAAACGGTCTCTTCTGCTCTGATTCACGGAAGAGACGCGGAAAGCCGCCAGGGAAAGGCGCCAGAGAACAAAAGCCCCAAAGACTGATTCCCACTGAGCCCATCCCCCGCCACAGGGGTGCAGGGCAACTCCGCCCAAACAGGGTTGCCTGAGTAACAGTGCGGCAGGCCCCTCCCGCAGAAGACAGGCTGGGAAAACAAGAGGCCAGCAACCCTAAGGTCCCAAGAAAACAGGTGCATCTTGCTTGGGTTCTGGTCAATAATTTCGACTCTATACATTCCCTCAAACACCCATCAACAGAATGACTAGGAGGAGGAGCCCCCAAAACAGAAAAGACTCAGAGATTATGACTTATGCTGCAGATTTACAAATGGATGCAGACATAACCAAGATGTCAGAGATGGAATTCAGGCTAGCAATTGTGAAGACAATGGCTAGAATGGAGAAATCAATTAATGGCAACAGAGAGTCTCTAAGGGCAGAAATAAAAGGTGAATTGGCAGAATTTAAAAATGCTATCAATGAGATCCAATCCAATCTAGATAATCTAACAGCTAGGGTAACTGAGACAGAAGAGAGAATAAGCGATCTGGAAGACAGTATAATAGATAAAAAGGGAAAAGAGGAGGCCAGGGAAAAACAACTCAGAATCCATGAAAATAGAATCAGAGAAATAAGTGACATCATGAGGCGTTCCAATGTCAGAATAATTGGAATCCCGGAAGGAGTGGAGAGAGAGAGAGGACTAGAAGATGTATTTGAGCAAATCGTAGCTGAGAACTTCCCTAATCTGGGGAATGAAACAAACATTCGAGTCCTAGAGGCAGAGAGGACCCCGCCTAAGATCAAGGAAAACAGGCCAACACCCTGGCATGTAATAGTAAAACTTGCAAATCTTAGAACCAAGGAAACCATCTTAAGGGCAGTTAGGGGGAAGAGATTCCTTACGTACAGAGGGAGGAACATCAGAATAACGTCAGACCTATCCACAGAGACCTGGCAAGCCAGAAAGGCCTGGCAAGACATTCAGGGTACTAAATGAGAAGAACAGGCAGCCAAGAATACTTTATCCGGCAAGGCTTTCATTTAGAATGGATGGAGAGATGCAGAGTTTCCACGACCAGCAGAAGTTGAAAGAATATGTGACCACTAAGCCGGCCCTGCAAGAAATATTAAGGGGGGTTCTATAAAAGGAGAAAGACCCCAAGAGTGATCTACAACAGAAATTTACAGGGACAATCTATAAAAACAACGTCTTCACAGGCAACATGATGACAATTAATTCATATCTTTCAATAATCACTCTCAACGTGAATGGCCTAAATGCTCCCATAAAACGGCACAGGGTTGCAGATTGGATAAAAAGACAGGACCCATCCATATGCTGTCTACAAGAGACTCATTTTGAACCTAAGGATACATCCAGACTGAAAGTGAAGGGATGGAGATCTATCTTCCATGCCAGCGGACCTCAAAAGAAAACTGGGGTAGCAATTCTTATATCAGACAAATTAGATTTTAAACTGAAGTCTGTAATAAGAGACACAGAAGGACAGTATATCATTCTGAAAGGGTCTATCCAACAAGAAGATCTAACAATTGTAAATATCTATGCCCCCAACATGGGAGCAGCCATCTACATAAGCCAACTGTTAACCAAAATAAAGAGTCATATTGATAACAATACGTTAATTGTAGGAGACCTCAATACTCCACTGTCAGCAATGGACAGATCATCTAAGCAGAAAATCAACAAGGAAACAAGAGCTTTGAATGATACATTGGACCAGACGGACCTCATAGATATTTACAGAACATTCCACCCTAAAACAACAGAATACTCATTCTTCTCGAACGCACATGGAACTTTCTCCAGAATAGACCATATACTGGGTCACAAATCAGGTCTCAACTGATACCAAAAGACTGAGATTATTCCCTGCATATTCTCAGACCACAATGCTCTAAAACTGGAACTCAATCACAAGAAAAAATTTGGCAGAAATTCAAACACTTGGAAGCTAAAGACCACTCTGCTCAAGAATGTTTGGGCCAAACAAGAAATCAAAGAAGAACTTAAACAATTCATGGAAATCAATGAGAATGAAAACACATCGGTCCAAAACCTATGGGATACTGCAAAGGCGGTCCTAAGGGGGAAATACATAGCCATCCAAGCCTCACTCAGAAAAATAGAAAAATCCTGAATTCACCAACTAACTCTACACCTTAAAGAACTAGAGAAAAAGCAACAAACGACGGCTAAGCCACACATTAGAAGAGAAATAATTAAAATTAGAGCAGAAATCAATGAATTAGAAACCAGAAACACAGTAGATCAGATCAATGGAACTAGAAGATGGTTCCTTGAAAGAATTAATAAGATTGATAAACCACTGGCCAGACTTATCCAAAAGAAAAGAGAAAGGACCCAAATTAATAAAATTATGAATGAAAGGGGAGAGATCACAACTAACACCAAGGAAATAGAAACAATTATTAGAAATTATTATCAACTATATGCCAATAAACTGAGCAATCTGGATGAAATGGAGACCTTCGTGGAAACCTATAGGCTGCCAAGACTGAAACAGGAAGAAATTGACAACCTGAATAGGCCAATAACCAGTAACAAGATTGAAGCAGTGATCAAAAACCTCCAAAAAAACAAGAGTCCAGGGCCTGATGGATTCCCTGGGGAAATCTACCAAACATTCAAAGAAGAAATAATGCCTATTCTCCTGAAGCTGTTTCAAAAAATAGAAACAGAAGGAAAACTTCCCAACTCATTCTATGAGGCCAGCATTACCTTAATCCCCAAACCAGGCAAAGACCCCATCAAAAAGGAGAATTTCAGACTGATATCCCTGATGAATATGGATTCCAAAATCCTCAACAAAATCCTAGCTAATAGGATCCAACAATACATTAAAAGGATCATCCACCACGACCAAGTGGGATTCATCCCCGGGATGCAAGTGTGGTTCAACATTCGCAAATCAATCAGTGTGATAGAACACCTTAATAAGAGGAGGGAGAAGAACCATATGGTCCTCTCAATTGATGCAGAAAAAGCATTTGACAAATACAACATCCTTTCCTAATTAAAACTCTCCAGAGTATAGGGATAGAGGGAACATTCCTCAAGCTCATAAAATCCATCTATGAAAAACCCACAGTGAATATCATCCTCAGTGGGGAAAAGCTGAGAGCCTTTCCCTTAAGATCAGGAACACGTCAAGGGTGCCCACTCTCACCACTGTTGTTCAACATAGTACTAGAAGTCCTAGCAACAGCAATCAGACAACAAAAAGAAATAAAAGGTATTCAAATTGGCAAAGAAGAAGTCAAACTCTCTCTTTTCGCAGACGACATGATACTTTATGTGGAAAACCCAAAAGAATCCACCCCCAAATTACTAGCACTCATCCAGCAATTCAGTAATGTGGCAGGATACAAAATCAATGCACAGAAATCAGTTGCTTTCTTATACACTAACAACACAACTGTAGAAAGAGAAATTAAAGAAACGATTCCATTTACAGTAGCACCAAAAACCATAAGATACCTCGGAATAAACCTAATCAAAGAGGTAAAGGATCTATACTCTAGGAACTACAAAACACTCATGAAAGAAATTGAAGAAGACACAAAAAGATGGAAAAATATTCCATGCTTATGGATCAGAAGAATAAACATTGTTAAAATGTCTATGCTACCCAGAGCAATCTATACCTTCAATGCCATCCCGATCAAAATTCCAATGACATTTTTCAAAGTGCTGGAACAAACAATCCTAAAATTTGTATGGAATCAGAAAAGACCCCGAATCGCCAAGGAGACGTTGAAAAAGAAAAACAAAGTTGGGGGCATCACGTTGCCTGATTTCAAGCTATATTACAAATCAGTGATCACCAAGACAGCATGGTACTGGCACAAAAACAGACATACAGACCAATGGAACAGAATAGAGAACCCACATATGGACACTCAACTCTATGGTCAAATAATCTTTGACAAAGCAGGGAAAAACATGCAATGGAAAAAAGACAGTCTCTTCAATAAATGGTGCTGGGAAAATTGGAGAGCCACATGCAGAAGAATGAAACCCGACCATTCTCTAACACCACTCACAAAGATAAACTCAAAGTGGATGAAAGACCTCAATGTGAGACAGGAATCCATCAAAATCCTAGAGGAGAACATAGGCAGTAACCTCTTTGACATTGGCTATGGCAACTTCTTTCATGACACGTCTCCAACGCCAAGGGAACCAAAAGCAAAAATGGACTACTGGGACTTCATCAAGATAAAAAGCTTCTGCACAGCAAAGGAAACAGTCAACAAAACAAAGAGGCAACCCACAGAATGGGAGAAGATATTTGCAAATGACACTATGTACAAAGCGCTGATTTCAAAGATCAATAAAGAACTTCTCAAAGTCAACATCCAAAAAACAAATAATCAAGTCAAAGAATGGGCAGAAGACATGAACAGACACTTCTCCAAAGAAGACATACAAATGGCTAACAGACACATGAACAAATGTTCATCATCATTAGTCATCAGGGACATTCAAATCAAAATCACATTGAGATACCACCTTACACCAGTTAGAATGGCAAAAATGGACAAGGCAAGAAACAACAAATGTTGGAGAGGTTGTGGAGAAAGGGGAACCCTCTTACACTGTTGATGGGAATGCAAGTTGGTACAACCACTTTGGAAAACAGTGTGGAGGTTCCTCAAAAATTAAAAATAGAGCTACCCTATGACCCAGCAATTGCACTATTGGGTATTTACCCCAAAGACACAGATGTAGTGAAAAGAAGGGCCATATGCACCCCAATGTTCCTAGCAGCAATGTCTGCAATAGCCAAACTGTGGAAAGAGCCAAGATGCCCTTCAACAGATGAATGGATAAAGAAGATGTGGTCCATATATACAATGGACTATTACTCAGCCATCAGAAAGTATGAATACCCAACTTTTACATCAACATGGATGGGACTAGAGGAGATTATGCTGAGTGAAACAAGTCAAACAGAGAAAGTCAATTATATGGTTTCCCTTATTTGTGGAACATAAGGAATAGCATGGAGGACATTAGGAGAAGGAACGGAAAAATGAAGGGGGGAAATCGGAAATCTATGGGAGAAGAACCATGAGATGCTATGGACTTCAAGAAACAAACTGAGGGTTTTAGAGGGGACGGTGTGGGGAATGGCTTAGCCTGGTGATGGGTATTCAAGAGGTTCACATACTGAATGGAGCACTGGGTGTTATATGCAAACAATGAATCATGGAACACTACATCAAAAACTAATGATGTAATGTATGGTGATTAACATAACATAATAAAAAAACTAATGATATATTGTATGGTGACTGACAACATAATGAAATAAAATTAAATTTAAAAAAAAGATAAAAAGCTTCTATACAACAAAAGAAACAGTCAACAAAAGAAAGAGGCAACGGACACAATAGGAGAAGATATTTGCAAATAACACTACAGATAAAGGGCTGGTATCCAAGATCTATAAAGAACTTCTCAAATTCAACACCCAAAAAACCAATAATCAAGTCAAAAAAATGGGCAGAAGACATGAACAGACACTTCTCCAAAGAAGACATACGAATGGCTAACACACACATGAAAAAATGTTCAACATCATTAGCCATCAGGAGAATTCAAATCAAAACCGCATTGAGATTCCACCTTACACCAGTTAGAATGGCAAAAATTGACAAGGCCAAGAAGCAACAAATGTTGGAGAGGATGTGGAGAAAGGGGAACACTCTTACACTGTTGGTGGGAATGCAAGTTGGTACAGCCACTTTGGAAAACAGTGTGGAAGTTCCTCAAAAATTTAAAAATAGAGCCACCCTATGACCCAGCAATTGCACTACTGGGTGAATATTTACCCTAAAGATACAGATGTAGTGAAAAGAAGGTCCATATGCACCCCAATGTTCATAGCAGCAATGTCCACAATAGCCAAACTGTGGAAGGAGCCGAGATGCCTTTCAAAAGATGAATGGATAAAGAAGATGTGGTCCATATATACAGTGGAATAATACTCAGCCATCAGAAAGGATGAATACCCACCATTTGCACTGACATGGTTGGAACTGGAGGAGATTATGCTAAGTGAAATTAGTCAGGCAGAGAAAGACAATCATCATGTGGTTTCACTTATTTGTGGAACATAAGGAATAGCATGGAGGACATTAGGAGAAGGAAAGGTAAAGTGTAGGGGGGGAATCAGAGGGGGAGACGAACCATGAGAGACTATGGACTATGGGAAACAAACTGAGGGTTTCAGAGGGGAGGGGGTGGGGGGATGGGTTAGCCCAGTGTTGGATATTAAGGAGGGCACATATTGTATGGAGCACTGGGTGTTATACGCAAACAATGAATCATGGAACACTACATCAAAACCTAATGATGTACTGTATAGTGAGTAACATAATGTAATAAATAAATAAATACTTTTATTTAAATTAATTTTTTAATTTATAATTTATTTTTGTTTAATTGAAGCATAAGTAACACACAGGTTATATTAATTTCAGGTGTACAACATAATGATTCAACAATTCTATACATTACTCAATACTCACCATGATAAATGTAGTCACCATCTGTCACCAAACAATGTTATTACAATCTTATTGACTATATTCCTTATGCTGTTCTTTTCATCTTCATGACTTATTTATTTTATAACTGAAAGGTTGTACCTCTTAATCCCCTTTATCTATTTCACCCTCTGGAACCCTCTGGAACCACTCTGGAACCACTAGTTTGTACCCTGTATTTAAGAGTCTGTTTGTTTGTTTGTGGCCATAAAAAAGAATGAGATCTTGCCATTTGCAACAACATGGATGAACATAGAGGGTGTCATGCTAAGTGAAATAAGTCAAAGAAAAAATACCATATGATTTCACTCATATGTGGAATTTAAGAAACGAAACAAAAAGAGATAAACAGAAAATCACAGACTCTTAAATACAGTGAAATTCTTTAGAACTGCTCTTAGGTTTTGAAAAATGACAGTGAAATAACTGATGGATTTGGGGGATAAAGTTGATTCATCAAGAAAAATCTAATCATTCAAATAGATATGTTAGTGTTTATTAACAGAACACACTGGTCTATTGGCCAAATTTAAAATGTTTCTATTATACTTGCAATAGATGCACAAATTTTGTATTTCTAAATGCAGTATGATTTTCCTGGTATGATTCCAGGAACCCAAAACTATAGATTTACTTTCATTTTTTTCATTCATTTATTTGTTCTTTACAAAAGTATTTATTGAATACCTACTATATGCAAAGCACTGTGGTGAATGTTGTGATTCTCTATCCTCACTGAGAATATATTCTAGTAGGAGAGATAAAACTTGTTCAAACATAATTACAATACAAGCAGTATGAGATAACTGCCCTAAAATTGTACTAACAAAGGTCACAAAGTGAGAGATGATTTTTGTCTGACTTCTGTCAGATAGGTTTTACAGATGGTTGATTTAAATCTTTTTTTTTAAATAAATTTTATTTATTTATTTGACAGAGCGAGACAGGGAACACAAGCAGGGGGAGTGGGAGAGGGAGAAGCAGGCTTCCTGCTGAGCAGGGAGCCCGATGCGGGGCTCGATCCTAGGACCCTGGGATCGTGACCTGAGCTGAAGGTAGATGCTTAACGACTGAGCCACCCAGGCGCCCTGGTTGATTTAAATCTTAAAGGGCAAACTGAATTTCAACAGAAGAAGGGGGAAAACTTTCCTAAGGGAAGGAATGGTATGAACAAAGATAAAAAGTACTAAAAATGACCAATGAAAAGGTAAGTGGAGAAGTTTGGCTGAAGCATTGAGCATGTATGAAAGTAGGGAAACAGAAATCTAGAAAGCATGTCAGGGCTATATAAGAGAAGAACGTTTGTAGTGAACATCTATTGTGTAGGGCTGTCCAGAAAACATTCTGTCTTTCAGAAATTCTATGGTGGAATTAATTTGCTTCTAGCATGGATAGTCTTGATAAATATGTAAATCAGTGACCTGACCTCCACAGCTAAAATGTGGACATGTAAACCAAGCTAGGTCCATTCAATATTCTCCTGGACTTTGTGTTTTGAGCAGAGTAAAATAATAAAAGAAAAAGAGTTGCTTGGTTCACCTATTTTCTTCTCCTACTCGGAGTTTTGGATCTTTCCTAGTTTATGTTCCTTCTAAGCCTGGCTCTCTTCGACTGGTCCTTCAATTATGTGAGCTATCCCATGTCCTTTCAGTAAGGATTTCCTTTTTTCTTTCTTTTTTTTTATTCAGTTAACCAGTCAATTTTGCTGCTTACATCAAAGAACCTGATAAGAACTTGAAGGCAAACCAGTTCTTCACTGAAGGAATACCTGAAGGCAAAGTTAAGGAGGGGAGATTGTCTAATCAAACTGTTATTAGAAACAGTATTCTGGAAACACTGTGTTGAATAGATTGGAAGGGAGAGACACTGAAGTGAAGGATACCAGTTAGGAAGCTGTTGTAGTAGTTTCAGATCCAGGCACTGAGGATCTGGACTAAGGCAGTGGCAGTTGTAATGAGAAGTAAGAGATATGTATGAGAGACATTACTCATAAGAAAAAAATAGCAGGTCTTGGAAACTGATTTGGCATTGGTTTTACAGGAGATGGAAAAGTAAAAGATCACTCTGAGGTTCCAAAAGATCACTCTGAGGTTCCATCCATCCCTGAAGAATGGGATGATGCATGAGAAGTCTATGTAAGAGACAGAGAAGGAAAAACTAGAGAAATTTGATGAGAATCAGAGTTGAAATATCATGTAGGCTAGTGGAGGAGAGATAGACAAGTTGTAAGGGGTTAATAATGTTAGAGGCTATGGAAGATAAAGTCCTAGAAATAAGAAAAGAATAAATTCTCATCATTCTTCAATTTAGCTGAAATCTCAAAACGAAAAGAATAGTTCTCATTATTGAGTGGAGAAAAAGCCATTGCATGTAGCACAATTTGTTACCCTTTAGATCAGTGGTTCTTTTTTTATTTTTTATTTTATTATGTTATGTTAGTCACCATACAATACATCATTAGTTTTTGATGTGGTGATCCACGATCCACTGTTTTCGTATAACATGCAGTGCTCCATGCAGTACGTGCCCTCCTTAATACCCATCACTAGGCTAGCCCATCTCCCCACCCCCCTCCCTTCTAAAACCCTGTTTGTTTCTCAGAGTCCATAGTCTCTCATGGTTCAACTCTCCCTCTGATTTCCCCCCCTTCATTTTTCCCTTCCTTCTCCTAATGTCCTCCATGCTATTCCTTATGTTCCACAAATAAGTGAAACCATATGATAATTGATTTCTCTGCTTGACTTATTTCACTTAGCATAATCTCCTCCAGTCCCATCCATGTTGATGTAAAAGTTGTGTATTCATCCTTTCTGATGGCTGAGTAATATTCCATTGTATATATGGACCACATCTTCTTAGATCAGTGGATCTTAATCCCTGTTTGTTTCATGGGCCCTTTGGCAGTCTGATAAGTCCTATGGATCCCTTCTTAGAATAATACATTTATTTTATTTTATTTTTTAAGATAAATTATTTAAAAAATAGATGGTGAACATTTCAGAGGAGATATGAAGGCAAGTAAACCTATAGAAAAGATGCTAAAACTCATTTTATTATGTCAATTTATTATATTATGTATATATCATAACAATATATAATTGATCATGATGAAATATTATTTTACACCAAATAGTTTGGTACAATCAAGCTTTGCAGCCCAAAATGTTGATAAGTATATGGAGGAATAAGAGCTTTTATAGAGAGCTGATGGGAGTGTAAATCAATATGCTCCCATTGGAAAAAACTTTTAGATTCAAAATTGAACATATGCATATCCAACAGCCCACCTATTCCATCTAGGCATATGTTTTAGATAAGCTCTTGCCTAAGCATACTAGCATACATGGACAAAAATATTTATGTAACATTGTTTGTAACAACAAAAAACCTAAAATAAGCCTCTTGTTATTTGAGAGGAGAATGGATTAAGAAATTGTTGTAGTGACACAGGAAGGATGAATGTAATACAACTTCACATAATAATATGGATGGACCTTGTAAAACTGATGTTGAATGAAGAAATCAAGTCATAGAAGACTACTACAGTATGATACCATTTTAAAATAATACTTTCAAAAAGGCAAAACTAAAGAATAGATGGTTCAAGGATTTATATAAATGTGGGCAAACCTTTTATTTTTTTCACTTAAAGGCACCCTTTATTTACTTTTTATCAATATTTTAAATTTAAATTCTAGTTATTTAACATATAGTATACTGGTTTCAAGAATAGAATTTAGTGATTCATCACCTACATATTATACCCAGTGCTCAAAACAACAACTGTCCTACTTAATACCCATCACCCATTTAGCCCACCCCCAGCCCACTTCCCCTCCATCAACCCTCTATAATTCTCTATAGTTAAGAGTCTCTTATGGTTTGCTTCCCTCTCTTTTTTTTCCCCTTCCTCCATGATCATGGTATTTGTCTTTCTCTGACTTATTACTCATAACACTATATTCTCTAGCTCCATCCATGTCATTGCAAATGGCAAGATTTCATTCTTTTTGATGGTTGACTAATATTCCACACACACACACACACACACACACACACACACACATATAAATATATACACACACACATATATATATACACACACACACACACACCACCTCTTTACCCATTCATCTGTCAATGGACATTTGGGCTCTTACCATAATTTGGCCATTGTTGATAATGCCGCTATAAACATCAGAGTGCATGTACCCCTTCAAATCAGTATTTTTGTATCTTTGGGCAAATACCTGTAGTGCAATTGCTGTGTCATAGGGTAGGTCCATTTTTAACTTTTTGAGGAACCTCCATACTGTTTTCCACAATGGCTGCACCACTTCGCATTTCCACCAATAGTGCAAGAGTGTTCCCCTTTCTCTACAACATCACTAACACTTGTTGTGTCTTCTGTTGTTGATTTTAGCCATTCGGTGCGAGGAGATATCTCACTGTAGTTTTGATTTGTACTTTCCTGATGATCGTGATGCTGAGCATCTTTTCATATGTCTGTTGGCCATCTCTATGTCTTCTCTGGAAAAATGTCTATTCATATCTACTGCCCATTTGTTAATGTCTTTCACACATTTCTTAACTGGAATATTTGTTTTTTTTTTTTTTTTTGGTGTTAAGTTTGATAAGTTCTTTATAGCTTTTGGATACTAATCCTTTATCAGATATGTCATTTGCAAATATCTTTTCCCATTCCATAGATTGCCTTTCGGTTTTGTTGAATGCTTCCTTTGCTGTCCAGAAGCTTTTTATCTTGATGAAGTCTCAATAGTTCATTTTTGCTTTTGTTACCCTTGCCTCAGGAGACGTGTCTAGTAAGAAGTTGCTGAGGCATCTGGGTGGCTCAGTCAGTTAAGTGTCTGAGTCTTGATTTCAGCTCAGGCTGTGATCTCAGGGTCATGAGATTGAGCCCTGTGTTGGGCTCCATGCTGGAAATGGAGCCTTATCAAAGATTCTCTCTCTCCTTCTTCCTCTGCCCCCCAGCTCTCTCTCTTTCTCAAAAAAAAAAAAAAAAAAAAGGTGCTGCCTGTACTCTCCTCTAGGATTTTGATGGTTTCCTCTCTTAGAATTAGGTCTTTCATCCATTTTCAATTTATCTCTGTCCAATTTCATTCTTCTGCGTGTTGCTGTCCAGTATTCACAACACCATTTGTTGAAGGGACTGTCTTTTCCATTGGATATTCTTTCCTGCTTTGTCAAAAATTAATTGACCCTATACTTATGGGTCCATTTCTGTGTTTTCTATTCTATTCCATTGTGTCTGTTTTTGTGCCAGTACCATACTGTCTTGATGATTACAGCTTTGTAATATAGCTTGAAATCAAGAATTGTGATGCCTCCAGCTTTGCTTTTCTTTTGCAAAGGTGGCTTTGGTATTTGGCATCTTCTGTTGTTCCATACAAATTTTAGCATGGTTTGTTCTAGCTCTGTGAAAAATGCTGGTGGTATTTTGATAAAGATTGCATTAAATGTGAAGATTGCTTTGGGTAGTATAGATATTTTGTGAATATTTGTCCTTCTAATCCATGAGCATTAGAATGTTTTTCTGTTTCTTTTGGTCACCTTCAATTTCCTTCATAAGTGTTCTATAATTTTCAGAGTACAGATCTTTTACCTCTTTGGTTAGGTTAATTCCTAGGTCTTATACTTTCTGGTACAGTTGTAAATGGGATCAATTCCTTGATTTCTCTTTCTGCTATTTCATTATTGGTTTATAGAAATGCACAAGATTTCTGTATGTTGATTTTGTATACTGTGAATTTACTGAATTTTTATCAGTTGTAACAATTCTTTGGTGGAGTCTTTTGGGTTTTTTATATAGACTGTCATGTCATCTGCAAATAGTGAAAGCTTGACTCTTTCCTTGCCGATTTGGATTCCTTTTATTTCTTTGTTGTCTGCTGAGGCTAGGACTTCCAGTACTCTGTTAGATAACAATGGTGAGAATGAACATCCCTGTCCTGTTCCTGTCAATATGATTCAGCAAATTGCACTACTAGTTATTTACCCAAAGAATACCAAAATACTGATTCAAAGGGGCAATGGACCCCAATGTTTATAGCAGCAGCATCAACAATAACCATATTATGGAAAGCTTATATGTCCATCAATTGGTGAATGGGTAAAGAAAATGTGGGGTGTGTGTGTGTGTGTGTGTGTGTGTGTGTATAGTTGAATATTGCTCAGCCATCTAAAAGAATGAAATCTTTCCATTTTCCAAGACAGAGATGAAGCTAGGGAGTATTATGCTAAGCAAAATAAGTGAGTCAGAGTAAGAGAAATACCATCTGATTTTACTCATATGTGGAATTTAAGAAATGAAACAAATGAACATAGGGGGAAAAAGAGAGTGGCAAACCAAAAACAGATTTTTTTTGTTATTTTTTATAAACTTTATTTGTATTTGACTATTCCTTATTTTATATATTTTTAGTATTTTTCCAAGTTTTTATTTAAATTTTACTTCATTGACGTATAGTTTAATAATGGTTTCAGGAATAGAATTCAGTGATTTATCACTTACCTGTAACACACAGTGCTCATCATAACAAGTGCCCTCCTTAATACCCATCATCCATTTAGCACATCTCCCACCCACCTTCCTCCATCAACCCTGTTTGCTCTTGATCATTAAGAGTCTCTTATGGTTGTTTCCCCTTCTTTTTTTTTTTCCATTCCCATATGTTCATCTGTTTTGTTTCCTAAATTCCACATATGAGTGAAATCATGTTTTTTTTTTTCCTCTGACTTACTTCACTTAGCATAATACACTCTAGTTCTACCCATGTCATTGCAAATGGTGAGATTTCATTCTTTCTCATGGCTGAATAATATTCCATTATACACACACACACACACACACACACACACACACACACACCACTTCTTTTTCCATTCATCAGTCACTGGACACCTGGGCACTTTATATAGTTTGACTATTGTTGATAATGCTGCTATAAACATCCAGGTGCATGTACTCTTTCAGATCTGCATTTTTGTATCCTTTGGATGAGTATCTACTAGCACAATTGCTGGATCATAGGGAAGTTCTATTTGTAACTTGTTGAGGAAATGCCATACAGCGTGGCTGCACCAGTTTCCATTCCCAGAAACAGTGTAAGTCAGTTCCCCTTACTCAGCATCCTCACCAGCATCTGATGCTTCCTGTGTTGTTAATTTTAGCCATTCTGACAGGTGTGAAGTGATATCTCATTTTGGTTTTGATTTGTATTTCCCTGTTGATGAGTGATGTTGAGCATCTTTCATACTTCTATTGGCCATCAAGATATCTTGTTTGGAAAAATGTCTATTCATGTATTCTGTCCATTTCTTAACTGGTTATTTGTGTTTTGGATGTTGAGTTTGATGAATTCTTTATAGATTTTGGATACAAACACTTCACCAGATATGTCATTTTCAAATATGTTTTACCATTCCATAGGTTGCATTTTAGTTTTGTTCATTGTTTCCTTCCCTGTGTAGAAGCTGTTTATCTTGATAAAGTCCTAATAGTTCATTTTTGCTTTTGTTTCTCTTGCCTCTGACAATGTGTCTAGTAAGAGGTTGCTAAGGCTGAGGTCAAACAGGTTGGTGCCTGTGTTTTCCTCTAGGATTTTGATGGTTTCCTGTCCTATATTTAGGTCTTTCATCCATTTGAATTTATTTATGTGTATGCTGCAAGAAAGTGGTCCAGTTTCATTCTTCTGCATTTTGCTGTCCAGTATTCCCAACACCATTTACTGAAGAGACTTTTCCCCATTGGATATTTTTCCTGCTTTTTCAAAGATAAGTTGACCATATAGTAATGGGTCCATTACTGGGTTTTCTATTTTGTTCCATTCAACTATGTGTCTGTTTTTGTGCCAGTACCATACTTTCTTGATGACTACAGCTTTGTAATATAGCTTGATGTCTGGAACGGTGATGTCTCCAGTTTCCTTTGTGGTTCCATACAAATTTTATGTTTGTTTGTTCTAGCTCTGTGAAAAATGCTGTCAATATTTTTTTTAAGATATATTTACTTATGAGAGAGAGAATGAGCAGGAAGGGCAAAGGGAGAGAAAACCAGACGTGGACTCCACACTGAGTGCAGAGCCTGATGCAGGGCTTGATCCCCACAACCTGGGATCATGACCTGAGCCAAAAGCAAGAGTCGAACACTTAACCAACTGAACTACCCAAGTGTCCTAACTGCTGTTGGTATTTTGATAGGAATTGCATTAAATGTGTAGATTGCTTTGGGTAGTATAGACATTTGAACAATATTTCTTCTTCCAATCCATGAGCATTGAATTTTTTCCCATTTCCTTGTCTCCTCTTCAATTTCCTTCATAAATGTTCTATAGTTTTCAGAGTACAGACCTTTTACCTCTTTGGTTAGGCTTATTCCTAAATATCTTATGATTTTTGATGCTATTGTAAATGGGATTGGTTCTTTCATCTTTTTTCTGTTGCTTCATTATTAGTGTATAGAAATGTAATAGATTTCTCTACGTTGATGTTATATCCTGTGACTTTGCTGAACTCATGTATTAGTTGTAGCAATTTTTTGGTGGAATCTTTCAGTTTTTCTACATGGAGTATCATGTCATCTGCAAATAATGAAAGTTTGACTTCTTCCTTGCCAATCCAGATGTCTTTTATTTCTTTATGTTGTCTGATTGCTGAGGCTAGGACTTCCAGTACTATGTTGAACAACAGTAGTGAGAGTGGACATCCCTATCTTGTTCATGACCTTAGAGGAAAAAATCTCAGTTTTTCCCCATTGAAGATGGTATTAGCTGTGGGTCTTTCCTATGGCCTTTATGATGTTGAGGTATATTCCCTCTAACCCTACTTTGTTGAGGGTTTTTATCAGGAACGGATGCTGTATTTTGTCAAATGTTTTTTCTACATCTATTGAAAGGATCAAATGGTTCTTATCCTTTCTTTTATTAATGTAGTGTATCACATTGATTGATTTGTGAATATTGAACCAACCTTGCAGCCCAGGAATAAATCCCACTTGATCATGGTGAATAATTATTTAACGTACTATTGGATTCACTTTTCTAGTATCATGTTGAGAATTTTTTCATCCACGTTCCTCAGGGATATTGGCTTGTATTTCTCCTTTTCATTAGGGTCTTTTTTTTCTTTTTTTTTTGGAATCAAGGTAATGCTGGCCTCATAGAATGAGTTTGGAAGTTTTCATTGCATTTCTATTTTTTGGAACAGTTTGAGAAGAGTAGAATAGACTTTAAATGTCTGGTAGAATTCAACTGGAAAATTGTCTGCCTTGGACTTCTGTTTATTGGGAGATTTTTGATTACTGATTCAATTTCCTTGCTAGTTATGGGTCTGTTCAAATTTTCTATTTTTTTTTTCCTGTTTCAGGTTACTAAGAATTTGTACATTTCTTCCAGATTGCCCAGTTTGTTGGCATATAATTTTTCATATTATTTGCTTATAATTGTTTGTATTACTGTGGTGTTGGTTGTGATCTCTCCTCTTTCATTCATTTTCATCATTTTATTTATTCGAGTCCTTTCTCTTTTCTTTTTGATAAGTCTGGCTGGGGGTTTACCAATTTTATTAATTCTTTCAAAGAACCAGCTCTTAGTTTCCTTAATTACTGTTTTTGTTTTGTTTTGTTTCTATATCATTTATTTATGCTTTAATCTTTATTATTTCCCTTCTTTTTTTAAGATTTTATTAATTTATTTGAAAGAGAGAGAATGAGAAAGTGCATGAGACAGGAGAAGGTCAGAGGGAGAAGCAGGCTCCCTGTTGAGCTGGGAGCCCAATGCAGGACTTGATCCTGGGGCCTCCGGGATCATGACCTGAGCTGAAGGCAGTTGTTCAACCAACTGAGCCACCCAGGTGCCCCTATTTCCCTTCTTCTGCTGGCTTCAGGATTTATGTGCTCTTCCTTTTCTAGCTCCTTTAGGTGTAAGTTTAGGTTGTGTATTTGAGAGTTTTCTTGCTTCTTGAATTAGGCCTGTATTGCAACATACTTGCCTCATAGGGCTGCCTTTGTTGCATCCCAAAGATTTTGGACTGTCATGTCTTCATTTTCATTTGCTTCCAAGTATTTTTTTAAATATTTCTTTTTTAATTTCCTAAATTTCCTAAAATTTATTTAACCCATTCATTCTTTAGTAGGTTGTTCTTTAATTTCCATATATTTGTGGTCCTTCCAAATTTTTTCTTGTGGTTGACTTCAAGTTTCTTAGCATTGTGGTTAGAAAATGTGCATGGGGGGGTGCCTGGGTGGCTCAGATTGTTAAGCATCTGCCTTCAGCCCAGGTCATGATCCCTGGGTCTTGGGATCGAGCCCCACATCGGGCTCCTGGCTCAGCGGGGAGCCTGCTTCTCTTTCTCCCTCTGCCTCTCTCCCTGCTCATGCTCTCTCTCTCTGTATCTCTGTGTCTCAAATGAATAAATAAAATCTTTTAAAAAAAAGAAAATGTGCATGGTATCATCTCAATATTTTTGTACTTGTTGAGGGCTAATGTGTGACCCTATATGTGATCTATTCTGGAGACTATTCCTTGTGCACTTGAAAAGAATGTGTATTCCCCTGCTTTAAGGTGAAATGTTCTGAAGTTAAGTCCATCTGTTAAGTCTATCTCATCCAGTGTGATATTGAAAGCCTTTGTTTCCTTGTTAATTTTCTGCTTAGATGATTTGTCCATTGATGTAAGTGGGGTGTTAAAGTCCCCTCTTATGATTATATAATTATCAATGTGTTCCTTTATGTTTGTTATTAACTGATATTATATTTGGGTGCTCTCAAGTTGCAGGCATAAATATCCCTCAGATCCCTGCCTTCCCATGCCTGTGTCCAGGCCACCTGCCCACCTGACAGCGCAGTGCCCTTGTGTTTTATCTGAGGCACATTGGCTGAATTTCAGAACTCCAAAATTTAGTGTCCTGTTGTGGTGCAGACCTGTGCTGGTCCTTTGGGGGAGGGTCTTGCCATGCTGGGGTTGGTGCCTGTTAGTTCCAAAAGGAAGTCACACCAATGCACTGGAGCTTGGAGTTTAGAGAATGCACAGAAAAAGCCTGAGTCCATGTTAACTGTCCTCAGCAGATGTCTCTGCCCTGATGCTTAAGGGGCGGGGGAGCACAATGGTACGTGTTGGCTCTTTTTTCCTTTGAAAGGCAATGCCACTTCTCCCAGATGCACTCCAAGTAGGGGGAAACATCTCTCCCACTATGTCCAGGTGATCCACAGATCCACAGATCTCGCCATCCACTCCTGGGCCTCTGTCCTCCATCTCCACAAGAGCACAGCGCACCTGCCAGTCTCCACACAGCCCACAGTGGGTGCAGACTTCTAAAACCAGTATTTAAGCTCAGCTGGTTGTGAAAACTCAAGGTAATCAGCCCCTCTCATTTTTCCAGTCAATTGTTTTAGGAAATTGTTTTTCTTATGTGATCCCCTGTGCACTGCTTTCTTTATTCTTCTTTCTCACCACTGTTGGAAGACTTCCAGTGCTATGTTAAATAACAGTGGTGAGAGTGGACATCTCTGCCTTGTTCCTGACTGTAGAGGAAAAGCTCTCAGTTTTTCCCCATTGAGGATGATGTTAGCTCTGGGTTCTTCAAATATGGCCTTTATTATGGTGAGGTATGTTCCCCTAAACCTATTTTGTTGAGGATTGTTATCGTAAATGGATGTCATAATTTGTCAAATGTTTTTTTCTGCAACTATTGAGAGGATCATATGGTTCTTACCCTTTCTTTTATTAATGTGGTGTATCACATTTATTTGCAAATATTGAACCAACTTTGCAGCCCAAGAATAAACCATGATGAATGAATCTTTTGATGTACTGTTGGATTTGATTTGCTAATATTTTATTGAGAAGTTTTGCATTCATGTTCCTCAGGTATATTGGCATATAATTTTCTTTTTTAGTGGTGTCTTTATCTGGTTTTGGTATCATGACAATCCTGGCCTCATAGAATTTAATTGATAGTTTCCCTTCCGTTCCTATTTTTAGGAAGAATTTGAGAAGAATAGGTGTAAACTCTTCTTTAAATATTTGATAAAATTTGCCTGTGAGACCATCTAGCCCCGGACTTTTGTTTGTTGAGAGATTTTTGATTATTGATTCAATTTCTTTGCTGGTTATCAGTCTTTTCAAGGTTTCTATTTCTTCCTGTTTCAGTTTTTGTAGTTTATATTTCTAGGAGTTTAACCATTTCTTCCAGGTTGTGTATTTGGTTGGTGTACATATTTGGATAATATTCTCTTATAAATGTTTTTATTTGTGTGGTGTTGGTTGTTATTTCTCCTATCTCATTTGTGATTTTATTTATTTGGATCCTTTATCTTTTCTTTTTGATAAGTCTGATTAGGGGTTTGTCAATTTTATTAACTTTTTCTAGAACCAGCTTCTGGTTTCATTGATCTCTTTACTGGTTTTTTTTTTTTTTTTTTTTTTTTTTGTCTATATCATTTATTTCTGCTCTAATCTCTATTATTGCTTTCCCTCTGCTGACTTTAGGCCTCATTTGTTGTTCTTTTTCTAGCTCCTTTCATCTTCCTTTCTGGATTCCTTTAGGTGTAATGTTAGGTTATTTGAGATTTTTCTTGCTTCCTGAGGTTTCCCTGTATTGTTATATACTTCCCTCTTAGAGCTGCTTTTGCTGCATTGCACAGGTTTAGGGTGTAGTGTTTTCATTTTTATTTGTTTCCACGTACCTTTTTATTTCTTCCTTGATTTCCTGGTTGACCCATTCATTGTTTAGTAGCATTTTGTTTAACCTCCATGTATTTGTACACATTCCAAACTTTTTCTTGTGCTTGACTTCAAGTTTCATAGTTCTGTGGTCTGTAAATATGCATGGTATGATCTTGATCTTTTTGTACTTGTTTAGGGCTGATTTATGACCCAGTACATGATCTATTCTGGAGAATGTCCCATGTGCACTCGAAAAGATTGTGTATTCTGCTGCTTTAGGATGAAATGTTCTGAATATATCTCTTAAGTCCATATGGTCCAGTGTGTCATTCAAAACCATTTTTTCCTTGTTGATTTTCTACTTAGATGATCTGTCCATTGATCTAAGTGGTATATTAACGTCCCGTACTATTATATTATTATCAGTGAGTTCTTTTATGTTTTTTATTAATTGTTTTGTATATTTGGATGCTCCCTAGTGGCAGGCATAAATATTTACAATTGTTAGATCATCTTGTTGGCTAGACCTGTTTATTATGATATAGTGCCCTTCTTCATCTCTTTTATTGTCTTTGTTTTAAAGTCCAGTTTGTTCAATATAAGTATTGCTACTCTGGCTTTCTTTTGATGTCCATTAGCATGCTAAATGTTTCCATCCCCTCACTTTCAATCTGCAGGTGTCTTTAGGTCTAAAATGAGTGTCTTGTAGGCAGCATACACATGGGTCTTTTTTTTTTTTTTTTAATCCATTCTGACACCCTATGTCTTTTGATTGGAGCATTTAGTCCATTTGTATTCAGATTAATTATTGACAGGTCTGTATTTTTTGCCATTTTATTACTTGTTTTGTTGTTGTTTCTGGACATTTTCTCTGTTCCTTTCTTGTCTTTGTCACTTTTCATCTTTTCTTTCCACTCAAATAGTCCCCTTTAATATTTCTTGTGGGTCTGGTTTAATGTTTTTTAACTCCTTTAGTTTTTGTTTGTATGGGAAACTTTTATCTCTCCTTCTATCTGAATGATATTCTTTCCGGATAGAGCATTCTTGGCTGTAGATTTTTCCCATTCAGCACTTCAAATATATCATGCCACTCGCTGCTGGCTTGCCATGTTTCTGTTAAGAAATCTGCACCTAGCCTTATGTGTCTTCTCTTGTATGTTAAGGACTTCTTTTCTCTTGCTGCTTTTAAGATGTTTCTTTATCACTATATTTTGCAAATGTAATTACAATATGTCTTGGTGTTGGCCTGCTTTTGTTGATTTTGGTGGGAATTTTCTGTGCCTTCTGGATCTGGATGTCTGTTTCCTTCCCCAGATTGGGGAAATTTTCAGCTATTATTTCTTCAAATACATTTTCTGTCCTCTTTTCACTCTCTTCGTCTCTTGAGACTTTTATGAATGGTATTACCTTTGATGGAGTCATTGAGTTCCATAAGTTTATTCTTGTGTTCTATAATTCTTCCTTCTCTCTTTTCTTCAATGTCATTATTTCCCATTATTTTGTCTTCTATATCACTTATTCTTTCCTCTGCTTCTTCCAGCTTGTGCACCTTGCATCAAGCCTTTGTCTAATCTCACTTATTTCACTCATCATCTCTGACTGATTTTGTAACCCTTTTATCTCTGTGATAAGAGTTTCCCTATAGTCTTCCATTCTTTTTTCAAGCCCAGCTGGTATCCTTATGATTGTTGCTTTAAATTCTCCATCAGGCTTGTTACTTATATCTTTTTCACTTAGATTTCTGGCCATGACCTTATCTTGTTGTTTCATTTGGAATGAATTTCTCCACCTTTGCATTTGTCTAAGTCTCTACCTTCTTCTCTGTGTTAGAAAAGCCCATAATGTTCCCTGCTTCTGTGAATAATGGTTTTACGAAGAAGAGATCATATATTGTCCAGGGCCTGGGACTTCAGGAAGTGTCTCTGATGTGTGTTGCATGTGCTCTGCTGTTGTGTTTTGTCTGCTCTATGTTTTAGGTTAGTTTTCTGCAGAGGCTCTCCTTGCCTGCTGTAGGCAGGGTTTGGTCCTAGGCCAGAATGCCATGAGGTTTTTTTGTTTTTTGTTTTGGCTTTTTTTTTTTTTTTTAATGTAAGCAAACTCTACACCCAACGTCAGTCTCTAACTGATGATCCCAAGATCAAGAGCCAGATGGTCTACTGACTGAGCCAGCCAGGCACCCCTGTGGTGAGTTTTAAGTAGGTGTGCTTCAATGTGCTTGTTAAATGAGTCCTAATAGTACTTGCACTAGAACTAAAGCCCTGCAGAACTCTTTGGTTTGGAAACATGGTGTAGGCATGGTTTTCTCCTGGCCTTCTGTTGAAGGGGTCCACTGCAATGGTACTGAGGCAAGCATGACCGAGAAGGGCAGTCCCGCCAGGGTGCAAGGATGTGGGACTTGGTATAAGCAGGTTAGACAGCCAATGTCTGGGCTGAACTGCTTCCTGCACGTGGTTCTGTGTTTATGCTGAGGGCTAGGGGAGAGAAATGGCACCAGGCAGCTCCTTTGTCCCTGGAGAGGTGTGTCTGTGTATGCTGCCTCTCAGGAAAGCACCCATGGAGAGCAAATAATCTCACCCCAACCCCCTACCTGTGTTCCCCAGGTGTTCTTCAAATTGCTGTTTCCATGCCCCCCGGGTCATTTGCCTGCCTTCTCTCCAAGAATAGGTCAGTGCCTTCAGGGGTCTATCGGAGCCAAGCCCCCTGACCTTTAAAACTCCAGTCTTTAAGTCCTGCTGATGGCAAGAACTCTCAAAAATCAGGCCTTCTCCTTTCCCCAGCCAATGGCTTTGGGGAAATGTTCTCCTTGTGTATTTCCCTTGTGTGCTCCTCTCTCAATCTCTCTCTCTCCTTTCTCCACAACCTCCCCTCCACAGCACCTGTGAGCCATTTCTTCCTTAAACCCCATATCTGCACTTTCTATCAATGTGGCTTCTTCTCTCCCTTTAGTTGTGGAGTTTGTTCTGTCAGTCTTCAGGTTGATATTGAGGCATTTAGAATGATTTGATAGTTATCTAGATGTGTTCATTGGACAAGATGAGCCTAGGGTCCTCCTATTTCTCCTCCATTTTCTCTCCCTCCTCCACTGCATATTCTTGATTCCTTTGTCAAATATTAGTTCACTGTAAATTCATGGGCTCATTGCTGGGTTCTCTATTCTGTTCCATTGATCTATGTGTTTGTCTTTATACTAATAGCATACTGCTTTGATTAGTATAGCTTATAATATAGTTTGAAATCAAGAGATGTGATGCTTCCAGTATCATTCATTTTTCACAAGTATGCTTTGACTATTCAGGGACTTTTGTGACTCCATAATGCCATTGGAGTTTTGATAGGGATTTCATTAAATCTGTATATCACTTTGGAAGTATGGGCATTTTAAAGACATTTTGAAGTTTATGCATTTATGTTTTATTTACACTCATTGAACTAGCATAAAGTGATTACATTAAAATGGTTTTTCTGTAAATATTCTTTTTAGAACAAAAGAAAAATAATATATCATTATTTCTCCCTTTCTCCTTTCACTTATTAAACCCAGCTCAACAGCAGTTGAACTAAAGGAATTGTGGTATAGTTCTATTTAACACCATTTTCTTTGGTTAAATTCAATTTTGTATTCCATTAACCAAAAACAGGATTATATTCTGCAGTGCTGTCATAAGGTTTTAAAATACTGGTTGATCAGAGGGGTGCCTGGGTGGCTCAGTCAGTTAAGCATCTGACTTTTGATTTCAGCTCAGGTCATGATCTCAGGGTTATGAGATCCAGCCATGCATTGGGCTCACAGTGGGCGTGGACCCTGCTTAGGATTTTCTCTCTCTCTCTCCCTCTCCTGCTGCCCCTCCCCCCTCACTTTCTAAAAAAATAAGTAAATAAAATATTGGTTGATCACGAATATTTCTTTCCATAGAGGACTGTTACTTATATGTAAATAGTTAATATTCAAGAATGTATCCCATCCGAACTAAGTATGCCTACTTCTTCAAAATCTTGGGAATGCATAAGATTTACCATTCAAATTTGACCCATGTAAAACAAAATTCATCAAGGGGATTCTTCCCTTTTTTTAAAGGGTTTTATTCATTTATTTATTTGAGAGAGAGAGTGCATGCACAAGAGGGGAGAGAGGCAGAGGGAGAAACACAGAATCACAAGAAGACTCCACACTGAACACAAAGCCAGATGTGGGGCTCAATCCCAGGACTCTGAGATCATGACCTGAGCTGAAATCAAGAGTCAGATGCTCAACTGACTGAACCACCCAGGTGCCCCAAGAGGATTATTTTCTGATCTTAAACTATAGCTATCTTAATCTTCAGATTAGCTATTTGATACTACACTTTTAATGTAGAGTCCACTTACCCTATATTCTACTAGTATTTTAGGTTCTTGTTTAAAATGGGAACATAAAAATTGATTATCTCAAACTTTTTCAGGGGACTGTTTTCCACAAACAACGACCATAGATGGATAAATGAAATAATAGATACAAAACACCTAGCAAAGAAACGGGCAAACAGTACATTTTCAGAAATATTCATTTCCTCTCACTTTTTAATGAAGAGCCATTACTCCATTGTATAAACAATTACTATCTATATTCATAAGTGAAATTAAATAAATACATTTATCAAAAGGAGTCCAAGTAAAATTACTTTCTTTTTCCTAGTTCATTCTCTCCCTTTTCTTTTTAAATATATTTTTATACTAATAATGTGATGATAATATAAAATGAGGTTGTGCTTTCTGGGTGACATTCAGGTTAAAACAACAGCATGGCATTTGGATAATTTTTTTCCTGTTTCAAATGCAGGTTAAGAATGTAAATTCTTAGTATTTTTTTTAATATTTTAGGTATATAATTATATATTGAAGTCTTGAAATTTTCAGTCTTACCACCTAACTGTGATGTTATAGTGTCTGCACTCAGCTCCATATGACAATAATTGGGCTAAATCTTATTCTCTCAGTGTTATATTTCTAGTGTGGACTTTCAGAGAATAAACACGTAATGATCGGAAATAAATGGGGCTTTACTGCTTTAAGCACAATATTCAGTTTTGTAAGTTAGAAAAAAAAATAAAAACTTCAATTCGGATAGAACTCTTACATAAATCTTTATACATTTTATACTAATGGGAGGAACCATACACTTAATTCACTCCATTTCATATGACAATTCAGAACAATTTCAAGAATAAGTCTAGAACCAGGGTTTCAGATAAAGCAGTTAGAAGAATGCAAGACAAAAAAAAAAAAAAAAAAACTATTTTAATAAAATCATTATGGTGGTTTTTGTAATGATGAATTAAAATAAATTATATATAACACCTCCAAAATTTATGATGCTTTCCATATGGGCTTAGTGGGTTATTTGCAAAACTGTCTGAGAGTAGAACTTTCACTTTGCAAATAGCTCAAAATTCTTAGGAAAAGATGGCATTCTTTGGAGTTTTATAAATTTAAGTTTTACTTTGTCTGTGTAAACACTGTCTTAACACCCCGAGGCTACTGAAAAAGTATGTCCTTATGTATCTTCTTATTATGTGAGAAAAAGCTTTAGTGATTTTTCACAAATAAACATACTCCACAGACCCTGGATTTCTTTGTTTCAACTTGCTTGCCTAAAAAAATACTAAATTCAGCTTGGCAACTGGTTTTTGGTAGAGGATTAACTAGTTAAGCTTGATAAATTTGTGTAAACGAATTCCTTTATTTTTTCCGACTCAAAATGAGCATATTTATGGATATACAAGAATCAACTTATAATAGTTTCCATAGTGTACTTTATTGAGATATGGATTAACTTTTGATGGACTATGGTCATTTTAAAGGTAAATGCTTAAAACTTTTTAAAAAACTTACTCACTTTCACAGGGGCATATTACTTATGTTCTCCCTAGGGGGAACAAAAGCGGTTCCAACATTTAAATGCTGACAAATACTGAAACAAAATAATAAAAGAGGCCATTCTGTGCTCTCCACCACCCCTCTCACCCAGCCTAGATGAGCTCAGACCTCCCAAAACCATATGTGCTTAATTTTAGCAATGTGTTGGAAAATTCAGTTTCTAAGAATGTGAGTAAAAATGAAATGAGATAAGTGAGATTAGTTGTAATTTATGTAATATATCTCAGGCAAAAATAACTTTAGAAACAATCACCAAACGGTAACTTTATTGCCATTATCACAAAAAACAAGTGCATTATATATCCCAAAGGAATTTCTTCCTCCTGTGGTATATTTCCATGGAAATCTCAGTTTTTAAAAAGGTTATTCCTGAATATAACAATAAAAGAAAGTTTTACGTTTTTGTTAGACATTTCACATGGGGAAAAGAATTCCTTCCTTATTTCTCAGTAGCCACACTAAACTGCAAATGGTCATAAATAATAGGTATTATTTGTTCTATTCAGAGGAATGCTAGATTTGTATATACCATTTTATTTTTTCCTCTTTTTTATTTAAATTCAATTCACTTATATAGTGTATTATTAGTTTCAGAGGTAGAGTTCAGTGATTCATCATTTGTGTATAACAGCCAGTTCTCATTACATCATGTGCCCTCCTTAATGCCTGCCACCCATTTACCCCATCCCCCTTCCCCTCATCCCCCTCCTCTCCAACAACTGCCAGTTTGTTTACTATGATTAAGAGTCTCTTATGGTTTGTCTCCCTCTCTGATTTTATCTTGTTTAGTTTTCCCTCCCTTCCCCTACATTCCTCTGTTTTATTTCTTAAATTCCATAGGAAATTATAGGATAATTGTCTTTCTCTGACTGACTTATTTCACTTAGCATAATACCCTCTAGTTCCATCCACATTTGTTGCAGATGGCAAGATTTCATTTTTTTGATTGCTGAGTAATATTCCATTATACACACACACACACACACACACACACACACACACACAGAGACACACACATGCCGCATCTCACATCTTTATTCATTCATCTATCAATAGACATCTGGGTTCTTTCCATAGTTTGGCTATTGTGGACATTGCTGCTATAAACATTGGAGTACAGGTGCCCGTTTGGATAACTACATTTGTACCTTTGGGACAAATATCTAGTAGTGCAATTGCTGAGTCATAAGGTAGCTCTGTTTTCAAATTTTTGAGGAACCTCCATACTGTTTTCCAGAGTGGCTGTACCAGCTTACATTCCCACCAAAAGTGTAAGAGGGTTCCCCTTTCTCCGCATCCTCACCCACCCTTGCAGCCTTCTGACTTGTTCATTTTAACCATTCTGACTGGTGTGAGGTGGTATCTCATTGTGGTTTTGATTTCTATTTTCCTGATGTCCAGTAATGCAGAGTATTTATACATGTGTCTGTTGCCCATTTGGATGACTTCTTTGGAGAAATGTCTGTTCATGTCTTCTGTCCATTTCTTGACTGGATTATTTGGTCCTTGGTGTTGAGTTTGATAAGATATTTATAAATTTGGTTACTAGCCCTTTAATTGATAGGACTTTTGCAAAATATCTTCTCTCATTCTGTAGGTTGTCTTCTGGTTTTATCAACTGTTTGCTGTGCAAAAGCTTTTTATCTTGATGACATCCCAATATTTCATTTTTGCTTTTGTATTCCTTGCCTTTGGAGATGTATCTAGCAAGAAGTTGCTGCAGTCAAGGTCAAAGAGGTTTTGCTGCCTGTGTTCTCCTCTAGGATTTTGATGGGTTTCTGTCTCACATTTAGGTTGTTCATCCATTTTGGGTCTGTTTTTGTGTATGATGTAAGAAAATGGTCCAGTTTCATTCTTCTGTATGTGGCTGTCCAATTTTAACAACACCATTTGTTGGAGAGACTCTCTTTTTTCCTTTGGATATTCCTTCCTGCTTTGTCACAGATTAGTTGACCATAGAGTTGAGGGTCCATTTCTGGGCTCTCTGTTCTGTTCCATTGAGGCATGTCTCTTTTTGTGCCTGTACCATACTGTCTTGATGATTACAGCTTTGTAATATAGCTTGAAGTCTGGAATTGTGATACCACCAGCTTTTGTTTACTTTTTCAACATTCATTTGGCTCTTTGGGGTCTTTTCTGGTTCCATACAGTTTTTAGGATTATTTGTTCCACCTTTGTGAAAAATGTTAATGGTATTTTGATAAGGATTGCTTTGAATGTGTAGATTGTTCTAGGTAGCATAGACATTTTCACGGTATTTGTTCTTCCAATCCATGAGCATGGAACGTTTTTCCATTTCTTTGTGTCTTCCTCAATTTCTATCATAAGTGTTCTATAGTTTTCAGAGTACAGATCCTTTACCTCTTTGGTTAGGTTTATTCCTAGGTATCTTATGGTTTGGGGGCAATTGTAAATAGGATCGAGTCCTTAAGTTCTCTTCCTTCTGTCTCATTCTTAGTGTATAGAAATGCAACTGATTTCTGTGCATTGATTTTATATCCTGCCACTTTACTGAATTGTTATACGAGTTCTAGCAATTTGGGGGTGGAGCCTTTTGGGTTTTCCACATAGACTATCATGTCATCTGTGAAGAGTGAGAGTTTGACTTCTTCTTTGTCACTTAGGATGCCTTTTATTTCCTTTTGTTGTCTCATTGCTGAGGCTAGGGCTTCTAGTACTATGTTGAACAACAGTGGTGAGAATGGACATCCCTGTTGTATTCCTGAGCTTAAGATAAAGCTCTCACTTTTTCCCCATTGAGAATGATACCACTGTTGGCTTTTCATAAATGGCTTTTAGGATATTGAGGTATGTTCCCTCTATCCCTACACTGTTGAGATTTTTAATCTGGAAAGGATGCTGTATTTTGTCAAATGCTTTTTATGCATCAATTGAGAGGATCATATGGTTTTTGTCCTTTCTTTTATTTATGCAGTGTATCTCATTGATTGATTTGCAGATTTTGAGCCACACTTGCAGCCCAGGAATAAAACCCACTTGGTCATGGTGAATAATCCTTTAAATATACTGTTGTATCCTATTGGCGAGTATCTTGGTGAGAATTTTGGCATCCAAGTTCATCAGGAATATTGGTCTGTAATTCCTACTTCTTGGTGGGGTCGTTGCCTGGTTTGGGGATCAATGTAATACTGGTCTTATAGAATGAGTTTGGAAGTTTTCCTTCCATTTCTATTTTTTGATACAGCTCCAGAAAAATAGGTATTAATTCTTCTTTCAATGTTTGGTAGAATTCCCCTGGGAAGCCATCTGGCCCTGGACTTTTGTTTGTTGGGAGTTTTTTGATTACTGCTTCAATTTCCTTGTTGGTTATGGGTCTGTTCAGGTTTTCTATTTCTTCCTGGTTCAGTTTTGGTAGTTCATACTTCTCTAGGAATGCATCAATTTCTTCTAGATTGCCCAATTTGTTGGCATATAGTTGCTCATAATATGTTCTTATAATTTTCTGTATTTCTTCAGTGTTTGTTGTGATCTCTCTACTTTCATTCATGATTTTATTTATTTGGGTCCTTTCTCTTTTCTTTTTGATAAGTCTGGTTAGGGGTTTATCAATCTTATTAATTCCTTCAAGAAAACAGCTCCTAGTTTCATTGATCTGTTCTACTGTTCTTTTGGTTTCTATTTCATTGACTTCTGCTCTGATCTTTATTATTTCTCTTCTCCTGTTGGGTTTAGGCTTTATTTGCTGTTCTTTCTCCAGCTTCTTTAGGTGTAAGGTTAGGTTGTGTATTTGAGACCTTCTTGTTTCTTGAGAAAGGCTTGTATTGCTATATACTTCCCTCTTAGGACCATCTTTGCTGCATCCCAAAGGTTTTGAACAGTAGCATTTTCATGTTCATTTGTTTCCATGGATTTTTTTAATTCTTCTTTAATTTCCTGGTTAACCCATTCATTCTTTAGTAGGATGCTTTTTAAACCTCCATGTGTTTGGGTTCCCTCCAAATTTCCACTTGTGAAATTTGTTCAAGTTTCAAAGCACTGTGGTATGAAACTATGCAGGGAATAATCCCGATTTTTAGTACTGGTGGAGACCTGACAGTGACCCAGTATGTGATCTCTTCTGGAGAATGTTCCATGTGCACTCAAGAAGAATGTTCATTCTGTTGCTTTAGGATGGAATGCTCTGAATATGTCTGTGAAGTCCATCTGGTCCAATGTGTCATTAAAGCCATTGTTTCCTTGTTGATCTTCTGCTTAGATGGTCTGTCCATTGCAGTGAATGGGGTGTTAAATTCCCTTACTATTATTGTATTATTATCAATGTCTTTTTTTAATTTAACAAAATTAATTGGTTTACATAATTGCCTGCTCCCATGTTAGGGGCTTAAATATTTACAATTGTTAGATCTTCTTGTTGGATGGACCCTTTAATTGTGATATAGTGCCCTTCTTCATCTCTTATTACAGTCTTTCGTTCAAAATCTAATTTGTCTGACATAAAGATTGTTACCCCAGCTTTTTTTGATGTCCATTAGCATGATAAATGTTTCACCACCCCTCACTTTCAATCTATAGTTGTCTTTGGGTCTAAAATGAGTCTCTTGCAGACAGCATATCAATGAGTCTTGCTTTTTTTTATCCAATGTGATAGACTGTGTCTTTTGATTGGAGCATTTGGCCCATTTACATTCAGAGTAACTATTTAAAGGTATGGATTTAGTGCAATTGTATTATAAAGTAACTGTTTCTGTATATTTTCTCTGTTCCTTTCTGGTCTAAGTTACTTTTGGACTCTCTCTTTGCTTATAGGATCCCCTTTAATATATCTGGCAGCGCTGGTTTAGTGATCACAAATTCTTTTAGTTTCTCTTTGTCCTGGAAGCTCTTTATATCTCCTTCCATTCTGAATGACAACTTTGCTGGTTAAAGTATTATTGGCTGCATATTTTTCTCATTTAGTATCCTGAATATATCATGCTAGTCCTTTCTGGCCTGGCAGGTCTCTGTGAATAGATCTGTTGGCAGCCTTATGTCTCTACCCTTGTAGGTTAAGGACCTTCTGTCCCAAGCTGCTTTCAGGATTTTCACTTTGTCTCTGAAATTTGCAAACTTCACTATTCTGTGCCTCCTGGACTTGAATGCCTGTTTCCTGCCCCAGATTAGGGAAGTTCTCAGCTATGATTTGCTCAAATATACCTTCTGCCTCTTTCTATCTTTTCTCTTCTTCTGGGACCCTAATTATTCTAATATTTTTTGCTTTATGGTATCACTTATCTCAAATTCTCCCCCTTGTGATTCAGTAGTTGTTTATCTCTCTTTTTCTCAGCTTCTAATTCTCCACCATTTTGTCTTCTATATCACTAATTCTCTCTTCTCCCTCTTTATCCTAGCAGTTAGAAACTCCATTTTTGTTTGCATCTCATTTATAACCTGTTTGATTTCAACCTGATTAGATTTTAGTTCTTTTATTTCCCCAGAAAAGGATTCTCTAGTGTCTTCTATGCGTTTTTCAAGCCCAGCTAGTATCTTTATAATTGTCATTCTGAACTCTAGTTCTGACATCTTACTTATATTCATAGTGATTAAGTCCCTGGCAGTCAGTACTTCCTCTTGTTCTCTTTTTTGGGTGACTTATTCCATCTGTCATTCTGTCCAAAGAAGAATAGATGAACAAAAGAACAAAAGACTAAAGTACCAACAATGACCCCAGAGGAATATACACTAAGCATATCAGAAGAGACCAGAAACCAAAGAGAAAAAAAAAGGAGAGAGAGAGAATATAATCAGACAGGTGAACAGAACAGTGCAATACACTAGGTCTTGGGTGTATTTTCGTCTGTTTGTTAGAAGAAACTAGATTCCAAAATTGTAAAGAAAGAAAAACTTAAACACACACACACACAAATAAAACTAAATACAATGAAAAGATAAAATGTAACTGTAAAAATGAAAATTGAAAAAAGAGTTGATTAAATATGAAATTAGTTGAAAAGGAAAAAAATTGAAAGATTAAAGAATCATGGGAAAAAGCCATAAATTCTATATACTATTTTCCCCTAGACCTGGTGTTTTGCAGTTCTGTGTGATTGGTGAACTTGGTATTAGCAGGATGTTCTTGCTGATCTTTTGGGGGATGGGTCTTTTGCACTAATTCTCTGGTGCCTTTCCGCAGGCAGAATTGCACCCTCCTGGCCAGTGGGTGGGGCTTAATGTAAGAGGGTCTGGATTGCTCTAGGTAGCTTTTCTTTTTTTTTAATTTTATTATGTTATGTTAGTCACCATACAATACATTATTAAAAGAAGGGCCATATGTACCCCAATGTTCATAGCAGCAATGTCCACAATAGCCAAACTGTGGAAAGAGTGGAGATGCCCTTCAAAAGATAAATGGATCAAGAAGATGTGGTCCATATATACAATGGAATATTACTCAGCCTTCAGAAAGGATGAATACCCAACTTTTACATCAACATGGATGGGACTGGAGGAGATTATGCTAAGTGAAATAAGTCAAGCAGAGAAAGTCAATTATCATATGGTTTCACTTATTTGTGGAACATAAGGAATAGCATGGAGGACATTAGGAGAAGGAAGGGAAAAATGACAGGGGGGAAATCGGAGGGAGAGATGAACCATGACAGACTATGGACTCTGAGAAACAAACTGAGGGTTTTAGAGGGGAAAGGTGTGGGCAGATGGGTTAGACCACATCAAAAACTAATGATGCTCTATGTAGCTTTTGTTCCCTGAAGGCTTTCATTGCTGCTTTGGGTGATGGAAATGAAAATGAAAATTGCGGCCTCCCAATATCCAGCCCTGCCTCTTGCTGGGCCTGTGCTCAGAGAGAGGTTGCCAGACTGTGCTGCAGTTCAGTTTATGGCAACACCAAGCTGAAATCCCTCTCCTTGTCTCTCTGTTTGTGTCTGGCTTCCCTGCTTTGATGCTTGGGAACTCTGCTGCACTCAGCCATCCCTGTTCTTTCTGTGACCCCAGGGATCCTGAGGCCACACTGTCCCACCTGGGATTCTGCTCCACTTTGACACCTGAACACATTTCAGGCAGGGACATCACTCACTGGAGCAGACTTCTAAAAGTCCTGATTTTCCACTCTGCTGCTATATCTCTTTCTGGTAGCTAGCTTATGGAGGCTCCCTCCCCCCATGATTTATCTTTTTTTTTTTTTTTTTAAGATTTTATTTATTTATTTGACAGAGACAGAGACAGCGAGAGAGGGAACACAAGCAGGGGGAGTGGGAGAGGGAGAAGCAGGCTTCCCGCGGAGCAAGGAGCCCGATGCGGGGCTCGATCCCAGGACCCTGGGATCACGACCTGAGCCGAAGGCAGACGCTTAACGATTGAGCCACCCAGGTGCCCCCCCCATGATTTATCTTCTGATATATTGTCTCAGATTCACTTCTCTGCACCTCCTATCTTGCAAAATTGGTTGGTTTTCCATTTATAGAATTGGAGCAATTCTTTTCTTAGATGTCGGCTTGGGTTCACAGGTGAATGATTTGATAGCTATCTAGCTGAATTCCAGGGACCAGATGAAACTCGGGTCTCCTATTTTGCCATCTTCCTCCTACCATGTGTATTACCCTTTTCAACATTCCACAAAGGGCCCTTTTGGGAGTTACTTTGGCAATACTCTAAGATCTCCTTTCTCTTTTAAAGTAGTCAGGAGTTTACATTTAGGTCCATGTTTTATCTCAAAACTTTTCATGGCATTTTCAGGTTTAAAACAGCACTAAAACCAGAGAAAAGAAATTTGATATGGCCCTTTTTTTGCACTCCAAATAATAAATGTTGATATTTTAACTAATTAATTTAGTATTTTAACCTTAACTCTTCAAAATCCTGAAACTTTGGACATTTGTTCAAGTTGTGACTCATCCATTTTCCCCCCATTTTATACTTACTTTAAGGGTGAAACAATTTTGTTAGAAAGTCACTAGCACCATCTACTGTTTGGATTTGGAACTATTTTTAAATATTTAAAATTATTGTTCCAAAAATATATGCAAAAAAAAAAAAAAAAACCACCAAGCAGTTTCACTATAATTGCTAGTTTTGGAATTTACAATGATTGAAAGTGATTTGGAATTTAATCAAATAGAATAGAAAATTTAAATGGTAAGTGGAATATAAGGTTTAGAGTCTGGATTCATCAAAACACACACACACACACACACAAGAAAACATTTATTTGGATATAAGGGATTACACACAAACCACTAATAAAATGTAATTGTTTTCTTTTTTTTAAGTGATTATTTTCAGGGATCCAAAGGAAAATGAGAAAATCATATTAACCAAAACCATGTGTATGTAGTTTTCTGGAATGGTTTTGAGATTCTGGGATTTCATGGCTCAGTAATTTTTTTTTTCCTTAATTATACTAACTAATATAAAGTTTTCAACTTTTAACTTTGCTTATTAAAATCATTATAATTATAATTGACTATTATTATCATATTACACACATAAGAAGTGATAGAGTTTTAAAATAAAAAACAGCCCATTTAAAAATGTAATCTGGTTAGCATTAGGAAATTCTCCATATATCATCCTTATTTTTCTCATTTTGTTGGACTGGCACTGGTCAAATAATAAACTTTTGTTTGGAAACAACCATTATACAGCATCCCAGACAAATATCAAATAATAAATTGCAAGAAGAGAGGAGAGTTAGGCTATGACATTTTATAGGCATTGTGAAAGAACTTTCACCCTCTGGGATTGGGAAGAGCAATTCCTTTCCTTTCATATTTTCCCCCTGTTACTTAGTAAGTTTGGCATCAAACAGATCTAGAAATACATAATAAAAATAAATGTTAAACAATCAATAAAATTAAAATTCTACATATTGAAGATGAGAAAATATTTGCAAATCATATGATATGGGGCTAATATCCAAAATATATTTAAAACTCGTACAACTGAACAGCAAAAATATAAAAATATATATAATTTAAAAATGGGCAGAGGATTTGAATACACACTTTTCCAAAGAAGACATTCAGGTGACCAACATGTATATGAAGATGCTCAACATCACTAATCATCAGGGAAATGCAAATCAAAACCACAATGAGATATCATTTCACACCTGTTTGAATGGCTATTACCAAAAAGACAAAAAATAACAAGCATTGGTAAGAATGGAGAAGAGGGAATCCTAGTGCATTGTTGGTAGGAAGGTAAATTGTTGAAGCCAACATGAAGAAAACAACATGAAGTTTCCTTAAAAAATTAAAAATAGAACTACCATCTGATCCAGCAATTCCACCTCTGGGTATTTATCCCCCCCCCCCCACCACCAAGAAAAAAATGATGACACTAACTCAAAAAGATATTTACACCCTCATGTTCACTGCAACATTGTTTACGATAGCCAAGATATGGTCATAAGTGTCTGTGATGGATGAATAAAGAAACTGTTGCATGTATATGCAATGGAAAATTATTCAGCCATAAAAAGAATAAACTTGCCATTTGCAACGACATAGATGGACCTTGAGAGCATTATGCTACATGAAATAAATCAGAGAAAGGCAATACCATATGATCTTACTTATATGAAGAATCTAAAAATTAAAAAAAAAAAGTCCATAGATACAAAGAACAGTTGAGTGATTGCCAGAGATGGGAGGTGGGGGATGAGCCAAATGGGTGAAGAAAGTTAAAAGGTACAAACTTCCAGTAATAAAGTAAGTTCTGGGGATGTAATGAAGAGCATGGCAACTATAGTTAATAACACTCTATTGCATATGTGAAAGTTGCTAAGAGAATAGATCTTAAAAGTTCTCATCACAAGAAATATATATATATATATATATATATATATAAATATATACTTTGTATGGTGATGGATGTTAACTAGACTTATTGTGGTCCTCATTTTGCAATGTATACAAATATCAAATTATTATGTTGTACACCTGAAACTGATTGACATACAACATTGTATCAGTTTCAGGTGTACAACATAATAATTTGATATCTGTATACATTGCAAATGTATACATTGTATACAATTGTATACAATTGTATCATTATCTTTTCATGATAAAAGCATAAAAGTTACGTTAAAAATAACAAACCAACAACTGAGAACAATAAAAAAAGAAAAGTACTGGCATCAAGAGCTCATTAGCTATCAGAAATATTAATATTGCAAAACAGAAAGTATATTAATAAAGTGATTTATTGGAAAAATATTAAGTGATGTAACAGCAGTTAAATATATGTTCAATGATCAAAAATATTCTGAGCTAAACGAGTGCTTCCTTAAATTTTCGTTAAAAGAAATGACCATTTTTATGTGGTTCAATGTGTGACCTAAGTGGATTTTCACTAAATCTTCTGGCTTTGCAGGTATATTTTCATCAGATTCTACTAAGTTATAAATTAAATCTGTGGTTTTTAGTGTCCTAGAAAAATGTGATAGTATTCCAAAAAGAAAGATAAACTGAATAAAGAAGAAAGGTAGCTACTCTAGAGAAAAGTCGTTGTGAAAAAGGCACAGAATAAAAATCTTTGCCAATAAGTCTAATTACCTAAATGATCTGTAACAGATATTTTCAAATGGACTAACCCGATTCTTGTAATATACCAATATAAGTTCTCATAGTAGACAGTTTTGGTGCACCTGGGTGGCTCAGTCATTTGAGCATCCAGTTCTTGGTTTCAGCTCAGGTCATGATCTCATGAGTCATGGGATTGAGCTTTGTGTTGTTCTTGTCACTCAGCAGGGGGTCTGCTTGAAGATTCTCTCCTTTTGCCCCTCCCCCCACTTGCTCTCTCTCTCTTTCTCTCAAATACATAAATAAATATTTTTTTAAAAGTCTGAGTTTTGGGTTTGGTACTATTAATTATTTCTGTCTTTACCATGATTAATAGTTACTACAGAATGGCTAAAATTAACAACACAAGAAACAACAGGTGTTGGCAAGGAAGCAAAGAAAGGGGACCCCTCTTGCACTGTTGAGAGGGATGCAAACTGGTGCAGCCACTCTGGAGAACACTATGAAGGTTCCTCAAAAAGTTAAATATAGAACTACCCTGTAATCCATCAATTGCACTACTAGGTTTTTACTTAAAGGATACAAAAATACTGATTCAAAGGGGTACATGCACCCTGATGTTTATAGCAACATTATGAACAATAGCCAAACTATGGAGATAGCCCAAATGCCCACTGATTGATGAATAGATAAAGAACAGGTGGTATATATATACAATGGAATATTATTCGGCCAACAAAAAGAATGAAATCTTGCCATTTGCAATGATGTTGATAGAGCTACAGTGTATTATGCTGAACAAAATAAGTCAATCAGAGAAAGACAAATACCATATGATCTCACTCATATGTGGAATTGAAGAAAAAAAACAGATGAACATATGGGAAGGGGAACAAGGAGAGAGGGGAAACAATCTATAAGAGATTCTTAATGATAGAAAACAAACTGAGGATTGATGGGGGAAGGGGTATGAGGGATGGGATCAAAGGGTGATGGGTATTAAGGAGGGCACTTGTGATGAGCAGTGGATGTTGTATGTAAATGATGAATCACTAAATTCTACTCTTGAAACAAACAAAAGCCTTAAAAATTTTAAAACAATAAAAAATCATAAAAAATATGTGAGTGACATGTGACTCTTCTTTTCACTTGAACACTTAGAGGCCATTGTAGGGTTATTTACTGGCTTAATTTTCAATATTGTTTTATCTTAGTAAATAGGGAGGCCTAAGGTGAGGGAGAAAGATGAAGGAATGGCCAGTGAGTAAAGCAGTCAGAACACACGCAACCTTTTTTTTTTTTTTTTATTACAGTTGACACACAATGTTGTATTAGTTTCAGGTGTACAGCATAATGATTTAACAAGTTTATACATTATGCTATGTTCACCACAAGTGTAGCTATCATCTGTCCCCATATTGCTATTACAATATCATTTACTGTATTCCCTATTCTGTGCCTTTTATTCCCATGCCTTACTCATTCCATAACTGGAAGCCTGTATCCCCCTATTCCCCTTCACCTGTTTTGCCCTTACCCCATCTCCCCTCCCCTTTGGAAGCTACCAGTTTGTTCTATTTATAGGTCTGATTCTGCTTTTTTTGTTTGTTTGTTCATTTTTTGAATTTTAGATTCCCCTTATGAGTGAAATCATATGGAATTTTTTTTCTCAATCTTATTTCACTTACCATAATACCCTCTAGGTCCATGCATGTTGTCTCAAGTGGCACAATCCTGTCCTGTCCTTTTTATGGCTGTGTAATATTTCATTGTATGTATATGCCATTTCTTCCTCATCCATTTGTCTGTTGTTGGACACTTGGGTTGTTTCCATTTCTTGGCTATTCTAAATAATGCTGCAATAAAGCAGAGGTCCATATATTTTTTAAATTAGAGTTTTCATTTTCTTTGGTAAATACCCAATAGTGGAATCACTGGATCGTATGGTATTTCTATTTTAAATTTTTGGAGGAAACTTCCTACTGTTTTCCACAGTGACTATACCAGTTTACATTGATTTAATGTAACTGGTAAGTGTAGGAGTGTTCCTTTTTCTACACATTTTTGTCAACACTTCTTATTTTTTTCTTTTTGATTTTAGCAATTTTAACAGGTGCAAGGTGATAACTCATTGTATTTTTTATTTACATTTTCCTGATGATTATTTATTTATTTATTTATTTATTTATTTATTTTAAAGATTTTATTTATTTATTTATTTGTCAGAGAGAGAGACAGAACACAAGCAGGGGGAGAGGCAGGCAGAGGGAGAAGCAGGCTCCCTGCCGAGCAAGGAGCCCGATGTGGGACTCGATCCCGGGACTCCAGGATCATGACCCGAGCCGAAGGCAGCCACTTAACCGACTGAGCCACCCAGGCGTCCCTCCTGATGATTATTTATGTTGATTATCTTTTCATGAGAAGACAATATCATGTTTGCTGTTTTATATGGGTGCAGTTCATGGAGCCCCCAAACAATTAAAATAGTAATAGCAAAGATCACAGATCACATATCACCATAACATATACAATAATAATGAAAATGTTTGAAATATTGTGAGAATTAACAAAATGTGACACAAAGACATGAAATGAGCAAATGTTGTTGGAAAAATTTTGCTGATAGACTTGCTCGACAAAAGGTTGCACAAACTCCAATTTATAAAAACTGCAATATCTGCAAATTTCAAAAAAGTGAAGCACAATAAAACAATGCATGTCTGTACCTAGAGTAGTCAAATTCATAGAGACAGAAAGTAAAATGGTGGTTTCCAGGGAAAAGAGGTAAGAGGATATGGAATAAGCGTTTTTTTTTTTTTTTTATGATCACATTTTTATTTTATTTTTTATTTTTATTTTTTTATTTATTTTATTTTATTTTGTTATGTTAGTCACCATACATTGACTCATTAGTTTTTGATATAGTGTTCCATGATTCATTGTTTGCATACAACACCCAGGGCTCCATGCAATATGTGCCCTCCTTAATACCCATCACCAGGCTAACCCATCCCCCCACTCCCTTCCCCTCTAAAACCCTCAGGTTGTTTCTCAGAGTCCATAGACTCTCATGGTTCTCCCTCTCCGATTCCCATCCCCCTTCATTTTTCCCTTCCTATGATCTTCTTCTTTTTTTTTTTTTTTAACATATAATGTATTATTTGTTTCAGAGGTACAGGTCTGTGATTCATCAGTCTTACACAATTCACAGTGTTCAACATAGCACATACCCTCCCCAATGTCCATCAACCAGCACCCCCATCTCTCCCACCCCCCACCACTCCAGCAACCCTCAGTTTGTTTCCTGATATTGAGTCTCTTATGGTTTGTCTCCCTCTCTAGTTTTATCTTGTTTCATTTTCCCTCCCCTCCCCTATGATCCTCTGTCTTGTTTCTCAAATTCCTCATATCAGTGAGATCATATGATATTTGTCTTTCTCTGATTGACTTATTTCACTTAGCATAATACCCTCTACTTCCATCCACGTCATTGCAAATGGCAAGACTTTGGTTTTTTTGATGGCTGCATAATATTCCATTGTATATATATACCACATCTTCTTTATCCATTCATCTGTTGATGGACATCTTGGCACTTTCCATACTTTGGCTACTGTGGACATTGCGGCTATAAATATTAGGGTACACTTCCCCCTCAGGTCACTACATTTGTATCTTTGGGGGTAAATACCGAGTAGTGCAATTGCTGGGTCATAGGGTAGCTCTATTTTCAACTTTTTGAGGAACCTCCATATTGTTTTCCAGAGTAGCTGCACCAGTTTGCATTCCCACCAACAGTGTAGGAGGGTTCCCCTTTCTCCACATCCTTGCCAACATCTGTCCTTTCCTGAGCAGTTAATTTTAGTCATTCTGACTGGTGTGAGGTGGTATCTCATTGAAGTTTGCTTTGGATTTCCATGATGCCGAGCCATGTTGAGCACTTTTTCATGTGTCTGTTGGCCATTTGGATGTCTTCTATGGAAAAATGTCTGTTCATGTCCTCTGCCCATTTCTTCATTGGATTATTTGTTCTTTGGGTGCTGAGTTTGATAAGTTCTTTATAGAGTTTGGATACTAGACCTTTATCTGATATGTCATTTGCAAATATCTTCTCCAATTCTGTCAGTTGTCTTTTGGTTTTGTCGACTGTTTCCTTTGCTGTGCAAAAGCTTTTTATCTTGATGAAAATATTGTTTTCAATATTTTCCAATAGTTCATTTTTGCCCTTGCTTCCATTGCCTTTGGAGATGTGTCCAGGAAGAAGTTGCTGCAGCTAAGGTCGAAGAGGTTGCTGCCTGTGTTTTCCTCAAGGATTTTGATGGATTCCTGTCTCACATTTAGGCCTTTCTTCCATTTTGAGTCTCCTTTTGTGTGTGGTGTAAGGAAATGGTCCAGTTTCATTCTTCTGCATGTGGCTGTCCAATTTTCCCAACACCATTTGTTGAAGAGACTGTCTTTTTCCATTGGACATTCTTTCCTGCTTTGTCGAAGATTAGTTGACCATAGAGTTGAGGGTCCATTTCTGGGCACTCTATTCTGTTCCATTGATCTATGTGTCTGTTTTTGTGCCAGTACCATACTGTCTTGATTACAATTTTGTAATAGTCTGGAATTGTGATGCCACCAGCTTTGTTTTTCTTTTTCAACATTCCTCTGGCTATGCGGGGTCTTTTCTGGTTCCATACAAATTTTAGGATTATTTGTTCCATTTCTTTGAAAAAAGTGGATGGTATTTTGATAGGGATTGCATTAAATGTGTAGATTGCTCGAGGTAGCATAGATATTTTCACAATATTTTTTCTTCCAATCCATGAGCATGGAACGTTTTTCCATTCCTTTGTGTCCTCCTCAATTTCTTTCATGAGTATTCTATAGTTTTCTGAGTACAAATTCTTTGCCTCTTTGGTTAGATTTATTCCTAGGTACCTTATGGTTTTGGGTGCAATTGTAAATGGGATTGACTCCTTAATTACTCTTTCTTGTTTTGTTGTTGGTGTATAGGCATGCCACTGATTTCTGTGCATTGACTTTATATCCTGCCACTTTACTGAATTCCTGTATGAGTTCTAGCAGTTTTGGGGTGGAATTGTTGGGTTTTCCACATAAAGTATCATATCATCTGCAAAGAGTGAGAGTTTCACTTCTTTGCTGATTCAATGCATTTTATTTCTTTTTGTTGTCTGATTGCTGAGGCTAGGACTTCTATGTTGAATAACAGTGGTGATAGTGGACATCCCTGCCGTGTTCCTGTCCTTAGGGGGAAAGCTCTCAGTTTTTCCCCATGGAGAATGATATTCGCTATGGGTTTTTCATAGATGGACTTTATGATACTGAGGTATGTACCCTCTATCCCTACACTCTGCAGAGTTTTAATCTAGAAAGGATGCTGCATCTATTGAGAGGTTCATATGGTTCTCATTCTTTCTTTTATTAATGTATTGTATCACATTGATTGATTTGCAGATGTTGAACCAACCTTGTAGCCCAGGGAAAATCCCACTTGGTCCTGGTGAATAATCCTTGTAATGTACTGTTGGATCCTATTGGCTAGTACTTGGTGAGAATTTTTGCATGCATGTTTATCAAGGATATTGGTCTGTAATTCTCCTTTTTGATGGGGTCTTTGTCTGGTTTTGGGATCAAGGTAATGGTGGCCTCTTAAAATGAGTTTGGAAGTTTTCTTTCCATTCCTATTTTTTGGAACAGTTTCAGAAAAATAGGTATTAATTCTTTAAATGTTTGGTAGAATTCCCCCGGGAAGTCATCTGGCCCTGGACGTTTGTTTGTTGGGGGATTTTTGATTACTGCTTCAATTTCCTTAGTGGTTATAGGTCTGTTTGGGTTTTTGTTTCTTCTTGGTTCAGTTTTGGTAGTTGATACATCCCTAGAAATGCATCCATTTCTTCAGGATTATCTAATTTGCTGGCATATAATTTCTCATATGTTCTTATAAGTGTTTGTATTTCTTTAGTGTTGGTTGTGATCTCTCCTCTTTCATTCATGATTTCATTTATTTGGGTCCTTTCTCTTTTCTCTTTGATAAGTCTGTCCAGGGGTTTATCAATCTTGTTAATTCTTTCAAAGAACAAGCTCCTAGTTTTGTTGATCTGTTCTACTGTTCTTTTGGTTTCTATTTCATTGATTTCTGCTCTGATCTTTATTATTTCTCTTCTCCTGCTGGGTTTAGGCTTTATTTGTTGTTCTTTCTCCAGCTCCTTTAGGTGCAGGCTTAGGTTGCGTATTTGAGACATTTCTTGTTTCTTGAGAAAGGCTTGTATTATATTTTCCTCTAAGGACTGCCTTTGCTGTATCCCAAAGATTTTGAACAGTTGTGTTTTCATTTTCATTTGTTTCCATGAATTTTTTTAATTCTTCTTTAATTTCCTGGTTGACCCATTCATTCTTTAGTAGGATGCGCTTTAGCCTCCATGTATTTGAGTTCTTTCCGACTTTCCTCTTGTGATTGAGTTCTAGTTTCAAAGCATTGTGGTCTGAAAATATGCAGGGAATGACCCCATTTTTTTGGTACCAGTTGAGACCTGATTTGTGACCTAGGATGTGATCTATTCTGGAGAATGTTCCATGGGCACTAGAGAAGAATGTGTATTCTGTTGCTTTGGGATGGAATGTTCTGAATATATCTGTGAAGTCCATTTGGTCCAGTGTGTCATTTAAAGTCTTTATTTCCTTGTTGATCTTTTGCTTAGATGATCTGTCCATTTCAGTGAAGGGGGTGTTAAAATTCCCCACTATTATTATATTGTTGTCGATGTGTCTCTTTGCTTTTGTTATTAATTGGCTTATATAATTGGCTGCTCCCATGTTAGGGGCATAGATATTTACAATTTTTAGATCTTCTTGTTGGATAGACCCTTTAAGTAGGATATAGTGTCCTTCTTCATCTCTTATTACAGTCTTTGGTTTAAAATCTAATTTGTCTGATATAAGGATTGCCAGCCCAGCTTTCTTTTGGTGTCCATTAGCATGGTAAATCATTTTCCACCCCCTCACTTTCAATCTGGGGGTGTCTTTGGGTCTAAAATGAGTCTCTTGCAGACAGCATATCAATGGGTCTTGTTTTTTTTTATACAATGTGATAGCCTGTGTCTTTTGATTGGGGCATTTAGCCTATTTACATTCAAGGTAACTACGGAAAGATATGAACTTAGTGCCATTGTATTGCCTGTAAGGTGACTGTTACTGTATATTGTCTGTCTTCCTTTCTGGTCTATGTTACTTTTAGGCTCTCTCTTTGCTTAGAGGACCCTTTTCAATATTTCTTGTAGGGCTGCTTTTGTGTTTGCAAATTCCTTTAGTTTTTGTTTGTCCTGGAAGCTTTTTCTCTCTCCTTCTATTTTCAATGACAGCCTAGCTGGATATAGTATTCTTGGCTGCATATTTTTCTCATTTAGTGCTCTGAAGACATCATGCCAGTCCTTTCTGGCCTGCCAGGTCTCTGTGGATAGGTCTGTTGCCAATCTAATGTTTCTACCATTGTAGGTTACAGATCTCTTCTCCTGAGCTGCTCTCAGGATTTTCTCTTTTTCTCTGAGACTCATAAGTTTGACTATTAGATGTTGGGGTGTTGACCTATTTTTATTGATTTTGAGGGGGGTTCTCTGTGCCTCCTGGATTTTGATGCCTGTTTCCTTCCCCAAAGTAGGGAAGTTCTCTGCTATAATTTGCTCCAATATACTTTCTGTCCCCCTCTCTCTTTCTTCTTGTTCTGGGATCCCAGTTATTTTAATATTGTTTCATCTTATGGTAGCCCTTATCTTTCAAATTCTGCCCTCATGATCCAGTAGTTGGTTATCTCTCTTTTTCTCAGCTTCTCTATTTTCCATCATTTGGCCTTCTCTATCACTAATTCTCTCTTCTGCCTCATTTATCCTAGCAGTTAGAGCCTCCATTTTTTATTGAACCTCATTAATAGCCTTTTTGATTTCGACTTGGTTAGATTTTAGTTCTTTTATTTCTCCAGAAAGGGTTTCTCTAATATCTTCCATGCTTTTTCCAAGCCCAGCTAGTGTCTTTAAAATCATCATTCTGAACTCTAGTTCTGACATCTTACCAATGTCTGTATTGATTAGGTCCCTGGCAGTTGCCTCTTGCTCTTTTCTTTGAGGTGATTTTTTCCATCTTTTCATTTTGTCCAGAGGAGAATAGATGAATGAGAGAACAAAATGCTGACAGGGTAACAACAACCCCAGAAAAATATACACTAAACAAATTAGAAGAGACCTGAAACTGGGAAAAAAGAAAGGGAAAGAAAGAAAAAAGGGGGAAAAAAGTAAAAGAAAAAGAAAAAGATAAAAACAGACAAAAAACCCCCAGAATATGATCAAATATGATCAGGCTCATGCATAGATCAGTGCCACTCACTAGATTTTGGGCATATTTTGGTCTGTTAGAAGAAAGTGCCTCCCAAAATTTAAAAGAAAGAAAAACTTATATATGTACAAAAATAAGGGTTAATACGATGAAGGGATGGACTATGACTGTAAAGATGAAAATTATAAAACATTTTATAAAAGGAATTAATAAGATAAGAATTTGGTTGAAAAAAGAAAGAAGAGGATTAAAAAAAGGGGAGAGAATGTGATCAGGGGGAGACTAGAACAAAGCCATACACTCGAGATTTAGGGTATATTTTGGTCTGTTAGAAGAAACTGTATCCGAAAATTTTAAAGAGAGAACAACTTATATATATATACCAAAAATAAGGTTAACTACTATGAAGGGATAAAATATGACTCTAAAAATGAAAAATAAAAAAGATTTTTTAAAAAAGGGATTGATAAGATGTTGGTTGAAAAAGGGAAAAAGAAAAATTCAGAAAAAAAAGAAAGAAAAAGACAGTTAAAAAAATTAACTTTGAAAGACTAAAGAATCATGGGAAAAAAGCCATGAATTCTATGTGCAGTCTTCCCCTAGCGCTGGAGTTCTGCCGTTCTCATTGATCGGTAAACTTGGTCTTGGCTGGCTGTTCTTGCTGATCTTCTGGGGGCGAGGCCTGTTGCCGTGGTTCCCAAATGTCTTTGCCAGAGGCGGAATTGCCCTGCCCTTGCTGGGTCCGGGCAAAGTAATCTGCTCGGGTTTGCTCTCGGGAGCTTTTGTTCCCTGCAAGCTTTTCATTTAGCTTTGGAGGATGAGAGTGAAAATGGCAGCCCCCCAATCTCCACCTCGGAGGAGCCGAGAACTCGGGGCCCCACTCTTCAGTGAGCCGGCAGAGAAAAGCAGTCAATCATTTCCGTTTCCCTGGTCTCCAGCTGCACTCCGTGCTCACCCGGCCAGTGACCAAGCATTTCTATGTCTGGCACACGACCCCATTTGGAGTCTCCAAATCCAGCAGATCCCTGTGGTGTGCTCCTGTGTCACTCCTCCCAGGGGAGGAAGGGGAGTCTCCCCGGATCTGCCGCTTGTTGGGTCCCTGCTGGAGGAGCAGTGGCCCGACTGTGCCGCGGATCATGGTTTATGGCAACCCCAAGCTGAGATCCCACTCCTCGGCTTACTAATGTCTGTATTGATCAGGTCCCTGGCAGTCGGTACTGCCTTTTGTTCTTTTTTTTGAGGTGAGTTTTTCTGTCTTGTCATTTTGTCCAGAGGAGAATAGATGAATGAGAGAATAAAGTACTAACAGGGTAACAACAACCCCAGAAGAATATACACTAAACAAATTAGAAGAGACCCAAAACTGGGTAGAAAGAAAGGGAAAGAAAAAAAAAAGAATATGATCAGGCTGGTGAATAGATCAGAGCCACACACTAGATTTTGGGCATATTTTGGTCTGTTAGAGGAAAGTGCTCCCAAAATTTTAAAGAAAGAAAAACTTATATATGTACAAAAATAAAGTTAAATATGATGAAGGGATGGAATATGACTGTAAAGATGAAAATTATAAAAGATTTTATAAAAGGAATTAATAAGATAAGAATTTGGTTGAAAAAAGAAAGAAGAAAAAATTTTAAAAACCAAAAAAAAAGGGGGGGGAGAGAATGTGATCGGGGGAGACTAGAACAAAGCCATACCCTAGAGATTTAGGATACATTTGGGTCTGTTAGAAGAAATTTTATCCCAAAATTTTAAAGAGAGAAAAACTTATATACATACAAAAGATATGGTTAACTACAATGGAGGGATAGGATATGACTCTAAAAATGAAAATTAAAAAAGATTTTAAAAAAGAATTAATAAGATGTTTGTTGAAATAGGGAAAAAGAAAAATTCAAAAAAATAGAAAAAGAAAAAAATAAAGGAAATTAAAAAATTAACTTCGAAAGACTAAAGAATCTTGGGGGAAAAAGCCATGAATTCTATGTGCTGTATTCCCCTAATGCTGGAGTTCTGCTGTTCTCATTGATCAGTAAACTTGATCTTGGATGGCTGTTCTTGCTGATCTTCTGGGGGAGGGGCCTGTTGCCATGATTCTCAGATGTCTTTGCCCCAGGCAGAATTGCACTGCCCTTGTCAGGGGCCAGGCTAGGTAATCTGCTCGGGTTTGCTCTCTGGAACTTTTGTTTCCTGCAAGCTTTCTGTACAGCTTTGGAGGATGAGATGAAAATGGCGGCCTCCCAATCTCTGCTCCAGAGGAGCCGAGAACTCAGGGCCCCACTCCTCAGTGAGCCCGCAGAGAAAAGCAGTCAATCACTCCTGTTTCCCAGGTCCCCGGCCACACTCTGTGCTCACCTGGCCTGTGACCGAGTGTTTCTATCTCTGGCACACGACCCCATTTGGAGTCTCCAAACCCAGCAGATTCCTGCAGTGGGCTCCTGTGCCGCTCCTCCTGGGGGAGGAAGGGGAGTCTCCCCAGATCTGCTGCTTGTTGAGCAGGGGCCAACTGTGCCGAGGATCACAGTTTATGGCAACCCCAAGCTGAGAGCCCACTTCTTGTCTCAGTCTTTACAGCCGGCTTCCCCGCTCCAATACCTGGGAGCTCTGCTGCACTCAGGCACCCCTGGTCTTTCTGTGACCCTGAGGGTCCTGAGACCACACGGTCCCAGCGAGGGTTCCACTGCCCGCTTAGCCACTGGAGCGATGTCCCTCAGGGAGAAGACTTCTAAAAGTTCCGATTTTGTGCTCCACTGCTCTATCACTTGCCGGTAGTTGGCTGAGGAGGCTCCCTTCCCGTATCATTGCCTCAGATTCATTTCTCCACATGTCCTACCTTTCAGAAAGTGGTCACTTTTCTGTTCATAGAGTTGCTGCTATTCTTTTCTTTGATCTCCTGTTGAGTTTGTAGGCATTCAGAATGGTTTGATACCTATCTAGCTGAATTCCTGGGACCAGATGAAATTTAGGTCTCCTACTCCTCTGCCATCTTGCTCCTCCTCCAGGATTATTGTTTAATGGGTATAGAATTTCAGGATAGAGAGATGAAAAATTTCTGGAGGTTGATTGTGATGATGGCTGCAGAACAATGTGAATGTATTTAATGCTACTTAAATATACACTTTAAAATTGTGAAGAAATGGTAAACAAACTCCCTTGGTGATTCTGAAACAAACAGGTGTTTAGGAATCACTGTTCTAAAGTTATCCCTCTCAAACCGCATCTCCTCAGAAACTTAACTGCAGAGTGGAAGATCCTGAAAAGTAGCAGGAGTGAGAGTGTTAGTAGTGGAATGTGAAAGAAAGACCTCTTTTGCCACCAAAGACTCAAAGGAATGCCTTCTGTCAGAGCCACTGGGTGTTCTAAAAGTCGTTGGTGAAGAGGCTATCTCAAATGGAATGAAAATTAACATTCAGTGTTCTGCAGCAGTGGTCAGATCTGACAGATGCTATTTTGGATTTCTTTATGAAAGCCATTTGCTCTTTCCAACTCTATGGTTCCTGGTTTGGGCCTGAAGCATTCTCTGAAAAGGTAGTATATGGCTTGGGTACAGAATTGTCTACTAACCATTTTGAAATCCAAACAGTGACCTCTCTGCCAATAGCAAAGTATTTTCACTAATACCCTCCTATTTAAATTACTGTCTAACACACATAAACTAGAAAAGCTTTTAACTCTAATCAACAAATTTTGCTTCAAATGTTTTGACAAAGACCTAACACAAGATAAAACACTGTGAGGACGAAATTAGTTGTTTGTTTTTTTTTTTTTTTTTAAATTAAATCACTGCCTAGAGCATTCTAATTTAAATAATCCATCAACAAGTTTAGCTAGCACCAAGAGCTATCCTCAGGCAAAACTATAGTCATAAATGCAATTTTATTTCACCTCATCTCTTTTTCTGTTTTTTCTTCTTTTTGAGTACTCCAACCTCATCTGTTTCATTAGTACCTACTATTTAGAATGCCTTCAAGTTTCATAACATTGTGGTTGGAAAATATACAATCTTTTTTATTTTATTTTATTAATTTTTTATTTGTTAAGGCCTGCTTTGTGACCCAGTATGTGATCTATGCTGGAGAATGTTCCATGTACACTCAAACAGAATGTTTATTCTGCTGCTTTAGGATGAAATGTTCTGAGTATATCTGTTAAGTCTGTCTGGGCCAGTGTGTCATTCAAAGCCATTGTTTCCTTGTTGATTTTCCGCTTAGATGATCTGTCCATTGATGTAAGTGGGGTGTTAAAGTCCCCTACTATTATTTTATTAGTACCAATAAGTTATTTTATGTTTGTTACTAATTGATTTATATATTTGGGTGCTCCCAGGTTGGGGGCATAAATATTTGCAACTGCTAGATCTTGTTGGATAGACCCCTTTATTATGATATAGTTCCCTTCTTCATCCTTGTTACAGTCTTTGGTTTAAAATTTAGTTTATCCAATAAAAGTATGGCTACTCCAGCTCCTTCTTGATGTCCATTAGATAAATGGTTCTCCATCCCCTCACCTTCCATCTGCAGTTGTCTTTAGGTCTAAAATGAGTCACTTGTAGGAATTATATAGATGGGTCTTGTTTTTTAATCCATTCTGATACCCTATGTCTTTTCATTGGAGCACTTAGTTCATTTACATTCTGAGTGATTATTGATAGATATGAATTTAATGTCATTGTATTACTCGTTATGTTGTTGTTTCTGGAGATTTTCTCTTTCCTTTCTAGTCTTTGTTGCTTTTGGTGTTTCTTTCCCATTCAAAGAGTCCCTTTTAATATATCCTGCAGGGCTGATTAGTGGTCATGACCTCCTTTAGTTTTTGTTTGTCTGGGCAACTGTTTATCTCTCCTTCTATTCTCAATGACAGGCTCTCTGGATAAAATATTCTTGGCTGCATACTTTTTCCCACTCAGCACATTGAATATATCATGCCACTTTCTTTAGGCTTGCCAAGTTTCTGTGGAGAGATCTGCTGCTAACCTGATTTGTCTTCCCTTATAAGTTAGGGATTTCTTTCCCCTACTGCTTTTAAGATTTTTTTCTTATCTTTGTATTTTGCCCAATTTTACCACTATATGTCTTGGGGTTAGCCTGCTTTTGATGATATTGATAAGAGTTCTCTGTGCATATTGGATTTGGGTGTCTGTTTCTTTCCCCAGGTTAGGAAATTTTTCAGCTATAATTTCCTCAAATATGCCTTCTGCCCCTTTTTTCCTTTCTTCTTGTTCTGGGACTCCTATGATATGAATGTTATTACTTTTGATGGAGTTACTGAGTTCCCTAAGTCTACATTCATGATCCATTATTTTTCTTTCCTCTTCTTTTCAGCTTTATTATTTTCCACAATTTTATCTTCTGTATCATCTATTCATTCCTCTGCTTCTTCCATACTTGTGCTCATTACAACCAGTCAGTTTTGTATCTTGGTTATAGCATTTTTTTTTTTTTTTTTGGCCTGCCTACTTTTTAGGCCTTTTATCTCTGTGGTGAGGGACTCCCTGGTGTCTTCTATGCTTTTCTCAAGTCAAGATAGTATCCTTATAATTGTTGCTTTAAATTCTGGATCAGGCATATTACTTATATGTGTTTTTATTAGATCCCTGGCCATGACCTTTTCTTGTTCTTTCTTTTGGGATGAATTCCTCCATCTTGGCATTTTGTCTAAGTCTCTGTCTCCTCTGTGTTAGGAAAGCCTGTTATGTTTCCTGCTCCTGAGAGTAATGGCTTTATTAAGAAGAGGTCATATACTGTCTAGGGCCTAGCACTTCAGGAAGTGTCTCTGGTGTATGCTGTGTGCACTCTGCTGCTGTGTTTTGGCTGCTCTTTCCCTCAGTTGTGTCCTCTGCAGTTTCTCCTTATCTGTAATGGGAGTGTTTGGACCTTGCCTAGTGTGTGGCAAGTTTTAACTAGGTGTGTTTTGGTCTGCTTGTTAAAAGAGGCCATATCCTATTTCCACTAGAGCAGAAGCTTTGCAAGACTCCATGGTCAGTAGATGGTATGTGCAGGGGGTTTGTCCTAGTCTTCTGGGATAGGGTCCCTCTGCTGCTTTTGCTGTCAGGCACACTTGCCCTAGTAAAAAATCAGCTATAGATCATGAAGGGGGTTTGGGGGGTTGGGGGATTGTCGTAAGGGGCTCAAACCTCTCCAATGTGGACACTGCACTGCTCACTGAAATCTCTCCATACTGATGGGTGGGAGATAAAAAGACATCACTCAACTCTCTTGTCCCTGACAAGGGGAGTTTATACTGCTGCTGTCCAAAAAGCCCTCACAGAAGAGCAATCTCCCCTCACGTTTCTCAGGCATCCCTCAGATCCCTGCTTTCACAGTGTCTGTGTCTGGGCCATCTGTCCCCTGGTGGCACAGTGCTCCCATGTTTTATTTCAGGGACACCAGCTGAGTTTCAAACCTCCAAATTTTAGGGACATGGGGCAGACCTGCACTGGTCCTCTGGGGTCGGGTCTTGCTGCACTGGGGTTGGTCCCCAATTTGTCCCAGAAGGGCAGTTGCACGAATGCACAAGTGCTCAGTTTATAGTAAAGGGCAGGAAAAAGGTGGTGTTAAGGTTAGCTTATCCCAGCAGGTGTTTCTGCCCCTATGCTAATGAGCAGGGCAGTGCAATGGTGCCTGCTAGCCCTTTTGTCCCTTGAGAGGCATTTCTGCCTCTCCTAAATGCACTCCAAGAAGGGAACTGTTTCTCCCAGTGCAACCCATGGAATCTTCAGACTACACTGTCCATTCCTGGGCCTCTGCCCTCCTCCACAGGAGCACTGCTATGCCTACCAGGCTCCATACTGGCCATGGCAAGAATTTCTAAAACTTTAGTCTTTCAGCTCTGTTGCTTGTAAAAACTCATGATAATCAGCCCCTCTCATTTTCCCAATCAATGGTTTGGGGGAAGTGTTTTTCTTGTACAATCCCCTGTGCACTGCTCCCTCTCTCTCTCTCTTCCCCCCCGCCGCCCCGTGTGTGTGTGTGTGTGTGTGTGTGTGTGTGTCTGTCTGTCTGTCTGTCTCTTCTCTCCATGATCAGGGCTCCATCCCCTCCACAGCACCCAGGATTCCTTTCTCCCAGAAATCATGTTGCCACACCTCCTACCTACCACAATGTGACCTCTTTTCTCCCTCTAGTTATGCAATTTGTTCTCTTGGTCCTCAGATCAATTTCTTGGCTGTACGGAATGATTTGGTATTTCTTTAGCTGTGTTCGAGGGATGAGGCAAGCATAGGGGCCCCCTGCTACTCTGCCATCTTAACTCCTCCCCTCAAGTTTTTATTTTAATCCCAGTTAGTTAACATATTGTGTAATATTAGTTTTGGGTGTACAATACAATGATTCAACACTTCCATACATCACCCTGTGCTCATTACAAGTGCTCTCCTTAACCCCTATCATCTATTTAACCCATCCCTGCCCCCAGACTCCCTTCTGATAACCATCAGTTTGTTCTCTATAGTTAAGAGTCTGTTTCTTGGTTTGCTCGCTCTCTTTTTCTTTTCCATTTGCTTGTTTGTTTTGTTTCTTAAATTCCACATATGAGTGAAGTCATATGAAGTTTGTCACTTTCTGACTGACTTACCTCACTTAGCATAATCCTCTCTATCTCCATCTATGCCTTTGCAAATGGCTAGATTTCATTCTTTTTTGTGTCTGAATAATATTCTATTGTATATATATGCCACATCTTCTTTTTTCATTCATTAGTTGATGGTCCTTGGGTTGTTTCCATAATTTGGCTACTCTAGATAATGCTGCTATATATATCCAGGTGCATGTACCCTTTTGAATTGGTATTATTGTATTCGTTAGGTAAATGCCTAATAGTAGGATTGATGGATCTTAGGGTACTTCTATTTTTAACATTTTGAGGAACTTCCATACTGTTTTCCACAGTGGCTGTAACAAGTCACATTCCACCAACAGTGCAAGAGGGTTCTCCTTTCTCCACATCCTCACCAACACCTGCTTTTTCTTCTGTTCTTGATTTTAGCTATTCTAACTGGTGTGAGGTAATATCCCATTGTAGCTTTCTTTTTCATTTCCCTGATGGTAAGTGATGATAAACATATTTTCATGTGTCTGTTGGTCATCTGTGTGTCTTCATTTCTTTGGAGAAATGTCTGTTCAAATTTTCTGCCCATTTTTAAATCAGATTCTTTCTTTCTTTCTTTTTTTTTTTTTTTGCATTGAGTTTTGTAATTTCTTTATATATTTTGGATACTAACACTTTATTGAATATGTCATTTGCAAATATCTTTTCCCATTCAGTAGTTTGCCTTTTAAAAGCTTTTTACTGTGATGTAGTACCAACAGTTTTTGCTTTTCTTTCCCTTGCATATGGAGACATATCTGGAAAAAAAACTCGCTATGGCCAGCGTCAAAGAAGGTACTGCCTGTGTTCTATTATATGATTTTTATGGTTTTGGTTCTCACATAAAGGTCTTTCATCCATTTTGAATTTATTTTTGTGTATGGTGTAAAAAGGTGGTCCAGTTTCATTCTTTTGCATGTGGCTGTCCAGTTTTCCCAACACCATTTGTTGAAGAGACTTTATTTTTCCCATTGGATATTCTTTCCTGATTTGTTGAAGATTAATTTACCATATACTTGTGGGTTCATTTCTGGGTTTTCTATTCTGTTCTAATGATCCATGTGTCTCTTTTGGTGCCAGTACCATACTGTTTTGATCACTACAGCTTTGTAATGTAACTTGAAGTCTGGAATTGTGATATCTCCACATTTGCTTTTCTTTTTCAAGATTGCTTTGGCTATTTGGGGTCTTTTGTGGTTTCATAAAAATTTTAGGATTGTTTGTTTTAACCCTTTGAAAAATGCCATTGGTATTTTGATAGGGATTGCATCAAATGTGTGGATTGATTCATGTAGCCTCAACATTTTAAAAAATATTTGTTCTTCCAATCCACAAGCATGGAATGTCTTTCCATTCCTTTGTGTCAACTTCAAGTTCTTTCATCAGTGTTTTATAGTTTTCAGAGTACAGGTTTTTCTCCTTTTTTGGTGATATACTACTAAGTATTTCTGGTGAAATTGTAAATTTGATTGATTCCTTAATTTCTCTTTCTGATGCTTCATTATTGGTGTATAGAAATGCAACAGATTTCTGTACATTGATTTTGTATCCTGCAATTTTACTGAATTCGTTTCTCAGTTTCAGCAGTTTTTTGTTGGAATCTTTTAGGTTTTTTATATAGAGTATCATGTCATCTGCAAATAATTAAAGTTTGACTTTTTCTTTGCCAATTTAGATACTTTTTATTTCTTTTTGTTGTCCCATTTCTGTGGCTAGGACTTCCAGTACCATGTTGAATAAAAGTGCTGATAATGAACATGCTTGTCTTGTTCCTGACCTTTGGGAAATGGGAAATTTCCCCATTGAGGATGATGTTAATTGGGGGGATTTTCATATATCACCTTTATTATGTTGAGGTATTTTTCCTCTAAACCCACTTTGTTGAGGGTTTTTATCGTGAATGGATGTTTTACCTTGTCAAATGCTTTCTCTGCATCTTTTAAAAAGATCATATCATGCTTATCCTATTTTTTATTAATGTAGTTTATCACATTGATTGATTTGCTAATATGGAACCACACCTGCAGCCCAGGAATAAGTCCCACTTGATCATGTGAATGTTTTTTAAAATTTATTCTTGGATTTGGATTGCTAGTATTTTGTCAAGGATTTTTGTATCTGTGTTCATCACAGATATTGTCCTGTAGTTCTCTGTTTTTGTTGTATCTTTATCTGATTTTAGTATCAGGGTAATGCTGGCATCATAGAAAGAGTTTGGAAGTTTTCCTTCCATTTCTATTTTTGGAATAGTTTGAGAAGAATAGGCATGAGCTCTTTAAATGTTTGGTAGAATACCCCTCTGAAGCCATCTGGCCCCGGACTTTTGTGTGTCCAGAGATTTTTTATTATGGATTCAATTTCTTTGCCAGTAATATGTATTTTAAAATTTTCTGTTTTCATTTTTGGTAGTTTATATTTATGTAGGAATTTATCCATTTCTTCCAGGTTTTCCAATTTGTTGGCATGTAGTTTTTCATAATATTCTCTTATAATTGTTTGTATTTCTGTGGTGTTGGTTGTTATTTCTCCTCTCTCATTTGTGATTTTATTTACTGAGTATTTTCTCTTTTTTTCTTGATAAGTCTGGCTAGAGGTTTATCAATTTTATTGATTTTTTCCAAAGAACCAGCTCCTGGTTCATTGATCTATTCTATTTTTTTTTTTTAACTTTCAATATCATTTATTTCTGTTGTAATCTTTATTATTTCCTTCCTTCTACTGGATTTTGGTTTTGTTTTTTGTTCTTTTCTTAACTCCTTTAAGTGTAAGTTTAGGTTGTTTATTTGAGATTTTTCTTGCTTCTTGCAGTAGTCCTTTAGTGCTATAAACTTCCCCATGAGAACCACTTTTGCCTCATCCCAGAGATTTTGGAACATCATGTTTCATTTTCATTTGTTTCCATGTACTTATTTTATTTCTTCTCTGATTTCCTGGTTGACCCATTCATTGTTTATTAACATGTTGTTTAATGTCCATGTGTTTGTGGTCTTTCTAGATTTTTTCTTGTGGTTGACTTCTAGTTTCGTTGTGCAGTGGTCAGAAAAAGGTGCATGGTATGACTTCAGTCTTTTTGTTTTGTTGAGGCCTTTTGTGACTTAATATGTTATGTATCTTGGAGAGTGTCCCATGCTCACTTGAAAGGAATTGTGTATTCTGTGGTTTTAGGATGGAATATTCTGAATATATCTGTTAAGTCCAACTGGTCCTGTGTGTCATTCAAAGAAATGTTTCCTTGGTTTATTTTCTGTTTAGATGGTGTGACCATCATTGTAGCTGGGGTGGTAAAGTCCCCTACTATTACTGTGTTTTGGTTAATTCCTTTATGTTTGTAATAATTATTTTATGTATTTGGGTGCTTCCATGCTGGGTAAATAAATATTTACAATTGTCATATCTTCTTGTTGGATTGTCCCCCTTATGATTATATACTTCCCTTCTTTGTCCCCTATTACAGTCTTTGTTGTCAAGTATACCTTGTATGATATTAGTGTTGCTACTCCAACTGCTTTTTGACATCCATTTGCATGATAAAGTTTTGTCCACCCCCCCCCCTTCAATCTGCAGATGTCTTTAGGTCTAAAATGAGCCTCCTATATGTAGCACATACATAGGTGTTTTTTTTTTTTAATCATTTCTGACAGCCTATGTGTTTTGATTGGATAGTTTATTCCATTTACATTCAAAGTAATTGTTGATAGATATGTATTTATTGCCATTTTATTACTTATTTTGTGGTTGTTTCTGGAGATTTTCTCTGATCCTTTCTTGTCTTTCTGTTTCATGTTTTCCTGGTTTTCTTTAGTGATATATTTGGATTTCTTTCTCCTTATTATTTGCAAATTTATTAGTGGTATTTGATATATGATTTCCATTAGCTTTATATATAACATCTGCTTATAGCACTCTACATTAAGTTGATTGTTGTTGATGTTTGATTTCATTCTATAGTCCTCTCCTCCCCACATTTTAGGTACATGTTGTTATATTTTATATCATTTTATTTTGTGAGTTTCTTGACTGATTTTTTTTTCAGAAATATTAATTTTTACTGCTTTTGACTGTGCTATCTTTATACTGTCACTTTTGTTCTATCCTTTCTACTCAAAGAGTCCCTTTTAATATTTCTTGCAGGACTGGTTTAGTGGTCACAAATTCCTGTAGTTTTTGTTTGTCAGGGAAACTATTTCTCTTTCTATTCTCAATTATAGCCTTGCTGGATATAATATTCTTGGGTACAGATTTTTCCCATTTAGCACTTTGAATATATCATGCCACTTTCTTCTAGCGTCCCAGGTTTCTGTTGAGAAATCTCCAGCTAGCCTTAGGGGTTTTGTCTGGTAAGTTACTGTCTTGTTTTGATGCCCTTAAGATTTGTTTCTTTATCAGTATATTTTGCAAATTTAATTACAATATGTCTTGGTATTGGCCTGTTATGTTGATTTTGATGGGTGTTCTTTGTGCCTCCTATATCTTGATGTCTGTTTCCCTCCCCAGATCAAGGACATTTTCAGCTATTATTTTGTCAAATAAATTTTCTGCCCCTTTTTCGTTCTCTTCTTCTGGGACTCGTATAATACGAATGTTACTACATGTGATGGAGTCACTGAGTTCCCCAAGTGTATTCTCGATTTGCATAATTCTTTTCTTTCTTTTGTTAAGCTTCATTACTTTCAATTACTTTGTCTTGTAGTTCATTAATTCATTCCTCTGCTGTTCATTGCATCAAGCTTGTTTACAAGCTCGTTTATTACACTCATCATCTTTGATTGATTTTTAACATTTTATCTCTGTGATTTGGATCTCATTTATGTCTTCTGTTATTTTTCTCAAGCTCAGTGAGTATCCTTATTGTTGCTTTAAATTTGCCATCAGGCATGTTACTTATATCTCTTTCAGTTAATTATCTGGCTATGGCCTTATCTTGTTCTTTCATTTGAGATAAATTCCTCCATTTTGGCATTTTGTCTAAGTCTCTGCCCTCTACTACGTGTTGGGAAAGCCAGTTTTGTCTCTTGCTCCAAAAGTAATGGCCTTGTGAAGAAGTGGTCCTGTAATGCCCAGGGCCTGGAGTTTCAGCTTGTGTCTCTGGTATGTGCTGCATGCACTCTGCTATTGTGTTCTAGGTGCTTTATCCTTCAGGCCAGTCATCTGCAGAGGTTCTTCGCCTGCTGTAGGCAGTGTTTGGTCCCTGGCCTGAAAGTGGTGAGTTTTAACTATGTGTCTTCTGGTCTGCTTGTGAAATGAGACCTTTCACCACCTCCACTGGACCTGAGGCCCTGCAAAGCTTTCTGGTCAGAAGACATGGTGTGGGTAGGGGCTTCTGCTGGTCTTTTGGAGAAGAAGCCCACTTTGTTGGGACTAAGGCAAGCCTGACTGAGATGCGCATTTCCACTGGAGCACAGTAGGGTGGGGTTTGTTGTATGGAACTTATGCAGCCAGTGTTGGCTCTGTGCTGTTTCCCACAAGTGCCTCTGTGTTTATGCTGAGGTGTGTAGAAGGGAAATTGTGCAGCTAGCTCCTTTGTTCCTGGAGAGGTGTCTCCATGAAAGATACCTCTAATGGACATGCTTCAAGAAGAGTGGATAATCTCCCCACTCTGTGACCCAGGCCTTCTTCAAATCATTGTTTCTGTGCTGCCTGCCTCCAGGACTTTACCTGTCTTCTCTCAGGAGCAGTGCAGCACTTTCCAGGCTCTATGCCAGCCAAGCCCCACTGACCTTCAAAACTCCATGCTTTAAGCCCCAGTGGTTGCAAGAAATCACAAAAGCTCAGCCCCTCTTGTATTTCAAGCTAAAGGCTTTGGGGAAACATTCTTCTTGTACATTCCCCTGTGTGCTCCTCTCTCTCTTGTCCTTCTCCATGACCATGGCTTCCTCCCTTCCACAGCATCCATGATCCATGTCTCCCCTAAACTACATCTTCACACTTCATACCTTCTTTGAAGTAGCCTCTTCTCTCCTTTTAGTTGTGGAGTTTGTTCTGTCAGTCTTCAGGTCTATTTCTGTTGTATTTAGGATGATTTGAAAGTTAACTAGTTGTGTTTGTGGGATGAGGCAAACCTAAGGTCCTCCTACTCCACCACCATCTCCCTAGTCTTGAGATTGTTTTCTTAATTATATTTCAAATAGTCCTTTGTTAGTGTAAGTAAACACACTGGTTTTTATATGTTGAATCTTTATCCAACAACTTTGCTGAGTTCGTCCATTATTTTGGTGGAGCCTTTACGATTTTTTGTTCAGAAAGCCATGTCATCTGAAAACAGATAATTTTTTCATCTTACTTTCCAATCTGAATGCCTTTTATTTCTTTTTCATGCCTACTTGCTGTGGTTAAGACTTGCATTACTGTGATAAATAGGAATGGTAAGAGTGGTCATCCTTGTCTTGTACCTGATGTTAGAAGAAAAGCTTTTAAATTTTCATTATTGAGTATGATTATACTTGTGGCCTTGTCATATATCATTTTCATTATCTTGAGGTACACTCCTTCTAAACCTAATTTTTTGAGGATTTTTATCATCAAAGGGTGTGTATTTTGTCAAATGCTTTTTCTACATTTATTGATATGAGACATATCACTTTTACTGATTTGCATAATGCACCTTCCTTGCATCCCAGGGAGAAATCCCATTTGATCATGGTATATGATTCTTTTAATGTACTCTTGAATTTAGTTTGCTAGGATTTTGTTGAGGATTTTTGCATCTGTATTCATCAAGGTTATTGGTCTGTAATTTTCTTTTCATGTCCTTTCCTGGCTTCATTATCATGGTAATGCTGGCCTCATAAAATGAGTTTGGAAGTTTTCCTTCATCTTCAATATTTTAGAAGAATTTAAGAAGTATTGTTATTAATTCTTTATATGCTAAGTAGAATCCACCTGTGAATCTATCTGGTCTCAGGCTTTTATTTCTAAGGACATTTATTTTTTTTGGATATTAATTAAACTTTAATGAAACATTCCAATTCAAATCAGATCAAAAATTGAGAAGCAAAGAGAAAGGGGACCAGGCCTGTGAGTAAAAATAAAACACCTTGAAATTATAGTTGACCCTTGACCCACATATTTGAAATGTGTGGGTGTACTTACGTGCATATTTTTTTGCAATAAGTATACATAGAGTAGTATAAATGTATTTTCTCCTCCTTATGACTTTCTTAATAACATTTTCTTTTCTCTACCTTACTTTATTGTAAGAATAGAGTATAGAATACATATAACATAAAAATATGTGTTAGTCAAATGTTTATGTTATCAGTGAGGCTTCTAGTCAACAGTAGTCTATTAGTAGTTAAGTTTTGGAGAGTCAAAAGTTATAAATGGATTTTTGACTACATAGGGGTTTGGTGTCCCACCCCTGTGTCTGTTTAAGGGTCAACTATATATCCAACATGAAGCAGACTGGTCTCAAGTCCCTTGACATGTTTGGTATTTGATCCTTCTGATCAAATATATTGTCCAATATTTGCTTTATTTATATTTCAATTGACTTTTTAGTACATAGAATTTTTTCTTTTATTTAATTTCCTTTTAGTTAACATACAGTGTAATATTAGTTTCATGTGTACAATATAGTGATTCAACAGTTCCATACAACACCTGGTGCTCATTACATGTGCACTTCTGTAAGGAGATTTTTGGTTATTGATTCTCCTTCCTTGTTATTAGTCTTTTCAGATTTTCTGTTACTTCATGAGTCATTCTCGGTAAGTTGTATGTTTCTAGGATATTTCCATGTCTTCTAATTTATCTAATTTTTTGGTGTATAATTGTTCATTATAGTCTGTTATGATTTTTTGTGTTACTGTGATGTAAGTTGAAATGTCTTCTCTTTCATTTGTAATTTTATTAATTTGAATATTTTTGTAATTATTTTTATTAAAGATTAGTAAATTTTGTTTATCTTTGAAAAGCCAATTCTTAGTCTCATTGATCTTTTATATTATCTTTCCTTGTCTGTTTCATTTATTTCTTCTCTAGTATTTATTATTCTTCTCCTTCTGCTGACTTTGGGCTTAGTTTGTTCTTCTTTTTCTAGTTTCTTGAGGTGGAAGATAAGGTTATTTATTTGAAGTCTTCCTTTTCTCATAATGTAGGGATTTATCACTACAAAATTATCTCTCAAAATTATTTTAACTGCATCCGATAAGCTTTGGTATGTTGTTTCCATTTTCATTTGTCCAAGATATTATTTTGATCTGCCTTTTGATTTTTTTCCCTATGTCTCATTGGTTATTCAGGAATGTGTTAATTCTACCTGTGAATTTTCCAGCTTTCTGTCATTTATTGATTTATGGTTTCATACCATTGTGCACCAAAAATATACTGGATATAATTTCAATCTTCTTAAATTCATTAAGACTTGTTTTGTGATCCAAAATGTGATTTATCTTTAAGAATGTTCCATTTGCGAGGGGGGTGGAGCAAGATGGCAGAGGAGTAGGAGACCTGGATTTCGTCTCCTCTCGAATTCAGCTGGATAGGGATCAAACCATTCTGAACACCTACAAACTCAACAGGAGATCGAAGAAAAGAATAGCAACAACTCTCTGAACAGAAAAGCGACCACTTTCTGGAAGGTAGAACGTGCGGAAAAGTGAATCTGAGGCGTTATCTGGGAGGATAGACGGCGGGGGAGGGGCCTCCGTCGGCCGCTCCTGGCAAGTGATAGAGCCACAGAGCACAAAATCGGAACTTTTAGAAGTCGGCTCCACTGAGGGACGTCACTCTGGTGGCGAAGTGGGGGGTGGAACCCTCGCGGGACAGTGTGGTCTCAGGACCCTCAGGGTCACAGAAAGACCGGGGGTGCCTGAGTGCGGCAGAGCTCCCAGGTATCGGAGCGGGGAAGCCGGCTGCAGAGACGGAGCCCAGGTGCGGACTCTCAGCTCGGGGTTGCTATAAACCATGATCCGCGGCACAGTCGGGCCACTGCTCCTCCAGCAGGGACCCAACAAGCGGCAGATCCGGGGAGACTCACCTTCTTCCCCCGGGAGGAGAGGTGCAGGAGCGCACCGCGGGGATCTGCTGGGTTTGGAGACTCCATCCGGGGTCGGGTGCCAGATAGAAAGGCGCGGTCACAGGCCAGGTGAGCGCGGAGTGTGGCCGGAGACAAGGGAGATGGGAGTGACTGACTGCTTTTCTCTGGGGGCTCGCTGAGGAGCGGGACCCCGAGTTCTCGGCTCCTCCGGGGCGGAGACTGGGAGGCCGCCATTTTCACTTTCCACCTCCAAAGCTGTACGGAAAGCTTGCAGGGAACAAAAGCTCTGGAGAGTAAACCCGAGTAGATTACTTAGCCTGGACCGGCAAGGGCGGGGCAATTTTGCCTCCGGCAAAGACATTTGGGAACCACAGCAACAGGCCCCTCCCCCAGAAGATCAGCGAGAACAGCCAGCCAAGACCAAGTTTACCGATCAATGAGAACGGCAGAACTCCAGCGCTAGGGGAATACTGCACATAGAATTCATGGCTTTTTTACCATGATTCTTTAGTCTTTCAAAGTTAATTATTATTTTTAACTGTCTTTTTTTCTTTTTTCTTTTTTTCTTTTTTTTTGAATTTTTCTTTTTCCTTTTTTCAACCAACATCTTATCAATCCCTTTTTTAAAAAAAAACATTTTTATTTTTCATTTTTAAAGTCATATTCTATCCCTTCATAGTAGTTACCCGTATTTTTGGCATATATATATAAGTTGTTCTCTCTTTAAAATCTTGAGATAGTTTCTTCTAACAGATCAAAATATACACTAAATCTCTAGTGTATGGTTTTTTTCTACTCCCCTGCCTGATCACATTCTCTCCCTTTTTTCTTTCTTTCTTTTTTTTTAATCCTCTTCTTTCTTTTTTCAAACAACTTATCAAATCCTTTTTTAAAATTTTTGTAATTTACATCTTTACAGTCATATTCCATCCCTTCATCATATCAACCCTTATTTTTGTACATATATAAGTTTTTCTTTCTTTAAAATTTTGGGAGGGACTTTCTTTTAACAGACCAAAATACACCCAAAATCTAATGTGTGGCACTGATCTATAAACCAGCCTGATCATATTTGATCACATTTTGTTTTTGTTTTGTTTTGTTTTGTTCTGCTTTTGTTTGTTTTTATCTTTATCTTTTTCTTTTTCTTTTTTCTTTTTTTCTTTCTTTTTCTTTTTTCTCTCTTTCCCTTTCTTTTCCCACTGCTTCAGGTCTTTTCTGATTTGTTTAGAGTATATTTTCTGGGGACGTTGTTACCCTGCTAGCATTTTGTTCTCTCATTAATCTATTCTCCTCTGGACAAAATGACAAGGTGGAAAAAATCACCTCAACAAAAAGAACAAGAGGTAGTACCGACTGCCAGGGACCTACTCAATACGGACATTAGTACGATGTCAGATCTAGAGTTCAGAATCATCACTTTAAAGATACTAGCTGGGCTTGAAAAAAGCATGGAAGTTATTAGAGAAACGCTTTCTGGAGAAGTAAAAGAACTAAAATCTAACCAAGTCGAAATCAAAAAGGCTATTAATGAGGTGCAATCAAATATGGGGGCGCTAACTGCTAGGATAAATGAGGCAGAAGAAAGAATCAGTGAGATAGAAGACCAAATGATGGAAAATAAAGAAGCTGAGAAAAAGAGAGATAAACAACTACTGGATCACGAGGGTAGAATTCGAGAGATGAACGATACCATAAGACGAAACAACATTAGAATAATTGGGATCCCAGAAGAAGAAGAAAGAGAGAGAGGGGCAGAAGGTATAATGGAGCAAATTATAGCAGAGAACTTCCCTAATTTGGGGAAGGAAACAGGCATCAAAATCCAGGAAGCACAGAGAACCCCTCTCAAAATCAATAAAAATAGGTCAACACCCCGACATATAATAGTAAAACTTACGAGTCTCAGAGACAAAGAGAAAATCCTGAAAGCAGCTCGGGAGAAGAGATATGTAACCTACACTGGTAGAAACATTAGATTGGCAACAGACTTATCCACAGAGACCTGGCAGGCCAGAAAGGACTGGCATGATATCTTCAGAGCACTAAATGAGAAAAATATGCAGCCAAGAAGACTATATCCAGCTAGCCTGTCATTGAAAATAGAAGGAGAGATAAAAAGCTTCCAGGACAAACAAAAACTAAAGGAATTTGCAAACACGAAACCAGCCCTACAAGAAATATTGAAAGGGGTCCTCTAAGCAAAGAGAGAGCCTAAAAGCAACATAGACCAGAAAGGAACACAAACAATATACAGTAACAGTCACTTTACAGGCAATACAATGGCACTAAATTCCTATCTTTCAATAGTTACCCTGAATGTAAATGGGCTAAATGCCCCAATCAAAAGACACAAGCTATCAGATTGGATTAAAAAACAAGACCCATCGATATGCTGTCTGCAAGAGACTCATTTTAGACCCAAAGACACCCCCAGATTTAAAGTGAGGGGGTGGAAAACCATTTACCATGCTAATGGACACCAAAAGAAAGCTGGGGTGGCAATCCTTACATCAGACAAATTAGATTTTAAACCAAAGACTGTAATAAGAGATGAGGAAGGACACTATATCATACTTAAAGGGTCTATCCAACAAGAAGATCTAACAATTGTAAATATCTATGCCCCTAACATGGGAGCAGCCAATTATATAAGGCAATTAATAACAAAAGCAAAGAAACACATTGACAACAATACAATAATAGTGGGGGACTTTAACACCCCCCTCACTGAAATGGACAGATCGTCTAAGCAAAAGATCAACAAGGAAATAAAGACTTTAAATGACACACTGGACCAAATGGACTTCACAGACATATTCAGAACATTCCATCCCAAAGCAATGGAATACACATTCTTCTCTAGTGCCCATGGAACATTCTCCAGAATAGATCACATCCTAGGTCATAAATCAGGTCTCAACCGGTACCAGAAGATTGGGATCATCCCCTGCATATTTTCAGACCACAATGCTTTGAAACTAGAACTCAATCACAAGAGGAAAGTCGGAAAGAACTCAAATACATGGAGGCTAAAGAGCATCCTACTGAAGAATGAATGGGTCAACCAGGAAATTAAAGAAGAATTTAAAAAATTCATGGAAACCAATGAAAATAAAAACACAACTGTTCAAAATCTTTGGGATACAGCAAAGGCAGTCCTAAGAGGAAAGTATATAGCAATACAAGCCTTTCTCAAGAAACAAGAAAGGTCTCAAGTACACAACCTAACCCTACACCTAAAGGAGTTGGAGAAAGAACAGCAAATAAACCCTAAACCCAGCAGGAGAAGAGAAATAATAAAGATCAGAGCAGAAATCAATGAAATAGAAACCAAAAGAACAGTAGAACAGATCAACGAAACTAGGAGCTGGTTCTTTGAAAGAATTAACAAGATTGATAAGCCCCTGGCCAGACTTATCAAAAAGAAAAGAGAAATGACCCAAATCAACAAAATCATGAATGAAAGAGGAGAAATCACAACCAACACCAAAGAAATACAAACAATTATAAGAACATATTATGAGCAACTCTATGCCAGCAAATTAGATAACCTGGAAGTAATGGATACATTCCTAGAGATGTATAAACTACCAAAACTGAACCAGGAAGAAACAGAAAACCTGAACAGACCTATAACCACTAAGGAAATAGAAGCAGTCATCAAAAATCTCCCAAAACACAAAAGCCCAGGGCCAGATGGCTTCCCAGGGGAATTCTACCAAACATTTCAAGAAGAATTAATACCTATCCTTCTGAAACTGTTCCAAAAAATAGAAATGGAAGGAAAACTTCCAAACTCATTTTATGAGGCCAGCATTACCTTGATCCCAAAACCAGACAAAGAGCCCATCAAAAAGGAGAATTACAGACCAATATCCCTGATGAACATGGATGCAAAAATTCTCACCAAAATACTAGCCAATAGGATCCAACAGTACATTAAAAGGATTATTCACCACGACCAAGTCGGATTTATCCCTGGGCTGCAAGGTTGGTTCAACATCCGCAAATCAATCAACGTGATACAATACATTAACAAAAGAAAGAACAAGAATCATATGATCCTCTCAATAGATGCAGAAAAAGCATTTGACAAAGTACAGCATCCTTTCTTGATCAAAACTCTTCAGAGTATAGGGATAGAGGGTACATACCTCAATATCATAAAAGCCATCTATGAAAAACCTACAGCGAATATCATTCTCAATGGGGAAAAACTGAGAGCTTTCCCCCTAAGTTGAGGAACGCGGCAGGGATGTCCACTATCACCACTGCTATTCAACATAGTATTGGAAGTCCTAGCCACAGCAATCAGACAACAAAAAGAAATCAAAGGCATCCAAATTGGCAAAGAAGAAGTCAAACTCTCACTCTTTGCAGATGATATGATACTTTATGTGGAAAATCCCAAAGACTCCACCCCAAAACTGCTAGAACTCATACAGGAATTCAGTAAAGTGGCAGGATATAAAATCAATGCACAGAAGTCAGTGGCATTCCTATACACCAACAACAAGTCAGAAGAAAGAGAAATTAAAGAGTCGATACCATTTACAATTGCACCCCAAACCATAAGATACCTAGGAATAAATCTAACCAAAGAGGCAAAGGATCTGTACTCAGAAAACTATAAAATACTCATGAAAGAAATTGAGGAAGACAGAAAGAAATGGAAAAACGTTCCATGCTCATGGATTGGAAGAACAAATATTGTGAAGATGTCAATGCTACCTAGAGCAATCTACACATTCAATGCAATCCCCATCAAAATACCATCCACTTTCTTCAAAGAAATGGAACAAATAATCCTAAAATTTGTATGGAACCAGAAAAGACCCCGCATAGCCAGAGGAATGTTGAAAAAGAAAAGCAAAGCTGGCGGCATCACAATTCCGGACTTCCAGCTCTACTACAAAGCTGTCATCATCAAGACAGTATGGTACTGGCACAAAAACAGGCACATAGATCAATGGAACAGAATAGAGAGCCCAGAAATGGACCCTCAACTCTATGGTCAACTAATCTTTGACAAAGCAGGAAAGAATGTCCAATGGCAAAAAGACAGTCTCTTCAACAAATGGTGTTGGGAAAATTGGACAGCCACATGCAGAAGAATGAAACTGGACCATTTCCTTACACCACACACAAAAATAGACTCCAAATGGTTGAAAGACCTCAATGTGAGACAGGAGTCCATCAAAATCCTAAAGGAGAACACAGGCAGCAACCTCTTCGACCTCAGCCGCAGCAACTTCTTCCTAGAAACATCGCCAAAGGCAAGGGAAGCAAGGGCAAAAATGAACTATTGGGACTTCATCAAGATAAAAAGCTTTTGCAAAGCAAAGGAAACAGTCAACAAAACCAAAAGACAACTGACAGAATGGGAGAAGATATTTGCAAATGACATATCAGATAAAGGGCTAGTATCCAAAATCTATAAAGAACTCATCAAACTCAACACCCAAAGAACAAAGAATCCAATCAAGAAATGGGCAGAAGACATGAACAGACATTTTTCCAAACAAGACATCCAAATGGCCAACAGACACATGAAAAAGTGTTCAATATTGCTCGGCATCAGGGAAATCCAAATCAAAACCTCAAGGAGATACCACCTCACACCAGTCAGAATGGCTAAAATTAACAAGTCAGGAAATGACAGATGTTGGCGGGGATGCGGAGAAAGGGGAACCCTCCTACACTGTTGGTGGGAATGCAAGCTGGTGCAGCCACTCTGGAAAACAGTATGGAGGTTCCTCAAAAAGTTGAAAATAGAGCTACCATATGATCCAGCAATTGCACTCCTGGGTATTTACCCCAAAGATACAAAAGTAGGGACCTGAAAGGGTACATGCACCCCGATGTTTATAGCAGCAATGTCCACAATAGCCAAAGTGTGGAAAGAGCCAAGATGTCCATCAACAGATGAATGGATAAAGAAGAGGTGGTATATATATACAATGGAATATTATGCAGCCATCAAAAGGAATGAGATCTTGCCATTTGCAACGACGTGGATGGAACTGGAGGGTATTATGCTGAGCGAAATAAATCAAACAGAGAAAGACATGTATCATATGACCTCACTGATATGAGGAATTCTTAATCTCAGGAAACAAACTGAGGGTTGCTGGAGTGGGGGGTGGGGTGGGAGGGATGGGGTGACTGGGTGATGGCCACTGGGGAGGGTATGTGTTCTGGTAAGCGCTGTGAATTGTGCAAGACTGTTGAATCTCAGATCTGTACCTCTGAAACAAATAATGCAATATATGTTAAGAAAGAAAAAAAGAAGAAGAAGAATGTAGCAGGAGGGGAAGAATGAAGGGGGGGAAATCGGAGGGGGAGAAGAACTATGAGAGACGATGGACTCTGAAAAACAAACTGAGGGTTCTAGAGGGGAGGGGGGTGGGAGGATGGGTTAGCCTGGTGATGGGTATTGAGGAGGGCCCGTTCTGCATGGAGCACTGGGTGTTATGCACAAACAATGAATCATGGAACACTACATCAAAAACTAATGATGTAATGTATGGGGATTAACATAACAATAAAAAAATTTAAAAAAAAAAGAATGTTCCATTTGCACTTGCAAAGAATGGGTATTCTGCTGCTGTTGTATAAAATGTTCTATATATATATCTGTTGGATCCATTTGGCCTAAAATGTAGTTCAAGTCCAATGTTTCCTTATTGATTTTCTGTCTTGATGATATATCCATTACTGAAAGTGGTGTGTTGAGGTTCTCTTCCATTATTGCATTGCTGTCTGTTTTTCCCTTCAGATCTATTTAATATATTTAGGTGCTCTTATATTAGATGCACATATATTTACAATTGGTATATCCTCTTCATGAATTGACCCCTTTGTTGTTATATAATGATCTCTTTGTCTCTTGCTCCAACTTTGGAGGTAAAGTCCATTTTGTATCATATAAGTATAGCTGCTTCTGCTCTCTCTTTTAGTTTCCGTTTTCATGGAATATCTTTTCCCATCCCTTCACTTTCAGTTAATTAGTGTCTTTAAATCTTATTTAAATCTCTTCTATGCAGCATATAGTTGGGTCTTGCTTTTTTAGTTAACCACTCTGTGTCACTTAATTGGAGAATTTAAACCATTTCTATTTAGAGTAATTATTGACAGGTAAGGAGTTATTATTGCCATTTTGTTCATTTCTCTTTCATTGTTTTGTAGTTCCTTTGTTCTTTTTTTTTTAACTCTTGCTGGATTTCTGTGTAAATTGATAAAATTTTTGCAGTGGTATGCTTTGATCTTTTTCTCATTATCATTTGCTTACCTATTATGTTTTACCTTTGTGATTACTGTGAGGTTTTCATAGTATATCTTACAGTTACAAGTCTTTTTCAGGCTGATAACAATTTAACTTCAATTGCATACAAAAACTATACACCTTTACTTGCCTCTCTCCACATTTTTATGTTGTTGATGTCACAGTTTACGTCTGTTTATATTGTATAACCATTAACAAAATATTGTAACTATACCTATTTTTAATACTTTTGTCTTAACTTATATGATAGAGTTGAAAGTGATTTACACACCAGCATTGCAGTATTAGAATATTTTTAATTTGACTATATACTTACCTTTATCAGTTAATTTTGTACTTTTATATTTCCATGTTACTAATGAGTATATATATTTTTCAGCTTGAAAAAATCTCTTTAGCATTTCTTGTTAGCCAGGTCTAGTGGCTAAATCTAAATTCCCTTAGTTTTTGATTGGGAGTTTTTTTTTTTTTTAATCTATCCTTCATTTCTTAAAGACAACTTTGCTGGGTAAATTATTCTTGGTTCATTGCCCTCCCACCTTTGGTCACTTTGAATATATCTTTTTTGGCCTGCAAGTTTTATGCTGAGAAATTTGCTGATAGACTTATTTTGACTCCCTTGTACATAATGTCTTTTTTCTCTCACTGCTTTCAAAATGTTCTCTTTGCCTTTCATTTTTGAGATTTATTATAAGTATATTGTTGAAGATTTCTTTGGGTTGAACCTGTTTAGGGATCTTTAAGCTTCTTGTACCTGGATGTCCATATCTTCCTCAGATTTGGAAAGTTTATTTAAGTAGGTTTTCTGCCCCTTTCTCTCATTCTTCTTTTGAGACTCATAATACCAGTGTTAGTTTTTAAAGATTTTATTTATTTATTCGAGGGGGAGAGCATGAGCAGGGGGAGGGGAAGAGGGAGAGAGGAAAGCAGACTCCCCACTGAGCAGGGAGCCTGATGTGGGGCTCAGTCCCAGGACTCTGAGATCATTACCTGAGCTGAAGGCAGTCGCTTAACCAACTGAGCCACCCAGGCACCCCAATGCTAATGTTATTTTACTTATCATGTCCCATAATTCAGGTAAGCTTTATTCATGCTTTTTCATTTTTATTTGTTCTTCTTTTCTGATTGGATAATATCTGTTGATATTATCTGTCTTCAAGCACACAAGATTCTATTTTCTGCTTGGTTAAGCTTGCTTTTGAAGCTCTTTAATTCATTTTTCATTTCATTCACTGTATTCTGCAACTCGAGAATATCTGTTTCATTTGTTTTTATGATTTGTATCTCTTTGTTGAACTTCTCATTTTGTTTATGCATTCTTTTCCTGAATTAAATTGTCCATCTTTTTTTATTTTTTAATCTTTATTTAGTTTTTATTGAAATATAATTAACATAAAATGTTATATTAGTTTAAGGTATACAACATATCAATTCAGTAATTTTATACCTTACTCAATGCTAACTATGATAAATGAAGTCACCATCTGTCACCATATGTTATTACAATATTATTGACTATATTCCTTATGTTGTACTTTTTATCTGTGACTAATTTATTTTATAACTGGAAGTTTGTGCCTCTTAATGCTCTTTATCTATTTCACCCATTTCCCCACCACTTCCCCTCTGGCAGCCACCAATTTATTCCATGAGATTAAGAGTCTTTTGTTTGTTTGTTTGTTTTTGGTTTTCAGATTCCATATATAAATGAAATCATATGGTATTTATCTTTCTCTGTCTGATGTATTTCACTTAGCATAGTACCCTCTAGGTCCATCCATGTTGTCATGAATGGCAAGCTCTTATTTTTTATGGTTGAGTAATATTCCATTGTATTTATATACCACATTTTATTTTTATGCAGTCATCTATTGATGGACACTTGGGTTGCTTCCATATCTTGGCTATTTTTAAAAAAATTTTTTTATTTATCTATTTAGGGAGAGAGAGTGTATGTGTGCACATGAGTGGGGGGAGGGGCAGAAGGAGAGGGAGAGAGAGAGGATCTCAAGCAGAGTCAGCACTGAGCACAGAACCTGACACAGGGCTCAATCCTACCACCCCAAGATCATGACCTAACCTGAAATAAAGAGTCAGATGCATAACCAACAGAGCCACCCAAGTGTTCCCATATCTTGGCTATTATAAATAATGCTGCAATAAACATTAAGGTGTATATATCTTTTCAAATTAGTGTTTTCATTTTCTTTGGATAAATGTCCAGTAAAGAAATTATTGGGTCATATGGTATTTCTACCTTTAATTTTTTCACAGCTACATGGAAAATAATAAAATTGGGCCACTTTCATACACCATACAATGCACAAGAATTAAAATGGATTAAAGTCCTAAATGTGTGACCTGAAACCATAAAACTCCTAGAAGAAAACATAGGCAGTAATCTATTTGAAATCAGCCTTAACATTTTTCTAGACATGTCTCCTCAGGCAGGGGAAACAAAAGAAAAAATAAGCTATTGGAGTTCACCAAAATATAAAGTTTTTTCACAGTGAAGGAAACCATCATCAAAGTGAAAAGGCAGCCTACAAATTGGGAGAAGATACTTACAAATGATATATCTGATAAAGGATTAATATCCAAAATATATAAAAAATGTATACATCTTAACACCAAAAAAAAAAGCACACAGATAACCTAATTAAAATGGGCAGAGGACCTGAATAGACATTTTTCCAAAAATGACATAGAAATGGCCAAAGACATATGAAAAGATGCTTAACATGATTAATCATCAGGGAAATGCAAATCAAAACCACAATGAGATATCACCTCACACCTGTCAGAATGGCTAGAATCTAAAAGACAAGAAACAACAAGTGTTGGCAAGGATGTGAAGAAGGAACCCTAGTGCACTGTTGGTAGGAATGTAAATTGGTGCAGCCATTGTGAAAAACTATGGATTTTCCTCTATCTGTGTTCTATTGCATCTCACTGAACTTCCTTAAAATAATTATTTTAAATTCTTTTTCATGTAACTCTCAGATTTCCATTTCTTTGGGGTCAGTTACTGAGAAATTATTGTGTCCCTTTGGTGGTGTCACATTTCCTTGCTTTTTCATGTTTCTAATGGCTTTGAATTGATGTCTGAACATTTGAATGAGCAGATACTTCTTTCAGCCCCTCAAACTGGTTTTGGTGGGCAAAGACCTCCACTTGAACATGGGTGCAGGACACTGGCTGTGTAATGCAGTCTCTGGTTCCTGGGAGGGCATGGTGCTGTAGTCTCTGTGAATCTCCATCAGCTGAGGTCAACTCAATGAAGACTGCAGAGATCCTGCTTGTGGCAATGGTGGCTAGGCTTACTGGGTCCTCAGAAGCAAAGGCTACTGGGGTCTTCCTGTTTTCCTTTTTAGCCTGTGGGAGGAAGTTCTAGCTGAGGAGATACCTCTTGGCACCAGATCTTGTGTGCTTGCATTCTAAGTGACTACAGACTTGCAGTTTGGGAATCAGATACACATGGAACTACCACAACCCCTTGGTCCTGGAGCACTTGTCCACTTGCTATAACAATGGTACCAGTGTCTGAGGTGCAAACATGTACAGATCTCCCATGGAACTGGTGCCTGGGTCTCTGGGTCTCACCAAAGTAACTCAGCCTGGGGGGTGGGGTGGTGAGAATGCAGCAGTGACAAAGACTATGTGATGACAAGGTGGAAGGGTGACTTGGGCTCAGGGTGCAATAGAAGTACACCCTGGGGATGGTGGGTCAAAGTCTGACTCTGACCCCAAGGGGCAGCCATAGAACAGCAGCAGCTTGGCCCTGGTGATGATAGGTCAAAGCTGGGACTTATAACCCTCGGGACAGGGCATAGAGTTGCAGTAGAGCAGTCTAGTGATGGTAGGTCAAAGCTATGATTTAGGACCCAGGGGGCAGTCACAGAACAATGGTAATTTGGCCCAATGATGACTCATTAAAGTTGCATGTTGACAGCACACTGGGGATGGGATGAAAAGCAATAGCTGTGTGGCTCCAGTAATAGCAGGTCATACCCCTGACTTAATACCTGGGGTTGGGATGCAATGCAGCAGCAGTACAGCCTTGTTACAGTGGATCAAAGCTACAATTTGGAACCCAGAGACAGAGTGCAGAGCTGTGGCAGCTCTAGTCCTGTAGATGGCAAGGCACTGTAGTGTCCTTATCCCAGAGAGCTGATCACAACAGCAGCTCAGGCTCCCAGAAGTAGGCTTCACCACAGCTACAGCTACAGCCCCAGGGAGAAGATAAAGCAACAGGGATTCCTGTCAACTCCATCATCTGTGTTCAGCATTGATGAAGACATTAAGAGTCCTCAGTTGTGAAGGCTTCAAACATCCATGATAATGAGGCTTGTTGGGGCTCTATTGCTTGCCTTTTCCCAATGGGGTGAAATTTTTCCAAGGGGATCCTCCCTGATGCCAAGTTTCTCTGGACTGGGGGCTGGGATGATACAAGTCAAGTGTTTCCTATACTTTTTTATGCTGTTATCTTCAGTTTTTAAGTTCCACAGTCTATCTGCTGCTTCCTCGTTGTAGTCCAGAGCTTCCTACAATTGTTTTTGTCATTCTGTAGTTTATTTTTTTGTAGTTTTTGTGGGAGAGACAAGCATTGGGACTTCCTAGCCCTCCATCTTGATGATGTCATCTCTCTATTTTTATATTTAAAATTTTGTGGGGCACCTGGGTGGCTCAGTCGTTAAGTGTCTGCCTTCAGCTCAGGTCATGATCCCGGGGTCCTGGGATTGAGCCCCGCATTGGGCGCCCTGATCAGCAGGGAGCCTGCTTCTCCTTCTCCCTCTGCTGCTCCCCCTGCTTGTGCTCTCTCGCTGTCTGTCAAATAAATAAAGAAAATCTTAAAAAAATAAATAAAATTTTGTTAGATTTTTATTATTATTATGTATCTTATTTTGTTCTTTCTCATTTTATTTTATTTACCAAGTCACTTAACCTCTCTAAGCCTCAATTCCCAACCTGGAAAATAGGAAACAATTGTACTTACCTCAAAAGTATTATTTTGAGGATAAGGCATGTAAGTTAATACTGTATCAGAGCATTTTAAATTTTCTTATTTATATTTGGCTATGTTTAGAGACCCTACTTACACTTTGCAAACTGGTATTTGTCCATGTTATACAATTCTTCAAATTTATTTGAATCAATTATTTTCTTTTCTTTGCTTCTCTAATTGTACAGCAGTGTCCTCTTTATATGTTTCCTCAGCTGGGAAATTGGGATGATTTAATTGGACTGTCTCACAGAGCACACTGAGATAGGCATTTGTTCCTACAGTTGTTGGAAATTAAGTCCAATGTTTCTTGGTCCCCATCTGGTGCTTACTGAACATGGTAAGAAAAGCATAGAGTAAGTGCTCAATTTCTAACCTAGAAAATAGGAACAATTGTACTTAACTCAAAAGCATTATTTTGAGAATTATATGAAATAAATCATGTAAAGTGCCTGGAACATGTTTAATCAATGTTAGTTATCATATTGAAAGACACCACTCCAACCTCAAAAGACCTGTCTTTTCCCAGAGATCAATGCCTCTCTTTTACTTCAAAACTCGAAACAAAACCATTCTTCTAGAGACTGGGACAAATCTCTCAAAGTAATTGTTGCATCAACCTATCCTGCTAAGTAAAACAAAAGTCCATTAAAAAAATCCCATATTTAAGGCAATGAGGGTAGGGAGAGTAGTCCATTTCTTTGACTAAGAAGGTAAAGTAGGTCTTCAGTGAATATTTTTTAAATGAACAACCAAATTTATTTTTTTAAGTGGGGAAAGGAGACAAGGGCTTGACAATGTGCATCTCTGTGGAAAAAGATATGCAAATCTTATAGAAAAACATTCATAAATTTTGTAGCAAAACCCAGAATCTGAGATGGGAAGTGGATTTGAATAGCTGAATTTCTTTCTTTAAAAATATGATTACTATTCTATTGTATGCATAATCCATGCTCATTATTGAAATACAGAAAATACAAATAAGCAAAAGAAATCCCCAATAGTTACTTAACCAAGAGATTACCTGTATCAGCAATTTGGTATATGTACTTCCAGATGTTTTGTGTGTGTGTGTGTGTGTGTGTGTGTGCATGCGTGTATATGCTGCACAAATAAATAGACATTTTTGAATAAAATGGGATTATATTATTCATGGTTCTCTGGGTTTTTTTTCCCACTTATATCTTAAATATCTTTCCATGATAAAAGTTCTAAGCATCTTTAAAGTTTATTTTTATAGAGTTGCTTTCCAATGCAATTTTTTTTCATGCAATGTTTCAGTCTTGGAGGAGTCCTTTCACCATGCCTGCTGGAAACTTCATTCTTGTGTCAGCTGCAATATCTGCAATCAACCAATTATGATACTAAACTAGGGGGCCACTGTAGAACTGATTTTGGTCAAATGAGAAATCTAAGTATTGAGGAAATATGAGCTTCCCAAGTGCAAGTGGTCTTTTTGCTGCCTTCAGCAGTTCTGAAATAATTTTCAAAAGTAAGCATAAAGAAATAGAATTTACTTCACCCCTTCAGAGGGAATGACTTAGTTAGGAAACTTCACTCTTATCAGTAATTATGTTGGAGGTGCTCATCATAATTTTCTGCTCTGTAATAAAACTTCACTTAGGAATAGCTGGAAGGATTTCTACTTCTGTGGAGATGGGGATGGGGAACAGGCAGAACATTTGAAATGGTAGAAGTGCTGAGTGACATCCCAAAGAGGACCTAGTCTCTTATGAAGCGCTCAATTACCTGTACTGACATTTTTGGGGGGTTCTGGGCATACCAGCTGTGATTTGCTGAGGCTTTGCTAGAGAAACATTTTCCAAATCCTGGCCTGTCATTCTTCATATGAAATACTACACATGTATTTTCATTCAAAAGAACTCTGGAGAAGACCTGAGGCTTCTGGAATCTGTTATTGACTTCCACAGTCTGTAAATTTGTGGTGCTTTCATGGTTGCTAAACTTCAAAGAATCTAAATGCATATGATTAATTCATATTATTTTTGGAGATGTTTCATGCTCTGCCAAATTAGGAAAAAGCACATTCCTACTTCTTCCCAGTGGTATGGAGCTGTGCTATTGAAAACAGAAAAAGTCTGGAAAATTTTTCAGTGGCAGACCTTAATTTTATGGTTTTTGGATGATTTTTAAATTTGGGGTTTCTAATTACCATGACAAAAAGAGACTATTATTTTTCTTCTGCTAGTTTCCCTAAAATCTACAAAATGTTCACACTGCCTTTTTGGGGTCTCTGTATCTTACTATTTTTACAGATAGTATTTATTTTGCTTTGTGAACACTAGAGTATTAGTGACTCTACAAAGGATTAGGTTTGATATTAATCCACTCATAACTTTTTTTATATTAATGTTTTATTGGAAAAAGTACATGAAAACCACCTATGTACACAACCCCAGGTGAACATAACACGCAAACTGCCGCACACCTTTTGTCTTATAAAAGCTTGACTTCTTTGGAATAATGGCTTGCCCATTCCAGCAACAGTGTCCCAGTTAACTTGGCTCCTTTTCTTCCAGGCTCAAAATAAAATCAAACTCCTCTGGAGTCAGGGGCTGAATTGAGAATCTCTGGCGAGTGAAGATAGCCATATTTTTTAAGGGGCCTCCAGTGGTTTTGTGAGTTTGGTAATGGGTTTTGAGCTCAGCCAGGGTAATGTAACGCTTCATCATCCGAACAAACTGTACATCCACCATGGACCATTTGGGGTTGTCTTCTTTGCTGGATGGGTCATAATGGGGATTGTTTTTCTCAAACTGTGTGGTCTGGTTAAGCCTCCTTCACAATCTTCACAAGTCCTGCGATGCCTGGCTCTTTGCAGTTGCTATGGTAGAAGAACGCTTCTTGCTCCAGCTGCATGGCTCGAAGGAAGTTCCGGGACTGGTAGTTGCGAACACCATCCCAGCATGCTGTCTGCTTGGGCTGTGCTTTAAGATCCTCAATGTTGAACTTCACATCTACACCTTTATCTAGTCGGCTTTCTGGCTCGGACTTCATCAGCCAGTAACTGCTTAGATTCTTCCCACAGTTTTTAGAGGCTGAAGTCTTCTCAGGGGTAGAATTACCCATTGTAGCTGATGCCCCTACTGGGTTCTTAGTCTTGGTACGTTTTCCTGCTGGCCGCTTATTGTCTGGCCCAGCCGGCCCAGCAGGCCCAGCAGCCCCGGCGAGCCTCTTCCGGGGTTTCAGCATGGTTTCCCTGCAGGGACTGCGCTAAAGTCTCCTCGGTTCTCTCCCTGATCCTTCTCTCATTCATTCACCATTCTCCCGAGCCACTGATTTCACGACTCCACAGACAGAACCCCACCCAGGCGCCGGACAATCCACTCATAACTTATTGAAAACTTTGTTTTATTTCAACTCTTAGACACCCCCACCTATCCTTTTTAGTACTGATAAGAGGAAGGGGAAAATAAACCATTATTTTCTGGATGATTATTAAACATTAGACACTATACTGGGCAATTTACATATGCTACCCAGATGTCAGCTGATATTACCCTGTGCTTTGAGATTTCCTTAATTTTGGCACAAGTCCTCTAGCACTCATTTTGAAGAAGTCCAGTGCTCCTCCTGTAATTTCCATGAATCTGCTGGGAATTATGGTCTCATAATCACAACTGTTTCTGAGTTCCTGCTTTCACTAATCTAACAGTTTTTCTCTTTTTTTTCTGTTTGACACCCAGCCACTCAGGGAACTCTGATTATTTCTTTTGACTTTCTCCCAAAGTTATCATATGAGCAATGTATAGCAAAGAAATCCTTTATTAGCAATTTGGAACAAAAGAGAGATTTTAGACTGGTGCAAAATGAACAACTTGGAACTGAATTTTAGACATGCCTCCTGCTCTTGCTGCCATAACAAATACCACAGCTTGGATAGCTTAAACAACAGAAACTTATTTTCTCATAGTTCTGGAGGCTGGAAGTCCAGGATCAAGGTATCAGCAGGGTTGGTCTCTCTCCTTGGCTTGCAGATGGCTACCTTCTTTTTGTGTCCTCACATGGCCTTCTCTCTGTGTTCACATGCTCCTGGTATCTCTTCCTTCTCTTATAAGGACAGTAGTCCTATTGTATTATGGGCCCAACCTTATGACCTAGTTTACCTTAATTACTTCATTAAAAACCCTATCTCCACATACAGTTACATTAGGAGTTAGAGCTTCAGCATATGAATTTGGGTAGACCACAATTCATTTTATAACATTTATAATACCTACTATCTTGTATCCCAAGACACATTAACAGAATCTGCAAAGGGGAGGTCTACACATGCTGGGGGCTCACCCTCCCGAAGCACCTACAGATCAGTAGATGTTCTGAGCTTTCAACCTTCTGTCTCTCTCTCTCTCTCAATCTCTCTCTCTAATCCAGAAATAGATGATGTAGTAGACTGAATAATAGACACCCAAAAGTACCAGGTCTTAATCCCTGGAACTTGTAAATGTTACCTTACTTAGAAAAATGCACTTTGCAGACTTGGTTCAGTTTATGATTTTGAGATGATGAAATTATCCTGGTGGGCCTTAAATGCAATTGCATGTATCCTTAAAGAGGGAGTCAGAATGAGAGTTGATACACATAGAGAAAAAAAGTGATATGAAGATGGAGCAGAGAGAGATTTGAATACTAGAGTGATATAACGACAAAGCAAAGAATACCAGCAACTATCAGAAAATTAAAGGGACAGGAAATTGAAAATAAAGACAAATTTTCTTATTGGTGGAAATTAATGCCACCACCAAATTCCTTCTCCCACCACATACACCTTTGAAGGCAAAAGAAGCTATATTTAGGGTGAGGTTTAAATATTTTTTTTTACCCTGATACACATACATTATCTCATTCATTTTTACAAAAATCATTTGAGGTAGGGATTATGATTCCAAACAGATTTGAATAGCTTAAGTAATTTGCCATAAGGCACACAACCAATAGGTGGTAGAACCAGGACTTAAATTTAGGGGAAGAAAAAATTAAATAAATAAATTTAGAGGAATAAAACTCAAGGTATTAAATCAATGTGCAAGGACATATGAAGGTAACACCATGAAGTAGAAACTGAAATAAGAAATTTCCTAAAGCTTAAAAAAAAACTGGCCTTTTATTTAGTGGTATGATGAGAAGATCGTAAGACATTGCTACTAATACAGAAGACATAGTAGTGAATCTTCCAAACTGAAAACTTGCACCAGGTATTTTTTTTAATGTAAGCTTTAAGAATCACTTAGAAATTAGGCTTTCATGGAAGCATGTTCAGAAATGAAAAAATTTAATTCCACAACAATGATAATGACACAGATTGGAACTCAAGCCACACATATTCTAGTGTATTGTAGGGTGGTGGGGTGTGTAATTAACGTAACTTTACAGTAATGCAAAGCAGCTTATATGATATATGATATAATATTATAATCCAAGTGACAGATTTCTCTATTCTCTTCCCATCTGTATTAGCTTCCTGTGACTGTTATAACAAATTATCACAAACATGATGACTTAAAACAATACACATTTATTCTCTTACAATTCTGAATATCTATAGTCCAAAATTAGTATCACTGGGCTGAAATCAAGGGGCCAGCAGGGCCTTGCTCCCTGAGGAAGCTCTAGAAGAGAATCAATTTCCTGTCCCCTTTAATTTTCTGATAGCAGCTGCTATTCTTTGTTTTGTGGCCATATCACTCTAATCTTCAAATCCATGTGATATATAGCTTTTATATCTCTCAGAATTTGTCTTTATATATCTTCTGTGTGTGTGGTAGGGAAAGGCATAGGGTTATAAGTATGTTTTCTCCTAATATATTTAATGTAGATCATTTCTGACCCCTTAAAATGAATCTCCCCCAAGCCCCATATGGCTTATATGACAAATTTGAATGTTTTAAACACACCTTATGTGAACTGTTAACTCTGACTTTATTATACTAAGAGATATTTGTCCTACACCTTGCTCTGTAATTGACTGTGAGGGATCAAATTGTCTTCCTCAAATCCCTCATTTTCCTCCAAGATTACAGAAAAAAACAAAGACAGTCCCATTTCACTTCATCATAAAATGTGAAATGAGGGGTGGGATTCTTAGAAGAGTCTAAGAAGAAGTTGAATTTCAACTGGATCTTGAATAATAACATTAATAAGTGGAGAAAGGGAAATAGTTTAGACAGAGGGAATAGTATGAGAAAAGACATGCATGTGAGACATTGCTGAGAAAACATAATTTTCCCTGTGTTTAGAAATAGAAGAGAGGGATGGATTGGAAGTGGAGTGTGGAAGGGAATGGAGGCTCTAGGAAAGGTGATCAATTTAGAGGTCAGTTTAGCCTTATTTCCTTTTTTGATAAGGTCACTTGACAGAATAGATGATAGGAATGCTATAGACTTTTTTTTTTTTAATCTGGATTTTGGCAAGGTATTTGATAAGGTCCTGGGAGAACTTGATCTGGGTAATAGCATTGTCCAGGAGGTTAATAACTAGGATATGTTTAATCAAAGATTGGTGATAAATGGATTGATGTTAAACATAGAACGAGGTCTCTTGTAATGACAAACTACTAAAAGGTATGTAGATCAGAGTCAGAGGTTATACAAAATTGGGAAGGAAGCTAAAATGCAGTATGAAAGAATTAGGATTCATAAAGCTCTTTACAGGGTAAAAGCTGAATGAGATTAATCAAAGCATGCTTTCCTTAATTCATTCCTGTTGTCAAATATTTATTCAGTACCTACTATGTATTAGGCACTAAGGTAAGTGGGTGGGGATACAAAGACAAACAAGACATAGTTCCTCAAGGAATTCACAGTCTCACTTGGAAAGACAGATAAATTAATTTTATCAATACAGTATGATAAATAATATGGTAGAGGTAATCTCAGAGTGCCATGGGAAGACAGAAAAGGTATTTAAATAAGAAAAGTATTCATGAGGATGTGATGTTTGGGTTGAATTTTAAAGAAGTTAAGCAGGATCTGAAGAAACAAGGATGATATTTTAGGTAGAGAAAAGCAAAGAACTTTGAAGCAGTAAGACATATTTCAGGAATCCTAAGTAGCAAGGTATGACTTATAGGTAATGGTAGTTATTAAAGAGTGATAGAGAAATAAAATTGGATAGACTGTAAGCTCATGGAAACTGAAATCAGGATGCAACTACTTTGGTGTTACCGGTAAATAACATGGAGTTCAGAATAAAATAGGCCCCCAGGAAATATTTTTTTGAAGGAACAAATGAATGAACAACATGAGTCATATCTTGAAGGGCCTTAGATGTTAAACTTGAGAATTTGACTTTATCTTATTGATGATTAGGAGGGGGCACTGAGGTCTTTTAAATAGAGTGATGTACTCACATTTGTGTTTTAGAAGGCCCACTCTGGAAGGAGCTGGATAAATGTATTATAGAGGAGACAGTCTAAAGGCAGGTGGACTAGTGTTATAATACAGATAATAAATTAGAGTGAACTAAATCATTAAAGAGATGACAGTGGGGTTGTACTGGTAGAACCAACAATATTTGGTAACTGATTACTTGTGCAGACTCAGTAAAGTGAGGAGTATGGATTGGGGAGGTTGAGAAAAGAAGTAAAATTTTGTAATGGGAGTAAAAACCGTTTAGGATGTGTAGAAAAGATGCCTTGACGTATTTGGGGTCCAGCTAAAGTTGAAGACCATGAATATCTGGTGGTATCAATCAGCATAACTGTGTGGTTTTTTTTCTACCAGGTCCAGCAGCTCAGGTATAGAAACAGTGTTTGAATAGTTTTGATTATTCTAAGATTTTAGTTTATGGGTGGGTGTCAATGGAAAGGACTGTAAGTAGAAAGGAATTATCTCATTTCTCTGCTCCCTTTTACAACAAAAATCCTTGAATAAATTTTCTATACTCACTATCTTCATTTCCTCTCCTTCATTTCTCTCTTAAAACCTCTCCAATAAGGCTTTGTCATACTTACCCATTAAAACTGCTCTTGTCAAAGTCACCATATTGTTAAACCCAAATCAATTTTCAGTCTTCATTTTACCTAAAAATTGGCAGCATTTGATATATTTGTCTGCTCTGTCCTCCTGGAAATGGTTTTTTCACTTGGCTTCCAGGTTTATACAATCTCCTGCTTTTCCTCTGATTTCTCCACCCAGTTATTTATGACCCTGGCCTCTAAATATTGCACAGTACCAGTTATTGGATGCCTTTTCATTCCCTTGAAGAGTGCATCCAGTTAGTTGCATGGTTTTACATATCATCTAAATCCTTATGATTCTCAAATTTATACCTGTAGTGTAGACCTCTTACTTGAACTCCGACTTAAAAATCCAGCTTACTACTAAACATTTCCACTTGGATATATTATAGGCATCTTAAACTTAACATGTCTTAAAACAGCCCCAGATCCCCCCAATACTTTACTTTTACCTTCCCTCAAATTCCTGCTGCTTTTAAGCAGTCTTTCTCATCTCAGCTAATGGCAATTCTATTCTTCCAATTGCAGAACAAAACCTCAGTATCATTTTTGACTACTTTCTCTCACTCTCCAATTTCAAATTTATCCTCATTCTCTCTCTCTCTCCCTCTCCCTCTCACAATCAGAGAGTATAATGACAGTTGCCAGGAGCTGGAGGTCTGGAAAGATGGGGAGATGTTGTTCAGAGTACAAACTTTTAGTTATAAAATGAATAAGTTCTGAGAATCCAATGTACAACATACTGACTATAGTTAATAATAATGTATTATAAACTTGAAATTTGCTAAGAGAGTAAATATTAAGTGTACCTACCACACACACCTAAAAAGGTAACCAAGAGAAGTGATAAATGTGTTAATTAACTTGATTGTGGTAATCATTTCACATTGTACACATATATTAAATCATCATATCACACACCTTAAAAAATCATGTTGTACTATTTAAATATATACAATTTTTCTTTGTCAAACATACCTCAATAAAGCTGGAAAAATGCTATTTATTTAAATTTATTTTAAGAATGTTATCTTTGAAAGAGTAAATATTTGTGACATTATCTTTCAAGTTTTCAAGTGACTTATATTGGGCATTTTTGAGTTAATATTACTTCTTTTTAATATTTTCTGTTATCAATCATCTGTATCAGGTAGAGATAATTTTTACATATAATTGAAATATATAATCTTTTTGTGATATACTGTATCATGATAATAAACAATGTATGTATTATTATATTGGATTTTATTTTACAGGTATCAGAGAAAAATGATTTACTGTTTATTATTATGAAAAATCATAATTAATAAGAAACATGCAAGTAAATGTTATGAAAAATACTTAGTATCTTATGATTTCCTTTTTTTTTTGCTAAATGCTTCACTTTATTTATTTATTTATTTTTTATTATGTTATGTTAATCACCATACATTACATCATTTGTTTTTGGTGTAGTGTTCCATGATTCATTGTTTGCGTATAACACCCAGTGCTCCATGCAGTATGTGCCCTCTTTAATACCCGTCACCAGGCTAACCCATCCTACTCACCCCCCTCCATCTAGAACCCGCAGTTTGTTTCTCAGAGTCCATAGTCTCTCATGGTTCGTCTCCCCCTCTGATTTCCCCCCCTTCATTCTTCCCTTCCTGCTATCATCTTCTTTTTTTTTTTTTAACATATAATGTATTATTTGTTTCAGAGGTACAGGTCTGTGATTCAACAGTCTTACACAATTCACAGCGCTCACCACAGCACATACACTCCCCAATGCCCATCACCCAGCCACCCCATCCCTCCCACCCCCTACCACTCCAGCCACACTCAGTTTATTTCCTGAGATTAAGAATTCCTCATATCAGTGAGGTCATATGATAGATGTCTTTCTCTGATTGATTTATTTTGCTCAGCATAATACCCTCCATTTCCATCCATGTCATTGCAAATGGCAAGATTTCATTCCTTTTGATGGATGCATAATATTCCATTGTATATATACATATCACATCTTCTTTATCCATTCATCTGTCAATGGACATCTTGGTTCTTTCCATAGGTTGGCTAATGTGGACATTGCTGCTATAAACATTGGGGTGCACGTACCCCTTCGGATTCCTACATTTCTATCTTTAGGGTAAATACCCAGTAATGCAATTGCTGGGTCATATGGTAGCTCTATTTTCAACTTCTTGAGGAACCTCCATACTGTTTTCCAGAGTGGCTGCACCAGCTTGCATTCCCACCAACAGTGTAGGAGGGTTCCCCTTTCTCTGCATCCCCACCAACATCTGTCGTTTCCTGACTTGTTAATTTTAGCCACTCTGACTGGTGTGAGGTGCTATCTCACTGAGGTTTTGATTTGGATTTCCCTGATGCCAAGCGATGTTGAGCACTTTTTCATGTGTCTGTTGGCCATTTGGATGTCTTGTTTGGAAAAATGTCTGTTCATGTTTCTGCCCATTTCTTGATTGGATTATATGTTCTTTGGGTGTTGAGTTTAATAAGTTCTTTATAGATTTTGGATACTAGCCCTTTATCTGATATGTCATTTGCAAATATCTTCTCCCATTCTGCGGTTGTCTTTTGGTTTTGTGGACTGTTTCTTTTGCTGTGCAAAAGCTTTTTATCTTGATGAAGTCCCAATAGTTCATTTTTGCCCTTGCTTCCCTTGCCTTTGGTGATGTTTCTAGGAAGAAGTTGCTGTGGCTGAGGTCGAAGAGGTTGCTGCCTGTGTTCTCCTTTAGGATTTTGATGGACTCCTCTCTCACATTTAGGTCTTTCAACCATTTTGAGTCTATATTTGTGTGTGTGGCATAGGGAAATGGTCCAGTTTCATTCTTCTGCATGTGGCTGTCCAATATTCCCAACACCATTTGTTGAAGAGATGATCTTTTTCCATTGGACATTCTTTCCTGCTTTGTCGAAGATTAGTTGACCATAAAGTTGAGGGTCCATTTCTGGGCTCTCTCTTCTGTTCCATTGATCTATGTGTCTGTTTTTGTGCCAGTACCATACTGTCTTGATGATGACAGATTTGTAATAGAGCTTGAAGTCTGGAATTGTGATGCCACCAGCTTAGTTTTTCTTTTTCAACATTCCTCTGGCTATTCGGCGTCTTTTCTGGTTCCATACAAATTTTAAGATTATTTGCTCCATTTCTTTGAAAAAAGTGGATGGTATTTTGATAGGGATTGCATTGAATGTGTAGATTGCTCTAGGTAGCATTGACATCTTCACAATATTTTTTCTTCCAATCCATGAGCATGGAACGTTTTTCCATTTCTTTGTGTCTTCCTCAATTTCTTTCATGAGTATTTTATAGTTTTCTGAGTACAGACTCTTTGCCTCTTTGGTTAGATTTATTCCTAGGTATGTTATGGTTTTGGGTGCAATTGTAAATGGGATCGACTCCTTAATTTCTCTTTCTTCTGTCTTGTTGTTGGTGTATAGGAATGCCAATGATTTCTGTGCATTGATTTTATATCCTGCCACTTTACTGAATTCCTGCATGAGTTCTAGCAGTTTTGTGGTGGAGTCTTTTGGGTTTTCCACATAAAGTATCCTATCATCTGCCAAGAGTGAGAGTTTGACTTCTTCTTTGCCGATTTGGATGCCTTTGATTTCTTTTTGTTGTCTGATTGCTGTGGCTAAGACTTCTAATACTATGTTGAATAGCAGTGGTGATAGTGGACATCCCTGCTGTGTTCCTGACCTTAGGGGGAAAGCTCTCAGTTTTTCCCCATTGAGAATGATATTCACTGTGGGTTTTTCATAGATGGCTTTTATGATATTGAGATATGTACCCTCTATCCCAATACTCTGAAGAGCTTTGATCAAGAAAGGATGCTGTACTTTGTCAAATGCTTTTTCTGCATCTATTTTTTTTTAAAGATTTTATTTATTTATTTCACAGAGAAAGACACAGTGAGAGAGGGAACACAAGCAAGGGGGAATGGGAGAGGGAGAAGCAGGCCTCCCGTGGAGCAGAGAGAGCCCGATATGGGACTCGATGCCAGGACCCTGGGACCATGACCTGAGCCGAAGGCAGTTGCTCAACAACTGAGCCACCCAGGCGCCCTTTTTCTGCATCTATTGAGAGGATCATATGGTTCTTGTTCTTTCTTTTATTAATGTATTGTGTCACATTGATTGATTTGCAGATGTTGAACCAACCTTACAGCCCAGGGATAAATCCCACCTGACTGTGGTGAATAATCCTTGTAATGTACTGTTGGATCTTATTGACTAGTATTTTGGTGAGAATTTTTGCATCCATGTTCATCAAGGATATTGGTCTGTAATTCTCCTTTTTGATGGGGTCTTTGGTTTGGGGATCAAGGTAATAGTGGCCTCATAAAACGAGTTTGGAAGTTTTCCTTCCATTTCTATTTCTTGGAACAGTTTCAGAAGAACAGGTATTAATTCTTCTTTAAATGTTTGGTAAATTCCCCTGGGAAGTCATCTGGCCCTGGGCTCTTGTTTTTTGGGAGATTTTTGATGACTGCTTCAATTTCCTTCATGGTTATAGGTCTGTTCAGGTTTTCTATTTCTTCCTGGTTCAGTTTTGGTAGTTTATACATCTCTAGAAATGCATCCATTTCTTCAGGATTATCTAATTTGCTGGCATATAGTTGCTCATAATATGTTTTTATAAGTGTTTGTATTTCTTTGGTGTTGGTTGTGATCCCTCCCCTTTCATTCATGATTTTATTTATTTGGGTCCTTTCTCTTTTCTTTTTGATAAGTCTGGCCAGGGGTTTATCAATCTTGTTAATTCTTTCAAAGAACAAGCTCCTAGTTTTGTTGATCTGTTCTACTGTTCTTTTGGTTTCTATTTCATTGATTTCTGCTCTGATCTCTATTATTTCTCTTCTCCTGCTGGGTTTAGGCTTTATTTGCTGTTCTTTCTCCAGCTCCTTTAGGTGTAGGCTTAAGTGGTGTATGTGAAGACCTTGTTTCTTGAGAAAGGCTTGTATTGCTATATACTTTCCTCTTAGGACTGCCTTTGCCGTACCCCAAAGATTTTGAACAGTTGTGTTTTCATTTTCATTGGTTTCCATGAATTTTTTAAATTCTTCTTTAATTTCCTGCTTGATCCATGCATTCTTTAGTAGGATGTGCTTTAGCCTCCATGTATTTGAGTTCTTTCTGACTTTCCTCTTGTGATTGAGTTCTAGTTTCAAAGCACTGTGGTCTGAAAATATGCAGGGAATGATCCCAATCTTTTGGTACCTGTTGAGACCTGATTTGTGACCTAGGATGTAATCTATTCTGGAGAATGTTCCATGGGCACTAGAGAAGAATGTGTATTCTGTTACTTTGGGATGGAATGTTCTGAATATATCTGTGAAGTCCATTTGGTCCAGTGTGTCATTTAAAGTCTTTATTTCCTTGTTGATCTTTTGCTTAGATGATCTGTCCATTTCAGTGAGGGGGTTGTTAAAGTCCGCCACTATTATTATATTGTTCTCGATGTGTTTCTTTGCTTTTGTTATTAATTGGCTTATATAACTGGCTGCTCCTATGTTAGGGACATAGATATTTACAATTGTTAGATCTTGTTGGATAGACCCTTTAAGTAGGATATAGTGTCCTTCCTCATTTCCTATTATAGTCTTTGGTTTAAAGTCTAATTTGTCTGATATAAGGATTGCCAGCCCAGCTTTCTTTTGGTGTCCATTAGCATGGTAAATCGTTTTCCACCCCCTCACTTTCAATCTGGGGGTGTCTTTGGGTCTAAAATGAGTCTCTTGCAGACAGAATATCAATGGGTCTTGTTTTTTTATCCAATCTGATAGCCTGTGTCTTTTGATTGGGGCATTTAGCCCATTTACAGTCAGGGTAACTATGGAAAGATATGAACTTAGTGCCATTGTATTGCCTGTAAGGTGACTGTCACTGTATATTGTCTTTGTTCCTTTCTGGTCTATGTTACTTTTAGGCTCTCTCTTTGCTTAGAGGACCCCTTTCAATATTTCTTGTAGGGCTGGTTCTGTGTTTGCAAATTCCTTTAGTTTTTGTTTGTCCTGGAAGGTTTTTCTCTCTCCTTCTATTTTCAATGAGAGCCTAGCTGGATATAGTATTCTTGGCTGCATATTTTTCTCATTTAGTGCTCTGAAGATATCATGCCAGTCCTTTTTGGCCTGCCAGGTCTCTGTGGATAGGTCTGTTGCCAATCTAATGTTTCTACCATTGTAGGTTACAAATCTCTTCTCACGAGCTGCTCTCAGGATTTTCCTTTTGTCTCTGACACTCGTAAGTTTGACTATTAGATGTCGGAGTGTTCATCTATTTTTATTGATTTTGAGGGGAGGTTCTCTGTGCCTCCTGGATTTTGATGCTTGTTTCCTTCCCCAAATTAGGTAAGTTCTCTGCTATAATTTGCGCCAATATGCCTTCTGCCCCTCTCTCTCTTTCTTCTTCTTCTGGGATCCCAGTTATTCTAATATGGCTTCATCTTATGGTATCATTTATCTCTCCAATTCTGCCCTCGTGATCCAGTAGTTTATCTCTCTTTTTCTCAGCTTCTCTATTTTCCATCATTTGGTCTTCTATATCACTAATTCTCTCTTCTGCCTCATTTATCCTAGCAGTTAGAGTCTCCATTTTTGATTGTACCTCATTAATAGCCTTTTTGATTTCGACTTGGTTAGATTTTAGTTCTTTTATTTCTCCAGAAAGTGTTTCTTTAATATCTTCCATGCTTTTTTCAAGTCCAGGTAGTATCTTTAAAATCATCATTCTGAACTCTAGTTCTGACATCTTACTAATGTCCATATTGATTAGGTCCCTGGCAGTCGGTACTGCCCCTTGTCTTTTTTTTGAGGTGGTTTTTTCTGTCTTGTCATTTTGTCCAGAGGAGAATAGATGAATGAGACAACAAAATGCTAACAGGGTAACAACGTCCCCAGAAAAATATACACTAAACAAATCAGAAGAGACCTGAAACTGGGGGAAAAGAAAGGGAGAAAAAGAAAAAAGAAAAAAAGGAAAAAAAAAGAAAATGATAAAAACAAACAAAAAAAGCAGAATATGATCAAATATGATCAGGCTCGTGCATAGATCAGTGCCACACACTAGATTTGGGGCATATTTTGGTCTGTTAGAAGAAAGTGCCTCCCAAAATTTTAAAGAAAGAAAAACTTATGTATGTACAAAACTAAGGGTTAATACAATGAAGGGATGGAATATGATTGTAAAGATGAAAATTATAAAAGATTTTATAAAAGGAATTGATAAGAAGTTGGTTGGAAAAAGAAAGAAGAGGATAAAAAAAAGGGAGAGAATGTGATCTGGCAGCAGACTAGAACAAAGCCACACACTAGAGATTTAGGGTATATTTTGGTCTGTTAGAAGAAACTGTATCCCAAAATTTTAAAGAGAGAACAACTTATATATATACACCAAAAATAAGGTTAACTACTATGAAGGGATAAAATATGACTCTAAAAATGAAAAATAAAAAAAGATTTTTTAAAAAAGGGATTAATAAGATGTTGGTTGGAAACGGGAAAAAGGAAAATTCAAAAAAAAAGAAAAAGAAATTAAAAAAAAATAACTTTGAAAGACTAAAGAATCATGGTAAAAAAGCCATGAATTCTATGTGCAGTATTCCCCTAGTGCTGGAGTTCTGCTGTTCTCATTGATCGGTAAACTTGGTCTTGGCTGGCTGTTCTTGCTGATCTTCTGGGGGAGGGACCTGTTGCCGTGGTTCCCAAATGTTTTTGCTCGAGGTGGAATTGCCCTGCCTTTGCTGGGTTTGGGCAAAATAATCTGCTCGGGTTTGCTCTCGGGAGCTTTTGTTCCCTGCAAGCTTTCGGTACAGCTTTGGAGGATGAGAGTGAAATGGCGGCTTCCCAATCTCTGCCCAGAGGAGCCGAGAACTCAGGGCCCCACTCCTCAGTGAGCCCGCAGAGAAAAGCAGTCAATCACTCCCGTCTCCCCAGTCTCCGGCCGCACTCCGTGCTTACTCAGCCAGTGACCGAGCATTTCTATCTCTGGCACACAACCCCATTTGGAGTCTCCAAACCCAGCAGATCCCTATGGTGCACACCCACACTGCTCCTCCCAGGGGAGGAAAGGGAATCTCCCCGGATCTGCGGCTTGTTGGGTCCCTGCTCAAAGAGCAGAGGCCAACTGTGCCGATGATCACAGTTTATGGCAACCCCAAGCTGAGATCCCACTTCTCCACTCAGTCTTTACAGCTGGTTTCCTGTCTCCAATACCTGGGAGCTCTGCCACACTCAGGCACCCCTGGTCTTTCTGTGACCACAAGGGTCTTGAGACCACACTGTCCCAGCGACAGTTCCACCCCCCGCTTAGCCACTGGAGCGACGTCCCTCAGCAGAGCCAACTTCTAAAAGTTCCGATTTTGTGCTCTGCTGCTCTATCACTTGCTAGTACTGGCTGATGGAGGCCCCTCCCCCCCGTCTGTCTTCCTGAATATCACCTCGGATTCACTTCTCCGCATGTCGTACCTTCCAGAAAGTGGTCGCTTTTCTGTTCAGAGTTGCTCCTATTCTTTTCTTCAATCTCCTGTTGAGTTTGTAGGTGTTCAGAATGGTTTGATCCCTATCTAGCTGAATTCCTGGGACCAGACGAAATTTAGGTCTCCTACTCCTCCACCATCTTGCTCCTCCCCCAGTATCTTATGATTTCAGAAATTTCTGAGAATTCACAGGAGTTTCAATTTATTGACCCTGGATTACAAAGACTAATATCTGTCAGGAATTTCGAACCACTACTCCCTCATTTCTTTTAATTCATCCTCAAATGTTACCTTACCACATTCCATATTAACCATCTCTGTTTGATTTTATCCATAGCACTTATTTCCTGATTTAATAGATTATCATTTTGTTGTTGTTGTTTCCTTTCTCTCACTAGGATGCAAGCTCTACAAGGCTGTGGATTTTTACTGCTATATCCAAAGTTCTTAGAAAAGAGCTTACCAAACAGTAGGCACCTTTAAAATGTTTGTTTAATGAATTAATAAATGACAGATTATGGGATTTAGACCGGATAGAGATGGAAGTGTCTCTGGAAGTGAGCTCATTAGTGGGGGCCCAAGTCCTGGGAAAGGAAGGTCAAGTGGAAGCTTAGATGAGGTATTAATAAAGGAATGAGATGACTGGAAGAATAAAAGATTGTGGTCAGAATATGAGGTACTAGAGTTTAAATTTTCAGAGATGAAGCAATATCAGGTTACAAGATTTAAGTTATAGTTATGGAAATGAGTGAATGAAGAGTGGTGATGAAAGTCTTTGGTGTTGAATTGACCAAGGCTAGGAGTAAGGCTAAAAAGCTGATTGGAATAATCCTACATAGGTATTGACTTGCCCTAGATGACACCAAGAAAAGGTATGGAGAGAAAATTGATGTCCTCAATGAATGTTGGGATTGGCCTAGAAATCTGAGGATGACAGTATCAAGAACTCCCATGTTCATTGCAGGGAATGTACACAAAATATTCACAAAAGCCAAGAGAGGGAAGCAAACTAAATGTCTATCAATGGATGAATGGATAATGAAATGTGGTAGAGAAGGGGAGCTAAGGGAAGGAGCCCAGAAAGGAGTGAGAAAGGAGCACACAGGGGTACACACAAGCAGAACACGTGCCCAAAGCCATTGACTAGGAAAATAAAAGGGCCTGATTTTCATGAGTATTTGCAACCAGTGGGGCTTGTAGACTGGAGTTTTAAAGGTCTGCAGGCTTGGCTGAGGTAGAGCCCTAGGGCACACCCTTACTCCTGCAGAGAAGGCAGGCAAATAACCTAGGGGCATATGGCATGGAGGCACAGATCTGAAGAACATCTGGAGCACACAGTGGGAAGATTGTTCACTCTTCTTGGAGTTCACAGAACCACCTCTCTTGGGACAAAGGGGCTGCTGAGTGCTATTCCCCTCACCTGCCCTTCAGCATAAGTTCAGAGCCACCTGGGAAGAGCAATTCACCTGACACTGGCTGTCTAGCTTACTTGCTTCAGGTCCCACATCCATGCACTCTGCAGTGGCTGTCCTTCTTGGTCAAACTTCTCTCAGTCCCAGCATGGTGAGACCTTCACCAGGAAGACCAGCCCAGGCCCCTGACCACACCATGTACCTAAAGCCTGGAATTTTAAAAGTGTGCAGGCTTGGCTGAGATAGAGCCTGGAGGGTATGGTGCTGCTCCTGAAGTGAAGGTGGGCAGGCAACTTGGAGGCAGACAGTGTGGAAATGGTGATCTGAAAAACACCTGGAACACCTGGAAAAGAATGTATATTTTGCTACTTTAGGATGCAATATTGTGAATATATCTGTTAAGTCCATATGGTCCAGTGTGTTATTCAAAGCCATTGTTTCCTTGTTGACTTTCTGCCTAGATGATCTGTCCATTGATGTAAATAGGGTGTTAAAGTCCCCTAGTATTATTGTATTATTATCAATGAGTTCCTTTATATTTGTGATTAATTGTTTTATGTATTTGGAGTTCCCATGTTGGGTGCATAAATATTTACAATTGTTAGATCTCTGGGGACAAAGGAGCTGACTGACACCACTTCTTTCCCCTGCACCTCAGCACAAGCACAGAGCCACCTACCTACAGAAAACAGAACAATGCCAAAACTGGCTGCTTAACCTACTTACATCAGATCCCACACCTCTGTGCTCTGCTGATTCTGCTCTTCCTGGTTAAGTTTGTCTCAGTCCCAGCATGCCAGGCCCCCTCCCAGAAGACCAGCAGAAACCACTGCCCACATCACATCACCTGACCAGAGAGCCTGCAAAACTTCAGTTCTTTTTTTTTAAAGATTTTATTTATTTATTTGAGAGAGAGAGAATGAGAGATAGAGAGCATGAGAGAGAAGAGGGTCAGAGGGAGAAGCAGACTCCCCACTGAGCAGGGACCCCGATGTGGGACTCGATCCCTGGACTTGAGGATCATGACCTGAGCTGAAGGCAGTTGCTTAACCAACTGAGCCACCCAGGTGTCCCCAAACCTTCAGTTCTAGATGAAGTAGTATCAGGTCTCATTTAACAAGCAGAATCACATCACACCTAGTTAAAACTTGCCACACGTTGGCCAAGGACCAAACATTGCCCACTGCAAGCACTGAGAACTTCTGCAGATGACTGACCTAAGAGATAAAGCAGCCAAAACACAGCAGCAGAGTGAAAACCAGCACACACCAGAGATACTCCCTGAAGTGCCAGGCCCTGGGCAATATGTGACCTCTTCTCCAAAAAGCCATTACTCTCAGGAGCAAGAACATAACAGGCTTTTCTAACATACAGAAGAAAACAGAGGTAGACAAAATGCCAAAGCAGAGGAATTCATCCTAAATGAAACAACAATGTAAAGTCACAGCCAGAGATCTAAGCAAAACAGATATAAGTAATGGCTGATGGAGAACTTAAAGAAACAATCATAAGGATACATGCTGGGCTTGAGAAAAGAATGGAAGACTTCAGGGAGTCCCTTACCACAGAAATAGGAGTTAAAAAACAATCAGTGAGAAATGAAAAATGCAATAATGAAGAGTTGAAACACAGCAATGAACACAAGAATGGAAGGAGCGGAGGAATGGATAAGTGATAGAGAAGATAAACTAGTGGAAAATAATGAAACTGAAAAAAGAGAGAAAGAAGAATTATGCAACATGAGAATAGACTTAGGTAACTCAGGCACTCCATCAAACATAATAATATTTGTATTATACAAGTCCCCAAAGAAGAAGAAGAGAGAGAAAAGGGGTAGAAAATTTATTTGAGGGAATAATAGCTGAAAATTTCCCTAAACTGGGGAAGGAAACAGACATTCAAGTCCAAGAAGCACAGAGAACTCCCATCAAAATCAACAAAAGCAGTACAACACCAAGACATACTGTAATCAAACTTGCAAAATATAGCAATAGAAATAAAATCCTAAGAGCAGTAAAACAAAAGAAGTCCCTAATGTACAAAGGAAGACCAGTAGGGTTGGCAGCAGATCTCTTCACAGACTGTTGGCAAACAAGAAGCGAGTGGCATATATTCAGTATGCTGAATGGGAAAAATCTGCAGCCAGGAATATTCTATCCAGCAAAGCTATTATTCAGAATAGGAGAGATAAAGAGTTTCACAGAAAAACAAAAACTAAAGCAACCCTGCAAGAAATATTAAAGGGGACTCTTTGAAGAGAAAGGAAAGATGAAAAGTGACAAAGACAAAAAAGGAACAGAAAAAATCTCCAGAAACAACAACAAAACAAGTAATAAAATGGCAATAAGTACATATCTATCAATAATTAATCTCAATATCAAGGGACTAAATGTTCCAATCAAAAGACATAGGGTGACAGAATAAGTAAAAAAAAAAAAAAAAAAGGCCCATATGTATGCTGCCTACAAGAGACTCATTTTAGACCTAAAGACACCTGCTACCTGAAAGTGAAGGGATGGAGAAATATTTATCACGTTAATGGACAGCAAAAGAAAGCTAAAGAAGCAATACTTATATCAGATGAACTGGATTTTAAACCAAAAACTGTAACAAGAAATGAAGAAAGGCACTATATCATAATAAAGGGGACTATCCAACAAGAAGATCTAACAATTGTAAATATTTATGCACCCAACATGGGAACTCCAAATACATAAAACAATCACAAATATAAAGGAACTCATAGATAATAATACAATAATAGTAGGGGACTTTAACACCCCATTTACATCAATGGACAGATCATCTAGGCAGAAAGTCAACAAGGAAACAATGGCTTTGAATAACACATTGGACCATATGGACTTAACAGATATATTCACAATATTGCATCTTAAAGTAGCAAAACATACATTCTTTTCAAGTGTACATAGGGCATTCTCCAGAATAGGTTACATACTAGGCACAAAACAGGCCTCAACAAAAGGATTGATATCATACCATACATCTTTTCAGACTACAGTGCTATGAAACTTGAATTCAACCACAAGAAAAAATTTGGAAAGTACACAAATACATGGCAGTTAAACAACATGCTACTAAGCAATGAATGGGCCAATGATAAAATTAAAAAAGAAATTTAAAAATACATGGAAACAAATGAAAATGTAAACACAATGATCCAAAACCTTTGGGATGCAGCAAAAGCAGTCCTGAGAGGGAAGTGTATAGCAATACAAGCCTACCTCAAGAAGCAAGAAAAATGTCAAATAAAAAACATAACTTTACACGGAAAAGAGTTAGAAAAATAACAACAAATGAAGCCTAAAGCTACCAGAAGGAAGGAAATAATAAAGATTAGAGCAGAAATAAATGATAGAGAAACAAACAAACAACAACAACAGAAACAGTAGAACAGATCAATGAAACCAGGAGCTGGTTCTTTGAAAAAATTGATAAACCCCAGCCAGATTTAGCAAAAGGAAAAGAGAAAGGACCCAAATACATAAAATCACGAATGAAAGAGGAGAAATTAAAGCCAACAGTACAGAAATACAAACAATTATAAGAGAATATTATGAAAAAACTATATGCCGAAAATTGGACAATCTGGAAGAAATGGGTAAATTCCTAGAAACATATAAATTACCAAAAGTGAAGCAGGAAGAAACAAAAAACTTGAACAGACCCAGAACAGCAAAGAAGCTGAATCAGTAATCAAAAATCTCCCAACAAACAAAAGTCCAGGGCCAGATGGCTTCTTAGGGGAATTCTACCAAACATTGAAGGAAGAGTTAATACCTATTCTTCTCAAACTATTCCAAAAAAAAAAAGGAAAGAAAACTTCCAAATTCATTCTATGAAGCCAGAATTACCCTTATTCCAAACCACACAAAGACTCTATTAAAAAAGAGTACTACAGGCCAATATCATAATGAACATGTATGCAAAAATTCTCAACAAAATACTAGCAAATTGAATCCAACAGTACATTAAAGGAATCATTCCCTATGATCAAGTAGAATTTATTCCTGGGCTGCAAGTGTGGTTCAATATTTGCAAATCAATCGATGTGGTACACCACATTAATAAAAGATAAGAACCATATGATTATTTCAATAGATGCAGAAAAGCATTTGACAAAGTACAACATTCGTTCATGATAAAAAAACTCTCAACAAAGTAGGCTTAGAGGGAACATACTTAAACACAATAAAGTTCATATATGAAAAACCTACAGCAAATATCCTCAATGAGGAAAAATTGAGAACTTTTCTTCTACAGTCAGGAACAAGACAGGGATGTCCACTCTCACCACTGTTATTTAACATAGTACTGGAAGTCCTAGGCACCGCAATCAGAAAACACAAAGAAATAAAAGTCATCCAAATTGGTAAGGAATAAGTCAGACTTTCACTATTTGCAGATGACATGATACACTATATAGAAAACCCAAAAGACTCCACCAAAAAATTTCTAGAACTGATACACAAATTCAGTCAAGTTGCAGGATACAAAATCAATGTACAGAAATCTGCATTTCTATACACCAATAATGAAGCAGCAGAAAGAGAAATCGATGAATCAATTCCAGTTACAACTGCACCAAAAACCATAAGATACTTGGGAATAAACATAACCAAAGTGGTAAAAGATCTATACTCTAAAAACTATAAAACACTAATGAAAGAAACTGAAAAGGACACAAAGAAATGGAAAAACATTCCATGCTCATGGATTGGAGGAACAAATCCTGTTAAAATATCTATATTACCCAAAGCAATCCACTCATTTGATGCAATCCCTATCAAAATACCAACAGCATTTTTCACAGAGCTAGAACAAACAATTCTAAAATTTCCACAGAACCACAAAAGACCCCAAAAAGCCAAAGCAATCTCTAAAAAGCAAAGCAAAGCTGGAAGCACCACAATTCCAGGCTTCAAATTATATTACAAATTTGTATTGATGAAGACACTAAGGTACTGGCACAGAAATAGACACATAGATCAATGGAACAGAGTAGAAAACCCAGAAATGAGCCCACAGCGATATGGTCAGTTAATCTTCAACAAAGCAGGAATGAATATCCAATGGAAAAAAGACAGTCTCTTTGACAAATGGTGTTGGCAAAACTGGACAGAAACATGCAAAGGAATGAAATTGGACCACTTTCTTACACCATGTACAAAAATAAATTCAAAATGGCCAAAAGACCTAAATGTGAGACAGAAAACTATTAAAATCCTGGAGGAGAACACAGATCATAACAACTTCTTACCAGATGTGTCTCCTGAGGCAAGAGAAACAAAAGCAAAAATAAACTACTGTAACTTCATGAAAATAAAAACTTCCGCACAGCAAAGGAAACAATCAATAAAACTAGAAGGCAACCTATGGAATGAGAGATGATATTTGCAAATGACATATCTGATAAAGGGTTAGTATCCAAAATATATAAAGAATTTATAAAACTCAGCACCCAAAAAAGCAAATAACCCAGTTTTAAAAATGGGAAGAAAATATGAATAGACATTTTTTCCAAGAAGGCATACAGATAGCCAACCGACACATGAAAAGATGCTCAACATCACTCATTATCAAGACAATACAAATCAAAACTACAATGAGATATCACCTCACATCTGTCAAAATAGCTAAAATTAACAACACAGGAAACAATTGGTGTTGTCAAAGATGTGGAGAAAGGGGAACCCTCTTGCACTTTTGGTGGGAATGCAAGGTGGTGCAGCCACTGTGGAAAATAGTATGGACATTCCTCAAAAAGTTAAAAATAGACTTATCCTAAGATCCAGCATTTATACTACTAGGTATTTATTTAAAGGATGCAAAAATACTCCTTCAAAGGGATACATGCACCCTGATGTTTTTAGCAGCATTATCAATAATAGCCAAATTATGGAAAGAGCCCAAATGTCCATCAACTGATGAATGTAAATATATATATATGGAAAATATATATAATGGAATATTACTCAGCCATCAAAAGGAATGATTCTTGCCATTTGCAAGGATGTGGATGGAGCTAGAGTGTATTATGCTAGGTGAAATAAGTCAGCGAAAGACACATACCATATGATTTCACTCATGCGGAGTTTAAGAAACAAAACAAAACATAGGGTGGAAAAAAGAGAACAAAACCAAGAAACAGACTCTTAACTATAGAGAATATACTGATGGTTACCAGAGGGGAGGTGGGTGTGAGGATAGAGTTAAATAGATGATGATTATTAAGGAGGGCACTTGTGATGAGGTAGTGATATACAGACAATTCTTGTCAATGCATTTTTTCTGTTATTAGAGACATTAGCTGTTTTTTCATCAGGAGATGATATGTAAGGAATATTTCTAATGTACCAGCTTGTTACACTGTATTTTGGCATAGGTCCATTGGTAATGAGTGGACATTATGTTTACTTGGATTTTAGAAACTTGAACAGTGCCCCGCAGAAGTAGAGTACAAATTGGAAATGGTGCTCAGATATTAAGTAGGTGGCAATGGTATTAACCAGTAGGATAGTGCTGGCTAATGTAGACCAGAAGTCACTGTAAGGAATGAAGTCTGTCATTTGGGTAAGTTTATCCATGAGCCTTAGAGGAGGGTTTTAGGGAAGGTATGCATGTGTGTGTGTAAAGGGGATGGATGATGAGGGGAGTGAGCAAAGTCAGAGATGAAATATAGACCCAGAATATGTCCTAAGAACACTGAAAGTCTGGGTGATGAAGAAGCCAACCTTCTGGTATATCAAATCAAGTTGTATACCTTATGATGGGGATTAAGGAGTATACTTGTGATGAGCACTAGGCATTTTATGGAAGTGTTGAATGACTATATTGTACATCTGAAACTAATATTACACTATATGTTAACTAGCTGGAATTTCAATAAAAACTTTTAAAAAATCAAGTTGTACACCTTAAATACATTTTCTTTTTTTAAAGATTTTATTTATTTATTTGACAGAGTGAGACACAGCGAGAGAGGGAACACAAGCGGGGGAGTGGGAGAGGGAGAAGCAGGCTCCCTGCTGAGCAGGGAGCCCCATACAGGGCTCGATCCCAGGACCCTGGGATCATGACCTGAGCAGAAGGCAGATGCTTAATGACTGAGCCACCCAGGCACCCCAATACATACATTTCTAATTGTCAATTATACCTCAGTAAAGCTGGGAGGGGGGAGAAGAAGCCAAGCTTCTGTTGCAAATGGTCTCTTATTGGAGGTGACTTGTTTGATGTAGGGTATTACAGGTTCATTTGCATCCCCCCAAAGGATATGTTGAAGTCCTAACCCTTAGTACCTCAGAATATGATCTTAATTCGAAAATAAAATTATTGCAGATGTAATTAGTTAAGATGGGGTCATACTGGAATATGGTTTACCTTTAATCCAATATAACTGACATCCTTGTAAGAAGAGAAGAAGACACAGTGAAAGACAGAGACATGGGGAGAATATCATGTGATGACAAAAGTAGAGATTGGAGTAATGCAGCTGCAAGCCAAGAAACACAAAGGATGATGCCACTGCCAAAATCTAGGAAGAGGCAAGAAAGGATTCTACCGAGAGTCTCAGAGGAAAGATGGTTCTGCTGACACATTAATTTTAGATGTCTAGCCTCTTGAAATGAGAAAATAAATTTTTATTGCTTTAAGCCATCAAGTTTGTGGTACTTAGTTATGGTAGACCTAGGAAGCTAATAAATTCCATCAAAAGTCCCTGTGAAATGAATTCAATTTTTTGAATGAGGTGCAGTGTCCAACAAGAGACCTGTGCATTAGTGGATGCACTCAGCTGCAAATCTGGCTTGGACACAGAAGCCCCTTAATATGAAGCACACATCTTCTCAGTGCTGGTCCCTGGTGGCTCTGGATCTCAGCTAGTTAGTCTTACATAGATTTATTGGTCTCCTGCTCTCTCCAGAGCTGTCAGAGGGAGCCAGAGAACTTCTCCTGAGTTGGTGATGTGTCAGTGGTGGTCCAATATGCAGAAGTGAGTGAGTGGTGAAAAGCAGCAGAGCTGATGGGTCATGAGGATGTAAGTGCGTTTGAAGACTTTCACACCCTTACTCCAGGGGTGCATCTTGCTTGGGTCATCATTGATATTTTGGACTCTGCTCATTCACTCAACCATCCCTCGACAGAATGACTAGGAGGAAAAATTCTCAACAAAGAAAAGAAACACATACAATGTCATCTGCCACAGAACTGATGGATATGGATATAAGCAAAATGTCAGAGATAGAATTCAGGATAGCAATCATGAAGTCAATAGCTAGGCTTGAAAAAAGCATTACTGACAATATAGAATCTCTAAGAACAGAAATGAGATCTAATCAGGCCAAAATAAAAAGTGCTATAAATGAAATGTGGTCTAAATTGGATACTCTAACAGTCAGGGTAAATGAGGCAGAAGAGAGAATTAGTGATCTGAAAGACAAGCTGATGGAAAAGAAGGAAGTGGAGGAAAACAGAGATAGGCTGCTAGTAGCACATGAAGAAAGGATTGCAGAGATTAATGATGCCATGAAATGTTTCAATGTCAGAATTATTAGGATGCCCGAGGAGGTGGAGAAAGAGAGAGGGCTAGAAGGTATATTTGAGCAAATCATAGCTGAGAACTTCCCTAATTTGGGGTAGGAAACAAGCATTCGTGTCCAAGAGGCAGACAGGACGCCTCCCAAAATCAATAAAAATAGATCAACACTCCAACATATAATAATGAAGCTTATAAATTATACAGCCAAGGAAACAATCCTGAGAATAGCCAAGGAGAGGAGGTTCTTTATATATGGAGGGAGGAAAATCAGAATAACATCAGACCTGTCCACAGAAACCTGGCAAGCCAGAAAGGGCTGGCAAGACATAGTCAGGGTACCAAATGAAAAGAACATGCAGCCAAGAATACTCAATCCAACAAGGCTGCCATTCAGAATGGATGGAGAGATAAAGAGCTTTCAGGACAGGCAGAAACTGAAAGAATATGTAACCACAAAGCCAGCCCTGAAATATTAAGGGGGATTCTGTAAATGAAGAGAGACCCCAGGAGTCACATAGACCAGAAAGAAACAAAATCTATAGAAACGGACTTTACAGGCAATACAATGACACTAAACTCATATCTTTCAATAGTTACTCTGAATATAAATGGGCTGAATGCTCCCATCAAAAGAAACAGGGTTTCAGATTGATTAAAAGGCAGGACCCATCCATATGCTGTCTAAAAGAGACTCATTTTAAACTTAAAGACACCTCCAGTATGAAAATGAAGGGATAGAAACCATCTACCATGCTAATGGACCTCAAAAGAAAGCTGGGGTAGCAATCCTCATATCAGACAAATTAGATTTTAAACCAAAGACTATAATAAGAGACATAAAGGGACACTATATTATACTTAAAGGGTCTATCCAACAAGAAGATCTAACAATTGTAAATATCTATGCCCTGAACATGGGAGCAGCCAATTATATAAACCAATTAATAATCAAAATAAAGAAACATATTGATAATAATACACTAATAGTAGGAGACATCAACACTCCACTCACAGCAATGGACAGATCATCTAAAAAGAAGATCAACAAAGAAACAAGAGCTTTGAGGGACACATTGGACCAGATGGACTTCATAGATATATACAGAACATTCCATCCTAAAACCACATAATACTCATTCTTCTCTAGAGCACATGGAACTTTCTCCAGAATAGACCACATACTGGGTCACAAATCAGGTCTCAACTGATACCAAAAGACTGAGATTATTCCCTGGCACATTATCAGACTACAATGCTTTGAAACTGGAACTCAATCACAAGAAAAAATTTGTAAGGAATTCAAACACTTGGAAGTTAAAGAGCATCCTGCTAAAGAATGATTGGGTCAACCAGGAAATTAAAGAATAACTTAAACAATTCATGGAAACTGATGAAAATGAAAACATCAGTCCAAAACCTATGGGATACTGCAAAGGCAGTTCTAAGGGGAAAATACATTGCCATCCAAGCCTCTCTCAAAAAAGTAGAAAAATTCCAAATGCACAAGCTAACCTTACATCTAAAGGACCAGGAGAAAGAACAGCAAATAAAGCCTAAACCAAGCAGGAGAAGAGAAATAATAAAGATTTGAGCAGATATCAATGACATAGAAACCAGAAAAACAGTAGAACAGACCAACAAAACTAGAAGCTGGTTCTTTGAAAGAATTAATAAGATTGACAAACCTCTGGACAGATTTATCCAAAAGAAAAGGGAAAGGACCCAAATCAATAAAATCATGAATGAAAGGGAAGAGATCACGACCAACACCAAGGAAATAGAAACAATTATTAGAAATTATTAGCAGCAACTATATGCCAAGCAATTAAGCAACCTGGAAGAAATGGATGCCTTCCTGGAAACTTATAAACTACCAAAACTGAAACAGGAAGAAATAGACAATCTGAATAGACCAATAACCAGTAACGAAATTTAAGCCGTAATCAAAACCCTCCCAAAAAACAAGAGTCCAGGGTCAGATGGCTTCCCAGGGGAATTCTACCAAACATTGAAAGAAGAAATCATACCTACTCTACTGAAGCTGTTTCAAAAAATAGAAACAGAAGGAAAACTTCCAAACTCGTTCTTTGATGTGAGCATTACCCTGATCCCAAAACTAGGCAAGGAGACCATCAAAAAAGAGAATTACAGACCAATATCCCTGATGAATATGGATGCCAAAATTCTCAACAAGATCCTAGCCAATAGGATCCAACAGTACATTAAAAGGATTATCCATCAGGACCAGGTGTGATTTATTCCTGGGCTGCAAGGGTGGTTCAACATTCACAAATCAATCAACGTGATAGAGCACATTAATAAAAGAAAAGACAAGAACCATATGATCCTCTCAATCGATGCAGAAAAAGCATTTGACAAAATACAGCATTCTTTGCTGATTAAAACTCTTAAAAGTGTAGGGATATGGGCGCCTGGGTGGCTCAGTTGTTAAGCAACTGCCTTCGGCTCAGGTCATGGTCCCAGGGTCCTGGGATCGAGTCCCATATCGGGCTCTCTGCTCCGCGGGAAGCCTGCTTCTCCCTCTCCCACTCCCCCTTGCTTGTGTTCCCTCTCTCACTGTGTCTCTCTCTGTCAAATAAATAAATAAAATCTTTAAAAAAAAAAAGTGTAGGGATAGAAGGAACATACTTTAATATCATTAAGGCCATCTATGAACCCACAGCTGAGGAAAAGCTGGGAGATTTTCCCTTAAGGTCAGGAACATGGCAGGATGTCCACTACCACCACTGCTGTTCAACATAGTACTAGAAGTCCTAGCCTCAGTAATCAGACACAAAAAGAAATAAAAGTCATTCAAATTGGCAAAGAAAAAGTCAAACTCTCACTCTTCACAGATGACATGATAATTTATGTGGAAAACCCAAAAGGTTCCACCCCCAAATTACTAGAAATTGCACAGAAATTCAGTAATGTGGCAGGATAAAAAATCAATGCACAGAAATCTGTTGCATTTATTTACAGTAACAGTGTAACTGAAGAAAGAGAAATTAAGGAATCTATTCCATTTACAGTAGCACCAAAAACTGTGAGATACTTAGGAATAAACCTAGCCAAAGAGGTAAAGGATCTATACTCTAGAAACTACAGAACACTTATGAGAGTAATTGAGGAGACACAAAGAGATGGAAAAATATTTCATGCCCATGTATTGGAAGAATAAATATTATTAAAATATGTATGCTGCCCAGAGCAATCCACACTTTCAATACTATCCCGATCAAAATACCACTGGCAGTTTTCACAGAGTGGAACAAACAATCCTAAACTTTCTTTGGAACCAGAAAAGACCCTGAATCACCAGGGGAATGTTGAAAACTAAAGCTGGGGGCATAATGATGCCTGACTTCAAGCTATATTACAAAGCTGTGATCATCAAGACAGAATGATACTGTCACAAAAACAGACACATAGACCATTGGAACAGAATAGAGACTCCAGAAATGGACCCTCAACTCTATGGTCAACTAATCTTCAACAAAGCAGGAAAAAAATATCCAGTGGAAAAAAGACAGTCTCTTCAGTAAATGGTACTGGGAAAACTGGACAGCCAAATGCAGAAAAATGAAACTGGACCATTCTCTTACACCATACACAAAGCTAAGTTCAAAATGGATGAAAAACCTCAATGTGAGACAGGAACCCATCAAAATCCTAGAGGACAACATAGGCAGTAACCTCTTCAACATTGGCCACAGCAACTTCTTTCAAGACACGTCTCCAAAGGCAAGGGAAACAAAAGCAAAAATGAACTGTTGGCACTTTTAAGATAAAAGCTTCTGCACAGCAAAGGAAACAGTCAACAAAACTAAGAGGCAACCCTCAGAACAGGAGAAGATATTTGCAAATGACACTACAGACAAAGGGCTGATATCCAAGATCTATAAAGAACTTCTCAAACTCAACACCCAAAAAACAAATAATCCAGTCAAAAAGTGGGCAGAAGACATGAACAGACACTTCTCCAAAGAAGACATACAAATGGCTAACAGACACATGAAAAAATGTTCAACATCACCAGCCATCAGGGAAATACAAATCAAATCCACAATGAGATACCACCTTACACCAGCTAGAATGGTAAAAATTAACAAGGCAAGAAACAACAAATGTTGGCGAGGATGTGGAGAAAGGGGAACCCTCTTACACTGTTGGTAGAGGTACCCTATGACCCAGCAATTGCACTCTTGGGTATTTATCCCAAAGATACAGATGTAGTGAAAAGAAGGGGCACGTGCACCCCAATGTTCATAGCAGCAATGTTCACAATAGCCAAACTGTGAAAGGAACCAAGATGCCCTTCAACAGATGAATGGTTAAGGAAGATGTAGTTCATATATGCAATGGAATATTACTCAACCACTAGAAAGGATGAATACCCATCATTTGCTTCAACATGGATGAACTGGAGAGGATTATGCTAAGTGAAATAAGTCAAGCAGAGAAAGACAATTATCATATGGTTTTACTCATATGTGGAACATAAGGAATAGCATGGAGGACCATAGGGGAAGGGAGGGAAACCTGAAGGGGAAGAAATCAGAGAGGGAGACAAACCATGAGAGACTCTGGCCTCTGGGAAACAAACTGAGGGTTACAGAACGGAGGGAGGTGGGGGGATGGGGTAGCTGGGTAATGGGTATTAAGGAGGGCGCGTGTTGTGATGAGTACTGGGTGTTTATGCAACTAATGAATGTTGAACACTACATCAAAAACTAATGATGTACTATATGTTGGCTAACAGAACATAATAATAATAAAAAAAGATTTATTGGTCTCCTGCCCATGTTATATAGTACAGTTGGATAGTTGTAAAGGTTTTAGGGCATGATCACTTTAAAAAACAGGGCATTATCCATTATTCCTAGCATTCTGGTATCTTTTTCCCTTCACATCCATGCTTCATTAAATGATAATTGTTTGTACTCACAACCTTGACTCCTCTAACCTCTGCGACTAGCTCATTATGGTCATCTCCCTCTCCAACACCCCATGTCAGTGTACTTTGAACCAGTCTTGTCCTGCTGACTCTCGGACCTCACAGCCCAATGTCCCAATTCCATTAGAACCCTGCTTTTTTAAGGAAATGATAAATAATCTCAAATTAAGGCTTTGGTTAATGATAAAGTTTTCATGTCCATGTTAGCAAGCATGTTTTATCAGCATCCAGTAGTGTTTCAACCCACAGGTTTCTTAGATCTGTGACCCCCATATTTTGCCTCCTACTTGGCTATTAACATATAAACTGACCTGTATTTAGGTAGTAGCACTGGGGCTTCTGATACTAGAATGCAACAAAAAAGGTACTAGCATCTAAAAAGAATCTGAACACTTGTATTTGACATAAGACATAATCACAGTCAAATTTCATACATACAGCCATTATTATCAATATCTTTTCTTTCAATAGCAGTTATGGACAAACCTACATGTGTCACTTCCCCCACCTCAGTAAGACTCTGCTGCAACACTACTTCCATAACTCAATAGCCAGACTGTGAAAGGAGCCAAGGTGCCCTTCAACAGATGAATGGTTAAGGAAGATGTAGTTCATATATACAATGGAATATTACTCAGCCATCAGAAAGGATGAATACCCACCATTTGCATCGACATAGAAGGAACTGGATATGATTTTTTTTTTTTTAAAGATTTTATTTATTTATTTGAGACAGAGAGAATGAGAGAGAGAGAGAGCACATGAGAGGGGGGAGGGTCAGAGGGAGAAGCAGGCTCCCTGCCGAGCAGGGAGCCCGATGTGGGACTCGATCCAGGGACTCCAGGATCATGACCTGAGCCGAAGGCAGTCGCTTAACCAACTGAGCCACCCAGGCGCCCAGGAACTGGATATGATTAATCACAATGTCATCCTTGACCTTTCATAAAATTACAGAATGTGAGATCCTGTAATGAACTTAAAGATGACCTAGTTCCACTCTTATTTTATAATTTGTAGAAACTGTGGCCCAGAAAGAGGACTTGGCTTGTACAGGACTATACAGCTATTAAGATAAGACCTAGAATTGCAGTCTCCTGACTCCTAGTCTTGACATTCTTCTACTTTGTCACACTGCTAAGAATCATCATCTGAAAACAAGTCCCAATAGTATGAATATTTAGTATCCTGTTTTCAATAAGAGTTTTTTCCCCCTAATGATCCTCAAAGGAAATTATATACCAGAGATTTTAGCTGCATCAGGTTTGATAATATGTAAAATTACATTTATCTTACTAGGCTTATAACCAGCTGAAATTGCTATAGAAAAAAAAAAAAAAAAGCTTAATCTTTATTGGCCATTTTCATTTGTAATGCCCGTGTTGATTTCACTGCCCAAGGATGAAATCATGAGGCACTCTAGAAAATCTGCATGTTTATTGCCCAGTGTTTGCTCAGAGTGTAATCTAAAAGAAGAGACATTGGGGAGATCAAAACCAACATGTAGACCCTGATATCTGATAACAAGCCACCAGCCAGCAAAATATTATTATATAAATTGAGAAGTTGTTCAAGACCAGATACATCCAGGAGATGGCAGTATAAGGCAGGTCTGGATTCAAAGGAAATTGAAAATTGGTAAAAGAAAAAAAGGTTAGTTTTCATTGCCTAAGAATAGTTTTAAGATGGGATCATGCCACCAAATAAAACCTGTGTACAAGGAAAATGCACTGATGTTACAAAGTCATGTAGGTCACCAGTGTGAGATCTACCAGGCAATGGCCACAGAGCATTTTAAAGGAAATACTGGGAATAAATACATCCCAAAACTTTGTTCTAAATACTCCTAAGACCTCAACACTGTGTGGGGTTAGCAGGAAGGTTACTTACATTTTCAAAGGATGGTTCTAATCATATTATGTGTAAAAAGGCTTGCACAGAGTTGAAATATTCACCTTTTATTGATTATCTGACATATATCAAGCACTGTGTGCTTGTTATTATTACAAATTATTTCATTTAATCTCCATCCTGGGAAGTTACTATAATTATCCAAATTTTACATATGAGGAAACGGGTTTGAGAGTTTAAGTAACTTGCCCAGTAGATAATATTTATGCATAAGACACAAAATCCCATATAATATTTTTTAAATATTTTTTTTACCTTTTCCCTTGGTACTTTTGTCCTTCATTCTTGATTACTTGAAAGTATGTTTACTTAAGAAAATGTAATAGAGACAGCATAAAGCTTTGCAGAATTGCAAAGAGAAAGATGTCCTTTTCATTCTCAGATGAAAGGAAAAACAATTCTGAGCTACCCAACTCACCAATTAACAATGCTGCTTTTTTTTCTGAGTTTCAATCCAATTGTGATTTACCTTTCTCTGACCTGGGCTCCTGGCCTTTCAATTTGATTGGGGGCCTCATCAGCAGATGTTCAAAAGCAAACACAAACTACATGTATAAATATACTGGATTTACTTTTTGTCCAACACACATAAATGGCTCTAAATGCAGTATTTCTAATGTTAATCTGTGCCAAACAATTTGCTCTATTGAAGTGAAGCCTGGGTTTCTCCTCATTTTGTGTACAGCCTGGCGAGCAGGATCACTGCATGCAATTGGTTCCACACATAGAAAGCATCACTTGTATCTCTTTCATTCAGTTTGCCTTTTTTCCCTGTTTCCAGCAAAAGAAAATTATGTCAGGCCTTACCAGAAGTCTTTTGGCTGCCTAGAAACCTCAGTGGATAGCATTTTGTATTGATAGTTATCACAGTATAGGGTCTGGCAATCTGCCTTTCAAGACCAAATGTTCAATTGTGTCTATATTTCTTTTTTTAAAAACTTTTTATTTTTATTTATTTATTTTTAATTTAAATTCAGTTTAATTAACATATAGTGGATTGGTTTCAGAAGTAGAATTTAGTGATTCATCCTGTTTGTATTTCTAAAGGTGGTTAGTCTCCAAAGAGCTGACTTAAACTCACCAACTTCTCCAAAGACTGGCATCTAAACCATGGCTCATCATTTAAAATGATAGTTATATTTGTCAAAGAGATCAAATTACTCATCCTCTGATCAGCATATTCTTTCCCAGTAGCTTATATAGGAAATCAAAACATAATAAGAGGCTTATTTATTGAGCACAGATATAGAACAAATACAGTGAGCTACATGATTTGACTGGTTAATGACATCAATACCTGTCTCTTCTACTTCCTAGCTATGGGACTTTGGGTAAATTACTTAACATCTCAGTACTTCAGTTCTCTCCTCTGTAAAATGGGGATAACAAATAATGCTTACTACCTTGTGGGATTACAGTTAGAATAAATAAATGCAAAGTGCTCAGAACAATGCCTGGCATATATTAAGTGCTCAAAAATGCTAACTATTGTTATTTTTATTATTTAATGTACCATTTACAAAACAGAAATACCTTGAATTCACTCCATTGGACCTCTCTGAACGATCATTTGTAGACTCTTGTGCATCTCTTTACCTTAACACTTCCCTGGTTTTAAATAGCATCTGTGTGTGGATGTTACCAAATCTATATCTCCATCATTGATAGCTCTTCTGAGTTTCATATTTATGTATTCAACAGCCAACTGGGCACCATCCCCTAAACTGGTGCTTCCCAAATTTTCTTATGGTATGATACACATAGAAAACAGAAATAATTATACAACACATTGGGGTTAATGCATGAGGTAGTGCACAACCTGAGGTGTGCAGCCTGACCACTGGGGACTCTAGCTGCTCTAGAAAAAGCCCAACCATGCTGAAGGCTGAAAGGATCAATGTTTCCATATCTTGTAACTTATGTGGGTCAGACAGAGCTTCAACCTAGAAGTCTCACCAGGCACCTCACACTCAATATGTCCAATATAAAGTGATTATCTTTTCCTTAAAACCAGATCACCCACATATCTACCCGGGTACCCTATCTACCCAGATATTCAAGGCAGAAACTGGAGTATTTTCTAGATTCTCCCTCTTCTTATCCTCCAATATTCATCATTAAATTTTGCCAATTTTACCTATAAAATCTTTCTGGTCTCTGTACCATCAGGTCCATTCACCATGACTCTAGTTTAACCCCTTATCTCCACCGTTGTAATAGCCTTCTAAGCTATTGTCTTACCCTGCTCTCCCATCCGTGGCCAAATCTATCCTTCACACAACTGCCATGGTAATCTAAAACACAGGTCTCACCTTGCCAGTCCTTTGCATAAAATCCTTCAATGGCTGCCCATATTTTAGAATTGTGGTTCCAAAACTTTTCCTCTGAAATATCATGCAAGAAAGAAAACCCTTTACGCAAACCCTAAAAGAGAGTAAGGGTGGAGGGTAATGACAAGGACCACAAGTTTGAAAATTCTTTGAAGTCTTGTGTTTTATCTTTAACTTGTTCACTGGCAATTTTGAACTTCAAATGATAATATGTTTATTTTAATATAGAAATAATGTTTTAAATTATATACCAAAAATAAAATGGATGCCTTATAAAAACACACCATATTTGTCCTGTGCCTTGGCACATGTGTTAACTTGTCTTGAAAACCCCCAGTGTAAGAAATTGCCAAAGGATAAGATCCAAGCTTCATAACCCAGCCTCTAAGGTCTTCATGATCTAGCCTCTGCTTATCTCTCCTTATCCCTCTTTTTGCTCCAGTGGAACTGACCCCAGTGAGCTTCTATGCCTATACCATACTATTTCTGAACTTTTTTACCTACCAAGAAACCTGCCATCTACTCCTATCATCACACTTTCCATTTAATTCCTGGACAGTGCTAACTCTTCCTTTGAGATCCAGTGCACATGTCTGATCTCTCAAATCCATCAAGATATCTCCCATGCTATGTCCCAGGCTAGTTTAGGTGCTGTGCCTCTGTACTCCCCTAGTGCTGTGGGCTTATATTAATCAAAACATTTAACCCACTGCATTGACATTCTTTTTTTTAACTTTACATTTTTTGATTCCTCACTAAAATATAAGCTCCTCAAGAAGAGATTCTGTATGTAAATCATCTCCTAGGTGCTCAGTAAAATTGTTTGTTTACTGGGCGCCTGGGTGGCTCAGTTGGTAAAGCGACTGCCTTCGGCTCAGGTCATGATCCTGGAGTCCCTGGATCGAGTCCCACATCGGGCTCCCTGCTCGGCAGGGAGTCTGCTTCTCCCTCTGACCCTCCCCCCTCTCATGTGTTCTCTCTCATTCTCTCTCTCTTAAATAAATAAATAAAATCTTTAAAAAAAATTGTTTCTTTACTTATTGAAGTATCATTGACATAAAATGTTATATTAGTTTCAGGTTTTTAAAAATGTAACTGAATACTTTTTTTTTATGTTATGTTAATCACCATACATTACATCATTAGTTTTTGGTGTAGTGTTCCATGATTCATTGTTTGCATATAACACCCAGTGCTCCATGCAGTACGTGCCCTCTTTAATACCCATCACCAGGCTAAGCCATCCCCCCACCCCCTCCCCTCTAGAACCCTCAGTTTGTTTCTCAGAGTCCATAGTCTCTCATGGTTTATCTCCCCCTCTGATTTCCCCCCCTTCATTTTTCCCTTCCTGCTATCTTCTTCTTCTTTTTTCTTTTTTAACATATAATGTATTATTTGTTTCAGGGGTACAAGTCTGTGATACTTCAGTCTTACACAATTCACAGCCCTCACCATAGCACATACCCTCCCCAATGCCTACCACCCAGCCACCCCATTCTTCCCACCCCCCACCACTCCAGCAACCCTCAGTTTGTTTCCTGAGGTTAAGAATTCCTCATATCAGTGAGGTCATATGATACATGTCTTTCCCTGATTGACTTATTTCGCTCAGCATAATAACCTCCAGTTTCATCCACATCATTGCAAATGGCAAGATTTCATTCCTTTTGATGGCTGCATAACATTCCATTGTATATATATACCACTTCTTCTTTATCCATTCATCTGTCGATGGACATCTTGGCTCTTTCCATGATTTGGCTATTGTGGACATTGCTGCTATAAACATACGTACCCCTTTGGAACCCTACATTTCTATCTTTGGGGTAAATACCCAGTAATGCAATTGCTGGGTCATATGGTAGCTCTATTTTCAACTTCTTGAGGAACCTCCATACTGTTTTCCAGAGTGGCTGCACCAGCTTGCATTCCCACCAACAGTGTAGGAGGGTTCCCCTTTCTCTGCATCCCCGCCAACATCTGTTGTTTCCTGACTTGTTAATTTTAGCCATTCTGACTGGTGTGAGGTGGTATCTCATTGAGGTTTTGATTTGAATTTCCCCGATGCCGAGCGATGTTGAACACTTTTTCATGTGTCTGTTGGCCACTTGGATATCTTCTTTGGAAAAATGTCTGTTCATGTCTTCTACCCATTTCTTGATTGAATCATTTGTTCTTTGGGTGTTGAGTTTAATAAGTTCTTTATAGATTTTGGATACTAACCCTTTATCTGATATGTCATTTGTAAATATCTTCTCTCATTCTGTCGGTTGTCTTTTGGTTTTGTTCACTGTTTCTTTTGTTGTGCAAAAGCTTTTTATCTTGATGAAGTCCCAATAGTTCATTTTTGCCCTTGCTTCCATTGTCCCAACAAGAAAGGTCTCAAATACACAACCTAACCCTACACCTAAAGGAGCTGGAGACAGAACAGCAAATAAAGTCTAAATCCAGCAGGAGAAGAGAAATAATAAAGATCAGAGCAGAAATCAATGAAATAGAAACCAAAAGAACAGTAGAGCAGATCAATGAAACTAGGAGCTGGTTCTTTGAAAGAATTAATAAGATTGATAAACCCCTAGCCAGACTTATCAAAAAGAAAAGAGAAAGGACCCAAATAAATAAAATCATGAATGAAAGAGGAGAGATCACAACCAACATCAAAGAAATGCAAACAGTTATAAGAACATATTATGAGCAACTATATGCCAACAAATTAGATAATCTGGAAGAAATGGATGCATTTCTTGAGATGTATAAACTACCAAAACTGAACCAGGAAGAAATAAAAAACCTGAACAGACCTATAACCATAAGGAAATTGAAGCAGTAATCAAAAATCTCCCAAGAAGGGACGCCTCAGTGGCTCAGATGGTTAAGCGTCTGCCTTCGGCTCAGGTCACGATCCCAGGGTCCTGGGATCAAGTCCCACATCGGGCCCCCTGCTAGGCAGGGAGCCTGCTTCTCCTTCTGCCGCTGCTTCTCTCTATCTCTCTCTCTGACTCTCATGAATAAAAAAAAAAAAAAAACTCCAAACAAACAATAGCCCAGGGCCAGATGGCTTCCCAGGGGAATTCTACCAAACATTTAAAGAAGAATTAATACCTATTCTTCTGAAACTGTTCCAAAAAATAGAAATGGAAGGAAAACTTCCAAACTCATTTTATGAGGCCACCATTACCTTGATCCCAAAACCAGACAAAGACCCCATCAAAAAAGAGAATTACAGACCAATATCCTTGATGAACATGGATGCAAAAATTCTCACCAAAATACTAGCCAATAGGATCCAACAGTACCTTAAAAGGATTATTCACCACGACCAGGTGGGATTTACCCTGGGCTGCAAGGTTGGTTCAACATCTGCAAATCAATCAATGTGACACAATACATTAATAAAAGAAAGAACAAGAACCATATGATCCTCTCAATAGATGCAGAAAAAGCATTTGACAAAGTACAGCATCCTTTCTTGATCAAAACTCTTCAGTTATAGGCATAGAGGGTACATACCTCAATATCATAAAAACCATCTATGAAAAACCCACAGTGAATATCATTCTCAATGGGGAAAAACTGAGAGCTTTCCCCCTAAGGTCAGGAACACGGCAGGAATGTCCACTATCACCACTGTTATTCAACATAGTACTAGAAGTCCTAGCCACAGCAATCAGACAACAAAAAGAAATAAAAGGCATCCAAATCGGCAAAGAAGAAGTCAAACTCTCACTCTTCGCAGATGATATGATACTGTATGTGGGAAACCCAAAACTCCACCCCAAAACTGCTAGAACTCATACAGGAATTCAGTCAAGTGGCAGGATATAAAATCAGTGCACAGAAATCAGTTGCATTTCTATGCATGGAGCACTGGGTGTTATGCACAAACAATGAATCATGGAAGACTACATCAAAAACTAATGATGTAATGTATGGTGGTTAACATAACAATAAAAAAATTTTAAAAAAGAAATCAGTTGCATTTCTATACATCAACAACAAGACGGAAGAAAGAGAAATTAAGGAGTCAATCCCATTTACAATTGCACCCAAAACCATAAGATACCTAGGAATAAATCTAACCAAAGAGGCAAAGAATCTGTACTCAGAAAACTATAGAATACTCATGAAAGAAATTGAGGAAAACACAAAGAAATGGAAAAACGTTCCATGCTCATGGATTGGAAGAACAAATATTATGAAAATGTCTATGCTACCTAGAGCAATCTACACATTTAATGCAATCCCTATCAAAATACCATCCACTTTTTTCAAAGAAATGGAACAAATAATCCTAAAATTTGTATGGAACGAGAAAAGACCCCAAAGAGCCAGAAGAATGTTGAAAAAGAAACGCAAGCCAGTGGCATCACAATTCCAGACTTCCAGCTCTATTACAAAGCTGTCGTCATCAAGACAGTATGGTACTGGCACAAAAACAGACACATAGATCAATGGAACAGAATAGAGAGCCCAGTAATGGACCCTCAACTCTATGATCAACTAATCTTCGACAAAGCAAGAATGTCCAATGGAAAAAAGACAGTCTCTTCAACAAATGGTGTTGGGAAAATTGGACAGCTACATGCAGAAGAATGAAACTGGACCATTTCCTTACACCACACACAAAAATAAACTCAAAGTTGTTGAAAGACCTAAATGTGAGACAGGAGTCCATCAAAATCCTAAAGGAAAACACAGGCAGCAACCTCTTCGACCTCAGCCACAGCAACTTCTTCCTAGAAAAATGTAACTGAATTCTGATAATTTTAGGCTTCCATTGTGGACCAATTCCCTCTTTGACTGATGAATTCCTTCCTTAGAATTGTGATATCATCATTACTTTATAACCAAGACTAACTTTAAAACTCAGTTGCATCTCTCTGATCCATTATGTATTTCATTCTGTACTTCTTGGAGAAAAACCCCTGAATTATTTGGAGACACTTGGTATAGCCCACAAATATCATCCCCTTTTTGTTATATTTTGATTTTTTTAAGTCAAAGCCACTTATTGATGATCTGGGTAGAAATGGAAAGAAATAGAAATATCACAAACAACTAAGAGAAATACTAAATAAATACATATCAGACAATGGCAGAGGAGAAAAGTAAAGCTAGAAATATAAGAAAATCAGATTAAAACTGGTTCTATCACTGAATGGGCTCACTGCTTATACACCACACATCATCTACTGGTGATCTATCTTATTTGAAAATCATTTCAGAAAGAAATGCTTCTATACACATGTCATACTGTATGAAGATTTATATACAAACAATAGATTATTTTATTTGGCCACCTATTATAGTGTTAAGACTGGATTCATCTAAGCTCAATATGTAAATAAAGAATGATGGGAATGATGTTTATACATCAGGAATTCTAGAGCTGTCGGTTTCTTTGTATTTTTATTTTTTTATTTTATTTTTTATTTATTTTTATTTATTTATTTGAGAGAGAGAGAGAGTGCACATGAGTGGGGGGAAGGGCAGAGGGAGAGAGAGAATCTCAAACAGACTCCACACTGAGCATAGAGCCTGGTGAGGAGCTCCATCAAAGATTGTGACTTGAGCCGAAATCAAGAGTAGGACCCTTAACTGACTGAGCCACCCAGGCACCTCTCTGTAATTTTAAATTTCTCTCTGATATATATCTGTTTTATTTCATCCTTTAAATGTTTGACATTTTTGTGCTATAGAATGGATTAAAACCATAGGATCTCCAGTCTTTTATATCTTTGAAACCTAATGTCACTCAAATGTAATTTATATGAAAGATACTTTGAAAATAAATCTCCATTGTGGTCTATAATGGACTATTAATCTGTTATTTTAGGCCATTTAAATCTAGAATTTTATCTAGAGAAGCAGGATTTTTTTTCCATTGGTAGTGGCATATTGCAGAATGCCATTACATTTATTTTCCTGCCCTTGTAGGTAATAGTTGGGAGAAATGTTCCCAGCTCAGCAGGGCTATTCAATTTTTGAGGTATGTTACAAGCTACATTCTCTTTTTTTTTTTTTTTTTTGAATAATATATTTTATGCTCAGAGAAACTCTGTTGTAATAAAAGTTTGCCTGTACATGAATTTCACATAGTTTGATGTATCTACATTGAGAATATAATATAGCTGAAGCTGTACAAGCCACATTTTCAAAGCTGACTGGGTAATAAGATTGCTGGCATATTTGTTGAATTGTAAGTACAAATCTGTTAACCATGTAATTAACATGTTCCTGAAACAATAAATTATCTCTGTGAGTTGAAAATGCAAACATTAGGTAAATCATAGGTATTTTTATTTGTGAAAGCATTTGGAGGGTATTTTGAGGGTTCCATTTTGCAAGAAATACCATACAATTGCAAGTGTTTTTATTGTTTAAAAACATAGTCCATACTTCTCTTATTTCATATGGACCTGTTCATGTTTTCAAATGAAACAGACTAACATAATGCCTTTCCAAATTTACTCAGAAAATTTATAACAAATATCCACAGACATTCTGCAGGAACTCCAGACCATCATTTTCTCCCCAGATACTCTGAATTTCCTGCACAGGAGGAGGGGTGGGGAAAGTGGGTGATCTATCACATACTCCACAAATTAGAACTTTTGACCACTCAGTGGCAGCTGCCATTAGCCTCTATATTAATTAAAAATATGTTCAAATGAAAGTTGCAAACTAACCAATTGGGGCTTAAGCAAATAAATGGCTATTTTTTCACATAAGAACAAGTCTATACACAACTAATGAATTGTTGAACACTACATCAAAAACTAATGATGAACTATATATTGGCTAACTGAACATAATAATAAAAAAAATTAAAAAAAAAACAAGTCTAGATTGGGGCACCTGGGTGGCTCAGTTGGTTAAGCGTCCAACTCCTGCTTTCAGCTTAGGTTGTGATCTCAGTGTCATGAGATTAAGCCCCACATTGGGCTCCATACTCAACGTGGAGTCTGCTTGAGATTCTCTCTCCCTCTCCCTTTGCCCCTTGCCCCTCATGTTCTCTCTCTTTCTAAAATAAATAAATAAATCTTAAAACAAAAAACAACAAACAAAACCAAAAAAATAAGTCCAGATAGAGGTCCTTGCTGGTGTTCCTTAGTTGTTCAACAATGCCATTTGAACCCAAGGAAGTTCTTTTTTTTTTTTCTGACCCACTATTCATACATGTAGACTTTCATCTTCATGCTTGTTGTCCTATTGTCATAAGATGGCTGCTGAAGCTCCAGATAGCATGTTAACATTCAAGACAGAAATAGGGAACAAAGGGCGCCTGGGTGGCTCAGTCATTAAGTGTCTGCCTTCGGCTCAGGTCATGATCCCAGGGTCCTGGGATCGAGTCCCACATCGGGCTCCCTGCTCAGCGGGAAGCCTGCTTCTCCCCTCCCACTCCCCCTGCTTGTGTTCCTGCTCTTGCTATCTCTCTCTCTGTCAAATAAATAAATAAAATCTTTAAAAAATAAAAAGAAATAGGGAACAAAAAAGAGTCAGTGACAGCAGACTTCTGCTTGATGTCTCACTGTTAGAACTGAGTCATATTGTCACTCCTATTTGTGACTGTGGGAAATTGACGTTTTTGTTTTCTAGTTTCTATAATGGAAAGTAGCAAGGGAAAAGGGGGTTAGAAGTGGATTAAGGATAGCTAATTAATAAGATGCCTCTCCTTCTTCAGCCTGATATGGTAATGTCCCTTGTCACCACCAATGACAGTGCTATTAGTCTAATGAAGTAGATTGGGGCCCACTAGTGCTTGCACTGAGAGTAGTCCCCTCAACCAGGGATTCAGGAGGAATCTAAGGTTACTGGTTCAGAGGGTATTTGGAGTGACAGTCAATATGGTATTCCAAGCCAGTGTCTTCCTCTGATTTTACTTCATTGCCTTTGGTTGACTAAATCTTATTTTTTTCAGGTTTTTATTTAAATTCTAGTTAGTTGACATATATAGCAAAATTGGTTTCAGGTGTAGAATTTAATCATTCATCACTAACATATAACACCCAGTCCTCATCACAAGTGCCCTCCTTAATACCTATCACCCATTTAGCCCATCCCCCACCCACTTCTCCCCATCACCCCTGTTTGTTCTCTATAGTTAAGAGTCTCTTATGGTTTGCTTCCCTCTCTCTCTCTCTCTCTCTTTTTTTCCTTTCCCCTATGTTCATCTGTTTTGTTTCTTAAATTCCACATATGAGTGAAGTCATATGGTATGACTTCTTTCTCTGACAGACTTATTTAGCATAGCATAGTACCCTCTAGCTCCACCCACATCATTGCAAATGGCAAGATTTCTTTCTTTTTGATGGCTGAGTAGTATTTCATATATATATCATATCTTCTTTATCCATTCATCATTTGGTGGACTTTTGGGATCTTTCCATGGTTTGGCTATTGTTGATAATGTTGCTATAAACATCAGGGTGCATGTGCCCCCTTGAATCAGTATTTTTGCATCCTTTGGGTAATATCTAATAGTGCAAATGCTGTGTCATAGGGTAGTTTTATTGTGAACTTTTTGAGGAACCTCCATACTGTTTTCCAGAGTGGCTGCACCAGTTCGCATTCCCACCAACAGTGTAAAAGTGTTCCCCTTTCTCTGTATCCTCAGGACTTAGTAAACCTTAAAGGTCTCTCCTCTTAGGATCAATTCTCATGTAAATACCATAAATAATCAGTTCTAAGACACACTGTTTGGCATATTTTCTCTGTGACAAATCTCTGAAATTAGGACTTACTTCCAACAAATTATATATCTCTGACATTATGATTTACTTACAATTGTGTCTTATAATTAATGGTGGCCAGGTAGCTATTGTGATGTTGTTGTACATGGGAAACCTGGTCATAGCTGTTCATGATATAAGCACTTCAGGTGAGTTATATGCATTGTTGGTATTACATGTGTTAATTGCCATTTAAAATGTCTTCAAAAATATCACACTGCAATTAAGCATCAGAACAAAATGTTATTGTATAAACAGAAAGGTATGAAATTGGAACAGTGGGGTGTAATTTGATGGTAGAGAAACAAATATAAATCATTGGAGGAGTAAATGCCAGCATTAAGACTTGAAGAATAAGTGTTAGTGGGTTGGAAGAAAACCTCAGAGACAACAATGGACCTCCTCACCTTGTTTTTGTTGTTTGTTGTTGTTGTTGTTGTTAGATGACTCTTCATCAATGCTCTTAATGATATAAAGAATGATTCTGTGTGAAAATACATGGACATCAATAATTTTGAGTCAAAATACGATTGAAAAAAAAGCTAGACTGTGAATGTGAAGTTTTAGGAATCCTCACTTATGTGTTTTGCTTGTATTTTCATTCCTATGTATTTATAAGAGTGATATATAATAAAAAGCTACCTAAATGGTTCTAAAAGAGTTCTTTAAAAAGTATAAAATGAAACTTCTAATGGATAACAAAAAGCGTTGTATCACAGATTAATTGGCAGCATTTTTTTCTTTCTTAGTGGCACCTAAAATAATGGTGTGCCTCACAGTCAGTGACATATTAAACTGATGAAGTATGGCTTTTACCTAAAAACAAAACAAAACAACAACAACAACAACAACAAAAACAAAATAGCTTTGCCATTATTCTAGACTTGCCAAATTATAGGAAGGTGAAAGCTTAGGAAATCATAAGCTGGAAACTGCTACATGATAGTAAAGAAGACTATTATTAACTAAATTTTTTTAAAAGGTAAAAAAAAATTAGGAGGAAAATGGACATAATTGATTCATTTCCATTAAGATGATTGTGAAATAATATTTCAGTATTGTAAATGGGAGGTGTTGACAGCACGAGAGTTTATTGGATAACCAAGTTCTCTCTGGTGATATTTCTCTGACCTGGTAAGTACTCATCCCTAACCACCCACACTGCATTCATTTCAACTCTTTTGGGGGTGACAAAACAATTCCTCTCAAACTTTTGGTTTGGCTGCTGAGGAAAATCTACAGACTGATGGCTTAAGTCACAGTCTCATCATTCCTCTGACACCAAATGGGTCTCAGATTATACTTGTCATGAGTCTTGAATTTAGCTAACCCAAAATACCTCTAAGCACTCATATTGACCGCTGATCCAGATGAAAATCTTCTGAAGGCATTTCTATTCTACCTATTCTCTTTTCTTGCTCTTCTCCTCTGACTCATCTTCTCACTGCCTCCCTCCATCCCTATACTTCTATAGTGCTCTGGAATCGTCTTTCATTATAATCAAATTTCCCTGTGTTCTCTTCCTCTTTTCAAAACTCCCTCTCTGCCTCCTGATCATTTTTTATTTTTTTTATTTAAATTCAATTAGTGGGCGCCTGGATGGCTCAGTCATTAAGCATCCTGGGATTGAGCCCCACATCGGGCTCCCTGCTCAGTGGGAAGCCTGCTTCTTCCTCTCCCTCTCTCCCTGCTTGTGTTCCCTCTCTTGCTGTGTCTTCCTCTGTCAAATAAATAAATAAAATCTTTAAAAAAATAAATTCAATTTAGTTATCATATAGTGTATTATTAGTTTCAGAGGTAGAATTTAGTGATTCATTAGTTACATGTAACACCCAGTGCTCATTACAACAGGAGCCCTCCTTAATGCCCATCACCCAGTTACCCCATCCCCCCATCCACTTCCCCTCCAGCAACCCTCAGTTTGTTTCCTATACCTGAGTCTCCTATGGTTTACCTTCCTCTCTGTTTTTATCTGCCTCCTGATCTTGACTGAAACTTGGCTATTCCCAGGGACATCACTCTCACTGCAACTCTCTTCTACTAATGCTGCTTATTCTCTTATAGTACACATGATCACATGGCTGCAGACTGTGTTAGCATTCTCCTTGTTGCCACTTCTGCATGACTTTTCTTCCACATTCTGCAAAAGCCTTTCTTTCAACTTTTATAGCTATAGTATCCTGCCTCACTTTGTTTCTGTTCCTTTATCAACACCCTGATCACTTTCTCACATTCAGTGGGGACTGGTACCTAGTTCACAGTCTTTCTCTCTGCTCTCATTATTGTGATCATCATGTACACATTGAAGGTAACTTATCCAATAATTTAACTAAGAGATTTTTTTACTGCACGACTCAAACCACCTGCACCTTCACTTAATTTTAATAACTCATTACCATGGCCACACCCTGAAATTTATTGCATAGAACTATGTTAATCTAATCCTAAATCCCACACTTTAACCACAGTGACCTTTTGAAATTCTGAACTGGAAAAGCTAGAGGTACTACTATATCAGCTACTGATCCCAAACATCCAAGGTTGTGATGGGTTTCATTAATTCATTCAGTAAATGGTTATTAATCACCTACTATGTTCTAGGCACTGTGCATGGCACTGTGGATACATCAATAAGCTAAATACACATTGTTTCCGATCTCATGGAATTACCATTCACTGGGAGAAACAATTACTTAAGAAAATAATTACATGAATGTAAAATTGGAAACAAATACATGTTATGTTGTAAAAAATACAAATACTATGAAACCATAAAATAGGAGACATATGATCCCTTCTGGGAAGGAGTGTCAGCAAAGACCCCCTAAGGTAGTGACCTTTAAGCTGAGATTTGAAAGGTAAGTAGTTTGTCTAGGGGAAGTAGCTAGAGGGAAGAGCATCCAAAGTAAAGAGAACAGCATGAACAAAAGTTGTGAGGCAAAAGAATCCATAGCATGGTTGAATAACTTAAAGACAGAATGGCTTCAGTGCCAAAAGCAAGATGAAAAGAGGAGCAGAAGAGTTTAGAAAGGAGGTGATATCAAGGCAATGTAGGGTCTTTGACACCATGATGCCGAGGACACTGAGGGGTGTAAGCAAGTGGGTGAAGTTAATATGTGTTTCAGAAAATTCTTTGGCTGTAGTTTGAAGGAAGCAAGAGTACATACAGAAGGATGGGAGTGACTGCTAGTTGCCTATCTGCCTATCCCATCATTTCTTCTTCCCTTTTGTCTTAGCAATAAAGCCATATTATTTTAGATGGGCACACCACCTCCCTGAAGAGAAGATATCTTGCAGGCTCCTTACATTTCTGAGTAGTTATGTAACTAAATTCCGGCCAATGAGACAAAGGAAAATGTATAGGTTTTCCAGGAAGCCTCCTTAAATGGGAGAAGATTGATACTTCTTGCCTTTTTCACTTTCTTGTTGTCTAAAATGCAGACATAGAATACATGCCATCTGGAGATGTGGAATGAAATCGCCCTGTTGGGAAGAATGGACTTGGTGCTGTTATTTGGAACCATTCATGCAGCATATTGTAGCATGTAGAAATGTACTATGGATGGCAAAGCAAAACGGTAAAAAGAAGAAAAAAAAAAAACCTGGGTCTTTGATGATCATGGGACAAACATACCAGCATCAGAGGGCTTACCTCTGTACTTTCATGAAATAAAAAATAAATAAATTTCATGTGAAGCCATTCCATAGTTCATTGTTATGAAGTATGATGGCCCCAAACTGCTCTCTGATAACCCATCAACTCAGAAAATATAATGGAAGAAAACATTCAACTTATAAAGCAACCAAAAAGATAAAATACCAAGAAGTAACTAAACAAGTAATGTGGATGAACCATATAAGAAAACATTACAACCCTATTAACACAGAAAATAAAATTTTACTAGTTGAAAAAAGGGGCACAGTGTTCATGGCTAACACTAAAGGTGGTAATCGTTTTGCAATATATAAGTGTATCAAATTAAAACATTATGCATCTTAAACTTACACAATGTCATGTGTCAAATATATCTCAAAAAGCTGGACAAAAGTAATAAATCCACCCCAAATTTACTCACCTAAATTAAACTCTAATATTAAGTATAATCCAAACTAAAATATCAACAAGATCATTTTTTATTTTTATTTTTTATTAAGTTTTTAATTTTAATCTCAACATAGTTAACATACAGCGTTATATTAGTTTCTGGTGTACAATACTGTGATTCAGCAATTCTATACATTACTCAGTGCCCATCATGATAAGTATACTCTTTCATTCCCATCACCTATTTCATTCATCTCCCCCACTTCCACTCCACTAACCGACATTTTGTTCTCTGTAGTGGAGATAGTTTCTTGATTTGTCTCTCTCTTTTCTTTGCTCATTTGTTTTGTTTCTTAAATTCCATATATGAGTGAAATCATATATTTGTTATTCTCTGACTTATTCCATTTAGCATTATACTCTATAGCTCAGTCCATATTGTTGCAAATGGCAAGATTTCATTATTTTTATGGCTGAGTAATATTTGGTTGTGTATATACACCACATCTTCTTTATCCATTCATCAGTTGATGGACATTTGGGCTGCTTCCATATCTTGACTATTGTACATAATACTGCAATAAGGGTGCATGTATCCTCTTGAATTAGTGTTTTTGTAGTTGTTTTTTTTTTTTTTTTGTAAATTCACAGTTTGATTCCTGCATCAAAGCGTCGTTTTATTTATATCTTTTTGAGGTACCTCCATACTGTTTTCCAGAGTGGCTGCACCAATTTACACTCGCACCAACATTGCAAGAAGGATCCTTTTTCTCCACATCCTTGCCAACACCTGTTTTACATGCTTTTGATTTTAGCCATTCTGAAGTGTGTGAGGTTATAGTTTTGATTTGCATTTTCCTGATGATGAGTGATGTTGAGCATCTTTTCATGTGTCTATTGGCCCTCTGTAAGTCTTCTTTGAAAAAATGTCTATTCATATCTTCTGCTCATTTTTGAATTGGATTTTTCATTTTTGGAGTGTTGAGTTTTATAACTTCTTTATATAATTTGTATCCTAACCCTTTATCAGATATGTCATTTGTAAATATCATCTCCCATTCCATAGGTTGTCTTTTAGTTTTGTTTATTGTCTCCTTTGCTTTGCAGAAGCTTTTTATTGATGTAGTCCCACCGTTTGAATTATGTTTTTAAATTCCTTACTTCAGGAGGCAGATCTAGAAAAATGTTGCTATAGCCAAAATCAGAGAAATTACTGTGTGTGCTCTCTTGTAGGATTTCTATGGTTTCAGGTCTCATGTTTAGATTTTTAACCCATTTTGAGTTTATTTTTGTGTGCGGTGAAAGAAAATGGTCCAGTTTCATTCTTTTGCATGTTGCTGTCTAGTATTTTCAACACCATTTTTTGAGGAGACTACTTCCCATTGGAGATTCATTCTTCCTTTGTCAAAGATTAATTGAACATATAACTGTAGGTTTATTTCTGGGTTCTCTATTCTGTTCTATTGATCTATGTGTCTATTTTTATGTCAGTTCTGGAATTGTAATACCTCTAATTTTGTTTTTCTTTTTCAAGATTCCTTTGGCTATTCAGGGTCTTTTGTGGTTCCATACAAATTTTAGGATACTTTCTTCTAGTTCTGTGAAAAATGCTGTTGGTATTTTGATAGAGATTGCATTGAATGTGCAAATTGCTTTGGATAGTAGAGACATTTTAACAATATTTTTCTTAATTTCCCCTTTGCTCCTTCACTATTAGTATATAAGAATGCAACAGACTTCTGGACTTGATCGAGAATGAATTTTTTAATGTTTTTTGGATTCAGTTTGCTAGTACTTTGTTGGTCATTTTTGCATCTGTTTTCATCAGAGATATTGGCCTGTAATTCTCTTTTTTTGTTGTGTTTATTTGATTTTGATATCAATGTAATACTGGCCTGATAGAATGAATTTGGAAGTTTTCCTTCCTCTTCTATTTTTTGGAATAGTTTGAGAAGAATAGAAATAACTCTTCTTTATTTTTAAGTAATCTCTGCACCCAAGGTGGGACTTGAATGCACAACCTGGAGATCAAGAGTCACGTGCTCTACCAACTGAGCCAGCCAGGCGTCTAATTCTTGTTTAAATATTTGCAGAATTCACCTGTGAATCCACTTTGTCCTGGACTTTTGTTTGTTGGGAGTTTTTTCACTTAGCATAATGTTCTCTAGCTCTGTCCACATCACTGCATATTGCAAGGTCTCATTTCTGTGGCTGCATAATATTCCATTGTATGTATATATGCCATTCATCAGTCTTTATCCATTCATCAGTCATTGGACATTTAGGCTCTTTCCATAATTTGGCTATTGTTGATAATGCTATAAACATCAGGGTGCATGTAATCCTTCAAATCAGTATTTTTGTATCCTTTGGGTAAATACCAAGTTTTTTGAATATGGATTCATTTTCTTTGCTGCTAATCAGTCTGTGGAAATTTCCTATTTCTTTATGCTTCAGTTTTGCTAGGTCACATGTTTCTAGGAATTTATCTATTTCTTCTAGGTTTTCTAATTTGTTGTCATATAGATTTTCATAATATCCTCTTACAATTATTTGTATTTTTGTGTTGTTGGTGGTTTTTTCCCCTCTTTCATTTATTAGTTTATTTGGGTCCTCTCTTTTTTGTTTCATGAAAGTCTGGCTAGAGGTTTATCAATTTTGTTGATCTTTTCAAAGAACAAGCTCCTGGTTTTACTGATCTGTTCTATTATTCTTTTTACTCTCTACAACATTTACATTTGCTCTAATCTTTATTATTCCTTCCTTCTGTTGTGTTTGGGTTTTGTTTGTTGTTCTTTTTCAAGCTCCTTTAGGTGAAAGGTTAGGTACATTATTTGAGATATTTCTTGCTTCTTGAAGTAGGCCTGTATTGCTATAAATTTCCCACTTAGAACTGTTTTTGCTACATCCCAAAGATTTTGGACCTTTGTGTTTTCATTTTCATTTGTTTCTATGTAATTTTTTATTCCTTCTTTGATCTCTAGGTGGACTTATTCATTATCTAGTAGCATGTTATTTAACTTCCATGTATTTGTGCTATTTCCAGATTTTTTCTTGTGGTTAATTTCTATTTTCATAGTGTTATGGTCAGAAAAGTGGCACAGTATGACTTCGATGTTTTTTAATTTCTTGAGGCTTGTTTTGTGGGCTAATATGTGATCTATTCTGAATAATATATCATGTGCACTTGAAAAAAATGGATATTTTGCTGTTTTAGAAGGCTGTGTTCCAAATATATTTGTTAAATCCATCTGGTCCAGTCTGTCATTCAAAGCCACTGTTTCTTTATTTTACAATTTTCCTTAATTTACAATTTTAGATCTTGTTGGATTGTCCCTCTTATTATTATATAGTACCCTTCCTCATCCCTTGTTACAGACTCTGTTTTAAAGTCTAGTTTGTCTAATATAAGTATTGCTACTTTGGCATACTTTTGAAGTTCGTTTGCATGATAAATGTTTCTCCATCCCCTCACTTTCAATCTGCAGGTGTCTTTAGGTCTAAAATGAGTCTCCTGTAGGCAGCATATACATAGGTTGGGGTTTTTTTTGTCCATTCTGACAACCTATGTCTTAATTAGAGCATTTAATCCATTTACATTCAGAGTAATTATTAATAGATATGTATTTATTGTCATTTTATTACCTGTTTTGTCATTGTTTCTGGAAGTTTTCTCTGATCCTGTCTTGTCTTTGTCTCTTTTGGTCTTTCCTTCCCATTAAAGAGTTCCCTTTAATATTTCTTTCAGGGCTGGTTTAGCAATCACAAACTCATTTAGTTTTTGTTTGTCTGGGAAACTCTTCATCTCTCCTATTCTGGATGATAGCCTTGCTGGATAAAATATTGTAGGCTGCAGATTTTCCCCATTCAGCACTTTGAATATATCATGCCACTCCCTTGTGGCTTGCCACATTTCTGTTTGGAAATCTGAAGCTGGCCTTATGGGTCTTCCCTTATAAATTAAGGACTTCTTTTCTCTTATTGCTTTTAAGGATTTTTTTTTTCTCCTTTATCACTTTATTTTGCATATTTACCACAATGTCTTGGTGTTGGCCTGCTTTTATTGATTTTGATGGGAGTTCCCTCTGCTTCTTGCATTTGGATATCTGTTTCCTTCCCCAGGTTAGGGGAATTTTTCAGCTATAATTTCCTCAAATAAACCTTCTGCCCCTTTTTTCTCTCCTCTTTTTCTGGGACTCCTATAATACAGATGTTATTACTTTTGATGGAGTCACTGAGTTCTGTAAGTCTATTCATGTGTTCCATAATTCTTCCTTCTCTCTTTTGTTCATCTTCATTATTTTCCATTATCTTGTCTTCTATATCACTATTTCTTTCCTATGCTTCTTTCAGCCTGCTGTTCATTGCATGAAGCCAGCACCCAATCCCAGTTATTGCATTCTTCATTTCTGACTGATTCTTTTTTAACCTTTTATCTCTTTTGTATCTCCCTGATGTCTCTCATTTTTTTCTCAAGCCCAGTGAGTATCTTTATAATTGTTGTTTTCTCTATCTGGCATGTTACTTATATCTGTTTCACTTAGATCTCTGGCTGTGGCCTTATTTTGTTGTTTCATTTGGGATGAATTCCTCTGTCTTGGCATTCTAAGTGTCTGCTTTCTTCTCTGTTAGAAAGGCCAGTTGTTTCCTGCTCCTGACAGTAATGGCATTATGAGGAAGCATTCATGTAATGCCCAGGCCCTGCTGCTTCAGGGAGCGTCTCTGGTGTGTGCTGCATGCACTCTGCTGTTGTGTTCTGGGTACTCTATCTTTCAGGCGAGTCATCTGTAGAAACTCTCTGTCCCTTCAATGAGAAGTGTCTGGTCCTTGGCCAGACTGTGGCCAGTTTTAACTAGGTGTGCTCTGCTAGTTAAATGAGACCTGATACTACTTCTACTAGAACTGAAACCCTGCAGAACTCTTTGGTTGGTAGATGTGCTGTGGGCAGGGGTTTCTTCTGGTCTTCTATGGAAGGGGCCCACCACATTAGGATTGAGGCAAGTATAACTGAGAAGGGCAGTCCCACCAGAGAACAGGGGTTTGGGACCTGGTGTAAGCAAGCCAGTCAGCCAGTGTCAGCACTGCAGTGCTTCCTACAGGTTGCTCTGTGTTTATGCTGAGGAACCAAGGAGGGAGATGGTGCTGGCCAGCTCTTTTGTCCCCAGATAGGCATCTCCATGAATGCTGACTCTCAAGGACATGTTCCAAGGAGAACGAATAATGTCTCCTCTGTGTGTCCCAGATGTTCTTCAAATTGCTGTCACCATCATCTTTCCCCTGCATTGTTTGCCTGCCTTCTCTCCAGGAACAGGACCATGCCCTCAGGGTTCTATCCCAGCTAAGCCTGCTGACCTTGAAAACCATCCTTATAGATTGGAAGAGAAAATACTGTTAAAATGTCTATACTACCAAAAGCAATGTATACATTTAATGCAATTCATATCAAAATACCAGCAACACTTTTCACAGAGCTAGAACAAACAATCCTAAAATTTGTATGGAACAACAAAAGACCCTGAATAGCCAAAGCAATCCTGAGAAAGAAAAGCAAAGTTGGAGGCATCACAATTCTGAACTTCAAGCTATATTACAAAGTTGTCATCATCAAGACAACATGGTACTGACACAAAAACAGACACATAGATCAATGGAATGGAATAGAAAACCCAGAAATGGACCCACAACTATATGCTCAAGTAACCTTTGACAAAGGAGGAAAGAATAGCCAATGGAAAAAAAGACAGCCTTTTCAACAAATGGTGTTGGGAAACCTGGACAGCAACATGCAGAAGAATGAAACCGGACCACTTTCTTACACCATAAACAAAAATAAATTCAAAATGGATTAAAAATTTAAATGTGAGACAGGAAACCATCAAAATCATAGAGGAGAACATAGACAGCAACCTCTTTGGCCTCATAGCAACTTCTTACTAGACATGTCACCAGAGTCACGAGAAATAAAAGCAAAAATTAACTACTGGGAATTTATCAAGATAAAAAGCTGCATAGCAAAGGAAACAACAACAAAGCTGAAAATTAGCCTATGGCATGGGAGAAGATATTTGTAAATGACATATCTGATAAAGGGTTAGTATCCAAAATCTATAAAGAACTTATCAAACTCAACACCCAAAAAATAAATAATCCAGTTAAGAAATGGGCAGAAGACATGAAAAAACATTTTTCCAAAAAAGACATCCAGCTCACTAACAGACACATGAAAAGATGCTCAACATCACTCATCATCAGGTAAACCCAAATCAAAACTACAATGAGATATTACCTCACACCAGTCAGAATAGCTAAAATTAACAATTCAGGAAACAACAGATGTTGCCGAGGATGCAGAGAAAGGGGAACCCTCTTACACTGTTGGTGGGAATGCAAACTGATGCAGCCACTCTGGAAAACAGTATGGAGTTTCCTCAAAAAGACAAAAATAAAACTACACTATAATCCAGCAATTGCAGTAGTAAGTATTTACCCAAAGGATACAAATTACAGATTTGATTGGGTACATTCACTCCAATGTTTATAGCAGCATTATCAACAAAAGCAAAACTATATAAAGATCCCAAGTGTTGACTGACTAATCAATGGATAAAGAAGAAGTGGTATATATATACAATGGAATATTACTCAGCCATCAAAAAAGGAAAACTTTCCATTTGCAATGACATGAGTGAACTAGAGTGTATTATGCTAAGTGAAATAAGTCAGTCAGAGAAAGACAAATACCATATGATTTCATTCATATGTGGAATTTAGGAAACAAAACAGATGAACATATGGGAAGAGAAAAAAGAGAGAGAGATGGAAGCAAAGCATATGAGACTCAAGGATGGATGACAAAATGAGTGTTGATGGAGTGAGGTAGGTGGGGGATTGGCTAAAATGGTGTTGGGTATTGAAGAGGGCACTTGTGATAATGAGCATTGTGTGTCATGTATAGGTGATCAATCACTAAATTCTACGCTTGTTACAATACTACACTATATGTTAACTAACTAGAATTTAAATAAAAATTTGGAAAAAAAGAAATTGTACTATTCCAGATTTTTTTGATAACCATTTGCATGATGGATAATTCTCCATCTCCTCACTTTGAATCTGTAGGTGTTGTTAGGTCTAAAATGAGTCTCTTGTAGGCAGCATATAGTCTGGTCTTATCTTTTTTATCCATTCTGACACCCTATGTCTTCTTTTTTAAGATTTATTTATTTATTATATAAAGAGAGAGAGCGGGGGAAGGGCAGAGGGAGATGAGAGAGAATCTCAAGCAGACTCCCCACTGAGTGCAGAGCTGGATGTGGGGCTCCCTCTCAGGACCCTGAGATCATGACCTGAGTTGAAATCAAAAGCTGGATGCTTAACCGTCTGAGACACCCAGGTGCCCCTGATGCCCTATGTCTTTTGTTTGGAGCATTATTCCATTTACATTCAGTGTAATTATTGATGGATATGTATTTTTGCCATTTTATTACTTGTTTTGTGGTTGTTTCTGGAGATATTCTCTGATCCTTTCTTGTCTTTCTCTCTTTCATGTTTTGCTGACTTTCTTTAGTGATATATTCGTATTTTTATCTCCTTATTCTTTGCCTGTTTATTAGAGGTTTTTGATGTATGGTTACCATTAGGTTTGTATATAACCTCTTCTGCATATAGTGGTCCATATTAAGTTGAGGGTTGCTGAAGTTTTAACCCATTCTTTACTCTTCTCCCCCTCCCACATTTTAGGTATGTGTTATTATATTTTGTATCATTTTATTTTGTTATTTTCTTGACTGATTTTTTTACTAAAATATTCATTTTTACTACTTTTGTGTTTCCTACCTTCATACTGTCAATTTTGTTCTGTCCTTTTCACTCAAGTTGTCCTCTTTAATATTTCTTGCAGGGCTGGTTTAGTGTTTATAAATTCCTTTAATTTTTCTTTAGGAAATCTTTATTTCTCCTTCTATTCTGAATGATAGCCTTGCTGGATAGGGTATTCTTGGGTGCAGATTTTTCCCATTTAGCCCTTTGAATATATCATGCCACTCCTTCTGGCTAGCAAAGTTTCAGTTGAAAAATCTGCCAGCTTTGTGGGTTTTTCATTGTAAATTACTGACTTCTTTTTTCTTGCTGCTTTTAAGGTTTTTTTTTTCTTTATCACCATATTTTTGGAATTTTAATTACAATATGTCTTGTGGATCTGTTTCTGTTGATTTTCATGGGAGTTCCCTGTGCCTCCTGGATCTGGATATCTGTTTCCTTCTCCAGATTAGGGAAATTTTCAGCTATTATTTCTTCAAATAAATTTTCTGCCTCCCTTTTTTCTCTCTTATTCTTCTAGGACTCCGATAATATGAATGTTATTATGTTTGATAAAGTCACTGCTTTCTCTATGTATATTCTCGTTTTATATAATTCTTTTTTTTTCTCTCTTTTGTTCAGCTTGATTGCTTTCCATTACTCTCTCATCTAAGTCACTAATTCATTCCTCTGCTTCTTCTAGCCTGCTGTTCATTGCCTCAAGCATGTTTCTCATTTCATATAATGAGCTCTTATCGCTGCTATGTTATTCTTCATCTCTGGGCTCATGGTCTCACTGTCTTTCACTCTTTTCTCAAGTCCAGTGAGTATCCTTATGATCATTACTTTAAATACTCTATCAGGCATGTTATTTATATCTGTTTCACTTAGATCTCTGGCTGTGGTCTTGTCCTGTTCTTTCATTTGTGATCAATTTCTCTGTCTCCTCATTTTGTCTGCCTCTCTGTGTCTATTCCTCTGTGTTAAGAAAGTCACCTATATCTTATGTTATTGAAAATAGTGACTTTATGAAGAGTATGTCCTGGACTGATCTACAGAGCTCTGTCTCCTGTTCACCAGAACCTGGCAATTCAGGAGTATTCCATATGAGTTGCTTATGCCCTGCTGTAGTGTGTGAGTCACATTTCCTTTCATTGCATTCGTCTGCACTGACACTCTGCCTTTTGTGATCTGTGCTGGTTCTCTGTGGTGTTAGTGAGATCCAGGCAGGCCAGCTCAGGAGAGAGAGTTCCCACAGGGAACTTGGGAGTGGGTCAGTGGTGTTAGCAAAATTTGCACTCTGCCAGTAGTACTATGCTGGATCCCCCAAAGTGCTGCTGCAGCTGGGGTTGCACACAGGGGTGGCTGGGGACAAGAGGCTGAGTGTGGCATAGGACAGTGGCTGAGAGCATGCAGTTGGGCACTGTGCTGTGGCTGGGTGGGGCAAACAGCAGCAGCTGTGCACCTGGTGAACAAACAAAATTCGCTCTGAACCTTGGACCAAGGCTATAAGTGACTGTGTGCCCTGCTTCCCACAGGTGGTTCTGTGTTTATGTTGGAACAGCTCCCTCATTTTCAAAGTCTCCCAACATGCTCTGAAATCAGTATGAACAGATCTGCCTCCCATTTGCCCCCACTGTTGTATAAACTGACATTTTTATGTTGCCATTCCATGCAGGCTGGAGTCTCTTTAAGGGCAGCAACTCACTATCTCCTGTCTTCTTTGGTGAAGTGTCCGTTCATGTCTTCTGCTCACTTCTTAACTGGTATTTTTGTTTTTTGGGTGTTGAGTTTGATAAGTTCTTTATAGATCTTGGATACTAGCCCTTTATTTGATATGTCATTTGCAAATATCTTCTCCCATTCTGTCGGTTGTCTTTTGATTTTGTTGACTGTTTCCTTTGCTGTGCAAAAGCTTTTTATATTGATGAAGTCCCAATAGTTCATTATTTGTTTTTCTTTCCCTTGCTTTTAGAGACATGTCTAGCAAGATTTGCTGCAGGCAAGGTCAAAGAAGTTGCTGCCTGTGTTCTCCTCTAGGATTTTGATGGATTCTTGTTTCACATTTAGGTATTACCTCCATTTGGAGTTTATCTTTGTGTATGGTGTAAGAAAATAGTCCAGTTTCATTCTTCTACATGTGGCTGTCCAATTTTCCCAACACCATTTGTAGAAAAGACTGTCTATTTCCATTGGATATTCTTTCCTGCTTTGTTGAAGATTAGTTGACTCTAGAATTGACAGTCTAGATGTGCTTGGGTGGCTCAGTCAGTTAAGCATCTGCCTTTGGCTCAGGTCATAATCTTGGGGTCTTAGGATCAAGCCCCACATTGGGCTCCCAGCTCAGCGGGGAGTGAGGGTCCATTGCTGGGTCCTCTATTCTATTCCATTTATCTAAGTGTCTGTTTTTGTGCCATTACCATAATGTCATGATGATTACAGCTTTGTAACATAGCTTGAAGTCTGGCATTGTGATGCCACAAGCTTTGATTTTCTTTTTCAACATTTCCCTGGTTATCCGGGGTCTTTTCTTGTTCCATACAAATTTTAGGATTATTTTTTCCAGCTCTGTGAAAAATATGATGCTATTTTGATAGAGATTGCACTGAATGTGTAGATTGTTCTGGGTAGCACAGACATTTTAACAATATTTAGTCTTCCAATCCATGAGCATGGAATGTTTTTCCATCTCTTTGTGTCTTCCTCATTTTATTTCATAATTGTTCTGTAGTTTTTAGAGTACAGATCCTTTACCTCTTTGATTATGTTTATTCCTAAGTATCTTATGGTTTGGGTGCAATTGTAAATGGTGCAAATGTAAATTCTTTAATTTCTCTTTCTTCTGTCTCATTGATAGTGTATAGAAATGCAACTGATTTCTGTGCATTGATTTTGTATCCAGCCATGTTGCTGAATTGCTGTATGAGTTCTAGTAATTTATGGGCAGAGTCTTTTGGGTTTTCCACATAAACTATCATATCATCTGTGAAGAGTGAGGGTTTGACTTCTTTGCCAATTTGAATGACTTTTATTTCTTTTTGTTATGTGATTGCTAAGGCTAGGGCTTGAGTACTATGTTGAACAACAGTGGTGAGAGTGGGCATCCCTGTCCTGTTCCTGACCTTAGGGAAAAGCTCTCACTGTTTTCCCATTGAGAATAATATTCACTGTGGGATTATCATAGATGGCTTTTATGATATTGAGATATGTTCCCTCTATCCCTACACTGTGGAGTGTTTTAATCAAGAAAGGATGCTGTATTTTGCCAATGATTTTTCTGCACCAACTGAGTGGATCATATGCTTCTTGTCATTTCTTTTATTAATTTGATGTATCTTATTATTGATTTGTGGATGTTGAAACACCTTTGTAGCCCAGGAATAAGTCCCACTTGGTCGTGGTGATTGATTCTTTTAATGTATTGTTGGATCCTATTGGCTAGTATCTTGATAAGAATTTTGGTATTCATGTTCATCAGGGATGTTGGTCTGTAATACTCCTTTTTGGTGGCATCTTTGTCTGGTTTGGGGATCAGGGTAATAATGGCCTCATAGAATGAATTTGGAAGTTTTCCTTCCATTTCTATTTTTTTGAAACAGTTTCACAAGAATAGGTATTATTTCTTCTTTAAATGTTTGGTAGAACTTCCCTGGGAACCCATCTGGCCCTGGACTCTTGTTTTTTGTAGATTTTTGATTACTTCTTCAATTTCCTTGCTGGTTTTAGGTCTGTTTGGTTTTTCTATTTCTTCCTGTTTCTGTTTTAGTAGTTTATAAATTTCTGGGAATGCATCGATTTCTTCCAGATTGCCTAAATTGTTGGCATGTAGTTGCTCATAATATGTTCTTAAAATTGTCTGTATTTCTTTGGTGTTGGTTGTGATCTCTCCTCTTTCATTCATGATTTTATTTATTTGGGTCTTTTCTCTTTTCTTTTTGATAAGTCTGGCTATGGGTTTATAGATCTTATTAATTCTTTCAAAGAACCAGCTTCTAGTTTCATTGATGTCTTCTACTGTTCTTTTGGTTTCTGTTTCATTGATTTCTGCTCTAATCTTTATTAGTTCTCTTCTCCTGCTTGGTTTAAGCTTATTTGCTGTTCTTTCTCCAGCTCCTTTAGGTGTAGGGTTAACTTGTGTCTCTGAGACTTTTCTAATTTCATAGGAAAGGCTTGTATTGCTATGTACTTCCCTCTTAGGACCACCTTTGCTACATCCCACAGGTTTTTTTGAACAGTTGTGTTTTCATTTTCATTTGTTTCCATGACATTTTTTTAATTCCTCTTTAATTTCCTAGTGGACCCATTCATTCTTTAGTTGGATGATCTTTAACCTCCAAGTATTTGAATTTCTTCCAAATTTCCTCTTGTGATTGAGGACAAGATTCCCTGAAAATATGCAGGGAATAATCCCAATCTTTTGGTACTGGTGGAGACCTGATTTCTGACCCAGCATGTGATCTCTTCTGGAGAATGTTCCATGTGCACTCGAGAAAGATGTGTGTTCTGTTCCTTTAGGATGGAATGCTCTGAATGTCTGTGAAGTCCATCTGGTCCAGTGTGTCATTCAAAGCCTTGTTTCCTTGTTGATCTCAGATGATCTCTCCCTTGCTATGAGTGGGTTGTTAAAGTCCACTACTATTATTGTATTATCAATGTGTTTATTCAATTTTGTTATTAATTAATTGATATAATTAGCTGCTCTCAAGGTAGGGGCATAAATACTTTTAATTGTTAGATCTTCTTATTGGATAAACACTTTAAGTATGATATAGTGTCCTCTTCATCTCTTACTACAGTCTTTGGTTTAAAATCTAATTTGTACGGATAGAGGAACATTCCTCAATTTCATAAAAACCATCTATGAAAAGCCCACAGTGAATATCGTTCTCAATGGGGAAAACCTGAGAGCCTTTCCCTTAAGATCAGGAACATGACAAGGATGCCCACTCTCACCACTATTGTTCAACATAGTACTAGAAGTCCTAGCAACAGCAATCAGACAACAAAAAGAAATAAATTGTATTCAAATTGGCAAAGAAGAAGTCGAACTCTCTCTCTTTGCAGGTGATATGATACTTTATGTGGAAAACCCAAAAGACTCCACCCCCAAATTACTAGAACTCATACAGCAATTCAGTAATGTGGCAGGATACAAAAGCAATGCACAGAAATCAGTTGCTTTCCTATACACTAACAATATAACTGTAGAAAGAGAAATTAGAGAATTGATTCCATTTACAATAGCACCAAAAACCATAAGATACCTTGGAATAAACCTAACCATAGAGCTAAAGGATCTGTACTCTAAAAACTATAAAACACTTATGAAAGAAATTGAAGAAGACACAAAAAGATGGAAAAATATTCCATGCTCATGGATCAGAAGAATAAATATTGTTAAAATGTCTATGCTGCCCAGAGCAATCTATACTTTCAATGCCATCCCAATCATAATTTGTCTGATATAAGGATTGTTACCCCAGCTTTCTTTTGATGTCCATTAGCATGATAGATGGTTCTCCACCCCCTCTCTTTCAGTCTGGAGGTGACTTTGGGTCTAAAATGAGTCTTTTGTAGACAGCATGTGGATGGGTCTTGCTTTTTTATCCAATCTGATACTCTGTGTCTTTTGATTAGAGCATTTAACCCATTTACATTCAGAGTAACTATTGAAAGATATTAATTTAGTGCCATTATATTACCTGTAAAATCACTCTTTCTGTGTATTGTCTCTGTTCCTTTCTGGTCTATGTTACTTTTGGGTTCTCTCTTCGCCTACAGGATCCCCTTTAATATTTCTTGCAGTGCTGTTTTAGTGATCACAAATTCTTTTAGTTTTTGTTCGTCCTGGAAGCTCTTTATCTCTCCTTCATTCTGAATGACAGTCTTGCTGGATAAAGTATTCTTGGCTGCATGATTTTCTCATTTGGTACCCTGAATATATCATGCCAGCCCTTTCTGACCTGCCAGGTCCCTGTGGATAGGTCTGCTGCCAGTCAAATGTTCCTGTTTTTGTAGGTCAAGGACCTTTTGTCTCGAGTTGCTTTCAGGATTTTCTCTTTATTTCTGAAATTTGCAGGATCCACTATTATATGTCAGAGTGTTGATCTATTTTTGTTGATTTTGATGGGGGTTCTCTGTGCTTCCTGGACTTGAATGCCTATTTCCTTCCCCAGATTAGGGAAGTTCTCAGCTATAATTTGCTCAAATATACCTTTTGCCCCTCTCTCTCTTTCTTCTTCCTCTGCAACCCCAATAATTCTAATATGGTTTTGCTTTTTGGTATTGCTGATCTCTCAAATCATCCTCTCATGGTCCAATAATTGCTTATCTCTCTTTTGCTCACTTCTTTATTCTCCATAGTTTTATCTTTTATATCACTTATTCTCTCTTCTGCATCATTTATCCTAGCAGTAAGAACTTCCATTGTTGATTGCATCTCAGCAATACCCTTTTTGATTTTAAACTGATTAGATCTTAGTTCTTTTATTTCTCAAGAAAGTGATTCTCTAGTGTCTTCTATGCTTTTTTTGAACCCAGCTAGTGTCTTTATAATTGTTTTTCTGAATCCTAGCTCTGACATTTCACCAATATCCATATTTATTAAGTCTCTGGCAGTGATTACTGTCTGTTGTCCTTTTTTCTGGGAATTTTTCTTTCTGGTTTTGTCCAGAGAAGAATAGATGAACAAGAGAACAAAAAGAAATAAAAAATAAAAATATCAACCATGACCCCAGCAAAATGTATACTAGGCAAATCAGAAGAGATCAAAAACCAAAAAAGAAAAAAAAGGGGGGGGAAGGGAGACTATAATGAAAGAGGTAGACAGAACAGGGTGATACACTTGGTCCTGGGTGTATTTTGGTCTGTTTGTTAGAAGACACTTGATCCCAAAAGTGTAAATAAAGAAAAACTTATATATATACAAAATAAAATTGAATACAGTGAAAGGAAGCCAAAAATAAAGAATATATTTATAAATGTAAATATAAAAATGAAAATTCAAAAAAGATTTTAAAAAAGAGTTGATAAAATAAGAAATTAGTCAAAAAGGAAAAAAGAAAAAGAAAATTTTAAACTAGAAGACTAAAGAATCATGAGAAAAAAAACAAATTCTGTATACTATTTTCCGGTAGTGCAGAAATTTTTCAGTTCTGTGTGATCAATAGACTTGGTATCAGCCCGATGTTACTGTTAGTCTTCTTGGGGAGGAGCCTGTTGCACGGATTCTCAGGTGTCTTTGCCTAGGTGGAGTTGCATCACCCCTTCCCAGGGGGCCAGGCTCAGTGTAAGCTGATTGGGGTTGCTCTATGTGGCTTTTGTTCCCTGAAGGCTTTTTGTGTTGCTTTAGAAGATGAAAAAAAAAAAAAAAATGGATGTGCCCCGATCTCCAGCCCTGGAGCCAACTGATCACAGCCTGCACTCTTCAGTGCACCCTCAGGGAAAAGCTGTCAAGCACCTTTGTGTGCACCAAACTCTGTAGACTCCTGCAGTGCACACCACACCAATCTTCCCAGGGGAGGGACGGGTGTCTCAACATGGTCAGCTGCTTCCTGGGTCCCTGCTCTGGGACTAGTTGCCTGATCCTGCATGAAACTGACCTGCTCTTCCCAGGGGAGGGAGGGGATCTCACAGAGGGGGTCTCACAGAGGTTTTGCTGCTTGCTGGGCCCCTGTTTGGAGAGCTGTGGCCTGTTCCTCCTGTGGTTTGCAGTTTATGGCAACACCTAGCTTAAAGCCCACTCCTGGGCTCACTGATTGCAGCAGGCTTTCCCACTCTGATGCTTGGGAACTCTGTTGCACTCAGTCACTCCTGTTCTTTCTGTGACCCTGAGGATCCTGAGACCACCCTGTCCCACCTAGAATTCTGCCCCAATTTGCCACCTGAGCATCCTTCAGGCAGGGACATCCCTCACAGGAGCAGACTTCTAAAAGTTCCAATTTTGCACTCCACTGCTATATGATTTTCCAGTAGCCAGCTTCCAAAGGCTCCCTCCCCTCATGGTTTATCTTCTGATATATCCCTTCAGATTCACTTCTTCACACCTCCTACCTTGCAAAAAGTGGTCGATTTTCTTTTTTTTTTTTAATATTTTATTTATTTATTTGACAGAGAGAGACACAGCGAGAGAGGGAAGACAAGCAGGGAGAGTGGGAGAGGGAGAAGCAGGCTTCCCGCTGAGCAGGGAGCCTGATGCAGGGCTTGATCCCAGGACCCTGGGATCATGACGCAAGCCGAAGGCAGATGCTTAACGACTGAGCCACCCAGGTGCCCCAGTCGATTTTCTATTTGTAGAATTACAACAATTCTTTTCTTAGATCTCATGTTGAATTCACAGGTGTTCAGAATGATTTGATAGATATCTAGCTCAATTCAAGGAACCAGATGATATGAGGGTCCCCTACTCTTCCACCATCTTCCCTCCTTCCCCACCACTATTGCTTTAAATATGCTTTCTGTCCCTTTCTCTGTCTTTCTTCTTATGGAAGTCCCATAATGCAAATATTGCTTCTTTTCAGTGTGCTCTGTAAGTCTCATAGGCTTTCTTCACTCTTTTTTCATTCTTTTTTCTTTTTGGTCTTCTGGTCAGGTAATGTCTAATGCCCTATTTTCCAGGTCACTGATTCTTATTTCTGCATGGTCCAAATATACTTTTGAACCTTTTTTTTTTTCTTCAATTCAGTTATTGTATGTTTTCAATTCTAGGATTTGTTTGTTTTTGATGGTTTCTATTGTATTGTTGAACTAATTTTGTTCATGCAGTTTTCCTAATTTCATTTAGTTGTCTATGTTCTTGTAGTTCCCTAAAATTCTTCAAGAGGATTCTGAATTCTTTGTGTCAGTTCATATATCTTCATTTCTTTAAGATCAGTTATTAAAGCTTTATTATTTTCCTTTGGTGCTGTTATATTTACTTGGTTCTTTATGACCCTTCACTCCATGTTGTAGTCTGTGCATTTGAGTAATTGAACTCCTCTTATGGACTTTACAGGCTTGCTTTGGCAGAGAGAGATTTTCATCAGTCAGCTCAACTTGGATTTCTTGGTATGTCTGCTGGTAATGTACTTGTGCACATGGGGCCTGCTATTAGGGTCTATTTTTGGGTGAGGTCACTGTTTAAACTCTGAGGTCAGGGATGGGGGCATGTGCCACTGGCTGAGAATAGTTAAATAAGATGCTGGCTGGGTTCCCAACCCAAGTGAGTCTGTAGGATTGTCTCCATGGTTGCCTGGATTTTCTGCTCAGGCTTACTGGATGGTCAGAACTGGATACTATATTCACTAGTAAATGGGACTATGAATTCCCTGCCAAGGGAAGCCAGGGCTTGTATGGCTTATTGTTTTGGGACCTGGATCTGGCAAGAGTGTGCACTGGACTCCCTGGTCAAGTGACCCCAACACTTGTGCTCAGCAGATGGGGAAAGACTTGGTCCACACTCTCTGATCAAGTGCTACTGTAAGAATACTGTTGGATGGGCTGTGTAGCTTCTCATGCTTAAGTTCCCTGGTTGAAGAGCCTGCAGGCTGCGTTCAGCAATAAGTGGGGCTATGAATTAGTTTCTTTGCTTGAGTGTAGTGGGAGAAACAGCTCTAAAGCTGGTAAATCTTTTTTTTTTTTTTTTTTGCCTTAATACAAGCTGACTCATTTCCCAAGTTTCCCAACCAGACAGGTCCACTGGCTTTCTATGCAAGCTCTCAGCTCTGCTTGCTCTTCTCTTGGCTTGATTGCCACTTGGCCACACAGTTTCCAAGTGTTCTTTCCAGCCCTTCTGGTCAGATGGGACTGGGAGCCACTGCCAGTGGGATTATGTCTCAACTCTCTTGTTTGGGCAGGAAAGAGAGGGGTCATTCTAGGTAACTCTCAATTAACCAAAAAGCATCTGTTGGGAGGGGCCAGGAGCTACCTTCAGCTCTGGTTATGAATTAATTCCCCTTCCCCTGCATAGCAGGGGAAACTTCCATGCCCAGTACTGGCTTTGCTCTGGAGGTGATAAGCTCTCTCTACCCACGTCTTGACCTCAGCATTGCTGGTTTACACATTTTTCATGTATTCTACCAGCCCCTTTGTTTAGATGTGTCTGAGAGACACTCTTTACAACAGGTGGGGCTGTGGATGAGCCCCTTGCCTGGGCTTGGGCAAACCAGGCTCTAGGGTCAGCAAAGCTCCTCATTTGAAGATCCAAATCAGGCAGATCTGCACCCTGCCAGGTTCCCTGATCACAGTGCACCACTGACAGGCACTGCAGGTATGAACTTTGTCTGCCAAGATCCATATGATGGTTGTTGCAAGCCCCTGTCCTGCTTCTCCATCACAGTCAGATTCCTAGTGGTTGAGCCTTGCAGATACTCTTGCAATCCCTGTGGGGCATGATCAGAGTAGGGACTCCCACAAAGCAACCTAAACTGCTGGGGAGCACCAGTTGTCCACCCCCCAGGTACTTTTTTTTTTTAATAAAAGAACCAGAGGTTCAGGGGAGACCTGTCTGCATGGTGTTGTGCTCACATGGAAGAAGGATATTGCAGTCAACATGTAGCTGTTTCTCTTACCCCCTAATGCAGTCTGTTTTGGTCTCAATGCTGCAGGGGGAGAGCTTTAGCCTCACTCCTGTGTTCTAGGATTCTCTCAATGGTTTATTGTTCTTGAATAGCTGTTAGTTCTTGTGGGGAGGGGGTAAAATCAGGAACAACCATTATCACCATCTTGGTGACATTACTCCCCTTAAATTAGTATGTCTTGTTCTGTGAAGTCATAAGGACTCCATTTATTTTTATTTTCATGTTCCATCATCTTTAGGATGCTCTCCTCATCCACATAGTACAAAATGACCCACCATACATCTGCATTCAATCTAGTACCTGCTTGAAAGGGATAAAGGAAGGGAAAGTCATACCTTTTCTCTTTAAAGACACAACTTGGAATTTGTGTGCATCACTTCTGTTCACATTTCGGTCAGAACAGTCATGTGGCCATACCTTGTTGCTTTATTCTAAGTACCCATGTATCAAGTTAAAATCATGGGTTCTACTACTGTAGAAAAGGGACAGTGGTTATTGGGGGAACACCAGCACCCTCTGCCACACTAATTTCAAGTTGTGGATGATGCTTACCATTCACTTTTACTTCTTAGGCACAGGGCTTTGGTGAAAAAGTTGCTAAACCATGATGATTATGTGATTTGACCTCAGCTAGGTTTTTGCTGCTGGTTACCAGTCCCTTTAAGTATCTTTAATAAGGGGCACCTGGGTGGCTCAGCCAGTTAAGCGGCTGCCTTCAGCTCAGGTCATGATCCCAGGGTCCTGGGATCAAGCCCCGCATCTGGCTCCCTGCTCGGCGGGAAGCATGCTTCTCCCTCTGCCTGCCACTTCCCCTGCTTGTGCTCTCTCTCTCTCTGTCAAATAAATAAATAAAATATTTAATAAAAAAAGAACGTATCTTTAATAACTCTTTATGGTCTTCTCCATTGTAATTGTTCCAAACTTTCTTAATTTTCTTCAAAATGTTCAACCCTAGCCTTATTCTTTTCTTGGCTCTTTATTTTTGAAAATAAATATTTCCAATATGAAATCTCTCTCAATATTCATTCTATCCATCTTAAAAATTATTTTGCATCCCTGATTTGTTTATTCTGTCTTTAATAAGGTGTACTTTCTTTGCCAGAGCTACAACTCTACTCATCCATCCCTACCTTCATCCCCTATACTTTATTCCAACAATGAGTTATTGATTCTGAAATTTGACCTTCAATCTTTGTTTTTTTTAAATTCTTTGCAATCATTCTCAGATTTCTCCCTATCCCAAAACATACTTCCTGGACCAACGAATTCTATCAAGTTACTATCATCCTCTATCCTTTACTTAATGTCAGTTTTTAAAAGCACTATTTTTTGCCTGCACATTTAGCCATTTTATTTATCTAAAAACTTCCTTTTCTCTTCACATAGAGAATTCTTTCTTTCTTATTTCTTTTATTTGAGTACAGTTGACACATAATGTTCCATTACTTTCAGGGGTACAATGTAGTGATTCAACAAGTTTACGCATTATGCTAAGTTCACCACAAGTGTAGCTACCATCTCTCCCCACACATTGCTATGACAATATCATCGACTATATTCCTTATGCTGTGACTTTTATTCCTGTGACTTATTCATTCCATAAGAAGTCTGTATCTCCCACTCTCCTTCACCCATTTTGTCCACCCCTCCACTCACCTTCCCTCTGGCAATCATCAGTTTGTTCTATTTATAGTTCTGATTCTGTGTTTTGTTTCTTTATTCATTTGTTTTTATTTTAGATTCCACATATGAGTGAGATAATATGGTATTTCTCTTTCTCAGTCTGAATTATTTCATTTAGCGTTATACCCTCTAGGTCCAACCATGTTGTCTCAAATGGCACAATTTCATCTTTTTTATGCCTGCATAATATTCCATTGCCTATATACTCCACATCTTTCTTATCCTCTTGTATATTGATGAATACAGGTTGTTTTCATATCTTGACAATGGCAAGTAATGTTGCAATAAACATAGGGGTGCATATTTCTTTTCAAAATGGTGTTTTTTTTTTCCTTTGGGTAAATACCCAATAGTGGAGTTATTGGATCATATGGTATTTCTATTTTTAATTTTTGCAGGAATATTGTATTGTTTTCCCCATTGCCTATACCAGTTTACATTCCCACCAACAGTGTACAAGTGTTCCTTTTTCTCCACACCCTCACGAACACTTGTTGTTTCTCCTGCTTTTGATTTTGATTTTAGCCATTTACAGGTATAAAGTGAACATCTCTTTCTGGTTTTGATTTGTTTTTCCCTGATGATGAGTGACATTGAGCATCTTTTCATGTGTCTGTTGGCCGTCACTATGTCTTCTTTGGAAAGACATCTATTCAGGTCTTCTGCCCATTTTTAATCACATTATTTGGGTTTTGTTGTTATTGTTGTTGAGTTGTGTCAGTTCTTTATATATTTTGGATATTAACCTCTTATGAGATACATCATTTGCAAATATCTTCTCCCATTCAGTAGGTTGCTTTTTTTGTTTTGTTGATGGTTTCCTTTGCTGTAAAAAGCTTTTAAGTTTGATGTAGTCCCAATAGTTTATTTTTGCTTTTATTTCCTTTGCCTTATCTACAAAAATATCAGAACCACAAATATCAGAGAAATTACTGCCTGCGTTCTCTTGTAACATTGTTATGGCTTCAGGTCTCACATTTAGGTCTTTAATCCATTCTGAGTTTATTTTTGTGTATGGTGTTAAAAAGTGGTGCAGTTTCATTCTTATACAGGTAGCTGTACAATTTTCCAGTACCATTTACAGAAGACTGCCTTTTCCCCATTGTATAGTCTTGCCTCCTTTGTCATAGGTTAATTGGCCATGTAATTGTCAGTTTATTTTTAGGTTCTCTATCTGTTCTATTGATCTATGTGTCTATTTTTGCACCAGTACCATACTGTTTTGACAATTACAGCTGTGTAGTAATAAATTTTGAAATTTGGAATTGTGATACCTCCAACATTGTTTTCATTTCTCAAGATTGTTTTGGCTCTTCAAGGTCTTTTGTGACTCTCTACAAATTTTAGTATTATTTGTTCTAGTTTTGTAAAATATTCTGCTGGTATTTTTTTTTAATTTTTTTATTGTTATGTTAATCCCCATACATTACATCATTAGTTTTAGATATAGTGTTCCATGATTCATTGTTTGTGCATAACACCCAGTGCTCCATGCAGAACGTGCCCTCCTCAATACCCATCACCAGGCTAACCCATCCTCCCACCCCCCTCCCCTCTAGAACCCTCAGTTTGTTTTTCAGAGTCCATCGTCTCTCATGGTTCTTCTCCCCCTCCGATTTCCCCCCCTTCATTCTTCCCGTCCTGCTACATTCTTCTTCTTCTTTTTTTCTTTCTTAACATATATTGCATTATTTGTTTCAGAGGTACAGATCTGAGATTCAACAGTATTGCACAATTCACAGCGCTTACCAGAACACATACCCTCCCCAGTGTCCATCACCCAGTCACCCCATCCCTCCCACCCCACCCCCTACTCCAGCAACCCTCAGTTTGTTTCCTGAGATTAAGAATTCCTCATATCAGTGAGGTCATATGATACATGTCTTTCTCTGTTTGACTTATTTCGCTCAGCATAATACCCTCCAGTTCCATCCACGTCGTTGCAAATGGCAAGATCTCATTCCTTTTGATGGCTGCATAATATTCCATTGTATATATATACCACCTCTTCTTTATCCATTCATCTGTTGATGGACATCTTGGCTCTTTCCACACTTTGGCTATTGTGGACATTGCTGCTATAAACATCGGGGTGCATGTACCCTTTCGGGTCCCTACTTTTGTATCTTTGGGGTAAATACCCAGGAGTGCAATTGCTGGATCATATGGTAGCTCTATTTTCAACTTTTTGAGGAACCTCCATACTGTTTTCCAGAGTGGCTGCACCAGCTTGCATTCCCACCAACAGTGTAGGAGGGTTCCCCTTTCTCCGCATCCCCGCCAACATCTGTCATTTCCTGACTTGTTAATTTTAGCCATTCTGACTGGTGTGAGGTGGTATCTCCTTGAGGTTTTGATTTGGATTTCCCTGATGCCGAGCAATATTGAACACTTTTTCATGTGTCTGTTGGCCATTTGGATGTCTTGTTTGGAAAAATGTCTGTTCATGTCTTCTGCCCATTTCTTGATTGGATTCTTTGTTCTTTGGGTGTTGAGTTTGATGAGTTCTTTATAGATTTTGGATACTAGCCCTTTATCTGATATGTCATTTGCAAATATCTTCTCCCATTCTGTCAGTTGTCTTTTGGTTTTGTTGACTGTTTCCTTTGCTTTGCAAAAGCTTTTTATCTTGATGAAGTCCCAATAGTTCATTTTTGCCCTTGCTTCCCTTGCCTTTGGCGATGTTTCTAGGAAGAAGTTGCTGCGGCTGAGGTCGAAGAGGTTGCTGCCTGTGTTCTCCTTTAGGATTTTGATGGACTCCTGTCTCACATTGAGGTCTTTCAACCATTTGGAGTCTATTTTTGTGTGTGGTGTAAGGAAATGGTCCAGTTTCATTCTTCTGCATGTGGCTGTCCAATTTTCCCAACACCATTTGTTGAAGAGACTGTCTTTTTGCCATTGGACATTCTTTCCTGCTTTGTCAAAGATTAGTTGACCATAGAGTTGAGGGTCCATTTCTGGGCTCTCTATTCTGTTCCATTGATCTATGTGTCTGTTTTTGTGCCAGTACCATACTGTCTTGATGATGACAGCTTTGTAGTAGAGCTGGAAGTCCGGAATTGTGATGCCGCCAGCTTTGCTTTTCTTTTTCAACATTCCTCTGGCTATGCGGGGTCTTTTCTGGTTCCATACAAATTTTAGGATTATTTGTTCCATTTCTTTGAAGAAAGTGGATGGTATTTTGATGGGGATTGCATTGAATGTGTAGATTGCTCTAGGTAGCATTGACATCTTCACAATATTTGTTCTTCCAATCCATGAGCATGGAACGTTTTTCCATTTCTTTCTGTCTTCCTCAATTTCTTTCATGAGTATTTTATAGTTTTCTGAGTACAGATCCTTTGCCTCTTTGGTTAGATTTATTCCTAGGTATCTTATGGTTTGGGGTGCAATTGTAAATGGTATCGACTCTTTAATTTCTCTTTCTTCTGACTTGTTGTTGGTGTATAGGAATGCCACTGACTTCTGTGCATTGATTTTATATCCTGCCACTTTACTGAATTCCTGTATGAGTTCTAGCAGTTTTGGGGTGGAGTCTTTTGGGTTTTCCACATAAAGTATCATATCATCTGCAAAGAGTGAGAGTTTGACTTCTTCTTTGCCAATTTGGATGCCTTTGATTTCTTTTTGTTGTCTGATTGCTGTGGCTAGGACTTCCAATACTATGTTGAATAGCAGTGGTGATAGTGGACATCCCTGCCGTGTTCCTGACCTTAAGGGGAAAGCTCTCAGTTTTTCCCCACTGAGAATGATATTCGCTGTAGGTTTTTCATAGATGGCTTTTATGATATTGAGGTATGTACCCTCTATCCCTATACTCTGAAGAGTTTTGATCAAGAAAGGATGCTGTACTTTGTCAAATGCGTTTTCTGCATCTATTGAGAGCATCATATGATTCTTGTTCTTTCTTTTGTTAATGTATTGTATCACGTTGATTGATTTGTGGATGTTGAACCAACCTTGCAGCCCAGGGATAAATCCGACTTGGTCGTGGTGAATAATCCTTTTAATGTACTGTTGGATCCTATTGGCTACTATTTTGGTGAGAATTTTTGCATCCATGTTCATCAGGGATATTGGTCTGTAATTCTCTTTTTTGATGGGGTCTTTGTCTGGTTTTGGGATCAAGGTAATGCTGGCCTCATAAAATGAGTTTGGAAGTTTTCCTTCCATTTCTATTTTTTGGAACAGTTTCAGAAGGATAGGTATTAATTCTTCTTGAAATGTTTGGTAGAATTCCCCTGGGAAGCCATCTGGCCCTGGGCTTTTGTGTTTTGGGAGATTTTTGATGACTGCTTCTATTTCCTTAGTGGTTATAGGTCTGTTCAGGTTTTCTATTTCTTCCTGGTTCAGTTTTGGTAGTTGATACATCTCTAGGAATGCATCCATTACTTCCAGGTTATCTAATTTGCTGGCATAAAGTTGCTCATAATATGTTCTTATAATTGTTTGTATTTCTTTGGTGTTGGTTGTGATTTCTCCTCTTTCATTCATGATTTTGTTGATTTGGGTCATTTCTCTTTTCTTTTTGATAAGTCTGGCCAGGGGCTTATCAATCTTGTTAATTCTTTCAAAGAATCAGCTCCTAGTTTCATTGATCTCTTCTACTGTTCTTTTGGTTTCTATTTCATTGATTTCTGCTCTGATCTTTATTATTTCTCTTCTCCTGCTGGGTTTAGGCTTTATTTGCTGTTCTTTCTCCAGCTCCTTTAGGTGTAGGCTTAGGTTGTGTACTTGAGACCTTTCTTGTTTCTTGAGAAAGGCTTGTATTGCTATATACTTTCCTCTTAGGACTGCCTTTGCTGTGTCCCAAAGATTTTGAATAGTTGTGTTTTCATTTTCATTGGTTTCCATGAATTTTTTTAATTCTTCTTTAATTTCCTGGTTGACCCATTCATTCTTCAGTAGGATGCTCTTTAGCCTCCATGTATTTGAGTTCTTTCCGACTTTCCTCTTGTGATTGAGTTCTAGTTTCAAAGCATTGTGGTCTGAAAATATGCAGGGGATGATCCCAATCTTCTGGTACCGGTTGAGACCTGATTTATGACCTAGGATGTGATCTATTCTGGAGAATGTTCCATGGGCACTAGAGAAAAATGTGTATTCCGTTGCTTTGGGATGGAATGTTCTGAATATGTCTGTGAAGTCCATCTGGTCCAGTGTGTCATTTAAAGTCTTTATTTCCTTGTTGATCTTTTGCTTAGATGATCTGTCCATTTCAGTGAGGGGGGTGTTAAAGTCCCCCACTATTATTGTATTGTTGTCAATGTGTTTCTTTGCTTTTGTTATTAATTGCCTTATATAATTGGCTGCTCCCATGTTAGGGGCATAGATATTTACAATTGTTAGATCTTCTTGTTGGATAGACCCTTTAAGCATGATATAGTGTCCTTCCTCATCTCTTATTACAGCCTTTGGTTTAAAATCTAATTTGTCTGATATAAGGATTGCCACCCCAGCTTTCTTTTGGTGTCCATTAGCATGGTAAATGGTTTTCCACCCCCTCACTTTCAATCTGGGGGTGTCTTTGGGTCTAAAATGAGTCTCTTGCAGACAGCATATCGATGGGTTTTGTTTTTTAATCCAATCTGATAGGCTGTGTCTTTTGATTGGGGCATTTAGCCCATTTACAGTCAGGGTAACTATGGAAAGATAGGAATTTAGTGCCATTGTATTGCCTGTAAAGTGACTGTTACTGTATATTGTTTGTGTTCCTTTCTGGTCTATGTTGCTTTTAGGCTCTCTCTTTGCTTAGAGGACCCCTTTCAATATTTCTTGTAGGGCTGGTTTCGTGTTTGCAAATTCCTTATTTTTTGTTTGTCCTGGAAGCTTTTTATCTCTCCTTCAATTTTCAATGACAGCCTAGCTGGATATAGTATTCTTGGCTGCATATTTTTCTCATTTAGTGCTCTGAGTATGTCCTGCCAGTCCTTTCTGGCCTGCCAGGTCTCTGTGGATAAGTCTGTTGCCAATCTAATGTTTCTACCATTGTAGGTTACATATCTCTTCTCCCGAGCTGCTTTCAGGATTTTCTCTTTGTCTCTGAGACTCGTAAGTTTTACTATTAGATGTCTGGGTGTTGACCTATTTTTATTGATTTTGAGAGGGGTTCTCTGTGTTTCCTGGATTTTGATGCCTGTTTCCCTCCCCAAATTAGGGAAGTTCTCTGCTATAATTTGCTCCATTATACCTTCTGCCCCTCTCTCTCTTTCTTCTTCTTCTGGGATCCCAATTATTCTAATGTTGTTTCGTCTTATGGTATCGTTTCTCTCTCGAATTCTGCCATCGTGATCCAGTAGTTGTTTATCTCTCTTTTTCTCAGCTTCTTTATTTTCCATCATTTGGTCTTCTATCTCACTGATTCTTTCTTCTGCCTCATTTATCCTAGCAGTTAGTGCCCCCATATTTGATTGCACCTCATTAATAACCTTTTTGATTTCTACTTGGTTAGATTTTAGTTCTTTTACTTCTCCAGAAAGCGTTTCTCTAATAACTTCCATGCTTTTCTCAAGCCCAGCTAGTATCTTTAAAGTGATGATTCTGAACTCTAGATCTGACATCGTACTAATGTCCGTATTGAGTAGGTCCCTGGCAGTCGGTACTACCTCTTGTTCTTTTTGTTGAGGTGATTTTTTCCTTCTTGTCATTTTGTGCAGAGGAGAATAGATGAATGAGAGAACAAAATGCTAGCAGGGTAACAACGTCCCCAGAAAATATACTCTAAACAAATCAGAAAAGACCTGAAGCAGTGGGAAAAGAAAGCGAAAGAGAGAAAAAAGAAAAAGAAAGAAAAAAAGAAAAAAGAAAAAGAAAAAGATAAAGATAAAAACAAACAAAAGCAGAACAAAACAAAACAAAACAAAAACAGGATGTGATCAAATATGATCAGGCTGGTTTATAGATCAGTGCCACACACTAGATTTTGGGTGTATTTTGGTCTGTTAAAAGAAAGTCCCTCCCAAAATTTTAAAGAAAGAAAAACTTATATATGTACAAAAATAAGGGTTGATATGATGAAGGGATGGGATATGACTGTAAAGATGGAAATTATAAAAAATTTTAAAAAAGGATTTGATAAGTTGTTTGAAAAAAGAAAGAAGAGGATTAAAAAAAAAAGAAAAGAAAAGAAAAGAAAGAAAAAAGGGAGAGAATATGATCAGGCAAGGGAGTAGAAAAAAACCATACACTAGAGATTTAGAGTATATTTTGATCTGTTAGAAGAAACTATCTCAAGATTTTAAAGAGAGAACAACTTATATATATATATGCCAAAAATACAGGTAACTACTATGAAGGGATAGAATATGACTTTAAAAATGAAAAATAAAAATGTTTTTTTTTTTTAAAAAAGGGATTGATAAGATGTTGGTTGAAAAAGGGAAAAAGAAAAATTCAAAAAAAAAGAAAAAAAGGAAAAAGAAAAAAAGACAGTTAAAAAAAATAACTTTGAAAGACTAAAGAATCATGGTAAAAAAGCCATGAATTCTATGTGCAGTATTCCCCTAGCGCTGGAGTTCTGCCATTCTCATTGATCGGTAAACCTGGTCTTGGCTGGCTGTTCTCGCTGATCTTCTTGGGGAGGGGCCTGTTGCCGTGGTTCCCAAATGTCTTTGCCGGAGGCAAAATTGCCCCGCCCTTGCCGGGTCCGGGCTAAGTAATCTGCTCGGGTTTGCTCTCGGAGCTTTTGTTCCCTGCAAGCTTTCCGTACAGCTTTGGAGGCGGAGAGTGAAAATGGCGGCCTCCCAGTCTCCGCCCCGGAGGAACCGAGAACTCGGGGTCCCACTCCTCAGCGAGCCCCCAGAGAAAAGCAGTCAGTCACTCCCGTCTCCCCGGTCTCCGGCCACACTCCGCGCTCACCTGGCCTGTGACCGCGCCTTTCTATCTGGCACCCGACCCCGGGTGGAGTCTCCAAACCCAGCAGATCCCCGCGGTGCGCTCCCACACCTCTCCTCCCGGGGGAAGAAGGTGAGTCTCCCCGGATCTGCCGCTTGTTGGGTCCCTGCTGGAGGAGCAGTGGCCCGACTGTGCCGCGGATCACGGTTTATAGCAACCCCGAGCTGAGAGCCCGCGCCTGGGCTCCGTCTCTGCAGCCGGCTTCCCCGCTCCGATACCTGGGAGCTCTGCCACACTCAGGCACCCCCGGTCTTTCTGTGACCCCAAGGGTCCTGAGACCACACTGTCCCGCGAGGGTTCCACCCCCCACTCCGCCACCAGAGTGACGTCCCTCAGCAGAGCCGACTTCTAAATGTTCCGATTTTGTGCTCCGTGGCTCTATCACTTGCCAGGAGCGGCCAACGGAGGCCCCTCCCCCGCCGTCTATCCTCCCGGATAACGCCTCGGATTCACTTTTCCGCATGCCCTACCTTCCAGAAAGTGGTCGCTTTTCTGTTCAGAGAGTTGTTGCTATTCTTTTCTTCGATCTCCTGTTGAGTTTGTAGGTGTTCAGAATGGTTTGATCCCTATCCAGCTGAATTCCTGAGAGGAGACGAAATCCAGGTCTCCTACTCCTCCGCCATCTTGCTCCACCCCCCTCTGCTGGTATTTTAATAAGGATTGCATTGAATCTGTAGATTGTTTTGGTTAACGTGGACATTTAAAAAAATATTAATTCTTCCAATCCGTGAGCATGGAATATCTTTCCATTTGTTTGTGTCATCTTCAGTCTATTTCATCAGTGTTTTATAGTTTTCATAGTACAGGTCTTTCACCCCTTTTCTTAGTTAAAACACATTTCTTGCAATTAACTTTCCTAAACACATCCTGTGTTTGTCATTTCCTTGCCCATTACGCCACATTCACTTGTGGAAATCTCACCCTTTCTTCTGATCTTCTCAAATGCTACCTTTCTTATCTCTGCAACTAAATAAAATTATTTCTCATCTAGGTCAAGATATAAAGATATAATGCATTCCTTTTACTAGAAAAACAAAAATCTGTACTTTGTATACACCATGATGTATTCTTCTATTGATGATTATTCAGATCACTTCCAATTTTTGACTATTAGAAGTCATGCTGCATATAACATCTTGATATATGCATCCTTATGTAGTAGTACTCTTTCTCTATACTAACAAGTCAGTAATTTTCAAGTTAATTGAGTTCCAATCATAATCCAAATGTGAATGTCCTTAGGACTGAACTAAATGAGTTTTAAAATTCATATGGAAGAGAAGGTATCTGGGTATAACCGCAGTTTCCTTATCTGTAAACTGAGTGTAATAAGGATAAATGATATTCTGACCTCATAAGGCTATCAGGAAAATTAAATATTGTACTAATGTGGTCACATTTACTGATCACTTGCTTTTTTACTATAATAAAATATATTAAATAGTCCCTTCCTTTTAAGGATTTTCAACAAACTCATTATATTTCTTACCTTATCATGGTTCTTTGCTTGCTTTCTCTTCATATCCTTCTCCATGCTGCTCTAAAGTATAGCTATTTTGGAAGAGTATTACTAGTAAGAAAATGGAACTTTATAGAAGATTATTACCTAAAAAGATGATAGAGCCCTGGAAGCAAGAAGAAATAAGATTAGTTTATTTGGAATTGAGAGAAAGAGATACAGAAAACATTCTATATATATTCAAAAATTGCTATTAAATTACATTAATTTGGGATAACAAGTTTAGTCAAGTGGCAAAGTGCCTAAATAATATATAATTTATTTAATTTTTAAAATTTGTTGGTATATAGTCAACTTTTTGTTGGTGTGATAATGTCCTGAATTTTTTTTATGTTTCTGAATTTATTCATGCCCTGAAGAATCTCACTTCACAATAATCTTTAAATGGTATGTTCAGCCCAGTTTGCATCGAAATGATGTATTTGTTCTTGCTAAAAAAAAGTGTCCAAATTAAAGATACAGTTGACACAGTTTTACAGAAATCATATATGGCATAAAATTAATCATTCTTGAATAAGTTTTGTGTCCAAAGTAATCAAATACATAAATTTTCTCATGCATGTCATGACAATTAAAATTTCTACTTGGAAATCAAAAGAAGGACGAATTTACTACAAATACCTACACTTTCATATATTTACAGTGGAGGCTAATTTGGGCATTTTTAACAGCTATCTTGTTAAGTTTGAGAGAGTTATCTCCTGATCTGTTAAAACTAATACCCATATATGAATATCAATTACAGTGATGGTTTCTAAGGAGATGGTCTTTCCAAAGCTGCCAAATAAAGAATGAAACTTTTTATGGATTTCAGTATGGATTTAAATAGAAATAGAGAGTGTGGTTTTTTCTGTGTGAGCTGTGAAATGAACACATGTTCCTGCCATTATCTAGCTACTTAAAATAGTGCCTGTCTTTTGAAAGGACACAGCACAGCAGTTAGACTAAATTGAATGAAAGTGAAGTCCTAAACCCAACTTTTTGACTGGTTCCTAGTATGCTACCCTGGGGAGACTGAGTGATATGGACTCCTAATGCTGAAAATAAATATGATTCATTCTGAGACACCAAACCCACTGGTATATTATTTGTGTGCTGCCAAGTGATTCACTGAGGGAGCTAAAAAATTGCACTTTTCAGGATTAATTTCATTTCCAGGGCTGGAGATGAGGGACCTAATTTTTCATGGTTAGCATAGGATTTTATTCTTTCCTGCTACAATGACATAGTAAAGAAAAAGTAAATTATTTCTGATCCTCCTGGGGTGTGCAAACATTGGAACTTATAAATCCTTGCTACCAAACACCATGAGGTTAACGGACATCCTCTAAAACCTGGCGATTCTCACACCAATGTCTTTTCAGTCCACATTGCTAGAATCCAAAATGATTCATAGCCTCCAAAACCACCCAAGACCATTTGAACCCTGAACAATTGGGATCTGGGAGACTAACTCTAAGAAAGCCCTTCAGGAACCAGTCAGAGATCCTGAAGAAATGCCAAATGTCTGCTCAGTTTTTTTTCTAAACACTTGAAACCCCAGTACTCTCATTTTATAATGAACTACATGATCTCTATCCCTTCCAGTGCCAATGAAACCATAGCTATATGACCTTACACTCATAATATCTATAATAACTAATAGTTACATAACACACTCATCATTTCTAACAAAAGGGGATATCAAAACACAAGGCCTCTTTGAGGCAATTATTAACCTTGCTGGGAGACTTTTCGCCTCAGAACATTCAGGCCGCTGCTAGAAATCTTCACCAAACTTAATGACAAACAGCCTAATTGTACAATTTTTAATCATAAAAGCATATATAGAAATATCACAAATTACTTAAATATTTTTATCGATTTTTTATTTACATTCTAGTAAGTAAACATATAGTGTAATATTGGTTTCAGGAGTGGAGTTTAGTGATTCTTCACTAAATATTTAATATATAGTATATATACTCATCACTAAATATATAATACATTATATATTATATTAATATATTAATATATCTTAATACATCATATGTTAATATAATATGTAATTCATCAGTAAATATGTAATAAATATAATTTTACATATTATATATAATGTCCAGTGCTCTTCACAAGTTTCCTCCTTAATACCCATCACCCATTAACTCATCTCCCTTCTATCAAACTTCTGTTTGTTCTCTATACTTAGAGTGTATTATGGTTTGCTTCCCTCTATTTTTTTCAATCCCTTATGTTCAGCTGTTTTGTTTCTTAAATTCTACATATGAGTGAAATCATATGGTATTTGTCTTTCTCTGACTGACTTATTTTGCTTAGCATAAGACACTCTAGTTCCATCCATGCTGTTGCAAATGGCAAGATTAAATTCTTTTTGATGGCTAATACTCCATTGTTTATATATACTACTTCTTCTTCATCCATTCATCAGTCCATGGACATTTGGGCTCTTTCCACAATTAGGTTACTATTGATAATGCTGCTATAAATCAGGGTGCATGTGCCTTTTTGAATCAGTATGTTTGTATCCTTTGGGTAAATACCTAGTAGTGCAAACTGGATCATAGGGTAGTTCTATTTTTAGCTTTTTGAGGAACTTACATACTGTTTCCCAGAGTGGTGGCACCAATTTACATTCCCACCAACAGTGTAAGAGGGTTTCCCTTTCTCTGAATCCTGGCCAATGCCTGTGATTTCCTGCATTGTTCATTTTAGCCATTCTGACTGGTATGAGTTGATATCTCATCCTGGTTCTGATTTGTATTCTCCTAATAATGAGTGATGTTGAGCATCTTTTCATGTGTCTGTTAGCCATCCATATGTCTTCTTTGAAAAAAATCTTTATTCATGTCTTCTGCCCATTTCTTAACTGAATTATTTGTTTCGGGGTGTTGCGTTTGATAAGTATTTTATAGATTTTGGATACTAACCCTGTATCAGATACATCACTGCAAATATCTTCTCCCATTCTGAAGGTTGCCTTTTAGCTTTATTGTTTCCTTCACTATACAGAAGCTTTTTATCTTGATGAAGTCCCAATAGTTTATTTTTGCTTTTGTTTCCCTTGCCCCCAGAGATGTGCCTAGTAAGAAGTTGCTACGGCTGATTTCAAAGAGGTTGCTGCCGTATGTGTTTTCTTCTACAATTTTGATGGTTTCCTGCCTCACATTTAGATTTTCCATTCATTTTGAATCTATTTCTGTGTATGGTGTAAGAATATGGTCCAGTACCATTATTTTTCATGTTGCTGTCCAGTTTTCCCAACATCATTTGTTGAAGAGATTGTCTTTTTTTATATCGGATATTCTTTCCTGCTTTGTCAGAGATTATTTGACCATATGGTTGTAGGTCCATTTTTGGGTTTTCTATTCTAGTCCATTGATCTTTTTGTCTGTTTTTGTGCCAATACCATACTGTCTTCATGACTACAGTTTTTCAGTATAGCTTGAAGTCCAGATATGTGATGCCTCCAGCTTTGCTTTTCTGTTTTAAGATTGTTTTGGCAGTTCGGGGTCTTTTTTGGTTCCATACAAATTTCAGGATTGTTTGTTAGAGTTCTGTCAAAAATGCTGGTGGTATTTTGATAGAGATTGCCTTATATGTGTGGATTGCTTTGGGTAGTAATGACATTTTAACAATATTTGTTCTTCCAATCCATGAGCATGGACTGTTTTTCCATTTATTTGTGTCATCACCAGTTTCTTTCATGGATTCTATAGTTTTAAGAGTACAGATATTTTACCTCTTTGGTTAGGTTTATTCCTAGGTATCTTTTGGTTTTGGGTGCAATTGTAAATGGGATTGATTCCTTGATTTCTTTTTCTGCTTCTTCATTATTGCTGTATAGAAATGCAAACATTTCTGTACATTGATTATACATCCTGCAACTTTGTTGAATTTGTGTATCAGTTCTAGCTATTTTCTGGTGGAGTCTTTCAGGTTTTCTACACAAAGTATCATGGTGTCTGTGAATAGTGAAAGTTTGACTTCTTCCTTGCCTATTTGGAAGCATTTTATTTCTTTTTGTTGTCTGATTATTGAGGCTAAGACTTCCAGTACTATGTTAAAAAACATTGGTGAGAGTGGACATCCTTGTCTTGTTCCTGACCTTAGAGGAAAATCTTTCACTGTTTCCCCATTGAGGATGATATTAGCTGTGGGTTTTTTGTATATGGCCTTTATGATGTTTAGGGATGTTTCCTCAATCCCTACTTTGTTGAGGATTTTTTTTATTAAGAATGGATGTTGTACTCTGTCAAATGATTTTTCTGCATCTACTGAAAGGATCATATGGTTCTTATCCTTTCTTTTATTAATGTGGTGTATCACATTGATTGATTTGTGAGTATTGAACCACTCTTTCAGGAATAAATCCTACTTGATCTTGAATAATTTTTTTAATGTACTGTTAGGTTTGATTTTCTAGTATCTTCTTGAGAATTTTTTGCATCCATGTTCATCAGGGAAATTGGCATCTAATTCTCTTTTTTAGGGGGTCTTTGTCTGGTTTTGGAATCAAGGTAATGCTGGCCTCGTAGAATTAGTTTGGACGTTTTCCTTCCATTTCTATTCTTTTGGAACAGTTTGAGAAGAATAAGTATTAACTCTTCTTCAAATGTTTGGTAGAATTCCCTTGGAAAACCAACTGGCCCTGAACTTTTGTTTGTTGGGAAATCTTTGATTACCAATTCAATTTCATAGCTGGTTATCAGTCTATTCAAATTTTCTATTCTTCTTTCAGTTTTGGTAGTTTATATGTTTCTAAGAATTTATCAGTTTCTTCCAGGTTGCCCAACTTGTTGGCATACAATTTGTCATAATATTCTCTTATAATTGTAATTATGTTGGTTGGTTTGTATTTCTGTGGTGTTGCATTTCTGTGGTGTATGTCTCCTCTTTCATTCATGATTTTATTTGTTTGGGCCCTTTCTCTTTTGTTTTTGATAAGTCTGGCTAGGGTGTTATCAATTTTATTAATTATTACAGAGAACCACCTCCTAGTTTCACTGATCTGTTCTTCTGGGTTTTTATTTCTTGTTTCTATATCATTTATTTCTGCTCTAATCTTTATTATTTCCCTTCTTCTGCTGGCTATAGGCTTTATTTACTCTTCCTTTTCTAGATCCCCTGAGTGTAAAGTTAGGTTGTATATCTGAGACTTTTCTTGCTTCTTGAGGTAGGCATGTATTGCTTCATACTTCCCTCTTATGAGCACTTTTTCTGCATCCCAAAGGTTTTGGACTGTCTTTTTTTTTTTTTTTTTTTCATTTTCATTTGCATCCATGTATTTTTTAAATTTATTCCTAATTTCCTGGTTCCTTAGTAGGATGTCCTTTAAATTCCAAGTATTTGTGGTCTTTCCACATTTTTTTTTGTGGCTGACTTCAAGGTTTGTAAGGTTGTGGTCTGAAAATATGCATGGTATGATCTCAATCTTTTTCTACTTGTTAAGGCCTGATTTGTGTCCAAAGCAGATATGGAAAGAAAACATCCAAACTAATTCTACAAGGCCAGTATTACCTTGATTCCAAAACCAGACAAAGACCCCCTAAAAAAGAGAATTAGAGGCCAATTTCCCTGATGAACATGGATGCAAAAAATTCTCAAGAAGATACTAGAAAATCAAACCCAACAGTACATAAAAACTGGTCTGGATAATGTGCCATGTGTACTAAAAAAATATATATATTCATCTGCTTTAGAATGAAATATTCTGAATATATCTGTTAAGTCCATCTGGTCCAGTTGTCATTCAAAGCCATTGTTTCCTTGTTGATTTTCTGCTTAGATGATCCATTGCTGTAAGTGGAGAGTTAAAGTCCCCTGATATTATTGTATTATTATCAATGACTTTATTTATGTTTGTTATTAATTGTTTTATATATTTGGGTGCTCCTGAGTTGGCAGCATGAATATTTACAATTGTTTGATCTTCTTGTTAGATAGACCCCTTTATTATTATATAGTGCCTTTCCTCACCTCTTGTTACAGTCTTTGGTTTAAAACTTAGTTTGTCTGATATAAGTATGGCTACTCTGGCTTTCTTTTGGTGTCCATTAGCATGGTTCTCCATCCCCTCATTTTCAATCAGCAGATGTCTTTAGGTCTAAAATGAGTCTCTTGTAGGAAGCATACACATGGGTCTTGTTTTTTTTGTTTGTTTGTTTGTTTTGTTTATCCATTCTGATACCCTATGTCTTTTCATTGGAGTATTTAGTCCATTTACACCCAGAGTGATTTTTGATAGATATGTATTTAGTGTCATTGTATTACCTGTAAAATCAGTATTTCTGGAGTTTTTCTCTGTTCCTTTCTAGTCTTTGTTGCTTTGGGTTTTTCTTTCCCACTCAAAGAGCCTTCTTTAATATTTTTTTGCAGGGCTGGTTTAGTGGTCATGACCTCCTTTAGTTTTTGTTTGTCTGGGAAACTCTTTACTTTTCCTTCTATTCTGAATGACAGCCTTGTTGGATAGAGTATTCTTGGCTGCATATTTTTCCCATTGCACATGTTGAATATATCATACCATTGTCTTTTGGCCTGTCACGTTTCTGTTGACAGATCTCCTGCTAACCTTTTTTGTGTTTTCTTGTAAGTTTAAGGATTTCTTTTCCATAGATGCTTCCAGGATTCTTTCCTTATCTCTGTATTTTGCAAATTATTCTGTGATGTATCTTGGTGTTGGCCTGCTTTTGTTGATTTTGATGGGAGTTCTCCATCCTTCTTGTATTTGTATGTCTGTTTCCTTCCCAAGATTAGGGATGTTTTCAGTTATAATTTGCTCAAATAATCCTTCTACCTTTTTATCCCTCTCTTCTTCTTCTGGGAGTCTTGTGATATGAATGTTACTGTGTTTAATGGAGTCACTGAGTTCACTAAGTCTACATTTGTGGTCCAATCTTTTTCTTTCCGCCTTCTTTTCAGTTTCATTATTTTCCATAACTTATCTTCTATATCACTTATTTGATCCTCTGTTTATTCCATCCTTGTGGTCACTACATCCAGTCCATTTGCATCTCAGTTATAGCATTTTTTTTTTTATTTTGGACTGACTAGTTCTAAGTCTTTTATCTCTGTGGTAAAGGACTCCCTGGTGTTTTCTATGCTTTTTTTCTCAAGCTCAGCTAGTATCCTTATGATTGTCATTTGAAAATCTGGTTCAGGCATATTACTTATATCTTTTTTAATTAGATTCCTGGCCATGACCTCTTCTTATTCTTTCTTTCAGGATGAATTTCTCCATCTTGGAATTTTGTCTATGCATCTTCCTTCTGCCTGTTAGAAAAGCCTGTTATATTTCCTGTTCCTGAGAGTAATGCCAGGATTAAGAAGAGGTTCTATACTGTCCAAGGCCTGCCACTTCATGACATGTTTCTGGTGTATGCTGTGTGCACTCTGCTGTTTTGTTTTGGCTGGTCTTTCCCTTAGGTCAGTCCTCTGCAGAGTTTCACATTAACTGCAGTGGGGATTGTTTGGAATTTGTCTTCTGTGTGGCAAGTTTTAACTAGGTGCATTTTGGTCCGCTTGTTAAAAGATGCTAGATCCTATTTCCCCTAGACCTGAAGCTTTGAAGCATTCTATGGTCAGTAGACTTGGTGCAAATGGGGGTTTGTACTGGTCTTCTGGGGGGGTGGGCCTGCTGTTGCTCTGACTCTCAGGCACACTTGTCCTACTTTAAAAGCACCTACAGAGCACAAGTGGGGTGGGGCTGGTGTAAGCAGCTCAAGCCTCCATTGTGAGCACTGCACTGCTCACTGAAGTCCATCAGTGCTGATGGGCAGGGGTAAAAATGCCATCAGCTGGCTTTCTTGGCCCCAGAGAGGGGAGTTTTTGCCTGCTGCTATTCAGGAAGCCCTCACATAAGAGGAAACAATCTGCCCTCCTTTTCCCCAAGAATCCCTCAGATTCCTGCTTTCATCCTGTCTGTGACCACTCACCAGGACAGTGCTCCTGTGTTTTATTTCAGGAACACTGTCTGGGTTAAAACTCCAAGTTTTAGGGACTGGGAACAGCACAGACCACACTGAACCTCTGGGAGAGGGTCTCACTGCACTGTGGCTAGTGCTGTTTGTCCCAGAAGGGCAGTCATATGAACACGCAGGAGCTTAGAGTTTTGGGTAAAGTGCAGCAAAAAGCCAGCATCCAGGGTAGCTGCTCTGAGCAGGCATCTCTGCTTGTTTGCTAATGAATGGGGCAGCTCAATGGCGCCTGCCTGCTCTTGGGTCCCTGGAGAGGCAGTGCCACCTCTCCCAAGTGTCAAAGAAGGGGAAATGTTTCTCGCAGTGTCACCCAGGGGATCCTCAGCCTGCACTGTTTGCTCCTGGGCCTCTGCCCTCCTTCTCCACAGGAGAACCTCTATGCCCACCAGGCTCCACCTGGTTATGGTGTGGACTTCTAAAACTTCAGACTTTGAGCTCCACTCCTTGTAAAACTTGCAACAATCAACCCCTCTTTTTTTTTCCCCATCAGTGGTTTTGGGGAAGTGTTTTTCTTGTACAATGCCCTGCACTCTGTTCTCTCTCTCTCTCTCTCTCTCTCTGTCCCTGATTAGAGCTCCCTTCCCTCTGCAGCACCAGTGATTCTTTTCTTCCCCAGATCACATCTCCACACATCCTACCTTCCATGATGAACTCTCTTTTCTCCCTCTAATTCTGAAGTTTGTTCTCTCAGTCCTCAGAAAGATTTCCTGGGTGTTCTGAATGATTTGATATTTATTTAGCTGTGTTCAAGGGACAAGGCAAGCATAGGGTCCTCCTACTACTCCACCATCTTAACTCCTCCCCATCATTCATCAATGTTTTATAGTTTTCAGAATACAGGTCTTTCACCTCTTTGGTTAAGTTTATTCCTAGTTATTTTATGGTTTTTCATGCAATTGTAAATGGGATTGATTCCTTAATTTATTTTTCTAATGCATCATTATTAGTGTTAGAAAAGCAACAGATTTCTGTACGTTGATTTTGTATCCTGCAACTTTACTGAATTCATGTATCAGTTCTAGCAAATTTTTGGTGGCGTCTCTCAGGTGTTCTATAGAGAGTATCATGTCATCTGTAAATGGTGAAAGTTTGACTTTTTTCTCGCTGATTTGGATTCCTTCTATTTCTTTTTGTTGTCTGATTATTGTAGCTAGAACTTCCAGTACTATGTTAAATAAGAGTAGTGACAGTGCACATCCCTGTCTTGCTCTTGGGGCTAGAGAAAAAGCTCTCAGTTTTTCCTCTTTGACGATATTAGCTGTCTTTTTTTTCTATATGCCCTTTATATCCCTGGTGGTCTAGTGGTTAGGATTCAGTGCTCTCTATATGCCCTTTTGATGTTGAGGTATATTCCCCTCAGACCTTAATTTGTTGGGGATTTTTATCGTAAATGGATGTTATACTTTGTCATATGCTTTTTCTTCATCTATTGGAAAGATCATATGGCTCTTATCCTTTCTGTTATTAATGTGGTGTATCATGTTGATTGATTTGCAAATATTGAGCCACCTTGGAGCCCAGGAATAAATCCCACTTGATTGTGCAGAATGATTCTTTTAACGTACTGTTGGTTTTGGTTTGCTAGAATCTCTTTGAGAATTTTTGCATCCATGTTTATAAGGGATATTGTCCTGTAGTTTTCTTTTTTAGTGGAGTCTTTATCTGATTTTTGGTATCAGGGTATTTCTGACCTCATAGAATGAGTTCAGAAGTTTTCTTTCCTTTTCTATTTTTTGGAATAGTTTGAGAATAGGTACTAACTCTTCTTTAAATGTTTGCTAGAAATCACCTCTGAAGCCATTTGGTCCTGGACTTTTGTTTGTTGGGAGATTTTTTATTACCAATTCAATTTCTTTACTGGTTATAAGTTTGTTAAAGTTTTCTATTTCTCCCTTTTTTGAGTTTTGCTGTTTATATGTTTCTAAGAATTTATTCATTTCTTCCAGGCTGTCCAATTGGTTGGCATATAATTTTTCATAATATTCTCTCATAATTGTGTTTCTGTGGTATTGGTTGTTATTTCTGCATTCTCATTTTTTTAAATTTTATTTACTTTGGTCCTCTCTCTTTTCTTTTTGATAAGTCTGACTGAGGATTTATCAACTTTATTAATTTATCAATGAACCAGCTCCTGGTTTTGTTGATCTGTTCTATTGTTTTTAAAGTTTCTGTATCATTTATTTCTGCTCTAATCTTTATTTCCTTCCTTCTGCTGGCTTTAGGCTTCATTTGTTGTTCTTTCCTATCTCCTTTTGGTGTAAGGTTAGGTTATTTGTTTGAGATTTTTCTTGCTTCTTAAGGTAGACCTGTAATGTTATATATTTCCCTCTTTGGGCCACTTTTGCTGCATCCCAAAGGTTTTAGATCACTGTGTTTTCATTTTCATTTGTTTCCATGTATTTTTTTTTTATTTCTTCTTTGAATTCCTGGTTGATCCATTCATTGCTTAGTAGCATGTTGCTTAACCTCAATCTATTTGTGTTCTTTCCAGATTTTTTTCTTGTGGTTGACATCTAGTTTCACAATGTTGTGGTCAGAAAAGGTGCATGGTATGACTTCAGTCTTTTTCTATTTTTTGAGGCCTGATTTGTGACCCAGTATGTGATCTACTCTGGAGAATGTACCATGTGCTCTCAAATAAAAATGTATATTCAGCTGCTTTAGGATGAAGTGTTCTGAATGTATCTGTTAAGTCTATCTAGTCCAGTGTGTCATTCAAAGCTATTGTTTCCTTGTTGATTTTCTGTTTAGATGATCAGTCCATTGAGGTAAGTGTGGTGTTAAAGTCCTCTACTATTATTGTATTGCTATCAATTAATTCCTTTATCTTTGCCATTAACTTCTCTATGTTTTGGGTGTTCACATGCTGGGTGCATAAATATTTACAATTGTTAGATCTCCTTATTGGATTGTCCCCTTTATTATTATATAATGCCCTTCTATGTCCCTTGTTACAGTCTTTGTTTTAAAGTTTAGCTTGTCCGATATATGTATTGCCACTCAGCTTTCTTTTGACGTTCATTTGCTTGATAAACATTTCTCTATCCCCTCACTTTCAATCCACAGTTTTCCTTACTTCCAAAATGTGTCTCTTGTAGACAGCATAAAGATGGGTCTTGTTTTTCTTTTCATAGATTTTATTTTTTTATTTATTTGAGTGTGTATGTTGGGGGAGGTGCAGAGGGAGAGGGAGAGACAGAATCTCAAGCAGACTCTGTGCTGAGTGTGGAGCCCAACACAGGGATTGATTCTATGACTCCGAGATCATGAACTGAGCCAAAATCAGGAGTTGGATGCATAACCAACCGAGCCACCCAGGTGCCCCAGGTCTTGTTTTTTTATCCATTATGATACCGTATATCTTTTTATTGATGTGTCTAGTGCATTTACATTCATAGTAATTATTGATAGATAGAAATTTATTGCCAAGTCATTACTTGTTTTGTTGTTCTTTCTGGAGATTTTCTCTGGTATTTTCTTGTCTTTGTAACTTTTAGTCTGCCCCTTCCACTCAAAGTGTACCCTTCAATATTTCTTGCAGGGCTGGATTAGTGGTCATGGAATCCTTTCATTTCTGTTTATCTGGGAAATTCTATTTCTCCTTCTATTCTGAACAATACCCTGTCTGAATAGAGTAACCTTGGATGCAAATTTTTCTCATTCAGCACATTGAATATATCATACCACTCACTTGTGGTTTGCCAAATTTCACTTGTGATGAGCACTGGGTGTTATATGTTGTACTGATCAATCACTAAATTCTACTCCTGAACCTAATATTACACTATATGTTAACTAACTGGAAATTAAATAAAAACTTAAAACTAAAAAGAATTAATTAATTAATTAATTAAATTTTTCTCTATTTAAAAAAAGAAAGAAAGAAAAATCTTCACCTAACCTTATGGGTTTTCCCTTGTAATTTAAAGACATCTTCCAAAGTGGCTGTACTAACTTGCATTCCCACCAACAGTGTAAGAAGGTTCCCCTTTCTCCACAACCTCTCCAACATTTGTTGTTTCTTGCCTTGTCAATTTTTGCCATTCTAACTGGTGTAAGGTGATATCTCAATGTGGTTTTGATTTGAATTTCCCTGATAGAAAACAGTCTGGAGGTTCCTCAAAAAATAAAAAATAGAGCTACCCTATGACCCAGCAATTGCACTGCTGGGTATTTACCCCAAAGACACAGATGTAGTGAAAAGAAGGGCCATATGCACCCCAATGTTCATAGCAGCAATGTCCACAATAGCCAAACTGTGGAAAGAGCTGAGATGCCCTTCAACAGATGAATGGATAAAGAAGATATGGTCCATATATACAATGAAATATTACTCAGCCATCAGAAAGAATGAATACCCACCATTTGCATTGACATGGGAGGGACTGGAGAAGATTATGCTAAGTGAAATAAGTAAAGCAGAGAAAGTCAATTATCATATCCTTTCACTTATTTGTGGGACATAAGGAGTAGCATGGAGGACATTAGGAGAAGGAAGGGAAAAATGAAGGGAGGGGGAGTTGGAAGGGGAGATGAACCATGAGAAACTATGGACTCCGAGAAACAAACTGAGGGTTTTAGAGGGGAGAAGGGTGGGGGAATGGGTGAGCCTGGTGATGGGTATTAAGGAGGGCATGTATTGCATGGAGCACTGGGTGTTATACACAAACAATGAATCATGGAACACTACATCAAAAACTAATGGTGTACTTATGGTGACTAACATAACATAATAAGAAAAAAAATTGAGGACATCTTTTGTGTTGCTGCATTTGAGATTTTTTCTTTATCACTCTATTTTGCAAATTTAATTTGGTATTGGTATTGGCCTGTTTTTTTTCATTTTGATGAGATTTCTTTAAGCCTCCTGCATCTGGAGTCTCTGTTTCTTTCCCCAAATCAAGGAAGTTTTGAGCTATTATTTCTTCAAATAAATTTTTGCCCCCTTTTCCCTCTTCTTCTTCTGGAACTCCTATAATATGGATGCTATTACATTTGATGGAGTCACTGAGTTTCCTGCATCTATTCCTGTGTTCTATAATTCTTTCTCTCTTTAGTTCAGCTTTATTAATTTCAATTACTTTGTCTTCTAGGTCACTAATTCATTCCTCTGTTTTTCCAGCCTGCTGTTTATTGCATCAAACCTCTTTCAAATCTCATTTATTGCAATCATTATCTCTGACTGCATCTTTTTAAACTCTTTTATCTCTGTGGTGAGAGTCTCACTGATGTCTTCTATTCTTTTCTCAAAGCCAGTGAAAATCTTTATGATTGTTACTTCAACTTCTCAATCAGGCATGTTACTTGTATCCATTTCACTTAGACCTCTGGCCATGGCTTTATCCCATTCTTTCACTTGGGATGAATTACTCTGTCATTGCATTTTCTCTATGTCCCTGCCTTCTTCTCTGTGTTAGAAAAGCCAGTTATGTCTCCTGCTCCTGAAGGTAATCGCCATCTGAAGAGGTCATATAATGCCCAGGGCTTTGTGATTCAGGAAGTGTCTCCAGTGTATGCTGCATGTGCTCTGCTATTGTGTTTTGGCTGCTTGGTCCTTCAGGCCCATTATCTCAGAGGTTCTACTTGCCTGCTGTGGGCAGTGTTTGGTCCCTGGCCTTAATGTGGTGATTTTCAAGTAGGTGTCCTCTGATCTGCTTGTGAAATGATATCTGTCACCACTGCCACCAGAACTGAGGCCCTGCAGAACTCTCTGGTTAGGAAATGTGCTATAGGCAAGGGTTTGTGCTGGTCTTCTGCAGGAGTAGCCCACTTTGCTGGGACTGCATCATTTATGACTGAGAAAGGTAGATCCACTGTAGCACAGGGTGGTGGGACTTGGTGTAACCTAGGAAGTGAGTGTTGGCACTGCACTGCTTCCAGCAGGTGGCTCTGTTTTTATGCCGAGAGGCAGGGGACTGAAAATGGTGTTGCCAGCTCCTTTGTTCCCAGAGAGGTGTCTCCACTAATGCTTGCCTCTGGGGTATGCACTCCAAAAGAACAAATAATCTCTCCACTGTTTTTTCCAGGCACTCTTCAGGTGGCTGTTTCCACACTGTCTGCCTCCGGGTTGTTTGCCTACCATCTCTCCAGGAGCAACACAGTGCCCTCCAGGCCTTATCCTAGCCAAGCCCACTGACCTTTAAAGCCCCAGGCTTTAAGCCCTATTGATTGGTTGCAAGAACTCTTGTTTTCCAATTCATAAGTTTTGGGTAGATGTTCTCCTTTTGTGCTCCCCTGTGTGCTCCCGTCTCTCTTTCTCTTCTCTGAGTCAATGCCTTCCTCCCCTCTGCAGCACCCATGATCCATTTCTCCCCTAAACCCTGTTTCTTCACTTCCTACCTCTTCAGTGTGGTCTCTTCTCTCCCTTTAGTTGTGGAGTTTGTTCTATCAGTTTTCAGGTCTCTTTCTGGGGTGTTTAGAATGATCTGATCATTATCTAGTTTTGTTTGTGTAGTGAGGCCAGTCTAGGGTCCTCCTGCTCCACTGCCATCTTCCTCTACTACCTCATAGGCTAATTCTAAAAAATATTTAACTAAGAGTTAATATCTATTCTTCTCAAACCATTCCAAAAGAAGGAAAAATTCCCAATTCATTCTATGAGGCTAGCATTACCCTGATACCAAAACCAGATAAAGACATCCCCAAAAAGAGAACTACTGGCCAATATCCATGATGAACATAGTTTCAAAAATACTCAAAAAAATACTAACAAACTGAATTCAACAATACATTAAAAAAATTATTTCCCACAATCAAGTGGGATTTATTCCTGGGTTGCAAGTGTGGTTCAATATTTACAAATCAATCAGTGTGATACATCACATCAATAAGAAAAAGGATAAGAACCATACGATCCCTTCAATAGATAAAGAAAAAGCATTTGCCAAAGTATATGTCCATAAAATGAACATCCATTAATTTTAATACCCTCAACAAAGTAGATTTAGGGGAACATACCTCAACATAATAAATGATATATGAAAAACCCACAGCTAATACCATCTTCAATGGGGGGAAAAGAGCCTTTTCCCTAAGGTCAGGAACATGACAGGCATGCCCATCTTACCACTTTTATTCAACATAGTTCTGGAATTCCTAGCCAAAGAAATCAGACAACAAAAAGAAATAAAATGCATCCAAATTGGTAAGGTAGAAGTAAAATTTTCACTATTTGTATATGACATGACATTACAGATAGAAAACCCAAAAGATTCCACCAAAAATCTGCTAAGATTGATAAACAAATTCATAAATTTGCAGGATACAAAATAATTGTATAGAAATCTACAGCATTTCTCTATACCAATAATGGTGCAGTAGAAAAAAAGAAATTAAGAAAACAATCCCATTTACAACTGCATCCCAAATAATAAGATACCTAGGAATATAGGTAACCAAAGATGTGAATACTTGTGTTCCAAAAACTATAAAACACTGATGAAAGATATTCAAGATTGTGCAAAGAAATGGGAAGACATTCCATGCTCATGGATTACAATAAAAAATATTGTTGAAATATTTATACTACCCAAAGCAATCTACACAATTAATGCAATCCCAATCAAAATACCAACATTTTTTTCAGAGCTGGAACTAACAATCCTAAAATTTGTATGGAACCATAAAAGACCTCAAATAGCCAAAGCAATGTTGAAAAAGAAGAACAGAACTGTAGGGACGCCTGAGTGGTTCAGTTAGTTAAGCATCTGCCTTCAGCCCAGGTCATGATCCCAGGGTCATGGGAGCCTGCTCTCCTCAGCAGGAAGCCTGCTTCTCCCTCTGCCTACTTCTCCTTCTGCTTGTGCTCTCTCTCTCTGACAAACAAATATATAAAATATTTTTAAAAAAGAACAAAACTGTAGATATCACAATTCCAGATTTTAAGTTATATTGCAAAGTGGTAGTAATTAAAACAGTATGGTATTGGCATAAAAATAGACACATAAATCAATAGAATAGAACAGGAAACCCAGAAAGAAGCCCACAATTATATGGTCAGTTCATCTTCAACAAAGCAGGAAAGAATATCCAATGGGAAAAAGACAGTCTCTTCAACAAATGGTGTTGAGAAAACTCGACAGTCATATGCAAAAGAATGAAGCTGGACCACTTTCTTTCACCATACACAAAAATAAACTCAAAATGGATTAAAGACATAAATGTGAGACATGAAGCCATAAAAATCCTTGAAGAGAACACAGGCAGTAATCTTTCTGATCAGCCATAGCAACATTTTTCTAGATGTCTCCTGAGGCAAGGGAAATAAAAGTAAAAATAAACTATTGGGACTATATCAAAATAAAAAGTTTCTGCACAGCAAAGGAAACAATCAACAAAATTAAAAGGAAACCTACAGAATAGGAGAAGACATTTGCAAATGAAATATCCAACTTATATCCAAAATATATAAAGACTTGATACAACTCAATATCCCAAAACCAAATAACCCAATTAAAAATAGGCAGAAGATGTGAAGGGATATTTCTCCAAGGAAGACCCACAGATGACCAACAGAAACATAAAAGGATGTTGAACATCACTGATCATCAGGGAAATGCAGATCAAAACTACAATTAGATATGTACCTCACACCTATCAGAATGGCTAAAATCAACAACACAAGAAACGACAGGTGTCGGTGAGGATGTGGAGAAAAAGGAACACTCTTGCACAGCTGGGAATGCAAACTGGTGTAGCCACTCCGGAAAACAGTACGGAGGTTTCTCAAAAGTTAAAGAAAGAACTACCCTATGATCCAGCAATTTCAATACTGGGTATTTACCTAAATAATACAAAAACACTAAATTAAAGGGATACATGCATCCTTATATTTATAGTAATATTATTACAATAGCCAAGATATGGAAGCAGCCCAAGTGTCCATGAACTGATGAATGGGTAAAGAAGATATGGTATATATATTCAATGGAATATTATCCAGCCATATAAAAGAATGAAATCTTGCCATTTGCAAAGACATGGATAGAGCTTGAGAGTGTAATGCAAAGTGAAATAAGTCAGTCAGTGAAAGCCAAATACCATATGATTTCACTCATATGGTATATATATTCAATGGAATATTATCCAGCCATATAAAAGAATGAAATCTTGCCATTTGCAAAAACATGGATAGAGCTTGAGAGTGTAATGCAAACTGAAATAAGTCAGTCAGTGAAAGACAAATACCATATGATTTCACTCATATGTGATACTTAAGGAACAAAAGAGATGAGCAAAGGGATAAAAAGTGAGAGAGAGAAACAAAAAAGAACTATAAAGAACAAATTGAGAAACAAAAAAGAACTATAAAGAACAAATTGATGGTTACCAGAAGGGAGTTGTGTAGGGGATGGGTGAAATAGGTGATGAGGATTATGGAGTATATTACTGGGTGATTAAAATAAAACTTAAAAAATCATTTCATATATACATCAATTATATATTATCCATGAAGAGCAAAACTAAAATTAAAGCTCCACCAAGATTACAGGTTTACCATCCCTACCTATTCTAATGTCACCTTTCCCTAATATAACTTGTAGAGTCTGCAAATTAGGCCTGGGCTTTGTGGGGAGGGGAGGTTGTCAAAATTTCCTGTACCTCCATAGTGACTTCATGGAATAATAAATTTTTTTTTTTAATTTTCATTTAAATTGGGGTAAAAATAGAACATAAAATTTACTATCCTAACCATTTTTAAGTGCATAATTCAGTAATGTTAAGTATATTCACATTGTTTTGAAACAAATCTCCATATTTTTTCTATCTCACAAAACTGAAAGTTTGTACCCATTAAAAAAGAACTCCCCATTTCCCACTCCCCACAGCCTCTGGAAAAAACCAGGGACTTTTGTTTACTTATTTCTGTGAATTTGACTACTTTAGATGTCTCACATAAGTGATATCATACAGTATTCGTCTTTTCATGACTGGATTATTGCACTTAGCATAACGTCTTCAAGGTTCATCCATATTGTACATATGACAAGATTTCTGATTTCTTAAAAGATTGAATGATATTCCATTGCATATATATAATATATTTTTCTTATATATTCATCTGCCAGTGGACTTTTGGGAGGCTTCCACCTCTTAGCTATAACACTGCAATGATCATGGATGTCCAAATACCTCTTTGAGATCCTGCTTTCAATTATTTTGGTTAAATACCCAAACATGTGATTGATGTATCATGTGGCAGTTTTACTTTTATTTTTATTACATATTTTATTAATTTTTAATTTTGTTGGATTATATGGCAGTTTTATTTTTTTTAAGATTTTATTTATTTATTTGAGAGAGAGAGAACAAACAGGAGGAAGGGCAGAGGGAAAGGGAGAAGCAGGATCCCCAATGAGCAGGGAGACTGATGCAGGGCTTGATCCCAGAACCCTGAGATTTTGACCTGAGCTAAAGGCAGATGCTTAAACAACTGAAGCACCCAGGTGTCCCTGCAGTTTTAATTTTAATTTATTTTTGAATAGCAGCTGCACCGTTTTACATTCCCATCAATAGTCCACAGAGTTTCCAATTTCTCTACGTCCTTGCCAACACTTGTTATTTTTTTATTTGTTTGTTTGGTTTTGTTAGTGACCATTCTAATGAGATGATATCTCATTGTGGTTTTAATTTGTATTTTCTATGATTAGTGATGTTGAACATTTTTTCATATGTTTATTGGACATATGAATATCTTTAGAAAAATGTGTATTTTAAATGGATTGTTTGTTGTTGAGTCACAGGTGTTCTGCATAGTACTAACTAGTACTATTCTAGATACTAACCATTTATCAGATATATGATTTACAAATATGTTCTTCCATTCCACAGTTTGCCTTTTCACTCTGTTATTTCCTTTAATAAGCACTTTTTAAGTTTGATGTAGTCCCATTTGTCTATTTTTTCTTTTGTTTCTCATGCTTTTGGTGTCACATATAAGAAATAACTCCCATATACATCACGAAGTATACCCCTATGTTTTCTTATAGGAGTTTTATATTTTTAGGTCTTGTGCTTAGTTTTTTAAACAATTTTGAGTTATATTTTTTGTGTATAATGCAAGATAAGTGTTCAACTTCATTCTTTTGCATGTGCATATCCAGTTTCCCAACACCATTTGTTGAAAATATTGTACTTTACCCATTGTATCTTGACACCCTTGTCAAAGACTATTTTTTTTATTAACATATACTGTATTATTTGTTTCAGGGGTACAAGTCTGTGATACTTCAGTCTTACACAATTCACAGCACTCACCATAGCACATACCCTCCCCAATGTCCATCACCCAGCCACCCCATCCCTCCCACCCCACACCATTCCAGCAAATTTTAGTTTGTTTCCTGAGATTAAGAGTCTCTTATGATTTGTCTCCCTCTCTGGTTTCATCTTGTTTCATTTTTCCTCCCTTCCCTTATGATCCTCTGCCATGTTTCTCAAATTCCTCATATCGGTGATTATCTTTCTCTGATTGACTTATTTTACTTAGCATAATACCCTCTAGCTCCATCCACGTTGTTGCAAATAGCAAGATTTCATTTTTTGATGGCTGCATAATATTCTATTGTGTATACATGCCGCATTTTCTTTATCCACTCATCTGTTGATAGACATCTAGATTCTTTCCATAGTTTGGCTATTGTGGACATTGCTGCTATAAATATTGGCGGGCACATGCCCCTTCAGATCACTACATCTGTATCTTTTGGGTAAATACCCAGTAGTGCAATTGCTGGGTCATAGGGTAGCTCTGTTTTCAACTTTTTGAGAAACTTCCATACTGTTTTCCAGAGTGGCTGCACCAGCTTGCACTCCCAAAAACAGTGTAGGAGGGTTCCCCTTTCTCTGCATCCCCACCAACATCTGTCATTTCCTGACTTGTTAATTTTAGCCATTCTGACTGGTTAATTTTAGCCATTCTGACATCATTGAGGTTTGATTTGTATTTCCCTGATGCCAAGTGATGTTGAGCCCATTTTCAGGTTTCTGTTGGCCATTTGGATGTTTTCTTTTTTTTTTTTTTTTAAGATTTTTTATTTATTTGACAGAGAGAGAGCTAGAGAGGGAAAACAAGCAGAGGGAGTGGGAGAGGGAGAAGCAGGCTCCCAGATGAGCAAGGAGCCCAATGTGGGGCTCAATCCCAGGACCCTGGGATCATGACCTGGGCTGAAGGGAGATGCTTAACGACTGAGCCACTCAGACACCCCCATTTGGATGTCTTCTTTGCAGAAAGGTCTGTTCATGTCTTCTGTCCATTTCTTGATTGGATTATTTGTTCTTTGGGTGTTGAGTTTGATAAGTTCTTTATAGATTTTGGATACTAGCCCTTTATCTGATATGTCATTTGCAAATATCTTCTCCCATTCTGTCAGTTGTCTTTTGGTTTTCTTGACTGTTTATCTTGATGAAGTCCCAATAGTTCATTTTTGCCCTTGCTTCCATTGCCTTTGACGATGATTCTAGGAAGAACTTGCCATGGCTGAGGTGGAAGAGATTGCTGCTTCTGTTCTCCTCAAGGATTTTGATGGATTCTTGTCTCACCTTTAGGTCTTTCATCCATTTTGAGTCTATTTTTGTGTGTGGTGTAAGGAAATGGTCCAGTTTCATTCTTCTGCATGTGGCTGTCCAATTTTCCCAACACCATTTGTTGAAGAGACTGTCTTTTTTCCATTGGACATTCTTTCCTGCTTTGTCGAAGATTAGTTGACCATAGAGTTGAGGATCCATTTCTGGGCTCTCTATTCTCTTCCACTGATCTATGTGTCTGTTTTTGTGCTAGTACCATACTGTCTTGATGATTACAACTTTATAATACAGCTCGAAGTCCAAAATTGTGTGTGATGCCACCAGCTTTTCTTTTCTTTTTCAACATTCCTCTGGCTATTCGTGGTCTTTCCTGGCTCCCTACAAATTTTAGGATTATTTGTTCCATTTCTTTGAAAAAAGTAGATGGTATTTTGATAGGGATTGCATTAAATGTGTAGATAGCTCTAGGTGGCATAGATGTTTTCACAATAATTGTTCTTCCAATCCATGAGCATGGAACATTTTTCCATTTCTTTCTGTCTTCCTCCATTTCTTTCCTGAGTATTCTATAGTTTTCTGAGTACAGATCCTTTGCCTCTTTTGTTAGATTTATTCCTAGGTATCTTATAGTTTTGGGTGCAATAGTAAATGGGATCGACTCCTTAATTTCTCTTTCTTCTGTCTTGGTGGTGTATAGAAATGCCACTGATTTCTGTGCATTGATTTTATATCCTGCCACTTTACTGAATTCCTGTATAAGTTCTAGCAGTTTTGGGGTGGAGTCTTTTTGGTTTTCTACATAAAGTATCACGTCATCTGTGAAGAAAGAGAATCCGACTTCTTTGCCAATTTGAATAACTTTTATTTCTTTTTGTTTTCTGATTGCTGAGGCTAGGATTTCTAGTACTATGTTGAATAACAGTGGTGATAGTGGACATCCCTACTGTGTTCCTGACCTTAGGGGAAAAGCTCTCAGTTTTTCCCCATGAAGAATGATATTCTCTGTGGGTTTTTCATAATTGGCTTTTATGGTATTGTGGTATGTACCCTCTATCCCTACATTCTGAATAGTTTTAATCAAGAAAGGATGCTGTACTTTGTCAAATGCTTTTTCTGTACCTATTGAGAGTATCATATGGTTTTTATGCTTTCTTTTATTAATGTATTGTATCACAGTGATTGATTTGTAGGTGTTGAACCAAACCTGAAACCCAGGAATAAATCCCACTTGGTCGTGCTGAATAATCCTTTTAATGTACTGTTGGATCCTATTGGCTAGTATTTTGGTGAGAATTTTTGCATCCATGTTCATCAGTGATATTGGTCTCTAATTCTACTTTTTGATGGGGTCTTGGTGTGGTTTTAAAATCAAGGTAATGCTGGCCTCATAAAATTAGTTTGGAAGTTTTCATTCCATTACTATTTTTTGGAACAGTTTCAGAAGAAAGGTATTAATTCTTCTTTAAATGTTTGGTAGAATTCCCCTGGGAAGCCATATGGCTTGGGCTCTTGTTTTTGGGAGATTTTTGATTACTGCTTCAATTTCCTTCCTGGTTATGGGTCTGTTCATATTTTCTATTTCTTCCTAGTTCTGTTTTGGTAGTTGATACATCTCTAGGAATGCATCCCTTTCTTCCAGATTATCTAATTTGCTGGCATATAGTTGCTCATCATATGTTCTTATAATTGTTTGTATTTCTTTGGTGTTGGTTGTGATCTCTCCTCTTTCATTCATGATTTTATTTGTTTGGGTCCCTCCTCTTTTCTTTTTGGTAAGTCTGGCCAGGGGTTTATCAATCTTATTAATTCTTTCTAAGAACCAGCTCCTAGTTTCATTGATCTGTTCTACTGTTCTTTTGGTTTCTATTTCATTGATTTCTGTTCTAATCTTTATTATTTCTCTTCTCCTGCTGAGCTTAGGCTTTATTTGCTCTTCTTTCTCCAGCTCCTTTAGTTGTAGGGTTTGGTTGTGTATTTGAGACCTTTCTTGTTTCTTGAGAAAAGCTTGTATTGCTATATCCTCTTAGGACTGTCTTTGCTGCATCCCAAAGATTTTGAACAGTTGTTTCATTTTCATTTGTTTCCATGAATTTTTGAAATTGTTCTTTAATTTCTTGGTTGACTCATTCATTCTTTAGTAGGATGTTCTTTAACCTCCATGTGTTTGAGTCCTTTCCAACTTTCCTCTTATGATTGAGTTCTAGTTTCAAAGCACTGTGGTCCAAAAATATGCAGGGAATGATCCCAATCTTTTGGTACCGGTTGAGACCTGATTTGTCACCCAGGATGTGATCTATTCTGGAGAATCTTCCACTAGAGAAGAATGGGTATTCTGTTACTTTGGGAAGGAATGTTCTGAATATATCTATGAGGTCCATCTGGTTCAGTTTGTCATTTAAAGCCTTTATTTCCTTGTTGATCATTTGCTTAGATGATCTGTCCATTTCAGTGAGGGGGGTGTTAAAGTCCCCTACTATTATTGTATTATTGTCAATGTGTTTTTTTTATTTTGTTATTAATTGGCTTATATAATTGGCTGCTCCCATGTTAGGGGCACAGATATTTAAAATTGTTAGATCTTCTTGTTGGATACTTTAAGTATGATATAGTGTCCTTCCTCATCTCTTATTATAGTCTTTGGTTTAAAATCTAATTTGTCTGACATAAGGATTGCCACCGAGGTTTCTTTTGATGTCCATTAGCATGGTAAATGGTTTTCCAACCCCTCATTTTAAATCTGGATGTGTCTTTGGGTCTCAAATGAGTCTATTGCAGACAGCATATTGGTAGGTCTTCCTTTTTTTTTTTTTTTTTTTTAATCCAATCTGATAGCCTGTGTCTTTTGATTGGGGCATTTAGACCATTTACATTCAGGGTAACTATTGCAAGATATGAATTCAGTGCCATTGTATTGCCTGTAAGGTGACTGTTACTGTATTTTGCCACTGTTCCTTTCTGGTCTATGTTACTTTGAGGCTCTTTCTTTGCTTAGAGGACCCCTTTCAATATTTCTTGTTGGGCTGGTTTGGTGTTCACAAATTCTTTTAGTTTTTGTTTGTCCTGGAAGTTTTTATCTCTCCTTTTATTTTCAGTGACAGCCTAGCTGGATATAGTATTCTTGGCTGCATATTTTTCTCGTTTGGTGCTCTGAATATATCATGCCCATCCTTTCTGGCCTGCCAGGTCTCAGTGGATGGGTCTGCTGCCAATCTAATATTTCTACCATTGTAGGTTACAGACCTCTTTTCCCTAGCTGCTTTCAGGATTTGGTCTTTCTCTCTGAGACTTGTAAATTTTACTATTAGATGTCAGAGTTTTGACCTATTTTTATTGATTTTGAGGAGGGTTCTCTGTGCCTCCTGGATTTTGATGCCTGTTTCCTTCCTCAAATTAGGGACGTTCTCTGCTATAATTTGCTCCAATATATCTTCTGTCACTGTCTCTCTTTCCTCTTCTTCTGGGATCCCAATTATTCTAATATGGTTTCATCTTATGGTACAACTTATCTCTTGAATTCTCCTCTTGTGATCCAGTAGTTGCTTATCTCTCTTTTTCTCAGCTTCTTTATTCTCCATAATTTGGTCTTCTCTATCACTAATTCTCTCTTCTGCCTCATTTATCCTAGCAGTTAGAGCCTCCAGTTTTTATTGCACTTCACTAATAGCCTTTTTGATTTCAACTTGGTTAGATTTTAATTCTTTTATTTTTCCAGAAAGGGGTTCTCTAGTATCTTCTAGGCTTTTTTCAATCCCAGTTTGATCTTTATAATCGTCATTCTGAACTCTAGTTCTGACATCTTACTAATGTCCATATTGATTGGTCCCTGGCAGTCCGTACTGCCTCTTGTGCTTTTTTTTTGAGGTGAGATTTTCTCTTTTGTCATTTTACCCATAGAATAGATTAATGGGAGAACAAAATGCTAAAAGGGTAACAATGACCCCAGAAAAATATACACTAAACAAATCAGAAGAGACCCAATACCACTGGGAAAAGAAAGGAAAAAAAAATGATTCTGATAAGGCTAGTGAATAGAACAGAACCACACACTAGATTTTGGGTGTATTTTGGTCTGTTAGCAGAAACAGCATCCCAAAATTTAAAAAAAAGAAAAACTTATATATATATACAAAAATAAGGGTAGGGGCTCCTGGGTGGCTCAGTCGTTAAGCATCTGCCTTCGGCTCAGGTCATGATCCTAGGGTCCTGGGATCGAGCCCCGCATTGGGCTCCCTGCTCAGCGGGAAGCCTGCTTCTCCCTCTCCCACTCCCCCTGCTTGTGTTCCCTCTCTCGCTGTGTCTCTCTCTGTCAAACAAATAAAATCTTAAAAAAAAAAAGTTTAAAGATAAGGGTAAATATGATGAAGAGATGGAATATGACTCTAAAGAATAAAATTTAAAAAGATTTTAAAATAGGAATTGGTAAGAAGTTGGTTGAAAAAAGAAAGAAGAAAAATTAAAAAAAATAAAGGAGAGAACATGATCAGGCAGGAGACTAGAACAAAGTCATACACTAGATTTATGGTATATTTTGGTCTGTTAGAAGAAACTGTATCAAAAAAAATTTTTTTTAATTTTTTTTATTATGTTATGTTAGTCACCATACAATACATCATTAAATTTGATGGATTTATTGTTTTGTTTAACTCGCAGTGCTCCATGCAGTATGTGCCCTCCTTAATACCTATAACTGGGCTAACCCATCCCCCCACACTCCTCCCCTCTAAAACCGTCAGTTTGTTTCTCCGACTCCATAGTCTCTCATGGTTCATCTCTCCCTCCGATTTCCCCCCCGTCATTTTTCCCTTCCTTCTCCTAATATCCTCCATGCTATTCCTTATGTTCCACAAATAAGTGAAACCATATGATAATTGACTTTCTCTGCTTGACTTATTTCACTTAGCATAATCTTCTCCAGTCCAACCCATGTCAGTGCAAATGGTGGGTATTCATTCTTCCTGATGGCTGAGTAATATTCCATTGTATATATGGACCACATCTTCTTTATCCATTCATCTGTTGAAGGGCATCTCAGCTCTTTCCAAATTTGGCTACTGTGGATATTGCTGCTATGAACACTGGGGTACATATGACCTTCTTCTCACTACATCTGTGTCATTGGGGTACATACCCAGTAGTGGAATTGCTGGGTCATAAGGTAGTTTTATTTTTAATTTTCTGAGGCACCTCCACACTGTTTTCCAAAGTGCCTGTACCAACTAGCATTCTCACCAACAGTGTAAGAGTGTTGCCTTTCTCCACAACCTCTCCAACATTTGTTGTTTCTTGCCTTGTCTATTTTTGCCATTCTAACTGGTGGAAGGTGGTATCTCAATGTGGTTTTGATTTGAATTTCCCTGATGGCTAATGATGATGAACATTATTTCATGTGTCTGTTAGCCATTTGTATGTCTTCTTCAGAGAAGTGCCCTTTCATATCTTCTGCCCATTTTTTGACTTGATTATTTGTTTTTTGGGTGTTGATTTTGAGAAGTTCTTTATAGATTTTGGGTACTAACCCTTTATCTGTAATGTCCTTTGCAAATATCTTCTCCCATTCTGTGGGTTGCCTCCTTGTTTGTTGACTGTTTCCTTTGTTGTGCAGAAGCTTTTTATCTGATGAAGTCACAAAGTTCATTTTTGCTTTTGTTTCACTAGCCTTTGGAGATGTATCTTGAAAGAAATTGCTGTGGCCGATGTCAAAGAGGTTACTGCCTATATTCTTCTCTAGGATTTTGATGGATTCCTGTCTCACATTGAGGTCTTTCATCCATTTTGAGTTTTTGTTTGTGTATGGTGTTAGAGAATGGTTGTGTTTCATTCTTCTGTATATAGCTGACCAATTTACCCAGCATCATTTATTGAAGAGACTGTCTTTTTCCCATTGCATATTTTTTTTCCTGCTTTGTTGAAGATTATTTGACCATAGTGTTGAGGGTCCATACTGGGCTCTCTATTCTGTTTCATTGGTTTATATGTCAGTTCTTGTGCCAATACCATGCTCTCTTGGTGATCACTGCTTTGTAATAAAGCTTGAAATCGGGCAACGTGATGCCCCCAGCTTTGTTTTTCTTTTTCAACATTTCCTTGGTGATTTGCGGTCTTTTCTGATTCCATACAAATTTTAAGATTGTTTGTTCCAGCACTTTGAAAAATGATATTGGAATTTTGATCGGGATGGCATTGAAAGTATAGATTGCTCTGGGTAACATAGACATTTTAACAATGTTTATTCTTCCTATCCATGAGCGTGGAATGTTTTTCTATCTTTTTGGGCCTTCTTCAATTTCTTTCATGAGTGTTCTGTACTTCCTAGAGTATAGATCCTTTACCTCTTTGGTTAGGTTTAGTCCAAGGTATATTATGGTTTTGGTGCTATTGTAAATGGAATCGTTTCTCTAATTTCTCTTTCTACAGTTGTGTTGTTAGTGTATAAGAAAGCAACTGATTTCTGTGCATTGATTTTTTTATCCTGCCACATTACTGAATTGCAGTATGAGTTCTAGTAATTTGGGGGTGGAGTCTTTTGGGTTTTCCACAGAAAGTGTCATGTCACCCATGAAAAGAGAGGGTTTGACTTCTTCTCTGCCAATTTGAATACCTTTTATTTCTTTTTGTTGTCTGAGTGCTGTTGCTAGGACTTCTAGTACTATGTTGAACAATAGTGGCGAAAGTGGGAATCCTTGATGTGTTCCTTATGGGAAAGGCTCTTAGCTTTTCCCCATTGAGGATGATATTAGCTGTGGGGTTTTCATAGATGGATTTCATGAGCTTGAGGAATGTTCCCTCTATCCCTATACTCTGAAGAATTTTCATCAGGAAAGGATGTTGTATTTTGTCAAATGCTTTTTCTGCATCAGTTGAGGGGACCATATGGTTCTTCTCCCTCCTTTTATTAACGTGTTCTGTCACATTCATTGATTTGCAAATGTTGACCCACCCTTGCATCCCAGGGATAAGTCCCACTTGGTCGTGGAGGATGATCCTTTTAATGTATTGTTGGTTCCTCTTAGCTAGGATTTTGTTGAGGATTTTGGAATCCATATTCATCAGCGATATCAGTCTGAAATCCTCCTTTTTAATGTGGCTTTGCCTGGTTTGGGGATTGAGGTAATGCTGGCCTCATAGAATGAGTCTAGAAGATTTCCTTCTTTTTCTATTTTTTGAAACAGCTTCAGGAGAATAGATATTATTTCTTCTTTGAATGTTGGTAGAATTCGCCAGGGAATCCATCAGGCCCTGGACTCTTGTTTTTTGGGAGGTTCTTGATCACTGTTTTAATCTTGATACTGCTTATTGGCCTATTCAGGTTGTCAATTTCTTCCTGTTTCAGTCTTGGCAGTTTATACGTTGCCAGGAAGGCATCCATTTCTTCCAGGTTGCTCAATTTACTGGCATATAGTTGCTGATAATGATTTCTCATAATTGTTCCCATTTCCTTGGTGTTAGTCATGATCTCTCCCCTTTCATAAATAATTAGGTTAATTAATATTAATTTAGGTCCTTTCTCTTCTGCTTCACTTACCCTAGCTTTTAGATTTTCTAGATTAGATTGGATCTCATTGATAGCAATTTTAAGTTCTGCCAATTCAGCTTTCATTTCTGCCCTTAGGGACTCTATGTTGCCATTAATTGATTTCTCCATTCTAGCGATTGTCTTCACAATTGCTCACCTGAATTCCATCTCTGACATCTTTTTTTTTTTTTAATTTTATTATGTTATGTTACTCACCATACAATATATCATTAGTTTTTGGTGTAGTGATCCATGATCCATTGTTTTTCGTATAACACCCAGTGCTCCATGCAGTACGTGCCCACCTTAATACCCATCACCGGGCTAACCAATCCCCTCTCCTCCCTCCCCTCTAAAACCCTGTTTGTTTCTCAGGTCCATAGTCTCTCATGGTTCATCTCTCCCTCCAATTCCCCCGCCCATTTTTCTTTCATTCTCCTAATGTCCTCCATGTTATTCCTTATGTTCCACAAATAAGTGAAACCATATGATAACTGACTTTCTCTGCTTGACTTATTTCACTTAGCATAATCTCCTCCAGTCCCATCCATGTTGATGTAAAGGTTGGGTATTCATCTTTTCTGATGGCTGAGTAATATTCCATTGTATATATGGACCACATCTTCTTTATCCATTCATCTGTTGAAGGGCATCTCGGCTCTTTCCACAGTTTGGCTATTGTGGACAGTGCTGCTAGGAACATTGGGGTGTATATGGCCCTTCTTTTCACTACATCTGTGTCTCTGGGGTAAATAACCAGGAGTGCAATTGCTGGGTCATAGGGGAGCTCTATTTTTAAATTTTTGAGGAACCTCCACACTGTTTTCCAAAGTGGCTGTACCAACTTGCATTCCCACCAACAGTGTAAGACGGTTCACCTTTCTCCACAACCTCTCCAACATTTGTTGTTTCTTTCCCTGTCCATTTTTGCCATTCTAACTGGTGTAAGGTGGTATCTCAGTGTGGTTTTGATTTGAATTTCCCTGATGGCTAATGGTGATGAACATTTTTTCATGTGTCTGTTAGCCATTTGTATGTCTTCTTCAGAGAAGTGTCTTTCATGTCTTCTACCCACTTTTTGACTTGATTATTTGTTTTTTGGGTGTTGAGTTTGAGAAGTTCTTTATAGATTTTGGATACCAGCCCTTTATCTGTAGTGTCATTTGCCAATATCTTCTCCCATTCTGTGGGTTGCCTCTTTGTTTTGTTGACTGTTTCCTTTGCTGTGTGGAAGTTTTTTATGTTGATGAAGTCCCAAAAGTTCATTTTTGCTTTTGTTTCACTAGCTTTTGGAGATGTATCTTGAAAGAAGTTGCTGTGGCCGATGTCAAAGAGGTTACTGCCTATGTTCTCCTCTAGGATTTTGATGGATTCCTGTCTCATATTGAGGTCTCTCATCCACTTTGAGTTTACCTTTGTGAATGGTGTTAGAGAATGGTCGAGTTTCATTCTTCTGCATGTGGCTGTCCAATTTTCCCAGCACCATTTGTTGAAGAGACTGTCTTTTTTCCATTGCATGTTTTTTCCTTCTTTGTCGAAGATTATTTGACCATAGAGTTGAGGGTCCATTTCTGGGTTCTCTATTCTATTTCATTGGTCTGTATGTCTGTTTTTGTGCCAGTACCATGCTGTCTTGGTGATCACTGATTTGTAATATAGCTTGAAATCAGGCAACGTGATGCCCCCAGCTTTGGTTTTCTTTTTCAACATCTCCCTGGCCATTCGGGGTCTTTTCTGATTCCATACAAATTTTAGGATTGTTTGTTCCAGCACTTTGAAAAATGTCATTGGAATTTTGATCGGGATGGCATTGAAGGTATAGATTGCTCTGGGTAGCATAGACGTTTTAACAATGTTTATTCTTCCGATCCATGAGCATGGATTATTTTTCCATCTTTCTGTGTCTTCTTCAATTTCTTTCATGAGTGTTTTGTAGTTCCTAGAGTATAGATCCTTTACCTCTTTGATTAGGTTTATTCCGAGGTATCTTACGGTTTTTGGTGCTATTGTAAATGGAATCGTTTCTTTAATTTCTCTTTCTACAGTTGCCTTGTTAGTGTGTAAGAAAGCAACTGATTTCTGTGCATTGATTTTGTATCCTGCCACATTACTGAATTGCTGGATGAGTTCTAGTAATTTGGGGTTGGAGTCTTTTGGGTTTTCCACATAAAGAATCCTGTCGTCTGCGAAAAGAGAGAGTTTGACTTCTTCTTTGCCAATCTGAATACCTTTCATTTCTTTTTGTTGTCTGATTGCTGTTGCTAGGACTTCTAGTACTATGTTGAACAACAGTGGTGAGAGTGGGCACCCTTGACGTGTTCCTGATCTTAAGGGAGGGACTCTCAGCTTTTCCCCATTGAGGATGATATTCACTGTGGGTTTTTAATAGATGGATTTTATGAGCCTGAGGAATGTTCCCTCTATCCCTATACTCTGGAGAGTTTTAATCAGGAAAGGATGTTGTATTTTGTCAAATGCTTTTTCTGCATCAATTGAGAGGACCATATGGTTCTTCTCCCTCCTCTTATTAATGTGTTCTATCACATTGATTGATTTGTGAATGTTGAACCACCCTTGCATCCTGGGGATAAATCCCACTTGGTCGTGGTGGACAATCCTTTTAATGTATTGTTGGATCCTATGAGCTAGGATTTTGTTGAGGATTTCGGAATCCATATTCATCAGGGATATTGGTCTGAAATTCTCCTTTTCGATGGGGTCTTTGCCTGGTTTGGGGATTAAGGTAATGCTGGCCTCATAGAATGAGTTGGGAAGTTTTCCTTCTGTTTCCATTTTTTGAAACAGCATCAGTAGAATAGGGTATTATAGGAATTATTTCTTCTTTGAATGTTTGGTAGAATTCGCCAGGAAATCCATTAGGCCCTGGACTCTTGTTTTTTGGGAGGTTTTTGATCACTGCTTCAATCTCGTTACTGGTTATTGGCCTATTCAGGTTGTCAATTTCTTCCTGTTTCAGTCTTGGCAGGTTATAAGTTTCCAGGAAGGCCTCCATTTCATCCAGATTGCTCAGTTTATTGGCATATAGTTGTTGATAATAATTTCTAATAATTGTTTCTCTTTCCTTGGTGTTAGTTGTGATCTCTCCCCTTTCATTCATAATTTTATTGATTTGAGTCCTTTCTCTTTTCTTTTGGATAAGTCTGGCCAGTGGTTTATCAATCTTATTAATTCTTTCAAAGAACCAACTTCTAGTTTCGTTGATCTGATCTACTGTGTTTCTGGTTTCTAATTCATTGTTTTCTGCTCTAATTTTAATTATTTCTCTTCTAATGCATGGCTTAGGTGTCATTTGTTGCTTTTTCTCTAGTTCTTTAAGGTGTAGAATTAGTTGGTGAATTTGGGATTTTTCTATTTTTTTGAGTGAGGCTTGGATGGCTATGTATTTCCCCCTTAGAACCGCCTTTGCAGTGTCCCATAGGTTTTGGACCAATGTGTTTTTGTTCTCATTGATTTCCATGAATTGTTTAAGTTCTTCTTTGATTTCTTGGTTGACCCAAACATTCTTGAACAGAGTGGTCTTTAGCTTCCAAGTGTTTGAATTTCTGCCAAATTTTTTCTTGTGATTGAGTTCCAGTTTTAGAGCATTGTGGTCTGAGAATATGCAGGGAATAATCTCAGTCTTTTGGTATCAGTTGAGACCTGATTTGTGACCCAGTATATGGTCTATTCTGTAGAAAGTTCCATGTGCGTTCGAGAAGAATGAGTATTCTGTTGTTTTAGGGGGGAATGTTCTGTAAATATCTATGAGGTCCATCTGGTCCAGTGTATCATTCAAAGCTCTTGTTTCCTTGTTGATTTTCTGCTTAGATGAACTGTCCATTGCTGAGAGTGGAGTATTGAGGTCTCCTACAATGAACGTATTGTTATCAATATGACTCTTTATTTTAGTTAACGGTTGGCTTATATAGATGGCTGCTCCCATGTTGGGGGCATAGATATTTACAATTGTTAGATCTTCTTGTTGGATAGACCCTTTAAGAATGATATAGTGTCCTTCTGTGTCTCTTATTACAGACTTCAGTTTAAAATCTAATATTTCTGATATAAGAATTGCTACCCCAGCTTTCTTTTGAGGTCCGCTGGCATGGAAGATAGATCTCCATCCCTTCACTTTCAGTGTGGATGTATCTTTAGGTTCAAAATGAGTCTCTTGTAGACAGCATATGGATGGGTCCTGTCTTTTTATCCAATCTGCAACCCTGTGCCATTTTATGGGAGCGTTTAGGCCATTCACGTTGAGAGTGATTATTGAAAGATATGAATTAATTGTCATCATGTTGCCTGTGAAGACGTTGTTTTTATAGATTGTCCCTGTAAATTTCTGTTGTAGATCAGTCTTGGGGTCTTTCTCCTTTTATAGAACCCCCCTTAATATTTCTTGCAGGGCCAGCTTAGTCGTCACATATTCTTTCAACTTCTGCCAGTCGTGGAAGCTCTGCACCTCTCCATCCATTCTAAATGACAGCCTTGCCAGATAAAGTATTCTTGGCTGCCTGTTCTTCTCATTTAGTACCCTGAATATGTCTTGCCAGGCCTTTCTGGCTTGCCAGGTCTCTGTGGATAGGTCTGACGTTATTCTGATGTTCCTCCCTCTGTACATAAGGAATCTCTTCCCCCTAACTGCCCTTAAATGGTTTCCTTGGTTCTAAGATTTGCAAGTTTTAGTATTACATGCCGGGGTGTTGGCCTGTTTTCCTTGATCTTAGGAGGGGTCTTCTCTGCCTCTAGGACTTGAATGTTTCTTTCATTCCCCAGATTAGGGAAGTTCTCAGCTACAATTTGCTTAAATACATCTTCTAGTCCTCTCTCTCTCTCCACTCCCTCCGGGATTCCAATTATTCTGACATTGGAACGCCTCATGGTGTCACTTATTTCTCTGATTCTATTTTCATGGATTCTGAGTTGTTTTTCCCTGGCCTCCTCTTTTCCCTTTTTATCTGTTATACTGTCTTCCAGATCGCTTATTCTCTCTTCTGTCTCAGTTACCCTAGCTGTTAGATTATCTAGATTGGATTGGATCTCATTGATAGCATTTTTAAGTTCTGCCAATTCACCTTTTATTTCTGCCCTTAGAGACTCTATGTTGCCATTAATTGATTTCTCCATTCTAGCCATTGTCTTCACAATTGCTAGCCTGAATTCCATCTCCGACATCTTGGTTATATCTGCATCCATTTGTAAATCTGCAGCATAAGTCATAATCTCTGAGTCTTTTCTATTTTGGGGGTTCCTCCTCCTAGTCATTCTGTTGATGGGTGGTTGAGGGCATGTATAGAGTCCAAATTATTGACCAGAACCCAAGCAAGATGCACCTGTTTTCTTGGGACCTTAGGGTTGCTGGCCTCTTGTTTTCCCAGCCTGTCTTCTGTGGGAGGGGCCTGCCGCGCTGTTACTCAGGCAACCCTGTTTGGGCGGAGTTGCTCTGCGCCCCTTTGGTGGGGGATGGGCTCAGTGGGAATCAGTTTTTGGGGCTTTTGTTCTCTGGTGGCTTTCCCTGGTGGCTTTCCACGTCTCTTCTGCGAGTCAGAGCAGAAGACACCATTTCCAACCCTCTGCCTCAGAGCAGAGGGATTGCAGTCTGTTCTCCAGTGAGCTCTCCAGGCCACACCATCTCCGTTTCTGTCCGTGCTGCTATATACTGTAGCGTCCTGGGTTGTGCGCCCCTCCGCAGCACTCCCAGTCCTGCCTCCAGGTCGGGGCACGTCTCTGCCCTTTGTGCTTCTAAAACCGCCAGCCCCTCCCAGTTCGCGCGCGTGCGACTCCGCCGCTGGGGTTTTCCACCCCGGGGGTTGCAGTTCACCGGCACGACCCCGGCGCACCAGGTTTCCGTCTTGGAGGCTGCAGTTCCCGTGCTCGACTGTCGCTCCAGGTTTCTGTCCGGGGGGGGCTGAGTTTCGCGTGCGCAGGACCCCGCCGGTCTGGTTTTCCACCCCGGGGGCTGCCCTAAAGTCCTTTCCCGACGCTACCGGTCTGCGAGTCTGTGCCCCGTCCGCAGCGCACGAGGCTGTCACTCACCGGCGTTGTAGGATCCCCACGTCCAGGCACCCTCCTGTTGCCATTTATCCTCCGATATCTGCCCGCAGAATCACGGCTCTCCACTTCATACCTCAAAACCAACTGCCTGCGATATTCTGTTTGTAGAGATCCAGATCTTCTTACATCTCAGGCTTGTTTCGTGGGTGCTCAGAGTGGTCTGGTAGATATCTAGCTCAATTCTGGGGACCAGTTGAAATAGGGTCCCCTACTCCTCCGCCATCTTTCCCCCCTCCCCATCTTTGACATCTTAGTTATATCTGAATCCATTTGTCAATCTGTGGCAGAAGTCATAGTCTCTGAGTCTTTCTTATTTTGGGGGTTCCTCCACCTAGTCATTCTTTCAAGGGGTGGCTGAGGGGATATATAGATTCCAAATTCTTGACCACAACCCAAGCAAGATGCACCTGTTTTCTAGGGAGCTTAAGGTTGCTGGCCTCTTGTTCTCCCAGCCTGTCTTCTGTGGGGAGGGGCCTGCTGCACTGTTAGTCAGGCAACCCTGTTTGGGCAGAGTTGCCCCGACCCCTGTTGGGAGGTAGGCTCAGTAAAAACCAGATTTTGGGGACTTTTGTTCTCTGGTGGCTTTCCCTGGCAGCTTTCTGCATCTCTTCTGAGAGTCAGAGCCAAAAACATCGTTTCCAACCCTCTGCCTCAGAGCAGAGAGATCGCAGTCTGTTCTTCAGTGAGCTCCCCAGGCCACACTATCTCTGTTTCTATCTGTGCTGCTATAAACTGTAGTGTCCTGGGTTGTGCGCCCTTCAGCAGTGCTCCCAGTCCTCACCTCCAGGTCGGGCACATCTTTGCCCTTTGTGCTTCTACAACCACCAGCCGCCCCCAGTTCACACGTGTGGCTCTGCTGCTCAAGGTTTCCGTCTGGGGGGCTGTCCTAAAGTCCTTTCTCCGCCACTACAGGTCTATGAGTCTGTGCCCCGTCCCCAGCCCGGGATGCTCTCACTCACCAGCGGTGTAGGATCCCGACGGCTGGCTCCTTCTGCCTTCCATTTATCCTCCGATATCTGCCTGTGAAATCACGGCTCCCCGCCTTGTACCTCGAAACCAACTGCCTGCGATATTCTCTTTGTAGAGATCCAGATCTATCTTCTTACATCTCAGGCTGATTTCATGGGTGTTAAAATGGTCTGGTAGATATCCAGCTCAATAACAGAGACCAGTTGGACTAGGGCCCCCTACTCTTCTGCAATCTTTCCCCCCCCTCCTGTTTCCCAAAATTTTAAAGAAAGAAAGAAAGAAAAAAAAAAAAAATATATATATATATATATATATATATATATATATATATAAAATAAGGTTAAATACAATGAAGGGATAAAATATGACTGTAAAAGTTAAAAATAAAAAGGATTTTTAAAAAAGGAATTGATAAAATAATATGTTGGTTGAAAAAGGAAAGAAGAAAAATTTAAAAAAAATAGGAAATGAAAAAATAAAGAAAATTTTAAAAATTCACTTTGAAAGGCTAAAGAATCATGGGAAAAAAGCCATGAATTTTATGTGCTATATTCCCCTAGCGCTGGGGTTTTGCAGGTCTCATTGATCAGTAAACTTGGTCTTGGTTGGCTGTTCTTGCTGATCTTCTGGGGGAGGGGCCTGTTGCTGTGATTCTCAAATGTCTTTGCCCAAGGTGGAATTGCACTGCCCTTACCAGGGGCCAGGCTGTGTTCTGCTCGGGTTTGCTCTCCGTAGCTTTTCTTCCCTGATAGCTTTCCATACAGCTTTAGAGGATGAAAATGAAAATGGCAGCCTCCCAATCTTTAGCCCCAGAGGAGTAAAGAACTCAGGGCCCCACTCCTCAGTGTGCCTTCAAAGAAAAACAGTCAATCACTCCTATCCCCCTGGTCTCCGGCTGACTCCGTGCTCACCCAGCTTATGAACAAGTGTTTCTATCTCTGGCACACAACCCCGTTTGGAGTTTCCAAACCCAGCAGATTCCTGCAGTGTACTCCCGTGCCAGTCCTCCCCAGGGAAGGAGGGGAGTCTCCCCAGATCTGCCACTTATTGGATCCCTGCCCAAAGAGTAGCAGCCTGACTGTGCCGCAGATCACGGTTTATGGCAACCCCAAGCTGAGAGCCCACTTCTCGGCTCCGTCTTTGCAGCTGGCTTCCCCGCTGTGATACCTGGGAGCTCTGCCACACTTGGTCATCCCGGTTTTTCTGTGACCCTGAGGGTCCTGAAATCATACTGTCCCAGGGAGGGTTCCACCCCCCGCTTAGCTACTGGAGCAACATCCCTCAGCAGAGCAGACTTTTAAAAGTTCTGATTTTGTGCTCCACTGCTCTATCACTTGCTGGTAGCTGGCTGACAGAGGCTCCCTTCCCCCAAGGTCTATCTTCCCGAACATTGCCTTGGATTCACTTCTCCACACGTTCTACCTTCCATAAATTGGTCGCTTTTCTGTTCATAGGATTGCTGCTATTCATTTTTTCGATCTCCTGTTGAGTTTGTAGGTGTTCAGAGTGGTTTGATAACTATCTAGTTGAATTCCTGGGACCGGACAAAATTTAGGTTTCCTACTCCTCTGCCATCTTGCTCCTCCCACCCAAAGACCATTTGATCATGTACATGAAAATTTATTTCTAAGCTCTTAGCTCTCTATTCTGTTTCACTGGTGTGTATGTCTGTCTCTGTGCCAATAGAACACTGTTTTGATTACTGTAGTTTTGTAGTATGTTTTGAAATCAAGAATTGTGAGTCCTCCAACTTCCTTCTTTTTTCAAATTGTTTGGCCATCTTGGATCCATTAAGATTCCATCTGTATTTTAGGAGTTTTTCTATATTTGCATAAAATGTTGTTAAGATTTTGGTAAGGATGGTATTAAATTTATAGATTTATTTGGGTAGTGTGATGGTTATTATTACTTTTCAGCTTGACTGGGCCTCAGGTGCTCAGATATTTGATTTTTACCCATTATTCTGGGTGCATCTGTGAAGTTGTTTGTGGATGATATTAACATTTGAATTGGTAGACTGAGTAGAGCAGATTGCCGTCCCTAATGTGGAAGCGCCTCACCCAATCAGTTGAAGACCTGAATAGAACAAGAAGCCTGAGTAAGAAAGAACTCCTCCTCCCTGAATCCCTTTGAGCTAAGGCTTTTTTTTTTTCCCTCTGCCTTCAGACTTGAACTAAAGTTTTGGTTCTTTTTGGGTCTAGATCCTGTTGGACTCAGGTTTCCAGCTTGTTGACTATAAATCTTGGGACTTGTCAGTCTCTACAATCACATAAGCCAATTTCTTATAATGATTCTCTTAAGTATCTACTATCTATTTATCTATCATCTATATCTATCTACATCTATACAGATAGGTAAATATAGAGATGAAAATGATAGATAGATACAGATATATATCTTATTGGTTCTGCTTTCCTGGAAAACCCTGACTAATATAGGTAGTATGGACATTTCAACAATATGAAGTCTTCCAATACATGAACACAAGATATCTTTCCATTTATTTACTTAATCTTATTTACTTTTTTATTTACTTTTTTTCTTATTTACTTTTTTCCAGCAATGTTTTTTAGTTTTTAGCACACAAGTGTTATGCCTCCTTGGTTAATTTTATTTCTAAATATTTTATTTTTTTTTATGCTGTTATAAATGGGATTTTTTTAAATGTCTTTTTTGAATGTTCGTTGTTAGTGAATAGAAATGCAACTGATTTTTATGTGTCAATTTTGTATACTGTAACTTTGCTGAATTCACTTATTATTTCAAACAGGGGTTTTTTGTGGAATCTTTAGGGTTATCTACAGATAAGTTTCTTTTGAACTTATATTACCTACTAATTCTGGGATAAGTGGAGCTGCTCTTGGTGCTCATACCATCCAACAACAAAGTAGAATTATTAAAGCCGATGAAGAAATGTCCAAATCCTTTATTAAAATCATTCAATAAATGAAAGAAAAATTAAAGTAGTCAACAATATTTACTAGGATATTTAAACAAATGTCGTGGTCTCCACTGAGTTATTTTCTTGGTTATCTCATTTAACCTGAGGTGATTTGACTAGAAATTGATTTCAAGTTTTATTCATATTAATTATAATATGATATTTAGTTATCAGGCTCTTATAATGCCTAATCAATTAAATCCAATTAAATAAAACTTGGAACATTTCAGTCATTGGTTAACAATCACAGATGAATTTTGACAAATCAGAAGACTGCAACTTAGATATTTGACCAATGACAGCTTTCAAGTCCCCATCCCTCCCTTTTCCATTTTGCCCCACATCTAGGCAGTCCGATAAGCCTGCCCACACTCTCTGTCCCTTAGCACTGGTGGAAATTTCAAACCTGGTCCCTCTGCAGTCTCACTCCCTAACCACAATAAAAACCCAAAGACACCTGTTTCACTCCTTGCTTTTGTTTCATTCCACATTGAACCTCAACCCGTCTTTGGAGAATCTTTTTGCTTTTACTATGTGAGTAATAACCATTTCATATTCATAGGTGGCTATGTGTCACTTGTCCTGCCATACAAAATTCCTGGACAGGGGATGCCCAGAATCCAGCAGTGGATGGTAGACACCAAAATATAACGACAAATTCAGACTTCCTGTGTGGTAATAAAGCCTCCTTAGAGTCCTCTGAAAGAGTAGATTTACATCTCTTCAGATTCTTCAGACATCCTTAGAGCAAAACATTCTCTCTCTAATATTGATCATGTCTCAAACTTAATTTTTTGTGCAAGTTTAATACACTAATTCTTTACTTATTGATGAAGATGGGGAATAGCTAAATGAATGGAGGAAACAGGATCTTATTCTGACACACCAAGAAGACCATCCTGTGAATCTCTTGTGAAATAGTTTTGCTGGTCTTTCTTCCCAGAGGCAATACCTTAATATCACCATGTAACATAGAGAGCATGATCTATATTTCTGTGGGGACTTTTTTGGGGGGGAATTTCATAATATTTTATCATCCTCTGAGTTTTGTGGGGTGTAAAGGGAGTGGGTATCAACTTAAGAGCATGGGGCACAGGAGTAGGTGAGTATGAAATTTATATTTGGGAGAGGCATTTATTCACAGATAAAGTGGTAATACCTGAGCCAATTTGATGACAATGGGGACTAAAAGCATGAGTTGAGTTCTTAAGACTCTATAAAGGAAGAATCCCCAGAATGTGTATCTGAGTTTGTGGTTTAAAGAAGAGTCAAAGATGACACTGAGATGTTGACGCTCATAAACCCAGGAGTAGTTCAGAAGAATAAGTACACTTTAGTAGGAAGATGAGTCCATTTTTGGACTTACTGAGTATGAGGTATCTGAGGAACATCCAAATGGAGACACTCAGCAGGTAGGTGGAAATGCTGTGGGGCCTGAAAACACAGTCTGTGGTTATGAAATGTTAGTTCACAAAATAGGTGTCCATAAATCCCACCATGTAAGACTTGCTTTCTTTTATGCCAATTCCTAAGGCAGATCTTAACTAAGATATGGTTGCTTAATTAATGCTCCAAGGAAGAAAATGATGAGGGTAAAGATTTGTTGTCCTGAACAAAAAGATTTATTATGGAAATTAACATAGAATATAGCTTTCATATGAAGCTGCACAGAGCCAGCTACTAGATTTCCATGATTATTCAGGACCTATGTAGTAGGTGCTATGTCACAGTCTGATATCCTAACTAATGCTGAGGTTATCCTTTAGATTTGGTTTGCACATGGTGTAACTTCTTAGATTTGAAGTTGCTCTAAGAGATATTGCTGTCTCTCATAGGTCAAAGGCAGATGCTGGTACCAGAAGAAATAACACTATCAAATGTTGCAGGATTTTTTTCTATGAATTTCATCTAGCATTGTTTTACACAAGAAGTCCTGAGCCAAAAAAAGGGAAATTAATAGTGAAAATATTCTCAGCTAGATGGCAATAGTCTTTTTTGATTGAATCAAGAACTCTACTATATAGCTAAATTTATCCCTTGAAATTTTCATTTTCTGTGAATGACACTGCACTCCTCCCCAAGATTAGAGAGGGCTGGCTGCAGCTAGAGCATACATCAGTGTGCATGCAACTTTCAAACATTCCCTTTTTCATTGCTTTCTGAATAGCCTGGCTGTTCTCTTCCAAGACAGAGAAAAATGATTCCCTAGAAATGGAACCTCCTCATCTCTATGTGGCAAAGAGCTCATATTCATCTTCTCAGCTTCTTATAGCTTCAGAAAAGATAGTTATTGTTAGCATGGACTATTCTTGGAACCAAAAATGCTATGGTTGGGGCATTTCATCAACCAAATCACAGTTGTTCTGCCTTCCCATAAGTGATGCACTGTCATCCTCACCTTCTATTAGATTGCCCCAGGAAAAAAGCGTTTGCTATAACTAAATGGTTTCATATAGAATCTTTACTTGTCTAGGGCTTTGGCTTGTAACAAGTCTTTCTCTTCCAGTATGGTGATGCACAGTACACCTGAAGCCCCAAGCAGTACCACAAAACATCCAGGTTATGTATGTATGTATGTATGTATGTATGTATGTAAGAGTTGCACACTAATTTTTTTTTAAACGTTGAAAATTACACTCTTCCTGCAATCACGTGGATGGAGGTAGAAAGTATAATGCTAAGTGAAATAAGTAAGTCAGAGAAAGACAAATACATGATTTCTCTCATATGTGGAATTTAAAAAAAACAAATGAGCAAAGAAAGAGAGGGAAGACAAGAAACAGACTCTTAACTATTGAGAACAAAAATGATGGTTACAAGAGGGAAGGGGATGGGTGGATGGGTTAAATAGGTGATGGGAATTAAGGAATGCACTTGTGATAAGCACTAACTGATGTATGGAACTGTTGAATCATTATATTGTACAACTGAAACTAGTATAACACTGTATGTTAATTATACTGGAATTGAAAAAAAAAAAAAAACTGATGAGTTCAGTCTCCTGCTCCTACAGAGTTGTTTTTGTTTTTTTTTTTTCAAGTGACACATAGTCCACTGTTCTATATTGTCTCCTTTAAATGATCAAGGGCATAAATTTGATACTTCTAATGAGTTTAATAAACCTCCTGTCTGGGACATTCTTCTTAATAGCTAGCCTAAATGTATCAAACAAAAAAAAATAAAAATAAAAAATAAAGACATAGTAAGTTTGAATAAGTGTAGCTATTTCTTTGTTAGTCATAGTAAATTTTATTTTTAAAAATTTATAATAGTAAGTCTTTCTAGCAGTGGTTAAGAGTTGTACATAGTCAAGCAGGTCTTGGTTAAAATTTCATTCTGCCACTTACCAGTTCTGAAACCTTGGACAAATCTTTAACTACACCTAAGCTTCATTTTGCTCAATTATAAGTAGGAACAACTGCCACAATAACAAAACATCACATCTTTTAAAGAGGTTCATTTTGAGAATTAAATGAGAAAATAAAATAAGTACCAGTACAGCACCTGGCATAAACACTAAATAAATGGTATTTTTGTGGCAGCGTAAAATTTTGTGATAACTAAAGTTTTCCTTTCCTGCATTTTTCTGCTTCTGTGAGACCCTCCACCTACTGAATTGCTGGCTTTCAAAAAATCTGTAGACATTTTTCACCCAAAGGAATGAGGACACAAAGGAGTCCCACCAAAATAGTCATTTGAGTGTCTAAATAATTTTTTAAAGATTTTATTTAGTTAGTTATTAGAGAGAGAGAGAGAGAGAGAGAGAGAGCACACGATAGATAGAGATAGAGAGCAGGAGCAGGGGAGGAGGGAGAAGCAAACTCCCTGCTGAGCAGATGTGGGGCCCGATCCCAGGACCCTGGGATCATGCCCTGAGCCAAAGGCAGATGCTTAACTGACAGAACCACACAGGTGCTCTTGAGTTTCTAAATAATTTTTTAAAAACTTAGCAGAGGGGCACCTGGCTGGCTCAGTAAGAAGAGTGTGCAACTCATGATCTCAGGGTCATGAGTTCGAGCCCCATGTTGGGTGAAGATATTACTTAAATAAATAAAATTTAAAAAAATAAAAACTCCTAGCAGAGATTATAGCTTTGAAAATCAAGGCACTTTTGAATTGCAAAAGCTAAGCTTTCTGATGAACAAGAGTTTCCTTATTTTGTTTGTTTTACTCTCAAAAGCTTGATTTTTCAATCAAGAGTCTGGCAGAAGACATGAACAGACACTTTTCCAAAAAGGACATACACATGGCTAACAGACACATGAAAAATGCTCAACATCACTAACCATCAGGGAAATACAAATCAAAACCACAATGAGATACCACCTTACACCAGTTATAACGGTAAAAATTAACAAAACAGGAAACAACAAATGTTGGAGAGGATGTGGAGAAAGGGGAACCCTCTTACACTGTTGGTGGGAATGCAAGTTGATACAGCCACTCTGGAAAACAGTATGGAGGTTCCTCAAGACATTAAGAATAGAGTTACTCTATGACCCAGTAATTGCACTACTAGGTATTTACCTCAAAGATACAGATGCAGTGAAAAGAAAGCACATGCACCCCAATGTTCATAGCAGCAATGTCCACAATAGCCAAACTGTGGAAGAAGCTGAGGTGTCCTTCAACAGATGAATGGATAAAGAAGATGTGGTCCATATACACAGTGGAATATTATTCAGCCATCAGAAAGGATGAATACCCACCATTTGCATTGACATGGATGGAACTGGAGGGGATTATGTTGAATTAAGTCAAACAGAGAAAGACAATTATCATATGGTTTTACTCATATGTGGAATATAAGGAATAGCACGGAGGACCATAGGGGAAGGGAGGGAAATCCTAAAGGGGAGAAATCAAAGAGGGAGATGAACCATGAGAGACTATGGACCCCGAGAAACAATCTGGGGGTTTGAGTGGGAAGGGAGGTGGGGGTAGGGGATAGCAGGGTGATGGGTATTGAGGAGTGCACGTGCTGTGATGAGCACTGGGTGTTATACTTAACTAATTAATCATTGAACACTGCATCAAGGACTAATTATGTACTATACAGTGGCTAACTGACCATAATAAAAAAAAAAAAGAGGCTAGGGACTTTTGAAGTCTAAAGGACTATTAAAGTTTATCCTAAAGTGTAAGTGTTTATACAATAATATATTGTAGTTTACACCCATGGTTCTGAGAGTGCCCTGGACCAGCAGTACCAACATCACTTCGGGGCTTGTTATAAGTATAAAACCTTGGGCCCCATTGCAGACCTACTGAATCAGAAATTCTGGAGTGCAAACAAGCACTGTGTTTTAAGAAGCCCTCCAAGTAATTCTGATTCATGCTCAAGTTTGAGAAGCTGGCATATAGTATTCGTATAGATTAGAGAAGCTTACATGATGAAGTTAGAAGTAGGTTTCCCACGTAAAATAAGCCAAAACCAATGGTCAAGGAACAAAAAGAGAATTGGGTTGCCATAACAAAATATCACGGACTGTGTGGCTTACCCAACAGAAAGTTATTTTCTCACAGTTCTAGAGGCTGGAAAGTCTAAGATAAGGTTCCAGCAGGGTTTGGTTTCTGGTGAGGACTCTTCCTGGATATTAGAAAGAATTCCCCAGCCAGGAGATCTATTGAAACCTTGTTCATTCATGCCCTTGATCATTTAAAGTGAACAATATAGAACACTGGATTATGTGTCACTTGAAAAAAAAAAAGAAAATCCATATGTGTAGGAAATTGAACTCATCATTTTTTTTTAAATTCCAGTATAATTAACATACAATGTTATATTAGTTCCAGGTGTACAATATGATTTATAGATTACTCAGTGCTCATCACAATAACTGTACTCTTAATCCCCTTCACCTGTTTCACCCATCTACCAACCCACCTCCCCTCTGGCAACCATTAGTTTGTTATCTATGTTAAGAGTCTGGTTTTTGTGTGCCTCTTTGTTCATTTGTTTTGTTTCTCAAATTCCACATATGAGTTAAATCATATATTTATCTTTCTCTAAATGACTTAGTTCAGTTAGTATTATACCCTGTAGATCCATCTATGTTGTTACAAATGGCAAAATATCATTCTCTTTCATGCCTGAGTAATGCATTATATACATATATACCACATCTTCATAATCCATTCATCTATCAATAAACAATTGGTTTGCTTCCACATCTTGGCTATTATAAATAATGCTATAATAAATATAGGGGTGCATATATGTTTTTGAATTAGAGTTTTTTTTTTCCTTCGGATAAATACCCAGTAGTAGAATTACTAGATCATATGGCAATTCCAATCTTAATTATTTTTTCAATTTTATTTTAATTCCAGTATAGTTAACATACAGTGCTATATCAGTTTCAGGTATACAATATAGTGATTCAACAATTCAATATATTACACAGTACTCATCAAGATAGGTGTACTCTTAATTTTTTTCACCTATTTCACCCCTTCTCCCCCCCCACCTCCCTTCTGGTTACCATCTGTTTGGTCTCTATAGTTAAGTCTATTTTTTGGTTTGTCTTTTTTTTCCTTTGTTCATTTATTTCTTAAATTCCACATATAAGTGAAATCATAAAGCATTTGTCTTTCTCTGACTTATTTAGCTTAGCATTATAGTCCATTCATGTTGCTGCAAATAGCAAGATTTCATTCTTTTTTATGCCTGAATAATATTTCATTATTCATTATATATATATATATATATACCATATATTCTTCATCCATTCATCTATCAAAGGACATTTGGGCTGCTTCCATAATTGGTTATTGTAAATAATGCTGCAATAAGCATAAGGGTACATATATCCTTTAAAATTTGTGTCCTTATATTCTATGGGTAAATACCCAGTAGTGCAATTACTGGATCATATATGGCAGTTCTATCTTTAATTGTTTGAGGATACTCCATACTGTGGCTGCACCACCTTGCATTCCCACCAGAAGTGCATGAGGGTTCATCTTTCTCCACATGCTCACTAACACTTGTTATTTCTTGTCTTTTTGATTTTAGACATTCTGACAGGTGAGAGGTGATATGTCAATGTGGGTTTGACTTGAATTTCCTTGATGATTAGAGATGTTGAGCATCTTTTCATGTGTGTTCTGGCCATCTGTATGTCTTTGGAAAAATGTCTATTCAGGTCCTCTGCCCATTTTTAATTGGATTTTTTAATTGGTGTTGAATTGTATAAGTTCTTTATATATTTTGGGTATTAACTCCTTGTCAGATATATCAATTGCAAATATCTTCTACCATTCAGTACACTGTCTTTTTGATTTGTTGATGATTTCCGTTTCTGGGAAAAGCTTTTTATTTTGGTGTGGTCCCAATAGTTTAATTTTGTTTTTGTTTCCATTGAGAAAGGAGACATATCTTAAAAAATGTTTTCATGGCTGATGTCAAGGAGATTACTTCTTATAATTTTTAAAGGAATTTTATGGATTCAGGTCTCACATTTAGGTCTTTAATCCATTTTGAGTTTATTTTTGTGTATAGTGTAAGAAAATGGTCCATTCTGGGTGCCTGGGTGGCTCAGTTGGTTAAGCGACTGCCTTCGGCTCAGGTCATGATCCTGGAGTCCTGGGATCGAGTCCCGTGTCGGGCTCCCTGCTCAGTGGGGAGCCTGCCTCTCCCTCTGACCCTCTCCCCTCTCATGCTGTTTCTCTCTCTCTCTCTCTCAAATAAATAAATAAATAAAATCTTTAAAAAAAAAAGTTAAAAAATAAAAAAATAAAATAAAACCCAAAACTTAAAAAAAAAAAAGAGAGAAAATGGTCCATTCTTTTGCATGAAGCTGTCCAGTTTTCCCAACACCATTTGTTGAAAAGATTGTCTTTCCCCATTGCATATTCTTGCTTCCTTTGTCATAGATTAATTGATCATAAAAGCATAGGTTTATTTCAGGTGTCCTTATTTTGCTTTATTGATGTATGTGTCTATTTTTGTGCCAGTACCATGCTGTTTGGATTATTATAGCTTTGCAGTTTATTTTGGAATCTGGGGCTGTGATACCTCCAGATTTGTTCTTCTTTCTCAAGATTGCTTTGGCTGTTCAGGGTCTTTTATGGTTACATACAAATTTTAGGTTATTTGCTCTAGTTCTGTCAAAAATGCTATTGGTGTTTTGATAGGGATTGTATTAAATCTATAGATTTCTTTGGGTAATATGGACATTTTAACAATATTGGCTTTCCCAATCCATGAGCATAGATAACTTTCTATTTGTGTCATCTTCAATTTCTTTCATCAGTGTTTTATATTTTTCAGAGTACAGGTCTTTCACCTCTTTGGTTAAATTTATTCTTAAGTATTTTACTCTTTTTGGTGCAATTGTAAATGGGATTGTTTTTGTAATTCATTTTATGCCACTTTATTATTAGTGTATAAAATGCAACAGATTTATATACATTAATTTTGTATCCTATGACTTTGCTGAATTCATTTATCATTTCTACTAGGTTTTTTGTGGAGTTATTAGGGGTTTCTATATATGGTAACATGTCATCTGCAAATAGTAACAGTTTTACTTCTTCCTTACCAATTTAGATGCCTTTTATTTTTTTCTTGCTTGATTGCTGTGGCTAAGTCTATCAATAGTAAGTGGAAACAAAGTAGTGAGAGTGGATATCCTTGTCTTGTTCCTGATCATAGAGGGAAAGCTGTCATTTTTCACCATTTAGTATGATGTTAGTTGTGGGTTTTTCATATATAGCCTTTATTATGTTGAGTTATTTCCTCTAAACCTACTTTGTTGGGAGTTTATATTATGAACGGATGTTGTATTTTGTAAAGTGCTATTTTGTGCATCTATTGAGATGATCATATGTTTTGTATACTTTCTCCTATTAATGTGATATATCAAGTGATTGATTTGCAAATATTTAACCACACTATATCTCTGGAACAAGTCCCATGTGATTGTTGTGAATTTTTTTTAATTTTTTATTTAAATTCAATTTAATTAACATATACTGTATTATTAGTTTCAGGGGTAGAATTCAGTGAATCATCAGTTGCATATGACACCCAGTGCTCATTACTTCAAATGCCCTCCCTAATACCCATCACCCAGTTATCCCATCCCCCCATGTGAATGACTTTTTAAATGTATTATTGGATTTGGCTTGTTAATATTTTGTTGAGGATTTTTGCATCTATGTTCATCAGAGATATTGGCCTGTAGTTTTCTTTCTTTCTTTCTTTTTTTTTTTTGGTCATGTCTTTATCTGTTTTTGGTGTCAGGGTGATATTGGCCTTGCAGAATGAATTTGGAAGCTTTCCTTTATCTTCTGCTTTTTGGAATAGTTTGAGAAGAATAAATATTGACTCTTCTTTATTCACTTGTGAAGCCAGATGGTCCTGGACTTTTGTTCACTGGGAGTTTTTTGATTACTGATTCAATTTCCTTGCTAGTAATCAGTCTGTTCAGATCTTCTATTTCTTCCTGGTTAACTTTTGGCAGGTTATGCATTCCTAGAAATGTATTCTTTTCCTTGAGGTTGCCCAGTTAGTTGGCATATAATTTTTCACAACATTTTCTTACCATCTTTTGTATTTCTGTGGTGTCAGTTGTTATCTTTCCTCTTTCATTTCTGATTTTATTTATTTTAGTCCTCACTCCTTTTTTTATCAGTCCAGTTAAAGGTTTATCAATTTTGTTGATATTTTCAAAGAACTAGCTCCTGGTTTTATTGATTTGTTCTATTGTTATTTTAGTCTATTTCATATATTTCTGTTCTTTTTTTAGAGAGAGGGAGGGGCAAAGGGAGAGAGAGAATCTTAAGCAGGCTCCATGCTGAGCATGGAGGTCTCAACTGAGGGCTCAATCTCAATCTCATGACCTTGAGGTCATGATCTGAGCCCAAACCAAAAGTCAGACACTTAACTAACTGCACCACCCAGGAACCTTTCATATATTTCTTTTCTAATCCTTATTTCCTTCTTTCCACTGACTTTCAGTTTTGTTTTCTCCTTTTTTTTTTCAAATTCCTTTAAGTTGTTTACTTGAGATTATTCTAGTGTTTTTTTTGTGTGTGTGTGTGTGTATGTATGTGTGTGTGTTTGAGGTAGGCCTGTATTGCTATAAACTCTTCTCGTAGAACAGCTTTTACTGCATCCCCCAAATTTTGGATCATTATGTTTTCATGTCCTTATGTCTCCATCTGTTTTTTTTAATTTCCTCTTTGATTTTTGGTTGACTTGTTTATTTTTTAGTAGCATGTTATTTAATTGCCATATATTTTTGTACTTTCCAGATTTTTTTCTTGTAATTGATTTCTAGTTTTATGCCATCATGGTCAGAAAAGATGCATGATTCAATTTCAATCTTTTTGAATTTTTTCAGACTTGTTTTGTGGCCTAATATGTGATTTATTCTGGAGAATGTTCCATGTGCACTTGAAAAGAATGTATATTCTGATGTTTGGGGATGGAATGTTCTGTATATATCTGTTAGGTCTATCTGATCTAATGTTTTGTTCAAAACCAGTGTTTCCTTGTTAACCTTCTGTCTGGATGATTTATCCATTGATGTAAGTGGGGTGTTAAAGTCCCCTACTATTATTGTATTACTATAAATTTCTTTCTTTATGTCTGTTAATAGTTGCTTTATGCGTTTGGGTACTCCCATGTTGGGCGCATAAATATTTACAATTATTGCAGCTACTTGTTGGATTGTTCCCTTTATCATTATATAATGTCCTTCTTTGTCTCTTGTTACATTCTTGGCTTTAAAGACTTTTTTGTCCAGTATAAGTATTACTACACCGGGTGTCTTTTCACTTCTATTTGCATGATACATATTTTCCCATCCCTTCACTTTCAATCCGCCTGTGTCTTTAGGTCTAAAATGAGCCTCTTGTTGGGAACATAAAATTAGTCTTTCATTTTTATCCAATCACCCTATGTATTTTGATTGGAGCATTTAGTTCTTTCAATGTAATTATTGATAGGTATGTATATACTGCTATTTATTGATAGGTATGTATATACGGCCATTTGCCAGTATGTATATACTGCCAAAACATGCTTGTTTTACCATTGTTTTTGCCATTCTTCTCTGTTCCTTTCCTCATTTGCTCTCTTCCCTTGTGGTTTGATGGCTTTCTTTTGTGATGTTTGGATTCCTTTCTCTTTATTTTTGCATATCTATTATAGTGTTTTGATTTGTGGTTTCCATTATGTTTATATATAACATCCTATGCATGTAGCAAATTATATTAACACCTACAGCAGTTGACGGTTTCTTAAGTTTGAACCCATTGTAAAAGCATTAAATTTTTACTTCACCCCCCACATTTTATGTGCATAATGTCATACTTTATATCCTTTTATTTTTGGAATACCTTGACTAATTTTTATAGGTATAATTAATTTTACTGCTTTTGTGTTTTAACCTCCATACTTGTTTTATAAGTGATTAATTTACTATTTTATTATGTTTATATTTACCTGTGAATTTTTCCCTTTCCTAATTGTCTTATTTCTGATTATAGCCTTCTCTTTCCATTCAAAGAATTGTCTTCAACTTTTATTTTTTCATGGCTAGTTTAGTTGTGATGAACTCCTTTAACTTTAGTTTGATAGGAAACTCTATCACCATCTATTCTAAATGTCAGCCTTGTTTGGTAGAGTGTTGTTGGTTGCAGGTTTTTTCCTTTCAGCCTTTTGAATATATCATGCCACTCCCTTTCCACCTGTATGTTGTTTTTTAAATATTTTTTTTAATTTTAATTGCAGTTAGTAAACATAGTGTTGTATTAGTTTCAGATATACAATATAGTAATTCAATACTTCCATACATCATCCTGTCCTCATATGACAAGCTGCACTGCTTCTGCTGAAAAAAAAATCAGCCGATAGCCTTATGGGGTTTCTCTTGTATGCAACTCTTTTCTCTTGCTGTTTTTAAAATTCTCTTTATTACAACTTTTTGCCATTTTCATTATGTATCTTGGTTTGGACCACCTTGGGTCAATTTTGTTGGAGACTCTCTCTGTGCCTCCTGGATGTTGGTTTCCTTTCCCAGATTAGAGAAGATTTCAGCTATTATTTCTTTAAAAACATTTTCTGCCCCTTCTCTCTCTGTTCTCTTTCTGAGATCCCTATAATTTGAATATTACTACACTTGAAAATGTCACTGAATTCCCTTAACCTGTTCTCATTTCTTTTTTTTTTTTTTTTTTTTTTTTCTTTTTCCCGTTCAAGCTTGGTTGATTGTCATTACTCTGTCTTCCAGCTCACTGGTCCATTCTTCTGCTTCCTCTAGTCCACTACTTATTCTCATGTATATAATTTTAGTTATTGAGTTCTTCATCTCTGATTGCTTCTTTTTTATATTTTCTCTTTGTTGAATGTCTCACTGAAATCCTCCACTCTTTCCTCAAGTCCAATAGGTATCTTTATGACTGCTACTTTGAATTCTTTATCAGACATATTACTTATCTCCATTTCGTTTGACTCTTTTGCTGTGATTTTGTTTCATTCTTTGATTTGAGACATATTCCTCTCTCTCTCTCCTCATTTTACCTAACTCTCTGTGTTGGTATCTATGTTAAAAAAGTGAGGTACATCTCCTTATCTTGAAAGTAGTGGCCTTATGAAGAAGAGGTCCTGTAATGAATGCCCTGTCACACAATGTCCCCTATTCACCAGAACCAGGTACTTCAGGGGTATCTCCTCTGTGTTGTGTATGCCCTACACATGTGGTTGAGCCATGTTTGCCTTCAGTCTAGTTAGCTGCAATAGTTCTCTTTGCCTGTTGTGTACAGGATTTGGTTCCTGGCCAAGTCTGGAGCAACCGGGTCAGATTAGATGCCTCTCCTCAGCCCATTTGTTGAGACTATGACAGCACTGAAATGCAGGACACTGTCTCTGCATTGTCCCTTGAGAGGCTTTCTTTGCAGGTTGGGCCTGCAGTCAGACCAGATTTTGGACCCCAGTCTGTCTGTTATGGTTGCAGTGAGCCAGACCTACAAGGCTCTTTTTTTGTGCCACTCCCTGTGAAATTTTTGTTGGTGGGTGGAGCCATCAGTCAGATCAGATGTCTGCCCCCAGCCCATTACCTGGGCTGCAATTGAACTGTGTGTGTGGTTTTCTTTGCCTCTCTCCAGAGCAAGAATCACTTTGGAATAGTGCTGGTCATTTTTGGGACTGCTTGCCGAATGAGATGTGTGAGATACTGCTTTGGAAGGACTCCTGCTGGGTGGGGGAGTGTGGATGGGGTAGTCCACAGAAGAATGTAGGAATGGGGTGCAGGGTTCTTGCAGGTGTCTGGGTATCTGGGCTGAGAGTGGAAGGGAAATGGCACCTACCAGCTCTTTTGTTCTTGGAGAAGTCTCCTAAAGATGCCAGCCCAGCTGGTGCAAGTTCTGAGGTTAGTAAATAAATCTCTTTCATGTACACCCCAGACGTTTTTCAAACTCCTGCTCTATGCTGTATCTTGCTGGGGTTGTTATGCTGGGTCTTTAAAGGCAGTGATTCAGTTTCTTGTTGTCTTCCAGTTCTCCCAGAGCCAAGCACATACTAATTTTTAAAGTTCCTGGTATTAAGCCCTGCTGATTTTACAAACTCCCAAAGTTAAGCCAATCTGGTTCTCAAAGCTAAACGTCCTGGGGACTCATCTTCCCACTGCAGGTCTCCTGTGTCTGGAGTGTCTTGGTGTGGGGTTTATTCCTCTCCATTGTTCATGGTCATGGTGTCCCTCCCATTTGTGGTTAGACTCACTAGTTATTTTGGTTCTGGACTGAGTCTCTGCCCTTCCTACCATTTTCAGTGTGTCCTCCTCTTTACATTTAACTGCAGAGTCTGGTCTGCTAGTCTTCAGGTCATCTTCTGAGTTAGTTGCACTAATGTGGCTTTTATCTAGGTGTATCTGTGGGTCAAGATGAACTTAGGATCTTTCTATTCTGCCATCTTCACAGGCTCCCTCTGAATTCATCGGGTTTTTAAGTTTTTAAATTTTTTAATAATATACCTTGAAATCTAGTCCTCATGTTTTTTAATCAAGTTACTCATTTATTTGGTCACTGCACAGGATTTTTTGAAAGGGGGAAAAGATGCTTACTTCAGTCTGACCCATCATTCATGGGCGATTCATACTCGTAAATGGGGTTATCTGAGCCCCACCCAGATGCCAATATTATGTAGCTGTGTATCTTTCTCATTCTCCTTGATGAACACGATGCATACAACATAGCCATCTTCCAGTGGGGATAGAAACAGTGTAAAAACGAGATATGCATGTGTAAATTAAATATTGATGAATGAAACTCTGAGAGCTGAGATAAAAGTGAAGCAGAACAGGTAAATCATTCTGATACTTGTGTTAGTGCTGAAATTATGTTCTTCACTTTCTATTTTTTTTCTGCTGACAGCAGTGCAGGTGACAAAAAATACTTTCAATTTTGCTGCTGACACAGTTCTGAAGCACAAGAAGCAGTTTCTATTTTCCTGCTGAGAAAGCAAACTGCCTTCCACAGAAAGAGGAAGATATAATGTTATTGGTCTATTTATGGTGTAATATCTAATTTATGCACAAACTAGAGTAAGGTGCTGTGGAAAACAACTGGATAGAAATGCAATTAGTAAAATGTGGGTACTGTGAATTTTATTCCATTCTTTTGTTGAATTTTCTATCCCTTTACATTGATTTTGATCTCTAAATTGAGTGTAAAGATGGGAGAAGAATATGCTTGAACTTCTTGTTACTAACCTTCATTAATATATATATATATATAGCTAATAACTATTGAGTTATTTACCACATACCAAGCACTGTGCTGTTTTCTGATTATTCTCATAACCATCCTATGAAACAGATACCAGTATTGTCTCCACTTTTACATATAAAGACACAGGCTCAGGGAAGTTTAGTGACTTACCTCAGGTCACACAGCCAGTACATTGTGAAACTAGAATTCAAGCAGGTAATCTTATTCCAGAACCTGTACATTTTTATAAGTATCACTTTTTCCAGCTTTATTGAAGTATAATTGAAAATGTTTAATTGTACCTATTTAATATGTACAGCTTGATGATTTGATATATGTATACATATATCAAATATATGTATTGATCAAGCCAATTAACATATCCATCACCTCACATAGTTACCATTTACTATTGTGTGTGTGTGTGATGAGAACTCTTAAGATCTACTCTCTTAGAAAATTTTAAATATACAAAATGGTATTGCTAACTATAGTCACAATGTTGTATGTTAGATCTCTAGAATTTATTTATCTTGAAGAAGTGAAATTTTGTACTTCTTGACCAACATCTCCCAATTTCCTCCACCCCTAGTCCCTGGAAACCACCATTCTATTCTCTGTTTCTATGATTTGGACTATTTTAGATTCCACATATAAGTGAGATCATACAATATTTCTCTTTTTGCATCTGGCTTATTTCACTAAACATACTGTCCCCTAGTTTCATCCATGTTGTCACAAATGGCAGAATTTCTTTCTTTTTTAAGGCTGAATAATATAATATTCCATTTTATATATATGTATATATTATGCATGTTATGATGGATGGATAAAGATTTTACATATATACTGCATATTATATATAACATGTATATTATATATATATATATAATACATATATACTGCATATTATATATATAATATGTATATATGTAAAGTCTTTATCTATCCATCCATTGATGAGCAATTATATTGTTTCCTTATCCTGGCTACTATGAATAATTTTGCAATGAATATAAGTGAACAGATATCTCTTTGAAAGAACACTGGTTTAGACAATCATCTTCCCATGAGAGAGCCTTTATGGAAGCCCAAGAATCCAGCAGAGGAGTTACAGAACATCATAGGTATAAAAGAATGTGATATAAGGTGCTTTGGAAAGGATAAGAAAAACAGTTTGACTTTACCTATATCACCCCTCCCCCAAGGCAACACAGAACACAGCTCAGTACCAAGAGAGTCATTCTCAACCTGTGACTTCTCCCACAGGAAAATATGACAACATGCAAGTGAAGTGAGGGCCTGGCTTCTCCAACTGTGTGGAATCCTGTCAAAGGGGTCCATTTCTCTTCTGCCATATCCAGAATACAAAGTTATGAGCTGCAAGAATACAGGATTTCTAGTAGTTGGGAGAACAGCAGCCAGGGCTCAGAATGGAACATATCAAAGGGACACCAACTTTAACTAACCATATAACAGACTCTATCAGAAAGCCCCCACAATACATCAAGGATGCTTTGCCTATGGATCCTGCCAACTAGCTCACGGGCACCCCCAGTGTTACATGTGCCTCACTCACACACTCACAAACCCATAGCCAGCTCTGCACATGGTTCCAACAGTAAAAGTGAGCTTTGGAAGACAGGCAATGAGTACACACAAAAATCCAGCCCAAATCTATGAGCAAAAGAGAAGCTGTTAGCACTTGATTTGGTTTTGCAGGATAGACAGAAAACACACAAGCTCAAGAATCCTCTTGCAAGAGGGAGCAAAAAGTATAGAGCAGGTATATCCATAGAAAAGGTCTGAGAAAGCCTCAGAATTCCTAGCAGGACTAATGGAAGGTATTTCTGTCCCAAAGTTAGTCAGTAAAGACTGGAGGAGGTGACCCTATATCAAATGCAAACACATAAAGGCAAGATTTCAAGGAACAAGAAAAATCAAGTAAACATGACACCACCAAAAGAACACAATAATTTTCTATTAACTGAACCCAAAGATACGAAGATGTGTGATTTACCCAATGAAAAATTCAGAACTGATGTTCTAAGGAAGTTTAATGAGCTATAAGAAACAAAGAAAGACAAATCAACAAATCAGAAAAACTATACACAAGCAAAATGAAGTTTAACATAGAGATAGAAATCATTAAAAAAAAAAAAAAAAAGCCAAACTGAAATTCTGGAGATGAGGAATACAATGAATGAAATGAAAAATGCAATAGAGACTTTCAGTAGTAGGATGGATCAGGTGGAAGAAAGAATATATGAAGCAGAAGACAGGACCTTTGAAATTATCTGGTCAGGGGAAAACAAAGAGAAGAGACTTTTAAAAAGTAAAGAAAGTCTATGTGAATTATAGGATCTCATTTAAAAAATCTACAAACATTGGAGTCCCAGAAAAAGAGAGGGTAAAAAAGGCAGAAAGCTTATTTAAAGAAATGTCTGAGAACTATCCGAATATGGGGATATTTGGGCATTCAAATTCATGAAGATAACAAGTCACACCAAAATTTCAAATGAAAGAGATTTTATCCAAGACACATAATAAAACTGTCTAAAATCAGATGAAAACTTTTACAAGCAGAAAGAGGAAAAAGATGAATCACAGCTTTCAGCAGATTTCTTAGCAGAAGTCTTGTGGGCCAGGAGAAAGTGGGATGATAGATTGAAAGTGCCAAAAAGAAAAAAGTGTCAACCAAGAATACTATATTGGGCAAAGGTGTCCATCAGAAATCAAGGCAAGATAAAGACTTACCCACACAAATAAAAACAGAGAATTCGGGGCACCTGGGTGGCTCAGTCATTACACATCTGCCTTCAGCTCAGGTCATGATTCTGGGGTCCTGGGATTGAGCTCCGCATCAGGCTCCCTGCTCGGTGGGAAGCCTGCTTCTCCCTCTCCCACTCCCCCTGCTTGTGTTATCTCTCTCGCTGTGTCTCTCGCTGCCAAATAAATAAATTAAAAAAAAAAAAAAAACCGGGAGAATTCATCACCACTAGACCTACTTTGCAAGGAATGTTGAAAGGAACTTTTCAAGTTGAAACAAAAGTTTACTAGTTAATAACATGAAGGCATGTTAAAATAACCACACTGGTGAAAGTAAGTAAAGTAAGTATACAGTCAAATTCAGAACACTTTAATATGGAATATAGTGGTGTGTTAAACACAACACTAATGCAATGATTAAAGAACAAAAATATTAAAAATAACTATAGCTACAATAATTTGTTAATGAGTACACAATATAAAAAGAGGCATATTGTGACATCAAAAACATAAAAGGAAAGGGGAGTAAAATGGTAAAGAGTTATATGTGATAGAAGTGAAATTGTAATCAGTGTAAAATCGTTACATCTAAAAGATGCTTTATATAAGCTGCTTGATAAAGAGCAAAAACCTGTGGTAGATACACATAAGATAAAGAGAAGGAAATTAAAGCATACTGCTATGAAAAATTATCATTCACAGAGGAAGCCAGAAAAAGAAGAAGGATAAGGGAACAAAAGAGCCAGATAATAATAAGATGGCATTAGTAACACCTTTCCAATCAATAATTACTTTAAATATAAATGGGTTGAAATCTCCAATAAAAAGACATAGAGTGCCTAGATGGATTTTTAAAAACAGGACCCAACTATTTGCTGCCTCCAAGAGACTCACTTCAACATTAAATACACATAAAAACTCAAATTGAAGGGATATAAAAAGGTATTCCAAGGTGCGTGGGTGGCTCAGTCATTAAGTGGCTGCCTTTGGCTCAGGTCATGGTCCCAGAGTCTTGGGATCGAGCCCTGCATCAGGCTCCCTGCTCAGCAAGGAGCCTGCTTCTCCCTCTCCCTCTGCCTGCTGCTTCCCTTACTTGCGCTCCCTCTTTCTGTGTCAAATAAATAAATGAAATCTTAAAAAATAAATAAAAATAAAAAGGTATTCCATTCAAGTGGAAACCAGAAGAGAACAGGATTAAATATATCAGACAAAATAGACTTTAAGCCAAAAATCACAATAAGAGACAAAGAAGGTCTTTATATAATAATAAAAGGGTAAATACTTCAAAAAATATAACAACTGTAAGTATATATACACCCAACATTAAAGAAGCTAAATATATTAATCAAATACTAAGAGATCTGAAGGGAGAAACAGACAGCAATACAAGAATAATAAGGGACTTCAAAACCCATTTTCAGCAATGGATAGATCATCCAAACAGAAAATTAATTAAGAAACACTGGACTTGAGCTATACCTTAGACTGAATGGACCTAACAAACACACACCGAAATTCCATCCAACAGTTGCATCATACACATTCATCTCAAAAGCATGGAATATTCGCCAGGATAGATATTACTTATTAAGTCACAAAAAAAAAAAAACTTAACAAATTGAAGAGAATTGAAATGATATCAAATATCTTTTCTGACCACAAAGATAGTAAACTAGAAATAAATAATAGGAGGAAAGCTGGAAAATTCACAAAAATGTGAAAAGTAAGCAACATACTTCCGAACAACCAATGGGCCAAAGAAGAAATTAAAAAGCAAACCAAAAATATCTTGAGTCAAACGAAAATGAAAACATAACATACCAAAACTTATGGAATGCAGCAAAAAGTTTTAAGAGAGGGATGTTAATAAATATGAATGCCTACACTTAAAAAAAGACATCCCTCTAATGAACAATTTAACTTTACACCTCACAGAATTAGAGGAAAGAAAACAAACTAAACCCAAAGTTAGCAGAAGGGGAGAAATAACTAAGATCAGAGCAGAAAAAAATAACCTAGAGACCAGGAAATCTATAGGACAGATCAGTGAAACCAAAAGCGGATTTTTTGAAAAGATAAATAAAATTGACAAATCTTTAGATAGACTAATTAGGGAAAAAGAGAAAAGAGTCAAGTAAATTAAATCAAAATGAAAAAGGAGACATTACAACTACTACTGAAGAAATACAAAATATCATAAGATTGCCATGATCTACCAATACACTAGCAATTTGGATAATTTAGTAGAAATGAGCAAATACCTCAAAACACACAACCTACCAAGACTGAAGAATGAATGTTGGAGAGGTTGTGGAGAAAGGGGAACCCTTTTACACTGTTGGTGGGAATGCAAGTTGGTACAGCCACTTTGGAAAACAGTGTGAAGGTTCCTCAAAAAGTTAAAAATAGAGCTACCGTAGGACCCAGCAATTGCACTATTGGGTATTTACTCCAAAGATAGAGATGTAGTGAAAAGAAGGGCCACATGCACCCCAATGTTCATAGCAGCAATGTCCCCAATAGCCAAACTGTGGAAAAGCCGAGATGCCTTTCAACAGATGAAGGGATAAAAAAGATGTGGTCCATATATACAATGGAATATTACTCAGCCATCAGAAAAGATGAATACCCAACTTTTGCATCAACACAGATAAACTGGAGGAGAGATTATGCTAAGTGAAATAAGTCAAGCAGAGAAAGTCAATTATCATATGGTTTCACTTATTTGTGGAACATAAGGAATAACATGCAGGACATTAGGAGAAGGAAGGGAAAAATGAAGGGGGGAAATCAGAGGGGGAGATGAACCATGAGAGACTATGGACTTTGAGAAACAAACTGAGGGTTTTAGAGTGGAGGAGGGAGGGGAAATGGGTTAGCCCAGTGATGGGTATTAAGGAGGGCACGTATTGCATGGAACACTGGGTGTTATACACAAACAATGAATCATGGAACCCTACATCAAAAACTAATGATGTACTGTATGGTGACTAACATAACATAAAAAAAAGACTGAAGAGTGAAGAAACAAAAAATCTAAATAGACCAATAATGAGTAAGACGATTTCATCATTTATCAAAACTCCCAACACAGAAAAGCCTAGAACAAGATGTTTTAATTGGTGGATTCTACCAAACATTTAAGAATTAATGCCAATCCTCTTCAAACTCTTCCAAAAAATTAAAGAGGAAGGAATACTCCCAAACTCATTAACAAAACCCTGATACTAAAACCAAATAAGAACACTACAAGAAAATAAAACTACAGGCCAATATCCCTAATAAATACAGATGCAAAATTTTTCAACATTAATACTTAAACTGAACTCAACAGTACAGTGAAATGATCATACACAATTGTCAAGTAGGATTTATTCCTAGGATGCAAGAATGGTTCAACACATGCGAATCAATAAATGTGATAAACCACATTAATAGAATGAAACATTAAAAAATATGATTATCTAAATAGACGCTGAAAAAGCATTTGACAAAATACAAGTCTTTCATGATAAAATTGTGTATTGAAGAAATCTACCTGAATATAATAAAGACCATATGATAAAGCCATAGCTAACATCATACTCAATACTCAAAAATTGAAAGATTTTCCTCTAAAATTAGGAACAAGATAAGTATGCCCATTCTCACCACTCCTATTCAACATAGTACTGGACTTTATAGCCAGAGTAATTAAGCAAGACAAGGAAATAAAAGGCATCCAAATCAGAAAAGGAAAAGGGGGTACCTGGGTGCCATAATCAGTTGAGCATCTGACTCTTTGTTTCAGCTCAGCTCATGATCTCAGTGCCTTGATCTCAGGGTCTGGGGTTGAGCCTCATGTTGGGCTGCATGCTTGGTGTGGAATCTGCTTTGGATTGTTTCTACCTCTCCCTCTACCCTTCCTTATCTCTCTCTCAAAAAAATAAAATAAAATAATAAATAAAATTTTAAAAAGGAAAAATTAAAATTGTCTGTTTCCAGATGATGTGATCATTCACATATATAAAAAATCCAAAAGCCCACATCAAAAAGTTGTTGGAACTAATTAATGAATTCAGTTACATTGCAGGATACAAAATTAACATGCAGAAATTAGCTGCGTATCTATATACTAATAATTAAATACCTGAAAAAGAGATATAGAAAACTATCTTATTCACAATAGTATCAAAAGCAATGAAATATGTAGTAATAAATTTAACCAAGTGAAAGATCTGTACAATAGAAACTATAGATTTTTATGAAAGAAAATTGAAAAAAACATAAATAAATGGAAATATCCAATGTTCATGGATTGGATGAATTAATATTGTTAAAATTTCCATATTACCCAAAGCCGTCTATAGATTCAAAGAAACTACAACAAAAGAAACAATCAACAAAAAGAAAAGGCAGCATATAGAATGGTAGAAAATACATGCAAGCCATCTATTATAAGGACCAATATCTAAAATATAAAAGGAACTCATATAACTTATTAACAAAAGAAATATTCTGATTTTCAAAAAAAAAAAATGGACAGAGGAACTGAGCAGGCATTTCTCCAAGGAAGACATACGAATCACCAAAAGGCACATGACAAGATGCTCAAAATTACTAATCATCAGGGAAATAGTTATAGAAACGTGAGCTATCACCTCATACATGTTAAATTGGCTGTTATAACAAGTCACAAAATAAGTTTTGGTAAGAATGTGGAGAAAAAAGAACCCACTGCCTTTTTGGTGGGAATGTAAATTAGTGCAGCCACTGTGAAAAACAGTATGAAGGTCCCTCTAAGAAAAAAAAATTGAACTACCATATCATCTAGCATTCCCACATCTCGATATATATATATATAGCCAAAGGAAATAAAATCAGGATTTTTAAGAGTTGCCTGCACTCGCATGTTTATTGCAACATAAACACATATTCACAATAGCCAAGATACAAACACCACCTAAGTGTCCATCTATGAATGAACAAAGAAGATTAATTATATATGTACAATGAAATATTATTCATGGATGAGAAAGAGGAAAATCTTGCCATTTGTGACAACAAGGATGGAACTTGAAGGCATTATGCTAATTGAAATCAGTAAGACAGAACAAAACCAAACACTGTATAATCTCACTCATAGAGGGAATCTTAAAAAACCCAATTCATAGAAATAGAGTAGAATGATGGTTGCCAGATTTTGTGGGATTGGGGAAATGGGAAGGTGTAGGTCAAAGGTTACAGACTTCCATCCAGAGTAGTAATACTTATATCAGACACACTAAACATTACAACAAAGACTGAAACAAGAATAAAGAAAGGCAAATATAAAAATAAATGGAACAATCCAACAAGAAGATGAAATAATTGTAAATATTTATGCACCCAACATGAGAGCACACAAATGTATATAAAACAATTAATAAGAAATATAAAGGAACAAATGTATAATAATACAGTAACAGTATTGGACTTTAACACCACTTACACCAATGAACAGATCATCCAAACAGATAGATTTAACAGATATATTCAGAACATTCCATCCTAAAACAGCAGAATACACATTCTTTTCAAGTGTACATGGAATATCCTCCTGATTAGATTACATATTAGGTCACAAAACAGAGCTCAACAAATACAAAAAGATTGAAATCATACCACGCATCCTTTCTGACAACAACACTATAAAACTAGAAGTGAACCACAAGAAAAAGTTTTAAAAGAACACAAATAAATGGAGGTTGAAAAACATGCTACTAAATAATAAATGGGTCAACCAAGAAATCAAAGAAGAAATAAAAAAATACATGCAAACGAATGAAAACACAATGGTCCAAAACACTTGAGATACAGCAAAAGCTGTTCTAAAAGGAAAGTGTATGGCAATACATGCCTACCTTAAGAAGCAAAAAAAAAAAAAAAAAAAAAAAACCTCAAATAAACAAGCTAAACCTACACCTAAAGGAGCTACAAAAAGAACAACAAACAAAATTCTAAACCAGCAGAAGGAAAAATAAAAAAAAAAGAGGGCAGAAAGGAAGGATACAGAAACTAAAAAAGAACAATAGAGCAAATCAGTGAAACAAGGAGTGGGTTCTTTGAAAAGATCCAAATAAACAATAAACTTGCAGCCAGGCTCATCAAAAAAAAGGGGGGGGGACAGACAGAACCCAAATAAATAAAATCACAAGTGAGAGAGAAGAAATAACAACTAACACCACAGAAATACAAAAAAATTATAGAGAATATTTTGAAAAAGTATACGCCCACAAATTAGATAACCTGGAAGAAATGGATAAATTCCTAGAGACACATTAACTACCAAAACTAAGACAGGAAGAAATCGAAAACTTGAATAGACAAATAATCAGCAAAGAAATTTAATCAGGAATTAAAAAACACCCAACAAATGAAACCCTGGGCCAGATGCATTCACAGGTGGATTCTACCAAACATTTAAAGAAGAAAAATGCAATTCATTCTATGAGGCCAGCATTACCCTGATACCAAAACCAAATAAAGTCTCTACTAAAAAAAAAAAAGAGAGAGAGAGAAATACACGCCAGGAGATGCCTGGGTGGATCAGTTGGTTAAGTGTCTGACTCTCGATTTCAGCTCAGGTCATGATCTCAGGGTCTGAGATTGAGCTCCACATTGGGCTCTGTGCTCAGCGGGGAGTCTGCTTGAGCATTTTTCTCTCTCCCACTGCTCCCTGCCCCCACAGTCTCTCTGTCTCTCAAATAAAAAAATAAAGACAGGAGAGAACTGCAGGCCAATACCCCTGATGAAATGGAAAAAAAATTCTCAATAAAATACTAGTAAATGGAATATATTTAAAAAATCATTCACCACGATCAAGTGAGGTTTATTCCTAACTTGCTAGGGCAGTTAAATATTTACAACTCAATCAATGTGATATACCACATTAAAAGAATCATATGATCATTTGAATAGATGCAGAAAAAGCATTTGACAAAGTACAACATCCATTCATAATAAAAAACCTTCAATAAAGTAGGTTTAGAGGGAACATACCTCAACATATTAAAGGCCATATAAATAACATACAGCTAATATCATCCTCAATGGGAAAAAATTGAGAGCTTTTCCTCTAGTTCAGGAATAAGACAGGAATGTCGACTCTCATCACTGTTATTTCACATAGTACTGGAAGACCTAGCCACAGCAATCACACAACACAAAGACATAAAAGGCATCCATATCATCAAGGAATAAGTAAAACTTGCACTATTTACAGATGACATGATACTCTATAAAGAAAATGCAAAAGACTACACCAAAAAATTGCTAGAACTGAAACACAAATTCAGTAATGTTGCAGGATACAGAATCAACAAAAAAATTTTTATTGCTGGGCGCCTGGGTGGCTCAGTCGTTAAGCGTCTGCCTTCGGCTCAGGTCATGATCCCAGGGTCCTGGGATCGAGTCCCACGTCGGGCTCCCTCCTCGGCGGGAAGCCTGCTCTCCCTCTCCCACTCCCGCTGCTTGTGTTCCTGCTCTCGCTATCTCTGTCTCTGTCAAATAAATAAAATCTTAAAAAAAAAAAAAAATTTTATTGCTGTTCTATACACCAGTGAAGCAGCAGAAAGAGCAATTAAGGAATCAGTCACATTTCTATTTGCACCAAAAACAATAAGATACCTAGGAATAAACCTAACCAAAGAGGTGAAAGACCTGTACTCTGAAAATTAAAACAAACAAACAAAGATGAAAGAAATTGAAGATGAAACACAAAAGAATGGAAAGACGTTCCATGCTCATGGATGAGAAGAATAAATATTGTTAAAATGTCTATACTACACATTGATCTACACATTTAATGCAATCCCTATCAAAATACCAATAGCACTTTTCACAGAGGTAGAACAAACAATCCTAAAATGTGTATGGAACCACAAAAGACCCTGAATACCCAAAGAAACCTTGAAAGAAAAAAGCAAAGCTGGAGGCATCACATTTCCAGACTTCAAGTAATATTACAAAGCCATAGTTATCAAAAAAGCATGGTGTTGGCACAGAAACAGACACATAGATCAATAGAACAGAATAGAAAACCCAGAAATAAACCCACAACTATATAATCAATTAATATTTGAGAAAGTAGGAAAAAAAAATATCCAATGGGAAAAAAGTCTCTTCAACAAATGTTGGGACAACTGGACAGCAACATGCAAAAGAATGATACTGAACCAGAAGGCCTGGGTGGCTCAATCGGTTAAGCATCTGCCTTCAGCTCAGGTCATGATCCCAGGGTCCTGGGATTAAGTCCTGCATCAGGCTACTTGCTCAGCAGGGAGCCTGCTTCTCCCTCTCCCTGCCGCTCCCCCTGCTTGTGCTCTCATTCTTTCTCTCTCTGACAAATAAATAAGTAAAATATTTTTTAAAAATGAATGATACTGGACCACTGGAAAATAAATTCAAAATGGATGAAAAGACCTAAATGTGAAATAGGAAACCATCAAAATCCAAGAAGCGAACACCGGCAGTAACCTCTCTGATATCAGCCACAGCAACTTCTTTCTAGATATATCTCCTAAAGAAAGGGAAACAAAGCAAAAATAAATTATTGGGACTTTATCAAAAAAAGCTGTCTGCAAAGTGAAGGAAACAATGCAGAAAATTAAAAGCAACCTTCACAATGGAAGATGTTTGCAAATAGCATATCTGATAAAGGGTTAGTATCCAAAATATATAAATAACATGTAAAACTAAACACTCAAAAAATGAATAATCCAATTTAAAAATGGGAAGAAGACATGAACAGACATTTTTCCAAAGAAGACATACAGATGGCCAACAGACACATCAGAAAGTGGCTCAACATCATTCATAATCAAGGAAAAACTAGTCAAAGCTACAATGAGATATCACCTCACACATGTCACAATGACTAAAATCAATATCACAAGAAACACAGGTGTTGTCGAGGGTGTGGAGAAAGGGGAACCTTCTTGCAATGTTGGTGGGAATGTAAATTGTTGCAGCCACTCTGGAAAAGAGTTTGAAGGTCCCTCAAATAGTTAAAAATAGAACTACCTACGATCCAGCAATTGCACTACAAGGTATTTACCCAAAGAATTAAAAAAAAAATGCTAATTCAAAGGAATACATGCACCCTGGTGTTTATTGCAGCATTATCTACAGTAGCCAAACTATGGAAACAGCCCAAGTGTCCATTGACTAATGAATGGATAAAGATTTGGGGTGTGTGTGTGTGTGTGTGTGTGTGTGTGTGTGTGTGTGTGTGTGTGTGTATAATGGAATATTAACCATAAAAAAGAATGAAATAGTGTTATTTGCAATGACATGGATGGAGCTAGAGAATATTATGCAAAGTGAAATAAGTCAGTCAGAGAAAAACAAATACCATATAATTTCACTCATATGTGGAATTTAGAAATAAAACAAACAACAGAGAAAAAGAGAGAGAGAGGTCAACCATGAAATACATTCTTAACTATAGAGAGCAAGATGATGGCTACCAGAGTGGAGACGATGGGTGGATGGGTTAAATAAGTGATGGGGATTAAGGAGTGCACTTGTGATGAGCACTGGGTATGAAAGGTTGGAATCACTATCATACATCTAAAACTAATATATTACACTGGATGTTAACAAACTGGAGTTTACATAAAAACTTAAAACAATAAAAGCATATGTGAATACTAAATAAAATATCATATGATCATCTGAATAGGTGCATAAAAAAATCTGAGAAAGGGCGCCTGGGTGGCTCAGTTGGTTAAGCGACTGCCTTCAGCTCAGGTCATGATCCTAGAGTCCCTGGATCGAGTCCCGCATCAGGCTCCCTGCTCGGCGGGGAGCCTGCTTCTCCCTCTGACCCTCCCCCCTCTCATGTGCTCTCTCTCTCTCATTCTCTCTGTCTCAAATAAATAAATAAAATCTTTAAAAAAAAAAAAAAAATCTGAGAAAGTACAATATCTATTCATGATAAAAACTAAACAAAATAGGCTTAAAGGGAATATACCTCAAGATAATAAAGGCCTTATGTGAAAACCTCACAACTAACATCATACTCAAAGGTGAACACCTAAGAGCATTTCCTCTAAGGTTAGGAAAAAGAGAAGGGAGTCCACTATCACCACTGTTATTCAACATAAAACTGGAAGTCCTAGTCACAGCAATCAGAAAATAAAAAGAAATAAGAGGCACTTATATTGGTAAAGAAGTTAAACTCTCACTAATTGTAGATGAAATGATACTCTACATAGAAAATCCTAAATACTCCAGCAAAAAGTTACTAGAATTAATAAATAAATATCATACTCAACTGGGGGAAAATTGAGAGCTTTTCCCCTAAGGTCAGGAACATGGCAGGGAAGTTCACTATCACCACTGCTATTCAACATAGTACTAGAAGTCCTAGCCTCAGCAATCAGACAACAAAAAAAAATAAAAGGCATCTGAATCAGCAAAGAAGAAGTCAAACTCTCATTCTTTGCAGATGATAGGATACTTTATGTGGAAAACCCAAAAGACTCCACCCCAAAACTGCTAGAACTCATACAGGAATTCCGTAAAGTGGCAGGATATAAAATCAATGCACAGAAATCTGTTGCATTTCTATATGTCAACAACAAGACAGAAGAAGGAGAAATTAAGGAGTTGATCTCATTTACAATTGCACCCAAAACTATAAGATACCTAGAAATAAATCTAACCAAAGAGGCAAAGAATCTGTACTCAGAAAACTATAAAATACTCATTAAAGAAATTGAGGAAGACACAAAGAAATGGAAAAACGTTCCATGTTCATGGATTGGAAGAACAAATATTGTGAAAATATCTATGGCACCTAGAGCAATCTACACATTTAATGCAATCCCTATCAAAATACCATCAACTTTTTTCACAGAAATGGAACAAATAATCCTAAAATTTGTATGGAACAACCAGAAAAGACCCCAAATAGCCAGAGGAATGTTGAAAAAGAAAAACAAAGCTGGTGACATCACACACAATTTTGGACTTCAAGCTCTATTATAAAGTTGTCATCATCAAGACAGTATGGTACTGGCACAAAAACAGACACATAGATCAGTGGAAGAGAATAGAGAGCCCAGAAATGGATCCTCAACTCTATGGTCAACTAATTTTCAACAAAGCAGGAAAGAATGTTCCATGGAAAAAAGACAGTCTCTTCAACAAATGGTGTTGGGAAAATTGGACAGCCACATGCAGAAGAATGAAACTGGACTGTTTCCTTACACCACACACCAAAAAAGACACAAAATGGATGAAAGACCTAAATGTGAGATAGGAATCCATCAAAATCCTAGAGGAGAACACACGCAGCAATCTCTTCGACCTCAGCCACAGCAACTTCATCCTAGAAACATCGCCAAAGGCAATGGAAGCAAGGGCAAAAATGAACTATTGGGACCTCATCAAGATTAAAAGCTTTTGCACAGCAAAAGAAACAGTCAACAAAACCAAAAGACAACTGACAGAATGGGAGAAGATATTTGCAAATGACATATCAGATAAAGGGCTAGTATCCAAAATCTATAATGAACTCATCAAACTCAGCACCCAAAGAACAAATAATCCAGTCAAGAAATGGGCAGAAGACATGAATAGACATACCTACAAAGAAGACATCCAAATGGCCAACAGATACATGAAAAAGTGTTTAACATCACTTGGCATCAGGGAAATCCAAATCAAAACCTCAATGAGATACCATCTCACACCAGTCAGAATGGCTAAAATTAACAAGTCAGGAAATGACAGATGTTGGCAAGGCTGCAGAGAAAGGAGAACCCTCCTACACTGTTGGTGGGAATGCAGCTGGTGCAGCCACTCTGGAAAACAGTATGGAGGTTCCTCAAAAAGTTGAAAATAGAGCTACTGTAGGACCCAGCAATTGCACTACTGGGTATTTACCCCAAAGATACAAATGTAGTGATCTGAAGGGGCAGGTGCACCCCAATGTTTATAGCAGCAATGTCCACAATAGCCAAACTATGGAAAGAGCCTAGATGTCCATCAACAGATGAATCGATAAAGAAGATGTGGTATATATATAAAATGGAATATTACGCAGCTCTCAAAAAATGAAATCTTGCCATTTGCAATGACGCGGATGGAACTAGAGGGTATTATGCTAAGTGAAATAATTCAATCAGAGAAATATAAGTATCATATGATCTCACTGATCTGGGGAATTTGAGAAACAAGACAGAGGATCATAGGGGAAGGGAGGGAAATAATGAAACAAGATGAAACCAAAGAGCTAGACAAACCATAAGAGACTCTTAATCTCAGGAAACAAACTGAGGGTTGCTAGAGTGAAGGGGGGTGGGAAGGATGGGTGGCTGGGTGGTGGACATTAGGGAGGTTATGTGCTATAGTGAGCGCTGTGAATTGTGTAAGACTGATGAATCGCATACCTATACCCCTGAAACAAATAATACATTATATGTTAATAAAAAAAAGAAAGAAAGAAAAATAAATAAATAAATATGATGTGAAAACTAAGATAGCATATAAATCAGGAGATGCCATTAGGAATATATAGTCTGATTCTTTCATGACTATATGTCAGTGTGCTAAATCTCAAGTCACTGCAAGTATAGACATGATAAGGCTGCTCTTATGAATCAAAAGTAGTAAGCAAATCAGCTAAAATACAAAAGCCACTTCTGGCAACATATTTTTGTTTTGTTTTGTTTATATTTATTTGGCTGACGTCATCTCTATAAAAACAGTTGAGAGGATTCCAAACAATGTAATTAATGGGGAAAGTTGAAACTTAACTAAGGAAGATGTAAAGTGTAAATGCAGAATATAATGAAATAAAGTTCTGTGATCTCCCCCCCCAAAAAAAAAGATTCAGTAAAATGATGGGATACAAAATGAATACTCAGAAATAGGTAGTATTTGTACGCTAAGAACAAATTCACAGAAAAAGAAACTTTAAGAAAACATGATTTACAATTGCATGAAGAAGAATAAAACCTTAATGAAAGAGGTGAAACACTTGTACTCTGAAAACTGTAAAACATCGATAAAGAATTTGAAGATGACATTATCAAGTGGAAAGATATTCCATGCTCTTGGATTGGCAGAAGTAATATTGTCAAAATGTCCATACTACCCAAAACAATCTACACGTTCAATGCAATCCTTATCAAAATAAAAACAGCTTTTTTTTCACAAAACTAGATTAAATAATACCAAAATTTGAATGCAACCTCAGAAGACCCCAAGTAGCTAACGCATTCCTGAGAAAGAAGAACAAAGCTGAAGTTACCACAATTCCAGATTTCAAGATATATTACAAAGCTATAATAATCAAAACAGTATGGTATGGTACATAAACAGATGCATAGATCAATGGAACAGAATAGAGGCCCCAGAAATAAATGCACAAGTATATGATCAATTAATCTATGACAAAGCAGGCAAGAATATACAATAGGGAAAAAAATAGTCTTTTAAATAAATGGTTCTGGAAGTACTAGACTGCTACATGTAAAAGAATGAAACTGGACTACATTAAGCACCATACACAAAGTACACTCAAAATAAATTAAAGACCTAACTATGAAACCTGTAACCATAAAAATCCTAGAAAAGAACACAGGCAGTAATTTTTCTGGCATGGGTCATGAAAGCATTTTTCTAGATCTGTCCTTAAGGCAAGGGAAACAAAAGGAAAAATAAACTATTGGGAACTTTTATCAAAATAAAAAGCTTCTGGTTTCGCTGGAAGATGGCAGAAGTGTAGGGAACCCTCACTTCATCTGGTCCCTTGAATTCAGCTAGATACCTATCAAATCATTCTGAACACCTGTGAATTCAACCTAAGATCTAAGAAAAGAATTGCTGCAATTTTACAAATAGAAAAACAACAACTTTTTGCAAGTAGGAGGTGTGGAGAAGTGAATCTGAGGGGATATATTGGAAAATAAACCACGGAGGGAGGGAACCTCTGTAAGCCAGCTACCAGAGAGTGATATAGCAGCAGAGTGCAAAATCGGAACTTTTAGAAGTCTGCTCCTGTGAGGGATGTCCCTGCTTGAAATATGCTAATGTGAAGCGGGGCAGAAGCATAGGTGGGAGTGTGGTCTCAGGATCCCTAAGGTCACAGAAAGAATGGGGGTGCCTGAGTGCAGCAGAGATCCCAAGCATTGGAGCGGGGAAGCTGGCTACAATTAGTGAGCCCTGGAGTGGCCTCTCAGCTAGGTGTTGCCATAAACTGTGAAATGCAGCATGATCCAGCAACCACTCGCAGAGCAGGGGCCCAACAAGCGGCAGAACCACAGTAACCCTCCTCCAACCCTGGGAATATTGCCAGGGGTGTGCACCACAAAAGTCTAAGGAGTTTGGCACACACAAATGTGATTGACTACTTTTCTCTAAGGATGCACTGAAGAGTGGTGGCTGCCATCAATCAGCTCCGGGGCTGGAGATCAAGGCACCACCATTTTTGTTTTATTTGTTCCATCCTCTCAAGCAGCACAGAAAGCCTTCAAGGAACAAAAGCCACATAGAGTAAACTGAAGCAGCTTACACTGAGCCTGGCCCCCTGGCAAGGGGCAATGTAACTCCACCCAGGCAAAGACACCTGAGAATAAGTACATCAGGACCCTCCTCCAGAAGGCCAGCAGGAACAACAGGCTAATACCAAATTTATGGATCACACAGAACTGAAAACCTCCTGCACTAGGGGAAAATAGCATATAGAATTTGAGGTTTTTTGATTATGAGTCTGTAATCTTTCAATTTAAAATTTTCTTTTTCTGGGGCCCCAGGGTGGCTCAGTCAGTTAAGTGTCTGCCTTTGACTCAGGTCATGATTCCAGGGTCCTGGAATCAAGCCCTGCATCAGGCTCCCTGCTCGGTGGGGAGCCTTCTTCTCCCTCTCCACGCTGCTTGTGCTTTTTCTCCCTCAAATAAATAAATAAAATCTTTAAAAATTTTACTTTTTCTTTTTTCCCTTTACAACTAGTTTTTTATTTTATCAACTCTTTGCTTTTAAGTATTTTTTAATTTCATTTTTACATTTACATTTTATAGATATAGTCTTCATTTTTGGATTCCTTTCACTTTATTCAATTTTATAGATAGGTGATAGATAGATAGATAGATGATAGATAGATAGATGTTTTTTCTTGTTACAATTTTGGGATTTAGTGTTGTCTAACAAACAGACCAAAATACACACAGGACCAAGTGGATCATCCTGTTTTGTTCACTTGTGAGATTATATTCTCTCTCTTTTCCTTTCTTTCTTTCTTTCTTTTTTTTTTTTTTTTTTTGGTTTCAGATCTCTTTGGATTTGTCTAGTGTGCATTTTGCTGGGATCATGGTTGATATTTTTTTATTTTGTTCTCATATTTATCTATTCTTCTCTGGACAAAATGACTGGTAGGAGAAATTCACAACAAAAGGAAGAACCAGAGGTAATACTCTCTGCCATAGATTAAATTGATATGGATATAAGTAAAATGTCAGACCTAGAATTCAGGATAATGATTATAAAGATACAAGCGAGGGTTAAAAAAAGCATAAGAGACATTAGAGAATCCCTTAGTGCAGAAATAAAAGAACAAATCTAATCAGGCCTAACTTAAAAATGCTTTAACTGAGATGCAGTCTAAAATGCACACTCTGTCAGCTAGGGTAAATGAAGCAGATGAGAGAGTCAGTGACATAGAAGACAAAATGATGGAAAGTAAAGAAGCTGAGGAAAAGAGAGAAAAACAGCTAATGGATCATGAGGGTAGGTTTTGAGAAATCAGTGATACTATAAAGTGAAACAATATCAGAATTATTGGGGTTCCAGAGGAATAAGAAAGAGGGGGACAGAAGGTATATTTGAACAAATTATAGCTGAGAACTTCCCTAATCTGGGGAAGGAAATAGGCATTCAAGTCCAGAAGGCAAAGAGAAGCACCATCAAAATCAATAAAAATAAACCAACACTGCAACATATAATAGTGAAGTTTGCAAATCTTACAGATAAAGAGCAAATCCTGAAAGTAGTTTGAGACAAGAGGTCCTTAACCTACAAGTGCATGAACATTAGACTGGCAGAAGACCTATCCACAGAGACCTGGCAGACCAGAATTGGCTGGCATGATATATTCAGGGTACCAAATGAGAAAAACAGGCAGCCAGGAATAGTTTATCCAGCAAGGCTGTCTTTTGGAATGGAAGGAGAGATAAAGAGCTTCTAGGACAAACAGACACTAAAGGAATTTGTGATCACTAAACCAACCCTGCAAGAAATATTAAAGGGGATGCTATAAGCAAAGAGAGACCCCAAATGTAACATAGACCAGAAAGGAAAAGAGACAATATACAAAAACAGTAACTTTATATGTAATACAATGAAACTAAATTCATATCTTTCAAACATTATTCTGAATGTAAATGGGCTAAATGCTCCAAATAAAAAGATATAGGGTATCAAAATGGATAAAAAAACACAACCCATCCATATGCAGTCCACAACTCATTTTAGACCCAAAGACAACTCCAGATTTAAAGTGACGGGGTGGAGAACCATCTATCACGCTAATGGATACCAAAAGAAAGCTGGTGTAGCAATCCTTACATCAGCCAAATTAGACAATAAACCAATGACTGTAATAAGGGATGTAGATGGACACTATATCATACCTAAAGTGCCTATCCAACAAGAAGACCTAACAGTTATAAATTTTATGCTCCTAACTTGAGAACAGCCAATTATATAAACCAATTAATAACAAAATTAAAGAAATACATATTTAATAATACAATAAGAGTTGGGACTTTAACACCCCACTCACAACAATGGACAAATCATCTAAACAGAAGATCAACAAGGGCTTTGAATGACACATGGGGCCAGATGGACTTCACAGATATATATAGAGCATTCCATCCTAAAGCAAAAGAATACACATTCTTCTCAAGTGAACATGGAATATTCTCAAGAGGAGATCACATACTGGGTCACGAATCAGGTCTCCACCAGTACCAAAAGACTGGGATTGTTCCCTGAATATTTTCAGGCCACAATTCTTTGAAACTTGAACTCAATCACAAGAGAGAATTTGGAAGGAACTCAAATACTTGGAGACTAACTAGCATCCTTCTCAAAAATGAATGGGTCAACCAGGAAATCAAAGAAGAGTTAAAAAAAATTCATGGAAACAAATGAAAATGAAAACACAACTGTTCAAAACCTTTGGGATACAGCAAAAGTGGTCCTAAGAGGGAAGTACAGAGCAATACAAGCCTTTCTCAAAAAATTAGAAAAGTCTCACATACACAAACTAACCTTACAACTAAAGGAGCTGAAGAAAGAACAGCAAATAGAGCCTAAACCAAACAGGAGATGAGAAATAATAAAGATTAGAACAGAAATCAAAGAATTAGAAACCAAGAGAACAGTAGAACAGATCAACGAAGCTGGAAGCTGGCTCTTTGAAAGAATTAATAAGATCGATAAATCCCTAGCCAGACTTATCTAAAAGAAAGAGAAAGGACCCAAATAAATAAAATCATGAATGAAAGAGGAGAGATCATGACCAACACCAATGAAATACAAACTATTTTAAGAACATATTGTGAACAACTATATGCCAAAAAATTGGGCAATCTGGAAGAAATAGATGCATTCCTAGAAACTTTTAAACTACCAAACTGAAACAGGAAGAAAAGGAAAACCTGAATAGACCCATAACCAGCAAGGACATTGAAGCAGTAATCAAAAATCTCCCAACAAACAAGAGGCCAGGGCCAGATGGCTTCCCAGGGGAATTCTACTAAATATTTAAAGAAGAATTAATACCTATTCTTCTGAAGCTGTTCCAAAAAAATAGAAATGGAAGGAAAACTTCCAAACTCCTTTTATGACACCAGCATTACCTTGATCTCAAAAACCAAACAAAGACCCTACCAAAATGGAGAATTACAGATGAATATCCCTGATGAACATGGATGCTAAAATTCTAAGATACTAACCAATAGGATCTAACAGTACATTAAAAGGATTATTCACTTAAACCAGGTGGGATTATTTCCTGGGCTGCAAGAAACATATGTAAATCAATCCATGTGGTACATCACATTAATAAAAGAAAGGAGAAGAACCATATGATCCTCTCAATTGGTGCAGAAAAAGCATTTGACAAAAAGAGCATCCTTTCTTGATTAAAACTCTCCACAGTGTAGGGATAGAGGGAACATACCTCAAAATCATAAAAGCCATCTATGAAAAGCCCACAGCAAATATCATTCTCAGTGGGGAAAAACTGAGAGCTTTTCCCATAAGGGCTGGAACACAACATGGATATCCATCCACTCTAACGATTGTTATTTAACAAAGTATTGGAAATCCTTCTCTCAACAATCACACAACAAAAAGAAATAAAAGGCATTCAAATTGGCAAAGGAGTCAAACTTTCACTATTCACAGACAATGATACTTTGTGTGGAAAACCCAAAAGATTCCACCCCTAAATTGCTAGAACCCATACAGCAATTCAGCAACATAGCAGGATACAAAATCATTGCACAGAAATTAGTTGCATTTCTATACACTAACACAATGAGACAGAAGAAAGAGAAATTAAGGAATCGATCCCATTTGAAATTGCACCAAAAACCATAAGATACCTAGAAAGAAACCTAACCAAAGAGGTAAAGGATCTGTATTCTAAAAACTACAGAACTCCTATGAAAAAATTTGAGGAAGACAGAAAGAAATGGAACATTCCATATTCATGAATTGTAAGAATAAATATTCTTTTTTTTTTTTTTTTAAAGATTTTATTTATTCATTTATTTGAGAGAGTGAGAGAGAGAGAGAGCACATGAGAGGGGGGAAGGTCAGAGGGAGAAGCAGACTCCCTGCCGAGCAGGGAGCCCGATGCGGGACTCGATCCAGGGACTCCAGGATCATGACCTGAGCCGAAGGCAGTCGCTTAACCAACTGAGCCACCCAGGCGCCCAAGAATAAATATTCTTAAGATGTCTATGCTACCCAGAGCAATCTACATATTTAATGCAACCCCATCACAATACCATTGACATTTTTCACAAAGCTAGAACAAATAATCCTAAAACGTATATGGAACCAAAAAAGACCCCCCTAATAGCCAGAGGAATGTTGAAAAAGAAAACCAAAGCTTGTGGCATCACAATGCCAGACTTCAAGCTATATACAAAGCTGTAATCATCAAAACAGTATGGTACTGGCACAGAAACAGACACATAGATCAGAATATAGAACCCAAAAAAGGACCCTCAGCTCTATGGTTAATAACCTTTGACAAAGCAGGAAAGAATAGCCAATGAAAAAAGGATAGGCTCTTCAACAAACGGTGCTGGGAAAAGTGGACAGTCACATGTAGAAGAATGAAACTGTATCATTTTCTTACACCATACACAAAGATAAATTCAAAATGGATGAAAGAGCTAAATGTGAGACAGGAATCCATCAAGATCCTAGAGGAGAACCCAGGCATCAACCTCGTTGACCTCACCTGCAGCAAGTTCTTGCTAAACACATCTCCAATGGCAAAGGAAACAAATGCAAAACTTAACCATTGGGACTTCATCAAGATAAAAAAGCTTCTGCCCAGCAAAGAAAACAGTCAACAAAACTAAAAGGTAACCTACAGAATTGGAGAAAATATTTTCAAATGACATATCAGATAAAGGACTAGTATCCAATATCTATAAGGAACATATCAAACTCAACACCCAAAAAACAAATAATCCAGTCAAGAAATGAACAGATATTTCTCCAAGGAAGACATACTAATGGCCAAGAGACACATGAAAAAAAGCTCCAGATCCCTTGGCATCAGGGAAATACAAATCAAAACCACAATGAGATACCACCTCACACCAGTCAGAATGGCTAAAATTAACAAGAGAGCAAACATCAAATGTTGGTGAGGATGTGGAGAAAGGGGAACCCTCTTAAATTGTTGGTGGGAATGCAAGCTGGTATAGCCACTCTGGAAAACAACATGGAGGTTCCTTAAGAAGTTCAAAATAGAGCTACCCTATGACCCAGCAATTGCACTACTGGGTATTTACCCCAAATATATAAATGTAGTGATCTGAAGGGGGAGATGCACCCCAATGTTTATAACAGTAATGTCCACAATAGCCAAACTATGGAAAGAGCTGATATGTCCATTAACAGATGAATGGATAAAGAAGATGTGAGATATATATATATATATATATATATATATATATATATATATATATTATATGTGTAAATAATGTAGTATTACTCAGCCATCAGAAAGGATGAATCCTTACCACTTACATCGACTTGGATAGAACTGGAGGGTATTATGCTGAGCAAAATAAGTCAATCAGAGAAAGACAATTATCATATGGTTTCACTCATATGTGGAATATAAGACGCAGTGCAGAGGATCATAGGGGAAGGGAGGGAAAACTGAATGGGAAGTAATCAGAGAGGGAGACAAATCATGAGAGACTCAACTATAGGAAAAAACTGAGGGTTGCTGGAGGGAAGGTGGGTGGGGGAATGGGGTAATTGGGTGATGGGAATTAAGGATGACACGTGATGTGATGAGCACTGGCTGTTAAATGCAACTGTTGAATTATTGAACTCTACATCTTAAACTAATGATGTACTATATGCAGGCTAATTGAATCTAAATTAAAAAAATAAAAATAAATAAATATATGCTTATGTACAATGAAGAAACCATCAACAAACAAAAAGACAACCTGCTGAATGGGAGAAGATATTTGCAAATGATATATCCAATAAGGGGTTAATATCCAAAATATATAAAGAACTTGTACAACTCGACATTAATAAAACTATCCCATTAAGAAATGGACAGAGGACCTGAATAGATATTTCTCCAAAGACATATAGATGGCTAAGTGACACATGAAAAATGCTTAACATCATTAATCATCAGTGAAGTGCCCATCAAAACCACAATGATGTGTCACCTCACACCTGTCAGATTGTCTAAAATCAAGAAGACAAAAAACAAGTGTTGGTGAGGATGTGGAGGAAAAGGAACATCCATGTCCTGTTAGTAGGAATGCAAACTGGTACACTCACTGTGGGAAACATTATGGAGTTTCCTGAATAAGTTAAAATAGAACTACTCTATGATCTAGTAATCGCATTATTGGGTATTTGAACCCAAAAAATGACCATGGGGATATATTCTTTGGAGAAATGTCTGTTCAAGTCTTCTGCCCAATTTTAATTGGATTATTTGTGTTTTCATTGTTGAGTTGTATAAGTTCGTTATACATTGTGGATACTGATTATTGGATAAGTCATTTGCAAATATCCTCTCCCATTCAGTAGATTGCCTTTGAGATACGTTGATTATTTCCTTTGTTGTGCAGGTTGGTTTTTTATTTATTTATTTGTTTAGTTAGTTAGTTAGTTAGTTAGTTAGATAGTTAGATAGTTTTAAGAAGTTTTTTTTTTATTTTGTTGTAGTCCCAATAGTGTATTTTTGCTTTTGTTTGCCTTACATCAGGAGACATAACTAGAAAGATGATACTATCGCTAATATCAGAGAGATAACTGCCTATGCTCTCTTCTAGGACATTTATGGTTTCAGGTCTGAAATTTAGGTCTTTAATCCATTTTAAATTTGTTTTTGAGTATAATTTAAGAAAGTGGTCCAGTTTCATTCTTCTGAATGCAGCTGTCCAGTTTTCCCAACATAATCTGTTGAAGACACTGTCTTTTTCCCATTGGATATTCTTTCTACTTTTGTCAATGATTAATTGACCATATAATTGTGGGTTTATTTATGAGTATTCTATTCTGTTCCATTGATCTATGTGTCTATTTTTGTGCCAGTACCATACTGGTTTTTCTTTCAAATTTTTATTTAAATTTTAGTTTTTTAACATATAGTGTAATATTGTTTTCAGCAGTAGAATTTATGGATTCATCACTTACGTATAACACCCACTTCTCAATACAACAAATACTCCTTAAAACCCATCACCCAGGCGTATCTAGGTGGCTCAGTCATTTAATTATCTGCCTTTGGCTCAGATCCCAGGGTCCTGGGATAAAGCCCCATATGGGGCTCCTTAGGCTCCCTGCTGAGAAGGGAGCCTGCTTCTTCCTCTCCCCCACCACCCTCCTTGTGCTGTCTCTTGCTTTCTCTCTCAAATAAATAAATAAAATCTTTTTTAAAAATCCCATCAGCCATTTACCCATCCACCACCCACCTCCTGTCCAGCAACCCTCATTTTGCTCTCTGTAGTTAAGAGTCTCTTATGGTCGGGACGCCTGGGTGGCTCAGTTGGTTGAGCGGCTGCCTTCGGCTCGGGTCATGATCCCAGGGTCCTGGGATTGAGTCCCACATCGGGCTCCTTGCTCGGCGGGGAGCCTGCTTCTCCCTCTGCCTGCCTCTCCCCCTGCTTGTGTTCTGTCTCTCTCTCTGACAAATAAATAAATAACATCTTAAAAAAAAAAAAAGAGTCTCTTACGGTGGGGCGCCTGGGTGGCTCAGTCAATTAAGTGTCTGCCTTTGGCTCAGGTCATGATCCCAGGGTCCTGGGATGCAGCACCACGTCGGGCTCCCTGCTCAGCGAGGAGACTGCCTCTCCCTCTGCCTGCTTCTCCCCTTGTTTGTGCTCTCTCTGTCTCAAATAAATAAAATCTTAAAAAATATATATTTTTTAAAAGGTCTCTTATGATTTGTTTCCCTCTCTTTTTTTCCCCTTTCCCTATGTTCATCTTGTTTTGTTTCTTATATTCCACATATGAGTGGTATTTGTCTTTGACCGACTTATTTCACTCAGGATAATACTCTCTAGCTCTATGCATGTCCTTGCAAATGCCAAGATTTCATTCTTTTTGATGGCTAATATTCCATTATATATCATATATTCCATTATATAATTAACATATTATCAATTAATAATAAATAATATACTAATTAATTTATATTATAATGTTGATATATAAGATTTTTTAAATACCATATATGTATATAAATATATGTATATATATCTTTAACCGTTCATTAGTTAGTGGACATTTGGGCTCTTTCCATAATTTGGCTATTGTTGATAATGCTACTATAAACAGTAGGGGGCATGTGCCCCCTTCAAATCTGTATTTTTATATCCTTTGGGTAAATACCAGTACTGCAATTACTCAGTCATAGGGTACTTCTATTTTTAACTATTTGAGGAAACTGAACTGTTTTCCAGAGTGGCTGCAACAGTTTGCATTCCCACCAACAGTGAAAGAAGATTCCCCTTTCTCCACACCCTCACCAACACCTGTGTTTCTTGTGTTGTTGATTTTAGTCATTCTGACACATGTGAGGTGAAATTTCATCATGGTTTTGATTTGTTTTTCCTGATGATGAGTGATATTGAGCAACTTTTCGTAAGTCTGTTAGCCATCTGGATGTCATTGGAAAAATGTCTATTCATATGTCCTGCCCATTTCTTAACTGCATTATTTGTGTTTTGGGTGTTGAGTTTGAAAAGTTCTTCATAGATTTTGGATATTAACCCTTTATCAGATATGCCATTTGCAAATATCTTCTCCAATTCAGTAGGTTGCTTTTTATTTTATTTATTTTTTTAAAAGATTTTTATTTATTTTTTGACAGAGAGAGAGAGACAGCGAGAGAGGGAACACAAGCAGGGGGAGTGGGAGAGGGAGAAGCAGGCTTCCCTGCTGAGCAAGGAACCCGATGTGGGGCTCGATCCCAGGACCCTGGGATCATTACCTGAGCTGAAGGCAGACGCTAAACGGCTGAGCCACCCAGGCGCCCCTAGTAGGTTGCCTTTTAGTTTGTTGATTGTTTCCTATTCTGAGGAAGGTTTTTAACTTGATGAAGTCCCAATAGTTCATTTTTGCTTTTGTTTCCCTTGCCTCCGGTGACATGTCTAATAAGAACTTGATACGGCTGAGGTCAAAAAGGATTCTTCCTGTGTTTTCCTCTAGGATTTTGATGGTTTCCTGTCTCACATTTAAGTATTTCATCCATTTTGAGTTTTTCTTTGTGTATGGTGGGAGAGAATGGTTCATTCTTGATGGTCCTCTGCATGTGGCTGTCCAATTTTCCCAACACCATTTGTTGAAGACATTGTCTTTTTTCCATTGGATATTCTTTCCTGCTTTGTTGAAGATTAGCTGACCATATAGTTGTGTGTGCATTTCTGGGTTTTTTATTCTGTTCCATTGATCGATGTATCTATTTTTCTGCCAGTACCATACTGCCTTGATGGCCACAGATTTGCAATATAGCTTGAAGTCTGGACATGTAATGCCTCAAGCTTTGCTTTTCTTTTTCAAAGTTCCTTTGGCTATTCAGGGTCTTTTGTGGTTCCTAGAAATTTTAGGCTTGTTTGTTCTTCCTCTGTGAAAAACGCTGGTGGTGTTTTGATAAGGATTGCATTAAATATGTTGATTGCTTTGGGTAGTATAGACATTTTAACAATATTTGGTCTTCCAATTCATGAGCATGGAATGTTTTTCCATTTCTTTGTGTCTTCTCCAATTTTTTCTTAAATGCTGTATACATTTCAGAGTACAGAATTTTTATCTCTTTGGTTAAGTTTATTCCTAGTTATGTTATGGTTTTTGTGCAATTGTAAGTGGGATCAATTCCTCAATTTCTCTTTCTACTTCTTCATTATTCGTGTATAGAAATGCAACAGATTTCTGTGTGTTGATTTTACCTCGTGTGACTTTGCTGAATTTGTGAATCAATTTTAGAATTTTTTGGTGGCATCTTTTGGGTTTTCTACATAAAGTATCATGTCATCTGTGAATAATGGACATTAGACTTCTTCCTTGCTGAATTGGATGCTTTTTATTTCTTTTTGTTGTCTGACTGCTGAGAGAAGGACTTCCAATACTTTGTTAAATTACAATGGTGAGAGTGGACATCCCTGTCTTGTTCCTGACTTAGAGGAAAAGCTCTCAGTTTTTCCCCATTGAGGATGATATTAGCTGTGGATCTTTTGTATATGGCCTTTATGAAGTTGAGGTATGTTCTATCTTAACTTTGCTGAGGGTTTTTTATCAAGAATGGATGCAGTGTTTTGTCAAATGCTTTTTTTGCATCTATTGAAAAGATTATATGGTTCTCATTCATTTATCAATGAGATGTATCATGTTGATTGATTTGTAAATACTGAACCACTCCTGCAGCCCAGGAAGTAATCCCACTTGATTGTGGTGAATAGTTCTTTAATGTACTGCTGCATTTGATTTCCTAGTATTTTGTTGAGAATTTTTGCATACATGATCATCAGGGATATTGGCCTGTAATTCTCCTTTTTAGTGGGGTCTTTGGTTTTATAATCAAGGTAATGCTGGCCTTGTGGACTGAGTTTGTAAGTTTTTCTTCCATTTCCTTTTTTTTTTTTGGAATATTTTGAGAAGAATTATTAACTTTTCTTCAAATGTCTGGTAGAATTCCCCTGGGATGCCATCTGGCCCTGGACTTCTGTTTGTTGGGAGATTTTTCTATTACTTATTCAATTTCTTTGCTGGCTATAGGACTCTTCAAATTTTCTACTTCTTTTTATTTCAGTTTTGGTAGTTTGTATGTTTCTAAGAATTTGTCCATTTTTTTCCAGATTGCCCGCTTTGTTGACATATAATTTTTCGTAATATTCTCTTACATATACTTTGTATTTCTGTGATGTTGGTTGTGATCTCTCCTCTTTTATTTATGATGTTATTTATTTGGATCCTCCTTCTTTTCTTTTTGATAAGTCTAGTTAGGGGTTTATCAATTTTATTAATTCTTTCAAAGAACCAGCTCTTACTTTCCTTGATCTATTCTTGTTTTCTGGGGTTTTTTTCTGTTTCAATATCATTTATTTCTGCTCTAATCTTTATTATTTCCCTTCTTCTACTGACTTTAAGCTTTATTTGGTGTTCCCTTTCTAGCTCCTTTAGGTGTAATACTAGGTTGTGTATTTGAGACTGTTCTTGCTTCTTGAGGTAGGCCAGTATTACAGTACTTCCCTCTTACTATCAGCTTTGCTGGATCCCAAAGGTTTTGGACTGTTATGTTTTCATTTTCATTTGCTTCCATGTATTTTTTTGTTTTTCCTCTTTTCTTAAGAGGGGGAGGCAGAGGGAGAGGGATAGAGAATCTCAAACAAGCTCCATGTGCATGAAGCCTGATGTGGGACTTGAACTCACAACCCTGAGATCATGATCTGCAATGAAATCAATAGTCATACCGTTTAAATGACTGAGCCACCCAGGTGCCCCTAGTTTTCCTCTTTAATTTCCTGGTTAATCCATTCATTCTTTAGTAGGATGTTCTTTAACCTCCATATATTTGTGGTTTTTCCAAATTTTTTCTTGTGGTTGACTTCAAGTTTCATAGCTTTGTGGTCTGAAAATATACATGGTATGATCTCAATTGTTTTCTATTTGTTGAGGCCTGATTTATGACCCAGTGTGTGATTTATTCTGGAGAGTGTTCCATGTGCACTCAAAAAGAATGTGTATTCTGCTGTTTCAGGCTGAAATGTTCTGAATATATCTATTAAGACCATCTGGTCCAGTGTGTCATTCAAAGTCATTGTTTCCTTATTGATTTTCTGATTAGATGATGTGTCCATTGCTGTAAGTGGGTTGTTAATGTCCCCTGCTATTACTGTATTATTATCAATGAGTTTCTCTATGTTTGCTATTAATTGATTTATATATTTGGGTGCTCTTGAGTTGGGGACATAAATATTTACAATCGTTCAATTTTCGTGATAGAGAGACCCTTAATTATGATATAGTGCCCTTCTTCATCTCTTGTTACAGTCTTTGGGTTAAAACCTAGTTTGTCTGATATAAGTATGGCTACTCTGGCTTTCCTTTGCTGTCTCCATCCCCTCATTTTCAGTCGGCTGTTAGTTCTAAAATTAGTCTCTTTTAGGCAGCATATGCATGGGTTTTGTTTTTTTTCATCCATTCTGATACCCTATATCTTTTGATTAGAGCATTTATCCCAATTATATTCAGAGTGATTATTGAGAGATATGAATTTAGTGGCATTGTGTTACTCGTAAAGTTGCTGTTTTTTGGTTATGTTGTCTGTTCCTTTCTAGTCTTTGTTGCTTTTGGTTTCTTCCCCACTTAAATACTATTTCTTAATATTTCTTGCAGGGCTGGTTTAGTGGTCATGATCTCCTTTAGTTTTTCTTTGTCTGGGAAACTATCTCTCCTTGTATTCTGAATGACAGCCTTGCTGGATAAAATATCTTGGCTGCATATTTTTCCCATTCAGCAAGTTGAATAGATCATGCCACTGTGTTCTGGCCTGCAAAATTTCTGTGCACATATTGACCTAACCTGATTCATCTTCCCTTGTAGGTTAGAGATTTCTTTTCCCTTGTTGCTTTCAGAATTTTTTCCTTTTCTATTTTATTTCATCATAGCACTTTTCACCACTTGATACTTTGTTGTTTATTTTTACATATGATACTTTGTTGTTTATTTTTACATATGTTTATTTCCAATGTAAGTTTCACAAGAGTAGGGACCTTGTCTATTTTTTAACACTTTTTCTCAACACATGAAACTATTTAGCACATATAATATACTTAGGTTTTTTTTTATTTTTGTTGATGAAAGGACTGACTGACTACCATGTAAATGTATGAATGAATACTTCACACACAAAAAAATAGTTTTTGCAGAGTAACCTTACTCCTACCAATTGCAGTTTTCCTGAGCTACATACTTTTGAGTGTACTTCCAAATTATGGAAAATATTCACTTAACATATAGTAGAAATCTTCTAGAAAAGATTCATATGTCTTATATTGGGTTGGCTTATATTAGAGTGTTTGGGGAAGAGACAACAAAAAGTACCTCTTCCCTTTCCCACAGGTTTCTAAATCTATTGAGGCATAAGTCAGAAGACAGGAATCTAAAATATTGCCTGCACCACTGATAAGCTGATCCCAAAGCATGTGACTATGTATCTATGGACAAGTTGGCTTCTTAATACTCACCCTAGAAAGAAAATTAGCAGTCTATTCACTAACAACAAGCATGAGGAAGACTTCCTCTAATAGAGGAAACTGTAAATTTTAGAGAATGAATTTGCAGGGCAGGACACATTGGTTCTCAAAGTGTACCTTCCTACCCCTTCACATGAGCAAAAGAATCATCAGCAACACTTGAGAATCTGTTACAAATGCTAATTCTCAGACCTCACCCCAAAATTAATCAATCAGAAACTCTGGGGCTGGGGTCCAGCAATCTGTTTCTTTTTTTTTTTTTTTTTAAAGATTTTATTTATTTATTTGACAGAGAGAGGCACAGCGAGAGAGGGAACACAAGCAGGGGGAGTGGGAGAGGGAGAAGCAGGCTCCCCGCGGAGCAGGGAGCCCGATGCGGGGCTCGATCCCAGGACCCGGGATCATGACCTGAGCCGAAGGCAGACGCTTAACGACTGAGCCACCCAGGCGCCACCCAGCAATCTGTTTCAACAATCCCTCCAGTGATTCTGATGCACACATAAGTTGAGAATCACTGGCCTAGGACTGAGGGGAAAGGAATGTTTCCTTTCTCTTAGAGCTAAGCTTACCTCATGGTCAATGCCAGGGCCAATACTAAGATGAAGCAATCATGGTGCCTGGTGCACAAAATTTTAAAAAGCAGTTATTCTCGTGGTGTTCAAATACTCCAATATTTTTGCTTGTTGAATGAGTAAACTATATTGTTTTATTTAGCAAAGTGATAGTTAATTTCAATTGAATTAATTGCAAATACATTGATAATATAGAACTTTTGATGTATTTTTTTTTTTAAGATTTTATTTATTTATTCATGAGAGAGAGAGAGAGGCAGAGGGAGAAGCAGGCTCCCAAGGAGCAGGGAACCCGATGCGGGACTCGATCCCAGGACCCTGAGATCACGACCTGAGCCGAAGGCAGACGCTTAACCATCTGAGCCACCCAGGCGCCCGAACTTTTGATGTATTTTAAATGTGGTTTTATTGAAATATGTTTAAATTGGCACAAAATTGGCAAAAATCAAACAACTAAGATTGTGATTGGCTTAATCTTTTATGTTAAAATCTTGTTTACAGATGTGGTATCTCTACGACGGAATTAGGAATCAAGACAAAGTTAGAACTGGATGGTACGTTAGAGATCATCTAATCAACAGCCAGCCTTTGAAGGTAAAGAGTTACCAATAAACAGAATAAGAGTTTGTCTAATGAATTTAAAATATGCTGAAAACATGACCCTTAGGGTACTTGTATCTATCTCACATTGCTTGATTTATTTACATTAATTTGTCATTTAAATCCCTGGAGATTCATCTCTGAACTTTTAAAGTCTTCTTTTAAATGCAATTCATTTAGAGGATTAAAAGATGATGTATCATTGATCATTTACACATTAGTGTGATTTGGTTAATCAGATTGTTTTCCTTCTGAAACATAGTAACTAATACAAGCAATTTGAAATAAACCAGTATTTATGGAGCACATTGTAATAGATGCTATATTATAAGTGGTAATTGTGAAATCAGGAGGAAACAGATGTTCCTATCAATCATGGATCAATTAAGGGAAGGAAATGAAGGATTTAGAGCATCCAGAGAGCAGCAGGAAGGCATTGAATACCTTAGGGTCCAAGAAGACAGAAGCAGAAAAGTAAAGTCTCAATGGTACAGTATGACTTCTTTGAATGAAGCTTAGCTATTTATCATTAAAGGGACGGGTTAAATAAATTGTGCTAGATCCATACAATGAAATATCATGCAACCATCAAAAAATTGAAGCAGCTCTCTACCAATATTGAACAATCCTCATGGTAGTTTAAGGTAAACAAGTGAGGTATTATATTATCTTGTAATTTGTATGAAAAAAATATATATAGAACATGTAGGGAAATATATTAAAGAGAGGAGGAGTTAAAATGGTAGAGGAGTAGTGGGACCTTATGCTTGCCTCATCCCTTGAACACAGCTAGATAATTATCAAATAATTATAAATATCCAGGAAATTGATCTGAGGACTGAGAGAACAAACTGCACAACTAGAAGGAGACAAGAGCCCACATCATGGAAGGTAAGAAGTGCAGAGACATGATTTGGGAGAGAAAAGAATTGCAGGTGCTGCACAGGGGAGGAGCCCTGATCACAGAGAGAGAGAGAGAGAGAGAGAGAGAGAGAGAGAGAGAGAGAGAGAGAGAGAAAGAGAGAGATAAAGCAGCATGCAGGGGATTGTATAAGAAAAAAAAAGAAAAACACTTCCCTAAAACCATTGACTGGGAAAATGAGAGGGGCTTATTATGGCAAGTTTTTAGAAGCAGCAAAGCTGAAAGTCTGAAGGTTTAGAAGTCTGTGCCATCATCTAGGTAGAGCATGGTGGGCGTACCAGTGCTCCTGTGGAGAAGGAGGGCAGAGGCCTGGGAACAGACAGCATGTTCTGGGTATCTCCCGGGTCATGCTGGGAGAGATAGTTCCCCTTCTTGGAGTACATTTGGGAGAGGTGGCACTGCCTCCCAGGGGACAAAAGAGCCAGGAGGTTCCATTGAGTTGCCTTGTTCATTAGCATAGGAGCAGAGATGCCTGCTGAGGGCAGCTAACATGGATGCCAGCCTTTTGCTATGATTTACCATAAACTCAAAGCCTTGCATGTTCATGTGACTGCTTTTCTGGGACAAACCAGTACCAGTCACAGTACAGTGAGACCCTCCTCCAGAGGATCAGTGTGGGTCTGTGCCATACTCGGTATCTAAAATTTGGAGTTTTGAACCCAGCTGTGCACCTGAGATAAAACACAGGAGCTCTGCACTGTCAGGTGGGTGGACAGGTTGGACACAGACAGGGTGAAGGCAGGGATCTGATGGAAGACTGAGACACAAAAGGGGAGATTGTTCGCTCTTTTATGAGGGCTTCCTGAACAGCAGTGGCATAAACTCCCCTCTCTGGGGAAGAGAGCAGGGTGGTGCCACTTTTTACCCCCCCCATCAGCACAGACCAACTTCAGCCAGTGGCACAACACCCCACAGTGGAGGCTTGAGCTGCTTACACAAAGCCCTGTTCCCCAGCACTTTGCAGGTGTCCTTTTTTTTTTTCATCAGGACAAGTGTGATTGAAAGCCAGAGCAGCAGCAGGCTCCTCCTCCAGAAGACCAGCACAAACACCCCACATGCACCAGGTATCCTGATATAAAGTGCTGCAAAGCTTCAGCTCTAGTGGAAATAGGACCAGGCATAGGTTTTCCTAACACACAAAAGACACAATCCTAGATAAAATGCCAAATTGGTGGAATTCATCCCAAAAGAAAGAACAAGAAGAGGTCATGGCCAAGGAGATAATCAAAATAGATATAAATAATATGCCTGAATGAGAATTTAAAACAACAATCATAAGGATACAAGCTGGGTTTGAGGAAAGCCTAGAAGGTACCAGAGAGTCCCTAAGCACAGAGATAAATGACCTATAAATGAGTCAGGTTGAAATAAAAAATGCTATAACTGAAATGCAAAACTGATTGGTGTAATGAACACAAGGATGGAAAAAGCAGAGTAACAAATAAGTGATAGAAGATAAAATTATGGGGAAAAAATGAAGTTGAAAAGAAGAGGGAAAGAAAAATACTGGATCACGAATGTAGACTTAAGCAACTCACCAACCCCATAAAGTGTAATAACATTTGTATCATAGGAATCCAAGAAGAAGGAGAGGAAAAAAGGTACAGAAGGTCTATTTGAGCAATTTATAGCTGAAAACTTCCTTAAACTGGGGAAGGAAACACATATCCAGATCCAGGAGGCACAGAGAACTCCCATCAAAATCAACAAAAGCAAGCCAACACCAAGACATATTGCAGTAAAATTTTCAAAATACAGAAATAAGGAAAGAATCCTGAAAGCAGCCAGGGAAAAGAAATCCAAGACATACAAGGGAAGATGAATCAGGTTAGCAGCAGAAACTTGGCAGGCCAGAAGAAAAGGGCATGATCTATTCAACATGCTGAACAGGAAAAATATGCAGCCAAGAATACTTTATCCAGCAAGGTTGTCATTCAGAATAGGAGAGATAGTTTCCCAGACAAGGAAAAACTAAAGGAGTTCATGACCACTAAACCAGTCCTGCAAGAAATATTAAGGGGACTATTTGAGTGGGGAAAAAAAGACCAAAATCACCAAAGACTAGATGGAAACAGAGAAAACCTCCAGAAACAATGACTTTATAGGTAATAGAATGCCACTAAATTCATATCTATCAATAATCACCTGAAAGAGCCCAAATGTCCATTGACTGATGAATGGATAAAGAAGCTGTGGTATATAAATGGTATGTAATGGAATATTACTTAATCATCAAAAAGAATGAAATCTTGCCATTTGCAGTGATGTCAATGGAGCTACAGTGTATTATGCTAAGTGAAACCAAGTCAGTCAGAGAAAGACAAATGCCATATGATTTCACTCATATGTGGAATTCAAAAAACAAAACAGATGAACATGAGGAAGGGGGGGAAAAAGAGGGAAGCAAACCATAAAAGACTCTTAACTATAGAGAACAAACTAAGGGTTGATAGAGGGGAGGTGGGCAGAAGATGGGCTAAATGGGTGATGGGTATTAAGGAGGGCACTTGTGATGAGCACTGGGTATAAGTGATGAATCACTGAATTCTACTCCTGAAACCAATATTACACTATATGTTAACTAGAATTTAAATAAAAACTTGAAAACAAAAAACAAAAACAAAAACAAAAATCTATGGTATAGCCATGTGGTCTCAACCCAAATTGAGGAATGTTTACTTTTTTCCATTTGGTTTGCAGGCCATGACATGCATTTTCTTTTTTTAATCATGAGGTAATTAAAAGCTCAGCTTCTTAGTCTCAAGTCATGGACTCAGCTCTCTAGGTTTTCTTCTTTCAGCTCTTATACCAATAATTTTTCACTGATTTAGATAAAATAAATTTTGTCAATATTTGAAACATGAATGAAAGGTTATTGCTTTTTTAAAACTTTTGAACCAAACTTTAACAAATATTCTTATAATTTTCAATAACTTTACTGAGATAGAATTACAGTAACACAAAAGTTACCCTTTCAAAGTATACAATTCAATGTGTTTTTTTGTTTTGTTTTTCAGAAACTTAATTTTCACTGTACACCCATTTGTTTATTTTGGATTTTGTACTATGTATACATTTTACCTATTTCAAATAAACTAATGGAATTTAGTTTTTTAAAATGTATCCTATTTGGGGGGCACCTGGGTGGCTCAGTTGAGTATCCAACTCTTGGTTTGTACTCAGATCATGATCTCAGGGCCTTGGGATCAAGCCCCAGGTTGGGATCCACACTCAGTGGGGAGTCTGCTTGAGGACTCTCCCTCTCCCACTGCCCCTCCCCCTGCCCACCCTCTCTCTCTCACAAATAAATAAATAGATCTTTTTTTAAAAAAAGTATCTTAGTTAATAATTCTATACTGTATACATGAAATTTGTTAAGAAAATAGATCTCAAGCATTTTCATTTTAAAAAAGTAACTATGTGAGGTGATGGATGGATTATTAACTTAATTGTAAGAATTCTTTCACAATGTACACATATATCAAATAATCAGATTGTATACTTTAAATATATTGCAAATTTATTTGTCATTTATACCTCAATAAAGTTGGAAAACAATGTATCCCAGGCTAGGCCCTGTTGTTTTGAGTAGAAGGAAGATATTATTGACTTCTGTGAGTGGGTCTTCATCTGAACTATTTTTTTTTTTCCATTAATGAAGTTGTACTTGAATAGAGAGATGAGCTTTTTGTCACATTTGTCATCCCATTGATCAGTAGGATAAATCTAGCAAACCCATTTCCCTCAGCCTTTTCTTCTCCCAAAGTTGCTTTCAGTCAAAGAGGATGATTTTTCCAGAGAGGAGAACCATCAAAGGTATCAAAATCATTGATCTAGCTTCTGGCTAGAACTTTCAAATAAGTCCACATGGAGAAGTTGACATTTATTATCTTTATCTCAATAGAAAGGCAGTTAGAGAATGTGCAATCAATAAGAGATCAAAATAAAATATAAGTGAGGACAGAAAATATGGTATAGGATGTATAAATTATCAGGGTGTTATACAAAGGTCACCAAAGCCATCATGTATTGTATGAAAAACATGAATGCTTTTAGGAATCCAGGGCAATATTGGAGCTCAATGAAGAATATTTTCCACAATTCTTGGCTGTGCTACACCCAGCCTCTCAGACACTATTCAATAACACTTTCCAGGATGCCAGAGCCTTTATTTGGAAAGATTCTGGAATTATAGGCCTAACAAGAAAGTTTTATTACAACAGAACCAGAGGTTAAAAAAAAAAAAAAAAAAAAAAAAAAGAGGCAATCATTGGCTTTTATGTTGTAAGTTGGACTTTTGAAACTCAGGGCAGATACAAACAACTTGATATAAAAAAGGTTTGGGGGATTTGAAAGCCTAGAAATCAGGGCATAGGATTTATGTCATCATACACAATAATTTCAGAAGACTGCATGATAAGTTAGAGTTATTTGTCCTATTTTAGAGGACTTATGGAGTCCCTTGGCTGGGAAAAAAGAAGATTCAGAAAGGAGAAGAAGGGAGTTAGAAATGGGTAGGTCTTTGAGAAGGAGCCCTGTGTTCTGAACCCTGGTCCAAGTCTTGAGGAGTAGGGATAATAAGATATCCACATAAGTCTGGGTGATTTAAGCCCTGTGCCATTTTTCCAAGAGAGTATTTCCTCATTCTCTGGCATTGCATAGGAAGCATAGAGCAGAACTAATTACCTACAGGATTTTTGCAGAGATGAGACTATCCTAATAGAGTTATTCTGCACCTAGCATGGTACAGAAGCAGTAGAGTGGAAATGGTTTGTGATGTGATTTGGCAAAGAGGCCCAGCAAGAGTCTCACAGCACAGCCTGTACGCTACCATGACACAGAAGCAGAAAAAAATTCTGGTGCATCCCAGAGAGCTGCAAAATTACCTGAAGGAAAGCCAGGCCTAAAGAGACTGTGTTATATGAAGCAAGGGGAAAAGCAGCATGACCTGTGGGGATTGACAACTAAGAATGAGAGAAAATAATAAACATCTCGCTGGATAGAGCATGAATAGATGATAATGACTCAAGCCATATTTCCCTCCACTCTGCCTTGGACTGCCATGATTTAGAAATAACTTTGGGAAAGGGGGAGGGAAAGGATGCCAGTACTAATATATAACTTGAATTTACTCTGGTCCCGAGTCCAGCTTTCAAGTTCAGAAACTAAGTATTCAAAGATAACTAGGATCTTGAGGAATATTTCACATTTCCCAAATTCATACACATACAAAAGAAAAAGAAAAAAAAAAACAAATCTGAGATACAAAGCAAATACTGATTTACCAATTTACTTTTAAAATATAACTGTTACACGGGCTAGAATACTTAGATTCAATCATTGCATTTTTTTCTCAATAGGAAAGTTTATATGGGATTATAAACAGAGGTGATTAAATAAGTCTGAGAATAGAGCAAGGGGAATGAGCTGGATGGTTTTCATGCTATTGTCATCTACCTGGAGGAGTAATGCATGCATCTTCACAGAAGGAGTAGAGCTACTGAGCAAACATTTATGTCACTTCACTGGCACCATTTCCCCTGGATTGTGCCTCTATATTACCCTTTCCTGATACTGTTCTTTCAAAATTGACCACTTTCCTTCTGTTATCAGAATCTTTAGCCTTCTCAATACCATTGATTAGGCTGCAGTCTAGTACACTCTTTCACCTTTTGGCCCAGAAAACCCTCTCTTTCTGATATTTGCGTATATCTAAACTCATCCATTGTGTGTTGCCTTTATTAGTGTAACTCAGAATTGTGAAGCAGTCTCACTGACGTTTCTAAGACCACCTGCATTATAGTATCTGTGGTGGTTTATACCTAAAAATGCATACATTTTAAATATATTAATTTATATTTCAATAAGGACTTGCTGTATGCCTGGCACTGTGCTGAGCACTTCATATGTATTATGTCACACCAAACTATGTGGCATTTATCATAGATGAAGAAACAGAAGCACAGCAAGTTAAGAAACTTCCTCAAGTTTGCACACAGGTAAATTTAGGTGTTAGAACTCCAACTGATGCCTTTCTGACTCTAAACACTGCAATATCATTCCTCTTTTCATTCTTACATATATGTATATCCCTTAACACATTACACAGCCTTTGATACAAAGTCTTTCTTTACCAGTTTTTCTAAAGGAAATGATACAAGATGGATTGAATGATTTACTTAGGAGACTATTCACCACAGTGTTGATTTTGATAGCAAAAAATAAAAATCAACTAAACATACAACAATGAGGTTAAATTATGGTACGTTCATACAATAGAGTATTATTATACTTTAAAAGTAATAATGTAACCATGTATCTATTGACTCGGGGATATATTCAAAATTTTGTGTTAAGTGAAAAATTCAATTTTATTTATTTATAAGTATTTATTTATTTATTTATTTATTTATTTTAATTCCATTATAATTAACATACAGTGTTATATTAGTTTCGGGTGTACAATATAATGATTCAACAATTCTATACATTACTCAGTGCTCATCACAATAAGTGTAGTCTTAATCCCCTTCACATATTTCTCCCATCTACCCACTCACCCATCTCCCCTCTGGCAACCACTAGTTTGGTTTCTATATTTAAGAGTTTGTCTTTTTGTTTCCCTCTTTTTCCTTTGTTCATTTGTTTTGTTTCTCAAATTCAAGATATGAGTGAAATCATATGGTATTTATATTTCTCTGCCTTATTTCACTTACCATTATACCCTCTAGGTCCATCCATGTTGATGGAAATGACAAGATTTCATTCTTTGTATAGCTGAATAATGTCCCATTGTGCGTGTGTGTGTGTATATATATATATATATACACATTCCATTGTGTGTGTGTATATATATGTATATATATACACACCATATCTTCTTTATCCATTTATCTACCAATAAACAATTGGGTCGCTTCCATATCTTGGCTATTGTAAATAATGCTGCAATAAATTTGGGGATGCATATATTTTTCGAATTAGATTTTTGTTTTCTTTGGGTAAGTGTCCAGTAATAAAATTACTGGATCACATGGTAATTTTATTTTTAATTTTTTTAGGAACCTCCATACTGTGTTCCATGGTGACTGCACCAGCTTGCATTCCTACCAAGAGGGCATAATGATTCTACTTTCTCCACATGCTCAACAAGACTTGTTATTTCTTCTTTTTTTGATTTTAGCCATTCTGACAGGTGTGAGGTAATATCTCATTCTGGTTCTGATTTGCATTTCCCTGATGATTAGTGATGTTGAGCATCTTTTCATGTGTCTATTGCTCATCTGTATGTTTTCTTGGGAAAAATGTCTATTCAGGTCCTCTGCCCATTTTATAATCAAATTGTTTGGGCTTTTTTGGTGTTGAGTTGTGTAAGTTTTTTATATATTTTGGATATTAACATTTTATCAGATATATCATTTGCAGAGGAGTTAAGATGTTGGAGTAGTAGGGGGACCCTGAACTTGCCTGGTCCTTTTGATGTGGGAAACAAAGGCAGAAGAAAAATTATTAAATTTCCTTACTACCTACAGCCCATTGACAAGTCCCTGAAACAGGCCGAGTGACATTCCTCAAGGGACTCAACTGCCTTGATGTTAATACTTTGCTAAGGGCAAAAGGTAATCCTAGCCCGAATCTCCACCCCCACCCCACCCACCCCAGGATCCTGTAAATCTATTTTAACATATAAAAATTCCTTTGGAAACTTCCTTTATCTCTAAACCCCCTAAGATATGTGTTGGCAATCATCCCCCAAGCATATGGCCCACTGATATACATCTGAAGGGTCTCATGACTAAGGTTTTATTAGACGGTAATAAATGACCTTTTCCCAACAATAGCTATCTCCCTTAAGGTCCTGGAAACCTTGCTTCCAAAATTCCTTAGAGACTTACACTATCCCTAACCCCCTCTCAACTTGAAAGTATATAACAGGCCACTCCTCATGACCCCATTGCAGCTCTTTCTGCTCCCGGGTCCTGTCCCCATGCTTTAATAAAACCACCTTTTTGCACTAAAGACATTTCAAGTATTCTTTCTTAGCCATCAGCTTCGAACCCTAACGTCTTTCCTACATCACTTTGAATACAGCTAGATCAACAGTCAACTATTTTGAACAACTGGGAAGATGATCTGAGGATTAAGGAAAAAATCTGCACAGTTGGAGGGAGAGAACCTGGCAGATTCAAGGTTCAGAGCCATGAGTTGGGGGAGAGGAAAGCCACGTGGTGGCAAAGGATAGGGAACCCTTTCACAGAGCAAAGTCAGGAAAAAGGAGAAAGTGGAAAAGAGTCCAGTGGGTAAGGACCACACAATAAGCTGCAGTGAGGAGATTCCCTGGGTCACACAGAGAGATTGCTCCCCTTCCTGGAGGGCATTTGGAAGAGTGTATTTTGCCTCTCGAAGGCCAGTCATTGAGTGGTGCTCATCAGCAGGGTCAGAGGTGTGCGCCTAGGGCAGAAAACCTCTTAACAACTTTGCACGGTGAGCCACAATAGGCTTAAACCTCTGTGTGTGCACTGAGCAGCTGCTTTTTTGTGGCAAAACTAAGCAGAAAGCAGACACTGGAGCAGTTTGCAGATAAACTGGCCGCCACTTTTCACTGTCTGCCACAATAGATTCAAACCTCTGTGATGGCTTTTCTGGGATAGAAGGGAGTAGGGGACAGATCTAAGTGCAGACAGCTGATAATCTGGTTCCAACTTTTTGCTGAACATTACAATAAATTCTTACTTCAGCGTGCTCACTGTGCAATGGCTTTTTGGGGACAGGTTGGTGCTGGACATGCCCTGAACCTCTCCTCCAGGGGATGGGAGTGGGCCAGCAACTTACCAGGCCCTTTAAAACTTTTGAATCCCAGCCACTGGCCAGAGATAAAATACAGGAGATCTATGGCTCTAGGCATGCCAATGGCCTGGGCACAGACAGGTTAAGGGCAGGGAACTGAAGAAAGCCTGGACATGAGATTGTTTGCTTTTTTTTTTTTTTTTTTCCAGTGGTAGTACTCTTCACCTCAATTTACTTTTTTTAAATAAAGTTTAATTACCCAACATAAAGTACATCATTAGTTTTCAATGTAGGATTGTCCAATTTTTAAGAGGAACTCTTGAATAGTGGTGGCTGGGAGTTCCGCTTCCCAGGGACAAGTGGGCAGGAAGATGCCATATTCTACCTCCTCCACCACACCTCCTTCCTCGTGCTCACCAGCACAGTCAGACTTCAGAGAGAAACGCAATGCATTCAGTAGAGGCTGGAGTTCCCTACACTAAACCGCGCTCCACCACACCTGGCAGGAGGATCTTTACAAGGGCAAATCAGCTTGTAAACCAGCCCAGCAGGCCTCCCCTCAGAAGACCAACACAGGAATCTGCATCTGCCAAGTCTACTGATTAAAGAAAGCCCCAGGGGTGCCTGGGTGGCTCAGTCGTTAAGCGTCTGCCTTCGGCTTAGGTCATGATCCCAGGGTCCTGGGATTGAGCCCCGCATCGGGCTCCCTGCTCAGTGGGGAGCCTGCTTCTCCCTCTCCCACTCCCCCCTGCTTGTGTTCCATCTCTTGCTGTGTCTCTCTCTGTCAAATAAGTAAATAAAATCTTTAAAAATAAATAAAGAAAATAAAGAAAGCTCCAAAACATTAGCTCCAGTGGAAATAGAACGAGGCTTCCTTCCTTTTTTTTCTCTTTTCTTACTTTCTTAATTTTTTTATTTTTCTATTTATTTTTTATTCTTTATCCTTTATTTTATATATATATCTTTTTCTTTTTTTCTCTTTATCTTTTTTTGTATTGGGCTTATTATAATCTTCTGTTAATTTGTTGGTTTGTTTGTTTCCTTCTCTTATTTTTTGGATCAGGCTTCTTATTTTTTATTCTCTGTTTTCTTCTTTCCCTACACTTTTTTCTTCTTTCTTATTTTTTTAGAATCAAGATTATAGTTTATTATTTGTTTGTTTGCATTTTTGTTCCATTTCATTTTCTCTTGTCTTGGATCAGGCTTTGTTTTTGTTTTTTTGTTTTTCTTTTTTTTATTTATTCTTTTCTTTTCTCTTATACAGGCTTATCATGACAAAGAAATCAAAGCACACCTAATTAAAGGTCAAAACACTTGGGTGTCTGGGTGGCTCAGTCGTTAAGTGTCTGCCTTCGGCTCAGGTCATGATCCCAGCATCCTGTGATCGAGTCCTGCATCAGGCTCCCTGCTCTATGGGGAGCCTGCTTCTCCCTCTCCTCCCCACTTGTGCTCTCTCTCTCACTATCTCTGTCTCTCTCTCTCAAATAAATAAAATCTAAAAAAAAAACGTCAAAACACTTGCCACTACAACAAGGAGGAACTTCATAGAGGAAGGACCACTGGAAAAGGGAAGCCAAAACACAACAGCAGAGTGTATGCAGCATAGACCAGAAACACTTCCTGAAGTTTTTGTTTTTGTGTTGTTGCTGTTGTTATCCCTGTATTTGCTGAGGTTTTTTTCTTTTTTTTTCCTTTCCTCTTTTCTTTTCAATAACTAGATGGAGACACCCACCCCAAAAGAAAGAACAGGAGGTAATACTCACTGCCATCAATTTAATCAACACGGATATAAATAAAATGTCTGAACTAGAATTTAAAACAGTGGTTATAAAGATACTAACTGGGCTTGAAAAAAACATAGAAGACACTAGAGAATCCCTTCCTGTAGCAATAAAAGAACCAAAATCTAATCAGGGCCAAATTAAAAATGCTATTACTAAGATAAAGTAAAAAATGGGGGCTTTAATAGTGAGCATAAATGAGGCAGAAGAGAGATCCACTGAAAAAGAAGACAAAATGGTGGAGAATAAGGAAGCTCAGGAGAAGAGAGAAATACAACTACTGGATGATGAAGGGAGACTTCGAGAAATCAGCAATTCCATAAAGCAAAACAATATCCAGATAATACGTGTCCCAGAAGATGAAGAGCAGGAGAGAAGGACGAAAGGTTTATTTAAACAAATTATAGTGAAGAACTTCCATAATCTGGGGAAGGAACCAGGCATTCAAGTCCAGGAGACAGAGAAAACCACCCTCGAAATCAATAAAAATAGATAACACCTCTACATATAATAGTAACACTTATACATACTTATATTCAATATGCTAAATGGGAAAAATATGCAGGCACGAATACTTTATTCAGCAATGCTGTCATTCAGAATACAAAGAGAGATAAAGCATTTCTAGGACAAACAAAAACTAAAGGAATTTGTAAACACTAAAACAGCCCTGCAAGAAATATTAAAGGGGATCCTTTGAGTGAGGAGAGAGAGCCAAAAGTAACAAAGACCACAAAGGAACAGAGACAATCTACAGGAACAGTGACTTTATAAGTAATATACAAAGGCACTAACTTCATATCCATCAATAATTATTCTGAATGTAAACAGACTGAATGCTCCCATTGAAAGCCATAGAGTATCAGATTAGATTAAAAAACAAGACTCATCAATATGCTCCTTACAGGAGATTAGTTTTAGACCCAAAGATATATCCAGATTGAAAGTGAGGGATGGAAAACATTTTATAATGCCAATGGATATCAAAAGAAAGCCACAGTAGCCATCCTTATATCAGACAAGCTAGATTTTAAACCAAAGACTATAATAAGAGATGAAGAAGGACACTATATCATAATAGAAGGGTCTATCCAAGAAGAAGATCTAATAATTGTAAATATCTATGTCACTAAATTAGAAGCAGCCAAATATGTAAACCAGTTAATAACAAAATTAAAGAAAAACATTGATAATAATACATTAATGATAGAATTTAACCCCCCCGCCCCACTCACAGCAATAGATAGAACATCTAAGCAGAAGATAAACAAGGAAACAAGGGCTTAGAATGACACACTGGACCAGGTGAATTTCACAGATATATTCAGAGCACTTCACCTAAAGCAGCAGAATACACATTCTTCTCAAGTGCATACAGAACATTCTCCAGAATAAATCACATAGAGGGTCACAAATCAGATCTCAACTGGTAAAAAAAAAAAAAAAAAAAAAAAAAGATTGAGATATTCCATCCATATTTTTATTTTATTTTACTATGTTATATTAATCACCATACCTTACATCATTAGTTTTTGATGTAGTGTTCCATGATTCATTGTTTGCGTATAACACCCAGTGCTCCATTCAAAATGTGCCTTCTTTAATACCCACCAGGCTAACCCATCCCTCTATCCCCCGCCCCTCTAGAACCCTCAGTTCGTTTCTCACAGTCCATAGTCTCTCATGGTTAGTCTCCCCCTCCAACTTTCCCCCCTTCATTTTTCCCTTCCTACTATCTTCTTTTTTATTTAACAAATAATGTATTATTTGTTTCAGAGGTACAGGTCTGTGATTCATCTTACACAATTCACAGCACTCTCCATAGAACATAGCCTCCCCAATGTCTATCACCCAGTCACCCCATCCCTCCCACCCCCCACCACTCCAGCAACCCTCAGTTTGTTCCCTGAGATTTAAGAATTCCTCATATCAGTGAGATCATATGATACATGTCTTTCTCTGTTTGACTTATTTCGCTTAGCATAATACCCTCTAGTTCCATCCACATCATTGCAAATGGCAAGATTTTGGGTTCTTTGATGGCTGCATAATATTCCATTGTATATATATATATACCACATCTTCTTTATCCATTCATCTGTTGATGGATATCTTGGCTCTTTCCATAGTTTGGCTATTGTGGACATTGCTGCTATAAACATAGGGGAGCACGTGCCCCTTCAGATCACTACATTTGTATCTTTGGGGTAAATACTCAGTAGTACAATTGCTGGGTCATATGGTAGCTCTATTTTCAACTTTTTGAGGAACCTCCATACTGCTTTGGAGAGTGGCTGCACCAACTTGCATTCCCAACAACAGTGTAGGAGGGTTCTCCTTTCTCCACATCCTCGCCAACATCTGTCATTTACTGACTTGTTAATTTTAGCCATCTGACTGGTGTGAGGTGGTATCTCATTGAGGTTTTGATTTGGATTTCCTGATGCCGAGTGATGTTGAGCACTTTTTCATGTGTCTGTTGGCCATTTGGCTGTCTTCTTTGCAGAAATGTCTGTTCATGTCTTCTGCCCATTTCTTGATTGGATTATTTGTTCTTTGGGTGCTGAGTTTCATAAGTTCTTTATAGATTTTGGATACTAGCCTTTTATCTGATATGTCATTTGCAAATATCTTTTCCCTTTCTTTCAGCTGTCTTTTGGTTTTGTTGACTGTTTCCTTTGCTGTGCAAAAGCTTTTTATCTTGATGAAGTCCCAATGGTTTATTTTTGCCCTTGCTTCGGTTGCCATTAGTGATGTGTCTAGGAAGAAGCTGCTGCAGCTGAGGTCGAAGAGGTTGCTGCCTGTGTTCTCCTCTAGGATTTTGATGGACTCCTGTCTCACATTAAGACTTTCATATATTTTGAGTCTATTTTTGTGTGTGGTGTAAGGAAATGGTCCAGTTTCATTCTTCTGCATGTGGCTGTCCAATTTTCCCAACACCATTTGTTGAAGAGACTGTCTTTTTTCCATTGGACATTCTTTCCTGCTTTGTCAAAGATTAGTTGACCATAGAGTTGAGGGTCCATTTCTGGGTTCTCTATTCTGTTGCATTGATCTATGTGTATATTTTTTGCCAGTACCATACTGTCTTTATGATTACAGCTTTGTAATAGAGCTTGAGACCTGGAATTGTGATGCCACCAGCTTTGCTTTTCTTTTTCAACATTCCTCTGGCTATTTGGGGTCTTTTCTGGTTCCATACAAATTTTAGGATTATTTGTTCCATTTCTGTGAAAAAAGTGGATGGTATTTTGATAAGGAGTGCATTAAATGTGTACATTGCTCTAGGTAGCATTGGCATCTTCACAATATTTGTTCTTCCAATCCATGAGCATGGAACATTTTTCCATTTCTTTGTGTCTTCCTCAATTTCTTTCATGAGTATTTTATAGTTTTCTGAGTACAGATTCTTTGCCTCTTTGGTTAGATTTATTCCTAGGTTTCTTATGGTTTGGGGTGCAATTGTAAATAAGATCGACTCCTTAAATGCTTTTTCTTCTGTCTTTTTGCTGGTGTATAGAAATGCAACTGATTTCTGTGCATTGATTTTATATCCTGCCACTCTACTGAATTCCTGTATGAGTTCCAGCAGTTTTGGGTTGGAGTCTTTTGGGTTTTCACATAAAGTATCCTATCATCTGCGAAGAATGAGTTTCACTTCTTCTTTGCTGATTCGGGTGTCTTTTATTTCTTTTTGTTGTCTGATTGCTGTGGCTAGGACTTCTAGTACTATGTTGAATAGCAGTGGTGGTAGTGGCATCCCTGCCATGTTCCTGACCTTAGGGGGAAAGCTGTCAGTATGTCCCCATTAGGAATATTTGCTGTGGGTTTTTCATAGATGGCTTTTATGATATTGAGGTATGTACCCTCTATCCCTACACTCTGAATAGTTTTAATCAAGAAAGGATGCTGTGCATTGTCAAATGCTTTTTCTTCATCTATTGAGAGGATCATATGGTTCTTGTTCTTTCTTTTATTAATGTATTGTGTCACGTTGATTGATTTGAGGATGTTGAACCAACCGTGTACCCCAGGAATAAATCCCACTTGGTCGTGGTGAATAATCCTTTTAATGTGCTGTTGGATCCTATTAGCTAGTATTTTGGTGAGAATTTTTGCATCCATGTTCATCAAAGATATTGGTCTATAATTCTCCTTTTTGATGGGGTCTTTGTCTGATTTTGGGATCAAGGCAATGTTGGCCTCATAAAATGAGTTTGGAAGCTTTCCTTCCATTTCTATTTTTTAAAACAGTTTCAGAAGAATAGGTATTAATTCTTCTTGAAATGTTTGGTAGAATTCCCCTGGGAAGCCATCTGGCCCTGGGCTCTTGTCTGTTGTGAGACTTTTGATTACTGCTTCAATTTCCTTAGTGGTTATGGGTCTGTTCAGGTTTTCTGTTTATTCCTGGTTCAGTTTTGACAGTTTATACATCAATAGGAATGCACCAATTTCTTTCAGATTGTATAATTTGCTGGCATATAGTTCCTCATTATATGTTTTTATAGTTGTTTGTATTTCTTTGGTATTGGTTGTGATCTCTCCTCTTTCATTCATAATTTTATTTGTGTGTGTCATTTCTCCTTTCTTTTTGATAAGTCTGGCCAGGGGTTTATCAATCTTACTAATTCTTTCAAAGAACCAGCTCCTAGTTTCGTTGACCTCTTCTACTGTTCCTTTGGTTTCTATTTCATTGATTTCTGCTCTGATTCTTATTATTTCTCTTCTCCTGCTGGGTTTAGGCTTTATTTGCTGTTCTTTCTCCAGCTCCTTTAGGTGTAGGGTTTGGTTCTGTATTTGAGACCTCTCTTGTTTCTTGAGAAAGGCTTGTATTGCTATATACTTTCCTCTTAAGACCGCCTTTGCTGCATCCCAAGGATTTTGAACAGTTCTGTTTTCATTTTCATTTGTTTCCATGATTTTTTAAAATTATTCTTTAATTTCCTGGTTGACCCATTCATTCTTTAGTAGGATGCTTTTTAGCCCCCATGTATTTGAGTTCTTTCCAAATTTCCTCTTGTGATTGAGTTCTAATTTCAAAATTGTAGTCCAAAAATATGCAGGGAATGATCCCAAACTTTTGGTACTGGTTGAGACCTGATTTGTGACCTAGGAAGTGATGTATTCTGGAGAATGTTCCATGGGCACTAGAGAAGAACGTGTTTTCTCTTGCTTTAGGATGGAATGTTCTGAATATATCTGTGAAGTCCATTTGGTCCAGTGTGCCATTTAAAGTCTTTATTTCCTTGTTGATCTTTTGCTTAGATGATCTGTCCATTTCAGTGAGGGAGATGTTAAAGTCACATACAATTATTGCATTGCTGTCAATGTTTCTTTGCTTTTGTTATTAATTGGCTTATATAATTGGCTGCTCCCATGTTAGGGGCATAGATATTTACAATTGTTAAATCTTCTTGTTGGATAGACCCTTTAAGTATGATATAGTGTCCTTCCTCATCTCTTATTATACTCTTTGGTTTAAAATCTAATTTGTCTGATATAAGGATTGCCACCCTAGCTTTCTTCTGATGTCCATTAGCATGGTAAATAGTTTGCCACCCCCTCCCTTTCAATCTGGAGTTGTCTTTGGGTCTAAAATGAGTCTCTTGCAGACAGCATATCGATGGGTCTTGGTTTTTTATCCAATCTGATAGCCCGTGTCTTTTGATTGGGGCATTTAGCCCATTTACATTCAGGGTAACTATTGAAAGATATGAATTTAGTGCCATTGTATTGCCTGTAAGGTGACTGTTACTGTATATTGTCTGTGTTCCTTTCTGGTCTATGTTGCTTTTAGGCTCTCTCTTTGCTTAGAGAACCCCTTTCAATATTTCTTGTAGTGCTGGTTTCATGTTTGCAAATTCTTTTAGTTTTTGTTTGTCCTAGAAGCCTTTTATCTCTCCTTCTATTTTCAATGACAGCCCACCTGGATATAGTATTCTTGGCTGCATATTTTTCTCATTTGGTGCTCTGAAGATATCATGCTAGTCCTTTCTGGCCTGCCAGGTCTCCGTGGATAGATCTCTTGCCAATCTAATGTTTCTACCATTGTAGGTTAAAGACCTCTTGTCCCCAGCTGCTTTCAGGATTTTCTTTGTCTCTGAGACTCATAAGTTTTACTATTAGATGTCTGGGTGTTGACCTATTTTTATTGATTTTATGCCTCCTGGATTTTTCTGGCTGTTTCCTTCCCCAAATTAGGGAAGTTCTCTGCTATAATTTGCTCCAATATACCTTCTGCCCCCTCTCTCTTTCTTCTTCTTCTGGGATCCCAATTATTCTAATATTATTTCATCTTATGGTATCACTTATCTCTCCAATTCTGCCCTTGTGATCCAGTAGCTGTTTATCTCTCTTTTTTCTCAGCTTCTTTATTTTCCATCATTTGGTCTTCTATATCACCAATTCTTTCTTCTGCCTCAATTATCCTAGCAGTTAGAACCTCCATTTTTTATTGCACCTCATTAATATCCTTTTTGATTTCAACTTGGTTAGATTTTAGTTCTTTTATTTCTCCAGAAAGGATTTCTCTAGTATCTTCCATGCTTTTTTCAAGCCCAGCTAGTATCTTTAAAATCGTCATTCTGCACTCTAGTTCTGACATCTTACTAATGTCAGTATTGATTAGGTCCCTGGCAGTAGGTACTGCCTCTTGTTCTTTTTATTGAGGTTCCTTTTTTCTGTCTTGTCATTTTGTCCAGAGGAGAATAGATGAATGAGAGAACAAAATTCTAACTGGATGACAATGACCACAGAAAAAATATACTCTAAACAAATCAAAAGAGATCGTAACCAGGGGAAAAGAAAGTGAAAGAAAGAAAAAAGAAAAAGAAAGGAAAAAGAAAAAGAAAAAAGAAAAATATGATCAAATATGATCAGGTTGGTGAATAGATCAGTTGCACACACTAGATTTTGGGTGTATTTTGGTCTGTTAGAAGAAACTGCCTCCCAAAATTTTAAAGAAAGAAAACTGTACAAAAATAAGGGTAAATACTATGAAAGAATGGAATATGAGTGTAAAGATGAAAATTATAAAAGATTTTATAAAAGGAATTGATAAGAAGTTGGTTGAAAAAAGAAAGAAGAGAAATTTAAAAAAAAAGAAAAAAGGGAGAGAATTTGATCAGGCAGGAGACTAGAACAAAGCCATACAGTTGAGATTTAGGGTATATTTTGGTCTGTTAGAAGAAACTGTATCCCAAAATTTTAAAGAGAGAACAACTTATATATATATACCAAAAATAAGGTTAACTACTATGAAGGGATAGAATATGACTCTAAAAATGAAAAATAAAAAAGATTTTTAAAAAAGGGATTGATAAGATGGTCATTAAAAAAGAGAAATTGAGAAAAAAATAGAAAAAGGAAAAAAAAATTTTAAAAATTAACTTTGAAATACTAAAGAATCATGGGCAAAAAAGCCATGAATTCTATGTGCTGTATTCCCCTAGTGCAGGTGTTCTGCCATTTTTATTGATCAGTAAACTTGGTCTTGGCTGGCTGTTCTTGCTGATCTTCTGGGGGAGGAGCCTGGTGCAGTGCTTCTCACGTATCTTTGCCTGAGGGGGAATTGCCCTGCCTCTGCAGGCGACCGGGCTAAGTAATCTGCTCGGGTTTGCTCTCGGGAACTTTTGTTCCCTGAAAGCTTTCCATACAGGTTTAGAGGACAAGAGAGAAAATGGTGGCCTCCCAATCTCCACCCCAGATGAGCCAGGAACTCTGGGCCCCACTCCTCAGTGAGCCCCCAGAGAAAAGGAATAAATCACTCCTGTCTCCCTGGTCTCTGGCTACACACTGTGCTTACCCAGCCTGTGACCAAGTGTTTCTATCTCTGGCACCCAACCCCGTTTGGAGTCTCCAAACCCAGCAGATTCCTGTGGTGAGCTCCCTCGCCACTCCGCCCGGGGGAGGAAGGGGAGTCTCCCCGGATCTGCCATTTGTTGTGTCCCTCCTGGAAGAGTAGTAGCCTGACTGTGCCTCGGATCATGGTCTAGACCAACCCTGAGCTGAGAGCCCACTCCCTGGCTCCGTCTTTGCAGCCCGCTTCCCTGCTCTGATACTTGGTAGCTCTGCCACACTCAGGCACCCCTAGTCTTTCTGTGACCCTGAGGGTCCTAAGACCACACTGTCCCAGCCAGGGTTCCACCCACCAGTTAGCCACTGGAACGACATCCCTCAGTGGAGCAGACTTCTAAAAGTTCTGATTTTGTGCTCCGCTGCTCTATCACTTGCCGGTAGCTGCCTGACAGAGGCTCCCTCCCTGCAAGGTCTATCTTCCCAAATCTGCAAGGTTCACTATTATATGTTTGATTGTTTATCTGTTTTTATTGAGTTTGATGGGGCTTCTCTTTGCTTCCTGGACTTGAATGCCTATTTCCTCCCCTGGATTAGGGAAGTTCTCAGCTATAATTTTCTCCAAGACTCCTTCTGCCATTCTCTCACTTTCCTTTTCTTCTGGGATCCCAATTATTCTAATATTGTATAGCTTTATGGTATTACTAATCTCTCAAACCCTCCCCTCATGATCCAGTAAGTGTTTATCTCTCTTTTTCTGAACTTCTTTATTCTCAATAATTTTTTCTTCTATATCACTAATTCTCTCTTCTGCCTCATTTATCCTAGCAGTTAGAGCCTCCATTTTTATTACATCTCATGAATAGCCTTTCTGATTTCATCTTGATTAGATTTTAGCTCTTTCATTTCTCCAGAAAGCGATACTCTAGTGTCTTCTCTTTTTTCAAGTCCAGCTAGTATCTTTATAATCGTTATTCTGAGCTCTACTTGGACACCTTATTTATGTCCATACTGATTAGGTCCCTAGAAGTGAGTACTGCCTCTTTTTCTCTTTTTTCAGGTGAGATAGTCCCTCTTTTTTATTTCTGCAGAAGGTGGTTGCTTTTCTTATTTTTCTTGGTCTAAATTCAATTAGCCAATATATACTACATATTTAGTTTATAATGTTGTGTTCAATGATTCATTAGTTGTGTATAACACACAGTGTTCATTACATTATGTGCCTTCTTTAATGCACATCACACAGTTAACCCAACCACCTACCCACCTCCCTTTTGGAAACCCTCTGTTTTCCTGAGTCAAGAGTCTCTCATGGTTTGTCTCCCTCTCTGATTTCTTCCATTCAGTTTTCCCGCATTTCCCCTATCATCCTCTGCTCTATTCCTTATTTTCCACATATGAGTGAAACCATATGATAATTGTCTTCTATGATTAACTTATTTCACTCAGCATAATACCCTCCAAATCCATCCATGTCAATGTAAAGGGTAGATATTCATCCTTTCTGATGGCTGAGGAATATTCCATTGTGTGTATGAACCACATCTTCTTTATCCATTCATCAGCTCTTTCCAAAGTTTGGCTATTATGGACATTGCTGCTATAATATTTGGGGTATATGTACCCCTTCCTTTCACTACATCTATATCTTTGGGGTAAATACCCAGTAGTGCAATTGTTGGGTCATAAGGTAGATCTATTTTTAACATCTTGAGGAACCTCCATGCTGTTTTTCAGAGTGGCTGTACCAGTTTGCATTCTCACCAACAGTGTAAGAGGGTTCCCCTTTCTCTGCATCCTCGCCAACATTTGTTGTTTCCTGTCTGGTTAATTTTAGGCATTCTGACTGGTGTGAAGTGGTATCTCGTTGTTTTGATTTGTATTTCCCTGATGGCTAGTGATGTTGGAGATTTTTTTCATGTATCTGTTAGCCATTTTTATGTCTTCTTTGGAGAAGTGTCTGTTCATGTCTTCTGCACATTTCTTGACAGGATTATTTGTTTTTTGGGTGTTGAGTTTGAGAACTTTTTTAATTTTCTTTTTTTGTTGTTGTTTTTGTGTTTTTTTAATGAGAAAATACTTTTTATTAGATGGTGTGAAAGAAGTTCTTTATAGATCTTAGATACCAGCCCTTTATCTGAAATGTCATTTGTAAATAACTTCTCCCATTCTGTGGACTGTCTCTTAGTTTTCTTGACTGTTTCCTTTGCTGTGGTGAAGCTTTCTATCTTGATGAAGTTTCAAAAGTTCATGTTTGCTTTTGTGTCACTAGACTTTGGGGATGTGTCTTGAAAGATGTTGCTGTGGCCAATGTTGAAGAGGTTACTGCCTATGTTCTCCTCTAAGAGTTTGATGGATTCCTGTATCACATTGAGGTCTTTCATCCATTTTGAGTTTAGCTTTGTGTATGGTGTAAGAGAAGGGTCTAGTTTTATTCTTCTGCATGTAGTTGTCCAGTTTTCCCAGCACCATTTCCTGAAGACACTGTCTTTTTTCCACTGGATGTTCATTGCTGCTTTTTTGAAGATTAGTTGACCACAGAGTTAAGGGTCCACTTGTGGGATCTCTATTCTCTTCTATTGATAACTATGTGTCTGTTTTTGTGCTAATACCATACTGTCTTGATGATCACAGCTTTGTAATATAGCTTGAAGTCAGGCATTGTGATGCTCCCAGCTTTGGTTTTCTTTTTCAACATTCCCCTGGCAATTCGGGTTCTTTTCTGGTTCCATACAAATTTTAGGATTGTGTGTTCCAGCTTTGTGAAAAATGTTGATGGTATTTTGATAGGGATTGCATTGAAAGTGTAAACTGCTCTGGGTAGTATAGACATTTTCACTCTGTTTATTCTTCCAATCCATGAACATGGAATATTTTTCCATCTCTTTGTGTCTTCCTCAATATCTTTCATAAGCGTTCTGTAGTTTCTAGACTATAGATGCTTTACTTCTTTGGTTAGGTTTATTCCTAAGTATGTTACGGTTTTTGGTGCTCTTGTAAATGGGACTGATTCTTTAATTTCTCTTTCTTCAGTTACATTGTTAGTGTATAGAAATGCAACTGATTTCTGTACATTGATTTTATATCCTGCCATGAAGCTTAAATGCTGTATGAATTCTAATAACTTGGGAGTGGAGTCTTTTGGGTTTTCCACATAAAGTATCATGTCATCTGTGAAGAGAGAGAGTTTGACTTCTTCTTTGCCAATTTGAATTCCTTTTATTTCTTTTTGTTGCCTGACTGCTGAGACTAGGACTTCTAGTACTATGTTGAACAATAATGGTGAGAGTAGGCAACCCTGTCGTGTTCGTGCCCTTAGGGGAATATCTCTGTTTTTCCCCGTTGAGAATGATATTCACTGTGGGCTCTTCCTATATGGCTTTTATGATATTGAGGAATGTTCCCTCTATCCCTACACTTAGAAGAGTTTTAATCTAGAAAGGATTCTGTACTTTGTTGAATGCTTTCTCTGCATCAATAGAGAGGATCATATGGCTCTTATCTTTTCCTTTATTAATGTGCTCTATTATGTTAATTGATTTGTGAATGTTGAGCCACCCTTGAATCCCAGGAATACACCCACCTGGTTGTGGTGGATAATCCTTTTAGTGTACTGTTGGATCCTATTGGCTAGGATTTTGTGTATTTTGGCATCTATATTCATCTCGGATATTGGTTTGTAATTCTCCTTTTTGGTGGGGTCTTTGTCTGGTTTGGGGATCAAGGTAATGTTGACTTCATAGAACGAGCTTGGAAATTCTCCTTCCCTTTCTATTTTTTGAAACAGCTTCAGAAGAATAAGTATTATTTCTTGTGTAAATATTTGGTAGAATTCCCCTGAGAAGCCATCTGACCCTGGACTCTTGTTTTTTGGGAGATTTTTGTTTACTGCTTCAATTCCCTTACTGGTTATGGGTCTGTTTGTGACCCAGTATGTGGTTTATTCTGGAGAAAGTTCCATGTGCACGAGAGAAGAATGAGTATTCTGTTGTTTTAGGATCGAATATTCTGAATATATGTACGAAGTCCATCTGGTCCAATGTGTCCTTCAAAGCTCTTGTTTCTTTGTTGATCTTCTGCTTTGATGATCTGTCTATTGCTGAGAGCCGAGTGTTGAGGTCTCCTACTATTAATATATTATTATGTATATGTTTCTCTACTTTGTTTATTAGTTGGTTTATATAATTGGCTGCTCCCATTTTGGGGGCATAGATATTTACAATTGTTAGATCTTCTTGTTGGATCTTAAGTATGAATTAGTGTCCTTCTACATCTCTTACTACGGTCTTTAGTTTAAAAGCTAATTTGTCTCATATGAGGATTGCTGCCCCAACTTTCTTTTCAGGTCCATTGGCATGGTAAATTGTTCTCCATCCCCTTACCTTCAATCTGGACATGGCTTTAGGTTCAAAGTGAGTCTCTTGTAGACAGCATATGGATGAGTCCTGCTTTTTTTTTTTTTTTTAAAGATTTTATTTATTCATTTTGAGAGAGAGAGAGAAAGACAGAGAGAGCACAAGCAGAGGGAGAAGGAGAAGCAGACTCTCCGCTGAGCAGGGAGCCCGATGCAGGGCTTGATCCCAGGACCCTGAGATCATGACCTGAGCCGAAGGCAGACACTTAGCCATCTGAGCCACACAGGCACCCCAAGTCCTGCTTTTTTATCCAATCTGAAACCCTGTGTCTCTTGATGGGAGCAATCATCCCATTCACATTGAGAGTAACTATTGAAAGATATGAATGTAGTGTCATTGTATTGTCTGTAAGATCCCTTTTCCTGTAGGTTTTCTGTTTCTTTCTGGTCTATTTGACTCTTGGGATTGAATAGAGTGAAAAAAGGACTAAAATGAAGCATATATCTATAAAATGCAGATGTAAAAAATGAAAGTTAAAGAGTGACTTAAAAATGTAAGTTGGTAAAATAAGAATCTAGTAGAAATGGGAAAAAGTTAAAAAAATGAAATGGAAAATTTAGACTGAAAGATAAACAAGTCATGAGAAAACACATGAAGCTCAATATACTATTTTCTCCTGGAACTGGAGTTTTACATTCTTGTGGGATTCATTAAATTTTAGTCCACCTGTTCTTCCAGTCTGTCTTCTGGGGGAGGGGCCTGCTGTGCTGCTTATCATGTGTCTTTTCCTAGGTGGAGTTGCCATACCCCTTGTAAGGGGGCTGGGCTCAGTGCAAACTGTAGTCCTCTGTGTGGCTTTTGTTCCCTGGATGCTTTCTGCACCTCCTCAGAGGATCAGAGCACAGATGGCTGTGCCCAGATCTCCGGCCCAGAGCTGAACCATCTCAGTGACCCCTATTCAGTAAACCCTCTGAGACAAACAGTTTTCACTTTTCTGTGTGTCAGTTTCTGCAGACTCTTGTGGTGTGCGCCCACTGCAATCCTCCTGGGGGGAGTCCCAGGGACCCATAAGCACCACTGCCCTTTGTGTCCTTGGGCATGCACCCTGCTCCGCTGCTCCTGGGCCATGGCTGGATGCCACCCTACTGTCCTTTTCAGGGCTGCCACCACCCTGAGAGTTGTTGCCAGTCATGGGTGCAGCTGTTTCACCCCTCCCAGGGGATGGTAAAGGACCTGCATGTTCTAGCCCTTTTAAGTTTGCTCAGGCAAAGAGCAATCACCCGATCCATCCAACTCGTGTTTTATGGCAACCTGAGCTGAAAGTCCCTCCTGGGCTCACTGACTGTAACCAGTTTTCCTGGTCCCCTGTTTTACAATCTACTCGTTCATGCACGCCCATTTGTTCTGTGTCTCCTGGGATCCTGAGACCACAATGACCCACCTAGAATTCTGCTCTTTTCATACCCTGAGTCCCTTTCAGAAAGGGATGTTTCTCTCTGGAGCAGATTTCTAAAGGTTCTGACTTTGTGCTCCGGTGTTATATCACTTCCTAGTAGTCAGCTTATGGAAGTTCCCTCCCCTCTCCATTTATCTTCCAATATCTCCCTGCAGATTCATGATTCTGCACTTCCTACCTTGCAAAAAGCAGTCACTCTTCTACTTGTAGACTTCCTGATATATTTTCTTACATCTCAGGCTGAATTCATGGGTATTCAGAATGGTTTGATAGATATCCAGCTAAATTCAAGGGACCAGATAAAATAAGATCCCCTACTCTTCCACCATCTTGCTTCTTTTCCTCGCTTCTCTATTTGTAGAGTTGCAGCTATTTTTTCTTAGATATCCGGTTGAGTTTGTACATGTTCAGAATGGTGGTATTTGCAAACATCTTATCACATAAAGGACTAGTATCCAAAATCTATAAAGAACTTATCAAACTCAATACCCAAATAGCAAATAATCCAATCAAGAAGTGGGCAGAAGACATGAACAGACATTTCTCCAAAGAAGACATACCAATGGCCAACACACACATTAAAAAATGCTCAACATCACTCAGCATCAGGGTAAGGCAAATCAAAACCACAAGGAGATACCACCTCTCACCATTCAAAATGGCTAAAATTAACAAGTCAGGAAATGACAGATGTTGGTGGCAATGCAAGCTGTTGCAGCCACCCTGGAAAACAGTATGGAGGTTCCTCTAAAACTTAAAACTAGGGCTACCCTATGACTCAGCAATTGTACTACTAGGTATTTATCCAAAGGATACAAACATAGTGACTCAAAGGAGCACATGGATCCCAATGTTTATGGTGGCGATGTCCACAATAGCCAAACTATGGAAAGAACACAGATCAACAGATGAATAAAGAAGATATATATATAATATATATATGTAATACATATGAGATATTTTATATATCATTATATGATATATATAAAGAAGATATCATATATATGATATATTATATATCATGATATATAGGAATATTATCTATTATATATGTAATCAATATAATATAGATATACAATGGAATATTACCCAGTCATCAAAAAGAATGAAATCTTGCCATTTGCAATGATGTTTATGGAACTAGAGGGTATTATGCTAAGTGAAATAAGTCATTCAGAGAAAGACAAATATATGATTTCACTCATATATGGAATTTAAGAAACAAAACTGATGAACATAGGGTAAGGAGAGGAAAAATAAACAAGAGGAAAACAAGAGTGGGAGGCAAACCTTAAGAGATTCTTAACTCTAGGGAACAAACTAAGGGTTGCTGGAGGGGAGGTGGGTGAGGGCTGGGGTAACTGGGTGATGAACATTAAGATGGGCACATGAATTAATGAGTACTCGGTGTTGTATGGAACTGATGAATCACTGAATTCTACCTCTGAAACTAATAACACAGTATATGTTAATTAAATTGAATTTAAATACAAAAAAACTAAAAAGAATCTATTAAAAAACATACATCATTTTTAAATATTATCTCCCATTCACTAGGTTGCCTTTTAATTTTTTTTGATGGTTTTCTTCATTGTGCAGAAGTCTTTTTTTCAGTGTAGTCCCAATAGTTTAATTTTGCTTTTATTTCCTTTGCCTGAGAAGACATATCCAGAAAAATGTTGCTAATGCTGATGTCAAAGAGAGTACTGCCTATGTTTTCTTCTAGGAGTTTTATGGTTGCAGGTCTCACATTTAGGTCTTTAGTCCAATTTGAGTTTATTTTTGTGTATGGTGTCAGAAAGTGGTCCAGTTTCATTCTTTTGCATGTAGCTGTCTAGTTTTCCCAGCACCATTTGTTGAAGAGACTCTCTTTTTCCCATTGGATATCCTTTCTTGCTTTGTTGAAGATTATTTCACCATATTAGTGTGGGTTTTTTTCTAGGTTCTCCATTCTGTTCCTGTGATCTATGTGTTTATATCTGTGCCAGTACCATACTGTTTTGATTACCACAGCTTTATAGTATATCTTGAATTCTAGAATTGTGATACCTCCAACTTTGTTCTTCCTCAATATTGCCTTGGCAATTTTTGTTCTTTTGTGGTTCCATACAAATTTTAGGATTATTTGCTCTGGTCTTTAAAAAATGTTGTTAGGGGTGCCTGGGTGGCTCAGTCCATTAAGCGACTGCCTTTGGCTCAGGTCATGATCCCAGGGTCCTGGGATTGAGTCCCACATTGGGCTCCCTGCTCCATGGGGAGCCTGCTTCTCCCTCTCCCACTCCCCCTGCTTGTGTTCCCTCTCTCGCTGTGTCTCTCTCTGTCAAATAAATAAATAAAATCTTTAAAAATAAATAAATAAAAAATGTTGTTGGTTTTTGTTTTTTTTTTTAAGATCTTATTTATTTATTTATTTCAGAGAGAGAGTGAGTGAAAGAAAGAGAGAGAGCACACAAGCAGGGGCAGAGGGAGAGGGAGAAGCAGACTCCCCTGCTGAGCAGGGAGCCAGATGTGGGGCTTGATCCCAGGACCATGGGATCATGACCTGAGCTGAAAGCAGTTGCTTAACTGACTGAGCCACCCAGGTGCCCTGTTGGTGTTTTGATAGGGATTGCATTGAATCTATAGATTTCTTTGGGTATTATCAACATTTTTTTTTTAATTTTTAAAAATGTAGGTTTTGTTTTTTTTTTTTCTGTAGCATTAAATTTATTAAATAAAACATATTTGAAAAAGTAACCCAAATAAGGAAACCAAGTACATTTTGAAATTATTTGGTAAATAAAATGTTACAGGTACAGACGTTTTAACAATATTTGTTCTCCCAATCCATAAGCATGGAGCATCTTTCCATTTGTTTGTGTCGTCTTCAATTTCTTTCAACAAGTTTTCAGAGTACAGGTCTTTCACCTCCTTGGTTAATTTATTCTTAGGTTTTTTATTATTTTTGTTGCAATTGTAAATGGATTGTTTTCTTAATTTCTCTTTCTGCTAATTCATTATTAGTGTATAGAAATGCAACAGATTTCTGTGTATCAATTTTGTGTCCTGCAACTTTACAGAATTCATTTGTCAATTCTAATAGTTTTTTTGTGGAGTCTTCAGGGTGTTCTATACATACTATCATGTTATCTGTAAATGGTGACAGTTTTGCTTCTTCCTTATCAATTTGGATGCTTTTATTTCTTTTCTGTTGTCTTATTGCTGTGCCTAGGACTTCCAGTGTCATGTTGAATAAAAGTGATGATAGTGGATATCCTTGTCTTGTTCCTGATCTTAGAGGAAAAGTTCTCAGTTTTTCACCACTGAGTATAATGTTAGCTGTGGGTGTTTTATACATGTCCTTAATTATGTTGAGGTATGTTTCCTCTAAACTCACTTTATTGAGATTTTTTATCATAAATGAATATTGTACTCTATCAAATGTTTTTCCTGCATCTATTGAGATGAACATATGGTTTTTATCCTTTCTTTTGTTAATGTGATGTATGATGTTGATTTATTTGCAAATATTGAACTACCCTTGCATCCCTGGACTAATTCTTATTTGGCTGGTGAATGACTTTTTAAATACAATGTTGAATTTTTTGCTAATATTTTGTAGGTGTTGTTTGCATCTATGTTCCTCAGAGATATTGGCCTGTAGCTTTTGTGGGGTTTTTTATATGTCTTTGTCTGTTTTTGATATCAGAATAATTCTGGCCTCATAAAATGAATTTAGAAAGTTTTTTTTTTCTCTTCTATGTTTTGGAATAGTTTAGGAAGAATAGGTATTAACTCTTCTTTATATATTTGGTACAATTCACCTGTGGAAGCATCTGCTCCTGGACTTTTGTTTTTTGTTTTTTAATTACTGATTCAATTATACTACTAATAATTGGTCTCTTCAAATTTTCTATTTCTTCCTGAGTCAGTTTTGGAAGATTGTATGTTTCTAGAAACTTTTCCATTTCTTCTAGGTTGTCCAATTTTTTGCCATATAGTTTTTTATATTTTCTTATAATCCTTTGTATTTCTGTGGTGTCAGTTGTTATTTCTCCTCCTCCATTTGTCATTTTATTAACTTAAGTCTTCTCTATCTTTTTCTTGATGAGTCTTACTATAGGTTTATCAATTTTGTTTATCTCTTCAAAGAACTTGCTCCTGGTTTCATCAATTTTTTTCTCTCTTTTTTTAACCCTTTATTTCACTTATTTCTGCTTTAATCTTTATTAGTTTCTTCCTTCTGCTAGCTTTGGGCTTTGTTTATTCTTCCTTTTCTAGCTCTTTTAAGTATAAGGTTAGGTAGTTTATTTGAGCTTTTTATTATTTCTTAAGGTAGGCCTGTATTGCTATAAACTTTTCTCTTAGAGCTTTTTTAGCAGATTCTGGCCTGTTGTGTTTCCATCTTCATTTGGCTTCATGTGTTTTTATTTCCTCCTTGATTTCTTGGTTGACCCTTTGGTTGTTTAGTAGCATGTTGTTTATCCTCCATATATTTATGTTCTGTCCTGATTTTTTATTGTGATTGATTTCTATTTTCATAATGTTGTTTTCAGAAAAAAATACTTAATATGATTTTATTCTTCTCAAATTATTGAGACTTCTTTTGTGGCCTAACATGTAATCTATCCTGAAGAATGTTCCATGTGCACTTGTAAAGAATGTGTATTCTGATGCTTTTGTATGGAATGTTCTCTACCTATCTGTAAGGTCCATCTGGTCCAATGTGTCATACAAAGCCACTGTTTCCTTGTTGATTTTCTGTCTACACAATCTATCCATTGATGTAAGTGGGGTGCTAAAGTCCCCTACTATTATTTTATCACTGTCAGTGTCTCCCTTTATTTCTTTTAATAATTGATTTAATATTTGGGTCCTCCCACGTTGGATGCATAGATATTTATAATTGTTATATCCTCTTGTTGGCTTGCTTCCCTTTATCATTATTCAGTGACTTCTTTGTCTCTTGTTACAGTCTTTGTTTTAAAGTCTGTTTTGTTTGATATAAGTATTGCTACACTGTATTTTTTTTTTTTACTTCCATTGCATAGTATATGTTTTTCTAGCCCTTCACTTTCAGTCTTACATGTCTTTAGGTGTGAAATCAGTCTTTTGTACACAACATATAAATGGGTCTCTTTTTTATCCATATAATCACCTTATGTCTTTTGATTGAAGAATTTAGTCCATTTATAATTAAAGTAATTATTGATAGATATGTACTTAATGCCATTTTGCTAATTGTTTTCTGGTTGTTTTGTAGTTCTTCTCTGTTCCTTTCTCTTGCTCTCTTCTCTTGTGATTGATGGCTTTCCTTAGTGCTATGCTTGGATTCCTTTCTCTCTCTCTCTCTCTCTCTCTCTTTTTTTTTTTTTTTTTTGTATATCTATTATAGGTTTTTGATTTGTGGTTACCATGGGGTACATACATAGTATCTTATGTGTATAGTGGTGTATATTAAGTTGATGGTCACTTAAGTTTGAACACATTCTAAAAGCACTACATTTTTACCTCCCCCTCCATGTTTTATGTACATGATATCCTATTTTACATATTTTATTTTGCATACCCCTTGACTAATTTTGTAGATATAATTGATTTTTACACTTTTGTGTTTTAACTTCCATACTGGCTTTATAAGTGATTAATCTATTTACCACCTTTCCTATATGTTGCTTTTACCAGTATAATTTTTTTCATAATTTTCTTTCTTTTAGTTTTTTTTCTTTCCACTTAAATTCCTTTTAACATTTCTTATAAGGCACATATAGTAATGGTGAACTCTTTTAAGTTTTGTTTGTCTAGGAAATTCTTGATCTCTTTTTCAATTTTGAATGATAAACTTGCTGGGTAGTGTTTTTGGTTGAAGATTTTGTCCTTTCATCACTTTGACTATATCATGCCATTCCTTCTGGCCTGTAAAATTTTTGTGGATAAATCAACTAATAGCCTTATGGGTTTTCCCTTGTATTTATTCACTTGCTTTTCTCTTGCTGTTTTTTAAGACTATCTTTGGAGCACCTGGGTGGCTCAGTTGGTTAAGTGTCTGTCTCTTGATTTTGGCTCAGGTCATGATCTCAGGGTCATGAGATTGAGCCCTGCATCAGGCTCCATTCTGGGCCTAGAGCCTACTTAATATTCTTTCTCTTCCTCTTTTTCTGCCTCCCCCCTTCTCTTAAAGAAAAAAAACAACTCTCTTTATCTTTGCTTTTTGCCATTTTAATTATTTTGTGTTAGTGTAGACCTGCTTGGGTTCACATTTTGAGGACTTTCTGTTCTTCCTGGATCTAGTTCTTGTTCCTTCCAGGCTCAGTTGGGTGGGACAAAAGAGAAACACCAGGATGGGGTATGCAATGCTAGCAAGGTAGATGCAGAGTGTTAGAACTGGCTCCTGCAAGCATCTGGCTATCTAGCTGGGAGAAGGCAAGAAAAATCACCAGAACTTTTGTTCTCAGAAAAATCTTCTGCAGATTGCTCCCTCTCCAACACATGTCCTAAAATTAGTCAATAAATCTCCTTCACATATAATGAAGGCACTTTTCAAACTATTGCTACTGTGCTGTGTCTTAGGTCAAGTTATTTAGTATCTGGCTCTTTAAGGATAGGAACTCAGTTTCCTTTAGCCCACCAGTTCTCCTGGAGGTAAAGCCTACTGACTTTCAAAGCCAGATGTTATTGGTACTGATCTTCCAACGGAAGATCCCCATGACTGAGGGTGCCCAGTGTGGGGTCTGATCCTCTTGTTCTTCTGTGCTTTTGACATCCTTCCCATTTGTGGTGGTTTGCATTGACGGATTGGTTCCCAAACTTCCCTGAACCCATTTTCAATGTGGCCTTCTCTCTACAACTAGCTGTGGAAGGTCTGTTCTGCCAGTCTTTAGGTTCTCTTATAACAAGGAAAAACTTAGCATATCTGACTCCATGTTGCTTCTATTCCTTTGCTGCTGTGATGTACAGGTTGGAAACTTCTGCTTAGCTCGGCATATAGGCATATTAATCATCAAAGGAATTGTGCTTACAGCTGAGATTTGCAAAAACTGCTCTTTACCCAAAACATAACTCACCCAAGGAGATAAAGACGTAGCCAGAGTGGTCATTATCTCAAGTCCTTCAAGACTGAATTATTGGGGCACCTGGGTGGCTCAGTCGTTAAACGTTTGCCTTTGGCTCAAGTCATGGTCCCAGAGTCCTGGGATCGAGCCCCACATCGGGCTCCCTGCTCAGCGGGAAGTCTGTTTCTCCCTCTCCCACTCCCCTTGCTTGTGTTCCTTCTCTCACTATGTCTCTATCTGTCAAATAAATAAAATCTTTAAAAAAAAAAAAAAAGACTGAATTACCATAACTCAGGGTGGATTGAAACTGTGCCCCATAGGGTTAATGAGGTTGAAACCAGCAGAAAATTTAAAGCTTATTTTTCAGAGAACTGTTTTTCCCTAATCAGCTGTTGTGCCTTTTCAGACACCACTAATAGATCCACTAGCTGCCTCTGCAGAAGCTTGTACTGAAGGTCAGTTGATGTTTCCAACCCTTGAACTAGCAAAGCTCTGCACTCCTTACCTGAGATAATGAGCCCAAGACCCCATCCACTTTACACCTGCTCTTGGAGCATGCTCATAGCCCTTTTTCTTTGTCCTAAGATAACCTCCTAAAGTCAGGGGTTGAATTTTGCCTCATTCTGATGTCAAGTCTCCAGGCCAAAGTGAACACAAGATGTTTGTTACATATATGTTTGCTCCATGCACATGCTCCCTCTTTCCTCAGGGATAGTCAGTCATAAGTTCCCCTGCCTTTTTCACCAATATGTATGGAATTTCAACCCCAATAATTATGAAAAAAAATTTGTTGTCTCCCTCTTTGGGGAAGCAGATTTGAGTCTTGCCTTCCTGTCTCTTCTTTCAGCTGCCTCTTGAATAAACCCTTTCTTTGCTGCATACCTAATGTCTTAGTGATTGGCTTTGCTGGGCATCAGGCAAAAGGACATGGGTTTGGTTATAGTTTTCTGAGCTAGTTGCAATACATGTGGTTGTTGACTTGGTGTGTCTATGGGAAAAAAATGAGCTCAGGATCCTCCTGCTTCATCATCTTCCCCATTATCCAGTCCCAATATGTTTTTTTAAATTTCTCTTTTTAACATTCCTTTTTCTTTTTCTCTAATTGAAATCTAGATGTCCAATGAAGATACTACTCTCTTTGCAATCCTCTCAAGTAATGAATATTTTCAGTTTCACACTCCTCTAATCTAGAGCCAGGACATAAAATATACATCTTCCATACTCCATGATGCTACTTCCAAACCATTTCTCCTCCCCATCTCTTCAAATCCCAAGATCCTATGAAGTTTATGCCAATAGCCATGTCATCTCTACACTTTCTTGTTATTGTTAACTACTAAAATTCTGTTCATTTTTCCTCATTCATTTCAACCCTTAGCACCTGACTCATTGTCTTACCCTCTCTCCATTATGAATACTATCAGTATTACTGCTGACTACAACATTTATTCAGATAATCCATACAAAACCCCTGCTTTTCAATACTGCTGTATTATCTTTAAAATTTCCTCCCTCTCTTCCACTTCATCCACTCATTCCTATGGTTATGCTCTACTTATCAGCAATCATTGTATTACCTCCAAAATCTTGGATTCAAGGATCTTACTCTAACCCAATATTTTTCTCTTTCCAACTCAATTATTCAAGTACCCTCACACTATTAATTCTTCAAAATCATTGAGTCCTCTAGTCTATGTACCTTACCATTTTTACTATCATCACTCCCTATGTTTATTGTTTCTAAGCACCCCTTTTACATTCACTGAAAAATCTATAGTCTTTTACTTATAAATATTTTTGACCCCCATGTAATACCTGGATAAAATAGGAAAGATACCATTCAGGCTACCCATAAAGCATATACTGAGTTTGCTCATGCTGTCAGTAACAAAGCAACTGGTTTTATCTGAAACAAATAGCATTGGCAGTTTTATTAATCTGTTTTTTATGTTTTCTTTTGTTGCCTTGAGGCTTGGTTTATAAAGATCACATAAAAATTCATCTAAGATACAGAAAAGAAAGAATAAATTTTAAAAATAAGAGAGGAAATCTTAAAAATTCTCTTTTTTTGGGTAAGAGGAAAAGAGAGTGGCAGGGATGTCAAGGCAATATAGTAAATGATGTAGAAGAATTTCTCCCCTAAAAAATCTGCTGGTGAAATGAGAGAGCAGAGGGACTTTTTTCTTTAACCTTGCTCAGTTTTGCTAATACATTTCTGTAATCTGCAAAAGGTGGGGAAGTTTGGCTTTTGTTCCCTTTCCCTTGATTCCTTCAGTTATTATTGCCTCATTATATAGTCATTTGTACAATATTTAGGCAGACATTTACTGTTGCATAAATCAAAGTCATGGAATTTCATTTTGCCTATTGGTCTTTATGAAAATACCAGCAGCATCTTTATTTGAATGTCAACATTTGTCAACCATTAAATTGATTGATTTTTCATTATACAATTCAATACAAGAGGCAATCTTCAGTTTGTATGCAACATTGCTCTGAAAAAAAGACTCATCGTTGGAAAATCCTGCTTATACTTTAAAAATAATATTTCTTTCACAGGAAACTCATGTTTTAAAGCTATGTTTATATGTGAATTGCTCCATTAACATGACTGGTACAGGTATAGCATGATAATTCACCTTAATGAAGATAAACAGCTTTTTATTTTGTCGTAGTGACACTAGTCTTTTAATTTTATTTTATTTTCAACTCTCTCAGAATGAACCTATTGTTCATGCAATGTAGATTACGGTCCTCAAGAAAATGATCAAATTAACTATCTTGGAAAGATAAGAGACTTTACACAGAACTAACAGGTGTCAGCAGCTGTGTTGTGTTTCCTACACAAATCCTTTAAAATGAATCATGAACTTCTTTTGTAGGCACGCCTGTTGTGAAAATAGTCTAGACTAAATTGTAGGTTCATTTACTTTATGGCTATGCCCCTAAAAATATCAACAAAGATGCCAATCCATGCCAACTGCTGCTGGAGCAGCTGTTGGTTAGTTAGGAATGGGAGAGCAACCTTTATATTGGCTTATTTATTTGGAGCAAACAAAGAAAAAATGTAGATTTCCAAAGTCACATCCTTGCTTCACTAAGACAGATGTGTACCTGTTGTTTGTATGTCATATAATCCCAAAACAGTACTAGGAATGAAAATTGTCCTTTGTTTAAAAACCTCCTCACAAATGTCAAAATGAGAAAATTGTCCAGCAGTATGAAACTTCATAAGGTGATTAAAAAAAAACTTTTCCTAAATATTCCAGATATACAACTTCTAAGAAGTCAAAGAAGAAGTCAATGAAAAAAAAAAAAAAAGTACTTTTAATGAAAAGTTAACCTTGAAAAAAATGTTAAAAACTCAGCTTGTAGAATCAATATCTTAAGGTGAGAAATCACAAATGGAAGAAAGTAAGAAATTGAGGCCAAACCTTGCTAGTTTAGTAGCCTTGAATGTCTAAAAAACATCTAAAAGAGAGCTCAAACATTGAATTACTTGTATATCTTGAAAAATCAATCAAGATGATAGACATGGTAACTTTCAGATAGTGTGGATTGAAGTTCAATGGCAAATTCTAAAGTTAAGACTATGAACTTGCACTGAACGGAACTTTCTGAAATGACCATCCTAAAAAGTGAAAAGGCTGGCTAAAGATGTTCTTGTATGCTTTCAAAGAATACTGGGGGAAATTACAAATGACAGAGACAAATTTTGGATCATTAAAATAAGATCAACAATCACATAACTAATATGTAAAGAAGGATTGTAATAAAAATTACCATCATTTCAGCTGTCATGTAGAATAAACCAAATCACAAAACTCTAGGTGGTATTCATTTTGACCTGCTTCTCCAAGTTTACACTATGACAAGGTGTTCCCAAGATATAAAATTAAATGCCAATAAATACTAATATTTATAAAAAAGAAAATATAATTTTATTTTTTTGTTTTTTTATTTAATTTAATTTTATTATGTTATGTTAGTCACCATACAATATATCATTAGTTTTTGATGTAGTGATCCACGATTCATTGTTTTCATATAACACCCAGTGCTTCATGCAGTACATACCCTCTTTAATACCTATCACTGGACTAAACCCTCTCCCCTTTCCCACTCCCCTCTAAAACCCTCAGTTTGTTTCTCAGAGTCCATTGTCTCTCATGGTTCATCTCTCCTTCCGATTCCTCCCCTTCATTTTCCCTTCCTTCTCATAATGTCCTCCATGCTATTCCTTATGTTCCACAAATAAGTGAAACCATATGATAATTGATTTCTCTGCTTGACTTATTTCACTTAGCATAATCTCCTCCAGTCCCATCCGTGTTGAGGGAGAAGTTGGGTATTCACCCTTTCTGATGGCTGAATAATATTCCATTGTATATATGGACCACATCTTCTTTATCCATTCATCTGTTGAAGGGCATCTCAGCTCTTTCCACAGTTTGGCTATTGCGGACATTGCTGCTATGAACATTGGGGTGCATATGGCCTTTCTTTTCACTACATCTGTGTCTTTGGGGTAAATATCCAGGAGTACAATTGCTGGGTCATAGGGTAGCTCTATTTTTAATTTTCTGAGGCACCTCCACACTGTTTTCCAAAATGGCTGTACCAACTTGCATTCCCACCAACAGTGTAAGAGGGTTCCCCTTTCTCCACAACCTCTCCAACATTTGTTGTTTCTTGTCTTGTCAATTTTTGCCATTCTAACTGGTGTAAGGTGGCATCTCAACGTGGTTTTGATTTGAATTTGCCTGATGGCTAATGATGATGAACATTTTTTCACGTGTCTGTTAGCCATTTGTATGTCTTCTTCAGAGAAGTGTCTTTCATATCTTCTGCCCATTTTTTGACTTGATTATTTGTTTTTTGGGTGTTGGGTTTGAGAAGTTCTTTATAAATCTTGGATACAAGCCCTTTATCTGTAGTGTCATTTGCAAATATCTTCTCCCATTCTGTGGGTTGCCTCTTTGTTTTGTTGACTGTTTCCTTTGCTGTGCTTTTTATCTTGATGAAATCCCAAAAGTTCATTTTTGTTTTTGTTTCACTAGCCTTTGGAGATGTATCTTGAAAGAAGTTGCTGTGGGCGATGTCAAAGAGGTTACTGCCTATGTTCTCCTCTAGGATTTGGATGGATTCCTGTCTCACATGGAGGTCTTTCATCCATTTTCAGTTTATCTTTGTGTATGGTGTTAAAGAATGGTCGAGTTTCATTCTTCTGCATGTGGTTGTCCAATTTTCCCAGCACCATTTATTGAAGAGACTGTCTTTTTTCCATTGCATATTTTTTCCTGCTTTATCGAAGATTATTTGACCATAGAGTTGAGGGTCCATTTCTGGGCTCTATATTCTGTTCCATTGGTCTATATGTCCTTTTTTTGTGCCAGTACCATGCTGTCTTGGTGATCACTGCTTTGTAATATAGCTTGAAATCAGGCAACATGATGCCCCCAACTTTGTTTTCCTTTTTCAACCTTTCCTTGGAGATTCAGGGTCTTTTCTGATTCCATACAAATTTTAAGACTGTTTGTTCCAGCACTTTGAAAAATGTCGTGGGAATTTTGATTGGGATGGCGTTGAAGGTGTAGATTGCTTTGGGTAGCATAGACATTTTAACAATGTTTATTCTTCCGATCCAAGAGCATGGAATGTTTCTCCATCTTTTTGTGTCTTCTTCAATTTCTTTCATGAGTGTTCTGTAGTTCCTAGAGTATACATCCTTTACGTCTTTGGTTAGGTTTATTCCGAGGTATCTTATGGTTTTTGGTGCTATTGTAAATGGAATCGTTTCTCTAATTTCTCTTTCTACAGTTGCATTGTTAGTGTATAAGAAAGCAACTGATTTCTGTGCATTGATTTTGTATCCTGCCACATTACTGAATTGCTGTGTGAGTTCCAGTAATTTGGGGGTGGAGTCTTTTGGATTTTCCACATAAGGTATCATGTCATTTGTGAAGAGAGAGAGTTTGACTACTTCTTTGCCAATATGAATACCTTTTATTTCTTTTTGTTGTCTGATTGCTGTTGCTAGGACTTCTAGTACTATGTTGAACAATAGTGGCGAAAGTGGGCATCCTTGACGTGTTCCTGATCTTAAGGGAAAACTCTCAGCTTTTCCCCATAGAGGATGATATTTGCTGTGGGTTTTTCATATGGATTTTATGAACTTGAGGAATGTTCCCTCTATCCCTATATTCTGAAGAGTTATTTTAAACAGGAAAGATGTGGTATTTTGTCAAATCCTTTTTCAGCATCAATGAAAAGACCATATAGTTCTCTCTCTTATTAATGTGTTCTATCACATTGATTGCTTTGTGAATGTTGAACCACCCTTGCATCCAGGGGATAAATCCCACTTGGTTGTGGTGGATGATTCCTTTAATGTATTGTTGGATCCTATTACCTAGGATTTTGTTGAGAATTTTGGAATCCATATTCATCAGGGATATCGGTCTGAAATTCTCCTTTTTGATGTGGTCTTTGCCTGGTTTGGGGATTAAGGTAATGATGGCCTCATAGAATGAGATTGGAAGTTTCCCTTGTTTCTATTTTTTGAAACAGCTTCAGGAGAATAGGTATTATTTCTTCTTTGAATGTTTGGTAGAATTCCCCAGGGAATCCATCAGGCCCTGGACTCTTGTTTTTTGGGAGGTTTTTGATCACTGCTTCAATCTCATTACTGGTTATTGGCCTATTTAGGTTGTCAATTTCTTCCTGTTTCAGTCTTGGCAGGTTATAGGTTTCCAGGAAACCTTCGATTTCTTCCAGGTTGCTCAATTTACTGGCATATAGTTGCTGATAAAAATTTCTAATAATTGTTCCCATTTCTTTGGTGTTAGTCATGATCTCTCCCCTTTCACTCATAATTTTATTAATTGGGTCCTTTCTCTTTTCTTTTGGATAAGTCTGGCCAGTGGTTTATCGATCTTATTAATTCTTTCAAAGAACTAGCTTCTAGTTTCATTGATAGGATCTACTGTGTTTCTAGTTTCTAATTCATTGATCTCTGCTCTAATCTTAGTTATTTCTCTTCTAATGCATAGCTTAGGCATCGTTTGTTGCTTTTTCTCTAGCTCTTTAAGGTGTAGAATTAGTTGGTGAATTTGGGATTTTTCTGTTTTTTTGAGTGAGACTTGGATGGCTATGTATTTCCCCCTTAGGACTTCCTTTGCAGTATCTCATAGGTTTTGGACCAATGTGTTTTTGTTCTCATTGGTTTCTATGAATTGTTTAAGTTCTTCTTTGATTTCCTGGTTGACCCAAACATTCTTGAGCAGAGTGGTATTTAGCTTCCGAGTGTTTGAATTTCTGCCAAATTTTTTCTTGTGTTTGAGTTCCAGTTTTAAAGCATTATGGTCTGAGAATATGCAGGGAATAATCTCAATCTTTTGGTATCGGTTGAGACCTGATTTGTGACCCAGTATGTGGTCTATTCTGGAGAAAGTTCCATGTGTGCTTGAGAAGAATGAGTATTCTGTCGTTTTAGGGTGGAATATTCTGTATATATCTATGAGGTCCATCTGGTCCAGTGTGTCATTCAAAGCTCTTGTTTCTTTGTTGATTTTCTGCTTAGATGATCTGTCCATTGCTGAGAGTGGAGTATTGAGGTCTACTACAATTAACGTATTGTTATCAATATGACTCTTTATTTTGGTTAACAGTTGGCTTACGTAGATGGCTGCTCCCATGTTGGGGGTGTAGATATTTACAATTGTTAGATCTTCTTGTTGGATAAACCCTTTAAGAATGATATAGTGTCGGGGCGCCTGGGTGGCTCAGTCATTAAGTGTCTGCCTTCGGCTCGGGTCATGATTCCAGGTCCTGGGATCGAGCCCCGCATCGGGCTCCCTGCCCCGCGGGAAGCCTGCTTCTCCCTCTCCCACTCCCCCTGCTTGTGTTCCCTCTCTCGCTGTGTCTCTCTCTCTGTCAAATAAATAAATAAAATCTTTAAAAAAAAAAAAAAAGAATGATATAGTGTCTTTCCATGTCTCTAACTACAGTTTTCACCTTAAAATCTAATTTGTCTGATATAAGAATTGCTGTCCCAGCTTTCTTTTGATTTCCATTGGCATGGAAGATGGACCTCCATCCCTTCACTTTCAATCTGGATGTATCTTTAGGTTCAAAATGAGTCTCTTGTAGACAGCATATGGATGGGTCCTGTCTTTTTATCCAATCTGCAACCCCATGCCATTTTATGGGAGCATTTAGGCCATTCACGTTGAGAGTGATTATTGAAAGATATGAATTTGTTGTCATCATGTTGCCTGTGAAGACGTTGTTTTTATAGGTTGTCTCTGTAAATTTCTGTTCTATATCACTCTTGGAGTCTTTCTCTCTTTATAGAACCCCCCTTAATAGTTCTTGAAGAGCTGGCTTAGTGGTCACATATTCCTTCCGTTTCTGCTGGTCTTGAAGCTCTTTTTCTCTCCATCCATTCTAAATGACAGCCTTGCTGGATTATGTATTCTTGCCTGCATGCTCTTCTCGTTTAGTACCGTGAATATGTCTTGCCAGGCCTTTCTGCCTTACCAGGTCTCTGTGGATAGGTCTGACATTATTCTGTTGTTCCTCCCTCTGTATGTAAGGAATCTCTTCCCCCTAACTGCCCTTAAGATGGTTTTCTTGGTTCTAAGATTTGCAAGTTTTACTATTACATGCCGAGGTGTTGGCCTGTTTTCCTTGATCTTGGGAGGGGTCCTCTCTGCCTCTAGGACACAAATGTTTGTTTCATTCCCCAGATTAGGGAAGTTCTCAGCTACAATTTGCTCAAATATATCTTCTAGTCCTCTCTCTCTCTCCACCCCCTCAGGGATCCCAATAATTCTGACATTGGACCGTTTCATGGTGTCACTTATGTCTCTGATTCTATTTTCATGGATTCTGAGTTGTTTTTCCCTGGCCTCCTCTTTTTCCTTCTTGTCTATTAATTGGTCTTCTAGATCACTCTTTCTTTCTTCTGCCTCACTTACCCTAGCTGTTAGATTATCTAGATTAGATTGGATCTCATTGATAGCATTTTTAAGTTCTGCCAGTTCAGCTTTCCTTTCTGCCCTTAGAGACTCTATGTTGCCATTAATTAATTTCTCCATTCTAGTGATTGTCTTCACAACTACTACCCTGAATTTTATCTCCAACATCTTGGATATATCTGTATCCATTTGTAAATCTGTGGCAGAAGTCATAGTCTCTGAGTCTTTCTTATTTTGGGGGTTTCTCCTAGTCATTTTGTTGAGTGGTGGTTGAGAAAATGTACAGAGTCCAAATTATTGACCACAACCCAAGCAAGATGCACCTGTTTTCTAGGGACCTTAGGGTTGCTGGCTTCTTGTTCTCCCAGCATATCTTCTGGGGGAGGGGCCTGCCCTGCTGTTACTCAGGCAACCGTGTTTGGGCAGAGTTACCCTGCCCCCTGTTGTGGGGGATGGGCTCGGTGGGAATCAGTTTATTGGGGCTTTTTTTCTCTGGCGGCTTTCCCTGGTGGCTTTCTGCATCTCTTCTGAGAGTCAGGTCAGAAGAGATCGTTTCCCACCCTCTGCCTCAGAGCAGAGGGATCGCAGTTTGTTCTTCAATGAACTCTCCAGGCCACACTATCTCTGTTTCTCTCTGTGCTGCTATAAACTGAAGCGTCCTGGGTTTCACGCCCCTCAGGAGGGCTCCCAGTCCTTGCCTCCAGGTCAGCATGTCTCTGCCCTTTGTGTTTCTAAAACCACCAGCTGCTCCCAGTTCACCTGCACAGCCCTGCTGCTCCGGGTTTCAGTCCAAGGGGCTGCCCTAAAGTCCTTTCCCCATCACTACCAGTCTGCCAGTTTGTGCCCTGTCCCCAGGGTGGGAGGCTATCGCTCACTGGTAGTGTAGGATCCCCTCAGCTCCCTCCCCCTTCCATTTATCTTTGGATATGTGCCCGCGGAATCTCGGCTCCCTGCTTCATACCTTGGAACCAACCGCCTATGATATTCTGTTTGTAGAGATCCAGATCTATCTTCTTACATCTCAAGCTGATTTCATGGGTGTTCAGAGTGTTCTGGTAGATATCCAGCTCAATTCCAGGGACCCGTTGTAATAGGGTCCCCTACTCCTCTGCCATCTTTTCTTCTCTCTCGAAAATATAATTTTAAATATACTAAATGTATTTTATGATAAAGAGGAATGCATCTTTATAATACAGTATTTTTCAATTCAATAAAAAAGCCAAGTAATGCACCTGTGAAGAATCAGCTGGACAAACAAGTCCCTTCCCATTAGGGAAAATAGTATGAGAGCAACATAATAAATTATATAATAGAGATTATGACATCCATGCAGTGATGTATCAAACATGTACATAAACTGCTAAAGGAAGGGACAGCTGGGTGGCTCAGTTGGTTAAGCATCTGCCTTAGGTTCAGGTCATGATCCTAGGGTCCTGGGATCAAGTCCTACATCAGGCTTCTTGCTCAGTGGCGAGCCTACTTCTCCCTCTGCCTGCTGCTTCACCTGCTTGTGCTCTCTCTCTCTGACAAATAAATAAATAAGATCTTTTTTTATTATGTTAAGTTAGCCACCATAGAGTACATCAATAAATAAGATCTTTAAAAGTAATTGCTAAAAGAATTGATTGAATTTCCAAGTTCCTTGTTTGGTTATTATTCAGATTTCTGGCATTCTGAGTCATTTCCTATGAAGAAAAGAGGAAAATTCTATTCTTCAGGAATGTAAATTATTAAATGCTTATTCAAAAATATAAAAGGTGTTCAAAACAATGTTTCTAAGAATTACATATAAAATACATACTAAATGTTATTTTAGCTATAAAGCTCATATTGATTTGAAAAATTAGTAGAGAATAGACATTTCAGATTGTTTAATAGAAAAGCTATTCATGACAAAAATAGAATTGAGTTATTTCTTCCTCAAATCTACCTTCTACCTTTCCACCCTCACCAATAAGCAGCTCACTACATTGAGCTTCATTACATCTTAGGATTAAATATTATTAAATTATAAGATTATCACTAAATTTATAGAAAAACCAACAAGAGGTGGGTATAACATAAAATTTCTTCTTTAAACTATATCTGGGGGCTAATGGATAGCACAGTCGGTTGAGCATCTGACTCTTAGTTTCAGCTCAGATCATGATCTCAGGGTCGTGAGATCAAGCTCCACATTAGGCTTCAAGCTCAACCCAGAATCTGCTTAAGACTCTCCCTTTCCTTCTGCCCCTCCCCCAGGATCTCTCTAAAATAAACAAATTTTTTAAAAATTAAAAAAGTAAAATATATCTGATAAAAATCTAACCAAACTTCTTTAAAAAAATCTATATACAGATATTTACACTCAGATAAGCAATTTTGACATAAGATGGAAAGAAAATGTGTCACGATTTTGGCTGAAATTGGATAGTAATTTTTATGCCTACTCAACTGACTTGATATTTATGCTTTTTGAGCTCTAAGTTAAAGATAATTGTGTTCTGATATATAAGGAGCTGTTATATAGAGATAGCACCATGGAGGCCCATAAACTACCTCTGGCCCATAGATGTGTTTTGTTTGGCCAACATAGTGTTTTTATTATTTTACACTACATCAAAAAAAATCAATTTAATTAATATATAGTGTATTATTAATTTCAGAGGTTCAGAGGTAGTTTAGTGATTCATCAGGTGCATATAACACCCACTGCTCATTACATCAAGTGCCCTCTTTAATGCCCATCACCCAGTTACCCCATCCCCCCCACCCACCTCCCCTCCAGCAACCTTCCATTTTTTTCTTATAGTTAAGAGTCTCTTATGGCTTGTCTACCTCTTTGACTTCATCTTATTTTATTTTTCCTTTCCTTCCCCTGTGTTCATTTGTTTTGTTTCTTAAATTCCACATGAGTGAAATCATATATTTGTCTTTCTCTGAATGATTTATTTCACATAGCATCATACCCTCTAGTTCCATACACATCGTTGCAAAAGACAAGATATCATTGGTTTTGATGGCTGAATAGTATTCTACTTTATATATATACCACTTGTTCTTTATCCATTCATCTGTCAGTGGACATCTGGGCTCTTTCCATAGTTTGACTAATGTGGACACTGCTGCTATAAACATTAGGGTGCATGTGCTCCTTCGAGTCACTATGCTTGTATCCTTTGGCTAAATACCTAGTAGTACAATTGCTGGGTCATAGGGTAGCTCTAGTTTTAAGTTTTTGAGAAACCTCCATATTGTTTTCCAGGGTGGCTGAACCAGCTTGCTTTCCTACCAACAGTGTAAGAGGGTTCCCCTTTCTCCACATCCTCACCAACATCTGTTGTTTCCTGAGTTGTTGATTTTAACCATTCTGACTCATGAGAGGTGGTATTTCCTTGTGGTTTTGATTTTCCTTTCCTTGATGCTGAGTGATGTTGAGCATTTTTTAATGTGTGTTTTGGCCATTTGTATGTCTTCTTTGGAGAAATGTCTGTTCACAACACAGTGTTTTTAAACTGAATTAGTTGCCAAAAGTTAATCAGGAGTTTTTATATTACAATTTGTATGTCTAAGTACTCTTCAAAGTCAGAGGGTCTGTCATCTGTGGGTCCACATCCTTGCATGGGAAAAACCACATTGCCACAAGTGGCAGTTGTGGAATAGACAATGCTTAGTTTAAACAAGGCCTGTATTCTCCAGTTGGCCAAAGTCCACACCAGACCCTATTTATTCATTTAGATCACCTGTTTGTCCCCTATAAGTTTTGGGATCTTAGTCTTGGTTTGTTGGTAACTATATTGTATCTCACTGCCATAAAGATTACAGTTGGCTTTGAGTTAAATACATTTGGATACTTGAATAACTCATATTATTTTGCCAATATAATAAATAGAAGCACATTATAACTCTGTTGGAGTGGCAATGGCAAGCTGGACATTAATTATGCACACTAATCATTTCCACATGTTTTTGTGCAATGATAACAAATAAATTGACTGTGTGACACATAACAATGCTATAAAATAGGCACTCATTCCTATTTTCTAGTTGAAGAAACTGGGGCAACAGGTTAATTACATAACTTGCTAGTAGATGGTGGATCTAGGATGCTAAGGATGCTAAGCCAGATCTGTCTGACTCCACGGTTCGATGTACTTAATACATAACTATACAATAGCTTAGTGAGTTGTATGGCCCTAGATACATAATAAAGTCAATTTCACTTATATTATGTCCCATTCTTTGATAACATGAGACCTTAAAATAAGAAAGATTAGTACTTGGAATATAAGGGTGTGAATATTGTATTCTATAAAGTTCAAACGCACCAAGAAAGATTTCGGAATCCAGTTAAAGGATTATTAGCAGAACTTGGCTAGGTGTAAACTAAACAAGAAGCCAAAAATTAAGCTTTCTATGAAAGTGTTCAATGTCTTTTGATAATTTTTTACCATAGTAAAAATATTTTAATTATGATCTCAATATTCCTAAAAGGTATAAATATTTATGTTTTCTTGTCAAAACAGAAAAAGATTATTCCCACTTCCCTTTTTTTCACACATGTAGGACTAAATACTCCATAACTCTCTTAAAGTCTTGATTGTAACAAAGAGTCTTAGGCTTTTATCTCAGTTAAAATGAAAAACACTAATATAACTCTATTGGAAAGTTATATGGAAGTTAGGTTTGGGGATGATATAAGTGAACTGTAGCTTCATCTAAATAACAGAAAGTTAATAAACAAAACACAGTATATAGGTATAAGCAATAACTTAGAGTTATAGAGATAAATACTAAAAAACTAAAAAAAAAAATATTGGTTAAAAGTGTTGGCAACTGGGGAGCAAGAGGAGAGGGAGAGGCCTATCTGGAGGCTCTTGATTTTCACTGTACACTTTTCTATACTATTTGTTTATTTGACTATGTGCTTATATTACTTATTAAAAATATTAAAATGTTCTCAGAGCAGTGGTAGAAATGACACTTCATCTTTAGCTAGTTTGACAGAGAGGAATAACTTTCAAAATTGGCATACAAAATGTCAGCTTTGATATTCTATTCACTGACAAGGTTGATTAAATGTATTTTTAAATAATGCTGTGTTTCTGATAAACTTGTAAATATTAGCAAAAGGTTGCTTCAGGTATAATATATATAATGTTTCAACAATCATGATGTGTACTCTTAATCTCCTTCACCTATTTTATGCAACCCCCACCCACCTCCCTTCTGGCAACCACCACTTTGCTCTCTATATTTGAGTCTATTTTTTGTCTCTTTTTCTCTTTGTTCATTTGTTTTGTTTCTTAAATTCCACAAGCGTGAAACAATATGGTATTTGTCTTTCTCTGACTAACTTATATTGTACACCTGAAACTAATATAACAATGTATTGTTAATTACACTTGAATTTTTTAAAGATTTTATTTATTTATTTGACAGAGAGAGACACAGTGAGAGAGGGAACACAAGCAGGGAGAGTGGGAGAGGGAGAAGCAGGCTTCCCGCCGAGCAGGGAGTCTGATGCGGGGCTCGATCCCAGGATCCTAGGACCATGACTTGAGCCGAAGGTTGATGCTTAATGACTGAGCCACCCAGGTGCCCCTACACTTGAATTTTTAAAAATAAACAAATAGATAAAAATTTTAAAGAGAAGACAAACAATTTAAAAATTCAAGAATAAAAGCTGCTTCAGGCAAGGCCTGACTTTTATTTTGAGCATTCTTAGGACTGATGAGAGGGGGGAAGCAGAATATGACAGGAAAAGCAATATTTTATGAAAATAATGTCCCAGGAACTACTGGGGATAAGCACTTATGGATAGTTATAATATTTGATAAGTGCTAGGAAATTTAAAAAAGCAATAACATATTTACTTCAATGGAAATAAACAAAATTTTACATTAATAGAGAATTCAGTAAATATATAGATAAGCAAATCAATAGACAAATAAATGTAATGTGATTGAGCAATTCCTAAAGACAATGTTTAAAAATATAGGCTCTACACCTAATAATAAAATATTTCCCTTTCTTTTATTCACTTTAAAGAAGAAAAGGACCTAAATGTAAAAGCTATAACTGTAAAACTCTTAGAAGAAAACATAGTTGGAAATATTCATGGCATTGGATTTGGTAATGATTTTCTTGAATAAGACATCAAAAAGTATGGACAACAAAAGAAAAAATAAATTAGACATCATCAGAATGAAATCATGAAATGGGAGAAAATGGTTTCAAATAATACATCTGATAAGGGATTAATATCCAGAAAGTAAAAAGAAAACCAACAAACAACAACAACAACAACAAAAAATCTTACAACTCAACAATAACAAAAATCAAATAACTGAATTCAGAAATAGGCAAAGAACTTGAATAGACATAACTACAAGGAAGATATAGAAATGGCCAATAAGCCCATGAACAAATGCAAATTAAAACCACAAAAAGGTATCACTTCAAAACTGCAATGGACATACTATTTATGTCCTCCCCAAAACTGTAAGTTGAAATGTTAACCCCCAATGTGATGGTATTTGGTAAGTGATTAGGTCATGAGGTGGAGCCTTCATGAATGGGATTAGTGCCCTTATAAAAGAGGCCTGCCACTCTTTTAAAAAAGCATTCTTTCACCCTTCCACCATGTGAGATTACAGTGAAAAGAGTTCCATCTATGAATCAGGAAGTGGGCTCTGACCAAACATTGAATGTGCTGGCACCTTCATCTTGTATTTCTCAGCCAGCAGAACTATGAGAAATGAACTTCTGTTGTTTAGAAACCACACAATTAATGGTACTTTGGTTTTCTTTCCAGTTTTATTGAGGTATACTTGACGTATAACATTGTGAAAGTTTAAAGTGTGCAGTGGGATGATGTAATACAAGCATTAAAAAAAGAAAAAAGAAATGATTACAATAGGGTTAGTTAACACTTCCATCACTTCACATAATTATTTTATTTTTTGAAAACTTATAATTGCAAGTTTGTACCCTTTGAACAACATCTCCCTGTTTAATTTTTTGAGGAAATTCCATACTGTTTTCCATGGTGGCTGAACCATTTTACATTCACAACAAAAGTACACAAAGGCTCCTTCTCCTTCACAGCCTTGGCAACACTTATCTCTGTCTTTTTGATAATAGTCATTCTAACAGAGAGGGAGGCAAAATGGTGGAAGAGTAGGGGACCTCGTTTCATCTGGTCCCTTCAATTTAGCTAGATATCCATCAAATCTTTCTGAACACCTGTGAATTCAACCTGAGATGTAAGAAAAGAATTACTGGAATTCTACAAATAGAAAATTGACCACTTTTCGCAAGGTAAGAGGTGCAGAGAAATTAATCTGAGGGGATATATCAGAAGATAAACTGTGGGGGGAGGGAGTCTCCATAAGCTGGCTACCAGAAAGTGATAGCCTCAGAGCACAAAATCAGAACATTTAGAAGTCTGCTCCAGTGAGAGACATCCCTGCCTGAAAGGCGCTCAGGTGGCAAAACGGTGCAGAATCCTAGGTGGGACAGTGTGGTCTCAGGATCCCTGGGGTCACAGAAAGAATGGGGGTGCTCTGAGCCAGCAGAGTCCCCAAGCATTGGAGCAGGGAAACCAGCTACAGTCAGCAAGCCTCTCAGCTCAGTTTGCCATAAACCACAAACCACAGCACAGTTGGGTAACTCCTTTTTATGTGGGGGCCCCACAAAGGGCAGAAAGGCAGCGACTCTTTGCCTTCCCCTGGGAGGGGCAGCACAGGTGCACACCGCAAGAGTCTACAGAGTTTGGTGCACACAAAAGTGAAGACTGCTTTTCCCTGAGAGTTTGCTGAAGAGACGGGCTGCAATCTTTCGGCTCTGGGGCTGGAGATTGGGGCACTACCATTTTTATTTTCATCCTCTGAAGCGTCACAGAAAGCCTTCAGGGAACAAAAGCCACATAAAGCAACCCGAAGCAGCTTACACTGAGCCCAGCCCCCTGGCAAAGGGTGGTGCAACTCCACCCAGGCAAAGACACCTGAGAGTCAGTGAAACAGGCCCTTTCCCCAGAAGACCAACAGGAACATCTGGCTAATACCAAGTCTATGGATCACACAGAACTGAAAACTCCTGTGCTAGGGGAAAATAGTATACAGAATTTGAGGGGTTTTTTTCATGATCTTTTTTCCTTTCAGTGTAAAATTTTCCTTTTCTTTTTTTTAAGATTTTATTTATTTATTTGACTGAGAGAGACACAGTGAGAGAGGGAACACAAGTAGGGGGAGTGGGAGAGGGAGAAACAGGCTTCCCACAAAGCAGGGAGCCTGATACGAGGCTCAATCCCAGGACCCTGGGATCATGACCTGAGCCGAAGGCAGATGTTTAATGACTGAGCCACCCAGGCATCCCTAAAATTTTCCTTTTCTTTTTTTCCTTTTCAACTAGTTTCTTATTTTATCAACATTTTGTTCTTTTTTTTTAAAGATTTTATTAATTTATTTGACAGAGAGAGAGAGCACAAGCAGGGGGAGGGCAGGGGGAGAGAGAGAAGCAGGCTCCCTGTTGAGCAGGAAGCCTGATACAGGGCTTGATCCTAGGACCCCCAGATCATGACTTGAGCCAAAGGCAGATGCTTTACCAACTGAGCCTCTCAGGTGCCCCTCAACTCTTTGTTCTTAAGTCTTTTCTTAATTTGCACTTTTACATTTTATAGATATATTCTTCATTTTTGGTTTCCTTTCACTGTATTCAATTTTATTTTTGTATACATTTTTCTTTCTTTACAACTGTGGGATCAATTGTCTTTTAACAAACAGACCAAAATACACCCAGGACCAAGTGTATCACCCTGTTTTAGCTACGTGTTTGATTATATTCTCTCTTCCCCCACCTCCTTTTTTTTTTTTTTTTTTTTTCTGGTTTCTGATCTCTTCTGATTTGTCTAGTGTATATTTCGCTGGGGTCATTTTTGATATTTTTATTTTCATTTTTTAATTTTTTATTTCTTTTTTGTTCTCTCATTTATCCATTCTTCTCTGGACAAAATGACTAGAAGGAGGAAGTGACCACAAAAGAAAGAACCAGAGGTAATACTCTGATACACTTTTGTTCCCTGAAGGCTTTCTGTGATGCTTCAGAGGATGAAAATAATCAATATGGATATAACTAAAATGTCAGAATTGGAGATAGTCCAAGATGGCAGAGGAGTAGGCGACCTTAGTTTCATCTGGTTCCAGGAATTCAGATAGATAGTTATCAAATCATTCTGAACACCTGCGAACTCAACCAGAGATCTAAGAAAAGGATAGCTGCAACTTTACGAATAGAAAATCCACCACTTTCTGCAAAGTAGGAGGTGTGGAGAAGTGAATCCGAGGTGATATATGGGAAGATAAACCTTGGGGGGTTGGAGCTTCCATCAGCCAGCACTGGGAAGTGATATAGCAGTGGAGCACAAAATCAAAACTTTTAAAAGTCTGCTCCATTGAGGGACGTCCCTGCCTGAGAGGTGCTCAGGTGGTAAAACAGGGTGGAATCCTAGGTAGACAGTGTGGTCTCAGGATCCCCAGGGTCACAACAAGACCAAGGACGCCTGAGTGTGGCAGAGTTCCCAGGCATTGGAGCGGGGAAGCCAGCTGCAATCAGCAAGCCCAGGAGTGGGTTCTCAGCTCAGGGTTGCCATATACCATGAACTGCAGCACAATCCAGAAACCGCTCCCAGAGCAGGGGCCCAGCAAGCAGCAGAACCACTGGGAAACCCCCCTCCCAGGAGGAATGGCACAGGTGCACACCAAGGAATCTACAGAGTTTGGAGACTCAAAATGGAAATGGGTGCCTGAAATAGAAATGCTCAGTCACAGGCTGGATGAGCACAGAGTGTGGATGGAGACTAGGGAGACAGGAGTGATTGACTGCTTTTCCCTGAGAACACACTTAGGAGTGGGGCCCTGAGCTTTCAGCTCCAGGGTTGGAGACTGGGAGGCTGCTATTTTCATTCTCATCCTCTAAAGGGTTATGGAAAGCCTTTAGGGAACAAAAGCCACATAGAGCAACCCAGAGCCACTTACTAAGCTTGGCCCTTTGGCAAGGGAAGTGCATTTCCACCCAGGGCAAAGACACTTGAGAATCGAAGCAAGAGGCCCCTCCCTCAGAAGATCAGCAAGAACATCTGGCTAAGACCAAGTTTACTGATTATAGAGAACTGCAAAATTCTAGTGCTAAGGGAAAATAGTGAGTAAGGAAAGGGTTAAGGTATAGGAAGGGAGAAATAGGGGGCCCCTGACTAGGCTCTGAAACTATTCCTAGAAAGCAAAACTCTAAGCCAAAGTGAACAATAGATAAGGAAATAGACCAGACCACCTGGCCCTGGATGTTAGGAAGTATTTTTCTTTGGTGGCTACAGCATAATCATAGAAAATTATCAAACCTTGAAGAATTAAGTCATTAAGGGTATTATCAATAGTCCTTGCTCAAACCAAGATGACACAAGAATCTCAAGGCCCCAAGGTTTCCAGTCAGTTCTCAATAAAAGACTGCCACTAAAAGCCCTCAGTGGCAGCCCATTTGGGACCCCTCTGACTCTAGAGAGTTTCGCTTTCCTTTCTGCTCTCATCTTCACTTAATAAACTTTGACCTTGATCCCCAAAACAGACAAAGATCCCACTAAAAAGGAGAATTAGAGACCAATATCCCTGATGAACATGGATGCCAAATTTTTCATCAAGATATTTGACAATAGGATCCAACAGTGCATTCAAAGGATTATTCACCACAACCAGGTGGGATTTATTCCTGGGATGCAAAGGTGGTTCAACATCCACAAATCAATCAACGTGATACATCACATTGACAAAAGAAAGGACAAGAACCATATGACCCTCTCCATTGATGCAGAGAAAGCATTTGACAAAATACAGCATCCTTTCTTGATTAAAACTTGCCACAGTGTAGGAATAGAGGGAACATAGCTCAAAATCATAAAAGCCATCTATGAGAAGCACACAGTGACTATCATTCTTAATGGGGAAACAGTGAGAATTTTCCCCTTAAAGTCAGGAACATGACAAAGGTGTCCAGTCTCACTATTCTTCAACATAGTTTGGAAGTCCTAGCCTCAGCAATCAGAAAACAAAAAGAAATAAAAGGTATCCAAATTGGTAAGGAAGAAGTCAAAGTTTCACTCTTTGCGGACGATATGATACTATATGTAGAAAACCCAAAAGAGTCCACAAACAAATTGCTAGAACTGAAACAGGAATTCAGCAAAGTTGCAGGATAGAAAATCAACACATAAAAGTCTGTTGCATTTCTATACATGAATAATGAAGCAGCAGAAAGAGAAATTAAGGAACCAATCCCATTTATAATTTCACCAAAACCTATAATATACCTAGGAATAAACCTAACCAAAGAGTGAAAGGATCTGTACTCAGAAAACTATAGATCACTCAATGAAAGAAATTGAGGAAGACACAAAAGAATGGAAAAACATCCACGCTCATGTATTGGAAGAACAAATATTGTTAAAATGTCTTTGCTACCCAAGGCAATCTACACATTCAATGCAATCAAAATACCACCAGTATTTTTCACAGAGCTGGAACAAACAATTCTAAAATTTGTATGGAACCAGAAAAGACCCCAAATAGCCAAAGGAATGTTGAAAAAGAAAACCAAAGCTGGAGGCATCACGATTCTGGACTTCAAGCAGTATTACAAAACGGTAATCATCAAGACTGTATGGTACTGGCACAAAAGCAGTCACATTGATCAATGGAATGGAATAGAGAGCCCAGCAATGGACCTTCAACTCTACGGTCAACTAATCTTTGACAAAGCTAGAAAGAATATCCAGTGGAAAAAAGACATTCTCTTTCACAGTGGTGTTGGGAAAATTGGAAAGCCACATGTAGAAGAATGAAACTGGACCACTTTCATACACCATCACAAAAATAAATTCAAAATGGATAAAAGATCTACATATGAGACAGGAATCCAACAAAATCCTGGAGGAGAACACAGGCACCAACCTCTTTGACCTCAGCCATAGCAACTTCTTGTTAGACATACCTGGAGGCAAGGAAAACAAAAGCAAGAATGAACTATTGAGACTTCATCAAGATAAAAAGCCTCTGCACAGCAAAGGAAACAATCAAGAAAACTAAAATGCAACCTACGGAATGGGAAAAGCTATTTGCAAATGTCTTATCAGATGAAGGACTGGTATCCAAAATCTATAAAGAACTTATCAAACTCAACTCCCAATAAACAAAAAATCCAGTCAAGAAATGGGCAGAAGACATGAACAGATATTTCTCCAAAGAAGACATACATACAAGTGGCTAACAGACACATGAAATAAAGCTCCACATCACTCAGCATCAGGGAAAGGCAAATCAAAACCACAATGAGATACCACCTCACACCAGTCAGAATGGCTAAAATGAACAACTCAGGAAACAACAGATGTTGGCAAGGATGTGGAGAAAGGGGAACCCATTTACACTGTTGGTGGGAATGTAAACTGGTGCAGCCACTCTGGAAAACAGTATGGGGGTTCCTCAAGATGTTAAAACTAGAGTTACCCTACGGACCCAGCACTACTAGTTATTTATCCAAAGGATACAAAAATAAGTGATTCGAAGGAACACATGCACCCAATGTTTATATCAGCAATGTCCACAATATCCAAAACATGGAAAGAGCCCAAATTTCCATCAACTGATGAATGGATAAGGAAAATATGATAGATACACACACACACACACACACACACACACACACACACACACACACACACACACTGGAATATTACTCAGCCATCAAAAAGAATGAAACTTTGTCATTTGCAATGACGTGGATAGAACTAGAGGGTATTGTGCTAAGTGAAATAAGTTATTCAGAGAAAGATAAATATCATATGATTTCATTCATATGTGGAATTTAAGAAACAAAACAGGTGATCATAGGGGAAGGCAAGGAAAAATAAAACAAGACAAAAACAGAGAGGGAGGCAAACCATAAGAGACTATTAAGTATGGAGAACAAACAGGATTGCTGGAGGGGAGGTGGTGGTGGGGTGGGGTAAATGGGTAATGGACAGGAAGGAGGGCAGTTGTTGCAATGAGCATTGGCTATTATATGCAAGTGTTGAATCACAATAAATTCTACCCTTGAAACTAATACTACACTATATGTTAACTAACTTAAATTTAAATAAAATATTGAAAGAAACAGAAAGTTTGAACCTGTTTTAAAAGCAAATTTTTACTCCCCCCAGTATTTTATGTATATGATATCATACTTTAAATCCTTTTATATTGTGACTCCCCTGGGTGATTATTGTATATATAATTGATTTTATTGCTTTTGTACTTTAACTGCTATACTGGTTGTATAAATGATTAATCTACTACATTTATTATGTATGTATTTATGAATTGTAATTTATGAATTATTCCCTTTCCTAATTCTGTTACTCTAGATTATGGCCTTTCCTTTCTATTGAAAGAATTAACATTTCTTGAAAACACTGTTTTAGTAGTGGTAAACACCTTTAAGTTTTGTTTAGGAAACTCTTTCACTATGCTTTCATGCTATGATAGCCTTGCTTGGTAGAGTATTCTTGGTTACAGATTTTTTCCTTTCAGCACTTTGAATATATCACCACACTCTTCTGGCTTGCAAATTTTCTGCTGAAAAACCAGAGGATAGCCTTAAGCAATTTCCCTTGTATGGAACTGCTTTCTTTTGCTGCATTTAAAAGTCTTTATCACTAATTTTTTAAAGTTTTTATATTAATTCTATGTAGTTAACATACAGTATTATATTAGGTTCAGGTGTACAATATAGTAATTCTACACTTCCATACATCACCCTGTGCTCATCAGGGTAAGTGGACTTCTTAATCCCCATCACCTATTTAACCTGTTCCACACCCCCTCCACTCTGATAACCATCAGATTGTTTTCTATAGTTAAAGTCTGTTTCTTGCTTTCTCTCTCTCTCTCTTGCTTTATCCATTTGCTTCTTTGTTTTGTCTCTCAAATTCTACATATGAGTAAAATCATATGGTATTTGTCTTTCTCTGACTGATTTATTTCACTTAGCATTATACTCTCTAGCTCCATCCATGTGGGCCCCTGGGACTACCTCTGAGAGAATTGCTGTGGGTTCACACCAAGGGAGGCTGTGGTTTTCAGCAGTGCATACAGTAGTGGAGACTGTTTGTCCTGGAGGGTTTATTAAAGGGCAGACTGTGAATTTTCTGTTCTGGGCCAGAGGTTTGGCTGCAGCCACTTTTGCTCTGATCATCTGAAGAGAACAGGAAACCCCCCAAGGAAAAAAAGCTACACAGAAGACTGGTTTCCACTGGGCCCATACCCCTGACAGGGGGTGGAAAAACTCCGCCCAGGCAGGGTTACTCGAGAAACAGTGGGGCAGGCCCCTCTCCCAGAAGACAGGGTGGAAGAACAGGTGGATAACAATTCTATGGATCCCATAAGACTGTAAAATCCCAATGCTAGGGGAAAATTATATATTGAGCTCCAGGTGTGGCCTCGTGAATTCTTTATTTTTCAGATAAGATTCTCCTTTCCTTTTTCTTTTTTCTTTTTCTTATGCTTTATCACTGTTTTTTTTTTCTCTTTTTACCTTCTTATCTCAACTAGATGTTTATTATATCAACTTATATTTCATAGTCACTTTTTAAATTGTATTTTTTCACACCTGTATTTTTTATAGATATATGCTTTATTTTAGTCCTTTTTACACTATTCAAATTTACCTTTATATATATACAAGTTTTACTTTCTGTATAATTTTGGGACATAATGTCCTCTAACACACAGACGAAAATACACCCAGGAACAACTGAAATACACCATTTTGTCCACACTGAGAGATTATAACCCCCCATTCCTCCCCCCTTTTTATTTTTTTAATTTATAAATTTTATCCTTGTGTTTTATTTTGGCTTTGTTTTCTCAATGGTGGCTTTCAGACCACTCCAGATTTTGCTACAGTGCATGTTGCTTGGGTCATGGTTGATATTTTGGACTATGCTTATTCACTCAATCATCCCTCAACAGGATGACTAGCAGGAGGAACTCTTAACAAAGAAAAGAAAGAGAGACAATGTCCTCTGCCACAGAACTAATGTATATGGATATAAGCAAGATGTCAGAGATAGATTTCAGGATAGAAATCATAAAGTCAATAGGTAGGCTTGAAAAAAGCATTAGTGACAATATAGAATCTCTAAGAGCAGAAATGAGATCTAATCAAGCCGAACTAAAAAATGCTATGAATGAGATCCAGTCTAAACTGAATACTCTAACAGCCAAGGTAAATGAGGCAGAAGATAAAACTAGTGATCTAGAAGATAAGCTGATGGAAAGAAAGGAAGCTGAGGAAAACAGAGATAGGCTGCTAGTAGCACAAGAGAAAAGGCTTGGAGAGATTAATGATACCATGAAATGTTAAAATATCAGACTTATTGGGATTCTAGAGCAGGTGCGGGGGGCATAGAAGGTATATTTGAGCAAATCATAGCTGAGAACTTCCTTAATCTGGGGAAGGAAACAAGCCTTTGAGTCCAAGAGACAGAGAGGACCACGCCAAAATCAAAAAAAATAGATCAACACCCTAACATATATTAGTGAAGCTTGCAAATTTTACAGCCAAGGAAACAATCCTGAGAATAACCAAGGAGAGGAGGTTCCTTATATATGGAGGGATGAAGATCAGAATAACATCAGACCTGTCCGCAGAAGCCTGGCAAGCCAGAAAGGGCTGGCAAGACATATTCAGGGTACTAAATAAAAAGAATATGCAGCCAAGAATACTTTATCCAGCAAGGCTGTCATTCAGAATGGATGGAGAGATAAAGAGCTTTCAGGACAGGCAGAAACTGAAAGAATATGGGACCAGCAAGCCAGCACTGCAAGAAATATTAAGGGGGAATCTGTAAGCGAAGAGAGAACTAAAGAATTCTAGACCAGAAACAAACAGAGAAAATCTATAGAAACAGGGACTTTACAGGCTATACAATGGCACTAAATTCATATCTTTCAATAGTTACTCTGAATGTAAATGGGCTGAATGCTCCCATCAAAAGAAATAGGGTTTCAGATTGATTAAAAAGCAGGACCCATCCATATGCTGTCTAAAAGAGACTCATTTGGAACCTAAAGACACCTTCAGATTGAAACTAAGGAGATGGTTACAGCTTCTTAATATAGCTTGAAATCGGGCAACGTGATCCCCCAGCCTTGTTTTTCTTTTACAACATTTCCTTGGTGATTCAGGGTCTTTTCTGATTCCATTCAAATTTTAGGATTGTTTGTTCCAGCACTTTGAAAAATGTCATTGGAATTTTGATCAGGATGGCATTGAAGGTATAGATTGTTCTGGGTAGCATAGACATTTTAACAATGTTTGTTCTTCCGATCCATGAGCATGGAATATTTTTCCATCTTTTTGTGTCTTCTTCAATTTCTTTCATGAGTGTTCTGTAGTTCTTAGAGTATAGATCCTTTACCCCTTTGGTTAGGTTTATTCCGAGGTATCTTATGGCTTTTGGTGCTATTGTAAATGGAATCGTTTCTCTAATTTCTCTTTCTACAGTTGCATTGTTAGTGTATAAGAAAGCAACTGATTTCTGTGCATTGCTTTTGTATCCTCCCACATTACTGAATTGCTGTATGAGTTCTAGTAATTTGGGGGTGGAGTCTTTTGGGTTTTCCACATAAAGTATCATGTCATCTGCGAAAAGAGAGAGTTTGACTTCTTTGCCAATTGTTTGAATACTTTTTATATCTTTTTGTTGTCTGATTGCTGTTGCTAGGACTTCTAGTACTATGTTGAACAATAGTGGTGAGAGTGGGCATCCTTGATGTGTTCCTGATCTTAGGGAAAGGCTCTCACCTTTTCCCCATTGAGGATGATATTCGCTGTGGGTTTTTCATAGATGGATTTTATGAACTTGAAGAATGTACCCTCTATCCCTATACTCTGAAAAGTTTTAATCAGGAAAGGATGCTCTATTTTGTTAAATGCCTTTTCTGCATCAATCGAGAGGACCATATGGTTCTTCTATCTCCTCTTATTAATGTGTTCTATCACATTGATTGATTTGCAAATGTTGAACCACACTTGCATCCCAAGACAGCATGGTATTGGCACAAAAACAGACATATAGCCCAATGGAACAGAATAGAGAACCCAGATATGGACCCTCAACTCTATGGTCAAATAATCTTCGACAAAGCAAGAAAAAACATGCAATGGAAAAAAGACAGTCTCTTCAATAAATGGTGCTGGGAAAATTGGACAGCCACATGCAGAAGAATGAAACTCAATCATTCTCTAACACCATACACAAAAATAAACTCAGAATGGATGAAAGACCTCAATGTGAGACAGGAATCCATCAAAATCCTAGAGGAGGACATCGGCAGTAACCTCTTTGACATCGCCCACAGCAACTTCTTTCAAGATACATCTCCAAAAGCTAGTGAAACAAAAGCAAAAATGGGACTTCAACAAGATAAAAATCTTCTGCACAGCAAAGGAAACAGTCAACAAAACAAAGAGGCAACCCACACAATGGGAGAAGATATTTGCAAATGACACTACAGATAAAGGGCTGGTATCCAAGATCTATGAAGAACTTCTCAAACTCAACACCCAAAAAACAAATAATCAAGTCAAAAAATGGGCAGAAGACCTGAAAAGACACTTCTCTGAAGAAGACATACAAATGGCTAACAGACACATGAACAAATGTTCATCATCATTAGCCATCAGGGAAATTTAAATCAAAACCACATTGAGATACCACCTTACACCAGTTAGAATGGCAAAAATTGACAAGGCAAGAAACAACAAATGTTGGAGAGGTTGTGGAGAAAGGTGAACCGTCTTACACTGTTGGTGGGAATGCAAGTTGGTAGAGCCACTTTGGAAAACAGTGTGGAGGTTCCTCAAAAATTTAAAAATAGAGCTACCCTATGACCCAGCAATTGCACTGCTGAGTACTTACCCCAAAGACACAGATGTAGTGAAAAGAAGGGCCACATGCACCCCAATGTTCATAGCAGCAATGTCCCCAATAGCCAAACTGTGGAAAGAGCCGAGATGCCCTTCAACAGATGAATGGATAAAGAAGATGTGGTCCATATATACAATGGAATATTACTCAGCCATCAGAAAGGATGAATACCCAACTTTTACATCAGCATGGATGGGACTGGAGGAGATTATGCTATGTGAAAAAAGTCAAGCAGAGAAAGTCAATTATCATATGGTTTCACTTATTTGTGGAACATAAGGAATAGCATGGAGGACATTAGGAGAAGGAAGGGAAAAATGAAGGGGGGGGGAGATCGAAGGGTGAGATGAACCATGAGAGACTATGGACTCTGAGAAACAAACAGGGTTTTAGAGGGGAGGGGGGAGGGGGGATGAGTTAGCCTGGTGATGGGTATTAAGGAGAACACGTACTGCATGGAGCACTAGGTGTTATACGAAAGCAAGGGATCCTGGATCACCACATCAAAAACTAATGATGTATTGTAGGGTGACTAACATAACATAATAAAATTTAAAAAGTTAAAAAAAAAGAAATTAAGGAGATGGAGAACCATTTACCACACTAATGGACCTCAAAAGAAAGCTGGGGTAGCAATCTTCATATCATACAAATTAGATTTTTAACCAAAGACCATAGTAATAGATGTAGAAAGACACTATATCATACTTAAAGTGTCTATCCAAGAAGAAGATCTAACAATTGTAAATATTTATGCCCCAACTTAGGAGCAGCCAATTTTATAAACCAATTAATAACCAAAATAAACATATTGATAATAATATATTAATAGTAGGAGACCTCCACACTCCACTCACAGCAATAGACAGATAATCTAAGCAGATTAACAGAAAAAGAAGAGCTTTGAATGACACATTGGACAGATGGACTTCACAGATATATACAGAACACTGTACCCTAAAACAACAGAATATTCATTCTTCTCAAGTGCACATGAAACTTTCTCCAGAATATATCACATACTGGGTCACAAATCAGGTCTCAACCACTAGCAAAAGACTGAGATTATTACCTGCATATTTTCAGACCACAATGTTGTTAAACTGGAACTCAACCACAAGAAGAAACTTGGAAGGAACTCAAACACTTGGAAGTTAATGGGCACCCAGCTAAAAAATGATTGGGTCAACCAGGAAATTAAAAAAGAACTTAATTCATTGAAACTAATGAGAATGAAAACACATTGGTACAAAATCCATGGGATACTACAAAGGCAGTCTTAAGAGGGAAATACATAGCCATTCAAGCCTCTCTCAAAAAATTAGAAAAATCCCAAATGCACAACCTAAACTTACACCTAAAGGACCTGTAGAAAGAACAACAATTAAGGCCTAAATCAAGCAGGAGAAGAGAAATAATAAAGATTAGAGCAGAAATCAATGAACTAAAAACCAGAAAAACAGTAGAACAGAAAAAAAAAAAATAGAAGCTAGTTCTTTGAAAGACTTAATAAGATTGATAAACCACTTGTCAGATTTATCCAAAAGAAAAGGGAAAGGACCCAAATCAACAAAGTTATGAATGAAAGGAGAGCGATCACGACCAACACCAAGGAAATAGAAACAATTCTTAGAAATTATTACCAGCAACTATATGCGAATAAATGAAGCAATCTGGAGAAATAGATGCATTCCTGGAAACTTATAAATTACCAAGACTGAAACAGTAAGAAATAGACAATCTGAATAGACCAATAACAAGTAAGGAAATTGAGAAGTAATCAAACTTCCCCAAAAACAAGAGTCCAGGGCTTTCCAGGGGAATTCTACCAAACATTTAAAAAAGAAATAATACCTATTCTACTGGAGCTGTTTCAAAAAAAAGAGAAATACAAGGAAAACTTCCAAACTTGTCCTATGAGGCCAGCATTACCCTGATCCCAAAACCAGAAAAAGACCCTGACAAAAAGGAGAATTACAGACCAATATCTCTGATGAACACAGATGCCAAAATACTCAAGATCTTAGCCAATAGGATCCAACAGTATATTAAAAGGATTATCCACCATGACCAGGTGGGATTTATTCCTGGGAAGCAAGGATGGTTCAACATTCACAAATCAATCAATGTCATAGAGTACATTAATAAAAGAAAAGACAAGAACCCTATGATCCTCTCCATTGGTGCAGAAAAAGTGTTTGACAAAATATAGCATCCTTTCCTGATTAAAACTCTTCAAATTATAGGGATAGAGGGTACATTCCTCAATATCATAAAAGCCATCTATGAAAAGCCCACTCAAATATCATTCTCAATGCAGAAAAAGTGAGAGCTTTTCCCTTAAGGGCAGGAACATGACAGGAATGCCCACTCTCACCACTATTGTTCAACATAGTACTAGAAGTCCTAGCTTCAGCAATCAGACCACAAAAAGAAATAAAAGGCATTCAAATTAGCAAAGAAGAAATCAAACTCTCACTCTTCACAGATGACATGATACTTTATGTAGAAATCCCAAAACTCCACCCCCAAATTAATAGAACTCATACAGAAATTCAGCCAAGTGGCATGATACAAACTCAATGCACAGAAATTAGTTGCATTTCTATACACTAACAATGTAACTGAAGAAAAAGAAATTAAGGAATTGATTCCATTTACAATAGCATCAAAAACCATAAGACACCTAGGAATACACCTAATCAAAGAAGTAAAGGATCTATACTCTATAAAGTACAGAACACTTATGAAAGAAATGGAGGAAGTCACAAAGAGTTGGAAAAACATTCCATGCTTGTGGACTGGAAAAGCAAACATTGTTAAAATATCTATGCTGCCCAGAGCAATTTACACTTTCATTGCAATCCCTATCAAAATACCATTGACATTTTTCATAGAGCTAGAACAAACAATTCTAAAATTTGTGTGGAACCAGAAAAGACCCCGAATCACCAGGGGAATGTTGAAAAGGAAAACCAAAGCTGGGGACATCGCAATGCCTGACTACGAGCTATATTACAAACCTGTAATCATCAAGACAGCATGGTACTGGCACAAAAACAGACACATAGATGAATGGAACAGAATAGAGAGCCCAGAAATGGACCCTTAACTCTATGATCAACTAATCTTTGACAAAGCAGGAAATAATAACCAATGGAAAAAAGACAGTCTCTTCAGTAAATGGTTCTGGGAAAATTGGACAACCTTATGCAGAAAAATGAAACTGGATCATTCTCTTACACCATACACAAAGCTAAACTCAAAATGATCTCAATATGAGACAGGAATCCATCAAAATCCTAGAGGAGAACATAGGCAGTAACCTTTTTGACATCGGCCTCAGCAACTTCTTTCAAGAGCCATCTCTAAACACAAGGGAAATAAAAGCAAAAATGATCTTTTGGGAATTCAAGTTAAAAAGCTTCTGCACAGCAAAGGAAACAGTCAACAAAATTAAGAGGCAAGCCAGGGAATGGGAAATTATGTTCACAAATGATATTTCAGATAAAGGGCTGGTATCTAAGATCTATAAAGAACTTCTCAAACTCAACACCCAAAAAACAAATAATCTAGTCAAGAAATGGGCAGAAGACATGAACAGACACTTCTTCAAAGAAGATATACGAATGGCCAACAGACACATGAAAAAATGTTCAACGTCACTAGCCATCAGGGAAATACAAATCAAAACCACAATGAGATACTACCTTACACCAGTTAGAATGGTAAAAATTAACAAGACAGGAAACAACAAATGTTGATGAAGATGTGGAGAAAGGGGGACTCTCGACACTGTTGGTGGGAATGCAAACTTGTACAGCCACTCTGGAAAACAGTATGGAGGTTCCTCAAGACGTTAAAAATAGAACTACCCTATGACCTAGCAATTGCACTCTTGGGTATTTACCCCATGACACAGATGTAGTGAAAAGAAGAGGCACATGCACCCCAATTTTCATAGCAATAATATCCACAATAGCCAAACTGTGGAAGGAGCCGAGATGCCCTTCAACAGATGAATGGATAAAGATGCGGTTCGTATATACAATGGAATATTACTCAGCCATGAGAAAGGATGAATACCTTCCATTTCCATTGACATGGAACTGGAGGGGATTATGGTAAGTGAAATAAGTCAAGCAGAGAAGGACAATTATCATATGGTTTCACTCAGATGAGGGACATAAGGAATAGCGCAGAGGACCATAGGGGAAGGGAGGTAAAACTGAATGGAAGAAATCAGAGAGGGGGACAAACCATGCGAGACTCTGGACTCTGGGAAACAAACTGATGGTAACAGAAGGGAGGTGGTGGGGGGATGAGGTAGCTGGGTGATAGGTATTAAAGAGGGCATGAGTTGAGGTGTGCACTGGGTGTTATATATAATTAATGAATGTTGAACCCTACATCAAAAACTCATGATGTGGGGCGCCTGGGTGGCTCAGTCATAATGTCTGCCTTCGGCTCAGGTCATGATCCCATGGTCCTGGGATCAAGCCCCTCATCAGGCTCCCTGCTCAGTCGGAAAGCCCGCTTCTCCCTCTCCCACTCCCCCTGCTTGTATTCCCTCTCTTGCTGTCTCTCTCTCTGTCAAATAAATAAATAAATAAATAAATAAATAAATAAATAAATAAAATCTTAAAAAACACTAATGATGTACTGTATGTTGGCTAACTGAACATAATAATAAAAAAAATGTTTGGAAGAAGTCACCTGTAAATCCATCTTGCCCTGGACTTTTGCTTTTTGGGAATTTTTGATTACTGACACAATTTCTTTGCTTGTTATCAGTCTGTTCAATATTTCTATTTTTTCCTGTTTCAGTTTTGGTAGTTCATATTTCTAGGAATTTATCCGTTTATTCTATGTTGTCCAATTTGTTGGCATATAGTTTTTCATAATATTCTTTTGTTATCACTTGTATTTTTGTGGTATTGGTTGTTATTTTTTCTCATTCATTTGGGGTTTTATTTATTTGAGTCCTTTCTCTATTTTTCCTGGTAAGTCTGGCTAGAGGTTTATAAATTTTATTGGTATTTTTCAAAGAACAAACTCCTAGTTTCATTGATCTGTTCTTTTTTTTTTTTTTTTTAGTCTCTATATCATATATTTCTGCTCTAATCTATTATTTCCTTCTTTCTGCCGGTTTTAAATTTTGTTTGTTGTTTTTTTTTTTTCTTTTAAAAATATGTATTTACTTGAAGGGGGGAAATCGGAGGAGGAAACAAACCATGAGAGACTATGGACTTTGAGAAACAAACTGAAGGTTCTAGAGGGGAGGGGGGTGGGGGGATGGGCTAGCTTGGTGATAGGTATTAAAGAGAGCACGTACTGAATGGAGCACTGGGTATTATATGCAAACAATGAATCATGGAACACTACATCAAAAGCTAATGATGTAATGTATGGTGATTAACATAACATAATAAAATAAAATTTAAAAAATATATATGTATTTACTTATTTTAGGGAGAGACAGTATGAGTGGGAGGAGTGGGAGAGGCAGAGGGATAGGAGGAGAGAAACACAAGCAGACTCTGAGCTGAGTCCAGCGTGTGATGTGGGGCTCTATCTCACGACCTGAGCTGAAGCCTAGAGTTGGATGCATAACTGACTGTGCCACCCAGGTGCACCTATTGTTGTTTTTCTAGTTCCTTTAGGTGTAAAGTTAGGTTGTTTATTTGAGATTTTTCTTGCTTCTTGAAGTAGGTCTGTATTGCTAGAAACTTCCCTCTCAGAATCGCTTTTGCAGCACCTCAAATATATGGAGTGTCATGTTTTCATATTCATTTGCTTCCATATACTTTTTTATATATATTCTTATTTCTTGGTTGCCACATTCATTGTTTAGTAGCATGTTATTTAACTTCCATGTATTTTTTGTTTTTCCATATTTTTTCCTTGTGGTTGACTTCTAGTTCCATAGAAGAATGGAGAGAGGCTGTTCCCTCTTCATGAAGTGCGTCTGTGAGAGGTGGCATTGCCTCTTCAGGGACAAAATTCACCATTTCCGTCTCCCACTGGTCAGCATACATGCAGAGAAAACCTGCTAGGGCAGCTCAACTGGACACTGGCTGTTTAGACTGCTTTGCTCCAAATGCCATGCCCCTGCACTCTGGCATCACTGCCCTTCTGGGTCAAAACTGCATCAGTCCCAGTACAGTGGAATGCTCTCCCAGAAGACCAGTGCATGTGCCTGCCACACCAGGTCCCTAAAGTTTGGAGTTTTAAAAGTCAGGTGGCTTGGCTTGGAAAGAGCCCAAAGTGCACTGAATTGCTCCAGGCAGGTAGGCAACCTGGAGACAGACAGTGTGGTAACAGTGATCTGAAAAATGCCTAAGACACACAAGGGGAAATTGTTAGCTCTTCTGGGAGGTCTTCCTGAGAGCAGAAATCATTGGAATCCCTTCTCCTGGGACAAAAGAGCTGAATGGAACCACTTTCTGGCCCCCTTTCTCTCTCTCTTTCTTCTGGATTCCTATGATATGAATATTATTACATTTGCTGGAGTCACTGAGTTCCCTAAGATAGAGTTTCCCAGACAAACAAAAACTAAAGGAGTTAGTGACCACTAAGCCAGCTCTGCAAGAAATATTAAAGGGGACTCTGAGTGGGAAGGAAAGACCAAAAGTGACAAAGACTAGAAAGGAAGAGAGAAAACCTCCAGAAACAATAACAAAACAAGTAAAAAATGACAATAAATACATATCTATCAATAATTGCTTTGAATGTAAATGGACTAACTACTCCAATCAAAAAACATAAGGTGCCAGAATGGATAAAAAAAACAAGGCCTATCTATATGCTCCCTAAAGACAACCATGTTAGACCTAAAGACATCTGCAGATTGAAAGTAAGAGGATGGAGAAACATTTATCATGCAAATGGATGTCAAAAGAAAGCACAAGCATGGGGAGTGGCAGGCAGAGGGAAAGGAAGAAACAGGCTCCCTGCTGAGCAGAGAGCCCAATGTGGGGCTCGATCCCAGGATTCTGGGATCATGACCTGAGCCAAAGGCAGATGCTTAATCCACTGAACCACCCAGGTGCCCCAAATAAATAAAATCTTAAAAAAAATAAGTCAGTCAGAGAAAGACAAATACCATATGATTTCACTCATATGTGGAATTTAAGAAACAAAACAGATGAACATAGGGGAAGGGAAGGAAAAATAAAATAAGCTAAAACAGAGGGAGGCAAACCGTAAGAGACTCTTAACCCCCAGTATGGCTGTCTGCTAGGTCCAGCCATGACTGCTACAGGCTTGCTGGTGAGTGGGTCTGGCCCTCAGCCCATCTAGCTGAAAAGCTTAACCACAACTACTGTGGGTATGCTGATTTATGGGGTTGAACCCCAACATGGCTGGCTGCCAGGCCTGGCCATGACAGCTATGGGTGCACTGGTGGGCAAAGCAGGCCTCCTGTGTGGCTTGCTGTGAAGTAGGTATTCTAGTGTGGAGGGCTGGTCCCTTGGGACAGGAGCCCTTGGGATGGGCTCCAGTGCCAGTTGAGGATGTCCACAAGGAGTTTCAGGGCTGTGAGCTGCTTGAGATGGCCTCTGCTGCTGGCCAAGCCTGTCCACCAGGATTGGCAAGGCAGTGAGATGCTGGGGAGGGGCTCTGGCCCAGTGGGTGGTTTGGGCAAGGTGAATTCTCAGAAGAAAGTCAGGATGGGGCAAGCAGTGCTTGTACAGTAGATGGAGAATGTTAGAAACGGGGCTCACCAGCACTGGGCCAGCTAGGTAGAAGGGAGGTGCTAAAAAAGGAAAAGGTACCTGCCAGTGCTTCTGTCCCCAGAGAATGTTCCAGTAGAGCCCTGCCTCTCTGCACCCACCCTAGAATTAGTCAGTGGATCCTCATGTGTAACCCAGGTATTTTTCAAACTATTGCCTTTGTGCTGGGACTCAGAATGAGTGATAGTGTGTGCACACCTTTTAAAAGCAGAGTTGCAGTTTCCTAGTGCCCTCCAGTTCTCCTGAACATAAGCTTTGTTGGTTTTCAAAGCCACACACTATGGGGGCTCATCTTTCTCATGCAGGTCCCCCAGGCTGTGGATCCTGGTGTGGGGTTCAAACCCCCCATTCCTCAAGGAGGACTTCTGCAATTGTGATACCCCTCCTGCTTGTGGGTTGCTGTGCTGGGGGTGTGGGTCTTGAACAAATCACATCTCCATCTCTCCTACCATCTCCAGGTGATTTTTTTTCTTTATATCTTTAGTTGTGTATGATCTGTTCTGCTAGTCTTCAGTTCATTCTCACAGATAGTGGTTCTATATGTAGTTGTAGATTTTGGTGTAGATTTTGACAGGAGAAGATTAGCTCAGGGTCTTCGTACTCCACCATCTTGATCCTACCCTTGAATCTTGTTTCTTTTCACATCTTGTCATTTTATTTTTAAAAACTCAACATTTTATGTGATATATTGTAGGAGCTCTGGATTCTTATTTTTTTTTTCCTGAAGCTGGTTGTTGTTGCTAGTTTTATTTCATTTATTTGTAGATTTTTGGTGGAATCTGTCTCCCCCATGCTTTGTGGTCTCTGGTGCTCGGGCTTATTTTTTTAATCATTTTGTTCCTTTTAAAGCTGGCTTCCTAGGAGTCATCTCTGTGTTTTCATAATTTAATTGTCAGCTAAAAATTGGTCAAGGTTGTGCTCAAATAACTTGTGTCAGTAGGCATCCACCCACTGCTGATGGATTTGTGTGTGACTTTATGTATATGTACAAATTCAGGTCATTTTCAAGTACTGCCCAGACATTAATTTCCACCAAATCCTTTCAGATCTCCCTTTGTATTGTAACCTCCTGGACAGCCTAGGAGAGCTCCACCAGGGTTCTCTCATATCCAAAATTTTTCAGTTAAGTTTCAGCTGATTGTTCGGTCTGCCACTGACTCCGACCAGGCCTTCACCCTGAGATTACCATTGCTGTTAGCTTTTCCTCCTCACCTTCTACTGAGGTAGCTGCTTTTATTGACAGTGCCATTTGACATAGGTTTTTCATTCTCTACTCCAAATCAAGTCAGCCCCTTGTACCAGTGATGCTGCTGATTTTCATTGCCAGCTCCACTGTGATAGAAATACCTTACACTGATATGGTGATGGGATGGGAGAAGTCCCAGACAAGAATGCCACAGACTTTCATTGTTCATTCCTGAAATTCAGTTTTACATGAATAAATGTTTCTCGATTTGTTGGTTGCTTCTGTTCTCTTCCAGATCCCTGAAATGGTGATTTTTAAAAAAAAAAACAATACTGTAAAGTTTTAGAGTTGTTTGAGAGCAGAGAATTTTTGCTGTCCTCATTACTACACCATAGCCAGAAGTCCCCACATTAAAAAAATTACCTATGATTTTGAATTCTCATTAGTTCTTAGGGCTTCTACTTAACTATTCTGAACTAATAAGAAACAATTATTCAATGCATCGAATATATGTTGAGCACTAAAAATGGGCTTACGTGGGGTACCTGGGTGACTCAGTCATTAAGCTTCTGCCTTCGGCTCAGGTCATGATCCCAGAGTCCTGGGATCGAGCCCCACATTGGGCTCCCTGCTCTGCGGGAAGCCTGCTTCTCCTTCTCCCACTCCCCTGCTTGTGTTCCCTCTCTCACTGTGTTTCTCTCTGTCAAATAAACAAATAAAATCTTTAAAAAAATAAAATAAAAATGGGCTTACTTGGTTTACATCCTATATCACAAAGCCAAACACAATAGCTTCTCTCAGTATTACAATTCAGTGTGTCTAAATAACATAAAAGCATGGCTCTGGAGCTTTAGGATCCATAAAATTCACCCAGGGTACCTGCTAAAACTGTAGATTTCTGGCCAAGAGGAATTTATTTGTAGATTCTGATTCAACAGATTTAAGGTAGAACCCAGGAAACTATTTTTAATAAGATTCTTCAATAATTCTGGTGCAATTGGTCCAAAGAATGTACTGGAGAAATACTAATTAAGAATGAAAGCTGTTGGGGGGTGGAGCAAGATGGCAGAGGAGTAAGAGACCTGGATTTCGTCTGGTCTCAGGAATTCAGCTGGATAGGGATCAAACCATTCTGAACACCTACAAACTCAACAGGAGATTGAAGAGAAGAATAGCAACAACTCTCTGAACAGAAAAGTAGCCACTTTCTGGAAGGTAGGATGTGCGGAGAAGTGAATCCAAGGCGATATTCGGGAGGATAGACAGCGGGGGAGGGGGCCTCCTTCGGCCGCTTCTGGCAAGTGATAGAGCCGCGGAGCACAAAACTGGAAATTTTAGAAGTCGGCTCCGCTGAGGTACGTCGCTCCAGTGGCTAAACGGGGGGTGGAACCCTCGCGGGACAGTGTGGTCTCAGGACCCTCAGGGTCACAGAAAGACCGGAGGTGCCTGAGTGTGGCAGAGCTCCCAGGTACCAGAGCAGGGAAGCCTGATGCAGAGACGGAGCCATGGAGTGGGCTCTCAGCTTGGGGTTGCCATAAACTGTGATCCGTGGCCCAGTCGGGCTACTGCTCCTCCAGCAGGGATGCAACAAGTGGCAGATCCGGGGAGACTCCCTTTCCTCCCCCAGGAGGAGTGGCACGGGAGTGCACTGCAGGGATCTGCTGGGTTTGGAGACTCCACACAGGGTCGGGTGCCAGAGATAGAAACGCTCGGTCACAGGCCGAGCGAGCACGGAGTGCGGCCGGAGACCGGGGAGACGGGAGTGACTGACTGCTTTTCTCTGGGGGCGCACTGAGGCTTGGGGCCCCAAGTTCTCAGCTCCTCTGGGGCGGAGATTGGGAGGCTGCCATTTTCACTCTCATCCTCCAAAGCTGTACTGAAAGCTTGCAGCGAACAAAAGCTCCGGAGAGCAAACCCGAGTAGATTACTTAGCCCCGACTGGGCAAGGGCGGGGCAATTCCACCGCCGGCAAAGACATTTGGGAACCACGGCAACAGGCCCCTCCCCCAGAAGATCAGCAAGAACAGCCAGCCAAGACCAAGTTTACCGATCAATGAGAACGACAGAACTCCAGACCTAGGGGAATACTGCATATAAAATCCATGGTTTTTTTACCATGATTCTTTAGTCTTTCAAAGTTAATTTTTTTTTGAATGTCCTTTTTTTTAAATTTTTCTTTTTCCCTTTTTCAACCAACATCTTATCAAACCCTTTTTTAAAAACATAGTTTTCATTTTTACAGTCATATTCTATCCCTTCCTACTAATTACCCTTATTTTTGGCATATATATATAAGTTGTTCTCTCTTTAAAATTTTGAGATACAGTTTCTTCTAACAGATAAAAATATACCCTAAATCTCTAGTGTATGGCTTTGTTCTAGTCTCCTGCCTGATCACATTCTCTCCCTTTTTTTTTCTTTTTTTTAAAACCTCTTCTTTCTTTTTTTCAAACACCTTCTTAACTTATGAATTCCTTTTATAAAATTTTTTATAATTTTCATCTTTACATTCATATTCCATTGCTTCATCATATCAACCCTTATTTTTGTACATATATAAGTTTTTCTTTCTTTAAAATTTTGGGAGGCGTATTTTCTAACAGACAAAATACACCCAAAATCTAGTGTATGACACTGATCTATGCACCAGCCTGATCATATTTGATCATATTCTGTTTTTTTTTGTTTTGTTCTGTTTTTGTTTGTTTTTATCTTTATCTTTTTCTTTTTTTCCTCTTTTTCTTTTTTCTTACTTTACCTTTCTTTTCCCCTGGTTTCAGGTCTTTTCTGATTTGGTTAGAGTATATTTTCTGGGGACATTGTTACCCTGTTAATATTTTGTTCTCTCATTCATCTATTCTCCTCTGGACAAAATGACAAGATGGAAAAAAATCACCTCAACAAAAAGAACAAGAAGTAGTACCAACTGCCAGGGACCTACTCAATATGGACATTAGTACGATGTTGGACCTAGAGTTCAGAATGATGATTTTAAAGATACTAGCTGGGCTTGAAAAAAGCATGGAAGTTATTAGAGAAACCCTTTCTGGAGAAATAAAAGAACTAAAACTAACCAAGTTGAAATCAAAAATGCTATTAATGAGGTACAATCAAAAATGGGGGCGCTAACTGCTAGGATAAATGAGGCGGAAGAGAGAATCAGTGATATAGAAGACCAAATGATGGAAAATAAAGAAGCTGAGAAAAAGAGAGATAAACAACTACTGGATCACGAGGGCAGAATTTGAGAGATAAGCAATACCATAAGATGAAACAACATTAGGATAATTGGGATCCCAGAAAAAGAAGAAAGAGAGAGGGGGGCAGAAGGCATATTGGAGCAAATTATAGCAGAGAATGTCCCTAATTTGGGGAAGGAAACAGAAATCAAAATCCAGAAGGCACAGAGAACCCCTCTCAAATCAATAAAAATAGGTCAACACCCCGACATCTAATAGTAAAACTTACGAGTCTCAGAGACAAAGAGAAAATCCTGAAAGCAGCTCGGGAGAAGAGATATGTAAACTACAATGGTAGAAATATTAGGTTGGCAAGAGACCTATCCACAGAGACCTGGCAGGCCAGAAAGGATGGGCATGATATAGTCAGAGCACTAAACGAGAAAAATATGCAGTCAAGAATACTATAACCAGCTAGGCTGTCACTGAAAATAGAAGGAGAGATAATACGCTTCCAGGACAAACAAAACCTAAAGGAATTTGCAAACATGAAACAAGCCCTAAAAGAAATATCGAAAGGGGTCCTCTAAGCAAAGAGAGAGAAACAAGAAAGTTCTCAAATACACAACCTAACCCTACACCTAAAGGAGCTGGAGAAAGAACAGCAAATAAAGCCTAAACCCAGAAGGAGAAGAGAAATAATAAAGATCAGAGCAGAAATCAATGAAACAGAAACCAAAAGACCAGTAGAACGGATCAACAAAAGTAGGAGCTGGTTCTTTGAAAGAATTAACAAGATTGATAAACCCCTGGCCAGACTTATCAAAAAGAAAAGAGAAATGACCCAAATCAACAAAATCATGAATGAAAGAGGAGAGATCACAACCAACACCAAAGAAATACAAACAATTATAAGAACATATTATGAGCAACTCTATGCCAGCACATTAGATAATCTGGAAGAAATGGATGCATTCCTAGAGATGTATAAACTACCAAAACTGAACCAGGAAGAAATAGAAAACCTGAACAAACATATAACCACTAAGGAATTTGAAGCAGTCATCAAAAATCTCCCAACAAACAAAAGCTCAGGGCCAGATGGCTTCGCAGGGGAATTCTACCAAACATTTAAAGAAGAATTAATACCTATTCTTCTGAAACTGTTCCAAAAAATAGAAATGGAAAGAAAACTTCCAAACTCGTTTTATGAGGCCACCATTACCTTGATCCCAAAATCAGACAAAGACCCCATCAAAAAGGAGAATTACAGACCAATATCCTTGATGAACATGGATGCAAAAATTCTCCCCAAAATGCTAGCCAGTAGGATCCAACAGTACATTACAAGGATTATTCACCATGACCAGGTGGGATTTATCCCTGGGCTGCAAGGTTGGTTCAACATCCGCAAATCAATCAATGTGATACAATACATTAACAAAAGAAAGAACAAGAATCATATGATCCTATCAATAGATGCAGAAAAAGCATTTGACAAAGTATAGCATCCTTTCTTCATCAAAACTCTTCAGAGTATAGGGATAGAGGTACATACCTCAATATCATATAAGCCATCTATGAAAAACCTACAGCAAATATCATTCTCAATGGGGAAAAACTGAGAGCTTTCCCCCTAAGGTCAGGAACATGGCAGGGATGTCCACTATCACCACTGCTATTCAACATAGTATTAGAAGTTCTAGCCACAGCAATCAGACAACAAAAAGAAATAAAAGGCATCCAAATTGGCAAAGAAGAAGTCAAACTCTCACTGTTTGCAGATGATAGGATACTTTATGTGGAAAACCCAAAAGACTCCACCCCAAAACTGCTAGAACTCATACAGGAATTCAGTAAAGTGGCAGGATATAAAATCAATGCACAGAAATCAGTGGCATTCCTATACACCAACAACAAGACAGAAGAAAGAGAAATTAAGGAGTCGATCCTATTTATAATTGCACCCAAAACCATAAGATACCTAGGAATAAATCTAACCAAAGAGACAAAGAACCTGTACTCAGAAAACTATAAAATACTCATTAAAGAAATTGAGGAAGACACAAAGAAATGGAAAAACGTTCCATGCTCATGGATTGGAAGAACAATATTGTGAAGATGTCAATGCTACCTAGAGCAATCTACACATTCACTGCAATCACCATCAAAATACCATCTACTTTTTTCAAATAAATGGAACAAATAGTCCTAAAATTTGTATGGAACCAGAAAAGATGCCGAATAGGCAGAGGAATGCTGAAAAACAAAAGCAAAGCTGGCGGCATCACAATTCCGGACTTCCAGCTCTATTAGAAAGCTGTCATCATCAAGACAGCATGGTACTGGCACAAAAAAAGACATATAGACCAATGGAACAGAATAGAGAACCCAGTTATGGATCCTCAACTCTATGGTCAAATAATCTTTCACAAAGCAGGAAAAAACATGCAATGGAAAAAAGACAGTCTCTTCAATAAATGGTGCTGGGAAAATTGGACAGCCACATGCAGAATAATGAAACTCAACCATTCTCTAACACCATGCACAAAGATAAAATCAAAATGGATGAAAGACCTCAATGTGGGAGAAGAATCCATCAAAATCCTAGAGGAGAACATAAGCAGTAACCTCTTTGACATCGCCCACAGCAACTTCTTTCAATACATCTCCAAAAGCTAGTGAAACAAAAGCAAAAATGAACTTTGGGGACTTCATCAAGATAAAAACCTTCTACACAGCAAATGAAACAGTCAACAAAACAAGGAGGCAACCCACAGAATGGGAGAAGGTATTTGCAAATGACACTACAGATAAAGGGCTGGTATCCAAGATCTATAAAGAACTTCTCAAACTCAACACCCAAAAGACAAATAATCAAGTCAAAAAGTGGGCAGAAGATATGAAAAGACACTTCTCTGAAGAAGACATACAAATGGCTAACAGACACATGAACAAATGTTCATCATCATTAGCCACCAGGGAAATTCAAATCAAAACCACATTGAGATACCACCTTACACCAGTTAGAATGGCAAAAATGGACAGGGAAAGAAACAACAAATGTTGGAGAGGTTGTGGAGAAAGGGGAGCCCTCTTACAGTGTTGGTGGGAATGCAAGTTGGTACAGCCACTTTGGAAAACAGTGTGGAAGTTCCTCAAAAATTTAAAAATAGAGCTACCCTATGATCCAGCAATTGTACTCCTGGGTATTTACCCCAAAGACACAGATGTAGTGAAAAGAAGGGCCACATGCACCCCAATGTTCATAGCAGCAATGTCCGCAATAGCCAAACTGTGGAAAGAGCCGAGATGCCCTTCAACAGATGAATGGATAAAGAAGATGTGGTCCATATATACAATGGAATATTACTCAGCCAACAGAAAGGATGAATACCCAACTTTTACATCAACATGGATGGGACTGGAGGAGATTATGCTAATGAAATAAGTCAAGCAGAGAAAGTCAATTATCATATGGTTTCACTTACTTGTGGAACATAAGGAATAGCATGGAGGACACTAGGAGAAGGAAGGGAAAAATGGGGGGGAGGAATTGGAGGGCGAGATGAACCATGAGAGACTATGGACTCTGAGAAACAAACAGGGTTTTAGAGGGGAGGGGGGAGGGGGGATTGGTTAGCCCAGTGATGGGTATTAAGGAGGGCACGTACTGCATGGAGCACTGGGTGTTATATGAAAACAATGGATCGTGGCTCACTACATGAAAAACTAATAACGTATTTTATGGTGACTAACATAACATAATAAAATTTAAAAAAAAAAGGGAAAAAGACAGTCTCTTCAACAAATGGTGTTGGGAAAATTGGACAGCCATATGCAGAAGAGTGAAACTGGACCATTTCCTTACACCACACATAAAAATAGACTCCAAATGGTTGAAAGACCTAAATGCGAGACAGGAGTCCATCAAAATCCTAAAGGAGAACACAGGCAGCAACCTCTTCAACCTCAGCTGCAGCAACTTCTTCCTAGAAACATCGCCAAAGGCAAGGGAAGCAAGGGCAAAAATGAACTATTGGGACTTCATCAAGATAAAAAGCTTTTGCACAGCAAAAGAAACAGTCCACAAAACCAAAAGACAACTGACAGAATGGGAGAAGATATTTGCAAATGACATATCAGATAAAGGGCTAGTATCCAAAATCTATAAAGAACTTATCAAACTCAGCACCCAAAGAACAAATAATCTAATCAAGAAATGGGCAGAAGACATGAACAGACATTTCTGCAAAGAAGACATCCAAATGGCCAACAGACACATGAAAAAGTGCTCAACATTGCTTGGCATCAGGGAAATCCAAATCAAAACCTCAATGAGATACCACCTCAACCATTCAGAATGGCTAAAATTAACAAGTCAGGAAACAGATGTTGGCGGGGATGCGGAGAAAGGGGAACCCTCCTACAGTGTCGGTGCGAATGCAAGCTGGTGCAACCACTCTGGAGAACAGTATGGAGGTTCCTCAAAAAGTTGAAAATAGAGCTACCATATGACCCAGCAATTGCACTACTGGGTATTTACCCCAAAGATACAAATGTAGGGATGCGAAGGGGTATGTGCGCCCCGATGTTTACAGCAGCATTGTCCACAATAGCCAAACTATGGAAAGAGCCAAGATGTCCATCGACAGATGAATGGATTAAGAAGATGTGGTATATATATACAATGGAATATTATGCAGCCATCAAAAGGAATGAAATCTTGCCATTTGCAACGGCATGGATGGAACTGGAGGGTATCATGCTGAGCAAAATAAGTCAGTCAGAGAAAGACATGTATCATACGACCTCATTGATATGAGGAATTCTTAATCTCAGGAAACAAACTGAGGGTTGCTGGAGTGGTGGGGGTGGGAGGGATGGGGGGGTGATAGACATTGGGGAGGGTATGTGCTATGGTGAGCGCTGTGAATTGTGTAAGACTGTTGAATCACAGACCTGTACCTCTGAAACAAATAATATATTATATGTTAAAAAAATAAAAAGAAGATAGTAGGAAGGGAAAAATGAAGGGGTGGAATCGGAGGGGGAGACGAACCATGAGAGACTATGGACTCTGAGAAACAAACTGAGGGTTCTAGAGGGGAAGGGGGGGCTGTGGGATGGATTGGCCTGGTGATGGGTATTAAGGAGGACACATACTGAATGGAGCACTGGGTGTTATACACAAACAATGAATCATGGAACACTACAACAGAAACTAATGATGTAATGTATGGTGATTAACATAACAATAAAAAATTAAAAACAAAAAAGAATGAAAGCTGTTGTGCTAGTTCGGTGACACAAATACTAAAATTGGAATTATACAGAGAAGATTAGCATGGCCTCTGCACCAGGATAACACACAAAATCGTGGACCATTCCATTAAAAAAATGAAGGCTATGACCTGAAAAAAATGGGCATGTGTTCCACTTATACTTTTATATAGAACATCCAGATAATTGAGATTGAAGTATTTTACTTGGTTTTTGCTATACTTATATTATACTTGCCCTTCTCACATCATCAGTTTGGACATATTGCTGGTAGTCTATTGTGTTAGCTACAGTTTTGTCTGCTTAACGTGATTTTCTTCCACCTCATTCTTTCTCTACTTTTTCTTGTTAGCTTGACTTCTCTGACTGACCAGAGAAGTTTTAAGATAATAGGCATTTTCGATAAGAATATCCCGTCTCCTTGGCAAAATGATTAGTTCAGGAATGGGCAAGTGATCTAAGCCAGTCTGTGGGGGAAATTGCTAGAACTCTTGCTGGAACTTGAGTAAGAAATTCTATCTCTGTAATTAAAAGATATAAAGATGGTGTAAATCTATATTTGTTAATACAATGGAGGGAATTTTCCAAAAGATAAAGCACACACAGAGAACATCAGAGTCAAGGAGGAAAAGTGAGAACTATCCTTTGAGTGATTGGAACCAGCTTTGCTTGAAGCTCTGGACTTTCCAATAGATTTCTCTCTTATTTACACCAGTTTGAGTTGGGTTATCCTTCACTTGAAACTGAAATTGTCATAATATACCTTGCCTTTGAATAATATTTCCCTCTGCTCCACTCACACCATTAGTCCCCTGCTCCTGGTCTCTCTCTCTCTTTCACACACACACACACACACACACACACACACACACTCCCTCTTTGTCAATAGTTCTGAGTATAGCTTCCATATTAAAAAGACATATTGAGGGGCGCCTGGGTGGCTCAGTTGTTAAGCGTCTGCCTTCGGCTCAGGTCATGATCCCAGGGTCCTGGGATCGAGCCCCGCATCGGGCTCCCTGCTCCACGGGAGGCCTGCTTCTCCCTCTCCCACTCCCCCTGCTTGTGTTCCCTCTCTCGCTGTCTCTCTCTCTCTGTCAAATAAATAAATAAAATCTTTAAAAAAAAAAAAGTATATGAATTTAAAAAAAAGACATATTGAATCTCTTTCTTAGATCTTAATATGAATTTATCACAATATATTTTTATAAAAAGTAAGATCTAACATGTAACATCCATAGATGAATTACAAAGGATTTAAATTCTCCAATTTTGCCTAAACTCTACTCTTTTGAATTCTTATTATTTTACCCTAAATAACTAAAAAGTTAAGGAATACGCTTGTTTCATCTTCCCCACCATCCTATGCTGTCTTTAGTGCTCCAAACTTTCTCACTTTTCATAATGTTTTAGTTTTTCCCACGTGTTTCAAAATTCAAGGATATCTTTCTGGATTCTGGCACATCTTCATATATATTCTGAGTTCCTTAGATTATTCCACACTATTCTGCTCACAGTATCCTAACTTTGGAAGAGTAAAAAGAACCAAGTTGCAATTTCTTTCTTTCTGCATTACTTCCTCTTAAAAAGGGCATGACTCCTCCTTAGTACGAGTAACCTGGGAAAGCTTTCCCAATCCATCCATAAATCACTAGCTATCAGGTAAATACAAATCAACACCACAATGAGATACCACCTTACACCAGTTAGAATGGCAAAAATTAACAAGGCAGGAAACAACAAATGTTGGCCAGGATGTAGAGAAAGGGGAACCCTCTGACACTGTTGGTGGGAATGTAAGCTGGTACAGCCACTCTGAAAAACAGTATGGAGATTCCTCAAGATGTTAAAAATAGAGCTAGCCTATGACCCAGAAACTGCACTACTAGGTATTTACCCGAAAGATACAGATGTAGTGAAAAGAAGGGGCACATGCACTCCAATGTTCATAACAGCAATGTCCACGATAGCCAAACTGTGGAAGGAGCCAAGATGCCCTTCAACAGATGACTGGATAAAGAAGGTGTGGTACATATATACAATGGAGTATAACTCAGCCATCAAAAAGGATGAATACCCACCATTTGCATTGACACAGATGGAACTGGAGGGGACTATGTTAAGTGAAGTAAGTCAAGCAGAGAAAGACAATTATCACATGGTTTCACTCATATGTGGAACATAAGCAATAGCATGGAGGACCATAGGGAAAGGGAGGGAAATCTGAAGGGGGAGAAATCAGAGAGGGAGATGAACCCTGAGAGACCATGGACCCCGGGAAACAAGGTTTCAGAGAGGAGAGGGGTGAGGGATGAAGTAACAGGGTGATGGGTACTAAGGAGGGCACGTTTTGTGATGAGCACTGGGTGTTATATGCAACTAATGAATCATTGAACACTACATCAAAAACTAATGATGTACTATACAGTGGCTAACTGAACATAATGAAAGAAAAAGAAAAAAGAGCCCCCCTCAATAGTAACTTGTGGATTACAGTACCAGCATCCCTTATCCACCACTCCTAACCCTTTGCAGTACCTTCTGCTAGCAAATCATGCACAGAAGTAAAATAAAATGTCATTTTGTGTTACACTTTAATTACCTCTGTTTTTATTAAACCCCAAACAAAGCAGAGTTTCTGTGGGTCAATGAAAGTGGCTTAAAAAAATAAGAAAAGCATTAGTGATGGAAGTGATACTTGTTCTGGGAAACATCTGCTCTTCTATCCCATATCATTACAGCTATATTTGATTTTCTACACAGAAAATTGTTTGCACCTGTCCTCAGCATTTTTTTTCCAGCACACATTTACAGCATATCATTAACATTCACTCTTTCTTCTGCTAAACAACACTTCACACTATTGAATCAGTGTTGCTATTCATGTCAGAAGAAGGTGATCTAGTCATTTATCACTGTTCTGGCAACATTTATGTACCTGGACTCAGGTAATCTCTTCAGAAGGCATTAGAATGGATTGCTTGCACTGAGTGTTGTCAATCAGGCTGCATAATTAAATCAGGCAGAATAAATAGTTTGAGTTGCATACCAAGATTATGCATTTTTGAAGATATACTGGCACTTTTGATTGCATTCTATTGCCACATTGTATCAGATTAAAGTTTAGAGCCTTTGGAAAATATGATCTTTATATGCTTCTTTTGACACACCAATTAACCTTGAATAGTGCCACTTAGCTCAAATTTCAATCTTTTGCTCACTTCCCAGAATCTTTTAAGAATTGAACAGGGCCATATCTCTTGCATTAGGTGAGAAAGGATGTGATCTGTCTCTCATTTCCAGGATATAATCCAGACTCTTTAGCAAACAACCTGGGCCTGATTGATCCAGTTTACCTGTCAGGGCCCAATTTTCATGGGCAAGATGGCCCACTTAAGATGGGACTCATTTAATTTTGTTGAAATATTTGACTAGGTATTCATTTACCTGATGGTGTAGCATACTCTGCACTGCTCTGTGATAGTGAAAACTGCACCTATAAACCTTTTTCTCATCAACCTACATTATTAGACTAGAAGATTCTAAATATGAAATGTTACTTTCTTTTAATGGAAGTCAAATAAGAAAACTCTGCCTCAGTGAGGTTATAGATGGTTATCATAACATTTCTACTCTCAAGTTGTTGGTTAAAAAATTCTGCAGAAATTGAACAACTAAAATTGTCCAATATGTGCTTTAAATAAATGAGAGAGATTTGCATCATAATCAAGCATTTGACAGCTGCTCTCTCTTTTTAGTTTAACCCCCTAAATGAAGGAGACAATGAAAAGGTAGTGGAGGAAAGGGGGCAGGAAGTGTGGGTACTATGTATTTAGATTTATTTATTACTTTTATAAAATTCAAATACCAAGCCACCATAGGTTTTAATTGTCCTGGCTTTGGAACCAGATTGCTTGGGTTCAAGCCCTGGTTTGCCTCTTGGCTGTGTGATTTCGGCCAAGTTATTTAACCTCTTTATGCTGTAGTTTCTTCATCCGTAAAAATGGGGATAATAATAGAGCCTCCTTCACTGATTTGAATTATGTATATAAAACACCTGAAAAATGCCTGTTACGGGTATTGCTATGTGTTAGTTACTAGCTAATTATTAATCTTAGTAAATCATAAAATTGAGTTAATAAAAGTTAAACCTGACTTTCAAAAAAACACATTTCTCATTCTAAAGAGAAGATTGCTTTGCTTGTTGTATTTTTTCTATTGACCTCATTTGTTTAATTGTTAGATATTTTGTCTGACCTCTCCCCTGCTTTCAGATTTAAATTGTCTAGAAATCAAAACTCCTATTTCATCAGGCATATCATACCTGACACTCAGCATGTTCAAGTTGAATGAAAGCCGGATTTGCAACATACAAACTTCAGCTTATTGACCCAATTTAACTTGGATCCATGCTGAAAGCTCCGATTGAAATTTTGAAATCCTTTTGCTGATGATCAGTTTTAGGAAGTTCCCATCTCCTGAAAGCCTACCAGTCTAAACTATATGGCAGATACATGAAGCAGAATAAGTAAACATTTCTTTGCTGGACAAATGAGTAGGAAGAAGATAGAATCCTGTATTTTTACAAGTTACAAGTGTACACAGTAATTTATTTTTTGCCATCATACCAATGCTAAGATGGTTCCTTATCTAAAAGGTATCTTTTTAGCTCTAAAATTCCATGATTTCCCAATCAGAAACTGTTATGTTACAAAATGCTTTCGACCAAACCCTATATAGCCTAAATAAACTTTATTTCGAATCCTATCATTTTAATTTAGCAAAATTTTCTTTATTTTATTATAAGTACCCATTTTAAAACTGAACTGAATTCAGAATGTACAACTTATTTAAATTAGTATCAAGTGTGTTGTATACTTGAAAGAAAACGCTGGAGAATTTTGACCTGCTTTAGGCAAAGCAAAAAGACAAAACTGAGAAACTCTCAAGGCTTTCTCTGCTAGTATCAGTCCATTGTCCTTAAAGGAGCATCTTTATTCTGTCACAGGATCATTTATCAAGATACTAATTCAGGTTTGTTCCCACATTTTGTAGACATTTTTCTCTTCCTCATTCCAAGAAAGAAGACACACTCTGTATTCTGAGTTCTGAGCAATTTGTTTCAGAGTATGGTCGGGTTTTTTTAAAGATTTTATTTATTTATTTGACAGAAAGTGAGAGAGTACAAGCAGGGGGAGAGGCAGAGGGAGGAGGAGAGGCAGAGGGAGAAGGAGAAGCAGGCTTCCCGCCAAGCAGGGAGCCCGACATGGGGTTTGATCCCCAGGACCCTGGGATCATGACCTAAGCCAAAGGCAGACACTTAACCAACCGAGCCACCCAGGTGCCCCAGAGTGTGGTAGTTTTTTTAACTGATTTAGTGTTGCCATAGAAGAGTTGTAGGATGCAAGATTCAGAGAAAGCCTAGACCTGTCTTTGCTGAGAACAGTTATATAATTCTAAAATACACAAAACCAAGACTTAAGAAAACATACTTCAGAAACCTTGAGATGACTTCAACACAGTTTCTGCTCTCAAGGAGCTCTCCAGTCTACTGAACAGACAGACCCGTAAAAAACAGGCAATGGCAATGCTAGGCAATAAAATGAGGTATAGGGAATATACTTTAACTTGGCACTTAACCTGGACTGGTGGTAACAGGGAAAGCTTCTGGGCAAGGTGATGCCTAAGAGTCTTAATGTAAAAGATATCCAGGCAGAGAAAAGCATTCAAGAAAGTAAGAATGTCATGAACAAATGCACAAGCAAGAGAGCATGGCACCTTCAATGAACTGCAAATAATTCTGAATGGTTGGAGCTTAGACTGTGAAGTGGTAAAGATAGGGGTTAGAAAAACATTGAAAGATTTCAAGCAGAGGAATGATGTGGTCATATTTGCATTTTAGAAAGACTGTACTGGTAGCACTGTGTTAAAAAGATTGTAGGGGATCACAAGTGGTGGCAAGATCAGTTCAGTTAGCAGGCTAGTGCAGAGGTCCAGCTGAGAGGTGATAATATTTTAGACAACAGCAGAGACAGTTGGGATAGAAAAGAAAAGACATATTAAAGACAAATTTTGAAGTAGACTCATAACGATTTGGTGACAAGAATTAGCATGGAGTAGTGAAAAAGACAAAAGAGGACAAGATGATTCTTAGGTTTCAGGTTATGGTTAACAGGCTGGTTTCATATGAGTGCCATTTCTTTTATTTTTTAAAAAAAATTTTATTTAAATACCAGTTACCTAATATACAGTGTAATATTAGCTTCAGGTGTACAATATAGTGATTCAACACTTCCATACAATGCCCAGTGCTCATCACAGGAAGTGCACTCCTTAAGCCCCATCACTTATTTTACCCACCACCCCACCTCCCCTCTGCTAACCATCAGTGTCCTGTAGTTAAGCGTCTGTTTCTTGGTTTGCCTCCCTCTCTCTTTTTCTCCTTTACTTCTTTGTTTTGTTTCTTCAGTACCACATAGGAGTGAAATCATATGGTATTTGTCTTTGTCTTAGCATAATACATTCTAGTTCCATCCACTTTGCTGCGTATGGCAAGATATCATTCTCTTTAATGGCTGAATAATATTCCATTATATATATATATATATATATATATATATATATATATATATATCCTTTTCTTTATCCATTCATCAGTCAATGAAGGTTGGGTTCTTCCCATACTTTGGGATTGTTGATAATGCTGCTATAAACATTAGGGGGATGTGCCCATTTGAAACAGTATTTTTGGATTCTTTCGGTAAATACCATAGTACTGCTATTGCTGGGTTGTAGGGTAGTTCTATTATGAACTGTTTGAGTAACCTTCATACTGTCTCCAGAGTGGCTGCACCAGTTTGCATTCCCACCAAGAGTGTAGGAGGTTTCCCCATGCTCCACATCCTCACCAACATCTGTTGTTTCCTGTGTTATTAATTTTAGCCATTCTGACAAAAGCAAGGTGATATCTCATCATAGCTTTGATTTGTATTTCTTTGATGATGAGTGGTGTTGAGCATCACTTCATATGTCTGTTGCCCATCTGTATGTCTTCTTTGGAAAAATATCTATTCATGTCTTTTGCCCATTTCTTAACTAGATTATTTCTTTTTTGGGTGTTGAGTTTGATAAGTTCTTTATAGATTTTATATACTAATCCTTTATCAGATAAGTTATTTGTAAATATCTTCTTCTTTCCATAGGCTTCCTTTTAGTTTTGGTGATTGTTTCCTTCACTGTGCAGAAGTCTGATATCTTGAAGTCCCAGTAGATCATTTTTGCTTTTGTTTCCCTTGCTCCCAGAAATGTGCCTAGTAAGAAATTGCTATGGCAAGGGGCGCCTGGGTGGCTCAGTCATTAAGTGTCTACCTTCAGCTCAGGTCATGATCACAGGGTCCTGGGATAGAGCCCCGCATCGGGCTCCCTTCTCCACAGGAGGCCTGCTTCTCCCTCTCCCATGCCTCTTGCTTGTGTTCCCTCTCTCAGTGTGTCTCTCTCTTTCAAATAAATAAATAAAATCTTTTAAAAAAAAAGAAAAAAAAAAGAAATTGCTGTGGCCAATGTCAAAGAGGTTGTTGCCTGTGTTCTCCTCTAGGATTTTGATGGTTTCCTGACTCACATTTAGGTCTTTCATCCATTTTGAATTTATTTTTGTGTATGGTGTAAGAAGGTGGTCCAGTTCATTCTTCTTCATGTTGCTGTCCAGTTTTCCCAACACCATTTGTTGAAGAGACTGCCATATTTCCAATGGATATTCTTTCCTGCTTTGTCAAAGATTAGCTAACCATTCAGCTGTGGGGCTATTTCTGGGTTTTCCATTCTGTTCCATTAATCTGTGTGTCTGGTTTTGTGCCAGTACCGTACTGTCTTCATCACTACAACTTGGTTATATAGCTTGAAGTCTGGAATTGTGATGTCTCCAGCTTTGTTTTTCTTTTTCAAGATTGCTTTGGATTCCAACTGATGCCCAGAATTGAGCTGGATATCTACCAGACCACTCTGAGCACCCACAAAATCAGCCTGAGATGTAAGAAGATAGATCTGGATCTCTACAAACAGAATATCGCAGGCAGTTGGTTTGAGGTATGAATTGGGGAGCCATGATTCCCCGGGCAGATATCAGAGGATAAATGGCAGCAGAAGGGAGCCTGGCCATGGGGATCCTACACCACCGGTGAGCGACAGCCTTACGCGCTGGGGACGGGGCACAGACTCACAGACCAGTAGCGGCGGGGAAAGGACTTTAGGGCAGCTTCCCAGATGGAAACCAGAGAAGAGTGGGGTCACATGTGTGACCTGGGAGTGGCTGGCAATTTTAGCACACAACCCAAGACGCTGCAGTTTATAGCATCACAGACAGAAACGGAGACAGTGTGGCCTGGAGAGCTCACTGAAGAACAGACTGCAATCTCTCTGCTCTGAGGCAGAGGATTGGAAACGGTCTCTTCTGCTCTCTCAGAAGAGTCGCAGAAAGCTGCCAGGGAAAGATGCCAGAGACCAAAAGCCGGAAAAAAAAAGTTCCCACTGAGCCCATCCCCCACCACAGGGGGGCAGGGTAACTCCGCCTATACAGGGTTGCCTGAGTAACAGGCAACCTTCCCTCAGAAGAAAGTCTGGGAGAACAAGAGGCCAGCAACCCTAAGGTCCCTAGAAAACAGGTGCATCTTGCTTGGGTTCTGGTCAATAATTTGACTCTATACATTCCCTCAACCACCCATCAACAAAATGACTAGGAGGAGGAACCCCCAAAATAGGAAAGACTCAGAGATTATGACTTATGCTGCAGATTTACAAATGGATGCAGATATAACTAAGATGTCGGAGATGGAATTCAGCCTAGCAATTGTGAAAGACTATAGCTAGAATGGCGAAATCAATTAATGACAACATAGAGTCTCTAAGGGCAGAAATTAAAGCTGAATTGGCAGAATTTAAAATGCTATCAATGAGATCCCATCTAATCTAGATAATCTAACAGCTAGGGTAAGTAAGGCAGAAGAATGAATTACTGACCTGGAAGACAATTTAATATATCAAAAGGGAAAAGAGGAGGCCAGGAAAAACAACTCAGAATCCATGAAAAGAGAATCAGAGAAATAAGTGACACCATGAAGTGTTCCAATGTCAGAATTATTGGAATCCCGGAGGGCGTGGAGAGAGAGAGAGGACTAGAAGATGAATTTGAGCAAATTGTAGCTGAGAACTTCCCTAATCTGGGGAATGAAACAAACATTCGCATCCTAGAGGCAGAGAGGACCCCTCCCAAGATCAAGGAAAACAGGCCAACAACCCAGCATGTAATAGTAAAACTTGCAAATCTTAGAACCAAGGAAACCATCTTAAGGGCAGTTAGGGGGAAGAGATTCCTTACGTACAGAGGGAGGAACAACAGAATAACGTCAGACTTATCCACAGAGACCTGGCAAGCCAGAAAGGCCTGGCAAGACATATTCAGGGTAATAAACGAGACAAACATGCAGCCAAGAATACTTTATCCAGCAAGGCTGTCATTTAGAATGGATGGAGAGATGCAGAGCTTCCAAGACCGGCAGAAACTGAAAGAATATGTGACCACTAAGCTAGCCCTGCAAGAAATATTAAGGGGGTTCCTATAAAAGGAGAAAGACCCCAAGAGTGATATACAGCAGAAATTTGCAAAGACAATCTATAAAAACAAGGTCTTCACAGGCAACATGATGACAATTAATTCATATCTTTCAATAATCACTCTCAATGTGAATGGCTTAAATGCTCCCATAAAACAGCACAGGGTTGCAGATTGGATAAAAAGACAGGACCCATCCATATGCTGTCTACAAGAGACTCATTTTGAACCTAAAGATACATCCACACTGAAAGTGAAGGGATGGAGATCCATCTTCCATGCCAGCAGACCTCAAAAGAAAGCTGGGGTAGCAATTCTTATATCAGACAAATTAGATTTTAAACTAAAGTCTGTAGTTAGAGACACAGAAGGACACTATATCATTCTTTTTTTTTTTTTTTTTTTTTTTAAAGATTTGATTTTATTTATTTATTCATGAGAGACAGAGAGAGAGAGAGAGGCAGAGGGAGAAGCAGGCTCCCCGCTGAGCAGGGAGCCCGATGCGGGACTCGATCCCAGGACCCTGGGATCATGACCTGAGCCGAAGGCAGACGTTTAACCATCTGAGCCACCCAGGCGCCCGGACACTATATCATTCTTAAAGGGTCTATCCAACAAGAAGATCTAACAATTGTAAATATCTATGCCCCCAACATGGGAGCAGCCATCTACATAAGCCAACTGTTAACCAAAATAAAGAGTCATATTGATAACAATACGTTAATTGTAGGAGACCTCAATACTCCACTCTCAGCGATGGACAGATCATCTAAGCAGAAAATCAACAAGGAAACAAGAGCTTTGAATGATACATTGGACCAGATGGACCTCATAGATATTTACAGAACATTCCACCCTAAAACAAAAGAATACTCATTCTTCTAGAGCACACATGGAACTTTCTCCAGAATAGACCACATACTGGGTCACAAATCAGGTCTCAAACGATACCAAAAGATTATTCCCTGCATATTCTCAGACCATAATGCTTTAAAACTGGAACTCAATCACTAGAAAAAAATTGGCAGAAATTCAAACACTCGGAAGCTAAAGACCACTCTGCTGAAGAATGTTTGGGTCAACCAGGAAATCAAAGAAGAAAAAAAATTCGTGGAAACCAATGAGAATGAAAACACATCCGTCCAAAACCTATGGGATACTGCAAAGGAAGCCCTAAGGGGGAAATACATAGCCATCCAAGCCTCACTCAAAAAAATAGAAAAATCCCGAATTCACCAACTGACTCTACACCTTAAAGAACTAGAGAAAAAGCAACAAACGATGACTAACCCATGCATTAGAAGGGAAATAATTAACATTAGAGCAGAAATCAATGAATTAGAAACCAGAAACACAGTAGATCAGATCAATGAAACTAGAAGTTGGCTCTTTGAAAGAATTAATAAGATCAATAAACCACTGGCCAGAATTACCCAAAAGAAAAGAGAAAGGACCCAAATTAATAAAAGTATGAATGAAAGGGGAGAGATCACGACTAACACCAAGGAAATAGAAACAATTATTAGAAATTATTATCAACAACTGTATGCCAATATACTGAGCAATCTGGATGAAATGAAGGCCTTCCTGTAAAACCATAAGCTGCCAAGACTGAAACAGGAAGGAACTGACAACCTGAATAGGCCAATAACCAGTAATGAGATTGAAGCAGTGATCAAAAACCTCCCAAAAAACAAGAGTCCAGGGCCTGATGGATTCCCTGGCGAATTCTACCAAACATTCAAAGAAGAAATAATACCTATTCTACTGATGCTGTTTCAAAAAACAGAAATAGAAGGAAAACTCCCAAACTCATTCTACGAGGCCAGCATTACCTTAATCCCCAAACCAGGTAAAGACCCCATCAAAAAGGAGAATTTCGGACCCATATCCCTGATGAATATGGATTCCAAAATTCTCAACAAAATCCTAGTTAATAGGATCCAACAATACATTAAAATGATCATCCACCATGACCAAGTGGGATTTATCCCCAGGATGCAAGGGTGGTTCAACATTCGAAAATCAATCACTGTGATAGAACACATTAATAAGAGGAGGGAGAAGAACCGTATGGTCCTCTCAATTGATGCAGAAAAAGCATTTGACAAAATACAACATCCTTTCCTGATGAAAACTCTTCAGAGTATAGGGATAGAGGGAACATTCCTCAAGTTCATAAAATCCATCTATGAAAAATCCACAGTGAATATCATCCTCAATAGGGAAAAGCGGAGAGCCTTTCCCTTAAGATCAGGAACACGTCAAGGATACCCACTCTCGCCACTATTGTTCAACATAGTACTAGAAGTCCTAGCAACAGCAATCAGACAACAAAAAGAAATGAAAGGTATTCAGATTGGCAAAGAAGAAGTCAAACTCTCTCTTTTTACAGGTGACATGATACTTTATGTGGAAAACCCAAAAGACTCCACCCCCAAATTACTGGAACTCACACAGCAATTCAGTAATGTGGCAGGATACAAAATCAATGCACAGAAATCAGTTGCTTTCTTATACACTACCAATGCAGCTGTAGAAAGAGAAATTAGAGAAACGATTCCATTTACAATAGCACCAAAAACCGTAGGATACCTCGGAATAAACCTCACCAAAGCCGTCAAGGATCTATACTCTAAGAACTACAGAACACTCATGAAAGAAATTGAAGAAAACACAAAAAGATGGAAAAACATTCCATGCTCTAGAATCAGAAGAATAAATATTGTTAAAATGTCTATGCTACCCAGAGCAATCTATACCTTCAATGCCATCCCAATCAAAATTCCAATGACATTTTCCAAAGTGCTGGAACAAACAATCCTAAAATTTGTACGGAATCAGAAAAGACCCCAAATCGCCAAGGAAATGTTGAAAAAGAAAAACAAGGCTGGGGGCATCATGTTGCCTGATTTCAAGCTATAGTACAAAGCTGTGATCACCAAGACAGCATGGTACTGGCACAAAAAGGACATATAGACCAATGGAACAGAATGGAGAACCCAGATATGGACCTTCAACTCTATGGTCAAATAATCTTCAACAAAGCAGGAAAAAATATGCCATGGAAAAAAGACAGTCTCTTCAATAAATGGTGCTGGGAAAATTGGACAGCCACATGCAGAAGAATGAAACTCAACCATTCTCTAACACCATACACAAAGAAAAACTCAAAATGGATGAAAGACCTCCATGTGAGACAGGAATCCATCAAAATCCTAGAGGAGAACATCGGCAGTAACCTCTTTGACATCGCCCACAGCAACTTCTTTCAAGATACATCTCCAAAAGCTAGTGAAACAAAAGCAAAAATGAACTTTTGGGACTTCATCAAGACAAAAAGCTTCTGTGCAGCAAATGAAACAGTCAACAAAACAAAGAGGCAACCCACAAAATGGGAGAAGATATTTGCAAATGACACTACAGATAAAGGGCTTGTATCCAAGATCTATAAAGAACTTCTCAAACTCAACGCCCAAAAAACAAATAATCAAGTCAAAAAATGGGCAGAAGAAATGAAAGACACTTCTCTGAAGAAGACATACAAATGGCTAACAGACACATGAACAAATGTTCATCATCATTAGCCACCAGGGAAATTCAAATCAAAACCACATTGAGATACCACCTTACACCAGTTAGAATGGCAAAAATGGACAGGGAAAGAAACAACAAATGTTGGAGAGGCTGTGGAGAAAGGGGAACCCTCTTACAGTGTTGGTGGGAATGCAAGTTGGTACAGCCACTTTGGAAAACAGTGTGGAGGTGCCTCAAAAAATTAAAAATAGAGCTACCTTATGCCCCAGCAATTGCACTACTGGGTATTTACCCCAAAGACACAGATGTAGTGAAAAGAAGGGCCATATGCACCCCAATGTTCATAGCAGCAATGTCCGCAATAGCCAAACTGTGGAAAGAGCCTAGATGTCCTTCAACAGATGAATGGATAAAGAAGATGTGGTCTATATATACAATGGAATATTACTCAGCCATCAGAAAGGATGAATACCCAACTTTTACATCAACATGGATGGGATTGGAGGAGATTACGCTAAGTGAAATAAGTCAAGCAGAGAAAGTCAATTATCATATGGTTTCACTTATTTGTGGAACATAAGAAATAGCATGGAGGACATTAGGAGAAGGAAGGGAACAATGAAGGGGGGGAAATTGGAGGGGGAGATGAACCATGAGAGACTATGGACTCTGAGAAACAAACAGGGTTTTGGAGGGGAAGGGGGAGGGGGGATTGGTTAGCCCAGTGATGGGTATTAAGGAGGGCACGTACTGCATGGAGCACTGGGTGTTATACAAAACAATGGATCGTGGATCACCACATCAAAAACTAATGATGTGTTGTATGGTGACTAACATAACATAATAAAATTTAAAAAATTAAAAAAAAATAAGATTGCTTTGGCAATTTGGGTTCTTTTGTGGTTCCATACAAATTTTAGGGTTGTTTGTTCTAGCTCTGTGGAAAATGTCTGTGGTATTTTGATAGGGATTGCATTCAATGTATAGATTGCTTTGGGTAGTATAGACATTTTAACAACATTTGTTCTTCTAATCTAGGAGCATGGAATGTTTTTCATTTCTTTGTGTCATCCTCAGTATAGTCTTCAGAGTATAGATCTTTTACCTCTTTGGCTGGGTTTATTCCTTGGTATCTTATGGGTTTTGGTGCAATTGTAAATGGGATGGATCCCTTGATTTCTCTTTCTGCTACATAATTATTGGTGTATAGAAAATCAGTAGATATTTGTATGTTGATTTTGAATCCTCTGATATTGCTGAATTCGTGTGTGAGTTCTAGCAAATTTTTGGTGGAGTCTTTTGGGTTTTCTATATAGAGTTATCATGTCATCTGGGGATGGAGAAAGTTTGACTTCTTCCTTGCCAATTTGGATGCCTTTATTTCTTTGTTTTGTCTGATTGCTGTGGTTAGGACTTCCAGTACTATGTTAAGTAACAATGGTGAGAGTGGACATTCCTGTCTTGTTCCTGACTGTAGAGGAAAAGCTCTCAGTTTTTCCCCATTGAGGATGATATTAGCTGTGGGACTTTTGTATATAGCCTTTATGATGTTATGTTCCCTCTATCCCTACTTTGTAGAGAGATTTTATCAAGAATGAATGCTGTACTTCCTATCCTTTCCTTTATTAATGTGGTGTATCACACTGATTGGTTTATGAATATTGAACCACCCTTGCTGGTCATGAATAAATTCTACTTGATTGAGGTGAATAATTCTTGTAAGGTACTGTTGGATTTTATTTGCTAATATCATATTGAGAATTTTTGCATCCATGTTCTTCAGGGATATTGGCTGGTAATTCTCCTTTTTAGTGGGGTTTTTGGTTTTAGAATCAAGGTAATGCTGGCTTTGTAGAATGAGTTTGGAAGTTTTCCTTCCATTTCTATTTTTTTGGAACAGTTTGAGAAGAATAGGTATCAACTCTTCTTTAAATGTTTCGTAGAATTTGCCTTTATAGCCATTTGGCACAGGACTTTTGTTTGTTGGGATATTTTTGAATACTGATTCAATTTCTTTGCTGGTATGGTCTATTCACATTTTCTATTTCTTCCTGTTTCAGTTTTCATAGTTTATATGTTTCTAGAAATTTATCCATTTTTTTCCAGATTGTGCAGTTTGTTGGCATATAATTTTTCATAAGAATCTCATAATTCTTTGTACTTCTGTGGTGTTTGTTATAATTTCTCCTCTCTAATTCATGTTTTTATTTATTTGGGTCCTTTCTCTTTTCTTTTTGATAAGTCTGGCTAAGCGTTTATCAATTTCAATAATTCTTTCAAGGATCCAGCTCTTAGTTTCACTGATCTGTTTTACTGCATTTGTTTGTTTGTTTCTATATCATTTATTTCTACTCTAATCATTATTACTTCCTTTCTTCTCTTGGCTTTAGGCTTTATTTGCTATTCTTCCTCTGGCTCCTTTAGGTGTAAGGTTAGATATTTGAGACTTTTCTTGCTTATTGAGGTAGACTGTATTGCTATATACTTCCCTCTTATGACTGCTTTTGCTGCATACCAAAAGTTTTGGGCTGTTGAGTTCTCATTTTCATTTGTTTCCATGTATTTTTTTTTTATTTCTTCTTGCATTTCCTGGTTAACCCACTCATTCTCTAGTAAGATGTTCTTTTCCTCCATGTATTTGTGGTCTTTCCAATTTTTTTTTCTTGTGGTTGTCTTCAAGTTTCATAGCATTGTGGTCAGAAAATATGCATGGTATGATTTCGATCTTTTTTTTTTAATTTGTTGAGGCTTGATTTATGACCCAGTTTTTGATCTATTCTGGAGAATGACCCATGTGCACTCAAGAAGAATGTGTATTCTGCTGTTTTAGGATGAAATGTTCTGAATATATCTATTAAGTACATCTGGTCCAGTGCGTCATTCAAAGCCATCGTTTCCTTGTTGATTTTCTGCTTTGATGATCTGTCCATTGCTGTAAGTGGGTTGTTAGTGTCCCCTACTATTATTGTATTCTTATCAATGAGTTCTTTTATGTTTTATTAATTATTTTATATATTTGGGTGTTCCCAATTTGTTGGCATAAATATTTACAGTTGTTAGATCTTCTTATGGAATAGAACCCTTAATTATGATATAGTGCCCTTCTTCATCTCTTGTTACAGGCTTCGTTTTAAAGTCTAGTTTTTCTGATATAAGTATGGCTACTCTGGTTTTCATCCATTTGCATAATAGATGTTTCCCCATCATACCGCTTTCAATCTGCAGATGTCTTTAGGTCTGAAATGAGTCTCTTGTAGGCATCATATAGATGGGTCTTGTATTTTTATCCATTCTGATACCCTATATCTTTCCATTGGAGCATTTGGTCCATTTACATTCAGAGTGACTATGGATAGATACGAGTTTAGTTCCATTATATTATTTGTCAAGTTGTTGTTTCTGGAGATTTTTTCTGTATTTTTCTAGTCTTTGTTTCTTTTAATCCTTCTTTCACACTCAAAGAGTCCCCTTTCATATTTCTTGCAGGGCTGATTTAGTGGTCATAAACTCCTTTAGTTTTGTTTGTCTGGGAAGCTCTTTCTCTCTCCTTCTGAATGACAGCTTTGCTGGATGAAGTATTCTTGGCTGCATATTTTTCCCATCCAGCACGTTGACTATATCATGCCACTCTTCTCTGGCCTGCTAAATTTCTGTTGATAAGTCTGCTGCTAATCTGATATAGGGATTTCTTTCCCCTTGCTGCTATCCAGAGGTTTCCCTTATCTCTGTATTTTGCAAATTTTACTGATATATCTTTGTGTTGACCTCCTTTTGTTGATTTCATGGGAGTTCTCTGTGCCTCCTGGATTTGAATATTTGTTTCCTTTGCAGATTAGGGAAGTTTTCAGTTAAAATTTACTCAAATAAAACTTCTGCCCCCTTTTCCCTCTCATTTTTTTCTGAGAATCCTATGATACAAATGTTATTATGCTTTATGGAGTCACTGAGTTCCCTAAGTCTACATTTGTGACCCAATATTTTTCTTTCCCTCTTCTTTTTAGCGTCATTATTTTCCATAATTTTATCTTCTATATCACTTATTCATTACTCCATTTCATTCATCCTTGTGCTCATTACATCCAGTGAGCTTTGCATCTCAGTTATAGTGGCTTTTATTTTGGCCTGACTAGTTTTTAAGTCTTTTATCTCTGTACTAAGGGACTGGTGTCTTCTATGCTTTTCTCAAGCCCAGCTAGTACCCTTATGATTATTGTTTTAAATTCTGTCTCAGGCATATTACTTATATCTGTTTTGATTAGCTCCCTAGCCATGACCTCTTGTTCTTTCTTTTGGGGTGAATCCCTCCATCTTGCCATTTTGTCTAGGTTTCTGTCTTCTCTGTGTTGGGAAATCCCATTATGTTTTCTGCTCCTGAAAGTAATGGCTATATTAAGAAAATGTCATATACTGACCAGGGCATGGTTCTTCTGGAAGTGTTTCTGGTGTATGCTGTTTGCAGTCTGTTATTGTGTTTGAGCTGCACTTTCCCTCAGGTCAGTCCTCTGTAGTGTTTCACCTTGTCTGCAGTGGGGAGTGTTTGGACCTTGTCCAATGTGTGGCAAGTTTTAACTACATGGGTTTTGGTCTCCTTGTTAAGAGTCCAGATCCTATTTCCAGTACAGCTGAATTTTTACAGCACTTTATGATCAGTAGACTTGATGAATGTGTGTGGGGGGGATTGTGCTTGTCTTCTGGGGGAGTGACATGCTGCTTGTCTGCCTCTCAGGCACACTTGCACTAGTTCAGACTCACCTGCAGAACACAGGGGGTTAGGATTGATATAAGCGGCTCAAGCCTCCACTGTGGGCACTGTGCTGCTTACTGAAGTTCCTCCAAGCTGATGCAATGAGGGAAAAATTGTGTCAGCCAGCTTTCTTGGCCCTCAAAAGGAGAGTTTGGGCCCCCTGCTTTTCAGGAAGCCCTCACAGAATAGCACATAATCTTCCCTCATTTGTCCCAAGCTTCCCTCAGATCCCTGCTTTTATGTCTGTGGCATCTGCCTATATGACGGTACATTGTTCCTGTTTTATCTCAGGTGTGCTGACTGGTTTTCAAAACTCCAAATTTTAGAGACTCGGCATGGCCTGGACCTGTGCTGATACCCTCAGACAGGGTCTCACTGTGCTGTGGTTGGTGCCGGTTTTTTTCTGTAAGGGCAGTCCCATGGACTTCCTGGGGCTTGGAGTTTATGGTAAAGTGCAGCAAAAAGCTGGTGTCCAGGTCCAGGTTAGCTGCCCTCAACAGGTGTCTCTGCTCATATGCTAATGAATGGGGCAGCTCAAATGCTGGCTCTTTTGTCCTCAGAGATGCAGTGCTGCCTCTCCCAAATACCCTCCAAGATGCGGAACTCTCTCTCCCAGCAGGACCCAGGGGTTCCTCAGACCACACTCTCCACTACTGGGCCTCTGCCCTCCTTCACAGGAGCACCTCTACACCCACCAGCTTCCACCTGGTAATGGTGCTGACTTCTAAAACTTTATTCTTTGATCTCTGCTGCTTGTGAAAACTTGCAATAATCAGCCCCTCTCGTTTTCCCCATCAATGATTTTGGGGAAGTGTTTTCCTTGTGCAATGCCCTGTGCTCTGTTTCTCTCTCTCTCTTTCTCTCCTCTCCCCCTGATCAGGGCTCCCTACCTTCTGTAGCACCACTGATTCTTTTTCCCCCAAATCACGTCTCTACATCTCCTGTGTTGCATAATGTGGCCTCTTTTCTCCCTCTAGTTGTACAGTTTGTTATCTCAGTTCTCAGATTAATTTCCTATGTGCTCAGAATGATTTGATATTTATCCAGCTGTGTCTGAAGGACAAGACAAGCATAGGGTTCTACTACTGCGCCATCTTAACTCCTCCCTCATGATTTATTTCTCCTGTAATCATATCTCCATGCCCACTACCTTCCATGATGTGGCCTCTTTTCTCCCTCTAGCTGTTCAGTTTGTTCTCTCAGTCCTCAGATTTCTTGGGTGTTTGGAATGATTTGATATATATCTAGCTGTGTTTCAGGGATGAGGCAAGCAGAGCATCCCCCTACTATTCTGCCATTTTCTCTCCTCTCCAGTGTTTAATCCATTTTTAGCTTACCTCTGTGTGTGGTGGAAAAAAGTGGCCCAGTTTCATTCTTTTGCATGTAGCTGCCTAGTTTTCCCAACACCATTTATTGAAAAGGCTGTCTTTTCTCCATTGTATGTTCTTGCCTCCTTTGTCATAGATTAACTTACCATAAAAGTGTGGGTTTATTTCTGAACTATTTTCTTTCATTGATTTATGTGTCTATTTTTTGTCAGTATCATACTGTTGCAATTACTGCAGCTTTGTGTTATATCTTGAATTCTGGCATTGTGATACCTCCAGTTTTGTTCTTCTTTCTTAAGATTGTTTTGGCTATTCGGGGTCTCTTTGGGTTCCATACAAATTTTAGGATTGTTTGTTCTAGTTCTGTGAAAAATGCTGATGGTATTTTAATAGGGATTGCATTGAATCTGTAGATTGCTTTGGGTAGTATGGGCATTTTAACAATAATTGTCCTTTAATCCATGAGCATGGAATATCTTTCCATTTGTGCCATTTTCAATTTCTTTCATCAGTGCTTTATAGTTTTCAGAGTACAGGTCTTCCACCTCTCCATTTAAGTTTATTCTTAGGTATTTTATTCTTTTTGGTGCAATTGTAAATGGGATTGTTTTCTTAATTTCTCTATTGTTACTTCATTATTAGTGTATAGAAATGCAACAGATTTCTGCGTGCTAATTTTGTATCCTGCAAATTCACTGAATCCTTTTATTACTTCTAATAGGTTTTTTGGTGGAGTCTTTCAGGATCTCAATATGTAGCATTGTGTCTTCAGCAACATATAAAACTTTTACTTCCTTACCAATTTGAATGCCTTTTATTTATTTTTGTCTGATTGCTGCATCTTTTTTATTCTGATTTTTTTCATTTAACATTAAAGAGTGTTCATTGACATATGTTGATTGTTTCTCCTTAACTTGTTTCTAGGGAGTGTTTTGGAAAACAGTGTTTTGGACTGTAGATAATACTGTTTCCAGGGAAAAATAAGACAAGGGCTGTGTGCATGTTAAACTGAATCTAAAATAATTTCACCTATCACCAAAGGAAGTTACAACTGGGAACAAAGAAGACTCTGCAAAGGATACTTTTACACTATAAAAAGTAAAACACAGAAAAGTTTATATGACTCATATAACAAAAAGTTCATAAGTAAGTAGACCAATCTGTTGCAGGTCCCAATGATGCCCTCAAGGATCTAGGCTCTATCTTTCTACTCTGCCATTCCTTTTTTTTTTTTTAATTCCAGTATAACATACTGTATTATATTGATTTCGGGTATACAATATAGAGATTCAACAATTGTATACATTATTCAGTAGTCATCAAGATAAGTGTACTCTTAATCCCCTTCACTTATTTCACCCATCTCCCTTCCGGTAAATATATGTTTATTCTCCCTCGTTAAAAATCTGTTTATTGGTTAGCCTCTTTATTTTTCCTTTGCTCATTTGTTTTGTTTCTTAAATTCAACATATAGTATTTGTTTTTCTCTGACTTATTTCACTTAGCATTATACTCTCTAGATCCATCCATGTTGCTACAAAAGGCAAGATTTCATTCTTTCTTATGGCCAAATAATATCCCATTGTATGTATGTATGCGTATATATACCACTTTCTTTATCTGTTCATCAATCAATGGAAATGGGCTGCTTCCATAATTGGCTATTGTAAATAATGCTGCAATAAACATAGGATGCATATATCATTTGGAATTAGTGTTTTCATATTCTTTGAGTAAATACCAAGTAGTGCTTGCAATAGCAACAAACTGGAAACACCTAAATATTCATTAATAACAATGGTTAGAGACTTCCAGGAAGATGGTGGAGTAGGAGGACCCTAAACCCATCTTGTCTCGTGGATACAACTAGATAACACTCACATCACTGCAAATAATCCAGAAAATGACCCAAACACTGGCAAAATAAACTCCACAACTAAATGTAGAGAAGAGGCCACATCAAAGAGGATAGGAAGGGCAGAAATTTGGCGAGAAGCTAAATCTGACAGGTCTGGGCATAAGACAGAGGGAGCTGTGGGTGCAGAGAGGAGAAAGAAACAGACTATCAAACTGGGGGCCCTGCACAGGGAAGACGAATCCCCATAGCATTTGATTTTGAAAATCAGAGAGGCCAAATTTCATGAGGCACAAGTCTCCGCCAATAAAACCAACCCAAGGAGGTCCACATCATGACACATAGTAATTAAAATGGCAAAAAGTAGTGATAAAGAAAAAATTTAAAAGCAGTAAGAGAAAAGAAGACAGTTACATACAAGGGAAACGTCATAAGGTTATTAGCAGGTTTTACAGCAGAAATGTTGCAGGCTAGAAGAAAGTGGCATGATATATTCAAAATGCTGAAAGGGAAAATTCTGCAGCCTAGAATATTCAATCCAGCAAGGTTATCATTCAGAATAGAAGGAGAGGTAAAGAATTTTCCAGACAAACAAAAACTAAAGGAGTTCATGACCACTAAATCAGCCCTGCAGGAAATATTAAAGGAGACTCTTTGAATGGAAATATCAGTAATGGAACTCACAAAATAAAAGGATGTAAAACATGACACCATATACCTAAAACATGAGGGGAGAGGAGTAAAAAGTGGGTTCAAACTTAAGCAAACATAACTTAAAATTAACTGTTATATGTAGATGTTATATACAAACTTAGTGGTAATGACAAGTCCAAGACCAGTAATAAATATGCAAACAATAAAAACAAAGGAATCCAAATATATCAGTAAAAAAAAAGAAAAGCCAAAAATCCGTGAAGGAGAGCAACAGAAGGAAGGATCAGAGAAAACTACAAAATCCACCATAAAACAAGTAACAAAATGGCAATAAATGCATATCTATCAATGATTACTCTGAATGTAAATGGACTAAATGCTCCAGTCAGAAGACATAGGGTGACAGAATGGATAAAAAACAAGACCCACTGGGACACCTGGGTGACTTAGGTAGTTAAGCATCTGACTCTTGATTTCAGTTCAGGTTATGATCTCAGGGTTGTGATTGAGTCCCGTGTTGGGCTTTGTGCTGAGTGTGGAGCCTGCTTAAGATTTTCCCTCTCCTTCTTCCTCTGTCCCTCCCTCCTGCTCACGTATTCACTCTCTCACTCTCTAAAACAAAACAATACAAGACCCATTTATATGCTTCATATGACAGACTCATTTCAGAACTAGACACCAGCAGATTGAAAGTGAGGGGATGAAGAAACACTTGTCATGGAAATGCATATCGACAGAAAGCTGTGGTAGCAAAACTTATATATATCAGACAAAATAGACTTTAAAAAAAAGACTGTAACAAGAGACAAAGAAAGACACTATATAATAATAAAGGGGACAGGGCACCTGAGTGGCTCAGTCAGTTGAGCATCTGCCTTTGGCTCAGGTCATGATCCCGGGGTCCTGGGATTGAGCCCCACATCAGGCTCCCTGCTCAGTGGGGAGCCTGCTTCTCCCTCTCCCCCCACCTCATGCTCTTTCTCACTATCTCTCTCCCTCTCTCAAATAAACTCTTGAAGAAAAAAATAATAATAAAGGGGACAGTCCAACAAGAAGACATAACAATTCTAAATATTTATGCACCCAACATGTGAGCACCCAAATACATAAAGCTGTTACTAACAAACATAAAAGAACAAATCAGTAGTAATACAATAATAGTAGAGGCCTTTAACACCCCACTTACACCAAAGAACAGATCATCTAAACAGAAAAATCAATAAGGAAACAATGGCTTTGAATGACACACTGGACCAGATGGACTTAACAGATATATTCAGAACATTCCATCTTAAAACAGCAGAATATGCATTCTTTTCAAGGGGGCATGGAACATTCTCCAGAATAGATAACATATTAGACCACAAAGCAAGCTTTAACAAATTAAAATAGATCAAAGTCATACCATGCATCTTTTCCAACCAAAACACTGTAAAACTAGAAGTCAACCACAAGAAAAAATATGGAAAGACCACAAATACATGGAAGTTAAATAATAGGCTATAAGCAATGAATGAGTTATCCAGGAAATCAAAGAAGAAATAAAAAAAATTACATGGAAATAAATGAAGATGAAAATGCAGTGTTCCAAAATCTTTGGGATGCAACAAAAGCAGTCCTAAGAGGGATGTTTATAGCAATACAGGTCTAACTCAAGAAACAAGAAAAATCTCAAATAAACAACCTAACCTTATACCTAAAGGAGTTAGAAAAAGAATAAACAAAACCCAAAACCAGCAGAAGGAAGGAAATAATAAACACTAGAGCAGAAATAAATTATGTAGAAACTAAACAAAAACAAAACAAACAAACAAAAAGAATAGAACAGATCAATGAAGATCTGGTTCTTTGAAAAGATCAACAAAATTAATAAACCTCTAGCCAGATTCATCAGAAAAAAAGAGGATTCAAACAAAATCACTAATTAAAGAGGAGAAATAACAACCAACACCACAGAAATAGAAACAATTGTAAGGGAATATTATGAAAAATTACATGCCAAAAATTTGAACAACTTAGAAGTGGATAAATTCCTAGAAACATATAAACTACCAAAACTGATACAGAAAGAAATAGAAAATTTAAACAGACTGATAACCAGCAAAGAACTTGAATCAATAACAAAAAAACTCCCAGTAAACAAAAGTCCAAGCCTAGATGGCTTCACAGGTGAATTCTACCAAATATTTAAAGAAGAGTTACTACCTAATCTTCTCAAACCATTCCAAAAAATAGAAGAAGAAGGAATACTTCTAAATTCATTCTATGAGGCCAGCATTATTATGATACTAAAACCAGATAAAGTTACAAAAAAAAAAAAAAGAGAGAGAGAGAGAACTACAGGCCAATATTTCTGAGGAACATAGATACAGAAATCCTCAACAAAATATTAGGAAACTGAATCCAACAATATATTTTAAAAAATCACTTGACCTGAGATCAAGAGTCAGATGTTCAACAATAGCCAAACTATGTAGAGAGCCTAAATCTCCATCAACTGATGAATGGATAAAGATGTGGTGTGTGTGTATATATATATATATATATATATATATATATATATATATATAAAATAAAAATAATTGTATATATATATAAAATAAAAATAATTATACACACACACACACACACACACACACACACACACACAATGGGATATTACTCAGCCATCAAAATAATGAAATCTTGCCATTTGCAAAGACATGAATGGAGCCAGAGTGTATTATGCTAAGTGAAATAAGTCTGTCAGAGAAAGAGAATCACCATATGATCTCACTCATATGTGGAATTTAGAAAGAAAAAAGGTGAACATATGGGAAGGAGGAAAAGAAAAAAAGAAGAGAGGGAAACAAACCATAAGAGACTCTTAATGATAGAGAACAAACTAAGGGTTGATGGAGGGAGGTGGATGGGGGATGGGCTAGATGGGTGATGGGTATGAAAGAGATGACTTGTCTCCAATGTTTATAGCAGCAATGTCCACAGTAGCCAAATTATGGAAAGAGCCTAGATGTCCATCAACAGATGAATGGATAAAGATGTGGTATATATATACAATGGAATATTGTGCAGCCATCAGAAAGTGAAATCTTGCCATTTGCAATGATGTGGATGGAACTAGAGGGTATTATGCTAAGCGAAGTAAGTCAATCAGAGAAAGACAAGTATCATATGATCTCACTGAAATGAGGAATTTGAGAAACAAGACAGAGGATCACAGGGGAAGGGAGAGAAAAATGAAACAAGATGAAACCAGAGAGGGAGACAAACCATAAAAGACTCTTAATCTCAGGAAACAAACTGAGGCTTGCTGGAGTGGAAGGAGCTGGGAGGAATAGGGTGGCTGGGTGATGGACATTGGGGAGGGTATGTGCTATGGTGAGCACTGTGAATTGTGTAAGACTAATGAATCATAGACCTGTACCCCTGAAACAAATAATACATTATATGTTAATACAAATATCTATATATATATAAAAGAGGGCACTTGTTATGATGAGCACTGGGTGTTGTATGTAAGTGATGAATCACTGAATTCTACTCCAGAACTCAATATTACACTGTATGTTCACTAAAATTTAAATAAAAAAATCATTCATTATGATCAAGTGGGATTTATTCCTTGAATGCAAGGGAGTTTAAATATTCACAAATCAATCAATGTGAAACATCACATCAATAAGAGAGGATAAAAATCATATGATCATTCAATAGATGTAGAAAAAGCATTTGACAAAATACAACATCCATTCACGATAAGCCCAACAACAAAGTAAGTTTAGAAGGAACATACCTCAACAGAATAGAGGCCATGCATGAAAATCCCATACCACACATCATATTCAATTGGGAAAAACCAAGAGCTTTTCCCCTAAGGTCAGGAACAAGACAAGGATGTGGACTCTCAGCACTTTTATTATTCAACATAGTTGGAAGTCCAAGCCAGAGCAATCAGACAACAAAAAGAAATAAAAGGCATCCAAATTGGTAAGTAAGAAATAAAACTTTTACTATTTGCAGATGACATAATATTATATATACAAAACCTGAAAGACTCCACCAAATAACTACAAGCACTGATAAATAAATTCAGTAAAGTAACAGGATACAAAATCAATGTAGCATTTTTATACATCAATAATGAAGCAGCAGAAAGACATCTTAAGAAAATAATCCTATTTACAATTGCACCAAAAAGAATAATATACCTAGGAATAAACTTAAAGAGGTGAAAGACTTGTATTCTGAAAACTATAAAACATTCATGAAAGAAGTTGAAGACAGCACAATCAAATGGAAAGATTTCCCATTCTCATGGATTGGAACAACAAATATTGTTAAAACATCTGTACTACGCAAAGCAATCTACAGATTTAATACAATTCCTATCAAAATACCAACAGCATTTTTCACAGAACTAGAACAAACAATCCTAAAATTTGTACAGAACCACAAAAGACCCCAAATAGCCAAGGCAGTCCTGAAAATGAAAAGCAAAACTGTAGGTATCACAATTTCAGACTTCAAGTTATATTATAAAGCTGTAGTGATCAAAACAGTATGGTACTGACACGAAAGAAAAGACACATAGATCAATAGAACAGAATAGAAAACCCAGAAATAAACCCACAAATATATCATTGACAAATCAGGAAAGAATGTGCAATGGGAAAGTCTCTTCAACAAATGGTGTTGGGAAAACTGGACATCTACATGCAAAACAATGAAACAGGACCCCTTTCTTAAACCATATACAAAAAATAAAATCAATATGGATTAAACACCTAAATGTGAGACCTACAACAATAAATATCCTAGAAGAGCACAGGCAGTAATTTTTCTGACATTGGCCACAGCAACATTTTTCTAGTTATGTCTCTCGAGGCAAGGGGAACAGAAGGAAAAATAATTGTGACTACATCAAAATAAAAACCTGCACAGCAAAGGAAATAATCAATAAACCTGAAAGGAAACCTACAGAATGGGAGAAAATATTTCCAAATGACATATCCAAAAAACAGTATCCAAACTATATAAAGACCTTGTACAACTCAACACCACACCAAAAACAAATAATCCGACTTAAAAATGGGCAGAAGACTAAGAAACAAAACTAAGGAATATGAGGGAAGGGGAGAAAAAAAATAAAATAAGATATAAACAGAGAGCGAGGCAAACTATAAGAGACTCATAACTATAGGGAGCAAACTGAGGGTTGCTGGAGGGGTTGTGTGTGGAGAGATGGAGTAATTGGGTGATGGGCATTGGGGAGGGCTGTTGATGTAATGAGCACTGGGTGTTATATGCAACTGATGAATCACTAAATTCTACCTCTGAAACTAATAATAAATTATATGTTAACTAACTTAAATATAAATAAAATATAAAAATAGTCAAAAAAAAAATGGGCAGAAGACATGAAAAGACATTTCTCCATAGAAGACATACAGATGGCCAACAGACACATGAAAAGATGCTAATCATCACTTATCATCAGGGATATGCAAATCAAAACTACAAGAGATATCACCTCACACCTATCAGAATGGCTAAAATCAATAATACAAGAAACAGCAGGTGTTGAAAAAAGCAACCCTTGTGCACTGTTTGTAGGAATTCAAACTGGTGCAATCACTCTGCAAAACAGTACAGAACTTTCTCAAAAAAGTTAAAAATAGAACTACCCTACAATCTGATAATCATGCTACTGGGTATTTACCCCTGAAATACAAAACTATGATATGAACCAATTTATGTTTTTAAAAAGTGGAAGAAATGGATGCATTCCTGGAAATTTATAAACTACCAAGACTGAAACAGGAAGAGGTAGAACATCTGAACAGACCAATAACCAGCAAGGAAAGTGAAGCAGTCATCAAAAACCTCCCAAAAAGTCTTCCCAGGGGAATTCTACCAAACATTTAAAGAAGAAATAATACCTATTCTACTGAAGCTGTTTCAAAAAAAGAAAGAAAAAGAAAGAAAAGAAATACAAGGAAAACTTCCAAACTCGTTCTATGAGGCCAGCATTACCTTGATCCCAAAACCAGGCAAAGACCCCATCAAAAAGGAGAATTACAGACCAATATCCCTGATGAAGATGGATGCCAAAATACTCACCAAGATATTAGCAAATAGGATCCAAGAGTACACTAAAAGGATTATTCACCAAGACCAAATGGGATTTATTTCTGGGATGCAAGGGTGGTTCAACATTTACAAATCAATCAACGTGATAGAGCACATTAATAAAAGAAAAGACAAGAACCATATGATCCTCTCCATTGATGCAGAGAAAGCATTTGACAAAATACAGCATCCTTTCCTGATTAAAACTCTTCAAATTATAGGGATAGAGGGAACATACCTCAATATCATAAAAGCCATCTATGAAGAGCCCACAGCGAATATCATTCTCAATGGGGAAAAGCCGCGAGCATTTCCCTTAAGGGCAGGAACATGACAGGGATGCCCACTCTCACCACTATTGTTCAACATAGTACTAGAAATCCTAGCTTCAGCAATCAGACAACAAAAAGAAATAAAAGGCATTCAAATTGGCAAAGAAGTCAAACTCTCTCTCTTTGCAGATGACATGATACTTTATGTGGAAAACCCAAAAGACTCCACCCCAAAATTGCTAGAACTCATACACAGATTCAGCAACATGGCAGGGTACAAAATCAATGCACAGTTGCATTTCCATACACTAACAATGTGTCTGAAGAAAGAGAAATAAAGGAATCAGTCCCATTTACAATTGCACCAAAAACCACAAGATACCTAGGAAGAAATTTAACCAAAGAGGTAGAAGAACTATACTCTACAGTATAGAAACTACAGAACACTTATGAAAGAAATGGAGGAAGACACAAAGATGGAAAAGTATTCCATGCTCATGGATTGGAAGAATAAACATAGTGAAAATGTCTATGCTGCCCAGAGCAATCTACACATTCAACGCAATCCCTATCAAAATACCATCAACATTTTTCACAGAGCTGGAAGAAACAATCCTAAAATCTGTATGGAACCAGGAAAGACCCTGAATCACCAGGGGAATGTTGAAAAAGAAAACCAAAGCTGAGGGCATAATGATGCCTGACTTCAAGCTCTATTACAAAGCTGTAATCACCAAGACAGCATGATACTGGCACAAAAACAGACACATCGATCAATGGAACAGAATAGAGAGCCCATAAATGGACCCTCAACTCGATGGTCAACTAATCTTTGACAAAGCAGGAAATAACATCCAATGGACAAAAGACAGTCAGTTCAATAAGTGGTGCTGGGAAAATTGGACAGCCACATGCAGAAGGATGAAACTGGACCATTCTCTCACACCATACACAAAGAAAAACTCAAAATGGATGAAAGACCTAACTGTGAGACAGGAATCCATCAAAATCTGAGAGGAGAACACAGGCAGTAACCTCTTTGAACTTGGCCACAGCAACTTCTTCCAAGATACGACTCCTGAGGCAAGGAAAACAAAACAAAACAAAATGAACTTTTGGGACTTCATAAGATAAAACACTTCTGCACAGGAAAAGAAACAGTCAACAAAACTAAAAGGCAACTTATGGAATGGGAGAAGATATTTGCAAGTGACATTACAGATAAAGGGCTGGTATCCAAGATCTATAAAGAACTTCTCAAACTCAACACCCAAAAAACAAATAATCCAGTCAAAAAGTGAGCAGAAGACATGAACAGACACTTCTCCAAAGAAGACATAAATATGGCTAACAGACATATGAAAAAATGCTCCACATCACTTGCCATCACGGAAGTGCAACTCAAAACCACAATGAGATATCACCTTACACCAGTTAGAATGGCCAACATTAAGAAGACAGGAACCAACAAATGTTGGAGAGGATGTGGAGAAAGGGGAACCCTCTTACACTGTTTGTGGGAATGCAAGCTGGTACAGCCACTCTGGAACACAGTATGGAGGTTCCTCAAGATGTTAAAAATAGAGCTACCCTATGACACAGTAGTGCAATTGCTGGGTATTTAACTCAAAGATAGATGTAGTGAAAAGAAGGGCCAGATGCACCCCAATGTTCATAGCAGCAATATCCGCAATAGCCAAACTGTGGAAAGAGCTGAGATGCCCTTCAACAGATGAATGGATAAAGAAGATGTGGTCCATATATACAATGGAATATTACTCAGCCATCAGAAAGGATGAATACCTACCATTTGCATTAACATGGTTGGAACTGGAGGGGATTATGCTAAATGAAATTAGTTAAGTATTTAAAAAATATACCCATTGTGTCTGTATGTTCATGTGTGTGTACAGTTTCACATCTCAAGAGGAGTGATATTAGAAGTGGTGAATGAATATCTCAAAAAATGTAGACAATTCAAAAAATATAAGGAAAAAAGATTATTCATAAAATCACACTATTCAAAAAAACTATTACCATTTTGTGTGCACTCATCTGGACTTTGCACATAAATACACATATGCATATAAACTTTCTTTTTTTAATTTTTATTGTTATGTTAATCACCATACATCATTAGTTTTTGATGTAGTGTTCCATGATTCATTGTTTGTGTATAACACCCAGTGCTCCATGCAGAAAGTGCTCTCTTTAATACCCATCACCAGGCTAACCCATCCTCCCACTCCCTCCCCTCTAGAACCCTCAGTTTGTTTTTCTGAGTTCATCATCTCTCATGGTTCGTCTCCCCCTCTGATTCCCCCCATTCATTCTTCCCCTCCTGCTATCTTCTTCTTTTCTTTTTTTAACATATATTGTATTATTTGTTTCAGAGGTACAGATCTGTGATTCAACAGTCTTGTACAATTCACAGCATTCACCATAGCACATACCCTCCCCAATGTCTATCACCCAGCCACCCCATCCCTCCCAGCCCCCACCACTCGAGGAACCCTCAGTTTGTTTCCTGAGATTAAGAATTCCTCATATCAGTGAGGTCATATGATACATGGCTTTCTCTGATTGACTTATTTTGGTCAGCATAACACCCTCCAGTTCCATCCATGTCGTTGCAAATGGCAAGATCTCATTCCATTTGATGGCTGCATAATATTCTATTGTATATATATACCACTTCTTCTTTATCCATTCACCTGTCAATGGACATCTTGGCTCTTTCCATGGTTTGGCTATTGTGGACATTGCTGCTATAAACATCGGGGTGCACATACCCCTTCGGATCCCTACATTTGTAACTTTGGGTTAAATACCCAGTAGTGCAATTGCTGGGTCATATGGTAGCTCTATTTTCAACTTTCTGAGGAACCTCCAAACTGTTTTCCAGAGTGGCTGCACCAGCTTGCATTCCCACAAACAGTGTAGGAGGGTTCCCCTTTCTCCGCATCCCCGCCAACATCTGTCGTTTCCTGACTTGTTAATTTTAGCCATTCTGACTAGTGAGAGGTGGTATCTCATTGAGGTTTTGATTTGGATTTCCTTGATGCCGAGCAATGTTGAACACTTTTTCATGTATCTGTTGGCCATTTGGATGTCTTCTTTGGAAAAATGTCTGTTCCTGTCTTCTGGCCATTTCTTGATTGGATCATTTGTTCTTTGGGTGTTGAGTTTCATAAGTTCTTTATAGATTTTGGATACTAGCCCTTTATCTGATATGTCATTTGCAAATATCTTCTCCCATTCTGTCGGTTGTCTTTTGGTTTTGTGGACTGTTTCTTTTGCTGTGCAAAACTTTTCATCTTGATGAAGTCCGAATAGTTCATTTTTGCCCTTGCTTCCCTTGCCTATGGCGAAGTTTCTAGGAAGAAGTTGCTCTGGCTGAGGTTGAAGAGGTTGCTGCCTGTGTTCTCCTTTAGGATTTTGATGGACTCCTGTCTCACATTTAGGTCTTTCAACCATTTGGAGTCTATTTTTGTGTTTGGTGTAAGGAAATGGTCCAGTTTCATTCTTCTGCATGTGGCTGTCCAATTTTCCCAACACCATTTGTTGAAGAGACTGTCTTTTTTCCATTGGACATTCTTTCCTGCTTTGTCAAAGATTAGTTGACCATAGAGTTGAGCGTCCATTTCTGGGCTCTCTCTTCTGTTCCATTGATCTATGTGTCTATTTTTGTGCCAGTACCATACTGTCTTGATGATGACAGCTTTGTAATAGAGCTGGAAGTCCGGAATTGTGATGCCACCAGCTTTTCTTTTCTTTTTCAGCATTCCTCTAGCTATTCGGCATCTTTTCTGGTTCCATACAAATTTTAGGATTATTTGCTCCATTTCTTTGAAAAAAGTAGATAGTATTTTGATGGGGATTGCATTGAATGTGTAGATTGCTCTAGGTAGCATTGACATCTTCACAATATTGTTCTTCCAATCCATGAGCATGGAACGTTTTTCCATTTCTTTGTGTTTTCCTCAATTTCTTTAATGAGTATTTTATAGTTTTCTGAGTACAGATTCTTTGCCTCTTTGGTTAGATTTATTCCTAGCTATTTTATGGTTTTGGGTGCAATTGTAAATGGGATCGACTCCTTAATTTCTCTTTCTTCAGTCTTGTTGTTGCTGTATAGGAATGCCACTGATTTCTGTGCATTGATTTTATATCCTGCCACTTTACTGAATTCCTGTATGAGTTCCAGCAGTTTTGGGGTGGAGTCTTTTGGGTTTTCCACATAAAGTTTCCTATCATCTGCAAACAGTGAGAGTTTGACTACTTCTTTGCTGATTTGGATGCCTTTTATTTCTTTTTGTTGTCTGATTGCTGTGGCTAGGACTTCTAATACTATGTTGAATAGCAGTGGTGATAGTGGACATCCCTGCCGCAGTCCTGACCTTAGGGGGAACGCTCTCAGTTTTTCCCCATTGAGAATGATATTTGCTGTAGGTTTTTCATAGATGGCTTTTATGATATTGAGGTATGTATCCTCTATCCCTATACTCTGAAGAGTTTTGATCAAGAAAGGATGCTATACTTTGTCAAATGCTTTTTCTGCATCTATCGATAGGATCATATGATTCTTGTTCTTTCTTTTGTTAATGTATTGTATCATGTTGATTGATTTGCAGATGTTGAACCAACCTTGCAGCCCAGGGATAAATCCCACCTGTCGTGGTGAATAATCCTTGTAATGTACTGTTGGATCCTACTGGCTAGCATTTTGGTGAGGATTTTTGCATCCATGTTCAACAACAACATTGGTCTGTAATTCTTCTTTTTGATGGGGTCTTTGTCTGATTTTGGGATCAAGGTAATGGTGGCCTCATAAAACGCGTTTGGAAGTTTTCTTTCCATTTCTATTTTTTGGAACAGTTTCAGAAGAATAGGTATTAATTCTTCTTTAAATGTTTGGTAGAATTCCCCTGCGAAGCCATCTGGCCCTGGGCTTTTGTTTGTTGGGAGATTTTTGATGACTGCTTCAATTTCCTTAGTGGTTATAGGTCTGTTCAGGTTTTCTATTTCTTCCTGGTTCAGTTTTGGTAGTTTATACATCTCTAGGAATGCATCCATTTCTTCCAGATTATCTAATGTGCTGGCATAGAGTTGCTCATAATATGTTCTATAATTGTTTGTATTTCTTTGGTGTTGGTTGTGATCTCTCCTCTTTCATTCATGATTTTAATTATTTGGGTCATTTCTCTTTTCTTTTTGATAAGTCTGGCCAGGGGTTCCTCAATCTTGTTAATTCTTTCAAAGAACCAGCTCCTAGTTTCATTGATCTGTTCTACTGTTCTTTTGGTTTCTATTTCATTGATTTCTGCTCTCATCTTTATTATTTCTCTTCTCCTGCTGGGTTTAGGCTTTATTTGCTGTTCTTTCTCCAGCTCCTTTAGGTGTATGGTTAGGTTGTGTATTTGAGACCTTTCTTGTTTCTTGAGAAAGTCTGTCTTGGATTGCTATATACTTTCCTCTTAGGACTGCCTTTGCTGCATCCCAAAGATTTTGAACAGTTGTGTTTTCATTTTCATTTGTTTCCATGAATTTTTTTAATTCTTCTTTAATTTGCTGGTTGACCCATTCATTCTTTAGTAGGATGCTCTTTAGCCTCCATGTATTTGAGTTCTTTCCAACTTTCCTCTTGTGATTGAGTTCTAGTTTCAAAGCACCATGGTCCGAAAATATGCAGGGAATGATCCCAATCTTTGGTACCAGTTGAGACCTGATTTGTGATCTAGGATGTGATCTATTCTGGAGAATGTTCCTTGGGTACTTGAGAAGAATGTGTATTCTAGTTGCTTTAGGATGGAATGTTCTGAATATATCTGTGAAGTCCATTTGTTCCAGTGTTTCATTTAAAGTCTTTATTTCCTTGTTGATCTTTTGCTTAGATGATCTGTCCATTTCAGTGAGGGGGGTGTTAAAATCCCCCACTATTATTGTATTGCTGTCAATGTGTTTCTTTGCTTTTGTTATTAATTGGCTTATATAATTGGCTGCTCCCATGTTAGGGGCATAGATATTTACAATTGTTAGATCTTCTTGTTGGATAGATCCTTTAAGTAGGATATAGTGTCCTTCCTCATCTCTTATTACACTCTTTGGTTTAAAATCTAATTTGTCTGATATAAGGATTGCCAGCCCAGCTTTCTTTTGGTGTCCATTAGCATGGTAAATGGTTTTCCACCCCCTCACTTTCAATCTCGAGGTGTCTTTGGGTCTAAAATCAGTCTCTTGCAGACAGTATATCGGTGGGTCTTGTTTTTTTGTCCAATCTGATACCCTGTGTCTTTGATTCATGCATTTAGCCTATTTACATTCAGGGTAACTTTTGAAAGATATGAATTTGGTGCCATTGTATTGCCTCTAAGGTGACTGTTACTGTATATTGCCTGTGTTCCTTTCTGGTCTATGTTGCTTTTAGGCTCTCTCTTTGCTTAGAGGACCCCTTTCAATATTTCTTGTAGGGCGGGTTCCATCTTTGCAAATTCCTTTAGTTTTTGTTTGTCCTGGAAGGTTTTTATCTCTCCTTCTACTTTCAATGACAGCCTAGCTAGATATAGTATTCTTGGCTGCATATTTTTCTCATTTAGTGCTCTGACTATATCATGCTAGTCCTTTCTGGCCTGCCAGGTCTCTGTGGATAGGTCTGTTGCCAATCTAATGTTTCTACCATTGTAGGTTACAGATCTCTTCTCCTGAGCTGCTTTCAGGATTTTCTCTTTTTCTCTGAGATTCGTAAGTTTTACTATTAGATGTCGGGGTGTTGACCTATTTTTATTGATTTTGAGGGGGGTTCTCTGTGCCTCCTGGATTTTGATGCCTGTTTCCTTCCCCAAATTAGGGAAGTTCTCTGCTATAATTTGCTCCAATATACCTCCTGCCCCTCTCTCTCTTTTTTCTTCTTCTGGGATCCCAATTATTCTGATATGGTTTCGTCTTATGGTATCACTTATCTCTCGCATTCTGCCCTCATGATCCAGTAGTTGTTTATCTCTCTTTTTCTCGGCTTCTTTATTTTCCATCATTTGGTCTTCTATATCGCTAATTCTCTCTTCTGCCTCATTTATTCTAGCAGTTAGAGCCTCCATTTTTCATTGTACCTCATTAATAGCCTTTTTGATTTCAACTTGGTTAGATTTTAGTTCTTTTATTTCTCCAGAAAGTGTTTCTCTAATATCTTCCATGGTTTTTCAAGCCCAGCTTGTATCTTTATAATAGTCATTCTGAACTCTAGTTCTGGCATCTTACTAATGTCCGTATTGATTAGGTCCCTGGCAGTCGGTACTGCCTCTTGTTCTTTTTTTTGAGATGATTTTTTCCATCTTGTCATTTTGTCCAGAGGAGAATAGATGAATGAGAGAACAAAATGCTAACAGGGTAACAACGACCCCAGAAAAATATTCACTAAACAAATCAGAAGAGACCTGAAACCAGGGGAAAAGAAAGGAAAAAAAAAAAAAAGAAAAAGAAAAAGATAAAAAAAAATAAGTGCCCTCCTTAATAGCCATCACCCTTTTAACCCATCCACCTGCACACCTACCCTCCAACAACCCTCAGTTTGTCCTCCATAGTTAAGAGTGTGTTCTATAGTTTTCCTCTCTCTTTTTTTTTAACTCCTACATTCACATGTTTGGTTTCTTAAATTCCACATATGAGTGAAATCATATGGTATTTGCCTTTCTCTGACTGACTTATTTCACTTATCATAATACTTCCTAGCTCCATCCATGTTGTTGCAAATGGCAAGATTTCATTCTTTTGGATGACTGAGTAATATTCCATTTTATATAATAGAATATATATATATATATATATATATATATATATATATATACAGACACACACCATTCTTCTTTTTCCATTCAGCAGTTGATGGACATTTGGGCTCTTTCCATAGTTTGGCTCTTGTTGATAATGCTGCTCTAAGCATCGGGTGCATGATTCCCTTTGAATCAGTATTTTAGTATCTTTCCGGTAAATACCTCGTAGTGCAACTTCTGGGTCATAGGGTAGTTTTACTTTAACTTTTTGAAGAATCTCGATACTGTCTTCCACAGTGGCTGCACCAGAGTTTGCATTCCCACCAACAGTGTAAGAGGGTTTCCCTTTATCCACATCCTTAGCATCATCTGTTGTTTCCTGTGTTATTAATTTTAGCCATTCTGACAGCTGTGATATCTCACTGTAATTTTCCTTTGTATTTCCCTGATGATAAGTGACATTGGACATCTGTTCATGTGTCTGTTACCTATCTGTATGTCCTCTTTGGAAAAATATCTATTCATGCCTTCTGGCCCCTTTCTTAACTAGATTATTTGGTTTTTTGGGTGTTGACTTGATAAGTTCTTTATAGATTTTGGATACTAACATTTCATCAAATATGTCATTTACAAACATCTACCATTCTGAAAGTTGCCTTTTACTTTTGTTGATATTTCCTTCACTGTGCAGAAGCTTTTTATCTTGATGAAGTCCCATCATTTCATTTTTGTGTATTTCCCTTGCCTCTTGAGATATGTCTAGTAAGAACTGGCTACAGCTGACGTCAAAGAGGATGCTGCCTGTTTTCTCTTAGTATTTTGTTAGTTTCCTATCTCACATTTAGGTCTTTCATGCATTTTGAATTTATTTTTGTGTGTGGTCTAAGAAAGTGGTCCAGTTTCATTCTTCTGCTTTTTCCAACACCATTTGTTGAAGAGACTGTCTAATTTCCAGTGGATATTCTTTCATGCTTTGTCAAGGATTAGTTAACCATTCAGTTGTGGGTCCACTTCTGGGTTTTCTATTCTGTTGATCTGTGTGTTGGTTTTTGTGCCAGTACCATACTGTCTTGATCACCACAGCTTTGTAATATAACTTGAAGTCCAGAATTGTGATGCTTCTAGCTTTGCTTTTCTTTTTCAAAATTACTTTGGCTATTTGGGTTCTTTTGTGGTTCAATACAAATTTTAGGATTATTTGTTCTAGCTCTGTGCAAAATGTTGATAGTATTTTGATATGAATTGCATTAAATGTGTATATTGCTTTGGATAGTATAGACATTTTAACAGTATTTGTTCTTCCTATCCATGAGTATGGAATGCTTTTCATTTCTTTGTGTCATCCTCAATTTCTTTCATAAGTATTCTATAGTTTTCAGAGTACAGATCTCTCTTTGGTTAGGTTTATTCCTAGATATCTTACAGTTTTTGGTGTAACTGTAAATGGGATCGATTCCTTGATTTCACTTTCTGCTGCTTCATTATTGGTGTATAGAAATGCAACAGATTTCAGTACATTGATTTTATATCCTGTGACTTTACTGAATTCGTGTATCAGTTCTAGCAATTTGTTGGTGGAGTCTTTTGGGATTTCTACATAGGGTATCATGTTGTCTGTGAAAAGTGAAGGCTTGACTTTTTCCTTGCTGATTTGTTGCCTTTTATTTCTTACTGTTCTCTGATTGCTGAGGCTAAGACTTCCAGTATTATGTTAAATATAAATGGTGACAGTGGACATCCCTGTCTTGTTCCTGACTGTAAAGGAAAAGCTCTCAGTTTTTCCCCATTGAGGATGATATTAGCTGTGAACCTTTTGTATATGGCCTTTATGATACTGAGTTATGTTCCCTCTATCTTTACTTTTTTGAGGGTTTTTATCAAAAATGAATGCTGTACTTTGTCAAATGCTTCTTCTGCATCTATTGAGAGGATCCTATGGTTCTTATCTTTTCTTTTATTAATGTGGTGTATCATGTTGAATGATTTGCAAATATTGAGCCTCCCTTGGAGCCCAGAAATAAATCCCACTTGATCATGGTGAATGATTCTTTTAATGTGCTGTTGGATTAAATTTGCTACCTTCTTGTTGAGAAGTTTTGCATTCATTTTTCATCAGGGATATTGGCCTGTAATTCTCCTTCTTAGTGGACTTTGGTTTTAGAATCAAGGTAATGTTGGCCTCAGAAAATGAGTTTGGAAGTTTTCCTTCCATTTCTTTCTTTTTCTTTTCTTTCTTTCTTTCTTTCTTTCTTTCTTTCTTTCTTTCTTTCTTTCTTTCTTTCTTTCTTTCTTTTTCTTTCTTTCTCTCTCTCTCCTTCCTTCCTTCCTTCCTTCCTTTCTCTCTCTCTCTCTCTTTCTTTCTGGAACTGTTTGAGAAGAATAGGTATTAACTCTTCTTTGAATGCTTGGTAGATTTCTCCTGGGAAGCCATCTGGTCCTGGAATTTTGTTTGTTGGGAGATTTTTTATTATTGATTCAATTTCTTGCTGGTTATGGGTCTGTTCAAGTTTTCTATTTCTTCTTATTTCAGTTTTGGTTGTTTACATGTTTCTAAGAATTTATCCATTTATTCCAGATTTCTCGATTTGTTGGTATATAATTTTTCATAATATTCTCTTTTAACGGTTTGTATTTCTGTGGTGTTGGTTGAGATCTCTCCTCTTTTGTCTGTGATTTTATTTATTTGGGTTCTTTCTCTTTTCCTTTTGGTATGTTTGGCTAGGGTTTTATCAATTTTATTAATTCTTTCAAAAACCTGTTCCTACTTTCATTGATCTGTTCTTCTGGGTTTTTGTTATTGTTGTTGTTGTTTTTATATCATTTATTTGTGCTCTAATCTTTGTTTCCCTTCTGCGGGTTTCAGGCTTCATTTGCTGTTCTTCCGTTGCTCTTTTAGGTGTAAGGTTAGGTTGTGTATTTATTTTCTTTTTGAGGTGTTGTTATATGCTTTCTTCTTATGCCTGTTTTTGCTGCATTCTAAAGGTTTTGGGCTATCATGTTTTCATTTTCATTTGTTTCCATGTATTTTTTTTAATTTCTTCTTTCATTTCCTGGTTAACCCACTCATTCTTTAGTAAGATGTTCTTTAACCTCCATGTTTTTGTGGTCTTTCCAAAAATTTTTTTCTTGTGGTTTTCCTCAAGTTTCATAGCATTGTGGTCAGAAAATATGCATGGTATAATCTCAATCTTTTTTTTTTTTTTATTTGTTGAGTCCTGATTTGTGACCCAGTATGTGATCTATTGTGGAGAATATCCCATTTGCACTCGAAAATATTCTGTATTCTGCTGCTTTAGGATGAAATATTCTGAATATATCTGTGAAGTCCATCTGGTCCAGTGTGCCATTCAAAGCCATTGTTTCCTTGTTGATTTTCTGCTTAGATGATCTGTTCATTGCTGTAAGTGGGATGTTAAAGTCTCCTACTATTAATGTATTAATATCAATGAGTTATTTTGTGTTTGTTATTGTTCTATATATTTGGGTGTTCCCAAGTTGGTGGCATGAATATTTACAATTGTTAGATCTTCTTGTTGGATAGACCCCTTAGTTATGATATAGTGCCCTTCTTCATCTCTCATTATAGTCTTTGGTTTAAAATCTAGTTTTTCTGATATAATTATGACTACTCTGGCTTTCTTTCAACATCCATTAGCATGATAAATGGTACTCCATCCCCTCACTTTCAATCTGCACGTGTCCTTAGGTCTAAAATGAGTCTCTTATAGGCAGCATATAGATGGGTCTTATTGTTGTTGTTTTTAAAGATGTATTTATTCATTCTAGAGAGAGAAGTGAGTGGGGGGAGAGGGAGGAGAGAGGGAGAGAAAGAATCTCAAGCAGAATCTGCACTGAGCACAGAGCCCCATGCAGGGCTTGATGTCATGACCCTGAAATCATGGCCTGAGCTGAAACCAAGAGTTGGGCACCTAACTGACTGCGCCATTCTGGCGCCCCTTTTTGTTGTTATTGTTGTTTTTATCCATTCTGATACCCTATGTCTTTTGATTGGCACATTTTGTCTATTTACATTCAGAGTGATTATTGATAGATATGAATTTAATTCCATTGTATTGCCTATTAAGTCATTGTTTCTGGAGATTTTTTTCTGTTCCTTTCTCGTCTTTGTCCCTTTTGGTCTTTTTTTCACACTCAAAGACTCCCTTTAATATTCTTGCAGGGCTGGTTTAGTGGTCACAAACTCCTTTTGTTTTTGTTTGGGAAACACTTTATCTTCTATTCTGAATGACAGCCTTGTTGGATCAAGTATTCTTGGCTGCATATTTTTCCCCTTCAGCACGTTGGCACTTTCTTCTGGTCTGCCAAGTATTTGTGGACCGATCTGCTGCTAACCTGATTTGTCTTCCCTTGTAGGTTAGGGTTTTCTTTTCCCTTTCTGCTTTCAGGATTCTTTCCTTATCTCTGTATTTTGCAAATTTAACTGTGATATGTCTTGGTGTTGGCCTGCTTTTGTGGTTTTGATGGGAGTGCTCACTGTCTCCTAGATTTGGATGTCTGTTTTGTTCCCCAGATCAGGGAAGTTTTCAGCTAAAATTTCCTCAAGTAGACCTTTTGCCCCTTTTTTGCTCTCTTCTCTGCTATGATATGAATGTTATTACACTTTATGGATATGCTGAGTTCCCTAAATCTACATTTGTGATCCAATTTTTTCTTTTCCTCTTCTTTTCAGCTTCATTATTTTCCATAATTTTGTCCTCAGTATCACTGAAGTATCACCTCTGCCTCTTCTATCCTTGTGGTCATTACATCCTGTCAGTTCTGCATCTTGGTTGTAGCAGTTTTTATTTCTGCCTGGCTAGTTTTTTGGTCCTTTATCTCTGTGGTAAGGGACTCCCTGGTGTCTCCTATGCTTTTCTCAAACCCAGCTAGTATCCTTATGATTGTGCTTTATCTTCTCGATCAGGTATATTATTTATATGTTTCAATTAGATATCTGGCCATGACCTTTTCTTGTTCTTTTTTTGGGATGTATTCCTCCATCTTGGCATTTTACCTAGGTCTCTGTCTTCTCTGTGTTAGGAAAGCCTTTATGTTTCGTGCTCCTGAGAGTAATGGCTTTATTAAGAAGAGGTCATATACTGTCCAGGATCTGGTGCTTCATGAAGTGTTTCTGGTATATGCTGTGTGTACTCTGGTGCTGTGCTTTGGCTGTTCTTTCCCTCAGTTGTGTCCTCTGCAGTTTCTCCTTGTCTTTAGGTCAGTACTCTGCAGAGTTTCTCCTTGCCTGCAGGAGGGAATGTTTGGACTTTGGCAACAGTGTGGTGAGCTTTAACGAGGTGTGCTCTGTCTGCTTAAAAGAGATCTGATCCTATTTCCATGAGAGCTGAAGTTTTGCAGAACTCTATGGTCAGGATACGTGGCACGTGAGGGGGTTTTGTGCTGGTCTTTTGGAGGAGGGGCCCACTGCTCTGGTTCTCAGGCATGCTTGCCCTAGAAAAGCAGCACCTGCAGAGTGCAGGGGGGCAGGGCTTTTTGTAAGCGATTGAGGCTATTACCAGTGGCACTGTGCCGCTTACTGAAGTTAGTTTATGCTGAGGGGTTGGGGAGATAAATGGCACCAGCCCCCTCCATTGTCACTGAGAAGGGAGTTCCTGTCCATCCCTATCTGGGAAGTCCTCCCAAAAGAGCAACAATCTCACCTCATGTGTCCTAAGCATCCCTCAGATCCCTGCCTTCACCCTGTGTCCAGGCTGTCTGCCCACCCAGCAGCCCCACTTGTGTTCTATCCCATGCAGTCTGGCTGAGTTTTAAAACTCCAACTTTAGGGACCTGGTGTGGCAGGGACCTGCACTTATCCTCTGGGGTAGGGTCTCAGCATGCTGGGACCGATGCATTTTTGTCTCAGAAGGACAGCTGCACCAAAGCACAAGGGAGTGGACTTTGGAGTAAAGTGCAGTGAAGAGCCAGTATCCGGGTTAGCTGCCCTCAGCAGGTTTCTCTGCACCTATGTTGGGGGAATGAGGGAGGGTAATGGTGCCCACAGGCTCTTTTGTCCCTGGAGAGGCAATGTCACCTCTCCCAGATGCTCTCCAAAGAGAGGGAACCGTGTCTCCAGTGTGTCCCAAGGGATCTTCATATCAGGCCATCCACTACTAGCCTATCTGTCCTCCTTCTCCATGGGAGCACTGCAGCCCCCACCAGCCTCCAAACCAGCCATGGCATGGACCTCTAAAACTCCAGTCTTTGGGCCTTGCTGGTTGTAAAAACTCATGTAAATCAGCCCCTCCCATTTTCCCAATGTCTTTGTGGAAGTGTTTTCCTTGTGCAATCCCCTGTGTGCTCCTCTCTCTCCCTCTTGCCTCTCTCATTTCCATGACGAGGGCTCTCTCCCCTCTGCAGCACCTACAATCCTTTCTCCTCCAAATCACATCTCTGCACCTCCTACCTTCCACAATGTGGCCTCTTCTCTCCCTCTAGCTGTGAACTTTGTTCTGTCAGTCCTCAGATTTCTTGGGTATTCAGGATGATTTGATATTTATGTAGCTGTGTTTGAGGGATGAGGCAAGCCTAGGGTCCTCCTACTACTCCATCATCTTCCCAGACATGTTTATTTAGTTAAAAATTGGTGTTTGCAAGTATCAAATCAATACACGTTTCTTGAACATCAAAGGAAATCTTATTATGAGGAGTCAGGAGTGTCTCAAAAAACTGAAGAGCAGCAATGATACTGGGTCTCCAAGAGGACTGATCTTGGAATTAGAAACTTCACAGAAACCAACGCTAGGTTCACCTGGCAATTCAGTGTCTCATCAGTGCTTCTTTCTCTGCAAACTGACTTTGCTCCCCTGGCCACCTGGTAGAAGATATAGCTGCTTATAGCTAAAGATAATTTTGCATTATGGGCCAGCCACTCAGAACGTCAAACTCTTGATGAGTCGCAATTCCAAAGTGCTTCAGGGCCCTGTTTCCACCCTAGATTGAAACTAGTATGGCCAGAGGAGCAGGGTTATGCAGGACATGCATGGTCATGAGCCAAGGGTTGTTTAGGTACTGGAGATACATGGATGAATAGCAGGGTCCCTACCTTCAAGTTGTTCACTATCTAGGAGACAGGAATAAAATCAGGGAACTTGGAATTCAGTGAGATAAAGGCTTTATGAGCAGTACTGCAGGGAGCACAGAGGGAAAAGTAACTTTGCCAAGTGAGGTTACCAAGTGTTGGCAGTTGAAATAATATTAAATATGGGTTTTAAAGGCAGAATAGAAAGTTTATTAGAAGGGGTATAGTAGTAGCAGAGAGAGGTCAGGGCATTCCAGAAAGGATATATGCGAAGGGCCAAAGAGTTTGAAGATCCTGAGGAGTTCACTGTGACTGAAGAGTAAAGTGTGAGGAGAGGTAGAATGATAGGAGATGAAGGCAAACAGAAATATGTTTTTTGGGGGAGTGTGGTCTCTATGCAATGCTAAAGAAGTCAGATTGTAATTAGTATGGAAAAGTTTTTGGGAGAGAGTGACATGATCAGGGCTATTATTTGTATTTAAGTGAAACTCTGCCACTAGAAGGGCAGCTAGATATAGCTCATTATGATGAGAAAGTATAATCTTGTTACTAGATCACAACCATGTTTCAGTGCACAAAGAATTTAGAGGAGCAATCCAAATCTTTCTGTGTGACCTTGGACAAATCATTTTATCTCTCTGTCCTTCAGTTTCATCATCAAGATCCTCATCTGTAAAAGACAGAATGATTAATACCTACACGTTGTTTTGAGGTTAAAAGTGTTAATAGAATAGTGCCTGGTACATAGTAGGCACTGCAAGTGTCACCCTTCATCTCCTTTTCTTCTCTCTACCTGGACCTCAGAGTCCCAAGCTACACCCTGTCACAGCCATATTTGGTGCAGGCTAAGGATGCACACTCAAGAGCTTCACTCTTACTTAACTTTGGTGTGTTATTACGCTAAATAACTCCAACTCACCATGTGTAAGCCTGAGAAGGAATCCATGCAGTGGTTTCTGGAACCACCACCGGAATAGAATGGGGAACTTTGTGTCAAGAAGACCAACCGTAGGGGCGCCTGGGTGGCTCAGTCGTTAAGTGTCTGCCTTTGGCTCAGGTCATGATCCCAGGGTCCTGGGATCGAGCCTCACATCGGGCTCCCTGCTCGGCGGGAAGCCTGCTTCTCCCTCTCCCACACCCCTGCTTGTGTTCCCTCTCTCGCTGTCTCTGTCAAATAAATAAAAAATCTTAAAAAAAAAAAAAACCAACCGTAATAATTAATCTGAAAGAAAATGAGAACAGTGAGTTGTGGAAATAGAGGAAGCTGTGATCAGGAAGATATTCCTGAGATAAAAACAGTAAGATTATGTGTCCAGCTGGATGAATGTGGGGATTGAAGAGTTGTAATTCTACATGTATGTGAGCAAGATAGACCTTTTTATACTACTGTATCAACTACTTCAATTAAAAAAATTGTCTACATTTCAGATGGTAGCTACACTTGTGGTGAGCATAGCATAACCTATAGATGTTGAATCACTATGTTGTACCCCTGAAATTAATGTTAATATTAACTATACTCAAATTTAAAAAAATTAAAATAAAAAATCTATTCACATTTCAATTGACTTATTAACTTGTTCCACTGGTAGCTCTAATTGGATAAAAATAACTGAAGTGATCTCCACTCAGTAGAAGTCCTTTAAGAAGAATGGGGGATCTACTACCCCATCAGCAACAATTGTTGAGAGCAACAGTTGCTAACAGTTGAACTATATTGTTAATATAGGAAATAAGATTGAATTTTTGATGTGGATAATTGGGGCATGTTATATTTTACAACATGTATATATTCAGTTTAGTTTCTAAAAAAATATGATTATATTCAACAGATTCCCATAGATAGCAGTCACAAGCCCAAATGTGTACAGGTATCAGAGAGGTTTCATGTTGGAAATTAGTAGCAGTCTCCATGTTGCAACATCTGAAAACATGCAGATAGAAACACTGTAGAGGTTAAAAAGCATTAAAATTTTATCACTGATCTTTAATCAAGAAAGTACAAAGTACAGGTTATGTAAGTTGCAAGAATATAAATTTCCCCACTCCATGTGACTCAGTAATACCATTTTCATTTTCAATTTGAGATAGAGACTCTGTAAACATGCTTATTTTTCCCAAATTTGCCCTTGTACCAAGGTTGCTCAGCAAAATTCTTTCTCTCTCTGACCCTAGAAGCCATTGACCTAAGTTAATAAATTCAAATACGTTATTTTTATAGCCCATGGTTTCAAAACATTATAAAACAAAATTTACAGAATTTTCCTTCAACAACTATTTGAATACCCTGAAATAGTAATAGGAGTTACCTTGAACATATAAGTCCTCCTTTTCAGAAATAGAAAAGTAGTTGTGTTGTAAAGTAAGATACTACCTATAGGTTATTATATTAATCAATAGACTTTTATTTACCATTTAAAAATTTTGCTATGTAAAGTTTTAAATACAAAAATACAAAATAGAAAAAAACGCCAAACCCATATAGCATAACCTAGATTTAATCATTAACATTTTATATGTATTTGCTTCACCTATTTTTAAAAAATCTCTAACAGATAATGCTTTTTAAAATTTTAACATTACCACACCCAGTAGTTAAAATTAATTCCTTGATGTCAACTAACACCCAGGCAATGTTCAATCCTTACAATTGTCTCAAATGGTTTTTTTGTTTTTTTCTAACAAAAGTTTCATTTATTCAAAGCAAGGTCCAAAGTCAGCATGTTGCACTTGGCTGATACATCTCTAAAGTCTCCTTTAATCTGTAACAGTGCTCCCTTCATTTTTTTTCTGTGCAAGTTATTTATTGATAAAGTCAGGTTATGTCCTTTAGAATTTTATACATTGTATCTTCATGGTGTCATTTAATAAGCTCTTCTATCCCCCTAATATTTATAAATTGGTAGTTAGATCTAGAGGCTTGATTATATTCAGATTGAGTTTTTAATTTCTATTTTGGCAAGAATTCTTCCCAGTTAGTGCTGTGTACTTCCTATTACAACACATCAGGAGGCTTATAACATCTTATTTTCTCCTTGTAGTGATTTTTAAGATTGATCACTAGGTTCAGGTGCTGTCTGCACCAAACTTTCAACTTAAGGTTTTAGTAACCATTGATAATCACTGCCTAGGTCCATTACTACACTGGGTTTACAAAATGGTGATTTTTCTATCATTCTTCATGTAATTATTAATGGTGATTCTTCTATAAGAATTTTCCTTCAACAACTATTTGAATACCCTGAAATAGTTTTCACAGGAAAGACAGTAATAATTGCTTCTTTCATATTAGTTTCTAGAATAAAAGGTTGGTGCCATAGCAACAAAAGCAAAGCAAGATGAAAAAGCATCTAATAGATATTAATATATATTAATAGAAATGGGAAGAGAAAATTAAGAGGTAGTATTTTATCTTTTCAAGCTCTACAAACAAATCCTCTCCCAATTTAGGTACAGTCTATTTTTTTTCCACACATGAAAATCCTGAATAGAACAATTCATTAACAATTCATTAATGCTTCTAGATCAGCAACTGTCCAACTCTAAAGAATATTTCTTTTAGGGGTCAACTGTCTCATTGAGAGGAAGAGGATTTACACATGCACGTCCCATTAACATTAATAGGAGTTACCAGCATAAATCCCCCTGCAGTGATAGGTGAAAAGACTTACAGGCTACTAGGATTCAAGTTCTAATGATTATCTGTCAAATAGCCCTAAGAATCATCATCACCAGAAAAAGCAAACACAGCAACTTGTATGGGAAGAGCATCTCATTGCAGCCCCACAGACAAACTATATTAATGGAAAGAAAACTGGCCTTAAAAAATGTGATTGGGGGGGGAATCTGGGTGGCTCAGTCGTTAATCAGCAGTCTTGATTTTGGTTCAGATCATGATCTCAGGGTCATGGGATCGTGCCCAGCATCAGGCTCTGTGCTCAGCATGGAGGAATCTGTTCCTCTCCTTCTGCTCCTCCCCTTGTCCTATCTCTAATATAATCTTTTTTTAAAAATGTGACATGGGATGCTAAGGGTTAAACCATTTAACATTTTATTTTTTAATTTTTTTAATGATTTAATTTATTTATTTGACAGAGAGAGAGCACAAGCAGGGGGAGCGGCAGAGGGAGAGGGAGAAGCAGGCTTCTCCGCTGAGCAGGGAGCCTGATGTGGAGCTCGACTTCAGGACTCTGGGATCATGACCTGAGCTGAAGGCAGATGCTTAACCGAGCCCCCCAGGGGCCCCTAACTAACATTTTTAAAAAGCCACCATACGGTACATCATTAGTTTTTGATGTAGTGTTCCATGATTCATTGTTTACGTATGGTGACTAACATAATAAAATTAAATTAAAAAAAGAACTAAAGCATAAACAGATGCTAGTAAAATATAAAAAAAAATAAATAAAAAAAAGCCATCATTAAAGAGAATTCAAACATCAAATCACTGTTTAAAAAAAAAAAAAGTGTGAATACTGTATGAACTCCAAGGTATTTGAAGGATAATACAGCTACTTGTTTAAAAATTCAATTAACCTTATTTTCCCAAATTTGATTTTTGAATAATCTCACAGATAAATTGTCAGTTTTGAAGGAGTCCTGTTATCTTTTGAATGCATTCTGAGAAGCTTTAGGAAACTACCTGGAATTGACAGAAAATGTCACTCTGCTTTAATTATTTGATCCAAGAGCAAATCAGAGTTCAATGAATGATTTCTGCATACGAGGAACACCAGCAGTCTCTTATGTATTTCAAGTAAATTGTTGTGGACTCAACCACCAAAGAGAAAAACATTTCAGGTTCTCATTCAACAATATGAAAAACATTTCATATTCTCATATACTAAGTGAGATGTGAAAACAGTTTGTAGGCAATGTACTATAAAGCCATAGCCCATGCCTCAAGCACCAATTTCAAACAGAATGAGATCTGATGCTGGCATCTAGAACAATTTGCTAAGTAAATCAACCCAGGTATCATTTGATTTTGCCTTTCTCACAAACCTGACAGAGTTGACAAATACTTAGAAACAAAACCAAATATACAGCTGGACAATTGTTTAAATAATAGACTGATATCAACAAATAAATCAGTTCTAAGACAATCTTTAATTTCTTGGTATATATGCAAAGTTTTTTTTTTTTTTTTAAAGATTTTTTATTTATTTATTTGACAGAGAGAGAGATAGCGAGAGCAGGAACACAAGCAGGGGGAGTAGGAGAGAGAGAAGCAGACCTCCCGCAGGGCAGGGAGCCTGATGCAGGGCTCAATCCCAGGACCCTGGGATCATGACTCGAGCCAAAGGCAGACGCTTAACGACTGAGCCACCCAGGCGCCCCTATATGCAAAGTTTTAATAGTAAAAAAACAGGAAACCACACCTGAAAGGCATCAAAACACTTTTATTTCTTCTGAAAACTTACTGCTACAGTGTGAAAATTATGAATAATCATATTTATGCCTTTGAAGTGCATATAAGAAAATTAACGTAGAGATAAATTATTCAATATCAACAGCAGTAAATGACTTATAAATATAAGAAAATTGTTTAATTCCTGCTTTAAAGGATCAATACTACTTAGCGATCAAATTTCAACATTTTTTGAGGTCTTTAGGACTTTAGACAAAGGGCTGCCTTCTTGGGAACTATAGCTATGACAGAAGTTATAATCATTAGCATGGTCATTATTTTAGATAAAAGGCTGCTAATCTCAGAAACTACCATTCTAGAAGTTAACCATTAACATGGCCATTTCACTATGGGTAACTAAATATCATCAGAGATGGGGAAAATTTTAACTCAGTTTTCCTATAGAAAAATACCTACATTTATAATATCTACCTACCTACCTATTTGCTTTTCTGGGCAGGCATGCCAACTAGATAAAGACACAGTAGCAACACAGGGTAACTGGTTTTCATGTAGATCACTAAGCTGAATGGTATTATCATTTTTGGTTAATAAGAAGCATGTATAACTAAACATTTTAAACACATGAATCAAAATTCTTTGATGACAATATTCAAAATTTTAAATTAGCTACTGAGATTTCTGTATCACATACAACATATTAACTTTATTCATATAACTTCAGGCTTATGGTTTTACAACAAAACCAAAAGGTTTTTCCTTTTTTGGCTTAAAACTATGAAAAAAAAGATTTATTTGCAGTAATTAAGATAGCTGAAAAGAAAGCTCTTAGAATAATTTCTATTACATTCTGAGGCAACAAGAAATATCTAAAGTTCTCTACCATAATGTTTTTAACAGTTGTGTAATATTTTAATCACCATTAATCATATTCAGGAGCTTTTAAACACTTAAATAGTATTTAATAAATAACCCGGAAGAGAGATTATGATGCTGGCTAATAGATAAAATAGGGTACAATATGGGTTGGGCCATGAGACCACAGGGCATCTCCTTCCTTGTCTACATATAGATAGCTGCAGTAAAGCTATCGTAGTCTTTCTAGTTATTATTCTGGCCTACCCTGATTGGTTGCTTACATAAATGTGTATGCTGCATTCAAGAAGCCTTAACTCTTAGACTATAACAAAGTACAGTATCTTAATTGGTGCAACTTACTGCAATTGTATTCAGACTCAATACTTTCATATAGTGGAACCTTTTATATTGCTTGTATTGAGGGGCAGGGAAAATACCTGGTGCTTCAAGGTAGGTATTGTGCATTTAGCACATGGCATAGTTGGGTTTCAGGAAACATGATTTGACTTAAGAAAGATCTGAGTCTATATAGCAAAATGGATTATAATGTGATTCTACTATCCCTAATTTGTAGGACATTATAAAAGGGGAAGAGAGGGAGCAGGCCAAAGAGATAGGAGATGGGGTGTACAATGGGCAGAGGAGTTAGGAGCAGCCTGAGAGGCTGGGAAGGTTTTCCTTCCATCTGGATTCAGCTATATCCACAGGGGATTGGAAAGGTGAGGCAAGAGCTACATTCCTTGGTTCTTTCCATTTTCTATGAATCTGTGACCTGAAAGAACTAGCCTCCTTTAAGATCTCTGAAATCTGGAGAGGTCATAGCCTCACTGCAACTGTGTGCTTTCTACTGTAGCAATGGCTCTCTCATTGGTAATGTAGGCCAGAATGCACAATAAACTTTTTATACATTTAATTATTGAAATAAATCCAAAGTATTGCTCAAATAGAACAAACCATCAGAACTTGGCATGTGGAAAAATTTTAACAGTCACTGTCATTGTAACTAGATTTGCTGGCTACATAGAGCCCCAACATTTTTATGTTAAGTGTATATTAGGGTTTACCAACGGTCATACTGTATTCAGAGTCCTTAGTGGTTCAGGTTTACCTAGCAGAAAAGGAATATGAAGAATTTAGAGTGCTTTCCCTACTAAGATTCAAAACCACAATTCCATGTTTCTATGCTTACTGGTCTACAAGACTATAAAATACTCATATAGGAAACAGATTTTTTTTTTTTTTTTTGCTTAGTTGCAATAAAAACACTGTGATCTATTGTGTTGGGGGGAGTTGACAGCAAACAATTATTTGCTGCATGAGATTTTTGATATACACCTCCAAGTCAAGGGGAAAACAACTTTTTTCCCCCCCAGAACTACCATTCTATGGATTGAACTGCATTTATCTTCAAAATTATTCTCCTACAGTAGGCAACGTGTTACTATTTCCACCTTACATATGGAGAAAATGAGGCCTATTAAGTTAAACAATTTGTCTAATATCATCAGTAGTATAGCTAGAACTAAATTGGGTCCATACACAATTAGGCTTTAGTTACCTGACCAGACAGAATTTCCACATACTGATGAGCATATCCAAATCTTTCCTTCCATTTCTTCAGTCCTATAAGCTTTCCTAGTGTGTAAATGATTCACATACAAATATCACTACTCACAAAAAATGTTGAGTAATGGACTCATGGTTTATTTGTAAAAATGTGTACTTTAATATTGGCATTTTCAAGAGTTCTCAAGATAGAAAACAAATCAAACCTCTATTCCAAACATAGGCTCCTGCCTAGATCATGATACTTTAGCTTTCCTCAACTACATTTACATGTGCTTTTATCATTGGTGTCATCATGCCCATACCCATGAAGAAAATAGAATTAAAATAATCAAAGGAAATATGTGACCTGATTCTGAAGATGTGGCTTTCAAACAAAGATCCAAAGTGGTGAGCAAAAGCTTTCTGAATATGACAGAATTATTAACAATGCATAGGTACACTTTCATATCCATAGCTACTATACTCCTGGGAACCCATCCATTTATATTTATCTGCTAATTCTACAGGTTTGGTAACTTAAAGCAGGCAAGCCAATGTGCTTTATAAGTGTTTTGTGTTCTTACAATGTCCTCTTTAAGGAAAATCCCCTTTTGGATTTCTATGACCTGCTTCTTTTGGTAATTATGTATGTCAACTGGCTGCTGTTTTCTAACATTTTTCAAATAGTTCTTCCATGAAGAAGACTCTGAGGCCAGGAGGGATTTCCAAAGTGGGGTATTCAGTTTGGCATATATCCATTACCGAGAGGCCTCCTCTGGGTTTCCCAGGCTTGTGCTTTCCTTGGGAGTCTCTGAGTTAGCTTCTGGTAGGACACTGAATTCAGAAGCCTCTGATTGTAAACTGTCCCCATCAATGATAATGTCTTCAGGATTTGGTGGGGGTGGACAGAAGTCTTCATTGGGGCAGATTAGCTGGAAAAGTGTTTCAGCCTGGCAAGGGAAGAAAGGACAAAATAGTTTTTGGATATCAGCTTAAAATGTATATGCCTTTCTGAAATTATTTAAAAAATGAAGTATCACCCTTGAAAATTTAAGTTATAGACCTTTATCAAGTATACATGACCTTCTAAAAATCTGCTTTCAGAATTCCATGACTTCTCTCCAATTCGATGCATGCATTCAGGCCCACCATTAAGTATACCAGTACTTGATCAGATTATCAAGGGTTAGATAGCTGAGACTTTAAGGACATTCATTCTACACATCAGTAGATATACAATTTCCTTTAATATTCTTTATGTAAATTCCCAATAGAATCTATTTGTGATAGCTGTACAATTAAACTTGGCATATAATAATTTTAACAAGTCATTAAAATCAAGAAAATTCTTATTTGTTCAACTATTTGCTTTTCTGGTATAATTTAACTCCCCCCGGGCTTTAAGGAGTATAACATGGTGTTCAAGATCATGGACTCTGAATAGATGGCCATGTGTAAATGCTGGCTCTGCCAATTAGTAGCAATGCAATTTGGGGGAATGCTTAATCAACTTTTGAGCCTTGCTTTCCTTGTTTATGAAATGGCAGACTAAGCCTCTATATATGGTAGCTGTTATCTCTGTTATTAATAATAACATAAGTTAAAAGGTCAAGATTTTATTTTTAAAGATTTTATTTGAGAGAGACAGAGAGAGAGAGAGAGAGAGAGACTGCGCACACGTGTGAGTGCAAGCGGGGGGCGGGGGGAGGAGCAGGGGCCAGGAGAGGGAGAGAATCTCCAGCAGACTCTGCCAACATTGACCGATGCGGGCCTATGTGGGGGCTTGATTTCGTGGACCTGAGCTGAAACCAAGTCAAACGCTTAACCAACTGAGCCACCCAGGAGCCCCAGAATGTCAAGATCTAAGCTGAGCTTAGTCTGGCAGGATAAGAGAGTAAGAAACTGAATGTGATTTTAATGAACACACACGCATGCACGCACACACACACATACACACACGCAAGCAAATGTTAACAAGAAACATTGCTATTCTATTCTAAATATACCCTTACTTTTATTTAGATGAATACAGCTCATTGTTAGATAAGGGTCTTTGCCATACTAGGGAGCTTGCACTCTATCCTACTGGTAAACAAAAGTCATTAAACCGTTTTAAGGTATATGCTTGTTTTAAAGGCAACGTCTTTCTGTACCACTTTAATCCTTCTTCCTGACATGCACACAAAGTCATCCGTTAGGCCAGGTGTTGACAACTATGGTCCACAGGCCAAATCCAGCCTGCTATTCTTGTAAATAAGGTTTTATTGGAACACAGCCACTCTCATTCATTTATCTATTTTCTGTGGCTGCTTTTCCACTAAAATGGCAGGGTTGAGTAGCTGCAGAAGAGACGACAGGAGCTGCAAAATCTAACTATTTACTATCTGGCCATCTAGTGTTGGTAGACTCAGGTGGTTGGTCCATCGGGGAATTTAAAGTGACATTCCTTGGGAGTGGGTGGAAGGATACTAAACAGAAACTTTTGAGCTTTGATGTGAAGTTGAAAGAAGGGACAGAGAAAAATACTTTCCCTCTTCAGTATATAGGGTATATTTTTTGGACATGCCATTTTACTGTGACTATTTTGAAACTAAGTATTTGACATGCCTACTTTACTCTCCACCCCAGGAACTCACCACAGGTCTTTGCTGGAGAAACTTAGCTCTTAGAAGCAGGAGGACTGAGGTCAGAGCCTCTATCTCATCCTTTAGTTCCTCTTTTTGTCTTTTATCTCAACCTTGTCTGCCTATAGAAGTTCTCCCTCCCCCTTACTTCCTTTCACTCTCTGCATGCAATCAATGGCCAAATCCTGACAATCTTATCTTAGTTCTTGACTCCATTTTTTTTCCTTCCCTAGAGATACTATAGGCATACATCATCTTTCCCTTAGGTAACTGCAACATCTCTGAACTGGTCACCTTGCCTCTAGGGTTCCCCCATGTAATCCATTTCCATGCTGCCTTCAGAAGGGGTCTATGGAAATGAAATTCTGGTTATGCCACTTTCTGGCTTAAAACTCTTCAATGACTCCCCATTTCTTAAAAGGATAAAAATCCAAGATCTTTGCTATGGCATACAAAACCCTACAGGCCTATTTCTCTGGTCTTATCATTTATTCCATCCCATCTTCATCTTTCAGACTTTTTGCTTCACTAATACCTACTTATGTGCACTTTCTTAAACATGTCATGTTTCTATCATGGATTGGTGCAGATGCTGGAATGTTTCAATTATCTTCCATTTGTATGGGGAATTGCTACTCATCTTTTATATTCCTCTCTGCAAAGTTCTTTGACTCCTAAATAGAGCTCATGGCTCCTCTGTATTATTTTTGAACTTTGTATATTATTCTATTATTGCATATACTGTACTGCACTGTCATTTGTTCACATGTTCTTCTCCTTTACTAGCCAGTGATTCCTTCAGGGATGACAAGGACTGAAGGAATCAACTCTGGATCCTTATTCCTGGTGTGGAGTAGTAGTCCAATATACATTTTTTAAAAAATGAACTAAAGAACTTTTAAAACTGTGTATTGTAGAAATGTTGAACATAAATATAATAATTATTATTACTACTTTACTTCTATTCCAGTTCCTCTGTGTCTCACACCTTCTCTCCCTTTTGTTACCTACCTGTAGGATACATTTTCCTCTGGACCTCAGTCCCTGTGGCTGATTCCACACTCTGTTTCCATATATCCTTGTCATAATCTGTCTCCTAGGACTGCTAACCAATTGCAGGCTGCTGCACCACCCTTATTTGTTTTCTACCTGCTTGTGGAACTCTCACCATCAGCCCATCTGCCATTGGCCCTCACTGATGCCAATTTCCTACAGCCAGCCTCCAAAACCCTTCCCATCTCCTCTCTCTTACTGCTGGAACCTTTTAGGGTCAACTGCCATGCTCTGGAAGGTCTATCTAATACTTCTTGGTCTGCTGTATTTCATTTGTCAACTAAGCCTCAATTGTGAGAGCTGTCATAAGTAGAGGTTAGTTTAGAGGCGTTATTAACTTTTAATCCTTTTTGCCCCCCCCCCACCTTTTTTAGAGAGAGAGAAAACATGAGTGGGGAGGGGTAGAGTGAGAGGGAGAGAATCATAAGCAGGCTTCATGCTCAGCATGGAGCATGATTCTGAGCTCATGACCTGAGCTAAAATCAAGAGTCAGATGCTCAACCGAATGAACCACCCAGGCACCCCAATCCTTCTTGCCCTTTTAAGCCAAAATCTAGCTTAAAGAGTAGAGAGTTTCATGTAGTTAAAAAAGTTAAAAAGGCATAATTATATTGTGACTTGGTTTCTTTATATTGGGAAGTATAGAGAGGACACACTGAGTTACTGAAGACATTCCCATGTTTATTTAACATACATCTAGACAAAACAAAAAAAAAATATTTTGTCAATCTAGCAGTTTAATATATTTAGGATGTATCCACATTAACAAGATGAAAGTAGCACAGCACAGTAGATGAATTTACAAGCACTGGGGTCCAACAGACCTGAGTTAAAGTTCTGGCTCACAAATTTACCAGATCTGTGATCTTTGGACAAGTTATTTAGCCCCTTTGGGTCTTAGTTTCCTCATCTGTAAAATGGGCATGTCACAGATACTTACTTCATAGGGTTCTGAGGACCAAATGAAATAATATACATGTGATGCTTAGGATATTGTCTGGTACACAGAAAATGCTCAGTGAATGGTAGCTTTAGAAAATGTGACACCTAAAATTTCCCTCTCCCTCAATGGCATGAGAAAGTGAACGATACTGCAATATGTGAGCAACTTGATAGGTCATATGATCTATAAAACTAGTCTTCAATTTACAAATTCTGTACCAAAAGTCATAAACAAATTGCTAATATGCCATAAAGACAACATTCTAAATGGTGGTTAGGCTGCCCACATCAGCCAATTTAAACCATTTTACACCTGAACTATAATACAAAGAGTACATTACTATATAATTATTCTTGTTCTCGTGATAGTGGCACCTCCTAGGAGATGGGGGCTCCTGAAGGAGGAGTGAGCTATCAATGATCTTGGGAGTAGAGAACTATAGACCAGTCTGTTCATCAGTATGTGTGGGTAAGTGAGACACTACCTGTATTAAGAAAAGAGATATCATATGTCAGTTTCAGAAAAAAAAGAAAAAACTGAAGTAACAAACTATAAATACCAGCAAGTCACAGAATCACAATTTTCACTTAGGCTACTTATGCTAGTATCACTGTGGTGATAATAATGTCTTGGTGTGGGGCGCCTGGGTGGCTCAGTTGGTTAGGCGACTGCCTTCGGCTCAGGTCATGATCCTGGAGTCCCGGGATCGAGTCCCGCATCGGGCTCCCTGCTCCGCGGGGAGTCTGCTCCTCCCTCTGACCCTCCCCCCTCTCATGTGCTCTCTCTCTCAAATAAATAAATAAAATCTTTAAAAAAAAAAAAAAAAAAAAATTTCTTTAAAAAAAAAAAAAAAAAAAAATAATGTCTTGGTGTGCTCCTCCTGCACACAACTTTAACTTGTATTAAACACAGACCACTTTATATTTTTTAGTATGTTTTCAAATCCTAAATAGTTCCATATGAACACAAGGGAGACAGGTCTATGCTATGCGACATCTATACATTTACAAATAGGAAAAGCAGCTGCAAACTTGCTAACTGGTAAAATAAAGCATTTGTGAAAAAAAAAAAGAAGTCTGCAGGTGCTTATGTTTACTACATAGACAAAGCCTAGGTGATGCTCTAAGAGCTTTTATAGACAATTTGGAAAACAGAAGTTATCAATTAGTGACTAGGCTGAACACAGGATGAAATACTGGAATTAGAACACAAGTTTATTTAAATACACTGGCTATTTGTAAATATTATTACTGATGCCCTTCAAAATAGGTATTATTTCTCCCCAAACTGATGTGAGGTTTAAAGCTATATAACAATTTAAAACTACTCACATTTACTAGTATATAATTAGTACCAAAAGTAGCATTATTATTGTTTTATACTAGGATAACACTGAAATCTACCTTCTTGGGAAGCAAATTACCTCATAACAAAATTATCCTTTAATTATAATCTTCTAGCTGGTTGTTAAGATCACATTAGCATTTGTATAATAAGCCCTTATGTAAAAAGCCTTCCCATTTTGGTTAAAAAACATTACAGTCCACTCAGGAATAAAAATGACCTAAGCTAGGGGCACCTGGGTGGCTCAGTCAGTTAAGCATCCTACTCTTGATTTCAGCTCAGGTCATGATCTCAGAGTCAGGAGATGGAGCCCTGCATCAGGCTCTGTGCTCAGTGGGGAGTCTGCTTCTCTCCCTCTCTCTCTGCCCCTCTGCACACACGCTCTCTAAAATTAATAAATAAATCTTTTTTAAAAAATGACCTAAGCTATCTGCCTGAAAACATGTTGGCGATTCTGCTTGGAAAAAAATGGAACATCAAAGCAAAAATGCCTTGGTCATTTTAAACCATAAATGTGGAACTTGAACCATCTCAGTTTCCTATTAAACTAATAGAATGAATGATGGATGACTTCCCACTTTTGATATCACTGATTGAATAGGATTATCAAGGATCACCACTAGACTCTGAAGAAAGAAACAAAGAATGAGGCAAAAAAACTATAGATACATGGGGTCATGGCCTTGTTACTATGATTAAAAATTAAAGGGTCAATGAGGCCATTTGCTCCTATGAGATCCCTGCCACTAGTTGGATTGAAACTTCCATCTGTGGTCTTAATGTTAAATTATTCACTTACTGATTCAATAGACAGATATGCCAACTGTATCTGTGAAAAGTTTAGACTTGTGCCTCAAAAAAATATATTTTATGTTCTTCTCTTCCTGTCAGGTACAAAGAAGTGTATTTATATATACAAATGGATCTTCATCTGAATGGAATCATAGTTCACTTTTGCCAGCTTGTGTTGGCTTGTGCTGTACCAGTTCATAGCCCTGCCCAGAAGTGCTGTCACAAAATTCCACCTTGATTTAACATATTCCTCAGCAGCTATGACAGTAACTTTTGGGACACCAGCTTGTGTCAAAACATTAAAGGAATCATGTTAACTCTGAAAAACTGTAAATCACATGTTCTTTTCCAAAATAAAATGTTTTAAGATCATTTAAAAATTATATTTTGTATGTGATTAGTTACTTAGTTACACTCCTTTTAAAATGACTCAGAGGTTAACAAAGAAAAATGGTTAGTGTATTTCAAAATAATAAAACAATAGGCCTACAGTTTAAATTAGAAGGAGGGCATGTACTGCATGGAGCACTGGGTGTTATACGGAAACAAACTGTGGATCACTACATCAAAAACTAATGATGTACTGTATGGTGACTAACATAATAAAATAAAATAAAATTAAAAAGAAGCAATATTTCTTTAGAAAACTGGCCTAACTTTAATTTTTCAGAATATGTATTTCTAACGTCTTCCATCCTTATTCCCACAATGGAACTCATAAATGCTCTCTTGCAAATTCATCATTATAGTCCAGAATGTGAAAATACTGGATACTATATTTAAAGTATATTTAAAGAAGTTTGGTCATTTATAGGAAAAAGTTTGGGGGCAAGTTACAGAGATGGTGTTAAATGACAGAGACACTTTTCTAGTCTTTTTTCCCACATCCCAGAGGAAAAAAACAATTCACTTTCCCAACCATACCAACTTTTTAACACAAAATGAGAAACACAAACAGCTTACCTGTTTGACTGCATTATCATTTCCTAAACCACAGTCTGGGCCAGAGCAGACATAAACGTTGGACGGTAAATCATTATAAGAGTTCCTGCTGACATCTGAAGAATCTCTCATATTGAAGTAAAGAGCCCATAGAAGTCTTGGTTTTTCAACTTCTTCATTTTCTAAATGTAGACATACATTTTACTTACATCTATAGCACAATAAGCCTGTCAATTAATACAATATGTAGCCAATTACTAACAAAGCCATGATTATATAGTGTAGTAAATCAGAGCTTTGTATGTAAAAAATAGTAAATCTTTATCCACACACTCTAATACATGTATATATTTCAAGCAATGATGGCTTTTCAACCTAAGACAAGTTAGATTTTTTTTTTTTTTAAAGGTTTTATTTATTTGACAGAGAGAAAGACAGCCAGAGAGGGAACACAAGCAGGGGGAGTGGGAGAGGGAGAAGCAGGCTTCCCGCGGAGCAGGGAGCCTGATGTGGGGCTCGATCCCAGGACTCTGGGATCATGACCTGAGCCGAAGGCAGACGCTTAACGACTGAGCCACCCAGGCGCCCCAAGACAAGTTAGATTTTAAAAATTATTTTGATTACTAGTAAGTTACTTAGATGTAACTCCAATTGTGTTCTCTTGAATTTCTATTATTTCTCCACCGTAGTATCAAAGCATTTCTGAACACATTCATCCTTAAATTATGCCACTGAAGAAGATAACAAATTTTTTTATGTTTCACATAAACAAACTAACTTGAAAAAATTATTAAGTCAATGATCTATACAGGATTATGAGATGTCCAGAAGAAATCTATAGAGACAGGAAGTAGATTAGTGGTTACTTAGGGCTGGGGGAATTGGGGTAAGTGAGGGATGACTGCTAACAGGCGTGGGGTTTCTATTTTGGGTGATGGAAATATTCTAGAATTGACTGTGGTGATGTTTGAACCATCTGGTGAATATATTAAAAAACATTGAATTTTACACTTTAGGTGGGTGAACTGTATAGTACCGTGGATTATATCTCAATAAAGCAGTTATTAAAAATAGTATATAAAGGATTAACACATTGATACCATAACTCACTAACACTTTGTCCTACTAGATTATAAAAGTAATGGCAACCAACAACAAAAATAAGGTTGTGAGACTTAAAGTTGTTTTAGCACATACTCTCTCATTTAACAGTGAGCATCTATTATGTGTGTTAGGCTTGGGCTAGGAGACAGAGATGCACAGATAAAGCAGAGTTAGTCCTTAGTCTCCTGATTTTTCATGTTCCCTAATACAGAGGGCCTAGCACACAACAGACATTCAATGAAAAATTTCTATATTGATTTTCATCCTGTTTTCAGGTATAATCAAAGTATGATGTGCTTATTAAAAGGTTCTACTTTATTAATACCTAAAACCTATTCTTTGCTATCTTAATAATTATTTCCTTGCCACTCTTCCTCAGAAATGTTATAAATTTTCTTTGCTTGAAAACACAAAATATTGCTGTTAATATATTTACTCACTACAGAATTTTCTTTAGCCTGAATCTGAACAAAAATTCAAATTCTGTACAGTGATAACAATAGATGTATATTAAGATTACCCAAGACCATGGGGTACCTTGTGAATCATAAAGAAAATACAAAAGTTATAATTATCTAATTAATTAGCTCTTATTGTTAAATTGGTAATTAATGTAGCGAAATTCACAGCTAATTGCAGTATTCAATTAATAAGAATACCCAATTCCCCAATTCAGGATAAACAGGATTTTGTTATATTTAAAATATCTCCGGGTGCCTGGGTGGCTCAGTTGGTTAAGCAACTGCTTTCGGCTCGGGTCATGATCCCGGAGTCCTGGGATCGAGTCCCACATCGGGCTCCCGGCTCAGCGGGGAGCCTGCTTCTCCCTCTGACCCTCTCCCCTCTCATGCTGTTTCTCTCTCACTCGCTCTCTAATAAATAAATAAATAAAATCTTTAAAAAAAATAAAATAAAATAAAATATCTCCACTACAAGAATACCAAATATGTTATTTTTCTAGTTCATTTTGAATAATCCATAATTATTAGTGTGACAGGATGAAGAAACTCTGAATGGAAGAAGTGATTCCTTATGATGTCCCTTCCTAATGCTAAAATCTATTGAGTCTAAGGTATCACTAACTTCATGTAAACACATGACAGATGGTGAAACCTATTTACTGACAAAATAAAGGAACTTAAGGAACTCATATTTCACAGCTAAAACCATATGGCTCTTAGTAAATTTATTGATTTTCAGTTTAGTTTCACTAAATTTTATGGGAAGACAATTAAACATACCGCCTGTGATTTGCAACACCAGACTCCAGGAGCACTGCAGAAAGAAAAGTGGGCTAAGGTCTGGAATTCCTTTAATATTGTCCAGTCCATTTCTAAGCATACATTAAGAGAGTTTATCTTGTATTTCATGAAAGTTCCAGCTCAAAGGAGGGCTTTCACTCAAAAGAAGTTGGGGAAAATGAATAATCCAATAGATTATAGGAAAGAAATTTCATAGAGGTTGAAGCATTGAGAAGGAACCATGAGAGAGATGAAAAGTTGACATAGGCTGAAGATAAATGCTCTAGATAGAAGGGAGTTATCAGGCTTTGACCTTAAAACCCTCAAAAAGACATATAATTGCTTCATCTTTCTTTGAGGTCAGCTGGAAGGCAGAGAGATAGGTTGAAAAAATAACATGCAGTTGTGAACTACACAGTTGTCAAAAAAAATATTAAAGCTGCTGAGGTTTGGCTAGGAATACATCACCTAACCAGGAGTAGAACTGGTTTTCTGTAATAGCTCATTTCATCAGTTAGATAATGTAAAGGACTGAACAAGTAAAAGGTAATTTAGAATAAGAACTTAGGCAAATTAAACTGAGATAAGTACAAAATAAGGTAGGCAGAAAAAAAAATCAACAATGTCATACCAAATACAAGCAATAAATGGTCTACAGTTACATGCCACATTTAGGAAGAGACTATTTTAGCAACATAGCAGAGCAGTGTGAGGACAAGAGTGTAAGAGACTGTCACAGCTGTGACCTACTCTGGATACAACAAATACAAAAAGGAATTAAGATAAGGCATTTGACTTCTGAGCCCAACAATTACCTAACATCCTTATCAGCCATGGACCTCAAAATAACACCTGTAAAGGTAATTTTTGTTTTTAGGTAGTTTTGTATTTTGAGATAGGACATGAGTGAGATAGGATGAGATAATTCCACAGGCCATGCACAATCAAGGGAAAAAGAGAACATGGTGCAGTAATGATACTACACTGTAGACATTTCAATATATAGTACTAATGAAATTCTTGTTTCAATTCATATAGAAAATCTCAACTTCCTGGGTAAAATAAGAAACCATTTAGGATAGTTATACCATTGCTCACTCAGTCCTTTGAAGCATATTCTGAAGTCTGGAAGAACTAATCCAGACTGGTATGAATGGTGAGCAATCACCTAATTTTCTTACCTATGCAATCAGGTTCATTAGACATAATAACACCTGAAATTTCTTTGGACAAGGAAATAGGGAAGGGTTTAGAGATCTCTGGTGTTCTTAAAGGAGGCTGGGGGTTTAGAGATCTTTGATGTTCTTAAAGGAGGCTGGGAGGTAGGGCTCTTGGAAGTATTGGTACAACTGCATCTTAAGACAGCGTATGTCAAGAGCTCCAGCTGATACCTTAAATGTGAAAAAGTAAGTAGAAGGAATAGAGGGAATACCATTCACAAACCTACTGAAATTTCTTAGATACACCAGCAAAGAAGTACTGTATTTGAGAAGAGAACATGATCTTTTACAATAAATAAACTTCCTTGCAAGGTAACTAGGCTGACTTTCACAAAGGCTTATGAAGTGCAGCACTAAACAGAATGTAGAACTCTAAAAGAAAAAATAAGCTCAAGTAATGTTATTCCTTTGGCACACATTTTAAAACAAACATTAGGAGAAGGAAGGGAAAAATGAAGGGGGGGAATCGGAGGGGGAGATGAACCATGAGAGACTATGGACTCCGAGAAACAAACTGAGGGTTTTAGAGGGGAGGGGGGTGGGGGAATGGGTTAGCCTGGTGATGGGTATTAAGGAGGGCACATATTGAATGGAGCACTGGGTGTTATATGAAAACAATGAATCATGATCACTACATCAAAAACTAATGATGTATGGTGACTAACATAATAAAATAAAATTAAAAAAATAAAAAATAAAACTATTTACAATGCTCTAAAGCATAAGATTTCTTATCACTATTAAGTAATTAAAACATAATAATAAAAGCCACTAATCTGTGAAAATAGGTGCTTTTGCTACAGAGAAGAATGTGTTTTAATGCACTAAAAGTTGATATTGCTCATAAAGTTCTTTCTCATTTAGGCAGGAAAATGAATTGAGCTCTCTTCTCCAGGTGACTTTGCCTCTTTGACCTGCCATGGCCCAGTGCTCACTTTATCTGGTGATTCATTTTCAATAACTCCAACAGTATTTGTTCTGACATTTTAATTAAAATATGACCACTACCTCATCCTGATGATAAAAAGGTCTATGTGTCAGTGAAAACTAGCTTTTTAGTGCCTCAGTGCACCTGAGGACCCCTCTGAGCACATAGTTCTTACTAAAGAATTTCACTCAGGTTCTAAACAATACATCATTTCAAAATGGGATCACTTTAACCATTAAGATTAATGTTTAAAAATCTAAAATGACTAGAGGATGCTAAATAATGAATATGTAATTTCCTCAGCTTGTTTTTTTTTTAAAAGAAAATTAAATGCATTTAAAACGTGAAGAGCAATGATATGATTCAAATTTAGTGTATTATTGGGACTATCACAAAATGAAATTAAAACAAAAAATTATGAAAAATTTCAGAAACAAGGAAAAAATTCAGTTTTGAAAAGCAAGGTAATCAAAGCCAAGGATAAAACCATGATTCCATATTAGGTTTAAGAATATTATCAGGTATCAAAACTTCGCAATCAAATTTTTAACAATAATTCAAACACTTATATATGAGACTTTCCAATGAATAAAATGTAAATATGAAACAAACTAAATTCCAAACTAAAGTGAAATAAAGTTTCAGATTTCAGGATTTTGTTCACATAGCTGAAAAAGAAACTAATTATACTGATATTAGTTCTTAAAACAGAGTTTTCTTATGTAAATATAAATGCCCCATGACATACTATCTCTGCATTAAGAAAACAAATAAGACACATAGGAAATGAACTAAAAGAAAATACAACAGGTAAGAGTAAATAAATGGTTGCCTGAACAAACATAACATCCAAAGGAAATAAAGATATATGACTCAGTGAGGAAACTGGTCATGATTCAAGTGGACATGCAAACCCTAAAATGAAAATCACCCTCGCTTCATATAAATGAATAATATCCATTAGGCTACTTTTTGATCACTTACACCCTAAATACACTACAATTTGCTCCATTCATAGCTACAAGAGCTCCCCTATGATACGAGGAGAAAAATTTAAAACTTCGTGGTTGAAAAACATTTTTCCACTATGAATAAGTAGCACAGTGGCACATATATTTTGAGAGCTAAATATTTATCACATCACTAGCAAGCTATACATTAAAGGACAATTATTAGAGGAGGGATTCCTACATTTGTCAGTTAATATTGTAATATTATCTCAGCTTTCTTTTAAATGAAGATAACTTTTTCTGATAAAGGTATACTCTTTGTGTAATATCTGTAAAATGAAGAAAATTAAAAGGAAAAAAATAAAAGTCCATAATTCCACCAAAACTGAGAGATTTACAGGCAGTCTTTTTTCTACACATGTGAGTATATATGCATATAAAAGTATATTTTTTGCACCTAATTATACATGTTGTGTGTAAAACATATTTTTTCCTTTACCATTACAGAGTGAACATTTTCCCATTTTTAGGAAGAGAATGTGCTCCTTCATGCTACTAAAACGTGTAATACATCACATTTCAGTCCAGGTTGCAGAAACCTTCACGAGATATCTAAGAGGAGTAAAGTTGTTATATTACCTTTTCATCATGAATTGCTGATTATTATTCTTACCTATCTCCGTTTCAGTATATGGAGTAAACAATTTCTGCACAACTGGTTCTAAATCTTCTCTTGCTGTTTTAGAAGATGTACAAGTCAAATGAACCAAATCTGTTTAAAAAAAAAAAATATCTTGAGTTCCTATTACACACATTTGGCACTAAACTGGTGCCAGGGGAAACAGAGAGCTAAGCAAGTCATGGCTCCTGCCTTTAAGGAATTTATAATCTAGTGATGGGAACATGTAGAAACCATAACAATATGCTATATGTGTTAATAGCTAAAATATGTGTTAACTAATAAAGAGCACACTAAAACCCAAGAGGAAGTAGCAGTTGGTGGTTCATTTTGTAAAACTAGCAGAGTAGAAAAGCTCAGCAAACCATTTATTCATAGAAAGAGCTTAACTTATCCTTATAACATTCCCAAAGAGGCTGGATAAAGGACTGCTAAGCAAAGTAGAAGTATGTAAAAAAGACTGAAATGGAGTATTTACCTAGAGAACACACTTCATATTCTTCAGATGGAAGAATCCATTTATATAAACTTTACTGATAAGTTAACATATCTATTCATTATAGGGTTTTCTAAGAAACCTTTTCGGGGAACACTGCTGTCTAGGTTTGGGTGATACATATACTTGAAAGTCCATAAAATGGCACAAGTTAAAGCAGTATATAGTATTTTCAGAAATCCCAAATCACTTCCTTTTTCCATTTACAGATTCATGGGGCCTGGCCTTGGAGAATGTTTGCATTAGAGAATATCATGAACAAAAAAGGCCCTTCATAGGAGTAAAGTACGGTAGCCTAATACACTTAGCATTGCTAAACCCCAACACACAAATATAAAGGAAGGACAAAAAGTTGTGTACTGAAAGAAAGGACTAAGGGGATCCCTAAATGGGAGAAATTCTTATGGTCCAGGAAAGGGCTTGGGGCAGGATAAAATAATAGCAGAAAGAATATATTAGAGAACAGTATAAGTACTGAGAAATTCTTTACCCTAAAAAACCAGTAGAAAAGTATACTCACTTCTTTTCTGAAAGTTTAGACCAGTAGACTTTTTTTTTAAACCCCAGGAAGACAGTTCAAAGCTTATCATGGAAGTTGATGTCAGAAGTGGATGCTCATTATTAAAATTCCATTCTAAGCATAAATTGAGGACTCTTAATAACCATCTGAGCTAAAAATCAAATTTTGTAGTATTTTTTTTTTTCAGGTCCACCAAAAAAAAGTGAAATTCTAAGAAGGTTTCTATTTTATTTGAGTATAGTTTTTACATGATTGTAACAATGATTCCTATTGATTCTGGGATATAGTAGGACATATGGTACTAATCATTTCAAAAGGTGTAATAACCTTCACAACAAAATTATTCCTAATTAACTAAAATTTTTCAAATGCCATATAACTTTGCTGGGAAGTTTAAACTCCCTAGGTAGTTGCTGAATTAAATGGGGTATATAACTACAAAGGCAGAAATTCCTGATAAAACTTCAGAGAAACTGTCCTGTCTCATAAAATACCAATACCCAGGCCAAAGTTCTCAATTTTTCAGTTCTTCCTATTCAATTAATGTGTACTAGAGAAAAAGCAGATGAACATGAATATAAATAAAAGTATATTTTTAATATCTTAAGGGTAGACTACTGGTTCCATTTAACAGGATATATAAAAGAAATATATACTGGAGTAATTACATCCTTATGTTTTGTAGCAATATTATCATAGTTTGGTTCAGGGAGTGCCACCAAAAATTTCTAGTAGTCAAGTCAGATTATCACCTTACACTTAATGAATTTTATAACAATTCTTAGAAAGAGGAGTGCCTGGGTGGCTCAGCTGGTTAAGCATCTGCCTTCGGCTCAGGTCATGATCCTGGGGTCCTGGGATCAAGCCCCTTGTCCAGCTCCCTGCTCAGTGGGAAGTCTGCTTCTCCCTCTTCCTTTGCCCCTCCCCCCAATCATGCTCTCTCTCTCTCAAATAATAAAATCTTTTATTTACAAAATAAAAATAAAAAATAATATAAAAAAGCAAAAAACAATTCTTAGAAAGAAATACTAAAACATTCATAACATGAATTGTAATGTCTGAACATGGATTCTGATTAGATGCTACATTATTAATTGACCTAAAAATTTAAGGTATAAACAACTATTTTTTTTTTCTCCCTACACTTCCTGCTTTTCCTGTTATGATCAAAGTAATATAGACTACTACTTATTTAGGAAGTTATATATGAACCACATGGTAACCACAAACCCAAAAACTATAATAGATACACCAAAAATTAGGAGAAAGAAAGCCAAACATAACATTAAAGAAACTCATCAATCACGAAGAAAGTAAGAAAGCAAGAGAGGGAAAAGAACTACAAAACAACCACAAAACAATGAACAAAATGGCAATAGAGATACCTAGCAATAATTACTTTAAATGTATTATGTGACTTTAATTCTTCTCCACAAAATTAACTTGCTCAATAAATGCTAAAAATGACTACAAACTACATCAGATGGGGCAGGTGCTTTCCTAAAAGCATTACACTTATTAATACAAATCAAAAACTATTACTAAGATTGCAGAAGATACATCAGAAGTGAAAATATTACCCATTGGCATCATGTGATATTATAACTGACTCAAAATTTTTTAAACCTTGGCTCTAACTTTTATAAACTATGCTCCTTTTACTTCATTTAGCAACTGCTTAAAGTCTTAATGGTCTTAAAGATGATGAAATGTATTCTCTATCACAATTTCTCTGCTGCCAATGATACTTAGATTTGATTGGCATTAAAGAAGCCTTAGTGCAGGGCGCCTGGGTGGCTCAGTTGGTTAATCGGCTGCCTTCGGCTCAGGTCATGATCCCGGGGTCCTGGGATCGAGTCCCACATCGGGCTCCCTGCTCTGCGGGGAGCCTGGTTCTCCCTCTCCCTCTGCCTGCCTCTCTGCCTACTTGTGCTGTCTGTCAAAAAAATAAATAAAATCTTTAAAAAAAAAAAAAAAAAAAAAGAAGCCTTAGTGCAATATAACCTTTAATTCATAGAATAAAACAGTAACACTTGAAGAAGTCTGGGGAACAGAGTGCTAGTCACAATCAGTACCACTGAAACAAAGATATCTGAAATTCACAAGTCTGACATCACTCAGCACGAAACTAGAAATACCGCCATGCTTTCATTTTAGTTCTCTAAAACTGCTTGTTCAAAACTGCATCTGTCCCAATGCAGTGAGACCCTCCCACAAAAGACCAGTGCAGGCCCCCGCCACAGCACTTCCCTAAAGTTTGGAGTTTTAAAAGTTAGCAGGCTTGGGGTAAATACCCAGTAGTGCAATTGCTGGGTCCTACGGTAGCTCTATTTTCAACTTTTTGAAGAACCTCCATACTGTTTTCCAGAGTGGCTGCACCACCTTGCATTCCCACCAACAGTGTAGGAGGGTTCCCCTTTCTCCGCACCCTCGCCAACATCTGTTGTTTCATGACTTGTTAATTTTAGCCATTCTGACTGGTGTGAGGTGGTATCTCATTGAAGTTTTGATTCGGATTTCCCTGATGCCGAGCGATGCTGAGCACTTTTTCAAGTGTCTGTTCACCATTTGGATGTCTTTGGAAAAATGTCTGCTCATGTCTTCTGCCCATTTCTTGATTGGATTATTTGTTCTTTGGGTGTGGAGTTTAAGTTCTTTATAGATTTTGGACAGCGCTCACCATAGCACATACTCTCCCCAATGTCTATCACCCAGCAACGCCATCCCTACCACTCCCCACCACTCCAGCAACCCTTAGTTTGTTTCCTGAGATTAAGAATTCCTCATATCAGTGAGATCATATGATACATGTCTTTCTCTGACTGACTTATTTCGCTTAACATAATACCCTCTAGTTCCATCTATGTCGTTGCAAATGGCAAGATTTTGGTTTATTTGATGGCTGCGTAATATTCCATTGTATATATAGACCACATCTTCTTTATCCATTCATCTGTTGATGGACATCTTGGCTCTTTCCATAGTTTGGCTATTGAGGACATTGCTGCTATAAACATTGGGGTGCACATACCCCTTCGGATCACTACATTTGGGGGGTGGGAGGGATGGGGTGGCTGGGTGATAGACAATGGGGAGGGTATGTGCTATGCTGAGCGCTGGGAATTCTGTAAGACTGACGAGTCATACACCTGTACTCTGAAACAAATAATACATTATATATTAAAAAGAAAAAAAGTAGGAAGGGAAAAATGAAGGGGGGGAATCGGAGGGGGAGACGAACCATGAGAGACTATGGATGCTGAGAAACAAACTGAGGGTTCTATAGGGGAGGGAGGTGGGGGCATGGGTTAGCCTGGTGATGGGTATTAAAGAGGGCACATATTGAATGGAGCATTGGGTGTTATATGCAAACAATGAATCATGGAATACTACATCAAAAACTAATGATGTACTGTATGGTGATTAACATAACATAGTAAAATAAAATAAAATAAAAATAAAAATAAAGCGCCCGTCCTGCACCATTTAAAAAAAAAAAGTTAGCAGGCTTGGCTGGGATAGAGCCCAAAGTGCACTGCACTGCTCCAGGCAGGCAAGCAATGCAGAGGCAGCATGAAAACATGTATCTGAAAAACGCTTGCAACACACAAGAAGAAATTATTCCCTCTTCTGGGAGTGCTTCCCTGAGAACAGCAGCACAGAGACCACTCTCCACGGACAAAGGATGGCTGGCTGGTGCCATTTCCCTCCTCCACCAAGTCCTACCCACCCTGCACTCTGCAGGAACTACTTTTCTCCTGCAACTGTGCATAAGTCCCAGTGCAACAGGCCCCTGCCCCAGAAAAACAATAGAAACCCCCCCACACACAACGTATACTGACCAGAGAGTTCAGCAAGGCTTCAGTTCTAGTGGAAGTAGCACCAGGTCTCATTTAACAAGTAGACCAGAGTATGCCTAGTTAAAACTCCCTACACACTGGCCAAGGTCCAAACAATCCCCACTGCAGGCAAAGAGAGCCTGTGCAGAGGCTTGCTTGAAGGAGAGAACAGTGGAAACACAGCAGCAGCGTGCACACAGCACAGACCAGATACACTTGCCAGGCCCTGGACACTATATGACACCTTCATAAAGCCATTACTCTCTGGAGAAGGAAACATAACAGACTTTCCTAAAACAGAGAAGAAGACAGAGACTTACATAAAACGCCAAGACGGAAGAATTCATCTCAAAAGAAAGAACAAGAAAAGTTCACAGCCAGGAATGTAATTTAAACAGATGTAAGTGGGGAGCCTGATTCTCCCTCTGCCGCTACTCCCCATGCTTGTGCTGTCTCTCTGATAAATAAATAAAATCTTTAAAAAAAAGATTTCCGGGGTTGTGTCACAAGGACACAGGAGCACTGGCCAAAGGTTCGAGAGGCGGGGAAAAGATGGTGGAGGAGTAGGGGTCCCTATTCCAACTGGCCCCCAGAATCGAGCTGGATATCCACCAGAACACTGTGAACACACAAGAAATCAGCTTGAGATATAAGAAGATAGATCTGGAACTCTACAAACAGAATATTGCAGGTGGCTGGTTTCGAGGTAGGAAGAGGGGAGCCATGATTCTGCGGGCAGATATCCGAAGATAAACGGAAGAGGAAGGGAGCCAAGCCCTCGGGATCCTACACCACGAGTGAGCGACAGCATCCTGGGCTGCGGACGGGGCACAGACTTGCAGACCGGTAGCAACAGGGAAAGGACTTTAGGGCGACGCAGGGACTGAAGCTGGAGTGGAGGGGCTGCGCGTGTGAACTGGGGGCAGCTGGTGGATTTAGAAGCACAAAGGGCAGAGACGTGCCCCGACCTGGAGGTGAGGACTGGGAACACTGCGGAGGGGCGCACAACCCAAGACGCTGCAGTTTATAGCAGCACAGACAGAAACGGAGATAGCGTGGCCTGGAGAGCTCACTGAAGAACAGACTGTGATCTCTCTGCTCTGAGGCAGAGGGCTGGAAACGGTCTCTTCTGCTCTGACTCTCCAGAGAACAAAAGCCCCCCAAAATTGGTTTGCACTGAGCCCATCCCCCACCACAGGGGGGCAGGGCAACTCTGCCCAAACAGGGTTGCCTGAGTAACAGTGCGGCAGGCCCCTCTCCCAAAGACAGGCTGGGAAAACAAGAGGCCAGCAACCCTAAGGTCCCTAGAAAACAGGTGCATTTTGCTTGGGTTCTCGTCAATAATTTGGACTCTATACATTCCCTCAACCACCTCTGAACAGAATGCCTAGGAGGAGGAACCCCCAAAATAGGAAAGACTCAGAGACTATGACTTATGCTGCAGATTTACAAATGGATGCAGATATAACCAAGATGTCGGAGACGGAATTCAGGCTAGCAGTTGTAAAGACAATTGCTGGAATGGAGAAATCAATTAATGGCAACAGAGAGTCTCTAAGGGCAGAAATGACAGCTGAACTGGTAGAACTTAAAAATGCTATCAGTGAGATCCAATCTAATCTAAATAATCTAAAAGCTAGGGTAAGTGAGGCAGAAGAGTGAATTCGTGACCTAGAAGACCAACTAATAGACAAAAAAGGGAAAAGAGGAGGCCAGGGAAAAACAACTCAGAATCCATGAAAAGAGAATCAGAGAAATAAGTGACACCATGAAAGGTTCCAATGTCAGAATCACTGGGATCCCTGAGGGGGTGGAGACAGAGAGAGGACTAGAAGATATATTTGAGCAAATTGTAGCTAAGAACTTCCCTAATCTGGGGAATGAAACAAACATTTGTGTCCTAGAGGCAGAGAGGACCCCTCCCAAGATCAAGGAAAACAAGCCAACACCCCGGCTTAATGTAATAATAAAACTTGCAAATCACAGAACCAAGGAAACCATCTTAAGGGCAGTTAGGGGGAAGAGATTCCTTATGTACAGAGGGAGGAACATCAGAATAACGTCAGAACTATCCACAGAGACCTGGCAAGCCAGAAAGGCCTGGCAAGACATATTCAGGGTACTAAGCGAGAAGAACATGCAGCCAAGAACACTTTATCCGGCAAGGTTGTCATTTAGAATGGATGGAGAGATGCAGAGCTTCCAAGACCGGGAGAAACTGAAAGAATATGTGACCACTCTGATGCCCTTGCAAGAAATATTAAGGGGGGTTCTATAAAAGGAGAAAGACCCGAAGAATGATACAGAAAAGAAACTGGGGCACCTGGGTGGCTCAGTCATTAAGCATCTGCCTTCAGCTCAGGTCATGGTCCCAGGGTCCTGGGTTTGAGCCCACATGGGGCTCCCTGCTACGCAGGAAGCCTGCTTCTCCCTCTCCCACTCCCCCTGCTTCTGTTCCCTCTTTCGCTGTGTCTCTCTCTGTCAAATAAATAAAATATTTATAAAAAAAAGAAATTTACAGGGACAATCTATAAAAACAAGGTCTTCACAGGCAACATGATGACAATTAATTCATATCTTCCAATAATCACTCTCACCGTGAATGGCCTAAATGCTCCCATAAAACGGCACAGGGTTGCAGATTGGATAAAAAGACAGGACCCATCCATATGCTGTCTATAAGAGAATCATTTTGAACCTAAAGATACATCCAGACTGAAAGTGAAGGGATGGAGATCCATCTTCCATGCCAACGGACCTCAAAAGAAAGCTGGGGTAGCAATTCTTATATCAGACAAATTAGATTTCAAACTAAAGTCTGTAATAAGAGACCCAGAAGGACACTATATCATTCTTAAAGGGTCTATCCAACAAGATCTAACAACTGTAAATATCTACACCCCCAACATAGGAGCAGCCATCTACATAAGCCAACTGTAAACCAAAATAAAGAGTCATATTAATAACAATACTTTAATTGTAGGAGACCTCAATACGCCACTCTCAGCAATGGAAAGATCATCTAAGCAGAAAATCAACAAAGAAACAAGAGCTTTGAATGACACACTGGACCAGATGGACCTCACAGATATATGCAGAACATTCCACCCTAAAATAACAGAATACTCACTCTTATCGAGCACACATTGAAGTTTCTCCACAAAAGACCACATACTGGGTCACAAATCAGGTCTCAAATGATACCAAAAGATCGAGATTATTCCCTGCATATTCTCAGACCATAATGCTTTAAAACGAACTCAATCACAAGAAAAAATTTGGAAGAAATTCAAACATTTGGAAGTTTAGACCACTCTGCTCAAGAAATGTTTGGGTCAACCAGGAAATCAAAGAACTTAAACAATTCATGGAAACCAATGAGAATGAAAACACATCGGTTCAAAACCTATGGGATACTGCAAAGGAAGCCCTAAGGGGGAAATACATAGCCATCCAAGCCTCACTCAAAAAAATAGAAAAATACCAAATTCACCAACTAACTCTACACCTTAAAGAACTAGAGAAAAAGCAACAAACGATGCCTAAGCCATGCATTAGAAGAGAAATAACTGAGATTACAGCAGAGATCAATGAATTAGAAAGCAGAAACACAGTAGACCAGATCAACGAAAGTAGTAGTTGGTTCTTTGAAAGAATTAATAAGATCGATAAACCACTGGCCAGACTTATCCAAAAGAAAAGAGAAAGGAACCAAATTAATAAAATTATGAATGAAAGGGAAGAGAGATCACGACTAACACCAAGGAAATAGAAACAATTAGAAATTATTATCAACAACTAAATGCCAATAAACTGAGCAATCTGGATGAAATGGATGCCTTCTTGGAAACCTATAAACTCTGAAGCCCGAAACAGGAAGAAATTGACAAACTGAAGAGGCCAATAATCAGTAAGGAGATTGAAGCAGTGATCAAAAACCTCCCCAAAAACAAGAGTCCAGGGCCTGATGGATTCCCCGGGGAATTCTACCATACATTCAAAGAAGAAATAATACCTATTCTCCTGATGCTGTTTTTAAAAAAAACAGAAACGGAAGGAAATCTTCCAGACTCAGTCTATGATGCCAGCATTACCTTAATCCCCAAACCAGGCAAAGACCCCATCAAAAAGGAGAATTTCAGACTGATATCCCTGATGAATATGGATTCCAAAATCCTCAACAAAATCCTAGCTAATAGGATCCAACAATACATTAAAAGGAACATCCACCACGACCAAGTGGGATTTATCCCCGGCATGCAAGCGTGGTTCAACATTTGCAAATCAATGAATGTGACAGAACACATTAATAAGAGAAGAGAGAAGAACCATATGGTCCTCTCAACTGATGCAGAAAAAGCATTTGACAAAATACAACATCCTTTCCTGATGAAAACTCTTCAGAGTATAGGGATAGAGGGAACATTCCTCAAGTTCATAAAATCCATCTATGAAAAACTCACAGCGAATATCATCCTCAATGGGGAAAAGCAGAGAGCCTTTCCCTTAAGATCAGGAACACATCAAGGATGCCCACTCTCGCCACTATTCTTCAACATAGTACTAGAAGTCCTAGCAACAGCAATGAGACAACAAAAAGAAATAAAAGGTATTCAAATTGGCAAAGAAGAAGTCAAACTCTCTTTTCAAAGATGACATGATACTTTATGTGGAACACCCAAAAGACTCCACCCCCAAATTACTAGAACTCATACAGCAATTCAGTAATGTGGCAGGATACAAAATCAATGCACAGAAATCAGTTGCTTTCTTACACACCAGCAAAGCAACTGTAGAAAGAGAGATTAGAGAAATGATTCCATTTACAATAGCACCAAAAACCGTAACCTACCTCGGAATATACCGAACCAAAGCCGTAAAGGATCTATACTCTAGGAACTACAGAATACTCATGAAAGAAATTGAAGACACAAAAAGATCAGAAAACATTCCATGCTCATGGATTGGAAGAATAATCATTGTTAAAATGTCTATGCTACCCAGAGCAATCTATACCTTCAAAGCCATCCCGATCAAAATTCCAATGACATTTTTCAACATGCTGGAAGAAACAGTGCTAAAATTTGTATGGAATCAGAAAAGACCCAGAATCACCAAGGAAATGTTGAAAAAGAAAAACAAAGCTGGGGGCATCACACTGCCCCATTTCAAGCTGTATTACAAAGCAGTGATCACCAAGACTGCATGGTACTGGCAGAAAAAGAGACATATAGACCAATGGAACAGAATAGAGAACCCAGATATGGACCCTCAACTCTATGGTCAAATAATCTTTGACAAAGCAGGAAAAAACATGCAATGGAAAAAAGACAGTCTCTTCAATAAATGGTGCTGGGAAAATTGGACAGCCACATGCAGAAGAATGAAATTCGACCATTCTCTAACACCATACACAAAGATAAACTGAAAATGGATGAAAGACCTCCATGTGAGACAGGAATCCATCAAAATCCTAGAGCAGAACACAGGCAGTAACCTCTTTGACATCGGCCACAGCAACTTCTTTCATGATACATCTCCAAAGGCTAGTGAAACAAAAGCAAAAATGAACTTTTGGGACTTCATCAAGATAAAAAGCTTCTGCACAGCAAAGGAAACAGTCAACAAAACAAAGAGGCAACCCACAGAATGGGAGAAGATATTTGCAAATGACACTACAGATAAAGGGCTGGTATCCAAGATCTATAAAGAATTATCAAACTCAACACCCAAAAAACAAATAATCAAGTCAAAAAATGGGCAGGAGACATGAACAAAAACTTCTCCAAAGATGACATACAAATGGCTAACAGACACATGAACAAATGTTCATCATCATTAGCCATCAGGGAAATTCAAATCAAAACCACAATGAGATACCACCTTACACCAGTTAGAATGGCAAAAATTGACAAGGCAAGAAACAAGAAATGTTGAAGAGGTTGTGGAGAAAGGAGATACACTCTATCCCTATTCACCCTCTTACACTGTTGGTGGGAATGCAAGTTGGTACAGCCACTTTGGAAAACAGTGTGGAGGTTCCTCAGAAAATTAACAATAGAGCTACCCTATGACCCAGCAATTGCACTCCTGGGTATTTACCCCAGAGACACAGATGTAGTGAAAAGAAGAGCCACATGCACCCCAATGTTCATAGCAGCAATGTCCACAATAGCCAAACTGTGGAAAGAGCCGAGATGCCCTTCAACAGATGAATGGATAAAGAAGATGTGGTCCACATATACAATGGAATATTACTCAGCCATCAGAAAAGATGAATACCCAACTTTTACATCAACATGGATGGGACTGGAGGAGATTATGCTAAGTGAAATAAGTCAAGCAGGGAAAGTCAATTATCATACGTTTTCACTTATTTGTGGAGCATAAGGAATAGCACGGAGGGCATCGGGAGAAGGAAGGGAAAAATGAAGGTGGGGAAATCAGAGGGGTAGATGAACCATGAGAGACAATGGACTCCGAGAAACAAACTGAGGGTTTTAGAGGGGAGGGGGGTGGGGGGATGGGCTAGCCCGATTATGGGTATTAATGAGGGCACATACTGCATGGAGCACTGGGTGTTATATGAAACAATGAATCGTGGATCACTACATCAAAAACTAATGATGTATTGTATGGTGACATAACACTATAAAATAAAATTAAAAAAAATAGATATAAGTAAAATGCCTGGAGATTTTAAAGCAATAATCATAATGATACCCACCAGGCTTGAGAAAAGAATAGAAGACTTCAGGGAGGCCCTTACCACAGAGATAAAGGCATTAATAAAAAGTCAGAAATGAAAAATGCAGTAAGTAAGATTTTTTTTTTTTAAAACTGAGATTCTAAAAAGACTGGATGTAATGACAACAAGGATAGAGGAAGCAGAGGAATGAATGAGTGATATAGAAAACAGAATAATGGCAAAAAATGAAGGTGAACAAAACAGAGAAAGAAGAATTATTGAGCACGAGAACAGACAGGGAACTCAGTGATTCCATCAAATGTAGTGACATTCGTATAGTAAGAATCCAACAAAAAAAGAGAGAAAAGGGGGCAGAAGGTTTATTTGAGGAAATAATAGATAAAAACTTCCCTAATCTAGGGAACGAAACAGACATCCAAATCCAGGAGGCACACAGAACTCTCACTAAAATCAACAAAAGCAGGCCAACACTAAGACATATTGTAGTAAAATTTGCAAAATATAGTATTAAAGAAAAAATCCTAAAAACAGTAAGACAGGTCCCTAACTTACAAGGGAAGACCTAAAAGGCTAGCTGCAGATCATTCCACAAAATTGGCAAGCCAGAAAGGAGTGGCATAATATATTCAACTTCCTGAATGGGAAAAATCTGCAGCAAAAAATACTCTATCCAGCAAAGCTATCATTCAGAATAGGAGAGATAAAGAGCTTCTCAGACAAACAAAAACTAAAGGAGTTTGTGACCACTAAACCAGTCCAGAAAAAAATATTAAAGGGGACTCTTTGGGAAGGAAAAAGTGACAAAGACTAAAAAGGAACAGAGAAAATCTCCAGAAAATGACAAAACAAGTAATAAAATAGCAGTAATAAAATTCATATCTATCAATAATTACTCTGAATGAAAATGGACTAAACACTCCAATCAAAAGACATAGGGTATAAGAATGGATTAAAAAAACAATACCCATCTATATGCTGCCTATAAGAGACTCATTTTAGACCTAAAAATACCTGCAGATTGAAAGTGAGGGGACGGAGAAATATTTCTCATGCAAATGAAAGTCAAAAGAAAGATGGAGTAACAATACTTGTATCAGACAAACTAGATTTTAAACCAAATGCCTTAAGAAGAGATGAAGAAGGGCACTATATCATAATAAAGGGGACTATCCAAGAAGATCAAACAATTAAACTTACGCCCCCAACATGGGAACACCCAAATATTATAGAACAATTAATAACAAACTAAAAGGCAGTAAATGATAATAATACAATAGTAGGCGACTTAAACATCCCACTTATAGCAATGGACAGATCACTTAAGCAGAAAATCAACAAGGAAACAATGGCTTTAAATGACACACTGGATCAGATGGACTTAACAGATATCCAACTTAAAGCAGCAGAATGCACATTCTTTTCAAGTGCACAGGGGACATTCTCCAGAATAGATCACACATTATATAAAAAAAAAAAATCAAGCCTCAACAAGTACAAAAAGACAGATCATACCTATTCTATGAAAACTGAAGTCAACCACAAGAAAAATTTGGAAAGACCACAAATACATGGATTTTAAACAACATGCTACTAACAAATGGGCCACCAGGGAAATCAAAGAAGAAGAAAAAACCATGGAAACAAATGAAAATGAAAACACAATGGTTCAAAACCTTTGGGATGCAGCAAAAGTGCTCATAAGAGGGAAGTATACAGCAATACAGGCCTACCTCAAGAAACAAGAAAAATCTCAAATACACAACCTAATCTTACACCTAAAGCAGCTAGAATAAGAACCATGAACGAAGCCAAAAGCTAGCAGAAGAAAGGAAATAATAAAGATTAAAGCAGAAATAAATGATACAGAAATTAAAATAACCGGTAAAACAGATTAATGGAACCAGCAGCTGGTTCTTTGAAAGAATTAATAAAATTGATAAACCCCAGCCAGACTTATCAAAAAGAAAAGAGAAAGGAACCAAATAAATGACAAATGAGAGAGGAGAAATCACAACTGACACCACAGAAATATAATTATAAGAGAATATTATGAAAAACTATATGCCAACAAATTGGACAACCTGGAAGAAGTGGGTAAATTCCTAGAAACAGAAACTACAAAAACTGAAACAGGAAGAAATATAAAATTTGAACAGACCATAACCAGCAAATAATTCAATCAGTAATCAAAAATCTGCCAACAAACAAAACTGCAGGTCCAGATGGCTTCCCAGGGGACTTTTACCAAACATTTAAAGAAGGGTTAATAACTACCTATTCTTCTCAAAATATTCCAAAACACAGCAATGGAAGGAAAATATCCAAACTCATTCCATGAGGACAGCACTTTCCAAAATAAAATCTAGTTTGTCTGATTCCAAAACAAGACAAAGACTCCACTAAAAAATAGAACTACAGGCTAATATCCTTCATGAACATGGATGCAAAAATTCTCAACAAGATACTAGCAAATTGAACCCAACAGTACATTAAAAGCAACATTCACCACAATCAAGTGGGATTTATTCCTGGGCTGCAAGGGTGGTTCAATATTTGTAAATCAATTAATGTGGCAAACCACATTAATAAAAGATAAGAACCATACGATCTTTTCAATAGATGCAGAAAAAACATTTGACAATGTACAACATCCATTCTTGATAAAAACCCTTAACAAAATATGGATAGAGGGAACATACCTCAACATAATAAAGTCCATATATAAAAAAAACACAGCTAATATCATCCTCAATGGGGAAAAACTGAGATTTTCCTCTAAGGTCAGGAACAAGATGGGGATGTCCACTCTAACCACCATTATTTAACACAGTAATGGAAGTCCTAGACACAGCAATCAGACAACAAAAAGAAGTAGAAGGCATCCAAATTGGTAAGGAAGAAGTCAAACTTTCACTATTTGCAGATGACACGATACTCTATATAGAAAACCCGGAAGACTCCACCAAAAAATTGCTAGAACTGATACACAAATTCAAGCAATTCACAGGATATAAAACCAATGTTGAGAAACCTGTTGCGTTTCTATACACCAATAATGAAGCAGAAAGAGAAATCAAGGAATCAGTCCCATTTATAATTGCACCCAAACCCATAAAATACCTAGGAATAAACATAAAAGATCTGTACTCTGAAAACTATAAAACACTGAAGAAAGAACCTGAAGATGACACAAAGAAATGGAAAAACATTCCATACTCATAGGAAGAATAAATATTGTTAAAATGTCCATGCTACCCAAAGCAATCTACATATTTAATGCAAGTCATATCAAAATACCTACAGCATTTTTCACAGAGCTAGAACAAATAATCCTCAAATTCGTATGGAACCACAAAAGACCCCTAATAGCCAAAGCAATCCTGGAAAAGAAAAGCAAAGCTAGAGGCATCACAATTCTGCACTTCAAGCTATGTTACAAACCTGTAGTCATCAAAACAATACGGAACTGGCACAAAAACAGAGACCCAGATCAATGGAACAGAAGAGAGAACCCAGAAATGGACCCAACTAATCTTCAACAAAGCAGGAAATGCAATGGGAAAAAGAGAGTCTTTTCAGCAAATGGTGTTGGGAGAATTGGACAACCACATGAAAAAGAATGAAACTGGACCACTTTCTTACACAAGAATAAACTCAAAAACGGATGAAAGACCTAAATATGAGACAGGAAACCATTAAAATCTTAGAGGAGAACACATGCAGAATCCTCTTTCTCCTCAGCCATAGCAACTTCTTACTAGACACATCTCTGGAGGCAAGGGAAACAAAAGCAAAAATGAACTATTGGGACTAATAGACATGAAAAGATGCTCAACATCACTCATCATCAGGGAAATACAAATCAAAACCAGGATGAGATAACATCTTATACCTACCAGAATGGCTAAAACTAACAACAGAGGAATTAACAGATGTTGGCAATGATGCAGAGAAAGGGGAACTCTTACATTGTTAGTGGGAATGCAAACTTGTGCAGCCACTCTGGAAAACAGTATGGAGGTTCCTCAAAAGTTAAAAATAGAACTACCCTAATGACCCAGCAATTGCACTACTAGGTATTTGCCCAAAGGATACAAAAATACTGATTTAAAGGAGGACATGCACCCAATGTTTATAGCAGCATTACCAACAATAGCCAAACTATGGGAAGAGCACAAATGTCCATCAACTGATGAATGGATAAAGAAGATGGTGTGTGTGGAATACTACCCACCCAATCAAAAAGAATAAAATGAATAAAATCTTACCATTTGCAATGCCGTTGATGGAGCTAGAGTGTATTATGGTAGAGAAAAAAGTCAGAGAAACAAATAGCATATGATTTCACTCATAGATGGAATTTAAGAAACAAACAGATGAACATAGGAGAAGGGGACAAAAAATAAAAGAGGGGGAGGCAAACCATAAGAGACTCTTAACTCTAGAGAACAAACTGAGGGTTGATGGAGAGGAGGTGGGCAGGTGATGGGCTAAATGGGTGATGGATATTAAGGACTGCACCTGTTGTGATGAGCGCAGGGTATTATTTTTAAGTGATGAATCACTAAAATTCTACTCCTGACACTAATGTTACACTATACCTTAACTAACTAGAATTTACATAAAAACTTGAAACAAACACAAAAAAGGAAAAAAAAATTGTATCATGAATTTTATTAATATATACTACATACTATATATTTAGTTATATATTAGTATTTGGTAATAAATTACTAATATCTTTAGTAAATTACACATATTATAATTATATAATACATGTTTTATATGTTTATATATAATGAAATATTACACAGCCATAAAATGGATGAGATTTTGCTATTTGCAACAACATGGACTGACCTATAAAATGTTATTCTAATTGAAATAAATCAGACTGAGAAAGACAAATACCATATGATTTCACTCTTATCTGGAGTCTAATGAAAAAAAAACGAATGAATAAACAAGGAAAAAACAGAATCAGACTTATAAATAGAGATCAAACTAATGGTTGTCAGTGGTAAGGGGAGTAAGGTGATGTGATGGACAAAATGGATGAAGGGAAGTGGGAGATACAGGCTTCCAGTTATGGAATAAACAAGTCATGGGAATAAAAGGTATAGCATAGCGAATATGGTCAGTGATGTTGTAGCAGCACTGTATGGGAAGAGAGGGTAGCTACATTTGTGGGGAGCACAGCATAATGTATATGGAAGTTGAACTGCTTTGTTGTACACCTGAAACTAATGTAACATTGTGTGTCACCTATATTCAAAAAAATTTTTTAAGTGAAAACATATTTCTTGAGTTTTATAAGTGCCATACACTGTTCACATGAATCTGATCCTTATAACAGTCCTGAGGTATAAATACTATCATTATCCCTATTTTATAGATGGGGAAGCTGAGGTACAGAGAGATTAAGCAACTTAAGGTCATTCAGCTATTATGTAAAAGAGTTAGTATTTGAACCCAGCCTATGTTCTCAACTACCATATAACAGTGTATTGTTAGAATGCATCTTCCTGGTTAAGTGAACTGTTTGGCTGCCTTGGAAGTACCTTTCGTATATACTATTTCTATACTATATGAAAGTAAACTTCAGTTGTACACTTACAGTTTTACAAATTCAAAATCAAGTCAAAGATAAGGCAATATGATATCCATGAAAAGTCATTAAATTAAAGAGACTAAAAGGTGAAAGTAAACTTAACGTATTTTAATGTCTTAAGCACATTTTTGGTCATATACTTAAAACTACAGTGCATTTGCATAGCATAGGATAAAGAATAAAAAGTCTAAAATATGTGATCTGTAAAAAGAAAAATTAAAATTGCTTAACAATTGATCACGTCCTTTGTTAATGTCTAAAGATTAAATTGATTTTAGTATTACACTTGAATACATGATTTTTATATTTTCTACTCTGAATAAGAAATTTGTATTTATTTGGTATATTTTTGTCAAACAAATTTGTTTTTATGAATTAAAATTCTGACTAATCATAATACAAAAAAATTGCTGAAAAATTAAAAATATTTTGAGAATTATATTATCTTATTAAACAATGCCTACAATCTCCTAAACAGGGTATTTTCTTTAACAAAAACTACAAAATGAATTTTATGTATTATACTTTACTGAATGCAACACAGTAACTGAATAGTATTTAACGTAAAGTACCATAGTATTTGTCAACCTTGAATTACACCATAAAAAGTTACAAAATTCTACCTGTTCTTAATGGAAAGAAAGTAGAAGTTGGTGCTGATTCAAGAATAGGTGAATTTGATCAGTTGATACTGAAAAGAGATAAAGATAAACTGAGTATGAGGATTAGTCAAGAAGTGAGAATATTCTCAGAAAGAATAACATAAAACCTTCATTAGCTAAAAGAGTACCTGAGCAAGTTTAAATTCTTTTATCTTCCCAGTTACTTAACTGGGAAAAATACCTTTGAAATCAGTAACATCCTTAAAAGGAAAATAAATCTTTACATATTGATTACTATGGCTAATGAAGAATGGAGTACACTAGATTTAGACATTAATTAAACCCAGTATTTAAAAGTAAAAAAGACTTAAATTTTACTAAAGAATTCCCATCTTTTCTCTAAAGCCATAATTTTGTAGTATGTCTTACAAACAAGCTAATTTGCTCATGAATATCTTTAAAATGCATTTCTTTGTTAAAAAAACTAAATAAATCACAATACTTCACATCATTTACTTTCTATAAATTTCATTTTATTACCTTTGAGGAATGAGTGTAACCCACAAAGTCTCACTGGTATGTATTTTGATTATGTTTGATTTACTCAGGTGCAACTGCATTAGTAACAGTGCTTACCAACATTTGTCTTCCAGTGATTCTTCCAATAAGAAGAGCAATGAGTTTAGTTCATAATTTTGTCATTACAGTCTCAAATTTTAAGCCAAGTGAAGGCATTTGGTTCCACTCAGCTGGACATACTAATTATATGCCTGTCATTTATATAATGAGACCAGTCTAGATGTATTTGTCTACTTAAGTAATTGTTTTAAGGGAAAACTGATAACAATGAAACCTGCTTAATAATTAAATAACAAATTTATACAGTATTTAGAATTTACTCTTCCTAAATACTATTTTACTTTTTGATTTCTACAATCAGCACATAGATGATCATTAACAGCTCAACACTATTAGTATAAATATGAGAAATCTATAACATAGCTAAGCTAACCCAGATACATGAGCATTCAGACAGAATAGTAAAAAATGTTCTCTCAGGAATCCTAATTGAGACTAATTCTTCTGAAGATGCTTTTTTTTTTTAAAGTAGGAATGCTGTCAAATTCCATACTATCCTCCCTTAATAGGTGGAATTCTTATACCATTTGAAAGTATTCATCATTTTCAGTTTTTGGTGTTTGACCTGGGAAATAATGAAATTTTTCTGTGAAGAAACAATTCTGTAAATTCTTAAAACCTGTTCTATTGTGTTCAAGATAAATTTTATTCAAAAGGTTCAGGAAAAAAGACAAAACTCTTAAAAGAGATTTAGAAGTAAAAGTTGTGTAAGGGAAGAGAATTATTATGTAACATTGTAAGCTAAAAATATTTGCTTATAACCAGGGAGCTTTGAAAGAGGAAAATAAATGAGCCGGGAAAAGGTTTGGATACTTAAATACATGGCATATACTCCTTTTTTTTTCTGACTTGAAAATTTAAAAAAATTAAGAGAAAGGGAAAGGGTGGTTTAAAGCCTTCTGTGATATTAGACTAGTTCTGTTTCAGGAGACAGACAAGCTAATTACCAAGAGCAGAACAACTTGCCACCAGTTCTGATACCATGACTCTCAATTAGGGCAAAAGCAGGAAAATACCCTATTAAAGACTTTTAATGTCCAAGTTACAAATTATTCCTGAAAGTCTATGAACAGGCCCAAAACATAAGACAAAAAGGAGGAAAAAAGAAGCCAAACTTTAAGTAAGAAAGTGAAAAAACCAAACAAACATGAACTTCCCTTTTTTTTCTGGAACAGGACTAAGTATAAATAATAAATTCAAGCTTTTCTCTTTCAGTTAAACTTCCTGATGTAAGCCTCAGTACTGAGACTAAAAAAACCAAAGCCAGTGTATTTGTCTATATTGCTGGCTTTGCATTTATAAATTGATTAAGACATATTAAAGATTAGCAAAATAATTTTATCACAGAAAAAAGTGAGAAAGCTGAAGTTGGAGAGAGCTTTAAAGAAAAATCCAGTTTGCTTAAACTGTCATATGTTTTATCAACATGTACACAGGACAGGTGTTTTTCTACATACATGCAAAATCTGGACCATTGAGGGTGTTCAACTTGTATGGGATCTTTTCTAAACTCTTTAGACTACCCCCCCCCCATTTTCTAATAGAAACCAAGACCTAACAAATTATGAAACTTGTTCAAGGTCAAAGAATTAATTGCAAGGAATTCTGTAGACTCTTGGGCCAATACTTTTTCCTCTATAACAGTATTCTTCCTAAATTTACTATAAAGTCAAGCTGGAAATTGATTCTTATAACATTAAATACAAGAACTGAAAACTAAATAAAAAACTTGTTAAAATTTTTTTTTTCTTTTCAGTATCATGACACCTTAAGATATAGTGCTTTAAAACCTTTTATTTTTCATTTACTAGTGGGTAAAATGTTTTTGAGAAAGTTTGTTTTTTTAAGTTAGAAAATGTGACTGTAGAAACAAAACTGGATGTAGGGTTTTTTAAATTTTTATTTATTATATTTAATTTATTTTTATTTATTATTTACTCAGTACTGCTAAGCATAATGTACATATATGTGAGTTCTAGGAAGAGAAATGGTAAGCCATGATTCAGTTCCTCATATCGGACAAGAAATGTTAAAGTTATTCAGGCTATAATTAACCCTAAGAAGCAGCAGAGGGCAGAGTTAAGATGGTAGAGGAATAAGGGACCCTAATTTCGTCTGATCCCTGGAATTCAGATAGTTATCAGATCATTCTGAACACCTGCAAAATTAACCAGAGATCTGAGAAAAGAATTGCTGCAATTCTATGAATAGAAAAGCGACCACTTTTTGCAAGATAGGAGGTGTGGAGACGGGAATCCAAGGCGATATATCAGAAGATAAACCGCAGGGGGAGGGAGCCTCCATAAGCCTGCTACTTAAAAGCGCTATAAGCAGTGGAGCGCAAAATTGGAACTTTCAGAAGACTGATCCGAAGGTGCTCAGGAGGTAAAGTGGGGCAGAATATATGTGGGACAGTGTGGTCTTAGGATCCCTGGTGTCACAAAAAGAACAGAGGTGCCTGAGGGTAGGTAAGTTCCCATGCATTGGAGCAGGGAAGCTGGCTGCAAACAGCAAGTCTAGGCACCAGCTTTCTGCTCCCTGTTGCCATAAACTGTGAACAGCTGCACGGTCTGGCGACTGCTCTCCAAGCAGGGGACCAAGAAAAGGCAGAAGCGCTCGGAGAACCCCCTCCCTAACCTGGGTAGAACAGCATGGGTCCGCTGCAGGAGTCTGTCAAGTTTAGACACTGAAAAAATGGGGTCACAGCCCTGAGATAAAAATGCTAGTTCACAGTCTGGGTGAACACAGAGTTCAGATGGAAACCAGGGAGACAAGAGTGATTGACTGCTTTTCTGTGAGGCTCAATGAAGAGTAGGGGGGGCACGAACTTTTAGCTCCAGGGTTAGAGATCAGGGCACTGCCATTTTCATCCACCCCCATTGGTGCTGAAAGCCTTCAGGGAGCAAAACAGTGACGCACAGTGCAATCCAGAGCCGCTTACACTGAGCATGGCCCCTTGGCAAGGGGAGTGCAATTCCACCAGGGGAAAGACACCTGAGAATCAGCACAACAGGCCCCTCCCCCAGAAGACCAGCAGAAATATTCAGCTAATACCAAGTTTACTGATAATAGAGAACTGCAAAACTTCAGCTCCTAAGGAAAACCGTTTATACCATTCATGTTTTTTTCTTATTTTTCTTATTATTCTTTAGGCTTTCAGTTTTACATTTTTTTTCCTTTTCAGTTATTTTCTTATTTTATCAATTCTTAAAGTTTTTAAATTTTTATTTTCACATTTATGCTTTATATATATATTTCATTTTTGTATTTTCACTGTATTCAATTTTATTTTTGTATATATATCAGTTTTTTTTTTCCTTCCTATTTTGGGATCTTGTTTCTTCTAACAAAAGGACCAAAATAAAACCAGGATCTAGTTTATTGTTGTGTTCTGTTCTACTTCTTATTTGAATTTTTTCTCTCTCTTTTTCTGTTTTCTTCTGATTTGTTTAGTGTGTTTTTTTCTGGTGCTGTTGTTGCTATTTTTGTATTTTCTCTCTTTCACCTATTCTTTTCTGACATAACAACAAGATGGAATAACTCACCCCAAAAGAAAGAACGGGGGCAATACGGCCAGCAATTTAATCAATACGGGTATAAGTAAAATGTCAGAACTAGAATTCAAAACAATGATAATAAAGATACTGGCTAGGCTTGAGAAAAGCATAGAAGACATTACAGAATCCCTTACTGGAGAAATAAAAGAACTAAAACCTAATCAGGACAAAATAAAAAAGGCTATTACTCAGATGCAATAAAAAATGGAGGATCTAACTGCTAGGATAAATGAGGCAGAAGAGTCAGTGATACAGAAGACAAAATGATGGAGAATTAGGAAGCTGAGAAAAAGAGAGATAAACAGCTATTGGATCACAAAGGGTGGATTCAAGAGATCAGATATACCATAAAGCAAAACAGAATTAGAATAACTGGGGTCCCAGAGTAAGAGGAAAGAGAGAGGTGGACAAAAGGTTTATTTAAACAAATTATAGCTGAGAACTTCCCTAATCTGGGGAAGGAAACAGGCATTCAAATCCGGGAGGCCCACAGAATCCCCTCCAAAATCAATAAAAATAGGTCAACACCTTGATACATAATAGTGAAGCTAGCAAATTTCGGAGGTAAAGAGAAAATCCTGAAAGGAGCTCCAGGCAAGAGGTCCTTAACCAACAAGGGTAGTAACATAAGGATGGCAACAGTCCTGTCCACAGAGACCTGGCAGGCCAGAAAGGACTGGCATGATATATTCAAGGTGCTAAATGAGAAAAATACGCATGTAAGAACACTTTATCTAGCAAGGCTGTCATTCCGAATAGAAGGACAGATAAAGAGCTTCCAGGACAAACAGAAACTAAAAGAATTTGTGATGACTAAACCAGCCCTGCAAGAAATATTAAAGGGGATTGATTCTGTAAGCGAAAAGAGAGCCCAAAAGTAACACAGACCCTAAAAGAATGGAGACAATCTATAGAAACTGACTTTACAGGTAATACAATGGCACTAAATATGTATCTTCCAATAATTCTTTTGAATGTAAATGGAGTAAATGCTCCTATCAAAAGACACAGGGTAGCAAATTGGATAAAAAAAGAAGACCCATCCATATGCTGTCTACAAGACTCATTTTAGACCCAAAGACACCTCCAGATTGAAAGTGAGGGGGTTAAGAACCATTTATCATGCTAATGGACAACAAAAGAAAGCTGGAGTAGCCACCCTAATATCAGACAAACTAGATTTTAAACCAAACACTGTAGTAAGAGATGAAAAAGGACACTATATCATAATAAAAGTCTACCCAACAAGAAGATACAACAATTGTAAATATTTATGCCCCTAACTTGGGAGCAGCCAATTATGTAAGCCAATTAATAACAAAATTAAAGAAACGCATTGATAATAATAATAGTAGGGGACTTTAACACTGCACTCACAGCAATGGACAGATCATCTAAGATCAACAATGACACACTGGACCAGATGGACTTCACAGATATATTCAGAGCATTCCATCTTTTTTATTATTATTATTATGTTATGTTAATCACCATACATTACATCATTAGTTTTTGATGTAGTGTTCCACGATTCACCGCTTGCGTACAACACCCAGTGCTCCATGCAGAATGTGCCCTCCCCAATACCCATCACCAGGCCAACCCATCCCCCCACTCCCTCCCCTCTAGAACCCTCAGTTTGTTTTTCAAAGTCCACAGTCTCCCATGGTTCATCTCCCCCTCCGATTTCCCCCCCTTCATCCTTCCCCTCCTATCTTCTTCTTCTTCTTTTTTTTAACGTATAATATATTATTTGTTTCAGAGGTACAGGTCTGTGATTCAACAGTCTTACACAATTCACAGTGCTCACCATAGCACATACCCTCCCCAATGTCTATCACCCAGCCACCCCATCCCTCCTACCCCCACCACTCCAGCAACCCTCAGTTTGTTTCCTGAGATTAAGAATTCCTCATATCAGTGAGGTCATATGATACATGTCTTTCTCTGAATGAATTATTTCCATCTTAAAGCAACAGAATACACATTCTTCTCGAGTACACATGGAACATTCTCCAGAATAGATCACATAGTGGGGTCTCAACCAATACCAAGAGATTGGGATTATTCCCTGCATATTTTCAGACCATAATGCTTTAAAACTTGAATATAATCTCAAGTGAAAATTTGGAAGGAACACAAATACATGGAGGTTAAAGAACATCCTACTGAAGAATGAATGGGTCAACCAGAAAATTAAAGAAGAATTTAAAAAATTCATGGAAACAAATAAAAATGAAAACACAACTGTTCAGAACCTTTGGGATGCAGCAAAGGTGGTCCTAATGGGAAGTACATAGCAATACAGGCCGTTCTAAAAAACAGGAAAAGTCTCAAATACACAACCTAACCTTACAACTAAAGGCGCTGGAGAAAGACTGCAAATAAAGCCTAAATCCAGCAGGAGAAAAGAAATAATAAAGATTAGAGCAGAGATCAGTGAAACAGAAATCAAAAGAACAGCAGAACAGATAAATGAAACTAGGAGCTGGTTCTTTGAAAGAATTAACAAGATCGATAAACACCCCATCAGATTTATCAAAAAGAAAAAAGAAAGAACTGAAATAAATAACATCATAAATAAAGAGGAGATCGTAACCAACACTGAAGAAATACAATTATAAGAGCATATTATGAGCAAGTATATGCCAACAAATTAGGCAATCTGGAAGAAATGGATGCATTCCTAGAAACATATAAATTATCTGCACTGAAACAGGAAGAGATAGAAAACCGGAACAGAGCCATAACCAGCAAAGAAATTGAATCAGTAATCAAAAATTTCCCAACAAACAAGAGTCCAGGACCAGATGGCCTCCCAGCGAAATTCTACTAAACATTTAAAGAAAAATTAATACCTATTCTTCTGAAGGTGTTTCAAAAAACAGAAATGGAAGGAAAACTTCCAAACTGCTTCTATGAGGCCAGCATTACCTTGATCTCCAAACCAAAGACCCCATCAAAAAGGAGAATTACAGAACCATATCCCTGATGAACACAGATGCAAAAAATTCTCACCAAGATACTAGCTAATAGGATCCAACAGTACATTAAAAGGATTATTGGGGTGCCTGGGTGGCTCAGTGGATTAAGCGTCTGCCTTTGTCTCAGCTCATGATCTCAGGGTTCTGGAATCAAGCCCTGCATTAGGCTCCCTGCTCAGTGGGGAGTTTGCTTCTCTCTCTCCCTCTGCCCCTTCCCCCTGGCTTATGCTCTCCCTCTCTCTCAGATAAATAAATGAAATCTTTAAAAAAAAAAAAAAAAGATTATTCATCACAACCAAGTGGGATTTATTCCTGGGCTGCAAGGGTGGTTCAACAACCTCAAATCAATATCATACACCACATTAATAAAAGGACAAGAACCATATGATCCTCTCAATAGATGCAGAAAAAGCATTTGACAAAATATAGCATCCTTTCTTGATTAAAACTCTCCACAGTGTAGGGATAGAGGGAACATACCTCAAAATCATAAAAGCCATCTATGAGAAGCCCACAATGAACATCATTTTTAATGGGGAAACAGTGAGAGCTTTTCCCTTAAGGTCAGGAACATGACAGGGATGTCCAATCTCACCATTCTTTAACAGTTTGGAAGTACTAGCCTCAGCAATCAGACAACAAAAAGAAAAAAAAAAAAGGCATCCAAATTGGCAAGAAACAAGTCAAAGTTTCACTCTTTGCAGACAATATGATACTATATGTAGAAAACCCAAAAGACTCCATAAACAAATTGCTAGAACTGATACATGAATTCAGCAAAGTTGCAGGATAGAAAATCAACACACAGAATCAGTTGCATTTCTATACACTAACAATGAGACAGAAGAAAGAGAAATTAAGGACTCAATCCCATTTACAATTGCACTGCCAATATCCTCTAGTACTTTGTCATTAGCTCACCCCAGGCCTTAAAAACCCTCCCACCCTTTACCTCAGGGGAGTTGGAATTCAGACTGAGTTGTTCTGCCCTCTCTCTTTTTTGCAATACTCTTCAATAAGGTTTTCCTTGTCTTTTAAACTTTGATGCAATCTTTGCTTTGACACCCACCACCTTTTCACCCTAAAAAGGCATCTCATTCCTTTGTAGCAGTGGCTTTCAAACTTTCATGTATTTCTGAATCACCTACAGGGCTTCTCAGAACACGGTTTCTGAAGTAGTAGGCCAGGGTTCAGTTTTCATATATTTCCAACAAGTCTCCAGATAAGCCATGGCTGGTCCAGAGACCATATTTTGGCCTAAATTTTCCACAAACTGTCCTAACCTTCTGAAGCCCCTGGAGGCTCGAGCACATTTGCTGTAATGAGGTCATTTCTGGAGCTGATGGAGATGTGTTCTTCCTCACAATCTTCTCACTCTCCCCTTTTAAAAATTTTTTTATGTTAATTCCAGTACAGTTAACATACACTGTCATTTTTGTTCCAAGTGAACGAGATAGTGATTCAACAATTCTGTACATCACTCAGTGCTCATCATGGTAAGTGTACTCCTTAATCTTCATCAAATATTTCAGCCATCTCTCTACCTACCTCCCCTCTGATAACCATCATTCTTTTTAAAAGATTTTATTTATTTGAGAGAGAGAGAGAGAGAGAAACAGCATGAGAGGGGAGAGGGTCAGAGGGAGAAGCAGGCTCCCCACTGAGCCGGAAGCCTGATGTGGGACTCCATCCCAGGACTCCAGGATCATGACCTGAGCCGAAGGCAGTCACCCAACCAACTGAGCCACCCAGGCGCCCCTGATAACCATCATTTGTTCTCTATAGTGAAGAGTCTGTTTCTTGGCTTGTCTCTCTTTTATTTTTCCTTTGATCATGTTTTGTTTCTTCAATTCCACATGAGTGAAATCAGATGGTATTTGCCGTTTTCTGACTTATTTCGCTTAGCATTATAATTTCTAGCTGCATCCATGGTGTTGCAAATGGGAAGATTTCATTCTTTTTATGGCTGAATAATATTCCACTGCATATATAAACCACATCTTCTTTATCCATTCATCTATTGATGGTCACATGGGTTGCTTCCATAAATTGGCTAGTGTAAATAACGCTGCAATAAATAGAGGGGTGCATGTATTCCTTCAAATTAGTGTTTTGTACTTCTTGGTAAAATGCCATTACTGGATTGTAAAGTACTTCTATTTTTAACTTTCTGAGGAACCTCTATATTGTTTTCCACAGTGGCCACACCAGTTTACATTGGCACCAACAATGCACAAGTGCTCCTTTTTTTCTACAGCCTCACCAACACCTGTTGTTTCTGGAGTTGATTTTAACTATTCTGACAGGTGTGAGGTGACAGCTCATTGTAGTTTTGATTTGCATTTCCCTGATTTTAAGTGATACTGAGAATCTTTTCATGAGTCCATTGGCCATCTGTATGTCTTCTTTGGAGAAATATCTGTTCATGTCATCTGTCCATTTTTAAATTGGATTGTTTGTTTTTCGGGTGTTGAGTTGTAGAAGTTCTTTATATATTTTAGATAGGAGCCCTTTATAGAATGTCATATGCAAATATCTTCACACATTCCATAGGTTGCCTTTTAGTTTTGTTCACTGTTTCCTTCACTATGCAAAAGCTTTTTATTTTGATGTAGTCCCAGTGTTTTATTTTTGCTTTTGTTTCCCTTGTCTCAGGAGACATATAATGTAGCAGATGTCAGAAAAATTACCACTTGTGCCCTCTAGGATTTTTATGGATTTGGCTCTCACATTTAGGTCTTTAATCCATTCTGGATTTATGTTAGTCTATTGTGAAACAAAGAGGTCCAGTTTCATTATTTTGCATGCTGCTGTTAGGCTTTCCCAACTCCATTTGCTAAAGAGACTATCTTTTTCCCACTGTATACTCATTCCTCCTTTGTTAAAAATTAATTTATCATGTAACTGTGGGTTTATTTCTGGGCTTTCTATTTGTTCCATTGATCTGTGTGTCTTTTTTTGGGTCAGTACCATACTGTTTTGATTACTATAGCTTATAATATAAATTGAAGCCTGGAATTATTTCTTTTTCAAGAATGCTTTGGATTAGGGAAATGTAAATCAAAACTACAATGACATATCACCTCGCACCTGTAAGAATGTCTAAAATAAAAAAAAAGAAACAACAGATGTTGGCAAGGATGTGGAGAAAAAGGAACACTTGTGCACTGTTTGTGGGAATGCAAACTGGTGCAGCCACTGTGGAAAAGTTAAAAATAGAACTACCTCAAAAAAGTTAAAAATAGAACTACCATATGATCCATTAATGACACTACTGGCAATTTACCCCAAAAATACAAGAACACTAATTCGAATGGATACATTCACCCCTATGTTTATCGCAGCATTTACACTAGCCAAATTATGGAAGCAACCCAAGCATTCAGTGATAGATGAATGGATAAAGAAGATGTGGGGTGTATGTAGAATTTTATTCAGTAGTAAAGAAGAATGAAATCTTGCCATTTGCAACAACATGGATTGAGCTTGAAAGTACAATGCTAAGAGAAGTCAGTCAGGGAAAGATAAATACCAAATGATTTCACTCATGTGTGGAATTTAAGAAAGGAAACAACTGAGCAAAAATAAAAAAGAGAGCGAGAGAGAGACATGGAGACAAACCAAGAAACATACTCTTAACTACTGAGAACTGATGGTTTACCAGAGGGTAAGAATGTGAGGCAATGGATGAATAGGTGATGGGGATTGAGTGTACTTGTCATGATGAACACTGGGTGATGTATGAAATTGTTGAATCACTATATTGTACACCTGAAACTAATACAACACTGTATGTTACCTACACTGAAATAAAATAATTGAAAACTACTGTGTAGGTCTTTTTAGGCCTGCCTAGAGGAACCACAGAGATGGCAAGATCATTTGTCCAAGGTCATATGGTGATATTTATCTTTGAAATATAATATTAATAATAATAATAACAACAACAGTTATCATCACGTATTTGCTGGGAGTAATGGGGTACGTACTCCCATTAGTTATTTCATGTATTTCTTAAGATAACCCTATGAAATAGGTACCATTAGTTCCATTTTATAGATTGGGAAACTAAGGCTAATGGAGTTTAATTAGATTACCTAAAACCACATATTTCAGTAAGTGGCAGAGCAGGGGTTCAGACATAATTTTTTCTGATTCAGGACCCATATAGCATATCACTGTGCTGATGCTGAAAATTAAAAAAAAAAAAAATGCTGCCCTCATATACTTTTCTTTCTCTAGTCATAAATCATCATCATATTGTGCCAGCCTTAGAACTATGGGCTTTTTCCTATCTTAAAATAAACAAAATAGTGCCCTGACATTCAATGATGATAGAATAAAAAGACTGTTTTCACTGTTCAGGGTCTTTTGTGATAACATACAAATTTTAGGATTGTTTCTTGTAGATCTGTGAAAATACTGTTGGAATTTTGATAGGGATTGCATTAAATATGTATATTACTTTGCACAGTAGACATTTTAACAATATTTGTTCTTCCAACCCATGAACATGGAATGTCCTTCCATTTCTTTACGCCATCTTGAATTCCTTTTATCATTGTTTCATAGTTTTCAGAGTATAAATCTTTCATATCTTTGGTTTATTCTTAGATATTTCATTGTTTTTGGTGCAACTGTAAATGGAACTGTCTTCTCTTTTGGCTGCTTCATTATTGGTGTATAGAAATGCAACATATTTCTGTACATTGATTTTGTATCCTGCAACTTTCTTGAATTCATTTATCAGTTCTAGTAGTTTTGGGTACAGTCTTTCGGGTTTTCCATATATAGTATCATGTCATCTGCAAATAGTGAAAGTTTTACTTCTTCCTTACTGATTTGGATGCCCTTTTTCTTTTTGTTGTCTGATTTCTGTGGCTAGGACTTCTAGTACTATGTTGAATGTAGTGGTGAGAGTGGACATCCTTGTGTTATTCCTGATCTTTGGGGAAAAACTCAGTTTTTCACCATTGAGTATGATGTTCGCTGTGGGTTTTTCATATAAGGACTTTATTATGTTGAGGTATGTCTCCTCTAGACCTACTTTGTTGAGGGTTTTATCATGAATAGATGTTTAACTTCGTCAAATGCTTTTTCTGTGTCTACTGAAATGATCATATGATTTGTATCCTTTCTTTCACTGATGTGATGCATCACATTGATTGATTTACATATAGTGAACCACCCTTGGATCCAGAAAATAAATTCCATTTGATCGTGATGAATGATTTTTTTTAAGGTATTGTAGGAGTTGGTTTGCTAGTATTTTGTTGGGGATTTTTGCATCTATGTTCATCAGAGATACTGGCCTCTGGTTTTGTTTTATTGTGGTGACTTTATCTAGTTTTGTTATCTGGGTGATGAAGCCCTCAAAGAATGAATTTGGAAGTTTTGCTTCCTGTTCTATTTTTATAATATTTTTAGAAGAAAAGGAATAAACTTTTCTTTAAATGTTTCTTAGAAATCACCTGTGAAGCCCTCTGGTCCTGGAGTTTTATGATTATTGATTCAATTTCATTGCTGGTAATCAGTCTGTTCAAATTTTCAATTTCTTCCTGCTTCAGTTTTGGTAGGTTATGTGTTTCTAGGAATTTATCCATTTTTCCTAGGTTGTCCAATTTGTTGGCATATAATTTTTTGGGAATATTCTCTTACAACTGTATTTCTGTGGTGTTTTAGTTGTGATTTTGTTTGAGTCCTCTCTTTTTTTGATAAGTCTGGCTAGAGATTTATCAATTTTATTTATTTTTTCAAAGAACCAGGTCCTGGTTTCATTGATCTGTTCATGTTTCTGTATCATATATTTCTGCTTTAATCTTTATTTCCTTCCTTTTGCCAGTTTTGGGTTTTGTTTGTTCTTTTGGAGGCTCCTTTAGGTGTAGGTTAGGTTCTTTATATGAGATTTTATTTTGCTGCTTGAGGTAGGCATGTATTGTAATAAAGTTTCCTCTTACAACCACTTTTGCTTCATCCTAAATGTTTTGAACCATTGTGTGTTCATTTTCATTTGTTACCATGTATTCTTTCATTTCTTCCTTGAATTCTTCATTAACCCATTTATTGTTTAGCAGCACATTATTTAACCTCCATGTATTTGTGCTCTTTCCAGATTTCTTCTTGTGGTTGATTTTCAGTTTCACAAAATTGTGGTCAGAAAAGATGCATGGTGTGGGACGATGGCAATGGAGTAGGAGCACTTTGTCCCACCAATACAAGTAGCTAACTACCAAATCACCCTAAATACTCCAGAAATCGCCCTGCAGACTTACAGAACAAACTGCACAACTAAAGGTAGAAAAAAGGCCACACAAAAGAAGGTTGGAAGTGCAGAGACATGTTTTGAGAGAGAAAAGGATTGTGGATGCTATGGTGGGGAGGGAGTAACAGGTGCAGAAGGTTGAGAGATGGACTAACACACAGGGGAGCCCATGGGGAAAACAAATCCCCATAGCAATTGGCTTAGAGTGAGAAGAGTCGAATTATGTCAGTCCTTGCAACCAGCAGGGCATAATTCTACAGTTTTAAAGGTAAGTAGGCTTGGCTGGGGGAGAACTGGAGGGCATTGTGCTGCTGTTGGAGAAGGCAGTACAAACAGTCCACGGACATACAGCATGGAAACAGTGATCTGAAGAGCCCCTGAGCAACAGAATGGGCAGGTTATCTGCTCATCTTGGAGCATATCCTAGAGAGGCAGTGTTCATAGACTCCCCTCTGGGAACAAAGAACTAGCAGGTGCCATTTCCCTCCCCAATCCCTCAGCAGAAGCACAGAGCCACCTGCTGGAAGTGGCACAGTGCTGACACTGGAGACCTAACTTGCTTACATCAAGCCCTGCCCTCCACCCCCCAGTGCTCCAGCGGAACCAACCTTCCAAGTCACTAGCATCAGTCCCAGAGAGGGACGGCCCCTACCCCAGAAGACCAGCCCAAATCCCTGCCCACACCACAACTCCACACCCAGAAGTTCTGAAGGGGCTTGGTTCCAGCAGCACCGCTGAAAGGTCTCATTTCACACAGACCAGAGCACATCTAACTGAAACTCGCCATATTCAGGACAAGGACCAAACATTATCCACAACAGGCAAAGTGAGCCTCCACTGGCGAAGGCATGAAGGATAAAGCAAACACAAGAGCACAGCACACAAAGCAGACACTGGAGACATTCCCTGAAGCACCAGGCCCTGGGTAACAGCAGAAACTGCACTAAGGGCACCGCAGGACTTCTTCTTCATAAGGCCATTACCCTGAAGAACAGGAGACACAGTTGACTATCCTAACACATACAAGCAGACACAGACACACAAAATGCGAAAACAGAGGAATTTGTGACAAATGAAAGAAAAGGACAAGACTATGGCCAGAGAGCACTGCAAAGCACTCCAGGACCTCTTCCTCATAAAGCCACTATTTTCAAAAGCAGAAGATATACCTCACTTTCTTAACACAAAGAAATAGACACAGAGAGGTAGACAAAATGAAGAAACAAAGAAATTCATCCCAAATGAAAGAACAGGACAAGGCCACAGGCCAAGATATAAGCAAAACAGATATAAGTAACATGCCTGATAAAGAATTTAAAGTAATGATCATAAAGATATTCACTGGACTTGAGAAAAGAATAGAAGACATGAGTGAGACTGGTAAAACAGATAAGAAATAACACAGCGGAGACGAAGAACTCAATAAACAAAATGATAACAGGCTTGATGGAATGAACAGCAGGCTGGAAGAAGCAGAGCAACAAATTAATGAACTAGAAAACAGAGTAATGGAAAGTAATCAAGATGAAAAAGAGACAAAAAAATTATGGAAAACGAGAATAGACTTAAGGAACTCTGGGACTCCATCAAACATAATAACATTTGCTTTACAAGAGTCACAGAAGAGAGAAAAAAGGGGGTAGAAAATTTATTTGAAAAATAATAGCTAAAAAAAAATAATAGCTAAAAACTTCTCTAATATGGGGTAGGAAACAAATATCCAGATGAAGGAGGCACAGACACCCCCACCAAAATCAACAAAAGCAGATGTATACCAGACATAATGTAATTAAACTGGCAAAATACAGATATTAAAAAAAGTATTTAAAGCATCAAGAAAAAGAAAACACTTAAATACAAGGGAAAACCCATAAAGCTATCTGAGGATTGTTCAGCAGAAACTTTGCAGGCCATTAGAAAGTTGCATGATATATTCGAAGTGCTAAATGGGAAAAATTTGGAGCCAAGAATACTCTATCCAGGAAGGTTATCATTCAGAATAGAAGGAGAGACAGTTTCCAAGACAAACAAAAAACTAAAGGAGTTCATGACCACTAAACCAGCCCTACAAGAAATTTTAGAGGGGACTCTTTGAGTGGAAAGGAAAGATCAATATTGACAGTATGAAGGTAGAAAAAACAAAAGTAGTAAAAATGACTATTTCTGTAAAAAGTCAGTCAAGGATGTAAAAAATGACACCACATACCTAAAACATAGGGAGGAGAGGAGTAAAGAATGGGTTCAAACTAAAATGACCCTCAGCTTAATACAGACTGCTACATGGAGAAGATGTTATATACAAAGCTAATGGTAACTACCAATCAAAAACAAGTGCAAAGAATAAGGAGAAAGAAATCCAAATATATCACTAAATAAAACCATCAAACCATGAAGGAGAGAAAGACAAGAAAGGACCAGAGAAAATATCCAGAAACAACCACAAAAGCAGTAATAAAATGGTAATAAACACATATCTATCAATAATTACCTTGAATGCAAAAGGACTAAACACTCCAGTTAAAGGACATAGGGTGACAGAATGGATAAAAAGACAAGACCCATCTATATGCTGCCTACGACAGACCTATTTTACACCTAAAGACACCTTCAGATCGAAAGTAAGGGGATGGAGAAAAAGTCATCATGCAAATGGATGTCAAAAGAAAGCCAGATTAGTGATACTTATAAGAGACACACTAGGCTGTAATACAAAGACTGTAATAAGAGACAAAGAAGGACACTATACAATAATAAAGGGTACAATCCAACAAGATGATAAAACAATTGTAAATATTCATGAACCCAAATACATAAAAGTTAATAACAGACAAAATAATTAATAATAATACAATAATAGCAGAGGAATTTAACCCCCCACTTACATAAATGGATAGATCATCTAAACAGAAAATCAACAAGGAAACAGTGCCTTTGAATGACACACTGGAGCAGATGGACTTAACATATACGAATATATATGATATATTCAGAACATTCCATCCTAAAGCAGAATATACATTCTTTTCAAGTACACACAGAACATTCTCCAGAATAGATCACATATCAGACCACAAAACAAGCCTCAACAAATTTGAAAAGATGAAGTTATACCAAGCATCTCTTCTAAACACAACATCATAAAACTCTAAGTCAACCACAGGGGAAAAAAATCTGGAAAGACCACAACTACAGGGAGGTTAAATAACATGCTACTAAACAATGAATGGATCAACCAGGAAATAAAAGAAAAAAATAGAAAAGTACATGGAAACAAATGTAAATGAAAAGACAGCGGCTCAAAACCTTTGGGATGCAGCAAAAGCTATTCTAAGAGGGCAATTTAAACCAATGCAGGCCTACTTCAAGAATAAAGAAAAATCTCAAAGGAACAATCTAACCTCATTTATAACTAAACAAGCTAGGAAAAGAACAAACAAAATATAAAACCAGCAGACGGAAAGAAATAATAAAGATTAGAGCAGAAATAAATGATGTAGAAAAAAAAACAATAGAACAGATTAACAAAATGAGCTGTTTCTTTGAAAAATTAATAAAATTATTAGCCACTAGCCAGACATATCAAGAAAAAAAGAGAAAGGACTGGAATAAATAAAATCACAAATGAGAGAAGAGAAATACCTACCAATACCACAGAAACACAATTACAACAGAATATTATGAAAAACTATATGCCAACAAATTAGATGACCTAAAAGAAATGGATAAATTCTTGGAAACATATAACCTGCCAAAACTGAAATAGGAATAAATAGAAAATTTGAACAGAGTGATTACCAGCAACTAAAATTTAATCAGTAATCAAAAAAGTCCCGACAAACAGAAGTGTGGGACCAGATGGCTTCACAGGTGATTTCTACCAAACATTTAATGAAGAGTTAATGTCTATTCTTCTCACACTATTTCAAAAAATAGAAAAGGAAAACTTCCAGTTCATGCTATGAGGCCAGTATCACCCTGAGACTAAAATCAGATAAAGATAACACAAAAAAAGAAAACTACAGGCCAATATCTCTGATGAACACAGATGCAAAAATCCCCAACAAAATACTAGCAAACCGAATCTAATAACATATTTAAAAAAATCATTCACCACGATCAAATGGGATTTATTTGTGGGATGCAAGGGTGGTTCAATATCTGCAAATCAATCAAACTGATAACATTACATCAATAAGAGAAAGAATACAAACCATATAATCATTTCAATATACACAGAAAAAGCATTTGATGAAGTACAACATCCATTCATGATAAAAAACCTCAACAAAGTAGGTCTAAAGGAGACATACCTCAACTTAATAAAGTCCTTATATGAAAAACCCACAGCAAACATCATACTCAATGGTGAAAAACTGAGAGTTTTTCCCCAAAGATCAGGAATAACACAAGGATGTCCACTCTCACCACTTACATTCAACATAGTACTAGAAGTCCTAGCCACAGAAATCAGACAACAAAAAGAAATAAAGGGCATCCAAATCAGTAAGGAAGAAATAAAACTTTCACTATTTGCAGATAACATGATACTATACATGGAAAACCCGAAAGACTGTACCCAAAACTACTAGAACTGATAAATGAATTCAAGAAAATTGCAGGATACAAAATCAATGTACAGAAATCTGCTGCATTTCTATACACCAATAATGAAGCAGCCAAAAGAGAAATAAAATAGTCCCATTTACAATCACACCAAAAACAATAAAATATCTAGGAATAAACTTAACCAAAGGTGTGAAGGATTTATACTCTGAAAACTATAAAACATTGATGAAAGAAAATGAAGACGACACAAACAAATGGTAAGACATTCCATGTTCATGGGTTGGAAAAACAAATATTGTTAAAATGTCTATACTATCCAAAGCATTCTACAGTTTCAATGTAATCCCAATCAAAATGCCAACAATATTTTTCACAGAAATAAGAACAAATAATCCTAAAATTTGCACAGAACCACAAAAGATCCCAAATAGCCAAAGCAATCCTGAGAAAGAGAAATAAAACTGGAGGTATCACAATTCCAGTTTTTAAGTTATACTACAACGCTGTAGTAATCAAAACAGTACAGTACTGGCACAAAAATAGACGCACAGATCAATGGAACAGAATAGCAAACCCAGAAATAAACCTACAATTATATGGTGAATTAATCTTCAACAAAGCAGAGGAATATCCAATGGGAAAAAGAGTCTTTTCAATAAATGGGGTTGGGAGTAGTGCATGGTAACATGCAAAATAATGAAACTGGACCACTTTCTTATACCATACACAAAATAAATGCAAAATGGATTAAAGACCTAAATGTGAGTCCTGAAACCATAAACATTCTAGACGAGAACACAGGCAGTGACTTCTCTGACATTTGTGGTAACATTTTTCTAGATATGTCTCCTGAGGCAAAGGAAACAAAAACAAAAGTGAACTATCAAAATAAAAAGCTACTGCACAGTGAAGGGAACAATCAACAAAACTAAAAGGCAGCCTATGGATTGGGAGAGGATATTTGCAAATGACATATCCGATATAGGGTTAGTATCCAAAATATGTAAAAAACTTACTAAACTCAAGACCCTAAAAACAAATAATCCAGTTAAGAAACAGGCAGAAGCCATGAATATACTTTTCCAAAGAAGACAGAGATGGCCAATAGGCACATGAAAAGATGCTCAACATCACTCACCATCAGGGAAATGCAAATCAAAACCACAATGAGATACCACCTCATGCCTGTCAGAATGGCTAAAATCAACAACACAAGAAACAAAAAGTGTTGGCAAGAATGTGGAGAAAAAGGAACCCTCTTGAACTGTTGGTGGTAATGCCTATTGGTGCAGCCACTGTAGAAAACAGTATGGTAGGTTCCTCAAAAAGTTAAAATTAGAACTTCCATAGGACCCAGCAATTGCACTACTGGGTATTTACCCAAAGAATACAAAAACACTAATTCAAAGGAATACATGCACCACAATGTTTATAGCACCATTATTTTCAATAGCTAAGATATGGAAGCAGCACAAGTGTACATCAATTGTAAATAGATAAAGAAGATGTGGTATGTATGTATACACACAATGGAATATTATTCAGCCAGTAAAAGAAATGAAATAATGACAATTGCATGACAACTGCAATGACATGGATGGAATTAGAGACTATAATGCTAAGTGAAATAAGTCAGAGAAAGACAAATACCATATGATTTTACGCATATATGGAATTTATGAAACAGAAGAGACAAACAAAGGGAAAGAAAGAGACAAGGTAAGAAACAGACTGTTAACTAAAGAGAACAAACTGATGGTTACCAGAAGGGAGGTGGGGGGGGATGGGTAAAATATGTGATGGGGATTAAGGAGTGCAATTGTTGTGATGAGCACTAGATGATGTATGGAATTGACAAATCATAATACTGTACACCTGAAACAAATAGAACACTGTATGTTAACTATCAGGAATTAAAAAATAAGAAGAAAAGATGAATGGTGTGACTTAGATCTTGTTTAATTTGTTGAGACTTCTTTTGTGACCTGATATTTGATCTGTAGTGGAGAGTATTCCATGTACACTTGAAAAGAATATATATTCTGCTGTTTTAGGATGGAATGTTCTGAATATACCTGTTAAATTCACCTGGTCCAGTGTGTCATTGTTTCCATGCTGATTTTCTGTTTGGATGATCTGTCCATTGATGTAAGTAGGGTGTTTAAGTTCTCTGCTATTATCATATTACTACCGATTAATTCCTTTATGTTTGTTATTAACTGTTTAATGTATTTGGGTGCTCCCATGTTGGGTGCATAAATACTTACAACTGCTATATCTTCTTGTTGGATTGTCCCCTTTATTATTATATAATGTCCTTGTCTCTTGTTACAGTCTAGTTTGTCTAAGTACTGCTAGTCTGGCTTTCTTTTGACATCCCTTTGCTGGATAAATGTTTCTCTATCCCCTCACTTTTAACTGCAGTTTCAGTAAAGACCATGACAGCACCCTGGATTTTGACCCCTCCCCAGCAGTAATGAGACACTGAGGTGGTGTCAGCAGAGGCCTAATGGAGATTCAGGACTCCCGCCACTGCCCTCATGAGTAATGAAACCATTCTCCTCTCCCATCCTGTCAATGAAGACCATGTGAGGAGCAGTAACAAGGCACTCCTGTGCTCTTCCTAGCCAGGGTGGAAATCAGTGGAGGCCTACTAGACAGCCTACACTATAATCACTCTGCAGTAATGAAGAAGTTCTCCAACCTCCAGGTGCCATGATTCATTGTTTGCATACAAATAATACTTTTGAATTAAAAAAAGGAACAGAGCTTCAGAGACATGTGGAACTATAATGAAAGTTCTAATATTCATGTCACATGAATCCCAGAAGGAAAAAGAGGATAAGGCTGAAAAATACTCAGAGAAAAAAAGGATGAACATTTTCTGAATTTGGCAAAAGATAAACCTGCAAATTCAAGAGGCTACATAAATGTCAAATAGAATAATTCCAAAGAAATCTATGTCAAGACACATCATATTAAAACTTCAAAATTAAAGACTAAGAAAAATCTTGAAAGCAGCCTGGGGTGGGGGGAGCACAGTACCTACAGGGGAAAAACAACTCAAATAACAGAAGATTTCTCATTAGAAACCATGGAGGCCAGAAGGAAGTACAGCTTATCATGGACTACTACTCAGCAATAAACAGGAATGTACTATTGATACATGCAACAAGTTGGGTGAACCTTAATTATACTGAGAAAAAAAACAACAAAAACTCAAAAGATTACCTATTGTTTTAAATAAAAAAAGAAAAAAATTAAAAAAGAAAAAAAAGGTTACCTATTATATGATTCATTCTATATGACATTGTCAAAATGACAAAATTACTGAGATAGAAAACAGATTAGTGGCTGCCAGGGATTAGGTAACTAGTGTGGGGAGGGAGGGATATAGCTATGGCTATAAATGGGCAATACAAGGGATCCTTGTGGTGATGGTCGCTTAAGAATCTACACATGTGATAAAATCACATATGCACATTAGAACAATGTCAAACTCCTGGTTTTGACATTGTACTATAATTTGGTAAAATATAACTATTGGAAGAAACTGGGTGAAGGGTACATGGGACTTCTCTGTATTATCTCTGCAAATATCTACGAATCTATAACTGCAAAACAAACAAACAAAAAACTATGTGCAATAACTAACTCAATAATTCCACTCAGTTTTTAAAAAACAACGGAATTTCACAAATATTTGTTTATTAGGCTGTTTTTTATAGGACTATGAAGTAAAAATTTTCAAAACTCTTTATCTCAACAGCATGGGATTAAATAAAAATGGTATACCCACAATCACTGAAAATATCATCAACATGCAAAAAGATTTTTGTTGTATTAAGTCTTTTTAAAAAGCAGATTATAAAACAATATATAAAATAGTATTGCATATTTATGGAAATATATATGTATACACATATAAAAAGCAAGATAAAGAAATACACACCAAGTGTTTATCATCTATGGGTAGAAGGATTATAGTAATTTTACTTTTTTTATATCTTTCAAACCGTCAATAGTATGTATCATTAGACTGGGCATACAAAAATATTTCACACAGAAAAATAAAATAAAATAAATTTATAAAAAAGTTTACAAAAACATTCACTAACATAAAATAAATGTAATATAGAAAACCAAAGATGAGTGTAGTTTTACTTTATATCTAAGATACTAACACAGATAAAAAGACATGAAAAAAAACGGTTAAGGTAATAGGGAAAAATAATGGTAACTGTCATGGTAAAAATTTACTTAATTCACAAATCACTATATAAGGTAGAAAACCATCAGTGAGCTACTTTTCAAACTGAAATTTAGGATTACAGCAATAAGGGACAAGTTTTCTTCACTCTTCCTGCTGGCAACAAGCTCCCAATTCTCTGTTTAACTACATTTCTGACATCTTTTAGTAAGTAGTAGTTCTACATTTGAAGACATAGTCATGTTTTCATTGACTGTGCCAAACCAGATTAGTCTTCTGCTTCTCATAATTCATGTAACAGCTTGAATAAAACAATATAAATTTACAGAATTTAAAAAAAAATCTAGCTAATGACATTGTTGCTTCCCTCCTATGAATCTCTACAGTCCACTGTTTTTTGGTACCAATCTGGTGGTACTTTCATATTCTGCCTCTTACAGCTACTTTTGTGTTTGTCTTATCTGTCCCAGTAGATTGAGTCCCCTAAGGTCAGGCCTATGTCATACTGATCTTTACCTATCCTGAAATGTCTAGCAGAATACACTGCACACAGTTAATACTGTCTTGTTCTATTAGGTGTGCAATAAGATTATGAACATTTCAAATCAGGCATGCCACCCTCTGCTTTTTGTAATCCCTACAGTACATAGTTTAGGTCTAGGCATAATGATATCCAATGTATCCTTGCTGATTTCTACTTAGTGAAACATCTTTAAGAAATACATTCTACAAGCATGGTATCTGACAGTGTTAGAGACAGAAATTTTGATACATATTGGTAAAAGAACATAAAGTAGTACCTAACTTTAGACTCATAAAAAAATAGAGGATTTACATATGGTAGAAGTTCATAAACTGGATTAAGAATTCTAAGGAAAAGCAAAGAAGAAAACTAACAGTAGAGAAAATAAATTTTGTGAAAGTATATTCCTAATAAGCTTAAGTAAAATTACAGAAAGAACTGGAAAGTCACAGCAATTCTTTCCCTGGAGGGTTTATAAATTGTGTCTATGAAGATGTAGCCACAAACATGATTAGAGGCAAGGGGAAGGTATAAAATGACTTACTGTATGAACATAAAGTGTGTGAACAAATAGTGTGAATAAAAAAATATATGGCAAGACTATAAACAGAACCCAGACAACTTTATCAATGGCTGCCCCCCTTTACTTCCTCAACAAGCACACAAGACGACTAAATTCTACTGTGCTTACATGTGCCTTTCATGCATGTCATTGTTGAAGGACACAACTCAATGACTCGAACAGCAAAAGTTCCTGGTTCCTCTCCTGGCACTGTCAAAATGGAAATCTAAAAAGTGGAAACAAAATATTAGACATAGCTGGTAGATCTCATTTTCATTATTCTATCATTAAAGTGCAGTTTACTTTCAAACTGAGTGTCTTTTCTCAAACTCCACTGATGTTTGAAAAAATTTAACTTGTAAGGGTTTAATTTAGAACAGAATTTGAAACATGTAACATGAACATGTGTCCGAACATCAAATTTCTGCATTATTTATATACTTATATATCATATACATTGCATTCATATAATTCATAGACAATGAATATTTCAAATATCTTTAATATTTAATTCTTCACTTATTTTCAAAGGATTCAATTATGACTTATTTCTGAATTGTATACACTTCAGTATTTGAAAACATCATATTAAATCAATTTTGATTATTCATAATGGCTAAAAGCAGATATAGGGTACTAAAATTTAAAAATGTTATAAATCCCAAAGATATTGAAATAAGCAAAGTAATTGGTCAACATATACCAAAGTACAGCTGAACATATACCAAAATGTTTCAAAATGAAGGTCTTCAAATTAATTTAAGGACTCCATTAATAAAATTAGAAACCCAGAATTTAGAGTAAAGTGGAAAATTATTTTTAAGTAATGTTTATTGATATGCAGTATGCTGATATGCTATAGGCACTACTAATATATTACATGGCTTTATACTTACAACTTTAAATGACCATCAGGTCAATGTTTCTCTATAAAACCAAAAGTTTCAATATGAATTCTCAATAATCATCAATCTGAGGAAACTATATCCTCTCATATATAAAATACTTGCCAAAAGGTAAAGCCCTATTTATACTTTTATCTGTGAGCACTAAATGCCTAGATTTTGACTGGTGATGTCACATTGATAGCCCACACAGGAAATGCCTACAAGTTTTCAAAACAGAAATTCTTTTAATAACCCTGACTATTCTACTATCATATTCCTCGTAAGTCCATTTTGGGGTTTAATATGTCTCAAAAACTGTGTTCTCCATATTCCTCTTAACTCCCTTTTGCTACTGGCTGTCCATGATACAAAATGTTGTACCTTAAAGAGAGAGGAACCACTAAAACATGAATCTAATGTTGTACATTATCAAATGATTATGACTAAAAACATGTGCATAACCAGAAAGGTATCTTAGGGACTGCACCAACATGGAAGTTCAGGCATACCACATTTTATTGCACTTCACTCTATTGCACTTTGCAAATACTACATTTTTTTTTTTTTTTTTTAACAATTGAAGGTTTGTGGCAACCTTGCATTGAGCAAGTCTATTGGTTTTTTCCAACAGCATTTTGCTTACTTCATGTCTCTGTCACATTTCGGTAATTCTCACAATATTTCAAACTTTTTCATTATTATATTTGTTATGGTGATCTGGGATCAGTGATCTTTGATGTTACTATTGTAATTGTTTAGGGGCTCCATGAACTGTGCCCATATAGAATAGCAAATTTAACTGATAAATGTTTTGTGTGCTCTGACTGTTCCACCAACCAACCATTCCCCAGTCTCTACCCTCTCCTTGGGCCTCCCTATTCCCTGAGACACAATGATATTGAAATTAGGCAAATTAATAACCCTATAATGACCTCTAAGTGTTCAAATGAAAGGAAGAGTCACACATCTCTCATTCTAAGTCAAAAGCTAGAAATAATTAAGCTTAGTGAGAAAGGCGCATTGAAAGCCGAGATAGGCCAAAAGCCAGGCATCTTGTGCCAAACAGCTAGCCAAGTTGTAAATGCAGAGGAAAACTTCTTGAAGGAAATTAAAAGTGCTACTCCAGTGAACATGAGAATGATAAGAAAGGGAAACAGCCATATTGCTGATACGGAGAAAGTTTCAGTGGTCTGGATCAAACCAGCTAAAACATTTCCTAAGCCAAAACCAAATATAGAGCAAGGCCCTAACTCTTTTTAATTCTATGAAGGCTGAGAGAGGTGAGAAAGTTACAGAAAAGTTTGAAGCTTAGCCAAAGTTGGTTCACGAGCTTTAAGGAAAGAAGCCATCTCCATAAAGAAGTGCAAGGTGAAATAGCAAATACTGATATAGAAGCTGCAACAAGTTATCCAGAAAATGTAGCTAAGATAATTCATGAAGGTGGCTACGCTAAAGTACAAATTTTCCAGGTAGATCAGTCTTCTATTGGAAGAAGATGTCATCTAGGGCTTTCATAGCAAGAGAGAAGTCAAGACCTGGCTTCAAAGTTTCAAAGGACAGGCTGACTTTAAAGGCTAATGTAGCTGGTGACTTTAAGTTGAAGCCAATGCTCATTTACCATTACAATAATTCTAGGGCCTTTAAGAATTATGTTAAATCTACTCTCCCTGTGCTCTGTAAATGGAACAACAAAGCCTGGATGACACAACATGGTTTACTGAGTATTTTAAGCCCACTGCTGAGACCTACTGCTCAGAAAAGATTGCTTTTAAAATATGAATGCTCATTGACAGTGAACCTGGTCACCCGAGAGTTCTGATGAAGATGTACAAGATTAATGTTGTTCTCATGCCTGATAACACAACATATTTTCTGCAGTTTATGGATCTAGGAGTAATTTTGACTTTGCCATAGATTGTGATTCCTCTGATGGATCTGAGCAAAGTAATTTGAAAACCTTCTGCACAGAATGCACCATTCTAGATGCCCTTGAGAACACTCATGATTAATGGGAAGAGGTCAAAATATCAAAATTAATAGGGGTTTGGAGGAAGTTGGTTCCAACCCTCAGGAATGACTTTGAGGGGTTCAAGACTTCAGTGGAGGAAGTAACCGCAGATGTGGGGAAACAGCAAGACAACTAGAATTAGAAGTGAAGCTTGAAGAAAGGATTATATGGCTACAATCTCATGATAAAACTTGAATAAATGAGGAGTTGCTTCTCATGGATGAGCAAAGAAAGTGATTCTTGAGATGGAATCTACTTCTGACAATGATGTTGTGAAGATTGTTGAAATGACAACAAAGGATTTAGATATGATATAAACTTAGTTGATAAAACAAAACAGATTTTGCTGGGACTGACTCCCAATTTTCAAGGAATTTCTCCTGTGGGTAAAATGCCATCAAAAAGCATTGTATGCCAGAGAAACCATTCATGAAAGAAGAGTTAAATGATGCAGAAAAGATTATTGTCTTATTTTAAGAAATTGTCATAGTCACCCAAACCTTTAATAACCACCACCCTGATCAGTCAGCAGCCATCAACATCAAGGCAAGACCCTCCACCAGCAAAAAAGATTAGAATTCACTGAAAGCTCAGAAGATGGTTAGCAGTGTTTAGAAATAAAGCATTTAATTAAGGTAAGTACATTTTTTAGACATAATGCTATATTGCACACTTAATAAACTACAGTGTAGTGTAAACATAACTTTTATATGCACTGAGAAACCAAAAAAATCATCTGACTTGCTTTATTGTGACATTTGCTTTACTGCGGTGTTCTGGAACTACTCACAATATCTCTGAGGTATGCCTGTATTTCTTCTGTTTCCTACAACCATCATGTCTAAATACAGTCAGTAATCCCCTACCCCAGTACCTTCTGTGTCCTGAACTGAGAAGGTACTGTCTTAAATCTCATAGAGATTAATAAAAGCCATCAAAAGGGAATTCCCTCAATCCTCTAATACCACTTTCATAAAATTTATCTAAACTTACACCTATTCTTTCCTCTCTTTAAGTCTCATTATATATGCTTCAAAAATTTAAAGAGGAAAAAACCCAAGTAGGAAACAAAGAAAAGCATACCAAATGTATATTTTAGACTGATCACTCTGATAGCTCTGTGGAGGATGGATCTGAAGGAGACAAGATGAAAGGCAGAACAAAAAGTTAGAAGGCAGAAATAATGAGGTCCAAAACCAGAGCAGTGAGAATAAGGACTGAGAGGAAAAGCAGATTGTAGCAACTTCTAAAAAGTACAATGAGAGGACCTGGAGGCTCAGGAGATACCAGAGATGGGAGGAAGTTGTTGTTAGTTGGAAGGATGTCAATGCTTTTCATTAAGGTAGGGAGCACTGGATGAGTAGTTTTGAGAGGGAAGATGGTGAGTTCAGCTCGGAGTATGTTCAGTTTGAGGGGCTTTTGAGACAGATGTCCAGCAGGAAGTTTGGCCAACATTCCTGGGAGATACAGAAATGGCTGTCACCAACATTTATGCAGAGTTAGAACCATGAGAGTATATGGAGTCAAGCAGCAAGTGTGCACAGAGCAAGAGATAATGTGGGCTGAAACAAGAACCCTGAGGAGCCCCAACATTTAAGAGGAGGACAGAGCCCACAAAAGAAGCAGAGAGGGAATATTCAGAGAGTTATGAGGAGAACCAGGAAAGCAGTGTCATGGAAGTCAAAAAAGGGAATAATCAACATTGCTAAATGTACCAAAAAAGACAAAAACCAAAAAAATGTCCTGTGGTCCTGACCATTATAAAGTTATTAATAAACTTAGCAAGAAAAATTGTGGTAGAAATGTGGAGATAGAAGCTGGGTCTAGAAATGAATGAGAGGTAAGGAGCTGGAGGCAGCAAGTATAGATACTGTCTTTTTTTTTTAAAGATTTTATTTATTTATTTGACAGAGATAGAGAGCACAAGTAGGCAGAGAGGCAGGCAGAGGGAGAGGGAGAAGCAGGCTCCCCACTGAGGAAGGAGCCCGATGCGGGGCTCGATCCCAGGACTCTGGGATCGTGACCTGAGCCGAAGGCAGCCGTTTAACCGACTGAGCCACCCAGGCGCCCCAGCAAGTATAGATACTGTCTTAAAAATGCTGACAAGAACAGGTGAGAGATTGGATACAATTAGAGATGGGGGCAAAGTCAAAGGAGAATTTTTTTTGTTTCTTGTTTTTGTCTTTTTAATTTTTAGTTTTGGAACAGAAAATGCTAGTACATGTGTATAGGTTTGAGGGGAAGGTGCCAATAGCAGGGAAAGCCTGAAGACACAGGAGAGAGAGCAAGCATACAGGGTGGTGTGTGTGTGTGTGTGTGTGTGTACGTACGTACACGCGTGAGAGCCAACAGCATTTGTGAAAGGGGCTGCTGGCCTTGGACAAGGAGGGGAGCCCCCTCATTAGTCTCTGTACTTGTGCATTAGTTGTGGGTGCTGGGGTAGGAGCTCCAGGGTCACTGTGCTTAATAGGTGGCCTTGCTTTTCTTAGTGAAGCAGGGGGTGAGGTGAAAGAGCTAAAAGAGAGAAGGGTGGGTAAAATTACGTAAAGATTTGGATGAGGCAATGAGGGGAAAGGGAGAGGGAGCTATCTGAGGCCAGTGGAAAAACTAACTGGTAGTAGGCAGAGGGTCCAGATGAATGAGGTTGGCAACCCGAACTCTGTGGCTGTGCCAGTCTGTCTGGTTGTGTGGTTTTCTCAAGTATCCCTCTGTAATCCAGATGTAGATTATAGCCTCATCCAGGGACAGGATTTTCCTCTGTGGGTGCAGTAGAACATGGCTACATGGGAATTGAAGGTATTGGGGGAAGGGCAGTTCAGAAGATTAACCATGGGGTCTAGGACATGGAAAAGGAAGAGGGCAGAAGGAAGCTGGTAAACTGGGAGGAAAAAGAGGGGACAAGGAATTGTAAGTCTCTTAACAGGTCAACGAGCAGACTGGGTGAGGGTAAGAGAATGGAAGAGCTGAAAGGATAGGGGCAGATTAATGCCACTGTATACCCATAACCTCCAGACTCAACTGGGCCATCGATGCTGTGCAGCCATCTGACCATGAGATAGGTCACTCTCCAACTCCTCACAGTTATTACTGTATACCCTTCTTTGAGCTTTGGCCTGTTAAGCACTCTTATACCCTCATTCTCAGGAGATGACCTCACTTTGTAATTTAAAGAGTAAATGGAGGGGCTCCAGGGTGGCTCAGTCAGTTAAGTGCTTGCCTTTGGCTCGGGTCCTGATCCCAGGGTCTTGGGACGGAGCCCTGAGTCGGGCTTCCTGCTCAGCAGGTAGTCTGCTTCTCCCTCTCCCTCTGCCCCTCCCCTGCTCGTGCTCTCTCTCTTGCTCACTCTCAAATAAATAAATAAATAAAATCCTAAAAAAAAAAAAAAAAAAAAAAGTAAATGATCCTATCAGATGGGAACTCCCAGACCTACAAACAGTCCTGCATTCACCCTCTTATTTCAAGATGCCTCACATCCCATCTCAGGGCAATGCTTTTTACCTGTTCTCTGAATCCCATCCTCCCCAGCCTTTACCTGGACTTTGCTGCATTGTCTTCCTTTTCTCCTGGGTATCTTCAACCTTTCCTTCCCTCTCTACTAGCTCCAGCATCAGCTGAAATATACACAAATCTTTTAAAGAAAAGAAAAGCCTTCTTCACTTCCACATCTCTCTTCAGGAATCACTTCCTCTTTCCTACTCTTCACAGCTCAGCTTCTACAGAATTGTCTATTTTCTCTCTTCACTTTAATGCCTCCCTGTCATTCTTCAACACACTCACAAAGCTTATAGTTTACTGGAAGATACAGACAAGTTAACTGGTAATTATAGGACAGTGTGATGAGCACTACAATAGCTGCTGTACCAGTCCTTGCTCACGCTTGTCATGCTTAACTTAAATAGCTACTATTTATCTGTCTGTATCTATATCTTCCAGACTGCAAACTATAAGGGCAGAGATGCTATCATGGTTAGCACTGTCTTCAGATCTCAGCACACTGGATGGCATGTAAAAGACACTCATTGTTTACTGAATAATCATTCAGTATTTATTAATTAAAGTATTTATGCTCATATGCATAGCAAACATTTGTTTTATATATCAGAAAGCTTCTAACTTAAGGAATGTTTGGAACCTATTTTTAGCAGTAGCATATAGAAAAGGTCTGAGAGTCATACTAAGTAAGCTGATTTTATCAGTCACTGTGTAATCAGAAGAAGGGGCATACTTCTTGGAATTTAAGAGTTCAGACTGAGGAAAAACCAAAGGCATAAAGACATTCCTATAGAATTGGCAGTGAGGAGAAAGAAGAGGGTACTGAAAGGAACAATGGTGATGAGGAAACATTAGAACCAGAAATGTGTGCGGTACTCATTCACACCAGGCCTAATGGTAAGCTTACCACCACTGTTCTAGGGTTGGTTACCATAAAGCCTTTTCCTCCAAGGGTTTTAAATGTATTCTCTGGGGATTCTCTTTTTCTCCCCATAACAATATATTTTCAATTTCATAGAATAACTGTCAAAAACTAGGATTTAGTCCAATTTCCATAGAATAAAAATATTATATAAGATGTAATTATTTATCCTGCTGGAAGGAAATCTTTAAGAAACCAATATTATTACAGAATTGACATTATGTATTTTTTAAAAAATGCATTATATACATTAGCACATATGGCTTAATACATTTTATTTCACCAATATTAATTTATACATAATACCATGTAGATTAGGTTAGCAACATTTATTAAAAAGTACAGGACTAAAATTACCTGTTGATCTGAATCCATTTTTAGTACAGATCTGTCTGTAATCAGGACTGACCTGGAGATCTGCCTGTAATGCACAAAACAGTTAATCAGTGATTCAGATTCCACAAATAAGTTTTATTTATAGTTATATAACTACCATATTTCAAAGATTTAAGTCATGATAAAAGTGTTGCCTCCTCAAGCCAAGTCAAACTCTAATCTTTTCTTGGCTCATCGAAGGGAGAATATTGTGGGGGCATCTGGGTGGCTCAGGTGGTTAAGAGTCTGCCTTCAGCTCAGGTCATGATCTTGCATGGGGCTCCCTACTCAGCAGGGAGTCTGTTTCTCCGTCCCCCTCTGCCCCCACCCCACTCGTGCTCTCTCAAATAAATAAATAAAATCTTAATAAAAAAAAAAAGGAAAGGAGGATATGTGACCTGCAGACCAACCCCAGCTGATACAAAGGAGTCAAAATTAGACTGGACTCCCCTACAACCAGACTCAGTGGATATATTGGATATATCTTTGGTTTGGTACACATTTGTATCTAACTTGAAGAACACAGTCATACAGAAGTGTCAATATAATCACACAGATAAATTTTCCAGTGTTTCACCTTCCCTTAGACAGTGGGTGGAGGGGTGCCTTACCGGTATTGTACATGTGAGCATGTGTTCTCAGAAAAGTAACTGTCCTCCACAAGGAAATGCTTAGAGATTATTCTCTGACCAAACTGATCTATGATTGCTTTACATCTACAAAGAAGATAAACATAGCAAAAAAGTTCTCATTAATGATTACACAATTGAAAAATAAACATAATCAGCTACAATTTTGAATCTGAAACCAATTTCTTAGAAGACAATTTAAAACAGTATACAATTTCACATTTTGACATAAAACTGACACTAAATTACAGAATATATATTCTTGTTGCTTCTTTGAAATCTTTAAACTATAAACATAGAATAGAATTTAAGTATTTATTTTGAATACCATTAATAAGAATAATGTTAGTGTAAGTATTACAGTATAAGCATAAGCTTTCTAATGTTTAGGAATATAGAAGCTTTTCTTTTGTTTAGAAAAGGCTTTTTTCCCCTTAATAGATCTAAGAAAAGGAGAGAAAAGTTGATTAAATATCTTGTTATATCATTCACAGTCTGTAAAAGTCACTAAAGCCTTTTTATTTTTGTTAAGTGTTGCTTTCTCTTTTGTTCAAGAATAGCTATCTGGTCACACATGTGATAACGCTTTAAACAAACAAAAAAAGAGGGATAAAGCTTCTTTTAGTATGTTTCTACTTTACTTCAAAGGATGATCAAAAAAGATTTCTTTCAAGTGCTATTTCTAAATAAGGAAAACACTTATGCATGGACATTATCAGGTCTCTGTCACGTGATATGTGTTGGGACAATGAATCATATAGAACCCTCCACTGACCTTCTTTCAATGTGTCTAGATAAAAGGATGAAAATTAGAATCCATCTCCTTGCAGTGCCACAAGTTATAAATGTACTTTATAGGGCTCATTATCCAAACTAATGGACTAAGGGCAACATCCTTGAAATGGACTTACCAGTACTGACAAAGCCAGTATGTAATATCTCAGGAATGATATGCAAATGGCTGCATGGCTTTTTATTATGAAAATATCACAATTTACTTTTGTCACAGCTTCTCCTTTTGGGATCAGAATTATTTTATTAGAAATACATTTGTATGTTACTCCTCATAAAATGCAAGTAAATAATTTCAAACTTATACCATATTTTAAATATACTGATATAAATTAAAATATGCTATATCACTCTAAAAATAAGCCAATTAAGAGAGATTTACCAGGCACAAAACAAAATGATGAACACCCAAGACTGACAGTAAGAGAAATTTAATGTGTATTTCCTAAAGGCAGATTATGATATGTTTATTCTTGAATAAATGACATGCCACTGTTGTCAGGACAGACTGTGATACTTCATAATGTTAGATATACATAATACATATTTTAACCAATTAGCCACATATTAATACATGCTATATTACATTATTATTTGATTTTTTTCCCATCTCACCTCCAATTCCTTTCTCTTCCCCAGTTGTTTCTATGCATATGTCCTCACATTTCATTAAACTAGAGCTTTTGCGTTATAAAATACTTAACTGAACAGATATAAGGTATTTATACCTAGATATAGTATTTTCCAAAATAATTATTTAAAAACTGAAAAGATAAGTTACTTACTCAGTATCCTGTTTTAATACATTCACATACAATTTAAAACACAAGGTACTTTAGGCAATGGAGAAGAGAAATCTGCTGATCCATCATTAAACACTGATCCCTATTTGTCCTGGAAGCACTGACAAGCCTTTTTCTTACCTTTAAGTCAGAAACTATAGAAGTCAAGAGGGAATAATCTGGGCAGAAAAAAAGAGGGTGTTATAATCTATATCTTGATAGGGATTTGGGTTATTCAGATTTGTCATTTATCAAAACTCAGCTACTGAGCACTTAAGATTTGGGCACTTCACTGTATGTAAATTTTACTTCAAAAGGAAAGGCTATAAATAAATATTAAACTCTTAATGATAGGCATGCCAAGGTATTTAGGGGAAATTGTATTGATATCTGGAATTTACTTAGTGAAATTCTTAAGAAAGGTGAACAGATGGATAGAGGAATAAATATTTGGGTAGAAACATGATTAAGCAAGTAATATATTAAGATGTTAATTATAGAATCTGGGTTGTGGATATACAAATATTCATCCTGGAATTCTTTCAACATTGGTGTAGATTTGAAAATTTTCATCATAAAATGTTGGAATAAAATTGGTGGGGGGGGAAGGTTGGTGTTAGTATAAATCCTGGACTCTTAGTCTAAGTCTTCGCAAAGGACTCCCATTTAAATAAACCACACCATTAAATCTGGCCCTCAAGCTACTGGAGATCTTGTTTTGTAGGCTTCCAAACACTAACAGCGCTGCTTTGGTGGTGGCTACACCCTTGGTGACAGGTAGAAACTGGTTTCAGAAGTTATAGTATTATAAAGAACTACTAGTACCACTCAAAAGGGAGGTAAGGGTGTAGGAGGATTAGGGAGTATATAGGTCAATATACCAATAAATGTGCCTACTTATGCTGAAGCTTTCTAGATGAAACAGTGATTCTCAGAAGAGGAGGAGGAGGAGAAGGAGGAGGAAGAGGGAGCAAATCAGAATCACACCTGGGGGACTTTTTCAAATTATAAGTACCCCTGGAGATTCTGATAAACTCCCAAATCCCGGGGAAAAATCACTGTCGAGCATGCCACTGTTACTGTTGTAGTTTTAGGCTGTGCTAGGTAGAGAAAAGTCAAGAGCTATTGCTACAAAAAAAAAAAAAAAAAAAAAAAGGTGATTTCTGCAGAAATTGATGTGATGGTCACATATGCCCAATGTGGTAGATGATGGTAACAACTCACCTGATAGTCTCACTCTGAAGTACTAAGGCTCTAGGCCTGAGCAAGGCTGTTCAAACCAAAGCATGTTTAAGTAAGGAATAAGGTTTGTTTTCCCCCCAGATACTTGACTTACTATCATATATTAGGCCTAATTAGGAGAAAAATGAAGAAAGGAATATTAATTTGGGACCGAGACTTAGACTTTGTATTATAAAGATTAATATAAAAAATTAGGTGACACTTAAGTAATGGAAAATAGCACAATGAAACAGTACTGCCAGAGACATTAAAACACCCTTCCACATAAACCTGAGGAAGCCATTAAAGATTAACAGTATTCTGGATTTAGTTGAGGGCCTTGCTGAGCTTCAGAAATAGTAAACTGAGGAGGAACACGATAGGAGTTCTCAATTACAGAGACACAAGGACCAAGCGGATCGTAAGAATCACTGAGTCCAGACAGAACATTTCTAGAGGTGAGTTTTCCAAATCAAAAATCACAACAGTTATTCAATTCTTGGTTCAATGATATGAGGACATATACAGCAAAATGATAAGGAAGAAAATGCTCAGCAAGATGAAAACTCTTTATCTGAAATTTGGCCCAGAAGAGAAATATAACATTATAACAAGTATCCAATGTCTATGATTTTCAGAATATCCCAACTAACTGTATGATAAGAAATGCAGCAATCACATGAAATAATAAAAAATACATAATTAAGAAAAACTGAAGATCCCCAATCATTGAAGGAAACAAAATAATTCTCTCTATTCACTATGCCCTTCCATGCTTTCTAAAACACGTTAGTTCAAATGTCACCTCTTCAATAAAACGATTCCAAAATGCTTATCATTCATTTTTCTTGGGTAAAAATCCACTCCAATAGTTTCAAATACATTAACAGATAGATAACTCCAAATCTATGATTCTGTGTTCTGACCAATCCCAAGCTCTGTATCCATATTTTTAACTGTGTCTTATCTATTTCTTTCTGTGTTTCTCAATGTGTTTCTGGATAGACTCCAAACCCTTTTTAAACCTAGCATACCCCTGGGGCACCTGGGTGGCTCAGATGGTTAAGTGTCTGCCTTTGGCTCAGGTCATGATCTCCAGGTCCTGGGATCAAGCCCCACATCTGGCTTCTGGCTCAGCGGGTAGTCTGCTTCTCCCTCTCCCTCTGCCTCTCTGCCTGCTCATGCCCTATCTGTCTCAAATGAATAAATAAAATCTTTTTATAAAATAAATAAACCTAGCATACCCCAAAATGAGTTCATCATGACTCCTTACCTGTTTCCCCCCTTGGAATACCTATCTCATGTAATGACATGACCAGCAGTCAGGTTCCCTAGCTTAGAAACTTTCTTCCCATATCTAATCTGCTACTCAATTTTGATTCTACCTTATAAAGATTTCTTGAAACTAGCTTCTTTTCTTCATCTCTACTATACTGCCTTAGACTTGTGTTTAGTCTAATAAGATAATGGACTGCTAGCAAGTCAGTAGCTCATTTGTTTGATGTAAATGACGGCATAACAATCATGTGCCAAGCACTGTTCTAAGATATAAGAATAAAAATATCTTATCCTTAAGGAGCTCCCAATATAATGAAGATGCAGACACAGGCAATTGTAAGATAATACCCAAGTCCAGGGTTAAGAAATGAGGACAGGACATCATGAGAGTCCTAAGGGAAGATATCTAACTAAACTTAGGGGGTAAAGGTGGAGTATCAGGGAATGCTCCTCAGAGAAAGTGGTAACATTAGCTGCTTTTAAAGGATGAAAACTAGTTAAGCAAGCAAATAAGAAGAACATTTCAGGTAGAAGGGCAGCATTTGCAGGGGTAGAGAGGCAAATGAGAAAAGTACAGGGATCCACATACAGTTCAGTGTTAAATGACAATAAAATGGAAGCAGGGAGGGAAGAGAGATGAGCAGAGGCCAGATCCCAGAGCCTCACATGTCATGTAAAAGGGTCTTACACTTTATTCAGAAGTGATATAAAGCCACTGAAGCTTTTTACACAGGGAGGGACAGAGCTAGATCTGCATAATGAAAAGATCTCAATGTGTAATTATCTCATTAATTTATTTTTCTTTAATGTCCCCCAGTAGACTCTAAGCTCCATGCAAACAAAGACCATGATTGTCTTGTTCTCGGCTATATTCCTAGTGCATGAGACAAAGAAAACAACTAATACTTGTTGCATGGATGGGTAATGGATGGATAGGCAATGGAAGTATTCCGTGCATGTGAACAGTGTGGAGACAAAACCAAAGATTCAGAATCTCTGATTTAGGAGGTAAAAGAATCTCTTATCATCAAAGTGTTTCTTCCAAATCACTGCCAGAATTGATAACTTAAACTGCAAATCTAATCGTGTTATATACCCACTTAAAACCACCACTGATAACAGTCCAAAGTCCTTAGCTTCGGCACAGAAGGATCTTCAGGATATACCTCCTCCATGGGATTCCAAAGTATCCAATTACATTAACAATTGCAACTAGCTAACATGTACTGAGCTCTTACTATGTGTAACAAATGGTTCTACCTGCTTTATTTGTTAATAATCATAATAACCAAATAAGGTAGTTACTTTATACAGAAACTGGAGCACAGGGAGGTTAAACAACTTTTAAAGTCCATTCAGTTAGTAAGTGGGGAAGCCGGGATATAGATCCAGGTCTATCTGACTTTATAGACTTCTCTGTTTATTGCTCTCTTTGTACACGAAGGCAAGGTACATGCTTTATTCATCCCGTTATTCCCATAGCAACTAGCATGGAGGTTGGAGGTTGCTAGAGGTTAAATGTATAGAATATTATCACTACCATTTTGCAAATGAGACATGCTAAAATCAGAAATTCAGCAATTTTCCTACAATGACTAATGGTAGTAAGATCAGTCACCCCACATGCTCTAACATACTATTCATTACTAACATCCAAGTATCTGGAAAAGGTATAGTTATTCCTGACATCAGAAAAAAAAGATATCTCTAAGAAATACTCACAGCAGGAATTCTAGCAAGTGAGACAGCTGAAGTACAAAAGAACAAAAGAACAGCAGCTGAAGTAATTAGATTCAGACTACTGGTTACAGACATATCTAGTCCAAGGTCATCCATACCCTACCCCAGTATCAAATACTATACTGCTAAATGGACAGATCTGCTTTATAGGAGTTTTACACAGTCAACACAGCTGCAAAGAAAAAGAAAGCTGCTCAATAAGAGCATTCAGTGTTTCTAGAAACAGTCAACAGAGGGGTCCAGTATTAGAATTTAGTGACAGGATATAGAAAAGAATTGTTGATATCTGTCCTCTGAAAACTGAAAAGCAGAGCCAATGGATAATATAGCAAAGAGAGCACAGTCAATGTGGCTCTCAGGAAAAGCAAACTAAACAAAAATGAAAAATAAGACCTATCTGAAAGTAAGTATGGTTAATATTCTATATTTCTTCTTTCAAAGTTTGTACAATACATTGATGTGTAATCACCACACTGAATTCAATGCTATGATCGTTTATGCTTCTACAGCTTTACTCAATGGATGGTGAAAAGAAATCACCAGAAGATTATCATCAGATTTTTAAGATTCATTCATTCATTTAACACACAGCTACCGAGTATAATGGGTGATATGAAGCTGCTTTGCTTCTGGACATATAGTCATGAGATCCTGACTTTTCTTACATGGAATTTACAATCATACAAGGGGATCTGGCTCAGGGGGCCAGCAGAGGGTTCTGATCTAGCCTGTGGAATCAGGAAATAAACTTTGACCTTAGAACTCAAGCATGAATAGTTCTTCACTACACCAAAGGGAATGCCAAGTGTTCCACACAGAAAAACAGGAAAAGAGAGCAATCTAAGACCATAAGGAGACAAATGCAAATCATTGCTGATTTCTTTATTAATATTCTAATTACACTTAAAATAAACAATTTAAAGTTTAAGTCAACTTGGGTTCCTTAAAAAGAAATGTATGTTGGATATGTCTAAATATTAAGTTCAAGATTTTTTCCCTCAAAAAATTATCCCTCACTTTATAGTCAAGTCCTGACAAATTAACTCCTATTAATGTGGGAAACAAAGGCAAAAGAAATGTAACTTAAATTAAAATCTCCTTACAGCAGCCCACTGATAGGTACCTGAAACATTCAGAGCGTGATCTTCCTCAACGAACTCATGGCTGCCTTAGTGCCTTCATGTTTCAAAGTAACCTTATCTTGGCAGCAGCTGGCCCCTCAAGGTCCTGATAGCCTTGCTTCCGGATTCCCTGGAGACTTGTGCTATCCCTAGCCCCCACTAATTAAAAAATATACAGTCACTCCTCACAATTCCAGTATAGCTCTTTCTGCCCACAGGTCCTGTCTCATAAATAGGGAAGGGGTTAAGGTATAGGCAGGAGAGATAGGAGGCCCCTGACTCCCCTGACTAGGCTCTAAAACTATTCCCGGCAGGTGGAGATGCTGAGAAGAAGCTGAACAAGAGATAAGGGAACAAACCAAGATGGCACAAGAATCTCAAGGAAACAAGCTTCCCAGTCAGTTCTCAATAAAAGACTGCCACTAAAAGCCCTCAGTGGCAATCCATTCAGGCCCCCTCACACTCTAGAAGAGTTTTCTTTCCTTTCTGCTCTCACCTTCACTTAATAAACTTTCACTTCACTTCAACCGTTTGCGTCCACGAGATTCATTCTTCAACTCCATGAGACAAGAACCCTGTAATCCTGCAACACTATTACTGGTAGCTCTCTTAAGTATTTGATTTTGAACATGAAAGCAGTGTTTGGGAAAGATAAATTAGCCCGAGTCAACTTTAATCAATGCTAGCTTTAGATATTTATAGAGACTGTTTGACTTCACAAAATGGGATTCTTATTAAAAAGGCAAAAAATTATAAATTTGGTAATTATTAGTGAAGGGATGAATTTAAAATTTTTAAGTACTGGTGGTCTCTTAAAACTTTTAAAGATCACTTAAGCAACACACTATCATGAGACTACTGGAGATATCATGAATACTATGAATGCAGGTCAAATTTAAAAACTGTTCTATTCTTAAGGAAGTAAATAATTGTGGCTTGGAATAAATGTTCAAGTAAGAGAATCACAAGCAGAATCCAAAATGGCTGTATCTTAAACAACCAAGATGGGCAATAAAAAAAAAATTCATTGGAAAATGGGAGGTCTAATAAAATAATATGATGGTCTAAGTAGACATTTTGCTATTTCATTTATATCCATAGAAGTTTTTTTTTATTTCTCACTGGGACTGAAGATTACCTAGTACGTAAGAATGGTCTATATTTAAGCTTATAAATCATGTTGGGATAATTTATTTATAAATGTTAAGGAAAAACTAAGTACTTTCTAAGTACTTTTATTAACACAGTCAAAGCACGTTATATATGGGAGTAAACTCAATGATTACTGGAGAGTTCATCTAACTCATCTTACAGATAAAGGAACTGGCCCAGAGAAAAGTGACTTGCTCACTGTCATTCACAGCAGTGATGGAGTTCCAGGTTTTCTCTCATTCAAGGGCTACCTGACCATGATTGCCTTAGGAGTTATTGGGCAATAATTGTTATGTTTGAGGTCTTTCCATGAAGACATAAAACAAAATGTTAAGTAAGTAGCAGTATGTCTGCTATTTAAAATTCAGGAGAGGAGCTTGTTTGTGACTTAGCAGAAGGAACCTAGGCTTCTCTCTTCCCTCAAACATAACTAGGTAACTATCAAATCATTCTGAATGCGCAAGAAATTGACCTGAGGACTGAAAGAATAAACTCCACAACTACAGGGAGAGAAGAGGCCACATCCAGGAAGGTAGGAAGTCCAGAGACGTGGTTTGGGGGAGAAATGGATCACAGGTGCTGTGGAAGGGAGGAAGCCCTGGTTGCACAGAAAGGTAAGAGAAAGAAAGGAGCACAGAGAGAAACTCACAAGGAGAACACTTCCCCAAAGCCACTGGCTGGGAAAATGAGAGGGGTTGATTTTTGTGAGTTTTTGCAACCAACTGGGCTCAAAGACTGCAGTTTTAGAGGACTTCTGGATTGGCTGTGATAGAGCCCTGAGGGCACTGCCCTACTCCTGGAGAGATGACAGGTAACCTGAGGGCAGACAGCTCATCTGAGGATCACCTAAGGCCCAAGGGGAGACCGTTCTCTCTTCTTGGAGCACCTATGTGAGAGGCGGCATTCACAGAGACACCTCTCCTCCTCTCCCGGCGGGGGTGGGGTGGGGTGGTGAACCAGCAGTAGTCACCATTTCCCTCCACCACCCCCCACCATAGGCAGAGACACCTTCTAAGGGCTTCTTGCCCCCAACTGGCTTAGTTTAGCCTACTTGCTCCAAATCCCATTCCTCTGTGCTCTGTGCAACTGCCCTTCTCAGTCAAACGTGCAGGCCTCCCAACACTGCGAGACCCTCCTCCAAAGACCAGAACAGGCTCCCACCACAGCACTTCCCTAAAGTTTGGACTTTTAAGTGTCTACATGCTTAATGTCCACAATAGCCAAAATACGGAAAGAACCCAGATGTCCACTGACAGATGAATGGATAGAGAACAGGTGGAATATACAGTGGAATATTACTCAGCCATCAAAAAGAATGAAATCTTGCCATTTGCAATGATGTGGATGGACCTAGAGGGTACTACGCTAAGTGAAATAAGTCAGTCAGAGAAAGACAAATATATGATTTCACTCATATGTGGAATTTAAGAAACAAAACAGATGAACATAGGGGAAGGGAAGGAAGAATAAAATAAGATGAAATCAGAGAGGGAGACAAACCATAAGAGACTCTTAACTATAGGAAACAAACAGAGGGTTGCTGAAGGGAACGTGGGTTGGGGGGATGGGGTAACTGGGTGATGAGCATTAAGGAGGGCACGTGATGTAATGAAAACTGGGTGTTATATGCAACTGATGAATCACTAAACTCTACCTCTGAAACTAATAATATACTATATGTTAATTAATTGATTTTATAAATAATAAAATAAAAGTCTGCGGGGGCACCTGTGTGGCTCAGTCGTTAAGCGGCTGCCTTCGGCTCAGGTCATGGTCCCAGGGTCCTGGGATCGAGCCCCACATTGGGCTCCCTGCTCAGCGGGAAGCCTGCTTCTCCCTCTCCCACTCCCCCTGCTTGTGTCCCTCTCTCGCTGTGTCTCTGTCAAATAAATAAATAAAAATCTTAAAAAAATAAAAAAATAAAAGTCTGCATGTTTGGCTGGGATAGAGCCCAAAGTGCAGGGCATTGCTCCAGGCAAGCAAGCAACCCAGAGACAGTATGAAAACAGTGATCTGAAAAATGCTTGGGACACATGCTCTTCTGAAAGTGGTTCTCTGAGAGCAATAAGCACTGAGATCCCTCTCTGGGGATAAAGGAGCTGGCTGGCACCATTTCCCTCCCCAGCCACTCAGCATAAACAAGCTTTAGTCAACAGCACAGTGCCAACACTGTCAGACTAACCTGTTTATACCAAGTCCCACCCCCTTGAACTCTGCCTGTACCACTTTCTCAGGCAAGTGTCCCTAAGTCCCAACACAGCAGGCCCCTTCCCCAGAAGACCAGCAGAAAACCTTGAAAACACCACATTTCCCAGAGAGTTCTGCAAGGCTTCAGTTCTAGAGGAAGTAGCATCAGGTCTCATTTAACAAGCAGACCAGAGCACTACCCTAGTTAAAACTTGCCACACTCTGCCCAAGGACCAAACAATCCCCACTGCAGGCAAGGAGATCCTCTGCAGAAAAGCCAAAACACAGCAGCAGAGTGAAACCCAGCACACACCAGAGATACTCCCTGAAGCACCAGGTCCTGGACACTGTATGACCTCTTCTTCATAAAGCCATTACTCTCAGGAGCAGGACACATAATGGGCTTTTCTAACACAAAGAAGAAGACAGAGACTTAGACAAAAGGCCAAGATGGAGGAATTCATCCCAAACGAAACAAGAAGAGGTCACAGCCAGAGATCTATTTGAAACACATAAAGTAATATGCCTGCATGGAGAATTTAAAGCAATAATCATAAGGATACTGACTGGGCTCAAGAAAAGAATGGAGACTTCAGGGAGGCCCTTACGACAGACATAAAAGACAATCACTTAGAATAAAAAATGCAATAACTGAGATTGTAAACAGACAGGATATTATGACCACAAGCATGGAAGCAGCACAGGAACGAAAAAGTGATAATGGAAGACAGAATAATGGAAAATAATGAAACTGAACAAAAGAGAGAAAAAAGAATTATGTATCATGGGAATAGACTTAGGGAACTCAGTGGCTCCATTAAACATAATGCATTTGTAGCATAGGAGTCCCAGAAGAGAAGAGTGAGCAAAGGGGACAGAAGGTTTATTTGAGGAAATAATAGCTGAAAACCTGCCCAATCTGGGTAAGGAAACAGACATCCAGATCCAGGAGACAGCGAGCACTCCCATCAAAATCAACAAAAGCAGGCCAACACCAAGATATATTATAGGTAAATTTGCAAAATATGGTGATAAAGAAAAAATCCTAAAAGCAGTAAGACAAAAGAAATCCCTAACAAACAAAGGAAGACCCATAAGGCTAGCTGTAGATCTCTCCACAGAAACGTGACAAGCTAGAAGAGAGGGACATGATAAATTAAAACTGCGGAATGGGAAAAATCTGCAGCCAAGAATACTCTATCCGGCAAGGCTATCATTCAGAATAGGAGAGATAAAGAGTTTCCCAAACAAAAACTAAAGGAGTTCATGACCACTAAACCAGCCCTGCAAAAATATTAAAGGGAACTCTCTGAGTGGGAAGGAAAGACCAAAAATGAAAAGACTATACAGGAACAGAGAAAATCTCCAGAAACAATGACAAAACAAATAATAAGATGGCACTAAATTCATATCTACCAATAATTACTCTGAATGTAAATGGACTAAATGATCCAATCAAAAGACAAAGGGTGTCAGGATGGATTACCTAAGACGCATCTATATGCTACCTATAAGAGACTCATTTTATACCTAAAGACACCTGCAGATTGAAAGTGAGGGGATGGAGAAACATTTCTCATGCAAATGGAAAAAGAAAGCCAGAGTAGCAATACTTCTATCAGACAAATGAGACTTTAATCCAAAGATTTTAATAAGAGATGAAAAAGGGCACTATATCATAATAAAGGGCAATATCCAACAAGAAGATCTAACAACTGTAAATATTTACATCCCCAACTTGGGAGCACTCAAATATATAAAACAACTAATAACAAACATAAAGGAACTCACTGATAATAATACAATAATAGTAGAGGACTTTAACACCCCACTTAGAGCAATGGATAGATTATCTAAGCAGAAAATTAAGAAGGGAACAGTGGCTCTGAATGACACACTGGACCAGATGGACTTAATAGATATATTCAGAATTTTTCATCCTAAAGCAGGGGAATACACATTCTTTTCGAGTGCACATGGGACAGTCTCCAGAACAGATCACATACCAGGTAACATACCATGCATAATTATGGTAACAACACTACGAAACTTGAAGTCAACCATAAGAAAAAATTTGGAAAGACCACATATACATGGAGGCTAAAGGGTACTAAAGAATGAATGGGTCAAACAGGAAATTAAAGAAGAAGTTTAAAAAAATACATGGAAACAAATGAAAATGAAAACATAATGGTCCAAACCTTTGGGATGCAGCAAAAGCAGTCACAAGAGGGAAATATACAGCAATACAGACCTACCTCAAGAAGCAAGAAAAATCTCAAATAACCTAACCTTACACTTAATAGAGCTAGATAAAGAACAACAAATGAAGCCTAAAGTCATCAGAAGAAGAGAAATACTAAAGATTAGAGCAGAAATAAATGATACAGAAACTAAAAAAAACAATAGAACAGATAAATGAAACCAGGAGCTGGTTCTTTGAAAAAATTTTAAAAATTGATAAACCCCAGACTTATCAAAGAGAAAGCACCCTAATAAATAAAATCACAAATGAGAGAGGAAAAATAGCAACTGACACCAGAGAAATATAAACAATTATAAGAGAATATTATGAAAAACTATACGTCCACAAATTGGACAACCTGGAAGAAACAGATAAATTCCTAGAAACATATAAACTACCAAAACTGAAGAGAGAAAAATAGAAAACTTGAACAGTCCAATAACCAGCAAAGAAACTGAGTCAGGGCCAAAAAATCAAAAATCTCCCAATAAGCAAAAGTCCAGGGCCAGATGGCTTTCCAGTGGAATTCTACCAAACACTTAAAAAATAGTTAATATTTATTCTTCTCAAACCACTCCAAGAACTAGAAATGGAAGGAAAACTTCCAAATTCATTCTGTGAGGCCAGCACTACACTGATTCCAATACCAGACTAAGACTCCACTAATTAAGAAAACTATAGGCCAATATCCCTCATGAACATAGATAAAAAAAAATTCTCAACAAAATACTAGCAAATCGAATCCAACAGTACATTAAAAGAATCATTCACTACGATCAAGTGGAATTTATTCCTGTGCTCCAAGGGCAGTTCAATATTTGCTAATCAATCAACATGATACACCACATTAATAAAAGAAAGGGTAAGAATCCTTTCAATAGATGCAGAAAAAGCATTTGACAAAGTACAACATGATAAAAACCCTCAACAAAATAGGATAGAGGGAACATACTTCAACATAATAAAGGCCATATACGAAAAACCCACAGCTAATATCTTCCTCAATGGGGAAAAACAGAGCTTTTCTTCTATGGTCAGGGACAAGACAGGGATGTCCACTCTCACCACTGCTACTCAACATAGTACTGGAAGTCCTAGTTTCGGCAGACAGCAAAAAGAAATAAAAGCCATCCAAATCAGCAAGGAGGAAGTCAAACTTTCACTATTTGCAGATGACATGATACTATATATATAGAAAACCCAAAAGATTCCACCAAAAAATTGCTAGAAATGGTACATGAATTCAGTAAAGTCATAGGATAGAAAATCAACAAAAAGAAATCTGTTGCACTTCTATACACCAATAATGAAGCAGCAGAAAGAGAAATCAAGGAATCGATCCCATTTACAATATCACCAAAAACCATAAGATATCTAGGAATAAACATAAAGAGGTAAAAGCTCTGTACTCTGAAAACTATGCAACATTTATGAAAGCAACTGAAGATGACACAAAGAAATGGAAAAACATTCCACGCTCATGGATTGGAAGAACAAATATTGTTAAAATATCTATATTATCCAAAGCAACCTACACATTTAATGCAATCCCTATCAAAATACCAACAGCATTTTTCAGAGTTACAACAAAGAATCTTCAAATTTGTATGGAACCACAAAAGACCCCAAATAGCCAAAGCAATCTTGAAAAAGAAAAGCAAGCTGGAGCATTACAACTGCAGTATTCAAGTTATATTACAAAGCTGTAGTGATCAAGACAACATGGAAATGGCACAAAAACAGACACATAAATCAATAGAACATAATAGAAAACCCAGAAATGAACCCACAACTATATGGTCAAGTAATCTTCAACAAAGCAGGCAAGAATATCCAATGGAAAAAAGACAGTATCTTTAACAAATGGTACTGGGGAAACTGGATAGCAGTATGCAAAAGAATGAAGCTGGACCACTTTCTTACAACATACAGAAAAATAAATTCAAAATGGATTAAAGACCTAACTGTGAGACAGGAAACCATTAAAATCCTAGAGGAGAACAGAGGCAGTAACCTCCTTGACACTGGCTGTAGATATGTCTCCTGAAGCAAGGGAAACAAAAGCAAAAATAAACTACTGAGACTTCCTCAAAATAAAAAGCTTCTGCATGGCGAAGGAGACAATCAATAAAACTAAAAGGCAACCTTCGGAGTGGGAGAAGATATTTGCAAATGACTTATCTGAGGAAGGATTAGTATTCAAAATATTTAAAGAACTTATCAAACTCAACACCCCAAAAAACAAATAATCCTGTTAAAAAATGGGCAGAAGACACAAACAGACATTTTTCCAAAGAAGACACACAGATGGCCAAGAGACATAAAAAGATACTCAACATCACTCACCACCAGGGAAATACAAATCAAAACTACAATGAGATATTACCTCACACCTGTGAGAATGACTAAAATTAACAATACAGGAAACAAGAGCTGTTGGTGAGGATGTAGAGAAAGGGGAACCCTCTTACACTGTTGGTGGGAATGCAAACTGGTGCAGCCACCCTGCAAAACAGTGTAGAGGTTCCTCACCAAGTTAAAAATAGAACTACCCTAAGACACAGCAATTACACTACTATGTATTTACCCAAAGGAAAGAAAAATACTGATTCAAAGGGCTATATGCACCCGATGTTTATAGCAGCATTATCAACAATAGCCAATTTATGGAAAGAGCCCAAATGTCCATCAATTGATGAATGGATAAAGATGTGGTATATATATATACACAATGGAATATTAACCATCAAAAAGAATGAAATCTTGCCATTGGCAATGACATGGATGGAGCTAGAGACTATTACGATAAGCGAAATAAGTCAGTCAGATAAAGACAAACACCATATGATTTCATTCATATGTGGAATTTAGGAAACAAGATAAATGAACATAGGCGGGAATAAAAGAGAGACAAACCAAGAAACAGACCAACTATAGAGAACTGATGGTTATTAGAGGGGAGGTGGGATGGGTTAAACGGGTGATAGCTATAAGGAGGGCACTTGTGATGAGCATCGGGTACTGTATGTGATGAATCACTAAATTCTACACCTGAAATTAATACTGCACTTTATGTTAACTAGATGGAATTTAAATAAAAACTTGGGGGAAAAAAACACATTTATAGCTTAAAGAAAATAACAAAAAACAAAAAAATAAATAAGATTCATATTTGACTCCAATAGATCTGGAAGAATCATTTTCATAAGGGCCTAGAATGAATTAAGATCTAAAGCTCCCACTCTATCCTAGAATACTGGCTAGATCCTGAACTTTACTTTACAGATCAGTGTTTCTTAGTGTCATCTATGGAAAACCTACATTAGATTCATTTGGGGTGTTCCTCAAAACTGCAAGTTCCTGACTCCATTCTAACCACATTATCCAATTTCACTCTCTGAGGGTGAGGCACAGAAATCTCCCTTAAAACAAAAACAAGAACAGAACAAGTTTACCTGGTGATTCTTAGGCACATTAAAATTTGAAAACTACCAATGTTTGGTCTTTAGACCCTTGGCCCCCAGCTATTTGTTGCAAGGAAGAATTCCTCTCTTCAGAGTTTATAATAAAAACTACATCAAAGTTAAGGTAAATGTAACCTTTAATTGAACAAATGTTATTACTGTACTTAATGTAGCCATTTTCTAAAAAAAGAAACATGAGCCATGTAAATTCTTCTTGTCACTAAGAGTAACAAGTAGAACTGGAATTGGGCCCAAAAAAGGTAAAAGGATGTAAGTAAATAAACACCAAATAAAAATAAACAATTCACTATCTGGCTTTCCATCATGGGAACACATTCGTGCTTCAAAATGACTATATAAGGAAAAATGACTCTAAGAGGCTTAAAAACAACAATTCCTTCATGAACCTCCACAGAGTTATTCATGACCCAGTATATGAATATCCTGGGCCTTCAAAGATTTTTCACTATACATTATCATTTTTCATTTATGTGGTACCTTTGCATTAAGGTGCTAAAAGTACTTTACATACAAGCCTTTAAACTGTGTGTTTATATTATCTTATACTAGAGAATTACTTTCTAAGTCAAATTCACTGCCTAAATGTTACATGTTCTAGACTTGAATTTTTCTCCACCATATCTCAAAATACCAGCTTTTGGTGTTATAATTAGTCTATAAGAAATTATGCCGCTTAGACTATACAAAATTACTGTAAAATAAAACAGCTTAAATTTTCTATTTTTAAGCTTCCAGTTCATGATATTAAAGTATTTCATGGTCTGAACAATACCATTTCTTTATATACCCCTAAAAATAGTCATATTAGAGATATAGGTTAGATGCTTAACAACACGTAACTAGAAAGAAAAATACATAGTAATTTAAACAGCTCCTAAAACTTAATCCAGTTTTAATTTAAACACAGAAATCAAAGACTACTACTTAGTGTAATTCAGACAAGGGTGTATCTTAGTAACTAAATAATAAATCCTAGAAAAATATAATTGAAACATAAAAACATAGACATAAATAGATAGTGCTTGGCATTTTCTAAAAGCAGGTACATTCTTATTTCAAACCTAAACCAGTCTGCAGGCCTAGTATGATTGTATCAGAATTTATCCTCAGATAACAGGGTAGCATAGTTTATGACAACAATCTACCTAAAAAGTCATTAAAGTGTTTTTTCTCTTGGGAGTGACATGCATTATCAGCAGAGATTAATCTCATGAGTCTTTAGGTGAGCTCCATTTTTAAAAATGCAATAACAGAGGGCTTTGTTGTCATCTGATAAAAATCAATTAGAGGAGGTAAGGCCACAAGGAAAACTAACATCACTCACTACCCACCCCCGGCAGCTGAAATGATTTGTCTTCCAAGCTTGGATGATCAGGAGCTATAGTTATATTGCAGGGAAATTAATTTAGTTTCTATATTCTGAACTCACTTTCTTTCTTCTGGAGGATCTAAATACAAATTACTTTTAATCAAGGTTGATATGATATTAATACCAAGGAGGATCTTTGAAGAATCATTTTTTTTTAAATTGACTTTAGCATCTTTCACCTGTGCTTGGGGTGCAACTATAGGAACGTAACTTATATCATCCTTACTTTCTGGATTCTTTGTCCACAACAAGGCACTGTACTGAATGGCGAAGACAATAGATTCCACCAAACACTGCACACATCCTAGGAAGAGAATAGAAAGCGTGAATTAGGATTCTTGAGTTGAAAATTAAGGTAGCATTATTTTCTTTGAAATATATTCCATTTAATAAGTGATCTTACAGAAAAAGAATTTTGATAACTTATTATTTTCTCTGTCATGGTATTAAGAACCCCTCAGAAGTAAGATTAGTAATATTTTGATGCAAGAGGTACCAGTACTAATAATACAATGTGCAAGCCTAGAATTATGATCAAGCCAAAAGTATCCCTAAAGCTCAGCTATTCCCCCAAACCACCTACTAACTACAAATAGCCTCAAGAGGTAATGTCTGAGACCCCCAACAGAAATGACCCCAGAGGGGCACCTGGGTGGCTTAGTTGGTTAAGCATTTGACTCTTGATTTTGGCTCACATCATGATCTCATGGTTGGGGACTGAACGGAGTCAGGCTCTGTGCTCAGCAGGGAGTATGCCTGAGATTCTCTCTCCTCTCCCTCTGCCCCTCCCCCCACTCATGCAAGCTCGCTCTCTCTCTCTCTCTCTCTGTAAAATTAAAAAAAAAAAAAAAAAGTGGCCACAGAGAAGTCTTAAGGAGGAAACAAGCAGGGAAGACTCTGGGAAACCCCTGGATATTTTGCTTACCTTAAAAGTAAGCAAAAACTACACTGGGAATTGAAAACTAGAGCAGTAAGCACATGAGTTAATGCTGCAGAAGTTCTAAGGAGTTTGCCTATCTCATGAAACTAAGGGCTTGGGTTTTAATGCTTATGTAGGGACAGGAGAGGCCTTAAGATCCAAGTAAGGCAGGGAGTAGAAAATGAGATATTCTCTCATAATGTCTGGATCCTTAAAGGACTACACTTCAGTGAAAACCCACTTAACCATGAAAGGGAGAAAAGAAAAATGGTTTTATCCAAAGCCCTGGGTGGAGAAGATTATACCTCTGTATTTATAACCAGTGGTCTGTCCTCACACAGGTCGGGGGTTTGAAATTATACTACATGATCCAAGAAACCCTTAACCAATAAAACACCATGAAAGAAAAGTGGCTCTGGGTCAGTAGTACCTCTGGAGACTTGGTGGAAGCAATTGCTAAAACTTTCTGGAGCTACACAAAGCCACATGAAAGAGCCACAGACAGAATCCCCTTATGATATGTTTATAATCTAAAATTATACATGAAGAAACATACCTTAGCCTGAGTGAGGATTAACAGACACAACAAATGGGGTTGGGTAGCTGAAGTATGGACAGTCTTACGGGGACTGCATCCTCTAACTGCACAGTTGGCTTAACCTCTCACATTGTATAATGGAATACTATAAGCAATTTAAATGAATGAACTACATTCCCATCTATCAACATGGATAAATGGCAAAAACATAAAAATTGAGTGATAATAGCAAATTGGGGAAGAATATATTCAGAGTGATGTCATTTATAAAAAGTTTCAAAACTTCATATGCAAATATGTAGTAAAAGTGCAGAAACATTTAAAGGAATTATAAACACCAAATTCAGGATAGTAGTTATCTCTGGGAAGAGAGGGAGTAAAAGTTACAATGGAAGTTTCAATTGTTCAGTTTCTTAAAAAAATATATTGAGAACAAATATGGCAAAATGTTAAGATTTGACAAAACTGTGAATGGCTACATGGTGACCTTTATATTATTCTATGTACTTCCTGGAGCATTCTTGAAATATTTCATAACCAGATTATAATGAAAAATATAAATAGTAGAGATAAGTGACATTCACCAAGTATGGCATAATACTCCTATTATCTTTCTAAGTTTGATTCATTTTACTGAACATGACCAAGCTAGTTAGGATAGGTGAGGTTAGGTAATAATTCATTCTGGTACAGGATGGCATAGATCAGGGGTTTTTTTCCATTGAGAAATTTAGAATATAAGAAATGTCACATTAGAGCATGCAAGCAAAATTTCACGTGCTTAAAAACCCTTAGATTCCAAGTTTTACCCAGGGCACCTGCTACAAGATATTCTCCCTTCTTGCTAATCTTGTTCACCAGTCACATACCAAGTTACAGAATGATATTTATTAATTGTCTGGTATACCTGGTACTATTTGAGACACTGCACTCGACAGATCCCACAGAGGATTAGAAAAAAATCATCTATTAGACTGTTTAGATACATTTCCCAAGTGGTATTCTAACCCCTGTTGTTGGTAGGGGAATACCAATTTAGTGAAATTGATGTGACTGAGATAATCAGTCCAACCTTCACCATCAATTTCCTGTTGATACTGAAAGAGGCCACATTCACATGAAATATTACTGGCCCACTAAAAATAGGCTAAATTAGGTTAAGGCCCAAAATGGACCATCAAGTTAAAAATGTGAATCACACAATCAGCATTCTCATTTGCCTGGGGATCTCTGTTACCTGAGTAGCAGCATCAGTGTTTCCAACTTCCTTGTAAGCAGCTATAGATGAGCGATAACCAACTGACTGACCTACAGAGTTTTTCATTTCAGTCATACTGGTCCATGTTTTTACACACACACACACACACACACACACACACACACCCCAACCCCCCCCACTCAGGAAAAAACAATTTTTAAATATCTTCCCACATTCCAAGAAAAGCAAGGGGATCAAGTTCAGAATCAGAAGCTGTATAAAGTTAAAAAAATCATAAAATATCATGCCATAGACTATTATGGTATTAACAAAAGCCTGAGAAATCCACTTAACTAAAATTAAATGCATTTTTTTTACGAAGACCTCCTTTCATTATATATTACACTATTTATGAAATACATTGCTACTTTAGTATATATTAAGTATCCCTTTGTTTGAAAATTAATTTCTATTAAGTTTTAGGGTAAATGAGGCCTCTGAAAAATATATTTAAATATAAGATGCAATAGAGGCATCTTTAACTGTTTATTTTAGTAAGCCATCAACAAATTACCTGGTTTTCAACACGATTTAACAGTAGTGGACATATACTACATAGAAGGAACACAAGAATGTAAAGAATGTTTAGGATTGGTTTGTGTGGATGTTATTTTTTTTAACTTCAATGTTTTAGTATCATGAAATACAAATACAAAACATTGTACGAGTCTATGTTGTACTACATGGAGATGGAATAATATATTTGTGTTTTTATCAGAATCTGTATCACCCAATGCTAGCCACTGTACCAAAGGCTTTCCACAGGAATTTTTCTACTCTATGAGGTTTTATCATGAATAAAAAAGCTCACAAATCTTTTCAACCACTGCAGATTTATATTTATCTTAATATTCTTGTTCAGCTGCTTTGGACAACTGCTAAGAAATACAAAATTGCCTTAGCCAAGAGTTTTGAGTGGCTAAAGAATTTTGTTATTTCATGTTGGCCAAGATCTCCCTTATGTTGGCATTGCAAAGACACTGTGCACTTCTATGGGGTAAGAAAAAGGGATCTCGATAGCCCTCTTAGTGTTTAGGGAGGCAAATTACCATTTCTTGAAAAGCACAGAATATTATAATCGTTATTGGCTAAACAGTAATTAATGAAAATCCATTTATATAAGACAAACAACAGCAACAGAGAGCCATAAAGCCTCATATGTACTAAAGAAAAGTTTGGAAATATTTCAACTGTTTTTCCTACCTCTACATTGGTTTAACCAAATCAAGTGAGAGTAACATCAGCCAATAAAGAAAAGTGTCCAGAATTCAGCTTCCATAGCATACCTCAGCTATTTTAGCTAAGACTTTTTTTATGAAAAACCAAAAGAGATGAAAGTAGATTTACTTTGTTGGAAATAAAAAAAATGAAAATACTGCTAATTTCATAAAATATTTGAAACTAATTTTGTTTTTATAATAAAGTGTTTATCTTTTTTTTTTTAAGTTTTAATTGTCGTTCCTGCTGTTAAAAAAAAAAAAAATCAGTCAAAGTCATGTCAACATTTAGGGATAAACTTTGGGGTATTTAAAATAACATGTTTGGAAAACTGAACCACATATTTATTTGACAGAGAGAGCGCGAGAGCAGGAACACAAGCAGGGGGAGTGGGAGAGGGAGAAGCAGGCTTCCCGCGGAGCAGGGAGTCCGATGTGGGGCTCGATCCCAGGACTCTGGGATCATGACCTGAGCCGAAGGCAGACGCTTAACCAACTGAGCTACCCAGGCGCCTGAACCACATTTTTAATTGCCAGCATTATCCTTTGTTCTTGGTAGAATCATCTTCGTTTCTTCTTTTTACATCCCAATTGTAAACCCTGGCCATACTGACTTCTGTGGTAATCAAGATTCTCCGTGGCAGTCAACAAATTCTTTCCCAGCAATGCCTGAGCTTCATCAATACCATATTCAAGCATTACATTAGTCTCCAACCACAGACACACTTTATCAGTAGGAGAAATTGAAGCTTTGCAATACAGGTTACCGCCAGTAAGAATCTGGTCTCCAGTGAACTCGTGGACTCTTTTTTCTTCTGCATGTATTTTAGAATTTCTAAAGTCTGCTTAATTTCAGGAATCTGGCCTTTTAGCTTCCTTTTCTTTTGAGCAAGGTTTGAGTTCCATACACTTTTATTTCTGGTACTGTTCATACAGCTTCTTTAGTACTGTAGCTGCAGTCTCATTCCCATGCTGTTTCATGAAGGAATCTACATCTTCCACAAACACGACCTCAGTAATCCCTAGGTGGAGCCGCCACCCATTCCCGGTGGCCACTTCTAAGCCATAACCATCCTTCGGGGCCGCCATCTTGGGGAAGCGAGCACACGACTTGTGTGGATGTCATAAAGGAAGAAGTCCAATGATTGGACACTGTCAGAATCCAACAAATTTCCTCTTCATTTTAAACGAGAACAGGGTGTGTTTTGTGCTCTTGGAAAGAATTACTTGATATCTACCATAAATCTACACAACTGCAAAAGTGTACACCTGCATATGTATATATGTTTTTTATACTCCTTCTCAGTGGCTTTTTTTTTTTTTTTCATTCCAGTCATGCCTGTTAGGGAAAATATGTGTTGCTCACAATGGTGGCATTTGTTCTCTCAGTGGTTTTGTTACCAGCTAGATCCTAAGAGCTGACCTTTACTGCCCACCTGCTTGTACTCACCAACCTTTGTCTCACATTTTTCCTTAAGCTCTTCTTGCCAGCTTATCTCATAACTCAGGCAAACAGAAATCAAAACTACCCCTCAAGCCATAGCCACTGCCCTGACAAGACCTCCAGCCAGTCCAGATCAGTTTGAGTGCAAACCCGGACCCTGACTTGCGTCTGCGCAGAAACCATGGACTATATCTTTTTTTAACTTTAAAAAATGTTAATTCCAGTATAGCTACCATACAATGTTATATTAGTTTCAGGTGTACAATACAGCAATTCACCAATTCTATACATTACTCAAGGCTCATCATATTAAATGTACTCTTAATCCCCTTCACCTATTTCATGTACCTCCCCACCTACCTCACCTCTGGTAAACACCAGTTTCTTCTCTATGAGTCTTTTTTGTTTTTATTTTATTTATTTTATTTTCTTAAATTCCATGAGTGAAATCATATGGTATTTGTCTTTCTCTGCCTGACTTATTTCACTTAGCATTATACTTTCTAGATCCATCCATGTTGGGTGTGTGTGTGTACGTACACAGTGTGTACGTACACACACCATATCTTATTCATCTATCGATGGACATTTGGGCTGCTTCCATAATTTGGCTAGTGTAAATAATGCTGAATAAACATAAGGGTGCTGTATCTTTTTTTTTTTTTTAAAGATTTTATTTATTTGACAGAGAGAGACACAGCGAGAGAGGGAACACAAGCAGGGGGAGTGGGAGAGGGGGAAGCAGGCTCCCCGCGCAGGGAGCCCGATGTGGGGCTCGATCCCAGGACCCCGGGATCATGACCCGAGCCGAAGGCAGACGCTTAACGACTGAGCCACCCAGGCGGCCCCATGCTGTATCTTTTTTTTTTTTTTTTTAAGATTTTTATTTATTTGCGAGAGAGAGAATGAGAGACAGAGAGCATGAGAGGGAGGAGGGTCAGAGGGAGAAGCAGACTCCCTGCTGAGCAGGGAGCCCGATGTGGGACTCGATCCCGGGACTCCAGGATCATGACCTGAGCCGAAGGCAGTCGCTTAACCAACTGAGCCACCCAGGCGCCCCCATGCTGTATCTTTTTGAATTAATGTTTTCACAGTGTTTGGGTAAATACCTAGTAGTGGAATTACTAGATCAGATTTATATTTTTTTAAAAGATGAGCTTGGCTGCTGTGTAGAGAATTGTCAATGGGGCAAGAGTGGAAAAGAGGAGGCCAGTTATGTTTGCAGTAGACCAAGTTAGAGATGATGGCAACTTGAAGCAGGGTAGTGGCAATGGAGATGAAATGGAGACACTGGAGACAATTTGAGACATAAAGCTGACAAGAATTGCTGATGGACTGGATGTAGCAGGGAGATGTCCTCCTGAAGACAAGTTTAAGGTAATTCAGATATTCATGAGAGCAGTCTCCCCTCTGAAATGTTTAACAATCAAATTTAACTGTTCAAGCCTGATACAATCTCCCTGTACAGGTAGAGCTTTGAAGGATTCTGCAGAAACACTTCTCTTCCACCTAGGGTGTGATTATTAGAGCCAGCTAATTGTTACCAACCTCAACAACCACTGTATCTATCCTGGCCATTCATTACTTAATACTCTGGGTACAAATATCTAGATAGGAGGGTACCAGGAACAGATTAGTTTCAGGCCTTCAAAAAGTTACCATGCACCTGTAAGGACAGAGCACTGTTGCTAATTCAAGAAATTATATGTCACAAGTATCTAAGTCCAATGGGGCTTTTGATGCAAATTTCACACTCATGAAAAAGTTGTGAACAGATGGATTGCCCTTTAGGCATTGCCGTCATTCTTGAAAGGCATAATCATCATGCTCAACTTAGAAAAAGCTGCCAAAAGGAATACATAGCCTTCAGAAAACTCACCCAGAAACTGCCTCTATTTTATAGCTCTTAGCCATATATCTAGCTTCCTCTGTTCTTGGTGACATTCTGTAGACGATGTATTCATTTTTTTTCAGCTTTCCCAGCTGTCCTTAAATTAACCTTCTACAGAAAAAGTCACAATAAAACTATGTATTATATGACAGAAACAGCTCTGTATTAATAATTGCACCAGGGACCCAGAATATAAATTATAGAATACAAGTCATCATTCAGTCTTTTTTTCCACTAGTTCTCTTTTCTTTGGGGGGACGGGTGAAATAAGTGAAGGGGATTAAGAATATACTTACCATGATGAACACTGAGTAATGTGTAGAATTGGTGAATCACTACACTGTACACTTCAAACTAATATTACACTGTATGTTAATTATACTGGAATTTTAAAAAATTAAAAATTCATCATTCAATATTAAAAAAAAAATTAAGCCTTCCAAAAATACTGGAGGTCAATTTACATGCTTGGGTCACAACCTAGGCTCTGTATCTACACATCATGTGCAGAATAGCTCCCTGGTTTGTATGCAAACCAGAAACACCATGTCAACTCAACGATTCTCCAATACAGCCTATTGCAATGACATCAATGGAGCTTTTGATGGGAAAGCACTAATGTTTCCTAACTACTCTTTAAACATAATTTAAACTAAGCTTTTTTTTTTTTTTTTTAAAGATTTTATTTATTTGACAGAGAGAGACACAGCGAGAGAGGGAACACAAGCAGAGGGAGTGGGAGAGGGAGAAGCAGGCTCCCCACGGAGCAGGGGGCTCGATCCCAGGACCCCGAGGATCATGACCTGAGCCGAAGGCAGACGTTTAATGACTGAGCCACCCAGGCGCCCCTAAACTAAGCTTTTAATAAAACTGAAATTTTTAGTCTGAATACACAGACTAGCAGCTTCATTTTCTTTTTAATCTGCCACATATCTACTTAAGCAAATTCATTTAAAAAGACATCTTTCAAATTCAAAAGGAAGCCCTTGGTTCAAACTTTTAAGATGTAGCAAAGAAGTCTATAGTAGTGGAGCGCCTGGGTGGCTCAGTCGTTAAGCGTCTGCCTTCGGCTCAGATCATGATCCCAGGGTCCTGGGATCGAGCCCCGTATCAGGCTCCCTGCTCGGTGGGAAGCCTGCTTCTCCCTCTCCCACTCCTCCTCTGCTTGTGTTCCCTCTCTCGCTGTCTCTCTCTCTGTCAAATAAATAAATAAAATCTTTAAAAAAAAAAAAAGGTCTATAGTAGTAAATCTACTTAGGCTCTGGATTTCTTTGGGCTAACATCCTTTCTCTGCCTCTTTCTCTGCTTTGACATTCTGTACATGATATAATCATTTCTTATATTAATAATTCTTATTTAAATCATTGACCCATTTTGCTACCTAGTCTTCAAAACTCAAATTGTACAAATAACACAGGTAAATAAGCATCAATTTTAAATCAAGACAGTAATATACTTTTATTTGTAATGCTCTTCATGACTATGTCCTATATAGTGTGGGTTTTTCTTAATGCAGACACAAGAATACCCAAAGCTAATGTTTTCTGAGATCCCTACATAACAACTCCTAGAACTTTTCATGGGTTGAAAAATATGGGCGGATCCATCTAGAGTTACAGTCACTTATGCCATTTTCCTGCCTTCTCACATAACCTTATGAAACAATCCTTCAGCGAATACTCTTTAGTTCGATATTTTACTATCTACAATAGCCCTCAGTGTCAATTACAAATTGGGAAGCAGCTGAGAGTTACTATGCTGACTGTCCACAATCATTTATAAAAATGTTAAAAAAAAAAAAACAAAAGGAAGCCTACTGTAAAAATCTCCCCATGCAGGGAGGAGTTCATTGAATCCACCCATTCCTTTTTTTCTGTGTTTAAACTAGATTTCTATGCATGACTAAACATTATCCCCAACCCCATGGTAGGAGGACATTTTTAAAGCAGTGTTTGGTATAAAATCTATTAAAGGCTTTTTGAAAATCTAAATGTTCACTGACTCCTCCTTGTTCCCACCTTATTTACCCCTCTCAAAGAACCTTGTCAGATGGCTGATGTATAATTACCTCACAAAAACCATATTCTTTCTTCCTGTGGATTACATGTCCAATAATTTTCTCCTTTGGCTATTTATTAAAAAATTGACTGTCAGGTCAAATAGCCTTATTCCTCTGCGATTCCTGGGCTCCTTCTTTAAACTATATACCCTCTATACCTTCTCCATACCCCCAAACCAAATCCCTGCTCAGGACTGACTATCTTATTTTAAACTGAATTGGTTCACACAAAGAAGTGCCCCAGGTCCCTTCAGTCACCAATACATTCACTTTTTCCCCATTGGATGGTATGTATCAATTCATACAGTAAAGTAAAACAAAGGACAGTCATTCGTGTTAGGCAAATCCTAGGAAAGACCTGCAAGCTTTCTCAATTCAAAGGCTAATGGTACTAACCTGGAACATGAGTCACCTAGGGCTACGTATAAAACTGAAATTGCTCAAATCAACCAACTAGCCACTGGTACTATGCTAGTTTCACAGTAGATGCACAGACTTAGCCCTCTGTTAGATAAATGAGAAAAATTATAGTATTAAGTGTAACAACTGAAAAAAAAATAAAGAATTTATTTTGTGGTAGACTAGAAGTATTATAAGGGAATTGAAAGAAGAGGTCAACATGTGTTGGAAGAAGAGTTACAGAATGTCAAAAGTAGAGGAAACCTTTAAAACAGCTGGACCAATTTCAGAGAAGGTAAACCACTTGCCTAAAAGCATATAGCTTCTAGCAGTCAGGTGTAGTGAAAGAAGATCTGATGGCTAGGCCTGTGTCAATCCTTGAAGAGGAACAGGCCAGACTGCTGGGGGTGGGAACAGATCCTAAAAGGTAGAAAAGTAATGAGAAAATGCAGAAAGGTGAGAGTGTGCATAGACACTGGAGTAATTAAATGGATGTACAAACTGGGGCACCTGGTGGCTCAGTTGGTTAAGCGTCTGCTTTCGGCTCAGGTCATGATCTCAGGGTCCTGGGATCGAGCCTCACATTGGACTCTCTGCTCAGCGGCGAGTCTGCTTCTCCCTCTCCCTCTGTGATCTCTCTCGCTTTCACTCTCTCTCAAATAAATAAATAAAATCTTTATAAATAAATAAATAAAATGGATGCACAAACTGGGGAATGACAGGAAGGAGCTGAAGGATAAAATTACTACAAAATGGGGCTAAAAGGTAACTAGAAGTGTTTGCATTTGATGTGACAGACAAGAGAATGCCACTGGAATTGCCATGTTGGTTTGATGAAGGAGGCAGATAGTGGGAGCAGGAGAGCAGCTAGCAATTATAGTCCTGACCATGGCAGAAGAGTAGAAACTGAGGAAAGCATAACTCTAAGAAACTGAGAAGCGGGGTGCCTGGGTGGCTCACTTGGTTGAGCAGCTGCCTTTGGCTCAGGTCACGATCGCAGGGTCCTGGGATCAAGCCCCATATCAGGCTCCCTGCTCAGCAGGGAGTCTGCTTCTCCCTCTCCCTCTGCCCTTGCTTGTTTGCTTGCTCACTCTCCCTTTCCCTCTCAAATAAATAAAAACAGAAGAAATAACATAGTAGTTAGACAGAATCAAAGGTTAATCCCAGAATTACTAGGCTATTGATTTGTGAGAAGAAAAATGCCACTGGAATGCTTGTGGTTTCCTTAAAGGATGCTCAATTTATAGAGTAACTCAAAATCCAAATCTAGACTTCTGAGGTTATATGGATATGGCATAAATTCACTACATACCATAGTTGCTAACTATGAGTGATATAATGAAGGGCATTTTCAAATGGCTATAATACATTTTTTTAAAACCTCAATTTGGTGAAAGATATCATCCTCTGACATGTACAAATAAAAATTGTCATTTACCTATAGCAAGGAGTTCCCAACTAGACGTCCATGAGATAAATCTGCTTGTAGATAAATTTTGTATGACCTCAGTTTAAAAGAAAAAAGTTACTTTGGCATAAACAATCTGGATCTCTGTCTTCTTTTAAAGAGAAAATCTGGCAACACTAGGCCTACAATCAAGACTTATGGTCACATAGCAACTTCTCTTTTTAGATGTATCCTGTGCTCAACAGCTTACCATGGTTTCTACTGCTCCAACCATCTTCTTCCAGCCCACTTCACTTCCTATGACCTGCCTCATCCCTGTAGATATTTGGCATTGCAATCCCTATGTCTCAGTTGTTCCGTAAGTTTTCTTTTGATATTTTTATTTGCCTTGTCATGAGTGTTATATGTTAAACAACTATTATTCGGGATGTTATACATTAAAATTTTAAATATGAATCTTCTAAAAGAAATCAAAGACAGCAAAATGCAAATGTTAATAGAACTGGTACAATTTTAAGAGTGTCCACTCATTTTATTAGCTATAGAACATGTGGAAAAAGGGAAAGGTATTTGCTACTCTGAGGTGGTCACAATTTATTTTTCTGAAAACAAGTAGGGTTGTAACAAGTAACAGTGGTATATTGCGAAAGCCTATGAATCTAGATTTATCCCAGTTTTTTTTTTTAAAGATTAAAAAAAATACCTATGAAATGAAAGCCAGTGATAAATCAAAATTTAAACCTAACATTGAATTCCTCTTACTTAAAATGCTAACAGAGTTATACTTCAGTTATTAACCATTTATACATACTCTTCATACTTTTCAGACATTTGATAGAGTTAAGAAATTAACACAATGAAAATATAAATTTGAAAAATAAGCAATTGTCATTAATGTGAAATTAATATATGGGTCTGCCAAATAAGAGTAAAGACAAATTTCCTCACTTGTGAATATGTCTTTCTTTTGTAAAATTAGAGGGGAAAAAAATTTCACTTTCAAATATATGAAATAATTATACTGCACATTAATTTAAAAAAAAAAAAACTTGCTTTCTAACTTCACAAAGTCTTAGATTTTTTCCAAAATTCACTTTCTTTTAATAGGCTCTGACAAAGTGTAATGCTTGACTACACAAAGCTATGGTTAGACCGTGTTTTTAAATATCATCAACTATCTGACATGAATGGTGGAGACCTACTATTCCCAAACATACAACTATGAAAAATACAAAGCTTAGCAGCAAGGAAATTTCCCATTGTCCCATGGTAATTAAAGTTAAAAACAACATGGGAATCCATGTAAATTCTTCCTCAGAAATATGAAGCACTGAGTCTATAATGAGATATGCCGTTTTCTGTAAGTTTCAAATATTAAACTGCCACTTCAATTATTTGTTTATAACAAGCTCAAGGAAAATTCACAAAAGCAAATATCCAACACATTATTTAGATAACTGTGTATATTTGGAGTATAATCTAACTCTGATGCCATTAACCCCAAACAACATTCAAACAAACAGAATTTTAATTAATCGAGTACTGCTTCCAATTAGTCAGATTTTACTGAAAGAGAGCAAACCAACATTGTAGTCAATTTCAACTTTGCCCTGGTACATCAAATTGTATTACAGATAAATTAAGAGTGTGAAAATTTTTGGCTGGTAGCCCTATCCTACATAGCCTTTTAAAAAGCAATTTCAGTGCCTATCAAGGTAGAAATCAGCAGTTGTAATTTTTTTAATACAGGTGCAAAACAATGGGACCCATTAATAGCTGAACTTTTCACAACACTATTCATGATGATTTATGAGTTAGTATATAATTTGATTATTCTATTAATTCTGATTACTGCTTTGGCTAATAAAGTGAAGGTCACTTCCAAAATAAATCTTCATTACATTTCATAGAAAGTAATTGCCTTCAACTAGTTGTTTTCTTTAATTAAAAACTAATGTAACAAGAAAGAAAACAGACTTCAGGGTTACCATGTCTGCTGCTATTAAGAGAAATATACTGTGTGGATGTAATGTTCTCAAGACAAATCCAACAAACAGAAAGTGTCTCTTCATCTAATCTCTGTATTTTCAAAATGGAAGAACTATTTTATATGTATTTAGAGTAATTTTGAAATTACAAGAATAAAAACTGAACTGTATTAATGCTTTAGAAACTGAAAACAAAGAATCTTTGAAAATATTCCCCAAATTCATGAATGTAAAATGTAAGGCAATATTTTTCTTTTTTTTTAAGATTTTTTATTTATTTGACAGAGAGAGACACAGCGAGAGAGGGAACACAAGCAGGGGGAGTGGGAAAGGGAGAAGCAGGCTTCCCGCGGAGCAGGGAGCCTGATACTGGACTCGATCCAAGGACCCTGAGATCATGACCTGAGCCGAAGGCAGACGCTTAATGACCCAGGCACCCCAAGGCAATATTTTAATTTCTAAAATTATGTATGTGGGATTCAGTATATGAAAAATTAACAGTAGGTCTCTCTCTTAACTCAAGTTTCTCCTAAGGGTGGCAAGAAACCTTCTCTGCCTCTTAAGATAAATACTAGGCACAGGGTCCTGACAGCTTTGGAGGGAGATTACAGGAAAAATTAAAAAGGCTCACTTTAATATATTATTCTCATTTAACCTATTTTTACACACAGAATATTCTGTGTCCTAGATTTAACATTTCGTTTTATTTTTTATAAAGTCCTCTAGACCTTCAGCTGAGGTCCTATTATCAAAGCTGCTGAATCATACAACCATATAAAATGAATAAAGGAAATTAAAGATGACACGTATTTTCCCACAGAAGTAAAATACTAATCCTCAAACAGGAAATCATATTTCAAAAGCTAGAAAGCCTGAATGTAAGAAATTATTGGGGCATAACAATGAAGCAGGTGGCAATAATTTGTATGCTCACCAATGGTCTCAATTGATATATTGTCACAAACCCCATTCCTGATTAACTTGCTCACTCTGTCCTGGTCATATTAATCTTTCTGTTATCTCAAAAGACCCCAACTTAGACCTCTGCCACAGTTCCTGCTGCCTAGAAAGCTCTTCCCTCAAATCTCCAAAAGCTTATGCCTTACCATCATATTTTGGTGTCACTACACTCAAATACTACCCTCCTATATGGCCTTCCCTGATCACCATAGCATCTAAAAGGACACCTCCCTACTGCTTATAGTCACTTCCTGCCATACTACCCTATCTTCTTTTCTTCACAAGACATATTACTCTCTTAAGTTTTATCTTATTCTACTCTCTGTCCAACACTCTTCAACAACCCCTCCCAACCAGAGACTTTCTCTGTTTTCAACAATGTATGTCTGGCACCTACAAAAGAGCTAGTATAAAACCTTTTATGTGTCTCTCTACATATTTTTTAACGAATTCTAATTTATATTCTAAATTTGCATATGATAAAACAGAAAGCCCAAGTTTACAGCCAATGCTCCCTTAATATTTTATGTAAGAAAATAGTATTAGTTTTAAGTCTTTGGTAAAAAATTCAGTAACTGTTACCAATACCTAACATGCCCTGAGTGAGCATGTGTGTATGAATGCATGTGTGCTTAGACAAAATACATATGGCTATCAAAGAATGTACAAAAGTTGCAAATGTACTGGTGGTAACAACCACAATGAACACTCTTACTAGGTCCTCTTGTGATTGTGATCAAGAGTACATATTTGCAAGACAGGTTTAGGGGCTCATTAGCCAGGGAAGATATCTGTTTCAAAAGGAACATATTTAGTGCATTGGAAAATGTGAGATCAGAACCACTGTAAGTCCCCAACATCTCAGAAACTTTTTGTATTTTTATACCTTTTTTAAAAATCTCTAATGTAGAAAAGATTGATTTCAGTTTAACTTCTAGTTTCCAATTAAAAATCATAATAACTAGTGTTCTTTACTCTTGTAAAAAGTAGTACTCAAACATATAAACACTGAACTGTTCTCGATGCTATTCCTACATCTGGGAAAAAAATTCTTTAACTTTGATGGCTTGACCTCTGAAATATACTCTCTTTACAGTCCTCACAGAAACCTTGTGATAATACTTTAAAATTTTAAAAATAAAAACAAATAAATGTTATCCTTTCCTATAACTTAATTTCCCCGATGTATGAGTTATATATAAGAGTGTGTTAACTCTTATTACTCTTCCTCTCATGGGAAATTCAAGCATCGTGATATCAAGACCCGTGTGGGCTCCACACACTGCTTGGATTTCTCTCTTCCTCCGCCCCTGCCCCCTGCACTCACTCTTTCTCAAATAAATAAATCTTTAAAAATAAAAAAGACTTCCTTTTTCCTTAAGTCACAAAGAAACACATAATAAGCCAACTCCCAGTTAAGAAGACTGATAAAAGCCATCACTCCTAGATGAATTCCACATCTAGTATGAATTTCATGCTTAGTTTAATAACATAGTGGTTCTCAACCTTGGTGTTCTGTGAGATAGTGCTCCCTAAGTCTGTGGGAGGAAAAGAAAAAAAAAAAAGGCTGTGTTACAGTGGGTCCTATGCAGAGCCTGCAGCCTCTCTTATCTATGCCAAAGCCTCTAAGAATGCTGGGTATATCCCTGGGAATGGGTCAAACATGCAAATACATCCATCATGTATGCTGACACAGAAAAGGGCTGTGAACTGCTGATAGTCTAAATATGCTGTTCCTGGGGCGCCTGGGTGGCTCAGTCGTTAAATGTCTGCCTTAGGCTCAGGTCATGGTCCCAGGGTCCTGGGATCGAGCCCCGCATCGGGCTCCCTGCTCGGCGGGAAGCCTGCTTCTCCCTCTCCCACTCCCCCTGCTTGTGTTCTCTCTCTCGCTGTGTCTCTGTCAAATAAATAAATAAAATCTTTAAAAAAAATAAATATGCTGTTCCTAACAAAAAACAAGAGAGTATCCTGTAACACAGAGAACCTCACAGCTGTTCAACTACCTTCCACTATGCTTTTGTGCTTTGGTCCTCCGTCTTGCTACCTTGCTTTTATTTTCCATAGATAAGTAGGGTGTTTTTCTCATACCATTGCAACATTTAACTACAGACTCCAAACAGACATAAGGAATTAAACTCACATAAGTTTGCAAACTTAGCTTTGTATCCCTAGAGAAAACATGAGAGATTTTATCCATGGTTTAACATCTTTCAGGAGGAAAAAAGTGCAGAGAAGCTCAAATTTAATCTGCAAGGCTGACAGGCTAATTTTCTTAATCTCACTAATTATAGATCACATATGAGGGTAATTTTAAAAACCGTTCTGAATTGGTCAGGACAATTTTATTAGTATATTTCTGTGGCTAAGACCATTTCCACAGGAATGACTAACAGTAGAAACATTTAGTCTGTTCAACTGACTGAACATCAATAACCATCAGTGTGTTTGTTGGGGTCTTAAAAATTACCAGTTCCAAAGTTTACATTCTAAAGAGAATTATTTTCTCCCCAGCAACTATTCAGAAATAAAGCAGTATTTCTTTTCTCATGTAAGTTTTGACACTGCTAGATATCTAAGATGAAACAAACTGCATTGGAGATAAGTAAAACCGTCTCATAAGGCCAGAGTATTTAAGCTAAAATGTAGAAACAGATAACCAAGTTCTTCTGATTCATACTTGATTTATCTGTACCATACAGACAGTGCCTTAGTTTGCTGTTCTTAAGAGTCCATTTCAAGCATTAAAATATTCATAGCCTAGAAAGACCCTCCATAGTGGTTTTTATTTCTACTTTAGGAGTACAATGAAAAATAATGCTTGTTTTCATCTGCATTTGCTTGTTGAAAGAAATACATCTAACCCCACAAAACAAGGGACAAACAAGAAAGCTAATTCCAGGGAAGGGAATAGGTATACTGCACTAGATTTCAGATAGTAGCAGCTCTAATCTTGGTATATCCACCTCTGTGAGAAGACTACAGGCTGACAGTAAAGTTCTGATTTCAAAAACATCATGGAAGGTGGAAACACTACAGTCAGAAGTTTGGCTCTCAATTCATTAGGCATTTGGGACCACTCCACTATATCGAAGAATGTGAATTCATATATGCACAGGAAAATTAACGTGGTTTGGAAATTATTTCACTTTATATAACAAAGGCCCATGCTGTGCCTATTTGTGCCAGGTACTGTTCTAAGAGCTTAGCAAATAATTTCCTTAAAACTCCTAACAACCCTAAGAGGTAGATACTATTGTTATTCCCTTTTTATAAGGGAGGAAACTGAAAAAAACAGGATTTAACCAGTAGGTAAGTGGCAGAGAAGGATTCAAACAGAAAGTCTGTTTAAGGGTCTCTACTCTTAACAACTACACTGTTGTACCTCTCAGGATACATTAAAACATAAAACTAGAATCAAGATTAATTGTTCATTCAATAAATATGTATTATTCAAAAGCTTATTTTAGAGTTAATTCCTTCTATTTTTAAATGTACCTGAAGAATATGGGTCTGTGCATACAGGACCATGATTAAAGACTGTAGATTCAAGAATGAGTATTTTCAAAATCTAATATAGTCAAAAGAAAAATAGCCACACTGTGAATCCCATTTTTCTTTTAACAAACTCAGATGTTTGTTAAAAAACATCTCATCTTTGTTTTCCCCCCATATTGGGGGGAAAACAAAGGAGAGAGGGAAACAAACCACAAGAGACTCTTAACAATAGAGAACTGACGGTTGATGAAGGCAGGTGGGTGGGGGATGGGCTAGATGGGTGAAGGATATTAAGGAGGGCACTTGTGATGAGCACTGGGCGTTGTATGTAAGTGATGAATCACTGAATTCTACTCGTAAAACCAATATTGCACTGTATGTTAACTAAAATTTAAATAAAAATAAAAAACCCTCTGGTCGGAAAGCAAAAAGTTGAAAGATATGGCTGTTTACAAATACATGTGCATTTGTATGAAATAATGTAGGGATACCAGTGTAAGTGCAAATTATAAATGACAGGTTTATGACTTTCAAGTGTGCATGAATTAAAGACTACAGGAGTCATTTACAAACAGCTGAAATTAGTTTGGTTTCTTGAGTAGGCTACATATACTTTCCTGTTTATGCTATTCATTTGTTTAGCAAACTGTTTACAGACTACAAAGTAAAAACATTCAAATTATTATGAATCCTGACTTGGTGAGATTAAAATCGGTGAAGTTTTACCACAGGGATATGGCACTTTTTGGTGCCACTATTTCACTATATTGGGCAAGTAAGAGTCTACTGCCTAATTTGCGGAAAGGGGAGAAGAAAGAGAGGTTGAGGCATGAAGGGATAGAGAAATAAGGAAGAGGAATGGCTAAAAGCTATATTAATTATTTCAGCACCAACACAGAGTTCTTTTTTATAAATCATTTCTCTAGTACATGAAAAAAAATAGTTTGTCCTACAATATTTAATTTCTATGGTAAATTCTAATCCGATTTTTTAAATAAATAATTTATTAAGCACCTACTATATGCCAGCCGAAGTTCCAAGCAGTTCTATTGAAGCAGTTAACTACATATGAGTAAAATACACCAAATTCAATAGTAAGGCAAAAATTATGGCATACCCATTTTGTAAAAGGCTATGTACTAGAAACTACAGGAGACATAAAGAGGACTACATTTTATACAGCAAATATACCTATCAATAGACATACTATAAGGTAATTTAATTACATAATTAAATTCTAAATACCATATCTTGTTTGTATAAAGTGAATGAAGAGTCTATAATATATGTTTCAGTAATTACAAAAACACTAATTCCAAATACCAAGACCATGAAGTCATACAACTTTTATAATACCCTACTTGATGTTGGACAATCTTCAATGCACTTTCCCTAACATCATCACATTTGAGTTTCAGAGTAGCCCAGGGCAGGAGTTAGGATGAGATTTAATTACCATTTCCATTATATAGGTGAAACAATGGAGGCTCTGAGAATTTAAATGACATGTTCAAGTTCATGCAAATAATATGACAGAGCTAGAATCAGAATCCAATTCTGAGACTGATAGTTTTGTAACATGGAAAACCTTGTAACTTTCATGAAACAAGACAAGGAATTTTACAAAAACAGTTTTTTGAGCATTCCCTACCAAAGTAGAAAGCAAATTGATGAAAAAGTTGGAAATGAAGAGCTTCATTAAAATTTTATGCAATCACACTAATTGGATCACTTTGGAACAAAAAACAACTTAAACAGGGGAATAGTAGAGAACACATGGAAATTCAGCTATCTAACATAGACTTACACTTGCCAACAAGTAAAGCCTTAGATCTTTGTAATTTGGTAGCCTTCAGGGTTGTTTTTTGAATTGGCTTGAAAATAGACACACTTCACATACTATTTCTATTACACTTGCACAAAAGTACACTGGTTCCAAAGAGATAGTTCAAGAATTGTTTCGAATGATCCTTAAAAAGACTATGCAATAACACAGTGTTACCTTTCAATTTAATCAAACTAAAATCTCAGCTCCAAACAATGGGCTTAAATTCAATTGTCATTCTGGCCCTATATGAAGTCAGCCACCTTTCACTCTACTACAAGGTATTAGAATTATTTTAAGATTTGGAGTAGTACGCATTACGTAACCAGGGGAGAAAACAACTGGGCTGAGTTTTTGTATCTATGTGTGAGGATAATCTAGTATCTGAATTTTTAGCATTGAAGGAGGCTATTACTAAAATAAAAACTGAAACGACGTAATTTGGGGAACAAATATAATTCTAATATGTTCATGAGTCACAATAAATGCTCTAGCACCACACACTTATATATTTCAATAAGAAGTTATTCCCAAATTAAAAGTCTTTTCCTGTCACAACCTGAGGAATAATGCCGTCAAGGACACAAAAACATTCCATTGCTTTATTAACAACAATGCTCAATGATCTGTGAATAACCTGGAAAAAAAAATGAAGATTATTGAATTATTTTACCAATCTATCCATCCATCACCAGAGAACAGGTTTCAAAATGATGGATTATCTCACCACCCTGCTGTTTATCCCACACAATACTCTCTCCTCAAGGGAAAAACAAACAAATGATCATACAAACATAATCATGCCTACCCTCTATACCTTATGTATCATTTCTATGCCAATATTATTAACTAGAGGGCTAAATGTCTTTAAAATTGTATGCAAAAGATTCAGAAAATGAGGTATGTTGCTCTCTTTTTTTACCCTCCAGGATTCTACAATTTATAAAAATTCTATTCAAACAACAGCCCTCCAACTTTTGGGAGACAACCTTTTGGTTAAGCTATTCAACATTGCTCTTCAAATTTAATAAGGGCAGTTCTCAATTGAGATAGTGCATCTCAGTGGTTCTTAACCTTCTTGGGAGGTGACAGACTCCCTTGATAAAATGATAAAACTATGAATGCCCTTCCTAGAAAAATGCAGCCATGTATATCACACACACAAAATTTGGCATGCAATTTCAGAGTATTCTCCCCAAAACCCAGATGATTATTCCAGGTATTGGAATGCCAGGTTAAGGACTCTGAATTTGAAGAACTCCCCTTACTATACCCAGCCTTCCAATGCTATTTTAGGCTGTCAGATACAAGTTTCTAAAATGATGGCTGTAAGTTTGCTTATACTATAACTGAAGATGGCCAAATAAAAAAATTTCTACATATGAAGTTATATTTCTTATATAATAAAGACATAATTTTAATTTTAGCATGGTAATACCAACATTCAATGGTATTCAATTCAACTCAATTTTAGCATGGTAATACCAACATTCAAATGGTTGAATGAACTATGGTATATACATCCATATACCGGAGAACTACTCAACCATTAAAATTTTTTTAAGTATGCATGTATATACACATTTATAAATAGATGCCCATATAAGCGTGGAAAAGATGGGAAAATATGCAACTGAACAATGTTAACTCAAGGGGTGGAATTTGTGGGTGGGGAACAGGGCTTGTATTTCTTTATAAAAGTGAGTGTGTTTGTTTCCTATTTTTTTCAGTATTTTTATTTTTTCTCTAACTACTAAGATTGTATGTTACCAAGAATTTGCTTTATAATGGCTATTTAGTATCTTCAATATGTCAGGAAATTTGCCAAATTACCTAAGTTGTTCCACTGATTCAAATGTCAAGATCTTTTACAATGTTCTGGTCCTTAAAGAATTTTTACATAGCTCCAGATTATAGAACCAAAAATTGAGTAGTAAGACTTTAAGAAAGAACGGCAAGAATATTTTATTCTCCCTGCCTCTCAACATTTTGGCTAGAGTCGACTATACCAATTCAATATATACTGAATTGGACTAACCCATTATTTCTCAAACAGGGAGTAGTTTGTCCTTAGAGGATATTTGTCAATGTCTGGAGACATTTTGTCTGTCACAAGTAGGTAGGTGGGTGAAGGTAGTGACATCTAGTGCGTAGAGGCCAGGGATGCTGCTAAACATCCTACTATGTACAGGACAGCCCATCCCCCAACACAGCCAAGAATTATCCTGCTAAAAATGTCAAGTATCCTGTCAAAAATGAGATTAAGAAATTCTGGCCTAAACCAAAAGCCTCAAAACAATTATGTATCTCACATAATCAGGCCATGTTCAATGATAGGTGGGATCATACCACTCACTGATGGTACTTGGCTCAGAGTAGAACCCAATCTTGCTCTTTTCTGGAAATGGATAGGTTAACTGAACAATCTGAGATTCCTGTAACTCTATCAAAGTATCATCTTGTGTGCCTTGATTAATTTCATGCAAAATCTCTTTAGACTCTTTCTGATCATTTCTGAGTACTGATGTCATTCATACCTACATTACACACTCTGGAACCTGATGAAATATACTTTCTTATTCTGTAATTGATCCATAAGTGTACATTTTCTTTCCTCAACTAAACACTCTTGACATTAACATCAAAGTCTACATCATATTCTTTTTCATATATATCTATTATACCTAGGCAGAGAATGGATGCTTTAAAAAATAGCTGTTGAATTAAATGGGAAGAAATGAAAATAACCAAATTTACAATAAAGGACATAGATGCTTCTTCACAACTTTTCTGTCACTCTAAATCCTTTTCTTCTTGTTGATCAGAATTGGGCCCAGAGAGCAATTACCCTGGTTACTTACTCTTCAGCTGTGTTCCCTAGACAACAGCAACACTTGGAAACTTATTAGAAATGCAAATTTTCAGGCTTCACACCAGATCTAAAAGTCAGAAACTCCAGGAATGGGGCCCAGTAATGGTGTTAAATTCTGACACAGGTGAAGGCTTGAAAACACTGCTCTACCACTTCTTTGACACACAATTTTTTGCAGCAATTCATAAATACCTATTCATTAATTTACCCATCAAATACTTAATGACTAATGTACACTAGGCAGTGCACTGAGGCAATCTTGTAATATCCCCTAATATCAGGGTTTTTAAAAAGTATTATTACTATATTTGGTAGATAAAAGACTATTGAACTGATTAAACTGGGGTCAGAAAACCCGCCACCTATTTTGTAAAGAAAGTTTCTGGAACACAGCCATGTCCATCCTTTTACATATTGTCTATGACTGCAAATAGTTTCAAGGGAGACCACATGTCTTACAAAGCCAAAACTATTTACTATCTGACCCTTTACAGAAAAAAATTTGTTGACCCACTATATTAGAATACTAAATCTGGCTCAGTCCCTAATTCAGACAACAGCAGCAGCAGCAATAATTATAATAATCATACTAAGAGTAATAACAGCTAATACTTATGTAGTACACTAAGGCAATCAATGTTTTAACCACTTTCTGGATATTAATTCATTTTCATCCTTACAACCTATGAGGTAGATGCTATTATCATCCCCATGAAAAAATGAGGAAACTGGAGCACAGAGAGGTTAAATAACTGGCCCAAGAATACACAGCTAGTAAATGGCAGAACCAGGATTTAACCCCCATGGGTCTGGCTCTAAAATGTACCCTCTTGTTCATTATACTATACTTAACTACTTCTCCTTCACAACACTAGAGCATAAATATCTGGTTGCATCTATCCCAAGAGGTGCCTGAAAATTACAGTTCCAATAGCAACATTTTCCAAGTTTTCCCATCTCTCTTCTGTCTTTATACTCCAGAAGCACCTTTATTATAAACTCTTTAGGACCTCTTCTTTTCATAAGCTCTTAAGGAATGATTATCTGAGTAAAAAATGTTTTCTTTTATGGAAAATTCATAACAATAGTTCTCAATCCTTGTTTTTAGGTCATGGATGACCATGAAAATCTGATGAAACTATGAGTTCCTCTCATAAAGACACACATATAACATTTTGTATATAAATTCCAAGGACCCAAGGACCCTAGATTAAGAACCTTTGGCATAGCATATCTCAGTGCAGCTCTCTACTCAGCTGCAGTGCTGCAAAACAATAATGTGTAGTGATCCACAATGAAAATATTTCTTACTTAACTATAGGACTTTTGCACTCAATGTTCATTTAATTAATGTTTCTGTTGAATTCACTTTGGCAATTTTTTAACCTTTAATTTCAAATATTTAAGGTTCAATTCAATAATCAAGCTTTACACATACAAACAATTTGGACTGGTCAAATCTACCAATTAGATATAGGTCGTTTCCACACCTACATTTTTAGGTGTATCATGGAGTTCTACCTATGACACTGAGGTGGGGTGGGGGCAGGGAACCAATGGGGTTGGGAGCATGAAACACAGGAATGGTAACTAGCCTCCAAAACGTATAAAATCTAACTGCTACTGGGCTCATCTGCATTAGTGTTCATCAAATGCAAACATAAAAATTATAGGGCTGAAGGGGAAATCTGTTTGCTCGTAATGTTTTTCCTTTTACCTTTATCTATTAGGTAAAATGTGGGAAGTTGAAAGAATTCCTTTATTCATCTAAAGTAGTATTTCCTACTGGGCACAGAATTGGAAGATGTTTCTAAGAATACTGTAAGAATGGCCCTTAGTCTCACCTGCTTTTTTTTTACAAAGTGACTATGTATTGACAGTAAGAAATCCTAACAAATTACAAGTTGTTAAAAGCTGACAAATACCACAAATATTTTTTTAAATCCCCCAAAATAACAATATTTTTATTAACTATCTCCTTTTAGTTTTTTCAGAAAATGTTTAAAAATTGTGGGACACCTGGGTGGCTCAGTCGGTTAAGCGTCTGACTTGATTTCAGCTCAGGTCATGATCTCAGGATCGTGGGATTGAGTCCTGCATTGGGCTCTGTGTTCAGTGTGGAGTCTGCTTGTCCTTCTTCCTCTGCTCCTCCCCCCTGCTTGTTCTCTCTTTCTCAAATAAAGAAATAAAATCTTTAAAAAAATTGTATAAGATTGTGTAAGAGGTAAGTCATGAAGAATGCATACCAGGAAATCTGCTTTCTAGCCTCAGCCTCTTTTTATCTTTCCTCATTTATAAAATTAGACCATCAAAACAACATGAAAGCATTCTTTCAATTCCAATTTTTTTTTTGTTATATTACTACCAGAATAGTAGGGAGAATTTTACAAGAAAAGAGATTAAAGAGAATGCTGTTAAAGGGAAATAATAATGTACTGTTAAAGTATCTAGATCTATAATCTAAGCCATGCTTATGTGGGTGGAAGGGCAAGAACATTGGGGGCAGACTTTAAGAAGCCATCTCAATTTTGCTCTGACTTTACATGCAACTGAATATATAAACTCATAAAACTTTCCATTGGTATAATCTTTGGCCAATTTTAACATTTCTCTTGGTTTTCCAATAGGTTCATCCAGGTTAACAAATGTCTTTTAGATTTCTGAAAATTCCCTAAATAAAAAGTGTTGGTTATTAGAGAATAAAATAGGCAGGTTACTTTGGTCTGAGAGATGTTTTCTACAGAGTTCTCCAAATATAACAATAAAGCAGAGGAAAAAGATAAAACAATAGAAAATACTTTACAATTTATATTAAAAATAAATTCCATGATTATAACAAAATCAGAGTACCATCTATGTGGTCCCTTGTAGGCATCATTATTCAAGGCATTGCTGAATGAATTTATCAAGTGGGAGAGTCCCTTTCCTATCTTTCCATGCTATTCCTATAATCTTGAGCAAGTTACTTACATATTTTGGACTTTTGGTGTTCTCTCATTCTCTCTTTTTTTTTTTTAAAGATTTTATTTATTTATTTGAGAAAGAGAGAATGAAAGACAGAGAGCACGAGAGGGAAGAGGGTCAGAGAGAGAAGCAGACTCCCTGCTGAGCAGGGAGCCCGATGTGGGACTCGATCCCGGGACTCCAGGATCATGGCCTGAGCTGAAGGCAGTCGCTCAACCAACTGAGCCACCCAGGCGCCCCTCATTCTCTCTTTTTAAAAGCTATAAGTTAGAGATCAACTTGTGTTCCAAAATTTCCTGAGGCAGATCTCGCATTTGTTCAATTTTCCACAGTCAATACTCAAAAAAATGTCACGAGTACAAACACCTAGTAAAAAGTATTTGGTGGTGATTCTACATGTGTGTGCATGCACAATATTTATATTACATGTTAAAAATAAAAAAAACACATCTTTTATGTTTTAAGAATCCTACTACATTAAAGGAAAAAAGGAAATAAAATTTAGGCCACTGAAGAATGGAAGACTGAATTACCCAGTAAATTATCAGTTGAATAAACTCTTCTTATAAAAATCAAGTAACAATCCCTGGGCAGTCTAAGTCTACTTATAAAAAAGTGTAAAGTTTGTTTGATCCCACTGGTACTGCTCCAATTCACAGGTTATGACACACTATGTGAAACCTACTCTGAACTAGAAAGTTCTAAAAGCTACCATGTTACCAACCACACAGATAACAGAAATAAATTAGTCAGGGCTTAAAAAGGACTTCTGTTTAGAAGATATATTGAGAGAGTCTAAAAACCTATATACTGCACACATATCCTGTCCAGTGTGTCAGAAAAAATACTAACCAATATACGGCGGTAGGGAAAATTCTGTGGCTTGCTAGACTAGAAAAATACAGTTTTCAATGACTTTTCTTCCCAAAAGGTCCAATTTATGACATATTAGTGGGTAGTATTACAATAAGTAAGCTTCACATTTTTTACTTAAAAATAAATCTACCAGGGATCCTGGGTGGTTTCAGTCGGTTAAGTGTCTGACTCTTGATTTCGGCTCCAGTCATGATCTCAGGGTCCTGGGATGGAGCCCAGTGTCGGGATGCCCACTGAGTGAAGAGTCTGCTTGTCTCTCTCTCCCTCTGCCCCTCTCCTGTTTGCTCACTTGCTCTCTCTCTCTTAAATAAATAAACCTTTTAAAAAATCTACCTATTTAAATGTATAAAAACCTCAAAGGGTGTTTATTAATGAAAGTTATCTCTAGTAGTTAAAATGTTATACTGTTTATGCAGAATTCATTTAGAATGCAAGGATATGACTTACAAATGTCTTTGAATCCTCACATAAATATGCATGCATGCCATTTATATCAGTAGCCTTGATGAGTACCCACTGTAACTGGCTGAGAAATGCTTAGGCTTATAATAAAACAGAATATAGAATAGTGGTTAGAAATCACAGAACAGGTGACACCTAATTCTGATAAACTGGTGATAAAAAGTGTAGGCTATGATGTATAGATGGTAGTAGTGTTACTACTTTAGGATATAAACAAAACAACATTTATATGAAATTATAAACTGTGATGCAGGGAATCAAATATAAAGTTAATATCCCTAGGCTAATGCATTTTTATTATAATTCACATACATATATGTGTGTGTGTAAGTGTGTATATATTTTATACACCTCAGAGACCTTAGATTTACTTTAATTACCAAAAAAACACCCAAAAGTTTAATATACTACTTCCAAAAAAATGGAGAAAGTTTTTGGTTTATTTTGTTTTTAATCAACTACCTATATGTATATACATTTAATTATATAATTCCCTGAAAGTATCAGTTCAAATTGCAGAGAGTGAGGTATAATTTTTATAATAAACATTAAATCTATATCATACACAAAATTCTGAGATACACTCTATAGAGGATAAAAAGATGTAGAAGGCTGATAAAAACTCAGCCTTAAAGAGAGTACAGAGGTGCTGGGGTGGCTCAGTCGGTTGAGCTTTCGACTCTTGATTTTGGCTCAGGTCATAATCTCAGGGCTGTGAGATCAAGCCCCAGCTATGGGCTCAAGGTGGAATCTGCTTCTTTCCCCCTCTCCTTCTCCCTTGGCTCCACCCCCTGCTCATGTGCACGTGAGCACACATGCACTCCCACTCTCGTGCTCTCTCTAAAATAAATAAATAAATCTTAAAAAAAAGAGGGTACAATCATTTTTGGGGAAAAATGTCTTCTTTATCTAGGATTCAACACATATAAGGTCTCATTTTGAAATTTTATATCAGTATAGGACAAACAAAACTTTTCAGTGTTTTTTCCCTTAAAAACAACAAACAAACAAACACCAAACAGTATTTACTAGATGTAAATATGATCTGAATTAGGAAAGGAAATACAGGGATTTAGTGGAAAAACAGGAATGTTTTCAAAAAATGGTAAGGAAAACCAGTGAGCTTCTGTTCACTCCCCAGTGTTCATTCTGTCCCTATTCCTTACCTAAAAGCTCTGTAGGAGTGAGTAGCAAGTGGCAACACAAGAAAAAATAGTGTGGCTCCTTTTACATCAGGCAATGCCACAGGAAGAGGAAAAGAATGATTAAGAAAACCAGAAAACCTCCCTCTTAGTTTAAATTGATAGGAGGACCTCTGGTCCTGTGGGAAATGACATTCCCTATTCATGCCTACTTTGACAAGTAACTGGAGAAGGAAGAGTTTGTCTGGAAATACATAGATCTATCATATTCAGAATTAAATTACTTTCAAATTTATAACATTCTCACCTCTGCATGATTAAGAAATGTGGACGGGAGAATATCTACTTCCAGCAGTATATTGGACTGGATACTGTGAAGGGACCTCTTGTTTCTACCAAAAAAAAATGACTTTTTACATTAAGCATAACTTTTATTGCACTGCTGAGATTGAAAGAAATAAATGTCTACAAGAAACTCCCCAAACCCAAATACACACACACAGTACAAACAAACCTTGAGCTAAATTCAAAGCTTCAAGAAAAAAAAAAACAACACTGCAATTAAATAAAAGCAAGTCTTGGGGCGCCTGGGTGGCTCATTCGGTTAAGCGTCTGCCTTCGGCTCAGGTCATGATCCCAGGGTCCTGGGATCGAGCCCCATGTCGGGCTCTCTGCTCAGTGGGAGCCTGCTTCTCCCTCTCCCTGTTGCTCCCCCTGCTTGTACTCTCTCTCTCTGTCAAATCAATCAGTCAATAAAATCTTAGTTAAAAAAAAAGCAAGTCTTCATTCTAGCCATAAGTAATACTCTTCCCAAGATACATGAACCATGTTTTTAAACAGTCATGTCACTACGAGATGCATTTTTTAAGTTTTTATTTAAATTCCAGTTAGTTAACATACAATGTAACTTTATATTTCAGGTGTACAATATAGTGATTCAACACTTCCATAAAATACTTGGTGCTCATCACAAGTGCACTCCTTAAACCCAATCACTTATTTAACCCATTCCCCCACCCATCTCCAGTCTAGTAACTATCTGTTTATTCTAAGAGATGCATTTCTAATACAGTTTTACTTTTATGTTAAAAAAAAGTCTTGTTGCTCATATTAATCAGTGTGGCAACTGTACCTGGGGTTCCTTTAATAAGAAAGGATCCTCCTTTAATAAGAAAGGATCCCCTTATTATATGCAACTGATGAATTATTGAACACTACATCTGAAACTAATGATGTACTGTATGTTGGCTAATTGAATTTAAATTAAAAAAAAAAAAAGAGGGCGCCTGGGTGGCTCAGATGGTTAAGCGTCTTAAGCGTCTGCCTTCGGCTCAGGTCATGATCCCAGGGTCCTGGGATCGAGCCCCACATCGGGCTCCCTGCTTGGCGGGGAGCCTGCTTCTCCCTCTCCCTCTACTGTTCCCCCTGCTTGTGCTCTCTCGCTCTATCAAAAAAAAAAAAAAAAAAAAAATCTTAAAAAAAAAAAGAAAGGATCCCCTGAAAGGAACTGAAATGGTCCCAAATCTTAGTGCTTTCTGGCTGAAGCAAACACAAATAATCCTTGAAGGAAAGCATCCTTAATTTGGGTCCCCAGATTTCCAAAGATTAAAACCAATCAAATATAAACTCTCAAAGATAAACATGGCACAAGAAACTAAACCAATAACATGAATCAACAGAAACAATACATGGCAGAATGTAAGATATATGGACAAAATGAACAAGCAAAAGAAAATATCAAACAACAAGAAAGATTTGGGGATAGGAGGAGCAGAGCTTCTACAAATGAAAGATTACAATATTGAAGTAAAAAAATGAGAGGATTAAACTACAGATCAGAGACAAATAGAGAGAATTAATAAACTGGAAAAGAGATCTTAATAAAGTACCCAGAATATAGCCAGAATGACAAGGAGATAGAAAGTATGAAAAAGAGATTAAGAAATAGGGATGAGAGAATGCAAAATTCTAAAACATTTCTAGTTAGGGTTCCAAAAAAGTAAGGAGAGAGACAATGGAGGAAAACCAGTATTTGCAAAGATACTGGCTGACAATTTTCCAAAATGATAAATGACAATTCAGATAGAGGAAATACACTGAAGTTGTTTGAACCATATGAAATTGTAGGTCAAAATGGTTTAATATTATTAATTACACATGGTTTAACTGATACCAAGCTAGATAAAGAAACACCTAAATTCACTGTAGTGAAAATGCAGAACACCAAAAACGAACTATCTTAAAAACAACCTGAGAGAAAAGAAATATGATTTATAAACAAATGACAATTAGGCTGACATCAATTTTTCAACAGCAAAAGAAGGAATCCAAATGACAGTGGAATAAAATTTTAAAGTACTGAGAAAAAGAATTGCCAACCTAGAAATGTTTTCCTCACAAATCTTCCCTCAAAACAAAAAGGCAAAAAAAAGTTATGTTCATATACAAACTAGGCATTTACTGCCAACAGATGTAAACCAGAGGAACTTTTAAAATTGGATACTTCAAAAGGAAGGAACAGACTCCTATTAACAAGATTCATCATGCTTGGTAAAAGACAGAGATTGTCAAATGGGATTAAAAATATGCATTAATTTGCTATTTAGAGCCCCAAATACAGACTCAGAAGACTCAGAGATGGAGAAAGATAAAACAGGCAAATACTAATAAGTTGTAGTAGCTATTATAATATCAGACAAAGTAGACTTTAAGGAAAAAAAATGCATTATTAGGGATGGAGAAAGCAAATAATGTAAAATATTACATTCATCAGGAAGATTAAACAGTTATAAATTTAAATGATCTTAACAAATTGCCTCAAAATAAATATAAGGTAAAAACTGACAGAATTATAGGGAGAAATTGAGAAATCAAACATCATAATGGGAGATTTTAAAATACTTTATTAATGGTAGATCAAAGGAAAAAACTCAATAAAATTTGCAAATTACAAAAAAAAAAATTTGCAAATTACAACTCAAAGCCTGCCTTATTAGACTCCAAGACCAATAATTAGAGAACCCTGTGCCCAAGAACTAAACGCATTCTTCTTGAACATAAATGGAAAAATTACAAAAATTGATGACATACTAAGTCATAACATAAAGCTCGAAGTATTAATACCATAAAAACATGTTTTCCGGGCGCCTGGGTGGCTCAGTTGGTTAAGCGACTGCCTTCGGCTCAGGTCGTGATCCTGGAGTCCCAGGATCGAGTCCCGCATCAGGCTCCCTGCTCGGCAGGGAGTCTGCTTCTCCCTCTGACCCTCCTCCCTCTCATGCTCTCATTCTCTCTCTCTCAAATAAATAAATAAAATCTTTAAAAAAACAAAAAAAAACATGTTTTCCATAGCAGCAATGTCCACAATAGCCAAATTGTGGAAGGAGCCAAGATGCCCTTCAACAGATGAATGGATAAAGATGCAGTTCGTATATACAATGGAATATTACTCAGCCATAAGAAAGGATGAATACCTACCATTTACATCGACATGGATGGAACTGGAGGGTATTATGCTAAGTGAAATATGTCAATAAGATAAAGACAATTATCATATGGTTTCACTCATATGTGGAATATAAGAAATAGGGCAGAGGACAATAGGGGAAGGGAGGAAAAACTGAATGGGAAGAAATCTGAGAGGGAGACAAACCATGAGAGACTCTTGACTCTGGGAAACAAACTGACGGTTGTGGATAAGGAGGAGGGTGGGGGGATGGGGTAACCGAGTGATGGGCATTAAAGGAGGGCACGTGATGTGATGAGCACTGGGTGTTATACACAACTAATGAATCACTGAACATTATATCAAAAACTAATGATGTACACTATGTTGGTTAATTGAATTTAAATAAAAAAACATATTTTCCAGACGTAAATTAATTTTCTACAATGAAATTAGACGGTAAGAGCAAAAGAATCAACCAAATCAGCTATTTTAAAACCTCTCATAATGGGGCGCCTGGGTGGCTCAGTGGGTTACACGCCTGCCTTTAGCTCAGTTCATGATCCCGGACTCCCAGGATCGAGCCCCGCATCAGGCTCCCTGCTCAGTGGGGATTCTGCTTCTCCCTCTCCCACCCCCCCTGCTTGCGCACTCTGTCAAATAAGTAAATCTTTAAAAAAATAAATAAATAAAACCCCTCAACAATCCATGGGTCAATGTAGGAATCATAATGGAAATTAAGATATTTAAGACTAAAAGATAATGAAAATAATACGTAATAACTGTGAAGAGTCAAAAGAGGAGTTGGCACTTTATCATCTTAAATGCTTATATTAGAAAATAAAAAAGATACATATTTAACATTGGGTTTCCTCCTAAGAATTGGCAGGGACAGAAAAGGGGAGGGATGAGCTGAACAAAACCCAAAGAAAGCAAAATAAAGGAGATAATAAAGAATGGAAATTAATGAACTAGGAACACAAAGCTGGAATAGAAAGAATCAAAAAGCCAAAAAGTTGATTCTTATAGACTGTAAAACTTGCTCAAGGTTACATGGCCAATGAATGGAGAAGCCAGGACTTAAATCTTGGTAGTCTGTCTCCATAGTCCAGGTTTTTAACTACCATGCTCCACTACCCTAAAAGTGCTAAGTATAAAAAAAAAAAAGATTGTTATGTTTGACTACATTAATCTTAATAACCTCCATTCATAATGAATACCATAAAGCAAGATATACGCAACACATACAACTAAGAAAAGATTAGTATTCAGAAGAAAAACTCCTACAAATCAATAAGGAAAATACAATAACACAAGAGACAAATGGAAAAACACAGGAACATGCATTTCACGAAAGAGAAAACATGAATATCCAATAACCATATGAGAAGATGCTCCACCTCATAAGTAGTCTATGAAATGCAAAATGAAAGTATAATGTGAGGCTATTTTATGTGAGTCAGATTGACAAAAACTTAGAAACCAAATAACAAATGTTGGCAAAGATGTAGACCTATGGAAATTCTTATATACTGCTGTGGGATGTAAACTGGTACAGTGCTCTGGAGAAAAATTTGGGTACTATCTTGTATGAACATTCATATACCCCATGACTTGGAAATTCCACTCCTAGGTATGTATCCTAGAGGAATTCTTGAACATACATATCCTGAAACATACACAAGGATGTTAATAACAGCAAAAAACAAAACAAAAAAACAAAAACAAACAAACAAAAAACCCCTGGAAACATCTTGTGTCTACCAAAAGAAAAATGGAAAAATAAATTGTGGTATATTCACAATGGAATACTACATAGCAATGAAAGTAACTATAATTATGCAAAACAAGGATGGTGTTTTGAAACATAATATTGAGTGAAATAAGGAATTTACAGTGGGGTTCTATTTTATGAAGTTCAAACACAGGCCAAACTGAATATCAGACAGGTAGGTAGGCAAATACATAGATTTATAAAAGAGCAGAACAACAGAGTATGCTTGCATATACTAAATCTTGAATAAATCTCATTTTTGTCTTTTTAATTTTCATCTGTTATTTATTACCTTAAGAAGAAACAAGAGAACCAATGCCAGTCTTACCTGCAGAAACATTGAGGAAGTTCTCCTTGGCCATATAAAGGAAACAAAAATGGAGTGTTGCCATACCGCCCAAGACAGCGAAGAAAGTTTTTGGTAGCTTTGAGACCATCTATGGTATTGCAGGCTGTCTCTGATGTCATTGCAATTGAATGCAGGACAAAGTACCGGAGGTTGGGGGTTAATTTTTGAGTTTTTAAATACTCAGAAAATGTAATCTCCTCATAGGCTATGTAAAGATAAAAATTTATCAAGTTAAAATCAGAACAAAACTTCCAATTTAAAAAACACTGCACAAAAGAGATCAAGCCTGTTCAAAACACTTGGCAAAGGACCCAGGTGGCAAATATTACATTTTAGACAGAAACCACAGATTTTAGGGGAAAAAAAGAAACTAGAAACAATCTCACTATCTTAACTGAATTAATGGCACAATTTTTAAGCTTTAAATGATGAATCTTTAGTAGTTTACAGACTTAAAAAATTAGAAAAATATTAATTCATTAACCATCACAATAGGTTTCCATAATTGGCAATAATTAACTTTATTACCATTAAAACTGCAGAATAATGTCAATAATTACACTTTGAAATATTAAATATGACAAATGGCAATTTTTTGGTGACAACAATGATAGAGCGATACTTAATTTTTTTGAAATGTATATTTCTTACTAAAACTAAGAACAATAAACTATGACTAAAAAGTAAGGAAGTTAATTTCTGTGTGGCTAATGGAATCAGTCTTACTGCCTTATATCACACCTCAAAACAAGGGACCCCTAAAAACTACTCATTTAAAGAACAGAAAAAAATGTAACTGGACTGTTAGTGGTAGGAAATACAACTCCATGATGAAAGAAAAAAATATATAAAAATTATAAAAATTTACTGAGAGAACATAAGTTTACACCACTGTGAAGAACGATTTGGCAGTATCTAATGGACATGAAGCTTTAAGAGCAAGAGCCTGACTTTTAATATTCCATCAAGTAAAAAAAAAAAAAAAAATACTGCTCTATTTCTCATTGTAACCTTATAAATGAAACATCAATAGAATATTCCTATTTTGGATAATGTTTCCAGCCCAAAGCACTTAAAAAGTATAAAGCTCTGATACTAAACAGAGATGTTCAATTTTCAACAAACTCTGAAGTAACTGTATGATTTGGGTCAAAGCCAAGACTAGAAACCATGTCCTCTAATACACTCCCCATACCATCTAGCCTCTTTTTCTTAATCAGTCAAAATGAATAATTCAATATACCAAGCAAAAGTAATCCTGGGAAAATGAAAAAATATACAGATTTTTTTAACTGCTGAAAAAAATTAATGGAACAATGAAAAGAATGTATCGTCTATGAAGAACCAGTTGACAGCAGTATTTACTTAACAAGAATAAAAACTAACACCCAGCATAGCACTTCCACAATGATGAAAACATTCTATAGCTGTACTGTAGCCATAGTAGCTAATAACCACACGTGGCTACTGAGCACTTCAAATATGGCTAGTCCAACTGAGGAACTGAATTTTAAATTTAATTTTAATTAATGTTAATTTAAATAGCTACATGTTATTCATGGCTAACCTACTGGATAGTGCAGAGTAAGAATGTACTTTAACAGAGAAATGAGTGGCTTACTACATCAGAGCAAGCATATTAAAATAAGAAAGCTCAAATAACTAGAGAACACAATTTAATAGAAAACAATACCTTTATATTCATCAGGATGTTTTTCATACTCCATACAAAATGTAAAAAACTTCATTAGCATTCGCTTTTCTACCATAGTAAGTTGTTTGCTATTAAAGACATCTGCTCTAGAACAAGGAACCTGAAAAACATGATTTTAAGTTAAGAAACTGCTTCCTAGTGATGCAAGTATTCCAAATTACGTTTCTTTTCCTTTTAACTATAACAAGATCATTATTTCCATGCTAGCCATTCATGTTACCTTCCATCAGTTCTAATGGCATCTCTGTTGGCTTCAGAGCTAATTAACTTGTGAGCTCTCTTACTTAATTCTGCCAAGTTGCTCCTTATGCCATTAAAAGGCCAATGGCACGTCACCCCTAACTGGGTACAAATGACAGCTCAAATCTAGCAATACTGCCTGATATTAACCTTTTCTCAACACCAACATCAGGCTGCAGAATAACTCATGAAAAAATTAACACTAGAAATTTTGACTGAGTAATCTCTTACTATTTACTTTTACCATGCAGGATTGGAATTTGCTGCTTTGCCAGGAAAATGACAATCCTATTTGCTTATCCTTCCAAAATATATCATAATAACTTAAGCTCATACCCAGTTACAATACTTCAGTAGCAAAGTACCTGTTCCACTCTTCCTTCTCGAAATGCAAGAATCCTGGTAATATTTTTGAACTCTGCATATCGACTTACATTAGATTTGATTAAAAGATCAATTAGCAATCCTCGAGAATACAGCAGCTGTACAAAGAAAATATTTTACAGGATGAAATAAAAGGTAAAATTGTGGAAAAACTGATAAATGCTAAATAAAGATATATATAATTCCACATTTTTAAATATTTGTAAAAAGCATTATAGCTATTAATACTGTCATACATAACACACTTTACGACAGGTTTACAATTGATTATCTGAAATTCAAAACCCAAAAAACTCTGGAATCCAAAGTTTTTCCATAATTAGTTTGGCAACAAAATGACCCAAACTGATATAAGGCTCTTCCGTCTTTGCCCCACTTACTGTGAATATTCATACATTTGACTGCAGAAATATTAATAGGTTTAATTACAGAGTGCCTCCTCAGACTCTGCTAAGACTGTTGTTACGTCATCTATAGCATATCAGCATATGTACTGTATTAGTTTCTAAAATAATTTTTTAAATCTAAATAACAGAACACACCAGGCCCAAGGGTTCTGAATAAGAGACTGTAGCCTTATAAAATGACAGGTGGTCATTAAGAAGACACCAGCTCGCTGGACTTCCTCACCAAACAAAAAAGAAAAAGATTGGTTATACATTTCCACCACAAGAGTTGAATTTTAAGGTCCCTCTATAATCCTAGCAGGCTAGATTTAAATGATATGTCTTTTTCAAGAAGTGAGGATGATGGGTATCGCCAGCATGCATGTGAGGAATTGATTTAATCATTCACATCACTCATAACCAATATCAGAGACAAAAACAACTTCAACAGTATTATCTAGCATGTTCTAAATTTAACCATATGGTTAAATGCAACAGATTTGGCTATGTCCTATAATGATATACCTTTAAGTGTCTATAAATAAATATTAAAAATGTAAATGTTACATCTGTAATACAGGAGGGAAAGAAAACAATTAGCTTTACTACAAAGAAAAAGGGAATTTCAAAAATCAATCCAAACTGGTTAGTCTGAGTATCCAAGAGGTCAGTAAAGACTTTGAAAATCAGTATCAGTTAGGTGAATTTTTATAAAGTCCAGCATTGTACAGAACAAAGCTGGCACTGCTTCTTTTTCTGAAACTAATCCAATTACCCTGACTAAATATAGCATGTTATTTCATTATCTTCAGCCTAATACCCTACACAACTGATATAGCCCCTGTTTTTAAGAATATATTGCCAAGTATTCTGTAATTATAATAAAAAATAGGTACTTCAAATACCTAATTTGTTTCAACAAATACTTGAAATTCAATGATCCCTCAGTAGTCATAATAATTTCACAAATATTAACACAAACATAAGATGTATTTTCACTTAATAAGATCTTAGTAAAGCTTAAGATTTAATGCCAGCTTAAAATAATGCATTAAGATAACACTGAGAACACATTTCAATTAAAACTAAACTTTTGTCTGAAGCTTAGTAATAACAAGTAAAGTATTTAAACCTAAGCCTCTTTTTCACCACTCTCTAAGTGATGTAACAGAAATTTCAGTGATGAGAGGCTAAAGAATACCAAGTATCCTTCAACAGAAAAATGGATAAAGTTGTGTATATATATATACACAATGGAATTACTTGGTGATAAAAAAGAATGAAATCTTGCCATTTGCAACAACATGGATGGACCTAGAGGGCAGTATACTAAGTGAAATAAGTCAGAGAAAGACAAATACCATATGATTTCACTTATATGTGGAATCTAAAAAAACAAAACAAATGAACAAAGAAACAAAAAACCAGACTCTTAACTACAGAGAACAAACTGGGTAGTTGCCAGAGAGGAGATGGGTGGCTGTGGTTGGGTGAATGAAATAGATAAAGGGAATTAAGAGATACAAACTTACAGTTATAAAATAAGTAAGTCATGGAGATGAGAAGTACAGCACAGGGAATATAGTCAGTAATATTATACCAATGTTGTACGGTGACAGATGGTAATAGTGGTGAGCAATTAGTAAATGTATAGAACTGTCCAATCAATATGTTGTACAACTGAAACTAATATAATATTGTATGTTAATTATACTTCAATAAAAATAAAAAGAATACTTCAATTTCATTAAAATATTGACAATTAGGGGCGCCTGGGTGGCTCAGTCGTTAAGTGTCTGCCTTCGGCTCGGATCGTGATCTCAGGGTCCTGGGATCGAGCCCTGCACTGGGCTCCCTGCTCCGCGGGAAGCCTGCTTCTCTCTCCCACTCCCCCTGCTTGTGTTCCCTCTCTCGCTGTGTCTCTCTCTGTCAAATAAATAAATAAAATCTTTAAGAAAAAATAAAATAAAATATTGACAATTAGATTTAATAATTAATTAATCATTTTTGCTTCACTTGGCCATGTTGGTTCCATAATTATTAAGGGTATGGACTTTCTTAGAAAAGAGTTTTAATTGTTTAAGACCTTCAACTTTGATTTTCTCTATTACTCTAAGCAGTATAATATTATACTATAATAATAATATATATACTACATAAAAATGTTAAGTATTTTATTTAACCTACCCTGAGTAGTATAAGACTACTTTTTAAAAGGCTATATTTATGTGGGTAAAGCACCACAGTAATGTGTGTGTCAGTTTTACCATGATGACTTTGAGATGGAATGCATGTAGAAATGTCAAGTAGTTTGGAGACATCAAACTGGACTTTAGGAAAGAGGTAGGGCTTGAAACAGATATTTGGCAATCATCCTAAATTTAGATGCAATAATTGAAACTAGAACAGACAGAATTTCCAAGGAGTAACTGATTGCCCCAATATCATGGAATGTCCTGCTTTCTACACCATAGGTACTCAGTAAATATTCACTAAATGACTAACATTAAAAAATGATAATAAACCTCTTATATTGCAATGGTTCTGCATTCTTTAGCTACTGCTGCTTTTGTAGGATGAATTTATTATTATTTTTTAAATATATAAAACCATGAAGGGGCGCCTGGGTGGCTCAGTCGTTAAGCGTCTGCCTTCAGCTCAGGTCATGGTCCCAGGGTCCTGGGATCGAGCCCCGCATCAGGCTCCCCGCTCAGCAGGAAGCCTGCTTCTCCCTCTCCCACTCCCCCTCCTTGTGTTCCCTCTCTGGCTGTCTTTCTCTCTAGCAAATAAATAAAATCTTTAAAAAAAATAAAAATAAAAATAAAACCATGAAAACTACTATGCAGGACAAAGTAAACTGCCTTGACCTCTCTAGACACATCTGTTTTTAATTTACCCTAAAAGACAAACTATTGTGACCCACTGAAACTCATGAAAATACCCAGAAATCTTAAAAGTCTCCTCAAACATCTTAGCATCTAATTAAACTATCTCCCCCTCCACTACAATCAGCGTTCACTTTCTTTCATACAAGTGAATAATTTTCTACACTAATTCCAAAAATTGATACACCACCATCTTCTACCATTTCCCTTTGCAATATTTATACTGTATTTCAGCTACCATAAGGGTTAGAGACTATTATAAACTGTTGATTCTTTTTTTTAATTTGAGAGAGAGAGAGAAGAGGAGACAGTGAGAGAGGAGTATAAGCGGGGAGGAGGGGGAGAAGTGGGCTCCCTGCAGAGCAAGGAGCCCGATGCGGGGTTCGATCCCAGGACCCTGGAATCATGACCTGAACCAAAGGCAGACGCTTAACCGACTGAGCCACCCAGGCGCCGCACTAGTGTTGATTCTTAACCAACATTTATATCATCATTTAAATTAGGCATTCCATATTCCAAGTAACTAAAAATGAAAATTTCAGAACAAAGCCCATTTGTAACTTGACTACTTCAGTTTTCTTATTTTATTTTTTGGTTTTGTAAAACTTATTTTCTGTTCATGAGAAGAGGAAGACCATTAATAAACTATGATTAAACTTCCACCCAGAAATCAATAGCCAAGGTAACATGGAAAAAATGCTAGATTTCAAAGCACGGCAGGGTCACAGTAGCTGAAGGTGGAATAGATGGCACAGAAATATGAAGTAGGACCAAAGTAGCAGTCAACTCAAGAGCAGAAAAGAACCAGACACAGAAAGCTATGTGATGGAAAGAAACAAAGGTTTTTTTTACTAAAAAATATACTCATATTTTTAGGCATCAGGTTCAAAGAGAGCAGCAGTGTGAGCATATGGGATTGTATCAGCAAAATGTGAGGAATATGCAATTAGTCTCTCTTTACTCTGTAACTTGGAACTTCAAGAGAGCACATTAACTTGAAAAGCTTAGTTTTGAGGCAAGTCTAATATTATTTACTACACTCTCCTACTTCTTTTTAATTTCTTATTGTTTGCCCTCAATTTATGGGATTTAGTCTGTTTTTTTCTACTTTCTCCCAGCCCTGTATCTTTTTTTTTTTTAAGATTTGTATTTATTTACTTGAGAGAGAGAGAGAAAGAGAGAGAGCATGCACAGGAGCTGGGGGGGGAGGGGCAGAGGGAGAAGCAGATTCCCCACTGAGCAGGGAGCCGGATGTGGGGCTCTATCCATCGGCCCTGGGATCAAGACCTGAGGTAAAGGCATACATTTAACCGACTGAGCTATCCAGGCGCACCCTATATCTAACCTTTTAAGACCATCCTTACTGGTTTTCTGTTCTTTTTGCACTACATTAACCTTGCTTCCTATAAACCCAATACAACATTGTACTCTCCAAAGACTCAGGGACCTCCTCTGAAGTTACACTGACCTAACATCAGAGTTAGGGGCTGAAATATAACCAAAGAATAGCATTGTTTCCAGTCTCCCTCCCCCACCAACCATTAAATTATCCTCTAAAGCCCTCATACCTGAACAGGTGATTTTCAAAAATGCACTGGTTTATTCAGAATGTTCATCATCATACAGATTTTTTTTTAAAGGTTTATTTATTTGACAGAGAGAGACACAGTGAGAGAGGGAACACAAGCAAGGGGAGTGAGAGAGGGAGAAACAGGCTTCTCGCAGAGCAGGGAGCCTGATGCGGGGCTCGATCCCGGGACCCTGAGATCGAAGGCAGACGTTTAACAACTGAGCCATCCAGGCGCCCCCATACAGATGTTAAAATAGTTATAGAAGGGCTAAAAAAAAAGTTCATTTAATTAACTATAAATCTAATATAAATTTATAATTAGGCTCATTAGAATTTTTCTCTTGATAGAATTCTTGGTGTCCATGCAGTAGGAGAATATTAGAGTGGACTCTGCTCCAGTACAAAACTATTCTTGTGCTACAGTACTGAGCATTTTTAATGCATTTTTAAACCTATATTTAAAGAATATTTTAACTGAATTATAAATTTCTGGCTACTATCTCTTTATAAAACAAATGTTCCACACTTCAAAAAATAAAATTATGATAACTGGGTTTATGGTCCCAGATGCTATTTTCAATCAATTAAAAATTAGTATTATTCTGGGGCGCCTGGGTGGCTCAGTCGTTGGGCGTCTGCCTTCGGCTCGGGTCATGATCTCAGGGTCCTGGGATCGAGCCCCACATCGGGCTCCCTGCTCGGCGGGAAGCCTGCTTCTCCCTCTCCCACTCCCCCTGCTTGTGTTCCCTCTCTCGCTGTGCCTCTCTCTGTCAAATAAATAAATAAATAAAATCTTTAAAAAAAATAAAAATAAAAATTAGTATTATTCTAATGATAAGATGAAGAAAATTAGTACTTACTTTTGATACCAAATCAATATTAAATCTCCTGCCTTCTTTAATAATTTGTGAGTAAGTAATCCTATTTTTCTTTGGTGGCAATGCAGTGTCTTCTGCTGTAGGCACATTTTCACTTGTTTCTTCTTCTGAAGCTGACTTCACACAAGTTTTATCGTCATAATGTTTTTCTTTTTCCCCTGTTACTCCCACATCGTTTATTTCTAGGGCAGTCTCTAGATCACTGCTTGGAGTTTGTTCTGTGGGCATTTCACAGCTCCCAGTGCATAATGACTCATCTTCTGAAGGCAGATAGGCAGAATGTGCAGTTTCTGTGGGGCTTCCAGATATCACAGAAGCATGATTTTTCTGCAGTGCACCAGCTTCTTCAACATCTTCATGTAAATCCTGACTAATGAGAAATCATAATAACAACACACTTTTGAATATTGTACCGGCTACATTTTTCTATTATTTTAATGGAGATTTTTATTTCTTTACCCCATTTATATTATCAAGTTCAGTATACATTTTGCCTTATATGAACCACACACTAAACATTCATCTGTTAAAGTTCCAATACAATATAAAACATAATTAATATTTGAAAAATACACATAAAGATTTCAGAGTTTAGTAGGGTCTGTCATATGTACACTTTTGAGAATTTAATGTCATCAAGGGAATTGTATTTTAGAAACAAATCAAAAGTGCTTATGAGCACAGGCTTCAGAATAAACAGGACAATGTTCAAATCCTGACCCTGTAATTAGGTAACTCTGTGAACTTACACAAGTTATTTATCCTCTCTGATCTAAATTATCCATCTATAACATATGGATAATAGCATCTACCTCACAAGGTTGTTTTGAAGATTAGTAGTTTAGTCTTCATGGTGTCATGTGCAAAGAACCTATCACAGTGCCTAGCACACAGTAAATGTTCAACAATGGTAGTTATGAAAGATTATTATTTTTGATGATGGGACAGAGCTAGAAAAAGTTGCCATAAAGTTTAAGTTGGCTTATCACAATGTGGTATCTAAGAGGATCTTTTTTTTTTCTTTCCTGCTTTATTTTGTTTTAGTGTCTATTACTCTACTGGAAGTCCCAATTCCAAAGTTACTACTGATAAAACAGGCTCCTGTTCAATCTACCCACATTATGCATTTCACTTTCATGGTTTATCCTCCACAGAACCTACATTTCATTGAGTTGTCCTACTGTGCAACACTAAAAATGCCAATGATAGGCCTTGGGAAGTAAACACCTGCTAACTGATTGCTCAAGAACTTATAGCAGCTCTTCCTTGTATGGTCTCTAAGCCCTACCCCATAAAATCTTCTTCCTGCCTCTAACCCCTATCACCTTCTTTATCAACTATTTTCTGGTCTTACTGCTCTTGTTTTCAGACATAGCATCTCTCTGAATCTATCAACTCCAATCTCCATGTTTTGGACCATATCATTTGTGTTTCCTGGGTTATTCATCCCACTCCCCATAATATCGTAATTCTCTTATTCTCAAAAATAAGCACATACTTTAACAATCTATCCACTGTAAGAAAAATTTTAAATATTTCCCCAAAAAACTTCCTTAAACCAACCATACATATCATTCTATTACTTCATGTCCCCAAAATACACACATGCAGTTTACCTTGCATTTATTTATCAGTTCCTTTTAATAGTCCTTTGGTTGTCCAGGATATACTTTATCTTCTGAAGTAGACTTTAATTCCCTTGAGGGAAGACCAGAACATCTCTACTTATGTGTCCCTCACAGCACCTACTGCACTGCTCTACAGACGTGCTAATAAATTATTGAAGAATAAATGGTTTCTACATGCCAAGGGTGTGTGTGTGTGTGTGTGTGTGTGTGTGTGTGTGTGTAAACATGAAACAAACTGAATCTGTAGAAAACACAAGATAGGAGGCCAGGAAAAAGCAATAAATTATAAGTAAGTCTGAGTACACTTTTAAGTGTATTTTTAAAATGTCTTATTACAATTAATACAATAAACACTATAATAAAAGAGGTACAATGAAAGAGTAACATAACTTAAATGTCAAAAAAAAAAAAAAAGTGCTGGGGAGAAGAGCTAAGATGGTGGAATAGAAGGATCCTAAGCTCTTCTCCCTTGAAAACAACTGGATAACTATCAGATCATTCTGAATACCCAAGAAATCAACCTGAGGACTGACAGAACAAACTACACAACTAGAGGGAGAGAAGAGGTCACATGGAGGAAGGTAGGAAGTGCAGAGACATGCTTTGGGGGAAAAACAGATCTCTCATGCTGTGGAGGGGAGGGAGCCCTGGTCTGGGAGAAAGGCAAGGGAGAGAGAAGCATACAGGGGAACACATTCCATTGGCTGGGAAAACAAAAGAGGCAGATTTTTGTGAGTTTTTGCAACCAGCAGGGATTGAAGACTAGAGTTTTAGAGATCCACAGCATGGCTGGGATAGAGCCTGGAGAGCAAACTGCACTGATCCTGGAGAGAAGGCAGGCAAACCACCTGGGGGCAGACAGTCATCTAAAGAACACCTGGGACACACAGGGGGGAGATAATTCCCTCTTCTCAAACTGAGTTCCTGAGAACAACAAGCACTGAGAACCCTCTCCAGGGACAATGGAACTGCCTGGCTCTATTTCCCTCCCCCACCCCTCAGCATAAAAAAAGAACCAACTGCTATAAACACCAGAGCACCTACACTGGCTGCCTAACTGGCTTATACCAGGTCCAACACCCCTGCACTCTACCCCTACTGAACTTCTTTGTCAAGTTTGACTCAGTCCTAGCTTGACAGGACCCTTCCCCAGAAAACCAGCCACAACATCTCCTGACCAGAGAGTTATGCAAAGATTCAGGTCTAGTGGAAGTAGTATTGGGTCTCATTTAACAAGTAGACTGGAGTACACCTAGTTAAATTCACTGCACTCTGCCCAAGGACCAAACACTGCCCAAAGAAGGCAAGGGTAGACTCTGCAGATAACTGGCCTGAAGGACACAGCAGCCAAAACAAGCAGCAGAATGCATGAGCATGCACCAGACACATGCCCTGAAGCACCAGGCCCTGGGCACTATATGACCTCTTCTTCATAAAGCCAATACACTCAAAAGCAGGAAACGGAACAAGATTTTCTAACAAAGGCAGACACTTAGGCAAAATGCCAAGACGGAGGAATTCATCCCAAATGAAACAACAAGATAAGGTCACAGCCAGAGATCTAACTGAAACAGATATAAATAATATGCCTGAATGGAGAACTGAAAGCAACAATCATAAGGATAATGACTGGACTTGAGAAAAGAATGGAAGACTTCAGGGAGGCCCTTACCACAGAGATAAAAGAGTTAAAAAAAAAAAAAAAACACACAAAACAGAAATGTAAACTGCTATAGAAAAGATCTGAAACAGACTGGATACAACGAACACAAGGATGAAAGAAGCAGAGGAACAGATAAGTGATATAGAAGGTAAAATAACAGACAAATACAAAGCTGCAAAAGAGAGAAAGAAGAATTATGGATCAGGAGAATAGATTCAGGGAACTCAGTGACTCCATCAAATGAAAGAACATTCGTACTATACAAGTCCGAGAACAGGAAGAGAGAGAAAAGGGGGCAGAAAATTTATTTGAGGAAATAATAGCTGAAAGATTCCCTAATCTGGGGAAGGAAACAGACATCCAGATCCTGAGGCACAAAGGACTCCCATCAAAATCCACAGAAGTGGGCCAATACCAAGATTTATTATAATTAAATTTGCAAAATATAGCTATAAAGAAAAAAATCCTAAAAGCAGCAAGACAAAAGAAGTACTGAGCTTACAAAGGAAGACCTATAAGACTAGCTGCAGATCTATCCACAGAAACTTAGTAAGTCAGAACAGTGTCATGATATAATCAAAGTGCTGAATGGGAAAAATCAGCAGCCAGGAATCTCTATCCACCAAGGCTATCATACAGAAGAGAAGGAGAGATGAAGAGTTTCCCAGAGAAAACAAAACTAAAGGAGTTTGTGACCACTAAACCAGCCCTGCAAGAAATACTAAAGGCGACTATTTGAGTGGAAAGAAAAGAACAAAAGTGACAAAGAGAAGAAAGGAACAGAGAAAATCTCCAGACACGACAAACCAAGTAATAAAATGGCAATAAATACATAGCTATCAACAGTTCTGAATGCAAATGGACTAAATGCTCCAATCAAAAGACACAGGATGGCAATATGGATAACAAAACAAGACCCATCTAAATGCTGCCTACAAGAGACTCATTTTAGACCTAATGACACCTGCACACTGAACATGAGGGGATGGATAAACATTTATCATGCAAACAGACATCAAAAGGAAGCCAGAGTAGCAATACTTATATTAAACAAACTAGATTTTAAACCAAAGACTATAATAAGAGATGAAGAAGGGTACTATATCATAATAAAGGGGACTATCCAACAGGAAGATCTAACAACTGTAAATATTTATACCCCCAATACGGGGGGGGGGGCACCCAAATGTACAAAACAATTAATAAAAAACATGAAGAAACTCATTGATATTAATACAGTAATACTACAGGACTTTAACACCCCACTTACATCAATGGACATATCATCTAGGCAGGAAATCAACGAGGAAACAATGGCTTTGAATGCCATACTGGACCAGATGGACTTCACAGATATATTCAGAACACTTCATCCTAAAGCAGCAGAATACCCATTCTTCTTGAGTGCACATGTGACATTCTCAAGAACAGATCACATACTAGGTCACAACTCAGACTTCAACAACTACAAAAAGACTATGATCATACCATGCATCTTTTCTGACCATTTGCTATGAAACTTGAAGTCAAGCACAAGAAAAAATTTGGTAAGACCACAAATACATATAGGCAAAACAATATGCTACTAAAATATGAATGGATCTAGGGTGCCTACGTGGCACAGTCAGTGAAGCGTGTGACTCTTGGTTTTAGCTCAGATCATGATCTCAGGGTAGTGAGACTGAGCCCTGTGTTGGGCTCTGTGCTGAGTCTGCTTGAGATCTTCTCTTCATCTCCCTCTGCCCCTCCTGCTCATGCTCTCCTTCTCTCTCTCTCTAAAGTGAATAAATAAATCAAAAAAAAAAAAAAAAAGAATGAATGGGTCAACCAGGAAATTAAAGAATAAAAAAAATACATGGCAACAAATTAAAATGAAAACATGACAATCCAAGAGAGAAAAATCTCAAATAAACAACCTAACCTTACACCTGAAAGAGCTAGACAAAGAAATATAAATGAAGCCTAAAGCCAGCAGAGGAAAGGAAATAATAAAAATTAGAGCAGGAATAAATGATATAGAAACTAAAAAAAAAAAAAAAAAATAGAACAGATCAATGAAACTAGGAGTTGGTTCCTTGAAAGAATTATTAAAAGTGATAAACCCCTAGCCAGACTTATGAAAAAGAAAAGAGAAAGGATCCAAATAAATAAAATCAGAAATGAGAGAGAAGAAATAACAACCAACACCACAGAAATACAATTATGAGATAATATTATGAAAGTATCAGAAGGTATTATTAAAAATTATATGCCAACAAATTGGACAACTTGGAAGCAATGGATAAATTCCTAGAAACATACATCCTACCAAAACTGAAGCTGGAAGAAACAGAGAACTTGGGCAGACCCAGAACCACCAAAGAAGCTGAAACAGTAATCAAAAATCTCCCAACAAAGAAAAGTCCAAGGCCAGATGGCCTCTCAGGGGAGTTCAACCAAACATTTAAAGAAGAGTTAACACCTTTTCTTCTGAAAGTATTCTAAAAACACAGAAGAGGAAGGAAAACTTCCAAATTCATTCTATGAAGCCAGCATTACCTTGATTCCAGGACCAAAGACTCCACTAAAAAAGACAACTACAGGCAGATATCCCTGATGAACATGGATGCAAAATTTCTCAACAGGATACGAGCAAATTGAATCCAATAGTACATTAAAAGAATCATTCACCATGATCAAGTGGGATTTATTCCTGGGCCACAAGGATGGCTCAAAATTTGGAAGTCAATCAACATGATTTACCACATTAATTAAAAAAAAGGATAAGAACCATATGATCCTTTGAAAAGATACAGAAAAAGCATCTGACAGAGTACAACATACATTCATTATAAAAAAAAAAAAAAAAAAAAAAAACCCTCAACAAAGTAGGGTTAGAGGGAACATACCTCAACATAATAAAGGTCTTATATGAAAAATCCACACCTAATATCATTCTCAATGGGGAAAAACTAAGAGGTTTTTCCTTTATGGTCATGGACAAGATAGGGATGTCCACTCTTACCACAATTATTTCACATAGTACTGGAAGTCCTAGCCACAGCAATCAGACAATACAAAGAAATAAAAGGCATCCAAATTGGCAAAGAAGAAGTTAAACTTTCACTATTTGCAGATGACATGATACTCTATACAGAAACCCCAAAGACTGCACCAAAAAATTGCAAGGACTGATACATGAATTCAGTAAAGTCACAGGATACAAAACCAACATACAGAAATGTGGTGCATACCTATACACCAATAATGAAGCAGCAGAAAGAGAAATCAAGGAATCAATCCCATTGCTCCAAAAATTGTAAGATACCTAGGAATAAACCTATCCAAAGAGGTAAAAGATCTATACTCTGAACTAGAACACTTATGAAAGAAACTGAAGATGACACAAAGAAATGGAAATACATTGCAAGCTCATGGATTGGAAGAAAAATATTGTTCAAATGTCTATATTGCCCAAAGCAACCTACAGTCTTCATGCAATCTTTATCAGAATAACAGCAGCATTTTTCACAGAACTAGAACAAAGAATTCTAAAATTTGTATAGAACCACAAAATACCCCAAATAGCAAAAAGCAATCTTCAAAAAGAAAAGCAAAGCTGGAAACATCACAATTCAAGACCTTAAGTTATATCATTACAAAGCTATAGTGATCAAGACAGTATAATACTGTCACAAAAATAGATACATAGATCAACAGAACAGAAAACCCAGAAATGTACCCACCACTATATGGTCAATTAATCTTCAACAAAGCAGGAAAGTATATCCAATGGGTAAAAGACAGTCTCTTCAACAAATGTTGTTGGGAAAACCGGAGAGCAACATGCAAAAAATGAAACTGGACCACTTACTTATACTATACACAAAAACAGACACAGAATGGGGCGCCTGGGTGGCTCAGTTGGTTAAGCGACTGCCTTCGGCTCAGGTCGTGATCCTGGAGTCCCGGGTTCGAGTCCCACATCAGGCTCCCTGCTCAGCAGGGAGTCTGCTTCTCCCTCTGACCCTCCTCCCTCTCATGCTCTCTGTCTCTCATTGTCTCTCTCGCAAATAAATAAAATCTTAAAAAAAAAAAAAAAATTAAAAAAAAAAACAACAGACAAAGAATGATGAAAAGAGCTAAATGTGACACAGGAAACCCTCAAAATCCTAGAGGAGAACACAGGCAGCAACCTCTTTGACATCGGCTGTAGCAACTTCTTACTAGATATGTCTCCTGAGGCAAGGGAAATTACAGCAAAAATAAACTATTGGGACTTCATCAAAATAAAAAGTTTCTGCACAGTGAAGGAAATAATCAACAAAACTAAAAGGCAACCTACAAAATTGGAGAAGACATCCTCAAATGATGTATCTGATGAAGGGTTAGTATCCAAAATCTATAAAGAACTTGTCAAACTCCACACCCAAAAAACAAATAATCCAGTTAAAAAACGGGCAAAAGACATGAACAGACATCAGCAGACACATGAAAAGATGCTCAACATCACCGATCATCAGGGAAATACAAATCAAAACTACAATGAGATATTACCTCACACCAGTCAGAATGGATAAAATTAACAACACAGGAAACAAAAGGTCTTGGCAAGGATGTGGAGAAAGGGGAACCCTCTTACACTGTTAAGGGGAATGCAAACTAGTGCAGCCACTCTGGAAAACAGTATAGAGGTTCCTCAAAACATTAAAAATAGCACTGTACAATCCAGCAATTGCACCACAGGGTATTTACCCAAAGAATACAAAAATATTATCTCAAAGGGATATATGCACCCTGATGTTTATAGCAGCACTATCAACAATAGCCAAATTATGGAAAGAGCCCCAATGTCCATTGACTGATAAATCGAAAAAGATGTGAGATATATATATGATATAGGAATACTACTCAGCCATAAAAAAGAATGAAATCTTGCCATTTGCAACATGGATGAAGCTCATTACTATTACACTAAGCGAAATAAGACAGAAAAAGACAAACACCACATGATTTCACTCATATGTGGAATGTAAGAAATAAAAGACACAAACATAGAGGGGGGAAGAAAAAGAAGAAAACCAAGAAACAGACTCCCAACTATAGATGACAAGCTGATAGTTACCAGAGGGGAGGTGGGTGGGGATGGGGGGTGAGGGAGGGTTGGGGGGGGCACTTAAATAGGTGACTGGGATTAAGGAGGGCATTTGTGATGAGCACCAGGTGTTATATATAAGTGCTGAATCACTAAATTCTACATCTGAAACTAATGTGTATGTTGACCGGAGTTTAAATAAAAACTTGGAAAAAATAATATTTACAGTCCCAAAAAAAGAAATAAAATGGCAAGATCTTTACTGTTATAATCCAATAATTTTAATTTAATAAAATGAAAATAAAACTTAATATCATTAATGATCTAATCCTACCTTTTAGATCTAGGAAAGTAAAGCGGGAAAAGTTCTAGACCTAGATGCATTAATTAGCAGGTCACTTAATCTCTCAGATTCATCTATAAAATGGGAATCAGTCCACTTTCCTTACTTTTCATGAGGCTGTTGTACCATAAATGAGCTAATGTATATGCAAGGTATTTTATAAACTCCAAAAGACTAATCAAACATGAGATACTAATCAAACATAAGATACCGCTAAACTTCACAAAGGTCAACAAACAACTCAAAATACACGTACCCAGGTTTTTTTTTTTTTTTAAAGATTTTATTTATTTATTTGAGAGAGAGAGAATGAGAGAGCGAGCACATGAGAGGGGGGAGGGTCAGAGGGAGAAGCAGACTCCCTGCCGAGCAGAGAGCCCGATGCGGGACTCGATCCAGGGACTCCAGGATCATGACCTGAACCGAAGGCGGTCGCTTAACCAACTGAGCCACCCAGGCGCCCCACGTACCCAGGTTTTTTGAGATCACACATTGAAAGCTCTTTGGCCACATTACCCCACGATACCATTGTCATTAGCAACATTAAAAATAAGGAGCAATAATATGACATGTGATTTGTATATTTTCTACAGAATTATTCATGCTCTACACTTTCATTATTTTAAAAAGCAAATAAACCGAAGTGTGCTCCATGAGGGATCTAAGGTGACAACTTTCAGAAGTCCCACAACTACAAATTAAGGAATGACATGATAATCAACTGCATTTTACAGATAAGACAAAATATGGCAACTTATTACAGACCTTGATAATGACACCATGGAAACTGAACACAGAAACTGATCTAGTCAGTGGCTCTCTATTACATTCTGAGAAAAGGGGCTTTCTACAGTGAATGAAATGTATTAATGCTGAACAGTCTGGAAAACATGACAAAATAATTAAACTATAAGTAAGTATAAGAAAAGAAATTATTCTTTGTGTATCTGTCCTACAACCATAAATTAATAAGTCTTACTCTTCTCAACATCATTTTGTGAAATCCCTAGCACTATGGAAAACATGCAATAAAAACACAAGATTGTCCTTAGTTTCTATTTTTTTTTTTAAAGATTTTATTTATTTGAGAGAGAGAATGAGATAGAGAGAGAGAGCATGAGATGGGGGAGGGTCAGAGGGAGAAGCAGACTCCCCGCCGAGCAGGGAGCCCGACGCGGGACTCGATCCCGGGACTCCAGGATCATGACCTGAGCCGAAGGCAGTCGTCTAACCAACTGAGCCACCCAGGCGCCCTGTCGTTAGTTTCTATTAACAACATTTTTGGACTTTGGCTAAGGTTAAATTTAATACTTAACTAGAAGCTATAAAGACACCAGAAAATTCCCAAAACTCCATTTAACGCACTAGTAAGCAAAATTCTCTTCATCAAAATGAACTTATCTTTCCTCAAATTTAAAACTTCATATTGTGGTAAAAGAATTTCTTAAAATAGATAATTTAACCTTTTGAAGAAAAATTCAGAATAAATTAAAAACTCAAATTTATAAATTTTAAAGTATTTGAAAAATATAAAAACACATTTGCAAGTTGTTAATGAATATGGCTGATTATAAGCTCTCAATGGAAACTATGAGTTCAACAATGCTATTATGATTTTAACATATAAAGAAAAAATCTGCCTCATTAGTTCTCATAAAACTTTTCGATATCAAAGAAGATTTCACAAATGAAACGTAATATCATTTATAGTGCCAATTTGAATTTCAAAGACATTTACAATACAGTATAACAATATTGAGATAATTTTACCTACCTGCAACTGATGAATACTACTTTGTCTAATGCTTTTTATACTAACTGCCAAGATATATATATATAATCTTAAGAATCTGGGGGTATAAATTCAGGTATTATCTAGTATTGCTTATCAATAAATTATATTAACAAAGTAATACCTCAAAGTGAATGCATCTTATTTATTCACAGTTTGAGATGAGTCAAATAAAAAATTGCCAACTGGTTAATTTATTCAACACAGGTTTTAACATATTCATTTTTCAACCATTTGCATCTTTTTCACCACACTATAGGTTGTTGCAAAAATTGTATTTTTACTTAGTTGTATGTGCTTTGTTCTAAGGCCAAGCATTTCTGATTTGCACAGTATATGTTAAACTGCTACCCAGCTGTTTATTCCTGCAAATAAATGTTTAATGGATACCCATAACAGTTACAAAAATCAGACTATCCAAAAGTTATTGTTCCAGAAACTAGCAATATAAAAAAACACTGTATTCAATTTTGAATTGCTACAATAAAATATATTGATATATCTTTTTCTCTACTCTTACCAACTTCAAATATTAACACACATTATGGAATATAGCTGAAATACTAACCTCTTGTCACATTTTTCCAGGAACAAAATTTCGTAAGATGATGTACTGCAAGTACTGCTGGTTGTCTACACAGCAACCATTAGTCTCTTCCTCCCTGACACAAGAAATGCAATTCCAGAACTAGGGAGAGGATCATGGCTGATTAAAGCCAATTATAGCAATTTACATCCCTTTGCTGCTGACTTGATTTAGGAGTGAGCTAGTTATCCAGTTTTAGCCAATGAGACAAGGGAGAGTGTGCTGGGAGCTCCTGATGAAGACTCTGTAGTATAATAATAAAAAAAAGGGGATACATATGGGGCACCTGGTGGCTCAGTTAAGCATCTGCCTTCAGCTAAGGTCATGATCTCAGGGTCCTGGGATGGAGTCCCACATGGGGCTCGCTGCTCAACGGGGAGTCTGCTTCACCCTCTACCCCTGTGCTCTCTTTCTCTTTCTCTCTCACTTTCTCTCAAGTAAATAAATTAAATCTTTAAAAAAGATAAAAGGGACACATATGTTAGGAAAACTCTCCTCCTTCCTATCATGTTTGGAGGTCTTTGCTGCATGAAAATCTGTTTAGAATTTTGGCAACCACTTTAAAACTCTAGACAGCAAACTAAGAGAAGTGCAGAACAGCTGCCCCAAAGCTCTAATGTGATTAAGATGCTCAATTAATGAGAAAAAATACAAAAACAACCACAAAACAAGTAACAAAATGGCAATAAATACATATCAATAATTACTTTGGATGTAAATGAACTAAAAGCTCCAATCAAGACATATGGTGACAGAGTACATAAAAAAAAACAAGACCCATCTATATGCTACCTACAAAAGACTCATTTACCTGCACATTAAAAGAGAGGGGATGGAGAAACACTTATTATGCAAATGAATGTCAAAAGAAAGCCAGGATAGCAACACTTATGTTGGACAAAATAGACTTTAAAACAAAGACTGTAACAAAAGACAAAGGATACTATATAATTAAAAAAGAGACAATCCAACAAGAGGATATAAGAATTGTAAATGTTTATGCGCCCAAATAGACAAAAGAGTTAATAACAAACATAAAGAAACTGATAATAATACGATAATAGTAGGGGACTTAAAACACCCCACTTACATCGATGGGATTCATCATCTAAACAGACAATCAACAAGGAAACAATGGCTTTGAATGACATGCTACACCAGATGGATTTAACAGATATATTCACATCATTCCATCCTAAAACAGAATCACATTCTTTTCAAGCACCATGGAACATTCTCCATAACAGATCACATATTAGGCCATAACACAAGTCTTAAATACAAAAACACTGAAGTCCTATCATGCGCCTTTTCTGAACACAAAGCTATGAAACTAGAAATTAAGCGCAAGACAAAAATCTGGAACGACCACAAATACATGGAGTTAAACAACATGGTCCTAAACAATGAATGGGTCAACTAGGAAATCAAAGAAGAAATTAAAAAATACATGGAAACAGGGGTACCTGGGTGGCTTAGTCCGTTGGGCGTCTACCTTCAGCTTGGGTCATGATCCCGGGGTCCTGGGATCGAGCCCTGCATCAGTCTCCCGCTCAGTGGTGAGCCTGTTTCTCCCTCTACCTCTGCCCTTACCCCCCTACTCGTGCTTGCTCTCCCATGCTATCTCTCTCTCGAATAAATAAATCTTTAAAAAATACACATGGAAACATATGAAAATGAAACCACAACAGTCCAAAGTCTTTTGGGTGCAGCAAAAGCAATTCTAAGAGGGAAGTATATAGCAATACAGGCCTACCTCAAGAAGCAAGAAAAGTCTCAAATGAACAACCCAGCCTTACATCTAAAGGAGCTAGGGAAAAAAAAAAAAAAAAACAATGAAACCTAAAGCCAGCATAAGGAAGAAAATAATAAAGATTAGAGCAGCAATAAATGATATAGGAACTAAAAAAGGCAATACAACATATCAATGAAACCAGGAGTAGGTTCTTTGAAAAATTTAATACAACTGATAAACCTTTAGCCTGATTTATCAAAAAGAAAAGAGAAAGGACCCAAATAAATAAAATCACAAATGACAGAGGAGAAATAACCAACATCACAGAAATACAAACAACTGTAAGAGAATATTCTAAAACATTATATGCCAACAAATTGAAAAACCTAGAAGAAATGGGTAATTCTAACAAACATAAACTACCAAAACTGAAGCAGGAAGAAATAAAAAATTTAACCAGATTACCACCAATGAAATTCAAATAGTAATCAAAAAACTACCAACAAACAAAAGTCCAAGGCCAGATGGCTTCACGGGTGAATTCTACCAAATGTTTAAAGAAAAGTTAATACCTTTTCTTCTGAAAGTATTCTAAAAAAACAGAAGAGGAAGGAAAACTTCCAAATTCAGTCTCTGAGGACAGTATCACCCTAACACCAAAACCAGATAAAGACACCACAAAAAAAAGAGAACTTCAGGCCAATATCTCTGATGAACACAGATACAAAAATCCTCAATAACATACTAGCAAACCAAATCCAACAATACATTAAAAAAAATCATACACTACAATAAAGTGGGATTTATTCCTGAGATGTAAGGGTGGTACAATATTCACAAACCAATCAATGTGATACATCATCACATCAATAACAGGAAGAATAAAAACCATATGATCATGTCAAGAGATGCGGAAAAAGCACTTGACAAAGTACAACATCCATTCATGATAAAAACCCTAAACAAAGTGGTCCAGAGGGAACATACCTCAACAGAATAAAGGCCTTATATGAAAACACCACAGCTGCTGGAGTGGTGGGGGGTGGGAGGGATGGGGTGGCTGGGTGATAGACATTGGGGAGGGTATGTGCTATGGTGAGCGCTGTGAATTGTGTAAGACTGCTGAATTACAGACCTGTACCTCTGAAACAAACAATACATTATATGTTAAAAAAAAAAAAAAAAAAAAAGAAGATAACAGGATGGGAAAAATGAAGGGGGGTAAATCGGAGGGGGAGACAAACCATGAGAGACTATGGACTCTGAGAAACAACCTGAGGGTTCTAGAGGGGAGAGGGGTGGGGGGATGGGTTAGCCTGGTGATGGGTATTAAAGAGGGCACGTACTGAATGGTGTTATACGCAAACAATGAATCATGGAACACTACATCAAAAACTAATGATGTAATGTATGGTGATTAACATAACATAATAAAATAATAAAAAAGAAAACCCCACAGCTAAGATCATACCCAATGGTGAAAAATTGAGAGGTATTCCTGTAAGATCAGGAACAAGACAAGGATGTCCACTCTCACCACTTTTATTGAATATAGTACTGGAAGCCCTAGCCACAGCAGACAATAAAAAGAAATAAAAGGCATTGAAATTGGTAAGAAAGAAGTAAAACTTCCACTATTTGCAGATGACATGATGGTATACAAATAAAATACTAAAGACTCCATCAAAATACTGATACTATACTAGAACTGATAAATGAATAAAGTTGCAGGATACAAAATCAATGTACAGAAATCTGCATTCCTTTACAGTAGTAATGAAGCAAAATAATAACGATGAAGCATCAGAAAGTGAAATTAAGAAAACAATCCCACTTACAATTGTACCAAAAACAATAAAATATGTAGGAATAAACTTAATAAAGTGAAAGACCTATACTCTGAAAACTATAAAACACTGATGAAAGGAATTCAATAGGACACAAAGAAACAGAAAGACATTCCATGCTCATGGAATGAAAGAACAAATATTGTTAAAAATTCTGTTAAAATGTCTATGCTGCTCAGGGCAATGTATACTTTCAATGCCATCCCAATCAAAATACCAATGGCATTTTTCAAAGTGCTGGAACAAACAATCCTAAAATTTGTATGAAACCAGAAAAGACCCCAAATCGCCAAGGAAATGTTGAAAAAGAGAAACAAAGCTGGGGGCATCACATTGCTTGATTTCAAGCTATATTACAAAGCTGTGATCACCAAGACAGCATGGTACTGGCACAAAAACAGACACATTGATCAATGGAACAGAATTCAAATCAAAGCCACATTGATATACCACTTTACACCAGTTAGAATGGCAAAAATTGACAAGGCAAGAAACAACAAATGTTGGAGAAGTTGTAGAGAAAGGGGAACCCTCTTACACTGTTGGTGGGAATGCAAGTTGGTACAGCCACTTTGGAAAACAGTGTGGAGACGCCTCAAAAAGTTAAAAATAGAGCTACCCTATCACCCAGCAATTGTACTACTCGACATTTATCCCAAAGACACAGATGTAGTGAAAAGAAGGGCCACATGCACTCCAATGTTCACAGCAGCAATGTCCACAATAGCCAAACTGTGGAAGGAGCCAAGATGCCCTTCAACAGATGAATGGATAAAGAAGATGTGGTCCATATATACAATGGAATATTACTCAGCCATCAGAAAGGATGAATACCCACCATTTGCACTGACATGGATGGAACTGGAGGAGATTATGCTAAGTGAAATAAGTCAAGCAGAGAAAGTCAATTATCATATGGTTTCACTTATTTGTGGGACATAAGGAACAGCATGGAGGACATTAGGAGAAGAAGGGAAAAATGAAGGGGGGGGAATCAGAGGGGGAGACGAACCATGAGACTATGGACTCCCAGAAACAAATTGAGGGTTTTAGAGGGGAGGAGGGTACAGGGATGGGTTAGGCTGGTGATGGGTATTAAGGAGGGTACGTGTTTCATGGAGCACTGGGTGTTATACGCAAACAATGAATCATGGAACACTACATCAAGAACTAATGATGTACTGTATGCTGACTAACATAATAAAAAATAAATTCTATATTACCCAAATCAATCTACAGATTTAATGCAATCCATGTCTAAAGAGAAACAGCATTTTTCACAGAACTAGAACAAACAATCCTAAAATTTGTATGGAACCACAAAGAAAGCCCAAATAGCCAAAGCAATCTTGAAAAAGAAAAATAAAACTAGTAGTATCACAATCCCAGACTTCAAGTTATATTACAATGCTGTAGTATTCAAAAACAGTATGGTATCAGCACAAAAATAGACACTTAGATCAAAAGAACAGAATAGAAAATCCAGAAATAAACAATTACATGATCGATTAATCTTTGACAAAGGAGGAATGAATATCCAATGGAAAAAAGACCGTCTCTTCAACAAATGGTGCTGGGAAAACTTGATAGCAAGATGAAAAAAAATGAAACTGGACCACTTTTTTCACCATACATGAAAATAAATTCAAAATGTAATAAAGACCTAATGCGAATCTTGAAACCATAAAAATCTAGAAGAGAGCACAGAAAGTAATTTCCCTGATAATGGCTACAGCAACATTTTTCTAGATATGTCTCCTGAGGCATGGGAAACAAAAGCAAAAATAGACTATTGGACTACAGCAAAATAAAAACCTTCTACACAGCGAAGTAAACAATCAATGAGACTAAAAGACAACCTACAGAGTGGGAGAAGATATTTGCAAATGACATATCCAATAAACAGTCAGTATCCAAAATATACAAAGAACTTAGAAAACTCAACACCTCCCCCCAAAAAATAATCCAATTAAAAATGGGTAGAAGACATGAAGAGACATTTCTCCAAAGAAGTCATACAGATGGCTAACAGACACATGAAAAGATGCTCATCATCAGTCATCATCAGGGAAATGCAAATCAAAACTACGATATACCACCTCACACCTGTCAGAATGACTAAAATCAAAAACACAAGAAGCAACAAGTGTTGGTGAGAATGTGCAGAAAAAGGAACACTCTTGCCTTGTTGGTGGGAATGCAACTGGTGTGCCCACTGTGGATACCAGTATGGAGACTCCTCAAAATGTTAAAAATAGAATTACCCTACAATCCAAGAATGGCCCTACTGTGTATTTACCCAAAAATACAAAAACACTAATTCAAAAGGATACAGGCACCCCTATGTTTATAGGAGCATTATTTACAATAGCGAAATTATGGAAGCAGCCCAAGTGTCCACTGGCTGATGAATGGATAAACAAGATGTAGTATAGATATACAATGGAATATTATTCGGCCTTAAAAAAAGAATGAAATCTTGCCATCTGCAACAACATGGATGGAGATAGAGAGTAAAATGCTAAGCAAAATAAGTCAGTCAGAGAAAGACAAATACCATATGATTTCACTCATGTGGAATTTAAGAAACAAAATAATGAGCAAGTGAAAAGAAAAAAGAAAGACAAACCAATAAAGAGTGTCTTAACTATAGAGAACAAACTGATGGATACCAGATGGGAGGTGGATAGGAGGATGGGTCAAATAGGTGATGGGGATTAAAGAGAACACTTATCATGATAGCGTTGTAATGTATAGAATTGTTGAATCACTATATTGTACACCTGAAGCCAATATTACACTGTATGTCAACTGGAAATTTTTTTAAGTTTTTATTTAAATTCCAGTTAGTTAACATACAGTGTAATACTAGTTTCAGGTGTACAATATAGCACTTCAACACTTCCATACACCACCTGGTGCTCACCACAAATGCACTCCTTAATCCCCATCACCTATTTAACCAATCCCCCCCACCACCTACCTTCCCTCTGGGAACCATCTGTTTGTTTTCTATAGTTAAGTAACTGGAATTTAAACAAAAACTTTTTTAAAAGTGTTCATTAACAAATTCTTCAATGATCAACCTACTGACCTACCTACCTCCTCACCTTCCCACCTCCCATCTACCTATCCTTGTACTTGCTTAAACCACTTTTAGTTGGGCCTATGTCACTTGTAGCCTAAATCAAACTTATTTGTACACAGTGATAAAAAATAGCTTCCTCTAAATTGTAATGATTACATTTTTAAAATTTATTCCTTTTTCTTACTGATATTACTCCATTTTTGTCCAGGAAGTTCAGGTTACTTTGTAATTTTTGAGTTAAAATATTAGAATCCAAAATTAAAAAGTAGAATTTTGGATTACTATTAAAGTGATATCTTTATTTTATTAATCGACTAGAGAGTTGGTTCATTTGCAAATCTAAGAGGGAAGTTTTCATCCTGCTTTAATATTCTCATGCCAGAAAAGGGAAAACAATGTTCAATATTTGCAAAAACAAAAAACAAAAACACCGGGGCAGAAAAATACAAGTTATTGCCAATACTTCAGAAAGATAAAATCTCTTCTTGCTAAAGGAACTACATGGCATTATGCAAGTAACAGGCAACAATCTTTTACCTAAGAATTTTCTGGATTTGTGTGACTAAAGTGGGAATTAGTGTATTGTACCTTTTCATCGTCTACTGAATAAAATAAGAAATAGTAGCTGTTTTTATTCCCTCATATAAACTACAAAAGCATCCTGTGGTGTATAAACTACAGTCACCACAACTAAAGGATATAGGATTGATTCATCCCTTACCTTCCTAACTCTGGGAGTTAGGCACTTTTCATTCCTCATTATAGATATGACTACTTTACAATACTAAATAGTATTCTAGTAAATTAAGGAAGTAAATGCACCTCATTAGGTGCTAGTCTGTACAAAAGAAATACTTTATTCACCTGATGGAATGGTTCTCTTGATGTGTGTGAAATACAACATGAAAAAAAATGGAAACACCACCAGCTTTTGAGTTAGACAGACACAGGTTCAAATCTTGACTCTGCTATCTCTAGCTCTCCCTGAGCTCCAGTTTATTCAGCAGCAATATACACCAATAGCTCATGCACATGGCTATAGTACAAACTGAATGCAATTAAATAAACTGTGTAAAGCACCAGGTTATAGAAGCTGTCACACAGACATATATGTACTGTGGGGAGCCTGCTTCTCCCTCTGCCTGTCGCTCCCCCTGCTTGTGCTCTCTCTCTCCCTCCCTCCCTCTCTCTGACATATAAATAAAATCTTAAAAACAAAACAATCTATGTATAGAAGTATTTTTGGCTCAAACTGGAAATTTTCCTACTTATTTCAAGCAGCATTCAGGATCAAAGCTCTGATATAACAAAACAATCTGGATTGTTCCTGATGGGAGTTTATGATATGTGGACTTATGCTATGATAGTAGACATATCACCATTTCTATTTTAGTATTTAGACCAATTTTGGAATAACCAAAAGTACTAAATTTAATGTTCAAAAGATCAATAAAGCCTTTAGGTTGAATACTTCAGAATTACTTTTGAAAACAAGTAAAGTCAACAACAATAAAAAAAATAATACACTATCCTATATGTTTATATTAGAGTATGGTGTTACCGACTTTCCAAGTACTTTGAGGTATTTTCCAAGCAATGGTGATGAGTCTGCACTGATTTATTTGCATCGTTGCCCTGGCCTCCTTGTAATCAAAAATTAAAAACCAAGAGGCTGCTGGTTATGGCTACAATATTGTTTATGGCCAAAAGATACGTATTTTATTCTCCCTTGATGAAATAGTAAGTAGCATATGTGAGAATCTAATTGTAGATTTTGGCCTAATAAACATCAACTCTATAAATAAGCTAACACATCTGGTCTAAAAGGAGAAAACAAGTCATATGTCAGTATTCATATTATTATAAAGCTGTCTTTACCTGATATTTTGGGTTTACCAAAATATTAAAACCAGTATTCTATATATGTAGTGTATCAAGGACTAAAGTTTGACTTCTATTTGTTTGATACAACTAGCTACAATAAACATGAATGACCATTAAAGTGACCATCACTTTTGGTAATGACCATTACTTTTGGTAATCTGTCATTTGATCAGATTGTGGATTTGATAGGCACATGCTAAAAGAGTAGTGTACAAAAACATGATAATTAGCAAGGGAGAGACCCTAAATGATTGGCCTTCATTAGGGTATAATTACAGAGTCATCAGAAAGTGGTAACAACTTTCTTTCTGGAAAAAAAAAAAAATGCTCATTAAGTGAGGCTAAGGTTAAGTAGAAAACAACTCATGGTGTGTGGCTATGGACAGAAAACACATGACTCTCAATAGGAAACAGACGCTTTAAAAAAAGCAAACGAAGAGGAATACATAAAACTGTTCCTCTTTGTATAAGACATTACTGTCTATGTAAAAATCCCAAGGAACCTATAAAAAAAATCCCCAGAATAAGTGAGTTCAGCAAGATGCCAGGATACAACTCAATGCATAAAAAACAACTGCATTTCTAGATACCCATAATGAACATATGAAAGCCAACATTAAAAAGACAATGCCACTTATAAGTGCCCCAAAGAGAAGTAACAACTTAGGTATACAATTAACAAAACATGCACAGGATTGGGATGCTGAAAATTCACAATTCTGTAGAAAGAAATCGAAGTCAACCTACATAAATGGAGAGTCATACATTGGGAGTGAATTGGAAGACTCAAAATAATAAAGGTATCAATTCCCCCCAACTTGATTTATAGCATTAATGCAATTCCTAAATTCTAGCAACATTTTCTCGACATAGAAAAGCTTATTAGAATATTTATATGAAAAGGCACAAACTCTGGAATAAATAAAACAATTTTGACAAAAAAGAATCAATTTGGAGGAATTATTCTACCTGATTTTAAGTCCTAATATATAGCTGCAGTAATAAAGACAGTGTGGTATTGGTGTGGGAAAAGACATACACATCAATGGAACAGAATATAAAATCCACAAATAGACCCATCGAAGTACAGCCAACTGATTTTTGACAAATATGCAAATTAATTCAGTGGAGAAAAAACAGTCTTTATAACAAACTGTGCCAAACCAATCGGATAACCTTATGTTAAAAAAATTAACACTGACCTAAACCTCACACCTTATACAAAAATTACAGTAGATCATGGGATTAAACATAAAACATACTATAATTTTTTTTGAAAAATAGGAGAAAATATTCTGGATCTATACCCAAGAAAAAAGTGATAAATTGGACCTCATCAAAATTTAAAACATTTCACCTGCAAAATATCCTGCTTAAAGAGGATGCCAGACAAGCCACAGACTTGGGGGAAATATTTGCAAACTACATACTTAACAAAGGACACATATATAAAACATATAAAGAACTCTCAAAAATCCACAGGAAAAAGCCAATCCAATTAAAAAATGAGCAAAAGATATGAACAGATTTTCAACAAAAAGGATGTAAGAATGGCAAACAAACACATGAAAAGATGTTCAAAATCAGCCATAAGAGAAATGCAAATTATAACTCCAATGAGATATCACTACACAACTATCAGAATGGCTAAAAGAGTGAAAACATCAAATGTTGGGGAGCATGTGGGGAAACTGAATCATGAAATTCTGATGGAAATGTAAAATGGTACAGCCCCCCTGGAAAACAGTTTTTCAGTTTAAAACTAAACATGTAATTACCATATGACCCATCAATTATACACTTGAGCATTTATCCCAGACAAATGAAAACTTATATTCACAGAGAATTCTATAATAAATATTCATAGCAGCTTTATTTGTAACAGACAAAAGTGAAAAAAGCCCAGATGTTCTTCAACAGGTGAATAAGTGAACTTTGGTATGTCCATAGCATGGAATACTATTCAGCAATAACAAGGAACCAACTACTAATGCATGCAACCACCTGGATGAATCTGCAGGTTAACTACAATGAGTGAAAAGAGCCAATGGCAAAAGGTTACATACTATACAGTTCTATTTACATAACATTCTCAAAATGACAAAATAATGGAGCTGGAAGAGAGATTAGTGGTTACCAAGAGTTAGAAATTGGGGGAAATGGTAGGAAGGAGATGAGCTATGGTTATAAAATGGAAACAGGAAAGATCCTTGGGCTGATGTAACTGCTCACTTCTGTAAGTTGACTGTGGTGATGGATACATGACCTGACATATATGTTAAAATTATACAAAACTAAACACATACTCATGCCCTACCTCCACAAAATGTAACATTAACATCATTGATAATGCATATATAAAAAAGCAACAACAACAAGCCAAGAATCTGTACCATTTTTTCATTATTTACAAAAGGGAAATCAAAAAGATTTTTTGATGTAGCCAACAAGAATGTCAAGGATCTATTACACGGTGATACTCTCTTACTCACATCAATAAAAGAAAATAAAAACCATATGGTTCAATATCTGCAAATCAATGTGATACATCATATCAATATCAGAAAGAGTAAACAGATGCAGAAAAAGCACTTGACAAAGTACAACATCCATTCATGATAAAAACTCTCAACAAAGTAGAGATAGAGGGAACATTCCTCAACAAAATAAAGGCCATATATGAAAAACCCACACCTAATATCATCCTCAATGGAGAAAAAGTGAAAGCTTTTCCTCTATAGTCAGGAACAAGACAGGGATGTCCACTCTCACCACTGTTGTTCAACACAGTACTAGAAGTCCCAGCATCAGCAATCAGACAACACAAAGAAATAAAAGGCATCCAAATCAGCAAAGAGGAAGTCAAACTTTCACTATTTGCAGATGGCATGATTCTCTATACAGAAAACACGAAAGACTGCACTAAAAAATTGCTAGAACTGATATACAAATTCAGTAAAGTCGCAGTATACAAAAATCAACGTACAGAAATCTGTTGCATTTCTGTACAACAATGACACGGCAGAAAGAGCTATCAGGAATCAATCCCATTTACAAATGCTCCAAAAACAATAAGATAACTAGGAATAAACCTAACCGAAGAGGCAAAAGATCCGAACTCTGAAAACTATAAAACACTGATGAAAGAAAATGAAGATGACACAAAGAAATGGAAAAACATTCCATGCTCATGGACTGGAAGAACAAATGTTGTTAAAATGTCTATATTACCCAAAGCAATCTACACAGTTCATGCAATCCTTATCAAAATAATAACAGCATTTTTCACAGAATGAGAACAAACAATCCTAAAATTTGTATGGAACACAAAAGACCCCAAATAGCAAAAAACAATCTTGAAAAAGAAAAGCAACACTGGAGGCATCACAATTCCAGACCTCAAGTTATATTACAAAGTTGTAGTGATCAAGACAGTATAATACTGGCACAAAAATAGACACATAATTCAATAGAACAGAATAGAAAACTGAGAAATGGACCCACAACTATATGGTCAATTAATCCTCGACAAAGCAGTAAAGAACAGCCAATGGAAAAAAGTCTCTTCAACAAATGGTGTTGGGAAAACTGGACAGCAATATTCAAAAGAATGAAACTGGACCACTTTATTATACCATACATAAAAATAAACTCAAAATGGACTAAAGACCTAAATGTGAGACCTAAACTATAAAAATCCTAGAAGAGACCACAGGCATTAACTTCTCTGACATCTGCCATAGCAACTTTTTTCTAGATAGGTCCCCTGAGGCAAGGCAACAAAAGAAAAAATAAACTATTGAGGCTACATCAAAATAAAAAGCTTCTGCACAGTGAAGGAAGCAATCAACAAAACTTAAAAAGGCAACCAGAATGGGAGAAGATATTTGCAAATGATATATATGATAAAGGGTTAGTAACCCAAGCATATAAAGAAGTTGTAAAACTCAACACCCCCCCCCCCAAAAAATAATCCAATTAAAAACTGGGTAGAAGACATGAATAGACATTTCTCCAAAGAAGATAGCCACATGGCCAACAGACACATGAGAAGATGCTCATTATCACTTATCATCAGGGAAATGCAAATCAAAACTACAATGAGATTATCACCTCACATTTGTCAAAATGGCTAAAATCAACAACACAAGAAACAACAGGTGTTAGTGAGGATGTGGAGAAAAAGGAACCCTGTTGCAGTGTTGATGAGAATGCAAACTGGTGCAGCCACTGTGGAAAACAGTATGGCAGTTCCTCTAAAAATTAAAAATAGAACTCCCCTAGGATCCAGCAATCCCACTACAGGTCGTTTACCCAAAGAATACAAAAACAGTAATTAAAAGACCATGCACCCCTATGCTTATAGTAGCATTATTTACAACAGTCAATATATGGAAGCAGCCCATGTGTCCATCAATTGATGAATGGCTAAAGAAGATGTGGTATATATACACAAGGAATATTATTCAGCCATAAAAAAGAATGAAATCTTGCCATTTTCAATGACATGGATGGAGCTAAAGAGTAAAATGCTTAGCAAATTAAGTCAGTGAGAAAAAGAAAAATACCATATGATTTCATTCATGTGGAATTTAAGAAACAAATGAGCAAAGGGAAAAAATAGAGAAGCAAACCAAGAAACAAACTGTTACCACAGGAGAGGTGGGTGGGGGAATGGGTAGAATAGGTCATAGGGATTAAGGAGTGCACCTGTGATGAGCACCTGGTGACCTATGTATGGAATTGTTCAATCACTATAATGTATACCCAAAACTAATATAATAGTGTATGTTAACTGGAAAACAAAAACTTAAAAAAAATGAATTTTCTCACTTAGAGACACTTAAAATATTACTTCCCAATATTCTCTCCTGATTTCAAAAATATGTCCCCAAATATTATGACCAATTGTTTTTATTTCAAACTTATAATTTTCCATTTTGCTACACTGAATATTATCTAAGAAGAGTTAAAAGAACACTGGAGCAGAATTAAATAATCCTGAGTTTTGATCTTGGGCTCTACCACTATCTAGGCTACATGTGGTTTGGACATTTTTCAAGCCATTTTTCCCTTCAACAAATTAATCTCTATATAATGAGGATTCTATAAAAACTGCAACTAGTACTACCTCCTCTATCCTAGTACAGGATGGTTGTAAGAATCAAGTCATTAATGTGGCATGTTATTATCACCATTATCATCTAAGCAGAAAAAACTGAAAGTTATATTTTTAAAAAGGCAAACCATCTTATCAATTGACGTTTAGCAACCAATGTTATATGTTGGCTTCTTTTGAATAGATGTGAATAAGAAGTCATTAACTCGGTTTATCCTAAATAAATACTTTTCATACCTGGCATAACAAAACACTTCCACATGTTGAATGGTTTTGTCCTTCCTGCTAAGAGCAATGGCTTCTTCATTTTCAAGAATCTGCTCTTGCCATGCTGGGCTTTCATTCACAACATCACTATTTTCCTAAACAAAATACAGATGAGAAACGTTAATTAAATTGCGCAATCTGAACCTCTACTTTTTTGTGAAAATGTATACCTTTCTCAATTAATACTTTGCCTCTGATCCCATCAAAATTCTGAAGTGACTCTAGTACAGTGTGCCATCTTCAAAGAGAAGAAAATTGTATAAAAACCTATCCTATCAAATGTTACCTCTGGTTCACAGTTTTCTATCAGGATATCTGACATTCTGATGCAGTCATTGGATGTGCCTGTTTTGACATTACTTAAGAACTAGGATAACTAACCCTCTATCTGCTGAAAATCAAGTGTGTCTGGTATACATATTACTTGTTATTAAAAAAGTTTTTGCATTTTGTTGTCCAAAAGCAGGCCCACGATTACTTCATTCTACTTACCTTTAGGTCATTGAAGGTTAGTCACTAGCCATGTCAAATTCTGATTTTATGTAAAAGTATTTTTGAAAAGTATTCAGCCTACTATAACTAAGGACTGTATAATAATCAACCTCTAAATATTTTATATTCAGAAAGACAATAAAAACAATAATGTATGATAATGTATGTAAACTTATAAGGGTTGAAAGTGGCCCTTCAAAATTTTTAATAATTCCTAATTATATTTTATGGAAATAAGTTATATGCATAGCAATATCTGAATACAGGGGATTTTTGGAAATGTCAAGATATGCTTTTTCCAAATGTCAAGGATCAATTTTTAATTCGTTTAAAATTTTAAACTAGTTGGTACATATTTCTCAGAGAAAAAAATTTTTGAATATATATTCTCAAAGAACTAGTAGGGAAATATAACTACAATATTCTTCGTTTTAAGTAAATTCACCTCAAGAAATTTCTAAACTTGCAGATTTCATAAAATAGGACAATAATTATTTTCAAAGGCTTTTTTTCTCAGGGCCCCTGGGTGGCCCAGTCAGTTAAGCATTGAACTCTTGGTTTTGGCTCAGGTCATTATCTCAGGGTCCTGGGATGAAGCTCCAGGTCAGGCTCTGTGCTCAGCAGGGAGTCTGCTTCCCTCCTCTCTCTCCCTCTGCCCCTCCCTCAGCTCATACACTCTCTCTCTTTTAATTAAATCTTTAAAAAGGCCTTTTTCAGGGCACCTGGGTGGCTCAGATGGTTAAGCGTCTGCCTTTGGCTCAGGTCATGATCCCAGGGTTCTGGGATCGAGCCCCACATCAGGCTCCCAGCTCAGCGGGAAGCCTGCTTCTCCCGCTCCCTCTGCCTGCTGCTTCCCCTGCTTGTACCTGTCTCTCTCTCTCTGTCAAAAATGGGTAGAATCTTTAAAAATAAACAAATAAATAAAAAGGCCTTTTCCTCCTGAATTTAACATTTTAAACTGAAGAAAAGTAGGGCAGACATTGTTATTATTAAGTGTAATTATTAGATAGTGTTAAACATCCCAACATAGGTAGAAAAGGAGGTGAAATACAGGAACTCTGAATGTGTAGACATGGGGTTACCAACCTGAAGAAAAGACTGTGGATCAGCACACAAAGAGTGAAGGGCGAAAGGATATGGTAGAAAGAGGATGCTGGAGTAGAAGCAGCACTAAAATAAAAGAAACATCTACAAAAATATTTTTATTTTAATAAATCTAACCTAGTATCAAAATTTATTTTATAAAATTATCCTCACTCACCAGAATTTTCCATTCAGACAAATGAGGTATTTTTGTTGTCTTTTTGTGAGCATCTAGACTAAATTTTCTCATGGAAGTACTAAATATGCTAAATATACAAAATAAGATAACCCTTACACATACTTCCTAAGAATAATGATCAACACAAATATACGAATATTTAAGGCACATACATAAAATAGTTAAATGTCTACTAGTAACATTCACTTTCTTGCAATATTATTTTCCAAATATTACTTGTTTCTCCACACTCTCATTTCATGCAACAGTATTATTCAAACTGAATCTTCACTGCATCTTCAACATCAATGTCTTTGTCATCCTTAGAAGCACTTTTTTAAGTGCATAAATTAATCAGTACAACTACAATGCTTATTGTGGTGTTTGGCACACAGTAAGTGCTTAATAAGTCTTAGCTATATTATTTTTAGCTAACTGAATACAATTTTATAGAATATATCATACTCCTTTCCCAACTGTCTAAACGCTTTTGAGATATAGCAGTTTCTGATTCCACGTATGATGCTCTCAGTAGGAAGTTCATTTCAAGCCACATATACCATTCACATAAAATTAGGACAGTTTTTTTTCATCTGTCATAAAAATGAGTAAAATCCAGGACATAACCAACTCTCCATATTACTATGTTGTACATGTCCTCTAAAAAACTTCTTTACAATGATATCCAATATTTGTAGTAGTGAGATTCTAACTTAGAAAAAAACTTACTAAATTTATATTAAATTTTTCCTTGTTTTTTGTTTTTACTAATTCTGTCAGATGACTTTTAAACTACCAATGACTCAGACCATTTCAAATTAATGTACTCCCCCATCCCGAATAGCTGGGTTTTTTTTCCTCAAAATATACTACTGAAAGAGCAACTAGTAATATGTGAGATTTTATGAGGACTGAAATTTTTTTTCTGAAAGACTACTTTGGAGAAAAAAATCTTGCCTTGTATTTGGGAATGTAATGAGAAAATGGTATCAAGTATATATGATGTACTCTTCAGCCAACATGTCTACGTATATTTAAAAAGCGATATCTATATTTTGAAAGCATCAGAAGAACATTAACTTAAAAAATGACTGCATAATTTTTGTTAAATAAATAAAAATGAGGAATCAATTCTATATTACAGAAGCTTAGGGTTTTCTTTAACGTAGGGTTATTATGTGATACAAAATACAACCTAGTAGATTAAAGATCAACTAAGAAGTTTACCTGGTATTCCTTTAGCCAGGACAGTATTCCTGAAAAGCTAAAACTGGCCCAGTTTCCACCATAGTAGCTTCTTCTGTAACAATAAAAAATAAGAGTAAAGAAAAGGGAAAAAAATTAAGTCACTGATCTCCATCAACAAACCACCCTGGACCCTTCAAATCATCTCAATATTGCTACCTCAGAGTTCAAAACAACTGGGATACTGGAAATACTAGGCTGAAATAAAAGTTGGCCTCTCAGATCCCAAAGGTAACTTTCCATTGTACAAGGAGTTAAAAAAATCTCTTTGGCCTCCTCAGAGCTTTCTCCACTGATCAAATGCCACTGATCATGTGATTGTGAACAACTTGATATGGGCATTGAGCAGGAAATATGAACAAAATTTGACTCCTGGTTAAAAAAAAAATGGCTGGAGAGAAAACCTTGGTAGAACTCAAGTAAAGCCAATGAAAAAACTGCTAAGTTTTCTATAAACATATTTAATTATTAATAGACAATTATATGTATAGACTATATATATACCCATACAATTAGATAGACACTGTCACCACCACCACCAAAGCCCCAAACCCATAACCCATGCCAACATACACACCCACACACAAATGGCTACTCTATTCACTTAATTTTGATAAGTAAAGGAAGGACAATATTCCTGCTGATAACTAGGTGAACTATTATTCTTCATTGCATAGTCCTGTGAAGATTATCATTCTGTTTTAGAGAACCCAGAGGTCTCCTAATTAGGATCAGGTAAACCTTGTAGACATTGGACTTCTGATTAACTTCCTTAAGTAGGAGATGTGTGGCAAACCAGAATTCTCTAATTCTGTACTATATATCTGTACTGGGGCTTCCCATTTCTTACAAAACTCTTCACGTTTATTTATTCTTTGTATGATGAACCCCAAAGTATACTCAGTCACACCTACAGCATCCATTCTGGTTCTGGGGTGGGACAGATTCTTGGTTTGTTTTTTGTTTTCATTTTTGCTTCTCTGTATTTTTCTCTAATGAAATAAAAATCTATAAAAGCTCTTTTTAAAATGAGATGAAAACTAAAACCTTTAATATAATATCCAAAATTGGGGGGGGGATAGATGGCAGAGGAGTAGGGGACCCTATTTCAACTGGTCCCCAGAACTGAGCTGGTATCTACCAAACCACTCTGAGCACCCACGAAACCGGCCTGAGATGTAAGAAGATCTGGACCTTTACAAACAGAGTATTGCAGGCGGTTGGTTTTGAGGTACGAGGCGGGGAGCCGTGATTCCACAGGCAGATATCAGAGGATAAACGGCAGAGGGAGGGTGCCTGGCCGTCGGTTTCCTACAACTCCGGTGAGCGACAGCCTCGCGCTCTGGGGATGGGGCACAGACTCGCAGACCGGTAGCGGCAGGGAAAGGACTTCAGGGCAGCACCTGGGGCGGAAACCCAGAGTGGCGGAGTCACATGTGCGAACTGGGAGCGGCTGGCGGTTTTAGAAGCACAAAGGGCAGGGACGTGCCCCGACCTGGAGGCAGGACTGGGAGCGCTGCGGAGGGGCGAACAAACCAGGACGCTGCAGTTTATAGCAGCACGGACAGAAACGGAGACGATGTGGCCTGGAGAGCTCACTGACGAACAGACTGCAATCTCTCTGCTCTGAGGCAGAGGGTTGGAAACGGTCTCTTCTGCTCTGACTCGCCGAAGAGACGCAGAAAGCCGCCAGGGAAAGCCTCCAGAGAACAAAAGCCCTAAAAACTGATTCCCGCTGAGCCCTTCCCACGCCACAGGGGGGCAGGGCAACTCCGCCCAAACAGGGTTGCCTGAGTAACAGCGCAGCAGGCCCCTCCCCCAGAAGACAGGCTGGGAAAACAAGAGGCCAGCAACCCTAAGGTCCCTAGAAAACAGGTGCATCTTCCTTGGGTTCTGGTCAATAATTTGGACTCTATACATTCCCTCAAGCTCCCATCAACAGAATGACTAGGAGGAGGAGCCCCCAAAAGAGAAAAGACTCAGAGATTATGACTTATGATGCAGATTTACAAATGGATGCAGATATAACCAAGATGTCAGAGATGGAATTCAGGCTAGCAATTGTGAAGACAATGGCTAGAATGGAGAAATCAATTAATGGCAACATTGAGACTCGAAGGGCAGAAATAAAAGCTGAACTGGCAGAACTTAAAAATGCTATCAATGAGATCCAATCCAATCTAGATACTCTAACAGCGGGTAACTGAGGCAGAAGAACGAATAAGCGACCTGGAAGACAATATAATAGATAAAAAGGGAAAAGAGGAGGCCAGGGAAAAACAACTCAGGATCCATGAAAATAGAATCAGAGAAATGAAGTGACACCATGAAATGTTCCAATGTCAGAATAATTGGAATCCCGGAGGGAGTGGAGAGAGAGAGGACTAGATGTATTTGAGCAAATCGTAGCTGAGAACTTCGCTAATCTGGGGAATGAAACAAACATTCACGTCCTAGAGGCAGAGAGGAATCCTCCTAAGATCAAGGAAAACAGGACAACACCCTGGCATGTAATAATAAAACTTGCAAATCTTAGAACCAAGGAAACCATCTTAAGGGCAGTTAGGGGGAAGAGATTCCTTATGTACAGAGGGAAGAACATCAGAATAACGTCAACCTATCCACAGAGACCTGGCAAGCCAGAAAGGCCTGGCAGGACATATTCAGGGTACTAAATGAGAAGAACATGCAGCCAAGAATACTTTATCCGGCAAGGCTGTCATTTAGAATGGATGGAGAGATGCAGAGCTTCCAAGACCAGCAGAAACTGAAAGAATATGTGATCACTAAGCCAGCCCTGCAAGAAATATTAAGGGGGTTCTATAAAAGAAGAAAGACCCCAAGAGTGATATACAACAGAAATTTACAGGGACAATCTATAAAAACAACGTCTTCACAAGCAACATGATGACAATTAATTCATATCTTTCAATAATCAATCTCAACGTGAATGGCCTAAATGCTCCCATAAAATGGCACAGGGGTGCAGACTGGATAAAAAGACAGGAACATATGCTGCCTACAAGAGACTCATTTTGAACCTAAAGATACATCCAGACTGAAAGTGAAGGGACGGAGATCCATCTTCCATGCCAGCGGACCTCAAAAGAAAGCTGGAGTAGCAAGTCTTATATAAGACAACTAAGAATTTAAACTAAAGTCTGTAGTAAGAGATGCAGAAGGACACTATATCATTCTTAAAGGGTCTATCCAACAAGAAGATCTAACAATTGTAAATATCTATGCCCCCAACATGGGAGCAGCTATCTACATAAGCCAACTGTTAACCAAAATAAAGAGTCATATTGATAACAATATGTTAATTGTAGGAGACCTCAATACTCCACTCTCAGCAATGGACAGATCATCTAAGCAGAAAATCAACAAGGAAACAAGAGGTTTGAATGACACACTGGACCAGATGGACCTCACAGATATATACAGAACGTTCCATCCTAAAATAACAGAATACTCATTCTTCTCGAGTGCACATGGAACTTTCTCCAGAATAGTCCACATACTGGGTCACAAATTAGGTCTCAACCGATACCGAAAGACTGAGATTATTCCCCGCATATTCTCAGACCACAATGCTCTAAAACTGGAACTCAATCAGAAGAAAAAATTTGGCAGAAATTCAAACACTTGGAAGCTAAAGACCACTCAGCTCAAGAATGTTTGGGTCAACCAGGAAATCAAAGAACTTAAACAATTCATGGAAATCAATGAGAATGAAAACACATCGGTCCAAAACCTATGGGATACTGCAAAGGCGGTCCTAAGGGGGAAATACATAGCCATCCAAGCCTCACTCAAAAAAAAATAGAAAAATCCCGAATTCACCAACTAACTCTACACCTTAAAGAACTAGAGAAAAAGCAACAAACGATGCCTAAGCCATGCATTAGAAGAGAAATAATTAAGATTAGAGCAGAGATCAATGAATTAGAAACCAGAAACACAGTAGATCAGATCAACAAAACTAGAAGTTGGTTCTTTGAAAGAATTAATAAGATCGATAAACCACTGGCCAGACTTATCCAAAAGAAAAGAGAAAGGACCCAAATTAATAAAATTTTGAATGAAGGGGAGAGATCACGACTAACACCAAGGAAATAGAAACAATTATTAGAAATTAATATCAACAACTATATGCCAATAAACTGAGCAATCTGGATGAAATGCATGACTTCTTGTAAACCTATAAGCTGCCAAGACTGAAACAGGAAGAAATTGACAACCTGAATAGGCCAATAACCAGTAACGAGATTGAAGCAGTGATCCAAAACCTCCCAAAAAACAAGAGTCCAGGGCCCGATGGATTCCCTGGCGAATTCTACCAAACATTCAAAGAAGAAATAATACCTACTCTACTGAAGCTGTTTTAAAAAATGGAAACAGAAGGAAAACTTCCAAACTCATTCTATGAGGCCAGCATTACCTTAATCCCCAAACCAGGCAAAGACCCCATCAAAAAGGACAATTTCAGACCTGATGAATATGGATTCCAAAATCCTCAACAAAATCCTAGCTAATAGGATCCAACAATACATTAAAAGGATCATCCTCCACGACCAAGTGGGATTGATCCCAGGGATGCAAGAGTGGTTCAACATTCTGAAATCAATCAATGTCAAAGAACACATTAATAAGAGGAGGGGAGAAGAAACATATGGTCCTCTCAATTGATGCAGAAAAAGCATTTGACAAAATACAACATCCTTTCCTGATGAAAACTCTTCAGAGTATAGGGATAGAGGGAACATTCCTCAAGTTCAAAAAATCCATCTATGAAAAACCCACAGCAAATATCATCCTCAATGGAGAAAAGCTGAAAGCCTTTCCCTTAAGATCTGGAGCACGTCAAGGATGCCCACTCTCGCCACTATTGTTCAACATAGTACTAGAAGTTCTAGCAACAGCAATCAGAAAACAAAAAGAAGTAAAAGGTATTCAGATTGGCAAAGAAGAAGTCAAAACTCTCTCTTTTCGCAGACGACATGATACTTTATGTGGAAACCCCAAAAGAATCCACCTCCAAATTACTAGAACTCATACAGTAATTCAGTAATGTGGCAGGATACAAAATCAATGCACAGAAATCAGTTGCTTTCTTATACACTAACAACGCAACTGTAGAAAGAGAAATTAGAGGAACGATTCCATTTACAATAGCACCAAAAACCATAAGATACCTTGGAATAAACCTAACCAAACAGGTAAAGGATCTATATTCTAGGAACTACAGAATACTCAGGAAAGAAATTGAAGAAGACACAAAAAGATGGTAAAACATTCCATGCTCATGGATCGGAAGAATAAACATTGTTAAAATGTCTATGCTACCTATAGCAATCTATACCTTCAATGCCATCCCGATGAAAATTCAAATGACATTTTTCAAAGTGCTGGAACAAACAATCCTAAAACTTGTATGGAATCAAAAAAGACCCCAAATCGCCAAGGAAATGTTGAAAATGAAAAACAAAGCTGGGGGCATCACGTTGCCCGATTTCAAGCTATATTACAAAGCTGTGATCACCAAGACAGCATGGTACCGGCAGAAAAACAGACATATAGACCAATGGAACAGAATAGAGAACCCAGATATGGATCCTCAACTCTACGGTCAAATAATCTTCGACAAAGCAGGAAAGAACATACAATGTAAAAAAGACAGTCTCTTCAATAAATGGTGCTGGGAAAATTGGACAGCCACATGCAGAAGAATGAAACTCAAGCATTCTCTAACACCATTCAAAAAGATAAACTCAAAAGGGATGAAAGACCTCAATGTGAGACAGGAATCCATCAAAATCCAAGAGGAAAACATAGGCAATCACCTCTCTGACATCGGCCACAGCAACTTCTTTGAAGATAACTCTCCAAAGGCTAGTGAAACCAAAGCAAAAATGAACTTTTGGGACTTCATCAAGATAAAAAGCTTCTGCACAGCAAAGGAAACAGTCAACAAAACAAGGAGGCAACCCACAGAATGGGAGAAGATATTTGCAAATGACACTACAGAGAAAGGGCTGGTTTCCAAGATCTATAAAGAACTTCTCAAACTTAACACCCAAAAAATAAATAATCAAGTCAAAATATGGGCAGAAGGCATGAGCAGACACTTCTCTGAAGAAGACATACAAATGGCTAACAGACACATGAAAAAATGTTCAACATCACTAGTCATCAGGGAAATACAAATCAAAACCACACTGAGATACCATCTTACACCAGTTAGAATGGCAAAAATGGACAGGGAAAGAAACAACAAATGTTGGAGAGGTTGTGGAGAAAGAGGAACCCTCTTACACTGTTGGTGGGAATGCAAGTTGGTACAACCACTTTGGAAAACAGTGTGGAGGTTCCTCAAAATTTAAAAATAGAGCTACCCTATGACCCAGGAATTGCACTCCTGGGTATTTACCCCAAAGACACAGATGTAGTGAAAAGAAGGGCCATATGCACCCCAATGTTCATAGTAGCAGTGTCCACAATAGCCAAACTGTGGAAAGAGCTGAGATGCCCTTCAACAGATGAATGGATAAAGAAGATGTGGTCCATATATACAATGGACTATTATTACTCAGCCATCAGAAAGGATGAATACCCAACTTTTACATCAACATGGATGGGACTGGAGGAGATTATGCTAAGTAAAATAAGTCAAGCAGAGAAAGTCAATTATCATATGGTTTCACTTATTTGTGGAACATAAGGAATAGCATGGAGGACATTAGGAGAAGGAAGGGAACAATGAAGGTGGGGGGAATCGGAGGGAGAGATGAACCATGAGAGACTATGGACTCTGAGAAAGAAACAGGGTTTTAGAGGGGAGGCGGGAGAGCGGATTGGTTAGGTCGGCGATGGGTATTAAGGAGGGCATGTCCTGCATGGAGCACTGGGTGTTATACTAAAACAATGGAACGTGGATCACATCAATACTAATGATGTATTGTATGATGACTAATATAACATAATAAAATTTAAAAGAAAAAAAAGAACTGCAGTTAAAACTCAGTTCTCCTAAACCCTAATCTAGCCATTGGAACATAATCCCAAAAAACTCAGCTGGCTAGCATTATTTAGTCCATAGGATATTATAATGTAGCTATGGTTCAATGAAGCCAAATACTTAGATAACAAATACTTGTGGTAAACATAGTGTAATATATAAATTGCCAAATCACTAAGTTGTGTACCTGAAACTAATTTAACGTTGTGTCAACTATACTTAAATAAAAAAAAAAAAATGGCACCTCGACCTGATTACTAAGTTCACCTTTTCCAAAGTGTATCCCATTAATAGCATGGACTATTAATAGATATTCCAAGAAGAAAAAGGTACAATGACAAAATAAATTTGGAAAATGCTAGGTTTTTAAAAGTTAAAACACCAAATAATGGTTTATGACAGAGCTTCTCAGGACCATTATGAGCTGTATGACAAGACTATTAAACCTATTAATTAGGGCCTTTTTATTAAATCCTTAGTGTTCATGTCTGTTCTCACCAAGAGGAAAAAATTTAGTTGACCAATGAGCACTTTTTTTAAAAAAGCATTTGAAGGGACTGGGGTTACAGAAGACATATTTTGAGAAATGCTGCCTTAATTCATACTAAGGGGAAGGAGAACAATAGGATAATATATATTACAGAGCTTGCCATTTTCCATTCACTACCACTTAATGTTCACAAGAATCCCGGGAGATTGGTGCTAAAATTATCCCCATTTTACAATTAGGAAAAAAAAAAAAATAGAAGTTGAGTATCTTGTTTATATAACTCACTCAGCTAGGAAATGGTCTGGCCCCAAAGTCTAGTCTTTCCACTCTAAAGACTGCCTTCTATCAACTTTTTTCAAAGAAATGGAACAAATAATCCTAAAATTTGTATGGAACCAGAAAAGACCACGAATAGCCAGAGGAATGTTGAGAAAGAAAAACAAAGCTGGTGGCATCAGAATTCCGGACTTCAAGCTCTATTACAAAGCTGTAGTCATCAATACAGTATGGTACTGGCACAAAAACAGACACATAGATCAATGGAACAGAATAGAGAGCCCAGAAATGGACCCTCAACTCTATGGTCAACTAATCTTTGACAAAGCAGGAAAGAATGTCCAATGGAAAAAAGACAGTCTCTTCAACAAATGGGGTTGGGAAAATTGGACAGCCACATGCAGAAGAATGAAACTGGACCATTTCCTTACACCACACACAAAAACAGACTCCAATGGTTGAAAGACCTAAATGTGAGACAGGAGTCCATCAAAATCCTAAAGGAGAACACAGGCAGCAACCTCTTCGACCTCAGCCACAACAACTTCTTCCTAGAAACATCGCCAAAGGCAAGGGAAGCAAGGGCAAAAATGAACTATTGGGACTTCATCAGGATAAAAAGCTTTTGCACAGCAAAAGAAACAGTCATCAAAACCAAGAGACAACCGACAGAATGGGAGAAGATATTTGCAAATGACATATCAGATAAAGGGCTAGTACCCAAAATCTATAAAGAACTTATCAAACTCAACACCCAAAGAACAAATGATCCAATCAAGAAATGGGCAGAAGACATGAACAGACATTTTTCCAAAGAAGACATCCAAATGGCCAACAGACACATGAAAAAGTGGTCAACATCACTCGGCATCAGGGAAATCCAAATCAAAACCTCAATGAGATACCACCTCACACCAGTCACAATGGCTAAAATTAACAAGTCAGGAAATGACAGATGTTGGCGGGGATGTGGAGAAAGGGGAACCCTCCTACACTCTTGGTGGGAATGCAAGCTGGTGCAGCCACTCCAGAAAACAGTATGGAGGTTCCTCAAAAAGTTGAAAGTAGAGCTATCATATGCCCCAGCAATTTGAACTACTGGGTATTTACTCCAAAGATACAAATGTAGGGATCCGAAGGGGTACGTGCAATGTCCACAATAGCCAAACTATGGAAAGAGCCAAGATGTCCATCGACAGATGAATGGATAAAGAAGATGTGGGGTATATATATACAATGGAATATTATGCAGCCATCAAAAACAATGAAATCTTGCCATTTGCAATGAAGTGGATGGAACTGGAGGATATTATGCTGAGTGAAATAAGCCAATCAGAGAAAGACATGTATCATATGACCTCAATGATATGAGGAATTCTTAATCTCAGGAAACAAACAGAGGGTTGCTGGAGTGGTGGGGGGTGGGAGGGATGGGGTGGCTGGGTGATAGACACTGGGGAGGGTATGTGCTATGGTGAGCACTGTGAATTGTGTAAGACTGTTGAATCACAGACCTGTACCTCTGAAACAAATAATACATTATATGTTTAAAAAAAAAAAAAGAAGAAGATAGCAGGAAGGGAAGAATGAAGAGGGGGAAATCGGAGGGGGAGACGAACCATGAGAGTGTGTGGACTCTGAGAAACAAACTGAGGGTTCTAGAGGGGAGGGGTGTGGGGGGATGGGTTAGCCTGGTGATGGGTATTAAAGAGGGCACGTACTGCATGGAACACTGGGTGTTATATGCAAACAATGAATCATGGAACACTACATCAAAAACTAATGATGTAATGTATGGTGATTAACATAACATAATAATAAAAAAAAAAAATCCCAGAAAAAAAAAAAAACTTCTAGAAATGTCTCACTGGCCCTACTATAGTTTAATGAGTAGCTTCTTTTATATAATAAATCTCATGAAAGTGTAGAGTATTAAAAAAAAAAAGACTGTCTTCCATAATCTACAAGATTGTAATATTTAAAATTATAAACATAAGCATATAATACAAATCCCAGAATCTAACTTACTATAAGTAAAGGCAATGGAATCTGTTTACAGACATTAGACAGAATGAAGTCTAATTTTTGTTTTCCTTCTCCAGTTCATCTGGATAATGAAAATGGGAAAATAATTTCATGACTACATCTACTTTAATGCCAGAGCTGAAGGGACTACTCCTTTCCAGGACCTAAAATACAAACAATTTTATTGCATTTCTCAACTTTAATGTGTGCAAATATCTTTCTGTATATGATAAAAGTAGGAAAATAACAGTGTGGTATGTCTACTACTACTGATTTGCTAGCTATGAAAGAGTACAAATATACCATGCACATTAAGAGAATTTATTCCACTTAAATTTGATTGGAATATTATAAAGAATCATGACATGTTTCTACCTTCCTGGTTGACAAATAACAGAACAGACTAGGGAATATACTGGATTTACTCCCTACACAAATTTTCCTTTACTAAAACCTCCACATAACATACACAAGAAAGCCAAGCTCCTTTCACCATCCACTCATTCTAAGATCAAGGCAGGTGGGCTTCCTTGGTAGAGTATGCAGATGCAATTCTAATGTTAGAAAGGAAAACCAGGCCCTTACTTGGTTTTAAAAGCATCCCATGAAGCTACATTAAGTTGCTTTGGCAGTCAGATCAGTCTCCCAGAATGAAATACTCCCAGGCTGAGTCCCCAGTAATTAGGGCTGGACAGAGACCCTCCTACGTTGACAGTTATTAGTCACTGATACTAGGCCACCCACTCAAATCCATTTTCAGACAACCAAACCAGGTAGATGAGTAAGTAATATACACAGACTGCCCTCAATTCTTGTTTTTCTCTGTGATCTCATCTATTCTTACTGGCTCAATTATCACTTCTCTGCTGATGACTTACAAATTGTTATCTCCAATCTGAGCACCTCTGGTAAGCTCCAGACTCACAGCTATTTTGAGGCTGAAAATACAGATGAGTCATCAGCTTGCTGGACAACTCCGTTTATTAAATATTCCTGATTAACTTTAACCTCTACATGATGAACAGATAAATTTATTATCTTTTACCCACCCCCATGTATCCTACTGGGCTCTTGCAGTGACTCTTCAAGGTAAGTCATACACTAGCCACATTTTAGACTTGAGGAAAACAACTTAAATCACATAACTAATCACTGACAGAGTCACAACTTGAATCAGGTCTCTTGACCATCAAGTCCAGTATTTGTGTCTGTTTTCCAACCCTACAACTTATCTCAGAGAAAGAGCACAGGCTTTGCTGTCAAAAGGACCTGAGTTTAAATCCTCATTCTTCCCCTAATAGATGTGTGACATTTGACAAGTTATTTCAATTCTCTTAATTTGTTTCCTCATCTGCAAAAAGGGAAAAATTATACTTCTTTACAAAAATGTAGTAAGAATTAAATAACTTAATATTTGTAAACTACCTAACACAGTACTGAGCAAATATTCCATATATGGGAACTATTTTTATTATATCACGTCATCTCTAATAGCAAACATGTTGAATGCCAGATTAGGTTAAGCAAATTAAAAATACTTTCACTCATAAATTAGTGCCTCAAACATCGTATCTTTTTAAAATGGGAGAATATGGAAAGGAGAAAACTAGGGCAACACCTGATTTTTTAATATTTCATAAACATTTTTCTCACCCCTATAGGAGACCACAGTTTTCTTTATCTGTAATAGAAGGTAGAGGACTTCTGCAAGATGGTAACATAGGAAGATCCTCAATTCACCTCTTCCCACGGACATATCAAACCTACAACTACATATGGATGATTTCCCTCTGAAATATATTTGAAGACTAGATGAGATGCTTCTCCACAACAAAGAATAAAAAAACCACAACCAGATGGTAGGAGAGATAGAGACACAATCTTGCCAAAATCCTACCCAGATGCTGGGGCACGCAAAAGAAAGGGGTCTCACAAGTCCAGTGCTTCTAGATAAGTACATACTAGTAAGCAATAACTACTTACTAATCAATAATTACTTTAAAGGAAAATGGACTAAATTCTCCTAACAAAAGACATAGAGTAGCTGAATGGATAAAAACACAAGACCATCTAGGGGCGCCTGGGTGGTTCAGTCAGTTAAGCATCTGCCTTTGGCTCAGGTCATGATCTCAGGGTCCTGGGATCGAGACCTACATCAGGCTCCCTGCTCAGCAGGGAGTCAGCTTCTCCCTCTCCCTCTGCACCTCTCATGCTCTCTCTGTTGTCTCAAATAAATGAATATAATTTTTAAAAAAAACAAACAAAAAAAACCCCACAAGACCATCTATATGCTGCCTACAAGAAACTCACTTCTTGTAGGACAAAGACTGAAAGTGAATTGATAGAGTATATTCCATGCAAATGGAAACAAAAAGCTGCTATAGCTATACTTATATCACACAAAATAGACTTTAAAACAAAGAATGTAATAAAAGACCAAGAGGGACACTACATAATGATAAAGGTGTCAATCTAGCAAGAAGATATAACATTTATAATTATATATGCACCCAATATAGGAGCACCAAAATATATAAAGCAAATATTAGCAGAACTAAAGGAAAAAATGGCAACAATACAATAATAGTGAGGGACTAATACCCAACATACATCAATGGATAGATCCACACAGAAAATCAATAAGGAAACACTGGCCTTGACTGACACATTAAACCAGGTGGACTTAACTAATATACAGAACATTCATTTATTCCCAAAGCAGCATAATACACATTCTTCTCAAGTGCATGTGGAATGTTCTCCAAAAGAGATCACATGTTAAGCGACAAAACAAGTCTCAATAAATTTAAGACGACTGAAATTATATCAAACATCTTTTGCAGCCACAATGATATGAAACTAGAAATCAATTACAAGAAGAAACCTGGAAAAAAAAATCACGAATATGTGGAGATTAAACAACATACTACTGAACAACCAATGGGTCAATGAGAAAGTCAAAAAATACACTGAGACATGGGGCACCTGGCTGGCTCAGTCGGTGAAGCATGCAACTATTAATCACAGGGCTGTGGGTTTGAACCCCATGTCAGGTGTAGAGATTACTTAAAAAAAAAAAAAAAAAAAAAAAAAGATCTTTAAAAAGGAATACATTGAGAGGCAGAAAAAAGAGAAATCAAGGAATCAATCCCATTTATAACTGCACCAAAAATGTTAAAGATACCTAGGAATACACCTAACCAAAGAGGTAAAGGATCTGTACTCTAAAAACTATAGAACACTTATGAAAGAAATTGAGGAAGACACAAAGAAATGGAAAAACATTCCATGCTCATGGATTGAAGAACAAATATTGTTAAAATGTCTATGCTACCCAAAGCAATCTACACATTCAATGCCATCCCTATCAAAATACCATCAACATTTTTCACAGAGCTGGAACAACCCTAAAATTTACATGGAACCAGAAAAGACCCCAAATAGCCAAAGAAATGTTGAAAAAGAAAACCAATGCTGGTGACATCACAATTCTGGATTTCAAGCAGTGTTACAAAGCTGTAATCCTCAAGACAGTATGGTACTGGCACAAAAACAGACACGTAGATCAATGGAATAGAACAGAGAACCCAGAAATGGACCCGCAACTCTATGATCAAGTAATCTTCAACAAAGCAGGAAAGAATATCCAACAGAGAAAAGACAGTCTCTTCAACCAATGGTGTTGGGAAAACTGGACAGCCATGTGCAGAAGAAAGAAACTGGACAACTTTCTTACACCATACACAAAAACAAACACAAAATGGATGAAAGAGCTAAACATGAGACAGGAAACCATTAAAATCCTAAAGGAGAACACAGGCAGCAACCTCTTTGACCTCGGCCGCAGTAACTTCTTGCCAGACAGGTCTTCAAAGGCAAGGGAAACAATAGTAAAAATGAACTATTGGTACTTCGAGATAAAAAGCTTTTGCACAGCAAAGGAAACAGTCAACAAAACTAAAAGGCAACCTACAGAATGGGAGAAGATATTTGCAAATGTCTTATCAGATAAAGGGCTAGTATCCAAAATTGATAAAGAACTTCTCAAATTCAACACCCAAAAAAACAAATAATCATGTCAAGAAATGGGCAGAAGACATGACAGACATTCTCCAAAGAAGACATACAAATGGTCGACAGACACATGAAAAAATGCTCAACATCACTCAGCATCAGGGAAATACAAATCAAAACCACAATGAGATAACTACCTTATACCAGTAAGAATGGCTAAAATTAACAAGACAGGAAACAACAAATGTTGGAGAGGATGTGGAGAAAGGGGAATCCTCTTACACTGTTGGTGGGAATAGAAGCTGGTACAGCCACTCTGTAAAGACAGTATGGAGGTTCCTCAGAAAGTAAAAACTAGAGCTACCCTACAACCTAGCAATTGCACTATTACATATTTATCCGAAGGATACAAACACAGTGATTCGAAGGGGCACATGCACCCCAATATTTATAGCAGCAATGTCCACAATAGCTAAAATATGGAAAGAGACCAGATGTCCACTGACAGATGAATGGATAAAGAACAGGTGATTTCCATTGTGTATATATACAAGGGAAATATTACTCAGCCATCAAAAAGAACGAAATCTTGCCATTTTTAATAATGTGGATAAAACTAGAGGGTATTATGCTAAGCAGAATAAGTCAGAGAAAGACAAATATCATATGATTTCACTCAAATGTGGAATTTAAGAAACAAAACAGAAGAACACAGGGGAAGGGAAGGAAAAATAAGACAAAAACGGAGAGGGAGACAAGACATAAGAGACTCTTAACTATAGGAAACAAACTGAGGGTTGCTGGAGGGGAGGTGGGTAGGGGACATTAAGGAGGGCACTTGATGGAATGAGCACTGGGTATTATATGCAACTGATAAATCACTAAATTCTACCTCTGAAACTAATAATATACTACATGTTAATTAAACTGAATTTAAATTTAAAAAATAATAAAAAAAGAATACATTGAGACAAATGAAAATGGAAATATAACATACCAAAATCTATGGGATACACAGAAAGCTGTTCTAAGAAAAAACTTATAGAGATACAGGGCTACCTAAAGGAACAAGAAAAATCTCGAATTAACAATCTAACATTGCAACTAAAGGAACTAGGAAAAAAAGAACAAAGAAAGCCTGAAGTTAGTAGAAGGATGAAAATAATAAAGATCAGAGCAGAAATAAATGAAATAGAGACTATTAACAGTATGAAGTATAAAGGTATCATCTCAAAAGATGTAGAAAAATTATTTGGTGAAATTCAACCTCCACTTATGATTACAAAACTCCCAACAAACTGGATATATACTGAATGTACCTCAAAACAACAAAGGCCTTATTAAGCCCACATCAGAAATCATACTCAATGGTGAAAACCTAAACGCTTTTCCTTTAACATCAAGAACAAGACAAGGATGTTCACTATTGCCACTTTTATTCAACACAGTATTGAAGTCCCAGCCAGAGGAATTAGGCATGAAAAAAAGGGCATACAAATTGGAAAAGAAGAAGAAAAATGGTCACTATTTGCACATGACATGATATTATATATAGAAAACCCTAAAGACTCCACCAAAAAACTTTTAACCCTAATAAGTCAGTAAAGGTGCAGAATACAAAATCAATATACAAAAATATGTTGCATTTTTATACCCTAACAACAAACTATCAGAAAGAAATCAAGAAAACAATCCCATTGACAATCACAACATAACAGAATACCTAGGAATAAATTAAATGAAGGAGGTGAAAAATCTGTAAACGGAAAACCAGAAGACACTGATTAAAAAAATTGAAGAAGAGACAAATACAAAGATATTCCATTCTCACAGACTGGAAAAATTAATATTGTTAAATGTTCATAACACTCAAAGCCATCTACAAATTCAGTGAAATCTCTATCAAAATTCAAATGGAATTTTCACAGAAATAGGACAATCCTAAAATTTGTATGGAACCTCAAAAGACCCCGAATAGCCAAAGCAAACTTGAGGGGGGAAAAAAAAAAAAAAGCTGGAGGGATCATTCTCCCTAATTTCAAACTACATTACAAAGCTACTGTAATCAAAACAGTATAATACTGGCATAAAAACAGACACACAGATCAAGGGAACAGAAAAAAAAGCCCAGAAATAAACCAATGAATGCATACATGGTCAATTCACTTACAATAAATGAGGCAAGAATACAGAATGAGGAAAGGACAGTCTCTTCAATAAATGGTGCTGGGAAAACTGGACAGCCACATGAAAAAGAATAAAACCAGACCACTACCTTACACCATACACAAAAATTAACTCAAAGTGGATTAAAGACTTGAATGTAAAGCCATAAAACATAAAACTAGAAGAAAATATAGACAGTAATTTGACTTCAGTCTTGACAATATGTTTTTTAGATCTGATTCCAAAGGTAATAGCAACAAAAGCAAATAAACAAATGGATCCACATTAAACGGAAAAGCTTATGCACGGTGAAATAAATCATCAACAAAATAAAAAGGTAATCTATTGAAAGCGAAGACATTTACAAAAGTATATCCAATAAGGGGATAATATCCAAAATATACAAAAAATTCATACAAATCAACACAAAAATAACAACCCAATTAAAAAATGGGCAGAATATGTGAACAGACATTTTTCCAAAGACATACAGATGGCTAACAGGCACATACAAAGAAGCTCAATATCAGTAATCATTAGGGAAATGCAAATCAGAACCACTATGAGATACTACCTCATACCCATCAGAATGCCTATTAACAAAAATTCAAGGGGCGCCTGGGTGGCTCAGACGGTTAAGCGTCTGCCTTCGGCTCAGGTCGTGATCCCAGCGTCCTGGGATCGAGTCCCGCATCAGGCTCCCTGCCCCTTGGGGAGCCTGCTTCTCCCTCTGCCTCCCTCTCTCTCTCTCTGTCTCTCATGAATAAATAAATAGAATCTTTTTTTTTTTTTAAGATTTTATTTATTTATTTGATAGAGCGAGAGGGAACAGTAGAGAGAGAGGGAGAAGCAGGTTCCCTGCCAAGCAGGGAGCCCGATGTGGGGCTCGATCCCAGGACCCTGGGATCATGACCTGAGCCGAAGGTAGACGCTTAACCATCTGAGCCACCCAGGCGCCCCAATAAATAGAATCTTAAAAAAAATTCAAGAGGCACTTCTGGGGAAAATAGCAAAGAAGATCCTAAGCTCACCTCATCCCACAGATAACACCCATATCAGTATAAATAACCTAGAAAATGACCTGAAGACTGGGCAGAACAGACACTCTTCAGATAAATGTAGAGAAGGGGCCATACTGAAGAGGGTAGGCAGGGCAGAGAAGTGGTCCAGAACTAAAGGAACCTGGGGGAGGGGGCTGTCCAAGGGAGGAGAGAGGGTGTGGGCACAGAAAGGGAAAGAAACAGACCCTCACACCAGGACACCCCAGGCAAAGGGAAACCTCACGGGGAAGATGAATCCCTGAAACATTTGGCTTTGAAAAACCAGAGGGACATAATTCTGCAAGTTCTTACAATTAACAGGGCTTCACACCAGGAACTTTAAAAATCAGCAGGCTGGGTTCTGGGAGAGCAATGAGGGCTATTAGAAACTAGATCCCTACCCTTAAAGAGACTGCACAACAAACAGCCCTGTGAAAATACAGTACAGAAGCAGCAGTTTGAAAAAGGCCTGGGGTATATGAGAAGATTTATTTACTAATTTCAGAGCCTGTGCTGGCCGGGCAAGGATCACTGGGAGACTTCTCCAGATACAAGCTGGCAGGCACCATTTCCCTCCCCTGACCCCAGCCTAGATATGTGAACAATTGCAGGAACAAGCACAGTGCCAACATCCACTACCTAACAAGCAAACAGCAAGCCCCACCCCTGTATCCTCCTCAGATACACCAGGGCCCATCCAAAGCAGTGCCACAAGTCTGGCAAGGTGTAAGTAGCCCCAACAGGGACCAGCACAACTTCAAAGTGACTTCTACCTTGGGCAGAGGGGAAGATAATGATACACAACACTCCGACTACAGCCCCAGCAGTGAGCTGTGGGCAAAAAGCTGCTCTCACTGCAGGCCCCAACCACCAGTGAAAGCTTCTCAGGGGACAACACAGCGCAACTACCCAGCAGTTTGGTGCTACTGGATCTTTGGCAAACACATGGTCTGACTCAACTCAAGCCCAAAGGAGCCCAAGACTGGCCCACCAACAACACAGGGACCAAATCCTGCTCATAATAGGCAGACAGAGCCATCAGAGATGGATGATATCTTTTCTCAAGGGACATTACACTGCAGAGCACTGAAGAATCTCTTCTAGATTAAGCCACTACTTTTAAGAGAAGGAGATGTAGCTGACTTTCCTAACACACAGAAATAGACACAAAGAATTAATACAAAATGAGAAGACAGAGGAAAATGCCCAAAGGAAAGAAGAGGACAATCACAGCAAAGAGAGCTAAATGAAACAGATATAAATAAAATGCATGATAAAGGATTTAACATAATGGTCATAAAGATATGCACTAGACATGAGAAGAGTGGAGGACCTCTGTGAAACCCTTAACAATGGGATAGAAAATGGGGCATCTGGGTGGCTGTCAGTTAAGCGTCTGACACTTGATTTCAGCTCAGATCATGATCACAGGTTTATGGGATCGAGCCCCACATCGGGCTCAAAAACATAGAAAAGAGCCAATCAGAAATGAAGAACTCAATAACTGAAAGTAAAAATACACTACAGGGAATAAATAGACTAGAAAAAGCAGAAAAATCAGCTACCTGGAGAACAGAGTAATGGAAAGTATTCAAACTGAACAGGAGAGACAAAAAAAAAATGAAAACACATTTTGGAATTCAGTAACATCATCAAGCGTAATAACATTTGCATTATAGGGATCTGAGGAGAAGAGAGAAAAGAGGACAGAAAATTTATTTGAAAAAAATAATAGCTAAAACTTTCTGAATCTGGAGAAATGGAAAGCCAGATCAAGAAGGCATAAAGGTTCCCCCCCCAAAGTCAACAAAAGAGGTCCACACCAAGACATGTAGTAATGAAAATGGCAAAAAGCAGTGGTGATAAAGAGAATTTTAAAAGCAGCAAAAGAAAACAGCTGAACATAAGGGAAACTCCATAAGACTATCAGCTGATTTTCTTCAGCAGAAACTTGACAAGCCTTACAAGAATGGCATGATATATTCAAGATACTGAAAGAGAAAAAACCTGGAGCCAAGAAGACTCTATCCAGCAAGGCTATCATTCGGAACAGAAGGAGCTTTCAGTTTTGCAGACAAGCAAAAGTTACGGGAATTCATGACTGCTAAACCAGCCCTACAAGAAATGTTACAAGGGACTCTGAGTGGAAAAGAAAGACCATAAGCAGGAGTAAGAAAAATAGGAAGAATAAAAGCAATAAAGTTAAGTATCCCTATAAAAATCAGTCAAGAGATGCATAAAGTAGAAGGATAAAAATCAGTCAAGAGATGCACAAAGTAAAAGGATGTAAAGTATGATAACATATACCTAAAACATTAGGGGGTAAACGAGTAAATATTGAATTCAACCTTACACCATCATCAACTTACAGACTGACATATGTATAAGATGGTCTATACAAACAGAATGGTAACCACAAATCAAAAATCAGTGATATACAAAAAATAAAAAGAAAGGATTCCAAATATATTACTAAAGAAAGCCAACTAACCATGACAGAAGAGAGCAAAGAAAGGAACAGAGAAGAACTACAAAAACAACCATAAAATGAATAACAAAATGGCAATAAACACATCCCTATCAATAATTATCTTGAATGTAAAAGGACTAAATGCTCCAGTCAAAAGTCATAGGGTGACAAAATGGATTTAAAAAATCTTTTTGCTCCCAACAAGAAACTCATTTCCTACCCAGTGACACATTCAGATTGAAAGTGAAGGGATGGAGAAGCATTCATCATGCAAACAGATGTGAAAAAAAGCTGGGCTAGCAACACTTCTGACAAAATAGACTTTAAAACAAAGACTAACAAGAGACAAGAACACTATATAATCATAAAGGAAACATTCCAACAAGAAAATATAATAATTGTAAGTAAATATTCATGGACCCAACATGTAAGGACCCAAATACATAAAGCAGCTACTAACAAACTTAAAGGAATTAATCAATCAATCAATTAATTAATAATAGAGGGGACTTACCATCCCACTTACAACAATGGACAGATAATTCAAACAAAATCAAAAGGGAAATAGTGGCTTTGAATGACACAATGCAGGAGATGGATTTAACAGATATACTCAGAACAATCCTAAAAAAACTAGAACACATTCTTTACAAGTACACATGGTACATTCTCCAGAACAGATCACATATTAGGCCACAAAACAAATCTCAACAAATTGAGAAAAAAATGGAAGTCATACCATGCATCTTTTCTGACCACAACATTGTGAAACTAGAAATCAGCCACAAGAAAAAATCTGGAAAGAGCACAAATACATGGAGAATAAACAATGCTATGACACAATGAATGGGTCAACCAAGAAATCAAAAAATAAATGGAGACAAATGAAAGTGAAAACACAACAATATAACCTCTTTGGGAGGCAGCAAAAGCTATTCTAAGAGGTAAGTTTGTAGTAGTACAAGCCTTCCTCAGGAAGCAAGAAAAATCTCAAACAACTTAACCTTACACCTAAAGGAGCTAGAAAAAGAACAACAAACAAAACCCAAAACCAGAAGAAGGAAGGAAATAATAAACATTAGAGCAGAAATAAAACAGAAACTAAAAACAGAATAAAACACATCAATGAAAGCGGAAACTGGTTCTCTGAAAAGATCAACAAAACTGATATTTAGCTAGATTCATCAAAAAGAGAGGACTCAAATGAAGAAAATCAGAAATGAAAGAACAGAAATAACCAACACCAGAGAAATACAAAGAATTATGAGAACATTATGAAAAATTATATGCCAACAAATTGGACAACCTAGAAGAAATTGATAAATACAAAGAAACATATAATCTCCCAAAACTGAATCAGGAAGAAATAGAAAATTTGAACAGATTACCAGCAAAGAAATTGAATCAGTAATCAAAGAACTCCTCCAACAAACAGAAGTCCAGGCTTACATGGCTTCACCGGTGAATTCTACCAACACTTAAAGATTAATACCTGTTCTTCTCAACTTTTCCAAAAATTTAAGAGGAAGGAAAGCTTCCAAATTCATTCTATGAGGCCAGCATCACCCTGAACCCAAAACAAGATAAAGACACCACGAAAAAGAGAAATACAGGCTAATAACTTTGATGAATATAGATGGAAAAATTCTCAATATTATTAAACCGAATCCAACAATACATTAAAAAAACATTCATCACAATCAAATGGGATTGGTTCCAAAGATATAAGGATGGTACAATATTTACAAATCAATCAACATGATATAACACATCAACAAGAGTAATGATAAAAACCATATGATCATTTCAACGGATGCAGAAAAAGCATCTGACAAAGTACAACTTACATTCACAATGAAAAGCCTCAAAAAAGTAGGTTTAGAGGGAACATACTTCAACACATTAAAGGCCAGATATGAAAAACCCACAGTTAACATCATCCTGATGAAGATGAAAGTTTTTCCCCTAAGGTTAGGAATGAGACAAGGATGTCCACTCACACCACATTTATTTAACATAGTACTGGAAGTCCTAGCCACAGCAATCCCACAACAAAAAGAAATAAAAGGCATCCAAATCGAGAAGTAAATCTTTCACTCTTTGCAGATGACATAATACTACATACAGAAAACCCTAAAGGCTCCACCAAAAAACTACTAGAACTGATAAATGAATTCAGTTAAGATTGTAGGATACAAAGTTGATATACAGAAACCCATTGCATTCTGTACACTAATAATGAAGTAGAAGAAAGAGAAATTAAGAAAACAATCCCATCTACACTTTCACCAAAAATAGTAAAATACCTAGGAATAGACTTAGTCAAGGAGGTGAAGACCTGTAGTCTAAAAACTGTAAAACACTGATGAAAGAAACTGAAGACAATACAAACAAATGGAAAGATATTCCATGCTCACAGAAGAACAAATATCATTAAAATGTTCATACTACCCAAAGGAATCTACACATTTAATGCAATCCCTATCAAAATACCAACATTTTTCACAGAACTAGAACAAACAAACCTAAAATTTATATGGAACCACAAAAGACACCGAATAGCGAAAGCAATCTTCAAAAAGAATAAAACTGGAGGTATTACAATCACAGTTTCAAGATATACTACAAAGCTGTACTAATCAAAATAGTACAGTACTGGCATAATAATAGACACATAGGATCAATGGAACAGAATATAAAATCCAGAAATAAACCCATGATTATATTGTCAACCTTCGACAAAGCAGGTAAGAATACTGAATGGGGAAAAGACAGTCTTCTTTAACAAATGGTGTTGGGAAAACCGAACAACTACATGAAAAAGAATGAAACTGGACCATTTTCTTACACCATATATAAAAATAAACTCAAAATGGATTAAAGACATAAATGTGAGACCTGAAACCATAAAAATTCTAGAAGAGGGCTCAGGCAGTAATTTCTCTGACATCAGCTGTAGCAGCATCTTTGTAGATAGGTCTCCTCCAGCAAGGGAAACAAAAGCAAAAATAAACCATTGGGACTACATCAAACTAAAAACAGTTCCGTGGAGCAAAGTAAACAAAAGCACTAAAAGGCAACCTACAAAATGGGAGAAGATATTTGCAAATGACTTATCTGTTAAAGGGTTAGTATCCAAAATATATAAAGAACTTATACAATTTAACTTAAAAAAAAAAACAATTAACCCAATTAAAAAATGGTCAGAAGACATGAACAGACATTTCTCCAAAGAAGACATCTAAATCGGCCAACACATGAAAAGATGCTCAACATCACTCATCATCAGGGAAATGCAAATCAAAACTACAATGAGAGATCACCTCACACCTGTCAAAATCACTAAAATCAAAAACACAAGAAACAAGTGGTCATAAGGATATGAAGAAAAAGGAACCCTCATGCACTGTTGGTGGGAATGCAAACTGGTTCAGCCACTGTGGTAAATAGCATGAAAGTTCCACAAAAAATTGAAAGAGAATTACCATATAATCCGGGAATTCCACTACTGGATATTTGCCCAAAGAATACAAAAACACTAATCTGAAAAGATATATGCACCCCTATGTTTACTGCAGCATTATTTACAATAGCCACATTATGTAAGCAGCCAAAGTGCCCATATACATATGAATGGATCAAGAAGGTATAGTGTGTGTGTATTATGAAATATTAGCTATAAAAAAGAATAAAATCTTGCTATTTGCAACAACATGGATGGATCTAGAGAGTATAATGCTGTGTGAAATCAAAGACAAATACCATATGATTTTACTCATATGTGGAATTTAAGAAACAAAACAAATGAACAAAGAAAAAGAGAGACAAATAGAAAAAACAGACTCAACTACAGAGAATAAACAGATGGCTACCAGAGGGGAGATAGTGGAGTGATGGGTGAAATAGGTGAAGGGGATGAAGAGTACACTTATCTTGATGAGCACTGAGTAATATACAGTATTTTTGAATCACTGTATTGTACATTTGAACCTAGTAACTCTGTTAGCTATACTGGAATTAAAGTTTTAGTAACAGTAAAATAAAAAAAAATTAAATCAAGAAATAACAAGTGTTGGTGAGGATAAGTAACAGGGAACCCTCATGCACTGCTGGTGGGAATGTTAACTGGTGCAGCCTCTAGGGGAAACAGTATGGAGTTTCCTCCAAATATTAAAAATAGAACCAGCATATGATCTAGCAATTCCACTTCTAGGTATTTATCTAAATAATACACTAATTCAAAAAATCTATATGTACTCCTATGTTAACTGCAGCATTATTTACAAAAGCCAGGATATGGAGAAAACCTAAGTACACACTGATAGATGAATGGATATTTATACACATACATATACATACATACACACACACACACACACACACACACACACACAGGAATACTACTCAGCCATAAAAAAGAATGAAATCTTGCCATTTGAGACCACACGGATGAACTTGAGGGTATTATGCTAAATGAAATAAGTCATAGGAAAGGGAGGCAAGATGGAAGAAGAGTAGGGGACCTCGGTTCATCTGCCCTTGAATTGAGCTGGGTATCATCAAATCATTCTGAACACCTGTGAATTCAACCTGAGATCGAAGAAAAGAATTGCTGGAATTCTACAAATAGAAAAGCAACCACTTTTTGCAAGGTAGGAGATGAGGAGAAGTGAATCTGAGGGGGATATATCAGAAGATAAAAGGCAGGGGAGGGAACCTCTGTAAGCCAGCTACCAGAAAGTAATATAGCCCTGAAGCACAAAATCGAACCTTTAGAAGTCAGCTCCAGTGAGAGATGTCCCTACCTGAAAGGTGCTCAGGTGGCAAAGCAGGGCAGAATCCTAGATGGAACAGTGGGGTCTCAGGATTCCCAGATTACAGAAAGAATGGGGGTTCCTGAGCCAGCAGAGTTCCCAAGCACTGAATTGGGGAAACTGGTTATGGTCAAGAAGACCGGGAGGAGGCTCTCAGCTCAGTTTGCCATAAACCACTAATGGCGGCACGATGGTGGCACCACTCTTGTGTGAGGCCCTTCAAAGGGCAGAAACGCAGTGACCCTCCACCTTCCCCCAAGAGGGGCGGCACCGGTGTAGGCACCATTGGGGACCACTCTCCATGCAGGGACCCTGCAAAGAGCAGAAAGGCAATGACCCTCCGCCCTTCCGTTGAGGATCTATGCCAGCGTGCACCGCAGCAGTCTGCAGAGTTTGGCACACACAAAAGAGAAGACTGCTTAATACCCGAGGGTTTACTGAAGAGTGGGGGCTGTGACCCTTCAGTTCCAGGGCTGGAGATCAGGACGTGACCATTTTTATTTTTATCCTCTACAAGGGCACAGAAAGCCTTCAGGGAACAAAAGCCACATAGAGCAACCCCAAGCAGCTTACACTGGGCAGCCTCCACCCCCAGCAAGGGGTGTTAAAACTCAACCCAGGCAAAGACACCTGAGAAGAAGAGCAGCAGGACCCTCCACCAGGAGATCAGCTGGAACAAGTGGCAAACGCCAAGTTTAAGGAGCACGCAGGACTGCAGAACTCCAGTGCTAGAGGAAAAGAGTGTACAGAATTCAAGGGTTTTTTCTCATGATTCGTTTATATTTCAGTATAAAATTTTCCTTTTATTTCTTTTTTTCCTTTTCAATGACTTTCTTATTTTAACTCTTTGTTTTTAAGTCTTTCTTTAACTTTCATTTTCTACATTTACATTTTATAGATACATTCTTTTTTTTTTTTTTTGGCTTCCATTCACTGTATTAAATTCTATTTTTGTGTGTATATATATAACTTTAGGTTTCTTTTCAATTTGGGGATTTAGTGTCTTCAAAGAGACCAAAATACACCCAGGACCAAGTAGATCACGCTGTTTTGACATAGCTGGGAGGTTACCAATCCTCATAGAAGACAAATTTGCTTGTAAACCAAAGACTGTAGTAAGGGATAAAGGACACTATATCATACTTAAAAGGTCTACCCAAAAGAAGATCTAACATTTATAAATGTTTATGCTCCTAACTTGGGAGCAGCCAATTATATCAACCAATTAATAACCACATTAAAGAAACACATTGGTAATAACACAATACTAGTAGGGGAATTCAATACCACACTCACAGCAGTGGACAGATCACCTAAGCAGAAGATTAACCAGGAAAAAAGGACATTGAATGACACAGAGGACCAGATGGACTTCACAGATATATACAGAGCATTTCATCCTAAAGCAAAAGAATACACATTCTTCTTGAGTGCACATGGAACATTCTCCAGAATAGATCACATATTGGGTCACAAATCAGGTCTCAACTGGTACCAAAAGAATGGGGATTATTCCCTGCATATTTTGAAACTACAGTGCTTTGAAACTTGAACTCAATCACAAGAGGAAATTTGGAAGGAACTCAAACACTTGGAGGTTAAGGAGCATCCTACTAAAGAATGAATGGGTCAACCAGTAAATTAAAGAAGAATTAAAAAAAATTCACAGAAACAAATGAAAATGAAAACACAACTGTTCAAAACCTTTGGGATACAGTAAAGGTGGTCCTAAGAGGTAAGTGCATAGCAATACAAGACTTTCTCAAAAAATTAGAGAAGTCTCAAATACACAAGCTCACCTTAAACCTAAAGAAGCTGAAGAAAGAATAGCAAATAAAGCCTAAACCAAGCAGAAGACAAATAATAAAGATTAGAGCAGAAATCAGTGAAATAGAAACCAAAAGAACAGATGAACAAAACTAGAAGCTAGTTCTTTGAAAGAATAAGATCAATAAACCCCTACCCAGAATTATCAAAAAGAAAAAAGACCCAAATTAAATAAATCATGAATGAAAGAGAAGAGATCACGACCAACACCAAGGAAATGCAAACAATTTTAAGAACATGTTATGAGTAATTCTACACCAACAAATTAGGCAATCTGGAAGAAATGGATGCATTCCTGGAAACATAAACTACCAAAATTGAAATTTATAAACTACAAAAACTAAAAACAGAAAGAAAAGGAAAACCTGAACAGACCCATAACCAGCAAGGAAACTGAAGCAGTAATTAAAAATCGCCCAACAAACAAGAGTCCTGGGCCAGATGGCTTCCCAGGGGAATTCTACAAACATTTCAAGAAGAAATAAAACCTATTCTTCTGAAGCTGTTTCAAAAAAACAAATAGAAGGAAAACTTCCAAACTCGTTCTATGAGGCCAGCATTACCTTGATCCCAAAACCAGACAAAGACCCCATCAAAAAGGAGAATTACAGACCAATATCCCTGATGAACATGGCCAAAATTCTCACCAAGATACTAACCAATAGGATCCAACAGTACATTAAAAGGATTATTCACCACCACCAAGTGAAATTTATTCCTGGGCTGCAAGAGTGGTTCAACATTCCCAAATCAACATGATATATCACATTAAGAAAGGACAAGACCATATGTGATCCTCTCAACTGATGCAGAAAAAACATCTGACAAAATACAGCATCCTTTCTTGATTAAAACTCTCCACAGTGTAGGGAGAGAGGGAACACACCTCAGTATCTTAAAAGCCATCTATGAAAAGCTCACAGCCAATATCATTCTCAATGGGGAAAACCTGAGAGCTTTTCCCCTAAGGTCAGGAACATGTCAGGGAGGCCCACTCTCACCGCTATTGTTCAACATAGTACTAGAAGTCCTAGCAACAGCAATCAGACAACAGAAAGAAATAAAAGGCATTCAAATTGGCAAAGAAGTCAAACTCATGTCATAAATGACATGATACTTTATGTGGAAAACCCAAAAGACTCCACCCCCAAATTGCTAGAATTCATACAGGAATTCAGCAACATGGCAGGATATAAAATCAACGCACAGAAATCAGTTGCATTTCTCTATGCTAACTATGAGACAGAAGAAAGAGAAATTAAGGAATCGATCCCACGTATAACTACACCAAAAACCATAAGATACCTAGAAATAAAAACCTAATCAAAAAGGTAAAGGTTCTATACTCTGAAAAACTACAGAAAACTTATGAAAGTATTTGAGGAAGACACAAAAAAATGGAAAAATATTCCATTCGCGGGGATTGGAAGAATAAATATTGTTAAAATGTCTATACTACCCAGAGCAATCTACACATTCATTGCAATCCCTATCAAAATACCATCGACATTTTTTCAGAGCTGGAACAAATAATCCTAAAATTTGTATGGAACCAGAAAAGACCCAGAATAGCCAGAGGAATGTTGAAAAAGAAAACCAAAGCTGGTGGCATCACAATGCCAGACTTCAAGCTATATTACAAAGCTGTAATCATCAAGACAGTATGGTACTGGGGTGCCTGGTTGGCTCAGTTGGTTAAGCGTCTGCCTTCGGCTCAGATCATGATCCCAGGGTCCTGGGATCGAGCCCCGCATCGGGCTCCCTGTTCCACGGGAAGCCTGCTTCTCCCTCTCCCACTCCCCCTGCTTGTGTTCCCTCTCTCGCTATGTCTCTCTCTGTCAAATAAATAAATAAAATCTTAAAAAAAAAAAAGGACAGCATGGTACTGGCACAAAAACAGACACACAGATCAATGGAACAGAACAGAGACTCCAGAAATGGACCCTCAATTCTATTTTTTAAAAATATTTTATTTATTTGTTTGAGAGAAAGAATGAGAGAGAGAGAGCATGAGCAGGGAGGAGGGACAGAGGGAAGAGGGAGAAGGAGGCTCCTGATGTGGGGCTCAATCCCAGGATCCCAAAATCATGACCTGAGCCTAAGGCAGATGCTTAAGTGACTGAAGCCCCCAGGCCCCCCTGAACCCTCAATTCTATGGTCAATTAATCTTTGACAAAGCAGGAAAGATTATGCAATGGAAAAAGGACAGCCCTTTCAAGAAATAGTGCTGGGATAGTTGGACAGCCACATGTAGAAGAATGAAACTGGATCATTTTCTTATACCATACACAAAGATAAACTCAAAATGGATGAAAGACATAAATGTGAGACAGGAATACATCAAAATCCTAGAGAACACAGTCAGCAACCTCTTTGACCTCAGCCGTAGTAACTTCCTGCTAAACACGTCTCCAAAGGCAAGGGAAACAAAAGCACAAATGAACTATTGGGACTTCATCAAGATAAAAAGCTTCTACACAGCAAAGGAAACAGTCAACAAAACTAAGACGCAACCCACGGAATGGGAGAAGATATTTGAAAATGACATATTAGAGAAAGGGCTAGTACCCAAGATCTATAAAGAACTTCTCAAACTCAACCCCCCAAAAACAAATAATCCAGTCAAAAATGGGCAGAAGACATAAACAGACACTTCTCCAAAGGAGACATACAAATGGCCAACAGACACATGAAAAATTGCTCAACATCACTCGGCATCAAGGAAATACGAATCAAAACCACAATGAGATAACACCTCACACCAGTCCAAAGGCTAAAATTAACAAGACAGGGAAAAACAAATGTTGGCAAGGATGTAGAGAAAGGGGAACCCTCTTACGCTGTTGTCATTTTCAAATATCTTCTCCCATTCCGTGGGTTGCGTCTTAGTTTTGTTGACTGTTTCCTTTGCTGTGTAGAAGCTTTTTATCTTGATGAAGTCCCAATAGTTCATTTGTGCTTTTGTTTCCCTTGCCTTTGGAGACGTGTTTAGCAGGAAGTTACTACGGCTGAGGTCAAAGAGGTTGCTGACTGTGTTCTCTAGGATTTTGATGTATTCCTGTCTCACATTTATGTCTTTCATCCATTTTGAGTTTATCTTTGTGTATGGTATAAGAAAATGATCCAGTTTCATTCTTCTACATGTGGCTGTCCAACTATCCCAGCACTATTTCTTGAAAGGGCTGTCCTTTTTCCATTGCATAATCTTTCCTGCTTTGTCAAAGATTAATTGACCATAGAATTGAGGGTTCAGGGGGGCCTGGGGGCTTCAGTCACTTAAGCATCTGCCTTAGGCTCAGGTCATGATTTTGGGATCCTGGGATTGAGCCCCACATCAGGAGCCTCCTGTTGGTGGGAATGCAAGCTGGTACAACCACTCTGGAAAATGGAGGTTCCTCAAGACATTAAAAATAGAGCGACCCTATGACCCAGCAATTGCACTACTAGGTATTTACCCAAAATACACAAATGTAGTGATCCGAAGGGGCACCTGCACCCCAATGTTCACAGCAGTAATGTCCACATTAGCCAAACTGTGAAAAGAGACCAGATGTCCATCAACAGATGAATGGATAAAGAAGATGTGGTATATATATACACAAAGGAATATTGCTCAGCCACCAGAAAGGATGAATACTTATCATTTACATTGTTGTGGATGGAACTGGAGGGCATTATGTTAAGTGAAATAAGTCAATCAGAGAAAGACAATTATCATATGGTTTCACTCATATGTGGAATATAAGAAACAGCCCAGAGGATCATAGGGGAAGGGAGGGAAAACTGAATGGGAAGTCATCAGAGAGAGAGACAAATCATGAGAGACTCTTAACTGCAGGAAACAAACTGAGGATTGCTGGAGGGGCGGTGGGTGGGGGGATGGGGCAATTGGGTGATGGGCATTAAGGAGGGCACATGATGTGATGAGCACTGGATGTTATATGCAACTGATAAACTATTGAACACTACATCTGAAACTAATTATGTACTATACATTGGCTAATTGAATTTAAACAAAAATAAATAAATGAATGAAATAATCAGAGAAAGGTAAAATACCTTATGAGTTCACTTAAATGTAGAATCTATAAAAGAAACGAAACAAAACAAAACCAATCTCATAGATACAAAGAACAGATTATTGGTTGCCAAGGGGTGGAGGTTTGGGAGGTGTGTAACATAAGTTAAGGGGATCAAGAGGCTCAAATTTCCAATTATGAAGTAAGTCATGGGGATGTAATATACAGCACGGTGACTACAGTCAGTAATGTTGTACTGCAAATTTGAAAGACTAAGAAAGTAAATCTTAAACGTTCCCATCATAAGAAAATACAAATGTTTTAATTTTGGTGACAGACAGTAACTAGACTTATTGTGGTGATATTTCCCACTGTATTTAAGTGTCCCATCATTATGTCATACACCTGAAACTAAGATAATATCGTATGTCAAATATACTTAAAAAGAAAGAAAATGTGAAGCCCAAAATACAATAGTACACACAGGTTGCATACACTCTCACAGTTATGTAAGAAAAAAAGCAAGTGTGAGGTTTCCAAGTTTTTTACATAATCATTTATCACTTAAAAAACAAAATCACTCATGAGAAAAAATTATGCTACATTTGGTTAATTCTCAAAGAAAAAGATCACTATTTCACAGACTAGAATTCTAAAACTTCTATTTTATATGTTTCACATATTTTGGTGAAAATTAAACAATTCCAATCATTTTTCTAACTTAGCTTATACATGACATATATAGACACATATATACACACATGCGTGTGTATTTAAATTGAAATTCTGCACAGAGATATTTAGGAAGTATTAAATGTTACCATTGATAAACTTACGAATCAACATGCAGAACCCTCTGGCCACTTCTTGAACATGCAGCTGCAATGATGGATTCAGGCAAACCTATAAAAACACACACCTATATCACTCAGAATGTAGAAAAATATATATATATAGAAATATTACACAAATAGTTCATGCATGCCATCACTGCATATAAAAGTTTATCAAAGGAGGCTCATCCTTGTATTCAAACTTCTAACATTTATACTATATCATTGGATATTTGTTAAATGTACACTACTTATCCTAAAATTTTATTATGTGGAGATTTTTTTTTAAATCAAGCACGTAAAATCTTTTTATAGGCAAATTTCCATAAATGAGCAACTTTCAAAATATTATTCATATAGCACTTTGTTATTTAGTAGCTATGTTCACATACTAGCTCATCTCATTTTCCAAACTGCACTGACAGTGAAGCATCATCAGCACAGAAATGAAATACTGAGGGGCAAATATGTTAATTTGTTGCCCAATGCTTTAACATTTTTTCCTATTGTTGAAATTTGAATCCAAATCTAACTCCAAAGCCATCCAGTGCCTATGAGGGGGAATGGCATACATTTTTCAGTTTAAGCAATAGGTTAGGTAGTTCAAAAAGAGGCCATTTATTGAGACCTGAAACCATAAAACGCCTAGAAGAGAACAGAGGCAGTAATTCAATGGACTATCACACAGCCATAAAAAAAGGATGAGATCATGCCATATGCAACAACATTGATGAGCCTAGAGGGCATTATGTTAAGTGAAATCAGTGAGACAGAGAAAGAGAAATACCGTATGAATACACTTATATGTAGAATCTAAAAAACAAATGAATAACAAACAAAAAGCAGAATCAGACCTACAAATACAGAGAACAAACTGATGATTGCCAGAGGGGAGGGGAGTGGGGCACGGGCAAAAGGTGTGAAAGGGAATGGAAGATACAGGCTTCCAGTTATGAAGTAAGTCACAGGAATAAAAGGTACAGCATAAGGAATATAATCAATGATATTTTAATAGCACTGTATGATGACAGATGGTAGCTATACTTTTGGTGACCATGGCATAATGTAGAGAGAAGTTGAATCACTATGTTGTACAACTGAAAAATAATGTAACTGTTGTCTAAATGAATGAATGAAATGAATGAATGAACGAACGAAGAAGAAAATACTATTTTAAAAAAGAGGCCACTTACAAGACACATTATCTCACTTTCTGGTTAATACAGCAGTTTGAAAAGAACATTAGTGTTCTGGAATCAAATCGAGCCACACCATAAAGTGGGTTATCATAAAGGAAATATACAAGTACTAACAAAAAAAAATCACAAATTACCAAAGAATGATTTCATAACATAAAAATTTCAGATGTTCACCAGTTAATACACTATATTATACATTTAAGACTGTTCCATACTTTTTATTGTAAAATCTACCATTTCAGTAGAAACTATTAAGAATCACTTATATGTAGAAACTATTAAGAATCACTTATATTAGTCAGACAAAGCATGTTTTAAAAGTTTAGTGCAATTCTGTAGTACTACCACCGACTCTTTCACTATAATGAAGCACCTTGATCCTCTTGGATTTTTATGTAGTAGAAAAGAAACGGCACATTTTTTTTTTTTTTTTTGTCAAGGATTTAAACTACACACTAAGCATCAAGGATTTCAAGAAAAGAGAAGAGTTATCTTCCTTATGTAAAAAGCAACAGGCAGGGGCGCCTGGGTGGCTCAGTCGTTAAGCGTCTGCCTTCGGCTCGGGTCATGGTCCCGGGGTCCTGGGATCGAGTCCCACATCGGGCTCCCTGCTCTGCGGGTCGCCTGCTTCTCCCTCTCCCACTCCCCCTGCTTGTGTTCCTGCTCTCGCTGTGTCTCTCTCTGTCAAATAAATAAAAATCTTTAAAAAAAAAAAAAAAAAAAAGCAACAGGCATATGGAAGCAATTGACACAATCTAGCTAAAAACCACATTAAACACAAGCTCCAGCTGCATTCACAGAAGAACTAGAGTTTTCCAGTGGTGACTACTGTGGGTGTATAGTGTTTGGTTCAAAAACAAAGTTCTGACTCGACGTACTCAAGACAGCCATTAAATATCAATTATTGGAAATAATCCATCATAAACTTTCAACTTTAACTTCAGATAATTCAAAGAGAAAACATAGTAAGAATTTGTGGTGTAGAAGGAACTAGGAGAAAGAAAGTTTTATTTTTTTTGAAAGTTTTAAATAGTTAAGCATACTTAGTTCTTCGAACAGTCAAAACTGTATTGTTCTAATGTCTTTTATCTTAAGACTATCTGAACTTTTTACACCTAAAGAAATAACTTTTCTCATTAATGAAACGCAGTCACTATGGTACTTTAAAAGCTGCCAAACATCACAGTTAAAAAGGACAACAGGAAAGAAATATTTGGGAAGTAGAATTAGTATGTTAAAGCATGTAATAATGACAGCATTAATAATATACCACCAAACATTAGTATAGGGCTTTATGGTTCACAGTATCTTTTCATATACATCACCTCATTTATTCCTCATTATAATCCTGGGAGGCAGGCATTATTATCCATGTGAGAAAATGCGATGAGAAAGATTAAATAACTTGCCAAAGATCAAGTAATTCATTAATTTGATATCTCAAATTCAATTACCATGGTAAATTCACTCTCTTCAACTTGGACATGAGTCTGAGAATGAGGATTCAAGGGAAGGACAGCAGCATAAGGAAATGAGTATGGTCTCAATCAGACAGACCTAGGCTTGAATCTTAATTTTGCTGCTTAACTAGCTATGTGACCTCACACAAGTCACTTGCCATCTCTGAGCTTTTGTTTCTTCATCCATCAATGGGAATACCGCCATTTACCTCATAGGACCATTAAGTTGCTGGAGAGTACTTGCTCTATAAAAACTACCTACTTTTATTATTGTTCAGCAAGATACTTTAGAAGCAATACATTTTCATCTAAATACTACTCCAAACATACATCTACTTTTACTAGATGCCAACTCCAATGGCAAGCAACAACAAAATTACTCTTCTATTTGGCTCTATTAGCTCTGACTCTGGATAGGCAAATATGCATGTGGTTATTTCCATGGCTGCAATCAACAGTCAGAGGTCATGTCTCTGGCTGACAAAGCAAAGCCAAGGACAGATTTCAATACTGAACATGGTTTGAGTCCAAATACACAACACCAAAATAACTATCATTTGTGTTTTCCCTTAATGCTTCTATCCAGACACTCCCCATTAGTTTGTGAAATTGATAGGCTGTTTCTACATTAAATGGCAAGGGCCTATTATCTTCATGCTTAGAATGATTAACAGACTAATAATACAGTTAGTAATGTCTTCCCACATCTCATATTTCTTCCCACCCATTTAATAAACACTGAGTTAGTTCCTTGAACAGAGGAAGCATGTAGTAGATTTTCCATAAATATTTGTTGAAGGAAAGAAAAAAAGAGAAAATGGGGAAAGGGAAGATAGAGAAGAATGAAGCAGACTTTGACAGGTGGTGAGAAAAAATAAGATAAGGTTAAGACAATTACTAGCCTAAAAGAGCTGAGTCTAACAAATAAAAATTTAAAGGGATTGGGACACCTGGGTGGCTCAGTCAGTTAAGCATCTGCCTTCAGCTCAGGTCATGATCCCAGGGTCCTAGGATCCAGTCCGCATCAGGCTCCTTGCTCAGCGGGAGCCTGCTTCTCCCTCTGCCTGCTCTGCCTGCTGTTCCCCCTGCTTGTGCGCATTCTCTCTCTCTCTCTCTGACAAATAAATAAAATCTTTAAAAAAAGAATTTAAAGGGATTAAAATAATAATTGAAACTATTATAGGAACACAATGGAAAGATGCATTCCCTCTGTGGGGCAGTCATTGAAAGCTTCAAAGAGCAGAGGACACTACTGCGTCTTTCAAGATCTGTAATTAACACAACTGAAGAGTACAGAAGGAAAAGGTGAAAGAAAAAAAAAGGAAAGTGGAAGGGAGTATTCCCAGCAAAGGGTGAAGGGAGAACCAAAAGGTGATGTTCAAAAAAGAGTATCTGGAACCAAACTGGAGTCTGAACTTGGAACCTGTAAGCAACAGGGAATCTTGAAAGGATTTTAGCCAGAACAGCATGGTGAAATCAATATTTCAGAAAAAAAAACAATTCTAGTAACAGCATGAAGGATGAACTTGTATAAAATTGGAGCTTTAAGTTTCAGGGTTTTTTTCTTAATTATTGTATAGGAAAAGTTAACATATTTAAACTTGTTGGTCTTATCGATAATTTAGCAAAGTAAAATAATTGCTTGTTTTGTTTAAATTCATATTTATATGCTCAATTTTAATAGCATTTAAACCCTTGACTGATTTAAAAATGAAACCTTTTTTTTTTTTTTTTAAAGATTTTTTTTATTTGACAGAGAGAGACACAGTGAGAGAGGGAACACAAGCAGGGGGAGTGGGAGAGGGAGAAGCAGGCTCCCCGCTGAGCAGGGAGCCCGATGCGGGGCTCGATCCCAGGACCCTGGGATCATGACCTGAGCCGAAGGCAGACGCTTAATGACTGAGCCACCCAGGCGCCCAAAAATGAAACCTTTTTTTAACATTTGGCACCATAAAATGTGAACTACTTCTGAATCATTACTCAAATTCACACAATGTCCTGTGAGGCCTTTATACAAAACATATATAAGCTTACAATGAATTACATAGTCTCTCCCACAAGGAAAAGCCAGACATGAGTTAGAAACAGATAACCTAAATCAGGGTCAAATCACAAAGCATTACACTGGAAACACACTGTAAAATATGTGAGTACAAATATACAAGCACAATGTTTTCAACTACAATATGGGACTAATAATATATCTCACAGGAATGTAGGGAGGAATAGGTACAAAGTAATATAAAACATCTTACACAGGGCCTCCTAGCATGTCACTGACATTCAATAAATACTGGTTCTGTTCCCTTCTCTTCTAACCCCTTCAATAAGATTAGTTATTTGAAGAGGAAAAAATAAAAATCACTTGTTTACTTATCTTCAAAGATGTAAAAACTTAAAAAGTTTTTGAAAAGAAGTCCATTAGCCTTTTCTATATGTATATTACAGGCTCTTTCTATATGTTCACTAAAGAATTTCACCCAACACTTAGTATTATTTAAACATTCCATATTATTAAGTATGGTTATTAAATTCATTTGTGAGGCCATATCAAATAACTCTGCCAAAAGATTGTAGGAAAAATATCTAATTCTGATTCAAGACAAACACCTTTTACCGGCAAGTCATTTTTATCAAACCACACAAATTTTAAGTATTAAATTAGCATTTCATGAGTTTGTAATGGGGGAAATTAAGGTTTGTTACTTCATGTCTTTTTCAGTTGAGATTCCGTATAAAGTTGACAGCTAGAAAAAATACATTAAAGGCTTATGGAATATTATATGATCATATACACAAACATGTATAGTCCCAGATTTCAGCAATTTTCTAAAACCTGTCTAGATAAGATATAGAAGTTTCATTCTCAAATGAAGGAGCTAGGCTAAAATCAGAACCAAACGTATGAAATTTGTATTTTCAAGAATCTTATCTAGGGCACCTGGGTGGCTCAGTTGGTTGGGCGACTGCCTTCGGCTCAGGTCATGATCCTGGAGTCCCGGGATCGAGTCCCGCATCGGGCTCCCCGCTCAGCGGGGAGTCTGCTTCTCCCTCTCCCACTCCCCCCTCTTGTGCTTTCTCTCTCAAATAAATAAATAAAATCTTTAAAAAAAAAAAAAAAAAAGAATCTTATCTAAAATATTTTATAGGAATGAAACCATTATTCATTCATTTTTCAAAATCCCCCTTTAATCCAAGTCCTTAATGTTGAACTTCATCTTTTACAACTATAAAATTTAAGTTAGTTCTCTATGATCTATTCTTAAAACTGTATTAGTGTCTAGAATTGATTTTTCCTGATGCTATACTTACATAAGATAAACATAAAATAAAATACTTACACCACTCCCAACATATTGAACAATAAATAATAGATTCTCCTGACAGAACTTTGATGACCTGGCAAGGCCCAAGTGCTTTCAGCCCAAATCATATGAAACCATAAATCACTCTTTATTTTATAGAACATTTCAAAATGGATCCCTGCTTTCTACCTTGAAAGTCATTTCATGTGTTATTTATAACCAGTGAAGACCAGAATGGAAAGAAAATTACATAGAACTAGAAAATTTACTGTAACTATTTTTTATAAAGAATAACTTTTTTTAGGAAAAAATATAGAACTACTGTACTGGCAAGGAAAAATTTGTGGGCATGACAAGCTTTTAGAGAGCCACATTCCTTACTACATAACCCTATGTACAGACCTTCTGCACCGTCATAAAAAAGCACAAACAACATTAGGTACAGAACTGACTAAACTGAGCAATGCTAAAGTAAAACCACATGCTTAACTCACATAGCAGCCACTCAAATAAATGACATCACATAATTAAACGGAAATTGAATTTCAACCCAGGTTCAAGTAGTTTTGTTCATTCCTATTAAATCCTAATTAAAAGTTTATATCTTTTATTTACTTTTTAGCAGTTACCTGAAAAAGAGAAAAAAGTGCCAGTGAAGCAGCCCAAGGAACTACCAAGAAGTACAGATAAAAATAGTTCTTAAATTGACAACTATTTTAATTCACTATGACTCATACGAAATACTGAACATATTAGTAAGTACTAATGGAGTATCTATGGATTTCTTCCTCATGGGAGAATATAGTTATTAATATCTATGTAATTTTTAGAACTTTACAAAAGTATATTATCCATTAAATGTTAACTTACAAAATTTATGTTAATTTTTTTTTAAAATTCAATATAGTATGAGCTCTGAGTGTTAAACAAGAACACTGTTCCAATATTCAGAGTACTGAACTGAACATCCAGAAAACTGGATTCTTGTTTTCAGATTTATACTAAATAGTTGGAAATCATTTAACCTCTTTGGAATTCAGCTTCCTTATAAATATTCTTATAGATAAAATGAAGGGCTTGAAATAAATGGCCCATAAGGTTTGTGACAAGATCTCAAAGGTGAATCCTAAAGGTGATCAACAACTTGGCCTCTGTTCTTGGGCAAATGACTTGAAATTTAAAAAATAAAAACAGAACTCTGGGAAGATGATATTAGCAGCAAAGTTGTTAAATCTCCCCCAAGATTCCCATACAGACAGACCGTGTAACCAAAATACCAAAACCAAACACCTGGGGGCAACATCTACAACAAAGATAGGTGACAAAATATGAAGAACTCCAAAATACAAGTGGATCATTACAAATCATCAATAGCTATAAGATCCACACGTTATCAGAAAGAATCCATAAGAAAATAAGGGAAGACAAATTTGTGACAGCCCTGAAAGCCAAAGAAACCCAAAATTGCTATTAAGCATTCACTGGAAACTTAGCAGGCCATTTGAGAACAGTAGCAGCAACTGGGAGGAATTTTTCAGGCTCCAACCTATGGATGAGTGCAAAGGAACCTCTGGGAGTGCTAGAGTGGTGGGGGGTGTGGGAGGTGGAGTTGGGCCCTATAAACTTAGGAAACTAATGAAGCAAACTCTCCATATAGATAAATCCCTGAACTGAGGAGTAACTTGGGAATCTAATCCAAAGTCAGCAGAACAGGAAAAATAGGGGCAAAGGAAAGAGAAGCTCCATACAAAACTAGGAGAGGGTAACACAGCCAGAAGATCTCAGGCTACATTTTTTTTATTACTTTGTGAAAACAAAAAAAGAGAGATCTAGAACAGTGACGTTAGAAAAGCTATCCTGACCCACACTCCCCATTTAAAAGCACACAGAAAAATTTCACTTAAAAATGAGCAACATAAAAGGATCTTAGTTGAATCCTATGCAATGTACAGGTAAAAAAAATACAGGAAAAAGGAGTGAAATAATAACCCAAGAGACAATGAAATAAAGCATGCCAGAAAGACATGCTCACAAATTAGATAAAAACTATAACCTAGGGGCACCTAGGTGGTTCAGTGATTAGGCATCTGCCTTCAGCTCAGGTCATGATCCCAGGGTCCTAGGATTGAGTCCAGCATCAGGCTCCCTGCTCGGCAGGAAGTCTGCTTCTCCCTCTGCCTGCCACTCCACCCCCTCCCCGCTTGTGCTCTCTCTCTGACAAACAAATAAAATCTTAAAAAAAAAAAACAAAACTATAACCTAACTATGGTAATAGAAGCTAAAAAAAGAAAGAAATATAAGAAAATAGAAGCTCTGCAAGAACAACATAAATCAAAATTAGAAAAACTCCGAAGTGTGATTAGAGAATAGTAACATTTGAAAAGAGCGAAATAACTCAAGAAGAAATTAAAGAAAAAATCATTTCAGAAATAAAAATTAAGCTAGAAAGACCACTAGAGCAAAGAAACACAATGGATACATGCCTTAGGAAAAACTGAAGATGCAAACAAGGGCATAAATGTACTGAAATTATGTTTAAAAAAGAGAGGCCTTATCTTTTACATATATATTGAAATATTTACACATAGAATATGATATCCTGAATTTATTTAAAAATAATTTAGGGCTGGATAGTGAAATGAGAAGATGGGGGGTACAGAGAACACAAGATGGTCCATAAATGGATAACTGTTGAAACTGGGAGATTGGTACATGGGGGTTATTTTAGTCTACTTTTTTATGTTTGAAATTTTCCATAATAAAAAGTTTTAAAAATAAAGCTTAATACCAAATTTTGGACAGCTAATGAAAGCTGGGGACTCTACCAAATAAATAATCTCTTGGAAAGCAGAGATTTAGTATTCTGTTTTTACCTACATAGAGAAAAATGTATCAACTCAAATTCTCTTAATGAAAGTTTTACTAAGTAATGTAAATATTTGCTGAAGACTTATCCCATGCCAGGAAATGAAATAAGCAGATTCCATTACAATTAATTTTAACTTACTTTTCATTACACTAATATTTCCGTTTTATCAATTTAAGTGACTAAAATGATCTTTTCACAGCAAAGACTATCCCAGGTGAGCTCCCTTCAGACATAATAATATTTAACTTGTGATGAAAAAATAGTTTCTTTGTTCAGCACATATCTTATTTCTGTGCCACAGAAGTGAAATTTATATTACCTATAAAGCTATGAGACTAAACAGATGAAAGAGACTGTATACTCATTCCAAGAATGTTATAATCATGAAACAACCTCCTTCCCTTATTTAAAATCTTATCATGAAATCCACTTTTAAAAAAAATATATTTTAATATTAATACTTTTAATAACATTTAATACTTTTTATTAATATTTTTAATAGTATTTTTTAAAAAGTATTATACCAACAAATTGGACAACATGGAAGAAAGGAATAAATTTCTAGAAACATATAAACTACCAAAACTGAAACAGGAATAGAAAATTTGAAAAAACCAATAACCAGCAAAGAAATTGAGTTAATTGTCAAACAAAAGTCCAGGACCAGATGGCTTCAAAGGCAAATTCTACTAAACATTTAAAGAAGAGTTAATACCCATTCTTCTTAAACTATTCCAAAAAATAGAAAAGGAAAGAAAACTCCCAAATTCATTCTACGAGGCCAACATTACCCTGATAACAAAACCAGATAAAGACAACAACAAATACAGGCCAATATCTCTGATAAACATAGATGCAAAAATCTTCAACATAATATTACTAAACCAAATTCAACAATATATTAAAAAAATCATTAATCAAAGATCAAGTGAGATTTATTCCTGGGGTGCCAGTGTGGTTCAATATCTGCAATCAATGTGATACATCACATCAATAAGAGAAAGAATAAAAACCATATGATTATTTCAATAGATGCAGAAAAAGCACTTGACAAAGTACAACATCCATTCATGATAAAAACCCTCAACAAAGTAGGTCTAGAAGCAACATACCTCAACATAATAAAGGTCATATATGAAAAACTCACAGCTAACATCAGCCTTAATGGGGAAAAACTAAGAGCTTTTCCGTTAAGGTCAGGAAGAAGACAAAGATGTCCACTCTCACCACTTGTATTCAACACAGAACTGGAAGTCCTAGCCACAGCACTCAGACAACAAAAAGAAATAAAAAGGCATCTAAATAGGTAAGAAAAAAGTAAATTCTCACTATCTGCAGATATATATAGTTTCATGTATATATATATATATGTATATATATATGTATATACACACACACACATATATATGTATATATATAACCCTAAGGACTCCACCAAAAATCTGCTAGAACTGATAAATTCAGTAAAGTCACAAGATATAAAATCAATGTACAAAAATCTGCTACATTTCTACACACGAATAATGAAGAGAAAGAGAAATTAAGAAAACAATTCCATTTACAATTGCTCCCAAATCAAAGATACCTAGAAATAAATTTAACCAAAGAAGTGAAGACCTATTGAAAACTATAAAACACTTATGAAAGAAATTCAAGACAACACAAAGAAATGAAGACATTCCATGCACATGGACTGGAAGAACAAATACTATTAAAATGTCTATACTACCCAAAGCAATCTACACATTTAATGCAATCCCTTCAAAATACCACCAGCATTTTTCAGAGCTAGAACAAAGCTAAAATTTGTATGGATACACAAAAGACTCCAAATAGCCAAAGCAACCTTGAAAAAGAAAAGCAACTCTGGAGGCATCACAATTCTGGACTTCAAGTTCTATAACAAAGCTATAGTAGTCAAAACAGCATGGTACTGGCACAAATATCACACAAAGACACACAGATCAATGGAACAGAATAGAGAACCCAGAAATGAACCCTAACTATATGGTCAACTAATCTTTGACAAAGCAGGAAAGAATATCCAGTGGGAAAAAGACAGTCTCTTCAACAAATGGTGTTGGTTAAACTGGACAACAACATGCAAAAGAATGAAACTGGACCACTTTTTTCACCATACACACAAGTAAATTCAAAATGGATGAAAGACCTAAATGTGAGACCTGAAACCATGAAAATCCTAGAGGAGAATGCAGGCAGTAACTTCTTTGACATCGGCTGTAGCAAGTTTTTTCTAGATAGGTCTCCCAAGGCAAGGGAAACAAAAGCAAAAATAAACTATTGAGAGTACATCAAAATAAAAAGCTTCTGCACAGCAAAGGAAACAATCAACAAAACTAAAAGGCAACATATGGAATGGGAGAAGATATTTGCAAATGACATATCCAATAAAGGGTTAGTATCCAAACTATATAAAGAACTTAGAAAACGCAACACTCAAAAAACCCAAATAATCTATATAGAAAATGGGCAGAAAACATACACAGACATTTCTTCGAAGAAGATATACAGATGGCCAACAGACACAAGAAAAGATGCTCAGCACCACTTATTATCAGGAAAATGCAAATCAAAAGTACAAAAGTACAATGTGCTATCACCTCACACCAGTCAGAATGGCTAAAATCAACAAGACAAGAAACAGGTGTTGGCGAGGATATAGAGAAAGGGAAACCCTCCTGCATTGTTGGTGGGAATGCAAACTGGTGCAGCCACTCTGGAAAACAGTACGGAGGTTCCTCAAAAAGTTAAATATACAATTACCCTATGATCCAGCAATTGCTCTACTGGGTATTTACCAAAAAAATACAAATACACCAATTCAAAGGGATACATGCATCCCTATGTTTATTGCAGCATTATTTACAAGAGCCAAGATACGGAAGCAGCCAAGTGTCCCTCAACTGATGAATGGATAAAGAGGTCGTACACACATTATACACACACACACACACACACGTATACACACACAATGGAATATTACTCAACCATAAATAAGAATGAAATATTGCCATTTGCAAAGACACAGATGAAGCAAGAGTATAATGCAAGGTAGAAAAGTCAGGGAAAGAGAAATACCACATGATTTCATTCATTTGTGAAATTTAAGAAACAAAAATGAGCAAAGAGAAAATAAAAGACAGAGACAAACCAGGAGACAAACTCTTAACTATAGAGAACAAAGGGATAGGTTACCAGAGGGGAGCTCATGTGTGCACTCTCACTCTCTCCCTCCCCCCCTTCTTCTTCCCCTCACCACGCCCCCAAAATAAATAAATTTTAAAAAAACTTTAAAATGTTTTTAATTGAAAAAAAATAACAGTAATAAAAATGCCTAAAATGCAGCAAGACAGCTCCTTTTTCATTTTCTCTTACTCTGTAAATATGGTATAATGCTAAAGAAAATATTTTAATCATATATAGCCTGACCCCTAACAATTTTTTTTTCATTTTTCCCTTACTTTCCAGTCTTTGTCCACATGTATACATAAGGCAGAAAATGAAACACAAAGGGGTTAAGTAATTTGTCCAAAGTCATTTACCCAGTAAATGGTGAGTTAATACTGGAATCTAGCCACTGTGGCTCAAGTCTGTGCTCTTAAGTATTATACTTTTTCATGACATCTAAATCTCCTTGTCCATCCCCACCAAGCAACCTTACAATTAACTCCATTTTCTGAATTACTTGATTCTCAGAAATGAGTACTTTAACTGGTAGATACCAATAATGCTAGAAAGGTATGTTCCCTTTTGTGAATTAACTGGCATTAATTAACTGGCAGCTACTAAGTGTAGAAGAAATCAAAGAACTAAGAATCAGAGAAAAAAACATCATTTTTTGCAACTCCTAATGAGAATACTAATTTCTACAAGAATTACCTACTGATGTTAAAACAGTTATGTGAACAGTTGGTATCAAACTGAGTATTTGTACAGTGCCAAATTAGCAATACACAGATTATCTTCAATACACAGGGGAAACATGTCCATACAACAGAAGCATCAGATTGTCATCATTCTTTTTTTTTTTTTTTTTTAGATTGTCATCATTCTAATCTAGGGTTAATCTTAGCAACACTCACGGTGGATCAACCGGATATGATGTGTGTTCTGGCATAATCCAACATGGCATCCAATCACTAAAGATAAATTCTAGCCAAAAATTTTAACCTTGAATCCGTCAAGCCTTTAGATATAAACTCTCAGTTTATAGGAAAAACATAGGCTAGAGTAATAAAGTAACTGATACCACAAGGAAGAAAGCAGCCAAATCCAAAAGGCAGAACATTCTGTAGGACCAGTCTCAACATTTCAGTCATCATTTAAAAAAAAGGAACTATACTAGGATAAAACAGACTTACAGGACATTAACAACCAGCACTGCATAATACTGAATTGGACATAAATTTGTACATATCAGCTATAAAGAGTATTTTGGGGTGGGTGTTTGTAGAAAATTAAATATGGTCTGTGTACTGGAGATAAAAATGACCTGGAATGGATAGAAAGGTATTACTGACTGAAAAAGTTGTAGAATGGTATGTACAGATGACCTTATTTTGTCATGAATGTATTTATGACATTACAAATTTCCTGGGGTGGGGGAGAGGCTTGAAAAGCTGTAAACCAAAGGGCATATAAATACAATTACCTTGGTAAATAGGCATAACCTACTGAAGCTGAAGATTTGAAAACCTAGTATACAACACAATAGCAGTGTGTGTGTGTACATGTGAGTGTGCAGGGAGGGGGGGATTACATCTGTATGCATCTGTACAGACAATCTCACAAGCACAAAACTGGTCAACAAAAGCAAGACACAAAAAGAATACATACAATAGAATTCCAGAAGTTAGACAACGGTCAAAAACAGTTAAAACAATGTATTTTTTAGAGATGCATACACATGTAATAAAGACACTTTAAAAAATATAAGGGGACAATACAATTTACCATAATCATTACATCTATGGGAAAGGAAGGGAAGACAGATGATAGTGATGCACACAAGGAGCTTCTAAAGTTCTGGTAATGCTCTTTTTCTCTAACTGGGTCCTACATACACACCATTCACTTTATTATTGTTCACTGAAATAAATGTACACATACATAATACACATATTTCACTTGTACGTATGTTATTTTATAATATAAATGAAATCTGTGGACCAGATCCCAGGCCACATTGTAAGACTGCCTACTCCACCAGTTAACTGGCCTCCTGTGTGCTTTCAGAGCACTTTAATATATATTTATATTAATTTCAAATTTAACTATGATAAGCAGCTTTAAAATAGATGTCACTCTGGTAGCTTTTAAATATACTGATTTTCTCAAAATAAATTCTCAGATCCGGAGTTACAGAGTTTAAGAGAATAAACATATTTAAAATTCTTAGTACAAACTGTCAAATTACTTTGCTCAAGTGTTATCTCAATTTATAATATCATATTAATTGACTACAACTTCATCAAAAAAATAGTTCTTACTCTTTTAATGTTTTTAATTAGGTTATTTTACATTCAACTTATTAAGAAAAAATATTTCCCCAGCAGTCTGTTGATCATTTCTATCTTCTCTTTACATTCTCTGCCCATTTGTCTAAAGAGATCTTGGTATTTTTCACATAAATTTGGAGGTACTCATTTTCTGTAATTAGTCCTGTTATGAGTTGCAAATATTTCTTTTGGTTTTCTATTTTTCAGAGTAGATGCTATAATTTTTATATACTCAAATTCCACCTTTTGTTTTTTGAGATTTCAAAGAAGTTATTTCTCTATAGATCAGATGACCCAATCTATACCAATTTTATAGTTCCCACTTTGAAAGAGACTACAGGGACACTCAGATTATTGTCAGAAAGTCCAAAAATTGATCATATAGTAAAAAAAAAATAATTTCGACTCAATGAAGAACAGATTATTAGTTCAATGGTGTTAGAATAACTGGATGGTGATTTAAATGGAAAAAAAACCCTCATACATTACATCAAATTTCAAGTGAATTAAAATTTAAATGTAAAAAATAAAATATTAAAAAATAAACTAAGAGTTAATATTTACTTAATCTTGGAAGGGAAAGCTATCTATGTATATCCAAAGGCTGTTAACAAAAGTAACACAAGTATATGTAAAACTGGTGAAATCTGAATAAGGTCATTGGGTAAGGTCAATTTCCTGGTTATGCTACAGTTATCTAGGATGTTACTTGCCATTGGGGAAACTGGGTGAAGTGTATACACTTCCCATATTATTTCTTACAACTGCATGTGAGTCTACAATTATCTCCAAATAAAAACTTTTTAGGAAGGACACTGGAAAGAATATTTGGTTGACATGGAATGATGTTCATGACATACTGTGAGGTGAAAAATAGGTTTCAAAACAGCATCTATGATAAACTTGTATAAACACAGAAAAGTAGACATATAGCTATATACACACAGTGAGAAAACATCTGGAAGTACATACATAAAAGTGTTATTAGGTTAATAACACAGCCCTTGAAGGAAAAAGATATTACCAGATTCATTCTGTCAATTAAGATGCATCCATTGTAAGTGCTGACAAATACTGAAAATTGTAGGAACCAAAAGAATAGTCAACCAAAAAAAGACAAGCTTCATAAACAGGACAAGGAGTCCAATACTTGATCTTGAAAATTTAATTTGCAAGTGAAGAAAACAAAAAAACAAAAACAAACAAAAAAACCTAAAATGGCAAACTCCAGCACATGCACAAGCAGCCTATATGTTATTTTTAGCAATGATTTTATTTCAGTGGGAAACTATGTATCTTGAAGTATCTTGAAATCAATGAATAATTAATTCCTGGGAAAAACAGATTATCTCCTGAAATATGACTGTATTCTCTGATCCCATTTTTCACCATTACTTTAGTGGCTGTGATTTTTACTTTCACTTTTAAGTGATAAACACAACCAGGTCATGTAGTTCACCTTCATCAGAAGGTTTGCAAGCTAACACAGATGTAATGATGTTGTAAATGATGAGTTAACACTACAAGACTTGTTGGCATCTGGATTTTAATGTCAACAGTGGTGACTCCCAAAAATGAAGCAATTGCCAACCAACAGCTAGGACACATTAATATAATATTGACAGTATAAGACATTTTTTCACTTGGAAGAATCCCACGAGCTCATTCTAATAACTCAGTTTTAGCTAGAACAACTCTAGTCTTAATAGTTTGACCTAGGTCAAACTTAACTAAGCCTTAGGTTATATATTTGTAAAATGGAGTTAACTAATCTACCACAGATAGGGTTATTGTGAGAATCAGATTAAATAATGCATTTTAAGACCTTACAACAGTACTCACATATAGTAAATATTTCTCATGTATTTAACAGTGTGTTGTAGGTACTAAAACTAATTCTCTGTTATCTATTTGGCTTATATAGCTCATCCCAAAGTAACACAGTTCATAGAAAAATAAGGATTAGAACTCACAACTCAGTAAGTCATGGGAATGAAAGGCAGAGCTAACAAATACAGTCAACGATATTGTAATAGCAATGTAATGGGACAGATAGTAGCTACACTTGTGAACATAATATAATGTATAAACTTGTCAAATCACGAAGTTGTGCATCTGAAACTAATGTAACTGTGTCAACTATACTCAAATAAAATTTTTTATTTGAAAAAGAAGTCACAACTCAGCATCTTCCTAATATGCCTTTTATCTGTATGTAAAACCTATTTCTCTACACTTCAGCTTGTGTAAATTTTTCCATAATAATTATTTTTTTTTAATTTATTTATTTGAGAGAGAGAGACATAGTGACAGAGATAGCAAGAGAGCACAAGCCAGGAGGAGAGGGAGAAGCAGGCTCCACACTGAGCAGGGAGCCCGGCGTGGGGCTCAATCCCAGGACCCTGGTATCATGACCTGAGCCGAAGGCAGATGCTTTACCGACTAAGCCACCCAGGCACCCCCATAATAATTATTTTAAACTCATATATAGAAAAGTAGTTTAACAAATGTGCAAATTTGGATCACAGATATATGATCCAAACATTTCAAAGCAATATACAATGATTAAAACTCCATTAATTAATCGCCATTGTAACTCAATGTGAACACAAGGCTGGACAAAAAAGATATGTTAGACTACTACTCAGGGGAAAAAAAGTAGATGTTGGTACTATTCTAAATGTGATATAAACCAAATCAGTCAAGTAGTATGACTTAAACTCTTGGTAAAATCCAATATGAGATGAAATACTTACACTAAGCACCACACTGGCCTGGCTGCCCCTTGGTCTGTCTCTGTCTCTCTTTTACCCCTGTGTCTCTTATTTGCAAACTTTTTTTTAAATAGCCTTAATATGATAACATGAAACATCATAGTCATGCTTTGGAAAATAACTACCTGTGATAAATCATCATCTCCTTTTACACTGCCCTTTACTAAGATTATTAGAAAAGCAAAAAGACAATAAATCAATCTTTCAAAGTATCCCTATTTTGTTGGCTACAACTGAATATCCTCAAAATGTTTCCAATCTCTCTAGCATTTCATATATATATAAATACAAACTGACGGAGACTTTTAGTCTTTTTTACTTTTTAAAACCATTTATATACATATCAGGCAGGACCTAACATTTCAGTTAAAAGACTGCACTGAAACTGAATAGCAGGTGACTTAGCATGAGTAACAGGTCAATTATATGGAATTATAATTATTTCTGTGCATTGGGATTTTATGTTAAACATGAGAATGTGATGATGAGCAGCCATATTTGATTTTAATTGCTGTAGCTTGAGTTATCCAAAACATCATGAGATCACTAGAGAAAATGAGAAAATGCCATGAGGCATGGGAAATGAAAATGCTGCTGCAGAGGGAACTCTGGTAACAGATGTAGCTCCGAGGAATTGGCTCAAACTTATGATTTACAGGGAAGGGTAAGTCTCTCCCAAAGAGTCTTCTCCAGAGTTGGCTAACTCCCTTTACTTTCCTAGCTCCTGAGAGCAAAAAAGACATACTTTTCCACCAATAAATGCCTGAAGAATTGCAAAGCATTTTTCAGAACAGGAAAATATGTGGGCTTTCTTTAGCTCCTTCAGCATTCTTATACTGACGAAGAGTTTCATACTATGCCCCAAATAAGATAAATCTGTTCAAAATCTTTAGACAAAACAAAATGACAAATAATTCAAGCTGATGAAAGAGAAAAAAAGAAAAAATAGAAAACTTGTAAACCCACAAGATAAGAAATCTGTTAGAAATAGTGGTAATAGACATACAAAGGTCTTTCCTACCAACCAGCCAATGGGAAGAGGAGGAAGATGACTCAGACACCTGAATCTTTCTATTGCTTTCCATGGAAAGCCCTTCCTGGGAAGCATTCAAGCAGCAACAGTGATGATAAAAGCACCTGGGAATAGCATTATGGGGCATAAAAATCAACTACATTTTCTGAGCACTTACTAAGTATCTTACAGGAATTATTTCACTGACTTCTCAACATAGTTCTGTGAGATTTATTCTCATATAGAAATGAGAAAATTGAAACTTAGACATTAAGGGACATGTGTAAGGTGGTACAAGAGACACAGCTGATTCAAAACCCAATCTGTCTCATTTCAGAACCACATTGTCAATCACTACATTATCACTACACTGCTCAAATGAGATACATACATGTCAAAGTAAATAAAATATATGAATGGTATAGCATTTGTAAAACTAGAGTTTTGAAATACCATATTCATTATTATTCATTGTTATTCAGTTAATATTCTCTAGACTTTAAGACTTTTTGCCCCTGACAACCCCCCCAAATATCTACATATATAGATATATTTTACACAGTGATTATACACACATGAAATATTTGTTTCATAAAATTATATTCATCCTTACTACATGTAATATATTCTGATATATTCTACTCTACCTCTTTTTTTAATGCTGGAATTGATTTCATGACCCACAAGTAGGTGGCATCTTGTCACAGAAAAAAATCATAACTCAACTTTGGACAATAGGTATATGTATGTTTGGAAATACAGACAGAGGAAGTATGGGCATCCTGTCATGTTAGAAACATACACAGACATCCTGGGAGAAGAGTAAGTAAGATATATATGTAGGAAATCACATATAAGGTATTTGGTAAATATGTTTTCACAAAACCTCCTGCAGTACTACTATTCCCCAACGTTTAGAGAAGCGAAGTTATACCACCACCATCGTAAGCATTATAGTCAATGAGCTTCCAGCCAAAGCTGACATTATGATTCTCAACCAACATCAAAGAATGGAAGCATGCTACCTCCGTGACCTTCCTGATAAAGGCAGCTTACTGTTTGCAAGAAAATTTTTCTGAGCCATTTTGATACCCAAATTTCTAAAGTATATTAAACACTGACCTGACTCCTTAAAAGGACTATACAGAATTTAGCCTTTTCAAGGACCCAGGGTCATACTTACGCAGACACAATGGTCAGCTGGTAGATAGGTCACCTAATTCAAATCTCCCACCTTACAGATGAACAACGTGGTGTCCCAAGAGGTGATGCAATTTGCCCAAAGTCACCCAGTAGAAAGGTCAAGTGATTCCCATTACACCATTCTGCCACATCTATTACTGTACTATGTCGAGCACTATCTAGGAAAGTAGTCACAATTTAGGAGCAATACTCTTTGTAACTTCTCCCATGTTTGTTATTTTGGTTACCTCATTTCTTTCTCCATAATCTTTAGCAATAAAACTCTTTAATCAAAAAGGATCTATGTGTTTATCCTCTGCAGGAAAAATTTTAAGCTAGCCCACTCCAAAGCCCATCTTAGGGAAAGAACTCCCAAAATATAATTGTGTGGTGTACTTCAGAAAGGAAAGGAATGCAGACTGAATCCCTACGTGGTCTTCAGAAAGCAAGAAGGATGCAACGAAAAGCCCACGTTGGCTTAAGAACAGTTCTGTGGATGTGACTATCAGGAACCCCAGTCTCTGAAAACAGGCAATACAGTAAACTTCACAAAGGCAGGGACTAGGTTCTCAGTAAATGTGGGTTGAATACTCTGAAAAATTTGTCACTATACAAACTGGCCCCAGGCCATTTTACTGTTTGACGTAGGCTTGCACTTTAGGGTGTTTGCCTCTTCCCTTTCCCATTAGGATATCAACTATCACTTATATCTAATGACATCCCCAAACACAGCTTTTACAGAAGTTAAGGATGTTTCTAATATGCTCTGAGCATGCTGGAATTATTTCTAAAATAAGAATATGCTCTAAGTGAGGACCTGAAAGATTCCACTATGTAAGAAGCATGCCGATGTTATCACAGCTCTCCTAACTTCCATCTTGCCTGCTCTTCTGTTGAACTGCTGTCTCTGATGCAGACTGCAGATTACACAGATGTCACTTCCAATGAGGTGTTATGTTATTGAGACTATTTTTATCCTGAAACCAATGATACTTCTCTACAACCCATCATTCCAATGTCTTTTTAAATGGCAAAATATCTTGAAAATGACAACTGTGTACCCAAACTGAAAGCCACTTCCTAGAACATCACTTACATCCAGTTTTGTCCTCTCCTTTAAGACTCCAGATGGCCCCCCTTCCTTATTCCATTTTCTTCTATATTTTTCACAGCTCAAATACTTGATTTTATCCCTCTGCCTTTGGGTGTTTGACAGATATTTCCTGTATTTTGTAATCAGAAAGAAACAGACATAACTAAGAAAAAACATACAAAACTTTATCTTCCCATAATCTCTTCAAAACATGACCCTAAGGAAAATCTTGTGATATGAAAAGTAAAAAAAAAAAAAAAAAAAATACTAATTAATCAAGGACAAAGGAATTTAAATATTATCTACAGATGTTTTTACTTGAAGCAATTGTCTCTTGACATAGAGCTAAATCTACTAAAAGAAAAATTACATTTCATAGCCTATTTCTTCATGTTTGTGATACATGCATGATTAATTCTGCTTTTGTCAGTAAAACTGAATATAAGAAATGCTGCTTTTCCTAAGATTTACTCAAGCCAGTATTTAGTAATGCGAACATATATATACATATATTTTTAAGTAGGCTCCATGCCCAATGTGGAGCCCAACTGTGGGGCTTGAACTCAACGACCCTGAGATCAAGACCTGAGCTGAGATCAAGAGTTAGACGCTTAACCGACTGAGCCATCCAGGTGCCCCTAATGCAAACATTTTTAAGACTACTTTCAGTAAACTATTTCAGAAGAAAAATATTCCAAACACATTAACAATAATTCCAATTAAGTAATGACTGGAATTATTAGAATCATTTGGGAAATGACTTATCCAATTTTTCCGTTTTAACATACCTAAAAACAAAGCTTCATAACATAAATTTATGCAACGTGCTTGATAAACTCAGAGTATGTTCACCATTAAGTGATATGAAAAACATAACTTACAATTAACTTCAAATAAGTTCTTCCCATACTTTGAGAAATAATACTACCCGCACTGGAATAAGTCTAAAATGAATCTTTTTCTAAATACACCAGATGCCACCTAATGCAATTTTCTGTATCACTCACAGTATCTTCCTACCTCTACCATAACGGACTCTAACAGGATGAATATAGTCCATACTATGAACTGAACCAGAAAGCAACTATTTAAGAATTAACGGCATTTAGTAATAGGAATTAGCACTCTTATCAATTAAAATTTGAATCCAGGTAAGAAAAATCTTATAATAATTCAAAAAATTAAAAAAAAAACACCCCAAGTTCCTAGGTAACAAAAAAGAAAGGCAATAATATAGAATCCAAGTATGGTATAACAACTATTCAAAAATGGATGTTGTTCTCCGTTTTAGGATAGACTGGAGAGAACATCCAACATCTGTTCACAGCAGCTAGAGCCAAGTTATCTGCAGCCCTGCAGTTTTCAGAATGGGAATAAACATGTCTTTGTTGTCCTGAGACCAATTACCCACATGCAACTAGAATAAGAGAATTTTTGGTTAGACAATACCTGAAAGACTAGTTTACCCTTTCTGTGTTTAAAAACAAGACTGAGGCTCAGAGAGATTAAGTGCCCTAGCAATTCAAACAGCTATTTGAAGGCCAAGCAAGGTCTAGAAACAACCTTTCTCAATTATTTCTACTAATATGGGTTAACTCTGAAGGTCTGAAGCACTGATTCTCCTTCTGAGATGGAATGGGCCTTTGGAAATTTACCAGCTGTGTGATCTTGAGTACACAGCAATCTTTCTTTTTTTTTTTTTTAAAGATTTTATTTATTTATTTGAGAGAGAGAGAATGAGAGAGACAGCAAATGAGAGGGGGGAGGGTCAGAGGGAGAAGCAGACTCCCTGCCGAGCAGGGAGCCCGATGCGGGACTCGATCCAGGGACTCCAGGATCATGACCTGAGCCGAAGGCAGTCGCTTAACCAACTGAGCCACCCAGGCGCCCCACAGCAATCTTTCTAAGGCCCCTTTTCCTCGTCTGCAAAGTGTAGAGAATACCTACTCTAAGGAGGTTGTTGTGAGGATTACAAACAGCTTCTAAAGTGCTTAGCACATCAATTAGCAAATAATAAGCATTCAAAACCAGGTAGCTATTATTTTTACTCCCGCCCTGGAAACATGGCTGCCCCCACTGTTTGAGAAGACAACAAACTCCATTCGTTAACACAATGGACAGGTTCTCATCCACCAGAGCTTCTCCGACCTACCACATTCTGCAAACAGGAGAAAAGCCCTCTCAACAACCTACTTCACGCCATCTAAAATCCGCCCTTTACACTATTAAAAACAAAATACCAACTGCTGCCAAATGTCTTCTGCCACGTGTTGTACGTTGAATTTGTCAACTAGAAATTGCAGGGGATTTTTCTGACTCCACCCAAAACACGGAGAATAAATGATGGGTAAACGAGGGGAAGATAAGGTCCCACACCTGAAATGGAATTCACAGAAGCTTCTCAGCTCATTTAGTTGTGAGTTGATAGGTGGGTGATAGAAAGCAAAACGCTATCTTTCAGCATCATAAAGCAGGAATGGCTAACTCAACAAAACACAATTCCCTAGGTTTGTCAACACAATAGAAAAGAATCCGTGTCCTTGTCCTAGTAAATTAATACGCACACGGGCAACAACTGAGCACCTTTCTCGAAAACCTGAGGACTAAACTGTATCCGAGCTGCACTACACCCTAGGACTACATAAATATATGAAAAATTCCTAAGAAAGGGCGAGACAATGATGGGGAATATCACCTTGAAATCAACAAGGAGGGAATCATGTCATGCCAAAGGCGTTTCCTTCGATAAAATCCCGACCCTCCGTTCTCATGACACTACAAACCCACCTCCCTCTAAGGAAATTACAGAATCACCCGCAGCAACCAACCTCAGCGATCGGCATCGACCAGATCGACCCCTACTCAAATGGCGCTAAGTACCGTGGGTCCAAGCCCCTCCCTGGAACTGCCAAGTCCCGCGCTGACTCCACACTACCTCACTTCCTTCCCGTCCTCCCTCCCATCCTCAACCCCCGGCATTTCTCGCCAACCCTCACCACTGACAGAGAAGGTAGGAACGAGATAGATTTCCTACACTTTGTTCGGGGAGTACCAGAGCCACACATACCCGTCCCTATTACGATCACATCAAACTCCGAAGGGAGATTATCCGCCATCTTGAAAGGAAACGTGTCATGTGACTATTGTTTGTGGAAATGAGATCTAGTCAGGCGTTGCCCTGGTAGAAGGTGGAAGGAAAAACAGTGCATTCTGGATATTGTAGTTCTTGGTGGCCGGTCCAGGTAGGCGGCTACAGCATTTTATTTTAAATGTTTACGCGAATGTTAAAAGCTCAGTTTATTTTCCAGGCTGAGTGCAGTAGCGCGTTTAGCCTGGAGGTTTGGGGTAGTAATGAGTTGGAGATTTTTGCTCTGCTAGCTAGGATGAATGGGAAAACCTGGGTGCCCCTTGACAATGATGAAGCAAGAATTGTTGGGATAGATGAAGGGCGGAATGAAACTGAAAGGGGATTGGTCTGTGAACAAAGGAAATTTTCATTCCAGCCTGGTAACTTGTTTCCCCCTGTGTGTGTGCACTTTCGTTTTGGCCCCCCGAGGCATAATTTTTCGCACCAATTCTTTCAAACTATATCCCGTATCTTTTTCGTCTCCATATCTCCCCAATGAAAACCCATGAAAAACCTCTCGCCTTAGTTTCGCCACAACGAAACCTAAATTGCGTCTGTATTTGTTCTAGTTAGTCCACGCAGCCACCCGGCAGTATATTTTTACAAAATTGGCTTTGCTTTACAGGAGGGAAAAAAGATATAAAAGCATAGTAGTTGCTTGATAAGCGTTTATTGGTTCTGAATCTGGTTTTTTATACGTATACAAGGAGTCCATACAAGATTCTTCTGATAAACTGCTGCAGAAATGATCAAGGTAAAATGGCCTTTATATTAAAGTGATTGTATTTGATGAGGGGCTTTAGGGTTCATTGTAGTTATTTTCGTTATTTTACAAGAGTTTCAAAATAATTGAGGAGAGAAATAATTCCAAAAGAGAAAGTGCCAGTAGTTGACCTTCCCTTACACCACCTGTCCGCTGAACTGTTTGTGGTTTTCCAGTCACACTGTTTTTCCTTTAGCATGGAATGATATTCCCATACTCCAGCTAACATATCCTTAATATTCAGTTCAGGTTCTACCACCTCCTCCTTTTATCTCCTCCCTATATTGGGTTAAATTTCCCTATGTAGTGCTAACACCCTGTCATAGCCTCCCATATTGCACTGCAATTATTTGCATTATGTTGGTTCCTATACAGTTAACACAGCCCCACACATACAAAAATATACACCCAGATATATAACAACCTAAATTTTAAGTCCCTCTATGACAGGGACCGGGCCTTACTTATCTTTTTACCCCCTGCATCTAATATGAGCCTGTAGCTTAATAGGAATGCCAGTCAGTGTTTGCTGAACTGAGTTTAGTTCTGACTCCCCTAATAGATGGTAAGTACTATGAATACAGGGACTAAGTCTTCATCTTTATATCTGCCCACAACTATCATGTGTCTTATATATTGAAGATGCTCAATACATGTTTGTTACTTTGCTAAGGTTCCATGAAAATTCTTTAAAATTGTATTTTACTGGGTTTGGGTTTTGTTTTGTTTTGCTGCATTTTGCCATAATCTTTAGCAATATTTTACATGTTTCATTAATTTCTTTTATGGACTATCTGGATGTATTGAACAATTCTCTTGTGATATGGTCCTCTGATGAATATTTTGTGTAAGATACTCCTCTGAGAAATGTAATGTATTGTTCAGTAAATCACTCTGCCATTTGCCTTGATATGAAAAGAAAGTTTTGAGTACTATCAGAAGTGAAATAGATCTTATCTATGAGACTCTTAATACCACCAGTGGAAATGAAAATTAATAGGTTTCCCAAAGTAAACACAGGGAACTTCAAAATCTCCTCTAACAGAAGCTATGGATGGGTGGTTAAAAACATGATAAATTAAGGTATCTCCATCTTACTTTGGCGATATGTGTATATGTGTGTGTATATATATATATCTTTTTCAGTATGAGTATATCTAACTTTCTATGGACTCAGAAATTTTCTAACAAATAGACACAATGTGAAGACACAACTTATTATTTCATTCAATTTTCCTTAAATATTTATTGAATACCTACCATGTGCAAGGCACTGATTTAGATGCTGGAATTACAGCAATGAGTAAAACAGACAAAAACCCCTGACTTCATGAAGTTTACATCTAGTGGGGTATAAAACGAAATAAACAAGTAATATTACTCTGTCGTGCTAATTTTCCAATATGTTTTGCCCCAAATAGGAAATCCCTTTTATTCTGAAGCTAGAAAGCAGGACCCTCAGAAAGATAAAATTGCCACCCTGTGTTTTAGCTGTCCTCTATCACACCCTCTCTGAGCATGAAAAATATGATTACGTTAGAAAAAATTAAAGCCTCTGCATGGAGAAAATGCTCAAAATACCTTTTCTGTCACATGTATTTGTATAGATCTTCTGCAAAGTAAAGATGAATATAGGGGTTGATAATGTCATTAAAATAGCATGAAGCAAAGCAGCTTAATTGCTGTCTATTCTATTATTCTAAGGACATCTGTTTTTGAGAACTGAAATATTTTATTTGGATAAGTCACAGTACAATGAGATGAGCGATACAAATTGACTTACCCTGTTAAATCACTGAGATCCTAATTTTGTACTTAATGGTTTCCTGAGTTGAAAAACCATGATTCCCTGAACATTTACCTTGTATTCAGAAGCTTACTTAACTGTGGGATCTGATGTGTCATCTTTTTTTACAAACCAGTTATTTAATGGTCTCTATCCCTGGGCTTTCCTTTGAGCTCCAGATCCAGATATCCAAGCCCTTACTCAACATCTCTTCTGAACATGTCCAGTACCAAACTCCTGAACATTTCAGCCCCATTCCCAAACCTCTTCATCCAGTGTTCCCTACCTTAGAAACGGTACCACCTTCTAATCAGTTACTCAAGTCAAAAACCTTAAGAATCATCCTTGATATATCATTCTCTTTCACTCTTAACCCAATTTCATCAGCAAATCTTGCCAGATCTATCTCAAAGTTATATTGGAAACATATCCACCTCACAATCTGGACTGCCCTCATTATCTCTTACCTGGACTACTACAATAGGTCCCAGCTGGACCCCTCATTTATGCTTGCTTCCCTTCAGTCCACTGTCTACACTGCAGGTAAACTTTTAAAAATTCAAATATAGGGGTGCCTGGCTGGCTCAGTTGGTGGAGCATGTGACTCCTGGTCTCAGGGTTGTGAGTTCAAGCCTTGCATTGAATGTAGAGATTACTTAAGAATAAAATCTTTTTAAAAATTTCAAATCTAATTATGTCCTCCCCTCCCTAAAACTTGCATGATTTCCCATTGCTCTGAAAATACACTCCAAAATTTTAAACATGGTCTAAAAGTCCCGGCTGAACTTTCTAGGCTCATATACCTCTCACCCTTGTCTTTCTAAGCTCCAGCCATATTGTCTCTCCATTTTGTCTGATACCCCATGCTCCTTCCTGCTTCAGGGCCTTCATTCATGTTCTTCCATGTGCCTGATGTGCACTTTTGTCCTTCTCCCTTTCTTCTACTTTAATCCTACTCATTTTGCAGTTCATTCAAAACATCACTTTCTCTGGCGAGTCTTCATCTAGTCCTCAGTCTGCCTTAAGTCTCCTATACTCCTCCTTTGTTGAACTTTTCATGATTGGAAATATCAAATTGCTTATGCAATTTCTTATTTCATATCTGTTATCCTCCTAGGATGTAAGTTACACAAAGGCAAGGACTATGCCTATATTGTTCACCATTATATTTCTAATACATCATTCAGTGCCTAGCACATAATAGGCACTCAAAAATATCTGCTGAAATCCCACTTCTGTGTATATATCCAAAGCAAATAAAATACTATCTCAAAGAGATATCTGCACTCCCATGTTCATTGCAACATTATTCACAGTAGCCAAGATATGGGAACAACTTAAGTGTTCATCAACAGATGAATGATATATATATCCATATATATATATTCCTTATATAAAGGAATACTATTCAGCCCTTAAAAAGAAAGAAATTCTGCCACATGTAATGACATGGATGAATCTAGAGAACATTATGCTGAAGTGAAATAAGCCAGACACAGAAAGACAAATACCGCATGATCTCATTTATATGTGGAATCTGAAAAATATGTATTTTTAAGTCAAACTCATAGTAACAGAGAGTAGAATGATGGTTACCAGAGAGAGACTGGGGGTAGAGGAAAAGGGAACATATTGATCAAAGGGTACAAAATTTCTGTTGTAACATGAATAAGTTCTGGAGACTTATGTACAGCATGGTGACTATAGTCAAAAATGTATACTTGAAATTTATTAAGATTATAGATTTCAAGTGTTCTTACCACAAAAAAAGGTAACTATGGGAGGTGATGGATATGTTAATCAGTTTGATTGTGCTAATCATTTCATATCATATATATCAAAACATTACATTGTACACCTTAAATATATACAATTTTTATTTGTCAAAAATAAATGATTTTTTAAATCTATTGAATGAATGGGTAAATAATAAGGTACAGGAAGTCTTCAGGAAACCACACATGAGTACTATTTTAAATGAGAATAAAATGAGTTGATTGCCCAGTAAACTTATTTGATCAGCTGGTTTTGTGTTTATAATTGAACAATACACATGTGGTTAATAAACAATCCAACTAGCAAAAGATCATACAAAGACTCGTAAGACTAAGAAGTCTCCATACCCTCCTAGCCCCGCCCCCAGGTTGTCCTCCCCAGAGATATTATCCATTTCTTGTGAATCCTGCTAGAGATTGTGTATGTATATGCATGTGTGTGTGTGTGTATGTGTGTGTGTGTGTGTGTAAGGGAAGCAGTAATCCCTTTGTTTCTTTTTTGACACAAATGGTAGCATGCTATAAACATTATTCCTCACCTTACACCTGTATTTTTTTACTTATTATATTTAGGAGATCTTGTGTTCTTAGAACGTATAGAGACACCTCATTTTTAATACTTTCCTATAATTCCATTATATGAATAGACCATGATTTATTTAGTATTCCTCTATTGATGGATATTTAGTTCTTTTCTAGTCTTTTGCTACTACAAATGGTACTGCAATGAACATCCTTTACTTATGCACTATAGGATAATGGTTATGAGTTTAGATTCTTGGCCAGACTTCCTAGATTGGAGTCCCACTTGCATCACTTACCAATTGAATGGCCTCAGATAAGTTACTTAACCTCTCTGAATCTGTTTCCTCATAGGTAAAGTGACAATAATATTACTTACCCTCCATGGTGGTTATGAGGGGTAAATAAAGTACTTAACACTATATTTGACTGGTAGTAAGCACTCGAATATTAGTAGTAGTAAGTAGGAGTAGCAGCAGCAGCAGTCATTGGGAGCATATGGGAGATAAACAACTTTCACCCATCAGATTGGCAAAATGAAATTATTTTTCATTGGTAAAGTATTGGTAAAGTTCTGGGGGAGCAGTCTCACTCATACACTGCTAATGGAAGTGGAAATGGATACAATTTCTTTCTTTAAAAAAAAAAAAAAAGACTTTATTTTTAAGTAATCTCTACACCCAACGCAGGGCTCAAATCACAACCCCCAAGATCAAGAGTCACATACTCTACTGACTGAGCCAGCCAAGTGCCTCCTGATATAATTTCTTTGAATGGCAATTTGGCAGTATCTGTCAACATTTTAAATGCATATATTTGGTTATTTAGCATTTTTTCATTTGAAATTTATCCTGTAGACTAGTGAATTTTTTTATTCTTCGTTGAAATGATTGATACCATATTGATCATTTCAATATTTTTTTCTGACTTTTGGGTTTTAAATTCATGTGACCAAAAAATAATTTTTCATGTTAATAGTTATTTTGTCATGCAGTATTATAGAATACATAATTTATTCTTAAATAATATATAAATTATCTCCCTCCATAATGGCTTAGGAATTGAATATACAAACATATTTAAGAAAGGCTTATCTAGGGCGCCTGGGTGGCTCAGTCAGTTAAGTGGCTGCCTTCGGCTCAGGTCATGATCCTGGGGTCCTGGGATCGAGCCCCACGTCTGGCTCCCTGCTCAGCAGAGAGCCTGCTTCTCCCTCTCCCTCTGCCTGCCACTCTGCCTACTTGTGCTCTCTCTTTCTCTGTCAAATAAATAAATAAAAATCTTTAAAAAAAAAAAAAAGGCTTATCTAAATTCAAGGATTGTAAAAGTTAGTAGTATAAGGGTAGGGGTCTTTGTTCACTGACTCCTAAGCATCTAGAAGAATGCCTATAATTGAGGAAGAGCGTAATAAATATTTCTTGAATGCTGAAGGAGTGGAGATCTGTCACAATCCCCTATGAAACCCTTTTCAGTTCCATGGTCAGCCTTTTTCCTAAAGTGGGTTCTTGGGAAAAGTAATTCTGTAGGATGTTAATACAGGTTTCATGATCAAATACATTTAGTGAGCAGTTAAAGTCAAATGGTTTCTTTACTGGAGGACTCTTCAGATCTTTTATAATAAATATGTGAACTATCAGGATTTCATAATAAACTTTTAAAAATGTTTTTTATTTGAGTATAGTTGACACAATAACTTTTTAAAGTGGCATATTTATTTATTTATTTGAGAGAGAGAGAGAGAGCACGCACACAAGCAGGGAGGGGCAGAGGGAGAAAGAATCTGAAGCAGACTCCGCACTGAGCAGGGAGCCGGACTCGGGGCTCTATCTCATGACCATGAGATCATGACCTGAGCTGAAATCAAGATTTAGAAGTTTAACCGACTGAGCCACCCAGGTGCCCCAACACAATAACTTTTAAAGCACAGAACATAGTCTGGGAAACACTAGCCTGGACTATTGGCCTGACTCAGAATGAAATTTCTTGTGTTTTCATAGATGATGTTTTTGCTCCATCATCATTAGGACACAGCAAAAAATTTTCTAGGAGTGGTAATGGGGTCAGATGGAGCAGAACTATTACATAGTCTTTCCAGATGTCACTGTTACTAGTATAGATTATGATCCAGGAGACACATAATTTTATACACATATGCATGCATGCGCACGCACACGTGCACACACGCACACACACGCACACACACAAATTGAATTCGCTACCATGGAATCTCATTCTTACCATACTGTAAACAACCAAACGTACCAGACACTGATCTTCTTGTATAAAGTAAGAGTGCCAGATAAGCCATCAATACCTTGAGTTCTGTAGGTTTAAAAGAGCTTCTTAGAAAATAGTTATGTCTATATGAATGTATATCTCTTAACACCATGAAAAACAAGCAATAACAGTTAAAAAGTAAATTACTAACTCCTTAATACAAGTTCCAGACTTACAAAAGAAAAATTTTTTTAAATACAGAACTAATGTTTGAGCTTACTTTGTTTTTTTTAATAGTTTCACAATTTCTAAATGTTCTTTCTTTTTTTTTAAATTTTATTATGTTATATTAGTCACCATACATCATTACTTTTTGATGTGGTGATCCACGATCCATTGTTTTCATATAACACCCAGTGCTCCATGCAGTACGTGCCCTCCTTAATACCCATCCCCGGGCTAACCAATCCCCACCCTCCTCTAAAACCCTGTTTGTTTCTCAGAGTCCATAGTCTCTCATGGTTCATCTCTCCCTCTGACTCCCCCCCTTCATTTTTCCCTTCCTTCTCCTAATGTCCTCCATGCTAATCCTTATGTTCCACAAATAAGTGATATGATAATTGACTTTCTCTGCTTGACTTATTTCACTTAGCATAATCTCCTCCAGATGGCTGAGTAATAGTCCATTGTATATATGGACCACATCTTCTTTATCCATTCATCTGTTGAAGGGCATCTTGGCTCTTTCCACAGTTTGGCTATTGCAGACATTGCTGCTATGAACATTGGGGTGCATGTGGCCCTTCTTTTCACTACATCTGTGTCTTTGGGGTAAATACCCAGTAGTGCAATTGCTGGGGCATAAGGTAGCTCTATTTTTAATTTTTTGAGGCACCTCCACACTGTTTTCCAAAGTGGCCGTACCAACTTGCATTCCCACCAACGTGTAAGAGGGTTCCCCTTTCTCCATAACCTCTCCAACATTTGTTGTTTCTTTCCCTTTCCATTTTTGCTATTCTAACTGGTGTAAGGTGGTACCTCAATGTGGTTTTGATTTGAATTTGCCTGATGGCTAATGAATATGAACATTTTTTCATGTGTCTGTTAGCCATTTGTATGTCTTCTTCAGAGAAGTGTCTTTTCATATCTTCTGCCCATTTTTTGACTTGATTATTTGTTTTTTGGGTGTTGAGTTTGAAGAGTTCTTTATAGATCTTGGATACCAGCCCTTTATCTGTAGTGTCATTTGCAAATATCTTCTCCCATTCTGTGGGTTGCCTCTTTGTTTTGTTGACTGTTTCCTTTGCTGTGCAGAAGCTTTTTATCTTGATGAAGTCCCAAAAGTTCATTTTTGCTTTTGTTTCACTAGCTTTTGGAGATGTATCTTGAAAGAAGTTGCCATGGCCGATGTCAAAGAGGTTACTGCCTGTGTTCTCCTCTAGGATTTTGATGGATTCCTGTCTCACATTGAGGTCTTTCATCCATTTTGAGTTTATCTTTGTGTATGGTGTTAGAGAATGCTTGAGTTTCATTCTTCTGCATGTGGCTGTCCAATTTTCCCAGCACCATTTAATGAAGAGACTGTCTTTTTTCCATTGCATGTTTTTTCCTGCTTTGTCAAAGATTATTTGACTGTAGAGTTGAGGGTCCATATCTGGGTTCTCTATTCTGTTCCATTGGTCTATATGTCTGTTTCTCTGCTAGTACCATGCTGTCTTGGTGATCACAGCTTTGTAATATAGCTTGAAATCGGGCAACGTGATGCCCCCAGCTTTGTTTTTCTTTTTCAACATTTCCTTGGCAATTCTGGGTCTTTTCTGATTCCATACAAGTTTTAGGATTGTTTGTTCCAGCACTTTGAAAAATGTCATTGGAATTTTGATCAGGATGGCATTGAAGGTATAGATTGCTCTGGGTAGCATAGACATTTTAACAATGTTTATTCTTCCGATCCATGAGCATGGAATGTTTTTCCATCTTTTTTGTCTTCTTCAATTTCTTTCATGAGTGTTCTATAGTTCCTAGAGTATAGATCCTTTACCTCTTTGGTTAGGTTTATTCCAAGGTATCTTATGGTTTTTGGTGCTATTGTAAATGGAATCATTTCTCTAATTTCTCTTTCTACAGTTGAGTTGTTAGTGTATAAGAAAGCAACTGACTTCTGTGCATTGATTTTGTATCCTGCCACATTACTGAATTGCTGCATGAGTTCTAGTAATTTGGGGGTGGAGCTTACTTTGAATTAAAATTTTTCTGTCTCTAAAGCTGTGGTGGTAGTGGTAATAAAAAGTCATGAGCACAAGTATTCTGAACGGTAAAACATAGCTGGAAATGGAGAAAATCGAGTTTACTGGAGAATAACCTGAAACTACCCAAAGTAGCACTTTTGTGAACATGCATACTCTTTAAGGAGTTTTACAGTATACCCACTTGAAGTCAACTTGGACTTTTCCATTTCAAATATATACAAATATTATCCCATCATACCATTTTCTGTTATATAAAATTCAGGTTGAATTCATGTTCATTTTTACCTTTAAAATATAATCAATGTCATGACAACAATTATTTCCACTATATTAGAAATATGTTTTAAGTACTAGTTTTAGTAACGAAATAATGATTTGTACTAACTATTGTGTCTGTCAGCTTAGTCAATACAGAAATATTCAGAACACATTTGTATTTTTTCATAGTCCTTGCAAAACAAAACAAAAATCTATGAATAATTTTGTGGGAATTTCATGAATGTTTATAGATAGTCTTGCTGTTCTTTTAGCTGTTTAATTGTAATGTCATAGTAATAGAAAGCAGCATACCGAATTTTGCATGGATGGATAAGCACATTCAATAGAGAAGATTAAACAGAGTAAATCAAATACTGTATTAAACATTTTCTGCATAACAGACCACAAAATGGGCATTTATCTTACCAATGGATCCTTGGCATTAGAAGCAAATAGAAGTGCATACCAATATAATTTAACTGAATATTCAATGGCCTGATTGCAAAGTTTCCCTATATTTTATTATACTAACATCCAGTTAATTAGAATTGTCTAACCATATTCAAGTACACATATTGAAAAGATTAAGTGTAAACACTATTCATTTGCATTTCATCATCCAATAAATTAATTTGTTTTATTATCCCCAAAGTTTGAGCATAGTAAATTTTCTGTATGGTTGCACAAAGTAAAAAATTCAGACAACCACATGGAAATCTGCAATATGGGATGATTTCACATTTTAATTATATTTGATTTTTTCATTTTTGATAAGAAAAAAGTTCTTAATGTAAAGATATATTTAGGGGCACCTGGGTGGTTCAGTTAGTTAAGTATCTGACTCTTGATCTCAGCTCAGGTCGTGATTTCAGGGTCGTGAGTTCAAGCCCCATTTTGGGCTCCACATTGGGTATGGAGGCTACTTAAAAAAATAAAATAAAGATATATTTAATCTCAGAGGGTGCACTATTCCCCCCAAATTTGCTGACAAAACCTCACATCAAAAAATTTTTTTAAGATTTTATTTATTTATTCAAGAGAGACAGAGAGAGAGAGGGGCGGAGGCAGAGGGAGAAGCAGGCTTTCCACGGAGGAGGGAGCCTGATGCGGGACTTGATCCCAGGACCCTGGGATCATGACCTGAGCCGAAGGCAGATGCTTAACTGACTGAGCCACCCAGGCACCCTCACATCAGAATTTTTAACATGGCTATTCATAGTAAAATTTTCAAATATCCTATAATTTATACTTATAGCCTCTCCTATTATTTGTATTTTATTAGTACAGTTCTTACTATAATGCATTCATGTTGTATTTCAATGCAAAAGCATTTTCAATTAATTAGTCTTTATCAGGAAATGGTTGAATAACCTAAGGTTCAGAGCTTTTATTTATTCAAATCCTCAAGGATAATGTTTTATTAAGTCAATGTATGACTCAAAACATTAGGAATTGAAAGTCATTTCATGTTTGGACTAACTTTATGACAAGATTGACTATAATGAGGTCATTTGAACTATATTTTGTATTCTATAAAGGTACAAAATGGAGGTGTGGCGAGGAATGCCTACTAAAAAGCAGGAATTGTCTCTGTATTTTTGTAGTACTAATGTCTACCACTGCAACTGTACTTTCTCATGGAGGCTCCCCCTCCTACACACCTGCCAAAAGGCAGCAGTCATGTTTTAAATGCCACATGACTTCAAGCCTCCAGCCATAGTTGATTGGAGGACAAAGAATAAAGCTGACCCAAGAGAAACCATGGCTTGCAAATATTTATGCCTAAAATATTTAGGCCGGTGTTAAAAAGGTAACCTGAGCCAATCAGATTCCCTTTTCAGAAAATTCTAAATAAATGACACAGAAGATGCAGTATAACAAAATCTGAAACAAAATACTGATTTGTCTTGATGTAAAGTGGGTTGAAGCAGCCATTATGTGAGGCACCCGTCTTTTGTATGGACATAGTCAAGATAAGTACCAGAGGAAGTCAACTGGTAGAGAGAAAGGAGAGTAGAGGAGATCTAGAGAGAGGAGTACAGGCACCATTAGAGCAAGAGCAAGTTCCTGCTCTTGTGAGAAGAGTTGTGATCTCTGTCCCATGAAGATCAGTTGTGTTTTGTTTTTTATCCTTCAATTCCTGTAAACTCCAGTGTACAGTGTAAGGAGTGTATCCTTACAATAATACCCCGTTTTCTTTAGGTAGCCTGGATTAATGTTGAGACCAAAAAGTTTGATTTGATTTTTTTTTTGTTATTATGTTATGTTAATCACCATACATTACATCATTAGTTTTTGATGTAGTGTTCCATGATTCATTGTTTGTGTATAACACCCAGTGCTCCATGCAGAACGTGCCCTCTTTAATACCCATCACCAGGCTTACCCATCCCCCCACCCCCGTCCCCTTTAGAACCCTCAGTTTTTTTTTCAGTCCGTAGTCTCTCATGGTTCGTCTCCCCCTCCGATTTCCCCCCCTTCATTTTTCCCCTCCTACTATCTTCTTCTTCTTCTTTTTTTTTTAACATATAATGTATCATATGACCTCACTGATATGAGGAATTCTTAATCTCAGGAAACAAACTGAGGGTTGCTGGGGTGGTGGGGAGTGGAAGGGATGGGGTAGCTGGGTGATAGACATTGGGGAGGGTATGTGCTATGGTGAGCACTGTGAATTGTGTAAGACTGTTGAATCACAGACCTGTACCTCTGAAACAAATAATACATTATATGTTAAAAAAAAAGTTTGATTTTAAATATTTAAATATTTTAAAATGTCCATGTAGCCAAGAGCATATTAGCACACAGGCCCTACAAAATAAGAAGCAATTACAGACAATTTTTTGTAAACTATTTCTCCACCTGAAAATTACAGCTGAAAGAGGTTTTTATTAGCACTATTCAAATACTAGAAATACTAATTCAAATCCAAATAGTGATTGAGAAATCATACGATGAAAACAGATTTTAAGAAATGATCTGTCTATCCTTTGCCTTCAGCCCAGTTCATAGCCAAAACGTCCCAGGCAACTGGAAAAAGCTATTCTATTTTGAATACCTCTGGGGAAGCATATTTCAATTCTTTTTTGCCCATTTATTCATGGTTAGGAATCTCTATGACTGCAATATTGGTTTCTGTATTTTTTAATATTAAATTTAGAGTTCTAAGTGATGTATTAACATATTAATATGACATCATGAAATGGTTGAAAATATATTAACATATTAATATGACATCATGAAATGGTTGAAAATAAAACAAATCAGCCCAGCATTCAAAACCTCCATATAGTGGTCCCAATATAAGCATAGTATCATATGGAGTCTGAGAAATTTTATATAACTATCAAAACACATGAAATTAACTGCATTAATGGTGAAACCTCAGTTTCAGTCCTAATTACCCTGCAGTAATATACAAATTACAAGTTTTCATCAAGATAGGAAAATCAAAACTTTGGCAGCCAGCCAGCCTCTAAAAGGGTATCAGTAGGCCTCACATCCTGGCAGTCATGCCCTTGTGCAGTCCCTCTGTAAAATCAGCTGACCTGTGTACAATTAGGATTTTGTGGAAATGATGGAGTGTGACTTTAGAAGACAGGTCATTTAAGACGTTGCAATTTCCACCTTAATCTATCTAGAATTACTCACTCTGGGAAAAGCCAGTTGTCAGTTCATGAGGAATTCCAACAACTCTTTGGAGAGGTGTATGTGGTAATAGCTTTTGCACACATGCGGCAAGGAACCAAGACCTCTTGCCAGCAGCCATGTGAGTGACTGAGCCATCTTGGAAGTGGATCTTCCATCTCCAGTTAAGCCTCAGATGACTATAGCCTCAGCTACCATCCTGACTGCAACCTTATGAGAGACTCCAAAACAGAACCACTCAGCCAAGCTGCTTATGAATTCCTGAATCTTAGAAACTGTGAGATAATAAAAGTCGGTATTTCCATCATGCTGTCTCATGGAGAGAACTGATACTGCTACATCCAAGAAACCTATGCCCCACCCCATCCCAAATGTTTTAGTCAAATCAAGCCCTAATCTAATTTTCCTAGCATTATCTACCACTACCTCTACACTACCTATATTCTGGTTCAGCAAAACTGGTCAATTCACTCTTCCCTGGGCATTTTATATCTCCATGTCCTTCTTAAAATTGTTACCTCTCACTGAAAAGCATTTGTTTTTCCTATCTTTGCTGTAAAATCACACATTTCCTTCAGAATCCCTCTAAGCTGCCATCTGCTTCATGCAAACTTTACAGATCTCTGAAATTGGAAGATATATCTTCTTCGTTTTAAGCCCTGTGTTATTGGAGACTATTTTAATTGCAAGTGAGTGACAGAATTGCAACTCAGACTAGCTCAAGCAAAAAGAGCATTTGTTAGAGGGGAAGATAACAGTGGAATAGGAGGACACTAGGCTCATGTCGTCCCATAAATACAACTAGACAACTATCAAATCATCCTAAATACCCCAGAAATTGACCTGAAGACTAACAGGAAAAACTCCATAACTAAAGGTAGAGAAAGTCCACATCAAAGAAGGTAGGAAGTGCACAGATGTAGTTTGAGAGAGAAACTGATCATGGCCACTGTAGTGGAGAGGGAGCCAGAGTTGAGAAGGGCTGGAGAAAGACTAGCACACAGGGGAGTGCATGGAGAAAATGAATTCCCATACCAATTTTCTTGGAAAGCAAGAGGGGCTGAATTTTATGAGTTCTTGCAACCAGTGAGGCTTAAAACCTGAAGTTCTAAAAGTCAGCAGGTTTGGCTCAGATACAGCCTGGAGGGCATTGGGGCTACTCTTGGAGAGAAGGCAGGGCAAACAGCCCATGGATGTACAGTATGGAAACAGCAATCAAAAGGGTACCTGGGTCACACAGTAGAGAGGTTAGTTGCTCATCTCAGATCATGTCCCAGAGAGGCAGCATTCATGGAGAGACCCCTCTGGGAACAAAGGAACTGGCAAGTGTCATTTGCCTCCCCTGCCTCTTGGCATAAGCAGAGGACCACCTGTGGGAACCATCACAGAGCAGACCCTTACCACCTAACTTGCTTACACCAAGCCCTACCTCCCACACTCTAGTGGAACTCCCCTTCTCAGTCACCCTTGCCTCAGTCCCAGCATGGCAGGCCTCCTTCCCCAGAAAACAAACCCAAACATCTGCCCACATGTCATCTCCTGACTCAGGAGATTTGCAGGGCCTTGGTTCCAGCAGCAGTGACAACTGCTCTCATTTCATAAGCAGACCATAGCACACCTAGTTAAAATTTACCATATTTAGGCCAGAGATCCAACACTGCCCATAATAATCAAAGAGAGCCTCTGCAGATGACTAGCCTGAAGGATAAATCAGCCAGCAGTGTGCATGCAGCACACAATGGAGATACTCCTGGTGCAGCAGGACCTGGGGAAGAGGGGACACTACACAGCAGGGCACTATAGGACCTCTTCTCCATAAGGCCATTACCCTCAAGAACAGGAGACATAGCTGACTTTCCTAACACAGAGAAGCAGGCACAGAGACTTAGACAAAATGAGAAGACCAAGGAATTTGTCCCAAATGAAAGAACAGGACAAGTGCACAACCAGAGACCTAAGTGAAACAGATATAAGTAACATGCCAGAGAGACAATTTAAAATAATGATCATAGATACTAACTGAATATGAGAAAAAAGTGGAAAGCATCAGTGAGGCCTTTAACACAGTGATAAAGAATAACATAGCAGAGATAAAGGGCTCAATAAATGAAATAAGAAGTATACTTGATGGAATGAATAAACAGTCTGGAAGAAGAAGAGGAATGTATTAATGACCTAGAAGACAGAGTAATGGAAAGTAATCAAGCTGAACAAAAGAGAGAAAAAAGAATTATGTAAAATGAGAATAGACTTAGGGAACTGAGTGACTCCATCAAACATAATAATATTCATGTTATAGGAGTCTCAAAAGAAAAAGAGAGAGAAAAGGGGACATTAAATTTATTTGAAGCAATAATAGGTAAAAACTTCCCTAATCTGGTGAATGAAACAGATATTCCAGATCCAGGAAGCACAGAGAACCTACAACAAATTCAACAAAAGCAGATCCACACCAAGATATATTGTAATTAAATTGACAAAATATACTCATAAAGAAAAAAAATTAAAGATTTTATTTATTTATTTGAGAGAGAGAGTGAGCAAGAGAGAGAGAGCAAGCATGAACTTGGGGAGGGGCAGAGGCAGAGGGAGAGGGAGAAGCAGGCTCCCAGCTGAGCAGGGAGCCTGACATGGGGCTCAATCCCAGGATCCTGGGATCATGACCTGAGCCAAAGGCAGACGTTTAACCAACTGAGCCACCCAGGCGCACCAAAGAAAAAATTTTAAAAGGAGTAAGACAGAGGAAGATAATAACATACAGGGAAACCTCATAAGGCTATCAGTGGATTTTTCAGCAGAAACTTTCCAAGCCAGGAGGGAGTGGAATGATTTATTCAAAGTACTAAATGGGAAAAATCTGCACTCAATACACTATCCAGCAAGGCTATCATTCAGAATATAATGAGAAATAAAGAGTTTCTCAGACAAACAAAAAATGAGTTCATGACAGTAAACCAGCCCTGCAGAAATAGTAGGGGGACACTTTGAATGGAAAGGAAAGACCAAAAGTGACAGTACAAAGGTAGAAAACATAAAAGCCATAAAAATGAATATTTCTATAAAAAGTCAGTCAAGGAACTCACAAAGAAAAGGTTGTAAAATATGACACCATATACCTAAACTGTGGGGAAGTGAGGAGTAAGAATGGGTTCAAACTTAAATGACCATCAAATGAATATAGACTGCTATATGCAGAAGATGTCATATACAAACCTAATGGTCACCACAAATCAAAAATAACTAATAAATATGCAAATAATAAAGAGAAAGAAATCCAAATATATCACTAAAGAAGACCAGCAAACCATGAAAGAGAGAAAGAGAAGAAAGGATCAAAGAAAATCTTCAGAAACACCCACAAAAGAAGTGATAAAATGGCAATAAATACACATCAATCAATAATTACTTTGAACGTAAATGGACTGAACACTCAAATCAAAAGACATAGGGTGACAGAATGGATGAAAAAATAAAACCCATCTATATGCTGCCTACAAAAGACTCATTTTAGACCTAAAGAGACCTGCATTTTGAAACGGAGGAGATGGAGAAACATATATACTCAATGAATGTCAAAACAAATCTGGAGTGGGAACACTTATATTGGACAAAATAGACTTCAAAACAGAGATTACAACAAGAAGCAAACAAGGACATTATATAATAATAAAGGAGACAATCCAACAAGAAGATATAATAATTGTAAATATTTATGCACCCAACATGTAAGCACTCAAATATATAAAAAGTTAATAACAAATGTATTGGATATAATGACTAATAATGCAGTAATAGTAGGGGACTTCAACACCCCACTTACATCAATGGACAAATCACCTAAACAGAAAATCAACAAGAATAATGGCTTTGAATGACACAGTAGACCAGATAGATTTAACAAATATATTCAGAACCTTCCATCCTAAAACAAAATACATATTCATTTCAAGTACACACAGAACATTCTCTACAATAGATCACATATTAGCCCATAAAACAAGCCTCAGTGGGAGTGCCTGGATAGCTCAATTGGTTGAGCATGCAACTCCTGATCTCAGGGTTCTAAGTTCAAGCCCCACATGGGGTGTAGTGATTACTTAAAAATAAAATTTAAAAAGCCTAAACAAATTCAAGAAGACCAAAGTCATACCATGCACCTTTTCTTACCACAATCCTATGAAACAATAAATCAACCACAAGAAAAAATCTGGAAAGACCACAAATACATGATGGTTAAATAACACACTACTGAACAATGAATGGATCAATGAGGAAATAAAAGAATTAAAAAATCCATGAAAACCAATGAAAATGAAAACATAATGGTCTAAAACCTTTAGGATGCAACAAAAGTGTTCTAAGAGGGATGTTTTTAGTAATATAGACATGCCTCAAGAAGCAAGAAAAATCTCAAATAAACAACCTAACCTTATGTGTAAAGAAGCTAGAAAAAAAAAAAAAAGAAGCTAGAAAAAGAACAACAAAACCTAAAACCAGCAGAATAAAGGAAATCATAAAGATTAGAGCAAAATAAATGATATAAACACTAAAATACATTAGAACAGATCAATGAACCAGGAACTGGTTCTTTGAAAAAGGCAATAAAATTGAGAAACATCTAGCCAGACTTATCAAGAAAAAAAAGGGAAAGGACTCAAATACATAAAATCACAAATGAGAGAGGAGAAATAGCAACCAAGACCACAGAAATAGAAACAATTATAAGAGAATTTTATGAAAAACCCTATGCCAACAAGTTGGACAACCTAAAAGAAATGGGTGAATTCCTAGAAACATATAAACTACCAAAACTACAACAGGAAAAAATAGAAAATATGAACAGACCTATACTCAGCAAAGAAATTGAATCAGTGCCCCCCCCCAAAAAAAAACTCCTAACAAACAGAAGTCCAGGACTAGATGGCCTCACAGGTGAATTCTACCAAACATTTAAAAAAGATTTAATACTTATCCTTCTCAAACTATTCCAAAAAATAGAAAAGGAAGGAAAACTTCCTACTTCATTCTATGAGGCCAGCATTACCCTGATTCCAAAACCAGATAAAGATACCACAAAAAAAAAAAAAAAAAAAAGAGAACTACAGGCCAATATCTCTGATAAACATAGATGCAAACATCCTCAACAAAATACTAGCAAACCAAATCCAACAGTACATTAAAAGTCATTCATCACAATCCAGTGGGATTGACTCTTGGGTAGCAAGGGTGATTCAATATCTGCAAATCAATCAACATGATGCATCACACCAATAAGGGAAAGGATAAGAACCATATGATCCTGTCAATGGATGCAGAAAAAGCATTTGACAAAGTACAACATTCATTCATGGTAAAAATCCTCAACAAATTATGTTTAGAGGGAACATACTTCAATATAATAAAGGCCATATATGAAAAACCCACAGCCCAACATCAACCTTAATGGAGAAAAACTCACTGAGATCTTCCCCTAAGGTCAGGAATGAGACAAGGATGTCCCCTCTTACCACCTTTATTCAACACAGTACGGGCAGTACTAGCCACAGCAATCAGAAAACAAAATTAAATAAAAGGCATCCAAATTCGTAAGGAAGAAGTAAAACTTCCACTATTTGCAGATAACATGATACTATATATAGAAAACCCAAAAGACTCCACCAAAAAAACTGCTAGAACTGATAAATGAATTCAGTAATGTTGCCAGATACAAAATCAATGTACAGAAATATGTTGCATTTCTATTCACCAATAATGAAGCAGCAGAAAGAGAAATTAAGAAAATAATCCCAATTACAATTGCACCCCAAATAATAAGATATCTAGGAATAAACCTAACCAAAGAGGTGAAAGACCTGTACTCTGAAAACTACACAACACTGATGAAAGAACTTGAAGATGACATAAAGAAATGGAAAGACATTCCATGCTCCTGGATTGGAAGAACAAATATTGTTTAAATGTCTATATACCCAAAGCAGTCTACACATTTAATGCAACCCTATCAAAATCCCAACAGCATATTTCACAGAACTAGAACAAACAATTCTAAAATTTGTATGGAACCACAAAAAACCCTGAATGGCCAGAGCAACCTTAAAAAGAAAAGCAAAGCTGGAGACATCACAATTCTGGACTTCAAGTTATATTAGAAAGCTGTAGTGAACAAGACAGTATAGTACTGGCCCAAAAATAGACACATAGATCAATGGAGCAGAATAGAAAACCCAGAAATAAACCCATAATTATACGGTTGACTTATCTTTGACAAAGCAGGAAAGAATATCTAATGGGAAAAAGTCTCTTTAGAAGACGGTTTTGGGGTGCCTGGGTGGCTCAGTCGGTTAAGTGTCCAATTCTTGATTTCAACTCAGGTCATGATCTCAGCGTTTTGAGGTCAAGCCCCACATCAGGTTCCACACTGGGCATGGAGCCTGCTTAAGATTCTCCCTATCCCTCTCCCCCTGTCCCTCCCCCACCTCTAAAATAAAAGAAAGAAAATGGTGTTGAGAAAACTGGACAGCAACATGCAAAAGAACAAGTTTTTTCTAGCCATAACAAGTTTGTCTCCTCAGTCAAGGGAAACAAAAGCAAAAATAAACCATTGGGATTACATGAGAACAAAAAGCTTCTTCACAGCAAAGGAAACAACAAAATTAAAAGGCAGCCTACAGAATGGGAGAAGATATTAGCAAATGAATATTTGATAAAGGGTTAGTATCCAAAATATATGAAGAACTTATAACACTCAACATCCCAAAAACAAATAATCAAATTAAAAAATGAGCAGAAGACATGAACAGACGTTTTTCCAAAGAAATCATCCATATGGCTAACAGACACATGAAAAGATGTTCATCACTTACCATCAGGGAAATGCAAATGAGAACTACAGTGAGATATCGTCTCACACCTGACATAATGGCTAAAATCAACAACACAAGAAACAACAGATGTTGGTGAAAATGTGGAGAAAAAGGAATCCTCCTGCACTGCTGGTGGGAATGCACACTGGTGCAGCCAATGTAGAAAACAGCATGGAGGTTCCTCAAAAAGTTAAAAACAGAAGTACGCTATGATCCGGCAATCACTCTACTGGGTAGTTACCCAAAAATACAGAAAAATAATTCAAAGGGATACATGTGCTCCAATGCTTATAGCAGCACTATTATTGTTATACCAGCCAAGACATAGAAGCAGCCCAAATGCCCATCAATTGATGAATGGCTAAAGAAGTTGTGGTATATATATGCAATGGAATATTATTCAGCCATAAAAAGGAATGAAATCTTGCCATTTACTATGTCATGGATGGAGCCAGAGAGTATAATGCTAAGTGAAATAATTCAGAGAAAGAAAAATACCATATGATTTCACTCATATGTGGAATTTAAGAAAGGAAACAATTGAGCAAAGGGAAAACAGAGAGAGAGAGAGAAAGAGAGAAAGAAATAGACTCTTGGGGCGCCTGGGTGACTCAGTCGGCTTAAGTGTCCGACTCTTGATTTCAGCTCAGTTCATGATCTCAGGGTCCTGAGATCAAGCCTCACATAGGGCTCAGTGCTCAGCATGGAGTCTGCTTGGGATTCTCTCCCTCTCCCCCTGCTCACACTCTCTCTCTCCCCCTCCTTCTTTCTCTCTCTCTCTAAAATAAATAAATAAAATCTTTAAAAAAAGAAATAGACTCAACTATAGAGACCAAAGGGGTGTTTACCAGAGGAGAAGTGGTTGGGGTATGGTTTAAACAGGTGATGGGGTTAAGGAGTGCACTTTTTGTGATGAGCACTGGGTGATGTATGGAAGTGTTGAATCACTATATTTTAAACATGAAACTAATGCCATACATTGCTAGCTAACTGGAATTAAAATAAAAACTTAAAAGGCATTTACTGATTCACATAACAAGGTATGGAGTTGGCTTAACTATGGATCCTGAGACTCAAACAATGTCATTAATTCTATCTGTCTCTGTCTCTCCATTTCTTGGTCCTGCTTCCCTGATTACCTGTGAAGATTTCCTTAATTCTATAGGCAGTCTGCTTGTTGGGGAAAATAGCTGTTAGAAAGATACATCTTAAATCCCTACATCAAAAACTAATGATGTAATGTATGGTGATTAACATAACATAATAAAATAAAATAAATGTAAAATAAAAAAAAAATCCTTATAGTTTATTATTCCAAAGTAGAGAGTCTCTCCATCTCTCCCCAGGTCCATATATAAGAACAGTCCCTGATCCTGTCATCAGGGTCCCAACAGAAATCGAGGGCACACTCAACCTAGGTAGTTTGTTGTCAGAATTTGGGGAAACCTACAAAGAATCTTGCAGCAGTTACAACAGAGGAGAGCTGTTATCTCTGGACCAGAAGAGGTAAGAGGCAAGAAGAGTTAGCTGTGCTCAGAGAGGGTAGCTGTATGGAGAAGGCCACCTGGCAAGTGTTGTGAATTAAGTAGATGATTGTAGCCAATTCACAGCAACTTTGAGAGAAATAGAGACTAGACCTTTGTGGTTATAGTATGGATCATGGGGAATTGCTTAAAAATGAGATTTGCAAAGTAGGTTATGATGAGATCATGAGGGACTTTGAATGAAAGACTAATTGTGGACTTTATATGTAACTGGAAACACTGAGCCTTTTGTATGGGGAAAGGCATAATTATATCTTCAGAAGAAAATTCTGCCCCTGGTATGAAGGCTATAATAGAACAGGAGATAGAAAGACCAGTTAGGAGGCTATTGTAATATTTTAGGAACGGAAAATGTGTGATGAAACTAGAGCAGTGGCAGTGAGAAGGGCATAAAAATGAATTTGGGAGACTTACCAGTAGAAATGACAAACCAGTCAATATATTGTGGAGTGGATGTGATGATAAGTGAAGAGAAGTCAAACTTAGCCCTAGATAATTAGAGAATGGCAATGAAACCAAAGAAGATTTTATCAATTCTACCATATTGCTCCATTTTAGGAGGCACCATTCACATTGTGATCTATGTAAATGACATCCTCTGCAGTAGTGTTGCACATAGACTGCAGTCTGCCCAGATATAAACAGGGATCCTGGCTTCTGTTTCCTTCCTGTATTAAGAAAGTACCATTTTCTATTATTGACCAATGGAAATTTTAATGGCACTGATTGCTGAGATGACAATTAACTTACATAGTAAAGGGGGAAAATGTGAGAGAATTAAATTTAGGAACAGCAAGTAAACAAAGTTGAATAACAAGTGAAGTTGAATCCAGTGAAGTGATTAGGGCTGTGTGTTTAAATATTATTTATGGGGATGCCTGGGTGGCTCAGTCAGTTAAGGGTCTGCCTTTGGCTCAGGTCATGATCCCAAAGTCCTGGGATCGCATCCCGCGTCCGGCTCCTTCCTCAGCGGGGGGCCTGCTTCTTCCTCTGCCTGCCACTCCCCCTGCTTGTGCTCACTTTCTCTTTCTCTCTGATAAGTGAATAAATAAAATCTTTAAAGAAAAGATTTTATTTATTTATGAGAGAGAGAGAATGAGAGAGAGAGAGCACATGAGAGGGAGGAGGGTCAGAGGGAGAAGCAGACTCCCTGCCGAGCAGGGATCCCGATGCGGGACTCGATCCAGGGACTCCAGGATCATGACCTGAGCTGAAGGCAGTCGCTTAACAAACTGAGCGACCCAGGCGCCCTGAATAAATAAAATCTTAAAAAAATAAATATTATTTATGTATTAGTTTACCATGTTGTTTCATTTGCATTGTTACAAGAAGCAGTTGTTTGGGAAAAACAGGCTTTCAAACTAGTGTTTCCAGGGTTTAGGATAAAGCAGAGTTTAACAACTTTATTGAGAAATAATTCATATACAAGTCATCCATTTAAAGTGTACAATTCGGTGGGTTTTTAGTTTATTCACAGAGTTGGGCAGCCATCAACACAGTCAATTTCATCACCCCCTAAAGAAAACAACTACCCTTTAGCTTTACCCCCTTACCCTTTTTGGCACCACCCCCAACCTACTTCCCAGCCTCTATAAACCACTAATCTACTTTTTTTAAAAATGTTTTTATTTATTTATTTATTTGACACACAGAGAGAGAGAGAGGGATTACAAGTAGGCAGAGTAGCAGGCAGAGAAAGAGGGAGAAGCAGGCTCCCTGTTGAGCAGAGAACCTGATGCGGGGCTCAATCCCAGGACCTTGGGATCATGACCTGAGCCAAAGGCAGATGCTTAACTGACTGAGCCACCCAGGTGCCCCACTACTAATCTACTTTTTATCTCTATAGAGTTCCCTGTGCTGGGAATTTCATATGAATGGAATCATACAGTATGTGATATTTTGTGACTGATTTCTTTCACTCAATATAATGTTTTCAAGGTTCACCCATGTCATATCATGTGTCAGTACTTTATTCCTTTGTGGCTGAATAATTTTCCAGTGTATGGATATACAACAGTTTTTTTATCCACTCATCAGTTGAAGGACATTTGGATTGTTTCTGTCCATTGGCTATTATGAATAATGCTACCATAAATATTCATATACAAGTTTCTGAATGGACATATGTTTTCATTTCTTTTAGGTATATATCTAGGAATGGAATTGATGGGTCATGTGGTAACTCCATGATTAATGGCTTGAGGAACTACCAGACTGTTTTCCAAAGTGACTGAACCATTTTACATCCCCACCAGCATTGTATCAGGATTCTGACTTCTCCACGTTTTGCTAATACTTGTTTTTATCTGACTTTTATGCTAGCCATCTTAGTAGATGTGAAATAGCATCTTATTATGATTTTTGTTTACATTTCTCTGTGTGTGGGTCTAACAGCAGAACTTCAAACTAATATCCTCACATTTTACCTAAAGCAAAGGTTATTTAAAGATCTTGAGACCAGTTTATTTAAGATATGTTTACATCATTTCTTTGAGTATATATATTAGAATGAATCAAAAATTGTTAAAGTTTAAAGATATATAGAGTAGACCTACTAGGTTCAAGAAACTAGCAGAGTGTATAAAGAGACACATAAATGACTTATAATACCAGCAATTAGATGATAAATGCCATTATAAAGGAATAAACAAAATGTCATGGACATGCAAAGGAAAGAACTCTTCCTTCTGCTCAGAGGGCTGGTAGAAATATTCAGTGAGATTAAAGCATAAAAGTCAGGATATGGTTGAAGAACAGGGAAGAGGTCTGTGTGGCTATAGCTAAATAAAACTGTCTATACTTATTTCATCATGTAAAGATTTTTAAAGTAATAAAACATATTCTATATATCTTTATAATTGTTATGTGATAAAGCCAAGTTTTTTCCCTTTTTAAATTGTTTTAATTTTTAAATTTTCTATGTACTTTTAAAAATTTCAGTGATACTTTAATTGATAAACATGTCATGTTTATTGCCGCACATAGTTGAGCTTTCTTTTGGTTTTAGCTGGGGTGGAGAAATGGGGGAGGGGCATGGGATGTGACCTGATTACAAAATACCTTCCACAGTCGTTTATTTTTTTATTTTTCTATTGAAGTATAGTTCATACAATATTGTATCAGTTTCAGGTGAACAACATAGTGATTCAACATTTATATACATTATGTAATGATCACCATAGTAAGTGTAGTTACCATCTGTCACCAAACATAGTTATTATGATAGTATTGACTATATTCCCTATGCTGTGTATTACATCCCTGTGATATTTATTTTATAATTGGAAGTTTGTACAGTTTAATCCCCTTTACCTATTTTGTCCATCCCCCCACCCATATCCCCTCTGGCAACCACCAGTTTGCTCTTTGTATTTATGAATCTGTTTCTGTTTTGTTTTGTATATTCATTTTGTTTTTTACATTCCACAAATAAGTTAAATCAAACAGTATTTGTCTTTCTCTGACTTATTTCACTTAGCATAATACCCACTGGGTCTATCCATATTGTGACAAATGGCAAGATTTCATTCTTTTTTATGGCTGAGTAACATTCCATTGTGTGTATACACACACATACACACACACGTATATGTATATATATACACCATATTTTTTTCATACACACACACACATATATGTATACACCATATTTTTTTATCCATTCATCTATCAGTGAACACAGGTTGTTTCCATATCTTGGCTACCGTACATAATGCTGCAGTGAGCACAGGGGTGCTTATACCTTTTTCAATTAGTGTTTTCATTTTCTTCAAATATCCAGAAGTGGAATTTCTAGATTGCATGGCATTTCTATTTTTAATCTTTTGAGGAATCTTCGTACTGTTTTCCATTGTGGCAGCCTCAATTTACATTGTCATAAATAATGCACGAGGGTTCTCTTCGCGCCACGTCCTTACCAACACTTGTTATTTCTTGTACTTTTGATACTAGTCATTCTGACAGGTGTGAGCTGATGGTTTTTCCCCTTGATTTCATCAATATATGAATTTTTATGTGATTCATCAAAAATCTCAGCTGATTAAAGACATTGACAAAGGTAGATTGAAACAAGTTCTTTTACATCAAAGGAGGTAAAACTAGTTTTTATATTTTTATTTTTTAAATTTTTTTTTAATTTTTTTACTTTCATTAGGTTATGTTAGTCACAGTATAATACATCATTAGTTTTTGATGTGGTGATCCAGGATCCCTTCTTTTCATATAACACCCAGTGCTCCATGAAGTACGTGACCTCCTTAATACCCATCACCAGGCTAACCCATCTCCCCTCCCCCTCCCCTCTAAAACACTGTTTGTTTCTCAGGGTCCATAGTCTCCCCCTCTGATTTCCCCCACTTCATTTTTCCCTTCCTTCTCCTAATGTCCTCCATGCTATTCCTTATGTTCCACAAATAAGTGAAACCATATGATAATTGACTTTCTCTGCTTGACTTATTTCACTTAGCATAATCTCCTCCAGTCCCATCCATGTTAATGTAAAAGTTCGGTATTCATCCTTTCTGATGGCTGAGTCATATTCCATTGTATATATGGACCACATCTTCTTTATCCATTCATCTGTTGAAGGACATCTAGGCTCTTTCCACAGTTTGGCTATTGTGGACATTGCTGCTATGAACATTGGGGTACATATGGCCCTTATTTTCACTACATCTGTGCTTTGAGATAAATACCCAGGAGTGCAATTGCTGGGTCATAGGGTAGCTCTATTTTTAAATTTTTGAGGAACCTCCACACTGTTTTCCAAAGTGGCTGTACCAACTTGCATTCCCACCAACAGTGTAAGAGGGTTCCCATTTCTCCACACCCTCTCCATCATTTGTTGTTTCTTGCCTTGTCAATTTTTGCCATTCTAACTGGTGTAAGGTGGTATCTCAATGTGGTTTTGATTTGAATTTCCCTGATGGCTAATGAATATGAACATTTTTTCATGTGTCTGTTAGCCGTTTGTATGTCTTTTTCAGAGAAGTGCCTTTTCATGTCTTCTGCCCATTTTTTGACTTGATTATTTGTTTTTTGGGTGTTGACTTTTGAGAAGTTCTTTATAGATCTTGGATACCAGCCCTTTATCTGTAGTGTCATTTGCAAATATCTTCTCCCATTCTGTGGCTTGCCTTTCTTTTGTTGACAGTTTCCTTTGCTGTGCAGAAGCTTTTTATCTTGATGAAGTCCCAAAAAAGTTCATTTTTGCTTTTGTTTCACTAGCTTTTGGAGATGTATCTTGAAAGAAGTTGCTGTGACCGATGTCAAAGAGGTTACTGCCTGTGTTCTCCTCTAGGATTTGGATGGATTCCTGTCTCACATTGAGGTCTTTCATCCATTTTGAGTTTATCTTTGTGTATGGTGTTAGAGAATGGTTGAGTTTCATTCTTCTGTATGCGGCTGTCCAATTTTCCCAGCACAATTTATTGAAGAGACTGTCTTTTTCCTATTGCATATTTTTTCCTGCTTTGTCAGGGATTATTTGACCATAGAGTTGAGGGTCCATATCTAGGCTCTCTGTTCTGTTCCATTGGTCTATATGTCTGTTTTTCTGCCAGTACCATGCTGTCTTGGTCATCACAGCTTTGTAATATAGCTTGAAATCGGGCAACGTGATGCCCCCAGCTTTGTTTTTCTTTTTCAACATTTCCTTGGCAATTCGGGGTCTTTTCTGATTCCATACAAATTTTAGGATTGTTTGTTCCAGGACTTTGAAAAATGTCATTGGAATTTTGATCGGGATGGCATTGAAGGTATATTTTGCTCTGGGTAGCACAGACATTTTAACAATGTTTATTCTTCCGATCCATGAGCATGGAATGTTTTTCCATCTTTTTGTGTCTTCTTCAATTTCTTTCATGAGTGTTCTGTAGTTCCTAGAGTATAGATCCTTTACCTGTTTGGTTAGGTTTATTCCGAGGTATCTTATGGTTTTTGGTGCTATTGTAAATGGAATCGTTTCTCTAATTTCTCTTTCTACAGTTGCATTGTTAGTGTATAAGAAAGCAACTGATTTCTGTGCTTTGATTTTGTATCCTGCCACATTACTGAATTGCTGTATGAGTTCTAGTAATTTGGGGGTGGAGTCTTTTGGGTTTTCCACATAAAGTATCATGTCATCTGCGAAAAGAGAGAGTTTGACTTATTCTTTGCCAAATTGTTTTCTTTTTTTTTTTAAGATTTTATTTATTTTTTTGTCAGAGAGAGAGAACACAAGCAGGGAGAGCGGCAGGCAGAGCAGGTAGAGGGAGAAACAGGCTCTCCGCCAAGCAAGGAGCCCGATGCAGGACTCCATCCCAGGACCCTGGGATCATGATCCGAGCCAAAGGCAGACCTCAACCAACAGAGCCACCCAGGCATCCCTCTTCTTTGCCAATTTGAATACCTGTTATTTCTTTTTGTTGTCTGATTGCTGTTGCCAGAACTTCTAGTACTATGTTGAACATAGTGGCGAGAGTGGGCATCCTTGACGTGTTCCTGATCTGAAGGGAAAGGCTCTCAGCTTTTCCCCATTGAGGATGACATTCACTGTGGGTTTTTCATAGATAGATTTTATGAACTTGAGGAATGTTCCTTCTATCCCTATACTCTGAAGAGTTTTCATCAGGAAAGGATGTTGTATTTTGTCAAATGCTTTTTCTGCATCAATTGAGAGGACCATATGGTTCTTCTCCCTCCTCTTCTTAATGTGTTCTATCACATTGATTGATTTGTGAATGTTGAACCACTCTTGCATCCCAGGGATAAATCCCACTTGGTCGTGGTGGATGATCCTTTTAATGTATTGTTGGATCCTATTAGCTAAGATTTTGTTGAGGATTTTGGAATCCATATTCATCAGGGATATCGGTCTGAAATTCTCCTTTTTCATGGGGTCTTTGCCTGGTTTGGGGATTAAGGTAATGCTGGCCTCATAGAATGAGTTTGGAAGTTTTCCTTCTGTTTCTATTTTTTGAAACAGCTTCAGTAGAATAGGTATTATTTCTTCTATGAATGTTTGGTAGAATTCCTCAGGGAATCCATCAGGCCCTGGACTCTTATTTTTTGGGAGGTTTTTGACCACTCCTTCAATCTCGTTAGTGGTTATTGGCCTATTCAGATTGTCAATTTCTTCCTGTTTCAGTCTTGGCAGCTTATAGGTTTACAGGAAGTCATGCATTTCATCCAGATTGCTCAGTTTATTGGCATTCAGTTGTTGATAATAATTTCTAATAATTGTTTCTATTTCCTTGGTGTTAGTCATGATCTCTCCCCTTTCATTCACAATTTTATTAATTTGGGTCCTTTCTCTCTTTTTTGGATAAGTCTGGCCAGTGGTTTATCGATCTTATTAATTCTTTCAAAGAACCAACTTCTAGTTTCGTTGATCTGATCTGCTGTGTTTCTGGGTTCTAATTCATTGATCTCTGCTCTAATCTTAATATTTCCCTTCCAATGCATGGCTTAGGCACCATTTGTTGCTTTTTCTCTAGTTCTTTAAGGTGTAGAGTTAGTTGGTGAATTCGGGATTTTTCTATTTTTTGGAGTGAGGCTTGGATGGCCATGTATTTCTCCCTTAGGACCACCTTTGCAGTATCCCATAGGTTTTGGACCGAAGAGTTTTCGTTCTCATTGTTTTCCATGAATTGTTTAAGTTCTTCTTTGATTTCCTGGTTGACCCAAACATTCTTGAGCAGAGTGCTCTTTAGCTTCCAAGTGTTTGAATTTCTGCCAAATTTTTTCTTGTGATTGAGTTCCAGTTTTAGAGCATTGTAGTCTGAGAATATGCAGGGAATAGTCTCAATCTTTTGGTATCGGTTGAGACCTGATTTGTGACCCAGTATGTGGTCTATTCTGGAGAAAGTTCCATGTCCGCTTGAGAAGAATGGGTATTTTGTTGTTTTAGGGTGGAATGTTCTGTATATATCTATGAGGTCCTTCTGGTCCAGTGTGTCATTCAAAGCTCTTGTTTCTTTGTTGATTTTCTGCTTAGATGATCTGTCTATTGCTGAGAGTGGAGTATTGAGGTCTCCTACAATTAACATATTGTTATCAATATGAGTCTTTATTTTGGTTAACAGTTGGCTTATGTAGATGGCTGCTCCCATGTTGGGGGCATAGATATTTACAATTGTTAGATCTTCTTGTTGGATAGACCCTTTAAGAATGATATAGTGTCCTTCTGTGTCTCTAGGTACAGACTTTAGTTTAAAATCTAATTTGTTTGATATAAGAATTGCTACCCCAGCTTTCTTTTGAGGTCCATTGGCATGGAAGATGGATCTCCATCCCTTCACTTTCAGTGTGGATGTATCTTTAGGTTCAAAATGAGTCTCTTGTAGACAGCATATGGATGGGTCCTGTCTTTTTATCCAGTCTGCAACCCTGTGCCGTTTTATGGGAGCATTTAGGCCATTCACGTTGAGAGTGATTATTGAAAGGTATGAATTAATTGTCATCATGTTGCCTGTGAAGACGTTGTTTTTATAGATTGTCCCTGTAAATGTCTGTTGTATATCACTCTTGGGGTCTTTTTCCTTTTATAGAACCCCCCTTAATATTTCTTGCAGGGCCAGCTTAGTGGTTGTATATTCTTTCAGTTTCTGCTTGTCTTGGAAGCTCTGCATCTCTCCATCCATTCTAAATCAAAGCCTTGCCGGATAAAATATTCTTGGCTGCATATTCTTCTCGTTTAGTACCCTGAATATGTCTTGCCAGGCCTTTCTGGCTTGTCAGGTCTCTGTGGATAGGTCTGACATTTTTCTGATGTTCCTCACTCTGTACGTAGGGAATCTCTTCCCCCTAACTGCCCTTAAGATGGTTTCCTTGGTTCTAAGATTTGAGAGTTTTACTATTACATGCCGGGTTGTTGGCCTGTTTTCCTTGATCTTGGGAGGGGTCCTCTCTGCCTCTAGGACATGAATGTTTGTTTCATTCCCCAGATTAGGGAAGTTCTCAGCTATGATTTGCTCAAATATATCTTCTAGTCCTCTCTCTCCACTCCCTCTGGGATTCCAATAATTCTGACATTGGAACACTTCATGGTGTCACTTATTTCTCTGATTCTATTTTCATGGATTCTGAGTTGTTTTTCCCTGGCCTCCTCTTTTCCCTTTTGATATATTAAATTGTCTTCCAGGTCACTAATTCGTTCTTCTGCCTCACTTACCCTAGCTGTTAAATTTTCTCGATTAGATGGGATCTCGTTGATAGCATTTTTAAGTTCTGCCAATTCAGCTTTCATTTCTGCCCTTAGAGACTCTATGTTGCCATTAATTGATTTCTCTATTCTAGCTATCGTCTTCACAATTGCTAGGCTGAATTCCATCTCTGACATCTTGGTTATATCTGCATCCATTTGTAAATCTTCTGCATAAGTCATACTCTGAGTCTTTCCTATTTTGGGGGTTCCTCCTCCCAGTCGTTCTGTTGAGGGGTGGTTGAGGGAATGTCTAGAATCCAAATTATTGACTGGAACCCAAGCAAGATGCACCTGTTTTCTAGGGACCTTAGGGTTGTTGGCCTCTTGTTTTCCCAGCCTGTCTTCTGCGGGAGGGGCCTGCTGCACTGTTACTCAGGCAACCCTGTATGGGCAGAGTTGCCCTGCCCCCTGTGGCGGAGGATGGGCTCTGTGGGAACCAGTTTTTGGGGCTTTTGTTCTCTAGCGTCTTTCCCTGTTGGCTTTCCACGTCTCTTCCGAGATTCAGAGCAGAAAAGACCATTTCCAACCCTCTGCCTCAGAGCAGAGAGATCGCAGTCTGTTCTTCAGTGATCTCTCTAGGCCACACTATCTCCGTTTCTGTCCGTGCTGCTATGAACTGCAGCGTCCTGGGTTGTGCGCTCCTCCTCAGTGCTCCCACTCCTGCCTCCAGGTCCGTGTACGTCTCTGCCCTTTGTGCTTCTAAAACTGCCAGCTGCTCGCAGTTCGCACGTGCGACCCCGCTGCTCTGGGTTTCCATCCCCGGGGTGCCCTAAATTCCTTTCCCCACCGCTACTGCTCTTCGAGTCTGTGCCCTGTCCCCAGTGGGGGAGGCTGTCGCTCACTGGCGGTGTAGGATCCCCGCGGCCCTCCCGCTGCTGTTTATCCTCTGATATCTGCCCGCGGAATCACGGCTCTCCACTTCGTACCTCAAAACCAACCACCTGAGGTATTCTGTTTGTACAGATCCAGATCTTCTTTCATCTCAGCCTGATTTCATGGGTGTTCACCATGGTCTGGTAGATATCCAGCTTAATTCTGGGGACCAGTTGGAATAGGGTACCCTACTCCCCCACCATCTTTTCCCCCCTTTCCAAAACTAGTTTTAAAATAGCAGAATAAAGTCTTATTTTGAATAATGTATAATGATTTTAACAATTAAATGCAATGAGGTTTAATAATAACAATTGCCTTTTTTTTTTTTTTTTTTTTGCTTTCAAGATTTTATTTAAATTCTAGTTAGTTAACCTACAGTGTAGTATTAGTTTATGGGTACAATTTAGTGATTCATCACTTGAATATTACACCCACTGCTCATCATATCAAGTGCCCTCCTTAATGCCCATTGGCCATTTATCCCATGCTACAACCCACCATCCCTCTTGCAACCCTCAGTTTGTTGCATATTGTTAAGAGTCTCTTATGATTTGCCTCCCTCTCTGTTTTTATCTTATTTTACTTTTCCTTCCCTTCCCTATGTTCATCTGTTTTGTTTCTTAAATTTCACATATGAGTGAAATCATACGGTATATGTCTTTCTCTGACTTACTTCACTTAGCATAATACACTCTAGAGTATCCATATCATTGTAAATAGCAAGATTTCATTCTTTTAGATGTCTGAATTATATACCATTATATATATACATACCATCTGTTCTTTATCCATTCTTCTATTGATGGACATTTGGGCTCTTTCAATATTTTGCTTATTATAGATAATGCTGCTATAAATATTGGGGTGCATGTGCCCCCTCAAATCACTATTTTTGTATCCTCTGGATAAATACCTTGTAATTAAATTCCTGGGTCATAGGGGAGTTCTATTTTTAACTTTTTGAGGAACCTCCATACTGGTTTCCAGAGTGGCTGCACTAGTTTGCATTCCCACTAACAGTGTAAGGGGGTTCCCTTTCTCCACATCCTCACCAACATCTGTTGTTTCCTGAATTTTTAATTTTAGCCATTCTGACTGCCTTGAGGTGGTATCTCATTGTGGTTTTCATTTGTATTAGCCTGATGATGAGTGATGTTGAGCATTTTTTCATATGTTTGCTAGCCATTGGTATGTCTTCTTGGAGAAATGTCTTCAGCCTATTTCTTAACTGGATTTTCTATTTTGGGGGTGTTGAGTTTGATAAGTTCTTTATAGATTTTGGATACTAGCCCTTTATCCAATATCTTATTTGCAAATATCTTCTCCCATCCCATTGGTTGCCTTTTAGTTTTATTCATTGTTTCCTTTTCTGTGCAGAAGATTTTTGTCTTGATGGAGTCCCAGTAGTTCATTTATGCCTTTATTTCCCTTGCCTCTGGACAAGTGTCTAGCAAGAAGTTGCTGTGGCCAAGGTCAAAGAGGTTGTTACCTGTGTGCTCCTCAAGGATTTTGATGTTTTCCTGTCTCATATTTAGGTCTTTCATCTATTTTGAATTTATCTTTTTGTATGGTATAAGAAAGTGGTCCAGTTTCTTTCTTCTGCATGTGGCTGTCCAATTTTCCCAGCACCATTTGTTGAAGAGACTATCTTTTTTCCATTGGATATTCTTTCCTGCTTTGTTGACGATTGCTGACCATAGAATTGAAGGTCCATTTCTGGGTTCTCTATTCTGTTCCATTGATCTATGTGTCTATTTTTGTGCCAGTACCATTCTCTCTTGATGATCACAGTTTTGTAGCATGGCTTGAAGATTGGAATTGTGATGCCTCCAGCTAATATTTAGAGAAGCATTGATGTCTATTCTTCTCAAACTATTACAAAAAGTAGAAATGGATGGAAAGCTTTGAAAGTCATTCTATGAGGCCAGTATTACCCTGATTCCAAAACCAGACAAAGATCCCACTAAAAAAGAGAACTACAGGCCAATATCCTTGATGATCATGGATGCAAAAATTCTCAACAAAATACTAGCAAACTGAATCCAGCAGTACATTAAAAGAATCATTCACCATGATCAAGTGGGAGATATTCCTGGGTTGCAAGGGTGGTTCAATATTTGCAAATCTATCAACATGATACACTACATTAATAAAAGAAAGGACAAGACCATGTGATCCTCTTAATAGATGCAGAATAAGTATTTGACAAAGTATAACACCCATTCATGTTAAAAACACTCAACAAGTAGGGTTAGAGGGAACATACCTCAACATAATAAGACCATATACAAAAAACCCACAGCTAATATCATCCTTCATGGGGAAAAACTGAGAGTTTTACTTCTATTGTCAGGAACAAGACAGAGATGTCCACTCTCACCAGTTATTAATGTAGTACTGGAAGTGCAAGCCACAGCAATCAGATAACAAAAAGAAATAAAAGACATCCAAATCAGCAAGGAAGAAGTCAAACTTTCACTATTTGCAAATTACAGGATAATCTATGTAGAAAACCTGAAGGACTCCACCAAAAAATTGCTAGAACCGATACATGAATTCAGTAAAGTCACAGGATAGAAAAGCAATGTATAGAAATCTGTTGCATTTCTATACATCAATAATGAAGCAGCAGAAAGAGAAATTAAAGAATCAATTCCATTTACAATTGCACCAAAAACAATAAGATATCTAGGAATAAATCTAACCAGAGGTGTAAAAAACCTGCACTCTGAAAAGTAAAAAAACAAACAAACAAACAAAAACAAAACAAAACAAAAACCCAAACTGATAAAAGAAATTGAAGATGACACAAAGAAATGGAAAAGCATTCCATACTCATGGATTGTAAGAACAAATATTGTTAAAATGTCTATATTATCAAAAGCAATATACATATTTAATGCAATCCCTATCAAAATACCAACAGAATTTTTCACATAGTTAGAACAATCCATCCTCAAATTTATAAGGAACCACAAAAGACCCCCGATAGCAAAAGCAAACTTGAAAAAGAAGAGAAAAGCTGGAGGCATCACAATTCTGGACTTCAAGTTATATTACAAAGCTGTAGTGATCAAGACAGTATGGTACTGGCACAAAAAAACAGACATATAGATCAGTGGAACAGAATAGAAACTCCAGAAATGAGCTCACAACTATGTGGTCAATTAATCAATTAACAAAGTAGAAAAGAATGTCTAATGGGAAAAAGATAGTCCTTCAACAAATGGTGTTAGAAAAACTGGATAGTAACATGTAAAACATGGACCACTTTCTTACCATACACAAAATTAAATTCAATAAGCCCTGGGTGTTATACACAACTAATGAATCTTTGAACACTACATCAAAAATTAATGATGTACTGTATGGTGACTAACATAACATAATAAATAAAAACCTAGAGATGTACTATATGTTGGCTAACTGAACATAATAAAAACTTTTTTTTTAGAAGAAAGACCTAATGTGAGACAAGAAACCATTAAAATCCTAGAGGGGAACACATCTTTGACATTCGCCATAACAACTTCTTACTAGGTATGTCTCCTGAGGCAAGAGAAACAAAAGCAAAATAAATTTTGTAGCTTCATCAAAATAAAAAGCTGGTGCATAGCAATGAAACAATAAAATAAAAAGCAATCTATGAAATGGGAGATGATATTTGCAAATGACATATCTGATAAAGGGTTAGTATCCAAAATATATGAAGAACTTATAAAACTCAACACCCAAAAAACAAAGAATTCAGTTAAAAAATGGGCAGAAGAAATGAATAGACATTTTTTCCAAAGAAGATATACAGATTCCAACAAACACATGAAAAGTTTCTCAGCATCACTTACCATCAGGGAAATGCATGTCAAAACTACAATGAGATATCAATTCATACATGTTAGAATGGCTAAAATTAACAACACAGGAAACAAGAGATATTGGTGAGGATGTGGAGAAAGAGGAACTCTCTTGCACTGTGGGTGGGAATGCAAACTGGTGCAGCCACCCTAGAAAACTGCATGGAGACTCCCTAAAAAGTTATAAATAGAACTACACTACAATCCAGCATTTGCACTAATTGGCATTTTCGCATAGAATACAAAAATACTAATTTGAAGCAATACATGCACCCTGATATTTATAGCAGCATTATCAACAATAGCCAAATTATGGAAAGAACCCAAATGTCCATTGACTGATGAATGGATAAAGAATATGTTGCATACACACACACACACACACACACATGCACGCACACAGTGGAATATTATTCATCCATAAAAAAGAATGAAATCTTGCCATTTGTAACAATGTGGATGCATCTAGGGTATTATGATAAGAGAAATCAGCCAGAGAAAGACAAATGCCAGGTGATTTCACTCATATGTGGAATTTAAGAAACAAAAGAAATGAGCATGGGCAGGGGTGGGGAAGAGAGGAAAACCAAGAAACAGACTCTTCACTATAGAAGACAAATTGATGTTTACCAGAGGGGCGGCTGGTGGGGTGGGGGGTAGGGTTAAATAGGTGATGGGTATTAAGGAGGGCACTTGTGATGAGCACCAGGTATTGTATGTAAGTATTGAATCAGTAAATTCTACACCTGAAACTAATACTATACTGTGTTAACTAGCTGGAATTAAATAAAAACATTAAAAAAAGGAGAAACGTATCATCAAAAAGTCTGTGAGGAGCAGTAATTTGTGAGCTTACATCTACCCCACCCACCATAATGTTCTGAAGGTAGAATCCAGAAAACTTCAAGAAAATTTAGTAAAGTATATAGTATCAAAGTATAAAGTATCAAAATAAGATGCCTCTACAGAACAAGCTGAACAAATAAACTGATGGATTTAGGAGCTGGAAGAAACTGGGGGCAGGTGAAAAATGACTCTTCTGAGGAAAATTGGGGGTAATGAGTAGACATCCTGTTTTTCTTGAAGACTTCAGAAAACTAAGCCACTTGGGAAGGAATCAAATGATTAAAATGTCCTATTGGTAAATAATGAAGAATGTTTTTGTGGATTTTTAAAACCTTAGATGGGAATCTTATTTTTACTTTTCTGAAATCAGTTTTATACCTAAAATTTTGAAAAATTATAGGTCAGAAAATGAATAAAATATATATTTCCTGATGGACTATTCATTTCATTCTGTCAAACAGTAGATAGATATCTCAAAATAAAGTGACATATAGATCAATGGAACAGACTGTGTTTGTATGTGCATGCACATGTATGTGTGTGAAATGAATTAATAACTTTAAGAAGGGATTACAAACATATCTATGGAAATCAGGCAGGTAATATAAATAAAGTGAGCTATTTAAGACAAAGGATCAGTAGGAACTGTGGTGAACTGGAAAGCAAATATGCTACTCAATTCAGTTTCCCTGTGGGACTATGGATCTATTGCCATATTCCCTGCGTTTTCAAGAAAGTCTCAAAACCTATATTTTTACATAAATACTCCAATTTTTAAATATTGGCAAATATTCTCTTATTGTTTTCAATACTGTGCATGCCGAACGAAATAATATCCAGGTTATTAGCCATCAATTTAAATTCTAGCATTCATTCATGCAGGAAATACTGAGGTTCTAATATTAATCGCCATATACTAATCACCAAGGATAAAAACAGTGAAGAAAATGGACAACATATCTTCCGACATGGGACTTATCATACTAGGAGCAGAGTAACCAACACAATTTATAGCAATGCTTCTCATGTTCCTTGTTCATAAAAGTTGACAAAAACAGAAGAGTTTCAGTGGAACACATAAGGAAATACACATGCATTTCCATGTGTCATTTTTTTCTTCCTCTTCTTCAGTAAATAATTATTAATTCAAGTTGTGTATAATATTATTGTTAATATAACAATAATAATTATATTTTTTTAATTTTCGACTGTTTTCTAGGGAGTGTAGCTACTGATAAATTAAGGGACATTTATTTGTTGAGCTTCTCCGTGTGTGTATGTATAATATCCTTATCTAATATTCTGAGATGTTTAATTTCCACTGCCTCTATTCCTTGTATACATTATTCTTTCCCACTAATCTGGCAACAGAGATAGCTTTCTATATGTCTTGCCCTTGCTTGAAGGATGGACCTGTCTTAGAATAAATATGTTAATTAAGCTGCTGATTGGATTTTGAAACTTGCAGCCCACATGATAATTTAAAAGCCAATGCATTTTGATTTATAAGAGCCAAGTATGATTAATAAAAATATTCCTGGAATTCTAAAATTTATTTATGGAATCAAAACTGAGAACATGGACTTTATGTCATCAACCACTAAGTGAGATTTCTTTTGTTTTTGTTTTTTGGAGGGTGGGACCCATACTACCAGAGACCATTGTCTAGCTTCCCAAAATGTAGTATTCTAAAAGGTACAAGTCTCATAGGGATGTACCTTGGCAACAGACTAGCAATGGCAGTAAGAGGTGTTCAGGAAGATAGACTTCAAGGCAGCCTGCATATATCATGTATACCTCAACATGGTGCATGGAAAGCAACTATGTGCTCCAGAGCCCACAAGAAGAGATCAAGACAGTGCTGATAGAACCAGCTGTGAAGACACATACAATAAGAAGCAGGACATGATAAATTCACAATCTGCGCTGACCAAAGTTAAAACTAGACGTGACTGAAATACATTAAATTGACAGGTTTAGGTTCTTCTGCCAGTTGTGAAAATGAGATTCATGAGCTGATTTGAATTACAGTAAAGTAAAAGTTCTGAGGCTTCATATCTGACTTTTGAAACAGTGCAATTTATATCTGCTACATGAGTTTGGAAGAGCTGAGGCAAACTTCAACAGTACCACTTAAGAAAGGAGCAAGATTTGGGGGCGCCTGGGTGGCTCAGTTGTTAAGAAAGGAGCAAGATTTAAAGGTCCAGGGGGAAAGATCTTGGATCCAAAAACATCCAGGTCAGCAAAACTAGACAGTAAGGAGAAAGACTGAAAGTGGAAAGGAAGGAGGGGATGGAAGAATCACTGTCCCCTACCCAACACACACACAGATATGCACAAATATTAATGCAACTAGGGAAACTTGGAAGGAGACATATGTCCACTGACAATTTTTACCATTAAATTCTATACAATGTGCAATGTGATTCTTTCTGTGTTCCCACAAATGTTCAGTAAAACTCAATACAAAAAAGCAAACAAAAACAAAGAACAACAACATGTTCAATAAGATTAGAATTTCTTGTGAAAGCCAGTGAAAAGGTCACGTTTTCTGTCAAGGTTTGTGGGAAGCCAAATTATGGTCACACTATGCAAATGGGGTATGTAGCCAACGGGTGAGCTTTAAAAAGTTAGTTATTTGTGAGAGATTCAATATAGGTATTATGTCTCAAATGTCTTTGTACTTCTCTGAACCTCAGCTATCTACTCTGCAAAATGAATATGAAGATATCTACCTTTTAAAATTACTCAAAGGATTAGAGATAATGTATTTTAAATGCCTAAAATGAAAAAAAAATAAAATACCTAAGATAGTGTCTGGCACAACAACTTTATAAGAAATAATGGCAATTACAGGGAGGAGTTAGATGGCAGAGAAGTAGAAGGACTCTGGGCATTCTTGTCCCTTGAACACAGCTGTATTGAGCTCAGATCACTTGGAACATCCAGGAAATTGATCTGAGGACTGGAAGAAGGCTCTCCATGGTTGGAGGGAGACAGCTTGGCAGGTGTGAGGTGCATGGAAGTGAATTGGAGTAGAGAAAAACGGTGATTCTGCAGAGGGGAGGGAACCCTTTCCACAGAGAGAGAAAACGGAGAGAAAGAGAGAGGGATTGAGAGAGTGCAATGTTGGGTTCACACAAGATGAAAACCTCTCTAGACCATGGACTGGGGAGCAAAGGGTACAGAGTATCACAGGTTTTTTGCAAACAGCATGTAGCTCAAACTCAGGTTTTGGAAGTGTGGGACTTTCACCAGAGCTGTTGCCTGCTCTCCTGGGGAGAAGGAGGGTGCTTGCTGGGGAGCACACAAAGTGGTGTAGGGATCTCCTGGGTCACACTGGGAAATGTTCCCCTTCCTGGAGTACATTTGGAGGAGGGTAGAGTGCCTCTCCAGGGACAAAAGACCTTGCAGGTGCCAGCAAACAGCCTTTTATGGGAAGAGGACAGAAGTACATGCAGAGGGTGGATAACTGCGTTGCTGCTTTTCACAGTCCCACACCATAGATTTCATCCACTGAGCAGATGTTGTACTATTGTTCTGGGACAAAAGACACCAAAAACAATGTAGCAAGGCTCTTCTCTGTAGAAGAGGAGCAGGTCCATTCCATCCGGGTTCCTTTAAGATTTGGAGTTTTGAATCCCAGCCATGTGCCAAAGATAAAACACAGGAGAGCTGTGGAGCCGGGTGTGCTGATGTCCTTCACTTTTCTATGAGGGCTTCCTAAACAGCAGGGGGTGTGAGATCTCCTGTCCAGGGATGAAAGAGGGGGGTGGCACCCTTTTCCCCCTCACTGACAACATTGTGGGACTTCAGTGAGCAACACAGCAGCCCCCAGTGGAGACTGGTGCCACTTACACCAAACTCTGCCCCCCTGTGCCAGGGAAATGCATAGTTACTGGGATAGATCTGACTCTGAGCCAGGGCAGCAGGCCTCTCCCCCAGAAGAATAGAATAGGCAGCACCATGTGTACACCAAGTCTAATGATCATAGAGTGCTTCAAAGAGTCACCTGCAGTTGTGGTGGAAATAGGACCAGGCTTTACTTCTTTGTTTTTTCTTTTATTTTCTTTGGAATCAGGCTTATAGTTTCTTTCTTTATTTCTATTTTGTTTTTTCATTTCCTTTTCTCTTTCTCTTTTGGATCAGGCTTCTTTCTTTTCTTTTTCTTCTTCTTTTTTTTTTTTTTTTTGCTTTTCCTTTCTTCTTCTTTGGAATCAGGCTTGTAGTGTTTTGATTGTCTGTTTGGTTTTTTTCATTCCCTTTCCGTTTCTATTTTTTTTTCTTTTTTCCAGGCTTATTTTAACAAACAAATCAAAGCATATCTAGTTAAAGTTCTAAACACTCCCCACTGCAAGTGGGGAGGAGCTGTGCAGATGACTGACCAGTGGGAAAGAGCACCCAAAATGCAACAGCAGCATGCACACAACATACACCAGAAACACTTCCTTGAGTGCCAAGCTCTGGACAGTGTATGCCTCCTTTTTAATATAGCATTACTCTCAGGTGCTCTCAGGAAACGTAACAAGCTTTTAAAGCACACAAATGACAGAAACTTAGCCAAAATGACAACACAGAGGAATTCTCCCCAAAAGAAAGGTCAAGAAGAAATCACAGCCAGTGACTTGCTCAAAACAGACATAAGCAATATATCTGAACAAGAATTTAGAACAACAGTCATAAGATTATTAGCTGGGCTTGAAAAAGCATAAAAGGTACCAGAGAGGGGCGCCTGCATGGTTCAGTAGGTTAAGCATCTGCCTTCAGCTCAGGTCATGATCCCAGGGTTCTGGGATAGAGCCCCGCATCAGGCTCCCTGCTCAGCAGGGAGTTTGCTTCTCCCTCTGCTCATGCTCTCTCTCACTCATTTTCTCTCTCTCAAATAAATAAAATATTTTTTAAAAAACTATAAAAAAAGAAGACACCTGAGAAATCCTTGCTATAGAGATAAAAGACCTAAAAACTAGTCAGGCTGAAATAAAAAATACTATAACTGAGGTGCAAAACCGACTGGATATAATCACAACAAGGATTGAAGAATCAGAGGAGAGAATAGGTGATACAGGAAAAAATTATAGAGAATAATGATGCTGAAAAGAAGAGGGAAAGAAACTATTAGATCATGAAGGTAGACTTAGGGAAATCAGCGAGTCCATAAAATGAAAAAATATCTGTATTATAGAAGTCTCAGAAGAAGAGCCAGAAAAGGGGGCAGAAGATTTATTTAAACAAATTATAGCTGAGAACTTCCCGAATCTGGGGAAGGAAACAGGCATTCAAGTTCAAGAGGCACAGAGACTCCTCTTGAAATCAACAAAAACACATCAACACCATGACATATATTAGTGAAACTTGCAAAATACAAAGAAAAAGAGAGAATTTTGAAAGTGGCTAGGAACAAAAGGTCCTTAACCTACAAAGGTAGACACATAAGATTAGAGGCAGACCTGTCCACTGAAACTTTGCAGTCCAGAAGACATGGCAGGAAATATTCAAAGGGCTAAATGGGAAAAATATGCAGCCAATAATAATTTATCCAGCTAGGCTCTCATTTGGAATAGGAGATCTAGAGTTTCCAAGACAAGCAAAAACTAAAGGAGTTCATGAACACTAAACCATCTCTGCAAGACATATTAAAGGGAAAATGTGACCAAAAGCAACAAAGAATAGAAAGAAACAGAGACAATCTATAGGAATAGTAACTTTACAAGTAGTACAATGGCACTAAATTCATCTCTATCAATTATTACTCTGAATGTAAATGGACAAATGCTCCAATCAAAAAGCATAGGTTATCAGAATGGATAAAAAACAAGATCCATCAATATGCTGCTTACAAGAAACTCATTTTAGACCCAAAGACACCTCCAGATTGAAAGTGAGAGGGTAGAGAACCATTTATCATGGTAAGGGACATTGAAAAAAAAGGTGGAGTAGCCATACTTACATCAGACAAACTAAATTTTAAACCAAAGACTGTAATAAGATGAAGAAGGGCACTATATTATAATAAAGGGGTCCATCCAATAAGAAGATCTAACAATTGCAAATATTTATGCCCCTAAATTGGGAGCACCCAAATATATAAATCAATTAATAACAAACTTAAACTCATTGATAATAATACATTAAGGTAGAGGACTTTAACATCCCACTCCCAGCAATGGACAAATCACTGAAACATGCTTAGAAGATCAACAAGGAACCAAGGGCTATGAATGACACACTGGAACAGATGGACTTCACCAATATATTGAGAGTATTTCATCCTAAAAAGAACAGTGCTATGAAACTTGAAGTAAATCAAAACAAAAAAATTTGGAAAGACCACAAATACATGGAGGTTAAAGAACATCCTACTAAGGAATGAATGGGTTAACCAGGAAGTTAAAGAAGAGATAAAAAAAAAAAAGTACATGGAAGCAAATGAAAATGAAAATACAATAGTCCAAAGCCTTTGGGATGCAGCAAAGACAGTCCTAAGAGGGAAGTATATAGTAATGCAAGTCTTCCTCCAGAAGCAAGAAAAATCTCAAATACACAATGAAACCTACACCTAAAGGAGCTGGGAAAAGAACAGCAAATAAAGCCTTATCTAGCAGGAGAAGGGAAATAATAAAGATTAGAGCAGAAATCAATGATATAGAAATGAAAAAATCAGTAGAACAGATCAATAAAATTAGGAGCTGGATCTTTGAAAGAATTAACAAACTTGATGAACCCCTAGCCAGATGTACCAAATAGAAAAGAGAAAGGACGCAAATACGTAAAACCATGAATGAAAGAGGAGAGATCACAACAACACTACAGATATGCAATTATAAGAGAATATTATGAGCAATTATATACCAACAAATTAGGCATTATGGAAGAAATGGATAAATTCCTAGGAACATACAAACTACCAAAATTGAATCAGGAAGAAATAGAAAATCTGAACAGACCCATAACCAGCAATGAAATGGAATCCGTCATCAAAAATCTCCCAACAAACAACAGTTCAGGGATGGATGTCTTCCCAGTGGAATTCTACCAAACATTTAAAGAATTAATACTTATTCTTCTGAAGCTGTTTCAAAAAATAGAAATGAAAGGAAAACTTCCAAACTCCTCCTATGAAGCCAATATTACCTTGATTCCAAAACCAAAGACCCCACTAAAAAAGAGAATTACAGACCAATATCCCTGATGACTATGGATGCAAAAATTCTCAAGATGCTACTAGCTAATTGAATCCAACAGTACATTAGAAGGATTATTCACCATGATCAAGTGGGATTTATTCCTGGGCTGCAGGGTGGTTTAATATTCACAAATCAATCAACATGATACACCACATTGATAAAAAAAAGGATAAGAACCATATGATCCTGTCAATAGATGCAGAAAAGGCATTTGACAAAATTGAGCATCCTTTATTGAAAAACCCTCAAGAAAGTAGGGATAGAAGAAGCATACCTCAACATCATAAAGGCCATATATGAAAGACCCACAGCTAATATCATTCTCAATGGGAAAAAACTGAGAGCTTTCCTCCTAAGGTCGGGAACCCGACAGGGCTGTCCACTCTCACCACTATTATTTCACATAGTACTGGAAGTCCTAGCCTCAGCAATCAGACAAAAAAAAAAAAAAAAAAAAGAAATAAAAGACATCCAAATAAGCAAGGAAGAAGTAAAACTTCCACTATTTACTCTATGTAGAAAACCCAAGGGGGCACCTGGGTGGCTCAGTTGATTAAGCATCTAATTCTCGGTTTGGGCTCAGGTCATCACCTCAGGGTCGTGAGATCGAGGCCTACGTCAGGTTCCATGTTCAGCGTAGTCCACTTGAGAATTTCTCTCTCCCTCTGTCCCTTCCCCTCCACTCTAACTCTCTCTTTCTAAAAATAAATAAAATCTTTTAAAAAAGAAAACCCAAAAGACTCCACAAATAATTGCTAGAACTGATTCATGAATTCAGCAAAGTTGCAGGATATAAAATCAATGCACAGAAGTCTATTGCATGTCTATACACCAATAGTGACGCAGCAGAAAGAGAAATGAAGGAATCAGTCCCATTTACAATTGCGCCAAAAAACATAAGATGCCTAGGAATAAACCTAACCAAAGAGGTAAAAGATCTATACTTTAAAAACTATAGAACACTTATGAAGGAAATTGAGGAAGACAGAAAAAGATGGAAAAACATTCCATGTTTATGGATTGGAAGAACAAATATTGTAAAAATGTCTATACTACCCAAAACAAGCTATACATTCAATGCAATCCATATCAAAATAACACCAGCTTTTCTCATAGAGTTAGAACAACTCTAATATTTGTATGGAAACAGAAAAGACCCAGAATAGCCAACACAATCTTGGAAAAGCAAAACTGGCAGCATCACAATTCTGGACTTCAAACTGTATTATAAAGCTGTATGACAGTATGGTACTGGCACAAAAATAGACACATAGATCAATGGAACAGAATAGAGAACCCAGAAATGGACCTTCAGTTCTATGGTCAGCAATCTTCAACAAAGCAGGAAAGAATATCCAATGGAAAAAAGACAGTCTCTTCAACAAATGGCGCTGGGAAAATTGGACAGCCACATGCAGAAGAAAGAAACTGGACCACTTTCTTATACCATACAAAAAGATAAATTCAAAATTGATGAAAGACCTAAATATGAGACAGGAAAACATCAAAATCCTTGAGGAGCACACAGGTAACAACCTCTTTGACCTTGGCCACACAACTTCTTGCTAGACATTTGTCCAGAGGCAAGGGAAATAAAGGCATAAATGAAGTATTGGGACTTCATCAAGACAAAAATCTTCTGCACAGAAAAGGAAACAATGAATAAAACTAAAAGGCAACCAATGGGATGGGAGAAGATATTTGCAAATAAGATATTGGATAAAGGGCTAGTATCCAAAATCTATAAAGAACTTATCAAACTCAACACCCCCAAAATAAAAAGTCCAGTTAAGAAATAGGCTGAAGATATTTCTCCAAGAAGACATACCAATGGCTAGCAAACATATGAAAAAATGCTCAACATCACTCATCATCAGGCTAATACAAATGAAAACCACAATGAGATACCACCTCACAGCAGTCAGAATGGCTAAAATTAAAAATTCAGGAAACAACAGATGTTGGTGAGGATGTGGAGAAAGGGAACCCCCTTACACTGTTAGTGGAATGCAAACTAGTGCAGCCACTCTGGAAACCAGTATGGAGGTTCCTCAAAAAGTTAAAAATAGAACTTCCCTACGACCCAGGAATTTAACTACAAGGTATTTATCCAGAGGATACAAAAATAGTGATTTGAGGGGGCACATGCACCCCAATATTTATAGCAGCACTATCTATAATAAGCAAAATATTGAAAGAGCCCAAATGTCCATCAATAGAAGAATGGATAAAGAACAGATGGTATATATATATATATATATATAATGGTATATAATTCAGACATCTAAAAGAATGAAATCTTGCTATTTGCAATGATATGGATGGAACTAGAGTGTATTATGCTAAGTGAAATAAGTCAGAGAAAGACAAATACCATATGATTTCACTCATATGTGAAATTTAAGAAACAAAACAGATGAACATAGAGAAGGGAAGGGAAAGTAAAATAAGATAAAAACAGAGAGGGAGGCAAATCATAAGAGACGCTTAACAATATGCAACAAACTGCAGGTTGCTAGAGGGATGGTGGGTGGTGGCATGGGATAAATGGCCAATGGGCATTAAGGAGGGCACTTGATATGATGAGCACTGGGTGTTATATGGAACTGATGAATCACTAAATTGTACCCATAAACTAATAATACACTGTATGTTAACTAAATTGGATTTAAATAAAGAAAGAACTACAAAATAAAATAAAAATGTAAATATTTTGTAGAATTTGCCTTTGAAGCCATCTGGCCCTGGACTTTTGTTTGTTAGGAGATTTTTGATTAATGATTCAATTTCTTTGCTGGTTATTAGTCTGTTCAAGTTTCTATTTCTTCCTGTTCCACTTTTGGTAGTTGATATGTTTCTAGGCATTTATCCATTTCTTCCATGTTGGCCAATTTGTTTGCATAGAGTTTTTCATAATATTGTCTTATCCTTGTTTGTATTTCTGTGTTCTTGTTATTTCTCCTCTCATTTGTGATTTTATTTATTTGGGTCCTTTCTCTTTTCCTTTTCATAAGTCTGGCTAGGGGTTTATCAATTATATCAAGTTTTTCAAAGAAAAACCTCCTGGTTTCATTGATCTGTTCTACTGTTGTTTTTTGTTTTGTTTTGTTTTAGTTTCTATATCATTTATTTCTGCTCCAGTGTTTATTATTTCCATTCTTCTGCTGGTTTTAGGCTTCACTTGTTATTCTTTGTCTAGCTTCTTTAGGTGTAAGGTTATGTAGTTTATTTGAGATTTTTCTTGCTCCTTGAGGTAGGCCTGTATTGCTATATACTTCCCTCTTAGGACCACTTTTGCTGCATCCCAAAGGTTTTGGAGTATCATGTTTTCATTTTCAATTCTTCCATGTATTTTTAAATTTCTTCTTTAATTTCCTGGTTGACCTATTCATTCTTTAGTAGCATGTTCTTTAACCTCCATGTATTTGTGGTCTTTCCAAATTTTTTGTTATAATTGACCTCAAGTTTCCTAGTGTTTGGTCAGAAAATATGCATCAGGGTTGCCTGGGTTGCTCAGTTGGTTGAGCATCTGCCTTCAGCTCAGGTCATGATCCTAGGGTCCTGTGATTAAGAGGAGTCTGAGTCGGGCTCCTCTTCTCCTCTCCCTGCTTATGCCTTCTCTCTCTCTCTCTCATGAATAAATAAAATCTTAAAAAAAAGAAAATATGCATCTTATGATCAATCTTTTTGTACTTATTGAGGTCTGATTTGTGACCCAGTATGTGATCTCTTCAGGAGCAGTCTCAAGTGCACTTGAAAAAATGTGTATTCTGCTGTTTTAGGATGAAGTATTCTGAATATATCTGTTAAGTCCATCTGGTCCGGTGTCATTCAAAGCCATTGCTTCCTTGTTGAGTTTCTGCTTAGATGGTTTGTCCATTTATGTAACTGGGTGTTAAAGTCCCCTACAATTATTGTATTATTATCAAGGAGTTCCTTTATGTTTGTTATTAATTGTTTTACATATTTGTATTTTCTAAGTTGGGGGCATCAATGTTTACAATTGTTGTTAGATTTTCTTGTTGGATACTCCCCTTTATTATGATATAGTGCCCTTCATGTCTTGTTACAGTCTTTGGTTTAAAATTTAGTTTGTCTGATATAAGTATTGCTGCTCTGGCTTTCTTTTGACATCCATTTGCATGATAAATATTTCTGTATCACCTCACTTTCAATCTGCAGGTGTCTTTGGGTCTAAAATGAATCTCCTGTACGCAGCATATAGATAGGTCTTGTTTTCTTATCCATCCTGACACCCTCTGTCTTTGATTGGAGCATTTAATCTGTTTACATTCAGAGTAATTATTAATAGATATGTATTTTGTGCCATTTTATTAATTGTTTTGTCATTGTTTCTGGAGATTTTCTATGTTCCTTTTTAGTCTTTTTTGCTTTTAGTCTTTCTTTCCCACCCAAGGAGTCCCCTTTAATATTTCCTGCAGGACTGGTTTAGTGGTAAAGAACTCCCTTAATGGGCGCCTGGGTGGCTCAGTTGGTTAAGCGACTGCCTTAGGCTCGGGTCATGATCCTGGAGTCCCTGGATCGAGTCCCGCATCGGGCTCCCTGCTCAGCAGGCAAGGCAGTCTGCTTCTCCCTCTGACCCTCCTCCCTCTCATGTGCTCTCTCTCATTCTCTCTCTCAAATAAATAAAATCTTAAAAAAAAAAAAAAAAGAACTCCCTTAATTTTCATTTGTCTGGGAAACTCTTTATCTCTCCTATTCTGAATGATAGCCTGCTGGATAGAGTATTCTTGGCTGCATATTTTTCCTGCTCAGCATGTTGAATATATCATGCCACTTCTTTCTGGCTTGCCATGTTTCTGTAGAGAGATTTGCTGCTAGCCTTATGTGTCTTCCCTTGTGAGTTAGGGACTTCTTTTGTCTTGGTGATTTTAGGAGTTTTCTTTTCACTATAGTTTGCAAATTTAACTACAATATGTCTTGGTGTTGACCTGATTTTGTTGATTTTGATGGGATTTCTCTGTGCCCCCTGGATTTGGATGTATGTTTCATTCTCCAGATTAGGGAAGTTATCAGCCATAGTTTCCTCAAATAAACCTTCTTCCTCTTTTCTCTCTCTTCTTGTCCTGGGACTCCTATGATACAAATGTTGTCACATTTGATGGAATCACTGAGTTTCCTAAGTGTAGTCTCATGATCCAATATTTTCTTTTCTCTCTTTTGTTCAGCTTCATTATTTTCCATAATTGTTTATTGTATATCACTTATCTGTTCTTCTACTTCTTCCTTCCCTGTGGTCTTTACATCCAGTTGGTTTTGAATCTTAGTTATTGCATTTTTCATTTCAGCCTGATTTTCTTTTTTAGCTCTTTTATATCTGCAGTGAGAGTCTCCCTGATGTCTTCCATGCTTTTCTCAAGCCCACTAGTATCCTTATGATTGTTGCTTTAAATTCTGGATCAGGCATATTACTAATATCTGTTTTGATTATATCCCTGGTCATGACCTTTTCTTCTTTCTTTTGGGATGAATTCCTCAGTCTTGGCATTTTGTCTAGGTCTGTGTCTTTTTCTGTAAGTTAGAAATGCCTGTTATGTTTCCTGATCCTGAGAGTTATGGCTTTATTAAAAAGAGATCATATAGTGTCCAGGGCCTGGCTCTTCAGGGAGTGTCTCTGGTGGGTCCCGTGTGCACTCTCCTACTCTGTTTTGGCTGCTGTATCCCTCAGGTCAGTCGTCTTTAGAGGTTCTCATTGCCTGCATTTGGAAGTGTTTGGACCATGGCCAGAGTGTGGTGATTTTTTAGGTGTGTTCTGGTCTGCTCATTAAAGGAGACTTTATGTTATTTCCACTAGAACTGAAGCTTTGCAGAATTCTGTGGTCAGTAGACATGGTACATGCAGGGGTTTTTTCTGGTCTCTGGGAAAAGGGCCCACTGCATGGGTTTTTAGTCACACTTGCCCAAGAAAAGCAGTACCAGCAGAACACAGAATGGTGGGACTTGGTGTAAGCAAGTTAGGCAGCAGTGTTGGTGGTGTGCTGTTTACTAAGTTGGTTTATGCTGAGGTGTGGATGAGGGAAATGGTTCCAGCCAGCTCCTTTGTTCCCAGGGAGGGGAGTCTGTTTGTTTTTTTTTTTTTTTTCCAAGTTTCAGATATTTATTATTCAGTGAAAGCCCCAACACAATACACCAACATGATTTCGTGCATTTAGAGGGGAAATATTTCCTGGTAAGTGGAAAATTGCACAGATGGCTTCTGGAAGACCTTCATTCTAAGCACCTTTATAGTGAAACGTTTTATTTAGAAGTCTGGACCTTTCTTCAGTTTGCTGTAATCTACATTTACTGAGTAGAACCTGTATTGATCATTGGGACCCAGTTTGTTCCAGGGTTCTGGGTTATTCTTCCTATCCCAACTGACATCTGGATTGAACAATGCCAGGCGCAAGACATACAGTGCTGCTCCAGTACCTCTTGCCCCGATAAATACGAGGAGGGGGATCAAGCTCGGATGCTTCTTGGCCTGACCGATGATCTGGTGTAACATGGTTGTGGCAGAGGCCTCCTGTCCAGGAGAAGAAAAAACCAAACGTGGAACTCCTGGGCCGGGGAGTCTGTTTTTAAAGCTCTCAGGGAACCACTTTTAGAGGAGCAAATAACTTCCCCTTGTGCATCCCAGGCATTTTTAGGATCGCTGTTTTCACATTGTCTCTGGGTTGCTTGCCTGCCCGGAGCAGCACAGTGCACCTTGGGCTCTATCTTAGCCACTCATTCTGATTTTTAAAATTCCAAACATCAGGGATCTGGTGTGGCAGGGACCTGCACTGGTCCTCTGGGAAGGGTTTCACTGCCCTGGGACTGATGCAGGTTTGATCCAGTCACCCCAGAGCACAGGAGCAGGGGATTTGGAACATAGCAGGCTAAACAGCCTGTGTCCCATTTAGATGCCTTCAGCAGGTGTCTCTGCACCTATGCTGAGGGGCGGGGGAGGGAAATGACACCCGACTGTTCTTTTGTCCCTAGATAGGCAATGTCACCTCTCACATAGGTGCTCCAAAAAGTATGAATAGTCTCTCCCTGTGCATCTTAGGCAATCTTCAGATTGTGCAGTCTGCCCTGTGGTGCTTGCCTGCCGCCTCTCCAGGAGTAGGGCAGTGTCCTCTGATCTCTATCCCAGGCAAACCCAGGGACCTCTAAAACTCCAGTCTTTGTGCCCTGCTGGTTGTAAAAATTCTCGAAAATCAGCCCTTCTCATTTTCCCAGACAATAGCTTTGGGGAAGTGTTCTTCTTGTGTGTGTCCATGTGCACTCCACTCTCTCTCACTTTTCTCCATGTCCAGGGCTCCCTCCCCTCCACAGCACCGGTGGTCAGTTTTTCCCCCAAACCACATCTCTGCACCTCCTACCTTCCTCAATATGACCTCTTCTCTCCAATTGTGCAGTTTGTTCTATCAATTCTCAGGTCGATTTCTTGGGTATTCAGAATGATTTGATAGCTATCTAGAGTGTTCAAGGGACCAGGCAAACCTAGGGTCCTCCTACAGTACTGCCATCTTAGCTCTTCTCTCCCAGCTTTTACTGATTTTGATGGGAGTTCTCTGAGCCTCAGGATCTGGATGCCTGTTTCCTTCCCCAGATTAGGGAAGTTTCCAGCTATTATTTCCTCAAATAGATTTGCTGCCCCATTTTCTCTTCTTATTCTGGGACTCCTATAATATGAATATTATTACATTTGATGGAGTCACTGAGTTCCCTAAGTCTATTCTTGTGTTCCATACTTCTTTCTCTCTTTTCTTCAGTTTCATTGTTTTCCATTGTTTTGTCTTCTGTATCACTTACTTATTCCTCTGTGTCTTGCAGCCTTGTGTTCATTGCATCAAGTATGTTTCCAATTTCAGTTATTGCAGTTTTCATTTCAGACTCATTGTTTTTTAGTTCTTTTATCTCTGGGGTAAGGGCCTCCCTGAAGTCTTCCATTCTTTTCTCAAGCCCAGTCGGCATCTTTATGATTGTTGCTTTAAATTTTCCATCAGGCATGTTACTTATATCTGTTTCACTTAGATTTCTGGCCATGGTCTTTTCTTGTTCTTTCATTTGGGATGAATTCCTTGATCTTGGCATTTTGTCTAAGTCTCTGCCTTTTTCTGTGAACAGCCTTTTCCTGTGTGTTAGATTTCTTTATGAAGAAGAGGTCATATAATGTCCAGAGCTTGGTGCTTCTGGGAGTGTCTCTGGTGTGTATTGTGTGCACTCTGCTGCTGTGTTTTGGCTGCTCTATTTTTCACACCACTCATCTACAAAGGCTCTTTTTACCTGCAGTGGGCAGTGTTTGGTCCTTTGCCAGAATGTGGTGATTTTAACTAGGTGTGCTCTGGTCTGCTTGTTAAATGAGACCTGATACTATTTCCACTAGAACTGAAGCCCTGTAGAACTCTCTGGTCAGGAGATGTGGTGTCAGCAGGGATTACTGCTGGTCTTCTGGGAAAGGGACCCACCGCACTGGAACTGAGGCTAGCTTGACCGAGAAGGATGTACCACCAGAGCACAGGGTTGTGGGACTTGATGTAAGCGGGTTAGGCAACCAATGTAGGAGCCATGCTGCTTACTCCAGGTTTATGCTAAGGGGTGAGGGAGGGAAATGGTGCCAGCAAGCTCCTTTGTAGGAGAGGAGAGGCATCTGGAGAGACATCTCTGTGCACGCTGCCTCTCAAGGAAGCACTCTGAGAAGAGGGAGTAATTTTCTGCACTGTGTGTCACAGGCATCTTTCAGATTGCTGTTTCAATACTGTCTGCCTCCAGTTGTTTGCCTGCCTTCTCTCCAGGAGCAGCATAGTGCCCCCTGGGCTCTAACCCAACCAAGCCTGTAGCCTTCTGAAACTCCAGGCTTTAGGGACATGGTGTGGGCAGGGGCCTATGCTGGTCTTCTGGGGAGGGTCCCACCATGCTGGGACTGAGACAAGCTTGACCAAAATGGGCTGTCATGCCAGAGCACAGGGGTGTGGGACTTGGTGTAAGCAAGTCAGGCAGTCAGTGTTGGAGATGAGCTGTGTTTATGCTGAGGGGTGGTTAAAGAAATGTCCCCACAGCAGTGTCTCCCTGAACTCTGCCTCTCAGGGACAAGCTCCAAGAAGAGCAAAAAAATCTCCCCATTTTGTGCCCCAAGCATTCTTCAAATTGTTGTTTCCAGGCCTTCTGCCCTTGGGTTGTTTGCCTGCCTTCTCTCCAGGAGTAGGGCAGCACCTACAGAGCTCTATCCTAGCTAAGCCTGCTGATCTTTAAAACTCCAGTCTTTAAGCCCTGCTGGTTGCAAGAACTCACAAAAATCAGCCCCTCTTGTTTTCCCAGCCATTGGCTTTGGGGAAATGCTCTCCTTGTGCACTTCCCTCTGTGCTCCTGTCTTTCTCACCCTTCTCTGTGACCATGGCTCCTGTACCTCCTCAGCACCTGCAATCTCTCCTTTAAACCATGTCTCCACACTTCTTACTTTCTTCTATGTGTCTTCTTCTCTCCCTTTAGATGTGGAGTTTGCTCTGTCAGTCTTCAGGTTGATTTCTGGGGTATTTAGAATGATTTGATAGTTATCTAGTTGTGTTTGAAGGACGAGATGAGCCTAGAGTCCTCCATCTTAGATCCTTTACTGACATTTTTAAACTTACATTAAAATTCAGTTTCTTTTAATATACCCTTCCTCTTTAAGGGTATATTTCTTTCACATCTCAGAACTGAACGCTTTTACTAATTTATGTTATTGTTTGTGGATTCTGGTGATTTAAAATATATCTTTGTCTTATTTTAAATATCTTATTTTCTCTTTTTTTAGTGCTTTGTATTTATACATCCTGTTAGCATATATCCTATATATCTATGGTAGACCTGGACAGGATAAAGAAGAAGCTCCTGAGAAGTGCCTTTTCTAGGAAGATGTCCCAGGATTTAGTGCTTGAATAGTATGACAACTAATAAAATCATCATTGGAGACACAGCTTCATTATATTTTAATCTTTCTACAGCTGCTTTAGGGAATCCTTTTTAAGCCTACATTTTGTTTTAGAGGCTCTCAAAAATAAAATCATACCTAAATTACCTGTTTAGAGGATTTGTGAGAAAAAGTAGGCAACAGAAAAAAATACTATCATGTTTGTCTAAGTTTTCCAGACATTTCAACCTAGAGCCAAAATCTGTGGAGTGTAGAATAGAAGTTTACTGGAAGGATACAGGAGAAGGAGTTGCAACTGGGCTAAGAAGACTAACATTGTTGTCCTTGGTATAGGTAACTGTTTCCATTTCTGCTGGCATCTGTATCTAATTCTCAAGTGTTTTATTTGTGGTTCAGGCAAAAACACTAATCCTTTCAGATAAGTGGACTAAAGTTCATTGAAAGGGGCAGAAATTAAGTCAAAGTGACTGAAATTACATGTGGGTATAGGTGAGAAAGATTGCACCTGGTTGAAAATGCAGGTGCATGAGGAGCTTGTTTCCGGCCTGACTATTGGATTAGGACAGTTGTTCTCAAACTTGAATATCAGAATCACCTAGAGGGTTTAAAAAATGGATTTCACTAATCCCCAGAGTTCCTGATTAGATAAATAGGCCTAGGGTGGGGACTAATAATTTGCCTTGGAATTTTGTTGAAAGTTCCCATATAATACTGATGCTGCTGGTCTTGGGACTTTACTTTGAAAACTACTAGAATATAGCAACAATACTAATTACAGACTCCCATCTTCTAGTGGAAATAGAACTCCTGGTAAAATGCCAGGCTCGCTCAGGATTGTTTTGGGAGGAGATAATATTAAATCTACAATTTGGAGGTTTCAATATCCAAAGCTTGATAGGGCAGAGTAAGTGGGGATTAACATCTCCTGGGCAGTGATATGCTGGAGCCAGTACTTACTGGCTCCTGAGAGACAACAAGCACATCTATTCCCAGCTCCATGTTCAGAAATATCAGGTTGGTAGCTTGAAACCAACCTTGGTGGGAGATTTACACCACACATATTTACCAGCATTCCACGGCCTAAAAGTGATAGTTGGTGCTCATATGTGCATAAGGTTAGATACACTAGAGACCCTAAAAACCACAGACCCTGCTTTTAAGAAGTCACATTCTAAATACAAACAATTATAGCTATCCCATTAAAATTGTGTGGTATTATTCATTTAACAAGCATTTATTGAACCCTTGCCATGTGTCAAGAACTGTAACATGCTGGAGATACAACAATGAACCAGGAAAACCACAGTCCTTACCTTTTTGGAGCTTACACAATTTTTTTTTAAGATTTTATTTATTTATTTGACAGAGAGAGACAGCCAGAGAGGGAACACAAGCAGGGGAGTGGGAGAGGGAGAAGCAGGCTTCCCACCAAGGAGGGAGCCTGATGCAGGGCTTGATCCCAGGACCCTGGGATCATGACCTGAGCTGAAGGCAGACACCTAATGACTGAGCCACCCAGGCACCCCAGAGCTTACACAATTTTAAAGAAAAGATATAACTGTAATGTGAGTGGTTTAACTTAATTCTTTGTTCAAAAACGATTGCAAGTACATTAGCGGCAAAGAGCATAAAATCTTTAAAACTCAAAATAATGAAGAAAATTCCTAATAATTATCTTTACAAACACAGTGGTGTTTAAAAAACAAAATTCAGCCAATTAAGTTTGATGATCTAATTGGCTTTATTAAGTGATTCATGAATAGGGCAGCATCCCATTTAGCATATAGAGAGATGCTCTGAGGAGTTGTACAAAATGGAAGGTTTTTATGAAAAGGAGGCTGGGGCAAGAAGTTATTAGCAAAAGAAAAGAAAGGATCTTTCTTTCTGGCAAGGTCACCTTCCCTTAGGGGGAAGAGCAGGGATCTTATCATGCAGATTACCTCATCTTTCTTGGGGGAGGTAGGGGATAGAGCGGGCCCAGGTGGTAGATTAGCTCTTAGGTACTGACCTGTTGACACTACATTTCTGGGGGAAGTTGAAACTGCAATTAAGTTAAGTATTAAGCCCTTGTTTGGTGACTTGGCCTAACATAAGTGACTCCATCTTGGGCCTATGGTTTTCTTTTTAACAGTGGAATATTGTGATTTTGAAAATTATATTTATCTATTGACATTTATTACATGTTTAATATATTTACTGAAAGTATTTAGTTTAGATACACTTACTGTCTACTTGGATCTAATACTAAATGTATTCAAATTTAGAAACAGTGTGGGTACTTTCTGCTTCTTAGGTAAATGTTCCCTCATTTCCAGTTGCAGAATTCATTGGCTTCATTCTCTATATATTTTTAGAACAGAAAACTTGTGTGCCATATGGTAGAAAACAGAGTTAAAGGAAGGAGACTTAAGGATATTAAAAATATTTACATTTTTGCCAAAGAGTAAACACATATTAATTTCAAGAAGAATGTTTTTAACATGGCTTATTAGTTTTGTCAGTTCTTCTAGTTTCTTTTATTTAGTGACAAATTTTTAAAAGGTAATTATTCAAGGTGGGTTCAGTATAGTAGGGCAATTTATGAGGTAGGTAATGGAGAAGAGGACAGAAGTGGGATTTTAAGGAAGCCCTCCCAAGAACATCAATGCTGCCTCTGGGTTATACCCACAGCACCTCTCTCCACTCCATTGCCAGCTAGAACTTGCCAGGTTCCAAAAGGGGTGTGGAATGGGCAAGAGCCTACACTTTTTGGTTGGTGGGTGAATGAAGACATAAAAAAATATAGCCTTTACTCCCAACTCAGGGACTCAGTACTAATTTTTCAATTGCATAATTAACATTACATCCTTTAAGGGCTTCTCATTATATTCTTTTTGTTTGTTTCAGTTTTTATTTAAATTCAAGTAAGTTGGGGCGCCTGGGTGGCTCAGTCGTTAAGCATCTGCCTTCGGCTCAGGTCATGATCCCAGAGTCCTGGGATCGAGCCCCGCATCGGGCTTGCTGATCCACGGGGAAGCCTGCTTCTCCCTCTCCCACTCCCCCTGCTTGTGTTCCCTCTCTGGCTGTGTCTCTCTCTGTCAAATAAATAAATAAAATCTTAAAATAAATAAATAAATAAATTCAAGTAAGTTGATATATAGTATAATATTAGTTTCAGGAGTAGAATTTAGTGATTCATCACTTACATATAACCTCCAGTGCTCATCACAAGTGCCCTCCTCAATACTCCTCACCCATTTAACCCATCCCCCTGCCCACTTCCCCTCCAACAACCCTCAGTTTTTTCTCTATAGTTAAGAGTCTGTTTTTTGGTTTGCCTCTCTCTTTTTCTCCCCTATGTTCCTCTGTTTTGTTTTTTAAATTCCACATATGAGTGAAATTATATGGTATTTTTCTTTCTCTGACTGACTTATTTCACTTAGCATAATATACTCTAGCTCCACCCACATTGTTGTAAATGGCAAGATTTCATTGTTTTTATGCGTGAGTAATATTCCAGTGTATATATATAACACATCTTCTTTATCCATTCATTACTTGATGAACATGTGGACTCTTTCCATAATTTGGCTACTAGTGATAATGGTGCTCTAAACATCGGGGAGCGTGTATTCCTTTGAATCGGTATTTTTGTATCCCTTGGATAAATACCTAGTAGTGCAATTGCTGGATCATAGGATAATTCCAATTTTAACTTTTTGAAGAAACTCCATACTGTTTTCCAGAGTGGCTGTACCAGTTTGCCTTCCCATCAACAGTGTAAGAGGGTTCTCCTTTCACTGCAATTTCATCAACATCTGTTGTTCCCTGTGTTCAGTTTAGCCATCCTCACAGGTGTGAGATGATATCTCATTGTAATTTTGATTTGTATTTCTCTGATGATGAGTGATGTTGAGAATCTTTTCATGTGTCTGTTAACCATCTGTATGTCTTCTTTGGAAAAATGTCTATTCTTGTGTTCTGCCCATTTCTTAACTGGAGTATTTGTTTTTTGGGTGTTGAGTTTGATAAGTTCCTTATATATTTTGGATACTAACACTTTATCAGATAGGTTATTTGCAAATATCTTCTCACATTGTGAAGGTTGTCTTTTAGTTTTGTTTGTTTGCTTCACTGTGTGGAAGCTTTTTTATCTTGATGAAGTCCTAGGAGTTCATTTTTGCTTTTGTTTCCCTTGCCTCCAGAGACATGTCTAGAAAGTAGTTGCTATGACCAGTGTCAAAGAAGTTGTTGTCTGTGTTCTGCTCTAGGATTTTCATGGTTTCCCTATTTCACATTTAGGTCTTTCATCCATTTTGAATTTATTTTTGTGTATGGTGTAAGAAAGTGGTCCAGTTTCTTTCTTCTGCATGTGGCAGTTCTGTTATCCCAGCACCATTTATTGAAGAGACTGTCTTTTTTCCATGGGATATTCTTTCCTGCTTTGTTGAAGATTAGTTGACCATATGGTTGTGGGTCCATTTCTGGGTTCTCTATTCTGTTCAATTGACCTATGTGTCAGTTTTTGTGCCAGTACCATATTATCTTGATCATTACAGCTTTGTAATTGAGTTTGAAGTCTGGAATTATGATACCTCCAGCTTTGCTTTTCTTTTTGAAGATTGCTTTGGCTACTCAGGGTCCTTTGTGGTTTCATATAAATTTGAGGATTATTTGAATGAATGGAGCACTGGGTGTTATACGCAAACAATGAATCACGGAACACTACATCAAAAACTAATGATGTAATGTATGGTGATTAACATAACATAATAAAATAAAAAAAAGATTTTTGTCATCCAAAAAAAAATAAATTTGAGGATTATTTGTGCTCATTATGAGAAATGCAGGTGGTATTTTGATAGGGATTGCATTAAATGTGTAGATTGCTTTGGGTAGCATAGACATTTTAACAATATTTGTTCTTCCAATCCATGAGCATGCAATGTGTTTCCATTTCTTTGTGTCACCTTCAATTTCTTTCATAAATGTTCTAGTTTTCGGAGTATATATCTTTTACCTCTTTAGTTAGGTTTATTCCTAGGTATCTTATGTTTTTTGGTGCAATTGTAAATGGGATCAATTCCTTGATTTCTGTTTCTTCTGTTTCATTACTAGTATATAGAAATGCAACAGATTTCTGTATATTTGATTCTGTATCCTACAACTTGACTGAATTCGTGAATCAGTTCTAGCAATTTTTTGGTGGAGTCTTTTGGGTTTTCTACATGGAGTATCATGTCATCTGCAAATAGTGAAAATTTGACTTCTTCCTTGCCTATTTGGATGTTGTTTATTTCTTATTGTTGCCTGATTGTTGAGGCTAGGACTTCCAGTACTATGTTAAATAACAGTGGTGAGAGTGGACATCCCTGTCTTGTTCCTGACCTTAGAGGAAAAGCTCTCAGTTTTTCCCCATTGAAGATGATATTAGCTGTGGGTCCTTCGTATATGACCTTTATGATGTTGAGATATGTTCCTTCTGTCCCTACTTTGTTGAGGTTTTTAATCAAGAATGGATGCTTTGTACTTTGGCAAATACTTTTTCTGCATCTATTAAGAGGACCATATGCTTCTTATCCTTTCTTTTATTAATGTCATGTATCACATTGATTGATTTATGAATATTAAACCATACTCACAGCCCAGGAATAAATTCCACTTGGTCGTGGTGAATGATTCTTTTAATGTACTGTTGGATTCGATTTGCTAGTATCTTGTTGAGAATTTTTGCACCCATATTCATCAGGGATATTGGCCTGTAATTCTTTTCTTTAGTGGAATCTTTGTCTGATTTTGGAATCAAGATAATGCTGGCCTCATAGAATGAATTGGAAGTTTTCTTCAATTTCTGGTTTTTGAAACAGTTTGAGAATAGGTATTAACGCTTCTTTAAATGCTTGGTAGAAGTCCCGTGGGCAGCCATCTGGCCCTGGGCTTTTGTTTGTTGGGAAATTTTTGATTACTGATTCAATTTCTTTGCTAGTTATCAGTCTGTTTAAGTTTTCTATTTCTTCCTATTTCAGTTTTGATAGTTTGAATGTTTCTAGAAATTTATGTATTTCTTCCAGATTGCCAAATTTGTTGGCATATATTTTTTCATAACATTCTTTTATAATTGTTTCTATTTCTGTGGTGTTGGTTGTGATTTCTCCTCTCTCATTGGTGATTTTATTTATTTGGGTCCTTTCTCTTTTCTTTTTGTTAAGTCTGGCTAGGGGTTTATCAATTTTATTAATCTTTCAAAGAACCAACTCCTGGTTTCATTGATCTGTTCTACTGGGTTCTTTTGTTTGTTTTTTCTATGTCATTTATTTCTGCTCTAATCTTTATTATTATTTCTCTTCTTGTGCTGCCCCTAGGCTTAATTTGTTGTTCATCACTTTCTATATTACACTATATATCAACTTACTTGAATTTATTTATTTATTTATTTATTTATTTTCTATTTTGAATGTTGAATTGTGGAGATTTTGGATTCTGTTACTTTTCCATCATGAATGTTGTTTCCTTTGTTTTAGCAGGTGATTTTTTTTTTAAGTGAGGGTTAGGCTTGAACTTCAAACTTCAAAGTCAGTTCAGATTGGATTTAAATGTGTCTGCGTGTAGGGATTACCCATGAGTTGTCAGTTTGCAATCTCTTGTCTAGAGTGAAGATGGTCTTTAGCTGAGATGGTTTTAGGCTCTCCCATACATGCCTAATTCTGAGGTCAGTCAGAAATGTGGGTGGACAGAGCTTGGGGATCTGCTATATGATTCTTTTCCTTGTAGGATCCCTCCATCCTCTTCAGCACTCACATTTTCCTGGGTTCAGTTTTCATGTTTTATAGGCCAAAGAGAGATTGCTTGTTTTTTGTTTTTTTGTTTTTGTTTTGTTTTGTTTTGGTTTGGTTTGGTTTGATTTTTTCTGGATGAATTCCAGCCAGTTGTAGACTGCACTTAGCCTCAGGCTAAAAACCTCAGCTTAGGTATTTAGTTGTCACCCCTCCTCCAAGTGAACTTGTACTGCAAACCCAGCAGACACTTATCTTCACTCTCCAGTACATTCATGTTCTTTGTTGTATACCCAGGTTTTATAATTATTTTATGCAGTGGGGTGGAGGTGGAGAGTTGTTAGGTAGGATCTTAATTTATCAGACCTGAAAGTGGAACTTTCTGTAGTTTTAAATTTTTAAATGTCAAATTTCAAATAAAAAAATAGAAAATAGTACAATGGATCCTCATATGCCCATCACCAGACTCTATTATTATCAAGATTTGCCTCACTTGTTTCATCTACCTCTTTTTTGCTTTTCTCATTTTTCCTAAATATTTAAAGCAAATCCCAGACATCTCATTATTTCACCTCTACATTCTTCTGTATGCATCTCTAAATACCACAGATACTCTTATATAACCACAATGCCATTATTATATCTAAAAAATTTAACAATATTTTTTGGTATTATCTAATATTTAGTCCATAAATAAATGTTCCTGATCATTTAAAAATGCATGTTTGCATTAGAATAAAAATAAGATTCACAATTGCATTGGATTGATACTTGTGTGGTCTCTTTGAATCTAGAGCAGTATATTCTCATCACCTTCATTTTCCCTGCCATTGGCTTGTTGGAGTAACCACCTTAGTTGTTTGTATGGAATATTCCACATTGTAGATTTGTCTTTTTCCTTGAGGGGTCATTTTACTTGTTCCTCTATGCTTTATATTTCTATAAATGGAAGTTAACTCTAGAGATTTAATTAGGTTCAAGGTCAACTTCTTGGCAGAGTACTTTGCAGATGGTACTGTGTGCCTGATATCACAGTGTCTGGATAGCCTAACAATTTTCATATTTCACTCTAAACCAGAAATCACATACTAGTAATGCATAACCAAATCTTGCACATTAACACATTTGAATATAATTATTAGTTGCTACTTCTTGTTTTGTTTGCATTGTTATTTTTCCTAAAGTAATTCAAAGGAAAACAAACATAAAAGCTGTAGTTGTATCTTAATCAAAAGTGGTAAAATGGAAGAACACAATTGCTTCCTGTTTCAGTATAATTTATTTTTACACTAGACATCTCCATTCATTTTTATTACCTGCCAGACCCCTGTAAACACATGAGTTTGTGACTGCTGCTATATATATTCTCCAACCCATCATAGCAAGTACACCAAAACTCTGATCACAAGTATTGAATCCACACTTAGTAGTCAACTAACATTTGCCTAAACCATATACAGTTAGTTTTGGTGTACTGAAAGCACTGTATCACTCACAGCTGAGCTCCAATTTGCAGTTTACATTGTCTGCTTTTTAAGAAATGAGAAAATTAGGGAAATTTTAAAAATATATTTAACCTTCCTATAATCCTGAAAAATAAAATTATCCAGGACCAAAAATAATCTTCATTATCCTTGAAGTTTTGAAACTGGTTAAATTCTTTAAAAATTTTTTCCATGCATTTCATCACAAAATTAAAAGAATTTAAGGTGGTTCATAAAGCTAAAGCACTGATGTCTTCCATATGAAATATCTTCACTTGGACTTTTTAAGGACAAACCATAAACAAAAGGCCATAAAGACATCATATGAAATGAGTTCTTGCAAACTCGGATTTGTTGAAGAAGACAATTATTTTAAACTCACAAAGGATATAAACAAATATGAAACTTTAGAACCCCGGGACATGCAAACCAGAATGTTGAAAACATAAGTTTCAAGTTGGACATCATGTTTCCAGTTCTTTCAGGAAAAATATATTTATCTAGTGTCTAAATTGGGACACAGGAAGTCAGAGCAGGGAATTACCAAAATAGTGTATTATAAGTGTTCTCCTTGAGATTGTTTTTGAATGCCTTTAAAAACTGGGTGTGTAAGTTAAAACTGCTTTTAGCACTTCCTCGACAGCTTACCTTAGATTTTGCTAAACTTGGCAGCATTATAAGGGTCATATTTTCACACAGATGCACTCTTCCTGAACAGAATGTATTTGACAGAAACAAGTTTTTCTTTCATGCCAGGCATTTATGTGTCTGCTTTCCATAACAAACAGCAAGACAAAGCTTACCATTCTGGACTCTCTCCCAATATTTCCAATTTAGCTATGAAAACAAGATTTTTTATTTCATGGTTTGGCGGAGTGCCCTTTAAAAGTTAACTCTTTAAGAGAACATAACGTTTTCCCTCAATAATCATCTTATGTCCTATGATTTGAATTTTGTTTGCATTTCTTCAGATGTCCCAAAGTCTATCCTTATATCACCTGAGTTGGAGACATTTTCATAAGTTATCCTTTTTTTCCCCTCTCACATAATTTAGCACTTTATTATAGCTCTTATTTGCATTATTTTCTGTTTCAGATACTAAGTCTAATCAAATTGAAGCCAGCATTTGTTTTGTTTTTAGGTCTTTGACAGAGTCTTGGAAGAGTCTCTAGCTGCCAGAGTTTTGTCTGAAATGGACTCATTTTCAAGAGTTCAGCTGTTTTCATACTCTATTCTTTCATAATGAATGGTGTCTATCCAAATAAAAGGGCAAATTATTATGGTAGGTTAGGACCTGGTAAAGTACGGAAAAAATCTTTCCAGGATATATCTAAAACCAAAATTGAAATACACCATAAGCCTAACTCCAGCAGTTCCAAGGATAACCATGCCATGCATCCAGCATTCTCAGTCTTTCAGAGAAGTCAAAGCATCCAATGCAAACTTTGATACTGAAAGAATGACTATTCAGTTTTTCATTCTGAAGCAGGTTATTAGAAGGAGACTGACAAGAAGACCCATTTTTAAAATTATTTTTTTCTATTTGTAAAATAAATTGGATGAATTAAAATTGAATATAATTTTGCCGTCATAACCATCATCATTACCTTTATGAACCTAAATGAATGATTTGGAATAGAATGTTAGTATACTTCACATGTCACCTTAATTCCTTTTTTTCTTAAGAAAATTACTTATTTATAAGTAATCTCTACACCCAACATGGGGCTTGAAGTCACAACCCCAAGATCAAGAGTCACATGCTGGGGTGCCTGGGTGGCTTAGCTGGTTAAGCATTTAATTTCGGCTCAGGTCATGATCTACAGGTCCTGGGATGGAGCCCGGCATCAGGCTCCCTGCTCAGCAGGGAGTCTGCTTGTTCCTCTCCCTCTTCCTCTGCCCCTCCTCCTGCTCTTGCTCTCTCTCAAACAAATAAATAAAATCTTCAATAAAAGAGAGTTATATGCTCTACTGACTGAGCCAGCAAGAAGCTCCTGTCAACTTAATTCTTTACTGTCATGCTTTCCTTTTTAAAATTTGTCTTCTTTAAGACCTAAATGTAAGATGCGAAACCATAAAAATCCTAGAAGAGAGCACAGGCTGTAATTTCTCTGACATTGGCTGTAGCAACATTTTTCTAGATATGTCTCCTGAGGCAAGGAAAGCAAAAGCAAAAATAAACAATTGGGACTACATCAAAATAAAACACCTCTGGGGTGCCTGGGTGGCTCAGTCAGTAGAGTGTCCAACTCTTGATTTCAGCTCAGGTCATGATCTCAGGGTGGTGAGATTGAGCACTGCGTTGGGCTCCACACTCAGCGTGGAGTCTGCTTGTCCCTCTTCCTCTGCTCCTCCCCCGATCCCTCTCTCTCTCTCAAATAAATAAATAAACAAAATCTAAAAAAATAATAATAAAATAAAAAAATAAAAATAAAAAGCTTCTGCACAGCAAAGGAAACAACAAAAAAACTAAAAGACAGCCTACAGAATGGGAGAAGATATTTGCAAAGGACATATCCAATAAAGAGTTACTATACAAAATATATAAAGAACTTATACATCTCAACACAAAAAAACCCCAAATAATCCAATTAAAAAATGGTCAGAGACATGAACAGACATTTCTCCAAAGAAGACAGAGATGGCCAACAGACATATGAAAAGATGCTCAACGTCACTCATCATCAGGGAAATGCAAACCAAAACCACAAAGAAATATCACTTCACACCTGTCAGAATTGCTAAAATCAATGACACAAGAAACAACAAATGTTGGCAAGGATGTGGAGAAAAAGGAACCCTCTTGCACTGTTGGTGGGAATGCAAACTGGTGCAGCCACTGTGAAAAACAGTATGGAGGTTCCTCAAAACATTAAAAGTAGAATTGCCATATGATCCAGCAATTGCTCTACTGGGTAGTTACCCAAAGAATACAAAAACACTAATTCAAAGGGATACATGTACTCCAATGTTTATAGCAGCATTATTTACAATAGCCAAGATATGGAAGTAACCTAAATGCCTATCAATAGATGGATGGATAAAGAAGATGTGATATAGATAGGTAGATAGATAGATAAAATAGAATATTACTCAGCCATAAAAAGGATGAGATAGTGCCATATGTGACAACATAGATGGGCCTCGAGGGCATTATGCTAAGTGAAATCAGTGAGACAGAGAAAGACAAATACAAAATTATTTCACTCCTATGTGGAATTTAAGAAAAAAAATGAACAAAGAAAAAATAAAAAAAAAACAGACTCTTAACTCTACAGAAAAAACAGATGGTTATGGGGGTGGGGGGGTGAAATGGGTGAGGGGGATTAAAGAGTACATTTATCTTGATGAGCACTGAGTAATGCAGAGCATTGTTGAATCACTATATTGTACACCTGAAACTAATGTAATGCTGTATGTTGGCTATAATGGAATTTAAAAAATAAATGAAATGAAAGTTGTGTTCTTTCACCTCTGAACTATTCAAAGATGCTGTTATTCTTTTCAGCTCTTAGGCCTACATTATTCATTCCTTGGATACAATAAAAAGCTAGAACAACTCTTTTGTGCTGAAATATATTTTGCCATTTTTGCTTGGAGAAAAAATACCAACCTTCTTATAGACAGAAAACTGACATATAGAGATACTAGTTGATTCTTTAGTACATAGGAGTGCTACTTGTACACAAAATAAGATATTAAAAATGTTAATGCATATATTATTCAGTATGACTTCAGATCTCATCACTAAGACTATTTTGAATAGTGGCCGAATTAGATACAAATCAGATGCTGAAATCAAGAGGAGGATAAATGAACTATTACACAGAGATTGGCAAAAGAACCATAAAAAATAATTTTATATCACTGGAACATTAGTTGAAATTTATTTTTAGTCTCTTTTTCTCAGGGTTCAATATAGTAATTATAAAGCAAGGGTTACACTTCACAAACTGGGCCTTCTCAGCATCTACATATGTGTGTGGAGCTTTCAATTTTTAGTTTGAATAAGAAAACTGAGCTTTGCAGCACATGTGTAAAATCTCTGAATTTTCTAGGCCATTCCAGCCTGAGGATAAAAGTCATATCATCAGAAGAGCAATAAAACTAAATTTTTCTGATATTTCCCCTGTAACTATTACAGGACTTCCCTATGTAGTTCAAGGAGTTCGAGAAGAATGAGTAGGGGTGGTATATCTTAAATAGGAATGTTCTTCCTCTCTATTTTTATCTAGCTAACTCCTATTCATGCATCAGTGCCTAATTCAAGAAACACCTCCTTTGGAAAGCTTTTCCTGACCCATTCTGATTAGATGGCCTGCCTCTATACATCCATAAAACCTTATGCCTAACATTGTCCAAATTTTCATAGTGCTGATTATGGAATTATAATCATTGATTTGCATATTTACTGCCCTATGCCCTTTTCATCATCTCATTTTTCTCATCTCATCATCTCCTTCCTCCTCTCCTATTTTCCCACTTCCAAATGACCACACATACACAAGACTATTAGTTCCTCACCAGTAGAGACTATATTTTGTTGGGCTTTGAATTTCCAGCACTTAGAATAATGTCTGGTATATAGTAATGACCAACTAATATTTATTGAATGAATATAATATGAATGAATGAATGCTTAGGAACTGGTCATATCAGCTATCACCATTTTCTTCTTTTCCTCTGTCTTGCTAGCATGACGTATCCTGTTGCTGCCAATGCCCAGTGAATTAGTAATGTCTATAACAAAATACCACAGACTAGGTGGCTTAAACAACAGAAGATTATTTTCTCATAATTCTGGGGGCTTTGAAGTCTGACATCAAGGCATCAGTGAGGTTGGCTCCTTCTGAGGGCTGTGAAGGAAAGATTTATTCATGGCTTTTCTCCTTGGCTTGTAGGTCTTCTCCCTGTGTCTTTACATGTCTTCCCTTTACCTGTGTCTGTGTCCAAATTTCTTCTTCTTATAAGGATACCAGTCATATTGAATTAGGATCCACCCAAATGACCTCATTTTAAGTTAATTCTTTAAAGACACTTTCTCCAAATACAATCAGATTCTGATGTGAATTTGGCCCTAACACTCACTGATTTTGCTGTTACTAGTAATAATTGTGTTATTAAACAACCATTTTCTGAGCATGTATTTTGTGTCAGAAACTGTGCTAAGTGCTTTATATGCACATCTGTGACACATAAGGTTATCTCAATGCCTACCACAGGCACCCATACCCACTAAAGCTCACCAGAAGCACCAATATTTTGCCCATCCTGTGGTTTGGCAGTTAACCCCACTGGAGAAAGTACCCTCTACTTCCATTGGTGTGAGATCCTACTAAGTAGGGTACAGAGAAGCGCTGTTCAGCACTCTTAAGGATTTACAGAAGCAGCTCTTTTATTCTTTTATTGCACTCTCCATATATGAAAACTTGGCCGTGGGTCCACAAGGAATTGAGCCAGGGGACCATGCTGAGACAATCTTGGGGCTATGTTTAGAATTGTACCTCCCCATCCATTCCTTTGTACTGTCTTTTTTTTTTTTTTTTGTAATTTCTTTTATTTGACAGAGAGAGAGACAGCGAGAGAGGGAACACAAGCAGGGGGAGTGGGAGAGGGAGAAGCAGGCTTCCTGTCGAGCAGGGAGCCCGACGCGGGGCTCGATCCCAGGACCCTGGGATCATGACCTGAGCCGAAGGCAGACGCTTTACGACTGAGCCACCCAGGCACCCCTCCTTTGTACTGTCTTTGTGTGCTTTGATTCTTTCTTCTTTTGGTTTGAACTTTTCCCCAAGACTTACATGTAATAGATCCATAGCCAACTCACTTCCATCATATCTCCAGACATGCCTAATTTCTAGAAAACACATAACCTAAATTCTCAATGGAGACTCCAACTAAATCTAGCTGTAAATTTAGTCTTTGCTATGATTTTCTAAAAAAAACTTTAATGATGCAATTGTTTTTCCATTTTAAATATATTGCAAGAGGTGGTGGAGTAACTTTCTTAAATCTTTAAGCATTAGTTTAGTATGAGGACTGAGGAAATTTTTGACTGAGCTGAAAATTAAGGGAACTTGGGTATTTGGGAGGAAAAGGAGACTGTAGTGTAAAGAGGAGTAAACTTGTGAGTTCATGTAATTTACCTTTTTTGACCTAGGTTATATAAATGCCTATATTATAGCATTTAGGAGCATAACTAATTCCTATTTATCTTTCTCATGGGAAAAGGGGGTTTATACAGAGATAGGAGAAAAAGAAAGGAGTTGATGCATGAATGACAAAAAATCTATCTCGTGATGTCTTTTAGAGGTGTTGAGAATAGCTACAACTGTGGCTGCTCCAAGGCTAAGCGAGGCCCTGTAGGTGAATATGTTCTACCTCAGCCTTTCATCGGCTGACGACATTATCTTGCATTCAGGGCCATGCAAAGGTTGACTTATTCAATCCTTCACCATGTGAGTAGAGAGAATTGTACAGAGATTTTATCCATCTATCTAGATCCCTAATCTTTTAAAGATGATTTTGGAAATCCAATTACTCTAGAGTTTTAAAGATTTTATTATTTATTTATTTATTTATTCGAGAGAGAGAGAGAGAGAGAGAGAGAGTGAGCACGAGCAGGGGGAGGAGCAGAGGAAGAGGGAGAGGGACAAGCAGACTCCCCACTGAGCAAGGTGCCTGACGTGGGGCTCCATCCCAGGACCTGGGATCATGACCTGAGCCAAAGGCAGACGCTTAACCGACTGAACCACCCAGGTGCCCAAAAATTACTCTAGAGTTTTAAAAAATGAATCCCAAGTATACTCTACAAGCTTTATTTTAAAAATCTGAGATCAGTAGGGGAAGAAGAGAGTTCAAAATTGTTTCTCAGTCTACAAGTGCTCCTCCACATGATTCAATTAGCACCTTTGTATTTATCACAGTTTTAAATTTAATTGACAACATATTTTATTATGCTTTAATATTATGACAACATTGCGGTACATTAATGGTATCAAAATTTTTCAAGCCAGATTACCAAAATAGTGGTGATTTTTATTGCTAGGATGTGATGGAGGGATTGTTTCCTCCAATCTTCAATTCTTTCCCTCTATATTAGTTTACCAAAGCCTCTTATAATTGCTGTTCTTGTAATGTCAGGAAGAATTTCACATCTCTTTGCAGATTAAACTTATTGAGTTAGTGTTTCATATGCCCAACCTATAAATTTTTTTCTTATCCTTGGGGAATGCCTATTCACATTAGTGGGAGCTGAGTAAACATATCAAGCAGGTAGGAGCCCTCCCTTCACTTGAGAACCAGGTAACAAGGGTACAGTTATCAGTGTTAGTAATATTACATCTCCAGTAGAATGTAAAGGATCACTTTTAATTACAGGGAGATAACTAAACTTAATAGGGTATTACATAGCTGAACTATTTATAAAATTACAAATTCCTTCACAGAAGTTTTTGGAAAACTGACCTTTACATGTTAGCATTATCATAAAAATATATTTTTTAAATGTATACAATTAAAATTTTTGCCAATAATGTTAAAAACTTGAAGTCACTGTGGAGAGCAAAATGGCCCTTAGTATATATTCCTTATGAGAAGGCAACACAGCACTTTTTTCCCCTGGAATTCTAATTTGCAGATCCAATATCTCTCTCCAATCAAATGCAATTTAGTATAACTTGTACCAGTATGTAACATGCCAGTTAGGTGCTCCAAATAAGGCCAAGATTCATCTCAGTGACCCATAAGTAGGGCTGAAGGACTGACAGGATTTCTTTACAGTTTTAGGCTTGACGCTGTTGGCACTTCTCATAGACTGAAAACGTTTCATTAGGTCTTATGTTCCTAACAGTATTATATGATATCTATAGGTAAATCTTCATGTTTCCCAGGCAACAAAGAAAGGGAGGGGCATTATTAAAGAGAAAACATCATTAAATTTTCTGTTTTAAATTGATACCATTTTTTGGGGGGCGCCTGGGTGGCTCAGTCGGTAAGCATCTGCCTTTGGCTCAGGTCATGATCCCGGGATCCTGGGATTGAGCCCCGCATCAGGCTCCCTGCTCTGCAGAAAGCCTGCTTCTCCCTCTCCACTCTCCCTGCTTGTGTTCTCTCTCTCTCTGTCTCTCTCTCTGTCAAATAAATAAATAAAATCTTAAAAAAAAAAAAAATTGATACCATTTTTTTTATATAATACCTATTTCACAGTCTTAATTATTTTTCCTGAACAATAAGCCAGACCAAATATATATAGCAGGTATAAAACACGATTTGGACGTTACACCTGTCGGTGCTTTTCCACATCATTATTGGAAACATCACACTCCTGGCTATAGAACAAATGACTAAAACTCAAGAAGGGTTACACTATGAGAGTATACTTAAAGGTTCTGATGGGGGTGGAAGTGACATGTAAAACCACATGTAAATAAAATAATCCTGTAATATTCTAATAGATGCTCCTTTGAGAAAACTTATGTTTAAAAGCTTTGTATAGAGATCTGTTTTTCCATGTATTGTCTGCCTGAATGGCCTTTCATGCTCCCACAAGGAAACAATAGATGGTCCTTTCTCTTAAGCATGCTTTATACACTTGCTTCTGTTGTACTGAAAGTGCACTGAGGAACAGTTACAACTGATGAGTTAAACTTAAAGGTCTGCCAACTAGTGAGGTCCTACTTTGACCATGTGATGAATACACATGAGGCAATTGAAAGAATCATCAATCTTGAAATAAGGGTGTTGTGCCTGCTTTCTTTCACCCCAACCTGATTTTTCTTAGGTTGAAAATAGGGACATTTAAAGCTGCAAATCCTTGTTTTTGTAGTGAACTGAATTTCTGCATCATTGACCTTGACATATTTATTTTTAGTATTTCTTATGTTATTTAATAAGGTATGATAAATCCATTAAGTAGTCTAAAACATGTTTTCATTTATCAACTTTCTGTAATGAAAAGAACTAAAATTTAAAAATCCTGAAATGTTTAAAGGCAAATATCAAAAATAAACATTAGTAAGCTTTCTTATTAAGGTTTAAAGAAAATTACCAATCCACATTTGACTTGGAATTCAACAAATTCATTCTTCTTAGCAAGTGTAGAGAAAATAGTAATAGTAATAGAAATGTAGTCAAATTTCTAATTGGAAGTGTAAAATTGATGACAATTATCAGTTCCCCTTATCTTCTCTATTTTTATCCAAATGGTTTTTTAAGGAATGTAGATGACTTTGGTTGACAAGGGCACTGAACACTGACCAACAATCCAATGTATTTTTTTTTATTATGTTAGATTACAAACTCAGCAATTTCTATTTTTATGGGTTTTCTGGTAAAATAGAAATTGCTGAGTTTGTAATCTATGTTCTCATCCAAGTCATTCCTACCCATTCCTACCCAAGCTAGTGCTCTGTGTTTCAATATAGAGCCATTACTTGTGGTTGATACTGATCCACTAATTAGTATTCACCCAATTTTCCAGCTAATATTTCTTTATTTTACTATAAAAATGTAACTAAATATAAAAATGTGAATATTTTCTAATTCATTTGGTTTATGAAAGTTCAGAGAAGCTATGCCTTTAGGATTCCTTTCCCCACTGCTTGGTAGTTTCTTGTGTATCCATCCAGAGCTATACTGTGCAAATAAAGTGTATATGTATATGTAAGTTTGTATTCCTTCTTTTTATACAAATAATAGCATACTGCATAAATGATAGCATACTCTGAAACTGTTTTGCATATTGCTTTTTGCACATAATATATCTTGGACATTATTCCAATAAATGGCTACACTGTATTATAACTGTAGTCAGTTCCCTTTGATAGACATTTAGGTTGTCACCAATCTTTTGCTACTGCAAATAATCTTCAGTAACTATCCTTGAACATAGTTCTTGGTACACACTACATACTACATTACAATAATACCTATTGAAAAAAAATCCTAAAAGTAGAATTGTTGAGTGAAAGAGTAGGTTAGGGGTGCCTGGGTGGCTCAGTTGGTTAAGTGGCTGACTCTTGGTTTCGGTTCAGGTCATGATCTCATGGGTTATAAGATCAAGCCCCACATCTGGTTCCTCACTCAGCTGGGAGTCTGCTTGAAGATTCTCTCCCTCTGTCCATCTTCCCACTCATGCTCCCTCTCTCTCTCTCTCTCAAACAAATAAATACATCTTTTTTTAAAAAAAGAGTACTTTAAATTCTAATAGATTTTGTCAAAATGCTTTCCAACCAAAATTTTATTTTATTTTATTTTATTTTTTTTTAAAGATTTTATTTATTTATTTGAGAGAGAGAGAATGAGAGACAGAGAGCATGAGAGTGGCTAGGGTCAGAGGGAGAAGCAGACCCCCTGCCGAGCAGGGAGCCCGATGCGGGACTCGATCCAGGGACTCCAGGATCATGACCTGAGCCGAAGGCAGTCGCTTAACCAACTGAGCCACCCAGGCGCCCTCCAACCAAAATTTTATGAGAGTGCTTGAGTCCATGTATTTTTAGCTCTTCTATTTTTGTGTGTCTCTACTTGTTAAAAGTTTTTTCTTATATTGAGCTGCAATCTATTTTTCTATAATTTCCTCCATCAGTTCTAGTACTGACTTCTGGATTCATACATAACATAGGCAGTCTCTCTCCCATATAACTATCCTTTAAAAAGTTAAAGAGCATTTTCATGTTCTGCCCAAGTCTTTTTTTCTCCAGATTTCACACTCTGCATTACACATTTGCCTGTGGGGCTGTCATATTCATCCTTTGCCCTTTTTTTGTTCTGCTCTGAATCACAAGGGGGCTACCTTGTGAAGTTGTTTTCCCCAGACTCATATGTTGTCTGACTTCTGACTGTTCACCATTATGAGACAGGAGTTTGGAAGGAGGAAGGATCTTGTAATCTTGGTATCCATTTCAAGAAATTAGAGAAAGAACAGCAAATTAAACTCAATGGAAGTATGTGAAAAATAATAAAAGCAGAATTTAATTAAGTAGAAAGACATATAGTAAATTCAAAAAGTCAGTTACTTCTTTGCAAAGACTAGTAAAATCAATAAACTTTTTGCAAAAGTGCCCAAGACAAAGGGGCATCTGCTTGCTCATTTGGTAGAACATATGACTCTTGATCTTGGGGTTGTGAATTCAAGACCCACATTGGGGGTATAGTTTACTAAAAAAAAAAAAAAAAAAAAACTGCTCAGAACCAAAAACAAGTAGGTAAGACACAGATCACCAGTATCAAAGGTTAGAAAAGGAACACCGCTAAGGAATTTACAGATATTAAAAAGATAAGAGGTTATTTTAACCTTATGACAATAAATTTCAATTTTAGATAAAATAAAAAATTTCCTTGAAAAACACAATTTACCAAAATCGACACAAGAAATAACACATTTGAATAGTATTATATCTATTAAAGAAATTGAATTTGTGGGGTGCCTGGGTGGCTCAGTTGGTTAAGCGTCTGCCTTCGGCTCAGATCATGATCCCAGGGTCCTGGGATCAACCCCCGCATCAGGCTCTCTGCTCAGCGGGAAGCCTGCTTCTCCCTCTCCCACTCCCCCTGCTTGTGTTCCCTCTCTCTCTGTCAAATAAATAAATAAAATCTTAAAAAAAAGGAAATTGAATTTGCAATTAAAAACCTATCCACAAAGAAATCTCCAGCCCCAAATGACAGTAAATTTTCAATACATGTAAGGAAGAAATAGCACTAATGTCACACAAACTCTTCCAGAGAATAGAAAATGAGGGAATGTTTCTTAATTCACTCTATGAGATCAGAATAGCATTAACAAAACCTGACAAGGACATTATAAGAAAGAAAAATTATAGGCCAATTTCTCTGATACACAGAAATGGAAAATTATTTATTTATTTATTTATTTATTTATTTATTTATTTATTATGTTCAGTTAGCCAACATACACTACATCAAAAACTAATGATGTATTATATGTTGGCTAAATGAAAAATTCTTTTAAAGTATTATAAAATTGAATCCAGTGATATATAAAATTGGTAATCATCATGGCCAATTTGGGTTTATTTCAAGAATTCAGAGGTGAAATGATATTCAAAAAATTACTCAATATATCAAAGTTTTGATAGCTCTAGTTTTAAGAGTACTATCTTTTCCTATGGTGCATTTAATATTTTTTTCAAAGTACTTTAACATGAGCTTATTGAATATTGAATCCATGTTAATGATAAAAATTAACTTTTTGTAAAGAAACATCATTTAAGGGATGCCTGGGTTGCTCAGTCGACTGCCTTCAGCTCAGGTCATGATCCCAGGGTCCTGGGATTGAGTCCCACATCGGGCTCCTTGCTCAGTGAGGAGCCTGCTTCTCCCTCTGCCTGCCGCTCCCCCTGCTTGTACTCTCTCCCTCTCTCTCTGACAAATAAATAAATAAAATCTTAAAAAAAGAAAAACCATTCAATTTATTACTATAAATTAATTGAATTGATAAAAATTAATTAGGGAGAAATGAGAAAAGAAAGAGAAATTAAAAGAAACCTGTGATAATCTCAATAGATGGATTAGAGTTAAAATTCTACATCTATTTGTAATAAAGAACCCACAAACTTTTAGCAAGCCAGGAATAGAATAGCACTTCCTTAATCTGATAAATAGTATAAAACCTTACAGGAATGATCATGCTTGGTGGTAAAATATTGAAAGATTTCCTCCTGAGAGTGGCAATAAGACAAGAATACCTGCTCTCATCTCTTAACATTCAACATTGTACTGGACATCCTAATCTGTGCAATAAAGCAAGAAAAATAAGTAAAAGGTAAAAGAGTTAGAAATGAAAAAAAAAAATAAGGGCATTATTATTTGTACATGACACTCTTCCATATGGAGAAAATCCCAGAATACCTGCACATACATGTTAGAAGTAGTAAGTGAATTTAATAAGTTCTCTGGGTACAAGGTCAATATACAAAACTCAGTGTTATAATATGGGGAAAATGGTATCTTTTATAATAGCATCGAATGCCTAAGAAGAAATCTAACAAAGGATTGTTACACAGAAAGCTATAAAATATTATTGAAAAAAATTAAGGAAGACCAAAATTAATGGTGGGATATGCATGTTCATGAATTGAAAGACTCAAAATTGTAAAGGTGCCAATTCATTGCAAATTGATATATGTGACCTTCATGAAAACCCCAGCAAGTTTTATGTAGAAACTGACAAATTGATTCTCAAAATTATATTGGAAGTGCAAAAGCTAAACAATAGCCAAGAATAGACAAGAAAAGCAACCTGAAAGAGGATTAATACAACAAAACTGCCAAATATTAAGACCTACCATTAGTATATATATATTGACTAGGGTAGTATGGTATTGGTGCATGTATAGACAAATAGAGTAAGGAATGGAATAGAGAATCTAGAAACAGACCCATACATATCTGCTCACATGATTTATGACAATGTTGAAGTGCAATGGGTAAAGAATGTTAAATAAATAGATCATTTTGATAGCCACATAAAAAAGACCCTTTTTTCACACCATAAGAAAAAATCAATTCTCAGAGGATTGAAAATAAAAATATGTGTGAAAGGTAAAACAATAAAACTTGTAGAATATAACATAGGAAAATATTTTCGTGACCTCCTGGAGTAGGCACAGATTTCTTAAAAAGAACACAAAAGGCACAAACCATAAAGGAAAAGATTAATAAATTAGACTTCATCAAAATTAAAATGTCTATTTTTCAAGAACTCTAAATACTGACATTTTAGGGATCTGCTTGTCTTACTGCTCAATCAGCTAACCTTGAAGCTTATGCATCTACAAACTCTACGCATGGACATAAAGAACAGAGAAGAGGTGTTAACAAGCTTTTGGAGGAAGCTGAAATGACTGCTCAGAAATAGTCCCGTGAAAAGTGAGCCTGTGTACGTCATTTTCTGCCATAGGCTAAGTCGTTTACCACACCTCTATCTACTTTACATCTTCCTTTATCTCTCTGAGGATAGTAATTATAATTTTTGTAGTTTTCTTCTGTTCCTAGCCTTGTCTTTATTTTTCTTCTATTTCCCTTCTGTGTTTTTGTCCCTGTCACAATTAAGGTTTAAAATTTTTTTTTCACTATTATTTTAACGGGATTTGGGGAGGGAAGAATGGATAAACTGTCTTTGTGCATTCCACCATGTTCAACCTACAGTCTCCAGGTGATTTTCAGGTATACCTTGAGAACACTAGGCTATATCCAATAATGTAATATTAACCAACCAGAGAGGGCTGATTCTCTTTTTGTCATATTTTAAATTTCCAAGATCTAAGTCTTGTGTGCTGATAACTATTTTTATAGTTATTTTGTTCTTGTTTCATAGCTGCAACATCTCTCACCTGTCTGAGCATATTACTTACATATTTTAAGTTTTATTTTGTTCCTAGCCTTGGCTTTCATTTTTTTCTTTTTAAAGATTTTATTTATTTGACAGAGAGAGAGACAGCGAGAGAGGGAACACAAGCAGGGGGAGTGGGAGAGGGAGAAGCAGGCTTCCCACGGAGCAGGGAGCCCAACGAGGGACTCAATCCCAGAACCCTGGGACCATGACCTGAGCCGAAGGCAGACACTTAACCAACTGAGCCATCCAGGTGCCCCACTCTCATTTTTTTTTCTTTCTCCAAGTTTTCATTGTTTATTTTGGCCTCTATTTTTTACAGTAAGGGTATTCCTTAAATATCTAGTAATACTTGGCTTACCATTCATGTTAAAAATGAGACACGGTGAAGCTGATTGTTAGCTATAAGGATATTTTCAGACATGACAGGACTCAAAAAGTACCTTCTGTGTAGCACTCAAAAAGCAACTAGAGGATATGGCCTACCAAAAGAAAGGAGTAAATAGGTGAAGATTAAAGGAACAGGGGATCCAACACAGGATAATGGCAAAGGGAATTCCTGGAATGATAGACATGCAACACTGTAGAGAAACTAACCCAAAGCAGAGCATAAAGGTAAAGGGCTCCAAGAGGGAAGACTTCTGGGAAAATAGGAATTGAGGAATTATCTGATGTGTTTGCTTATGTGGAAAATAGTATTGAGGCAATTTTGGAATGTTTGGGTAGAATTAGCAATCATTACATAAAATCCAAGCATATATGAGACAATTACTAATATTTGCAAAACAAGAAACTGTTAGAGAAAGGAGTGTAATCACAGTATACTAACTGGCTCAACTACAAATAAGATATATATGATCATGCCAATGTAAACACTGAATATTGTTTTTCCCCAAATTGTGATGTAACTATACAGAGAGTGTGGGGGAGGAGGAAGTATATAGGTGGAAGTGTAAGAGACCTGAATCTTTATCTACTATAAGAAGAAGTCAAAGATAATATTTAAAAGTGATTAATCAAGAAATCGCAATATAGCATATTACTTAGAAATGTGGAGGTAGGGGCGCCTGGGTGGCTCAGTCATTAAGCATCTGCCTTCCACTCAGGTCATGATCCCAGGGAGCCCGTTGGGCTCCCTGCTCCGCAGGAAGCCTGCTTCTCCCTCTCCCACTCTCCCTGCTTGTGTTCCCACTCTCCCTGCTTGTGTTCCCTCTCTCGCTGTCTCTCTCTTCTGTCAAATAAATAAATAAAATCTTAAAAAAAAAATAAAGTCAAGTAATGCTAAAAGACATGCAGTAAATAATAGTTTCCTTAGCCAATCCTTTCTCAAACCCTCAAAATTCCTCCTCAAAGGTAACAACTTTCAAATGTTTTGGTTATCTCTACTGGCATTTACCTCCACATTTTTTTTTTTTCCAGGAGAGGGAGAAGCAGGCTTCCCGCTGAGCAGAGAGCCCGATGCGGGGCTCGATCCCAGGACCCTGGGATCATGACCTGAGCCGAAAGCAGATGCTTAACAACTGACCCAGGCACACCGCATTACTTGACTTTAAAAACAATATTCACTTTCTGCTTTGAAAAAATTAAACAAATTTACCTGGGGATTAAATTAAATTAATTAAAATGGGCCCATTCCTGGAAATTTGGGTCCTGGGTCCATTCCTGGAAATTTGGGTCCTGGGTCCATTCCTGGAAATTTGGAATCTGCATTTTAAATAAACATCCCAAATCTGAGAAACATATTGGTGTAGCCCTTTTTTGTTTTTTGTTCTTACTCCAAAAAGAACTTTTTAAAAGACACTTCTGGTGGTTTTAAGTTTTTCTTCTAATTTATAATTCTCATCCCTTCCTTGGCTTCAGCCTTCCAGATAATGTTTAAATAGGCGTATATGTGCCATCTAAAAATATTTGTCGAGTATATTTATTTTTCCATTTTTTGTGTGCCTCCTTTTATAATTGGAGCTCATCTGAAAGCTCCCTATAAGGTCACATCATTTTAGATTCACTCTTCTTTTACGTGAGGATTGTTTTTAGTTATATAATGAAATATTCATTTTTGAGACTTCCTATCCTCTTAATACAGTTTCTCTATTAGGATCTCAGTCAAGTGGATTCTGAATAACATTTTCTCTGAGCTTAATTGCCTCAGATTACTTAGACAATCAGAGTTCCCTGATTTTAAATTTATTGTCTTTGTCTTAAGTTTAAGCATTAACTCTCAGTCTACTTCTTGCCTTATGGTGCCCTAAGATACAATAATACAGGGTTTCACTAGGTTTTCAGAACACTAAAACAAAATCTCCTACTCCAGAGTTAACACATGGGAGGTTTCCTTCTGATGTATTACTGTAGCCTAACCCCTGACCTACATGGCAGCTTTTAAATAAGAAATGCTGAATAGATTCGAAACATGCATTTTAAATTGAAAGCAAAATATCTAGTTCAGAACTGAAGAAACTAACATAAATATTTGGACAAATGAGTATTTCATTTTCCTTTAAATTGCTACTCTGACATTATCAGTGATGATTTTTGGACACCTGAAAAGAAATGATTTGTATCTATATACGTAAAGTAAAATGTTTCTTCTAATGATTCCTCTTGTTATATTAATATCTTACTTAGGAGATTTCACTCTTTTAAAAAAACTAAGGTTCTCATAATACAGATGAGGCAATGGTCTCTTAAAAAATCAAGCTGAGAAAAGGTACTTCTGATGTTTGAGGTATCTGTGCTTATTCAGTTTAATCATTTTAATGCCCTATTTATTTTCACATTAAACATAAAAGATTTTGGATTTTCCTAATGTTGAAACCATTACATAATTCCTATCACATTCTTTATTTGCATACATTAAAGCTGTGTTGTATAATATCCAGGGTACACCATGGGCACTCACTATTTTTCAATTTAGATTCCACTTAGGAGGTAAAATCACAAATATGAGAACAGAGAAAGATGACCAGGAACAAAGACTATTTTATATTGCTTTGAATATTTTATATGGTACAAATAGATTGCCTCTTAAATATGGAAAATAAATTTTTATAATTCTCAAATAGCAACGTAATTGAACCATATTGTATGTATTTAATTTGAAATCATTTAAAACAATCTAACCATAGACTAAATACTCTGGTCAATTAGTAGATGTCTATTTCTAAGGCATCAGCTGATTTTACATTTCTAATATTATGACTCAGTAATTTCATTATGATACTTCTTAAATTCAATTCTGATATTAAATTATGAAAGAGCTAAACCTCCGAAATCTACTGTTTACTTTTGTTTCCTTTTCTAGCCCAGATGGAGAAACTATTACATTACACACATTTTAATGTGACCTCTATAACTTTTTATAAGACATAGATTAATGAGCCTTGGTTCCAGTGACTCTGGGAAATAAAAAGTGGTTGCTAACCTAGAGACCCAGAACCTACCCATTCATATTTAAGGGTTTTCCATACAGGCAGAGACAAAAGAACTGGCCTAAGCACCCCAAGCAGTTCTTCAACTGGATGAAGTGATTAAATTCCCCTTTGGAGTGGTCAGTATCCATGGTAGATATTTTTATCTTGTTCCTTAGGGAAAAGTGAACTAACTGAAGATATTATATATAATTCTTTATATTTTTAATTGTCAGGACAGATGATTTTTAAGTAAGCACTATTTGACATTATAAACTAGTTCTTTATAAAATTTGGACATTTACATGGAAGTTACCATTTGTAGTCAATAGGGCTGCATTTGATTCTTAAAAAGACTGAACTGAAATTCTGCAGTATCTCTGTGTTTCCTAGTTTAAACAAGAGGTCACTTTCCAGATTGAGGTTATTATGCGTGTGGCTCTGAAAACTGATAGTAGGGCACTGTTTTAAAAAAGCTTTGTAACTCCTACACAGCTAGATTTTACAGATATTTTTAGCATAAGTTATTTAATACCCTATTTCTGAAAGAATTCTAAAGTATTTTGACCAAATGTTAACACTTTTTTCCTTCAAGGCAATATTTATGTAGTCCTGAATGCAAGGAAATCATTTGTGACAACATCTCAGGAACCTGCACACACAAACTTCTCAAGATAAGAGCTGCAGATGAAAGCACCATTCTTTAGAAATAAAAAATTATTATTACTGAAAACAATTAGTCAATAAAAAGAAATATTATTTCAGCATAGAATTTCAATAAGCTTAAGATACAAAGGAATACATAATCTGTATAGTTTACATTTCGTCACAAAGTAAAATATTAACATGTTAGAAACCTGGAAGAAATCCAATTTATTTGAAAACAAAAGTAATTACCTTCATTTACAGTCAAACAATACTGTGGCAGTTATATTATAGACTAAAGAGTTCTTTCAGAGTCTATATATTCATGTTCTTCTTTATTTCCACTTTATTTTACTTTTTTAAATGTTTGGCAATTTAGTTTTGAAAAATAAAAGGATTAAATACCCCTACTTGTCACTAGATGGCGGTAACTCCAGGATGGGTTTCTTTTCAGTAAGCAGTAAAATGGAAATTTTTGTTCGCTTTCACCAAAGATAAAGATACATAGTAACCCATGATCAAATTTTTAATGGTAGCGGTAGAATGTGTTTGTTGGGGAAGGGAGGATGGAGGAGTGTGTGTGTGCGTGTGTGTGTGTGTGTGTGTGTGTGTGTATGTTTTTATTTGTATCAAAGATATAGTCCATGGTTTACAAGAGAATTGAAACTATTTTAGATCCCCTTTTTTTGCATATGTATGAAATTAAAACTAAATAACGAATTAGAAAAATATAAAAATATTATATGATAAAACAGAGGGCATTTTTACTTTCATACATCACCCTTGTATACAGATATTTAGATTTGTATTCCAAACAGAATGATTTACAAGTCATTATTAATGATGATAGTAGCACATGTTGATTTTTATTTAAAAGCAGGTCCCATCTTCCACTTGATATTTTCTTTCTTTTCAGACATTTTGGGCTCAAAATGCATGTATCCATCTGTCTCTATATTTTAAGTAGGGAGTTTAGATAAGATATTTGTAAATGCATGTATTATTGAGTTCGAAATGAATTTTTGAGACTCCTCATGATGAATGATATCAATTGGAATGTATGCTTTGTATGAAGAGTCTTCCCAGGACAATGGAGACAAGTGTGATCTGCCATAATAAAGGCCTCATATTGAGAGATTTTAGTCAGTAGCATGATGAACAACAGTTCGTGCTCAGAGCAAAACTTTTCAGAAGGCAGTATGCAAGCAGGATACAAACATCGGTTTACATTAAAGGACATTTGGTTCTTTCATCAACCATCAGTTATTGGTGAAAATTTTCCTTCTTGAGCACTCAAATTTCCTACTCCAGCCATAAAATTACATTGAGACCTGACATCCTGACAGGTGGAAACAGTTGCATAGAATGTGGAATGTGACATGTTGAAAGAAAAGAGAAGCAATAGGATTCCTCACTGGAGAGAATCAAAGGCTGATTAGCTCCCACAGAGCAAGGTGAAACCTCTTGAAGGTTCTGAAAGAAGAGAAAGAATTTTGGACAAGAGGAGCTTTGTATCCTTGTAAGCAACTGTTTTTTTTGTTGTTGTTGTTGTGTTTTTTTTTTTTTTTCACAACTGCTGCTGTGTTTACACCTGTCAGACTTCTCTGTGAACTTGGAGAAAAGGGTTGGAGATTCAAATAAAGTAATGTCCCTTTTATCGGTTATCATTGTGGAGTTAGAAGTTAATTTTTAAATAAACCAAAGGGCTCACCTCTACTTTTCATCACTCTCTCACACTCCTATTCTCAGCCATATTTACTAGTATTTTCACGCCTCTGACTCAGATTCCTTGCCCCATCCTTCCTCCCACTTTTACCTAGCCAACCTCAAATGATCCTTTATGATGGCTCAAGTATCACCACACCTGAGAAGCCTTTCTTGATTCAGCCTATGTAAGGGTTACTAGATTTAGAAAACAAAGATACAGGAAACATAGTTAAATTTGAATTTCAGATCAGCAGTGAACAAGTTTTTCTATAAGTATATTCCAAATATTGCAGTGTGTTTTACTTGCTAAATCCAGCAACCCTACCTTAGTTAAGAGCTTTTTATTTTTGTTCACTTCCAAAATGCAATGCTTAATTGACCTTATCAAATAATCCCAGACGAGCATTCCTTTATCATTGTTTGCTTTGTATACTCACAATATAAATGAGTATGGCTTTTGTGAAAGGACTGATTACAAAATGTTACAAATTGGCTTTCAACATAAAATACTCCACTGTTCTTTTTTGGCTTGATTACACTATACCTATATCTTTACTCTGCAACTTCTAAGTGTGGCAGAGGAAGAGCCTACCATTACTAATTGATAAGCTTTCAAATTTATAGGGCAATGTAACAAAAGAATTCCTCAGTTTACTTCCACAGAAAGAAAGGGTTTATGCCTGAGTATTGTTACTCATAATTGATAGTGGAGTAAAACATAGTTATTATAAGAAGTATAAATGCCTTTATTTGATCTCCTTGAAGATACTACCATAAATGCCAATTACTGAAAATATCTCTAGTAACTACTTCTTCTACTTAAGAGATCCCATCTTTAAAACATTAAAAACAGATGTCGCTGCATTACTTCACTGCTGATGTATGTAATAGAAATGACACACTAATTAATTTAATGCACTATAAGTGTACTGATTATTTATCATGGCTGACAATAAAATTATGGAAACATTCAATTACAATCAGTGGTAATTCATTATTTATTGATTTTACATTATGCACACATAAATACAATGCACTTAATTACACAGAAGATGGGATCATTTTTCTGTTGATATGCAGACATTTGAATTCATCAGTTTTATTTAAAAACAAAATTAAGTTTGAGTAATAAGAGTTGATCCAGACTGAAATAAGAATGCACTCAGAATATTAATATCAAACTGATTTTAAGTCTTCTTTAAAAGAATGCCTAAGAAATATGAGCTTTTGAGCAAGATTGCATTAATTTTAATATTCTGCTCAATTATATATCTCTGAGGCAGCCAGTGATTCTTCGCTTCCTAGAATTGCACAGCTTTCAGCCCTTAAACACATACTCTGAATAATGCCTAATAGAAGGCTTTGTGCTTAGTAGGAATGAAACGAATATTTGCTGCCTAAATGCTGATCTTGAAGAAAATGTAAAAAATTTGTATGATTGAAATGTATTCTAGGGGTTTCTGGAGAAGATAGTGGCACCTTTCCCTGTGGCAGTCAGGGAAGACTTTAAGACAAACTAAATGTTTTGAGATGTGCATTTTCATAAGCTGAGAAATAAAATTTTAGGCAGAGCAACAGCATCCGCAAAGGATTGGAGGCATGGATGAGAAATGTGGGCTTAGAGGATACTGACTCTAACAGTTTGACTTGTAGGAGAGTCGTGAGAACAGCATGTAATGGTTCATTGGGGCCAGGATGGGGAGCAGGATGGAGTGAACAGGGTATCTGGAAGACGGGAGTTCAGAGTGGAAACAAGTTCCATTACTTATGGCTACCTCAAGTAATTATTCTTCCTACTTTCCCATAGGCCCCAAGTAGTCCATTGGCTTGGTATCTGGCTCAACCTAGAATTGTATATATAAATGAATTTTAAAAAGTGAATCCTTCTATTTGGTGTAGGTCGTTGGAGATGGTAGGGGGCTTATTTTCCTTAATGTAAGACACTGTTTCTTCTACCTTTAAGGTTTCCATTAAACTGAATTTGATTTTGATAATATTAGTAAAACCAAAACCATGGTGAGACTGTTCCCACCACCATCACCTGAATTCCACACCACAAGCAAGAGTTTTCTTTTTAGTTCTGAGAGGAAATTATTTTCATAATTATTTTTAGAATCAGAAAACAGATTGCGTTAAGTATAAGCAAAGAAGAAATCATCATTCTAGTTGGAAAAAGTGGGGGAGGATGACAGCTTCATTTTCTTATGTTTTTGTTCACTTGTTTTCGGGGGTATAACTCTCACTTAATTGTAAAGGCGTACTGTTTTGATTTTCATTATTTGAACAACCTTCTTTCTACAGGCCTGTTACCCGTTAGTTTTTCCATATCTCTTGCAACCTCTATAAATTACTGTCCACAAAAACATAGAACATGTATGCATTTAGAGAAAACTCTAATGAAGAATATCATGTATATACTTCAGGTTCTCCTTGACTTCGATCCACTGTCAGTATTATCAATTCGACTTCAGCACCCAGGCAAGTTAAGACATTAAAACAATATTCCATTTATACATTTAACTTGGAAATTAACTGAGAATTGAGTCTTTTATGGACAAGGCAAAGGTGTGGCTTGTTTGTGTCTACCAATAAATTTATACACTTGATGGAAATGATGGCAATATTGGAACTGGGTTGAGGAGAAGCAGGATTATAGGCAAAAGCTGTCTCTGGCAAATATGTCTCCTATCTCCTTTGCCTGTATCTTGGGAGCTGTGAGGTTGGGTTAAGCATGACTATGAGAAGAAAGGAGGGAGATAGGAACTGAAGAAAACTAATATATGAGAGGAGCTTCACAGATTAAATTGATCATGCAATTGCAACTATGAAATCAGCACAATTCTGGAATCCAGACAACACGGAGGAGTACAGCACCAGTTAAGGCTTCCTGTTTATTTTCATGCATAGGACCCATTAAAACTAAGTAGTTGAAGGATAAGTGGACAAGATGAGGTCCAGTCAACAAATGAATGAAGAATATAAGTAGGTTCCCCTTTTCATATAATGTGATCCTGGAGAATATATTATTTACATTTTTTATCATAACTTAAAGTCAAGCAGCATGTGTACTTTATTGTGAGTGCATATGCAGTGCTACCATCATGTCTTCTGACATCACTGGAAATCACAAATAAGGAGTTAAAGTAGGCAAGAAGTATAACAGTTGGGTCCTCTACAACCATGAGGGCAAGGTCCCTCAAAATCTCTTTGGTAGAAGTCATGTTTGAGGAACTTACAACTTTAGGTATCCAGATTTAAAAGAATTGACCCCATGAGTGCACCTAAAAGCCCTTACAAATTAATTTTAAATGCACTAAACTGAGACAATGACTCTGGCACATTAAGAGACAGACTTACGAGGGCTTTTTTTTCATATTATAAATGACCAATACGAGGATTGGACAATTAGTGTTCGTTTGTCATACTTTGCTCATAAGAAACTGCTCAGGATTTCCTTATTTCTCCCCTCCACTCTTGTGGTTTCAAGGAGCGGCTTACCACTTCGTTTCACTTTAATGATGGTTGTATTCACATTAGTAGATGGTAATAGTGCTCCTTTGTGTCTAGTCCCCATTCAAGTGTTCAAGGCCTTTCAGGTGTCATGGCTCCCTGTTGTTTTCTCAAGCTGCGGATACCAGAGAAGTATAGACCCCTGGAAGTTTGAGATGAAAAGAATCTTTATGGGAGTCTTTTAAAAATGACCCCATTTAGCTGAGTTCGTTATGTTTCATCTGTTCTTCCCACAAAACATGCTGTCAGATCTTGCCTATATCTCAATTCTCTCCTTCCTCAGATACCTGAATACAATTCTATGGCTTGGGTTACTTTCCCTCTGCTTCTTGTATCTCCCCCAGCCTGCACTGCAGAAATGTATACTTCGACTTTGCTTCTTACTCCTTTTCCTTTTCTATTGCCACTTGTCAGCCTACCCCTTTCCTGCCTTTACTAATTATTCCAAGTTGAGGGAGTCACAGCTTGTATATACTGAAACTGAAATTTTGAAAAAAAGAAGTTAAAAGATAAATGGTAATAGTTAACAGGAATAGCACTCTGTGACAGGCACTATTCTAAGCACTTTATATACATTGTATACATTAACCCTTGTTATCTCACAAAACCGTATGAAGAAGTACAATTATTATTGTTCCAATTTTACCGATCAGGGAACCAAGGTACAACCAGGTCAAGTAATTTGCCCCAAATTGCCCAGTTTACTTAATTGTGGAGCCGGAGTTTGGACCGAGGCAGTCTGGTTGCAGATTCCACTTTCTTACCCACTTTCCTAGACTGCTTTCTCACAGAGGAATAACCAAGTTTTGACCCAAAGGGATCTTACAGTTGTGGAGGGATTACTGTACTGTAGAGTCCTAATTAGGCAGCACTCAGTGAATAAAGCACTGAACTGTAAAGTAACAACAAGTACAAGTACTCCTCCTACTGCAATGGGATGTCTTGGATTTATGTCCATTTTCACGAAGTATTCCTCTTCATTGGTTAAATGTAAGGCAAGTTTGGGACATGTTGAAAGTTTCTCAATAGTTTGGAATGTTGTGTATACATTTTTGTGCCATTTTCTATCACCTCAGAACTTAGGGGTTTCAAATGTCAACTTTGAAAGTTATTCTATTAACATTTCTAAAAAAACTTAAAGCTGCAATTTATGGTTTGTGCCACCATATGGAGAATGGCTTAAACTCGGAGATAAAAGCTTTGTCTGAGATTCAGATAGGTATTTTTTCAAATGCTACAACCCTCCTCCTACTTCTTAAAATACTTTTGCCATCTTGTTTATTAAAGATGCAATTTTATATTTATAATATCTGAACTTTAAATTTAGTGTAGAGTAATATTTTTAAAGAAATAGTGCAGTGGTTAAGAATTGGGTTTCTAGATCACATCTGAATTCTATTTCCAGCTCAACCACTTCGTATCAGTGTGACCCTGGACAACAAGTTAATCACTTTAAGCCTCGGTTTCCTCATCTGAGAAATGGGGATAATATCAGAATCTCCTTTGCAGAGCGGTCATGAAGATTAAATGAAAGGATGCACAAAAAGTTTTTAACACAAGGTCTGTACAAAGTAAGCATTCAATAAATGTTAATTATATGAATAGCAATATAGTAACTTTATTATGAATACTTTAAATTTTTACACAACTAACCCAACCCTTAGCTGGTATGTATATATATTATTGGGAGTTGATGATCAACTTTACCCTGGCTTGGTGATGAAGTGCCTAGAGCTGCTTAGCTATATGAATTCAGCCAAAAATGGTCCAGTCATATGTCTGGCTTGTTCCAGCAAAACCCAGGGAAGGCCTTTGCTATGTTCTCAATAACAACACTTTAGAGTTCTTGCTTTCTTTACTCATCTTTTCCAGAAGAAAAACAACAACAACAAAAGGCAACAACTGCCTGGTGTTCTGATGCTGCTGGGAGTATGAATACCCTCCTGTGAATATTTTCCCCACATAAGAGAAAGGTACTGATTTCTCTCCTACTCAAGAGGAAGACTTTTTCTCAAGTTAGAGCTGGTTATTTTGCATATAGTAGCAAATTTACATATTAGCCCTGTGTAGGTTTAACATCTCCCAGCAATGATTTGAAATAGTTATCTCAATGACATACCTCCTCTATTAAGATAAACTTACTTAGAACAGAACATATAGAATAAAAAAAAAATAATAAGGTTTCACACAGAGATTTAAATATGTTTTATTGAAATTTTGTTACATGTTCATTACAAATGTATAACAAATAAATTTTTTAGAGTTCATAGAAGCAAACATAACATATAAATTTATCACACTTAGAAGAAGCTTTTGTGAGGAAATTAATGCTTAGATAGATAAAAATTGAAATAGTTCTTAAGTAATATGAGAAACCAGCCATCACTAAAAAGATCCAGAAACTACTAATAAGCAAAATAATCAGTATTTTAACAAAAAACACAACTCTTTAATGCACACTAACTTCTTAGACTACTTCAGAATTGGTAATAATAAACATTTATGTTACTTAACAGTTTATAGATGAGTATCACATACCCTTTCACTTAATAAACATGTATGGGCGCCTCTGATGTGCCAGGCACTGTGGTTGGCACTTGAAATTTTGATTAAGAAACATGTGATTCCTAACTTGACTGAACCTTATTCTAGGAGAAGACCCAAGACTGTAAGATACAACAGACCGTGATACAAGGCACAATGTTTTAATTGTGTTAAGAAAGACACAAAATGTTATAAGAGTTCAGAAAAGGAGAGACCATTTCTGCCTGGGAAAAAAGAATGAGGGAAGTCTTTGTGGAGGTGAATTCGAGTAGTCTTAAAGGAGGGTTCAGATTTGGATGAATGGAGACGAGGAGATGTGCAGCAACATATTCTATGTGGAAAGAATGACATAAGCATTAGCACCAAGGTGGGAAGGTATAAAAGGTTCAAGAGTGGAGGAGAGTAATACCCATTTACTAGTGCAATGCAACGTGTCAGAGTATTGGAAGAAAGGATGAAAGGTAAATCACAAAAAGGAGTTAAATGTCACTCTATAGAGTTTGGAATTTATCTGGTGGCCTGAGGGTAGTAATGAAGATTTTTTAAACTGTAGAGTAAAACTTTAGACAAAATAACCTGGTATGCTAACTCGGTTGGAGGAGGAAGGACCTGAAAGTAGAGATTAAGAAGTAACTGTTGTAATGGTACAAACAACAAATAATGGACAAAATTAAGGTGGCAACATTGAGAATGGAAAAGAATAGAAGAGACAGATATTGCTGAGAGGGAATTCACAAAATGTAGTGACTAATTGGATGGGGATATGATGGATACAGAGAAATCAAAGGTGTCTCCAGAGTTGCTATTCTAGGTGACTAGCATCATGGAGACAGCATTAAGAAATATTGGAAATGAAAAACAAGAAAAGATTTAAAGGAAGTAAGATTATCAGTTTTGGGCATGCTGAGATTGAGGTGACCATGTGACATCCAAATGGAAATGCCCAATTCTCCAGGAGAGTTTGAAGAAAGCTAGAAATAGGGGCTCCTGGGTGGCTCGGTCTGTTAAGTGTCTGCCTTGGGCTCGGGTCATGATCCCAGGGTCCTGGGATCGAACCCCGCATCGGGCTCCCTGCTCAGCGGTGAGTCTGTTTCTTCCTCTCTCTCTGCCCCTCTGCCTGCTTGTGTGCTCGCTCTCTCTCTCTCAAATAAATAAAATCTTTTAAAAAAGAAAGCTAGGAATAAGATTTGGGGTAATCTGTAAAGCAGTGGTTGTTGCAACTCTAGAAAGTTGATGCAATTGCCACAAGTAAAAGTGTAGACATTAGGAATTTTAACATTTCAGGGTCAAGAGCAAGGACATGAAAAAGAAAAGGGGTGTAGGAAAGAGGAGAAACAGACTGTTGGAGAGTCATGAAAGCCAAGGGATAGGTGTTCAAGAATGATGCCGGTGGTGTAAAAAGCTGTAGAATATCAAAGGATGAGGATTTAGAAAATAATTTTGGATTTGGCATTTAGACCAATAATTACCTTTGTTAAAATAGTTTCAGCCAAGTGGTGAGCAGAAATCAAATAGTAAAAGGTTAAAGCATGCAAGTTTGTTGTTAAGGAAGAAGAGAAACAATCGTAGATTTTCAAAAAGTGCTTGAATGTTTGGTAACTCCCGGGCAAGTAGGTCTCAAACTTTTACCTGCATCAGAATCACCGGGGCTTGTTAAAATGCAGCATGTTGGGCCTCACTTCCAGAGAATCCCATTCTGGAGCTCTTGGGTAGAGTCCAGCAATTTGCTTTTCTATCTAGTACTCACTAATGCTGATGCTGGTGGTCCAGAGACCATGCTGAGAGCCCGAGGGTTGAGGAAATTTTTTGTTTGCCTTAAGGTTCCTGGCCTTGCCCATTTTCAATAATAAATGGGGAAAGAAGAAGTAGAGAGGGAGAGGTATTGGAGATGCCAAAGAGAGAGGTAGGAATAAAATTGCCAGATTAGTGACTTGGAGGAGGTAAGAGGGGTCAAGAGCATCAGCGAAGGGAGTAGAGACTTTTTATTTTCTGAAGGATGAAGGAAGTAGGAGAATATAAGAGAGAATATGGAAAAAAAACTTTGTAGGAGGAGAGAAGGGAGGTTGAGGGATCTCCTACTGAATAATTCTGTGGTAAAATCATAGAGAAGTAGGGAGGGATAGCTGATGAGTGAGGGGGATGGGCATTTGCAAATAGTAGGAAAGGGCTGGAGTAGTTGCTGCAGGGAATTCAACAGGGAGTCAACAAAATGAATAAAAGGATACTAAGTAGCAGTGGGAATCCAGCTGAAGTTAGAATGGCTTGAATTTGAACAGTTTGAAAGCCTAAAATTTAAAGGGGAACAATACAGTGAGAGACATAGATGGAATTTAAAGCATCTCCTTCTCCCCGAGAGCAGTGCAGTTCCGGGTATGATATGTTAAAAGTTGGCAAGTCCTTATACTTTATGAGACCCTTTGAGAGTATCCTTTTTATATTTCAGTTAGTAAATGTCCATTTTTTCCTCTGAGCATCTGATTTTAACTGTTACTCCTTGGGTTTTGACCAGCTTCCTTCTTACTCCAGTGATCCCCCTTTTCCATCTTTGCTTCCTTGGAACTCATCTTCAATTTAACACTGAACGGAATGAGAAAAAAGAATTTATGTTATAGAAGGTCATTTGATAGCCAGTTTCCTAAGGGAACATATATTCCATTGAATGGGGGTATATCTTAGCCTTAGCCAGTTAAATTCTCAGTTATAGGAATGCTCTCATTTCACATTTTTGCCTTGCCCAATCAATTTTTTTAATTGAAGTATAGTTGACATACAAGGTTATATTAGTTTCAGGTGTACAACATAGTGATTCGACAATTGTAATCAATTTCCTTCTATTGTTTGCCTAAAGATGAACCTCAGAGGACTCCTGAGAGGTTCTGATTAGAGCCCATATCAAAGGCTGCAATGTCAGTTGGCTGAGGGTTTCAAATAATTCCATTTATTACCTTGGGTTTTGTTTGAATGCTCATTCTGAAAACCAGCTCCTTTAAATGGTTCTGGACATTTTGTAATCCTGCATAAGACTGCCAGTATATTTATTTATTTTTAATTAAAATAGTATCTGCATCTCACTGACAATGTCAAAGTGGAATATTTGACCTAAAGTCATGAGGGAGCATCCTACCCCTCCAAATTGAGTATGAATTAAGAGAACATGTAAATTGCTAATTAAATCTTGGAAGACTGCAGCATTTCAGAGTGTGGGAAGCTACACTTAGGCCCCAAATCATTCCACTGGAATAGTGGCATCTAGAATTTGTTCTGATGAGATATGAGATCTGTACTAATTTTGTTCTCTTCTTTGCTGGGGTGATCTGCTCTTGTCTGGAAATAATTCATACACCTTGAGTTTTTTCTTAGTTTTGGTGCAGTGCCTCTCTCCATGGAGAGTCATCTCCCAGGGGTACTCTGTTTACTGCAGCTTTTGTGATTTTATAGTGCTTCATGAAATTCCAACTTCCAGGGTGTTGATGCACAAGGATTCCTCTGGCCTTGTAGAAACCAAGCCTTATTTAGAAATATGTTAGACTTATGGAAGACATGAAAGTCAGAAAGGGATAAAAACAAACTCTCCATGTGGAATTTATCTCAATCTCAAAGCATAGATAACAGGAGTTGTAGTAGCAGTAATAGAAAGAGAGTAATCAAAATATCAAGAAAACCCAAGGAGACAACATCTGGCTTCTTAGATCTAAATGACTAAATCTTTAAATCAGAAGTATCCCTTAAGACAATTACCAAGTTTATTTTCTAGAGGACTGCTAATGGGAAGGAATTCAAATAATGAGGCCAAGGGTCTTTTGTGTATGGACAGGCTTCCAAGGGACTTTAACCCTTAAATGATCGATGGCCAATTTTAGTCGTTAGTATTTTTACTAAAATTTGAACCTTAATCTCTGGTAATAATTAAAATATTACTACAGGGGCACCTGGGTGGCTCAGTCGGTTAAGCATCCAACTTTTGATTTCAGCTCAGGTTGTGATCTCAGGGTTGTGAGATTGAGCCCCACATTGGGCTCCATGCTGGGCATGGAGCCTGCTTAAGATTCTCTCTCGCTCTGCCCCTCCCCCCACTTGTGCTCTAAAAAATAAAATAAAATAAAATATTACTACGTATATGATAGATCACATTAAACATATAAGACATCTAGTTTGAGTCTTTTCTAAAGTTGTCAAAGTGCATTTGTTTTTCAGTATTGCAAATAGTGATTGCAGGCTGAATGTTCTACCTTTCCTTTTTATATTTTAGCATTTCTTAAATTTGAAACATTATAATATACGTGTAAATGTCCTATTGCTGAAAACTCCACATCACTTTGCAAATAAAAAGGATTTGATAATGTGAGTGCAGTCATTTATAGGGAGTAGCTTGGCCTTAGGATTATTAATGAATTTAGAGGAATTCCCCCCCCAAAAAATAAGAGAAAACAACTTTCTTTAAAGTCAAACTTACCTAAAATTTCAATTACAAGTTATCAGAGGTAAGTTATATTAACAAACAGCTTAATAGCCATTTCTGTCAAAACACCTGTTGAACACAATTTAGGATTTATCTTTTTAAAAACTGGTAAATAAAAACATTTCTGTCAGTGCTTTTCTATTACTTTTTGAAAACCCCTAGCAGCTTTTTCTGCCTCTGATATCCTTTCTCAATTGTCCTTTTTTGCTCTATATTTTCTTCCCACAATACCAAACTACCAAAAATGATTTAATACCTTTTAAAAGTGTTTTGTGGTTGCATGCATTCTAGCCTATTATGTTAGAGTCACTTATTACTGTATTCTAAAAGCAACTATCACAACTTCTTAGCATTTTAACTCCATACAGTTAAAATTGTAGCAGTAGGGGTGCCTGGGTGGCACAGTCAGTTAAATGTCTGACTCTTCATTTCAGCTCAGGTGGTGATCTCAGCATAATGAGATCAAGCTCGCATGGAGCCCCAGCAGGGAGCTGCTTGAGATTCTCTCTCTCCCTCTCCCTCTGCCCCTCCTGCTGATGCTCTCTCTCTCTCTCTCTCTCTCTCTCCCCCTCTAAATAAACAAAGCACTGGGTGTTATATGCAACTAATGAATCGTTGAACACTACATCAAAAACTCATGATGTACTACTATATGTTGGCTAATGGAACATAATAATTAAAATAATAAATAATAAAATAAATCTTTTAAAAATTGTAAAAGTATGAAGCGATTCAAAGAGTAGTTCTTTACTACTTGGTTGATGAAATGACAAAAGGAGAAATGTGTTGAAGAGAGAGGCAGAAAAATCCAATTTAGGACATTTAGGTCTTATTAAGGGGAGGGGGAAGCCCACCCACTCCTACTTTTTGATACTGCTAAGTACAAGGAGATCTAAATAGAATTCAGCAAGGATCTAGAATTATTTACATTTTGGAAGGATATTGGAGAAGTTGCCTTAGCTATATTATTGGTTAAAACCAAGCATGGATTTCACTTTCTGAATAACAGCCTGTGAAGGAAAGAAACAGAAGAAAGGAAATACCTTGATTTCAGGACTCAAAAGCTGGAAAAGAAGTCTTAAAACAATTTTGCTACAGTGATTTAACTGCCAAATGCTGTGTGGGAAAGACCATGCCTTTGCCCTGGAATGTACCTTGCCTAGACATTTTGCTTATCACAAGCTCTAGTAGTGCAAACGTTTAGGGGCACTTGACAGGTGGGGGAAAAGGAATCTTGAGATTCAGTGCAGGACATGGAGCTCTAATTACCGGACCATCAAAGCCCATAGACAAGGGAAGAAAATGCAGTATTAAAGAACGCAAACGCTTGCTCTTCTCTCATATCTGTAATGACTGTTTTGAGTCACACGGGAACTTTTCCTATCAATTTTAGCCAGGGATGGGGCAGGACAATCTTGAAACTAAGGAATGGAGACAGAGAAAACTGAGTCTATTCCAGGACAGTGGTGGAAGTACTGTAAAATGAGGCATCCGTCCACCACTCGCAAACCAAAGTCCCTCAGCCTGTTTTTCCAAAGTGATCACAGGCTCCCTGCGCCTGCTAATAGCGCGCAGGAGCCGGTTAGCAACCTGCAACTCTGATTTGAGTGCGGTTTTGGATGCTGGTTCCCATGTGCGCTGGGTATTGGAGAACTCACACTAAGCGCTCTAGGTGGCCTGAACTGTGTACTTCGGAACTCACTAGAATCTTTCTCCTGGAAGCGGGGCGAAGCTATCTTAGCCCCGCAGAGTATGGGAGCACCATGCAAATGGAATTGGAGCTGCTACCACCCTTTCTTGAATTGAACCCAGGTACAGGGTGGCGCAGGGTTGCGGAGAGGCATGTTTTGGAGTCCTGCTTTGTGTTCCCACCTCAACACTGGTGGGGCATGGAGGGGGAGGGGCTTGTAGCCTAGGCCACTTTGAGAGCTCTGCGTGATAATTGGCCGTTCTCTCGTCTGACTGCTAGGCAAGAAGCGGAGGAACCATACCGCCCCCTTCTCGGGCTCCATCCTCCTTCGCCAGCGAACCCAGAAAGGCCTCAGGTAGTTGGGAGGCCGGCCAGGGAGTCTCCACCTCCTTGCGGGGAGCAGCCATTCGGTGCGCTTGGGAGCCGAAGGGGGTGGGGTCCATTGGCTGGGGTATGCTGCCAGTCTCGGAAGGGGGTATGTTGGGGGTGGGTTCTTGGACCGCCGCGCGTCCGGGCTACTAGCTGTTCGTTGGGTGGTGGGTGAGCGTGAGCGTGTGAGCCGGGCTACTGTAGACTTGAGAACAGTTTGGAGAGAGCAGAGCGCGCCAGAGAGAGCGCGAGAGAGTGAGGTTGTGAGAGAGTGCGAGCAGATCTAGAGGAGACAGGGCGAGAAAACAGGGCCCAAAGACCTACGGTTTGAGACTGAATGACCATGGCTGTCTCCGCACCTCCGGTGATCTCTGCAACTTCCAGCGGTGCCGGCGTCCCAGGGGGCTTATTTCGGGCAGAAAGCTTGTACTCGACTCCCGGGGAGCCTCCTCGTCTCACCCCTAATATGATCAACAGTTTCATGGCCAATAACCACAGCGGCAGCGCCGGGGGTGGCGGGATCGGTGGAGCCAGCGGAGGCAGCGGCAACACTAACACCAACGAGTGCAGGATGGTCGACATGCATGGTGTGAAGGTGGCTTCGTTCTTGATGGACGGTCAGGAACTGATTTGCCTGCCGCAAGTCTTTGATCTCTTCCTTAAGCACCTGGTGGGAGGGTTGCACACGGTGTACACCAAGCTGAAGAGACTGGACATATCCCCTGTGGTGTGTACTGTGGAGCAGGTCCGGATCCTCCGCGGTCTGGGGGCCATCCAGCCTGGGGTGAACCGCTGCAAACTCATCACCAGAAAAGACTTCGAAACTTTGTTCACCGATTGCACCAATGCCAGGTGAGATACTCATTTTTTAGCTTGTTCTTCCCCCCCCCCCAACTTTGCCCTCTTCTGTATGTTTCATCACTCTCATCCAACTTTGCAGAGTGTTTTAACTAGCTTGCCTCTACTCTTCACGCTCTAAGTCGGTGGGGAAAGAGGACTAGAAGGACTAATTGCCCATCCCTTTTAGTCCCTGCTCAGTGGCAGGGCTTGGGTCTAAGATAAGACCCGCACAAACTTCAGTTTGCTGTCCTCTACTGAAACTTCACAGCCTTTCGCCCATATATTGCATGGCTTATTGGCTGCTTCTGGTTATTTGTTAATTTCTCTATGTGGTTTTCATTCCTCTTTTGTGGCCGTACGGGTCGAATAGGTTTTCTCCTGAACACAGACACCAGGGACTTTGTAGGGGAGAAGGCTGGCAGAGCTGTAAACTGGGCTACTAAGCTAGCTAAATCCAGAACACAACATTTGGGGGTTGCAGAGGGTCGGAAGTTTAGAATCCATCCCAGAGGGTGATTCGTTCCCCATCCTGTGTGTTTGTTGTTAGAGTACGTGGGGTGTGTGACGGTGGTGGTTGTGGTGGTGTGTGTATGAGTGTGCGTGTGTTTAGAGAGAGAGAGAGAGCAGAGCCAGAGACATAGAGACAGAGAGAGAGCAAGAGCGCGCGTGTGAGGGAGAGCGAGCCTGTGAGGATGTGTGCATATGCCTGCTATGCAAAGCTCCCCCGGTTCACAATACAGTAAAGTCGATGGATCCCATTTTTTTAAAAAGAACGACGACAGATGTCACTTTCCTGGGATCGTCCCTTTTAGGTCATCTGCAGAGGGCAATGCGGGGCATGAAACGCTGGGACTGGGAACTGGTTGAGGGTTGATGTAGAAGTTGGAGAGGATGCTTCCAGCTCTTCTCCCCAGGCAAACAGTTGGAAGGATCCTTTTCCCCCAAAGAGGGGACTTCTTAAATGATGATGACCAGCTTCTGTTGTTGTAAGTGTTCTTCCTTCATATGACAGTAGAATAAATGTCCATTGGCGTACGTCCATAAGCAAATTGTATTCAATGTTTCTAAGTTTAAAAAAGAAAGTAAAATAAACTATATTCAAGATTATTTGACTTTTTAAAGACCTGTTAATTAGTCCCCGTAGTGTTTATTCCATCTCCAGTCAGGTAACATCTGTCAGGCATGTACACATTTGGCATACAAACCAAGAAATCATCATCAGGTTAAAGGGAGCAAAGGGTTTTGTTGTAAAACAGCATTACTGTTGATCATTTTGCAGAAAACTTCTGCAGAGGTTGACTTTCTCACAATGCAACTTTAAATCATAAGAACCCTGGATTTACCAACTAAAAGGAACTCGGTTGTCAACATCCCTTGTAAAATCCAAATTACCATGTATAGTTGAAGTATACTGACACCTTGTAGACAAACTGTTGCTGACTGCTACAATAAGATAATGCTACAGAACTTACAAAGGAACCTTTCTTCCCCCACTTTGAGCAGTGTCCTGTGTTCTAGCAATTAAACAGAAACCTGTTTATATGAGAACCTCTAGGTGATTCATATCTGGGGCTTACAAACCTGGTTTATTAGATCAAATATTCTTAAGGTAGATAGGTGGTCTTAAAACACAAAGGATAACTGCTCCCTTGATAAAATAAGCAATTATAAGTTGTAAGAGTAGGAAGGAAATCTTATTTTTACCACAAAGCACTTTACTAATGCACAAACTCAGAAAGTTACCAGGGACTTCAGATGAGGGCCATCTAGTTCATGTGTTGCCAGTTCAAAAAGATACATTTAAACAATTGCAGACCTGAAAACCTTTCTTTCCCCCCTCACTCTCTCCCCCTCCTCCTCTCTCTCCTCCTCCCTCCCTTCCCTCTTCTCTCTTACAAACAGCCATTATTAAAGTGGAACAATTATTACACACAGGAAATTTGTCCTACCTTAATAATTAATTTACACATCCTTGAGCAAAATCTATGACTTTCATTTAAAAATAAATAGATTAGTATTTTAATGTGACTTTGATGCTTTCCTCTAAGTAGAAAGTTTTCTTTAATTAATTTTTATTAGAGCAACTTACCGAAGGGAAAAATGATAAAGTACGCTATATCAAGAGGCAGGTGTTCTTATACTATTTTTTGGACCCTATTTTATGATATGTTTTTAGGTTATTATTTTAATTCAGTTAAGTTTTATTTACTCCTTATCACAGCATTTACAATGCTAACTTTTTTGGGGTCTTAAATTGCTTTTGTGTATATGCATGTATAAAGATGATAGGGAAATCTTAAGAATATAAGAAGAAATATGTATGAGATATGATGCCTATTCCTCCTTTTGCATTTATTTCTTGATGGGTATGTTATTGATTAACATGCATTTTCTATAAGTGTGTTACAAGTGTTACAATATATGATTGTAAAAATTTATGAAGTATATTCTATGAATTCAGTCCATGAATGGAGATGAGGAAAACTACTAGAAACACACCTATATTGCAGTTTCTAGAGAGTAAAAACAACAACAACAACAACAACAACAAACAGCCCACAATATCTGGGGAAAAGCTTGTTAATGATAAAATAACATTACTGAATTTTGTCACTGCAAAATGCCCTCATAACCATGTTGTTAAAACCTACAAAATATGATAGTGCTTATAATGGAGGCTTTATGACTTTAGGTAACATTATTTACAGAAACGTGTGCCTTAAATCATTCCCAACATCTGAGTGATTTTATAAAATTGTGAAATTATTATTTAGATCAACATTATCTCTATGACTTTTCTAGTCAGTGAAAAGAAAGGTGAGGGATGTAAATAGGAATGAGACTCAAGAGAGACAAAATAAGGTAGATGAGACATGAAGCCAGTAAGAGAAAAGAGATGTAGGGTATGAGCAAAATGATGCTATGAAAGGAGGTGAAAGGTGGATCAGAAGAGCCTGGAGAGATGCCCAAAGAAATGAGAGGTGAATCAATGGAGACTTGGCTAAGGAGGATTGTCACTGAGGACTCATGACTTCTTAGCTCTTCTGGCTAAAGGGGGATGCAAGGAAAAAGTATATATATGTTCAGTGAGTGGAAACTCTTATATGCTATTCTGATTTGAGAAAAGAGATTCATCTTCATCTCCTGATGAATAAATTTCCATAATGTATTGTTCAATGGAAGGCCTATTTGTAATGGTGTCATTGGCAATTTTATTTTCCTACATAATAAGCATTTCTTCCTCTCTCTGTCAGTTAACTAAGAGAGAGTACAAGTCCTGACTTAGGGTATTCTAATTTGAAATGCTTCCTACACTATTCCAGAAGACGCAAAATGGACCATTTTCAAATTGGTCATTTTCGAAGACCTTAATGTATTGCCACCAAGTGGTGTTTGGATTCATTCGGCTCAGGACATATTTTTATTAATGTGCACTGAAGAAAGGTGAATGAATAAAATACATACATGATTGTTTCTTTGAAAGTACTGAGAGTCACGAGAACTCTAGCAGTGCTTTATGTTAACTATTTTGTTATTAGCTAATTTTCAAAATATTCAAACTTGTCTTCCCATAAAAGAAGTTGGAAAATAATACCTGCCTTAGCTACTAAAGAATAGTAAGACTAAAAAAAATCTTGACTATACATTGTTCTGTTAAATAAATCAAGCTTTACATCACCGCAATTCCAAAGGGCTATGCAATATTTTTCCTTGATGCTTTTTTACTACAGAAACTAATTGTAGGGAGATTTTTCTGAGGATTATTAAGAAAATGATGATAAAAAGACCCGAACCAAATGGGAAAAGTTATCTTGTTTTAGATCGTTTTTTTCCTCCAGCTAAGGCACTGTGATTTTTTTTTTTTAATTTCTTGTGCAGCAAAACTTGGAGTTTTTAACATCAGAGCAGGCAGACTCAGAAAGCAAATGTCTAAAAATCTCACTCTCATGCAATGGATTTTCCTTACTAAATTCTTCAAAGTTTAATGCAGCAGTAAAATATTGAATTAAAAAATTGGTATTCAGTAAATGTGAAAAATCAGCCAGCACATTTTAGTGTTATCTTTTTTTTTTTTTATCTACCTAACTATATAAAAGTAACATTGTTAGATTTCATGATCGGCATTTCATTTGAGGATCAACTGATTAAGTGTTATTCAGTCATTTATGTATAGTTAAATGAATGATTAGAGAAACAAGAATGTATGATTAAGAAAACATTTAAATGTATTTGGAGACATGATTCAACATATATTCAAATGAGTAAAATTCAGTTTTTTAAATTAAAAATTTGAATGATCTAATTGTGGTTAATTGTTATTTTGACCATGTGAACAGAACATAAATAGGCATCCATGTTAGAATAACTTTATGTGAATTATGACTTTAAAACAATTTAAAACCACTTTCAAATACAAGAAATACAATTTTTGTAAGTACTCAATGATTTCGGCTTTGTATTCACACTCGATGACTTTATGGTTCATAATCCACACAGAATAGCAATTTACTTTGAAAATTGATTTTTTTTTCATAGGAAAGTTATACAAAACCAAATTTTTGAAGAACTTGCATCACTTTCCTGGGCTAATATTTTGTATGACTTAACATTTGCAGAAACAATAAGAAGATTTTAGAAATTATTCTGGGCAGTAAAGGCAGACATTTTATTTCATAGGATAATGAGGGGGTATTTGAATTGTCTATTAAAAGCAGTCACTTAGTCGTCATTGCTCTTTTATTAGAAGAATGATGTCAAGATTATAATTAAAGCGATTTAGTCATGTGCCAGTGCACAGAATGTCCACATGCACATTCATTTTAAATGTACACTTCTGCATAACCAACAATTTTTGTATTTATCTAAATATCTGAGCTGGATTTAATATTTGTCCAAACACTCATTTATTAGGTGATGGATATTACATTAAAGAAATGATGCATGATATGATGGAGAATTTCTTTGGATATTTATGTGTAATATTACCGTCAATGTGTAGTATGCCAATAATTAGGAAGTGATGGCCTTCAGACATTAATGTTTTAATGTTCTTTAAGAAACCCTTAATACCTGTAGAAAATATTGTCTGAATTATTTGATGCTTTCTTAAGTAATCTTATTTTGTCTGAATGAAATCCCTACATGCTTTAAAAGTGCTTCTAGCAGGCAAATATAATTGTGAGAAACCTTAATCACAATATATTAGGTTTCATTTGGCAATCTAGATCTTCAGGGTCACTTTATGTGGTGCTGGTGCACGAAGAGATACAAATGATTTAGGTTTATCTACTCTACACATTTCAAATATGTATTAAAACCACCCTAATTGACCAAAACTGAAAATATTGTTTTCGGAGAAAGGACATCAAACCTTTCCCTAAAAGCAAAACAATTAGGTATTAATGATATTCTTGTTGCATATTCAAAAGGTCTGTGGTAGCATTTTTTTTTCCTCCTTTTCTTCCCTTTCGCCATCTCAACCTGCAAAACTTCACTGTCACTTCAGATCACACAATTCTAAAAAAATAAAACAACATTTAAACACATTTGCTTTGGAAGGGAAATTGAGCATTTGCACCCAATAAGCCTGATTGTGGAACTGCATGCAAATTGTGTTTTGATTTATCTCTTTTACACTTTTTTCCATTTGAATTGATCTTGCATTAATTTCACCAAGCGGCTCTGTGAGGCTGCAGATGTTGCCCTGTGTTTAATAAATCAATGAGACAGATCTGAATGAATCACTTCAGATGGATTCTCTGCTCGGTTTGATGTCTAGATGTTATTCTTAGCTTGTTATCATGACAGATGCATTAATGTTCCCATACACTGCCAGCAATGTCAAAGAGATCGAAGCTTTTAAAGTGGCAGCATCCCTTTTTCCATTTTCTGCTAGAACAACTAAATTCATTTTATTTTATGTGAGGATCAGAGAAAAATATCAAATCAATCATGCGTTTCTTTATGAAAAAGATTCTTAATTTTCATGCTATATTAACTATTCCAAAATGGTGGAAATCAATATATTAAAACCTAAATACAGTGTAGCTACTTAAAAGTGCCCCCCACATTAATATTTAATCATGGTAGGAAAAATGAGAATAAGTAATATATGATTGGGACACACTGAAAGTGTCACTATAAATAGAATAATGCTGTATCCAAATTGATTACAGAAGGGTGTTAGTTTTTAAATCCTTACTAATAAGCTTCTTGTTGGCTTAATGTAGCTGTAATATACTCTTACCAAGGGATTTAGAACTCCTTCAGGATTTAATATTTCTTTTTAGTAGGAAGAAGATAGCCTGTCCACTGTATATTCATCATTTCCTCACTTTGTAAAGCTGAAAATCTTAGAAAAGTTTATTTCAGTTATTTATATTCTGGGTAATTATTTGTAAATCATTCAGTAACAATAAATGCTACTTTTATAATTTAATTTCTCAAACTGTAGAAAAGCATAGGCACACCAAAAGAAACTTTATTATAACTCCAGTGAAATTTATTACCTACCTGCATTAAATATCGTGGTGACCATTCTTTGTATCATTTAACCCAAGGCTTCATTATCTTGGTTTTAGGAGAGGAACAGTTCTGTCAATTCTGTCAATTGTGAAATATTTTGAATTGAATGTTGTGGGTGTTATAACTTTTTAGTTAATCTCTGATATTTGAAAATACAAATTTTAAAAAGGAGATTCAACTTTTCTCTTGTTCAACTTTCTGAAGAATATATATTAAAATAAATCGGCTTTTAGAGGTAGTTCCTTTTTGCAGCCTTTACAGTATTCTGTCATCATAATTTTGTTAACTTTATTGAATAGGAAAACAGGAAACACTGTTAATTGATACTGTTGAGGTCTCAAATTCTTCAGGAGAATTTTTATCTCCAAAGTTAGGCTAATTTGGGAAGCTTAGGATATATGCTATGATCTATAGTTTAGAGAGAAGTTTATAATGAAGTTTAGCAAAATTATGTACAGGAGTTATTTTTTCAAATTTTGCTTTAAACATGGGAATGTTTTCATGATAATTTTTTGCCACATCTTTCTTTAGAGCTAAATTTATATATTAGAATTGGTGAAATTATTACATTGAGAATGTGAATATAATATAGCTAAATTGAATATAATATAGCTAAAGAGCAAATTGACATATTTATCACTACCTATAATGATATCCTTAAAAGAGAACTGAATTTGTTACAAAAAAAAGCCCTTGAATTCATAATAATAATTTCTAAGGAGTAAATTTTAACTTTAGTAATATTCATTGCAAAACTTCATTCAGCCTAATATTGTGTATATTTTAGGCACTTAATTCACATTTGTTAAATGAATACAATCATGCACACACACACACATTTATTCCTCATCAGAATTCTTTGCACAAATTGCCATTCCTTTGAAAAGCTAGGAAATAGTTACATAAGGTATGCAGTTATTAAAGACACTAATCTTGAAATTTTAATTCCATTATAAAACCATTTGTAATCATGCCATAAACTTTTCACAAATATACATATAAAGTTACCAAAATCTAATATAGGAAATTAGAATTTTGAACTGAAATATATCTTTAAAGAAAGGGTAACTTCTTGATATTTCCTTTTAGTGAAAACCCACAGAAGATACTTTAATATGAATAGGCAAAAATTAATAAATAAGACAAGCCTACTACCATAAAATCATTCTCAGCTATTTAGATTTATACTATTTGATATCAGCACCATCCCTAGTGACAGTTTACTTTTGATCATTCAAACAGAAAATGCATGTTTATCCAAAATGAGTTGGTAAGAAGAGGGTTTTCCCCCCTTCTATCTATAGCCTGTGAATAGAAACACAAATACCTAAGTATTATGATTTACTTTTTTCCTGGATAATCTCAAGACACATTCAGTGCAACATGAATTTACATGAAGTACCCCCCTCCATCCATTTAAAGGAATAACTTAGTTCTTTCAGGTGTAATTAATTTTGAAGAGTAAAATTTCCTTTCATCTAGGATCCCTGAGGTTTAAACTACTCATATATGTGTACTGTTTTGATCCATTAAAATTATTTGTTTTATTAGGGCAAATCGTGGTGAAAACTTTGTAATTATGCTACTGGAATAATATATATATATAGTACAGGAAATTTAAAAAAATAATGAAACATGGTATTTTCATTGCTGTATCACCATTTTATTCTTAAACAAGTTGACTGCTTAATAGTGTATAATGTAGTGTGTATGTTAAGGTATAAAACATTCAATCGCAATTGTGTCCAATGATCTTATCAGGTTGCTGGCAACTGTTAGCTGGTAACAGCATTTAGGCTACATTTAGTATAACTGCTATTTATGTGATGAGTTAAAAAGAAAAAAAGTAATATTGATCTGTCTCTGGATTAAAGTTTGAAATGGGCAACAGCCTGAACACAAAAGGCTTTTTTATGATTTCTCAGCTTGCCATTGATCTCCTAGTTTTATTGCATTCATTATTTATTAAAAGAATTTGCAAGCTAAACATAACGTTAAGCTAGTTTGCACACAGGGACCGCACTTAGGAAATTGAATGGAAATTGCATTAGAGATGAACATCTGTGCTATTTTTCCACTCATGTGTTTATGGGTTTGTATAAAAGGTGTATTGGATTAACAGTTATAACCATTATAGCTTACAGCAATATGTTAGAGTCTGAGCTTTTAGTTATTTTGGAAGAAGTCTGTCTCTCACTTATTTGTCTAAAAAAGCATAGTAACAGCATCACAAACAATATTGTGATAAATTTATTTTTTATTATATTTGTTAAATGCATTATCTACATTATGTATCAATTGTGAGATACTCTGCTGTATTGAAGTAAAAACATTTAAAAAATACATACGTAATTATCATTTAAGACTATTCTATCTCTTAATGGCTTTAGGTAGTAGGCTACATAGGTGCAATTTACATAGCACTTATTTTAAGAATGTTGAGTTTAGGGCCATATTAAAGCACACCAAATTCACAAAAACTATATAAAAACTTTAATGTGACCATCCATAAAATATTATTATATATGTATGTTAGGTCTTGATCCTTCTGGAAGGATAATAACCATATAGACACTGAAGACTTGCTTTATATAATACTGTGAATAATAGGGTAGGATACTGTATGATATGGTTCCCCTCTTGAATTCAATCCAAGGAAATTTATTTACAAAAACTTGAGTACTTCAACTGAAACAGTTCTCCACAGGACATAAGTTAGACCCTCATGAATATCTTTTTTCCAGTGTTGTCTTTAATCTGTAGACATTTGGAAAACTCAATCTGTCAATTTAATTATTGGAATTAAGATAAAATAAAAACCTCCTTACAATCATTTTGATCTTATGATTAGATTTGTCGTAACTTGTGTGTGTGTGTGTGTGTGTGTGTGTGTGTGTGTAGAGTATATTATGTGGTGCCAATGTTTTAGTTGCTGCAAACAGAATGAACACAACAGTCTCTTCTGTCATGGAGCTTACATTCTAGAACCATGCTGTCTTTAGCTTAGGGTACTTAAACCATATATCCCCTTTGTTATATTTGCTAAATTGTGAAATCTTTGTGATTACAAATTTTTTGCCAGATATCCATTGTTGAATACTTCAATTTCCTTTCTCATATCTGTCTTGTGTTATATCAGGAAATGACAGCTTTTTTTTTTAGTTTTTAGAATTATACCAGGAAGTTACAACTAAAAATAGAGTTATTGAGATATAAAACAAATTATTTTAGTTTTATGAATCTAGAGAATTACTCATGTTATAAATAAAACACATATCAAGAGGAGATTGGAATAAAACAGGTATTTCTACTTAAGAATGGCTGTACTTAATTGACTTTAGTATCTTTTCTCTGACATATATTTGCTGAGTCCTTATGATATGAGCCCTTAAAAATTCATAAAATTAGTCATTCTGTGAGACATGTTTTTGTAGTAAAATGTGCAACTGTGGATTAAAACACATGTTTGTCCCCATGTAAAAAAGCTTTCTTCCATTTGTTTTTTTTTTTTCTTCCATTTGTGTTAGTTTTAAATAGATCCTCAAGCTTAGAGTTTGATTTGCTTTGCAAGATTATTTGCAAACATGTATAATTAAATGTTTAATATTAACATTAAGCCTGCTGCTTTGAAAATAGCCTGTGATCTGCTAAACTTCTAAATTTATTTTGTAAAAAAAATTATGAGTAGCCTCTAGGTTTTTATTTGAGGAAGACAGAAGGGGAATTTTTTCATAGAAAAAAATTTACTGCATAGTACATTTTATGCATAGTACACAAGTTTTAGGTCTCATTTTATAAGCCAATTAGAATATTCAGTTTGAACATACACACACACTATGTATGTATATATATAATGTTAACTGATAATATATGAATATTATACATATTCATATATAATATATTATAAACATGTATACATATATGTATAACGTATTTTCCAAGTCATTTCGTCACTTCATTTCAACAAATATTTAATAAGTACATACTACTCATCTGTACAAGCATACTTATCAAGGGGAAAGTAGTGATCTTAAGAACTATCCAAATTCTTATTTTTCTTATTTCCAGATTACATAGGTAGAGTTTTATTGTTATGTGGTTAACTCTCAGCTAACCTACATTAATGCAAGGAACAGCAAATGATGTACGCAGTTCAAAATTATGGAAAATTAAAGTAACATTAATTAGACTTTGCAGTGCATTTAAAAACGTTTATGGCATATTTACCTGTCTAAATATATTTTGCTTATTCTACTATTAAATTGTATTTATATTTTATGAGTATTCACTGGTGGGAAGGAGAGATAACTCAGAAACATGCTGAGGTTGAATTAAATCTGAAATTAAATGCTTCATATAGAAAATATCTAAAGTGAATAAAGTATAAGCAGACATAGAACTTATATGTTATAGCTAACAGCGGTGCACTGGATCATGTTAGTGAGTAACTAAAGTAGTATATTTTGCTTGAATTTATTCTTATGTTGTCTATGGAAATATCTGTATACTTGATGGATATTGTAGTCATTACAACTATTAGCAGATCAAAAACTGGAAAACTGCATGAAGCCAGTTGATGATTTTAACATGCTTTCCTATATTTAGGTCCCCTAAATAACCATCTTCCACAAGCTAAACAAGCATTTGTTGACAGAGAAAACATGGCTTTTGGGTTAAAACACATTGATGAGTATAGCTCTAAGTCATTTTTGTGAAGTGTTTCTATTCTACGATGAGAATATTTAATCGATTTTCAGCTTGCAGTTTAAAAAAAATGGAACATTATAATCTTAATGCCAATCATGTCCTGCAAGAATGGTCATTTTGATGATGCTCACATGTTGAGCACCTTGACCTCTGAAGAGGGTAGTAACTGCTCCAGAGCTTAGTTGATATGAGTACATTTGGTATATCCACTTTCCTATGTTTGCAGTTGTTTTGGATTTGTCCTTGTCATACTAAAAGACTGGCAGGTTTTTATTATTTTAGGGACATGTTCTTTTTCATAAGGTTGTGTGATGTTTACATAATCTCCATGTTGCCAGAGTCTAAAGCTTTTCTTATTCTTTACAATTTATTCCCATTGAACTGAATGATTGCTCTTCTGTGTATTGTTTCTTTTTCAAGAGTGCTTTCAGTTTTTAAATGTAAATAAAACTCAAGAAATCCCCCTTTTAGATATTTTTTTCTGTATTAGTGGTAAAAATGTAAAAGTATTTGTCTTATGGATTCACGTTCCATCAAAGAAGGCGCAGTGGAACTCAACAGTTTACAGTTTTCTGTCCAATTAGGAAGGCTCTCTTTTTTTTGTTTAAAGATTTTATTATTTTTAAGCAATCACTACACCCAATGTGGGGCTTGAACCCACAACCTTGAGATCAAGAGTCTCATGTTCCACTGACTGAGCCAGCCAGGTGCCCCAATTAAGAAGGCTCTTGATTTAAAGATAGGAGGACCGTAATTTGGCTAATGTTAACATTGATACAGTTCCATTTGGGCATGGACAAAGGAATGAAGCTAAATAAGGGTGGAGAAAACTTGATGAGAAAATATTTCTTATGGAAATATTGAATGGATCAGGAACTAGCTGATAGATGACAGGTAGGCAGTATAGTGTGGACTGATAAGGCCTTTCACGACAGAGTTTTTAAATGAATTATCCCTTTTAATTGCATTCATTTTATTTTAGTGGTTATTTTAAGCAAATTCATGAACAGGCACAGAAAACATAAAAAATATTAGCTGTAAATAAAAATATAAACACTAAAGGCAAATGTGGAAATATTATTCCATTTGAGGTGAGCTGGTGGCATTTGAAACCATAACAGAATATTTGAATACATCTTTTCACTAAAATATTTGTTTACTATGCTAGTAAATATTAATTTAATTTCTGAAATATTTTATATAGCATCCATTTATATTTCTTCTGTAAGTTCCATTACTATTACTGGTCTGTTAGCCTGATTTTAGCTTGCCATAGCGCATTTTTAAAACACATGTTGACGGTGAATTTTTTTAAAAGGGTTACATTTTGCCTTTGGGTATGTGTGTGAAGTTTTTATTGTATTCAATAGTAACTAAGTGTGCATTTTAGGAAGTAGTTTGAACCACTGCATTCAAGATTATTTAATGAACATTAAAATTTGAATTAAAGAACATCAAAGTGGCATTTTTGTCATTCTTGTATTTAATAAGTACAGTAAAGTTTAAATACTTCCTTCATGCCTTCTGCCTGAAAATATATCTGGAAGCTTAAAATTACTAGCTAAGTATAATAGTAAAAACTTTACATGTATATACTGGTACATAATATATATAGTGCTTTCATATATGTTAGCTCATTTAATCTGATCATTAGAATAGTCTGCTTTTACAATTTTGTTTTGAAATTTCTAAATTTTTATAAACAGGTGGCTGATCATTTTACGACATGGTACTTCTGGGGATCACTTAATCTCATTTAGATTTTTTTCACTCAATGCTAAATCAGCATCATCTATAGTTATAATGAAACTTATAATGCTTCCGGGGAACAATAGTACCTTATGTTTGTGCAGAAGCTCACAGGCTACGAAGCTTGTTCATACACTATCTGCATTTATCCTCACAGCAACTCAATGAGGCAGGTCACCTGATCGTGAATTTAGGTGAGAAAATTGAAATGTGGGCAAGTAAAGTGAATTGCTGAAGGCCATATAATCTAGTACAGGCAGAACCTGCTGCCTTTTAATGATGATGTTTTCAGAAATACAGTAACTAAACTCTTGGTGGTGACTCAATTCCATATGTATGTACAGGAAGGTTTTGGGAACCAACAAAAACTTAACATTTTGAATGGAAAAGTGAAAGGAATAATAATAAGTCAAGAAAGTGTATAGAGATGACAGTAGTTCATCAAAGCATAATATTGAAGGAATTTATGAAATTGGGACCTAGGGGCACCTGGATGGCATCTGCCTTCGGCTCAGGTCATGATCCCAGGGTCCTGGGATCAAGTCCCACATCAGCTCTCTGCTCAGTGGGAAGCCTGCTTCTCCCTCTCCCTCTGCCTGCCACTCTGCCTACTTGTGCTCTCTCTCTCTCTGTCAAATTAATAAATAAAATCTTAAAAAAAATAAAGTTCCCTGCTCTTGGGAAAGGGGTCATATTCTAGGGTATGGTAGTGTGGATGGAGGAAGACAACAAACAATATGCATACTAAAGAAGTCAATTATATTGTACAAAGGTGGTAAGTGCTATGGAAAAAAATAGAGTAAGGCAAAGGTATGGGGGGAATTGGAGCTGGTTGCAGTTTTAAATAGAATGGGTATTATAGCCCTCGTTGAAAATGTGAGCTTTGTTCAGAGACTTGAAAGAGAGGGAAGTTAGTTAAGCCACATCTGGGGAAAGAGTGTCCTAGGCTGAGAAAACAGTTTGATCAAAAGCCCTAAAGCAGGAGCATGCCTAGCAGTTTTGAGGAACAGTAAGGAGGCTAGTGAGGCTGGAGTGGAATGAGTTGAGGGGAAGAATAGTAGGAATAAGATTATAATGGTAATATTGGTGGGGGTCATATAGGGCCTTTTAAGCCATTTTTTAAAAAAAATTTTGAATGAAATGAGGAGTCACTGCAGAGTTTTGAGCAAGGCTGTAACAGGATTTGACTTAGGTTTTTAAAGGATCATTCTGGCCGCAGGTTGAGAATAGGCTTAATTAAAGTGGGGCAAGAGTAGAGGCAGTCAGGTTGCTATTGCACTGAACTGGGAGAGACATGGTGGTGGTTTAGACCATAGTGGTAGAGTAGGGGTAGTAAGAATTAGATTCTGGGTAGGTTTTGAAGGTAAAATCAATAGGACTTCCTGACGGATTAGACACTGAGTGTGAGAGAAAGAAAACAGTCATGAATAACTCCAAGGTTTTGGTATGAGCAACTGAGAATATTAAGTTTCCATCATTTCAGGAGGGGAAGGCTGTAGGTGGAGCAGATTTGGGGAGAAAGTTCAGGAGTTCAGTTTTATATTTGTTAGTTTTTAGATATCTTTTTGCCTTTTCAGCAGAGATGTAGAGTGGTCATCGGATAAAGAAGTTTGGTATTTGGAAGAGACATCTGGACAGGAGATATAAATTTAGGACAGGAGTGATTGTAAATAGAAAAGAGGAGAGTTTCAAAGACTGAGTCCTGAGTCACATCAAGTCAAAGATGATGAAGAAGAGGAGGAATTAGCAAAAGCCTGAGAAAGAAAATCCAGTGAAATAGGACAAAAAAAAAAAAGAAAAAGAAAAAGAAAAAAAAAAACAAAAACCACAAGAGAGAATGGTGTCCCGAAGCTAAGCAAAGAAAGTATATCAAAAAAGAAGGAGTGATTAACCATATCAAATACTGCCAATCAGCAAAAAACCATGAAGACAAAAAAATGGCCATTAGATATGACAATGGAAGTCATTGGTGATCTTGAGAGCAGTATGGGTGGAAAAATATGATGAAAATTCTGAGTGACATGTTGTTTAAGAGAGAATAGAAGGAGAGGAATTAGAGACAGAGTATAGACAGCTCTTTCCAGGGATTTGTGGCAAAGATAGCATAGAACTCAAGGTGGGAGGGAGTAGCTTGAAAGCAGGGATCAAGAGGTTATTATATTTTATTAAGATGGAAGACATAACAGCATTGTGCAGTCAGCAGTTTTCCACTAGAAATGGTTTTTTTTTTTTGTTTTTGTTTTTGTATTAAAATGTGAAAAAAGAAACCTAATACAAAAACAAAAACAAAAACAAAAAACAGGTTAACCCATCCCCCCATCCCCCTCCCCTCTAGAACCCTCAGTTTTTTTCTCAGAGTCCATAGTCTCTCATGGTTCCTCTGTCCCTCCGACTTCCCCCCTTCATTTTTCCCTTCCTACTATCTTCTTCTTTTTTTTAACATATAATGTATTCTTTGTTTCAGAGGTACAGGTCTGTGATTCAACAGTCTTACACAATTCATAGCACTCACCATAGCACATACCCTCCCCAATGTCTATCATCCAGCCACCCCATGCCTCCCACCCCCACCACTTCAGAAACCCTCAGTTTGTTTCCTGAGATTTAAGAATTCCTCATATCAGTGAGATCAGATGATACATGTCTTTCTGTGATTGACTTATTTTGCTCAGCATAATACCCTCCAGTTCCATCCCTGCCATTGCAAATGGCAAGATTTCATTCTTTTTGATGGCTGGATAATATTCCATTGTATATATATATACCACATCTTCTTTCTCCATTCATCTGTTGAAGGACATCTTGGCTCTTTCCACACTTTGGCTATTGTGGACATTGCTGCTATAAACTTTGGGGTGCACATACCCCTTCGGATCCCTACATTTGTATCTTTGGGGTAAATACCCAGTAGTGCAATTGCTGAATCGTATGGTAGCTCTATTTTCAACTTTTTGAGGAACCTCCATACTGTTTTCTAGGGTGGCTGCACCAGCTTGCATTCCCACCAACAGTGTAGGAGGGTTCCCCTTTCTCCGCATCCCCGCCAACATCTGTCATTTCCTGACTTGTTAATTTTAGCCATTCTGACTGGTTAAAAATTTCTGTAGGAGGGCGCCTGGGTGGCTCAGATGGTTAAGCATCTGCCTTCGGCTCAGGTCATGATCTCAGGGTCCTGGGATCGAGTCCCGCATCGGGTTCCCTGCTCAGTGCAGAGCCTGCTTCTCCCTCTCCCTCTGCCACTCCCTCTGCTTGTGCTCTTCTGTCTATCTCTCTGTCAAATAAAATAAATAAAATCTTTAAAAAAAAAAAATTTCTGTAGGAAAGAGAGAGGAGTATTGCTGAAGTGATATTCTTGAATTGGAGAGAGTGGATAGGTTCCAGTGCACAAGTGAAGTCATCAGTTTCGGATAAGAGCAAAATTAGTGCATCTCCAGATGGGAAGCCTGAGTATGTAAATGGAGATTCTGGTTGATCTGGTATGTGGACTCTATGGAGGTCCTCTTCTATTAGTTTGGGAGGACTGGAAAGGAAGTGTTGGAGGTTTGAGGAGAAGAAGAAAGTGTAAAATAGCCATCTAGTTGAGGAGAGTGAACTATTTAAAGAGGTTAATATGATTCCCAGGCAACATCAAACACCTTTTGATGTTTATGATTATAAATTCAAAATGGTTAGTGTGGTTGTGTGTTTTAATTCCACTTAGGCAGAGCTGCATCGGTACTGGTGCAAAGTAGGCAAAAATTGGATTTAATGAGATTTATGGTTTTGCTAAGTGGTATGAGTATAACAAAACCAGAGGGGGCAAGGGAGTTGAAGGTTTATGCAAAAAGCAATTATAATGGATGACAGTGCATTTTAAACTGCTAAGGAAAAAAGAGGACATCAAGGATGTGAGAGACAATGAAAAGATGGTAGTGTCCATGAATTGGAGGTTCCAAGAAAAGGTCAAAGGATTGTTGCAGTGGGAGTACTACAAGGTGTGAACCAGAGAGAAGTAGTGAGGGTCAGAGAGTAGGATGCACAAAATTGAAAATATGGAACTGTTGCAGTTACTGGTAAATTATGAAGTTTAGGGTATGACCATGGGCATGAGTGGCTGAAGTAAAGAGGGCAAGATATTTAGAGGGGAGGACGTCAAGAAATTAAAAGATCAAATTTTAAAAAGTATTCCTCATTCACTATATTACGAAAGTTTGAATATTTACTCTAACAATCCCCATTTTGCCATGAGAATGCTGTGCTTTAGTTAAACTGTCTTGAAGAATATGGTGAAAAATAACATTTTCTAAATAATTTAAATAATGTTTGGCTTATTTTATCTATTTTTAACATTTTTTACAATAGATAATGCACTTCATTTTTATTATGAACTGAGTTTTTTCCCCCAAGTTTTTATTTGAATCCCAGCTAGTTAACATACAGAGCAATATTAATTTCAGGTGTAGAATTTAGTGATTGATCACTTACATACATCACCCAGTGCTCATCACAACAAGGGCCCTCCTTAATACCCATCACATATTTTTTTTAATGATTTTATTTATTTGAGAGAGAGAGAGAACAAGCATGGGGAGTGGCAGGCAGAGGGAGAGGGAGAAGCAGGCTCCCCGCCAAGCAAGGAGCCCGACGTGGGGCTCAATCCCAGGACATCGGGTTCATGACCTGAGCCGAAGGCAGTCACTTAACCGACTGAGCCACCCAGGCGCCCCTACGTATCACCTATTTAACCCATCCTCCCATCCACTTCGCCTCTGGTAACCAGTGTTCTCTCTAGTAAAGAGTCTGTTTCTTGGTTTGCCTCTTTTTTTCCCTATGTTCATCTCTTTTGTTTCTTAAATTTCCACATATGAGTGAAATCATATCGTATTTGTCTTTCTCTGACTGACTTATTTCGCTTAGCATAATACCTTCTAGTTCCATCCATCTCATTGCAAATGGCAAGATTTCATTCTTTTTGATGGCTCAGTAGTATTCCATGAGGTGTGTGTGTGTGTGTGTGTGTGTGTGTGTGTGTGTGTGTGTACACTCTTTATCCATTTATCAGTTGATGGACATTTGGGCTCTTTCCATAATTTGGCCTTTGTTGATAATGCTGCTATAAACATCAGGGTGGATGTATCCCCTAGAATCAGTATTTTTGTATCCTTGGGGTAAATACCTAGTAGTATAATTGCTGGAACTTAGGGTAGTTCTATTTTTAACTTTTTGAGGAACCTCCATACTGTTTTCCAGAGTGGCTGCACCAGTTTGCATTCCCACCAACAGTGAAGGAGGTTTCCCCTTTCTCTGCATCTTTGCCAACACCTGTTGTTTCCTATGTTGTTAATTTTAGCAATGAACTAAGGTTGTTTTTTTTTTTTTATTATGTTATGTTAGTCACCATACAATACATCATTAGTTTTTGATGTGGTGATCCACGATCCATTGTTTTCGTATAACAACCAGTGCTCCATGCAGTACGTGCCCTCCTTAATACCCATCACCGGGCTAACCCATTCACCCACACCCCTCCCCTCTAAAACCCTGTTTGTTTCTCAGAGTCCATAGTCTCTCATGGTTCATCTCTCCCTCCGATTTCCCCCCCTTTTTTCCCTTCCTTCTCCTAATGTCCTCCATGCTATTCCTAATGTTCCACAAATAAGTGAAACCATGTGATAATTGACTTTCTCTGCTTGACTTATTTCACTTAGCATAATCTCCTCCAGTCCCATCCATGTTGATGAAAACTTGGGTATTCATCCTTTCTGATGGCTGAGTAATATTCCATTGTATATATGGACCACATCTTCTTTATCCATTCATCTGTTGAAAGGCATCTCTGCTCTTTCCACAGTTTGGCTGTTGCAGACATTGCTGCTATGAACACTGGGGTGCATATGGCCATTCCATTCACTACATCTGTGACTTTGGGGTAAATACCCAGGAGTGCAATTGCTGGGTCATAGGGTAACTTTATTTTTAATTTTTTGAGGACCCTCCACACTGTTTTCCAAAATGGTTGTACCAACTTGCATTCCCACCAACAGTGTAAGAGGGTTCCCCTTTCTCCACAACCTCTCCAACATTTGTTGTTTCTTTCCCTGTCCATTTTTGCCATTCTAACTGGTGTAAGGTGGTATCTCAATGTGGTTTTGATTTGAATTTTCCTGATGGCTAATGAAGATGAACATTTGTTCATGTGTCTGTTAGCCATTTGAAAGTCTTCTTCAGAGAAGTGTCTTTTAATGTCCTCTGCCCATTTTTTGACTTGATTATTTGTTTTTTGGGTGTTGAGTTTGAGAAGTTCTTTATAGAACTTGGATACCAGCCCTTTATCTGTAGTGTCATTTGCAAATATCTTCTCCCATTCTGTGGGTTGCCTCTTTGTTTTGTTGACTGTTTCCTTTGCTGTGCAGAAGCTTTTTATCTTGATGAAGTCCCAAAAGTTCATTTTTGCTTTTGTTTCACTAGCTTTTGGAGATGTACTTGAAAGAAGTTGCTGTGGCCGACGTCAAAGAGGTTACTGCGTATGCTCTCCTCTAGGATTTTGATGGATTCCTGTCTCCCATTGAGGTCTTTCATCCATTTTGAGTTTATCTTGTGTATGGTGTTAGAGAATGGTCGAGTTTCATTCTTCTGCATGTGGTTGTCCAATTTTCCCAGCACCATTTATTGAAGAGACTGTCTTTTTTCCATTGCATATTTTTTCCTGCTTTGTCAAAGATTATTTGACCATAGAGTTGAGGGTCCACATCTGGGTTCTCTATTCTGTTCCGTTGGTCTATATGTCTTTTTTTGTGCCAGTACCATGCTGTCTTGGTGATCACAGCTTTGTAATATAGCTTGAAATCGGGCAACATGATGCCCCCAGCTTTGTTTTTCTTTTTCAACATTTCCTTGGCAATTCGGGGTCTTTTCTGATTCCATACAAATTTTAGGATTGCTTGTTCCAGCACTTTGAAAAATGTCATTGGAATTTTGATCGGGATGGCATTGAAGGTATAGATTGTTCTGGGTAGCATAGACATTTTAACAGTGTTTATTCTTCCGATCTATGAGCATGGAATATTTTTTCAACTTTTTGTGTCTTCTTCAAGTTCTTTCATGAGTGTTCTGTAGTTCCTAGAGTATGGATCCTTTACCTCTTTGGTTAAGTTTATTCCGAGGTATCTTATGGTTTTTGGTGCTATTGTAAATGGAATCATCTCTCTAATTTCTCTTTCTACAGTTGCATTGTTAGTGTATAAGAAAGCAACTGATTTCTGTGCATTGATTTTTATATCCTGCCACATTACTGAATTGCTGTATGAGTTCTAGCATTTTGGGGGTGGAGTCTTTTGGGTTTTCCACATAAAGTATCATGTCACCTGCGAAAAGAGAGAGTTTTACTTCTTTTTTTTTTTTTTTAAAGATTTTATTTACTTTAAGAGACAGAGAGAGAGTGAGAGAGCACAAGATAGGGGAGGGTCAGAGGGAGAAGCCGACTCCCTGCTGAGCAGGGAGCCAATGTGGGACTCGATCCTGGGCCTCCGGGATCATGACCTGAGCCAAAGGCAGTCACTTAACCAACTGTGCCACCCAGTCACCCCAGAGAGTTTTACTTCTTCTTTGCCAATTTGAATACTTTTTATTTCTTTTTGTTGTCTGTTTGCAGTTGCTAGGACTTCTAGTACTATGTTGAACAATAGTGGCGAGAGTGGGTATCCTTGACCTGTTCCTGATCTTAAGGGAAAGGCTCTCAGCTTTTCTCCATTGAGGATGATATTTGCTGTGGGTTTTTCATAGATGGATTTTATGAGCTTGAGGAATGTTCCCTCTGTCCCTATACTCTGAAGAGTTTTAACCAGGAAAGGATGCTGTATTTTGTCAAATGCTTTTTCTGCATCAGTTGAGAGGACCATATGGTTCTTCTCTCTCCTCTTATTAATGTGTCCTATCACATTGATTGATTTGCGAATGTGGAACCACACTTGCATCCCAGGGATAAATCCCACTTGGTCGTGGTGGATGATCCTTTTGATGTATTGCTGGATCCTTTTAGCTAGGATTTTGTTGAGGATTTTGGAATCCATATTCATGAGGAGTATCAGTCCGAAATTCTCCTTTTTGATGGGGTTTTGCCTGGTTTGGGGATTAAGGTAATATTGACCGCATAGAATGAGTCTGGAAGCTTTCCCTCTGTTTCCATTTTTTGAAACAGCTTCAGTAGAATAGGTATTATTTCTTCTTTGAATGTTTGGTAGAATTCCTCAGGGAATCCATCAGGCCCTGGACTCTTGTTTTTTGGGAGGTTTTTGATCACTGCTTCAATCTTGTTAGTGGTTATTGGCCTATTCAGGTTGTCAATTTCTTCCTGTTTCATTCTTGGTAGCCTATAGGTTTCCAGGAAGGCCTGCATTTCATCCAGATTGCTCAGGTTATTGGCATATAGTTGTTGATAATAATTTCTCATAATTGTTTCTATTTCCTTGGTGTTAGTCATGATCTCTCCCCTTTCATTCATAATTTTATTAATTTGAGTCCTTTCTCTTTTCTTTTGGATATGTCTGGCCAGTGGTTTATCGATCTTGTTAATTCTTTCAAAGAACCAGCTTCTAGTTTCGTTGATCTGATCTACCATGTTTCTGGTTTCTAATTCATTGATCTCTGCTCTAATCTTAATTATTTCTCTTCTAATGCATGGCTTAGGCATCGTTTGTTGCTTTTTCTCTAGTTCTTTACGGTGTAGATTTAGTTGGTGAATTCAGGATTTTTTGATTTTTTTAAAAAATATTTTATTTATTTATTTGATAGAGACAGACACAGTGAGAGAGTGAACACAAGCAGGGGGAGTGGGAGAGGGAGAAGCATGCTTCCCGTCAGCAGGGAGCCCGATGCGGGGCTCAATCCCAGGACCCTGGGATCATGACCTGAGCTGAAGGCAGACGCTTAACAACTGAGCAACCCAGACGCCCTGGGATTTTTCTATTTTTTTGAGTGAGGCTTGGATGGCTATGTATTTCCCCCTTAGGACCACCTTTGCAGTATCCCATAGGTTTTGGACTGAAGTGTTTTCGTTCTCATTGGTTTCCATGAATTGTTTAAGTTCTTCTTTGATTTCCTGGTTGACCCAAACATTCTTGAGCTGAGTGGTCTTTAGCTTCCAAGTGTTTGAATTTCTTCCAGATTTTTTGTTGTGATTGAGTTCCAGTTTGAAAGCATTGCGGTCTGAGAATATCCAGGGAATAATCTCAGTCTTTTGGTATTGGAGGAGTCCTGATTTGTGACCCAGTATGTGGTCTATTCTGGAGAAAGTTCCATGTGCGCTCGAGAAGAAGGAGTATTCTGTTGTTTTAGGGTGGAATGTTCTGTATATATCTATGAGGTCCCTGTGGTCCAGTGTATCATTCAAAGCTCTTGTTTCTTTGTTGATTTTCTGCTTAGATGATCTGTCCATTGCTGAGAGTGGAGTATTGAGGTCTCCTACAATTAATGTATTGTTATCAATATGACTTTATTTTAGTTAACAGTTGGCTTATGTAGATGGCTGCTCCCATGTTGGGGGCATAGATATTTACAATTGTTCGATCTTCTTGTTGGATCGACCCTTTAAGAATGACATAGTGTCCTTCTGGGTCTCTTACTACAGACTTTAGTTTAAAATCTATTTTGTCTGATATAAGAATTGCTACCCCAGCTTTCTTTTGAGGTCCGTTGGCATGGAAGATGGATCTCCATCCCTTCACTTTCAGTCTGGATGTATCTTTAGGTTCAGAATGAGTCTCTTGTAGATAGCATATGGATGGGTCCTGTCTTTTTATCCAATCTGTAACCCTGTGCTGTTTTTTTTTTTTTAATTTTTATTGTTATGTTAATCCCCATACATTACATCATTAGTTTTAGATATAGTGTTCCATGATTCATTGTTTGTGCATAACACCCAGTGCTCCATGCAGAACGTGCCCTCCTCAATACCCATCACCAGGCTAACACATCCTCCCACCCCCCTCCCCTCTAGAACCCTCAGTTTGTTTTTCAGAGTCCATCGTCTCTCATGGTTCTTCTCCCCCTCCGATTTCCCCCCTTCATTCTTCCCCTTCTGCTACATTCTTCTTCTTCTTTTTTCTTTCTTAACATATATTGCATTATTTGTTTCAGAGGTACAGATCTGAGATTCAACAGTCCTGCACAATTCACAGCGCTTACCAGAACACATACCCTCCCCAGTGTCCATCACCCAGTCACCCCATCCCTCCCACCCCACCCCCCACTCCAGCAACCCTCAGTTTGTTTCCTGAGATTAAGAATTCCTCATATCAGTGAGGTCATATGATACATGTCTATCTCTGTTTGACTTATTTCGCTCAGCATAATACCCTCCAGTTCCATCCACGTCGTTGCAAATGGCAAGATCTCATTCCTTTTGATGGCTGCATAATATTCCATTGTATATATATACCACTTCTTCTTTAGCCATTCATCTGTTGATGGACATCTTGGCTCTTTCCACACTTTGGCTATTGTGGACATTGCTGCTATAAACATCGGGGTGCACGTACCCTTTCGGGTCCCTACTTTTGTATCTTTGGGGTAAATACCCAGGAGTGCAATTGCTGGATCATATGGTAGCTCTATTTTCAACTTTTTGAGGAACCCCCATACTGTTTTCCAGAGTGGCTGCACCAGCTTGCATTCCCACCCACAGTGTAGGAGGGTTCCCCTTTCTCCGCATCCCCGCCCACATCTGTCATTTCCTGACTTGTTAATTTTAGCCATTCTGACTGGTGTGAGGTGGTATCTCATTGAGGTTTTGATTTGGATTTCCCTGATGTCGAGCGATATTGAACACTTTTTCATGTGTCTGTTGGCCGTTTGGATGTCTTCTTTGGAAAAATGTCTGTTCATGTCTTCTGCCCATTTCTTGATTGGATTCTTTGTTCTTTATGAAACTGGACCATTTCCTTACACCACATACAAAAATAGACTCCAAATGGTTGAAAGACCTCAATGTGAGACAGGAGTCCATCAAAATCCTAAAGGAGAACACAGGCAGCAACCTCTTCGACCTTAGCCGCAGCAACTTCTTCCTAGAAACATCGCCAAAGGCAAGGGAAGCAAGGGCAAAAATGAACTATTGGGACTTCATCAAGATAAAAAGCTTTTGCACAGCAAAGGAAATAGTCAACAAAACCAAAAGACAACTGACAGAATGGGAGAAGATATTTGCAAATGACATATCAGATAAAGGGCTAGTATCCAAAATCTATAAAGAACCCTGTGCTGTTTTATGGGAGCATTTAGACCGTTCACGTTGAGAGTGATTATTGAAAGATATGAATTATTTGTCATCATGTTGCCTGTGAAGACGTTGTTTTTATAGATTGTCCCTGTAAATTTCTGTTGTATATCACTCTTGGGGTCTTTCTCCTTTTATAGAACCCCCCTTAATATTTCTTGCAGGGCTGGCTTAGTGGTCACATATTTTTTCAGTTTCTGCTCGTCTTGGAAGCTTTGCATCTCTCCATCCATTCTAAATGACAGCCTTGCCAGATAAAGTATTCTTGGCTGCATGTTCTTCTCGTTTAGTACCCTAAATATGTCTTGCGAGGCCTTTCTGGCTTGCCAGGTCTCTGTGGATAGGTCGGATGTTATTCTGATATTCCTCCCTCTGTACTTAAGGAATCTCTTCCCCCTAACTGACTTTTAGATGGTTTCCTTGGTTCTAAGATTTGCGAGTTTTACTATTACATGCCGGGTTGTTGGCCTGTTTTCCTTGATCTTGGGAGGGGTCCTCTCTGCCTCTAGGACAGAAATGTTTGTTTCATTCCCCAGATTGGGGAAGTTCTCAGCTATGATTTACTCAAATATATCTTCTAGTCCTCGCTCTCTCTCTACCCCCTCCGGGATTCCAATAATTCTGACATTGGAACACTTCATGGTGTCACTTATTTCTCTGATTCTATTTTCATGGATTCTGAGTTGTTTTTCCCTGGCCTCCTTTTTTCCCTTTTTATCTATTAAATTGTCTTCCAGGTCACTAATTCATTCTTCTGCCTCACTTACCCTAGCTGTTAGATTATCTAGATTAGATGGGTTCTCATTGATAGCATTTTTAAGTTCTGCCAATTCAGCTTTCATTTCTGCCCTTAGAGACTCTATGTTGCCATTAATTGATTTCTCCATTCCAGCGATTGTCTTCACAACTGCTAGTCTGAATTCCATCTCCAACATCTTGGTTATATCTGCATCCATTTGTAAATCTTCTGCATAAGTCATAATCTCTGAGTCTTTCCTATTTTGGGGGTTGCTCCTCCTAGTCATTCTGTTGAGGGGTGGTTGAGGGCATGTATAGAGTCCAAATTATTGACCAGAACTCAAGCAAGATGCACCTGTTTTCTAGGGACCTTAGGGTTGCTGACCTCTTGTTTTCCCAGCCTGTCTTCTGGGGAAGGGGCCTGCCATGCTCTTACCCACGCAACCCTGTTTGGGCAGATTTGCCCTGCCCCTGTGGGGGGAATGGGCTCAGTGGGAACTGGTGTTTTGTAGCTTTTTTTCTCTGGCGGCTTTCCCTGGTGGCTTTCCGTGTCTCTTTTGAGAGTCAGAGCAGAAGAGGCCCTTTCCGACCCTCTGCCTCAGAGCAGCAAGATCACAGTCTGTTCTTCAGTGAGCTCTCCAGGCCACACTATCTCCGTTTCTGTCTGTGCTGCTATAAACTGGAGCGTCCTCGGTTGTGTGCCCCTCCACAGCACTTCCAGTCCTCGCCTCCAGGTCAGGGCACATCTCTGCCCTTTGTGCTTCTAAACCCGCCAGCCGCCCCCAATTCACAGGCCCCACCACTTTGGTTTCCTTCTGGAGGGCTGCCCTAAGGTCCTTTCCCAGCCGCTACTGGTCTGCGTGTCTGTGCCCTGTCTGCATCGTGGGAGGCCTTTGTTCACCGGCAGTTTGGGATCCCCATGGCCAGCCTCTCTCCCGCTGCCATTTATCCTCCGATATGTGCCCACAGAATCACGGCTCCCCGCTTTGTACCTCGAAACCAACCACCTGCAATCTTCTGTTTGTAGAGATCCAGATCTTCTTACATCTCAGGCTGATTCCATGGGTGCTCAGAGCGGTCTGGTAGATATCCAGTTCAATTCTGGGGACCAGTTTAGGGTTTCCTACTCCTCCGCCATCTTTTCCCAATCCCATCTGAACTGAGTTTTATATCAGGAACATTATCAGTCTCAGGAAGTGTGTTTGTTAATATTATTATGTCATATATTCATGAAGAGTAAATTAATTTCCCACTTTCATTTCAGTACATTGGTATTCTATAAACAGAATACTAAAAATCTGGTAGGTACATCACAGAACTAGTAGTCATATTTCTTTACCTGTAGATGTTTCATAATGCATTCAAAGTTGCAGAAACCCAATCAATATATATTTTTGACACCTGCTATTCTCTGATTCATGCATTATTTACCTCACATGAAAGCTACTTAAACAGCTCCTGCTGTAGTCACCACTTCTCCTAACTATTCTTTGACTACGGGTTAGATTTCTGTGACATTGCAGGTTTGGTGATGAAGAAATAGTTAAGCTTTAAATCAGGTGCTCATGTGAAATCATTGCAGAGTAAAGCTAAGAAGTTGGTGTTCTCAATAGCAATTCCTTGTTAATTACCTGGGAAATGAATTTTCTCTGGTGAAGTTTGCCCAGACATTCACTTGGCATTTTAGTAAAGTGGTTGGGAAGAAGGGTTTGGTCAGCATTTGCAAACTCCCATTAGATTCTGTCACTGATTCTGAGTGAGTTTTAATTTCTACAGCTGGAGAAAAGCAAGGGAAGCCAGATGTAGTAACATCTGCTACTAAGACTCTTGTTTAGGGAAAAAAAAAAAAACAGTTCCATTGTTAAAACTTGATTTTAGCTCTGTTGGGTTGATTTAAAATATCTTGTTTCCCTTCTTTATGTAGCACTGAGAAGAGACATGTACATACACTAGAAACTGGATTATCTCAATCAGGATATGCTGTCCAAAGTGTTGTAGAAGGACTGTTTTAGGCACTATGACCCTAGGATCTATTATACAAAAGCAAAGCAGAGGAACAAGTGATAACTCATCCTCTCTGATATTTCAAATTTGATGAGATTAAACTTCAAATGAACATTTTATCCAAGCATGAATCATTGACAGGTTTGTTAAAACTGAATGGAAGTGAACTGATGTAATACAACCTGCCTAAGGAAAATGATAGCAGAAAATATTAAGGTTGAGATTCCAAGAGGAATTTCCTCTACTCAATAATTGAAAACGATCTTTAAAGATCTAGCTGAAGTCTTACCTCCTCTATGAGGACTTCCCTTATCCCCTGCGGTGATCTCTTGCTTCTCTGAAATTTTATCTGCAGATAGCTTTCCTCCTGCTCCTGTTCTTCTTCTTTCTCCGAATTGTTAAGTTTTAAGCCATATATGTATTCTCTTTCTCCCAACTACTTTCTAAATTCCTCAAGTTCAGGAACAGTCTGATGTGTGTCATTTTATATCACTCATAGTGCCTAATATAGTACCCAGATGTAAATGTTCAAAATGTTTTCAGTTTGTTAGACAGTGTAACTATCATTTATTATAATTAAATTATTTGCTTTGGGAAATATTCATATTTTAAGGAAAGTTATTGCTATACTTGAAGGGTGTATTATTCTGATTCTGATTGACAGATTCTCTTGAACAACAGAAACCTAGGGAATTACTATTCTGTCTCAGATACCCACATTTGTTCTGATTCCAAAACTTTCTAAATGTATGTCCATCCAAGCCTCAGTTTTTTCATTTAAAAATGGGGGTAATATTAGTTACGTCACTCATGGGGTTAAGATTAAATGAGATTATGTTCATGAAGTGCTTACACATAATGAGAGTTCAGTAAATGTTAGCTTTTATTACTGAAAGTGGTATCACACTAATATGTGTGAACCCGCATATATACCTACATTGAGAACAAGAAAAAGGGCAAATCTCAGCATAAAATGAACCAGTTTTCAGAAATTTTTGCAACCAGTACTAAATTAACTGGTTGACTGTGAGTGACACTCTATGCACTTCATTTTCTAGGAAATTCTTGTATGTTGACTTTCTAGGCTGATATGGCAGCTGGTAGGCCATTTATTACTAGTTCTATTTTGGTGGAAAATTCAGCCTTGTGTGTCATTTAGAGTTTGTGACACATGTACCCTCCCTAGGCTTAATGAGTTGTCTGCAGATGGGCTGTTATTTATTACAGTCATGTAGAATGAAATTGATTGTCTTCTAAAATTAATTTTTCATTTGCCTCTAGCCTTCCTTTAATAGAGGACACACAGTTGCCTGTTTGCAGAAATACTGTTTAATCACATTAATATCTCAGCCCCCCAGGCTGAAGAAGATAATTGTACAAACGAACAGCAAAATCTGTATCTTTAACTTCTTTTATGATTAAATTATGCAAATGACTTATCTCCTGCCCTTCCAAGCACTAATCATCTAATTAGGAATGATGTGTTAAAGGGATGGTTTTTAAATCAGGAGAGGGACGAAGGCAGGAAGCAGAAAATGGGAGCTGACAATGAAACCACTGAAGGTACAGTAGTGTGTACTACATGAATCTATGTATTTGGTATGAAAATAGATGAGAAGGCTCATATATACTATCCATAGACCTGACATGTGCCATCTTTTGACAGGAGATATAATTCCTTATCTCTGATGACATCTTTTTTGAGTTAGTCTCAAATTCTTAGTGAGGCAAGTGTTAAGTTTCCTTTATTCTTGAACACTCAAGGGATCTAGGGTTTTTATTATTTCACCCAGTGAAGGAGTTGGCTTGCTCTTTTCATCCATGGAGGATAATCTGTGGCAAAGGAATGGGACTGCACCTTGACCAGGAGCATACATTAGGTTTTTCAGACTACATTAGCAGAAGCAGTTCCCTTTTCCATGAAAAATTAAACAAAGTCAAGATACACAAACCCAGAGCAAATATAGTCTTCCTACTGGGGAATTCAGGTTTAAATTCCAAGGTGTACTCTAGATATGTATTTGCAAGATCTGACCGTGGCTTTGTGCTTCTGCTTCCAGACATTGATTGTATACAGTTTTTAGCACAATAGTCCTATTTAGTTGTGGCCATAGTTATTCTATACAATATAGATATTGTCTCTTTTTTGATAACAAATACTTATTATGTTAACAATAACTATGATAATAAATCATATTATTAATGTGCCTTAGCAACCATGTCGAACTTTATACATTGATGTAGTTCTTATAATAATGTAAAAACATAATAAATCATGTTGTAGAAATGAAAGAAAATGAGTTTACTGTGTATATTTTAGTGCCTCCTAAAATTATTTCCTATAGGTCCATTTGTGGGAGTCAGAAATCATAACATTTATGTCCTTTTACTATGGTCTTTTATTGATTTAAATTCTGTGCTTTAACTGGTCATTATGGTGAACTCTAGGATATTTTCTTTATATAATGTAAACCATTTTCCAATGTGTTTGAGAACAAAATCTCAAGAAATGCATTCTACAAACAGAGAAAGACATGTATCATATGACCTCACTGATATGAGGAATTCTTAATCTCAGGAAACAAACTGAGGGTTGCTGGAGTGGGGGGTGGGGTGGGAGGGATGGGGTGACTGGGTGATGGACACTGGGGAGGGTATGTGTTCTGGTAAGCGCTGTGAATTGTGCAGGACTGTTGAATCTCAGATCTGTACCTCTGAAACAAATAATGCAATATATGTTAAGAAAGAAAAAAAGAAGAAGAATGTAGCAGGAGGGGAAGAATGAAGCGGGGGAAATCGGAGGGGGAGAAGAACCATGAGAGACGATGGACTCTGAAAAACAAACTGAGGGTTCTAGAGGGGAGGGGGTTGGGAGGATGGGTCAGCCTGGTGATGGGTATTGAGGAGGGCACGTTCTGCATGGAGCACTGGGTGTTATGCACAAACAATGAATCATGGAACACTATATCTAAAACTAATGATGTAATGTACGGGGATTAACATAACAATAAAAGAATTAAAAAATAAAAAAAAAAATAAAATAATGATAAACTAAAAAAAAAAAAAAAATGCATTCTAAATAGAACATAAACATTTGTGGATTGCACCTGATAATTTTTCTCAAGTTCCTGAGGCCAGTGCTGTCATTCTTTTACTATTTCTTGTGGAGCTTATTCTTCTGCATGTGCTAGGTCAGTTCACTGGGAAGACCCACTGATCACCAGCAGCTGCTATTGTCTACTGGAGTGCAGGTCCTTACTATATTGACGACAACTGTATATAGGCATTTATTTAACATCATTGCTTTTTTTTTAGAGAGGGAGAGAGTGGGGGAGGGGCAGAGGGAGAGAGAAATTTTTTTTTAATTTAAATTCAAGTTAGTTAACATTAGTTAACATGTTAGTATTAACAAGTTAGTTAATACTAAGTGTAGTATTAGTTTCAGGGGTAGAATTTAGTGATTTATCAGTTGCAATATAACACCCAGTGGTCGTTACATCCAGTGCCCATCACCAAATTACCCCATCACCCCACCCACCTCCCCTCCAGCAACCCTCAGTTCGTTCCCTGTAGTCAAGAGTCTCTTAAGGTTTGCCAAGAGAGAATCTTAAGCAGGCTCCATGCTGGGTGTGGAGCCTGATGTGGTGCTGGATCTCACAACCCTGAGATTGTGACCTGAGCCGAAATCAAGAGTTGGACGCTTAACTGACTGAGCCACCCAGGCGCCTCTAACATCATTGCTTGTTCACTTATTGGGAAAAAAATGTTTAAGCTTTTAACTTAGATAATTGAAGCCAATGAGTCTGACTTATCAGACATTCTACGGTTGATTTTTTTTTTTGAACTTTGTTCTGGAGATTTGACATGTAATCCTGTAGAAGACAGGTATTTATAGATTTCTACAGTGAAGAGACCACTGCCTTCAGGATTGCACCAAATTCAAAAGGGCCAGGTTATCCTGTGGAAGTGAAGGGTGAGTCCTTTAGAACTTATTCCATTGCTATCCCAGGAAGCTTTATCTGTCTTTTCCCTTTGGAAACTAACATGATTATAACATCCCACCCACCCAGAAAAAGTGATGCATTACCATATCGTATGATATAAAAAACAATGAACTGAATATGTCCCTGTTAATACATTTTTTTTTTTTTTGAGATTGAGTTAATCCTCAAAGTCATTGCTGTGGTTTTCCAAAAAATCTAAATAAGTTGAACACCCATTGCTTTCGTTTTAAAGGAGACCAAGAAGAATGGTTTGAATATTTGGGAATAGTACTAATTGATTTTATAATCCCTTACTTCTTAAGTTTTTCACAACACGTCATTTGTATAACAATGATAGAACAGTTGTATTCACACTCATTTTTATTATTTTATTACAATAAAATAAATATCTTTATGGTTTATCATTTTATCATTTACATAAAAGTTTAACAAGAGATCTGCTGTTATTGATTGAGTCTCCACATCTCCACTGACTCAGTGACATCATTAAGTGCTACCCACACCTCCTGGGTTTTGAAAGCACTTCTACAGAATCCGAAGGTTATGAGAAATAGATTTTAAAACATAGTATCGAGCAATTAAGTGGTTTTTCAATATTTTCAAGAAAGTTGGAAAATAATTTGAATTAAATCTCCACTATTTTTTTTTTTCATTCAAGGACTAGAATAAGAAGGCATAAAATAGCTGATTATTCACCAAATGGGAGATTAAGTACCCTCTATGCAGGAGATTTCTATTCTCTAAGAATTAAAAAAAAAAAAAAAAAAAAACCTCAGAGAAATTTATCATCAACTGTTTTATTATAGTCAGAATTATGACATCACTTTCTTAAAATTCCGAACTATAGAGCGAAGCTTGTAATATGTCTCAGAAGGACTCAGAGGAATAGGAAGTATGGAAGATTAATCTGCTACTGTTTTATTTCTCCTCCTCTTCAATAATTGGGAATGTTGAGTGATCTTTTGAAAAACCTAAGATTGCCATACATATATGGCAACTTGGTATATGTCAAACCTTAATAAATGATCTGGCAATATGGGGCACCTGGGTGGCTCAGTTGGTTAAGCGGCTGCCTTCGGCTCAGATCATGATCCCGGGGTCCTGGGATCGAGCCCCGCATTGGGCTCCTTGCTCAACAGGGGGCCTGCTTCTCCCTCCCCCTCTCCCTCTGCTGCTCCCACTGCTTGTTCTCTCCTGCTCTCTCTCTCTCTGCCAAATAAATAAAATCTTTTAAAAAAATGATCCGGCAATAAAGAATATATGTCTCTGGTGAACCCTACTTGTAAGAGGCAAACTTCTCAGCTTTCTAAGAATATAGGGAAGTACAGTCAATAGTTTTTCTCGATGCTTTTCTCATTGATCTGACTTTTCCTTTTTCTCCAGTCCTTTATTCTGTGTAGAGGTAGGGAATCTTAATGAGATGGAACAGAGTCTAACCCCAGCCTGTAATTTCTTGGTAATTAGTTTAAGAGGCTGGGACAAGGAAGAATATGTCTTTTAGTTTTCTAAAGGGCCTGATTCCTTACCCAATACATGCTTCACTTTCTGGCATGCTCAGCTCTCTAGAATCTTGCTCTTAGTTGATACAAGTTTGGTAGTAGTCATTAATTTCTTTTTTTATGGGGGCTTTTGAAGTTTGTTCATTTTCACAGTTCTAATAAACTATCCAGGGTGACATTTGTTAAATATAGAGCATTATATAGCTTTCTTCCATACATAGTCTGTATATAGCCGTTACTAAATAAATTTTGAATAACTTTCTAACTTCCAATAACATTATTTAAAAACCTGATTTAATAAATGGCATCCATTACCATGTATCTATACTCAAACACAGACATGGCTGCTATACTATTATTAAATGAAAATGTTCAGATTAAATTTTTTAGAAAAAAGGAAACCTGCCATCTTTATATAGGGTTTGAAGTTATGATAATAATTTCTATTTATTGAGTGGCATCTGTGAGCCAGACACTGTCCTTGGATCTTTTTGTTCATTACCCAATTTAATCCTTATGGCTATCTTAGGAGTTTGCTATTACTAGTCTCTTTTACAGTTAAGAAAACTGAAGCTAAGGGAAATTAGGTAAAAGAACTAGTCAATGCAGAGCCAGGAATTCACTGACACCAAACCCGGGCTCTTTAGATTATATAATCCTGTACTAACTAAAATAATACATTAATTAAACATCTTTAAATTATGGCACCAACTGGATCAGGTTTGAGGAAAGGATATTTGAGATAAGGATATAAAATTAAAATATCTACTCTTGGTTGCTTAGAATATGGAACACATCATGATCATTGGTATCTACTAGTACATTTTAAAGGGGTGATGGTATTGGCAAACATGTTTTCTTCAGAAATATTCAAGCTCTGGTTACAGATGGGATAGAGACTGTCATCTGTAAAATGAATATCTATTTATTTTGACAAGTCCCTTATTTACTGAACTTCTCAGTGGACATTCTAAATAATATAGAATATATTTCAGGGGGAAATAGAGTCATTGAACCTACCATTGTTCTGTTTCTCTTGTTCACTGCCTTTAAATGATAAAATGGTGTTTTTGAAGACAGGTGGTAACAATTCTCTAAAAAATAATTTAGGCTGTTGAGTGTAAAGTAGGATATTTATAGGGAGCTATAAACTGGAAAAAGTCTTATGTCTCTACTGCACAGGATTTAATTATGCAATTTGCTGTGACTTCAAGGAGAATGAAAGAATTGTTTCGTACAGTATTGCAAAGGAAGCATATTGGGGAGAGGAGTAATGAGAATCCATACAAATTGGGGTCTAGACCCCATGCTGGGGTATAGAATAGGTAAGTCAATTAACATTCTCTTAATAATAGTGGTGGATCTAAATTGTAGGGCATATATGGACTCTCTTCTTCACACATATATTTTCATGACACCTTTGTCAAGTTAGTACTATCTTATTTTGCAAATGGAGGAACCAAGTCTTGGAAAGATTAAGTATCTTATCAAAGCCAAACTGGCACTGGTAGAAAAGAAATGGCAATGTATTTACTCTGAGTCCTCTAATCACTGGACAATGTTTCCTATATCATTTTCATTGCTGTGTAACTCAATTTACTTAGGGATCTTGGAATAGCTTATTAACAATACTTAATGAAGTATCATGATTATATAGGATAACAATAAAATTTATTGAGAGGTATTTCATGAGCAGAGTGAGATGTTTGACTGACTATTGGGAAAGCATGGTCAGAGGTGTCAACTACCTTGAGATTATAATTGATGCCATGAGAGGAAAATTTCTCCTAAATTTTTGGCATAGCATAAACCAGTATAGGAGTGTGTAGAAAAAGGTTTAGATATGGTCTCTACTTTCAAATCTTACAATATAGGAAGCTGCAAGAAATTTTAGTTGATGTGTAATTCTTATTCAATAATAACTAATAAGGTAACTTACTGACTTAGATGGTTTTTGGGAGCACTTTTAGAAAACTTTTCCAACTTAGACTAAAAGTCTACCAAAATGTATATGAAATTCCACTATAAGAAAGAAGGAAACTCTAGGACATAGAATATCAAAAGGGTAGTAGTAGGGTTAGAGACAAGATATACCAAGGAAATCAGATAAAATAAATAATGAGCTCCCATGTTTAATTTATTGTCATATACTTCTACAAAGGTTTGCAGATAGCTACTGACCTATCTTACAGCAACTATGAGTAAGGAAATGCTATGCCAGTAGTGAAGGAGCTTATTTTATTGGTTAGATAGCCTATTTTTTTTCAAGATTTACTTATTTATTTGACAGAGAGAGAGAGGGGCTGGGAGGGGCAGAGGGAGAGGGAGAGAAAGTCTTAAGCAGACTCCGTGCTGAGTGCGGAGCCACATGTGGGGCGAGGAGCTTGATGCGGAGTGCAGAGCCTGATGCCGGCACGATCTCACAACCCTGAGGTCACGACCTGAGCTGAAACCAGGGTGAGTCGCTTAATGGACTGCACCACCCAGGCACCCCTGGTTAGATAGCTTATTTAAGCCCAAAGAAAGGGAGCTTATGAAATTTTATGTGGTCTGATACATTTTAGGCTTTTTTATCTGTATGATTGATAAAACGAAAGGGACTCTCAATAGTAAGTTCAGACCAGCCAGTTATTCCTGAGAGTATAACTGGCATGAGTTGTTAAATCCATTCTCTTTTCTCTGGTCCACTGTATAATTGCTGAGAAGATAGTGATTGAAACTCAGGGTGAATCAGTAGGTGGAAAGAATTGTGTTGCCCTCTACTCTAAAACTTTGGTCTTAATTACAGGTAAGGAACTGTTCTTTGATGGTGCCTATGATAAAGTATTTATCTGTGGCTACACCACTGAGCTTACCAGATAAGGTATTTGGCATCAGTTTCTATTTAATATGATGTGCCTTGTGATTGGCTGAATAATGGCTTCCCAAAGATGTCCACATCCTAATCATGGAACCTGTGTATGTTACCTTACATGACAAAAAAGATCTTGCTGACGTGATTAAGGTTCAGGACTTTAAAATTAAAATGAAGAGATTATCTTGGATTATCTGAGGGGACCCGATATAATCACAAGGGTCCTTATAAAACTGAGGTTGGAAGATCAGAATCAATAGTAGGAGATGCAACAATGGAAGCGAGAGCTTGGAGTAATGTGAGGAAGGAGCCATGAGCCAAGGAAAGCAGGTAGCCTCTAGAAACTGAAAAAGGCAAGGAAATGGATTCTGCCCTGAAGGAACCGGGGGAGATACCTTGAGTTTGTCCTCCAGAACTGTAAGAGAATATATTTGTATTGTTTAAAGCCACTGAATTTGTGGTAGTTTATTATAGGCACAATAGGAACGTAATATACACCCTAAGCTCTGTTGTCTCTCCCACAGTATCTGTCATATAACTGAGTACATGGTAGATAGTAAACATTTTTTGCTTGGCTATCTTACCAGAAAACCTAGGACATGATTAACTAGAAGTGATTCTGAGACTCTTTATATGGTCAGTGGACAGTTGTTATAACGGACTTGGAAAATCTTCAACATTTCTGTAAAATGCTGAAATTTGCTCTGAGTAGATTAAGGATTAATGTAGCTGAATTTTATGCAAAATACTATAGGTCTACATATTCATACACAAATATTTAGAAATTATACGAAGCTAGTAGTCAAGACATTTTGATTTTTTTGTCATTTAGCTCTAGCAGAAGTGTCTAAGTGTAATAAACCATCCACATTGCTATTTTTGTCATTGGAATTAAAATCCAATCACATTAAGTAGGAAGAAAGATAACTTGGGGTTTTAGGGGGCTTTGGTTGCATTCACCTTCATAAACTATGTCAATGAACAAATGTCATTTATTTAATTGCTTATTAATACTCTATCATATTGGGGCACATGGATGGCTCAGTAGATTGGGCATCCGACCCTTGGTTTCGGCTAGGGTCATGACATCGAGGTTGTAAGATCAAGCCCTGCTTTGGGCTCCACTGGGCGCAGGGCCTACTTGAGATTCTCTCTCTCTCTCCCTCTGCTCCTCCCCCTACTTGGGTGCACTCCCTCTACAATAAACAAATAAATCTTTTTTAAAAAAGACTATCATATAGAGATAGGTTCAAATAATGGACAACCTAGAGGTAGGTTCAAATAATGGACAAGTGCACATTGTAGCTAAGCATGTTTAAAATAACAGTATCTTGACCTATTTCATTTAGCATAATCTCCTCCAGTCCCATCCATGTTGATGAAAACTTGGGTATTCATCCTTTCTGATGGCTGAGTAATATTCCATTGTATATATGGACCACATCTTCTTTATCCATTCGTCTGTTGAAGGGCATCTCAGCTCTTTCCACAGTTTGGCTGTTGTGGACATTGCTGCTATGAACATTGGGGTGCATATGGCCCTTCTTTTCACTACATCTATCTCTTTGGGGTAAATACCAGGGGTGCAATTGCTGGGTCATAGGGTAGCTCTATTTTTAAATTTTTGAGGCACCTCCAGAATGTTTTCCAAAGGGGCTGTACCAACTTGCATTCCCACCAACAGTGTAAGAGGGTTCCCCTTTCTCCACAACCTCTCCAACATTTGTTGTTTCTTGCCTTGTCCGTTTTTGCCATTCTAACTGGTGTAAGGTGGTATCTCAATGTGGTTTTGATTTGAAGTTCCCTGATGGCTAATGATGAACATTTTTTCATGTGTCTGTTAGCCATGTATATCTTCTTTGTAGAAGTGTCTGTTCATGTCTTCTGTCCATTTTTTGACTTGATTATTTGTTTTTTGGGTGTTGAATTTGAGAAGTTCTTTATAGATCTTGGACGTATGCTAAGTGAAATAAGTCAAGAAGAAAAAGTCAATTATCATATGGTTTCACTTATTTGTGGGACAGAAGGAATAGCATGGAGGACATTGGGAGAAGGAAGGGAAAAATGAAGGGAGGGAATGGGCGGGGGAGATGAATCATGAGAGACTATGGACTCAGAGAAACAAACTGAGGGTTTTAGAGGGGAGGGGGGTGGGTTAGCCCAGTGATGGGTATTAAGGAGGGCATGTACTGCATGGAGCACTGGGTGTTATATGCAAAAAATGAATCATGGATCACTACATCAAGAACTAATGATGTACTATATGGTGACTAACATAACATAATAAAAAAAGTAAAATAGCAGTAGCCTGTATGTCTCTATAACAGCTTTAGAATGAGTTATGTAAAGTACTGTGTATGTTAGTTTAGTCTGAATGCCCTTAAGTATGGTGCATTGATCATTAAATAAGTGACAAAATCAAAAGAATATAGATAAGAATCTTCTTAGGCTATAGTGCCAGAATTCTCGGTAAAAATGTTATATAGGTTATGGTTGGATTAAGAACATACAAAATATTAAAACATTCATATATTTTCATATTCATATTTTAATGTTCTTCTGGCATTGAAACATCTTACAAATGAAATTTATCATTTTCCCATTACCAGATGGTCACTCTTTCTACCTTTTCCATCTTAATAGGGTCACCTAGTCCCCTAGACTTTTGATCTTATAGTAATTAAAAAAAAAAAAAAACAACCCTTCACTTCTTTGTCTTTCATATCCAGACTACCAAATCCTGCTGATTCTTCTCATTATCTGAGATAACCTGAGATAACCATCTCCTCTCTGGACTCTTATGTAGATCTCTACATTTTGTTCTTTTATGTTCATAACATAAACCCGTAAAAGAACTCCTCCTTTTTTTCATCCTCTGCATATTTGACCAACGTTATTACTCATTATTCTGAATCATGGAATCTATTCTGCAGACATTTTAATCTGCTTCAATTTCCCTGACTCAAGATGCGTTCATTTCTGGAAAGTCTTCCTTATTCTTTTGCACTAATACATGTCTCCTACCCTTTCAAAACTACTTCAAAACTTACGTTTTAAAACAATCTCTCTTCATTAGTCTTACTTAACTCTGATTCCTCTTTATTCTTATTGTGGTTTTCAACACTTGCTGACTTCCTGACTTGTGTTTTGTATGTGAGGCAGCGTTGGCCCATACTCACAATGGCACCCTTCTTGCCAGGTGCTCATCTTGCCTTGCCTCTATCGGTATTCAGTATGCATGTAGTATCTGTTCATTGCAGTTTCAAATTTATACATAGGCAAGTTTCATAGAACAATGGTCAAAAATATTACTCCGTATCCTCACTATTATGAATAGTGTTGAAATAAACAATCATATTTGAAGAAAAATCCCCCCCAAAAACCATAGCCAAAGAAAAGAGCACTTTGTGCATCTGATTGCTGCTTTCTAGGTTATTATCTCCTGGAAATCAGTATAAGCCTTGTGTGTTTTGATTTTTCCACAAAACAATGCCTTCCATATAGGAGGTGCTTAGTATTAAGTTTAATTGAAGCATTATAGTGAATAATTTATTAAAAATTAGATGATACAACTAGCTGCTTTTGGTGTTCACTATTCAAACTGTTTGCAACCAGCTTTAGTTTAACAGTGAGAAATATTGCCCAAATCATGTGATATAGTGAAAAATTCAGTATTTTGTATAAAGTGTATGTGTGTATGTGGGTGTATTGTGTATGGCGTAGCACAAGACCTATCACATAGTGAATGTTCAGTTAATGGTACTTACCAAGAGTAATATTTGAAAAAGGTCCAGTCTTCCTTTAGGGGACAGGGAGTAGAGATTTTGTGGATTGCTGCTGTAAGTTGTTGTCCTAGTTAACTCCACCATGACCTTCTAAAATGCATTTACCAAGTAGTGTTCACTAATATATTTAACAAATGGCCTGTTCCTGTGTCCTGCCTTCAAGGAATCCTATTTGGTAACAGCAATATGTGCACACATGAAACAAAAGAATATAATTAATTTTTAAAACATGTAATATAGATTCTTTATTTTTTTTCCATGTTTGAATCAGATTTATTTAAATTAAGAAAACATCATAGATTTGGTTTAAACATACTCTGTGTTCTGCTTTTTTTTTTTGATGTAGTGTTTCATGATTCATTGTTTGCATATAACACCCAGTGCTCCATGCAGAACATGCCCTCTTTAATACCCATCACCAGGCTAACCCATCCCCTCACCCCCTTCCCTCTAGAACCCTCAGTTTGTTTCTCAGAGTCCATAGTCTCTCATGGCTCTGAAACAAATAATACATTATATGTTAAAAAAAAGAAGAAGAAGATAGCAGGAAGGGAAGAATGAAGGAGGGGAAACCAGAGGGGGAGACGAACCATGAATATAGACTCTTTAGATTATGTGAAAGTTTAGAAAAGGAAAGGATCTTGATGTTTTAAGTTCTATATGAAAAGTCTGCTTTTCATTTATTTTGGGATGATGTGGAGAATCACAGTCTCCTTATTTTTACACGTTTAAACTATACACTGCAAGAATTGGCTTATCTTTTTTTATGCAGTATAGTGCCCTCTGGTGAATGTTCATTTCAGAATAATAATTCTATTCCACTGACTTTTTTGTAAAATCAGTTATTCTATGAAACATTACTGGAAAATAAATTCTATTTGCTTATTAGTTTGCAGAAAATAATGACATGTTGAATAAGAGAAGGACAATATTCTGATTTATAGTTAAACACTTAAAATGATTGTAACTTAAGCCCACATAGATTTCTTTTACTCAGTTACACTAAAAATTTGCCTGCCTTCTTTTTTCCATTACCCTCCTATGTGAAAAATAGATTAAAATCCCTGAATTTATTGATAGTGTTGCCAGTTGCTACTTTTGCATTTCTTAAAGACAAAGAGGTTGTACTAAAATTGATACTTCAATAAAATACAACAAAATAAATGGTAGTATTATTCTACAAGGGAAAGCATTTGATCTGTAGGCTCAAATATCATAGGTCAAAACTAGGTTGCATTATTTTTTCTCCTTATTTAAACAATGAATATTCTTAACTCTTTCCTTACAACATTCTTGCTTAGGAGGTAGATACTATTTTTTTCTGGATGTAACTGGAAGCTATCTGGTGTTTAAAGTGGTTTGTAAAAATATAGTAAGTTAGGGTGGGTAGCTGTTTTAGATAGATATATTTGAAGAATTTTCAATATAGACCTCAATTTATAACCTCAGCCCAATTCTTGACTATTCTCAGGGAGTAAACCAAACTTCACCAGAACAAAGAAGGTGAATATATTAAAAGAACAGTAATGTCCTTACGAATTATTTTTTCTAGGTACTCCTTTAGACAGTTTATATGCTAAGAGGTATGTGAAGCTAGTCACAACTAACTGCAGATTCCATCTACCATTTGTGAATGACTCTATTCTTTTCTTTATTTTTAAAAAAAGATTTTATTTATTTATTTGAGAGAGAGAGAGAGAGCGCACAAGCACAAGCAGGGGGAGAAGCAGGCAGAGGGAGAGGGAGAAGCAGGCTCCCTACTGAGCAGGGAGCCCGATGTGGGGCTCAATCCCAGGAACCTGGGATCATGACCTGAGCCAAAGGCAGCTGCTTAACTGACTGAGCCACCCAGGTGCCCTGTTGTTTTCTTTAGATACCTGCATATGACATTCGTATTATAAAGATATTAATTTTGCTTTAGTTTTTTAAGTGAATATAGGTCAAAGGGAATATATTGTGAATTCTGTTAATTATTCATAACCAACTTTGTTGTTCACATCATTGTGAAGTGATCTTCTTGCCCCACTAGTAACCTCCATGGATATCACCTGAAACTGACAGATCGGTGGAATTGTTTAGACAGATGGGTGGAATTGTTTAGAATTATGTGTGACATAGAAAGAAACCAGACTGCCCCAATTCAGCAAATTTGACTGAGGGAGACTAATTAGCATTGAGTTGTGTTTTGTAAAAGTATCAAAGCCATGGTTAAACTTGGTTAGAGTGAATACCCATCTTATGTTGGGGAATTTAGTGCTTCTTGGGAAAAACCCTGTATATTCTTCATGAAGAAGTATATAAATTCAGTAAAATGTAGACTCCCTTTAAGATATAACTAAGTAGAAAAATTTGACAAATATTATTTTATGCACTTAGGTAAAGTTATTTATTTCAGTTGTTGTTCATTCTAAAAGACTCTGCTATTGTAGTTTCTTAAACTACTCTTCAAGGGAGCAACTATTAAATATGTAACGAGCAATTTTATAGAATGACAATGAGAAATTATTGACTAATAAATAAGATACATAACTTATTTAGTAGTATTTAGTTTTAATAGATTGAAGTATTTTTTATTTGGGCAGGCTGAGAGAGTAGTTCTAGCATGATGCCTACTAAAATCAGTCTAAATTCATACAACTTGGGCAAGTGCTTGCTATGATTTTACCTTCTTCAGACTAGATATGTACTTACTCTGAGCCAACTGACTGAGGTTCTAGTTTGTCCCTTTCCCATTTTTTTCATTTTTTCAGTTTTAAGAGGAATAATTGACAAAATTGTGTATACTTAAAGTGTACAAACATGAGGATGGTATATATTGTGTACGTTGTGAAATGATTACCACAATCAAGTTAATTAGCATCCATCAGCTCATATGGTTGGCTTTTTCTTTTTTGATTCCACATAAAGTGGTCCTATACAGCATTTGTCTTTCTCTGTCTGGTTTATTTCACTTCACATAATGTTCTCCAGCTTCATCCCCATTTTACTGTGTATGGCGGGATTTCCTTTGTTTTAAAAGCTCAATAATATTTCAGTGTGTGTGTGTCTGTGTGTCTGTGTGGGTGTATAATCACAATTTCTTTATCCATTCATCTGTTGGTGGGTGCTTCAATTGATTCCATATCTTGGCAATTGTGACTTGATGCTGCAATGAAAATGGGACTGCAGCTATCTCTGTAGGATGCTGATTTCGTTTCCTTAAGATCCATACTAAGAAGTGGGATTGATGGGTCACATGGTAGTTCTATTTTTAATTTTTTGAGGAAACTCTGTACTTCTTTCTATAATGCCTGTACCAATTTGCATTTTCAGCAACAGTGTATAAGAATCTGAATAGACATTTTTTCCAAAGAAGACATACAAATAGCCAACAGATACATGAAAAATGTTCAACATCACTAACCATCAGGGAAATGCAAATCAAAATCACAGTGGGATATCACCTCACACCTGTCAGAATGGCTGTAATCAAAAGGACAAGAAATAACAAATGTTGGTGAGGATGTGGAGAAAAGGGAACCCTTGTCCCTCTCTAATTTGCTCTCTGTGTAGTGTGCGGCAAGCGACCTATCCTTTGTCAGCCCTGTTTATTTGTAAAAGAGGGATAATAACCATTTTACTCACTTCTCTGAATGATTGGAAAAATTGAATTAAAAATGTGACTGCAGGTTTTCAAAACATCAATATACATTTTTATATTTGTTTTATCCTTCCCTTCACTAAATTATAAGCTACTTGAAGACAGAAATTGCATCTTATTGTCTTATCCTAGTTTTCATTTACTAGATACAACTACATGTTCTGTTCTAGCTACTTGGAATAAAAAGGTTAATAAAATATAATCCCTATGCAGAAGGAGCATATACTTTATTTTATGGAGGGAGAGAAGAGGAGATTAAGTGGGAGCAGTAACAAGTATTTAACTATGATGCCATAGAGTTATGCAATAGAGGCATATTAATGATACAGAAAGTGCCATGGCAATGGAGATGGGGAAGTTACTGATCCCAACTTGGGATATTCAAACAGTTTCCCAAAAATGGCTTTAGAACTGATTCCTAAAGCATGGGTAGGATTTTTTTTTAAGGCAGATTTGGAAAGAGAGGGCATTCTAAGGAGAAAGAAGAAGCCAGAGAAAGTACAGATGTATGGAAGTACCTTACGTGTTCCAGAGAGACTGAGTAAGTTGGTGTGGTTGAGGTGTAGTGTAAATGCATGGGGAAACTAGCTACAGATCCTAAAGAAGTTGGAAAAATGTATTCTAAGAAGAAAGATTGGAGTGAAGAGGAGACTAGAGGCTGGAAATGTATCTAGGAGATTGCCATAGTGCTCTGAGAAAGAGATTTTGAAGACTTGGCAGTGGCAATGGGAATGGAGTAAGGATTTATTTGAGAGCCATCCCAGGAGTAACATTGACAGGATTTGGTGACTGAGTGAAAAACTGGAGAGCCTTTTTAGGTAAAGAAAATAAGCCTTTTTAGGTCTTGTGACTCAGAAGTATGCATAGTGCCTAGTACATAGAAGGGGGTTATTAAATTGTTGTCTAATTGGATTGATTCAAGCTCCTGACTAGAAGATATTAATATCATCATAAAGATAAGACTTTATTTTCTTATTTCGACAGCTGCCATTCCAGTAACTTTTAAGAGTATTAGATTCACTGTTAAATGATTTTTAGTGTCTCCAAGGGCAAGAAAGCCATTCTGTTTTTCAAGTAAAACCATAAAGAATTTATAGATTGGCTTCCTTGTTATTGAGAACAGGAAATAGGTAGAGATATTCAGAAATTTGCTATTTAATATCATGTGAACAGAACTGGATTGATGTTTATCTTTTCAATATGCCTGATAAAAGGATTTGCTAGACAGATTTATAGTATTCTTAATTACAATATTACATTTGCAAAAACTTTTAATTACCCTAGGTAGTTCTCAAAAAAGCCCTCTGAAGTTGACAGAAAATATATTATCACACTCATACTGTAGCTGAGGACACTGATACTTGAAGAAGAAAAATAACTTCTCTAAGGATGACAGCTAGTAAATCTTAGTGTCAGGAATTCCCTTCATTTCTGATTTCAATTTCTCAGCAAGACCCAGGAATATGTATTTTTATCAAGTTCCTCAGGTTATTCTTCAGCAGATAGTACTTAAGAATCATACATTTGTAAACCAAACTGGAGTTGGGAAATGAGAACGGACTGGGGAAGAAGGGTTATCTAAAAGAGAAGTAGGTGTCTAAGGGGTTATAATGGGATTATGAAGGAGGATGGGGTAGAGTCCAGGAAAGGTAGGGAAACAGTCACATTTCTAAGCCCTTAATCTAATTCCTGGCTTCAGAAATGAGGAGCAGTGGTTCTTGTGGTGATGGTTGTTGTTGCTGCTGTTTCTGCTAGTATTTATTATTATTATTATTATTATTATTATTATTATTATTAGCAGCTTATTTAAGCAGATGTGGAGTTAAGCAGATGTGGAGCAAATTCAAGCTACTTCTTGAAAGTGTCTGCCTTGTCTTATCAAGACCTAACGGTGAAGATGTATTCATGGCTCCTTTGGCTGAAAGAATGCATTTCTTGCATTAAAATATAAGTTCCAAGAAGGTAGGACTTTTGTTTGCTTTGTTCATTGTTCTCTCCCCAGAACCTAGAACTGTGTCTGCTACAGAGTAGATATTCCAAAAACCTTTGTTGAATCAATTTTCCTGTGGAAAGACATGTTGTAAATTCAAACCTCTGTTGTTGTTAAGCAATGATACTCTTTCTGTAATTGAAGTCTCAAGGGGTTAAGATCTGTGACATAAAAGTAATAGTGTTCAGTCGTGTTGCTCTTTGTAGGATTGCCACAAGTACTCCCCAGGAGTGGGCCATGCAGTTTCTAAAGACCTGATCTCAGTAGTAGCTGGGTCTATTAGAAAAATAACTATTACTTCAGGTGCATTATACATTGAATAGGCCTTTGTGGGCTGGCCTAGGGACATTATATTTTTTGAATGAGTTAAGAATAACTTAAAATTTAAGAGAGTGGTAAATTGAAGTCCAGGGTATTATTGTGACATAATCTAAAAAAGTGTTCACACTTTGGCAATGGTTAATTTACAGTAAAATTTCAAAGCAGCAAAAATAAGTTTAGAAAAACTTTTCAGATTGAATTTAAAGCAACACATAAGAATACAGTTAGAACAATTTGCTGCCTAGCACAATTCCAACAATATAATAAAAGGTAACAAGAATGAGAAGTAACTAAAAATAAGGAATAATTTATACTTTCTAAGGCACTTTTACATGCCTTATTTCACTGGATTCTTGAAATAATGCCTATTTTATAGGCAAGGAAATCAAGGCTCACAGAAAATAAGTGACTTATCCAGGGGTACCTAGCTGGCAAGAGTTGTGTTCCACGTCTATAAAGTGTATTTCTCCAAGTGTGTCCACAAAAAAATGAGTTTTGAGGGTTTTTTAAAATTTTTTTAAATGATCTTTTTTTTTTTTTTAAGATTTTTATTCATTTATTTGACAGAGAGAGACACAGCGAGAGAGGGAACAAAAGCATGGGGAGTAGAAGAAGGAGAAGCAGGCTTCCCGTAGAGCGGGGAGCCTGATGCGGGGCTCGATCCCAGGACCCTGGGATCATGACCTGAGCTGAAGGCAGATGCTTAACGACTGAGCCACCCAGGTGCCCCAAGTTTTGAGGGTTTTATTTATTTTATTATTTTTTAAGATTTTATTTATTTATTTGACAGAGAGAGACACAGCGAGAGAGGGAACACAAGCAGGGGGAGTGGGAGAGGGAGAAGCAGGCTTCCCGCCGAGCAGGGAGCCTGATGCGGGGCTTGATCCCAGGACCCTGGGATCGTGACCTGAGCCGAAGGCAGACGCTTAACGACTGAGCCACCCAGGCACTCCAGTTTTGAGGATTTTAAAGAACTGCTCCCTCCCACCCCCCACAAATGAGAGGAAGTTTCATTTTCAAATGTCTAGGAAACCTAAATAGGTTTCTTAATGGTAGTACTTATAATCGTTAGCCTGTAAAATGTTAATTTGTATCATGTTTTCATATATCTAAATGGAAAATACAATAGTCAGAGTTTTCTAATTTTTTCTGATTATAGAACGTTTTTCTTTTCATAGAGCCTTTCCTAAGATTGGTGTTTCTCAGTTTCCTTTGGGAAATGCTGTTTCAGGGCTTTGCTCTCAGCTGTCAAAGTCAAAAAGCATTGTCATAGTAGTTCAAGGTGTAACTTCTAGAGTTATTTGACTTTTACTATAGGAATCTTGAAGATAGAAGTTTTCAAGGTCCAAAAAAAAACATCCTTAATGCAAGGATTGTTTTTAAACAAAACCAAGAAGCTGGGGGAGGCATCTGGGGGCAGGAATTATATCCTAAGTGCGCCTCAAATTATATTATATAAACAACTACCTATTCCATATACTTGAAAGGAAGCCCTATGTAGCTGACCTTGATAAAGAAATGAGGCTTTTGCATGAGAATATGACACATATTATAGCATTTTCCCCTCCTTATTAATAAGGAAAGCAATTCATAAATGATTTATGCTTTTACTTATAATAAAAACAGAACTATATATTCTAGCCCTTGGATACTTTAAAACAATCATTTGAAAATGATTTGAAAGGTACTACATTTTTTAAATTTAATTTAATTTTATTATGTTATGTTAGTCACCATACAGTACATCATTAGTTTTTGATGTAGTGATCCATGATTCATTGTTTTCATGTAACACCCAGTGCTCCATGCAGTACGTGCCCTCCTTAATATCCACCAGTGGGCTACCCAATCCCCCCTCCCCCCTCCCCTCTAAAACGCTGTTTGTTTCTCAGAGTCCATAGTCTCTCATGGTTCATCTCTCCCTCTGATCCCCTCCCCCCTTTATTTTTCCCTTCCTTCTCCTAATGTCCTCCATGCTATTCCTTATGTTCCACAAATAAGTGAAACCATATAATTGACTTTCTCTGCTTGACTTATTTCACTTAGCATAATCTCCTCCAGTCCCATCCATGTTGATGTAAAAGTTGGGTATTCATCCTTTCTGATGGCTGAGTAATAGTCCATTGTATATATGGACCACATCTTCTTGATCCATTCATCTGTTGAAGGGCATCTCGGCTCTTTCCACAGTTTGGCTATTGCGGACATTGCTGCTATGAACATTGGGGTGCATATGGCCCTTCTTTTCACTACATCTGTGTCTTCGGGGTAAATACTCAAGAGTGCAATTGCTGGGTCATAGGGTAGCTCTATTTTTAATTTTTTGAGGAACCAACTTGCATTCCCACCAACAGTGTAAGAGGGTTCCCCTTTCTCCACATCCTCTCCAATGTTTGTTGTTTCTTGCCTTGTCCATTTTTGCCATTCTAACTGGTGTGAGGTGGTATCTCAATGTGGTTTTGAATTGAATTTCCCTGATGGCTAATGATGATGAACATTTGTTCATGTGTCTGTTAGCCATTTGTATGTCTTCTTTGGAGAAGTGTCTGTTTATGTCTTCTGCCCATTTTTTGACTTGATTATTTGTTTTTTGAGTGTTGAGTTTGAGAAGTTCTTTTAGATCTTGGAAGTCAGCGCTTTGTCTGTAGTGTCATTTGCAAATATCTTCTCCCATTCTGTGGGTTGCCTCTTTGTTTTGTTGACTGTTTCCTTTGCTGTGCAGAAGCTTTTTATCTTGATGAAGTCCCAAAAGTTCATTTTTGCTTTTGTTTCACTAGCTTTTGGAGATGTATCTTGAAAGAAGTTGCTGTGGCCGATGTCAAAGAGGTTATTGCCTATGTTCTCTTCGAGGATTTTGATGAATTCCTGTCTCACATGGAGGTCTTTCATCCATTTTGAGTTTATCTTTGTGTATGGTGTTAGAGAATGGTCGAGTTTCAAAGCCTTAGGGAATAGAGAATAAGTTTTCTTATTGTAGAGTATTTTATTTCATTCAATTTAACAACTCAGTAAATAGGTTTGTTGAGTGAATGAAAAAATGCATGAATGAATAAATGCCAACTGTGTATAATGTTCCTTCTGAACAAGGAATTTTGAAATTTTGAAGATAACTAAGATGTGGTTCTTTATCCTCAAAAGTTTGTAATGGAGTTATGAGCTCTTAACTGCTGCCTACTCCAGATCAATAGCTTTCATGCTTTACAAAGTATTTTTACATCTATTCTCTCATTGAATCTTCATAAAACTCTGTTATGTAAAGCAGACTTTTCCCTCATTTTATAGGGAGGGAAAATGACTTGCCTGGGGTTCTACTGCTGATAAGTGACAGAAAGACTAGTGTTATCTGTCTTATATGTGTAGAAAGCCAAACCCAAATCAATCCCTTGCTAGGTTCCTAATGAACCACACCCATTTTATCATTCTGTTAAGTCAACCTTACATATGAATTTGCACCCCTTGGTATATACATTCAACTCGTCTTAGGTTATTTTCACTGGGGCATGTTCCAAAAGGAAGAAACTAGACTTACTTGTTTTTTAAATCCTCTCCTAGTTAGTGTTGTGTTGGCACATGCTGAAGAATGCACTTCACTGAGAATCTTTGGCACCAAATGATGGTTGTGTCTGGGTCTGTCTGGTCCTTGTACTCCCTGTCTACATGAACACTGTTGGTAAAGTACACACTGCATTTGTAAAATATAAGATGATTTGCACCCTTGTCTTCTGAATGATTAAAATACAAATACATGCATTCTACTAACCAGGAAGGCATCGTGAAAGACACCAGAAGCTAGACAAGAGAAGACCCCGTTGAAGATATGACTCCAGAATTTACAAACATGTTGCCATGGCAAAGTCATTTAGCCTTGCTAAATCTCTTTCCTCACTTACAAAAAGACAGGATTACTTCTCTTTGTCCATCTGTAGATTGGTATTTACAAAACTACTGGGCAGACCCTGTCTTTGTGGAGGACTTTGAACTTCTACCAGGAAAAGCATTATAAAATGTAGCTTTTATTATCATCATCACACAGCCATTATAACTGGTACAATTGATTGTGTTAAGCATTTAAGATCAGGGTTCATGGATTACATTGTCAATTTTGTCATAAACTTCCTATTTGACTGTGAATATCCAACTTCACACTTTTGTTCCTGGATTTACCTTCTGTAAAATGTAGATAATAATATTTAACTACATCATACAGGATGTTATCGAACTTTCCTTTCCTTTTTTGAGATTCTCAAATATAAAGAACCATAATGATTATTAGTACTACTTTATTCTGATTGGCATCTTCGTGGACAGTCTTAGCATAGCATGTATAAATAAATTAGGTAAAGTCTTCTCTCTAGTATGTAAAGAATTTTACGTATATCTTTCTCCTATATTCCCTCTTCCTTAAACAAATATTTATTGAACACCAACTGTGTGCCAGGAATTGGGTTTAGTGCTAAGAATTCAAAAGTGGTACTTCCCTGTCCCTTCTGTTAGAAGGCTTAGAAGTATAGATCACAAGTTTCTTTAGCTGAGTCCTGCCATTGCTTCAGGTACAGTGCAAGAAAGCAGGACGCTGATAGGGCCCAACTAAGCATGACAGTTGAAGCTATTAATGATCACGTCTACTATTTCATAGGAGTGAGGCTCCAGGTGCTGGCTCTTTGTATCCATCATTCATCCATTACCTAGCTGTGTGACCTTGGGCACATCAGTTCCACCCTTGGCATATCAGTTTTCTCATCTATAATTTTTAAGACCTCATTTAGTCCAGAGTTTCTATGTTTCTGTCTTCTAGCTATAGGTAAGACAACAGTTTATAAAGACAAGGGAGTTTGTTTCTTTTGATTAGCTTCATTAGCCAGTCAAGATTAGAAAAGAATGGTCCCCTACCAACCTTCAAATGAATAACCTTTCATGGTGTGTGTAAAGGGAAATGATGAGTTTGGTTACTCAATCTAGCCCACCATAAATACAAAAAAACTCTCAAGCCAAGTTTGTTGTTTTCTTGAACATTTCCCTAATGTAGAGGATCGGTCAAAATTGGATTGTACTTTGAGGTTAATGCTATGTGCGTGTTAAGTGAAGGCAGAAATTAAACATTTTATTTTTCAGAGGGCTTTATGTGATTTACTCTATCTTTGTAGTAGGCTGTTTTGTCTTGCTCAGAATATCCTTATTGTTTGTACTCCTTGGAGTCCTAAGAAAACTCATGCATGATTTCCATTTTAGTGCAGATAACACAAGCTTCCTAAAAGTTTCAACCTAGAATTTGTGGGGTTTTTTTTCCCTGCTTGACTTAGGTGGCAGGAGGCTAAGGGCTCCGGAGGAGCATGCCTCCTATCACTTGTGTATCATGGCCCAGCAACTTGATACTTTAGGTATTATTTAAAAATCCAATATATTCAAACTTTGGTATCTGAGAGCAGTAGAATCAGTACACACAAATGGTAGACTGATAAATATAGAATTTTCTTTTTTTTTTAAAGATTTTTTAAATTTATTTATTTGAGAGAGAGAGAGAGAGTGAGAGAGAGTGCAAGAGGGGGTAGGGTTAGAGGGAGAAGCAGACTCCCCGCCGAGCAGGGAGCCCGATGTGGGACTCGATCCCGGGACTCCGGGATCATGACCTGAGCCGAAGGCAGTCGCTTAACCAACTGAGCCACCCAGGCGCCCAATATAGAATTTTCATTAAGGAAAAGACTATATTTTGTCTTTTTAAATCAATGTTCAGAAGGTAATCTCAACATTCACAACCTACTATGTGCTTTAGCTTTGTGCTCATGAAGAAAAGGAAGGAACAGAAAAGTTGACAGTTCTTTCAAATATTATTGTGGCATAAAGAAATAAGTTTAATATATGCCAACAGTGAGCTCCACTAGCATTGTGTCTAATGCGAGTCTCATTAATTTGATGCAAGTCTCATAATTGCTGTCAAGAAAAGTAGTGCAGCTCAGTGAAGAACAGTTTGTGTAGAGCCACCCAAAATTTGTCCAGCTGACTAGAGTAACACAACTGTTAAACTTTCTAGTTTTATTTTTCTTCACAGTATTGGTTCATTAGTGAAGATAAGAAAAGGGGGGGCTCTATAAAAATTCCCATTTTGTTCAAAAGCATGATTACTATCTAGATTTTCCTTGAATTGCTTGTTATTTTATGTTCATAAAAGCTATTTGGTATTGGGCGCCTGGGTGGCTCAGTTGTTAAGTGTCTGCCTTCAGCTCAGGTCATGATCCCAGGGTCCTGGGATCAAGTCCCACATCGGGCTCCCTGCTCGGCAGGAAGCCTGCTTCTCCCTCTCCCACTCCCCCTGCTTGTGTTCCTACTCTCGCTCTCTCTCTGTCAAATAAATAAAATCTTAAAAAAAAAAAAGCTATTTGGTATTAAAATGCATGAACTTTTGCATTTAGGATGTGTATAATTTTTCTCAGTGTGATTATATCCTTTTAAGAATAATAATTTGAAAACCTCCTTCTTTTAACCTTGTGATAGTTTAATTTTTAAAAAAAATCTCAAAAAGCAAAGGAATAAATTAATAGTAGCTTTATTCTTGTTAGTCTATGGACTTGGATTCTGCAAACTTCTGTTTAAGGTTCCTTTGATAGAGACTTAATTTAAAAGAAAATAAAAGAAAGACAAGAAACACTGACATCAGCTCAAAAGTTTTTTGCTGACTTTTAGTTAACAAAGCTCTAAATGGCTACTAGTCTTCCACCTGCAATCAAGTGTAATAAACCTTCACAGCAGAAGTCAAATTCTAGGGGAAAAAAGTTGGAAGCACACACTTACACCATAAAACCTTGTTTATTGCAACCATCAGTCTTCCAAGATATGCCCCACAATGGGATTTGGTAAAGCCATTACAGGGTGCCGTATGAGTTCCATTTGCCTACAGTAAATAGAATGTCAGAAGTGTCAGGGGGAAATAAATATCGGGCTGGTTAAAAGGGAGCAGAGATGGCTCAAAGCATCATTGAGAGGATTGATTTATCTGGCATGCTGTAATGACTGCAGATGTGGATCTGTTATTCTAGATGAGCAATGAATTTGATGAGCTGATAACACAGGGCCAGAGAGGCCTGCTTTTAATTACTGATGAGGAATTTATTTGTGAAGCACTGTGATTAATGAGGGTTTGTTCTGTTATTGACAGGTGACCTTGGGGCTTTTCTCTTCTGATGAATCCCCAAAAAGGAGCTTTTAAAAGAAATAATCAAACAGAAAGTATTCTATCTGTACTTAGAACACAATGAAGTCATTTGAGATACATTGTTGGGGTGGAAGTTACATTCTTTCTACACACAAAAAGTTTGCTGTTCTGGTTATTTGCTGCTTATAAATAAAATCTTAAAAAAAAAAGCTATTTTTTACTGATTTTTACTCAAGTATATTTTTATATTTTTCCTTTTAAGTAAGTCTTGACTCTGAGACTAGATGTTGGCATTTATTAGCACGCTTCTGTCATTAGTATATACTGTTGAGGCAGATTTCTTTGGAACCCTGGGATGCCTAGCATAGCTGCTTCATTAAATGATAGATAATTTGTGTAATATGAGGGGAGTTTATGCTTCTGACATAGTTCTTGTGGTGACCAGCAGTTTCTTGTTTTTATGAATGATACAGAAAATTAACATTAAAAAGAAGAAGTTCAAAAGAACAGTGATCATTTGTATTCACTGTATTAACTCCCCTCTTTAAAGTTACAGAATTTGGGCGCCTGGGTGGCTCAGTTGGTTAAGCGACTGCCTTCGGCTCAGGTCATGATCCTGGAGTCCCTGGATCCAGTCCCGCATCAGGCTCCCTGCTCGGCAGGGAGTCTGCTTCTCCCTCTGACCCTCCCCCCTCTCATGTGCTCTCTCTCATTCTCTCTCTCTCGAATAAATAAATAAAATCTTTAAAGTTACAGAATTTGCCTCAAGTTAACTAAATGACAAATTTTGAATATTTGTAGTGCTATTTGTATGCCTTTTATCTTGGCAAAGTAGGGTTGAGTATGGAAATTATATATATTTTTTTAGGAATTTAAATGTAGGACTTTTAGATTTTCATCTAAAGTATATAGTCAAAACTGTGAGTTCCAAAGCATCACTTACCTATTTTATTTTATTTCAACCAGCAGTTTACAGAAGTGATTTTGTAGTGATTGTGTGGCAAATACAGTAATTTCTGTTGCTAGACTTGTTTGCAAAAAACATTGACCCTGTCCAGTTTATAGATAGAGTTAATTGTTTACAAGCTATTTAAAAAATCACTAAAACAGGAAAACATCCGGATCTCAAAAGTTCCTAGAAGAGACCTAATGCTATTTATGTGTATAAACCTGTTACTAGTTTGTTTGGGAGAGAGTCAAGGATCAAGTCAGTTTGCGAGGTAGTCAACTAATTTTCTTTTGCAAATTTTATATCTTATTGTTCTTATTTTACTTTATAAAAAAAGATTTATTTATTAATTGAGAGAGAGAGCATGAGCTGGGGGTGGGGGGGCAAGGGAGAGGAAGAGAGAGAATCTCAAGCGACTTCCCGCCTGATACCGGGGTTCCATCCCATGACCCCAAGATCAAGAGTCAGACGCTTAACTGACTGAGGTACCCAGGTGCCCCTCTTACTTTAATTTTACTTCTGAAGAGCTAACAGGCAGTGGCAACGCAATTTTTTTGTGAGGATTGTAATGTTTTCTGTAGAAAGTATTAAACAGTCTACAGTGTTGAAAATCTTTGCATAAATAAATAAGCCAAGGCTTTTATATCTGCATTTGTATGCATGTATAACTCAATAATTAATTAAACTATTTTATTTAACAAATCAAAACCACAATGAGATACCACCTCACACCAGTCAGAATGGCTAAAATTAACAAGACAGGAAACAAATGTTGGCAAGGATGTGGAGAAAGGGGAACCCTCTTACACTTTTGGTGGGAATGCAAAGCTGGTACAGCCACTCTGTAAGAGTGTATGGAGGTTCCTCAAGGTGTTAAAAATAGAGCTACCTTATGACTCAGCAATTGCACTACTAGGTATTTACCCCAAAGATACAGATGTAGTGATCCGAAGGGGTACCTGCACCTCAAGACACCCTCTTTGGGGTCTTTTCTGATTCCATAAAAATTTTAGGATTATTTGTCCCAGTTCTGTAAAGAAAGATGATGGTATTTTGATATGGATGGCATTGAACGTATAGATTGCTCTAGGTAGCATAGACATTTTTAACAATATTTGTTCTTCCAATCCATGAGCATGGAACATTTTTCCATTTTTTGTGTCTTCCTCAATTTCTTTCATGAGTGTTTTATAGTTTTCTGACTACAGATCCTTTGCCTCTTTGGTTAGGTTTATTCCTAGGTATCTTATGGTTTTTGGTGCAATTGTAAATGGGATGGATTCCTTGATTTTCTTCTGTTGCATTGTTAGTGTTTGGAAATGCAACTGACTTTTGTGCATTGATTTTATACCCTGCCATGTTGCTGAATTCCTGTATGAGCTCTAGCAATTTTGGGGTGGAGTCTTTTAGGTTTTCTACATAGAGTATTATGTCATCTGCAGAGTGAAAGTTTGACTTCTTCTTTGCCGATTCAGATGCCTTTTATTTCTTTTTGTTGTCTGATTGCTGAGGATAGGAGTTCTATTACTATGTTTGAACAGCAGTGGTGATAGTGGACATTCCTGCTGTGTTCCTGATCTTAGGGACAGCAGACCTATCCACAGAGACCTGGCAAGCCAGAAAGAACTGGAATGATATAGTCACGGTGCTAAATGAGAAAAATAAGCAACCAAGAATACTTTATCCAGCTAGGATGTCATGCAAAATAGGAGAGATAAAAACTTCCAGGACAAACAGAAACTAAAAGAATTTGTGATCACCAAACCAGCCCTACAAGAAATATTAAAAGGGATCCTCTAAGCAAAGACAGAGCCCAGAATAACATAGACCAGAAAGGAACAGACAATATACAATAATAGTCACTTTACAGGTAATACAATGGCACTAAATTCATATCTTTCAGTAGTTACTCAGAATGTAAATGGGGTCAATGCCCCAATCAAAAGACATAGGGTACTAGATTGGATTAAAAAAAAGACCCATTGATATGCTGTCTGCAAGAGACTCATTTTATTTTATTTTATTTATTTTTTATTTTGTTAAAAGATTTTATTTATTTATTTGTCAGAGAGAGAGAGAGAGAGAGAGACAGCACAAGCAGGGGGAGCAGCAGGCAGAGGGAGAGGGAGAAGCAGGTTCCCCACCGAGCAGAGAGCCTGATGTGAGACTTGATCCCAGGACCCTGGGATCATGACCTGAGCCAAAAGCAGATGCTTAACTGACTGAGCCGCCCAGCTTCCCCAAGAGACTCATTTTAGACACAAAGACACATCCAGATTGAAAGTGAGGGGGTGGAAAACCATTTATCATGCTAATGGACGTCAAAAGAAAGCTGGGCTCAAAATCCTTATATCAGACAAATTAGATTTTAAACCAAAGACTGTAGTATGGGATGAAGAGGGACACTATATCATAGTTAAAGGGTCTATCCAACAACAAGATCTAAAAATTGTAATTATTCATGCCCCTAACCTGGGAGTAGCCAATTATATAAGCCAATTAATAACAAAATCAAAGAAACACATTGAAAATAATGCAGTAATAGTAGGGGACTTTAACACCCCATTCATTGCAATGGACAAATCATCTAAGCAGAAGATTCATAAGGCAATAGGGCTTTGAATGACACACTGGACCAGATGGGCTTCACAGATATATTCAGAACATTCCATCCTAAAGCAACAGAATACACATTCTTCTCTAGCGCACATGGAATATTCTCTAGAATAGATCACATACTGGGTCACAAATCAGGTCTCAACTGGTAACAAAAGATTTGGGTCATTCCCTGCATATTTTCAGACCACAATGTTTTAAAACTGGAACTCAATCACAAGAGGAAATTTGGAAAGAACTCAAAGACATGGAGGTTAAAGAACATCCTACTGAAGAATGAATGGGTCAACCAGGAAATTAAAGCAGAATTGAAAAAATTCATGGAAACGAAATGAAATGAAAGCACAACTGTTCAACACCTTTGGGATGCAGCAAAGGCAGTCCTAAGAGGTACGTATATAGCAATAAAAGCCTTTCTCAAGAAACAAGAAAGGTCTCAAATACACAAGCTAAGCTTATACCTAAAGGAGCTGGAGAAAGAACAGTAAATAAAGCCTAAACCCAGCAAGAGAAGAGAAATAATAAAGATCAGAGCAGAAATCAATGAACTAGAAACCAAAAGAACAGTAGAACAGATCAACGAAACTAGGAGCTGGTTCTTTGAAAGAATTAATAAGATTGATAAACCCCTGGCCAGACTTATCAAAAAGAAAAGAGAAAGGACCCAAATAAATAAAATCATGAATGAAAGAGGAGGGATCACAACCAATACCAAAGAAATACAATTATAAGAACATATTATAAGCAACTATATGCCAACAAATTAGGCAATCTGGAAGAACTGGATGTATTTCTAGGAACTTATAAACTACCAAAACTGAAACAGGAAGAAATAGAAAACCAGAACAGACCCATAACCAGCAAGGACGTTGAAGCAGTAATCAAAAATCTCCCAACAAACAAGAGTCCAGGGCTGGATGGCTTCCCAGGAGAATTCTACCAAACATTTAAAGAATTAATAACTATTCTTCTGAAGCTGTTTCAAAAAATAGAAATGGAAGGAAAACTTCCAAACTCTTTCTTTGAGGCCAGCATTACCTTGATCCCAAAACTAGACAAAGACCCCACCAAAAAAGGAGAATTACAGACCAGTATCCCTGATGAACATGGATGCCAAAATTCTCACCAAGATACTAGCCAATAGCATCCAACAGTACATTAAAAGGATTTTTCACCAGGACCAAGTGGGATTTATTCCTGGCTGCAAGGGTGGTTCAACATCTGGAAATCAATATGATACACTACATTAATAAAAGAAAAGACAAGAACCATATGATCCTCTCAATAGATGCAGAAAAAACATTTGACAAAGTACAGCATCCTTTCTTGATTAAAACTCTTCTAAGTGTTGTGATAGAGGGAATATACCTCAATATCATGACTTGAATTTTTAAAATTAGAAGTTAGTAGAGATTAAATAATAATTAAAGCAGGCTTTACCTTTTTTGTTTTGTTTTGCGATTTTGTCTTTTTGGGGGGAAACATTGTTTTTCCTTTTGCTTTTTTCTATTGTGGATTTACCATTAAAAACTATATATAGACTTCTATATTTTCCCATCAACTAGAAGATTCACTTCTCATCTTAATAATTTTAGGTAGGTTAAGAAATGTCAAGTGTATGTTTTCAGTAAGGGGTAAATGCTCTCAGGGTAGGAAGATCTGTATTTTGGGAATCTTGAGCACATTCAAGGGTCAAATGTCTAAAATTACAGTTTTCTTACCACAGAATTTTACCAGGAGGCAACAGAGTTGTACCTACTTCAAAGTAAGCGACTTACTTCCATAGAACAAAATTTATTTATATTCCTTTACACACTCTCTTTATATTCTTCACTGCAATCTCCTGACAGCATTTTATTAGTCTCCAAGGCCAATTTCTAAAGAAAAGAGAAGTAAATGACATAAATTCCATTTGCTGTGGTGAGACTGAGGAACCAAAATTAAATACTTTAAAAAAGTTGATTCAGAAAAGGAATGAGCCTAATTAAGAGGCTACTGCTCAACAAAGGAATAAAGGTAGAGTAGGTACTTGCCTATGAAGTTTGTCTACAATGTGATATTTAATCAACACATCAGAATTTATGTATCTAAACTAGTTATAAGTCTTTCCAAATAACATTGCTTCTGTGCATAACATTTTCAAATCACCCTTTTTGGAATTATATTCTTATCATATATTTCATTATTCTAAATATAATCAATAATGACAGTCATTATCCTTTACAATGAATTATTTTTCATTATAGCATCATAAAATTTACATATTAGTGGAAAACTGATAACCCAAATAATCTTTTTCTAGTCTCATTTTCCTTTTTCCTTCCTGCAGCTTTTGAAAAGCTTAAAAATCTTTCTTCCTTGCCTTCTGTGACAATATAATTTTCTGGTTTTCTTTTGCCTCTTTGATTAATCTTCATCATTTGCTGGTCCCACTGTACCTCTGTACCTAATTAATAAAAAAAAATTCTGTTGTTGGCTCTCTGTTTTTCTACCTCTATATTCACTGCCTTGAAGAGATCATGACTTAAACTATTACCTCTTTAAAAATGATCCTCAAACTCCAGAAATAAAAGATTTTCTTCTTTCCTGTCTTAAAATCCTGGCTGCCTTTAGTCATGTTCCTATATCCCCAAACTGGGCTTAGAATTTTCATCTCTAAATCAGCTTTCATAATTGTCTATATTAATATTAGTTGTATATATAATTGTATGTATTCTTTGTAATTGTGTATAGCAGCTCTATGATTCCATTTTATAAGCTTATGATTCTCATTCACACTTTACTGTCTTTTGACCCCCTTTACCCTCATTTCTCCCCTTCCCTACTTTCTATTTCCAGCCAACCTTAACACACAGTAACTATAATGGTGAAATGGCCTCCTGGCTTTTTGAGTCCCTTATTATTCTGGTGTACCCTTCATATTGCTTCTAGGATAATCATTTCAAAAAAACTGTATGGCATGCTCTTATTTTCCTTTAAAGTCTTTAGTGACTCTTTTAGTGATTTTCAAAATTGTCTTTAGTATTAAATTGGAACTCCTGAGCTAAGAATTCAGTCTTTTCCCTTAATTGATTACCTCCTACCTATAAAACCTATCTGGTCTTGAGTTTTCATTCTAACAGCTTCAGCAATCACTCATAAACATGTGGCTTACAAATTGATATCTTAAGTTTGATGTTGTAGAAGAAAGATGAAACTGGTGAATCAAGTCACTTGATTTTTCCTCTAGCCAAGTAAGTATGGATAAGTCAGTAATCTCTACAATACATGCAGAAGACACTTAATAAATGTTGATAGAATTAAAATACTGTCTTAAAGTGTTTTCTCTATATATGACCATTTAAGAGTAGTTATCTTTATTTCCATGGATGAACATCTATATCACAAATAAAATGAAATCCAGAGAGTTTTCTGCATTTGTTCTAGACACCCCCTCTTTGTTTGTATTCAATTTATTATAAAATTATCTTCTTTATGTAAGCTACACACAATGTACTGCTCTTCCTCATCCTTATATGCAAAGTTGTTTTTTTTTTTTTTTTCTTTTTTTGGTTGTTGGTTTTTTTGTTTTGTTTTGTTTTTGTTTTTTTACCAAATAGGAAAAAAAGTTAACTCCATACTATTCCTTTTTTCCTTAACCTCTCAGTAGACTTGGGCATTTGATGGCTCCTGGGCATTCTTATTTTGGCTTCTCTGAAATAATATTCTCAATTTTCTCCCTACCTGCTTGATCTCTGTTTAAAGATCTTTTTTTTTTTTTTTTTAAACTTAATATTACATGGCGTGTATTTGGAAAGAGATCTTTATTTATTCTGATTTTCTTTTGGAGACACTATTCCTCTTACAGTGGCATAGAAAGATTTATTGAATTCAGAAATTTATATTGGATTTTATTTCTTGCCTATGTAACATTCAAAATGATGAAAATTAGCAGCGTTCATGGTTTTTATAGAATCATTTGGGTTCACACTGAAGGACCTTGTGGTTGAACTGAATGCTCTTGCATCTACTTAGATAAGTAGAGGGGAATACACAGTTGTTTAGCACTTTTATCATGTAAAAAATAGATACCTAAAACTATTGTATTAAACATAAAATTTACTTAATTCAAGTTATTAACATTCTAAAAAACAAAGTTGACATTAACTTATGAAGAAAGCATTTGTGATGTCAGGATATGGAACAACGTGTAGAGCATGAGATAGTTTCCTTTCTTTTTCTCCTCTCTCTGTCTCATTTTTGGTTACAGTCCTTCCTAGTATGCCCATAATTACATTAACTTTTTAAATAATTACATTATTTTCTTCTTATTGGAGATATTTCTTTCTCTTTTTTTTCCCTCTACACTTTTTGGGAAATAAGTGACCCTTTGGAAAACACATAGTTGACAAATTGGATGCACATCTCTAGAATATGTGGATCTAAGGAAAAAGTAGAGGTAAACCTTAGAAATTCTACCATTTAAGAATTCTTGAGGGGGAGATGAACCATGAGAGACTATGGACTCTGAGAAACAAACTGAGGGTTCTAGAGGGGAGGGGGTGGGGGGCTGGGTTAGCCTGGTGATGGGTATTAAAGAGGGCACATATTGAATGGAGCACTGGGTGTTATACGCAAACAATGAATCATGGAACACTACATCAAAAACTAATGATGTAATGTATGGTGATTAACATAATAAAATTTTAAAATGTACAAAAAAATAATAATTCTTGACAGCATATTACCCAGAATGAACTGAGGTTTTTTTGGTGTCCTCTGTGGGAAGAGTTTGCTGAGCAAAACAGTAATGGTAAGATTCAATATTTATTTATTATTTATTTATTTATTTATTTAAGATTTTATTTATTTATTTGACAGAGAGATAGACAGAAGAGCACAAGCAGAGGGAATGGCAGAGGGAGAGGGAGAAGCAGGCTCTGCACTGAGCAGGGAACCCGATGCGGGACTCGATCCCAGGACCCTGAGATCATGACCTGAGCCGAAGGCAGACGCTTAACCATCTGAGCCACCCAGGCGCCCCAGATTCAATATTTATTATTTTTAAAACTATGCAAGATAATTTTTAAGTGTTTTAGTCATATTTAATAATATGTAAGCAATAGATTACTATCCTATGTTGCAGAATATACATAGACTTTTATAAAATTGAGGTTCTTTTTGAATCGGTAATGAATGCATGTGCTAAGAAAAATTACAAAAGGGTATGACATAAAAGGGAAGTCTTCCTTCCATAGACCCCTGTCTGCTAGTCATCTAGTTCCTTTTTACTGAGTTTACATTTATTTGAGGTTGTGCCAGTTTGTTTCTGAACACCTTCCCCTTGCTAATTAACTGAGTAGTTTGAGAAGCAGTTGGTAAGAATGTAAACACAAGTCCCAGGTGCTTGTGTCCTTGACAGCAGGTGAGGGAAGTTCTGCTATTTGAAGTTACTAGACAAAAGTAAGGATAGATCATGACTCATATTCCTACAAAAAATAATTCATGTTGACATGTGTTAGATAGACTCAAATAACAAAACAATTATGCATTAGAACTCCTATTCATGAAATTTAATGCCCTTTTAACACTTGCTCAGTGTTTGTGGGAATGCAAATTGGTGCAGTCACTGTGGAAAACAATATATATGGAGTTTCCTCAAGAAAATAAAAATAGAATTGCCATATGATCCAGTAATTTCACTATTGGGTATTTACACAAAGAAAATGAAAACACTATTTTGAAAAGATATATGTACCCCTATGTTTATTGCAACATTATTTATAATAGCCAAGATATGGAAGCGAGCCATGTCCATTCATATATATATATAGGAATATCACTCGGCCATAAAAAAAATGAAATCTGCCATTTGCCACAACATGGATGGACCTAGAGGGTATAATGCTAAGTGAAATAAGTCAGAGAAAGATAAATACCTTATGATTTCATTCATATGTGGAATTCAAGAAACAAAACAAATGAACAAACAAAAAGAGACCAAAACACCAGAGAAAAAGTTTATTCTTAAATACAGAGAACAAACTGGTGGTTGACAGAGTGGGGGAGTTGGGGGAATGGGTGAAATAAAGGAGATTAAGAGTATACTTATCTTAATGAGCACTGAGAAATGTAGAGAATTGTTGAATCATTACCTATGTTTATTTTACTTCAATAAAAAAAAGAAAGTTTAAAAATATTTAAAAGCCCTTTTAATAAATTTTTAAAAAGTTTTAATTTAAATTCCAGTTAGTTAAAATACAGTGTAATATTAGTTTCAGGTGTACAATATAGTGATTCAAAGCTTCCGTACAACACCTGGTGCTCATCACAACAAGTGCACTTCCTAATCCCCATCCCTGTTTAACCCATCCCCCCACCCACTTCCCCTCTGGTAACCATCAGTTTGTTCTCTATAGTTAAGAGCCTCTTTCTTGGTTTGCCTCTCTCTCTCTCTTAGTTCCCCTCTGCTCATTTGATTTGTTTCTTAAATTCCACACATGAGTGAAATCATATGGTATTTAACTTTCTCTGACTGACTTATTTTACTTAGCATAATACTTTTTAATTCCAGTCATGTCATTGCAAATGACAAGACTTCATTCTTTTGTTTTGTTTTGTTTTGTTTTGTTTTGTTTGTTTGTTTTTAGTTTTTTGAATTTTATTATGTTATGTTAGTCACAATACAATACATCATTAGTTTCTGATGTGGTGATCCACGACCCATTGTTTTCGTATAACACCCAGTGCTCCATGCAGTATGTGCCCTCCTTAATACCCATCACTGGGCTAACCCATCCCCCCACACCCCTCCCCTCTAAAACCCTGTTTGTTTCTCAGAGTCCATAGTTTCTCATGGTTCATCTCTCCCTCTGATTCCCCCCCTTCATTTTTCCCTTCCTTCTCCTAATGTCCTCCATGCTATTCCTTATGTTCCACAAATAAGTGAAACCATATGATAATTGACTTTCTCTGCTTGACTTATTTCACTTAGCATAATCTCCTCCAGTCCTACCCATGTTGATGTAAAAGTTGGGTATTCATCCTTTCTGATGGCTGAGTAATATTCCATTGTATATATAGACCACATCTTCTTTATCCATTCATCTGTTGAAGGGCATCTCGGCTCTTTCCACAGTTTGGCTATTGTGGACATTGCTGCTATGAACATTGGGGTGCATATGGCCCTTCTTTTCACTACATCTGTGTCTTTGGGGTAAATACCAGGGGTGCAATTGCTGGGTCATAGGGTAGCTCTATTTTTAAATTTTTGAGGAACCTCCACACTGTTTTCCGAAGTGGCTGTACCAACTTGCATTCCCACCAACAGTGTAAGAGGGTTCCCCTTTCTCCACAACCTCTCCAACATTTGTTGTTTCTTTCCTTGACGATTTTTGCCATTCTAACTGGTGTAAGGTGGTATCTCAATGTGGTTTTGACTTGAATTTCCCTGATGGCTAATGATGATGAATATTTGTGTCTGTTAGCCATTTGTATGTCTTCTTCAGAGAAGTGTTTTTCATATCTTCTGCCCACTTTTTGACTTGATTATTTGTTTTTTGAGTGTTGAGTTTGAGAAGTTCTTTATAGATCTTGGATAACAGCCTTTATCTGTAGTGTCATTTGCAAATATCTTCTCCCATTCTGTGGGTTGCCTCGTTGTTTTGTTGACTGTTTCCTTTGCTGTGCAGAAGCCTTTTATCTTGATGAAGTCCCAAAAGTTCATTTTTGCTTTTGTTTCACTAGCTTTTGGAGATGTATCTTGAAAGAAGTTGCTGTGGCCAATGTCAAAGAGGTTGCTGCCTATGCTCTCCTCTAGGATTTTGATGGATTCCTGTCTCACATGGAGGTCTTTTATCCATTTTGAGTTTATCTTTGTGTATGGTGTTAGAGAATGGTCGAGTTTCATTCTTCTGCATGTGGTTGTCCAATTTTCCCAGCACCATTTATTGAAGAGACTGTCTTTTTTCCATTGCGTATTTTTTCCTGCTTTGTCGAAGATTATTTGACTATAGAGGCTGAGGGTCCATATCTGGGTTCTCTATTCTGTTCCATTGGTCTATATGTCTTTTTTTGGTGCCAATACCATGCTGTCTTGGTGATCACAGCTTTGTAATATAGTTTGAAATCGGGCAATGTGATGCCCCCAGCTTTGTTTTTCTTTTTCAATATTTCCTTGGCAATTCTGGGTCTCTTCTGATTCCATACAAATTTTAGGATTGTTTGTTCCAGCACTTTGAAAAATGTCATTGGAATTTTGATTGGGATGGCATTGAAGGTATAGATTGCTCTGGGTAGCATAGACATTTTAAAAATGTTTATTCTTCCGATCCGTGATCATGGAATATTTTTCCATCTTTTTGTGTCTTCTTCAAGTTCTTTCATGAGTGTTCTGTAGTTCCTAGAGTATAGATCCTTTACCTCTTTGGTTAGGTTTATTCCGAGGTATCTTATGGTTTTTGGTGCTATTGTAAATGGAATCGTTTCTTTAATTTCTCTTTCTACAGTTGCGTTGTTAGTGTATAAGAAAGCAACTGATTTCTGTGCATTGATTTTGTATCCTGCCACATTACTGAATTGCTGTATGAGTTCTAGTAATTTGGGCATGGAGTCTTTTGGGTTTTCCACATAAAGTATCATGTCATCTGCGAAAAGAGAGAGTTTGACTTCTTTTTTGCCAATTTGAATACCTTTTATTTCTTTTTGTTGTCTGATTATTGTTGCTAGGAATTCTAGTACTATGTTGAACAATAATGGTGAGAGTGGGCATCCTTGACGTGTTCCTGATCTTAAGGGAATGGCTTTCAGCTTTTCCCCATTGAAGATGATATTTGCTGTGGGTTTTTCATAGATGGATTTTATGAACCTGAGGAATGTTCCCTCTATCCCTATACTCTGAAGAGTTTTCATCAGGAGAGGATGTTGTATTTTGTCAAATGGTTTTTCTGCATCAATTGAGAGGACCGTATGATTCTTCTCCCTCCTCTTATTAATGTGTTCTCTCACAGTGATTGATTTGCGAATGTTGAACCACCCTTGCATCCTGGGGATAAATCCCACTTGGTCGTGGAGGATGATCCTTTTTACTGTATTGTTGGATCCTATTAGCTAGGATTTTGTTGAGGATTTTGGAATCCATATTCATCAGGGATATCAGTCTGAAATTCTCCTTTTTGATGAGGTTTTTGCCTGGTTTGGGGATCAAGGTAATGCTGGCCTCATAGAATGAGTCTAGAAGATTTCCTTCTGTTTCCATTTTTTGAAACAGCTTCAGTAGAATAGGTATTATTTCTTCTTTGAATGTTTGGTAGAATTCCTCAGGGAATCCATCAGGCTCTGGACTCTTGTTTTTTGGGAGGTTTTTGATCACTGCTTCAATCTTGTTACTAGTTATTGGCCTATACAGGTTGTCAGTTTCTTCCTGTTTCAGTCTTGGCAGCTTATAGATTTCCAGGAAGGCAGGCATTTCATCCAGATTGCTCAGTTTATTGGCATATAGTTGTTGATAATAATTTCTCATAATTGTTTCTATTTCCTTGGTGTTAGTCATGATCTCTCCCCTTTCATTCATAATTTTATTAATTTGGGTCCTTTCTCTTTTCTTTTGGATAAGTCTGGCCAGTGGTTTATCGATCTTATTAATTCTTTCAGAGAACTAACTTCTAGTTTCATTGATCTGATCTACTGTGTTTCTGGTTTCTAATTTATTGATCTCTGCTCTAATTTTAATTATTTCTCTTCTAATGCCTGGCTTAGGCATCGTTTGTTGCTTTTTCTCTAGTTCTTTAAGGTATAGGGTTAGTTGGTGAATTCGGGATTTTTCTATTTTTTGGAGTGAAGCTTGGATGGCTATGTATTTCCACCTTAGGACCACCTTTGCAGTATCCCATAGGTTTTGGACAGATGTGCTTTCATTCTCATTGGTTTCCATGAATTGTTTAAGTTCTTCTTTGATTTCCTGGTTGACCCAAACATTCTTGAGCTGAGTGGTCTTTAGCTTCCAAATGTTTGAATTTCTGCCAAATTTTTTCTTGTGATTGAGTTCCAGTTTTAAAGCACTGTTGTCTGAGAATATGCAGTGAATAATCTCAATCTTTTGGTATTGGTTGAGACCTGATTTGTGACCCAGTATGTGGTCTATTCTGGAGAAAGTTCCATGTGCACTCGAGAAGAATGAGTATTCTGTTGTTTTAGGGTGGAATGTTCTGTAAATATCTATGAGGTCCATCTGGTCCAGTGTATCATTCAACGCTCTTGTTTCCTTGTTGATTTTCTGCTTAGATGATCTGTCCATTGCTGAGAGTGGAGTATTGAGGTCTCCTACAATTAATGTATTGTTATCATATGACTCTTTATTTTGGTTAACAGTTGGCTTATGTAGTTGGCTGCTCCCATGTTGAGGGCATAGATATTTACAATTGTTAGATCTTCCTGTTGGATAGACCCTTTAAGAATGACATAGTGTCCTTCTGTGTCTCTAACTACAGACTTTAGCTTAAAATCTAATTTGTCTGATATAAGAATTGCTACCCCTGCTTTCTTTTGAGGTCTGCTGGCCTGGAAGATGGATCTCCATCCCTTCACTTTCAGTCTGGATGTATCTTTAGGTTCAAAATGAGTCTCTTGTAGACAGCATATGGATGGGTCCTGTCTTTTTATCCAGCCTGCAACCCTGTGCTATTTTATGGGAGCATTTAGGCTGTTCACGTTGAGAGTGATTATTGAAAGATATGAATTATTTGTCATCATGTTGCCTGTGACGACATTGTTTTTATAGATTGTCCCTGTAAATTTCTGTTGTATATCACTCTTGGGGTCTTTCTCCTTTTATAGAACCCCCCCTTAATATTTCTTGCAGGGCCGGCTTAGTGGTCACATATTCTCTCAGTTTCTGCCGGTCTTGGAAGCCCTGCATCTCTCTATCCATTCTAAATGACAGCCTTGCTTGATAAAGTATTCTTGGCTGCATGTTCTTCCCGTTAATACCCTGAATATGTCTTGCCAGGCCTTTCTGGCTTGCCAGGTCTGTGTGGATAGGTCTGACGTTATTCTGATGTTCCTCCCTCTGTACGTAAGGAATCTCTTCCCCCTAACTGCCCTTAAGATGGTTTCCTTGGTTCTAAGATTTGAGAGTTTTACTATTACATGCTGGGGTGTTGGCCTGTTTCCTTGATCTTGGGAGGGGTTCTCTCTGTCTCTAGGACACAAATGTTTGTTTCATTCCCCAGATTAGGGAAGTTCTCAGCTATGATTTGCTCAAATATATCTTCTAGTCCTCTCTCTTTCTCCACTCCCTCCAGGATTCCAATAATTCTGACATTGGACGGCTTCATGGTGTCATTTATTTCTCTGATTCTATTTTCATGGATTCTGAGTTGTTTTTCCCTGGCCTCCTCTTTTCCCTTTTTATCTATTAAATTGTCTTCCAGGTTACTAATTCGTTCTTCTGCCTCATTTAACCTAGCTGTTAGATTATCTAGATTAGATAGGATCTCACTGATAGCATATTTAAGTTCTGCCAATTCACCTTTCATTTCTACCCATAGAGACTCTATGTTGCCATTAATTGATTTCTGCATTCTAGCTATTGTCTTCACAATTGCTAGCCTGAATTCCGTCTCTGACATCTTGATTATATCTGCATCCATTTGTAGATCTCTTGCATAAGTCATAATCTCTGATTCTTTTCTATTTTGGGGGTTCCTCCTCCTAGTCATTCTGTTGATGGGTGGTTGAGGGAATGTATAGAGTCCAAATTATTGACCAGAACCCAAGTGAGATGCACCTGTTTCTAGGGACCTTAAGTTGCTGGTCTCTTGTTTTCCCAGCCTGTCTTCTGGGGGAGGGCCTGGCCCCGCTGTTACTCAGGCAACCCTGTCTAGGCCGAGTTGCCCTGGCCCCCTGTGGCGGGGGGATGGGCTCAGTGGGAGCCAGTTTTTTGGGGGCTTTTGTTCTCCCCTGCTTTCCCTGGCGGCTTTCCGCGTGTCTTCCTAGAGTCAGAGCAGAAGAGACCATTTCCAATCCTCTGCCTCAGAGCAGAGACCGCAGTCTGTTCTTCAGTGAGCTCTCCAGTCCACACTGTCTCCGTTTCTGTCCATGCTGCTATAAACTGCAGCATCCTGGGTTGTGCGCCCCTCAGCAGCATTCCCAGTCCTCGGCTCCAGGTCGGGGTACGTCTCTGCCCTTTGTGCTTCTAAAACCGCCAGCTATTCCCAGTTTGCACACATGACCCCACTGCTCCGGGTTTCCGTCCCGGGGGCTGCCCTAAAGTCCTTTCTCCGCCGCTACCGGTCTGCGAGTCTGTGCCCTGTCCCCAACGCGCGAGGCTGTTGCTCACCGGCGGTGTAGGATCCCCACGGCCAGGCACCCTCCCACTGCCGTTTATCCTCCGATATCTGCCCACAGAATCACGGCTCTCCGCTTTGTACCTCAAAACCAACTGCCTGCGATATTCTGTTTGTAGAGATCCAGATCTTCTTACATCTCAGTCTGGTTTCGTGGGTGCTCAGAGTGGTCTGGTACGTATCCAGCTCAATTCCGGGGACCAGTTGCAATAGGGTCCCCTACTCCTCCGCCATCTTTTCTCCCCCAAGACTTCATTCTTTTTGATGGCTGAGTGATATTCCATTTTATTTATGTACCACATCCTCTGTATCTATTCAACAGGTGGTGGATACTTGGGCTGTTTCCATAATTTGAATATTGTAGAGAATGTTGCTATAAACATTAGGATGCATGTATCCCTTTGAATTAGTGTTTTTTTATTCTTTGGGTAAATATGTAGTAGTGCATAGCTGATAAAGGTTAGCATCCAAAATATATAAAGAACTTATAAAACTCAACACCCCCAAAATGAATAATCCAATAACAAATGGGCGGAAAACATGAAGAGACATTTTCAAAAGAAGACATCCAGGTGGCCAACAGACACATGAAAAATGTTCAACTTCACTCATGATCAGGGAAATACAAATCAAAGCTACAATGAGATATTGCCTCACACCTGTCAGAATGGCTAAAATCAACAATGCAAGAAGCAATAGCTGTTAGTGAGGATGTGGAGAAAAAGGAACACTTGTGCACTGTTGGTGGGAATGCAAACCAATGCAGCCCTTCTGGAAAACAGTATGGAGGTTCCTCAAATATTTAAAAGTAGGACTACCTTATGACTCTTTTAGTAAATTAATGTGTAAGCTCTAAATTCATTATTAGTAACAAAACTACAGAAAATATGTCATTCATCATATCTAAATATTTACAATGATAACTTGAGACAGTGATAATTATTTAGAGAATCAGTTTATTAGACTAGTATACTAGTAGTTCAGAGAATGTATCAACACACATGTAAAATGCATAAAATAGTAGTTAAGTCAGTAATCAAACCTGGCAGTGAAATATGGGCCTGGATTTGAGAATAATAGATAACATCAAAACTATAAATTATTACAAATGTTGAGATCTTTAGTACATATAAAACTAATATAAAATAAATACTATTACTTTGGAAAAAGAAAGAAAACATTTACTAACCTTATGAAGAAAAAGGAAAAATCATGTAGAAAGCAATAGAAACAAAATGTTTAGGAATATAAACAGTGAATACAGGTAACAAGTATGATGTCATGAAAACTTTCAGATTACATAGGCCATAGGTGGACAGATCTAATGTTTTTCCAACTGTGGTTCTTGGAATTCCAAGATTATGTACATCAGGGGCCATCAACCAGGGTCTGACAGTTATAAAGCATATTGATTAGAGAAATTCTATTACATGTTGGGCTTCCAGGTAGGATTATTTAGATAAAGTATATAGTGGTGTATCTCTTCAATGTCTTTCTGTCTCTCTCCCTCTCTCTCTGTCTCTTTCTGTATCTCTCTCTCTCTCTATCCTCTACTCTTGCTCTGGTTTTTCCTCATAGTCTCACAACTAGTATGAGGAGAAGGCATGAATATTATGCTGTGTGTTACACATAAGATAGTGTGTAAATAAAACATCCAAGAAGAATATATGAATTTATTGCACCTCAAAAACATTCAAATCTTAAGTTTTTTGGTTTTAGTTTTTTTGATAATTTTATAGAAAAAAAACTTTTTAATAAGTATTGTCTTGTTATACTAATATTTTGAATTATATTTAGTGATTATATAAATGGTTTCCTTAAAAGAACTGTTAAATTGCTTATTAATTTCCCCTCAGTTGTTGGAAACTGTTTACCCAGTTACTGATTTTCTAAAATTGGTCATCAGCAGCAAGTTTTCTTGTCATTAGTGAGAATTAGTGAAATTCTATCATATTGGTTAACTTTTAATGGTTATCAGCACATCACATTTATTGCATGGTTAATGCTTTCTGGTTATCCTTGGTATTAAAGTGTGATGGTTGATGGTAAAATTGAAATGTATAATTGCATGAATTTTAAAGAAGAATAAAGCACAATTCTGCAGATCATAAGCTGCAGTTTACTTGTGAAATTTAACATTTGTAAGGGCTTCCACTATCTCTCCCCTTTCATTCTTTTTGTGATTTCCCATTAGGATCTACATATTATATAAATTCTGAGATTTGAATAAGGACAAGTATTTTTATATTATTTGTAATCCATATAATATGGCTTAGAACTCCATTTTATTAAAAAATGTGCTTAAAGGGAAACACTTCCCCAGTCCCACAAAACTTCAGTCTTCATCCCTGCATTGTAATTACTAGAAACGTGATAGTAGGATATTTAAAGAAATACATACGGGGTTGATTTGCTCTCATATCTTCTTTGTTATCCTGATAGAACTTGGGAAAATAGTAGAATGTCCATCAAATACACATTAATAGAAATAAGATGTCTGTTCCACTTTTATATTTTTTCCTTTGGTACATGATTTTAGTAATAACTGGCACTATGACAAACTACTTAATTCTAGTTTTCTAATGAAACATCTGTACAAACTCAGAATGTGAGTTAATGCATTTAGAATGTAAGGTCTGGGTTTATGCATCATTTTCAATGGGGAGCACTTCATATGAAATAGATTCCCCTGGTAACAATTGCTGAAAGAGGATTTATGATCCCTATGGAATTTTCCACAGAATCTTTTTTTTAATATTATGTTGTTTAGTGCAAAAGGGCTTGTAACCAAACTACCCTTAAATAAAAATATTTGGCAAGTTGAAACATGAATAGTGGAAGTGATTATCTGTAACACAACATTAAATTTTATGTAATGGAATTTGTGGACAAAGTTCAGACATAGAATGTCATTATATTAAAATAAAAATTAAATGAGAATATAGCACTGTAGTGAGTTCTAGTTCTTGTTTCTTGAGGGAAACAATTTATGATCCCTGCCATTCAATAGTTGGTGTATTTATATTAATATTTTTAAAATATTTATTAGCATAAATAGCAAACTAGAGCAATACTTTGATCCATAAAGTCAGGTGTATTTGTCTACTTAGGCTGCCATAACAAAGTACCACAGACTGGGTGGCATAAACAACACTAATTTATTTTCTCACAGTTCTGGAGGCTGAATGTCCAAGATCAAGGTGTCAGCAAGTCTGGATTCTCTTGAGGCCTCTCTCCTTGGCTTTCAGATGTCCAGTTTCTCCCTCTGTTGTCTAATGGCCTTTCCTTTGTGTATTTGTACAGCTAAAGAGTGAGATCTCTGGTGTCTCTTCCTCCTTTTATATGGACACCAGTTGTATTGGATTAGAATCCCACTTTTATGACCTCATTTAACCTTCATTACCTCTTTAAAGGCCCTATCACCAAATACAGTCACAGTGGGGTTTAGGGCTTCAGCATATGACCTTTAAGGGGCACAAGTCCATAATATCAGGTAAACTCTGCTATATAAGAAATAATTTGTTGTACGTGAAAATAATGCATTAAATTGTATTAAAATATAAGAAGAGAAATCTCTCAGTCCTCTCAAATATTAACAGGATGGGTTGGGTCTCTAGAAATTATTGCTTCAAATTGTGAGAGGCTAGAGTAATAGGTCAGTTCTAGAAGATGAACTGTGATTCCTAAAAGCAAGGATCTGCACATATATTCAGAATACTATTCTGGAAATAAAAGATGGGCAAGATCTAGCTTAACAGCAGCACATAAACAAATGACTTAATAGCCAACAATACAAGAAGGGGATCAAGGTAAGTATCAGTAAGTAGTGAGTAGATTCCTTTGGCAATTGGATACAAAGCAACCATATTGGGCCTAGATGTGGAAGAGTTCTGGCGCATGGGCTCAGTCATTGGGTGAGAGGGTTTAGGCTATCAGGGATAACACAAAGACACTGGAACTGATACTAGGAGTGAGAAGCTGGAAATAAAATGGTACTTGAAGAGTCTCAAAAGGCAGACTTAATTTCATGATTTCACCCAAGGATGCTAAAAGGAGAATGAATGCAGCACTAGCGAATGGGACACAAAGCAAGCTACTTAACCAAGAGAGTTGCATCAAGGAAAATGGCCACCAACCAGGAAAGCACTGGAAGGAAGTCTGAGAACATGTCATGAAAGAAGGAAGGGAAGTTACATCAGTTCTGTATGAAGGGAGGCCACTTTATAAGAGCCAAAGTTAAAAATGACAAACAGAAAGAAGAAAATGCTTCAGAATGTACAGTGAAAAATTGGTATATGTGGGACCAGGGATAAAAATTTAATGTCTAGGAAAGAGGGTACAAAATTTATGTTATGATACAATGTGAACTTGCCTCAAAAACCACACCACCAAATACCTACAGCTCTATTTGAAGGTGGGGGGAGGGAGAGACTGTCCTCCTCATTGAAAAGGCAGTTGGAGACCAGAAAACCAAGCAGGCAACTCCATACAGTTTACACAGCTTTATTCAGGGTAACTTACTGATGGAGGATTGGGCAGGCAATGATCCAGAGGTGTTCAGCTACTCTCTGCAAAGTTCAGACCTTAGTCCACAGATTTTATAGATTGAGAGAATGTGCAGAAGGGCATTGTAGTGAGATCAAAGGGTTCGCATGCACCTCAAAGGGCTTGCTTGCCCCTAATTGACAGCTAACCTTTAATTAGATCTCATGGAGTCATCTGTGTGTCAGGAAGGAGAGAGTCTATGTTACCTTTAACAAATTTATGAAGAGCCAAAGTAATGCTTCCCCCATCCTGGCCTTGGCAGGCATTTCTAAGGTATGTATATTAATTTCCTCGGGGCCCAGAATACATAGCCTCAAGAGAGGACATGAACAAGATGGAGTCAGTATTGTCAGCACTCCTACAAGCTCCTGCTTACTAAGTGGAGGCTATTCCAAAAGAAAGCACCTTATTAAATGGTCATAATGTAACTCATGGATAAATTGGTAATTTATTGCTTTGTAAACAGTAAGAATCAATAATACCTACCTGATAATCACAGGTCTTTGCACTATAGCCATTTATCCTGTACATAATAAGCGATTGAAGTATAACCAACTTGCTGAACTTCATACTTTTTCATGTATAATGTACTGTCCTTATTAGAAAACTTTGTTTCCTTTTACATCAAACCTCAAAAAAGTGTTTGTTTTTTTTACCTCTAGAGTGGTTTCTGTTGGTGCCTTTTAAAATTTTAACCTGATATCCTTTTTGTTAAATCTCCAACATTAGCATGATGTTCCAGCAATGAATTCCCTTCCTGGAGCTCAAGTACACTCTGAATTTTGATGCCTATAATTAACCTTACATAATTATGTATACTGTGTAAGTAAGTGTATATTATTTTTGTATGTATATATAGTAAAGGACATCTTTTTCTCCTTTCCATCATTTATTTAATGCCAGATAAAACAAAAACCTTTTTCTTATACCAGAAAATAGAACTGGGAGATCTTTATAATGACAAGCTTACTATCAGCTCATAGATCATTTTGACAACTTCTGTTTTCAAGGGAAGGTCCGACAGAAAGGGATATCACAGTTTGTCTCTCTGTCAAAGGGAAGGATAGACCTGAGCTTTAAAGAGAAATAGCCTTTTGCTGTTCATTTGACTGTTAGGGTTGTAGTTATTTATCTTTCATTGTGCACACATTCTAAAGCATTGAATGCTGGACTGATGTTCCCATTTTCAGATGCTGACCATCTCTTGAGAAGTAGGGCCTTGTGTATTACTGTGTAGCTTGTATGTTTTAATGACATGGTAAGCTGTGTCTTCATTTATCAAAGAGGGTTCTCTTTGAAATTCTAGTTTCATAGCTTTCTCTGTCGGTCTCGTCTGCATGTTTGGAGTACTGTTTCTTTTGTTTTAGTACCATTGATCTGGTTTTTCCCCTTTCCCATAGGAAAGAAAGCTGTCATTTAGAAATAACGTGAATTTCTGTGTTTATTCTTTTTTTTTTCCCTTTAGGAACTGTAAATGGGCTGAGGTACGCACATTTATCTAAGGATGAGTTATTTAAGAACATGTGCACTTTTTTGGTGAAGTTTTGGTCATTAAAAAAAAACAATCTTGAGAATTATCATGAGAATTTATTTGATTCTTGTGCCTGTATTTGTTGGTGTGCTCACTATATCTAGCCTGAAAAACATACTCCATACATATCTGGTGGTTAACCCTGATATATGTGTATTCTGTAACTTATTAATCACAAACCAGCACCTTCCACATTGAATTGTACAAATACCAGTAGATGATACAAATTACCTAGAAATTTCAGAATAAAGTTAATAATCATCCTTATTTTTCTATTTGAAATGGTTGTTAATAACTTAACAAAATGAGGTGGCTCATGAAAAGTTGTATTAGTTAGGATTTTTCTTTTTGCGTTTGAGTGGCAAAATTTGCAAATATAATTAATAAAGCATTTAAGAGTAAAAAATTTCCTCAAATGCTGAAAACAACTGAATTTTTCTCAACACATTCAGCATTCTGTTAATCATGCCTCTGAAATAATGATTTAATGTGCAACCATTTTATACAGTTCAAGAACCAGGAAAATGCATGGTATTCAAGAAAGTCTAAAGAGTTCTCTTGTTACTGGCATTGCAAATAATGCATGTGCTTTAATCAACAAAGCTGTTTTGTTGTTTCTAATTCAGTCCCCAGCTCCATTTTCACCCCTATATTTGGAATCAGTTTGTGCATAGCCTTCAGTGAGGTTCTAAATGATTGGTGAGAGCTGGCAGTCCTGACAGGGAATGGAGGTAGTCTTTGTAAACAAAATCAGCGGTAACTTGCTCTTCACTTCCTAGCCTTAATATTTCTCCAGTAAAATTATGAATATTGCATGCACTCCATCGACACTCCAAAATGAGAGCCAGTTTGTATTTCCAAATATGCTAATCACCTGCTTCCCGAAGTATAGATATATAATTTTGGATTTAAGATCCAATAAAGAATTTTATTGTGATTTTGTTTCCATTCAGTATTGCAAAATATTCACTCACCTCTATTGCCGTTTTAGGAAGCTTGTGTTCTTTAAAGAAAATTCTTGAACTAGCTGATTTTCATGACTCTGGTAATTAGTGGCTTGGGATGTTTTTATTTCAGATTTAGACTGGGAGTCACCTAGTTTTAGAATTTACCAAAGAGATTCCCCCTGTTCTGTTTTTTCTTTTTTTTTTTTCCATAAAGTGTGTGTGGGGGGGCTTAATTTATAAAATGTGACACAAAATTCAAAATTCTTCTTAGTGGATATTATTCTGAGGTTTTTGAATCTGAATCTGACTTTTGTCTATCCTTTGCTTCACAAGTTTTCTCCTTTGAAAAAACAAGTCTGGAGCTATAAAGTAACATATTTTGTGCCAAAACTTATGAAAAGGAGGGGGAGGGAGTGTTGGGACCCGTCTTTTTTTTTTTTGTTTTTATTTAAATTCTGATTGGTTAACAAACAGTGTTGTATTTGTTTCAGGTGGGACCCATCTTGATAACAACAATCAGCCTTTGGAAAGTTCATTCCAGGCTAATGGCTGGTGAAATTTTTCTGGGTAGTTAAAATGAAATGAAATGAATTAAAGAACATGAAGGAGAGCAAGCAGAATGGTTTATTGCTTTTCTCTGAAGGCACAATAGTTATACTCTCTTTTTGTTACTCATTATCTATGTGGCAGATATTTAAGCCCAGGGTTTTGATTACCATGATGGCTGAATTAGAGCTATAAATCCAGGCTAACGTGCAAAATTCTATAGCTAGCAGGTACTAAAACAGGATACCGAAAACTCCAGTCCTTAAATTCTTTTAACTGATGAATATACATAGTTGAAGAAAAGAACAAGCACAATTTTCCCCCTCTCTGAAACATCATTATTAGAAGTGAAAGAACTAATGCCTGATTTAAAAAATACATGTAATGTATATGGACATGAGAAGGCCAAGCACCATCAAAGTCAGAATTGTTATTTGTTTCAGAAGGGTTCAGAAGTTTTTCTGAGAACTCTATAAAGATGAAGGCAGTTTTGAATGTATAAGACAGTCAAGTGACTTATAATTCAATTAAAAAATTAATCAGGTGACTTGGATCTTGCAATGAAGAAAAATCGTACTTTTAAATGTCTGGAAGCTTGCAGCTTTCAATGCAAAAGTTTCATGAGTTGGTATAGTGCAGCTTAAAAAGCACTAGGTTTTATGGTGTAGCACAGCTGAAAAAATAAAGTGTCATATCAGGTTGGGGTCACATTTGTCTAAGAAAAACTAACAGGATTTCTTTTGTCAACACAGGAGATAAGCTGTATGATAAGGGAAAGTTATACTCTCTGATCTGTCCTTCTTTTATGGAAGTGACTAGAGATTAAAGCCTCAGTCTGGAGTTGCATTACTTTTATACATTTTTCATGTAAGGCAATTTTTGCAAGAGAAAAATGAGGGCAAAAAGAGGTCCAAATTTCTTTACAAAACTCGTAAGTCTGTTTGGGATTCTCATTTTTCTTTCTTTTTTGGTATTCTTACAAATGGATGTACAAGGAGAAAAAGCCTAGTATTCCAAATAAAGAAATTATGTGTATGCATACTATGTGTTTCTAAGATGTCTGTACTCATCATAAATGCTATATGAAAAACAATTTACTTATTTTTATTTCAATTAGTGGAATATGTATTACAGTGTCAATATAATTTGTTATTGCAAATTACACTATTTTTTTAATTTCAAGTATTTATTTCAATTCCAGTTAACATACAGTGTTATATTAGCATCAGGTGTACAATATAGTATTTCACTTCCATACATCCCCTGGTACTCATCCGGACAAATGCACTCCTTAAACCCCATCACCTAGTAAAGCCATCCCCCTACCTACCTCTCATCTAGTAATCATCAGATTGTTCTCTATAATTAAGAATTTGTTTCATGCCTTGTCTCTCTTATTTTTCTTCCCCTTGCTTGTTTGTTTTGTTTCTTAAATTCCACATACAAATGAAATCATGGTATTTGTCTTTCTCTGACTGATTTATTTTGCTTAGCATTATACTCGGTAGCTCCATCCATGTCATTGCAAATGGCAAGATTTCATTTTTTTTTTTATGGCTGAATAACATTCCACAGTATATATATACACCACATCTTTATCCATTCATCAATCAGTGAACACTTGGGCTGCTTCCATATCTTGGCTATTGTAAATAATGCTGCTATAAAAATATGGGTGCATGTATCTCTTTGAATTAATGTTCTTGTATTCTTTGAGTAAATACCCAGTAGTGCAATTGCTGGAACATAAGGTAGTTCTATTTCTAATGTTTTGAGGAACCTCTACACTGTTTCCTAGAGTGGCTGCACCAGTTTTCCTCCCCACCAACAGTACATGTATGAGAGTTTCTTTATTTCCGCATCCTCACCAATACCTGTTGTTTCTTATGTTGTTGATTTTAGCCATTCTGACAGGTATGAGGGGATTTCCTACTGTAGTTTTGATTTGCGTTTCTCTCATGATGAGAGATGATGAGCATCTTTTCATGTGTCTGTTGGCCATCTCTGTGTCTTCTTTGGAGAAATTTCTGTTCATGTCTTCTGCCCATTCTTTAACTGGATTATTTTTTAGGGTGTGTTGAGTTTTATAAGTTCTATATATACTTGGGATACTAACCCTTTATCAGGTATGTCATTTGCAAATATCTTCTCCCATTCTATAGGATCCCTTTTAGTTTTGTTGATTGTTTCCTTCACTGTGCAGAAGCTTTTTATTTTGATGTAGTCCCAATAGTTTATTTTTACTTTTGTTTCTCTTACCTCGGGAGAACCATCTAGAAGGAAGTTGCTATGGCCATTGTCAAAGAAGTTACTGCCTGTGTTCTCTTGTAGGATTTTTATGGTTTGAGGTCTCACATTTAAGTCTTTAATCCATTTTGAATTTATTTTTCTGTATGATATAAGAAAGTGGTACAGTTTCATTGTTTTGCATGTTACTGTCCAGTTTCCTCACCACCATTTATTGAAGATACTATCTATTTCCTACTGGATATTCTTCCTGCTTTGATGACTATTAATTGACTATATACTTATGGGTTTATTTCTAGATTTTCTATTCTGTCCTGTTGATCTACATGTCTATTTTTGTGCCTGTACCATACTGTTTTGATTACTACAGCTTAGTAATGTAACTTGAAGTCGGGAATTGTGATGCCTCCAGCTTTGCTTTGCTTTTTGAAGATTGTTTTGGCTATTGGGGTCTTTTATGGTCCCATACAAATTTTAGGAATGTTCTAGTTCTGTAATAATGCTGTTGGTATTTTGATAGGGATTGCATTAACTGTGTAGCTTGCTTGGAGTAGTATAGACATTTTAGCAATATTTGTTCTTCCAATCCATGAATATCTTTCCATTTCTTTGTGTTGGCTCTGATTTCTTTCATCAGTGTTGTATTGTTTTTAGAGTACAGGTATTTTTTTTTTTTTTTTTTTTTTTTTTACCACTTTGGTAAAGTTTATTCCTAGGTATCATGTTTTTTGGTGCAAGTGTAAATGGGCTCGTTTTCTTATTTTCTATTTCTGCTGCTTCATCATTGGTGTATAGAAATGCAACAGATATCTGTACACTGATTTTGTATCCTACAAATTTACTGAAGTCATTGATCTTTTCTAGTAGCTTTTTGGTGGAGTCTTTTGGGTTTTCTACATATAGTATCATATTATCTGCAAGTCATGAAAATTTTACTTCTTCCTTACAGATTTGGATTCCTTCTATTTCTTTTTTTGTACTATTGTTGTGGCTAGGACTTCCAGTACTATGTTGAATACAAGTGGTGAGAGTGGACATCCTTGTCTTGTTCCTGACCTTAAGGGAAAAGCTCTCAGTGTTTCTCCATTGAGAATGATGTTAACTGTGGGTTTTTCATATATGGCCTTTATTTTGTTGTGGTATATCCCATGTAAACCTACCTTGTTGAGGGTTTTTATCATGAATGGATGTTGTACTTTGTCAAATGCTTTTTCTGCATCTATTGAAATGATCATATGATTCTTATCCTTTCTCTTATTGATGTGGTGTATCATACTGATTACTAATTCAATTTCTTTGCTGCAGAGTGGTCTGTTCAAATTTTCTATTTCTCCCTATTTCATTTTTGGTAGATTATATGTTTTTAGGAATTTATTCATCTCTTCTATGTTGTTTAGTTTTTTAACTTTTCATAATATTTTTCATAATAGTTTTTTATAATATTCTCTTATGATTGTATTTCTGTGGTATTGGTTGTTATTTTTCCTCTCTCATTTGTGCTTTTATGTATTTGAATCCTTTCTCTTTTTTTCCTGATATGTCTGGCTAGAGGTTTATCAATTTTATTGATTTTTTTTGAAGAACCAGCTCTTTGTTTCATTGATCTGTTCTATTGTGTTTTTTAGTTTCTGTATCATTTATTTCTGTTCTAATCTTTATTTCCTTCCTTCTACTGGATTTATGTTTTGTTTGTTGTTTTTTTTTAGCTCCTTTAGGTCTTTCCATAGTTTGGCTCTTACTGATAATGCTGCTATAAACATTGTGGTGCATGTACCCCTTCAAATCTGTGTTTTTGTATCCTTTGGGTAAGTACCTAGTAGTGTAATTGCTGGGTTGTAGGGTAGTTTTATTTATTTTTTTATTTTTCACATTTTTGAGGAACCTCCATACTGTTTTCCAGAGTGGCTGCACCCTTTGCAGTCCCACCAACAGTGTAAGAGGGTTCCCCTTTCTCCACATCCTCACCAACATCTGTTTTTTCCTGTGTTGTTAATTTTAGCTATTCTGACAGGGGTGAGGTGGTATCTCATCATCGTTTTGATTTGTTTTTCTCTGATGATGAGTAATGTTGAGCTTCTTTTCATGTGTCTGTTAGCCATCTGTATGTCTTCTTTGGCAAAGTGTCTATTTGTGTTTTCTGCCCATTTCTTAACTGGATTATTTGTTTTTTAGGTCTTGAGTTTGATAAGTTCTTTATAGATTTTTGATACTTACCCTTTATCAAAAATGTCATTTGCAAATATCTTCTCCCATTCCATAGGTTGCCTTTTGGTTTGTTGATTGTTTCTTTTGCTATGCAGAAGATTTTTATCTTGATGAGGTCCTGATAGTTCATTTTTGCTTTTGTTTTTCTTGCCTCCAGAGATGTGTCTAGTAAGAAGTTGCCACAGCCAATGTCAAAGAGGTTGTTACCTGTGTTCTCTAGGATTTTGATGTTTTCTAGTCTCACTTTTAGGTTTTTCATCCTTTTTGATTTTATTTTTGTGGCTGGTGTAATTAAGTGGTTCAGCTTGATTCTTCTGCATGTTGCTATCCAGTTTTCCCAACACTATTTCTTGAAGAGACTGTCTTTTTCCATTGGATATTCTCTATTTATTTAATTAATTATTTTTAAAGATTTTATTTCTTTATTAGAGAGAGCATGAGAAAGAGAGAGCACGAGTGGGGTGGGAGGGTAGAGGAAGAAGCAGATTCCACCCTGAGCAGGGAGCCTGATGCGGCACTTGATCCCAGGACCCTGGGATCATGACCTGAACTGAAGGCAGATGCTTAACTGTCTGAGCCACCCACGCACCCTCCACTGGATATTCTTTCTTGTTTTTTCAAGGATTAGATGACCATATAGTTGTAGGTTTATTTCTGGCTTTTCTATTCTGTTCCATTGATCTATGTGTCTGTTTTTGTGCCAGTACCGTATTGTCTTGATGACTACAGCTTTGTAATATAGCTTGAAGTCTGGAATTGTGATGCCCCCATCTTTGCTTTTCTTTTTCAAGATTGCTTTGATTATTTCGGGTCTTTTCTGGTTCCATACAAATTTTAGGAATGTGCTAGTTCTGTGAATAATGGTGGTGGTGTTTTGATCGGGATTGCATTAAATATATAGATTGCTTTGTGCAATGTATAGACATTTTAACAATATTTGTTCTTCCAATCCATGAGCATGGAATTTTTTTCCATTTCTTTGCATCATCCTCAAATTGTTTCATAAGTGTTCTATAGTTTTCAGAGTATAGATCCTTTTGCTCTTTGGTTGGGTTTATTCCTAAGTATTTTTTGGGTTTTGGTGCAGTTGTAAATGTGATGGATTCCTTGAGTTCTCTTTCTGCTGCTTCATTATTGGTGTATAGAAATGCAGCAGATTTCTGTACATTGATTTTATATCCTGTGATTTTGCTGAATTTGTGTAATATTTCCAGCAATTTTTTGGTGGAGTCTTTCAGATTATCTACATAGAGCATCATGTCATCAGCAAATAGTGAAAGTTTGAAGTCTTCCTTGCCTGTTTGGATGCCTTTTATTTCTTTCTTTTTTTTTTTTTTTTTTTTGGTCTTATTGCTGAGGCTAGGACTTCCAGTAATATGTTAAATAATAATGGTGAAGGTGGACATCCCTGTCTTCTTCCTGACCATAGAGGAAAAGCTCTCAGTTTTTCCCCATTTAGGATGAAATTACCTGTGGGTCCTTCATATATGCCCTTTATGATGTTGAGGTATGTTCCCTCTATCCCTACTTTGTTGAGGGTTTTTTTTTTTTTTTTTTTTTTTAATCACAAATGGATGCTGTATTTTGTCAAATGCTTTTTCTGCATCTATGGGGAGGATCACATGGTTCGTATCCTTTCTTTTATTATTTGACCCCTTTATTATTATATAGTGTCTGTCTTTTGTTACAGTTTTTGTGTTGACGTCTATTTGTCTGAAATAAATATTGCTCCTCTAGCTTTCTTTTGACATCCATTTGCATGATAGAATTTTTTCTATTCCCTCACTTTCAATCTTCAGGTGTCTTTAGGTCTATAATATATCTCTTGTAGGCAACATATAGATGGGTCTTGTGTTTTTTTATCCATTGTATCACTCTGTGTCTTTTGATTGGAGGCAATTAGTCCATTTATATTAAAAGAAATTGATAGATGTGTATTTATTGCCATTTTTTTACTAGTTTTATATTTGTTTCTGAAGATTTTCTCGATCCTTTCTTGTTTTCTCTCTTTGATGTTTTCCTTATTTTTTATAGTGATATATTTGGATTTCTTTGTCTTTACTTTGCATGTTTCTTAGTGTTTTTTTTTAATAACCTTCTCTGTATATCATAGTCTATATTAAGTTGATGGTCTTTTAAATTTGAACCCACTCTTTTCCTCTCTCCTCCCCACAATTTTGTTATATGTTATTAATTTTATATCCTTTTTTTGGAGTTCCTTGACTGATATTTTAGAGAAATATTCATTTTCACTGCTTTTGTGTTTCCTACCTTTATACTGTCAGTTTTGGTGTCTCCTTTCCACTCAAAGAGTTCCCTTTAGTATTTCTTGTTGGTCTGGTTAATGGTCATGAACTTCTTTAGTTTTTGTTTGTCTTGGAAACTCTATCTCTCATTTTATTCTGAGTGGTAGCCTTGCTGGATAGAGTATTCTTGGCAGCAGATTTTTCCCATTCAGCACTTTGAATATATCATGCCACTCCCTTCTGACTTGCATAGTTTCTATTGAAAAATTTCTTGCAACCCTTGTGGGTTTTCCCTTATAAGTTAATATCTTATTTTGCCTTGCAACTTTGAAGGTTTTTGTCTTTTTCATTATATTTTGCAAGTTTAATTACAATATATCTTGGTGTGGGTCTGCTTTTGTTGATTTTGATGGGAGTTCTCTGTACCTCCTGGATCTGGATATCTGTTTCCTTCCCCAGATTAGGGAAGTCTTTAAGCTATTGTTTCTTCAAATAAATTTCCTGCCCCCTTTTCTCTCTTTTCTTCTGGGACTCCTATGATATGAATGATATTACATTTGATGGAGTTACTGAATTCCCTAAGTCTAATCTTGTTTTGTATAATTTTTTTTCTCTTTTGTTCAGTTTGATTACTTTCCATTACTCTGTCTTCTAGGTCACTAATTCATTCCTCTGCTTCTTCCATCCTACTGTTCATTACATCAAGCATGTTTATCATTTCATTTATTAAGCCCCTTATCTCTGTAATGTTATTACTTATCTTGGTGTTAAGGGACTCACTCATGTTTTCCACTCTTTTCTCAAGTCCAGTGAGTATCTTTATGATCATTGCTTTAAATTCTCTATCAGGAATGTTACTTATATCTGTTTCATGTAGATCTCTGACTGTGGCCTTGTCCTTTTCTTTCATTTGGGATAAATTATCTGTCTTTTCATTTTGTCTGCCTCTCTGTGTCTCTTTGTGTATGTTAAGAAAGTCAACGGTGTCTTTTGCTCTTGAATGTAGTGAATTTCTGAAGAAGTGTTCCTGGGGTTCCCTGCAGTGCAGTGCCCCATTTCCCAGAAACTGGCACTTCAAGAGAGTATCCTGTGTGTGTTTCATAGGCCCTGCTGTTGTGTCTGAGTCACTTTTCCTTTCAGTGCAGTTGCCTGCCTGTTGTGGGCTATTCTTGCTCTCTGTGGTGTTCATTGGAGTCAGGCAGGCCAGGACTGAGGGGGTGTGCCCTCTGGGGAACTTGGGAGTGTGGTGGCCATATAGCAATATTTGCACTGGGCCACTAGTTTTATGTTGGATATGCTGAAGCACTGTAGCAGTTGGGGGCTCTGTGCCAGGGCTGCTGGGGTTGGAGCCTGGGTGAGGTGCAGGAAGATGGCTGGATGCTCTTGCTCCTGCTGTGTGATCATGGCTGGATGCTTGCAGCTGTGCCTGGTGGGTTGATTGGGCCCTGATGCAGCAGCTGGACAGAAAATGCTACAGTGGCTCAAGGTGCCCTATCAGGCACAGTGCAGTGGATTTGTACCCAGGGGCGGGTAGGAGTGAATGCATGGCTTTAACAAAATTCACCCTAAGCCCAGAGCCCAGGCCAGCAGGCTTGGAGTAGGCTAGTCCTCAGGAGATCTTGTGGTTGTGGCACACTGACAGTGGGTTAGACAGCAAGTGTCTGTGCAGCCCTGCCTCTGGCAGGTTGCTGTGTTTATGGTGCAGGGCAGGGTAGGTAAATGGTGCCTGCCAGCTTCCCCGTTTTTGGAGAAGTCCCCCAACAAACTCTGAAATCAAAATTAGTACGAGCAGATCTGTCTCCTGTTTGCCCCTGGCGTTGTGCAAACTATTGGCTTTTTGTTGCATCTCCACGCAGACTGCTGTCTTTTTAATGGCGATGACCCAGCAATCATTCACCCTCCTGGCTTGCCCAGTGCTGAGTCAGCAGATTTTTAAAACTCCTAGTCTCCAAATACCACTGGCTTTATAAAGTCACAGAATTCAGCCCCTCTGGTTTTCAAAGCCAGATGTTATGGGGATTAGTTTTCCCCTTGTGAGCTCCCTGGTGCATGGGCCTATTTCTCTGCAATCTCTGATTGCAGAGCTCCCTTCCTCCTGTAAGTAGCCTCCCTCTGCCTTTCTGACCTTCTTAACTTTTCAGCTGCAGCCTCTTTATATTTGTGGAGTTTGTTCTTCCAGTCTTTGGATTGCTCTCTGGTTTGTTGATTTGGATGTGGATGATATCTAGTTGAAAATGTGGGACAGGGTGAGCTCAGGGTCCTCCTACTTCACCATTTTCCCGTGCTCCTCCAAAAATTTCCTATCAACTTTTAAATATATCTTTATTGCCTCCTTTGAAAGCCTTCAAATATTTTCACGGCTCTCTGGTAGCACTAGATGCGTGTGATACATTCTTGCAAGGAAGTAATCAAGTCCTTCATAGCAAAGAAACAAATTCCAAACTAGCAGCTTTTTATGGTTATGAAACCTATTCTTAAACTTTGAAAATGATATATATGTATATAATTAAAAATATAATGTTCCAGCAAAAGTTATTGCCTGTTTATTAAACTACTACAAGAGTACTGTATTTACATAATGAAAACTCGACATTTGGATACTGTTTACTTTAATAAAATTGCTCACTGTTTCTGATTTTATCTGTCTTTGGATAAAAGAGTAATTCAGATATAATAATAGTTTGCATGGCATAATGAATGTGTGTCCCTACCAGTACATAATGCAACAACATGAAATTAATCAAAATATACATTTTTGTAAAGTTTCCAATATTGGGTGTTTTCTTTCATCTTGAGTTCAGTTGATTAGTGGGATAACTGAATTTTATATTAAAATTCAATAAAGAGCATTTTCATTTGAAAAATATTAACATTGTTCTTTAAACAAAACAAGCAAATGTAAATCATGATAAGATAATTCAGCTATGACAGGATGACTTTAGTGTGTGTATATTTATGAGGATTAATATGGTGACTGCTAGAAAATGAGAAGTACTAAAAATCAAAGGAAAATAAAGAGGATTCTTCAGGATTTGCATTTTTTTAAAAGATTTTATTTATTTATTTGACACAGAGAGAGAGAGAGCACACAAGTAGGGGGAGCAGCAGGCAGAGGCAGAGGGAGGAGCAGGTTTCCCGCTGAGCTGGGAGCCTGATGTGGGGCTCAATCCCAGGACCCTGGGATCATGACCTGAGCTGAAGGCAGTTGCTTAATCAACTGAGCCACCCAGGCACCCTAGGATTTGCATTTTTGTTACCAGTAAGCCATTTCTCTTTTCTGCAATAGAGAAAAGAGTAAGGTTGCAATTCCAAATCTTATCCATCATAGTTTATATCATAGTTAGTGCAGTATTATTATACATCAGAGAAATGGGATAAAACAGTCATGGCTGCTGGTGTGAACTGTGAAATAACTAATTCAGGTTGTTAGTTTTCTTTTTCTTCCTCCTCCTTTTAATGTAATATATATACAGAGGAGTGCACAGATCATTAGTATACACTACAGGAGCATACCTGTGTTTGTGAAGCCAGCACCCAGATCAAGAATTAGAGCATCATTAGCACCCTTTTTTGCTCCATTTTAGAAAACACCATCCTGCCAAGGAATAAGTTGTATTCTGACATTTTTCATCATGTATTTGTTTGCCTATTATTGAGCTTCATCTAAGTAGAATCACAATGTGTGTAGTCTTTGGTATCTGACTACTTTTATTCACTATTATGTCTGTAAGATCCATCCATATTTTTATGTGTAGCAGTAGTTTGTTCTCTTTTTTATTGGTGCATAATAGTCTATTATATGGATATATCAAAATTTATTCATTCTACTATTGATAGACTCTTGGGTTGTTTCCATTTGGGGGCTATAATAAATAGTGTTTATCTGAGCATTCATGTGTTTGTCTTCCTGTCTTTGGTGAACATAAGCACACATTACTATCATAGGATATATATATATGTGTGTATATATATATATATATATATATTCTGATATTCTGATTTTAAGCATTATAGATACTGCCAAATAGCTTTGTGCTCTCACCAGCAAGCAGAGTGTGAGAGTTCCAGTTTCTTCACTTTATTATTAACATTTGGTATTATCCATCTTTTCATTTTAGACATTCTTATGAGTGTGTAATGAAGTCTGTTAAAATTATCAGAAGGGAAAAATATGTGTCTGGATAGAGGTTTTTAAATATAGAAAATTATATTCAGTGAACATCTGTAAGTGATAACCTGATATTAACTGTAGAGTCCCCTGGCTGGAAAGAACCAGTGCTTGGTGTCATCATTTCTCCATGAGGTAACTCAATGCCATTCACTTTATTTCAGTCTTTTCATCTGGTTAATTACAAACAAAGCAACCAACTTCCAAAACTGTTTCTATTTAAACTGTCATTTTAAACCAGCCCTGTAAGCCAGTGTGTGTCTTGGAAATGAAATCTTAATAGTCTTGAAAGATTAATCTGATTAAGCTCAATTCTGAATTTTAAGCATATACGCACCACACTGGAAAGTTTTGTTGTTTTTAAGTGATCAACAAGTACACTATTAATTTGGAAAGTCTGTGAAACTTTTAAGAAATGTTAAAGTTGGATATTCTTTTGTTTGGGCTACAGACATTTTGTAACTGAATGTACTGAGAGAATACATTCATCACTGTGGCTGCTGTGTCAGAGTATTGTTATTTTATTTCTCGTTCTTTATCTTTCCCAAATGTTTTTTTTAAATTAATTAATTTATTTGAGAGAGAGAGGGAGAGAGCATGAGCAGGAGGGGCAGAGAATCTCAAGCAGACTCCATGCTGAGCGGAGTGGAAAGCGGGACTTGATCTCAAAACCCCGAGAGCAGGACCTGAGCTGAAACCAAGAGTCAGATGCCCAACCAACTGCGTCACTGAAGCACCCTGTTTCCCAAATGGTTTTTAAACTAGGTGGCAGTGAAGAGATAGTTACTTTGTCAACCATCATTTTCTGATCAGTGCCTCTTGAGGACAGATAAGTTTTTATCTGCTTTAAACAGATTGTCTCAATGTGATAAGTTGCCCACTACTCAAAGAAAGTGGATTTATGGAGGCAGAGAATATTTTCTTTGGTGTTGTCACCACTCAGGGATCCTTCCAAGAAAGGTGTGCTTTCCACGGTCTCTGGTTACATCTTTTTCAGTTCATCATAATAAATTTGTATTTATAACATAGAAAGAGATGTTTGGAAGATATCTGGTCATTGTTTATGAAGACTAATTGATAATAGAATATTCAATTAGGTCATAAATTAACTGTGGGGTGGCATTGTCATGGAATCCATTTAGATTTTTCTGTCTGAAACCATGAGATTATTTACATTTTTACCCCATTACCCTAATTTTAAGTAATTGACAGTATTTTTGTAGAATTATACTTAATATTTTAATATTTATTAGAATTGTTGCATTGATAGTATAGAATTACTCATTTTTTATTTTACCATATGTCAATATCTGACTATATGGGAAATTCAATGAGTATTCTATATTCACAAAGCAATATTTGTAAGTCAGGTCTATACTGTAATGCATTTTAAGAATTGATTATCTTATATTAAGAGGTGGGGTTTATTCCTAAAAGGACTTAATCTGTCATTAGGTTGGAAGAGAGGCCACATTGCAAAGCCACTCAAGAGCACTGGTTACATCAGTCTGGGTTTATTGAATGTCCACAAGGAATTTAAAAAAGGACAGAAGACTTTCTATTATGTAATCAACCCCTGAGTGAATTGATTATTGTAATACTACTAATACTACTTCTAATACTGAATAAATATTTTGAAAAGAGAGTTATAACTAGATTATAAATGGAATAAAGAAATATATTGGATTAGACTGTTGCTGGGGCAGTGTGTTTTAGCAAAAGAATGGAATAGGTGGCAGAAAATTTCTAGTTCTTGGTTGGCAGGGTCAGTTACTATCTGTGTAGTATTATGCAAATCACTTAACTTCTCTTGATTTTAGCTTCTTTATTTGTAAAATGAGGAGAAATATTGTTTACTGTTACCACCTTACATATTCATCATAAGCATTAAAATCATTTGTAAATTTAAAGTGCTCTGTAAACATAGTACACTATTATTAGGATTTTACAAATGTAGGATAGAGAGATTACCAGTAAAAATTATTACAGGAAAAAAGGAAAACTTGGTTTCTGTTGGGTACACATTATATATGATAACCAGTGAATAATTGAACAGAAAACAGAGAAATACATTCATATCTTGTGTTATATATATTATGCAATCTTATTTAATAAAGTTTTGCAGCATCTGTAAGATATAGTCTGATAAAGGATTTAAGGCAAGTATATAAGAACAAAATTAATGTAGTTATAGACATAATATAGGATATAATGTGATAAAACCAGTAAAGCGAAGATATTAGTATAATTGTCTTACTTTGAGGAATCATTGAAAAAAAAACCTCACTATGAATTCTCCACCGTCCTCTATAGCAAAGGAATTAAAAAAGTAAATGTGACTATTAAAGATTATCAAAGAAAAGCTGATTAAAATGTCAGCAGTGAGATCATGTATATGTACTGGCTAGGTATATTTGACAACTGAAAGTCTGTTACTTTGGTAGTAGTTCAGGAGGAATATTAAATACTTGGCTATCACTTGGCTATTTCTAGCCCAGTGAGAGTACTGCTTTGTTCTTGGGCAATAGCTCCATATTCTTTAATGGATATACATAAAATTATTTGGAGTTATAAAAACAATAATATTGCATATTATTGCATACAGCACATGTTGTACTGTATCAAAGTGCTTTTTACATCTTTTTCTTATTTTCTTCATTTTAAGTCATTACAAACTTTGAAAATGTTATCTAAGTGGTCAATATACATTCTTACTATAAACTGCCTTTACAGGTAACCACTAAGTTCCAAGATCAGGAAAATTAGGATACACCATGCCAAATAACACGTATTTGGTTTTTAAGTTAATGTCACTGAAAAACCTCTGCAATATAATAATTCAATGAATCCACAGTAATTTAATACCAAATAAAGAGATTATAATATTGATCTTTCTGGGTTATTACATCTGCTTTTAAAGGTAAATGAGGCATTAACATCTGAGACTGCAGGATTAATCATGATAGCGTCACTGTGAAAGCCTCACTGCTGTCGGTTTACTTCTAAGATAAAGGACAGCCTACCTTCAAAATCAGGTGATTAACTTACTGGCTGCAATGTGAGGTTTCCAGTTAGTTTCAACAAAGCATGTTTCCTATAGGAGTTCTGACTCCTAACTGTAGATGCTGCAGGCATCAGATACTAGCTTGCATTGTTTTCACAGTAATACCGTGTATCTACATCAGCTGTGTATTAAAAAATGTTATTAAAACAATTTATGTAAAGCATAGTTGTTCATTAAAAATAGACATATACATTAAATGAGTCTTGGAGATGGTCTGCCTTCACAGTCTCATGGAAATATCAAAGATGTAAAAGCAGATTTCATCTAAGTCTCATTAAATGAAGAAATACTTTAGCTTGCTTGAAATTTCTTGATCGTTTATTGACAATCTTATCTCCTCTTAAATGACTACTTCCTAAATTCTCTTCTATTATCTTGTTATTGCCCAAAGGATCGACATGTATCCCCTTTTTGCATGTTGTGCAAATCAAAGAATTTAGAAAAACCCTTCAAACAAGATTAGTGAATTCAAGTTTAACATGTAAATATCTCTAGAAAATAAAATTCTCAACCAATTTTGACACAAAGTCAATTTTGACACAATTTGACACAAATAATAGATTTTTATGGTGTCATTTTAAGAATTCTAGGGAATGGGCACCTGGGTGGCTCAGGTGGTTAATTGTCCGACTCTTGATTTCTGCTCAGGTCTTGATCTCAGGATCCTGAGATCAAGCCCTGCATTGGGCTCCACGCTCAGTGGGGAGTCTGCTTGAGATTCTCTCCCTCCCCCTTTCCCTCTGCTCATTCTCTCTCTCTCTCTCTCTAAAATAAATAAATCTTTTTAAAAAAAGAATTCTAAGGGAACTTTTTATAAACATGTGATTCTTAGAGAAATGTGCTACTTGTCTACAGAAAAATGTTTTGCTTTACTTTCTATTTGCATTCATCTTTAGTTTAAGAACCAGATGGGTTTTGAAATGCAGAAAGCTCTGAGATGGACAGAAAGATAAAGAAAAGATAAATCCATAAGTGCCATGTAACCCATCCAGAGGCCTGGTTGGATTCTTCATGTTTACTGTATTAGGGAGATGATACTAGTAGGGAGGGTGACATAGATAATCGCAAATTATGTTATCTGTATTTTTGACACTCCAATCAGTATGCTTCCAATATTTACAGAGAAATCCATTAAATCCTAACAAATATTTTGTGTGGTTTATTGGATTTTTAAATGTTCCCTATGAATATTATAAATAAGAGAATACTAAGTTAAAAGGAATTAGCTCCAAGAACAATCCCTGAGTATAAAGGGAACATCAAACCTACTGTTTAGTTGATCAGGTTTTATCAAAATATATTCTACTTTGAATATAGTATCTACATCTCAGAGTATGGGGAAATTGGAAGTTTCTGACAATTGATTTATTCTTTCTAACATGTTTAAATGATTTTTGAGCATATATTATAGCTGATCATCATATAAACAGATATGTGTAACAGCATCATTTTAATATTCTTCCATTTATTTCAGAGTAAGGCAAATAGAATCTTCAGAATTATTTCTGGCTACCTAAACATGGATTGTATTTATTAATCTTTTCTTTCTTTTATTCATTACCTTTCCAGAAACTAAAGATTCTTATATGACGCTCTCTCCCTCTTTTATGTTTGCTTTTAAATATTTTTTGCAAAGTATTTAAAAGGCTTATCTCAGTAATTTACATTATGCACCAAATTAAAAAATAATAGCTAAGAATAAAATTCAGTTCTAGCAAGGAGGCTTTTAAAGGAGGATCCTTGCATCTATTCCAGTGATTTCCTAATAGTAATTAAATCATTTCTTGATTCACTATTTCTGTCATACTCTGCAAATGAACTTCTCTACTTACTTTTTGTGATATTTCACAAGAACTAAAAAGGAACTCATAAAAAAGGGAAGGAAGAAAAGCAAGTACAACTTAAGTTGTACTGCCAAGTATGGTATGTCATTCAAATATATATGTGAGGGAAGAGGTTTGTAAAACAAAAATTGTAGAAAATATATTTTCACAGTTTGTTTAAAGAAGAATCCACACAAGAAGTTTTTCTGCGATAAATGCACATAAATGCATATGAAAAATGCACATAGGAGCAGATGTTGCCATTAGCCCTGCTGTTGGGACTGACGGATCAGTACTGAAGTGGCATCAGGGCAGGGAGGCATCAGCCTCAGTAATGGAGAAATGTCTGGGGGAAAGATTGCTCTATCACAGTGATGGGTTCTTAGCACGTTATAAATCAAAGATTGTTCTTTCCTGCCACTGAGATGAGCAGTTCTTTCTCCTTTTCCAAATGAAATGTTGGATAGAGACAAAGAACAGATGAAAACAAAAAAGTAAGAGAAAGTTTTATCTCCTTAACGTAAATCTCCAGAAGGGACAGAAAGACAGTGTAGTGCCAATCTCCAGCTTAAACATGAGGTGAAGAAAATACTCCCTTTTAGCAATTCCTTTTCATCCCAGGATGCAGAATAGGTAGGTTATGGTAACAGTTTTCTTCTTTGCTTGGTGTAACTTGGTTCTTAATTTTAAAAATTGGAACAGAAACTTTTTAATAGATTCACACTTTTGGATTTGCCTGAAAGACATGTTGAACTGGGATGATATTCAGTTAAAAGAAGGTACAGTAGGGAGTAAACTATGTAGAGCCCAGGTTTCTGGCTAACCACAATTCTATGTAAGTAAACTTGCAATTTTAAGCAAGGTCCTTACCTCATCAGTAAATTTAGAATAATAATATTGATCTCATAAGTTACTGGGAATATACATGGGATGATATGTAAAAAAAAAAAAAAAAAACCTAGCACAGTGCCTTATGCATAATAAATTATTGAAAAGTGTTAGTCTCTTTCCCCTCCTACCAGTCTATTAACTTGTGTAGCCAGCATTTATTTGCCTTTTTCTAGAAATTATTAAATGGGAACCAAAAAAACCCCTTTTTTTCTGATTATTAAAAAAATCATCATTACAGTCATCAAGATGATATCAGCAAGGTTCTATATATATATCACCAAGTTACCAAAATTGACTGAACTTTTAATAAACAAAATAAAAGGAAACACACCTAATTCATGGAAGAAGAATTTTCAACCAAATATCTAGGGTAAATTTGTAATGTGGGGAGGGTGACAACTTTATCATCAACATTTTAGCCACAGGTTAGTTAAGTCAGTTGCCTAAAATCCCATAGAGGATTACTAGCAGAGCTAGAAATGAGTAGCAAGTCTTCTCTCTTTCCATCTAGCATTATAGCTTTTGGTTGTTATAATTTGTCACTGGGCAACCTAGATTCACATAGGGATTTTCTTTCTTTCTTTCTTTTTAATTTTTATTTAAATTCAACTTAGTTAACATAGAGTGCAATATTAGTTTCAGGAATAGAATTTAGTGATTCATCACTTACATACAACACCAAGTGCTCATCATAACAAGTGCCCTCCTTAATATCCATTACCCATCTAACCCATCCCCCACCCACCTCCCTTCATTAACCCTCAGTTTGTTTTCTGTCTTTAAGAGTCTCTTATGGTTTGTTTCCCTCTCTCTTCCCCCCCCCCCCATATATTCACCTGTTTTGTTTTTTAAATTCCACATACGAGTGAAATCACATGGTATTTGTCTTTCTCTATCTGACTTATTTCAGTTAGCATTGTACATTCTAGCTCCATCCACATCATTGCAAATGGCAAGATTTCAGTCTTTTAGATGGCTGAGTAATATTCCATTGTGTATACCTATTATCTATCATCTACCTATCTATGATCTATCTATCTATCTATCTATCTATCTATCTATCTATCATCTATCATCTAATCTATCATCTATCATCTATCATCTAATCATCTATCTATCATCTATATCTATCATCTATCTATCATCTATCTATCTATATCACTTCTTTATCCATTCATCAGTCAAATAAGTCAATGGATATTTGGGCTTTCTCCATAGATTCACTATTGTAGATAATGCTGCTATAAATGTCAGGGTGCCAGTATTCCTTTGAATCTGTAGTTTTGTATCCTTTCAGTAAATACCTAGTAGTGCAATTGCTGATCATAAGGTAGTTCTATTTTAACTTTTTGAGGAACCTCCATACAGTTTTCCAGAGTGACTGCAAGAGTTTGCATTCCCAGCAACAGTATAAGAGAGTTCCCCTTTCTCCACATACTCCTCAACATCTGTTGTTCTGTGTTGTTAATTTTAGCCATTCTGATAGATGCAAGGTGTTATCATCATTTTAATTTGTATTTCCCTGATGATGAGTATTGTTGAGCATCTTTTCATGTGTCTGTTGACCATCTGGATGTCTTCTTTGGAAAAGTGTCTATTCATGTCTTCTGCCCATTTTTTAAGTGGAGTATTTTTTGGGGGGAGTTTGGGTTTCATAAGTTCTATATAGCTTTTGGATACTAACCCTTTATCAGGAATGTCATTTGCAAATATCTTCTTCCATCCTGTAGCCTGCCTTTTAGTTTTGCTGATTGTTTCCTCTGCTGTACAGAAGTTTTTTTATCTTGATGAAGTCCCAATAGTTCATTTTTGCTTTTGTTTCCTTTGCCTCCAGAGATGTGTCTAGTAAGAAGTTGCTACAGCTGAGGTCAAAGAGGTTGTTACCTTTGTTCTCTAGGATTTTGATGTTTTCTTGTCTCACATTAAGGTTTTACATCCATTTTGAATTTATGTTTGTGTATGGTGTAAGAAAGTGGTCCAGTTTCATTCTTCTGCATGTCCCTGTCCAGTTTTCCCAACACCATTTGTTGAAGAGAATGTCTTTTTCCATTGGATACTCTTTACTGCTTTGTCAAAGATCACTTGACCACATAGCTGTGGGTCCATTTCTGGGCTTTTTGTTCTGTTCTGTTGATCTGTGTCTATTTTTGGGACACTAGCATACTGTCTTGATGACTACAGCTTTGCAATATAGTTTTAAATCCACAGTCGTGATGCCTCCGGTTTTGTTTTTCTTTTTCAAGATTGCTTTGGCTGTTTGGGGTCTTTTGTGGATTCATACAAATTTGAGGGTAGTTTGTTCTAGCTCTGTGAAGAATACTGGTGGTGTTTTGATAGGGATTGCATTAAATGTGTAGATTGCCTTGGGTAGTATAGACATTTTAACAATGTTTGTTCTTGAGCATGGAATGCTTTTCCATTTTTTTGTGTCCTCTTCAGTTTTGTCCATAAGTGTTCTATAGTTTTTAGAGTATAGATCTTTTATCTCTTTGGTTAGGTTTATTCCTATGTATCTTATGGTTTTTGGTGCAATTGCAAATGGGATAAGTTCCTTGATTTCTTTTTCTGCTACTTCATTACTGGAGTATAGAAATGCAACAGATTTCTGTACATTGATTTTATATCCTGTGACTTTGCTGAATTCATGTATTAGTTCTACCAGTTTTTTGGTGGAGTCTTTCAGGTTTTCTACATGAAGTATCATGTCCTCTGCAAATAATGAAAGTTTGACTTCTTCCTTGCTGATTTGGATGATTTTATTTATTTTTTCTTGTCCGATTGCTGAGGCTGACTTCCAGTACTATGTTAAATAATAATGATGAGGGTGAACATCCTTGTCTTATTCCTGAACATAGAAGAAAGGCTCTCAGTTTCTCCCCATTGAGGATGATATTAGCTCTTGGTCTTTTGTATATGACCTTTATGACACTGAGGTATGTTCCATCTATCCCTACTTTGTTGAGAGTTACTATCAAGAATGGATGCTTTATTTTGTCCAATGCTTTTCCTGCACCTATTGAGAGGATCATATGATTCATTATCCTTTCTTTTAGTAATGTGGTGTATCACATTGATTGATTTACAAATAATGAACCACCCCTGCAGCCCAGGAATAAATCCCACTTGATCATGGTGCATAATTCATTTAATGTACTGTTGAATTTAATTTGCTAGTATTTTGTTGAGAATTTTTGCATCCATGTTCATCAGGGTTATTGGCCTGTAATTCTCCTTTTTAGTGGGGCCTTTGTCTTGTTTTGTAATCAAGGTAATGCTGGCCTTATGGCTGAGTTTGGAAGTTTTCCTTCCATTTCCATTTTTTGGAACAGTTTAAAAATAATAGGTATTAACTCTTCTCTATTTATTTATTTATTTTTATTTTTTAATGTTTAATTTTATTAAAAAAAAACCAAAACTCTTCTTTAAATACCTGGTAGAGTTCCCCTGGGGAGTCATCAGGCCCTGGACTTTTGTTAGTTGGAAGAATTTTGATTACTATTTCAATTTCTTTGCTGGTTATGGGTCTGTTCAAATTTACTATTTCTTCCTATTTCAGTTTTGGTAGTTTGTATGTTTCTAGGAATTTGTCCATTTCTTTCAGATTGCCCAATTTGGTGGCATATAATTTTTCATAATATTCTCTTATAATTTTGTTTCTGTGGTCTTGGTTGTGATCTCTCCCCTTTCATTCTTGATTTTATTTACTTGGGTCCTTTCTCTTTTCCTTTTGAAAAGTCTGGCTAGGAATTTATCAATTTTATCAGTTCTTTCAAAGAACCAGCTCCTGGTTTCATCGATCTGTTCTACTGAGGGTTTTGTTGTTGTTTTTGTTTGTTTCTGTATCATTTATTTCTGCTCTAATCTTTATTATTTCCATTCTGTTGGCTTTAGGCTTTATTTGCTGTTCCTTTTCTAGCCTCTTAAGTATAAGGTTAGTTTGTGTATTTGAGATTATTCTTCCTTCTTGAGGTAGGCCACATAGGGCCACCTTTACTGCATCTCAAAGGTCTTTGATTTGTTTTCATTTTCATTTGCTTCCATGTAGCTTTTTATTTTGTCTTTAATTTCCTGGTTAATCCATTCACTCTTTAGTAGGATGTTCTTTAACCTCCATGTATTTGTGATCTTTTCAAATTTTTTCTTGTGGTTGACTTCAAGTTTCATAGCATTGAGGTCGGAAAATATGCATGGCATGATTTCAGTCTTTTTGTACTTGTTAAGGGCTGTTTTTTGGCCCAGTATGTGATCTCTTCTGAGGGAATGTCCCATGTGCACTCAAAAAGAATGTGTATTCTGCTGCTTAAGCATGCTTAGCATAAAATGTTTTGAATATATCTGTTAAATCCATCCAGTCCAGTGTGTCATTCAAAGCCATTGTTTCCTTGGTGATTTTCTGCTTAGATGATCTGTCCATGTAAGTGGGGTGTTACTAAGTCCCGTACTATTACTGTATTTTTATCAATGTGTTTCTTTATGTTTGTTTTAATTGATTTTTATATTTGGGTGCTCCCATGTTGGGGGCATAAATATTTACAATTGTCAGATCCTCTTGATGGATGGACCCCTTAATTATGATGTAATGCCCATCTTTATCTCTTGTTACAGTCTTTGTTTTAAAATCTAGTTTGTCTGATATAAGTATGGGTACTCCAGCTTCTTTTGATGTCCATTAGTATGAAAGATGTTTCTCCATCCCCTCACTTTCCATCTGGTCTAAAATGAGTCTCTTGTAGGCTGGATATAGATGGATCTTGTTTTTTATCCATTCTGATACCCTATGTCTTTTGATTGGAGCATTTAGTCAGTTTACATTCAGCGTGATTATTGAAAGATATGAATTTAGTGCCATTGTGTTACCTGTGAAGTTGGTGTTTCTGTTGATGTTCTCTGTTCTTTTCTAGTCTTTGTTGCTTTTGGTCTTTTTTTCTCCCAGTCAAAGGGTTCCCCTTAATATTTCTTTCAGGTCCGGTTTAGTGGTCATGAACTCCTTTAGTTTTTGTTTGTCTGGGATACTCTATCTCTCCTTCTATTCTAAATGACAGCTTTGTTGGATAACGTATTCTTGGTGCATTTTTACCCCATTCAGCATGTTGAATATATCCTGCCACTTGCTTCTGGCCTGCCACGTTTCTGTAGACAGATCTGCTATGAACCTGATCTGTCTTCCCTTGTAGGTTAAGGACTTTTTTTTCCCCTTTGTGCTTTCAGGATTCTTTCCTTGTCTGTGGGTTTTTTTTCCCCCCTTTGGTGAATTTGAGTATGATATGCTTTGGCAATGGCTGGTTTTCGTTGAATTTAAGGGGAGTGCTCTGTGCTTCTTGGATTTTGATGTCTGTGTCCCTCCCCCAGATTAGGGAAGTTTTCAACTATAATTTGCTCAAATAAACCTTCTGTCCCTTTTTCTCTCTCTTCATCTTCTGGGATTCCTATGATAAGAATGTTATTCTGTTTTAATAAGTTGCTGAGTTCCCTAGGTGTACCTTCATGATCCATTACCTTTGTTTCCCTCTTCTTTTCAGCTTCATTATTTTCTATAATTTTATCATCTATATCACAGATTTGTTCCTCTGCTTCATCCATCTTCGTTGTTATGGCATCCATTTGGGATTGCATCTTGGTTGTAGCATTTTTAATGTTGGCCTGACTAGGTTTTTGCTCTTTTATCTCTGTAGTAATGGATTCTCTAGTGTCTTCTATGCTTTTTTCAACCCCATCTAGTATCCTCATAATTGTTTTTAAATTCTAGTTCAGACATCTTACTTATATCTGCAGTGGTTAAATCCCTGGCCTTCATTTCTTCCTGTTTCTTTTGGGGTGAATTCTTCTGTCTTCTGTGGGTCATTTTCTCTGTAGATGTGCAGCTTTGTTCTTGAAGATTTCTGATCGATTTCTTGGGCATTCAGAATTATTGATATTTATCTAGTTGTGTTCGAAGGAGAAGGCAACCTTAGGGTCACCCTACTCCTCCACCATCTTAAGCCCCTCTCCCACATAGTGATTTTCTTAAAAAAAAGTGTAAAAGAGAAAACAAAAGTAGCAGGAAAGAGGCATATAATGCAGAGTTATGTACCCCTTTTAGGGGAACAGGAAGAGCATCAATGAGGATACTAATTCATCTATATACAAATTAATCATCATACTTGTTAGCTGTAAAATGCCAAATTCTAACTCCTTGAAGAGGAGCATGTTGCTCCTTGACCTACTCTATTTTTACTAAAATCATAGATCATACCTTCCTCCTGAAGAGATATCACCGATCTCCAAAATGAGAATTATAGTAAAAGTATAGAAAAAAATCTCACAAAATAACATGTTGAATTAAGGCAGCAGTTCTCAAAGTATGGTTTAAGGGATCTCGGGGGACCTGAAGATACTTCCAAGTGGTCACAGTGTCCCTTCCTTTTCCCATTACACATGTGTGTAAGGCCAGATCTTCTCCCTGTACTTAAACAAAAATGACATTGTGCATCAGATTGATGTAGATAGAAAATCCAGATGTCTGCTAAATTTACAAAAATGTAAAACAATGCCATTCTTCTCACTAAATGCTTTTTGTTATTTTTTGCTTTGGAAAATAGTTACATTTTCCATAAAATGTGTATGTATGTATGTATATATGTGTGTACTTTAAAGAGGCTCCATGCCCAGCATGGAGTCCAATGCAGGGCTTGAACTCATGACCCTGAGATCAAGAGTAGGACATATATATATATATACATACAGAGAGAGAGAGTCTGATTAGAAAAGTAAAATATGCATTAGAGAACATTTGGGAATCTATATATAAATGCAAATATAAACCCCTTAGCTTCCCAACACCCAGAGTTATTGCATGATTTTTCTTTCTTTTGTGCATACATCTACATATTTATTTAAACAAAATTAGGATTACAAAATATGCATATTTCTCCATTTGTTTTCTTTTTTAACTTTGTATTATGAATCTTTTTGCAGTGTTTTTAATAATCCAGAAACATGCTATTTAATGATGATGTAATGATTCCTTATATATAGGCTTTAAGCATTTTATTAATAGGCATATAGATTATATTGCATTTTTAGATATTGTTATCTTATCATCATCACTTTTGTCATTATATCTAACATTTATTAGGTTCTAGTTATGTTCTAGGCACTCTGCTAAACTCTTAACATGCCTTAGCACATTTAATCCACTTTTGTGTTGTCTATTGTCTCTAAGAAATGGTCTTTCTTTTGTTCCTTCAATTCTTTCTATCATGGCATCTAGTTGATAGATCATACTTGAAAGGGAATAGGATGTATTGGACCATCTCTTGCTTTTAATATATAAGAACCAAGGAAAACAACAGCTAATTTTTGCAGTCTAACTCATTCTTATGAACACTATCTATATTAAAAATGCTGTGGTTATTTTTTTTTCTGCTTGTTTGATATGATTAGCTATGATGTTCTCTTCCTCTCTCTTTCTCTCTCTCTGTCTTTTCTATTCAGGATTCCTGGGATGAGGGAATTTGCTTTACTTTGTTTGGTTAGAAATGGTGCAGATTTGGGTCCAGATCCGATAGGGCATAGGTAGCCTTAAACCCAGAGAAATTCTATCTCACAGATATGCAGTGTACTGCTAATTCCTGCTAACTATTAAGAATGCATGCCAGTGGTGACGAGGACAGTCAGGCAAGACAGAGTAGATAGCTCAGTACAAGCTATCTACAAGGATGGTGGAGTACTAATGACATTTCTTGTATATTGAACAAAAAGTATTTTACAAGATGCCAACATAGGAATTCTGATTATTAATTGCCTCGTTTTCATACAGTTCTGTTTAAATTATTTTATCAGAAATTTGTTCATATTTTTTAGTTTAACTTTGCACATTAGAGTTTTAAAAGTATTGGAGCATTCCAAACATCTCAGACATGAGGAAACAAAAGACACATTTATTGAAGTGTAAAACTCTAGGAAACAGTTTTCTTTAGCTGAATTTTTTTTCTATTTTGCCCTTTGTAAATGTAACCAGTGAGTCTGATTTAATTAGATAAGAAAATCAGAGGCTAATCGGATTTTGTCTCTTATCTGCATGTACCATACCAATTGAAATAAGTGATTATTTTTCATTACAATCAAGATTATCTATTATGAATACCTTAAATGCCATATCCTATAGTTTATGCATGTATGCTTTTTAAATATAGCACCTTGGGACGCCTGTGTGGCTCAGCTGGTTAAGCAGCTGCCTTCAGCTCAGGTCATGATCCCAGGGCCCTAAGATCAAGTCCCCTATCAGGCTCCTTGCTCAGCAGGGAGCCTGCTTCTCCCTCCGCCTTCCTCTCCCCCTGCTTGTGCGCTCTCTCTCTCTTTCTCTCTGACGACTAAATAAAATCTTTTAAAAAAAGAAATATAGCACCTTAATAGAAACTCATGTTAGAAGTATAGCAGCTAGCAATGAGAATATCTTCTTAAAATCAATGATCAAGGGACGCCTGGGTGGCTCAGATGGTTAAGCATCTGCCTTCGGCTCAGGTCATGATCTCAGGGTGCTGGGATTGAGCCCCGCATCAGGCTCCCTGCTCGCATGGAGCCTGCTTCTCCCTTTCCTTCTACTGCTTCTCCTGCTTGTGGGCTCTAAAAAAAAAAAAAAAAAAAAATCAATGATCACAATGCATGAAGGGACAAGAATACTTAGTCTAATACATTTTCTTGTGTACATATTTATGTGCTATGTTTTAACTTCAAAGTTGTATTCTTTGAGTAACTTGTTATTTATAGAGCAAAATACTTTTTCAGAAAGTAACCATTTGGTTGTAACAAGACCCATTAAACATTTAAATAATGTTATTCAATATATCATTAAAATGCATGTAGAAATTGTTTATTTTAGGTTGTTTATCTGTATATCAAATACAAAATGTTATTAATGTGCTGAGTTGAAGAGATTTTGGCTAATCTTTGAATGGGCTTATTGTCATCTAATCTTTTGGGAATCTTTCATTTCTTTAAGGAAACAAATTAAAAGGAATTTTTATTTCTATGGGTGATTGTGAGAAGCACATTTAAAAATGAGAAGTTTAATGGAATTATGAGTAAATGGAAATAAATTTGTCTGTCAAAAATTAAATAGCAGTATTCTTTGACTGATATCAAAATCTGATCTAAAATAGTTTTAGCCATTTCATACAGGTGACATCTGTGCTTAAATATAATTTTCCATCCCTGTTCTGGTAATACTGTTAATTACTTACTCAGTGTAGTTCAACATTTAGTTAATAAATATGTCAAGCTTTTACCATGGTGTTCTTTTTGCAGAGTTGTGAATTTGCAATTAGTTTTAGATTTACAACATGGTGACAGACAGTGTTGTATAAATAGAGGTTAAACACACAATTTACATATTAATTTCATGATTCATTTATTCAACGATTTATGTGGGTATAGGTTGTATTTAATCTCTGTGCTGTAGTTGTTTCAGGCGTGATGAACAGAATCACTATACTGGCAGAGAAGTAATCATGTCTGTAGTGAACTACAGGAAGTTTAAACGAAAACAAGAAATGTTTGGAAATACAATGATTCATTATCTTTAATACTTTCTGAGAGGCAAGTGAAAAGCAATAACGGATTTTTAAAAGGACCACATCTGACAATACTAAGAGTAGAGGAGGAGGAGGGAAGTTAACCAGCCAGCACAGTGTCTTGCTCATAGTAAGCACTGCAACATTTGTTAAGTTCAAATGACTTGAAGTTGGGGATCATAATATATTTCTAAGTCTGGATAAAACCCAAGTTAAACCTTAGGAAGTTTAAAGCAATTTCTTTTAACTGACTTCTGTTAATTAACCTTGTTTCTTCATGACAAACACCCTGATATTTAAATAATCCTCTTCTTATCCATTCATGTAGATTTATTTGATATTCTTGACCATATTGATGCAATGTTAAATATAGATTACAGTAAATACGATATTTTCTTTCTGTTCATTTTTATTTTTTTAAAGATTTATTTATTTATCTGAGAGAGAGAGAGAGAGAGGGAGCCGGCCAGGGGAGGCGCAGAAGGAGAGGGAGAGAAGCAGACTCCCAGCTGAGCATGGAGCCAGATGTGGGGCTCACTCTCACGACCCTGAGATCATGACCTGAGCCAAAATCAAGAAGCAGACGCTTAACTGACCAAACCCCCAGGCACCCCCTGCTTATTTTTATTTGAAATACTGATATGTCTGAAGTATTGAAATAGATTATGTCACCTTATAAAAAAAACTCTCAAGTTTGTAGTAGATATAGGTCAGCTTTAAATTGATCTACTTAAATTTTTCAACATATTACAAAAAAAAAAGATCTACTTAAGATAGGTAAATTCTGTATACACCTCTCTTTTTGCAGTATCAAACCTTATGATTAAGCAGTTTAAACTGGACAAAACTTAATAGTTACGGTAATATTTCTGGAACAGCTTATGGACTTCAAACTCACCTCATTTTTCTCCTTTTAAATGGGAATCACATTAGTGTGGAGAATCCTTAACTTAGAGATAAAAGATTGACCTTGTTTTGTTCTTGAGAAGGATATCATGCCCTACCACCGTCATATTCTCAAGACCTTCTCCTATGTGAAGATACAGATGTAAAACCCATTAATGCTCAGCAGGGACTGTGGAATGCTTACACAGGTCACTGAGCTAGGTTCTCCCAGTAAGTAAACTCCTTTGGGCATCTTGGCATTAAGCATATTTTCAAGCCACTAGGGTTAATATTTAGTATAAGAATGGCAATTTTTGAAATGAAAATCTAAATAAACATGCACCATTTATTTAATTTAATAAAATAAATCTATTCAATATGAATTTATTTAGTTTCTATTTTATGCTGGGTCCTTTTACATATTCATAAAATCTCATTTAATCCTTGTATACCCCTGAATAAGGTATTATTATTATTATTATTTTTAAAGATTTATTTATTTGACAGAGAGAGACACAGCAAGAGAGGGAACACAAGCAGGGGGAGTGGGAGAGGGAGAAGCAGGCTTCCCGCTGATCAGGGAGCCCAATGCGGGGCTTGATCCCAGGACCCTGGGATCATGACCTGAGCCGAAGGCAGACGCTTAATGACCGAGCCACCCAGGCGCCCCCTGAATAAGGTATTATTAATTCAGTTTCGCAGATGAAAAATCCAAGCCTCTGAGAGAATAAGTGGTTTGTCCCATGGCCAGTTTATGAAGATTTGAACCCATAACGGGGCTCCAAAGTAATTTCTTCTTTCACATTATGCTGTCTCCTATTAAGGGAAGGAGTTAATGAGTTTGCAAATGTACCTAAAATATTCCAGGAAGTAAAAATGGAGGATCTAATTCAGAGTGCTCAATCTTCATTCTTGGCAATATTGGTTCCACTCATACTTAAAGTCGCCTAACAGTGTCTATGATGATTCCAGTAATTTTAGCGGATTTACTTAGTAAACAAAATTGATTGCTTCTATTGTCTGTATTGCCTTTTGTTGGTTCAATTTCAACTATTTCTCCTGTTCAGAGCTCCTGTATTCTTCAGAAAAGTTCTAAGAGCCAAAGTGTTACATGATTACTAAGTAAATGGTCACACTTTACTCTGTAGTGTCTCAGTGTTTTTCTTGAATGCAGTAGTTTCCAGTAGAGGTAATATACAAATCTGTGACGTGTTCAGTTACTGGGGTAATCTAATGATTTAATACAGAGAGATTTAGTGGAAAATAAATCAATTGCATCAAAACAATTGGTGTTAAAGCAAAAGAGAAAATTTCACAAACTAATTCTTTGGTTCTTCTTCCCCTAATGGTTTTTATCCCCTTTCTTCTTCACTCTATTTTCTACTGCCGTGCCACTTTCCATAGAGTGAGACAGGGATTAAGACTTGATTTCATCTGAAGACATTTTCTAACTACTTAAAATTCACAGCAAAAAAGTGCTGGATTTGAAATTGTCAAAAGTGATTGACTAGGAGTGGAGGATGGAGAGTAATTCCTGGGAGGATGATGCTTAATGGAATATGTTGCATTCTGGGGCCCATACTTGAAATGATAACTATTCCCATTTGCTGAGTACTTAATAGGAACTTTTCAGCTTGAGCAAATGGAGATAAATAAAATAAGCCTATTCCCATTAAAGAAAGTTAGTTTATTATAGCCTTCTGCACTGTGGGTTTTCTTCTTAGCCAATGAGCAATGCCACCTAAAGTATAAAGGAAAGTTGAAGAAGTGGGGTGAGGAAAGTGGTCATTTTCAATAGTAGATCACTAGAAAACGGCAATTTAATGAATGAACAAGTAGGTATTCTTGGCAAGATTTCAAATATGATCTCAAAAATAAACACTTGAAAGCTAAGGGCAGGAAAGTGTGCCAAGGTTTAAATATTCTCCAACATAAGCCCAATAAAACTAAGTCGATTGCATTTCCATTTATTTAAATAATTTGCATACTATCAAGCAGCTTAGTCTCCGTTTATAGATGAGTTTCTTTTTTCTTACTAGACGTAGAGTTAAATCTCACTTTTAGGTCCCTTGAAATTATAATGTGATGAGTAGCTGACTATAGGGAGCAGGTGTCAAACAATATCTAAATGACATTCTCAACAAAATAAATATTGAACCACCCTGTCACTTTAGTGAGGGAATAATCTGCTCCAAAAAAAAAAAAAAATCCCATTCATCGTATACCACCTCTGACATTTGTTCTTCAGGAATTATTTGCAGTTTATCTTCTGAGCCGGAGCCTTTTATCAGCACAGCAGTTGAACTACAATGTTTAAAAAAAATGGTAATTGAGTATTTTATCAAATGCTTCTAACAAAACGGACTTTGCAAGTCGTAAATGAAGATTAAAACCATTGCTTGCAGGGATGAACAAATTGGAATGATTTATTATCTGAAACATCAATATGTCACTGTTCAGAAATAAAATAGAAAGAAACAAACAACCCCAGCTCCCCTCCACATTAACAGTCCCCTCCCCACCCCACTCCCAGATATATGCACCCAAAGCACCCTTAGTTGCAGCCAAAACAGTGGAAGGTAAGTACATTTTAATTATTTGTGCTAGTGAAACCGATAAAGAAAAAGGAGAAAAAACATCACAATAATAGGCCAGCTGCTGTGGGGTACTATGTAAGAAAAAGAGACAGTAATAAAAGAATGGTGTCAAAGGGAAGCAAATATGCATGTGCACTTCAGTGCTCCTAATTACAGAAAGAAGGATTAAATATAATATATGGGGTGATTTAGAAAAGTGGATTTACTGCTTATGTTTAACATCTATGTAGCCAATGCTTTTAAAATGGGCTTTATCTCACTTATCTAAAATAGCTTTAAAGAATGATGTTAGAAGAATATGCATTGCAAGAGTATTCTGTCTTAATTATTTTAATTTTAGGATGATTTGGATTAAATGCAGCATGTCTGCTAATTCAGATTGCAGCCATGAAAGAGATTAACAACATGAAAATCATTTATAGGAGCTTTATATTTTTTTTCACATTTTATTAAAATAAATACTAAGGTTTTTCTTTTTTAAGAATTGAGTAAAAGAGAAACCCCCTTTTTGGGGATATTTCAAGCTACTAAAAAATGGTGTCCTTACTTTGGAGGATGTCATTGAATAAAAATGTTTAGCTTCCTTCCAGGCTGCCAGCAGGATACCATTTTCTTTGCTGTTCATTCTCTGTGTGAATCTAAGAGCTTACTACCCATGACTCCTCACTACGTACAAATCAAATGTGCTTGCATCAGGTAGAAACCAAGGCTGGGACCTTTTTAAGGCATGTGAAAAACAATTAGGTACAGCTCTTTTGGTTTGGATAAAAGGAGATTTATTCTCTTCCCTCATTGCTGCAAAACTTCCATCTCTTTCAGATCTATTGGATACAGAATTAAAGAGACAGTTGACTGTTACACAGCAAGTGTAGCATAATTTTATAAAGAAGTCATAAATGGTTGAATAATCTTTTAAAAAGCAAAAGAATATGCTTCTCTCTTCTGTTTCTGTCACATGAAAACAAAACAATTTTCTAAATATGATTTATATGTAACATATGCTTAAAATATTTCTGTGATTTAGATGTTGGAAGCAACTTGAAAACCTAGATTCATCCAAGATAGATGCACATAGATTTGAGTAAACCTAGCAAATCTGTAGAAAAATGAAAAGATAAACTCAGAAGTACTAAACGAGCAAAGGGAAAAAAAGAGAGAGGGACAAAACAAGAACCACACTCTCAACTACAGAACAAACTGATGGTTACCAGAGGGGAAGTGGATGGGGAGATGGTTGAAATAGGTGATAGGGATTAAGGAGTGCACTTGTGATGAGCACTGGGTGATGTATGGAATTGTTGAATCACTATATTGTATACCTGAAACTAATATAACACTGTATGTTAACTAACTGGGACTAAAATAAAACTTTAAAAAGTCAGATTACCAATTTGCCCCTGGGAGAGGGTATTCTGAATTAATGAGTTACAGGATATTTCTAAAAATTGAAATTATTAAAAAACAACAACAAAGGGACACAAAGAAACTTGGAAGTGATGGATAAGTTTGATTATGGTGATAGTAACATGGTATATATATGTCCAATCATATCAAACTGTATACATTAGTTATGTGCAGTTTTTGTATACCAATTACACATCACATCTGGGGGAAAATAAATTATGTATTTCAAACAGAAACAAACATTCATATGTGAATCTATTGCAACATAAGGATATAAATATAAATTATACTATTCAATTCACCATACTTATTTGTGATGTTAATAAAAATTTTGATCTTTCCAAAGAAATTTTGGATATGATTTTTCATATAAGCACAATATCAAAAATTAGTTCTATTTCTGTTGAGAAAAAAATTACTTTAAAATTTTGATGTTACCTAGTTGTAATTAGTAAGTCTGACTATAAGCTACACTCGGAAAATATTGGTGATAATGTCAAATGTGTTTAAAAAATTAAATCTGAAGTGAAAATATTATGCATGGACACTGAACATTAAGTTAATTTATAGCAACATTTTTTTCAATAATAAAAAGCCAAAAATAAAACCCATTAAGCAAAAAACTGCAATTTTTCATGCACACTCAGTAACTTGAATTGCTCTTTTCTGGCAGCTATCATTGACTATTCTAATGAAAAGATATTTACACACATTTGTTGTGGGAATGTTCTTAAGTAGCTTGTTTTCTCAGGTGGGTTGTCAGCCCACCTACCACTTTATATTCACCTTCCTTTAGTTTTACAAACTCTATTTTTGCTAGATAGTACAAAGATATTCAGCATTTTTTCTGTGACACTGCAAGATTAAATCCTTGATATTAAAGGTCTAGTATCTCTACTAGTTCTTTCTAATCTAGGTTAAATAGTCAAACTCATGAACTTTTAAAAACCTGAAGATTCTACAAAAAAAAAGTTCTCTTACATTTGAAACAGTGAGTTACTATGTGTATCTGTTTGTGTAACAATGCAAAATCTTTTTCAGGATTTCTATTTTTATAGGAGTTGGGAATATTGTACATAGTATTATTGAAAGAGAGGTATTATGGTGTTATAAAAAGGATTGATAGGCTAGCCATCAGGAGATGAGTTCTGCTGCTAATCTGGTCATTTGGCTACAGTAAGCTAACCTGCTTACTTCAGCTGTCTTATTTGTAATATGAGAGAGGCTTGATTATTTCCTTTAACTCTTAACAATCTGTGACTTGCCTGAAACTGGGACTAGAACATTGGTGTCCTGTTTTACAGCTCATGACACTATGCTATATAGACTTATCCTGCACTGTGAAGGCCAGTTAATTAGTTTCTTTTGGACTGGAGAAAAAGAATTTCCAAGTTCTTGGTTCTCTGTGGGAAATATCTCCATGATATTTATCATGATTTTTGCTGAAATACAAACCAGGGGATAGGGTAACAAGAGGGCTGTAACTAATATCTCTAGTCATAAAGGTACATGGGGATTTGAGAAGGGGTGGGTAATCTCCATGGCCATTAGGTTCAAAGCCATCTTAAAGGTTTTAATATATACAATGGAATATTACTCAGCCATAAAAAAGAATGAAGTCTTGCCATTTGCAATGACATGGATGGAGCTAGAGAGTATTATCCTAAGTGAAATATTTCATTTCAGAGAAAGACAGATACCATATGACTTCACTCATATGTGGAATTTAAGAAACAGAACAAATGAACAAAGGGGAGAAAAGAATGAGGCAAACCAAGAAACAGACTCTTAACTATAGAGAACAAACTGATGGTTACCAGAGGGGATGGGGGAGGGGGATGGGTTAAATAGGTGATGGGGATTAAGGAGTGCACTTGCTGAGATGAGCACCTGGTGTTGTATAGAAGTGTTGAATCACTATATTGTACACCTGAAATTAATATTACACTGTAAACTAACTGGAATTTAAATAAAAACTTAAAATAAATAAATAGTTTTAAATGGGAAAATAAATAAATATTTAGGTTAAAAACTTTTTAATATATAAGCTCAGCATTGAAATATACAGAAAATCAGTGCATTTTGGAGAGAGAGTGTAGCAGTTCCTCATATTCCCGTTTCAACAGAAGCAGTTCCTTTTATAAATGAATGTACATAGGCAACACTACTGTGGGATGGATGAGTGGTAAAACAAATTCTCCCAGTCTTCCTTGAGTGTAGAAATCTCCTTCTGTTAAGGAAACATTTATATTTACCTCCAATGATGCATATTGTATTAACTTTCTAAATGACTAGGTTCACCCTTTGCATTTTAAAAGACTTACCACTTTTTCCCTTTGTTAGTTGCTGATCGATTTTCATAGAGCAAAGGCAAAAGGTAAAGTTTATTGAAAACAGAAAACATTAATTTTTGTTTTTGGTAATTAGAGACTTTACACCCTTAAAACAGAATTCCAGTAACATTACTGTTTTGTCTTTTTAAGAAGTACTATCTGAATAAAGGTGATTTGATGGGCACACTCTATCTTTGAATCAACATTTTGAATGTTGAGTCAGTACTTTTGTACCTAGTATAAATGAAAGAATAAACAGTTAAAACATTAATCATGCATCCCTATTTCTTTAATTAGCACATTTCTCCTTTTAAGATTTATTTATTTTAGAGAGAAAGAGAGTGCAAGCATGGGGAGGGAGGGGTAGAAGGAGAAGGGGAGAGAGAGAGGAGCAGACTCTTTGCTGAGCCTGACACAGGGTTTGATACCATGACCCTGAGATCAAGACCTAAGCCGAAATCAAGAGTCAGACGCTTAACTGACTGAACCACCCAGGCACCCCTAGTTAGCACATTTCTAAGAGTCATTGCTATTTTAGCAACTTTGCATCTTATGAAAGAAATGGTCCCTATTACAGTGTAGTCCACTGATGCTGAGATCAGAGAGAAAAGAGGAGGCATTTCACTGTCTTAAAGAGGAACTTTGATAGAGGGGAAGGTTTTCTTTTTAAAGGTAGGTGAGCATGGACATTGGAATAGAAATATGTCTGGGGTATGGCAGAACTATCTACTTAATACATATAAATAACATGATTATACAAATTTATGTGTATTATGTAGATAGTATTAATTATGTGTTAGTTATTATAATTATATTTGTAAGCATGATCAGGTTATCTATGTGTATATTGTAAACAGTATTATACACATATCTATATACATAAAAATAAAATCTGTGTGTGTGGGAGTAGATGAAAGGGATAGTTTTTCATTCTGTCTGTGAAACTGAAGGGATTTCAACTAACAAAATGAGGTTGTCCAAAGCTATAACTACAGTTTAGAGTAGGTTCTGGACTAATGGTTTTCAAATTTTGTCATGCATCAGAGACCCCTGGGGGTCTTGTTAAAACACAGATTGCTAGAACCCACCCCTAAGTTTCTGATTTGGTAGATGTTCCATGGGTTTGAGAATTTGCATTTCTAAGAAGTTCCCAGGTGATGCTGAGGCCTCTGGTCTGGGAACCACACTGAGAAGCGCTGTTCTAGAGTCAATCTCCTAGATTTCACTTTCATATGCAGTCTTTCTTAATTGGGTAGGAAACAAGGATGAGTGCTAGTGTCAGCTCACTCTTAGTTAATGAAATGATTTTAAACAATCAAATTTCAGAACCTCCTTGAACCTTAGTTTCTTCATCCATAGAATGAAGAGATTACACTTGAATAATTTTGAAGTCCACTACAACACTGAAATTCCAAAAAAAATAAATAAATAGAGATAATGACAATTGATAATAACAAAGTATATAATTTTACTCTATTACATGACTTCATGCAGTGTTTCATGCAGTGTATTGCACGTAAATTTTTAGCATGATTTGGAGGCAGCATATCATAGTAGTTAATACTGTAGGTGCTGGAACAGACTGCCTGGATTTGAATCCTGGCTTTGCCACTAAGTTGGAGTGTGGGCTTGGACATGTTACTTAACTTCTCTGTGCCTCAATTTTCTCAACCTGTTACATGGTTCCTGCCTCATGGGATTATAAAGAATAAACTATATTATCCCTGTAAAAGTGCATAAAACATGTTCCTGACCCACAATATAACAATCAGTTATATTGCCATATAACAATCAGTTACTAATATTATTTGCCAATTATATAAATTTATCTCTATAAAATGTTTTACAGAATATTGAACTAACTTTTTTTTTGTCTTTGATATTCATATCTTCTATGGATGAAAAAATAATAGTCTTAAATAATTATAATGATGCATCTCTGACTACTTTCTAAATTACATTTTCTAAATCTTTGAAGCCAAATTTAAGTCAGTTCAATTGTTTAATTATGTTTATATTGATAAATGATCATGAGTTTATACTAATGATTAGCCTCATGTTGATTTGTAATTTTTGAAAGGAATATATCACTTATTACTGTGGATGAAACCTTCTGTATACATATACAGAGTATTCAGTATCTAAATGTTAGAGTATGACAATAAGTGCTAGAAAATTTAGATAAGTGAACCAACCTTATTCAGTAGAACTTCTGCTGTTGAGACATGTGTCCATATAGAGATCTGCAAAGATAACAATCTATTTAAATATAAATAAGCATCTGAAGACTGTCTTGACTGACAACTGAAAATTATAAATCTGAACATTTCAAAAGCTATGGATTTTTTGAAAATATTTTTTTTAGTTTCTTAAAAATCAGTACCTGAATGGAGACTAATGATTGAATGCCTTCTCAAAGATTAATTAATATGTTTTTTCATGTCCCCACTATTTATGTGTCACTGGTCTATTCATTTAATCATTTTAGGCCTTAGTTACCTCAATTGTAAATGTGGTCAGAATCAGTGGTTTTAAGATCCTTTTAGCCATAATGTTCTACAATTCTTATACTATTAGTACTATAAGAAAGCCATCATAGTAGTGTGCCAAAATGATTATTCATATTCATTATCTCAATGTTTAAAAAGCATTCCTGGCTTAGTATGTTAAGTACCTTCCCCCATTTTCTGGTACTAAATGTTATAGTTCAATTCATTGTAGACTGAAATCTCACCATACATTGGCTTCATGGTTAATATAGGTAAAACACAAGTACTCATTACATGAATGTCATAGACTTCACTCTGCCAGGTTAGTTAAATTCTGACACCCCAAATTTTGAGGTCAGCCACTATGTGCTAACTTTTCCTTTGTATGTGTTTATAGTTGGGAGAACATTGGTGGATGAGAACAATTGGCAGGGGAGAAAAATCACTAGAAAACGTAAGGAAATTTTTTCTTCAAAGAAAGTAATGATTCCAGCTCTGTGGATGAAAAGAGCCTGGTTAAGTTAATTTTATTACCATAGTGTAATAGACTTACTTCATTGCTTTATTCATGTAATGGAAATATGATAATCTCAAGTTTCTTAGTTCCTTGAGAAAAGCCAGTGTGCAAATTAAAAGTAATCATAGTAAATAGTAGCTAACACTTAGTGAATACTTACTATGTGCCAAGGATTCTTCTAAGTGCTTTATATGTATTGAGTCATTTAATCTTCACAACAACCTTTGAGGAAGGTACTATCATTTTCCCTGTTTTTCAGCTAAGACACAAAGAAGCTAAGCAACTTGACCAATGTCACATGGCAAGTAAAATGTGAAGCTTAATTGAGGTCTTAATACTATGCTAGTGGTAAGCAGTACTCCTTAGTGACTGTTATTACTAGGTGCAACTTTACTTACCTGAGCCAAATATAGAGTAAGAGTAGAGATCATTTTCTAAAGACTAAGGTTACAAAACAATGATGATTGCTCAAAATTAATACGTAGGCTTTATCCAGGAGGGTAGTTGAAGGTGTGGTTAGGCTGTCTTATGGGTTTGTCTTGTGCACTCTACTGCTGCTGTCTTTGGAGAGTTGTGTTGATGAGAGCTCTTTTTGTTACATTACCACATTTGGCTTGAACTTTTAGCAGCTAAATTCTACTGCCATGTATTTTAGTGACTCAGACAGTAGTCTGCCAATTTTTTAAAAAGTGCAAGCTCTTGACAATACAGATAATCAAATCTCATAATTCAGAGGATATACTGGTCTCCTCTTGCAAGGGCAGGGAGAAAATTTTCTGCCCTCAACAGTTCACTGGGTGCATTATTTTTTAAACCCCCATCCACAGGACCTGGCATTTTCTTTTATCAAAGGCAGGACTAAAACTTAGAAGTATATTACAGTGGGACAAAATTACATGTTAGGTACCAACCTGCTTAACTAGAGTAGAATGAGCTGAAACTACAGAATTTACTGTTGCTCTCTAATGGGGTTCATTGAGATTTGTCATTTTGTGTTAAAAATTACTCTGAGACTTTAGGGTTTTGCTGCTTGGTTTCATATATTCACTATTACTTTCTATTAGGTTTGAATCTTAATTAAATGGGATGGCTGATTCTAAATGTAAGGCTTTTCAGAAAAGTGAATAGGAAACAATTCTCCTACTCCTCAAAGTGGGAAACAAACCAAAATAAAATCCATCTGTTAGATTTTTTCCCTCAAGATTAACCAACTTCCACATCAATTTTCTAATTTATGATCAGAAAATTCTTCAGTTGGGGTAAAGTTGGGTTGAGAGTGGGGATGCATGCAGATTGCAGAAATTTATGTTTCCAAATGGGTGTGTTTTGGTCAGTACAAAGTTGAATGATTGTTGAGTTTTTTTTTTTTTAATTTTAATTCCAGTATAGTTAACATAACAGGGTTATATTAGTTTCAGGTGTGCAATATAATGGTTCAACAATTCCATACATTACCCAGTGCTCATCACAACAAGTGCACTTCTTAATCCCCATCACCTGTTTCACCCATTTTCCCTCGCACATCCTCTCTGGTAACCATCAGTTTGTTCTCTAGAGTTAAGAGGGTTTCTTAGTTTGTTTCTCTCTCTCTTTTTTTCCTTCACTCATTTGTTTTGTTTCTTTAATTCCACATATGAGTGAATTCATATGGTTAAACATAGATCTACCCTACAATCCAGTAATCACACTACTGGGTATTGATCCAAAAAATACAAAAACAGTAATTCAAAAGGATACATGCATCCCTATATTTATTGCAACATTATTTGCAATAGACAAATTATGAAAGCAGGCCAAGTGTCCATCAATAGATGAATGGAAAAAGATGTGGTATATATACACAATGAAATATTATTCAGTCATAAAAAAGAATGAAATCTTGCCATTTGCAATGACATGGATAGAGGTATAGAATACAATGCTAAGGGAAATAAGTCAGAGAAAGACAAATACCATATGATTTCACTCATATGTGGAATTTAAGAAACAAAACAAATGAACAAGGGACTTGTTGAGTTTTGAAGGCTGATATTGGAACCTAAGTCTCCTGATTCCTAATCTAATACTTTGTTTCTTAGACTTTAATACAGAATATGATTTTAAATATTAAAGCCATTGTTTCTACACAGACATTAAAAATAGAAAAGAAACAACAGATACATTTCTTTTTGAGACTATAGAAGGGACCTCTGATAGTGGAGCAAGTTAGAAGGGAAATTGAGACAATGATCATTAAGTAAATTTCTCCATATACATGCTTGTGAATAACTCACTCTGTATAAAAGAATTATGAGTTGAGTGTAATTTGCCAGCACCTCTAGAAATCATTTGGATTACAGTAAATGGTTAGTTAGAAGTGAGATTAGTTTTGGGGCACCTGGGTGGCTCAGTCAGTTAAGCGGCGGCCTTCAGCTTAAGTCATGATCCCAGGGTCCCGGGATCGAGCTGCGCATCGGGCTCCTTGGTCAGCAGAGAGCCTGCTTCTCCCTCTCCCTCTGCTTGCCTGCCGCTACTCCCCTGTTTGTGCTCTCTATCTCTCTCTCTGTGTCAAATAAATAAATAAAATCTTTAAAAAAAAAGTGGGACTAGTTTCATGTTGTATTTTTCTATAAATTTATAAGGTTAATTCCTCAGTAGCCATTGATTTTGATACTTCAGAAGCATAAGCAAGTAATCAAATCCTTTCACTCTTTACACTTGCACATGTTTTAGCAGTTTTTCTTCTAACTCACTGATTATCACTTTTGCCAAATGCATTATCATATTTGAGTAGTAGGAACAGAGGTTGTAGACTCAATAGTATTTGAAATACAGTTTTCCATTTTATTTGAAAGTGTGCAGATTTCATCTGTACTTCACTTTTAACATGAAAATGAATACATATATCCTTTTTGGGTGCTTATGGGTTCCCTAAAGAGGGAGAAATAATCTCTTTAAAAAAGAATCAAAATAAATCAAAGTAATTATTTAGATATCTATAAAACCTTCCATTTGAATCAGTCAATCAATAACTATTTCTTGGTTGTCTACTATGTGTCCATTCTATAATAGATATTGTAGGGGAAATTTATAAGAAATGTAAGATGTTTAGGCATTTGCAGAGCTTATGGTGTCTTGCATCAAGACATACAAAAAAGAGTACATGACAGCCTTACAGCAAATAAATGCTGTAGGAGGTCAGAGAAGAGATTAATTTGAAATACTTCCATTAAGGCCCTTGAAGCTCGTTTGATTCTCTGACTTGTTAATGTTGTTCTTTCAGCTTTATAGTTCACCTTGTCAGTGTTCACTGCCCCACCCCCTGCTCAAATTTCTGCTTGTAATATTTTAAGAGTAATTCAAATGCTACCCTTTCCATGAATCCCCACAGTTAGATTTGATTTTTCCCTTTTCTGTGCACAGAATATTGTAATGCAATATTTCTATTATTTTATTTACCTCTAGTGTCTATCATAGTTCTTTGCTCATAATAGGAACCTCAATATATGTTTATTCAATTTATTTGACAATGGAATTGTTATTAAAGATGGGAACTGTATAGAAGCTGAGCCATGAAAGATGAGTAGGAATTGGTTAGGCAGAGAAAAGTAAGGAGCACAGCTCTGGGAGTACAAATGAATTTGTCAGTTTAGAAGGAGTACAAAAAGTGCATGATTTGAGTATTAAAAAGACATTTTTAAACTTTACATTCTATTCCCTAGAACCAATGGATTTTAATGCAAGAACTAATATATGCTACCTTAAATTTTATCATGCTTTTGTTAAAATAGTTATATAAAAAGGCTTGGTATATTTCCAATTATTCTTAAAATAATGCCTACCATGTTAAATATATTGTTTTAAAAGAAAAGAAAATTTTGAGGAAGATATGAAAAAAGTAAAAGGTGACAAAATTTAACTTGGATTCAGAGAGAACCGAAGATTAAACAATAAGAAAGTTATTAGATTTATTGTAGAGGTCACTCTGAAAGTAGATAGAAATTAAGTAACAACCAAAAAAAAAAAAAAAGAAGAAGAAGAAGAAAACAGCATTGTGTGAGCATTACCAAGATAATTTGGATTGGCATGGATTGGACACCTAATTAAAGGGTTGGAGAGATCTCTAGATTTTTCTGAGGCAGTGTGAAAATGAACCGGTACCACAGAAGAGCAACTAGGTTTAGATTGCTGTTGTGTTGACTTGTGTGGATCAATTCAGAAGTCAACTCAAGTGAGCTGGTCCACATCAGAGAAAAGTCCCTGTAAAGATTTAATGATTCCATATCATAAGATTAGTTGAAAATCTTTTTCGAATAAACAAAATCTTTCCCTAACATTGTACATACTGCCAGACTCTCAATGGAACAATGTGGCTTTTATCAATATACCAAGTCTGTGGCTCTCTTGGTTTGGTGTATGTGTTGACTGTGTTACAATCATTTTATGGGGTGGGGGACTAAAGATTTTTAATGCTGACAAGACCACAAAAGAGACCCCACAAGTGGTTGTCTCCCTCTGTAGCAAAGATGACGTCCCAATGGGAGACATGCAAATGACTCCATGCCACTCAACAGATAAACCAATATTTTGATAATAGAGATGTTTTTATTTTATTTTTTTTAAACTATGCACTTATGTCTCTGTTACCATTCATAGACCTTTTCATAGTGCCCCAGTTATCTGTGTATTTTAGGAAAATGAAATTGTAGAAATAAAAAGTTATGTATTTTTTTACCAATAGTATATAGATTTGTTTGTTTCTGAGAAGATCTAACTTCACGTTTACTTTCAATTAGCGTTATACATTAATTTCCTATTTGTTTATAAAAGAATGAGCATTTCTCTTTTTTTTCTGAAATCTCCTACTTTATTTGAATAGTATGGCCAGCCAATTCTCCTAGGATCTCCATTACTTACTAGATGTTAGTTACATTTTAATTTACTCTTTATGGACTCTATTTAGCACACTTAAATTGTTATATATTAAGTAATTCCTCAGCCAGTGTCCTGAAAGAATCTACATATTCCCAATGGTCCCTAATGAGAATGCACACTATGGCTAATAGGGGGAAAAAGTCTCCAAAACAAATATTCCATCAGATAAAATGGAAAATTACTAAAAGGAGTTTTATTTTATTTTATTTTATTTTTTATTTTTTTTTAAAGATTTTATTTATTCATTTATTTGAGAGAGTGAGAGAGAGAGAGAGCACATGAGAAGGGGGAAGGTCAGAGGGAGAAGCAGACTCCCTGCCGAGCAGGGAGCCCGACGCGGGACTCGATCCCGGGACTCCAGGATCATGACCTGAGCCGAAGGCAGTCGCTTAACCAACTGAGCCACCCAGGCGCCCCTAAAAGGAGTTTTAGTATATCACCATTTAAGTTTTCTTCAGGTTAAAAAAATAAAGCATGCTTTTGATATAAATTTAGTCAATAAGGGATACAATGATTTGTACTGTGGGAAATAAAAGAAGATCAGTTCACATGAAAACAAGCCAAGCTCTTGATATCAGTAACCTTTGGGAAAATCAGAAATAGTTGGCATTTCCAAATTTAATGATTCTGGTCTAATGGGGTTCCAACCAGACTCATATTTAGGAGAAACCCACCAGGTCATAGGAATAATATGCTTATTGCTTTCAGCATTGATTTTAATGTTCAAAATACTTTCTTTTGATCTTTACAGAATGTGCATTTTAGATCTAAGTATCCTATTTTGGTATTTTTATATTTTTCCTTTAGGGAACATTATTCGTGTGCATCCTGTACTAGAAGTTTCAAGGTCAGCATTACTTGCCAGTTGTAATAGTCCCAACAGAAAGATAAATATATATTGACTGCAGCTGAAGTTCCAGTTCTTTCAGTTGCTGAAGGTCAACAGCCCCTTAGAGGTACTCTCCAACCTTCAAATGTCTATAGGTTAAATTACTGATGAATTACTGCACTTTTCTAAACAGAGGAAACCTACATTGTACTGGGAAGAAACCCGATGTATTGTGTCTTTTGCCTTGATGTAATTTTGAACAAGATGCAAAGCAATTTCAATCCAGCCCCAGTTCCAAAACTTTATGGAAATGGTTGTAAAACTGACCACTCGGGCTGAATGTACTGAAAAAAAAAAAAAAAAAAAAGATTTAGGGGCACCCTTTCTTTTGCAAACCTGAGTTGTAACATTGTCTTAGGATCAATTTAAAATGAGCTGGCACTCACTGTATGTTAAATAACTAAAATTTAAATAAAAATTAAAAAAATAAAATGAGCTGGCACTTTAAATTCTCAATCATGTTACATTTTAAATTATGCAGGTACTGAAGGCATATAGTATTGAAAAGGCTAGAGGTGTTGGGGGAAGGATTAATAAAAATAATAAAGGACACCATAAAATAAAGATAAATATAAAAATCATTTTCAATGAATACAAAATTATTTGAGGCTTGAGGTAATCATGTAACAGAGTATTGAAAGCAGCACAGCAGAACATACTAAAACTAAATGAGACACTTGACTTTGCACGTTTTTTTTTTTTTTTTTTAAAGATTTTATTTATTTGACAGAGAGAGAGATAGCGAGAGCAGGAACACAAGCAGGGGGAGTGGGAGAGGGAGAAGCAGGCTTCCCGCTGAGCAGGGAGCCCGATGTGGGACTCTATCCCGGGACCCCGGGATCATGACCTGAGCCGAAGGCAGACGCTTAACGACTGAGCCACCCAGGCACCCTGACTTTGCACGTTTCTACTGGCATATTTTAGACAATGTGATCCTTGTGGGTCAGGGTTGAGAGAACTAAACAGGCAGAGTAAAGAAGAATGCATTGCAGCTGCTGAATTTTTTCCTCCTGATTTACACATAATAAAGTAAAATACCATAAAGGGTTTATAAAACAAACATTACTGTGTAACTTAAAACTTCTTTGTAGTTCAGTAAACTTTCCATTACAAAAAGTTAATATCATAACAATGTTTTGATATTGTCCTTTAAAAAATGATTTCATGTTCAATGACATAAATTTTAATTACAGTTTGACACTCATTTAGAATCATTTAATTACTCAGCTATAAAAAAGAATGAAATCATGCCATTTGCAACAACATGGATAGATCTAGAGGGTATAATGCTAAGTGAAATAAGTCAAAGACAGATACCATATGATTTCACTCATATGTGGAGTTTAAGAAACAAATGAACAAAGGAAAAGAGACAAACACAGAAAACAGACTCTTAAACATAAAAAAAAACAAAACAAAACTGGTGGTTGCCAGAGGGGAGATGGGTTGGGGGGATGGGCGAAACGGGTGAAGGGAATTAATACACTTATCAAGATGAGCACTGAGTAATGTATGGAATTCTTGAATTACTATATTGTACACCTGAAACTAATATAACACTGTATGTTAATTATACTTGGATTAAAAAAATAAAGTAAATAAAATAAAAGATGCCCCCAAATTCTTAGGTGGAATAATAATTTAAAATAACTTTTTTAAACAAAAATTATTTGTGAAAGTTATATGTGAAATATCTTAATATATGATGTATTTGATAGAATTTGTTACAAATGTAACACCTCAATTATATGAGTCAAATTTAATAGTACATCATATGTCCAAGTTTGCCTATAAAATGTAAGAATCAATGGCAGTGTCTTCCATAAATTTATATTAGAATAATCTCACTTTTTATTATTAAACACTTTATTATTAGATCCTCACTATATTGTGATTTCTTTTGGTTTGTCTATAAGCTGAGTAAAGTTGGAATCTTTTTTATTTCAAATGGGGATGTTGAGATTTACAATTATATATCACAGTGATTAAACATAGTTCTTAGGAACACACAGGGGAACACACAAGGAGAATATTTCCCCAGGCCATTTGGCTTGGAAAATGAGAGGGGTTGAATTTGTGAGTTCTTACAACCAGCAGGGTTTAAAGCCTGGAGTTTTAAAGATCAGCAGGATTCTCTGGGGTAGAGCCTGGAGGGCACTGCACTGCTCCTTAAGAGAAGGCAGGCAAACAGCCTGGGGACAGATAGCTTGGAAACAGTGATCTGAAAAACACGTGAGGCACACTAGGGAGAGATTATTTGCTCTTCTCAGAGCATGTCCCTGAGATGCAGTGTTCCTATCCAGGAACAAAGGCCTGTGCCATTTCTCCCCACCCCCACCTCTCAGCATTAACACAGAGCAACCTGCAGGAATTAGCACCAACACAGGCTCTCTAACTTGCTTTCACCAAGCCTTTAGTGCTCTGGCAGGACTGCTCTTATAAGTCAAGATGACCTCAGTCTCATTGTAACAAGGCCCTCCCCCAGAAGACCAGCACAAACCCCTGTCCAGACCATGTCTCCTGACCAGAGAGTTCTGCAGGGCTTCAGTTCTGGTGGAGTTGGTGTCAGGGCTCATTTCACAAGCAGACCAGAACACACCTAGTTAAAATGTGCCCCATTCAGGCCAGGGACCAAATGCTGTACACTACGGGCAATGAGAGCCTCTGCAGATGATGGGCCTGATGGATAGAGAGGCCAAACACAACAGCACAGCACATGCAAGACATACCAGAGACATTCCCTGAAGTGCTACGCCCTTGGACACTACATGAGTTCTTCATAAGGCCATTACTTTCAGAAGCAGGAGACAGAAATGGCTTTTCTAACACAGAGAAGAAGGCAGAGACTTAGAAAAATGCTGAGATGGAGGAATTTATCCCAAATGAAAGACTAAGATAAATCCACAGCCAGAGACCCAAGCAAAACAGATATAAGTAACATGCCTGAAGGAGAAGCTACTATTGATTTATTTGTTTATTTATTTATTTATTTATTATTTATTTATGATTTTATTTATTTGCGAGAGAGAGAGAGAGCACAAGCAGGGAGAGCAGCAGAGGCAGAGGTAGAAGCAGACTCTCTGCTGAGCAGGGAGCCTGATTTGGGGCTCGATCCCAAGACCCTGGGATCATGACCTGAGCTGAAGGCAAATGCTTAACCAACTGAGCCACCCAGGCACCCCCTGAAGGAGAATTTAAAGCAACAATCATAAGGATACTCAATGGGCTTGAGAAAAGAAAACATCAGGGAGATCCTTCCCACAGATACAAAGGAGTTAAAAAGAATCAATCAGAAATGAAGAATGTAGTAAATGACACTGGAAACAAGCTTGATGCAATGAACAGCAGGTTGGAAGAATCAGAGGAATGAATTAGTGACCTAGGAGAAAAAATAATGGGAAATAATGAAGCTGAACAACAGAGAGAAAGAAGAATTATGGAAAACAAGACTTAGAGAAAACAGTGACCCCATCAAATATTATAACATTCATATTATAAGAGTCCCAGAAGAAGAGAGAGAAGAGTGGGCAGAAAATTTGTTTCAAAAAATAATAGCAGAAAACTTCCCTAATCTGTGGAAGGAAACAGACAGCCAGATCCAGGAGGCACAGAGAATTCCCATCAAAATCAACAAAAGCAGGACAACACCAAGACACATTGTAATTAAATTTTCAAAATATAATGATAAACAAAAAAAAAATCTTAAAAGAAGTCCTTAACTTAAAAGGGAAAACCCATAATGCCAGCTGGAGATTTCCCAACCGCAACTTGGCCAGAAGGGTGTGGCATGATATATTCAAAGGGCTGAATGGGAAAATCTTTTTCTTTTTTTAAAGATTTTATTCATTTATTTACTTGACAGAGAGAGAGCACAAGGAGGGGGAGCAGCAGGGAGCGGGAGAAGCAGGCTCCCTGCCGAGCAAGGAGCCCAACATGGGGCTCGATCCCAGGACCCCAGGATCACGACCCGAGCTGAAGGCAGCTGCTTAACTGACTGAGCCACCCAGGTGCCCCTGAATGGGAAAATCTTAAGCCAAGAATATTCTATTACAGAAGGCTATCATTCAGAATAGAAAGAGGGATAAAGAGTTTCCCAGGAAAACAAATCTAAAGGAGTTCATGGCCGCTAAACTAGCCCTGCCGGGAATATTAAAGGGGACTCTTTGAATGGAAGGGAGATACTAAAAGTGACAAAGACAAGAAAAGATTAGAGAAAATTTCCAGAAAAAAAGACAAAACAAGTAATAAAATGGCACTAAATACAGATCTATCAATAATTATTCTGAAAGTAAATGGACTAAACACTCCAATCAAAGGACATAGGGTGTCAGAAAGGAAAAGAAAACAAGATCCATCTATTTGCTGCCAAGAGACTATTTATTTATTTATTTATTTATTTAAGCTTTACTTTTTAAGTAATCTCCACACCCAATGTGGCCCACAAACTCACAACCCTGAGATTAAGTGTTGCACAGTCCACTGACTGAGCCAGCAAGGTGCCCCACAAGAGACTTATTTTAGACCTAAAGACACCTGCAGATTGAAAGTGAGGGGATGGAGAACAATTTATCACACAAATAGGTGTCAGAAGAAAGCCAGAGTAGCAATACTTACATTGGACAGACTAGACTTTAAAACAAAGACTGTAAAATGAAAAAAGAAGGACATTATATTTAGTCATAAAGGGCAAAATCCAACAAGAAAATATACCAATTGTAAATACTTATGCATCCAACATGGGAGCACCCAAATATATAAAACAAACGACAAACATAAAGGAACTCATTGATGATAACACATAGTAGTAGGGGTCATTATCACCTGCACTTACATCAACAGACAGATCATCTAAGCAGAAAATCAAAAAGGAAATAACGGCTTTGAGTGGCACACTGGACCAGATGGTCTTAAGAAATATATTCAGAAAATTCCATCCTAAAACAACAGAATACACATTCTTTTTAAGTGCACATGGAACATTCTCCAGAATAGTTCACACAGTAGGCCACAAAATAGGCCTAAACAAATACAAAAAGATTGAAATCATACCATTCAACTTTTCTGACCACAACACTATGAAACTAGAAGTCAATTACAGGAACATATTTGTAAAAACCATAAATACATGGAGGCTAAACAACATGCTACTAAACAATGAATGGCTCAACCAGGAAATTAAGTAAGAAATTTAAAAATACATAGAAAGAAAGGAAAATGAAAACAACGATCCAAAAACAGTGGGATGCAGAAAAAGTGGTCCAAAGAGGAAATTATATAGCAATACAGGCCTACCTCAAGAAACAAGAAAAATCTCAAATACATAACCTAACCTCACACCTAAAGGAGCTAGAAAAAGAACAACAAAGGAAGAGTAACACCAGCATAAGAAGGGAAATAATAAAGATTAGAGCAGAAATAAATGATATAGAAACTAAAAGAAAAACAAACAAATAAACAAAAAAAACCCAAAAAACCCCCAAAACAACAAAAAAAACCCAAAGAGATCAATGAAACCAGGAGCTGGATCTATTAAAAATTAATAAAGTTGATAAATCTCTAGCCAGACTTATCAAAAAGAAAAGAGAAAGGACCTAAATAAATAAAATTATAAATCAAAACCAACACCACAGAAATACAAAGAATTATAAGATAATATTATGAAAAATTCTTTGCCAATAAAATGCAATCTGGAAGAAATGGATAAATTCCGAGAAACATATAAACTACCAAAACTGAAACAGGAAGAAATACAAAACTCGAACAGGCTCATAACCAGCAAAGACATTGAATCAGTAATCAAAAATCTCCCTATAAACAAAAGTCCAGGACCAGGGGGCTTCCCAGAGGAATTCTACCAAGCATTTATTCTCAAACTATCCCAAAAAATAAAAATGGAAGGAAAACTTCCAAACTCATTCTATATAAGGCCAGATTTATGAGACAAAGACTCCACTAAAAAATAGAACTACAGGCCAATATCCCTGATGAACATGGAGAAGAATTCTCACCGAGAGAGTAACAAATCAAATCCAACAGTACATTAAAAGAATCATTCACCATGATCAAGTGGGATTTATTCCTGGGTTACAAGGGTGGTTCAATATTCACAAACCAATCAACATGACACACTACATTAATAAAAGAAAGGATAAGAACCATATGAACCACAGAATAGATGCAGAAAAAGTATTTGACAAAGTAAATCCATTCTTGATAAAGCCCTCAACAAAATAGGAATAGAGGGAACATACCTCAACATCATAGAGGCCATATAGGAAAAATTCACAGCTAATACCATCCTCAATGGGGAAAAGCTGAGAGCTTTTGCTTCTATGGTCAGGAATAAGACAAGGATGTCAACTCTTACCACTGTCATTTAGCATACCACTGGATGTCCTAGGCACAGCAATCAGACAACGAAAAGAAATAAAAGGCATCCAAATTGACAAGGAAGAAGTCAAACTTTCACTATTTGCAGATGACATGATAGTCTATTTAGAAAAGCCAAAAGACTGCATCAAAAAACTGCGAGAACTGATACACGAATTCAGTCAAGTCGCAGGATACAAAATCAATGTACAGAAATCCGTTACATTTCTAGACACCAATAATGAAGCAGCAGAAAGAGAAATCAAGGAATTGATTCCATTTATAATTGCACCAAAGTCCATGAGATACCTAAGGATGAACCTAACCAAAGGGTTAAGAGATCTATACTCTGAAAACCATAGAACATGAATGAAAGAAATTGGAGATGACACAAAAAAATGGAAAAACCTTACATGTTCATGAATTGGAAAAATAAATAATGTTAAAATGTCTATATTACTCAAGGCAATCTACACATTTAATATAATCCTTATCAAAATACCACCAGTAATTTTCAGAGTTAGGAAAAAAACATCCAAAACTTTCTATGAAATCAGAAAAGACTCTGAATAGCCAAAGCAATCTTGAACAAGAAAAGCAAAGATGGAGGCATCATTATTCTGGACTTCAAGGTATATCACAAAGCTGTAGTCATCAAGACATTATGGTACTGGCACGAAAACCAACACAGATCAATGGAACAGAATAAAGAACTCAGAAATAGACCCACAAGTATATGGCCAACTAATCTTAACACAAAGCAAGAAAGCATATCAAATGAAAAAAGACAGTCTCTTCAACAAATGGTGCTGAGAAAACTGGACAGCCACATGAAGAAGAATGAAACTGAACCACTTTGTTACACCATGCGTGAAAATAAAATAAAAATGGATGAAAGACTAAAATGTGAGACAGGAAACCATGAAAATCATAGAGGAGAACAAAGGCAGTAACAGCTTTGACAACAGCTGAGGCAACTTCTTACCAGATACATCTCCAGAGGCAGTAATAAAAAGCAAAATTAACTACCGGAAATTCATCAAGAAAAAAACCTTCTGCGCAACAAAGGAAACAATCAACAAAACTAAAAGGCAACCTTCAGAATGGGAGAAGATACTTACAAATGGCATATTCAATAAAGGGTTAGTCTCTAAAATCTGTAAAGAACTTACCAAACTCAGCATCCCCAAAATAAAAACCTCCAGTGAAGATATGGGCAGAAGACATGAACAGACATTTTTCCAAAGACATACAGATGGCTAACAGACACGTGAGAAGATGCTCAACATCACTCATCATCAGGGAAAGGCAAATCAAAACTACAATGAGATATCACCTGCATCTGTCAAAATGGCTAAAATTAACAACACAGGAAACAACAGATGTTGGGGAAGATTCAGAGGAAGGGAAACACTCTTAACACTGTTGGTAGGAATGCAAACTGGTGCAGCCACTCTGGAAAACATTATGGAGATTCCTCAAAAAGTTAAAAATAGAGCTACCCTGGGCGCCTGGGTGGCTCAGTTGGTTAAGCATCAGCCTTTGACTCAGGTCATGATCTCAGGATCCTGGGATTGAGTCCTGCATTGGGCTCCTTGCTCAGCACAGAGTCTGCTTCTCCCTCTCCCTCTTCCCCTCCCTTCTACTTGTGCTCTCTTTCAAATAAATAAATAAAATCTTTAAAAAATAGAACTACCGTATGACCCAGCAATTGCACTACTAGGTATTTACACAAAGGATACAAAAATACTGATTCAAGGTGACATATGCACCTCAATGTTTATTGCAGCATTATCAACAATAGTCAAATTATGGAAAGAGCCCAAATGTCCATTGACTGATAAATGGATATGGAAGTTGTGGTTTATATACAAAATAGAATATTACTCAGCCATATAAAAGAATGAAATCTTTGGATGGAGCTAGAGTGTAATATAATAAGTGAAATAAGTCAGTCAGAGAAAGACAAATTCCATATGATTTCACTTATATGTGGAATTTAAGAAACAGAACAGATGAACATGGGGGGGAAAGAGACAGGCAAACCATAAGACAGATTCTTTTTCTTTTTTTAATTTAGATTCAACTATTCAACATATAGTACATCATTAGATTCAGAGGTAGTGTTGAATAATTCATCAGTTGTATATATACCCATTTCTTACCACATCACATGCCCTCCTTTATGCCCATCACCCAATTATCCCATTCCCCCACACATCTCACATCCAGCAACCCTCAGTTTGTTTCTTATAGTTAAGAGCCTCTCATGGTTTTTCTCCCTCTCTGATGACTTCCCATTGAGTTTTCCCTCCCTTCCCAAAGATCCTCTGTGCTGTTTCTTATATTCCACATATGAGTGAAACCATATGATAATTGTCTTTCACTGATTGACTTATTTCACTCAACATAATACCATCCAGTTCCATCCATGTCGATGTAAATGGTAAGGATTCAACCTTTTTGATGGCTGAGTAATATTCCATTGTATATATATACCACATCTTTATCCATTCCTCTGTCGATGGACATCTGGGCACTTTCCACAGTTTGGTTATTGTGGACATTGGTACTATAAACATTGGGGTGCAGGTGCCATTCAGATCACTACATTTGTAACTTTGGGGTAAATACCTAGTAGTACAATTGCTGGGTTGTAGGGAGCTCTATTTTTAACATCTTGAGGAACCTCCATACTGTTTTCCAGAGTGGCTGCACCAGCTTGCATTCCCACCAATAGTGTAAGAGGGTTCCCCTTTCTCCACACCCTTGCCAACATTTGTTGTTTCCTGTCTTATTAATTTTAGCCATTCCGACTGGTGTGATGTGGTAACTCATTGTGGCTTTGATTTGTATTTCCCTGATACCAAGTGATGAGGAGATTTTTTTCATGTGTCTATTAGCCATTTGTATGTCTTCTTTGGAGAAATGTCTGTTCATGTCTTCTGCCCATTCTTGACTGGATTATTTGTTTTTTTGGGTGTTGAGTTTGATAAGTTATTTTTAGATCTTGGATACTAGACCTTTATCTGATATATCATTTGCGAATATCTTCTCCCATCCCATAGGTTGCCTTTTAGTTTTGTTGACTGTTTCCTTTGCTGTGCAAAAGCTTTTTATCTTGATGAAGTCCCCAGAGTGCATTTTTGCTTTTGTTTCCCTTGCCTTTAGAGACGTGTCTTGAAAGAAGTTGCTGTGTCCAGTGTCAAAGAGGGTACTGCCTGTGTTCTCCTCTAGGATTTTAATAGATTCCTGTCTCACATTGAGGTCTTTCATCCATTTTGAGTTTATCATTGTGTATGATGTAAGAAAATGGTCCAGTTTCATTCTTCTGCATGTGGCTGTCCAATTTTCCCAACACCATTTATTGAAGAGACTGTCCTTTTTCCATTGGATATTCTTTCCTGCTTTGTCAAAGATTAGTTGACCATAGAGTTCAGGGTCCATTTCTGAGTTCTCTATTCTGTTCCATTAGTATATGTGTGTTTTTGCACCAGTACCATACTGTCTTGATGATCACGGCTTTGTAATATAGCTTGAATTTCAGCATTGTGATGTCACCAGCTTTGGTTTTCTATTTCAACATTCCTCTGGATATTCAGGGTCACTTCTGGTTCCATCCAAATTTTTGATTATTGCCTCAGTTTCCTTGCTGGTTATGGGTCTGTTCAGGTTTTCTATTTCTTCCTGTTTCAGTTTTGGTAGTTTGTAAGTTCCTAAGAATGCATCCATTTTTTCCAGATTGCCTTAATTTTGGCATATAGTTGCTCATAATATATTCTTAAAGTTGTTTGTATTTCCTTAGTCTTAGTGGTGATCTCTCCTTTTTCAATCAAGGTTTTATTAATTTGAGTCCTTTTTCTTTCTTTCTTTTCTTTTCTTTTTTTTTTGATACGTCCAGTTAGGGGTTTATTGATCTTATTCATTCCTTCAATGATCCAGCTTCTAGTTTTGTTGATCTGTTCTACTGTTCTTTTGGTTTCTATTTCATTGATTTCTACTTTAATCTTTATTATTTCTCTTCTCCTGCTTGGTTTAGGTTTTATTTGCTGTTCTTTCTCCACCACCTTTAGGTGTAAGGTTAACTTGTGTATTTGAGACTTTTCTAATTTTTTGAGAAAGGCTTGTATTGCTATGTACTTCCCTCTTCGTACCACCATTGCTGTATTCCCAAAGGTTTTGTGTGTTTTCATTTTCATTTTTTTTTCCATGAATTATTTTAATTCTTTAATTTCCTGGTTGACCTATTCATTCTTTTAAAAAATATTTTATGTATTTATTTGAGAGAGAGAGAGAGAGCCCAAGTGGGGGAGAGGCAGAGAGAGAGAGAGGGAGAAGCATACCCCTCACCAAAACTGGGAGCCCGATGTGGGGCTTGATCCCAGGACCTGGATATCATGACCTGAGCCAAAGGCAGACATGTAACCATCTGAGCCACCCAGGCGCCCCCCATTCATTCTTTAGTAGGATGTTCTTTAACCTCTAAGTATTTGAGTTCCTTCTAAATTTCCTTTTGTGATTGAGTTCAAGTTTCAAAGCATTGTGGTCTGAAAATATGCAGGCAATAATCCCAATCTTTTGGTATCTATGAGATCTGATTTGTGACCCAGTATGTGATCTATTCTGGAGAATGTTCCATGTGCACTCGAGAAGAATGTGTATTCTGTTGCTTTAGAATGAAATGTATGTATCTGTGAAGTCTATCTGGTCCAGTGTGTCCCTCAAAGCCCTTGTTTCCTTGTTGATATTCTGCTTAGATGATCTGTCCATTGCTGTGAATGGGGTGTTGAAGTCCCCTACTGTAATTATATTATTATCAATGTGTTTCTTTAAGTTTGTTATTAATTGGTTTATATACTTTGCTGCTCTCAAGTTAAGAGCATAAATATTTATAATTGTTAGATCTTCTTGTTGAATAGACCCTTTAATTATGATATAGTGTCCCTCTTCATCCCTTTCCACAGTCTTTAGTTTAAAATCTAATTTGTCTGATATGAAGATTGCTACCCCAGCTTTCTTTTAATGTCCATTGAATCTTGAGAGCTTGTTTAATGTCCATTGGCATGATAAATGGTTTTCCATCCCCTCACTTTCAATCATGAGGTGTTTTGGGGTCTAAAATGAGTCTCTTGTAGACAGCATGTGGATCGGTCTTGCTTTGTTATCCAATCTGATACCCTGTGTCTCTTGATTGGAGCATTTAGCCCATTTACAATCAGAGTATCTTTTGAAAGATATTAATTTAACACCCTTGTATTGTGTGTAAAGTCCCTGGTTTTGTAGATTGTCTCTGTTTTTTGTTTTTGTTTTTGTTTTGTCTTTTTGTGGTTTGTGTTGCTTTTGGGCTCTCTCTTTGCTTACAGGATCCCCTCTAATATTTCTTGCAGGGCTCATTTAGTGATCACAAATTCTTTGTTTGTCCTGGAAACTCTTAATTCTCTTTCCATTCTGAATTACAGCCTTGCTGGATAAAATATTCTTGGGTGCATGTTTTTCTCAGTTAGTACCCTGAATATATCATGCCAGCCCTTTCTGGTCTGCCAGATCTCTGTGCATAGGTCTGCTGCCTGTCTAGTCTTCCTACCCCTATAGGTTAAGGAGCTCTTCCCTCAAGCTGCTTTCAGATTTTCTATCTTTGAAATTTGCAAGCTTCACTATTATATTTTGGGGTGTTGATCAATTTTTATTGATTTTGAGAGGGGTTCTCTTTACCTCCTGGACTTGAATGTTTCCTTCCCCAGATTAGGGAAGTTCTCAGCTATGATTTGCTCTGTCCCTCTGCCCCTTTCTCTTTCTCTTTCCTCTGCAATCCCAATAATTCTAATGTTTCACTTTATGGTATTGGTGATTTCTCAAAGCCTCCCCTTGTGATCCAAGAGTTGTTTTTCTCTCTTTTCCTCAACTTCCTTCCTTTCCATCATCTTGTCTTTTATGTCTGACTCTCTCTTCTGCCTCATTTGCCCTAGCTGTTAGAGCATACATAGACTACATCTCATTTAAAGGATTGTTAAATTTGGCCTGATTAGATTTTATTTCTGCACTAAGAGATTCTCTAGTGTCTTTTATGCTTTATTCAAGCCCAGCTTGTATCTTTATAATCATTACCCTGAATTCCAACTCTGACATTTTACTTATATCTCTATTGATTAGATCTGTGGCAGACAGTATTAGCTCTGGTTCTTTCTTTCTTTCTTTCTTTCTTTCTTTCTTTCTTTCTTTCTTTCTTTTTCTTTCTTTCTTTCTTTCTTTTTCTTTCTTTCTTTCTTTCTTTCTTTTTCTTTCTTTCTTTCTTTTATAATTTTATTATGTTACGTTAGTCACCATACAATACATCATTGGTTTTTGATGTGGTGATCCACGATCCATTGTTCTCATATAACACACAGTGCTCCATGCAGTACGTGCCCTCCTTAATACCCATCACTGGGCTAACCAATGCCCCCTCCCCCCTCCCCTCTAAAACCCTGTTTGTTTCTCAGAGTCCATAGTCTTTCATGGTTTATCTCTCCCTCCAATCCCCCCCCCTCATTTTTCCCTTCCTTCTCCTAATGTCCTCCATGTTATTCCTTGTGTTCCACAAATAAGTGAAGCCATATGATAATTGATTTTCTCTGCTTGACTTATTTCACTTAGCATAATCTCCTCCAGTTCCATCCATGTTGATGTAAAAGCTGGGTATTCATCTTTTCTGATGGCTGAGTAATATTCCATTGTATATATGGACCACATCTTCTTTATCCATTCATCTGTTGAAGGGCATCTCGGCTCTTTCCACAGTTTAGCTATTGCGGACATTGCTGCTATGAACATTGGAGTGCATGTGGCCCTTCTTTTCACTACATCTGTGTCTTTGGGGTAAATACCCAGGAGTGCAATTGCTGGGTCATAGGGTAGCTCTATTTTTAAATTTTTGAGGAACTTCCACACTGTTTTCCAAAGTGGCGGTACCAACTTGCATTCCCACCAACAGTGTAAGAGGGTTCCCCTTTCTCCACAACCTCTCCAACATTTGTTGTTTCTTGCCCTGTCCATTTTTGCCATTCTAACTGGTGTAAGGTGGTATCTCAATGTGGTTTTGATTTGAATTTCCCTGATGGCTAATGATGATGAACATTTGTTCATGTGTCTGTTAGCCATTTGTATGTCTTCTTCAGAGAAGTGTCTTTTCATATCTTCTGCCCACTTTTTGACTTGATTATTTGTTTTTTGGGTGTTGAGTTTGAGAAGTTCTTTATAGATCTTGGATACCAGCCCTTTATCTGTAGTGTCATTTGCAAATATCTTCTCCTATTCTGTGGGTTGCCTCTTTGTTTTGTTGACTGTTTCCTTTGCTGTGCAGAAGCTTTTTCTTTTGTTGCGAATTCCTCCCTCTAGTCATTTTGCCCTGAGAAGAATGGATGAACAAGAGAACAAAATAAAAAATATCAACCACAACCTAAGCAAAATACACAGTAGATAAATCCAAAGATATCAGAAATGAAAAAAAGAAAAGAAAAAGAAAAGGAAAAGGGATAAAGGAGAGAATATAGTCTCTCAGATGGACAAAACAGGGTGATCCACTTGGTCCTATTTGTACTTTGGTGTATTTGTTAGAAGACACTAAATTCCAAAATTGTAAAGAAAGCAAAACATATAGATACAAAAATAAAATTGAAAACAGTGAAACAAAACCCAAAATGAAGAATATATCTATAAAATATAAATGTAAAAATGAAAGTTAAAAAAAGACTTAAAAACTAAGAGTTGATAATATAAGAAACTCATTGAAAAGGAAAAAAGAATAAAAGAAAAGGAAAAATTTAAACTGAATGTTAAAAGAATCATGAGAAAAAACCTATACACTATATTCCCCTAGTGCTGGAGTTTTGCCATTTGCAGTGTTCTCTGTGAACTTTGTATTCACCTGATTTTCCAGCTGGTCTTCTAGGGGAGGGGCCTGCTGTGCAGAATCTCAGGTGTCTTTGCTTGGGTGGAGTTGCACCACCCCTTGCCAGGGGGCTGGGCTCAGTGTCAGCTGCTTTGGGTTGCTCTATGTGGCTTTTGTTCCCTGAAGGCTTTCTGTGCCACTTTTGAGGATGAAAATAAAAATGGCAGAGCCCTGATCTCCAGCCCTGGAGCTGAAAAATCATGTCCCCTTCTCTTCAGTAAACCCTCAGGGAGAAGCAGTCTTCACTTTTGTGTGCACCAAACTCTGTGGACTCCTGCAGCGCACATTGACACCAATCCTTGAGGAGGGAGGAAGGTCACCACAGGCCTGCCACTTGCAGGGTCCCTGCAAGGAGAGTGGTCACCTGATTGTGCCCCGGTTTGTGGTTTATGGCAAACCGAGCTGAGAGCTCACTCCCTGGCTCACCGACCATAACCAGTTTCCCTGCTCCAATGCTTGGGAACACTTCTGGTTCGGGCACCCTTGTTCTTTCTGTGACCCTGGGGACCTGAGACCACACTGTCCTACCTAGGATTCTGCCCCACTTTGCCACCTGAGCATATTTCAGGCAGGGATGTCTCTCACTGTAGCAGATTTATAAAAGTTCCGATTTTGCACCCCGGGGCTATATCACTTTCCAGTAGCTGGCTTATGGAGGCTTCCTCCCACCACCATTTATCTTCTGATATATCCCCTTAGATTCATGTCTCTGCCCCTCCAACCTTGCAAAACGTGGTCACTTTTCTATTTGTAGAATCCCAGCAATTCTTTTCTTACATCTCAGGTTGAATTCATAGGTGTTCAGACTGATCTGATAAAAATCTAGCTAAATTCAAGGGACCAGATGAAATGACATCCCCTATTCTGCCATCTTGCCTCCCTCCATAAAACAGATTCCTAACTATAGAGAACCAACTGAGGGTTGCTGGAGGGTAGGTGGGTGAAGGGGATAGGTTAAATGGGTGATGAGTATTAAGGAGGCCACTTATGAGCACTGGGTGTTGTATGTAAGTGATGAATCACTAAATCCTACACCTGAAGCTAATATTACACTGTAAGTTAACTAACTGGAATTTCAATCAAAAAAATTAGAAAAGAAAAAAACTATGAAAACAGAAAAAGGAAAAAATGGAAAATTTGAACAGAATGATGAGCAACAAAATATTGAATCAGTTATCATAAAACTCCCAACAAGCAAAAGTTCAGGGTCTGATGGTTTTATACAAGAATTCTATCAAACATTTAAAGAAGAGTTAATACCTATTCTTCTCCAGTATTCCACAAAATAGAAAAGGAAGGGAAGCTTCTAAATACATTCTATGAAGCCAGCATTACCATGATACCAAAACTAGATAAAGATTACACTGAAAAAACAATATACCAATATCCCTGATAAACATGGATATAAAAATTTTCAATAAAATACTAGCAAACTGAATCCAATAATACATTTAAAAAATCATTCACAATCAAGTGGGTTCATTTGTGTTATGCAAGATGGCTTAATATTTGTACATCAATCAACATGTTACACCACATTAATAAAAGAAAGAATAAGAACCATATTATCATTTCAATCAATGCAGAAAAGCATTTGAGAAAGTATAACATCCATTCTTGAGAAAAACCCTCAACAAAGTAAGTTTGGAGGGACTATACCTTAACATAATAAAGCCTGTATATGAAAAACCCACAGCTAATATTATCCTCATTGAGGAAAAAGTGAGAGCTTTTCTTCCATGGTCAGGAAGAAGACAGGGATGTCCACTCTCACCACTTGTATTCAATATAGTACTGGAAGTGCTAGCCACAGGAATCAGACAACAAAAAGAAATATGTTGCATCCAAATTGACAAGGAAGAAGTCAAACTTTCATGATTTGCAGATGACATCATACTCTATATAGAAAATCTAAAAGACTCCACCAAAAAACTGCTAGAATGATACATGAATTCAGTAAAAGTTGCAGGATACTAAATCAATGTATGGAAATCTGTTGCATTTCTATCTACCAGTAATGAAGCAGCAGAAAGAGAAAGTAAGGAATCTATCCCATTTATAATTGCACCCTAAACATTAAGATGCCTAGGAATAAACCTTACCAAAGAAGTGAAAGACCTACTCTAAAAACTATAAAACAGTGATAAAGGAAATTGAAGATGACACAAAGAAATGGGAAGACCTTTCATGCTCATGGATTGGAAGAACAAATATTGTTAAAATGCCTATACTACCCAAAGCAATCTACACAGTTAATGTGATCCTTATCAAAATACCAACAGCATTGCTTACAGAGTTAGAATGAAAAATCCTGAAATTTGTATGGAACCACAAAAGACCCTGAATAGCCACAACAATGTTTAAAAAACAAAGCAAAGTTGGAGTCATCAGAATTCCAAACTTCAAGTTATATTACAAAGCTGTAGTCATCAAGATATGGTAATCATACAAAAATAGAAACATAGGTCAATAGAACAGAATAGAAACCCCAGAAATTAACCCAGAAGTATATGCTCAATTATTCTTTGACAAAGCAGGAAAGAATATCCAATAGGAAAAAGACAATCTCTTCAACAAATGGTTTTTAGGAAATGTGCACAGCAACATTCAAAAGACTGAAACTGGACCACTTTCTTACATCATACACAAAAATAAGTTCAAAATGTATTAAAGACCTAAATTTGAGACAGGAAACCATCAAAATCCTAGAGGAGAACACTGGCAGTAACCTCTTTAACATCAGCCATAGCAACTTCTTTGTTGATATATCTCCTGATGCAAGGGAAACAAAAACAAAAATAATCTATTGGGACTTCATCAAAATAGAAAGCTTCTGCACAGTGAAGGAAACAATCAAAAGAAGTATGACAATTTACAGAATGGGAGAAGGCAATTGCAAATGACATATTTGATAAAGGGTTAGTATTCAAAAAATATAAAGAACTTCTTTCTCCTAATGTCCTCCATGCTCTTCCTTATGTTCCACAAATAAGTGAAACCATATAATAATTGACTTTCTCTGCCTGACTTATTTCACTTAGCATAATCTCCTCTGGTTCCATCCATGTTGATACAAAAGTTGGATATTCATCCTTTCTGATGGCTGAGTAATATTCCATTGTATATATGGACCACATCTTCTTATCCATTTGTCTGTTGAAGGGCAGCTTGGCTCTTTCCACAGTTTGGCTTATAAAACTCAACACTGAAAAAACAAATAATCCCTTTAAAAAATGGACAGATGACATGAATTGCCATTTTTCCAAAGAAGACATACAGATGACCAATAGAAAGATTAAAAGGTGCTCATTGATCATCAGGGAAATGCATGTGAAAACTACAATGAGATATCACCTCACACTGGTCAGAATGGCTAAAATCAACAACACAAGAATCAACAGGTGCTGGTGAGGATGTGGAGAAGGGGGAACCCTCTTTCACTTTTGATGGAAATGCAAAATGGTGCAGTCATTCTGGAAAACAGTATGGAGGTTCCTCAGTATGTTAAAAATCAGACTACCTTATGATCCAACAATAGCACTTCTATGTGTTTACCCCCAAAATACAAAAGTACTAATTCAATGGGATACATGTACCTGATGTTTAGAGCAGCATTTTCTACAATAGCTAAATTATGGAAACAACCTAAATGTCCATTGACTGATGAATGGATAAAGATGTGAAAAAAAAAAAAAGAAAAAGAAAGAAAAAAATATATATGTAATGGAATATTACTCAGCTATAAAAGAATGAAATCTTGCCATTTGTAATGAAATGATGGTGGTAGAGAGTGTCATGCTAAGCAAAATAAGGCAGTCTCAGAAACGTAAATACCACATGATTTCACTCATGTGGAATTTGAGAAACAAAACAAGTAAATGGGGGAAAAAAGGAGATAGGGAGGTAAACCAAGAAACAGACTCTTAACTATAGAGAACAAACTGATGGTTACCAGAGGGGGGGTCGTTTGAAATAGTTGATGGGGATTAAGTATATCACTTGTGATGAGCACTGGGTGTTGTATGGAAGTGTTGAATCACTCTATTGTACAATTGAAACTCATACTGTATGGTAACTAGAATTTAAATAAAAACTTTTTAATATAAAAAAGCTTTTAGAGGAATCTAGTAAAATTGATTACATATATACTGGAGTTATCACAACATTTTACTGGGCTTAGTAATTTTATTTTACTTGAGTTTATTCTTGAGAGCTCAGGTTGGGTTGTGAGGAATATGTAGAGACTGCACACAGAAGATAAAATAGATGTTACTGGCAGTATCATGTTGGAAGAGAGTAAACTAGGGAAAAGGGATATAGCCCATATATATGCATACATTGCATAATACACACACCCATTCACAAATGTACTGGCTTCAGAGTCTTATACAGAAACATATACAGTCATATATGGAAACATAATTTGAGTACTTAAGCCAATGAAAACCCTTCGATTCTACCCACACAATGTGTCAATCTGGTAACCTTATAATAGGGTGATAAGTAGACTAATTTTCAGAATATTATAGAATTTTTTAAAAAAAGAGCTTTGACCTTCTTAGATAAATCCTTCTAAAGGCCATTCACAGTCTATGAGTCACATTTGGCTCCAATATGATTTGATACAACCTGTATTACTACCCAGTGATAGCAAGTGCCTTTCTGCTTTCTGGTGTAAAAAATTAATTTGTCAGTTGTATTGGTATATGAGCAGCTGCCTGAGCACTAAAGTATATAGCAACCCTATCATAGGAGGTTAGTTGTACTAGGAATAGGTGGCCCTGTGATTATATGATTTCATTTTATGTGGAAAATTTCAGAAGCCTTCTAAATGAAATCTTCTGACAAGATTAATGACAAAAAGAGAATTTATTGGAATTCAGTCAGAATGTAGGAGGCTGTTAAATTACTCTGCTGCAAGTGAATCAGGCTAAGTGTGTGAAGTGCTGGTAGCTGAAATGTGAGTGATAATTCTCAGCGGTCATACCATATTATGGCCTAGAAAATGTTTCATTCTGTACTCATACTGCTGTCTGAAGAGCAATCTCTGCATAAAGGAGGAAGTGAGGATATTTCTTGTAGTAGATAATTCTAGATATTTATTTTTGGTCAGTGGGGTATTAATAGGGAGGTCATATAATTTATCTTCCTACCAGAATACTTTTGAGGGTGAAAGGGGTTACCATTAGTAAGTACATCAGTACAACTGGCATAAATCAGGAAGGACTGTTTCAGATAAACTGGAATGTATAGGTGTCCTAAGAATGAGATATAAAATTTTACAAGATAGTTCCACAGGTAACCCAGGACTAGTCCATAGCGAAACTCATTGTCATTAGCCTAGTACCAAAGTGATATTTGTTTAAATGAAATGTCCATATAATAAATATCCATTTTATAACAGGATATAATATGGCTCCTGAACATGTTATGTGTATGGATTTTCTTCTGAGCCCTAAAAAAGTTTGAATATGGTAGGGTATTGCAGCATCATTAGATGGAAGTGCCTGATACAATGGCTGTCATCAAAAATGATGTAATTCCTTAATTTCCACTAGTGTTTTGACCTTTTTGGCCTACTTCTAGTTTCTGTTTCTTTCTCCTTAGACTTTTTATTTGAAGCTGATTTACAGTCTAATGAAACATGGTATATTTTATTTGCTTCCCCTTTGAACCCTATTTTTTCTGCACACCTAATATATTGTAGTTAAAAGAGAGGCTTCAGAGAGACACTTTGATTCTCTTGTTGCTCAAGTGTTTTTTTTTTTATGTCTTTATGTAGTTTTATAATAAAATAAAATGTGTGAGTGCATTTTATATAGCTTACTTAGGTTTTTAGCTGAAAGAAAATATAGCTACATGGAGTAGTATTATCTCAATAGAACCACAAACTGAGCCCTTTGCAGATGAAGCATTCATCCAAAAGTCTTTAATTCCCTGTTCAAAATGCTACTGTAAAGGTTTTTTCAATTTGAAAATACCTAATTATATCAAATGTTCCAGTGTTTCTTGAGTTATTTTCATAGGAAAGGTTTCAAAGTGGAGGTGCCATTTGTAAAATGATGGCAAAAATTATTTTAGCTGTGAACTGCTTGGCTAATTCATATTTTTTGTGTCTTTCTGCACCTCTGATGTATAACTAGATTTACTTAATTTTCATTATATTTTGAGGAAAAAACAGTTCAGCTTAAATGAAAGATAAGGACAATCCACCCTCTTCATTGGTCAAGAGGAAATGAAATCATCAATGTATTGTTAGTTCAGTCTATTGTAAAGTTGCATGATTTCTTTTTTTTTCTTTTGTTATGTATTTATTTATTTATCATAATAATTTAGTGCAGTTTACAGAACAATGGCACAAATATATTTAACCCCCAGGTGCCAGTTGACCTTCTATGCCATGTCTGGGGAACTGGGTTTTAGTACTAACACCACTAGCTATGGGATCAAGAGCAAGGCACTTAATTTCCTGGGGGCAACTTCCTAATTTTTAAACTAAGTGGTAAGACAGAAAGATTTTCAATGGTGGAGCAAATGGCCCTGAGGCAGGACATTTCTTCCATGTGTGAGGCTGCCTTGCACATTGCAGGATGCTTAAAATATCTGGCTTCCAACTAGTAGCAACTCCTAATCTTTATGACAACCCAAAATATCTCCAAATATTTCCAAACAATCTGACTTTTCAACACTATGCTTCCAATTCTAGAATCCATGATTGTTGTAATTTTTTGACAATTAAATATATGGCAAATGCCTCTTTATCTGAAATATAAGCTAATCAGAAAACTCAGATAACCAGGTGCATTATTTCTTAAATTGTATCTATAGGTTCTGAGATCTGTTGAGTTTGGGAAGTTCCTCTTGGCTCTGTCAATGTCTTTCTTTATTTTTAAATAATTGTCCACTTTATACTCACATATTTTAGTGAGCTTTACTGTTGTAAACTAGACAGCTGTTTTTCATGAATATACAGTATCTTTTATTAAAGGAGCTTTACTGTTGTAAACTAGACAGCTGTTTTTCATGAATATACAGTATCTTTTATTAAAGGAGAATAGGCAATGTCAGTTACATTTTATAATTAAGTTACTCTGGATCAACTTTCCAACCATAAATAAGAGGCAGCTTTATTATGATTTTTTTTAATTTAATGATGTTTATTTTAAAAGCAAATTGGAACTGATAAATATGTTATTTTTTCTTCCAAGATTTTATTTAAATTCAAGTTAGTTAACATATAGTGTAATATTGGTTTCAGGAGTAGAATTTAGTGATTCATCACTTACATATAACACTCAGGGCTCATCACAACAAATGCTCTCCTTAATGTCCATTACCCATTTAACCCATCTCTTCACCCACTTCCCTCCAGCAACACTCAGTTTGTTTTCTAGAGTTAAGGAGTTTCTTATGGTTTGCCTCACCCTCTTTTTTTTATCCCCTTCTCCTATGTTATATATATATCCTACATCTCCTTTATCCATTCATCAGTCAGTGGAGATTTGGGACCTTTCTATAATTTGCCTATTGTTGATGTTGCTGCTATAAACATTGGGGTGCATGTGCCCCTTTGAATCGTATTTTGTATCCTTTGGGTAAATACTTAGTAGTGTAATTGCTGGGTTGCAGGTTAGTTCTATTTTTAACTTTTTGAGGAAGCTCCATACTGTTTTCCAGTGTGGCTGCACCAGTTTGCACTCCCACCAACAGTGTAAGAGGGTTCCCCTTTCTCCACAACCTCTCCAATATTTGTTGTTTCTTGTTTGTCCATTTTTGCCATTCTAACTGGTGTAAGGTGGTATCTCAATGTGGTTTTGATTTGAATTTCCCTGATGGCTAATGATGATGAACCTTTTTTCATTTGTCTATTAGCCATTTGTATGTCTTCTTTGGAGAAATGTCTGTTCATGACTTCTGCGCATTTCTTAACTGGATTATTTATTTTTTGGGTGTTGAGTTTGATAAGTTCTTTACAGATTTTGGATACTAGCCCTTTATCCAATATGTCATTTGCAAATATCCTCCCATTTTGTAGATTTTCTTTTAGTTTTGTTGAATGTTTCCTTTGCTGTGCAGAAGATTCTTGTCTTGATGATGTCCCAGTAGTTCACTTTTGCTTTTGTTTCCCTTGCCTCTGGAGATGTGTCTAGTAAGATGTTGCTATGGTCGGGGTCAAAGAGGTTGCTACCTGTGTTTGCCTCTAGCATTTTGATGGATTATTGTCTCACATTTAGGTCTTTCATCCATTTTGAATTTATTTTTGTATATGATGTAAGAAAGTGGTCCAGTTTCATTCTTTTGCATGTAGCTGTCCAGTTTTTCCAACACTATTTGTTGAAGAGAATTTTTTCCATTGGATAATCTTTCCTGCTTTGTCAAAGATTAGTTGACCATAGAGTTGAGGGTTCATTTCTGGGTTCTCTATTCTGTTCCCTTGATTTATGTGCCTGTTTTTGTGCCAGCATCATACTATCTTGATGATTACAGCTTTGTAATACAGCTTGAAGTCAGGAATTGTGATGCCTCCCGCTTTGTTTTTCTTTTTCAACATTCCTTTGGCTATTCAGGGTCTTTTCTGGTTCCATACAAATTTTAGAATTGTTTGATCTAACTTTGTGGAAAATGCTGGTGTTATGTTGATAGGGAATACATCAAATGTGTAGATTGCTTTGGGTAGTATAAGCATTGTTCTTCCAACCCATGAGCATGGGATGTTTTTCCATTTCTTTGTGTCATCTTCATCTTTCATCAGTATTCTATAGTTCTCAGAGTACAGATATTTTATTTCTTTGGTTAGGTTTATTCCTAGGTATCTTATGGTTTTTGATGCAATTGTAAATGTGATCAATACCTCAATTTTAAAGGCCATATATGAAAGACCCACAGATAATATCATCCTTAATGGGGAAAAAATAAGAGCTTTGCCCCTAAGGTCAGGAACATGACAGAGATGTCCACTCTCACCACTGTTGCTCAACATAGTACTGGAAGTCATTGTCTCACTAATCAGACAATAAAATGAAATAAAAGACATCCAAATCAGCAATGAAGAAGTCAAAATTTCACTCTTCACAGACAACATAATACTCCATGTAGGAAACCTGAAAGACTGCACCAAAAAACTGGTAGAATTAATATATGAATTCATCAAAGTAGCAGGATATAAAATCAATGTACAGAAATCTGTTGCATTTCCATTCACCAACAATGAAGCAGCAGAAAGAGAAGTCAGTGAATCAATCCCAATTACAATTGCTTTATTATGATTCTTATGTTACATTGCAATTGAGTTCACCTCTCTCTACCTTTTTTCACCTTCCCACATGGGGATTTTCATTCTACTTCTGTTTTTCAGGTTCAGTGATATGTACATATAATGATTAATGTGCATATATTAAACTCTGCAGGGACTATGAAAGTGTTCAGCACAAAGTAGATGCTTAGTACTTTTTTGCTGAATATAATATTGGCATAAATGTAACTTTTGTAGCTCACAAAGATTTTTGTGCTATGATTACCAAAGGAATATTCAGGATAACTGGGAGTTGTGATGGTTGCTTTAGGCTAGGTTTTACATGTAGTGGGGGAAAAGGTGATTGTCTCCCAAAAATTTGTTTCACATTCTGAAAAGTCAGGTTATTCCATAACTTGAAAAAGATGTCATTGCTCATTCAAAGGAAGAAACAAATGTTTCCAAATAATGTGCATCCACATAGAGCTCAGATTAAAATCAGGGCCATTTGTAGCATTATCCCCATTTGGCCTCCTCCATCTGTTAGCATTTTGAGAAGGGTGTATGTGTTTGCATGCAAGTAGTCTTTTCTATTGAAAATTTCAGGTTGCTGAGAGCAACAACATAAAACCTATTTTAAACATTCTCATTCTAGGGGCACCTGGGTGGCTCAGTTGGATGAGTGACTGCTTTCGGCTCAGGTCATGATCCTGGAATCCCGGGATGGAGTCCCGCATCGGGATTGAGTCCCACCGTCGGGCTCCCTGCTCAGTGGAGAGTCTGCTGCTCCCTCTGACCCTCCCCTCTCTCATGCTCTCTCTCTCTCATTCTCTATCTCTCAAATAAATAAAGAAAATCTTTAAATATTCTCATTCTATATTTTTTAAAATGCAGTAATCCTAAATAGAACACTTAATGAAGAAACTTGAAGTAACTAAAGTTTTCTTCTTTGTGAAAAAAAAATTGCATCTTGGTAATTGAAAAAAGATATCTCTAATTCAGTACTGATAATGTTGAGTTTTTCTTTTATTTTCACAATGTTTATTAACTTGTTCATTTTAAACTGCAATTCTTTTTTCTTTCTTTTTTTTTTTTTTAAAGATTTTATTTATTTATTTGGCAGAAAGAGACACAGCGAGAGAGGGAACACAAGCAGGGGGAGTGGGAGAGGGAGAAGCAGGCTTCCCGCGGAGCAGGGAGCCCGCCGCGGGGCTCGATCCCAGGACCCCGGGACCATGACCTGAGCCGAAGGCAGACGCTTAACGACTGAGCTACCCAGGCGCCCCTTCTCTTTTTTTTTTTTTTTTTTTAATTTTATTATGTTATGTTAGTCACCATACAATACATCATTAGTTTTTGATGTGGTGATCCACGATCCATTGTTCTCATATAACACACAGTGCTCCATGCAGTACGTGCCCTCCTTAATACCCATCACCGGGCTAACCAATCCCCCCTTCCCCCTCCCCTCTAAAACCCTGTTTGTTTCTCAGAGTCCATAGTCTGCATAGTTCATCTCTCCCTTCAATTCCCCCCCCCCTCATTTTTCCCTTCCTTCTCCTAATGTCCTCCATGCTATTCCTTATGTTCCACAAATAAGTGAAACCATATGATAATTGACTTTCTCTGCTTGACTTATTTCACTTAGCATAAGCTCCTCCAGTCCCATCCATGTTGATGTAAAAGTTGGGTATTCATCCTTTCTGATGGCTGAGTAATACTCCATTGTATATATGGACCACATCTTCTTTATCCATTAGTCTGTTGAAGGGCATCTCGGCTCTTTCCACAGTTTGGCTATTGCGGACATTGCTGCTATGAACATTGGGGTGCATATGGCCCTTTTTTCCACTACATCTGTGTCTTTGGGGTAAATACCCAGGAGTGCAATTGCTGGGTCATAGGGTAGCTCTATTTTTAAATTTTTGAGGCACCTCCACACTGTTTTCCAAAGTGGCGGTACCAACTTGCATTCCCACCAACAGTGTAAGAAGGTTGCCCTTTCTCCACAACCTCTCCAACATTTGTTGTTTCTTTCCCTGTCCATTTTTCCCATTCTAACTGGTGTAAGATGATATCTCAAGGTGGTTTCGATTTGAATTTCCCTGATGGCTAATGATGATGAACATTTGTTCATGTGTCTGTAAGCCATTTGTATGTCTTCTTCAGAGAAGTGTCTTTCATATCTTCTGCCCACTTTTTGACTTGATTATTTGTTTTTTGGGTGTTGAGCTTGAGAAATTCTTTATAGATCTTGGATACCAGCCCTTTATCTGTAGTGTCCATTGCAAATATCTTCTCCTATTCTGTGGGTGGCCTCTTTGTTTTGTTGACTGTTTCCTTTGCTGTGCAGAAGCCTTTTATCTTGATGAAGTCCCAAAAGTTCATTTTTGCTTTTGTTTCACTAGCTTTTGGAGATGTATCTTGAAAGAAGTTGCTGTGGGCGATGTCAAAGAGGTTACTGCCTATGTTCTCCTCTAGGATTTTGATGGATTCCTGTCTCACATTGAGGTCTTTCATCCACTTTGAGTTTATCTTTGTGAATGGTGTTAGAGAATGGTCGAGTTTCATTCTTCTGCATGTGGCTGTCCAATTTTCCCAGCACCATTTATTGAAGAGACTGTCTTTTTCCATTGCATGTTTTTTCCTGCTTTGTCAAAGATTATTTGACCATAGAGTTGAGGGTCCACATCTGGGCTCTCTATTCTGTTCCATTGGTCTATATGTCTGTTTCTGTGCCAGTACCATTCTGTCTTGGTGATCACAGCTTTGTAATATAGCTTGAAATCAGGCAACGTGATGCCCCCAGCTTTGTTTTTCTTTTTCAACATTTCCTTGGTGATTCGGGGTCTTTTCTGATTCCATACAAGTTTTAGGATTGTTTGTTCCAGCACTTTGAAAAATGTCATTGAAATTTTGATCAGGATGGCATTGAAGGTATAGATTGCTCTGGGTAGCATAGACATTTTAACAATGTTTATTCTTCTGATCCATGAGCATGGAATATTTTTCCATCTTTTTGTGTCTTCTTCAAGTTCTTTCCTGAGTGTTCTGTGGTTCCTAGAGTATAGATCCTTTACCTCTTTGGTTAGGTTCATTCCGAGGTATCTTATGCTTTTTGGTGCTATTGTAAATGGAATCGTTTCTCTAATTTCTCTTTCTACAGTTGCGTTGTTAGTGTATAAGAAAGCACCTGATTTCTGTGCATTGCTTTTGTATCCTGCCACATTACTGAATTGTTGGATGAGTTCTAGTAATTTGGGGGTGGAGTCTTTTGGGTTTTCCACATAAAGTATCATGTCGTCTGCGAAAAGAGAGACTTTGACTTCTTCTTTGCCAATCTGAATACCTTTTATTTCTTTTTGTTGTCTGATTGCTGTTGCTAGGACTTCTAGTACTATGTTGAACAATAGTGGCGAGAGTGGGCATCTTTGACGTGCTCCTGATCTTAAGGGAAAGGCTCTCCACTTTTCCCCATTGAGGATGATATTCACTGTGGGTTTTTCATAGATGGATTTTATGAACTTGAGGAATGTTCCCTCTATCCCTAAACTCTGAAGAGTTTTCATCAGGAAAGGATGTTGTATTTTGTCAAATGCTTTTTCTGAATCAATTGAGAGGACCATATGGTTCTTCTCCCTCCTCTTATTAATGTGTTCTATCACAGTGATTGATTTGCGAATGTTGGACCAGCCTTGCATCCTGGGGATAAATCCCACTTGGTCATGGAGGATGATCCTTTTAATGTATTGTTGGATCCTATTAGCTAGGATTTTGTTGAGGATTTTGGAATCCATATTCATCAGGGATATCGGTCTGAAGTTCTCCTTTTCGATGGGGTCTTTGCCTGGTTTGAGGATTAAGGTAATGCTGGCCTCATAGAATGAGTTTGGAAGTTTTCCTTCTGTTTCTATTTTTTGAAACAGCTTCAGTAGAATAGTTATTATTTCTTCTTTGCATGTTTGGTAAAATTCCCCAGGGAATCCATCAGGCCCTGGACTCTTGTTTTTTGGGAGGTTTTTTTTTTTTTTTTTTTTAAAGATTTTATTTGCCGAGCAGGGAGCCCGATGCGGGACTCGATCCCGGGACTCCAGGATCGTGACCTGAGCTGAAGGCAGTCGCTTAACGGGAGGTTTTTGATCACTGCTTCAATCTCGTTACTGGTTATTGGCTTATTCGGGTTGTCAATTTCTTCCTCTTTCAGTCTTGGCAGCTTATAGGTTTCTCGGAAGGCCTCCATTTCATCCAGATTGCTCAGTTTATTGGCATATAGTTGTTGATAATAATTTCTAATTATTGTTTCTATTTCCTTGGTGTTAGTCATGATCTCTCCCCTTTCATTCATAATTTTATTAATTTGGTCTTTTCTCTTTTCTTTCGGATAATTCTGGCCAGTGGTTTATCGATCTTATTAATTCTTTCAAAGAACCAACTTCTAGTTTTGTTGATCTGATCTACTGTGTTTCTGGTTTCTAATTCATTGATTTCTGCTCTAATTTTAATTATTTCTCTTCAAAAGCATGGCTTAGGCATCATTTGTTGCTTTTTCTCTAGTTCTTTAAGGTGTAGAGTTAGTTGGTGAATTCGGAATTTTTCTGTTTTTTGGAGTGAGGCTTGGATGGCTATTTCCCCCTTAGGACTGCCTTTGCAGTATCCCATAGGTTTTGGACCGATGTGTTTTTGTTCTCATTGATTTCCATGAATTGTTTAAGTTCTTCTTTGATTTCCTGGTTGACCCAAACATTCTTGAGCAGAGTGGTCTTTAGCTTCCCAGTGTTTGAATTTCTGCCAATTTTTTTCTTGTGATTGAGTTCCAGTTTTAGAGCATTGTGGTCTGAGAATATGCAGGGAATAATCTCAATCTTTTGGTATCGGTTGAGACCTGATTTGTGACCCAGTATGTGGTCTATTCTGGAGAAAGTTCCATGTGCGCTCGAGAAGAATGAGTATTCTGTTGTTTTAGGGTGGAATGTTCTGTAAATATCTATGAGGGCTATCCGGTCCAGTATATGATTCAACGCTCTTGTTTCCTTGTTGATTTTCTGCTTAGATGATCTGTCCATTGCTGAGAGTGGAGTATTGCGGTCTCCTACAATTAATGTATTGTTATCAATATGACTCTTTATTTTGGTTAACAGTTGGCTTATGTAGATGGCTGCTCCCATCTTGGGGGCATAGATATTTACAATTGTTAGATCTTCTTGTTGGATAGACCCTTTAAGAATGAAATAGTGTCCTTCTGTGACTCTAGCTACAGTCTTCAGTTTAAAATCTAATTTGTCTGATATAAGAATTGCTACCCCAGCTTTCTTTTGAGGTCCGCTGGCATGGGAGATGGATCTCCACCCCTTCACTTTCAGTCTGGATGTATGTTTAGATTCAAAATGAGTCTCTTGTAGACAGCATATGAATGGGTCCTGTCTTTTTATCCAGTCTGCAACCCTGTGCCGTTTTATGGGAGCATTTAGGCCGTTCACGTTGAGAGTGATTATTGAAAGATATGAATTAATTGTCATCATGTTGCTTGTGAAGATGTTGTTTTTATAGATTGTCCCTGTAAATTTCTGTTGTATATCACTCTTGGGGTCTTTCTCCTTTTATAGAACCCCCCTTAATATTTCTTGCAGGTCCAGCTTAGTGGTCACATATTCTTTCAATTTCTGCCAGTCTTGGAAACTCTGCATCTCTCCATCCATTCTAAATGACAGCCTTGCCAGATAAAGTATTCTTGGCTGCATGTTCTTCTCGTTTAGTACCCTGAATATGTCTTGCCAGGCCTTTCTGGCTTGTCAGGTTTCTGTGGATAGGTCTGACGTTATTCTGATGTTCCCCCCTCTGTACGTAAGGAATCTCTTCCCCCTAAGTGCCCTTAAGATGGTTTCCTTGGTTCTAAGATTTGCAAGTTTTACTATTACATGCTGGGGTGTTGGCCTGTTTTCCTTGATCTTGGGAGGGGTCCTCTCCGCCTCTAGGACGCGAATGTTTGTTTCATTCCCCAGATTAGGGAAGTTCTCAGATACGTTGTGCTCAAATATATCTTCTAGTCCTCTCTCTCTCCACTCCCTCTGGGATTCCAATTATTCTGACATTGGAACGCTTCATGGTGTCACTTATTTCTCTGATTCTATTTTCATGGATTCTGAGTTGTTTTTCCCTGGCCTCCTCTTTTCCTTTTTTATCTATTATATTGTCTTCCAGGTCGCTTATTCGTTCTTCTGCCTCACTTACTCTAGCTGTTAGATTATCTAGATTATATTGGATCTCATTGATAGCATTTTTAAGTTCTGCCAATTCAGCTTTCATTTCTGCCCTTAGAGACTCTATGCTTCCATTAATTGATTTCTCCATTCTAGCCATTGTCTTCACAATTCCTAGCCTGAATTCCATCTCTGACATCTTGGTTATATCTGCATCCATTTGTAAATCTGCAGCATAAGTCATAATCTCTGAGTCTTTTCTATTTTGGGGGTTCCTCCTCCTAGTCATTCTGTTGACGGGTTGTTGAGGGAATGTATAGAGTCCAAATTATTGACCATTACCCAAGCAAGATGCCCCTGTTTCTTGGGACCTTAGGGTTGCTGGCCTCTTGTTTTCCCAGCCTGTCCTCTGGGCGAGGGGCCTGCGGCACTGTTACTCAGGCGATCCTGTTTAGGCGGAGTTTCCCTGCCCCCCTGTGGCAGGGGATGGGCTCAGCGGGAATCAGTTTTTGGGGCTTTTGTTCTCTGGTGGCTTTCCCTGGTGGCTTTCTGTGTCTGTTCTGAGAATCAGAGCAGAAGAGACCATTTCCAACCCTTTGCCTCAGAGCAGAGACCTCAGTCTGTTCTTCAGTGAGCTCTCCAGGCCACACTGTCTGTTTCTGTCCATGCTGCTATAAACTGCTGCGGCCTGGGTTGTCCCCCCTTCCACAGCACCCCCAGTCCTGCCTCCAGGTCGGGGCACGTCTCTGCCCCTTGTGCTTCTAAAACCGCCAGCCACTCTCAGTTCGCACGTGCGACCCTACCGCTCCAGGTTTCCACCCCGGGGGCTGCCCTAAAGTCCTTTCCCCGCTGCTACCGGTCTGTGAGTCTGTGCCCTGTCCCCTTTGCGCGAGGCTGTCACTCACTGGCGGTGTAGGGTCCCTATGGCCAGGCGCCCTCCCGCTGCCATTTATCCTCCAATATCTGCCTGCAGAATTACGGCCCCCCGCTTTGTACCTCAAAACCAACCACCTGCGATATTCTGTTTGTAGAGATCCAGATCTTCTTACATCTCAGACTGGTTTCATGGGTGCTCAGAGTGGTCTGGTAGATATCCAACCCAATTCCGGGGACCAGTTGAAATAGGGTCCGCTACTCCTCTGCCATCTTTCCTTCCAAGACTGATAATGTTGAGTTTTAATGAGATTTCACTTTACTGGTAGAATTTCTCATGTACTGTTACTTTTATTTCATTATGGGGGAAAGAATGACTAGGAGGAGGAACCCCCAAAATAGAAAAGACTCAGAGATTATGACTTATGCTGCAGATTTACAAGTATATGCAGATATAACCAAGATGTCAGAGATGGAATTCAGGCTAGCAATTGTGAACACCATAGAAATTTCTTAATCAAAGTTTTCACTGCAACACAATGGATTGGGCAACAGATATACATAACACCATAATTTTCTTTGCTTGTATCAATGCTAGGTATACATTAATAAATACATTTTTGGAGGTATTTTAATTTTTAAAATCTTGTCTTCCTGCTTCAGTGCTAAAAATTATTCTTGAAATATAAAGAAAATTATTCTTGAAATATAAAGAAACTGCCCTGTTGACAATGATAGTCTTAACCACCTGTCAATCAAAAGCAGAAGTTTGTTGAGACATTTAATTACAAGATAATGTAGTCATCAAAATGTCATTGTGGTATCTGACAGCTCATTTTGGACTGAAAGTGTGTAACTACCTCTCCTGAGGTCAGAGATTGTCAGAGGTTAACTTAGTAATGACAAGTCCTTTATTATCACATTATGACATTGAAAAAAATTGCAATTATACTAATAATAACAGTAATAAAATGACAGTCATAACTGCATAATATACAAGTTGTCAACTACATTTTTGTTACATGGTTGGAATTTTTATCTTATCAGTATACCTGCACTATGTTAATTGTTCCCAATATGGCATAGACAAAGAAGGATTTCTGAAATTTTTCAAAAGCCATGTCTATGCTTATGGGAGATCAATGTATCCATATTTTTTGGTCCCACTTATCCTCTACCCTCTTCTTTCTTCCCTGCTATTTTACAAAGCTTTAAAATAAATAAGAATTAGTAACTACCACCTGACCCAGTGTTAATATATAGTTAACATTCTTATTACTTCACCAAGCTTTGTTTTCTGTCTTTTTTTTTCTTTTTTCTTTTTTTTTTTCTTTTTTTGGCTGAAATGTCTTCTACTTAATTCACTCAGATACATGAAGGGAAAAGGACCTGGTTTTACATTTTTGTTCTCATTTCTTTTATTCCATAAACCTCTTCATACTCTGGGAAAGCACACTGTATTTAGTCAAACATTTTGCACAGATATACTATAGAGTAGAGGCACTTTTTTATGTTAAAATGAATGATAACACCAGTAACTACTTCCAAACAGCTGTAAATACAATTTTAGTATTTAGATTAATCTTAATAGCTGTACATAAAATCTTTGATTTCTTAATTTTGCATAAATTAGAAAGTAGACCTCCTTAGTATCTGACTTCTTTCTGCTGTGAAACTTCCCAGTTAATGTAATTTAAGAAAGGACAAACTTCTCTACAAGTAGATTATTAATAGATTTATGTATGGAGTGATCTAGCCATGAGTTTGCATTTGGTAGTTGATATTTATTTATATAGAAAACCTGTGAAAAAATGTTTAGATGCCTACTGCTTCCATTGACGTGAATTTCAGACAATTAATTGTATGCTTTTGCAAACTTTCTCCTGGGATCTGAGCAAAACTTTTATAATGAAGATTTGTTTTTTTCTTTTTATATTTTCTTTCATCTCTTTCTTTATATATTCTTTTGAGTGTGCTTAAAATCTCCTGAGTGTGCTGGGGAGAAAAGTCCTTGTTTTTGGTTCCCAGAGTCAAAAAGTTTACCCAAGTTACTGTCCAGGCTATAAGATTAATGAATTGATAAAAAATGAATTAGTCTGCTTTTTAAGCTCTCATAACCCCAGATTAGAAACCCCTGAACTTGTCCATTTTTCAGGTGAGGAAACTTGGGACCAATGAATAATCTTGTACAAGATCATAGGACTATTTAGTATCAATAAAATGATATTAGCAATCCAAGTCTCCTGATTCCCATTCCAGTGCCTTTTAAAGTATATTGTCCAATGATATCCCTTACTGATTTAAGAACATGGACTCTAAAGACTGGCTGGATTTGAATCTCACCTTTACAACACACTAGTGTTTGTTCTCTATAGTTAAGAGTCTGTTTCTTGGTTTGTCTTTTTCTCTCTCACTCTCCCTCCCTTGCTCTTTCCTTACTTTTTTAAGTTCTTAAATTCCACATATGAGTGAAATCATATGATATTGGTCTTTCTCTGACTGACCTATTTCACTCAGCATTATACTTTCTAGCTCTATTCATGTTGTTGTGAATGGCAAGACTTCATTCTTTTTTATGGTTAAATAATATTCTATTGTATATATATACCACATCTTCCTTACCCATCATCAGTTGATGAACATTTTGGGCTCTTTCCATAATTTGGTTATTGTAAATAATGCTGTAATAAACATACAGGTGCCTATAGCCCTTTGAATTAGTGTTTTTGTATTTTTTGTGTAAATACCCAGTAGCACTTTGCTGCATCACAGGGTAGTTCTATTTTTAACTTTTTGAGGAACCTCCATACTGTTTTCCACAGTGGCCACACTAGTTTGCATTCCCACCAACAGTGTAGGAGGGTTCCTTTTTCTCAACATCCTCACCAACACTTGTTGTATCTTGTATTTCTTGTGTTAGCCATTCTGACAGGTGTGAGGTGGTATCTCGTAGTTTTGATTTGCATTTCCCTGATGACCGATGATGAGCATGTTTTCATGTGTTTGTTGGCCATCCATATGTCTTCTTTAGAGAAATTTTTGTTCATGTCTTCTGCCTGTTTTTTCTTTTGAGAGAGAGAGAGGATGAGGGAGAGGGAGAGAGAGAATCTTAAGCAGGCTCCATGCCCAGTGCAGAGCCTGATATGGGACTTGATCTCATGACCCTGAGATCACAACCTGAATTGAAATCAAGAGTCAGATGCTTAAATGACTGAGCCATCCAAGAACCCCAAACTTCTGGCCATTTTTTTAAATTGGATTTTTTTTGTGTGTGTTGAGTTGTATCAGTTCTTTTTATATTTTGGATACTAATCCTTTATGTTGCATATTATTTGCAAATATCTTCTCCCATTCAGTAAGTTGTCTTTCAGTTTTGTTGACTATTTTCTTTGTATGCAGAAGCTTTTATTTTGATTTAGTCCCAATAGTTTATTTTTGCTCTTATTTCCCTTGCTTCAGGAGACATGTCTGGAGAAATGTTGCTATGTCTAGTGTCAGAGAAAATTACTGTCTGTGCTTTCTTCTAGGATTTTTATAGTTTCAGGTCTCAAATTTAGGTCTTTTATCCTTTCTGTTTTTTTTTTAAGCTTTATTGAAGTATAAACACAACAAAATAAGATTATTATGAGAACGAGAAGTCTGAATAAGACCTTTGATAGTTGACCAAAATCTTCCTCCAGTCCAGGAGTTTAACCAATTAAAAGAGGGAGAGAAATCATTTAAAGTGCCAGTTTGAGTATCTATGTCTTCTAGTAACCCTGTCACATTTCTGTGATAATCTAGAGTATATACATAACATTCTGTTTTAATGAAGTGTATGTTCCTCCTTGAGCTGCAGTCAGGATATCAGGGGCCATTCAGTTTTGGAGGTCCATCTTTTGAATTTGTAGGTGAATTTTGCATTTTGGGCTTGATTAAAGGTGGCTGCTGTATGCTTGGCTAAAGCCTCTATTTACAATTTTATATCAATAGAAGCAACTTCTGGGACAAATATGGCTAAGGGATAAAACCATCAAGAAGTCCTCTTTGTTTGATATTTAGCCTTAACAATACCTTAATTATGAGGTATCACTGGCAAGTGGAAGAAGACTTGTCACAGGAGGTAAGGGTATCCCCAAGTGCATCATCCAATCCAACCACAAGCAAAGTGGAGCCATCCATTATTTCCATAAGTCCATAGTTATCCCCATAGAGTGGAGTATGCTCCAGCTTTTAAGGAGCGATTTTGTCATCCCAGCCACACAGAATTGTCAAGGTGATAGTTGAGTTATACAATTGTTGGGGAGTCCATCTGTTTTCCAGCTGTTCAAGTAATCATACGACCATGGGTCCTGTTATTTTGGCCACAGAGTAACAAGCATGAAGATTGTCTATACAAGACCTATTACAGCAATTTCTCTGAAGTACACCTAAAGTTGTCTAGCTTAGGCAAACAACAAACATTTAAAGACAATTAATCAAAACTAGAATTTAACACCCACAACGGTATGTTATTGAAACATAATTTTTTCTCTAAATTCAACCTTATTTCCAGAGCTGGCTAAATCAAAACTAATTCATTGTAAAACAAGTCCCGTTTTAACAAACTTGGCCCAGTTATTTACATAAGCTCATCAAAAAAATAGTGATTGATCATAAAGATCCTTTAAAATATGCTTTGCTGGAACTTTTTACAAGGAATATCAAGGTTGAACTTTTGATAGACTCTTGAAGCCAAGCGAAATAGTTGCCATCACATATGCCTGCAATACCTCTAGATTTGGGTGATATCCTCTTCTCAAGGTCCCTAAAATAAAATATCCTGAGGTTGCTGCACCTGCCAGGAAGTTACTTTTTTTTTAAAAAAAGATTTTATTGGTGTTTAAGAAAATTGGCAGAGGAGTAAGGGACGCTATTCCAACTGGTCCCCGGAATTGAGCTGGATATCTACCAGACCACTCTGAGCACCCACGAAATCAGCCTGAGATGTAAGAACATCTGGGTCTCTATAAACAGAATATTGTAGGTGGTTGGTTTCAAGATATGAAGCAGGGAGCCATGATTCTGTGGGCAGATATCAGAGGATAAACGACAGTGGGAGGGAGCCTTGCAGTGGGGATCCTACACCACTGGTGAGCAATAACCTCCTGCGCTGGGGACCAGGCACAGACTCGCAGACCTGTAGGGGCCAGGAAAGCATTTTGGATGGAAACTGGAGCTGCAGGGTTGCGCCTGTGAACTGTGGGTGGCTGGCGGTTTTAGAGGCACAAAGGGCAGAGAGATGTCCCAACCTGAGGTCAGGACTGGGAGCGCTGTGGAGGGGCGCACACTCAGGATGCTGCAGTTTATAGCAGCACAGACAGAAATGGAGATAGTGTGGCCTGGAGAGCTCACTGAAAAACAGACTCTGAACTCTCTGCTCTAAGGCAGAGGGTTGAAAACGATCTCTTCTGCTCTGACTCTCCGAAGAGACGCTGAAAGCCGCCAGAGAACAAAAACGGTTCCCACTAAGCCCATTCCTTGCCACAGGGGGGGCAGAGCAACTCTAACCAAAGAGGGTTGCCTGAGTAACAGCGTGGCAGGCCCCTCTCCCAAAAGACAGGCTGGGAGAACAAGAGGCCAGCAACCCTAAGGTCCTTGGAAAACAAGTGCATCTTGCTTGGGTTGTGGTCAATAATTTGAATTCTATACATCCCCTCAACCACCCATCAACAGAATGATTAAGAGGAGGAACCCCCAAAACAGGAAAGACTCAGAGATTATGACTTATGCCTCAGATTTACAAGTATATGCAGATATAACCAAGATGTCAGAGATGGAATTCAGGCTAGCAATTGTGAAGACAATAGCCAGAATGGAGAAATCAATTAATGGCAACATAAAGTCTCTAAGGGCAGAAATGAAAGCTGAATTGGCAGAACTTAAAAATGCTACCAAGGAGATCCAATCTAATCTAGATAATCTAACAGCTAGGGTAAGTGAGGCAGAAGAACGATTTAGTGACCTGGAAGACAATTTAATAGATAAAAAGGGAAAAGAGGAGGCCAGGGAAAAACAACTCAGAATCCATGAAAACAATCAGAGAAATAAGTGACACCATGAAGCATTCCAATGTCAGAATTATTGGAATCCCAGAGGGGGTGTAGAGAGAGAGAGGACTAGAAGATATATTTGAGCAAATCTTAGCTGAGAACTTCCCTAATCTGGGGAATGAAACAAACATTTGTGTCCTAGAGGCAGAGAGGACCCTTCCCAAGATCAAGGAAAACAGGCCAACACCCCGGCATGTAATAGTAAAACTCTCAAATCTTAGAACCAAGGAAACCATCTTAAGGGCAGTTAGGGGGAAGAGATTCCTTACGTATAGAGGGGGGAACATCAGAATAACATCAAACCTATCCACAGAAACCTGACAAGCCAGAAGGCCTGGCAAGACATATTCAGGGTACTAAACGAGAAGAACATGCAGCCAAGAATACTTTATCTAGCAAGATTATCATTTAGAATGGATGGAGAGATGCAGAGTTTCCAAGACTGGCAGAAACTGAAAGAATATGTGACCACTAAGCTGGAACTGCAAGAAATATTAAGGGGGGTTCTATAAAAGGAGAAAGACCCCAAGAGTGATATACAACAGAAATTTACAGGGACAATCTATAAAAACAATGTCTTCACTGGCAACATGATGACAATTAATTCATATCTTTCAATAATCACTCTCAACGTGAATGGCCTAATCGCTCCCATAAAACGGCACAGGGTTGCAGACTGGATAAAAAGACAGGACCCATCCATATGCTGTCTAAAAGAGACTCATTTTGAACCTAAAGGTACAACCAGACTGAAAGTGAAGGGATGGAGATCCATCTTCCGTGCCAGCGGACCTCAAAAGAAAGCTGGGGTAGCAATTCTTATATCAAATTAGATTTTAAACTAAAGACTGTAGTTCGAGCCACAGAAAGACACTATGTCATTCTTAAAGGGTCTATCCAAAAAGAAGATCTAGCAATTGTAAATATCTATGCCCCCAAGATGGGAGCAGCCATCTACATAAGCCAACTGTTAACCAAAATAAAGAGTCATATTGATAACAATACATTAATTGTAGGAGTTCTCAATACTCCACTCTCAGCAATAGACAGATCATCGAAGCAGAAAATCAACAAAGAAACAAGAGCTTTGAATGACACACTGGACCAAATGGACCTCATAGATATATACAGAACATTCTACCTTAAAACAACAGAATACTCATTCTTCTCGAGCGCACATGGAACTTTCAAAAAGATGGAAAAATATTCCATGATCATGGATCGGAAGAATAAACATTGTTAAAATGTCTATGCTACCCAGAGAAATCTATACCTTCAATGCCATCCTGATCAAAATTTCAATGACATTTTTCAACGTGCTGGAACAAACAATCCTAAAATTTGTATGGAATCAGAAAAGACCTCGAATCACCAAGGAAATGTTGAAAAAGAAAAACAAAGCTGGGGCATCACGTTGCCTGATTTCAAGCTATATTACAAAGCAGTGATCACCAAGACAGAATGGTAGTGGCAGAAAAACAGACATGTAGACTAATGGAACAGAATAGAGAGCCCAGATATGGACCCTCAACTCTATGGTTAAATAATCTTTAGCAAAGCAAGAAAAAATATCCAATGGAAAAAAGTCTCTTCAATTAATGGTGCTTAGAAAATTGGACAACCACAGGCAGAAGAATGAAACTCGACCATTCTCTAACACCATACACAAAGATAAACTCAAAATGGATGAAAGATCTCAATGTGAGACAGGAATCCATCAAAATCCTAGAGGAGAACATAGGCAGTAACCTCTTTGACATCAGCCAAGCAATTTCTTTCAAGACACATCTCCAAAAGCTAGTGAAACAAAAGCAAAAATGAACTTTTGGTATTTCATCAAGATAAAAGTCTGCACAGCAAAGGAAACAGTCAACAAAACAAAGAGGCAACCCACAAAATGGGAGAAGATATTTGCAAATGACACTACAGATAAAGGGCTGGTATCTAAGATCTATAAAGAATTTCTCAAACTCAGCCCCCAAAAAACAAATAATCAAGTCAAAAAATGGGCAGAAGATATGAAAAGACACTTCTCTGAAGAAGACATACAAATGGCCAACAGACACATGAAAAAATGTTCATCATCATTAGCCATCAGGGAAATTCAAATCAAAAACACATTGAGATACCACCTTACACCAGTGAGAATGGCAAAAATGGACAAGGAAAGAAACAACAAATGTTGGAGAGGTTGTGGAGAAAGGGGAACTCTCTTACACTGTGGGTGGGAATGCAAGTTGGTACAGCCCCTTTGGAAAACAGTGTGGAAGTTCCTCAAAAATTTAAAAATAGAGCTACCCTATGACCCAGCAATTGCACTCCTGGTTATTTACCCCAAAGACACAGATGTAGTGAAAAGAAGGGCCGTATGCACCCCAATATTCATAGCAGCAATGTCCACAATAGCCAAACTATGGAAAGAGTGAGATGCCCTTCAACAGATTAATGGATAAGGAAGATGTGGTCCATATATACAGTGGACTATTAGCCATCAGAAAGGATGAATACCCCAATTTTACATCAACATGGATGGGACTGGAGGAGATTATGCTAAGTGAAACAAGTCAAGCAGAGAACGTCAATTATCATATGGTTTCACTTATTTGTGGAACATAAGGAATAGCATGGAGGACATTAGGAGAAGGAAGGGAAAAATGAAGGGGGGAAATCGGAGGGAGAGATGAACCATGAGAGGCTATGAACTCTGAGAAACAAACAGGGTTTTAGAGGGGAAGGGGTTGGGGTGATGGATTAGCCCAGTGATGGGTATTATGGAGGGCACGTACTGCATGGATAACTGGGTGTTATATGAAAGCAATGGATCGTGGATCACCACATCAAAATCTAAAAAAAAAAAAAAAAATGTATTTGAGAGGGAGAGAAAGAGAACATGAGCAGGGGGAGGGGTAGAGGGATAAGTAGACACCTCACTGAGTGGGGAGCCCCACACAGGGCTTGATCCCAGGACCCTGAGATCATGACGTGAGCCAAAGTCTGATGCTTAACCGACTGAGCCAACCAGGCACCCCAGGATGTGACATTCTTTACTCACCTGATAAAGCTGCCGGCAACCCTGTAATCAAGGTATCAGGCCAATGTTTCCAAGGGGCTTTATTGGCTCCATAAAATCAGCCTTAATTCCTTAGAGCTGTGTAATCATATGTGAGTCTATGTGTGTTTCTCAAATATGACATTCCAGTCATAGCCTTGGTAATATAACCAATGTTTCCAATGGTGTCTTGTTACAAGGAAAACAGTTTCTTATTGAACTTATATAAACAATTGTAATTGCCATGGAAGAAAGAATACTCATTGAGAGTTTCTGAATTTTGGAGGGTTCAGGTAGGGAGAAAAGTTAAATGTTTCAATTTGTTCACAAAGGAATACTTTATCACATTTCTGTATATCATAGATATCTTAAGAGAAAGTTTCCTTGGACGCCTGGGTAGCTCAGTCAGTTAAGCGGCTGCCTTTGGCTCTGGTCATGATCCCAGGGTCCTGGGATCGAGCCCCGCATCGGGCTCCCTGCTCAGCGGAGAGCCTGCTTCTCCCTCTCCCTCTGTCTTCCGCTCTGCCTACTTGTGCTCTCTATCTCTGTTAAATAAATAAAAATCTTTAAAAAAAAAAAAGTAAGTTTCCTTAATCTGGAGGAGCAAAACATTAGAGAACCAGCAATGTTTCAAACAATGGTCACAAAATGTATAATCATCTTTCTCAGTTAATTTAGTCCCATATTACCAATTGTAGTTGTTTGGATGCAGCTTTTTCATTAGTTCTGAATATTCTTACCCAGTTCAGTTTTATGATCTTAAAGATATCAAATACCTGTACTTGTCAAAAAAAAAAAAAAGTCCTTTTCATGAATCTCCTTGAAGACAAATCTCACTTTTCAAGAGCATCAGAACAATAACTCTAAATGACAGAAAAAGAAACCCTCAGAAATGGACAAGGTTAAAAATCTGATATGAGCGTTCATTATAATATAGCTGACAAGGAAATCCAGTTATTTCTGTGTCATGTAACATTTCAATAATTTAAGTAATGATCTTATACCTGAACATATTAAAACTTCAGGAATTTCATATAATTTCTATAATAGTTAACCAAGGTGGCAATAAGAGATTATACAGGAAGTTATATAGTTGTTAACAAAACTTAGCTTCTTTAATATTGAGAGATCTTAACTTAAGAAGTCAAAGATCTGATAAAGACAAAACAAAGAAACTTTGGTTTTCTAGACAGAAAAAAAAAACTTTTTGTACATTTTCTTATTAATAGCAGACCAACAATCCAAGAAAACTTTGTGTTTTTAACAGAGAGTAAAGCAGAATTTTAATTTCATGCCAGTGTACTTTTTTTTTTTAAAGATTTTATTTATTCATTTGAGACACAGAGATACAGAGAGAGAGAGAGAGCATGAGCAGGGAGAGAGGCAGAGGGAGAGGGAGAAGCAGGCTCCCCGTTGAGCAGGGAGCCCGATGTGGGACTCGATCCCAGGACGCTGGGATCATGACCTGAGCTGAAGGCAGACGCTTAACCATCTGAGCCACGCAGGTGCCCCTCATGCCAGTGTACTTTTAAAATCCATTCATTTCAATCTTAGTCCATTCTGACCACATAAAATTCTTTTCTAAGGCTTTCCCTTCACAAACCTTCTACAACTTTCTTTTACATTCAGATTTTTTCCCAAGCCTTTTCTCTCCAAATAACCAGTCTAAATATTTTAGGACAAAATTACTTTCCTTTTCCCTCAACAAATATATTCTCATTTCTTACACCCTTCTTTTTTTTCTTAAAGATTTATTTGTTTATTTCAGAGACAGATAAATTTTTTTAGGTTTTTATTTTATTTTATTTTATTATGTTATGTTAATCACCATACATTACATCATTAGTTTTTGATGTAGTGTTCCATGATTCATTGTTTGCCTATAACACCCAGTGCTCCATTTAGTACATGCCCTCTTTCATACCCATCACCAGGCTAACCCATTCCCTGACACCCCTCCCCTCTAGAACCCTCAGTTTTTTTTCTCAGAGTCCATAGTCTCTCATGGTTCGTCTCCCCCTCCAATTCCCCCCCTTCATTTTTCCCTTCCTGTTATCGTCTTTTTTTTTTTTTTTTTTAACACATAATGTATTATTTGTTTCAGAGGTACAGGTCTATGATTCAACAGTCTTACACAATTCACAGTACTCACCATAGCACATACCCTCCTCAATGTCTATCACCCAGCCACCCCATCCCTCCCACCCTCCAGCACTCCAGCAACCCTCAGTTTGTTTCCTGAGATTAAGAATTCCTCATATCAGTGAGATCAGATGATACATATCTTTCTCTGATTGACTTATTTCGCTCAGCATAATACCCTCCAGTTCCATCCACGTCATTGCAAATGGCAAGATTTCATTCCTTTTGATGGCTGCATAATATTCCATTGTATATATATACCACATCTTCTTTATCCATTCATCTGTCGATGGACATCTTGGCTCTTTCCATAGTTTGGCTATTGTGGACATTGCTGCTATAAACATCGGGGTGCACATATCCCTTCGGATCCCTACATTTGTATTCTTATACCTTCTTTCTTATACCTTTCTTACACATCTCCTACTTTCCTACATACAGAGTTCCTTTCCTTATCATTTCCGTCAGTCTTAATTACATTTAGCAGAACTTTAACTCTTAGAAACCTTAGTCTCCAGTGAAAATTAAGTAGTAACCAATTGTGAGCTATCTATTACATTAGGATTCTTTAGATTGGTAAATTTATGAATATATTTCATAATTTCTAGGAACATACATTTTTCATAGTACAATTTTTTAATAAGGCAGAAAGCATGTTTTCCAACAGACCCAAGTATCTTTAATTTCTCTGCAATAAGAAGTCAAAAGCAGATAAACTTTCTGTTTAGTAATCAATGCTTCAGTATTTTATCTTATTTGGAATAGACTTATATACTCAATGAATTAGACACAATTTTTTATTTAACTTAGCAAAACTTCAAAGTTTCAGGTTTGATAGCTATTCACAGGGTCAGATGGGCCATGAAACCAAGCAAGACACATTCTACAGTTTTTTGGAGGTTGGGATTTTTGGAACAATGTCATGAAGGCTTGCATATATGGGACTTCTGACCATTTGGAGGAGTTCCAGCAAAAGAAGTCAAGCTGGAAAAGAGTATTATAAAAAAGGATTCCATGGAGGGGCCATAACTCCTGATCTTAGAGTTTGTACTGAGGCCAGGAAATATTGCATAAAAATATGACAAGTATTTCCTTAGGCCTTGGGGGTCAAATTTGTTCCAGTTTTTAAAAATACAGCCCAAGGGTGAGTCCAAAGGAATAGAAGGGATTTGTCTTGTAGCAGGAAAGACCTGCTGCCAGTTCCCAAAGGGGTGTCCCACCAAAGGGAATGGAGCTCTGACTTGTGGTCACAATTTCAATCCGGGTGTCCCACTGAGCTGAAAAGAATGGACCTTATACAGGGCGACTGATTCTACTGGGGCATCCCACCAAGGAGAGGGTCGTGGCAAATGACAGTAGCAATCCCTTCTGGGACATCCCTTGCAACAAGGAAAGCTGGACACTGGTTGGCCAAACTGGGTCAGAAAAAGGAGGGGGAGGACTCACCACTCAGACCATAGGAACATGTTTTGCCTGTAGATCAAGATGGCAGCTGGATGCTGGGAGTAAGGAAAGGGGGGGCAGTTCCAAAAGAAGCATATAGGGAATAGAGACCTCAGAGGAGACAAAGTGAGAGAGGAGAAGAAAGGGGTCTTTTACCTTCACAGGCACAGGCAGTCTGAATTGTTTGCCTTCAGACCACACCAGGGAGCCACACTGGACAGAGATCTTCTGTTGTTTGAAGAGTACTAGGGATAGACCACTGAAGGGCTGAAAAGAGAAAGGAGAGGGAGGGAAGGATTCCTCTGAAGGGCAAGAGTGGAAATCCCTCACCCTTTTAGGCAAAGGCTGTCTGGAGGGCTTCCCTTGGGGCTTTGGATCTTCACCAAGGAGTAACCTCGGTGGACATTGTTAGTTCCATAAGGAGTACTAGAGTCAGTCCACTGAGGGAAAGTCCCAAGAAATTTATGGAGAATCTGGGGAGAGTCCTGGGCCAAGAGGGCCCCATACCCGCAACAGAATATGGGGATAACCTAATTGGGTGGAGGCCAGTGCAGGGGTGGTGAAAGAATTCACACAAAGAAGAACAAAAGAGAGAAGTTTATTGAATACATAGCAACTGAAAAGTGGGCAGAACAGGGCGCCTGGGTGGCTCAGTTGGTTAAGCGACTGCCTTCGGCTCAGGTCATGATCCTGGAGTCCCTGGATCGAGTCCCACATCGGGCTCCCTGCTCGGCAGGGAGTCTGCTTCTCCCTCTGACCCTCCCCCCTCTCATGTGTTCTCTCTCATTCTCTCTCTCTCAAATAAATAAATAAAATCTTTAAAAAAAAAAAAAGTGGGCAGAACAACAAAGGAGAGTCTGTCTGCCTAATATGATTCAATGTTGACTTAAAAAATATGGTCGAAGATTGATGGTGTATTTAAAGCTCATATAATGTTAGTATTGCTGTGTGAATATCTGGTATCTAAAGGATATGGTTATCATGTCAATATACACTAGCTGTCTGCACTCTAAGCATTGGCCAGAGACCTCATGCTCAATTGTGTACTCTACAGCTTCCACCAAAATCTCAATAAAATGAGTGAAATGAAGAGAGAGCAACAGTGAGAGTGAGAGAGAAAAAGAGAGAGAGAAAGATGTAATAACTAGATTCTTTCAATACCATTTTTATATCAAGTTAGATGACTCAAAATTGTCCCATAATGTATTATCTGATTGTCCTTGGAAATGCTTTTACTGAATTGTGATTTAATATTGGAGGCTTAGCTTTTATTGAAGATTGAACTAAGTTTTAGTCGCATGAACAATAATTTTCAATGTATTTTTAATGAAATCATCTTTTCATAAATGTTGATTTTTATTATTTTCATTAAACTTTCTTTATTGCCATTTGGTATAGTAAGGATGTTATACAATCAACTTGGTGCCATTTTATTTATTTTTTTTTTATTTATTTTTTTTTTTTTTTGTTTTTTTTAAAGATTTTATTTATTTATTTGACAGAGAGACAGCGAGAGAGGGAACACAAGCAGGGGGAGTGGGAGAGGGAGAAGCAGGCTTCCCGCCGAGCGGGGAGCCCGATGCGGGGCTCGATCCCAGGACCCTGGGATCATGACCTGAGCCGAAGGCAGACGCTTAACGACTGAGCCACCCAGGCGCCCCTGTTTAACTTGGTGCCATTTTAATAAGGCCAATTACTACTTTTCAATATTTTGTCATTTGCAACTGGGCATGAGAAGTAAAATCTTTCACATGGCGTTTCCAACTTTAGAAGAAGTACCATTAATTTGAACTGGTCAGGGAAGTCCTAGGCTTCAAGAAAAAGAATGTTGTTGTGTTAGTTAAATTCTTTAATTAAAACAAGGTGAGCAGAGTTTTTTTGTTTGTTTGTTTACCTTACATAGAGACTATTACAGTACAGTAGAAAAATGGAAACTTTGGAGTAGATAGATGTGAATCTAATACTTAGAGTTGGAGGACTTCATTAAATAATTCATGTAAAGTATCTATTGAGTGTAAGTACATGAATGACTATTTCTGAGGAATTTAAATTCCCCACCTTGTCAGGCTGCTCCCTTGAACTTCTTTAAAATCATTGTTTATACAAAATACAGTGTGAATGACACTCCCTGTAAGTTGTACAATCTTTGGCCCTTGTTTACATTTAAAAAAATTTATTTCTTAAGGGACTTTTTTTTTCTGTATAACAAAGGGATAAATTTCAGGTTGGAAGTGTTCAGAAAAATTCTAATCTTTTGTGAGTAGTCAAGGAACCAAGTGATGGAAATGATGATCAATCCATCCATATATCCATTTACCAGTCCATTCATCCATTCATTCATTTAACAGATATTTTTCAAGAGTGGGCTCTGTGCCAGGCACCATCATAGCCACTCAAATTTGTGTAAGTGGGTGAAAATGAAATATGTGTTGGAACTTGAATAAGTAAACACCCTGAGGGATAAAATAACACAATTGCTTTTTTAAAATAAGGACTCTCTATTATTAGATACAAACTAGATAAGAGACCTGGTATTCTTTGTACTTCCCCTTAGCTCTAGACATCTGCCCAATATTCCTCCACTTGTCACTATGAAATATTGGGCATTTTAAAAACGGATAGTGAAACCTAAAAGAAAGGAAATGTTAAATATAAATACCCTCTTTCTAATCACTTACATATTTTTGTGATTTCCCCACCTCTGGCTTTCCTTTCCTCCATGATATGTATATTATTCTCAAGCCACTCTTTTACCCTACACTTTGAGAGAAAAGGAAATATTACATTGAGATTCCTATTAATTTCCCACTGATTAGTAATTCTTGATGAATCAATGTTCTTTGCTAAGTGACGATATCAAATAGTGAAGTTGTTAAGAATGGATTAATTATTTTTCCTCTGCTCCTGTTACAGAATGAAGCTACCATGAGTGTAAGAAGGAAAGATAGGAAAAAGTCAGTAATGAAAATATTAAAGCTTTTCAGTGGCTTCAGTTATCTCAGATTTTTCACTGTTTAAGGGACAGAAGGGACATCAGAGATCATTTAGTTCAACTTTTCATTTTGTAGATGAGGAAACAAAATCTAGAAAAATGAAGTGACTTGCCTTTGGTAGCTCAGATATTTGGCAATAGCCATTGGAATCTAGTTTTTGAGATTTGTCCCACTGTACTTTCTGGTGTATCAAGGTTATTCTCAGTTTTCCTTTATTATTTCATTTATCTTCATGACTGTAAGGGTAACTGGAACAAATATTCCTTTTCAAAATCACATTAAATCAAGATTTCAGGATTTTTTACTTTCTACGTTTGTATAGTTCCCAGTTTTCTTTATAATATCCGCCTTTTCCCATTCTTTTTAAAAATTTTTTATTGTTATGTTAATCACCATACATTACATCATTAGTTTTTGATGTAGTGTTCCATGGTTCATTTTTTGTGTATAACACCCAGTGCTCCATGCAGAGCATGCCCTCTTTAATACCCATCACCAGACTAACCCATCCCCCCCCCTCTAGAACCCTCAGTTTGTTTTTCAGAGTCCATCGTCTCTCATGGTTTGTCTCCCCCTCCGATTTCCCCCCCTTCATTCTTCCCCTCCTGCTATCTTCTTTTTTTTTTTTTTAACATATATTGTATTATTTGTTTCAGAGGTACAGATCTGTGATTCAACAGTCTTGCACAATTCACAGCGCTCACCATTCTTACAATACTTGTTTTTTTCTTCCTCCTTCATGACTTTATCTGGCTTTCTTCCTTATTTTTTTTCTTCCCCATTGGAAATATTTACTGTAGCCACATACAAAAACACAAAAATAATTGCATTTACACCCAGCTATGTTAACTTTGTAGTTTTAATCTGCCTCTGTGCATAAAGTAGGGTACTCTTTTCCTTTTGGTAATGGCTGTTGTACCAGACTGAAAGTGTAGATATCCTGGTCTAGTTTTAGACTTAGAAGAGAAGGATGTATTTTACTTGTGAGAATATAATTATCTAATATGATATTATGAGAATCTCGTTGGGAGAAATATTCACTTGAATTTTATTTTTGTAGGTGACCATTAACCAACAAATGAAAATTGGAGATAAAATAAGGAGAAAAGTGCTCACCTAAAATTGAATTTTCAAGCAAAAATTCTAGGAAATTTATTAAATTAATTCCCTTGTAGCTTTGTTTTTAATTGGAAAAATCTTTTAACTTTTTTCTCTTTATCTCCAAGCATGAACAAAGTGGTATGAATATGTTTACTTCTGTAAAATTGGGGGAAAACACTTCTCAACTTTCTCTTCAGTCACTAAACAGCATATTTTTTGGTCTGTTTCCATTTGGATTTTAGAAGATTATGCTTATACTTAAATTTCAAATCATTTGCCTTTAATTTTTTTTAAAAGATTTTATTCATTTATTTGCCAGAAGGAGAGAGAGCATGTGAGAGTACAAGCAAGGGGAGAGGCAGGCAGAGGGAGAAGTAGGCTCCCTGCTGAGCAAGGAGCCCCATGTGGGGCTTGATCATGACCTGAGCCGAAGGCAGCCACTTAACTGACTGAGCCACCCAGGGGTCCCTGCCTTTAATTTTTGAACTGCAATTAGATGTAAACTTTTTTTCTCACTCTTATTTCTCTTTTTGCTTTTTAGGGCAGCAATTAGGAAGGATTGGATGATTAGGTTACTATTTTATCCATCTCTACTACTCTGACTGATAGAGCTATTAAATAAAAGCAAACTGTATTTTTTATTATCTGTCTGCCACAGTTCTGCCCTGGAGAAGAGCTCCATTAAAGATCATAGTGTTATTGAAAACTCCTGAAAAATAATAATTTGGCCACTCAAACAATGACACAATTCCTTGGAAAAACAGGTTTATTGTGTATGTGTGGATGGGGAAGGTTATTCATCTTTAAGTATTGAAGTGGTGTGATAGGGCTGGAGAAATTATACAGAAAGTATTGCTCTAGTATAGTTGAGAAACAGTGGTATTAATAACGAGAAACTGAGTATTTCTATATGATAAATATAATTAGTGAAATCATTAGCATGGACAAAATGTACTTTAGTATTCACAAAGAAGTCTCTAAACTAGGCAGTTAGCTTCACTATGAAGGGAAAAAAAAAAAAAAAAACAAAACAAAATGAGCTATATACAGCTGAATAGACTTTTCAGTCTCCAAGGAGGTAACTTGTCTGTCCATGGCCAGTGGTGGTGGATGAGTGAAATAAGTACTTAACATTGTGTAAACAATGTGAGATGTAAAGTATGCTTTTCCCCCTTACCCCCACCCTTCTTCATTGAGAGAGTTTCTTGTTGTGATGGCTCCACTGGGACAGGCAGCAGAGAAATTTGATTAAATAGTTGCCTGGGGCCATGACCCTGTCTAAATGTAGTGCAGCTCTCAGCATTAATCAAATAATTTTTTTCTTACTTAAAAAAAAATTCTGACCTTGCTCTTTATGAGTATTAGTGAACTTTGGATTTGATTGTGGTGGAATAGAGGGCTGTGTAAGTCTGTGTGAGCATTCTGTTTACAGAAAAATAACCAAAGAGAAGGCTGTCTTCAAGGACAATAGAGAACTATAACATTATTTTGGATCATGTTAAGGCATTTTTATTTGATGATAACCTGTCAACAGCCAGTGGGATTTGGAGCTACATTAGCATTCACTAGGACTCATTTATTGCAAACCACCATTAACATTGATCTGCGTGTTTAGAAGATGTTTTTAGCATTGTAGTTGGTGTGGGATTCCTATGTTCAGGAACATTCTTGGGATGGCTTTATTTTGGTCTAGTGTTTGAAAGCTGATTGGAAGTGATTTTCTTGGAAAATAGAGAAAATTATATGTTTTGTGAGAGAACAACTAGAATAGTGATCATTGGTCACTTAGATAAGAGCAAGAAAAATAGAACATTCCTGAGCAGGCACCTGCCATTGTATTAAGCGATCATTTGGTTCAGGTGAGAAACTTCTTGTTATTAATCCTTATTTTAAGAAAGAGAACAAATCTGATACAATGAAGTAGTTCTTCCCTCACAGGAATTGATTTAGCAGAGTATACAATTGATATTTTTATTTTATTTTATTTTAATTCCAGTTAATTAACATACAGTGTTATATTAGTTTCAGGTGTATAATAAAGTAATTCAACACTTTCATATATCACCCTGTGCTCATCACAAGTGCACTCCTTAATTCCCATCACCTATTTAACCAATACCCCCACCGACATCCCCTCTGGTAACCATCAGTTTCTTCTCTACAATTAAGAGTCTGTTTCTTGGTTTGTCACTCTCTCTCTCTTTTTTCACTTTGCTTATTTGTTTTTTCTTTATTAAATTCCACATATGAGTGAAATCATATGGTATTTCTCTCTCAGTGACTTATTTCCCTTAGCATCCATGTTGTTGTAAATGGCAAGATTCCATTGTTTTTTATGGCTGAATAACATTCCACAGTATATATATACCACATCTTCTTTATCCATTCGTCAACCAGTGGACACTTGGGCTACTTCCATATCTTGGTTATTGTAAATAATGCTGATATAGACATTGGGGTGCATGTATCCCTTTGAATTAGTATTTTTGTATTCTTTGGGCAAATAGCTCGTAGTGGAATTATTGGATCATAAGGTAGTTCTATTTTTAACTTTGTTTCTTTTTAAAGATTTATTAATTTATGTTAGAGAGAGAGAGAGCACAAGTGGGAGGGGTAGAGAGAGGGAAAGAGAATCTTAAGCAGACTCCATGCAGTGTGGAGCCTGACACAGGGCTCAATCTCACGACCCTGAGATCATGTCCTGAGCTGAAACCAAGAGTCTGGTGCTGAACCAATTGAGCCACCCAGGTGCCCCCTCTATTTTTAACTTTTTGAGGAACCTCCATACTGTTTTCCAGAGTGGCTGCACCAGTTTGCATTCTCAGCAACAGTGGAGCAATTAGTCCATTTACATTCAAAGAAATTATTGACAGATGTGTATTATTGCCATTTTATTACTTGTTTTGTGGTTGTTTCATAAGATTTTCTGTGATCCTTTCTTGCCTTTCTCTTTTTCATGTTTTCAGTAATATATTTGGATTTCTTTCTCTTCATTTTTTACATGCTCATTAGTGTTTTTTTCTTATATGGTTATGGTTAGGTGTGTATATAACCTTCTGTGCATATAGCAGTCTATATTAAGTTGATAGTCGCTTAAGTTTGAACCCATTCTTTTCTCCTCTACTCCCCATATTTTAGTATATATTATTATATTTTATATCTTTTCTTGTGAGTTCCTTGACTTTTTTTACACAAATGTTTATTTTCACTGCTTTTGTGTTTCCTACTTTTTAACCTTTTAAAAATATTGTATTATTATGTTTAATTAACCAACATATAGTAATTATTGATGTAGTGTTCATTGGTTCATTAGTTGCATAGAACATTGAGTGCTCGTCACAACACTTGCCCTCCTTAATACCCATCACATGGTTACCCCATCCCTCCATCCCCCTCCCTTCTGTAACCCTCAGTCTGTTTACCGGGGTCCAGAGTCTCTCATGGTTTGTATCCCTCTCTGATTTCCTCCCATTCAGTTTTCGTTCCCTCCCCCTGTGGTCCTCCACACTGTTCCTTATGTTCCACATATGAGTGAAACCATATGATAATTGTCTTTCTCTGCTTCACTTATTTCACTCAGCATAATCCCCTCCAGTTCAATCCATGTCGATGCAAATGGTGGGTATTCATCCTTTCTGATTGCTGAGTAATATTCCATTGTATATATGAACCACATCTTCTTTATCCATTCATCTGTTGAAGGACATCTCGGCTTCTTCCACAGTTTGGCTATTGAGGACATTGCTGCTATGAACATTGGGGTGCATGTGCTCCTTCTTTTCACTACACCTGTATCTTTGGGGTAAATACCTAGTAGTGCAATTGCTTGGTCATAGGGTAGCTCTATGTTTAACATCTTGAGGAACCTCCATACTGTTTTCCAGAGTGGCTGTACCAGCTTGCATTCCCACCAACAGTGTAAGAGAGTTCCCCTTTCTCCACATCCTCACCAACATTTGTTGTTTCCTGTCTTGTTAATTTTTGCCACTCTTTTTTTTTAATTTTATTTTATTATGTTATGTTAGTCACCATACAATATATCATTAGTTTTTCATGTGGTGATCCACAATTCATTGTTTTCATATAACACACAGTGCTCCATGCAGTACAAATTTTTGCCATTCTAACTGGTGTAAGGTGGTACTTCATTGTGGTTTTGATTTGTATTTCTCTGATGGCAAGTGATGTTGAACATTTTTTCATGTGTCTGTTAGCCATTCGTATGTCTTCTTTTGAGAAGTGTCTGTTCATGTCTACTGCCCATTTCTTGACTGGATTATTTGTTTTTTTGGGTGTTGAGTTTAAGAAGTTCTTTATAGATCTTCGATACTAGACCTTTATCTGAAATGTCATTTCCAAATATCTTCTCTCATTCCGTGGGTTGCCTCTTAGTTTTGTTGACTGTATCCTTTGCTGTGCAAAAGCTTTTTATCTTGATGAAGTCCCAAATGTTCATTTTTGCTTTTGTTTCCCTTGCCTTTAGAAACGTGTCTTGAAAGATGTCGCTGTGGCCAATGTCGAAGAGGTTACTTCCTATGTTCTCCTGTAGGATTTTGATGGATTCCTGTCCCACATTGAGGTCTTTCATCCACTTTGAGTTTATCTTTGTGTACGGTGTAAGAGAATGGTCCAGCTTCATTCTTCTGCATGTGGCTGTCCAATTTCCCCAGCATCATTTTTTGAAGAGACTGTCTGTTTCCATTTAATATTCTTTCCTGCTTTATTGAAGATTAGTTGACCATAGAGTTGAGGGACCATTTCTGGGGTCTCTATTCTGTTCCATTTATCTATGTGTCTGTTTTTGTGCCAATACAATGCTGTCGTGCTGTCGTGCTGATCACAGCTTTGTAATATAGCTTGAAGTCAGGCAACATGATGCCCCCAGCATTGGTTTTCTTTTTCAACATTCCCCTGATGATTCGGAGTCTTTTCTGGTTCCATACAAATTTCAGGATTGTTTGTTCCAGCTCTGTGAAAAATGTTGATGCTATTTTGATAGGGATGACATTGAAAGTGTAGATTGCTCTGGGCAGCATAGACATTTTCACAATGTTTATTGTTCTAATCCATGAGCATGGAAAGTGTGTCTTCCTCAATTTCTTTCGTAAGTGTTCTGTAATTTCTAGACTATAGGTCCTTTACTTCTTTGGTTAGGTTTATTCCTAGGTATCTTATGGTTTTTGGTGCTATTGTAAATGGAATCAATTCCATAATTGCTCTTACTTCAGTCACGCTGTTAGTGTATAAAAATGCAACTGATTTCTGTGCATTGATTTTGTATCCTCCCACATTGCTGAATTGCTCTGTGAGTTCTAGTAATTTGGGGGTGGAGTTATTTAGGTTTTCCACATAAAGTATCATGTAATCTGCGAAAAGAGAGAGTTTGACTTCTTTTTTTGCCAATTTGAATGCCTTTTATTTCTTTTTGTTGCCTGATTGCTGAGGCTAAGACTTCTAGTACTATGTTGAACAAAAGTGGTGAGAGTTGTCATCCCTGTCGTGTTCCTGACCTTAAGGGAAAAGCTCTGTTTTTCCCCATTGAGAATGATATTCGCTGTGGGCTTTTCATAGATAGCTTTTATGATATTGAGGTATGTTCCCTCTATCCTTATACTCTGAAGAGTTTTAATCAGGAAAGGATGTTGTATTATGTCAAATGCTTTTTCTGCATCAATTCGGAAGATCATATGGTTCTTGTCTCTTTTTTTGTTAATGTGATGTATCGCGTTGATTGATTTTCGATTGTTAAACCACCCTTGCATCCCAGGAATAAATCCCACCTGGTCGTGGTGAATAATCCTCTTAATGTACTGTTGGATCCTATTGGCTAAGATCTTGTTGAGTATTTTGGCATCCATGTTCATGAGGGATATTGGTCTGTAATTCTCCTTTTTGATGGGGTCTTTATCTGGTTTTGGGATCAGGGTAATGTTGGCCCCAATAGTTTTCCTTCCATTTCTATCTTTTGGAACACCTTCAGTAGAATAGTTATTATGGGTATTATTTCTTCTTTAAACATTTGGTAGAATTCCCCTGGGAAGCCATCTGGCCCTGGACTCTTGTTTACTGGGAGGTTTTTGATTACTGTTTCAATTCACTTGCTGGTTATTGGTCTGTTCAGATTGTCTGTTTCTTCCTGTTTCAGTCTGGGTAGTTTATAAGTATCCAGGAATGCATCCATTTCTTCCAGATTGCCTAGTTTGTTGGCATATAGCTGCTGGTAATAAGTTCTAATAATTGTCTCTATTTCCTTAGTATTGGTCATGATTTCTCCCCTTTCATTCATGATTTTATTAATTTGGTTCTTTTCTCTTTTCTTCTGGGTAAGTATGGTCAGAGGTTTATTGATCTTACTAATTTTTTCAAAGAACCAGCTTCTAGTTTCATTGATCTGTTCTACTCTTCTTTTGGTTTCTATTTCATTGATTTCTGCTCTAATCTTTATTTCTCTTCTCCTGCTTGGTTTAGGCTTTATTTGCTGTTCTTTCTCCTGCTCCTTTAGGTGTAAGGTTAGCTTGTGCATTTGGGATTTTTCTAATTTTTTGAGAGAAGCTTGGATGGCTATGTACTTCCCTGTAAGGACTGCCTTTGCAGTATCCCATAGGTTTTGAACCAATGTGTTTTCATTCTCATTGGTTTGCATGAATTGTTTAATTTCTTCTTTAATTTCCTGGTTGACCCATTCCTTCTTTAGCAGGATGCTCTTCAACCTGCAAGTGTTTGCATTCGTTCCAAATTTTTCCTTCCAGTTTCAAAGCATTGTGGTCTGAAAATATGCAGGGGATAATCTCAATCTTTTGGTATCAGTTGAGACCTGATTTGTGATCCAGAATGTCATCTATTCCATGTGCACTCAAGAATAATGAGTTTTCTGTTGTTTTAGGATGGAATGCTCTGTATATATCTTTGAAGTCCATCTGGTCCAATGTGTCCTTCAAAGCTCTTGTTTCTTTGTTGATCTTCTGCTTAGATGATCTATTGCTGTGAGTGGAGTGTTGAAGTCTCCTACTATTAATGTAGTATTATCAATATGTTTCTTTATTTTGGTTATTAGTTGGTTTATGTAATTGGCTCCTCCCATGTTGGGGGCATAGATATTTTCAACTGTTATATTTTCTTGTTGGATAGACACTTTAAGTATTATATAGTGTCCCTTTATATCTCTTACTAGAGTCTTTGGTTTAAAATCTAATTTGTCTGATATGAGGATGGCTACCCCCGCTTTCTTTTGAGGTCCATTGGTGTGGTAAATTGTTCTCCATCCCCTCACTTTCAATCTGGAGGTGTCTTTAGGTTCAAAATGAGTCTTGTAGACAGCAAATTGATGTTTCTTGCTTTGTATCCAATATGAAATCCTGTGTCTTTTGATGGGAGCATTCAGCCCATTCACATTGAGAGTAACTATTGAAAGATGTGAATTTAGTGCCATTGTATTTCTTGTAAAGTCCTTGTTTCTATAGATTGTCTCTGTTAATTTCTGGTCTATATTACTCTTTGGGTCTTACTTTGTTTGTAGAATTCCCCTTAATATTTCTTGCAGGGCTGGCTTGATGGTCACATATTCTTTCAGTTTCTGCTTGTCATGGAAGCTCTTTATCTCTCCATCCATTCTGAATGAAAGCCTTGATGGACAAAGTATTCTTGGCTGCATGTTCTTCTCATTTATTACCCTGAATATGTCTTACCAGCACTTTTTGGCTTGCCAAGTCTCTGTGGATAGGTCCGATGTTACTCTGATGTTCCTTCCTCCATACGTAAGAAATCTCTTCCCCCTAGCTGCTCTCAGGATAGCTTCCTTGGCTCTAAGATTTGCAAGCTTCACTATTATACATCAGGGTGTTGATCTATTTTTATTGATTTTGGGAGTGGTCCTCTCTGTCTCTTGGACATGAATGCTTTTCTCTTTCCCCAGATTAGGGAAGTTCTCACCTATAATTTGCTCAAATATACCTTCTAGTTCTCTCTCTCCACCCCCTGGGGGATCCCAATAATTCTGACATTGGAATGTTTCATGACATCATTGATCTCTTTAACTCTACTTTCATGGGCTACTAGCTGCCTATCCCTATCTTCCTCAGCTTCCTTCCATTCTATCAGCTTATCTTCTTGATCAGTGATTTCGCTTTTCTACCTCATTTACCCTGGCTATTAGAGTACTCAGTTTAGACTGCATCTCCTTCATAGCATTTTTAAGTTCAGCCTGATTAGATCTCATTTCTGTCTTTAGATATTCTATAGTGTCACGAATGCTTTTTTCAAGCCTAGCTATTGGTTTCATGATTGCTATCTCTGACATCTTGCTGATATCCATATCCTTTAGATCTGTGGCAGAGGACATTGTCTCTGGTTCTTTTCTTTGTTGAGAGTTCCTCTTCCTAGTTATTCTGCTGAGGGATGGTTGATTGAATGAACAGAGTCCAAAATATCAAACAAAAGCACCTTAGAAAAATTCTGAATTGGTCAAAAGCTACCACAGATACACTACCCAAGCCAAGATGATCCAAAACAATTAGAAAAGGGGGGTGGGGAGAGAGATTATAATCTCTCAGTGTGGACAAAGCAGGGTGATCTGCTTGTTCCTGATTGATTTTTGGTCTGTGTGTTAGAAGACACTATATCTCAAAATTGCAAAGAAATCAGAACTTATATATATATATATATTTCATGATAAAATTGAATAAAGTGAAAAACAGGCTAGTAGGGGCCATAAATCTATAAAACGTAGATGTGAAAAAAAAGTTAAAAAGTGTCTTAAAAACATAAGTTGGGAAATAAGAATCTATTTGAAATGGGAACAGGGTAATTAAAAAAAAAAAAGAAAGAAAAAGGAAATATACAAAAAAGAAATGTAAGATTTTAGCCTGAAGTATAAAAGAGTCGTGAGGAAATACCTGGAGCTCCCTATATTATTTTCCCCTGGTGCTGGAATTTTACAGTCCTGTGGGAAATAAGCTTATCATTCACCTGTTCTTCCAGTCTGTCTTCTGGGGGAGGGGCCTGCTCTTCAGCTTCTCAGGTGTCTTTGACTGGGTGGAGTTGCCCCCTCCTTTGTCAGGGGGATGGGCTTAATATGAGCTGGTCATGCCTGTGCACCTCTCTAGGGGGAGTTTTGGGGACCGATGAGTGTCTCTGCATTTTGTGACTGCAATTGCTAGCGGCCTTGGGCTCCAATGTGCATTCTCTTCCACAGGTCTCAGGTCACGCTGGGTGCTGCCCCAGTGTCCTTTCGTGGCCACACCACCCTGAGAGCTGTTGCCCTGTCAGTTTAGTTTATTTTGTTTTGCACTCAAAGTGACCTATTTCATATTTCTTACTAGGTTGCTTTAGTGGTCACAAAGTCCTTTAGTTTTTACTTGTCTGGGAACTTTGTTTTTTTAATCTCTCCTATTCTAAATAACAGCCTTGTTGGATAGAATGTTCTTGGGTGTAGATTCTTCCCATTCAGCACTTTGAATGTATCGTGTCATTCCCCTGTGGCTTGCAAAGTTTCTGTTGAAAAATCTCTAGCTAGACTTACAGGTTTTCCCTTGTAAGTTACTGACTTCTTTTGTCTTGTTGCTTTCAGATTTTTTCTTTATTCCTATACTTTGCCAATTTAATTAATATATGTCTTGGTTTGGGTCTGCCTTTTAAAATTTTTGATTTGAGTTATCTGTGCCTCTTGAATCTGGATATTTGTTTCCTTCCCCAGATTAGGGAAGTTTTCAGGTATTACTTCTTCAAATAAATTTGCTGTCCCCTTTTCTCTCTTTCTTCTTCTGGGAATCCTGTAATATGAATGTTATTATATTTCATGGAGTCAGTGAGTTCCCTAAACTATTCTCAGTTTGTGTAATTCTTTTCTCTCCTTTTTTCAATTTGATCATCTTCCATTACTCTGTATTCTAGGTCACTAATTCATTCCTCTGCTTCTTCCATTTTGTTATTCATTCCAAGTGTTTTTGTCATTTCATTTATTGAGCCCTTTATTTCTATGTTATTCCTTATTTATTTGTTAAGAGTCTCTCTCTTGTGTTCCAGTCTTTTCTCAAGTCCAGTGAGTGTTCTTTTGATCAGTGATTTAAATTATCTATCAGGCATGTTACATATATATATATATACTTTTTTTTTTTTTTTTTTTTTTTGCTTTGATCTCTGGCTGTGGCCTTGTCTTGTTCTTTATTTGGGATAAATTTCTTTGTCTCATCATTTTTTTCTGCCTTTCTGTGTTTGTTTCTGTGTTAAAAAACTCAGTTGTATCTTCTGCTTTTGAAAGTAGTGACTTTATGGCAGGGTGGCTGGGGGAATGAGGTTGGGTGTGGCATGTGACAATGGCTGGGTGTGACTGGGCCCCATGTGTGATGGTGGCTGGGGGTGTGCAGCTGAGTGTGGTGCATGGTGGCAGCTGTGCATCGGGTTGCTAGGCAGGACAGTCACACAGCTTTAAGAAATTTGCCCTGAGCCCTGGACAAGAGTACAAGTGTCTGTGCAGCCCTGACTCCTTTAGGTGGCTCTGTGTTCATGTTGGGGGACAGGGGAGGGAAATGGTGTCTGCCAGCTTCCTTATTTCCAGAAAAGTCCCTCAAAGTGCTCCAAAATTATTATGAATAGATTTGTCTCCTGTTTGCCCTTAAGCATTTTGTAAACTGCTGTTTTTATGTTGCCTCTCCACACAAGCTGCCATCTCTTTAAGAGAGCCTTCCAGCTACCACTCTTTCTCCCCACTGGCCCTCCTGGCTCATCCAGTTCTTAGTCAGCTGACTATTAAAGCTCCGGGCTCCGGGTCCCAGTGGTTTTACAAACTCATGGAACTTAGTCCTTTTGGTTTTTAAAGCCAAACATTATGGGGATTAGACTTCCCTGTGTGGGCTACCTGGTGTGATGGTTCTTTTCTCTGCCCTCTCCATACATGCAGCTCCCTCCCTTCTGTTGGCAGCCTCTCTCCACTTTTTTGACTTTCCTTACCTTTCAGATGCAGCTTCTTCTCTATATTTAGTTGTGGAATTTTTTCTGCTAGTCTTCAGATCGCTCTCTTGTTTATTGACTTGGATATAGTTGATATGTAGTTTTAAACGTTCCACGAGGTGAGCTCAGGGTCCTCCTACTCTGCCATTGTCCCAAGCTCCTGGAAGATAGAGTATACAACTGATTTTAGATCATCAAACTCTTATTTGTTCCAAATAGTAATTATTTTGGAATGTGGACTTGCTTACATTAAAAATCTTGATGAACTAGAAAGATCAGTTAAGGGGGTTCCAGCTAATTGAAGTTAATCATATGTTTGTGTTGTCAATCCTTGTTGAAAATATTTTTAATAACATTGGTCCATTTTATTGCCTGCCTTAGCTAGCATAGTAGAGTTAACATAAATGCAACTTTATTTGGGTCATTGAATTCTTGGGGCCTCAAAAACATCATTCTACTCACCAATTTTGATTGTATAGTGATATAGCTATAGAAGCTATAGAGCTATCCATATAGCTCTATCCATATAGAAGTTTGGTCTTACTGTGTCTTAGAATATAATTGGTATTTAGTGATGCTTCACAAGACAATCATAATATTTATTTTTATTATTATTATTTTTAAAATTTAAATTCAAGTTAGTTAACATATAGTGTAGTATTGGTTTCAGGAGTAGAATTTAGTGATTCATCACTTACATATAATACCCAGTGCTCATCCCGACAAATGCCCTCCTTAATACCCATCACTCATTTAGCCCATCCCCCCACCGACCTCCCCTCCAGCAACTCTCAGTTTGTTCTCTATAGTTAAGAGTCTCTTATCTCTTTGTTTTTATCTTATTTTATTTTTCCTTCCCTTCCTCTATGTTCATGTGTTTTGTTTCTTAAATGCCACATATGAGTGAAATTATATATTTGTCTTTCTCTGGCTTATTTTGCTTAACATAATACACTGTAGTTCTATCCACATTGTTACAAATGGCAAGATTTCATTCTTTTTGATGGCTGAGTAATATTCCATTGTATATATATACACCACATCCCCCTATCCACCCATCAGTCATTGGATGTTTGGGCTCTTTACATGATTTGGCTATTGTTGATAATGCTGCCATAAACATCAGGGGTATGTGTCCCTTCAAATCAATATTTTTGTATCTTTTGGGTAAATATCTAGTGGTGCAATTGCTGGGTCATAGGGTAGTTCTATTTTTAACTTTTTGAGGAAACTTCATGCTGTTTTCCAGAGTGGCTGCAGCAGTTTGCATTCCCACTAACAATGCAAAAGGGTTTCTCTTTCTCCACATCCTTGCCAACATCTGTTGTTTCCTGAGTTGTTAATTTTAGCCATTTTGACAAGTGTAAGGTGGTATCTCTTTGTGGTTTTTATTTGTATTTCCCTAATGATGAGTGATGTTGAGCATTTTTTCATGTGTCTGTTAGCCATTTGTATGTCTTCTTTGGAAAAATGTCTGTTCATGTCTTCTGCCCATTTCTTATCTGGATTATTTATTTTTGGGTGTTGATTTTGATGAGTTTTTTATAGATTCTGGATACTAGCCCTTTATCATGTATGTCATTTGCAAATATCTTCTTCCATTCTGTCAGTTGCCTTTTAGTTTTGTTGATTGTTTCCTTTGCTCTGCAGAAGATTTTTTATCTTGATGAGGTCCCAATAGTTCATTTTTGCTTTTGTTTCTCTTGCCTCTGGAGATGTGTCTAGTAAGAAATTGCTGCAGCCAAGGTCAAAGATGTTGTTGCCTGTTTTATCGTCTAGGACTTTGATGGTTTCCTGTCTTACCAATCATAATTTTTAAATAACACTTCTTCATGTTTAAAATTTTTTTTTCTCCTAATAGTATAAATTTTAAAAATGGTGTTGTTTAGCAAATTGAGTTTTAGATAATCAAGGTATTTAATTTGGGTCTTTGGATGACAGTGTATGGAGGAGTATTAAGAAATACCCAAGTGGAATGCACCCTTCCCTTGAGGTGGAAGTTTAATTTAGTGACTGGATGTGTATCATTTAGAATAGTTAAACCATGACCATGTGGATTTAGTCCCTAGTTCATGATTTCAACATCTATGGAGAACATAATTTCAAATGTACAGAGACCATTTGAACTTAGTATACTATTTACACATATATTTTTACTTGAAAACCAGAATTTCATTGTCACTCTGAGAATGGGAAAGGGAGAGTGCATTTTTCACTACAGAATTATGAAACAAACTGATTGTACTATAAGAAATAAAACACTAGCCTTGTATTTGAACTTGTAAAACTACTTTAAAAGTCTTTCTGTTCACCATGGGTTTGTACATGTCAAAGCAAGCATGTTTTTCTGTCATACATCATTGGATGAAAGGTTTAGGAAGTTACTACTCTTGGGACAGTTACAAGGGAGAGGCTGGTGGTATTGGTAAATGTAGGCTCCAACAACAAAAACTAACCAAATATAGTCAATTATACTGCTTCCTGACAACTGCTTAAAATAACAGTAAGGTCACTTTTATAACATTCCAGACAAGAGCCCTTTTCAGATAGAACATTGATATTACCTCTATCTTTAGAATATTAAATACTCTAAATTACAATAGATGTCCGAAGAAAAAAACAGAAGTCTGCAGACTGTTTTATTTTTAGTTACTCACATTTTATTTATTTATTTACTATTTATTTATTTATTCATTATTATGTGCAGTCTAATTGTTTCTGACTAGTGCCTCTCCTCCAGGTTGACTTTGCTATCATATAGGGAATTTTATCTGCACTTTACTTTTACATAAGGGGTAAATGGCAGGAAAATGTTCATAATAGGGATTTATTATGGAAATTATCAACACTTCTATTGATTGTATGTGACTTTTTACTATCAAATATCGACTTTCCCTCACAACTGAAAAATCATAGATTAATATGAAAAATATACTATTATAGGTGTCAAACTTACAATTTGCTGTGTGTGTAGTCGGTGTGGTTTGGAGGAGGTGGAGGAGTAGAGGTTTGACCCAATTCCAGGATCTAACCTTTCTCAAACCTGCAGGTTCTTATCTTAGTAATGATATATGTGCAGAGTGAGCACTCTGAGGCCCTTGGAGGTCTGAACTATCAGGGAAAAAGGAAATACATTCCTATTCTGAGCTTTTAAGAGTCCATTTAAGAAGATTTTCATTAACATAGACTTTCTGTTTAACGCCCAGTTTACCTGAAAATTAAGCTTAAGTAAAAGCTCACATTTGTTTAAAGAATATGGTAGCTAAGATTTCCTTGTAAAATGTTGATGAATTGTTTTAAATTTATGGCTCCATAGTCACTGAGTGTGATATCTAAAAAAAACTATGCATATAGTAGGTAAAATTTTTATGACTATTGGTATATGTGCCTTAGTGCTCTGGGCTATTCATTTCTCACCGTTATTTTTATAATAAATAATACGATTTTATTTTGAAAATGCATTGATTCTTCAAGATCAGTAGTGTCCACTTAATAAATACTACTTTCCAGGATACTAAATTGTATCTAAGGATCATAATTGTTGGTGTGGTCTCACACTAACAGCTATTCGTTCTATTTGTGTATGATCAGACCTAATACTTAGCAGTGTATTTCAATAAGTACTTTAATACCTAAAGAGTAAAATGAGGCTAGTTTTGATTATTGTTCCACCTTAACTACTGAACACGGTTTCTGAATGAGTTAGTTGATCTGCAAATTAATGATTATAGCATCTGTGCTTGCTACTATTTTTGTATATATATGTCTACTAAGATAATATATTAAAAGTCATTTTTAGTTCTCTAAAGAAATGTTATCAATAGACACATAACACTAACATCTCTAAAATGCAGGGACCTGAGAAACTACTGTACTGTTATCATCAGAGGATTAGCTATGATAGTAGCAATTATGATGAACTGTACATTTTTTAAAAAGATAGATTTAAATTCTGAATATTTCTTTGTCTTTTGTGTTTGGCTAAGAGAAGATTGCATAATGACAATTTCTATCTGAGAATTCTATCAATATAACATACCATAACCTATTCATTTCATCCTATCAAATTTATATGATTATATCACAGGAAAAAAATACATTGAGAATAAGAAAAACATGTTTGTATTTGTGCATGTGTTATATTTTGCTTAATGCTACAATTTTAAACAAACTTTTAGTAATTTATGCTTATTAGTTTTTCATTGATCTGTTGCTGACTAATAAGTTTATAAATTGATATTATAGTAACTCTTACAATAAAAAGAAAACATCATACAGAAAGTACTTTGTAATTTAAAATATTCAAGGTCCAGAAATAAACCACTGTATGATTTAATATCTCCAGATGTAGACTCCTTATATTTTCACTTTCTCTTCTTTCATTCTGTTGATCTCTAATTTTTGAAATTTTATATTTAGCAAATAATCTCATTCCCTGAATCTCAAATGAAGTAAAACTTAAAAGATGAAGTAATTACATTTGTAAAAGTTATGCACACTTAAAAAAGAAGGTAAGCTTGCTGGATAATTTCAAAAGACTATGTCATCGAAAGAGTGCATTTTATTGAAGGGAAAATGCAATAGAGGCTTTACTTCATATCTTTGTGTGAATTCTCTAGTGAGTCTATGGGAAGGAATGACCTTGCTGACCTTCTCACACTCTTAACAGTAGCAAGTGTGATCATTTAGTCTGAATTGGAAGCAAGGGGGACATGAAGAGAGCCTGAAAGCTAACAATGAGAATCAGTAACAAGCAGACAAGTTTAAACATAGGCAACAGTACACTGGATGACTTAAATCAAAAGCCTGACACTCCTTTATGTACCACTCTTTTACCAATACATATCAAAGAACAATAGATATTTGGGAGAAAATAATGAAATAAAAGTTTCTGTAAACTTAATCTTGATCAAATGTTAACCCTTTGAGAAGTATTTTAAAATTAATTTGAAACAAGCATAAATATGAATTTCATTAGCTGGCACAATATGAAACTGGAAGTATCTTTAAATCTGGTGCTATCTTTCAGAGCAATTAAGAACCTGATGGAGCAAGAACTTATTCCTTATTACATTGATTCAAAAGAAATCAGAACAAGGGAACTAACCCATTCAAACTTCTAAATTTTGAAGTTTCATTTAGTAAGTAAAGTAGATTTTAGAGACTTTCTATCCCCAAAAAGCAAATGAAACAAATTCCCTTTAATGTTATTGTAATGGTACTTGGTTTATGAGAATAATCATTTTAGCGGACACTTATATTCCTTACTATTTGCCAGGCATTAACCTGAGCACTTTAATATATTTTGAACTCATGGAATGTAGGCAACAGGCCTATGAAATAAATGCTATTATCATTCATATTTTACAGATGAGAAGGTACAATTATGTACTCAAAGTTACATGGTTAATAAGTAATGGAGTTTCCTGAATGAAGTTCCAATTCTGGCTTCATAGTCCATGCCCTTTATCTCTGTACCACACTGCCTCATAAGTTTGGTGCAGGTTTGCCAGGAAATCAGAAAAAGGACGGAAAGAGTTTGAAGATCTGCAATAATTAAAAAAAATTCTCTCTGAAATTTTTTATAAAAAAATGCCAATATGATGCAGATTCACTATGTGTACCTGTTTTTCTTTCCTTCATGAGGTTAAATGAAACTCTAGAAAATAGTAAATGAAATACCCTGATACCACAACATTAAATTCTTTCCCCCACAAGGATTTCTGCATGTTATATCAAGAATTTGTTGGCAGCATAAAGTGTTTTAATAAACATTGTAAATTATCCTTACATAATTCCTAGTCTTCATAGAAATCCTTTAAAAATGTTCTTGAAATGGTTTTATCATTTTGTCAACTGAACAGTTAATAAAAATCAGTAAAAACATTGTTTAACTTCTACCCAGCAAATGTTCTTGGCTTAGGTGATTTTTTTTAGGATGCTTTAAACTACTGCTGGATTTGGGTACCGGTTCATTCTTTATCCAGGAAGGTAAATGTCAAGTATCCATTATTATTTTTAAAGTTTCTATTTAGGGGCACCTGGGTGGCTCAGTCATTAAGTGTCTGCCTTCGGCTCAGGTCATCATCCCAGAGTCCTGGGATCGAGCCCCACATCGGGGTCCCTGCTCAGTGGGGAGCCTGCTTCTCCCTCTCCCGTGCTCCCTCTGCTTGTGTTCCTGCTCTCACTATCTCTCTCTCTGTCAAATAAATAAAATCTTAAAAAAAAATAAAGTTTCTATTTAAATTCTAGTTAGTTAACATATAGTGTAATATTGGTTTCAGGAGTAGAATTGAGTGGTTCGCCACTTATGTATAACATGCAGTGTTCACCACAACAAGTGCCCTCCTGAATTACCCATTACCCATTTAGTCACTGCCCCTCCCCCCTCCTTTCCTAGCCACCCTCAGTTTGATCTCTATAGTTAAGTCTCTTATAGTTTGCCTTTTTTTCTTTTTTTCTTACTGTATGTTCATCTGTTTTGTTTCTTAAATTGCACATATGAGTGAAATCATATGGTATTTGTCTTTCTCTGACTGACACATTTACCTTAGCAAAATACTCTCCAGCTCCATCCATGTCATTGCAAATGGCAAGATTTCATTCTTTATTATGACTGAGTAATATTCCATTGTATATGTATATATATGTGTGTGTATATATATGTGTATATACGTATACACACATACCACATCTTTATCCATTCATTAGTCAATAGACATTTGGGCTCTTTCTATAATTTGGCTATTGTAGATAATGCTGCTATAAATATCATGTGCCCCTTTGAATTTGTATTTTTGTATCCTTTGGGTAAATATTTAGTAGTGCAATTGCTGGATCATAAGGTAGTCTTATTTTTAACTTTTTGAGGAACCTCCATACTGTTTTCCAGAATGGCTGCTCCAGTTTGCTTTCCCACCAACAGTACCCCTCTCTCCACATCCTCACCAACATATGTTGTTTCCTCTGCTGTTAATTTTAGCTATCCTGAAAGATATGAGGTGGTATCTCATCATGGTTATTATTTGTATTTCCTTGCTGATGAGTGATGTTGAATATCTTTTCATGTGTCTGTTGGCCATCTTGATGTCTTCTTAGGAAAAATGTCATGTCTATTCATGTCTTCTGCCCATTTCTTAACTGGATTATTTGTTTTTTTGGGTGTTGAGTTTGATAATTTCTTTGTAGAATTTGGATACTAACCATTTATCAGATATGTCATTTGCAACATCTTCTCCAATTCCGTGGGCTGCTTTTTAGTTTTGTTGATTGTTTCCTTTGCTGTGCAGAAGCTTTTTATCTTGATGAGGTCCCAGTAGTTCATTTTTGCTTTTGTTTCCCTTGCCTCCAGAGATGTGTCTAGTAAGACTTTGCTAGGGCCGAGGTCAAAGAGGTTGCTACCTGTGATCGCCTCTAGGATTTTAATGCTTTCCTGTCTCAAATTTAGGTCTTTCATCTATTTTGAATTTATTTTTGTGTACGGTGTAAGAACGTGGTCCAGTGTCATTCTTCTGCATGTTGCTGTCCACTTTTCCCAACACCATTAATTGAAGAGACTGTCTTTTTTTCCATTGGATATTCTTTCCTTGTTTGTAAAAAAATTACTTGGTTATATATTTGTCAGTCCATTTCTTGGTTTTCTATTCTGTTCCATTGAACTATGTGTCTGTTTTTTTGCCAGTACCATACTATCTTGATGATTACAGCTTTGTAATATAGTTTGAAGTTTGGAATTGTGATGCCACCAGCTTTGCTTTTTCTTTTTCAAGATCGTTATGGCCATTTGGGGTCTTTTTTGGTTCCATGCAAATTTTAGGATTGTTTATTCTAGCTCTGTGGAAAATGTTGGTGTTATTTTGATTCCAGTACTATGTTAAATAAAAATGGTGAGAGTGGACATCCCTGTCTTGTTCCTGACCTTAGAGGAAAAGCTCTCAGTTTTTCCCCATTGAGGATGATATTGGCTGTGGGTATTTCCTATATGGCCTTTATGATATTGAGATATGTTCCCTCTATCCTTACTTTGTTTAAGGTTTTTATCAAGAATGGATGCTTTACTTTGTCAAATGATTTTTTCCACGTGTATTGAGAGGATCATATGGTTCTTTTTTTTTTTTTTAATTTATTTATTTGAGAGAGAGAGAATGAGAGAGAGCAAGCACATGAGAGGGGGGAGGGTCAGAGGGAGAAGCAGACTCCCTGCCGAGCAGGGAGCCCGATGCGGGACTCGATCCAGGGACTCCAGGATCATGACCTGAGCCGAAGGCAGTCGCTTAACCAACTGAGCCACCCAGGCGCCCGGATCATATGGTTCTTATCCTTTCTTTTATTAATGTGTTGTATCACATTGATTGATTTGTGAGTATTGAACCACCCTTGCAGCCCAGGAATAAATCCCATTTGATCATGGTGAGTAATTCTTTTAATATACTATGGGTTCTATTTGTTAGCATCTTGTTGAGAATTTTTACATCCCTGTTTATGAGGGATATTGGCCTGTAATTCTCTTTTTTAGTGAGGTCTTTGTCTGGTATTGGCATCAAGGTGATGCTGGTTTTGTAAAATGAGTTTGGAAATTTTCCTTTCATTTCTATTTTTTGGAACATTTGGAAGAATAAGTATTAACTCTTTAAATGTTTGCTAGAATTCCCCTGGGAAGTCATCAGACCCTGTACTTTTGTTTGTTAATTTCTGATTACTGATTCAATTTTCTTGCTGGTTGTGGGTCAGTTCCAATTTTCTATTTCTTTCTGTTTCAGTTTTGGTAGCTTACATGTTTCTAGGAATTTATCCATTTTTTTCCAGATTGCCCTGTTTGTTGGCATATAATTTTTCATAATACTCCCTTTTAATTATTTGCATTTCTTTGGTGTTGTTTGTGATATCTCCTCTTTCATTGATTATTTTATTTATTTGGGTCCTTTTCTTTTTGATAAGTCTGGCTAGGGGGTTATCAATTTTATTAATTCTTTCAAAAAACAAGCTCCTAGTTTCGTTGATTTGTTCTACTGTTTTTTTGTTTGTTTCTATATCATTTATTTCTGTTCTAATATTTATTATTTTCCTTCTGCTGTCCTTAGGCTTTATTTGTTGTTCCTTTTCTAACTTCTTTAGGTGTAAGGTTAAGTTGTGCATTTGAGACTTTTCTTGCTTCTTGAGGTACACCTGTATTGCTATGTAGTTCCATATTAGGATGGCTTTTGCTGCATCCCAGAGGTTTTAGACTATCATGTTTTCATTTTCATTTGCTTCCATGTATTCTTTTATTTCTTCTTTAACTTTTTGGTTGACCAATTCACTCTTTAGTAGGATTCTCTTTAACCTCCATGTATTTCTGGTCTTTACAATTTTTTTTTCTTGTGATTGACTTTGAGTTTCATAGCATTATGGTCTGAAAATATGCGTGGTGTGATCTCAATCTTTTGTACTTGTTGAGGCTTGATGTGTGATCCAGTATGTTATCTATTCTGTAGATTGGTCCATGTGCTCTTGAAAAGAATTTGTAATTTGTTGCTTTAGGATGGAATGTTCTGAATATATCTGTTAAGTACACCTGGTCCAATGTGTCATTCAAAGCCATTGTTTCCTTGTTGATTTTCTGCTTAGATGATCTGTCCATTGCTGTAAGTAGGGTGTTAAAGTCCCCTACTATTATTGTATTATTATTAATGAGATTTTTTGTTTGTTATTAATTGATTTACATATTTGGGCACTCCCAAGTTGGGTGCATAACTATGTACAATTGTTAGACCTTTCTGTTGGATAGACCCATTTATTATGATATAATGCCCTTCTTCATTTCTTCTTACAGTGTTTGGCTTGAAATCTAGTTTGTCTGATGTAACAATTGCTACTTTGGCTGTTGATGTCCATTTGCATGACAGTGTTTTTCCATTCCCTCACTTTCATTCTGGAGGTGTCTTTAGGTCTAAAATGAGTCTCTTGTAGGCAACATATAGATGGGTCTTGTTTTTTTTTTTTTTTTTATCCATTTTGATTTTATCCCTCTGTCTTTTCTTTGGAGCATTTAGTCCATTTACATTCAGAATGCTTATTAATAGATATGAACTTAGTGCCGTTATTTTGCCCATAAAGTCAGTATTTATGGAAATTTTCTCTCTTCCTTTCTACTCTTTGTTGCTTTTGTTCTTTTTTTTTCCACTCAAAGAGTCCTTTTTATTGTTTCTTGCAGAAGTGGTTTAGTGCTCAATAACTCCTTTAGTTTTTGTTTGTCTGGGAAGCTCTTTATCTCTCCTTCTATTCTGAATGAGAGCCTTGCTGGATAAAGTATTCTTGGCTGCATACTTTTCCCATTCAGCACCTTGAATATATCATACCACTGTCCTCCCAAATTTCTATGGATAGATCTGCTACTAAACTGATTGGTCTTCCCTTAGATTAGGATTTTCTTTTCCCTTTCTGTTTTCAGGATTCTTTACTTATCTCTGTATTGTGCAAATTTTACTATGATATATCTTGGTGTTACCCTGCTTTTGTTTATTTTGATGGGAGTTCTCTGTGTATCCTGGATTTTGGTGTCTGTGTCCTTCCCTGGATTAGGGAAATTTTCAGCTAAACTTTGCTCAAATAAACCTTCTGCCCCCCTTTCCCTCTCTTCTTCTTCTGTGACTCCTATGATATAAATGTTATTATGCTTTATAGAATAGCTGCATTCCTTAGGTCTACCCTGGTGATCTAATATTTTTTTCCCTCTTCTTTTCAGCTTCATTTTTTCCCATAGTTTCCAATATTGCCTATTCATTCCACTGCTTCTTCCATCGTTGTGGTCATTACATCCAATTGGTTTGACATCTCGGTTATAGCATTTTTTTTATTTCAGGCTGACTAGTTTTTAGGTCTTTCATCTCTGCCCTAAGGGAATCCTTGGAGTCTTTTATGCTTTTCTGAAGCCCAGATAGTATTCTTATGATTGTTGTTCCAATTTCTGTTTCAGGCATATTACTTATATCCGTTTTGATTAGCCCCTGGCTATGATCTCTACTTGTTCTTTTGGAGTGAATTATCCCATCTTGGCATTTTGTTTAGGGGGTCTGTCTTCTGTTTGTTAGTAAAGCCTGTATGTTTCCTGATCCTTGAGAGTAACTGCTATATTAAGAAGAAGTCTTTTACTGTCCAGTGCCTGGAACCTCAGGAAGTATTTTTAATGTATGCTGTGTGCACTGTGCTGTTGTGTTTTTGTTCCTTTTTCCCTCAGATCAGTCCTCTGCACAGTCTCTCCTTGCCTGCAGTGGGAAGTATTGGGACCTTGTCCAGTGTGTAGCAAGTTTTAACTAAGTGTGCTTCGGTCTGCTTGTTACAAGAGGCTAGGTCCTATTTCCCTGAGAACTGAAGTTTTGCAGCACTCTATGATCAGTAGACTTGTTGTCTGTGTGTGTGTGGGGGGGGGGGACGTTGTGCTGGTCTTCTAGGGGATGGGCCTCCTGCTGCTTTGACTCTCAAGCACACTTGCCTTAGTTCAGAAGCACCAACACATGGGGATGGGGCTTGGTGAAAGCAGCTCAAGCCTCCACTGTGGGGTGGTGTGCTGCTCACTGAAGTCTCTCTGTGCTGATTTGTTGGGGAGAAATGGTGTCAGCCAACTCTATTGTCTCCAGAGAGGGGAGTTTGCACCTGTTGTTATTCAGAAATCTTTCATAGAAGAGTGAACAATTTCCCCTCATTTGTCCCAGACATCCCTCAGATCCCTCCCTTCACCCTGTCTGTGTCTGCCCACATGACAGGGCAGTACTCTTGCATTTTATCTCTGGCATGCTGGCTGAGTTTCAAAACTCCACGTTTTAGGGACATGGTGTGGCACAGGCCCCTGCCAATACTCTGGAGGAGGGTCTTGCTGCCCTGGGACTGGTGCCGTTTTGTTCAAGAAAGGCAGTCACATGAAGGCACATGGGCTTGGACTTTATGGTAAAGTACAGCAAAGTGCTGGAGTCCAGGTTAGCTTTACTCAGCAGGCATCTCTGCTCATATGCTAATGAATGAGGCAGCTCAATGTTGCCTGCCTCCTCTTTTGTCCCTGGAGAGGAAGTGCAACCTCTCCCAAATGCACTCCAGGAAAGGGAATTTTCTCCCAGTGTGACCCAGGGCATTGGGGCCTCTGCCCTCCTCCGCAGGAGCAACTCTACACCCTCCAGGCTCCACACAGCAATGGTGTGGACTTCTAAAACTTTAGTCTTTGAGCTCTGCTGCTTGTAAAATCTTAAAATAATCAGCCCCTCTTTTTCCCTATCAATGGTTTGGGGATGTGTTTTTCTTGTGCAATGCCCTGTGTTCCATTCACTCTCTCTCTCTCTCTCTTTCTCTCCTCTCTTCCTGATCAGGGCTCCTCCCCTCTGTAGCACTGGCATATCTTGTCTCTCACATCACATCTCTGCATCTCCTACCTTCCACCATGTGGCCACTTTTCTCCTTGTAGTTGTGCAGTTTGTTCTCTCAGTCCTCAGATCAATTTCTTGGGTGTTCAGAATGATTTGGTATTTATCTAACAGTGTTTGAGGGGTGAAGCAAGCATAGGATCCTCCTACTATTCCACCATCTTAACTCTTCAAGTATCCATTACTGAATGGAAAAAGAATCTACTTCTGTTGGAGAGTTATTTAGTTTACAAGTAACTAAAAGTGGTTGTGTGTGGGGCAGTGATTGTGAAGGGAGCTGTGTGACATCCCTTCATGTAGTTTATATACCAAGCTTCCAACAACAGTTCTTGTTCAGGAAATTGGAGACTTGGTCCTATCAACTGGTCTGAGTATGTTTCTAGTCTCAATTCCAATCTGCATCATCTGTGTTCAGGACTGTAGAATGATTCAAATCCTAGTAAATTACAATCATAGAGGCTTGTAATCATATTCAGTGAAAGAAGTATCCATTTTTTAAAAGACAGCATTCTGCTGCAGTCGCTGATTGTCTAGAGGAAAAGAGAGAATGTAGTCCAACTAGTAAAGGTCAAAATAACAACTAAATTGATAATAATTACCCTGGACATTAATAATGCCCTAGGCATTAGAGTTTGGACTTAGAGACTTCAAGAAAACTGGTAAGTCTTTAAAGATTTAGCTGTAGATTAAGAGTACATCACAGGGATTAGCAAGTGAAATTTGTGAAATAAGTTCATTATATTGATGTTCTTGGGAGCTATAATTAAAAAAAATTCTTCAATATATTATATAGAGGGCAGATAGTGAAAACTCAGATCACTATTTTTAAAAATTCTAGAATTGGAAGAACAGTGGAAAGAAGCAGCAAAAATCAAGCTTTTATTGATATTGACTTAATTAAAAAGTATTTTATGTTACTGATGCTGTCTTTTGGAGACTGTAGTGTAGTTATGATTAGGAATCCTAGGGACTCACATGAGTGAGCAGTATTACAATGATATTACTATTCCTTTCATCTGACATCATTAAGCTTTTCAAGCTGTTTCTTATTTTGCTCTAAAGTTTCTCTCCCCTTTCTGTCAAAAAGAGGTAATTCAGAGGCTGAATTTTACTTTAATTGTCCAACCAGAGTTGGTGGGTATTGATGTCTGTATCCTGATGAAGTTGCTCTATCAGCTGTAGTTTCTTTACTCTTTTGGGCTCAGGAAATTAGAAGTGTGGTTGTGTCATACTTATTCCATTGCCAATAACATTTTAATAGCTCTGTGATTTCACTATTTCACACATGACAGATAGATTTCCTGACAAGGATTAGGTTGTGTTTTTCAACTTACTGCAGAAAGAAAAATAGAAGGAAGGGAGGGGAAAGGAAGGAAAGAAGAAAAAGAAAAGATAGAGGAAAGGAGGGAGCAAAATTGAAGGAAATAAGGAAGAAAATAAATAAAACAGTCACTTAGTAACAGAAAAAAGGAATACTTTTTTTTAAATCAAAATTGCAACTTTCTAGAGGTAAGAGGAATTCTTCAGTATGATTCAAGGAATTAGCTTAGGTTATTAGGAAGCATAATGGACTATGCAACCTCAACTCACACTAACTGCCTGACAAGACAAAGCTGGATTTATGCAAGTCTCCTGTTTACCTGGGAATGCAGACATTTCCCTTATGAAATGAGACATCTTTGTCTTTATTAGTCTAGTGCATTTTAGTTTATGAGTTTGTTGTAAACTGTTTCAGAAGCATATTTCAAGATTTCTAAATACATGAACTGGAAAGAATAATGCTCAGTGCTGGTAATCTACATTTCATATATTTCATGGTTGAAAGTATTGCCAAACAGGGAAAAAAAAATATTGATAGTTGTGAGGAAGATGGTGGCAGAGTAGGAGGACCCTAGGCTTGCCTACTACCATTAACACAACTAGATAACTATCAAATCATCCTAAATACCACAGAAATGATCTGAAGACTGATAGAACAAACTCCACAACTGAAGGAAAAGAAGAGGACACATCGAAGAAGGTAGGAAGTGTGGAGACATGGTTTAGGGGAGAAATGGATCATGGGTGCTTCAGAGGGGAGGGGGCCATGGACACAGAGAAGGATGAGAGAGACTGGAGCACACAGGGTAATTCACAAGGACAACATTTCCCCAGAGCCATTGACACAGAAAACAAGATGGGCTAAATTACGTGAGTTCTTGCAACCAGTGGGGCTTAAAGCCTAGACTTTTAAAGGTGAACGGGCTTGGCTGGGCTAGACCTTGGGGGACACTGCACTGCTCCTGGAGAGAAGACAGACAAACAATCCAAGGGCAGAGAGTGTGGAAACAGTTATCTGAAGAATACCTGGGGCACAGAGTGAGGAAATTATTCACTCTTCTCAGAGCACATACCTGAAAGGCAGTGTTTTTGGAGACACCTCTCCAGTAACAAAGGAGACAGCAGTGCCATTTCCCTTCCCCACCCCTCATCATAAACACAGAACCACCTGCTGAAAAAAGTGAAGTGCCGACATTGGCTGCCTAACTTGCATACACCAAGACCCACCTTCCTGCACTCTGATGGGACTTCCCTTCTCTGTCAAGCTTCCCTCAATCCCAGTGTGGTGGGTCCCTCCCCCAGAAGACCAGCAGAAACCCCTGCCCGCATGACATCTTCTGACCAGAGAGTTCTGCAGGGCCTCACTTCTGGTGGAGTTGGTGATGGGTCTCAGTTTACATACAGACAAGACCACACCTAGTTAAAGTTGGGCACATTCAAGCCAGGGACCAAACACTACCCACTGCAGGGAAGGAAAGCCTGTGCAGACAACTGGACTGATGGATAGAGCAGTCAAAACACAACAGCAGAAGGCATGCAGCACACACCAGAGACACTTCTGAAGCACCAGGCCCTAGTCACTACATTAACCTCTTCTTCATAAGGTCATTAGTTTCAGGAGCAGGTGACATAACTGACCTTTCTAGCACACAGAAGAAGGCAGAGAATTCAACAAAATGCTAAGACAGAGGAATTCATCCATAATGAAAGAACAAGATAAGGCCATGGCCAGAGATCTAAGGGAAACATATATAAGTAACATGCCTGATGAAGAATTTAAAACAGTAATCAAAAATATTCACTGGGCTTGAGAAAGGAATAGAAGACATCAGGGAGACCCTTACCACAGAGATGGAAGAGTTAAAAAAGAATCAATCACAGATGAAGAGTGCAATAAATGAGATTATAAATACACTTGATACAATGAGAAGCAGGATGAAGAAGCAGAGGAATAAATTAATGACCTAGAAGATAAAGTAATGGAAAGTAAGGAAGGTGAACAAAAGAGAGTACAAACATGAGAAGAGACTTAGGGAACTTAGTGACTCCATCAAACATAATAACATTCATATTATAAGAGTCACAGAAGAAGAGATAGAACAAAGGGGCAGAAAGTTTGTTTGAAGAAATAACAGCTGAAAACTTCCCTAATATGGGGAAGGAAACAAATATCCCATCCAGGAGGCACAAAAAACTCCATTCAAAATAAACAAAAGCTGACCAACACCAAGACATATTGTAATTAAATTTGCAACATATAGTGATAAAGAAATCTTAAAAACAGAAAGACAAAAGAAATCCTTAACTTATAAGGGAAAACCCATAAATCTAGCTGGATATTTCTTAACAGAACCTTGGGAATCCAGGAGGGAATGGCATGATATATTCAAAGTGCTGAATGGGAAAAAATCTGCATCCAAGAAGACTTTATCCAGGAAGGCTATCATTCAGAACAGAAGGAAATGTAGAGTGTTGTTGAGAAACAAAAACTAAGAGTTCATGGTCACTAAACCTGCCTGGCAGGAAATATTAAAGGGAACTCTTTGAGTGGAAAGGAGTGACCAAAAGTGAGAAAGACAAGAAAAGATCAGAAAATATCTACAGAAACAATCACAAAACAATTAGAAAAATGGCATTAAACACATATCTTTCAATAATTACTTTGAGTGTAAATGGATTAAATCCTCCATCAAAAGATATAGGGTGATACAATGTATAAAAAAACAAGACCCATCTATATGCTGCCTACAACAGACTCATTTTAGACCTAAAGTCACCTGCAGATTGCAAGTGAAGGGATGGAGAAACATCTATTATGCAAATAGATGTCAAAAGAAAGGTGGAGTAGCCATACTTACTTCAGACAAACTGACTTTAAAACAAAGAATCTAACAAGAGATAAAGAAGGATACTATATATTAGTAAAGGGAACAGTCCAACAAAAAGATGTAACAATTGTAAATATGTATGAACCCAACATGGGAGCACCCAAATATATAAAACAATTAATAACAAACATAAAGGAACAAATTGATAATAATACAATAGTAGTAGGGGACTTTAACACCCCACTTACAGAAATTGAAATATCATCACACTGGACCAGATGGACTTAACAAACATATTCAGAATATTCCATCCTAAAACAGCAGAATACACATTCTTTTTGAGTGCACATGGAACAATCTCCAGAATACATCACATAGTGGGTCACAAATCAGGCCTCAACAAATACAAAAAGATAGAAATCATATTATGCACCTTTCTGACCACAATGCTATGAAAATTGAAGTCAACCACAATAAAAAAAATTGGAAAGACTACAAATACATGGAGGCTAAAAAACATGCTAATAAACAATGAATGGCTCAACCAGGAAATCAAAAAAGAAATAAAAAATACATGGAAACAAAAGAAAATGAAAACACAATGGTCCAAAATCTTTTGGATGCAACAAAAGCAGTCCTAAGAGGGAAGTATATAGCAATACAAGAAGCAAGAAAAATCTCAAATGTTCAACCTAGCTTTCACCTAAAGGAGCTAGAAAAAGAACAAAGCCTAAAGCTAGAAGAAGGAAGGAGATAATAACAATAAGACAGAAATAAATTATACAAAAACTAAAAAACAATAGAACAGTATAATGAAAACTGTTCTTTGAAGAAATAAAGAAGTTTGATAAACCTGTAGCCAGACTTATCAAGAAAAAAAAAGAAAGAACCAAAATAAATAAAATCATAAATGAGAAAGGAGAAATAACAACCAGTACCACAAAAATACAAACAAGTATAAAAGAATATTATGAAAACGTATATGCCAGCAAATTGGACACTTGGAAGAAATGAATTCCTAGAAACATATAAATTACCAGAACTGAAACAGGAAGAAATAGAAAACTTGAAGAGACCAATAACCAGAAAAGAAATTGTATCAGTAGTAAAAAAACTCCCAACAAAAAAGTCCAGGACAAATGGCTTCACAGGCAAATTTTACCAAACATTTATTTTCTATTTTCTATTTTATTTTTTATTTTTATTTTTTTATTTTTATTTTTTAAAGATTTTATCCATTTATTTGAGAGAGAGAATGAGACAGAGAGAGCATGAGAGGGTCAGAGGGAGAAGCAGACTCCCCGCCGAGCAGGGAGCCCGATGTGGGACTCGATCCCGGGACTCCAGGACCATGACCTGAGCCGAAGGCAGTTGCCCAACCAACTGAGCCACCCAGGCGCCCTCTATTTTATTTTTTAAAAGATTTTATTTATTTATTTGAGAGCAAGAATGAGAGAGAGAGCACAAGTTGGGAGGAAGGGAGAGGGACAAGCAGACTCCCCCCTGAGCAAGGAGCCTGATGCAGGGCTCCATCCCAGGACCCCAGGATCATGACCTGAGCTGAAGGCAGAAACTTAAATGATTGAGCCCAGGAGGTGCCCCTTTACCAAACATTTAAAGAGTTGATACCTATTCTTCATAAACTATTCAAAAAATAGAAAAGGAAGGAAAACTTCCAAATTCATTCTATGAGACCAGCATTACCCTGATACCAAACCAGATAAAGACTCTCCTACAAAAGAGAACTACAGGACAATATTCATGATGAACATAAATGCAAAAATCCTCAACAAAATACTAGTAAACCAAATCCAATAATACATTAAAAAATTCACCATAACCAAGTGGGATTTATTTTTTTCTTTTAAAGATTTTATTTATTTGACAGAGAGAGACACACAGCGAGAGCAGGAACACAAGCAGAGGGAGCGCGGGAGAGGAAGAAGCAGGCTCCCCACTGAGCAGGGACCCCGATGCGGGGCTCGATCCCAGGACTCTGGGATCATGACCCGAGCCGAAGGCAGAAGCTTAATGACTGAGCCACCCAGGCACCTCTCCAAGTGGGATTTATTCCTGAGTTGCAAGGGTGGTTCAATATTCTCACATTAGTCTAGTGATACATCACATCAATAAGAAAAAGGATAAGAACCATATGATCATTTCAATAGATGCAGAAAAAACATTTGACAAAGTACGTCATGCATTCATGATAAAAGCCCTCAAGAAAGTAGGTTTATTTTTTAATTTTTGCAATTTTTTTATTATGTTCAGTTAGCCAACATAATTAGTTCAATAATTCATTAGTTGCATATAACACCCAGTGCTCATCACAACACATGCCCTCCTTAATACCCATCACCTGGATACCCCATCCCCCCAACCCCTCCCTTCTGTATACTCAATTTATTTCCCAGAATCCAGAGTCTCTCATGATTTGTCCCCATCTCTGATTTCTTACCATTCAGTTTTTCCTTCCCTCTCCTATGGTCTTCCATGCTATTCCATATGTTCTACATATGAGTGAAACCATATGATAATTGTCTTTCTCTGCTTGACTTATTTCACTTAGCATAATCCCCTCCAGTTCCATCCATGTTGATACAAATGGTGGGTATTCATCCTTTCTGATTGCTGAGTAATATTCCATTGTATATATGAACCACAACCTCTTTACTCATTCGTCTGTTGAAGGGCATCTTGGCTCCTTCCACAGTTTGGCTATTGTGGATATTGCTGCTATGAAGGTTGGGATGCATGTGCCCCTTCTTTTCACTGCACCTGTATCTTTAGGGTAAATACTTAGTAATGCAATTGCTGGGTCATAGGGCAGCTCTATTTTTAACATCTTGAGGGACCTCCATACTGTTTTCCAGAGTGGCTGTACCAGCTTGTGTTCCCACCAACAGTGTAAGAGAGTTCCCCCTTCTCCACATCCTTATCAACATTTGTTGTTTCCTGCTTTGTTAATTTTTGCCATTCTAACTGGTGTAAGGTGGTATCTCATTGTGGTTTTGATTTGTATTTCCCTGATGACTAGTGATGTTGAACATTTTTTCATGTGTCTGTTGGCCATTTGGATGTCTTCTTTGGAGAAGTGTCTGTTCATGTCTTCTGCCCATTTTTTTTTGGCTGGATTTACAATAACACCAAAACCCATAACATACCTAGGAATAAACCTAACCAAAGAGATAAAAGATCTATATTCTAGAAATTACAGAACACTTATGAAAGAAATTGAGGAAGACACAAAGAGATGGAAAAATATTCCATGCTCATGGATGGGAACAATAAACATTGTGAAAATGTCTATGCTGCCCAGAGCAATCTACATTTCCAATGTCATCCCTATCAAAATATCATTGACATTTTTCACAGAACTGGAACAAATAATCCTAAAATTTGTATGGAACCAGAAAGACCCTGAATCACCATGGGAATGTTGAAAAAGAAAACCAAAGCTGGGGGCATCATGATGCCTGACTTCAAGCTATATTACAAAGCTGTGATCATCAAGACACCATGGCATTGGCACAAAAACAGACACATAGATCAGTGGGACAGAATAAAGACTCCAGAAATGGACCCACAACTTTATGGTCAACTAATCTTTGACAAAGCAGGAAAAAATATCCAATGGAAAAAAAAGACAGTCTCTTCAGTAAATGGTGCTGGGAAAATTGGACAGCCACATGCAGAAGAATGAAACTGGATCATTCTCTTACACAATACACAAAGATAAAATGGATGAAAGACCTCAATGTGAGACAGGAATCCATCAAAATCTTAGAGGAGAACATAAGCAGTAACCTCTTCAACATTGGCCACAGCGACTTCTTTCAAGACACATCTCCAAAGGCAAGGGAAACAAAAGCAAATATGAACTTTTGGGACTTCATCAAGTTAAAAAGCTTCTGCACAGCAAAGGATACAGTCAACAAAACAAAGAGGCAACCCACGGAATGGGAGAAGATATTTGCAAATGACATTACAGATAAAGGACTGGTATCCAAGATCTATAAAGAACTTCTCAAACTCAACACCCCCAAAAAAAGTAGGTTTAGAGAAAACATATGTCAACATAATAAAGGCCATATGTGAAAAACCCACAGTAAATATCATCCAAAATGAGGAAAAACTCAGTTTTTCCTCTATGGTCAGGAATAAGTCATGGATGTCCACTCTCACCACTTTTATTCAATATAGTACTGGAAGTCCTACCTACAGCAGTCAGACAACAAAAAGAAATAAAAGGTATCCAAATAAGCAAGGAAGAAGGAAAACATTCACTCTTCACAGATGACATAATACTCTATGTAGAAAACCTGAAAGACACCACCAAAAATTGCTAGAACTGATACACAAATTCAGGAAAGTCATGGCATAGAAAATCAACAAAAAGAAATGTGTTGCATTTTTACACACTGATAATGAAACAGCAGAAAGAGAATTTAAGGATTCAATCCCATTTACACTTGCACCAAAAACAATAAAACACCTAAGAATAAATCTTATCAAGGAAGTGAAAGTCCTGTCTTCTGAAAACCATAAAACATTGATGAAAGAAATTGAATACAACACAGAAATGGGAAGATATTCCATTCTCATGGATTGTAAGAACAAATACTGTTACAATGCCTATACCACCAAAAGCAATCTACACATTTAAAGCAATCCTTATCAAAATACCACCATCATTTTTCACTGAAATAGAACAAATAATCTGAAAATTTGTATGGAACCACAGAGGATCCTGAATGGCCACAGCAACCTTGAAAAAGAAAAGAAATCCTGGGGGCATCACAATTTCACACTTCAAGTTATATTACAAAGCTGTTGTAATCAAAGACAGTATGGTCCTGGCACAAAAATAGACACCTAGTTGAATGGAACAGAATAGAAAGCACAGAAATGAACCCACAACTATATGGCCAATTAATTTTCCACAAAGGAGGAAAGAATATCCAATGTGAAAAAGATCTTCTCAACAAATGGTGTTGGGAAAACTGGGCAGCAACATGCAAAAGAATGAAACTGGACCACTTTCTTATAGCACACACAAAAATAAACTCAGAATGGGTTAAATACCTCAGTGGGAGAACTGAAACCACACAAATCCTAGAAGAGAACAGAGGCAGTCACTTCTTTGACATCAGCCGTAGTACCTACTTTCTTGATATGTCTCCTGAGGGAAAGGAAACAAAAAACAAAAATAAACTATTAGGACTACATCAAAATAAAAAACTTCTGCACAGGAGGGAGGAGCAAGATGGCGGAGGAGTAGGAGACCTGTATTTCATCTGGTCCCAGGAATTCAGCTGGACAGGGATCAAACCATTCTAAACACCTACGAACTCAAAAGGAGATTGAAGAAAAGAATAGCAACAACTCTCTGAACAGAAAAGCGACCACTTTCTGGAAGGTAGGACGTGCAGAGAAGTGAATCCGAGGCGATATTCGGAAGGATAGACGGCGGGGGAGGGGGCCTCCATCAGCCGCTTCTGGCAAGTGATAGAGCCGCGGAGCACAAAATCGGAACTTTTAGAAGTCGGCTCCGCTGAGGTACGTCGCTCCAGTGGCTAAACGGGGGGTGGAACCCTCGTGGGACAGTGTGGTCTCAGGACCCTTGGGGTCACAGAAAGACCGGGGGTGCCTGAGTGTGGCAGAGCTCCCAGGTATCGGAGAGGGGAAGCCGGCTGCAGAGACGGAGCCGAGGCGTGGGCTCTCAGCTCGGGGTTGTCATAAACTGTGATCCGTGGCACAGTCAGGCCACTGCTCCTCCAGCAGGGACACAACAAGTGGCAGATCCAGAGAGTCCCCTTCCTCCCCCGGGAGGAGTGGCACGGGAACGCACCACAGGGATCTGCTGGGTTTGGAGACTCCACAGGGGGTCCGGTGCCAGAGATAGAAATGCTCGGTCACAGGCCGGGTGAGCACGGAGTGTGGCCGGAGACCGGGGAGATGGGAGTGATTGACTGCTTTTCTCGGCTGGCTCACTGAGGAGTCGGGCCCCCGAGTTCTTGGCTCCTCCGGGGTGGAGATTGGGAGGCTGCCATTTTCACTCTCGGCCTCCAAACCTGTACCGAAAGCTTGCAGGGAAAAAAAGCTCCCAAGAGCAAACCCGAGCAGATTACTTAGCCTGGACTGGGCAAGGGCAGGGCAAGTCCGCCTTCAGCAAGACATTTGGGAACCATGGCAACAATCCCCTCCCCCAGAAGATCAGCGAGAACAGCCAGCAGAGACCAAGTTTACCGATCAATGAGAATGGCAGAATTGCAGCACTAGGGGAATACTGCACATAGAATTCATGGCTTTTTCCCCATGATTTTTTAGTCTTTCAAAGTTAATTTTTTTTAACTTTCTTTTTTTTGTGAATTTTTCTTGTTCCCTTTTTTAACGACAATCTTATCAATCCCTTTTTAAAAAAATCTTTTTTATTTTTTGTTTTTAGAGTCATATTCTATCCCTTCATAGTAGTTAACTTTATTTTTGGTATATATATATAAGTTGTTCTCTCCTTAAAATTTTGGGACACAGTTTCTTCTTACAGATCAAAATATACCCTAAATCTCTAGTCTATGGCTTTTTTCTAGTCTCCTGCCCTATCACATTCTCTTCCATTTTTTTTAATCCTCTTCTTTCTTTTTTCAACCAACTTCTTATCAATTCCTTTTATAAAACCTTTTTTAATTTTCATCTTTACAGTCATATTCCATCCCTTCATTGTATTAACCCTTATTTTTGTACACATATAAGTTTTTCTTTCTTTAAAGTTTGGGAGGAACTTTCTTCTAACACACCAAAATACGCCCAAAATCTAGTGTGTGGCACTGATCTATGCACCCGCCTAATCATATTTGATCATATCCTGTTTTTTTGTTTTGTTTTGTTTTTGTTTGTTTTTATCTTCTTCTTTTTCTTTTTCTTTTTTTTTTTTCTTTTTTCTTTCTTTCCCTTTCTTTTCCCCTGGTTTCAGGTCTCTTTTGATTTGTTTAGTGTATATTTTCTGGGGACGTTGTTAACCTGTTAGCATTTTGTTCTCTCATTCATCTATTCACCTCTGGACAAAATGACAAGACGGAAACTTCACCTCAAAAAGAAGAACAAGAGGCAGTACCCACTGCTAGGGACCTAATCAATACGGGCATAAGTAAGATGTCGGAACTAGAGTTCAGAATGACAATTTTAAAGATACTAGCTGGGCTTGAAAAAAGCATGGAAGTTATTAGAGAAACCCTTTCTGGAGAAATAAAAGAACTAAAACTAACCAAGTCGAAATCAAAAAGGCTATTAATGAGGTGCAATAAAAAATGGAGGCTCTTACTGCTAGGATAAATGAAGCAGAAGAGAGAATTAGTGATATAGAAGACCAAATGATGGAAAATAAAAAGCTGAGAAAAAGAGAGATAAACAACTACTGGATCACGAGGGCAGAATTCTAGAGATAAGTGATACCATAAGATGAAACAATATTAAAATAATTCGATCCCAGAAGAAGAAGAAAGAGAGAGAGGGGCAGAAGGTATATTGGAGCAAATTATAGCAGAGAACTTCCCTAATTTTGGGAAGGAAATAGGCATCAAAATCCAGGAGGCACAGAGAACCCCTCTCAAAATCAATAAAAATAGGTCAACACCCAGACATCTAATAGTAAAACTTACGAGTCTCAGAGACAAAGAGTAAATCCTGAAAGCAGCTTGGGAGAAGAGATCTGTAACCTACAATGGTAGAAACATTAGACTGGCAACAGACCTATCCACAGAGACCTGGCAGGCCAGAAAGGACTGCCATGATATATTCAGAGCACTAAATGAGAAAAATATGCAGCCAAGAATACTAGGCTGTCATTGAAAACAGAAGGAGAGATAAAAAGCTTCCAGGACAAACAAGAACTAAAGGAATTTGCAAACACGAAAGCAGCCCTACAAGAAACATTCAAAAGTGTCCTTGAAACAAATAGAGAGCCTAAAAGTAACATAGACCAGAAAGGAACACAGACAATATACAGTAACAGTCACCTTAGAGGCAATACAATGGCACTAAATTAATATCTTTCAATAGTTACCCTGAATGTAAATGGGCTAAATGTCCCAATCAAAAGACAGAGGCTATCAGATTGGATAAAAAAAAACAAGACCCATAGATATGCTGTCTGCAAGACCCAAAGACACCCCCAGATTGAGAATGAGGGGGTGCAAAACCACTTACCATGCTAATGGACACCAAAAGAAAGCTGGGGTGGCAATCCTTATATCAGACAAATTAGATTTTAAACCAAAGAAGGTAATAAGAGATGAGGAAGGACACTATATCCTACTTAAAGTGTCTATCCAACAAGAAGATCTAACAATTGTAAATATCTATGTCTCTAACATGGGAGCAGCCAATTATATAAGCCAATTAATATCAAAAGCAAAGAAACACATTGACAACAATATAATAATAGTGGGGGACCTTAACACCTCCCTCACTGAAATGGACAGGTCATCTAAGCAAAAGATCAACAAGGAAATAAAGACTTTAAATGACACACTGGAACAAATGGACTTCACAGATATATTCAGAACATTCCAACCCAAAGCAACAGAATACACATTCTTCTCTAGTGTCCATGGAATATTCTCCAGAAGAGATCACATCCTAGGTCACAAATCAGGTCTCAACCGGTGCCAAAAGATTAAAATCATTCCCTGCATATTTTCAGACCACAATGCTTTGAAACTAGAACTCAATCACAAGAGGAAAGTCGGAAAGAACTCAAATACATGGAAGCTAAAGCGCATCCTACTAAAGAATGAATGGGTCAACCAGGAAATTAAAGAAGAATTAAAAAAAAACATGGAACCAATGAAAATATAAACACAACTGTTCAAAATCTTTGGGATGCAGCAAAGGCAGTCCTAAGAGGAAAGTATATACCAATACAAGCCTTTCTTAAGAAACAAGACAGGTGTCAAATACAGAGCCTAACCCTACACCTAAGGGAGCTGGAGAAAGAACAGCAAATAAAGCCTAAACCCAGAAGAAGAAGAGAAATAATAAAGAGCAGAGCAGAAATCAATGAAATAGAAACCAAAATAACAGGGGAACAGATCAACAAAACTAGGAGCTGGTTCTTTGATAGAATTAACAAGATTGATAAACCCCTGGTCATACTTATCAAAAAGAAAAGAGAAATGACCCAAACAAATAAAATCATGAATGAAAGAGGAGAGAGCACAACCAACACCAAAGAAATACAAATAATTATAAGAACATATTATGAGCAACTCTATGCCAGCAATTTAGATAATCTGGAAGAAATTGATGCATTTCTAGAGATGTATCAACTACCAAAACTGAACTAGGAAGAAAGAGAAAACCTGAACAGACCTATAACCACTAAGGAAATTGAAGCAGTAATCAAAAATCTCCCAACAAACAAAAGCCCAGGGCCAGATGGCTTTGCAGGGGAATTCTACCAAACATTTAAAGAAGAATTAATACCTATTCTTCTGAAACTGTTCCAAAAAATAGAAATGGAAGGAAAACTTCCAAACTTATTTCATGAGGCCACCATTACTTTGATCCCCAAACCACACAAAGACCCCATCAAAAAGGAGAATTACAGACCAATATCCTTGATGAATGTGGAAGCAAAAATTCTCACCAAAACACTAGCCAATAGGATCCAACAGTACATTAAAAGGATTATTTACCACAACCAAGTGGGATTTATCCCTGGGCTGCAAGGTTGATTCAACATCCGCAAATCAAACAAAGTGATACAATACATTAATAAAAGAAAGAACAAGAACCATATGATCCTCTCAATAGATGCAGAAAAAGCATTTGACAAAGTACAGCATCCTTTCTTGATCAAAACTCTTCAGAGTATAGGGATCGAGGGTACATACCTCAATATCATAAAAGCCATCTATGAAAAACCCACAGCAAATATCATTCTCAATGGGGAAAAACTGAGAGCTTTCCCCCTAAGGTCAGGAACATGGCAGGGATGTCCACTATCACCAATGCTATTCAACAAAATATTAGAAGTCCTAGTCACAGCAATCAGACAACAAAAAAAATCAAAGGCATCCAAATAGACAAAGAAGAAGTCAAACTCTCACTCTTTGCAGATGATAGGATACTTTATGTGGAAAACCCAAAAGACTCCACCCCAAAACTGCTAAAACTCATACAGGCATTCAGTAAAGTGTCAGGATATAAAATCAATGCACAGAAATCAGTGGCATTCGTATACACCAACAACAAGACAGAAGAAAGAGAAATTAAGGAATCGATCCCTTTTACAATTGCACCGAAAACCATAAGATACCTAGGAATAAATCTAACCAAAGAGGCAAAGAATCTGTACTCAGAAAACAATAAAATACTCATGAAAGAAATTGAGGAAGACACAAAAAAATGGAAAAACGTTCCATGCTCATGGATTGGAAGAAAAATATTGTGAAGATGTCAATGATACCTAGAGCAATCTACACATTCAATGCAATCCCTATCAATATACCATCCACTTTTTTCAAAGAAATGGAAGAAATAATTTAAAAATTTTATGGAACCAGAAAAGACCCTGAATAGCCAGAGGAATGTTGAAAAAGAAAAGAAAAGCTGGAGGCATCACAATTCCGGACTTTCAGCTCTATTACAAAGCTGTCATCATCAAGACAGTATGGTACTGGCACAAAAATAGACACATAGATCAATGGAACAGAATAGAGAGCTCAGAAATGGACCCTCAACTCTATGGTCAACTAATCTTCGACAAAGCAGGAAAGAATGTCCAATGGAAAAAAGACAGTCTCTTCAACAAATGGTGTTGGGAAAATTGGACAGCCACATGCTGAAGAATGAAACTGGACCATTTCCTTACACCACACACAAAAATAGACTCCAAATGGTTGAAAGACCTAAATGTGAGAGAGGAGTCCATCAAAATCCTAAAGGAGAACACAGGCAGCAACCTCTTCAACCTCAGCCGCAGCAACTTATTCCTAGAAACATCGCCATAGGCAAGGGAAGCAAGGGCAAAAATGAGCTATTGGGACTTCATCAGATTAAAAAGCTTTTGCACAGCAAAGGAAACAGTCAACAAAACCAAAAGATAACCTACAGAATGGAGAAGATATTTGCAAATGACATATCAGATAAAGGTCTAGTAGCCAAAATCTATAAAGAACTTATGAAACTTAACACCCAAAGAACAAATGATCCAATCAAGAAATGGGCAGAAGACATGAACAGACATTTTTCCAATGAAGATATCCAAACGGCCAATAGACACATGAAAAAGTGCTCAATGTTGCTAGGCATCAGGGAAATCCATATCAAAACCTCAATGAGATACCACCTCACACCAGTCAGAATGGCTAAAATTAACAAGTCAGGAAAGGACAGATGTTGGCGGGGATGTGGAGAAAGCGGAAGCCTCTTACACTGTTGGTGGGAATTCAAGCTGGTGCAGCCATTCTGGAAAACAGTATGGAGGTTCCTCAAAAAGTTGAAAATAGAGCTACCATACTACCCAGCAATTGCACTACTGGGTATTTACCCCAAAGATACAAATGTAGGGATCAGAAGGGGTACATGCATCCCGATGTTTATAGCAGCAATGTCCACAATAGCCAAACTATGGAAAGAGCCAAGATGTCTATCAACAGATGAATGGATAAAGAAGAAGTGGTATACATATACAATGGAATATTATGCAGCCATCAAAAGGAATGAAATCTTGCCATTTGCAATGACGTGGATGGAACTGGAGGGTGTTATGCTGAGCGAAATAAGTCAATCAGAGAAAGATATGTATCATATGACCTCAGTGATATGAGGAATTCTTAATCTCAGGAAACAAACTGAGCATTGCTGGAGTGGTGGGGGGTGGGAGGGATGGGGTGGCTGGGTGATAGACATTGGGGAGGGTATGTGCTATGTTGAGCACTGCGAATTGTGTAGAGACTGTTGAATCACAGACCTGTACCTCTGAAACAAATAATACATTATATCTTAAAAAAAAAATAAAGAAGAAGATAGCAGGAGGGGAAGAATGAAGGGGGGGAAATCGGAGGGGGAGACGAACCATGAGAGACTATGGACTCTGAGAAACAAACTGAGGGTTCTAGAGGGGAGGGGTTGGCGGGATGGGTTAGCCTGGTGATGGGTATTAAAGAGGGCACATTCTGCATGGAATACTGGGTGTTATACTCAAACAATGAATCATGGAACACTACATCAAAAACTAATGATGTAATGTATGGTGATTAACATAACATAAAAAAAAAAAACAACTTCTGCACAGTGAAGTAAACAATCAACAAACCAAAAGGCAACGTGTGGAGTGGGAGAAAGTATCTGCAAATGACATATTTGATAAAGGGTAGGTATCCAAAATGTTTAAAGAACTCAAGACCCAAAAAAGGGAATAATTCAATTAAAAATGGGCAGAATACATCAATAGACATTTTTCCAAAGAAGACATGCACATGGCCTACAGACACATGAAAAGATGCTCAACATGACTGATCATCGGGGAAATATAAATAAAAAATGCAATGGAAAAAAGACAGTCTCTTCAATAAATGATGCTGGGAAAATTGGACATCCACATGCAAAAGAATGAAACTCAACCATTCTCTAACAGCATTCACAAAGATAAACTCAAAGTGGATGAAAGACCTCAATGTGAGACAGGAATCCATCAAAATCCTAGAGGAGAACATAGGCAGTAACCTCTTTGACATCACCCACAGCGACTTCTTTCAAGATACATCTCCAAAAGCTAGTGAAACAAAAGCAAAAATTAACTTCTGAGACTTCATCAGTAAAAAAGTTTTTGCACAGCAAAGAAAACAGTCAACAAAACAAAGAGTCAACCCACAAAATGGGAGAAGATATTTGCAAATGACATTACAGATAAAGGGCTGGTATCCAAGATCTATAAAGAACTGCTCAAACTCAGCACCCATAAAACAAATAATCAAGTCAAAAAATGGGCAGAAGAAATGAAAATACACTTCTCTGAAGAAGACATTCAAATGGCTAACAGACACATGAACTAATGTTCATCATCATTAGCCATCATGAAAATTCAAATCAAAACCACATTGAGATACTACCTTATATGAGTTAGAATGGCAAAAATGGACAGGGAAAGAAACAACAAATGTTGGAGAGGTTGTGGAGAAAGGGGAACCCTCTTACACTGTTGGTGGGAATGCAAGTTGGTACAGCCACTTTGGAAAACAGTGTGGAGGTTCCTCAAAAATTTAAAAAAAGAGCTACCCTATGACCCAGCAATTGCACTACTGGGTGGGTATTTACCCTAAAGATACAGATGTAGTGAAAAGAAGAGCCACATGCACCCCAATGTTCATAGCAGCAATGTCCGCAATAGCTAAACTGTGGAAAGAGCCGAGATGCCCTTCAACAGATGAATGGATCAAGAAGATGTGGTCCATATATACAGTGGACTATTACTCAGCCATCAGAAAGGATGAATACCCAACTTTTACATCAACATGGATGGGACTGGAGGAGCTTATGCTAAGCGAAATAAGTCAAGCAGAGAAAGTCAATTATCATATGGTTTCACTTATTTGTGGAACATAAGGAATAGCATGGAGGACATTAGGAGAAGGAAGGGAAAAATGAAGGTGGGGAAATAGGAAGTAGAGATGAACCATGAGAGAGTATGGACTCTGAGAAACAAACGGGGTTTTAGAGGGGAGGGGGGAGGGGGGTTTGGTTAGCCAAGTGATGGGTATTAAGGAGGGCAAGTACTGCATGGAGCACTGAGTGTTATATGAAAACAGTGGATCCTGGATCACCACATCATAAACTAATGATGTATTGTATGGTTACTAACATAACATAATAAAATTAAAAATATTAACAAAAAACTACAATGAGATTTCACCTCACACCTGTCAGAATGGCTAAAATGAACAACGCAAGAAACAGCAGGTGTTGGCGAGGATGTGGAGAAAGGGAAACTCTCTTGCACTGTTGGAGGGTATGCAAAATGGTGCAGCCACTGTGGAATCGGTATGGGTTAAATATGTTATTTGGATGAAGGAGTATACTTGTTGTGATGAGAACTGGGTGTAGTTTGGAAGTGTAATCACTATATTGTGTACTTGAAACTTATATTACACTGTATCCTAACTAACTGGAATTTAAATAAAAACTTAGAAATAATGATAGTTGTGCTTTATTTATGTAGAATCTCTGTGAATAACAGAAGTTAAACTGGGGTGCGGTAAAAACCTTGTTTATATATATTTTTAAATGTAAACCAGGCAGTGATGACTTTGAAACTCAAGTACAAGTAACCAAAAAAGATATCCCTCTTTCTTTTAATCTAATCTATGTCAGAATTGCTATTATGGTAAAACATGTTTGCTTGAGTAGTAGTACACAGTGCACAATAATCTACCCAACCCCTAGTTAGGTATAAATGCATCTTGTTTCCATCTCTTTCTTTGTGTGGGCTGAATGCCAAGGTTTTATTTACTATGGAAAACATTCCTTGGCCAAAACCAAATAATTTAACATTAATTCCATTGTCCTATCGCTGATTCCCACGGGAAGTGTTACTTCCATATCTCAGGACAAACTCAGAGTCTGTGTGCATAAGAAAACTATCCATTATTTGTCATAAAAATGAAGTAAGGTAGAACTGTGAGCATCATTAGTTTCTGAAGACAAAATCATATAAAATAAAATATTCAGTGTAGGTTGGAGCGATATGTACCACTTTCATCTTAAGATAAAACCCAATGAGATAAAATGCTGACTGGAACAGGCTGTTCTATCTCTATACTACAAAGCTCTTTCTTATTTTCTGTCTATATATCTGAAACATCAGTTTGAAAAGTTTTTACATTGTTTTTCCCTTTTCCCCATTCAAATAACATTTTTCTTTGGTAAATATAAATTAAAATTTAGATTCCCTATTGAGGGTTTTTTTTTTGGTGGTAGTTTTATGCCCTGAGACCTTGTGGGAGAAATTTGCACACAATCAGTGGGAACATAGACTATTTCATGTTAGAGTTCAGGATATTCTCTGTGACTTCACAAATAATTATACTAGTTTTTCAGTATAATGCAGAGTTATAAAAATGAATATACTTTTATTTATTTTCCTATCTTAATGTCATGTCCTAGTTGTTTAGTGTTCTTCAGACAAAAGGAGAACTTGTTTGTAATTTAAAAGACACAGCTCCATTTGCCATTTCCCTTAAATATTTAAGGATTATCAGTGTGAAAAGAATAAGAGAAACTTTTGGATAGTGATCCTTCTTGTAGAAGTAGTTACTGACTAGTTTCAGAAGGATTCTGTGATGTTCAGTGGGAATTTTTTAATTTAAGAAATGCTTTTGAAATTAGAAGAATAACAAGTGAGGGAAAACCATCAATATCCAAATCATAATTATTCCATTAGTATTGCTTATTCCATCTTTTGAATATTTTCCTCTGATTAAGTGTAATTTGGGTTTTCTGAGACCATAAAATAAGCACTGAATCACCCACAGCAGTATAGCTGAAGTAGCCAGAAAGGACAGTTTTATCTCCATACTTCTTTCCACTCAGCACGTGAGTACACTTGCACACACACACCATTTCTTTAGTTTTACAGACTCACTCCAGGAGGTTTGTTTCTTTCTAATTAGATACACACAGTGCATTCAGCCCATTTGTGAAGTTCATAAGTTCCCTCTCCCTTTCTCTTGTCTTCACTGTCTTCAACTAGACAATGAATACAAAGATACAGTAGAATTCATTTTCTCATTATTGATTTCATGCACCAGCTGCCAGCTGTTTTGGCTTGTTGGTTTATATAACCCTCTGGGCAACTTTTTAAAAGTACTTTTCTTTGACCATCTGCTAAATATGATTGGTATAATAACTAAAGACTCACCATCATCTTTCAAAGAAACATAAATGTTCCTGTCGCAGCTGAGACATCAACATTATTTATTTAAACACCCAGACAGGTTTCATTCTATGAATCAAACATTTTGAATACTGCCTGCTTCCCCTTATTCCCCACCAGTTTATGCTATAGAGAAAAGTTCCTTAATATTTACAATTTAAGCTTTCTGTTCGAGATCTTATTTTCCTCCTCACCTTTTGCTTCCAAGTATAAAGGATTGATACTTAAGCCTTTTGAAGTCTAATTTTTATAAATACACAGTTTCTGAACATATATTCAGGAAAGCACTCCAGGCAGATACACTCATAAGACCATTCATTATAATGAATGCAGATATATTTCCAGAGAGAATTATGCTCATGGCATCTAATGTGGAAGCACTGTTTACATGTCAGTGTGCCATTGTTTGTCTTTATCTTAGTTGAAGGTTATCTCATGTATAGACAGAATCTGGGAGTAAACCTACTCAGACCTTTATCATCTTGGAGTGTTGATAAAATTGACATGCTTTGCCATTAGGCTTATGAGTAATGCTATTTCTTATTTTTCTTTACTTAGGATGATAGATCTACACTTTGTGATATTGACTCAGGATGTTTAGGTTTTTAACCTTGAGTATTAGAAGTGCATTTGTTGGGTAATAGGCATGAGACATCAAACCATTATTGTGAAAGGTATCACCAGAGTTTAATTCAGATTTAAGATGGCTGCAACCTCAGTTTGAACTCTTCTTTAAGGCTCTCATTAGACCTAAACATTCCAATGATTTTTCATTGCTTAAAATGTTCCTTTGAAAACCATTGTTTATAAAACTATTTACCCTTTGTTTTCAGTGTACCTTGGAACTGCCAGTAAAATTACAGTATTACAAGAGTAAAAAGGTATATTTCATTTTTTATGCCACTTATATACTCTTATAAGTGAATTTAATTCTGTTTTTTACAAAATCATTTGTGCATCATGGCTGCAAAATTCATGTTTGCTAAATGTGTTATGAGGGAAATTGTATTATATTTTAGATTTTTTTAGGTGGATGTAACATTTTCTTTTTGTAAAATCTAACAAAACAGGTTTTTCAAAATGGAATAAAGGATTTGCTTACTAAGGTGAACATAACTTATATTAGCTCCTGTGAACCTGAGAATTTGGACTATTTCAAAAAAACATTCCCATCTTTAATATTTTTATTATTATAAACATAGCTCTATTCTACTCAGCTTTGAATTCTGGTCCCTATTAATTTTTAAAATGGAAAAGAACAAGTTGACTTTTCCAAGAATTTGGTTAAGTATTCGTACACATCAAATTGATCTCATTCAGATTAAGGTGTTAAGTTTGAATGGGAAGCTGCTTTTTTACAGTAATCTTTGTTTTTTCAGTGAATCTTCTCATTATGGTTCTTTTGCATCTCATACCCCACAATCATTTTTATAAATGTAACCAAGAACTAATGAACCATGGAAGCTAAGCTGAATTGTGGCCCTCTGAGTTGATTTTCTCAGTGCCTTTTCTTAGCTATATTAACTTGTCTTTATTATGTTTAATAAATAAATCTGTATTTATGAAACCTCTGCATTTACTATTTTTTATGTACAAACAGTATTACAAATCATTTGGCACTTGGTTCTGTGTTTTAGTTTTAGGATATAGTAAAAAGAAAAGTTCTTCCTTCCTTTTAGAGATTTAAACTGTCTGGGCACTCAATATTTTACACATGGGAAGCAACCTGAGGTCTCTATAAGGAAGCATATAGGTAAGTGTTCCTCTTATAATAGCCAGTATAGCTTACAGAAACAGGTCCAAAAGGTAATGTTCCTGTTTTTTGAGTAAAATTTTATTATGTGACATTCTTCATATATTTAAATAAATTACAATGGAGCAATACCATTTTTACCAAACTTTTTCATGGCTTTTCCAAACACATAGCCTTAATGAGGTAATGCTTTAGTATTACATCCTTGCTTTTAAGCTCATTCTTATTTTTGCCTGTAAACCAGTGGATGAAATTGAATTGCTAGACCTATGTATTCTTGATTAAATGGAATGAACTGATTGAATGGTACCAATAGAGATCTTGTTTATGAATTTCCATTTTTTTTTCTGCATACCCATCATGCAAAAGTGTTGACAGCAATCTTCTCTCATTCAGTCCAAAACAAAGGGCTTAGGTCAGTCCTGTAGGGACAGAGGAGGTAACACTTGACCTGAGTTTTGAAGGATGATTAGGAGTTTTCTGGGCAGAGGGTGTTTGTGGGTGGGGTGATGGGAATTACAGGTAGTGAGGAGACTAGATTTATGGATTGCTTTCCCCTTCACACACCCTATTTTATATTTCTTCATCCTCCCTGTCACTTTTCCCTCCACCCTACTCCCCTGTCTTTCCCCTGCAGGATTTTGTTGAGTTCGAGTATAGTCTATTATTTAAAATTGGCTTAACACCAATATTTCTCTGTATAAAACATATCATAGAAACAATTCTATCTTTTAGTCAAATTGTAAGAGATAGAAAACATTCACTTTAGAAGATCTTTATTACTAGCTAGACTTCTCTGAGTATATGTGTTTCTTCTAATCACTTTCTTCATTTGTTAAATGGGCCTATTTACAGTACTAGTCAGAATAGATTTAGTTGAGACAGAAATGTGTTTTCAAAATTAACCCTCTGAGCCTACACACACACACACACACACACACACACACCAGATCTGAGTAGCAATTATGGAGTTGTGGCAAGGTGCCTCCTACCCTGCTGCTAACTGATAATCCCCTTCTTTATGCCCTATTATCATTTGCCTACCTGCAAATGTTGCTGAACAGACTCATCATGAGAATCTCAGTCATAAAGAGTATCCAGCAGCATGGTAGCAAAAATGAATAGGGAAAAACCCCTCTTAGGAGCTCTTTCTTCCTCTCGGCTCATCTTTGATTATTCTTGATCATAAAAAGAAAACATATATAGTCTCAGTTTTGCAAATGACTGGTGATGGGATTCTACAAACATTCTGTTAAAATTGAAATTTAATGCACTTTGTGTAAGTCCAGTTTTTACTGGTGTATGTTAGTAACAATCTGATTAATGGAGGTTGGATGGAAACTTGAGCTCCTTTGATAAGAGTCTAGGCCTGCAGAATATCATTGAAGTTTTCATTTTTAAAACATTCAGATCAGATTTAAAAATGATGAGAGCTAGTATCACAGAGCCAGGTTTCATAGCCAGTGGGAAGTGAGACATCTTAATGTATATTATATGTTGGTCAAGAACATGCCATCAGAAAAAAGGAGAAAAGTAGGACCATTATATTTTGTCTTGTGTATGTTTAACTAAAAAGCATACTTTTAGTTTCTTACAGGTAATTTAATTATAATTAAGGTTAATCTATATTGATTCTGATGCTGAAAATAAATGCTATTAACTTTTTAAATTTAAATTCAATTAGCCAACATATAGTACATCATTAGTTTCAGCTGTAGAGTTCTATAATTCATCAGTTGTGTATAATACCCAGTGCTCATCACATCCCGTGCCCTCCTTAATGCCCATCACCCGATTACCCCATCCCTCACCCATAAGCAACTCTCATTTTGTTTCCATAGTTAAGAGTCTCTCATGGTTTTTCTCCCTCTCTGATGACTTCACATTCAGTTTTCCCTCCCTTCCCCTATGATCCTCTGTACTGTTTCTTATATTCCACATATGAATGAAACCATATGACTGTCATTCTCTGATTGACTTATTTCACTCAGCATAATACCCTCCAGTTCCATCCACATCAGTGCAAATGTTGGGTATTCATCCTTTCTGATGGCTGCATAATATTCCATTGTATATATGTACCACATCTTCTTTATCCATTCATCTGTTGATGGACATCTCAGCTCTTTCCACAGTTTGGCTATTGTGGACATTGCTGCCATGAACACTGGGGTGCAGGTGCCTCTTCTTTTCACTACACCTGTATCTTTGGGGTAAATACCTAGTAGTGCGATTGCTGGGTCATAGGGTAGCTCTATTTTTAACTTCTCGAAGAACCTCCATGCTGTTTTCCAGAATGGCTGTACCAGCTTGCATTCCCACCAACAGTGTAAGAGGGATCCCCTTTCTCTGCATCCTCACCACAATTTGTTGTTTCCTGACATGTTAATTTTAGCCATTCTGACTGGAATGAGTTGGTATCTCATTGTGGTTTTGATTTGTATTTCCCTGATGCCAAGTGATGCAGAGCATTTTTCATGTGTCTGTTGGCCATTTGGATGTCTTCATTGGAGAAATATCTGTTCATGCCTTCTGCCCATTTTTTTGACTGGATTATTTGTTTTCTGGGTGTTGAGCGTGATAAGTTCTTTATAGATCTTGGATACTAGCCCTTTATCTAATATGTCATTTGTAAATATTTTCTCCCCTTCTGTAGGTTGCCTTTTAGTATTGTTGACTGTTTCCTTTGCTGTGCAGAAGCTTTTTATCTTGATGGAGTCCTAATAGTTCATTTGTCGTTTTGTTTCCCTTGCCTTTGGAGTTGTGTCTTTCATAAGTTGCTGTGGCCGAGGTCAAAGAGGTTGCTGCCTGTGTTCTCCACTAGGATTTTGATGGATTCCTGTCTCACATTTATGTCTTTCATCCATTTTGAGTTTATTATTGGGTATGGCGTAAGAAAATGGTCCAGTTCCATTCCTCTTCAGGTGGCTGTCCAATTTTCCCAACACCATTTGTTGAAGAGACTGTCCTTTTTCCATTGGATATTTTTCCCTGCTTTGTCAAAGATTAGTTGACCATAGAGTTGAGGGTCCATTTCTGGGTTCTCTATTCTGTTCCATTGATCTGTTTGTCTGTTTTTGTGCCAGTACCATTCTGTCATGATAATTACAGCTTTGTAATATAGCTTGAAGTTCAGAATTGTGATGCCACCAGATTTGCTTTTTTTTTTCAGCATTCCTCTGGCTATTCTGGGTCTCTTCTGGTTCCACCCAAATTTTATAATTATTTGTTCCAGCTCTGTGAAAAATGTCGATGGTATTTTCATAGAGATTGCTTTGAATGTGTAGATTGCTCTGGGTAGCATAGACATTTTCACAATATTTGTTCTTCTCCATCTCTTTGCATCTTCCTCAATTTCTTTCATAAGTGTTCTCTAATTTTTAGAGTAGAGATCCTTTAACTCTACTGGTTAGGTTTATTCCTAGGTATCTTATGATTTTTGGTGCAATTTTAATTGGGATTGATTCCTTAATTTTTCTTTCTTCTGTCTCATTGTTAGTGTGTAGAAATGCCATTGATTTCTGTGCATTGATTTTATATCCTGCCATGTTGCTGAATTCCTGTATGTGTTTTTGCAATTTTCAGATGGAGGCTTTTGGATTTTCCCAGAAAGTATCATGTCATTTGTGAAGAGTAAGAAATAGGTCATGATCTCTCCTCTTTCTTTCATGAGTTTATTAATTATTCTGAATGCTTTTTATTTCTTTTTGTTCTCTGATTGTTGAAGCTAGGACTTCTAGTATTCTTTTGAATGAAAATGCTGAGAATGGGCATCCCTGTCATGTTCCTGACCTTAGGGGAAAAGATCTCTGTTTTTTCCCATTGAGAATGACATTCGCTTTGGGCTTTTCATAGATGGCTTTTATGATATTGAGGTATGTTCCCTCTATCCCTACACTTTGAAGAGTTTTAATCCAAAAGGTTGTTGTATTTTGTCAAATGCTTTTTCTACATCAATTGAGAGGATCATATGGTTTTGTCTTTTCTTTTGTTAATGTGATGTATCACGTTGATTGAGTTGTGAATGTTGACCCACCCTTGTAGCCCAGGAATAAATCCCAGTTGGTTGTGGTGAATAATATTTTTAATGCACTGTTGGATCCTATTGGCTAGGATCTTGGTGCAAATTTTGGCATCCATGTTCATCAGGGATATTGGTCTGTAATTCTCTTTTTTGGTGGGGTCTTTGCCTGGTTTTGGGATCAAGGTAATGCTGGTCTCATAGAATGAGTTTGGAAGTTTTCCTTCCATTTTTATTTTTTAGAAACAGCTTCAGAAGAAAAGGTATTAGTTCTTCTTTAAATGTTTGGTTGAATCCCCTGGGAAGCCATCCAGTCCTGGAGTCTTGTTTGTTGGAGAGTTTTGATTACTGCTTCAATTTCCTTACTGGTTATGTGTCTGTTCAGGTTTTCTATTTCTTCCTGCTTCAGTTTTGGTAGTTTATAAGTTTCTAGGAATGCATCCATTTCTTCCAGACTGCCTAATTTGTTGGCATATAGTTGCTCATAATATGTTCTTAAAATTGTATTTCCTTGGTGTTGGTCATGATCTCTCCTCTTTCTTTCATGAGTTTATTAATTTGGATCCTTTCTCTTTTCTTTTTGATAAGTCTGGCTAGGGGTTTATTAATCTCATTAGTTTTTTCAAAGGACCAGCTTCTAGTTTAGGTGATTTATTCCACTATTTTTCTGGTTTCTATTCCATTGATTTCTACTCCAATCTTTATTATTTCTCTTCTTTTGCTTGGTTTAGGCTTTATTTGATATTCTTTCTCTGGTTCCTTTAGTTGTAAGTTTAACTTGTGTATTTGAAATCTTTCTAATTTTTTGAGAAAGGCTTGTACTACTATGTACTTTCCTCTTAGGACCACCTTTGCTGCATCCAAAAGGTTTTGAACAGTTGCGTTTTCATTTTCATTTGTTTCCATGAATTATTTAAATTATTCTTTAATTTCCTGGTTAGCCCATTCATTCTTAACAGGATGCTCTTTAACCTCTATGTGTTTGAGTTCCTTCTAAATTTCCTCCTGTGATTGAGTTCAAGTTTCATATCATTGTGGCCTGAAAATATGCAGGGAATAAACCCAATCTTTTGGTATCTATGAGACCTGATTTGTTACCCAGTATGTGATTTATTCTGGGGAATGTTCCATGTGCACTCAAGAAAAATGTGTATTCTGTTGCATTAGAATGAAATGCTCTGTATATATCTGTGAAATCCATCTGGTCCAACATGTAATTCAAAGCAATTGTTTCTTTGTTGATCTTCTGCTTAGATGATCTGTCTGTTGCTGTTTGTGGGGTGTTGAAGTCCCTTACTATTATTGTATTATTATCAATGTGTTTCTTTAAGTTTGTTATTAATTGGTTTATATAATTGGGTGATCCCATTTTAGGAGCATAAATATTTATAATTGTTAGATCTTCTTGTTGGATAGACCCTTTAATTATGATATAGTGTCCCTCTTCATCCCTTACTGCAGTCTTTGGTTTTAAATCTAATTTGTTTGATATAAGAATTGTCTCCCCAGCTTTCTCTTGATGTCCATTAGCATGATAGATGGTTCTCCACCCCCTCACTTTCAATCTGGAGGTGGCTTGGGTCTAAAATGAGTCTCTTGTAGACAACATATGGATGGGTCTTACTTTGTTATCCAATCTGATACCCTGTGTCAGATTGGAGCATTGATTGGAGCATTTAGCTTATTTACATTCAGAGTAACTATTGAAAGATAATTTAGTGCCCTGTATTCCTTGTAAAGTCCCTGTTTCTGTAGATTGTCTCTTTTTCTGGTTTATGTTACTTTTGGGCTCTCTCTCTGTTTATAGGATCTCCTTTAATATTTCTTGCAGGGCTCATTTAGTCATCACAAATTCTTTTAGTTTTTGTTTGTCCCAGAAGCTTTTTATCTCTCTTATGTTGTATGACAACCTTGCAGGATAAAGTATTCTCTGCTGCATGTTTTCTCATTTAGTATCCTGAATACATCATGCCAGCCCTTTCTGGCCTGCCAAGTCTCTCTGGATAGGTCTGATGCCCGTCTAATATTTCTACATTTTTAGGTTAAGGCACTCTTCTCTCGAGCCACTTTCAGTATTTTCTCTTTATCTCTGAAATTTGGAAGGTTCACTATTATATGTTGGGGTGTTGATCTATTTTTATTGATTTTGAGGGGGATTCTCTGTAGCTCCTGGACTTGAATGCCTGTTTCCTTCCCCAGATTAGGGAAGTTCTCAGGTATGATTTGCTCAAATATACCCTCTGTCCCTCTCTCTTTCTTCTCCCTCTGGGACCCCCAAAATTTTAATATTGTTTTGCTTTATGGTATCACTGATTTCTCAAATCCTCCCCTCATGATCTGTTAGCTGTTTTTCTCCCTTTTTCTCAGCTTCCTTCCTTTCCATCATCTTGTCTTTTATGTCACTGACTCTCTCATCTGCCTCATTTACCCTAGCCGTTAGAGCATCCATTTTAGACTGCATCTCAGTTAAAGGATTTTTAAATTTGGCCTGATTAGATTCTATTTCTGCACTAAGAGATTCTATAGTGTCTTTTATACTTTTTTTAAACCCAGCTAATAATTTTATAACCATTATTCTGAATTCAGTTTTTGACACTTACATCCTTATCAATTAGATCTATGGCAGATGAGTATTATCTCTGGTTCTTTCCTTGCTGTGAATTTCTCCTCCTAGTCATTTTGTCCAGAGAAGAATAGATGAACCAGAAAACAAAAACAGATATATCAACGAGAACTGCAGCGAAATACACACTAGAGAAATCTGAAGAGTCAGAAATCAAAAAAGAAAAGAAAAAAAGTGAAAAAAGCCAATATAATCTCACAAGTGGACAAAACAGGGTGATCCACTTGGTCCTGGGTATATTTTGGTATGTTTGTTAGAAGACACTAAATCCCAATTTGTAAAGATAGAAAAACTTTATATATTATATATATGTATGTGGAATTAAATACAGTGAAAGGAAGCCCAAAATGAAGAATATACCTATAAAATGTAAAAGTAAAAATGAAAATTGAAAACAGAGTTAAAAGAGCAGCTGGGTGGCTCAGGTGGTTAAGTGTCTGCCTTTGGCTCAGATCATGATCCCAGGGGCCTGGGATCAAGCCCTGCATTGGGTTTCCTGCTCAGTGGAGAGCCTGCTTCTTCCTCTCCCTCTGCTATTCCCTCTGCTTGTGCTCTCTGGCTCTTTCTATCTTCCTGCCAAATAAATAAATAAAATCTTTAAAAAAAATACTTAAAATCAAAGAGTTGATAAAATAAGAAACTAGTTGAAAAGAAAAAAAAAGGAAAAAGAAAAAGAAAATTTTAATATGAAAGACTAAAGACTCATGAGAAAAAAACCTCGAAATCAATATGCTATTTTTCCCTAGCACAAGAGTTTTTCAGTTCTGAGTAATCCATAAACTTGGTAGTCAACTGATGTTCCTGCTGGTATTGTGGGGCAGGGGCCTGCTGCACTGATTCTCAGGTGTCTTTGCCTGGGTGGAGTCGCACCACCCCTTGTCAGAGGGCCAGGTTCAGTATACACTGCTTCAGGTTTCTCTATGTGGTTTTTCTTCCCTGAAGTCTTTTCATGCCACTTTAGAGGATGAAAAAAAGGTAAAAATGACAGTGCCCCAATTTCCAGCCCAGGAGCTGAATGATCACTGCCCCCACTCTTTAGTGCAATCACTGTTCCCACTCTTTAGTGCTGGGAAAGGCAATCAGTCCCTTTTCTGTTTGCCAAACTCTGCAGACTCCTGCAGTGCACACCTGCACCAATCCTCCCAGAGGGCAGGGGGGTTTCACTGCACCCCGTGGCTCACTGGGCCCCTGCTTGGGGAACAGTTGCCTGATTGTGTGTGCACCTCTGCTGCTCCTCCCAGGGAAAGAAGCAGGGTCTCCCAGTGGTTGTTGCTTGATGGGTCCCTGCTTAGAGATTGATTGCTTGCCTGATCCTGTGGGAGTTCATGGTTTATGGCAACACCTAGCCGAGAAGCCACCTCAGGGCTCATTAATTGTAGCTGGTTAACTCCATTCCAATACTTGGGAACTCTGCCACACTCAGGCACCCCCACTCTTTCTGTGACCCTGAAGATCCTGAGACCACACTGTCCCACTTAGGATTCTGCCCTGCTTTGCCACCTGAGCACCTTTCAGGCAAGAATATCCCTCACAGGAGCAGACTTCTAAAAGTTCTCGCTCTGCTGCTATATCACTTTCCAGTAGCCAGCTTATGGAGGCTCCCTCTCCTCACAGTTTATCTTCCAATATATCCCTTCAGATTCATGTCTCCACACCTCCTACCTTGCAAAAAGTGGTCACTTTTCTATTTGTAGAATTGCAAGAATTCTTTTCTTAGATTTCAGGTTGAATTCACAGGTGTTCAGAATGATCTGATAGATAACTAGCTAAATTCAAGGGGCCAGTTGAAACATGGGTCCCCTAATCTTCTGCCGTCTTCTCTCTAGAAAAACTAAATGCTATTATCAACTTAAAAAAATAAATGCAGGGGCTCCCTGTTGGCTTAGTCAGTAGAACTTGTGACTCTTGATCTTGTGGTCTTGAGTTCAAGCCCCACATGGGGGTTTAAGTTGTACTTAAGGAATTGGCAAAGCCAAAAGAAAAGTGAAGATGGAATCTATTGCAATTACTAGTTTCATATGGAAATGTCACCTGTGAGCTGAACTACATTCCAATACTTTACATTAAAAACATCCCCCTTCTATAATCTGTGACATTTTGTATTATCCTAGAATGCAGTTTTCTGATATCCTCAGATCAGGGAAAGCATAAACTTGTATGGTCACATTGAAACTAAGAAGAAGGTAAGAAAGTGTTAAATTCTGGTTTTAGCTGACCAGAATGATTACTTCTGCCAGCCTAGTGAATACATTTGATTCTTCTGTTCATTTTTGATTTGTGGTTTCTCTAAGATTTTTTCCCTCTAATTAAATATTCATTGTTTATATAACATCCATATAATGGCATCCAATGTGTTATATATCTTTATGTCTTCTGTTCCTTTAGACACTATAAACATTTATAGGATAATAATGTTCAATCAGATGTTGCAGTATCATGATCACTGTCACCCTGCAGAATGATCTCTTTCCCAAGGATGGTCCCCCTGTGCTGCACACTTCCATTCTGTTGAGATCTTTCTATAAAACAATGAAGGAATGATAGATGGATAATAAGGGGGAAATACACACACACACGCACACACGCACGCACACACACACAAGCACATGGATTAAAATGGACACTTCTTACCAACACGGTTTTCTTTTTTTCCCCAAGAATATAAGATCAACAAAATTTTCAGTGTTTCAAAACCTGTAAGGAGGGACACCTGGGTGCCTTAGTCTGTTAAGTGTCCAACTCTTGGTTTCAGCTCAGGTCATGACCTCAGGGTTGTGAGATCGAGCCCAAATTGGACTCTTCGCTCAGTGTGGAGTCTGCTTAAGAGTCTCTCTCTCTTCCTCTACTCCTCCCCACTTTACTTTCCCTCTCTAAAGTAAATAAATAAAAACTTGAAAAAAACCTATAAGGTAAAAACACATCTTTACATTTTATAGTATTAACAAAATGCTAACTGCCATGCTCTTGTTAATAGTTCTGCCCCTCCCCCCTGCTCTCTCACACTCTCTCAAATAAATAAATAAATCTTTAAAAAAACAGGCAGAAGACATGAATAGATATTTTCCCAAATAAGACATCCAGATGGTCAACAGACACATGAAAATATGCTTAACATCAGTCATCATAAAGGAAATACAAATCAAAACCACAATGAGATACCACCTGACACCTGTCAGAGTGACTAAAAGCAACAACACAAGAAACGACAGGTGCCGGCGAGTCTACTTAAGACTCTCTCCCTCTCCCTCTGTCCCTACCCCCTCAAATAAATAAATAAATAAATTTTTTTTTATAAAGTATACCTGCTTTTTAAACATTTTTGAGCAACAATATATATTTTGTAAAATGGTACATAATTTTATTATTTTCTGTGTAGTCCCACTGCTTATATATTTTTGTTGCTGTCTTAATTGGAGTATTTAAGGTTCCCACAGGCAAATTGTGAATATTACTTAATATTCATTTTTAAAAATGTGATTAATATCTAAGGGTGGTGGTTACTGGAATAATGACACATTTTTCAGTTTACATATGAACTTTTGTTGAAAATTTTAATTTCATTATTTGGTTTCAGTGTTTCAAAAGGAGAACTCCAATAGTTTTCTTGATATTTTATGACAGGATCACCCCTTCAAGAGATTTAATGGTGTTTCAGTATGTATAATCATAGCAAGATTATTATTCATCTTGTTAACACTTCCTTTCTGTAAAAGAAGATAATTTCATAATTAAGTACAGTGTTTAAGGGCTTTATTTGTAAGGTGTTGAAATATGGTGAACTTAACTGGTGTACTAAGGCCTTATAATTTTTTTATTCATCAGATACAAGCATATTATGTATTATGAAAATACATAAATTTAATAAACTGTTCCTTTTTGTAAAATGTTCTAAACACAGTGCTTAACATATCATTTGACAGAATGATTAATATTTTAAAATGAAAATTCAGTTGAACAGAAGAATACAGAATAAATTATATATATTTTTCTCCTTTAGGTATTAAGTTAAATATGGCAGACACAAAAGGATTTATTTTGCAGAATTTAGAAAAAGACCTTGGAGCGCCTGGGTGGCTCAGTCGGTTAAGCGTCTGCCTTTGGCTCAGGTCATGGTCCCAGGGTCCTGGGATCGAGTCTCGAATCGGGCTCCCTGCTCAGCAGAGAGTCTGCTTCTCCCTCTCCCACTCCCCCTGCTTGTGTTCCCTCTCTCGCTGTGTCTCGCTCTGTCAAATAAATAAATAAAATCTTTAAAAAAAAAATAGAAAAAGACCTCATTTTAAATTCAAAAATAAGCAAATTAACTTATGGGATATTATTGTGATGGTTACAATTGTAATAATTATGAAAGAGTAAATAAACATCTTATCCATGTTAGTAAATCTCCTTCCCCACAAATGATTGTACCTATAGCAAAGCATACTGAGATTATGTCATAAAAATCCTCGGGTTACTCTTGCTTTTCACACAGCAAATAACTATTGTGTTTAAGATATGCTACTCTTTAGAACAATGCTAGTTACTCTTTAAAACCTAAATATTCAAATAAGAGTCCTGTTGGGAATCTTACAAAGAAGTCATTATGGTCTCAAAAAGATGAATGTAGAATTTAGAGTCCAGGATTTTAGCTATACTGTGAGGTATAAATTCAGAGATAGAAAGAGAACATCTTTATGGCATTAATTTTAATAACTGAAATTATTAAATTATAAATATATGTACAGAATTGACATAAAAATGTGGATAGGCAAGAACTGGCTAAAGTCTAAAGTGTAAAGGTGATCATACTCAATGGTGAAGAACAGAGCATTTCCCCTAAGGTCAGGAACAAGACTGAGATGTCCACTCTCACCACTGTTATTTAACACAGTACTGGAAGTCCTAGCCACAGCAATTAGAAAACAAAAAGAAATAAAAGGCACCTAACTTGGCAAGGACCAGGTAAAACTTTAACTATTTGCAGATAACATGATACTATATATAGAAAACCCTAAAGACTCCTCCAAAGAAACTACTAGAACTGATGAATGAATTCAGTAAGGTTGTAGGATACAAAATCAATGTACAGAAATTTGTAGCATTTTTATATACAAATAATGAAGCTACAAAAAGAGAAATTAAGAAAGCAATTCCATTTACAATTGCACCAAAGATAATAAAATACCTAGGAATAAACTTAACTAAGAAGATGAAAGACCTGTACTCTGAAAACACTGATGAAAGATATTGAAAATGACACAAACAAGTAGAAGGAGGGGTGCCTGGGTGGCTCAGTCAGTTAAGTGTCCAACTCTTGGTTTTGGCTCAGGTCATGATTTTATGGGTCATGGGATCTAGCCCCAAGTTGGGCTCTGCACTCAGTGAGGAGTCTACTTGAAGATTCTCTCCCCTCTGCCCCTTCCCACTCTCTCTATCTCTCTCTCAAATAAATAAATAAATAAATATTTTTTAAAAGGAGAAGGATATGCCATGCTCATGAATTGGAAGAACAAATATTGTTAAAATGTCTATACTACCCAAAACAATCTACACAATTAATGCAATCCCTATCAAAATACCAACATTTTCCACAGAACTAGAACAAACAATCTGAAAATTTGTATGAAACCACAGAAGATCTTGAATGGCCATAAAATCTTGAAAAAGAAAAACTGGGGCACCTGGGTGGCTCAGTTCAGTTAAGCATCTGCCTTCAGCTCAGGTCATGATCCCAGGGACCTTGGATCAAGCCCTGAGTTGAGCTCCCTGCTCAGTGGAGAGCCTGTTTCTCTCTTTCCCTCTGCTGCTCCCCCTGCTTGTGCTCTCTTTCTCTCTCTCTGTCAAATAAATAAATAAAATCTTTAAAAAAAGCAAAAGCAAAATAAAGCTGAAGGTATCACAATTCCAGATTTTAAGCTATACTACAAAGCTGTAGTCATCAAAGCAGTGTGGTACTGGCACAATAATAAGCACATAGTTCAATGGAACAGAATAGAAAGCCAGAAATAAACCCACTTAAAAAAAAAAAGATTTTACTTATTTATAAATAAATAAATGATTGAGCTGAGCAGACAGCCTGACTTGGGGCTTGATCCCAGGACCCTGGAATCATGACCCGAGCCAAAAGCAGATGCTTAACCAACTAAGCCACCCAGGCATCCCGAAATAAACACACTTTTATATGGTCAATTAATTTTTGACAAGTAAGAAAGGATATGCAATGGGAAAAACACAGCCTTTTCAACAAATGATGCTGGGAAAACTGGATGGCTACATGCAAAAGAATGAAACTGGACCACTTTCTTACACCATACACAAAAATAAACTCAAAATAGGTTAAGAACCTCAATGTGAGACCTGAAACTACAAAAATCCTAGAAGAGAGCAGAGGCAGTAATTTTTCTGACATTGGATATAGCAACCTTTTTCTAGATATGTCTCCTGAGGCAAGGGAAACAAAAGCAAAAATAAGCTATTGGGACTACATCAAAATAAATAGCTTCTGCACAGGAAAGGAAACAATCAACAAAATGAAAAGACAACCTCTGGAATGGGAGAAGATATTTGCAAAGGGCATTTCTGATAAAGGGTTACTATTTAAAATATGTAAAGAACTTATAAAACTCAACACCCAAAAAATAAATTATCCCTTTAAAAAATAAGGATAAGACATGAACAGACATTTCTCCAAAGAAGACATCTACATGGCCAACAGACACATGGAAAGATGCTCAACATCATTCATCAGCAGGGAAATACAAATCAAAACTACAATGAGATATCACCTCACACCTGTCAGAATGGCTAAAATCAACAACACAAGAAACAACAAATGTTGGCGAGGATGTGGAAAAATAGGAACTCTTGTACACTTTTGGTAGGAGTGCAAATTGGTGTAGCCACTGTGGAAAACATTATGGAGGTTCCTCAAAAAGTTAAAAATGGAACTACCCTAAGATCCAGCAATCTCACTACTGGGTATTTACCTAAAAAATACAAAACACTACCTCAAAGGGATACATACACTTCTATGTTTACTGTAGCATTTTTACAATTATTTACAAATTATGGAAGAAGCCCAAGTGTCCATCGATAGATGAATGGATACAGAAGATGTGGTATATATATATATACATATATACATTCCATGGTATGTATATATATATATGTATATATATATATATACATACCATGGAATATTATTCAAAAAGAATTAAAGAATTAAATTAAACCATAATTAAAGAATTAAATCTTGTCATTTGCAATGAAATGGATAGAGCTAGAGAGTATAATGTTAAGCAAAGTAAGACAGTCAGAGAAAGACAAATACCATATAATTTCACCTATACATGGAATTCTAGGAAAAACAAATGAACAAAGGGAAAAAAAGGCAAGAGAGACAAACCAAGAAACAAACTCTTAACTATAGAGAACAAACTGATGGTTACCAGAGGGGAAGTGGGTGGGGTAATGGGTGAAATAGTGAAGGGATTTAAGACTACACTTATCCTGATGAACACTGAGTAATGTATAGAATTGTTCAATCACTATATTGTACACCAGAAACTAATATAACACTATATGTTAACAATACTGAACTTAAAATAAAAAAAAGTTAACAAAAAGAAATTTCAATCAACCATACTGGAAAAAAATAAAGTGTGAAGGTGATGAATTTTAACTAAAACCTTTAAAAGAAATTAAAATAAATTTAAGATGACATATTAAATAAAATAAAGAAGTTCAAATAAGAGGATTGTTTTGAAAAAATATTCATAAGAGATGCACAGTTAAAACATATGGATGATTTGGGGAATTTGTTTGCAAAGGACAGAAAAGTCTTAATTCCCTGACATTTCCCCACTTCATTCTAATAATTTTCTTAAGTGAAAGGAAAACATATACTTCCATGTTTTCTAAGACATGTAATCTCTCCCTTTTCTAGAGCCAGTACAAACAGAATTGCTTATCACTCCAACATGTCATGAAGTTGCTGAACTCTGAAAGGACAGTACCTCTAAAATACTGTATATTTGCCAGTTACTAAATAGATGATTTTCAGTAGTATATTCTATATTTTACAGTAGGGTTTATTTTAAATTGTGACAATATTTGGATTCTAAAAATCATAACAATAGCTTAGTTGAGAGCAGTCCATCAGTATTTAGCAAAAATCCTTTGGTGATTTCTCAGTAGTATATTCTATATTTTACAGTTGGGCTTATTTTTAATTGTGATAATATTTGTATTCTAAAAATCATAATAATAGTTTAGTTGAGAGCAGTCCATCAGTATTTAGCAAAAATCCTTTGGTGAGATGGCATAGGCTTGACAGTTGGTGCTTCAATATTTTTCTGGCTCTTTGGCTACTTCAAATATAGGAAAATAAGCCCAGATTCTAGTATATAAATATATTGATCAATTTTATTTTTTTTCATTTTTGTTTTTAATTTTATTATGTTAGTCACCATACAATACATCATTGGTTTATGATGTGGTGATCCATGATCCATTATTTTCGTATAACACCCAGTGCTCCATGCAGTACGTGCCCTCCTTAATACCCATCACCGGGCTAAACAATCCCCCCTCCCCTCTAAAACGCTGTTTGTTTCTCAGAGCCCATAGTCTCTCATGGTTCATCTCTCCCTCCAATCCCCACCCCCCTCATTTTTCCCTTTCTCCTAATGTCCTCCATGCTATTCTTTATGTTCCACAAATAAGTGAAACCATATGATAATTGACTTTCTCTGCTTGACTTATTTCACTTAGCATAATCTCCTCCAGTCCCATCCATGTAGATGTAAAAGTTGGGTATTCAACTTTTCTGATGGCTGAGTAATATTCCATTGTATATATGGACCACATCTTCTTGATCCATTCATCTGTTGAAGGGCATCTCACTCTTTCCACAGTTTGGCTATTGTGGACATTGCTGCTATGAACATTGGGGTGCATATGGCCCTTCTTTTCACTACATCTGTGTCTTTGGGGTAAATACCCAGGAGTGCAATTCCTGGGTCATAGGGTAGCTCTACTTTTAAATTTTTGAGGAACCTCCACACTGTTTTCCAAAGTGGCTGTACCAACTTGCATTCCCACCAACAGTGTAAGAGGGTTCCCCTTTCTCCACAACCTCTCCAACATTTGTTGTTTCTTTCCCTGTCCATTTTTGCCATTCTAACTGGTGTAAGGTAGTATCTCAATGTGATTTCGATTTGAATTTCTCTGATGGCTAATGATGATGAACATTTTTTCATGCGTCTGTTAGCCATTTATATGTCTTCTTTAGAAAAGTGTCTTTTCATATCTTCTGTACACTTTTTGACTTCATTATTTGTTTTTTGGGTGTTGAGTTTGAGAAGATCTTTATAGATCTTGGATACCAGCCCTTTATCTGTAGTGTCATTTGCAAATATCTTCTCCCATTCTGTGGGTTGCCTCTTTGTTTTGTTGACTGTTTCCTTTGCTGTGCAGAAGATTTCTATTTTGTTGAAGTCCCAAAAGTTCATTTTTGCTTTGGTTTCACTAACCTTTGGAGATGTATCTTGAAAGAAGTTGCTGTGGGCGATGTCAAAGAGGTTACTGCCTATGTTCTCCTCTAGGATTTTGATGGATTCCTGTCTCACACTGAGGTCTTTCATCCACTTTGAGTTTATCTTTGTGAATGGTGTTAGAGAATGGTCGAGTTTCATTCTTCTGCATGTGGCTGTCCAATTTTCCCAGCACCATTTATTGAAGAGACTGTCTTTTCCATTGCATGTTTTCTCCTGCTTTGTCGAAGATTATTTGACCATAGAGTTGAGGGTCCATATCTGGGTTCTCTATTCTGTTCCATTGGTCTATATGTCTGTTTTTGTGCCAGTACCATGCTGTCTTGGTGATCACAGCTTTGTAATATAGCTTGAAATCAGGCAACGTGATGCTCCCCAGCTTTGTTTTTCTTTTTCAATATTTCCTTGGCGATTCGGGGTCTTTTCTGATTCCGTACAAATTTTAGGGTTGTTTGTTCCAGCACTTTGAAAAATGTCATTGGAATTTTGATTGGGATGGCATTGAAGGTATAGATTGCTCTGGGTAGCATAGACATTTTAACAATGTTTATTCTTCTGATCCATGAGCATGGAATATTTTTCCATCTTTTTGTGTCTTCTTCAAGTTCTTTCCTGAGTGTTCTGTAGTTCCTAGAGTATAGATCCTTTACCTCTTTGGTTAGGTTTATTCCGAGGTATCTTATGGTTTTTGGTGCTATTGTAAATGGAATCGTTTCTCTAATTTCTCTTTCTACAGTTGCATTGTAAGTGTATAAAAAAGCAACTGATTTCTGTGCATTGGTTTGTATCCTGCCACATTACTGAATTGCTGGATGAGTTCTAGTAATTTGGGGGTGGAGTCTTTTGGGTTTTCCACATAAAGTATCATGTCGTCTGTGAAAAGAGAGAGTTTGACTTCTTCTTTGCCAATTTGAATAGCTTTATTTCCTTTTGTTTTCTGATTGCTGTTGCTAGCACTTCTAGTACTATGTTGAACAATAGTGGCGAGAGTGAGCATCCTTGATATGTTCCTGATCTTAAGGAAAAGGCTCTCAGCTTTTCCCCATTGAGGATGGATATTTGCTGTGGGTTTTTCATAGATGGATTTTATGAACTTGAGGAATGTTCCCTCTATCTCTATACTCGGAAGAATTTTAATCAGGAAAGGATGTTGTATTTTGGCAAATGCCTTTTCTGCATCAATTGAGAGGACCATATGGTACTTCTCCCTCCTCTTATTAATGTGTTCTATCACATTGACTGATTTGCAAATGTTGAACCACCCTTGCATCCCGGGGATAAATCCCACTTGGTTGTGGAGTATGATCCTTTTAATGTATTGTTGGATCCTATTAGCTAGGATTTTGTTGAGGATTTTGGAATCCATATTCATCAGGGATATTGGTCTGAAATTCTCCTTTTTGATGGGGTCTTTGCCTGGTTTGGGGATTAAGGTAAAGCTGGCCTCATAGAATGAGTTGGGAAGTTTTCCTTCTGTTTCTATTTTTTGAAACGGCTTCAGTAGAATACGTCTTATTTCTTCTTTGAATGTTTGGTAGAATTCCCCAGGGAATCCATCAGGCCCTGGACTCTTGTTTTTTGGGAGGTTTTTGATCACTGCTTCAATCTCGTTACTGGGTTATTGGCCTACTCAGGTTGTCAATTTCTTCCTGTTTCAGTCTTGGCAGCTTATAGGTTTCCAGGAAGGCCTCCATTTCATCCAGATTGCTCAGTTTATTGGCATATAGTTGTTGATAATAATTTCTCATAATTGTTTCTATTTCCTTGGTGTTAGTCATGATCTCTCCCCTTTCATTCAAAATTTTATTAATTTGGGTCCTTTTCCTTTTCTTTTGGATAAGTCAGGCCAGTGGTTTATCAATCTTATTAATTCTTTCAAAGAACCATCTTCTCATTTCGTTGATCTGATCTACTGTGTTTCTGGCTTCTAATTCATTGATTTCTGCTCTAATTTTAATTATTTCTCTTCTAATGCATGGCTGAGGCATCGTTTGCTGCTTTTTCTCTGGTTCTTTAAGGTATAGAGTTAGTTGGTGAATTCGGGATTTTTCTATTTTTTTTGAGTGAGGCTTGGATGGCTATGTTATCCCCCTTAGGACCGCCTTTGCAGTGTCCCATAGGTTTTGGACCAATGTGTTTTCATTCTCATTGATTTTCATGAATTGTTTAAGTTCTTCTTTGATTTCCTGGTTGACCCAAACATTCTTGAGCAGAGTGGTCTTTAGCTTCCAAGTGTTTGAATTTCTGCCAAATTTTTTTCTTGTGTTTGAGTTCCAGTTTTAAAGCATTGTGGTCTGAGAATATGCAGGGAATAATCTGAATCTTTTGGTATCGGTTGAGACCTGATTTTTGCCCCAGTATGTGGTCTATTCTGGAGAAAGTTCCGTGTGTGCTCGAGAAGAATGACTATTCTGTTGTTTTAGGGTGGAATGTTCTGTAAATATCTATGAGGTCCATCTGGTCCAATGTATCTTTCAAAGCTCTTGTTTCCTTGTTGATTTTCTGCTTAGATGGTCTGTCCATTGCTGAGAGTGGCGTATTGAGGTCTCCTATAATGTATTGTTATCAATATGAGTCTTTATTTTGGTTAACAGTTGGCTTATGTAGATGGCTGCTCCCATGTTGGGGGCATAGATATTTACAATTGTTAGATCTTCTTTTTTTTTTTTTTTTTTTAAGATTTTATTTATTTATTTGACAGAGAGAGACATAGCAAGAGCAGGAACACAAGCAGGGGGAGTGGGAGAGGGAGAAGCAGGCTTCCCGCAGAGCAGGCAGCCCGATGTGGGACTCGATCCCAGGACCCTGGGACCATGACCTGAGCCAAAGGCAGACGGTTAACGACTGAGCCACCCAGGCGCCCCAATTGTTAGATCTTCTTATTGGATAGACACTTTAAGAATGATATAGTGTCCTTCTGTGTCTCTAATTACACACTTTAGTTTAAAATCTAATTTGTCTGATATATGAATTGCTACCCCATTTTTTTTGAGGTCCCCTGGCATGGAAGATGGATCTCCATCCCTTCACTTTCAGTCTGGATGTATCTTTAGGTTCAAAATGAGTCTCTTGTAGACAGCATATAGATGGGTCCTGTCTTTTTATCCAATCTGCAACCCTGTGCCATTTTAGGGGAGCATTTAGGCCATTCACGTTGAGAGTGATTATTGAAAGATATGAATTAATTGTCATCATGTTGCCAGTGAAGACGTTGTTTTTATAGATTGTCCCTGTAAATTTCTGTTGTATATCACTCTTGGGGACTTTCTCCTTTTATAGAACCCCCCTTAATATTTCTTGCAGGGCCGGCTTAATGGTCACATATTCTTTCACTATCTGCTCTTCTTGGAAACTCTGCATCTCTCCATCCATTCTAAATGATAATCTTGCTGGATAAAGTATTCTTGGCTGCATGTTCTTCTCATTAATACCCTGCATATGTCTTGCCAGGCCTTTCTGGCTTCTCAGGTTTCTGTGGATAGGTCTGATGTTATTCTGATGTTCCTCCCTTTGTATGTAAGGAGTCTCTTCCCCCTAACTGCCCTTAAGATGGTTTCCTTGGTTCTAAGATTTACCAGTTTTACTATTACATGCCGGGGTGTTAGCCTGTTTTCCTTGATCTTGGGAGGGGTCCTCTCTGCCTCTAGGACGTGAATGTTTGTTTCATTCCCCAGATTAGGGAAGTTCTCAGCTAAGACTTGCTCAAATACATCTTCTAGTCCTCTCTCTCTCCCCACTCCCTCTGGGATATCAAGAATTCTGACATTGGAATGCTTCATGGTGTCACTTATTTCTCTGATTCTATTTTCATGCATTCTGAGTTGTTTTTCCCTGGTCTTCTCTTTTCCCTTTTTATCTATTAAATTGTCTTCCAGGTCACTAATTCGTTCTTCTTCCTCACTCACCCTAGCTGTTAGATTATCTAGATTAGATGGGATCTCAATGATAGCATTTTTAAGTTCTGCCTATTCAGCTTTCATTTATGCCCTTAGAGACTCTATGCTGCCATTAATTGATTTCTTCATTCTAGCTATTGTCTTCACAATTGCTAGCCTGAATTCCATCTCTGACATCTTGGTTATATCTGCATCCATTTGTAAATCTGCTGCATAAATCATAATCTTTGAGTCTTTCCTATTTTGGGGGTTCCTCCTCTTAATCATTCTGTTGATGGGTTGTTGAGGGAAGGTATAGAGTCCAAATTATTGACCAGAACCCAAGCAAGATCCACCTGTTTTCTAGGGACATTAGGGTTGCTGGCCTCTTGTTCTGCCAGCCTGTCTTCTGAGGAAGGGCTTGCCATGCTGTTACTCAGGCAACCCTGCCCCCCTGTGGCAGGGAATTGGCTCAGTGGGAACCAGTTGAGGGCTTTTTTTCTCTTGCAGTTTTCCCTGGTGGCTTTCCGTGTCCCTTCCAAGAGTCAGAGCAGAAGAGACCATTTCCAACCCTCTGCCTCAGAGCAGAGAGATCACAGTCTGTTCTTCAGTGAGCTCTCCAGGCCACATTGTCTCCGTTTCTGTTTGTGCTGCTATCAACTGCAGCGTCCTGGGTGGTGTGCCCCTCTGCAGCACCCCCAGTCCTGCCTCCAAGTTGGCACACGTCTTGCCCTTTTTGCTTCTAAAACCACCAGGCACTCCCAGTTCGCACGTATGACCCTGCCGCTCTGGGTTTCCATCCCAGGGGCTGCCCTAAAGTCCTTTCCTCACCAGTACTGGTCTGCGAGTCTGTGCCCAGTCCCCAGCACAGGACGCTATCACTGACTGGCAGTGTAGGATCCCCACAGCCAGGCTCCCTCCCGCTGCCATTTTTCCTCCGATATCTGCCCGCAGAATCAGAGCTCCCCGCTTCCTACCTTGAAACCAACCATCTGCGATATTTTGTTTGTAGAGATCCAGATCTTCTTACATCTCAGGCTGATTTCATGGGTTCTCAGAGTGGTCTGGTAGATATCCAGCTCAATTCCGGGGACCAGTTGGAATCGGGTCCCTTATTCCTCTGCCATCTTTTCTCCACCCCAGAAATAATGCTTATAATAGAAAGTCAACGCTTTCAGCACCTTTGAGTTTTTCCCCATCCTCTAATGCTCTATAATCTGTGTGTGAAGAATTTTTGACCTGTTTGCCTATTATGTGTGACATTGCTATTATTTTTTTTCATTTCTATTTGCTATAGTTTGTAATGGGTAAATGCTCAGTGTGAGGGAATAAAGACATGCTATTCATGAGCATGTATTGTTTCCTACTATGAATGCACCTTCAGAAATCACTGGGTGGTCTTTACCACTTGATGTGACTTTTAGGGGGAAGCATTCACAGATATAAAGACATTCTTCAAGATTTGATCAGTATAAGACCAAGAACCTTACAAGTAAGCAGAGTAAAAGATTAAAGATCTCATACGGGATTGCTACAATGAGTACAAGGAAAAAAAAGAAGCCTAGTTGCCCTGGAGAGATGAAGATGTAGTCTGAAATCCTTGATTTTCAGCGTGAGGACTGGTATACTTTCTACAGTGTGGAATAGAAAGAATGTAATATTAAGGAGTCCTAAATGAGAGGTAACTTAGAGACATAAGGAGAAGCTTCATGTGATGGCGGGAAGAACCCCAAATCCATGCAGGGTAGTATTGAATCATTTCCATTAGCAGTGGTTCATATTCACATAACTAAGAGGAGAGTGGTGTTCTTTTCTTTCTTTTATTCTTTTACTGTTCTTTCATTTTTTTATTCTTTTAAACTTTGTTTGAATCAAGAGACAAAGTGATCTGAAGAGTTTTCTCCAAAACCCTGTGGCAAGTTTGCTGATGAAACTAGGAAAACTGCATGCCTGGTGAAGTTTTAGACTTAAGGGGGAATATCTTCTAATAGATGGAATATATATATATATATATATATATATATATATATATATATGAGAGCTTTGTTTGAATAAAGAAAATGCTTATGCATTATTTGAGGAGATAGTTTATATGTGTAACCTCTAGTAATTGATAAAGTCAATTTACAAAAGGGTAAATATACAAAAGGAATAATCTGAAAATATACAAAAGGAATAATCTGAGAAGGAGAAAAAAATCCACTAGTCACTTAAACAAACATAATGGCCAAAAGAAAATATTAGGGAGTGGAAGTGCTAATAGCCTTCATAGGCACTCATTTAGTGCTAGTCACATCCCTTGATGTGAACTTAGGTACAAGATTCATACTTGAATAAGCTGACTAGACACCCATATATTGGAAATTTTATTTAGAGACTTGGTGGACCCGTTTGATTTTGCTAAAATGTTAAAATTGGTGCCTAAAATAGAAGACAGTGTCAGGATATTGATTTTCACCAAGGGGAAATTATTCTTTTCTTTGTTTGGGATCAAGAGATAAAGGCAAAAAATATGCATACAAATGGAGTGAGATGATATTGAAAACTTACAAGGCAACAGAAAACTATAGAAGGTGTAGAAAGAATACAATAATCCTTGGGGAAGGAAATTTCAGTTGTAGAAAATTTTGTGTAATTCAAAATTTCTGGCATTGTAACAAGTATTAAAATCAGAGAATGACAAAAATTCAAACTCTCTCTTTATAAAGATTTTAATAGTAGTCATTAAAATCTGGGGACTAATAAACATAAAGAAGTAAAGATTAATTTTAAATTTCCATTAAAAGGCAAAAAATAAACCATCAAGCTATAATATCCACTTCAAATTTGAATATGTTTTTGAAGCAATGAAGCAAAAACTTGATTTCCAGAAAAATGAAAGATTGATTATTTTGGAAGAAAGAAACCCATTTGACTATTTATTTACAAAACAAGAAAAACACTCCAATGGGGTGCCTGGTTGGCTCAGTCGTTAAGCGTCTGCCTTTGGCTCAGGTCATGATCCCAGGGTCCTGGGATCAAGCCCCTTATCGGGCTCCTTGCTCGGCGGGAAGCCTGCTTCTCCCTCTCCCACTCCGCCTGCTTGTGTTCCCTCTCTCGCTGTGTCTATCTCTGTCAAATAAATAAATAAAAATCTTAAAAAAAAAAAGAAAAACACTCCAATGAAATTTATATATGTATATCTATGTGCATGGATTTCCCCAAATCTTAAAATAAAAAAAAATATCATATGCTTTACCTTTGCACTAGTGATTGTATCAAATGGAGAAAACTCTCTGCAGATGTTTATTATTAATACCATCATCACAGTTTTTTATATAAAGGTTAACACCCTAAAAAAAAGAAAAGAAAACTGTAGGAAAAGGACAAAGAAAACCACAGTGGTACTTAAGCACACTTCCTAGTATTTATCCCATGTTTCTTCTCCTTTCCCCCTCTTTTTTTTTTTTTTAAAGATTTATTTATTTATTTATTTGACAGAGAGGGACACAGCGAGAGAGGGAACCCAAGCAGGGGGAATGGGAGAGAGAGAAGCAGGCTTCCCGCTGAGCAGAAAGCCTGATGTTGGGCTGATCCCAGGACTTTAGGATCATGACCTGAGCCAAAGGCAGATGCTTAACGACTGAGCCACCCAGGCACCCCTCCTTGCCCCCTCTTAAACCCTCCAGTTACCTGGCAGTAACTGAAATGAACATAAAATAGGTTTCCTCATACCTGTCTTATTTTGCTTGTCAATTAAAAATGAATGTGGGTAAAAATAGCAATATTTCATTGCATCAAAGATTTGATATAAGACCCGAAAAAAATAAGCTTTATCTTGACATTCACATTTGAAATAAATACCATCATTTCAAATACTTTTTATTAAACATGTGTCTTCTAAAGACTTTAATAATGTTTTATAATGTTGGAGCTGATTAAGAGGGTGTTTAGTAGTTAGGTTTTGTTGCTCTCACAGCCTACTGAGGAAGACAAGCATAATGACTGAATGCTATTAATAAAAGCATGCACAAAGTGCTATGTGAGCAGAGAGGAAGGAGCCATAGTTCAGTTTACATACTTTAAAAATGACAAAAATGAGTCCACCAGGGATAATGTTAAGATTAGCATATAGTATTTGACCTGATTTTACTAATAGAAAGGAATATAGTAACTTATTCACAGTAGAGGTAAGGGTCAGAAAGTTTCACAGTCCTTTTAAATGTTCATTATAATCACTTTGTAATTAGGTGCTTTTGTCTGCATGATCTTTTGCTAGACATTACAGGGAGATATCCATTAGTTATGGTTCTTGCTTTTAGTTGTTTGAATTTTAAGTGATAAAATCAACAGACACTCATGGGGTTAGGTAATGTGAACATATCAATAAATAAATGAAAATGTACATATGTCTTTTTACTTTTATCTGAGGAGGATGAAAAGGATGGTAGACAGAAGTCAGTAAGAGTGGTGTGTTTTAATCTTGCAATTGTTAGCCAAACTAGGTAATTTATTCTCTTTATTTATAGGAATTTCCAATCAGGAAGTCCAAGATAAAACTAACTACCCAGAGGAGAACTGAAAATAACAGTGGCTTTCCTGATGAATGACAGATTATTTTTACCTGCATACATGGTTATAAGAAAGATCTAAAAATTTAAAGGATATAGGATGAGATTACAGCATTCCTACAACCACACTTAAAATACTATGTTTAGTTCTGGTTACCATATTAAAAAAAAAAAAAAAAAGATGTAACATTTGAAAAGGGGAATTAGATTGACCTTAGGGCTGCAAGGTACGAGCTGTGAAGACAAGATAGAATCCTGAGTTTCTGCAACCTTTAAAGAGCAAAGGTTGAAGAAGATTTAATTGAAAATAAACTCACTTCAATATACATATAGATAGATAATGTCAACTCTGTTTGTTATTACATCACAGATTATTGTAAAAGAGATGTATAAATTTTAATAGAAGTGAAAATTTCTAAAACAAACATCCGTATTCTTCAAGTTTTTAAGTCCATCTTTCTGTAGCATGTTAGTAGAATAATGTTCTACTGATTTCCTCTATGAAGTAACATGTCTGAAGAATTTTCAGTCAGTGTTTTTCTGAAACATAGAAAGAAGATGCCCTTAATTGAATACCACTAACAGTCATTCCAATAACTCTTTATAAATCAAAGGAAAAATAGTATATCTTAGGAGTGGGAACTAAGCTGCAATTGCCACTAACTTCTTAGAGGAATTTCATTTTAATCTACCTATATTTTAGGAAGATAGTCAGCAATTTAGGAATCAGAGAACCATAGGGTATTTGAGTTATGATGGGCCTCTGTGGTCAATTTGTCTAACCCTGGCTTTACAAATTAGGATACTGAGATGTAAAGAAGGGAAGTCATTTGTTCATGGTTACAAAGCTAGTTAGTTGCATAGTTGAGACTAATACCCAACTCTCTTTATGCCTTGTTCAGTGTACTTTCTGTTAACACTATTACTTCCAGAAGGTGGTTATTTGAAAATTCATTCATAACTTGGTTTCATGCAAGTTGGAAAGTAACTTTTCATGGAAACAAGGTCATAAACTCAGAGTTCTCCTTTGCTCTATTCTATACACTGTTTCCATGTAAATTTAGGCTTCCAATCATATTAATGCTAGCTTTAGACTTTTTGTTGCACATGTCCCTTCTTTTTGATTCTCATATCTGTCAAAACTTGGTCATTTTATGCTGAGAACACTGCAGTAACCTCCTATTTGGTCTCACCTCCAAACTCTTTTGTAACAATTCATCCTGTCAGTTGCAATTTCCTAAAGTGTTTTTGTCCTCTTTTTGTCTTTGTTTTTCAAAACCTATCTTCAAGACTCAAATCAAATTTCATCTCTTCTATAATGACTTACCACTTCAGGTAAAAGGGATACCTTCATTTAAATTCTTATAACACTTAGTTTATATCACCCACACATTCAACATTTGTTCATCAGATATTCTTGAGTGCCTACTCTATGTATGCCAGGAAATTGTGTGGTTTATCATTCACAGACTTTCAATGTAACAATTTGGGACTATGATTTATCACTTTTTTATATTGTAATATTCTTGATATTAGGAACCATGCTTGAAAATCTTTGTATTCTACATAGCCCATAGCAAAGAGCCTTTTGTACATGGTTGATGATTAGTAAGTATTTGTAGAATAAATACTGAACTAAGAGGCTGATATTCATAGGATGAAGAGATAAATGTGGCCTCCATGGGATCAGTAAAAAAAATTGTTAGATATCAATTATAAGCATGTTTGAAGAACTTCCTTTAACTCTTAAAGAAGTTGGTTCTTTACATATCATGAAAGTGGCAAGATGATCAAGGAAAACAGTATCAAAACAGTATTTCAGTCATATTCTGATAGATAAATACTGTCAACAAGAAAAAGTAGAAGGCATGGAATCAGACTTAAAACACTTCTGTTTCAGCTTCTAGATATTTAAAAGTGGGAAAATGTTTCAAACCCACTTTACAACAGAAGAGTTTACTCCATTAGTTAATAAAGAATAAATGCTCCATTAACTGTAAAACTATGTAACAGTAAGATGTTATTGTTTAACATAAGATTTTAGACACATAAATGAGCTAGATCTAGTTTTTCAAAAGATAATCATTTTTAATTTTAAGTAACTGCCTCTGGTATCATAATTTGTGAATAACATGCTATTTAATTTAATTTAATTTAATTTAATTAATTATTTAATTTTAGATAGTAGAGTAGCCCTTGTCAGGGATTACATTAAGAGGGATGAATGTCAAGGGACTTAATAGACTTTGAAGTAAGTAATCCTCTTCATTCCCACTCCTGCCTTTTAGTAATACATTGAGAGTATGTCTAGGCCAAGATTCCTTTGCTTTAACCCTGCTTGATTGTCTTCATCTGCGCTAGACTAAACCAGATAGGATTACCAAGAATGATCAATTGGTAAATGAACTCATTTTCTTAGAAACAGCTTAGCTGAGCTATACTTATAGAACTGTCAGCATTTTACATCCAATTTAAGCTTCACTAAACAAGCCAAATGTTTAAAAAAAAAAAGTTAAGGTATAATTAAAATAAAATTTTAGAATTTTTTTCTCTCTGAATAACTTTATAATGAATCTATATTTTTTATCCTTCAATAATTCAGTATATTTGTTGTCATCAACTAAGTTTGGGCTCATGATGTTTCTGATCAACTTTAGGTGCTCAGTGAAAGTTTACTAGGATTCTAAAGCACCATGGCTATCCTTATATAAATTAAGCATCATCATCAATGATTAAACTATGCTGCATAGTAGAAATAGGTTCTTAAAATATGTTTTATGAAAATGAGTTTGAAGACTCTAAAGTGATAAATTTGAATGAGTAAAGTATCCCTTCACATAGCCATCCTTCAGTTTATTCGACAAATATTTACTGGGTGCCCATTCTGTGCCAACGTCTTTTTTAGGTTTTGGAGTGAAACAGTGGACAGGAAACCTAAACCCATTCTTACACGGAGATTGCATGTTCATAGGGAAGATAGATCTAAAACAACTAAATAGATAAAATATTTACACATTGTTATAAATGCTATGAAGGAAACGCCATTTTAGCAATTCAGAGTTGGAGGCTGCTACTAATTTCTCTACATAGGCAGCATACTATTTAGAAAGTGGGTCAACTTACTATTATCTCAGTGTGATATCAAACCATCAAACCTAAAGCTAACTAGAGCCTAGTAAAGAAGTAATTGTGTCCAATGCCTCAAGGGTTTTAATATATATCTACCATAAATGTTTTTTTTGGCTTCTGGAACATTTCCTTAGTGCTTTCTGTGAGTCATTCTGAACATAAAATAACAAGAAATGATCATCAACTAGAAGACATGAAATATAACTAGTATTCAGTGTTTTAAAATGCTTTTATAAAAGGCTGGCTGGAACCCCCATACAGATCAAAGGACAAGATTCAAAGGGTCACTCTTTGTGTCTTTAGCTAAACCTACAAACATGGATAGCAAGACTATAAGGAAGAAATTTTACAACAGAAATATTGTGGACAAAGATGTCACAGCAATAAGAGATTTAAAATGTATGAAGATTCTGAGGAATGTTTATAGTTTTATACAATATAAATGATTTCAGGTAAGCTATTTAATAATCAGTTCATTTGTGTGACTGATATTTTTGAGTTTGAATGTGTGGAAATATATTATTGAAAAACCTATTTGAGATGAATTTATAGTACCACTAAAGATATTTAACTATTCTCCTTGATGGGACATATACTCATATTGTGCATACTGAATATAATTATTACTGTATTGTGAGAAGAACATGTTATTTTTTATGATCATTGCTATGAAAAACACATTTGATGTTCTGAACTATAATTCTATTTCTGAGATTCTTTATTATTGTAGGACATATGAGAAATATCACTGAACCTACTGAGACTCTACAGACTGGATTGACAAAGTTCTGTTTGTGTAAAAGATCATCTGTGAGACACAACTGGCATAGAGCCTTGCATTCTTTAAATTATATTGGTAGCCTTTGTTAATACAATATATATCCCGAAGCTTCCTTTTGTACAAATTTTAAAAATGCCATAGACTTATTTATCTTTACTATTACCCCATTCCATATTAAATTTTTCTTTTTTCTTTTTTCTCTGGACTCTGATTTTAAATCTCACTGACTTTTAAAAGAGTCAAACTTATGCACCAAAGTTTTTCAGAAGAAGCAGATATTTAATATGACCAAGGGTTTTGTTATTCCCAAATAGTTCTAGGAAAAATAAATTCCTGAAAGGATGAAAATGGTTGGTTGAGTCAGAAGAATGTGTCTTTGAAGAATTAAGTGATACAAAGTTTGTTTGGATGTCTCCTGGAAACTTAAAGCCTAACATATCCAGGCCTTTATTTTTATACTTTTGTATTAAAAGATATTTTCAGTCCCTTTTTTTAACCTACATACTTATAAAACAAATTCTGGGATTCCCAAAGAGATTAAATAGCTTTATAACTGCTACTATGGAGCAAGAGTTGGCATATAAAATGAATAAAGTTATTAGCTAAGAGAGTGAGAAAAGCTCCCTAAAAGCTCCAACAGTGGAAATGCAACAGCTAATATGATTTAATCACATCTCCAAAGAGAACCTAAAAATGTTTTATCAATGCATATTTACTGGCCATTTGTACTCTACAGATGAAGTTGGGAGGAGGGACAGAGCATTGCTTGACTTATGTCCTATTTATTTGTTACATTTTTTCCCAATCAATATTTTGTTTATCGTATTGGGCCAGAAAAAGAAGTAACATGACTAAAAGTTCTTGTATGTGTAAGGAACTGGTAAAGCCTAATTTAGTAGTCCCTAAAATATGGCAATATATGCCAGGTTAACAGGCGATTCCTATTTCAAAACATAAGAAACATTTTTTCTAGCTTTATTGAGGTATACTTGACAAAAATTATATTTAAGGTATACAATCATTTCACAATGTATACATATATTGAAACATAGGAAACATGTTATTGATTTGTTAGAATTTTAAATATAGCTACTACTCTGAAAGATAAGGTTTCTCTGAGTATAATTAGAGTTTCTTATTAAATCTATTTTAATTTAACACAACTTGCTTTAGGTTTTTTTTTTTTTTGTATGTGAAAAAATAGTATAATTGTTCTACTTCAAGGGTTGAAGGCTTGTGTTTCCTCATTAAAGAAAGTGCATATGACCCTTTAGTTAGATAATAATCTAGCACTTTTAGTGTACCCTCAATCAATAGTGTACACATATATGGAAGTTTCCAGTTATCTCATATTTTCTAGGAGGAAATTGACTAATGTTTGAAGTAAATTATATCCACAAACTTTAAAATAGTGACCATAAAACTCAAATCCCTACTGGAACCAGGAGATAACATATATTAATTTAGAGGGCCACATATAAGGTCATAGGACATTGTGGATCCACAATTCTGTAGGGGACAGAAGAGTGCATGCTCTGTCTGTAGGTGGCCATTGCTTCTCTACTTCATCGAGTTGTGCTGAGCCAGTAAATATGTGGGACCAGATCTTTTTGAAGATTTTTTTTTTTTTTTTTTTAGAGAATCTATTGGAAGTTCAGATCTTATATAAAATTCTCAGATTTTCTTTTTTTTTTTTAAAGATTTTATTTATTTATTTGAGAGAGAGAGAATGAGAGAGAGCACATGAGAGGGGGGGAGGGTCAGAGGGAGAAGCAGACTCCCTGCCGAGCAGGGAGCCCGATGCGGGACTCGATCCAGGTACTCCAGGATCATGACCTGAGCCGAAGGCAGTCGCTTAACCAACTGAGCCACCCAGGCGCCCAAATTCTCAGATTTTCAAAGCTCTGGGCAGACCAAACAAAATATGTTTGGCAGCCTTGGTTTTCCAGTTTGCAACCTTTGCTTTAAAAGTAGTGTGGTGTAGAAAAAGCACTTGCTTAGAGATCAAGGGAGACACAGATCTTGTCTAAATGTGTAGCACATCTGTCGACTTTATTATGTTCCCATGAGAATAAAACAGATATGATAATCTTTGGGGGAGAGTTCAAAAAGTGGTTCCTTAATATATAGTAGAGGAAGCAGGGTGATGAATTCAGGGGCAGTATCTTGAATTAGGAGTCAGGAGACTTCTGACACTAATTTTCTATGTAATGTTGGCCAAAAAATTGAACATCTCAGGGGCTAATTTTCTCATCTGTCAAATGGTGGTGGTGGTGGTGGTCGGTAGTAAAGTAGAGCAGTTCAGACTCACAATATATCATGTAGAGAAAAGAAGGGCTTCACTACTAATTGAAGGGATGAAAAGGAATGACTCCCTCTTTCTTTTTTTTTTTTAAAGATTTTATTTATTTATTTATTAGAGAGCGAGCGAGAGAGAAACAGCATGAGAGAGGAAAGGGTCAGAGGGAGAAGCAGGCTCCCCGCTGAGCCGGGAGCCCGATGTGGGACTCGATCCCAGGACCCTGGGATCATGACCTGAGCCGAAGGCAGTCGCTCAACCAACTGAGCCACCCAGGCGCCCCTAGGAATGACTCCCTCTTATCTTTCCTTCTACTAACCACCAGCACTTTAAATTTTCTTTAGAGTCCAGTTTCAAATTCATTGGAGTAGATCATCTCAAAGGATGACCATATCTATAAAATGCTCTGTTTTAAGTAATTTTCCCTATAAGAATAATTAGTGAATGTAGCACTTTATTTAGTTACCCTCACACCAGAAGTAGGACTTACTATGTGATATTTGATAGTGAGTTTTCAATTTATCTTCAAAAGTACTAAAAAACCTAAATCCAATGATTCTGTGAGTTCTTAACTGGTCTTCTCACTTTGTGATATTTTGTTGCCTCTTGTCATGTGTTTTGTATGCTGTTTCTCAATTGTTAAATGTGATTCTGTGGTCTAAGTTTAGGTTTCAAAGGTAAGAATTCCATATCTCTGATTCTTCTACTAAACTGACTCCAATCAGAGAAGGGTACTGGGTAGCAATCATTGTCATTAACTTTGTTGCCTTGTATCCACACACTACAAGTTAGAAGAATCAAAGTACGAACATGTATTTATCAGCAGTTCAGGGAAAAAATGATCCTGACAAATTCAAAACACAGCCTTCTCTCATTTATTTAATTCTTGGGTCTAAGCCAGTGCAGACTCATCTTCTAGTCATAACTTGTATGTGGGGGAGAGTCTATCTATAGTCGGGAAAATTGGTGTTCTGATGCTGTGCAGCAATGATGATGATCGGAGCTGGTAAGCTGTGTAGAGACCCTTACTACTTATCACCATATGTTGTAGGACCTTGGTTGGTAATAATTCTGTTGGTAGTAGTGATATATTGATTATAGCATCTGGCCCAGTGTTCTTGAACTTGTGTAACACCATTTTGTCAGTATTTTCATAAGAATGTGGTCATATGTATATTTCAGCCACAAAGATAAATTCTAGTGAATTTCAGGCCCTTTATTCGTGGTTCAAATTTTACAGCCAGATTAGAAGTGGGGAGAGGCTGCAAAAAGGTAATTTCAGGAGAATAAGAGATATTAGAGGGGGATATGAAACATTCTAGGTCAACTCCAGGAAACGCAGATGAGAGCTCTTTTATACTGATCTGATAATATTTTTAGCATCATCTGCTTGTTCAGTAAAATTTTCCAAAATGCTGATTACTTGGCAAAGTATGAGGAAATCTAAAATAAATTAAGTGACACACAGAATGAACAAATTCAGAAGTATAGAAGTCACATTTTATTTTGAATGTCAAAAATAAAGTATATGAATTTAACTTGTAGTCCCTAAAGTCCTAGAGCCATACCTAGTGTTAGGCAGTATTGTAAAATACATTCTCACACTTGACAAGACAAATGAAACAATTTTTAAAGTCAAGTAAACTCCTAATTTCTAAGAAGATTTTAAATCCTTAATAACAGTTAATTCATGGACATTTATATATTTATTGGATAATTCTGACAATAAAGTTTTAGTATTTGGCAATTTTAAAGTCTAAACTTAATCTATGAATCTCAGGTCACAGAAAATTTAAATGATTTTTTTTGGAACTTAGTATAATTATATATATATATATGGTAATAGCTGAAAAAGTTCTTTTGAGTTCAGAAAGTTTTCTACATATAGAAGAGAGGGGGAATCTCTGGTAAAAGGAAAAATAAGTCCTCCAATCCAATAATATACAGCTCATTGAATTAAGAAAGTACACATTATCATTGACTTGGTATGCATGAGTAAGTATATTTTACCCTAAGAAAGTGTCATTTTGGAGTGCCTAGGTGGCTCAGTTGGTTAAGCATCCAACTCTTGATTTTGGCTCAGATCATGATCTCAGGGTCATGAGGTGGAGCCCTGTGAAAGGGTCCGTCTGCTTGAGATTTTTCTCTCTCTCCCTCTCCCTCTGCCCCTCCCTTCCCCCCCTTTCTCTCTCCTCTCAAAAATAAAAAAAAAGAAAGTGTCATTTCCAAACAGTTTGGGTGAGTGAACTAGGAAGCAAAATCAAGTAGTTCTGACAGTCAAGCTGCAGAACACAAGAATAGGTGAAAAAAAGTTTCACCTTCCTTCACTCCTGCCTCCCTTTCCCTAGCAACCCCAGGTACATGTTTGCATTTATGGTTTATTTAGAAATCTTTCTAGAGACCTTTAAGCAGACAAGCAGTTGTCTATCAAAACAAACAAGCAAACAACAAAGAAAGAGACGTTTTTCAATTTATTTTTTTTAATTCCAATAAAATTAACATACAGTGTTATATTAGTTTCAGGTGTACAATAGAGTGATTCAACAATTCTATACTCAGTGCTCATTACGATAAGTGTATTCTTAATCCCCTTCACCTATTTCACCCATTCTCCAACCCACCTGCCCTCTGGTAACCACCTGTTTGTTCTCTTAGTTAAAAGTCTGTCTCTTTGTCTCTTTTTTTGTTTGTTCATTTGTTCTGTTTCTTAAATTCCACATGTGAGTGAAATCACATGGTATTGGTCTTTCCCTGACTTACTAAAAGGAGACTTAACAAAAATGCTATTGCAAGAGATTACAGAGGGGTGATGAACAAACCATATGTATTTGTTGTGGGCATTATAGGGAGGTTCCTGTTTCTGTACCACTAAAAAGTGCACTAAAGCTCAAAAGAGCCAAATTAAAGTCCTTATAGATGTTAGCATGTTGTTTTATTTTTCATGTACTTATTTTTTCATTTTTAATTTTAATTCCAGTACACTTAACATACAGTGTTATATTAGATTCAGGTGTACAATATAGTGATCCATCCATTCTATACATTATTCAGGGCTCATCAGGATAAATGTACTCTTAAACCTCTTCACCTATTTCACCCATTCCGCCACCCAACTCCCCTTTGGTAGCCATCAGTTTGTTCTCTATAGTTAAGAGTTCAGTTTTTTTGTTTCTCTTTTTTTCTTTGTTCGTTTGTTCCTAAAATTCCACATATGAATGAAATCATATGGTATTTGTCTTTCTCTGATTGACTTATTTCACTTAGCCTTCTATCCTCTAGATCCATCCATGTTGTTGCAAATGGCAAGAATTTATTATCTTTTATGACTGAGTACTATTCCAATATCTATCTATCTATCTATCTATCTATCTATCTATCTATCTATCTATATATATATACCTTATCTTCTTTATCCATTTATCTGTGAATGGACACTTGGGTTGCTTCCATAATTTGGCTATTGTAAATAATGCTGCAGTATACATAGGGGTGCATGTATCTTTTTGAATTAGTGTTTTTGTATTCTTTGGGTAAATGCCAAGCAGTGGAATTACTGGATCATATGGCAATTCTATTTTTTAAAAATATTTTATTTATTTATTTATCAGAGAGAGAGGGAGAGAGAGAAAGAAAGAGGGCCCACAAGCAGGGGTAGCAACAGGCAGAGGGAGAAGCTGGCTCCCCGCTGAGCAAGGAGCCCAATGCAGGACTTGATCCCAGGACCCTGGGATCATGACCTGAGCTGAAGGCAGATGCTTAACCGACTGAGCCACCCAGGTGTCCCTCTATTTTTAATTTTTTGAGGAACCTCCATACTGTTTTCCACAGTGGCTGCACCAGTTTGCATTCCCAACAACACGAGTGTTCCTATTTCTCCTCACCAACACCTGTTTTATTTGTGTTGTTGATTTTAGTCATTCTGACAGGTATGAGATGATATGTCATGGTAGTTTTGATTTGCATTTCCCTGATGATGAGTGATTTTGAGCATCTTTTTATGTGTCTGTTGGCCATCTGGATGCCTTCTTTGGAAAAATGTCTTTCATGTCTTCTGTCCATTTTTTATTTGGATTATTTGTTTTGGGGTGTTAAGTTTTATAAGTTCTTTATATATTTTGGATACAACCCTTTATTGGATATGTCATTTGCAAATATTTTCTTCCTTTCAGTTTTGTTGAATGTTTCTTTTGCTGTGCAGAAGCTTTTTATTTTGATGTAGTCTCAATAGTTTATTTTTGCTTTTTTTCCCTCGCCTCAGGAGACATATCTAGAAAAATGTTGCTATGACCACTGTCAGGGAATTTATAACCTGTGCTCTCTTCTAGGAGTTTTATGGTTTCAGGTCTCTCACTGAGGTCTTTCATCCATTTTGAGTTTATTTTTGTGTATGGTGTAAGAAAGTGGTTCAGTTACATTCTTTTGCACGTTGCAGTCCCAACACCATTTGCCTTTTTCCATTGCATATTCTTGCCTCCTTTGTCAATGATTAATCAACCACACAATTGTGGGTTTATTTCTGAGCTCTTTATTCTGTTCTATTGATATATGTCTATTTTTGTGCCAGTACCATACTATTTCGATTACTACAGCTTTGTAGTATATCTTGAAATCTGGGATTGTGATATTTCCAGTCTTGTTCTTCTTTTTCAAATTGCTTTGGCTATTCAGGGTCTTTTTTGGTTCCATACAAATTTTAGGATTGTTCTAGTTCTGTGAAAAATGTTGTTGGTATTTTGATAGGGATTGCATTAAATCTGTAGCTTGATTGGGTAGTATAGGCATTTTAATAATATTTGTTCTCCCATTTCATGCTCATGGAATATCTTTCCATTTTTGTTATCTTCAATTTCTTTCATCAGTGTTTTATAGTTTTCAGATACAGGTTTTTCACCTCCTTGGTTAAGTCTAATTCTTGGTATTTTATTCTTTTTGGTGCAAATGTAAATAGGATTGTTTTCTTAATTTCTCTTTCTGTTACTTCATTATTAGTGTACAAAAATGCAACGTATTTCTGTATATTCATTTTGTATCTTGCGACCTTACTGAATTTTTATGAGTTCTAGTAGTTTCTTTGGTGGAGTCTTTAGGGTTTTCTATATATGGTATCATGACATCTGCAATAGTGAAAGTTTTACTTCTTCCTTGCTGATTTCAATGCCTTTTATTTCTTTTTGTTGTCTGATTGATGTGGCTAGGACTTCCAGTACTATGTTGAATAAATATGATGAGGATGGACATCCTTGTCTTGTTCCTGACCTTAGGGGAAAAGCTCTCAGTTTTTCACCATTGTGTATGATGTTAGCTGTGATTTTTTCATATAAGGACTTTATTACATTGAGGTATGTTCCCTCCAAACATATTTTGTTGAATATTTTTATCATGAATGGATGTGAAATGCTTTTTCTGAATTTATTGAAATGTCAAAGTGGTTTTTATCTTTCCTCTTATTGATGTGACACATCATATTGATTGATTTGTGAATATTGAACCACCTTTGCATCCCAAGAACAAATCCTACTTGATCGAGTTAAATGATTTTTTAAATGTATTATTGGACTTGGTTTGCTAATATTTTTCTCAGGATTTTTTCATCTATGTTCATTGGAGATATTGGCCTATAGTTCTCCTTATCTGGTTTTGGTATCAGAGTAATGGTGGCCTCATAGAATGAATTTGGAAGTTTATTTCCTTTTCTATGTTTTGGAATAATGAGATAAGACTAGGTATTAACTCTTCTTTATATGTTTGGTAGAATTCACCTGTGAAGCCATCTGGTTCTGGACTTTTACTTGTTGAGAGTTTTTTGATTACTGATTCAACTTCATTACTAATAATTGTGTGTTCAAATTTTCTATTTTTTCCTGGTTCAGTTTTAGGAGGTCATATGTTTTTAGGAATTTATTTGTTTCTTTTAGGTTGTCCAATTTGTCAGCATATAATCTTTCATAATCTTATCCTTTGTGTTTCTGTGGTGTTGGTAGTTATTTCTCCTCTTTCATTTCTGGTTTTATTTGAGTCCTTCCTTTTTTTTTTTTTTTTTTTTGTTTCTGATGAATCTGGCTAAAGGTTTATCCACTTTGCTGATCTCAAAAACCCAGCTCCTGGTTTCAATGATCTGTTCTATTTGTTTTTTGGTTTCTGTTTCTTTTATTTCTGTTCTACTCTTTATTTTTTCTTTCTTTCTACTGTTTTGGGGTGTTGTTTGTTCTTCTTTTTCTAGCTTCTTTAGGTGTAAGGTTAGATTCTTTGAGATTTTTCTTGCTTCTTGAGGTAGGCTTGTATTGGTATAAACTTCCCTCTTAGAACCATTTTTGCCGCATCTGGAATTGTTCTGACCATTATGTTTTCATTTTCATTTCTTTCCATGTATTTTTTTTATTTTTCTTTGATTTCTTGGTTGATCCATTCATTGTTTGGTAGCACGTTATTTAACCTCCATGTATTTGTGTTCTTTCCAGGTTTTTTCTCATGGTTGATTTCTAGTTTCATAGCATTGTCATTGGAAAAGATGCATAGTATGACTTTGATAGTTTTTAATTTGTTGAGACTTGTTTTGTGATGTTTTGGAAAATGTCCCATGTGCACTTGAAAAGAAAATGTATTTTGCTGTTTTGGGATGGAATGTTCTGAATATATCTGTTAGATCCATTTGATTTAATGTATCATTCAAAGCCACTGTTTCCTTGTTGATTTTCTTGGATAATCTGTCCATTGATGTAAGTGGGGCATTAAAATACCTTTTTATTGTATTACTATCAATTACTCCCTTTATGTTTGTTATCAGCTGCTTTATGTATTTGGGTGCTCCCATGTTGGATCATAAGTATTTGCAATTGTTATATCTTCCTGTTGAATTCTTCTCTTTATGATTATGTAGTGTCCTTCTTTATCTTGTTAAAGTCTTTTTTTAAGTCTATTTTGTCTGATATAAGCATTACTACTCTCACTTTCTTTTCACTTTCATTTGCATGATAAATGTTTTTCCATCCCTTCACTTGCAAACTGCATGTGTCTTTAAGTCTGATATGAATCTCTTGTTGGCAGCATATATATGGGTGTTGCTCTTTTATCCATTTTTTTACCGTATGTCTTTTGAATGGTGCATATAGTCAATTAACCTTCAAAGTCATTATGGATAGGTATGTATTTATTGCTATTTTGTTACTTGTTTTTGTGGTTTTTCTCTCTTCCTCCTCTTGCTCTCTTCTCTCATGATTTGCTGGGTTTTTTTTTTTTTTTTTTTTTTTTTTTTTTTTGGTGATATACATGGATTCCTTTCTCTTTATTTTTTGCCTATCACCAGTTTTTGATTTGTGGCTACCATTAGGCTTGTATATATAACATCTCATGCATATAGCAGTCTGTATTAAGTTGATGGTTGCTTAAGTTTGAACCCATTCTAAAAGCACTACATTTTTACTCCTCTTCCCCAAGCATTTTAGATACATGGTGTTGTACTTTATATACTTTTATTTTGTGAATCCTTTGACTGGTTTTTATAGCTATAATTAATTTTAGTGCTTTTGTGCTTCTTACTTTTATTACTCCTGCTTTCCACTCCTGCCTCCACAGAGGTTTCCTTTCTACTCAGAGTCCTCTTTAACATTTCTTTAAGGCTGGGTTAGTGGTGACGAATTTTTTTAACTTTTGTTTGTCTGAGAAACTTTTTGTCTCTTCCTCTATTCTGAATGATAGCCTTGCTGGATAGAATATTCTTGGTTGCAGGTTTTGTTTTCTTTCAGCACTTGAATATATCATGCCACTCCTTTTAAGCCTGCACACTTTCTGCTGAAAAACCAGCTGATAGCCTTATGGAGTTTCCCTTGTATGTAATGTTTTCTTTTCTCCTTCTGCTTTTAAAATTCTCTCTTATCACCACATTTTGCCATTTTAATAAGTGTGTGTCTTGGTGTGGACCTCCTTGGGTTGATTTTATTGGGAGCTGTCTGTGTCTCCTGGATCTGGATTTCTGTTTCCTTCCCATATTCTGGAAATTTTCAGCTATTATTTCTTCAAATACATTTTCTGCCCCCTTTTCTCTCTCTTACCTTTCTGGGATCCCTATAATGATAATGTTTTTATGCTTTATGGTGTCATTGAGTTCCCTAAGTCTATTTTCATTTATTATTATTATTTTTGCTCTTTCACATTCTGCTTGATTGCTTTCTTTTCCTCTGTCCTCCAGGTCACTGGTCTGTTCTTCTGCTTCCTCTAGTCTAGTCTTTATTCCCTCTATTGTATTTTAAATTTCAGTTATTGAGTTCTTCATTTCTTTTTTTTTAAGATTTAATTAATTAATTAATTTATTTATTAACAGAGAGAGAACACAAGCAGGGGGAGCAATAGAGTTCTTCATTTCTGATTGGTTCTTTTTTATGTTTTCTATCTTTTTGTTAAGGGTCACTCTGAGGCTTTCCACTCTTTTTTCAAGTCCAGTGAGTATCTTTATGACCATTACTTCAAATTCTCTATTGGTCATGTTACTTATCTTTGTTTCATGTAGCTCTCTTGCTCTGATTTTGTCCCTTTTTTCATGTCATATTCCTTTGTCTCCTCATTTTGTCTAACTCTCTGCGTCTGTTTCTATGTGTTAGGAAAGTCAGTTATGTCTCCTTCTCTTGAAAGTAGTGGCCATATGAAGATGTCCTGTGGTGCTCTGCAATGCAATGTCCCTGGTTTACCATAACCTGGCACTTTGGGGTGGCTTCTATGTTTGTTGCATGTACCCTGCTTTTGCATTCAGTACAGTTGTCTGCAGTAGCTCTCTTTGTCTCATGGTCAGGGTTTGGTCCCTGTGTTGTTAGGAGGCAAATCTGGGGCCACCTTAGGATTGATTTGAATCAGACCATGCATTTGCCAGAGCTGTGGCAGCACCAAAGTGCAGGGTGCTCTCCTTGTCTTGTCCCCTGAGAAGCTGTCATTGGTGGGTGGGTCCTTCTGTCAGACCAGATGTGTGCTCCCAGCCCACTGCTGGGTTTGCAGTCGGAATGGTGTTTGTGGTTATCTTCTTCTTTCCCTGGGGCAGGAGTTACTTTGGAGTGGTTCTGACCACTATCAGGTTTGCTTCACTCTGTCAGGCTTGTGGCACTCCTTTGGATGGTCTCCTGCCAAGGGCATTTTGGAAGGGGCACGTCCACAGGAGAATGTGGGGTGGGGCACACAGTGCCAGGAAGATCTAGGCTATTCCACTGCAGAAGGAGACCTACAGCCACCCTGGGAAAACTGCCCAGTCTGGGATGGAGGGGATAGTTTGTAAAAGAGCACAGGGGTCAGGCAAGCTTTGTGGAGAGTGCTCATCCTGCACTGGTTCCCACAGTTGTCTGGGTAGGTAGGCTGTGGGGAAGTGGAGGGAAATGACACCAACAAGCTCTTTTATTCTAGGAGTCTTCCAAAGATCCCTCCCCCAGCACATGTTCTGAGATTAGTAAATAAATCTCCTTCCTGTATACCCTAGGCATTTTTCAAACTGTTGCTTCTATGCTGCATTTCAGTGGGGCTGTTTATTGTGCTGTCTGTTTAAGGGCAGGGACTCAGGTTCCAATCACCCTCTGGCTTTCCCAGAGTGGAGCTGCTGAATTTTAAAGTTCCAGGTGTTAAGACTCACTGATTGTAAGAACTCACAAAACAGGTTCTCTTGGTTTTCAAAGCCAAATATTATGGGAATTCATCTTCCCAGTATGGGTCCCTAATGCCTTTGGTGTCTGGTATAGGGTCTGCTCTTCTCTCTTTTCCTAGCCCAAGGTGTCCTTCCCTCCCATGGACAGTCCTATGGGTCAGTTTGGCTCCTGACCATATCTCTGCCCTCTCTACCCTCTTTGATGTGGCTTCTCTACATTTAGCTATGGAGAGTCTGTTCTGCCAGTCCTCAGTTATTTTCTGGTTTATTTACTCTGATGTGGATGTTATTTAGGTGTAACCACAGGATGAGGTGACAAGTAAGGGATAAGGATCCTCCTACTCTGCCATCTTCCCCAGAAGCAGCAGTTTTAGATTTTATCGTTCCTCACTAAAGAGTTTGGAAACACTAGGAAAAACTATACTATTATAAAGAATGTTTGTTTTGTTAATTAAGCTAATTTTGTGGGTTTTTTATTAATCTCTTTTGTATATGTTTATTTTGTATGGGTGTGTGTATGACTTGTGTGTGTATGTGTGTGTGTGTGTGTGCGTGTAACCCTTTTGGGAAGGATGTAAGATAGTTTATTATTGCTCCAGAAATAAGTGTATAGTGAGCTGTGTGATTAATAGCTCCATGTTTAGAAAATTAAGGCATAACATTGATATTGGCTCATTTTCATCATCCTGTTGGCCAAATAAAAATGAAGGGGAAAAAACCCTAGAAGGAGATTTTTTTCTCCTAAATATATTGGAATACCCATTGGGATGGGAAGAAGGCTCTTGAGAGAAAGGAAGAAGACACAATATTGCTGAAACTTTCTTAGGAATTGTTACGACCTGAGGCCATTTTTTCCAACAGAAATCTATAACATTATTTCCTTGCCTTCATATATGGAAAAGCGCTAAACCACATGACATTTCACATTATTCTTTACTCAGTGGGGATTAGACCAGAAATACAATAGCATTGTCCATATATTTAAAACATTATCTTAACAATAACAACAATAACAATAACAATTCAGGCTTTCTTACCTTCTTTGTGCTCTTCCCTGCTGGTGTTTCATTGTGTGTAACTTATCTAAAGTTCCTGAAGAATTGAAGAAGATTTTTTTGTGAAATATAATAAAGCCTTGATTAATTGGAAGCAAACTAACCAGAACTCTCAATTAACCAGTTTTATTTATTTATTTTTTGCTATACTCTCCTTTTAGAAGGAAGAGGCAAATGACAAGAAAACAAGCTGTTAACAGGTATTTATGTATTTATTTTTTAAAAATCAACTTCCTGGGAATGTCCTGGAGCCTATACAGATTCAGCCCAACTTCAATAATTTTGTTCCCTGTACTGTAATTATTAAGGTAGGAAAGTAGAGCCATTTAAAATTTTCAGAGCAAATGCCGAATCTTTCTTAATCCTTAGTTAATAATAAGAAATATGAAATCCAAATAGCTAATTAGACCCTGTCTATCCATTTGAGGGTACTAGTTAATTGGGTCTCCACACTTTCATTATCGACAATAATCATTCATATTTATTAACTGGGAATGGATCCTAGGACCATGCAGTGGGAAGGTGACTTCCAGTCACAGGGAACTATTCCTTTCCTGGGAACTAAAGCAGAAGCTAGGGAAAGGCTGCAAAGTTGATGTGGGTTGAGTGAGGGTCATTGACACAAAAACCATGACACCTATGTAAAATAACGAGAAGGTAATTCACTCACCCCATGACTCTGGAATGCTTAGGAAGGTACATTCACTTTTGCAGGGCAGCACAGGTTATTAAGTGTGCTGTATAAAGCAATAAAGGAAAAAAAAATAAGCCATCTAATCTTGTGGAGCTGTTCTAAGCATTAGGCATGGATATATTCTGTAAGCATGCTAGTAGTTCTAAAATATTTGAAATTATTTTTTTCTAAAAATACATTTTTTGAAAAAATTTGGAAGTCTAAGAAGATTTATGTTTGAAACTTCTTAAAGTTATCTATGGCAATTTCAGTTGAATTGCAATCAGAGATACCATATTGCTCTAGGCTTTATACCTTGTAGGTTGTAATGGGGAGAATAATGGACAGTAACTCAAAGAAGCAAGGGAAAAGGAGGGCAACCCATGGTAATAAAGTACAAAAGTACATTTTGATATTGCCTGACAATTGTGCCCCCTCTTCTCTTCCATATACCTTTCTCAAGTTAAATCACCCTTTGGTGACTTTTCCCCAATTTCTTCAGGGCTGCCCTTGATAATATGTTTTATCCATATTTTTTCTACAACAAAAATGCCATAGGGCTATGGGGGAGATGGGGACCACACCATGGGGGTTTTCAATGTAGAAAATGAAAACCACTCTGGTGATGTTTGTAATATCTGGGACATTTCCTATACTAAATATTACTTTTAAATATCATGCACACTAAATAATACCCAAGTGACCTGAAGCAGTGGATGTGCCTCCTTAAGTGCCAAACTTTCTATTAGAATGTAACTTTAGTGCTGGGGGAGACTAGAACCCACTAGATTTCATTAATGAATGATTTTAACTGAAAAACTTTACATAGTTTGAGTTTTCAGTTTAGGTTTGGGATATTGAAAGTAAATGTTTTTTTATTTTAAATGAATGCAATTGAATTCAGACACTGAAATTGACTTTCATTTTATTTTAATTTTCCTAGTAAAATGACATGCAAATTAATATAATGTTCTCTTCATTTAATTAATTATAACAGTAGTTTATAACTGTATAGATTTATTTTAGATTAATCAGAGCACACATTACATATGTACATATATATGTAATGAGTTTTTACATTTGCTGTAATTTGAGAAAAACCATGAAATGTTCTTAAAAGTATATGCACTGATTCACTTACATAAACTACAGAGAAACAGGAGAGTCGCAAACTCTAATGCCTACTGATGCAAGGCTGGTAATGTAAATGAAAGTCCGTAAGCAATAGGAAGTGGTGGGGACTAGGGTGACCTAGAGAGTATATATTCTTTCCAAAGGTGTCAGCTATTACTCAGTGTAGCTGATTGCCACCATGTGGGAATGTAGGCCAAATATTGTTAAGCTCTGAGTTTTTAAGAGAAGCCAGGAATGCAGATTTTTATATGAAATTCCCTAATTCTTAAATGTTGGTAACCAACTCAATAAAAGCAAAAACAAAAACAAAAAAATAAAGAAAAGAAAAAGAAAGAAACACTATGTAGGCTGAAGAAAATCATCTATGGTCTGAATCTAGCCCATGGGCTGTCAGTTTGCGACCTCTGTTTTAAATTGTAAATCCTATAGGTACTGTAGTTTAAAAAAAAATCACAGTATATTATAAATACACCCGAAGATCTTGATGATGGAAAGTTCATGTAAAGTGAATTAAAAATAAGTGGAGTGCTTGTAACTAATTCTCCTGGGACTCAAAATGGTGGTTATGCACGTCATGATTTTTCCTTACTATATGGAAATAACCAAGATAGTTTTCCCTTAATTTGGTTTGAAAATTAAGATAAAATTATGATTTTTTTGCTTTCATATTTATCAATGAAATGCAGTATGAAAGATCATTACTGCCATGTCCAAAGAGAACATTTAAATATAGGTTCTGTCACATAATATAATTATGGCTTCTATTTAAAACCTAATTCATGGTGCTTTAATAGGAAGAAAACCATATATATAGTATGTGTTCTTTTAATTTTAAGTTGACTTGCCTTTCAACAAATTTCCAATTTCTTCTAGCAAAATTCCTTTATTTTTACAAATGGTTAAAGAAATAAAAGAAATGTAAGTAGTTAACACAATAAAACTTCATTTGAACTTTTCATTGGCATTGGCAAAGATAAAACAAAAGTTGGTCATCTGAAATTTTTGTTTGAGGTAACTGATTGATCTGAGACTTCACTTATTTGTCTGTCTTGCCCTGGACCTTAGCACATAATCCCACTGTGCCACAATGCTTTTAACATTTGTATGCCCCTTTTATCACTGGCAATCCAAAAATGTATTTGTCTAAAAAGGAAACAATTAAATTCCAATCTTTTTAGAAAAAAAGAAAGAAAAAAAAAAAACAAACTTCATTGTTTTAATGGCCCCTATAATGTGCACCATAAATCCTTAGTCAGGGTGGTCAATTAAGGGGCACCTGGGTGGCTCAGTCAGTTAAGCATCTGTCTTCGGCTTAGGTCATGATCCCGGGTTCTGAGATCGAACCCCATGTCGGACTCCCTGCTCAGCAGGGAACCTGCTTCTCCCTCTCCCTCTGCCTGCTGCTCCCCCCTGTTTGTACTCTCTGTCAAATAAATGAATAAAATCTTTAAAAAAAGGGTGGTCAGTTAACATTATCATTTCTGATGAGAAACTTATCAGAGGACTAAAAAAAGAGAAAAGTGAAATTAGAGAAATAAAAGAATGCACAATCTCAAATTCTAAATTAACTTAAAAATGCCTCCCATTTGTCAACAAACTATTCTAGTTGCAGATTTAACACAGACATATATGAAAGATGAGAAATTGTTGGACAACTTGTCAATATATATGACGATGTGCAAAATAGGTGATGTTTAACTAAATAGAATTTTTGTAGACAGTGCTTCCCTTTGTAGCTCATCAGATAGTTTTGACCACAAGTAATCTGTTGTGTGATAGGATGAACAATGTTTACATATACTAATTAATTAAAATCGTTCTCTAAAAACTCTAACAACTGGAAAATTCTTAGTTAATTGGTTAGTCCTCAGAGGTAGAGAATATAAGAAATGAGGGATTATTTGATACATTTAACCAGTATAGACATATAAATAAGGTAATTCAGGAAAAATTTTGATGAACAACTACTACTCTTATTTTTGCCAGAACATAATAATATCTAACATTTTTCAGACATGATATCCCAGGTTATTTTGTTCATTTAATCTTCATAACAACCCTACAAGGTAGGTGATATTATCGTGATCCTTGTTTTACAGATGATGGTACTGAGGCACAGAGAAGGTTAAATGACTTATCTGAGACCACACAGCCTGCAAATATCAGAACCAGCATTTGAATCAAGGCAGTCTGATTACAAAATTCATATACTTAGGATCAATATATTTTACAACCTGACAACTGGAATCAGACTAATTACCAAAACACCTCGTTTCATTATAATATATATATAAAATTCCGAAATCAATTTTGGTAGCATCATTTCGATTGTGTTATAAATTACCAAGATTGATTATAAAATAGCTCAAATAAATCAGGAAATAATGAGAGACATTGTGGACCAATAACCAAGTCTACATTTTGTTACATTTGATTCAGAGCTCATTTTTAAAAAAATGTATCTGTAAAGCATTATTGATATAACTAACACTAATCTCCTTTCTCCTCCACCCTTCATTAGAGTTAACCACTGTTTTAAAATTTGTGTGAGTTATTGCTTGGTGTTTTTTTATCATATGTGTATTTATGCACAAACAATATGCAGTATTAGTTTTTGTGTTTTTAAACTGTACCTAAATGGTTTGGTACTATACTATCCTTTTGTAATCATTGTTTTTACATTATGTTTTTGAGATTTATCTATGTTGATACATGCTGATCCAGTTCATTTATTTATTTTTTAATTGTCCATTCTACTATTTAATTTCATGAGTATACCACAGTTTGATTATTCTTTACTATATTGATGGACACTTAGATTGTTTTCAATTTTTTGTTATTACATACAGTGCTGTAAATGGATATCATGTTTTCTTGTGCCCTTGTGGGAGAATTTTTCTGGGGTATAAACCTAGAAGTGAAATCATTGAGTTGTGGAATATGCACATCTTCAAGTTTAATAGTTATTGTTGAATTGCTCTCCAAAATTGTTCTGACTTACACTCCCACTAGTGTTATACAATAATTCCTATTTTCCCAAATTTTACCAATGTAGTAGAATTTTTTTAAAGATTTTATTTATTTGAGAAAGACAGAGAGAGTGAGAGAGAGAATGAGTGTGGGGGAGGGGCAGAGGGAGAGAGAGAGAGAGAGAAGCAGACTCCCACTGAGCAGGGAGCCCGATTCAGGGCTCGATCACAGGACCCCAAAAATTATGACTTGAGCCAAAGGCAGATGTTTAACTGACTGAGCCACCCAGGTGCCCCTGTGGTAGATATTTTTAACAAACAATTCCTTTGAAGAAAAAAAATAATTATTTTTATTGATTCTCTTTCATGATTATACCCAGAGATGAACCACTGATTCTGATCACTTAGGGCACATAACAATGCTTACTGAAACTATTTGTGTCATTATTCTTCATTTTAAAACATATGTAGTTCGGATATGAATAAAAATACTATTTAAAATTTGTGAAGTATTTTCCAGGTTACAAAGCACTTTCCCATAAAGCCTCATTTGATGAGAGTGTGGTATAGCAGGAAGAGCTCTGGAAAGAGTCAGAAGTCCATGGACTTAAAACAACACTGAAAATAACTGTGGCTTGGGACCTCAGTTGCCACATCTGTAAAATTAGGATGTTGGACTAAACAGTCTCTTAAAGACATATTATAACCTTTGATCTATAATGCATATGTTCCCTTTTCCCTGAAGCTATAATTTACTTATTTTGCATAAAACATAAAGACAAAGTTGGATTTTATCAATTTGTGAAAAGTGTTATAACACTCTCTGGCATAGTTAAGATCATGTTTATCTTATTTATCCTGTTTATCTTTGTGTTTCTCTTAATTTAAGGACAGTTGGGGGTGGGAGTGGGATAGAAGATTGGAGCAGAATCTCAGCGTTATGATTAGACAGTAGCCACACACCATCTTGAATTAATAATCTTCAATGTTTCCCATTCTGAATCATCACATTACAAATGCTTAAATACAATGAAAGTCCAACTACAATTTATTATGGTTTTGTGTTTCTTCTCAAGTTCTTTTTATATATGTTTCGGATTCAGAGAAGAGAGTTTTTAATATTTTCAACTCATCTAAGATTTGATTCCAATAATGCTTTTATTGTGCTGCACATAGCTACTTAAAGTAGAGGGAGGACTCAGATTGACTATTCTGTCATATTTTCTTTTTGGATGGGAGGTAACTAATTGGATTTTGTGTTTGGGGAGATTTTTGGATTGGAATGAGCTGGATCTGTACCCTAGAGTTTAACAAAGAGCTTTTGGGGTTTCTTAGATTCCATGTGTACTGGTAAGAATGTCCAGTTAGAAAACTGTCTAATATTGTAAGAAATTAAATTATAAAAAGTAGTCAGTTGGGGCACTTCTGGGTGGTTCAGTAGGTTAAGCGTCTGCCTTCGGCTCAGGTCATGATCCCAGGGTCCTGGGATCAAGCCCTGCATCGGGCTCTCTGCTCAGCGGGGAGCCTGCTTTTCCCTCTGCCTGCGGCTCCCCTTGCTTGTGTTCTCTCTCTCTTCCTCTGACAAATAAATAAAATCTTTAAATAAAATAAAAGGTAGTTAGTTGAAACTGATTTTACTTAAACTCCAAGAATTACCAGTCTACCACACAAACACTCACATATCATCACACATTTATACACACAAATATATCCTATCTCTATCACAGAATACCTATTATTTTCAATTACTTTTAAAAAGAAATCTATGAAAACATGAATAGAGTTATGTTTTTAGTGAAGCTTCTACTTATGGAAGGTGGCAATTCTGGCAAACAAAGTCTAAATCAGTTACTCTTCTGTGATGATGACATTTTTAGGGACTTCTCTGTAAGTAGTCCTGGGAAAAATTTTTGATAATGGCATACCTGGGGAGTGAACTGAGTTCCTACAGTGTTTCAAATCAGATATTACAAGAAAATTGTGGTTCATACACTTTGTTCAGATGATCTCCAGGTTGATACAATTCAAATATGTATACTTCATTGTTCAAATGTGACAATAAGCCTAGAGCATCCCATGTAAGTTGCTTTTGAGGATTTGTACCTACTTGCCTATTTGTGAACTGACTGTGGGATTCCTATTTAAGAACTTCCATTGCTATTTTTGCTAATTGGCACCCCATTTTATAGTTTAAGCATAGTCTGAAAACCACTATTTGCCTTTCTTTGTTACTTCCACAAGTTCAGAGGAACTTATGCCAAATTAATCTAGATTAATTTTGCCTAGATCCTACTTATCCTATGTGGAGATTTAATTAGGTTATTTAACTTTTTCAATAAGCACTAAATAAATCACTTAAAACACAAGATATTGCAAAACCTTTAAGCTAGTTTTATAAGTCAGAGCATTTTCACAACAGCACTTCTTGGACATAATACACTAAGTGGCTGACAAGACTATTGAAAAATCAATACTTTAAGAAAATAAATATTATGGCTACTGAGTATTTATTAAAAAAAAAAACGGGGGCCAGGTGCCTGCGTGGCTCAGTCAGTTAAGCGTCTGCCTTTAGCTCAGGTCATGATCCCATGGTTCTGTGATTGAAACCCTCATCATGCTCCCTGCTCAGTTTCTTTCTCTGCCCCTCCCCTTGCTCATGCTCTTGAGTTCGCCTCTTTCTCTCCCAAATAAATAAATAAAATCTTAAAAAAAAAAAACAGGAAAGGTGGAAATACAAGCATTGTTGTATTGCCTTTATCATCTGTGTTTCTAAAAAGTGCTCTTTATATTTGAGATGTTAATGGATCTTTACAAAATAATAAGGAATATGTAATATTCCTTTTTTAATGGAGTACTATATATTTGTTAGTCTAAATAAAGCCTTGGCAAACAACATTTATTTTTTATCTACAAAACATTAAAACAATGGACATTTTTATTTTTACCTCTGTCTCCAAGGATCCCCATGTGTTTTGCCATGGATGGTACCTAAATAATAATACTATAATATAGTATGGTAAATATTCCTTTTTGCTATTATTGAGAACCCAGTTTGAACCTTGAGCAAGTCATTTACATGAGTTTCCTTGGGATTACCTACATTCTTGTCCACTCTGACCTTGTAATTTTGCTCACAGTTGGAAATGTAATGCGGAGTGACTAAGATAATGTTGTTTACACAGACTTTAAGTGGATTGACATTATAGTCAAGCAAGTGTCACATCACCCAAAGTGAAGGAAGACTTAATTACCATAATCCTGTGAATACTAAAATTTCTTGGCCATGTGTAGAATAATAATGTGTAATGTTCTGCATGTTACATTTAATAATGTGAAGGTACAATACAGTAGGTCTCAGACTGTGTGTTGCTTTAATATAAATGAAAGGAAAGCGGAATTATAGAAGGAAAATGTACTTTGTAGTAGGATGCTTGTCTGAATGTTCAGGTGAAGTCTGTCTTTTTTTTTAAACTTAGAAGAGTTGCCTAGTAATGTGAAAATGAAGGGACTGCTAAAATATCCATAAATCTAGACACCAGTGGGTAGGGTGACCATGAATTTCTCTGGAGGGGCAGCGTAGATTTAACTAAATGACTGAGACAGGATAAAAAGGAAAAGCTGATAACCACCTATTATTATGCAATGGGGAGCATATCATTATTTTACAAAGACAGTGGTGACATTTTCTAAAATTGTATAGCCCTAATCTTAAATTTGTCAGTGTAACCAACTAGTAGCTAAAACAGAGTTGATTCTAAGACCCAGTATGAATGTATTTAAAAAGGCAATGCATTGTTCCTAAATTGGTAGGGTTTGTAATACATCTTGATGAATGCTACAAAATAATGTTAAGAAATGGGACTATTCTGCCAAAATGGCCGTTCTTTGATTTGTAGTCCTTGAAGGAATTACGTTCCATGGCAACGTGCTCTACAGTCCTGCAGATAGATACATGTGAAGTGTCCTGAAGACTAGTCGTGCTTAGTGTTTTTGATAACACTAAGTTTTCAATACAAAGAATACTTTTGCTGAAAGAGTTCTCCTCACAGCATATTTGGACTCCAAAGATCTGTTGTTACTTTAGATTATCATCTGGAAGTTTTGTTTTTTAACTAATCCTAATGTTAAAGAGGGGGCAAGTATAAAATGATTTAGCCATAAAACATAAAACATTGTTTTTAAATAAATCCATTAGAAAACTGAGATGTAAAAAATATGTAACCAATCAACTGATTTATGTAAATGATATATTATTCATAATCCACAATACAAAGTGCTAGATCATCTGATATATACAGTGTTCCAGATTTTTAAAAAAATACATAAAAGCTGTTTAAAACATATAAAATACTGAAGGCTGTTAATAACAGCAGCCATGCTTTGATTTGTTGCAAGTAGGAGAATTTAAAGCATTTTGAACTGATACATCGTTATAAAATATTCTCCCTACAGACAATATTTTTATTTAAATATTAAAATAAAATTGATTTTTATTGATGAAAATCAAATGACTTGGGCATTTTCAGTTAATTAATTAATAAGATTTTATTTACTTATACTAGAAAGAGAGAGAGAGCTGGGGGAGGATCAGAGGGAGAGGGACAAGCAAACTCCACACTGAATGTAGAGCCTGAAGCAGGACTCCATCTCAGGACGCTGAGATCATGACCTGAGGCAAAACCAAGAATTGAACCCTTAAGCGACTGAGCCTCCCAGGCGCCCCAGACATTTTCATTTTAAATGGCTAGTTCTAGCCAAATAATATATTACTGTAATACAATTGGTTAGCAGATCTGTACAGTTATGCTGCTTTAAGGTGAAATTAGCCTAAATAACAAAAATAGTGATTTTATATTCTTTATGCTGTAAGAGTTTTACAAATACCCATTAAATCATATATTGATATATCTAACATATTAAGTATAAAGTGGTTTTTATTTTTTGATCATGATTTACATTTGGCAGTAAAGCACCTACTGAACATTACATGAAAGGATTTGGGACATCTATTTGAGGCAGCCCATTTAAAAATAGTATATACATATTTTACTTTTGGTTGCATTAAAAACAAATTATGCTTTCCTTAATTTGTATTTGTCCAGTTCTCCTGCTTCAAAAATCACTGCTTGTGTTTTTTGGAGTTAAGGTATTTATTTTATACTTTGGATATAATCCAATACTATGATATTTATTTTATAGCTTAAATTTTTCCAGGTTTGGTCAGTAAGAGCTCTTCCAGTTGCCCATGTGTACTTTTTACATGCTCCCATCATTGTGGATTTTTTTTTTTAAGCATTTTCTTACTTTCTACCACTACATAATGCTTCAGGCTCATCTTGTATATTTTTTGCCCTAGTCCTAGAATCAGCCATTACAGGAAGTTTTGGTTAAGGGACAATTTGATCTTTTCAATTCTGAGCAATTACTGGAGGTGGCTAAGAAAGAAGGTTAGGGGAACTCAGTTCCATTTTCTTGCTGGTACCCTAAATTTTCTATCATTTTGATAATGCATATAAGCTTCATTCTTTCACCACACACACATCTGCCCTTTCTTTCATAATATTTGATGAGGAGAGAATAAAAAACCTTGTAGTCTTCAGCAGTCACAAACATTCATGGTCAGGTATAGATTTAGAAACTCTCCAACATACATGTCCTTTCTGCAACCTGCCCCTACTCTGCATCCAGTATAGTAGTTTATCATCAGTTCCTGAGTCACCATGGATTCATTTTTTTTTTTCCTCAGAGAGGTTTTGTAGTCAAACAAGTTTGGAAAATATGGGGTTAAATACAAATAAAAATTTATCACAGGTCTTCTCAGAGCCTAATTTGCTCTATGTTAATTTGCTCTATGAACCTGTAAGAGAAGATATAATATACAAGACTTCTCAGTCTTTTTTGATTAAAGGAAACTTTTTGTCCAGAGAACCAGCATTCTATGAAACACACTTTCGGAAACGCACTATAGTGGTAAGACCCCTGAATTTGTAGTCAGATATCTTGTGTTTAATCCCTTCTGTACCAACAACTAGCTCTATGATCACAGGCAAATCAGTTAACATCTGTAAGTCTCTGTTTTCTTGTCTATAAAATGGATCTATGAATGTCCCTCACAAGATTATTGTGAAGAGCAAAAAATGAGCAAACATATGTAAAAATGTTTTGGAAATGCTAAAATGCTGTGGAAATGTAATAAGCACCAACGAAGGTAGGAACCATGCCTTTGATTTGCTGACCACTTTTATATCCAGTATATAGCATATTTTCCTGACATTTAATCTTCAATAGTAAATAAATATTTATTGAGCAATTAAATGAATTACTATTTCTTACATTATTTTCTGTTTCTCTCCAAGTGCTGCATAGCAGCTTATGATATTTTATAAAGTGTTTTTTTTGAAATTAGGAGTCCATGTAACAAAATGCAGGTAGAAACATACAGCTGAAGTGGCTATATATATGCAAAAAATCCTTGTGATGCCAGCCTTTGTTTTGCTGAGCATGTGCTCACAGCCAATGACTGGCTGCATTCAGATTAGTTTTCATTGCTTCAAGCTGACCAGATTTTTTTTTTTTTTAATAAGGACACTGAAGCTTTCACCTCAACACTGTGGTGATGTGAAATTCCTGCTGCAGAGTCATTGAGCTAGTGCTAGAAGAAAAGAAGCACCTGTGAGCACAGGCTGTCAGAAGGCCTTCAGAGCCCTAGAGTTTGAGGCTACAGCTGCTTGGTTTAGAAGCAACTGGAAGTGCTTTGTCATTCCTTTGCAACCACAGGAGACCAACTAAAGAATTTTTACCTTCTTTGGATGTATAATTTGTGTTGATTAACAGTAGTTATTGGGTAGAGCTGCAATGAGGGTGGTAGGGCAGGCCCTGTTAAGAAATATATTTTGGTGAGGATAGTAGTGTACAGATAGTAACAGGAACAGGGATCTCACGTCATTCATTTTGCCTAATCCCCCACAAAACAATGCATTCTGTAGGTATTTCCAGAGGTAAACTTTTTGGGTATCAGCTTCTCTTTTCAGAGAATCAATTGGAGCATGCTTATTATATTTGATTTTGAGAAATTGCCAGCCTTTATAGAAATGCTAGGTGATTATTTGAAGTCCAGAAAGAACCCATTCAGCTTTGGAAATTGTAAAAATATTTAAATCAAATTCTAGGCTTGTGAATTAGTGAGAAAATAGAAAAGATTAGTTTAGAAGTCTTTCTTCTCTTAATATATAAATCATAATGATACATATAGCAAAGATTGTCATGAAATTCATGGGTACTAAAAAATAGAAGTGCTTTACTTTCAAAATGCTATATAGGATAATGGTATCCTAAATTTTTACAGGTATTGGTCAGAGGTAGAAATTCTCCAAAGATACTTTAACAATTTGTAGCACTGCTCTTATTCACATACTGAGATGGTTAGAAATTCTCTCCCCCACCAAGTCTCCTTCCCTTTCAAAAGATGAAGTATAAATTTTAATTTAAGGCTTGTAAAAATATGTATGTGGGTGGAGAAGGGGGGGACTTCATATTAGATTATATAGTGCTATGGGGGCACCTCGGTGGCTCAGTTTGTTAAGCATCTGACTCTTGATTTTAGCTTAGGTCATGATCTCAGGGTTGTGAGATCAAGCCCCATGTGGGGCTCTGTGCTGAGCATGGAGCCTGCTTGTGATTCATTCTCTCTCTCTCTGCTACTCCCCCACCACTCGTGCTTGCACATGTGCTCTGTCTCTCTCAAAAGAAAAAAAAAAGATTATATGGTACTATGCATTTGCCTGATGGATTTTTCCTTTTTTCTCCGAACGTATTACTTTCTTTTAAAAGTGAGATTTCCCATTCAGAGTATCAACTAGTACCTTCATAAAATTATTCATTGCAGGTTTTAGCCAAATATATTAGCTCTTCATTTAATTGAAATGAATAGATTGTGGGACAAGACACTCATGTGCTCTTGAAAATTTTGTAACTTCCATAAATCAAATATAACCACCTTCTTTAAAATAGGCATTTACAGGAAGGAGTTTTAAGCAAACATTTCAACTTTAATTCAGAAATTACATTTAGAAATCTTTACTTGCACTTTGAAAATCCATTGAGTTTACTGAACTTGTAGCAGCACAGCTAAGTTCTAGCAACTGCAAAAATAATTAGTGAAATTAAGTTGAAAATTTTGTAAACAAGTGAAGTTATTATTCATTCTGTACCACACTACAAATGTGGGAGGACATGTTAAATGATAAATTGGGCATGGGCTGCTTTAATCTGTAAACTGAACATGATAGCAAATGGCTTGCGTTTGTAATTAGTATTTATGGCCACAGGAGAGTGCCTCTTTTAAAACAGTGACAGGAAATTGATCAGTTTATGTTGTCATAGCAACCAAAGAGTTACACTGCTTCTGTTGGATTTAGCCTATTATGCTATATACCCATGTTTAGAAATATATTTATGAACTATAAAGATAAACAACTCAATAATGCAAAAGAGGTTGGGATGCCAATATGCCAAACTGAGTTCGAAAGAATGCTTGAACACTTCATAACAAGCTTAAATGTTCTATGGTTGTCATGACATTTCTTTTACAAAGCAAATGATGTCTGGAAAAAAATTCAAACTAGATGAAAATGCAAATCCTTTTATGACAGTATGTGGTTGTCACACTCATAATAACAGACAATAATTGATGATTTATGAGATGACACCATGGCAACAAAGTCTTTCATCATTGGCACCCCTTGGTTACTTTTATATCAGGGGCTTGTGGGTTCCTATGAAAAGTTTCCAACATGACATACAAGAAAGTCTACTCATATCTTAATCAATTAGATCTTATTTGATGCAGGGTAGAAGTGTTGTAGAGATTTTAAAATCATCTGACAAAGTGAAAGCTAGCAAAGTCTTTGGTAAAAAAATCTCTGTTAAACTAGTAAGCATGTTCAGTAGCTGAAAATGGACAGATTTGTTTCTGTCACTTAAGCCTTCAAAGAAAATCTGTAATGCTCTTAAGTTTGAGCGCAAGCTGTTAGGCTGTTTAAAGTTATTGCGTCTTATAATACCCTTATATAGAAAGGTGAGAGAAGGAGAAAGGGAGTGCACTATACATTGACTAGCTTTAAGCTCAGAAGAAAGATGATTTTTAAAATTTGATTTTAATGTTGAGGTCTTTATAAAAGTGGAATAAATATGTAATTGGATATTATAGAATGACTTTCATGTGTTTGGTAGGCTGAGGAGGAACATGTTAGTATTACTTACAGGAGATCCTCTATCAGTTTTTCTGTTAAACAATCTGTAAATTATTTAAAATATTGGAAATACAATGAACTTCCTGCCTTGGTTTTATTGTCAATTTATCAAAAATGAAAATTTTTGATATTTGGACGTCTGCAAAGTATCTTGGATTATTCAACCACCTACTTGATTGAAACAAAGGGTTAGATCAGATGATTATTCTGAGGTCTTTTTTGGTGGAATTGGTCCATGATTTATAAGGAGTTGTAAAAACATTAACAATTGGAGGTATTGAATGTAAAATACTGAAACTATCCAACTTAAATGACACGAATATAACATAAACATGAACATCAAAATTAACCTAGCTTTTATACATGAGGTTTTTAAAAAATATGGATGTAAGGAATTTTCCAAGCACTTATTTCTTATCAAATTTTAGTCTTTGTGAGGATAAAAATCCATAATACTCATTTCCAGGATAAGCGAGTTGTATAAAGTAGGATCTCTGGTATTTATGCATTAATACTTTTTATTTATACATTTTCTGAAGGGATACAAAATCCTTAATTAACTCTGACTATGCTCAGAGATTATAATTTTGATCTCAATTAATAGTTAAGAAAATAGAGTCTACCATTCAATGTCATAATGATTTACCTCAATTAATATAAAAAATTAGCTAATTTTGATTCTGAATCTTCTTCTAGGTGGTGGAGAAATCACACAAGAGAACATGATTCTTAATTCAATTAAAATGACACTTGCTTTTGGCTCAAGATTCTGCTCAATGATCTGGAATAGATATAAGATGGAGAACACATTGTCTCTATTTTCTAGGAGTTTATAATCCAGTTGACTAACTATAAACGTGAGTCAACTGAGAATAAACCCAAAGTCTTAAATTAAGAAAGTGTGTAAGTGATGAATCACTAACTCCTGAAACCAATACTACACTATATGTTAACTAACTTAAATTTAAATAAAAACTTGGAGGAAAAGAAAAAAAGTATGATATGGCATTATATATAGACTTCAGGCATAAGAATTAAAGCTATTTATGATGAGGTAAAATTTTTGAAATGGTTGCATAGAGGACAATAAGTCAGGAGGTAAGAATATTCCAACTCAGACCTTAAATGAATTTAGGAAATTTGAATTGTCAAAAAAGTGCATTATTCTAGGTTTCGAGAGCCCACTTGAAAAAAGGCACACAGATACAAATAATTACAGCCTATGATGGGAACACTGTAGAACTCTGCCCCACTTACATTGAAGTGATAACACTGGGGAATAATAAGAATAACGTTTAGATATTGAATAGTCACCTTATTTGCATCTTTATCTCCATTCGTAACTGATGGTGAGAATTAGTCCCTCCTCTACACTGTGGCATACCACTACTCCTCTTGATCTTCGAATAAAGTCCAAATATCTTGAATATGACTTTAAAGGCCTTATATCAGTGGTTCTCATCTGGAGATGATTTTGCTCCCACAAAACATTTGACAATGTTTGGACACATTTTTGTTGTCATACTGGGGGGTGGCGGTGCTACTGCCATCTAGTGGGTAGAAGCCAGGAATGCTGCTATAATGTCCAGGGAAGCTCCCCAAATACAAAGAATTACCCAGCCTGGAACATCAATAGTGTTGAGGTGGAGAAATGAGAAATGCTACACTTTATGGATCTAACCACTGCCTACTTTTTAATCTCATCTTTGTTACTTGTTCCCTTAATATCAATTCAATTATTTTGGTGCCATTGAAGATTCCATTTTCTTTCTCACTTTCAGATTTTCATAAACACTGTTCTCTCTACCTGGAACACACTCTGTTCCCCTTTTCCCCATACCTCTGACCTTCATTCTGCTACACCTGCTTACTCTTCTATATATGCCTATCACCTAGACTCTTTGAGTATAGGAAGTATGTTTTATTCATCTTTGTATCCTTATTGCTCAGCATGTTATTTGAGATGCAATAAATGCTTGTTAAAGAAATACATAGACTAGAGGAGGGTTTGGATACCTAGCTAAACAAAGATGGTAAGGATCTGGGTGATTATAATAGCTATGGGAATGAAGAGGAAGAAGTATATTTGAAGGTGACTGCAAAGGGAAAATTCCGATGGATAGGTAAATTATTTAATGTGGATTGTGATAGAAGATGATTTCTACAAGCCAGATAGACTGAGGGAATGGGGACAGAAATGACGGAGTTAGGAAGGAAGCTTAATCTTGAGTCAGATCATGAGAACCTATATTCATTGACTTAGTAATGCCTATAAGCAGCTGGAAATAGACTTCAGTCTGGGTGAATGTATTAATTCTGTGATTATTTAACCTCAATTTATCTGTAAAACGGGAAAAAAGGAGTATCTACCTGATTGGGTGGATGTAAGGATAAATGAGTTAATACATGTTAAGCACTTATCTCAATGTTTGACATATAGTTAACACTTAATAAATTCAGTTATTATTATTATTATTAATTTCCATTGCTATGAGTGTCCTTTCATTCTTTGGCTTTTGAAATGAAACCTGTGATACATCTACCACCTTTTCCATGAAGACTTTTATGATGATTCCAGGGAAAGATGATCACCTTCCTCCTCTAAACTCTTATAGCATTTTAGTTTATCCACTTTTTGGCATTTCTCACATACTGCCATAACTGCATATGTATTTACATTGTAAGTTCCTTGAGGGTAGGTCTATGACCTACTCATCCTTTCTTGACATATAGAATTTGCTAAATAAACATTAGGTTATGATAATTAGTTGTTATTATTATTTTATTGTATTTGGGGAATCATCAACAGAGGTGTGGTAATTGACTCAGAATTAATGTGTTCTCCCACCTATATTCAGTATTAATGCTTTTAATGTTTTCAAAGAATATCAATTATGTTTTATGAAATGGAACAGAGCATCATTTTAAACTGAGTAAGTGCTAAGTAATTTGAATAATTTAAAATGTGTTTGAAGGAGGAGTTAAGATAGTGGAGTAGTAGGGGGACAATATGCTTTCTTCGTCCCTCCAACACAGCCATACAAATATCGAATCATTCTGAACACCCAAGAAATCAATCCGAGGACTGAGAGAACAAATGGCACATCTAGAGGGAGAAAAATGGCCACATGTGGAAGGTAGGAGCTGCAGAGAGTTGATGTGGGGGAGACAGAATCGCAGGTGCTGCAGAGGGGAGGGAAACCTGATTATGGACAGAAAGGAGAGAGAGAGAGAGCAGTGTGCAGGGGATTGAACAAGAAAAACACTTCCCCCAAATCACTGACTGGGAAAGGGAATGGGGTTGACTATCACAAGATTTTATAAGCAGCAGAACTCAAATTCTGAAGTTTTAGAAGTCCATACCATCACCGGGGTCATGCCTGGAGGGCTTAGCGGTGTTCTGTGGGAAAAGAAAGCAGAGACCCAGGAGTGGACAGCATGGTCTGAGGATCCCCTGAATCCCATGGGGAGAAATAGTTCCCCTTCTTGGAGTGCATTTGGCAGAGGTGACACTGCCTCTCAGGGGACAAAATAGAAGGTGGGCACCACTGAACAGCCCCATTAAATAGCATAGCAGCAGAAGCACCAGCTGAAGGCAGCTAACCCAGAAACCAGCTTTTGGTTGTGCTTTACCATAAATTCTTAGGCCTGTGCAGTCATGTAACTACTTTTCTGGGACAAACTAGCACTAGCCACAGTGCAGTGAGACCCTCCACCAGAGGATAAGCATGGGTCTGCACCATGCCGGGTCCCTAAAATTTGGAGCTTTGAAACCCAGCCACATGCCTAAGATAAAACACAAGAATACTGTACTGCCAGGTAGATGGATGGCTTGGACATAGACGAAAGCCTGGGATACAAAAGGGAAGATTGTTCACTCTTCTTGTGAGGGCTTCCTGAACAGTGGTGGGCATGAACTCTCCTCTCTGGGGATGAGATAGTGGGGTGATACCATTTTCCCCTTACCCATCAGCACGGACAGACTTCAGTGAGAAACAGCACCTCCAGTGGAAGATGGAGCAGCTTAAACCAAGCCTCACCCCACTGAGCCCTGCAGGTGTATCTTTACAAGAGCAAGTTGGCCCAGGAAACAGCACTGCAGGCTGCTCCTCCAGAAGACTAGCACAGATGCCCTACATGCACCAAGGCTATTGATCATAGAATGCTGCAAACTTCAGCTCTAGGAGAAATAGGATCTAGCTTTTTTTAACAAGCAGACCAAAACACACTTAGTTAAAACTTGCCACACTGGCCCAGGTCCAAACACTCCACACTGCAGGCAAGGAGAAATTCTGCAGAGGACTGATGTGAGGGAAGGAGCAGCCAAAGCACAACAGCAGAGTGCACACAGCATACAACACAAAAACTTCCTGAAGTGCTAGGCCTAGGACGGTATATGACCTCTTATTAGTATAGCCATTACTCTCAGGGCAGGAAATGGAACAAGTTTTCCTAACACACAATAGACAGAGATCTAGGCAAAATGCCAAGATCTGGAGACAAAGAATCCCCCAAAAAAGAACTGGAAGAGGTCACAGCCAGGGATCTAATCAGAACAGATATAAGTAATGTGTATGAACCAGAATTGAAAGCAACAATTGTAAGGATACTAGCAGGGCTTGAGAAAAGCATAGAAGACACTAGAGAATACCTTTCTGCAGAGATAAAAGAATTAAAAAATAGTCAGGCTGAAATAAAAAAATGCTATAACCGAGATGCAAAACTGAGTGGATGTAATGACAATGAGGATGGCTGAAGTAGAGGAATGAATCAGTGATAGAAGATAACATTGTGAGAAAAAATGAGGCTTAAAAGAGGAGGGAAAGAAAAGTATTGGATCATGAATGTAGACTTAGGGAACTCAGTGACTCCATAAAGCATAATAACATTCATATCATAGGAGTTCCAGAAGAAGAAGAGAGGGGGGAAAGAGGGAAGAAGGTTTACTTGAAGAAATTATAGCTGAAAACCTACCTAATCTGGGAAAGGAAAGCATTATCCAAATCCAGGAAGCACAGAGCACTCCCATCAAATTCAACAAAAGTTGGCCAACACTAAGACATACTGTAGTACAATTTGCAAAATACAGAGAATATGAAAGAATGCTGAAAGCAGCAAGGGAAAAGAAATCCCTAACCTACAAAGGAAGATAAATAAAGTTAGCATTAGGTCTCTACAAAAATGTGGCAGGCCAGAAGAAAGTGGCATGATATATTCAACATACTCAAGGGGAAAAATATGCAGCCAAGAATACTTTATCCAGCAAGGCTGTCATTCAGTATAGAAGGAGAGATAAAGAGCTTCCAAAACAAACAAAAATTAAAGGAGTTCATGACCACTACCCTAGCCCTGCAAGAAATATTAAAGGGGACCCTATAAGTGGTAAAGAAAGACACAAAGTAACAAAGACTAGAAAGGAACAGAGAATATTTCCAGAAACACCGAATTTAGAGGTAATACAATGGCACTAGATTCTTATTTATCAATAATTACTCTAATGTAAATGAACTAAATGCTTTAGTTAAAGATATAGGATATCAAAATGGATAAAAACAAGACCCATCTATATGCAGCTTACAAGAGACTCATTTTAGACCTAAAGACACCTCCAGAATGAAAGTGAGGGAAGGAGAACCATCTATCATACTAATGGATGTAAGATGAAAGTCAGAATAGCCATACTTTTATCAGACAAACTAGATTTTAAACCAAAGATTGTAACAAGAGATGAAGAAGGGCATTATATCATCATAAAGGGGTTCATCCAACAAGAGGATCTAACAATTATAAATTGTTATGCCCCCAAATTAGGAGCACCAAATATAAATCAATTAATAACAAACATAAAGAAACTCATTGATAATAATACAATAATAGTAGGGGACGTTAACACCCCACTTAAAGCAATGGACAGATCATCTAAGCAGAAAATCACACAGGGAAATAATGGCTTTGAATGACACACTGGGCCAGATGGACTTAACAGATATATTCAGAACATTTCATCCTAAAGCAACAGAATACACATTATTTTAGAAGTCACATGGAACCTTCTCCAGAATAGATTGCATACTGGGTTACAAATTAGGCCTCAACAAATACAAAAAGGTTGAGATCATAACATGCATATTTTCTGACCCCAATGCCATGAAACTTGAAGTCAACTGCAAGAAAAAAATTGGAAAGACCACAACTACATGGAAGGTAAAGAACATCCTACTAAAGAATGAATGGGTTAACCAGGAAATTAAAGAAGAAATAAAAAATACATGGAAATAAATGAAAATGGAAAAATGACCATCCAAAACCTCTAGGTTGCATAAAGGCGGTCATAAGAGAGAAATATATAGCAGTACAGGCCTACAGCAAAAAGCAAGAAAAGTCTCAAATACACAACCTACCTTACACCTAAAGGAGCTGGAAAAAGAATGGCAAATAAAGCCTAAATCCAGCAGGAGAAGAGGCATAATAAAGATGAGAGCAGAAATAAGTGATATATTAAAAAAAAAAAAAAAAACAGTAGAATAGATCAATGAAACCAAGAGCTGGTACTTTGAAAGAATTAATAAAATTGATAAACCCCTAGCCAGACTCATCAAAAAGAAAGGAGGAAGGACCCAAATAAATAAAATCATGAACGAAAGAGGAAAGATCACAACCAACACCACAGAAATGCAAACAATTATAAGAGAATATTATGAAAAATTATATGCCAAAAAACAGGGCAATCTGGAAGAAGTGGACAAATTCCTGGAAACATACCAACTACCAAAACTGAAATAGGAAGAAATAGAAAATTTGAAAAGACCCATAACCAGCAAAGAAATTGAATCTGTAATAAAAAATTTCCCAACAAAAAAAAAGTCCAGGGCCAGATGGTTTCCCAGGGGAATTCTACCAGACATTTAAAGAAGAGTTAATACTTATTCTTCTCAAACTGTTCCAAAATATAGAAATGGAAGGAAAACTTCCAAACTCATTCTATGAGGTCAGCATTACCATGATTCCCAAATCAGACAAAGACCCCACTAAAAAGGACAATTATAGGCCAATATCCCTAATGAATATGGACGCAAAAATTCCCACCTAGATACCCCAAATTGAATCCAACTGTACATTAAAATAATTACTCACCATGGTCAAGTTGGATTTATTCCTATGTTGCAGGAATATGTATGGAGGTTCTTCAAAACATTAAAAATAGAGCTACCCTAGATCCAGCAATTGCATCATTAGATATTTTCCCAAGGATACAAAAATACTGTTTCAAAGGGGTACATGCACCCGGTGTTTATAGCAGCATTATCAATAATAGCCAATTTATGGAAAGAGTCCAAATATCTATCAACTGATGAAAGGATAAAGAAGATGTGTTATATATATACAATATTACTCAGCCATCAAAAAGAATGAAATCTTGCCATTTGCAATGATGTCGAAGGAGCTAGAATGTAGTAGGCTGCGAAATAAGTCAGAGAAAGACACCGACCATATGATGTCAGACATATGTAGAATTTAAGAAACAAAACAGATGAATATATGGGAAGGAAGAAAGAGAGGGAAGCAAACCATAAGAGACTCTTAATTACAGAGAGCAAACTGAGGGGTGATGGAGGGAGTTGGGTGAGGGATGGGTAAATGGGTGTTGAGAATTAAGGAGGGCACTTGTTTTGATGAGCACTGTGTTTTATATGTAAGTGATGAATCACTAAATTCTATAGCTATTCGAATTTTACCATATATATTAACTAACTAGAATTTAAATAAAAACTTGAAGAAAGAAAAAAAGCCAATTCCACAAGGTTACATACTGTGATTGAAATGCCGAAATTATATAAATAGAGAACAGATTAGAGGTTCCTAGAGACTAGGGATAGAGATTGAAGGGAGGTAAATCTGGCTATAAATGGGTACCGAGAATGTATCCTTGTGGTGATGGAACTGTTCTGTATCTTGACTGTATTAGTATCTGTATCCTGCTTGTGATATTTTTCTCTAGTTTTGCAAGCCATTGGGGGAAACTGTGTAAAAGTTAGACTGGGTGTCCCTGTATTATTTCTTATAATTGCATGTAAATCTATAGTTATCTCAAAATAAAAGTTGAATTTAAGTGAAAAATGTATTTAATTGATGCTAGTCAGATTTCATTATTATAGAAAAGTGTACTTGATTAAAGGATGTGTTTTGAATAATTAGGTATTTTTAAGCTATTAAGTAACAGTGAAAAGTCTGTTGTTTATAATATATGAAAGAATATTTTCTTTTAATTCCAAACCTTTAAAGAAACATATGCAGTAAAACATCTCATAAAAGATGTTTTTAAAAAACGAAATAACCAACATCCATGAATTTCCAAGAATGCACATTCCTTGTGGCTTCCATTGAGATGTAAGATATAAAATATCATGTAGTTAAGTGGTCAGAATTAAGTTCAGAAAATATAGCCCAAGAATGTTTGGAAAGGTTTGTAGTTGCATTTTATAACCTAAGAACAACAGCATGAACTTCTACTTAGATTCAGTGATTCAATAAACTGCTTTGTTGTTAGGAAAGAGTTTTATATTTGTCCTTTATTTATTATATGTGGGCATGATCTCTGGACTAGCCTTATTTTATTATAGATGTGAGTGCAACTGCTATTGGATTCAATTGGGCTTCAAATGCACATCTTAAGGACATACTTTGGCTTTAGTCTACATGTGTAAGGAGGGCAGTACGATTTATTTATTTACCTAACTATCTATCTATCTATTTATTTATTTATTTAAATTTTATTATGTTATGTTAGTCACCATACAATACATCATTAGTTTTTGATGTGGTGATCCATGATCCGTTGTTTTAGTATAACACCCAGTGCTCCATGCAGTATGTGCCCTCCTTAATACCCATCACCGGGCTAACCCATCCCCCCTCCCCCGCCCCTCTAAGACCCTGTTTGTTTCTCAGAGTCCATAGTCTCTCATGGTTCATCTCTCCCTCCGATTCCCCCCCTTCATTTTTCCCTTCCTTCTCCTAATGTCCTCCATGCTATTCCTTATGTTCCACAAATAAGTGAAACCATATGATAATTGCCTTTCTCTGCTTGACTTATTTCACTTAGCATAACCTCCTCCAGTCCCATCCCTGTTGATGTAAAAGTTGGGTATTCATCCTTTCTGATGGCTGAGTAATATTCCATTGTATATATGGACCACATCTTCTTGATCCATTCATCTGTTGAAGGGCATCTCGGCTCTTTCCACAGTTTGGCTATTGTGGACATTGCTGCTAGGAACACTGGGGTACATATGGCCCTTCGTTTCACTACATCTGTGTCTTTGGGGTAAATACCCAGGAGTGCAATTCCTGGGTCATAGGGTAGCTCTATTTTTAATTTTTTGAGGAACCTCCACACTGTTTTCCAAAATGGCTGTACCAACTTGCATTCCCACCAACAGTGTAAGAGGGTTCCCCTTTCTCCACAACCTCTCCAACATTTGTTGTTTCTTTCCCTGTCCATTTTTGCCATTCTAACTGGTGTAAGATGGTATCTCAATGTGGTTTCGATTTTAATTTCCCTGATGGCTAATGATGATGAACATTTGCTCATGTGTCTGTTAGCCATTTGTATGTCTTCTTCAGAGAAGTGTCTTTGATATCTTCTGCCCATTTTTTGACTTGATTATTTGTTTTTTGGGTGTTGAGTTTGAGAAATTCTTTATAGATCTTGGATACCAGCCCTTTATCTGTAGTGTCATTTGCAAATATCTTCTCCCATTCTGTGGGTTGCCTCTTTGTTTTGTTGACTGTTTCCTTTGCTGTGCAGAAGCCTTTTATCTTGATGAAGTCCCAAAAGTTCATTTTTGCTTTTGTTTCACTAGCTTTTGGAGATGTATCTTGAAAGAAGTTGCTGTGGCCAATGTCAAAGAGGTTGCTGCCTATGTTCTCCTCCAGGATTTTGATGGATTCCTGTCTCACATTGAGGCCTTTCATCCATTTTGAGTTTATCTTTGTGTATGGTGTTAAAAAATGGTCGAGTTTCATTCTTCTGCATGTGGCTGTCCAATTTTCCCAGCACCATTTTTTGAAGAAACTGTCTTTTATCCATTGCATCTTTTTTCCTGCTTTGTCAAAGATTATTTGACCATAGAGTTGAGGGTCCACATGTGGGTTCTCTGTTCTGTTCCATTGGTCTGTAAGTCCGTTTTTGTGCCAGTACCATGCCGTCTTGGTGATCACAATTTGTAATATAGCTTGAAATCGGGCAACGTGATGGGCCAGCCTTGTTTTTCTTTTTCAACATTTCCTTGGTGATTCGGGGTCTTTTCTGATTCCGTACAAATTTTAGGATTGTTTGTTCCAGCACTTTGAAAAATGTCATTGGAATTTTGATCAGGATGGCATTGAAGGTATAGATTGCTCTGGGTAGCATAGACATTTTAACAATGTTTATTCTTCTGATCCATGAGCATGGAATATTTTTCCATCTTTTTGTGTCTTCTTCAAGTTCTTTCCTGAGTGTTCTGTAGTTCCTAGAGTATAGATCCTTTACCTCTTTGGTTAGGTTTATTCTGAGGTATCTTATGGTTTTTGGTGCTATTGTAAATGGAATCGTTTCTCTAATTTCTCTTTCTACAGTTGCATTGTTAGTGTATAAGAAAGCAACTGATTTCTGTGCATTGATTTTGTATCCTGCCACATTACTGAATTGCTGTATGAGTTCTAGTAATTTGGGGGTGGAGTCTTTTGGGTTTTCCACATAAAGTATCATGTCATCTGCGAAAAGAGAGAGTTTGACTTCTTCTTTGCCAATCTGAATACCTTTTATTTCTTTTTGTTTTCTGATTGCTGTTGCTAGGATTTCTAGTACTATGTTGAAGAATAGTGGCGAGAGTGGGCATCCTTGATGTGTTCCTGATCTTAAGGGAAAGGCTCTCCACTTTTCCCCATAGAGGATGATATTCGCTGTGGGTTTTTCATAGATGGATTTTATGAACTTGAGGAATGTTCCCTCTATCCCTAAACTCTGAAGAATTTTAATCAGGAAAGGATGTTGTATTTTGTCAAATGCTTTTTCTGCATCAATTGAGAGGACGATATGGTTCTTCTCCCTCCTCTTATTAATGTGTTCTATCACATTGATTGATTTTTGAGTGTTGAACCACCCTTGCATCCCGGGGATAAATCCCACTTGGTCGTGGGGTATGATCCTTTTAATGTATTCTTGGATCCTATTAGCTAGGATTTTGGAATCCATATTCATCAGGGATATCGGTCCGAAATTCTCCTTTTTGATGGGGTTTTTGCCTGGTTTGGGGATTAAGGTAATGCTGGCCTCTTGAATAACTTTGGAAGTTTTCCTTCTGTTTCTATTTTTTGAAACGGCTTCAGTAGAATACGTCTTATTTCTTCTTTGAATGTTTGGTAGAATTCCCCAGGGAATCCATCAGGCCCTGGACTCTTGTTTTTTGGGAGGTTTTTGATCACTGCTTCAATCTCGTTACTGGTTATTGACCTACTCAGGTTGTCAATTTCTTCCTGTTTCAGTCTTGGCAGCTTATAGGTTTCCAGGAAGTCATGCATTTCATCCAGATTGCTCAGTTTATTGGCATATAGTTGTTGATAATAATTTCTCATAATTGTTTCTATTTCCTTGGTGTTAGTCATGATCTCTCCCCTTTCATTCATAATTTTAATAATTTAGGTCCTTTCTCTTTTCTTTTGGATAAGTCTGGCCAGTGGTTTTTCGGTCTTATTAATTCTTTCAAAGAACCAGCTTCTAGTTTCGTTGATCTGATCTACTGTGTTTCTGGTTTCTAATTCATTGATCTCTGCTCTAATCTTAATTATTTCTCTTCTAATGCATGGCTTAGGCATCGTTTGTTGCTTTTTCTCTAGTTCTTTAAGGTATAGAGTTAGTTGGTGAATTTGGGATTTTTCTGTTTTTTGGAGTGAGGCTTGGATGGCTATGTATTTCCCCTTTAGGACCGCCTTTGCAGTATCCCATAGGTTTTGGACCGATGTGTTTTCATTCTCATTGGTTTCCATGAATTGTTTAAGTTCTTCTTTGATTTCCTGGTTGACCCAAACATTCTTGAGCTGAGTGGTCTTTAGCTTCCAAGTGTTTGAATTTCTGCCAAATTTTTTCTTGTGATTGAGTTCCAGTTTTAGAGCATTGTGGTCTGAGAATATGCAGAGAATAATCTCAATCTTTTGGTATCGGTTGAGACCTGATTTGTGACCCAGTATGTGGTCTATTCTGGAGAAAGTTCCATGTGCGCTCGAGAAGAATGACTATTCTGTTCTTTTAGGGTGGAATGTTCTGTATATATCTATGAGGTCCATCTCATCCAGAGTGTCATTGAAAGCTCTTGTTTCCTTGTTGATTTTCTGCTTAGATGATCTGTCCATTGCTGAGAGTGGAGTATTGAGGTCTCCTACAATTAATGTATTGTTATCAATATGAGTCTTTATTTTCGTTAACAGTTGGCTTATGTAGATGGCTGTTCCCATCTTGGGGGCATAGATATTTACAATTGTTAGATCTTCTTGTTGGATAGACCCTTTAAGAATGATATAGTGTCCTTCTGTGTCTCTAATTACACACTTTAGTTTAAAATCTAATTTGTCTGATATAAGAATTTCTACCCCAGCTTTCTTTTGAGGTCCGCTGGCATGGAAGATGGATCTCCATCCCTTCACTTTCAGTGTGGATGTATCTTTACGTTCAAAATGAGTCTCTTGTAGACAGCATATGAATGGGTCCTGTCTTTTTATCCAGTCTGCAACCCTGTGCTGTTTTATGGGAGTATTTAGGCTGTTCACGTTGAGAGTGATTATTGAAAGATATGAATTTTCATCATGTTGCTTGTGAAGATGTTGTTTTTATAGATTGTCCTTGTACATTTCTGTTGTATATCACTCTTGGGGTCTTTCTCCTTTTATAGAACCCCCCTTAATATTTCTTGCAGGTCCAGCTTAGTGGTCACATATTCTTTCAATTTCTGCTGGTCTTGGAAGCTCTGCATCTCTCCATCCATTCTAAATGACAGCCTTGCCAGATAAAGTATTCTTGGTTGCATGTTCTTCTCATTTAGTACCCCGAATATGTCTTGCCAGCCCTTTCTGGCTTGCCAGGTCTCTGTGCATAGGTCTGATGTTATTCTGATGTTCCTCCCTCTGTACTTAAGGAATCTCTTCCCCCTAACTGCCCTTAGATGGTTTCCTTGGTTCTAAGATTTACAAATTTTACTATTACATGCCGGGGTGTTGGCCTGTTTTCCTTGATCTTGGGAAGGGTCCTCTCTGCCTCTAGGACGTGAATGTTTGTTTCATTCCCCAGATTAGGGAAGTTCTCAGCTAAGACTTGCTCAAATACATCTTCTAGTCCTCTTTCTCTCTCCACTACCTCTGGGATTCTAATTATTCTGACATTGGAATGCTTCATGGTGTCACTTATTTCTCTGATTCTGTTTTCATAGATTCTGAGTTGTTTTTCCCTGGCCTCCTTTTTTCCCTTTTTATCTACTAAATTGTTTTCCAGGTCACTTATTCGTTCTTCTGCCTCACTTACACTAGCTATTAGAATATCTAGATTAGATTGGATCTCACTGATAGCATTTTTAAGCTCTGCCAATTCAGCTTTCATTTCTGCCCTTAGAGACTCTATGTTGCCATTAACTGATTTCTCCATTCTTGCTATTGTCTTCACAATTTTTAGCCTGAATTCCATCTTCGACATCTTGGTTATAACTGCATCCACTTGTAAATCTTCAGCATAAGTCATAATCTCTGAGTCTTTTCTAATTTGGGGGTTCCTCCTTTTAGTCATTCTGGTGAGGGGTGGTTGATGGATTGTATAGAGTCCAAATTATTGACCAGAACCCAAGCAAGATGCACCTGTTTTCTAGGGACCTTAGGGTTGCTGGCCTCTTGTTCTCCCAGCCTGTCTTCTGGGGGAGGGGCCTGCTGTGCTGTTACTCAGGCAACTGTGCTTGAGCAGAGTTGCCCTGCCCCCTGTGGCAGGGGATGGGCTCAGTGGGAATCAGTGTTTTGGGGCTTTCATTCTCTTGCGGCTTTCCCTGGTGGCTTTCTGCATTTCTTCCAAGAGTCAGAGCAGAAGAGACCATTTCCAACCCTCTGTTTCAGAGCAGAGAGATCGCAGTCTGTTCTTCAGTGAGCTCTCCAGGCCTCACTGTCTCCATTTCTGTCTGTGCTGCTATAAACTGCAGCATCCTGGGTTGTGCGCCCCTCTGCAGTGCTCCCAGTCCTGCCTCCAGATTGGGGCACATCTCTGCCCTTTGTGCTTCTAAAACCGCCAGCAGCTCCTAGTTCGCACTCACAACCCCACCGCTCCAGGTTTCTGTCCCAGGGGCTGCCCTAAAGTCCTTTCCCCGCCGCTACCAGTCTGCGAGTCTATGCCTCGTTCCCAGCACGCGAGGCTGTGGCTCACAGGTGTAGGATCCCCACAGCCAGCTCCCTTCCGCTGCCGTTTATCCTCCGATATCTGCCGGTGGAATCACGGCTCCCCATCGAAGCTTGAAACCAACTGCCCGCAATATTCTGTTTGTAGAGATCCGGATCTATTTTCTTACATCTCAACCTGATTTCGTGGGTGCTCAGAGTGGTCTGGTAGATATCCAGCTCAATTCCAGGGACCAGTTGAAATAGGGTCCCCTACTCCGCCATCTTTTTCCCGGCAGTATTATTTATAATGACTAGCTCTAACATATAGCATCAAAGGACTTGGTGAATCCCCATTTGGAAAAAATAACTTGAATATGTTGCAGTATTTCTTTCTAAGCAATTTCACTCTAATCTTATTTTTTTAAAAAATATTTTACTAATTTTGACACACACAGAGAGAGAGTACAAGCAGAGGGAGAAACAGGCTCCCTCCTCAGCAGGGAGCCCAATGTGGGTCTCCATCCCAGGACTCTGGAATCATGACCCGAGCCGAAGGCAGACGCTTAACTGAGCCACCCAGGCACCCCTCACTCCAATCTTATAAAAGCATAGCCTTTCCAAGTGTTCAGCAGCCTTAAGATATACATAATTAATCAAGTTATTTTTTGACATTTGAGATAATTTTTTGATGTGATTAGTTATTAGGCATGTGAATATTTTTCACATGAAGTTGAGAATTGCTTAATTTTTTTGAAAGGTTTTTTATTAATTCATATGAGAGAGAGAGAGCTAGAGCATGAGCAGGGGGGAGGGTCAAAGGGAGAGGGAGAAGCGGACTCCCCACTGAGCAGGGTGCCCAATGCAGGGCTCAATCCCAGGACCCTGGCATCATGATCTGAGCTGAAGGCAGACACTTAACTGCCTGAGCCACTCAGACGCCCTGATAGTTGCTTTAAAGAAGAGAAGGGACAGAGTTACCTGGCTGTTGCATAAATAGGGAGAAATAACATGAGAAAATATCAATATTTATTCATGAACATGCATCAACAAGCAGTGACATTTGGCTTGCTAAAGGCAACCAAAAAAAGATAAACTAGTAAGGCAGTATTATTCCATAAATATCTATCAATATTTGGTTGACTTTCTCAGAACACATAAGGGACAAGGGCTAAAAATAGATGTAATTTCATAAACATATAAAAACATCATAGAAAAGAAAACATCCTATTATTGAACCTTTTATTTAAACAACTTGGTATTTAAACACAGTTAAATTCAATTTCTTGAAATATAAAGGGGAAAATGCCTTTTATTATAATTATCTATATTCTCTGCTTCCCCCATGTTTTGAGGCCTAGATTATAAGTCACTTCCTCCATGGACCCTTCCTTGAAGGGAACACCAGAAAATATTCTTTTTTGAATTCTTCTTACACTCTTTGTTGTGCATCGCTCATATTTATTCTTCTTTTAATTTATTAAAAAAAAAACATCTGAGTACCTATACATGCCTAGTACTGGTGTAGGTAACCAACAAACAGTATGAATAAAGCAGACAGAAGAAAATCCCTGTACACAAGGAACTTATGTTCTAGTGGGTGGAGACAGACAACAGACAAGATAAACTAGTAAAATATACATTATATTATATAGTAATAAGTGCTAAAGAGAAAAATAAAGGTGGAAAGGCAGATTTGAAGTTTGAGAAAGGGAATGAATTGAAGTTTTGGATAAGGTGATTAGGGAAGCCTTTACTGAGGTGACTTTTAAGGAAAGATCTGAAAGATGGGAGGGAACCAGCCATGAGGACATCTAGGAGAAAACCCTCCAGGCACAGGGAATAATAAGCCCAAATGTCCTCAGGTAGGAGTTTTGACAGACTTCTTCAAAGAATAGCAAGAAGGGCAGTGTGACTGGAGCAAAGTGAATAAGGGATTCCGTGGTAGAAGATTAGACAAAAGAGGTGACAAGGGGCCAGAACATAGACTCTTGCTTTTACTTTTATTTTTTTTTTATTTTTTTTTTAAAGATTTTGTTTATTTATTTGAGAGAGAGAGAATGAGAGAGAGCGAGTACATGAGAGGGGGGAGGGTCAGAGGGAGAAGCAGACTCCCTGCCGAGCAGGGAGCCCGATGCGGGACTCGATCCAGGGACTCCAGGATCATGACCTGAGCCGAAGGCAGTCGCTTAACCAACTGAGCCACCCAGGCGCCCTTGCTTTTACTTTTAAAGAAATGAGAAGCCATTGAAAGGTTTTGAAAGGAGGAGTGATAAAATGTTACTTCGTTTTAACAGAATTATACTGTAGAAGGACCTCATCTAGTAGGATATTTAAACAAGGATTATAGGGGTTCCTGGGTGGCTCAGGTGGTTAAGCATCTGACTCTTGATTTTGGCTCAGGTCATGATCTCAGTGTTGTGAGATCAAGCCCCATGAGATGGAACCCTTTGAGATAGAGCCCTGTGTTGAGCCCAGTACTAGGCTTCACGCTCAGTGGGGAGTCAAGCAGACTCTCTTCATCTCTCCATCTCTCTCTCCCTCTCCATCTGCCCTCCCCTCTCAAATAAATAAATCTTTAAAAAATAAATCGAGGATTAAAATAAGAATAGTTCTAAAATCAGAGAATGGTCCAGGTGTCAAAATTTCAAGGAATTAGAAGGAATCACCTGTAAATCAGTAGATGACTTCTAAAAAGGAGGACTGTTTGAGGATATATTTTGATAACATGGGATTCAAAGCTGACTATTTTATGGAGAAAGTGAAAATGATCTGGAATGAATAATGAGGAGCAAGGAAAACACCTACTTAGCCTCTAGTCCAGTAGTATGAGGGGTGTGGGGGAGTAAACAGATAACACTTGAGTAGGATGATATATTTTAACCATGTAATAATGCCTTTAACTGTGGTCTTATTCACTCAAGTAGCAGGTCCTATAAGTAGGATTGAATGAGAGTGTGGGAATGCACAGCTCTTCAGGTTTTGTATGTACTTGCTTCATTGTATTTGTAAGTTCCTGGGGCAAGGATAAGGTCAATGTACAGAAGTTCTTTGTATGGGAAGAAAAACTTCACAAATAGTCACCTTTTAAAATGACGAATCAGCGGTGCCTGGGTGGCATACTTGGTTAAGTGGTGGACTCTTGGTTTTGGTTCAGGTTGTGATCTCAGGGTCATGAGATCGAGCCCTGCATCAGGTTCTGCTCAGCATGGAGTCTGCTTAAGTTTCTCTCACCCTCTCCCTCTGCCCCTCCCCTACATTCTCTCTCTCTCTCTATCTCAACTAAATAAATAAATCTTTAAAAAAATGATGATTCATATCATCCCTGGTTTATTCTTCAGAGAAGCAAGGTTGCTTTTAAAAAAGCATTAGTAGTATAGGTTGCAAAAAAAAGAGAACAATTCTATTATGACAGAATGAATCCTAAAACCCTGAAAAAGCAGTTCTTTCACCCAGTGCACTAAATGACATAATGAAAATACTCAAAAGTATTACACTTAACTCTATTTTGACAACCTATGAGTATAGGACAAGTTGTGGTTGGTAATAAAAAGAATAGTTTTGCTGTGAGTTATTCAAACAATTAAAAATAAATGTAAAAATATCTTATGTTACTGAAGGCAACATGAGTTTTTAACTAGTTTAAGTAGTAAGACATATGTTACATGTAGGGTTTATTATTTCTTCTTAAATAGGAAAATGCTTTATCCAAAGAACACTTTGAGTTTTTATAGCAAGGGAAAATAATAGAATTATAGGAATAAAAGATGTTCCTAGAACTTTCATTACTAAAAATAACAGTAAAATATGGTACTGACAGTATTGTAAATTTAATTAAGAAGTTCATTAGATGTGCTGCTCATGAAACTGGCATGGTTTTAGTTTACATCAACATGACTTAAGACATAGACATAATTTATGTTAGTTCAGAAATATTAAGATATATCCAGAATATATGAAAGAATGACTACTCCCTATTATAAACTTTGGTCAAGTGCTAGGAAAAATATGTTCCAGATTTTTACTCATGTTCTAACACCAGAAACAGATCTATATCCCTATTTTCAGTTTCTGCAAAGAATAGCATGTATATCTGGTCCATGGGCAAAAGAAGAGTGTTAGATCCTAATTTTAAAAATCTTATTAAAATCACTTACTCTAGATTTTCTTTTTTTAATGAAAACTTCCCAACTTGAAATTCTTCCAAAGAATTTCAAAGGCCCAGAAAGAAACTGTAGAGGGAAAAAATGTATGTGAATCAACTCATGAAACATAAACTTTAGAATTAGTGTCAGACTGGATTAACTTTTTTCTTCTTTTCTCGCCACCTAAAGTAAAACTACTTGAGCACAGAAACTTGAACTAACATGATTTAGCTTGAAAAGTTTTAGTTAATATACTAATGTGATAATCAAATAAGTGCATTTATCCATTCATTCATCAACAGTATTGAGAACTGATAATGCTGTGCTAGGTGCAGGGAATAAAGCTTGGAAGTTTGGAAATCTAGCTGGGAAAAAAACATAGCAAACTTGAATGAGCATGATAGGTCTGGATCACTTGCTTTGTGATCTTTTGCCACTTACATAATCTTGATGAGCCTCAATTTTCTTATTTATAGAAAAAGATAATAATATTCTCTAAACTATTGCCTTGTTGTGAGAAGATATAATGCATGCAAAGTGCCTATCCCTCAGTACTCAATCAACCAAGGGTGATTTTTCTTTTTTTCTTCTTTTTAAAAAAAGATTTATTTATTTTAGAGAGAGAGGGAGAGAGAGAGAAAGTGAATGGGGAGTGGGGGGATGGGCAGAGGGAGAGAGAGAGAGAATCTCAAGCAGACTCTCCACTGAGCATGGAGCCCCATGCAGGTTTCCATCCCATCACCCATGAGATCATGACCTGAGCCGAAACCAAGAGTAGGAAGGTTAACTGACTGAGCCACCCAAGCCCCTGAGGGGTGGCTTTTCTTATTAATATAACACAAAATCTATAAATTTCAATTTATTGTCTGGGATTACAAATTTGACATGATTAGTACAGACAAAAGTTTTGAGGCAAGAGAGATCTCTGTGACCTATAACTCTCTGTAAAGCCATGGATAAGGAAATGGCATTGAGCTTTTGTTGAATGTTGAACTGTATTCAATTGTTAATGAATGGGGAAGAGCTTTTAGATGAGCGTATACCATACCCAAAGATGCAGAGAAAGAAAGGGAGACAAGTGTGATAAGTCAATTGAGGCAGTTTTTTCTAGGGCCTTGAATTCCAAAGGTTTAAAAACAGGGGTATTACATATGAAAAGGATAGGCAGAATATTCCATCTCAAGGATAGATGTGGATTTTGCACATCCAGATTTAAACAATTCTTGAGCACTGGTTGAGCAATTGACAATGATGCTTCTTTGACTTGCATTTTTTTAAATTTTATACAGCTTTCTGATATTCCCAATCCATTTACTTCTCGGGCCATCCATGTGAAAAGGGCAATAATAGATATTATTTTTCTCTTTTTTTTTCAGATGAAGAAACAAATTCTCTAAAAGTATTATTCTTATATAAATGTTTTTTCTACTAAAAGTAGCATATTAAATCATTTCACTGGGATTGTGATAGGTGCTTCAATTAAAAATTAGTTATGATAACCTCACAAGTAAACCAGCTGCATTTGTGTGAGGATCTTGGGACTTGAGAAATAGGAGTCTAACTGAAGTGGAATAGAAAGAATATATCTGGAAGGAGTTCTGGGATGTGCACTTTCTAGCTATTCCTAATAGGACCTGGACACAAGACAGCCTTTGAACTGCGATTAGTCATATACACCATATATGTTTTGTTTTCCTCACTATATTGTAAACTTCTGGAGGACAAGTGTCAAGAAATTTGTTTTGATACTCTAGATCCAATATTGTGCATATTAGTAGATGCCTAATAAATAACTAAAATAAATGAATGAATCATTAACTAAACAAGAATTGAGCAAAAGAAATGGTTGAACTAAGGCAGAAAGTGATATTAAATTAAATAGAAGTATATTGAGTCTTTACAGGTCCTTCAAGAGCCTACCTTCTTTTATCCTTCCAGGATGCTCCAGGGGAGTAGTTTAATTTTTGACATTAGTAAGGGAGAGGAATATTTGGCTAATTATCTGTTGAATAGAGAGAACTGAACATCACGTTTCCTTGCTGAGGATTCATCAAGTTACTCATACAAGGCTGAATAATTTTAATTATTTTTACAGACCATTACATATTTTATCACCCATCTCAGATTACATAGATATAATGTGTAATGCAGCTGATTAAAAGACTATTCATAATTAAGTGACCACTGATGACTAAGGCATTTGGAGTAGTAACTGGGCAGAGTGGCACTTCATATGGATATACTAAGAGTAATATAGAAAATATAAGAAAGGGAGTAAAACTGATATTTTTCATATAGTTGATCTAAAGCTTGTTTCAATTTGACGAATACCCTCTGTCTAAACAAAAAACTAAACAAAAGAAACTGAAAACTTGCTCTGAAGTAAACAAGTAGTTCCCCAAGGCATTCTTGGTACATGGTCATTATTTAACCCCTGACTGAAAATTAACAATGCTGACAGAGTGTGTTGGGGAGCTATGATATATGAACAGTGTCAGTGCTGTAGGCTGATAACCTATAGCTTGACATTCTTATCTATAAACTTTGACAGATACATCACTTTGTTATTGTCACTTTATTAACTTGCTTCTTTGATAGCAAAAGATAATCTTCCCACTGTCTAGTACAGCAGTACTTTACTAAATGAAATATTTGGGAAGCTGTCAATGAAGTTCAGTTTTTACTGAGGAACAATCCTTTATACTTGGATTCATATTAAATAGCTATTTCTCAATATGGGATGAAGTTGTTGGCATATCAACAGTAAACTGTTTTGTCACATTAAATTATTTATGCCAAGTAATCATGACAGCCTCCTTTTTAAAATAATGCTTTGTTAGAAAATGTTGTTTTGGTTGTCTAAATTAAACATTGTTGCCTAATAAATTAATATTTTGGTCTTGTGAATTTTAATTGAAAAATAACAGCTGTTCCTAGTTGGAACTGACTACTTGCTTTTCTAATAGTTTTCTACCATGTGGATATAGTGGGAATTACACAAACCTCTAGAAAAACATGGGAAACTAAATCGGTTTCATCCTACTGTGTCTGGGAATTAGAAAAATAATCTTCTAGTACAGTTTTCCAGAAGTTAGGATTTTTTGCTTAATGGATTTCTTCCTATTGATATTAGATTAATTCCTGATATCAATTTGAAATTTGTTGCCTCAAACCCCAAACCAAATGAGTTTGGAACTGGGATCCAGATCATGATTATGCTTATTTTTTTTTCGCTTTTTCCTTTCCCAAAGAATGTTCTAATTTGCCCTATTTTCCCTTACAACATCTTTGCTATTCTGACCTGCACCGTGTCCTTGTTGTGTCCTGTTTCTGAGAACCTTTAATTGATGGTCCAGCCCATCTTTCCGCCACACTTGCTGGGTCTGTCCATTTATATTAATCATACAGTTTATTGTTAAAGTTGTGCTTAGGACATGAGAATGGTTTCATGAGCTATATAGCCTTGGTAAGTGTATCAAGTGTTAGTTTATAAGAAAACAATGTTCTCCTTCTTGTTTAGATTCATTGCCAATATGTATTAAACACATGTGTCCTATTAAATAGACTAGCATTGGTGGAAAAGATGAGGCAAAGCAGATTGCGATTATCAGAGCTGGGATTTATATCTTCTTTTTTTTCAACTTAGAGCTCATTAATGGAGAACCTGGTTAGAAATATTTAGTCAAGTTTATATAGTTTCCTCATTGCTCTCTATGATGTGCATCTGTCACTGGAGAACAGAACCCTTTTGGAAACAAATCAGTTCATATTTGTTTTCATTTGGTGTAATTCTAAATTATCTTTTCTTTGATTTTTCCTGTGATAAGAAAAAATGAATTATGATTTCCCATTATATTTATATTCTATTTTAATAACATCGTAACTTTAGATAACAGGACATCATGAATTTTTAATTTTAGTTCAGGGGATCATCTTGCTTTTGAGTTTGGCTTGATGTAGTTTTTTTCTTAAATTCCTTCCTCATTCACTTTCTCCCCTCCCCTTCATTCTTGGTACTGACATTCAACTTTCTGTGTTATATGAAAATACTTATAAGAAGATTTCCCTCAAATTTATAAACAATAAAATGTCATCAGAGTGATTTGTACTCAGCACAAAACTTTATCTGGAGAAAATGTGTGGCTTCCATTGTACATTGGTTCTAGTTATATTTCCAGCAAAGGGAACTTATAATATATTCTCTACCAAGAGGAAATTATTAGAGGTTGTTTGGGAGAGTTATCCACCTGATGCACTGAGAAACTCTACCAAAATGTTTGATATATATAAGAGGGTATTACTGCCTCTAGAAACTACCAGGTTTCTAAGGAGAAGGAAGAAAATAAACTCATTAGTTTCATTCCTCTTTTAAAGATTCTCAGTCTGTTTTTGCTTATATCCTTTGTTTGTAGTCAAACGTGTTTGCTGGCCCTTATTGAGAAGCTGATGGACCAAAATGGGAGTCATAACTGGGAAATAGAGAAAAATCAAGCAAAACGTGGGAGAGCGAAGGACATAGGTTTAGGAATTTAACAAGATTGTACGTACAGAAAACTCTTTGTCTCAGAAATGAAATTCCACAGAGGGATGAAGATAAATGTGTCTTTGAACTTATTTAAAGAAATGAGTGGTCAGTTTAAGTTCTTGAGATTGACTGGGTAGATTGACTAGGTAGGGTGAGAGGAGTACAGCTCTGACAATTGACTTTAACAGTGAATGGATTCAGGTCATTTATCCTTTGATTTTAAGGCATCTTCATTTAAGGCATCTTCAATGCCTTAATTGGATTTATTATATACTTATTTATTTATATTTGTTTATTCATTTATATGCTTATTATATATCAAATATATATGTACTATGTGTTTCTTGCTGCAGTTTATATATGATATTTTTAAAAATAAAAGAGACTGAGGGGTGTGTGTGTACATTCACTATAAATGAGCTTTCTGTTACTTGACAGAAATTTGAGTCCCTTCAAGTTGCATTTCTAGTTATAATAGTGGCAAAAAGATGCAGAAATATCTGTTCATCAGGAATGTGGGAATAAAGAGCTCTAGATTTACTTAATTGTTTAAAAAAGGCAGCAATGCCCTTGTGCAATGTGGAATGGGAATTTCATGAAAGTGCCGCTGTTGGGGGTGGTTTCAGAAAATCATGTGAGATGGTAACATCACTAAATACATAGTTGTTTTTGTAGGTAATCTCCTGATTCTTGGATTGAAGGGAGGCAGCCATAAAAGCATACAGGCAATACTCAGCTTCAGGAGGTAGCATGGTCTGTACATGGTCTGTACAAAGGGCACATACTTTGGCATCAGAGAAATCTTGGTTTAAATCCTTGCACTATATTTTCTAGCTATTGTGACTTGGGGCAAGTTTCCTAAACTCTCTGAGCTCAGTGTCCTCAGCTGCAAAATTAAAATAGTATGTATCTTGAACGGTACTTGTGTGGAGATTAAGTGGGACCTGACATATATCAGTGCTCAATAAATGCAGTCTCACTTGCAATGAGCATCCTTAGTTATACAGTTTTCCTATTGGCTTCAGTTCCTGATAGAGAACAAAAACAGTTAAGGAATAAAGCAAAGCGGCTAGTCATTCATATTTATCTCAATTAGAGGAAGGCATGCCAGTAAATGCATGGTACCAGTACCAGTTAAATGAGCAACTACAAATTTTGTGTCTATATTTTATTACGCTCTAGGTGTTTAAATAAGATACTTTTCTTCTGACCAGAAATAAACATCACTGATGACTTTATTGTCTTATGATGCATAAATGAGGAGGCAGACTGTTAATAAATTTTTAAAAATATTTTATTTATTTATTTGAGAGAGAGAGATAGAGAGAGAGCACAAGCAGGGGGAGCAACAGAGGGAGAGGGAGAAGCAGGCTCCCCACTGAGGAGGAAGCCCGATGTGGGGGGCTCCATCCCAGGACCCTGAGATCATAACCTGAGCCGAAGGCAGACGCTTAACTGATTGAGCCACCCAGGAGCCCCTGTTAATAAATGTTTTTTAAATATTTTATTTATTGAGAGAGAGAGTGTGTGTGCATGAGCAGAGGGAAGAGCAGTGGGAGAGATACAAGCAGACTCCACCCTGAGCATGGAGCCCAATGTGGGGCTCGATCCCATGACACTGAGATCATGACCTGAGCTGTAATCAAGAGTCAGCTGCTTAACCAAGTGAGCGACCCAGGTGCCCCAATTTTTGTAAAAGACATAGACATGCACACTTTCTTTTCCTTATGGAAATATAAATTAGCATTTTAAAAGAAGGCTTCCTTAAAAAATTTTGTATAGTTTTTGACTTGCCTAATAAAATCACAAGTACTGTACATGTAATTGTGCCCAAGCATTTTCTTTTTTTCTTTTTGTAATAGGACACCTTTACATAAACAAAAAACAGAACTTGCCATTTTCCCAGCCACTTATTTTATGCTACAATTGCATTACAGAAAATTTACCCTCTGTCTAACCCGCAATCATATTCACATGCACCTAAAGTGTATTCTTTAATATTGAAGTTTGTTAATAATATTCCTCATTTACATTTATGTAAAACTGAAAGAACATAAGAAATTATAAATGTTTAGTCATTTGCTTCATTAAGACATACATTAATGAAAGTTTTGAGCCTATGAATTCTCTTAGATTTAAATAATCTTGATCATATTTTATTGTTTTTAATGATAAAACATCTTGAACAGTTTTAAAGAAGTTTAGTATATTGTATGCTGCCTTAAATTTTTTCAAATGACTTTTTATATAATGAATCAAACCCAAGGAAAAATACAAATAATTATATATTATGTAGGAGTTTTTAGGAACTGATGGTGGAAGCTAATTTTCATCCAATTATACAAGCATAAAATGTATGTTTCTTTTCTAGACTTTCCCTTTCTCATAATTTATCATGTGCCAAAGCACACAGTACTTCATAATGTACACTTGTACCCAGACTTCCAATGCAAGTAAATTGTAAATTATGAATATAAACTTTATGGCATCTCCTCATAGAGCTTGAAGATTAAGAAAATATTTCATGGTTATAAGCAGATGCTTTCATTCAGGTATCCAGCAAGTATTTTTATTTTTATTTTTATTTTTATTTTTTTTAAAGATTTTATTTATTTATTTGAGAGAGAGAGAGAGAGAGCACATGGGAGGGGGAGGGCCAGAGGGAGAAGCAGACTCCCTGCTGAGCAGGGAGCCCGATGCGGGACTCGATCCTGGAACTCCAGGATCATGACCTGAGCCGAACGTAGTCGCTTAACCAACTGAGCCACCCAGGCGCCCTGCAGCAAGTATTTTTAGAATGCTTGCAACAATAGTTTACAATTGTATAGTGCTTCATAATTTAGTAAGTGGTTTAACACGTGTTATCTCATGGATCTTTAAAGCAGGCCCAGGAATTAGGTGGTGCTCAGTAGAGTCCTTTTAGAGTGACAGATCAAGGATGCCAGGGTTATTAATGGCTAAGGGAAGATTTAAAACATAGTATTTGAGCATTACCCTGAAGGGTGATTGATTTGAATTGGGTGGAGATTAAAATTAAGGATATTCCAGATGGAGGGAATTGCACAAGAGTGAAGTGATGAGAAAGCATAAGATGTGTCTGAGAAATGAAGACCAATTTTGTTTGTCTAGAAAGAGAAACAGGTTAAAAGTTTTCGAGTGAGGACCTGGTAAAAGAATTTTCTTTGCCTTGCTAACCTCTTTAAAGATAAATCCAAATTCCCAACACAGAAATTTATTATTTGGAAATGAGGGTTAGTTAGTGGAAGTTTTTTTCATGGAGTATTAATTTATATAACTAATTTCTAAATTAATTTTAAAAAATCTTTTGTAGTGTGAATGTATTGGTATCACCTTCTTTTGTCAAATCAATTTATATTATAAAAATAATTCTATTTTTTGAATGCTATTTAGCTTTTAGCTGGAGGGGGAAAATTCTTAGACATGTGAAAGAATTGCTTATACTTTGTTTATTCCAGCTGGGTGTACTGAAAACAAGACCTGCTTAGTCACATAGGATAACATTTATAATACTTAAATTCTTACACCATTGACCTTATAGCTATGTAAATGGCTTCATGGTTTAATGGAAAACACAAAATGAGGTAAACCTCCTGGGGAGGGTTGAGGCAATGGGCCAGAATAAAGCTGAAAAACTTAAATTTATGCCAATAATGTGCATGTAGGAACTACATTGAAAATTAGAGGAAAAAACTCTCACTGTGTAAATATAGTTCATTATTTGTTAGTATTTAATAATATGACATCCTTAAAATTAAGAGACTTTATGTTAAGTTAGTGCAGAACAGAAGGGAACTGACATAGTATAAATGGTAGAATGAGTCAAGTAAATAGTCTATGGGGAAAAAAGTTACAGATCCAAGTTTCTTTTTTTTTATTTTACATTTTTAAAAAATTTTATTATGTTAATCACCATACATTACATCATTACTTTTTGATGTAGTGTTCCATGATTCATTGTTTGCGTATAACACCCAGTGCTCCATTCAGTACGTGCCCTCTTTAATACCCATTACCAGGCTAACCCATTCCCCCACCCCACTCCCCTCTAGAACCCTCAGTTTGTTTCTCAGAGTCCACAGTCTCTCATGGTTCGTCTCCCCCTCCGATTTCCTCCCCTTCATTTTTCCCTTCCTACTATCTTCTTTTTTTTTTTTTTTTAACATATAATGTATTATTTGTTTTAGAGGTACAGGTCTGTGATTCAACAGTCTTACACAATTTCTATTTGATCTTTTTCTTTGTCTTTTCCCTGAATCAACTGACAAGATAGTTTTAAAAGACTATTTCCCCTTGGTTTGTTTTATATTTTGATTCCATTATTTACCTTCTTTGGCTATAGTTTTCCTTCCTCTTCTTGAGGATGTTGATCGAATAGCATTGCCATATTTGGAAACTTTTGTGATACTTACGGGGAAGGGCTACCTCCCTCATACATTAAAATCACCCTTTTGAGTCATGCTTTTAATGTTTTTTAAAAATTATTTTGTTTTGCTTTAACTCAGTCTATATTATCTCATCTTCTTCCCTTCCTTTTTTTCCCCCAATGGTGTGCCTTTGCAGAAACCTGACTGGTGTTAGGAAACAATCTGCAATTGCTGGCCTATACAGTGATCAAAACCTTTGCTTTGGGGGACCTGGGTGGCTCAGTTGCTTAAATGTCTGTCTTTGTTAAATGTCTGCTTTTGGCTCAGGTCATGATCCCAGGGTCCTTGCTCAGCAGGGAGCCTGCTCGGGCTCTCTCTCTCTCTGTCAAATAAATAAATAAACAAAATCTTAAAAACAAAACAAAACAAAACAAAAAAAACCTTTGCTTTGGCTTAACCCAGTATTCTAAAAAACCAATTTATATACATGATAAGTCAAATGCTAAATTGCAAATAACTTTTTTTCAAATCATCAGCCAACCATTATTAGACTTGAGTAGTTACTTATTATACTGCCCTACTGGCCTCAAAGAGTTCATGCAACCCTCAAAAATAATGTCATACTGTTAAGAATGATATATAATAGAAAATAATTATAATGATTAAGTTCATCATCTTTATCATATCAAATGCCATCCAGTAGGCATGTATTTGCCATATTTCCATGCTAGCTAGAAGTTGTGTAGATGATCTGAATACAGTGACGTCTTCCTGAAGGATTTTGAAATTGAAGAGAAGTCTGATGTATGTCAACACCTAAAGGATATGTGAAAGGATAAAACATTGAAGAAATATGCAGATAGGTAAAATGTTTACATTACATACTTGGGAGGGATAAATGTATTTTAGGTATAAAGATAGTAGATAAATTCTTTTTGGGAGTAGAAAAAGGTACAATTAATTTTGAGAGTTTGTGTGTTGATTACATCTGGATATAGGAAAATGATCTCTCCTTTGATCTTTCTAGAAAGTTTCAAGAAGGGAAAGATATTTAGGAATTATTAGTAGGAATAGTGATGAAATGGTTTGGCAATTTTTGGAATCCTAGCAATAGCTTTTCTTGTGCAATTTGGGTGAAGCCCTTGAAGGAGAGGAAAGGAATTTGCCATACTTGACCTAAGTTATATTTAAGGGTGCAGGGTTAAAAGATCAGCTTTAGTTAGTCTAAAGAGTTCTGGTGAAGAACTATGAAGCACACATTAAATGAAGTGATAAATTAAGGTTAGTTAAGGTTTAAGGTACAGTGTGACCCAGATAATGGGCTAGGATAACAGCTTTCCTGACAGCAGCAAATAACTATGCTTAGGGTGCTAAAAGGTGAAAGAACAAGTTGGAGATTATAAGAACTGGGATGAGCAGGTGGTGGACTGGTTTAAGATCAAAAAAATAAATTCATACAAAGGAATGCTAATATTATTGAAACTGCATGCTTAGGAGACTGGTATATTGGAACAATCATGTAATAGTGCTGTGATTTTAAAATAGCAAATACTTTAGTCATGAAACTGAATGATGAATGTTGAGCTAATATTTCATCTTCCTTATGTGGCTTGGTGTGTGCATAAAGTTAGCTAGGCAAAATCATATTTATCACAGTACTAAATTTGATGGTACTGCTGCAATTCCATCTGTTGATGGGGGTGGCATTACTTACATGTGTATGTATGTGGGGTGTGTGTATGCACATGCACCTAGCAGTTTTTTCCCCACTCCATGTGTGCTCTTTTTCTCCCTTGTTTGATAACTATAGTTACTTCCTTAAACTCTAACTTGCATTCTCTCTCTACTTAAGAACAAGTCACACCAGTTCTGAGGGTTGATTTGGCTATATTGTCTAGGGTGTTTCTCTACAAACTTTTTTTAATCATCAGAAGGAATTTTTTTTAGAAGTTATAATTACTAAAGAAAAGCTTTTTGTAGAAGATTTATGAGATAACTTTGTAATGCATTGTATTCCTAACCCTGAACAACTTTGCTAAATTTATACAGTTAAATAATCCCTCCCCCATTTCTAGATGCTTAATTGTAGAATTTTAAAGATTATGCCTATATTTCTCTGTCTGCCTCCAGCTTTCTCTTTCAGAGAGAAGATAATTTCTTGTCATCATGGTTAAAATATTTTAATTCATTATGCTTATCAGAATGCTGGCTTGTAGAACTAGTATTATCAGTCTAACTCTCATTCCTCAGTCTAACCCCAAAAAGACAAGGTACAGGATCTCCCCAAGGTATTTATGCATTCTGAATATTTTCATTTGCTTTTATTTACAAAACAGGATAAAAATAAATGAAAACAAAGCAGAAATATGTAAATAAGAAACTAGAAAAACATTTAATAAGAATAAATTAAATCCAGTTTAGACCCTCTAGAAGAGCTGATATATTTGCTTTTTCTATAGATTTCATTTAGAGAGTGCCTATCAGCCAAATGCAGAAGCAGTAGTAAAATATTTAGACTACATCCCTTTTTGTGAGTTTTCTTTTGTTATTTCTTTTGCCTAATGATTCCACTTATATCATTCAAAAGAATTCAATCCAGATGATAGGAACTCTTTGTTACATTTAATAACTTGCAAGAGCAATTTACTCTTACCTTAATGAGTCTGTCCTTTATCTTTAAAGACAGGCTATGCTGTAGATTGAAGTCTAGGGTTGGTTGTATATTGGATAGGGATCATACCTCTTAGTTGGTTTACAAAGTACTGTTTTATGTTTGAGGGAGAGATGTAGGTTTTAGATTTTTTTCTAGAAATAAGGCTGGAAATTGGGTAAAATCTTTTATAAATTCAGGATCAATAGAAAATTGTTGAGGATTAGTTCTTCGACTCTAGGGAGAGTTTTGCTACTTTTTCTTATCAGTGATTTATTTCTGTGAAATAAATTTGGTTTCAGTATGTGATGGATTGTCTCTGGAAAAAAGTCCATTCTGGGACTATGACTATTCGGAACAGCAGTTGTTCGCAGTGTCTTGGAAATATTTCCACAAGTTCAGAGACTGTGGCTGGCTTGTTACTTGGAAAAGCTCTAAATTTTAGACTTTTCTTTGCTGAAACTAAAGTTGATTTTAGATCCCTAAGAACAATTTATTTATAAAAAGAAGTGTTATTCTAACCATGTTTGTCATGAAATAATGATAAATCTTTCAAATATAAATGAAAAGTCTTAAATATATAATCTGTAAAAAGCAAATACCATTAAATATTTACTAACTTGGTTCAAGAAATGGAAATTAAAAACAACCAAGGCTAGAAAAATCTGAATCAAATGGCCTAATTGACAATATAAGGGAAACTTTTATGTACATGTTTGGACTTAAGTTTCCTTGTTCTATTTCCAGGAAAGATAATGGTTGGAAGTTTATTTTAGAAGGCAAAAGATTAAGGTTGTGTCAGTATTTCTTTAATTTCAGAAACGGATGTTGAAAGCTTTTCAGGTTAAGCAATGAAAAGATTTAGAGGGTTCTTCAAATCTCAATTCACCTAAACAGAAGTTTGTACATTATTTAGAAGTTAGAAGACTACTTGTTTATTTCAAAACTACAGTGAAACTGTTAAATTCAGAAGATATAAAAATTTAGCAAGAGAGATTAAATAAAACTCTTAGTTCCCATATTATACAATTTAAAAATTAAAAAAACAATAGCTTAAATATAATGTAAACATACTGAATAAAATCCCAAATAAAACTAGAAAATTTAAGATTAAATAATAGCCACTGAAGTTGATATCATGCTTATTCTCTTCAAGAAATGTCAGTACAAAAATTCAAATAAAACAATGGACATAATACAGATTATTAAGTTTATGATAATTTATAGTTGCATATTTTCACAATGTGCAATTGAATTCATGTGTTAAAGTGCTGTTTTGTTTGGTTTTTATTTTTACAAAAGCCACCACTGCTAATGCCTTTTTGATTGCTAGCCTGCTTGCAATGGGTGACTAATTATTATTGATGATGTTATGAGTGTATGGGCTGTTCTAATTCTGCAAATACAATTCCTGCAGCCAACTGAAAATGTCTATTATTAGAACTGGGAAACAGTCAAATGAGTGGCCTAGAGTGAAAAGATATCTTACCAGTTTCTTCTTTAGTTATTTAACAAATGTTTTTTAACATTAAAAAATATTGATATAGAATTTTTGTGTCAGAGAAGAATATACAGTATATTCTTTAAATTTATATTAAGTTCATTATTTACTTTTTTTGGAAAAATATATCAAAATTTTTAATTAACTGGACTTGTCTAGAAATTCATGTATCAATATTATTGGAGCTAGTCCTTAAACTTGTTATTTTTATTAATGTATTTTATAATTTGAAGATAATATTAATTGGTAATTCTCCCCTTTTATATAAATGAAAGGTAGGTTGGAGACTCCATTAATTCAAGGCCAGATCTACTTGCTTTTCATTGTATCCTTACCACCTGGCATGGTGCATTGCATATACAGCTTGTTGAATATATAAATAAAGGTCAGCTTAGATTGTCTCTCAATTTGTCCTCTATAAAATTCTAGATTTTATGAACTTGGAAACATGCAGATGAAACTTTTATACTCTTTTCTGATGAACACTGAAATTGGGATATTAACAAAACTATATAAATAGTGTGAAGAATCTCTGTGAATTGACTTTCGCTTGGCCCTATTATTTTTTTTCTTTTACCCATTGCATTTCCCCCCATACTTCCTATAAATTGTGTCCATTAAGATTCCAGTAAGCAAAATCTTATTTTGATTTGGGAAAAGAAAAACATTTGGGGTATTGAAATAAACAATGATTTCTTTTAATTTTTTAAAAAAGATTTTTATTTATTTATTTGTCAGAGAGAGAGAGCACAAGCAGGGGGAGCGGCAGGCAGAGCAGGCAGAGGGAGAAGCATTCTCCCTGCTGAGCAAGGAGCCCGATGTGGGACTCCATCCCAGGACCCTGGATGCCACCCAGGCATCCCATGAAATAAACAATGATTTCAAATGTAATCTACAGATGTTTTGGAGGATGAAGTTCTAATCTTTAAAAATATAATTCAAAGAAAATAGACAAGGCTTCTAAATGCCTTCATTGTTAATAAAATGACTTTTGAAGTGGATTTCTAAATTGATGCTGTTTCTTTTCTGAAACATATAACTTTTAGAATTTCATAAAGATAAATCAAACAAAGCAATAAAACAACCTTTGGAGATGAAAATGAGAATTTTCTTTGTGTCAGTACTGCAACAAAATGCAGAATATTTTCAAACAGGTTTCTATAGAATTCATCCGATTTCAATGAGTTCTTGTGACAGATTCAATTTATGCAATATTGTGGCAAGGTTTGAGGAAGTGTAGGCTAACTTATCTGGTATTACTAAACTTTGTTTATAGTTTACATTATATTTTGTGTAATGCATTTTATAGTTTGTATGGTAGTTTTATATTGTGTGGCTGTAAACCTGCTCTGTCCCATATGCTAGATAGTAACTAGCTTTATGTGGCTCTTCAGCACTTAAAGTGTGGCTAGTCCAAATTGAGATGTACTGTAAATGTGAAGTACACACTAGGTTTTGAAGACTTAATATGAAAAAAAAAAGAATATAAATATGTCATTAATAATTTTTAGTATTGATTATATGGTGGACTTTATACTGGGTTCACTAAAATATTAAAATTAATTTCACTGATTTCTTTGTCTTTTTAAAAATGTGGCTATTAGAAAATTTAAGATTACATATGTAACTCACATTGTATTTCTTTTTATCTAACAGTGCTTGTCCAAACTGTTTTAATGTGCTTATCCAAACTTTTAATTCAATTATATCTAAATCTGGCAATTATTCTGTGTGTGGTAGTTAGGGACTTGCTTTATGCTCAGAAGAGAACTGAGCATAAAGTGTCTAATTCTTTAGTGCATTTCCTGGAGCCTGAGAAATGAAAATGCCTATTATTTTACTGGTCATATTTGATTGAAAGATTGTCTTGTCCTGATTCACCTTCTCTAAAAATGAAGCATGGAAGGCCAAGGACCAGAAAAACATTCTCTTGCTGTTTCTGATCTTTCAACCCCATTCCCACAGAGAACAGACAATATACCCATGTAACTCAAAAGCTATTCATCTGTTCCAACCAATAATAAGAGACATACTAAAAGTCAATTTAGGTGATGTTGAAGTCTTATAAAATTGGTGAAAATATGGCCTGCTTTTTGTTACCTAGAAAACTTAGCTTATTATCCTATTCAAAGTTGCAGTCGCTGTGCATGCCCCCTTCTGTATAAACATTCATTCTGTTGTGAGGGACTAAACTCTACAGCTTGATGCCTTGAAGTTGTCTAGATTTTAACTATTGATTTCATTGAGTAAATTTCCTCTGTTCTTTAGGCTTGAGAGTGAATAATCTAGGCATAGCAATCATATATAGTAACTTTTTAATGGGTTGTTAGCTTCTCCAAGGGAAGACCAGAAGCTGCAGAAGGCAAAATTACATTCTTCCCATGATGTTTTTTTTTAAAAAGTGTATAGCCAGACTTACACACATGTGTGCACCTGAGAAAATTGGGGTCATTATTATTTAGCCAAATTTGTATTATTGAATTATTTAAGGATGAAGTAATGGGTTATGTAGTATACATAACCAGAATAATTTTTAAAACAAATTGAGGAAAAGAGGCAAAAAAGAAAAATGAGACAAATGGTGTCTCATTTAGAATGTTGTGTTCAAATGGATTTAAATACCACAAAATTTTTCATAATATATAGTCATCAATTACAGGGAAGAATAATGTGAGCTTTTGAAGACTTGTATCCAATTGAGAAGATGAAAGATCAGACAGAAAATGTGAATGTGATGATTGTCATAGGTAGTGTAGTGAATGAAATGATAGAATATTTAAATGCATGAGTCTGAATGCCCTACACAGAGTGACTCAGCAACTCTGTTATAAAATCATTATATCACCATAAAATCATAACGAATATAATAAAAACAACATAAGAGCAGTGTAATGAGAATAATACTAGCAGTCATTTCTATAGTTTCTTAAAATTTAAGATTCTTGATTAGATTATTTGCTTAAGACTAGTTGTATAATTAGTACCATAAGTAGACAGTGGCTGTTTTGAATATTTAAAAAAATATATTTGAGAGAGAGAAATCAAGAAAGAGAGAGACAGTGAGCAGGAGGAGGGGCAGAAGGAGAGGGAGACAAGCAGACTCCCTGCTGAGTGCAGAGCCCAAAGTGGGGCTTGATCCCAGGACCCTGAGATCATGACCTGAGCTGAAATCAAGAGTCTGACATTTAACTGACAGAGCTGCACAGGTGCCTGAACAGGGGCTGTTTTGAATTTTGCACAAGTCATACATTTGACTTATACTTTTTTAAACAACTCATAAAGTTGAACTTGTAAAGATACCATTTATTATTCTCTTTGTGATAAACCTAAGATGACATTGGGAAAACATGCAAAAGAATGAAACTGGATCACTTTCTTACATCATATACAAAAATAAATTAAAAATGGTTAAAGACCTAAATGTGAGACATGAAATGACAAAAATCCTAGAGGAGAACACAGGCAAGTAATATTTTTGACATTGGCCATAGCAACTTCTATCTAGATATGTCTCCTGAGGCAGGGAAAACAAAAGTAAAAATAAACTAACCGAACTTCATCAAAATAAAAAGCTTCTACACTGCAAAGGAAACAATTAACAAAACTAAAAAGCAACCTACAGAATGGGAGAAGATATTTACAAATGACATATCTTATAAAGGGTTAGTATTCAAAATACATAAAGAACATATAAAATTCAACACCCCAAAAAAGGAATAATCCAATTTAAAATGGGCAGAAGACATGAATAAACATTTTTTTCCAAAGAAGACATCCATATGGCCAACAGACACAGAAATGATGCTCAACATTACTCATCATCAGGGAAATACAAATCAAAAACTACAATGAGATACAACCTCACATCTGTCACAATGGCTAAAATCAACAAGACTAGAAACAACAGGTGTTGCAAGGCTGTGGAACAAAGAGAACACTCATGCACTGTTGGTGGGAATGCAAACTGGTGTAGCCACTCTGGAAAACAGTATTGAGATTCCTCAAAAATCTAAAAATAGATCAATTGCACTACTGGGTTTTACCCAAAGGATACAATAATACTAATTCAAATGGATATATGTACCCCAATGTTTATAGAAGCATTATCTACAATAGCTAAACTATGGAAACAGCATAGGTGTCCACCGACTGATGAATGGATAAGAAGTGGTATATATATATACAATGGAATATTACTCAGCCATAAAAATGAACTCTTGCCATTTGCAATGATGTGGATGGAGCTAGAGTGTAGTATGCTAAGGGAAAGTAGTCAGAGAAAAACAAATAACACGATTTCACTCATATGTGGAATTTAAGAAATAAAACAAATAAGCAAAGGGGAAAAAAAGAGAGAGAGTCAAACCAAGAAAAAGACTCCTGAGTATAGAGAACTAACTGAAGGTTAGCAGATGGGAGGTGGGTGGGGGGATGGGTAAAATGGTTGATAGGGATTAAGGAGTGCACTTGTGATGAGCACAGAGTGATGTATGGAAGTGCTAAATTACTATATTGTACACCTGAAACTAATATAACGCTGTATATTAACTAACTGGAATTAAAGTAAAAACTTTTTTAAAAAGGCTTTGAATTAACAAAGAATTTTACATATTTAGTTTGAGTTTTTATGGTCTTGGTGAAAAAAAGTTTGTTCTTTCTGGATTGTCAAGTGTGTAATAAAAAGTTTTAAGGTCCAGAGAAAACTCATTTTAACAAAAAAGAAATCTATCTTCCAGTTTTATTTGGATTGACAAGCATGCTGAGGGTACCCTGTTGGCTGCCACTGAAACATGCTCTATCAGGGAGGTCCACAAAGTCCCTAAAGTCAACTGAAATGTTAAATAACAGAATAACTTGGAAAAGTTTGAGAGACAAGAAATGAACAGGGTTTTGTTTTCTATTTTGTTTGTAGGTACAAAAAAGAATTCAGTGAGTATTTAGATCTTACCATGACATTTTGTACTGCTACAGTTTTGAACAAATTGGAGTAGAATATTAAATTAAAAAACCACCAAATGAGCTCAGGGTTCTGTTTCCCCTGGTACTGAGTGACAGTAATCCTCTCTCACAAAAGAGGGTTTCTGCCATTATTAAAAGCTGATACATAGTTCCCTCTATAGCTGTAATGTACATTGAGAAAAATAAGAAGGATCAGAATATCAGACTGAGAAGAAATGTCATTCATGTGAAACTTGGAAGAACACTTAGGTGTTCCACACGTCCCAGGTAAATGTCTACTCTTTCCATCTTTATTGAGATATAACTGACATATAACACTGTGTAAATTTAAGGTGTGCAATATGATGATTTAATACACATAGGTATTGGGAAATGTTTATCACAATAAGATTAGTTAACACATCCTTCAACTCACATAATTACCATCTTGTTACTTGTTATGGTGAGAACATTAAAGCTTTATTCTCAGCATTTTCCAACTACATAATACAGTATTGTTAACTATAGTCACTATGCTATATGTTGCATCCCTAGAACTTATTCATCTTATAACTGAAAGTTTGCACCTTTTGACCAACATTTCTCCATTTCTCCAGTCCCTCAGCCTCTGGTAACCACCACTCTATCCTTTGTTTCAATGAATTTGTTTTTAGATTCCACATATAAGTGAGGTCATACAGTATTTGTCTTTCTCTGTCTGACTTATTTCACTTAGCACAATACAGGCAAATATTTTTTTTCTCAGGCAAATATCTTGATTACAGACATTTTAGTTGTGTGTGACTTAACACATAACAGTGTACATTGGAGACTCAAAATGTTACATCTCATTTACAGAATGAGATTTTGTATTAGGCAGACTTGTTTTTCTCTAGCCTATGGGTTTATTATTGTAAATATCTAAGGAAACTAATCTATGAAGTTACTTCCCTCTGGAATTTTATTTTTAGATTTACAAAATTTTACACTTACATGACTAGATGAGAGCTTTACTCTAATTAAAAGTTTTCAAATTGTGATTAAATATGAGTCTTTCAGAAATTATCAGCAGCTTATATTGAAAACTTGTGTATTTCCAAGCTTAATTTGAACTTTTAAATTCGGTTTGTCTATTAGCAGAAACTTAAATAATAAAATATTAAAACTTAAATTTGACTTGAATCAGAGCAAATGTGACTAATATTCAATATTAAGTTCTCAAAAACTTGTGAAGTGTGATTTCAAAGAAATTTCCAAATAGCTTTTTTTTTTTTTTTTTGGTTTAGCATACCTAAATAGGGACTATTTTGGATTAATTATGAAAGGAATATGCAATCGCAGATTTAGATAGAAGGTTGAATTTACATTATTTCTAAAGGCCTATGACCCTGTCTCAGTATACATAAATGTGTTTGCATTTAGTAGAATGTCAGTTTGTATACTCTACTTACAGAAAACTGGCCAGAAATGTCAGAACAAGATTGTGTGGTCATTCTTAAAGTGGCTTAGCTACCCTTTTTGCAAATAAATGAAACTATGAATGTACAAAATAGCATTAAGTGGGTTATGCCTGTGTTTTAACAAGGGATTAGTGACCCAAAGAAGTGAAATCTGTCTCCACTAAATTTGTTGCATTTTGCATTTATGAATTTTTTATTCCATAATTTATGAGTATTGACTGATTTTTAAATGAATTTGATATACTAGTAAATATATTTCAGAATACCTTGATATGATATCTTCTGTAATTGCCCCAAGGGAGATCTCTGGTTCACTAATCAACACTTAATTAGTTTATGATGTATTATGAAATTTGAGCAGTCCTTTGAATTATAGATTTCCCACAGGACTATACTGTAATTCTAAAATGTCTGTTAATGTAATATTAAAAATTCAGAAGTTATATTCATAAGAAAACTTTTATCAACTACTATTTTAAATTAAGGATATAAGTGGAACCCTTCAGTAGTGTTCAACTTTTTCTAAAAAAGTTAACTCTTGTTCTCATCTTGCTCAAGAATAAATTCCTGTGGCAAAATGGACCTGAGACCAGTTGCATTTTCCTCTGCCTAACTTTTTAAATAGAGAAAACATAAGTACAAATACAACACATGTAGTTTTCTTCTTTAGCTTGTTGATGTGATGAAGTACATTAATTTTCAAAAGTTGAACCATACCTGGAATAAAACACAGTTGGTCTTGGTGTAAAATTCTTATTGTACATAGTTGAATTTGATTTGCTAATATTTTGCTGAGATATCATGAGAGATTTAGTCTGTAGTTCTCTCATAAAGTTTTTGTCTAGTTTTTTTTTTTTTTTTTTAGATTTTATTTATTTATTTGACAGAGAGAGACACAGCAAGAGAGGGAACACAAGCAGGGGGAGTGGGAGAGGGAGAAGCAGGCTCCCCACTGGGCAGGGAGCCAGATGCAGGGCTCCATCCCAGGACCCTGGGATCATGACCTGAGCTGAAGGCTGATGCTTAATGACTGAGCCACACAGGCACCCCAAGTTTTTGTGTTTTGATGTTAGGGTAATGTTGGTCTCTGAGAATGAGTTAGGAATTATTTCCTTTGCTTCTACCCTCTGAAAGATATACTAGAGAAATGATATAACTTCTTCCTTAATGGTTTTGTTGGATCCACCAGTAAACCCACCTCAGGCCTGGTGCTGTCTCTTTTCAAAGTTTAATAATTATTGATCAATTTCGTTAATAGATATATATATCTTCAGATTGGTTATTTCTTCTTATAAGAGCATTGGCCGATTATGCTTTTCTTATATTTTTATTTATTATTTTTGTATCATTTTATTTTTTTAATGTTTCAAGTTTTAATCTAAATTCTAGTTAGTTAACATATAGTGTAATATTCCTTTCAGGAGTAGAATTTAGTGATTCACCACTTACATATAACACCCAGCACTCATTACAACAATGCCCTCCTTAATACCCATCATCTATTTAGCCCATCCCCCAGCCCAACTCCCCTCCATCAACCCTCAGTTTGTTCTCTATTGTTAAGAGTCTCTTTTATGGTTTTCCTCCCTCTATCTTTTTTTTTTTTCTTCCTCTATGTTCATCTGTTTTGTTTCTTAAATTCCACATACAAGTGAAATCATGATACTTGTTTTTCTCTGACTTATTTTGCTTAGCATAATACCCTCTAGTTCCATCCACATCATTGCAAACGGCAAAATTTCATTCTTTTTGATGGCTGAGTAATATTCCTGTGTGTGTGTGTGTGTGTGTGTGTGTGTGTGTGTACTACCTGTTCTTCATCCATTCATTTGTCAATGAACATCTGGGCTCTTTCCATATTTTGGATATTGTGGACATTGCTGCTATAAAAATTGGGGTGCATGTGCCCCTTTGAATCACAACATTTATATCCTTTGGATAAATACATAGTAGTGCAAATTTTGCATTGTAGGGTATTCTATTTTCAACTTTTTGAGGAACCTCCATACTGTTTTCCAGAGTGGCTGCACCAGTTTGCATTCCCACCAAGAACGTAAGAGGGTTACCCTTTCTCTGCATCCTGGACAGTATCAATTGTTTTCTATGTTGTTAATTTTAGCCACTCTGACAGGTTTCAGGTGGTATCTCATCATGGTTTTGATTTGTATTTCCTTTATGATGAGTGATGCTAAGCATCTTTTCATGTGTCTGTTGCCCATGTGTATGTCTTCTTTGGAAAAAATGTCTATTCATGTCTTCTGTGTATTTTTAAAAAAGATTTATTTATTTATTTGAGAGAGAGAACAGGGGAGAGGGACAGAGGGATAGGGAGAGAGAGTCTTTTTTTTATTATGTTATGTTAGTCACCATACAGTACATCATTAGTTTTTGATATAGTGTTCCATGATTCATTATTTGCGTATAACACCCAGTGCTCCCTGCAGTATGTGCCCTCCTTAATACCCGTCACTGGGCTAACCCATCTCCCTACCCCCCTCCCCTCTAAAACCCTCAGTTTGTTTCTCAGAGTCCATAGTCTCTCATGGTTTGTCTCCTGCTCCGATTTCCCCCCTTCATATTTCCCTTCCTTCTAATGTCCTCCATGCTATTCCTTATGTTCCACAAATAAGGGAAACCATATGATAATTGCCTTTCTCTGCTTGACTTATTTCACTTAGCATAATCTCCTCCAGTCCCATCCATGTCAATGCAAATGGTGGGTATTCATCCTTTCTGATGGCTGAGTAATATTCCATTGTATATATGGACCACATCTTCTTTATCCATTCATCTGTTGAAGGGCATCTTGGCTCTTTCCACAGTTTGGCTATTGTGGACATGGCTGCTATGAACATTGGGATGCATATGGCCCTTCTTTTCACTATATCTGTGTCTTTGGGGTAAATACCCAGGAGTGCAATTGCTGCGTCATAGGGTAGCTCTATTTTTAATGTCTTGAGGAGCCTCCACACTGTTTTCCAAAGTAGCTTTATCAACTTACATTCCCACCAACAGTGTAAGAGGGTTCCCCTTTCTCCACAACCTCTCCAATATTTATTGTTTCTTGCCTTGTCAATTTTTGCCATTCTAACTGGAGAGTTTTAAGCAGACTCCACTCTGAGTGCAGAGCTCAACACGTGGTTTGATCTCATAACCCTGAGATCACGACCTGAGCCGAAACCAAGAGTTGGACACTTAACTGACTGCACCACCCAGGCACCCCATCTTCTGGGGTACATTTCTTAACTGCATTATTTGTTTTTTGGGTGTTGAGTTTGATAAGTTATTTTTTTTAAGATTTTAATTATTAATTTAAGAGGGAGAGAGAGTGAGCATGAGCAGGGGGAGGGGCAGAGGGAGAGGGACAAGCAGACTCCCCCAGCCCCCCACTGACTGGGGAACCTGACCCAGGACTTGATCCCAGGACCATGAAATCATGACCTGAGCCAAAGTCAGATTCTTAACCAACTGAGCCACCCAGGTGACCTTGAGATTGATAAATTCTTTATACATTTTAGATACCAACCTTTTATCAGGTATGTCATTTGCAAATATCTTCTCTCATTCTATAGGCTGCCTTTTAGTTTTGTTGATTGTTTCCTTCACTGGGCAGAAGGTTTTTTCTTGATGAAGTCCCAATAGTTCAGTTTTGCTTTTGTTTCCCTTGCCTCCAGAGACATATCTAGTAAGAAGTTACTATGGCCAAGATCAAAGAGGTTGCTGCCTGTGTTCTCCTCTAGAATTTTGATGGTTTGCTGTCTCACATATAGGTCTTTCATCTATTTTGAATTTATTTTTGTGTATGGTGTAAGAAAGTGGTCCAGTTTCATTCTTCTGCATGTGGCTGTCCAATTTTCCCAAAACCATTTTTTGAAGAGACTCTTTTTTCCATTAGATATTCTTTCCTGCTTTGCTGAAGATTAGTTGACCATATAGTTGTGGGTCCATTTCTGTGTTTTCTGTTCTGCTCCATTGATCTATGTGTCTGTTTTTGTGCCAGTACCATTCCGTCTTGATGACTACAGCTTTGTAATACAGCTTGCAGTCCAGAATTCTGATGCCTCCAGCTTTGCTTTTCTTTTTTAAGGTTGCTTTGGCTATTTGGGGTCACTTATGGCCCCATAGAAATTTTGGAGTATTTGTTATGCCTCTGTGAAAAATGCTGGTGTATTTTGATAGGGATTGCGTTCAGTGAGTAGATTGCTTTGGGTAGTATAGACATTTTAATGATTTTTGTTATTCCAACTCATGAGCATGGAATGAATGTCTTCCCATTTCTTTCTGTCCTCTTTAATTTCTTTCATAGCTGTTCTACAGTTTTCAGAATACAGACGTTTCACCACTTTGGTTAGGTTTATTCCTAGGTATTTTAGGGGTTTTGGTACAATTGTCAGTGGGATGGATTCCTTAATTTCTCTTTCTGCTGCTTCATTATTGGTGTACAGAAATGTGGCAGATTTCTGTATATTGATTTTGTATCCTGCGACTTTACTGAATTCATATATCAGTTCTAGCAATTTTTTGGTAGAGTCTTTCAAGTTTTCTACTATCTTGTCATCTGCAAATAGTAAAAGTTTGACTTCTTCCTTGCTAATTTGGATGCCTTTTATTTCTTTTTGTTGTCTGATTGCTGAGGCTAGGATTTCCAATACTATGTTAAATAACAGTGGTGAGAGTGAAGATCCCTGTTTTGTTCCTGACTGGAGAGGAAAAGCTCCCACTTTTTCCACAATCAGGTTATATTTGCTGGGGGTTATTCCAGCCCAGGAATAAATTCCACTTAGTTGTGGTGAATTATTCTTTTAATGTATTGTTGGATTCGATTTGTTAGTATCTTGTTGAGAATTTTTGCATCCATTTTTATCAGGGATATTGGCCTGTACTTCTTTTTAGTGGGGTCTTTGTCTACTTTTTGAACCAAGGTAATGCTGGCCTTGTAGAATGACTTGAAATTTTCCTTCCATTTCTATTTTTTTGGAACAGTTTGAGAATCATAGGTATTAACTCTTCTTTAAATGTCTGGTAGAATTCCCTGGGAAGCCATCTGACTCTGGACTTTTGTTTGCTGGGAGATTTTTCATTACTGATCTTTTTTTTTTTTTTTTTGCTGTATATGGGTCTGTTCATATTTTCTATTTCTTCCTGTTTCACTTTTGGTAGTTTTCATGTTTCTAGGAATTTATCCATTTCTTCCAGATTGCCTAATTTGTTGGCATTTAATTTTTCATAATATTCTCTCATAATTGATTGTATTTCTGTGGTGTTGGTTGTGATCTATCCTCTCTCATTCATGATTTTATTTATTTGGGTCCTTTCTCTTTTCTTATTGATAAGTCTGGCTAGGGGTTGATCAATCTTATTAATTCTTTTAAAGAACCAGCTCCTAGTTTCATTGATCTGTTCTATTGTTTTTGTTTGTTTCTATATCATTTATTTCTTTTTTTTTTTAAAGATTTTTATTTATTTGTCAGAGAGAGAGAGCACAAGCAGGGGGAGCAGCAGAGGGAGAGGGAGAAGCAGGCTCCTCACTGAGCAAGGAGCCTGATGTGGGACTCGATCCCAGGACCCTGGGATCATGACCTGAGCTGAAGGCAGATGCTTAACGACTGAGCCACCCAGGCGTCCCTATCATTTATTTCTGATCTAATCTTTATTATTTTCCTTTTTTGTTCGATTTAGGCTTCATTTGCTGTTGTTTTCTAGTTCCTTGAGGTATAGGTTAGGTCGTGAATTTGAGATTTTTCTTTCTGAGGTAGGCTTGTATTGCTATATACTTCTCTCTTATGACAACTTTTGTTGCATCCCAAAGGTTTTGGACTGTCATGTTTTCATTTTTATTTGTTTCCATGTATTTTTTTTTAAAGATTTTATTTATTTATTTGAGAGAGAGAATGAGACAGAGAGAGAGAACATGAGAGGGGGGAGGATCAGAGGGAGAAGCAGACTCCCTGCTGAGCAGGGAGTCCGATGCGGGACTCGATCCCGAGACTCCAGGATCATGACCTGAGCCGAAGGCAGTCGCTTAACCAACTGAGCCACCCAGGCGCCCTGTTTCCATGTATTTTTTATTTCTTCTTTAATTTCCTTGTTAACTCATTAACTCCTTAGTAGGATGTTACTTTATTTCCATGTATCATGCTCTTTCCAATTTTTTTCTTCTGGTGTACTTCAAATTTCATAGTGCCGTGGTCAGAAAGTATGCATGGTATGGCTTCAATACTTTTGTATTTGTTAAGGATGGATTTGTGACTCATTATGTGATCTATTCTGGAGAAGGTTCCATGTGCACTCAAAAAGATATGTATTCTTCTGCTTTAGGATAAATATTCTGAATATATCTATTAGTCCATCTGGTCCAATGTGCATTCAAAGCCATTGTTTCCTTGTTGATTTTCTGCTTAGAGAATCTGTCCATTGTTGTAAGTGGGTATTAAAGTCCCTTAATATTATTGTATTATTATCAGTGAGTTTATTTATTTTTGTTATTGTTTTATATATTTCAGTGCTTTCAATTTGGCAGCATAAATATTTACAATGATTAGATCTTCTTGTTGGATAGATCCCCTTATTATGATATAGTGCCCTTCTTCATGTCTTTGGTTTAAACTCTAGTTTATCTGATGTAAGTATGGCTACTCCAGCTTTCTTTTGGTGTCCATTTGCATGATAGATGGTTCTCCATCCCCTCATTTTCCATCTGCAGATGTCTTTAGGTCTGAAATGAGTCTCTTGCAGGCAGCATATAGATGGGTCTTGTTTTTTTCGTCCATTCTGACACCCTATGTCTTCTGATTGGAGATTTTAGTCCATTTATATTCAGAGTAATTATTGATAGATATGAATTTAGTGCCATAGTGTTCCCTGTAAAGTCGTTTTTGGAGATTTTCTCTGTTCCTTTCTAGTCTTTGTCACTTTTGGTCTTTCTTTCCTACTCAAAGAGTCCCTTTTAATATTTCTTGCAGGGCTGATTTAGTGGTCATGAGCGCCTTTAGTTTTTTTGGTCTGGGAAACTATCTCTCCTTCTATTCTGAATGACAGCCTTGCTGGATTAAGTATTCTTGGCCACATATTTTTCCCATTGAGCACATTGTGTATATCATGCCACTTTTTTTCTGGCCTGTCATGTTTCTGTGGATAGGTCTGTTCCTAACCTTATTTGTATTCTCTTGAATGCTATGGGTTTCTTTTCCCTTGCTGCTTTTAGTTTTTTTTTTTTCCCCTTAGCTTTATATTTTGCAAATTTTACTATGTTATGTTTTGGTGTTGGCCTGCTTTTGTTGATTTTGATAAAAGTTCTGTATGCCTCCTGGATGTGGATATCTGTTTCCTTCTGCAGATTAGGGAAGTTTTCAGCTATAATTTGCTCAAATAAACCTTCTGGCCCTTTTCCCCTTTCTTCTTCTGGAATTCCTATAGTACGAATGTTATTACACTTTATGAGGTCATTGCATTCTGTAAGTCCACATTCATGATCCAATATTTTTCTTTCCCTCTTCTTTTCAGCCTCATTGTTTTCCATAATTTTGTATTCTATATCACTTATTAGTTCCTCTTCTTTTTACATTCTTGTGGCAAGTACATCCAGTCAGTTTTGTATCTCGGTTATAGCACTTTTATTTCAGCCTGACTAGTTTTTAGGTCTTTTATCTCTGTGGTCAGGGACTCCCTGTTGTCTTCTATGCTTTTCTCACACCCAGCTAGTATCCTTATGAATGTTGCTTTAAATTCTGGATCAAGAATATTACTTATATCTGTTTTGATTAGATCCCCAGCCATGACCTATTCTTCTTTTTTCTCTTGGGATGAATTCCTGCACTGTGGCATTTTGTTTAGTTCTCTGTTTTCTTCTCTGTGATAGGAAAGCCTGTTATGTTTCCTGCTCCTGAGAGTAATGGCTATATTAAAAATGGCTTGGTGCTTCAGGAAGTGTTTCTGGTGTATGCTGTGTGCACTCTGCTGCTGTGTTTTGGATGCTCTTTCCCTCAGGGCAGTCCTCTGCAGAGTTTCTCCTTGCCTGCAGTGGGGAGTGTTCAGACCTTGGTCAGTGTGTGTTGAGTTTTAACTAGGTGTGCTTGGGAATGCTTGTTAAAAGAGGCCAGATCCAATTTCCACTAGAGTTGAAGCTTTGCAGCACTCTATGGTCAGTAGACTTGGTGTGTGCTGGGTATTTTTCTGGTCTTGGGGAGGACCTCCTGCTCTGGTTCTCAGCCACACTTACCCTAGTAAAGAAGCACCTGCAGAAAGCAGGCGGGTGGGGTTTGGTGTAAGTGTCTGAGGGCTCCACTGTTGGTGCTCTTCTGCTCACTGAAGTAGATCTGTGCTGATGGGTGGGAGGAAAATGGCACATGCCCTCTTCCTCATCCCTGGAGTGGGGAGGGTGTGCCCACCACTGTCCAGGAAGACCTGAGGATGAATGAACAACCTCCCCTCATGTGTCCCAGCCATTCCTCAGATCTCTGCCTTCACCCTGTCTGGGTCCAGGCCATCTGCTCACCTGGCAATGCAGTACATATGTGTTTTATCTCAGATACTTGGCATGGCACGTACCCACACTGGTCCTCTGGGAAAGTGTCACAGTGCTGGGACTGATGCATGTTTGTCACAGAAGGGCAATCACACTAATGCACAGGAGCTTGGAGCATAGAGTAAAGCACAGCAAAAAGCCAGTTGTCCAGGTTACCTGCCTTCAACAGGTGTCTCTGCACCTATGCTAAGAAATGAGACAGCTCAATGGTGCCTGCTGTTTTTTTTTGACCCCGATAAGTAATGCCACCTCCCCCAGATGCACTCCAAGAAGAGGGAACTATCTCTCCCAGTGCATCCCAGGGGATCTTGAGATAGATAGATAGTGCAATCCACTTCTGGGCCTCTGTCCTTCTCCACAGGAGCAATGCTGTACTCACCAGGGTCCACACCGACCATGGTACAGACTTCTAAAACTCCAGTTTTGGAGCTCTGATGATTGTAAAAACTCATGATAACCAGCCCCTCTTGTTTTTCCAGTCAATGGTTTTGGGCTAATGTTTTTCGTGTGATCCTCCGTGCAGTTTCTCTCTCTCTCTTTCTCTCTCTCTCTCCCTTCTCTGTGATCAGTGCTCCCTCCCCTCTGAAACATACACCATTCTTTTCTCCTCCAAATCATGTCTCTGCCCCTCCTACCTTCTACGATGTGGCATCTGCTATCCCTCTGGTTGTGCAGTTTATTCTCAGTCCTCAGATTGATTTCCTGGGTGTTCAGAATGATTTGATATTTATTTTGCTGTGTTCAAGGGACGAGGCAAGCATAGTGTCCTCCAACATTTTAACCTCCTTTGGATGGTTGCGTTTTTTAAAGAATCGATCCACTTCATAAAAGTTATAAAATTGTGGGCATAGAGTTGTTCATAATATTCTATTACTATCCTTTAATATCCATGAGATCTGTAGTGATGTCCCTCTTTCATTTCTGATGTTAGCAACATTTCTGTCTTCTCTATTTTTTCATAGTTTGCATGGTTAGAGTCTTACTGATTTTATTGAACTTTTCAAAGAATCAACTTTTGGTTTTGTTGATTTTTTTTCTATTGATTTCCTGTTTTCATTTTCATTAATTTCGATTTCACTTATTATTTCTTATGTTCTGCTTACTTTGGATTTAATTTGCTCTTCTTTTTCTGGTCATAAAATGGAAGCTTAGATTACTGATTTCAGATTTTTACTGTTTTAAAATATATGCATTCAGTGCTCTACATTTCCCTCTGAATATTGCATTCAATGCATCCCACAACTTTTTATAAGTCGTATTTTCATTTTCATTTAGTTTGAAATATTTTAAAAATATTTTAAAATTTTCTTAGAGAGTTTTTTTGTTGCCACATGTGGTTTTTGGAAGTGTGCTCTTTAATCTTCAAGTATTTGGGATTTTATGGCTATTTTTGTTATTTATTTCCACTTTAAATCCATTATGGTCTGAGAGCTGACATTGTACAATTTCTCTTATTTTAAATTTGTTGAGGTGTATTTTATGGTCTTGAATGTGGTCTATCTTGGTGAATGCTACATGTTAGCTTGAGAAAAAAAATGCATATTTTGCTGTTTTTTTAAAGCAGTCTGTATATGCCAATTATATCCAGTTGGTTGATGATACTGTTGAGTTCAACTATGTCCTTACTGATTTTCTGCCTGCTGGACCTGTTGAGGTCTACGACTATAATTGTGGATTCATTTGTTTCTCCTTGCAGTTCTATCAGTTTTAGCCTTACACATTTTGATGCTCTGTTGTTTGGATCATACTCATTAAGGATTGTTGTGTCTTCTTGGATAATTAACCCTTTTATCTTTATGTAATGGCCCTCTTTAACCCTAATAATTTTCCTTGCTCTGATGTCTGCTCTGTCTGAAGTTAATACAGCTAATCCAGTTTATTTTTTATTTATTTTTGCTTGCTAATATAATCTTTTTTTAATTTTTTTTGTTGTTATGTTAATCACCATACATTACATCATTAGTTTTTGATGTAGTGTTCCATGATTCATTGTTTGTGCATAACACCCACTGCTCCATGCAGAACATGCCCTCTTTAATACCCATCACCAGGCTAACGCATTCTCCCACCCCCTCCCCTCTAGAACCCTCAGTTTGTTTTTCAGAGTCCATCGTCTCTCATGGTTCATCTCCCCCTCCGATTTACCCCCCTTCATTCTTCCCCTCCTGCTATTTTCTTTTTTTTTTTCTTAACATATAATGTATTATTTGTTTCAGAGGTACAGATCTGTGATTCAATGGTCTTGCACAATTCACAGCGCTCACCATAGCACATACCCTCCCCAGTGACTATCACCCAGTCATCCCATCCCTCCCACCCCAACCCCCACTCCAGCAACCCTCAGTTTGTTTCCTGAGATTAAGAATTCCTCATATCAGTGAGGTCATATGATACATGTCTTTCTCTGATTGACTTATTTCGCTCAGCATAACACCTTCCAGTTCCATCCACGTCGTTGCAAATGGCAAGATCTCATTCCTTTTGATGGCTGCATAATATTCCATTATATATATATACCACTTCTTTATCCATTTATCTGTCGATGGATATCTTGGCTCTTTCCACAGTTTGGCTATTATGGACATTGCTGCTATAAACATCGGGGTGCATGTACCCTTTCGGATCCCTACATTTGTATCCTTGGGGTAAATACCCAGTATACTGCAATTGCTGGATCATATGGTAGCTCTATCTTCAACTTTTTGAGGAACCTCCATACTGTTTTCCAGAGTGGCTGCACCAGCTTGCATTCCCACCAACAGTGTAGGAGGGTTCCCCTTTCTCTGCATCCCCGCCAACATCTGTCATTTCCTGACTTGTGAATTTTAGCCATTCTGACTGGTGTGAGGTGGTATCTCATTGAGGTTTTGATTTGGATTTCCCTGATGCTGAGTGATGTTGAGCACTTTTTCATGTGTCTCTTGGCCATGTTGATGTCTTCTTTGGAAAAATGTCTGTTCATGTCTTCTGCCCATTTCTTGATTGGATCATTTGTTCTTTGGGTGTTGAGTTTAAGAAGTTCTTTATAGATTTTGGATACTAGCCCTTTATCTGATATGTCATTTGCAAATATCTTCTCCCATTCTGTCGGTTGTCTTTTGGTTTTGTTGACTGTTTCTTTTGCTGTGCAAAAGCTTTTTATCTTGATGAGTTCCCAATAATTCATTTTTGCCCATGCTTCCCTTGCCTTTGGTGATATTTCTAGGAAGAAGTTGCTGCGGCTGAGGTCGAAGAGGTTGCTGCCTGTGTTCTTTAGGATTTTGCTGGAATCCTGTCTCACATTTAGGTCTTTCAAACATTTTGAGTCTACTTTTGTGTGTGGTGTAAGGAAATGGTCCAGTTTCATTCTTTGGCATGTGGCTGTCCAATTTTCCCAACACCATTTGTTGAAGAGACTGTCTTTTTGCCATTGGACATTCTTTCCTGCTTTGTCAAATATTAGTTGACCGTAGGCTTGAGGGTCCATTTCCGGGCTCCCTGTTCTGTTCCATTGAACTATGTGTCTGTTTTTATGTCAGTGCCATACTGTCTTGATGATGACAGCTTTGTAGTAGAGCTGGAAGTCCGGAATTGTGATGCCGCCAGCTTTGCTTTTCTTTTTCAACATTCCTCTGGCTATTCGGGGTCTTTTCTGGTTCCATACAAATTTTAGGATTATTTGTTCCATTTCTTTGAAAACAGTGGATGGTATTTTGACGGGGATTGCATTGAATGTGTAGATTGCTCTAGGTAGCATTGACATCTTCACAATATTTGTTCTTCCAATGCATGAGCATGGAACGTTTTTCCATTTCTTTGTGTCTTCCTCAATTTCTTTTATGAATATTTTATTGTTTTCTGAGTACAGATTCTTTGCCTCTTTGGTTAGATTTATTCCCAGGTATCTTATGGTTTTGGGTGCAATTGTAAATGGGATCGACTCCTTAATTTCTCTTTCTTCTGTCTTGTTGTTGGTGTATAGGAATGCCACTGACTTCTGTGCATTGATTTTATATCCTGCCACTTTACTGAATTCCTGTATGAGTTCGAGCAGTTTTGGGGTGGAGTCTTTTGGGTTTTCCACATAAAGTATCCTATCATCTGCAAAGAGTGAGAGTTTGACTTCTTCATTGTCAATTTGGATGCCTTTTATTTCTTTTTGTTGTCTGATTGCTGTGGCTAGGACTTCTAATACTATGTTGAATAGGTGTGGTGATAGTGGACGTCCCTGCCATGTTCCTGACCTTAGGGGGAAAGCTCTCAGTTTTTCCCCATTGAGAATGATATTTGCTGTAGGTTTTTCATAGATGGCTTTTATGATATTGAAGTATGTACCCTCTATCCCTATACTCTGAAGAGTTTTGATCAAGAAAGGATGCTGTACTTTGTCAAATGCTTTTTCTGCATCTATTGAGAGGATCATATGATTCTTGTTCTTTCTCTTGTTAATGTATTGTATCACACTGATTGATTTGCGGATGTTAAACCAACCTTGCAGCCCAGGGATAAATCCCACTTGGAAATGGTGAATAATCCTTTTAATGTACTGTTGGATCCTATTGGCTAGTATTTTGGTGAGAATTTTTGCATCCATGTTCATCAAGGATATTGGTCTGTAATTCTCCTTTTTGATGGGGTCTTTGTCTGGTTTGGGGATCAAGGTAATGGTGGCCTCATAAAATGAGTTTGGAAGTTTTCCTCCCATTTCTACTTTTTGGAACAGTTTCAGAAGAATAGGTATTAATTCTTCTTTAAATGTTTGGTAGAATTCCCCTGGGAAGCCATCTGGCCCTGGGCTTTTGTGTTTTGGGAGATTTTTGATGACTGCTTCAATTTCCTTAGTGGTTATAGGTCTGTTCAGGTTTTCAATTTCTTCCTGGTTCAGTTTTGGTAGTTGATACATCTCTATGAATGCATCCATTTCTTCCAGATTATCTAATTTGCTGGCATATAGTTGCTCATAATATATTCTTATGATTGTTTGTATTTCTTTGGTGTTGGTTGTGATCTCTCCTCTTTCATTCATGATTTTGTTGATTTGGGTCCTTTCTCTTTTCTTTTTGATAAGTCTGGCCAGGGGTTTATCAATCTTGTTAATTCTTTCAAAGAATCAGCTCCTAGTTTCATTGATCTGTTCTACTGTTCTTTTGGTTTCTAATTCATTGATTTCTGCTCTGATCTTTATTATTTCTCTTCTCCTGCTGGGTTTAGGCTTTATTTCCTGTTCTTTCTCCAGCTCCTTTAGCTGTAGGGTTAGGTTGTGTACTTGAGACCTTTCTTGTTTCTTGAGAAAGGCTTGTATTGCTATATACTTGCCTCTTAGGACTGCTTTTGCTGCAACAAGATTTTGAACAGTTGTGTTTTCATTTTCATTGCTTTCCATGAATTTTTTTAATTCTTCTTTAATTTCCTGGTTGACCCATTCTTTCTTTAGTAGGATGCTCTTGAGCCTCCATGTACTTGAGTTCTTTCCGACTTTCCTCTTGTGATTGAGTTCTAGTTTCAAAGCATTGTGGTCTGAAAATAGGCAGGGAATGATCCCAATTTTTTGGTATCAGTTGAGACCTGATTTGTGACCTAGGATGTGATCAATTCTGGAGAATGTTCCATGGGTACTAGAGAAGAATGTGTATTCCGTTGCTTTGGTATGGAATGTTCTGAATATATCTGTGAAGTCCATTTGGTCTAGTTTGTCATTTAAAGTCTTTATTTCCTTGTTGATCTTTTGCTTAGATGATCTGTCCATTTTAGTGAGGGGGGTGTTAAATTCCCCCACTATTATTTTATTGTTGTCAATGTGTTTCTTTGCTTTTGTTATTAATTGCCTTATATAATTGGCTGCTCCCATGTTAGGGGCATAGATATTTACAATTGTTAGATCTTCTTGTTAGACCCTTTAAGTATGATATAGTGTCCTTCCTCATCTCTTATTACAGTCTGTGGTTTAAAATTTAATTTTTCTGATATAAGGATTGCCACACCAGCTTTCTTTTGGTGTCCATTAGCATGGTAAATGGTTTTCCACCCCCTTACTTTCAATCTGGGGGTGTCTTTGGGTCTAAAATGAGTCTCTTGCAGACAGCATATCGATGGGTCTTGGTTTTTAATCCAATCTGATACACTGTGTCTTTTGATTGGGGCATTTAAATCATTTACATTCAAGGTAACTATTGAAAGATATGAATTTAGTGCCATTGTATTGCCTCTAAGGTGACTGTTACTGTATATTGTCTGTGTTCCTTTCTGGTCTATGTTACTTTTAGGCTCTCTCTTTGCTTAGAGGACCCCTTTCAATGTTTCTTGTAGGGCTGGTTTCGTGTTTGCAAATTCCTTTAGTTTTTGTTTGTCCTGGAAGCTTTTTATCTCTCCTTCTATTTTCAATGACAGCCTAGCTGGATATAGTATTCTTGGCTGCATATTTTTCTCATTTAGTGCTCTGAATATATCATGCCAGTCCTTTCTGGCCTGCCAAGTCTCTGTGGATAGGTCTCTTGCCAATCTAATGTTTCTACCATTGTAGGTTACATATCTCTTCTCCCGAGCTGCTTTCAGGATTTTCTCTTTGTCTCTGAGACTTGTAAGTTTTACTATTAGATGTCGGGGTGTTGTCCTATTTTTACTGATTTTGAGAGGGGTTCTCTGTGCCTCCTGGATTTTTCTGGCTGTTTCCTTCCCCAAATTAGGGAAGTTCTCTGCTATAATTTGCTCCAATATACCTTCTGCCCCTCTCTCTCTTTCTTCTTCTTCTCGGATCCCAATTATTCTAATGTTGTTTCGTCTTATGGTATCACTTATCTCTCGAATTCTGCCGTTGTGATCCAGTAGTTGTTTATCTCTCTTTTTCTCAGCTTCTTTATTTTCCATCATTTGGTCTATAGCACTGATTCTCTCTTCTGCCTCATTTATCCTAGCAGTTAGCACCCCCATTTTGATTGCACCTCATTAATAGCCTTTTTGATTTCGACTTGGTTAGATTTTAGTTCTTTTATTTCTCCAGAAAGCGTTTTTCTAATAACTTCCATGCTTTTTTCAAGCCCAGCTAGTATCTTTAAAGTGATGATTCTGAACTCTAGATCTGACATCGTACTAATGTCTGTATTGAGTAGGTCCCTGGCAGTCGGTACTACTCTTGTTCTTTTTGTTGAGGTGATTTTTTCCATCTTTTCATTTCGTCCAGAGGAGAATAGATGAATGAGAGAACAAAATGCTAACAGGGTAACAATGTCCGAGAAAATATACTCTAAACAAATCAGAAAAGACCTAAAGGCAGGGGAAAAAGAAAGGGAAAGAAAGAAAAAAGAAAAAGCAAAAAAAAAAAAAAAAAAAAAAAAAAGAAAGAAAGAAAAAGAAAAAGATAAAAACCAGAAAAAAAAAACAGAACAAAAAAAAAACAGAATATGATCAAATATGATCAGGCTGGTACATAGATCAGTGCCACACACTAGATTTTGGGTGTATTTTGGTCTGTTAGAAGATAGTGCCTCCCAAAATTTTAAAGAAAGAAAAACTTATATATGTACAAAAATAAGGTTTGATATGATGAAGGGATGGAATATGACTGTAAAGATGAAAAGTATAAAACAATTTTTAAAAGGAATTGATAAGAAGTTGTTTGAAAAAAGAAAAGAGGATTTAAAAAAAAAAAAAGAAAGAAAAAAAAGGGAGAGAATGTGATCAGGCAGGAGAGTAGAACAAAACCATACACTAGAGATTTAGGGTATATTTTGATCTGTTAGAAGAAACTATCTGAAAATTTTAAAGAGAGAACAACTTATATATATATGCCAAAAATAAGGGTAACTACTATGAAGGGATAGAATATGACTAAAAATGGAAAATAAAAATGTTTTTAAAAAAGGGATTGATAAGATGTTGGTTGAAAAAGGGAAAAAGAAAAATTCAAAAAAGAAAATTAACTTTGAAAGACTAAAGTATCATGGTAAAAAAGCCATAGATTCTATGTGCAGTATTCCCCTAGCGCTGGAGTTCTGCCGTTCTATTGATCGGTAAACTTGGTCTTGGCTGGCTGTTCTTGCTGATCTTCTGGGGGAGGGGCCTGTTGCCGTGGTTCCCAAATGTCTTTGCCGGAGGCGGAATTGCCCCGCCCTTGCCCTGTCTGGGCTAGGTAATCTGCTCGGGTTTGCTCTCCGGAGCTTTTGTTCCCTGCAAGCTTTCCGTACAGCTTTGGAGGCCTAGACTGAAAATGTCGGCCTCCCAATCTTTGCCCCTGAGGAGCCGGAGGAGCCGAGAACTTGGGGCCCTGCTCCTCAGTGAGCCCCCAGAGAAAAGCAGTCAGCCACTCCCAGCTCCCTGGTCTCTGGCCACACTCCGTGCTCACCCAGCCTGTGACCGAGCGTTTCTATCTCTGGCACCCAACTCGGTGTGGAGTCTCCAAACCCAGCAGATCCCTGTGGTGTGCTCCCGTGCCGCTCCTCCAGGGGAAGGAAGGTGAGTCTCCCCGGATCTGCCACTTGTTGAGTCCCTGCTGGAGGAGCAGGGGCCCGACTGGGCCGCGGATCACAGTTTATGGCAACCCCGAGCTGAGAGCCCGCTCCTCGGCTCCGTCTCTGCAGCCGGCTTCCCCGCTCCAATACCTGGGTGCTCTGCTGCACTCAGGCACCCCTGGTCTTTCTGTGACCCCAAGGGTCCTGAGACCACACTGTTCCACAAGGGTTCCACCCCCCGCTTAGCCACTGGAGCGACGTCCCTCAGCGGAGCCGACTTCTAAAAGTTACGATTTTGTGCTCCCCGGCTCTATCACTTGCCAGAAGCCGATGGAGGCCCCCTCCCCCGCCGTCTATCCTCCCGAATATCGCCTCGGATTCACTTCTCCGCACGTCCTACCTTCCAGAACGTGGTTGCTTTTCTGTTCAGGGAGTTGTTGCTATTCTTTTCTTCAATCTCCTTTTGAGTTCGTAGGTGTTCAGAATGATTTGATCCCTATCTAGCTGAATTCCTGAGACCAGACGAAATCCAGGTCTCCTCTAATCCAGTTTATTTTTTGATTAGTGTTAGCATGGTATATCTTTCTCCATTCATTTACTTTTAATCTACATGTGTCTTTATATTTAAAGTGGCTTGCCTGTAGACACATATATTCAGATCTTGTTTTTTGATCCATTCTGATAATCTCCATCTTTTTATTGGTACATTTTAGACCATTGACATTAAAAATGATAATTTATATAGTTGGACTAATATCTATCATATTTGTTACTCTTTTCTATTTGTTGTCCTTGTTATTTGTTTCTATTTTTGTCTTCTACCCTTCTTCTGCCCTCTCTGGTTTTAAATGAGCATTTTATATCATTCCATTTTCTCTTATTTCTTAGTATATTAATTATACTTGTTCTTTTTTTTTTTACCTTTTTTAGTGATTGCCCTAATGTATACAATATGCATTTAAACTGAACCCAAATCTACTTTCAAATAACATTATACTACTTCCCAATTAGGGCAACTACCTTATAATAGCAAAATATTTCTAATTCCTCCCTCTTGTACCTTGTATCATTGCTATCATTCAATTTCACTTATATATAAGCTATAATCATTGAATACATTATAGTTATTTTGAACAAACTGTCATCTGTTAGATAAATTAAGAATAACAAAAGTTAAGGTATTTATTTTACCTTCACTTATTCTTTCTCTAATTCTCATGTTTTATGTGGACTGAATTTCTGACCTATTTCTTTTTCCTTCTCTCTGAATAACTTATTTTGACATTTTTTTGCAAGGAAGATCTAGTGGCAACAGATTCTTCTTTCTTTTCTTTTTTTCTTTCTTTCTTTCTTTCTTTCTTTTTCTTTCTTTCTTTCTTTCTTTCTTTCTTTCTTTCTTTCTTTCTTTCTTTCTTTCTTTCTTTCTTTCTTCTTCTTGTCTGAGAAAATCTATTTCCTCTTAACTTTTGAAGGATAATTTCACAGAATACAGAATTCTAGGTTTTTTTTTTTCTTTCTCTCAGCACACTCTCTTCTTGCTTGCATGGTTTCTGAGAAGTCAAATTTAACTCTAATCTTTGCTTTTTGATGAGAAAAAGGGAAGTTGTTTTTAAATCTGACTTCTATCAAGATTTTTTCTTTATCTTTAGTTTTCTGCAGTTTGAGTATGATATGGCTAGACATACTTAAATGTAGTTGTAATACTGATGTCTTGTGCTTCCCTATAGCTATGGAATAGAATATGAAGGTGAGGGCTTAAGAATTGTCTCAATGATTTAGTTAGAATGCAGCCTTAAGCTGATGGCAAAAGGAGGGGAGAATGGGATGAATGAGTCATCTTAAGAGCCTGTGGTACTCAAGGAATTTTCATTCATGATGACAGATAGCAGTTCTGTGAGTAACAACAATTGTAGGGGCCAGAGTACTACATGCCTTTTATATCAGCCAGACAGAGAGAAAGGATCATGAGGCACGGCCTTTTATAGGTATTAACTGTGTTTATGACTGGTTGAGATCAGCTAGGCATTCAGGGGCAAAGTCACCCACATGAAAGAATCTCATCAATCAATTAACTTACACTGTTGTGTAAATATATATGTATTGTGTACCTAAATACAAGTTTATTAATTTATTTATTAAATTGAAGTTTATTTATTGATTGATTAAAAATATTTATTGATCACATTTGCTAAGTTTTGTTCTAGGCACAAAAATGCAATAATGAACAAAACAAAATGACACCTCTGTTACAGTTGAGGCAGATAGATGATCGACAAGTAAACAATAAATTGCAAGTCATATGAAGTAAGTGTTATGAGGAAAAATAAAGTGGAGAAAGCAAAATGAGAGTGATTTGGGGTGTTCTTTCAATTAGGATTGTCAGGAAAGGCTTTTCCGATAAGGTGACATTTAAGCCTGAATAAAATGAGTGACCATGCAACCTACATATTGGGCAGGAAATTTTTGGGCAGAGAGAGCAGAAGGTTCAAAGGTTCTGAAGCTAACATTTTAAGGCCTAGTCTGGTGAGAGAAGGGTGAAACTTTTGTATCCATTGGTATTTGTTTGGGGGATGGCAGATCCAAAAGTGGATTGTCTCTGGCAATACTTACCAATACATCCATGAAATATGACATAACACAGTGGTTGAGTTTGAATAAAACACCTCCCTTCATTTAGTAACTATATTTAGTCAATTGTTTTGGGAAATTTGCTTGGCAAATTACATGAAAGGCAAATTTTGCTTTTTAAATCCTCTTCTTACACATTGCTCTTTTTACCATCTCAGAGTCTAAGCTTTTAAATGAAACATCCAATCTCCTCCTCTTACTTTTAAAGATCTTTTATAGTTTATGCTCTTTTTGCATTATATTTTACATAATTAAGTTTTCATAAAAAAGCTAAACATTGGGAAAAGCTCCAAGTCAAAAAGAATTTTTCAATTTGACATTAATGATAAGAATTATATATTATTATTTATTTATCATTTATGCATTTATATATGTTTTAAAAATATATTTACATATTTACTTTATATATAAATACATGTAATTTTAATTCTAATATAGTTAATATACAGTGTTATATCAGTTTCAGGTGTACAATAATCAGTTACAATCAATTACTGTAGTAATTAAACAATTCTATACATTACTCAGTGCTCATCAAGATAAGTGTACTCTTAATCCCCTTCACTTATTTCACGCATCCCCCACCTACATCTCCTCTGGTAACCATCAATTTGTTCTCTATAGTTAAGAGTCTGGTTTTGGTTTGTCTCTTTTTTTCTTGTTTGTTTGTTTCCTAAATCCCACATATGATTGAAATTATATGGTATTTTTCTTTCTGAGTGGCTTATTTCTTTTAGCATTTTACCCTCTACATCCCTTCATGTTGTCACAAATGGCAAGATTTCATTCTTTTTTATGGCTAATATTCCATTGTCTATGTATAATAGATCTTCTTTATCCATTCATCTATCAATGGACCCTTGAGATGCTTCCATAAGTTGGCTATTGTAAATAAATAATACTGCAATAGACATAAGGGTGCATATATCTTTTCAAATTAGTGTTCTCATATTCTTTGGATAAATGCCCAGTAGTGGAATTACTGGATCGTATTTTTTTATTTTTATTTTTTTGATGAACTTCTAAACTGTTTTCCACAGTAGCTGCACAGGTTTACACTCCCACCAACATTGCAAAAGGGTTCCTTTTTCTCCACATCCTTGTCAACACTTGTTTCTTGTGTTTTTGATTTTAGCCGTTGTGACAGGTAGGGGTGATATCTCATTGTGAATTTGATTTGCATTTCCCTGATGATGCATGATGTTGAGTATCTTTTTATGTACCTGTTAGGTATCTGGATGTCTTCTTTGGAAAAATGTCAATTTATGTCTTCTGCCCATTTTTTGAATTGGGTTATTTGTTTTTTTGGAGTTGAATTATGTAAGTTCTTTATATATTTTGGATACTAAACCTTTATCAGATATGCAGTTCGCAAATATTTTCTCTTATTTAGTAAGTGGTCTTTAGTTCTTTTATTGTTTCCTTTGCTATGTGGAATGTTTTTATTTTGATGTAGTCCCAATAGTTTATTTTTGCTTTTGTTTCCTTGCCTGAGGAGACATATCTACAAAGATGTTGCTACAGCTGATGTCAAAGAAATTACTGCCTGAGCTCTCTTCTAGGATTTTTATAGTTTCAGGTCTCCCATTTAGGTCCTTAATCCATTTGGAGATTATTTTTGTGTATGGTGAAAGAAAGTGGTCCAGTTTCATTCTTTTGCATGTAGCCAACCTGTTCTCCCAACATCATTTGTTGAAGAGGCTTTTTCCCATTGCATATTCTTGTCTCCTTTGTCTAAGATTAATTGACCATATAATCATGGGTTTATTTCTGGGCTCTCTATTCTGTTCCATTGATCTGTGTGTCTATTTTTAGGCTAGTACCATACAGTTTTGATTAGTACAACTTTTTAGTATATATTTTTTCTTTTTCCAACTGATGAGGTTCTTTATTGAGATGACATAATCAAACCTGGGATGTAGGATTTGCATAGGATGGTATATTTCATTCACGTCAATTCAGGTACAGGTGTAGAAAATATAATTTTGAATAATAATGCTTACTGTGTGTCATGTAGTCCAAATGCTTACCATCTAGTAATACACTTAATCCCCCAAACAACCCTATTAGGAAGGTATTATTATTATCCCTGTTTTATTTATTTATTTTATTTTTATTATGTTAGTCACCATACAGTACATCATTAGTTTTTGATGTAGTGTTAAATGATTCATTATTTGTGTATAACACCTGGTGCTCATTGCAAAACATGCCTTCCTTAATACCCGTCACTGGGCTACCCCATCTCCCCACCTGCTCCCATCTGAAACCCTCAGATTGTTTCCCAGAGATCATAGTCTCTCATGGTTCATCTCCCCTTCTGATTTCCCTCCCTTCAGTTTTCCCTTCCTTCCCCTAATGTCCTCCGTGCTATTCTTTATGTTTCACAAATGAGTGAAACCATATGATAATTGTCTCTCTTTGCTTGACTTGTTTCACTTAGCATAATCCCCTCCAGTTCCATCCATGTCGATGAAAATGGTGGGTATTCATCCTTTCTGTTGGCTGAGTCATATTCAATTGTATATATGTACCACATCTTCTTTATCCATTCATCTGTTGAAGGACATCTCAGCTCCTTCCACAGTTTGGCTATTGAGGACATTGTTGCTATGAACATTGGGGTGCATATGATCCTTCTTTCCACTACATTTGGATCTTTGGGGTAAATAACTAGTAGTGCAATTGCTGGGTCATAGGGTAGCTCTATCGTTCACATCTTGAGGAACCTCCATACTGTTTTCAAGACCGGCTGTACCAACTTGCATTCCCACCAAAAATGTAAGAGTGTTCCTTTTTTATCCACATCCTCTCCAACATTTGTTTTTTACTGCTTTGTTAATTTTTACCATTCTAACTGGTGTAAGGTGGTATCTCAATGTGGTTTTGATTTGAATTGCCCTGATGGCTAAGGATGTTGAATATTTTTTCATGTGTCTGTTAGCCATTTGTATATCTTCTTTGGAGAAGTGTCTGTTCATGTCTTCTGCCCATTTTTTTATTTATTTGTTTTTTGGCTGTTGAGTTTGAGAAGTTCTTTATAGATCTTGGATATCAGCCCTTTATCTGTAGTGTCATTTGCAAATATCTTCTCCCATTCCGTGGGTTGCCTCATAGTTTTGTTGACTGTTTCCTTTGCTGTGCAGAAGCTTTTTATCTTGATGAAGTCCCAATAGTTCATTTTTGCTTTTGTTTCCTTTACCTTTGGAGACGTGTCATGAGAGAAGTTGCGGTGGCCAATGTTGAAGAGGTTGCTGCCTATGTTCTGCTCTAGGATTTTGATGGATTCCTGTCTCACATTGAGGTCTTTCATCCATTTTGAGTTTATCTTTGTGTATGGTGTTAGAGAATGGTCGAGTTTCATTCTTCTGCATGTGGCTGTCCAATTTTCCCAGCACCATTTATTGAAGAGACTGTCTTTTTTCCATTAGACTTTCTTTCCTGCTTTGTCGAAGATTAGTTGACCATAGAGTTGAGGGTCCATTTCTGGGGTCTCTATTCTGTTCCACTGATCTATGTGTCTGTTTTTGTGGCAATACCATGCTGTCTTGGTGATCGCAGCTTTGTAATGTAGCATGAAATCAGGCAACGTGATGCCCTCAGCTTTGGTTTTCTTTTTCAACATTCAGGGTCTTTTATGGTTCCATACAAATTTTAGGATTATTTGTTTCAGCTCTTTGAAAAATGCCAATGATATTTTAATAGGGATGGCATGGAAAGTGTAGATTGCTCTGGGCAGCATAGGCATTTTAACAATGTTTATTCTTCTAATCCATGAGCATGGAATGTTTTTCTATCTCTTTTTGTCTTCCTCAATTTCTTGCATAAGAGTTCTGTAGTCTCTAGTGTATAGATCCTTTACCTCTTTGGTTAGGTTTATTCCGAGGTATCTCATGGTTTTTGGTGCTATTGTAAATGGAATTGATTCCTTAATTTCTCTTTCTACAGTAACATTGTTAGTGTATAGAAAAGCAACTGATTTCTTTGCATTGATTTTGTATCCTACCACACTACTGAATTGCTGTATGACTTCTAGTAATTTGGGGGTAGAGTCTTTTGTGTTTTCCACATAAAGTATCATGTCATCTGTGAAGAGAGAGAGTTTGAGTTCTTTGCCAATTTGAATACTGTTTATTTCTTTTTATTGTCTGATTGCTGAGGCTAAGACTTCTAGTACTATGTTGAAAAATAGTGGAGAGAGTGGGCATCCCTCTCATGTTCCTGATCTTAAGAGAAAAGCTCTCACCTTTTCCCCATTGAGAATGATATTCGCTGTGGGCTTTTCATAGATGGTTTTATGATACTGAGGAATGTTCCTTCTATCCCTACACTCTGAGGAGTTTTTATCAGGAAAGCATGCTGTATTTTGTCAAATGTTTTTTCTGCATCAATTGAGAGGATCACATGGTTCTTGTCTTTTCTTTCATTAATGTGTTCTATCACATTGATTGATTTGCGAATATTGAACCACCCTTGCATCCCAGGAATAAATCCCACCTGGTCGTGATGGATAATCTTTTTAATGTACTGTTGGATCTTATTGGCTATGATCCTGTTGAATATCTTGGCATCCATATTCATCAGGGATATTGGTCTGTAATTCTCCTTTATGATGGGGTCTTTGTCTGGTTTTGGGATCAAGGTAATCCTGGCCTCATAGAACTAGTTTGGAAGATTTCCTTCCATTTCTATTTTTTGAAACAGCTTCAGAAGAATAGGTATTATTTCTTCTTTAAATGTTTGGTAGAATTCCCCTGGGAATCCATCTGCCCCTGGACTCTTGTTTTTTTGGGAGTTTTTTGATTACTGCTTCAATTTCATTACTGGTTATTGGTCTATTCAGATTGTCAATTTCTTCCTGTTTCAGTCTTGGTAGTTTATAAGTTTCAAGAAGGCATCCATTTCTTCCAGGTTGCTCGTTTATTGGCATATAGTCGTTGATAATAATTTCTAATAACTGTTTCTATTTACTTGGTGTTAGTCATGATCTCTCCCCTTTCATTCATAATTTTATTAATTTGGGTCCTTTCTCTTGTCTTTTAGATAAGTCTGGCCAGAGGTTTACCTATCTTATTAATTCTTTCAGAGAACCAGGTTCTAGTTTTGTTGATCTGCTTTACTGTTTTTCTGGTTTCTATTTCATTGATCTCTGCTCTAATCTTTATTATTTCTCTTCTCCTGCTGGGTTTAGGCTTTATTTGCTGTTCTTTCTCCAGTTCCTTTAGGCATACGGTTAGCTTGTGCATTCGGGATTTTTTTACTTTTTTGAGTGAGGCTTGGATGGCTATGTTTTTCCCCCTTAGGACCGTCTTTGCAGTAACTCATAGGTTTTGGACCAATGTGTTTTCATTCTCATTGGTTTCCATGAATTGTTTTAGTTCTTCTTTAATTTCCTGGTTGACCCAAACATTCGTAAGCAAGATGGTCTTTAGCTTCCAAGTGTTTGAATTCCTTCCAAATTTTTTCTTGTGATTGAGTTCCAGTTTCAAAGAATTGTGGTCTGAAAATATGCAGGGAATAATCTCAATCTTTTGGTATTGGTTGAGACCTGATTTGTAACCCAGTATGTGGTCTATTCTGGAAAAAGTTCTGTGTGCATTTGAGAAGAATGAGTATTCTGTTGTTTTAGGGTGGAATGTTCTTTATATCTCTGAAGTCCATCTGGTCCAATGTGTCATTCAAAGCTCTTGTTTCTTTGTTGATCTTCTGCTTAGATGATCTGTCTATTGCTCAGAGTGGAGTGTTGAGGTCTCCTACTTTTAAGGTGTTATTATCAATATGATTCTTTATATTGGTTGACAGTTGGCTTATGTAGTTGGCTGCTCCCCTGTTGGGGGCACAGATATTTACAACTGTTAGATCTTCTTGTTGGATAGATGCTTTAAGAATGATATAGTGTCCTTCTGTACCTCTTACTACAATCTTTAGCTTAGAATCTAATATTTCTGATATGAGAATTGCTACCCCAGCTTTCCTTTGAGTTCTGTTGGCATGAAAAATTGTTCTCCATCCCCTCACTTTCAGTCTGGATGTATCTTTAGGTTCAAAATGAGTCTCTTGTAGACAGCATATGAATGGGTCCTGTCTTTTTATCCAATCTGCAACCCTGTGCCATTTCGTGGGAGCATTTAGGCCATTCACATTGAGAGTGACATTGAAAGATATGATTTTAGTGCCATCCTGTTGCCTGTGAAGTCCCTGTTTCTATAGATTGTCTCTGTAAATTTCTGGTCTATACTACTCTTAGGGTCTTTCTTCTTTTATAGACCCCCCCTTAATATTTCTTGCAGGCCCAGCTTGGTGGTCACATATTCTTTCATTTTCTGCAGGTCCTGGAAACTCCTTGTCTCTCCACCCATTCTGATTGACAGCCTTGCTGGATCAAGTATCCTTGGCTGCATGTTCTTTTCGCTTAGTACCCTGAATATGTCTTGCCAGCCCTTTCTGGCTTGCCAGGTCTCTGTGGACAGGTCTGATGTTATTCTGACATTCTTCCCTCAGTACGTAAGAAATCTCTTTCCCCCAGCTGCTTTCAGGATTGTTTCCTTGTTTCTAAGATTTGCGAGGTTTGCTCTTATAGGTCCAGGTGTTGATCTGTTCTCATTGATCTTGGGAGGGGTCCTCTTTGCCTCTTGGACATGAATGCTTGTTTCCTTCCTCAGATTACGGAAGTTCTCAGCTACGATTTGTTCAAATATATCTTCTAGTCCTCTCTCTCTCCACCTCCTCAGGGATCCCAATAATTCTGACATTGGAACGTTTCATGGTGTCATTATTCTCTCTCAGTCTGAATCTCCTGGGCTTTAAATAGTTTATCCCACTCCTCCTCAGCTTCCTTCTTTTTTATCATCTTATCTTCTAGCTCACTAATTCATTCTTCAGCCTCATTTACCCTGGCTGTCAGAGTATCTAGTGTAGGCTGCATCTCATTCATAGCATTTTTAATTTCGGCCTCATTAGATCTCAAATCTGCCCTTAGAGATTCTATATTGTTGCTAATATTTTTCTCAAGCCTACATATTGACTTCATAATTGCTACCCTGAAGTCTATCTCTGACATCTTGCTTATATTCATATCCATTAGGTCTGTGGCAGAGGCCATAGTCTCTGATTCTTTTCTTTGTTGGGTGTTCCTCCTCTTAGTCATTCTGTTGAGGGGTGGTTGAGGGAATGTACAGAGTCCAAAGTATTAACCACCACTGAAGCAAGATGCACCTGTCTTATAGGGACCTTAGGTTTGTTGTCTTCTTGTTCTTCCAGCCTTTCTTCTGGGGGAGGGGCCTGCTGTGCTGTTATTCAGGCAACCCTGTTTGGGCAGAGTTGCTCTGCCCCCTGTTGGGGGTTGGGTGGGCTCAGTTTTTTTTTTTTTTTAGCTTTTGTTCTCTGTTGGCTTTCCCTGGCAGGTTTCTGCATCTCTTCCACGTGTCAGAGCAGAAGTGACCACCCTGAAACCTCTGTCCCAGAACAGAGAAATCGCAGTCTGCTCTTCACTGAGCTCTCCAGGACACACAGTCTCCGTTTCTGTCTGTGTTGCTAAAAACTGCAGCCTTCCTGGTTGTGCGCCAACAACTCTCTTGAGATCCATCCCAGGGCTGGGCACATCTCCACCCTTTGTGCTTATAAAACCGCGAGGAGCCCCTGGTTCGCGAGCACACACCCCCGGCTCCTGGATCCTCTCCTGGGGCTGGACTAAAGTCCTTTTCTCCACTGCTACTGGTCTGCGAGTCTGTGCCCGGTCCCCAGCACAGGACGCTTTTGCACTCTGGTGTTAAATCACCTTTCTGGTGTCAGCATATGGTGGCTCCCTTCCCCTTCTATTTATTTTCCTATATCTGCCTGCAGAATCATGGCTCCACCCTTCATACCTCCCAACCATGGGAGATATTCTGCTTGTAGAGATCCAGATATAATTCTTACATCTCAGGCTGATTTCGTGGGTGTTCAGAATGGTTTGGTAGATATCCATCTAAATTCAGGGGACTGGTTGAAATAGGGTCCCCTACTCCTCTGCCATCTTGCCTCCCATACTTGCTTTTTAGTATATCCTGAAACGTCAGATTGTGATACTTTCAGCTTTATTTATTTATTTTTTTCAAGATTGTTTTGGCTCTTTGGGGTCTTTTGTGGTTCCATATAAATTTTAGGATTATTTTTTCTGGTTCTGTGAAACATGCTGTTGGTATTTTGACAGCGATTGCATTAAATCTGTAGATTGCTTTGGATAGTATTGACATTTTAACAATAGAAAATATTTTTAAATAAAAGCAATAAGAAATATGTTTTTATTTTTTATTTTTATTTTTTCAAGTTTTTATTTAAATTCCAGTTAGTTAACATACAGTATAATATTAATTTCAGGTCTAGAATTTAGTTATATACCACACCCAGTGCTCATCACAAGTGCCTTCCTTAAGAGGGGTATTTTTAATCATAAGTAATTGGTTTCAAATCATGAAAGCATTCCAAAAATAATTTTTTCACTTCAAACATAAAAATAACATGCTCTTTTATTCTTCAATTTTTTATAACAAGTTTACCCATGTAAAACTGATTTACGTATGAAGCTTACGTTGTAGATCAGAAAAAATATTTATAGAAGCTGTATTGAACTATTAAAGACTATTAGAAGACATCTAGATGCCACTCAAAAAAATTTTTAAGTGTTAATTATAGTTTTGCAAGAACTTTAACCATGACTTGAAAATGCTTTCTGAGAAAGTTCTTTCAGTCATTTAAAAAAATTCTTTGAACCCTCACTATGTACCTGGCACCATGCTGTAAGCTTTATATATTTGCTCATTTGAATTCATGAGGATTCAATTGTATTTTAATAACTTCTAAGTTTGTGTGACAAAGTAATGTAGAATGCAAATATATTTTTCTGACCTTTAACTTAGCAAACTTAACTTGTAAATATTAAAGATAATTTAAAGGTCCTGGTTAATTCTTTGTCATCTCACCTTTTTGAGATAATGTTTAGTTTCACTTAGTGAATGAAAGGCCCCTAAATTTCAGTTTACCAAATCTAATGATTAGAATGGCAATAGTTTTGTAATGAAAACAGCTCTGATGTGATAGTAAATGTGCAGATCTGGTGCTATTAAGTAGAGTGCTTAGCATTTCTATTCCTAAAGTTAAATTTCTTTACTCAAATTCTCTTTGATAAAATGAAAATACCATTAACAGGATCTTGAAATTTTTTAACAGGCCTATAATAAGAAGCTGTCTTTGTATTATATTATTGATTTTCTCATTACTTACTGTTTAAATAGTATAAAATTGTCCAGTGATTCTCAAAATGTGTTTCTACAATTGAATTGCTAGTTTAGCCTTAATTTGAAAATCAGGTTTGCTCCCCTTAAATCTTAATAACTCAGAAACTTCTTTTTTGATTTCATAACAAATGAAGAATTTGTTACTTAAAAATAAAAGAATAAAAAGCTGAAAACCTCAGCCTGCTATCACTGGAATAAAGCATGAGAGGGATCACTGTGTTTTCTTAAAGAAAGAAACTTAAAAAAGATATTTTGATATTAATAAGTGTAACAGCAATTTAATAAATATTATCATAGGAGAAATTTAGCTTTTGAAATAGGAAAGGACTGTACATGTTAACTCTATATAGGGATATTATTTTTATTGCTATAAATTACTAAATTTCAAACTCTTATGTGTCAATAAATTATGAATGTTATGTTTAAAATGTAAGTTTGCTCTGGGCTTTCTTTCATTGAAGAATGGTTTGTGTACTCTAACCATTTGTAAAGTTGAATTCTGTTATAGTAGAGCTTATTTTTTAAAGCACATATTTGATTATACTACAGATCAAATCTCACCTTCAGAAACATAACCAATGCATACCTTAATGCTGAATAAGTAGTATGCGCTTAACACATGCAAGATACTCTACTAAGCACTTACGTTTTGGGGTTTTAGCATATATAAGTTGCTCTTTTAAACATGAGGGTCTAAAATTTTAAAATTATTAATTATTCATTACCAGAATGTACCCTTCTTTTACGGACAACAAAACTCAATGATCTAAAAAGTTTTAAATTTTTCCTGAGAACTGATAACAAGGGAAATAATGCTTATCTGTCAGTAAGTAGAGCATTAAACAAGGACACTTACAAGGGGGACTAGAACAGTGCTTCAATATGGAATTATATTCTAAATTAACACTTTTTAACAAATTCACGTGTAAAATGAAAAAAAAAAGAGATCCATGATGTTACAAAATTTTTATTACCTATTCTCCCATCACAATGAGATATATAATTGCAAACATAATTGCAGTATAACATTATTATTTCTTTCCTTGCACAAATTGCTAGAGTTTTAGTGACTCCTTACAAATCTAGTTCAAATGAATACTGATTTTTAATTTAATGAAAAAACAAACAAACAAAAAAACTACCCAAATGTTTAATGCAGCTGCTGGCTTAAAATTGAATTAAATGGTCTTGAATTGGAATTATACTTGTTAAAAAAAAAAAAATCTATGAATTCCAGCATAACTGTTTAGTAACCCTCTTCCACTTGGATACCTTGATAATGTGTGAGGAATGAATTGTGCCATCTTTGTCATCCATATATATCCCAATTCAGAAAACAATGACTCAAGTGTTTGAGGGAAACACTTGTTTGCATGAATGTATTAAAGACTCATTAATTCAATTGTTCTTTAGTGAATAAATTCCAAATACTGTTAACTTACACATAGTGTTTCTTAACATGGGATCAATGCACAGCAATTATATCTAAGGAGTATTAAATTGGGGGTAAGGTTCTCCTTCCTACTCCCACCTCCAGTGTTTGGAAGAAGAAGATTATGCAAATAAGATTGTGAGAGAAAGGTTTTTTTTTTTTTTTTTTATTGCTAGAAAAAGCTTAATGGTGTTTTAGAAGTGATATTGCACCTCAGAAAAGGAGCAATGCATCTTTAAAAGCTAAACTACAACTTCTTTACTTTTATCAAATTCTCTATAAATCTTTCATGACAGTTTATTTAACAAAGTGTCATTGAAACTGTATAGGTGATTGATGCGACCCATGTAAGATCAACATGAAATGTTTGTAAATGTCAGCAAAATGTGACCATCTAAAAGCATATAAGGATGGAGTTTCCATGAAAGTGAAAAACAAACAGAAAAATGTTTATCTTATTCTTTGCTTTCCGGTATGCAATTACAAATTCATAGAAGAAATATTCCATTTGATTTTCCTTGGAGTTCATGTCATCAGAGGTCTAATTTACTTTTGACATTCACCCTTTCAAAGCCTTGGTCTCTTATTCACTGGATACGTTTCCTCTATCATCTATGGAAAAATAACACAGAGTCAAAATTTCTTAGCAAAATGATAATAAGTTTGGAAAATATGGGCAGAACCTTGACCAAAAACTTTCTGTAAAAATTATAGGAGGCTATCAACTTGAATTGTCACCAAAGAGTCCCTGTTTACTCACATAAAGAAAAAAGCATTGTTGGTTTCCCATTTAATTGAATAAAATACTGATATAAAAACAAATATAATAAGATAGAGAATAAAAGAGAAGGAAAAAATAACAGATTAAGCTATAAATATATAAGGAGACTACACCAGTAGCTCACTCTAAATGAAATAGTTTCTTTTTTTCTTTTAAATTCCACTATAATTAAAATACAGTGTTATTTCAGTTTCAGGTATACAATACAGTGTTTCAACAAATTCATACACAACCAGTACTCAACATGACAAGTACACTCCTTAATCCCCATCACCTATTTTACCCATCCCCCCCCCACCTCCCCTCTGTTAACCATTAGCTTCTTTTCTACACTTAAGAGTCTGTTTCTTGGTTTGACTCTCTTTTTCCCCTCTGTTTTGTTTGTTTGTTTATTTCTTAACTTCTACATATAAGTGAAATCATATGATGTTTGTCTTTCTCTGACTGACTTATTTCACTTAATATTATACTGTCTAGCTCCATCCATGTCTTTGCAAATGGCAAGATTTGATTCATTTTTATGGCTGAATAATATTAAATTGTGTAGGGGTGCCTGGGTGGCTGGGTTGGTTAAGCACCCGACTCGTGATTTCTGCTCAGGTCATGATCTCAGTTTCATGAGCTCGAGCCCCATGTTGGGCTCCATGCTCAATGGGGAGTCTGCACGAGATTCTCTCTATCTCACTCTGCTCCTCTCCCCAATCACTCTCTCTCTAAAATAAATAAATATTTTAAAAATGTGTATCTATAACCACATGTTCTTTATCCATTCATCAGTCGATGGACACATGGACTGCTTCCATAATTTGACTATTGTAAATAATGCTGCTATAAACATAGGGTTGCATGTATACCTATGAATTAGAATTTTTGTATTTTTTTGGGTAAATACACGGTAGTATGATTACTAGATTATAGAGTAGTTCTATTTTTAACTTTTTGAGGAACCTCTATACAGGTTTCCACAGTGGATACACCAGTTTGCATTCTAACCAACAGTGCACAAGGGTTCCTTTTTCTCTACATCCTCAACAACACTTGTTTTTTTTGTGTTGTTGATGTTAGCAATTCTGACAGGTGTGAGGTGATATGTCATTGTAGTTTTGATTTGCACTTTTCTGATGATGAGCAATATTGAGTATCTTTTTATGTGCCTGTTGGCCATTTAGGTGTCTTCTTTGGAGAAATGTCTGTTCATGTCTTCTGCCCATTTTTTAATTGAATTATTCATTTTTTGGGTGTTGAGTTTTATAAGCTCTTTATATATTTTGGATATTAACCCTTCATTGGATGTGTCATTTGCAAATATCTTCTCCAATTCCATAGGTTGTCTTTTAGTTTTGTTGATTGTTTCTTTTGCTGTGCAGAAGCTTTTTGTTTTGATGTAATCCCAATAGTTTATTTTTGCTTTTATTTATTTATTTATTTATTTAGCCTCAGGAGACATATCTAGAAAAATGTTGCTATGGCCAATGTCAGAAAACTTACTGCCTCTGCTTTTTTCTTTTTTTTAAAGATTTTATTTATTTATTTGACAGAGAGAGAGAGAAAGAGAGAGAGCACAAGCAGGGGGAGTGGCAGGCAGAGGGAGAGAGAGAAGCGGGCTGCCCACAGAGCAGGGGGAGCCTGATGTGGGACTTGATCCCAGGACCCTGGAATCATGACCTGAGCCAAAGGCAGTTGCTTAACCAACTGAGCCACCCAGGCAATTTCTATGGTTTCAGGTCTCACATTTAGGTCTTTAATCCATTTTAAATTTGTTTTTGTCTGTGGAGAAAGAAAGTAGTCCAGTTTCACTCTTTTGTATGTAGCTGTCCAGTTTTCCCAACATCATTTTTGAAGAGACTATCTTTTTCCTATTGGATATTTTTCCTGTTTTGTCAAAGACTAATTAGCCATATAATTGTGTGTTTATTTCTGGGTTTTCTGTTCTGTCCATTGGTCTATGTGTCTATTTTTATGCCTGTACCATACTGTTTTGATTGTTACAGCTTTGTAATACAATTTGAAGTATGGAATTGCGATGTCTCCAGCTTTGCTTTCTTTACCAAAGTTGATTTGGCTCTTCAGGGTCTTTTGTGGTTCCATATAAATTTTAGGATTGTTTGTTCTAGCTCTGTGAAAAATGTTGGTGGTATTTTGATAGGGATTGCATGAAATGTGTTGATTGCTTTGGGTAATATAGATATTTTAATAATATTTGTTCCACCAATCCATGAGCATGGAGTATCTATCCATTTCTTTGTGTCATTTTCAATTTCTTTCATCATTGTTTATAGATTTCAAAGTACAGGTCTTTGATCTCTTTGGTTAGGTTCATTCCTAAGTATCTTATTGTTTTTGGTGCAATTGTAAATGGGATTGTTTTCTTATTTTCTGTTTCCACTACCTCATTATTGGTATATAGAAATGTAACAGAATTCTTTTTTTTTTTTTTAAGATTTTATTTATTTATTTGACAGAGAGAGAGACAGCGAGAGAAGGAACACAAGCAGGAGGAGTGGGAGAGGGAGAAGCAGGCTTCCCACTGAGCAGGGAGCCCCATGCAGGACTTGATCCCAGGACCCTGGGATCATGACCTGAGCCGAAGGCAGACGCTTAACGACTGAGCCACTCAGGCGCCCCTGTAACAGAATTCTTCACATTAATTTGTATTCTGCAACTTTTCTGAATTCATTTATCAGTTCTAGTAGCTTTTTGTTGGAGTCTTTAGGGTTTTCTGTATATAGTATCTTGGCATCTGCAAATAGTGAAAATTTTACTTCTTCCTTACCAATTTGGATGCCTTTTATTTCTTTTTGTTGCCTGATTGTTGTGGCTAGTATTTCCAAAATTATGTTGAATAAAAGTGGTGAGCGTGGACACCCTTGGCTACTTCCTGACCTTGGGGGTAAAGTTCTCATTTTATCAGCATTTAGCATGATGCTTACTGTGGGTTTTCATATATGGCCTTTATTATTTTGAGGTAAACATAAACCCTACTTTGTTTAGGGTTTTTATTCTAAATGGATGTTGTACTTTGTCAAATCATTTTTCTACATCTATTTAGATGATCATATGGTTTGTACCCTTTCTCTTATTGATGTGATGTTATCATGTTGAATGATTTGTGGATATCAGCCTTGAATCCTTGGACTAAATCCTACTTGAATGGGATGATTCAACTGGGAGGGTGAATGATTTTTTTTAAATGTATTGTTGGTTTCTGTTTGCTAGTATTTTGTTGAGGATTTTTGCATCCATATTCATCAGGGATATTGGTCTGTAGTTCTCCTTTTTTTTTTTTTTTGTGGTGTCTTTACCTAGTTTTGGTATCAGTGTGATACTTGCCTCATAGAATGAATTTGGAAGTTTCCTTTTCTATTTTTTGGAATAGTTTGAGAAGAAGAGGTGTTAATTCTTCTTTAAATATTTGGTATAATTCACCTGTGAAACAATCTGGTCCTGGAATTTTGTTTGTGGGGAATTTTTTGATTACTGACTCAATTTCTTTGCTGGTTATTGGTCTGTTCAAGTTTTCTGTTTTTTCTTGTTTCAATTTTGGTAATTTATATGTCCCCAGAATTTATCCATTTCTTCTTGTTTGTCCAATTTGTTGGCATATAGTTTTTCATAATATTCTCTTACATTTGTTCATATTTATGTGGTGTTGGTTGTTATTTCTCTTCTCTCATTTGTGATTTTGTTTAGATGGGTCCTTTCTTTTTTTTTTTTTTTTTTTCTTTTTGATGAGTTTGGCTAGAGGTTTATCCATTTTGTAGATCTTTCAGAGAACCAGCTCCTGGTTTCATTGATTTGTTCTCTGTTGTTGTTTTTGTTTGTTTTTACTTTTTATGTCATTTATTTCTGTTCTAATCTTTATGATTTTCTTCCTCTACTGGCTTTAAGCTTCATTTGTTTTTCCTTTCCTAGTTCCTTTAGGTATAAGGTCAGGTTGTTTTATTTGAGATTTTTCTTGCTTCTTAAGATAGGCCTGTGCTGCTTTATATTTCCCTCTTAGGACTGTGTTTGCTGTATCCCAAACGTATTGGAATGTTGAGTTTTTATTTTCATTTGTTACCATGTATTTTTTAAATTTCTTCTTTGATTTCATGTTTGACCCATTCATCGTTAATAGTATGCTGCTTAACCTCCATGTTATTTGTGGTATTCCCCAATTTTTTCTTGTGGTTGACTTCAAGTTTCATAGTGTTGTGGTCAAAAATATGCATGGTATGATCTCAGTCTTTTTGTACTTGTTGAGGCCTAATTTGTCACGTAGTATGTGATATATTCTGGAAAATGTTCCATGTGCACTTGTAAAGAATGTGTACTCTGCTGTTTTAGGATAGAATGATCTGCATATATCTGTTAAATTCATCTGTTCCAATGTATCATTCAAAGCCACTGTTTCCTTGTTTATTTTCTGTTTAGATGTGCTGTTCACCAAAGCAAGTGGGGTGTTAGAGCCCCTACTATTGTTGTATTAGTATTGATTAGTTCCTTTATGTTTGTTATTAACTGTTTTATGTATTTGAGCAGTCCCATTTTGGGTGCATAAATATTAAAATTGTCATATCTTCTTGTTGGATTGTCTCCTGTGTTAATATATAGTGTCTTTCTTTGTCTCTTGTTACAGACTTTGTTTTAAAGTCTATTTTGTGTGATATAAGTATTGCTACTGTAGCTTTCTTTTGACATCCATTTGTGTGATAAACATTTCTCCATCCCCTCACTTTCAATCTGCAGGTATCTTTAGGTCTGAGATGAGTAGGAATAATATAGATGAGTCTTGTTTTTTTAATCTGTTCTGTCACCTTATTTCTTTTGATTGAAGCTTTTAGTCCATTTACATTCAAAGTAATTTTTTCAAAGATTATATTTATTTATTTGAGAGAGAGTGAGAGAGAGCAAGAGTGCAGGGGAAGGAGCAGATGGAGAAAGATAAGCAGACTCTCTACTGAGCACAGAGCCCAAAATGGGGCTCAATCTCATAACCCTGAGATCATGACCTGAGCTGAAATCATGAGTTGTGCACTTAACTGACTGAGCCACCCAGGTGCCCCCCAAATAATTATTGATGGGTGTGTATTTATTGTCATTGTGCTACTTGATTTGTTGTTGTTTTTGTAGTTTTTCTGTCCCTCATGGTTTGCTGGGGTTTTTTAGTGATTATTTTGGTTTCTTACTCTTTATTTTTTGCATACCTATTAGTGCTTTTGTTTAGAACAATACATGATCAAAGATAGAAGGCAGGAAAATTTATTTGCCTTTCTGAGCTTTTCTTTTCCTCGGATGGAAGTCTACCTCCTTGTCCTCTAGCATATAGCCATCTTCTTGGCCACACTGGCCTGTTTTTGAAATGAGGCATGCAAGAAGCTTGCCCTGCTGGCACTGCTCCTCTGGAAAACTGCTGATTTTGGCATTTTTTTCCTTTCATTATATTTATTTTGAATTTTCTGAGTTTTTTTTTTTTTTAATTTCTTTCTCCTTTGGTGTTAGCTTGGCCCCCTTCTTGTGGCCAAGGGGCAGTGCATAGCAGGACTCATACGACTGTGGGTTGTCAATAAGCATGATACAGTTCTTCACCAGGGTCTTTGTGTGGACTAGTTCCTTGTTGGATGCATTGTAGACAACATCAATAATCCTTGTTTTACACATACAACAGTCAGAGCCCCAGACAAAGTTCCCCACATCCAGCCTCAAAGCATGGTTCTTCTTGTTGGCTCCCCAAATGTGGACTGTATGAATGTGGCTCGGGCCAATCTTAGTGTTGACAGTGGGGCATCCTTGCTCATACTTCTGCTTTTTATGGTAGGGCTTTCTCTTGCCCCCAATATTATGATGCTTGTGCCAGTTGTCCTGAGAGATTCCCATCACTTGGCACTAGTTGTAAAAGAAGTATTACTGTTTTTTGATTTGTGGTTACCATTCAGTTTACATATAACATCTCCTGCATATAGCAGTCTATATTAACTAGATGGTTGCTTATTTTTGAACTCACTACTCTTTTCCCCTCCATGGTTCAGATAGTTGGTATCATATTTTACATCCTTTTACTTTGTGCTTCCAATTTTTCTTACTCTTACTTATTGTTTTTTTATGTTCCACTCACAGAACCTCACCTAACATTTCTTGCAGGGCTGTTTTAGTGGTCATGAATTCTTTTAAGTCTGTTTACCTGGGAAACTCTTTATCTCTCCATCTATTCTGAATGACATCCTTGTTGGATAGGGTATTTTTGGCTGCAGATTTTTCCTTTCAGCACTTCAAATACATCATGCCACTCACTTCTGGCCTGCAAATCTTCTGCTGAAACACCTGAAATCATTATGGGGTTTCTTTTGTATGTAAATGTCTTCTTTTCTCTTACAATCTTTAAAATGATCTCCGTGTCTCCTGAATCTGGATCTGTTTCCCTCCCCAGATTTGGGAAATTTTCAGGTATTGTTTCTTCAAATATGTTTTCTGCCCACCTTCCTCTCTCCTCCTGGGATCCCTATAATGTGAATATTGCTATGCTTGATGGAGGAACCATTTCTTAAAGTTAATTCTCATTATGAAGTATTTGTTTATCTCTCACATGCTCAGCTTCATTATTTTCAATTACTCTGTCTTCCAGATCATTGATATGTTCCTCGGCTTCCTGTCGCATATTATTTATTCCATCTATTATATTTTTAATTTCACTTATTGAGTTCTTCATCTCTGATATGTTATTTTTTATCTCTTTGTCAAGGGTCTCACTGATGTCCTCCACCCTTTACTGAAGTCCAGTGAGTATCTATTTTTTCCATGTTTTCTTATAATTTAAATTCCAGTTAGTTAACATACAGTGAAATATTAGTTTTAGGCTTATAATATAGTGATTAACCCTTCCATAAAACACCCAGTGCTCATCACAACAAGTGCGCCCCTTAATCCCCATCACCTATTTAACCTCTCTGCCCACCTCCCCTTTGGCAACCATCACTTTGCTCTCTATACTTAAGAATCTGTTGGCTTGCATCCTTCTCTTTATTTTTCCCTTATGCTTATTTATTTTGTTCCTGAAATTCCACATATGAGTGAAATCATATGGTATTTACATATGGTATTTGTCTTTCTCTGATTGATTTTTATCACTTAGCATAATATTCTACCTCTACCCATGTCATTGCAAGTGGCAAGATTTCATTCTTTTTATGGCTGAGTAATATTCCATTATGTATACAACTTCCTCTTTATCCATTCATCGTGGGTGCACATTTGGGCTCTTTCTAAAATTCGGCTATTGTTGATAATGATGCTATAAACATTAGGGTGCATGAGTCCCTTTGAATCAGTGTTTTTTAATCTTTGGGTAGATAGCTGGTAGTGCAATCACTGGGCCATAGGGTAGTTGTATTTTTAACTTTTTGAGGAAGTTGCATACTCTTTTCCAGAGTGGCTGCAACAGTTTGCATTCCCATTAACAGGGCAAGAGGATTTCCCTTAATCCCCATCCTCGCTGGCACCTGTTGTTTCTTGTGTTGTTGATTTTCGTCATTCTGACAGATGTGAGGTGATGTCTCATTATAGTTTTGACTTCTATTTCCTTGGTGATGAGTGAAGTTGAGCATCTTTTCATGTGTCAGTTGGCCATCTGTGTATCTTCTTTGGAAAAATGTCTATTCATGTCTTATGCCCATTTTTAATTGAATTATTCATTTTTAGGGTGTTGAGTTTTATAAGTTCTTTTTATATTTTGGATAATAACCCTTTATAAGATCTGCCATTTGCAAATATCTTCTCCCATTTACAGGTTGCCTTAGAGTTTGGTTGATATTTTTTCCTTCACTGTGCAGAATCTTGTTATTTTGATGAAATCCCGATAGTTTATTTTTGCCTTTTTTCCCCTTCCTCCAGAGCCATATCTAGAAAGAAGTTACTTTGGCCTATGTAAAAACGGTTACAGCCAGTGTTCTTTTCTTGGATTTTTAAAGTTTTAGGTCTCACATTTAGGTCATTCATCCATTTCGAATTTATTTTTATGTATCATGTAACAAAGTGGCCCAGTTTCATTCTTTTGCATATTGCTGTCTGGTTTTCCCAACATCATTTGTTGAAAAGACTCTCTTTTTCTCATTGGATATTCTTTCTTGCTTTGTTAAAGATTAATTTACTATATAGTTGTGGGTTTATTTCTGGGTTTTCTATTCTCTTCCACTGAAATATGTCTATTTTTATGCCAGTGCCATACTGTTTTGATCATTACAGCTTTTTAATATAACTTGAAGTTCGGATTGCAATGCCTCCAGATTCACTTTTCTTTTTAAAGGCTCCTTTGGCTGATTTGGGGTATTTTGTAGTTCCATATAAATTTTAGGATTGTTTGTTCTAGCTTTGTGAAAAATGTTGGTGGTATTTTGATAAGGATTGCATTAAATGTGCATATTGCTTTGGATAGTATAGACATTTTACCAATATTGCTCCTTCCAATCCATGAGCATGGAATGTTTTCCCATTTCTTTGTTTCATTTTCAATTTCTTTCATTAGTGTTTTATAGTTGTCAGAGTACAGTTCTTTCACCTCTTTAGTTAGGTTTATTCCTATTCCTGGTATCTTATTGTTTTTGGTGCAATTGTAAATGGGATTGATTCCTTAACTTTCCGTCTGCTGTTTCATTAATGGTGTATAGAAATGCAACAGATTTCTGTACATTGATTTTTTTTTACTCAATCTTTTTCTCTTTAAAATATAATGAATTATTTGTTTCAGAGGTACAAGTCTGTGATTCATCAGTCTTACACAATTCACAACACTCACCATAGTATATACCCTCCCCAATGTCCATCACCCATCCACCCCATCCCGCCCACTACCCTCCACTCCAGCAACCCTGTTTGTTTCCTGAGATTAAGAGTCTCTTAAGGTTTGTCTCCCTCTCTGGTTTCATCTTGTTTCATTTTTCCTTCCCTGCCCCTATGATCCTCTGTCTTGTTTCTCAAATTATATCAGAGAGATCATATGATACTTATCTTTCTCTGATTGACTTATTTATAACATGTGAGTTTACTGAATTCATTCATCATTTCTAGCAGTTTCTCATGGTGTCTTTTGTGTTTTCTATATAGAATATCATGTGGGACAAATAGTGAAGGCTTTACTTTTTCCTTAGAGATATAAAAGGCATTGATTACTTTTTGTTGTCTGATTGCTGTGGCTAGGACTTCCAGTATTATGTTGAACAATAGTGGTGACAGTGGACATCCCTGTCTTGTTCCTGACCTTGGAGGTAAAACTCTCAGACTTTCCCCACTGAAGATGATATTAGCTGTGGGTTTTTCATAAATGGCCTTTATGGTATTGAGGTATGTTCCCTCTAACCCTATTTTATATGAGGGTTTTTATCATGAATGGATGTTGTACATTGCCAAATAATTTTTCTGCATCTATCGAAAGAATCAAAATTCTTACCTTTCTTTTATTAATGTGAATTGATTGACTTGCAAATACTGAACTACACTTGGAGCCCAGGAATACATTGCATTTGATCATGGTGAATAATTTTTTTAATGTATAGTTGGCTTCAGTTTGCTACTATTTTATTGAGAATTTTTGCATCCATGTTCATCACGGATATTGGCCTGTAGTTCTTTTTTTTGATGGATTCTTTTTTTTAAAATTATGTTATGTTAATCACCATACATTATATCATTAGTTTTTGATGTAGTGTTCCATGATTCATTGTTTGCGTATAACACCCAGTGCTCCATTCACTACGTGCCATCTTTAATACCCATCACCAGGCTAACCCATCCCCCCACCCCCCTCCCTTCTAGAATCCTCAGTTTGTTTCTCAGAGTCCATAGTCTCTCATGGATCGGCTCCCCCTCTGATTTCCGCCCCTTCATTTTTCCCTTCCTGCTATCTTCTTCTTTCTTTTTTTTTTTTATAAACATATAATGTATTATTTGTTTCAGAGGTACAGGTCTGTGATTCAACAGTCTTACACAATTCACAGCGCTCACCACAGCACATAACCACCCCAATGTCCTTCACCCAGCCACCCCATGCCTCCCACCCCCACCACTCCAGCAACCCTCAGTTTGTTTCCAGAGATTAAGAATTCCTCATATCAGTGAGATCACATGATACATGTCTTTCTCTGATTGACTTATTTCGCTCAGTGTAATACCCTCCAGTTCCATCCACAACCTTGCAAATGGCAACATTTAATTCCTTTTGATGGATGCATAATATTCCATTGTGTGTGTGTGTGTGTGTGTGTGTGTGTGTATATATATATATATATATATACCATATCTTCTTTATCCATTCATCTGTCGATGGACATCTTGGCTCTTTCCATAGTTTGGCTATTGTGGACATTGCTGCTATAAACATCGGGGTGCACATACCCGTTCGGATTCCTACATTTCTATCTTTGGGGTAAATACCCAGTAGTGCAATTGATGGGTCGTACGGTAACTCTATTTTCAAATTTTGAGGAAACTCCATACTGTTTTCCAGAGTGGCTACACCAGCTTGCATTCTCCCCAACAGTGTAGGAGGGTTCCCCTTTCTCCGCATTCCCTCCAACATCTGTCGTTTCCTGACTTGTTAATTTTAGCCATTCTGACTGGTGTGAGGTGGTATCTCATTGAGGTTTTGATTTGGATTTCCCTTATGCCGAGCGATGTTGAGCACTTTTTCATGTGTCTCTTGGCCATTTCGATGTCTTCTTTGGAAAAATGTCTGTCCATATCTTCTGCCCATTTCTTGATTAGATCATTTGTTCTTTGGGTGTTGAGTTTAAGAAGTTCTTTATAGATTTTGGATACTAGCCCTTTATCTGATATGTCATTTGCAAATATCTTCTCCCATTCTGTCGGTTGTCTTTTGGTTTTGTTGACTGTTTCTTTTGCTGTGCAAAAGCTTTTTATCTTGATGAGTTCCCAATAATTCATTTTTGCCCATGCTTCCCTTGCCTTTGGTGATATTTCTAGGAAGAAGTTGCTGCGGCTGAGGTCGAAGAGGTTGCTGCCTGTGTTCTTTAGGATTTTGCTGGAATCCTGTCTCACATTTAGGTCTTTCAAACATTTTGAGTCTACTTTTGTGTGTGGTGTAAGGAAATGGTCCAGTTTCATTCTTTGGCATGTGGCTGTCCAATTTTCCCAACACCATTTGTTGAAGAGACTGTCTTTTTTCCATTGGACATTCTTTCCTGCTTTGTTGAAGATTAGTTGACCATAGAGTTGAGGGTCCATTTCTGGGCTCTCTATCCTGTTCCATTGATCTATATGTCTGTTTTTGTGCCAGTACCATACTGTCTTGATTACAACTTTGTAATAGAGCTTGAAGTCTGGAATTGTGATGCCACCAGCTTTGCTTTTCTTTTTAAACATTCCTTGGGCTATTCGGAGTCTTTCCTGGTTCCATACAAATTTTAGGATTATTTGTTCCATTTCTTTGAAAAAAGGGGATGATATTTTGATAGGGATTGCATTGAATGTGTAGATTGTTCTAGGTAGCATTGACATCTTCACAATATTTGTTTTTCCAATCCATGAGCATGGAACGTTTTTCCATTTCTTTGTGTCTTCCTCAATTTCTTTCATGAGTATTTTATAATTTTCTGAGTACAGATTCTTTGCCTCTTTGGTTAGATTTATTCCTAGGTATCTTACGGTTTTGGGTGCAACTCTAAATGGGATCAAATCCTTAATTTCTCTTTCTTCTGTCTTGTTGTTGGTGTATAGGAATGCCACTGATTTCTGTGCAGTGACTTTATATCTTGCCACTTTACTGAATTCCTGTATGAGTTCGAGCAGTTTTGGGGTGGAGTCTTTTGGGTTTTCCACATAAAGTATCCTATCATCTGCAAAGAGCGAGAGTTTGACTTCTTCATTGCCAATTTGGATGCCTTTTATTTCTTTTTGTTGTCTGATTGCTGTGGCTAGGACTTCTAATACTATGTTGAATAGGTGTGGTGATAGTGGACGTCCCTGCTGTGTTCCTGACCTTAGGGGGAATGCTCTCAGTTTTTCCCCATTGAGAATGATATTTGCTGTGGGTTTTTCATAGATGGCTTTTATGATATTGAGGTATGTACCCTCTATCCCTATACTCTGAAGAGTTTTGATCAAGAAAGGATGCTGTACTTTGTCAAATGCTTCTTCTGCATCTATTGAGAGGATCGCATGGTTCTTGTTCTTTCTTTTATTAATGTATTGTATCACATTGATTGATTTGTGGATGTTGAACCAACCTTGCAGCCCAGGAATAAATCTCACTTGGTCTTGGTGAATAATCCTTTTAATGTACTGTTGGATACTGTTGGCTAGTATTTTGGTGAGAATTTTTGTATCCACGTTCATCAAGGATATTAGTCTGTAATTCTTTTTGATGGAGTCTTTGTCTGGTTTTGGGATCAAGGTAATCGTGGCCTCATAAAATGAGTTTGGAAGTTTTCCTTCCATTTCTATTTATTGGAACAGTTTCAGAAGAACAGGTATTAATTCTTCTTTATTTTTTTTTTTATTTATTTTTTTATTTATTTTTTTTTTTTAATTCTTCTTTAAATGTTTGGTAGAATTCTCCTGGGAAGCCATCTGGCCCTGGGCTCTTGTTTGTTGGGAGATTTTTGATTACTGCTTCAATTTCCTTCTGGTTATAGGTCTGTTCAGGTTTTCGATTTCTTCCTCGTTCAGTTTTGGTAGTTTATACGTCCCTAGGAATGCATCCATTTCTTCCAGATTATCTAATTTGCTGGCATATAGCTGCTCATAATATGTTCTTATAATTGTTTGTATTTCTTTGGTGTTTCTTGTGATCTCTCCTCTTTCATTCATGATTTTATTTATTTGGGTCATTTCTCTTTTCTTTTTGGTAAGTCTGGCCAGGGGTTTATCAATCTCGTGAATTCTTTCAAAGAACCAGCTCCTAGTTTCATTGATCTGTTCTACTGTTTTTTTGGTTTCTATTTCATTGATTTCTGCTCTGATCTTTATTATTTCTCTTCTCCTGCTGGGTTTAGGCTTTATTTCCTGTTCTTTCTCCAGCTCCCTTAGGTGTAGGTTTCAGTTGTGTATTTGAGACCTTTTTTGTTTCTTGAGAAAGGCTTGTATTGCTATATACTTTCCTGTTAGGACTGCCTTTGCTGCATCCCAAAGGTTTTGAACAGTTGTGTTTTCATTTTCATTTGTTTCCATGAATTTGTTTTTAATTCTTCTTTAATTTCCTGGTTGACCTATTCATTCTTTAGTAGGATGCTCTTTAACCTCCATGTATTTGAGTTCTTTCTGACTTTCCATTGTGGTCTGAAAATATGCAGGGAATGATTCCAGTCTTTTGGTACTGGTCAAGACCTGATTTGTGACCTAGGGTGTGATCTATTCTGGAGAATGTTCCATGGGCACTAGAGAAGAATGTGTATTCTGTTGCTTTGGGATGGAATTTTCTGAATATATCTGTGAAGTCCATTTGGTCCAGTGTTTCATTTAAAGTCTTTATTTCCTTGTTGATCTTTTGCTTAGATGATCTGTCCATTTCAGTGAGGGGGGTGTTAAAGTCCCCCAGTATTATTGTATTGTTGTTGATGTGTTTCTTTGCTTTTGTTATTAATTGGCTTATATAATTGGCTGCTCCCATGTTAGGGTCATAGATATTTACAATTGTTAGATCTTCTTGCTGGATAGACCCTTTAAGTAAGATATAGTGTCCTTCCTCATCTCTTATTACAGTCTTTGGTTTAAAATCTAATTTGTCTGATATAAGGATTGCCAGCCCAGCTTTCTTTTGGTGTCCATTAGCATGGTAAATTATTTTCCACCCCCTCACTTTCAATCTGGGGGTGTCTTTGGGTCTAAAATGAGTCTCTTGAAGACAGCATATCGATGGGTCTTGTTTTTTTTTTTTATCCAATCTGATACCCTGTGTCTTTTGATTGGGGCATTTAGCCCATTTACATTCAGGGCAACTATTGAAAGATATGAATTTAGTGCCATTGTATTGCCTGTAAGGTTGCTGTTACTGTGTATTGTCTGTGTTACTTTCTGGTCTATGTTACTTTTAGGCTCTTTCTTTGCTTAGAGAACCCCTTTCAATATTTCTTGTATGGCTGGTTTGGTTTTGCAAATTATTTTAATTATTTTTTGTTTTGGAAGCTTTTTATCTCTCCTTCTATTTTCAATGACAGCCTAGCTGGATATAGTATTCTTGGCTGCATATTTTTCTCATTTAGTGCTCTGAATATATCATGCCAGTCCTTTCTGGCCTGCCAGGTCTCCATGGATAGGTCTGCTGCCAATCTAATATTTCTACCATTGTAGGTTACAGATCTCTTCTCCCAAGCTGCTTTCAGGATTTTCTCTTTGTCTCTGAGAGTCGTGAGTTAATATTAGATGTCGGGGTGTTGACCTATTTTTAATGATTTTGAGGGGGGTTCTCTGTGCCTCCTGGATTTTGATGCCTGTTTCCTTCCCCAAATTAGGGAAGTTCTCTGCTATAATTTGCTCCAATATACCTTCTGCCCTTCTCTCTCTTTCTTCTTCTTCTGGGATCCCAATTATTCTAATATTGTTTCACCTTATGGTATCACTTATCTCTGGAATTCTGCCGTTGTGATCCAGTAGTTTTTTATCTCTCTTTTTCTCAGCTTCTTTATTTTCCATCATTTGGTCTTCTCTATCACTACTTCACTCTTCTGCCTCATTTATCCTAGCATTTAGAGTCTCCATTTCTGATTGCACCTCATTAATAGCCTTTTTGATTTCGCCTTGGTTAGATTTTAGTTCTTTTCTTTCTCCAGAAAGGGTTTCTCTAATATCTTCCATGCTTTTTTCAATCCCAGCTAGTATCTTTAGAATCGTCATTCTGAACTGTAGTTCTGACATCTTACTTATGTCCATATTGATTAGGTCCCTGGCAGTCGGTACCGCCTCTTGTTCTTTTTTTTTGAGGTGATTTTTTCCATCTTGTCATTTTGTCCAGAGGAGAATAGATGAATGAGAGAACAGGGTAACAATGACCCCAGAAAAATATACACTAAACAAATCAGAAGAGACCTGAAACTGGGGGAAAAGAAATGGTAAGAAAGAAAAAAGAAAAAAAAAAGAAAAGAAAAAGATAAAACAAACAAACAAACAAAAAAACAGAATATGATCAAATATGATCAGTCTGGTGCATAGGTCAGTGCCACACACTAGGTTTTGGGTGTATTTTGGTCTGTTAGAAGAAAGTGCCTCCCAAAATTTTAAAGACCGAAAAGCTTATATATGTACAAAATAAGGGTAAATACAATGAAGGGATGGAATATGACTGTAAAGATGAGAATTATAAATGATTTTATAAAAGGAATTGGTAAGAAGTTGGTTGAAAAAAGAAAGAAGAGGATATAAAAAAAAAGGGGAGAGAATGTGATCAGGCAGGAGAGTAGAACAAAGCCATACACTAGAGATTTAGGGTATATTTTGGTCTGTTCGAAGAAACTGTATCCCCAAATTTAAAGAGAAAACAACATATATATATATACCAAAACTAAGGTTAACTACTATGAAGGAAACAACATATATATATATATATATATATATATATATATATATATATATATATATATACCAAAACTAAGGTTAACTACTATGAAGGGATTGAATATGACTCTAAAAATGAAAAATAAAAAAGATTTCTTAAAAAAGGGATTGGTAAGATGTTGGTTGAAAAAGGGAAAAAGAAAAATAAAAAAAAGAAAAAAGAAAATTAAAAAAAATTAATTTTGAAAGACTAAAGAATCATGGGAAAAAAGCCATGAATTCTATGTGCAGTATTCCCCTAGCTCTGGAGTTCTGCCATTCTCATTGATCGGTAAACTTGGTCTTGGCAGGCTGTTCTTGCTGATCTTCTGGGGGAGGGATCTGTTGCCGTGGTTCTCAAATATCTTTGCCGGTGGCGGAATTGCCCTGCCCTTGCCAAGGCCGGGCTAAGTAATCTACTCGGGTTTGCTCTTGGGAGCTTTTGTTCCCTGCAAGCTTTCTGTACAGCTTTGGAGGACGAGAGTGAAAATGGCAGCCTCCCAATTTCCACCCCAGAGGAGCTGAGAACTTGGGGCCCCACTGCTCAGTGAGCCCCCAGAGAAAAGCAGTCAATCACTCCCATCTTCCCATTCTCCAGCCGCACTCCGTGCTCACCCGGCCTGTGGCCGATCATTTCTATCTCTGGCACTGGTGGAGTCTCCTAACCCAGTAGATTACTGTGGTGCACTCCCGCACCACACCTTCTAGGGGGAGGAAGGGGTGTGTCCCCGATCTGCTGCTTGTTGTGTCCCTGCTGGAAGAGCAGTGGCCCACCTGTGCCGCGGATCATGGTTTATGGCAAACCCGAGCTGAGAGCCCACTCCTTGGCCCCGTCTCTGCAGCTGGCTTCCCTGCTCTGATACCTGGGAGCTCTGCTGCACTCAGGCATGCCCAGTCTTTCTGTGACCCTGAGGGTTTGAGACCACCCTGTCTCAGCAAGTGTTCCACCCACCGCTTAGCCACTGGAACAACGTCCCTCAGCAGAGCCGACTCTTAAAATTTCCGATTTTGTGCTCCTCGGCTCTATCACTTGCCAGGATCTGGCTGACGGAGGCCCCCTCCCCCGCCACCTATCTTCCCAAATATCCCCTCGGATTCACTTCTCCGCACATCCTACCTTCCAGAAAGTGGTCGCTTTTCTGTTTAGAGAGTTGCTTCTATTCTTTTCTTCCATCTCCTGTTGAGTTTGTAGGTGTTCAGAATGGTTTGATCCCTATCTAGGTGAATTCCTGGGACCAGAGGAAATTTAGGTCTCCTACTCCTTCGCCATCTTGCTCCTCCTCTTGATGGGCTCTTTATCTGGCTTTGGTATCAGGGTAATGCTGACATCATAAGATGAGTTTGGAAGTTTTACTTCCATTTCTATCTTTTGGATCATTTTGAGAAGAATAGGTATTAATTTTCTTTTAATGATTGGTAGAATTCTCCTTTGAAGCCATCTGGACTTTGACTTTTGTTTTGGGGAGTTTTTTGATTATTGACTCAATTTCTTTGCTGGTTATCAGTCTGTTCAAATTTTCTATTTCTTCCTCTTTCAATTTTGGTAGTTTATGTTTCTAGGAATTTATCCATTTGTTCCTTGTTCAATTTGTTGGCATATGGTTTTTCATAATGTTTCCTTATAATTGTCTTTCTGTACCATTGGTTTTTATTTCTCCCCTCTCATTTGTGCTTTTATTTATTTGGGTTTTTCTCTTTTTTTTTTTGATAATTCTAGCTAGAGGTTTATAAATTTTATTAATTTTTTTCAAAGAACCAGCTCCTGGTTTTATTGATCTGTTCTATTTTTTTTTTAGTTTCTATATCATTTATTTTTGCTCTGAACTTTATTATTTCCTTCCTTCCTCTGGTTTTGTGTTTCTTTTTGTAGTTCCTTTAGATACAATGTGAGAATGTTTATTTGAGATTTTTCTTGCTTCTTGAGGTAGGCCTTAATTGCTCTATACTTCCCTCAGAGGACTGCTTTTGCTGTATCCCAAAGGTTTTGTATCATTGTGTTTTTATTTTCATTTCTGTCCATGTATTTTTAAATTTCGTCTTTGATTTCCTGGTTGAGCCATTCATTGTTGAGTAGCATGTTGTTTAACCTCTATGTATTTGTGATCTTTCTAATTTTTTTCTTGTGGTTGACTTATAGTTTCATCATGTTGTGGTTAGAAAAGTTGCATGGTATGTATTCAGTCTTTTTGTATTTGTTGAGTCCTGATTTGTGACCTCACATTTGATCTATTCTGGAGAATGTCCCATGCACACTTGAAAAGAATGTGTATTCTGCTGTTTTAGGTTGGAGCGTTCTGAATATATCTGTTAAGTCCATCTGATCCAGTGTGTCAGTCAAAGTCATGGTTTCCTTTTTGATTTTCTGTTTAGATGATGTGTCCATTGATGTAACTGGGGTGTTAAACTCTCCTACTATTATTGTGTTATCCTCAATTAGTTCCCTAATGTTTGTAATTGTTTTATATATTTGGGTGCTCCAGTATTGGAGGCATAAATATTTACAATTGTTAGATCTTCTTGCTTGATTGTCCCCTTTGTTATGATATAGTGCCCTCCTTTATCTCTTGTTACATTCTTTGTTTTAAAGTCTAGTTTGTCCCACATAAGTATTGTTACTCTGGCTTTCTTTTGACATTCATTTGTGGGATAAAAATTTCTTCATCTCTTCACTTTCTATCTGCAGGTGTATTTAGGTCTGAAATGAATCTCTTATCAGCAGAAGATAGATGGGTCTTTTTTTTTTTTTTTTTTTTTTTAATCCATTCTGACTCCCTATGTCTTGTTTGGAACATTTAGTTCATTTGTATTCAAAGTAATTATTGATAGATATGTGTTTAGTGCCATTTTATTACTTGTTTTGTCATTGTTTCTGGAGATTTTCTCTGATCCTCTCTTGTCTTTGTCAATTTTGGTCTCTCCTTTTCACTCAAAGAGTCCCCTTTAATATTTCTTGCAGGGCTGTTGTAGTGGTCATAAATTCCTTTAGTTCTTGTTTGTCTGGGAAACTTTTTATCTCACCTTCTTTCCTGAATGATAGTGTTGCTGGATAGGGTATTGTTGGCTGCGTATTTTTCCCTTTCAGTACTTTGACTATATCATGCCTTTCTCTTCTGTCTTTCCAAGTTTCTGTTGAGATATTTCCAGGCAGCCTTATGGGCTTTTCTTTGTAAGTTAACGACCTCTTTTTTTTTTTTTTTTTTGCTTCTTTAATTTTTTTTGTTTGTTTATCACTGTATTTTGTAAGTTTAATTACAATATGTCTTGGTGTTGGCCTGCTTTTGTTGATTTTGATGGGAGTTCTTTGTTCCTCTTGACTCTGCATGACTTTTTGTTCCCCAGATTAGGGAAGTTTTCAGCTATTTTTTCATCAAATATATTTTCTACCCCCTTTCTCTGTCTTCTTCATTTTGGACTCCTATAATACAAATGTTACTACATTTGATGTAGTTACTGATTTCCCTAAGTGTATCCTCATGTTGCATAATTTTCTCTCTTTTATTTAGTTTCATTATTTCCCATTATTTTGTCTTTTATGTCACAATTTTCCCCCCTGCTTCTTCCAGCATCCTGTTAATTGCATCAAACTTGTTTCTAATCTCATTTATTGCATTCTTCATTTCTGGTTGATTCTTTTTAAACTCTTTTGTCTCTGTGGTAAGGGTCTATTTCATGTCTTGTACTCTTTTCTTAAGTCCAGTTAGTATCCTTCTGATTATTGCTTTAAATTCTCCATCTTTCTTGTAACTTATACCTGTTTCACCTAGAACTCTGGCCATGACTTTACTTTGTTTTCATTTGGGATAAATTCCTCTGTCTTTGCATTTATCTAAGTCTCTGCTTTCTTCTCTGTATTAGAAAAGCCAGTTATGTCTGCTGCTCTGGAAAGTAATGACCTTAGGAAGATGAGTTCCTGTAGTGCCCAGGATCTGGCACTTCAGGGAATGCCTCTAGTGTGTGTTACCTGCACTGTGATGTTGTGTTTTGGCTGCTCTATCCTTCAGGCCAGTTGTCTGCAGAGGTCCATATTGCTAGCTGTCAATGATTTCTGATCCCTTGCATGAATGTGGTGCATTTTAAATAGGTGAGCTTTGATCTGCTTATTAAATGAGACTTATCACCTCTTCTACCAGAACTAAGGCCTTCAGAACTCTCTGGTTGGCTGTGGTGGCGTGGACAAGAGTTTTTGCTTGTCTTCTGGGGGAGGGTTCCTCTGGGCTGGGACTGAGGCAAGCTTGACTGAGAAGGGTAGTTCAGCTTGAGCTTAGGAAGGTAGGGCTTGGTCTAAACAAGTAGGCAGCCAGTGTTGGTGCTGGGTTGCTTCCTGCAGGTGGCTCTGTGTTTATGCTGAGGAGGGAGGGAGTTAAATTGTGCCAGCCAGCAGCTTTGTTCCTGGAGAGGCATCTCCATAAATGCTACCTCTCAGGGACATGTCCAAGAAGAGAGAATAATCTCCCCCCTGTGTGCCCCTGTTGTTCTTCAAATTGCTGTTTCCACACTGTCTGCTTCTGAGCTGTTTTCCTGCGTTCTCTCTAGGAACAGGGCAGTACCCTCCAGGTGTATCTCAGTCAAGCCTGCTGACCTTAATAATTCTAGACTTTAAGTCCTGCTGGTTGTAGGAACTCACAAAATTCATCCCTACTCATTTTCCACGCCATGGCTTTGAAGACATGTTCCCTTTGTGTGTTCTCCTCTGTGCTACACCCCCCTACCCTTCTCGGTGACTGTGGCTTCCTCCCCTCTGCAGCACCCAAGATTCCTTTCTCCCCTAAACCATGTCTCTGCACTTCTTAACCTCTTCAATGTGCCTCTTCTCTCCCTTTTATTGTGGAGTTTGTTCTGTGAGTCTTCAGGTTGATTTCTGGGGTATTTAGGGTGGTTTGATAGTTATCTAGTGTTCATGGGCCCAGAGGATCCTAGGGTTCTCCTATTCTGCTGCCTTCTTCCTCCAATGTCCCAGTGAGTACCTTTATGATGATTACTTTAAATTCTGCATGAAGCATATTACTTATTTCTCTTTGGCTAGATCTCCTGCTGTGATTTTTTGTGTTCTTTCATTTGAAAAATATTCCTCTGTCTCTTCATTCTGTTTACTTCTCTCTTTGTGTTTCTTTGTGTTAAGGAAGTTAGCTTTGTCTTCTGCTCTTGAAAGTAGTGGCTTTATGAAGAAGAGTTCCTGTAGTGCCCTACCATGCAGTATCCCCTGTTCACCAGAACCTGCCACTTCATGAGAGTTTGCTATGTATGTTGCTTGTGTTGTGCTATTGTGTCTGAGTCACTTTTCCTTTCAGTCCAGATGTCTGCACTGACTTTGCCTGTTATGAGTTGTGTTTGCTCTCTGTGATGTTAGTGAGATCCAGGCAGGCTGGCTTTGTTGGGGCATGACAGCAGAAAGGCTCGGGGTTGGGGTGCCAGTGTTAGGAAAATTCACAATGAGCTGTTAGTCCTAGGTGATTCCCTGAGCACAGCAGCTGGGCACATGGTGCACAGTAGGCCAGGGTCCCATAGCCTTTTGTGCACAGTGGCTAGGCCCAGTGTCTGCACCTGGTGGCAGGTTGTGCCATGTGGCATCTGTGTGCTTGGTGGCTGGGCATAGAGTGCAGTGGTTGAAGAAAGCCACATCTGTGTGCAGCAGCTGGGTGGGATGTGCAGCATTAACAAAAATTATGCTGAGCCTAGGGCCGAGTCCAGGAGGCTTGGAGTGGGGGAGCCCTCAAGAGAACTTGTGGGCATGGCACTCTGCCAGCAGTTTGGGTAGCGAGTGTCTCTGCAGCACTGCATCTGCAGGTAGCTTTGTGATTATGCTGTGAGTTGGGGGATAAAAATGGTGACTGACTGCCAGCTCCTTTGTTCCCAGAGAAGTTTCCCCAACATGCATTGAAATCTGTATAAACAGATCTCCCTCCCATTGTGCAAGCTGTCCTTTCTATGTTGTCTCTTCTTGAGCTGTTTTCTTTTTAATGATGGAGAACTGGCTAACACTTGTCCTCATGGCTCACCCAATGTTGATTCCACTGACTTTTAAAGCTCCAGCCTCCAAGTTCCACTGTTTATAAAAACTCACAGAATTCACCCCTCTGGTTTTCAAGGCTAGATGTTAGGGGGATTTGTGTTTCCTGTGTGGGCTCCCTGGTTCTTCTCCCTCTCTGGGACAGCAGTTCCCTCCCTCCTGCAGGCAGCTCCCGATCACCATTTCTGTCCTTCCTAATCTCTCTGTTGTGGCTTCTTCTCTACATTAGTTGTGGAGTTTGTTTTGCTAGTCTTTGGATTGCTGTCTGGTTTATTGACTTGGATATGACTGATATCTAGTTGTAAATATAGGATGGGATGAGCTTAGGGTCCTCTTACTCTGCCATCTTCCTGGCACCCCTCTGAGAATTTGAATAGTTTTTTACATTTCTCTTTGATGTATTTTTGTATAAAACAAATATTTTCCTTAGAATAGAGCACATTCCTTCCTTGAAAGTAATGTTTTGGTTGTCATATTTTTGCATTACATTGACACAAAAGAAGAATGCATATGGTGAAATCAGTGCAGATGATGGACACAGAATACAAAACTGAAATTAGAAAGTCAGTTGGCATCATATGATTTTCATTGCAATGAGAATATTTTTGCAAGAGGGGATTTGCACACATATTGTTCACCTAATTAATACACTCTTTATTCCTTTTTGCAAATAAATGCACAAGTCTGCAATTTCCATGAAGAACTGTAGAATGCCTATGTATCATTGCAAACTATTTCTTATCACAATGGTTATATATACACACACATATATGTTTATGTATATATACACACACATATGTATATTTACATAGTATATATTTTTAAATGGTATTTAGATGTCTTGTTCATTTATGGAGCTGGCAGGAAATGCTTGGTAATGGTGCAACAAAGCCAAGATTAACTGAAAAATAACTACTTTAAATCCTCAATTAAACATATTTCCCTGTAGAATTCTATTTATCTTTAAGGAGGACATGGCATGATAATATAATTCAAGAAATACCTTGAAATCAGTACTCATTTCACTTCAATTTTATTTGCTCACTGCATCTCTAGTATGGCACAATGGTTAATTATGTCCAGAGTAATGACTGTAAGCTATAGCAAGACTTCTGCTCATCTGAGAAAAATCCTATTTTGTTATAAGCTTGTATTTACAAAACTAAGAAATTGTTCAAACATATTTTGGAAGGATATTAAAACACAGGACTTTAAAAACTATTTAAATTGCCACTTTTGAGCAGATTCTGATGGTAAAGCTCAGTTACAGACATTAACCATAATATCCTATTCCTTGAACCATCCTGTTAATTATTGTACTTTGAGAAACATGTTAACTATCTTTCAGCCCATTATATATCTATAATTATATTTTCATGTGTATAATATTCAAAGAACTATACTGGGCATTGTAGGAATATATGTAGGCACAGAATCAGTTCCTCCTTGCCTCTTGATGAATCTAGTGGGAGAAATAACACATGATTTTATGTATTTATTACTTAAATAAAAGGGAAGAAGTGCAAATGCCTTAAGACAGGTATAGATAAAGATTGGGGATAGCAGCAGAGAGGTCATAGAGGGATGAATAGCTTTTGGCTATTAAGAACAGGAAGACCTACAATGAATTAAAATGACTGAAAGTCCAAGTCTCTTAAAAAAAAAAGAGAAATGTATACTATTTTTAAAAGGTTTTATTTATTTGAGAGAGAGAGAGAGCACACGAGTGGGGGGACATTCCTAAGTAGTCCACATTCAAATACCATAGATTATGACAGATACCTATAGGCTCCTTGAAGTAAGGGGCACCAGATCCAATGAAATTGGCCATAATTTTGACAACATAAAAGAGCTATGTATATAATATTGTAGGATATCAAGTTGATGTCTTAAGCCTTCCCTGCCCTGACTTGATTCCTTTTGTCTTTTTTTGTTTATTAACATATAACGTATTATTTGTTTCAGGGTTAGTGATTCATCAGTCTTACACAATTCACAGTGCTTACCATAGTACATACCCTCCCCGATGTCCATCACCCAGCCACGCCATCCCTGCCACCCCCCTCCACTCCAGCAACCCTCGGTTTGTTTCCTGAGATTAAGAGTCTCTTATGGTTTGCTCGCTCTTTGGTTTCATCCTGTTTCATTTTTCCCTCCCTTCCCCTATGATCCTCTGTCTTGTTTCTCAAATTCCTCATATCAGTGAGATCATATGATACTTGTCTTTCTCTGATTGACTTATTTCACTTAGCATGATACCCTCTAGTTCCATCCACATCATTGTAAATGGCAAGATTTCATTTTTTTAATGGCTGGATAATATTCCATTGTGTGTGTGTGTGTGTGTGTGTGTGTGTGTGTTTATCACATCTTCTTTGTCCATTCATCTGTTGATGGACATCTTGGCTCTTTCCATAGTTTGGCAATTGTGGACATTGCTGCTATAAACACTGGAGTGCACATACCCCTTTGGATCACTACATTTGTATCTTTGGGGTAAATACCCAGTAGTGCAATTGCTGGGTTGTATGATAGCTCTATTTTCAACTTTTTGAGGAACCTCCATATTGTTTTCCAGAATGGCTGCACCAGCTTGCATTCCCACCAACAGTGTAGGAGGGTTCTCCTTTCTCCACATCCTCGCCAACATCTGTCGTTTCCTGACTTGTTAATTTTAGCCATTCTGACTGGTGTGAGGTGGTATCTTACTGAGGTTTTGATTTGGATTTCCCTGATGTCGAGTGATGTTGAGCACTTTTTCATGTGTCTGTTGGCCATTTGGATGTCTTCCTTGCAGATGTGTCTGTTTATGTCTTCTGCCAATTTCTTGATTGGATTATTTGTTCTTTGCGTGTTAAGTTTGATAAGTTCTTTATAGATTTTGGATACTAGCCCTTTATCTGATATGTCATTTGCAAATATCTTCTCCCATTCTGTCGGTTGTCTCTTGGTTTTGATGACTGTTTCCTGTGCTGTGTAAAAGCTTTTTATCTTGATGAAGTCCCAATAGTTCATTTTTGCCCTTATTTCCCTTGCCTTTGATGATGTTTCTAGGAAGATGTTGCTGCAGCTGAGGTCGAAGAAGTTGCTGCCTGTGTTCTCCTCAAGGATTTTAAGGGATTCCTGTCTCACATTTAGGTCTTTCCACCATTTAGAGTCTATTTTTGTGTGTGGTGTAAGGAAATGGTCCAGTTTCATTCTTCGGCATGTGGCTGTCCAATTTTCCCAACACTATTTGTTGAAGAGACTGTCTTTTTTCCATTGGACATTCTTTCCTGCTTTGTCAAAGATTAGTTGACCATAGAGTTGAGGGTCCATGTCTGGGCTCTCTGATTCTGTTCCATTGATCTATGTGTCTGTTTTTGTGCCAGTACCATACTGTTTGATGATTACAGCTTTGTAATAGAGCTTGAAGTCCAAAATTGTGATGCCACTGGCTTGCTTTTCTTTTTCAACATTCCTCTGGCTATTCAGGGTCCTTTCTGGTTCCATACAAATTTTAGGATTATTTGTTCCATTGTGTGAAAAAAGTTGATGGTATTTTGATAGGGATTGCATTAAATGTGTAGATTGCTCTAGGTAGCATAGACATTTTCACAATATTTGTTCTTCCAATCCATGAGCGTGGAATGTTTTTCCATTTCTTTGTGTCTTCCTCAATTTCTTTCATGAGTATTCTATAGTTTTCTGAGTACAGATTCTTTGCCTCTTTGGTTAGATTTATTCCTAGGTACCTTATGGTTTTGGGTGCAATTGTAAATGGGATCGACTCCTTAATTTCTCTTTCTTCTGTCTTGTTGTTGATGTATAGAACTGCCACTGATTTCTGTGCATTGATTTTATATCCTGCCACTTTACTGAATTCCTGTATGAGTTCGAGCAGTTTTGGGGTGGAGTCTTTTGGGTTTTCCACATAAAGTATCCTATCATCTGCAAAGAGTGAGAGTTTCACTTCTTCTTTGCTGATTTGGATGCCTTTTATTTCTTTTTGTTGTCTGATTGCTGAAGCTAGGACTTCTTGTACTATGTTGAATAGCAGTGGTGATAGTGGACATCCCTGCTGTGTTCCTGACCTTAGGGGGAAAGCTCTCAGTTTTTCCCCATGGAGAATATTCTCTGTGGGCTTTTCATAGATGGCTTTTATGATATTGAAATATGTACCTTCTATTCCTACACTGTGAAGGGTTTTAATCAAAAAATGATGCTGTACTTTGTCAAATGCTTTCTCTGCATCTATTGAGAGGATCATATGGTTCTTGTTCTTTCTTTTATTAATGTATTGTAACACATTGATTGATTTGTGGATGTTGAACCAACCTTGCAGCCCAGGAATAAATCCCACTTGGTCGTGGTAAATAATCCTTTTAATGTACTGTTGGATCCTACTGGCTACTATTTTGGTGAGAATTTTTGCATTCATGTTCATCGGGGATATTGGTCTGTAGTTCTCTTTTTTGGTGGGGTCTTTGTCTGGTTTTGGGATCAAGGTAATGCTGGCCTCATAAAATGAGTTTGGAAGTTTTCCTTCCATTTCTATTTTTTGGCACAGTTTCAGAAGAATTGGTATTAATTCTTTAAATGTTTGGTAGAATTTCCCTGGGAAGCCATCTGGCCCTGGGCTCTTGTTTGTTGGGAGATTTTTGATTACTGCTTCAATTTCCTTACTGGTTATGGGTCTGTTCAGGTTTTCTATTTCTTCCTGGTTCAGTTTTGGTAGTTCATATGTCCCTAGGAATATATCCATTTCTTCCAGATTATCTATTTTGCTGGCATATAGTTGCTCATAATATGTTTTTATAATTGTTTGTATTTCTTTGGTGTTTTTAGTGATCTCTCCTCTTTTATTCATGATTTTATTTATTTGGGTCCTGAAATGGACAGATCATCTAAGCAAAAGTTCAACAAGGAAATAAGAGCTTTAAATGACACACTGGACCAGATGGACTTCACAGATATAATCAGAACATTCCATCCCAAAACAACAGAATAAACATTCTTCTCTAGTGCACATGGAACATTCTCCAGAATAGATCAAGTCCTGGGTCACAAATCAGGTCTCAACTGGTACCAAAAGTTTGGGATCATTCCATGCATATTTTTGGACCACAAAGCTTTGAAACTGGAACTCAATCACAAGAGGAAAGTTGGAAAGAACTTCAGATTCATGGAGGCTAAAGAGCATCCTACTAAAGAATGAATGGGTCAACCAGGAAATTAAAGAATTTAAAAAAATCATGAAAGCAAATGAAAATGAAAACACAACTGTTCAAAATATTTGGGATGCAGCAAAGGCGGTCCTAAGAAGAAAGCATATAGCAATACAAGCTTTTCTCAAGAAACAAGAAAGGTCTCAAATACACAACCTAACCCTACACCTAAAGGAGTTGGAAAAAGAACAGCAAATAAAACCTAAATCGAGCAGGAGGAGAGAAATAATAAAGATCAGAGCAGAAATCAATGAAATAGAAACCAAAAAACAGTAGAACAGGTCAACAGAGCTAGGAGCTGGTTCTTTGAATAAGATTAATAAGATTAATAAGATTGATAAACCCCTGGCCAGACTTATCAAGAGGAAAAGAGAAAGGACCCAAACAAATAAAATCCTTTTGTCTTTTAAGAGATGGTTTAGAATATTTATTACCTCAGAAAGAGTTTTCCATTTTTAATTTGAATAGAAGTTTTGCTTTAATATATTCCTTTTCAGTGTTTTTTCAGGACAGACGACCTAAAGAGCTTTGCAGTTGGGGCTGTCTATATAGTTGAATACAAATATGGGATAATATATTTGTTTTGCCTATATGTCATTGATTTCCTATATAATGATTCTTGAAGGTAACCATGAAGACCTTGAGAGATACATTTTATTTTGCTAATTTGGGGCAAGAGGTTTGGAGGGGTTGAAGACTGTGCTATGTTGTTCCACACAGCTGTGCAATCTAAATGTAAAGCTAATATTGCAGACAAAAGTACATGAGTGAATTGTTGGATGGTAGAAGTGGGGTAGGTACTTTACAATGATAGATTATAGTTAATGGACCTTCTTCAAGGTTATACGGCTGTTGTCATGTTACTTTTTACATGTTGGGGAAACTGGCATCAGATACCTAATATTGTTTTTTGTTATCAGCAAACAGAAGTGATTATAAAATTCCAGTTCTGCTTAAGAATGAAAAATATGGATTGTTTTGGGTAATATGACATTTTAACAATATTAATTCTTCCAATCCATGAGCATAAAATATCTTTACTTGTTTGTGTCATCTTCAATTTCTTTCATCAGTGTTTTATGATTTTTGGACTACAGATAGTGGTCTTTCACCTCTTTGGTTAAGTTTATTCTTAGGTATTTTATTCCTTTTGGTTCAATTGTAAATGATGTTTTTTAAATTTCTCTTTCTGCTACTTCATTATTAGTGTATATAAATGTTACTAATTTCTGGTTATTAATTTTGTATTCTGCCACTTTATTTAACTTGTTTATTATTTCTAGTAGTTTTTTGATGGACTCTTTAGGATTTTCTGTGTATAGTCTCATGTCATCTGAAAGTAGTGACAGTTTAACTTCTTCTTTACCAATATAGATGCCTCTTATTTCTTTTTCTTGTCTTAGTGCTGTGGCTAGGACTTCCAGTACAATGTTGAATAAAAGTGGTGAGAGTGGGCATTCCTGTTTTGTTCCTGACCTTAGAGGGAATGCTCTTATTTTTTCAGCATTGGGTATGATGTTAGCTGTGGGTTTTTCATATATGGTTTTTATTATGTTGAGGTATGTTCCTTCTAACCCCACTTTGTTAATTTTTTTATCATGAATGGATGTTGATTCTTGTCAAATGCTTTTTCTGCATCTATTGAAATGATCATATGATTTTTACCCTTCATTTTGTTGATGTGGTGTAAGATGTTGATTGATTTCCAAAGATTCAATGCAATCCCTATCAAAATGCCACAGCATTTTTCACAAAACTAGAACAAATAATAGTAAAATTTGTATATAACCACAGAAGACCCCAAATAGCCAAAGCAATCCTGAGAAAGAAGAACAAAGCTGGAGGTATCACAATACCAGATTTCAAGATATGCTACAAATCTGTAGTAATCAAAACAGCATGGTATTGGCACAAAAATGTACACATTCAATGGAACGGAAGAGAGAGCCCATAAATAAACCTATGATTATAAGGTCAATTGATCTATGACAAAGGAGGAAAGACTATGCAATGAGAAAAAGACAGTCTCTTCAATAAATCGTGCTGAGAAAACTGGACAGCTATATGTTAAAGAATGAAACTGGGCCACTTTCTAACACTATACACAAAAATAAAGTCAACATGGATTAAAGACCTACACATGAGACATGAACCCAAAATCCTGGAAGGCAGCACAGGTAGTAATTTCTCTGATGTTGGCCATGGCAATATTTTTCTAGATCTGTCTCCTAAGGCAAGAAAATAAAATAAAAAAAAATAAACTATTGGGACTACAGCAATATCAAAAACTAATGATGCTATCTTGGCCAATTGAATTTAAATAAAAAAAAAAGCTTTTGTACAGTGAAGCAAACCATCAACAAAACTATAAGGCAACATACTGAATGGGAGAAGATATTTGCAAACTATATAACTGATAAGGGGTTCATGTCCAAATTATATAAAGAACTTATACAACTTAACACTAAGAAACAATACAATTAAAAAATGAGCAGAGGACTTGAATAGACATTTTTCCAAAGAAGATTGAGAGATGACCAACAAACACATGAAAAAATGCTCAACATAACTAATCAGGAAAATGCAAATCAAAACCACAATGGGATATCACCCTACACCAGTTAGAATGGCTAAAATCAAAATGACAAGAAATAACAAGTGTTGGTAATGATGTGGAGAAAAGGGAACACTTGTGCACTGTTAGTAGGAATGTAAACTGGTATAGCCACTGTGGAAAACAGTATGGAGGTTCCTCAAAAAATTAAAAATAGAAACACCATATGATCCAATAATTCCACTACTGGGTATTTACCCATAGAAAATGAAAACCCTAATTCAAAAATATATATGCACTCCTATGCTTATTGCAACATTATTTACAATAGCCAATATATGGATGCAACCTGTGTCCATCAGTAAGTGAATGGATAAAGAAAATGTGTAATATATATAAACAGAATATTATGTAGCCATAGAGAAGATGAGATTGTGCCGTTGGGACAACATGAATGGACCTAGGGTGTTATGCTAAGTGAAATATATCAGACTGAGAAGTACAAACACTATATGATTGCACTCATATGTGAAATCTAAAAAAAAATAATGAAGAAAGGAAAAGCAGAATTAGACCTATAAGTACAGATAACAAACTGATGGTTGTCAGAGGGGAAGGGGGTAGGTGTTGGACAGAATGGATGAAGGGGTGAGGGAGATACAGGCTCTCGGTTATGGAATGAATAAATCACAGGAATAAGAAGCACAGCATAAGGAATACAGTCAATGATATTGTAATAGCGATGTAACAGGACAGATGGTAGCTACCCTTGTGTTAAACATAGTATAATGTATAAACTTGTCAAACCACTAAGTCGTACCCCTGAAATGAATGCAACATTGTATGTAAATTATACTCAAAGGAAATAAAAGAAAAATGTGAAAGAATTAACAGAGCAACCCTTGGTTACTGCATTCTTGTTTGGACAGTATCTTTAATCTAAAAATGTACAGTAACTGTTGAAAGGTTATGGGTCAAGTTTATCAGTGCTTGGATAATGATATAGAATAGAGTATAGGCAAAATACTAGGAAATACGCAAAGTCACTAATTTAAATTTTGGTGTGGAGTATTGTTGACTACAGTAATGTTCTATATACTTAAATATCATGTAGGGCACTCTCATTTTTATTTGGCTATATTTGAGACTTTGTAAAATATTCCTCATTTTATTTATCTTGTTATTTTTTTGTTATTATTTCTTGGCATACCATCTACCATTTGTCTTTATTCCATTTTTTTTTGCTTTTATTTAAGCTCAAGTTAGTTAACATATGGTGTATTATTAATTTCAGGGTAGAATTTAGTGATTCATCAGTTGCATATACCACCCAGTGCTCATTACATCAAGTGCCTTCCTTATTGCCCATCACACAATTACCCTACCCACCTCCCCTCCAGCAACCCTCAGTTTGTTCTCTATAGTTAAGAGTCTTTTATGGTTTGTCTCCCTTTCTGCTTTTATCTTATTTTATTTTTCCTTCCCTTCCTCTATGTTCATTTGTTTACCATGTGGCATGCATTCTACTAGGCTCTGATGATGTGGAAATGTGTATATATACATATTATTTGTGTGTGCATACAGTTTCCAAATTCTATATCTATACTGAGTGCTAATCAACAGTAAATATTAATAATTCAGTAAATATTTGCCATATCAAATAAATGAATTGAGATTTTTACTGCCTTATCCTCTAATTTTGACAATGGGAATTTACCAATATCTGTTTCCTACCTAATTTCTGTCTCTTTCTATCCTGACAGATGCTCTCAGTAAGTTAGAGATTAATAGATATTCTGATGTAACTCTTGATCTTATTTTGATTGAAACAGGGTTGTGGACAGCAAAATTGATAGGTGCTTATGGTGAGACTGTTGTTAAAAAAGTGCTAAAAAGGCTTCATATTTAGTTGTGCCTGGGGCAAGAATTATGACCTTCCTTAAAGTTATAATTTGGAAAAATACTTTGATTATTGTGCTTCTTTTAGCACAGTGTGGATTATCAGTAGATGTATTTGAGCAATTTTAATATCTCTATATTTTGATTGACATACTTTTTGTCATTTTCAATTATCTTCTTGCCCAAACAACATATGATAGAGTTTCACCATGGATAGAGCATTTATCTTTCTTGTTAGGTGATGTCTTTTCCAACAGAGAAGTTGTACAGCTAGTTATATGTCATATAATATCATATTCTGGAAGACAAATATTATACAGCATATTTATTGCATAAGTTAATTTTAGGGCACTTTTGTTATATATAAAATATGGAGAGGAAATAAAATGAAAATGCAGTGTGGAAGGATGTTCTGCTTAAAGTGCATGTTATATATCAAAAGACAAGATATTTTTGCACAGTGCTATAATTTAGTCATTAGTCTAACCCTTTGTTATTATCTAAAATAAGGATTTGAACTAAGCCAAATAATTATGTAAAAACTTAGTAAGCCTTACTAATTTGTAGAATCCAATCACCCATATTATTATCATTATTATTTTTACTAAACCACAAGCTGAGCTAGTTTTTTTTTTTTTTTTTTAATCCAATGATGTGGTTAGAACTGGAATTGAATTTATAGATTTTTTTCTATATCTATTGAACTGGAACAAAACTAATATACAAAATATTCTCTAAATTGAGTAGATATCTCATTCAGTTCATACATTCTCAGCATAAAATATTTTGCACTATCTCCATCCTTAAGATATGTTTAAAAATTGGGGCGCCTGGGTGGCTCAGACGGTTAAGTGCCTTCAGCTCAGGTCATGATCCCAGGGTCCTGGAATCAGGCCCAAGTCAGGCTCCCTGCTCAGCAGGAGCCTGCTTCTCCCTATCTTCCCAGCTCCTGCTCTCTCTATCTCTGTTGCTCGCTCTCAAATAAATAAATAAAATCCTTAAAAATAAACTTAGAACACTGAAAACATTGTGAGTTTTTCCACATTAATAATTTATTTATAATGAATGTTTGAGAGACTTTATTTCCTCTTTATTTCTGACTTACAATAGCTTTTAATTCATTAGTTACTTTTTAAAAAGTTTTTATTTAAATTCCGATTAGTTAACATACGGTGTGACATTAGTTTCAGGTGTAGAATCTAGTGATTCATCACTTACATAAAACACCCAGTGTTCATCACAAGTGCCTTCCTTAATATCCATCACCCATTTAACCCATCCCCGCACCCACCTCCCCTCCAGCAACCTTCAGTTTGTTCTCTATATTTAAGAGTCTGTTTTATGGTTTGCCTCTCTTTTTCCCACTATGTTCATCTGTTTTGTTTCTTAAATTCCACATACGAGTGAAATCATACAGTATTTGTCTTTCTGTGAATGACTTATTTCACTTAGTATAATACTATCTAGCTCCATCTACATTGTTGCAAATGGCAAGATTTCATTCTTTTTTATGGCTGAATAAATATGGCTGAATCACAGATTCAGATTCTTTATCCATTCATCAGTTGGTGACATTTGGGTTCTTTCCATAATTTGGCTATTGTTGATAATGCTGCTATAAACATTGGGGTGCATGTGCCCCTTCAATTCAGTATTTTGTATCCTTTGGGTAAATACCTAGAAGTGCAATTGCTTGGTCATAGTATTGTTCTATTTTCTAGTTTTTGAGTAACCTCCATACTGTTTTTCTAGAGTTTCTACCCCATTTTGCATTCTCACAGAGTGCAAGAGGTTTCTCCTTTCTCCATATCCTCACCAACATCTGCTGTTTCCTGTGTTGTTAATTTTAGCCATTCTGACAAGTGTGAAGTGATAGCTCATTGTAGTTTTCATTTGTATTTCCCTGATGATGAGTGATATTGAGCTTCTTTTCACATGTCATTGGCTATCTGTATGTCTTTTTGGGAAAAGTGTCTATTTATGTCTTCTGTCCATTTGACTGGAATATTTGTTTTTTGGGTGTTGAGTTTTATAAATTCTTTATATATTTTGGATAATAACCCTTTATCAGATATGTCATTTACAAATATCTTATCCCATTCCAAAGGTTGTCTTTTAGTTTTGTTGATTGTTTTCTTTATTGTGCAGCTTTTTATCTTGATGAAGTCCAATAGTTTAATTTTGCTTTTGTTTCCTTTGCCTCAGAAGACATATCTAGTAAGAATTTGCTACAGCTGACGTCAAAGAAGTTACTGCCTGTGTTCTCCTCTAGGATTTTGATGTTTTTAATTAATGTTTAGAATAATGAGTAACTTAGAATAGATTGATCTATATCTGGTAAAATGTCAGTCTTGTTATTTGGATTATGGCAGTTTTATTTATTAACAGAATTTGAATTCCCTTTGGTTTGAATTCTGCTATGGTTTTTCACCAAGGAAACATTTTCCTTTCTTTAAGAAATTAGGAATTTACCACGTAAGCATGAGAAATTAAAAACTGTTTTATAATCAATAAAACATATAATTCAATAAAACATTATTCAATATTAGGACTGTGTGCCTCTGAAACATAAAGAAACAACAACAAAGTTATTGGGGGTATAGCATTTAACTTTTTTTTTCCTGAAAGAAGGGAGAAATATGTCTTTCTTGAAGGGAGACATTTGGCAGGTATAATACATTACTCTTCACTTAGGGAAAGATATTATAAGACAATTTTTAGTTGTAAATAGCAGTTATGATTTAAGACCTGTGTTGTGTAAGGCAAAAGCATTATAGTGGTAAATGGTCACTGGCTGTTCAGTTATAGTAACCTTAAATTGTATGTATCCCTATTACACTGCCTTATTTAGAATAAAATATTTTAGATATTATTTGATCAGTTTAATTGTTATAATGAATAATTATTCTGAAAATATGTCTGTATACATTTTTTTCTGACTATAATACAACTACAGTTAGCTTTTCAATCATAATTAAAACTCACATAGGTTTAATAGGGTTTAGAAGTGGAAAATTTGAAGAAGACTTGAAGAACTTAACACTGAACGCTGGAATATTGGACACATTGTTAACTGAAACTGATAACCTGTGAGAGATTCTTTTGTTCAGAACCAAGCTCTAATATTTTTTCTCAGGGTTAAATTATAGTCAGGAGAATAATATTATACATGCACACTTAATATTTTGTCCTATAATACTATTTTCTCCCATTCCAGATAGTAAAAATTCTGCCTCTTATAAGGTTTTGCATTAAATTTATATGACAAAAGTAATATACACCTATTAGTATTATCTGTTAGGAGGAAAGCAGGATTTTGCAAGTTGAAATAAAAGACAAATACTATTTTCTTATAGAATAAATCCACTGTTATTGCTATCTTAACATTCTAGCTAATGTTCAGAAACAAACTAATACTCAATAGACTTTAAGATTGGCTAATGGTCAATATTATGTATATATATATATATATGCAGTTTATACTAAACTATCTGATCTGTGTACCATGGAATATAATAGATAACTAGAAATACAATGTTTATCTCACATATTCTTATTGGTCTTTTTCTGCTTTGAACATTAGGAGATTCTCAAGCTAGTTTTGATTTCGTGTTTTTTCCAGCAACGCACATACTGAAATTGGAGTGATGCAGAGAAAGATTTGCATGGCCCCTCTACAAGGCATGTACATTTATAAAGCGGTCTTCATATTTATCCTACTCATCTTTAAAGACCAGATCAAATGCCACCTCCTTTGATCTCCTCAGGTTGAATAGTTCTCTTTTGTGCTCCAAATGCATTTTTTTTCTCATTAAACTTTTGATTTAATGCGTCTCAAAATTCTGTAACAGATTTTTGGTCAAGTTGTTTCCATTAAAAAGTACTGATTTTAAAAGAGGGCACATTTTGAATGGAGCACTGGGTGTTATATGCAAACAATGAATCATGGAACACTACATCAAAAACTAATGATGTAATGTATGGTGATTAACATAACATAATAAAATAAAATTTAAAAAAAAGTACTGATTTTAAAAACTAATAATTTAAAACTGCCACACACACACAATAAAACAAATAGTCCGCAAAACATTCTCCTTTCCTTCCGGAGGTTTTACAATGCATTGTTATCATTAACCAGTCTTTTACTATTAAACTTAAATGGCCAATTGACACAAATAATTCTGAGACCGTTCTTCCACCACTGATTAAGACTGGGGTGGCAGGTATTGGGGATAATATTCATTTAGCCTTCTGAGCTTTCTGGGTAGACTTGGTGACCTTGCCAGCTCCAGCTGCCATCTTGTCCACTGCTTTGATGACACCCACAGCAACCGTCTGTATCATGTTACAAACAGCAAAATGGCCCAGAGGAGGATAGTCAGAGAAGCTCTCAACACACATAGCTTGCCAGGAACAATATCAACAATGGCAGAATCACCAGATTTCAAGAACCTGGGACCAAATGCATTGTTTATGTCAGTACTTTAGTCATTAGTAAATGTGTATATCTTTCTTATTAGACTTTGAGCTCTGACCATGTGTAATGTACCTTTATATTTCTCACAACATCTAACACAATTCCTTGTAATAATAACTACTCAAAATATCTTTATGGACTTGAATTTCTATAAGTCATTTGCTAAATATTACTGCAGTATACACTCATACTAATATCCAGGCTTATAACTTATATAAAATAAATGTGAGGAGGTCATTTAAATTTTCCAGTTGCTATAGGTTTGGAGAGTTTTCTGGATGTCCAACTGATAAAGAAATTGGTGACAAATTTTAGAAGGAGAGGGGAAAAGATTGTGTATGAAAGGAGAAATGTCCCTGGGTTCAAGTGTCACGATTTTACAGCCAGTGGTTGTTTGGAATTTTAAAACAAATATATTAAACACTAAGATATACACTCATGCAAAATATTGTGGCAGTTGTCGATCTGTGCTGGAAATAGCTTACCCTGTGATGTCATTTAGATTGCTTTCTTCTTTTTCTTATATGTGATGTCTTATAAGCATACCATTTTCCCTTTGGAACAACTGGAATGACCTCTCTTCTCAGTATTATAAAAAGTTAAAGGTATTTTGTAACAGCTTATAGCTCATGGAGAAAATGTACCTTTGCATCTGTTTGCTTGTAGATACAATACTATTAAAGACTTGCCATTTTCTTCCCAAAAATAGTCTTTAGGAAAAACTGCAGTCTGCAAAAGTTATGGGCATTTTATTTTTGCCATATCTTAAAGCTTTCCAAGTGTTCTCAATGAGCCACTGCACTTTGATATTTTCACCTCTCCCACTTTATGTATGTGTATACATGTATTATGTATGTATGTACATACACAGGTATACATTTTTTACTTTTTTTACCTTATTCAAATATGCCATGCTAAATAAATGGTTACCTTCTATTAACTTGAAGAGAATATTTTTAACTTAACTGCTTTGTCTGACTATGCTGAAGCTCAGGAATCATTCTGTATCTTTAGTGTAGTTTTAAAACTTGCCATGAAGCGGGGGAATCAGAGGGGGAGACAAACCATGAGAGACTATGGACTCTGAGAAACAAACTGAGGGTTCCAGAGGGGAGTGGGGTGGGGGGATGGGTTAGCCTGGTGATGGGTATTAAAGAGGGCATGTACCGCATGGAGCACTGGGTGTTATACGCAAACAATGAATCATGGAACACTACATCAAAAACTAATGATGTAATGTATGGTGATTAACATAACATAATAAAAAAAATTAAAAATTAAAACAAACAAACAAACAAAAGAAAATAAAACTTGCCATGAATGCAAGAAGGCTGTTGAATTGCTATCACTATGCAGTTGCACCAAGATTAAGTAAAATGATTGTCTCTTTCAAACAAATTTAGCTCAATAGAATCCATCAAATTGTAGTCATAGTTTTCTAAGCATGCTTGGAACTCTGTGAATGTGCAAACGAAAGGCCATATGGAAATGGCTTTCTCCAAGGTACCAGTTGGTATGGTTTTGTGGGTTGCATGTGCCTGTTGGCATTGTTGGCAGTTCAGCACCCTGGGAAAGGCATTGCTTTCAAACATGAGTAATTGATGAATTGTATGTAATATGCAAATGTGAATGCATAAATCTCCTGAATGACAGCTTAATTTATGTGAGCTTTTAAGAATGTGGGATTAGATTTTAATTAAATATCCTCAAAGGCACCCTGACTTTTTCGTTTTTGGCTGCTATCTTTAGAAAGAAGTGGGGGAAGGTTTAAATCATAATTTTATGCACAGTATTCACATTTTTCTAATAAGTGTTCATTGTTTAATAAAAAAATCAACATATTTAAAGAAGAAAGGCATTTATCTTTAATTATAAAAATACTGCTTTTATATTACAATATCTGCAGTTTGTCATATATGACAGAGAAAAATATATGTGGTTTGAAAATTAATATCTTAAACTTCAAGCATAATTCTTAAACATATTTCAGATACTACCATATATTTTAGTATGCCAGGTTGAACAATGGTAACTGTAGATCACATTTCTTAGTGCGTGTTGTTGAGACATTAATATTGTATATGACATGCTACATATTATTACCTTCAAAATAGCTAAAATAAAGAGTTGATGGAGATAGAGCAACCCCCCTTTGCTCTTAAATATGTAGTGTGTATAGATGTAGCTGTGTATGTATATAGTTATAACCTCATTTGATAATAGTATTTTGAACCTTATGTAATATGCCAATTAGGATAAAAAGAGGCTAATTAAAAATCTTTGAAATATATGAGCACTTTTTCTACTTAATCTTTCTATGTGATCAGATTATAAATTAAAAACATAAATTTAATAGATCTACTTAAAGTGTGATGTAAATACTGTTAATTCTTTTAAAATATATTTCACATTATTTATAATTTACAGTAGATCACATTACCCATAAGTTATAAATATATAAAAATTTTGACCATTTATGGGCTTTACCTAGTATTACTTTTATTTCCTATATATTTGCTTCCTCATAATTTATACTGAAAAGCTCAGTTTTTGACTACATAAAAAATGACTACCTATACCTCTTCACTTGAATACATATTTCTCCTAATGTATCTTCTATGTATCTTCTAATGTATCATTGTAGTGGTTAATTGCATAAACTCTGGAATCATACTTCATAGGTTCTAAATCCCAGCTCTGTCACTACCTGTTGTGTGACTTTGGGTTGATTATTTAACTCTGCCTAAGTTTCAGGATTTTTGCCAGAATGAGGTGACTTAATATAAAGCACTTAGAAGTGTGCCTGGCACTTCGTAAGCCCTATGCAACTTATTGTTATTATTTACTTCCACTGTTCCCATTATAACCTCATTTTTAACAGACAGGTTTATCTCTTCTCTGATCCCAAGACAGCTTCATTTCCATCTCCATGATTTAGTCTGAAATGTGTCTATCATGTATCTTCTTGCCTGGGTCCCACCCAGTTTGAGACCTGGTAAGGGCTCCTTTCCTCCATAAAGCCTTCACTGACTCCCTCTAAACCAGTTCCACTTTTCCTTAGTTTTCTTCTATTATAGCCTTTGCTGTTTAATCATTTCCTCTTTCCTTTCATTTGTGCTAAGCTTACAGTTGTGAAATTATAGTCCACTTATTTGGTATCTTTCATGTAACTTAAAAATTACTCCTAGAGTGAAGTCCTAGCTCCCTTTGTCTGACTTGACTTTATCCAAGTTTGGTAAATCATGGAGATACAAAATGTTCAAGCCCCAAGTGAGATGACCATGAACAATTCCCCCTTTAGTCCCTTGCTTATTTTGTTCTGTTATGGTTGAGTTTATTTTTTCAACTCTGAAGTGGTGCTCTTCTATTTATAGAAATTAAGGAAGGAAAAGTCATTTGTCTTAAACTAGGTTGAGAAATATATGCATACTATAAAGTGGATTTAGAGTCAGACAGATGAGGGCTACTGTATGGATCTGCTGGCTGGCCTTCAGCAAACAATCCTTTCTAAGGCTTAATTTCTCATCTTAAAATAAGATAATAGTTATGGAATTATTTAGAGAATTAAATGAAGTTGATGTAAACCCTAGCATAATGCTTGACACATAGTAGGTGTTAATTTGTCAGTATTATTTCTTCCTTTTAATCATCCAACAACAGTAACAAAACTCATAGTAATGGGCTATACAATGGAATAAAGCTCTTCCTTAACTGAGATCTGAAATGAAAGGAATAGTGAAGAGTTTGTCCTGGAGAAGTGTGGGACTAAATTTTCTAATTTCTTCTCTGTAGGGACCAGAATGTATGGATACCAAATTTTAATGTGTACTTTTAAAAATTGAAGTATAATTAACATACAGTGTTACATTAGTTTCAGGTATACAATATAATGATTCAACAATTATATATATTTCTCAGTGCTCATCAAGGTAAGTATAATCTTAATCCCCTTTATCTACTTAAGCCACCCTCTCCTACCTCCCCTCTGGCAACCACCAGCTTGTTCTCTATATTTAAAAGTCTGGTATTTTGTTTGTTTGTCTCTCTTTTTCCTTGTTTGTAACATTTGTTTTAATTCTTGATACATATGAGTGAAACCATATGGTATTTGTCTCTGATTTACTTATTTTACTTAGTTTTATATCCTCTAGGTCCATCCATGTTGTGATAAATGGTAAGATTTCATTCTTTTTCATGACTGAGCAATATTCCATTATATATATACAATTCTTCTTCCTCCATCATCTATTGATGGACATTTGAGTAGCTTCCATATTCCTTTTTTGGGTTAGTTTTTATTTAAATTCCTGTTTATTAACATATAGTGTAATATTGGTTTCAGGTATATAATATAGTGATAAAACCCTTCAATACAACACCTGGTGCTCATCACAAGTGTATTTCTTAATCCCCATCACTTATTTAAGCCATTCTCCCACCCACCTCTCATCTAGTAAACATCAGATTGTTTGCTATAATTAAGAGTCTGTTTGTTGCTTTCTCTATCTCTTATTTTTCTTCCCTTTGCTTGTTTGCTTTGTTTCTTAAATTCCACATATGAGTGAAATCATATTGTATTTGTTTCTCTGACTTATCTCACTTAGCATAATACTCTCTAGCTCCATCTATGTCATTGCAAATGGCAAGATTTCATTCTTTTTTATGGATGAGTAATATTACACACACACACACACACACACACACACACACACACACACACACACACCACTACTTCTTTATCCATTCTTCAGTTGGTGGATGTTTGGGCTCTTTCCATAATTTATCTATTGTAGATAATGCTGCTATAAGCATCAAGGTGCAGGTATCCCTTTGAATTAGTACTTTTGTATTCTCTGGGTAAATACCTATAAGTGCAATTGTTGGATCATAAGGTAGTTCTATTTTTAACTTTCTGAGGAAATTCCATAACTATTTGCCTGAGTGACTGTACCAGTTTGCATTCCCACCGACAGTGCTAGAGGGTTCCCCTTTTCCCACATCCTCACTGGCACCTGTTGTTTCTTGTGTTATTGAATTTGACCATTCTGACAGATGTGAGGTGATATCTCATTGTAGTTTTCATTTGTATTTCCCTGATGATGAGTGATGTTGAGCATCTTTTCAAGGTCTGTTGGCTGTCTGTATTTCTTCTTTGGAAAAATGTCTATTCATGCTTTCTGCCCATTTTTAACTGCATTATTTGTTTTCTTTCTTTCTTTCTTTCTTTCTTTCTTTCTTTCTTTCTTTCTTTCTTTCTTTCTTTCTTTCTTTATCAGAGAGACACAGCGAGAGAGGGAACACAAGCAGGGCGAGTGGGAGAGGGAGAAGCAGGCTTCCCGCCAAGCGGGGAGCCAGACACGGAGCTCGATCCCAGGACCCTGGGATCATGACCTGAGCCGAAGGCAGACGCTTAACGACTGAGCCACCCAGGCGCCCCGCATTATTTGTTTTCTTGGTGTTGAATTTTATAAGTTCTTTATATATTTTGGATATTAACCCTCTATCAAATATGTTATTTGCAAATATCTTCTCCCATTCCATAGGTTGTCTTTTACTTTTGTTGATTATTTCCTTTACTGTGCAAAGCCTTTTTATTTTGGTGAAGTTCCAATAGTTTATTTTAGCTTTTCTTTCCCTTGTCTCAGGAGACATATCTAGAAGGAAGTTGCTATGGCCAATGTCAAAGAGGTTACTGCCTGTGTTCTCCTCTAGGATTTTAATGGTTTCAGGAATCATAGTTAAGTCTTTAATCCATTTTAAATTTATTTTTGTGTTTGGTGTAAAAAATTGGTCTGATTTTATTCTTTCACATATTGCTGTGCAGTTCTCCCAACACTATTGTTCATGAGACTCTTTTTCCCATTGCATATTCTTTCCTGCTTTGTTGAATATTAATTGGCCATATAGTTGTGAGTTCATTTCTGGTTTTTCTACTTTGTACTATTGATCTATGTGTCTATTTTTGTGCCAGTACCATAATGTTTGGATCACTACAGCTTTGTAATATAACTTGATGTCTGGAATTCCAAGGCCTCCTGCTTTGCTTTTCTTCTTCAAGGTTGCTTTGGCTCTTCAGGGTCTTTAGTGGTTCCATATAAATTTTAAGATTGTTCTGCTTCTGTGAAAAATGCTGGTGGTGTTTTCATAGGGATTGCATTAACTGTGTAACTTTTTTTTGGGTAGTATTGACATTTTAACAATATTTGTTCTTTCAATCTATGAGCATGGAATGTCTTTCCATCTCTTTGTGCCCCTTCAATTTCTTTCATCAGTGTTTTTATACTTCTCAGAGTATAGGTCTTTGACCTATTTGGTTAGGTTCATACCTAGGTATTTTATTGTTTTTGGTGCAATTGTAAATGGAATTGTTTTAATTTTTCTTTCTGCTGCTTCATTATTGGTGTATAGAAATGCAACAGATTTCTGTATGTTGATTTTGTATGCTGCAACTTTACTGAGTTCATGTATCTGTTCTAGCAGTTTTGGGGTGGTCTTTTGGGTTTTCTATATAGAGTTTCATGTTATCTGCAAATACCGAAAGATTTAATTCTTCCTTACAGATTTGGTTGTCTTTTATTTCTTTTTGTTGTCTGATTGCTAAGGCTACAATTTCCAACAGTATGTTAAATAATAGTGGTGAGAGTGGACGTCCCTGTCTTGTTCCTGACTATGGAGGGAAAGCTCTAAGTTTTTCCCCATTGAGGATTATATTAGCTGTGGGTCTTTGGTATATGGTCTTTATGATGTTGCGGTATGTTCCCTCTATCCCTATTTTGTTGACGGTCTTTATCAAGAATGGATGCTGTACTTTGTCAAATGCTTTTTCTGCCTCTATTGAGAAGATAATATGGTTTTTATCCTTTTATTAATGTGATGTATCAAGTTGATTGATTTCCAAATATTGAATCACCCTTGTAACACAGGATAAATCCCACTTGATTGAAGTGAATGATTCTTTTAATATACTGTTGGATTCAATTTGTTAGTATTTTGTTGAGAAATATTTGCATCCCTGTTTGGTTTGTAATTCTCTTTTCTAGTGGGGTCTTTGTCTGGTTTTGGCACCAAGGTAATGCTGGTCTTGTAAAATGCATTTGGAAGTTTTCCTTCCATTTCTATTTTTTGGAACAGTTGGAGGAGAATCATTATTAATTCTTTAACTGTTTGGTAGAATTCCCCTGGGTAGTCATCTGGCCCTGGACTTTTATTTGTTGGGAGATTTTTGATTACTAATTCAGTTTCTTTACTTGTTATCAGTCTGTTCAGGTTTTCTATTTCTTCCTGTTCCAGTTTTGGTAGTTTGTATGTTTCCGTGAATTTATCCATTTTTTCCAGATTGCCCAATTTGTTGGCATATGATTTTCATAATATTCTCTTATAATTGTTTATATTTTTGTGGTGTTGGTCATGATGTCTCCTCTCTCAGTCATGAGTTTATTTATTTGGGTCCTTTGTCTTTTCTTTTTGATAAGCCTGGCCATAGGTTTATTAACTTTATTAATTCTTTCAAAGAACCAGCTCTTTGTTATGTTCTACTGGTTTTTTGTTTATCTTTTATTTCTGCTCTAATCTTTATTATTTCCCTTCTTCACTTTATCCTTCATTTGTTGTTCTTTTTCTAGCTCCTTTAGGTATAGGGTTAGGTTGTCAATTTGAGACTTCTCTTGCTTTTTGAGGTAGGCCTGTATTGCTATATATTTTCCTCTTATGACTGCTTTTGCTGCATCCCAAAGGTTTTGCAATGTCATATTTTCATTATCACTTTTTTCCGTGTATTTTTTTTCCTTCTTTAATTTCCTGGTTGACCCATTCATTCTTTGCTAGGATGTTCTTTAACTTCCATGTATTTGTGGTCTTTCCAAATTTTTCTTGTGGTATACTTCAAGTTTCATAGCATTGGGGTCAGAAAATACGCATGGTATGATCTCAGTCTTTTTGTATTTGTTGAGTCCTGATTTGTGACCCAGTATGTGATCTGTTCTGGACAACATTCCATGTGCACCCTAAAAGAATGTGTATTCTCCTTCTTTAGGATGAAATGCTCTGATTATATCTGTTAAGTCCATCTGTCCAGTATATCATTCGAAGACATTTTTCCTTGTTGGTTTTCTGCTTAGATGATCTGTCCATTTGCTGCAAGTGGGGTGTTGAAGTCCCCCACTGTTATTGTATTATTATCAATGAAATCCTTTATGTTTATTATTAATTGTTTTATATATTTGGGTGCTCTCAAGTTGACACCTTTATTATGATATAGTACCCTTCTTCATCTCATTACAGTCTTTGGTTTAAAATCTAGTTTGTCTGAAATAAATATGGATACTCAGGCTTTCTTTTAATGTCCATTTACATGATAAATTGTTCTCCACCCCCTCACTTTCAATCTGCAGGTGTTTTTAGATCTAAAATGAGTCTTTTGTTGTTAGCATATAGATGGATTTAGTTCTTTTTATCCATTCTGACACCCTATGTCTTTTGATTGGAGCATTTACATTCAGAGTGATTATTGATAGAGATTAATTTAGTGCCATTTTATTGCTTGTTTTGTCATTGTTACTGGAGATTTTCTGTTCCTTTCTAGGCTTTTTTCCACTCAAAGAGTCCTCTTTAATATTTCTTGCAGGGTTTGTTTAGTTTCTGTTTGTCTGCAAAATTCTTTATCTCTCTTTCTGTTCTGAATGATAGCCTTGCTGGCTAAAATATTCTTGGCTGCATATTTTTCCCATTCAGCATGTTGAATATCTGTTGTCACTTTCTTCTGGCCAAGGTTCTGTGGAGAGATATGCTGCTAACCTTGTTTGTCTTATAAGTGAGGGACTTTTTGTCTTGCTGCCTTTAGGATGTTTTCTTTATCTGTATATTTTGCAAATTTAACTATGATATGTCTTGATGTTGACTGGCTTTTGTTCATTTTGATAGGAATTCTCTGTGCTTCCTGGATTTGGAAGTCTGTTTTCTCCCTCACAGTAGGGAATTTTTCAGCTATAATTTCCTGAAATAATCCTTCTGTCCCCTTTCCTCTCTCTTCTTCTTCTGGGCCTCCTATGATACAAATGTTATTATGTTTCATGGAATCATTGTATTCCCTAAGTCTACTTTTGTGATCTACCATTCTTCTTTCTCTATTTTATTCAGCTTCATATTTTTCATAATTTTATCTTCTATATCACTTATTTGTTTCTCTGCTTCTTCCATCCTTGTGGTAGTACATCCAGTTGGTTTTGAATCTCAGTTATTGCATTTTTCATTTCAACCTGATTGGTTTTTAGCTCTTTTATCTCTGTGGTCAGGGACTCCCTGGTGTCTTCTATGCTTTTCTCACACCCAGCTAGTATCCTTATGATTGTTGCTTTAAATTCTGAATCAGGCATATTGCTTATATCTGTTTTGATTAGATCTCTGTATGTGATCTTTTCTTGTTCTTTCTTTTGAGATGAATTCCTCCTTCTTGTCTTTTTTTTTTTTTTTTCTTGGTCTATGTCTTCTTCTGTGTTTTAAGAAAGCCAGTTATGTTTCCTGCTCCTGAGAGTAATGGCTTTATGAAGAATCAGTCGTATAATGTCCAGGCCTGGTGTTTTAGGAAGTTTCTTTGGTGTATGCTGCAGGCACTCTACTGCTGTGTTATGGCTGCTCTATTCCTGAGGTCAATCCTCTGCAGGGTTTCTCCTTACCTGCAGTGGGGAGTGTTTGGACCTTGGATAGAGTGTGGCACATTTTAATTATGTGTTCTCTGAGCTGCTTGTTTAAAGTGACCTGATGCTTTTTCCAGTAGAAGTGAAGCTTTGCAGAACTCTATAGTCAGCAGACCTGGTGCGTGTTGTCATTTTTGCTGGTCTTCAGGGGGAGGGGCGCACTGCACTGGCTCTCAGGCACATTTGCCCAATAAAAGCAGTACCAGCATGGTGCAGGGGGGTGGGTCTTGGTGAAAGCAATTTAAGCAGCTAGTGTTGGCTCTGTGCTGTTTACTGAAGTTAGTTTATGCTAAATATGAGGGGAGGGAAATGGAACCAGCCAGTTCCTTTGTCCCTGGAGAGGAGAGTTCGTGTTCCCTGCTGTGAGGAAGGCCCTCCCAGGAGAACAAATAATTTCCCTTCTGTGTTGTACGTGTTTTTCTGATCACTGTTTTCACACTGTATGTGTCTAGTTTGCTTGCTTGCTTGAACCAGCACAGTGCAATTTATGTTCAATCTCAGCCAGGCCTGCTGAGTTTTAAAACTCAAAACTTTAGGGACCTGGTGTGGTGGGGATCTGTACTGGTCTTCTGGGATAGGGTCTCGCTGCACTGCAGTTGATGCAGGTTTGACCCAATAGGGTGGTTGCACTGGAATGCAGGAATGTGGGGTTTGGAGCAAAGCACACTAAAGAGCCAGTGTCCAGGTTAGCCACCCTCAGCAGATGTCTCTCCACCTATGCTGAGGGGTAAGGGGTGAGGGAGGGAAATGGCATCCTCCAGCTACTTTGTCCCTGGGGAGGCAATGCCACCTCTCTCAAATGCACTCCAAGAAGGGGGAATCATCTCTCCCAGTGCATCTCTGGTTATCCACAGATTGCACCCTCTGCCTCTAGGTTACCTGTTTGCCTTCTCTACAGGAACACTGCAATGCCCGTAGGGCTTTATACCAGCCATGCTATGGACCTCTAAAACTCTAGTTTTTGAGCCCTGATGGTTGCAAAGATAAAAATCAGCCCTTCTCTCTTTCCCAGTCAATGGCTTTGAGGATGTGTTTTCCTTGTGTGATCCCCTGTGCATTTCTTTCTTTCTTTTGCCTCTCTCTGTGACGAGGGACCCCTTCCCACAACAGCACCTATGATCCCTTTCTTCCCCAAACCACATCTCTGCATTCCTACCTTCCATGATGTGGCTTCCTTTCTCCCTCTAGTTGTGCAGTTTGTTCTGTCAGTCCTTAGATTGATTTCTCGGGTATTCACAATGATTTGATAATTATTTAGCTGTGCCTAGGGACAAGGCAAGCCTAGGGTCTTCCTACTACTCTACCATCTTAGCTCCTCAGTGGACTTTTGAAATAGAAAGTTGTAGCCCATCTTTTGTAGACATAGGCAGGTCTTTTCAATCAATGCATGTGTGGATTCATTAGCGTAATTACATGTGACTGGATTTGAAGGATTAGAATTAAGTCTATTAGCCAAAAATGGTTACATAAAATACATTAAAATCAGCCTAGATATCAGAAATAAACTCCATGTAGAAGCAAATTGAGTTTCTTAATATGTCTTAGACACTCATTTGATAGAAATCCTTAGAATAGTTCCACAAGAAAATACCCAACTTTTACATCAACATGGATTGGACTGGAGGAGATTATGCTAAGTGAAATAAGTCAAGCAGAGAAAGTCAATTACCATATGGTTTCACTTATTTATGGAACATAAGGAATAGCATGGAGCACATTAGGAGAAGGAAGGGAAAAAATGAAGGGCGGGGATTCGGAGGGAGAGATGAACCATGAGAGACTATGGACTCTGAGAAACAAACAGAGTTTTAGAGGGGAATGGAGTGGGGGGATTGGTTAGCCCGGTGATGAGTATTAAGGATGGCACGTACTGCATGGAGCACTGGGTGTTATAAGAAAACAATGGATCGTGTATCACCACATCAAAAACTAATGATGTATTATATGGTGACTAACATAACATAATAAAATTTAAAAAAAAAGAAAAGAAAAGAAAATTGTAATCTAAAATGTGAAAAGTGAACTTTTCAGTCAGCCAGTCTATCTTCTGGCTATTTGGTGTGTACAATGCCTTTTACTCCAGATGTTTCACTTGTGTGGACATAATCATTGTACAGGACAAGCTCCTTAACAGGGTGACTGAGTTTCTCATTACTCATGTATTTTTTTTCCAATATAGTTGCTACTTCAGAACATTAAATCTGTATAGGAAGGGAAGTTTTAAAGTACAAGGATCCCTAATTTATTTACAAAACAACCTCTGTATACAATGATGTCACTAAGAGTGGTCATAATCAATATTCAAGTAATTTATACAAAAATACAAAACATTTTATTCAACAAAATATTTGCTTCTATATGAAAAAAGAAACTTTTATTTTGGCAGCAAGCATTTCCAAAGGAAGCAAATGTTTCAGTCACTATGGCCAAAATAAATGTTTTCTTTAAGGCTGTTAAGGCAGTCAAATGTTTTCACAGCACTTTCAAAATATTTCCACCTTTTATTTTCACTGAGAGAGTGTCTCTCCTTCTCACCCATCACCCTATGGAAATATTTTGAGAATGTATTTTGACCATGAAAACAGTGAAAACACTTTGAAAATATTGTCTTTATAAATGTTAAAACGATGCCCTCAAAGTTTAAAAAGGATTAAACAAAAATGACAGTATGGTGCAATTGAAAGAACACTAGAAGTAATAGAAATAGATTTTAGCTTTGACTCTATAGCTTACTTGTTGAGTGACCTTTAACTGATCATCTCACCTCTCTTGGCTTTCAGTTTATTAAGCAGCAAGATGAGAAAGTTTTACTAAATGACATATAATCTACATTTTGCATTTCAGTAAAATATATATTGAATATATGTGTCTTCAAACATCAAAATGATGACCCATATCATGTTATTTTTCTAATGGCAAATTCTCCTACCTTTGTGTTTTATTTAAATAAATAAAAGAAACAATTAAAACAATCAGTATTTTAACCTGAATTAAATATTGCCAGGTATATGCATTGTATCCCCAGTAGCTATGGATGTATTCAAATTTCTTCTGCTACAACACAATCATCTCTAAAATCTGTTTAAATAATTTTCTTCTCTGCCTCAGTTTCACAGACTCTGCAAGTAAAAATATTTGTATTTATCTTGAGTTAAGTTTGATAATGAGGGAAAAAGTGAATATAAACACTAAATGAACCATGAGTAGTGTTTTTTACCCCTTACTGTCATTTGTGGTTTAAAACTTTAGACTGCTTATGGAGTTCTGAGGAGTTTTACTTAAACATTATGGATAAGAAATTCAAAAGAAGCAAAATATGGTATTCATTCCATATTATATTACAGTGAAAGAAAAATACTATATCAATTAAATAAGCTATACCAATTTAACAATTCTAAGATTCTTCATTATACCACTCCTGCTAATAATATCTGCCAAATTATTAAGCACTGTCATTAAAGACTACATGCTAAGCATTACTCTGCAGGCATATTTTGTCTCTCTTGTGTGTGCTCGGATATGTGTATCTTTACTACAACTCTAGAGGTAGGTGTTAAAAGGTAAGTAAGGTGTTACTTCCAATTTGTTGATTAAGAATCTGAGATGTGGGCACCTGGGTGGCTCAGTTGGTTAAGCGACTGCCTTCGGCTCAGGTCATGATCTTGGAGTCCCTGGATCAAGTCCCGCATCAGGCTGCCTGCTTGTCAGGGAGTCTGCTTCTCCCTCTGACCCTCCCCCCTCTCATGTGCTTTCTCTCTCTCTCATTCTCTCTCTCTCAAATAAATAAATACAATCTTTAAAAAAAAAAAGAATCTGAGATGTATAGAAGTTACATGACTTGCCTATTATCAAGTGACTTGCCTAGATATAGCTGGTAACAGGCTCAAACCTGGTCTACCTGATATTAAAAGAATTTAAAACTTCTGTGTTTCTTTGTCACACAATTGCAGCGAATAACAGCTTTTATAATATTAATGCAAAAGATAGGTGAAGAGTATGAGCTGGACAATTTCATCAGTTCCTAGAGACCTTTCCACTTGGACTTTAGAGTGAGACTAAGATAGAAGCCATCTAGCCTTGACAAATGATCTGTCTAAAGCAAGGCCCCAAAGTCAAACTCTGGTCATAATTCTTGGAGGTCTATTTTGTGCCATTTGACTTAGAAAGCTATAAGATGCTTTAAGTCCATTAGTGTGACCTAAACAGAGAGAGTGCTGGCCCTGCTCTAGCCTGACCATGGTTGTTGATTTCTGCACAGTTCTGAATGGCAGTGAAACCCATATGGGTGCAAGTGAGCAAATAGTATAACAACATTACTGGAAGACATTGCTGTGACATTTTGAATACATGAAAAAAGGTTTTAGCAAATGAGGAAAGGTATCGGAGTAGAATTTTTTTTATTTGTTTGTTTGTGATTGCTCTTAAAGATGTTTTCCTCTCTGGATCAATTCACAAATAGTTAATGAATGCCTACTAAAAGCCCAACACTTTTTTAAAGCATCAGTGATATATGTAAGTAAGTATAAAGATGCAGGCAGTTAAGAAAATAACTTAAATACACTTAAGAAAATAAAACATTAAATAAATTTTAAATTGGAGGACTACTTGAGAACACCAGACTAGGATATAAGAAATGTCACAATGAAGATGAATGGAATGTAGAAAGTGTTGTAATAGTGCTGTGATTGGCACCTAACTTGATATCTTCTAATCAATATGTTTAATTGCATCTTTTTTTCTGATATAAACCATTATGCATATTTCTTTTCTACCTCTGAATCACCAGTGATACCTTTATCTCTATTCATTTTATCTCATCTTTTTTGGTAACTCTTCTTTCATTTTATGTCAATGAAATGAGATTTAGAAAACAAGAGCATCATTTGATGCACCAATATTTACAGATGTAAGAATATATATTCTAGACCAGTATAGTCTAATGGAAATATGTGAGCCACAAATGTGACCCCCGTGTGTAATTTTCAGTTTTCTTTTTTTTTTAAGATTTTATTTATTTTAGAGTGAGAGTGAGCAAGCGAGAGAGAGAGAATGTGCATGCACAAGTGGGGAGAAAGAGAGGGATTCCACACTGAGCATGGAGCCTGATGCAGGGCCAGATCCCATGACCACCGAGATCATGACCCCAACCAAAACCAAGGTCTGAAGCTCAACCAGCTGAGCCACCCAAGTGTACCTAATTTTAAGTTTTCCTGTGGCAACATTTAAAAAGAAAAAGCAGTAGGTGAAATAATTTTAGTAGTATGTTTTATTGACACCAATATATCCAAAGTAATATTGCAATATATAACATATAAAATATTAATGATATAGTTGGTAGTATTATTTTTGTATCAAATTTTCAAAATCCAGTGTGTATTTTACTGTATTTTAGTTACCCAATATCTCAGTTTGGACTCACCACATTTCAAGTGCTCAACAGCCACGTGGGGCTGGGGGTTACCTTACTTAGCTGCACAGCTCTAGACTTACATAGGCAAATAGAATTCAAGCTGTGTGACCTCGTGTAAGATATTTAACCCATCTTTGCTTCATGTTTCTTTTTCGGAAAATGGGGCAATAATAGTACCTACCTCTTAAAATTGGGAATAAATGAAGTGAATTTGTATAAAGATTCAAACAGTGCTTGGCAAATATGTTTTCAGTGTTAGAAATGATTTTTGATTATTGTCACTGTTGTATACTACATAATATTATAAAATAAGGCATATTTTGATGTATAGACTTCTATACTTTAGTTATAACTATTATAAAAAAGTACAATTTAAATAAAAGAAATGGAATTCTTAACAAAGTTAGAACTATGATAAACTATTTCTTTAATACTTAAATCCATCTTTATTAAACAAGCAAAAGCCAGTGACCATAGTTCTAACATATGACTGAACAATGACATTGAAAATATATTTGCATCATAGGTAGATGATTTATAATAACATAGATACCTAAGTATATGGTATAGACATGGTATTATCATGTTCATGTTTTCGAAATGCTTTTTATTTCTGCACACCACATCATCTGTACTTTATAACATGGGAATATAACATGCTGTGAAACATTCCTCAGAATTGACCCTGCCTAGGAAACGGGCAGTTACTTAGCAGTCACCTTGACCCTATATTTTTACTTTGTTTTCTTTTTTAAATTTGATTTTATTATGCTATGTTAGTCACCATACATTACATCATTAGTTTTTGATGTAGTGTTCCATGACTCATTGTTTGCATATAAACCCAGTGCTCCATGCAATATGTGCCCTCCCTAATACCCATCACCTGGCTAACCCATCCCCCCACCACCCTCCCCTATAAAATCCTCAGTTTGTTTCTCAGAGTCCATAGTCTCTCATGGTTCGTCTCCCTCTCTGATTTCCCCCCTTCATTTTTCCCTTTCTACTATCTTCTTTTTTATTTTTTTAAGACATATAATGCGTTATTTGTTTCAGAGGTACAGGTCTGTGATTCATCAGTCTTACACAATTCATAGCGCTCACCATAGCATATACCTTCCCCAATGTCCATCACACAGCCCTCCCACCCCCCCCACCCCCCTCCACTCCAGCAACCCTCAGTTGGTTTCCTGAGATTAAGAGTCTATTATGGTTTATCTCCCTCTTCGGTTTCATATTGTTTCATTTTTTACTCCCTTCCCCTATGATCCTCTGTCTTCATATCAGTGAGATCATATGATACTTGTCTTTCTCTGATTGACTTATTTTGCTTAACATAATACGCTCTAGTTCCATACACGTCATTGCAAATGGCAAGATTTTGGGTTTCTTTTGTGATGGCCGCATAATATTTCATTGTATGTATATATACCACATCTTCTTTATGCATTCATCTGTTGATGGACATCTTGGCTCTTTCCATAGTTTGGCTATTGTGGACATTGCTGCTAAAAACATTGAGGTGCACCTGCCCCTTTGTATCACTACATTTGTATCTTTGGGGTAAATACCCAGTAGTGCAATTGCTGGGTCATAGGGTGGCTCTATTTTCAACTTTTTGAGGAACTTCCATACTGTTTTCCAGAGTGGCTACACCAGTTTGCATTCCCACCAACAGTGTAGGAGGGTTCCCCTTTCTCCACATCCTTGCCAACATCTGTCATTTCCTGACTTGTTAATTTTAGCCATTCTGACTGGTGTGAGGTGGTATCTCACTGAGGTTTTGCTTTGGATTTCCCTGATGCCGAGCACTTTTTCATGTGTCTGTTGGCCATTTGGATGTCTTCCTTGCAGAAATGTCTGTTCATGTCTTCTGTCCATTTCTTCATTGGATCATTTGTTCTTTGGGTGTTGAGTTTGATAAGTTCTTTATAGATTTTGGACACTAGCCCTTTATCTGATATGTCACTTGCAAATATCTTCTCCCATTCTGTCAGTTGCCTTTTGGTTTTTTTTACTGTTTCCTTTCTTGTGCAAAAGCTTTTTATCTTGATGAAGTCCCAATAGTTCATTTTTGCCCTTGCTTCGGTTGCCATTGGTGATGTGTCTAGGAAGAAGCTGCTGCAGTTGAGGTCGAAGAGGTTGCTGCCTGTGTTCTCCTAAAGGATTTTAAGGGATTCTTGTCTCACATTTAGGTCTTTCATCCGTTTTGAGTCTATTTTTGTGTGTGGTGTGAGGAAATAGTCCAGTTTCATTCTTCTGCATGTGGTTGTCCAATTTTCCCAACACCATTTGTTGAAGAGACTGTCTTTTTTCCATTGGACATTCTTTCCTTCTTTGTCGAAGATTAGTTGACCATAGAGTTGAGGGTCCATTTCTGGGCTCTCTATTCTGTTCCATTGATCTATGTGTCTGTTTTTGTGCCAGTACCATACTGTCTTGATGATTACAGCTTTGTAATAGAGCTTGAAGTCCAAAATTGTGATGCCACCGGCTTGCTTTTCTTTTTCAACATTCCTCAGGCTATTCAGGGACTTTTCTGGTTCCATACAAATTTTAGGATTATTTGTTCCATTTCTGTGAAAAAAGTTGATGGTATTTTGATGGGGATTGCATTAAATGTGTAGATTGCTCTAGGTAGCATAGACATTTTCACAATATTTGTTCTTCCAATCCATGAGCATGGGATGTTTTTCCATTTCTTTGTGTCTTCCTCAATTTCTTTCATGAGTATTCTATAGTTTTCTGAGTACAGATTCTTTGCCTCTTTGGTTAAATTTATTCCTAGGTATCTAATGGTTTTGGGTGCAATTATAAATGGGATTGACTCCTTAATTTCTCTTTCTTCTGTCTTGTTGTTGATGTATAGAAATGCAACTGATTTCTGTGCATTGATTTTACATCCTGCCACTTTACTGAATTCCTATATGAGTTCTAGCAGTTTTGGGGTGGAGTCTTTTGGGTTTTCCACATAAAGTATCCTATCATCTGCAAAGAGTGAGAGTTTGACTTCTTCTTTGCCAATTTGGATGCCTTTTATATCTTTTTGTTGTGTGATTGTGAGGCTAGAACTTCTAGTACTATGTTGAATAACAGTGGTGATAGTGGACATCCCTGCCATGTTCCTGACCTTAGAGGAAAAGCTCTCAGTTTTTCCCCATTGCAAATGATATTTGCTGTGGGTTTTTCATAGATGGTTTTTATTATATTGAAGTATGTTCCCTCTATCCCTATATTTTGAAGAGTTTTGATCAAGAAAGGATGCTATACTTTGTCAAATGCTTTTTCTGCATCTATTGAGAGGATCATATGGTTCTTGTTCTTTCTTTTATTAATGTACTGTATCACATTGAGTGATTTGCGGATGGTGAACCAAACTTGAAGCCCAGGAATTAATCCCACTTGGTCGTGGTGAATAATCCTTTTAAGGTACTGTTGGTACCTATTGGCTAGTATTTTGGTGAGAATTTTTGCATCCATGTTCATCAGGGATATTGGTCTGTAATTCTTTATGTTGGGATCTTTGTCTGGTTTTGGGATCAAGGTAATGCTGGCCTCATAAAATGAGTTTTGAAGTTTTCCTTCCCTTTCTATTTTTTTGGAACAGTTTCAGAAGAATATGTATTAATTCTTTAAATGTTTGGTAGAATTCCCCTGGGAAGCCATCTGGCCCTGGGCTTTTTTTTTGTTGGGAGATTTTTGATTACTGCTTCAATGTCCATGGTGGTTATGGGTCTGTTCAGGTTTTCTATTTCTTCCTGGTTCAGTTTTGGTAGTTTATACTTCTCTAGGAATGCATCCATTTCTTCCAGATTTGCTGGCATATAGTTGCTCATAATATGTTCTTATAATTGTTTGTATTTCTTTGGTGTTGGTTGTGATCCCTCCTTTTTCATTCATGATTTTATTTATTTGGGTTGTTTCTTTTTTCTTTTTGATAAGTCTGGCCAGGGGTTTATCAATCTTATTAATTCTTTCACAGAACCAGCTCCTAGTTTTGTTGATCTCTTCTACTGTCTTTTGGTTTCTATTTCATTGATTTCTGCTCTGATCTTTATAATTTCTCTTCTCCTGCTGGGTTTAGGCTTTATTTGCTGTTCTTTCTCCAGCTCCTTTAGGTGTAGGGTTCGGTTGTGTATTTGGGACCTTTCTTATTTCTTGAAAAAGGCTTGTATTGCTATATACTTTCCTCTTAAGACTGTCTTTGCTGCATCCCAAAGATTTTGAGCAGTTGTGTTTTCATTTTCATTTGTTTCCATGATTTTTTTAAATTCTTCTTTAATTTCCTGATTGACCCATTCATTCTTTAGTAGGATGCTCTTTAACCTCCATGTTTTTGAGTTCTTTCCTACTTTCCTCTTGTTATTGAGTTCTAGTTTCAAAGCATTGTGGTCTGAAAATATGCAGGGAATGATTCCAGTCTTTTGGTACCAGTTGAGACCTGACATGTGACCTAGGATGTGATCTATTCTGGAGAATGTTCCATGGGCACTAGAGAAGAATGTGTATTCTGTTGCTTTGGGATGGATTTTCTGAATATATCTGTGAAGTCCATTTGGTCCCGTGTGTCATTTAAGCCTTTATTTCCTTGTTGATCTTTTGCTTAGATGATCTATCCATTTCAGTGAGGGGGGTGTTAATGTCCCCCACTATTATTGTATTGTTGTTCATGTGTTTCTTTGCTTTTGTTATTAATTGGCTTATATAATTGGCTGCTCCCATGTTAGGGGCATAGATATTTAAAATTGTTAGAACTTCTTGATGGATAGAAACTTTAAGTAAGATATAGTGTCCTTCCTCATCTCTTATTATAGTCTTTGGTTTAAAATCTAATTTGTCTGGTATAAGGATTGCCAGCCCAGCTTTCTTTTGGTGTCCATTAGCATGGTGAATTGTTTTCCACCCCTCACTTTCAATCTGGAAGTATCTTTGGGTGTAAAATGAATCTCTTGGAGGCAGCATATCGATGGTTCTTATTTTTTTTTTTTATCCAATCTGATAGCCTGTGTCTATTGTTTGGGGCATTTAGCCCATTTACATTCAGGGTAACTATTGAAAGATATGAATTTGATGCCATTGTATTGTCTGTAAGGTGACTATTACTGTGTGTTGTCTCTATTCCTTTCTGGTCTATGTTATTTTTAAGCTCTCTCTTTGCTTAGAGGAACCCTTTTAATATTTCTTGTATGGCTGGTTTGGTTTTGCAAATTCTTTTAATTATTTTTTGTCCTGGAAACTTTTTATTTCTCCTTCTATTTTCAGTGAGAGCCTAGCAGGGTATAGTATTGTTGTCTCCCTATTTTTCTCATTTAGTGGCTGAATATATCATGCCAGTCCTTTCTGGCCTGCCAGGTCTCTGTGGATAGGTCTGCTGACAACCTAATGTTTCTACTGTTGTAGGTTACAGACCTCTTGTCCCGAGCTTCTTTCTTTCAGGATTTTCTCATTGTTTATGAGATTTGTAAGTTTTAGTATTAGATGTCGGGGTGTTGACCTATTTTTACTGATTTTGAAGGGGGTTCTCTGTGCTTCCTGAATTTTGATGCCTGTTTCCTTCCCCAAATTAGGGAAGTTCTCTGCTATAATTTGCTCCAGTATACCTCCTGCCCTCCTCTCTCTTTCTTCTTCTTCTGGGATCCCAATTATTCTAATATTGCTTTGCCTTATGGTATCAGTTATCTCTCAAATTCATGGCTGCTTCCATGTTGGGGCATAGGTATTTCCAATTGTTAGAATTTCCTTTTGGATAGACCCTTTAAGAATGATATAGTGTCTTCTGTGTCTCTAACTTCAGTCTTCAGTTTAAAATTTAATTTGTCTGATATAAGAATTGTTACCCCAGCTTTCTTTTGAGGTCTGTTGGCATGGAAGATGGATCTCCATCCCTTCACTTTCAGTTTGGATGTATCTTTAGGTTCAAAATGATTCTCTTGTAGCCAGCCAATGGATGGGTCCTGTCTTTTTATCCAGTCTGCAACCCTGTGTTGTTTTATGGGAGCATTAAGCCATTTACGTTGGGAGTGATTATTGAAAGATATGAATTAATTGTCATCATGTTGCCTGTGAAGACATTGTTTTTATAGATTGTTCCTGTAAATTTCTGTTTTATATCACTCTTGGTGTCTTTCTCCTTTTATAGGACCCCCCCCCTTTAATATTTCTTGCAGGGCTTTCTTAGTGGTCACATATTCTTTCAGTTTCTGCCGGTCTTGGAAGTTCTGCATCTCTCCATCCATTCTAAATGACAGCCTTGCTGGATAAGTATTCTTGGCTGCATATTTTTCTCGTTTAATAGCCTGAATATGTCTTGCCAGGCCTTTCTGGCTTGCCAGGTCTCTGTGGATAGGTCTGATGTTATTCTGATGTTCCTCCCGCTGTACGTAAGGAATCTCTTCCCCTAACTGCCTTTGAGATGGTTTCCTTGGTTCTAAGATTTGCGAGTTTTACTATTACATGCTGAGGTGTTGGTTTGTTTTCCTTGATCTTGGGAGGGGTCCTCTCTGCCTCTGGACGCGAATGTTTGTTCCATTCCCCAGATTAGGGAAGTTCTCAGCTAAGATTTGCTCATATATGTCTTCTAATTCTCTCTCTCTCTCCACCCGCTCCGGGATTCCAATAATTCTGACATTGGAACACTTCATGGTGTCACTTATTTCTCTGATTCTATTTTCATGGATTTTGAGTTGTTTTTCCCGGTCTCCTCTTTTCCCTTTTTATCTATTAAATTGTCTTGCAGGTCACTAATTCGTTTTCTGACTCACTTACCCTAGCTGTTAGATTTTCTAGATTAGATTGGATCTCATTGATAGCATTTTTAAGTTCTGCCAGTTCAGCTTTCATTTCTGCCCTTAGAGACTTTATGTTGTCATTAATTGATTTCTCCATTCTACTTATTGTCTTCACAATTGCTAGCCTGAATTCCATCTCCGACATCTTGGTTATATCTGAATCCATTTATAAATCTGTGGCATAAGTCATAATCTCTGAGTCTTTCCTATTTTGGGGATTCCTCTTCCTAATCATTCTGTTGAGAGGTGGTTGAGGGAATGTATAGAGTTCAAATTATTGAGTAGAACCCAAGCAAGTTGCACCTGTTTTCTAGGGACCTTAGGGTTGCTGGCCTTTTGTTTTCTCAGGCTTTCTTCTGGGGGAGGGTCTGCCGTGCTGTTACTCAGGCGACCGTGTTTGGGCAGATTTGTTCTGCCCCCTGTGGTAGGGGATGGGCTCATTGGAAACCGGTTTTTTGCGGGTTTTGTTCTCTTGCAGCTTTCCCTGGCGGCTTTCCACGTCTCTGCCTAGAATCAGAGCAGAAGAGACTGTTTCCAACCCTCTGCCTCAGAGCAGAGAGATCACAGTCTGTTCTTCAGTGAGCTCTCCAGGCCACACTATCTCTTTTCTGTCTGTGTTGCTATAAACTGCAGTCCTGGGTTGTGCACCCCTCAGCAGCGCTCCTTGTCCTCGCCTCTAGGTCGGGGCTCGTCTCTACCCTTTGTGCTTCTAAAACCACCAGCCAACCCCAGTTCGCACGTGCAGCCCCACCACTCTAGTTTCCGTCGGGGGCTACCTTAAAGTCCTTTCCCTGCCACCACCGGTCTGCAAGTCTCTGCTCTGAGCCCTCTCCCCAGTGCAGGAATCTATCGCTCACCAGCGGTGTAAGATCCACACGGCCAGGCTCCCTCACGCTGCCATTTATCCTCCAACATCTTCCCCCCTGAATCACAGCGCCCCACTTCATACCTCGAAACCAACCACCTGCGATCTTCTGTTTGTGGAGATCCAGATCTATCTTCTTACATCTCAAGCTGATTTCCTGGGTGTTCAGTGTGGTCTGGTAGATATCCAGCTCAGTTCCGGGGACCAATTGGAATAGAGTCCCCTACTTCTCTGCCATCTTTCCTCCCCTCCTCTCGATTAATAGCCTTTTTGATTTGGACTTGGTTAGATTTTAGTTCTTTTATTTCTCCAGAAAGGGATTCCCTAGTATCTTCCATTCTTTTTTCAAGCCCAGGTAATATCTTTATAATCGTCATACTGAACTCTAGTTCCGACATCTTACTAATGTCCGTACTGATTAGGTCCCTGGCAGTCGGTACTGCCTCTTGTTCTTTTTTTTGAGGTGAGTTTTTCTGTCTTGTCATTTTGTCCTGAGGAGAATAGATGAATGAGAGAACAAAATGCTAACAGGTAACAATGACCCCAGAAAAATATACACTAAGCAAATCAGAAGATACCTGAAACTGGGGGGTGGGGGGGAAGAAATGGAAAGAAAAAAAAAGAATATGATCAGGCTTGTGAATAGATCAGAACCACACCCTAGAACTTGGGCATATTTTGGTCTGTTAGAAGAAACTGCCTCCCAACATTTTAAAGAAAGAAAAACTTATATATGTACAAAAATATGGGTATATACTATGAAAGGATGGAATATGACTGTAAAGATGAAAATTATAAAAGATTTTATAAAAGGAATTGATAAGAAGTTGGTTGAAAAAGGAAAGAAGGAAAATTTTTAAAAAAGGTGGGGGAGAGAGAATGTGATCCGGCAGGAGACTAGAACAAAGCCATACACCAGAGATTTAGGGTATATTTTGGTCTGTTAGAAGAAATTGTATCCCAAAATTTTAAAGAGAGAAAAACATGTACAAAAAAATAAGGTTAACTACAATGAAGGGATAGAATATGACTCTAACAATGAAAATTAAAAATGATTTTTTTTTTATTTTTTTATTTTTTTGTGTGATTTTCTTCTTCTTCTTTTTTTTTTTTTAAGATTTTATTTATTTATTTGACAGAGAGCGACACAGCGAGAAAGGGAACACAAGCAGGGGGAGTGGGAGAGAGAGAAGCAGGCTTCCCACCGAGCAGGGAGCCCGATGCAGGGCTCGATCCCAGGACCCTGGGATCATGACCTGAGCCGAAGGCAGACGCTTAACGACTGAGCCACCCAGGTGCCCCTAAAAATGATTTTAAAAAAGGAATTGATAAGATGTTGGTTGAAAAAGGGAAAAAGAAAAATTAAAAAAAATAGAAAAAGAAAAAATAAATAAAATTTAAAAAATTAACTTTGAAAGACTAAAAAGTCATGGGGAAAAAAGCCATGAATTCTATGTGCTTTATTCCCCTAGTGCTGGAGTTTTGCCATTCTCATTGATTGGTAAACTTGGTCTTGGCTGGCTGTTCTTGCTGATCTTCTCGGGGAGGGGCCTGTTGCAGTGATTCTCAAATGTCTTTGCCTGAGGCAGAATTGCACTGCCCTTGTCAGGGGCCGGGTTAAGTAATCTGCTCGGGCTTGCTCTTGGTAGCTTTTGTTCCCTAAAAGCTTTCTGTACAGCTTTGGAGGATGAGAATGAAAATGGCAGCCTCCCAATCTGTGTCCTGGAGTAGCCGAGAACTCAGGGCCCGACTACTCAGTGAGCCCCCAGAGAAAAGAAATCAATCACTCCTGTCTCCCTGGTCTCCAGCTGCACTCTGGCCGCACTCCATGCTCACCCGTCCTGTGACTGAAGATTTCTATCTCTGGCGCATGACCCCATTTGGAGTCTCCAAACCCAGCAGATTCCTGCGGCAGCCTCCTGTGCAGCTCCTCCTTGGGGAGGAAAGGGAGTTTCCCCACTCTGCCCCGGATCATGGTTTATGGCAACCCTAAGCTGAGAGTCCACTCCTCGGCTCTGTCTTTGCAGCCAGCTTCTCTGCTCCGATACCTGGGAGCTCTGCCACACTCAGGCACCCCTGATCTTTCCGTGACCCCAAGGGTCCTGAGACCACACTCTCCCAGCGACGGTTACACGCCCCGCTTAGCCACTGGAGCGACGTCCCTCAGTGGAGCCAACTTCTTAAAAGTTCCGATTTTGTGCTCTGCTGTTCTATCACTTGCCGGTATCCGGCTGACCGAGGCTCCCTCCCCCTGGGGTCTATCTTCCCATATTTTCCCCTCAGATTCACTTCTCCGCAGGTGGTCGCTATTCTGTTGATAGAGTGGCTGATATTCTTTTCTTCGATCTCCTGTTGCATTTGTAGGTGTTCAGAATGGTTTGATACCTATCTAATGGAATTCCTGGGACTAGACGAAATTTAGGTCTACTCCTCCACCATCTTGCTCCTTCCTCCTTCCTTTGTTTTTTTAATTTAAGTAAGAATCACACCTATTTTATAGTTATGAATTGCCATAAATTTTCACAAATTATAGCAAATTATAAAGATGGCCTAAACCATTTTATTCATGTATGAATATTTTCTCTTTATTATTTGAATGTTTAATTTTTGTCTGTGTCAAATAACATTTCTCTCAAGTGTATGATCTCAGATTCTGAAATATTTAGATCAACTAATTTTTGGGGCACCTGGGTGGTTCAGTCAATTGAGCATCTGCCTTCTGCTCAGGTCATGATCCCAGAGTCCTGGGATTGAGCTCCTAATCAGGCTCCCTGTTCAGTGGGGAGTCTGCTTCTCCCTGTCCCTCTGCCTGCTGCTTTGCATACTTGTGCTCTCTCTCTCTGTCAAGTAAATAAAATCTTTAAAAATTTTAATTCTTGCTTTTGTCACTCTGAATGCAGTCAGTTCTGATTTATATATTGCTTATAAATATTTGTTTCTGGTTCTACAGGCTGATAACTTGCCTTGTATTTCTTTGGTGATACATAATTAGCTTTAAAAATTGAATAGTGTATAGAAATGCAACTGATCTCCATGCATTGATTTTGTATCCTGCCACATTGCTGAATTGCTGTATGAGTTCTAGTAATTTGGGGGTGTGGTCTTTTGGGTTTTCCACATAGTATCATATCATCTGCGAAGAGAGAGAGTTTGACTTCTTTGCCAGTTTGAATGCCTTGTATTTATTTTTGTTATGCAATTGCTGAGGCTAGAAATTTTAGTACTATGTTGAATAAAAGTGGTGAGAGTGGGCCTCCTTGTCATGTTCCTGACCTTAGGGGAAAAGCTCTGTTTTTCCCCATTGAGAATGATATTCGCTGTGGGCTTTTCACAGATGGCTTTTATGATATTGAAGTATGTTCCTTCTATCCCCATATTTTGAAGAGTTTTAGTCAGAAAGGATGCTGTATTTTGTCAAATGCTTTTTCTGCATCAATTGAGAGGATCATATGGTTCTTGTCTCTTCTTTTGTTAATGTGATGTATCATGTTGATTGATTTGCAAATGTTGAACCATGCTTGCATCCCAGGAATAAATCCCACTTGGTCATGGTGAATAGTCCTTTTAATGTACCGTTGAATCCTATTGGCTAGGATCTTTTTGAGTATTTTGGCATCCTTGTTCATCAGGGATATTCGCCTGTAAGTCTTCTTTTTGATGGGGTCTTTGTTTTTGGGATCAGTGTAATGCTGGCCTCATAGAATGAGTTTGAAAGTTTTCCTTCTGTTTCTATTTTTTGGAACAACTTCAGTAGAATAAGTATAATTTCTTCTTTAAATGTTTGGTAGAATTCCCCTGGGAAGCCATCTGACCCTGGACTCTTGTTTTTTGGGAGGTTTTTGATTACTGCTTCAATTTCCTTTTTGGTTATTGGTCTGTTCAGATTATCTATGTCTTCCTGTTTCAGTCTTGGTAGTTTATAAGTTTCTAGGAAGGCTTCCATTTCTTTCAGTTTGCTTAATTTGTTGGCATATAGCTGCTGGTAATAATTTTTAATAATTGTTTCTATTTCCTTGGTGTTAGTCATGATCTCTTTCCTTTCATTCATGATTTTATTGATTTGGGTCCTTTCCCTTTTTCTTTTGGATGTGACTGAAGAAAGAGAAATTAAGGAATCGATTCCACTTACAATAGCACCAAAAACCATAAGATACCTAGGAATAAACCTAACAAAGAGGTAAAGGAGCTATACTTTAGAACCTACAGAACACTTATGAAAGAAATTGAGGAAGACACAAAGAGACAGAAAAAACATTCCATGCTCATGGTTTGGAAGAGTAAACATTGTGAAAATGTCTATGCTGCCCAGAGCAATCTACACTTTCAATAAAATCCCTATCAAAATACCATCAACATTTTTCACAGAGCTGGAACAAACAATCCTAAAATTTGTATGGAACCAGAAAAGACCCTGAATCACCACAGGATTGTTGAAAAAGAAAACCAAAGCTGGGGGCATCACAATGCCTGACTTCAACCTCTATTACAAAGCTCTAATCATCAAGACAGCATGGTATTGGCACAGAAACAGACACATAGATCAGTGGAACAGAATAAAGAGCCCAGAAATGGACCCTCAACTCTATGGTCAACTAATCTTCAACAAAATAGGAAAGAATATCCAATGGAAAAAAAGACAGTCTCTTCAATAAATGGTGCTGGAAAAACTGGACAGCCACATGAAGAATGAAACTGGACCATTCTCTTACACCATACACAAAAATAAACTCAAAATGGATGAAAGACCTCAAAGTGAGACATGAATCCATCAAAATCCTAGAGGAGAACATAGGCAGTTACCTCTTCGACACTCGCCACAAAGACCTCTTTCAAGACATGTCTCTAAGGCAAGGGAAACAAAAGCAAAAATGAACTTTTGGGACTTCATCAAGATAATAAGCTTCTGCACAGCAAAGGAAACAGTCAACAAAACAAGGAAGCAACCCTCAGAACAGGAGAAGATATTTGCAAATGACACTACAGATAAAAGGCTGATATCCAAGATCTATAAAGAACTTCTGAAACTCAACACCCAAAAAACAAATAATCAAGTCAAAAAATAGGCAGAAGACATGAACAGACATTTCTGCAAAGAAGACATACAAATGGCTAACAGACACATGAAAAAATGTTCAACATCACTAGCCATCAGGGAAATCCAAATCAAAACCACAATGAGATACCACCTTATACCAGTTAGAATTGCAAAAATTAATACAACAGGAAACAGGGCGCCTGGGTGGCTCAGTTGGTTAAGCGACTGCCTTCGGCTCAGGTCATGATCCTGGAGTCCCGGGATCGAGTCCCACATTGGGCTCCCTGCTCGGTAGGGAGTCTGCTTCTCCCTCTGACCCTCTCATGCTCTCTCTATCTCATTCTCTCTCTCAAATAAATAAATAAAATCTTTAAAAAAAAAATACAACAGGAAACAACAAATGTTGGAGAGGATGTGGAGAAAGGGGAATCCCCTTACACTGTTGGTGGGAATACAAGCTGGTACAGCCACTCTGGAAAACAGTATGGATGTTCCTGAAAATGTTAAAAAAAAAAGAGCTACTATACAACCTAGAAACTGCACTACTAGGTATTTACCCCATAGATACAGACATAGGGAAAAGAAGGGGCACATGCACCCCAGTGTTCACAGCAGCAATGTCCATGATAGCCAAACTGTGGAAGGAGCTGAGATGCCCTTCAACAGATGAATGGATAAAGATGTGGTTCATACATACAATGGAATATTACTCAGCCATCAGAAAGGTGAATACTCACCATTTGCATCAACATGGATGGAAGTAGAAGGGATTATACTATGTGAAATAAGTCAAGCAGAGAAAGACAATTATCATATGGTTTCACTGATATATGGAATATAAGGAATAGTGCGGAGGACCACAGGGGAAGGGAAGGAAAACTTAATGGGAAGAAATCAGAGAGGGAGACAAACCATGAGAGACACTGAACTCCAGGAACCAAACTGAGGGTTACAGAAGGGAGGGAGGTGGGGGGATGGGGTAATCTGATTATGGGTATTAAGGAGGACATGTGTGGTGATAAGCACTGGGTGTTATATGCAAGTAATGAATCGTTGAACGCTACCTAAAAACTAATGATGTACTATACACTGGCTAGTTGAACATAATAAAAAATAATTTTAAAAAAAGAATAATTGAATAGCATTTTAAATGTTTGCATCATATCAAAAATCTTATTTAGTAACATTGTGTATTAACTATCAGGATATGCATAGGCAGCTTATTTCTTTTTTTTGTTTTTTTTTTAATATATTTATTTATTTTTTAGAGAGGGGGGGAAGAGAGAGAGGGCACATGAGCAGGGGGAGGGGCCGAGGAAGGGGGAGAGAGAATCCCAAGCAGACTCCCTGCTGAGCACAGAACCCAACATGGGGTTTAATCCCAGGACCCCGAGATCATGACCTGAGATGAAATCAAGAGTCAGACACTTGACTGAGCCACCCAGGTGCCCCACAGTTTATTTCTTTTGAAATATTCTACCCAGATTATAAAAAATAATTTTTAATTTGAAATAGCTAATCTTAACTGGAATTAAGGACATTGTTGCTCAGAATGCAATTTGTTCTGTATGCTGAACATTTACTCCATTTACTCTTATGGATAGTTAATGTACAGAAAAGAATTCTTGATAATGTAAGAAGATCAAAAGAAAAAATCAAGACTCCAAATGGGTGGGAGTTGCTATTGAATTCACCATAAGCCATCCTGAGTGGTATCTTCTCCCATAAAATACAGGAAAAATGTATCTGTATGGAGGCAAGTGAAAGTTCTATGTTATTATCACAAAGATCCTATAATATTAAACATAAGGAATAGAATTCATTTCAACTGTCATCTTCAGCTTACAAATATAGAGCCCAGGGTTTTAGGTGATTTGCCCAAGTTTGGAGAGATAATAATGGCAGTTCCAAGTCTGATGTAATGCTTCCATGCCTCTGTGCTCATTTTCATGGCTACTAAATGTTGAGGAAAACAGCTTTCCATATGTTTTGGTACATTATATATGTTTTACATACTTAAGGTACTTTATAATGTCTTCATGATTTTTCATTGCAGATATAATGGTTTTATCTTCAATTATATAAAAAATGAAAACAGAAAGTTCAAATGAATTATTTGATTTAGAAAACATGACCACAATGCTTTCCTTTCAGATAGTTGTGTGCTGGTAAATGTTTAACACCTGGCTGGAGGTTAGCATGGGAGTAGAGCCCTGATTTGTAGTTTTTGCTGATTTCCACCATGACCTATTTCAAGCTACCAACATGAGATCCTCAATGAGAAATTAGGAAGTAACACACACATTTGATGCTTGCAAGCCAGTACATGTTGGCTTAAGCACATTACTGCTTTCAGAGCACACATGACAGACTGGGGACCTAATTCAGGGTCTTTTTATCTCACTTGGGTCCTTATTTTCAGTTTATGTACATATATAGGCATACATACAGTCAAGACTCCTGGATTTTATGTTTTTGTCTGTATTCCCTTTAAACCCAATATTCATTGCTTTGGTAATAGATACTATTTCTCCATATATTCAAAGTATTGTTTTGAGTTACAGATGCTTATTTATAGGAAGATGTAAACCTTAACATTAATCAGTGCCTTTCAGGAGGAGAAAAACAACAATAAAAGAAAAGGAATTTCCCAACAATACAAGCTGCAAGACTTGGGCAAAATCCCAATGACTTTGATTTTGACTTGAGGTCCTAAATAATATGACATACTTCCTTTAGGAACATCCTTTATTCATATCCCACACTCCAGCTCACTCCTTCAAGGAATGAAATTGTAAAAAAAATCTGTTTAAAATAGAAATCTTGAAAAATAAACCATAATTCCAGTGTAATGTTTCAACAGAGAATGGAAACATCTTGGATTCATTGCAACTTATCTGGAACACAATTTACTTAGATTTTCTGTAGTACTCTTAGTCAGAGGTGATTAACTACCAATTTTAGAGCACCAACAATTGCAGTTAATGTGTAATTATCAAAAGGGAAACACCTGTAGTGTGGAGGAAGCCACTCCAAGATTAGACTATACACATTCAGGTTGTAACAAAGGACAAATTAAAAGAGCATACTAATTTATCTTCAGGGAAAATATAGCTGCTGAGTTGTTAGATAGCTCCAACTCATGGGAAGTACAAGCAGTAAGTAACCTTTTGCATGTGTATTTCATTGCTGGCTTTTTACCAATAAATTCCAATGAGGAATGTTTGTGCATTTTCCTGTTCTTTCAGCACAAAGGCAGGCTGGTTGTGCTTGGGACGGTAAGATTATTACACCTTCAGTTTAATATGTCATGCTTTGCACTTGATGTGTTACCTTTCACCCCAAAAATTGATTCACCACCTTCACCAAATTCTCTTCTTCATTGGTCTTCCTGTATTCAAATGGAGATTATTTTAAATGCTTTCTTACCACCTTTCCTTTGCTGCCACTTTCACACTTATAATTATCCTTTTACAAAAGGATAAAAAGATTTATAATGATTATTCTTGGCAACAGGCCTAAGGTGAAACCCTGTTGTATTTAATGTGTAAATTATAACGTGTGCAGTTGTAAAGATAGGTTTGTGAAATGCTCATGTACCTGCAAGAATTTAAAAGAAGCTGCCAGAGAGTTTGTACTCTTTAGTGACTAATATTCACTGAAAATCATCTCATAATATTTTATATCTGAAGGGTTAATGAATAGTTTAAACATAACCACTAACTTTCTGGAAGGCAGGAAGATAAAGAATACAATAGCCTCTCAGCAGGGGTTTAGGGAAATTCAAAACCTCTGCCTTTTTTGCTATTACTTTGATGCTTATTTGGAATGATTAATTTTCCTGTGGCTTAATGTAAATTGAGAATTAAATAGAGACTGTGTTACCTTGCTGAACTTGCTTCCCCAGTTTTTAAGCTAAACTTGTGGATGGCTTTTATAACCAAGTGCATTTGAAGCAGAATCAATCTTTTCATCAAAATAGGAAACTAAGGAAAAACATTTTTCAGTTTTTGTTCTGCCAATTTTGAAAAAAATTTCCTTTCTAAATTTAGATTGCAAAAATATTCAGTGTGCAGCTCTCTTGTTGCACTAATTAGTAACCCTGCCACCTGTTAATTTTGATATTTTAAACCAGTTCTGGGAGAGTTCAGGAGAAAATCAATGTATTTGGATCTTATTTCTACCTCCAAAGTTTCAAAGGAAACTCACAAAAGTGCTTACATGGCACCGTACAAAGTATTCTGGCAAAATATTAAAAATAATTCTCTTATCCCTTCTTCCATCCCTCCCTTCGTCCTTCCTTACTTTCTTCCTTCCTTCCCTCCTAGTTGATGTTTACTTTGTACCAAGAACTATGTTAGGCACAAACATGCAATACCTAAACAATAAGATACAGTCTCCATCAATAAGAAATTTAGAAACTAGACAAGTAGCTACAGTCTATTTATTTCTAAGTTTTTACAACAGGCAGAGTGGGACAAACTGCTCACTTAACTATGGTGCTGAGATGAATTTAATTTACATTCCTGCAATACCTAAAAGGATGAAATTGCTGTACACATGCAGGAAATGTCTTGCTCTGATAATGGAAGGGGTGTTAGAGTGAGGGTCATCACTAGCTCTTTCAGGAGGTGGATGTTACAGTGCTCTTAGTATGCCTCATTAAATTGCCAAAAGTGTTTAAGAACTTTAATCTTACATGGTTTTGACCTTGATAATTTTTTTTCTCAAAAAGGAGAAATAATCAGCAGGCTTTTACTGCTTAAGACAGGCTTTAAATTGTATTTAGCAATTATATAATGGGATCATGTTAGTTGAATTTATGTTAGAAAAAGTTATCAGTGATGAAAAACTTTTAATTTTAGGGTGCAAAGGTCTATTTCTATGTTCTCCTGCCTTGAGGGGGTGTTATTCAACAGCATATTTGTTATTTTTTAGCCTGCTAAGCCAGAAAATAGCATTTCCTCAAACCACAGAATAAATAACACCCAGAAAGTCCAAAGACAATGAGTGCATACACTGTGAGATTCTTTCACACAAAGTATTTTCTAGTAAAATAATTATAATAATATTAGTAGAAGAGTAATGGACTAGATAAAGGCATGATACAAAGAAAAAGCAAAAACACAGAATAAATGCATACACTTATTTCTCATTTATAAATACAATTCCCTCATCTAAACTTTGAAAAGCTTTCTAAAGTTTCTTACTCCCTTTCCCTCCCTATATTTTGGGATACATTTTGTGATATCAAGTATTAAACAGTGAATATTAGAGTGAGTATATGTTTTCTTTCTCACAGTAAAACTATGGTTTTCCACATTGAGCTGTATCAGGACATTTTCTAACCTTGAACTGTGCTGTGGGTTTAGCCATCAGAAGTGTGTCCATAACAGCATATCCTATTCTTAAAGGCTTGTACCATATTTGAATCTAAAGATAACATATGGATAAGCTTCTTTCTGTCCTGATTAATTTTCTACTGTCAATGTTTTGCTCATGGAGCAAGCTTTGTTTGTGATTCAAGAACATACCGTATGATTTGAATTTTTTCCCACTGACACTAGGAATTAATGCAGAAGAAAAAATCCAGTAGCTGTAGCAATAGGACAAATCCCTGCTTCAAAGAAAATGTAAGAAGAAAGGCAGACTTTCTGAGGTTCCTCCTGCAGGCTTGGTTTCCTCATCCTCAAACCACAGTGTCAATTCTACCTCTTGCTGGGAAGTCCTCCTGCCTCCCACTGCTCCCAACTCCTTTATAACAAAGAAGATGAATCCTTGAATCACAGTCTGCTGATTGGCATCCTGTTGCTAGGAAACTGAAATGAATGTATCATATTTCATAATAAAAATGCCTCCTACCCACCCTTGAAAAGACATGCACAATGAGTTGAGGCCCCATGTGGAACAGGCCTGGGTTGACCTCCCCTGTCTCCTTTCCTCTGCAACCTACTGGGGTCATTATGAGATAGCTAGTTGTCCTTAATAGAGGTCACTCTCTGGCCACACACAGGGCTGTCTGTGGCCTGACTTAGGGTTCTGTCCATGACTAAGGTTGGGAGAGTGGCCATCTATGGCCAGAATAGGGGGCTCAGTCTATGATCAGGATTGGCAGGATGTTCAGTTCACGACTAAGTTTCAATACTCAGTCTAGGACTGTGATTAGGGTTTAGGTTGTTGTGAAGTCCTATTAGGGAGAGAAAAGAAGAAAATCACCGTTAGGGTACTGATAGTTGAATTATATTATAATAAAAATTATCTACCTCAAGCAAAAAAAAGGATTACCATTTTGCAACCTTGTCTTGTTGCTAGTAGGAACTATAGGATCACCTAATCATCAGTAGTATCAAAGGGATTCTCACCTGAAATTGAGACTGACATTAGTTGTAGGTGCTATTAATTTCATTTTCCTCAGAAAGTGGTAAAACATTCTAGTGGGAATCAAATGTACTCATGAGAGAATATTAAAAAGCATACTGCCAACTATGTAAATTACATTGATTTTATTTTTTTCTAGAACATAAATTTTAGGTATAGGGGAAAATATCATGTTTTTAGGAAAAGGTTCTTTCTTACAGGGAAGAGGGGAAGCTAGAGGGAAACAGGAAAATAATCTTCGCCAGCTGTGGGATTTGGCAATTTTGTTTACTTGAAGACAGTGAGGTAAAAGGATATTTTTGAGGAATTAAATAATGAAAATGATAATGTTTTTGACTTAGAACAGCTAAAAAAAGGATACAATAGCTTCAGGGATACCCGTATAAAAAGATTATCAAAGTAATTTTATGATGCAACACACCACTACTATATAAAATGAGAATCTATTTATATTGGAAAATTCTACTCAAAGAAGCTCACACATTGGCTGCTTCTTTTCCCTTCTTGCACATTACATAATTATGGAGGATTTTAGAGAAAAGAATTTATAATTTCTCATAATGCCTTCAATCAAATCATTTTGGTACCCATTTAGCAGATGATGAAACTGAAGCACAGAGAGGTTGAGTTTCTTAGAGTCATAAACTGAATTCACAGTACATTGTTGGCCTATCAAATTGTACTGCCTTGTGGAAACCATGATTTAGGGAGAAAAATGACTTTTTGGAAAAGTGTGTTAATCTGTAAACAGGCAGCTGTGTCTTAAGATTTACTTGTTGCATTTGAAGGAAAAATAATGAGAAAAAAATCTATCTATTTGTAAACATGTATTACAGTTGCCTTAAGAAAAATTAGAATTATGAAATTAAAATGTAAAGCTTGAACTCTTGAATTCTGCCTTAGAACTAAGGACTTCTTGGGATGTAACTTAAGTATGTGGTAGGAGATGATTTGGAGAGTTGGTAATTCTTTTAGTACTAGCATTCAGATGAGAATACTACTTTTCTAATATGTAAACTGCAGGGTGTATTCTTTGAATAGAAATTTTTTGGCATTCAAAATGATTTTCATGGAAATTTTAACTATAAATAACTGCAAGCATAGTAACAATACTCCCTTATATTTGCATAGCACTTTAAAAAATTGTGGTAAAATACATTTTAGTACCATCTTAACCATTTTTAAGTGTACAGTGCAGTAGTGTTAACTATATTCACATTGTTGTCAACAGATTTATAGAACTTTTTCATCTTGCAAAACTGAAACTCTATACTTATTGAACTCCCCATCCCCCAGCTCCCACCCCTATCCTGGCCCCAGGAAAACACATTTCTACTTTCTATTTCTATAAGTTTACTACTATATATACCTCATATAAAGAGAATTATACAATATTTGTCTTTTTGTGACTGCCTTATTTCTCATAGCATATGTCCTCAAGGTTCATCCATGTTGCATGTCTGTCAGAATTTTCTTCCTTTTAAGTTGTATAGCACTTTTAACTTTTCAAACCAGTGTTCATATATATTGACTAATTACACACAACCATCAGGTGAGGATAATACTATGGCATTATGCACACATTTTGTTCTATTTTGGGTAATTTTCCATAGAATCAATCCAGAAACTTAATGTAACTTAAAATATAAGCTAAAATAGACAGATGAGAAAGTGCAAAACTATGCATACTTTGAAGTTAATGAATTATCTGAATTAGACCAGAAATGTAACATGGTTCTAATGATCAGATTCATAGATTATTTAGTTTACATCTCTAATTTTATTTTATTTTATTTTTTTTAAAGATTTTATTTATTTATTTTATTTGAGAGAGAGACTGAGAGAGAGCAAGCACATGAGAGGGGGGAGGGTCAGAGGGAGAAGCAGACTCCCCGCCGAGCAGGGAGCCCGATGCGGGACTCGATCCAGGGACTCCAGGATCATGACCTGAGCCGAAGGCAGTCGCTTAACCAACTGAGCCACCCAGGCGCCCTTACATCTCTAATTTTAAAGTGAGAAAGTACATCTAGAATAGTCATGTAATTTGCCTGAGGTCACATGTCTCAATAATGGCAGAACTGGTGTACTAGTTTCCTGTTGTATACCAATTGCCTCAGATTTAGCAACTCAGAACAACACCCATTTATTTTCTCACAGTTCTATATATCAGAAGTCTGGAGAGGCTTGAGTGGGTTCTCAGAGTTTTGGAAGGTTGAAATCAAGGTGCTGACAGGCTGGGCTCTTAATCTGGAAGATTTTGGGAAGAATCTACTCACAAGCTCATTGAAGTTTTTGGCAGAACCTAGTTCAATTGTAGGATTTGGATACCTGTTTCCTTGCTGGTTGTCAGCCCAGGATTGCTCTTGGTTTCTAGAAGCTACATACACATTCCTTGATACATGGCTTTTTCTATCTTCAAACCAGCAATGGTAGGCTCTCTGATTTCTTTTCTGTTTTTATTTTTTTTAATTTTTAAAAAATTTTTATTGTTATGTTAATCACCATATATCACATCATTAGTTTTTGATGTAGTGTTCCATGATTCATTGTTTGTGTATAACACCCAGTGCTCTATGCAGAGCGTGCCCTCTTTAATACCCATCACCAGGCTAACCCATCCTCCCACTCCCCTCCCCTCTAGAACCCTCAGTTTGTTTTTCAGAGTCCATTGTCTCTCATAGTTTGTCTCCCCCTCTGATTTCCCCCCCTTCATTCTTCCCCTCCTGCTATCTTCTTCTTTTTTTTTTTTCTTAACATATATTGTATTATTTGTTTTAGAGGTACAGATCTGTGATTCAACAGTCTTGCACAATTCATAGTGCTCACCATAGCACATACCCTTCCCAATGTCCATTATGTGACTTTAGGAAAAGGAACGAAAAATGAAGGGGGGGACATCGGAGGGAGAGATGAACCATGAGAGACTACAGACTCTGAGAAACAAACTGAGGGTTTTAGACGGGAGGGGGGTGAGGGGATGAGTTGGCCCAGTGAAGGGTATTAAGGACGGCACATACTGCATGGAGCACTGTGTTATATGAAAACAATGAATCGTGGATCACTACATCAAAAACTAATGATGTATTATATGGTGGTTAACGTAACATAATAAAATAAAATTTAAAAAAAAGAAAAAAAGGGTTTATGTGATTGGATTGGATCCATCTAGATAATCTTTTTGATTAACTCAAAGTAAGCTGGTTAGTTCACTTAATCACATGAGCAAAATCCCTTTTGCTATGTAATTGTAATGATCTCAGGTGTAATATATTCACAGTTCTAGTGATTATGGCTAGAAATCTTGGGATGGAGGAGAATTTTAGAATTCTGCCTACCACAAATGGAATTAGAACTCAGAATTAACTTCTAGAGCTTTCCACTGCACCACACTGAAAGTCTAAGATTGTTTAAATTATTTTTATTTTAGTATGAGTTGCTAATATTTATCCATGCAAAATTAAGAAAAAAATAAATCAGCAAGGAAACTGACACTTGTGTTTACCAGTTGAATGTGTGCTTTCAGGCTATATCCCTAACCACAGAGACTAATGCGGTCAGGTTAATAGTGATTACATTCCTAAAGGTCTTGCTCAACTTCCTAAGCTCTTCTGAGTTGTGATATTAAGGTCATGCTCCTGTATTTTCTGACTGACATTCAAATGTGAAATGTTAACTATTGAGATCATCATAGGATTATACACACTGTTCCATGATTCATTGATTGGGTATAACACACAGTGTTCTATTCAGTAGGTGCCCTCTTTAATACCCATCATCAGGCTAACCCATCCCCCCACCCCCTCCCCTCTAGAACCCTCAGTTTGTTTCTCAGAGTCTCTCATGTTTCGTCTCCACCTCTGATTTTCCCCCCTTCATTTTTCCCTTCCTGCTATCTTCTTTTTTTTTTTTTTTTTTTTAACATATACTGTATTATTTGTTTCAGAGGTACAGGTCTGTGATTCAACAGTCTTACCCAAATCACAGTGCTCACCATAGCACATACCCTGCCCAATGTCTATCACCCAACCACCCCATGCCTCCCACCCTCACCACTCCAGCAACCCTCACTTTCTTTCCTAAGATTAAGAATTCCTCATATCAGTGAGATCATATGATACATGTCTTTCTCTGATTGACTTATTTCGCTCAGCATAATACCCTCCAGTTCCATCCAGGTCGTTGCAAATGGCAAGATTACATTCCTTTTGATGGCTGCATATATTCCATTGTATATATATACCACTTCTTCTTTATCCATTCAACTGTCGATGGACATCTTGGCTCTTTCCATAGTTTGGCTAATGTGGACAATGCTGCTATAAACATTGGAGTGCACGTAGTCTTTCCGATCCCTACATTTGTATCTTTGGGGTAAATACCCAGTAGTGCAATTGCTGGGTCATATGGTAGCTCTATTTTCAACTTTTTGAGGAACCTCCATACTGTTTTCCAGAGTGGCTGCACCAGCTTGCATTCCCACCAACAGTGTAAGAGGGTTGCCCTTCTCTGCATCCGTGCCAACATCTGTCGTTTCCTGACTTGTTAATTTTAGCCATTCTGACTGGTGTGAGGTGGTATCTCATTGAGGTTTTGATTTGGATTTCCCTGATGCTGAGTGATGTTAAGCAATTTTTCATGTGTCTGTTGGCTATTTGGATGTCTTCTTTGGAAAAATGTCTGTTCATGTCTTCTGCCCATTTCTTGATTGGATCATTTGTTCTTTGGGTGTTGAGTTTGAAAAGTTCTTTATAGATTTTGGACACTAGCCCTTTATCTGATATGTCACTTGCAAGTATCTTCTCCCATTCTATCGGTTGTCTTTTGGTTTTGTTGACTGTTTCTTTTGCTGTGCAAAAGCTTTTTATCTTGATGAAGTCCCAATAGTTCATTTTGGCCCTTGCTTCCCTTGCCTTTGGTGATGTTTCTAGGAAGAAGTTGCTGTGGCTGAGGTCGAAGAGGTTGCTGCCTGTGTTCTCCTTTAGGATTTTGATGGACTCCTCTCTCACATTTAGGTCTTTCAACCATTTGGAGTCTATTTTTGTGTGTGGTGTAGGGAAATGGTCCAGTTTCATTCTTCGGCATGTGGCTGTCCAATTTTCCCAACACCATTTGTTGAAGAGACTGTCTTTTTTCCATTGGACATTCTTTCCTGCTTTGTCAAAGATTAGTTGACCATAGAGTTGAGGGTCCATTTCTGGGCTCCCTATCCTGTTCCATTGATCTATGTGTCTGTTTTTGGGCCAGTACCATACTGTCTTGATGACAACTTTGTAATAGAGCTTGAAGTCCGGAATTGTGATGCCGCCAGCTTTGCTTTTCTTTTTCAACATTCCTCTGGCTATTCAGGGTCCTTTCTGGTTCCATACAAATTTTAAAATTATTTCTTCCATTTCTTTGAAAAAATTGGATGGTATTTTGATAGGGATTGCTTTAGATGTGTAGATTGCTCTAGGTAGCCTTGACATCTTCACAATATTTGTTCTTCCAATCCATGAGCATGGAATGTTTTTCCATTTCTTTGTGTCTTCCTCAATTTCTTTCATGAGTATTCTATAGTTTTCTGAGTACAAATTCTTTGCCTCTTTGGTTAGATTTATTCCTAGGTATCTTATGGTTTTGGGTGCAATTGTAAATGGGATTGACTCCTTAATTTCTCTTTCTTCTGTCTTGTTGTTGGTGTATATGAATGCCAGTGATTTCTGTGCATTGATTTTATATCCTGACACTTTACTGGATTCCTGTATGAGTTCTAGCAGTTTTGGGGTGGAGTCTTTTGGGTTTTCCACATAAAGTATCCTATCATCTGCAAAGAGTGAGAGTTTCACTTCTTCTTTGCCAATTGGGATGCCTTTAATTTCTTTTTGTTGTCTGATTGCTGTGGCTAGGACTTCTAATATTATGTTGAATAGCAGTGGTGATAGTGGACATCCTTGCCGTGTTCCTGCCCTTAGGGGGAAAGCTCTCAGTTTTTCCCCATTGAGAATGATATTTGCTGTGGGTTTTTCATAGATGGCTTTTATGATATTGAGGTATGTACCATCTATCCCTATACTCTTGATATTGAGTTATGTACCCTCTATCCCTATACTCTGAAGAGTTTTGATCAAGAAAGGATGCTGTACTTTGTCAAATGCTTTTTCTGCATCTATTGAGAGGATCATATGGTTCTTGTTCTTTCTTTTACTAATGTATTCTATCACATTGATTGATTTGCAGATGTTGAACCAACCTTGCAGCCCAGGGATAAATCCCACCTGGTCGTGGTGAATAATCCTTTTTATGTACTGTTGGATCCTATTGGCTAGTATTTTGATGAGAATTTTTGCTTCCATGTTCATCAGGGATATTGGCCTGTAATTCTCCTTTTTGATGGGGTCTTTGTCTGGTTTTGGGATCAAGGTAGTGGTGGCCTCATAAAACGAGTTTGGAAATTTTCCTTCCATTTCCATTTTTCAGAACAGTTTCAGAAGAACAGGTATTAATTCTTCTTTAAATGTTTGGTAGAATTCCCCTCGGAAGCCGTCTGGCCCTGGGCTCCTGTTTGTTGGGAGATTTTTGATGACTGCTTCAATTTCCTTAGTGGTTATAGGTCTGTCCAGGTTTTCTATTTCTCCCTGGTTTAGTTTTGGTAGTTGATACATCTCTAGGAATGCATCCATTTCTTCCAGATTATCTAATTTGCTGGCATACAGTTGCTCATAATTCTTTGCTGTTGGTTGTGATCTCTCCTCTTTCATTCATGATTTTATTTATTTGGGTCATTTCTCTTTTCTTTTTGATAAGTCTGGTCAGGGGTTTATCAATCTTGTTAATTCTTTCAAAGAACCAGCTCCTAGTTTCGTTGATCTGTTCTACTGTTCTTTTGGTTTCTATTTCATTGATTTCTGCTCTGATCTTTATAATTTCTCTTCTCCTGCTGGGTTTAGGCTTTATTTGCTGTTCTTTCTCCAGCTCCTTTAGGTGTAGGGTTCGGTTGTGTATTTGAGACCTTCTTTGTTTCTTGAGAAAGGCTTGTATTGCTATATATTTTCCTCTTAGGACTGCCTTTGCTGCATCCCAAAGATTTTCAACAGTTGTGTTTTCATTTTCATTTGTTTCCATGAATTTTTAAAATTCTTCTTTAATTTCCTGGTTGACCCATTCTTTCTTTAGTAGGATGCTCTTTAACCTCCATGTATTTGAGTTCTTTCTGACTTTCTTCTTGTGATTGAGTTCTAGTTTCAAAGCATTGTGGTCTGAAAATATGCAGGGAATGATCCCAGTCTTTTGGTACCAATTGAGACCTGATTTGCGACCTAGGATGTGATCTATTCTGGAGAATGTTGCATGGGCACTAGAGAAGAATGTGTATTCTGTTGCTTTGGGATGGAATGTTCTGAATACATCTGTGAAGTCCATTTGGTCCAGTGTGTCATTTAAAGTCTTTAGTTCCTTGTTGATCTTTTGCTTAGATGATCTGTCCATTTCAGTGAGGGGGGTGTTAATGTCCCCCACTATTATTGTATTGTTGTCAATGTGTTTCTTTGCTTTTGTTATTAATTGGCTTATATAATTGGCTGCTTCCATGTTAGGGGCATAGATATTTACAATTGTTAGATCTTCTTGTTGGATAGACCCTTTAAGTGTGATTTGGTGTCCTTCCTCATCTCTTATTATAGTCTTTGGTTTAAAATATAATTTGTCTGATATAAGGATTGCCAGCCCAGCTTTCTTTTGGTGTCCATTAGCATGGTAAATCGTTTTCCACCCCCTCACTTTCAATCTCGAGGTGTCTTTGGGTCTAAAATGAGTCTCTTGCAGACAGCATATCAATGGGTCTTGTTTTTTATCCAATCTGATAGCCTGTGTCTTTTGATTGGGGCATTTAGCCCATTTACATTCGGGGCAACTATGGAAAGATATGAATTTAGTGCCATTGTATTGCCTGTAAGGTTACTGTTACTGTGTATTGTCTGTGTTCGTTTCTGGTCTATGTTACTTTTAGGCTCTCTCTTTGCTTAGAGGACCCCTTTCAATATTTCTTGTAGGGCTGGTTTTGTGTTTGCAAATTCCTTTAGTTTTTGTTTGTCCTGGAACCTTTTTATCTCTCCTTCTATTTTCAATGACAGCCTAGCTGGATATAGTATTCTTGGCTGCATATTTTTCTCATTTAGTGCTCTGAATATATCATGCCAGTCCTTTCTGGCCTGCCAGGTCTCTGTCCATAGGTCTGTTGCCAATCTAATGTTCCTGTCATTGCAGGTTACAGATCTCTTATCCCAAGCTGCTTTCAGGATTTTCTCTTTGTCTCTGAGACTCGTAAGTTTTACTGTTACATGTTGGCGTGTTGACCTATATTTATTGATTTTGTGGGGGCTTCTCTTTGCCTCCTGGATTTTGATGCCTGTTTCCTTCCCAAAATTAGTGAAGTTCTCTGCTATAATTTGCTCCAATATACCTCCTGCCCCTCTCTCTCTTTCTTCTTCTGGGATCCCAATTATTCTAATATTGTTTCGTCTTATGGTATCACTTTTCTCTCAAATTCTGCCCTCGTGATCCAGTAGTTTTTATCTCTCTTTTTCTCAGCTCTTCATTTTCCATCATTTGGTCTTCTATATCACTAATTTTCTCTTCTGTTTCATTTATCGTAGCAGTTAGAGCCTCATTTTTTATTGCACCTCATTAATAGCCTTTTTGATTTTGACTTGGTTAGGTTTTAGTTCTTTTATTTCTCCAGAAAGAGTTTCTCTAATATCTTCCATGCTTTTTTCAAACCCAGCTAGTATCTTTAAAATCGTCATTCTGAACTTTAGTTCTGACGTCTTACTAATGTCCGTATTGATTAGGTTCCTGACAGTCGGTATTGCCTCTTGTTCTTTTTTTTGAAGTGGTTTTTTCCATCTTGTCATTTTGTCTAGAGGAGAATGGATGAATGAGAAAACAAAATGCTAACAAGGGAACAACGACCCCAGAAAAATATACACTAAACAAATCAGAAAAGACCTTCCAGAAAGTGGTCTCTTTTCTGTTCAGAGAGTTGCTGCTATTCTTTCGATCTCCTGTTGAGTTCATAGGTGTTCAGAATGGTTTGATCCCTATCTAGCTGAATTCCTGTGGCCAGACGAAATTTAGGTCTCCTACTCCTCCACCATCTTGCTCCTCAGCCACTAAAGTGCCCTTTTTGATAACCATTTAAGAAAATCTATAAATGATGATACAAAGTAAAATCAGTGGCCTTTCAGAAAAGCAGCAGCAGTTACAGCAGTTTATACTGAAGCCTTCCCAAGGCAGTGGAGCTTAGGAAAGCATGTCTCCAAGGAACTTTGATACCTTGAAAATGTTTCACAATGAAAGGGTTCTAGGGTTAAATACTATGCTTAGCAGACAGTGAATCAATTCTTCCAGCTGGAATAGAATACTCATTTAAGATGTAATTGGAGAAAGGGAAGAAATACATATTGGGGGAGATTGCCAGACTAAGGCATTTAGACTTTGTTTTGTATGCAGTCAGGAAGTATTGAAGGTTCTAGAGCAAAAGATGACATAATGAAAGGGAAGTTTCACCAAAATTCACAGGACAGTTTACATAGAATGAATTGGAACAATGAAGCAAACTGTTAAAAATAGCCTGGGCTTGAAGTGATAAGGGCCTGAATTAGGGGGTTAGCAATAGATGGAGATGGAAATCTGCAACACATATTACAATGGAGCAAAAATATTGGAGACTGAAAATGAAAGGAGAGGAAGAGGGAGAATCAAAATTGCCCTCAAGTTTATAGTTTTGGAAATCAAGAGGAGAGCATGCCTGTAGTGATGACAAAACAAGAGAAGGGAGGATTGGAGAGTGAGATTTGGGGAGGCATATGTTGAATTTGAAATGTTAATAGAATTATCCAAAAGTGATTGTTAACTTCTTATCCATTCTCTTAATATCAGAAGTTTTGCATAGTGATATACTCTTTGAATTCAATGATGCCTTTAAAAAAAAGTTGTATCTGACAGTGATATGATACACTTTAGAAAGGGAAATGTTTATTTAATTTGATTTACTCTAAGATTTACTAAGGTGCATTGATTCCACTGAAGTTAATAGGAATTACACAAGCAGAACAGAAAGAGGCCACTAAGAATTCAAGTCATATGCCAGCATATTTGTTATACGATCTTTGTTAATTATATTAAAACCTTTATTAGAATTCAGTCAATTTATGACAAAAAGTAAACTTGTTTAAAGGTGCTAACAACCAGGCCTGGAGCACATTTAATTTAAAAAGGGAGCAGAGTCAAGTAAATGAAGTATAAAATAACTTCACAGTTATACTTTCTATCAAGTGAGTAGTCAACCCTTAAATTGTCTATTACATCAGATTTCTTTTTTTTTATTGAAGGAAAAACAGAAACTCAGCATTAGCAAGGGAATTAACATTATAATTTAAGATAATAGATATAAATAATTCAATTTATCACAATTATAAGATTAATGCATAAACAAATTGCTCTACATAATCCTCGATATTGTAATATGTGATCCATTAACAAGTGGAGGTTTTTCTTCATCCCTTGAACATCCTTATGTTAAAGATAATTTCCTTAACTTCCCTAATTCGAATGGAATGCTGGTGTTGATGATTTTAACATATCCAAATTTGAGTTTTGGATTGCCTATAAGAACTGAAAAAGGTATACCTGAAACTACTATGTATCAACTGTACTCAAAAAAAAAAAAAAAAAAAGAAAAAGAAACTGAAAAAAGAGTAAATGGTAATGGAATATAAATGGTCTTGCTTCTGGTGTTTTTTTTTTTTGTTGTTGTTGTTGTTGTTCTTTATATTGATAGCTCCTAGAGACATGATGAGCCACACTTTAAGTTCCCATGAACCAAGGACCGATTGATGCCCAGCTTAACATAAGCACCTTTTTATGAGAGTTACCATAGTGCCCAGGTTCTAGTTATTAGCTTGAAAAATTTCATATATGATTAATGTTAATTGCTCATTTTTCATGGATGACTTTCTCCCAGTTGCTGAATTGGTTGCTGCTGCCTTTGATCTGGTTGGGAATATAATCCAGTGCAATAGTTAGACAAATTATCAGTTTGCCAACATGGAGAGAAGATGGATTCAGGTTGCTGTGAGGTCAGAGTTTGTTTCTCTTCATAAATACTGAAAGGTCAGGTAGAGTTTAACTACCACTGGCATCCCTGAAATGTTGTAATAAATGTCAGGCCTAAGAGATTATTATTAATCCATGATGCAATTAAAAGTTTTACTGTTCTGGCAAAAAGATTCTTATTTAATTTAAAAAGCACATTGAAAGTCAGAGCAGTACTCTCACAGTCAGATAAACAACACCTTCAAAACTAATGTCATTCTTGGCTTCTAATGTGAGTGAAAACATGATGCATTCAGAGATTATCCCAAGGGATTTTAAATATCAGTGATAGCTCTGAAAAGTGAATCCCAGGTCATTGCTAACAGGTCCCACTTCGGGAATCCAATTGCAGTGGTCTTACAAGTGGCTGCTAATGCCACCCTAACTGCCACTATATCTTCAGCAATTTGCTCAGTTTGTCCCAGAATGTTACAAGTATTTCTTTAAAGTAGTAAACCAAGCTTTCATTGAAGAGGATAACATGACTTGTGATTCCTCACTAAATCATGTACTGACTATATGATTGGTATGAAATATCCTGAAGGCTCATGTCATCACTAACTAATTTATTAACAAGACTTTTATTCTTTGAAAAACAAAATCACTCATCTTACTCAGTTGCTTATTCCTTGATTCATGTACAAACGGATGCTAACATGAGGTAAAAATAACTCTAACAGTGAAATTTCATAATCTCAATGAACAAAGTATTAGCTACTTTATCTGTTACAATATGGAATAGATATATCATGGAATGTGTCATATCTTATTGATACCAGAAGACCTACTGAATTCCCTAAGAGGGAACCACCAATTCTATAAAGTTTATAAACTGAGGTAATGCTCTGATGGTAATCCACTTCAACTGCAGAAATATGAAATACTATAGATATATATTTCAAGTTGGTTTATTCTTTTACCTCAGGAAGCTGAATTATTTTATTTTATTTTTTTTTAAGATTTTGTTTATTTATTTGACAGAGAGAGACACAGTGAGAGAGGGAACACAAGCAGGGAGAGTGGGAGAGGGAGAAGCAGGCTTCCCGCTGGGCAGGGAGCCCGATGCGGGGCTCGATCCCAGGACCCTGGGATCATGACCTGAGCTGAAGGCAGACGCTTAACCGACTGAGCCACCCAGGCGCCCCTATTTTATTTCTTCTAAAGAAGTTTACAGAATGAAGGGGGAAATATATATCAGGATAAATTATGTTAAAGAATGACCTGGACCCAGAGAAAATCTTGATTTTTTGGTATAATTTCCCTAGAAACCACCCATTAATTAGGTGTAAGCAACTAATGTTCATTCTATAAGCTGAAGCTCTTAAAGATTTAGCTGAGTTATTTAATAAAAGTTTTTCTATTTCTTAGGTTGTTTGTCTTGTACCTTAACAACTTTTGTTTATGGTGTTCATGGATGATACATCCACTGAGTCATTTGGGTGGGAATTTTTTTTTTTTTAAAGTTGTTTTATTTTACAGAGTTAAAATAACTTTGTAATTAAGCAGAAAACAAATAATTGCCAACAAGCAATTATCATTAAATTAAAGAGTAATTACATGGTTATTTGTTCCCTGTAAAATAAAGCATTACTGAAATCAGTAACACAATCAATATTTCAGCAGAGATAGGATGCTGCAATAATGGACCTTTCAACCTATGCTGATTTAATTGTCATCCAAATAACAGTTTTCTAGTTAAATCACCACATGTTTATTTGTCTTGATTAATATGTAAATATCTGCCTGATGCTAATAAAGCTCTTAAAGATAAGAAGCAGGATCATCTGTTAAGAATGATCTTTTCCAACTTTCTACAGTGTCCTCCATAGTCTTGCATCATGTTGTTAGGCTTGTGTTCTTTGAAAAGAAATGCAGGCATTAAGGAGGGCATGAGATGTGATGAGCACTGGGTGTTTTATACAACTGATGAATTACTGAGCACTACATCTGAAACTAGTGATGTACTATATGTTAGCTAATTGAATTTAAATAAAAAAAATGCAGGAACTTTAGTGATAGGAGTGCCTTACTAGAGAGGGTCATTAAGTCTAAAGGTAAAAATAAAGCTATCTTCTATTAGTATGGAACTTTATTGAGTATAAAGCACTTTTAGAAATTTGATTCTAATTAATTTATTCTAGGGGTTCAAGTATTCTTTCCAAAAATAGAAACAAAGGCATCTGAATGTGATTTTTGCTCACTGATAAATTTAAACAAGTTTGGATATCATATAATTATACCCACTAAAGAGTTAATCAAAACTTTAAACAATAGGTCAGACACACATCTCTATCACTAGACCATAAGCTCTTCAAAGATAGAAGCTGTTCTAGGTATTCACATTATATCAGTAAACAAAGAGACCAAAACCATTGCCTTTGTCAAGCGTCAATTTTAACCTCTATAATCCTTATATATAGTACCATGCCAGACACACACTGCTTGGGCACTTAGAGCATGTTTGTTTACTGGATGATGAAGTGTTTACTGAATGATTGAATAAGTGATATTGTCACTGCAGATGTGTAACTCCAGGGGCCTTTAGTCCTTGAGTGGTTCTTGAAGTGGCATAAGATAAGTGACATCTACCCTTCTTTAACCTTGTGCATAGTTGCATCTAACCTTATTTAGCTTTGTACATATTCATATTCAAGTGGATCATATTTTGAAGCTCCTATAATTATTGTGGATTTCAAGACTTAAGAATGATTACCTGATGATTAAATGTTGCAACCAACTTGCTATTCATGTAGTCAAGGAGAATAGAGCAATTTAAGGAATATTTGGAAACTGTAGCAACAGTGAAATATTTCCTATTAACTGAGTTAATTAACAATTTACTGGGCGCTACTGTGTGTAGATACCATGAGAATTGCTCAGGATGCAGTGACAAAATCAGATATATACAGCCTTCATAGAGCGTACATTCTTATTGGGGAGACTCAATCATACCAACCAACCAACTGAAAAAGATGTTAGGATGGAGAATATGGTCCTCTTGGTTTATAACATATGTAGTAAATACTACCAAGCCATTTATAACATAAGCCATGAATTCTCCAATATAGATATGATGGTGGGAAATTTTACCAATTTTTTTTCAAATCTTGGAATTTAAGGTAGAACCACCTGAGAAACCTCTAATGCCTCTCAAACCTGAGTCAGCTCATTGGAAAAGAGCTACTTCAAATTGTGAGATTGACCAAGAAATTGGAACAAATCTAGTTAAACCTTAAAGGTTTCAAAGTGCACTGTCACAACTGGCTCATTATATGGAAATAGAAGTTACATCAGGCAGCTTAGTTCTGGAGACAGTCTGAAAGTGATGGTGAGCATGAAGACAACACTGAAATGTTTACATTGGAAAAGTACAAAGTAATAGGGTAGACTTGAATAAAGTTAGTAGCCTTGTATTCTGACTAATGAAAAGACAAAGACGCACTTAGAAAGTACAGATTTGGTGAAGCTTATTCAACTTCTAATGACTGGATATACACTGATGAACATTGTTCATTGATCTTGGGATCCTTGGCATTTGAAGTAAATAGCTCTTCTCTTATCACTTCCTTAAAAGAGGAAGCCATAAAACAAGGTAAAGGCAAACAGGATAACAATACTGAATTAAATAAAATAAGTTATGGCTCAGAATCAAGTAGAAAGAAGGAAGGGCGAGTCAGTTTATAAAATTGAAACATTTAATGAGAAAAACAGAATCTTTCATGCTAAATTGATATACAATATTGATGTACAATGAAAGTAAATAACACCAGCACAGTGTATGAAAAATGAAATGGGCAATGGTACCTCTGTGTGAGGTTGCTAGAAGTTGTCTTCATTTAAAAAGCTGAGTTTGTCTTACATTGATGGAGCACTTTGCTACTGCAAAATTGATAGAATAAGGTTTAACTTAAACTTTTTTTGTGAACCAAACAAAAAGTTTGTCAGTATTTTGTCAAAAGCCCTATTATTCAGCTTTTAAACTGCATTTTTACTAAAAACCAATAGAAATATCTTAGGCAACATTAGAAACTAATATTTGAGATATATTGAATGACTTGAGAATAACTTGATCCTAATGTTCAATGACTTATAAATCTCTTCATTTTGGTGACAGCTTCCAAATGATGTAATCAGTACACTGACTGTATTTGAGTCATGGAAGCCAGATACTGACTTTCTATTTTATTATTTTATGGATTAACATTTGCAACTGCAATTCCTGAACTGCTCACACTAAGGTGAAGAATGTGCAAATGGAATAGATCAGGTTAGTGCTATGAGTTTAGCCTCAACTCATCAGTTAGAAACACTAATATATCTGTGAGAAAAGACAGCCTAGATAGCAAAAGTGGCAGGTTTTGTTAGTACAGCCACTCCAAGAGAGTGCACTGCTGGTTATATAGCCTGGTTTAAATAATAGGTAGATTTAAAAAATCTACTGAGAGTGGGGGTCCTTTGTTCCTGGTGGTCTCCTGGCATCTGTGGAAATGCTAAAAAAAATCACATCATATTCCCCATCTCTTAGCTCTTTACCCCTTTACCTCTCTGTGCAGAGATTTAGTCACTTCACATTCTAGACAATCTGAATTCTGTGAATCACTATCTCAGGTCTCAGTAGCATGTACTAATAATACTTGGGATCAAATGTAGCTTTAAACAGGAGGTAACTTTGGGTTTCTCACAACAAGTAAGCTGTATTGCAAAGTGCTGCCTTGAAAATGTAATCTAAACTAAAAATTAGTCTTTTATGGTTTTAATTTTTGCCATAACTATGTTGGGAATTTTAGTAGAAAGAAAAGTATTGGTCTTTTGGTAATCAATGAAAATAGTCTTTAAAATAAAATTCTCACTCTTGGTAATTAAACAAGATTGAGGAGACAAATATAGCAAGTGATGGTATTTCCAAAAAGAGTACATTTTTAACCTGATCTTTGTTTTTGTCTGTTTTTCAACAGTTCCAGGCCTGGCAGGCCTCCTAAGCGTTCTTTGGGAGTGTTGCAGGACAATGCTCACCTTCTGCCCCATTCAGTCCCCGGCCTTTTATCACCAGGACTTATCACTCCGACAGGTAATAAAATCCATCTGATGATCAGCCTTGTCTGTTCATGCTGCCCAGAATTAGAAATAAACTAATATTGATCTAACTGCCTTGTCCTTCAGAGCTTTTCAAGCTGTACTAGAGGTTACATTTTTGAATTTTTAAAGTATTCAAGAAAACAGTTTTGTTATTCTAGTGACTCAAATAAAATGGACATGACTCTTTAAAAAAAAATTGTCATTTCCTTGTAGGAAATCCCTTTCAAGGCCTTATTGTATGTATATTTTTGTGTGCTGGGGGCAGTGATGAGGGGCACTAGCTAAACCAGCCTTGTCTCAAAGCCTTCTGTAGAATGCAGCACATCTGCTCACCTATATGTCTCAATAATATATAGTTTTCTTTGTTTTTAAGGGTTTTGAGCATCTGTGTATCTTGTCCAGTTTTAATCTAAGTTAAAAAGTAGAAAGAAGATGTATCCTTGGTAGAGAAGCCTTATGATTAGAAAAGAAGAACATCCAAATGGTCATTGTCTTAAATAATTTAGTGTTTATCAACACCATGATAAGCAGTGCTCCCCTAAGAATAACAGTTTCATACTTTAGCATTGAACTTTTTTATTCTCTATAAAAGAACTTAAAAGTGCATGAAATACTTAAAAATAAGCTTAATATTTCTCTAACTGAAACTTTAAAAAATATTAAAGTTATTATATGGTAGAAAATGAAAATGAATTTAATGATAGTGAGATTTTTATTTCTTTAATCATACAAAATTTTATAAAGCACCTGCTGTATTAGGGTATTTTGTCTAAGGTAATGAAAAATTATATGAGTAGCAGTCCTTGTCAACAGTAGAACTAGAGAGAAGGACATGTAAACTAATAATTGCACTAAAGTGTGATACAGACTATAATAAAAGTACATACCAGGTGCTAAAGATCACAGAGATGGGAGCAACTAAGTGAATTTGGTAAGTTGGGTAATACACAGAAAGATGGAAACTTTGGAGCTATGTTTTGTAGACTGAATGTCAGACAGGAGGAGAATCAGTGAAAAACATTCTAGGCAGAGAGGACTACAGAAAGATAAACACTAATGAGAAAGAGACTAGTGTGTTAGGGGGAATACCAATTAAGTTGAAGACCTAGAGCAGATGTTTGAGGTGGGAGACTCATAGGCAATATGTTTAGTATAAAGGGTAGGGAAAAGCCAACTTGTGAAGCTAGTTTTTCATCAGGTTTCAAAGCTTGGGATTTCCCCTACAGAACAGTGGTTTCCAAAGTGTCTTTCAAGGACTTTCCTTGGGGAAAGTATTTCCAGATTCCCCATTTTTGCTTCAGAATTTTATATATCCTAGTTCACATGTTCAAATTTTTTTTTTTAAATGCTGTATGGGGTGCCTGGGTGGCTCAGTCAGTTAAGCGTCTGCCTTCCGCTCAGGTCATGATCTTGGGGTCCTGGGATTAAGCCCCACATCAGGGAGCTTGCTTCTCCCTCTCCCTCTGGCCCTCCACCTGTTTATGCTCTCTCTCTCTCACTATTTCAAACAAATAAATATAAGAATCTTTAAAAAATAAAAATAAAAAAGCTGCTGTAGGTAAAAAGAACCACTGTTAAGGCTCTGGGGGTTAGAAAATGATTTTTTAGACTAAGTATCTATAAACAAATTCTGATATAAGAATAAAGTAGTCCTGTGCATATAAAAGAATATTGAGGGGCTAATACTGCTGGAAAAATATCTTGGTACTCAATAGATGATAATCTATTTCTTTTTTTTTTGATGTAGTGTTCCATGATTAATTATTTGCATATAACACCCAGTGCTCCGTTCAGTACATGCCCTCTTTAATACCCATCACCAGGCTAATCCATCCCCCCCCACCCTCCCCTCTAGAACCTTCAGTTTGTTTCTCAGAGTCCATAGTCTCTCATGGTTCGTCTCCCCCTCTGATTTCCCCCCTTCATTTTTCCCTTCCTGCTATCTTCTTTTTATTTTTTTTAACATATAATGTATTATTTGTTTCAGAGGTACAGGTCTGTGATTCAACAGTCTTATACACTTCACAGTGCTCACCATAGCACACACCCTCCCCAATGTCTATCACCCAACCACCCCATCCCTCCCACCCCCTACCACTCCAGCAACCCTCACTTTCTTTCCTGAGATTAAGAATTTCTCATAACAGTGAGATCATATGATACATGTCTTTCTCTGATTGACTTATTTCACTCAGCATAATACCCTCCAGTTCCATCCAGGTCATTGCAAATGGCAAGATTTCATTCCTTTTGATGGATGTATAATATTCCATTGTATATATAAGCCACTTCTTCTTTATCCATTCATCTGTTGATGGACATCTTGGCTCTTTCCATAGTTTGGCTATTGTGGACATTGCTGCTATAAACATTGGAGTGCACGTACACCTTCGGAACCCTACATTTGTATCTTTGGGGTAAATACCCAGTAGTGCAATTGCTGGGTCATATGGTAGCTCTATTTTCTTTCTTTTTTTTTTTTTTTTTTTAAAGATTTTATTTATTTATCTGACAGAGAGAGACACAGCGAGAGAGAGAACACAAGCAGGGGGAGTGGGAGAGGGAGAAGCAGGCCCTCCACTGAGCAGGGAGCCCGATGTGGGGCTCGATCCCAGGACCCTGGGATCATGACCTGAGCCGAAGGCAGACGCTTAACGACTGAGCCACCCAGGCGCCCCGGTAGCTCTATTTTCAACTTTTTGAGGAACCTCCATACTGTGTTCCAGAGTGGCTGCACCAGCTTGCATTCCCACCAACAGTGTAAGAGGGTTGCCCTTCTCTGCATCCCTGCCAACATCTGTAGTTTCCTGACTTGTTAATTTTAGCCATTCTGACTGGTGTGAGGTGGTATCTCATTGAGGTTTTGATTTGGATTTCCCTGATGCCAAGCAATGTTGAGCACTTTTTCATGTGTCTGTTGCCCATTTGGATGTCTTCTTTGGAAAAATGTCTGTCCATGTCTTCTGCCCATTTCTTGATTGGATTCTTTGTTCTTTGGGTGTTGAGTTTGATAAGTTCTTTATAGAATTTGGACACTAGCCCTTTATCTGATATGTCACTTGCAAATATCTTCTCCCATTCTGTCAGTTGTTTTTTGGTTTTGTTGACTGTTTCTTTTGCTGTGCAAAAGCCTTTTATCTTGATGAAGTCCCAATAGTTCATTTTGGCCCTTGCTTCCCTTGCTTTTGGCGATGTTTCTAGGAAGAAGTTGCTGCGGCTTAGGTGGAAGAGGTTGCTGCCTGTGTTCTCCTTTAGGATTTTGATGGACGCCTGTCTCACATTTAGGTCTTTGAACCATTTGGAGTCTATTTTTGTGTGTGGTGTAAGGAAATGGTCCAGTTTCAGTCTTCTGCACGTGGCTGTCCAATTTTCCCAACACTATTTGTTGAAGAGACTGTCTTTTTTCCATTGGACATTCTTTCCTGCTTTGTCAAAGATTAGTTGACCATAGAGTTGAGGGTCCATTTCTGGGCTCTCTATTCTATTCCATTGATCTATGTGTCTGTTTTTGGGCCAGTACCATACTGTCTTGATGATTACAGCACTGTATTAGAGCTTGAAGTCCGGAATTGTGATGCCACCAGCTTTGCTTTTCTTTTTCAACATTCCTCGGGCTATTTGGAGTCTTTACTGGTTCCATACAAATTTTAAAATTATTTGTTCCATTTCTTTGGAAAAAGTGGATGATATTTTGATAGGGATTGCACTGAATGTGTAGATTGCTCTAGGTAGCCTTGACATCTTCACAATATTTTTTCTTCCAATCCATGAGCATGGAACGTTTTTCCATTTCTTTGTGTCTTCCTCAATTTCTTTCATGAGTATTTTATAGTTTTCTGAGTACAGACTCTTTGACTCTTTGGTTAGATTTATTCCTAGGTATCTTATGGTTTTGGGTGCAATTGTAAATGGGATCAACTCCTTAATTTCTCTTTCTTCTGTCTTGTTGGTGTATAGTGATTTCTGTGCATTGATTTTATATCCTGACACATTACTGAATTCCTGTATGAGTTCTAGCAGTTTTGGGGTGGAGTCTTTTGGGTTTTCCACATAAAGTATCCTATCATCTGCAGAGTGAGAGTTTGACTTCTTCATTGTCGATTTGGATGCCTTTTATTTCTTTTTGTTGTCTGATTGCTGTGGCTAGGACTTCTAATACTATGCTGAATAGCAGTGGTGATAGTGGACATCCCTGCCGTGCTCCTGACCTTAGGGGGAAAGCTCTCAGTTTTTTCCCATTGAGAAAGATATTCACTGTGGGTTTTTCATAGATGGCTTTTATGATATTGAGGTATGTACCCTTTATCCCTATACTCTGAAGAGTTTTGATCAAGAAAGGATGCTGTACTTTGTCAAATGCTTTTTCTGCATCTATTGAGAGGATCATATGGTTCTTGTTCTTTCTTTTATTAATGTATTCTATCACATTGATTGATTTGCAGATGTTGAACCAACCCTGCAGCCCAGAGATAAATCCGACCTGGTCGTGGTGAATAATCCTTTTAATGTACTGTTGGATCCTATTGGCTAGTATTTTGATGAGAATTTTTGCATCCATATTCATCAGGGATATTGGCCTGTAATTCTCCTTTTTGATGGGGTCTTTGTCTGGTTTTGGGATCAAGGTAGTGGTGGCCTCATAAAACGAGTTTGGAAATTTTCCTTCCATTTCCATTTTTCAGAACAGTTTCAGAAGAACAGGTATTAATTCTTCTTTAAATGTTTGGTAGAATTCCCCTCGGAAGCCGTCTGGCCCTGGGCTCCTGTTTGTTGGGAGATTTTTGATGACTGCTTCAATTTCCTTAGTGGTTATAGGTCTGTCCAGGTTTTCTATTTCTCCCTGGTTTAGTTTTGGTAGTTGATACATCTCTAGGAATGCATCCATTTCTTCCAGATTATCTAATTTGCTGGCATACAGTTGCTCATAATTCTTTGCTGTTGGTTGTGATCTCTCCTCTTTCATTCATGATTTTATTTATTTGGGTCATTTCTCTTTTCTTTTTGATAAGTCTGGTCAGGGGTTTATCAATCTTGTTAATTCTTTCAAAGAACCAGCTCCTAGTTTCGTTGATCTGTTCTACTGTTCTTTTGGTTTCTATTTCATTGATTTCTGCTCTGATCTTTATAATTTCTCTTCTCCTGCTGGGTTTAGGCTTTATTTGCTGTTCTTTCTCCAGCTCCTTTAGGTGTAGGGTTCGGTTGTGTATTTGAGACCTTCTTTGTTTCTTGAGAAAGGCTTGTATTGCTATATATTTTCCTCTTAGGACTGCCTTTGCTGCATCCCAAAGATTTTCAACAGTTGTGTTTTCATTTTCATTTGTTTCCATGAATTTTTAAAATTCTTCTTTAATTTCCTGGTTGACCCATTCTTTCTTTAGTAGGATGCTCTTTAACCTCCATGTATTTGAGTTCTTTCTGACTTTCTTCTTGTGATTGAGTTCTAGTTTCAAAGCATTGTGGTCTGAAAATATGCAGGGAATGATCCCAGTCTTTTGGTACCAATTGAGACCTGATTTGCGACCTAGGATGTGATCTATTCTGGAGAATGTTGCATGGGCACTAGAGAAGAATGTGTATTCTGTTGCTTTGGGATGGAATGTTCTGAATACATCTGTGAAGTCCATTTGGTCCAGTGTGTCATTTAAAGTCTTTAGTTCCTTGTTGATCTTTTGCTTAGATGATCTGTCCATTTCAGTGAGGGGGGTGTTAATGTCCCCCACTATTATTGTATTGTTGTCAATGTGTTTCTTTGCTTTTGTTATTAATTGGCTTATATAATTGGCTGCTCCCATGTTAGGGGCATAGATATTTACAATTGTTAGATCTTCTTGTTGGATAGACCCTTTAAGTGTGATTTGGTGTCCTTCCTCATCTCTTATTATAGTCTTTGGTTTAAAATATAATTTGTCTGATATAAGGATTGCCAGCCCAGCTTTCTTTTGGTGTCCATTAGCATGGTAAATCGTTTTCCACCCCCTCACTTTCAATCTCGAGGTGTCTTTGGGTCTAAAATGAGTCTCTTGCAGACAGCATATCAATGGGTCTTGTTTTTTATCCAATCTGATAGCCTGTGTCTTTTGATTGGGGCATTTAGCCCATTTACATTCGGGGCAACTATGGAAAGATATGAATTTAGTGCCATTGTATTGCCTGTAAGGTTACTGTTACTGTGTATTGTCTGTGTTCGTTTCTGGTCTATGTTACTTTTAGGCTCTCTCTTTGCTTAGAGGACCCCTTTCAATATTTCTTGTAGGGCTGGTTTTGTGTTTGCAAATTCCTTTAGTTTTTGTTTGTCCTGGAACCTTTTTATCTCTCCTTCTATTTTCAATGACAGCCTAGCTGGATATAGTATTCTTGGCTGCATATTTTTCTCATTTAGTGCTCTGAATATATCATGCCAGTCCTTTCTGGCCTGCCAGGTCTCTGTGGATATTTCTACCATTGTAGGTTACAGATCTCTTCTCCTGAGCTGCTTTCAGGACTTTTTCTTTGTCTCTGAGACTCATAAGTTTTACTATTAGATGTCGGGGTGTTGACCTATTTTTTATTGATCTTGAGGGGCAGTCTTTGTGCCTCCTGGATTTTGATGCCTGTGTCCTTCCCGAAATTAGGGAAGTTCTCTGCTATAATTTGCTCCAATATACCTCCTGCCCCTCTCTCTCTTTCTTCTTCTGGGATCCAAATTATTCTAATATTGTTTCGTCTTATGCTATCACTTATCTCTCGAATTCCGCCCTCATGATCCAGTAGTTGTTTATCTCTCTTTTTCTCAGCTTCTTTATTTTCCATCATTAGGTCTTCTATATCACTAAATCTCTCTTCTGCCTCATTTATCCAAGCAGTTAGAGCCTCCATTTTTGATTGCACCTCATTAATAGCCTTTTTGGTTTTGACTTGGTTAGATTTTAGTTCTTTTATTTCTCCAGTAAGAGTTTCTCTAATATCTTCCATGGTTTTTTCAAGCCCAGCTAGTGTCTTTAAAATCATCATTCTGAACTTTAGTTCTGACATCTTACTAATGTCCGTATTGATTAGATTCCTGGCAGTCGGTATTGCCTCTTGTTCTTTTTTTTGAAGTGATTTTTTTCCATCTTGTCATTTTGTCTAGAGGAGAATAGATGAATGAGAGAACAAAATGCTAACAGGGTATCAACGACCCCAGAAAAATATACACTAAACAAATCAGAAGAGACCTGAAACCAGGGGAAAAAGAAAGGGAAAGAAAGAATAAAGAAAAAGGAAAAGAAAACGAAAAAGATAAAAATAAACAAACAAACAAAAAAAAAACAGAATATGATCAAATATGATCAGGCTGGTGCATCAATCAGTACCACACACTAGATTTTGGGCATATTTTGTTCCATTAGAAGAAAGTGCCTCCCAAAATTTTAAAGAAAGAAAAGCTTATATATGTACGAAAAATAATGGTAAGTATGATGAAGGGATGGAATACGAGTGTAAAGATGAAAATTGTAAATGGTTTTATAAAAGGAATTGATAAGATAAGACGTTCGCTGAAAAAGGAAAGAAGAGGATTTTTTTTTAAAAAAGGAGGGTATGTGATCAGGCAGGAGACTAGAACAAAGCCATACACTAGAGATTTAGGGTATATTTTGGTCTGTTAGAGGAGACCGTGTCCCAAAATTTTAAGGAGAGAACAACTTATATATTGATATACCAAAAGTAATGTTAACTAATATGAAAGGATAGAATATGACTCTAAAAATGAAAAATAAAAAAAGATTTTTTAAAAAAGGGATTGATAAGATGTTGGTTGAAAATGGGAAAAAGAAAAATTAAAAGAAGAAAAAGAAAAAGAAAAAAAAGAAAATTGAAAAAATTAACCTTGAAAGACTAAAGAATATTGGGAAAAAAGCCATGAATTCTATGTGCCGTATTCCCCTAGTGCTAGCATTCTGCCTTTCTCATTGATCAGTAAACTTGGTCTTGGCTGGCTGTTCTTGCTGATATTCTCAGGGAGGGGTCTGTTGCTGTCATTCTCAAATGTCTTTGCCAGAGGTGGAATTGCCCCGCCCTTGCCAGGGATGGGCTAAGTAATCTGCTCGGGTTTGCTCTCGTAGCTTTTGTTCCCTGCAAGCTTTCTGTACAACTTTGGAGGATGGGAGTGAAAATGGCAGCTTCCCAATCTCCACCCCAGAGGAGCCAAGAACTTGGGGCCCCACTGCTCAGTGAGCCCCCAGAGAAAAGCAGTCAATCACTCCCGTCTCCCTGGTCTCCGTCCACACTCCATGCTCACCTGGCCTGTGACCGAGCATTTCTATCTTTGGCACATGACCCTGTGTGGAGTCTCTAAACCCAGCAGATTCCTGCAGTGCACTCCTGTGCCACTCCTCCCGGGGAGAAAGGGGAGTCTCCCCGGATCTGCCGCTTGTTGGGTCCCTGCTGGTAGAGCAGTGGCCTGACTGTGCTATGGATCACAGTTTATGGCAGCCCTGAGCTGAGAGCCCACTCCTTGGCTCCGTCTCTGCAGCTGGCTTCCCTGCTCCAATTCCTGGGAGCTCTGCCACACTCAGGCATCCCTGGTCTTTCTGTGACCCTGAGGGTCCTGAGACTACACTGTTCCAGCGAGGTTTCCACCCCCCGCTTAGCCACTAGAGCAACATCCCTCAGCAGAACCAACTTTTAAAACTTCTAATTTTTTGCTCTGCTGCTCTATCACTTGCCAGTAGGGCCTGATGGAGGCCCCCTCCCCCGCCACCTATCTTCCCAAATATCGCCTCAGATTCACTTCTCCGCACAGCCTACCTTCCAGAAAGTGGTCACTTTTCTGTTCAGAGAGTTGCTGCTATTCATTTCTTTGATCTCCTGTTGAGTTTGTAGGTGTTCAGAATGGTTTGATCCTTATCTACCTGAATTCCTGGGACCAGATGAAATTTAGGTCTCCTATTCCTCTGACCCTGATAATCTATTTCTTAACTTACAAAATACATTGACAGAGCCTAGAAATAGTACCATGTAAATAATTAGATCCATGTTCTGATTTTGAGGGAATGTGTAGATGAAAGAAAAAAAGGATTTAAAGACTGTCTTGAAGTTAATATACTCTTGAGTAAACTTTAGTACCTTATCTATTGAGGAAAATCTGTAATATATATTAAGTTTGTATTATATACCAGGAGCTAAGTGTTGTGTGTGTGTGTGTGTGTGTTTTAAGTTTCTATCAAGATTTTATTTAAATTCTAGTTAGTTAACATATAGTGTAGTATTAGTTTCAGGGGTAGAATTTAGTGATTCATCATTTGCATTTAATACCCAGTGCTCATTACAATAAGTGCCCTCCTTAATGCGCATCCCCCAGTTACTCCATCCCCCCACACCTACCCTCCAACAACCCTCAGTTTGTTCCCTATTGTTACGACTCTCTTATGGTTTGCCTCCCTCTCTGTTTTTATCTTATTTTATATGCACTTCAACTAATCTTCATTGTAGACTTATGGATATTGTCTTCATTTTCCAAGTGAGCAATTTATGGCTCACTGAGTTTAAATTAATTACATAAGGTCACAAAGCAATTGAGTGGCAGACCTGGGTTTCAAACCCAGGTCTTTTGACCTCCAGAGCCCATACTCTTTCCTCATCATCACAATGTCTTATAGTATATGTAAGAACTCAGTTTGAGGCTTTCACCTCCTCCTAATTTACTTGGCTTATGTATTTCCCCTTCCTTGGCGCCTCCTTCCTTGGATTAAGGTTTTGGCCTTCCCTCCTACAACTTGGATTTATGTCAATGAGAGACATCAAAAGAAAAATCCTCAATTCTTAACCCTTTGCTTGTGCCTAGTATGAGATGATAGAGATAGATAAGGTATTGAGTGGGGAAAAGCATGAGTACTTCTGTCTAAAAGACAGAAAGTAGAAAAAAAACATTAAACAGGAGAAGGAGGAGGAATATGGCCAGAACTATATTAATTCTTCTCCTTAATTTACATAATTTTATTTTACATGCCCAAGAATATCCTACTTACCTATTGTCAAATATAAGAAGAAAACTGCTCTGTAAAACCAAGTAGAAATAATTCTGGAATTATGTATTATTTTGGATTAGACATACAACTTCACTCCTCCATTCACAAAGATAATTGAGAATTGATTCCCAATTTAGTTATCAGAAAGTTTCATATTTGACATTATACTTACTAAGCATTCAAACTTAACTTTCATTAATTTTATTTAAAAATAATTTTGAAGAATTCAGTTGATATATTTTTTAAGTATTTAAATTCCAGTTGATATATTTTTTTTGTAGTTCCAAGTTTTTATTTAAGATTTTATTTATTTATTTATTTATTTTAGAGAAAGATTGAGCACCTGAGTGGCAGGAGGGGCAGAGGTGGGGAGAAGGAGAGAGAGAGAGAATCTCTCAAGCAGACTTGGCACTGAGCATGGAGCCTGACTCAGGGCTTGATCCCATGACCCTGAGATCACAACCTGAGCCCAAACCAAGAGCCGGATGCTTAACTGACTGAGCCACCCAGGCACCCCGCAAGTTTTTATTTAAATTCTGGGTAGTTACAGACAGTGTAGTATTAGTTTCAGGTGTAGAACTTAGTGGTTCATCACTTACATACAACACCCACTGCTTATCAAAAACAGTTGATATTTTTAATATGGTCTGTAAGGGTTGAGATTTATCCATTTTTCTCCCAAATGATTATTGAAATGTTTTACAGTTTTTTCTGGTTTCAGGAGATTGTGTCTCAAATATATTTTTTTATAAAGAAAGATAATATTATAGAGCTGTGTATAATTTTACATACAACTGACTAGTTATTGAAAAGTGATTGCTGGTACCTCCTGCTTCTGAGTCATATATGAGGAGAAGCTCCTCTCAACCCTTCTAAATTGGCCTAAGTAATGGAACTTGTTATTTTTTTTAATTTAAATTCAATTTGCCAACGCATAGCACATCATTAGTATTCAACAATTTATCAGTTGCATATAACACCCAGTGCTCATCACATCCCATGCCCTCCTTAATGTCCATCACCCAGCTATTCCATGCCCCCACATCTCCCCTTCAGCAACCCTCAGTTTGTTTCCCAGAGTTAAGAGTCTCTCATGGTTTGTTTCCTTTTCTGATTTCTTCCCATTCAGTTTTCCCTCCCTTGACTTATGGTCCTCTGTACTGTACTGTATGGTCCTCTGTACTGTACTGTACTGAAGAAAGAAACTGTCTTTTTTCCATTGGATATTCTTTCTGCTTTGCTGAAGATTAGTTGACCATAGAGTCGAGGGTCCATTTCTGGATTTTTTATTCTTTTCCATTGATCTATGTGTCTGTTTTTGTGCCAGTACCATGCTGTCTTGATGATCATAGCTTTGAAATAGAGCTTGAAGCCAGGCATTGTGATACCTCCAGCATTGGCTTTCTTTTTCAACATTCCTCTGGTGATTCAGGGTCTTTTTTGGTTCCATACAAATTTTAGCATTATTTGTTCCAGCTCTGGGGAAAATGTCGGTATTTTGATAGGGATTGCATTGAATGAATAGATTTCTCTGGGTAGTATAGACATTTTAACAATATTTATTCTTCCAATCCATGATCATGGAATGTTTTTCTATCTCTTTGTGTCTTCCTCCATTACTTTCATAAGTTTTCTGTAGTTTTTAGAGTACAGATCCTTTGCCACTTAGGTTTATTGTTTAGGTTTATTCCTAGGTATTTTATGGTTTTGGGAACAACTGTAAATGGGCTCAATATCTTAATTTCTCTTTTTTCAGTCTTATTGTTAGTATTTAGAAATGTAACTGATTTAATTGATTTTGTATCCTGCCATGTTGCTTAATTGCTGTATGAGTTCTAGCAATTTTGAGGTGGAGTCCTTTGGGTTTTCCACATAAAGTATCATGTCATGTGTGAAGAGAGAGAGTTTGACTTCTTCTTTGCCAATTTGAATACCTTTTATTTCTTTTTGTTGTCTGATTGCTGAGGCTAGGACTTCTAGTACTATGTTGAGCAACAGTGGTGACAGTGGGCACCCCTTTCGTGTTCCTGCCATTAGGGGAAAAGCTCTCAGTTTTTCCCCATTGAGAATGATATTTGCTGTGGACTTTTCATAGGTGGCTTTTATGATATTGAGGTATGTTCCCTCTATCCCTACACTGTGAAGAGTTTTAATCAAGAAAGGATGTTGTATTTTGTCAAATGCTTTTCCTGTATCAATTGAGAGGATCATATGATTCTTGTCCTTTCTTTTATTAATGTGATGTATCACATTGATTGATTTGCAAATGTTAAACCACCCTTGCAGTCCAGGAATAAATCCCACTTGGTCATGATGAATAATCCTTTTAATTTACTGTTGGATCCTATTGGTTAGTATTTTGGTGAGTATTTTGGCATCCATGTTTATCAGGAATATTGGTCTGTAAGTCACCTTTTTGATGAGGTCTTTGTCTGGTTTTGGGACAAGGTAATGCTGGCCTCATAGAGTGAGTTTGGAAGTTTTCCTTCATTTCTGTTTTTTGAATCAGCTTCAGTAGAATAGGTATTATTTCTTCTTTAAATGTTTGGTAGAATTCCCCTGGGGAGCCATCTGTCCCTGGACTCTTCTTTTTTGGGAGGTTTGATTACTGCTTAAATTTTCTTTCTTGTTATGTGTCTGTTCAGATCTTCTATTTCTTCCTGTTTCAGTTTTGGTAGTTTATAATTTTCCAGGAATGCATCCATTTCTTCTAAATTGCCTAATTTTTGGCATATAGTTACTCATAATATGTTCTGAAAATTGTCTGTATTTCCTTGGTGTTGGTAGTGATCTCTCCTCTTTTATTCATGATTTTATTAATTTGGATCCTTTCTCTTTTCTTTGTCATAAGTTTGGCTAGGAGTTTATCAAACTTATGTTCTTTCAAAGAGCCAGCTTCCAGCTTCATTGATCTGTTCTACTGTTCTTCTGGTTTCTATTTCATTGATTTCTGCTCTAATCCTTATTATTTCTCTTCTCTTGCTTGGTTTAAGCTTTATTTGCTGTTCTTTCTCCTGCTCCTTTAGGTGTAAGGTTAGCTTGTATATTTGAGGAGATTTTTCTAATTTTTTGAGAGAGGCTTGTGTTGCAATGTACTTCCCTCTTATGCTTACATTTGCTGTATCCCAAAGGTTTTGAATAGTTGCGTTTTTATTCTCATCAGTTTTCATGAATTTTTTAAATTCTTCTTTAATTTCCTGGTGGACCAGTCATTCTTTAGTAGGATGTTCTTTAACCTCCCAGTGTTTGAGTTCCTTCCAAATTTCCTCTTGTGATTGAGTTCAAGTTTCAAAGCACTGTGGTCTAAAAATAGGCAGGGAATAATCCCAGTCTTTTGGTATCAGTTGAGATATGTGTTGTGACCCAGTATGTGAACTATTCTGGAGAAAGTTCCATGTGCACTCGAGAAGAATGTGTATTCTGTTGCTTTAGGATGGAATGCTCTGTATATATTGGTGAAGTCCACCTGGTCCAATGTGTCATTCAAATCCCTTGTTTCCTTGTTGATCTTCTGCTTATATGATCTGTCCATTGCTGCGAGTGGGGTGTTGAAGTCCCCTACTATTATTGTATTATTATCTATGTGTTTCTTTACTTTGGTTATCAATTGCTTTATATAATTGGCTGCTCCCAAATTAGGGGCATATGTATAATTGTTAGATCTTCTTGTCGGATAGACCCTTTAAGTATGATATTGTGTCCCTCTTCATTCCTTACTACAGTCTTTGGTTTAAAATCTAAATTGTCTGATATGAGGATTGCTACCCCAGCTTTCTTTTGAGGTCTATTAGCATGGTAAATTGTTCTCTACCCCCTCACTTTCAGTCTGGAGGCATCTTTAGGTCTAAAGTGAGTCTCTTGTAGAGAGCACATGGATGAGTCTTGCTTTTTTATCCAATCTGAAACTCTATGTCTTTTGGTTGAGCATTTAGCCAATTTGCATTCAGAGTAACTATTGAAAGATATGAATTTAGTGACACTATATTAATGATAAAGTCCCTGTTTCTGTAGATTGTCTGTTTCTCTCTGGTCTATGTTATTCTTGGGGTCTCTCTCTTTGCTTATAGGATCCCCTTAACTTTCTTGCAGGGCTGGCTTGTTGACCACATACTGTTTCAGTTTCTGTTTGTTCTGGATGCTCTTTATCTCTCCTTCCATTCTGAATTACAGCCTTGGTGGATAAAGTAGTCTTGGCTGCATGTTTTTCTCATTTTGTACCCTGTATATATCATGTCATCACTTTCTGGCTTGCCAGGTCTCTGTGTTTAAGTCTGATGTAAGTCTAATATTCCTACCTCTTTAGGTTAGGAACTTATTGTCTCGAGGTACTTTCAGGATTTTCTCTTTATCTCTGAAATTTGCAAGCTTCACCATTATATGTTGGGTTGTTGATCTATTTTTATTGATTTTGGGAGGGGTCTTCTCTACCTCTTGGACATGAATGTGTGTTTCCTTCCGCAGATTAGGGAAGTTCTCAGCTATGATTTGCTCAAATACACCTTCTGGCCCTCTCTCTATCTTCACCCTCAGGCACCTCAGTAATTCTGATGTTGGTACGTTTTATGGCATCATTTATTTCTCAAAGCCTTTGTTCATGGGCTATTAGTTGTTTTTCTCTCTTTACCTCAGTTTCCTTTCCATCAATTTGTCTTCTATGCTCCTGACTCTCTCTTCTGCCTCATTTACCTGAGCTGTTAGAGCATCCAATTTAGACTGCATCTCAGTTAGAGCATTTTTTATTTTGGCCTGGTTAGATCTCATTTCTGCACTAAGAGATTTTCTAGTGTCTTTTTTGCTTTTTTTCAAGGCCAGCTAGTAACTTTATAATTGTTATCCTGAATTCCAGTTCTGACATTTTACTTATATCCCCATCTATCAGATCTGTGACAGAGAGTATTACCTCTGGTTCTTTCTTTTGTTGTGAATTCCTCCTTCTAGTCATTTTGCCCGGAGATGGATGAACAATTAAGCAGAATCAAAAATATCAATGACATTCCAAGCAAAATATACACTAGAAAAATCCGAAGAGATCAGAAACCCAAAAAGAAAAGGAAAAAAAAAACGAAGGGGGTGAGGAGGGAGTATATAATTTCACTGAGTGGATAAAACAGGGTGATCTAGTTAGTCCTGAGTGTATTTTGGTCTGTGGGTTAGAAGACATTAAATCCCAAAATTGGGAAGAAAATAAAACTTATTTTTTACAAAAACAAAATTGAATAGAGTGAAAGGAAGCCAAAAAGGAAAAATATACTTGTAAAATGTAAATGTAAAAAAATGAAAGTTAGAAAAAGACTTAAAAACAAAGAGTTGATGAAAGAAGAAACTAGTTGGAAAAAAGAAAAAAAAAATAAATGGAAAATTTTAAATTGAAAGATAAATGAATCATGAGAAAAAAAAACCTTGAATTCTATACACTGTTTTCCCCTAGTGCTGGAGTTTTATAGTCCTGTGTGCTCCATAAAACTTGGTATGTTCCTCTTAGTCTTCTGGGGGAGGAGCTGCTGTGCTTTTCAGGTGTCTTTGCTTGGGTGGAGTTGCACTGCCTCTTGCCAAGGGGCCAGGCTTAGTGTAAGCTGGTCCTCTGTATAGCTTTTGTTCCCTGAATGCCTTCTGTGCTTCTTTAGAGGATCAAAATAAAAATCGCTGTGCCCCAATCTCCAGACCCAGAATGGAAAGATCGTGGTCCCCTCTCTTCCATAAACCTCAGGGATAAAAGGTCTTCACTTCTGTATGTGCCAAACTCTGCATCCACATTGATCCTTCTGAGGGAAGGCAGAGTGTCCCATGTTACTGCAATTTGTAGGGCCCTAGCATGGAGAGAAGTCACTGAGTCATGCATGCACCCACTCTGTCCCTCCCGGGGGAAGTGGAGGTTCGCACACTACCATCCTTTACAGGGGTCCTGTCCTGAGAGCTGTTGCCAGGTCGTGCATGCACCTGCTCCACCCCTCCCAGGGAAGGTGAAGGTACCCCGAGTTCCTGTCTTTGCCTGGTCTCCATGGGAAAGCAGTCACCCAATAGAGCTGTGGCTCCTGGTTTATGGCAAACTAAGCTTAGAGCCCCCTCCCGGGCTCACTGACAGTAACCAGTATAAGCGCTCCAATGCTTGGGAACTCTACTGGCTCAGGCACCCCCGTTATTTCTGTGACTCCAGGGATCATGAGACCACACTGTCCCACCTAGACTACTGCCCCTTTTCACCCCTTGAGCTCCTTTCAGGCAGGGATGTCTCTCACTGGAGCAGATTTCTAAGGGTTCAGATTTTGCCCTCTGGGGCTATATCACTTTCCAGTAGCTGGTTTACTGAGGGTCCCTCCCCCAATCATTTATCTTCGATATATCCCCTCAGATTCACTTCTCCACACCTCCTACCTTGCAGAAAGTGGTCACTTTTCTATGTGTAGAGTTCCAGATATTCTTTTTTTTTTTTTTTAAAGATTTTATTTATTTATTTGAGAGAGAGAGAATGAGAGACAGAGAGCATGAGAGGGAGGAGGGTCAGAGGGAGAAGCAGACTCCCTGCCGAGCAGGGAGCCCGATGCGGGACTCGATCCTGGGGCTCCAGGATCATGACCTGAGCCAAAGGCAGTTGCTTAACCAACTGAGCCACCCAGGCGCCCCAAGTTCCAGATATTCTTTTCTTACATCTCAGGTTGAATTCTTGGGTGTTCAGAATGATTTAATCATCTTCTAGTTAAATTCAAGGGACCAGATGAAATGAGGTACCCTACTCTTCTGCCATCTTGCCTCTTCTCTACATTTGTTTGTATTATTTCTTTCCATTTATAACTTAAAAATGGGGTCTAACGGTAAAAATAAAATGATCAGGGTGTCTCTTTTCAGATATTGTAATGTTTTGGCACAATATTTTTGTATTTAAGTTGATTTCCCCCCAGCAGTTGCAAGCAAAAAATGCAAGTGAAAAGGATTAGAAATGGTTACATCATTATCCTTTAATTTATTTAAGAAGAGTTCTTAAATCATTCATATTGCTTGACATGTACATCTTTATATAACAGAACCTGATTCATTCAAACTCCACTAATTCAGAATTTGAAATAATTCAGACAGTGATTATGCTAAAGTCTCTAATATTAATAAAAAATATCTTCCTTAGCAAAGCAAAACTATAAACAGGAAAGAAATGTACATGGGTATGAGTGTGTGCATTGGTGTAGGGTTAAAATACTGGAAAGGGGGCGCCTGGGTGGCTCAGTTGGTTAAGCGACTGCCTTCGGCTCAGGTCATGATCCTGGAGTCCCTGGATCGAGTCCCGCATTGGGCTCCCTGCTCGGCGGGGAGCCTGCTTCTCCCTCTGACCCTCCCCCCTCTCATGTGCTCTCTCTCTCTCTCATTCTCTCTGTCTCAAATAAATAAATAAAATCTTTAAAAAAAAAAATACTGGAAAGGTTTAAATTTACTTAGGTACCTAAAAAGTACTTTAGCAAGATCTGATTCTATACAAATAATCAAGATGATAATTATTGAAGATAGGTCTTTATTCACTAAAATAAGACCCATAGGATCTATTCTTCAAAATATTGCCTGATATCCATTTAGATATTATACCTATGTAACTATAGATAGATATAGTATCTATCTCTATCTCTACTGATATCTCTATCTCTACTGATATAGTATATATATATGTATGTATATATATATATATATATCTATATATATCTTATATGATATATATATAGAAAGAATATATATATTCTTTCTTTTCATTTAACATATATTTATTAAGAATTTATTCTGCACCAAACAATATGAGAGAACATTATAACACCTTAAAATAAATAAAATTCATATTGTTAGTCAGATTTTTCCCAAATTTCATCCAGCCTTTTCCTTAGTTATTACAACATGATAAAGTTTGACTGTGTTTTGCCTTCATATATTGAACTGCTTGATATTTTGAACATTTCATGTCTGTCTCTGTTCCTATTGTTCAATTCATATCTTAATTACTGATAGCATATTAATACATAATAATCCTATTTTATGGTATTTTTTTGTAAAATCTTTTGGTCTATAGGGAGAAAAAAAGAGGAAATATTATCCCCATCTTTCTCTGCAGCTCTGTGGAAGTGCTAATATCCCTGGATCACACTGAAAGGATGGATTAGCTTTGTGTGCCTTTGAATTTCCCAAAAGATGACTGCTCCCCTTTCTTTAGCTTATGAAGCATTTCAAATAGACAGATGTAGAATTTGGCTTGAGAGAGATTTAAACTGACAGCTTACAAGGAAGCAATATAGTGCTTCAGATGAAATTCATGTAGTGTTCATTTCTTAAAAGGTAGCAGATTCTTCAACTGTTTTTTTTTTTTTTTTTTTTTTAATTCTAGCTCTATTGTGGCAAAATATTTTTAGGAATTTTTAGGAATTGCATCCATCCTCCAAATCCCTGGTGAAGATACCAGTCCCTGAACCAGTGAAGATATAATGCCATAATTGCGGCTACAATACTAAACTCAGAATTGGCAGAACCATAAGTAGAATCATGCCAAGTCTTGGCAGTGTGATGGCAACTTTATGATATGATAATAATGCCAATTAGCCTGATCACATTGCTGGAATCAGCGTCCCTTCTTTTTCATGATGCATTTCATATTCTCACTCAGTTTAGATGCTAAGAAGTGGTCTTAAGGAGGAGAGAGAGGTCTTAGGTTGTTCTTTTGTGAGTATAAACAGGAAAGATTAACCTAGGGAAAAAAAAAAACTTTTTGATGGTTGACTTAAAACATGTCTGTTTCTATGACTATCTTTGGGTTTTTGAATGAGCAATATTGTAAAGCATACTTCATGTCACACAAATGGTAACTGCTTTTATGTCATTACATTTTCATTATTTCTTGTGTGTTCAGGAAGACCATTGTCCTAATAAGAGCCAGAAGTTGAATTACTACTATTTTCTAACATAGTGTGGAATTTAGACTTAATATGCAATTTTAGTTTCTCTACTAAATGAAAAGCTTAACTACATCAGTTTAATAATAAGAACCCCATTCATTCTCTTAGCTGAATCTGGTTTCCCAACTCTCAATTTCTGTGTTAATGTTTTTTTTTTTTTTTCTGTATGTGTTATAAATATTTTAACATAAAATGTACCCAATGTTTTTAGACTCCTGTCAATTACTTTTGTACTGCATGAGTGTCTCATAGAGCAGAACCCATTGAAATTTCCAATGTAGGTGGAGGAGAAAACTTGGAATTTAAGCAAACTTTACAGGATGATGGTGGTGGTATGATGATGATGATGGTGATGATGATGATGATGATGTTGATAATCTATATAGTTATTTTATAAAGTACTTCTACATCTTTAAGGTGTCTCTATGTGTATGCATGTCGCTAAACTTTAAGTTTAAAAAGAACGATTTTCCAATTTTTTTCATTTGATCTTTTCAACAATCCTGTAAGCTTAGCATTAATATTTCTGACTAATGGATGAAGAAAATGAGTTTTCAGTAAGTTAACTGACTTGGCCCAAATCTCAGAGACAGTGAAGTGTGGAGCCAGGTCTCTTGACCATTAATTTCTTTTTTTCCCCTTTCAATATTTATTTTATTTTTTAAGTTTTAATTTAAATTCCAGTTAGTTAATATACAGTGTAATATTAGCTTCAGAAGTACAATATAGTGTATAGTATACAACACTTTCATATGATATCCCATGCTCATCACAAGGGCACTCATCACTCCTCATCACCTATTTAACCCAACCCAACCCATCACTTATTTATACCCACCTCCCCTCTGGTAACCCACCCACCTCCCCTCTGGTAACCATCAGTTTGTTCTCTATAGTTAAGAGTCTTAACCATTAATTTCAAAACCCAGGTCTCTGGACCATTAATACCATAATTTTAAAATACACTGAACTATATCTCTCATGCAAAAGCTTGGTATTGAAATTTTAAGCTAGAAATCTTCAGGGTTATATCAAAACTACTTAAGTATGAGAGATAAGATGTTTGGTGTTTCAGAAGTAGGAAATCCTAGAATAATCCATGGAATTAACTGTTGGTGACTACATAACTTCAATAAAATAAAACTTTAATGTTTTCCTTTCCTTTTTTTTTTTTTTTTTTTTGTTCTTACAATATTTTACAGTGTGGAGTAGCTAGTATAATTAGATGTGGCTATAATTTTTCTTTCCATAGAGCATAAAAGCAATCTTCTGAATGATTGCAACCTACTTTTCCCATAGAGAAAGGTAACAAATTGTTCCTTGTGACAACTCTTTAGTAAATTATTTTGATATATATGGATTGAATTAATATGATTAAGTTAATGAGAAATAGAAATGTTGCCAAAGACCGCTAGTCTGGCTGCAGTGTTGTTTCACATTTACAGTTCTAACTTCCCTCTGTGTTGAGAGGATCACTGATGACTACACACTGTCAATGTGATAAGTGATATATTCCACAGTGCCCTGCTTTCCATCTTGCCAATCCTTAAACTATCCCCAAATAAGAAATCTTATAAGAATCACATAGTCACAAGCCAAATCTAGTGGACTGTAGAAAGACACATTTGCATCTCCAGAACTCATCCCCCAACCTCATTTTTCCCATCACACAGAACTTACATGAAATGAAATACACAACTCTTCACCTACTACATGTGTTATTCCTTCAAATGTCTGCCCTTTATGCTGACTTGCTTTCCCCAGGGGAGAAAATGTACATTTTAATAGCACAATAAAACTTTCCAATGTACAACATACCTGACAGATGATAAGCTGCCTTGTCACTACTTTATTTTATTGGAGGCAGTGGATGGCTGTATTGAAATAACCCATTAAACTAAAGCATATAGTTAGGAAAACACACTAAGTATCAATCATTCAAGGAATCCTACAAAACAAAAATAAATTTCCTATCATTTTCTATTAAAGCAATAAAGGGTAATAAGATTTAGAATCTACAGGCATCACCTTCATTTTGTGACTAGAACTGAGTAACAAAATATAGCCTTGATAACTAGTCCCCAACATTAAAAAAAAATCTATAGGTCATAAGATATCCTACCTTTATTAACAACCAAAAGCTGGGGGTAGGGATTGGTTACTGTAGTGGTGGTGGTGGTGAAAATGTTTTGTGTGACCTCTTTCCTTCCCTTCTTGCAATGTATAAACTTTGGATCGTGGTTTCAAACCATTTTGTTTATATTCAATATAGGCAAAATCTTGAAAATTCTCAAAATGTCAAAATTTTTACTCTACATTTGTACCCTTGCCTGAGTCAATGTAGACAGTGCCAAGATATTGAGCTTAAAAATGTTATTAGTGTATGCTTTTCCTCTCTTGGGTTCTCTCACTGAGTCATTTTTAATGTACACATGAAAGTGCCAGGTAAGAATTTTTTTTAAATATTTCTGTAAAATAAATTTGGGTTAGAAAATAATATGATGTACTTCTTACATAATCACTAGAAATAAAAATTAGCATTCTGAATTTAAATGACAACATAAAAGGGGTCAGTCAGTTAAATTAATTCAATTTTCTCTTTTCTCTGAATCCCCAAAAGTAATGATGTTTTCTTTTTTAGTAGTGTTACTTGTATAACCCAAAGACCAATAAAGAAAAACTCTTTAATTATATAAAAGACCCTTTCTCCCTTGCACCTTATGTGAAGATAAATGAAATCGCTTAAATCACTGTAATAAAATTAAATAAAATTGGCCATACAGTATAGCAGTGAATATTAAATTGAAGTTAGAGTAAGAAAGAAGGGGGAGTTTATCATATAGGACTAATGTTGGATGAAAAAGGGCAATTGGTAATAATCAGGTGATGGATAGAGGGTGATCATATGAAACTATGGATTGCTGCCTGTGTATCATATTTGAAAAAGACTGAGAAAGTCTCTTGCTAAAGTTACATTAAAAAAAAAAATCTCTTGTGGCATAACTGGCATAGAATAAACTTATATATTTAAATGTACAATTTGATGTTTTGACACATGTGCATAGCCACAAAACCATCACCACAATCAAGATAGTGAGCATATTAATTTCCTTAAACTTTCCTAGCACCTGATCTTTCCTTCCCTGTCTGCTTCCCAGGCAAACACTGATCTGCTTTCTGTCACTATAGTTTGTATTTTCTAAAGTTTTCTATGAAGAGAATCTTAGGATATGCATTAATTTTTGTCTGATTTATTTTACTTGGTGTAATTATTTTGAGATTCCAAGTTGTGCACATTAATAGTTCTTTCATTTTTATTGCTGAGTAGTATCCCATGGTATAAATATACCATAATTTATTCATATATTTCTCTCTTGTAAACATTTGATATGTTTCCAAGCTTTTGGCTATAATGAATGACACTGCTTTAAGCCTTTATTTATGCATATTTTTTCTTTTGGATATGTTTTCATTTCTCTAGAATAATTATAGGAGTGGGATTACTTGGTTGTATTGTAACTGTATGCTTAAGTTTATGAGGAGCTTTGAAACTGTTTTACAAAGTTGTTTTATCCTTTTATATTCCCATCAGTAGTATACGAGAGTTCCAGGTGTTCCATATCATTGCTATCACTTGATGTGGTTGGTCTTAGAATGTAAAGAAATGCATTATTTAACAACCTATCCCTGAATCCTGAATTCAAGCATTTGCACCAAATACTGTCCCCTCTTTAAAGGTTAATCTTTGAATTGAAATAAGTCATACTTTGCTTAATCGTGTGACCTTAGTATAAATGGGTATCCATTTCTACATAAGTGTAGGTTTATAGTCAATGAGGAATGGAGACTGAGCACCAGGGTGAAGGATATATCCTTTGGGGGTGATTAATGGTTTGTTTCTGTGCAGCATTGTGGACCTTGACATTGTGAAGAAGAACAAAAGAAGGGGCAGAGGAGACAACCAATAATAGAGGAAGTAGAAAAGTGACCCAAATGAATTCCTAGTTCACAATTTTTTCTAGGGTCAGCCTAAGGTAGAAATAGATAAATATTTGCAAGCTGAAAGTTGGAATTGTCTTTTTTATGATTTTGTTGTTTTACACAATTGGCTTTTTGATCAATGATCGCACTTGGGTGGCTCAGATGGCTGAGTGTATGCCTTTGGCTCAGGTCATGATCCCAGGGCCCTGAGATTGAGCCCTGCATCAGGGTCCTGGCTCAGTGGGGAGCCTGCTTCTCCCTCTCCTTCTGCTTCTCCCCCTGCTCATGCTCTCTCTCTCTATCTCTCTGTCTTAAATGAATAAATAAAATCTTTAAAAAAAGGATCACACTTGAAAGCTGAAGTAGATTTTTTTCTGGGGAAAGAAAGTAATTTCAATGGTTTTCTTTGAATTCATTTATGGGAAGGGCTTTATGAAAAGAGCATACCCCCTTGGGCTTAGATACTTTGGTCACAAGGGATAAAAGACTTAATCTACTTTTCCAGGAAAAATTCATAAGATATTACACCTTATTGTGAAAGTGTGAGTTGGATTAAAAGCTTAATTAAAGTAATTAGATAAATGGATTAATAAATGACAAAGAATATTGTCCTTAAACTGTGAGAAATGCATGGTATTCCATCACACTATCAAAGTAAAAACTGAAGTTTCAAGTTAAACATTTTCTGGTGTGCATTTTAGTGAAGAATGTATGATTTATGGAAGTGGACTTTTCATTTTCATAACTTCTATGCTTATTCCTTTTTAAAAAAACATGTGTCACAGCCTGATGTTTGTTATATGTTATATTTGATTTTATTTTAGGACCAGAATATCTGTTGGGTGTTTTAAGAAAGATAATTAAAATGACCAAGGGCATGGAGAGTCTTGCATATGAAACAAGTTAAAAATGAATAGCACTCTTTAGGCAAGATAGATAAAATTTAAAAGGGAATATAATCTAAGCATATTAAACCATTCAAGACATGCACTGAGTAATTGAAGACATGTCCATTAGTTTATAGACTATGAAATAAATATCTTGAAGATTAAGGGAGGAAATAGGAGTAATCCTTGAAAATAATTTGGGCTGAAAGGAAGAGAGAGAAATTGCTTTTTGGTTTACATATTTATTTGTCCCAATTATAGTCTAGTTCAACTCCTGTTAGAACTTATTGAGATAACAAATTCATAAGGAGTGATTAAGAAACCATAGGGGTGTTCATGATAGGCCCCTTTTTTTTTTTTTGAAGGTGACATCTATTGGAGTTAGTGATCACAGTTTCCCACAAGCCATCTTTGGGTGTTCTTTTAGAGATAGAACAAAAAAAAGGTCTATCTTCACATGACATTGCTTATGTTGTTCATTTCTAAAGAGGTATGTAAAATAAAATTCTCTTTTTTGTATGTTTTTTGAGGAATTCCAACTAAAACCGTGTGTTTCCCTATATATTAGTTTTGTTCATTTGACCAGCAATGAGCAATCCTTTAATAATTTGCATCATTAAAATTTACTTTAATTTTATATTAGTAATTTGCAATCAATATTAACTGAAATTTTATATAACATTTACTGATATATTGTGGTTTTCCAAAAATTAAACATAAAAATTAGCTGAAAAGAAAACACATAGTTTCCATAATCCATCCTTGTTTAAAATCCAAAAAGGACATTACTTTAGTATTATTCCTGCTTGTAGTCAACAGACCAGACTTCTTCTAACACTGTTCTGATCTTTCAAAAATACAGATCTGTTATTATCCCTTGCTTGAAACTCTTCTATGCCTTTTCACTGACAGTAAAATAAAGTTCAAATTCCTTAAAATGGAAAGACTTTCTGACCTGCTTCAGCATAACTTTCTATCCTCACCTCCCACAAGTCCTTCCTCAAATACCATGTACTGTATAACTTCATTAAGCTTCTCTCTATTCGTCAGATACCCCATGCTCCTTCACACATCCATTACTTTGTGTATGCTCTTCCCTCTGGTTTGCTCTACTTATGAAGATGAGCAAAAACTTATTATAAATACAGAATCTCTTTTGACATGGGAACTTCTGAATTAATATAGCAGGATATTAATTATATATAATTATTATATTCTCTTTAAAATAAAAATAAAATACTCGAATAGTATGTCTGTCAATTTGCTATGAATATCAAGTTCTTTCAACAATTATTTAATGAATAATTATTGAACACCAATTACACTTTGATTCTTAAAAACTCCTTAGTGTTACTAATTGTATGCCATTTTAGGGTTTTTGATTTCAGAATGGCAGGGTCAAGGATGTCAGATAAAGCAAATGATATCTCTGGCATGTCAAATGTACACAAAAACAAGAACTTCTATGATGACATCTCTATCAATTTGATTACTTGAAAAAGCCACTGCCATCCTTTGTGGACTCCTAGGAATTATTACATGAATTCTTGCTACCCAGAAAAATAGACTGTCAACTTGAGACTGTTGAAAGTACTCTAGTGTAGTGTTCCATCTGTTAGTAGGTTCCCTATAGCCTGATTATTTTTAATTTTTAATTTATTAATTTGAAGTCTCAGTCACTTGTTTGCAGTTTCTCATGAAGGAGTAGGGGAGTTATTGGAAGACAAGTAGAAATCAAAGATGATGGAAGAGAAAGTACCCCAAGATTAAGCTTCATCACCGTAAAGCTACAGTGCATGGAGTTTTGGAAGGAAGGAAAGAAGTTAATTGGCCATTCATATTTCTCTAGTTAGGAAAAATGTGTATTGTATGCAGTGTTTCTGTTCACAGGATAGAAAACTGAAAAATTATTTCTGAATTTTATCACCTCTATTGGGTATAGAAAGACAGTAAATGAATAGGTAAGGAATTAACAAATTTTTTGAAAGGGACAATGTATATTCTCTTTCATTAATATTCTTCTATAACAATGAAACAAAAAAATTAAAAGCCTATATGCATTGAAGACTGTACTGCTCAACAGTTTGCCGTCTTGCCATAATGGTCAAACCATATCCTACCTGAGCTAAATCATGCATTAAATTACACTTATCCTTCTTTCCAGACTCAAAAGTACTCCCTTTCCTTTCTATGGTTGATCCATCCAAGAATGACCTAAAACTGTATTTCGTATAGCTCCATAACTTTATTAAAATTCTTTCTCTTTTTAAATTAAGTGTTTATTTTCCTTTATGGATCTTCAGTAGTCATGCCTTTTTTCTTGAAAACCTTGTGGGCTTTTGGTTTTATGATTGTATACTCTTCCTAATTTTTCTCCTAATGTGTCCCATTTTCTTTTTACTTCATTTTGTACATTTTAAATGTTATTTCGAGCAACTTAATAATTACTTGTTAGTTTAAATGGAATTTGTCTTTTTTCAAAACACTTAGTCTTACATTTTTAATTTGTCCTATCAAATTTACATTGATCTTCAACTAAATATAAAACAAAGAAATCCAATTATGTGATTACATTGAACATGTTTATAGTCTTCCCACCACATTCAAATTTCCTTAGAATACACAAAGAGATGGAAAGGACAGCCAATATGTAGATATTTCTCAATTAATTATGATATCCCAAACAATGCATAATTAAAAGTTATTCATAGTTCTTGTTGGAAAACGTTGTTTTAATTTTTATGTTTTTTAAGGTTGAAGTAGTACATTTATTTGTGTAATGTCTTGTTCATTCAACTCATTTATCAAGTATTCAGTCAGCATCTGTTATGTGCCTAGAAATAAGGATTCAAGGTTTAATATGAAATGACCCTATCCTCCAAAGAACTCATCCTTCAGATTGGGAGAGTATCCCAATATGTAAGCAGTTATAAGATAAATTTATCTCTGTGCATATGTAAAACAGGACTCCAAGAAAGAGAGGGGCTGAGAATGTGTCAGACAAAAGAAATAATTATGTGGTAATGATTTTTGAATGTGTAGAGAGACAAAGGAGCATACCATAACAATAAAGTGGGGCACATTTCTGTGAGCATAAGTATAATGAGTGCAAAATGGAAAGGGTGATAACATACCTTCTAAAAGAGGAGGAAAGAAAATATGGCAGAAGAGTAGGGGACCCTATTTCAAATGGTCCCCGGAATTGAGCTGGATATCTACCAGACCACTCTGAGCACCCACGAAATCAGCCTGAGATGTAAGAAAATAGATCTGGATCTCTACAAACAGAATATCGTGGGCAGTTGGTTTCGAGGTATGAAGCAGGGAGCCGTGATTCCGTGGGCAGATTTCAGAGGATAAAGGGCAGTGGGAGGGAGCCTGGCCGTGGGGATCCTACACGACCGGTGAGTGACAGCCTTGCGTGCTGGGGACCGGGCACAGGCTCCCAGACCAGTAGCGGAGGGGAAAGGACTTTAGGGCAGCCCCAGGGACGGAAACCCAGAGTGGCGGGGTCGTGCCTGCGAACTGGGAGCGGCTGGCGGTTTTAGAAGCCCAAAGGGCAGAGACGTGCCCCGACCTGGAGGAGGATTGGGAGCGCTGCGAAGGGGTACACAACCCAGGACCCTGCAGTTTATAGCAGCACAGACAGAAATGGAGAGACTATGGCTGGAGAGGTCACTGAAGAACAGACTGCGATCTCTCTGCTATGAGGCAGAGGGTTGGAAACGGACTCTTCTGCTCTGACTCTTGGGAGAGATGCAGAAAGCCGCAAGGGAACAAAAGCCCCCAAAAACCGGTTTCCACTGGGCCCATCCCCCACCACAAGGGGCAGGGGAACTCCGCCCAAACAGGGTTGCCTGAGTAACAGGGCGGCAGGCCCCTCCCCCAGAAGACAGGGTGGGAAAACAAGAGGCCAGCAACCCTAAGGTCCCTAGAAAACAGGTGCATCTTGCTTGGGTTCTGGTCAATAATTTGAACTCTATATATTCCCTCAACCACCCCTCAACAGAATGGCTAGGAGAAGGACCCCCAAAATAGAAAAGACTCAGAGATTATGACTTATGCAACAGATATACAAACGGATGCAGATATAACCAAGATGTCAGAGATGGAATTCAGGCTAGCAATTGTGAAGACAATAGCTAGAATGGAGAAATCTATTAATGGCAACATAGAGTCTCTAAGGGCAGAAATGAAAGCTGAATTGGCAGAACTTAAAAATGCTATCAATGAGATCCAATCTAATCTAGATAATCTAACAGCTAGGGTAAGTGAGGCAGAAGAACGAATAAGTAATCTGGAAGACAATTTAATAGATAAAAAGTGAAAAGAGGAGGCCAGGGAAAAACAACTCAGAATGCATGAAAATGGAATCAGAGAAATAAGTAACACCATGAAGTGTTCCACTGTCAGAATTATTGGAATCCCAGAGGGAGTGGAGAGAGAGAGAGGGCTAGAAGATGTATTTGAGCAAATCGTAGCTGAGAACTTCCCTAATCTGGGGAATGAAACAAACATTCGTGTCCTAGAGGCAGAGAGGACCCCTCCCAAGATCAAGGAAAACAGGCCAACACCCTGGCATGTAATAGTAAAACTCGCAAATCTTAGAACCAAGGAAACCATCTTAAGGGCAGTTAAGGGGAAGAGATTCCTTACGTACAGAGGAAGAAACATCAGAATAACATCAGACCTATCCACAGAGACCTGGCAAGCCGGAAAGCCCTGGCAAGACATACTCAGGGTACTAAACGAGAAGAACATGCAGCCAAGAATACTTTATCTGGCAAGGCTGTCATTTAGAATGGATGGAGAGATGCAGAGCTTCCAAGACCAGCAGAAACTGAAAGAATATGTGACCACTAAGAAAGCCCTACAAGAAATATTAAGGGGGGTTCTATAAAAGGAGAAAGACCCCAAGAGTGATATAAAACAGAAATTTACAGGGACAACCTAAAAAAACAACGTCTTCACAGGCAACATGATGACAATTAATTCATATCTTTCAATAATCACTCTCAAAGTGAATGGCCTAAATGCTCCCATAAAACGGCACAGGGTTGCAGATTGGATAAAAAGACAGGACCCATCCATATGCTGTCTACAAGAGACTTATTTTGAACCTAAAGAGACATCCAGACTGAAACTGAAGGGATGGAGATCCATCTTCCATGCCAGGGGACCTCAAAAGAAATCTGGGGTAGCAATTCTTATATCAGACAAATTAGATTTTAAACTAAAGTCCACAGTTAGAGACACAGAAGGACACTATATCATTCTTAAAGTGTCTATCCAACAAGAAGATCTAACAATTGTAAATATCTATGCCCCCAACATGGGAGCAGCTATCTACATAAGCCAGCTGTTAGCCTAAATAAAGAATCATATTGATAAGAATACTTTAATTGTAGGAGACCTCAATACTCCACTCTCAGCAATAGACAGATCATCGAAGCAGAAAATCAACAAAGAAACAAGAGCTTTGAATTATACACTGGACCAGATGGACTTCATAGATATATACAGAGCATTCCACCCTAAAACAACAGAATACTCATTCTTCTCAGGTGCACATGGAACTTTCTCCAGAATAGACCACATACTGGGTCACAAATCAGGTCTCAACTGATACCAAAGGATTGAGATTATTCCCTGCATATTCTCAGACCACAATGCTCTAAAACTGGAACTCAGTCACAAGAAAAAAATTGGCAAAATTCAAACACTTGAAAGCTAAAGACCACTCTGCTCAAGAATGTTTGGGTCAACCAGGAAATCAAAGAAGAACTTAAACAATTCATGGAAATCAATAAGAACAAAAACACATCCGTCCAAAACCTATGGGATACTGCAAAGGCGGTCCTAAGGCGTAAATACATAGCCATCCAAGCCTCACTCCAAAAAATAGAAAAATCCTGAATTCACCAACTAACTCTACAACCTTAAAGAACTAGAGAAAAAGCAAGAAATGATTCCTAAGCCACACATTAGAAGAGAAATAATTAAGATTAGAGCAGAGATCAATGAATTAGAAACCAGAAACACAGTAGATCAGATCAATGAAGCTAGAAGTTGGTTCTTTGAAAGAATTAATAAGATTGATAAACCTCTGTCCAGACTTATCCAAAAGAAAAGAGAAAGGACCCAAATTAATAAAATTATGAATGAAAGGGGAGAGATCACGACTAACACCAAGGAAATAGAAACAATTATTAGAAATTATTATCAACAACTATATGCCAATAAACTGAGCAATCTGGATGAAATGGATGCCTTCCTGGAAACCTATAAGCTGCCAAGACTAAAACAGGAAGAAATTGACAACCTGAATAGGCCAATAACCAGTAACGAGATTGAAGCAGTGATCAAAAACCTCCCCAAAAACAAGAGTCCAGGGCCTGATGGATTCCCTGGGGAATTCTACCAAACATTCAAAGAAGAAATAATACCTATTCTACTGAAGCTGTTTCAAAAAATAGAAACAGAAGGAAAACTTCCAAACTCATTCTATGAGGCCAGCTTTACCTTAATCCCCAAACCAGGCAAAGACCCCATCAAAAAGGAGAATTTCAGACCGATATCCCTGATGAATATGGATTCCAAAATCCTCAACAAAATCCCAGCTAATAGGATCTACTAATACATTAAGAAGGTCATCCACCACGATCAAGTGGGATTTATACCTGGGATGCAAGGGTGGTTCGACATTTGCAAATCAATCAATGTGATAGAACACATTAATAAGAGGAGGGATAAAAACCATATGGTCCTCTCAAATGATGCTGAAAAAGCATTTGACAAAATACAACATCCTTTTCTGATGAAAACTCTTCAGAGTATAGGGATAGAGGGAACATTCCTCAAGTTCATAAAATCCATCTATGAAAAACCCACAGCGAATATCATCCCTAATGGGGAAAAGCTGAGAGCCTTTCCCTTCAGATCAGGAACACGTCAAGGATGCCCACTCTCACCACTATTGTTCAACATAATACTAGAAGTCCTAGCAACAGCAATCAGAGAACAAAAAGAAAGAAAAGTTATTCAAATTGGCAAAGAAGAAGTCAAAGTCTCTCTTTTCACAGACGACATGATACTTTATGTGGAAAACCCAAAGGAATCCACCCCCAAATTATTAGAACACATACAGCAATTCAGTAATGGGCAGGATACAAAATCAATGCACAGAAATCAGTTGCTTTCTTATACACTAACAACGCAACTGTAGAAAGAGAAATTAGAGAAATGCTTCCATTTACAATAGCACCAAAACCCATAAGATACCTCGGAATAAACCTAACCAAAGAGGTAAAGGATTTATACTCTAGGAACTACAGAACCCTCATGAAAGAAATTGAAGAAGACACAAAAAGATAGAAAAATATTCCATGCTCATGGATCAGAAGAATAAACATTGTTAAAATGTCTATGCTGCCCAGAGCAATCTATATCTTCAATGCCATCCCGATCAAAATTGCAAAGACATTTTCAAAGTGCTGGAATAAACAATCCTAAAATTTGTATGGAATCAGAAAAGACCCTGAATCACCAAGGAAATGTTGAAAAAGAAAAACAAACCTGGGGCATCACGTTGCCCAATTTCAAGCTATATTATCAAGCTTGTGATCACCAAGACAGCATGGTACTGGCACAAAAACAGAGATATAGATCAATGGAACAGAATAGAGAACCCAGATATGGGCCCTCAACTCTATGGTCAAATAATCTTCGACAAAGCAGAAAAAAACATGCAATGGATAAAAGTCTCTTCAATAAATGGTGCTGGGAAAATTGGATAGCCACATGCAGAAGAATGAAACTCGACCATTCTCTAACACCATACACAAAGATAAACTCAAAATGGATGAAAGACCTCAATGTGAAACAGGAATCCATCAAAATCCTAGAGGAGAACATAGGCAGTAACCTCTTTGACATCAGCCACAGCAACTTCTTTCAAGATACATCTCCAAAAGCTAGTGAAACAAAAGCAAAAATGAACTTTTGGGACTTCATCAGTATAAAAAGCTTCTGCACAGCAAAGGAAACAGTCAACAAAACAAAGAGGCAACCCACAGAATGGGAGAAGATATTTGCAAATGACACTACAGATAAAGGGCTGGTATCCAAGATCTATAAAGAACTTCTCAAACTCAACACCCAAAAAACAAATAATCAAGTCAAAATTAGGCAGAAGATATGAAAAGACACTTCTCCAAAGAAGACATTGAAATGGCTAACAGACACATGAACAAATGTTCATCATCATTAACCACCAGGGAAATTCAAATCAAAACCACATTGAGATACCACCTTACACCAGTTAGAATGGCCAAAGTGGACAGGGAAAGAAACAACAAATGTTGGAGATGTTGTGGGGAAAGGGGAACCCTCCTACACTGTTGGTGGGGATGCAAGTTGGTATAGCCACTTTGGAAAACAGTGTGGAGGTTCCTCAAAAAATTAAAAATAAAGCTACCCTATGACCCAGCAATTGGACTCCTGGGTATTTACCCCAAAGACACAGATGTAGTGAAAAGAAGGGCCATATGCACCCCATTGTTCATTGCAGCAATGTCTGCAATAACCAAACTTTGGAAAGAGCCATGATGCCTTTCTACAGATGAATGGATAAAGAAGATGTGGTGCATATATATAATGGACTATTACTCAGCCATCAGAAAGGATGAATACCGAACTTTTACATCAACATGGATGGGACTGGAGGATATTATGCTAAGTGAAATACGTCAAGCAGAGAAAGTCAATTATCGTATGGTTTCACTTATTTGTGGAACATAAAGAATAGCATGGAGGACATTAGGAGAAGGAAGGGAAAAATGAAGGGACGGAAATTGGAGGGAGAGATGAACCATGAGAGAGTATGGACTCTGAGAAACAAATAGGGTTTTAGAGGGGAAGGGGTTGGGGGGATGGGTTAGCCCATTGATGGGTATTAAGGAGGGCACGTATTGCATGGAGCACTGGGTGTTATATGAAAACAATGGATCATGGATCACTACATCAAAAACTAATGATGTATTGTATGGTGACTAACAGAATTAAAAAAAAAAAAAAGGAAATGTGCAGAAGACATGAATAAACATTTTTTTCCAAAGAAGACATCCAGATGGCCAATAGACACATGAGGAGATGCTCAACATACTCAGTATCAGGGAAATCCAATTCAAACTACAATGAGATACCACCACACACCTGTCAGAATAACTAAAATCAACCACCCAGCAAACAATAGATATTGGCAAGGATGCCAATAAAGGAGATTCCTCTCACACTATTGCTGGGAATGCAAACTGTTGCAGCCACTCTGGAAAACAGTTTGGAGGTTCCTTAAAAAGTTAAAAATTGAACTACCTTATGACCCAGCAATTGCACTACTAGGTATTTACCCAAAGGCTGGAAAAATAGAGATTCGAAGGGACATATGCACCCATTATTATAGCAGCATTATCAACAATAGCCAAGCTATGGCAAGAGCCCAAACGATCATTGACTGATGAATGAATAAAGAAGATGTTATATATTATGTATATATAGAATATGATACACACACACACACACACCCAGAATGACATATTACCCAGCCATCAAAAAGAATGAAATCTTGCAGTTTGTGGTGACATAGATAGAGCTAGAGTGTATTATGCTAAGTGAAATAAGTCAGTCAGAGAAAGACAAATACCATATGATTGCACTCATATGTGGAATTTAAGAAACAAAACAGATGAACATAGGGGAAGGGGAAAAATGGAGAAGAAGCAAACAATAGAGACTCTTAACTATAGAGAACAAACTGAGGATTGATGGAGTGGAGGTGGGCAGGGGATGGGCTATATGGGTGATGGCATTTGTTATGTTGAGCACTGGGTGTTATATGATGTTAAGTGATAAATCATTAGATTCTACTCCTGAAATCAATATTACACTATATGTAAACTAATTTGAATTTAAATAAACATTTGAAAATAAAATAAAAAACACTTCCAAATTCTTCAGATATTGATTAATCCTCCCCTAACCCTGAAAAAAAAATAAGCTCTTTTTTTAACCTCTCTGGGGTTAAGAGTACAAGCTCTGGAGTCAGGACTCCTGAGCTGAAATCTTATGGCCAACATTTATGGTAGATTGATTCTTGAAAATGTCACATTACCTTCTAAGTCCTGTGGCACAATTTCTTTATCTATAACATTAGAGTATTAAGAGTACCTATCTCCATAAATGGTGTCCATAAAATTTCAGCTCGGAAGTCCTGATTCCAGAGCTTGTACTCTTAACCTGTGTGTGGTTAAAAAAAGAGTAAATGAAATAATGTATGTATAGCACATTATCAGGCATACAGAACATTCAGTAAATTTTGTCTATTTTTTCTTCTAAATATAATCGCAAATAAATTTAGTATTATTGGTATCATCTTTGATTTATTTTTAAATAATAATTTTAGACCACAATGACTTTTCTCTTTTGCCATTTTCCAAACTAAGGTGAACAAATTTTAAGCCAGCAAGATCTGGGCTCTTTCTATCAAGGACAAGGAATTAATAAGTGACCAAGTTTACCTCTTTTGTTATCTTAACTCCTGTTCTGGAAGTATTCATATGTTAGAATAAAAACCTCATCTCCAGCCAATACTTGCTTCATTATTTCACTTTGAAAAATTTGTTTACAGAGACAGTGATATAAAGATGTAGGACACTCTGTCACTCTAGCTTTACTCTTACTTGTCTGTTTTTTGTCTCTTTCTCTGCTTGTTTGCTTCTATATCAGAAATGTAAAAAGAAAAAGAAAGCCAAATTCCCTGGAGCAAGAATAAGGTATCAGATTTATCTTGGCATTTCAATAACCCTTCCACTCAACACAGATAATTTAGAATTTAATATAATCCCCCCAATCTTAAAAACATAACTAAGGACAAAGATTTCACGTGATTTAGAGCCAATTTTTTTTTTGTAAATATCAATATTCTCTTTCAACTCTCAGTCTGTTCTAGTAAGTTAGATTCATAATGTTTGTTATTTTGCACATCTATGATTTAAATTAGAAATGAGACACTTATTAGGAAAAATAAATTTTATTAAAAGCAGATCATATTGCATAACTTTTTTTTTGTAACTGAGAAGTGTGGGCAGATTGAAAAGCGAACCCTAAAAGGAAAGAATAACCTCAATAAATGAAAGATAATCTTTTATAAGTCTTAGCTTATTGAAAGAGTATTTCTACACTGTCTAATTACATTAGGTAAGATCACCATTTCATTTTACTAATATAGATGGTTTGTAAGATTATGTACTTAATTCCTAGGGAAAAAAAGATGAATCATATCACAGAATATGAAATAAAACATGGGCTAAAATAGTAGTAATCTAGGTGGAATTTAATAGTATGTGATATCTTTCAATTATTTTTGTAGCAGTTTTTTTTCCCTTGAATGGCTCAACTAATGTGGGAATAAATCATATGCAGATTGATTTGCTATACCTTTCAAATGCACTTTTTCCAGAATTCCGCCAGTAGGTGTATTCACCTAAGACAGTCAATGTTCAGTGTCTAGCTTGGTGAACTGATCCTCTTGCATCTGAAACCTCTTTACCATCTCCCATTCAAACTGTGGATGATGGGAGAATATGCCTCTGAGCTATTCTTTGCCAATATCTACTTATCTACCCTTTATTTTCTTTTTCTCTTTCTCTCTCTCTCTTTTTTTTTTTTTTTTACAAGTTTTTATTTTAATTCTAGTTAGTTGACATATAATATTAGTTTCAGGAGTGGAATTTAGTAATTTATTGCTTACATACAACAACCAGTGCTCATCACCAGTACCCTCTTTAATACCCGTCACACATTTAACCCATCTACTTGCCTACCTCCCCTCTAGCAGCCCTCAGTTTATTCTCTATAGTTAAGAGTCTGTTTTATGGCTTTCTTCTCTCCCCCCCCCCACAATGTGCATCTGTTTCATTTCTTAAATTCCACATATAAGTGAAATCACATTGTATTTGTCTTTCTCTGACTGAAATATTCCACTTAGTATAATAAACTCTAGTTCCATCCAAGTCTTTGCATTTGGCAAGATTACATTCTTTTTTATGGCTGAGTAATATTCATAATATTCAGTAATTTTCATATTCAATATTCAGTATACACACACACACACAGCTTCCTTATCCATTCACCAATCAATGGATATTTGGGCTCTTTCCATAATTTGACCATTGTTGATAATGTTGCTATAAACATGCGTCCCTTCAAATCCGTATTTTTGTATCTTTTATGTAAACACCTAGTAGTGCAATTGCTGGATTGTAGGGTAGTTCTATTTTTAACTTTTTGAGGAACATCCATACCATTTTCCAGGGTGGCGACACCAGTTTGCATTCCCACCAACAGTGCAAGAGGGCTTCCCTTTCTCCCCATCCTCGCCAGCAATTATTTTTTTCCTCCGTTGTTAATTTTAGCCATTCTGACATGTTTGAGTCAATATCTCCTTGTTCTGATTTGTATTTCCCTGATGATGAATGATGTTGAGCATCTCTAATGTGTCTGTTGGCCATATGGATGTCTTCTTTGGAGAAATTTCTATTCATGTCTTCTGTCCATTTCTTTTTTTTTAAAGATTTATTTGTTATTTGTTATATAGGCAGGTAGGGAGGGACAGAGGGAGAGGGAGAGAGATAATGCCAAGTAGACTTCCCACTGAGCATGGAGCCTGATGTGGGGCTCAATCCCACAACCCTGAGATCATGACCTGCAGTAAAATCAAGAGTCAGACACTCAACTGACTGAAAAACCCAGGCCCCCGTCTTCTGCCCATTTCTTAACTGGATTATTTGTTTTTTGGGTGTTAAGTTTTTATGTATTTTTGATACTAACCCTTTATCAGATATGCCATTTGCAAATATCTTCTCCCATTCTGAAGGTTGCCTTTTAGTTTTGTTAATTGTTTCCTTTGCTGTGCAGAAAATTTTATATTTTTAAAGTCCCAATAGCTAATTTTTGCTTCTGTTTATCTTGCCTCCAGAGATGTATAGAGTGAAAAGTTACTATGGCAGATGTCAAACTGGTTGCTGACTGTGTTCTCTAGGATTTTAATGGTTTCCTGTCTCACATTTACATCTTTCATCCATTTTGAATTTTTTTGTGTGTGTATGGTGTAAGTCCAGTTTCTTCCTTTTGCATGTCACAGTCCAGAATTCCTAACAACATTTGTTGAAGAGATGGTCTTTTTCCATTGGATATTCTTTCCTACTTTGTCGAAGATTAGTTGACCATACAGTTGTGGATCTAATTCTGGGTTTTCTATTCTGTTTCATGGATTTATGTGTTTGTTTATGTGCCAATACCATATTTTCTTCATCACAACAGCTTTGTAATATAACTTGAAGTTCAGAATTCTGATGTCTCCAGCTTTGCTTTTCTTTTTCATAATTGTTTTGGCTATTCAGTGTCTTTCGTGGCTTTGTGCAAATTTTAGGATTGTTTGTTCTAGTTCTGTGAAAAATGCTGATAGTATTTTGGTAGGGATTTCATTAAATGTGTAGATAGCTTTGGGTAATATAGACATTTTAAAAAATATATTTATTTATTTATTTGAGAAAGAGAGAGAGAGACTGAGGGAGAGCAGGAGGGAGAGTTAGAGAGAATCTGAAGCAGACTCCATGCTAAGCATAGAGCCCCATGTGTGGCTCAATCTCCTGACCCAGAGATCATGATGTGAGGCAAAACCAAGAGTCGGACACTTAACCAACTGAGCCACCCAAGTGCCCCAATGTAGTATAGACATTTTAACAATATTTGTTCTTTCAATCCATGAGCATGAAATGTTTTCCATTTCTTTGTATCATCTTCAATTTCTTTCATTAGTGTTCTATAGTTTTCAGAGTACAGATCTATTCTTCTTTGGTTAGGTTTATTCCTCAGTATCTTATGATATTTGGTGCAATTGTAAATGTGATCAGTTCCTTGATTTCTCTTTCTGCTGTTTCATTATTGCTGTATAGAAATGCAACAAATCTGTACATTGATTTTTTTTCTCCTGCAACATTACTGAATTTGTGTAATAGTTCTAGAAATTTTTTGGTGGAGTCTTTCAGGTTTTCTACACAGAGTATCATGTCATCTGTGAATAGTGAAAGGTTGACTTCTAGCCAGTTTGACTGCCTTTTATTTCTTTTTGTTGTCTGATTGCTGAAGTTAGGACTTCCAGTACTATGTTACATAACAATGGTGAGAGTGGCCATCCCTTTTTCCTGACTTTAGACGAAAAGCTCTCAGTTTTTCCCCATTGCGGATGATATTAGCTGTGAGTCTTTCATATATGGCCTTTATGATGTTGAGGTATGTTCCCTCTAAACATACTTTTTTGAGGGTTTTAATCAAGAATGGATGCTGTATTTTGTCAAATGCTTTTTGTGCATGTATTGAGAGGATCATATGGTTCTTATCCTTTCTTTTATTAATGTGGTGTATCACATTGTTTCATTTCTGAATATTGAACCACACTTGCAAACCAGGAATAAATCCCACTTGATTTAAGGGAATGATTCTTTCTAATGTACTGTTGGATTCAATTTGTTAGTATTGTATTGAAAATTTTTGCATCCATGTTCATGAGGGATATTGGCCTTTAATTCTCTTTTTTAGTGGAGTTGTTGTCTGGTTCTGGCATGAAGGTAATGCTGGTCCCATATAATGAATTTGGAACTTTTCCTTTCATTTCCATTTTTTGGGGGGAACAGTTTGAAAAGAATAGGCATTAACCCTTCTTTAAATGTCTGGTAGAATTCCCCTGGGAAAACATCTGGCCCTGGACTTTTTTTTTTGCTGGGAGATTTTTGATTAACAATCCACTTTCTTTGTTGTTTATGGTCTGTTCAAATTTCCTATATCTTCCTGTTTCAGTTTTGGTAGTTTATATGTTTTTAGTAATTTAACCATTTCTTCCAGACTGCCCAATTTGTTGTCATATAATTTTTCATAATTTTCTCTTTTAATTGTTTCTATTTCTGTGGTGTTTGTTGTGATCTCTCCTCTCTTATTCATGATTTTAATTATTTGGGTCCTTTCTCTTTTTCATAAGTCTGGCTAGCTATTTATCAATTATATTAAATATTTCAGTGAACCACCTCTTATGATCACTTTTGCTGCAACCCAAATGTTTTAGACCATCCTGTTTTCATTTTCATTTGTTTCCCTGTACTTTTTTTATTTCTTCTTTAATTTCCTTGTTGACCCATTCATTCTTTACTAGGATATTCTTTAACCTGATGTATTTGTGGCCTTTACAAATTTTTCTTTTTGTTGACTTCAAGTTTCACAGTGTTGTGATCTGAATATATACATGATATGATCTCAATCTTTTTGTACTTGTTGAGGCATGACTTGTGACCCACTATGTGATCTATTCTGGAGAATGTCCCATGTACACTTGAAAAGAATGTGTATTTTGCCACTTCAGAATGAAATGTCTTGAATATATCTGTTAAGTTCATGTTTCAGTGTGTCATTAAAAGCCATTGTTTCTCTGTTGATTTTGTGTTTGGCCATTTGTCTATTGTCATAAGTGGGGTTTTAATGTCAGCTAATATTATTATATTATTATCAATGATTTTATTTATATTTTTTGTTAATTGTTTTATATATATATGTGTTCCCAAGTTGGGGACATAAATATTTACAATTGTTAGTTCTTCTTGTTGGATATATCCCTTTGTTGTGATATACTTCCCTTCTTCATCTCTTGTTACAATCTGTGTTTTAAACCTAGTTTGTCTGATATAAGTATGCCTAGTCTTGGTTTCTTGTGATGTCCATTAGCATGATAAATTTCTCTCCATCTTCTCACTTTCAATCTGCAGGTGTCTTTAGGTTTAAAATGAGTCTCTTGTAGGCAGCATATAGATGGGTCTTATATATTTTTTATCCATTCTAATACCCTATGTCTTTTGATTGGAGCATTTAGTCCATTTACATTCAGAGTGATTATTGGTAGATATGAATTTAGTGCCATTGTATTACTTGTTAAGTAGTTTTGTCTGTTCCTTTCTATTCTTTGTTGCTTTTGGTCTTTCTCTCTCACTCAGTGCATCCCCTTTACTATTTCTAGGAGAGCTGATTTAGTGGTCATGAACTCCTTTAGTTTTTGTTTGTTTTGGCAACTCTTTATCTCGTCTTCTGTTCTGAATAGCAGCCTGTTAGATTAGTATTCTTGGCTGCATATTTTTCCCATTCAGCACGTTGAATATATCATGCCACTTTCTTTTGGCCTGTTATGTTTCTGTGGTGAGATCTGCTGCTAACCTGATTTGTCTTTCCTTGTAAGTAGGGGCTTCTTTTCTCTTCTTTTAGGATTTTTTTTCCTTATCTATATATTTTGTAAATTTCACTATGATATGTCTTGTGTTGGCCTGTTGTGCCTCCTGGATTTGGATGTCTATTTCCTTACCCATATTGGGGAAGTTAAGTTTTCAGGTATAATTTCCTCCAATAAACCTCCTGCCCCTTTTTCCCTCTCTTCCTCTGGGACTCCTATGATACAAATATTATCACACTTTATGGAATCACTCAGTTCCCTAAGTCTACATTCGTGATCCAATATTTTTCTTTCTGTCTTCTTTTAAGTTTCATTCTTTTCCGTAATTTTATCTTCTATACCACTTATTCATTCCTCTGCTTCTTCCATTTTTTGTAGTCATTATATCCAGTCAGTTTCACATCTTAGTGATAGCATTTTTTATTTTGATCTTACTTGTTTTTAAGTCTTTTGTCTCTGAGGTGAGGGAGTTCCTGGTGTCTTCTATGCTTTGCTCAAGCCCAGCTAGTATCCTTATGATTATTGTTTTATATTCTGGATCAGGCTTATTACTTATATATGTTTCAGTTATATCCCTGGCCATCACCTTTTCATATTCTTTCTTCTTGGATGAATTCCTCGGTCTTGGCATTTATCTATGTGTCTGTCTTCCTCTGTGTGTTAGAAAAGCCTGTTATGTTTCCTGTTCCTGACTATATTGGCTTTATGAGGAAGGGTTCATATACTGTCCAGGGTCTGGTGCTTCAGGAATTGTTTCTGATGTATGCTGTGTGCACTTTTTTGCTGTGTTTTGGCTGCTCTTTCCCTCAGGTCAGTCCTCTGCGAAGTTTCTTCTTGCCTGTAGTGGGGAGTGTTTGGCCCTTGGTGAGTGTGGCAAATTTTAACTAGGTGTGCTCTGGTCTGCTTGTTAAAAAAGACCTGATGTTATTTCCACTAGAGCTGAAACTTTGCAGCACTCTATGGTCAGTAGACATGGTATGTGCAGGTGGTCTGTGCTTTTCTTCTGGGGGAGGGGTCTGATGCTCTGGTTCTCACACACATTTGCCCCAGTAAATCAGCACCTAGAGTGCCAGCGGGTGGGTCTTGGTGTAAGTGGTTTGGGCTGCTATTGTTGGTGCTGTGCTGTTAGCTAAAGTTAGTTTATGCTGAGAGGTAGTGGAGGGAAATGGCACCAACCCTCTTGCTTATCTCTGGAGAAGGGAGTTTGCACTTGCCACTGTACAGGAAGCCCTCACAGAACAACCAACAATCTCCCCTCATGTGTCCCAGGTGTCTGATCCTTGCCTTCACCTTGTTTGTGTCTGGGCCATCTGTCTGCTCTGCAGTGTAGTGTTGTGTTTTATCTCAGGCCCCTGTGTTTTATCTCAGGCATGCTGGCTGAGTTTCAAAACTCCAAACTTTAGGGACCTGGCACATTGCAAACCCATGCTTGGTTTTCTGGGGGATTGTCTCACTCCACCTGGGCTGGTGCTGGTTTCCCAGAAGGGCAGTTGCACCAACATGCAGGAGCTTGGAGTTCAGTGTAAAGTGCAGCAAAAAGCCTGAGTCCAGGTTAGTCGACCTCAGCAAGTATTTCTGCCCCTGTGCTTAAGGGGCAGGGAATACAATGGCTCCAGCCTGCGCATTTGTCCCCTAAGAGGCAATGCCACCTCTCCCATATGTGCTGCAGCTAGGGGGAACTGTCTCTCCCTTTGCATCTCAGGGGATCCTCAGATCATATTGTGTGCTACTGCACTATCTGCCCTCCTTGTCCACAGGAGCACTGCAGTGCCTGTCAGACTCCACACCATTCATGCTGTGGACCTCTCAAACTCCAGTCTTTGAACCCCACTGGCTGCAAATACTCATGTAAATCAACCCCTCTGTTTTTTCTAGTCAATGTCTTTGGGGAAATGTTTTCCTTTTATGATCCCGTGTGCTCCTCTTTCTCTCATCTCTCTCTGTGACCAGGGATCCTTCCTCTCTACAGCACCCAGGATTCTTTTCTCCTCCAAATCACATCTCTACACGAGGTGGTCTCTTCTCTCTGTCTAGTTGTGCATTTTTTTCTCTCAGTCTTTTTAATATTTATTAAATATTCAAAATGATTTGATATTTATCTAGCTGTGTTTGAGGGATGAGGCAAGTCTAGAGTCCTCCTACTAGTCTGCCATCTTACCTCTCTCTGTTACCTCTATTTATCTACTTTTTTTGTAGGTTATAAACCAGTTGAACTGTGTCCACTTTTACTTTATGTTAATATTAGCAATGTAGGACTTGACCTTCTTCTCCGTTGTCCTTTTTGTGTGAACCTCCCTCTTCAAGCCACTTTACCTGGACACTGGACCTATAAAGCTATCTTTTCCCTCAAGATTGAAAAATCTGGGCCATGTGCCTGTAGATTAGATGCACCTGTTTTTAATAGAGTGAAAGCAATGTAGATTTCTCTAGTACTCCAATCTAGTAGTTTTGTTTGATGCTCATTTGACATTCCAGAGAGAATCTCCAGTATGTAAAAACAAACAAACAAACAAACAAAAAATGTCAACTTGTGGAAGCAAATGTATATGCATTCAATGAAACTTTATTTAAGTGCAGCTTACTAAGTGCATGAAAATTAAAATAAACTATGGGAGTTCCCTTAAATGGTACTTATAATTTTATTGATCAATGGGAATGTTTATTATTCATTGGTAATAAATGGAAATACATTTTGCAAAGGTCACCATTTATGAGTTAAAGTTTGTATTTATAAGTCATTATTGTTTTATTGTTTCTAAGATCATTTCAATCTTGTGATTTGATGTATTGTCTTGCATTATTTTGGGATGGTACCAGCTTAGTCAACTTTTAGAATAAATGAAACCTAAAGTGCCACAGTGTGCACACACACACACCATAGCTGCTTAGAGTAAAATACATTATTGACATGAATTAATTTTGAAAGATATATGGTGTTACAATGTTTTCCTTTGAACATTTTCTGGTTGATTTTATTTTTATTATTTTATTATTTTATTTTTTAAATGTAAATTTAAAATCTATTAGTGAAGGAAGCAAACCTACCGTTAGCACTGATTGGAATGGGTGGTCACTTGAGGAAGTAAGATGGCTAACTCCTTTTCACTTTACATATTATACAGAAAGGAAAGCACAATAATGCATTAGGAAGAGTTAATTGCTGCTATCATTAACGCTCAATAGTTCTGCACATATATGCAGAAAGCTGTTCTTCTTTTTACTCCCTGTACACTCTCAGTGCTTAGTGGAATGAAATTGACTTGGCCCTAGCAATGGCTGAGCCGGTGACTTGATTACACTGAAATCAGGCAGAAAATGTCCTCTTATGGCCACTCAAGTGGATCAGTCAAATTATCAAGTGGCAAAACTAATTCTATGCCATGGGCCATCAGAGCTGCCACTTCCTATAAGTCAAGCCATCACTTAGTGTGAAATTGTTTTTTATTTTATTCTATTTCATTTATTATGCTTATTTCAGCTAGTACATTTAGTGAATGTGAATCAGCAAGTATGCTTGGGTGGGTTTAGATTTGCAACCTCTAGATCTAGTGGTTCTGGAGTTTTGAAATACTTTAAAGTTGCAATCCATTTAGGGAACATCCAAAATACATTATAATCCATGTACTTAGCAGGTATAAAACAATGATTATGATTTAAAAAATGAGACACAAATGAGGAAAGATTAAATAAGATGAGCTTTAATGAAATTTTACTCCTCCTATTAAATCTTTCTTAATAAAAGTACAAACACTAAAGCTTTATAAGTGGGACATATCTTTGGTTAAATGAAGATTCTTAAATGAGAGATAATTCACTTTTGTTTAAACAAATAGTTCCTCTGTCCATCTCTGAAACAAATCTCCATGCAGTTCCTTACATACTTTTGAATTTCTGAATCAGATTTAACTAGAATTAACAGAATCATTGTTATCATTGTGCATATATATGGACAGTGAAGGTGCACAATAGAATCTTTGTATGCACATTGACTTCTATTTGTCATTTGAATGGGACAAAATATTTTACCATCTTAAAATATTTAACAAAGAATTTATATATTTGTGCAGCAATCAAAACTTGAAATTAAGACTGACATTTAAAAAAATAACTAATATTTGCATATATTATTGTGATTGGGAGCATCTTTTTAGTGACTTGGTAGGCTCCTTCAAGAGTTGTTCTCCTATTACAGAATGTCCCTTAAATTTTGTTAGAAAATGGCAGTAGAATTGTTGAGAATTGTTTGCCTACACACATTCATTTAATGAGATTAGATTGTACCTACAGAAGTGGATGAGCTATAGTGTAAGATGTTAGATGTCAGATATCAGATGTCACACACTTCCATTTCTTTATGTTGATAGTTGGAAATCAAAATCTCATGTTCTACATATTTTGTTAGACATCTCAAGAGGTATTTGAGTACTTTGTGATGTACAGGTATGAGTCTTTTTCTCTTGGAACAATATATCCAAATTATATGTGATATATATGTAATAATCACATTAATCTTTTCCCTCAAGATAGCAAAGTTTAAGTCCATAATGTATACAATGTTCCTGGTAGAAATGTTTTTAATTTCTGTAAGGCAGTTACTAAGAAATAGACATGTTTCATTTTTTTCCACAATTTTGAAATATAGTTTTATGGAATTTTGATAACATGTAAAAGAAATATTTGAAATCTTACTTAAAATGTATGAATAGAGGAGAGAAAGATGGCAACAGAGTAGGAGGACCCTAGGCTCACCTCATCCAATAAAAACAACTAGATAACTATCAAATCATCCTAAATACCCAATAAGTCAACCTAAAGTCAACAGAACAAACTGCAAAACTAAAGAGAGAAGAGTCCACATCAAAGAGGGTAGGAAGTGTGGGGACATGGTTTAGGGGAGAAACAGATTGTGGGTGCTGTTGAGAGGAAGGAGCCATAGTCATGGACAAGGGCAAAAGAGAGTAGAGCACTCAGGGGAATGCACAGGAGAATATTTCCTCAAAGCCATTGGCTTGGAAAATGAGAAGGGCTGAATTTCATGACTTGTGCAAATAACAGGGCTTAAAGCCTGGAGTTTTAAAGGTCAGCTGGCTTGACTGGGATAGAGCATGGAAGCCACTGCACTGCTCCTAGAAAGAAGGCAGGCAAACAATCCTGGGGGCAGGAAGCATGGAAAGAACAATTTGAAAAACAGTTGGGGCACACACGGGATGTTATTCACTATTCTAGGAGCACTTCCCTGAGAGGGAGTGTTCGGGGAGATGCCTCGAAGCTAACAAAGGAGCCAGTTCCATTTTCCTCTCCTACCCCTCAGCATAAACATAGCCATGGGCAGCTCAGCACTGACACTGGCTGCCTAACTTGTTTATACCAAATTCTGTGCCCTTGTGCTCTGGTGGGACTTCCCTTCTCAGTCAAGCTTGCCTCACTCCCAACATGTTTGGTCCTTCCCCAAAAAGACCAGCACAAGCCTCTGTCCACACCATCTCTAAAGAATGGAGTTTTAAAGATCTGCAAGCTTGAGTAGGATAGAGCCCAGAAGGCACTATGCTGCTCCTGGAAAGAAGGCAGAAATAAACCCAGAGACAGCATATAAACAGCAATCTGAAAAATGCCTGGAACACACAGGAGCGAAGATTATTCACTATTCTAAGAGCACTTCCTGGAGAGGAAGCATTCACAGAGATGTCTCTCCAGGAACAAAGGAGTTGGCGGGCATCATTTTCCTCCCCTGCCCCTCAGCATACACACAGAGCCACCTGAGGGAAGCAGCATAGCACCTACACTACCTGTCTAACTTGCTTACAGTAAGCCCCACCCACCCTGTGCTGTGTGTGTGTGGGGCACTGCCCTTCTCAGTCAAGCTTGCCTCATTCCCAATGACAAGGCATTCCCCCAGAAGACAAGCACAAATCCCTGCCCAGTCCATGTCTCTGAACCAGAGTTTTGTAGAGCCTCAGTTCCAGTGGGGGTGGTATCAGGTCTCATTTCACAAGCACACCAGAGGACACCTAGATAAAACTTGCCACTTTCAGGCCGGGAACTAAACACTGCCCACAGCAGCCAAGGAGACCCTCTGCAGATGACTGGCATGAAGGATAGAATAGCCACAAAACAATAACAATAACAGAGTGCATGTAACACACACTGGAGGCACTCTGTAAAGCACCAAGCCCTGGGCACTACATGACTTCATTTTCGTAAAGCCATTACTTTGAGAAGCAGGAGACATAACTTGCTTTTCTAACACAGAGAAGAAGGCAGAGTCTTAGACAAAATGCAAAGACAGAGGAATTTATCCGAAATGAAATGACAAGATAAGGCCACAGTCAGAGATCTAATTGAAACAGATATAATTAGTATGCCTGATGGAGAATTGAAAGCAGCAATCATAAGGATACTCACTCAGCTTGGGAAAAGAATAGAAGACATCAGAGACACACTTACACAGACATAAAAGATTTAAAGAAGAATCAACCAGAAATAAAGAATACAATAAATGAGATTTGAAACAGGTTTGATGCAACGAAGAGCAGGCTGGAAGAAGTAGATAACTGAATTAGTGACATAACACAAAATAATGGAAAATAATGAAGCTGAACAAAAGATAGAATAATATGGGAACACTAGAATAGACTTAGGGAACTCAGTGACTCCATCAAATGTAAGAACATTTGTATTATAGGAGTCCCAAAAGAAGAGAGAGAAAAAGGGGCAGAAAATTTATTTCAAGAAATAATAATAGAAAACTTCCCTAATGTAGGGAAGGAAACAGACATCCAAATCCAGGAGGCACAGAGAACTCCCATCAAAATCAACAAAAGCAGGCCAACACCAAAACATATTGTAATTGAATTTGCAAAATACAGTGATAAAGGAAAAATTATAAAAAGCAGCAAGAAAAAGAAGTCCTTAACTTACAAGGGAAAATCCATAGGCTAGCTGGAGATTTTTCGACAGAAACTTGGCAAGCCAGAAGGGAGCAGAATGATATATTCAAACTGCTGAATGGAAAAAAAAAAAATCTGCAGCTGTGGTTACTCTATCCAGGAAAACTGTATTTCAGAATAGAAGGAGAGATAAAGAGTTTCCCAGACACACAAAAACTAAAGGAGTTCATGACCACTAAACCAGCCCTGCAAGGAATATTGAAGGGGACTTTTTGAGTGCAAAGGAGAAATCAAAAGTGACAAAGATAAGAAAGGATTAGATAAAATCTCTAGAAACTATGATAACACAAATAATAAAATGAGACTAAATACATATTTATCCAAAATTACTTTGAATGTAAATGTACTAAATGCTCCAATCAAAAGACATAGGGTGTCAAAATGGATGAAAAAACAAAACCCATTTATATACTGCCCACAAGAGACTCATTTTAGACCTAAAGACACCTGCACTTTGAAAGTGACGGTGTGGAGAAACATATCATGCCAATGGATATCGAAAGAAAGCCAGAGTAGCAATACTTACATCGACAAAACTAATCTTTAAAATAAAGTGTGTAATAAGAGATGAAGAAGGGTGGTATATCATAATAAAGGAGACAACAAGAAGATCTAACAACTGTAAATATTTATGCACCCAACATGGGAGCACCCAAATATATAAAACAATTAATAATAAACATAAAGGAACAAATGGATAATAACACAATAATAATAGGGAACTTCAATAACCCACTTACATCAATGGACAGATCATCTAAATGGAACATAAACAAGGAAACATTAGCTTTGAATGACACACTGGACCAGATGGGCTTACCATATATTCAGAACATTCCAACCTAAAACATGAGAATACACATTCTTTCCTAGTATGCATAAAAACTCTCCAGAGTAGATCACATAGTAGGTCACAAATCAGGCCTCAACAAATATAAAAAGATTGAAATCACCCTATGAAACTTTTCTGATGACAACACTATAAAACTGGAAGTCAACCACATGAAAAAGTTTGGAAAGACCACAAATGAGGCCAAACAACATGCTACTAAACACTGAATGGGTCAACCAGGAAATCAAAGATGAAATAAAAAAATACATGGAAACAAATGAAAATGAAAACACAATGGTTCAAAACCTTTCGGATGCAGCAAAAGCTGTTCTAAGAAGGAATTATATACAATATAGGCCTATCTCAAGAAGCAAGAAAAATCTCAAATACACAACCTAATCTTACACCTAAAGCAGCTAGAAAAAGAACAGAAAATGAAGGCAAAGCCAGAATAAAAAAGGAAACAATAAAGATTAGAGGAGAAATAAATGGTATAGAAACTAAAACAAAACAAAACAATAGAACAGATAAATAAAACCAGGAGCTGGTTCTTTGAAAAAAATTCATAAAATTGATATACCTCTAGCCAGACTTAACACTCTAGCCAGACTTAACACAAAGAAAAGAGAATGCACCCAAATAAATAAAATCCAAACTAAAGAAGAGAAATAACCAATAACACAGAAATATAAACAGTTATAAGAGAATATTATGAAAAACTATATGGCAACTAAATGGACAACCAGGAAGAAATGGACAAATTCTTAGACACATATAAACTACCAAAAGTAAAATAGGAAGAAATAAAAAACTTGAACAGACTGACAACCAGCAAAGAAAATGAGTTAGTAAACAAACAACAACAACAACAAAAAAAACAAGCAAACCTCCCAAAAAACAAAAGTCCAGGGCCAGATGGCTTCACAGGCCAATTCTACCAAACATTTAAAGAAGAGTTAATACCTATTCTTCTTAAACTATTCCAAAAAAAATAGAAAAAGAAAGAAAACTCAAATTTATTTTATGAGGCCAGCATTACTCGATATCAAAACCAGAAAAAGACTCCATGAGAAAAAAGAACCACAGGTTGATATCTCTGATGAAAATGGATGCAAAAATTCTCAATAAAATACCAGCAAACTGAATCCAATAATACATTAAAAAAATCATTCACCATGATCAAATGGAATTTATTCCTGGTTTGCAAGTGTGTTTCTATATTTGCAAATCAGTCAACATGAAACATCGCTTTAATAAAAGAAAGGATAAAACCCGTAAGATCTTTTCAATAGATGCAGAGAAATTATTTGACAAAGTACAACATCTATTCATGATAAAAACCCTCAACAAAGTAGGTTTAGAGGGAACACGCCTCACCATCATAAAAGCCATATACAAAAACCCACAGCTAATATTCTCAATGGGGAAACACTGAGAGCTTTTCCTCTCCAGTCAGGAATAGGACAAGGATGTCCACTCTCACCATTGTTAGTTAACGTAGTACTAGAAAACTTAGCCACAGCAATCCCACAACAAAAAGAAATAAAGGACATCTAAATCAGCAAGGAAGAAGTCAAACTTCCACTATTTGCAGGTGGCATGATAATCTATGTAGAAAACCTGAAAGATTCCACCAAAAAACTGCTACAACTGATAAATTCAGAAAACTCTCAGGATACAAAATCAACATACAGAAATCTGTTACATTTCTATACACCAATAATGAAGCAGCAGAAAGAGAAATTAAGGAATCAATCCCATTTACTATTGCATCAAAAACAATAAGATTCTTAGGTATAAGCCTAATCAAAGAAATGAAAGATCTGTACAAAACACTGATGAAAGAAATTGAAGATGACACAAAAAAATGGAAAGACATCCCATGCTCATGGATTAGGACAAATATTGTTAAAATGTCTATACTACCCAAAGTAATCTACAGGTTTAATGCAATCTTTATCAAAATACCAACAACATTTTTCACAGAACTAGAAAAAACTATCCTAAAGTTTATATGGAATCATAAAAGACTCCAAATAGCCAAAGCAATCTTGAAGAAGGAAGGCAACGCTGAAGGCATCACAATTCTGGACTTCAAGCTATATTACAAAGCTTTAGTAATTAGAACAGTATGACATTGACAGAAAAATAGACACATAGATCAATAGGAGAGAATAGAAAACCCAGAAAGGAACCCACAACTCTGTCAATTAATCTTTGACAAAACAATAAAGAATATCCAATGGGAAGAAGACAGTCTCTTCAACAAATGGTGTTGGGAAAACTGGACACAGCAACATGCAGAGGAATGAAACTGGACCACTTTCTTACACAATACTCAAAGGTAAATTCAAAATGGAGTAAAGACCTAAATGTGACACCTGAAACCATAAAAATCCTACAGAAGTACATAGGCAGTAAACTCTTGGACATTGGCTGTAGCAAGTTCTTTCTAATTATGTCTCCTGAGGTAAGGGAAACAAAAGCAGAAATTAACTATTAGGACTTCATCAAAATAAAAAGCTTCTGCACAGCAAGTGAAACAATAAGAAAACTAAAAGACAACCTAAGGAATTGGAGAAAATAATTGCAAATGACATATTTGATAAAAGCTTAGTATCCAAAATATATAAAGAACTTATACAATTTATTGTATCTCAAATACAATTAATTTATCTCAAAATGAATAATCCAATAAAAAATGGGCAGAAGCCTTGAATATACATTTTTCCAAAGACATCCAGATGGCCAACTGACACATGAACTGATGATCAACATCACTCATCATCAGTGAAACACAAGTCAAAACTACAATGAGATATCACCTCACACCTGTTAGAATGGCTAAAATCAACAACACAAGAAACAACAGGGGCTGGAGAGAATGTGGAGAAAGGCGAACCTTCTTGTACTGTTGGTGGGAATGCAAACTGGTGCAGCTGCTCTGGAAAACAGTACTGAGGTTCCTCAAAAATCTAAAAATAGAGTTACCCTATGATCCAGCAATTGCATTTCTAGGTATTTACCCAAAGAATTCAAAAATACTAATTCAAAGGGATACATGCACCTTTATAGCAACCTTAGCTACAAGAGCCACATTATGGAAACAGTCCAAGTGTCCATTGACTGATGAGCTGATAAAGAAGAAGTGGTATATATATATATATATATATATATACACACACACAACAGAATAGTACTCAGCCATAAAAAAGCATGGAATCTTACCATTTGCAATGACATGGATGGTGCTAGAAAGTGTCACACTAAGGAAAATAAGTCAGAGAAAGACAAAAACCATATGATTTTACTCATATGTGGAATTTAAGAAACAAAACAAATGAACAGTAGGTGAAAAAAAAATAGAAGGAGGCAAACCAACATACAGACTCTTAAGTATAGAGAACAAACTGACGGTTACCAGAGGAGAGGTGAGTGGGGGATGAGTAAAATAGGTGATGGGGATTAAGAAGTTCACTTGCTAACCTGAGCATCAGGTATTGTATAGAAGGGTTGAATCAGTATATTGTATACCAGAAACTAATATTACACTGTATGCTGACTAACTGGAATTTAAATAAATTTTTAAAAAGATAAATTGCAGAGAAATGTTTAAGAATATGATAGGAAAGAGTGAAAAATCATAATGTATTATGAGCTCATAGAAATCTAGAAAAATATGAATGTCTAGAATAGGAAAATGAAAAAATGACATACACTGGCTAATTATAGAAGTATACCAGTAAACACGGCAATGATGCTTAATCTCATTACTTCAAAATTGCCAATTCAAACTTTGACATCTTTGAAAAGATAAAATAAAATAAAATGTATAAATGCTGCTTAAAATGTGTCTGGATTTAACAATCATTTGTTTCACTTGAGGTATAATTGACATGCAATATTATATCAGTTTCAGGTGTACAACATAGTGATTAGACCTTAATATACAGTATGAAATTATTCCCTTGATAAGTCACCATACAAAGTCATTACAATCTTATTGACTATATTCCCTATGCTTTACTTTTCATCCCCATGACTTATTTATTTTATAACTGGAAGTTTGTTCCTCTTAATTCCCTTCACCTCTTTCACCCACCCCCGTTCCTTTTGGAAACCACCAGTTTGTTCTCTGTATTTATGAGACTGTTTGTTTTATTTATTTGTTTTGTTTTTTACATGCCACATACTAAGTGAAATCTTGGTATTTGTCCTCTGACTTATTTCATTTAGCATAATACCCTCTAGGTCCATTCATGTTGTCACAAATGGCAAGATTTCATTCTTTTTTTTTATGACCAAGTAATATTCCATTATATAAAGCTTTATCTATATCTTATTCCATTATATATATTATATGTATAATACTCTGTTAGATATAGATATATATGGTATATTTTATATCTTATAGACATATTTTATATCATATGTCTGTATGTATCTATATATCATATATAGATATATCTTATATCTACATATATTATGTCATATATCTATCTATAGCTATCTATCATCTATCATCTATCTATCTATCATCTATCATCTATCATCTATATATCTTCTTTATCCATTCATCTATCAATGAACACTTAGATTGCTTCCATATCTTGGCTATTTTAAATAATGATGAAATGAACTTAAAAGTGCATATATCTTTTTGTATTAGTGTTTTTGTTTTCTTTACAAAAATACCCATAAGTGGAATTGCTGGTCATATGGTATTTATATTTTTAATTGTTTGAGGAACCTTTATACTGTTCTCCACAGTGTCTACACCAATTTATATTCTTACCAACAGTGCACAAGGGTTTTCCTTTCTCCATATTCTTGCCAGCACTTATTTCTTCTCTTCTTGATACTAGCCATTCCAACAGGTGTGAGATGATATTTCATTGCAGTTTTGATTTGCATTTTCCTGATGATTAGTGATGTTAAACATCTTTCTGTGTGTCTGTTGTCTATCTGTATGTCTTCTTTGGGAAAATGTTTATTCAGGTCTGCTGCCCATGTTTTAATTGGATTGTTTGGTGTTGAGTTGTATGAGTTCTTTATGTATTTTAGGTATTAACCCTTTATTAGATCTATCATTTGCAAACATCTTCTCATCCATAGGCTGTCATTTCATTGTTTGATGATGTCCTTCTCTGTTTAAAACTTTCTAATTTGTTGTGGTCCCAATTATTTATTTTTGTTTTTGTTGTCCTTGTTTGAGGAGACAGATCCAAAAAAAAAAAAATATTGCTAAGACAAATGCCCAAGAGTTTACTTACTATATTTTCTTTTATGAGTTTTATGGTTTCAGGTCTTACATTTAAGTCTATTCCATTTTGAGTGTTTTCTTGTATATGGTGTAAGAAAGTCCTCCAGTGTCTTTCTTTCTCATATAGCTGTTCAGTATTCCCAACACAATTTATTGAAGAGATTACCTTTATCCTGTGTTTATATTCTTGCTTCTTTTTTTGGTAAATTAATTGATCATAGAAGTGTAGTTTATTTCTGGGCTCTCTAGTCTGCTTCACTGATCGATGTGTCAGTACTATACAGTTTTGATTACTGTAGCTTTGTAGTATAATGTAGTATAGTTTGTAGTGTAGTTTGAAATTTGGGAGTGTGATACCTCCAGCTTTGTTATTCTTTTTCTTTTTCTTTTATTTTTTTAGCTTCCTTTTTACATTTATTTTTATTTCTTTATTATTTTTTCTGTTTTAAAATTTTATTTTATTATGTTATGTTAGTCACCATACATCATTAGTTTTTGATGTGGTGATCCACGATTCATTATTTTTGTATAACACCCAGTGCTCCATGCAGTATGTGCCTTCCGTAATACCCATCACCAGGCTAACCCATCCCCCCACCCCCCTCCCATCTAAAACCCTCAGTTTGTTTCTTAGAGTCCATAGTCTCTCATGGTTCATCTCTCTCTCCAATTCCCCCCCCCCTTCATTTTTCCCTTCCTTCTCCTAATGTCCTCCATGCTATTCCTTATGTTTCACAAATAAGTGAAACCATATGATAATTGACTTTCTCTGCTTGACTTATTTCACTTAGCATAACCTCCTCCAGTCCCATCCATGTTGATGTAAAAGTTGGGTATTCATCCTTTCTGATGGCTGAGTAATAATCCATTGTATGGACCACATCTTCTTGATCCATTCATCTGTTAAAGGGCATCTCGGCTCTTTCCACAGTTTGGCTATTGTGGACATTGCTGCTATGAACATTGGGGTGCATATGGCCCTTCTTTTCACTACATCTGTGTCTTTGGGGTAAATACCCAGGAGTGCAATTGCTGGGTCATAGGGTAGCTCTATTTTTAATTTTCTGAGGCACCTCCACACTGTTTTCCAAAGTGGCTATACCAACTTGCATTTCCACCAACAGTGTAAGAGGGTTCCCCTTTCTCCACAACCTCTCCAACATTTGTTGTTTCTTTCCCTGTCCATTTTTGCCATTCTAACTGGTGTAAGATGGTATCTCAATGTGGTTTTGATTTGAATGTCCCTGATGGCTTATTGTTATTCTTTATCAAGACTGCTTTGGTTATTTGGGTTCTTTTATGGTTCCTCACAAATTTTAATATTATTTGTTCTAGTTTTATGAATAATGCAATTGGTATTTTGATAGGAATTGTACTGAATCTGTAGATTGCTTTGGGTAGTATCGACATTTTAATAATATTAATTCTCCTAGTCCATGAACAAGGTAAATATTTCCATTTCTTTGTGTCATCTTCAATTTCTTTCATCCATTTTTTATTGTTTCCAGAGTATAGGCCTCTCATCTCCTTAAGTTTAATTTTAGTAATTTTATTTTTTTGATGTAATTATAAATGAGATGTTTAAAAAACATTTCTTTTTGATAGTTTGTTATTAGTTTATAGAAATGCAACAAATTTCTGTATATTAATTTTGTATCATGTAATTTTAATGAATTCATTTATTAGTTGTAATAATTTTTAAGTGGAGTATTTAGTGATTTCTGTATATAGAGTCATGTCACCCTCAAATAGTGACAGTTTTGCTTCTTCTTTACCAATTTGGATGATTTTATTTCTTTTTCTTGTCTGATTGTTGTGGGTAAGACTTCCAGTACTATGTGGAATAGAAGTAGCAAAAGTGGGCATCCTTGGGGCACCTGGGTGGATCAGTTGATTGAGTGCCCAACTCTTGATTTTGGCTCAGGTCATGATCTCATGGTCATGGGATTGAGCCCTGTGTTGGGCTCTGTGCTCAGAGCAGAGTCGGCTTCAGATTCTCTCTCCCAGTCTGTCCCACTCTCTCTCTCTCTCAAATAAATAAATAAAATCTTTAAAAAACAGTGGGCATTCTTGTCTTGTTCCTGATCTTAGAGGAAAATCTTTTAGCTATTACTTCTTTAAATAAGTTTTCTGCCCCCTTCTCTCTCTTCTCCTTCTGGGACCCCTATAATGCAAATGTTAGTACACTTGATATTGTCCCAGATTCTTTGAAACTATTCTCATTTTTAAATTTTTTTTTTTTTCCTTTTTGCTGACCACTTGGGAGATTTCCCTTACCCTGTCTTCCAGACTGATGGTCTGTTCTGCATCATCTAATCTGTTGCTAATTCCCTCTAGTGTATTTTTCATTTCAGTTTTTGTATTCTTCAACTTTGATTGGTTATTGGGGCCCCTGGGTGGCTCAGTCACTAAGCATCTGTCTTTGGCTCAGGTCATGATCCCAGGGTCCTTGGATCGAGCCCTGCATCAGGCTCCCTGCTCAGTGAGAGGCCTGCTTCTCCCTCTCCCACTCCCCCTGCTTGTGTTCCCTCTCTCACTGTCTCTCTCTCTGTGTCAAATAATAAATAAAATCTTTAAAAAAAACTTTTATTGGTTATTTTCTATCTCTTTGTTAAAGTTCCATGTGTTCATCCATTCTGATCAGCAGTTTAGTGAGCTTTGTTATGACCATTACTTTGAACTCTTTTTCAGGGAGATTGTTATCTCCATTTCATTTAGTTTTGTTGTTGTTATTGTTTGTTTGTTTGTTTTTTCTGAAGTGGTGTCTTGTTATTTCATTTGGAGCAAGCATATTCCTTTCCTCATTTTCCCTCATTCTCTGTGTTTTTATGTATTATTAACTACATCTCTGGGTGCTAAAGGAGTGGCCTTGTGTAGGAGGTGTCCTGTGGGGTCCAGAAGTGCATCCCTGCTTAGTTACCAGGACCAGGCACTCAGGGATGTGCTTTTTGTGGACTGCTTGCAACCTCCTCTTTTGACTGGGTTGACTGCTGTGGGTGTGTTGGTAGGCACTGTTAGCCCCCAGTGTGTCTGATTTTGAGACCTAGCTGTGACTGTCACAGGCACACTGGTGGGTAGGGCTGTTCCTCCCCACTCCCCCATGGTGGGAGCCACATTGATGGTGGAATGGGTCCTGCCAGAGGCTGCCTACAGGGTGTGGCAGGGTGTGATTTAATAACCATTTAAAATTTTTATTGAATTCTGTTAAGTATACAGTGAATGAGTTAAAAAATATATGTATTTTTCCACTGCATATTTTTTTCTGCTTTGTCGAAGATTATTTGACCATAGAGTTGAGGGTCCATTTCTGGGGTCTCTATTCTGTTCCATTTGTCTATATGTCTGTTTTTGTGCCACTACCATGCTGTCTTGGTGATCACTGCTTTGTAATATAGTTGAAATCGGACAATGTGATGCCCCCAGCTTTGTTTTCCTTTTTCAACATTTCCTTGGTGATTCGGGGTCTTTTCTGATTCCATACAAATTTTAGGATTGTTTGTTCCAGCACTTTGAAAAATGTCACTGGAATTTTGATTGGGATGGCACTGAAGGTATAGATTGCTCTGGGTAGCATAGACATTTTAACAATGTTTATTCTTCTGATCCATGAGCATGGAATATTTTTCCATCTTTTTGTGTCTTCTTCAATTTCTTTCATAAGTCAGTCTCTTCAATAAATGGTGCTGGGAAAATTGGACAGCCACAGGCAGAAGAATGAAACTCCACCATTCTCTAGCACCATACACAAAGATAAACTCAAAATGGATGAATGACCCCAATGTGAGACAGGATTCCATCAAAATCCTAGAGGAGAACATAGGCAGTAACCTCTTTGACATCAGCCACAGTAACTTCTTTCAAGGTACATCTCCAAAGGCTAGTGAAACAAAACAAAAATGAACTTTTGGGACTTCATCAAGATAAAAAGCTTCTGCACAACAAAGGAAACAGTCAACAAAACAAAGAGGCAACCCACAGAATGGGAGAAGATATTTGCAAATGACATTACAGATAAAGGGCTGGTATCCAAGATCTATAAAGAACTTCTCAAACTCAACACCCAAAAAACAAATAATCAAGTCAAAAAATGGGCAGAAGACTTGAACAGACACCTTTCCAAAGAAGACATCCAAATGGCTAACAGACACATGAAAAAATGTTCATCATCATTAGCCATCAGGGAAATTCAAATCAAAAGCACATTGAGATATCACCTTACACCAGTTAGAATGGCAAAAGTTGACAAGGCAAGAACAAACAAATGTTGGAGAAGTTGTGGAGAAAAGGGAACCCTCTTTCACTGTTGGTGGGAATGCAACTTGGTACAGCCACTTTGGAAAACAGTGTGGAGGTGCCTCAGAAACTTAAAAATAGAGCAATTGTACTACAGGGTATTACCCCAGCAATTGCACTCCTGGGTATTTACCCCAAAGAGACAGATGTAGTGAAAAGAAGGGCCATATGCACCCCAATGTTCATAGCAGCAATGTCCACAATAGCCAAACTGTGGAAAGAGCTGAGATGCCCTTCAACAGATGAATGGATAAAGAAGATGTGGTCCATATATACAATGGACTATTACTCAGCCATCAGAAAAGATGAATACCCAACTTTTACATCAACATGGATGGGACTGGAGGAGGTTATGCTAAGTGAAATAAGTCAAGCAGAGAAAGTCAATTATCATATGGTTTCACTTATTTGTGAAACATAAGGAATAGCATGGAGGACATTAGGAGAAGGAAGGGAAAAATGATGGGGGGAAGTTGGAGGGAAAAATGAACGATGAGAGACTATGGACTCTGAGAAACAAACTGAGGGTTTTAGATGGGAGGGGGGTGGGGGGATGGGTTGGCCTGGTGATGGGTATTAAGGAGGGCATGTACTGCATGGAGCACGGGGTGTTATACGAAATCAATGAATCGTGGGGACGCCTGGGTGGCTCAGTCGTTAAGCGTCTGCCTTCAGCTCGGGTCATGATCCCAGGGTCCTGGGATCGAGCCCCGCGTTGGGCTCCCCGCTTTGCGGGAAGCCTGCTTCTCCCTCTCACACTCCCCCTACTTGTATTTCTCGCTCACTCTCTCTCTCTGTCAAATAAATAAATAAAATCTTAAAAAAAAAAAAAAGAAAACAATGAATCGTGGATCACCACATCAAAAACTAATGATGTAATGTATGGTGATTAACATAACATAATTAAAAAAAATAATGATGTATTGTATAGGTGACTAACGTAACATAATGAAATAAAATTTAAAAAATATATGTAAAAAAGATGAGTCAGGAGTAAAAGCTTTTTTCTCTTTTATATTCTGTCAGGTGTAAGTTAAAAACAGCTTTTCTTCATATTTTTTGAGTTATGAAGGCTTTTTTAAAACTATGTGTAGTCAGAACTAACACCTATGTTTTATTAAGTCTACATCTGACATTACTGGTATATTCTTAAGAACAGTTAATTAGAGTAAAATGTACTTGCATATTAGGATGTTTAGGGGCGCCAGGGTGGCTCAGTTGGTTAAGCATCTGCCTTCAGCTCAGGTCATGATTCCAGAGTCCTGGGACTGAGCCCCGCATTGGGCTCTCTGCTCAGCAGAGCCTGCTTCTTCTTCCTCTCCCTCGGTTGCTCCCCCTGCTTGTGCTCTCTTTCTGTCAGATAAATAAATAAAATCTTTTTTTAAAAAGATATTTACTTTAAATTTTCACTTTGTAGCTTAATTTCCTTGTGTAATTTTTGGAGTAAAGAAATACATTAATTAAAAATAGTTATTAATCTATCAGCACTTACCTTTAATAAGTGACTAGATTTATACTGATATTGTAAATAGTCTTCTATCATTAGTTTCTTTGAAAACTATTATTTTTCAACAAAAGATAAGCTTTATTTTCATGGCTCAATGAAAATAATTACCATAATATTTGTATTGAATATTGGAGTCTTTGGAATCTAATGGAGGTCACCTTTGAATGCAAAATTATACCCTGGTGATATTAGAACTTGAGTGTTGCACATTTTTTAGGGATACTGAAAAAATCATATTGAAATATTTATTTGGATCCTTTTAAATAAAGCATTTGAAGACTACTGAAAAGTATTCAAGGCAATGCAGAGAGGATAATTTTGATTGATTTGATTTTAAATTTTGGAATTTTTCAATATCTGATACAAGAAAATTGATTTTAATCTATGGAAAATGAATCTGTTTGTTTTTTTTCCTTCATGACACGTGGTAGAAATGTTTGTATAACCTAAATGTAGAAGTCAAAGTTTCTAGGAGTAAACTATTAGGTGAAATGAAATATTCTGTAGAATAATTGATAATTTTTTCACAGTGTAACTTATCAGTGAAAACCCTGATTAAGTGCAAATGCAAAAAAAAAAAAAAAAAAAGTCCTGTATTTTTCTTCTTCAACCAGGACCATATTTTGATATCCTTGTGCCATTCTCAGGTATCAACAACCTGATGATGTTTTCCTTCCTGGAGGGAAAACAAATTCCTGGATCCATAGATTTTTATGGATAAAAAGCTTGCTGTGGGGAATGCTGTCTGTTTTCAGTTTATCAGAATTACAAGAGGAAAATACTTCATGAAGAGGTCAGTGGTGAATTCCCTCATTAAGTGTTTGCCACTAAAAGACCAGCTAAAACTTAGACCATTGTCATGAAAACTATTGAAAATTATGTGGGAAAAATGATCCAGTTATTGTGTATCTGCTAAAATTAATTCTTAGAGGTTTGTTTTACATGGAAATTATTTCTTTTGCACCAAGTTTTTAAAAAGTGAAGGGGTGAATTGGGAAGTGGAAGTATGGTTTCAGTATCCTGAGGGGTAACAAATGAAAGATTTGTTCCTCATTAAACCATTTCTTGATGTTTCCCAGTAGATTTTGAGCTGAACACTTGTTAATCCCAAAGCTCTGACAAACAAGGCCTGCAGAATTAGGCCAACCACTGCTACAAATAGCTAGTGTACATTAAATGGTAATCATTGCTTTCCAGTCTATTATTAGATTAACTTCATAGGGATTGCTTTTTTCTCCTGGGACTTGACACATAAATGACATGCTCTACCCTCCAATAAATCTAATAGCAGAGTGACTATAACATGATGTTCATAGCCCTTGCTCCCATGACAGATTATTTTTGATTGCTACAGGAATTTGGAGCAGCTTGAAACCATTAAAATTTAAAAGCATCATTGAAATGTTATGGCATACCTGACTCATACAGATTATTTCTGATTCTGAGTTATGTTCACAGTTTTTTTGCCCAATGATCTCAAACATAACTCCATAAGTAGCTTAGGAAACTGATTATAAATCATCAATTGAGTTGATAAACAATTTTACCACAAGGCATAAGAATGATGGCTCTGTGCCTTGAGGATTTCTAGTATTGCTAAATGTCACCAGGGAGAATTTTTGTCAATACTGTCTATCTAACTATGTTAAGACTTCCTTCTTCTCTTATGAGTTACATTAGAAAGGCATGCTATTAGATGCCAAGTCTCTTCTACAGGCAATTCTAAATACATTCTTTCTCTAGCACAACTTTTTTTTTTTTTTTTTTTTTTTGGTTGGAGGGAGGTTTCAGCAAATCGGTAACTTGTGTTTTGTGTTGATATTTCCTCCCTGCCTGGATATATGAGTTTTGGGTTTTTTTCCTGATGACCTAAATCCAATCTGTATATTATTTTTTATCTTGTGAAAATGGCTTAGATGAGTGCTTAGTAGAAAATGGGATCTGAGCATGGTTTTTCCAGGTTTCAGAAACTTGAAGCTTTTGACTTTTGCAGGCCTGGTTCCAAGTGCTTCCTGATTCCTTTTCAGTTTAACTATGTGTTAAAACTAGGGTGAGTCGTTTTCCTGGGGTATTCTTGGTCTGTGCCTGTTCTGATGCCCTGCCCCGTTTAGTGTTTCATCACTTTCCAAAGTGCTCTTGTTTGAAAGATAAATTATAGTTACCTTAGTTATTAAACCATCTAATCTTTATGTGAGTAAATTTATCTTAGTGTCTTTAGGAACTCAACATGTATAGAAATGAATTCTAACATTATTGGTTCTCTTCCCTTTATAACCAATACGTCTCAAATAACATTTTTTTGACTGTAAGAGAATAAAGAGGCATATTATACATAGCAGGCCACCTCATTTCAGGTACTTTTATATGGAGACAATTGGAATGCCAAATTGGGTCTAAAAAGTTTAAAATTGTTGTACCCACCATTGATCCTCACCCTTTCCAGACCCAAACTAGCTGTAAACTAGCACTTTAAATACCCCAATTTTTCTCTATATTATCATAATGTGAAGCATTAAGACATATTTAATGATATGTTTCTATTCATTGTATTAGGCACTAGCTTTATTGCAAAACACACCAGGCAGCACAACTAATGAGGGAGCTAAGGATGGGTCTTTTCTTAGGAAAGATTAAAATGCAAACTAACTTTGAATTGCTTTAATCAGAAATTTTGAACATTTTAAGAATTTACAAGTAGCAATGTAATCCATGCTATGAAAATGCATGGTATGCTCGACTATGCCTTCATATGAAGTAAAATGTGCTATTATTGATTGAGAAATCCCTTCATTAAATTTAAGGCAAGATTTGTTACACACAGAATCTAAAGCTAGTGTGTAAAGCTAACGTGTATCTAATGTAATCCAATGTTGTTGTTGTTGTTGTTGTTTATAAAAACTCTTCTGGCTTCTATATTCAATACATAGTAGCAGTTTGACAGCATTGAAAGTCCCATAGGAAAATGAAAATGTTCACAACATAATGATGTTTATTGTTATTTATGTAATACATCTTAATAACTAAATAGACATGAAATCTTACACTATGTGGTATATAATCAGGGAGCAACAGACACATTTATGGAACAGAATTTACCTCAAAGAGAGAAAAAAATAAATTTACATAGAAATGGTAGATAAGTAGACATTTAGTAGATAGGTAGGAAAGTTTAGTAGGTATGTAGGTAAGTTTAGAAGTCAAATGAATATGGTTTGTTTCACACAATCAACTGTAAAGGCCGATGTGATGAATGAACAACTGATTCTTATTTTCAGGTTGCTTAGATTTCTCTGGTGACAAATAGCCTTTCCTGACCATCAGTTAAAAAATACTCTTTAACCATAATTGCCAAGCATAAATTATTCATGAATAACAATAAAGAAAAACAACACATGTCTGAGTACTGAGGTCAGAGTACCACATTCAGTGATTACTCAGGACAATTTTTTTGTTTGACAATGTGATTTGAGATTGAAACAGGTTTCCTGAGTGTGTGTGTGTGTGTGTGTGTGTGTGTGTGTGAGTGTGCGTGTGATATATTTGATTTCTGTAATGCATCTAATTTAGAAACATTTAAAGATTGATATATTTTATATTACTTAGAGGTTTTATAAACAAGAAGTTAATATGATTGTTTTGATGCTTTAGTTGCATTTGTTACTGTTTTCATAAGTGTAAGTGGAATGGTGTGACAGTATCACCCAGAGGCATTCTGTATATAATAATTAATAATAATAATAATATATTATACAAAGTATATCCATCTTCTTATTAGAATTGTATTTTCTGCTTTACTCAGGATTTTAAACAGTCAATTCATTTTATTATTAAAATTTTTGCCATGTACATACTCAAGATGAAAACACTATATCACATTGAAAGTCCTACTTCTGAACGGATTTTTAGAAGGGCATTATTAGCATATAGTAATGTGTCTTTTATGATAGAAATGATGGCATATATTATTTTACTTATGAATTATAGACAGCTGGGCAAGAGGAAGTAGTTATAACTATATAACTATATAACTTATATAGTATACTTATAACTTAGAGAGTATCGTAATATTTCTTTTCTCTTGACACAGTTATGGCAGCATGATGCCATAGAATGAGACTGGATTGGGTCCTAGATAATGACCAATTAAGTGTCGTTTCTGGTAAATCATATTTATTTTCTCCAAGGAATATTTTTCTCATCTGTAAGATGTCATGCTTCCCCTGTTCATCTGTTAGGTTACTATGAAGTGCAAATTAATGCATGAATTATATGTGAAAGTGCTTTGAATGATGCAAAATACTGTATGAAGTACTATTCTTATTGTACTTTGGTTTTCTTTACATTTTGGTCAATGTTTTAATATTAATATATGCTATATTATGGAACTAAGGCATAGATTCATTGTAATGTGAAGGAAAATATTTTGACTTTGTGGATACTATAAACTCATGAGCTGAATGGTTTTTTTTCCTGACCTATTAAATATATTACATTACCACCAAAAATGTCTTGTTCATCTAGTGTTTTTAACCCAGATGGCTAATAACACATGGAATAAATCTTCTACACACCTGTCATGTAACAGGTTCCTCATGAAATAGCATAATATCTTAAGTAATACCAAAACATGTTTCTAATAACTTCAAAGCTATCCAAAAATACCAATTTTTGCTGAAAACATTTTATTATTTGTAATTTTGGGGTTTGTCTATATTAAGTATAAAATAAATGAGTTTTATAGAAAGGTATGCCTTTCCGTATGTGAGAAATGTTTTGAAGCTCACATATGCTCTCAGGAGTTAATATTTTCAATATTTACAAGAGCAAATCATTCTGGAAACCATAAGTGGTATGTATACTCTCAGTTGGGCACTCAGCTACCATTTGGAAAAAGTCTTCTGATTTCTATCATCCTATAATTTACTCCAGTAAAAATTAAAGCATAATTTGTATCTTTTAGAGGAGAAAATGCTCATTGAAACCATGCAATAAAAGTGCAATTTAGCAAAACTATTAGTTTTAGGTTTTTGGGTTTTTTTTACTATTTTAAACCTATTATTTTTAAAATTACTTTAGTATTAAAAAGGCTATAAAATTGTGCTGGGTGTCAGCACATTGTGTCTTCAAACACATTCTAATTCTCATTTTCCTTTGCTTAAATAGTAAGAAAATTATAAATTAGAAACCAAAATTAATTGAATAAACTCCAATTGAATGTTTTTATCTTTCTGTATGCATTTTTTATTATATTATGTTAATCATCATACATTACATCATTGGTTTTTGATGTGGTGTTCCATGATTCATTGTCTGTATGCATTTTTAAAAGTGCGTTGTAAACTCTTCAGAGCTAGTGACAGTGGCTAATGTGTCCACCTCCCTACTCAAAATTTAATGCAGTGCAAGGGAAAATAATGCTGATGTAGTGTGAAACACCACTTATTTTCAGTTTTTAAAGCCAACATGTTTACTAAGTTAATACAACTTTAATTCCAGCATCTATGATATCTAAATCTGATCTGACTAGCATGATTTCCCAACCAATACAGAAACTATGATTTTTGCAGTAGTTCTTTCATCCCACAGGCTCCCAAAATACCTTAAGTGTTAACGAATGAGTGAGGCATTTGCCAATTTAAAGGCATCATTTCTATGTGCTTAGGGTGCCTTTATTCATTTTGACAATAGAACTTTTACAGAATCCTAGAAATCAAGAATTTGCAATCACTCATGTGGTACACAATGCCAAATTCCAGTAATAGAATATGGGGTGATGGAAGCCCACAACAGGGGAGACTCTCCTAAATTTTTTACACAAGTAAGCCACTCAATAGGGGCAGGTAATGGTAGGGGAGAAGGCAGTCATTCATAGCCTGAAAGAAAATTGTTGCCTGCTCTGGAGTCAGAAATAAGCAGTTCTTTTTAATTTTCAAAAATATATTAGCATAGTAATTCTCTTAGTTACTTTAGGCTGCTGTAAAAAATACTATAGATGGGTGGCTTAAACAACAAACACTTAACTTCTTACATTTCTGGATTCTGGGAAGTCCAAGATCAAGGTGTCAGCAGATCAAGTTCCTTGTGAGGGCTCTGTTCCTGACTTGTACACAGCTACCTTCTCATTGTATCCTCAAAGGGACAAGGGAGATGAGAGTGAGAGAGAAAAAGAGACAGAGAGAGAGACAGAGAGAGAGATCTTTTCCTCTTCTTACAAGGACATTAATCCCTTCATGGGCTCCACCCTCATGACCTAATTACCAAAAGAAACCTGCATCTCCAAATACCATCACTTTAGGGCTTCAGGGAATTTGAGGTGGACACATTCAGTCCATAGCAGTCATGTAACAATAATAGAAACTGTTTTTCAAGTGCTTACTATGTGCTGGACTGTGCTGGGTGCCTTACATTCATTATCTTATTTAACCTCCACAAGAAATTTATGAGGTAGGCATTGATTATCTTCATTTTATAGATGAGGAAATAAAGATTTAGAGAAATCACACTTCTGGTGAATCAATGCCAAGTCTGTTTGGCATTTCCAAGACCATGCTCTTAACTACTGGACCACATTACTTTTCTCAAGTTCTAAGCCCAAGACGTGGCATCTACTAGTCACTGTGGAATATTGGAATAGAAGAAAGAGCATGGACTGTTTCTAGTCCCTGCTGTGCCTATAGCCAAATTTTGAAACTGGGACAAATTGTTTAACTTCATTGTGCCTCATTTCCTCATCTATCAAATGGGGATGATTGTCTGTATATAGGCCATTGGGAGAATGAAACTCTGAGAGATATTAATGGGCTTTGAAAAAAATATTCTGAAGATGCTATATAAATGAATTTATATTCAGAAGGCAAATCTTTCCACTAACACATACTTTCCCTATTTTCTGTTCATGGGGATGGCCAGGTAGTAGTAGTAATGATTATATTACAGCCTGACTGGAAGGTCCAGTTTTCAAGAAAGAACATTTCTTTGCCTGTAAGATTTGTTTTGGTTATTGTCTTTTTGTTCACTCTCAATTTATCTGTAACAGTGTCTGTTGGATTGTCTGTTTCACTATGAAGAGATGATACAATCTCATTTTGAAACAATTTAGGATGCTTTCCATATGATGTGGTTTTTATGAATGGTGCATGACCTTAAAAAAGGGTTAAGAAGGGGGCGCCTGGATGGCTCAGTCAGTTAAGCGCCTGCCTTCCGCTTGGGTCATGATCCCAGGGTCCTGGGATGGAGCCCCGCATCGGGCTCCCTGCTCAGCAGGAGCCTGCTTCTCCGTCTCCCTTTGCCTGCCGTTCCCTCTGCTTGTGCTCTCTCTCTCTCTTTCAAATAAATAAATAAAATCTTTAAAAAAAGGGTTAAGAAGGTCGCAGCAGTGAAGAGCTCTACCTTTTCTCCTTATAACCAGATGATATATCTAATTATATTAATAGTTTTGAGTCCTCTTAACATAAATTGCCTATATTTCATATTTAAGTTACCTATTAAATTTATGTAAAATTATATACATATATAATACACACATATCCACACCAAATTAATAAAATAGGCTTATATGTATATATAGATATACTTAAACTCTTTTAGATTAAAAATCAGAAAATAAATTATTAATAAATTAATAATTCAAATCAATAAAATAGTTTTCTATGTCTCTCTATATATGTATATATGTCACATTTTATTTATCCATTCATCAGTCAATAGACATTTGGGCTCTCTCCATAGTTTGGCTATTATTGATAATGCTGCTACTAACATCGGGATGCATGTACACCTTCGAATCTATATTTTTAAATCTTTTGGGTAAATATCTAGTATTTCATTTTTTTTAAGGTAACGTTTTATTTATTTATTTATTTTTATTATGTTCAGTTAACCACTGTACAGTACATCATTAGTTTTTGATGTAGTGTTCAATGATTCATTAGTTGTGTATAACCTAGTACTTCAATTGCTAGGTCATAGGGTAGTTCTATTTTTAACTTTTTGAGGGAACTCCACAATGTTTTCCAGAGTGCATGCACCAGTTTCCATTCCAACCAACAATGCAAAAGGGTTCCCCTTTCTCCACACTCTCACCAACACCTGTTATTTTTGTGTTGTTAATTTTAGCCATTCTGACAGGTGTGAGGTGGTATTTCATTGTGGTTTTGATTTGTATTTCCCTGATGATGAGTGATGTTGAGCATCTTTTCATGTCTGTTAGCCATCTGGATATCTTTGGAAAAGTGTCTGTTCATTTCTTTTGCCCATTTCTTAACTAGATTATTTGGGTTTTTTTGGTTGTTTAGTTTGATATGTTCTTTATAGATTTTGGATAATAACCTTATCAAATATGTCCTTTGCAGATATCTTCTCCCATGCTGAAGGTTGCCTTTTAATTTTGTTGATTATTTCCTTCACTGTGCAGGAGCTTTTTATTTTGATGAAGCCCTAATGGTTCATTTTTGCTTTTGTTTCCCTTGCCTCCAGAGACATGTCTAGTAAGAAGTTGCTGGGGCCGAGGTCAAAACAGGTTTCTACCTGTGTTCTCCTCTAGGACTTTGATGGCTTCCTGTATCACATTTAGGTCTTTCATCCATTTTGAATTTATTTTGGGGTATGGTATAAAAAGTGGTCCAGTTTTATTCTTCTGCATGTTGGTGTCCAATTTTCCCAACACCATTTGTTGAAGAGACTGTCTTTTTCCTATTGGATATTCTTTCCTGCTTTGTCCAAGATTAGTTTACCAAATAGTTGTGGGTCCATTTTTAGGTTTTCTACTCTGTTCCATCAATCTATGTGTCTGTTTTTGTGCCAGTACTATACATCTTGATGACTACAGCTTTGTAATACAGCTTGAAATCTGGAATCATGATGCCTCCAGTTTTCTTTTTCTTTTTCAGAATTCCTTTGGCTATTTGGGGCCTTTTGTGGTTCCATACATATTTTAGGATTGTTTGCTCTAGCTCTGTGAAAAATGCTGGTGGTATTTTGATAGGGATTGCATTAACTGTGTAGATTGCTTTGGGTGGTATAGACACATTAACAATATTTTTTCTTCCAGTCCATGAGCATGGAATATTTTTCCATTTTTTTGTCCTCTTCATTTTCTTTCATAAGTGTTCTATAGTTTTCAGAGTACAGATATTTTACCTCTTTAGTTTGTTTTTTCCTAGGTATCTTATTGGTTTTGGTGCAATTGCAAATAGGGTTGATTCCTTCATTTCTTTTTCTGCTGCTTCATTATTGGTGTATAGACATGCAAGAGGTTTCTGCACATTGATTTTATGTCCTGCAACTTTGTTGAATTCATGTATTAGTTCTAGCAGTTTTTTCATGGATTCTTTCAGGTTTTCTATATATAGTATCATGGTATCGGCAAATATTGAAATTTGACTTCTTCCTTGCCAATTTAGATACATTTTATTTCATTTCATGGTCTGATTGCTGAGGCTAAGACTTCTAGTACTATGTTAAATAGTATTGGTAAGAGTGAACATCCTTGTCTTATTCACCATAAGGGAAAGACTCTCTATTTTTCCCCATTGAGGATGATATTAACTGTGGGTTTTTCATATAAGGCCTATGATGTTGAAGTATGTTCCAGATGCTGTATTTTGTCCAATGCTTTTTTTGTATCTACTGAGAGGATCATATGGTTCTTATCCTTTTTTTTATTAATGTGGTATATAATGTTGATTTATTTGTGAATATTGAACCAGCCCTGCAGCTCAGGAATAAACCCCACTCGATCGTGGTAAATAATTCTTTCAATGCACTGTTGAATTTGATTTGCTAGTATTTTATTGAGAATTTTTGCATCCATATTCTTCAGGGATATTGGACAGTAATTTTCCTTTTTACTGGGGTCTTTGTGTGGTTTTGGAATCAAAGTAATGCTGGCTTCTTAGAATGAGTTTGGAAGTTTTCCTTCCATTTCTGTTTTTTGGAACAGGTCGAGAAGAGTAGATTTTAACTCTTCTTTAAATATCTGGTAGAATTCCCCTGGGAAGCCATCTGGCCCTGAATTTTGTTTGCTGGGAGATTTTTGATTAATGATTCAATTTCTTTGCTCATTATGGGTGTGTTCATCTTTTCTATTTCTTCCTGTTTCAGTTTTGGTAGTTTGTTAGTTTCTAAAAATTTGTCCATTTCTTCCAGGTTGCCTGCCCAGTTTATTGGCTTATAATTTGTCATAGTATTCTCTTATGATTATATTTATGTGGTGTTGGTTTTTATCTCTCATATTTCATTTGTGATTTTATCTCTTTGGATCATTTCTCTTTCTTTTTGATAAGTCTGGTTAGGAGTTTATCAAATTTATTAATACTTTCAAAGAACCAGCTCTTAGTTTTGTTAATCCATTCTATTGTTTTTTGTTTGTTTGTTTGTTTCATTTCTATATCATTTATTTCTGCTCTTATCTTATTATTTCCTTTCTTTTGCTGGCTTTCAGCCTTATTTGTTGTTCCTTCTCTAGCTCCTTCAGGTGTAAAATTAAGTTGTTTATTTGAGACTTTTTTGCTTCTTGAGGTAGGCCTGTATTACAAAATTCTTCTCTCTTAGGGCTGCCTTTGCTGCATCCCAAAGGTTCTGGACTGGGTGTTTTCATTTTCATTTCCTTCCATGTATTTTTTAAAATTTATTCTTTAATTTCCTGGTTAACCCATTCATTCTTTAGTAGGATCTTCTTTAACCTCCATGTATTTGTGGTCTTTCTGAATTTTTTCTTGTTTTTTCAATTTTCATAGCATTGTGGTCTGAAATTATGCATGGTATGATCTCGATCTTTTTGTACTTGTTGAGGGCTGTTTTGTGACACAGTATGTGATCTATTCTGGGGAATGTTCCATGTACACTCAAAAAGAATGTGTATTGTGCTGCTTTAGGATGAAGTGTTCTGAATATATCTGTTAAGTCCTTCTGGTACAGTATGTTATTCAAAGCCATCATTTCTTTACTAATTTTTTGCTCAGGTGATCTGTTCACTGCTGTAAGTGGAGTGTTAAAGTCCCCTACTACTATTGTATTATTATCAATGAATTTCTTTATGTTTATTTTTAATTGATTGATTGACTTGGGTGCTCCCAAGTTGGGGGCATAAATATTTACAATTGTTAGATCTTCTTCATGGATAGATTCCTTAATTATGATATATTGCCCTTCTTCATCTCTTGTTACAGTCTTTGGTTTAAAATCTACTTTGTCTGATATAAGTATGGCTATTCTGACTTTCTTTTGATGTCCATTAAAATGATAGATTGTTCTCCATTTCCTCACTTTCAATCAGCAGGTGTCTTTAGGTCTAAAGTGAATATATTGTAGGTAACATATAGATTGGTCTTGTCATTTTATCCATTCTGATATCCTATGTCTTTTGATTGGAGCCTTTGGTCCATTTACATTCAGAGTGATTATTGATAGATATGATTTTAGTGCCATTGTAGTACTTGCTAAGTAGTTGTTTCTGGGGATTTTGTCTGTTCCTTTCTATTCTTTGCTGCTTGTGGTCTTTTTTTTGTTCCACTCAAAGAGTCCCCCATTACAATTTCTTTCAGGGCTGGTTTAATGGTCACAAACTCCTTTAGTTTTTGTTTGTCTTGGAAGCTCTTTATCTCTCCTTTTGTTCTGAATGGCAGCCTTGCTGGATAAAGAATTCTTTGCTGCATTTTTTTCCCATTCAGCATGTTGAATGTATCATGCCACTCACTTCTTGCCTGCCAGATTTCTGTGGGCAGATCTGCTGTGAATCTGATCTGTCTTCCCTTGTAGGTTAAGGACTCTTTTTCACTTGCTGCTTTCAAGATTCTTTCCTTGTCTGTTTATTTTGTGAATTTGACTGTGATATGCCTTTGGCAATGGTCGACTTTTGTTGAATTTAATGGGAGTTCTCTGTGCTTCTTAGATTTTGATGTCTATGCCCTTCCCCAGATTAGGGAAGTTTTCAGCTATAATTTGTTTGAATTAACCTTTGCCCCTTTTCCTCTCTCATTTTCTGGGACTCCTATGATACAAATATTACATTTTAATAAGTCACTGAGTTCCCTAAATCTACCTTTTTGGTCCATTACCTTACTTTCCCTGTTCTTTTCACCTTCATTATTTTCCATAATTTTGTTTTCTATATCACTAATTCCTCCTTTGCTTTGTCCATCTTCATTTTTATGGCCTCCATTTCAGTTTTCATTTCTTTTGTAACATTTTTAATTTTGATCTGACTAGATTTTAGTTCTTTTATCTCTGCAGTAAGGTATTCTTTAGTGTCTTCTATCCTTTTTTCAAGCTTAGCTAATATCCTTATAATCAGTGTTTTAAATTCTATTTCAGACATCTTATGTATATCTGTATTGATTAAATCCCTGGCTATGAGTTCTACTTCCTATTCTTTCTCTTAGAGTGAATTTAAAACCAGATAAAAAACTAGATCCTGGTGTGCCTTGGTCTGCTTGTTAAAATAATCTAGATCCCAAAACGAAAAAAAAAAATGAAAGTAAACAAAAAATTAAAAAATACATATATAATATGATTATTAAATTTTTTTTAAATTAATAATAAAAATTTTTTTTAAAAGGCAGCACCTGGGTGGCTCAGTTGGTTGGGCATCTAACCCTTGGTTTCTGCTTAGGTCATGATCTCAGGGTTGGGAGATAGAGCCCTGTGTTGGGTTCTGCACTCCATGGATAGTCTTTGGGAGATTCTTTCTTTCTTCCTCCCCCCTCTGCCTCTCCCTCCACTCACACAGTCTCTCTCTCTCTGTCTAATAAATAAATAAATCTCTAAAAGATATAAATAAATAAAAAAGGAATTAAAAAATAAGAAAATAAATGATAAAGTAATAAAAATAAAGAATGAAAGAAAAAGGAAGCTAGATCCTATTTCCTTTAGAGCTGAAGGTTTTCAGCACTCTGTGATCAGTATACTTGGTGCAAATGAATTGTTTGTGCTGGTCTTCCAGAGGAGAGGCCTTCTGTGCTAATTCTCAGGTGACTTATTTCTGTGGAAATACACCTCTAGGGTGCAGGGGGGTGGGGTGTAGTTTATGTGGCACTGGCCTTCACTTGGTGGCAGTGTTTTGCTCCCTGAAGGCATTCAGCACTGATGCGTGGGATGAATATGGTAGTGCCTTGCTCTCTAGCCCTAGAGCTAAAAGTTTGCAACCTCCATTTTTCAGTGAGCCCTCACAGAAGAGCAATCAATCACCCTTTTATGTCCCTGGTTTCCATCTGAGCCCTGCATTCGCCCTGCCTATGTCCAATCTTTTTTATCTCAGGTGCATACCTGAGTTTCAAAACTGCAAATTTTAGGGATTCACACAGCACGGATCTGTGCTGTTCCTTTGGGGGAGTGTCTTACCATGCTTTTGCCTTTTCCAGCCAGTTCCAAGAAAGCAGTTGCACAACCACACAGTGGTTCACAGTTTATGGCAAAACAGAGCAGAAAGCCAGCACCAAGACCTGCTGTTCTCAGTTGGCTTCCTGCTCCTATGCCAGGGAACAGTGAAGCACTTTGGTACCACCCATTCTTCTTGTGACCAAGGGGATCCTCAGACCACATTGTCACTCCTGGGATTCTTCCCTGCTTTGCCACCTGAGCACCTTTAAGCCAGGCACATCCCCCAGGGTAGTAGACTTCTTAAAAGTTCAGGTTTTGCACCCATTGCTTATAATACTTTGCAGTAGCCTCCATAGGCAGGCTCCATCCCTGCCGCTGAACCCATAGCTATATCTTTCCCAAGTCCACTCTCCACACCTCCTATATTCCAAAAGATGGTCCCTTTTCTACTTTTAGACTTGAAGTTTTTGTTCTCTCAGGCCTCTGATTGATTTCGTGGGTGTTCAGAATGGTTTAACTATATAGCTGTATTTGAGGGATGAGACACACTTAGGGTGCCCCTATTCTTCAAACCATCTTATCTCCTCCCCCCAGAATATTTCTTTTGAAAGTTATTTTCAATGACTACAGGATTTATTGGTGATATCATAACTGTATTTCAATATTAGTGCATTTTTCTCATTTTAAATTTCCATATTCAAAATTCAACATTTATTGGAAAGTAAGTAGATGAAAAGAATTCAATAAGAAAAAATATGATTGCATTCCTATTTCTCTTTTTTTATTTGCATACAAATTTGCCCATTTTATTTTATTTATTTTTTATTATGTTATGTTAATCACCATACATTACATCATTAGTTTTTGATGTAGTGTTCCATGATTCATTGTTTGCATATAACACCCAGTGCTCCATTCAGTACGTGCCCTCTTTAATACCCATCACCAGGCTAACCCATCCCCCACCCCCCTCCCCTCTGGAACCCTCAGTTTGTTTCTCAGAGTCCATAGTCTCTCATGGTTCATCTCCCACTTCGATTCCCCCCCTTCATTTTTCCCTTCCTACTATCTTCTTCTTTTTTTTTTTTTTTTAACACATAACGTATTATTTGTTTCAGAGGTACAGGTCTGTGATTCAACAGTCCTACACAATTCACAGCACTCACCATAGCACATACCCTCCCCAATGTCTATCACCCAGCCACCCCATCCCTCCCACCCCTCAGGAATCTGCTGGGTTTGGAGACTCCAAACGGGATCGTGTGCCAGAGATAGAAATCCTCAGTCACAGGCCAGGTGAGCACGGATTGCATTCCTATTTCTCTTAATGTTAAAAATAGAAATTATAAATAGCTAAATAATAACTTGAAAGGCATATACAGATGATTTGGACATTATGACTATATTTTGTTGCATAAGGTTTTAGATTGATCTGGGTTTCTGAAAGAGAGGAGTAAGGAAAATCTAGATTTGTTCCACGTTAGTCTTATGTAGGAGGTTTATCTTTTTTCTGAAATAGATAGAATTTTATAATGTATTATATGGGTACTCAGGAAAGACTACTCATTAGATTTCTGCAAAATAGTAGGTGGCTTTTATGCAGCCAAAGCTGCTGACCTAATTTTAAGCAAATTTGATTGTTTCATGTCTGCTTACGGCACCAATTTAGAAATATCACCACAATTATTTCTGGATTAAAAATAAATACCATATGATTTCACACATATGCGGAATCTAAAAAAACAAAACAGACAAATAAAAAGCAGAATCAGATCTATAAATACAGAAAACAAACTGATGGTTGCCAGAGGGGAAGTGGGGGGGACAGGCAAAATGGGTGAAGGGGAATGGGAGATACCTACTTCCAGTTATGGAATGAATGTCATAGGAATAAAAGGTACAACATAGGGAATACAGTCAATGATATTGTAATAGCACTGTATGTGACGGATGGTAGCTACCTTGTGGAGAGCATACCATAACTTACAGTGTTGTCAAATCACTGTTGTACACCTGAAACAAATGTAACACTGTATGTCACACATACTCATAAAAATGAAAAACAATAAATGTTAAAGGAAAAATATTGTATTAATTTTATAGTCTTGACCACTTAAGTGTGTATATTGTCATCTTTAAAGTTCTAATTATTATAAAGTTTGGATACAAAATAATAGTTGTGTATGAATCAGTCAAGTTCGTGATTGCAAACAAGTGTCATATTAATTTGAAAGTTAAAAGTATCACAGGAAAATATTTCAGACTTCCTTGGTATATAAAATTTCACATACAATAAAATGTTTGTTAATTGCAAAGAGAGCCAACACTCATTTGAGAAAGAAATAGAACATAAATGTTGAACCAAGAGTCCATAAGTAGTTGTGTATACAGCCCTATGTTTTGTCTTATTTCAGTCACCAGCTCCGTGTTCTCAGGCAAGTCTTTTATTCTCTTTAGATCTCAGTTTTCAATATGCACTGTTATGTCCCAATTCCTGCCTAAGTTCATTATCTATTGGTCCACTTCTGTAACACACCATACAAACATAACACATGATTATTATTGGTGTTACAAGACAAATAGTATTGCCAGCATCATAACCAATATCAAAAATTATATTGATCATATAAATACATTTTCTTATTTCCATTTGTTTTACCTTAAAGGAATCTGCACCCCTTAAGCTTTAAATTTTCTCAGTTAACCCTTCATGTGTATTATTACATCATCTATACCTGTCACAGCAGGCAGTGATATTCAGGAGCAGCCAATAAAACTTAAGATAATTGAAGGAAGAACTCTTAGATAATTTCCGATTTTTCCTTCCTGAAATATGGTACAAAATCCAAGTCATTGCCACATTGACATAGCTTTCCTATTTGTTATCAGTTATAAATGCTGGGATTACCTGAGTGATTGTTTTCTCAGAAAGCCATAATGTAATCTCAAACCTAATACTTCAACAACCATGTACTAATTAAAACTGCAATTATATTTTTGCTCAAACAAAATGACTTAATAAACATTATCACAAACTGTTTACCCTTCCCAAAAACAATTTATGCTCACTAATACAATTTCCCATTAAAACTGCTGCCAGGTAAATTAAAAACTCTTGAAATAGTAAGTAAGTGGGAAATTAATTCAACAGTTTAATCTAGACCTAATAACAGTTGCAAGCTAAAAAAAAAAAAACAAAAAACAAAAAACAAAAACAAAACATTGCTACAGCAGGGAGTTAATTAACAGCTTATTCCCCATTTGATAAAAGTAATCCACTCTAATTCCAGTGTAATTTACCTCAATGTAATATAAAACCACAAGCTGCTTCTGGTGCTGGTAATTATTAGCTTTGTCCTGTGGCCACAATGACAATAAAAGTCAGCAATATCTTAATAATAAAAGGCTCTCTGCTAAATGCCCACAACTAAAGATGTAATATGAAATCTTCCAACAGCAGCAACCATGTATATTGCCACATAAGCAGGGGTTACCGTTTAGATTTCAACTACATTTAGTTGCTCCACCTAGTTCTAGGAAACAAGTGTGCCATGTTAAAAGTAAGCAGTTTATTGGCTTCATATATAGGGAAGCACAAGGAAATAGGTGATGAATTCATCTAATTCTTTCCGTCCCTTCTACCACTGACTTAGCAAAGCTGTCATCTTTCTATTTGGACTATTGCACAAATCTATGTAGTATTGCTGTCCCCATTCCCCACTCCAATCCATCCTCTGTATAGCCACCTGCACACATCTTGTCTTGTAACTTTCTTGGATATAAACCTTCATTTACTACCTATCATTCAGAGAATAAAGTTGAAACTCTCTATAGCATGATGTAAAATTCCTTTCATGTTCTGGCCCTAATCTATCACTGAAACCTTGTTTATCAAGCTGGAAGATAAAAGAAGACAAATTTTGCTGCCTATAGTAACTTTTCCTGGTTTATCCAACTTTCCTTGCTTATCTACTACCTCTTCTGTGAAGTTTTCTTTGACACTTCCCATGAAAATTTAGTCACTCCTTTTTTTTTATTCTGTTACAACACTTCAGATTCCTCTATCATTCTACCAATTGAATTGCCTTTTATTTCTGTTAATATGATTATCTCTATCTATTAGACTAGTAGTTTTCAAAGTGGGGTCCCTGGACTAGCAGTTTCTGCATTACCTGGGAACTTATTAGAAATGCAAATTTCCAGGTATCATCCCAGAACTACTGAATCAGAAACTCCATGGGTGGGGCCTGGCACTCTGTTTTAACGAGACTCTAACATGATTCTGATGGACGGTAAACTTAGAATTATTTAGATTGTGAGCATCTTGGGGACATAGGCAAAAGCTTATTCAATTTTTAAATCTTCACATGATGTATTATAGCACATAGTACTAAAAAGTACATTTTCCAAGAATGAGTTACAGGAAGATGAAATAAATGGTATGCAAAAATGGCAAAACTTTGAGAAGCTATGGAAATGCAAATAACTTCCATGTTTCCCCTTTATCTAACTAAAATTCAAAATCCATGTTTCCCAAAGTGAGTAGATTCTTTATTTTAAATAACAAAAATTAAATAATGAAATAATGAAAAAGTCAAAGATCATAAATTATCAATATGTTCATTCCTCTGTGCAACAAAAGATAAATCCCATAGAAGTATTTTTTATATGTTACTGATATTCTCAAAAAGTTAATATAGTTAAACTTTCAGTATAATTAATACAGTTAACAGATATTATTCTTATTTTACAGATGAAGAAACCAAGACCTAGGTAACTGAAATGATTTCAAAATAGATTTAGAACCCAGGTTGCCTGGAAGCCATATGCTTCCACTTTATTATACTTCTCCCACACTTGTACAGATTCAATCACATTTACCAAATGTGTACTGACTTCTGTCCTTCAGACACTATGCTTGGGTATATTTGGGAATAATGCATTCCAGTGTCCTAAAGGATGGGTAGCATTTGGATAGTTGGTAAGTAAAAGGCAAAAAAATCTAGGTTGGAGTGATAACATAATAAAAACAGATGTGGTTTAAGCCAAGGCATATTGAAGAATGAATAATTAATGAATAATTCACTTTGGAGAAGAGTGGGAGATGAGACTGGAAATATAGATTGGGATTGGTTGTAATAAGTATCCTATTCCAAAGTGGAGTTTGAACTTTACTCTGTAGGAAGCCAGTGAATCTCTTTTGAATGGAGGATGCTGAAATAGGAATTTTAAACAGATTTATCTGGCAGCTATAGGCAATTATATTGGAGGAGAGAAGGAGGTGTAAAAAGTGTCTAGAATTTTGATTCTAGTTAGAGGTTGTAATAAGCTCAGTTTAAGGATGTAAGGGCTAAGCTAGAATATCAGCATTGACAATAGAAAAGAGTGATATATGAGTTCCTCATCTGTACATAATTGGAATGTGCTGACTCTCTCCCTTATTTATAAAATCCTTGCTAATCACTTTGTGCAGGTTTTTTTAAAATTTTTTTTAAATTCCAGTTAGTGAACATGCAGTGCAATATTAGATTCAGGTGTAAAATATAGTGATTCAGCACGTCCATCCAACACATGGTGCTCATCACAAGTGCCCTCCTTAATCCCCATCACCTATTTAACCCATCCCCCCACCCACCTCCCCTCTGGTAACCATCAGTTTGTTCTCTACAGTTAAAGTCTTTTTTTGATTTGCCTCTCTCTTTTTCCCCTCTTTGCTCATTTGTTTTGTTTCTTAAATTCCACATATGAGTGGTATTTGTCTTTCTCTGAATGACATATTTCACTTTGCATAATACTCTCTAGCTTGATCTGTGCCATTGCAAATAGCAAGATTTCATTCTTTCCTTGGCTGAGTAATATTCCATTGTGTATATATATACACACATATGTATGTATCACTTCTTTATCCATTAATCAGTAGTTGGACACTTGGGCTGTTTCCATAATGTGGCCACTATAGATAAGGCTGCTATAAACATCAGGGTACATATATTCCTTTGAATTAGTATTTTTGAATTCTTTCATTAAATACCAATAGTACAATTGCTGAATCATAGGGTAGTTCTATTTTTAACTTTTTGAGGGACCTCCATATTACTCTCCAGAGTGGCTGCAACAGTTTGTATTCCCACCAACAGTGCAAGAGAGCTCCCTTTCTCCACACGCTCACCAACACCTGTTGTTTCTCATGTTATTTATTTTAGCCATTCTGAAGGTGTGAGGTAATATCTGAGTAGTTTCATTTTGTATTTCTCTGACATTGAGTAATGCTGAGTATCTTTTCATGTGTCTGTTGGCCATCTGGATGTCTTTGGAAAAATGTCAATTCATGTCCTCTGTCCATTTTTTAAATTGGATTATTCCTTTTGGGGTGTTGAGTTTTATAAGTTCTTTATATATTTTGGATACTAACCCATTATCAAATTTGTCACTTGCAAATATCTTATCCAATTTTGTAGGTTGCCTTTTTAGTATGGTTGATTGTTTCATTTGCTGTGTGGGTTTTTTTTTTTTTTATTTTGATGAAGTCCTAATAGTTTATTTTTGTTTTTGTTTCCCTTGCATCAGGAGACATATCTAGAAAGAAGTTGCTATAATCAATGTCAAAGAGGGCACTGCCTGTGTTCTCTTCTCGGATTTTTATGCTTTCAAATCCCACATTTAGGTCTTTAATCCATTTTGAATTTATTTTTGGGTATGGTTTAAGAAAGGGGCCCAGTTTGATTCTTTTGCATGTTGCTGTCCAGTTTTCCCAACTTTTCTTGAAGAGACTTTTTCCCATTGGATATTCTTTCTTGCTCTGTCAAAGATTAATTGACCATATAGTTGTGGGTTCCTTTCTGGGTTTTCTATTCTAATTCCATTGAACTATGTGTCTATTTTTGTGCCAATAACATACTGCTTTGATCAATAGAGCTTTGTAATGTAACTTGAAGTCTGGAATTGCAATGCCTCCAGCTTTGCTTTGCTTTTTCAAGGTTGTTTTGGCTATTCGAAGTCTTTGGTGTTTCCATACAAATTTAAGGACTGGTTTGTTCCAGCTCTATGAAAAAATGATGGTGGTGTTTTGATGGGAATTGCATTCAATGTGTAGATTGCTTTGGGTAGTATAGACATTTTAATAATATTGTTTCTTCCAATACATGACCATGGAATGTCTTTTTTTCTTTAATTTGACAGAGAGAGAGAGAGAGAGAGCATAAGTAGGCAGACAGGCAGGCAGAGGGAGAGGGAGAAGCAGGCTCCTCGCTGAGCATGGAGCCTGATGTGGGGCTTGATCCCAGGACCCTGAGATCATGACCTGAGCCGAAGGCAGATGCTTAACCGACTGAGCCACCCAGGCGCCCTGCATGGAATGTCTTTCCATTTGACTCTGTCACCTTCAATTTCTTTCATTAGAATTTTATAGTTTTCAGAGTACAGGTCTTTGTCCTCTTCAGTTGAGTTTATTCCTAGGTATCTTATGTTTTTTGGTGCAACTGTAAATGGGATTGCTTCCTTGATTTCTCTTTCTGATGCTTCATTATTGGTGTATAGAAATGCAACAGATTTTGTATGTTAATTTTGTATCCTGCAACTTTTCTGAATTCATTTATCTGTTCTAGCAATTTTTATTTTTTTATTTTTTTATTTTTTGGTGGAGGCCTTAGGGTTCTCTCTATATAGTAGCATGTCATCTGCAAATAGTAAAAGTTCTACTTCTTCCTTGATGATTTGGATGCCTTTTATTTCCTTTTGTTGTGGGACTGCAGTGGCTAAGATTCCAGTACTATGTTAAATAACAGTGGTGAGACTGACTGTCCTTGTCTTGTTCCTGCTCATAGAGGAAAACCTCTCAGTGTTTCCCCATTGAGGATTATATTAGCTGTGAGTTTTTCATATATGGCCTTTATTTTGTTGAGGTATGTTTCCTCTAACCCTACTTGTTGAGGGTTTGTATCATAAATGGATGTTTTACTTTGCCAAATGCTTTTCTTGCATTTATTGGAAGGGTGATATGGTTCTTATCCTTTCTTTTATTAATGTGGTGTGTCACATTGATTGATTGGTGAATACTGAACCACTCTTGCAGTCCAGCAATAAATCCAACTTGATGGTGGTGAATGACTCTTTTAATGTACTGTTTAATTCAGTTTCCTAGTATTTTTTTGAGAATTTTTGCCTCTATCTTCACCAGAGATTTTGGTCTGTAGTTCTCTTCTTTAGTGGAGTCTTTATCTGATTTTGGTATCAGATAATGCTGGCCTTATAGAATGAATTAGGAAGTTTTCCTTTTTTTTATTTTTTGGAACAGTTTTTAGAAGAATAGGCATGAACCCTTCTTTAAATCTTTGGTAGAATTCCCTTGGGAATCCATTTAGCCCTGGATATTTGTCAGGAGATTCTTTATTGCTAATTCAATTTCTTTACTGGCTATCAGTCTATTCAAATTTTCTATTTATTCTTGTTTTAGTTTTGGTAGTTTATAGGTTGCTAGGAATTAATCCATTTATTCCAGGTTGTCAAATTTGCTGGAATATAGTTTTCCATAATCTTTTATAATTGTATTTTTTTTAAAGATTTTATTTATTTATTTATTTGAGAGAGAGAGAGAGAGAGAGAAACAGCATGAGAGGGGATAGGGTCAGAGGGAGAAGCAGGCTCCCCGCTGAGCTGGGAGCCCGATGTGGGACTCGATCCCAGGACTCTGGGATCATGACCCGAGCCGAAGGCAGTCGCTTAACCAACTGAGCCACCCAGGCGCCCTTTTATAATTGTATTTTTGTGATTTTGGTTGTTATTTCTCCTCTCTTTCGTGATTTTATTTGAGTCCTTTCTCTTTTCTTTTTGATACTTCTAGCTTGAGGTTTATCAATTTTATTAATTTTTTCAAAGAACCAGCTCCTGGTTTCATTGATCTTTCTATTGTTTTAGTTTCTATATCATTTATTTCTGCTGTAATCTTTATTACTGCCTTCCTTTTGTTGGCTTTACACTTCATTTGTTGTTCTTTTTCTAGCTGCTTTAGGTGTAAGGTTAGATTATTTATTTGAGATTTTTCTTGCTTCTTGAGGTGGCCCTGTATTGCAATATAGTTCCTTCTTAGGACTGCTTTTGCTGCATCCCAAAGGTTATAGACCATTGTGTTTACATTTTCATTTGTTTCCATGTACTTTGTTTTAATTTCTTTGATTTCTTGGTTGACCCATTTGTTGTTTAGTAGCATGTTGTTTAATCTCCATATATTTGAGGTCTTTCCATTTTTTTTTCTTGTGGCTGATTTCTAGTTTCATAGCATTGTGGTCAGAAAATGTGCAAGGTATGTTTTCAATCTTTTTGTATTTGTTGAGAGCTGATTTGTGACCTAGAATGTGATCTACTCTGGAGAATGTCCCATGTGCACTTGAAAAGAATGTATATTCTGCTGTTTTTGGGTGGAATGTTCTGAATATATCTGTTAAGTCCATTTGTTCCAGTGTGTCATTTAAGGCCCTTGTTTCTTTGTTGATTTTCTGTTTAGATGATGTGTCCATTGATGTATGTGGGGTGTTAAAGTCCCCTACTATTATTGTATTATTATCAATAAGTCCCTTTATGTTTGTTTTTAATTGTTTTATATATTTGGGTGCTTCCATTTTGTATGCATAAGCATTGATATTTGTTTTTCTTGTTTTATTTTATTTTATTAAAATATTTTATTTATTTGTGTGAGAGAGAGTGCACACGAGTGTGGGGGGAGGTGCAGAGGGAGAGGGAGAAGCAGACTCCCTGCTGAGCAGGGAGCCTGATGTAGGACTCAATCCCAGGACCCCAAGATCATGATCTGAGCGGAAGGCAGCTGCTTAACCAACTGAACTACCCAGGTGCCCCTGTTTTTGTTTTCAGTTGGCTCCACACCCAGCATGGATTTCAACATGGGGCTTGAACTCACAACCCTGAGTTCAAGACCTGAGCTGAGATCAAGAGTCAGCTGCTTAACCAACTGAGCCATCCAGGTGCCCCAACATTTACAATTGTTATATCTCCTGGTTGGATAGTTCCCTTTATTATGATATAGTGCTTCTTTCTCTCTTGTTCCACAGCTTTTGTCTGATATAACTATCACTATTCTGGATATCTTTTGATGTCCATTTGCATGATAAGTTTTACTCTATCCCCTCACTTTCAATGTGCAGATGTTTTTAGGTCTGAAATTTGTCTCTTGTAGGTAGCATATAGATGAGTCTTGTTTTTTTTTTTTTTTAATCCATTCTGTCACCCTAGGTGTTTTGTTGGTGGTGTCTAGTCCATTTACATTCAAAGTAATTATTGATAGATATATATTTAGTGCCATTTTATTACTTGTTTTGTCATTGTTTCTTGGAGATTTTCTCTGATCCTTTCTTGGTTTCTCCTTTCCACTCAAAGAGTCTCCTTGAATATTTCATACAGGGCTAGTTTAGTGGTCATGAACTCCTTTAGATTTTGTTCATCTGGGAAATTATTTATCCCTCCTTCTATTCTGAGTCATAGCCTTGTTGCATAGAGTATTCTTGGCTGAAGATTTTCCCATTCAGCCCTTTGAATATATCATGCTACTCCTTTCTGGTTTGCCATGATTCTGTTGAGAAGTCTCTGGCTAGCCTTCTGGGTCTTCCCTTGTACATTAAAACTCATTTTGTCTTGCTGGTTTTACGATTCTTTATTACTGTATTTTGCAAATTTAATTACAATATGTCTTGGTTTTGGCCCACATTTGTTGATTTTGATTGGAGTTCTCTGTGCCTCCTGGATCTGGATGTCTGTTTCCATCCCCAGATTAGGGAAGTTTTCAGCTATTATTTCTTCAAATAAATTGTCTGCCCCCTCATCTCTCTCTTCTTTTTTCCGAGACTCCTATAATATGAATTTCATTACTTTTGATGCAGTCCCTGAGTTCCCTAAGTCTATTCTCATGTTGTGTATTTCTTTCTTTTGTTCAGCTTCATTGCTTTCTATTACTTTTTCTTCTAGGACATTAATTCATTCCTCTGCTTCTTCCTTGCCGTTCCTTCCATCAAATGTGTTTTTCATTTTTTTTTTTTTTTAACTATGGTATGTTATTCCTTATCTGTCTGTTAAAAGTTTCACCCATATCTTAGCCTTTTCTCAAGTTCGGTGAGTATCCTTATGATTGTTGCTCATGTTATTAATATCTGTTTCATTTAGATCTCTGGCCATAGCCTTATCTTATTCTATCATTTGGGACATATTCATCTGTCAGCACATTTTGTCTGAGCCTCTGCCTTCTTCTCTGTGTTAGAAAAGCCAGTTATGTCTTCTGCTCCTGAATGTAATGGCCTTATGAAGAAGAGGTCATGCATTGCCCAGTGCCTGGTGCTTCAGGGAGTGTCTCCATTGTGTGCTGTATATGCATTGCTATTGAGTTTTGCCTGCTCTATCCTTCATGTCTGTCATCTGTAGAGGTTCTCCTTGCCTTCTCTGGTAGTGCCTGATCTGAATGTGGTGAGTTTTAACTATGTGTGCTCTGGTCTGCTTGTGAAATGAGACCTGATGCCATTTCCACCAGCACTGACACCCTGCAGAACTCTGGTTGGGAGAAGCGGTGTGGGCAGAGGTTTGTGCTGGTCTTCTGGGGGAGATGCCCACCTCCATGGGACTGAGGCAAGCTTGACTGAGAATAGCATTCCTGCTAGATCTCCTTGGTGTAAGGAAGTTAGGCAGCCAGTGTCCACACTGTGCTACTTCCTGCTGGTGGCTCTGTGTTTATGCTGGGGAAGGAAATGGTGCCAGCCAGCAACGTTGTTCCCAGAGAAGCATCTCTGTGAATGTTGCCCCTCAGGGACAAGCTCCAAGAAGAGTGAATAATCTCCCCACTTTGTGCCACAGGCATTCTTCAGAGGGCTGTTTCCATACTGTCTGCACCTGGCTTGTTTGCTTACCTTCTCTTCAGAAGCAGGGCAGTGCTCTTTAGGCTCTATCCCAGTCTAGCCCACTGACCTCTAGGGTGCCTGGGCTTTGGGGCACCTGGGTAACTTTGGGGCACTTGGGTGGCTCAGTTGGTTAAGCGTCTGCCTTCAGCTCAGGTCATGATCTCAGAGTCCTGGGATCGACCCCCACATGGGGCTTCCTGCTCAGTGGGGAGTCTGCTTCTCCCTCTCCCTCTGCCCCTCCCCTGGTTCTTTCTCTCTCACTCTCTTTCAAGTAAGTAAATAAAATCTTAAAAAAAAAAAAAAAAACGAAACTCTAGGGTTTAAGCCCTATTGTGGTTGCAAGAATTCATGAAATTCAGCCACACTCATTTTCCAAGCCAGTGGCTTTGGGGAAACTTTCTCCTTGTGCATTGTCCTGTGTGCTCCTATCTCTCATGCCCTTCTCTGTCACCATGGCTCCCACCCCTCTGCAGCACCCGTGACCCATTTCTCTCCAAAATCATGTGTCATCACTTCCTACCTTTTTTGACGTGGCCTCTTCTCTCCCTTTAGTTGTGGAGTATGTTCTGTCAGCTTTCAGGCCTATTTCTGGGGTATCTAAGATGATTTTGTAGCTATCTAGTTGTGCTCATGGGAGGAGAGGAGCCTAGGGTCCCTCTTACTCCACCACCATCTTCCCTTTCCTTATGTGCAGTTTAAAAGATTTTTATAGATCTCCTACAGAGCTTGGTCGATAAAGTGCTTTGCTTATTGTGGGTGCTGGAAAAATATTAACTGATCAGCCATATAAAATGTTCATGGTGTTTAAAATAGATGAGGTTGCAATGACATTTGTTTGTATAACTTTAGGTTTGGACTTTGTGGTTGAGTTTTTTTTTTTTTTAATTTCATTTATTATTGAAAATTTCAGTGGTTAGTTTTAGTTAACATATGAATCAAGTGACAAGAAAGTTAGAGTGGAATGTTACACTGAGTGTGTAATTTGTTTCTAGAAAAATAATATTAAACCTTTCTAGTTTTTTCATAGTTTACATGGATAAATATGTGATGTATAAAATGTCACATTTTGCATGGGGATCATGTTTCATACATATTTGATGCTTTTGTGCTAGATTCCTGATGACTGAATGCTACTCTGTGTATCTATACTCTAGATACTGTTTGATTACTACTTAACAAATATAATAATTCTGTCTTTAACAAAAGCTGATATGTGGGCAGGAAAACAACTAGATAAATAAAATATAAAAAATCCAAAGGTATTGAGACATGGATTTGAGAAGTATTTAATTATGTCAGTCATGATCACTCCCAATTTCACCTTGTGGATCTTTTCTTCCAATGAGTTACTACCTTTTTTTCTATCTTCAGTAAAGAAGCTCTCATATATCTGAACAGATTTAAAGCTCATAAGATTTTAAATAAATACATATGTTTTTAAGTCCAATGTGACAGAGAGGATTTAGCTGTCTTTGGGTGCATTACTACCAAATGGTACTATGAGTTGGTCTTTAAGAGCTTCGATCAGGCAGACTCTTCTTTTGTTGATATTCATTCCACAAGGCACATTTTTTGACAGTAGATTAGTTTTGGTTTATGATGACAGTTTGCAAAAGCAGGTAAGCCTCATCCTTGACGAGCTCCACAATTGTTCTATGGAACTTCTTAGCAACTCACTTTTATGTTGTACAGATCTAATAGGCTTTGAAATTAGGGAATCACCTATGGTTTGTGTCAAAAGTGTAATTGGAGTACTTTCACCATGCTTACCCTTTAAGTTCTCAATTAATTGTACTACCCAAAACAAACTAATGAAATCAAAATAAGGTAAAAATTAATCATCCCTAAACAAGTAGGAGGAAGTGACTGAATACCAGCCCAAGTCTCTCACCTGAGCTTCAGACTATATATTCACACCCTTACTGGGTACCTAGATGTCCAAAAAGCTACTTAAATTCAACACATATAAAATCAAGTCCATTGTCTTCATCCTCAATATTTTATCCTTCTCCCTGTGTTCTCTTTCTCAGATAAAATGGTACAACTCTGACTGACCAAACTAGCAATCTGGAAGTCATCATTAACTTGTCACATAAACAATCAACTTATACTATAGATTTTATCTTTTAACACTGTTATATCTATTTCCTCCCTTCTGTTCTCACAGCCAATACCCTAAAAATGCTCTTCATTATTTTCACAGTCAACAACTGAAGCCTCTTTAGTGGATTTTAATTGCCCTTTATATAAGATCCCTCCATCTCTATTGGGTTATAATTTACAAACAATAAATCTTGCCAATATTTTTATGTACCATGTGATGAGTTTTGGCAATTGTATGTGGCAATAAAACCACAATCAAGATATAGATTTCCTACTTCTTGTACATAGTCCCTTCCCCTAATCTCAGCCCTGGTCATCCACTGATTTGCTCTCCATTACTAAAGTTTTATTTTGGAATTATACATTATGTAGTCTTTTGCTTATAGCTTCTTTCACTCAGCATAGTCTTTTTGAGATTTATCCATGACATAGCCTGCATCAATAATTCATTAAATTTTGTTGTATGAGTATACCAGAATTTGATTATCCATTCACTAGTTGATGATGATTGCCTTGTTTGCTAATATGAAGAATGGTGCTATGAGTTTATGGTGTTATACTTACAAGCCTTCGGACATATATTTTCATTTCTCTTGAGTTAAAACTAGGAATAGGATTGCTGGGTTATATGGTAAGCATATGTAACTTTAGAAGAAAAGTGCCAAATTGATTAAATGGCTCAACTAATTTGCATTTCCACCAACAACATAGGAGTTCCATTTGCTCTACTGGATTGTTTCTTTTTAAATGTTATTAAATTCACCAGTGAAGCTATTTGTGCTTGGCATTATGATATTGGTAAAGTTTTAAATTAAGATTTAATTTATTTACTATAGAGCTATTCATGTTTTCTCCTTCTTCTTAGATTAGTTTTGGTAATTATAAGATGCTTCTTGATCTGACTTCTGCATGACTTCATCTCACTCATCACACCATTCCTTCCTCACAGTTCTATGCTTTAGTTGTTATATATATCAGTTTGTAGTTCTCCTGAACATGCCATACTGCTTTAAACCACCTTTACACAAATTCATTGATCTGTTTGTTTGGAATGTTATGCTCTGAGCTTCATATAACTAATTATAAATGTTTTAGTGCTCATCTCAGGAAGCTCCCTTTTCCAGGGAAAACTTTAGTGATTTCACTCGTTGTTTTCTTTTCCCACATACCTCTCCATTCCCACTGTGAGCTGTGGTAATTGTTCTTCCTTTGAACTCCCTCATTACCATGTGTATACTGCAAGTGTAGCCTTTCTTATGTATGGTAACTGTCTTTTCCTTCTTCTCTTACTACACTTTTCTTATTACTGAGGTCAGGGACCTTGAGTTTTATCTCTGTATTTTTTGTGTCAAGCACAAAGAATATGTTCAACAATCATTAGAAAGAAAGAAAGACATGAGGAAGGAAGGAAGGAAGGAAGGAAGGAAGGAAGGAAGGAAGGAAGGAAGGAAGGAAGGAAAGAAACAAGGGAGGGGGAGAAAGAGAAAAGAAGGGAAAGAGAGAGATAAAGATATTTTCAGAAGAGATCACCATTGTTAATTTTAACTGGAGACAAGAGAGCAGGAAAGTGTTTGCTCCTAAAAGAGGCCTGGATCTGATTCACTTCCACCACTCATATCAGAAATCAGAGAACTAAGTCTTTGAAAACATTTGCCATCATTATTAATCCTCCAGGACACTCTTATGCATTATGAATATTTAGAAATAGAATTCGTGTGAAGGAATTCAGGAACACAGCTTGTTGGATCGGAGTGTTACAACCTCTAGAAGCTATAAAGTTAATTGCTTGGCCTAGAACTAGTTTATGACATTCAGTCTAGGTGTGTATTGCCAATTCCTGTAATGATAGAATCTATAAAATGGCCAGTATCTACCTGTGTGGTTATAGTAAGGGCCCTGAAGGTCTTTCCCTCACAGGTTTCATTGTTCTCAAGAATAACCATACTGCCAGAAGAAAAATATAAACGTTATCTGTAGATATACAGGAAATATATGCCTACTATATACCAAGCTCCATGCCACTATTCAATGTGCTCCTGTTCAGCTTTATTTTATGCCATCACTCTATTCTTTTTTATACCATATTACTACTACTCAGATTGCAAATACTTTTATCACTTCCCAGTACAGTAATGCAATAGTTCATGCTTTAAACATCATGCTCTCCTTAAAGGATTTTTAGTAATTTCGCTCATTCTGCTCTACTTTATACCCTATTACCCTTACTCAGGTTGCAAAAAGTTTTATCACTTCTCAGTACAGTTATACAATAGGTACATGCTTTAAACATCATGTTATCCTTAAAGGAGATTTTTATTTTATTTTTATTTTATTTATTTTATATTTTATTTTACTTAGTTTAGTTTTTATTTTAATTCCAGTTAGTTAACATACAGTGTAATATTAGTTTCAGGTGTACACTAAAGTAATTCAACACTTCTATACATCACCCTGTACTCATCATGACAAGTGCACTCCTTAATCCCTATCATCTATTTAAACCATCCTCCCACCCCCTTTCCTCTGATAACTATCAGTTTATTCTCTAGTTAAGAGTCTGTTTCTTGGCTCGCCTCCCTCTCTCATTCCCCCCCCCCTTGGCTCATTTGTTTTGTTTCTTAAATTCCACATATGAGTGAAAACATATGGTATTTGTCTTTCTGTGACTGACTTATTTTGCTTAGCCTTATACTGTCTAGCTCCATCCATGTTGTTGCAAATGGCAAGATTTCATTCTTTTTTATGGCTAAATAATATTCCATTGTACATATATACCACATCTTCTTTATCCATTCATCAATGGTTGGACACTTGAGCTACTCCTAAATCTTGGCTACTGGAAATAATGCTGCTATAAACAGTGGGTTGCATGTATCCCTTTGAATTAGTGTTTTTGTATTCTTTGGGTAAGCACCCAGTAGTGCAATTGCTGGATCATAGGGTAGTTCTATTTTTCACTTTTTTTTTTCCCATTGAGACATTTTATTTGCATGTATATATTCATTCCTAGAAAAAAACTTCCAGGATTTTCCCTTCTGTGTGTTTCCATCTTCCTTCTTCATAGTCCATGATGCCAGCTGAGGTTGTCACTACATGAATCTAAACTGGTGGAACAGGGGCAGATTATTCTGCCATCTCTCCAGATCTTTGAGTTGTACACCAGATCAGGGGCTGATCACTACACATTTGTTTAACCAGTCCGTGAGGTTCACAATTTTCCCAGCTTAGTGATCATCAATGATTTCGAATTCACCAATGTAACCATATTTCATCATCACAGTTAGAAACCAGATGATGACTTTGCAGCATGGCCTCTCTTCAGTGTTGTTAATGCTCTTGAGAGCATCTAAAAGGACATGCACAGCATTATGGCAGCATGGAAAAAATGGCAGAAAGAGTATTTTTAACTTTTTGAGGAACTTCCATACTGTTTTCCAGAGTGGCTGTAACAGTTTGTATTCTGGCCAATAGTGCACGAGGGTTTCTTTTTTTTCCACATCCTTGCCAACACCTGTTGTTTCTTGTGTTGTTGATTTTAGCCATTCTAACAGGTGTGAGGTGATATCTCATTGTAGTTTTGATTTGCATTTTCCTGATAGTAATTGATGATGAACATCTTTTCATTTGTCTGTTGGTCATCTGTTTTCTTTAGAGAAATGTATGTTCATGTCTTCTGCTCATTTTTTAATTGGATAATTTGTTCATGGGGTATTGAGTTTTATAAGTTCTTCATATATTTTGGATACTAACCTTTTATCACATATGTCATTTGCAAGTATCTTCTCCCATTCCATAGATTGCCTTTTAGTTTTGTTGACTGTTTCCTTTGCTGTGTAGAAGCTTTTAATTTTGATGTAGTCCTAATAGTTTTTTTTTTTTTTTATATATTGTTTTCCTTGTCTCAGGAGACATATCTAGTAAGAATTTGCTATGGTCAATGTCAAAGAACTTACTGCTTGTGTCCTTTTCTAAGATTTTTATGGTTTCAGGTCTCACATTTGGGTCTCTCATCCATTTTGAATTTATTTTTGTGTGGTATAAGAAAGTGGTCCAGTTTCATTCTTTTGCATGTAGCTGTCCAGTTTTCCCAACACCATTTGTTAAAGAGACTGTCTTTTTTCCCATTGGATATTATTTTCTCTTTTGTCAATGATTAATTGTCCATATAATTGTGGGTTTATGTTTGTGTTTTTTACTCTGTTCCATTGATTTATTTATCTGTTTTTGTTCCAGTAACATTCTGTTTTCATTGCTACAGTTTGTAATATAACTTAAAGTCTGGAATTGTGATGTCTCCAGCTTTGCTTTTCTTTTTCATGATTGTTTTGGCTATTCAGGGTCTTTTGTGGTTATGTATAAATTTTAGGATTGTTTGATGTAGTTCTGTGAAAATGCTGGTGGTATTTTGATAGGGATTGCATTAAACCTGTAGATTTCATTGGATAATATAGACATTTTAACCATAATTGTTTTTCTTATCTATAAGCATGGAATGTCTTTCCATTTCTTTGTGTTATCTTCAATTTCTTTCATCAGTATTTTATACTTTTTAGAGTACAGATCTTTTACTTCTTTAGTTAGGCTTATTCCTAGGTATCTTATTGTTTTTGGTGCAATCATAAATGGGATTGATTCTTTAGTTTCTCTTTCTGCTGCTTCATTATTGGTATAGAGAAATGCAAAAGAATTCTGTACATTGATTTTTGTATCTTGCAAATTTATTGAATTTGTTTATCAGTTCTAGCAGTTTTTTGGTGGTGTCTTTTGGGTATTCTATATATAGTATGATGTTGTCTGCAAATAGTGACAATTTTAATTCTTCCTTGTTGATGTGGATGTGCTTTATTCCTTTTTTTGTCTGATTGCTATAGCTAGGACTTCCAGTACTATGTTAAATATCAGTGGTGGGAGTGGACATCCCTGTCTTGTTCCTGATTGTAGAGCAAGAGCTCTCAGTTTTTCCCCCTTGAGGATGATATTATCTGTAGGCTTTACTTTTCTTTTTTTAAAATTATTATTACTTTTTATTATTATGTTCAATTAGCCAGCATATAGTACATCGTTAGTTTTTTATGTAGTGTTCAGTGATTCATTAGCTGTGTATAACAGCCAGTGCTCATCACCACACTTGCCCTCCTTAATACCCATCACCCGGTTATCCCATCTCCCTACCCCCCTCCCTTCTGTAACCCTCAGTTTTGTTCCCAGAGTCCAGAGTCTCTCATGGTTTGTCTCCCTTTCTGATTTCTTCCCATTCAGTTTTCCCTCCCTTCCCCTGTGGTCCTCAAGACAATTATCATATGGTTTCACTCAAATGTAGAACATAAGGAATAGCGTGAAAAGCTTTTCATATATGGCCTTTATTATGTTGAGGTTTGTTCCCTCTAAACCTACTTTGTTAAGGGTTTTTATCATGAATGAATATTGTACATTGTCAAATGCTTTTTCTTTTCCTTTTTTAAAAATTTTTATTTATTTATTTAAGAGAGAGAGCGCACATGAAGAGAGGGGCAGAGGGGGAAGGAGAGAAAGGGAGAGAATCCCAAGCAGACTCTATGCTGAGCAATGAGTCCAACCCAGGGTTCAGTCTGACAACCCTGAGATCATGACCTGAGCTGAAACCAAGAGTCAGATGCTTAACCAACTGAGCCACCCAGGCACCCTGTCAAATGCTTTTTCTGCATCCATTGAAATGATCATTTGGTTTTTATCCTTTCTTTTATTAATGTCACATATCACGTTGACTGATTTGCAAATACTGAACCACCCTTGTAACACAGGAATAAATCTCACTTGATCATGGCCAATCTTTTTTGTTCAATGTACTATTGGATTCATTTTGCTAGTATTTTTTTTTTTTTTTTTTGAGAATTTTTTCTTATTCATCAGGGATGTTGGCTTCTTTTTCTTAATGTCTTTATCTGGTTTTGGTATCAGGGTAATGCCAGCCTCATAGAATGAATTTGGAAATTTACCTTCCTTTCCTTTTTTTTTTTTTTTTTTTTGAATAGTTTGAGAATAGGTATTAACTCTTCTTTAAATATTTTATAGAATTGGTCTGTGAAGCCATCTGGTCCTGGACTTTTGATTTTTGCAAGTTTTTATTTACTGATTCAATTTATTTCTTGGTTATCAGTCTATTGAAGTTTTCTATTTCTTCCTATTTCAGTTTGGTAGCTTATGTGTTTCTAGGTATTTATCCATTTCTTCTGGTTGTCCAATTTGTTGGCATATAATTTTTCATAATATTGTCTTATATTTCCTTGTATTTCTGTGGTGTTGGTCATGATTTCTCCTCTCTCACTTGTCATTTTATTTGGGTCCTTTCTCTTTTCTTTTTGATAGGTCTGGCTGTGGATTTATCAATTTTATTAATTTTTTGAAAGAACTAGTTCCTCTTTTCATTGATCTGTTCTATTTTTTTTATTTTTGTATATCATTTATTTCCGCTCTAATTTATAATTTCCTTCCTTCTGCTGGCTTTAGACTTTCTTTGTTGTTCCTTTCCTAGCTCCTTTAGATGTATGGTTAATTTGCTTTGATATTGTTCTTGTTTCTCGAGGTAGGCCTGTATTGCTCTATATTTCCTTCTTAGGACCATTTTTGCTGCATCCCAAACGTTTCAGACAATTGTGTTTTCATTTTCACTTGTTTCCATGTATTTTTTAAATTTCTTCTTTGATTTCCTGGTTGATGTATTCATTGTTTAGTAGCATTTTGTTTAACCTCCATGTATTTGTGGTCTCTCCAGATTTTTTCTTGTGGTTGACTTCTAGTTTCATAGAATTGTGGCCAAAAAATGTGCATGGTGTGAGTTCAATCTTTTTGTATTTGTTGAGGCTTGTTTTTTTTTTTTTTTTAAAGATTTTATTTATTTATTCATGAGAGACAGAGAGAGAGAGAGAGAGAGAGGCAGAGGGAGAAGCAGGCTCCCAAAGAGCAGGGAGCCCCATGCGGGACTCGATCCCAGGACGCTGGGATCATGACCTGAGATGAAGGCAGACGCTTAACCATCTGAGCCACCCAGGTGCCCCAGAGGCTTGTTTTGTGATCTCATCTGTGATGTATTCTGGAGAATGTCCCATGTGCACTTGAAAAGAATGTATATTCTGCTGTTTTAGGATGGAATGTTCTGAATATATCAATTAGGTCCATCTGGTCCAGTGTGTCATTTAAGGCCATTGTGTTTCCTGTTGATTTTCTCTTTAGATGATCTGTGCATTGATGTATGTCGGGTGTTAAAGTCCCCTACTATTGTTGTATTATTATCAATGAGTTCCTTTATGTTTGTTTTTTATTTGTTTTATATATTTGAGTGCTCCCATATTTGGTGCATAAAGAGTTACAGTTGTTATGTTGTTATGTCTTTGGTTGGATTGTCCCCTTTATTATGATATAGTGTCCTTCTTTGTCTCTTGTTACAGTATTTGTTTTAAAGGCTAGTTTTTCAATTTGGCTTTCTTTTGACATCCATTGCATGATAAATATTTCACCATCTCCTCACTTTCAATGTGTAGTGTCTTTAGGTCTGAAATTTGTCTCTTGCAGGTAGCATATAGATGGGTCTTCTTTTTTTGTTTTTTAATCTATTCTGTCACCCTAGGTCTTTTGATGGGGATGTTTAGTCCATGTACATTCAATATAATTATTGATAGACATGTATTTATTGCCATTTTATTACTTGTTTTGTCATTGTTTCTGGAGATTTTCTCTGATCCTTTCTTGTCTTTGTCACTTTTGTTCTCTCCTTTCTAGTCAAAGAGTGACCTTTAATATTTCTTGCAGAGTTGGTGGGCGCCTGGGTGGCTCAGTTGGTTAAGCGACTGCCTTCGGCTCAGGTCATGATCCTGGAGTCCCGGGATCGAGTCCCGCATCAGGCTCCCTGCTCGGCAGGGAGTCTGCTCCTCCCTCTGACCCTCCCCCCTCTCATGCTCTCTCTCTCTATCTCATTCTCTCTCTCAAATAAATAAATAAAAATATTTAAAAAAAAAAAAAAAAAAAAATATTTCTTGCAGAGTTGGTTTAGTGGCCATGAATTCCTTTAGTTTTTGATTGGGAAACTCTTGATCTCTCCTTTTACTCTTTATGATAGCTTTGCTGGATAGAATATTCTTGGCGAAACATCAAAAACTAATGATGTAATGTATGGTGATTAACATAACATAATAAAAAAAATAAATAAATTAAAAAAAAAAAAAAAAAGAATATTCTTGCTGAAGATTTTCCCATTCAGCACTTTTAATATACCATGCCACTCCTTTCTGGCTTACCAAGTTTCTTTTGAGAAGTCTCCAGCTAACCTTATGGGCCTTCCCTTGTAATTTAGGGACTTCTTTTGTCTTGCTGATTTTAAGATTATTTCTTTATCACTCTGTTTGCAAACTTAATTACAATATGCCTTGGTGTGGGTCTGCTTTTGTTGATTTTGATGGGAGTTCTCTATGCCTCCTGGATCTAGATGTCTGTTTCCTTCCCCAGATTAGACAAGTTTTCAGCTATTATTTCCTCAAATAAATTGTCTGCCCCCCTCTTCTCTCTCTTCTCCTGTGACTCCTATAATATGAGTGTTATTGTTTTTGATGGAGTCACTGAGTTCCCTGAGTCTCTTCTTGTGTTCCATAATTATTCTTTCTCTCCTATGTTTGGATTCATTGCTTTCAATTACTTTGTCTTCTAGGTCCTTAATTCATTCCTCTGCTTCTTCTAGCTTGCTGTTCATTCCATCAAGTATGTTTCTCATTTTTTTTTATTGAGTCTTTTAACTCTGGTATGTTATTCCTTATCTTTGTGTTAAAGGTCTCATTGATGTCTTACACTATTTTCTCAAGTCCAGTGAGTATCTTTATGATCATTACTTTAAATTCTCTATCAGGCATGTTACTTATATCTGCTTCACTTATATCTGGCCGTGGACTTGTCTTGTTCTTTCTTTGGGGTCTAATTCTTCTGTATTCTCATTTTGTCAAGTCTCTGTGCCTGCTTTTGTTAGGAGAGTCAGCTACTTTCCTGTTCTTGAGCATAATGGCCTTTGAAGAAGTGATCTTGTAGTGCCATACAGTGTGGTGTTCTCTGTTCCCCAGGGCCTGGTGCTTCAGGGAGTCTCTCCAGTATGTGTTCTTATGTGTCCTGGCCACTTTATCCTTTGGACCAGTCATCTTCAGAGGTTTGCTTGCTGTGGGCAGTATTTTGTCGTCCCTGGCTTGAATGTGGCAAATTTTTACTACATGTTTTCTTGTCTGTTCATGAAATGGGACCTGTCACCACTGCCCCCAGAACCAAGGCCCTGCAGAATTTTTGGGTCAGGAGACACTGTGTGGGCAGGGGTTTGGACTGGTTCTGTAGGAGGGCACCCACTGTACTGGGACTGAGGAAAGCATGAGTGGGAAACACGGTTCCACCAGAGCACAAGGGTGCAGGATTTGTCGTGAACAAGTTAGGTAGCCAGTGTGGGCAGTGTGCTGCTTCATGCAAGTGGTGGGGGATGGAAGTAGTGCTTATCAATTCCTTTGTTCCTGGAGGGGTCTCTCTGTGAATTCTGCCTCCCTGGGACATCCTCCAAGATGGTAAGTAACATTGCCATTATGTACCTCAGGTGCTCTTCAGATGGGTGCTTTCCTAATGTATGTCTGTGGGCTATTTTCTCTGCTTTCTCTCCAAGAGCAGCCCCAATACCTCTGGGCTCTATCTGAGCCAAGCCTGCTGACACTTAGAACTCCAGGCTTTAAGCCCCACTGCCTGCAGGAACTCACAAAATTCAGCCCTTCTCATTTTCCAAGCCAATTGAAATGAGGAATCATCTTCCCTATGTGTTTTCCCATGTACTAGTCTGTCTCTCACCCTTCTCCTTGATCACAGCTCACAGTGGCCAAGATCTGTTTCTCTCCCAAACCATGTCTCCATACTTCCAATCTTCTTCATTGTGGTCTCTTCTGTACCTTTAGTTGTGGAGTTTGTTCTGTCAATCTTCAGGTCAATTTCTGAGGTATTTAGGATGATTTGATAGTTATCTAGTTGTAGTCATGGGATGAGGTGAGGCTAGGATCCTCCTACTCTGCCACCATCTTCCCCCACTCTCCTCCTCAAAGGAAATGTTAGTAATATCTCTTCTTCTTCTCCTCATCAAAGAACAAAATTCATTGTATTCTAAGCAAAGCAGAAAGAGTATTATTGAAAAGCCTTATTTTCTGTTTGCTCTTATGCTGTATATGTTCATATAACCCATATGTCTAGGAAATGTGACCTGTTGCCTATTCTAATGCCATGTCTTTAATTAGGACACAATCCTGTATTCTGCCATGATGTGATTGAGTTCATTCCAAAGATTACAGTAGAATAATCCAATAATGATAAAGATAATGATCAAATTGGGATATACACATAATTTACATTACCCCTAATAGCCTCTAGTAATCTAAACCTATAAAAGCAGCTTTCAGGCAGCTGTGTCCAAAACAGATTTTTAGTAGCTACACAATCTCTCCCAGTTACCCCAATTTTTACCAGCCAATTTAAGTATATGCATTGCTATTGCTGAGTGTCATGAGATTTAATTGGTGAGGCCTGCCTATGCCATTACCATTATTACCATGACCCATTGATCTTTATAGTTTCCATCTGAAGAGATACACCTAAAAATATCTTTCATAATAGATGAATGGGTAAAGAAGATGTGGAATGTATACACCATGGAATATTACACAGCCATAAAAAGAATGAAATCTTGCCATTTGCAACAACATGGGTGGAGCTAGATTGTATAATGCTAAGCAAAAAAGTCAGAGAAAGATGATGGCATATGATTTCATTCATAAGTTGAATTTAAGAAATAAAACAAATGAACAAGGGAAAAAAGAGACACACACACACACACAAACCACAACACTCTTAACTATAGAGAACAAACTGATGGTTACCGCAGGAGAGATGGGTGTGTGGATGGGTGATGAGAATTAAAGAATACACTTATCCTAATGAGCACTGAGCAATGTGTAGAATTGTTGAATCACTATTTTGTATACCTGACACTAACGTAACACTGTATGTTAACTATACAGGAATTAAAATAAAAACCTTAATAAAATAAGAAAAGATTATCCCTCATGTTAATAATGGCATGTGCCCAAGTATCCAGATACACTTATTGTCATTTTTGAGATTTTCTATGTATGCCTTCTTTTTTCATGGCCCTCTATATATGCATGGGCAGGCATTGAGAGCTAAGCAATACACATACATACTGTACAGTCTAAACTTGAAATAGGTATTTAAATATTAAAGTAAAAGAATGTGATGTTACATATAGAAGTTACATATGCATTATTTATTAAATATGTATATCCAATCATTTTAGAAAATCTATTTTACCATGCTCTTATGCCACAACAATGTTCCAATACAGAATGTCAGAAGATTTTAGGTTCAATCCCTCAAAACCTAAACTTTTTCTTATCAGGAAGAAATCAAATATTGATGAGGAAGTGTGCACAATGAAGCTTCATAGGACAGAGCACACAATAAAGATCTATTATACAATGATCTAGTGCAAACTGTTGGTCATCTGCAAAAGTGGATGAAAATCATAGCTTAGTTTCCTATGCCACAGTTACCTTATGTAAGTAAATGATTTGTGGGTGATACAGGCAAGGGAAATATTATTTAATTTTAAAATTTGCTCACTTAATTGTGGAAGACCCTGAAGGTATAAAAGTTTGAAGGGTAAAATTATGATCAGATATTTGAATATTTTGCTTTTTCTCTGTCATTTTACATACAGTTTCTCAGGACCTAATAAATATTTCTTCTTTTCTTGATGAAACTATCAAACAAGGGTTTGATAACCTAAATTAAATGTCACAATTTCCAAAACGGTCCTGTACTTCAAAATATGAAGGAATGGAAGGTGACAATTAAGAGAGATAATCAAGGAGGCAAGGGAGGCTGAGCAGAAGCCTTCTGATAAACTCAGTTAATTATTCTTTCTTTTTTAAAATATCTTTTTTTAGTAGCTGATGGAAGAATAAATAAGTTAAACTCTCATGGTTTTTAACAAAAACAGCACATAAATATTTGTTACCTAATAATTATTTTGTGATTGTTTTATAGTTATTCTTATGTCAATATGGGAAATAAGTGAAAAATACATTTGTTTAATAGGGGGGAATAATTGTCTTTATCTGAATATGGATCATTGTTTTACTGATGTGCCATGTTGGCTATTTGTTAGTAGGGAATGGTGTTTCCATTATAAACATCATTTTAGTGAGTTAAAAAAAATAATCTATGAAGAGTAATGTCAACTTTAAACTCTTTCTATAATAGATTTGGTACTTGAGAATAATTTTTTTCTTCACAAATTTTAATGACCAAAAAATTTATCTGGCTTGCTCTTGTGTTACAGTGAATTAGAACAAATTGTGAATTATGTTCAGCTGCAATTTGGAGGGTGTTAAAAAAACACAAACAATGACTATGATTTCCATAAAAGTTGGAAGTGATTAGTACAGCATTTTAGTTGAATTGTATTTGCCATTTAACAGAAGAGGCCTAAGAAGGAGATTTAACCTCGAAGAATATTCTACCTAATTTGCAAGTGAATTTTATGTGGTTCTCTTAAGCCTTTTCTTAAATTCCCTGGAACTCCACTATAACATAATTCTTCATCAGAGCAGAATTCACCAAATACTGAGTTTCTTTTATGCCTAGAAGGGAGTGGGTAATTATTGAAATAATAAAAGAAAAAACATTAGAACATATTAGAAATACAAGGCTGCTCACATAAGCAATTTCACAATAAGTAATTCTTGATTGAACTGAAATATTAAACAGAAGCTCCAATGCACTTTTGATATTAGGGAATGTCTGTTCAGTTCAGCTAGCTATTACACATACAAATAAGGCACAGTTTGGATAACCTCTGTGGCACTTAGTTCCATAGATTGCAGCCCCCCTCAACTAGCTATTTTGCAACTATGTGGTACTGATCACAGAAAAATGGGCTATATAAACTATAGATGAAACAATGAAAATCTCTCTCCAGTAGTGTCGAAAATGACCTACTACTTGCACAGAAGCCCTTATAGAAACGCAATGAACATGCATGGTGTTATTTTTTGAAGTCTAATGTTCAAAAGAAACATGATAACATTAATTTGTAATTATTTATTTATTCATCTATCCTTTTAGTTATTCAACAAATATTTTATGCCTTTTATGGACCAAGCAAAGTGTTAAACACAGAGCATTAAATGGTAAAGAAGAGGGGCGCCTGGGTGGCTCAGTCGTTAAGCGTCTGCCTTCAGCTCAGGTCATGATTCCAGGTTCTGGGATTGAGCCCCGCATCGGGCTCCCTGCTCAGCAGGAAGCCTGCTTCTCCCTCTCCCACTCCCCCTGCTTGTATTCCCTCTCTCGCTGTGTCTCTCTCTGTCAAATAAATAAATAAAATCTTTAAAAAAAATAAAATAAAATAAATGGTAAAGAAGAGAGTGTTTGTCCTTAAAGAAGCTAAAATTTTTAGAGGTATAAGGTCATTCACAAATAATCAATATTGAATATTAACACTATAAGAATGAGGCAAAGAAAAGTGATATATTTTTGTGAGATCAGGACATGCATTATAAAGGAGATATGATAAAAGTAGATATAAGAAAATGGTATCTGATTTTGCTTAATATGCATTAAGATTTTACCCTAACTTTACAAAGGGATCTTTTTTAAACATACATTTTTTATTGGTATTTGTTAAAATAAATAGTTTTTCCCTAAATTCATGTGTAATATAGAATACAAAGTAAAATATATAGAATGGTTTTGGATTAAGAAATTTTTACTTCAATTGACTATTTCTAATCTAGATATTATTTTCCCTTATCTGCATGATAGGTCTTGTGATCTCAAAACAACATTTTAAAATTATGTTTCAAAAGTAAATTTGAAACTTCTATCAAAAGCTAGAAATTTATTTTAGTTATTATTATGCTAGTTATATTCAAGAAATACTATATGTCATGTACAGTAATGGATGCAGCATCAAATTTAGGTGATATAATGCACCAAATGAGTGGCAGTTGTGTCTTTGTTTTCTAAAGATTTTTGAGGTTTGCATGTGTTTTTTTCTGAGTGTTCATTTATATGTTTTAGAGCAGGAAAGTGGTTAGTCAAGGTGAAAAGAAGTAGGAATGGAATAGATATCTGATTTTTTAATAGGCTACTATAATTAATTGAATTTTATAGCTTTTTTATAGCAAAATCTCTATTATTTAGAATCTCAGTCTATGTTCCTTAATCATTTTTAAAATCTTATTTATAAATAATACGGCAAAATTAACTTATTTGGTATAGTTATTTTAGGGATATTTTAAATACAGGATTTTTTTTAAAGATTTATTTACTTATTTATTTGAGGGAGAGAGAGTGCACAAGCGGCGGGGGGAAGAGCAGAGGGAGAAGCAGACTCCCCACTGAACAAGGAGCCTGAAGCAAGGCTCAATCCCAGGACCCTGGGATCATGACCTGAGCCAAAGGCAGATGCTTAACTGACTGAGCCACCCAGGCACCCCAAAATATAGGATTTAAAAAATGTATCTTTAGACTTACAGAAATGCTGCAAAGATGGTGAGTGTTCTTTATACTCATACCCAGTTTTTCCTATTATTAACAATTTATATCACTATAGTATACTTATCAAAAAATTTTGAACAAATATTGATACATATTATAACTAAAATTCATCCTTTATTCATATTTTAATTCTGTTTTAATTCAGATTTACTTTGTCTTACCATTTCAGAATGTCATATAATTGGAATCCTAGTGTCTAGTCTTTTCAAACCAGCTTCTTTTAGTTAACTATATGCATTTAAGATTTATCTATATTGTTGTGTGGATTGGCAGCTTATTCCTTTTAATTTCCAAATAGTATTCCACTGTATGGATGTACCACAGTTTATCAAGTCACCTATTGAAGACATCTTGGTTGCTTTCAATTTTTGGTAATTATGAATAAAGCTTTTATAAACACTGATGTGCAGTTTTTTGGTTTCTTGTTTTGTTTTGTTTTGTTTTGGTAAATAAGTTTTCACTTCACTTGGGTAAATACCAAGGAACATGATTACTAGGTTGTATGGTATGTTTAGCCTTATAAGAAATTGCCATGCTGTCTTCAAAGTAGACATATCATTTTGCATTTGCACCAACAATGTTAGAGACTTCCAGCTGCTCTTCAGCTTTGCCAGCATTTGGTATTGTCAAAATATATATTATTAAACATTTTAGTCTTTCAATAGGTATACTGGAGTCTCATCATAGATTTATTTTGTCTAATTTGTATTTCTCCAATTGCTAATGATACTGATTATCTTTTCATGTGTTACTTATTAAGAATTTTTATCATGAACAGATGCTGAATTTTGTCAAATGCTTTTTGCGTGTCTAATGAGATGATCATATGAATTTTTTTTATTCTATTAATATGGTATATCTTATTTATTGGTTTGCATGTGTTGAACTATCCTTGCATCCCAGGGATAAATCCCACTTGATCATGGTGAATGACCCTTTTAATGTGTTGCTCAGTTTGGTTTGCTAGTATTTTCTTGAGAATTTTTGCATCTATATTCATCAGCAATATTAGCCTGTAGTTTTTTTTTTTTTTCCATTTTTCTTGTAGTGTCCTTTTCTGGCTTTGGTATCAGGGTATTGATGGCCTTTATTTATCTTTCTTGACTTATTTAACTGGCTAGCATCTCCAATACTATGTTGAATGGGAGTGGTGAGTGTGGGCCTCTTTGCATTGTTCTTTTTAGGGGAAGTATTCATTCTTTTGCTGCCAGGTGTGATGTTAATTGTAAGATTTTTGTAGTGCTCCTGGGACGCCTGGGTGGCTCAGTTGGTTGAGCAGCTGCCTTCGGCTCAGGTCATGATCCCAGGGTCCTGGGATCGAGTCCCGCATCAGGCTCCCTGCTGAGCAGGGAACCTGCTTCTCCCTCTGCCTGCCGCTCCTCCTGCTTGTGATCTTTCTCTCTCTCTCTGACAAATAAATAAATAGAATCTTTAAAAAAAAAAAAAAAAGATTTTTGTAGTGCTCCTTATTAGACAGAGGAAATTACTTTCTATTCCTATTTTGCTGAGAATTTTACCATGTTTGAATATTGGTTTTGTCAAATTCTTGCAGCAAATAGTAAGATCATGTGGTTTTTCTTCTTTAGACTGCTGATACAATGGAGTACATTGATAGATTTTCAAATTTTGAACCAACTTTGTATCCCTGGAATAAACTCCACTTGGGTGTATAATTTTTTTTATGTGGCTGAATTCTATTTGCCACCTTTTTTATTTGCCAATATTTTGTCAAGGGTTTATGTGTCTGTATTGATGAGGGATATTCATCAGGATTTTTTTTTTTTTTTGTAAAATCTTTGTTTTGGTATTAGGTTAATGTTTGCCTTTCAGAATGAAACCAGAAATGTTCTCTTCTCTTCTATAATAACTATGTAAAATTTCTGCTATTTCTTCTATAAATGTTTGATAAAATTCTCTGTTGAACTCATATGGGCCTGGAAATTTCGTTTTGGGGAAATTATCTTCAATGTTTAGAGGGGTATACTATTTATAAACTATCTGTATCAATTTGGGTAAATTTTGGAGGTTTGTGGTTTTCAAAATATTGGTCAGTTTATTATGGATTGTTGAATTTATGTGCATAGAGTTATTCATATTATTCTATTATTATTTTTTGAAGTCTTCAAGTGTGTAAGATATTCTTTTCATTCCTAATATTTGTGTCTTCTCTCAGTTTTTTTCATTGTTTGATATTTTTCTATTTTATTCATCCTTTAAAAAAAGCTTTTGTTTTCATTGATTTTTTTTTCTACTTTTCTGTTTCTACTTTTATTTTTATTTGATCCTTCCTTCTGCTTTCTTTTTCTCTTCTTTTCCTAGATTCTTAATGTGAAAGCTTAATTATTAATTTGGAACCTTTTTTCTTTTCTAAGCATTTAATGCAATAATTTTCCTCTCAGCATTGTTTTAACAGAGTCCCACACATTTTGGTGTCTTGTATTTTCATTTTTGTTTAGTTTCAAATATTTTAAATTTTTTCGTGATATTTCATCTTTGATCTATAGGTTATTTAAAATATCGGGGTGCCTGGGTGGCTCAGTTGGTTAAGCAGCTGCCTTCAGCTCAGGTCATGATCCCAGGGTCCTGGGATCGAGCCCCACGTCAGGCTCCCTGCTCAGCGGGAAGCCTGCTTCTCTCTCTCCCTCTGACTGCCACTCTGCCTACTTGTGCTCTCTCTCTGTCAAATAAATAAAAACCTTAAAAAAAAAAATTAAAATGTGCTGTTTACTTTACAAGTGATTGGAGATTTTCCTATGAATTCTCTCTTATTTATTCCTAGTTTGACTCCATAATTGTGGTCCATACTTGTATGATTTAATCTTTTTAAATTTGTTGTTTGTTTTATGACCCAGAATATGTTCTATAATGGCAAACACTCCATTGCACCTTAAAAGTATGTATTTTCTGCTGTTGCAGAGTGGGAGTTCTATGAATATCAATCAGATCCAATAGGTTGATGGCATTGTTTAGTTTTTCTATATCCTTGCCAATTTCTTTCTTCTTGTTCTATTAATTATTGAGAGAGGATTATTGAAGTCTTGAAATAGAGAAACTTTTTCACCACATAGTTTCCTTTATCTTTCCCCTTTACACACACACACACACACACACACACACACACACACACACACTGCATCTACATACACAGAAAAGCCCATGAGACAATGCTACAGTTTTTGTTCATTTGTCAAACCTACTTAAAAAGACTCAACACAAGAATAATTGTCTATTATATTTACCCAGATACTTAGCATTTGTTATTTTTCCTTTATTTTTGATATTCTGTTTCTTTCTGTTAAAATTACTCTGAAAAATTTCCTTCAGCAATTTTTTTGGAACAGGTCTACTGACAATATTTTGCTTGATTTTTCTTCATCTGAAAACATATTTATTTCACCTTTAGTGAAGAATATTTTCAGTGGATATAGAACTATGGGTTGAGAAGCTTTTTTTTTTCCTTCTTTCAGTGCTTATAAATGTACCATTGCATTAAGTTTTCAACAGCTTCTGATAAGAAATCCATGGTCATTCAAATAGTTATTCTCATTTAGGTAGTGCATAGTTTTTTGTTTAGCTGCTTTTAAGATTTCTCATGGTCTTTCCTTTTCAGTAGTTTGATTATGATGTATCTGGCATGAATTTCTTTGGGTTTATCCTGTTTGAGGTTTACTAAGCTTCTTTAATCAGGAGGTTTATGTATTTTGAAAAACTCAGGAAGTTTTCAGCCATTATTTCTTCAGCACTGCTCACATTCTTTTCTCTGGGACTCAGATAATTTGAATATTGCACCTTTTTGTTATTATTCCTTGGGTCTCTTGGGTTCTACTCAATTTTTTTCAACTTCTTTCTCAGTAGTTCAGATTGGATAATTTCTATTGATCTAGCTTAGAATTCTCCAACTCATTTCTTTGTAATCTCCATTCTCTTATTAAGGCTAGCCAATGAGTTTAAAACTTTTGTGATTATATTTTTAAATTCTAAAATGTCCATTTGGTTTTTATATACATCTTTTATCTCTTTCCTAATGTTTTTATTTTTGAATTGTTTCAGGAGTATTTATGATAATTTTGTTGGAGGGATTTTATAATAGCTGCTTTAACATTTTAAAGAATCCCAAGAACTCTGTGATCTCAGCATTTGTGTCTGTTGATTATTGTAGTTTTAAGAGCTTTATTGAGATGTAATACACCTACCATACAACTCAGCCATGCAAACTATACAATTCAATGACTTTTAGTATATTCACAGAGTTGTACATCCCTCAATACAATCTCACTTTAGGAAATTTTATTATTCCAAAAAGAAATCCTGTGTCCATTAAGAGTCATTCCCCATTCCTTCACTTCCCCCATTGTGCTAAGCAAATATTAATATACTTTCTGTCACTATAGATTAGCCAGTTCTGTATATTCCATATAAATGGAATAATGTAGTATGTGGTCTTTTGTGAATTGTTTCTTTCACTTAGCATAATATTTTTGCAAAACTTTTTCATATTATAGCATATATAATTAAATTCTTTTTCATTGCCAAATAATATTCCACTGTATGGATATAACTTGTTTTGTTTTTCATACATTAGTTGACAGAAATTAGAGTTTTAGTCCACTTTTTGGCTATTATGAATAAAGATTCCATGGACCTTCATGTACAAATTTGTTAAAGATTGCTCTGATTATATCCATCCTAGTGGTGTTATCTCACTGTTTTTTTTTTTTTTTTAATCAATAGGCTATTTTTTTGGGCCAGTTTTAGGTTTACAGAAAAGTTGAATAAGAGAGTTGAATATAGAGAGTTCCTTTATACCCCTCTATCCTCACCCATAGTTTCCCCTATTATTAACTTCTTACATTAGTATGGTGCACTTGTTATAATTGACAAAACAATATCAATATTTATTTATTATTAAGTACAGTTCATAGTTTACAATAGGATTCACTCCTTGTGTTGTAGAATTCTATGATTTTCTACAAATGTATAATATCATGTATCCATCATTACAGTATCATGCAGAATAGTTCACTATCCTAAAAGTCCTCTATGGTCTACCTATTCATCCCTAGTTTACTTTCTCCAAATTATGACAACCACTGATCTTCACACCATCTCCATAGTTTTGCATTTTTCAGAATGTTATATAGCTGGAATTATACAGTATGTAGTGATTTAAACCCAAATTATTTTACCTAACTGTATGCACTTAAGATGACTTTGTGTCTTTTCATAGCTTGATAGTTCATTTCTTTTTATTGGTGAATAATATTCCATTATATGGATGTACCGTAGATTGTCTATCCATAACTATTGAAGGACATCTTGGTAGCTTTCAGGTTTCAGCAATTAATAATTAAGCTGTTATTAATATTCTCATGCAAGTTTATGTGTGGGCATTAATTTTTAACTCATTTGGGTAAATACTATAGAGCACAATTTTTGGATCATATGGTAAGAGTATGTTTAATTTTGTAAGAAACTACCAATCTGTCTTCCAGTGTCCCTGTACCATTTTGCATTCCTACCAGTAGTGACTCTTACCTCACATCCTTGCCACTGTTTGGTGTTGTCAATATTTTGGATGTTGGCCACTCTAATAGATGTGAAGTGTATGTCATTATTGTTTTAATTTGCAGCTCCTGAATAATGCATGATATTAAACATGTTTACCTATGCTTATTTACCATCTGTATATCTTTGGTTAGTTGTCTGTTCAGGTCCTTTACCAAATTTTTAATTGGGTTGTTTATTTTCTTATTGTTGAGTTCTAGAAATACTTTGCATATTTTGGAACAAGCCCTTTGCAATATTTCCTCCCCAAATCTGGGAAAAATCTCCAAATTTGCCTTTTTAAAAGCCTTTTTTACAAAGAAGAAGTTTTTAATTTTAAATGAAGTCCAAATTATCAATTTTTTCTTTCACAGATTGTGCTTTTAATACTGTGTCTAAGATGTCATCACCAAACCTAATGTAATTTAGATTTTCTCCTATGTGATCTTCTAGGAGTTTTATAATTTTGTGTCTTCCATTTAGGATTATGATCTACTTTTAGTGAAATTTTTGTGAACAGTGTAAGATTTGGGTCTCAATTAATTTTTTTTTTTGCATGTGGATGTCCAGCTGTTCCAGTACCATGGTTGTAAACCAGATCAGTTGACTATATATGTGTGAGTTTATTTTTGGGCACTCTACTCTGTTCCATTAATCTGCTTGTCTATTCTTTCACCAATACAACACTGTCTTAATTACTGTAGATTTACAGTAAGTTGTAGAGTTGGGTAGTGTCAGTCCTTTGACTTTGTTATAATTTTTGATATTGTATTGCATATTCTGGGGTTTTTGCATTTCCATATAATCCTTAGAATGAGTTTGTTGATTCCATAAATAACTTCCTGGGAGTTTCATTGGGATTGTGTTGATTTTATAGATCAAGCTGGGAAGAACTAACATTTTAATATTATTGAGTTTTAGATCCATCAATGTGCAATATCTCTTCATTTATTTAAACCTACTTTGATTTCTACCATCAAAGTTTTCTAGTTTCCCTCCTATATTTCTTACACATATGCTGTTAGATTTATACCTAAGTATTTTATTTTTTTGGTGCTAATATAAATGAAGTTTTGTTTTTAATTTCAAATTTCAATTGTTCTTTGCTAGTATGTAGGGAAGCAATTGACTTTTGTATATTAACTGTGTTTTTCAACCTTGCTATAATCACTTATTAGTTCATTGAATGCTTTTATTATTTGAGATTTTCTGCATAGACAAACATGTCATTTACAAACAAAGAGTTTTATTTCTTCTTCCTAATCTGTATACCTTGCATTTTCTTTTCTTACTGCTTTTTCTAAGACTTTCACTATGATGTTGAAGAAGAGTGGTGATAGGGGACATTACTTCCTTATTCTTGATTTCAACAGAAAAACATTTAGTTTGTTACCATTAATTATAATGTTAGCTGTAGGATTTTTGTGGATGTTCTTTATCAATTTGAGAAAGTCTCCCATCTATTCCTACCTTATTGAGAGTTTCTATTATGAATGTGTTGAATTTCGTCAAATGCTTTTTCTGCATTTATTTATATGATCATACAATTTTTCTTCTTTATCCTTAAGATGTGATGGATTACATTAACTGATTTTCCTATGTTAAGTCAAACTTGCATATCTGAAATAACTCTCACTTGATGTTGGTGTATAATTTTTTATACATTGTTGCACTCAACTTGCTAATATTTTGTTCAGAACTTTTGCATCCATGTTTATGAGAGGTATTCATCTACAGTTTTTATTTCTTTTAATGTTTTTGTCTGGTTTTGGTATTAGTGCAATGCTGGCCTCATAGAATGAATTAGAAAAATATTCCTTCTGCTTCTATTTTCTGTAAGAGATTATAGAGAATGGTATAATTTATTCCTTAAATGTTTGGTTGAATTCACCAGTAGACCCATCTGGGCCTGCTGCTTTCTGTTTTAGAAGGTTATTAATTATTGATTCAATTTTTTAATAGATATGGGCCTATTTAGATTATCTATTTTTTCTTGTGTGACTTGTAACAATCTTTGTCTTTCTAGGAGTTTTTCTATTTCACCTATGTTATCAAATTTGTGAGTATAGTTATTTTTAATTTTTATTATTTTTAATGTTTATAAGCTTAGTAGTGGTGGCCTCTCTTTCATTTCTGATATTAGTAATTCGTGTCTTGTCTTTTTTTTTTCTTAGCCTGGTTAGAAGTTTATAAATTTTATTGACTTATCAAGTAATCAAATTTGGTTTCATTGATTTTCTGTTTTCAATTTTATTGATTTCTGTTCTAATTCTGTTATTACTTTTCTTCTGCTTTCTTTGGATTTCATTTCATCTTCTTTCTCTACTTTCCAAAGGTAGAAGTTTGGATAATTCATTTTATCTCTTTCTTCTCTGTAATATATTCATACAATTCTAAAGATTTCCCTCTAAGCCTTCCTTACTGTATTCATCATATTCTACAAATTTTGATAAATTGTATTTTCATTTTTTTGTTTAAAATAAAAATTTTAAATTTATCTTGAACTACTTTGATCCATGTGTGATTGAAAAGTTTGCTATTTAAATTATATGTAGTGGGGTGTTACAGGTATCTTTCTGTTATTGATTTCCTGTTCAATTTCATTGGGACCAGAGAACATACTTTATATGATGCTATTCTTTTAGATTTGTTAAGGCATGTTTTATGGCTCAGAATGTGGTTTGTTTTGGAAAATGCTCAAAATAGTTTAAAGAAGATATGGGGCGCCTAGGTGCCACGGTCAGTTAAGCATTCAATTCTTGATTTTGGCCCAGGTCATGATCTCAGGGTCATGAGGTCAAGCCCTGTGTTGGGGTCCATGCTGGGCATGGAGCTTGCTTAAGATTCTCCCTCTCCCACTGCCTCTAACTCTGCTGGCATGTGTTTTCTCTCTCTCTCTCTCTCTAAAATAAATAAATAAATCTTAATAAAGAAAGATGTGTATTACATTGTTGTTGGGTGAAGAATTTGTAAATGTTAATTAGATCCAGTTGATTGATGTTGATATTCAGTTCAACTCTATCCTTGCTGATTTTCTGTCTGCTGGATTGATCTGTCAATTACTGATACATGAATCATGAAGTCTCAAGACTTCAAGATTTGGATTTGTTTTTTTCCACATGAAGTTCTTCCAGTTTTTGCCTTACATATGTTGATGCTTTGTTGTTAGGCACATTCTCCTTAAGGATTATTATGTATTCTTGGGGAATTGTCCCCTTTATCATTATGTAATGCCCTTCTTTATTACTGATAATTTTCCTTGTTCTGAAGTCTGATTTGTCTGAAATGAATGAAATGACTCCAGCTTTCTTTTGACTGGTTTTAGCATGGTATGTCTTCTTCTATCCCTTTTTAATCTATCTGTGTTTTTACATTTAAAGTGTTTTCTAGTAATTAAGATATAATTGGATGTACTTTTTAAATCCATTTTGATAGTCTCTTTTAATTGGTTTATTTAGATCATCAATATTGAAAAGTTATTATTGATATAGTTGGATTAATATCTATATTTGTAACTTTTCTATCCATTGCCCTTATTTTTTGACTCCAATCTTTTGACTCCCATTCATTTTCTGCCTCTCTGGTTTTAACTGAGCATTGTATATGATTCCATTTTATCTTCTCTTTTACACTCCAGTTATACTTCTTATTTTGCTATTTTTGTGGTTACCTTAGGGTTTGCAATATTATGACTAATCTAAGTCCATTTTCAAATAATACTATATTTAATCATTTATGGTTAGTGGTGTTACCTTATAACAGAGTATTCCCAATTCCTCTCTCTTGCCTCATAATATTGCTGCCATTCAATTTGCTTATCCTCATAAGTCGCCAAATTCATTGTTGCTATTATTACTTTGAAAATACTGTTAAGTGCTAAATCAATTAAGAATAGGGAAAATACAAGATTCCATTTCACTTTCATTTATTCCTTGTCTAATACTCTTCATTTCTTTATGTAGATCCAGATTTTGGAGCTAACATTTCTTTCTTTTTTTTTTTTTTTTTTTTTTGCATGACTAGCCTTCTGTTTTAAAAAAAAAATCCCTCAATTTGTGTTTGTCTGACAAAATCTTTAGTTTTCATTTACTTTTGAAGAATAATGTCACTGGGTAAAGAATTATAGATTGGTGCTTTTTTTTTTTCTTTCCACATACAAATATTGTACTTCACTCTCTTCTATCTTGCATGGTTTTTGAAGAAAGACATGTAAATCTTGACCTGGCTACTCTATAGGTATTTTACCCCCACCCCTCTTGTTTCCTTGCTTCTTTTATGATTTTCTCTTTGTATTTGATTTTCTGGATTTTGACTCTGCTATGCCTGGTTGACTATATATAGTCAACCAGATATAAATATATCATACTTATTGTTTTCTGAGTTTCCTGAATCTGTAATTTGGTTTCTGCAATAATTTCATTAGTACTTCAAATATTTCTTCTCTTCTTGTCTTTTTTTCTTCTTTTCATATCCCCATTACACATACGTTGCTTCTTTCAGTTTTCCCACAGGTCTTAAATATATTTTCATTCTTTTTTTCTCTTTATTTTAAGTTTGCAAAGTTCCTCTTGACCTCTTCATACTTACTGATTCTTTGTTCTTGTCCAGTCTATAGATGATCATATCAAAGGCATTCATTATTTTTCTACAGCTTTTAAACAATATTTGTAGCATTTATTTTGCATATTTCTTAAGATTTCCATTTCTCTGCTTATATTATTTACCTTTCCTTGCATTTTATCTACTTTTTGTTAGTACCCTTAACATATTAATCATAGTTATTTTTGATTCTCAGTCTGATAATTCCAAAATCTCTGTCTTATCTGAGTCTGGTTTTGATGCTTGTTCTGTGTCTTTATTTAAAAAAAATAAAATTTTTATCTGAGTATAGTTGACACACAATGTTACATTAGTTTCAGGTGTACAATTTAGTGATTTGACAAGTTTATACATTTTGCTATGTTCACCACAAGCATAGCTACCATCTGTCCCATTATATCACTCTTACAATACCATTGACTGTATTCCTTATGCTGTGACTTTTATTACTGTGACTTATTCATTATATAACTAGAAACCTGTATCTCCCTCACCCTTTCACCCATTTTGCTTAACCTTACACCCTTCCCCTCTGGCAACCATCAGTTTGTTTTCAGTATTTATAGGTGTGATTCTGATTTTTGTTTGTTTATTCATTTTTTTTTAGATTCCACTTATGAGTGGAATCATATGGTATTTGTCTTTCTCAGTCTGACTTACTTCACTTAGCATGACACCCTCTAGGTCCATCCATGTTGTCTCAAATGGCACAGAATTGCATTCAACAATATGTTTAAAAGATCATTCACCAAAATCACACTGGATTTATCCCTGGGATGCAAAAATGGTTCAATATTTGCAAATCAATCAACATTACACACCACATCAACAAATCTAAGAATATAAATCACGGGATCATCTCAAAAGATGCACAAGCATTTGACAAGATTCAACATCCATTCATGCTAAAAAAAATCAACAAAGTGGGGTTAGAAGGAACACACCTCACCATACTAAAGGCTATATATTAAAAACCTACACCTAACATAATACTCAATGCTGAAAAACTGAGACCTTTCCTTTAATATCAGGAACAAGAGAAGAATATACAGTCTTGCCACTTTTATTCAACATAGTACTGGGAGTCTTAGCCACAGCAATCAGACAAGAAAAAGAAATGAAAGGCATCTAAATTGGTAAGGATGAAGTAAAACTGTCACTCCTTAGAGACGACAAGATATTATACATAGAAAACCCTAAGGATTCCACCAAAAACCTACTAGAAATAAAAAGAAAAAATCAGTGAAGTGACAGGACACAAAATTAATGCCCAGAAATCAGCTACATTTCTATACACTAATAATGAAGTAGGAGAAAGAGAAATTAAAAAAAAAAAAACCCATTTACAATTTCACCAAAAGTAAATAAGAATAAACTTAGCCAAACTGGTGAAAGACATGTAGTCCAAAAACTATAAAATATTAATGAAAGAAATTGAAGATGACACAAACAAATGGAAAGATATTCCATGTTCATGGATTGTAAGAATAAATATTGTTAAAATGTCCATATTACCAAAAGCAATCTACAGATTCAGTGCAATTCCTATAAAAATACCAATTAGCATTTTTGACAGAACTAGAACAAATAATCGTAAAAGTTTTATGGAATCACAAAAGACCTGAAATAGCCAAAACAATCTTGAAAAAGAAGAACAAAATTGGTGGTTTCACAATTCCAGATTTCAAGATATTCTACAAAGCTATAGTAATCAAAACAGTATGGTACTTGCACAAAATTAGATCGTCTGAAACAGAAGAGAATCCCTAGAAATAAATCCATGCTTATATGGTCAGTTAATTTATGATAAAGGAGACAAGAATGTTCAGTGGGGAAAATACAGTCTTCAATAAATGGTGCTTGGAAAACTGGACAGCTACATCTAAAAGAATGAAATTTGATGACTTTCTAGTACCATAAACAAAAATAAACTCAAAATAAATTAAAGACCTAAATCTGAGACCTAAAACCATAAAATTCTTACAAGAGAATATACCAGTAATTTCTGTAGGAACATTTTTCTATATCTGTTTCCAAAGGCAAAGGAAACAAAAGCAAAAACAAACTATTAGAACTACACCAAAATAAAAAGCTTTTGCACTGTCTTAAAACTGTGGGCTTTTTGTTTTGTTTTGTTTTCTTTTCTTTTATTTTTGTCTTCTAGTGTACCTTGTAGCTTTTTAAGTTGAACAAGATGTACTGGATAAAGGAACTTAGGTAAATAGACCTTTTAGCATGAGGCTTTATTTTTATCTGGCTGGTGGTAGACTGTGCATAATGTTTGCTATTGCTGTAGGTGTCAGAATCTAAAATTGTTTCTATTTTCTTTTTTCTCCCCTGTGGACCTTGGGTATTTTTGGATACTACTTCTTTTTTTAAGATTTTATTAATTTATTTGAGAGAGAGAGAGTACAAGCAGGGGGAGCATCAGGCAGAGGGAGCAGGAGAATCAGGCTCCCCAGGGAGCCTGATGAGGGGCTCCATCCCAGGACCCAGGATCATGACCTGAGTCGAAGACAGATGCTTAAAGGACTGAGCCACCCAGGTGCCCCTAGACACTACTTCTTAAATATATCTAGACATGGAATTTTTTTCAAGGGTAACTAGAGGTGGGTATTTCCCTTCCCCAGGTCAGTTAGTTTCTTGTAAAAGCCCAGTCAGTTAGGCTCTGGTAATATAATTTCCCTGAAGGCATTTTTTATTAAAAGAATGAAATACTCTGGACATATTTCAGAATGGGTATTTTTCTCCTCTGCCTGCCAAAAGTGCTAGGGTATTTTTCTCTGATTTTCACTATGGAAACCTTGTAGGTCTCCTGGAGGTAAAACCTGGGAAAATGTAAGCCCCCTCTAAGATTGTCTCTCATTGATGTTTAACTCCCAAGGTTGTCTATACTGAGTCTTTGGTAATTTGTCAATTGCAGTTTAAGTTTTCTACCATGGTTATTGTCTCTAATGGTAGATTATTTTCCTAAGTTTCTGGTCTCATAAGATGTGATTCTGTGTATTCACTTTTCTTTACAATTTTGAGGGCAAAGTTTCACCCTGGGACCTCAATTCTCTGAGGGACCTAAGAAAAATCTTGATTTTCAGTTTGTTGAGTTTGGTTTTTCCTATTGTGAAGATAGGAGTGACGACTTCCAGAAAACTGTAATTGTGGGATTGAATTGCATTTCCCTGATGAATAATGATGTTAAACATGTTTTCATGTGTTTACTGGCCATATTTATATGCCATTGGAGAATGGTCTATTCAAATCCTTTGTTCAATTTTTAAAAGATTTTGTTTATTTAAAAGAGAGAGAGAAGGAGGGGAACAGAGGGACAGGGACAAGCAGATTCCATATAAAACACAGAGCCTGACACGGGGCTCAGTCCCAGGACACTTAAATCATGACCCAAGCCGAAACCAAGAGCCAGATGCTTAACTGACCGAGCCACCCAGGCAACCCCTCTTTGCTAATGTTTTAATTGGGCTATTTGTCTTTTAATTTATTGAGCTGCAACAGCTGTGATTTTTAGAGTATACAATTTTCACTTCTTTTATTAAATTTATTCCTAAGTATTGTATTTCTTTTGTTACTATTGTAAATGAAATGTTCTTTCAATTTCATGGGTTTTTCTATTTAAGTGTTTATAGAAATACAATTATTTTATTTGTTTATTTATTTATTTACTTATTTATTTAGAGAGGCAGAGGGAGAGGTAGAGAGAGAATCTTAAGAAGGCCCCATGCCCAGCGCATGAGCCCAGTGCCAAGCTTGATCTCACAACCCTGAGATCATGACCTGAGCTGAAATCAAGAGTCAGATGCACACTCAGGCACACCAGAAATGCAATTATTTTATGTATTGATTTTTTATTCTACAACCTTGTCAATCTACTTTATTCAATAGATGTTTTTAATTGAATTTTTTAGGATTTTCTAAATACAAGAGTATGTCGTCCACAACTATCCAGATAGAGATAGTTTTATATATTTATTTCCAATCTCATTGCATTTCATTTCATTTACTTGACTAATTCCTATAGCTAGATTTTCCAGTACATTTTTGAACAGAGGTGGCAATAGCAAACATCCTTTTCTTTTTCCTGATCTCACAGGGAAAGCATTTACTTTTTCACCATTAATTATGATGTTCTGTAAGATTTCAAATATGCCCTTTGTCATGTTAAGTTCCCTGTATTTCTAGTTGTGGAGTGTTTTTTGGTAAGAAGTGGTGTTGTATTTTGTCAAATCCTTTTTTTTTCTATTGATATGATAATGTGGTTTTGGTCTATTAATCTATTGATATGTTATGTTATATTAAGTCATTTTCTATGGTAAGCCATTCTTGCATTCCTGAGATAAATTTTAATTGGTCATGGTGTATAATATTTTTTATATGTTTCTGGATTTGGTTTGCTAGTATTTTGTTGAGGATTTTTGCATCTAGATTTAGAAGATATATTTTTTGTAATTTTCTTATGATGTATTTGTTTGATTTTAGTATCAGAATAATACCTTCTTAGAATGAGCTGGAATATGTTGCCTCTTCTAATTTTGGAAAGAGTTTGTGTAGAATTGGTGTTAGTTCATCTTTTAAATCTTGGCAGAATTCTTCAGGGAAGCTATCTTGTTCTGCATTTTTCTTTGTAGGAAGTTTATTTCATGTTATGCTATGCTCACCCACAAGTGTAGGTAGCTACTACCTATTGCCATGCAATGCTATTACAATACCTTTGACAACATTTTCTCTGTTGTATCTTTTATTCCTGTGATTTATTCATTCCATAACTGGAAACCTGTATCTCCCACTCACCTTCACCCATTTTGCCCAGCCCCCCAACCCCTCCTTTCTGGCAACCATCAGTTTGTATTCTATATTTATCGGTCTGACTCTGCTTTCTGTTTGTTTATTCATTTGTTCTTTTTTTTAGATTCCACACATAACTGAAATCATATGGTATTTATATTTCTTTGTCTGACATATTTCACTTAGCATAATACCCTCTAGGTCTATCCATGCTGTCTCAAGTGGCAAGATCTCATCCTTTTAATGGCTGTGTAATGTTCCATTCTGTGTGTGTGTGTGTGTGTGTGTGTGTGTGTGTGTGTACCACATCTTCTTTATCCATTCATCTATTGATGGGCACTTGGTTTGCTTCCATATCTTAGCTATTGTAAATAATGTTTCAATAAACATAGGATGCCTATGTCTTTTTGAATTAGTGTTTTCATTTTTGGGGGGATAAATACCCAGTAGTGGAATTTTGGGATCATATGGTATTTCTATTTTTAATTTTTTGAGGAATCTCCACACTGATTTCCATAGCAACTGCACCAATTTACATTTTCACCAACAGTGTGCGTGGTTTCCTTTTTCTCCACATCTTCACCAACATTTGTTGTTTCTAGTCTTTTGTAATACCAGCCATTCTGACAGGTGTAAGGTAATACCTCATTGTGGTTTTGATTTGCATTTCTGTGATGTTTAGTGATGTTGAGCATCTTTTCATGTGTTGATTGGCCATCTGTATGTCTTCCTTGGAAAAATGTATATTCAGGCCCTCTGCCCCATTTTTCAATTGGATTATTTGTTTTTTGGGTGTTGCACTGTGTAAGTTCTTTCATATGTTTTGAATATTAACCCATATCAGATATATCATTTACAAATATCTTCTCCCATTCAGTAAGTTGCTTTTTTGTTTTCTTGATAGTTCCCTTCTCTGTGCTAAAGTTTTTATTTTGATGTAGTCCCAATAGTTTATTTTTGCTTTTGTTTCTCTTGCCTTAGGAGACAGATCTAGAAAAATGTTGCTAAAGCTGATGTTGAGGAAATTACTGCCTATGTTTTCTTCTGAGAATTTTATGGTTTCATGTCTCACATTTAAGTCTTTAATCCATTTTGAATTCATTTTTTATGTATGGTGTAAGAAAATGGTCCAGTTTCATTCTTTTGCATTTAGCTGTCCAGTTTTCCTAGCACCATTTATTGAAGAGACTGTCTTTTCCTCATTGTACATTTTTGCCTCCCTCTTTTTTTTTTCATTTTTGTCTCCTTTATCAAAAATTAATTGACCATATAAGCATGGGTTTATTTATGGGTTTTCTATTCTGTTCCATTGATCTATGGGTCTATTTTTGTGTGAGTGCCATACTGTTTTGATTATTACAGCTTTGTAGTATATCTTAAAATCTGAGATTGTTGTATTTCCAATTTTGTTCTTTTTCAAGATTATTTTGACTACTTTGGGTCTTTTGTGCTTCCATAAATGTTTTATGATTATTTGTTCTACTTCTGTGAAAAATCCTGTTGGTATTTTGATAGAGATTGCATTGAATCTGTGGATTGCTTTGAGTGGCATGGACATTTAAATAATATTAATTGCATCATTTTACAGTCCTACTAGCAATGTATACACATTCTAACTTCTTGACATCCTTGCTAACACTTATTTTTCTCTTCATGTGGCCATCCTTGTGGGTGTGAAGTGATATTTCATTGTGGATTTGGTTAAATTTTCACTAGTGCCTAATGACATTGAGCATTTTTTATGTGCTTAATGGCTATTTGCATATAGTTTTTTTGAGAAATGTCTATCCAACTCCTTTGTCCATTGTTTGTTTTTCCATTGTAAGAGTTTACATATTCTGGATACTAGACTCACGTCAGTTTTGTGATTTGTAAATATTTTCTCCTGTTCCATGTAGTCTTTTCATTCTCTTGATAGTGTTGTTTGATGCACAAAAATGTTCAATATAATTATTTCAAATTTATCTATTTTTTACTTTCATTGCTGTGCTTTCAATGTTATATCCATGAAACCTTTGCTAAATCTAAGACCATCAAGGCTTACCCTTATAATTTCTTCTAAAAGTTTTATAGTTAGCTTCTATTTTCTGGGCTTTATTAATTGGACAAAATCTTTGTTTCCCCACTGAATAGTCTTGACACCCTTATCAAAAATCAACTCACCACAGTTGTATGGGTTATTTCTGAGTTTCATTTCTATTCCATTGATGTAAATTTCTATCCTCTTTGAAGTACCAAGATGTTATGATTACTACAGCGCTGTAGTAAGTTTGAGACTTTCATCTTTTTTATTCTTTTCCAAGATTGTTTTGCCTATTTGGGGCCTCTTGCAAATCCATATAAATTTTAGAATTGTATTTTTCATTTCCACAGAAAAGGCTGTGGCATATTGGTAGGAGTTGAATTGAATCTGTAGATTGCCTTCAAGGGTATTGCTATCTTAACAATATTAAGTCTTGAAATCATGAACACAGGATGTGGTTCCATCTTCATGTTTAATATAGTTATTTACAACTATAAGTTTCCATTTAATCACTTCTTTATTTGTATTAAAAATATTTGGCATGTTGTATCTTCATTTTCAGTCATCCCAAACGACTTTCTAATTTCATTATGATCTTGTCTTTCACCCATTGGTAATTTAGGAGCATGTTTTTAAATTTTTTTTAGTTTAATCATATTTATGAATTTCTCAATTTTTTCTATTTTATTAATTTCTAACTTAATTATATTGTGGTCAGAAAATACACTTTGCATAATTTCAATTTATAAAAAAATTATTGACATTTGTTTTATTGCCCAGCACATGGTTTATTGTGGAGAATGTGTAGATTGCTTGGGAAGTATAGACATTTTAACAATATTTGTTCTTCAAATCCATGAGTATGGAATGCCTTTCCATTCCTTTGTGTCATCTTCAGTTCTTCAGTTCTTTCATCAGGGTTTTATAGTTTTCAGAATACCTGTCTTTCACCTCTTTGGTTAGGTTTATTCTTATATATCTTATTGGTTTTGGTGCAATTGTAAATGGGATTGTTTCCTTGATTTCTGTTTCTGCTGCTTCATTATTGGTGTATACAAATGAAACAGATTTATGTACATTGATTTTGTATCCTGTGACTTTACTGGATTTATGTATCTGTTCTAGCAGTTTTTTGGTGGTGTTTTTTTGGTTTTCTTTATAGAGAATCATGTCATCTGCATATAGTGAAAGTTTGACTTCTTTCTTGATGAGTTGATGCATTTTATTTCTTTTGTTTTCTGATTGCTGTGGCTAGGACTTCCAATACTATGTTAAATAACAGTAGTGAGAGTGGACACTCCTGTCTTGTTCCTGAATATAGAGGAAAAGCTCTCAATTTTTACCCATTGAGGATGATATTAGCTGCGTTTTTTTTTTTTAATATGACCTTTATTATGATGAGATATTTTCCCTCTAACTTTACTTTGTTGAGGGTTTTATCATGAATGTATGTAGTACTATGTCAATTGCTTTTTCTGCATCTATTGAAATGATCATATGGTTCTTATCCTTTCTTTTATTAATGTGATGTATTACATTGATTGATTTGTGATTATAAAACCACCTTTGCAACCCAGTAATAAATCCCACTTGATTGTGGTGGATGATTTTTTTTAAAATGTGTGGTTGGATTTGGTTTTCTACTATTTTATTGAGAATTTTTGCATCTGTGTTCATCAGGAATATTAGCCTGTAGTTCTCTTTTTTAGTGGTGTCTTTATCTGGTTTTGGGATCAGGGTAATGCTGGCTTCATAGAATTAATTTGGAAGCTTTCCTTCCTTTTCTATTTTTTTGGAATTGTTTGAGAAGAACAGGTGTTAACTCATTTTTAAATATTTTGTAGAATTGGCCTGTTAAGCCGTCTGGTCCTGGACTTTTGTTTGTTGGGAGATTTTTGATTACTGATTCAATTTCTTTACTGGTTATTAATCTGTTCAAGTTTTCTATTCTTGTTTCAATCTTGGTAATTTATATTTCTAGGAATTTATCATTTTCCTCCAGGATTTGTTGGCATATAATTTTTCATAATATTCTATCTTTTTTTGTTTTACTTTTAACCTAATTTTATTCCTGCTTGCTTTGGAATAGGAAATAGATCATTCAGGAAAAACATACAGTAGGGAGAAAAGAGTTAAGATAGTGGAAGACTAGGGGACCCTAATTTTATATGGTCCCTGGAATTCAGCTAGGTTGTTTTCAAATCATTCTGAACACCTATGAAATCAACCAGAGTTCTGAGAAAAAGAACTGCTGCAATTATACAAATAGAAAAAAATTGACCACTCTTTGCAAGGTAGGAGGTGCAGAGATGGGAATCCAAGTTGATATATGGTAAGATAAACCACGGGGGTAAGGAGTGCAAAGCAGTGGAGTACAAAATTGGAATTTTTAGAAGTCTGCTCCAGTGGGGGAAGCTCCTGCATGAAAGGTGCTCAGGTGGCGAGGTGGGGCAGAATCCCAGGTGGAAGAGCATAGTTTCAGGATCCCCAGTGACACAAAAAGAATGGGGGTGCCTGAGTGGGGCAGAGTTCTCAAGCATTGGAGCAGGGAAGCAGGCTGTAAACAGCGAATCTAGGCACCAGCATTCTGCTTGGTGTTGCCATAAACCAGGAACCACTGCATGGTTGGGCGACCACTCTGAGCAGGGGCACAGCAAAAGACAGAATGGTGAGATCCCCTCCCTCTCCAAGGAGGAAGGGTGTGGGTCCACACTGCAGGAGTCTGTAAAGTTTGGAGACTTGAAAGGGGGGTCACATGCCTTAGATAAAAATCCTTGGTCACAGGCTGGGTGAATAGAGAGTTCAGACGAAAACCAGGGAGACATGAGTGATAGACTGCTTTTCTGTGAGGGCTCACTGAAGAGTGGGGGGCATGAACATTTAGCTCTGGGGCTACAGATTGGGGCATCACCATTTTCATCCCCCCATCGGTGCTGAAAGCCTTCAGGGAGCAAAACAGGGCCACATAGTGCAGTCTAGAACGACTTACACTGAGCCCAGCCCTGTCAAGGGGGGTGTAATTCCACCCAGGCAAAGACACCTGAGAATCAGAGCAACAGGCCCCTCCTCCAGAAGACCAGTAGGAACATCCAACTAATACCAAGTTTACTGATCATAGAGAACTGCGAAACGTCAGTTCCTGGCGAAAACATTATATAGCATTAGTGGGGTTTTTAAATTATTATTATTCTTTAGTCTTTCAGTTTTATTTTTAATTTTTTATTATTTATTTATTTTCCTTTTCAGCTATTTTATTTTATCAATTCTGTTTTAAGTCTTTTATAGTTATTTTTATATTATATATATGTATATGTATATATATATTTCATTTATGGTTTCCTTTCATTGTATTCAATTATATATATATAATCAGTTTTTCTTTCTTTCTTATTTTGGAATCTAGTTTCTTTTAACAAACAGACCAAAATACACCCAGGATATAGTTTATTGTTGTGTTCTGTTTTACTTCTTGTTTGAAGTAAGATATTCTTTTTTTGGACATAATGACAAGATGGAGATGCTCACCCCAAAAGAAAGAACAGGAGGCAGTACTCACTGCCAGGGATTTAATCAATATGGAAATAAGAAGATGTCAGAACTAGAATTCAAAATGATGATTATAAAGATACTAGCTGGGCTTGAAAAAAAGCATAGAAGACACTAGAGAATCCCTTACTGGAGAAATGAAAAAACTAAAATCTAATCAGGTCAAAATAAAAAAAAATCAAAAAGGCTATTGCTGAGATGCAGTAAAAAATGGAGGCTCTACTTGTTTCTCCTTCCCCTTCCTGGGGCAACCACCACCATGATCCTGCTAGAGGTGAACAACTGCATCATTGAGGAGAGTCTCACACTCAAATTCAAGAATGTGGCTGCCAATAACAAATCAGAAGAAGTAGAAGTAACATTTGCAGATTTTGAAGGAATCCTCTATCATATTTCAAATATTTTTTTAATTTTATTTTATTATGTTATTTTAGTCACCATACAATACATCATTAGTTTTTGATGTAGTGATCCACAATTCATTATTTTCATATAACACCCAGTGCTCCATGCAGTAAGTGCCCTCCTTAATACCCATCACCAGGCTAACCCATCCCCCACCCCCCTCCCATCTAAAACCCTCAGTTTGTTTCTCAGAGTCCATAGTCTCTCATGTTCATCTCTCCCTCCGATTCCCCCCCCTTCATTTTTCCCTTCCTTCTCCTAATGTCCTCCATGCTATTCCTTATGTTCCACAAATAAGTGAAACCATATGATAATTGACTTTTTCTGCTTGACTTATTTCACTTAGCATAATCTCCAGTCCCATCCATGTTGATGTAAAAGTTGGGTATTCATCCTTTCTGATGGCTGAGTCATATTCCATTGTATATATGGACAACATCTTCTTTATCCATCCATCTGTTGAAGGGCATCTCAGCTCTTTCCACAGTTTAGCTATTGCGGATATTGCTGCTATGAATATTGGGGTGCATATGGCCCTTCTTTTCACTACATCTGTGTCTTTGGGGTAAATACCCAGGAGTGCAATTCCTGGGTCATAGGGTAGCTCTATTTTTAATTTTTTGAGGCAGCTCCACACTGTTTCCCAAAGTGGTTGTACCAACTTGCATTCCCACCAACAGTGTAAGAGGGTTCCCTTTTCTCCACAACCTCTCCAACATTTGTTGTTTCTTGCCTTGTCAAATCTTAATGGAGACAAAACAAAATTATGGTCAGTATTTCTTTGAAATTCTACAAGTAACTTCAAGTGCATGGTGCTGATGAGTTATTAAAGAGGGTGTACGGGAGTTTCTTGTTAAATCTTGAATCGGGTTGCAATGGCTCTTTGCTATATGACCTTAAAAATCTGCCGGCATCCAAAGGTTCCTTTGTGCATCAGGCTGCCATGTTGAAACGAAATTGTTTTACTTCTGTCTTTGAGAAATATTTTGAGTTCCAAGAAGAAGTCAAGGAAGGAGAGAACAGGGCAGTTATCCATTATAGGGATGATGAAACCATGTATGTTGAATCTAAAAAGGACAGAATCACAATAGTCTTCAGCACAGTGTTTAAGAATGATGATGATGTGGTCATTGGAAAAGTATTCATGCAGGAGTTCAAAGAAGGCTGCAGAACCAGTCACACAGCCCCACAGGTCCTCTTTAGCCACAAGGAACCTCCTCTGGAGCTGAAAGACACCAATGCTGCCATGGGTGACAACATTGGCTACATTACCTTCATGCTGTTCCCTTGCCACACCAATGCCAGTGCTCCAGACAACACCATCAACCTGATCCACATATTCTGGGACTACCTGCACTACCACATCAAATGCTCTAAAGCCTATATTCACACCCTAATGTGGGCAAAATCATCTGACTTCCTCAAGGTACTGTATCGTGTATGTCCAGATGCAAAGAAGAAAGAAATGAAAATAATCACAAGGAAGACATTTCCATCCCACTAACTCTCAGGAACAGGAAGAGGAGGTGGGTGGCAGCTGAAGGCTGGAACACTTGCTACTGGATAATTGTAGCTTTTAATGTTGCACCTCTTCAGGTACTTAAGGGATTCTCCGTTTTGGTTCCATTTTGTACACGTTTGGAAAATAATCTGCAGAAACAAGCTCTGCTTGCAAGGACTTCATAATTCTCAAGAATTAGAAAAAGAAAAAAAAAGAATTCCACTTGATCAACTTAATTCCTTTTCTTTACCTTCACTCCCTAACTCCCCTTGCCTTCCTCCCTCTTTTCCAAGCTGTTACACTTTGCAGTATGTTACTGATAATGACTTGCAGGATAATGCAATCTTAACTTGTTTTCTCCTAAATATTTGAGTTCAAACTCCTGTATCAAAGAAATACAGTTGGGATCATTAATAAAGAAAATCTTTCTATCTTAAAAAAAAATGGAGGCTTTAACTGCTAGGATAAACGGGGCATAAGAGAGAGTGAGTGAGAATAAGCAAGCTGAGAAAAAGAGAAAAACAACTACTGGATCACAAAGGGAGGATTCAAGACATCAGCAATACCATAAACTGAAATAATATTAGAATAATAGGGGTCCTAGAGGAAAAGAATAGAGAGATGGTCAGGTTTATTTGAACAAATAAACTGAAGCTGAGAACTTCAAACTTTATTTGAACAAATAAACAAATAGCTGAGAACTTCCTTAATCTGGGGAAGGAAACAGGCATTCAAGTCTAGGGGGCACAGAAAACCCCCCTCAATATCAGTAAAAATAGGTCAACATCTTAACACATGATAGTGAAGCTTGCAAATTTCAGAGATAAAGAGAAAATCCTGAAAGAGCTCAGGACGAGAGGTCCTTAACTGACAAAGGTAGACACAAAGACTGGCAGCAGACCTGTCCACAGAGACCTGGTAGGCCATAAAGGAGTGGCATGATATATTCAGGGTGCTAAATGAGAAAAATATGTAGCCAAGAATACTTTATCCAGCAAGGCTGTCATTCAGAATAAGAGAGATAAAGAGTTTCCAGGAAAAATAGAAACTAAAAGAATTGTGATCACTGAACCAGCCCTGCAAGAAATATTAAAGGGAACCTTTGAGCAAAAATAGAGCATAAACGTAACAAGGTTGAGAAAGGAATGGAGACAATCTACAGAAACAGAAACTCTACAGGTAATACAATGGCACTACATTCAGATCTTTCAATAACTACTCTGAATGTAAATGGATTAAATGCTCTAATCAAAATACATAGTGTATCAGATTGTATAAAAAAATAAGACCCATCCATACTCTGTCTCCAAGAGACTCATTTTAGACCCAAAGACACCTCCAGGTTGAAAGTGAGGGGGTGGAGTACCATTTATCATGCTAATGGACATCAAAAGAAAGATGGAGTAGCAATCCTTATGTCAGACAAATTAGATTTTAAACCAATGACTGTAATAAGAGATGAGGAAGGGCACTATATCATAATAAAAGGGTCTATCTAATAAGAAGATCTAGCAATTGTAATATTAATGCTCCTAACTTGGGATCAGCCAAATATATAAGTCAATTAATAACCAAATTAAAGAAACACATTGATAATAATACAGTAATAGTAGGGGACTTTAAAACCCTACTCACAGCAATGGGCAGATCATCTAAGCAGAAGATCAACAAGGAAACAAAAGCTTTGAATGACACACTGGACATGATGGACTTCACAGATATATTCAGAGCATTTTATCCTAAAGCAAAAGAATACACATTCTTCTTGAGTGCACATGGAACATTCTCCAGAATAGATCACATACTGGGTCACAAATCAGATCTCAAACAGGAAAAGATTGGGATTATTCCCTGCACATTTTCTGACCACAATGCTCTAAAACGTGAACTCAATCACAAGAAAAAATTTGGAAGGAACACAAATACATGATGGTTAAGAGCAACCTACTGAAGAATAAATGGGTCAATTAAAGATGAATTACAAAAATTCATTGATTCATTCATATTTTTTTCAAAAAATCAAAATGAAAACACAGCAGCTCAGAATCTTTGGAATGCAGCAAAGGTGGTCCTAAGAGGGAAGTACATAGCAATAACAGGCCCTTCTCAAGAAACAAGAAAAGTCTCAAATGCACAACCTAACCGGCACCTAAAGGAGTTGGAAAAAGAATAGTAAATAAAGCCTAAATCCAGCAGGAGAAGAGAAATGATAAAGATTAGAGCAGAAATCAATGAAATATAAATAAAAAGAACAATAGAACAGATCAATGAACTAGGAGCTTGTTCTTTGAAAAAATTAATAAGATCAATAACCCCCAGCCAGATTTAGCAAAAAGAAAAGAGAAAGGACCCAAATAAATAAAATCGTAAATGAAAGGGATGAGATCACAACCAAAACTGAAGAAATATAAACAATTGTAAGAGCATATGAGCAAGTATATGCCACCAAATTAAGCAATCTGGAAGAAATGGATGCATTCCTAGAAACAAAGAAACTACCAAAAACTGAAACAGCAAGAAGTAGAAAACCTGAACAGACCCATAACCAGCAAAGAAATTGAATCAGTAATCAAAAATCTCAAAACACAAGAGTCCAGGACTAGATGGTTTCCCAGCAGAATCCTACCAAATATTTAAAGAAGAATTAATACTTATTCTTCTGAAGTTTTTTTTTTTCAAAAAATAAAAATGGAAGAGAAACTTCCAAATTCATTCTATGAAGCCAGCATTACTTTGAATCCACCAAAAAGGAGAATTACAGACTAATATCCCTGATGTCTATGGATGCAAAAATTCTCATGAAGACACTAGCCAATAGGATTCAACAGTACATTAAAAGGATTATTCACCAGGACCAAGTGGGATTTATTCCTGGGATGCAAGGGTGGTTCAGCATCTAGAAATCAATGAATGTGATACACCATATAATAAAAGATAGGACAAGAATTGTATGATTCTCTTAACTGATGCAGAAAAAGCATTTGACAAAATATAGGATCCCTTCTTGATTAATACTCTCTGCAGTGTAGGGATGGAGGGAACATACCTCAATGTAATAAAAGACATATATGAAAACCCTACAGCAAATATCATCCTCAATCAGGAAAAACTAAGAGCTTTTCCCCTAAGGTCAGGAACACGACAGGGATGTCCACTCTCACCACTGTTGGTCAGCACAGTATTGGAAGTCCTAGCCTCAGCAATCAGACAACAAAAAGAAATAAAAGGCATCCAAATCAGTGAGGAAGTCAAACTTTCATTCTGCGCAGATGACGTGATACTCTTTGTGGAAATCCCAAAGGACTCCACCCATAAAATGCTAGAACTCATACAGGATTTCAGGAAAGTTGCAGGATATAAAATCAATGCACAGAAGTCAGTTGCATTTCTATACACTAACAGTACAACAGAAGAAAGAGAAATTAAGGAATCCATCACGTTTACAATTGCACCAAAAACCAGAAAATACCTAGGAATAAACCTAACCAAAGAGGTAAAGGACCTGTAGTCTGAAAATAGAACACTTATGATAGAAATTGAGGAAGACACAAGAAAATGGCAAAAACATTCCCTGATCATGGATTGGAAGAATGAATATTGTTAAAATGTCTATGCTGCCAAAAAGAATCTGCATGTTCAATGCAATCCCTATTCAAAATACTATCAAAATTTTTCACAGAGCTGGAATAAATGATCCTAAAATTTCTATGGAACCAGAAAAGACCCCGAATAGACAAAGGAATGTTGAAAAAGGAAACCAGAAGTAGTGGCATCACAATTCTATACTTCAAGCTCTATTACAAAGCTGTGATCATCAAGACAGCATGGTACTGGCACAAAAACAGACATAGATTATTGGAACAGAATAGAGAACCCAGAAAAGGACCCTCAATTCTATGTTCAACTAATCTTCTACAGAGCACAAAGAATATCCAATGGAAAAAAGACAGTCTCTTCAACACATGGTGTTGGGAAAATTGGACAGCCACATGTAGAAGAATGAAATTGGGCTATTTTCTTATACCATACACAAAAGTAAACTCAAAATGGATGAAGGACCTAAATGTGAAAAAGGAATCCATCAATTTCCTAGAGAACACAGGCAGCAACCTCTGTGACCTCAGCTGCAGCCACTTCTTGTCACACATGTCTCCAAAGACAAGGGAAACAAAAGCGAAACTATTGGGACTTCATCAAGATATAAGGCTTTTGCACAGCAAAGGAAACAGTCAACCAAACCAAAACATAACCTACAGAATGGGAGAAGATATTTGCCAATGTCTTATCAGATAAATGGCTTGTATCCAAGATCTATAAAGAACTTATCAAACTGTATGAATCATTGAACACTACATCAAAAACTAATGATGTACTATACAGTGGCTAACTGAACATAATAATAAAAAAATAAAAAATAAAGCAATGATAAAAATAAAAATACCACAATGAAAAAAAAAAAAAAACTTATCAAACTCAACACTCCAAAACCAAATAATCCAGTCATTAAATGGGCAGAAAACATGAGCAGACTTTTCTCCAAAGAAGACACAAAATGGCCAACAGATGCATGAATAAATGGTCAACATCACTCAGAATCAGGGAAATAAAAATAAAAAACCACAATGAGATACCACCTCACACCAGTCAGAATGGCTAAAATTAACAAGTCAGGAAATAACAGATGTCGTCAATGATGTGGAGAAAGGGGAATCCTTTTTCACTCTTGGTGGGAATGCAAACTGGGACAGGTGCTCTGGAAAACAGTATGGAAGTTTCTCAAAAAGTTAAAAATAGAGCTACCCTATGATCCAGCAATTTCACTACTAGGTATTTATCCAAAGGATAAAAACATAGTGAATCAAAGGGACACCTGCACCCCAATGTTCATAGCAGCAATGTCCACAATAGCCACAATATGGAAAGAGCTCAGACATCCATTGACAGATGAATGGATAAAGAAGATGTGGTTTATATATACAATGGAATATTACTCACCCATCAAAAAAGAATTCTTACCATTCACAATGACGTGGCTGCAACTAGAGGGTGTTATGCTAAGTGAAATAAGACAGTCAGAGAAGGACAATTATCTTGTGATTTCACTCATATGTGGAATTTGAGAAACAAAACAGATGAACAGAGGGGAAGGGAGGGAAAAACAAAATAATATGAAATCAAAGCGGGAGACAAACCATAAGAGACTCTTAAATATAGGAAACAAACTAAGGATTGCTAGAATGGAAGTGGGTGGGGGATGGGGTAACTTGGTGATAGGTATTAAGGAGGGCACTTGATGAATGAGCCCTGGTTGTTATATGTAACTGATGAATCACTAAACTCTACCTCTGAAACTAATAATACACTGTATGTTAATTAATTGTTTTTAAATAAAATTAAAAAAACATACAGTAAATTAAAAATGTATCTTATCATGTACAACTTTTAAACTGCAATAATGTACCTTATTTACTTTCATGCACACAAGTCTAATATTACCATATTTTTAAAAATATAAACACAGGTAAGTCTTCTAGGTGCATTTTATAATAAAATAATTCCTAATGTTTCTTTATTGATTGATCAGTCACCTCCAAAATACAAATTCCTATACACAGTGATAGTTTTACTTAAAATGAATACTTAAGTAAATTAAGTACGTGGACAGCCTTTGGATGAGCTGACATTATATATTCAGCTAAGTAGGCAACAAGGCATAATGTCAAATGGGAAAAGTGTACTTGCAAATAATTTTCAAAAACTAAGGTAACTTTTATAATTAAATACAGGAAATACACTGATTTGCTATGATAAATAAAATGCGATGTAGTAACACTTCAGTCTACAAAATGCATACCAGAACATTTATAAACAGCATATGAGTCTTATTAAGGATAGTTTACTACAATAACCCTGGTTAAATAGAAGTGTGTATGTGAAGCTTTATATGTGGTATACGTTTTGCCACTTACTTTTGTTACCTTGAGGTGCTTAACACATGTCTATCAAACTGAGCATTCATTTTCAGTTGCTGCTGTTATCATGTGTTTTGAAAAATATGTACAGTATTCAAAACTTAAAAATACTCATGAATGAAAAATGTTTTAGGAAAAAATAAACGTTTTCATGCAATTATATTCAGTTTCACTATGTACATTTGAAGTCAGATTTTTGTTTCCTGTAAAACAGATCATTGTTCTATAAGAGAATGTTTTCCTAGTAAATTTGTTTTGTCTCCTCTTGCATTGCATCATTTTGCTCTATTCTTTATTTTTGTTTGTAAATGACATGCCAGTTAGAATGAAAACCATCTCACATGTAGAAAAGAAGTCTGGATTTTAAAAACCAAACACTAATAAAATCATTTCTAAATGACATCATCTGATTCACATAAAAAAAATGACTTAACCAATAGTAATAAAAAAGACAGAACACATTTCATGAAGAGTACAAAGAGTACTATCTGCTGAGTGTTTTAGTTAACATGTTTCAGAATGCTGATGTATGTTTCATGAGGAATCTGAAGGGAAGATTTCATAACAGAAGGTGTTAAGGTGGTCTGTATTGACTTAAGTGGGGACCCAACAGGACTGTGAAACTGTGGGATGCCTATGGATTCAAGCTGCTTTTTAAAGAGGAACTCCCCACTGTTGTTCAGACATCCTTCCTCATTTCCTCTCCCTCAAAGCTTCTCATCCTTTAGTGACTCAGTTTCCAGAATTTCAGCATCTTTTCTCCCGCTAAATAACTTTTCCATGTAACTGGTGTAAGTATTTTCCTTCTCAATTTGTGCATTCTTCCTTACCTCACAACAAAACTGATTTATGAGAAAGCAGTCCTCCCCTCCACCCATAAATCTCGAGAACATTGGTAGAAGACTTCTAATTGAGATAAATTTGGCATTCCTCTTTCCTGTTTTTCTCAGCTTTCTGACTTTGATATCAAACTTTTCAATTCTAGTTGGGACACTGAGCTATTCAGGTCTTTTAATTTATTAACAACATCAGTGGGGTCATGTTGTGAATTAAGTTGAATAGTTCCTACAATAAAAGAATCAAAGTCAAATCCCTGATTCTTTCTCCCTTTCTTTTTCAGCCATTTGCTGTGATGCTTCCTCGGCAGCTATCTTGGCTCTAACCAATCCATTCATTTCACATTTTGACTTGATTTACTTATCAGATTTTTCTTTGCTTTGTTATTTCCAATTGGAAAAATACCTAATAAGTTTGGGTTCATAATAATGGTTAATTTCAGTCTCTCTGAAAACTAAGTTATCTAAATATGATAATGACCTTGTTTTGTGGTTACAAATATGGCTACACTCCAGATCACAATATTTGTTTTCATGATGATCTGGGTACTGCCAACAAGGCTCAGTAGAGTAATTGGTATCAAAAGCAGGATCCGTCAAATACTTTTCATGATCTCCCTCCAAATATTTTTGAGGATTGACTTGTACTTCTTCATCAGTGACATCAGGCAGAGCTCTTGGGTCAAGCTGAACTTCATCAATATCTAAGCTGTTATGTATAGGCCAATCATATTCTGAAAATTGACAATCATGGTACCTTTCCCAGTTATAAATATGACCATGAGTTTCATGCATAAGCAAAACATCATTGACTTCATCTTCAATACGAAAAGGATGACTTGAAATTGGCTCATCCATTGGAAAAGAAAATATGCTCATGTAAGGATGAGAAAGTGCTTCCTCTGTCAACTGATCTATGGGGCTAAATGTCAAAATTTGTTCCAGGAAATCCAGTGCTTCTTGACTAATTCCTGGAAGCAGCTGAGTTAAAGGTTTGTGTGGCTTAGTTACATCATTTCTAATGTGAACTAGAATTACACTGAGAGTCTCCTGATTATCTATCTACCTCACATACAACAGGAATGGATTCTAAAATCAGCTGCATCTGTTCATGTTCACCTGCAAAGAGGGTTTTACCAGTCAGCATTTCAGCAACGATGGAGTCTGCAGCCCACATACTGATGGCTTTAATACAATTATTAGGAGAAAGTAATAGATTTGGAGACCTGTGCTTTTGGGTAATCAGTCCTTCAGAAAGATAACCCTTATAGGAATAATAGATATCCATGGTCCATTCAAGACCAACGTCACCTATCTTCAGTACCAAGTCTTTACTATAAACAATAAGTTTAGCTGGTTTGAGATCTCTGTGCTGTACATTTGCAGAGTGAATATAATTGAGACCACATAACAGCTGATACATGAAAAGCCTGGCATGCTCTTCCAGTAAAGGGCCCTGCTCCAGCACATTAGACAAATCTGTTTCAATATACTCCTGAACAATGTAAACACTATTCAGTTCGGTAAGAAAACCTGCATCATCTGTTAACTGGCTTCCACTGGGACCAAGAATTTCAAACACATAATATTATGGTTAAGTCTTCTAATAATTTTGATTTCACATAGAGCATGTTAGGCACTCTGGGGATCAGTAGAACAATTTTCTTTTTTTTTTTTTCTTTTTTTATTTTAACATATAATGTATTCTTTGTTTCAGGGGTACAGGCCTGTGATTCATCAGTCTTACACAATTCACAGTGCTCACCATAGCACACACTCTCCTCAGTGTCCATTACCCAGCCAACCCATCCCTCCTCCCCAATCCACTCCAGCAACCCTCAGTTTGTTTCCTGGGATTAAGAGTCTCTTACGGATTGTCTCCCTCTGTGATTTCATCTTGTTTCATTTTTTCCTCTCTTCCCCTATGATCCTCTGCCTTGTTTCTCAAATTCCACATATCAGTGAGATCAGATGATAATTGTCTTTCTCTGATTGACTTCTTTTGCTTAGCATAATACCCACTAGTTCCATCCACATCATTGCAAATGGGAAGATTTCAATTTTTTGATGGCTGCATAATATTCCATTGTGTATATATACCACATCTTCTTTATCCATTCATCTGTCGATGGGCATCTGGGCTCTTTCCATATTGTAGCTATTGTGGACATTGCTGCTATAAACATTGGTGTACATGTGCCCCTTCAGATACCTACATTTGTATCTTTGGGGTAAATACCCAGTAGTGCAATTGCTGGGTCGTAGGGTAGCTCTATTTTCAACTTTTTGAGGAACTTCCATACTGTTTTCCAGAGTGGCTGCACCAGTTTGCATTCCCACCAAAAGTGTGGGAATGTTCCCCTTTCTTCACATCCTCGTCAACATCTGTTCTTTCCTGACATGTTAATTTTAGCCATTCTGACTGGTGTGAGGTGGTATCTCATTGTGGTTTTGATTTGTATTTTTCTGATGCCTAAAGATGTTGAGCACATTTTCATGTGTCTCTCGGCCATTTGGATGTCTTCTTTGCAGAAATGTCTGTTCATGTCATCTGCCCATTTCTTGATTGGATTATTTGTTCCTTGGGTGTTGAGATTGATAAGTTCTTTATAGATTTTGGATACTAGCCCTTTATCTGATATGTCCTTTGCAAATATCTTCCCCCATTCTGTCAGTTGTCTTTTGGTTTTGTTGACTGTTTCCTTTGCTGTGCAAAAATTTTTTATCTTGATGAAATCCCAATAGTTCACTTTTACCCTTGCTTCCCTTGACTTTGGCAAAGTATCTAGGAAGAAGTTGCTGCGGCTGAGGTCGAAGCGGTTGCTGCCTGTGTTCTCCTCAAGGACTTTGATGGATTCCTGTCTCACATTTAGATCTTTCATCCATTTTGAGCATATTTTTGTGCATGGTGTAAGGAAATGGTCCAGTTTCATTCTTCTGCATGTGGCTGTCCAATTTTCCCAACACCATTTGTTGAAAAGACTGTCTTTTTTTCCATTGGATAATCTTTTGTGCTCTATCAAAGATTAGTTGACCATAGAGTTGAGGGTCCATTTCTGGTTTCTCTCTTCTGTTCCATTGTTCTATGTGTCTGTTTTTGTGCCAGTACCATACTGTCTTGATGATTACAGCTTTGTAATAGAGCTTGAAGTCTGGAATTGTGACACCACCAGCTTTGCTTTTCTTTTTCAACATTGCTGTGGCTATTCTGGGTCTTTTCTGGTTCCATACAAATTTTAGCATTATTTGTTCCATTTCTATGAAAAAAGTTGATGGTATTTTGATAGGGATTGCATTAAATGTGTAGATTGCTCTAGGTAGCATAGATATTTTAACAATATTTGTACTTCCAATCCATTAGCATGGAACGTTTTTCCATTTCTTTGTGTCTTCCTTAATTTCTTTCATGATAGTTCTATAGTTTTCAGAGTACAGGTTCTTTGCCTCTTTGGTTAGATTTATTCCCAGGTATCTTATAGTTTTGGGTGCAATTGTAAATGGGATCAACTCCTTAATTTCTCTTTCTTCTCTCTCGTTGTTGGTGTATAGAAATGCAACTGACTTCTGAGCACTGATTTTATATCCTGCCACTTTACTGAGTTCCTGTATGAGTTCTAGCAGTTTTGGGGTGGAGTCTTTTGGGTTTTCCACATAAAGTATCATATCATCTGCAAAGAGTGAGAGTTTGACTTCTTCTTTGCCAATTTGGATGCCTTTTATTTCTTTTTGTTGTCTGATTGCTGAGGCTAGGAGTTCTAGTACTATGTTAAACAGCAGTGGTGATAGTAGACATCTGTGCCATGTTCCTGACCTTAGGGGAAAAGCTCTCAGTTTTTCCCCATTGAGAATGATATTCGCTGTGGGTTTTACATAGATGGCTTTTATGATATTGAGGTATGTACCCTCTATCCCTACCCTGTGAAGAGTTTTAATCAAGAAAGAATGCTGTACTTTGTCAAATGCTTTTTCTGCATCTATTGAGAGGATCATATGGTTCTTGTCCTTTCTTTTATTAATGTGATGTAACGTGTTGATTCATTTGCAAATGTTGAACCACCTTGCAGGCCAGGAATAACTCTCACTGGTCGTGGTGAATAATCCTTTTAATGTACTGTTGGATCCTATTGGCTAGTATTTTGGTAAGAATTTTTGCATCCATGTTCATCATGGATATTGGTCTGTAATTCTTTTTGATTGGGTCTTTGCCTGGTTTGGGGATCAAGGTAATGGTGGCCTCATAAAATGAGTTTGGAAGTTTTCCTTCCATTTCTATTTTTTGGGACAGTTTCAGAAGAATAGGTATTAATTCTTCTTTAAATATTTGGTAGAATTCCCCTGGGAAGCCATCTGGCCCTGGGCTCTTGTTTCTTGGGAGATGTTTGATTATTGCTTCAATTTCCTTGCTGTTTATGGACCTGTTCAGATTTTCTATTTCTTCCTGATTCAGTTTTGGTAGTTTATACATCTCTAGGAATGCATCCATTTCTTCCAGATCGTCTAATTTGTTGGCATATAGTTGTTCATAATATGTCCTTATAATTGTTTGTATTTCTTCAGGTTGGTTGTGATCTCTCCTCTTTCATTCATGATTTTATTTATTTGGGTCCTTTCTCTTTTCTTTTTGATAAGTCTGGCCAAGGGTTTATCAATCTTACTAATTCTTTCCAAGAACTAGCTCCTCGTTTCATTGATCTGTTCTACTGTTCTTTTGGTTTCTATTTCATTGATTTCTGCTCTGTTCTTTATTATTTCTCTTTTCCTGCTGCGTTTAGGCTTTATTTGCTGTTCTTTCTCCAGCTCCTTTAGGTGTAGGGTTAGGTTATGTATTTTAGAACTTTCTTGTTTCTTGAGAAAGGCTTGTATTGCTATATACTTTCTTTTTAGGACCGCCTTTGCTGCATCCCAAGGATTTTCAACAGTGGTGTTTTCATTTTCATTTTTTTCCATGAATTTTTTAAATTCTTCTTTAATATTCTCGTTGACCCATTCATTCTTCTGTAGGATGCCTTTTAGCCTCCATGTATTTGAGTTCTTTCCAAATTTCCTCTTGTGATTGAGTTCCAGTTTCAAAGCATTGTGGTCCAAATATATGCAGGAAATGATCCCAATCTTTTGGTACTGGTTAAGATCTGATTTGTGACCTAGGATGTGATCTCTTCTGGAGAATGTTCCATGTATACTAGAGAAGAATGTGTATTTGGTTGCTTTGGGATGGAATGTTCTGAATATATCTGTGAAGTCCATCTGGTCCAATGTGTCATTTAAAGCCCTTATTTCCTTGTTGATCTTTTGTTTAGAGTATTTGTCCATTTCAGTGAGAGTGGGTGTTAAAATTCCCTACTATTGTTATCATTACCAGTGAGTTTCTTTAACTTTGTTATTAATTGGGTTATGTAATTGGCTGCTCCCATGTTAGGGGAATAAATATTTATAATTGTTAGGGCTTCTTGTTGGATAGACCCTTTAAGTATGATAACTACTGAAAGATAAGAATGTAGTGCCATTGTATTGCCTGTAAGGTGACTGTTACTATATGTTGTCTCTATTCCTTTCTGGTCTATGTTACTTTTAGGCTCTCTCTTTGCTTAGAGGACCCCTTTCAATATTTCCTGTAGGTTTAGTTTGGTGATCACATTCTTTTAGTTTCTGTTTGTCCTGGAAGGCTTGATGGCTACTCCTTTGTCAAAGTAATTGTCGACAGCACAAAAAAACCAAACCATTGCCTCCACAATACAGTGGTTTTAAGTCCATATACTCAGAGCCCAGATCAAAACCATGAATGTTTATGAGACTTTCAGATTTATCTGCCATTTTGGAAACTTTACTATTGCCTTTTCCTTTTGAACTGAGCTTGTGTAAACAAGCAATAAAACTGACATGAAAAGGAAAGATCTTTCAAAAAAGTAAAAGAAAAATAATTTTGCCTCCACAGCGTGATGATTTCTTGGTGTTCATTGCATATGCCACCAGGCCCGTTGTGTTCCCCTTAGATTTAAAGCTCACAAAGCTCTCTTCATATTGAGAGTTAAAAAGATTGCTGTACTCATAGATCGAGAATGGGACAGCAACTCTGCAGACATTTAAAGAAAACACTCAAGAAATTTAAATGGAATGAAATGGCATGTTATGCATTCAGATTTACTGTGCTAAATCATTTAACATTCCACAAAAATGTGAATAAATATGCACATAACAGTCTTCAATGAACATTCTCCTCACAGTGCTGATACATTTAGTGTTGGACTTGTCCTGAGCAGCATCAGTATAAAGTTCTGTAAGCACTATTTCTGTTTTCATCTTTTCTTCCTTTGTTGTTATATATTTCAACAGAAAGCCCTGGTGGCTGATGGTTAACACAAGATGTCTTCTGTTAGTGATCAGGTGGCTCCAGCTCAACACAATCACAACAATCACAATCAAAGCTACCGTCCATCTTACTCTGATACAACAGGATTTCTCCAGCTCATTGAGGGAGTGCAGGGCTTGCAGACAGCCCACAGGTCTCTGGCTGTTCTGCCTGTAGCAGCCTCTCTGAAGCTCACTTTGCAATCACCACCATGTAACCCCAACCTAAGAGAGAGGGCCCATAATATCCTCTTAAAATTATTTGTATTTTTGAGGTTTTGGTTGTTATTTCTCCTCTTATTTTTGATTTTATTTGTTTGGGTCCTTCACCTTTTCTTTTTGATAAGTCTGGCTAGAGGTTTATCAATTTTATTGATTTTTTTCAAAGAACCAGCTCCTGGTTTCATTAATCTGTTCTATTGTTTTTTAGTTTCTATATAATTTATTTCTGCTCAAATCTTTATTATTTCCTTCCTTCTGCTGGCTTTAGGCTTCATTTGTTGTTCGTTTTCTTGTTCCTTTATGTATAAGTTTAGTTTGTGTATTTGAAATTTTTCTTGCCTCTTGAGGTAGGTCTTTATTGCTATACTTCCCTCTTAGGACCATTTTTGCTGCACCCCAAAGCTTTTGGACCATTGTGTTTTCATTTACATTTGTTTCCATGTATTTTTTTTTTTTTTAATTTCTTCTTTGATTTCCTAGTTGAGCCATTCATTGTTTAGTAGCCTGTTGTTTAGTCTCCATGTATTTGTGGTCTTTCCAGATTTTTTTTTTCTTGTGGTTGACTTCAAGTTTCATAGCATGGTGGTCAGAAGAGGTACATGGTATGAATTCAATCTTTTTATATTTGTTGAGGCCTGTTTCGTGACCTCCTATGTGATCTATTCAGGAGATTATTCCATGTGCACTCAAAAGAATGTGTATTCTGCTGTTTTAGGATGGAATGTTCTGAATGTATCTGTTAAGACCATCTGGTCCAGTGAGTCATTCAAAGCCATTGTTTTGTTGTTTATTTTCTGTTTAGATAATCTGTGATTGATGTAAGTGGGGTGTTAAAGTCCCCTACTACTATTGTGTTATCATCCATTAGTTCCTTTATGTTTGTTATTGTTTTATATATTTGGGTGTTCCCAGATTGGTTACATAAATATTTACAATTGTTATAACTTCTTGTTGGATTGTCTCCTTTTATTAGTATACAGTGGCCTTCTTTGTCTCTTGTTAAGTATTTGTTTTAAAGTCTATTCTTTTCTCAATCCCAGTGAGTATCCTTATGATAGTTCCTTTAAATTCTCCTTCAGGCCTGTTACATATATCTGCTTCACTGAGATCTCTGGCCATGGCTTTATCTTTTTCTTTCATTTGGGATCAATTCCTCTGTCTTCCCAGTTTGTCTAAGTCTCTGCATTCTTCTCTGTGTTAGAAAAGCCAGTTATATCTCCTGCTCCTGAAATAATGGCCTTATGAAGAAGAGGTAATCTCTTGCTCAGGGCCTGGCACTTCAGGAAGTGTCTCTGGTGTGTGCTGCATGTGCTCTCCTGTTGTGTTCTGGCTGCTCTTTCCTTCAGGCCAGTCATCTGCAGATGCTCTCCTTTCCTCCGGTGTGCAGTGTTTAGTTCCTGGCCTGAATGTGGCAAGTTTTAACTAGGTGTTCTCTGGCCTGCTTGTGAAATGAGACCTGACACCACCTCCGATGGAACTGAGGCCCTGTAAAACTCTCTGGTTTGGAAATATGGAGTGGGCAGGGGTTTGTGCTGGTCTTCTGGGGGAGGAACCCACCATACTGGGGCTGAGGCAAGCGTGCCTGAGAAGGGCTGTCCCACAGGAGCACAAGGGGGTGGGGCTTCATGTGATTAAGTTAGGCAGCCAGTGTCCATGCTGTGCCACTTCCCACAGGTGGTTCTGTTTCTGCTGAGGGGTGGGGGATGGATATGAGCCCCACCTACTCCTTTGTTCCTGGAGAGGTGTCTCTGTGAATGCTGCCTCTCAGGGATGTGCTCTGAGGAGCAAATAATCTTCCCCCTTTGTGTTCCCCGCACTCTTTAGATCACTGTTCCCATGCTGTCCCTCGGGGTTTTTTTTTGCCTGACTTCTCTCCAGGAGCAGTACAGTGCCTTCTGGGCTCTATACCAGCCAAGACCACTGACATTTAAAATTCTAGGCTTTAATCCCCACTTGTTGCAAGAATTCAGAAAATTCAGTCCCTCTCATTTTCCACATCAATGGCTTTGGGGAAACAGTCTCTTCCTGCAATCCCGTGTGTGTTCCTCTCTCTCATGCCATTTTTGTGACCACAGCTCCCTCCCTTGCAGATCAGCCACAGTCCATTTCTCCCCTAAATCATGTCTCCATACTTCTTGCCTTCTTTTGTGTGGCCTCTTCTCTCCCTTTAGTTGTGGAGTTTGTTATGTCAGTCTTCAGGTCAATTTCTGGGGTATCTAAGATGATTTGATAGTTATCTAGTTGTGTTGGTAGGATGAAGTGAGCCTAGGGTCCTCCTACTCTGCCACCATCTTCCTGTTCTCAATATTTATGTTTGATCAAGGAATTGGCCTATTTATGTCAGGACAGAAATTCTCATTCATATTGTGCCTATGTGCTTTCAATGTAATTGCAATTATCAAAGTCTTTGCAGTGATTTTGAGATCTCAACTTAGTATGCATTACCTGGGATGTTCTGTTGCTTAGCAATGGTTTAGTTTAGAGCTCAAAGTCTTTGTGTGCAGATGAAGACCAGATCTCCATGCACGCATAGTTCAGAATTAATACCGGGGTTTCATAAGGAACTTTATAGGCTCACTGTCTTGATTTCATCTCTCTTCCTAATCTCTCCTATGATTTCCAGTTTTTGCATCTCTTCTCTTTAGTCATTTGTACAGATACTTGAAACTTAGTCATTCCACTATATTGGGTATTTCCATTCCCATGCCTGTGTTTAAGTTCAAGTGGAGGGAAATTTTTGTGCTGTTGTTTCCAAACTGCAAATTGTGTGAGAGCTAGGATGTGAGGGATGGAGAAAGGAAAATAAACAAAACACAAAAGCAAAAAATCAAATGTTTCTATAATCTTTGAACAGTAAGAGTTCCCTTTCTTGCTCCTTGCTCCAGAACTAGAGGGCTTCTATTTTGCTCTCTGATGCACCAATGCCCATTTATATGTTTCAGGTTATATTGAGTTCCACTGGGGAAATGCTGGAGGGAAAATTATTCAAAATTACTACTGGATCAGCAGTGGGTTTGAATTGTAATCTTCTTTCTCTATCTTTCTGCTGACATACTTTTTAAAATTCTCAAATATTTACATCATGCATTTTGTCCAGGTATCATTGTGCTGTGTGAGAGAGAAAGTGTGGCATGTATTTACCATGTTTTACGTGGAACCACATTCAATTTTGTTACAGTAAATATTTTGGCCTTTCCCTGTATTCTTAGGTACACCACTTCTATACCACTAATCACACAGGTAAATCATAATATAAGATTTAAGTAGTTCTTGCTATCTTTGTAACAAAGGCCCTGAGTTCTGATGAACTTTGATTAGGATTACCCATCAATCTACTGATTTCTTGTAGTAGTCCTAAGGGAGAAAAGAAATACATACTAAAATATTGCTATGCAGCACAAGTAAATTCACAACCATATGCTTTACAGTTTGAGCTTTTAAAATTTATTTAATTTGCTTCTAATAATGTTTGCAAACTCTTAAAAGTTTATAGCTCAAATGTTTATTTTAAAGCATATTTTTATTTAACTAGACACTATTATTACTGCATTAAAGTAAAGCACACAATACGTTATTTCTACATTACTTCCATTACAGGTCTTTGCTACATTAAAGACCTGTAATGTGACTTTAATATTGTTATTAAATCTTAATGTCATATAATAATACTCTGAAGACGAAATATTTCTCATTTACTTTTCAGTGTAATGAATAGTAGTGTGTCAAGGGTTAGCAGACATTTTTGCCTTCTATTTAGATTGGCAAAATAGAAAATACAGGAATGCAGGGCAAAATGTAGTCATCTGTGAATGAATGCCATTGGGAGTTATGATACAGACTTCTCTCCTCAATTAAAAAAAAAAATCCTGACCAAAAAAAAACAACAAACAAAGAAACAAAAAAACAAGAGCAGATAGTAATTGTCCAGGTTCCATGATTTCTGGCCGGAGATCTTCATAATAGATTAGTTATTTTTTAAAAAGACTTATTGATTTATTTGAGAGAGAGAGGGAGAGAAAACATGATTGGGAGGGGCAGAGAGGGAGAGAGAATCTCAAGCAGACTCCATGCTGAGTGCAGAGCCTGATGCAGGGTTCAATCTCATGACCCTGAGATCATGACCTGAGCCAAACCAAGAGTCAGACGTTTAACTGACTGCACCACCCAGGCACCTCTAGATTTGTTATTTTTACTGCAATATACAATACAGTTTCCTTTTATTATTGAGGATCATCATATTAAGTTCTTTCAAATGGGAAAGATAGTTTATTTCCTTAAGACAGTGTGCTGTTTTTGTTACTGATGTTCCTGTTTTTCAAGCTCAAGGATAGAATTTTTTTTTTTTTTTTTTTTTTGTCTTTTGAACAAGCATTTAATATAGAGGACAAATTGAAGCAAGGGAAATATTAACATCTAGAGACCCAATGCTTATTTCAAAATGAATGGGTGGAATAAAATGTGCACTGGTTCTCTTTTTTTTTTAATGCATTTAATGTTACAAATATGCTTCTGATTACATTGATCTCATACTTAAGATTGTAAAATATGACGTTCTCATCATTACTATTTTCTAAGTATTCTTTTTTATTTTTTTATTAACATAAAATGTATTATTGGTTTCAGGGGTACAGATCTGTGATTCATCAGTCTTACACAATTCACAATGCCCACCATAGAACATACCCTTCCCATTGTCTATCCCTTAGCCACCCTATCCCTCCCACACCCCCTCCACTCCAGCAGCCCTCAGTTTGTTTCCTGAGATTAAGAGTCTCTCATGGTTTGTCTCCCTCTCTTGTTTCATCTTGTTTCATTTTTCCCTCCCTTCCCCTATAATCTTCTGTCTTGTTTCTCAAATTCCTCATATCAGTGAGATCATATGATACTTGTCTTTTGCTGATTGACTTATTACGCTTAGCATAATACCCTCTAGTTCCATCCACATCATTGCAAATGGCAAGATTTCTATTTTTTGATGGCTGCATAATATTCCATTGTATATATATGCCACATCTTCTTTATCCATTCATCTGTCAATGGACATCTAGGCTCTTTCCATAGTTTGGCTACTGTGGACATTGCTGCTATAAACATTGGGGTGCACGTGCCTCTTGGGATCCCTACCTTTGTATCATTGAGGTAAATACCCAGTAGTGCAATTGCTGAGTCATATGATAGCTCTATTTTCAACTTTTTGAGGAACCTCCATACTGTTTTCCAGAGTGGCTGCACCAGCTTGCATTCCACCAACAGTATAGGAGGGTTCCCTTTTCTCCACATCCTTGCCAGCATCTGTCATTTCCTGACATGTTAATTTTAGCCATTCTGACTAGTGTGAGGTGGTATCTTATTGAAGTTTTGATTTGGATTTCCCTGATGCTGCATGATGTTGAACACTTTTTCATGTATCTGTTGGCCATTTGGATGTCTTCTTTGCAGAAATGTCTGTTCATGTCTTCTGCACACATTTCTTGATTGGATCATTTGGTCTTTGGGTGTTGAGTTTAATAAGTTCTTTATAGATTTTGGATACTAGCCCTTTATCTGATATGTCATTTGCAAATATCTTCTCCCATTTTGTCGGTTGTCTTTTGGTTTTGTTGACTGTTTCCTTTGCTGTGCAGAAGCTTTTTATCTTGATGAAGTCCCAATTGTTCATTTTTTTTTTTTTAAGATTTTATTTATTTATTTGACAGAGAGAGACACAGCGAGAGAGGGAACACAAGCAGGGGGAGTGGGAGAGGGGGAAGCAGGCTTCCCACCGAGCAGGGAGCCCGATGCGGGGCTCGATCCCAGGACCCTGAGATCAGGACCTGAGCCGAAGGCAGACGCTTAACAGCTGAGCCACCCAGGCGCCCCACCAATTGTTCATTTTTACCCTTGCTTCCCTTACCTTTGGTGATGGTTCTTTTGTATCAATAAAATTATAGGACCCTACTGTCTTACTATTATGAACATCCCTGGTCCCCATTTGTCTTGCTATTTTTTCCATTTTTTTCCTCCTCTTTATTTATTCCATAACCTCTTCTTGCTTGTGTTTCTTTTGTTCAGTAACACTTTTGGTAATGACATTAAAGGGAACTTAGTGAGAATATTTATATATGTGTACATATATTATTATATATACACAAAGTATATACACAGTTAATAAAATTGTATATATACAATACATATATAATATATGTATATTGTATTGTTATATATGACTGTATATAAATGTATATATAATTGTGTGTATATATAAAATATATGTATATGTATATATGTCCATATATGGGTCTATATACATATAAAATTGTATATATAGCATATATATTTGTGTATTTTAAAAGTTAATTTATCCTGATTATTTATTTATTTATTTATATCCTTATTTTAAAATAAATTTATTTTCTGCGATCTTAAGCTTGCTGTTTTCCTAAATATGGAATTAAAGTTGTCTGCATCTGGAAAAAATAAGAATATAATTATCTGCTTTGAATCATATTTGTAAAAAAGGTGAATTATAGATAGATGGACAAATAAAAGTATACCTTTATGAGAAAATGCAAAGATGGTATTCTCTATATAGTTTTGAAAGTCTTATCAAAGAATATAACACACCCAAAACATACTTTGTATTCCTAAAATTTGAGGGAATTTTTAGATATTAGAGAAATGTTTCCTGGCTTTCTATTGAGACAAATATTGGCTTAAGAAATCTGAAAACACCTAACAAAACATAAACTAAGATTTATTCAGAATTCTGTAGTAGGTTGTTAAAGAAGTGTACAGTTGGTTACAAGAAAGAAAAATGTTGCTTTGATTTCAACTTTTACACTGTTCGACAAGCATACTTATTATTGTCAAATATTATTCCAGCCCAGCATTGTACACTGGAGCTTTTTTTTTTTTTTTTGGATGATGGAGATGTTCTATATATGTGCTGGCCAATAGCCACTAGTCATGTGTGGCTATTGAGCACTTAAAATGTGGCAAAACAACTGAGGAACTAATTAGAAACTACATCATACACTACAGTTGTAGACATTGTTGCAAACACAAATATAACTGTCAATAATGAGTTAGTGTTTATTGTATATTGCATTGTATTAAAATTTATATTTATCTCATTACTCATATTCATTCCAACCTCCTTATTATATTGTTTATGGTGGAAGAAACCATGGTTAAAGTAAGTTTTCCAAAGTCACACACTTATTGAATACCAAAAGTTGGCTTCATACCCAGGTATGTATTATTTGAGAGCCTATTTTGGAGCCTGCACTATATATATTTTTTTAAGTCAGGATTATTGAAGTATAGTTTACATATAGTAAATTCACCATTTAGAGTATACAGTTCTACAAATTTTAACATGTATTCAGTTATGTAGCCATCATCACCAAAATGAACATGTAGAAAATTTCCATTACTCATAAAGTTCATTCTTGCCCCTTTGTGAACAATCGCTCCACTCACTCTTAGCAATTACTGATCTGTTTTCTGTACCTATGGTTTTACCCATTCAAGAATGTTATATAAACAGAAATATATGTTATATGTAGCTAATTTGTGGCTTCTTTACACTCATCAATGTTATCTTTATCAGTAGTTGTTTCTTTTTTATTGCTGTGTAGTATTCCATTTTATGGACATGGCACTTACATCTACTCACAAACTGAAGGATATCTGTGTTGTTTCTAGTTTTTGCAAACTATGAATAAATTTTCTATAAACATCTTTGTACAAGTTTTTGTGTGATTATCCTTGTACAGTTTAGAAAAACACCCATCAGTAAGATTCTGAATTAAATGGTGAATGCATATTTAATTTTATTAGACAATGCCAAACTGTTTTCATTAGTGGTTGTATCATTTTGAATCCCCATTAACAATGAGTGAGAGCTCCACTTGATTCATATCCTTGACAGAAATTGATACTGTTGGTTTTTTAAAAATAATTATTTTGGGCATTCCAATGAGTGTGTTTTGTTATCTAGTTGTTATTAATTTGCATTTTCTGAACGACTAAGGATGCTGAGCATCTTTTCTATGTGCTTATTTGCCATCTTTATGTCTTTGGTGAACTCTCTTCTAGAGCTTTTGTCATTTCTTATTGGGTTATTTTTTTCTCATTATTGAGTTTATGTGTTCTTTATATAATTCCTTTATCAGATATGTCATTTTCAAATATTTTCTTTCAGTTTTTGAATTATCTTTTCATATTTTAATGGTGCTTTATAAGAACCAAAGTTTTAAATTTTGATGAAACCCAACCTATAAATTTTTTAATTATGTTTTTTTCACTTTATCTAAGAAATCTTCACTTTATCCAAAGTCACAAGATTTGACTCCCCCAAAACTTAACTATTAATAGCGTACTGTTGATGAAAAGCTTACCAATAAACAGTTGATTAACACATTTTGTATATGTGTTATATACTATATTTTTACAATAAAGAAAGCTAGAGAAAAGAAAATATTATTAAGGAAGGAAGTATGGTACTGTACTGTATTTATCTAAAGAGATCCATGTATAAGTGGACCCACACAGTCCAAACCCATGTTGTTCAAGGATCAACTAACCATATTAACTGGCTAGGGTGGTTACAACAAAGTACCACAAACTACTTGGGTTTAACAACAGAAATTAATTTGTTCACAGTTCTGGTGGCTGGAAGTCTAAAGTCCAGGTGTCAGCACAGTTCTTTTCTTTTGAAGGCTATGAGGAAATGATTTTTTTTTCCATGTCTATCTTCTTGGCTTATAGACAATCTTCTCTGTAGGTCTCTTCACATTTTCTTACCTTTATGCATGCCCCTGTGGCCAAATTTTCCCCTTTTGTAAGGATACCAGTCATATTGTGTTAGAATGCACCCTAATTGACCTCATTTAAACTTGATTACATCTATAAAGACCACATCTCCAAATGAGGTCATATTTTAAAGTACTGAAGATTAGGACCTCAACATATGAATTTGAGGTGGGCACAATTCAACCCATAGCACTCCACCTTCTGCCCTCCTAAATTCATGTCCTTCTCACATGGAAAGTGCATTTACCCCATTCCAATAGCCCCCAAAGCCTAACACATTTCAGCATCAACTGTAACTCTAATACTTATCTAAATCCCATCTAAATTGGCTTAAGGGTGAGATCTGGGAATGATTCATCCTAAGGCAAAATTCCTATTCATCTATTACCCTGTGAAACCAGACAAGTTATCTGTTGCTGTAATATAATGGTGGAACAGGGTAAATATCCCCATTCTAAAAGGAAGATATCAGAAGGAAGAAAAGGGTCAATGGGGTTTTAAGCAAGTCAGAAACCTAATGGGAGAAATTTAATTAGATTTTAAGGCTTAAAAATAATCCTTTTTTTTGCTCCAAGCTCTGTCTTCTGGGCCCACTTGGTGGCAAGCCCACCCCTTGTTCCTGGATGGTGGCTTCACCCCCTCAGCCTGTACCCCCCTGGCATCAGGTGGCATTGGCAGCCTCGCCAGACTCTGCATCTATGACTCTGTCCTCAGAGTCATTCTTCCTTTATTTTGTTCCATCTCTGTTTTCTTCAATTCAGGCTGACTTTGTTTATCATGGTATAACATTCTCAAAAACTTTGTTAGCCACTCTTACAACTCATGGACTTCAAGCCATCAAGCAAAATGGTCCTCCACATCTTTTCTGTATAACCAAATCTCTATTCCTTGCTATGCTAAGATGGTGTACTGTATCCATGAGTCATAGATTTCTCTTTAGCAAACAGTTGTCCATTAGTACCATTGGCCTTGTTTCCAGAGCATACTATCTGGATAGGCTGAGAATTTTCCAGATCTTCAAGTTCTGGTTCCTATTTACTCAATAATTCCACCTTTAGTTTACCTCTGTCATCTCTCATTTTTCTATAAGCAGCAAGGAGAAACCAGGCTGCCCTCGTAGCACTTCTGTTTAGAAATCTCAGCTAAATACCCAAGTCTATTGCTTAACAAAGTTCTACTTTTCATCCAATAGAACACAATTCACACAATTTATCTGTCATTCTATAACAAGGATCACAATTCCTCCCATTTCCAATAACATTTTCCTCATATTCATCTGTGATCTTACCAGAAGCACCTTTAACACCCATATTTCTAACAATATTCTGTATGACAAACTGTGTACTCTCAAATATGGTAGGATATTTCTTTATAACTATCCTCTTCTTTTTGAGCTCTTACCAGAATCACCTTTAACAACCGAATTTCAACCAACAGTCCTTTCATCACAACCCAGGCTTTTTCTAGTATGTGCTTTAAAATTCTTTCAGCCTCTACTAATTACCTAATTCCAAAGCCACTTCCACATTTTTGTATATTTGTTACAGCAGAGCCCCATGGCCTGGTACCAAAGTCTATGTTAGTTTGTTATAGCTGCCATAACAAAGTACTACAGATTAAGAAGCTTAAACAACAAAAATTTATTATCTCACAGTTCTGGAGGCTAGAAATAAAAAATCAAGGTGTTGGCATGAAAAGATGTTCAACATGGCTGATCATCAAGGAAATACAAATCAAAACCACAATGAGATATCACCTTACACTTGTCAGAATGGCTAAAATAAAAAAGCACAAGAAGTAACAAGTGTGGGAGAGAATGTGGTGAAAAAGGAATCCTCGTGCAATATTGGTAGGAATGTAAATTGGTACAGTCACTGTGGAAATCAATGTGGAGGTTTCTCAAAAAATTTAAAATAGAAATACATATGATCTAATATTTACACATAGAAAATGAAAACACTAATCCAAGAAGGTATATGCACCCCTATGTTTATTGCAGCATTATTTATAATAGGATATAGAAGCAACCCAAGTGTCCACTGATAGATGAATGGGTAAGGAAGATGTGGTATGTATATATAATGAAATATTACATAAGCTTTTTAACTCTTAATATAGATACTTTGTGCTCATTTATCAGCTAAATTATAAGCATTGTCCTTCAGTAAGTTTCTTTAGGATAATCTTAATTTATTTCTAGTAAAAAAAAAAGTCTGTATCCCTTAGATGGAAGGCCTTCAGGGTCTTTTCTACTACTTCCTTGTCAGTGGTGGCATCATTTAACTCTGACATTTCTATTTTTGTTTGATCTGCTTATCTCTTATTTCTATTCTGCAATGACTATTGCTTCTGTCACTTTTATATTTCAGTTTTTGAATGTGGTGCGGGTGTGTGTGTATAAACATTTCATCTTTTTTTATTTTGCAGTTTCAAGTTTTTATTTAAATTCCAGTAAGTTAGCGTACAGTGTAGTATTAGTTTCAGGAGTACAATTCAGAGATTCATAATTTACATGTAACACACAGTGCTCATTTCAACAAGTGCCCTCCTTAATACCCATCATCCATTTATGCCATCCCTCTACTCCCCTCCCCTCCAGCAACCCTCAGTTTCTTTTCTATAGTTAAGAATCTATTTTATGGCTTGCCTCTCTCTTTTTTTCCCACTATGTTCATCTGTTTCTTTCTTAAATTCCACATATGAGTGAAATCATATGGTATTTGTCTTTTTCTGACTGACATAATACTCTCTAGCTTGATCCACGTCGTAGCAAATGGCAAGATTTCATTTTTATGGTTGTGTAATATTCCATCAAATATATATACCACATCTTCTTTATCCATTCATCAGTTGATGGAAATCTGAACTCTTTCCATAATTAGGCCATTGTTGATAATACTACAATAAACATTGGGGTGCATGCATCCTTTGAATCAGTATTTTTTTATTCTTTGGGTAAATACCTAGTAGTACAATTGCTGGATCCTATGGTAGTTCTATTTTTAACTTTTTGAGGAACCTCCATACTCTTTCCCAGAGTGGCTTTACCAGTTTGCATTCCCACCAACAGTGTAAGAGAATTCCCCTTTCTCCACATCCTTGCCAACATCTGTTGTTCCCCGTGTTGTTAATTTTAGCAACTCTGACAGGTGTGAGGTGATACCTCATTGTAGTTTTGATTTGCAGTTGCCTGATGATGAGTAATGTTTAGCATTTTTTCATGTGTCTGTTAGCCATCTGTATGTCTTCTTTGAAAAATGCCTTTTCATGTCTTCTACCCATTTTTTAAGTGGATTATTTGTTTTTTGGGCGTTGAGTTTGACAAGTTCTTTATAGATTTTGGATACTAACCCTTCATTAGATTTGTCATTGGCAAATATCTTCTCCTGTTCCATAGGTTACCTTTTTGTTGATTGTTTCCTTTGCTGTGCAGAAGCTTCTTATCTTGATGAAGTCCCATAGTTCATCTTTGATTTTGTTTTCCTTGCCTCATGAGACACACTAAGAAGAAGTTGCTGTGGCCAATGCTGAAGTGTGAGGTGGTATCTCATTGTGGTTTTGATTTGTATTTCCCTGATGCCAAGTGATGTGGAGCATTTTTTCATGCGTCTATTGGCCATTTGTATGTCTTCTTTGGAGAAATGTCTGTTCATGTCTTTTGCCCATTTCTTTACTGGATTTTTTATTTTTTTTTATTTTTTTGGGGTGCTGGTCTTGAGTTTGACAAGGTCTTTATAGGTTTTGGATACTAGCCTTTTATTTGATAAGACATTTGCAAATATCTTCTCGCATTCTGTCGGTTGTCTTTTGGTTTTGTCAACTCTTTCCTTTGCTGTGCAGAGGATTTTTATCTTGATGAAGTCCCAATAGTTCATTTTTACCTTTGTTTCTCTTGCCTTTGGAGATGTGTCTAGCAAAAATTTGCCATGGCCGAGGTCACAGAGGTTGCTGCCTGTATTCAGCTCTAGGATTTTGAAGGATTCTTGCTTCACATTTAGGTCTTTCATCCATTTTGAGCTTATTTTGGGGTATGGTGTAAGAAAATGGTCCAGTTTCATTCTTCTGCATGTAGTGGTCCAATTTCCCAAACAGCATTTTTTGAAGAGACTGTGTTTTTTTCATTGGATATTCTTTCCTGCTTTTTCAAAGCTTAGTTGACCATAGACTTGAGGGTCCATTTCTGAGTTCTCTATTCTGTTCCATTGATCTATGTGTCTATTTTGTGCCAGTACCATACTGTCTTGATGACTACAGCATTGTAATATAGCTTGAAGTCTGGAATTGTGATGCCACCAGCTTTGGTTTTCTTTTTCAACATTCCTCTGGCTATTCAGGGTCTTTTCTGGTTCCATACAAATTTTAGGATTGTTTGTTTAGGTCTGTGGAAAAAGCTGGTCATATTTTGATAAGGATTGATTAAATGTGTAGATTGCTTTGGTCAGTAGAGGCATTTTAACAATATTTGTTCTTCTAATCCATGAGCATGGGAAGTTTTTCTATTTTATTGTGTTATCTTCAATTTCTTTCATAAGTGGTCATATTTTGATAGAGATTGATTAAATGTGTAGATTGCTTTGGTCAGTAGAGACATTTTAACAATATTGTTCTTCCAATCCATGAGCATGGAATGTTTTTCCATTTTATTGTGTCATCTTTGATTTCTTTTATAAGTGTTCTATAGTTTTCAGAGTACAGATATTTAACAATTTGATTAGGTTTATTCCTAGGTATCTTACGGTTTTTGATACAATTGCAAATGGGATCAAATCCTTGATTTCTCTTCCTCCTGCTTCATTATTTCTGTATAGAAATGCAACAGATTTTTTTCTGATTTTGTTTCCTGAGATTTTACTGAATTTATGTATCACTTCTAGGAATCTTTTTTGGTGGTGTCTTTCAGGTTTTCTACATAGAGTACCATGTTGTCTGCAAATAGTGGAAGTTTGACTTCTAGCTGCTTTGTCTGCCTTTTATTTCTTTTAGTTGTCTGATTGCTGAGGCTAGGACTTACAATACTATGTTAAATAACAGTGGTGAGAATGGACATCCCTGTATTGCTCCTGACTGTAGAGGAAAAGCTCTCAGTTTTTTCCCACTGAGGATGATATTATCTGTGGGTTTTTCATAGATGGCCTTTATGATGTTGAAGTATGTTCCGTCTATCTCATCATTGAAGGTTTTTATCAAAAATGGATGCTGTACTTTGTCAAATGCTTTTTCTGCATCTACTGAGAGGATCATATGATTCTTATCCTTTCTTTTATTAATGTGGTGTATCATGTTGATTTGTGAATATTAAACCACCTTTGCAGCCCACGAAAAATCCCACTTGATTGTGGTGAATGATTCTTTTAATGTACTGTGGATTCAGTTTGTTAGTATTTTGTAGAGAATTTTTGCATCCATGTTGATGAGGGATATTGGCCTGTAATTCTCTTTTTTAGTGGGGTCTGTCTGGTTCTGACATCAAGGTAATGCTGGCCTTGTAGAATGAGTTTGAAACTTTTCCTTCCATTTCTATTTTTCTAACAGTTTGAGAAGAATAGGTATTAACTCTCCTTTAAATGTTCAGCAGAACTTGGGCACCTGGATGGCTCAGTTCATAGTGTCTGACTCTTGCTTTCAACTCTGGTCAGATCTCAGTGTTGGGCTTTGTGCTCAGCAGGGAGTTGGCTTGGGATTCTCCTTCTCCCTCTTCCTCTGCCCTTGCCCCTGCTCTCTCTTTCAAATGAATGAATGAATGAATGAATGCATGAGTGAATAAATGAGGGGCACCTGGGTGGCTCAGTTGGTTGGACAACTGCCTTTGGCTCAGGTCATGATCCTGGAGTCCCAGGATTAAGTCCCAAGTAGGGCTCCCTGCTCAGTGGGGTGTCTGCTTTTTCCTCTGACCTTCCCCGATCTTATGCTCTCTCTCTTTCTCTCATTCTCTCTCTCAAATAAATAAATAAAATCTTTAAAAATAAATAAATAAATAAATAAATAAATAAATAAATAAATAAATAAAATCAATCTTTAAATATTTGGTAGAATTCCCCTGGGAATCGATCTGGCCCTTGACTCTTTTTTGGGGAAAGTTTTGATTACTGAATGAATCTTTGCTGATTATCAGTAGGTTCAAGTTTTCTATTTCTTCGTGTTCCATTTTTTTAAAAAAATTTTATTTATTTATTTGACAAAAAAGAGGGATAAAGCACAAGCAGGAGAGCAGCAGAGGGCGAAGGAGAAGCAGGCTCCCCACCAAGCAGGGAGCCCGATATTTGGCTTGATCCCAGGACCCTGGGATCATAATCTGAGCCAAAATCAGATGCTTAACCAACTGAGCCACCCAGGCACCCCATTCCTGTTCCATTTTTGATAGTTGATATGTTTTTTTAGCAATTTATCCATTTCTTCCAGATTGCCCAGTTTGTTGGCATATAATTTTTCATAATATTCTCTTACAATTGCTTGTATTTCTGTGGTGTTGGTTGTTATCTCTCCTCTTTCATTCATGGTTTTATTTATTTGGGTCCTATCTCTTTTCTTTTTGAAAAATATGACTAGAAGTTTATCATTTTATCAGTTCTTCAAGGAACCAGGTCCTGGTTTCATTGATCTGTTCTACTCTTTTTTTTTTTTTATTGTTGTTGTTTCTATATCATTTATTTTTGTTCTAGTCTTCACTATTTCTTTCTTTCTGCTGGCTTTAGGCTTCATTTGCTATTCTTTTTCTAGCTCCTTTAGGTGTAAGGTTAGGTTGAGAATTCAAGTTTTTCTTGCTTCTTGAGGTAGCCCTGTATTGCTATCTATTTCCCTCTTAAGACCACTTTCTGCATCCCAAAGATTTTGGACCATCTTGTTTTCACTTTCATTTGTTTCCATGTATTTTTAAATATTTTCTTTAATTACCTCCTTGACCCATTCATTCTTTAGTAGGAAGTTCTTTAACCTCCAGTTATTTATGGTCTTTCCAAATTTTCTCTTGTTGTTAACTTCAAGTTTCATAGAGTTGTGGTCAGAAAATATGCCTGGTATGATATTAATCTTTTCATATTCGGTGAGGCCTGATTTGTGACACAATATGTGACCTATTCTGGAGAATGTTCCATGTTTACTCAAAAAGAACGTGTATTCTGCTGCTTTATGATGAAATGTTCTGAATGTGTTTGTGAAGTCCATCTGGTCTAGTATGTCATTCAAAGCTATTATTTTCTTGTTGATTTTCTGTTGGATGATCTGTCTATTTCTGTAAGTCAGGTGTTAAAGTCCCCTAGTATTACTGTATTATTAACAATGAGCTTCTTTACATTTGATATTGTTTTATATATTTGGGTGCTCCCAAGTTGGATGTATAAATTTTTATATTTGTTAAATCTTCTTATTGGATAGACCCCATTATTATGATATAGCAGCTTTTTCATCTCTTATTACAATTTTTGGTTTAAAATCTAGTTTGTCTGATATAAGTATTGCTACTGGGGCTCTCATTTGACGTCCTTTTGTATGATAAATGGTTCTCCAGCCCTTCCCTTTCAATCTACAGGTGATTTTAGGTCTAAACAGAGTCTCTAGGCAGCATATAGATGGGTCTTGGTTTTTTTGTTCATTCTGACACCCTGTGTCTTTTGATTAGAACATTTAGTCCATTTATACTCAGAATAATTATTGATAGATACTAATTTAATACCATTTTATTACTTGTTTTGTCATTGTTTCTGGAGATTTTCTCTGTTTCTTTCTAATCTTGCTTTTGGTCTTTCTTTCCCACTCAAAGAGTTCCCTTTAATATTTCTTGCAGGGCTGGTGTAGTGGTCACAAACTCCTTTAGCTTGTGTTTGTCTGGGAAGCTCTTTATTTCTCCTTCTTTTCTGAATGACCACCTTGCTAGATAGAGGATTCTTGGCTGCAAATTTTTCCCATTCAACACGTTGAAATTATCATGCCACTGTCTTCTGGCCTGTCAAGTTTCTGTGGATAGATCTGCTGCTAACCTTAATTGTCTTCTCTCGTAAGGTAGGGACTTTATCTGTCTCGCTGCTTTTAGGATTTTTTTTAATCTATTTTGCAAATTTAAATAAGATATGTTTTGGTATTGGCCTGCTTTTGGTGATTTTGATGGGAGTTTTCTGTGTCTCCTGGATTTGGATCTCTTTCTTTTCCCAGAGTAGGGATATTGCCAGCTATAATTTCCTCAAGTAAGTCTTCTGGACCATTTCCCCTCTCTTCTTCTGGGACTCCTATGATATGAATGTTATTATGCTTTATGGAGTCACTGAGTTCCCTAAGTCTACATTCATGATCCAATATTTTTCTTTCCCTGTTTTTTTCAGTTTCTTTATTTTCCATAATTTCATCTTCTATATCACTTATTTATTCCTCTGCTTCTTCCATCCTTTTGCATTACATCAAGTAGGTTTTGCACCTTGGTTATAGCATTTTTATTTTAGACTGACTAGTTTTTAGCTCTCTTATCTCTGTGTTTAGTGATACCCTGGTACCTTATATGCTTTTCTCAAGCCCAGCTAGTATCCTTATGATTTTTGCTTTAAATTATGGATCAGACATATTACTTCTATCTGTTTTGATTAGATTCCTGGCTGTGACCTTTTCTTGTTCTTTCTTTTAGAATGAATTCCTCTGTCTTTTTTTTTTTTTTTTTTATGTATTTGACAGAGACAGACACAGTGAGAGAGGGAACACCAGCAGGGGGAGTGGGAGAAGGAGAAGCAGGCTCCCTGCCGAGCAGGAAGCCCAATGCAGGGCTCGATCCCAGGACCCTCAGATCATGACCTAAGCCAAAGGCAGACGCCCAACGACTGAGCCATCCAGGTGCCCATGAATTCCTCTGTCTTGTCAGTTTTCTAGGTCTCGGTCTTCTCCTGTGTCTTAGGAAAGCCTGTTATATTTTCTGCTCCTGAGAGTAATGGCTTTATGAAGAGGTCATCTACTGTTTAGGGCCTGACACTTCATGAAGTGTCTCTGGTGTATGCTGTGTGCACTCTGCTGCTGTGTTCTGGCTGCTCTTTCCCTCAGGTCAGTCCTCTGCAGAATTTCTCCTTGCCTGCAGTGGGGATATTTGGACCTTGTCCAGAGTGTGGAAAGTTTTGACTAGGTGTGCTCTGGTCTGCTTGTTGAAAGAGATCTGATGCTATTTGCACTCAAGCTGAAGCTTTGCAGAATATTATGGTCAGTAGTTTTGGTGCATGCAGGGATTTGTGCTGGTCTTCTGGGGTAGGGGTCTGCTGCTGTGGTTGGCAGGCACACTTGCCTGAGAAAAGCAACACCTGCAAAGTGTAAGGCTACAGGGCTTGGTTTAAGAGGTTTAGGTCACTACTGATAGCACTGTGCTGCTTATTGAAGTTAGTTTTTTCTAAGGGGTGGCAGAGGAAAATGGCGCCAGCCAGTTCCCTAGTCACTGGAGAGGAGAGTTCACACCCACTGTTGTCTGGGAAGCCCTCCCAGAAGAGCAAACAATTTCCCCTCATGTGTCCCCAACATCCCTCAGATGCTGCCTCATTCCTGTCTGTGTTCAGACCATCTGCCCACCCAGCAGCAAGTACTCCTTGGGGTGTATCCCAGGAAGGCAAGCTGAGTTTTCAAACTCCAAATTTTAGGGATCTGGCATGGTGGGGAGTAATTCTGGTCCTCTGGATGAGAGTCTCATCATGCTGGGACTGATGCAGGTTTTCCCAGAAGGGCAGTTGCACCAAAGCACAAGGACACAGGGTTTAGAGTAAAGCACAGGGAAGAGCCAGTGTCCAGGTTAGCCACCCTTGGCAGGTGTCTCTGCGCCTATGCTGAGGGGTAGGGGAGAGAAATGGCACCCACCAGCTCTTTTGCCCCTGAGAGACAATGCCAGCTTTCCCAGATGTGCTCCAAGAAGGGGGAACTGTCTCTATCAGTGTGTCCCAGGGGATCCTCAGATTGCAACATTTGCCCCTGGGCTATCTGCCCTCCTTCTCCGTAGGAGCACTGCACCACCCTCAGTGCTCCATACCAGCCATTATGTGGACCTCTGAAACTCCAGTCTTTGAGCCCTGCTGGTTGTAAAAAAAAAATCATGAAAATCAGCCCCTCTCATCTCCCAGTCAGTGGCTTTGAGGAAGTGTTTTCCTTGTGCAATCACCTGTGTACTCCCCCCCCCACCACATCTCTCTCTCTCACCTCTCTCTGTGAACAGGGCTCCTTTCCCTCTGCCACACCCATGATCTGTTTCTCCCTCAAACCATTTCTCTGCACCTCCTACCTTCCACAATGTGGCCTCTTCTCTCTCTTTAGTTGTACAGTTTGTTTTGTCAATCCTCAGATTGATTTCTTGGATATTCAGAATGATTTGGTATTTATCTAGCCATGTTCAAGGGACGAGGCAAGCCTAGAGTCCTCTTACTACTCTGCCATCTTAGTTCCCTTCCCAAAACCTTCATCTTTATACAATATTCCTCTAAACCACTATCCTGTTACCATTAACTATAAAATCCATTATTATTTTTTCACTTAAGAATAAAATGTTGTCAGGCACCTGCATGGCTTAGTCAGTTGAACGTCTGCCTTTGGCTCGGGTTGTGATCTCAGCCTGCTTCTCCCTTTGCCCTCCCCCCTGTCTCTCATAAATAGATAAATAATAGAATCTTTTAAAAAAAGAATAAAATGTTGTCTTGTTTGGCCAGTGACTTCCCGGGAGAGTATGCTATAAATTGCTCAGTGGGTAAGTTCTTTGGGAAGATGATACAAATTATCTCCTTTTTAGTTTTGCCTACCTTGGCAGAACCTCATATTTAAAAAAAAAAAAATGGTTTAATTATTGAGTTATCAGGATTCTAGTTTTTACCAAGAATAAGATATTATCATTGATGCCTTCTTACCAGATGGTGTGATCCCTTGATAACTCTTATAATATATAATATATAAGCTTATGCATCAATAATTCAGGACTCATGACATAAATTAGTCACATGGTCTATTCCAGCAGATGGGGCAGGTCCTTCTAATTTTCATACTTAAGACTTATTTCATAAAACATTATTCAGCCTATTTCTACATAATTCTCATACACTTCATAGAGGAAAAGTGCAGAATATACTTTTTGGTATAAATTAATGTTGAGTGTTCTGATAAACTTATTATTGTGTACATATACAAATATTAAAAATGAGCTATTAACAATTCAGCATTTTACTCAAAGACAAACTACAGTATAGTAATATTTTTTAAAAATCTCTTAATTTTTTCAAATGAGAATCTGTTGAAGAAAAAAATGGGTAATTGCTTTTTTTCAAGGTCCTTGACCAAATAACTATATGACTTAGATGAATAGATGAAGATTCATCAGTAATGAAGTGCAGTTATATATTTTTTTCTTTTTTCAAGTTTTTATTGAAATTCTAGTTAGAATACACTGTCATATTATTTCAGGTGAAGAATTTAGTGATTCATCACTTACATACAATACCCAGTGCTCACTTTTTGAGGAACCTCCATACCCTTTTCCATAGTGGCTGCACAGTTTCAGCTTTTTAAATCTCACACTTTCTATCATGTATTTTCTCCCATATAGTTCAACTATTCATATTGATTTGTAATTTTCTATGAAAATATGCATGATACTCTAAAGTGAATTTCTTTCCATTGGAAATGTTTTGTCAATGCTAAGAAACAAACTTGGTCATCAAATATAACCAAGATCTTAAAAATATTTTTGTAAAATAAGGAAGAGAAGATGAAATATTTACCTGTTGAATAGGTCTTTTAAGAACCCTATCACATGAAGGCATGAAATAATTTCATGAAAAATTTCTTTTTGAAAAAGCCACATCCATTGTATTTGAATATCTATTGTTTAGACTTGGGTAACTGACCTATGTAATATTCTGTCTTCTATACATTTAACCAAATATTCCTGAAAACCAGGACAACGTTCTCAGGTAAATATTCTGTATGAATTTATTTTTACTGGAGTCAGCAAGGATAAGGGAGGATATGAAAGAATTTTTTTTAATTGATGTATAGTTGGCACACAATGTTACATTAGTTTCAGGTGTACAACCTAGTAACTCAACAATTCTATACATTATGCTATACTCACCATAAGTGTAGCTATCATCTGTCACCATACAATGATATTACAATATCATTGACTATATTTACTATGGTGTACTTTCCATACCCTTGACTTACTCATCCCATAACTGGAAGGCTGTATCTCCCATTCCCCTTCACCCGTTTTGCCCATCTCCCTCCCTTCTGGCAACCATCAGTTTGTTCTCTGTATTTATTGGCCCATTTCTGTTTTGTTTGTTTTGCTTTTTAGATTTCACATATAAGTGAAATCATATGGTATTTGTTTTTCTCTGTCTGACTTGTTTCACTTAGCATAATAATACCCTCTAGGTCCGTTCATGTCATAAATGGCAAGGTCAGGGAAAAATAGTTTTAGCATGGTGTCCTTGATACCTGTAAAATACATCATCCTATTTGCTGCAAGATTATTTACCTATAAGGAAGAAACTATTTTGAAAATCATCCTATGCTCCCTATGGCATTAATAATAAACTTTTGCATGTTCTTCAAGCCATAGATCCTGACTGATACTGCTATTAAAAAAAAAAACAAAACATAGTCCTTAGGATTTGAGATGCTGTATAATACCCAACTATTATCTTTTCCCCACATAAGCTGTGCAAGTGAATGGCTGCATGAGCAGGAAGATACAGTATCAGTTGTGCTTGGGCTGGTAATACAATACTTTGCCTTAGTCATTGTACCATGAAAAGTTGCATTACAATTACTCTAAAAGTTTAATCACATTTTAAAAATGAAAATGATTAGAGTTCTGCTAATGTAGACATGTATTAAATACTTATAATACCAACTCACTATAAACAAAGAAGTTACAATGCAGTTGGAAGGTAGATATGAAGAGAAATAGTGTCCTATTTGTTAAAGCTCTAACAGCTGAAATATAAAATATCCCAAGTGTCAGTCAAAAAGATTGAAAAAATACTTTTTAATCACAATTTTAATATTAAGAAATATTTTAAAAATTTATTTAAGTTTACTAAGTAAATTTATTAAATATCATTTTAATATTTTAAATATGCAATACATATTTTAATAGGTATTAATATATTTAATATTCCAATTGACAGGCAAAGATTAAAAATATAACTTTTTTATTTTTTAAAAACATTTAAATGCAAAATTTTAATCACAATTTTAATATTAAGAAAAGTTTTAAACTAAAATGAACTTATTTCAGTCTTTGATATATGTAGCTACTGAGTTTTCTAAAGACTAGTTTTTATTAGAAAAAATTATGACAAAATTCTAACATGTTTCTTTTTGTTCACTGACTGCTTTACATAGTGTGTGAACTTTAACTCTGATAGTAGGTGAAACCAACATGACTAAAGGATGATTTTTCAAATTTATTCTATTGCAAATATCCATAGAATTAATTAAATTGGTTAAATTTTACTTTATTTAGGCCTTCAGTGATTGAAATGTTCTTTTGCCCCTTCCCCCACTTTCACTCTTTGGTAATAAAGGTAAAATGATTTGTGTCAAAAGTTAAGTAATCCTTTATGGTCATAACTTCTAAAAAGGAAAAGCTAGTTACCTTTAAGTTTGTACATAGTCCAAGGACATGAAATAAGATGGCATCTTTAATCAGATAACCACTGAGACTGTCAGTTGTGCTTGGTTCTTGCCATTTTTAGGATTGCAGTTGGCTGATTGTTTTGTAATTTGGAGAATTCTTACTTCTCCATGGACAACATGGACAACAGCCTTGCCTAGTTTTCTCACTCTCATTCTTATGGGGAAAAAAAAGCATCAGAGAACAAAACTACTACATATTAAAGGTATGCTTTCTGTATTTTACATGTTTGCCTTACTAGAGCTTTTTTACCTTAAGGGATGGAAAAAAAAAATCCTCAATGTTACACAAATGATGAATCATGGAACACTACATCAAAAACTAATGATGTAATGTATGGTGATTAACATAACATAATAAAAAAAATGCAAGTCTCAACTTGTATGGAGAAAAAAAAAATCCTCAATGTTCCCCTGACATATTGGTCTGTTTTCCTTTGACACTGGACTGCCAAACATATTGTAAATCCTCTGTCTCAAAAATGTTTTAATCTGAACCTTCTATCCTCAGGATGTTTAAATTTTGATTTGTTCCAGAGAACAGTTACAAAGTTTTTTTACTATTTTCTCCACTGTGCCTTCTGTTTGCAATTGAGACAGGCTGTGAAAGGTCTAGGGTGGAGGACCGAGGAGTGTGAGCAGTGAAAGAGGGAAAAAAAATGGCCCTGGATAATCTTTTGACAAGCAAAGAAAATAAAAGAAAGGAGAGAAGGAGGATATCCTAATCTACTCCATGTTTTTCAAAGACAAGTAGATTTGAGGGGATCTCCAATTCTGGGCAGCTGTCAGTTTTTAGTACAGAGAGTCCTTAATCTTTCTGATTGATATTCACTCTTTTTAGAAGCTAGTGTGACATAATAACTATGGGTCTGTCTTTTAATACAGTTGAAATGTTTAAAGTCTGTTAAGAAGAGGCTGTTACATATTATGTTTCCTTTGACCTTTTTCTTCTCTTCTAAAATCATTTGCTAATCTACTAATTTGGAAACTTAACTTTCTCATTACAATCACTAATCTTTGTGGTGATCATTTTCTTAAAAATTCCATTGGATAAAGTCTTTTGATAGATGATGGGAAACTGTCACCTAGAAAGCTTTTTATATTTTAAGTAAACTAGAAAGCTCTTGTTCTATTTTTTTAAAGCATTACAAGATGTAGATATTTATAGACAGCCTGTACCTCCTAAGAGAAGTGGCACATTCAAATAATTTTTAAGATAATTCAAGAAATAAAGCACAATACCCTAAACTTTCACAGTGATAATCTGTAAACATTTGATAAAAGTTAATTTGGGGAGGCATGAATTATCTAGACAAGTGCTTGATAAATTAAATAGTATAACTTTTCCCCCAGATCATACAATTGCTAAAGTTTTGAGAGTCACTTAATTCATGAAACTAAAAAAAAAAAAGGAACTTTTTTGTACTATTCTAATAATCAAAAAGCAGCATGAAAAGAATAGAACTTTGGAGTTAGATGAAGCTTTGTTCAAAGCTCTGCCTTATTACTTATTCACTGTGTGATCTTGCCCAAGCTAATCAGTCTCTTCCACTCTCTCTTTCCTCATCTGTATAACTGGCATAATAGTCCTTGCATTTTTGTAGAGTTGTTTTGAAGATTAAACGAGATAATGTATATAACAGTCCTAAATGGTGCTTGACCTATAGTTGTGGGTATTCAATAATAGTCTTTTTTTTTTTTTTTTTCGCTCTTATGTTGGGTCTATCCAATGCTGAGCTACAAGGAAGCAAACTGTTCTAGTACATGGAAAACGTAAATTCAAAATAATGTAATTTAAAATTAAGAAGGCCCTTTGTACTTATAAATTTGTAGTCACTTCAATGATGATTTTCTTTGAAGAGCATTTCATAGGAAAATTTTATTTTTGAGCTCCTTTTTATTTATTTATTTTTTTAAATTTTATGTGTTATTTATTTATTATGTTATGTTATTCACCATACAGTACATCGTTAGTTTTTGATGTAGTCTTCCATGATTCATTGTTTGCATGTAACGCTCAGTGCTCCATTCAATACTTGCCCTCCTTAATACTCATCACCTGGCTAACTCACTCCTCTACCCCCCTCCCCTCTGAAACCCTCAGTTTGTTTCCTGTAGTCCATAGTCTCTCTTTTTTTTTTTTTACTATGTTATGTTAGTCACCATACAGTACATCATTAGTTTTTGATGTAGTGTTCCATGATTGATTGTTTGCCTATAACACCCAGTGCTCCATGAAATACATGCCCTCCTTTTTTTTTTTTTTTTTAAAGATTTTGTTTATTTATTTGACAGAGAGAGATACACAGCGAGAGAGAGAACACAAGCGGGGGGAGTGGGAGAGGGAGAAAGCAGGCTTCCCGCAGAGCAGGGAGCCCGATGTGGGGCTCGATCCCAGGACTCTGGGATCATGACCTGAGCCGAAGGCAGACGCTTAACGACTGAGCCACCCAGGCGCCACCAATACATGCCCTCCTTAATACCCATCACTGGGCTAACTCATCCCCCAAAACCCCTCCCCTCTAGTCTCTCATGGTTCTTCTTCGCCTCTGATTCCCCCCGCTTCATTTTTCCTTTCCTTCTCCTACTGTCCTCCATGCTATTCCTTATGTTGCACATATAAATGAAACCATATGATAATTATCTTTCTCTCCTTGACTTATTTCACTTAGCATAATCTCCTCCAGTTCCATCCATGTTGATGCAAATGGTGGGTATTCATCCTTTCTGATTGCTGAGTAATATTCCATTGTATATATGGACCACATCTTCTTTATCCATTCATCTGTTGAAGGGCATCTCAGCTCCTTCCACAGTTTGGCTATTGTGGAAATTGCTGCTATGAACATTGGGGTGCATGTGGCCCTTTTTTTCACTACATCTGTATCTTTAGGGTAAATACCCAATAGTGCAATTGCTGGGTCACAGGGTAGCTCTATTTTAAATTTTTGAGGCACCTCCACACTGTTTTCCAAAGTAGTTGTACCAACTTGCATTCCCACCAACAGTGTAAGAGGGTTCCCCTTTCTCCACATCCTCTCCAACATTTGTTGTTTCTTGCCTTGTCAATTTTTGCCATTCTAACTGGTATAAGGTGGTATCTCAATGTGGTTTTGATTTGAATTTCCCTGATGGCTAATGATGAGCATTTTTTCATGTGTTTGTTAGTCACTTGTATGTCTTCTTTGGAGAAGTGTCTGTTCATGTCTTCTGCCCATTTTTTGACTCGATTATTTGTTTTTTGGGTGTTGAGTGGAAATTTCTTTATAGATCTTGGATACCAGCCTTTATCTGTAGTGTCATTTGCAAATATAATCTCCCATTCTGTGGGTTGCCTCTTCGTTCTGTTGACTGTTTCTTTTGCTGTGCAGAAGTTTTTATCGGGAAGAATTCTCAAAAGTTCATTTTCGCTTTTGTTTCCCTTGGCTTTAGAGACATGTCTTGAAAGAAGTTGCTGTGGCCAATGTCAAAGAGGTTACTGTCTATGTTCTCCTCTAGGATTTTGATGGATTCCTGTCTCACATTGAGCTCTTTCATCCATTTAGAGTTTGTCTTTGTGTATGGTGTAAGAGAATGGTCAAGTTTCATTCATCTGTATATAGCTGTCCAATTTTCCCAGCACCATTTATTGAAGAGACTTTTTTCCATTGCATATTTTTTCCTGTTTGTTGAAGATTAGTTGACCATAGAGTTGAGGGTCTGTATCTGGGATTTCTCTTCTGTTCCATTGATCTATGTGTCTGTTTTTGTGCCAGTACCATGCTGTCTTGGTGATCACGGGCTTTGTAATATAGATTGAAATTAGGCAACGAGATGCCCCCAGCTTTGTTTTTCTTTTTCAACATTTCCTTGGTGATTCGGGGTCTTTTCTGGTTCCATACAAATTTTAGGATTGTTTGTTCGAGCACTTTGAAAAATGCCATTGGTATTTTGATCGGGATGGCGTTGAAAGTATAGATTTCTCTGGGCAGCATAAACAACAATGTTTATTCTTCTCATCCATGAGCATAGAATGTCTTTCCATCTTTTTGTGTCTTCTTCAATTTCCTTCATAAGTGTTCTGTAGTTTCTAGAGTATAGATGCTTTACCTGTTTGGTTAGGTTTATTCCAAGGTATTTTATGGTTTTTGGTGCTATTGTAAATGGAATCAATTCCTTAATTTATCTTTCTACAGTTATGTTGTTAGTGTATAGGAAAGCAACTTATTTCTGTGCATTGATTTTGTATCTTGCCACATTACTGAATTGCTGTATGAGTTCTAGTAATTTGGGGGTGGAGTCTTTTTATATTATTTAAAAATATATCATTGATATTGTATGAGAGTGGTTGTTATAAATGAAGAAAACCTGTTTACACCTACTATTGCAACATTAGCTAACAAAGTAGGAATCTGTTTTACTAAACTTTGCTAAATGCTAAAGTAATAAAGAGCTATTAAAGCCTCAAGAAGAAAACCAATTCATTTTAGTTATGATATCACCTAAAACTGAAGTATTATATAATAGCTAAACAGTGCCAAATGGATTTGGCTGAGATCAAAAGCCAAAAACTATTTCTTTTCTTTTCTTTGATGTTTGTCCTTGTTTTATTGTTTCCGGACATACCAAAACTATTCCTAAGAGTATGACCTTAGTCAAACATCTATTAAAGTTAGCTTTTGATCTCAACCCCCTTTTGGGGTAAAAAAATTTTAATCTTTAAATTTTTCTTCTAAAGACAATCATTCTATTGTGTGTTAATATTCCAATAGTGTGTGAGTAAATAGGATTCTCTGATATATGTGAAAGAAGATGGGTTAAATGGGACAATTATTTTTGTGTCAGAGACAAGAATCAAAAGAAAACATTTTTCTAAAGCTATTAAATGGAAAAAAAAATCCCTCCAGGTCAATGGAAATACTTTAACCAGTAAGTCTGCTGCTTTTTTGGGGTACTTTGATGAAAATGCCTTACAATTTGGTAGCAGGTAGCTGCTCATTTGTAATGTAATTTTCTCCTCACCAGTCATAGGTACTCCATGATTAATCAGGGAAAACACTTTTTCCTCCATAGATATTTAAAAAGATAAATCTTTGTTTAAAAAATATCTTAAAACCACTAGGAAGGATTATACATTTTTCATTCTTCCTTTCATCTATTAAGTAAACTATAGAGAAATTTTCATGATATATTAAAGACCCAAGAGAAATAACAAACACGGTGTGTTTGATGTCAGTGTATGTATGTGCATGTGACTATTGTTTACCCGTATGTATGATTATATTTTAAGTATTCAAGGTCTTTATAACCTTTTCTAAACCTTTATTCTCTAGAATGGTAAGTTCATTAGACACACATTTACCAAGTACTGCCTAATTGCAAGACCTAATTCTAAATCCTGCTATGAGTACAAAACTGGGTAAGGCATGTCAGTGTCCTATAGCAGCCTTCACAGCCTTCATTTTAGGTGGGGAAGTGAGGCCTACTTGTAGGCATAATCATCATAAAAGGCAGAAAGTGATAAATATGTTAACATAAATATGTGTATGTAAAGTAATATAGGAAAGTTCTAAGAAGAGAACTATTTCCAGTTGTGAGAATAAAGAAGGCTTTTTGGATTAATGGTATTTAAATTTTGTTTTAAAGATTGGTTAGGCTGCAGTTAGAAAGACAGGGATAAAAACATTCCGGCAAAAGAGACAATCTGTAAAGTTGTGAAGATGAGATAGTAGTGAGTTTGTCTGGGTGACCGAGTGTTTAGTCTGGTTAGAGTAGTTGTTATATGATAAAAAAAGAGTTGAAGCTTTGTCTATAAAGATGGGTGGGGCCAGATGTGGGAGGTTATAAATACCAAATTAAGAATTCTGGACTTGATTCTATAGGCAGTGGTGAACAACTAAATATTTTTGTGAAAGTGAGGAATATGAAAGTACCGCTGCTTATGAAAATATCACTAAGACAGTATGGGATAGACTGGAAGGGGAAGAATGAGAGGCAGGGAGATCACTTAGAAAGCTCTTCAATTAGTCTAGCTGAGAAGGAATGTCAACTTATTAAAATAGATTATGGAATTTTAGTTCATTTTAGAGTCAAGATTTCAATTTTACTTTCATAATGTATGAGTTTGAAGTAATACTATTTAAAATCTGCTTTGGAAAATTAATGTTGTGTTTGAAATTACTGGCAGCAGGAATTCAAACTAAAAAAGGAAGATGCACTTTATCTATACAATCTGATTATTTCATGTGGAACTTTCTAAAGTTCCCATGCTCCCAAATCAATTGCAACGAGCCAGAGCAAATATCTTTTTTTTAAATGTGTCAATCATACTTGACATTCATGGCAATTATTAAAAAAATAACACATATAACTAATCTAAGATCCTGTGAGGGGCATCTGGGTGGCTCAGACGTTAAGCGTGTGCCTTCCGTTTGGGTCATGATCCTAGGGTCCTGGGATTGACCCCACATTGGGCTCCCTCCTCCACGGGAAGTCTGCTTCTCCCTCTCCCACTCCCCCTGCTTGTGTTCCCTCTCTCACTGTGTCTCTCTCTGTCAAATAAATAAAATCTTAAAAAAAAAATAAACTAAGATCCTGTGTTCCTTAAAAAAAAAAGTAGAGAGTAATAACTGGCTAAGACAGAGTTTCATTTGATAGAGTTTAAGTGCTTCATTACTAAGATCACCAACAGGAGGAATGGTGATATAGATCACCTTGAAATTATACTTTTTCACTCAGGAAAGCCCATGATTTATGCCAATCGATTTGTACAAATTACTACAGTCTTTATGAAAACACAGCCTTCCAAAAATATCAGAGACCTAGGAGGGTAACAAAATAAAAATAACAAATCAATTGAAATGAAAGGGAATATAAACAGAACATAGTTTAGTGAACTGGAAACTGGGATGATGTTTGTCCTTGTTTTATTGTTTCTGGACATACCATCTTACTTCCAGGAACAATAGCCATGGAAATTGACAAAACCACAAAAGGTGAAATTCCTTGTCTCATCATCAAGATGGTGTCACATTCCTAGCATTGTCCTGGGCCATTCCATTCTCATCTACCGCCCAGCTGTGTATGTTAGTTTATCTCTAGCTATAAGAAGTTTTGAAGTCAGACATATTATTACTAAGATGTTTGGAATTCTGACTGAAATAAAAGGTTAGAAGAGAGATAAATTTCTTTATGGCCTCTGTTTCATTTGATCCATTTGTGGTAGTATGCCCCTTTAGCAAGCTGAAGCTATTGGTTGCAAGTAGAAAAAAAATGGTTTTTGTCTCTTTCTGAATTTATTGTTAATGGGACTGACACAATAGAGGAAGCCAGAAAGAATGCGCTATCTTATGAATCATCCATTAGTCCTCAGCTCCATGTAGAATCTTTTTTAATGTGTATGCATGTTGGCATGTGTGTGTGTGTATGTATCTCTCCTCTATTAATGATCTGGCCTAATTATTTAATTTAGAATTATTTTTCTATTACCCAAACACTAACTCATATATATGAGATAGTAGCATCCTTTTAAAGATTTTATTTATTTATTTATTTATTTATTTATTTATTTTTATTTATTTATTTGAGAGAGAGACACAGAGAGAGAGATCACAAGCAGGGGAGAGGGAGAAGTAGGCTCCCCACCAAGCAGGGAGTCTGATGTGGGGCTTGATCCCAGGACCCTGGGATCATGACCTGAGATGAAGGCAGCTGCTTATCTGACTGAGCCACCCAGGTGCCCCTCAAGATAATAGCATTTTTCAGCAGGGATGAACAGGAGTCATAACACTCCTTTGCACCATCTATTCTACTGGGCCATAATGAAATGGTGGATGCCTGTAGTTCAAACATCTTAGTGTCTTAACAGGATAACATTCTCTACAGCAATTTTAGGAGAAAATAATGTTCATTAGATACTTTTTAGTGTTAGAAGGCATGAGTACATAATTTCCTAAACCCTGCCCATCCTGGAAATGATATTACTGTCAGAAGAATGGCGGCTCTATTTAAAGTAAAACTGCTATGAAAAGATGCTCAACATCACTCATCATCAGGGAAATACATATCAAAACTACAATGAGATATCAACTCACACCTGTCAGAATGGCTAAAGTTAACAACACATGAAACAACAGGTGTTGGCAAGGATGAGGAAAAAGGGGAACCCTCTTGCACTGTTGGTGGGAGTGTAAACTGGTGCAGCCACTCTGAAAAACAATATGTAGGTTTCTTAAAAAGTTAAAAATAGAACTACCCTACTATCCAGCAATTGCATTACTAGGTATTTATCCAAAGGATACAAAAATACTGATTTGAAGGGACACAGGCTCCCCAGTGTTTATAATAGCATTGTCAACAATAACCAGATTATGGAAAGAGCCCAAATGTTCATCAACCAATAATAGTACATATAATAGACTATTACTCAGACATAAAAAAAGAATGAAATTTTGCCATTTGCATCCACGTGGGTGGAGCTAGAGTATACTATGCTAAGCTAAATAAGTCATTCAGAGAAAGACAAACACTATATGATTTCACTCATATGTGGAATTAAGAAAGAAACAGATTAAAAAAAGAAAGAAACTGATGAACATTGGGGGGAAAGAGAAGCAAACCATAAAATAGATGCTTAACTATAGAGAAAAAACTGAGTGTTCCTGGAAGGGAAGTGGGTGGGGGGATGGGTTAAATGGGTGATGGGTATTAAGGAGGGCACTTTTTGTGATGAGTGCTGGGTTTATGTAATTGGTGAATCACTAAATTCTATTCCTGAAACTAATATTACAGTATATGTTAACTAACTGGAATTTGAATACAAACTTGAAACAAAAAATAAAATAAAATGAAATAAATAAAATAAGATAACCTTGTGAAAATTGTACTCTCCATTAAGGTTCTTTAAGTAGGTTATTTTAATTGCTACACAATATTTCATCATATGAATGTATCATAAGTTTGCATTAAATATTTGAGTTATTTCCCATTTTTGTTGATTCTATATGACTGTAATAAAATATTTTCTACTAAATAAATAATAAATAAATAAATAAATAAGTAAAACTGCATATGATATAGAAGAATTTTTAGCCATGCCACTCTGGCAGCTAGCATTTTCTGGTCCTAGAAATTTAGGTAGTTTACTTTTAATATGGAAATAACAACACCAGAAAACTTGCATTGTATTCCATTATTTAAAAGGCAATAGACTGGTGAGTTTCAAAAGTGACAAAAGTCTTGAGTTACTGCACTGCATTTTATGAGGCAAAGTAACATAAGCTTTAAAGAATAATCTTGCCAGATACCTTGTGTCCATTGAAGATCCAAGAATAAGAGCCAGTTTCTCATGATATCTATTTACTCTCCCTTGTAACTCACATAACAAATGTTCATGTTGTTGGTTTTGTCAGGTAGCTTCAAGTAATTGTGAGTTCAGATAACTAATAGAGATATAGTTATCAGTATTTATGTCTAGGTATGCAGCAACACATACAAATAATTACATATGATTATTATTATTATAGTGTGCATAATTTAGACTTTCTTTTTTATCTCTTTCTCTTTGGAGAGTTAGAATCAATCTCTTAGATTTAAAAGAATTAGCTTCACATTTCCTTAAATATTATACAAATGAAAGCCCCTGAGACCTGACCACAAATTTATTCATGCATTTATATCAACACACATATGGTTAATTTCATGTGTTATTTTTTATTTATTTATTTATTTATTATTTTTTTAAATTTTATTATGTTATGTTAGTCACCATACAATACATAGTTTTTGATGTAGTGATCCACGATTCATTGTTTGGGTATAACACCCAGTGCTCCATGCAATACTTGCCCTCCTCAATACCCATCACCTGGCTAACCCATCGCCCCACCCCCCTCCCCTCTAAAACCCTCAGTTTGTTTCTCAGAGTCCATAATCTCTCATGGTTCATCTCTCCCTCCAATCCCCCCCCCCTTCATTTTCCCCTTCCTTCTCCTAATGGTCTCCATGCTATTCCTTATTTCCACAAATAAGTGAAACCATATGATAGTTGACTTTCTTTGCTTGACTTATTTCACTTAGCATAATCTCCTCCAGTCCCATCCATGTTGATGTACAATTTGGGTATTCATCCTTTCTGATGGCTGAGTCATAGTCTATTGTATATATGGACCACATCGTCTTTATCCATTCATCTGTTGAAGAGCATCTCGGCTCTTTCCACACTTTGGCTATTGCGGATATTGCTGTTATGAACATTGGGGTGCATATGGCCCTTCTTTTCACTACATCTGTGTCTTTGGGGTAAATAGTAGTGCAATTCCTGGGTCATAGGGTAGCTCTATTTTTAATTTTTTGAGGTATCTCCACACTGTTTTCCAAAGTAGCTGTACCAGCTTGCATTCCCACCAACAGTGTAAGAGGGTTCCCCTTTCTCCACAACCTCTCCAACATTTGTTGTTTCTTTCCCTGTCCGTTTTTGCCATTCTGTTGTAAGGTGGTATCTCAGTGTGGTTTTGATTTGAATTTCCCTTGTGGTTAATGATGATGAACATTTTTTCATGTGTCTATTAGCCATTTGTATGTCTTCTTCAGAGAAGTGTCTGTTCACGTCTCCTGCGCAGTTTTTGACTTGATTATTTGTTTTTTGGGTGTTGAGTTTGAGAAGTTCTTTATAGATCTTGGATACAAGCCCTTTATCTGTAGTGTCATTTGCAAATATCTTCTCCCATTCTGTGGGTTGCCTCTTTGTTTTGTTGACTGTTTCCTTTGCTGTGCAGAAGATTTCTATTTTGATGAAGTCCCAAAAGTTCATTTTTGCTTTTGTTTCACTAACCTTTGGAGATGTATCTTGAAAGAAGTTGCTGTGGCCGATGTCAAAGAGGTTACTGCCTATGTTCTCCTCTAAGATTTTGATGGATTCCTGTCTCACATTGAGGTCTTTCATCCATTTTGGGTTTACCTTTGTGTATGGTGTTAGAGAGTGGTTGAGTTTCATTCTTCTACATGTGGCTGTCCAATTTTCCCAGCACCATTTAGTGAAGAGACTTTTTTCCATTGCATATTTTTTCCTGCTTTGTCGAAGATTAGTTGACCATAGAGTTGAGGGTCCATTGGTCTATATGTCTGTTTTTGTGCCAGTACCATGCTGATTTGGTGATCACTGCTTTGTAATATAGCTTGAAATCGGGCAACATGATGCCCCCAGCTTTGTTTTTCTTCTTCAACATTTGCTTGGCGATTCGCCATCTTTTCTGTTTCCATACAAATTTTAGGATTGTTTGTTCCACCACTTTGAAAAATGTCATTGGAATTTTGATCAGGATGGCATTGAAGGTATAGATTGCTCTGGGTAGCATAGACATTTTAACAATGTTTATTCTTCCGATCCATGAGCATGGAATATTTTTCCATCTTTTTGTGTCTTCTTCAATTTCTTTCATGAATGTTCTGTAGTTCTTAGAGTATAGATCCTTTACCTCTTTGGTTAGGTTTATTCCGAGGTATCTTATGGTTTTTAGTGCCGTTGTAAATGGAATCGTTTCTCTATTCTCTCTTTCTACAGTTGCGTTGTTAGTGTATAAGAAAGCAACTGATTTCTGTGCATTGATTTTGTATCCTGCCACATTACTGAATTACTGTATGAGTTCTAGTATTTTGGGGTAGAGTCTTTTGGGTTTTCCAAATAGAGTATCATGTCGTCTGTGAGAAGAGAGTGTTTGACTTCTTCTTTGCCAATCTGAATACCTTTTATTTCTTTTTGTTGTCTGATTGCTGTTGCTAGGACTTCTAGTACTATGTTGAACAATAGTGGTGAGAGTGGGCATCCTTGACATGTTCCTGATCTTAAAGGAAAGGCTCTCAGCTTTTCCCCATTGAGGATGATAGTCACTGTGGGCTTTTCATAGATGGATTTAATGAACTTGAGGAATGTTCCTTTTATCCCTATACTTGAACAGTTTTAATCAGGAAAGGATGCTGTATTTTGTCAAATGCTTTTTCTGAATCAATTGAGAGGACCATATGGTTCTTCTCTCTCCTCTTATTAATGTGTTCTATCACACTGATTGATTTGTGAATGATGAACCACCCTTGCATCCCAGGGATAAATCCCACTTGGTCATGATGGATGATTCTTTTAATGTATTGTTGGATCCTATTAGCTAGGATTTTGTTGAGGATTTTGGAATCCATATTTATCAGGGATATTGGTCTGAAATTCTCGTTTTTGATGGGGTCTTTGCCTGGTTTGGGGATTAAGGTAATGCTGGCCTCATAGAATGAGTTTGGAAGTTTTCTTTCTGTTTCCATTTTTTGAAACAGTTTCAGGAGAATAGATATTATTTCTTCTTTGAATGTTTGGTAGAATTCCCCAGGGAATCCATCAGGCCCTGGACTCTTGTTTTTTGGGAGGTTTTTGATCACTGCTTCAATCTCGTTACTGGTTATTGGCCTATTCAGGTTGTCAATTTCTTCCTGTTTCAGTCTTGGCAGCTTACAGGTGTCCAGGAAGGCCTCCATTTCATCCAGATTGCTCAGTTTATTGGCATATAGTTGTTGATAATAATTTCTAATAATTGTTTCGATTTCCTTGGTTTTAGTCATGATCTCTCCCCTTTCATTCATAATTTTATTAATCTGGGTCCTTTCTCTTTTCTTTTGGATAAGTCTGGTCAGTGGTTTATCTATCTTATTAATTCTTTGAAAGAACCAGCTTCCAGTTTCGTTGATCTGATCTACTGTGTTTCTGGTTTCTAATTCATTCTGCCTCACTTATCCTAGCTGTTAGATTATCTAGATTAGATTGGATCTCATTGATAACATTTTTAAATTCTGCCAGTTCAACTTTCATTTCTGCCCTTAGGGACTCTATGTTGCCATTAATCGATTTCTCCATTCTAGCTATTGTCTTCACAATTGCTAGGCTGAATTCCATCTCTGACATCTTGGTTATATCTGAATCCATTTGTAAATCTGTGGCATAAGTCATAATCTCTGAGTCTTTCCTATTTTGGGGGTTCCTCCTCCTAGTCATTCTGTTGATGGATGGTTGAGGGAATGTATAGAGTCCAAATTATTGAGCACAACCCAAGCAAGATACACCTGTTTTTTAGGGACCTTAGGGTTGCTGGCCTCTTGTTTTCCCAGCCTCTCTTCTGGGGGAGTGTTCTGCCATGCTGTTACTCAGGCAACCCTGTTTGGGCAGAGTTGCCCTGCCCGCTGTGGCAGGGGATGGACTCAGTGGAAACCGTTTTTTTTTTTTTTTTTTTTTTGGGGGGGGGCTTTTGTTCCCTGGTGGCTTTACATGTCTCTTCTGAGAGTCAGAGCAGAAGAGACCCTTTCCAACCTTCTGCCTTAGAGCAGAGAGATCGCAGTCTTTTCTTCAGTGAACTCTCCAGGCCACACTATCTCCGTTTCTGTCTGTGCTGCTATAAACTGCAGTGTCCTGGGTTGTGCGCCCCTCAGCAGTGTTCACAGTCCTCACCTCCATCTCAGGGGCATGTCTCTGCCCTTTGTGCTTGTAAAACCGCCAGCTGCCCCCAGTTTGCACGGGTGGCCCTGCCGCTCCAGTTTCCGTCTAAAGTCCTTTCCCCAGCACTACCATCCCCAGCGTGGGAGGTTATCACCCTCCAGTGGTGTAGGATCCCTATGGCCAGGCTCCCTCCCACTGCCATTTATCCTCCAACATCTGCTCGTGGAATCAGGGCTCCCCGTTTCATACCTCGAAACCAACCACCTGCGATCTTCTGTTTGTAGAGATCCAGATCTATCTTCTTACATCTCAGGCTGATTTCGTGGGTGTTCAGAGTGGTCTGGTAGATATCTAGCTCAATTGCAGGGACTGGTTGGAATAGGGTCCCCTACTCCCCCGCCATCTTTTCCCCCGGTCTCATGTGTTCTTTAAATTTAGAATAAGATAAGTTCTGTCACAAAATTGTTCTATAATTATGTTCAATGTAACACATTCTGGAACAGATGCTTGACATATAGTGCTTCAGTAGGCATAAGCATAAGCTGATCATAAAGAATGGCATCATCAGACAGTGAATGAGTAAAATAAAGGCAGAGTTATTGCCACTTGCAGTGTTTGACAACCATCTCTGTCTTTGCCCTCTACTCACATTTGTTATTACATCTTGGAGGAAGGTCAGGCAGAACGTGATTGTGGAGAGACTGCAGAATACACCTATTACTAGAGAATCACACACAACTGTTAGTGTTGGGCAAGTAGCTATTTTTCTTCCTCCTGGTCATGTCCCTTCACAATACCCATTTGGTTATTCTCCAGTCATTCACTGGACACCACCATGAACCCAGTACAGTGTCTGGGATCAAGAAATGCAAAGGTAAGAATAATTCAGTTTCTCCCAGTAAGGAGCTTGCAGACTAGGTAAAGGAGACAGGATTTACATGTAAAATCAATAAATGACAAGTCAATAAATTGTTATCTTGGAAGTAATGTATTCCATATAGACTCATTGAAAGTTAACATTGGATTGAACCTCATTTTTAAAATTTTTATTTTACTTCAATTCTATTAGTTAACATATAAAGTATCATTAGTTTAATTAGGGTTCAGTTTTGTTAGTTGAATATAACACCCAGTGCCCATTACATCACGTGTCCTCCTTAATGCCCATCACCCAGTTACCCCATCACCTCACCCATCTTCCCTCCAGCAACCTTCAGTTTGTTTCCTATAGTTAAGAGAGTCTTATGGTTTGTCTCCCTCTATGATTTCGTCTTGTTTTATTTTTCCCTCCCTTCCCCTATGATCCTCTGCATTGTTTCTTATATTCCACATATGAGTGAAATAATATGATAATTGTCTTTCTCTGGCTGACTAATTTCATTTAGCATAATACCCTCTATTTCTATCCATGTCGTTGCAAATGGTAAGATTTCTTTTTGGATGGCTGTGTAATATTCCATTATATGTATATAATGTAACTGGTGAATCACTAAATTCTATTCCTGAAACTAATATTACACTATATGTTAACTAACTGGAATTTAAATAATAACTTGAAACAAAAAATAATAAAATAAAATAAAATTAAATAAAATTAAATTAAATAACCTTGTCAAAATTGTACCCTCCATTAAGGTTCTTTAAGAAGATTATTTTAATTGCTACACAATATTTCATCATATGAATGTATCATAACTTTGTATTAAATATTTGAGTTATTTCCCATTTTTGTTGATTGTATATAAGTATAATAAATTTTTTTTCTACAAAAGAAAGAAAAGAAACAAAGAAAGAAGAAAGAAAGAAAAAGAAAAGCTGCATAGGATGTAGAAGAATTCTTAGCCATATGGTATATACATATATACCACATCTTCTTTATCCATTCATCTGTTGGACATCTGGGCTCTTTTCACAGTTTGGCTATTGTGGACATTGCTGCTATAAACATTGTGGTGCAGGTGTCACTTTGGATCACTACATTTGTATCCTCTGGGTACCCCGTAGTGCAATTGCTGGGTCATAGGGTAGCTCTATTTTAATTTTTTGAGGAACGTCCATACTGTTTTCCAGAGTGGCTGTACCAGCTTGCATTCCCACGAACAGTGTAAGAGGGTTCCCCTTTCCCCACCTCTTTGGTAACATTTGTTGTTTCCTGACTTGTTAATTTTAGCCATTCTGACTGGTGTGAGGTGGTACCTCACTGTGGTTGTGATTTGTATTTCCCTGATGCCAAGTGATGCAGAGTGTTTTTTTCATGTGTCTGTTGGCTATTTATATGTCTTCTTTGGAGAAATGTCCATTCATGTTTTCTGCCCATTTCTTGATTGGATTTTTTGTTTTTTGGGTATTGAGTTTGATAAGTTCTTTATAGATCTTGGATACTAGCCCTTTATCTGATAAGACATTGGCAAATATCTTCTCCCATTCTGTAGTTTGTCTTTTGGTTTGGTTGACTGTTTCCTTTGCTGTGCAAAACCTTTTTATATTGATTAAGTCCCAATAGTTCATTTTTGCTTTTGTTTTTGTTGCCTTTGGAGAAGTGTCTAACAAGAAGTTGCTGTGGCTAAGGTTAAAGAAATTGCTGCCTGTGGATTTTGATGGAGTCCTGTCTCACATTTAGGTCTTTCATCCATTTTGAGTTTATCTTTGTCTATGGTGTAAGAGAATGGTCCAGTTTCATTCTTCTGCATATGGCTGTCCAATTTTCCCAACACCATTTGTTGAAGAGACTGTCTTCTTTCCATTGGATATTCTTCCTTGCTTTGTCAAAGATTAGTTGACCATAGAGTTGAGGGTCCATTTCTGGGTTTTCTATTCTGTTCCATTGATCTATGTGTCTGTTTCTGTGCCAGTACTGTACTGTCTTGATGATTACAGCTTTGTAATATAGCTTGAAGTACAGAATTGTGATGCCACCAGCTTTGGTTTTCTTTTTCAACATTCCTCTGGCTATTTGAGGTCTTTTCTAGTTCCATATAAATTTAAGATTATTTATTCCCTCTGTGAAAAATGTTGATGGTATTTTGATAGGGATTACATTGAAAGTGTAGATTGCTCTGGGTAGCATAGACATTTTAACAATATTTGTTTCCAGTCCATGAGCATGGAATGTGTTTTCATTTATTTACGTCTTCTTCAATTTCTTTCATAAGTGTTCTATAGTTTTCATACTACAGATACTTTACCTCTTTAGTTAGGTTTATTCTTAGGTATCTTATGGTTTTGGTGCAATTGTAAATGGGATTGATTCCTTAATTTCTCTTTCTTCCTTCTCATTGTTAGTGTATAGAAATGCAACTGATTTATATGCATTGATTTTATATCCTGCAACTTTGCTGAATTCCTTTATGAGATCTCAGTTTTTGGGTGGAATCTTTTGGGTTTTCCACAGAGTATTATGCCATCTGCTAAGAGTAAAGGTTTGACTTCTTCTTTGCCAATTTGGATGCCTTTTATTTCTTTTTGTTGTCTGATTGCTGAGGCTAGGATTTCCAATACTATGCTGACCAACAGTGGTGAGAGTAGACATCCTTGTCGTGTTCCTGACCTTAGGGGAAAAGCTCTCAGTTTTTCCCTATTGAGAACGATATTCGCTGTGGGCTCTTTGTAGATAGCTTTTATGATATTGATTTATGTTCCCTCTCTCCCTACACTTTGAAGAGTTTTAATTAAGAAAGGATGCGGTATTTTGTCAAATGCTTTTTCTGCATCTATTGAGAAGATCATATGGTTCTTGTCCTTTCTTTTATTAATGTGATGTATCATATTGATTGATTTGTGGACGTTGAGCCACTCTTGTAGCCCAGGAATAAATCCCACGTGGTCATGGTGAATAATCCTTTTAATGTACTGTTGGATCCTACTGGCTACTATTTGGTGAGAATTTTTGCATTCATGTTCATCGGGGTTATTGGTCTGTAGTTCTCTTTTTTGGTGGGGTCTTTGTCTGGTTTTGGGATCAAGGTAATGCTGGCCTCATAAAATGAGTTTGGAAGTTTTCCTTCCATTTATATTTTTTGAAACAGCTTTAGAAGAATGGGTATTATTTCTTCTTTAAATATTTGGTAGAGTTCCCTGAACGTCATTTTTTAAAGACAATATTTTTAGAGCAGATTTAGCTTTACAATAAAATTAAGATGAAAGTGAATAGATTTCCTTTATATCTCATACTTACCCATATGCATAGCCTTTCCTATTATCAATATCATTTAACAGAATGGTACATTTATTACCAATGATGAACTACATTGATACATCATTATCACCCAAAGTCCATAGTTTACTTTTGGGTTCACTCTTGGTTTTGTACATTTTATGAGTTTGGCAAATACATAATGACATATATCCATCATTATAATACATACAGAGTGTTTTCATTGCCTCCAAAATGCTGTGCTCTATTTATCTCCCCCCACACACCCATCCCTGGCAACCATTGATCATTTTATTTTTTCCATTGCTTTATGATTTCCAAAATGCCATTTAATTGAAATCATACTATATATAGCCTTCTCAGTTTGGCTTCTTTCACTTTGTAATATGCATTTAAGGTTTCTTCATGTCTTTTCATGGCATGCTGGCTCATTTCTTTTTAGCACTGAATAATATTCTATTGTTTACATATACCATATTTTACTTATCTATTCACCTACAAAGGGCATCTTGTTTGCTTCCTTGAAACACATTTTAATGACAAGAAAATTGATTCTGAGAGGTCAAGTGACTCAGATAGGCTTATAACTAGATATAGGTAAACCCAGTTTTAATATCTAGCCTTTCTGATCTCATACAGTATTCTTTACATCTTTATTTGGGCTAGACAACCACTATCCTTGCAGTTTTCTCAGGTCTTTCTTGATGTTATAATTTACACTTCTGAGTATCATAAATATGCTAATTGTCTTAAAAATGCAGATTTTTTTAACAACCAACATTTCTATATGTTTTGTTGGATTTTTCAGTCTTTATTTAAGTCATATCTAAGTGTTTAGAATGCAAAATGTCATAATGTTGAAAAAAACATCACAGGATCATTGTAGTAGCTTTCTGTGGCAATGTAGCATAGCAGTATTGGATAACTACTATCCAGAAGAGTGGAGAATTGATTGTATATGTCATTCTCTGGCATTTATATGGCATATCCGAGGGAAGACCAGGTACTTAAAAGTCACAAATGGCAGTGATCTTCAGGAAGTCAATTACGTTTCAGGAACGTGATTTGTTATTGAAGTTTAATATTCTTCTAATGACAGTTTGATACCTTTTGAACAAACACAGAATACATTTGAATTTTCATTAGCTGCTACACAGAAGTTAGCACTAGAGACTAAATTTAGGCCAAAATAGATTTTAGTTTGAGGCTAATTTCCCATTTATTCTATTTCTAAAGAAAAATGAATAGGAAGTTCCCCTCCTGAATTTTCCATCTAAACAAAAATGTATTCATTTGCTTTAATTTTGAAGTGTGTTGCTGGTTTTCCACACAGGCAGAAACAGCTTTCGAAAAAGCAGCAAGGATACAAGCCCTTATAGCTACAGTGAGCCAAACAAACCATGTAGAGAGAATGAAATTCCATAGAAATAACCACTTTTTAAAATTAATATCCTAGGGGCACCTGGGTGGCTCAGTTGTTAAGCGTCTGCCTTCGGCTCAGGTCATGATCCCAGGGTCCTGGGATCGAGTCCCACATCAGGCTCTCTGCCCAGCAGGAAGCCTACTTCTCTCTCTCCCACTCCCCCTGCTTGTGTTCCCTCTCTCACTGTGTCTCTCTCTGTTAAACAAATAAAATCTTAAAAAAAATAAAAAATAAAATTAATATCCTGAGTGAAAATGATTAAAGTATATCTTCCTAAACATCTTCTGATTTTCTCAAATGCATATTTCAAAATACATTTAGTGAATTGAATTTCCTTACCAATCTGGAAACTATCTTAAGGTAAACTTGGTTTTTGTTATATATTTGAACTTGGCCAGGTTTTTCTATCAATGCTGTTAATGTTAATTTACTCTATTCCTCTCTTTTCTATTTTTTGGTGTTAACTGCTGCAGAGCCATCCAAATCATCCAAAATTAGGCTGTACTTCTGTCAATTACTGTTATTGTTGATTTGCAAATCAAAAGTGAATTGACAACGTATGAGTATTCTTTTCAACTTTCTTTTGTGAATGTAACTCTTTTCTGTGACTGTTTCTATAAATTAAACTTACAGTGCAGATGTTGTATATCTTATTGCATATGTTCTTGTTGATTCTGTTGTTATAGTCAAACACATTTCAAAATGTGAAGGGCCAAGTCAGAGAGATGAACTGCAGGGAAATCCGAGAGAGGAGGCCTCACCACACTGAAAAATTGTAGAGCCCCAAATGCCAGGTCTCCACCAGCTTCCCCTCCATTCTCCCCACCAGCATACATCTGATTCCACCCCTCCCCTGCTGGAAGCCCATCCACGCTTTCCCTCCGAGCTCAGAGCCATGCTGACCTCGTCCTCAGCCTGGTGTACAGGCTGCACACGTCCCTCCAGTGAGCTCTTCCTGCCTGAGGGCCTTCATAAGTCAGGCCCCCCTGGGTCACTCTTCTTGACTCTCCCTCCCTCTGTCTCAGAGGTCCCCCTAATTCAATGTGTGTTTCCCATCATGTTCTCAGGGAGCATCCCGTTTCTTCTCTTCCATCATTGTTGTACCATTTTAAATTATATACTTCATTCGTGTGGTTAAAAAAAATGTAAATTAACTTTGCTTAACATGTTTGAACTGAAACTTAAATACTTTATTTAAGCAACTACAGAAGAAAAAGAGCCACAAATTTGGCAGTATACTAGAAACTAATAGTCTCTTCTTTTTTATAACTTTGTTATCAGTTTTTGATTATAGGAGATCACTGACTTGAACAAATATGTTCTCTTTTGTGGTAACAAAATATACATAGCATAAAATTTACCATTTTAAAACATTTTAGTATACAGTTCAGTAGTATTAGGTACATTCACATCATCATGCAATCATCACCTAAAATATGGAATGCTTCACAAATTTGCATTTTTATCCTTATCCAGGGGTCATGGTAATTTTCTCTGTATTGTTTTAATTTTAGTGTATGTGCTAATGAAGCAAAAATCCATATATGTATATACATGTGTTTGTTACTTTTTTTTTTTTTGGTTAAATTGTCTCTTTTTTTTATTATTATGTTATGTTAATCACCATACATTACATCATTAGTTTTTGATGTAGTGTTCCATGATTCATTATTTGCATATAACACCCAGGGCTCCATGCAGAATGTGCCTTCTTTAATACCCATCACCAGGCTAACCCATCCTCCCACCCCCCTCCCGTCTAGAACCCTCAGTTTGTTTTTCAGAGTCCATAGTCTCTCACGGTTCATCTCCCCCTCCGCTTCCCCCCCTTCATTCTTCCCCTCCTGCTATCTTCTTCTTCTTCTTCTTTTTTTTTTAACATATAATGTATTATTTGTTTCAAAGGTACAGATCTGTGATTCAACAGTCTTGCACAATTCACAGTGCTCACCATAGCATATACCCTCCCCAATGTCTAGCCACCCCATCCCTCCCACTCCAGCAACCCTCAGTTTGTTTCCTGAGATTAAGAATTCCTCATATCAGTGAGGTCATATGATACATGTCTTTCTCTGACTTATTTCGCTCAGCATAACATTCTCCAGTTCCATCCACGTCATTGCAAATGGCAAAATTTCATTCCTTTTGATGGCTGCATAATATTCCATTGTATATATATACCACCTCTTCCTTATCCATTCATCTGTCAATGGACATCTTGGCTCTTTCCACAATTTGGCTATTGTGGACATTGCTGCTATAAACATCGGGGTGCATGTACCCCTTTAGATCCCTACATTTCTATCTTTGGGGTAAATACCCCGTAGTGCAATTGCTATATCTTATGGTAGCTCTATTTTCAACTTTTTGAGGAACCTCCATACTGTTTTCCAGAGTGGCTGCACCAGCTTGCATTCCCACCAACAGTGTAGGAGGGTTCCCCTTTCTCTGCATCCCCACCAACATCTGTTGTTTCCTGACTTGTTAATTTTAGCCATTCTGCCTGGTGTGAGGTGGTATCTCATTGAGGTTTTGATTTGGATTTCCCTGATGCCGAGCGATGTTGAGCACTTTTTCATGTGTCTGTTGGCCATTTGGATGTCTTCTTTGGAAAAATGTCTGTTCATGTCTTCTGTATTTGTTACTTTTTTTAAAATTCGAATTCCAGTATAATTAATATACAGTGCTATATTAATTTCAGGTGCACAATATAATGATTCAACCATTCTATGCATTAGTCAGTCCTCATCATAAGTGTACTCTTAATCACTTCACCTATTTCACCCACCCATCCCCCCCACCTCCACTCTGGCAACTACCAGTTTGTTTTCTATACTTAACAGTCTGGGGATTTTTGTTTGTTTCTTTGTTCATTTATTTTGTTTTTTAAATTGCACATATAAATTAAATCATATGGTATTTTTCTTTCTCTGACTGACTTATTTGGCTTAGCATTGTATCCTCTAGAGCCATCCATGTTGTTGCAAATGGCAAGATTTCATTTCTTTTGGCTTATTAGTATTCCATTATATATATACACCATTTTTTTTATTCATTCATATATGGATGGACACTTGGGTTGCTTCCATATCTTGGCTATTGTAAATGATGTTACAATAAACATAGGGTGCATATATCTTTTCAAATTAGTGTTTACATATTATTTGAGTAAATACCCAGTAGTGGAATCACTGGATCACATGTTAATTCTCTTTTTAGTGTTTTGAGGAATGTCTATACTGTTTTCCACTGTGGTTGCATCATCTTGCATTCCCACGAACAGTGCGTGAGGGTTTCTTTTTCTCTACATGCTTGAAAACACTTGTTATTTCTTTTTATTTATTTATTTAAGTTTTTATTTAAATTCCAGTTAGCATACAGTGTAATATTAGTTTCAGGTGTACAATATAGTGATTCGACACTTCCATATAACATCTGGTGTTATTTCTTGTATTTTTGATTTTAGCCATTCTGACAGGTATGATGTGATATCTCATTGTGGTTTTGATCTGTATTTCCCTGATGATGAGTGATGTCAAGCATCTTTTCATGTGTCTGTTGGCCATCTGTATGTCCTCTATGAAAGATATCTACTCACGTATAATGCCCAATTTTTAATTGGATTGTTTGTGGTTTTTTGGTGTTCAGTGTTATAAGTTCATTATATATTTTGGATCTTAACCTCTTATTGGATATGTCATTTGCAAGTGTCTTCTCCCAATTGGAGAGTTGTCTTTTTGTTTTATTGATTGTTTCCTTTGCTGTACAAATGCTTTTTGTTTTGGTATATCCCAGTAGCTTATTTTTGCTTTCCTTTCATTTGCCAAAGTAGACATATTCTAGGGAAAATGTGCCTATGGCTGATGTCAAAGAGATTACTGGTGAAGTTTTCTACTAAGAATTTCATGGTTTCGGGTCTCACATTTATATCTTTACTCAATTTTGAATTGATTTTTGTGTATAGTATAAGAAAGTGGTCCAGTTTCATTCTTTTGCATGTGGCTGTCTTGTTTTCCCAACACAGTTTGTTGCAGAGACTGTCATTTTTCCATTGCGTATTCTTATTTCTCTTTTCATAGATTAATTGACAGTATAAGCATGAGTTTATTTCTGGGGTCTCTGTTCTGCTCCATTGATCTATATGTGTATTTTTGTGCTAGGACCATAATATTTGATGACAACAGCTTTGTAGTGTAACTTAAGACTGGAATTGTGATACCTCCAATTTTCATTTTCTTTTTCAAGATTGCTTTGGCTATTTGGGGCCTTTTGTGGTTTCATACAAATTTTAAGATTCTTTGTTCTTGTTCTCTCAGAAATGTTGTTGGATTTTGATAAAGAATGCATTAAATCTTTGGATCACTTTATTTTTTTTTCCTTTGGATCACTTTAGATATTAGGGATATTTTAACAGTCTTGGTTTTCCCAATTGATGAACCTGGAATTTCTTTCATTTCTTTGTGTCACCTTCAATTTCTTTCAACAAAGTTTTATATTTTTCAGATATAGCTCTTTCACTTCCTTGGGTAAGTTTTTCCTAGGTATTATAATCTTTTTGGTGCAATTGTAAATAGAATTATTTTCTTACTTTCTCTTTCTGCTGCTTCATTATTATTGTAAGAAATGAAACAGATTTCTGTACATTGATTTTATATCTAGTGACTTAACTGAATTCGTTTATCACTTCTATGGTATTTTGATGGAGGCTTTTGGGTTTACAACATACAGTAAGTATCATGTTATCTACAAATAGTGACAGTATAGTTTTTTTTCTTACTAAATTGAATGCCTTTTATTTATTTTTCTTGTCTAATTCCCGTGGCTAGTACTTCCAGTAACTGTTGAACAATAGTGGTGAGAGTAGACATTTCTGTCATTTTCCTGATCTTAGGGGAAAAGCTCTCAGTTTTTCACTATCGAGTATGATGTTAGCTATGAGTTTTTCATATATGGGCTTTATTATGTTGAGGTATGTTCTCTCTAAGCCTACTTTGGTGAGGGTTTTTATCATGAATGGATGTTTTACTTATGCTTTTTCTTCATCAATTAAAATGATCATGGGGGAACTAAGATGAAGACAGAGTAGGAAGTCCTTAGGTTCATTTCATCCTTGGAGCACAACTAAGTAACTATCAAATAATTCTAAATATCACAGAAATCAACCTGAAGACTGACAGAACAAACTCCACAACAAAAGGGAGAGAAGAAGCCACATCAAAGAAGTTAGGAAGTGTGGTAATGTGGTTTAGGGGAGAAACAGATCACAGGTGCTACAGTGTGGCAGAAGCCATGGTTGCAGAGAAGGGTGAGAGATAAAGGAGCACACAGGGGAACACACAAGGAGAATATTTCCTTGAAGCCATTGGCTGGGAAAATGAGAGGGACTGATTTTTTTGAGTTCTTGCAACCACAACAAAATAGATGGCTTGGCTGGGATAGAGCTCTGAGGGCACTGCCTTACTCCTGGAGACAAGGCAGACCCACAACCCAAGGGCAGACAGCATGGAAACAGAGATCTGAAGAATGCCTGGGGCACACATTGTTTGCTCCTCTTTGAGTGCTTCCCTGGTGCTTCCCTGAGAGGAGCTTCTCTGGGGACAAAGGAGATGACTCCTGCCATTTCCCTCCCCCATTGTCAGCATAAACAAGAGCGACCTGCTGGAAGCAGCTCAGCATTCACACTGGCTGCCTAACCTGCTTACACCAAGTCCCACCCCTTTGTGCTCTGGTGTAATTACCCTTCTTGGTCAAGCTTGCATCAATCCCAGCACAGTAGTCCCCTCCTCCAGAAGACCAGAACAAACCCCCACCCACACTATGTCTGTAAAGCCTGGAGTTTTAAAAGTCAGCAGGCTTGTCTGGAATAGAGGCCAGAGGGCACTGTGCTACTCCTGGCAAGAAGGCAGGCAAACAACACAGAGACAGATAGTGTAGAAACAGAGATCTGAAAGATAACTGGGACACACAGGGAGGAGATCATTCACTCTTCTCAGAGTGCATCCTAGAGAGGCAGCATGCAGGGAGATGCTTCTCTGGGGGAGCTGGCTGGTGCCACTTCCCTTCCCCATCCATCAGCATAAACAAAGAACCATCTTCCAGAACCAATGCAGCACCCACGCTGGCTGCCTTACTTGCTTACACCAAGTCCCACAGCCCTGTGCTCTGGCTGGACTGCCTTTCTCAGTCAAGCTTGCCTCAGTACCAGTGCAGTGGGCCTCTACACAGAAATTGCTGTCCACACCACATCTCCTGACCAGATATTTCTGTAGGGATTCAGTTTTAGTGAAAGTAGTTTTAGTTCTCATTTCACAACCTGACTAGAGCTCACCTAGTTGAAACTAACCACATTCTGGCCAAAGACCAAACACTGCACACTGCAGGCAAGGAGAGCCTCTGCATATAACTGGCCTGAAGAATAGAACAGCCAAAAAACAACAGCAGAACACACACAACACACAGCAGAGACACACTGAAGCTGGAGGCCCTGGACACTATGTGATCTCTTCTTCATAAAGCCATTACTCTCGGGCGCCTTGGTGGCTCAGTTGGTTAAGCGACTGCCTTCGGCTCAGGTCGTGATCCCGACATCTAATAGTAAAACTTACGAGTCTCAGAGACAAAGAGAAAATCCTGAAAGTGGCTCGGGACAAGAGATCTGTAACCTACAATGGTAGAAACATTAGACTGGCAACAGACCTATCCACAGAGACCTGGCAGGCCAGAAAGGACTGGCATGATATATTCAGAGCAATAAATGGGAAAATTATGCAGCCAAGACTACTATATCCAGGTAGGCTGTCATTGAAAATAGAAAGATAGAGAAAAAGCTTCCAGGACAAACAAAAACTAAAGGAATGTGCAAACACGAAACCAGTCCTACAAGATATATTGAAAGGGGTCCTCTAAGGAAAGAGAGAGCCTAAAAGTAACAGAGACCAGAAAGGAACACAGACAATATACAGTAGCAGTCACCTTACAGGCAATACAGTGGTACAAAATTCATATCTTTCAATAGTAACCCTGAATGTAAATGGGCTAAATGCCCAATCAAAAGACACACAGTATCAGATTGGATAAAAAAACAAGACGCATCAATATGCTGTCTGCAAGACACTCATTTTAGACCCAAAGACACCCCCAGATTGAAAGTGAGGGGGTCGAAAACCATTTACCATGCTAATGGACACCAAAAGAAAGCTGGGCTGGCAATCCTTATATCAGACAAATTAGATTTTAAACCAAAGATTATAATAAGAGATGAGGAAGGACACCAAATCATACTTAAAGGGTCTATCCAACAAGAAGATCTGACAATTGTAAGTATCTATGCCCCTAACATGGGAGCAGCCAATTAGATAAGCCAATTAATAACAAAAGCAAAGAAACACATTGACAACAATACAATAATAGTGGTGGACTATAACACCCCCCTCACTGAAATGGACAGATCATCTAAGCAAAAGATCAACAAGGAAATAAAGACTTTAAATGACACACTGGACCAAATGGACTTCAGAGATATATTCAGAACATTCCATCCCAAAGCAACAGAATACACATTCTTCTCTAGAACCCAAGGAACATTCTCCAGAATAGATCGCACCCAGGGTCACAAATCAGGTCTCAACCGGTACCAAAAGACTGGGATCATTCCCTGCATATTTTCAGACCACAATGCTTTGAAACTAGAACTCAATCACAAGAGGAAAGTTGGAAAGAACTCAAATACATGGAGGCTAAAGAGCATCCTACTAAAGAATGAATGGGTCAACCAGGAAATTAAAGAAGAATTTTAAAAATTCATGGAAACAAATGAAAATGAAAACACAGCTGTTCAAAATGTTTGGGATGCAGCAAAGGCAGTCCTAAAAGGAAAGTATATACCAATACAAGCCTTTCTCAAGAAACAAGAAAGTTCTCAAATACACAACCTAACCCTACACCTAAAGGAGATGGAGAAAGAACAGCAAATAAAGCCTAAACCCAGCAGGAGAAGAGAAATAATAAAGATCAGAGCAGAAATCAATGAAATAGAAACCAAAAGAACAGTAGAACAGATCAACAAAACTAGGAGCTGGTTCTTTGAAAGAATTAACAAGATTGATAAACCTCTGGCCAGACTTTTCAAAAAGAAAAGAGAAAGGACCCAAATAAATAAAATCATGAATGAAAGAGGAGAGATCACAACCAACACCAAAGAAATACAAACAAATATAAGAACATATTATGTGCAGCTATATGCCAACAAATTAGATAATCTGGAAGAAATGAATGCATTCCTAGAGATGTATCAACTACCAAAACTGAACCAGGAAGAAATAGAAAACCTGAACAGACCTATAACCATGAAGGAAATTGAAGCAGTCATCAAAAGTCTCCCAACAAACAAGAGCCCAGGGCCAAATGTCTTCCCAAGGGAATTCTACCAACATCTAAAGAAGAATTAATACCTATTCTTCTGAAACTCTTCCAAAAAAATAGAAATGGAAGGAAAACTTCCAAACTCATTTTATGAGGCCACCATTACCTTGATCCCAAAACCAGACAATGACCCCATCAAAAGGAGAATTACAGACCAAGATCCTTGATGAATATGGATGCAAAAATTCTCACAAAATACTAGCCAATAAGCTCCAAGAGTACATTAAAAGGATTATTCACACGACCAGGTGGGATTTATCCCTGGGCTGCAAGTTTGGTTCAACATCCACAAATCAATCAATGTGATAAAATACATTAATAAAAGAAAGAACAAGAAACATATGATCCCCTCAATAGATGCAGAAAAAGCATTTGACAAAGTATAGCATCCTTTCTTGATCAAAACTCTTCAGAGTATAGGGATCGAGGGTACATACCTCAATATCATAAAAGCCGTCTATGAAAAACCCAGAGCAAATATCAATCTCAGTGGGGAAAAACTGCGAGCTTTCCCCCTAAGGTCAGGAACACAACACGGATGTCCACTATCACAACTGCTATTCAACATAGTACTAGAAGTCCTAGGCACAGCAATCAGACAACAAAAGGAAATAAAAGGCATCCAAATCAGCAAAGAAGAAGTCAAACTCTCAGTCTTTGCAGATGATATGATACTTTATGTGGAAAACCCAAAAGACTCCACCCCAAAACTGCTAAAACTCATACAGGAATTCAGTAAAGTGGCAGGATATAAAATCAATGCACAGAAATCAGTGGCATTCGTATACACTAACAACAAGACGGAAGAAAGAGAAATTAAGGAGTCAATCCCATTTACAATTGCACGCAAAACCATAAGATACCTAGGATAAATCTAACCAAAGATGGCAAAGGATCTGTACTCAGAAAACTATAAAATACTCATGAAAGAAATTGAGGAAGGCACAAAGAAATGGAAAAACGTTCCATGCTCATGGATTGGAAGAACAAATATTGTGAAGATGTCAGTACTACCTAGAGCAATCTAAACATTCAATGCAATCCCCATGAAAATACCATCCACTTCTTTCAAAGAAATGGAACAAATAATCCTAAAATTTGTCTGGAACCAGAAAAGACCCAGAATAGCCAGAGGAATGTTGAAAAAGAAAAGCAAAGCTGGCGGCATCACAATTCCGGACTTCAAGCTCTAATACAGTGCTGTCATCATCAAGACAGTATGGTACTGGCACAAAAACAGACACATAGATCAATGGAACAGAATAGAGAGCCCAGAAATGGACCCTCAACTCTATGGTCAACTAATCTCGACAAAGCAGGAAAGAATGTCCAATGGAAAAAAGTCTCTTCAACAAATGGTGTTGTGAAAATTGGACAGCCACATGCACAAGAATGAAACTGGACCATTTCCTTACACCACACACAAAAATAGACTCCAAATGGTTGAAAGACCTAAATGTGGGAGAGGAGTCCATCAAAATCCTAAAGGAGAACACAGGCAGCAACCTCTTCGACCTCAGCTGCACTAACTTGTTCCTAGAACATCGCCAAAGACAAGGGAAGCAAGGGCAAAAATGAACCATTGGGAGTTCATCAAGTAAAAAAGCTTTTGCACAGCAAAAGAAACATTCAACAATACTAAAAGACAACTGACAGAATGGGAGAAGATATTTGCAAATGACATATCAGATAAAGGGCTAGTATCCAAAATCTATAAAGAACTTATGAAACTCAACACCCAAGGAACAAATGATCCAATCAAGAAATGGGCAGAAGACATGAACAGATATTTTTCCAAAGAAGACATCTACATCGCCAACAGACAGATGAAAAAGTGCTCAACATTGCTGGGCATCAGGGAAATCCAAATCAAAACCTCAATGAGATACCACCTCACACCAGTCAGAATGGCTAAAATTAACAAGTCAGGAAATGACAGATGTTGGTGAGGATGCAGAGAAAGGGGAACCCTCCCACACTGTTGGTGGGAATGCAAGCTGGTGCAGCCACTCTGGAAAACAGTATGGAGGTTCCTCAAAAAGTTGAAAATAGAGCTACCATAAGATATAGCCATTGCACTACTGGGTATTTACCCCAAATATAGAAATGTAGGGATCCAAAGGGATACATGCACCCCGATGTTTATAGCAGCATGTCCACAATAGCCAAACTATGGAAAGAGCCAAGATGTCCATTGACAGATGAATGGATAAAGAAGAAGTGGTATATATATACAATGGAATATAATGTAGCCATCAAAAGGAATGAAATCTTGCCATTTGCAAAGATGTGGATGGAACTGGAGGGTATTATGCTGAGCGAAATAAGTCAATCAGAGAAAGACATGTATCATATGACCTCACTGATATGAGGAATTCTTAATCACAGGAAAGTGAGGGTTGCTGGAGTGGTGGGGGGTGGGAGGGATGAGGTGGCTGGGTGATAGACATTGGGGAGGGTATGTGCTATGTGAGTGCTGTGAATTGTGTAAGACTCTTGAATCACAGACCTGTACCTCTGAAACAAATAATACATTATATTAAAAAAAAAAAAAAAAAAAGAAGAAGAAGAAGAAGATAGCAGGAAGGGAAGAATGAAGCGGGGAAAATCGGAGGGGGAGACGAACCATGAGAGACTATGGTCTCTGAGAAACAAATTGAATGTTCTAGAGGGGAAGGGGGTGGGAGGATAGGTTAGCCTGGTGATGGGTATTAAAGAGGACACCTACTGCATGGAGCACTGGGTGTTATACGCAAACAATGAATCATGGAACACTACATCAAAAGTATTGATATAATGTATGGTGATTAACATAATACAATAAAAAAAAGAAAACATTTATTTAAAACCTATCACATCTTTTAGTTTTTATTTTAAAATTTATTTAATTCATTTAACATATAGCATATTATTAGTTTCAGAGGTAAGGTTCAGTGATTCATCGGTCTTATATAACACCCAGTGCTCGTTACAGCACATGCCCTCCTTAATGGCCATCACCCAGTTACCCCATCCCCCCACTCACCTTCCTTCCCACAACCCTCAGTTCCCTATGATTAAGAGATTCATTTTAGACCTAAAAACACCTTTAGATTGAAAGTGAGAGGATGAAGAAACATTTATCATGCAAATGCATGTCAAAAGAAAGCCAGAGTAGCAATATTTATATCAAACTATACTTTAAATGAAAGCCTATAACAAGAATTGAAGAAAGGCACTATATCATAACAAAGGGTGATATCCGGGAGAGGGGGGGAAAGATGGCGGAAGAGTAGGGGACCCTATTTCAACTGGTCCCTGGAATTGAGCTGGATATCTACCAGACCACACTGAGCACCCACGAAACCAGCCTGAGATGTAAGAAGATCTGGATCCCTACAAACAGAATATCACAGGCGGTTGGTTTTGAGGTACGAAGTGGAGAGCCGTGATTCTGCGGGCAGATATCGGATGATAAACGGTAGCGGGAGGGAGCCCGGCCATGGGGATCCTACACCGCCGGTGAGTGACAGCCTCATGTGCTGCAGACGGGCACAGACTCGCAGACCAGTAGCGTCGGGAAAGAACTTTGGGGCAGCCCCCGGGGTGGAAAACCAGACCGGCGGGGTCACGCGCACGCGAACCGCAGCCCCCCCCAGACAGAAACCGGAGCGACGGTCATGCGCACGCGAACTGCAGCCTCCAAGACGGAAACCCAGTGCTCCGGGGTCGCGCTGGTGAACTGTAACCCCCGGGGATGGAAACCCCAATCGGTGGAGTCGTGCGTGCGCGAACTGGGAGCGGCTGGCGGTTTTAGAAGCACAAAGGGCAGAGACGTGCCCCGACCTGGAGGCAGGACTGGGAGGGCTGCGGAGGGGTGCACAACCCAGGATGCTGCAGTTTATAGCAGTACGGACAGAAACGGAGACAGTGTGGCCTGGAGAGCTCACTGAATAACAGACTGAGGTCTCTCTGCTCTGAGGCAGAGGGTTGGAAACGGTCTCTTCTGCTCTGACTCGCGGAAGAGACGCGGAAAGCCGCCAGGAAAGGCACCAGAGAACAAAAGCCCCAAAGATTGATTCCCACTGAGCCCATTCCCCACCACAGGGGCGCAGGGCAACTCCGCCCAAACAGGGTTGCCTGAGTAACAGCACGACAGGCCCCTCCCGCAGAAGACAGGCTGGGAAAACAAGAGGCCAGCAACCCTAAGGTCCCAAGAAAATAGGTGCATCTTGCTTGGGTTCTGGTCAATAATTTCTACTCTATACATTCCCTCAACCTCCCATCAACAGAATGACTAGGAGGAGGAGCCCCCAAAACAGAAAAGACTCAGATTATGACTTATGCTGCAGATTTACAAATGGATGCAGATATAACCAAGATGTCACAGATGGAATTCAGGCTAGCAATTGTGAAGACAATGGCTAGAATGGAGAAATCAATTAATGGCAACAGAGTCTCTAAGGGCAGAAATAAAAGGTGAATTGGCAGAACTTAAAAATGCTATCAATGAGATCGAATCCAATCTAGATAATCTAACAGCTAGGGTAACTGAGACAGAAGAGAGAATAAGCGATCTGGAAGACAGTATAATAGATAAAAAGGGAAAAGAGGAGGCCAGGGAAAAACAACTCAGAATCCATGAAAATAGAATCAGAGAAATAAGTGGCACCATGAGGCGTTCCAATGTCAGAATAATTGGAATCCCGGAGGGAGTGGAGAGAGAGAGAGGGCTAGAAGATGTATTTGAGCAAATCGTAGCTGAGAACTTCCCTAATCTGGGGAATGAAACAAACATTCGAGTCTTAGAGGCAGAGAGGACCCCTCCTAAGATCAAGGAAAACAGGCCAACACCCCGGCATGTAATAGTAAAACTTGCAAATCTTAGAACCAAGGAAACCATCTTAAAGGCAGTTAGGGGGAAGAGATTCCTTACGTACAGAGGGAAGAACATCAGAATAACGCCAGACCTATCCACAGAGACCTGGCAAGCCAGAAAGGCCTGGCAAGACATATTCAGGGTACTAAACGAGAAGAACATGCAGCCAAGAATACTTTATCTGGCAAGGCTTTCATTTAGAATGGATGGAGAGATGTAGAGCTTCCACGACTGGCAGAAGTTGAAAGAATATGTGACCACTAAGCCGGCCCTGCAAGAAATATTAATGGGGGTTCTATAAAAGGAGAAAGACCCCAAGAGTGATCTACAACAGAAATTTACAGGGAAAATCTATAAAAACAACGTCTTCACAGGCAACATGATGACAATCAATTCATATCTTTCAATAATCACTCTCAAGGTGAATGGCCTAAACGCTCCCATAAAACGGCACAGGGTTGCAGATTGGATAAAAAGACAGGACCCATCCATATGCTGTCTACAAGAGACTCATTTTGAACCTAAAGATACATCCAGACTGAAAGTGAAGGGATGGAGATCTATCTTTCTTGCCAGAGCACCTCAAAAGAAAGCTGGGGTAGCAATTCTTATATCAGACAAATTAGATTTTAAACTAAAGTCTGTAATAAGAGACACAGAAGGACACTATATCATCTTAAAGGGTCTATCCAACAAGAAGATCTAACAATTGTAAATATCTATGCCCCCAAGATGGGAGCAGCCATCTACATATGCCAAATGTTAACCAAAATAAAGAGTCATATTGATAACAATACGTTAATTGTAGAAGACCTCAATACTCCACTCTCAGCAATGGACAGATCATCTAAGCAGAAAATCCACAACGAAACAAGAGCTTTGAATGATACATTGGACCAGATGGACCTCATAGATATATACAGAACATTCCATCCTAAAACAACAGAATACTCATTCTTCTCGAGCGCACATGGAACTTTCTCCAGAATAGACCACATACTGGGTCACAAATCAGGTCTCAACCGATACCAAAAGATTGAGATTATTCCCTGCATATTCTCAGACCACAATGCTCTAAAACTGGAACTCAATCACAGGAAAAAAATTGGCAGAAATTCAAACACTTGGAAGCTAAAGACCACTCTGCTCAAGAATGTTTGGGTCAACCAAGAAATCAAAGAAGAACTTAAACAATTCATGGAAATCAATGAGAACGAAAACACATGGGTCCAAAACCTATGGGATACTGCAAAGGCGGCCCTAAGGTGAAAATACATAGCCATCCACGCCTCACTCAAAAAAATAGAAAAATCCTGAATTCACCAACTAACTCAAAACCTTAAAGAACTAGAGAAAAAGCAACAAACGACACCTAGGCCATGCATTAGAAGAGAAATAATTAAAATTAGAGCAGAAATTAATGAATTAGAAACCAGAAACACAGTAGATCAGATCAACGAAACTAGAAGTTGGTTCTTTGAAAGAATTAATAAGATTGATAAACCACTGGCCAGACTTATCCAAAAGAAGAGAGAAAGGACCCAAATTAATAAAATGATGAATGAAAGGGGAGAGATCATGACTAACACCAAGGAAATAGAAACAATTATTAGAAATTATTATCAACAACTATATGCCAATAAACTGAGCAATCTGGATGAAATGGAGGCCTTCCTGGAAACCTATAAACTGCCAAGACTGAAACAGGAAGAAATTGACAACCTGAAGAGGCCAATAACCAGTAATGAGATTGAAACAGTGATCAAAAACCTCCCAAAAAACAAGAGTCCAGAACCTGATGGATTCCCTGGGGAATTCTACCAAACATTCAAAGAAGAAATAATAACTATTCTACTGAAGCTGTTTCAAAAAATAGAACCAGAAGGAAAACCCAAACTCATTCTATGAGGCCAGCATTACCTTAATCCCCAAACCAGGCAAAGACCCCATGAAAAAGGAGAATTTCAGACCGATATCCCTGATGAATATGGATTCCAAAATTCTCAACAAAATCCTAGCTAATAGGATCCAACAATACATTAAAAGGATCATCCATCACGATCAAGTGGGATTTATCCCCAGGATGCAAGGGTGGTTCGACATTCGCAAATCAATCAATGAGATAGAACACATTAATAAGAGGAGGGAGAAGAACCATATGGTCCTCTCAATTGATGCAGAAAAAGCATTTGACAAAATACAACATCCTTTCCTGATGAAAACTCTCCAGAGTATAGGGATAGAGGGAACATTCCTCAAGTTCATAAAATCCATCTATGAAAAACCCACAGCGAATATCATCCTCAATGGGGAAAAGCTGAGAGCCTTTCCCTTAAGATCAGGAACACGTCAAGGGTGCCCACTCTCACCACTGTTGTTCAACATAGTACTAGAAGTCCTAGCAACAGCAATCAGACAACAAAAAGAAATAAAAGGTATTCAAATTGGCAAAGAAGAAGTCAAACTCTCTCTTTTCGCAGATGACATGATACTTTATGTGGAAAACCAAAAAGACTCCACGCCCAAATTACTAGAACTCATACAGCAATTCAGTAATGTGGCAGGATACAAAATCAATGCACAGAAATCAGTTGCTTTCTTATACACTAACAACGCAACTGTAGAAAGAGAAATTAGAGAAACGATTCCATTTACAATATCACCAAAAACCATAAGATACCTCGGAATAAACCTAACCAAAGAGGTAAAGGATCTATACTCTAGGAACTACAAAACACTCATGAAAGAAATTGAAGAAGACACAAAAAGATGGAAAATATTCCATGCTCATGGATCGGAAGAATAAACATTGTTAAAATGTCTATGCTACCCAGAGCAATCTATACCTTCAATGCCATCCCGATCAAAATTCCAATGACATTTTTCAAAGTGCTGGAACAAACAATCCTAAAATTTGTATGGAATCAGAAAAGACCCCGAATTGCCAAGGAAATGTTGAAAAAGGAAAAACAAACCTGGGGGCATCACGTTGCCTGATTTCAAGGTATATTACAATGCTGTGATCACCAAGACAGCACGGTACTGGCACAAAAACAGACATATAGACCAATGGAACAGAATAGAGAACCGAGATATGGACCCTCAACTCTATGGTCAAATAATCTTTGACAAAGCAGGAAAAAACATGCAATGGAAAAAAGACAGTTTCTTCAATAAATGGTGCTGGGAAAATTGGACAGCCACATGCAGAAGAATGAAACTCGACCATTCTCTAACACCATTCACAAAAATAAACTCAAAATGGATGAAAGACCTCAATGTGAGACAGGAATCCATCAAAATCCTAGAGGAGAACATAGGCAGTAACCTCTTTGACATCAGCCACAGCAACTTCTTTCAAGATACATCTCCAAAAGCTAGTGAAACAAAAGCAAAAATGAACTTTTGGGACTTCATCAAGATAAAAAGCTTCTGCACAGCAAAGGAAACAGTCAACAAAACAAAGAGGCAACCCACAGAATGGGAAAAGATATTTGCAAATGACACTACAGATAAAGGGCTGGTATCCAAAATCTATAAAGAACTTCTCAAACTCAGCACCCAAAAAACAAATAATCAAGTCAAAAAGTGGGCAGAAGAGATGAACAGACACTTCTCTGAAGAAGACATACAAATGGCTAACAGACACATGAAAAAATATTCATCATCATTAGCCATCAGTGAAATCCAAATCAAAAGCACACTGAGATACCACCTTACACAAGTTAGAATGGTAAAAATGGACAGGGAAAGAAACAACAAATGTTGGAGAGGTTGTGGCGAAAGGGGAACCCTCTTACACTGTTGGTGGGAATGCAAGTTGGTACAGCCATTTTGGAAAACAGTGTGGAGGTTCCTCAAAAAATTTAAAATAGAGCTACCCTGTGACCCATCAATTGCACTCCTGGGTATTTACCCCAAAGACACAGATGTAGTGAAAAGAAGGGCCATATGCACCCCAATGTTCTTAGCAGCAATGTCTGCAATACCCAAACTGTGGAAAGAGCTGAGATGCCCTTCAACAGATGAATGGACCAAGAAGATGTGGTCCATATATACAATGGACTATTAGTCAGCCATCAGAAAAGATGAATACCCAACTTTACATCAACATGGATGGGACTGGAGGAGATTATGCTAAGTGAAATAAGTCAAGCAGAGAAAGTCAATTATCATATGGTTTCACTTATTTGTGGAACATAAGGAATAGCATGGAGGACATTAGGAGAAGGAAGGGAAAAATGGGGGGCGATTGGAGGGAGAGATGAACCGTGAGAGACTGTGGACTCTGAGAAACCAACAGGGTTTTAGAGGGGAGGTGGGAGGGGGGATAGGTTAGCCCAGTGTTGGGTATTAAGGAGGGCACGTACTGCATGGAGCACTGGGTGTTATACGAAAACAATGGATCGTGGATCACCACATCAAAAACCAATGATGTATTGTATGGTGACTAACATAACATAATAAAATTAAAAACAAACAAACAAACAAATAAACAAAGAGTCTGTTTCTTGGTTTGCCTCTCTTCTTTTCTCCCTATGATCATTTGTTTTGTTTCTTAAATTCCACATACAAGTGAAAACATGGCATTTGTCTTTCTCCAAATGACTTATTTCACTTAGCATACTCTCTAGCTCCATCCACGTCATTGCAAATGACAAGATATAATCTTTTTGTGGCTGAGTACTATTCCATTGCATATATGTACCACATCTCCTTTATCCACTTAGCAGTCAATGCACACATGTTTTTTTTTTTTTTTCCCATAATTGGGCTATGGTTGATAATGCTGCTATAAACATTAGTGTGCATGCACCCTTTGAATTAGTATGTTTGTATTCTTTGTGTAAATACCTAGTAGTGCAATTGCTGGATCACAGGATAGTTCTATTTTTAACTTTTTGTAGAACTTCCAGACTGTTTTCCAGAGTGGCTGCACCAGTTTGCACTGCCACTAACAGTGAAAGAGGTCTCCCCATCCTCAACATCCTTGACAACACCTGTTGTTTCTTCTGTTGCTGATTTTAGTCATTCTGACAAGAAAATGCTAGAACTGATAAATTCAGTAATTTGTAGGATACAAAATCAGTGTACAGATATACGTTGCATTTCTCTACACCAATAATGAAGTAGCAGAAAGAGAAATGAAGAAATCAATCCCATTTACAATTACACCAAAAACCATAAGATACCTAGGAATAAACTTAACCAAAGAGGTGAAAGATCTGTATTCTGAAAAGTATAAAACACCAATTAAAGAAATTGAAGATGATACAAAGCAATGGAAAGTCACTCCATGCTCATGGATTGAAAGAACAAATATTGTTAAATTGTCTATACTACTCAAAGGAGTCAACACATTTAATCCAAACCCTATCAAACTACCACCAGTATTTTTCATAGTGCTAGAGCAAACAATCCTAAAATATGTAAGGAATCCCAAAAAAAACCCAAATAGACAAAGCAACCCTGAAAAAGAAAAGCAAAGATGGAAGCATCACAATTCCAGACTTCAAGTTACATTACAAAGCTGTATTGATCAAAACAGTATGGTACTAGTCCAAAAATAGATACATAGATCAATGGTACAGAATAGAAAACCCAGTAATGAACCCACAGCTATATGGTCAATCTTTGACAAAGCAGGAAAGAATATCCAAGGTGAAAAAGATAGTCTTTTCAAAAAATGGTGTAGGGAAAACTGGACAGCAACATGCAAAAGAATGAAACTGGACCACTTTCTTACACTATACACAAAAATAAATTCAAAATGGATTAAGGACCTAAATGTGAGAAAAGAAACCATAAAATCCTAGAGGAGAACACAGGCAGTAACCTCTTTGACACTCAGCTGTAGTGACTGTCTCCGAGGCAAGTGATAAGAAAGCAAAAATAAAGTATTTGGACTACATCAAAATAAACACTTCTGCACAGCAAAGGAAACAATCAGCAAACTAAAAGGCAACCTGTGGAATGAGAGAATATATTTGCAAATGACATATCTGATTAAATGTTTGTATCCAAAAAATATAAAGAATTTATAAAACTCAAGACTGAAAAAATGAATAATCCAGTTAAAAAATGGGGAGAAGACCTGAATAGACATTTTCCCAAAGAAGACACACAGATGGCAACAGGCCCATGAAAAGCAGTTCAATATCACTTATCATCCAGGAAATACAAATCAAAACTACAGTCATCACCAAACACACATGAGAATAGCTAAAATCAACAACACGAGGTTATTTCAATTTTTATCTTTTTGAGGATCTTCCATACTCTTTTCCATAATGGCTGCACCAGTTTGCATTCCCAAGAACAGTGCATGAGGGTTCCTTTTTTTCCACATTCTCACCAACAGTTGTTGATTCTTGTGTTTTTGATTTTGCCATTTTGACATGTGTGAGGTGATATCTCATTGTAGTTTTGATTTGTATTTCCTTGACAATGAACGATGTTCAACATTTTTTCATGTGGTTTTGGTCATCTGGATGTCTTCTTTGGAAAAATGTCTGTTCATCTCTTCTGCCCAATTTTTAATTGGATTATTTTTTGGTGTTGAATTCTATAAGTTTTAAATATATTTTGGATGGTAGCCTTTTATCAGCTATGTCATTTGCAAATATCTTATCCCATTCTGCAGTTTGTCTTTTAGTTCTGTTGACTGTTTCCTTTGTTGTGTGGAAGCTTTTTATTTTGATATATTCTTAATATTTTATTTTTGCTTTTCTTTCATTTACCAAAAGAGACATATCAAAAAATGTCTCTATGGCCAATGTCAGAGAAATTACTGCTCGTGTTCTCTTCTAGGATATTTATCATTTCAGGTCTCACATTTAGGTCTTTAATCCTTTATGAATTTATTTTTGTGTATGGTGTAAGAAAGTGGTCCAGTTTCTTTCTTTTTTTGCAGCTGTCCAGTTTTCCCAATACCATTTGTAGAAGAGGCTGTCTTTTTCCCATTGCATATTGTTTCTGTTGAAGATTAATTGACCACAGAAACATGGGCTTCCTTATGGGCTTTCTATTCTTTTCTATTGATCTATATGTTTGCATTTGTGCCAGTACAATACTGTTTTGATTATCACAGCTTTGTAATATAATTTGAAGTCTGGAATTGTGAGACCTCCAGCTTTGTTTTTCTTTTTTTGTTTGTTTGTTTCTTTTTCTTAAGCTTGCTTTGGCTATTCATGGTCTTTTGTGGTTTCATACACATTTTAGTATTGTTTGTTTTTGTTGTATCAGAAATGCTGTTGGTATTTTGAAAAGGATTGCATTAACTCTTTGGATCATTTTGGGTAATATGGACATTTTAACAGTCTTGGTTCTCCCAATCCATGAACACAGAATGTTTTTCATTTGTTTGTCATCTTTAGTTTCTTTCATCAGTTTTACATTTTTTGGAGTACATTTTTGCCTCTGGTTGTGTTTATTCCTAGTTATTTGATTCTTTTTGGTGGCATTGCAGATGAAATTACTTTCTTAAATTTATTTCTGTTGCTTCATTATTAGTGTATAGAAATGCAATGGATTTGTCTACATTGACTTTGTATCCTGCAACCTTCCTAAATTCATTTATTTGTTCTAGTAGGTTTTTGGTGGAATCTTTCGGGTTTTCTATATATAGTATCATGTCATCTGCAAATAGCAAAAGTTTTACTTCTTCTTTGCTGAGTTGGAGCATTTTGTTTCTTCTTGTTGTCTTATTGCTGTGCCTAGGACTTCTAGTATTATGTTGAATAAAAGTCATGATTGTGGACATCCTTGTCTTGTCCCTGACATTAGAGGAAAAACAGTTTTTCTCCATTTAGGATGATATTAGTTGTGGGTTATTGATATATGGTAATTTTTTATGTTGAGGTACATTCCCTTTAAACCTCTTTTGTTGAGGGTTTTCATCATGAATTGATCTACTTTGTCAAATGTTTTTTCTGGGTCTATTTAAATGATCATATAGTTTTTACCCTTTCTGTTATGTATGTGATGTATCACATTGATTTATTGGCAAATATTGAACCACACTTGCAAGACAGTAATAAATCCCACTTGATTGTGGTGATTGATTCTTTTTTTTTTTTTTTAAGATTTTTTATTTATTTATTTGAGAGAGAGAGAATGAGAGAGAGCAAGCACATGAGAGGGGGGAGGGTCAGAGGGAGAAGCAGACTCCCTGCCGAGCAGGGAGCCCGATGCGGGACTCGATCCAGGGGCTCCAGGATCATGACCTGAGCCGAAGGCAGTCGCTTAACCAACTGAGCCACCCAGGCGCCTGTGGTGATTGATTCTTTTAATGTATTGTTGAATTTGGTTTGCTATTGTTTTACTGAGAATTTTTTGCATCTATGTTCATCAGGGATATTGGCCTGTCCTCTTTTTTAGTGGATTCTTTATCTGGTTTTGGTATCAGGGTAATGCTGGTCTCATAGAATGAATTTGGAACTTTTCCTTCCTCTTTTATTTTTTGGAATAGTTTGAAAAGTATAAGTATTAAGTCTTCTTTAAATGTTTGATAGAATTTGCCTTTGAATCCATCTGGCCCTGGACTTTTGTTTGTTGGGAGGTTTTTGATTATTGATACAATTTCCTTGTTGGTTATTCATCTTTTCAAATTTCCTCATTCTTTCTGTTTCAGTTTGGTAGTTTATATGTTTCTAGGAATTCATCCATTTCTTCCAGGTTGTCCAATTTGTGGGTATATATTTTTTCATAATATTCTCTTATGATTGTTTGTATTTCTGTGGTATTGTTTGTTATTTCTCCTTTCTCAGTTGTGATTTTAAGTATTTGAGCTCTCTCTCGAAAAATCTGGCTGGATATTTATAAATTTTAATGGCTTATTCATAAAACGAGCTCCTTATTTCATTGATCTCTTCTGTTTTTTGTTTGTTTGTTTCTGTATCATTTCTTTCTGCTGTAATCTTCATTATTTCCTTCCTTCTGCGGGTTTTAAGTTTTAATTGTTTTTTTTTTTTCTTTTTCTAACTCCTTTAGATGCCAGATTAGGTTGTTCATTTGAGATTTTTCTTTCTTCTTGAGGTAGGTTTGTATTGATATAAACTCCCCTCCTTTTTTTTTTTAATATTCTATTTATTTATTTGAGAATGAGACAGAGAGTGAGAGAGAGGGGCAGAGGGAGAAGAAGACTCCCTGCTGAGCAGGCAGCCCAATGTGGGGCTCAGTCCTGGGGCTCTGGGATCATGACCTAAGCCAAAGGCAGACGCTTAACTAACTGAGCCACCCAGATGCCCCTATAAACTCCCCTCTTATAAAAACTTTTGCTGCATCCCAGAGGTTTTAGACCATCATGGTTTCATTTTCATTTGTTTCCATGCACTTTTTTTTTCTCCTTTGATTTCCTTATTGACCCATTCATTGTTTAGTAGCATGTTACTTAACCTCCATATGTTTGTGGTCTTTCCAGATTTTTTCTTATGGTTGACTTGTAGTTTCACGGTGGTGTAGTCAGAAAAGATGCATGGTATAAACTATGATCTTTTTGAATTTGTTGAGGCTGGTTTTGTGGCCAAATATCAGCTCTCTTCTGGAAAGAATGTTTCATGTGCACTTGAAAAGAAGGTGTATTCTGCTTTTTTAGGATGGAATGTTCTGAATGTATCTGTTAATCCTTCTCATCCAGTGTGCCATTCAAAGCCATTGTTTCCTTGTTGATTTTCTGAATAGATGATATGTCCATTGATCTAATTGAGGTCTTAAAGTCCCCTATTATTATTGTATTATCAAATGATTTCCTTTGTTTGCTATTTACTGTTTTATATATATGAGTTCTCCTATGCTGGGTGGATAAATATTTACAGTTGTTATATCCTCTTATTGGATTTTCCCTTTTATTATCATATAGTGTCTTTCTTTGGTTCTTGTTACTGTCTTTGTTTTAACGTCTATTTTGTCTGATGTTAAGTATTGCTACTCTGACTTTCTTTTGTCATCCATTTCGATGATGGATATTTCTCCTTCTACTCACTTTCAATCTGCTGGTGTCTTTAGGTAAAATGAGTCTTTGTATATGGATTGATCTTGTTTTTTTTTTTTTGTTGTTGTTGTTTTTTTTATCCATTCTGTCACACTTTGTCTTTTTATTAGAGCATTTATTGTTTCTGAAGATTTTCTCTGATCTTTTCTTGTTTTTCTCTCATTTTGCTGATTTTCTTTAGTGATATATTTAGATTTCTTTCTCTTTATTCTTTGCATGTTTATTAGTGGGTTTTGATATATGGTTACCATTATGTTTGTATATCTCTTTTTCAAATAGCAGCCCATATTAAGTTCATGGTTGTTTATATTTGAATGCATGGTTTTCTCTTCTCCCCATTTTGTAGGTATATATTATATTTTCTGTATATTTTTTATGTGAATACCTTGATGGATATTTTTTACAGAAATATTAATTTTTACTCCTTTCTTACCTTTTTATGCTCTCATTTTTTTCTCTCCTTTCCACTCAGAGTCCCCTTTAATATTTCTTGCAGGGCTGGCTTAGTGGCTACAAACCCCTTTAGTTTTTGTTTGTCTGGGAAATTCTTTACCTCTCCTATTCTGAATGACAGCCTTTCTGGATAAAGCATTCTTGGCTGCAAATTTTTCCCATTAAGCACTTTGAATGTGTCATGCCACTCTCCTCTGGCTGGCCAGGTTTCTGTTGAGAAGTCACCAGCTACCCTTATGGCTTTTCCCTTGTAAGTTAAGGACTACTTTTGTCATGGTGCTTTTAAGACTTTTTTTTTTTCTTTATCCCTCTATTTTGCAAATTTAACTACAATATATCTTGGTGTTGGCCTGATTTTGTTGATTTTGGTGGGAGTTATCTGTGCCTTCTGGATCTGGATGTCTGTTTCCTTCTCCAGTTTAGGGAAGTTTTCAGCTATTATTTATTTGAATAAATTTTCTGCCCCTCCTCTCTCTCTTCTTTTGGGACTCCTATAAAGCTAATGTTATTACATTTGATGGAGTCACTGAGTTCTATACTTTTATTCTCACACCGTGTAATTCTTCTTTTCTCTCTCTTGTTCAGCTTAATTTACTTTCCATTACTCTTACTTCTAGATCATTACTTCATTCCTCTGCTTCTTCCATCCTACTATTCACTCCTGCTATTCATTCATCAAATGTGTTTCTCTTTTTGTTTATTGAGCTGTTTATCTCTGCTATGTTATTCCTTATCTCTGTGTTAATGCTCTCCTTATGTATTTTACTCTTTTGTCAAGTCTAGTGAGTATCCTTATGATCATTGCTTTAAATTCCCCATCAGGCATGTTACTTATATTTGTTTTCCCTAGATCTCTGGCCATGGCCGTGTCCTGCTCTTTTATTTGGGATAATTTTCTCTGTCTCCTGAGTTTGTCTCCCTCTCTGTATTAATCCCTGTGTGTCAAGAAAGTCAGCTATGTCTTCTTCTCTTTAAGGTAGTGACTACATAAAGAGGAGGTCCTGGATTCTCTTTCAATACAGTGCCCCCTGTTCACCAGAACCTGGCACTTTGAGAGAGTATAGTATGGGTGTTGCTTGTGCCCTGTTGTATCTGAGTCACTTTTACTTTTAGTGCAATCATCTGCACTAATTCTCTGCTTATTGAAGGATAAGCTTGCTCTCTTTGATGTCAGTGGGAACTAAGCATGCTAGCCCTTAGTGAGTGTGCCCACTGGGGAACTTGGGAGCAGAATAGTGGTGTTAGCAAAATTTGTGTTGGGCAAGGTCCTATGCCAGATCCCCATAAGTGCTCTGGCGGCTGAAGGCTGAGTCCTGGGGCAGCTGGGAGTAGAAGGCAGGGCAGGGCATTGTCTTGGCACAGCTGAGGTAGAGACACAATGGTGGCCAGAGATGTGAGGCTGGGCATTGCACCTAGGGTGCACGGGCCAGATGTACAGCCATAACAAAATTTTCCCTGAGCCCTGAATTGAGAGTAAATGTTTCTCTAAAGCCCTTCCATTCACAGGTGATTCTGTGTTTATCATGTGGGTGGTGGTGGGGAAAGTCACCTGCCACCTCTCTCATTTTCTCTTTTTCTAAATTTAGATTCAAATAACCCACATATAGTACATCATTAGCTTCAGATATAATGTTCAATAATTCATCAGTTGTGTATAACACTGAGTGCTCATCACATCACATGCCCTCTTTAATGCCCATCACCCAGTTTCTCCATCCACCCACCCACCTCCCCTCCAGCAGCCCTCAGTTTGTTTCCCAGTGTCAAGTATCTTTCATGGTCTGTCTCCCTCTCTGATTTCTTCCATGCAGTTTTCCGTCCCTTCCCCTATGATCCTCTGTGCTATTTCTTGTATTCCACATATGAGTGAAACCATATGATAATTGTCTTTCTCTGATTGACTTATTTTACTTAGCATAATACCCTCCAGTTCCATTTGCATCGATGTAAATGGTAGGTATTCATCTTTTCTGATGGCTGAGTAATATTCCATTGTATATATGAACCACCTCTTCTTTATCCATTCATCTGTTGAAGGGCATCTTGGCTCCTTCCAGTTTGGCTATTTGGACATTGCTGCTAAGAAAATTGGGGTGCATGTGCCCCTTCTTTTCACTACATCTGTATCATTGGGGTCAATACCTAGTAGTGCAATTGCTGGGTCTTAGGGCAAATCTATTGTTAACTTCTTGAGGAACCTCCATACTGTTTTCCAGAGTGGCTGAACCAGCTTGCATTCCCATGAACAATGTAAGAGGGTGCCCCTTTCTCCACATCCTCTCCAACATTTGTTGTTCCGTGTCTTGTTAATCTTAGCAATTCTGACTGGTGTGAGGTGATATCTCATTGTGGTTTTAATTTGTATTTCACTGATGTCGAGTGATGTTGAGCATTTTTTTCAGATGTCTGTTGGTCATTCGGATGTCTTCTTTGGAGAAATGTCTGTTCATATCTTCTGCCCATTTCTTTACTGGATTGTATGCTTTTTGGGTGTTGAGTTTGATAAGTTCCTTACAGACCTTGGATACCAGCTTTTTATCTGATATGTCATTTGAAAATATCTTCTCCCATTCCATAGGCTGCCTTTTAGTTTTGTTGACTCTTTCCTTTGCTGTGCAAAACCTTTTAATCTTGAAGAAGTCCCTATAGTTCATGTTTGCTTTTGTTTCCTTTGCCTTTAGAGATGTGTCTTGAAAGAAGTTGCTGTAGCCAAGGTCAAAAAGGTTGCTTCCTGTTTTCTCCTCTAGGATTTTGATGGAGTCCTGTCTCACATTTAGGTCTTTCATCCATTTTGAGTTTATCTTTGTGTAAGGTGTAAGATAATGGTCCAGTTTCATTCTTCTGCATATGGCTGTCCAAGTTTCCCAGCAACATATGTTGAAGACTGTCTTTTTTCCATTGCATAGTCTTCCCTGCTTTGTCAAAGATTAGTTGACCATAGAGTTTAGGGTCCATTTCTGGGTCTTCCATTCTGTTCCATGGATCTTTGTGTCTGTTTTTGTGCCAATACCATGGTGTCTTGATGATCACAGCTTTGTAATATAGCTTGAGTCAGGCATTGTGATGCCCCCAGCTTTGGTTTTCCTTTTCAACATTCCTCTGGCTATTCGGAGTCTTTTCTGGTTCCATGCAAATTTTAGGATTGTTTGTTCCAGCTCTGTGAAAAATGTCGATGGTATTTTGATAGGGATTGATTGAATGTGCAGATTGCTTTGGGTAGCATAGACATTTTAACAATATTTATTCTTCCAATCCATGAACATGGAATGCTTTTCCAACTCTTTGTGTCTTCCTCAATTTCTTTCATAAGTGTTCTGTAGTTTTTAGAGTATTGATCCTTTACCTCTTTGGTTAAGTTTATTCCTTAAACTTTTTTGGTTTTTGGTGATATTATAAATGGGATTGAGTCCTTAATTTCTCTTTCTTCAGTCACATTGTGTATAGAAATGCAATGATTTATATCATTGATTTTATATCCTGCTACGTTGCTGAATTGTTGTATGAGTTCTAGCAATTTTGGGGTGGAGTCTTTTGGGTTTTCCACGTAAAGAATCATGTCATCAGTGAAGAGAGAGAGTTTGATTTCTTCCTTGCCAATTGGAAGGCCTTTTATTTCTTTTTGTTGTCTGATTGCTGAAGCTAGGACGTCTAATGATATGTTGAACAACAATGGTGAGAGTGGGCATCCCTGTCATGTTTGTGACCTTAGGGGAAATGCTCTCAGTTTTTCACTATTGAGAATGATATTCGTTGCGGGATCTTCATAGATGGCTTTTATGGTTTTGAGGTATGTTCCCACTATCCTTATACTTTACAGAGTTTTAATAAAAAAGGGTGCTCTTTTTGTCAGATGTTTTTTCTGCATCAGTTGAGAGGATCAGGTGGTTCTTGTCTTTTCTTTTATTAATGTGATCTATCACATTGATCAATTTGTGAATGTTGAACCACCCTTGCATCTCAGGAATAAATCCCACTTAGTCGTGGTGAATAATCCTTTTAATGTACAATTGGATCCTATTAGTTTGTATATTGGTGAGTACTTTGGCATCCATGTTCATCAGGGATATTAGTCTGTAATTCTCCTTTTTGATGGGGTCTTTGTCTGGTTTTGGGATCAGGGTAATGCTGGCCTCATAGAACGAGTTTGGAAGTTTTCCTTCTATTTCTATTTTTTGAAACAGCTTCAGTAGAATAGGTATTATTTCTTCTTTAAATGTTTGGTAGAATTCTCCTGGGAAGCCATCTGGTCCTGGACTCTAGTTTTTTGGGAGGTTTTAAATTATTGCTTCAATTTCTTTGCTGTTTATTGGCTTATTCAGATTTTCTATTTCTTCCTATTTCAGTTTTGGTAGCTTATAAGTTTCCAGGAATTCATCCATTTCTCCAGATTGCCTAATTTGTGGCCATATAGTTGCTCATAATATGTTCTTAAAATTGTCTGTATTTCCTTGGTGTTGGTCATGATCTTTCCCCTTTCATTCATGATTTATTAATTTTGGTCCTTTCTCTTTTCTTTTGAATAAGTCTGGCTAGAAGTTTATCAATGTTATTAATTCTTTCAAAGAACCAACTTCTAGTTTTATTGATCCATTCTACTGTTTTTCTTTTTTCTATTTTATTGATTTCTGCTCTAATCTTTATTATTTCTCTTCTGCTTCATTTAAGCTTTATTTGTTGTTCTTTCTCCAGCTCCTTTAGGCATAAGGTTAGCTTGTGTATTTGAAATCTTTCTAATTTTTTTGAGATATGCTCTTATGGCAATGTACTTCTTTCTTAGGACCACCTTTGCTGTATCCCAAAGGTTTTGAACAGATGTATTTTCATTCTCATTAGTTTCCATGAATTTTTAAAATTCTTCTTTAATTTCCTGGTTGACCCTTTTATTCTTCCATAGGATGCTATTTAACCCCAAGTGTTTGAGAATCTTCCAAATTTCCTCTTGTGTCTGAGTTCAAGTTTTAATGCATTGTGGTCTGAAAATATGCAGGGAATAATCCCAATCTTTTGGTATCAGTTGAGACCTGATTTGGACCCAGTATGTGATCTATTTTGGAGAAAGTTCCATGTGTTCTCGGGAAGAATGAGTATTCTGTTCTTTTAGGATGGAATGTTCTGTATATATCTGTGAAGTCCATCTGGTCCATTGTGTCATTCAAAGCCCTTGTTTCTTCGTTGATTTTCTGGTTAGATGATCTGTCCATTGATGTGAATGGGGTGTTGAAGTCCCCTACTATTAATGTATTATTATCAATGTGTTTCTTTACTTTGTTTATTAATTGGTTTATATAATTGGCTTCTCCAATGTTGGGGGCATACGTATTTACAATTGTTAGATCTTCTTGTTGGATAGATCCTTTAAGTATAGTGTCCCTCTTCATTTCTTTAAGTATAGTGTCCCTCTTCATTTCTTACTACAGTCTTTGGTTTAATATCTAATTTCTCTGATATGAGTATTGCAACCCCAGCTGTCTTTGAGGTGCATTATCATGGTAAATAATTCTTCATCCCCTCACTTTCAGTTTGGAGGTGTCTTTAGGTCTATGATGAGTCTCTTGTAGACAGCATATGGATGGGTCTTGCTTTTTTTAATCCAATCTGCTACCCTGTGTCTTTTGATTGAAGCATTTAGCCCATTTACATTCAGAGTAACTATCAAAAGATATGAATTTAGTGCCATTGTATTGCCTTAAAGTTCCTGTTTCTGTAGATTTTCTCTTTCTTTCTGGTCTATGTTACTTTTGGCTCTCTCCTCATTTACAGCATCCCCCTTAATATTTTTTGCAGGGCTGGCTTGATGGTCATATATTCTTTCATTTTCTGTCTGTCCTGGAAGCCCTTTATCTCTCCTTCCATTCTGAATGACAGCCTTGCTTGATAAAGTATTCTTGGCTTCATATTCTTCTCATTTAGTACCCTGAATATATTATTCCAGCCCTTTCTTGTCTGCCAGGTTTCTGTTTATAGGTCTGTTGTCATTCTGGTGTTCTTCTCTCTGTAAGTTAGGAGCCTCTTGTTTTGAGCTTCTTTCAGGATTCTCTTTCTCTAAAATTTGTAAGCTTCACTATTATATGTTGAGGTGTTGATGTATTTTTATTCTTTTTAGGAGGGGTCCCCTCTGCTTCTTGGACATGAATGCTTGTTTTCTTCCCCAGATTAGGGAAGTTCTCAGCTATGAATTTCTCAAGTATAACTTCTGACCCCCCCTCTCTCTCTTCACCCTCAGGTCTCCAAATAATTCTGACATTGGTACGTTTCATGGCATCATTAATTTCTCAAAGCCTTTGTTCATGGGCTATTAGTTGCTTTTCTCTTTTTCCCTCAACTTTCTTCCTGCCACCAGCCTATATTCTAGATCACTTACTCTCTCTTCTGCCTCATTCACCCTCATTTTTAGAGCATCCAAATTAGACTGCATCTCCATTATAGCATTTTTAAATTTGGCCTGATTAGATCTCATTTATGCACTAAGAGATTCTTTAGTGGTTTTTTTTTATGTTTTTTTTTTTTTTTCAAACCCAGCTATTAACTTTATAATTGTTATTCTGGTTTCCATCTCTGACATCTAACTTATATCCTTATCAATTATATCTGTGCAGAGAATATTACCTCTGGTTCTTCCTTTTGTTGTGAATTCCTCCTTCTAGTCATTTTGCCCAGAGAAGAATGGGTGAGCCAGTGAGCAGAATCAAAATTATCAACCACAACCCAAGCAAAATACACACTAGACAAATCCAAAGAGATCAGAAACCAAAACAGAAAAGCAAACAAAAACAAAACAGAAAAAGAAAAAGGAAAAAAAAAAAAGGCAGGGGAGAGAGAATATAATCTCATAGGGTGGACAAATCAGGGTGATCCACTTGTTCCTGAGTGACTTTTGATCTGTGTTAGAAGACACTAAATCCCAAAATTGCAAAGAAAGCAAAACTTATATATATACAAAACTAAAATTGAATAGAGTGAAAGGTCAAAAAATGAAGAATATATCTATGAAATGTAGATGTAAAAATAAAAGTTAAAAAGTGACTTAAAAACAAAGTGTTGATAAAATAAGAAACTAGTTGAAAGGGGGGAAAAAAGAAAAAAGAAATGGAAAATTTTAGACTGAAAGATAAATGAATCATGCGAAAAATCCTCAAGTTCTATATACTGTTTTCCCCCAGCGCCAGAGTTTTACAGTGTTGTGGGATCTGTAAACTTGTGCACCTGTTCTGGGGGAGGGGCCTGCTGTGCTGCTTCTCAGGTGTCTTTGTCTGGGCAGAGTTGCACCATCCCTTGCCAGGGGGTTGAGCTCAGTGTATGCTGGTCCTCTGTGTGGCTTTTGTTCCTTGTAGGCTTTCTGTGCCTCTTTAGAGGATCAAAATAAAAATGACCATGCCCTGATATCCAGCCCCAGACCCAAAAGATCGCAGTCCCCCTCTTCAGTAAACACTCTTGGGACAGTCTTCACTTATGTTTATGCAAACTCTGCACACTCCTGAAGTGCATGCCCACAACAATCTTCCCAGGGGGAGTCTGAGGGTCTCACATTACTGCCCTTTGTAGGGCCCTGGTACTGAGAGCTTTCATGGGATGGTGCACATACCTGCTCTGCCACTCCCAGGGGATGGTGGAGGGTCCCTGTGTTCCAGTCTGCTGCTTGGTGCCCAGGCAGAGAGTGGTCACCCAATTGGGCCTGGCTCACAGTTTATGGTGACTGAGCTGAGAGCCTTTATACCCGCCTCCCTGGTTCACTGACAGTAACCAGTTTCCCCACTCCACTTCTTGGACACTTTACTGGCTCAGGCACGCCTGTTAGTTCTGTGACCCCTGGGATGCTGACACCACACTGACCCACCTAGAATTCTGCCCCTTTCATACCCTAAGCCCCTTTCAGACAGGGATGTCTCTCACTGGAGCAGATTTCTAAGAGTTCTGATTTTGCCCTCTGAGGCTCTATTGCTTTCTGGTAGCCAGCTTATGGAGGCTCCCTCCCCTCTCTATTTATTTTCTGATATCTCCCCTCAGTTTCACTTCTCCAGCCCTCCTACCTTGCAAAAAGCAGTCACTATTCTACTTGTAGAGTTCCAGATATTTTTTTCTTACATCTCAGGCTGAATTCATGGGTATTCAGAATGGTTTGATAGTTATCTAGCTAAATTCAAGGGACCAGATGAAATGAAGTCTTCTACTCTTCCACCATCTTGCATCCTCTCCAGCTCTCTCATTTTCAAAAGAAGTCACCCAATATGCTACAAAATCAGTATGAACAGATCTGTCTCCTGTTTTCCCCCAGCATTTTGTAAACTGCATTTTCATGTTGTCTTTCCACAAAGGCTACTGTCCCTTTATGGGCAGCAGTGCAACTATCACTCACCCTTCTTTTTCATCTAGTGCTGAGGCACTGACATTTTAAACCTCCAGGCTCCAAGTCCCACTGGTTTTACAAACTCACAGAATTCAGTCTCTGGTTTTTACTGCTAAATGTTATAAGGATTAGTCTTCCCCCTATCAGCTCTCTGGTGCAAGGGCCTATTTCTCTAACCTTTCTGCGTGTAGCTCACTTCCTTTTGTGGGCAGTCTCCCTCCATCTTTCTGACCTTCTTAACCTTTAAGATGCAGCATCTTTTATATATTTAGTTGTGGAAGGTTTTTGTTTGTTTGTTTCTTGCCAATCTCTGGATTGTTCTCCAATTTATTGACATGGAAATGGATGATATCTAGTTGTAAATATGGGATGGGGTGAGCTCAAGGTCCTCTCACTCTGTTATCTTTCCACACTGCTCTCTCCTCATTAACTCTTACTTAAACTAGTTCAGTACTTTAAAAAATACATCCAGATCCCATCACAAAACTTGGATTTTGTTTCATATCTTCCTCTAAATACCTGACCTATGACAGTTTGCTGTGAGACCATTTCTTCATTTGCAAAAAGAAGAGATTGAACTAGGTAGCTCTTAAATATCTTTGTAGTGCTTCATATTTTGATTCTTTACTACCTTAATATTGCTTTCTGAATTTGCTCACTGATTTTTTTCTTCAATGATATTGTACAGATAGCATCTGGTTGAAAAAATGCATAGATATTGGAACTTTCTATTTTTTCTATGAATTAAAAATATGAGGGGACTCTTGCTCACTAATTGCCTTAGTGTCATTGTATGAGACACTTATTTTCTGGAATTCCCTGTCTATAGGATATTTTGTTGACTCATTTTTCACAGAGTACAAATCCATATATTATTACAAAATCCACTACCACACTTCCAATAATTAAACAACTACTAGTTCAGTAATTATCATAGTCAGGATCCAGTTCTGAATTGCTGGTCAGAGTAGCTGATGTAAATTCTTGAAACTTTTCCTGATACATTTTTTGTTATGAGGCACTCAAACCTGGCAGTCCTAATCAGGGTCCTTTGATTGGTTTAAATAACTGCCATCATATTTTCTGCCCAGAGTTACTGTTTGTTGTTGGACAGGTCATTGGGGGACTGGAATTCTGTAAAGCTAAGTGTAGCAAGAAAATTTCTGAGATCATCTATATTATATAATGTAAAAATGTATATCATCAATTCTGAGACTAAAGCAATTTCTTTCAGATTCTTTTTTTGCCATGATTAATAGACAAGCTAATGTGGTGAAACTTTACTTCACTTGGAGTTTTCCATGCTTTGTAAAGAGTATAGAGTGGCAAAATAGAACCTTAGTGATTCTCTCAAATATACACAATTACATGTTCTAGGCTGCATTTCCCCTTACACCTTTAATAAGGAATTCACCCTACCCCTTAGAATCAGATTCTTCTAATAATGGCACTCAAATTTTCTGTTTGCCACAACCAATATGTGCCTTCTTTTCCTTGATTTGCATTTGCATGGGAGAATAGATTTCACTGAATTCTAAAACACTGTGTTTTAAATCTGCCAGTTTTTTCCCCCTTTTTTGCCCATGGCATCAGTGCACCAATATATGGCTATGAATTTAGACAGTATATACAAATAATCAAGGTGAATTCATTAGACATTTTGGAAGGAATTGTTGGAATATGGCTTGTTGTTCTATTTTTAGTACCCATTTCCTTATATATCTTTATAGTACTGCCTGATATAGACTTCCTAAGAGAAATAATTTCAAACTTAAGCACTCACATTTTCTCTTTGAGTTTTTTATTTCTACCTCTTTGTACCATTATACAGACTTTTAAAAAAGTAATTGCCTTATATATTCTTTAAATATTTTATTTAAACTCAATTTAGTTAACATATAGTGTATTGTTGGTTTCAGGGTTAGAATTTAGTGATTCATCAGTTGCATATAACATCCAATGCTCATTACATCAAATGCCCTCCTTAATGCCTCTCACCCAATACCTCATCCCCCCACCCACCTCCCCTACAACAAACCTCAGTTTGTTTCCTATAGTTAAGAGTCTCTTATGGTTTGCCTCTCTCCCTCTTTTTATCTTAATTTATTTTTCCTTCCCTTCCCCTATGTTCATCAGTTTTATTTCTTAAATTCCACATATGGGTGAAATTATATGGTATTTGTCTCTCTCTGATTTATTTCACTTAGCATAATACCCTCTAGTTCTATCCACATTGTTATATTTAACTTAGCATAGTACCCTCTAGTTCTATCCACATTGTTGTAAATGACAAGATCTCATTCTTTTTGATGGCTGAGTAATATTCTATTGTATATATATACCACACCTTCTTTATTAATTCATCTGTTGATGGACATCTGGACTTTTTCCATATTTTGGTTATTGTGGACATTGCTGCTATAAACACTGGGGTGCATTATTTTATATTAATACAAAAAATGTAATTATACTATGGGAGCTGGCATATTTTCAGGGGTTACATGCCATATTTTCATTTATTTGGTCCCTCAATGTATAAGCATGAGAAAGGTAAAATATAGAAAGATGATCTGAAATCATTTTTTCCCTCCTCTCTTCCCCTTCCTTCCAAGGAAATTCTGACAGGGAAGACAGCTCATCCTTTAGCAAAGTCCCAACAATACATTCACTAGAAAGTAATTCCTTCAAGTATTTCACAGTGCTTCCTCTGAAAATGTTATTTTAGATAGAATTTGACAATCATTTAATGAGTTTTTTTAGATTTTTAAACTGTCCATTGTAAGATGAAGTAAAAAACAGGAGTTGAAAATTACTTTGTTAAAGAATATTATACATAAATTAGACATAGGTTTTCTTTTGGCTTGTTCTATGCAGCATAGATATGTTAAAGAAATGTATCCAGCTTTCAATTACATTAAGAAATCGTCCCCATTTTAAAAGGGATGGTTCTGGTTTTAGGTATAACAGCTGCAGCAATGGCTGAAGCAATGAAACTGCAGAAGATGAAGCTTATGGCAATGAACACTCTTCAGGGAAAAGGAAACCAAAATGGGACCGAATCAGAGCCTGATGATCTTAATTCTAATACTGGTGAGTGTCTTCAGGACTATAAGGCAGTGACTCTTACTAATGTACTCTGAGACTGGAGAGAGGAGGGATGAGGGGGAGGGGAGAGAATAATTTGTATACTTTGATTTTGAGCAGGTATTGCAGAAGGATGCTTAACCTTACTTCTAACTAGTACAGTGAAACTAGAAAACCATTACAAGTCAGAATTACATTGCAGGAAACAATCAGTTTATCTTCATTACTTTTTGTAGTGGAATTAATTACTAATTTTTATAGTGTTAGCTATTTTACCTTCTGTCTGTGAAAGGTTGTCCCCTTCAGTTTCACCCCTTCTTACTTCACCTTTCTCTCAACAACCTACCACTGAGAGGCAGTTCTGAAAATCCACCTTGGCTCATCTGCAGTCACTTTAGGTGGACTACCATCTCCTTAGCTAAGTAAGGTGCTGGCATACTCAGGTCATTGGCAGGGGCTAACAGAAAGAGGTAGAACAAGGAGAAAGCAAAGGAAAAAAAAGATAGAATAAAGGAAGAGAAGAGAAAGATGCCTGTGGAGTAGAATATCCCCTACCTTCTTGCTACTTGTTTTTTCTCCTTTACCTCTGATAATTTTACTTTAGTTTTGCTCATAAGACCACCCCTCAGATCTCTTTTGGAAGTAACTTGGGTTATAAATATCAACATACATTAATGGATGTATAAATAATTAAATAAATAAATATGGTTTAATTTTATTGGGAAATAAGAAAGGGCAACCAAAGATAGTCTTAGGAGCCATAAGTTTCTGATCTAATTCTGCAGCTGAATTTAATATAATGTGATAGGCAGATTGGTAACAGTCTTATCTCTCTTCTTTTAGGCTCCTAGAAGTTCAAGCATGGTGGGACCTTATTTTAGAGGAAAAAAGTGGGGGTAATTAAAGAGGGAAATAACTGACTGAGATCAGTATTATAAAATACTCTGACTTTAATACAGTATAGCTCTCCTCATCTAAAATTGAAATGTTCACAGTGAATTATAGAGTAAGGTTTGGGCTTCAACCAGTGCTCACAGCAGCAAATCAATGGAAAAATGTATTCATTTATTGAATTTGTAGCAACTGTAAGCAACACATAGATAATACTAAAATTAATACTAAGCAAAGAATAACAACAGTAAGCAATTACCAGTTATTATGTACTAAGTTCCCATGTTTGTTCTTTAGTTTCAAACATTTTTTTATTTAGATATAATTGACATATAGCATTGTGTAAGTTTAAAGTGTATAATGTGTTGATTTGTTACACTTATCTATTGTAATATGATACCACCATAGTGTTATCTAACACCACCATCACATCACATTATTATTTTTTGTGGTGAGAACCTGTAAGATCTAGTCTCTTAGCAACTTTCAAGTGTATAATACAATATTGTTAACTATAATCTCAATGTTGTGCAGCATTTATTCATCTATCTCCTTTGTTAACCCATTTAATTCTTACCAAATTTCCAGAAAAAAGGGCATTTTCAATACTTCATTTTGCAGATAAGGAAACAGAGGCATAGTGTGGTTCAGCTTTGCTCATAGTCCCAAAGCTAGTAAGTGGCAGAGGTATGTTTCAATCCCATGTCTGGTTAAGTCCAAAGTCTGTTTTATTCACATTCTTTCTCCTCTTTAATGCTCTTGTGTAACAGAAATTTTATTTTATCAAACCCTTCAAATAAAAGTTTTTTTTTTTTTTTTAAAGATTTTATTTATTTATTTAACAGAGAGAGAGATAGCGAGAGCAGGAACACAAGCAGAGGAGTGGGAGAGGGAGAAGCAGGCGTCCCGCGGAGCAGGGAGCCCGATGCGGGGCTCGATCCCAGGACCTGGGATCATGACCTGAGCCGAAGGCAGACGCTTAACGACTGAGCCACCCAGGCGCCCCTAAAAGTTGTTTTTATGATGAGGATACACTGATAAACTGATGATCAGTTTCCTAGTCCTAACACCTCTTACCTCATACTGGCTTTCAAATCTTAGAGTGTCTTAGAAGTGACCATCATTTGACAGGAAGCCTCTTGTATATCAAAATATTTTGTACCAATAACAATTAATGGGAGTTCAAGCAGCAATTTCTGTCATGTTTTTCTTAGATATACCAGTTTATGAAAAAACTGTACAAAATTTCTAAGTTGTTACTTTATAACAAGACAATAAAGACATTTTGAGAGATGCACTGATGACGTAATTTTTAACTTAGTAAGTAGTTAATTTTCCTGGCTAAATATAATCTGTCCTAACTCCATCTATCCATCATTGTGTTAAAATAAAGTATTAGGTTTCCATTTGTATATAATGTTATACTTGGTGCTATAGAAATGAAATTAGAGTAGTCACTGTGTTTGACCTTGCAGATTGCAATCTATCCTTATCTTGGTGTAATGAAGGTAAGCAGATATAAAAAATAATTATAAAGATGATGATAATAATACATATTTATATGAAGTCCCTGAGATTTTCAAAGTCTATAAATGAGCACTGCTGCCATGGGTGTATATGCATACTAGATTGTGTTATTGGGAGTGATCCCCTCGGCCATAACTTCCTCTCATGGGGTATTGGAGAACAGGTAGACTTCAGCAGTCTTTTCCACTGAGGACTCTAGCAGCTCTCACTGCCACCACAGACAACCACAGATTTGTCTGTCAAAGAACCTCACAGTCTTTGCCAATGGTGATCTCAGCTGATGGAATTGTACAAAGTCAACACTCCTGTGCCTTCCCCATTCCTAGATCTGGAGCTGCCATTGCACTCTCCTAGAACCAGAGCTGCCACACCCTACACAGCCAATATCTTTGAACCCACCTGCACGTGAAGGTATTTCCCTACTGAAGTGAGTCCATAAAGTCTGAAAGAGGTACCTACTGCCTCAAATGTGCAGACAGCAATGCAAAGTCATATAGAACATGAACAATCAATAAAACACCACCCAAAAGGAACAATTTTTTTTTTTACTAAACTGACCCCAAAGAAATGGAGAAGTCAAATAATAATTATACAATTATATAATAATTGTTTTAAGAAAGCTGAATGAATTATAAGAGAACACAATTAATAACTCAAGGAAATCAGGAAAACAATATGAGTTAAACAAAGAGAAGTCAATAAGAGAATGTGGCAGAAATTCTGGAGTTGAAGAATACAATGAAAGAAACAGAAAATACAGTAGAAACTTCAGTATCAGACACAATCAATCAGGAGAAGAAACTGCGAACTTGAAGATAGGTCATTTGAAAATTTCCAGTCAGAGGAGAAACAGGAAAAAAATGAAATAGAGGAAAGTAAGCCTACAGGATTTACAGAGTATCAGGATGTATTGTTTCTCTTGCACTGATATATGCATTATGGGAGTTCCATGGGGAGAAAAAAGAGAGAAAGGGGAAAAATGAGCTTATTTAAAGAAATAATTACTGAAAAATTTCCAAATCTAGGGAGGGAAATTGACATCCAGGTTAATGAAGCTCAATAATCCTCAAATATGATCAATCCAAAGAAGACTACACTGAGATACATTATAATCAAATTGTCAGAGATCAAGGACAGAGAGATAATTTGAAAGTATCAAGGGAAAAATCAATTTGTTACATATGAAGAAACTACCATAAGACTATAAGCAGATTTCTTAGCAGAAATTTTGCAGTCCAGAAGAGAATGGGATGATATATTTAAAGTACTAAAAGAAACAAACTTCACACCAAAAATACAATACTGGAAAAAATATATTTTGAAAATATAAAAGAAGAAATAAAGTTTTTCCCAGATAAACCAAATCTGAAGGAGTTCATCACCATTAGAATTCCCTTACAAGACATGCTTAAGGGGGTTCTTAAAATAAAATGAAAACACAATAAAAACAGCAGTGTTAAATCATAGGAATGCATAAATATCACTGGTAAAGGTAAATGTACAGATAAATACAGATTAATGTAACACTGTAATGGTGCATAAATAATTTTTAACTCTAATATAAAAATTAAAAGATAAAAATTTGTTAAATGAATACACAATATAAAAGGAAGCAATTTCTGACTACAAAAACAAAAAGGGTGTGTGGGAAAGTAGAAGTGGAGAGTTTTTGTATGCAATAGAAGTTAAATGGTTCAACAATTCATTAGTTGAACACTACATCAAAAACTAATGATGTACTATATGCTGGCTAACTGAACATAAAAAAAAAAGAAGTTAAATTGTAATCTAGTTAAAATAAAAATTTTATTGAAGTGCAAGGCAATTGAGTAGTTGCTAAACACTAGAGAGCTCTGTAAGTAATGTGAGAGACCAATCAACCCAGGTAGTGAGAGAGCAACTCAGGAAGGAAGGGACCAACTGAGTCTGGGTCCAGCATTCAGCATCTATGATTTGTTTTTAACTTACTTTTTCTTATGGGTTGAATTGTGTCTCTTAAAAAGATATATTGAAATCCTAACCCCCAACACTTCAGAATGTGAACTTGTTTAGAAACAGCATCGTTGCAAGGGCCCTCTGGGTCACTCAGTCAGTTAAGGACCTGCCTTCAGCTCAGGTCATGATCAGAGGGTCCTGCATCAGGGTCCCTGCTCATCAGGGAGTCTGCTTCTCTCTCTAAAAAAAATAAATAAATGAAATAAAAATAAAATAAAAATTTTAAGTATGTATTGTATACAAGTCCATGTTAAGCAGAAAGTAGAAAGCTATAATAGATATAAAAAAGATAAAGAGAAAAGAATCAAAGCAAATCACTATCAAAACAACTCGGCACATAACAAAGGAAGGCATCAATAGCAAAGAATGACAGGGGCTCCTGGGTGGCTCAGTCGTTAAGCGTCTGCCTTCAGCTCAGGTCATGATCTCAGGGTCCTGGGATCGAGCCCCGCATCAGGCTCCCTGCTCTGCGAGAAGCCTGCTTCTCCCTCTCCCTCTGCCCCTGCTTGTGTTCCCTCTCTCGCTGTGTGTCTCTCTGTCAAATAAATAAATAAAATCTTAAAAAAAAAATAGCAAAGAATGACAAAGCAAGTTTAAACGAAAAAAGTATTAACAAAATGGCAAGAATAACTCATTAGTTATTAATTACTTAAATGTAAATGGATTAAACTAACCAATTAAAATGCACCAAGTGGCTTAAAGGATTAAAAAAAAATCCCGTCACGTGGGAATTTATTCTAGGGATGCAAGGGTGGTTCAATATAAACAAATCAACCAATGTGATACATCACATTAACAAAAGAAAGGATAAAAACCATATGACCATTTCAATAGATGCACAAAAAGCATTTGACAGAGTACAATATCCATTCATTGTATAGACCCTCAACAAAATAGGTTTAAAGGGAACACATCTCAACATAATAAAGGCCATATATGAAAACCCACAGCTAACACCTTACTCAATGGTGAAAAACAGAGCTTTTCCTTTAAGATCAGGAACAAGACAAGGATGTCCACTCTCCATTTTTATTCAATATAGTACTGTAAGTCTTAGCCACAACAATCAAACAAGAAAAAGAAATAAAAGGCATCCAAATTGGTAAGGAATAAATAAAACTTTCACGTGACAGATGACACGATTTTTTGCAGATGACACGACACCATATATAGAAAACCCTAATGATTCCACTTAACAACAACAACAAAAAACTACTAGAACATATAAATGAATTCAGTAAAGTTGCAATACACAATAATAGAATTCTGTTGCATTTCTATACATTAATAATGAAATAGTAAAAAGATAAATTAAGAAATAATCCCATATAAAATTGCACCAAAAATAATAAAATATCTGGGGATAAACTTAACCTTCTTAGGTGAAAGATCTGTACTCCAAAAACTAGAAAACATTATAATGAAAGATATTGAAGATAACACAAGCAAATGGAAAGATATTTCATGCTCATGGATAGCAAGAACCAATACTGTTAAAATGTCCATACTACCAAAGGCAATCTACACATTTAATGCAAACCCTATCAAAATGCCAACAACATTTTTGACAGAAGTGGAACATATAGACTTCTGGGGAAAATGGTGGAACAGGAGGACCCTAAGCTTACCTTGTCCCATGAATACAACTAGACAACACCCAGATCAGTGTAAATAACCCAGAGAACAACATGAAGACTGGCGGAACAAACTCTACAACCAAATGGAGAGAAGAGGTCACATCAAAGAGGGTAGGAAGAGTGGAGACACAGTCGGGAGCTAAATGAACTTGTGGGCGATTTCTGGGAGGAGCCATGGATTCAGAGAGGGGAGAGAAACAGACCCTCACACTAGGGAGCTCACACAGGGAGGAAAATCCCTATAGCATTGGCTCTAAAAACCAGAGGGGCTGAATTTCATAAGTTCCTATGGCAGCAGGAATTAAAGCCTGGAATATTAAAAATTAATAGGCTCGGCTCTGGGAGAACCAGAGGAAACTGAGTTCCTGCCTCTAAAAAGACAGCACAAAAAACTGCCTATGAGATACAGCACAGAAGTAGTAATTTGAAAAACACCTAGAATATATGGGACAGATATTTACTAATATCAGAGCATGGTCCTAATTGACAGTTTGCATTGGGAGACTCTTGCAGGAACAAAGGAGTTGGCAGGCTCCATTTCCCTCCCCTACTCCCAGTGTATACACACTGCCACCTGTGGGAACTAGCACCACATAAGCATTCACATTGTAACTTAGTTACACTTCACCACACCCCCTATCGGGGCCTGACTCAGTACCAGTGCTATGGGTCCCTCCCCCAGAAGACCTGTACAAACATTGCCAACACCACATCTCCCAACTGCATGCTTTGTGGGGCCTCAGGCCCCCGGCAGTGGCCAGTCACCATCTGCTGATGATGCCACAACTTGTTAAAATTGTGAGCCCCACTCATGAATTTTGTGAATCAGACCCCAGCTAACCCAGGTCTTATTAGTGGTGGCATGATCACTGTGGAACAAGACTGGTGTACAAAACTTACAGGCATTGTGCAGCCCATCCACACTCAATTTGCAGAGCATCCTTCAGCTGCCCCAGGCTCTGCAGCAGTTGTGCATTGTCTATGGAAGATGACAGGTGCACAAAATGTGTGGACACTGTGTGCCCTGCCTGAGTGGCCCCAGCTGGCCCCAGTGAACATACACAGCAGCTGTGAGTACCCTGCGGAAGAGGACCAGTGCACAAAACTAGCTGGCACAGTGAGCTCCATCTGTGTACACTTTGCAGAGCAGGCCAGGATGGCCTTGGTATCCACACCAGAGACATACCCTTTCTGGCAAAGGACCAGCACCACCTTATTAAAAGTGTAAATTCTATCCACTACTTTCAATAGCAGAAGATATAGCTGAATTTTCCTAACTCAGAGAAACAGACACACAGAGAAATAGACAAAATGAGGAGACAGAGGAATATTTCCCAAATGACAGAACAGGACAAAACCACAGCAAGATCCCTAAGTGAAATTGAGATAAGTAATATGTCTGATAGAGAATTTAAAGTAATAATCATAAGAGGAAGGAAGAGAGAAGATAGTGGAGGAGTAGGAGGAACCTAAGCTCATCTTGTCCCATGAACACAGTAAGATAACTATCAAATCATTCTAAATACCCCAGAAATTAACCTGAAGACTGACAGAATAAACTCAAAATCTAAAGGGAGCGAAGAAGACACATTGAAGAAAGTAGGAAGTGCAGAGACATAGTTTAGGGAGGAAACAGCAGGTGCTGAGGAGGGGTGGGAGCCATGGTCACAGAGAAGGGTGAGAGATAGAGGAGCACACAGGAGAACACACAAGGAGAACATTTTCCCAAAGCCATTGGCTGGGAAAACAAGAGGGGCTGATTTTTGTGAGTTCTTGCAACCCACAGGGCTTAAAGACTGGAGTTTTAAACATCAGAGGACATATCTGGGTTAGAGCCCTGAGGGTATTGCCCTACTCCTGGAGAGAAAGCAGGCAAATAACCTGGGTGCAGAAGCCATGGAAACAGTTATCTGAAGTATGCCTGGGGCACATACTGGGGACACTATTCTCTCTGTTGGAGTGCATCCCTGAGAGGAAGCATTCCAGAAGTCTCTCTAGGGACAAAGGAGCTGGCCAGTATCATTTCTCTCCCCTGCCCCTAGCATAAAGCAGGAGCCACCTACAGAACCAATGTAGCACCCTCAATGGTTGCCTAACTTGCTTAAGTACCACACCCCTGTGCTCTGGCTGGACTGCCTTTCCCAGTCAAGACTGCTTCATTCCCAGTGCAGTAGGTCCTGTCACCAAAAATCCAGCAGAAACCCCTGCCTACACCATGTCTCCTGACCAGAGAGTTCTGCAGGACTTCAGTTCTAGTGAAAGTAGTATCAGTTCTCATTCCACAAGCAGACAAGAGCATACTTAATTAAAAAGTCTCCACATTATAGCCAAGGATCAAACACTGCCTACTTCAGTAAATGAGAAACTCTGAAACAACTGTCCTGAAGGATAGAACAGCCAAAACACAACAGTGTACATGCAACACATAACAAAGACAATTCCCGAAACACCAAGCCCTGGAAACTATATGACCTCTTTTTCATAAAGATATTACTCTCACAAAAAAGACACATAATGGGCTTTTCTAACACACAGAAGAAGACAGAAACTTAGACAAAATGCCAAGATGGAGGAATTCATCCCAAATGAAACAAGAGATCTAAGTGAAAGAGATATAAGTAACATGCCTGATGGAGAATTTAAAGCAACAATCATAAGGATACTCACTGGGATTGATAAAAGAATGGAGACTTCAGGGAGGTCCTTACCACAGAGATAAAAGTGTTAAAAAATAAATATTCAGAAATGATAAATGTGATAACTGAGTTTAGAAACAGGCTTGATGCAAAGGACACAAGGCTGATAGAAGCAGAGGAATAAATAGTGATATAGAAGATAAAATAATGGAGGATAATAGCTGAACAATAGAGAGAAAGAAGAAATATGGAATACAAGAATAGCTTTAGGGAACTCAGTGACTTCATCAAACATAATAACATTCATATTATAGGAGTCCCAGAGGAAGAAGAGAGAGACAAGGGGACACAAAATTTATTTGAGGAAAAAAGTAGCTGAAAACTTCCTAATCTGAGGAAGGAAACACACATCCAAATCCAGGTGGCACAGAGAACTCCCATCAAAATCCACAAAAGCAGACCCACAACAAAACTTATGGTAATTAAATTTGCAAAATATATTGATAAAGAAAAAAATCTTAAAAGCTACACGGCAAAGAAGTCCTTAACTTACAAGGGAAGACACATAAGGCTAGCTGGAGATTTCTCAACAGAAACTTGGAAAGCCAGATGGGAGGGGCATAATATATTCAAAGCGCTGACTAGGAAAATCTGCAGCCAAGAATGCTCTATTCAGCAAGGCTATAATTTATAATAAAAGGAGAGATCAAGAGTTTCCCAGACACAAAAAACTAAAGGAGTTCATGCCCACTAAACCAGCCCTGCAGGAAATATTAAAAGGACCCTTTGAGTGGAAAGGAAAGACCAAAAATGACAAAGACAAGAAAGGAACAGAGAAAATCTCCAGAAACGATGACAAAACAAGTAATAAAAGGACATTAAATACATATCTATAAATACTTACTTTGAATGTTGGGGCCCCTGGGTTGTTCAGTTGTTTAAGTGTCCAACTCTTGATTTTTACTCAAGTTATGATCTCAGGGTCATGGGATTGAGTCCCAGGTTGGGCTCTGTGCTGAGTGTGGTGCTGCTTAAAATTCTCTCTCTCCATCTCCCTCTGCCCCTCCCCAAATCACATTCTCTTTCTTAAAAGAAAAATAATTACTTTGAATGTTAATGGAATTAGTGTTCCAATCAAAAGACATAGGGTATCAGAATGGATTAATGAAAACAAGAACCATCTATATGCTGCCTACAAAAGACTCATTTTAGACCTAAAGACACTTGAAGATAGAAAGTGAAGTAATGAAGAAACATTTATCATGAAAATGCACATCAAAAGAAAGTTACAGTAGCCATATTTATATTAGAGAAACTAGACTTTGAACCAAAGACTGTAAAAAGAGATGAAGAAGGGTACTATATTATAATAAAGGGGACTATCCAACAAGAAGATTTAACAATTATAAATATTTATGCACCAAACATGGGAGCATCCAAATATATAAATTAATTAATAACAAATATAAAGGAATTCATTGATAATAATACAATAATAGTAGGGGACATTAACACCACACTTACTTCGATAGACAGATCACCTAAAGAGAAAATCAACAAGGAAACAATGGTTTTGAATAACACACTGGACCGGATGGACTTAACAGATATATTCAGAGCATTCCATCTTAAAGCAGCAGAATACACATTCTTTTTTTTTTAATTTTTTTATTGTTATGTTAATCCCCATACATTACATCATTAGTTTTAGATATAGTGTTCCATGATCCAGAATACACATTCTTTTTGAGTGCACATGGTACATTCTCCAGAATAGATCACATACTAGGTCACAAATCAGGCCAAAAGAAGTATAAAAAGATTGAAATCATACCAGGCATATTTTTTGTTCACAAAGCTATGTAACTTGAGGTTAACTACAAGAAAAACTGGAAAGACCACAAATATATGGAGGTTAAACAGCATGCTATTAAACAATGAATGTGTCAACCAGGAAATGAGAGACAAAAAAAAAAACAAAACAGAAACAAATGAAAATGCAGACACCTTTGGGATGAAGCAAAAGTGGTCATAAGAAGGACATATATAGCAATACAGGCATATGCAAAAAGCAAGAAAAATCTCAAATATCTTACCTTTCACCTAAAGGAGCTAGAAAAAGAAAAGCAAATGAAGCCTAAAGCCATCAGACGGAAGAAATAATAAAATTTAGAGCATAAATAAATCCTCTAGAAACAAATAAACAGTAAAAAAGATCAATGAAAAGAGGAGCTAGTTCCTTGTAGAAAGTAAAAAAAGAAATGATAAATCCTTAACCAGACTTGTGAAAAAGAATAGAGAAAGGACCCCAAAAAATAAAATCACAAATGGGAGAGGAGAAATAACAACCAATACCACAAAAATACAATTATGAGAGAATATTATGAAAAACTATATGCCAAGAAATTGGACAACCTGGAAGAAACAGATAAATTCCTAGAAACATATAAACTACCAAACCTGAAATAAGAAGAAATAGAAAACTTGAACAGACCTATATCCAGCAATGAAATTGAATCAGCAATCAAAAACTCCCAAAAAACAAAAGTCCAGGGCCAGATGGCTTCAAGGGTTAATTCTACCAAACATTTAAGGAAGATTTAATACCTATTCTTCCCAAACTGTTCAAAAAAAACCAACCAACCAACCAAACAAACAAACAAAAAAACAGGAAAGGAAGGAAACTTCCAAATTCCTTCCATGAAACTAGCATTACTGTAATACAAAATCCAATAAAGACTCCACTAAAAAAGAGAACTACAGGCCAATATCCTTGATGAACATAGATGCAAAAATTCTCAATAACATACAAGCAAACTGAATCCCATATTACATTAAAATAATCACACACCACAATCAAGTGGGATTTATTCCTGGGCTGCAATTGTGGTTCAATATTTACAAATCAATCAATGTGATACATCATATTAAAAAAAGAAAGGATAAGAATCATATAATCCTTTCAATAGATGCAGAAAAAGCATCTGACAAAGTACAACATCATTCATGATAAAGACCCTCAACAAAGTAGGATTAGAGTGAATATATCTTAAAATAATAAAGGCCATAAACAAAAAAAACCCACAGCTCATATCATGCTCAATGGAGAAAAACTGAGAGTTTTTCCTCTATGGTCAGGAACAAGAAAGGGATGTCCACTCTCACCACTGTTATTTACATAGTAGTGGAAGTCCTAGCCACAGAAATCCCACAACAAAAAGAAATAAAAGGCATTCAAATTGACAAGGAAGAAGGAAAATTTTTATTATTTGGAGGTGACCTGATACTCTATATAGAAACCCCAAAAGACTCCACCAAAAAATTGCTAGAACTGATACATGAATTCAGTCATGTTGCAGGATAAAAAATCAATTTACAGAAATATGTTGCATTTCTATATACTAAGATGCCTCATTATTAGTATGAAATCAAGGAATCGATCCCATTTGCAATTGTATCAAAACAAGATATCTAGGTATAAACCTTACCAAAGAGGTAAAAGACTTGTACTCTGAAATTTTAAAACACTGATGAAAGAAATTGAAGATGACACAAAGAAATGGAAAAACATTCCTCGCTCATGGATTGGAAGAAAGAATGTTGTTAAAATGTCTATATTATCCAAATAAATCTACACATTTAAAGCAATCCTTATCAAAGTACCAACAGAATTTTTCACAGAGCTAGAACAAACAATCTTAAAATTTGTATGGATCCACAAAAGACCCTGAATAGCCAAAGCAACCTTGAAAAAGAAAAGCAAATGTGGAGGCATCACAATTCCAGACTTCAAGTGATATTACAAAGCTGTAGTGACCAAGACAGTATGGTACTGACACAAAAATAGACATGTAGATTAATGGAACAGAATAGAAAACCCAGAAATGAACTCACAACTATATGTTCAATTCAAGAGGGCAGGAAAGAAGATCCAGTGGGGAAAAAGATAGTCTCTTCAACAAATGGTGTTGGGAAAACTGGACAGTTACATGCAAAAGAATGAAACTGGACCACTTTCTTACACCATACATAAAAATAAATTGAAAATGGATGAAAGACCTAAACTTGAAATAGAAAACCATTAAGATCCTAGAAGAGAACACAAGCAATAACGTCTTTGACATTGGTCATAGCAAGTTCTTTCTAGATATGTCTCCTGAGGCAAGGGAAACAAAAACAAAATGAACTATTGGGCTTCATTGAAATAAAGAGCTTCTGCACAGCAAAGGAAACAGTCAACAAAACTAAAAGGCAACTTAGGGAATGGGAGAAGATATTTGCAAATGACATAACTGGTAAAGGGCTCTTATCTTAAATATATAAAGAAATTATAAATCTCAACACCCAAAATACAAATAATCTAATTAAAAATAGGCAGAAGACAATGAGATACCACCTTACACCAGTTAGAAGGGCTAAAATGAAGAAGACAGGAAACAACAAATGTTGGCAAGGATGTGGATAAATGGGAACCCTCTTACACTGTTCATGGGAAAGCAAGCTGGTACAGCCACTATGGAAAACAGTGTGGAGATTCCTCAAAAAATTAAAAATAGAACTGCCCTATGACCCAGCATTTGTACTTACTGTGTATTTACCCCAAAGATACAGATGTAGTGAAAAGAAGGGACACATGCACCCCAATATTCACAGCAGCAATGTCCACAATAGCCAAACTGTGGAAGGAGCCTAGATGTCCTTCAACAGATGAATGGATAAAGAAGATATGGTTCATATATACAATGGAATATTACCCAGCCATCAGAAAGGATGAATGCCTACCATTTACATCAACATGGATGGAACTGGAGGGGATTATGCTAAGTGAAGTAAGTCAATCAGAGAAAGACAATTATCATATGGTTTCACTTATATGTGGAATATAAGGAATAGCACAGAGGATCATAGGGAAAGGGAGGGAAAACTGAAAGGGAAGAAATCAGAGAGGGAGACAATGAGAGATTCTTGACTCTGAGAAACAAACTGAGGTTTGCGGAAAGGGAGATGGGTGGGTTGGTGGATGGGGCAACTGGGTAATGGGCATTAAAGAGGGCAGGTGATGAGATGAGCACTGGGTGTTATACACAACTAATGAATCATTGAACATTAAAAAATTAAAGATATTTCCAAATTAAAAATAAATAAATAAAATAAAATAAAAATAGGCAGAAGACATCAGTAGATATTTTTCAAAAGAAGGTATACAGATGGCCACCAGATACATGAAAACATGTTTAACATCATTCATCATAAGGGAAATGCACATCAAAACTACAATGAGATATTACCTCACCCCTGTCACAATGGCTAACATCAACATTCAGAAACACAAGAAACAATATGTGTTGGTGAAGATGTGGAGAAAGGGGAACCCATTGCACTGTTGGTGGGAAATGAAACTGGTGCAGCCATTCTGGAAAGCAGTATGGATGTTGCGCAAAAAGTTAAATATAGAACTACCCTATGATCCAGCAATTGCACTGCTAGGTATTTATCCAAAGAATACAAAAATACAAAATTGAAGGAAGAAATGAACCATGATGTTTATAGCAGCATTGTTTACAGTAGCCAAAATCTGGAAACAGCCCAAGTGTCCATCGACTAATGAATGAATAAAGAGGAAATGGTATATATACACAATGGAATATTACTAAGCCACAAAAGATGATATTTTGTCATTTGCAATGACATAGATGGAGCTAGAGAGTATTATGCTAAACAAAGTAAGTCAGTAAGAGAAAGACAAATACAGTATGATATCACTCATATGTGGAATGTAAGAAACAGAAAAAAAACGAGCATATGAAAAAGAAGAGAGAGATGCAAACCAAGAAACAGGCTCTTCACTATTGAGAGCAAACTGATGGTTTCCAGATGGGGGGTGGGTCAGGAGATGTGTTAAATATGTGTTGGGAATTAAGGAGGCCCTTGTTATGATGATCACCAGGTGTTCTATAATTCAATTGCTAAATTTAATGTATGAAACTAATATTACATTGTATGTTAACTAACTGGAATTTAAATAAATTTTTTAAAAAAGAAAGTAATGATTCAAAAACTAATGATGTAATGTATGGTGATTAACATAACATAATAAAAAAAAAAAAAAGAAATGTAGTGATTATAGGAATACCCACTGGACTTAAGATAAAAGTGGAGGACATCAATGAAACCCTTAACAAAGAGATAGAAAACATATAGTAGAACAAACCAGAGATGGAGAACACAATAAATAAAAATAAAAATATACTATTTGGAATAAGTGACAGGGTAGAGGAAACAGAAGAATGAATTACCAACCTGAAGGACAGAGTAATGGAATGTAATCAAGTTGAGTAGGTGAGAGGAAAACAATTATGCAATATGAGAATAGATTTTGGGAGCTCAGCAACTTTATTAAGTGCAATAACATTCACATTATAGGTTTCCAAAAGAAAAATATAAAACATGGGGCAGAAAATTTATTCAAAAAGATAGAAGCTGAAAACTTCCCTAATCTGGTGAAAGAAAAAGAAATCAGGTTCCAGGAGGCACAGAGATCCCCCAAGAAATCAACCCAAGGAGTTCTACACCATGACACATAGTAATTAAAATGGAAAATGTAGTGATAAAGAGAGGATTTTAAAAGCAGCAGCAGAAGAGTTACAGACAAGGCAAACACCATAAGGCTATCAGGGGATTTTTCAACATATACTTTGCAGATCAGAAGGCAGTGGCATGATATATTCAAGGTGCTAAATGAAAAACAAAACAAAATAAAACAAAACTTCAGTCAAAAGAATGCTCTATCCAGCAAGGCCATCATTCAGAATAAAAGGAGAGATAAAGAGTGTTCCAGACAAAAAAATAAAGGAGTACATGACCACTAAACCAACCCTGCAAGAAATATTAAAGAAGACTTTCAGTGGAAAGACCATAAATAAGAGTAAAGAAAGCAAGAAGCACAAAAACAGTAAAAATAAATATATCTGTTAAAATCAGTCAATGGACTCATACAATAAAATGATATAAGGTATGACACCATATACCTAAAAGGTAGGGAGAAGAAAGCTAAAAAAAAAAAAAAAAAAAAAAAATGTTTCAAATTTAAGTGACCATCAGCTTAATATAGACAGCTATATGCAGATGCTATATACAAACCTAATGGTAACCCCAAATTAAAAACCAGTAATAGATATTGTAAAAATAAAGAGAAAGGAATCCAAGTATATCACTAAAGAAAGCCAAGTTATGGTGAGAGAAGAGAACAAGGGAAGAAAGGAACAGGGAAGTTCTATGACAACAACCACAAAACAAATTTAAAAATTGAAATAAATACATACTTATAAATAATTCCTTTGAATGTAAACTGATTAAATGCTCCTATCAAAACACAAAGAGAGATGGAATGGATAAAAAAAAAAAAAAAAATAGGACCCATCTACATGGCCTAGAAGAGCCTCATTTCAGATTTAAAGACACCTGCAGACAAAGGGCACAGTATAATAATAAAGGGAACAATCCAACAAGAAGATATAACAATTGTAAATACTTATGCACCCAACATGGGAGCACCCAAATACATAAAACAGCTAACAACAAATATAAAGGAATTAACTAATTCGGTAGTAACCCTATCATAGTAGGGGACTTTAACGCCCCACCTACATCAATGGACAGATCATCCAAACAGAAAACCAAGAAACAGTGGCTTTGAATAACACACTAGACCAGATGGTCAGAACATTCCATTTTAAAACAGCAGAATGCACATTCTTTTCAAGTGCACACAGAACATTCTCCAGAATAGATCACATATTAGGCCACAAAAGAAGTCTCGAAAATTAAAAACATCAAAGTTATACCATGCATCTTTTCTAACCTTAAATTTATGAAGGTAGTAATCAACCACAAGAAAAAATCTAGAAAGAGCATAAATACATGAAGGTTAAATAACATGGTACTAAGCAATGAATGGGTCAATCACGTAATCAAGAATAAATTTTAAAAAATGGAGATAAATGAAAATGAAAACACAAAGGTCCAAAATCTTTGGGATGCAACAAGAAGAGGGAAGTTTATAGCAATACAGGCCTACCTCAAGGAGCCAGAAAACTCTCAAAGAAATAACTAAACTTACACCTAAGGGAACAAGAAAAAGAAGAACAAACATACCCAAAACCAGCAGAAGGAAGAAAACAATAATTAGGGCCGAAATAAATGATATAGAAACTAAAATAACAATAAAACCTATCAATGAAACCAGCACCTAGTTCTTTGAAAAGATCAAGAAAATTGATAAACCTCTAGCAGACTCATAAAAAGAAAGAGAAGACTCAAATAAACAAAATCAGCAACAAAAGAGTAGAAATAAACTGGCATCACAGAAAAACAGAATGGTAAGAGAATATTATGAAAAATTATATACCTGTAAACTGGATAACCTAGAACAAATGGATAAATTCCTAGAAATATATAAACTACCAAAACTAAAGCAGGAAGAAATAGAAAAGTTGAACAGACCAATAACCAACAATGAAATTGGATCAATAATCCATAAATTCCAACAAACAAAAACTCAGGACCAGATGACTTCACAGGTCAATTCTACTAAACATTTAAAGAAGAGTTAATACCTATTTTTCTCAAATTTTTTCCAAAAAATAAAAGAGGAAAGAAAACTGCCACATTCATTCTATGAAGCCAGTATTACCCTCATACCAAAACCAGGTAAAGACATCACAGTAAAAAGAGCACTCAGGCCAATACCTCTAATGAACATAGATGCAAAAATCCTCACCAAAATACTAGCACAATGAATCCAACAAAACATTAAAAAAATCGTTTATCACGACCAAGTGAGATTTATTCCTGGGCTGCAAGGGTGGTTCAGTATTCACAAATCAATCGACATGATACATTCCACCAATAAGAGAAAAGATAAAAACCATATGGTCATTTCAATAGATGCAGAAAAATATTTGACAAAGTACAACATCCATTCATGATAAAAACCATCAACAAAGTAGGTCTAGAAGGAGCATATCTCAGAGTAATAAAGGTCTTATATGAAAAACCCACAGCATTTTTTCATGTGTCTGTTAGCCATTTGTATGTCTTCTTTGGAAAAGTGTCTGTTCATGTCTTCTGCCCATTTTTTGACTGGGTTATATTTATTTATTTATTTATTTATTTATTTATTTATTTATTTAATTTATTTATTTTTGAGTGTTGAGTTTGAGAAGTTCTCTATAGATCTTGGATATCAGCCCTTTATCTGTAATGTCATTTGCAAATATCTTCTCCCATTCTGTGAGTTGCCTCTTTGTTTTGTTTACTGTTCCCTTTGCTGTGCAGAAGCTTTTTATCTTGATGAAATCCCAAAAGTTCATTTTTGCTTTTGTTTCCCTTGCCTTTGGAGATGTGTCTTGAAAGAAGTTACTGTGGCCGATGTCGAAGAGGTTACTGCCTGTGTTCTCCTCTAGGATTTTGATGGATTCCTGTCTTACACTGAGGTCTTTGATCCATTTTGAGTTTATCTTTGTGTATGGCATAAGGGAATGGTCCAGGTTCATTCTTCTATATGTAGCTGTCCAATTTTCCCAGCACCACTTATTGAAGAGACTGTCTTTTTTCCATTGGATATTTTTTCCTGCTTTGTCAAAGATTAGTTGACCATAGAGTTCAGGGTCCATTTCTGGAGTCTCTATTCTGTTCCATTGGTCTATGTGTCTCTTTTTAGGCCAATACCATGCTGTCTTGTTGATCACAGCTTTGTAATATAGTTTGAAGTGAGGCAACATGATGCCCCCAGCTTTGTTTCTCTTTTTCATCATTCCCTTGGTGATTCGGGGTCTTTTCTGGTTCCATACAAATTTTAGGATTGTTTGTTCCAGCTCTTTGAAAAATGCCAATGGTATTTTAATAGGGATGGCATTGAAAGTGTTAATTGCTCTAGGCAGGATAGACATTTAGTGGAAGGAGCTGAGATACCCTTCAACAGATGAATGGATAAAGAAGATGTCATAAATATATACAATGGAATATTATTCAGCCATCAGAAAGGATGAATATCCACCATTTGCATCAACATGGATGAAACTGGAGGGGATAATGCTAAGTGAAGTAAGTCAAGCAGAGAAAGACAATTATATGGTTTCATATGTGGAACATAAGCAATAGCATGGAGGACCATAGGGGAAGGGAGGGAAATCTGAAGGGGGAGAAATCAGAGAGGGAGATGAACCATGAGAGACTATGGACCCCGGGACAGAAACTGAGGGTTTCAGAGGGGAGGAGGGTGGGGAGTAACAAGCTGATGGGTATTAAGGAGGGCATGTGTTGTGATGTGCACTGGGTGTTATACATAACTAATGAATCATTGAACACTACATCAAAAAACTAATGATGTACTATAGAGTGGCTAACTGAACATAATAAAAAAAAAGAAAAACAAACCCACAGCTAACATCATACACAATGGTGAAAAGCTAAGAGGTTTTCCTTGTGGTCAGGAAAAGGGCAAGGATGTTCCCTTTCACTAATTTTATTCAACATAGTATCAGAAGTCCTAACCACCACAATTAGACAACAAAAAAAAATAAAGAACATCCAAATTGGTAAGAAAGAAGTAGAACTTTTGCTATTTGTAGATGACATGATACTTTATATAGAAAACCTGAAAGACTCTAGTCAAGTCACAGGATACAAAATCAACGTACAGAAATCTGTTGCATTCCTATACATTAATAATGAAGCAGGAAAAAGAGAAATTAAGAAAATTTCATGTACAATTGCACCAAAAATAACAAAATATCTAGGAATAAACGTAACCAAAGAGGATAAATACCTGTACTCTGAAATATATAAAACATTGATGAAAGTAATTGAAGATGACACAAAGAAATGGTGAGACATCCTATGATCATGTATTGGAAAAACAAATATTTTAAAATGTTTATATTACCCAAAGCAATTTATAGATTTAATGCAATCTTTACCATAATACCAACAGCATTTTTCACAAAATTAGAACAAACAATTCTAAAATTTGTATGGAACCACAAAAGATTCTGAAGAGCCAAAACAAATTTGAAAAAGAAAAGCAAAGCTGGAGGTACCACAATTCCAGACTTTAAGTTATATTACAAAGCTGTAGTAATCAAAACAGTAAGGTAGAGGCACAAAAATAGACACCTAGATCAAAGGAACATAATAGAAAACCTAGAAACAAACCCCTGATTATATGGTCAATTAATCTTCGACAAAAGAGTCAAGAATATCCAATGGGAAAAAGACTGTCTCTTCAGCAAATGGTGTTGGGAAAACTGGACAGCAACATGCAAAAGAATGAAACTAGACCACTTTTTTACACCATACATGAAAGTAAACTCAAAATGGATTAAAGGCCTAAGTGTGAGACCTGAAACCATAAAAATCCTTTAACAGAGCACAGGCAATAATTTCTCTGACATCAGGTGTAACAACATCTTTCTAGATAAGTCTCCTGAGGCAAGGGAAACCAAAGCAATAATAAACTATTGGGACTGTATCAAAAGAAAAAGCTTCTGTACAGTGAAATAAACAATCAATAAAACTAAAAGTCAACCTACAGAATGGGAGAAGTTATTTGCAAATGACATATCTGATAAAAGTTAGTATCAAAATTATATAAAGAACATGTATAACTCCACACAAGGAAAACAAAAAAATCCAATTTAAAAATGGGCAGGGGGCGCCTGGGTGGATCAGTTGGTTGGGCATCTGACTGTTGGTTTTGGCTCAGGTCATGATCTCATGGGTCATGGGATCAAGCCCCATGAGGAGTTCTATACTTAGAGGGGAGTCTGCTTGAAGATTCTCTCCTTCTGCCCCTTCTCCCACTCATGTGTGCACTTTCTTTCTGTCTCTCTCTCTAAAATGAAAAATAAAAATATTTTAAAAAATAAAAAAATGGGAAGAAGACATGAACAGATATTTTTCCAAAGATGGCACCCAGATAGTCAACATAAACATGGAAAGCATGGTTATAAACTTTTGATTTACTTTAGTGCTTTCCAAGAAGGGAAAGAAGCAGGTAGATATTGACAAGGGAGATATCAATTAACAGCATTTAGGGTCTGATTACTATTAATGGGCAAGGTCTTCCTGAACGTTTGTGGTTCAAGTAGAAATGGGAAGTCAGTCAAACCAAAGGTAAACTAGGTATTGGAGAATCACTAAGGCTCTATTTACAAGATAAGTACTAGATCCAATTAGGTCAAGAAAAATCAGTCAATGCAGTAATAATATTCAGTCAAATGGGTTGTGAAGTATTATATGAGGAAAATATATTGAATGTTTTATATGACTTGCGTGGTAACCTAGATGCTGAGCTTTAGATTATGATCTATGGTGGTTATTTTCAGCTTTGGTTGCGCATAATTCCAGTGATGAAGTGACTAGCAAGTGATAGACATTTCATAAAGGTCCAGTATGTGAGTGAAATGAACAGTGTGGATAATGACCATTAATAAGACACTCTAGAAGAGGTTAGAGTAATTCTTGAATATGATTCTTTACTAAATTCAGTTTTCACCCACAATATATAATATCTCAATAATAAAAAAGACAATATGCTGATACAGTTGGGAGAAAAGACAAAAATAACTGGCTTTCAAATGCTTATGATCTAGGAGAAGAAATATAAAAAGAAATTAATATATGAATCACTATACTCTGAAATCTATGAATAAGAGAATCAGAAAGAAATTCAAGTGTAGGGTGTGACATTAGAAGTGGTCTTTGAAGGGGTGGAAAGTGAAAATGAGAAAATGGATGGCCTTGAATGATGTAAGGAGATTGTACAATGAATTCCCCAGGGCAGTCATTTTCAAATGGTGGTTCTCAGAACTCTCAGCCTGTCTCTAGGAGTTGGGTAAGAGTTGAGGATTTGGCTTGAGGAAACATGTTTAATAACTGGAAAGTTTTGATTAATTGTATTCTTAAATTAACTATAAAGCACATGTTATTTACAATCTTACTGACAAGTATTTTTTAAATTAAATTTTAGAGTACTAAGTGGTTTGAAATAATTAAGTGCCAGGCCTTCATACTACAGATGATGCTTGGAGGAGAAATTGGCTTATTTTTGGTCACATAGCTAGATAACAAAAGAGTTGACACTCATCTTTCTGTTATAACATTATGCTCTAATGTTTGAATTGATTTTACAGTATAGTCTAAGATATATAACAGGATTTCTTTCATTAATGTTGAGTATCAATCAATAAGCCCAGAGATAGAGATGCAGCTAATAAAGAGATTCTGTCCTTAATTTGGCCTGCCCAAAGTTCTATTTACGATGTAAATACTAGATCTCAGGTCAAACTTGACCTGACCTCAGGATCTACTGTGGGCATTACTATTTTGACTATATCTCTGATGGATTTTCTTTCTTGATAGTATCTTCTTTCTCCTACATTAAGTGTGTTATAGAAAAGAAATGTTTGGAGTTCTGAAACTGGGTCCAATTAATCAAGCCTTAAAATATGCTAGACCTTCAAATATTGCAAATGATGGAAAATGATTTAGAACTTTCTATAATTTTTTAAGTATAAGCTCAATGACTTAGATCTCAGCTCTCAAATCAATCTGACTGAATGTTTATTTTTCTCTAATGGGCAGCATTTGTTATTATAAGGTAAAATTTTAAACAGAAATGAATAATCTCTCTTCTTCCAATTTATCTGTGGTCATGTGAATATTTTATCTTAGAAAAAGGATTTTGGCACTTAGGCACCATTTTCACAGTGATCTATATAACCAGAATACTCAAAAAAGGAGGAGTTTTTTGGTTTTGTTTTTTTTTTTAATTTCAGAAGGAGCATGCTCTTGTTTAAATGCCATATTGTGGCAAGCATGCTATTCAATTTCATCATTGTTCTTAGTTGCTAAATCCCCAGAGGGCAAAGTATGGCAGCTGTAAAAATATATCAAATATTCAATTAAAATTCTGTGTTGGTGTTAATATGTTTATCTATCTTGTCATTATAAAAAATCACAATTTATTTTCTCTGCACATTTCTCATAACTTGTTACTCTAATCCTCCCATTGCCTGCTTGACTTGTGCTGTTTAATTGCAGAATTCTTGGCTTTCATTTATTTGTGGTAGGTTTTATCAAAATGTGGAGTGAAATATTATCCTCTTCATACTTATACTCAACAGTAAAATGTGCAGAAATGTAACATTTTCCTAGTGGATATGAGATCAGCCATTGCACATTATGCTCTTCAAAACACAACTAGGGTAGTCATAGAGCACATATTCCATGACCCAAGGTAATTTCCAAATCTACATATCTTGAAATAAGCAGGACAGGAAGCCTGTATTTAGTTGAGATGTTTGAATGTGAGTTAATAGGAATTTTCCTTCTGTTAATTCTCCTGTTTGGTTAAAATTGATATTTTTAGATGATTCAGTAAGAAGAGAAACAGGAAAGAATTAATAACATGAGACTTATAAAGGAAAAGCAAGCATAGATGTTAGAAATTTCTTAGGCAAAAAACAGTATTTTCTCTTTTGAAGACAGACCTATAGTTTCTTTGATTTGAGATTTTGTTTAATAGCTTCTATAATGGCTGCACCATGACTTTGCATCAAGATTTCAGCATGAATAACAACCTGTTCATGTTTCATTTAGCTCCAAATGAGAAATTCTGTCTTTTATTGTTTTAGGAAATTAGTTTGTGTATTATTGCTCCTGGAGCTTTATAATTAATCACTAAAGGTTATGGCTGTGGAGAGTTTGTGGGAAATAGATGCCTGAATGATTATAATTGTAGCTGTCAAATCAGAAATATAGTTATACAGCAGCAGGTCCTTTTTTTATTTTTACTATAACAAAGACTTCAAGGGTTGCCCATTTAGAAATAAATGCAAGTATAAATAAGCAGAGTATTTTTCAACTACATTGCTTCCTTCAGTAAGAACTGTGCACAGTGACTTCCTCTAGAGAATCCAAGATGATAATCATGTAAATCTTTATCCTCTGAGTCCCTGCTTGTTCTGACTTTTGTGTTGGTTTAACTTCTGAGCAGATGTTGAATATTTTACCTTTTAGACAATATAGTTTATAGTGGAAAGAATCAAATTATATATGGTTGATTAACTTGCAAAGTTGAAATAGAAAATCCCAAAGTTACCTTCATTCTTTATGTTATCCAAACACCTCATTAGATATGGAGCAAGATGGTTCTAGAGACTCAAGTGAAGCATGCTTGTTTTTACTGGATCCTGATATCAAGAACCGGTTTTATTTTATTTTATTTATTTATTTTTAATTTTTTTAATTATGTTATGTTAGTCACCATATGGTACATCATTAGTTTTTGATGTAGTGTTCCATGATTCATTGTTTGCATATAACACCCAATGCTCCATGCATTAGATACTTTTTCTCATAGAATTGTGAACTTAGGGCACTTTATCCATCTTACTTTCATGCCTCTGACCCCTTAAGAATGAATGTAACCAGAAGAACCCATTGGTTTGTTTTGTTTGTTTGTTTACTTGTTTTCCCATTTTTTAATTTAAATTCAATTAGCCAACATATAGTACATCATTAGTTTCAGACGTAGTGTTCAATAATTCGTCAGTTGTGTATAACATCCAGTGTTCATCACATCATGTGCCCTCCTTAATGCCCATCACCCAATTACCCCATCCCCCATCCACCTCCCCTCCAGCAACCCTCAGTTTATTTCCTATAGTTAAGAGTCTCTACACCCAATGTGGGGCCCAGACTCACAATCCCTAAGATTAAGAGTTGCTTGCTTTACCAAATGAGGCAGCCAGGCTCCCCCAGAACCCATCGTATTTTTAAAGACCCTTCTAAAAACTTATTCTAGGCATAAGCAACTCTGACTAATGGAGAATTATTTATTATGTCTACTCTTAATTACTCATGTAGTGGATTAAGAACTTGTTCTGTCAGTGTTATTAAGGCACTTTGTATAAAAACACCTCCAAGTTAAGCCTAAGCATTATCTCTTTTTTACAATGAATAATTTGAAACAATGTGATCTTTCCTTATTGATCTTATTTGTCAGACTATAATCATTCTTTGTCTTTATTCTTAATACTTCTCTTTCCTCCTGCCGCCAGCTAGACCATTAATTTGAGCAAAGGGCAGAACTCTACTTCTGAGTAAATCTAGCCAGTGTTGCATCTACTGTCTTGATTCCTACATGTTATGCTTTTTAAGCATTTTTGTGTTTTTGTACATTAATTCTAAATATGTATTTCTACTACAGTTTTGCTCTGTTTGTGATTTGAACAAATCCCCTTCTATTTTTGTGCCTTAGTTAAAGTGAAGGATTTTGTGATAATCATTATTGTTTTTGAATTCTAATCCTTATTTCTATGATATGTGAACATCTTTCTGTCCCCATTATCTGTGTTGTTTTTATTTAATGGGTACTCTCCTGAATCTAGTGCTCTGAAATTCCATACCATTTATTTCTTATTGTGTCTTCCATTTAATAATGTCACTTCAGAATCTGAACCCATTGTCAGAAGGTTTAGTCTAGTGTCACCTGATCAAAATGTTCTATGTTTGTGTTTAAGACACTGATACAAATGTTTGACTACCCTTGGGATCTAGGAGATATTTTGTATCATCACACCAGATTGACATTAATTCAAGGGTGGCCACTCTTTGAGTGCTCCTCTCCTGCCTTCTGGGAACTCTCTCTAGCCATGTGACCTGCCTGGATTTTCACACTTTATTGATGAGCCAATTGTTTAGACTGGTCTCAAAAGCTTGATAAAGTCAAAATAAATTACATTTATTGCTTCCCCTCTATCCTCAGGCTGTCATTCTGTCACAGAAGGAAATTAGATTCATCTGACAAGTCTTGATCTTTAGGAAGTTATGCTGGGTGTTACCCACCACACTGTTCTCTTCAAGGTATTTGCAAATCGATTTGCATTTTAGTCTAGAAAACACATATTTTCCTTACAGATTAAACACAAACAGTTGACAAACAACAGAAAAGGAAAATATAAGCAATAGCTCTTAAACTATACCAAGAAAAATAGAATTTTAACTCCTTTCTCTAAAATCTTTGGAGAAATTGTTGTAAATGAGTTGTCATGTATATATTACTTGGGAGATTGTGTTCATAAATGGGGTTTACAATAGCTGACTAATGGTATATTTTATTTTATTTCTTTTTTTAAAGATTTTATGCATTTATTTGTCAGAGAGAGAGAGAGAGAGAGAAAGAGCACAAGCAGGAGGAGCAACAGGCAGAGGCAGAGGGAGAAGCAGGCTCTTTGCCAAGCAAGGAGCCTGATGCAGAACTCGATCCCAGGACCCTGGGATCATGACCTGAGCTGAAGGCAGATGCTTAACTGACTGAGCCACCTGCCTTCGGCTCAGGTCATGATCCCAGGGTCCTGGGATCAAGCCCCACGTCGGGCTCCCTGCTCAGCGGGAAGCCTGCTTCTCCCTCTCCCACTCCCCCGGCTTGTGTTCCCTCTCTCGCTGTCTCTCTCTCTGTGTCAAATAAATAAATAAACAAATCTTTTAAAAAATAAAAAGTAAAATTTTGTAAATGAATTAGAACTTGAAAAAAATTTCAATAGTAATTTGCTTAGTTTATTACTGTGCCAGATTTCAAAAGCTGATTTACAGCAGATATCTACCTCTTAAGAGTATATGTGTGTGTAAAAAATTAAAATAATAGTCATCATACAATGTCATTTTTTATTTCTATTTCCTTTATAAAGGACAGTTTAATATGCATAAAGTTTTAGAGTTGGGAACATTAAATATTATTCCACATTTAATGAATGTTCACATTCAGTGTACATATTAGTGTAAGGGACATGGAAATAATCACTATTTTTTTCTAAATTGTAATTCTCTATGGTTCTCTGATACTTGGATATCATTATTACTGCAGTATGAATATGACCAGTGTATGTGATGGCCTATTGCATGCATTGAACTCAAGTTCAATAAATACTTGTGTCTTTAATGGGAAGTTAAAAAGTTTTTAACCATCAAAAGTGAGGTTTTTTTTTTTTTGTCTTGAAAAATCAGCTTTTATTATACAGAAATCTTGGAAAGTAATTGTTCAGAATGTCTATTATTTTGTGTCTCAGATTAATGTTAGTGCAAATATTCTTCTGTACATTGGAACTAGAAAACAATTATATAACATTTCTTTGTTGAAATATAATTGACATATAACATTATATTAATTTCAACTATAGAGCGTAATGATTTGACATTTGTATATGTTGTGAGATCACCACAATAAATCTAGTTAATGCCTGTTATCATACATAGTTACAATTTTTTTTCTTGAGATGAGAACATTTAAGATTTACTCACCTAGCAACTTTCAAATATGCAATATACTATTATCAGCTATAGGCAACATGTTGTACATTACGTCACCATGACTTATTTTATAACTGGAAGTTTGTACCTTTTGCACCCCTTCATCCATTTTTCACATCACACAAACCCTGCCTCTGGCAAACACCAACCTGTTTTCTGTATCTATGAGCTTAATTGTTTTGTTTTTCAGATTCCACATGAAGTGAAATCACACAGTATTTGTCTTTCTCTATCTGATTTATTTCACTTCGCATAATGCCATCAAAGTCCATCCATGTTGTCACAAAGTGAATTTTTTATTAGAGTTTTATTAAAGTATAATTCACATGTAACAAAATTTACCCTTTTAAAGTGTACAACTCGGTGGTTTTACTATATTCATAGATTTGTGTAATTATCACCATTATCTAATTCCAGACATTTTTCATTACCTTCAAACGAAACCCTGTAACCATTAGGAGTCATTCCCCAGTTCTCCTCCAACTCCCCCACCATATATAGTATGTGACCTCTTAGGTCTGGCTTCTTTAACTCGACATAGTTTTTTCTTTTCTTTTCTTTTTTTTCTTTTCTTTTCTTTTTTTTCTCTTCTCTTCTTTCTTTTATTTTCTTTTGGTTTTGTAAATTTTTATTTTAATTCCAGTTAGTTAACACACAGTGGTATATTAGTTTCAGGTATGCAATATAGTGATTCAACAATTCCATACATCACCTGGTGCTCATCACGACAAGAGCACTCTTTAAATCCCATCACCTATTTAACTCATCCCACATCACTCTCCCCTCTGGTAACTGTCAGTTCTTTATAATTAGCAGTCTGTTTCTTCGTTTGCCTCTCTCTTTTTTTTTCCCCCTTTGCTCGTTTGTCTTGTTTCTTAAATTCACATATGAGTGAAATCATATGGTATTTGTCTTTTTCTGACTGACTTATTTCTCTTAGCATTATACTGTACAGCTCCATCCATGTTGTTGCAAATGGCAAGATTTCATACTTTTTTGTAGCTAAATAATATTGCATTGTAAATATACATGAGGTATATATATATATATATATATATATATATATATATATATATATCACATCTTCCTTATCCATTCATCAATCAATGGACACTTAGGCTGCTTCCATATCTTGGCTAGTGTAAATAATCCTGCTATAAACATAGGGGTTCATGTATCCCTTTGAATTAGTGTTTTTGAATTCTTTGGGTAAATACCCAGTAATGCGATTGCTGGATCATAGGTGGTTGGTTCTATTTTTAACATTTTGAGGAACCTCCATACTGTTATCCAGAGTGGCTGCACCAGTTTATATTCCCACCAACAGTGCAAGAGGGTTCCTTTTGCTTGTCAACACCTTGTTTCTTGTGTTACTGGTTGTTGATTTTGTCAACACCTTGTTTCTTGTGTTACTGGTTGTTGATTTTAATCATTGTGACAGGGGTGAGGTGATATTTCATTGTAGTTTTGATTTGCATTTCCTTGATGGTAAGTGATGATGAACATCTTTTCTTTATATATATATATATATATATATATATATATATATATATATATATATATTTAAATTTAAATTTAAATTCTAGTTACTTGACATACAGTTCAATATTGGTTCAAGAGTAGAGTTCAGTGGTTCATCATTTACATATAAAACCCAGTGCTCATCATAACAAGTGTCCTCCTTAATACCCATCACCCATCTATCCCATCCCCCACCCATGTCCCTCCATCAACTTTCAGTTTGTTCTTTATAGTTAAGGGTCTCTCATGACTTGTTTCCTTCTCTCTCTCTTTTTCCCCCTCCTGAATGTTGATCCATTTTGTTTCTTAAATCCCATATATGAGTGAAATCATACGCTATTATGCTAAGGGAAATAACTCAATCAGAAAAAGACAAATACCAGATGGTAAGTGAAGATGAACATCTTTTTATGTGTTTGTTGACCATCTGGATATCTTCTTTGGAAAAAGTGTCTATGCCTTCTGCCCATTTCTTAATTAGATTATTTGTTTTTTGGGTGTTGAATTTTATAAGTTCTTTGTATATTTTGAATACTAACCTTTTATTATATAAGTCATTTGCAACTATCTTCTCCCATTCCATAGGTTGCCTTTTAGTTTTGTTGTTTCCTTTACTGTGCAGAAGTTTTTTTGTTGTTGTTGTTTTTGTTTTTGTTTTACTCCCAATAGTTTATTTTTTATTTTTGTTTCCCTTGCCCCAGAAGACATATCTAGAAAGAAGTTGCTATGGCCAATGTCAAAGAATTTAATACCTGTGTTCTAGGATTTCTATGGTTTCAGGTCTTACATTTAGGTGTTTCATCCATTTTGAATTTGTTTTTGTGTATGGTGTGAGAAAGTGGTCGTTACTTTCTTTTGCATGTTGCTGTCCAGTTTTCCCAACACCATTTGTTGAAAAGACATTCTTTTTTCCCATTGGATATTCTTTCCTACTTTGTCAAAGATTAATGACCATATAGTTGTGGGTTCATTTCTGGGTTTTCTATTCTGTTCCACTAATCTATGTATCTATTTTTGTGCCACTAACATCGTGTTTTGATTAGTACAGTTTTGTAATATAACTTGAAGTCTAGAATTGTGATGTCTCCAGGTTTGGACTTCTTTTTCAAAATTTCTCTGGCTCACTGGGGTCTTTTAAAGTTCCATACAAATTTTAGAATTTAGAATTGTTTGTTCTAGTTCTGTGAAAAATGCTGTTGGTGTTTTCATAGGAATTGGATTAAATGTGTAGACTGCTTTGGGTAGTATAGACATTTTAACAATATTTGTTCTTCAAATGTTTTTCCATTTCTTTGTGTTGTCTTCAATTTCTTTCATCAGTGTTTATTAGTTTTCAGAGTACAGATCTTTTACCTCTTTGATTAAGATTATTCCTAGTATCCTATTATTTTTGGTGCCATTGTAAATGGGTTTTCTTAATTTGTCTTTCTGCTGCTTCATTATTGGTATATGGAAATGCAATAGATTTCTATACATTGATTTTGTGTCCTGGGACTTTACTGAATTCATTCATCAGTTCTAGCAGGTTTTTGGTGGAGTCCTTCGAGTTTTCTATATATAGTATCATGGCATCTGCAAATAGTGAAGGTTTTATTTCTTCCTTACCAATTTAGATGTCTTTTATTTCTTTTTGTAGTCTAATTGTTGTGACAGGGGCTTCCAGTACTATGTTGAATAAAAATGGTGAGAATGGACACCCTTGTCTTGTTCCTGACCTTAGGGGAAAACTCTCAGGTTTTTCCCGTACAGGATAATGTTAGCTGTGGGTTTTTCATATATGGCCTTTATGATGTTGAGGTATTTTCCTCTAAACCTACTTTGTTGTTTTTTTTTTTTTTTATCATGAATAAATGTTTCACTTTATCAAATGCTTTTTCTGTATCTACTGAAGTGATCATATGGTTCTTATCATTTCTCTTATTGATGTGATGTATCACATTGATTGATTTGTGAGTATTGAACCACGCTTGTAATCCAGGAATAAATCTCACTTGGTTGTGGTGAATGATTTTTTTTTTTTTTTTTATGTATTGTTGAATTCTGTATACTAGATTTTATATGCTAGTATTTTGTTGAGGATTTTTGCATCTATGTTTATCAGGGATATTGGCCTGTAACTTGACATGTTTTCAAGCTTCACGCATATTGTAGCATTTATCGGTACTTCTCTGCTTCTAATGCCTGAATAATATTCCATCATATAAAAGCAGTATATTTTGTTTCATCATTCATCTGTTGATGGACATTTAAATTGTTTCTACTTTTTGCCTATTATAAATAATGCTGCTATCAATGTTCATGTGCAAGATTTTAGGTGGACATATGTTTTCATGTCTCTTGGGTATATAACTAGAAGTGGAATTACTGGGTCAAATAGTAACTCTATGTTTACTATTTTGAAGAAATGCCAAACAATTTTTTGAAGTGGCTGCAACATTTTATATTCCCAAAGTGAAATTTATGGATTATATATCCACAGATTGGTTTCAAAAATTAAATTGTAATTTATCATACATTTACTGGATACTCTGTACTTTGTACTTTGTTGTCCAGATTTCATGATATTCCAACATTATAATTCCCCTTTTTATAGGAAAGCTGATCCTGCTGGATAGCAGAAACTCCAGTGTCCCCAAGAATGTGGAGAATAGCAAAGATTGTGACTTAAAGAGTTTTTAAGAAGTGATATATGATAGTTTAGTTGATGTAGGGAGAGAGGAACTGACCTCTGACTTTTTTAAAGTTTATAGTGTATCAATATGCAACAGAGAAATAAATCATACCACAAAGGGATCATTCCAGCAGCATTTCATCAAAACCAATGCTTTTGTACAATCTTTCTAGAATTAGCCTAGCATTCCAACCCTTGCCTACTGATCACAGGTGGAGGTAAGATTGTTTAAGGAATAAAAGATTAGTCCAAGAAGAGTGCAAAGGGTATTATTACCAGGGATAAACACATGACTATTTGACTCCAGGAGTAGGGGGAGGGTTTCACAAGATTTTCCTGCTGAAATAGCATGAACATGAACACAAGATGAGAAGAAGTTACATATTGGGAAGTTTGTCAGTGGCTGAACTATCTTAAGATACATTGTTTATGGATTCAGGTATGTCCTTAAGGGAATTATTATCCTCTTAGGACTTTTCCTTTCTCTCCTGGCTTACAATATGGAAAGACAAAAGCCTCAATTTTAAACCTTAAAATAGTTAAATAAGAACCCTTTCAAGGAAATTATCACACCCAAAATTACACACACACATTTTTTTTACTAGGCAAAAAACTTTATTAATCTTGTTTCAAACTTTATTCCCAGGCTTCTTCAGATTAATTAGCTGCAAAGAATGAATTGTGCCTAAGTAAAAAACTGAAAAGACCAGCAGTGTCCCAGGGGCTTGGGCTTAAAAAATATTAGAGATCTAGATTTTATCAGATCTATGAACAAGATTTTAAAAAGCACTCATAAAATAGCAGCTCCCAGTAACTTTTTCAAGTTTTATTTTGTTCCAAAGTTGACTCAGTTCAGTTTACTTCATTCTTGGAAGCTTCATCAAAATTCTCCACAAGATCTAGAACTTCCATCATCATCCTCCTCTCCGGTAGCAAGTGGTGCTTTTCCATCTGCAAATTATTTGGGCAGAGCTTCAGCCAGTCTTCTTAAACTAGTCGGACTGTCTGTAGCAAGTTGGCTTAAGATACTGGGTAGCATTTCTGTCAGCTGCTTTGTCTCAGCATGGCCTGTAACAGTGAAAGTTTTCACTGCCAGGGATGCCTGAACTGTAGGGTTGTTAAAGTGGATCACTGTTCCTTGGTTTGTGAACATACTCACTTCAACACCAGAGATATTGTTTACCCCTAACTTCTTTAAGAAGGACTGAAGTTTTGTATTTTTTTTTTAAATCATCTGCTGTAGTCATTCTATGAACCACCTTCTTTTGGCGAGCAGTTCCTTTCCCACCAATGCACATTTGTGCTTGCAGCTTGGCAAGTTTCTCCTGGTTCATGATAGTTTCTTTCATCTTGTTGGAGTGGAAATGGGACCATGTGGGCACTAGGATAGGTACTCAGGGGGTCTCAGGAGGACCAGTTGAGATGAGGTGCACACACACGGGGACACAAGATGGCAGCTAGAGGGCACACACACACATTTATAAATATGTGTTATACACACATACGTATAAGCATATATATTATGTTAATGATAAAAGGATAATGCTTAACCATAGGTAATTATTTATCAAAATACTCTGACTATATTTCTGCTTAAATTTTATTAATAAATAAACAGTAAATATATATGTAAGAAAAATGAAAAACAAAAACAAAAACAAAAAAAAAACCACCTGAGTACATACAATGAAAATCAGTCACTCTCTGGGAATAAAAAAATAAAGTTGGAAAAACTTTCTAGAAATCTCAACTAAGGCCACTGACTCTTAGTGTAGAAACTCAATATAGAAACTTAACGTAGGTACTCACTGTAGGAAATATTTATTTCACTCATGTGTGAGAGTTTTGGTTTCTGACTTACTGAGGGAAGTTGATTGGACATGGATTCTCAAAGAATATTTTTTCCTTTAGCAAAATCAGATTTAATTAATCAAGTAATATAAGACTTCATCAGAGCTGCTTTTATCTGTAAGATGATTTCATGGTCTCGGGGAAATCACAATGTTTCTGGCATTTCCAAATCTCTTAGTACTTGTCTAATGCAAAGTACAAAGTTCATTTTAAATTTTCCTGGGTATTATAATTTTCACATTTATCAGTTGTTTACATATTAGTGTGAATGAAAGTGTGAGAGTTGGTGCTGATGAAAGGAGGGAGTTCCCTGGGGAAAGCCTAATGGACAGAGACTGTGTATAACTAGGAGAAAAGAGGAGATTTGGGGGCCCAAATGCTTAACTGCCTGTTTCACATTTTACCTCTTTTTTGAACCCAGAACATTTTCTAAGGAAAGGTATTTTTAAATTTTATTGAAGATGCTTGACTTCTCTTTCTTGCCAACAAAATGAAAGTCATTTCACAAGGATTATTCTCCATGTGCAAATTGAGTCCATGTCTACTTTACCTGATGCATTCCCAGACCAGGTTTCTTTTTTGATTTGAATCAGATTGTCAAGCCTCTCTAGTTGGGTCATGAATAGTTACAAGTTCCTCCTCTAGGTGATCATTATAAGATCCAAATATGTATCTTAAATGGCTTGCAGAAATTTGCAAAGAAACCTTTAGAACCCCCTAGGATGTATTTACATCTAAATCATTTTTAACCACGAGACAAAAGTTCTTTTCTCCAGATGCTCAAGGTTTACATTTTATGGGGCAGCAGTTTCTCTGAAAAATATATACCTTATTCTAAAAATAGAGCACAAATTGCTCTTCTCTTCAGACTTTCTGACTTTAGACTATTTTATACTGCTGGGACATAATCAATGGAGGAACATCAGTGCATTGTCCTGGTTTCATAAAGAACTTTCATAAAGTCCTGCTTTCATAAAGGACTAAGTAAGGAACAAAGCATTTGTTTTCCTTGTGTAGGCTCTGCAGTTAACATGCATGATTTAATGAATGTGTTTTTGCTTTCCCAAGAGAGATACCAAGTAGTACTACATATTTCAGTCGTATTTTCTTAGAAGTTCAAAAGTTTTGAGTGTAGACCTTTTATTTTGGAGGGGGACGTAAGAGGGGTGACATTTGAGGAATCAAGAGAATCGGGAAAAATATCCTGTTATAAAGTTTTATTGTTTTGTAACTTTTTTTTTCCGACTGTATTTGCCATGGAGTTTTTCTTATAAATGTAATTCCTTCATAATCTGTTTAAAAAACCACAAATACATCACTCAGAAGGATATTTAGGGAACCATGAAGAAGGGGAAAAAAACTCATTGGTTTAATGGAATGCTGTCAAGTCAAATCAGCATCATGAACGACACTGGGGCAGAACTGATACTTTTGCACTGACATGTTAGAAGAAAAGCCCATGCATTATTTAGAAAACTCAGAAATCTGTCAGCTGTATGATTGCCAAGTTAGCAGAAGCAGGAGGATGCTGCTCAAGTTGAAAAGAAATGCATAGGCACAGATCCATATTGTAACCTTTCATGTTCTACACCCACCATGAATAGTCAGCTATTATGCAGTCAGCATTTTTTAGTTTTTCTCTGTTAAATTTTCAAGGTCTTCAAAAGGCAAAAGAGGTAGGTCTTTTATTCTAAAAAAGCGAAATGTATAGGCTGTTATTTTAGTGTTAAAGATGACAAGACCAAAGAAAGACTGTTTTTCATCTTTGTAAGTGCTGTGCAGATTTCCCAGGAGTGTTTTGGGGTTGTTAAGGTATGTATTATTTTTACACATTTATTGCATGAACAAAGTATTTTCTTAATTATTTTCTTTTCAACAAACAGGAGAAAACACTTTGTTTTAGTGCTTTAACCACACTAGCACATCATTTATAAACATGGAAAGTTTTATTCTCTACTAATATAAATATGATATATACACATCAGCATTTTAATTATTTTTAAATACATATTGCCAAAATATAATTATTGACCTCCTCATGACCTTATGTTACTCCTGTGAGGCAAGTAAAAAGTCAGTACTCTTCCTGTTATCATAGAAAAGAAAAGCACAAACAAATCCAGTGCCTTCCTTAAAGTTACGCACTTTCATAATAGGAGAAAGTTAGTGGTAATAGAAACATGACTTTTATGCTTTCAGTCTAGTGATTCTAGTGTTTTCTATGCTATGGTTATACCCTGACTTTTCACTGTAAGTCACTGTGCATTTATAAGTTTAATTGTCTCTACATCAGAACATTTAATAAAAATCTTCTATTCCATATGAGCTTAATAAAATCTTCTATTTTAATAAAATAGTTTCTATTTCATGTTAGCTGCTAATTTATAGTCAACGAAGGAAAAAAAAAACACATAACTAGCTAACCAGGAGTAATGGCATAAAATTGGAAAATAAGGTTTTTGGTGTCACTATATTTTGGAAATATCACAAGACAAGTTGTAAAAGTTGAATTCCTAATGATGGTGGTCTAGTTTAAAATTGCATCTTACTTTGGTATAAAATTATAAACTTTTTGATATTACTATTGGAAATAATGCATAGGAGTAATTTTTTTAAAGATTTTATTTATTTATTTATTTTGGGGGCAAAGAGAGAGGGAGAGTGAGAGAATCTCAAGCAGACTCTGCACTGAATGTGGAGCCCAACATGGGGCTTGATCTCATGACCCTGAGACTATGACCTGAGTTGAAACCAAGAGTTGGATGTTTAACTGACTGAGCCACCCAGGTGCCCCTAGGAGTTATTTATAGAACACACGTTATCCCCTGATCTCTGGGTCTTTAGCCTTTCTATGGGGAGACATGTGCATACTTTAGCATATTGATGGTTAAACGTTCTTTTTGTAAGCTCTTGTGGGTTTTGTGTTCCATAAAGGACCCCTTTGGTAGGAGTATCGATTTACACTTTTTTTTATTTTCAGAAAACTCATAATTATCACCATTATCTGGAAGTTCTACTGACAAAATCACAGTAAGTGAAACACTCAGGGAGTTCAGCTGATATTTTCAGTCTACCTGTGGAATGGTCTGAGGTCTAAATCACCACTTGTACCTAGCTCTTGTGTTTCTTAATGATGTTTCCAAGTCTATCCTCTCCTTTTTCTCTTCACCATCCTCTTTTTACTACATTTCTGAGCTGTGTCTACTTTTGGAATTAACTGCTGGATATATTAATAACATTTCATATACTGCAATAATGTTTCTGGAAGTGTGTGAGACAGAGAAAGAGAGAGGAAAGAGAAAAAGAAGAGAGACATGTCCCTCCTAGGCAAAATCTTCCTGACTATTTCTGATTATTTCCCATTTTGGATTTATCAATACCTGTTATAGTTATTTATAAAAATGCATTTGGTACATACTTCACTTTATAAAGTATTTGTGTGGATTGTAGATACATTTACAATCTACATAAATTGTAGATTACATTTGATCAGGCTGAATCCCTGCCTTCAAGCAAGAAACAAGAACTGTCAAGATGGTTTGGAAATGAGGAAAAATAAGAGGATGCATTTGAAACTAAGTTGCAAGTTTGCAGAGGAAGCCAAATGATTATTGGATGTTGGGAGATCTGGGTTCTAGAACCATGTCTGCCAAGAAACAATTCTCTTCTTATAGCTGACCCTCAGTTTTTTTTTTGTTTTTCTTGTGTGTGTGTGTGGTTTTTTTTTTTTTTGATATATAAAAATAAGAAGTGGAAATAGATGACATTTAAGGTCAATAACAGCTATGGTAATTCTACCTTTGGGTATAGGATAACTGGTTATTCTGGCACTCTAATTTCAGAAGGGAGCAAGAGAAGTGTTCTATACATATGTAAGGGTGGCCATTTAGTTCAGAGACTGCTTATAAATAAATCTTAGAAAACTAATAATCCAGATATGGTTTGATTGTCAGCTCTCTGTTTCTTTTCTAGAATTCTAGTATAACTAGAATACATCTTTTTTTTTTTTAAAGATTTTATTTATTTATTTGAGAGAGAGAATGAGAGAGAGCACATGAGAGGGGGGAGGGTCAGAGGGAGAAGCAGACTCCCTGCTCAGCAGGGAGCCTGATGTGGGACTCGATCCCTGGACTCCAGGATCATGACCTGAGCCGAAGGCAGTCGCTTAACCAACTGAGCCACCCAGGCGCCCTAGAATACATCTTCTTAATACACATTAGATAATGCTGAATTGCTATGTAATGCATCTCAACAACACATGGCAAAAAAAAAAAAAAAAAAAGAAAAAAATAGCCCTTGTCCAAAACCTCCTATCCCCACAATAAAAGGGTAAAATCATTAATATATGATGGAAGAAGAATCGGGCTTATCATTGTTTTTGAAAGAGTTAAAACTGAAATGAGAAACCTTCCCTCTCCTTTACTTATAGAACCAGATCAATTATATTTATCTTCCTTCAGTTTAGAAAAGCTCTGATCTCCATGAACTATATGGCTTACCATACTATGAATAAGAAAACATTAAAGGTCTCATTGGACTATCTAAACAGACTTTCCATAAAAAAAGCTGTAACTAAATAAAATGCTATCGATTGTGTACTTCAGTCATTCAGCAATACTTCAGGGTATAGTCCTCCCTGGAAGCATTAATGTTAATGGGCATGGCATACATTCATTGAAAGGAAATATATACCTCTTAGTTTGTATTTCAGCCATTTAGGCATATTGTATGATCTACTTTACTTGATTTATCTAGTCTATAACCTTTCTTGCATTCTAAAAACTGGCACTGCATTCTAATAGCAGAAAAAAAATCTTTGTCTCATTGAATCAGAATTACCTACTTGCAAGTAATCCATTTTCATATGTAAGCTTTGTTGTACCAAATTTACTTTGAAGTATGTAGAACATGTCTTTGTAGAGTACAAGGACATACCTCCAGGCACCTGCCAACTAATAGGGAAGGAACCTTTCAGTTTCTTGTTATTTTTACTATAAGAACTAAATGCAGTGGAAAAAAATCTAATGACAAAATGCAAGTAGCACAGTTAAATTGTTTAGAATGAAGCATTTTTACATGTCTATCACCTTGTTGATCTTCCACAAATTTAGAGTACAGAAGTCTAAATCTTCAAAGCTTGAAAAACAGAGGTGGAACATAAACTAATCTTCATTTTTTCTCTATCATCTTACAGCAGCACTAATGGAAATGTATTTTGTTTAATGACTCTGAAATCCTGTTTGTAATTAGATGTGGGAATTGGTCTTACTTTGTAACAGATGATACTGGAATAATAATATGAGAGATGCTACACTGAGACCGCTATCTTCCTAAATCTATATCATTTTTCATTTTATTGACAGGAGATGTGTGCAAGAACAAAGAAATTGATTTTAAAAAGGAAGAAAATAAGTTCTAATAAAAACTTCCAATCCAAATATTTTAGTGTTACTTTTAATATACTGACTGTAGTGGGAGTAGGAAAAGGCATGCACCTTGTGTTTAATTTTAGGAAACAAGGGTTTTAGATTTGTTGCTTTGTTCCTGATAATAATCTTTGAATGTTATTGCAAAGACTAAATAGAGAAGTTTAATTAAGTGCCAGAGACCATATTACTGAAGCATGTGTTTTACGTTAGTATGATCACACAATACTACCTTCACACACATTAATACCTTCTTTTAAAGAACAATTTTATCTTCAAACAAAGAATGTAAAGACTGGACAGACTGAGTGCAACAGCTATTCTGTACATCATGTTCTTCATTGTCAGTAAATGCTACTGTCACAAATAATTCTGGTCACTAAAGATTTAGTAATGCTTGTAGGTCTTAGATCTTTTTCCATTTAATGCTAATGGACTCCAGGAGCCACAAAAAGCCTTAGAAAGAAACGTATTATAGATAGGTTTCATCTTCCCTTCAAAACATATGTATTATTGATATTTATGGTAATAAGAATGCTTGGACACTTTCTTGGAGATTTTGATTAGTACATACTTAATAGTATATGATGATTAATTTAGTTGTTACTGCATTCCTTTGCTTTCTAATTCATGTGCTAGACTCTTCTTAGTAGATCCAAGACTTGGCAAAAGAGAAAAAAATATTGTGAAGCACTTCCTTGGAAGTTCAAATTTGTTTAGCAATTTAGCTCACAAAGCAGTTTCACACTTACTTATTTCCTTTGATTATCACAAAAATTCCATAAAGTAAGTAGAACAGGTATTATTATCTTCTTGGTAGTTGAAGAAACCAAAGCCCGAAGAGGCTCAGCAATTTGGCTAAGTTCAAATAGATAGTATATAGTCAAATACATTACTTTCAACTCCAAAGCCAACATTATTCCATGGCAAAATAACTCATGGTGAAGAAATTAAAGCGATAACACATATGGTTTCATCAATATACAGGTTAATAGATTTTGGTGACTTCATAATGTGTAGGAATACAATGTAATTAGAAAGAAAATTTCCCCAAACAGTGGGTTCATGACTCTGCTCACATTGCAAAACAATGGAGTAGATTTCAATCTGATGATGGTGAACATAATCTTTATTTGCTATGATAACTAGCATTTTTTTCATGAAATTTTAGACCATCACTGGGTTCCCTACTCTTTTCATACAAAAGAAATCAAAAATCATATCAGTGAAAAAGCAAAAATTATAAAATCCTTGTTTCTTAAGATTAAAAACAAGGGATGTGCAGTTTACTTCCCTTCTTGCAATATATTGCAAACACCAACATGTATATATTGGAGTTTATCATTAGATTTTCTTTTTTTACTTCTTAAAAACAGTGCTTTGTTATTGGCATGCATAATATGTTAGCTATAAGGGCTAATGAAATAACCCGTTTGTTCAAATGTACAAATTAACTCTAGGGATTCTAGCTGCTTCATTATGAAATACTAGAAAGCTCCTTATACTTATGCAGCAATGTGATAATTGTTCAGTTTTCCTGTTTATATTCATTAGCCTAGAGCAGTCTCATACATAAAGTTGGTATGATAAATATGTAAAGGATAAATCAATTGTATCAACTTTGGTAGATGTTTCTGGAACATAGTTGGTAGCCAAATAAATATTTACTGGATGCTGATTATGTAGTATGCCATTTCATTATATATATAATATCGAAAGTCCTATGGATTAATATACTGTAGGACATACTGTAATTCCTCTGTCTTCATTATTGACAAAAATTATTTTGCCAATTAGAAACAAAGAACCACATTCCCCTGCAATGTTCAAAATAAATACATAAATGGAAATTTTATAACTAACATTGTTTTGTCTTCTAAACAGCCTACAGGAAAGTATGCTTAAAGATAAAATAGCTAAAATGAACAATTCTGTAATAAGTTTTGATTTAGAAGCTGTTGTTGTGATTTACTACTGCAAGAAAAGTCAATCAGTCTATTACAGTAGTTTCTTAACAATGGATTATTTTGGATAACTTCCAATTTGAAAGATAGGCTTTGTCTTAGGATGGGAGCATTAGTACAGGGAAATTCAGGTATTAGGCATGGCAGGTAATATAAAAAAGTGATCATAGAGAATTTGGAGAAAATTTAAAAAACTGAAAGTACTAGATTATAAGATCTAAACTTTTTATTTTTCATGTTTATATTTAAATTCATAGTTAACAGATAGTGTGATATGAGTTTAAGGAGTAGAATTTAGTGATTCTTTACTTACATAAAATACCCAGTGCTAATCACAACTACCCTCCTTAATACTGATCACACATGTAGCCCACCCCCCTCCCGCCCACCCCCCACCAGCAACCCTCAGTTTGTTTTTTACACTCAAGAGTCTCTTTTATGGTTTGCCTCCCTCTCTTTTCTTCCCTTTCCCTTATGTTCATCTGTTTGTTTCTTAAATTCCACGTATGAGTGAAATCATATGATATTTGTCTTTGACTGACTTATTTCGCTTAGCATAATACACTCTAGCTCATCCATGTCACTACAAATGGCAAGATTTCATTCTTTTTGATGGCTGAGCAGTATTCCATTGTATATGTATACCACTTCTTCTTTATCCATTCATTTATCAATGAATGGGCACTTGGGCTCTTTTCATAATCTGGCTATTGTTGATAATGTTATTAACATATTAACATCAGGGTGCATGTGCCCCTTCAAATCAGTATTTTTGTATCTTTTGGGTAAATACCTACTAGTACAATTGCTGGGTCATGGGGTAATTCTATTTTTAACTTTTTGAGGAATCTCCATACCGTTTTCCAGAGTGGCTGCACCGGTTTGCACTCCCACCAACAATACAAGAGGGTTCCCTTTTCTCCACATCCTCACCAGCACCTGTTGTTTCTTGTGTTGTTGATTTTAGCTATTCTAACAGGTGTGAGGTGATATATCATTGTAGTTTTGACTTCTGTTTCACTGATAATGAGTGATGTTCATAAACTTTTCATGTGTCAGTTGGCCATCTGGATGTCTTCTTTGAAAATATGTATTCATGGCTTCTGCCCATTTTTTATTGGATTATTTGTTGTATGGGTGTTGAATTTTATAAGTACTTCATATATTTTGGATACTAACCCTTTATAAAATATGTCATTTGCAATTACTTTCTCTAATTCCTTAGGTTACTTTTAGTTTTCTTTATTGTTTCCTTTGCTGCGCAAAAGCTATTTATTTTGATGAACTCCCAATAGTTCATTTTTGCTTTTGTTCCCTTACCTTCTGCAATGTGTCTAGTAAGACATTGCCACAGTCCATGTCAAACAGGTTGCTGCCTCAAGGATTTTGATAGATTCCTTCTCATGTTTAGCTTTCATCCATATTGAATTTATTTTTGTGTTTTGTGTAAGAAAGTGGTTCAGTTTCATTCTTCTGCATGTGGCTGCCCAGTTTTCCAAACACCATTTGTTAAAGAGACTGTCTTTTTTCCATTGGATATTCTTTCCTGGTTTGTCAAAGATTAGTTTACCATATAGCTCTTGGTCAGTTTCTGGATTTTCTATTCTTTCCATTGATCTGTGTGTCTTTTTTGTGCCAGTACTATAGTGTCTTGATGACTACAGCTTTGTAATATAACTTGTGCTGCCTCCAGCTTTGTTCCTCTTTTTCAAGATTGCTTTGGCTGTTTGGGGTCTTTTGTGGTTCCATACAAATTTTAGGATTATTTGTTATAGCTCTGTGAAAAATGCTGGTAGTATTCTGATAGGGATTACATTAAATGTGTACATTGCTTTGGGTATTATAGACATTTTAACAATATTCTTCCACTCCATGAGCATGGGATGTTTTTCCATTTCTTTGTGTCATTTCCAATTTCTTTCATAAGTGTTCTATAGTTTTTAGAGTACAGATCTTTTACCTCTTTGGTTAGGTTTATTCCCAAGTATCTTATGTATTTTAGTGCAATTGTACATGGGATGGATTCCTTGAACTCTCTTTCTGCTGCTTCATTATAGGTGTATAGAAGTGCAATAGATTTTTGTACACTGATTTTGTATCCTGTGACTTTGCTGAATTTATGTATGTTATAGCAATTTCTTGGTACAGTACCATGTTGTCTGAAAATAATTAAGTTTGAGGGGCTAATGGGTGGCTCAGTCAGTTAAGTGACCAACTCTTGGTTTCAGCTTAGGCCATGATCTCAGGGTAGTGAGATTGAGCCTTGCATCAGGCTCTGCACTCAGTAGGGAACCCAAGCACTACTTGGGTTTCTCTCTCCCTCTCCCTCATCCTCTCCTGCTTGTGCTCTCTCTCTCTAAAATAAATAAATAAGGAAGGAAGGAAGGAAGGAAGGAAGGAAGGAAGGAAGGAAAAGAAAGAAAGAAAGGAAGAAGGAAATTATAAAGAAAGAAAGGAAGGAAGAAGAAGAAAGACTAAAGAAGAAAGAAGAAAGAGAAAGAAAGAAGAAAGAAAGAAGAAAGAAAGAAAGAAAGAAAGAAAGAAACAAAGAAAGAAACAAACAAAGAAACAAAGAAAGAAAGAAAATAAAAGAAAGCAGAAAGAAAGAAACTTTGACTTCTTCCTTGCTGATTTGGATGCCTTTTACTTCTTTTTGTTGTCTGATTGCTGAGGCTAGGACTTCCAGTACTTTATTAAATAACACTGGTGAGAGTGGACATGACTGTCTTGTTCCTGACCATAGAGAAGAAGCTCTCAGTATTACCCCATTAAGGATATTAGCTGTGGGTCTTTTGTATATGGCCTTTATGGTGTTGCATATGTTCCCTCTATCCCTACTTGTTTGGGGGCTTTCATCAAGAATGGATGTTGTATGTTTTCAAATGCTTCTTCTGCATCTATTGAGAAGATCATATGGTTTTTATCCTATCTTTTATTAATGTGGTATATCATATTGATTGATTTGCAAATATTGAACCACCCTTGCAGCCCAAGAATAAATCCCACTTGATCATGGTGAATGATTCTTTTAATGCACTGTTGGATTCGATTTGCTAGTATTTTGTTGAGAAATTTGCGTTCATGTTCATCCAGGATATTGGCCTCTACTTCTCCTTTTTAGTGGGGTCTTTCCTGGTTTTGGAATCACAGTAATGCTGGCCATGTAGAATGAGTTTGGAAATTTTCCTTCCATTTCTATTTTTGGAATTGTTTGAGAATAATATGTATAAACTCTTCTTTAAATGTTTGGTAGAATTCCCCTGGGAAGCCATCTGTTCCTGGACTTTGTTGGGAGATTTGTGATTACTGACTCAATTTCTTTGCTGGTTATGGGTCTGTTCAATTTTTCTATTTGTTCCTGTTTCAGCTTTGGTAGCTTGTATATTTATAAGAATTTGTCCATTTCTTCCAGATTGCCCAATTTGATGGCATATACTTTTTCATAATATTTTCTTACAGTTGTTTGTACTTCTGTGGTGTTGGTTGTGGTGTCTCCTCTCTCATTTGTGATTTTATTTGTGTCCTTTCTCTCTTCTTTTTGACAAGTCTGGCTATGGGTTAATCAATTTTATTAATTCTTTCAAAGTGCCAGCTCCTCGTTTCATTGATCTGTTCTACTGGTTTTTTTTCTATATCATTTATTTCTGCTCTAATCTTTATTATTTCCCTCCTTCTTCTGGCTTTAGGCTTCATTTGTTGTTCTTTTTCTAACTCCTTTAAGTGTAAGGCTGTATTTTTGAGACTTTTCTTGCTTCTTGAGGTAGGCCTGTATTGCTATATCCTTTCTCTTAGGGCCACTTTTGCTGCATCCCAAAGGCTTTGTACCATCGTATTTTCATTTTAATTTGTTTCTATGTCTTTTTAAAATTTCTTATTTAATTCCTAGTCAACCCATTCATTCTTTAGTAGGATGTTCCCTACCTTCCATGTATTTGTGTTATTTCCAATTTTTTTTCTTGTGGCTGACTTCATATTCATAGCATTGTGTTTGGAAATATGCATGGCATGATCTTAATCCTTTTGTATATGTTGAGGCCTGATTTGTGACCCAGTATGTGATTTATTCTGGATAATGTCCCATGTGCACTCTAAAAGAATGTGTATTCTGCTGCTTTAGGATAGGATTCTTAATATAGCTGTTAAGTCCATCTGGTCAAGCATGTGATTCCAAGCCTTTGTTTCCTTGTTGATTTTCTCTTTAGATGATCTGTCCATTGAAGTAAGTGGGGTGTTAAAGTCCCCTATTATTATTGTATTATCAATGAGTTTCTTTATGTTTGTTATTAATTGTTTAATATATTTGGGTGCTCCAAGTTGGGGACATAAACACTTACAATTGTTAGATCTTGTTCGATAGACCCCTTTATTTTGATATAGTGCCCTTCTCCATCTCCTGTTAGTCTTTGGTTTAAAATCTAGTTTGTCTGATATAAGTATTGGTACTTTATGTTTCTTTTGAGGTCCATTTGCATGATAAATTGTTCTCCATTCCCTCACTTTCATTCTGTAGATATCTTTGGGTCTAATATGAATCTCTTGTAGCATATAGATTATTCTTGTTTTTTTTTTTTTTTTCCATTCTGATACCCTATGTCTTTTTTTTTTCTTGCTTAAAATAGCTAAAGTTGGGGCACCTGGGTGGCTCAGACGGTTAAGCATCTGCCTTCGGCTCAGGTCATGATCCCAGGGTCCTGGGATCGAGCCCCACATTGGGCTCCCTGCTCAGCGGGAAGCCTGCTTCTTCCTCTCCCTCTGCCTGCTGCTTCCCCTGCTTGTACACTCTCTCTCTGTCAAAAATAAAAATAAAATCTTTAAAAAAAAATAGCTAAAGTTGCTTCCATTATTGCAATTAACTGACTGATATGTCAGTCAAAAATTAATAAGGGAAAAATATGGTTGCTAGTATTTTTTTATACTTTTTTTAATTATTATGTTCAATACCTTATGTCTTTTGATTGGAGCATTTAGTCCATTTACTCTCAGAGTGATTACTGATAGATATGAATTTATTGCCACTGTATTACCCGTAAAGCTGGTGTTTCTGGAGATTTTCTCTGTTCCTTTCTTGTCTTTGTTGCTTTTGGTCTTTCCTTACCACTCAAAGAGCTACCTTTAATATTTCTTGCAGGGCTAGTTTAGTAGTCACAAACTCCTTTAGATTTTGTTTGTCTAGGAAACTCTTTATCTGCCAGGAATGGACAGCAATCCCTGTACTGATGGATGAAAGATTACTCCAAACTTTGCTGTGAAAGAGAGGAGAAGGCAAGAGGGTCAATGCTCAGACCCTTTGCTTTTTTTTGTTCCCGCTTTTATTGGTCCTTCAGGATAATCACAAATCCTTATCACTGTTTCTCAAACACATGATGTATGACAGTGGGTCTTACTGGAACTGGGAGGATCTGTTTACATGAAAGATATGATATGCTAATCTGCATATTCTATGAATTCTGCTAAACATAGCCTAAGGGACAATGCATACATCTCTTAGATCATAGGGTGGCTATTTGAGCTAAGAAAGCTTCGGGGGAAGACAACTCCCTGCAGCATTCCAAAGATAAAGTGGTCATGCAAGCCTCAGCCTCGGCATTCCAAAGGCCTACGCCTTTTCCCAAAACCTTCCCTCACCCTCAGCAGCCTCCATGCTGCATTTTAGCAACCCAGGTATTATGGTTGATTTCATGCTCTACATTAACCCCAACATTTATCTCTTCTTCTATTATGAATGGCAGCCTTTTTGGATATAATATTCTTGTCTGCGTATTTTCCCATTCAGTGTGTTGAATATATCATGCCACTTTCTTCTTGCCTGCCAAGTTTCTGTGGAGAGATCTACTGGTAACTTAATTGCATTCCCTTATAATTTAGGGATTTCTTTTCTTTTGCTGCTTTTAGGAGTTTTTCCTTATCTCTGTATTTTGCAAATTTTACTATGATATTCTTGGTGTTGTCCTGCTTTTCTAGATTTTGATGGGAATTCTGATGGGAGTTTTGATGGGAGTTCTCTCTGTCTCCTGGATTTGGATATCTGTTTCCTTCCCCAGATTAGGGAAATCTTTTGCTATAATTTGCTCAACTAAGCCTTCTACTTCTTTTTCCCTCTCTTCTACTTCTGGGATTCCTGTGGTCTAGATGTTTTTAAGCTTTCTAGAATCCCTGAGTTCCCTATGTCTACATTCATGATCCAATACTTTGCTTTCCCTCTTTTTTTCATTTTCATTATTTTCTATAATTTTATCTTCTATATCAGTTATTCATTTCTCTGCTTCTTCCATCCTTGTGGTCATTACATCCAGTCAGTTTCACATTTCAGTTATAGCACTTTTTATTTCATCCTGACTAATTTTTAGGTCTTTTATTTATATAGTATGGGGTTTCCTGGTGTCTTCTATGCTTTTCTCAAGCCCAGCTAGTAACCTTAAGATTGCTGCTTTAAATTCTGGGTCAGGAATATTACTTATATCTGTTTCGATTAGATCCCTGGCCATGAACTTTTCCTGGTCTTTCTTTTAGTATGATTCTTCCATCTTGGCATTTTGTCTAGGTCTCTGTCTTCTTTTGTGTGTTAGGAAAGCCTGTCATGTTTTGTGCTCCTGAGAGTAATGGCTTTATTAAGAAGAGGTCATATACTGTCCAGGGCCCAGTGCTTCAGGAAGTGTCTCTGATGTATGCTGCATGCACTCTGCTGCTGTGTTTTGACTTCCCTTTCTCTCAGGTCAGTTCTCTATATGGTTCCTCCTTACCTGACATGGAGAGTGTTTGGACCTTGTCTAGAGTGTGGTAAGTTTTAAATAGGTGTGTTCTGGTCCTCTTGTTAAAAGAGGCCTGATCCTATTTCCATTAGAACTGAAGCTTTGCAGTGCTCTATGGTCAGTTTACTTTATGTGCACAGGGTGTTTGTGCTGTTCTTCTGGGGGAGGGGCCTGATGCTCTGGTTCTCAGGCACACTTGCCCTAGTAAAGAAGCACCTGCAGTGTACAGGTGGGGCATAGCTTGGTGTAAATGGCTCAGACCTCCACTGTTGGCTCTGTTCTGCTCACTGAAGTCAGTCCATGCTGATGGGTGGGGGAGAAAAATGGCACCAGCCCTCTCCCTTGCCTTTTGCTTCTGTCCACTGTCCAGAAAGCCCTCACAGAAGATCAAATAATCTTTCTTCATGTGTCCCAGGTGTCCCTCAGATCCCTGCCTTAACCCTTTCTATGTCCGGACCATCTGCACACCTGGCATCACTGTGCACCTCTGCTGTATCTCATAAACACAGGCTGAGTTCTAAAACGCCAAGCTTTAAGGACCTGGTGCAGTGAGGATCCATGCTAGCCTTCTAGGGGAGGGACTTGCTACACTGGGGCTGGTGCCAGTTTGTCCCAGAAGGGCAGTTGCACCCATATGCAGGAGTTGAGTTTAGAGTAAAGCACAGCAAAAGGCCTGAGTCCAGGTTAGCTGCCCTCGGCAGGTGTCTCTACCCCTAAGCTTAAGGGGTGTGGTAGCACAAAGGCGCCCACCAGCTCTTTTGTCCTCTGAGAGGCAATACCACCTTTCCCAGATGCACTCCAAGAAGGGGGAACTATCCCAGTGCATCCCAGGGGGTGTCTCTAATGGCACCATCTGCTCCTGGGACTCTGCTGTCCTCCACAGGAGCATCATTGCAGTGCCCATCAGGCTCACCACCAGCCATGGTGCAGACTTCTAAAACTGCAGTCTTTGTGGTCCACTGCTTGTAAAACTCATGATAATCAGCCCCTCTAGTTTTCCCAGTCAATGGTTTTGGGGAAGTGTTTTCCCTGTGCGATCCCCTGTGTACTGCTCTCTCTCTCCCTTTCTCTGTCTCTTTTTATCTCTTGTCTCTTTCTGTGATCAGGGCTTCCTCCCCTCTGCAGCACCTGAGATCCTTTTCTCCCCCAAATCATGTCTCCACACCTACTATCTTCCACGATGTGATCTCTTCTCTCCCTCTAGTTGTGCAGTTCATTCTGTCAGTCCTCAGATCAATTTATTGGATGTTCAGAGTGACTGAATATTTACCTAGCTGTGTTCAACGGATGAGGCAAAGGATAGGGTCCTCCTCCTACTCTGCCATCTTAACTCTCCCTTTTGAGTATAAGATATTTTGATATGTTGCTAATCGTTTTGATAACGTGTCAGGATAAATGAAAGAGGGCAGTGGTGGGTGTTGGTTAGTAGATATAAATCTAAAAGTAATTGGAAAAACATAAACTAAATCGATGGGGGCCTAGATATCCCAAGGCAAAAGTCAAGTAATGGTTGGAATGGAGTCATTGGAAATCTGTAAAAAGTCATGATAGCAAATAAAAAAGAGGCTCAAATAAAATAAAATCCAGAAATGCCAGATTAGAATGGTCAGTAAAATAAGCAATTAAAAAATATACAAGAATAAGCCTAAACATATCTACATTTTTTCCACCTAATTGTGGAAATACTCAGGGAATCTCATCATGCTTAGTTGAATTAGTTATACAAACTATACTGAATTAGGAAATTCCTAAAGATAAGAATGCAATGTAAGTCAGAAAGAAAGCAACCTTAAAACTCTAATACCAAGGAAGTATAAGTGTGAGATTATACTTTTAGTCACCTAAGACATCAGTACAAATATAGAGTTTGAAAGACATTATAGATATATTGCCAAAAATACCCTAAAGATAAGTAACAGAATTGTTATTTTTACTCATGTATAGATCCACCCAATCCATCTATTCTTCTTTCCTTTAATTCATGTATTCATTCAATAAACATTTATTGATTGCCTACTCTGTGGTACTGATGTTAAGGGCAATAAGATACAGTCTTTTCCCTGGAGATACTCATAGAACTGTTGTGAAGATAAAATGAAATAATGGTTCAAAAGCGCTTTCAAAAGTTAAAAGTGCTTTACAAATGCTAGGCATTTTTATTGTAAACTCCCAGTATGTGTGATGATTATTTAATAAGCTTGGATAATGTATACAGATAGTTCATCTGAGTGAATTAGGCCTTGCGACCATCTTTTTCTTTTTTTTTTAAAAAGATTTTATTTATTTATTTGAGAGAGAGAGAATGAGAGACAGAGAGCAGGAGAGGGAGGAGGGTAAGAGGGAGAAGCAGACTCCCCGCTGAGCAGGGAGCCCGATGCGGGACTCGATCCCGGGACTCCAGGGTCATGACCTGAGCCGAAGGCAGTCACTTAACCAACTGAGCCACCCAGGCGCCCCATCTTTTTCTTAATTTTTAAGTTAATTCAGCAAAATATGTGTGGGAGGAAAAGGGGTTAGCAAGATTTTCTGTATAATTGCAATAATATATTTATACAGATTATATGGAACTTTTTGTTTCAAAGCAGTTTTATATCCATATCTCATGATTTCATGCTGTGAAAATCAAATGTGAAGGGTGATTATTTACTTATTTTAAGAATGGAGATTGTTTTTCTCTCAGAGGAGAGGTGCCTCCTTCATATCCCCTGTAAAATCTACCCTAGTTTCCAATTGGAGTTTGATCCCTATCCTGGCCCTGTGCCCTAGTGTGGACACAACTCTACACCTATCTTTTTGACTGAAGAATAGAAACAGGTTTTAGCAGTTCAGCCACTAAGTGACAGTATGATCTTCATTCTCATCTGTGTGAATATCAGTTTTGTCCATCTAAAAAATGATCATTTAACATGATGTGATGAGCACAGGTTGTTATAGGCAACTGATGAATTATTGAACACTACATCTGAAACTAATGATGTACTATATGTTGGCTAATTGAATTTAAATAAAAAAGAAAACAACAAAAAAAGACAAAAAACAAAAAATAATTAAAAATGATCATTTAGTTGATGACACCTCGGTAATGCTGTAAACTCCTGAGTGTGCAATGGGGGAAGCTAACCTTGGAGAGCTGAGCATGTAGGGGAAAAAAGATAATTTAAGAAGTTTCAGCTGAAATTTACTGCTACTATAAGTACAAATTAGAATTTGTTTTTCTTCTTATCTATGACATGAAGGAGTAGGGTATGGACAATATTATGATGACCAAACTAACCAGCACATTTTCATTCACCTCTTATTGTGGCTAAGTTCTCTTTCCTGTGGAGTCAGTGCTATCTAGCTAGCCATTTGGTGCAGACAGAATTACTGGTAACAGAAATAAATAGGAATAAGGTGTTTTCAAAAAATATATATATTAAAGATGTCAATAGTAACATCCAAATGCTTAGTAGATATTCACTTGCATTGAATGCTTAATTTTTAGTGACATAATTAAATTTTATTTAGTACAGTGACAAAAAACTATCTCATATATGCTATATGAGTATAAAATGGACTGGATAAAGCTAGAGATAAATATAATTATTTTCTAGCACTACAATTCTCAGTGATCCTAATTATATATATGTGATAGCTTCTAATTCAATTAAGATCAGCTATATTCCACATTAGCATGTCTGTTAAAATCCATGCATTGTACTAGAAAAAAAAGCATTAACTTAGTAATATCAATTTAACTAGTTTTAGCTTATTTAACATTGACACCAAAAGTGTTATAGAGGAAGAATCTTTGGATAATTTTGTTCCTTACATAATTCCCCAGAACTGTAAAGACTTCTTGCAACCTTCTGCTCTTTTCTTTGCACTCTCAGTGACAGCCAAAATTCATCATAAGTTCATCTTTACATGTGCATTTAGAGGGCATCACTTATTACTGTTGTTTGAAAGTCAACTTTACAGACTCTCAAAAAAGAAATCACTTGTCCCTACCTAGCCACAGTCTCTCATTTGACAACTTGGAAAGTCACAATTCACTGTAAATGTCCAAGTGTTTTACCAGAAAAGAAGGTTGTAAAGGCTTCACCATTGATCTTATTCCATCTTGAACTGATTTTTACTGGTGTATACGTATTTTTTTTTTTTAAGATTTATTTATTTATTTGAGTGAGAGAGAGTGTGTGTGAGTGGAGAGAGGGGTAGATGGAGAGTATTTTCAAGCAGACTCCCCCCTGAGCATGGAGCCAGTTGTGGGCCTCAGTCCTACAATCCATAAGATCATCACCCGAGCCAAAGCCCAGTACTTAACTAAGTGAGCCACCCAGGTGCCCCTGTATGGTTGTTTTCATCTTTTATAGCCGAATGGTCAAAAGAGCAGACTAGAATGATGTTCAGTATAACTCAAGACTACAATGATGGTCAATATAAATCAAGACTGCTCAGTCTTGATTTGAGCTTATTAAGGATAAATAACATCATTGTGGATAGAAATATTTTGGGTATCCAGTGTTTATCTTTTCTGGCTTAGGAATGACATTGCACAAATTACAAATCAGCTACTTTTCTGGATTTTGGTTTGTCTTATTTGAAAATACAAGATTTCTATCTCATAAAGAAATAACAGTTCCAAACTAGTTTTGTACACTCTGGGAATCTGGACACATTTACTCCTATCCCATCAGTATTGCCTTAAAAGAAGTCTCGCCCTACACGCTCATGTAACACAACCTACTGTTAAATAATTTGCTTCTTAGAACCAAATGGAGTATCCAAAGGTTATTGTGTCCATTTTTCCCCTTATTATATTTAAAAAATATTTCAACTATACAAAATATGTAATATATATGTAAATTATAAAGTATAATAATATAAATGTCAGTGAACCCACCATGCAACTCAAGAACATTATCAAAAACTTGCATCTATTTTTGTGCCCATCCATTTTCCTATACTTCTGCCTCCCCACCAAAGGTAAATACTCCCCCAAATTTTGTGTTTAACTTGTCTTTTTACACTGCTTATTTGAAAAGAAATATTTATTTTTAGAAACAACTTATATAAAAATTATGTAATAACATATTTATAGAAAAACTGCCTATAAATCAACATTGTATATATTGTATCTTAGTCTCTGAATTCTATTATAAACCCAGAGCATCAGGCTCATTAAAAACTTAAAATGTGCAGTAAATTCTTTTAAAAGACACATCTCAATTAAAAAAACATTCTGATGAAAATATTAATCTGCTCTGATTTTCTTTAGAATTATATTACTGCATACATTAAATAGTATGATGAACTCATGTGCTAATACATTTAATATTTTCAGACCAGCTAAGCAGATTATTAATTTCTAAAACAGTCCTTAGAAATTGTAGCACATTATTCTTTTGATATCACAGTCATCGCCTTACAGAATTTATAACCTAAGACTTCTTTCTGATGGCTTGTCATTGTCACACTCCATATGTTGGTTAATGGATTCATTTGAGGGGAATTGTGGATAAAATGGCAGTGATTTAGCTAAGGAATATTACAATGGAATATAATACAACCATAAAAAGAATGAGATCTTGCCATTTGTGGCAACATGGATGAACCTAGAGGGTATTATGCTAAGTGAAATAAGTCAGACTGAGAAAAACAAATACCATATGATTTCACTCATATGTAGAATCTAAAAAAAAAAACAACAACAACAAATGAATAAACAAATAAACAGAAAGCAGAATCAGAGCTATAAAAATAACAAACTAATGGTTGTGGGAGGGATGGGCAAAATGTGTGAAGGAGAAAGAGAGATAGAAGCTTCTAGTAATGGAATAAATAAATCATGGGAATAAAAGGCACAGCATAAGGAAAAAAAGAACAACCTTTGCTAAAATTTTCTAAAGTCTTAAAAAGACATTGGTGCTTTGTAAACACACCATAATGTGTTTCTAATTGTTTATCAACTGAGGCTGTTTAAACTGGAGCATCTTACTCTCCTACCGGGGAAATTAAAGGAATTCTGAACTCTTTTTTTTAAGATTTTATTTATTTATTTGAGGGGGGGAGGAGCAGAGGGAGAAGAACAAGCAGACTCTGCCGAGTGTGGAGCGCAACACAGGGCCCAATCCCTTGACCCTGAGATCACGACCTGAGCCAAAACCAAGAGTCAGATGCTAAACCAACTGAGCCACTCAGGAGCCTCTTGAACTCTTTTGTAAATTGAAGATTCAGTGTTTGATTTATTTATTCTTAAATTCATAGTTTTGCCCACAGTTCAATCTCACTAACTTGTGTCAATGGGGAGATAGTAAGTCTGAAATAGAGACCACAGTGACCAACAGAACTTTCTGTAATGATGAAAATTATTTTCCATGCTGTCCAATATGATAACCACTATTCACATGTGACTAATATAACACTTGAAATGTGGCTAGTGTGATTGAGGAATTTAATTATTAATTTTATTTATTTAAATAATTTAAATAGCAACATTTGGCTAATGGCTACCATTTTGGGCAGCTCAGATAGAAACCATCAAAAGGTTAATTTGGTGATATTCAGGAAATAAGGATATAACCGTAAAGAGTTATCCTACTAGACACGTTTGCCTGAGTTGATAAGCATTTATAATTTGTATACTGTTTTGACATAAATAATTTTAGGCTAGTTTCTTATGTGAGTGAAACAAATCAAAATTGAGGAAGTGTTTATTTTCTTGATACATCATTTTTGTAATGTGGGGAGAAATCCATCACCCTACACTCTATTAGTACAGTTACATATTCTAAATCTTTTTAAAAATCTATTAGTACAGATTTATTGTTTTCTCACAAGGACTAACAATAGAGAGGCACACAGTGATATGATTTTTTATTAAACACAAGAAATAATAAGAATAATTTCAATGACAAAATAGAGGAAAAACTATCAATCAAAATACCAGACATCAAAATATTTATTTCCTATGATAGCATCTTAACTAAATACCTGGTATAGCCATTTCTGTGTTTAGGAAAAGGGATCTTAGAATTAAGTTAATCAGTGCCTAAACATTTTTTGTGGTTAATTTTTTACTGAGTTGTCATTTTCATTTAGGAAGCATAATAATAATGACCTTAATATGAATATGTAAATTTCATCCATGAAAATATTGGTTTTGCCAGTCTCTAAAGATCCATTAGAGCTCGTTTGTAAAGCAGGCCCTACCTTTTCATTGAAAACTCTCAAAACGAATGCTATTTGCAGACTGTTTCCTAAAATTAAAAGAGAAGCTTCTTTTCTTTGGTTCTTGGCTTCTAATCATGTAAAAAAGAAAACATTGCCATTCTGTCCTAAACACTGGACCACAATTAAGGAAAAATAGGCTTTAAATCCTCAGTGTACCGAGGTTGTAAACAGTAGCCTGACATCAACTGAAAACAAGGAAATAGGGTGTAGGGTGGATTATTCCTAAAGTATAGCATGTGCAGTAGCCCTGTGTGATGTGGACATTAAAAGACCATGTTAAAACAACTTTACCAAACAACTAACTCAGTTATCAGAAGTGAAAAGTGAATTCTCAAGTTTTAGAAAGTACAAGAGCTTTGGGAAGTGTGTATTTGTCATTATGGTTAATTTGCACATACCTCGCTGAAGAAAAGGCCAGGGGAGATAGGCTGAGAACACAGCTGTACAGACGGCTCAACTAATTGCCTCTCCATCCTCAACCTCATTTATCTTCATTTATTCCCAATCATACCAAATTATCAATAGTCTCTGTTGTATCAGAGTCTTAATCCCCTTTATTCAGGCAGCATTAGATAGTGGCAGATGAATTCTTGGAGGGAGTCAGAGTAAATAGCCATGAAATGCCACCTCTGGCAGATGGCACTGTTCACAAGAAATGTGACAAAACATTTGGAATTTGTAACGGGGCATTGGTATGTGGATGCAAGCTGTTAATATTTTTTTAAAGATAATCAAGGTGGTACATAGTAAAAGTGTAACGCATATTTTAAAGAAAAAATACAAAGGTGCAGGTGTTCACATCTCAAAAGATTAATACATTTTTAGATAGTATATTCCCACTGAGCACTGTAGCCAGGAAATCCTTTCATGCCATGATATTTTATGATAATAAATGTCCTATTTTCATTTGAAGCAAGGGGCACACATTCTGTATTCAAAGATATAATATCATTTATTTTTCTTTCCTGTCAAATAACAGACTGTGCAATATTTATTGTGTCTATCTCCAAACTGAAAATATGCTTTAAAATTGGAAAACAAAGAGAACATCAAAAAAAAAAAATAACATGTCAATGAGAAAACAGTGTTTTAAAACATTTAACTTCTTTATTTGGGAAAAATAAGACTGAATAAAAGCCATTTTTGCATTATTTACAAAATATCAGTAATAGAAATCTAAAAAAATTCTTTTCATTTGATCATTTGTTGATTTGCCAAAATAATTACATAACAAGTATATTTTTATGAATTTAATCTTCAGAAGCATATGATCTATAGATATTATTACAAAGATGCAATCGGTGAAATAAACAAAAAATGAATAACAACCTTTAAATGAAATATAAAATAATAAAATAGGCCACTTTAGTGTATCTTATTATCAAGCCAAAGATATTTTAACAAGAGCTAGTGGATTTATCTTTGACCTTTTCTATGACACAGCCCTGCTTAGGGGGTGGGTATCTCTGTCATATACACATTAGATGCTGAATTCAATGGAATGACCACAAATTTGATCCCTTTGGTCAGTGACAGAGAAGGTGAAAAGTTGACAAAACTATAAAGCTGCCTGCTTCCATGGCATTCCAAGGTGCCAGATCTCTATGTCCTTTTATCTTTTTCTTCTTAGGCTACTCCTGGGTAACTGTATCTTATATCATAATCTATCTCCTACACTGTCCTAACCAAAGTACATCTCAGAAATATTCCTTCTCATCTCAGTTTCTTCAATAGGTTAAATTTTGCATATTTACTTTGTAAAATGTATCTAGACTGCATGAAGTAAACATTTATGAATTGAATTAATCAATTGAGCTTGGAAAATAATAATATCTAGCTTTTTCTTCCCAAACATACTCTTGAGGCTCCTTAATTTGAACCCCATATTCCGAGTCTACTTTGTATTGTGCACCATTATGTTGGGCCAGTTTAGGAAATTTGTGTGAAAGCATAGCATAAATTGTTCCCACACTGATGTATCAACAGTTCATCCCACTTTTAGAGTTTGGATTTGTACTGTTTTCTGTTCTACAAGCCGGGAAAAAACATATTATTACTGTTGACAGCTTAATGCAAAAAAATATTATAGACAAATCCAAACATTTAAGATGTCAATAGTATTACAATGTCAATAACTCTGGAGCTACTATAATTTTATAAAACTTTGAAAAGTTACTATTAAAATATAACATAAATACTTTGCTTTCAGTGTGAGGCATAGGTGATATTTTTTTCTATATGTATTCATTATGCCAGATTGTCAACTTGGAAACAAAAGTTTGTAAATTGGCCAAAAGTACCAGACATCTTTTGCTACCTTTAAAGTCTGCACTGCCAGCCCTAAAAAAACTGAGCTGTGTGGCGTGTCAGTGCAGATTTAACCTTTCATCCTTATAGGAATGAGTCTGAGCTTAATAGTGGTTATGTGTTGGGATTTAGTAGGCTGAGAACAATAAGCAGAGAATCCCATTGTAAGTATAAATTGAATTATGCAACTGAACAGGCAAAATCGACTCATTTGTTTAAATTCTATTCCTCTTTTCTGAGCATACCATACATACCATGAAGAGACCAATTCAAATAATTAAATAATGTAAAAAATTCAATTTTAATTAAAAATTCCAAACATTAAACACTATTATTTTTAAGATCAATTTTGTACATCCATATATTGCTGAATTTTGAAAATGAGTATTGAAACATAACTAAAAGGTTCTAAAACTTTTTTAACTATTGCACTGCTCCTGATAAAATAAAACTTATTAAAGACAGCTAAGGATCATCTAGCTCTTATTGCAGAATATATAATCTTGGTCAAGTGAGATCACAGGGGCAAAGCTCATGGACTGACTAGCGAGGAAAATAGCTTGGATTGAATTATCTGGCTTTTAAACTGGTTGTGAAAGCAATTTTGTAAATTCAGAGAGTGTCTTGCGTGATATCCACGTTGTGGTAGTAAGCCTATAGCTTGACTCCTTGGAGGGCATTATTAATTTGGATGTGGAAAACTTTCATTTGTTAGAAGAAATCTGTCCTGCTACTTTCTGTTCCTCCCAGGTTCTGACCTTACCAGGGGCCAAAAAAAGAGAAGAGGGGGATAAATCCTATCTGTGAATTTGTCTTATTGGCGCCTTTTCCCCCAGCTGTCTTCCAAGTATTATTTTTACTGTTAAGAAAATTTTTTTAAAAATGTGAAATGTAATGTTTTTACAGCAACAATATGAAATATATTTTATAAGTAATAAAATGGTATATTATCTCAAAAAAATTTGCCTGATATATATATTACTATATATATGTATATATAGTAAAAAATTGTAGTTAAATGATTAACATTAAGTATTTTTACACAATATTTTATTTCTTTCTTTGAAAAATGTATTCAAAGGAATAATTTGGAGTCCAACTATCAGACACATTTTTTTTTTTTTTTTTACTATCCTGCCTATGGTTCATTGAACTGCCATTTGGAGAGCAAATAAAAAGTCTTTCTCCTTGATCACTTAAAAATTTAGTGGATATCTTAGCTATATTCATCATTATTTTCTTTTAAAAATCTTAGTGATTTTCCCAAGTAAATTTATTTTAATTATTTAATTCATAGTGATTCATTTCTCTTGGTTTTAAAACAGGATATTTCTTTATCTAGGACTCAGTTCATAGACAGTTGAGATCATATGTTTCACACTCAAATCTGTATGTATGTCTGACTTCATTCCATTCATGCTTTATATGATTTTTATGAATTTGTTTCTTTATGATATGGTAAATGTATAATATAAAAAGAATGCAGCTATGAAAAGGATTTTTTTTTAAATCTATCTATAGCACTATCTATATAGTTCTCTCTACTTAAGGTATTTTTATTGTATTTTGAATTAGATATATTTTCATAACTTTAAGCTCATGGATTTTAGCATCTTTTTCTGAAGATGAAAGAAGTGTTTTAACAGCTATATTGGACGCAGTAATGCTGCCTTATCCACCTGAATGATTTTTTTCAACTGTGGCATTAGGCCTTATATGGGCTATCCTATTTTCTTTCTTTCTTTCTTTCTTTCTTTTTTTGTATATATCTCTTTTATTGGGAATCTGCAGAGTTACAAATCCTTGTGGAAATATTTCATTGAATTTATAAGAAATGTAATTGTTATAGGGAAAAGTTAAGGTTGTTCTACTCTAAAGAGTGAGAACTAGGACCATCATTCCCTAAGGACACTTACATGAAATTTCAAGTGATAGGTTATTATAACACATTCTAATTTGTAAAGGGATTCAAGTAGATTTAACAAACCTGAAACATTATAAAATAACTACCCGAGTTCTTTTTTCCATTCAAAATTCTTGTTCTTATAAATAATATTTAAGAATATTCATAATAAACTTGTCTTAAAAATAATTGTGTTTCTGTTGTTAGGTAAATCATAGAGATTTTTTTCCCCTTACTAAACTTACAAGTAAACAAATAAGACTAAGCAAACTGTAGAGCATAAGCTTTTCCAGTTTGATTAATCTAAATGCTCATAAATAGAAGGACTTAAATTACAAATATCAAAGATATACTGGATCTGAATGAAACTTCCCACAATGGCAATATTCTATGCTATTTTTTTTATTATGTTATGTTAATCATCATATATTGCTTCATTAGTTTTTGATGTAGTGTTCCATGATTCATTGTTTGTGTAAAACACCCAGTGCTCCATTCAGTACGTGCCCTCTTTAATACCCATCACTGGGCTAACACATCCCCCCACGCCCCTCCCCTCTAAAACTCTCAGTTTGTTTCTCAGAGTCCATAGTCTTTCATGGTTCGTCTCCCCCTCCGATTTCCCTCCCTTCATTTTTCCTTTAATACTATCGTCGTCTTCTTTTTTTTTTTTTAACATATAATGTATTACTAGTTTCAGAGGTACAGGTCTGTGATTTGACAGTCTTACACAACTCACAGTGCTCACCATAGCACATAACCTCCCCAGTGTCTATCACCCAGGCACCCCAACCCTCCCACCCCCCACCACTGCAGCAACCTTCAGTTTGTTTCCTGAGATTAAGAATTCGTCATATCAGTAGGATCATATGATACATGACTTTCTCTGATTGACTTATTTTGCTCAGCATAATACCCTCCAGTTCCATCGAAGTCATTGCAAATGGCAAGATTTCATTCCTTTTGATGGCTGCATATTATTCCATTGTATATATATACCACTTCTTCTTTATCCATTCATCTGTTGTTGGACATCTTGGCTCTTTCCATAGTTTGGCTATTGTGGACATTGCTGATAGAAACATCGGGGTGCACATACCCCTTCGGATCACTACATTTGTATCTTTGGGGTAGATACCCGTAGTGCAATTGCTGGGTTGTATGGTAGCTCTATTTTCAACTTTTTGAGGAACCTCCACACTGTTTTCCAGAGTGGCTGCACCAGCTTGCATTCCTACCAACAGTGTAGGAGGGTTCCCCATTCTCTGCATCCCCGCCAACATCTGTTGTTTCCTGACTTGTTAATTTTAGCCATTCTGACTGGTGTGAGGTGGAATCTCATTGAGGTTTTGATTGGATTTCCCTGATGCCAAGCGATGTTGAGCACTTTTTCATGTGTCTGTTGGCCATGTTGATGTCTTCTTTGGAAAAATGTCTGTACATGTCTTTTGCCCATTTCTTGATTGGATCATTTGTTCCTTGGGTGTTGAGTGTAATAAGTTCTTTATAGATTTTGGGTACTAGCCCTTTATCTGATATGTCATTTGCAAATATCTTCTCCCATTCTGTCGGTTGTCTTTTGGTTTTGTTGACTGTTTCCTTTGCTTTGCAAAAGCTTTTTATCTTGATGAAGTCCCAATAGTTCATTTTTGCCCTTGCTTCCCTTGCCTTTGGCAATGTGTCTAGGAAGAAGTTGCTGCGGCTGAGGTCGAAGAGGTTGCTGCCTGTGTTCTCCTATAGGATATTGATGGACTCCTCTCTCACATTTAGGTCTTTCAACCATTGTGAGTCTATTTTTGTGTGTGGTGTAAGGAAGTGGTCCAGTTTCATTCTTCTGCATGTGGCTGTCCAATTTTCCCAACACCATTTGTTGAAGAGACTGTCTTTTTTCCATTGGACATTCTTTCCTGCTTTGTCAAAGATTAGTTGACCATAGAGTTGAGGGTCCATTTCTGGGCTCTCTCTTCTGTTCCATTGATCTATGTGTCTGTTTTTGTGCCAGTACCATACTGTCTTGATGATTACAGCACTGTATTAGAGCTTGAAGTCCGGAATTGTGATGCCACCAGCTTTGCTTTTCTTTTTCAACATTCCTCTGGCTATTCTGGGTCTTTTCTGGTTCCATACACATTTTAGGATTATTTGTTCCATTTCTTTGAAAAAAGTGGATGGTATTTTCATAGGGATTGCATTGAATGTGTAGATTGCTCTAGGTAGCATTGACATCTTCACAATATTTGTTCTTCCAATCCATGAGCACGGAACGTTTTTCCATTTCTTTGTGTCTTCCTCAATTTCTTTCATGAGTATTTTATAGTTTTCTGAGTACAGATTCTTTGCCTCTTTGGTTAGATTTATTCCTAGGTACCTTATGGTTTTGGGTACAATTGTAAATGGGATCGACTCCTTAATTTCTCTTTCTTCTGTCTTGTTGTTGGTGAATAGGAATGCCACTGATTTCTGTGCATTGATTTTATATCCTGCCACTTTACTGAATTCCTGTATGAGTTTTAGCAGTTTTGGGGTGGAGTCTTTTGGGTTTTCCACATAAAGTATCCTATCATCTGCAAGGAGTGAGAGTTTGACTTCTTCTTTGACAATTCAGATGGCTTTTATTTCTTTTTGTTGTCTGATTGCTGTGGCTAGGACTTCTAATACTATGTTGAATAGCAGTGGTGATAGTGGACATCCCTGCCGCATTCCTGCCCTTAGGGGGAAAGCTCTCAGTTTTTCCCCATTCAGAATGATCTTCGCTCTGGGTTTTCCATAGATGGCTTTTATGATATTGAGTTATGTACTCTCTATCCCTACAATCTGAAGAGTTTTGATCAAGAAAGGATGCTGTACTTTGTCAAATGCTTTTTCTGCATCTATTGAGAGGATCATATGGTTCTTGTTCTTTCTTTTATTAATGTATTCTATCACATTTATTGATTTGTGGATGTTGAACCAACCTTGCAGCCCAGGGTAAATCCCACTTGGTCATGGTGAATAATCCTTTTAATGTACTGTTGGATCCTATTGGCTAGTATTTTGTGAGAATTTTTGCATCCATGTTCATCAAGGATATTGGTCTGTAATTCTTCTTTTGATGGGGGTCTTTGTTTTTGTGATCAAGGTAATGGTGGCCTCATAAAACGAATTTGGAAGTTTTCCTTTCATTTCTGTTTTTTGGAACAGTTTCAGAAGAATAGGTATTAATTCTTCTTTAAATGTTGGTAGAATTCCCCTGGGACGCCATTTGGCCCTGGGCTTTTGTTTGTTGGGAGATTTTTGATGACTGCTTCAATTTCCTTAGTGGTTATAGGTCTGTTCAGGTTTTCTATTTCTTCCTGGTTCAGTTTTGGTAGTTGATACATCTCTAGGAATGCATCCATTTCTTCCACATTATCTAATTTGCTGGCATATAGCTGCTCATAATATGTTCTTATAATTGTTTGTATTTCTTTGGTGTTGGTTGTGATCTCTCCTCTTTCATTCATGATTTTATTTATTTGGGTCCTGTCTCTTTTCTTTTTGATAAGTCTGGCCAGGGGTTTATCAGTCTTGTTAATTCTTTCAAGAACCAGCTCCCAGTTTGGTTGATCTGCTCTACTGTTCTTTTGGTTTCTATTTCATTGATTTCTTCTCTGATCTTTATTATTTCTCTTCTCCTACTGGGTTTAGGCTTTATTTGCTGTTCTTTCTCCAGCTCCTTTAGGTGTAGAGCTAAGTTGTGTGTTTGAGACCTTTCTTGTTTCTTGAGAAAGGCTTGTATTGCTATATACTTTCTTTTTAGGACCGCCTTTGCTGCATCTCAAAGATTTTCAACAGTCGTGTTTTCATTTTCATTTGTTTCCATGAATTTTTTAAATTCTTCTTTAATTTCCTGGTTGACCCATTCATTCTTTAGTAGGATGCTCTTTAGCCTCCATGTATTTGAGTTCTTTCCGACTTTCCTCTTGTTATTGAGTTCTAATTTCAAAGCATTGTGGTCTGAAAATATTCAGGGAATGATCCCAGTCTTTTGGTACTGGTTGAGACCTGATTTGCAACCTAGGATGTGATGAATTCTGGAGAATGTTCCATGGGCACTAGAGAAGAATGTGTATTCTGTTGCTTTGGGATGGAATGTTCTGAATATATCTGTGAAGTCCATTTGGTCCAGTGTGTCATTTAAAGTCTTTATTTCCTTGTTGATCTTTTGCTTAGAAGATCTGTCCATTTCAGTGAGGGGGGTGTTAAAGTCCCCCACTATTATTGTATTGTTGTCACTGTGTTTCTTTGCTTTTCTTATTAATTGGATTATATAATTGGCTGCTCCCATGTTACGGGCATAGATATTTACAATTGTTAGATCTTCTTGTTGGATAGACCCTTTAAGTATGATTTGGTGAATTTAATGCCATTGTATTGCCTGTAAGGTTAATGTTACTGTGTGTTATCTGTGTTCCTTTCTGGTCTATGTTACTTTTAGGCTCTCTCTTTGCTTAGAGGACCCCTTTCAATGTATCTTGTAGGGCTGGTTTCATGTTTGCAAATTCCTTTAGTTTTTGTTTGTCCTGGAAGCTTTTTCTCTCTCCTTCTATTTTCAATGACAGCCTAGCTGAATATAGTATTCTTGGCTGCATATTTTTCTCATTTAGTGCTCTGAATATATCATGGCAGTCCTTTCTGGCCTGCCAGGTCTCTGTGGATAGGTCTGTTGCCAGTCTAATGTTTCTACCATTTTAGGTTACAGATCTCTTCTCCCGAGCTGCTTTCAGGATTTTCTCTTTGTCTCTGAGACTCGTACGTTTTACTATTAGATGTCAGGGTGTTGACCTATTTTTATTGATTTTGAGGGGGTGTTCTCTGTGCCTCCTGGAATTTAATGCCTGTTTCCTTCCCCAAATTAGGGAAGTTCTCTGCTATAATTTCCTCCAATATACCTTCTGCCCCTCTCTCTCTTTCTTCTTCTTCTGGGATCCCAATTATTCTAATACAGTTTCATCTTATGGTATCACTTATCTCTCGAATTCTGCCCTCGTGATCCAGTAGTTGTTTATCTCTCTTTTTCTTAGCTTCTTTATTTTCCATCATTTGGTCTTCTATATCACTAATTCACTCTTCTGCCTCATTTATTCTAGCAGTTGGAGCCTCCTTTTTTGATTGCACCTCATTAATAGCCTTTTTGATTTTGACTTGGTTAGTTTATTTCTTTTATTTCTCCAGAAAGAGTTTCTCTAATAACTTCCATGCTTTTTTCAAGCCCAGCTAGTATCTTTAAAATCGTCATTCTGAACTCTAGTTCCAACATCTTACTTATGTCCCTATTGATTAAGTCCCTGGCAGTCGGTACTGCCTCTTGTTCTTTTTTTTTGAGGTGATTTTTTTCCGTCCTGTCATTTTGTGCAGAGGAGAATAGATGAATGAGAGAACAAAATGCTAACAGGGTAACAACAACCCCAGAAAAACACTAAACAAATCAGAAGAGACCTGAAACCGGGGGAAAAGAAAGGGAAAGAAAGAAAAAATAAAAAAAGAAAAAGAAGAAGTTAAAAGCAATAACAACAACAAACAAACAAACAAAAAACCAGAAAATGTCAAATATAATCAGGCTGGTGCATAGATCAGTGCCACACATTAGATTTTGGGTGTATTTGGTCTGTTAGAAGAAAGTGCCTCCCAAAATTCAAAAGAAAGAAAAACTTACATATGTACAAAATAATGGTAAATATGATGAGGGATGGAATATGATTGTAAAGATGAAAATTATAAAAGATTTTATAAAAGGAATTGATAAGATAAGAAGTTGGTTGAAAAAAGAAGAAGAGGATTTAAAAAAAGAAAGGGAGAGAATGTGATAGGGCAGGAGAGTAGAACAAAGCCATACACTGGTGATTTAGGATATATTTTGGTCTGTTCAAAGAAACTGTATCCCAAAATTTTAAAGAGAGAACAACTTATATATATACCAAAAATAAGGTTAACTAGTATGAGGGGATAGAATATGACTCTAAAAATGAAAAATAAAAAAGATTTTTATAAAGGGATTGATAAGATGTTGGTTGAAAAAGGGAAAAAGAAAAATTTAAAAAAAAGAACGAAGAAAAAGAAAAAAAAGAAAATTAAAAAAATTAACTTTGAAGGACTAAAGAATCATGGGGAAAAAACCATGAATTCTATGTGCAGTATTCCCCACGTTCTGGAGTTCTGCCATTCTCATTGATTGGTAAACTTGGTCTTGGCTGGCTGTTTTTACTATCTTCTGAGGGAGGGGCCTGTTACAGTGGTTCTCAAATATCTTTGCCGGAGGTGGAATTGCCCCGCCCTTGTCTCAGGCCGGGCTAAGTAATCTGCTCAGGTTTGCTCTCGGGAGCTTTTGTTCCCTGCAAGCTTTCCGTATAGCTTTGGAGGACGAGAGTAAAATGGTGGCCTCCCAGGGCGCCTGGGTGGCTCAGTCCGTTAAGCGTCTGCCTTCGGCTCAGGTCATCATCCCAGGGTCCTGGGATCGATCCCCGCATCGGGCTCCCTGCTCAGCGGGAAACCTGCTTCTCCATCTCCCACTCCCCCTGCTTGTGTTCCTTCTCTTGCTGTCTCTCTCTCTGTCAAATAAATAAATAAAATCTTAAAAAAAATAAAAATAAAAAAATAAAATGGTGGCCTCCCAATCTCCACCCTGGAGGAGCCGAGAACTCGGAGCCCCACTCCTCAGTGAGCCCCTAGAGAAAAGCAGTCAATCACTCTCATCTCCCAAGTCTCTGGCCACACTCCATGCTCACCCGGCCTGTGACCGAGTGTTTCTATCTCTGGCTCATGACCCCATGTGGAGTCTCCAAACCCAGCAGATTCCTGTGGTGTGCTCCTGCACTGCTCCTCCCGGGGGAAGAAGGGGAGTCTCCCCGGATCTGCCACTTGTTGGGTCCCTGCTGGAAGTGCAGTGGCCTGACTGTGCCACAGATCACAGTTTATGGCAACCCTGAGCTGAGAGATCACTCCTCGGCTCTGTCTTTGCAGCCAGGTCCCCTGCTCCAATACCTGGGAGCTCTGCCACACTCAGGCACCCCTGGTCTTTCTGTAACCCTGAGGGTCCTGAGACCACACTGTCCTAGCAAGTGTTCCACCCCCTGCTTAGCCACTGGAGCTTCGTCCCTCAGCAGAACCGACTTCTAAAATTTCCGATTTTGTGCTCCACTGCTCTATCACTTGCCGGTAGTGGCTGACAGAGGCCCCCTCCCCCGCCGTCTATCTTCCCAAATATCACCTTGGATTCACTTCTCCGCATGTCCTACCTTCCAGAAAGTGGTTGCTTTTCCATTCAGGGAGTTGCTGCTATTCTTTTCTTCGATCTCCTGTTGAGGTTTTAGGTGTTCAGAATGGTTTGATCCCTATCTAGCTTTATTCCTGGGACCAGAGGAAATTTAGGTCTCCTACTCCTCTGCCATCTTGCTCCTCCCCTCCAGATTTTTTCTTTTGGTTGACTTATAGTTTCGTAGCGTTGTGGTCAGAAAAGACATATGCTATGGTTTCAATCATTTGAATGTGTTGAGGATTGTTTTGTGGCCTAATATGTGTTCTCTTCTGGAGAATGTTCATGGGCACTTGAAAAAATGTGTATTCTGCCGTTTTAGGATGGAATGCTCTGAATATATCTGTTCAATCCATCTGTCCAGTGACATTTTTTCTTTGTTAATTTTCTGTTGGGATGATCTGTCCCTTGATATGAGTGGGGTGTTAAAGTCCCATAGTATTATTGTATTATTATTGATTAGTTCTTTATGTTTGTTATTAACTCTTTTATGCATGGGTTGCTACTATGTCGGTGCATAAATATTTACAATTGTTAGATTTTCTTGTTGGATTGTCCCGTTTTTACTATATAGTGTCCTCCTTTGTCTCATGTTATAGTTTTTGTTTTTACATCTAAAATGAGTCTCTGGTAGGCAGCACATATATCCTCTTGCTTTTTTTAATCCATTATGACATCCTATGCCTTTTTATTGGAGCATTTATCCCATTTCTATTCAAAGTAATTATTGATAGATACATGTTTATTGTCATTTTAATATTTGTTTTGCCATTGTTTCTGAAGATTTTCTCTGATCCTTTCTTCTTTCTTTGTTATGTGGTTAGCTGATTTTCATTAGTAATATATTTGCATTTCTTTCTCTTTATTCTTTGCATATTATTAGTGGTTTTTGTTATATGGTTATCATTAAGTTTGTATTTAACCTCTTCTACATATAGGAGTCTAAGTTGATGGTCATTCAAGTTAAAATCCATTCTTTATCCTCTCCTCCCCATGTTTTAGGTGTATGTTGTTATATTTTATATATTTTTTATTTTGTGAGTTCCTTAACTGGTTTTTTACATAATATTCATTTTTACTACTTTTGTGTTTCCTAGCTTTACACTGTCACTTTTGGTCTCTCCTTTCTACTCAGTCCCCTTTAATATTTCTTGCAGGTCTGGTTTAGTGCTCATGAATTCCTTTAGTTTTTGTTTGTCTGGGAAACTATCTATCCTTCTATTCTGAATGATAACCTTGCTGAATAGAGTATTCTTGGCTGCAGATTTTTCCCCTTCAGCACGCTGACTATATCATGCCCCTCCCTTCTGGCTTGCCAAGTTTCTACTGAAAAATCTCCTGCTAGCCTTATGGGCTTTCCCTTGCAAGTTACTGTCTTCATTTGTCTTGCTATTTTGCTATATTTTTCCAATTTAATTACAATATGTCTTGGTGTGGGGTCTGCTTTTGTTGATTTTGTTGGGAGTTCTCTGCTTCCTCGATCTGGATGTCTGTTTCCTTCCCCAGATTAGGGAATTTTCAGCTATTGTTTCTTCAAATAAATTTTCTGCCCCCTTTGCTCTCTCTTCTTCTGGTATTCCTATAATATGAATGTTATTATATTTGATGGAGTCACTGAGTTCCTTAAATCTGTTCTCATTTTGTATAATGCTTTTTTTGTCTCTTTTGTTCAGTTGGTTACTTTCTATTGCTCTGTCTCTATGTCATTAATTCATTCCTCTCCTTTGTCCAGCTGCCATTCACTCCAGGAAATATGTTTTTCATTTTGTTTATTGAGCCCTTTATCTCTGCTATGTTATTCCTGATCTCTGTGTTAAGGTCTCACTCATGTTTTCCACACTTTTCTCAAGTTCAGTGAGTATTCTTATGATCATTGCTTTAAATTCTCAGACATGATATTTAAATCTGTTTCACTTAGATATCTGGCCATGCCTTATCTTGTTCTTTCATTTGGGATAAATTTCTCTGTCTCATCATTTAGTTTGTTTCTCTGTTTATCTGTGTTAAGGAAGGCAATTATGGAGGTGCCTGGGTGGCTCAGTCATTAAACATCTGCCTTTGGCTGAGGTCATGATCCCAGGGTCCAGGTATTGGGCCCCACGTTGGGCTCCCTGCTCCATGGGAGGCCTGCTTATCCCTCTCCCACTCCCCCTGCTTGTGTTCCCTCTCTCGCTGTATTTCTCTGTCAAATAAATAAATAAAATCTTTTTTTTTTTTTAAAGAAAGGCAATTATGTCTGCTGCTCTTGAAAGTAGAGACTTTATGAAGAAGAGGTCCTGGAATGCCCCACAGTGCAGTGTCCCCTGTTCACCAGAATGTGACACTTCAGGAGAGTATCATATGCATGTTGCTTATGTCCTGCTCTTGTGTCTGAATCAATTTTCTTTCCAGTGCAATCATCTGCACTGACTCTCTGCCTATTGTGGGCTGTGCTTTCTCTCTGTATGTTAGTGGGACCCAGGAAGTCCAACTTTGAGAGGGCATGCCTGCTGGGGAATTTGGGATTGAGGCAGCATTGTTAGAAAAAAATTGTGCTGAGCTTTTAGTCCTATGCTGATATCCCCAAGCACTGTGACTGCTGGGGTCTGTACACCAGTGTGGCTGTGGGTTTGAGGGTGGGCAATGAGCTTGGCAATGGCTGGATGCACCTGGACATGGTGCATTGATGTGGGTTGGTGCTGCAAGTTGTTTGGCATAGCACATTGTGGCAGCTGTGTACCTGGCAGCTGCATGTGATGCATGTGCAGCTTAACAAAAATTTCTGTGAGCCTAGAGCTGAAGTTAGCAGGCTTGGACTGGGTGAGTCCTCAAGAGAATTCATGGGCATGGTGCATTGCTAGTGTGTTAGGTAGAAAGTGTCTATGTTGCTCAGCCACCCACAGGTGGCCCTTTGTTTATGCTAGGGGGCAGGTGAGGTGAATGGTGCCTGCCAGCTCCCTCATTTTCAAAGAAGTCCCCCAACACACTCCAAAATCAGTATGAACAGATCTGTCTCCCATTTGCCCCCAGTGTTGTGTAAATTACTCTTTTTATGTTGCCTTTTTGTGCAGGCTGCTGTGCCTTTAAGGGTGGTGACCCTGCTATCATTCACCCTCCCAGGGAGCCCAATGCTGAGTCAGCTGACTTTTAAAGCTCCAGGGTCCAAGTCCCACTGGTTGTACAAACTCATGGGATTCAGCCCTTCTGGTTTTCAAAGCCAAACTTTATGGGGGTTAATCTTCCCCATGTGAGCTACCTGGTATGAGGGCCCATTTCCCTGCCTTCTCCCTGCAAGCAGCTCCCTCTATTTTGCAGGCAGTCTTCCTCCACCTTTCTGACTGTCCTAAACTTTCAGATGCAACTTCTTCTCTGTATTTAGTTGTGGAGTTTGTTCTATCAGTCTTTGAATCACTCTCTGGCTTATTGACTTGGATATGGATGATACCTAGTTGTAAACATGGGACTGGGTTAGCTCAGGATTTTCCTCCTTTGCCATCTTTCCATTATCACATCAGATTTGCTGCACTTCCTGCATTATCTTTCTCTACTTAGGACTATGTTGGTTTAGGTTTATAATTAACACAAATCTTCTTGAAGTAAAGGTGAAGGCTTTGATGAGACTTCTCTATCTTCCCTAAGCCATGGCCTACTTGGTTTCTTAGACATGCTTTGTTGAAATGCTACCCAGTTTTTCTCCTCTTTACCAGAGCAATTACCTAACAAAATGAGTATGATCTGGTTCAGTAAAGTGTGCATACTCTAGTGTTATGGGCTGAATTGTGTCTCTCCAACATTCATATGTTGAAGCACTAACTCTCAATACCTCAGAATGTGACCATTTTGGGAGCTACCATCTTTAAAAATGTTTAAGTCAAAATGAGGCCATTAGAGTGGGCCTTAATCCAATCTGACTGGTGTTCTTTTTAGAAGAAATTTTTACATACAAAGAGGTACCAGAGATGTGTGCACAGAGAAGAAAGACCATATAATGACACAAGAAGAGAGGCCTCAGGAGAATCCACACCTGCGGACATTTTGGTCTTGGACTTCTGCCTTCAAAACTGTGTGAATATAAATTTGTGTTATTTAACTGATCATTCTGTATTGTCTTAGTCCTTTTAGGCTGCCATAGCAAAAACAACATAATAAAAATATCATAGACTGGTAGATTCAGTGTATGTTGAGGACCCACTTTCTGGTTCATAGATAGCTATATTCTCACTGTGACCTCCCATGGCATAAGGGATCTCAGGAGTTCTTTGGGGTCTATTTTATGAAGGCATTTATCCCATTCATGACCTCTTAAAGGCCTGACCTATGAATACTATTACATTGGAGATTAAGATTTAACACATGAGGGGCACCTGGGTGGCTCAGTCGGTTAAGTGTCTGACTCTTAATTTTGGCTCAGGTCATGATCTCAGGGTCATGAGATGGAGCCCCACATTGGGCTCCATGTTGGACATGAAGCCTGCTTAAGATTCTCTCTATCTATCTCCCTCTGCCCCTCTCCAATGCTCATGCATGCTCTCTCTCTCTCTCTCTTAAAAAAAAAAAAGAAAAGATTTAACTAATGAATTTTGGGGAACACAGCATTCTGTCTATAATATATCATATTTTTTATGGTACCCCTAGGACACTAATATATTTAGAGATAGATAGATAGATAGATAGATAGATGATAGATAGATAGATGATAGATAGATAGATGACAGAAAAAGGCAAGCGGATATCCAAGCCCTCCACACAGTGGTAAAAAAAAAAAAAAAAAAGTTTGGCCCTAGATTAGATTGGTAAAAATAATTTTTTAGCTTTAAGGGCAGTGGATGTTAAAATCAGATGTACTAAATAAGCAAAGGGGAAGAGAGAGGTAGGGAGGGAGAGAGAGAGAAAAAGCAAGAAACAGACTCTCAGTTATAGAGACCAAACTGATCATTACCAGAGAGGAGGTGGGTAGGAGAAAGAGGGAAATAGGGGATAGGGATTAAAGATACACTTACCATGATGAAAATGAAATAAAATGAAAATAAAATAAAATAAAATAATAAATGGTATATTAGGTATTATTCTAATGTTTTATACATTACATATTTCAAATTATCAAGGTGTCCTACACTCCTTGGTCAGTCACTTCATCTACAGTTGCCTTCAGAGTGCAGGGTAATTTCTTATAGTTATATTCAGTGAAGATGGGAATAGCTGGTAACCACCCTCCTCCTATCATTTTTAACATAGCAGTTAAAAAGAAGAGAGCTGTTGGAAAACATTCATCTAAAACTCTCAACAAAGCATACATAAAACACCTTGGAATCCTTTAGTAAGATTTTAAAAAATATTTCTATTCAAGTTTATTTGAAATATGTGCTCATCACAAGAGCACTCCTTAATCCCCATCACTTATTTAACCTATGCTTCCACCCCTGTCCCCTCTGGTAACCACCAATTTGTTGTCTATAAATAAAAGTCTCTTTCTTGGTCTGTCTCTCTTTTTTTTCCCCATTGCTCATTTGTTTTCTTTCTTAAATTCCACATATGAGTGAAATCATATGGTATTTGTCTTTCTCTGACTCATTTTGCTTAACATTATACTCTCTAGCTCCATCCCCGTCATGACAAATGGCAAGATTTCATTCCTTTTGATGGCTGAATAATATTTCATGTGTGTGTGTGTGTGTGTGTGTGTGTGTGTGTGTGTATACCACATCTTCTTTATCCATTCATCAATGACAGTTGAGCTGTTTCCATAATTTGGCTATTGTAGATAATGCTGCTATAAACATCAGGTACATGTATCGCTTTGAAATAGTGTTTTTGTATTCTTTGGGGTAAATACCCCATAGTCTTTCCTAGATTATAGGGTAGTTCTATTTTTAATTTTTTGAGGAAACTTCATACTGTTTTCCACAGTGGCTGCCCCAATTTGCAGTCCTACCAACAGTGCAAGAGAATTCATTTTTATCCACATCCTCACCAACACTTATAATTTCCTGTTTTTTTTATTTTAGCCATTCTGACAGGTATGTGGTGAAATCTCATTGTGGTTTTGATTTGCATTTCCCTGATGATGAGTGATGGTGAGCATCTTTTTATGTGTCTATTGGCCAAATGAATGTCTTCTTTGGAGGAATGTCTATTCTTGTCTTTTGCCTATTTTTTAATTGCATTATTTGCATAATTTGATTTTTAGGTATTGAGTTGTAACATACCCTTTAATATTAAATGTGGATTAAAGATTTTTAGTTTATAAAATATTGACATAATGTTAGTTCTAACATTGCTGTATGCTGTTGCTGCTGTGATTGTACAATGCCATATTAATATCAATGATATAATATAGTGCCTTCTAAATGTACCTTTCTTGGTCAATGTTTTGCTCATCATTTTATAATGTACACTTCTGGAATGGTAAGGTAATTCATATCTTGGCCATAGTGTTAAAAAGATAGAGAAGTTCTGTTTTTGCTCAGCAATTGGTCTTTCAGATTTTTCCGCTTTCTAGTATTAATCATGTTTATTGGCCCAATGTTATTATAAAGAATTGACAGTGTTGCAATGTGGTTTCTTCAGTTATTAAAATTTCTCCCTTCACCTCACCATTCCTGTTCATTACAGCATTATAATTTCTTATTGATTTTAATTGTAATTTCAGATTTCTTAATGCAAAATTATGTCAATGCATCAACATATATTACCTCCCTGCTCCTAGGCAGGAACTATACAACAGCAAATATCTGGATGAAAAGAGAGAAAAATTGGTGCAATCAGAATAGTGTGGTTTTCTTTTTTTAAGATTTTATTTATTTATTTGACAGAGAGAGACACAGCGAGAGAGGGAACACAAGCAGGGGGAGTGGGAGAGGGAGAAGCAGGCTTCCCGCTGAGCAGGGAGCCTGATGCGGGGCTCGAACCCAGGACCCTGGGATCATGACCTGAGGTGAAGGCAGACACTTAATGACTGAGCCACCCAGGCGCCACAGAATAGTGTGGTTTTCAATGAATATACCAAGCTTCAACATGGTCAAGAGAATGTTTTCTGGTCCATTAAGCCAATCTATCATATTCAACCTAATTTCCTACCTTCTAAGCTTCCATGCATGTAAACTGAATGGTTTATATAAAAAACAGAACAATTTAGCTACCTATTTCTTCCCCATTTGATTGGAAAAGCTTTGTTCATATAGGCAAGGCTGGGTACCCCTCAGGCTTTATATACACTGCTAAAGAATCTGGTGTTTTTTGTTTGTTTTGTTTGTTAGTTGGTTGGTTTTTTTGTTTTGTTTTGTTTTGTTGTGTGTGTGTGTGTGTGTGTGTGTGTGTGTGTGCGCGTGTGTTGTTTGTTTTGTTTTGCATTGTTTTGGTCTAGAACTCCTCTAGTTGGAAATTAGCCAAGCCTCTCACCTTAGGATTAAAGATTGACTTCAGCCACAAGGGGGTTTGAGTCCTGAAGAGGAGATAGATTCCCAGAGTTGGGGTAAGAGTAGATGAATGCATAAAAAGGTTAAAAAAGATGGGATGCCTGTGTGGCTCAGTCAGTTAAACATCTGCCTTTGGCTCAGGTCATGATCCTGGGATCCTGGGTTCAAGCCCCACACCAGGCTCCCTGCTTAGCAGAGAGCCTACTTCTCCCTCTCTCTCTGCTACTCCCCCTGCTTGTACTATCTCTCTGTCAAGTAAGTAAATACAATCTTTTAAAAAAAGAAACCTCTCAGAGATTCTAGCAGACAGTTTGCTTAAATAAATTTTAAATCTTCAGAGAGAATGCCAATTGACCCTGAAAACATTTCCGTAAAAAGTCTATAACTCTACAAATAGCTTTTGCAAATGTGGTGCATGAAAGCAAAGGTATAAAGAAAATGTTCAACCCCTTTGGCCCAGAAATTCCACTCCAGGGAATTAATTGATTCTAAGGAAAATGTTCAAATGAATGCTGTTGTTACTGTGTAATTCAGAATAGTGACAAATTTACAGCAAACTCAAAATCCAATGTTTAATAAATTATAGTACAATAACTCAGTGGACTGCTATATAGCCTTTACATGTAGCCATTACATATTTACTTTGAAAATGTGATACCTGAAGCAACATGGCAGAGTGTTTCAGAAGTAAAAATTGGTATCCATATGAGCAAAGCACCGGAAAGATCTCAAAGAAGTGAAAATGTTTATGATGTTGAATGTTAAGAATATGAACATGTGATTTCTATCTTTTTTTATAAATGAGTAAATGCACATATTTTACAGAGTGTCCAAGATTCCCAGACCCATACCCCTTCACAAAACAGAGTCAGTGTTTTAGGGAACATATGAGATAGAGTAATCCATGTGGAGATGGTAATATCACATTTCCAGAAAGGGAATGGGAGCAGGACCACTGACCGCTGAATGAATGAATGGACCACATCAAGCAAATAGATGGGGCAGACCACACAGCCATTTTCTTTTCTTTTTTTTTTTCAAATTTTATTTAAATTCTAGTCAGTTAAAATATAGTATAATATTGGTTTCAGGAGTAAAATTTACTGATTCATCAATTACATATAACACCCAGCTTATCACATGTGCCCTCCTTTATTCCCATCACCTATTTAACCCAACACCCACCCACCACATTCCATCAACCCTCAGTTTGTTCTCTATCATTAAGAGTCTCTGATTCTTAATGGTTTGTTTCCCTCTCTTTTTTTCCCTCTTCCCGTATGTTCATATAATTTCTTTCTTAAATTCCACATATGAATGAAATCTTATGGTATTTATCTTTCTCTGACTGACTTATTTGCTTAAGATAATATACTCTAGTTCATTCATGTCACTGCAAATGGCAAGACTTCATTCTTTTTGATGGCTGAGTAATATTCCATAGTATATATATCCCACATCTACTTTATCCATTCATCAGACGATGGACATTTGGGCTTTTTCCATAATTTTGCTATTGTTGATAGTGCTGCTATAAACATTGGGGTGCAGGCACCCCTTTGAGTTATTATTTTTGTATCCCTTGGATAAATACCTAGTAATGCAATTGCTGGGTCATAGGGTGGTTCTATTTTTAACATTTTGAGGAACCTCCCTACTGTTTTCCAGAGTGGCTGCACCAGTTTGCATTCCCACCAACAGTACAGGAGGGTTCCCCTTTCTCCACATCCTTGCCAGCACCTGTTATTTCTTGTGTTGTTGATTTTAGCCCTTCTGACACTGTGAGGTGGTAACTCATCATGGTTTTGATTTATATTTCCCTGATGATGAGTGAGGTTGAGCATTTTTTCATGTGTCTATTAGCCCTCCATATGTCTTCTACGGAGAAATGTCTATTCATGTTTTCTGCCCATTTCTTAACTGGATTATTTATTTTGGGGGTGTTGACGTTGATAAATTATTTATAGATTTTGGATTCTGGCCCTTTATCAGATACGCCATTTACAAATATCTTCTCCCATTTTGTAGGTTGCCTTTTAGTTTTGTTGATCGTTTCCTTTGCTGTCCAAAGGTATTTATTTTGATAAGTCCCAATAGTTCATTTTTACTTTTGTTTCCCTTGTGTTCTGTGTTGTGTCTAGTAAGAGATTGCTACAGCCCATGTCAAACAGGTTGCTGCCTATGTTCTCTAGAATTTTGATAGATTCCTGTCTCACATTTAAGTCTTTCATCCATATTGAATTTATTTTTGTGTATGGTGTAAGAAAGTGGTCCAGTTTCATTCTTTTGCATGAGGGTCTCCAGTATTTCCAAGACCATTTGTTGAAGAGACTGTCTTTTTCCCTTTGTATATTTGTTCCTGCTTCGTCAAAATGAGTTGACCATATAGTTGTGGGCCCATTTCTGGGTTCTCCATTCTGTTCCATTGATCTACGTGTCTGCTTTTGTGCCAGTACCATAGTGTCTTCATAACTACAGCTTTGTAATACAGCTTGAAATCCAGAATAAGATGCCTCCAGGTTTGCTGTTCTTTTTCAGGATTGCTTTGGCTATTCGGGGATTTTTGTGGTTCCATACAAATTTTAGGATTGTTTTTTCTAGCTCTGAAAAATGTTGGTGTTATTTTCATAGGGATTGCATTCAATGTGTTGATTGTTTTGGGTAGTATAGAGATTTCAACAATATTTGTTCCTCTAATCCATGAGCATGGAAATTTTCCCAATTCCTTGTGTCTTCTTCAACTTATTTCATAAGTGTTCTATTATCTTCAGGGTACAGATACTTTAACTATTTAGATAGGTTTATTCTTTTGGTGCAATTGTAAATGGGATTGATTCCTTGATTTCTTTTTCTGGTACTTCATTATTGGTGTGTAGATATGCAACAGATTTCTATGCATTGATTTTATATACCACAACTTTGCTGAATTCATGTATCCATTCTAGCAATTTATTGGTGGAGTCTTTTGGGTTTTCTACAGAGAGTATCATGTCATCTGCAAATAGTAAAAGTTTAACTTCTTCCTTGCAGATTTGGATGCCTTTTATTTCTCTTATTGTCTGATTGCTGAGGCTAAGATTTCCAGTATTATGTTAAATAGCAATGATGAGAGTGGACATCCTCTTTTGTTCCTGACCAAAGAGGAAAAGCTCTCAGTATTCACGATTGAGGATTATATTTTCTCTGTGTTCCTTGTACATGGCTTTTATGATGTTAAAGTATTTTTCCATCTAAACCTACTTTTTTGAGGGTTTTTATCAAGAATGAATATTGTATTTGTCAAATTTTTTTTCTGCATCTATTAAGAGGATGTGATTCTTTTTTTAAATTATTTTTTTTTAATTTTTAAAATTTTAAATTTATTTATTTATTTGAGAGAGAGAGAGAGAGAAAATATGAGTGGGGTGGATGGGCAGAGGGAGAGGGAGGAGGAGACTCCCCCCTGAGCAGGGAGCCTGATGTGGGGTTCGATCCCAGGGCCCCGGGATCATGAACTGAGCTGAAGGCAGATGCTTAACCAGCCGAGCCACTCAGGTGCCGAGAGTATCATATGATTCTTATCCTTTCCTTTATTAATGTGGTGTATCACATTGATTGATTCATGAATATTGAACCACCCTGCAGCCCAGGAATAAATCCCACTTAATCCTTTTGAATAATTATTTTAATGTACTGTTGGATTTGATTTGCTAGGATGTTGTTGAGAATTTCTGCATCCATGTTCATCAGGGATATTGGCCTGTAATTTTTTTCTTTTTAGTGGGATCTTTGTCTGGTTTTAGAATCAAGGTATTGCTGGCCTCCTTGAATGAGTTTGGAAGTTTTCCTTCCATTTCTATTTTTTTGTAACTTTTTGAGAAGAAAAGGTATTAACTCTTCTTTAAATTTTTGGAAAAATTCCCCTGGGAAGCCATCTGGTCCTGGACTTTTGTTTGGTGGGAGATTTTTGATTATTGATTTAATTTCTTTGTTTGTTAAGGATCTGTTTAAATTTTCTATTTTTCCTATTTCAGTTTTGGTATGTTGTATGTTTCTAGGAATTTGTTCATTTCTTCCTGATTGCCTAGTTTTTTTTGTCATATATATATATATTTTAATAATATTCTCTTATAATTGTTTGTATTTTTTTGGTGTTGGTTGTGATCTCTCCTCTTTCCTTAATGATTTGTTTATTTGTTTCCTTCCTCTTTTCTTTCTGATGTCTGGCTAGGAGATTATCAATTTTATTAATTTATTTGAAGACCCAGCTCTTAGTTTTGTTGATCTGTTATATTCTTTTGTTTCTATATTGTTTCTTTCTGCTCTAATCTTTATTATTTCCATTCTTGCTCACTTTAGGCTTTATTTGCTGTTCCTTTTCTAGTTCCTTTAGTTATAAGGTTTGGTTGTCTATCTGAGACTTTTCTTATTTCTTGAGGTAGGCCTTTTTGCTATATAGTTCCCTGTTTGGACCTACTTTCTTGCTCCCAAATATTTTGGATTGTCATGTTTTCATTTTCTTTTGTTTCCATGTATTTTTTATTTCTTCTTTAATTTCCTAGTTAACCTATTCATTCTTTAGAAGGATGTTCTTTAACCTCCATGTACTTGCGGTCCTTCCAAATTTTTTCTTGTGGTTGACTTAATGTTCATGGTACTGTGGGCTGAAAATACACATGGTATTATCTCAATCATTTTGCACTGGTTGAGGCCTGACTTGTGAGCCAGTATGTGATCTATTCTGGAGAATGTCCCATGTGCACTCAAAAAGAATGTGTATTCTGCTGTATTAGGATGAAATGCTCTGAATATACCTGTTAAGACCATCTAATCCAGTGTGACATTCAAAGCCATTGTTCCTTGATGATTTTCTGCTTAGATGATCTTTCCATTGCTGTAAGTGGGGTGTTAAATTTCCTTACTCCAATTGTATTATTATCAATGAGTTCCTTTATGTTTGTTATTAATTGATTTATATTTTGGGTAATCCCAATTTGGGGGCATAAACATTTACAAATGTTAGATCTTCTTGATAGATAGACCCTTTAATTATGATACAATGTTTTCCTTCAGCTCTTATTACAGTCTTGTGGGGTCTTTAGGGTTTTCTACCAAGGGTATCATGTCATCTGTATGTAGTGAATATATGACTTCTTCCTTGTCAACTTGGAAGCATTTTATTTCTTTTTGTTGTCTGATTGCTAAGGCTAGGGCTTCGAGTATTGTGCTAAACAACAGTGGTGAGAGTGGATATCCTTGTCATGTCCCTGATCTTAGAGGAAAAGCTTTCAGTTTTTCCCCATTGAGGATGATATTAGCTGTGGATTTTTCTGTATATGGTCTTTATTATGTTGAGGTATATTTCTTCTATCCTACATTCCTGATGGTTTTTATCAAAAAAAGATGTTGTATTTTATCAAATAATTTTTCTTCATCTTTTGAGAGGTTCATATGGTTCTTATCATTTCTCTTATTAATGTGGTATATCACGTTGATTGATTTGCTAGTATTGAACCACTCCTGCAGCCCAGGAATAAATCCTACTTGATCATGGCGAATAATCCTTTTAATGTACTGTTGGATTCGATTATCTAGTATCCTGTTGAGAATTTTTGCATCAATGTTCATGAGGGATATTGCCCTGTACTTCTTTTTAGTGGGGTCTTCGTCTGGTTTTGGAATCAAGGTAATGTTGACCTCATAGAATGAATATGGAAGTTTTCCTTCCATTTCTATTTTTTGAAACAGTTTGAGAAGAAAAGGTATTAACTCTTCTTTAAATGTCTGGTAAAATTCCCCTGGGAAGCCATCTGTCCCTGGACTCCTGTTTGTTCAGAGATTTTTGATTATTGATTTCTTTGCTTTTTATGGGTCTGTTCAAATTTTCTCTTCCTGTTTCAGTTTTCATAGTTTATATGTTTCTAGGAATGTATCCATTTCTTCCAGATTGCCCAGTTTGTTGGCATACAGTTTTCATATTTTCTTATTATTGTTTGTATTTCTGTTGTGTTGCTAGTGATCTCTCTTTAATTCCTGATTTTATTTATTTGGGTCATTTCTCCTTTATTTTTGGTAAGTCTGCCTAGGGTTAAATCAATTTTGTTAATTCTTTTAAACAACCAACCCCTAGTTTCATTGATCTGTTCTACTGGGTTTTTTTAATTATTATTTCTATATCATTAATTTCTGCTCTAATCTTAAGTATTTCCCTTCTTCTGCTGGGTTTAGGTTTTATTTGCTGTCTTTTTCTAGCTTCTTTCGATGTAAGGTTAATTTGCATATTTGAGATTTTTCTTGCTTCTTGAAGACGGCCTTTAGTGCTATTTACTTCCATCTTATGACTGCCTTTGCTGAGTCCCAAATGTTTTGGAATGTTGTGTTTTCATTTTCCTTTGTTGCCATGTATTTTTTAAATGTCTTCTTTAATTTCCTGGTTAACCCATTCATTCTTTAGTAAGATGTACTTTAATCTCCATGTGTCTGTGATCTTTCCAAATTTTTTCTTGTGGTTGACTTCCAGTTTCATAGCACTGTGGTCTGAAAATATGCATGGTGTGATCTCAATCTTTTTGTACTGGTTGAGGCCTGATTTGTGACCCAGTATATGATATGGAGAATGTTCCATGTGCACTTGAAAAGAATGTGTACTCTGCTGCTTTAGAATCAAATTTTCTGAATATATCTGTTAAGTCCATATTGTCCAGTGTGTCATTAAAAGCCACTTTTTCCTTGTTGATCTTCTGCTTAGATGATCTTTCCATTGCTGTGAGGGGGGTGTTAATTTCCTCTACTACTATTGTATTATTATCAATGAGTTCCTTTGTTTGTTATTAATTGCTCCCAAGTTGGGGGCATAAATATTTACATTTCTTAGATCTTCTTGTTGGATGGACTGCTTTATTATGACAGCCCTTCTTCATGTCTTGTTACAGTCTGGTTTAAAATCTATTTTGTCTGTTATAAGTATGATGTCCATTATCATAATGTATGGTTCTCCACCCTCTCACTCTCAATCTGGAGGTGACCTTGGGTTTAAAATGAGAGTCTTGTAAGCAACATATCAATGGGGCTTGTTTTTTGTTTTTGTTTTTATCCATTCTGTTACCCTATGTCTTTTGATTGGAGTGTTTAGTCCACTTACAGTCAGAGTAATTACTGATGGATATGAATTTAGTATCATTGTATTACATATAAAATCACTGTTCCTGTAGATTGTCTGTGTCCCTTTCTAGTCTTTGTTGCTTTTGGTGTCTTTTTCCTGCTCAGAGGGTCCCCTTTAATATATGCAGAGCTGGTTTAGTGTTCACAAACTCATTTAGTTTTTGCTTCTCCGGGAAACTTTTTATCTCTTCTTATATTCTGAATGACAGTCTTGCTGGATATAGTATTCTTGGCCACATATTTTTCCCATTTAGCATGTAGAATATCTCATGCCACTTTTTGTCTGGCCTGCCAAGTTTCTATGGACAGGTCTGCTGCTAACCTTTTGTATCTACCTTTGTAGGCTAAGGACCTTTTGTCCCTAGCTGCATTCCGAATTCTCTTTTTATCTATTTATTTTGCTAATTTAGCTATGTTATTTCTTGGTGTTCATCTATTTTTGTTTATTTTGAGGGGAGTTCTCTGTGCCTTTTGGACTTAAATGCCTGTTTCCTTCACCAAATTAGGGAAGTTCTCTGCTATATGCTATAATTTATTCAAATAAACCTTCTGCACCTTTTTCCTGCTCTTCTGCTTCTGGGACTCCTCTGATATGGATATTCTTGTGCTTTGTGGAATTGCTGAGTTCCCTAAGTATATTTGTGATCTAATTGCTTTCTTTCCATCTTCTTTTCAGATTCATTATTTTCCATAATTTTATCTTCCATATCACCTATTCGTTCCTCTCTTTATTCCATCTTAATTGTGATTATATCTAGTTGGTTTTCCATCTCAGTTATAGCATTTTATTTCAGCCTTGACTAGATTTCAGGTTTTTTAATCCCTGAATCTTGGGTTTCTCTTGTATCTCTATGCTGTTTTCAAACCCAGCTAGTATTGTTTTGATGGTTGTTCTAAATTCTTGTTCAGGTATATTGCTTATAACTGTTTTGAGCAAGTCCCTGGTTGTGATTTCTTGTTGATCTTTCTTTTGGGGAGAATTCCTCCATTTTGTCATCATGTCTAGGTTTCTGTCTTTTGTGTATTATGAAAGCTTGTTGTTTCATGCTCCTGAGAGTAATACTATATTAATAAGGGGTCATACACTGTTCAGTCCTGGCACTTCAGGAAGTGTTTCTGGTGCATGCTGTGTGTACTCTGCTTTTGTGTTTTGGCTGCTCTTTCCTACAGGTTCGGTCCTCTGCATAATTCCTCCTTGCTTGCAGTGGGGAGTGTTTGGACTTTTAACTAGGGGTGCTTTGATTTGTTTGTTAATACAAGCCTTAAAAAAAAAAAGCCTGATCCAAGAAAAGTGAAAAGGGAAGGGGAAAAAAAAAGCAAACAAACAAAAAACTATAAGCCTGATTCCAAAGAAAAACAAAGACACAAGAAGAGGGAAGAAAAAGAATCTTATTCCAAAAGGAGAGGCTTAAACAAACAAACCAACAAATGAACAAAAAAACTATAAGCCTGATTCCAAAGAGAAAAAAGAAAAAAATTAAATTAAAATATTTTAAAAATAAAAAAATAAAAAGAATTAAAAAGAATTAAAAATAAAAAGTCTGGTCTTATGTCTACCATAACTGAAGCTGATGCTTTGGAGCACTCTATGATCAGTAGACTTGGTACATGTGGGTGCCCTGCGTTTGTCTTCTGGGGGAGAGGCTTGCTGCTCTGGCTTAGACCTGCCCTAGTAAAGATGCCCCTGCCAGGCACGGGGGGCATGGTTTGGCGTATGTGACTACAGCCTCCACTGGGGGTGCTGTTTTCTTTTCTATGAAGTCTGACCACACTGTTGGCCTGATTGAGGGGGTGGGGGTGGAAGATCTTGTCAACCTGCACTCACCTCCAGGGAGGGGAACTTGGGGCCACCACTGTTCAGGAGGCCCTCGCAGACAGCAAACAATCTTCCCTCCTATGCCCCAGGCTTTTGTCAGATCCCTGCCCTCAACCTGTCTGTGCCTGGGCCGTTGGCTTGCCCGGTGCCACAGTTCTGCGTTTTATCTCTGGTTGGTGGCTGGGATTCAAAATTCCAAATCTTAAAGACTTGGCAAGGTACAGACCCACTCCCCTCCCCTGTAAGAGGCTCACAACATGCACCTGACACCATTCTGTCCCAGAAAAGCAATTGCATTGCTGTGCAGGTCCCTGGAGTCTGTTGTGAAACATAGTGAAAAGCTGCAAACAGATTATCTGCCCTTTGAGTATGCCTTTGTCCCCTGCTGTTGAACACTTGCTTGATGGCACTGGATAGGTCTTTTGTCCTTGGAGAAGCAATATACCCTCTTCCAAATGTACTTCAGGAAGGGGAACATTCTCTTTCACTGTGACCCAGGGGATCCCCACACCACAGTGTCTTTCATGAGCCCTATGCCCTGCTCTCTCTCCCACTCTCTCCCTCTCTTCCTGACTTCTCTCCCCCCCAAAAAAGGGCTCCATCCCCTCTGCAGCACCATGGTTTTTCCTCTCTCCCAATTCATGTCTCTGAACCTTGCATCTGCCCATTCTCTCTCTCCCTCCATTTGTGCAAAATGTTTTCTTAATCCTCAGATTGATATCCTAGTTGTTCAAAATAATTTGATGTTGATCTAGCTGTATCTGTGGGAGGAGGCAAGCCCAGGGTCTCCCTACTACTCTGCCATATTACTTCCCTCTCCTATCTGAACTCTCCATTCCCTAACTTTCACTCTGCAGGTGTCTTAGGTCTAAAATGAGTCTCTTATAAGCAGCATATAGATGGTTCTGTTTTTTTAATCCATTTTGATGCCCTGTGTCTTTTGATTGGAGCATTTAGTCCATCTACATTCAGAGTGATTGTTGATATGAATTTAGTGCCATTGTTTTACCTGTATAGTTGGTGTTTTTGGTGATGTTCTCTGTTCCTTTCTATTCTTTGTTGCTCTTGGTCTTTTTTCCCCACTCAATGAGACCCCTTCAATGTTTCTTGAAGGGCTCATTTAGTACTCATAAACTCCTTTACTTTTCGTTTGTCTGGGAAACACTTTATCTCTCCTTCTATTCTGAATGACAGGCTTGCTGGATAAAGTATTCTTGGCTGCATATCTTCCCATTCAGCACATTAAATATATCATGCATTTCTCTTCTAGCCTGCCATGTTTCTGTGGACAGATTTGTTGCAAAACTGATCTGTCTCCCTTGTATGTTAAGGACTTTTCTTCCCTTGTTGCTTTCAGCATTCTTTCCTTTCCTGTGTATTTTGTGTATTTGACTATGACATGTCTTGGTGATGGTTGGCTTCTGTTGAATTTAGTGGGAGTTCTCTGTGCTTCTTGGATTTTGCTGTCTGTTTCCTTCCCCAGATTAGGCAAAATTTCATCTATAATTTGCTCAAATAAAACTTTTGCCCCTTTTTCTTTCTCTTCTTCTGGAACTCCTATGATATGAATGTTATTATGCATTAAGAAGTTGCTGAGTTTCCTAAATCTACATTTTTTTTTTTAGATTTTTATTTATTTATTTGACAGAGAGAGACACAGCGAGAGAGGGAACACAAGCAGGGGGAGTGGGAGAGGGAGGAGAAGCAGGCTTCCCACCGAGCAGGGAGCCAGATGCAGGGCTCGATCCCAGGACCTGGGATCATGACCCGAGCCGAAGGCAGATGCTCAACGACTAAGCCACCCAGGCGCCCCTCTTCACTTGTTTCTAAGGCATCAGTTCCTCTTGGTTCTCCTCATCACTGCTCCTACTCAGCCACCTTTGCTGGTTCTTCCTTATTTCCCCTACTTGTTAACATAGGAGTAACCCAGCATAGTCTTTATTTATTTATTTATTTATTTATTGGCAATTTTTCACTTCATACACTTAATATTTATTTTTTATTTATTTTTTTTTAAATTTTATTATGTTATGTTAGTCACCATACAATACATCATTAGTTTTTGATGTAGTGATCCAGGATCCATTGTTTTCGTATAACACCCAGTGCTCCATGCAGTACATGCCCTCCTTAATGCCCATCACCGGGCTAACCAATCTCCCCTCCCCCCTCCCCTCTAAAACCCTGTTTGTTTCTCAGGTCCATAGTCTCTCATGGTTCATCTCTCCCTCCCGTCCCCCCCCCATTTTTCCCTTCCTTCTCTTAATGTCCTCCATGTTATTCCTTATGTTCCACAAATAAGTGAAACCATATGATGATTGACTTTCTCTGCTTGACTTATTTCACTTAGCATAATCTCCTCTAGTCCCATCCATGTTGATGTAAAAGTTGGGTATTCATCTTTTCTGATGGCTGAGTAATATTCCATTGTATATATGGACCACATCTTCTTGATCCATTCATCTGTTGAAGGGCATCTCACTCTTTCCACAGTTTGGCTATTGCGGACATTGCTGCCATGAACATTGTGGTGCATATGGCCCTTCTTTTCACTACATCTGTGTCTTCGGGGTAAATACCCAGGAGTGCAATTGCTGGGTCATAGGGTAGCTCTATTTTTAAATTTTTGAGGAACATCCACACTGTTTTCCAAAGTGGCTGTACCAACTTGCATTCCCACCAACAGTGTAAGAGGGTTCCCCTTTCTCCACAACCTCTCCAACATTTGTTGTTTCTTTCCCTGTCCATTTTTGCCATTCTAACTGGTGTAAGGTGGTATCTCAGTGTGCTTTTGATTTGGATTTCCCTGATGGCTAATGATGATGAACATTTGTTCATGTGTCTGTTAGCCATTTGGATGTCTTCTTCAGAGAAGTGTCTTTTCATATCTTCTGCCCACTCTAAATCTACATTTGTGATCCAATACCTTTCCTTCCCTCTTCTTTTAAGCTTCGTTATTTTCCATCATTTTATCTTCTAAAAATCAGTGATTCATTTCTCTGCTTCCTCCATCCTTATTGTCATGGCATCCAGTCGGGTTTGCCTCTCAGTTATAGAATTTTTAATTTTGGCCTGACTAGTTTTTAGGTTTTTTAAAAATCTCTGCAGCAAGGGATTCTTTAGTGTCCTCTGTGCTTTTTTTTTCATGCCCAGCTACTATCCCTATAATTGTTGTTTTAACATCTGTTTCATATATCTAATATCTGTATTGATTAAATTCTTGGCCATTACTTCTTCCTGTTCTTTCTTTAAGGGTGAATTCCTACATCTTGTTATTTTGTCTAGGTCACGGTTTTGTGTGTGTGTGTGTGATTGTTAGGAAAGCTTGTTATTTTCGTGCTCTTGAGAGTAATGGCTATATTAAGAAGAGTTCCAAAAATAGGGTGAAGGTCTTATATGCACTTTGTGGTTGTGTTTTGGTTGCTCCTATCCTCAGGTAAGTCCTCTGCAGAGTTTCCCCTTGCCTGTAATGGGAGGTGTTTGGACCTTGTCCACTGTGTGGCAAGTTTTAACTAGGTGTGTTTGGTCTGCTTGTTAAAAGAAGCTAGATCCAAGGAAAGAAGCTAAATTCTATTTCCCCTATAACTGAAGCTTTGCAGCACTCTATGATCAGTAGACTTGGTGTGTGTGAGGGGTTTGTGCTGGTCTTCTGGGGAAGGGGCCTGTTGGGTTGATTTTCAGGCCAATCTGTCCTAGTAGACATACACTTGTAGGGCATGGGGGGCGGGGCTTAAAGTAAGCAGCTCCAGTCTCCACTGCAGGGCACTGTGTTGTTCACTGAAGTTGGTCTGTGCTGAGGTGCAGGGGAGGGGAATGTCTTTGTTCCCCTCTCTCCTCCCTGGAGCAGGGAGTTTGAACCCATCACACTTCAGGAAGCCCTCACAGAAGAGTGAATAATCACCCCTCTTGTGTTCCCAGCTTCCATCAGATCCTTGTCTTCACCTTATCTATGTCTGAGTTGTCTGCCTGCCAGGTGGCATAGTACTCCTGTGTTTTATCTCAGGCACGCAACTGGGTTTCAAAACTCTAAAGTTTAGGGACCCACATGGTGCAAACCTGCAGTGATCTTCTAGGGGAGGGTCACTGCACTTTTGTCATTTGCTGGTTTGTCCCAGTAAGGCAGCTGCATGACCATGCAGTTGTTCGGAGTTTATGGTAAATCACAGCAAAAAGCCAGCACCAAGGTTTGCTGCCCTCAGCCAGTGTCTTTGTTCCTTTGTTAGCGAACAGGGCAGCACATTGGTGCTGCCAGAATGGGAGGCAGTAGTGGTCAGTTAATGGTCTTCAACAAGTTAGTGCTTTCAAAAACTATTCATTATGATTCCTGATTTGTTTAGACTACCTATAACTATATCATTAGAGTTGTTTAGTTTTCTCAGACGCAGCTTAAATCCAAGGCTATTGAAAGTTTTTGAAACCATTATAAAATGAGTTACCTATGTTCAATAATAATTTTTTAAGAAGTAAGTTTAATCATTTCACCCCTGAAAGAGAATTTTCAAAAAGCCTTCTCATGGAAAGTTGCCAAATTGCAATCTGTTCATATGAATGTTTTTCAGGTGGAAGTGAATCCTCCTGGGATAAGGATAAGATGCAATCTTCTCTTGCTGCACCTGGACCCCAACATGGACTTGCTCATGCAGCCCTGGCTAGCCAGCCAGGCCTTGGGGGTGCTCCTACCCTCAATCCACTGCAGCAGAACCATTTACTGACCAATAGTATGTATACTGTCCTTTCAAAACTTGGTGTGTTGAGAAAAATACCACACAAGACCCACTGGATACTGTGGGCGAGCAAGGCTAGTGTATTTTTCTTCCATAAGGTTTAACAATTTGAAGTCATAAGGGTAGATTGAGAGGGATTCATTTAAAAGTATAGGTTTTATAGAGTAAATATAGATTGAGAAGGCATGTAGCAGAGTAGAGATACATGGGAAGCCATGTAGTAGAGTAGTTAAGAAAGTTGTTTATAGTCACAAAAACTTGGGTTTGAAATCCACCTCTTTTGAATTCCATATTACTGTCTGACCTTGGAGAACTCACCTAACTTTTCCAAGTCTTAGTGTCCACAACTACAAAGTAGGAATAAAAATATACCTATTAAGTAAGGTTATTGTGAGTGCTAAGAATAAAAAAAAAAAAAAAAAAAGCTGTTAATGACTTCCATATAGTAAGTACCGTATAAATTATAAGTATTACTATTACTCAGTAATCAAACTTCATCTAATGTATACAAATTCAGGTTTAGATGATGTTTTTAAGAACTTCAAAAACTCAGAGTCTTTCTGCAGGAAAGTGTGTCTTATATACACTACTTGACTAAAATCCTACTTTTCTTTTTTTTAATCCTACTTTTCTTGTAAGCAGGAATCTGAGAGAAAACTTCTATTATTTCTTTCCCTGAAATTTTCATTCTCTCACTAAGCCTTAGGATTAAAACAACAGAACAGAGGGATTCTGAGATATTTTAATATGATGTTTTAAATGAAATTCATCAGTTATTAAGCATACAAAATAAGTTATGGTGTCTTATTTTAAAGATATTATAAACTCAAATGTGAAGGGTCCCATAAAAAATGGAATGTTAAACAATGGTAAATAAATAAATGCCAAGAGAGTTATAAATACTATGTTATGAGAAATCAAAAAAGGACTGATTAAGGTAGACTTATTTCATAAAGCAGGAGAACTTGGAAGATTTCTGGTTTCTGGTCTGACATGTAAAGAGTTCAGAAGTTGTCACTCCTCCTCAAAGCAAAATCAACAACTCTTTTAAATCCATCAGAGATTGAATTCACAGGGCAGAGCTATCCCCAAAACTGGAGAGATAGGCAGATAAAGAGAGTCAGAGCTTATAGGGAGCAGAAGCCACAGCTAGAGTCTGGTAGAAACATTTAAATTACTGGAGACTCAGTGTGGACTCAGCTTGAGAGATAAAAAACCCTAGAGGCCTTACACAATTCACAGTGCTCACCACAGTGTAAGACTTTTGAATCACAGACCTGTACCTCTGAAACAAATAATACATTATATGTTAAAAAAAGAAGAAGATAGTAGGAAGGGAAAAATGAAGGGGGAGATGAACCATGAGAGACTATGACTCTGAGAAACAAACTGAGGGTTCTAGAGGGGAAGGGAATGGGGGGATGGCTTAGCCTGGTGTTGGGTATTAAAGAGGGCACATATTGAATGGAGCACTGAGTGTTATACTCAAACAATGAATCATGGAACACTACATCAAAAACTAATGATGTAATGTGTGGTGATTAACATAACATAATAAAAATGCAAAAAATAATGAATATTTCATAATAATTTAAAATAAATTCTTAATTATTCATGAAAAAAAAAAAAAAAAACCCAGAGGCCAATTCTTAGTGCATCTCTGCACTTTCATGAGTCAACTCCAGGAGCACCTTCAGGTTCTCAGGATGAAGACCTGAGAAAATTCCCTTCATGTTTCTGGGACAAGAAAAGTACCCATTTCAATATATGCCCAGAGTGTTCTGTTTTCCTTAACAAAAGCCTACCCTTGAAGGAAACTACTTTACCAGAGTTAAACTACTTTGTTTTACCAGAGCCTAACTGATGTGGGGGAAAGGATATATTAAAATCCAGCACCCTGTAATCATTGCTGTGAGGTAAGGGAAATACTTCCCCAGCCTTTTTAACATTTCCTGTGGGGAAAAAGAAATACTCAACTCTAGCTCCCTCTAGCCTTCCTTTCTCATGTAAGAGGGAAAAAAGCTAAAAATCACTTGTGAAAGTCACAGCCCAAGGACACAGGCTCATTAAGAGACTGAAATCTAATCATATATTTCTCCTCCTTACACATTTTACCACCACCACAATAAGGCTCTGTATAAGAATAGCAGACTACAACTGAGAAAACTGAAGTCCTCAGACCCAATTGAATTTGGATTCTTTAGGATACACTAAAGATAACAGGGGGACAAGAAATTACCATCACTAATACAACAGCTACAGCAAACAGTAAATATAACCTAACTCCTGGTAAGATAAAAGTAAAGCTTCTTACTAAAACCCTGTTTACCTGAGTTCCTTTTAGCCAATGCACCATTTCTGGCTTTAAAACAAAAATTACAAGGCATGAAAAAGGCAAAAAACATAGTCTAAAGATATAAAGCAAGCATCACAACCAGAATTAGATATAACATGTCTTTTAGAATTATCAGATGGGAATTTAAAATAACTATAATTAGTATACTAAGAAAATGGAAAACATACAAGAATACATGGGAATATTAACACTGTATGTTAATTATACTTGAATAAAAAATACATGGGAAATATAAGCAGAGAGATGAAAATTTTAAGAAACAAAAGTAAATGCTAGAAATCAAAAACACTTCAACAAAATGAATAGCTTTGATGGGCTCATCAGTAGACCAGACAAAGTCAGCTAAGTCACTGGATCACCTTCCCAGGAGGAGGAGGCGTCCATCAACCTCAATGCCATCAACAAGTGCCCCCTGCTGAAGCCATGGGCCCTGACCTTCTCCTGTGGCTGAGCCCTGCAAGCTTCTGCCCTGAAGGCCTAGGGCGGAAAGAAGGAGAACCTGAAGGCTGCCCAGGAGGAGCACATCAAGTGAACCCTGGACGACAGCCTCACCTGCCAATCAAAGTACACCCCATGTAGTCAGGCCGGGGCTGCAGCCAGCGAGTCCTCTTCATCTCTAACCATGCCGACTAAGCAGAGGTGTCCTAAAGCTGCCCCCTCAACACTCCAGCCCCCGCCCCCTCCCACACTCACTCTTGAAGAGGGGGCGTCACCAGGGCTCCAGACTGCTCTTTCCCATCACTTTTGCACTTTCATGAGTCACATATTGAAGTATGTCAATAGAAACTTTCCAGAATGGAAGAAAAGTGAAAAAAAAAAGATTGGGAAAAAAAAAAAACAAAAACAAAACAAGAACAGAATATTGAAGAATTGTGCAACAATTACAAAAAGTGTAGAATAAATGTAATGGGGATACCAAAATAACAAGAATGAGGAAAAGGAACAGAAGAAATATTTAAAGTAACAATGAATGAAAATTTTCTCAAATTGAGATACACCAAACAAAAGATTCAGGAAGCTCAGAGATTACTAAGAAGAATAAATATTAAAAAAAATCTACACCTATGCCTATTATACTCAAACTACAAAATCAAAAACAAAGAGAAAATCTGTTTAAAAAATCAGAGAGTGGGGCACCTGGGTAGCTCAGTTGGTTAAACGACTGCCTTTGGCTCAGATCATGACCCTGGAGTCCTGGGATCGAGTCCCACATCAGGCTCCCTTCTCAGCGAGGATTCTGCTTCTCCCTTTGACCCCCCCCATGCTCTCTCTCTCTCTCTCTCTCTCTCAAATACATAAATAAATCTTTAAAAAAAATAAAAAATCAGAGAGAAATAAATGCTCCTCACCCATACAGGAACAAAGGTAAGAATTACACTGAACTTTTCTTCAGAAACCAGGCAAACAAGAATAGAGTGGTGTGAAATAGTTACAGTGTTGAAAGAAAAAAAAAAAACAAAACAAAAACACCAACTTAGAATTCTGAATGCAGTGAAATTTCCTTTTAGTAGTGAAGAAGGAAATAAAGACTTTCTCAAACAAAAGTTGAGGGAATTTGTTACCATACCAGAGATCTGCCCTATAAAAAATATTAAAAGAAGGTCTATAGAGAGAAGGAAAATAATTTAGGTCAGAAACTTGAATATACATAAAGGAAGAAGGTTAGAGAAGGAATAAATTAAGGTAAATGTATTTTTTCTTATTCTTAATCAGTCTTAGAAATAATACTCTATTCAAAATAATAATAACAATGTATTGGCAAGTGATATAAATGACAATAATGTTATAAGGGATAAGAGGGAGGAATTGAAAATATTCTGCCAAAAGATACTTGCACTACACATGAAATGGTATAGACTTATTTGCAAGTGAATTTATAAGTTGTAAATGCATATTGCAAACTCCAGGGCAACCACCTAAATTTTTTTTTAAATAAGTAATATTAATATACTAAGAGAAGAGAGGAAAGAGAATCATATAAAATAGTCAGTTAATGCCAGAGAATACAAGAAGAGTGGAAGAGAAGATTTAAAAAAAGGGGGGGCAATGAATAGAAAACACTTATAAATATTATAACTAATTATTCAATTATTAATAATCACTTTAAATATGATTGGTCTAAATACACCAATTACAGACATAGATTGCCCCATGTACTCTAGTGACTAAGAATGTTGATGTTTTGGCCATTACTTGCAATATACCTCTTATATAATCATGTATCAAGTAAAATAACCAAAATGAAACAACAACAATAAAAGAATGAAGACTGTCAGAGCAGATAACAAAAGAAGATCAAACTATTTGGTGTCTATAAGAAATTCATTTTAAATTTAAAGACATAATTCAAAGTAAAGGAATGGAGAAATATATACTGTGCTAACACTAATCAAAAGTAGGAGTAGCTATATTAATTTCAGACAAAGCAGATTTCAGAGCAAGAAAAATTGTCAAGAATAAGAGGGGTATTACATAATGATAAAGAGGCCAATTCTCCAAGGAGACATTAATAAGCCTTAATGTGTTTGCTCCTATTAACAGAGTGTCAAAATATGTGAGGTAAAAACTGGTAGAACTGCCAGAGAAAATAGATGAATCCACTATTATAATTGGAGACCTCAATACTCTTCTCTCAGAAATGGATATATTAAATTGACAGAAATTCAGGAAGAGCATAATTGAACTGAAAAGCACCATCAATCAACTGGATCTAATGGACTTTTATATTTTATCCAACAACAAAAGGACATTCAATCTTTCAAAATTGAACCATGAAGAAATAGAAAATCTGAACAGACTGATAACAAGTAATGAAACTAAATCAGTAATGAAAACACTCCCCCAAATAAAAAAAGTCCTGGACCAGATGGCTTCAGAGGTGAACTCTACCAAGTATTTAAAGAAGAGTTAATACTTATTCTCCTCAAACTAGTCCAAAAAATAGAAGAGGAAGGAAAATTTTCAAATACATTATACAAGGCCAGCATTACCCTGATACCAAAACCAGGCACACACCATTAAAAAAATAAAACTACAGGTAGATATCCTTGGTGAGCATACATGCAAAATTCATCAACAAAATACTAGCAAACTACATTCAACAGTACATTAAAAAGATTATTCAGCACAATCAAGTAGGATTTATTCTGGGGATGCAAGGATGGTTCAATATTCACAAATCAATTAATGTCATACACCACATCAACAAAACTAAGGATAAAAATCATATGATCATTTCAATACACCAGAAAAAAATTTGAAAAAATTTAACATCTGTTCATTATAAAAATTCTCAATAAAAGTGGTATTGTAGAGGGAACATAGCTCAAAATACTAAAAGCCATATATGAAAAACCCACAGGTAACATCTTAATGAAGAAAAACTGAGAGCTTTTCCTCTAAGATTAGGAACAAAAAAAGGATGTCTAATCTTATCACTTTTATCAACTTAGTACTGGAAATCCTAGCCACAATAATCAGACAAGAAAAATAAATAAATATCCAAATAAGTAAGGAAGAAGTAAAACTTTCATTATTTGCAGATGACATGATACTATGCATAGAAAACCCTAAAGACTCCACCAAAAAACTACTAGAAGTAATAAATTAATTCAGTAAATTTGCAGGTTACAAAAATAAAACCCAGAAATTGATAGCATTTCCTTATACAAATAACAAAGAAGCAGAAAGAAATTTAATGAAAATTCCATTTACAATTGCACCAAGTAGAATAAAATACCTAGGAATAAACTTAACCAAAGAGGTAAAGGGCCTGTACTCTGAAAACCACAAAACACCAAGGAAAGAAATTGAAGTTGACACAAACAATTGGAAAGACTTTCCATGCTCATGGATTAGAAGAACCAATGCTGTTAAGATGTCCATGCTACACAAAGCAATCTAGAGATTCAATGAAATCTCTATCAAAATACCAACAGCACTTTTCACAAATCTAGAACAAATAATACGAAAATCTTTGTGGCACCACAGAAGACACCAAATACTCAAAGCAATCATGAGACAAAGAAAACAAAGCTGGAGGTATCATAATTCCAGGTTTCAAGATACACTACAAAGCTGTAGTAATCAAAATAGAATGGTGCTGGAACAAAAATAGACATGTAGATCAAAGGGCCAGAATAGAAAAACTAGAAATAAATCCCTGATTGTCTGGTCAATTAATCAATGACAAAGAAGGCAAGAATGTACAATGGGGAAGACAACCTCTTCAATAAATGGTGCTGGGAAAACTGGACAGCTACATATAAAGAATGAAATTGGACCACTTTCTAACACCATGCATAAAAGTAAACTCAAAATGGATTAAAGAACTAAATGTGAGACCTGAAACTATACAAATCTTTGAAGAGAACACAGGTAGCAATTTCTCTGCCATAAGTTGTAACATTTTTCTGTGTGTCTCCTAAGTCAAGGGAAATAAAAAAAAATAAATGATTGGGACTACATCAAAATAAAAAGCTTTTGCACCTCAAAAACATCAACAAGACAAAAGGCAACCTACTGAATGGAAGAATATATTTGGAAATGATATGCCCAATAAAGCGTAAATATCCAAAAAATATAAAGAACTTATGTAGAGCTTAGAAGATGATGACAAAACCTTAGTTTCACTTCATCCCACAAACTCAACTGTATAACTATCAAATCATCCTAAATACCCCAGAAATCACCTGAAAACTGACAGAACAAACTACATAACAAAAAGGAATAGGCCACATCAAAGAAGGTAAGAAGTGCAGAGCTGAGGGTTAGGGGAGGAAGAGATCACAGCTGCTGCAGAGGTGAGGGAACCATGGTCCAATAGAAGGGCACAAGAGAGTGGAGCATACAGGGAAACAACACAAGGAAAACATGCTATTGGCATGGAAAAGAAAGAGGGACTGAATTTTGTGAGTTCTTGCAACCAGCAGGGCTTAAAGCCTGGAGTCTGAAAGGTCAGGGGCTGTGCCTGGGATAGAGCCTGGAGGGCACTCCTCTGCTCCTAGAGAGAAGACTGGCAAATGACCCAGGGCCAGACAGCATAGAAACAGTGACCTGAAGAGCACCTGGGGTGCACTGTAGAGAGATTATTCACTGTTCTCTGAGCAGTTCCCTGATTGGCAGCATTCATTAAGATACCTGTCTGGGAACAAAGGAACTGGCTGGCACCATTTCCCTCCCAAGTCTCTCAGCATAAACACAGAGCCACCTGTAAGAAGCAGTGTAGTGATAACACTGGCTACCTAACTTGCTTACACAAAGTCCCATCCCCTGTGCTCTGGTGGATCTGCCCTACCAAGTCACACTTGCCTCATTCAAGCCCAGAGGGCTCCTTCCCCCAAAGACCAGCACAAACCACAGCCCATACCACCTCTCCCCTATGAGAGAGTTTTGCAGGGGCTCAGTTCTGGTGGGGTAGTGTTAGGTCTCATTTCACAAGCTAACCAGAACACACCTAGTTAAAACTGACCATATTCAAGTCAGGGACAAAACACTGCCTACAGCAGGCAAGGAGAGCCTCAGCAGATGAATGGCCTGAAAGAAAGAGCAACCAAAACACAACAGCAGAGCACATGCAGCACAGATCAGAGACACTCCTTGATATACCAGGCCCTTAATACTACATGACCTCTTCTTCATAAGGCCATTACGTTCAGGAGAAGGAAACATAACTTCATTTTCTAACACAGAAGAAGGCAGGGACTTAAATGAAATGCCAAGACAGAAGAATGAAAGAAAAAGATAAAGCCTCAGCTAAAGATCTAAGTAAAAAAAAAAATATATATATATATATGTATATATATATATATATATATATATATAGAGAGAGAGAGAGAGAGAGAGACTTTCTGAATTCCTTGGTTGTCAGATGAGGAAACAGACACAGAAGGTGAAATAATTTGACTCAGGTCCCACTGCTTCTGAGTGGCAGAGCTAGAATTCAACCCAGGCCTTCTGGATCTAGAGTCAGCTCTCTGAATCACAATGATAACTATTGCTAGACTGACCTTCCAAAAGAACACCAAGCTGCTATTTTACACATGAAGAGGGAACACAAAGAAGAAATTGAAAACCTACAGGTCGCTTCTGATTTGTTTAGTGTATATATTTCTGGGGTCATTGTTACCCTGTTAACATTTTGTTCTCTCATTCATCTATTCTCCTCTGGACAAAATGACAAGATGGAAAAAATCACCTCAAAAAAAAAAAAAAAAAAAAAAAAAAAGAACAAGAAGCAGTACCGACTGCCAGGGACTTAATCAATACAGACATTAGTAAGATGTCAGAACTAGAGTTCAGAATGACGATTCTAAAGATACTAGCTGGGCTTAAAAAAAGCATGGAAGACATTAGAGGAACCCTTTCTGGAGAAATAAAAGAACTAAAATCTAACCAAGTCAAAATCAAAAAGGCTATTAATAAGGTGCAATAAAAAATAGAGGCTCTAACTGCTAGGATAAATGAGGCAGAAGAGAGAATTAGTGATATAGAAGACCAAATGATGGAAAATAAAGAAGTTGAGAAAAAGAGAGATAAACAACTACTGGATCACGAGGGCAGAATTCGAGAGATAAGTGATACCATAAGATGAAACCATATTAGAATAATTGGGATCCCAGAAGAAGAAGAAAGAGAGAGAGGGGCAGAAGGTATATTGGAGGAAATTATAGCAGAGAACTTCCCTAATTTGGGGAAGGAAACAGGCATCAAAATCCAGGAGGCACAGAGAAACCCCCTCAAAATCAATAAAAATAGGTCAACACCCCAACACCTAATAGTAAAACTTTTGTGTCTCAGAGACAAAGAGAAAAATCCTGAAAGCAGCTCGGGACAAGAGATCTGTAACCTACAATGGTAGAAACATTAGATTGGAGGGGGCACCTGGGTGGCTCAGTTGTTAAGTGTCTCCTTCTGCTCAGGTCATGGTCCCAGGGTGTGGGATCAAGCCCCACATTGGGCTCTCTGCTCAGTGGGAAGCCTGCTTCTACCTCTCCTACTCCCCCTGCTTGTGTTCCCTCTCTTGCTGTGTCTCTCTCTGTCAAATAAATAAAATCTTTTCTTTTTTTAAAAGAAACATTAGATTGGAAACAGACCTATCCACGGAGACCTGGCAGGACAGAAAGGACTGGCATGATATATTCAGAGCACTAAATGAGAAAAATATGCAGCCAAGAATACTATATCTTGCTAGGCTGTCACTGAAAATAGAAGGAGAGAAAAAGCTTCCAGGACAAACAAAAACTAAAGGAATTTGCAAACAGGAAACCAGCCCTACAATAAATATTGAAAGGAGTCCTCTAAGCGAGAGAACCTAAAAGTAACAGAGACCAGAAAGGAACAGAGAAAATACACAGTAACAGTCATCTTACAGGCAATACAGTGGCACTAAATTCAAATTTTTCCATAGTTACCCTGAATGTAAATGGGGTAAATGCCCAATCAAAAGACACATGGTATCAGATTGGATAAAAAAAAAAAAGGGCCCATCGATATGCTGTGTGCAAGAGACTCATTTTAGACCCAAAAGACACTTCCAGATTGAAAGTGAGGGGTGGAAAACCATTCATCATGCTAATGCACACCAAAAGAAAGCTGGGGTGGCAATCCTTATATCAGAAAAATTAGATTTTAAACCAAAGATTATAATAATAGATGAAGAAGGACACTATATCATACTTAAAGGGTCTATCCAACAAGAAGATCTAATAATTGTAAATATCTATGACCCTAACATGGGAGCAGAAAATTATATAAGCCAATTAATAACAAAAACAAAGAAACACATCAACAACAATACAATGATAGTAGTGGACGTTTACACCCTCCTCACTGATATGGATAGATCATCTAAGCAAAAGATCAACAAGGAAATAAAGACTTTAAATGACACACTGGACCAAATGGACTTCACAGATATATTCAGAACATTCCATCCCAAAGCAACAGAATACACATTCTTCTCTAGTGCCCATGGAACATTCTCCAGAATACATCACATCCTAGGTCACAAATCAGGTCTCAACTGGTACCAAAAGATTCGGATCATTCCCTGCATATTTTCAGACCACAACGCTTTGAAATTAGAACTCAATCACAAGAGGAAAGTCGGAAAGAACTCAAATACATGGAGGTTAAAGAGCATCCTACTAAAGACTGAATGGGTCAACCAGGAAATTAAAGAAGAATTTAAAAAATTCATGGAAACAAATGAAAATGAAAATGGAACTGTTGAAAAACTTTGGAATACAGCAAAGGCATTCCTAAGAGGAAAGTATATAGCAATACAAGCCTTTCTCAAGAAACAAGGAAGGTCTCAAATACACAACCTAACCCTACAGCTAAAGGAGCTGGAGAAAGAACAGCAAATAAAGCCCAAACCCAGCAGGAGAAGAGAAATAATAAAGATCAGAGAAGAAATCAATGAAATAGAAACCAAAAGAACAGTAGAACAGATCAACCAAACTGGGAGCTGGTTCTTGAAAGAATTAACAAGACTGATAAACCCCTGGCCAGACTTATCAAAAAGAAAAGAGAAAGGACCCAAATAAATAAAATCATGAATGAAAGAGGAGAGATCACAACCAACACCAAAGAAATACAAACAATTATAAGAACACATTATGAGCAACTCTATGCCAGCAAATTAGATAATGTGGAAGAAGTGGATGCATTCCTAGAGATGTATCAACTACCAAAACTGAACCAGGAAGAAATAGAAAACCTGAACAGACCTATAACCACTAAGGAAATTGAAGCAGTCATCAAAAATCTCCCAACAAACAAAAGCCCAGGGCCAAATGGCTTCCCAGGGGAATTCTACCAAGCATTTAAAGAAGAATTAATATGTATTCTTCTGAAACTGTTCCAAAAAACAGAAATGAAAGGAAAACTTCCAAACTCGTTTTATGAGGCCACCATTACCGTGATCCCAAAACCAGACAAAGACCCCATCAAAAGGAGAATTACAGACCAAGATCCTTCATGAACATGGATGCAAAAATTCTCACCAAAATACTACCAATAGGATCCAACAGTACTTTAAAAGGATTATTCACCACGACCAGGTGGGATTTATCCCTGGGCTGCAAGGTTGGTTCAACATCCATAAAGCAATAAATGTGATAGAATACATTAATAAAAGAAAGAACAAGAACTATATGATCCTCTCAATAGATGCAGAAAAAGCATTTGACAAAGCACAGAATCTTTTCTTGATCAAAACTGTTCAGAGTATAGGGATAGAGAGTACATAACTCAATATCATAAAAGCCATCTACGAAAAACCCACAGCGAATATCATTCTCAATGGGGAAAAACTGGGAGCTTTCCCCCTAAGGTCAGGAACATGGCAAGGATGTCCACTATCACCACTGCTATTCAACATAGTACTAGAAGTCCTAGCCACAGCAATTAGACAACAAAAAGAAATAAAAGGCATCCGAATCACCAAAAAAGTCAAACTCTCACTCTTTGCAGATGATAAGATACTTTATGTGGAAACCCCAAAAGACTCCACCCCAAAACTGCTAAAACTCATACAGGAATTCAGTAAAGTGGCAGGATATAAAATCAATGCACAGAAATCGGTGGCATTCCTATATAGCAACAACAAGACTGAAGAAAGAGAAATTAAGGAGTCAATCCCATTTACAATTGTACCCAAAACCATAAGGTACCTAGGAATAAATCTAACCAAAGAGGCAAAGAATCTGTACTCAGAAAACTATAAAATACTCATGAAAGAAATTGAGGAAGACACAAAGAAATGGAAAAATGTTCCATGCTCATGATTTGGATGAACAAATATTGTGAAGATGTCAATGCTACCTAGAGCAATCTACACATTCAATGCAATCCCTATGAAAATACCATCCACTTTTTTCAAAGAAATGGAACAAATAATCCTAAAATTTGTATGGAACCAGAAAAGACCCTGAATAGCCAGAGGAATGTTGAAAAAAAAAAAGCAAAGCTGGCGGCATCACAATTCCAGACTTCAAGCTCTATTACAAAGCTGTCATCATCAAGCCAGTATGGTACTGGCACAAACACAGACACATAGATCAATGGAACAGAATAGAGAGCCCAGAAATGGACCCTCAACTCTATGGTCAACTAATCTTCGACAAAGCAGGAAAGAATGTCCAATGGAGAAAAGACAGTCTCTTCAACAAATGGGGTTGGGAAAATTGGACAGCCACATGCAGAAGAATGAAGCTGGACCACTTCCTTACACCTCACACAAAAATAGACTCACAATGGTTGAAAGACCTAAATGTGAGAGAGGAGTCCATCAAAATCCTAAAGGAGAACACAGGCAGCAACCTCTTCGACCTCAGCCACAGCAACTTCTTCCTAGAAATATCACCAAAGGCAAGGGAAGCATGGGCAAAAATGAATTTTTGGGACTTCATCAAGATAAAAAGCTTTTGCACAGCAAAAGAAACAGTCAACAAAACTAAAAGAGAACCAACAGAATAGGAGAAGATATTTGCAAATGACCGATAAATGGCTAGTAAGAACTTATGAAACTCAACACCCAAGGAACAAATGATCCAATCAAGAAATGGGCAGAGGACACGAACAGACATTTTTCCAAAGAAGACATCTACATGGCCAACAGACACATGAAAAAGTGCTCAACATCACTTGGCATCAGGGAAATCCAAATCAAAACCTCAATGAGATACCACCTCACACCAGTCAGAATGGCTAAAATTAACAAGTCAGGAAACACAGATGTTGGAAGGGATGCAGAGAAAGGGGAACGCTCCTACACTGTTGGTGGAAATGCAAGGTGGGGTTGCCTCTCTGGAAAACAGTATGGAGGATCCTCAAAAAGTTGAAAATAGAGCTACCATACAACCCAGCAATTGCACTACTGAGTATCTACCCCAAAGATACAAATGTAATGATCCGAAGGGGTATGTGCACCCCGATGTTTATATCAGCAATGTCCACATTAGCCAATCTATGGAAAGAGCCAAGATGTCCATCGACAGATGAATGGATGAAGAAGATGTGGTGTATATCTACAATGGAATATTATGCAGCCATAAAAATGAATGAAATCCTGCCATTTGCAATGACATGGTTGGAACTGGAGGGTATTATGCTGAGCGAAATACGTCAATCAGAGAATGACATGTATTATATGACCTCAGTGATATGATTAATTCTTAATCTCAAGAAACAAACTGAGGGTTGCTGGAGTGGTGGGGGGTGGGAGTGATGGGGTGGCTGGGTGATAGACATTAGGGAGGGTATGTGCTATGGTGAGCACTGTGAGTTGTCTAAGACTGTTGAATCACAGACCTCTACCTCTGAAACAAATAATACATTATGTATTAAAAAGAAAAGGAGAAGAAGAAAGTAGGAAGGGAAAAGTGAAGGGGGGGGGAAATCAGAGTGGGAGACGAACCATGAGAGACTGTGGATGCTGAGAAGCAAACTGAGGGTTCTAGAGGGGAGGGGTTTGGGGGATGGGTTAGCCTGGTGATGGGTATTAAAGAGGGCACGTGTTGAATGGAGCACTGGGTGTTATACGCAAACAATGAATCATGGAATAGTACATCAAAAACTAATGATGTAATGAATGGTGATTAACATAACATAATAAAAGAAAGCTAATATATATATAATTAATATGTTTGAAAGTTAATTTAAGGCAACAATGATAAGGAACTCACTGAGCTTGAGAAAAGAATAGAAAACATCTTGACACCCTTACCACAAAGAAAAAAGAGTTTAAAAAGAATAAATCAGAGATGAAAAGTCTAATAAATCATATTAAAAACAAGCTTGATGCAATGAACAGCTGATTGCAAGAACCAGAGGAACAAATTAACTACCTGGAAGACAAAGTAATGGAAAGCAATGAAGCTGAACAAGAAGGAAGAAAGAATTATGCAAAACAAGAATAGACTTAGGAAACTTGGTGACTCCATCAAATGCAGTAACATTCATGTTATAGAAGTCCAAGAAAAAAAAGAGGAAGAAAAGTGGGCAGAAAATTTATTTGAAGAAATAATAGCTGACCACGTCCCTAATCTGGGGAAGGAAACAGGCCCTCAGATCCTGGAGGCACAGAGAACTCCCATCAAAATCAACAATAGCAGGCCAACACCAAGAGATATTGCAATTAAAATTGCAAAATATAGTGATAAAGAAAGTACCTTAAATGCAGCAAGACAAAAGAAGTCCTCAACTTACAAGAGAGGATCCATAAGGCTAGCAGGAGATTTCCCAACAGAAATTTGGCAAGCCAGAAGGGAATGTCATGATATATTAAAATTGCTGAATGGGAACAATCTGCACCCAAGAATATTCTATCCAGTAAGGCTACCATTCAGAATAGAAGGAAAGATAAAGATTTTCCCAGACAGACAAAAACTAAAGGAGTTCATGACCACTACACCAGCCCTGTGAGACATATTAAAGGGGACATTTTGAATGGAAAGGAGAGACCAAAAGTTACAATATAAGGTAGGAAACACAAAAACAGTAAAAATAAAATTTCTGTTAAAATCAGTCAAGGAACTCACACAAAAAAAGATTATAAAATGTAATAAAATATACCTAAAACATGGGGGAAAGATAAGAAAAGAATGAGTACAAAATAAGCAACCATAAACTGAATGTAGACTGCTATTTGCAGAAGAGGATATATACAAACTTCATGGTAACCATCTGTCACAAACCACTAATAAACATGCAAAGAATAAAGAGAAAGTAATCTAAATATATCACTAATAAAAAGTCAACAAAACATGAGAGAAAAACAAGAAAGGATCAGAGAAAATCTCCAGAAACAATCACAAAACAAGTAATAAAGTGGCAATAAATACATATCTATTAATAATTACTTTGAATGTAAATGGACGAAATGCTCCAATCAAAAGACATAGGGTGTCAGAATGGATAAAAAAGACCAATCCAAATGATTCTTACAAGAGGCTCATTTTTGACATAAAGTCACTGGAAGCTTGAAAGTGAGGGGATGGAGGAACATTTTTCATGCAAATTGATATCAAAAGAAAGTCAGAGTAGCCATACTTATATTAGACAAACTACATTTTAAAAAAATAATGAAACAGGCATTAAGGAAGGCACATGATGTGATGAGCACTGGGTGTTATATACAACTGATGAATTACTAAACTCTACATCTGAAACTAATGATATACTATATGTTAGCTGACTAAATTTAAATTTAAAAAATCGTAATGAGAGATAAAGAGGGGCAGTATAAAATAATAAAGGGGACAGTCCAAGTAGAACATATAACAGTTGTAAGTATTTATGCACACAACATGTGACCACCCAAATATATAAAACAATAACAAACATAATGGAACTAATACAACAACAGTAGGGGATTTTAACATCCCACTTAGATCAATGGACAGATCATCTAAACAGAAAGTTAACAAGGAAAGAAAAGCTTTGAAAGACACACTGGACCAGATGGACTTAACAGATACATGCAGAACATTCCATCCTAAAATAATAGAATCTATATTCTTTTCAAGTGCACATAGAACATTGTCCAGAATAGATTACATATTAGGGCAAGAAACAGGCCTTGACAAGTACAAGAAGATTGAAGTTCTATCATGCACCTTTGCTGACCACGAAGCTGTGAAACTAGTAGTCAAACACAAGAAAAAACTGAAAAGGCCACAAATACATGCTGGTTAAAATACATAATAGTGAACAATGAATGGTCAACCAGGAAATCAAAGAAGAAATAAAAAATATATATGGAAACAATTGAAAATGTAAACAAAAAGGTCCAAAATCTTTTGGCTGCAAAAAAAGTGGTCCTAAGTGGCAAGTATATAGCACTACAGTTGTACCTCAATAAGCAAAAAATCACCAATAAAAAACCTAACCTTACACCTAATGGAGCTAGAAAAAGAACTACAAACAAAGCCTAAAGACAGCAGAAGGAAGGAAATTATAAACATTAAAGCAGAAATAAGTGATATAGAAACTAAATAAACAATAGAATGAGGAGCTGGTTCTTTGGGGAGAAAAAAAACAATAAAATTGATAGACTTCTAGCCAGACTTTACAAAAACAAAAGAGAAAGACCCAATTAAATAAAATCACAAATGAGACAGGAGAAATAACAACCAACACCACAGAAATACAATCATAAGAAAATATTATGAAAAACTATATGCCAAAAAATTGGACAATATGGAAGAAATAGATGAATTCCTAGAAACATATAAATTATCAAAACTGAAACAGGAGGAAATAGAAAACTTGAACAAATAACCACCAAAGAAACTGAATCAGTAATCAAACAACTCCCAGCACATGGAAGTCCAGGACCAGATGGCTGTACAAGAGAATTATACCAAACATTTAAAAAAGAATTGATGGGGTCTTTGTCTGGTTTTGGGATTAAGGTAATGGTGGCCTCATAAAACGATTTTGGAAGTTTTCCTTCCATTTCTATTTTTTGGAACAGTTTCAGAAGAATACATATTAATTCTTCTTTAAATGCTTGGTAGAATTCCCCTGGGAAGCCATCTGGCCCTGGGCTCTTGTTTGTTGGGAGATTTTTGATGACTGCTTCAATTTCCTTAGTGGTTATAGGTCTGTTCAGGTTTTCTATTTCTTCCTGGTTCAGTTTTGGTAATTGCTACATCTCTACGAATGCATCCATTTCTTCCACATTATCTAATTTGCTGGCGTATAGTTGCTCATAAGGTGTTCTTATAATTGTTTGTATTTCTTTGGTGTTGGTTGTGATCTCTCCTCTTTCATTCATGATTTTATTTATTTGGGTCATTTCTCTTTTCTTTTTGATAAGTCTGGCCAGGGGTTTATCAGTCTTATTAATTCTTTCAAAGAATCAGCTCCCAGTTTGGTTGATCTGTTCTACTGTTGTTTTGGTTTCTATTTCATTGATTTCTTCTCTGATCTTTATTATTTCTCTTCTCCTGCTGGGTTTGGACTATATTTGCTGTTCTTTCTCCAGCTCCTTTAGATGTAGGGTTAGGTTGTGTATTTGAGACCTTTCTTGTTTCTTGAAAAAGGCTTGTATTGCTATATACTTTCCTCTTTGGACCATCTTTGCTGTATCCCAAAGATTTTCAACAGTTGTGTTTTCATTTTCATTGGTTTCCATGAATTTTTTAAATTCTTCTTTAATTTCCTGGTTGTCCCATTCATTCTTTAGTAGGATGCTCTTTAACCTCCATGTGTTTGAGTTCTTTCCGACTTTCCTCTTGTGATTGAGTTCTAGTTTCAAAGCGTTGTGGTCTGAAAATTGCAGGGAATGATCCCAATCTTTTGGTACCAGTTGAGACCTGATTTGTGACCTAGGATGTGATGTATTCTGGAGAATGTTCCATGGGCACTAGAGAAGAATGTGTATTCTGTTGCTTTGGGATGGAATGTTCTGAATATATCTCTGAAGTCCATTTGGTCCAGTGTGTCATTTAAAGTCTTTATTTCCTTGTTGATCTTTTGCTTAGATGATCTGTCCATATCAGTGAGGGGAGTGTAAAAGTCTACTACTATCATTGTATTGTTGTTGATGTGTTTCTTTGTTTTTGTTATTAATTGGCTTATATAATTTTCTGCTCCCATGTTAGGGTCATAGATATTTACAATTGTTAGATCTTCTTGTTGGATAGACCCGTTAAGTATGATATAGTGTCCTTCCTCATCTCTTATTATAGTCTTTGGTTTAAAATCTAATTTCTGATACAAGGATTGCCACCCCAGCTTTATTTTGGTGTCCATTAGCATGGTAAATGGTTTTCCACCCCTCACTTTCAATCTGGAAGTGTCTTTGGATCTAAAATGAGTCTCTTGCAGACAGCACATCGATGGGTCTTGTTTTTTCAGACAAAGACCCCATCAAAAAGGAGAATTACAGACCAATATCCCTGATGCACATGGATGCAAAAATTCTCACCAAATTACTAGCCAATAGGATCCAACAGCACATTAATAGGATTATTCACCACGACCAGGTGGGATTTATCCCTGGGCTGCAAGTTTGGTTCAACATCCACAAATCAATCAATGTGAGACAATACATTAATAAAAGAAAGAACAAGAACCATATGATCCTCTCAATAGATGTAGAAAAAGCATTTGACAAAGTACAGCATCCTTTCCTTTTGTTTTTTAAAGATTTTTATTTATTTGACAGAGAGAGACACAGCGAGAGAGGGAACACAAGCAGGGGGAGTAGGAGAGGGAGAAGCAGGCTTCCCCACCAAGCAGGGACCCCAATGTGGGGCTCGATCCCAGGACCCTGGGATCATGACCTGAGCCAAAGGCAGATGCTTAATGACTGAGCCATCCAGGCATCCCAGTACAGCATCCTTTCTTGATCAAAACTCTTCAGAGTATAAGGATAGAGGACACATACCTCAATATCATAAAAACTATCTATGAAAAACCCACAGCGAATATCATTCTCAATGGGGAAAAACTGGGAGCTTTCCCCCTAAGGTCAGGAACACGGCAAGGATGTCCACTATCACCACTGCTATTCAACATAGTACTAGAAGTCCTAGCCACATCAATCAGACAACAAAAAGAAATAAAAGGTATCCGAATCAGCAAAGAAGTCAAACTCTCACTCTTTGCAGATGATAAGATACTTTATGTGGAAAACCCAAAAGACACCACCCCAAACTGCTAGAACTCGTACAGGAATTCAGTAAAGTGGCAGGATATAAAATCAATGCACAGAAATCAGTGGCATTCCTATACAGCAAAAACAAGACAGAAGAAAGAAATTAAGGTGTCGATCCTATTTACAATTTCACCCAAAACCATAAGATAGCTAGGAATACATCTAACCAAAGAGGCAAAGAGTCTGTACTCAGAAAACTATAAAATACTCATGAAAGAAATTGAAGAAGACACAAAGAAATGGAAAAGCGTTCTATGCTCATGGATTGGAAGAAAAATATTGTGACGATGTCAATGCTACCTAGAGCAATCTACACATTTAATGCAATCCCTATGAAAATACCATCCACTTTTTTCAAAGAAATGGAACAAATAATCCTAAAATTTGTATGGAACCAGAAAAGACCCTGAATAGCCAGAGGAATGTTGAAAAAGAAAAGCAGAGCTGGCGGCATCGCAATTCTGGACTTCAAGCTCTATTACAAAGCTATCATCATCAAGACCATATGGTACTGGCACAAAAACAGACACACAGATCAATGGAACAGAATAAAAAGCCCAGAAATGGACCCTCAACTCTATGGTCAACTAATCTTCGACAAAGCAGGAAAGAATGTCCAATGGAAAAAAGACAGTCTCTTCAACAAATGGGGTTGGGAAAATTGGACAGCCACATGCAGAAGAATGAAGCTGGACCACTTCCTTACACCTCACACAAAAATAGACTCACAATGGTTGAAAGACCTAAATGTGAGAGAGGAGTCCATCAAAATCCTAAAGGGGAACACAGGCAGCAACCTCTTCGACCTCAGCCACAGCAACTTCTTCCTAGAAACATCACCAAAGGCAAGGTAAACAAGGGGAAAAATGGACTACTGGGACCTCATCAAGATAAAAAGCTTTTGCACAACAAAAGAAACAGTCAACAACACCAAAAGACAACCGACAGAATGGGAGAAGATATTTGCAAATGACATATCAGATAAATGGCTTGTATCCAAAATCTATAAAGACCTTATCAAACTCAACACCCAAAGAACAAATGATCCAATCAAGAAATGGGCAGAAGACATGAAAGAAGACATCCAAATGGCCAACGGACACATGAAAAAGTGCTCAAGATCACTTGGCATCGGGGAAATCCAATCAAAACCTCAATGAGATACCACCTCACACCAGTCAGAATGGCTAAAATTAACAAGTCGGGAAAACACAGATGTTGGCAGGGATGCGGAGAAAAGGGAACCCTCCTACACTTTTGGTGGGAATGCAAGGTGGGGCAGCCACTTTGGAAAACAGTATGGAGGTTCCTCAAAAAGTTGAAAATAGAGCTACCATATGACCCAGCAATTGCACTACTGGGTATTTACCCCAAAGATACAAATGTAGGGATCCGAAGGTGTACGTGCACTCCAATGTTTATAGCAGCAATGTCCACAATAGCCAAACTATGGAAAGAGCCAAGATGTCCATCGACAGTTGAATGGATAAAGAAGAAGTGGTATATATATACAATGGAATATTATGCAGCCATCAAAAACAATGACATCTTGCCATTTGCAATGACGTGGATGGATCTGGAGGGTATTATGCTGACTGAAATAAGTCAATCAAAGAAAGACATGTATCATATGATCTTACTGATATGAGGAATTCTTAATCTCAGGAAACAAACTGAGGGTTGCTGCAGTGGTGGGGGTGGGAGGGATGGGGTGGCTGGGTGATAGACATTGGGGAGGGTATGTGCTATGCTGAGCACTGTGAATTGTGTAAGAGTGTTGAATCACAGACCTGTACCTCTGAAACAAATAATACATTATATGTTAAATAAAAGAGAAGAAGATAGTAGGAAGGGAAAAATAAAGGGGGAGAAATAATAGGGGGAGATGAACCATGGAGACTATGGACTCTGAGAAACAAACTGAGGGTTCTAGAGGGGAGGGGACTCGGGAGATGGGTTAGCCTGGTGATGGGTATTAAAGAGGGCACGTATTGAATGGAGCACTGGGTCTTATTCACAAATAATGAATCATGGAACACTACATCAAAAACTAATGATGTAATATATGGTGATTAACATAATAAAAAATAAAGAAGAATTGAATACCTATTCTTCTCATGCTATTTCAAAAAATAGGAAAGGAAGGAAAAATTCCAAATTCATTCTTTGAGGCCAGCATTACCCTAATACCAAAACCAGATAAAGACACCCTAGCATCATCCTTAATGAGGAGAAACAGAAGGCTTTTCCTCTATGGTCAGGTAGAAGTAAAGAAGGTCCATTCTCACCACTGTTATTTAACATAGTACTGGAATGTCTAGTCACAGCAATCAGAAAACAACAACAACAAAAAAAAATAAAAGACATCCAAATTGACAAAGAAGAAGTAAAATTTCCACTATTTTCAGAGGCCATGATATTATATATAGAAAACCCAAAATGCTCCACTAAAAATCAGCTAGAAGTGATAATAATTTAGTAAGTTCTCAGGATAAAAAAATCAACTTACAGAAATCTGCTACATTTCTATACACCAATAATGAAGCGGCAGAAAGATAAATTAAGTAATCAATTCCATTTATAATAGCACCAAAAATAGGAAGATACCTAGATATATACCTTACCAATGTAAGGTGGTGAAAAACGTGTACTCTGAAAAGTATAGAACATTTATGAAAAAAATTGAAGATGACACAAAGAAATGGAAAGATATTCCATGCTCATGGATTGGAAGAACAAGTATTGTTAAAATGTCTATATTACCCAAAGCAATCTACACATTTAATATAATCTCTACCAAAATACCACCAGCACTTTTCACAGAGCTAGGACAAATAATCCTAAAATTTGTATGGAACCACAAAAGACTCCAAATAAGCCAAAGCAATCTTGAAGAAGAAAAGCATAGCTGGAGGTATTACAATTCTGGACATCAAGTTATATTACAAGTTATATTACTACTACAAAGCTGTAGTAATCAAAATGGCATGGTACTGCCACAAAAATAGACATAGAGATCAATAGATCAGAAGAGAAAACCATGAAATGAACCCACAAATATATAGTCAATTAATCTTTGACAAAGCAAGAAAGAATATCCACTGGGAAAAGTCTTTTTAACAAATGGTGTTGGGAAAACTGGACAGCCACATGCAAAAGAAAGAAATGTGAATACTTTCTTATACCATACCTAAAAGTAAATTCAAAATATATTAAAGGTCTAAATGTGAAACCTGAAACCACAAAAGTCCTAGAAGAGAACACAGGCAGTAACTTCTTTGACATTGGCCTTACCAACTTATTTCTAGATATGTCTCCTGAGGCAAGGGAGAAAATAAAGTATTGGGACTTCATCATAATAAAAAGCTTCAGCACATCAAAGGAAACAATCACTAAAAGACAACATATGGAATGGGAAAGGATATTTGCAAATAACGTATCTGATAATGTGTTAGTATCCAAAATACGTAAAGAACTTATAAAGCTCAACACTGAAAAAACTAATAATACAATGAAAAAATGGGCAGAAGACATGAATAGACATTTTTTCAAAGAAGACATTTTGAAGGCTAACAGATACATGAAAAGATGCTCATCATCATTTATCAACAGGGAAATGCAAATAGAAACTACCATGAGCTATCACCCCACACTGGTCAGAATGGCTAAAATCAACAATACAAGAAACAACAGTTGTTGGCAAAGATGTCGAGAAAGGGGAACCCTCTTGTACTGTTGGTGGGAATGTAAACTCATGCAGCCACTCTGGATAACGGTATGGAAGTTCCTCAAAAGATTAAAAATAGAATTTCCCTAGGATCCAGCAATTGCACTACTAGGTATTTACCCAAAGAATACAAAATTACTAATTCAAAGGGATACATGCACCCCGTTATGTATAGCAGCATTATCTACAATAGCCAAGTTATGGAAACAGCCCAGTATCCATGATGGAAGAATGGATACAGAAGATGTGATTATATATATAATGGAATATTAATCATAAAAAGAATGAAATCTTTCCATTTGCAACAACATGGGTGGAGGTAGACAGTATTATGCTAAGTGAAGTCAGTCAGAGAATGACAAATACCATGTGATTTCACTCATATGTGGAATTTAAGAAAGAAAAAAAAGGGGAAAAAAGAGAGAGGCAAAGCAAGAAACAGATTCTTTTTTTTTTTTTTTTAAGATTTTATTTATTTATTTGAGAGAGAGAATGAGAGACAGAGAGCATGAGAGGGAGGAGGGTCAGAGGGAGAAGCAGACTCCCTGCCGAGCAGGGAGCCCGATGCGGGACTCGATCCCGGGACTCCAGGATCATGACCTGAGCCGAAGGCAGTCGCTTAACCAACTGAGCCACCCAGGCGCCCAAGAAACAGATTCTTAACTATACAGAACAAATTGATTGTTGCCAGAAGGGAGTTTGGTGGTGGGATGGGTTCAATGGGTGATGGGGATTAAGGAGTACAGTAATTGTGATGAATACCAGGTGATGTATGGAAGTGCTGAAGCACTTTATTGTACACCTGAAACTAATATTACACTGTATGTTAATTAACTGGAATTTAAATAAAAACTAAAAAAGAGAAGTTATACAACTCAACACCAAAACACAAACAAGCAAACAATCTGATTAAAAATGGGCAGAGATACTGATTAGGTATTTTCCCAAAGACACATATAGTGGTCAATGTAAACATGAAAAGATACTCAACATCACTAATCATCAGAGAAATGCAGATCAAAACTATAACCTTACACTTGTCAGAATGGCCAGTATCAAAAGACAAGAAATAAGTTGGGTGATGATATGGAGAAAAAGGAACCCCTGTGCACTGTTGGTAAGAATGTAAATTTGTGCACCAATTTGGAAAACAGTATAGATGTTCCTCAAAAAATTAAAAATATAAATATTATATCCAATAATTCCACTACTCAGTATTTACCCCCAAAAATGAAAACATTAAGTCAAAAGATATATTCACCACTACATTTATTAATAGCAGAATTATTTTTTTATAAATTTTATTATGTTAGTCACCATACAGTACATCATTAGTTTTTAATGTTGTGTTATTTACAGTAGCCAAGATATGGAACAATCTGAGTCCATTGATAGATGATTGGATACAGAAGATGTAGTGTGTATATATATATATATATATATATATATATATATATATTCAGTCATCTTATTCAGTCATAAAAAAGGATGAGATCTTACCATTTGCAAAGCAGGGAGGGACCTAAAATGTATTATGCTAAGTGAAAAAATCAGACAAAGATAAATACCATATGATTTTACTCATTTGTGGAATCTTAAAAAAAATGAAATAAACAAATGAAAAACAGAATCATTCTTGTTAGAGAACAAGTCGATGGTTGCCGGTGGGGGGATGGGCAAAATGGGTGAGGGTGCTGGGAGATATAGCCTTCCAGTTATGGAATGAATACATCACAGGACTAAAAGGTACAGCATAAGGAATGTAGTCAATGATATTGTAATAGTGTTGTAGGGTGACAGATGGTAGCTATACTTGTGGTGAGCATAACATAATGTATATACTCATGAAATCACTGTCTTACACACCTGAAACTAATGTAACATTGATTGTCAACTCACTTGAATAGAAAAAAAATTTCAAAAATAAGTCTTGGAAGAACTGTAAGTGCATATTTCTAAGTGAAACAAAGCCAGTCTGAAAAAAAAATAGTGTATGATTCCATCTATATGGCAGTGAGGGAAAGACATACCTATAGAGACAGTAAAATCCAAGGGTAATAATGAAAGGATGAATCTGTAGAGTGCAAGGGATTTTTAGGGCAGTGAACTGATCTGTATGGTACCTAAAAGATTGATACATGATATTTTGCATTTGTGAAAAGCCATACAATGTGCAACACAAAAAATGAACACTAATACAAACTATGTACTGTAGTTAGTAAGCATGTATCAATATTGATTCATTAGTCATAGCAAACATACCACACTAATACAAGATGCTAATAAGCAGAGAAACTGCTGGTGGAGAGGAGATATATGGAAATTCTGAGTAATTTCTGCTCATTTTTTCAGTAAACCTAAAACTTTTCTAAAAATGAAGTCTATTGATTTAAAAAGGAAGGACTTTTACCATACCCAAATAAATAGGGTTAAAGAGGTAGATTCCAGATAGAGGCATGAATAAGAGTAAGCTAAGGTGAATTCAAATTGTAGAATGCTGCAATTAGAGAACTAGAGTAGAGCATACATAGAGGAATATCCTGAGATAACAAAGCTAGAAAAGTAACTTCACATGGAACCAAAGAGCTTATATTTTATTTTGGAGACATTAAGTAGCCACTAAAGTCCTAAAATTGGAGTGGAAAAGCAAATGAAATGGCATAGGAGAACCAACCAGAAGACAGGATATCAAACAAGTATGATAGGATTGGTACCTGACTAGAAATGGCAAGATGTTACAGAGGTCAATATGACTTGGTAATCAAATGAGTATGGGATTTTAGGAGAGTTAGAGTATTACTGAAGTTTGTAGCCTTAATAGCTAGGAAGAGGTTGTGCCATTCACTTACATAAAAGTTATAAGAGTTGCTGGAATACCAAGATGCTTTAGAAATAATGCTTACAGTAGCTAGCATGATGACCTTGGGGTTAACAGGAAAGAGAGACCCATTTTGGTGATTTTAAAAAATAATTTAATTACCATACTATTGAAAGTCTATACATTTCAGGCATGTTACTAATGAGCCAGATTGTTAGAGTGTGGTGTAGTTTTGATGGCCCTTAATTTAATGTTTTCAACTTTGGTAAAAGGTTGACTTACATAATTCAATATCTGCATATGCTTTGCATGTGCAGCTCATGTGGGGTCACTGTTAAACTAGCCAGTGATGTAAATATTAGCTTAGAGTCTAGGGTATTATAGTCAATTGACAGTTATTGCAGGTCATGATCTGAAAGTGTAATTTTAAGTCCTTCAGGGTCTTTTGAAATGTTTGATGAATTGTATTTTAAAAACTGTCAATAGGCTGTTAAATTCTGTTTGTAATCTGTGTTTAGTTTGCACGTCAATTGGACTTTAAGTAGACATATGACTTGATATGGCCAGTTGGTGTCTGAATGATGCTGAAAATCTTTGGAGAATGAGGACAGATTATTACACTGTTAAGGGAAATGTAAATTGAACGAAGGCGTATTTAAGCATTTGTGTGGCGAAGGGAGGCACTGATGGCTACTTTTCATCTGCAGTTTGACCAATTTTTCTACTAAAACTCTGAGTACGCAAAGAAGAATTGAGATCTATAATTATCTTGGGTAAATGAGAGCCTTATATAGAAACCTATTTACGTCATTGATGGTTACTATTATGTTGAGCATAAAGTGAAGGTTTAGGGAAAAGATAAACAGTGATTAATTTAATATGTGTTATGTAATATCATTATAGCAAAGTCATATGATGAGTATAGTATAAAAATGCATATACATCAAAGTAATTTTGGAAGGCTAACTGAAAAACTTGTAGTTTAAAAGGGGATGCAGAGGCCATTTTTTAATTCAGTGTTTACACTGTATTGAGGCTTCTCTAATAAATTAATAATCACAGAAGGAAATTTCACAACTGAAAAGTTGGGTTTGACAGATTGCTCCTTAAAAGGATTTAGAGGTAGTGAGCCATAAGTGAATTGATAGGGGGAAAGTTTAAAATATTTTATTAATATTCTATGGGGATTTGCAGTCATAGGAAGTAGACTATGTTCTCCTTCTTGGTTTCCATGCAGAATTTAAGTTTCTAACCTTTATTAAACCCTTGTGTAATTCTATTAACAGTACATTTTATGGTTGTTTTTATCACGAATATTGGTGACTGTTGTGTTATTTATATAGGAGCTCCTTCAATTGAGATTAACACTTTAGTGTTGCATGAGACCTGTTAAGTGTGTTTTATTATATTGCACAATTTTGATGCTTTTGTTGTTGTTGTTGCTGCTGTTGTTGTTGTTAATGGCTTTAATTCAACCATCATTGTTGAGCCCAGGTGACAGACCTTAAGTCAACTAATAGCATTTTTTTCTAGCCTGCTTTTTGCACTAAAAGTATGTGTTTTGAAAGTTTGTATTACTGTTACTGTATACAGGGGGACTCTGAATATACTTCCTATTGATTCATTGTTGTCCACTAGCTGTTGTGATTTTCGAAGCAAGAAAAAATGAGGGGACGGCAAAGAGGATAAAAGGATATTATTAATAGTGGATAATTGTATGTGGGATCAACATAAACACTATCCATTGTAGATTTCTATAATATGTAATAATTTAGGAAAATTATAGGCAAGGATGTTTCAGAACATCTGTTAAATATTACTGGTTTCTGGGCTTCTGTTCAAATGAAGGCAAGATTACTGTTGAGGCAATAGTTTAAAATATATTGTAAAGTACTATGGTTTACTTATCATAGTGATGTTAATATCTGTAATATTAGGCTAACCCTCCCTAGCCTCTGCTCAAAGATGTTTCCTCACAAATCCCAACCTCATAAGGGGTAAGTAGACAACAATTTTAATTTGTTACATTTTTCATGATGACATATCTGTGGCTACCACAAGTGTAATGTAAATAATACTTGAAAGATATTAAGAAATTTAAAATGTATGAAAACTATTTCACCTTGCATAAGAAAACAAACAGAATTCTAGATACTACTCAATGATGTTGATATTTGTTATTAAACTGAAAATAGTTTGAATATTTTGATAGGGGAGTTACTCCTTATTGATAAAGGATTCAAATTAGAGCCACAGAATTCATCTTAGAGATTATAACTAAAAGGGTAGAACATATTCCAAGGGGCACTTGGGTGGCTTAGTTGGTTAAGCATCAGACTCTTGGTTTTGGTTCATGTAGTGATCTCGAGGACATGAGATTGAGCCCTGCATTGGGCTCCGCACTCAGTGCAGAGTCTGCTTCAGATTCTCTCTCCCTCTGCTTCTGCCCTCACTCGCATGCTCTCTCTCTAAACTAAATAAATAAAATATTTTTTTTTAAAAAAGAACATATTCCAAGTCTTATTTTCTTTTTCTTTTTTTTCCAAGTCTTATTTTCTTTAATAATTCTGAAGCTTAGGGAATCTACATCCTGTCTTAACAGGACCACTGTTAAGTTAGATGCTACTAACACATCAGTTATGTTATAATGATTAAAAAGAAAGTTACTTATTAAACAAAATGATGTTTTGCTTAAAGATTTTTATTTATTTTTATGGGTAAAACAAATTGTGTCTTATAAATATTTTGAGAGTGAGAGCAAGAACAAGGAATAGATAAAAGTTTATGGATATAGGAATATTTTGAAAAAGTATAAAGCAATATTAAATCCTAGGTACCATTAATTGCCCAAAGAGATACTAGGATATAATAAAACTTGATTTAAAAAAAAAAAAAAAGCCAACAAGAATGAATTCAGATAATTTTTTTTTTTTTTTTTGCTATTTTGTAGCATCAATTTTGATGTGGTTTTCCTTTTCCAGATGTAGCAATTTAACATACACTGTCTCTTTTAGGACTGGATCTGCCATTTATGATGATGCCTCATCCCCTACTTCCAGTCAGCTTACCTCCTGCATCAGTTGCCATGGCAATGAATCAGATGAACCATCTTAATACTATTGCCAACATGGCTGCTGCAGCCCAGATTCACAGTCCACTCTCCAGAGCTGGGGCCTCTGTTATAAAGGTAAGAACCGTGATTTGGAAGAGGACACAGGTTTTAATTACATGTACATTTTGAGAAAATATTAGCAATACCACTGAATCTTCAGTATAAACACACAGCTCATTGACTCAGTTGCTTAGCATATAGTATTGATTTTATTTCTGACTAGGCCTGCTAAAGTGTTTTGTTGTTGTTGTTGTTTGTTTGTTTGTTTTTATTGCATGACCACAGATCTCACCTTTAATTCTACCTTCATGTCTTGTAATCATGAACACAGTGTGTGGGAGGCATAGCAAGACTAATGGCACAGAATAGTGTTCAGAAATCATTACCATTGCTATGGTGAAATAAAGTAAACACTGTGTTCTTTTTGGTGTTTGGGAGGCAGTTCTGGGGTAGTATATACCATGCAGGACTTGTAGTCAGAAAGACCTAAGTTTTGATACTGATCCTGCCACTTTAGCTCAATAACCTTGGATATGACATTTAACCTGCATGAACTTGTTTCCTCAACTGTAAACTAAATGTTATAGTAATAATCTATCCCACTTACTTCACTGGCTGTCCAGAGATAATGTGAGTAAAACATAGGTTAAAAACTGTGAAACATTAAGCAAATATTTATGATAATTTATAGCATTATCATTATCATCATTAGAATACTATTTTTTTCAAAATTTCATGACCATTGGGTAATGAAACACAAATAATATTTTATAATCTGTCCTGATGTCTTCTTTTAGTTTGGCATAGTGCCTCTCTGCCCTCTCTCCAAGTATCATGTAAACTTGTTTTTATAATATTTTTTTTCTTTTGGCAAGGAGGTGATATAAGGGTACATAGGATCAAAAGTAATATTTAATAAGAGCAACCCATTAACTTGTCCCTTTGTTCTTTTATTTTTTTCAACAAATATTATACTCTTGATGTTTACATGTTGTATTGGGCAATATGGGATATAGGTAAAGAAGACATAATCCCTGACTTCCAGTACTCACAAACTAAATGTGATATAAACAAGTACCCATTTAGCTTGCAATAACAAGACAGACTGTGATGAATGGCATAGAATATCATCACGTGTTATAGGAATTTAGAGGAGGGACTTATTATACCTAGCTTGGCAAAAAGAGGGGGAAAAAATCACAAAAAGCATTACAGTTGTTGGATTTGACCTGGACCTTGGCAATATTGATATGATTGTAATAGATGTACATGGGGGAATGTAAAAGAAAGAGGAAATGTGAAATTCTGGATTTTTTTTTTTCATTTTAAATTAGCTTCCAGTTTTGGGGATTTTTAAAATAATGAGGAAAATCTGTGACCTAAACTTTGTAGGAAAGAACAAGACAAATTGATATTTTTTTATTAAGCTCCATATATATTTATATGGCCAGGTAGAAGTATGCTTCCCGCAAAGATTGTAGCCCTCAATAGATCAGTCTATCGTAGCTAATCAAAACTTTGTTGTTTGAATATTTGATCAGAGGTTAAACTAGGAAACAAAGTTATCTTTGAGAAAAAAAATCATCCATGAACATATTTAAAAGATGGAATAAGTTTCCCATGATTTTGAAATTGGGTGACCTACTAAGTAAATGTGACCTCACACAAAATTAGAAAACTATTAAGAAAGAAACCATATTTTAAAGTACTTGCTTTGAAATGATGAAAAACCACTTTCAGTAGAGGCATGTTTATGGCTTTTCAAAAATACATTTATTTAGCTTTCTTAATGATGATTATTCAAACTGAATCAGCTACATTTTGGTTGAATGCTTGGGACATTTGGTAGCTTCGCCATTATTTGGAATGAAGAGGCATTTGGGGAGGAGTTCATGACAAGCATTTGGTTATTGGTGGTGATGATGATGGAAATGGAAAGGATAATTATATTCTCCTTAAATAATCCAAATATTGTTAACATAGTAAGGCAATAAAACTATATTTTCTACTGCTGATTTATTTCATATGCAACTTTAGAAAAAGTCAGAACCTTTACAGACATAAAATTGGATATTGCTTTTTAAAAGCTGATATTAGATAACATGCTTATTTAAGTCTTAACAAATATGAAAATTAGATCTACTTTCATATAATTGTTTTGACAAAGTCAGTTGAAAACAATATATTTATTTTGAATGCTCTTTGATAAAATTTTTCTAAAGATCTATAGAAGTAGATTTCCATCAGAGGATGGTAGGGAAATGAAGAAAAAAAGTTTTATTTTGTTTTGTTTTTAAAGAGTTGATTTCCATGAATAGTGAGAGGCTTTTGAAATTGTTTCCACGTTGTTTGTTTTTTTGCGAAGATATTATTATATAATTGTAACTATTAGTTTTAAAAATAATTCACAGGAAATAGCATAATAAAAACTTTCTAATTAATTGCCAAATGGGTGTTAATATATTGAAATTTTTAGCACTCCTTTCAAGAATAGTTATCAATATGATACTAAGCTATAAGGACAAATTTCACACTTCAGTTGATGTATATTTTAATAAAAATTTGTTTTCAATATGCTTCTTGGTGAAGAAAACTTTCAAGTTCAATCTATTAGAATCCTACTGGTAGTGGGCAAACCTAGGTAATTGAGACTTTTTCATATACTACTGTTTGGAGGCTATGGGGACTATTTAAACAAAATGTTTTCTCTATTTACATTTACAGATTTTTAAGTTTTTATTTGACTTCCAGTTAGTTAATAGACAATATAATATTAGTTTCAAATCTACAACATTGAGATTCAACACTTCCATAAAACACCCAGTGCTTATCACAGCAAGTGCACTCCTTAATCCCCATCACCTATTTAATTCATCCCTCCACCACTCTCCCATCTGGTAACCATCAGTTTGTTTTCCATAGTTAAGAGTCTGTTTCTTGGTTTGCCTTGCTCTCTTTTTCCAATATGCTTATTTGTATTGTTTCTTAAATTCCATATATGAGTGAAATCATATGTTTTTTGTCTTTCTCCAAATGACATTTCACTTAGCATAATACTCTCTGCTCCATCCATGTCATTGCAAATGACAAGATATCATCTTTTTTATGGCAGAATAATATAGCACTCTATATATATGTACCACTTATTTATCCATTCATCAGCTGATGGACACTTGGGCTCTTTCCATAATTTGGCTATTGTAGATAATGCTTCTATAAACACCGGGGTACAGGTATCCCTTTGAATTAGTATTTTTGTATTCCTTGGGTAAATACTTGGTAGTGCAATTGCTGGATTGTAGGGTGGTTCTATTTTTAACTTTTTGAGGCATCTTCATACTGTTTTCTAGAGTGACTGCACCAGTTTGCATCCTACCAACAGCACAAGAGTGTTCTCCTTCCTCCACATACTCACCAACACCTGTTGTTTCTTGTGTTGTTGATTTTAGCTTTGCTGACAGGTGTGAGGAGATATCTCATTGTAATTTTGATTTGCATTTCCCTGGTGATTGATGTTGAGCATTTTTTCATGTTTCTGTTAGCAATTTGTATGTGTTCTTTGGAAAAATGGCTATTCATGTCTTCTGTCTATATTTAATTGGATTATTCCCTTTTGTGGTGTTGAGTTTTATAAGCTCTTTATATATTTTGGATACTAATCCTTTATCAGATATGTCATTTGCATATATCTTCTCCAATTCCTTAGGTTTCCTTTTAGTTCTGTTCATTGTTTCCTTCACTGTGTAGAAGTTTTTTTTATTTTGATGTAGTCCCAATAGTTTATTTTTGCTTTTGTTTCCCTTGCCTCAGGAGCAAACCTAGAAAACCAATGTCAAAGAGGTTACTGCCTGTGTTTGCCTCTAAGATTTAAAGGTATTATGTCTCACATTTAGGTCTTTAATCCATTCAGAGTTTATTTTTATGTTTGGTGTAAGAAAGTGGTCCATTTTCATTTTTTCCCAAGTTGTTGTCCAGTTTTCCCAACACCCTTTGTTGAAGAGACTGCCTTTTTCCCATTATGTATTTTTCCCACTTTGTCAAAGATTAATTGACCATATTATTGTAGGTTCATTTTTGTGATTTGTCTTCTGTTCCTTTGATCTATGTATTTGTTTTTGTGCCAGTACCATACTGCTTTGATCACTACAGCTTTGTAGTATCACTTGAAGTCTGGAATTGTGATGCCTCCACCTTTGCTTTTCTTTTTCAAGATTGCTTTGGCTATTCAGGGTCTTTTGGGATTCCATACAAATTTTAGTATTGTTTGTTCTAGCTCTGTGAAATCGCTGTTGGTATGTTGATAGGGATTGCATTAAATGTGTATCTTGTTTTGGATAGTATAGACGTTTTAACAATATTTATTCTTCTAATCCATGAGCATGGAATGTCCTTCCACTTCTTTGTGTCATCTTCATCAATGTTTTATTGTTTTCAGCGTACAAGTCTTACACATTTTGGGTAGGTTTATTTGTAGATACCTTATGGATTTTGGTGCAATTATAATTGGGATTGATTCCTTAATTTCTCTTTCTGCTGCTTCTTTTTTGTTGTATAGAAATGCAAGAGATTTCTGTACATTGATTTTGTATCCTGTGACTGTACTGAATTTGTTTATCACTTCTAGCAGGATTTTTCTTTTCTCTTCTTTTCTTTTTTTTGTGGAGCCTTTTCAGTTTTCTACATATAGTATCATGTCATCTGCAAATAGTGTAAGTTTTACCTCTCCCTTGCCAAGTTAGATACCTTTTATTTCTTTATGTTTTCCAATTGCTGTGGCTAGGACTTCCAGTACTGTGTTAAATAACAGTGGTGATAGTGACATCTCAGTCTTTCTACTGACCACAGAGGAGAATCTATCAGTTTCACCCCATTGAGGATGATAATATCTGTGGGTTTTCATATATGGCCTTTATTATGTTAAGGTATGTTCCTTTTTTTTTTTCTTTTAAATATTTATTTCTTTAAGAGAGAGGGAGAGAGAGAACATGAGAATGGGGGAAGAATCAGAGGGAGAGAATCCTCAAGCAGACTCCCCGTTGAGTGCAGAGCCCGACTCAGGGCTTGATCTCAGGACCAGTGAGATCATGACCTGAGCCAAAAGCAAGAGTCAGACACAGTCAACTAAGCCACCCAGGTGCCTCAAGGTTTATTCCTTTTAAACCTGCAGTTTTTTAGGGTGTTTTTTTTTTTTTTATCATGAATAGATGTTGTGCTTTGTCAGATGTTTTTTTTTGCATCTATTGAAATGATAATATGGTTCTTATCCTTTCTACTATTGATGTGATACATTACATTGATTGATTTGTGAATATTGAACAACCCTTGCAACCCAGGAATAAATTCCACTTGATCATGATGAAAGATTTTTTTTAATATATTGTTGGATTCAGTGATCTATCCTGGAGAATGTCCTATGTGCACTTGAAAAGGATATGTACTTTGTGTTTTAGGAGTGGATGTTCTGAATATATCTGTTCAGTCCATCTGTTCCAATGTCATTCAAAGCCATTGTTTCCTTGTTAATTTTCTGTTTAGAAGATCTGTGCATTGATGTAAGTGGGGTGTTAAAGTCCCCTACTATTATTGTATTATTATCAATGAATTCCTTTTTGTTTGTTATTGTTTTATATTATCGCATCCTTTCAAGTTGAGGGCATAAATATTTACAATTGTTAGATCTTTAGTTATTGTCTGGGTAACTTTATCTCTCCTTCTATTCTGAATGATAATTTTCTTAAATACAACATTCTTGGCTGCAGATTTTTCCCATTTAGCACTTTGAATATATTATGCCACTCCCTTCTGGCTTGCCAAGCTTCTGTTGAGAAATCTCCAGCTAGCCTTCTGGGTCTTCCTTTGCATGTAGAGGACTTCTTTTGCCCTGCTGTTTTTTTTTTTTTTTTTTAAGATTTTATTTATTTATTTGACAGAGAGAGACACAGCGAGAGCAGGAACACAAGCAGGGGGAGTGGGAGAGAGAGAAGCAGGCCTCCCGCAGAGCAGGGAGCCCGATGTGGGACTCGATCCCAGGACCCTGGGATCATGACCTGAGCCGAAGGCAGACGCTTAACGACTGAGCCACCCAGGCGCCCTGCCCTGCTGGTTTTAAGATTATTTATTACTAAGATTATTTATCACTGTTTATCAATTTGTAAATTTAACTAAAATATGTGTTGGTGTGGGTCTGCTTTTGTTGATTTTGATGGGAGCTCTCTGTGCCTTCTGGATCTGGGTATCTCTTTTCTTCCCCAGATTAAGGAAGTGTTCAGTTATTATTTCTTTAAAAAATTTTATGTCCACTTTACTCTCTCTTCTTCTTGTGGGACTCCTATAATACAAATGTTATTACGTTTGATGGAGTCACTGAGTTCTCTAAGTCTATTCTCATGTTTCATAATTCTTTCTCTCTCTTGTTCAGCATCATTGTGTTCCATTATTTTCTCTTCTAGACCACTAATTCATTCTGCTTCTTCCAGCTTCCTGTTCTTTGTATCAAGCTTGTTTTTAATCTTTATTGCATTCTTCATCTTTGATTGATTCATTTTTAACTCTTTTATCTCTGTGGTAAGGGTATCAGTGATGCCTTCTATTCTTTTCTCAAGACCAGTGAATATCCTTATGATTGTTACTTTAAATTCTCAATCAGGGTTACCTGGGTGGCTCAGTTGGCTAAGCATCTGCCTTTGGCTCAGGTCATGACCCCTGGGATCAAGTCCCATATTGGGGTCCCTGCCCAATGGGGAGCCTGCTTCTCCCTCTTCCCTTGCTCCTCCCCCTGCTCATTCTCTCTCTCTCTGTCAAATAAATAAATAAATAAAATCTTTGAAAAAAATAAATTCTCAATCAGACTTGTCACTCTTATTTTTTTGCTTATATCTCTCACCATGGCCTTATCTTGTTCTTTCATTTTGGATAAGTTCCCCCATCTTCACATTTTGTCTAAGTTTCTGTGTTATTCTCTGTGTTAGAAAAGGCAGTTATGTCTCCTGCTCCTGAAAGTAATGGCCTTATGAAGAAGAGGTCATGTAGTGCCCAGCCTAGTGCTTCAGGGAGTGTCTCCTGTGTGTGCTATGTGTGCTCTGCTATTGTGTTTTGGTTGCTCTTTCCTTCAGGCCAGTTGTCTGTATAGTCTTTACTGGCCTGCTATGGACAATGTTTGGTCCCTAGCCTGAATGTGTCAAGTTTTAACAAGGTGAGCCCTGGTCTGCTTGTTAAATGAGACCTGACACCACTTCCACCAGAACTGAGGCCCCGCAGAACTCTCAGGTCAGGAGACTTGGTGTGGGTGGGTGTTCACACTCATCTTTTTTGGGAGGGGCACTCTGTGCTGAAACTGAGGCAAGCTTGAGTGAGAAGGGAAAACCTTGCCACAGCAGGGGAGTAGGGCTTGGTGTAAGCAAATTAGGAACCAGGGCTGGTTCTGGGCTACTTCCTGCTGGTAGCTTTGTGTTTATGCTGAGGTGCAGGAGAGGGAGATGGCATCAGCCAGCTCCATTGTTCCAGAAGAGGCTTGTCTGTGAATGCTGACTCTCTGGACATGCTCCAATAAGAGCAAATCATCTCCCACTGTGCTCCCAAGCATTCTTCAGATCACTGTTTCCATGACATCTACCCCTTGGATTCTTTGCCTGCCTTCTCTCCAGGAGAAGGGCAGTGCCCTCAGGACTCTACCCCAGCCAAGCCCACTGACCTTTAAAACTCCAGGCTTTAAGCCCTGCTGGTTGCAAGAACTCACTGAATTCAGCCCACCTCATTTTCCAAACCAATGGCTATGGGGAAATGTTCTTGTTGTGTGTTCCCCTGTTGGTCTTCTTTCATGGTCCTTTCTTGTGATCACAGGTCCCTCCCTTCTGTAACACTCAGGATCCATTTCTCCCCTAAACCACATCTCTGCACCTTACTTTCTTTGATGTGCCCACTTCTCTACCTTTAGTTGTGGAATTTGTTCTTTTAGTTTTCATGTCAATTTCTGAGGTATTTAGTATGATTTGATAATTATCTAGTTGTGTTCATGGAATGAAAGGAGCCTAGGGTTCACTTACTCCACCACCATCTTCCATCTTCCTCCCTCTCCCATTTACAGATTTGTTTTTAATCCCAGCAGTTTGGCACAAAAAATTGAAATTTTAATTAGTATTGCTCATTGTTTTGCAAAATATTTGAATTGAGGTCACCATATCTTTTATATGATATTGACCATTTAGAGTCAATTGACCTTCCAAAGTATGATCAGGAAATTTAACATTGAACATTTTGAAAGAAATGTCATAATTATGAAACTTGATTTCTTTCTGGCAAATCCACTGTGAATTAGGGAAAGCCATAATAACCTGATTCACCATCTTTGCTGTGTATTATATTGTCTTAACTCAGTGGTTTGCTGTAACAAAATAGTATAGACCAGGTAGCTTAAACATGGTAAATTTATTTATCATAGTTCTAGAGGCTGGAAAGTCCAAGATCAAAGTGCCTTCTGATTCCTGGTGAGAGCTTTCTTTCTGGTTTGCAGATGATCACCTTCTCACTGTGTTCTCACATGGCAAAGATAGACAGGAAGCATGGCAAAGATAGACAGGAAGCAAATTTTCTCATATCTCTTCTTAAAAGGGCATTAATCCCATCATGAGGGCTCCCCCAACCCATGACTTCATTCCCCCCCAAAAGTCCCATTTCCAAATACTTTCACATTAAGGATAGAGTTTCAACATATGAATTTAGGGGAGATATTCAATCCACAGAATATACAATCTAATGTGATTATAGTGTCACCTTTGCTAGCTTCTCTACAGTTAATGATCTGCTGGTATTTCCATTATATCCTTATTTTCAGCATTTTTTAAATATTTTATTCATTGATTGGAGAGAGAGAGAGCAGGAGCAGTGGGGAGAGGCAGAGGGCGAGGGAGAAGCAGACTCCCTGCTGAGCCGGGAGCCCAACAACGTGGGGCTCGATCCCAGGACCCAGAGAGCATGACCTGAGCTGAAGGCAGATGTTTAACCATCTGAGCCACACAGGTACTCCTATGTTCAGCATTTTAAACCTCGGCTGCACAAAAATAAATTTGTATCAGAAACGTGTACAGAAAAAGATTAGGACACATTACACAAAAAGTCCAAAATACACGTTTAGTTATATTAAAATTTATGAAAGTTCACAAAAAGAGCTACCAAATTTATTCATATGTTTAAATTATTCTTATTTACATATCTTTTCTTTTCTTTTTTTTTTTTTTTTTACCTTCAAGTAAAGCTTTACCTTTTTTCCATATCATTTAAAAATGTCCCTGGAAAAAAAACAACAACATGCTGTGATATTAAAAGAAGGTTTCATATCCTTCTAAACACCTGCTCCTCTTCTTTAGCATAGTCTGTGTTAAGCTGATGCCTGTGCTTTGCCACTGATGATCATGAGACTGATTCCAATTTCCTTTGGAAGCTGGTCTTACAACATGTGATTTGAATATTAGGACTATATGATAGAGGTTATCAAGTTAGTGAATGGCTGGCCTACAAATCGTATTTAATTTCTAGCACTTAACATTTCTGATTAAAGGTCTGGAAGCAACTATTTTAATATTTCTGCACTTCAGTTTTCCTTCCTGTAATATATATCTCACTTTCTTTACACTTGTTTCTGTGTTTACAGTTCTTCTGATTGAGTCTATATCAGAAAACAGTTTATGTTAATGTATGTCATGTTAGCTCCTCATTTTAATTCAGGTAGACTCAATTGTCATTTGTTAATAAGCCCATTTGTTAACTAATTGAATCAGAATAAGCCACTGATACCTAGTTTAAAAAGTCTGTGGGTCCATCCGAATTTTTTGTTTTCCAATGATTGAGTCCCTATTATGCATCAGGTGGTTTTTAAGGTTTATAATCTAATGGGGAGAGACAAACAATAAACAGAATTAATAGTTTAATAATTTTTATTAAACATTTAAATAGACAAAATGAACTCATGTACTATTTTGAAAACATGGTTTTACAGATTTTGTTTTATACTCTGTAAGACCCGGGTTCCTGAGTCATAGCAAGAATGGAAACTACATATAATGATTTGAATTTTCCTACATTCTCTGTTTAATATTTTAATAGTAGATGTTTTGTTATGCAATATGTTTGTTTCTAATTTTTCAGGTTCTTTAGAAGAACTATGTGGGATGCAGACAACAGTAATTGAGTTTATTTTACCTAATATGTATTTTTATCATACAGCACTCTATTTGTGTTTCTTTCAATGCTCATAAACTCAAATAAATACAGCATTTAGTGTACTTATTTATATACTTAATATTTGCCTAGTCAGATAATGTTGAACATTAGAAAGAAATAAAAACCTCAGACTCCTATAATAGACTTAAACATTCAATGTTTTTTATTTGGGCCAGCATCCAATGGTGTGCCTGTAAACCAGTTCTCCAAAAAAAAAAAAAAAAAAAAAAAAAAAAACAAACCCAAACAAGACAAAATAAAAGAAAAACTCTGACTTATACCATTTTCCAATTTCTGTGTTGTATATATTTCCATCATGGCTGATTTCAAGTTACAATCATTTTAACACCTGGCTTACAAAATTACTGAATATTTAGCAATTGGCCCTAGTTTGAACTGGCCCCAAGATAACACTTTCCTTTTAAAGCATTATATGAAATATGAAATGTTTATCAAATCAAACACTTCATGCCAATCTCCCTTCATAACCATTAAACAAAACAAAAATTTTCAAACTAGTTTACCACTAATTTCTATTTCTTTTTTTTTAAGATTTTTATTTATTTATTTATTTGAGAGAGAGTGCAAGAGAGCACAAGCAGGGGGAGCAGCAAAGGGAGAGGGAGAAGTAGGCTCCCCGCTGAGCAGGGAGCCTGATGCTGGGCTCAATCCCAGGGCCCTGGGACCACGACCTGAGCAGAAAGCAAACACTTACCTGACTGAGCCACCCAGACCCAGGTGCCCCTTCAGAATAACATAACATGTTAACAAAAAGTTTGAGAAAACTCTATAAAAATTAATGAATAAGTAGTTTGTTTCTCAATGGAAATTATACTGCCTTAACATAGATTGATGTCAAATTGAAAGGAACATGGTTGCATTTGGGCCTTTTTCTTCTATCAATGTATAAATATTTCTACCCCAGTGTGAGAAATGTTTGGTAATCGAGGTGTGGATTCCTGTAAATGCCCTCAAATAGTGAAAACTAACACAGAGAAGAATAGACATGGCTGTCTATTCACCACAGCTGTCATCTTTTTTTAATTTTCTTTTCACAGGTAGGAGAGAAAACCATAGCTTTTTAGGGATCTGAGAAGTGATATAATATATATATATATATATATATATATATATATATATATATATAAATTGCTTATAGTTTAATAAATTTCCCTATCTCCATGGATGTAAACTATGTAACCATTGTAATTAACAATGAGTTTTATTTTTTAAGATTTTATTTATTTGAGAGAGTGTGAGAGAGCAAGCATGAGTGGGGGGAGGGGAAGAGGGAGAGGGAGAAACAGACTCACTGCTGAGCAGGGAGCCCAAGCATGGCTTGATCCCAGGATCCCCGGGATCATGATCTGAGCTGGGGGCAGACACTTAATGGATTGAGCCACCCAGACACCCCAACCATGAGTTTTAGATGCATAGAATATATTTACTATAGCAACACTGTTCACTACAGTAACCACTAGCCACATGTGGCTATTTCAATTTAAATGAATTAAAGAAATGAAAACTTCAGTTGTTCTGTTGCAACTAGCCACATTTCAAGTGCTCAATAGTCACTTGAATGGCCACTTCTGCAATGATGCAATGTTCTATACTTGTAGTAGCCACTTGCATCATTGCTGAAAATTTTATTGGATAGCACTGTTTTAGAGCATTAAGTAGGGTGGACAAAAAGTCATGAATCACTGGTAATCTTTGGGAAAAAAGATAATACAGACTAAAAAATCAGTAAGTATATTGCAATTAGCCTTGCAGTTAGCCAAAAAAAGATAGTTATTGCTGAATATTGGCTTATTAAGTTATTATTGTCATCATTTTTTGTTGGAAAAAGGGCAAGAACACAGAATTCACTGATTTCACAAGATTTAATATGTGCAAAGGACTGTGTCACATTGCTTTGTCAAAAACACAAAAATGAAACAGACATAAGATCCACCCTCAAAAATATTATAGAATTATATACTGTTTCTGGCTAGAACCATCATAGTTTGTTAGTGAAGTTAAATGAATTAAGAAGCAGATTTCATTGCTTGACTCATTTAGCATAATCCCCTCCAATTCTATCCATGTCAATGCAAATGGTGAGTATTCATCCTTTCTGATGGCTGAGTAATATTCCATTGTATATATGCACCACATCTTCTTTATCCAATCCGTCTGTTGAAGGACATCTCAGCTCCTTTCACAGTTTGGCTATTGTGGCCATTGCTGCTATGAACGCTGGGGTGCGTGTGCCTCTTCCTTTCACTACATCTGTATCTTTGGAGTAAATACCCAGTAGGGCAACTGCTGGGGCATAGAGTATCTCTATTTTTAACTTTTTGGGGAACCTCCATACTGTTTTCCAAAGTGGCTGTACCAGTTTGCCTTCCCACCAATAGTGTAAGAGGGTTCCCCTTTCTCCACATCCTCTCCAACATTTGTTGTTTCCTGTCTTGTTAATTTTTGCCATTCTAACTGGTGTAAGGTGGTAACTCAATGTGGTTTTGATTTGAATTTCCCTGATGGCTAATGATGTTGAACATTTTTTCATGTATCTGTTAGCCATTTGTATGTCTTCGATTATCATATGGTTTCTTTTTTTTTAAATATTTTATTTATTCACTTGAGACACAGAGATACAGAGAGAGAGAGAGAGCATGAGCAGGGGGAGAGGGAGAAGCAGGCTCCCAGCTGAGCCAGGAGCCCGATGTGGGGCTCAATCCCAAGACCCTGGGATCATGAAATGAGCCAAAGGCAGACGCTCAACCATCTGAGCTACCCAGGCACCCCTATGGTTTCACTTATATGTGGAACATAAGGAATAGCATGGAGGACATTAGGAGAAGGAAAGGAAAATGAAGGGGGGGAATTGGAGGGGGAGAAGAACCATGAGAGACTGTGGACTCTGAGAAACAAACTGAGGATTTCAGAGGGGAAGGGGGTGGGGGACGGGTTAACTTGGTGATGGGTATTAAGGAGGGCATGTATTGCAATGAACACTGGGTATTATATGTAAGCGATGAATCATGGAACACTACATCAAAAAATAATGAAGTACTGTATGGTGACTAACATAACATAATTTTAAAAAAAGATGTTATGTGTTAGCTGAGGCTACAGTCATCTCAAGGCTCAAATTGGGAAGGACCCACTTCACTCACATGGCTGTTGCTGGCCTCAAAGTTTGACTTTTAAAAGTCTCTTGATAGGGCATCCTCTCTATATGGCAGCCAGCTTCTCCCAGAATGAACAATCCAAGAGATAGTAAGGAAGAACACACAAGACAGAAATCACTATTTTATAACTTAATCTCAAAAAGAACATGCCATTGTTTCTGCCATATTCATTTTCTTAGAAACAATTCAGTAAGCCCAGCCCACACTCAAGGGGAAAGGATTACACAAAGGCAGGAATACTAGCAGACAGTGACCACTGAGCATCGTCTTGGAAACTGCCTACCACACATGCTATCTACTAAAATTGAACAAAAGGTGTATCCTATAACCCAATAACTTCATTTCTAGGTATGACATTACAAAAATGCATGCATTTGTATACCAGAAAAATATGTACAAAAATGTTCACAGCTGCATTATGCATAGTGGACAAAAACTAGTAACAACCTAATGTCTATTGGAATGAATAAATCAATCATGATCTATTCACGCAGTGGAATACTACACATTAAAGAAAATGAAGGAACTACTGTTATATGCAATTATAAAGATGAATTTCATAAATATAATGTATAAAATAGCAAGTCCTGGCACATAAGAGTGCATAACACATATAAAAGTTCAAATAGAAAACTAGTCTATGGTGTTAGAAGTCAGAATAAGTGATTATGGTTGGAGAAGAAAGGGGCTAGTGACTGGAAGTTAGCATGTGGGAGCCTTCTGAAGTGCTGGTAGTATTTAGTTTCTTAACCTGGATTGTGTTATATGGGTGAGTTCACTTTGTGAAAGTTTGTACATTAATGTTTTGTGTACTTTTGTGTATATATTTTATATTTAGTTACACAGTATTAATAAAAGAGGAAGCATGCCAAAAAAAAAGAAAAAAAAAAAGCAGATTTCATTGGAGGCAGTATGGCCTAATGGGTAGGAGCATGGGCTCTGAAGTCAGACTGCCTTCCTGTATTTAAGTTCTGGTTCCACCATTCCTTGTTATATGACTTTAGGCAAATTAATCTACCTGTATCTCAGTTAGCCTCATCTTCCAGTGAATTGGTGAGAGTAATTATATCTACCTCATAGTGTTAACATGAGACTAAATGAGACAAAGCTTGTCAACACACTTAGAACAGTGTTTAGCATTTAGTAGTCAGTATATATTAGCAAATATTATTCTATTTTATTATGTTTTATACTCAAGGATCCATATAGAGATACTAATAAGTAGAAACCAATATCATGGCCAAGAGCTAGCCTGAGAAAGAAGTAACTTCCCTTATATACATTCTTCTGTATAACTCTTAATAGCAGAACCAAGGGTTCCCCCACCATTAGATGCATATACAGGTATTGGGCCCTCCCTCTACAGAGCATTTGTTCACCTGTCATGGCTGATTTGATCTCCATGCAGGAAAAAAAAAAAAAAAAAAGAGTCAGGGATCTGGTGGGGACTGGAGAGGAGTGTCTATTCTAATACCAAAATTGATCTGATTTGTATTTTATTTTAAATCATCTTTGAATGTATATGTGTGGATTATTTAGTCTTTAGTTTGAACTATGAACATTTACATCCCATGTGAAAATACTGATAGACCTTCGTTCCATCCCCAATAGGTACATTAGACACTAAAAAATGTTTGTTGCATGAATGAGTTAAAAATAATGATTCATTGGATATTAAACTTTGGGGAGTATTTCTAACATAAATGATCATTAGTGATACAGAGTTTAATTCCAAAACTGGAAAAGACATTACAGGTTGCAAACAAATGTTTTGTTGTTTTGTTTTGTTTTGTTTTGTTTTTTTGGGTTTTTGTTTTTGTTTTTGTCAAAAATTAGTTTGGGAATATTGTTACTCCAAGCACATATTCTTTAGTTCCACCTCAGATTCCTTTACTATTGGCTCAGCTAGTAGCATTTGTATCTAATAACTAATATAGGTATAGCAGGAACTGGAAATTGCATTATGATCATTAGGCTTGCAAGGCTATTTATCCTTCAGTTATATTACTGAGTGTGGCAAAATCCTGAGAGTAAAATGGGTAAAATACCTGACTGGTATGAAAATCTATTTCCTATTTGACAGTTAAGTACCTTATTTTTTTGTGGGAAGCTATTTTTAAGTTTTTATTTTAATTACAGTTAATTAACATAGTGTTATATTAATTTCAGGTGTACAGTATAGTGATTCAACAATTCCATACATCATAGGATACTTTGTAATATCAGTGTGCCATAGTTTTTTCTGATAACAAATTTGAGAAATTTAAGTAAGAACTGTTATTTGGCTGTTTACCAGTACCATCTGATTAGCTCTGCTTTTTGTTTGGCCGAGCAGCTGGCAATTAATGAATTGATAGGAAGTGGTCACAAGGCAGTGGCATTAACATGTGAACATCTGGTATTAAAGTTAATCAACACAGAGAGGGTTTTTATGATAATTTAAATCCACTGAAAAAAATCACTAGTTGTGTCTTTATTTTAAATTCTATACCTGAAACTAATATTCCACTTTAACTAACTGGAATTTAAATAAAACTTGAAAAAGAAAAACAATGCTCTATGGAAAGACAAAGCAATTACTGTCTTTTAGAACATAAGGTGAAGATGCATTGAGTGAGAACTGAGGTGTGTGTGTGTGTGTGTGTGTGTGTGTGTGTGTGTTTGGGTGGATGGCCAAGGTCCAAGCCCAAAACATAATTTGGAAGCCTTGTATTTTCCCACTGAACTATCCATTTTCCCACTCGAGGGCATTTGCAAGTTATGAACAGATATTATGACTGATTCTCTTAAGCTGTCGGCCTCTTCCAGAACAAGTTGATCTCATTGAAGATGTATAAGGGTCCTTTGCCCTAATATAACATAGATCACATGCAGGGTATGCCTATGATTTTGGACTGTTTCATGGTTACATGTTCCAGATGCATCCCCAATCTGCCTATTTTTTTTTTTTAATTCATGAAAAACCTGCCATATTTGTTTATGTTAACTTTAATAAAATTGTAAATTGGTGATTGTGGAACACAGACTAAATCTTTTTTTTATAATAAGGATTTATTTGTTTATTAATTTTAGAGAGAGAGCATGAGCAGGGGTAGGGGCAGAGGGAGAGGGAGAGAGAATCCACAGATTCCCTGCTAAGCATGGAGCCTAATGCAGGGCTTGATCCCAGGACCCCAAGATCATGATCTGAGCCAAAACCAAGAGTCGGGCACTTAACTGGCTGAGCCACCCAGGCACCCCCACAGACTAATTCTTAAACTGATTTATAAAGATCCATAAGTTGTCAAGTTTCCAATATTATTCAGAAACCAAATTTGGGCCTCATATTCTTCCTCAGGAATAGTAGTAACCCAAGTTAGCAGCAACAATGAATAAACTTTTCATTTCCCTGTCCCTGATTTCATTATTAAAGTCTGTCAAGTTACAATCTGTTCTGTTTCTGCAGAACTCTGGTGACAGTAAGAAGGAGCACATCAATTTAATATGAAATATCAAGACAAATGCATGGATAAAATATCTAGCACTCAGACAAACTTCCAAAAGCCACTCCTCAGTAGTGAAATGCCATTAAATCCTTTAGGAACTCATTAATAGATTAGCATTTGGAAGCATAATTACAGTGAGAGTTGAATTGCAATTAAAAATAAAAAGACAAATTATATAATACATAATCACACTGAATACTTGATAATAATATAATAAAATGTCAGAGGTAACAATTTAACATTGATTGATACAGTTGTTAGTAAAAGGCAACTACACACATGTACACATACATTTAAATACATGTTTAATATGCATTTATTAGTACTTCATACATTCCATGTATACCACCATATTTCCAAGGACATAAAGGAATATATTGAGATGAAATAAAGGATCTGCATGAAAATGGGCAGAGTTGATACTTTACTGCCAATATACTAAATCCTAAACCAAATTGACTGTGTTAAACCTTGTCTAAAACTGAATTTTCTAAGCATTGACCCTATTTTTTATTAAGGTTCAAGTGTACTTTCAAATGATTTAATATGATGAATGTCTCCTTTGACCATTTGTGATATATACGTCCCAAAAGGGGAAAAGTATGATAGAAGAGGGGATAGTATGTACTAATTAACAACATTTTCTGTAATGTTTCTTTCGTTTTAGGCATAAGCCTTGAGCTATACTCATATGCTAGAATCTGAGTTATTATTACAGATAATTTTACTAATTGCAGGGGAAATGGGGATTTGATTGGGTAAGTATGTATCAATTTTGGAAATGTCTCCCCTTTGCTACTTTGAATCTGGAAAAGACCTGTAGTGTTTCAGAAGAGCTACAGCTGTTGTCAATGGGCCCAAATGAAATACATGAAGTGTAACAGGGTTGTAAAATCATAAATGCCAAATAAAATTAAGTCATCAATGACTAAAAATGATTGGGGTTTTAGAGTTGCAATTTTCCTTTTTAAATACCCCTATTGATTTGTTGCAAATACTGTTAACCCTGTATTTGGCAAATGATGAGGACATTATCACTTGTGTTCTCATTTGTAATAAAACAGATTAACTTGCTGTGAAATTTTAACTAGGCTGAGACACAACAGTAGCCACCTAATGAACCAAAGCATATTGCAGTTAAGTAGCTAAATAGATGCATACTGATTATAGGGATGAAAAATGGATCTGTTTACTTGCAAAGAAGAAATTGTTCATACAACTATTAATTATTTAAGAGAAATTAAACATTCCCAGCTCTACACAGATATATATATATTTTTAAACCCACCTAACTCTTAATCAATATAAGGCACTGAACTTATATAATACAGTTTACATGGTGAAAAAAGTCTGACCTCTGTGATGCCGTAGGAAAACAATAACAATGAACTGAACCTTGATTGAATTTGGAAAGTGCAGGCAATGAAATCTTAAAGCAGATATATTACTTTATGCAAAATGTTACTGTCACTCTAGGGGCGCCTGGGTGGCTCAGTCGTTAAGCGTCTGCCTTCGGCTCAGGTCATGATCCCAGGGTCCTGGGATCGAGCCCCACATCGGGCTCCCTGCTCCACGGGAAGCCTGCTTCTCCCTCTCCCACCTCTCTCGCTGTGTCTGTCAAAGAAATAAAATCTTTAAAAAAAAATAAATTCCTGGGGCGCCTGGGTGGCTCAGTCATTAAGCGTCTGCCTTCGGATCAGGTCCTGATCCCAGGGTCCTGGGATCGAGCCCCGCATCGGGCTCCCTGCTCCGCGGGAAGCCTGCTTCTCCCTCTCCCACTCCCCCTGCTTGTGTTCCCTCTCTCGCTGTCTCTCTCTGTCAAATAAATAAATAAAATCTTAAAAAAAAAAATGTTACTGTCACTCTAAATCATGTTTTTCAATTATGTTAGTCACCATACAGTACTTCATTATAAATCATTTTTTCAAAGTTAGTTTATTGTTTCACTTAATATGGTGTTGAAAATGTCAAAGAAGGAGTTGAAGAGTAAGTTATTTGAGTTAATATTATTTGATCTTTTACTAATTTTAAGCATTTGGGGGGATCTTCCTTTATAGTATTGTATTTTTTCTCATTTTCATAGCATTTTTCTATTTGTGTAGATGTCCTTTCAACTTTTTAAAAAAATTCAAAATGAGCTTTCATTTTTTATTAGGCAGAGTGGACAAGAGCAAGTATCATTGTCAGTTGGATTCTCTTGTTTTTCCAAACCATCAATTTTATGAAACAACTTAAAAATTTTCCATTTTTATTATGACAGCATATATTGCTGTGTGTATGATTCCTGTTTGTCACCATACAGTGATTTTTTTGCTCAGTTCTATTTTTGTCTAGTAACTGCTGTACTTTGTCCCTGTCCATTCATTCAGATGCCCATGAAACCTAAATGTAGTTCATTGAATTACATATTTTTTCAACAAATTTTCAATGTTACAATTCAAAGACAAACACTGAATGTTCTACACTTTATATACATATTTTGGCATAGAATCGTTGAGGACAGTGAAAGCCAAAAAAAAAATTTTTTTTTGACCTTATATATAAAAATCCTTGCATTGGTGTGTGTTTGTGTACATATACTATTTAAAGAATTTATTTTTGATCATGACAGTTTAAGTTGAATTTCACAATCAATGAACTACTAGTCTTCTCAGAAAGTAAAAGAATGTGGTACAAAGGCTGTATATACCTTGCTGTCTATCCCCATACCATCACTCTGGAATACAAGTGTAATTATTTAGAAAATAAAAACTTGATTCTTTTCTTCTGCTTTGCTTATATGTTTCTTTTTATTTTGTACTGTACATGTAGTGTTACAACTAGATATTTATCTGTATAGTAAATATAAATGAAATGTATATTTCTATGTCTTAAAACATTTGTTTTTGAGGTATGACAACAGTTATAGAGCCTTTGAAGTGTAACATAAATTTATTATAATTATCAGTATTTAATTAGGATATAATATTGCAGCTAATATACTCAAAGTCTACTATTCATTTTATTAAAATTATCGGATGTTAATTGTATGTTAAACAATAATATAAAACACCATTTAAAAACAAAACTATATTGATGATTGTATTAGTATTTTATTTCTACTATAACAAAATATGACATAGTGGCTTAAAACAATGCAAATTTATTTTCTTATGGTTCTGTAGGTCAGATGTCTAACATAGACACCACTGAGCTAAAATCAAGGTGTTGGCAGGGCTGCATTTCTTTCTGTAGCTTCCAGGGATGGATCTATTTCCTTGCTTTTCCACCTTCTAGAAGCCACCCACATTTCTTGCCTCCTGGTTCCCTTCATCCATCTTCAAAGCCAGAAAGGTTACATTTCTCTGATTATTCTTCCATAATATCTTCCTCTGACCTTCCCTTTCTGCCTCTAAGTGTAATTTATCTATATCAACGTTCTCAAACACATCTGAAAAATCCATTTACCATGTGATGTAACATATTCACATGTGATGCAACATATTCATAGGTCTCAGTCATTAGGATGTGGAGTGGCCATTTTGGGGGCCACTATTCTGCCTGCTACTATTCTGCCTGCTACAATGATAGACATTGCAAAATGTTAACTTCTGCTAATGAAATAATAAGCTTTAACTCTCGTGCTATTACTTTTGTATTTAAACAAACAACAGTTTTCTTTAGGGAATTTATAAATTTTAGGCCTCTCATGCAAAATCAATGTGAAAATGTACAAGTACTTATTTGAAAAACTAATTCTTAATGTTATGATGATTAGAATACTGATGTTGTAATTACAGATAATTAGAATATTTAAGAAATTTATTATGGATGAACTAAATATTTTATAGAACAAACATTCTCTGTCCCAGCATGTCTATTACCCTGTCGCATTTATTGCATATATGCATAAACATAGCAATTTGGTTCTTCTAGTGATTGAATTAATTGAATGATTGTCAGATTTATTCATCAAGTTGTGATGTATAAACATAGTGAATAATTTCAGAGTTTTATAGCAATATTCATAATCACAAAAGTCTTGAGGACTATAACAGTTACTGTAAAGGTGTGTAAAATAAATGTTTTATTTTTATTCAAATTCATTATTTAAAACTATAAAAATCTAAATAATACTAAGCAATTGTTATTGACAGGTTTTAGTGTTAGTTTGGAAAACCTATCATTGTGTCCTGTGACTACCAAACCATTTTGCTGGCAGAATTCAACATAAATTCCTAAGGTCTGATAGAGTGCATGTATATTGTTTCCATAGTTTCCATAATTTTTATTTGTGCAGAAAGACTCAATATTTACCAGATGCCACTACGTGTGAGTTTTATTCCTAGGTTTTCAAGTGTTTACTTTTGGAAGATCTTCTTTAGAGAGTAGGATCACCTTCCAGGCTTTGGCATATACTTTATATAAATTTAAGAGTTTACAGTAACAGTAATCTTCACTGCACACCTATGTTCATAATTCTTCCTGAATTTTCTAGGAAAGGAAATGGAAACTAACCTTTCTTGAACCTCTAACATATATCCAGCATGGCACTGAGCCCTTTCACGTTCTCCTATTTAGCCCTCATAATATCCCATTAATTTTAAAAGAACAAAAAATATGTATTTGTCTAAAGATACACGTTTAAGACCAAGTATCATGAACATGCATGCTTTTGGGATAACTGAGAGGTCAACATTTCAAATATTATGGACTCAACCAACATGAAAAACTTGGTGAACAGATAACATTTACTGTTGTGTTTCCTTGTGTCAGGAACGGATCCCAGAGAGTCCTTCTCCTGTTCCCTCTCTGGAAGAGAATCATCATCCTGGGAGTCAGACTTCCTCCCACCCCAGCAGCAGTGTGTCCAGCTCTCCCTCTCAGGTGGATCACCATTCAGAGAGGATGGGTAAGTATCTCATCTAAAACAAAGAATTAAAAGATATCCTTTTGGGAATTTCTTCATTAGTCAATAGAAAAGGGAGAGCTGGGGGGTTGATGCCTCCTTAATAAAAATGACTTTTTGAAGTGGTCATTTTTTTAGTGCTGAAGCAATATGAACAACAAAATGAAACTTAAAGTGTTAGAAGTTTCTTCTCTGAAAGGGTCTTCATTTACTGTGTCACTGGATTCCATCAGAACAATACGATGGGATTTTTGTAGACTATATGTTAGTTCAACATATTGATATTTAACAGTTCACATGAATACACTTGTTACATTCACAGCATCTTTGAATAATGAAAGATAAAATATCTTTTAAACAGTTGATCATTTAAGAGTGATTAAAAAGTGAATCAAGATATAATTTGCTACAATCTCAATAATTTGGATCAAAAATATTTAATATTTTCCCTTTCTTTATTTTTTTATTATCTCAGAAGCCTTACACCATAGACACTATTCCAGAAAGACTATAATGGTATTGTCAGTGATGTGGCATATTGGAGACTTGAATCTAGCCATAGTTCTGGCACTGAGTAGCTATGAGACCCTGGGTATGTCACTTAACCATCATGAGTTTCTTTACCTAATATATGGAAATAATTACTGCCATGCCTAATGCACTGGATTTTTGTGAGGTCAAATGAAATAATACGTGGAAAAACACTTCAGAAGTTTAAAGTGCTAAGGAAATGTGAGTGATAAGCACTCTTATTGTCTATGTGGCTTTACCTTGATTGTTTATTATCCCTTGCTGTCTGATTTTACTCAGGTATACAGATGTTACCAAGTGCATTCAGTTGTAACAAATTCTCATCTAGTATATAATAATTATGAACTAAATGAGATAGGTAAAATCTTTATTAATCTTTTGTATCTACACAATCCAATTTCTTAAATATCCATTTCCTTTAGGAAAAATGATTTCTGTTCCTCTTTTAGTCTTACTCTATAAAATTGTTCTTTATATGAACTCTAAGTTTTTATACACCATAACAGTGATTGCTTTAAGCCTCTCCAAAATAATGTTTTTTTGTTTTTTGTTTTTTTGGTTTTTTTGTGGGGAGGAGAGGAATTTGAGGGATTAGCAGAGGCGTTAGTTTCTGAATTTGTGCTGGGGAAGGATGAAGATAATTTCTCCCTTCTGGAAATTCATCCAAGTCTCATTTAGCCTGTCAATATTATATATTGTTTGTGGCTCATAGTAAGCGCAATGAGTCTCAAATCTGGCACCCATTATAATCACTTGTGGAACATTTACAGATACGAATGCCCAGGTTACATGCTCAGAGTCTGATTTACCTCGTCTGGAATAGAGCCTGGCAGCACTGCTTTGTTTTGATTTTCACTGTCTCCTCATGATATTCTAATGTGCAACCAGAGTTAAGAACCACTGAGCTAGAACTTGAGGTTAGTGCCCTAAGGGAGTAAGTTCAATTCCTGGAAGAGGTGATGGGTCTTCTAGCTTTACTTTATCACAGCTTTTGGGACACAGACTACCTGGTTGTTACAACCGTGTGCAACTGATTTAAGGGAGTCTGAGCAAGAAAAGCAGATAGAGCCAGATACCATTAACGAATCAAGAACCCAAAACACACATTATTCTGTCAGGATAATCTTTGTATTAATGAGGGGTGGGGGAGAGAGAAAAGGGAGAGAGAGAATTATTTATTGAGGGCTGGCTAAGAGCAGAACACATAGGGAAATATACTATGTGATACATATATTTTAAGGGAATAGTATCTTACACTTAGAAATAAAATCAAATATTTCTAAAACAATATAATATTCTAAAAAATATATCAACCACATAAAACATTTCTAATTCCATTGGCAGTAATTAGGCTGTCTATGCATATTCCCAGGTGTCCAAGCATGATTGTGAGATTGTCTAAAACAAAAAAAGAAAAAAAAGTTTGAGGATTTTTGGTTTAAAGTGATCATATTTTATTTATAGAGCAATATAATGTATTTTTTTATTTTTTTATTATTATGTTATGTTAATCACCATACATTACATCATTAGTTTTTGATGTAGTGTTCCATGATTCATTGTTTGCGTATAACACCCAGTGCTCCATGCAGAACGTGCCCTCTTTAATACCCATCAGACTAACCCATCCCCCCACCCCCTCCCCTAGAGAACCCTCAGTTTGTTTCTCAGAGTCCATAGTCTCTCATGGTTCGTCTCCCCCTCCGATTCCCCCGCCTTCATTCTTGCCCTCCTGCTATCTTCTTCCTCTTTTTTTTTTTTTTTTAACATACAATGTATTATTTGTTTCAGAGATACAGGTCTGTGAATATAATGTTTTTTAAAAGATTTTATTAATTTATTTGAGAAAGAGAGACAGAGATAGCAAGAGAGAGCATGAGCAGGGAGGAGAGGGAAAGCAGGCTCCCCACTGAGTAGGGAGCTAGACATGGGGCTCGATCCCAGGACCCTGGGATCATGACCTGAGCCAAAGGCAGACCTTTAACTGACTGAGCCACCCAGGAGCCGCTAGCAATATAATGATATAAAAAAATATAACAAAAGAGAATTAAATGATAAACTATGAAAATTGGCATGCTTTTCCCTTTTTCAATATAAATGGTTTGTTAAAAAGCATTTATAATAATTACCAGAAAGTTATACTTTACCTATTAATTTTGCTATATGTATTTGTAAAAAAAAACTCAATAAAGTGAGTTATCTGTAATGATTTTAAACTCATGAAATTAAGTGATAAATTCTTTCTGGAAACCTTTTGGGAACTATATTATTAATTATGCAGGTAAATAGCTAATTTGTATATGAATTTTAAAAGAGCAAACATTTAAAATGATTTAAAAAAATATGTGGGCAATTATATATGCACTATATATTAATTCCACTTTAAAAATTCACATGACTGAGCAGTTTATTGATTTTTAAACTACATAATCATCAAACCAACACAAATGATTCCACTGTTTCAGATAGAGATGTATACAATTCATGTTAGTTGTTATTGGAGTAAAATAGTTATTTATATAATACTTTTCTACTTTTCTTTTGGGTGTTTTGCAAGAAAATTACTCAGTTTTATCTTTTATTTATAGCTATGATGCCCAACAATAGAGAGGAACTTACTGTTGATCAGGATAATGGACCAACCATCAAAAAATTCCAAAGGGATAATAAAGGTAAAATGATTTTTGCTTATTTGTTGGACATATAAATATTAGATAGTAACTGAATTAACATGCCAGTGCTGTATCTTGCAACCACATTTCCTAAACAGAATAAATTTATACTGGCTTTAGATAAATTATATTAGTAGTAAAAAAAAAATACACTTACCTGAAGCTTGTTTATTTAATGTTAATAAATTACATATCAGCCTGAAGTTTTTCTGTGCTTGTGGTTGGAAACTTCACTTTATGCCCTTTTATTATGCCTGATCAGAAACATCTGACTTATATATGCACTTTTTAAACTATGTTTAAATGACTCACCATTTGATAGTTACATTTGAAAAACTGAGTTGCTGTAATGGAGAAAAGATGTTCCCCCAACAATCAAAAGAGATTTTTAGAATATATACTTACTTGGGCATTTCAAATGAAAGCTTAGGAAGTTACTCCAATCAAGTATTTATCTAGAATGTTGATAGATATGATGTCAAACTAGATTTTGATCCACTGAGGTACATGTATCATCTCTGCACAGTATATAGTTTTTTTCTTAGGATATCAGTTTAAAGAAGGTAAGGAGAGTAAGAATTTCAAAGTCATGCTAACTTTTTAAAATTTAATTTAATTTAATTATGTTATGTTAGTCACTGTACAATACATCATTAGTTTTTGGTGTAGTGATCCATGATTCACTGTTTTTGTATAACACCCAGTGCTCCATGCAGTACGTGCCCTACTTAATACCCATTACCAGGCTAACCCATCCCCCCACCCCCCTCCCTGTAAAACCCACAGTTTGTTTCATGGAGTCCATAGTCTCTCATGGTTCATCTCTCTCTCCGATTCCCTCCCCCCTTCATTTTTCCCTTCCTTCTCCTAATGTCCTCCATGCTATTCCTTATGTTCCACAAACAAGTGAAACCGTATGATAATTGACTTTCTCTGCTTGACTTATTTCACTTAGCATAATCTCCACTAATCCCATCCATGTTGATGTAAAAGTTGGGTACTCATTCTTTCTGATGGCTAAGTAGTATTCCATTGTATATATGAACCACATCTTCTTTATCCATTCATCTGTTGAAGGGCATCTTGGCTCTTTCCACAGTTTGGCTATTGCAGACATTGCTGCTATGAACATTTGGGTGTATATGGCCCTTCTTTTCACTACATCTGTGTCTTTGAGGTAAATAACCAGGAGTGCAATTGCTGGGTCATAGGGTAGCTCTATTTTTTAATTTTTTGAGGCACCTCCACACTGTTTTCCAAAGTGGCTGTACCAACTTGCATTCCCACCAACAGTGTAAGAGGGTTCCCCTTTCTCCACAACCTCTCCAACATTTGTTGTTTCTTGTCTCATCAATTTTTGCCATTCTAACTGGTGTGAGGTAGTATCTCAATGTGGTTTTGATTTGAATTTCCCTGATGGCTAATGATGATGAGCATTTTTTCATGTGTTTGTTAGTCATTTGTATGTCTTCTTTGGAGAAGAGTCTGTTCGTATCTTCTGCGCATTTTTTGATCTGATTATTTGGTTTTTGGGTATTGAGTTTGAGGAATTCTTCATAAATCTTGGAAATCAGCACTTTGTCTGTAGTGTCATTTGCAAATATCTTCTCCCATTCTGTGGGTTGCCTCTTTGTTTGGTTGACTGTTTCCTTTGCTGTGCAGAAGCTTTTTATCTTGATGAAGTCCCAAAAGTTCATTTTTGCTTTTGCTTCACTAGACATTGGAGTTCTATCTTGAAGAAGTTGCCGTGGCCAATGTCGAAGGTTACTGCCTATGTTCTCCTCTAGGATTTTGATGGATTCCTGTCTCACATTGAGGTCTTTCATCCATTTTGAGTTTATCTTTGTGTATGCTATAAAGGAATGTTCCAGTTTCATTCTTCTATATGTAGCTGTCCAATTTTCCCAGCACCATTTATTGAAGAGACTGTCTTTTTTCCATTGCATATTTTTTTCCTGCTTTGCTGAAGATTATTTGACCATAGAGTTGAGGGTCCATATCTGGGCTCTCTATTCTGTTCCATTGGTCTATATGCCTGTTTTTGTGCCAGTACCATGCTGTCTTGGTGATCACTGCTTTGTAATATAGCTTGAAATCAGGCTATGTGATGCCCCCAGCTTTGTTTTTCCTTTTCAACATTTCCTTGGCGATTTGGGGTCTTTTCTGATTCCATACAAATTTTAGGATTGTTTGTTCCAGCACTTTGAAAAATGTCATTGGAATTTTGATCAGGATGGCCTTGAAGGTATAGATTTCTCTGGGTAGCATAGACATTTTAACAATGTTTATTCTTCCGATCCATGAGCATGGAATGTTTTTCCATCTTTTTGTGTCTTCTACAATTTCTTTCATGAGTGTTCTGTAGTTCCTAGAGTATAGATCTTTTACCTCTTTGGTTAGGTTTATTCCTAGGTATCTTATGGTTTTGGGTGCTATTGTAAATGGAATCGATTCTCTAATTTCTCTTTCTACAGTTGCATTGTTAGTATATAAGAAAGTAATTGATTTCTGTGCATTGATTTTGTATCCTGCCACATTACTGAATTGCTGTATGAGTTCTAGTAACTTGGGGGTGGAGTCTTTTGGGTTTTCCACATAAAGTATCATGTCATCTGCAAAGAGAGAGAGTGACTTCTTCTTTACCAATTTGAATGCTTTTATTTCTTTCTGTTGTCTGATTGCTGTGGCTAGGACTTCTAGTACTATGTTGAACAACAGTGGCGAGAGTGGGCATCCTTGTCGTGTTCCTGATCTTAAGGGAAAGGCTCTCAGCTTTTCCCCATTGAGGATGATATTCACTGTGGGTTTTTCATAGATGGATTTTATGAACTTGAGGAATGTTCCCTCTATCCCTATACTCTGAAGAGTTTTAATCAGGAAAGGATCCTGTATGCTGTCAAATGCTTTTTCTGCATCAGTTGAGAGGACCATATGGTTCTTCTCTCTCCTCTTATTAATGTGTTCTATCACATTGATTGATTTGTGAATGTTGAACCACCCTTGCATCCCGGGGATAAATCCCACTTGGTCATGGTGGATGATCCTTTCAATGTATTGTTGGATCCTATTGGCTAGGATTTTGTTGAGGATTTTGGAATCCATATTCATCAGGGATATCAGTCTGAAATTCTCCTTTTTGATGGGGTCTTTGCCTGGTTTAGGGATCAAGGTTATGCTGGCCTCATTGAATGAGTCTGGAAGCTTTCCTTCTGTTTCTATTTTTTGAAACACCTTCAGGAAAATAAGTATTATTTCTTCTTTGAATGTTTGGTAGGTTCCTCAGGGAATCCATCAGGCCATGCACTCTTGTTTTTTGGGAGGTTTTTGATCACTGCTTCAATCTCGTTACTGGTTATTGGCCTATTCAGGTTGTCAGTTTCTTCCTGTTTCAGTCTTGGCAGTTTATAGGTTTCCCAGAAGGCATCCATTTCTTCCAGGTTGCTTACTTTATTGGCATAGAGTTGTTAATAATAATTTCTAATAATTGTTTCTATTCCTTGGTGTTAGTTGTGATCTCTCCCCTTTCATTCATAATTTTATTAATTTGGGTCCTTTCTCTTTTCTTTTGGATAATTCTGGCCAGTGGTTTATTGATCTTATTAATTCTTTCAAAGAACCAGCTTCTAGTTTCATTGATCTGATCTGTGTTTCTGGTTTCTAATTCATTGATCTCTGCTCTAATCTTAATTGTTTCTCTTCTAACGCATGGCTTAGGCATCATTTGTTGCTTTTTCTCTAGTTCTTTAAAGTGTAAAGTTAGTTGGTGAATTCGGGATTTTTTTTTTTTTTTTTTTGTGAGGCTTGGATAGCAATGTGTTTCCCCCTTAGGACCGCCTTTGCAGTTTCCCATAGGTTTTGGACCGATGTGTTTTCATTCTCATTGGTTTCCATGAATTGTTTAAGTTCTTCTTTGATTTCCTGGTTGACCCAAACATTCTTGAGCAGAGTGGTCTTTAGCTTCCCAGTGTTTGAATTTCTGCCAATTTTTTTCTTATGATTGAGTTCCAGTTTTAAAGCATTATTGTCTGAGAGTATGCAGGTAATAATCTCAATCTTTTGGTATCGGTTGAGACCTGATCTGTGACCCAGTATGCGGTCTATTGTGGAGAAAGTTCCATGTGCGCTCGAGAAGAATGAGTATTCTGTTGTTTTAAGGTGTAATGTTCTGTATATATCTATGAGGTCCATCCGGTCCAGTGTGTCATTCAAAGCTCTTGTTTCTTTGTTGATTTTCTGCTTAGATGATCTATCTATTGCTGAGAGTGGAAAATTGAAGTCTCCTACAATTAACTTATTGTTATCAATATGACTCTTTATTTTGGTAACAGTTGGCTTATGTAAATGGCTGCTCCCATGTTGGGGGCATAGATATTTACAATTGTTAGATCTTCTTGTTGGATATACACTTTAAGAATGATATAGTGTCCTTCTGTGTCTGTAACTACAGTCTTTAGCTTAAAATCTTATTTGTCTGATATAAGAATTGTGACCCCAGCTTTCTTTTGAGGTCCGTTGGCATGGAAGATGGAACTCCATCCCTTCACTTTCAGTCTGGATGTATCTTTAGGTTCAAAATGAGTCTCTTGTAGACAGCATATGGATGGGTCTTATCTTTTTATCCAATCTGCAACCCTGTGCTGTTTTATGGGAGCATTTAGGCCATTCACGTTGAGAGTGATTATTGAAAGATATGAACTTATTGTCATCATGTTGCCTGTGAAGTCCTTGTTTTTATAGATTGTCTCTCTACATTTCTGTTCTATATCACCTTTGGGGTCTTTCTCCTTTTATAGAATCCCCCTTAATATTTCTTGCAGGTCCAGCTTAGTGGTCACATATTCTTTCAGTTTCTGCTTGTCTTGGAAACTCTGCATCTCTCCATCCATTCAAAATGACAGCCTTGCTAGATAGAATATTCTTGGCTGCATGTTCTTCTCATTTAGTACCCTGAATATGTCTTGCCAGCCCTTTTTGGCTTGCCAGGTCTCTGTGGATAGGTCTGATGTTATTCTGATGTTCCTCCCTCTTTACATAAGGAATATCTCCCCCCTAACTGTCCTTAAGATGGTTTCCTTGCTTCTGAGATTTGTGAGTTTTATTATTACATGCCGGGGCGTTGGCCTGTTTTCCTTGATCTTGGGAGAGGTCCTCTGCCTCTAAGACATGAATGTTTCTTTCATTCCCCAGATTAAGGAAGTTCTCAGCTACGATTTGCTCAAATATATCTTCTAGTCCTCTCTCTCTCTCCACCCACTCAGGGATCCCAATAATTTTGACAATGGAATGTTTCTTGGTGTCACTTATTTCTCTGATTCTGTTTTCATGGATTTTGAGTTGTTTCTTCTGGCCTCCTCTTTATCCTTCTTTTCTATCAATTGGTCTTCTAGATCACTAATTCATTCTGCCTCGCTTACCCTAGCTGTTAGATTATCTAGATTAGATTGGATCTCATTTATAGAATTTTTAAGTTCTGCCAGTTCAGCTTTCATTTCTGCCCTTAGAAACTCTATAGTGCCATTAATCACTTTCTCCTTTCTAGCTATTGTCTTCAGAACTGCTACCCTGAATTCCATCTCCGACATCTTGGTTATATCTGAATCCATTTGTAAATCTGTGGCAGAAGTCACAGTCTCTGAGTCTTTCCTATTTTGGGAGTTACTCCTCCTAGTCATTCTCTTGAGGGGTGATTGAGGGAATGTACAGAATCCAAATTATTGACCACAACCCAAGCAAGGTGCACCTGTTTTATAGGGACCTTAGGGTTGCCGGCCTCTTGTTCTCCCAGCCTGTCTTCTGGGGGAGTGGCCCGCTGCACTGTTACTCAGGTGACCCTATTTGGGCAGAGTTGTCCTGCCCCCTGTGGGGGGGATGGGCTCAGTAGAAACTGGTTTTGGGGGGCTTTTTTTCTCTGGAGGCTTTCCACATCTCTTCCTAGAGTCAGAGCAGGGGAGATCATTTCCAACCATCTGCCTCAGAACAGAGAGATCACAGTCTGTTCTTCAGTGAACTCTCCAGCCCACACTATCTCCGCTTCTGTCTATGCTGCTAAAAACTGCAGTGTCCTGGGTTGTGCACCCCTCAGCAGTACTCCCAATCTTCACTTCCTGGTCAGGGCATGTCTTTGTCCTTTGTGCTCCTAAAACCACCAGCCACCTCCAGTTCACATGGGTGGCCCCGCTGCTCCGGGTTTCAGTCCAGAGGGTTTCCCTAAAGTCCTTTCCCCACTGTTACTGGTCTGCAAGTCTATGCCCTGTCCCCAGTTCAGGAGGCTATCTATCACCAACAGTGCAGGATCCCGATGACTGGGCTCCCTCCTTCTTCCTTTTATCTTTGGTTATGTGCCCTCAGAATCACATCTCCCCACTTCATACTTCGAAACCAACTGCCTGCGATATTCTGTTTGTAGAGATCCAGATATATCTTCTTACATCTCAGGCTGATTTCGTGGATGTTCAGAGTGGTCTGGTGGATATCCAGCTCAGTTCCAGGGACTGGTTGGAATAGGGTCCCCTACTCCTCTGCCATCTTTTCCTCTCCAAAGTCATGCTATCTTGATATGAAAACTGAGTACAATTTTGTTTAAAAGGCTAAAAGGTAAGAGAAAAAGAAAACATATTGGCATATATTATAGGCTATACATTATTTCTGTCATTGTGAATTAAACAGTAACTCTAAGCTAAAGAGCATAAGGTAACACATAATTTATCAGTTCACCAAATGGTCTGTTTGTACTTCAGTATAGGGTGCATTTTTCTATCTCTACTAAAGATAAACATAATATATAGAAAAAAGACTCCATGAGCTGAAGAGTTAATGGAGAAATTTATCTTTCTTCTCTAGACTGAACTTGCTTCCTAATTACATAGATGAGCATTTTAGTTAGAATTTGGAATAATGTATGATTTTAATTTCATTGATCCATGGTTGGTTTCCTTGCCATATGTTTAGTCATTTCTTATCCAAATGCTGAAAGGCTATGCCCTCTGGGGCTCCAAGATGTAAATGATTGATTTCAGAATACTTGCCAGAATGGAAGAATCCAGTTTTAGTATATTAGAATACCCAAGCTCTTATACAGGTAATGGAATTCTAGTTAAAGATGCAATTTCATTCTTAATCTAGCAACAATTTGTTCCTGAGACCTCTTTACCACCAAGTCATGATTATTTGGAGGACAGTGTGGTAGTAAAACAACTTTTCTAGGAAAATCTCAAGCTGTACATGATACATGTGATTCTATCAGAAATGCAAACCCCATTAGTCAAAATGGCATTTAGGGCTGGCCTGTGTGCTACAGTGCTCAAGTGCACACTACTGTGTCTTATGAAAAATAAACTCGAGTGCTAGTACAGATGTACAGAAACTAATTTTCATAAAATACACAGTAGTATGTACTGGAATTTCTGAATCACTTGCTGTGGAATGGCAGTTTTACTCATTACAATCAAATAGGTTGGTCACACATTCTGATAAGGACATTAATAGATAGGAGTGGCATATTAAACTGCACCCAGGTTATAGTGGAAAGCTTTCTTTTAAATGAGATTTTTGGTGTCAAACTCTACCAGTTATATATGTGATATTAAGATAAAATATATTTTATTCAAAAGATTTGAGTTATTAAAAGAAAAAGAAGTTAAAGTAGAAGTCTCAACATTATTAAATTTGACAAGTAAACAGTTTATACACCTGTGGCAAACATATGTTTTCACATCTGCTTTGAATAATATCATCATGATTTAAAAAATGATTTATAGTTCTGGAAATTCTAAAATGCCACCTTGCTATTATGTGGAAATTTCAGAAAAATGAAGAAATACCATTACAGTAAGCTTCATGTAACCCACCTCTTGCTGTACCTTATAAAACGGGGTGACAGTGCAATACATGTCTCTATAATTTACATTTCCCCTTGAATTTTCATATGTAGACATTTCCATCTCTGTATAGTCTGGGCTTTCCTGGCAGTGATGTCCATTTAGAGAGTATCCAAAATGACTTACCAAAATTGGTATTTTAGTTTTGACCCAAGTATTTTGACTAAACTGACTGATCAGTTAAGAAAAGCCTTTAATTTTATTTTTTCACAGACTTTGTCAAACAAATTGAGCAAATCAAGTGTATGTTATAACATTCTGTTACATGGTTTTTAACAGTCAGTTCTGGAATTCCTTAGAGCCGTTGTGACTATTCACTGTAGTTTAAACCATGTGGAAGCAAAGGCACAAAGCAAGATCATGTTCCCATGGCAGCCCAAGCCACTAGCAGGAATAAAGGTTTGTGATATTTTGCATTTTGTATTGAATTTATTTATTGATAACTTCACATGTGCAAGAAGCACTGATGATCAAGTCTTGAATTCTATAGAAACAGTGGAAAAATAAATTTATCATCTAGCTCAAGATCTGAGCCCACTGAATCATTACATTTTAAATCAGTCCACAGGCTACAGATGAGAAGCTAATAATTTTAACTTTCTTTGATCATAAGAATCTAAAGTATATTTCATCTAGGATAAAAGAATTATCATATTTGTTTTTATGCAAATGGACTAATTTCAGTTTAGAGCAGGATTTGGGCTAAATATTGACACTATAATAATTTAAATGTTCTCTCTTCAATCAAGTGTTTTTCTCTTTTCATTACTGAGACAATGTTAGATACTATACTAAATCTTTCAGACCAAGTGGCACTATTTAGGTGTTGGGAAAAGAATATTGACTCTGGTTAAAATAGAAAATATATCTTCTGAATATCATATTATCTTGAATAAGAGAGACAAATGTATCGAGCCAACTAAAATACAAACATCATTACAAATAAACTTTGTGATGAAGCTAAAATACACAAAGGAAAGTGGAATATATAGTTTCATGCATTTTATGTGATTTTTTCAGTGATTCTAAATAGAAATGAGAGGACAAAAGGACGTATCTCACTAGAAATTTTCTTTTAGCAAGAATCATTCTTGGTTAAACCTCATTGGCTATGATACTTTCACTACACAAAGTTTGGAAATTTTCTTTGAATTAACTTCATTTAATTTTTTTTATTTAGAAACAATTGTAGATTGACAATAAGTTTCAAAAAGAATACAGAAAGATCTTGTGTTTCCTTCAAATATTTCTCCCAGTAGCAATATCTTATATAATTATAACATGAAAGTCAGAAAATTTACATTGCTATAACCACATACCTTATTCATATTTCACCAGTTTTACCTACAATCATTGGTGTGTATGTCTGTGTGTGTATCTTTCTATGGAATTATATCACATGTATAGATTTGTGTAACCACCACCACAAATCTATACATGTTTCATCACCACAGGTTTCTCTTCTGCTATTCCCTTATTATCTATCCCTACCCCATTATCCTTAACTTCTGAGAACCACTAATCTGTTTTCCATCTCTATAATTCCATCATTCTAAGAATGTTCTAAAAATGGAATCATACATTATATGACTTTTTGTGATTAGCTTGTATTTCACTCAGCATAATTCTCTTAATATTCATCCAAAGTGTTGCATGTGTCAATAATTTTTCCATTTTGTTGCTGAGTAGTTGTGTAACCATTCATCCATTGTAGGATATCTTGTTTCCAATTTTTCCATGTTATTAATAAAGCTTCCATGAACATTTATGTATAAGTGTTTATGTAATATAACTTTCATTTCTCCAGGACAAATGTCCAAAAGTGCAATTGCTGGGTCACATAGGAAGTGTATATATAGATTACAACAAACTGCCAAATTGTCACTCAGAGTAGCTGGGCCATATTTATACTCCCAACAGCAATATATGAGTGTTCCAAGTTTTTCACATCCTTGCCAGCATTTTGTGTTGTCCTTTTTTTCATTTTTTAAAGTTAGCTGTTCTCATAGGTGTGTGTAGTGATATCATTGTGATTTTAATTTGCATATCTCTAATGGCTAGTGATATTGAGCCCCTTTGTCTGTATATCCTTTTTGTTGAAACATCTCGTCATGTCTTATCCCCATTTTCTAACGGGTTTTCTTGTTTTCATATTGCTGAGATTTGAGAGTTCTTTTTTTTCTTACATTTTTTTTATTATGTTATGTAAATCACCATGCATTACATCATTAGTTTTTGATGTACTGTTCCATGATTCATTGTTTGCATATAACACCCTATGCTCCATTCAGTACGTGCCTTCTTTAATACCCATCACCAGGTTAACCCATCCCCCCGCCCCCCTCCCCTCCAGAACCCTCAGTTTGTTTCTCAGAGTCCATAGACTCTCATGGTTCATCTCCCCCTCCAATTTCCCTCCCTTCATTTTTCCCTTCCTGCTATCTTCTTCTTCTTTTTTTTTTAACATATTATTTGTTTCAGAGGTACAGGTGTGTGATTCAACAGTCTTACACAATTCGCAGTGCTCACCATAGCACATACCCTCCCCAATGTCTATCACCCAGCCACCCCATCCCTCCCACACCCCCACTACTCCAGCAACCCTCAGTTTGTTTCCTGAGATTAAGAATTCCTCATATCAGTGAGGTCATATGATACATGTCTTTCTCTGATTGACTTATTTCGCTCAGCATAATACCCTCCAGTTCCATCCACGTCATTGCAAATGGCAAGATTTCATTCCTTTTGATGGCTGCATAATATTCCATCATATATATATACCACCTCTTCTTTATCCATTCATCTGTCAATGGACATCTTGAAATTTGAGAGTTCTTTTTTTTTTTATTTTTTTATTTTTTTTATTTTTTTTAGAAATTTGAGAGTTCTAATATATACTAAATACAAGTCCAGTAGGCAAAGAGAACTCCCATCAAAATCAAGAAAACAGGCCAACACCAAAACATATTGTAGTAAAATATGCAAAATACAGAGATAAGGAAAAACTAATGAAAGCAGAAAAGGAAAAGAAATCCCTAACTTATAAGGGAAGACAAATAAGGTTAGCAGCAGATATCTCCACAGAAACTTATAGGCCAGAACACAGTTGCATGGTATATTCAAAGTGTTGAATGGGAAAAATCTGCAGCCAAGAATACTATCCAGCAAGGCTGTCCCTCAGAATACAAGCAGAGATAGTTTCCCAGACAAACAAAAAACAAGATAAAATAAAAGAGTTCATGATCACTAAACCAGCCCTGCAAGAACCGTTAAAGGTAAATCTTTGAGTGGTAAAGAAAGACAAAAAACAACAAAGACTAGACAGAATCAGAAAAAATCTCCAGAAACACTGACTTTACAGGTAATACAGTAACACTAAATTCATATCTATCAACAATCACTCTGAATGTAAATGGACTAAATGAACCAATCAGAAGACATAGGGTATCAGAATGAATTTTTAAAAAAGACCCATCTATATACTGCTTACAAAAGATTCATTTTAGACCTAAAGTCACCTCCAGAATGAAAGTGAGGGGATGGAGAACCATTTATCATGCTAATGGACATCAAAAGAAACCCAGAGTATGAACATTTATATCAGGCAAACTAGATTTTAAACCAAAGACTGTAACAAGAGTTGAAGAAGGGCACTATATCATAATAAAGGTATCTATCCAAGGAGAAGATCTAACAATTGTAAATATTTATGCACCCAACTTGGGAGCACCCAAATACATAAGTCAATTAATAACAAACATAAAGGAACTCATTGATAATAATACAATAACAGTAGGGGATTTTAACACCCCACTTACAGCAATGGACAGATCATCTAAGCAGAAAATCAACAAGGAAAAATGACTTTGAATGATCCACTGGACCAGATCACCTTAACAGATATATTCAGAACATTTCATCTTCAAACAGCAGAATACACATTATTTTTGAGTGCACATGGGTATTCTCCAGAATAGATCACACACAGGGTCACAGATCAGGCCTTAACAAATACAAAAAGGTTGAAGTCATACTATGCTTATGTTTGGGCCACAATGCTATGAAACTTGAAGTCAACCACAAGAAAAAAATTGGAAAGACCACAAATGTATGCAGGGTAAGGAACGTTCTACTAAAGAATGAATTGGTTTACCAGGATGTTAAAGAAAAAATAAAAAAAGTACATAGAAACAAATGAAAATAAAAATATGATGGTCCAAAACATTGGGGATGCAGCAAAAGTGGTCCAAAGATGGAAGTATATAGCAATACAGGTTTACCTCAGGAAGCAAGAAAAATCTCAAACACACAACCTAACATTTCACCTAAAGAAGCTAGAAAAGGAAAGCAAGTGAAGCCTAAAGCCAGCAGAAGAAGGGAAATAATAAATATTAGAACACAAATAAACGTTATGAAAAAACTCCAGCAAACAGATCAGTGAAACTAGGAGTTGGTTTTCTGAAAGAATTAATAAAATTGATAAACCTCTGGCCAGACTTACCAAAAGGAAAAGAGAAAGGATCCAAATAAATAAAACCACAAATGAGAGAGGAGAGATCACAACCAACAGCACAGAAATACAAACAATTATAAAGGAATATTATGAAAAATTAGATGCTAACAAATTCGGCAACTGGGAAGAAATGGATAAATTCCTAGAAACATATAAACTACAAAAACTTAAACAGGAAGAAATACAAAACCTGAACAGACCCATAACCAGCAAAGAAATTGAAACAGTAATCAAAAATCTGCCAGCAAACAAAAGTCCAGGGCCAGATGGCTTCCCAACAGAATTCTTCCAAACATTTAAAAAGAGTTAATACATATTCTTCTCAAACAATTACAAAAAATAGAAATGGAAGGAAAACCTCCAAAGTCATTCTATGAGGCCAGCATTAGATTGATTCCAAAACCAGACAAAGATCCCACTAAAAAGGAGAATTACAGGCCAGTATCCCTGAATGAACCTGGAAGCAAAAATTCTCAGCAAGATACTAGGACATTAAATCCAACCATACATTAAAAGAATTATTCACAGCAACCACGTGGGATTTATTCACAAATCAATCAATGTGAAACACATAAATAAAAAAATGATAAGAACCGCATGATCCTCTTGTTGGATGCAGAAAAAGCATTTGACAAAGTACAGCATCCATTCTTGATAAAAACCTTCAAGAAAGGATACAGGGAACATAATTCAACCTCATAAAGGGCATATACAAAAAACACACAGGTAATATCATCCTCAATAGGGAAAAACTGAGAGCTTTTCCTCTATGGATGTCCACTCTCATCACTGTTATTAAACATAGTACTGGAAGTCCTAGCCTCAGTAATCAGACAACAAAAAGAAATAAAAAGTATCCAAATCAGCAAGGAAGAAGTCAAACATTCACTATTCATGGATGGCATGATACTCTATGTAGAAAACACAAAAGACTCCACCAAAAAGTTACTGCAAATGATATACAGATTCAGAAAAGTCACAGGATACAAAATCAATGTACAGAAAACTGTTGCATTTTATACACCAATAATGAAGCAGCAGAAAGAGAAATTGTTGAATCAATCCCATTTACAATTGCACCAAGACTATATAATACCTAGGAATAAACCTAACCGAAGAGGTAAAAGATCTGGACTTTGAAAACTATAAAAAAACTTATGAAAGAAGTTGGACATGACACAAAGAAATGGAAAAAGAAAAACATTCCATACTTATGGATTGGAAGAACAAGTATTGTTAAAATGTCTATACTACCCAAAGCAATCCATTTAATGCAATCCCTGTCAAAATACCACCAACATTTTTCACAGAGCTAGAACAAATAATCCTAAATTTTGTATGGAACCATAAAAGTTCCTGAATAGCCAAAGCAGTCTTGAAAAAGAAAAGCAAAGCTGGAGGCATCAGAATTCTGGACTTCAAGCTATATTACAAAGCTGTAGTCATCAGCTGCAGTATGGTACTGACACAAAAACAGATACATAGATCAATGGAACAAAATAGAAAACCCAGTAATGCACTCACAGCTATATGGTCAACTAATCTTTGACAAAGCAGGAAAAAGTATCCAATGGAAAAAAGTCTCTTCAACAAATGGAGTTAGGAAAACTGGGCAGCAACATGCAGAAGAATGAAACCAGACCACTTTGTTACACCACACACAAAAATAAATTCAATAAGGATGAAAGACCTAAATGTGAGGCCTAAATTATAAAATTCTAGAAAAGACTACAGGCAGTAACTTCTCTGACATCTACTGAAGCAATTTTTTTTTTTTTTTCTAAATAAGTCCCCTGTGGCAAGGGAAACAAAAGCAAAAATGAACTATTGGGACTTTTTCAAGATAAAAAGCTTCTGCAGAGTGAAGGAAACAATCAACAAGACTAAAAGGCAGCCTACAGAATTGGAGACAACATTTGCAAATGGGATATTTGGTAAAGGGTTAGTATTCAAAATCTATAAAGAACTTATCAAACTCAACACCCAAAAAACAAATAATCCAGTTAAGAAATGGCAGAGGACATGAATAGATATTTTTCTAAAGAAGACATACAAACAGCTAACAGACACATATAAAGATGCTCAATATCACTCATCATCAAGGAAATAAAATCAAAACCACAATGAAGGACGCTTGGGTGGCTCACTTGGTTAAGCGCCTGGCTTCAGCTCAGGTCATGATCTCAGAGTCTTGGGACTGAGCCCTGCATCAGGCTTCCTGCTCAGCAGGGAGTCTGCTTCTCCCTCTTCCTCTCCCTCTATGCATGCTCTCTCTCTCTCCATCTCTCTCACTCTCTCTCAAATAAATAAATAAAATCTTAAAAAAAAACCACAATGAGATACCACTTCACATCTGTCAGAATGGCTAAAATTAACCACACAGGAAACAACAGACGTTGGTGAGGATGCAGAGAAAGGGGAACCCTCTTACACTGTTGGTGGGAATGGAAGCTGGTGCAGCCACTCTGGGAAACAGTATGGAGGTTCTTTAAAAAGTTAAAAATAGAACTACCCTAAGACCCAACAATTGCTCTACTATGTATTTACCCAAAGGATACAAAAATACATATGGACCCTGGTGTATTGTATACATATACACAATATGTATACAATATGTACTATATATATACATATATTTACACACACACACATATATATATATATACACACACACATACACATATAATGGGATATTACTCAGCCATAAAAAGGAATGTGATCTTGCCATGTGCAATGACATCGATGGAGATAGGATGTATTATGCTAAGTGAAATAAGTCAGTCAGAGAAAGACAAATACCATTTTATTTCACTCATATGTGGAATTTAAGAAACAAAACAGATGAATATAAGGAAAGTAAAAGAGAGAGAGAGAGGCAAACCAGTTGCTAGAGGAAAGTAAGTGGAGGATGGGCTAAATTGATGTCGGGTATTAAGGAGGGTACTTGTGATGATCACTAGTTGTTATATGAAAGTGATGAACCACTAAATTCTCCTGAAAATAATACTACACTACATGTTAACTAGAATTTAAATAAAAACTTGAAACATTTAAATAAATAAATAAATTGCTTTTCCTCCAATAAGTAATGGGTTGTTATCCTCTGGCTACTTTCAAGATTTTCTTTGTTGTTAATTTTAAAATTTGACTATGATGTGTCTGGTGAAGATTTCTTTGGATATATTCTTTTTGGAATTTACTCAGAGTCTTGAATCGGTTGGTTTATCTTTTGAGAAATTTGGGAAGTTTTCAGACCTTATTTCTTTGAGTAGCTTTTTGGCCTTGCCTTCTTTCTTCTTTCCTGAGACCCCAATGACACAAATGTTGGATCTTTGATATAGTCCACATACTTCTGTAGCTCGTTCTCTCACTGTTTTTTTCTTTCTTTTTTTTTTTTTTTAAGTGCATTTTGTTTCTCTTTTCCAGATTAGGTAATTTGTATTTTTCTGTCTTGAAATTCACTGATTCTTTCCTCTAACCTCTCCTTTCTTTCCATTGAGCCTACCCATTGAGTTTTGAAATTCTGGTTATTGTGATTTTAGTAGTGAAATAGTCATTTGCTGCCTCTTGAAATTTTTTATTTATTTATTTTTTCCTGTAACTTTCCATTTCTTTACTGATATTTTCTATTCTTCCATTTGTTTCATGTATCTTCGTAATTGTTTATTGAAGCATTTTTATAGTGACTGTTTTAAAATCCTTTTCAGAAAGTTATAATATCTGTGAAATCTTAGTATTAGTGGTTGTTCATTGTCTTTCGTCATTAAAGTTGAGATATTCTGGGTTTCTTGGTTTGACAAGTTATTTTTTTAATTGTCACCTGGAAAATGTAAGTATTATGAGACTCTGGATCTTATTTAAATCTTGCATTTTCTTTGACCTCTGTTGACATAGATCCAGTGAGGTAATGGAGGCAAGACCGCCTCATTTTTACCAAGTGTGGATGGGAGTCTAGATTCTCCCCTCTGTTTCTATTGATATTCTGGGGTGAAGTGGTACTAAGTTAGTGTTGGGTGGGAGTAGGAGTTCAGGCTCTTAATTCTGTTGATACCACTCTGTCTGGAAGGGGTTACCACTCTCACATATGGCCTTGCCTCAGACTGCTGGAGCAGATAGCCTCATTCCCACTTGGCAGTGGTGACAGTCTTGACTTTCCAGTGTCTTTTGTCTGATACCACCCCAGGTAGGAAGGTGAAAGTTACTGGTTAGAAGATGGAAGTCTAAGCTTTCCATGTAGTCTCCACTGACACTGTGTGTTTGGGGGGGCTGGGTGGTCTCATTACTGCTAAGCATGCCTGAATCTCCACTGAGCCTTCTTCTCTAACACAATCCTTGGTGGGTGAAGGGGGAAGAGAGTTTGATAGGCATTAGGACACTTCATTACAGCCTGGCAAGGGTGAAGATTAGGTTTTCCACTTGGCCTTTGCTGGTATGGTGGGAGTGGGACTGTAGATTTTTCAGGGATATTTGTTTGAAGTAGAGTAGTTGTCTAAAATTTTTAGTATTGCTAAACTACCCATTCCTGATATTTTGGCTAGAGAGAGCTTGCTTTTCTTGGGGACTGTGTGTGTGTGTGTGTGTGCGTGCACGTGCACGCGTGCACACATGCACACGTGCATGTGAATGCCAATCGGTGTTTCTGAATTGTTATCTTTTCTATTATTCAGTCAGGGATATATGAGACAAAAGGAAAGGCCAGGGACATCACTTCCATGTTATTCTCTAGGTTCTGAAGTCACTAACTGATCTTCCTTCCTCTGTACATTTTCAGAGTATCCTTATGTTTTATATAAAAAATGCCCAGAGGTTTTAGTGGTACTTAAAGGGAGGAATAGGAAAAATGTATATATCTACTCAATCTTTTGGAGGCAGAAATCTCTCTTCATTTCCTTCATTTTTTTAAAACAAAATTGAGATGCACTCCATATATAACAAAGCTCACCCATTTAAAGTGTGAAATTTAGTGTTTTTTATTATATTATCAAGGTTGTGCAAACTTCCCTACTATCTAACTCAAGAACATATTCATAAACCAAACCAAACAAACAAACGAACAAACCAATCCTGTACCTATTAGATGTCACTACCCATTCCCCTTCCCTCAGCCTCTGGAAACCACTAATCTGATTTGATCTCTATGGATTAGCCTAATCTGGATATTTAAAATGGAATGATACAATATGTGTCCTTTTGTGTCTTGTTTCTTTCACTTATATGATTTCAAGCTTCACCCATGATGTAGAATGAATCATTATTTTGTGTCTTAATATTATTCTATTCTATGGATAGACTACATTTTGTTTATCCATTCATCAGTAGATGGACATTTGGAATGTTTCCACATTTTGGCTATTATATATAATACTACTATAAATGTTTGTATATTTTTTGTATATATTTATATTTTTTATTTCTCTTGTGTATATACCTAAGAGTAGAATTGCTGGGTCATATGGTAATCTTACATTTAACCACTTCAGGAGCTGCCACATTGTTTTCTGAAGTGGCTACAGAATTTGATATTCCTACCAGCAATGTAGGGGTTCCAGTTTCTCCCCATCCTTTCCAATACTTATTATTTTCCTTTTTGGTTATAGCCATTCTAGTGGATATGAACTGTTAACTTGTGGTTTTCATTTTCATTCCTTGATGAATAATGACTTGGGGAATCTTTTGAGGAATTTATTATCCATTTGCATATCTTTTCTGGAGAAATATCTATTTAAGTCCTTTTTCCATTTTTAAATTGAAATGTTTGCCTTTTTTGTTTCCAACTTTTAAAAATTCTTTATATATTTTGGATATATATAAGGCATTTATCAGACACATGATTTGCAAATATTTTATCCCATTCTATGGATTGTCTTTTCACTTTCTTCACAGTATTTGTCAATGAACAAAAGGTTTTGATGTTCAGTTTATTATTTTCTTTTACCACATATGTTTTTGTTGTCATATCTATGAATCCTTTGCAAAAACCAAAGGGTACTCCTTGAAGATACCGTCCTGTTCTTTGATTCTTGAAGAAAAAAAACACACTATCTGAAGATAGACTCCTATTCTTTGATCTAAGAGTGTTATAATTTTAACTCTTATACTTAAATCCATGAACACTTTTGAGTTAATTTTTGTGTTTGGTGTTATATAGGGAACTAATTTCATTCTTTTGCATGTGGATATCCAATTGTACCAGCACAATTTATTGAAAACACTCATTTCCTCAATGGATTATGTTGGCACCCTTGTCAAAAATCACATAACTATAAAAGTAAGGGTTTATTTCTGGACTCTCAATTATATTCCATTATCTATATGTCTATCCTTATGCCAGTACTGCAATGGCTGGATTACTATAAGCTTATAGTAATGTTACGGAACCTGGACTAGATCGCCCAATGGAAGAACCAAGCTTCACTCAGAGATCTTGGAGGATAGGAGGTTTATTTAACGCCGGCGGGCTCAGAGGAGAGTGATCTCCAAAGGTCTGAGCCCCAAGCACAAACAAAGGGGGCAATTTATACACCTCTACTTCCACATACTTGGCATTTTTGGTGCGTGCGTGAAGCAGAGCAGGGAGAAGAACCCGGAAGAGCCCTGGGGCAAGGACTGGGACTCTCTTGCTGGCCTGGTCGGCCATTTTAGGGGACAGATTTTCCTTATCATTCCCCCCTTTGAACACCTAGTTTAGAGGGCATCATTTTCATCTTCTAAGGGGCGATAGTGAGTAAAGAGCAATTGGAGTCTGCTTTTAGCAATTTGAGTAGTGATAAACCTAGTAAGGACATTAAGAATACAAGGACCAGAAGATAGTAAGAAGGGAAAAATGAAGGGGGGGAATCGGAGGGGGAGACAAACCATGAGAGACTATGGGCTCTAAGAAACTGATGGTTCTAGAGAGGAGGGGGGTGGGTGGATGGGTTAGCCTGGTGATGGGTATTAAAGAGGGCATGTATTGAATGGAGCACTGGGTGTTATATGCAAACAATGAATCATGGACAACTACATCAAAAACTAATGATGTAATGTATGGTGATTAACATAACATAATAAAATAAAATTTAAAAAAAAGAACATAAGGACCAAATGCTACTATGAGGAGAAGCAATAGGAGGGGGCCAACGAGGGGGATGAACCAAGAGAACCATTGTGAGAGGGTATCCCACCAAGTGGTCCACTGGAGTGTTTCCCACCAGCAATGTACTCGTTCCTATAATTGGGTCAGAGTTTCTTGGACCACCCCCAACTCATTAGCATAGAAACAACATTCTTCCTGTAAGAAGAGGCAGAACCCCCCTTGCATGGCTGTGAGCAAGTCAAACCCGGGCCTGTTTTGGAGGACCACTGAGGCCAGTGAATTGAGTTGGCACTGCAGGGCCAGGGCCAACTGAGTGAGGGTGGAAAAATCCGCCATGAGTTGTTGAGTTAACCCCTGGTACTGAACCTGAGACATCCTGACCCCAGTGGCGCCGAGGGCAACACCTGATGCGGCCAGCAGGCTCACGAAAAGAGGGATGGCTGTCGGGGTGCATCAAGGGCAGCTAGGAAGTCTCCATATGTGTGGGGCATCACTCCTGGGGAGGACTGAAAGATCGGGTAAGAGACTGACAAGTGGCATGACTGATCACGTGGGGTGATGCAGATGTATACACCTTGATCACAGGTCAGAAAAGTGTTGTTAGGTGCACAGACCCGACTGTGGTCCATGATGGGAGAGGAAGAGTTGCCATACAGCTGTACCAGAGCCAGAAAGGGATAATCTGAGGTCCCCGGTGCCGAGGTGGGAGGTGACATGGTAGATTGGTTGAGGATGACACCTAGGTATTGGACAGGACCGGGCTTCGTACAGATCCAGCAGTCAGATGCTAGGGGTGGATTTGAGTGGTTAAGCACTTGGTGGGAGGTGTTAATCATACCTAACAGTTGCGCTATAGATGCTTGCTGCGTGTGGATGGGGGACCCAGGAATGTGCCAGGGCGAGTTATTTTCTGTCTGACTTTGGGGGTTGACTGTAAGGCTTGGAGTGAACATGGACTTAATCATAAATTTGGCCATGGTGTCGGTCCCCATAGGGTGATATTGGCCCAATAGGAGAATGATTCCTGTAGCCCATGATGTGGCATTGGGTTCCAAGACTGAGAGGGTGAGCAGTATACAGTGATTGTTAGGGCAAGAGGATGGGCTGGTGTTGCATGACAAGGAAATCTGGATGTCACTGCGCTGTTTGAGGCGCCACCTGGTGGACCATCGTTCCATTCCCGGCCAAGTCACCACCCATGACTCACATCCCCAGGCTCGTGAGCAGAACTGAGGGCAGGTGTTTGTCTGTTGAGGCATAGGGCCCCCACAGATGTAGATATCTACCAGCCAGTAACCAGAGTGAGGGCCATGGTAGGAACACTGTCTATGAGGTTCCCAGGAGGTATCAAGAAGCTGGCATCCATCAAAATGGAGGTTAACCTTTGGTGTATGTCCATTCCAGGTGGAAGAAGTCAGTGGGGGTACTGGTGCAGGATTGAGGGGGATAAGCTGGAAAGTCCATTTGCCTGTAACAGTGATACGAGAGTTTGCCCACCTTGCCTGGCTGGGCAAGCTAGTGGCAGTGAGGAGGAACAGCACACCAGGTAACAGAAAACCAGGACTGACTGGGGCCAGGAAAACCATGGTGAAATGCACTCAGGAGTAGACAGCAGAGGGCCAATAAAAGTGGGATCTATGACCTTAGGTAGAGGGAGCCATCATGGCTAACCCGTCAGCAGATGAAACCCGTGGACAAGGAAGTGCAGTAATACACCTTAGGGACACCCAAAAAGCAATGACAATAGTAAGCCTCTGGGGGAAAGTCCAGTCAGGATGGGCAACAGGGTAGAGTCCAATTCCCAAGATGAGGGAAATCATGCCAATGAGAGCCAGGGACCACAATGAGCAGGTGTCCATCAGTCAGTGGGGTCTTGTCTAAGGTGAAGCTGGAGTGGGTTCGTGAAATCTGGCTGGACTCTCCACTGGTGTGGCTCCTCATCCAAATGATGAGCTCTCTTCACTCTGGAGTGGTGGACCCATGGGGTGACACCTGAGACCTTGAGGGCAGTAGGGGCGGTTAGAACAACAGTGTGGGGCCCTGTCCACTGCGGTTTGAGGGGGTCTTTCTTCCAATCTTTGACCCAAACTGAGTCCCCTGTCTGGAAGGAGTGTACCTGAGACCCTAAGGAGATTGGGGCCCTCTCGATGGTGTACTTTTGTAATTTATTTAGAGTGGCCCCCAGGGCCTGAAGCTGCTCCTATATCCCTTTATCTCCAACTTGATGCAAGTTTCCTGGAAGGCTTCCCAAGCACTAGGGAGGCCATCCATATATTAATTCGAATGGGGACAAACCTGATGTCCCGGGCGTGCAGCTAGCACGCAGGATAGCTAGGGGTAGCAGATCCGGCCATGGGAGGTTAGTCTCCTGACAAAACTTTGCTAAGGTTCCCTTGAGGGTGAGATTCATTTGCTCCACTTTCCCTGAACTTTGGGGCCAGTAAGCGGTGTAGAGTCTCCAGGTGATGTTGAGAGATTTGGTCAAGACCTGTACAATGTCTGCCACAAATGTGGATCCATTGTCACTATCGATTGTTAATGGCAGGCTGAACCGGAGCACAACCTCCTGCAAGAGGACTTTAGTTACTTCCCAGCTTTGCTCTGTCCTAGTCGGGAAGGCTTTGACCCACCCAGAGTATGTGCATACTATTACTAGGAGATATCTGAACCCTCTGCTTGGCTGCACATCTGTGAATTCTACCTCTAGATCTTCGAAGGGGGTTGTTCCTGTCCTCTGGACACCTGGCGGGGGCCGTGGTGCAGACCAAGCATTATTTTTAGCACATGTTATGTATCATTCACTTGTTGCTCAGCATAGTGCTGGCAGCTGACTAATGTAGTAGTGCTTCTTGAGAAGGACCTCTAATGCAGTTTTTCCCAGATGAATGAGTTGGTGGTATTCCTTGACTAGATGCCCTCCAGTTGCTGTTGGAAAAAAGATGTGCCCATTTGGCATCATCCACCATCCTTTTTCAGTCAGGGTGGCTCCCTCAGCCATGGCTCATTTCTTTTCCTTTTTAGTGTAACTGGATGGAAGGACTTCTTCCGGGGGTGTTAGGGCCATGGTGAGGGAAGGGGCTCTGTCCATGTCCTCACTGGCTGAGGTCTTGGCTGCCTCATCTGCCAGACGATTTCCCCAAGCTATGGGGTCGTCTCCTTTCTGGTGTCTCTTACAGTGCAGGATTGCTACTTCCTTTGGAAGCCAGATGGCTTCGAGGAGTCTCAGTATCTCCTCCTTGCTCTTGATAGCTTTTCCTGTGGGAGTTAGGAGGCCCCTTTCCTTGTAGATGGCTCCATGTATATGTACAGTAGCAAAGGTGTACCAAGAGTCAGTATAGATGTTGACTCACTTGCCTTCACCGAGGGTGAGGGTTCAGACTAAGGCATATAATTCAGCCCGTTGAGCTGACCATCCAGCTGGTAATGCCTTAGCTTCTAGGACTTCAGTGGTTGTGGTTACTGAATAACCCGCTTTCTGGGCACCCTCTTGTAGGTAACTGCTGCCATCGCTGAACAGCGTGAGCTCTGGATTCTTTATGGCTTGATCCCGCAGATCTGGACGGCTTGCGTAGACTTCATCAGTCACCTCGGAGCAGTCATGGTCTGGTTCCCCCTCTTCCGTGGGGAGAAAGGTTGCTGGATTTAATGTCCTTATTGTTTCGAGGGTGACCTGTGGGTTTTCGCAAAGGAGCTCTTGGTATTGTGCTAGCCAAGAGTTGGAAAGGAAGCCGTGTCCCTGTGCGTTCATGAGGGACACAACTGCATGAGGGAACTTGACGTTAAGTTCTTGCCCCAGGGTAAGTTTTTCCACCTCCTTGATGAGTAGGACTGTGGCTGCCAGCGCCCTGAGGCACGGTGGCCATCCCGTTGCCACTGGGTCCAGCTTCTTTGACAGGTAAGCAACTGGCCGTTGCCAGGGTCCAACAGTCTGGGTGAGTACCCTGAGCATAATTTTTTCTTTTTCATGCACAAAGAGATTGAAGGGTTTTTCTACATCTGGTAGGCTCAGGGCTGGAGCCCGCCCCAGGGTGGTCTTTATCTCTGTGAAAGCGGCTTCTGCTTCCTCAGTCCAGGCAGGGGGCTCTCGATCTGGTCCCCCTAAGAGATCATAAAAGGGGTCTTGCTATTGCCGAGAACCCAGGGATCCAGATGCGGCAGAATCTGCAGCCCCCAGGAATTCTTGTAGGCCCCTTTTTGTCTGGGGCTGTGGTAAGGAGTTGAAGACCCTTTTCCTCTCTTGCCCTAGTTCTCTTTTCCCTTGGCTGAGGAGGAAACTAAGGTATCAGACCTGTTGTTTGCAGATTTGTGCCTTCTTCCATGAGGCTAGGTATCCTGAATCTGACAGGAGCTGTAGGAGGGCCTTTGTGCCTTTTGTGCAGTCTTTTTGTGTGTCACTGGCGAGAAGGAGGTCATCCACATACTGGAGGAGGGTGCATCATGTGGCCCCTCTTGGGAAGATGGTGAGGTCCACAGCCAGCACTTCCCCAAAGAGAGTTGGTGAGTTTTAAACCCCTGCGGGAGGTGCGTCCAAGTCAGTCACATCTGGCATCCTATATCAGGTTCAGAACATTCAAAGGCAAATAGTGGCTGGCTCTGGGGAGCTAAGCGGAAGCAGAAGAAGGCATCCTTCAAATCTAGGCAAGTGAACCATCTGGCTGACCCTGGGATTTGGCCGAGGAGGGTGTATCGATTTGGGACCACTGGGTGCAGAGAGATGGTCACCTTATTGATGGCCCGCAGGTCTTGAACTGGTCAGTATCCCCCTCCTGGCTTCTTGACTGGCAGGAGTGGGGTATTCCAGGCTGACTGGCACTCGACTAGAATACCTGCTTCTTTGAGTTTGGTCAGATGTTCTTGGATGCTGATCTTAGCTTCTTGTGGAAGGGGGTATTGCCTTTGCCTCTGAGGTTGGGCTCCTGGGATCAGTTCAGCAATGATAGGGGCCCGATTCCGGGCTAGTCCAGGTGGGTTGTTTTCAGCCCATACTGAAGGGAAGGTGAGTCTGAACTCCAGCAGGTTGATTGATTGGGCCTGGGCACAGAATAGCCTCCATTCTTCTTCCCTTGGCATGGTAATTGCTAGTATTAGAGACCCCATCTCCTCTTGCCTTGGGTTCGATTGGAGGCTAGTGTGTCCAGTGGGCTCAAAGGTTATCTGAGCCTTAAGCTTGGAGAGTATGTCTTGGCCCAGGAGAGGGATGGGGCAATCAGGCAGATAAAGGAATTCATGTCGGACCTTGTGGCCCCTGAGTTTGCACTGATGAGCCGGGCAAAAGGGCTGTAGTATCATCCGTGTCCTGGTGGCCCCAAGGATGGTTGCAGGCCTTTTGCTGAAAGGTGCCACTGGGGAGGTGACAACAGAGTGCTCGGCCCCAGTATCAACCATAAAAGTCACTGGTTGACCCCCTACCTTCATTTTGACCATGGGCTCATGGGGGCCAAGGAGGAAAGAGCCCAGTTCCCCTCAGTCTGAGTCCATTCCCGCAAGGCCTATGAGGTCCTCCTTTAGGGTTTTTCCTTGTAGCAGCTGGGCTTTTGAGCCTTTCCCCAGTTGGGACATTCGTTTTTCCAATGTCCTTTCTCTTTACAGTAGGCACATTGATCACTTGCCAAGAGGGTTCTGGGTTTCCCCCTTTTCGGTAGTTGGGGTCTCCCCATCTTTGTGTTGTCCTTTTCTTTCAGGGTGGTGGTGTGGAGGCTTCATCTTTTTGTCAGCTTCCCGTTCAGCTGTGACCTCCTTGTTCATGTAGACCTTATTGGCAATCTCTATTAGTTGGGTGATGTTCATCCTGGCGAAACCCTCTAGTTTCTGAAGTTTTTCTCTGATGTCTGGGGCAGCCTGAGGCACAAAGGAGGTGTTTACCATCTGTTGGCTTTCCTGTGGCTCGGGGTCAAATGGAGTGTATATCCTGTAGGCTTTACATAGTCTTTCATAGTAGTCCCTGGGGGACTTCTCTGGTTGTGACCGAGGATACCTTAGTCATGTTCATGGGTTTTTACCTCCTGCCTGGATTCCCTGGAGGAGGGCTTCCTGGTACTGGTGGATGTGGGCCTGTCCCTAGGTTGTGGTGAAGTCCCATGCTAGGCGCTCTTTGGGTGCAGCCATATTAGCCCAGGCAGCAGGGTTGATGACTCCCACTGGTGCGTGCTCTTCCAGGTACTGCCGTGCATCTTTCATTATTCTCCTCTTTTCCTCTGTGTTAAACAGGGTGTGGAGTAACTGTTGGCAGTCTTCCCAGGTTGGCCGATGAGTCTGGAAGAGGGAGTCTATGAGGTCTACCAAAGCCTGTGGTTTCTCAGAGTAGGATGGGGTGTCATGTTTCCAGTTGAGGAGGTTGGTGGTGGAGAAGGGCTGATAATACATCATGGAATGGCTGTGTTGGACCGTCCCATCTTCATCGTGCCTCTCAGGTTCCTGCGTCTCTCACACCAGCATTTGGAGGGTGCTTGGGCCCGGCCTGGGGCACAGCCTGGCTGCTGGTCCTGGAGAAAGTGGATCTTTTGGGCCTGGGGATGCCAGTGGATCCTCTGGGCCTGGGGGCACCAGTGGATCCTCTGGATCTAGGGGCACCAGTGAAACTGATGGTGGTGGAGTGTCTGGAGCTGAAGGGCCAGGTGTAGACGGTCTTGGGGGTACGTATGGTGAGAGCAGGGTCAGTTCATCCTCGGGATCTCTGGCTAGGATTTGTGGAGACTGGGGCTTTTGCTGATTTTCTTTAGGTTGCTTGGATGAGGCAATTAAGACCCTGGCCTGTCCCTGCGTATTGCAAGTGAATCGCACCCAGGGGGGAAGGGTCTGAGCAATTCCTAGCCAGGGGTCAATGTACGGAAACTGGTCAGGGAGTCCTGGTTCTCCTGTTATGATTCGCCATACTTGACAAATAGTTGGGACATCCAATGTCCCTTCTGAAGGCCACCCATCAAAGGTGGGCCATTCCAATTCACATAGGGTTATCAACTTGCCAGGGTTGATAGTCTCCTGAAAACCCCTTCTTGAAATTTTTGATCATGGTCTCTAGAAGCATAGGTTTACTCTGCCCTGACCTCATGGTGTTGTCCTCATGTGCAGTGGCACAGAGACAGAGGGGGGTGCCTCCTGAGGTGAGGAGACCAATCAGATGCCTGTCTGGCTGTGTCCTGAAGGAGCTTAGGAGAGGCTTAGCCGTAGTGGTCTCAGCGTTGTGACTTATGATTGGAAACTATTCCGATGCCGCCATAGACTGTATGCCGTTCACCACGGAATCACAGACTGGCCCACTCAGACTCTGTAGGCTTCTGGGGATTTTAAGGGTGCCTGCCTGTGGAGTCACAGAATCAGTCCACTTGAGCAAGCCAGGTCAGACTGCACATTCACTCACACATTCACACTCCAGAGGTTATTACATTCCCTCCCTGGGAATCCCTACCTGTGAGACCTCTAAGAGGTCTCTGGGAAGTGATCAGGCTCCCCTTCCACCCCGATGGGTGGGCCTATCTGGGTCCTGGGGCTCCAGGCCTTACCATAATCCGACGTCGGGACCAGGTCCTCACCTGCCAAGTCTCGAGTCTGGCGGGAACAGCAGAGCAGGGCTGGCCCGAGGTGACCGGAGTGGGAGACTGCTGAAAATTAGGCAGGGCACACCTTCTCCATTACGTTCTCTCGTTCTGTCACCGCCCTGCCATTGCCCCCAAACTGGTGACAACAATGGGCCAGCTCAGTTGGATTTCCCAGCCAGGGAACCAAATGTTACAGAACCTGGACTGGATCGCCTGACGGAAGAACCAAGTGGCACTCGGAGATCTTGGAAGATAGGAGGTTTATTTAATGCAGGTGGGCTCAGAGGAGAGTGATCTCCAAAAGTCTGAGCCCCAAGCACAAACAAAGGGGGCAATTTATACACTTCTACTTCCACATACTTGGCACTTTTGGCACGTGCGCAAAGCGGGGCAGGGAGAAAGACCTGGAAAAGCCCCGGGGCAAGGACTGGGACTCTCTCACTGGCTTGATCAGCCATCTTAGGGCACAGATTTTCCTTTGAAATTTCAGAATATGAGTCCTCTAATCTTGTTCTTTTATTTTTTTTTCAAGATTATTTTGGAAATTCTGAGTCCTTTAAATTTCCATAAGAATTTCAGAATCAATTTATGCTAAAAAGGCAACTGGAATTCCATTAGCAATTATACTGAATCTATTGATCAACTTTGGGCAATATTGCCATTTAACAGTACCAAGTATTTTGATCCATGAACATGAAATATTTTTCCACTTATTTAGGTTCTCTTTAATTTCTTACAATAATATTTTGTAGTTTTCAGAGGATATGTTTTACACTTATTTTTTAAGTTTATTCTTAGGTATTTTATTTTTCAATATTTTTATTCAATTGTAAATGGGATTGTTTTCTTAATTTCAATTTTGTATAGAAATGCAATTGATTTTCCTATATCGATTTTGTATTCTTCAACCTTGTTGATCTTGGTTATTAGTTATAATATCTTTTTTCTGTAGATTCCTTAAGGTTTTCTACATATAAAATCATGACTTCTAAAAATGTAGTTTTACTTCTTTTCCAATCTGTATGTCTTTCTTTTTCTTATCTAATTCCCCTGGTTAGAGTCTTTAGTATAATGTTGAACAATAGTGGTGAGAGTGGAAATTCTTGTCTTATTCCTGAAATTAGGGGGGAAGAATTCAGTCTTTCATCATTAAGTATGACGTTAGCAGTCGGTTTTTCATAGATGCCTTTTATCAGGTTGAGGAGGTTTCCTTCTAGGCCTAGTTTTGTTGCATGAAAATTTGTTAGAGTTGTGATGTTATTTTTCTGCTTTCATTGAGATGATCATGTGGTTTTTGCCTTTTATTCTATTAATAAGTGTATTATATTGTGTTTTTTTAATTTTAAAGAAAATTTTACTTATAACAATGAAAAATAATTTTATCATTTTATCATGATAAGAACATTTAACATGACATCTATCCTCAATAAAATTTAAGTGCACAATACATTATTTTTCACTATAACACTATAGGCACAATGTTGTACACCATATCTTCAGAATTTATTTATCTTGCATAACTGAAACTTTGTATCCATTGAACAACTTTCCATTCCCCTCTCTCCAGTCCCACACAACCATGATTCTCCTCTTTGTTTCTATGAGTTTGGCTATTCTAGATACTTCACATTGTGGAATCATACAACATTTATGTTTCTGACTGGTTTATTTCACTTAGCATAATGTCCTTTAGTTTCATCCATGTTGCATATGTCAGGATTTTCTTGTTTTTAAGGTTGAATAATATTCTATTGTGGATATATACTACATTTTCTTTATCCATTCATCCACTGATGGAGATTTATGTTGTTTCCATATCTATGCTATCATAAATAATGCTGCAATGAATTTGGGAGTACAGATATCACTTCAAGTTCCTGATTTCAATTTTGGATATATACCCAGACATGGGATTCCTGCATCATATGGTACTTATATTTTACATTTTTTAAGGAACCTCCATACTGTTTTCCATAGTGACTGCTCCATTTTATGTTCCCACCAATAGTGTACAAAGGTTCCAATTTCTCCATATCCACACAAACGCTTGTTATCTTTTCTTTTTAAGTTTTATTTAAATTCCAGTTAGTTAATAGACAATGTGATGTTATTTTCCAGTGTACAATATAGTGATTCAACACTTCCATACAACACCCCGTGCTCATCACAATAAGTACACTCCTTAATCCCCATCACTTATTTAACCTATCCCCCCATCCACCTCCCCTCTGGTAACCATCAGTTTGTTCTCTATAGTTAAGAGTCTGTTTCTTGGTTTGCCTCACTATCCTTTCTTCCCCCTTTGCTCATTTGTTTTGTTTCTTAAATTCTACATATGAGTGAAATCATATGGTGTTTGTCTTTTTCTGACTGAATTATTTCATTTAGCATAATACTCTCTAGCTCCATCCATCTTGTTGCAGATGGCAAGATTTCATTCTTTTTTATGGCTGAGGAATATTCCACTCTGTGTGTTTGTGTGTGTGTGTGTGTGTGTGTGTGTGTGTGTATCACTTCTTTATCCATTTATCAGTCAATGGACATTTGGGCTGTTTCCATAATTTAGCTATTGTAGATAATGCTGCTATAAATATCGGGATGCATGTATCCGTTTCAATTAGTATTTTTATATTCTTTGGGTAAATACCTAGTAGTGAAGTTGCTGGATCATAGGGTAGTTCTATTTTTAACATTTTGAGGAAACTCCATGCTGTTTTCCAGAGTGGTTGCACCAGTTTGCATTCCTATCAACCGTGCAAGAGGGTTCCCCTTTTCCTGCATGCTTGCCAACATCTTTGGTTCCTGTGTTATTAATTTTAGCAATCCTGACAGGTGTGAGGTGATAGCTCATTGTAGTTTTGATTTTCACTTCCATGATGATGAGTGATGTTGAGCATCTTTTCATATTTCTGTTGGTCATCCATATGTCTTCTTTGGAAAAATGTCTATTAATGTCTTCTGCCCATTTTTAATTAGATTATTTTGGGGAGGTGTTGAGGTTTATAAGTTCTTTATATATTTTGGATACTAACCCTTTATCAGATAAACACTTGTTATGTTTTTAAATAACTATCCTAACAGGTGTAAGGTTAAATCTCATTGTGGTTTTGATTTGAATTTTCTTGATTAGTGATGTTGACTGTATTTTTATATACCTGTTAGCCAATTGTATGCCTTTTTTGGAGAAAAGTCTATTTAAATAACTTTTACTTAAACAAAACAGGTTATTTGTTTTACTTTTTTATTGAGTTGTAGGAGTTCCTTATATATTTTGAATATCAACTCTTTATCAGATGTGTAGTTTGCAAATATTTTCTTCAGTTCTGTGGGTTGCTGTTTTACTGTGTTGTTTTCCTTTTATGGCATGGAAACTTTTTAGTTTGATGTATTCACACTTGTCTTTTTCACTTTTGTTGCTTGTGCTTCTGGTGGTATATCCAAGAAATCATTGCCTAGACTGTTGTCATGAAGCTTTTCCCCTATGTTTTCATCTGAGTTTTACAATCTCAGGTTTTATGTTTAAGTGTTTAATCCATTTTGAGTTTATGTAAGATGTAAGATAAGGGTCTAATTTCATTATTTTTCATGTGGATATCCAGTTTTCACAGCACCATTTGTTGAAGAGATTATCCTTTGTCCATTATGTATTTTTGGCACCTTTGTCAAAGATCAGTAGACCATATATGAGTGGATTTATTTTGGGCCTTCTATTCTGTTCCACTCATCTGTGTGTCTGTTTTTATGCCAGTATGATACTCTTGATTATTGTAGCTTTGTAATATAATTTTAAGCCAAGAAGTATGCTTCAAGCTTTGTTCTTTTTATTTTATTTTTTATCTAGATTGCTGTAGACATTTGGGATCTTTTGTGGTTCCATATGAATTTTAGAACTGTTTTTTCTATTTCTGTAAAAAGCTGTCATTGGGGCTTTAATAGAGACTGCATTGAATTTATATATTATTTTGGGAAGTATGGACATTCTAACAATGTCACGTCTCCAATTCACGAACATGAGTTGTCTTTCCATTTATTTGTGTCTTCTTTAATTTCTTTTAACAACATTGTGTAGTTTTCAGTGTATGTTTTTTTTAACCATCTTCATTAAATTTATTCCTAGATATGTTATTCTTTTCAATGCAACTGTAATTAAGATTGTTTTCTTAATTTCTCTGTGTGATAATTCTTTATTAGTATATAGAAACAGTGGATTTTCGTATGCTGATTTTTTTATCTTACAACTTTAATGAATTTGTTTATTAGTTCTCACAGGGTTTTGTGGAGTTTTTAGGGTTTTCTACATATCAGATCATGTCATCTGCAAAAAGAGATAGTTTTACTATTTTTTGTATGTTGAACTTTTTGTCTTTGGATAAAACATTCTTGGCTATGGTGTATAACCATCTTTACATGCTGCTCAATTTCAATTGCTCATACTTTGTTGAGCATTTTTTGCACTAATATTCACAATTGGTTTTTTCTACAGCTTTTTTTTTTTTCTTGTGATGTCTTTGTCTGGTTTTAGTATCAGGGAATTACTGCCTCATGGAATGAGTTGGAAAACTAGTCTTATATAATGAGGTGGGAGTGTTCTCTACCTTTATTTTAACCTCACAGATTTCATTAGTGGAAAAATATATTGTACAATTTGAGGTACTTGTTTGAAAAAAATAATTATTTTTTTTACAGTGATGAAAGTAGGATAGATAAAACAGGCACACAGCACCTGAAATATCAATAGGCAAGTGTGATATGAGGATTAATTCTCTAGAAGCTTTTTTTTAGGGATTAAACTGAAAGCATCCAGATAGGGTGAACAAGGTACAAACAATGAGCTGAAAAACCAATGTATACATTAAATTTAAAGATTTTAAAATGCAGTGTTATTTTACAACACCTACAACATGTTTGGCCTGTTATTATTTTGGATTAGCTGTGACCTATGAACTAGAGACTATTTTCATGCTATTTTTGAGGTACGTAGTTCAAGACATGATTTTATATTTGTCCTCAAGGTTGTTTTTGATGGTAAATATATGTCTTTTTATCTATTTCTACTATAATCAAATCTCCAGATTAAAGATCAGCCACTCCTTTTCCACATTTTGTAAGATCATGGCAAACAAAGCCTTTAATGTTAATAATTTAACATTGAAGATTAAAATGACAAGGAGTTTTGAAATAAACTAACTTTATCCCAATTCATATTACCCATATCTGAAAATCACATTAGAACAGAGTCTAATGCTATTTATAAAGATGTGGTTACCATGAAGGCCACTTCTGGGAATAATTTGACAATCTCAAACAAGGCAGATAAAGCTAGTAGTTTTTACCTTTTAGAAATCCTCTTTTGTGTCTTTTTTCCTTTGTATCAAGATCTATCAGGGTCAGCTGCAACACTTTTGACACTATCTGACCTGTTTTGAACAATATGACAGAATTTCACTTTTAAAAAATTATTTATACCTGATATACAGATTTGTTATAGTTCTTAAAACATACTTATTTAAACCATCAGCTTAAAAACCAGTAATAACACACAAAACAAACTGGACATAATCAGTGTATTTCTGTTCTCTTTAACCTAGAGCCTTTCTTAAATGATGAATAAGCCATGGTGTGTGTGTGTGTGTGTGTGTGTGTGTGAGTATGTGTGTGCGAGTATGTGTGTGCATGCACAGACATGCATGCATGTCTTTTTACAGAAGCTAAATTCTAAAAGCAATATTTGAGATTGTATTGCATTAAAATATTAGAGCTTCCTCAAGATGTTAAAAAGAGAGCTACCCTACGACCCAGCAATTGCACTACTAGGTATTTACCCCAAAGATACAGATGTAGTGAAAAGAAGGGGCACATGGACCCCAATGTTCATAGCAGCAATGTTCACAATAGCCAAACTGTGGAAGGAGCCAAGATGCCCTTCATCAGATGAATGGATAAAGAAGATGTGGTCCATATATACAATGGAATGTTACTCAACCATCAGAAAGGATGAATACCCACCATTTGCATCGACATGGATGGAACTGGAGGGGATTATGCTAAGTGAAATAAGTCAAGCAGAGAAAGACAATTATCATATGGTTTCGCTCATATGTGGAATATAAAGAATAGCACAGAGGACCATAGGGGAAGGGTGGGAAAACTGAAGGGGGAGAAATCAGAGTGGGAGATGAACCATGAGAGACTATGGACTCTGGGAAACAATCTGAGGGTTGCAGAGGGGAAGGGGTGGGGGGATGCAGTAGCTGGGTGATGGGTATTAAGGAGGGCATGTGTTGTGATAAGCACTGGGTGTTATATGCAACTAATGAATCATTGAACACTACATCAAAAACTAATGATGTACTAGCTAACTGAACATAATAAAAAATAAAATAAAATATGAGAGCTCAAATAATATAAACTTACTTGTTATTATTAATTTTACATTAATAGTCTCATAATCATATTCATAAAGCTCTGGCCTAAGAGACTTCCTATGGTATTATTAGAGTTGTATTATTAAGTTGCATGTCTTTATTCAAGTTTAAACTAATTAAAAATGTAGTCATTTGAATACAAAAGTAAAAAAGAAATAGATCAGCTTACTTGATTCTTCCCTATTATAAAATATAACACTTTTAAGTACATTTTAGTCTCTTTTCTTTTTTCAAGACTTCCATAGTTACCTATCATTCTAAGGGTACCTGGGTGGCTTAGTCGGTTAAGTGTCTGCCTTTGGCTCAGTTCATGATCTCAGGGTCCTAGGATCAAGCCCCACGTTGGGCTCCCTGCTCAGCAGGGAGTCTGCTTCTCCCTCTCCCCTGGCCCCTCCCCACCACTCATGCTCTCTCTCTCTCTCAAATAAATAAATAAAATCTTAAAAGTAAAAGACTTCCATAATTACCTATCATTCTAGCAATATGTGTTATGCAAGGATAATATCTGCAAAACTGGTATATTCTGATCCAAAACAATTTCTTTATAATTTCAGTGACAAATCAAGTAGTCATAGTAATGTATTTTTGTTTATTGTAATTTAGTTATTCTTGTCCTTTAGACAAGAATTTGTTTGTTGAGATAAGAGCACCACATGTTAATTACTATCTTTATAGAATGATCATGTGTATTTTTAAAACTAAAAACGTCAATTTTTAGGTTTAATCTCCTAATAATAAATATTTTGTCAAGGTTTTCACTTACTTTTTCTAGCAGATTGGTAGGTGTCTTCCCAAGTAACATTTTGCATAAATGTGTTATAATATGCAGGGAGGTTAAACACACAGTGACACACATTTATTCATTTGTTGTAAACATATACTGAGAGTTCAGCTTTCAACAATATCAAGTTAGATACACTGAAGAGCTACAATATAATTAAATCTTCATTAAAAGAACATACTTTTTAATGCATTGTTAGACTCACAAGGGGTAATTCCTAGTGAACCAGAAAAAAGGGAGAGAAAAAGACAGAGAAAAGAGAAGAAGGGAGAAAAGAATGATGAAAGGAAATAAGAAAATATACATGGAATTGAAACCAAGAGTTCAAGAAAGTTGCTCTAACCAGTAATAGACTTGGGGCGCCTAGGTGGCTCAGTCATTAAGCATCTGCCTTCAGCTCAGGTCATGATCTCAGGGTCCTGGGATCGAGCCCTGCATCAGGCTCCCTGCTCGGCGGGAAGCCTGCTTCTCCCTCTCCCACTCCCCCTGCTGATGTTCCCTCTCTCACTGTCTCTCTCTGTCAAATAAATAAATAAAATCTTTTAAATAAAAAAAATAAATAAACAGTAATAGACTTAAAGGATAACTGGGTTGCCATCAAGATAAAGTAAGGTGAGGATGCTGAGCTGGAGACTCCTACATTAAGCCAGGTTCCCCATATCAGTAGCACCAACTAACTTTTAACATAAACAAACATAGTTTTTCTCTGAAGAAAAGCATCTTCATTTTAGGCCCTTGGGATTCTCACAGTTTAAATTTAACCAGATATGAGCTCACAGGAAAAAAAGCCTTCAAATACCCAAAGAATCAAACCACCATAATAGAGTCACAGAAACAACAAACCATAGATTTAGATCTCTAAAGACTTCAGATATAGTTATCTTATACTTTATATGAACTCCCTAAAGAAAGGAAAAGTGAGATTAAATTAAGCAAGAAACTAGAGATTATCCAAAATTGCTCCTCATATGTTTTTCTTTTTTTAATTTAATTTAATTTTATTTTATTATGTTATGTTAGTCACCATACAATACATCATTAGTTTTTGATGTAGTGATCCATGATTCATTGTTTCTTGACTGAGGGTTAGAAGCCACTCTGAAGAAATCATCTATCAAATCATCTAGCTAATGTAAATATGCCCAGTAAATGTTTATGGAACCCAAATCCTGGGTAGAGAAGAAATCCCACATCTTATTAATAGCCTAGCTGGATTGGGTTATATTAAGTGAAGATGCAGTATTTTTACATCAATGCATTAACTGTCCTCTACATTTGGAATCTTTATCTTGGTTGAACTCAGTAACCTTGACATGACTAATGGTTTACTTCTGTGAATACAGAATGCATGTTAGACATCTGTTCTCTTGGATTTATTTGTTGAAATCCAGACAATACAGAGAGAGATGTAAAAGGAAAAAGTATATGAAAATCTAATCTTTACTGTTCCATAAAAGATGTAGAAATTAAGACATAAGGAATAGCATGGAGGACATTAGGAGAAGGAAGGGAAAAATGAAGGCAGAGAAATCGGAGGGAGAGATGAACCATGAAAGACTATGGACTCTGAGAAACAAACAGGGTTTTGGGGGGTGGGGATTGGTTAGCCCAGCGATGGGTATTAAGGAGGGCACACACTGCATGGAGCACTGGGTGTTATACAAAAACAACGGATCGTGGATCACCACATCAAAAACTAATGATGTATTGTATGATGACTAACATAACATAATAAAATTAAAAAAAAAAAGAAATTGAGAGACATTGAAGACAGAAGCTATAGTGCCAATTATTATTTCAACTACTTTAATCTTTTTTTTTTTTAAAGATTTTATTTATTTATTCATGAGAGACAGAGAGAGAGAGAGAGAGAGAGGCAGAGGGAGAAGCAGGCTCCCAAGGAGCAGGGAGCCCGATGCGGGACTCGATCCCAGGACCCTGAGATCATGACCTGAGCCGAAGGCAGACGCTTAACCATCTGAGCCACCCAGGCGCCCTACTTTAATCTTTAATACACTTTTTGATTAAATTTGTACTCAGCATACTGCTTTGAAAACATTACCTAATTTGTTTACTTCTCCTGCTGTTTTAATCTATGCAGGATTTTAGTACCAATTTTCTCTAAGGCAGAGTGCATTTCCTCTCAAGGAAAGCAATTGGTAGTTTAATAAATAAAAATTCAATAGAGACAGGAACAGCTTTAAACATGGACTCCATTTAACTACTCTATTTTAAAATATAGGGTATTATTAGAAAAAAAACACTCATATAGATACATTTTGATAGATACATAAGTCTGTGTTAAGCTTGATATCATTCTATTTATATCTATATCCATTATCTAATATATTGCCCTCCAAGCAAAAGAAAGGGAATACATATTAAAAGATAAATGCAAGTTGCTATTCGTCTCTTGACATATTTGTCATAATGTCTCAAACATTAGAAATTGAGAGGAATTTAGATGGAAAGGAAATAAATTATTTTTAAAAGATTTTTGAAATTTCTTTAAAAAATAAAGGATTTAAAAAAATTCTTGTTAAAGGTAAAAACAGATGAACAAATGAAAGAGTCAAACCATCATGAATTCAAGCCATCATTTAACTGCAAATGGATCAAAAAGAAGTGACTATGTCACCTCATGAACTCGTCAAAGCTCCTTTAAACAGCTATAACCTGAAAGGCATTACTTAGTTCAGTGCAAAAACTAAAAGACCCTATTTCTCTAAATTAGTATCTACAAGCATTTATTCTCAAATAAAGATTTTTTTTTTTTTTTTTGGTTTAAATCCTTGTGAATATTGTTACTCAGTGGGTGTTGAAATAAGAGAGAACCAACTTTATTCTCCACCCCTCATATTCTTTCTTCGAAGGCTTTCTTTTTTTTTTTTTCAATTCCAGTTTTCAAAGACTTTATTATTTTTTATTATTATTCATAAGGAGCTTTGCTAGTCCCTGAAATTGGGAAGCCAGCTTCTAGGTAATTGGGAAAACTGAGTATTTTCTATTCTTTAGGATGGGTAGAAAGATTAGAGATCTGTCTGCATGTTGCTATTTCAGAGTAAGAAAGACACAATCTTTGTTAAGATGTCAACCTCCCACTTAAAAATATATATTATCAGAAGCAAACTAGTAGAGTGGGAAATGTACATCTAAGTACTTGGCATAGCTTTCCTACATACAAGCCATTGTATCTAGTCATAATTGGCCCTTGATAATGTTGAGTGAAGTAGTGAAATAGTTGACCAATAATACACTAGACAAATTAATCTCTCTAAGCCTTAGTTTCCTTATCTGCAAAATGGGAATATGTGGCATCTCAGTGTTGAGCTCAGCATTGGTATTAATGAATTTGAGACCATTTTTTTTATATTTTCAATTTAGGATTATTTATATGAAGAATAGTACTGTTTTTTGTTTGTTTCTTTGTTTTAAGAATGAGTTCTAGGGGCATCTGAGTGACTCAATCACTTAAGCACCCAAGTCTTCGTGTCAGCTCAGGTCTTGATCTCATGGGTTGTGGGATCAAGCCCTGCTCTACACTCAGCACAGAATCTGCTTGGGATTCTCTCTCTCCTCTCCTTCTGCCCTTCTCTCTCTCTCAAATAAATAATCTTGAAAAAATAAAAATGAGTTCTAAAGATATGATTTCTCCATTATTTTTTAAATATTTTATTTATTTATTTGAGTGAGAGAGAGAGAGCATGAGCAATGGGGAGGGGCAGAGGGAGAGGGAGAAGCAGGTTCCCCCCTGAGCAGGGGATCATGACCTGAGCCAAAGGCAGATGTTTAACCACTTAACCAACTGAGGCATCCAGGCACCCCTGATTTCTTCATTATTATTATTATTAGCATTCTTTCATAATTATTAGTAAAATAAACCATTAAAATCAGATTTTTGAGCCCTAAAAAACAAATAGAAACAGATGCATATCAATTGTTTCAATCTTTCATGTGCCATATATCAGTATAATTAAATATCTTCAACACCTTGTCAGTGTAGCTGTTTCTGCTTCAAAATACTTAGCTAAAATTCCCTTTCCAGGTATGTAGCCTGAATTTGATTTTTAGAAAAAAGGGAAAACCTTTATATTTAGGCATATGGATTACACTCCTACTTGTTTTAAAATATCTGCAGTTTCATATATTTTAATTGATCCAACTCAGATGATTATGTTTTATTTTCCTCAGTGAGGCACATAATAAATGAGAATGGCTACATTTTTTTTTTTTGGTAGCTGCATTTTTTAGTCACAGATAACAGAGAGATGATCCTTATGAGGTCCAAGTTTTATTTATCTTTATTCAGCTTTTCAGGGAAAATTAAAGCAAAATCTTTAGAGGTTATTTCCTGTATGAGATTATAAAGAGTATATTAGGTTTCTATTGTTATCATAACAAATTACCTCAAACTTAGTGGCTTACACAAAACAAATTATTATTTTTTTAAAGATTTTATTTATTTATTTGAGAGAGAGAGAATGAGAGGGAGAGCACATGAGAAGGGGGAGGGTCAGGGGGAGAAGCAGACTCCCTGCCGAGCAGGGAGCCCGATGTGGGACTCGATCCAGGGACTCCAGGATCATGACCTGAGCCGAAGGCAGTCACTTAACCAACTGAGCCACGCAGGTGCCCCAACAAAACAAATTATTATCCTACATTTCTGTAGGTCAAAACACTGGTACAGGCCTCACTAGACTAAAATCAAGATGTTGGCAGTCTGTTTTACTTTCTAGTAGCTCTAGGGGAGAATCTATATTCTGGTCTTTCAGATTGCTGGCAGAATCAGTTCCTTGTGGTTTGTTGTAGGACTAAGGTTCCTGCATTTTCACTGGCTGTCCCTGAGGGCTGTTTCCAGTCTCTACAGGCCATCTATGTTTCTTTGCTCATGTCCCCTTTCTTTCATCTTCAAAGCCAGCACTGGTGGATTTAGACTTTCTTATGTTGCATCTCTCTGACCTTCGTATATAATGACTCAAGTGATTACACTGGGCCCATTCTGATAATCCAGAATAGTTTACTTATCTCATGTCCATAAGTTAACCACATCCAGAAATTCTATTTTCCCATGTAAGGTCATATATTCTTGGGTTTCAGGAATTAGGATCTGGGCATCTTTGCAGTAGGAGCATTATTCTGTTTATCATAGAAAGAGAGAAAAAGATTCTTAGCTCTGAAGAATAGTCAGAATGAACAACCACTTCCTGACATTAGATTGGACATCTGAAAAAACAAGGACAAATGATGAGGGTATCTACAAAATAAGGAAATACAAAATTGGAAAAATGAAGTAGCTGTTATTTTTTATCAATCCTTTGAGTATATTTTTTTGTGTTTATGAACAGGTATGAAGTAACAGCATCTGGTAACAATATTTTCTTTTCTCTTATAAAATCTTCTATGTGAAAATTATTAGAAGTAGTGTATAATAATTTCTGAAAGATATGATTAACTGCTTGGGCTTTGAGATAAGAACTTGAAAAATGTATAAAATTGATGCAAAACTGTTTTTGAAAAGATATGTTGACATTCTCTATATTGTGTGCCAACATTAGTGTATCTTCACTATTAGTAGTTGGCCTGTTTTCAAAGCTGATGAAGAGTGATGTTTGTTATGGAAACATTTTTGCTAAAAATAATTTTAAAAGAATATCATTTTTTTGTTTCTTACAATGGCTAGATTCAATTTATTGAAAATGTATTATATGCATATAGAGAGAACTCTGCTTGCATCTGTAAAACAGGTTTTATTTTATTTTTTTAAAGATTTATTTATTTATTTATTTAGAGAGAGAGCACAGCAGGAGGAACAGGAGAGGGAGAAGCAGGCTCCCCGCTGAGCAGGGAGCCCGATGTGGGGCTCAATCCCAGGACCCTGAGATCATGACCTGAGCCAAAGGCAGACGCTTAACCGAGTAAGCCACCCAGGTGTCCCTGTCAAACAGATTTTAAATCATTCTAAAGTACAGACATCCACAAAAAAATTCCTAATTTTATTTGAAATTTTATTTCCTGTCATTATGGCTTCTAATTGTAATTTTGACTTTAATAGTTATTTCAAAAACTTGTGAATACTACTTTTTAAATGATAAGTCTTTATAAGGAGGGGCTATTTACATTTAGTTAAAGTCAAACTCTGTATAATGAGTGCAGATCACTGATTTATTCATAAAACATACTGATCCACCTTACATAGAACAGTTTTAGTAAATTCCAGCACTTATTTATCAAAGTATCATCAATCTAGAAAGATCTCAGCCCTGCACTACAAACACACTTAAAACTGTTGAGTATCCATAAATGGCCTTTGCTTTCCACAGTGTGATAGTCAAAGTAGATAGTATTTATTAAGAACTTACTATATGCCATGCATTGTTCTAAGTGCTTTGCGTGGATTATCTCATTAAATCCTCACATTAAGTTTCTCATTTACATATGAAAAAAACTGAGGCCTAGAGAGGTAAAATTTCTTGCCCAAAGTCAGACACAAGAAGAACTAGGGATCTTCTGGTCTAAGATGACAGTGTAAGAAGACCCTGAACTCAGCTCCTCCATGGACACATCAAATCTATACCTATTTATAGAGCAATTCCTCTTGAAGAAGAGCTGCAAGCTGACTGAACAGCTTCTGCACAACAAAATATAGAGGGACCACATAGAGAAAGGCAGAAGGGAGGGAGATACAGTAACAAAGGGAACCTTCACACCCAACGCTGTGAACTGCAGTAGGGAAGGATAGTACTGAGGGACTGTGAGCAGATTTGTCTGCCATGGAGCACAGAAAAATAAAAGCTGCAGTTGAAAAAAGCAACGAGGATATAAAGGAAGCAGCTCTAGAACCCTACCAAATACCGGGGAGCTGCTAGAACCCCCTCCATGTTGGAGGGGCTGGCAAGCTCCACAATTTATGTACCCCCTCCACCTTGATAGCATGGACAGGAGCAGGATTTGGGCACCCTAATAAGGTGGCCCCAATGTAATGCATACTGCAACACCCTTGGTCAGTGCTCCAGATATCTTGCCAAGGAGACACAGGTGCAAAGCACCCCAGAATATTTCAGGTCCACACCACTCCAACTGCAGCTGACTTGCTAGGGTACCTCATGTACAGAGAGCTCTAAGACCACATGGCTCACACCTGCTTTGGCTCCAGCTGCCCCACTAGAACACCCTTTGTGCTGAGCACCCCAAGACATCACAGCTTGCACCCATTTCAGCTTCAGGTATCCTGCTATGGCACTGTCTGTGCAATGAGATTAGGGAATGCCTCAGCCTGTGCCCACTTCAGATGTAACTCTCCTGCTAGGGTGTTCTCTGTGTGAAGCTCCAAGACCCCCTAGCTTGCATCCATTTCAGCTTCAGCTAACTTGCTAGGATGCCATCTGCACAGAAAGCCCTGGGACCCCCCCCCCACTCTCCAGTTTGCACCCACTTCACCTTCAGTTGTTCTGCCAGGGCACTCTGCACAGAAAGCCCCATGAACTCCCCAGCCCATGCCCACTTAATCTCCACACATCCAACCACAGCAACCCCAGCATGGAGTGCCTGGAGACACCCAGCCCACACCAGACACAGCTCCACACAGCCAGGTAAGGTAAACAGACAGTCTACACAGGGGATTACCATACACAAGATCATTCCTTCAGATTTAGAAGTAACTGTTCTAACTAATTCATAGAAACAAACACAGGAAGTCAAGCAAATTGAGAAGATAGAGGAATATGCTCCAAACACAAGAAAAAGACAAAACTTTTGAAAAAGAACTAAGTGCAAGGGAGGTAAACAATATGCTTATAAAGACTTTAAAGTAATGATCATAAAGATGCTTAGCAGGCTGGAGAGAAGAGTGAAAGAGCATAGTGAGAACTTCACCAAAGAGATAGAAAACATAAAAAGGAACCACAGTTGAAGAATACAAAAACTGAAATGAAAAGTACACTAGAGGGCATCAACAGTAGATTAGCAGATGCAGAAGAATTGATCAGCAATCTGGAAGACAGGATAATGAAAAGCACCCAAGCTGAACTGCAAAAAGAAAAAAAAAAAAAAGAATTTTTAAAAAATTAGGATAGGTTAAGGGATCTCTTGAACAAAATCAAGCAACCAAAAATTTGCATTATAAGGGTCCCACAGGGAGAAAAGAGAGAGAAAGGGGCAGAAAGTTACTTGAAGAAATAATAGCTAAAAGCTTCCTTAATCTGGGGAAGGAAAGAGACATCTGGGTTCAAGTACCACAGACAGTTCCAAACAAGATGAACCCAAAGAGGTCATAATATCATAACATAATAATAGCACATAATAATTAAAATGTGAAGGTTAAAGATAAAGAGAGAATTTTAAAAGCAACAAAAGGAAAGCAAAAAGATAACTACAAGGGAAAGCCCATAGGCTATCAGCTGAGTTTTCAGCAGAAACTTTGCATACCAGAAAAAGGTGGCATGATATATTCAAAGTCCTGAAAGAAAAAAAAAAAAAACTACAACCAAGAATACTTTACCTGGCAAGGTTATTACTAAGATTTGAAGGACAGATAAATAGTTTCCAGACAAACAAAAGTTAAAGGAGTTTATTACCACTAAACCAGTCTTACAAGAACTGTTAAAGGGACTTCTTTAAAAAAAAATATATATATATATATATTTATTTATTTATTCATTCATTCATTCGAGAGAGAGAGAGAGAGCATGAGTAAGGGGAGGGGCAGAGGGAGAGGGAGAGAGCATTTTAAGCAGATCCTATGTCAAGCATGGAGCTTGACATGGGGCTCACTCCCAGGACCCTGAGATCATTACCTGAGCCAAAATCAAGAGTCAGGCACTTAACCTACTAAGCCACCAAGGTGCTCCTAAAGGGAATTCTTAAAGTGAAAAAATAAAGGTCATATTTAGAAGCAAGAAAATTCTGAATAAAGAGATGTAACATGAAAATATATACAAAATCATGGAAGGGGAGAGTAACAAAGAAGTTCTTTTAGAATGTGTTTGAACTTAAATGACCATGAATTTAATATAGAATGCTATATACTTAAGATATTATATATGAATCTCATGGTAACCACAAATCCAAGACCTATAATAGATACACAAAAAATAAAGAGAAAGAAATCCAAGCATAACAGTAAAGAAAGTCATCAATCACAAAGACAGAGGGCAATAGAAAATGAAAGGAACAGAAAAACCACAAAAACAACCAGAAAACAATTAACAAAATGGCAATAAGTACATACCTATAAGTAGCTTAAATGTAAATGGTATAACTGCTTCAATCAAAAGACATAGGATGGTGAAATGGATAAAAAAAGACCTGGGGCGCCTGGGTGGCTCAGTCAGTTAAGCAGCTTCCTTTGGCTCATTTCATGATCCTGGGGCCCTGGGATTGAGCCTCACATCTGGCTCCCTGCTCAGTGGAGAGCCTGCTTCTCCCTCTCCCTCTGCCTGCCACTCTGCCTACTTGTGCTCTCTCTCTATCTCTCTGTTAATTAAATAAATAAAATCTTTAAAAAAAAAGACCCATTTATATGACTCACTTCAGACCTAAAGACATACACACTGAAGGTGAAAGGATGGAAAGAGATATTCCATTCAAATAGAAGCACAAAAAAAGCCAGAGGAAAAACACTTGCAACAGATAAAATAGACTTTAAAACAAAGACTAACAAGTGACAAAGAAAGGCATTACAGAATGAAAAAAGGACCAATCCAATAGGAGAATATAACAATTATAAATATGCACCCAACTTTGGAACATTTATATACATAAGTATTGGGGTGCCTGGGTGGCTCAGTCATTAAGCATCTGCCTTTGGCTCAGGTCATGATCCCAAGGTCCTGGGATCGAGCCCCACATCGGGCTCCCTGCTCCATGGGAAGCCTGCTTCTCCCTCTACCAGTCCCTCTGCTTGTGTTCCCTCTCTCGCTATGTCTCTCTCTGTCAAATAAATAAATAAAATCTTTAAATAAATAAATACATAAATACATAAATATTAACATACATAAAGAGAGAAATTGATGGTAACACATTAATAGTTGGGGACTTTAACACCCAACTTACATCAATGAATAGATCATTCAGGCAGAAAAGTCAATAAGGAAATAAAAGTATTTGAACAAAACATTAGACCAGATGGACTTAATATGTACAGAAAATTCCATCTAAAAACGGCAGAATACGAATTCTTTCAAGTTCACATAGAACATTATCCAGGATAGATCACATGTTTGAACACAAAACAAGCCTCAACAAATTTAAGAAGATTGAATTCATGCCATGCATAATTTCTGACAACTCTAGGAAACTGGAAATCAAACACACACACATACACACACACACAGAAAACCCTAGAAACACAAACACATGGAGGCTAAACAACATGATACTAAACAACCAATTGGTCAAAGAAGCAATCAAAGGGGAAATAAAAAATACATGGAGACAAATGAAACTGAAAAGAGAACAATCAAAAATCTTTGGGATGCAGTGAAATCACTTATAAAAGGTAATTTATAGCAATACAGGCCTACTTCAAAAATATAAAATATCTCAAATAAACAGTCTAGAATTACACCTGAAGGAACTAAAGAAGAAGAAAAAACTCAGCAACTGCACTACTAGGTACTAGGTATTTATCCAAAGGATAGAAAAATAGAGAATTGAAAGGGCAAATGCACCCTGATGTTTATAGCAGCATTATATATATGAAATATTACTCAACCATCAAAAAGAATGGAATCTTGCCATTTGCAACAACATGGATAAAGCTGGAGTATACTACGTTAAGCAAAATAAGTCAGTCAGAGAAAGGCAAATACCATATGATTTCACTCATGTGGAATTTAAGAAACAAAACAGAGGAACATATGGGAAGGGGAAAAAAAAAGAGAAGGAAGCAAACCATAAGAGATTCTTAACTATGGAGAATAAACTGAGGGTTGATGGAAGGAGGTGGGGGGGATGGGGCGAATGAATGATGGGTATTATGGAGGGCACTTGTTATGATGAGTACTGGGTGTTACATGTAAGTGATGAATCACTAAATTCTACTCCTGAAACTAATATTACACCACATGTTAACTAACTAGTATGTAGATAAAAAATTTGGAAAAGGAAGAAAAAGATCAATGAAACTAAGAGCTGGCTCTTTGATAAAATCAACAAAATTGATAAACTCTTTGCCATACTCAATTAAAAAAGAGAAAGAACCACAAAAACAAAATCATAAATGAAAGACAATTCACAACCAACACCAGAGAAATACAAAGGATTATGAGACTACTATAAAAAGTTATATGCCAAAAACTTGGACAACCTAGAAGAATTGGATAAATATCTAGAAACTTTAAATCTTCCAAAACTGAGTAAGGAAGAAATAAAAAATCTGAATAAAAAATAACTAGTAATGAGATTGAATTGGTAATCAAAAAGAAAAAAAAAAAAATCCTCAACAAATAAAAATCCAGGACCAGATAGCTTCACAGATGAATTCTACCTAACATTTAAAGAAAATTTAATACCTATTCTACTCAAACTATTCCAAAAAAATAGAAGAGGAAAGAAAGCTCCCAAATACATTCTACAAGGCTAGCATGACCCTGATATAAAAATGAGACAAAGACACCACACACAAAAAAAGAAAACTATAGGCCAATATCCCTGATGAACATACACGCAAAAATCTTCAACAAAATATTAGCAAACTGTATTCAACAATACACTGAAAAGATCATTCACCATGATCAAGTGGGATTTATTCCATGGATGCAAGGATGGTTCAATATTCACAAATCAATCAACATGACACACCATGTTATCAAAATGAAGGATAAAAATCATAGGATCTTCTCAATAGATGCAGAAAAATCATTTGACAATATTCAATATCCATTCATAATAAAAACTCTCAACTAAATGGGTTTAGAGTGACATGCCTGAGCATAATAAAGTCTATGTATGAAAAACCCATAGCCAACATCATCCTCAATGGTGAAAAACTGAGAACTTTTCCTCTAAGATCAGGTAAAAGACAACATTGTCCGCTCTCATCTCTTTTATTCAACATAGTATTGGAAGTCCTAGCCACAGCAATCAGACATGAAAAAGAAATAAAAGGCATCCAAATTGGTTAGGAAGGCATTAAACTGTCACTATTTGCAGATAACATGTTAGTATATAGAGAAAACTCTAAATAGAGAAAACCCTAAATAGATTTCTGTATATTAGTTTTGTATCCTGAAACTCTACCAAAAAAGTGTTATAAATAATAAATAAGCAGTAAAAGTTTCAGGATACAAAATTAATATACAGAAATCAGTTGCATTTGTGTACACTAATACCAAAGTAGGAGAAAGAGAAATTAAGAAGACAATCACATTTATAATTACATTTATAAATTGCACCAAAAGTAATAAAATATCTAGGAATAAACTTAACCAAAGAAGTGAAAGAACTGTACTCTGTAAATGACAAAACTTTGTTGAAGAAATTGGAAACAACACAAACAAATCGAAAGATACTCCATCCTCATGGTTTGGAAGAATTAATATTGTTAAAATATTCATACTACCCAAAGCAATCTACAGATCAATGCAATCCTTGTCAAAATGCCAGCAACATTTTTAACAGAACAATGATTATTTAACAGAAAAATGATGCCAAAATTTGTATAGAACCACAAAATACTCCAAATAGCAAAAGCATTCTTGAGAAAGAGAGACAAAGCGGGAGGTATCACAATTCCAGATTTCAAGATATGTTACAAAGCTGTAGTATGTTACTGGCACAAAAATAGACACATAGATCAATAGAACAGAATAGAGAGCCTAGAAATAAACCCATGGTTATATGGTAAATTAATCTGTGACAAAGGAAGCAAGAATATACAATATAGAAAAGACAGTCTCTTTAATACATTGTGCAGGAAAATTGGACAGCTATATGCAAAATAATGAAACTGGACCACTTACACCATACACAAAACTAAACTTAAAATAAATTAAAAACCTAAATGTGAGATCTTAAACCATAAAATTCTTGGAAGAAAACATAGGCAGTAATCTCTTTGACATTAGCCTTAGAGACACATTTCTGGATATGTCTCCTCAGGAAAGGGAAATGAAAGCAAAAATAAACTATTGGAACTACATCAAAATAAAAAGATTTCTCAGAGTGAAGGAAACCATCAACAAAACAAAAAGGAAACCTACTGAATGGAAGAAGATATTTGCAAATGATATATCTAGTAAGGCGTTGATTTTCAATACATATAAAGAATTTGCACAACTCAACACCACAAAACCCAAAATAATCCAATTAAAAGATGAACCAAAGACCTGAAGAGACATCTTTTCAAATAAGACATACAGATAGCCAACAGACACAGGACAAGATGCTCAACATCACTAATCATCAGGGAAATGCAAATCAAACCACAATGAGATATCACCTCACAGCATTCAGAAAGGCTAGACTCAAAAAGAGAAAAATTAACAAGTGTTAGGATGTGTAGAAAAAGGAAAACTTGTGCTTGTCAGTGGGAATGTAAATTTGTGCAACCACTGTGGAAAACAGTATGGAGATTCCTCAGAAAATTAAAAACTATCATTATGATCCAGTAATTCCACTTTTGGGTATTTACCCAAAGAAAATGAAAATGCCACTTTGAAATGATATATGCACCCCTATGTTTATTGAATCATTATTTACAATAGCTGAGATATGGAAGCAACCCAAGTGTCCATAAATAGATGAATGGATAAAGAAGAAGGGGTATATACATACAAGGGAATATTACCCAGCCATAAAAAAGAATGAGATCTTGCCATTTGAGATAACATGGGTGGACCTAGAGAATATTACACTATGTGAAATAAGTCAGAGAAAGACAAATACCATTTGATTTCATTTATATGTGGAATCTAAAACACAAACAAAAATCAGAAATAGACCCATAAATACAAAGAATAAACTGATGATTGTCAGAGGATAGGGCTATGGGGGAATATGCAAAATGGGTGCAGGGGAGTTGGGGATACAAACTCCCAGTTATGGAGTGAATAAATCATTTGGATAAAAAGTACAGCATAGGGAATATAGTCAATGGTATGGTATTATATTAGTATGATAACAGATGGTAGCTACATTTGTGGTGACCATAGCATAACTCAGAGTTATCCAATCACTATGTTGTATACCTGAAGATAATGTAACAAAAATTAAAAATAAAATTTAAATAAAATTTTAAAAAATTAAAGAAAGAAACATGTGGTGATGAGCACTGGTGGTTATACTCAACTAATGAATCATTGAACACTACATCAAAAACTAATGATGTATTATATGTTGGTTAATTGAACATAATAAAAAAATAAAATAAAATAAATAAAGGAGTAGGTTTTATCCCCAGATCACAGGAGATGTTCTTATTTAGTCAGTCTCAGTCACTCTTCACATATTAAGAAAGTGTACCAAGTCATTAATTTTATGTTTAATTACATTAAAGAGCATGGCCTTGCAGTTAAATAAGTACTAAGACAAAGGGAAGATGTGACACAACATATTGCAGGAAAAATTATTCTGGGCTTGGAATGAGAAGGCCTGGGCAGTGCCTGGGTAGCTCAGTAAGTTAAGCATCCAACTCTTGATTTTGGCTTAGGTCATGATCTCAGGGTCCACACTGGGTTTGGAGCCTGCTTAAGATTCTCCCTCTCCTTCTCCATCTACCTCTCCCAACCCCCCGTTCATGCTCTCTCTCAAAAAAAAAAAGAAAAAAAAAAAAAAAAGAAAAGGAGGAAAGGGAGGAAAGAAGGAAGGAAGGAAGAGAAGGCGTGGGTTATGGTTCCACAGTCTTCCTTGTCAGATGTTTGATGTTAGATAAATCACTTAGTATTTCTCAGCCTTAGTTACATCATAGGTAAAATGGGAGTTATACTTAATTCATTGTGTTGTCAGGAAGGTTAAATGAAATAATGTACATGAAAGTGCTTTGTACTATACACATGTTAGATATCAATTTTAAGTCTTTAAAAAGGTTGGTGAGGGCTCATTGTCAGTAATAGAACATGTGATAGTAAGAATTATTCCAGGGTAAAACCACAGCAACACCATATTTAATGCATAGTATTTAACATGATGGCACTGAATCTTGAAATTTTTACTCTCTCCTGTTTCTTTTATATATGAATTGCTATTTAAAAAAAGATTATTCTAGGGCATCTGTGTGGCTCAGTTGGTTAAGCGACTGCCTTTGGCTCAGGTCATGATCCTGGAGTCCCAGGATCAAGTCCCCCATTGGGCTCCCTGCTCAGTGGGGAGCCTGCTTCTCGCTCTGACCCTTCCCCCCTCTCGTGTTCTCTCTCTCATTCTCTTTCTCTCAAATAAATAAACAAAATCTTTAAAAAAAATAAGATTTTCTAGACCTTAATCACATTCTAGGAAAACACCTCTTACACTTGATCCACAGTGATCTTTTGTTTCATATGGTGTAATATACTTGTATAACTACGTGTTATGTCGTAAATGTACAGTAATAGTCTATGTGACCCCTAGCATGTCATTTTGCTTGTTTTCTTTTCCCCAATGCCTTTTTTAAATCTTAAGGATGCTTGAAAGTTAATATCTTTTACAAGTTAATGTCTTTTCATTCTTGAAACATTTCTTTCTTTTATGAATTGGCTTTATTTTTATCTTCCGGTTTAATTTCTGGCTACATTTTTTATGTATTTCATTGGTAAGCTCCTTTTCCTCCTTTAATTTAGGTATTTCCAAACATTCTTTCCTCAGAACCCTTCTTTCTCTAAACACTCTCTTGGGAATCACGTCCATGTCTGTGGCTTTAACTTACAGCTCTAGGGAAACGACTCTCAAAACATATCATTTCTCTACTAAAATTCTTCAATATCTCACACAGGTCTTCTAAGATAAATATTTTCCTGACCCTAGCATTCAAATTCTTATATACAGTAGTATCCTGAAAAGTGGTTATCAATGAATCAATCAACAAATAGCCCTGATTTGCAGTATTTGACAAAATGGTGTAAATTCTCCTACTGTGGTCAGTTTAAAGCTAACAACATGATGTCACTGAATACAGACATGATAAGAGATGTTAATAGTCACCTTCAGAAGCTGGTGTGAGGCCAGTTCCAGTATATGACTGCCTTTACCACCTGTCTTTAAATTCTATCTCCAGCCTTGTCTTTTTATACCAAATTAGATTTAAAAATATTTGCTGAATGTGCACCACACATTTCTACCTGTATGACTTATACATTATTATTTTGTTCATGCCATTGACTAAATTTGGAAAAACCTCACACTTCACCTTTATGTACTGAAATGCTAATAAGCTTTTCTAGGCCCAATTCTTTGAAGATTTTCCTGGTATTCACATGAACTTACTCTATATTATATTCTTCCGTGAGTTGTGTTTACTAATTGCAAACCTCCGTATCTTTGTTTTAACCACCAAGATTCTAAATACTTTGAGTCCAGGGATTTGTTCTTCCTCCCAGTAGTTCTTTCTCCCAGAGTCTTGGTTGCCCTTAATACCTACACTTGAAATAAATTAATTGCTGATGGGCAGATCAGTCTCTCAATCACAACTGGTCAATTTGATTTAATGTATTCTAGTGGTACATTTTAACTCTCTTTGTTAAGTAGCAGAAACAAGTTTCCTGAAATATATCACCCATTCCCCCGAAAAACAGTTTAATCTTGTATAGACTTGACCTATATCCAATGAATCATTGCTGTAGACAATTGTCTTTAAATATTAATTTAACATTAGGGATTTAATTGACCATAGAACGTCACTATTTTGGGAAAATTAATACCACCGAACTCCTGTGCTTTATCTAATTTTGGGCTACATAAGATGTGAACAGGAGTTAATTCATTAGCTAGAATCTCACAAGCAATATTTATATCCTATAATGATGCTAATTTGTAGTTTACTTGTGGCTTTGTTTAAACATATATTTCTCTCCCCCCTCCCTAGCTTAAGCAAAGTACCACAAAGAAAGGAATGTCCCTTAAGTATTCAAATGATATTTGCATTTTCCCTAGAAGGCATCAAAGGCGGAGGGCACCTGCAAGAAATGTGGGTGAGTGCATACTCTGAGAATCTATTTGTATAAATAATTAAAGTACAGGCTTTTAGAGAGTTTTCCCTTCAGGTACTATTAATTGAAATGTAGGGTAGCACACTGATGTTAAATCTTAATTTAACCTTTTCTGTTATTTGCCACTCTGTGAATTCTCTTTGGCAAATTTAAATCTGAGACCACTCAGGTGGTCTAGGCCATATGTATCTTTTTTTTTTTTTTTAATTCCAGTGTATTGACCATACAGTGTTATATTCATTTCAGGTGTACAATATAGTGATTCAAAAATTCCATATATTACTGACTGCTCATAAAGCTAACTCTACTTCTAAACCCCTTCACCAATTTCACACAAGGCCCCACCCACCTCCCCTCTGATAACCTTCTCTTTGTTCTCTATATTTGAGAGTCTATTTTTTGGTTTGTCTCCTTTTTTTCTCTTGATCATTTGTTTTCTTTCTTAAATTCCACATATGGGTGAGATCATATGGTATTTGTCTTTCTCTGATTGGCTAACTTTACTTAACATTATACTCTAGTCCAACCATGTCAATGGAAATGGAAAGATTTTGTTATTTTTTATGGCTGAATGATATCCATATATTATATATATATGTATATCTATACATATATATATATATATATATACTTATACACACACTACATATTGCTTATCCATTCATCTACCAATAGATACATATGTTGCTTCCATAATTTGGCTATTACAAATAATGCTATAATAAACATAAGGGTGCATGTATTCCTTTGAATTGGTGTTTTTGTGTTTTTTGGATAAATACCCAGTAGTGCAATTGCTGGATCATAGAGTAGTTTTATTTTTAACTTTTTGAGGAAGTTCCATATTGTTTTCCAGAGTGGCTGCACCAGTTTGCATTCCCACCAACAGAGCAAGAGGGTTCCCCTTCCTCCACATCCTCACCAACACCTGTTGCTTCTTGTGTTGTTGATTTTAGCCATTCTGACAGGTATGAGGTGATACCTCATTGTGGTTTTGATTTGCATTTCCCTGATGCTGAGTGATGTTGAGCATCCTTTCATGTGTCTGTTGACCATCTATATGTCTTCTTGGAAAGATGTCTGTTCATGTCTTCTGCTATTTTTAATTGGATTTTTTTTGTGTGTGTTGAGTTATATAAGTTTTTTTTTTATATTTGGCATAATAACTTTATCAGATATGTCATTTGCAAATATTTTCTCCCATTCACTAAATCTTATTTTCATTTTGTTGATTGTTTCCTTTACTTATTTTCATGTGGTCCAAATAGTTTATTTTTATTTTGCTTCCAATGTCTAGGAGACATATTTAGAAAGATGTTGCAAGGGTTGATGTCAGAGAAATTATTGCCTATGCTCTTTTCTAGGATTTTTATGGTTTCAAGTATCACATTTAAATCTTTAATCCATTTTGAGTTTATTTTTGTGATTGGTGTAAAAAAGTGGTTCAGTTTCATTCTTTTGCATGTAGCTGATCAGTATTCCCCACACCATTTGTTGAAGAGACTTTTTCACATTGCATATTCTTGCTCCTTTGTTGAATATTAATTAACCATAAAATTATGGGTTTATTTCTGGGCTCTTTATTCTGTTCTGCAGACATATGTGCCTATTTTTGTATCAGTACTATACTCATTTGATTACTACAGTTTTGTAATATAACTTGAAGTCAGGAATTGTGATGCCTCCAGCTATGCTTTTCTTTTTCAAGATTTCTTTGGCTATTCAGGATCTTTTGTGGTTCCATACAAATTTTAGGATTGTTTATTGTAGCTCTATGAAAAATGCTGTTGGTATTTTCATAGGGATTGCATTAAATGTGTAGATTGCTTTAGGTAGTATGGATATTTTAACAATATTTATTCTTCCAATTCATGAGCATGGAATGTTTTTCCATTTCTTTGTGTCCTTTCTGTTCTAGAGGTTTCAGAGTACGGATGTTTTACCTATTTGATTACGTTTATGCCTAGGTATCTCATGTTTTTGGTGCAATTGTAAATGGGATTGATTCCTTGAGTTCTCTTCTGCTATTTCATTATTGGTGTATAGAAATGCAACAGATTTCTGTACATTGATTTTATAACCCGTGACTTTGCTGAATTCATATATCACTTCCAGTAATTTTTTTGGTGCAGTCTTTTGGGCTTTCTACATAGAGTATCATGTAGTCTTCATATAGTGAATGTTTGACTTTTTCCTTGCTGATTTGGATGCCTTTCATTTCTTTTTTGTTGTCTTATTGCTGAGGCTAGGACTTCCAGTATTATATTAAATAACAATAGTGAGAGTGGACATACCTGTCTTGTTCTTGATCTTAGAGGAAAAGCTCTCTATTTTTGCCTGTTGATGATATTAGCTGTGGGTCTCTTGTATATGGCCTTTATGATGTTGAGGTTTGTTCCATCTATCCCTACTTTGTTGAGGGTTTTTGTCAAGAAGGGATATTATATTTTGTTAAATGTTTTTTATGCATTTATTGAGAGGCTCATATGATTTTTAACCTTTCACTTATTAATGTGGTTTATCACATTGATTGATTTATGAATATTGAACCACCCCTGCAGCCCAGGAATAAATCCCATTTGATTGTGGTGCATGATTCTTTTAATGTACTATTGAATTCAATGTTAGTATCTTTTTTTTTAAAGGTTTTTATTTATTTGACAAAGAGATAGAGAGCACAAGTAGGCAGAGTGGCAGTCAGAGGGAGAGAGAGAAGCAGGCTTCCTGCTGAGTGGGGAGCCCGACGTGGGGCTCGATCCCAGGACCCTGGGATCATGACCTGAGCTGAAGGCAGCTGCTTAACCAACTGAGCCACCCAGGCACCCCTCAATGTTAGTATCTTGTTGAGAATTTTTGCATCCATGCTCATCAGGGATATTGGCCTGTAATTCTCCTTTATAGAGAGGTCTTTGTCTGGTTTTTGAATCAAGGTAATGCTGGCCTATTAGAATGAGTTTGAAAGTTTTCCTTCCATTTCTATTTCTTAGAACAGTTTGAGGAGAATATGTATTAACTCTTCTTTAGACGTCTGACAGAATTCCACTGGGAAGCCATCTAGCCCTGGACTTTTGTTTGTTGGAAGATTTTTGATTATTGATTCAATTTTTTGCTAGTTATGAATCTGTTCATATTTTCTATTTCTTCCTGTTCAGTTTCGGTATTTTGTATGTTTCTAGGAATTTATCCACTTCTTCTAGGTGGTCCAATTTGTTGGCACATTATTTTTCATAATATTATCTTATGATTGTTTGTATTTCTGTGGTGTTGGTTGTGATCTCTCCTCTCTCATTCGTGATTTTATTTATTTGGTTCCTTTCTCTTTTCTTTTTGATAAGTCTGGCGAGGGGGTTATCAATTTTATTAATTCAAATAATCAGCTCTATATTTAATTGATCTGTTCTACTGTGGGTTTTTTGTTTGTTTGTTTGTTTGTTTGTATATCACTTATTTCTGCTCTAATCTTTATTATTTCCCTTCTTCTGCTGGCTTTAGGCTTTATTTCCTGTTACTTTTCTAGCCCTTTTAAGGGTATGGTTAGGTTGTGTATTTGATACTTCTGCTGCTTCTTGAGGTAGGACTTTTTATTGCTATATACTTCCCTCTTATGACCACCTTCACTACATCTGAAAGGTACTGGACTATTGTGTTTTCATTTTCATTTGCTTCCATGTATTTTTTTTTATTTATTCTTTAATTTCCTGGTTAACCCATTCATTCTTTAGTAGGATGTTCTTTAACCTCCACGTATTTGTTGTCTTTCCAATTTTTTTCTTGTTGGCTTTAAGTTTCATAGCATTGTGTTCTGAAAATATGCATGGCAGGATCTCAATCTTTTTGGACTTATTGAGGGCTGATTTGTGACCCAGTATGTGATCTATTCTGGAGAATGTACCATGTGCACTCAAAATTAATGTGTATTCTGCTGCTTTAGGATGAAATGTTCTGATTATATCTGCTAAGTCCTTCTGGTCCAGTGTCTCATTCAAAGCCATTGTTTCCTCATTGATTATCTGTCTTAGATGATCCGTCCATTGCTGTGAATGAGGTGTTAAAGTTCCCTACTATTATTGTATTATGATCAGTGAGTTTCTTTATTTTTTATTAATTTATTTATATATTTGGGTGCTCCCAAGTTGCAGCATAACTATTTACATTTGTTAGATATTCTTTTTTTTTTCACTGTTTTTTTGAGTTTCTTTTTTTTATTATTATTGTGTTATGTTAGTTCTTTTTGGATAGACCCCTTCATTATGATATAGTACCCTTCTTCATCTCTTGTTACAGTCTTTGGTTTAAAATCTAGTTTGTCTGATATAGATGTGGCTACTCAGGCTTTCTTTTGACATCAATTAGCATGTTAAAAATTTCCCCATTCCCTCACTTTCATTCTGGAGGTGTCTTTATGTCTAAAATGAGTCTTTTGTAAGTAGAATATAGATGGGTCTTATTTTTTTTATCTGTTCTGATACACTATGTGATTTGATTAGAGCATTTAGTCCATTTACATTCAGAGTAATTATTAATAGATAAGAATTTAGTGCCATTGTATTACCTGTAAAGTTGGTGATTCTGGAGATTTTCTCTGTTCCTTTCTTGCCTTTGTTGCTTTTGGTCTTTCTTTCCTACTCAAAGCATCCCCTTTAATATTTTTTGTAGGTCTGTTTTTTTTTTTTTTTAAAGATTTTATTTATTTATTTGACAGAGAGATAGAGAGAGAACACAAGTAGGCAGAGAAGCAGGCAGAGGGAGAGGGAGAAGCAGGCTCCCCGCAGAGCAGGGAGCCCGATGCTGGACTCGATCCCAGGACCCTGGGATCATGACCTGAGCCGAAGGCAGCTGCTTAACCGACTGAGCCACCCAGGCGCCCCTGTAGGTCTGTTTTAATGGTTATGAACTCCTTTAGTTTTTCTTTGTCTGGGAATCTCTATCTCTCCTTTTATTCTGGATGACAGCCTTGTTGGATAAAGTATTCTTGACTGCAGATTTTTCCCATTCAGCATATTGAACATACCATGCCGCTGTCTTCTGGCCTGCCAGGTTTCTGTGTAGAGATCTGCTACTAATTTTATTTGCCTTCCCTTTTAGTTTACGGATTTCTTTTCCCTTGCTGCTGTTAGTTTTTCTTTATCTCTTTAGTTTGCAAATTTTACTACAATATGTCTTGGTGTTGGCCTTCTTTTGTTAATTTTGGTGGCAATTTTCTGTGTCCCCTGGATTTCGATGTCTATTTCCTTCCCCAAATTAGGGAAGTTTTCAGCTATAATTTGTTCAAGTAAACCCTCTGCCCCTTTTTCTCTCTCTTATTTTTCTGGGACTCCTATGATAGGAATATTATTATGCTTTTGTAGTCACTGAGTTCCCTGTGTTGACATTCATGATCCAATACTTTCCTTTCCCTCTCCTTTACAGCTTTATTATTTTCCATAATTTTATCTTCTATATCACTGATTGGTTCATTTGCTTCATCCATCTTCATTGACATTATATACAATCAGTTTTGCATCCTGGTTATAGCTTTTTTTTTAATTTCAGCTTGACTAGTTTTTAGTCTTTTATTTCTGTGGAAAAAAGACTGCTTTTTATGTCCTGTGTCTTTTGTGCTTTTCTGAAGTCCAGCTAGTATCCTTATGACTGTTATTTGAAATTTTGATTCAGGCATATTACTTTTGTCTGATTTGATTAGATCCATGGCTCTGACCTCATCATGTTCTCCATCTTGGCATTGTGTCTAGGTCACTGTTTGTGTATGGGTGTGTGTGTTAGGAGAGCATGTTAAATTTTCTGCTCCTGAGAGTAATAGCTATATTAAGAAGAGGTCATATAATGTCCAGGGGCTGATGCTTCAGAAAGTGTTTCAGAGTGTGTACTTTGCTGTTGTATTTTGGCTGTTCTTTTCCTCTGGTCTGTCTTCTGTAGAGTTTCTCCTTGCCTGCCATGGGAAACTTTGGACTTTGTCCAGTGTGTGGCATTTTAACTAGGTGTCCTTTGGTATACTTGTTAAAATAAACCTAATCCTATTTGCACTAGAGTTGAAGCTTTGCAGTACTCTGTGATCAGTAGACTTAGTGTGTGGTTGTCTTCTGGGGAGGTACCTGCTGTGCTGGTACTAAGGCTGACTTCCCCCACTAAAAATATACCTGTAGGGCACAGTGGGGCAGGGGTTGGTGTAAGTGGCTCCAGCCTCCACTAGGGTGTGCTGTGTTTCTCATTGAAGTCTGTCCCTGCTGATTGGCAGGGGAGAAAAATGGCATCATCCTGCTCTCTGGTCCCTAGAAAGTAGAGTTTGCACCTGCCACTATTCAGAAAGCCATCACAGAGGAGCAAACAATCTCCCTTCTTTTGTCCCAGGCTTCCTGCAGAACCCTGCTTTCACCCTGTCTGTGTCGAAGTCATGTGCCTGCCTAATGGCTCGGTACTCCTGTGTTTTATTTCAGGCATGCAGCTGGGTATCAAAAACTCCAAATTTTAGGGACTCAGTGCAGCACAGACCTGTGCTGGTCCTCTGGGGGAGGGTCTTCCCCTACCGTGGCTGTTGCCTGTTTGTCCCAGAAAAGTAGTTGCATGACTGTGCAGGACCTGGGAGTTTATAGTAAAGAGCAAGCAAAATCTGGCTTCCAAGTTAGCTGCCTTCAGCAGTTGCTTCTGCTGTTATGTTAATTAATGAGCCTGCTCAATGGTGCCCACCTTCTCTTTTGTCCCCTGAGAGGCAGTGCCACCTTTCCCAAATGCACTCTTAGAAGGGGAACCGTTTCTCCCAGTGTGACCTAGGCAATCCTTAGACCATGCTGTTTGCTCGCAGGTTTATGTCCTCCTTCTCCACAGGAGCGCTGTTAATCCCACCAGGCACAATACATCAATGGCCCAGACTGTATAACTTCAGTCTTTGAGCTCCCCTCTTGTAAAAACTTGCAATAATCAGCTCTTTTCCTTTTCCCAGTCAGTGGTTTTGGGGGAAGAGTTTTTCTTGTGCAATCCCCTGTGTGCTGCTTTCTCTCTTTATCTCTCATTCCTTCTTTCCTCTCTCCATGATCAGTGTTCCCTCCACTCCACAGCACCCAAAGTTCTTTTCTCCCCTTAATCAACTCTCCACAGCTTCTACCTTCCACAATGTGGCTGATTTTCTCCCCTTAGATGTGCAGTCTGTTCTTTTAGTCTTCAGATTGATTTCTTGGGTCTTCAGAATGATTTTATATTTCTCTAGCTGTGTTTGAGGTACAAGGCAAGCATTGGGTCTCCCTACTACTCCACCATCCTAACTCCAAGCCGCTATAAACTTTTCTGTTAGAAATGCTTTTGCTGTATCCCAAAGATTTTGGATCCTTATATTTTCATTTTCATTTGTCTTCATGTATTTTTTTATTTATTCTTTGATTTCTTGATTAACCCATTCAGTTTTTTGTGACCTAGTATGTCATCTATTTTGGAGAATGATCCATGTGCACTTGGAAGGAATGTATATTCTGCTGTTTAGGATGGAATGTTCTGAATAGATCTGTTAAATCAATCTGGTCCAGTGTGTCATGAAAGCCACTGTTTTCTTCTTGATTTTCTTTTCTTTTTTTTTTTCATTTGAATTCCAATATAGTTAACATACAGTTTTACATTAGTTTCAGTTGTACAATAGAGGGATTCAACAATTCCTTACATAACTCAATGCTCATCACAACTACACTCTTTGTTGATTTTCTGTTTGGTTTATTTGTCCATTGATGTAAGAGGAGTGTTAAAATCCCCTACTATTATTGTGTTACTGTGGATTAGTTCCTTTATATTTGTTATTAACTGTTCTATGCATTTTGGTTCTTCCATGTTGGGTGCATAAATATTTACAATGTTATGTCTTCTTGTTGGATTGTCCTGTTAATGATCATATAGTGTTCTTCTTTATCTGTTGTTATAGTCTTTGTTTTAAAGTAAATTTTGTCTGATATAAATATTGCTACCCTGGCTTTCTTTTCACATGTACTTACATTATAAATGTTTCTCCATCTCCTCATTTTCAATCTGCATGTGTGTTTATGTCTGAAGTGAGTCCCTTGTAGGCAGCATAGAGATGGATCTTATTATTATTATTATTATTGTTCATTCCATTACCCTATGTCTTTTGATGTGAGCACTTAGTCCATTTACATTCAAAGTAATTGTTAATAAGTATATATTCATTGCCATTTTGTTATTTGTTTTGTGTTTGTTTTTTGTTAAACTTCTCTGTTCCATTCTTCCCTTACTTTTTTTTCTCTTGCTATAAGTTGACTTTCTTTAGTGACATACTTCGATTTCTTTCTCTTTATTCTTTGTGTATCTATTATTGGCTTTTGATTTGGGGTACCATTAGGTTTGTATACATCTTCTGCATATGGTAGTCTACCTTAAGTTGATGGTTGTTTAAGTTTGAACCCATTCTTTACTCCTTTCCTCCTCACGTTTTAGGTTATGTGGTGTCACACTTACTTCCTTTTATTTTGTGAATCCCTTGACTGATTTTTAAAGATATACTTATTTGTATATCTTTATACAGATATCTTTATACAGATAGACTGCTTTGTCTTCCTACTTTTCTTACTCTTACTTATGTTCTTTCCTTTCCATTCACAGATTTCCCTTTAACATTTCTTGTAGGCTGCTTTAGTATTCATGAACTCCTTTAACCTTTGTCTGGGAAACTCTTTATATGTCCTTCTATTCTGAAGGATACCGTTGCTGGATAGAGTATTCTTGGCTGCAGATTTTTTTTCCTTTCTGCACTTGGAATATATCATGCCATTCTCTTCTGGCCTCTAATGTTTCTGTTGAAAACTCTGCTCATAACCTCATGGGGTTTCTTTTGTATGTAACTGTCTTCTTCTTCTTTTTTTTTTTTTTTTTTTAACTGTCTTCTTTTCTCTTGCTGCTTTTAGAATTCTTTATCACTGCTTTTTGCCATTTTAACCACTAGGGGTCTTTTTGTGTATCTCCTTGGATTGATTTTGTTGGGGGATCTCTGTGCTTCCTCAATCTGAATATCTGTTTCCTCACCCAAGTTTAGGAAGTTTTATGTTATTATTTCTTCAAATAAATTTTCTGCCTCCCCCTTTTCTTTCTTCTTCTTTTGGGTCCCCATAATGCATATGATGTTACACTTGATGGTGTCACTGAGTTCCCTAAGTGTATTCTCCTTTTGCATATTTTTTTCTCTCACCTGCTCAGCTTGATTACTTTTCATCAGTCTGTTCCTTCAGGTCACTGATTTGTTCTCTTGTATATTCTAGCCTGCTATTTATTCCATCTAGTGTATTTTTAATTTCAGTTATTATATTCTTCTCTGATTGGTTCTTTTTTATTTCTGTATTAAGGGTCTCACTGAAGTCCTCTACTTTTTTTCACACATCCAGTATCTTTATGATCATTACTTTAAATTCTCTATCAGGCACATTACTTATCTCCATTCTGCTTAGGTTGCTTGTTATGATTTTGTCCTTTTCTTTCATTTATGACATATTCCTCTGTCTCCTCATTTTACCTAACTCTGTATGTCTGTTTCTCTGTGTTAGGAAAGTCACCTATGTCTCTTGGTCTTGAAAGAAGTAGTTAGGGTATGCACTTTTAACAAGATGGTGGTGGTCCTTTTCCATAAGAGACGTAGCTGTCCAGACCAGGGCTAGCTATGGTTGTTCCATAACATAGGTGTGGGCAGGGGTGTGGTGCCCATAAATTGTGCATGCAGGTCCTCTTCCACAGGGGATACACCTCCACTACAGAGACGCGGGTTGGCCAGGACACTCCACAAAGCACATGCTGGCAGGGTGTGTAGTTTTAACAAGGTGCACAGGTCCTCGCTGGGAGATGACCAGCTGCTGCTGCTAGGACTAAGGCCCAGCAAAGCATGCAGTTGGGAGATATATTGTTGGCTAGTTTTGCACCAGTCTTCTGGTGGAGAGTACCTTTAGTTCTGGGACTGAGTCAAACCCAGCTGGAGGGAGCAGGGAGTGGTGTAAGCAAGTTAGTTAGTGAATAATATGTATCTATATTGAATGAATTAAGTAATCAACAAATATACACAAAACATTTAATAGATGGGTTTTGTTTAAAGAACTAGTTAAGAATATTGGTGAACAGAAAGATTAGGCAATTTGGCCACTTTGACACAGGTAATAAGGATTACACCAGAATTTGAACTCAGGGGTGTGATTGCCCTATAGCATACTTCTGGTCTATAAGATATCTTTAGGGCAATGACCCTGCCTTTTTTCCCAATGAAAAAGGGTTTATCCTTTAGAGACTTGTAGATGAACTGGCAGGAAAAGTCAGTGGGATCCAGTTGTTGAGTATCAGGATTTTCAGGGTAAAGGGTTAATATTTTATTTTACAGGTCTTAGGGTAATGTGATCAAAACACTGTTTTTGAGTGGTAAGTCTATTGGTCGTTTGCAGGATGGATTATAAGGGGGAAAAACTAAACCCATGTTTGCTCAGAAAATTGAGATTTGGGAGCATGCCATAGTTTAAGCAAACAATTAGAAAGGAAAATTTTCTTAAGATCTTATAATATATTTCACAATCAAAAGAAGGAGCTACTTTGGATTATTCCCTGTATTGGATTTTCCTTCTCTTTTTATGAATAATTAATAATTGGCTCTGTTATTACTATAACATGTAACAAATATTTTCCCTGTAGGATAGTATATGGAATAGTATTTCTACATGGCAGATCATTCACAACTTTAAGTCAAACTTAAACACGAAATCTCTCATTTGATATTTCTAAAACAATTAATGGATTTTTTTTGTAACACCAATAAATTATCAATATAAACAGCAAAGAGAAAGATATTGTGTTAGGCAGAATTTCATGATTAGTAATGTCAGCTTCCAAAAAATTATATATTTACCTTTCCTATTTAAGGACACAGATTTTTCAAAATCATTCTAGGTAAAACACTGAAAATTGTCAGTTGTGCTTACAGTCCATGTTTTTCTAATTGTCTCTTCCTGTGTGGAAGCAAATTTCAGTAGAATCTAGAATTTGCTTGCAATTATTTCAAAATAATTAATCTTGCAAGGGTTTCATAGACTTATGATAAAATGTAATTAAATAATAAATCAATACATCTTAAGATAAGATTATTTGTAATATTTTCCAAGTAATTTTTAGAAAAATTTGAGGATATGTATATTACTAACTCAGTTGAGATAACTTGGAGTGTTATAATATTACTTTATGTTTTTTTTTTTTTAATTCTAGGAGCATACATCTATAATCATGTAGGAATATAGCCATAATTGTATAGGAATTGAGGACATAGACATTCTCATATTCTTGGCAGTATCAGAGTAGATTGAGATAGTCATTTCATTTTAAGGGTCACAATTATTATTTTAATGACAAGATGCTATTATTGATTTTGACACCCAAAATGATACCAGAAGCTCTGTGAGATTCCTCAGGTATTCTAGTAGTAGAAAACTGCAGTTAAAATGACCCTTTAGTCTGCTTTCATTTTATATGGGGAATGCTCAGTGAAATCACCTGGAATTTTAAAGCACATGTAAATACAACAAGCACATACAAACATACACTCATCAGTGACTATATACTAGAATTCACTTATTGTTTCCAGTCAAGCACTAATATGCCCGTATATTCATGTGGATAGCTACATTTTCACAGCAAAATCATGGTGAGTCATTCCTGGCTTTATGGAAACTGTGGAACCCTAAAAGAAGAATCCTAAGTTCAAGGTGTCCAAGAATTCTCCAATGCTAGTCCCTTAGCTTCAGAACATCTTTTGAAGAAACATGAACTCTTGGCTTTTTTTGACTTGAGGTAGTTGTAAGTAATTCACTTGAATTGCCTCTGGCTTTCCCCAATCAGATTAGCCTATTTTTCCCAGTCAATTGCAAACATAAAACAAAATTCTTCCTTTTCTCCCTGTCCAACTCTCACCCTCAAATAGTAAATAAAGATAAATAGTACATTTATAAATCCATTAATTCCTTTATGGCCAGAGAGTGTATCTCACCTGACAGTTTCTATCACTAAGTCAGGTGACAAGGTCAAAGTATCCAATGTGGCCAAACATCTTACTTTTCAGAGGAAAATAGCACATTTTGATGCATAATTTAATTATATCCAAATAATTGATACAGTATTTTTTTTTTTAGTTCTGAGATGTTCTGGGGCCCTAATAATTAAAAGCAAATAAAATACAAAACATTCCTTGAAGATTATGTCCTTATTTTCTGTTGAGGTGTTAGTGCCTGATACAATCATATCCCCCGATTGTACTCACCAATATAGAGAACTTTGTAAAGTGTTCAGTGCATAATTCCTTGGAAAAGGCTATTGCCCTCAAGCATTGAAATCTTAATATATAGCATTGGTGCAGGCTTATATCCCATATATTAGCTATTTTATTTTTGTGTTTATAGTGACATTTACTAGGTAACACTTTTGAAAAACAAAACAAAAATTGTCATGGTCTTTTTATATGAGCATTATAGAAATGTTATGTGGCTTGCTTAAAACTGAGGCTTGTAGTGACATTATCTAGCACTTGAGTTCAGTTTTGTTTACAAGTCAACTTGATGCTGAGGCTGCTAATGTTGTACTTACACTGCTCTTGTTTGCTGAATTGACTTGCTTATTAAATTGATTTTTGGATGCCTTTCATTTGTGATTGATCTAAAGTGAGAATGAAAATAATATTTCATGTTTAACTGCATTACCTTTTATTGCTAAACAAAATATACAAAAAATTAAAGGTAAACACTTAAAAGCCTTTCTACATTACAATTTCTTAAAAATATAAATTCAAGCAACTATTTCACAAATATCTGAAGTAGCTCTAGAAATTATGCTTTCTGTGGACAAGGGGGATACTAAAGCTAGTACCATTATGTTTGCTTTGAAAGAAATTTTGAAGTTAATAATGGTGCCATAGCATGAAAGTGTTTAAGTGGGAAGATAACGTTAACTCAGCAGTATCATTGCTTTGATCTTTGTTTAAAGTCTAATAAAACCAGACTGCTATTGGATTGACAACCTTGTCATAGAGTGAATGAAGACTGACACTATAATATTGAAAATGCAGCATTTACAAAACTTGTAAGCCAAGTTTTTTCATGACATTTCTTCTTTTTTTTTTTTTTTTTTTTTTTTTAATGTGAATGTTGCTAGATACAGTTAAACCTGATGTTTTTTGTATGTTGGCTTCCTGAATCCCATTCACCTACTTAAACATGTAGTTTAGGTATATCCCTATTAGCCATCATGACTGGGAATCTTTGTTGTAAGAAAATTCAAAAACCTTATTGTCAGAGTGTCTGTTCTTTTTCACAATATGACTTTATGGGTTTATAAAATGTTGATATATTAGTGCAGTGTACAACAAGCCAGGCATTATGCTGTGTAGTTAAGAGACAGTTGTTAAGAGCTCAGAATCTAGAATCAAACAGAACTGAATTTACTTCTGAGCTTTGCTGTGTAGTTTGGGCAAGTGTTTTTAATCTCTCAAAGTCTATTTCTTCAGCTAGAAAATGAGGAAATAATAGTACCAATCTTATGCTGTTGTTAAGAGGAATAAATGAGATAATGAATATAAATTGCTTAGGATAGTACTTGGCACTTGTATAATAATTATGAATATCATAGTGCTTAGTATGATATTGTGCTCACCTAAACAACCAAGAATGCTTGATGATTGAGTTAGTAGAACAACTATTCATCTTAGAGTATTTAGTTGTCCTGCTAACAAGACTGACTGGAAATCAGTTTCAGTTATCTCTTCTGGGTTTACAAACCTAGTTTTTATTTTGTTGATCCTAATTTCAACCTTATAGAAGTATTCATGCTATACAAGCAGACTGTAAATCTAAAGTGAAATTGTGAAATTATTATAAAAACTGGGTGCTTTGTTTTTCTCTTCATCTGGGAATACTGGTGATAGAATATTATATTTGGAAAGGGTAGTAGGAGATATAGAGGAAGACACATTGCCAGAGTTCCAGCTCTTTTTTTAATTGCCAGAAATATACCAGGTTGTTTTTCTACTCCTATTGCATAGAACTAGTGTTCTGATATGGCTTCACTCAATACACATTGTGAGATAAAATTCTGGGCTGAATTACCTTAAGGGAGTCACATCACCATCAGTAAAAGACATTTATAGAATTCCTAAGGAGATTTTCTTCCCTGCTATGTGGAACAGTCATATTTCTCATATTGTTGTCTTAAGGAAATCATCATATAAGCCCACACACATTGAGCATTTGATCAGGTGCTTCTGTGGAAATACAAGAACTACACAAGGCTATCTCCTACTGTCCAGGAAGGATCTTAAAATGTTAGAATATTAACATTTCTGTCACAAATCTAATCTTAAAATATTTCAAACTATGGTAATGATTCTTTCTAATCCAAAAGACCAATTTATAGGGGTAACCAGCTCACCTCATGTTTATTTTTTTAAGCCTCAAGAACTAATTTAATGCTCTTAGAAGGGTTCCTTTTTTTTTTTTTTTTTAATTTTGTTTGAGAGAGAGAGAGAGAGCACAAGCAGGGAGAGCGGCACAGGGAGAGGGAGAGGGAGAAGAAGAAACCCCACTGAACAGGGAACCCAATGCAGGGTTCAATCCCAGGACCCTGGGAGCATGAGCTGAAGGCAGCCACTTAACCAACTGAGCCACCCAGATGCCCCAGGGTTCCAGTTTTTATTCTAACTCAGTAGGACCTGAAAGAGTTTATCATAATGCTTAAGAATCTTGACTAGAAATATGAATATCTGGGATACAAGAACATGTAGGTCATTAACTTATCATCATTGTTTGCATTTCTTTATGGAATTATCTGAGTAAAATTTAGATATTCGTTTTAGTACAACAAAATTGCATTGTTCCTGAAGGAAATCTCTGATAGAATGAAGTGCTGAAAATTATTTTGTTTTGTATATAATGAATATGCTTTAGGCTTGGTTTACCACAAATCTGATTTTAGATCAGTATATTTTATTAACAAATAATTGCTCATTTTCTTTCCAAGTATTTTTCAATATCATGATTTCTCTATTTTGACACTTTTATGATTGAAATTTACAGCTTGAACTATCTACTTGTAAATATCAACATAGCAATAATGAGAACAATTCCAAGACTATGGTATTTTTTCAATATTTATGTTCTTGTCTATTTGTTTACTATTTCAACACATTCTCAGAATCACCTATTGGTGTCACTGGGAAGAGGCAATGAAACTCATTAGACTTATCTCACTGTCAGCATCTTTACCATCACACCACCACCACATATAAGAGCCTTTTAACATCAGCTTTTGTAATTTTCTGTTTCCTTTCTGATCATGTCCATTTATCTTTTTGTGATATATTCCTATTTTTCATCATTGAGGAAAATGTCTAAATTTGGCATTTATAAACTAGTTAAGTTCTACCTGGAAAATAAATATTCCTATGTTATTTCAATTAATAACTCAAGCTTAGAAAAGCTATTAATTTTTCCCTGAGAATTGTATTTGCAAATGAAAATAATTCTTACATAAATAACAGTTTAAATACCTCCATGGTGCTTTGAGCTTAGGATAGTTCCTTAAAAAGAAATAAGTTACTGCCACAGTTTTAAAACATGAGCCTTCATTTACTGTTTCCTTTCATCTGTTGAAATAATTACTCTTCTTTTTTGTCTTCAATAGTTTGTTCTGGTCATTAACATTTGTGTAAAATTAAGTTTGAAAGGTGCTTTGAATGTTCAGATAGATGCAGTGAACATTTGGCTATTAAAATCAACCTACTTAAGGCTGAACTAACGTTTAACACTCACAGCTATTTGAAGTAGTTCACTGACCAGTTTAATGGTGCTGCCAAGGGCAATGTTCATACTGCATGCTATTATATTTTGGGGGGCTTGTTATTCCAGTAATAGAAACAATCAGTGGCATTTCTGAACACAGTGGCTTGAATCCTTTACATAGTGTTTTCCCACTAACAAGCTACAAATTGTAATTTCAATGGAAATGGTAAGTGGGAGTCATTATGTGAGATCTATTCCAAGGAAATTCATTGAAAAAAGAAATTATATTCAAGACACTATTATTTATAAGTGCGTATATGTGCATGCTTATATGCCCACAAATTAGATGTATTTATGTACATATGATGATTATAAACTCATGAGACAGGTTTTTTTTTAATATGAAATTTAGAGAAATCAACTTTATTATATTATTACCTTATGCAAAACAGAATGGAATAAAACATAATCAACAAATAATCATTGTGAATCTACAATGTCTGCAAAGCAGTGTTCTAGGTGTTCTAGGAATGTAAAGGAGTGATTAAAGAGAGGAGGCTTAAGGACTGAGCCTTCAGGCATTCAAAGTAGGTCTTGGAGTTACGAGGAACTTGTGGAGGAAACTCAAAAGGAACAGTAAATGAAGTAGGAAGAAAACTCGTAGAAAGCTATCTCAGAATTCAAATAATGTACATACTTTAATGGCATGATTAACTGTGTCAGTAGCTGCTAAGTCAAGTAAGATTGGGGCTAATAATTGACCCCTGGATCTAGCAATGTAAATACTTGGCCACTTTTATAAGAGTAGTGTCTGGGACAGGTGGGAGCAAAAGCTTAATTGAAATAAGTTTACAAGACAATTGGCTACCACAAACATAGACAACTCTTTCAGTGATTTTTTTTTCTATAAAAGTAAGAAGATAAGTGGTGTCATAAGAAGCATATCTTTATAGGAATATATAGGAGGAATCATGGATAGAAGTTCGAACTACCCTCCTTTCTATAACCAAAATAGACCATTAACTACTCCGTAATGCCAGACTACCACATACACTTAGGTCATGGGTTTTGGGGAAGCATAGGAGAGAAGAAGCAGAAAGGAAGAGAGGCAGATAAATAATTACTTGGAAGTGGGGTGACAGATTTGAAATAAACAAAATATGTGTCTTAGCTCTTTCCTCTCCCTTCAAACTGGAGCAGAGAGCAGTACCAGAAGTTTCTGGAGTAGTAAGTAGGAGAATGGAGATGCACAAGCACATATGGACCTAAAGAGCAAGTTGCTGCCCATTAGGTTTTGAGTGCTTGGTAATGATAATACCAATACCAATAATACAGCTGATACGTCAGCAACCTGCAGGGACCAAGCCAGGAAGAGTTAGTGTTGGTGTCGTAGTTATCATTGTGATAAGGAGGAAGCCAAACTAATTACTCTAAGTGATGGATGAGGATATGGATGGAAACAGCATGTCCAAATTAGTGTGATGAAAATTCTTACTGATTATGTGATAAAAAGATGACATCTAAGATGTTCACAGTAGTCTTGGTTAATTGTTTATAAACTACTTATAAATACTTGTAACATTTTTGTATTAGTATTTCATGTGCCAATTCTGACACAACATTGTGGCTATTGGATTTGAAAACCTTTTTTTATTTAATGAACAGGAACTGGAACAAATTTAATACTAATGTAGTAAACAGTATTTTCCTGCAGAAATAATTTTCTTTCATCATCATTGCCTTTAATGAGGGATTGAAAAATAAATCTTCAAACAATACCACTAAAATCTAGTGCCAACATAGAAACATGTTTTTAGAGATTTAAATGGAAAAAAAATAATTTTGTGCCTTGACACTTTTGAATGAAAATTAAAAGTTTTATTTTGTTCTGCTAAGGCTAGAAAAGTAGTTAGAGTTTATTTTACAAAGTAAAATAAACATAGATACACTGACTAGGATATGATACATAATGAACAGTATTTGGGGGGTTTTGTTGTTGTTTTTCAAGCACATAGCTGTTATGGAACATATTATTTGAGACCCCACTCAATGGAATTGAATTTACTTTTACATGTCATATGCCTTGGCACAATTGTTGAACTACAATGATATGCAATTTTTTTTTTAAAAGACTTTATTTGACAGAGAGAGCAAGAGAGGGAACACAAGCAGGGGGAGTGGGAGAGGGAGAAGCAGGCTTCCCGCAGAGCAGGGAGCCCGATGCGGGGCTCCATCCCAGGACCCTGGGATCATGACCTGAAGGCAGACGCTCAACGACTGAGCCACCCAGGTGCCCCTGCAAATTTTTAAATTACACCACTTTCCCATTTCCATTTTCTCCATGATGATTTCTTTCTTTTAATTAATAATATCCACACATCAAGCTAATAGGGATTTCTCTTTTCTCTTACTTAAGGGAGATTTTCCTCTTTGACCAATGCCTGTATTACAGAGGAAAGGGGAGAAAAATAGCTCAGAAACAATCAGAGAGTAAAAGGAAATTTATTTATGTTTGTATCACACAGAAGGCACCTTTAAGTCACTGGAGAATCACTTTAAGTTTTTTCCTTTTTTTTTTTTTCCTTCTTGATAAAGCACCTATTTAATTAAAGTTGAATGATATTCAAGAATATGTAGGAGTTACTCATTTTTTAACATAGGCTGGCTCTACTCTAAGGTACATCTAATTACACTTTCCCCTCTCTGATTTGTCCTTTCATGTGGGGCTAGCTTTCCAACTTGTGAGAATTTCAAGATGCCTTCTTAAAAAGATTCCATGTATCTACATTTGAGGGTTTATATTTACGTTTTTTTTTTTTTTTTTTTTTAGGCCAAATCTCTATTCTCAATTTATATAACTCTAGATCTTTTATTTTTAATTTTTTTAAAATTTTATTTTATTATGTTATGTGAGTCACCATACAATACATCATTAGTTTTTGATGTAGTGATCCACGATTCATTGTTTTCATATAACACCCAGTGCTCCATGTAGTACATGCCCTCCTTAACACCCATCACCTGGCTAACCTATCCCCCCATCCCCTTCCCCTCCAAAACCCTCAGTTTGTTTCTCAGAGTCCATAGTTTTGGTTCATCTCTCCCTCTGATTTCCCCCCTTCATCTTTCCCTTCCTTCTCCTAATGTCCTCCATGCTATTCCTTATGTTCCACAAATAAGTGAAACCATATGATAATTGACTTTCTCTGCTTGACTTATTTCACTTAGCATAATCTCCTCCAGTCCCATCCATGTTGATGTAAAAGTTGGGTATTCATCCTTTCTGATGGCTGAGTCTTTTTCCATTGTATATATGGACCACATCTTCTTGATCCATTCATCTGTTGAAGGGCATCTCAGCTCTTTCCACAGTTTGGCTATTGCGGACATTGCTGCTATGAACATTGGGGTGCATATGGCCTTTCTTTTCACTACATCTGTGTCTTTGGGGTCAATAACCAGGAGTGCAATTGCTGGGTCATAGGGTAGCACTATTTTTAATTTTCTGAGGCACCTCCACACTGTTTTCCAAAGTGGCTATACCAACTTGCATTCCCACCAACAGTGTAAGAGGGTTCCCCTTTCTCCACAACCTCTCCAACATTTGTTGTTTCTTGCCTTGTCAATTTTTGCCATTCTAACTAGTGTAAGGTGGTATCTCAGTGTGGTTTTGATTTGAATTTCCCTGATGGCTAATGACGATGAACATTTTTTCATGTGTCTGTTAGCCATTTGTATGTCTTCTTTGGAGAAGTGTCTGTTCAAGTTTTCTGCCCATTTTTTGACTTGATTATTTGTTTTTTGGGTGTTGAGTTTGAGAACTTCTTTATAGATCTTGGATACTAGCCCTTCATCTATAGTGTCATTTGCAAATTCATTTTTATCATGCATGTAAAAATGTGTGTAACCATGATTAATGATTCACAAAACAAGAACAAAGTTGTTATTGTTATTACAAATGGTTAAATTTTAGAGTTTTCTCTGTGGTTTGAATAATAGAAAAGAACAGTGGCTCCCATGAGCAGTTTTATCTTCCTCATGAAAGGAGACCCTTATCTCTGATGGATATTTTTGCGAGGCTTTCCATCTTCAAGTACTGCATGGTAGGTTAAGTCTTTAAAGGGTATTTGACAATTTTGATTTTGTCTTGTTTGCATGGTTAACACGACACATTTCCCCTAACTTTTAGGTAGTAACAACATTTTGAAAAGTATAGAAGCCCAAAAGCTTATGTCTGGTATTAATAATTTTTTTTAATTGAAAAAACAATGGAGCCAATTTCAAATGCTGTGTACAATTTGGAAAACATATTCCTGTTTTTAAATTATCTTCAATTACAATTTTTTTCTTTTTTTTAATTTTATTATTTATGTTAATCATCATACATTACATCATTAGTTTTTGATGTAGTGTTCCATGATTCATTGTTTGAGTATTCAATTACAATTTTAAAAAATATTGTGTTTATTCAAAAAGTGTAAAAAAAACCAGTCTAATACCTATTAAGCCTCAAATAACAGTGTACAGTTCTATTTTTCCTGGTTCTTCTAAATGAATTTGAACAGGTTTAAGATACTGCTTGCTATATGCACAACACTGGAGATGAGAGACAAAAGGCAGTAAAATATTATACATTTATGTGTAAATGCTTTGTTTGTATACAGAGATACTGCAGCATAGAATTAATATTTTCTTCTGCATATAATATACAATGCCAAAAGGATTTATAAACCTACCCTTTTCTTAAGGTATTAGAAATAGATGTCACATATTTCACAAATGATGTACAATTTGACAAAAATAGAGGGGTGAAATCAACTGAAGGAAAATAGTAATTGAATTAATTTCTCAATTATTGTAATTCAGTTTAGAATAATATTAAATGCTACAGAAATTCTTTTATTTGTGTAGAAAGAATATTTCACACATGTACCTTATTTCTAGGTAGAAATCAAGAAGATGGCTTTAAGTTTTATATGCACTTGATTCTATCACACACACAGTTTGGTCATTGAAATTGAATTGGACAAATCAATCTGAAAATAAGTCAACTCTGTAAGATAATTGATTGTTTTCCTTTTCTCTCAATTTACTAAATGTTTTATACTAAATTGGTTCAGTGAAAAGGATCAAAATAGTTGTATGTGTACACACAGCTTAAGTTGCATACTACTATGGTTAGTCTCTTTTAAAAGTATTCAAGATTAAATTGTATTTTTTTGTATATAATAAAGAACAAGTACACAAGAGCTTAGAAACCACAAACTGAAATTTCACTTTTTCAAGTTGTTAGAAGCTAAAGAATAACTGTAGTTTAAATTGTAAATAGCATGTCGTTATTAAAGATGAAAAACACTTATGTAATCAACTGTCAGAGAACAAGAACCTAGTTCCTATCAAGCATAGAATGTTACTTAAAGAAATGTTAAGTAATGCTAGGAAAATCATACATTTACTTTTCCACCTACAAAAACCTATTCAGTTTGGACTTAGGAAATTGAGATTTGTTCAGGATTGAATTGATACCTCAAAATCTTATCCTCATTAATGACTTTCTGACCACTAAACATGTCCACAAGCTGTAACAATCTCATTCCACCCACAAAATAGATGTTATCTTCTTGAGTGCTATTTCCTTAAATTGGGGATAATGGGAAGTCTCCAAAGATTCAGAGTCTAGGGATCTATTTACTTTTATGCTTCTGTGTTCTAAGTCTTCATGTGTGCTCTGTAAATATCCCTAAGCTCTTTAAAACATTCTTATTTTTTCCCATCCTATGTAATTTAGAAATCAAACTACAAATATGTATTAAATGAACAGTGTGTATGGCAAAATAGTCTGTGCAGAAGAAAAAGAGAACAATAAGTAGACAATATTCTCTACTCTCCAATTATTTAATGTCTAAATGTCTAACTAGGGAACTTAGGCATTAACATATAAATATTTAATTACTAATAAAAGCTGCAAATAACACTGTGAGAGACATATTTTTGTAGATAATATGTATCTATATGTGTGGTTCAGAAAATTAACTATAGGATTTAAGAGAAGTGGAAGGTTATTATGGGCTGAGATAGGAAAAGCTTCAATGGAAGACATTAATTTAAGATCTTAAATGACAGATAATATTTAGAAATGTGGTGGGTATGGGCTAATATTCTAGATATGTGTGTTGAAGAAAAATTATAGAAATGAGAAAACTTTATGAGTAGTAGGCAACAAGATGTCAAACAGGTTGATTACAACTGAAATTTTTGGGGGGAGTATTTGTGGATGAAGTACAAAAAGTAGGGTAAAATTATGGAGGTCCTTGAGGGACTATTGGTTTGTTCAAGAGAATAAAATTTATCTTGGGCATTTTAATCTAGTGTTAGTATCCAAAATGGCATAGAATAGGGAAAGACCAAAGCTATGGACTCCAGTTAACTATCCGGGGGTGGGGTAGTTGGAATAGGAGCCATTTTAAAGGTAGTATTAAGAAGACCTGTTTACAGATTAGATATGATGAGATAGGCAAAAGAGAGAGAAGAGTCTAAGTGATTAGGAGGATTCCAACCTTGGCAAGAGATGGTGAAAATGACTAAGAATCATGATATGAAGTCATATTTAGTTGAGGCTTGTGGTTGGATGATAAGTGATCTTAATAAAGTGATGGGTTTGCTTTCTGAATAGTTATATGTCATGATAAAATATCTTGGTGAAAGTGTCCAGTGGAAAGAAGAAAGTGAAAAACTGGAGCTAAGAGTAAAAGTAATTGCTAAAAACACAGATTGGAATAGATTCTAGTTATTCCTTCCCTTTCAAAGAAAAACAAAAAATGGTACTATACCTTTTCTTTCTTCAGTAGTGTGGACATCTTTAAGAGGCAGGGGGAATGATTGTTTACAAGATGTTTGAGATGCTTCAATATTTTGTCAGACATAATGTAATTGAAAAAAGATAGCTGGATAAAAAAGTAATTGGTGGAGATATTACATTTCATGATTATATCAGCATTCATTTGGGAGAACAATTGGGAATCACTAGTAAATTTTGAGGAAAGGTGCCAGTTAATAAAATTGGTTATTGAAATGTATATTAGAGAATAAACTCTTTGGTATAAAACAAAGAAGTGGAAAGTACCCTTTTACTTTATCTTGAATTGTAAGAGAGTATACACACACACACACACACAGTTCCCATTCACAAATATGGAAATGAAATTTATGAGGATTGAGTAGAAAGCAATATACAATAGTGAGGAACTTCATTTTTAATAAATTCCCAAGATTTTCTAAAAAAATAAAAAAAAATTGACTGGATGACTTGTTTTTTGGGTATTGAGTTTGAGAAGTTATTTATAGATCTTGGATACCAGCCCTTTATCTGTAATGTCATTTGAAAATATCTTGTCCCATTCCGTGGATTGCCTCTTAGTTTTGTTGACTGTTTCCTTTGCTGTGCAGAAGTTTTTAATCTGGATGAAGTTCCAAAAGTTCATTTTTGCTTTTGTTTTCCTTGCTTTTGGAGACGTGTCTTGAAATAAGTTGCTGTGGCCAATGTCAAAGAGGTTACTGCCTGTGTTCTCCTCTACAATTTTGATGGATTCCTGTCTCACATTGAGGTCTTTCATCCATTTTGAGTTTATCTTTGTGTATGGTGTAAGAGAATGGTCCAGTTTCATTCTTCTGCATGTGGATGTCCAATTTTCCCAGCACCATTTATTGAAGAGACTCTCCTTTTTCCATTGGATATTCTTTCCCTCTTTGTCGAAGATTAGTTGACCATAGAGTTGAGGGTCCATTTCTGGGTTCTCTATTCTGTTCCACTGGTCTATGTGTCTGTTTTTGTGCCAATACTATCCTGTCTTGATTATCACAGCTTTGTAATATAGCTTGAAGTCAGGTATTGTGATGCCCCCAGCCCTGGTTGTCTTTTTCAACAATCCCCTGGCCATTTGGGGTCTTTTTTGGCTCCATACAAATTTTAGGATTGTTTATTCCAGTTCTGTGAAAAATGCCAATGGTATTTTGATAGGGATTGCATTGAAAGTATAGATTGTTCTGGGCAGCATAGACATTTTCATTATGTTTATTATTCCAATCCATAAGCATGGAATGTTTTTCCATCTCTTTGTGTCTTTCTCATTGTTAGTGTATAGAAAAGCAACTTATTTCTGTGCATGGATTTTGTATCCTGCCACGTTGCTGAAGTGCTGTATGAGTTCTAATAATTTGGGGGTGGAGTCTTTTGGGTTTTCCACATAAAGTATCTTGTCATCTGAGAAGAGAGAGAGTTTGACTTCTTCTTTGCCAATTTGAATGTCTTTTATTTATTTATTTTTTTTTTGTCGTCTGATTGCTGAGGCTAGGGCTTCTAGTACTATGTTGAACAAAAGTGGTGAGAGTGGGCATCCGTGTCATGTTCCTGACCTTGAGGGAAAAACTCTGAGTTTTTCCTCCATTGAGAATGATATTCACTGTGGGCAGAAGACATGCACAGACACTTCTCTAAAGAAGACATGCAAAAACAGGATTTTGAAGTACCAATTAAAAAATAAATAAAATAATAAATAAAAAAGCATAAAAACTAAATCAAATATCCCAAAATTTCAACTCCAGAAATCCTGAATTTAGGATTTGACTGTCTTTGCTTCTAATTTAAATTCTAATCTACTTTACCATGAGGAACACATAGGACATTTTTCCCTACTCTGGGTTATTTGGAACTTACTTAAACATATGCAACATGTTAAGTATGTATAATATCGTTTTTTTTTTTTTTTTTTTTTTGCTAAGCTAGTCATCAAACAATATCTTGTATGTAAGAGTAAAACCTATGTTGAAGGGAAAATGCATTTGCTGGTTTCATTTTGGTAAACATTGTAACATTGCAAATTTTGGTCAGATTATTAATTATCATACTTGCATACAGATTGCATTGCCCTTAAAATCTTTTTAAATTTCAAGAACAAAGCCTGTGAAAAATCAAGGAAATTGAAAGAATTTGAGCTTTATTATATAAGACCTACTCTATTCTAGCTCTTAAAATTTTTTAAACAAGTGCTGTGGGAAGCCATTGCCTTTACAAGGCTGTTAAGGTGTTTATAGCAAAACATTTTTCCCTGTGATTGAATTTTTCAAAGTACTAAAATACTGTGGAGAAATATGTTTTCCACCAGTTTTATGGCTCCCTAGATGCATTTTCTACAAACCTTGCATCTGCTTGGACACAAGCAGTATTGCAAAAACACACCATGCCATTTGAACAGGGTATATAGCTTTGAAACGGTATGCACAAAGTACAAATGGGAATGTCAATATCATAAGAGTAATACAGTTTAAATGCTACTCTTTTATTAAAGTGGACCTGAGTAATTTGTTCCTATTTTATATCTCTATTTTATTAGGAGTATTTTACATATGTGAAAATACTACTCTTGTGTGTATACTTTTGGCTTCAGTGGGTGGCAGGGAATATAATATTTCTGAAGTTTATGCAGGGGAAGACATAATAGCATAATTGCCCTTTACAATATGTTTTATCCCATTGGAAAGTAAATTAAAAAATAATTATCTGGGACCTGAAAATACAGCTTCTGTATATTTTAAATGTTGGAAGAGCTGACAAAGTTTAAAGAGCTATGAAGTGTATTTAATAGAATTTTGCTAATCCCAGAACGCACATTTTAAGAAAATGGGGGAAGATGACATGTATTATAAGTATCCAGATAAGAAAGTATCCTCTGAGAAGTTGTAGCTGAAGCAATAAAGCAATATACACCATTATCCAAACTTAAATAGCATTACTTCATTGCTTTTACACTCTGATAGTTTTTCTTAAAACATCAGACTGTCTCAGAGACAGTGTTAGGTAAAGTTATATGGTTTCTTAGGTTATTAGTAAACTCTCTCAAGATTCTGTGATAAGATTGTACTTGAGAATCATAGGCTAACTATGGCACATTTCACTATCTGTTATACAGGTATTTTAACTGAAGGTAAGACGGAATCCATTGTCAGTAACCAAGAACAGGAGGTAATTTCAATGTGTAAATATACGGTATTTTCACACTGGAAAAATGCCAAATAGGAACCGAATAATGGTTGGGAGGTGACAGTGGACACAGAGGCAGCAAGCAAAGTGATTTTCCCTAGTGAACAATTCAGATTAGGAAAATGACAATCTCTAAGGGAACTGGATAGATATAGCTGCTCAGGGGGTGGAGGCATGTTCCATATCCTCATCCAAAGTGAACATGAAGACAAGTACAGGTCAAACACAGAAATGAATAGCATATGGTACTAAACTGAATATAACTGCACTGGAATCAAATGTTATAATATTGATCCTTAAAGCACTTATCCAAATAACTGAATCATTAAAATAGAACAATTTCATAAAATTGCAACCTGGGAAAGAAAGTTTGAATGATTTGTTCAAGTCTGTTTACAAGATATTAGTATTATAAGATATTAGATATTAGTTCTTAATTTCCTCTTTATTTCCATTTTTTCACATTACAAGTGTCCTCTGGCTGAGTTCACAATATTTAAACATTCATACAAATAGAAAATGTTAGATAACTGCATTTAATATTAATTGTTGATTTTTGTTGGGCTTTGTGCAAAGTGAATCTTAAAAATAATTTTTCCTCTAAAGAAATATCATTGACTATGAGTATGTATGGGATAGGATCAGATAGGGAAAGAAAAGAGGAGAAAATCAGAGTGACCTGAACTCTCACTGGAAGGTGAGAGCTGAGAAATTACCCATGCAGTTCTGATCAGTTTGTGCAGTTTTAGGGTAATTTAGATTACCGAAATAATTTTTCCTTTTATATTTCAAGCTTTGAAATACATAAATATATATCTGCTTGCAAGCTAATAAAAACATCAAACTCTATTTTGTTTGCATAGACCCACACTCAGTAAAGACATAATCTTATAATAATTCTAAATTTTATATTCAGTAAACATTTTATATTCTTCATTCAAACTAAAACCCTTATGATAGAAGATGAAAATAAAATCCTCAAGTACTAGGATTATTAGCAAAAGAGAAAAATATCTGCAGTGTTTTTGCTTCAACACCTGCCATTCCATATGGATCCATAAATATTTGTAACAAATAATGGGTAAAGGAATTTCAACATTAATAAAATAAGGCTGAATTTGCCAGGAAAACTTAAGATACATTTTTCCTGTTTTGTTTTGTTTTGTTTTTCAGTAGAAGGCATACTCTCCTTAAATTTGCATTTCTCCATGTGGATAAAAATGTAGCATACATTAAATTTAAGGGAAAATATGTGACTTAAATAATGTGAACCTGAAGTCTTCCAACTACCTTGGAACTAATCTGAGGAATTTTAGTTACAAAATTTTGTGTTTGTTTTTGTCTGATTATTAGGAAGACAAAATACTATAAAACCTTAATGAATGATTCCTACATTAACTAAGTCCTTTAATCAATTTACTAGAAGAAATTAAAGAAAAAGAAATTTCATGGGCAAATCTTGGAATCAGTGTATACTCGATGCAGTTTTTTTTCCCCTTAAACATTCCATATCTAGAAGGCTAGCATAGCTTCAGATCCAGCCAATTTTTACTGAGGATCTACTATATGTTAAGTACAATGCTAGGTACTTCCACTTTAGTTTTCTCAGTTAAACCTCCCACAAACACTCTGGGGTGGTTCTTCCTATTCTAAAATAGGGACATTGAAGTTTATAGATGTAACATGCCAAGATACAGAGAGATCCAGTCGTAGTCATTGCATTATGAGTAAAATAGCAGACTCATACATTTTAGGGGAAAGAAGATTTAAAACAAGATAGTGGGGTTATTTGGTGATTGACCCTTGAATAACCATTGAAGTTAAACTGAATGATACATTTGTGAAAACTTTCTAATTGATTAAGATTTTTGGAATTATTTCTCTTTGTCATACGGGCAACCTGTAATTGTCTACTGAATTATTAGAAGAAATCACTACCACACTCTTCAGTTTACAAGTTTGTGAACTCATTTTAATTTACAGCACAACGCCATGCACAGCAGGTACTCACTAAATGTTTCTGATAAAAGTCATTGAGTTAGGGGCGCCCAGGTGGCTCAGATGGTTAGGCATCTACCTTTGGCTCAGGTCATGATCTCCAGGTCCTCAGATTGAGCCCCACATCAGGCTCCTGGCTGGCTCAGCGGGGAGCCTGCTTCTCCCTCTCCCTCTGCCTCTCCCCCTGCTTGTGTGCTCTCTCTGTCTCTCTCTCTCAAATGAATAAATAAAATCTTAGAAAAAGTCATTAAGTTACTGCATTTAGAAACTCAGTAATTTGAAGCAACATTATAACTAGTTTGGTTGGTATTCTTTGTTCTGGCTAGCAAAAATAATATCTATTTTTACCAAAGCACTCCTGTGGCTTTAGAAGCAATTATGGAGACCAATGAGAAATTGAAACACAGTTGCTTTTTTTAATTTAAATTCAATCAGCCAACATATAGTAAATCATTAGTGATACACAGTTCTTACTCTATAGCAACTTACAGCAGAATAGGGAAATAAAGGCACAACCAAATACATAGTAATACATAATAATAAGTAGAAAATGCCATAAAAGAGTACCCAAAATGTGCTTTAAATGTTCAGAGACTAAGACAAATGGATTAAGAATTTATGGGTTACATTGTAGGATTGAATACAATGAAATCACTAAAAAGAATACTGTGTACCATGAATGTATGTTTACAACAAAAGTATTTCCATGATATACTGTCAAATAAAATAAAGTTTCAAAAATAAGAAAAAGTCATTAAGTTAGATATGAATATTGAAATAGAAGAGAGTAAAATTGAAAGAAGCCCTCCAAACTAATTAGAAATGAAGATGAGGAAGAGCAATGTTAAAACATGAAATAAAATGGCACATTAATATGTTCTATTGATGATGTTTATCCCTCCCGCCCCCCCAGCTGTATCCTATAAATTATTATCATTTTAAGGAAAAAGCTTGTTCAATGGACAATGTAAGTTCTCATGGCAATAGACAACATCTAAAAGTAGGATTGTTCATTTGGTGAAAGTTGTTGAATGGAGCATTACTGATAGATGCCTACTTCGTTGATAAAACTTTAGAGATTTTCAGAGGAAAAGCAATCGTTTTGATGTCTTAATGCCTCCATTACACGAGAAAGAAAAATGTGAAAATTGCAGTGTTTTGCCCTAATAATTAACATTTATTTTAAAAATTCAGCTTTGTAAAATATTAAATTATTGGTATCAATTTGAACTAGCTAGGTTTACAACAGTGTTGCTATTATGATTGTTCATCTATTAGGAAAACACTTCATAATTTTTATCATAAAAATATGGTACCTTAGTGTCTCAATTTTGTATTTCTTAGCTAACACAAAAAAATCAGCATATAGTCTCACCAATGTTTGTGTGTGGGCATTCATGCATGCATGTGCATGTTTGTGTGTCTGTGAGACAGAGGAGAGAGTGATAACTAATGACAAAAGAATGTTCTTTTTTCCAAAAAAAATATTTTATTTAGTTATTTGACAGAGAGAGAGAGAGAGAGCACAAGCAGGGAGAACAGCAGAGGGAGAGGGAGAAGCAGGCTCCCTACTGAGCAAGGAGCCCGATGCGGGGCTCGATCCCAGGACCCTGGGATCATGACCTGAGCCAAAGACAGACGCTTAACCGACGGAGCCACCCAGGTGCCCCAATAAAACAATGTTCTTAATTTTCTTCATTGGTATGGTGCTAAAATAAAAAAAAAAAAAAAAAAATATATATATATGACTATGCACAGATTATAAATAGGTATAATTGCAGTTATTAGTGAGGATATCTATATATAAATGTCACACGTGTATATCTATTAATTTCTTATTAGTTTATAAGAGGTGACAAATTATATACTGCTGTATAGACTATTCTTGCCAGGTTTTCCATAAAAGTGTCATTCTGATTTTGAATCATCTTTATTTTTTAATCTTTTTTCCTTATTTTTTTTATGTTATGTTAATCACCATACATTACATCATTAGTTTTTGATGTAGTGTTCCATGATTCATTGTTTGCGTATAATACCCAGTGCTCCATTCAGTACGTGCCCTCTTTAATACCCATCACCAGGCTAACCCATCCCCCCAACCCCCTCCCCTCTAGAACCCTCAGTTTGTTTCTCAGAGTCCATAGTCTCTCATGGTTCGTCTCCCCCTCTGATTTCCCCCCCTTCATTTTTCCCTTCCTGCTACCTTCTTTTTTTTTTTTTTTTTTTAACATATAGTGTATTATTTGTTTCAGAGGTACAGGTCTGTGATGCAACAGTCTTACACAATTCACAGCGCTCACCATAGCACATACCCTCCCCAATGTCTATCACCCAGCCACTCCATCCCTCCCACCCCCTACCACTCCAGCAACCCTCAGTTTCTTTCCTGAGATTAAGAATTCCTCATATCAGTGAGATCATATGATACATGGCTTTCTCTGATTGACTTATTTCGCTCAGCATAACACTCTCCAGTTCTATCCACGTCATTGCAAATGGCAAGATTTCATTCCTTTTGATGGCTGCATAATATTCTATTGTATATATATACCACATTTTCTTTCTTTTTTTTTTAAGATTTTATTTGACAGAGAGACAGCGAGAGAGGGAACACAAGCAGGGGGAGTGGGAGAGGGAGAAGCAGGCTTCCCACGGAGCAGGGAGCCCGATGCGGGGCTCAATCCCAGGACCCTAGGATCATGACCTGAGCTGAAGGCAGACGCTTAATGACTGAGCCACCCAGGTGCCCCGATACCACATCTTCTTTATCCATTCATCTGTCAATGGACACCTTGGCTCTTTCCATAGTTTGGCTATTGTGGACATTGCTGCCAGAATAACCACTTTCCACCTTTCTTGAATACAGGGAAATAGTATCTAAGGATTAATGCATAGAACTGTGATTTTCCTTATTAAACAATTGCTTATGTTAAATCCTACTTGGAAAAGAATTTTGTTTTTATCTGTGTAGACTCACATTTTTTACTATAGTTTCCTGATTCTATGTTTACAAATAGGTCCCATTATACACTTCTTTTCAGTGCAATGTAAATTGATATTTAGAATCTCTACATCTATAGAAGAGGCTAGTTGTGTCTTTAATTTCATGCAATTCTTTTTTTTATTTATTTTTTTGATGTAATGTTCTATGATTCATTATTTGTGTATAACACCCAATGCTCATTGCAATACGTGCCCTCCTTAATACAATTCTTAAAGCTGTGAAGATATATACTTAAATTTAGTTATAATTTTGAAATGATTTATTAAAATTGTACAGGCTAGTTTAAAAAGATATTGTGATAGGAGGCAATATTAATCATCTTTAAATGTAGCAAAATTTGACCTTTATATAGTCCAGTGGTTTCTCAAACTGTGGTTCCCAAACCGGCAACATCAACTATCAGTTGGGCACTTAGAAATTCTAGTAGCCAGGTCCTACCCTAGGCCTACTGAATCAGAAACTTTAGCAGTTGGGAACTTTTTTTTTAAAAAACATCTTCAGGACATTCTGATATATGATAAGGTTTAAGAACTATTGCTGTTAAAGTGCTAGATATTAGTATTTGTTCCCTTGTGCCTTCCACCAAACCTCTCTAGTCAGATATGCTAAGTCAAAACAACAAAACAAAACAACAACAACAACAACAACAACAGTGATTTTAAAGTTAGCGCCTGAATTTCCAGGTCAGAACAATAAATTTCTCTTCCTTATTTGTGCCAGATTAAGAAGAGAGGTTTCTTCTCTAGTTGATTGAAAGGCTTGTACATTTCCCAGCTGAGAAACAAAATGAGAAATCTGCTTTACAGCCTCTGCAATCAGCCAGATGACTGAACCCCTAGTAAGGGTAAAAGTAAGATTATACTGAAACCCTGAGGCCATTTTAAAGATAAAGTCAACATAATTAAACATTATCACCTGGAAAAGTCAGCTAATTGATGGAAATGTGTGCCCTCCCCACAATCTTTCTTTAACACATCTCTTTAAAACATCAGCTTCCTTCCCACTTTACTTCTATGCCCACTTTTGCTTCTTGTTTGTCAATTTCTGATGAAGACTGTTACATTATTACTCCCCATTCAGTTAATGTTATCTCTGCAGCCTTTTTCACAGAAGTAGCCAGGGTGGTTTGCTAGAGAAGGGATTTGCACATGCCTCTGGTACTGTTTAGTTGTTTATATTAGAAATCTTTGTCTGTCTTTCAGTTTTCAGAGCAAATTCTGGTCTATGTATAAAATTTCTTTCCATTCTGGATCCTCACCTTTTTTTTTTTTCTTTCTAAATTTCTAGGCTCTAGTAAATATAGATCTACTTTAAAAAATCAGTCAATTTTACTTTATCTTTGATGCAGTAATACATCATCTCAAAGATGATGGGAAAGTATGTGTGTGAGTCAGAAAGAGTTATATTTTACTATTTTTTGCTCAAAGGACTATGATATGTAGACAAGTTCAATAAATATACAGTAGGCATGTTATGACAACTATATCAACTATTTTTCAAAATTGCAAAATTTTAGTTTGTCCCATTATCTGTATAGTAATCATTGATTTTATTGAAAAGGCTAAGATTTGACCAGAAACTCTGTACCTCCACCCCTTTCTTCCTTCCTCTGACCATATACTTATAAAAATATTTTAAAATTACATATTCATGTACAATCTTGTCTTTTTGAATAGAAATAATGAAATCAATCTGATGACTAGAAATCTTACCTCAAGTTTTAAGGTTACCAGTACACATATCCTAAGTCATTATAAGTGTTGTAGACCCAGGATAGTTACAATTGTAGATACTGAGAGGACACCAGTAGGAAATTTTTTTTTTTTAAGATTTTATTCATTTATTTGACAGAGAGAGACACAGCAAGAGAGGGAACACAAGCAGGGGGATTGGGAGAGGGAGAAGCAGGCCTCCCGCTGAGCAGGGAGCCTAATGCGGACCCTGGGATCATGACCTGAGCCGATGGCAGACGCTTAACGACTGAGCCACCCAGGCGCCCCACCAGTAGGAACATTTTTAAAAAGACAAAGTTCCCACTTTCAAGAAGAGTATATTGTAGTGAGATAAAATACATAACAAACATAGTAAATAAATAAGTTACATTATGTATTATTGGTGATAAATTTTCTAGGAAAAAAGAAAGCATGTTAAGGGAGTAAAAATAAGGGTACAGGTTGCAATATTAAATAGGATGTTGTGGTGAGCACTGTGTATTGTGTAAGACTGATGAATCACAGACCTCTACCACTGAAACAAATAATACATTATATGTTAATAATAAAAAAAGAAATACAAAACTAAAGAAAGTTAAATAGGATGTTTAGTATAGATTTCAATAATAAGATGCCATTTGAGCAAAGAACTAAAGTTGGGGACCCAAAATTAAATTCATGAGAACTATAAAACAAACCTTGTAAATTATTGTGTTAGTTCTAAATCACAAGCTTATTAAATTCTTTAGTAGAAGTTCAGTGCAGAAAGATGCCAGTAGCACACCCTCCCACCCCCTCAATTCTGACAGTGAAAAATGTCTCTAGCCATTACAAAATGTCCTTTCGACTGCAGAGTTACCCCCAGTTGAGAAACGCTGACCTTGGCTTATGAAGTCTCCTCAGACCTTTGATAACTGAAAAACTAATATTGGCTTAATTGAGGGTGAAGCCAGGCTTATCCCATTACTACCTAAAAAAGAATCTTGCCACATGTTTTATGAGGTATTAATGGATGCTTAGGTGGCCAAATATTTTACTATAGGCTCCTCTCCCACTTCTGGGAATGTTCAATTGCCATTTAATTTATTTAACATACAATTATTTTGCATTTCCTTTGGGTCAGGCATTGCTGTACGAACTTTACAAATAGTAGCTTATTAGTCTTTATAACAACCTTATGAGATAGGTATTATTATTATCTGAAATTTACAGATGAGGAAATTGAGGCACAGAAAAATTAAGTAACTTTCCCAGGGGCTAGCACATCAGAGAGCAGAGTTTCCAACCTACACAGTCAGGCTTTGGCATCTTTTGCTCTTCATCACTATGCTCTCAGCTGTCTAAATTAATATGTAACATATGCTTATATTTAGCACTAGCTTTTTAAAGGCTCTGAGTTGTTCTGCTTTAATAGATTTAGCAAATAAAAAAAAGAAAAGAAAACATCATCCCCAGTGATATTTGAATCAGATAAACAACTATTATTATCATTTTAAAGATTTATTTATTTATTTGAGAGAGAGAGAGAGCATGTGCATGCACAGGGGTGTAGGGGCAGAGGGAGACGGAAAAAGAGACTCTGAAGCAGATTCCCCACTGAGTGAGGAACCTGACATGGGGCTGTGTCTCATGACCCTGAGATCATGACCTGAGCTGAAATTGACTGAGCCACCCAGGCACCCCAACAACAATTTTTTTTTTTTTTAAAAAAGATTTATTTATTTATTTTTAAGATTTTATTTATTTATTTGACAGAGAGAGACATAGCGAGAGAGGGAACACAAGCAGAGGGAGTGGGAGAGGGAGAAGCAGGCGTCCCGCCGAGCAGGGAGCCCGATGTGGGGCTCGATCCCAGGACCCTGGGATAATGACCTGAGCCGAAGGCAGACGCTTAACGACTGAGCCACCCAGGTGCCCCAACAAATTATTTATTTAGTATAATGATGTCCCATGGAGTATTTTAGACATACTTACATTGAAAAATCATTTGCTGTTTATCCGAAATTCAAATTTCACTAAACACCCTGTAATTTATCTGCTAACCCTTGCTTTAATTAAAAATGATTATCATTGTTTAACCCAGTTTTTTCAATGCTATTTTGAGCAAGGCACCTTGTTGGTATACCTAATATCTTGGGGAAGTCCATGGGATTTATATTAATGATAGTGGGAACACTTTTCAGCTAGAATGAATGGATTATTTATTTTTTTTTATTTTTTTTAAAGATTTTATTTATTTATTTGACAGAGAGAGAGAGAGACAGTGAGAGAGGGAACACAAGCAGGGGGAGTGGGAGAGGGAGAAGCAGGCTTCCCGGGAGCAGGGAGCCCGATGCGGGGCTTGATCCCGGGATTCCAGGATGACGACCTGAGCTGAAGGCAGATGCTTAACCGACTGAGCCACCCAGGCGCCCCATGAATGGATTAGTTTAAATGCTTACTCCAGACTGCAGTGATCTCTCCTTTGAGAGGCACTTAACAACATATGTCACATGATTTCACACTTAATTGTCCACTTCTATAACTTGTTGACTTTTTTTCAAGATGTGTCAGCTCCTTAACAGCAAGGACTGGGTATCATGCTTCTTCCAAACCTTCACTGGATATAATATTTGTTATCAGCATAATATTTTTTCTGAAAGATGACTTATTTCTAATTCATAATTTATAAAGGAACCTGTTATGCCAAATTGGTAATCTAAGGTTCCAGAGCAAAACAGGGCCATACTAGTTTTAGTAGTATTGTATCTCACTTTCTCAGGCTGGTGACCCTTCACCCTTTTGCTACTAGTTTTTGGTTTTCATTTGTCAGCATTATTTCTTTTTACATCTCCCTAAAGAAATGTAACAATTTGGGGATCAAGTTTTTCTTTTCCACATTTGGTAAGGGCAACATTTGAGTCGTTGTTCAACTCAGACCATGAACGCTTCCTTATATTCATGAAAGTCACATCATTACACAGCAGTTGGTCATTTTGTTGTTATTATTCCTCAGTTTGGAAGAGGGAAGCAGGTGTCTTGCTTGTGCCAAATGTAATACTGACAGCACCAACACAAGAAAGTCTCTTGAGCAGCTGTACTTAGGGGAAAGCACTCAAATCAAATAGTGAAATATGATTTATTTGGTAAAGAATAAAAACTGATGACCTGACGGCAGGTGGCTGCATTTTCCCACTGCTAAGTGAGTCAGTGGTGTTAATTTTCCCATCCTGTATTACAATCCTCAAAGCCCAGAGGAAAGAGGAAACACTGAACTCCATGAAAAAGTGGGAAAATAAGCACTGCATTCATATAGAAAGTCTCTAGCAGTCTTGATTTTCATTTTGGGGGGACTTTTTCATTCTGAGCATTTACCATATGTTTATCTTTTTTATACAAATAAAGTTATTGTCAACTTTTACATCTATTCATTTGGGCCCTGAAGAAGAAATCAAAATTAAGAGCTTGTTCTGCAAATGGATTCCCAAGTATAGCAAGTATAACAAGCAGGCTCAGTAAAAGCAGTCTCCACTTCTCTTCAATAAATGACGAGGTTGCTCATGTCCTCAGCTAGATTTAGCAGTTGTCCTATCTTTATCTTTTAGTTTATACCATTGCATTTTTGTGTGTTGATAAAGATTTTAATATACACATTTTGAACACCAGCCTTTTAAATCAAAGTGCTCAGTAAAAACCCTTTCTTCCTGGCTTACCAAGAGAGGAATTTAACTGACAGTCTATGGTTCTAGTACTTGTCCATATTTAATTTCATTGCCAATTAGGATTTCTCAAGCCTCCTGAATAAATTCCTACATAACAGTGAATGTCTTTTTTTTTTTTTTTTTACAGTGAATGTCTTTAAACTCTGAGCAAAATGATGTCATTCAGATGTGAAGACCTATTAAAAGATTGAAATAGATTTCTAATGCATTTATTATACATTTTTGTAGCATGTGATTTAAATCAGAAAAACAATGACAAATGGTTTGACACTTTTCACTCATGTACACCAAAATATAATATGCTTCGACTAGCTTTTGGCTATTATGGACCTTAGCATGCAATGTGACCTTGGTCTGAAAAAGCATGTTTGGTTAGCACAGAAACTTAATCATAAGAAGTCATAAGTAGAATCCTTCTTCTTTACTGCCCTTTTCTAGGTCTAGGAAATTTATTGCTTGTGGGACAGATAGGATATGAACAATGGGCCAAATAGAGTCCAGGGTTATCTCATCTGTGTGAAAACTGCTGCTGAAAATCGATGTGACCTCTGCTACACTGTCATCCCAATTCCCACCCTCTGTGTCCTATTTGTCTTTTGGTAGAAGTTTAGATCTGTGTGCTGTCTCTATGTGTCTCTCTTGGGCCAGATTATCAAAATGAATCATAGCCTGCATACCTCTTATATTTCTATTTATTTTCCTGGTGTTGACTAGGTCCGATGAAATATGATTCTTTTTGCATTTGATCCTCACTGCGGCAAGCAACACCTAATTCAACTGTGTCCATCTCTTTAAAGAAGAGTAATGCTATTTTGAAACTTCAATCTACTGTACAGCAACATTACAATCCATAGACCATGCAACCTGTCTTCATAGTCAATAGTAATTTTCCTTTCAGCCGATTCAATGGCATTTATTTCATCTCCAAATAGAAGACTTCTGGGAATTTTAATGTAGTTTTAATTTTGTTTTATGCATACTGAATATATTGCTTTCGTTTTGGGGTACCTTGTTTGTAGAATACCCCTCAGATTCTTACCACTGAGATTACTTGTGTATAGAGTGATATATAACAAAGAATCCATTAATTTTAAGAATTCTGCCCCCATACAAAGTGTTTATTCAGGGGAAACATTGTATTATCTCTGAATCAGCAGGATGTCAATGTTCTAACTTTGTAGCAGTTCATTTTGTAAAAATAGATCTTCCAGGCTACATAAATTCATACTTTAAGATTTATAAACATCAATACAAAGGTGTAAAACCTCCCCAGCTATTATCAATAAATTAGTATTCTATACACTTGTCATGTGCAGAAAACAAAATACTAGCTAAATATAGACTTCAAACAATACAAATAAGACATAATATTGCTTGGTTAGGTGTTAAGAAATGTGCTTTATGAGCATTAGAGATGATGCCTAAAACATCTTAGAATTTAGGGTTTTTTTTAGAATTTAGTTTTTTAATGACATATTTCAAATGTTCCAACTTTGCAGTTGAAATAGATCACAGAATTTCTGATAATGTGCTCATTCCCTCTGGAATACTTCACCTCTTCCAAAAATACCACTGGCAAAAAAGAAAGGAAGGAAGGAAGGAGGGAAGGAAAGAGTTTAGGGTTAATTTTACAAGGGAATTGTACAAAACACATGCATCATGCATTTATAATCAAAAATTATTTTTAAAGTTTTATGAAAAAAACAATTCCTAAGAATACGTTCATTATAGCTTCCTATGCTAAAAGAAAATTAACAGGTTAATTTATACATTTTATTGAATTCTTTAAGACCAATAAACAAATGCTTTTTATAACATTTTGGATTCAAATAATATGAAACTGTTAATTCTATAAAATAATTGTTCAGCATTTTTTATCCATATAGATTTTGGAAAATTGGAACTTGTAAAAAAAGAAATTGGAAATGGTGATCTCTATTAAAAGCATTTTATTTCAGAGATAATGCTGTCCCGTTAAAAATCTCACAGAAGGTTCCCACAATTCTATGCCACAGCTTCCCATTCAGTAAATGGGGCAAACCATTTGCTATGGAGCAAACCATGACTATGAAATCTGTGTAGTTCAAGACTCTGCATACTACATGTATAGGCTGCTTGCAATTGAAAAATTAGCTCTAACTATATGATAAATCCATATTCTTTTCCCTACTGGAACCAGAACCAATAGCTAAATTTTTGTGAAAATTGGTTAGGTCCAGATTCAAGCCTAGTTTTTTTTTTTTTTTTTTTCTTGAATTGCTCTCACAATATATAGGGTCACTGAAAATTTTTTTGACTAAGGAGATGCATATTTTCAAACTTTGCTTGTGCCCAGTTACCGAAATGAAGAGACTGTAGTGAATAGAGTAATTTTGTTTGAGGTGCTATGATTCACCCCATCATGCACTGCTGTTGAAGCCATTTAAAAATACCAGGGTTTGAAAGATACAGATATAGTAAAATGAAGGGGCACCTGCACCCCAACATTCATAGCAGCAATGTCCACAATAGTCAAACTGTGGAAGGAGCTGAGATGTCCTTCAACAAAAGAATGGATAAAGACGTGGTATATATATACAATGGAATGTTACTCAACCATCAGAAAGGATGAATACTTACCATTTACATCGACATGGATGGAACTGGAGGTTATTATGTTAAGTGAAAAAAAGTCAATAAGAGAAAGACAATTATCATATAGTTTCACTCATATGTGGAATATGCAGTGCAGAGGACCTTAAGGGAAGGGAGGGAAACCTGAATGGGAAGAAGCCAAAGAGGGAGACAAACCATGAGAGACTCTTAATTATGGGAAAGAAATTGAGAATTGCTAAAGGAGAGGTGGGTGGGGGGATAGGGTAACTGGGTGATGGGCACTAAGGAGGGCATGTGATGTGAAGAGCACTGGGTGTTATATACAACTGATGATTTGTTGAACACTACATCTGAAACTAATGATGTGTTGGCTAATTGAATTTAAACTAAAAAATTTACCAGGTTTTGGGGGTGCCTGGGTACCTCAGTTAGTTAAGTATCCAACTCTTGATTTCAGCTCTGATCATGATCTCAAGGTCATGAGATTGAGCCCTGTGTTGGGCTCTGTGCTAGGTTGGGAGTATGCTTGAGATTCTCTCTCTCACTCTTCCTTTGCCCCTTCCCTCCATTCTCTCCCTTTCTCAAATAAATAGATGAATTAGAAAAAAAAGAATACCAGGATTTGTTTGGCTACCTTCTAAGATTATTACTTTGTAGCAGTTTATTTTTACCTATGTCAAAAATGTCCCAGTTTATAATTGCAGGGAAAAAATTGCTGTCTGGTTCGTATATCTAACATAAAAAATGTCCAGTCAGAATTCAAGTACATAGTCAAGTAGTTAGCTTCTCAGTGTAAAAGAAGATTCTTTTTGTAATTAGATATATCTGTTTAAAACATCTTATTAAACAAAAATTCTACTGGTGTCTCTTTATCTGAAACTAAGAGAGAATCTTGTTAAAGTAATGAGAATGTGGGAGAAGATAATATAAAAATAAAGGGGGAGAAAAGATACAACTTGTGTTTTTACACCACAGGTAATATTTTTTCATAAGTAGTATTCTTCAAAATAAAAGTTAACACTGGAAATAATCTAAATGCCTGTCAGCTAGTGAATAATTAAACAAAAAGCAATGTATCCATGTAATGGAATACTTTTCAGCAATAAAAAGGAAGAAACCACTGATACATGCTACCACATGGATGAAAGTCAAAAACGTGCTAAGTAAAAGAAGCCAGACATAAAAGACCACATATTGTATCTATCTGTGTAAAATATCCAGAAAAGGCAGTCCTATAGAGGCAGAAAGTAGATTAGTTATTGCCAAGGGCTGGAGGGTGGGAGAAGGACATTAACTGTAAATGGGCATGAGGGGTATTTTGGGGTGATCAAGATGTTCTAAGATAGATTTGCGATGATGGTTGCACAACTCTGTAAATTTACTAAAAAACATTGAAATGTACACTTAAAATAGGTGAATTTTATTGTGTATGAATTATACTTTGATAAAGCTATTAAAGAATGGAGGTGATAGATGATAGATAGATGATAGATAGATAGATAATCAATGATAGATGACAGATTTGAAAAGAAAAGAAAAACAGTGTATGCTTTACAAGGAGGGGATTTGATTAATTTATAGGTATTCATAAACATATCATAAATGTGTTTCTCCAAGTCTCATGCCTCTTTAGCAGTAAATGTTGTTTCATTTTCACTGATTATTTACTGAAACATTTATTTTAAGGAACTAGAAGCAGCTGGGGAATAAGTATAACTTCCAATTAAGAGTTTTCCATCATCTAGTTTTACAAACAAAATATTTATAGATGCTATTAGAGGTAAAGGATACACAGTGAAAATTTTGACCTGTTAATTTGTGAACATTCTGATATAATTTTGTTTTTTCCAGAAGAAGTACCATTTCAAATTCCAATGATGAAGACACCCTTGGACAAGATCCAACTGACTCCTGGGCAGGCATTGCCTCCTGGATTCCCTGGACCGTTCATTTTTGCTGATAGTCTGTCCTCCGTGGAGACTCTGTTGACCAACATTCAGGTCAACAATATTTCTATAAACAAAATAAATGTAATACAAGACATTAGCATCTACATTAATTATTTCAGATTTGAGAAACTAAAACACATAAGATGAACTGCATGTCATTTGCTGTACTTTGACAGGGCCTACTGAAAGTGGCTTTGGATAATGCTCACATCCAGGAGAAGCAGATTCAACAAGAAAAAAAGGAACTGCGAATGGAGCTCTATAGAGAGAGAGAAATTAGAGAAAACCTTGAAAGACAACTCGCAGTTGAGCTTCAAAGCAGAAGTAAGTTTAACAAGTTCAATTACAGAATAAATATTTTGTTATAGATATTCTCAATAGTAGTAGAAATATTCTCAGGGATAGCTTGGAACTACCGAAAAAATGACAAGCTAAGAATCAAATACTGTGTGTAATCCACTTGTTAAGATATTTATACTATTTCTCTTTATTATTAAAGATAATGAAATAGATCTGGACTTCAGGCCAGTTGCAGATTTGGAAAATATGAATATTCTTAGTTTTCTCACAATTTCATAAAATACCCCTGGATATAGTTAATCTAATAATTTCTTGTAGATGAAATGCTTAATCTTTGCCAAGAACAGTGCTAGATTCTGGGGATTTAAGATAAATAAAACTCAGTCCCTATCCTTGAGAGATTTACATTTTAGAGGGCTAGCACAACCAACCAGTTAATTTCAAGACAAAGTGGCAAGAACAATGATGCACAGTATATATGGTTATATAGAGAAGGGGTAGTTAGTTCAGCTTGGTGGGGGAGTGAATGATTGAGGAAGGTTTCCTGATGCTAATACTTGAATCTGAAGATCAGTAGGCTAAGAAAGGGCATGAGAGCATCTGAGCGGTTTAGACATTCTAGATAGAGGTATCAGTGAGCATAAGCATGAAGGCAAGAAGCCTCATACATTGACAACTATAAAGTTTGTTATTACTGTGGCTCTGAATTTTATGAAGTGAACTGTAAGAGATGATGGAGAAAGATGAGGGTAGAAGCTAAACTGTAAAAGACATTTTTAACCATGTAAAAGATTAGCTTGGATTTTGTCTTATAGGTGATGGGAAGTAGTCAAAGATAAGCAGGGGGCATGATCTGGTCTGATTTAAATTAGATCACTTTGGCATTGGGAATAGATTAAAGAGGGCTTGGAGTAAGACTAAAAACAAGGAAATTATGTAAAATGAGTTTGCTCCTGGCAGTGGTGGTGAGGACTGAACAAGGATTGCATAAGTAAGGATGGAGACAAAAGAGAGAGAATGGAGAATTAATGTTCACAAATAGAATAACTTTCCCAACCATGGGTAGACAATAGATTATGTACATATATGGATAAAGAGACTAGTTCATATCAAAACCAGAGAAAATTTAAAACTTCACTTCGGCTAATAGTTTCCACCTTTTCCTTACATTTACCATAAATTACTAAACATCAACAAAAGTGATGATTGTGAATTTCAACTTCTTCTCTTCTCTGCTTACTCTTCTATGGAAGGGTCACTAAGTAAAAATTCAATAAAATAATTAAAGAGTGGGAAGGAGAGGCAAAGAAAGGGAGAGAAAATCCACAAGGTAGATAATGTCTCCTTAAACAAGGAAGAATAATTCCAGTTGAGTGAAATCCACTAATTTTTCATTATTTCAAAGTAGTATATTCCAAAAATTTTGGCAAGTAATTGAAAACTTACTGTATATTTTCCTTAAGGCCTGGGAATCACTGTTAGTCTGGTTCAAAATATAAATTCAGTCACTGCATTTAAAAATAATTAAACCTGTTTAAAAAAAATCTTTTTTAAATTTAATTTTATTTTATTGTGTTATGTTAGTCACCATACAATACATCATTAGTTTTTGATGTAGTGATCCATGATTCATTGTTTTTGTATAACACCCAAAAATAAAATCTTAAAAAAATGGGGGGTACCATGGGGGGTTGGCTCAGTTGGTAGAACATGTGACTCCTGATCTCAAGGTTGTAAGTTCAAGCCATACATTGGTTGTAGAGTTTACATAAATAAACAGACAAATAAATAAATAAAATCTTAAAAACAAAAGAATTAAACCTCTCCTTATCTTGCCAAAGTCATTAAATACTATTAAGCAAAAGTTAATTAGTCTTTTAAAGTTTAGAAAAAAATCATTTATTTCTGGCATTTGGTATGCAAAATAGATTATTATGATTAACAGTCATAAAAACACATATTTTTAGTTGAATAATTTTTCTACTAAAGAACCTAATAATCATATGTTAAATATAATAACATTCTCAGATTGACTTCTGCATATCTACTATATAGAATAAAAATGGCTTCTAAGTTTTAGGGTTGTGCTCATACCAATTTCTGTTTATTAACTTCTCATAGACTCTTCAGGTCTATCTTTATAATTATTATCACATCTATTGTCTTTTAAAGAGGACTAGACATGGTAGGGGAGCCTGGGTGGCTCAGTTGGTTGAGCATCTGCCATTGGCTCAGGTTGTGATCCTGGGGTCCTGGGATCAAGCCCAGAGTTGGGCTCCCTGCTCAGTGGGGAGCCTGCTTCAACCTCTTTCTCCCTCTCCCTCTGCCCCTCCCCCATCTCAAGCTCTTACCCTCTCCTTTGCTTATGGCTCATGCTCTACCCCCCACATGCTTTCCACACCCCTCTCATGCTCTCCTCCCATGCCTGCTCCTGCTCTCTGTCCCCAGCTCATGCTCACTTGCACTCTCAAATAAATAAATAAAATCTTTAAGAAAAATAAAAATAAAAATGGCCTAGACATGGTAGATGCAGTATTTTATCTACTATCAAACTTATTCTGAAGTATTTGTATTTAATAAATGTGGCATATTATGATCTAATAATAATACCACTGCTACTACCATAACATATCACATTATCACTACTACTATCATTACTGCCACTACTACTAGTACTACTACTAGTACTACTACTACTGGCTAATGCTTATCAACTTGCTCTGTGCTAAGCACTGTTTTTCACATTTATATACAATGACTAGCATAATTATAGGAACCTAATCTCTTATCCTCATTGATTTAGAAAAAAATTATGTACTTCATCTCTATAAACCTCAGTATCATCATCTATTCCAATAGCTGAACTGGATAATCACTTAAAATCCTTTCTAGTTCCCTAAATATCTCATATCCAGTATAACCAACTTTTTATGACAAAGGGTGAACTCTTTATCTGAAGTCATATGATTGAAAAGAAAGAGGGGGGGCAAAGATACAAATGTAGGGATCCGAAGGGGTATGTGCACCCTGATGTTTATAGCAGCAATGTCCACAATAGCCAAACTATGGAAAGAGCCAAGATGTCCATCGACAGATGAATGGATAAAGAAGATGTGGGGTATATATATACAATGGAATATTATGCAGCCATCAAAAGGAATGAAATCGTGCCATTTGCAACGACGTGGATGGAACTGGAGGGTATTATGCTGAGTGAAATAAGTCAATCAGAGAAAGACATGTATCATATGATCTCACTGATATGAGGAATTCTTAATCTCAGGAAACAAACTGAGGGTTGCTGGAGTGGTGGGGGGTACGAGGGATGGGGTCGCTGGGTGATAGACATTGGGGAGGGTATGTGCTATGTTGAGCGCTGTGAATTGTGTAAGACTGATGAATCACAGACCTGTACCTCTGAAACAAATAATACATTATATGTTAAAAAAAAAAAAGAAGATAGCAGGAAGGGAAAAATGAAGGGGGAGAATCGGAGGGGGAGACGAACCATGAGAGACTATGGACTCTGAAAAACAAACTGAGGGTTCTAGAGGGGAGGGGGTTGGGGGGATGGGTCAGCCTGGTGATGGGTATTAAAGAGGGCACGTACTGAATGGAGCACTGGGTATTATATGCAAACAATGAATCATGGAACACTACATCAAAAACTAATGATGTAATGTATGGTGATTAATATAACATAATAAAATAAAATAAAATTAGAAAAAAGAAAAAGAAAGAGGGGGGAAATTGATCTTATGGTTAAAAGTAACAACTCTCCAAGTATATAGAAAGAATAGTAATTATATATATGTAAATATTATATAAAAACATAATTTTGTGTATATATGTATATTTAGAATTCCTATTATTTTTTTTCCAATTAAAAACCTAGATATAGTCCCAGAAAAAATGTTCAGTACATAGTACATCCTAAATAAATGATAGTTATTATTATTTATTTATATAATTTAAAGTAATATGCTGATGCTGTGGGATTGTTGAGCACGACAGTCAAAAGAGAATTCTTGAGATGTTTTACAGTGCAACTTAGTAAGTTTATTTAAGTAGCATGGGGACAGGACCCATGGGCAGAAAGAGCTGTACTTTTTGCTGTATGAAGCTGGTGGTTATATGCTTAGTGCTCAAAAGGGAGGGGATGTGCAGGGAGTATGACATCATAAATGTCTTCTTCAAATAACAACTCATAAAACTGCTTTCACGATATTTCTCTGGTGCTTATCATTCAGTTCATGGTAACTATCAGTGAGGTTTACAGGCAGTCATGAGACCCTTTAAGAATGTAGCAATTAGCACATAAGTGATCCTTATTGAAACAATGCAAGCTACTTAGGTCAGTCTTTTGAGCTAAAAGGTGCACATTTTTTTGCTTCTCTCCTCACTGTGACATTGTTTGTAATATACGTAATCATAAATTTCAAGGGAATCAACATATAGAATGTTCTTGAGCCAATGATTTTACCAGAAGCAAAATTTTGTATTATTAAGGACATTAAATTATACATTAATTTGAATAATCTAGATTTCTGATTTAAATAATTTGTTAAATGCTTTATATGAATGGTGATAATTAGGTATAATTAAAATAGTAAAATATTTTTATGTTGAACCTCATTTAATAATCTTTCATCAAAAAATAACAGAACCCAGGCATGCCTGGATGGCTCAGTCAGCTAGGCGTCAGATTCCTGGTTTTGGCTCAGGTCATGATCTTGTGGGTTGTGAGATAGATCCTGCACTGAGTCTCCACACTTAGTGGGGAGTCTTCTTGAAGATTCTCTCCCTCTGCCCCTCCCCCCTCAAAATAAATAAATATTTTAAAAAGTAACAGAAACCATATTTTCTCAGTGTCTTTTTTTCAAGTTTTGCAATTTTGTTATTACCTCAGACTTATGAATTTTTGTTTCACATAAACATAAATTTACCTGGGTAAATTATTCTTTTCAAGTTGCTGAAGGTCATTTATGTGAAAGACCTTGAACTGTGAAATAAATGCAAATGAAACTTAAATTAGCATCATAATTAGTTCAATAAAAATATTTTAATTATATGTAAACACTTTTAACATGTTTAAAATTTTTAATTTTACATGTTTCTTGAATGTTTTTCTATTGTCACAATGAAAATATCTCAATTTTTAAAAACTGATTCAGAAAGACTATGAAGATTGGTATACTTAAAACCCTGCTATGAACCAATATATTGCAGGTGTCCAATAATTCTAAGAAATTATCAAATATTTAATGCTATCATTACAAGCATGTAGTTAGTGAAAGTAGAAAATAATTTTCTACCGCTACTACCACTGCCATACAAATGTATGTTTATTATAAAGCATATGCACTGGAAAGGTGAAAGCAAAAAGAAGCAAATTGTATGATTGAACATCTGGTTGAATCTAATGAGAACTGGAACCAAAAGAAGCTAATGATATGATTTGTGTCTCTTTGTATCTGTATCTATGGTTTATAATCCACCAAAACTGGCAACTGTTGGCCGAAGTTTTGCCAACCATTTACTTTTCCATGTTTTAGCTACCATGCAAAAGCGTCTGAAGAAGGAGAAAAAAGCCAAGAGAAAATTGCAAGAAGCCTTGGAATTTGAATCAAAGCGCCGGGAACAAGTGGAACAAGCACTTAGGCAAGCCACTAGTAGTGACAGTGGCCTGAGGATGTTGAAAGGTAATGTCAGATTTGGACTTTCACACTCAAGGTACAAAAAGAAAAAAACCCGATTTAAAAGAGAGAGAGAGGGATAAGAAAGAGAAAGAAAGAAAGAAAGAGAAAGAAGAAAGAAAAAGAAAGAACGAAAGAAAGAAAGAAAGAAAGAAAGAAAGAAAGAAAGAAAGAAAGAAGAAAGAAAGGAAGAAAGGAAGGAAGGAAGGAAGAACAAAGGAAGGAAGGAAGGGAGGGGTAGGCTCTGTTCAAGAATAATTAAAAAATCAATTTGAGGCCAAGTGCTTTAGTTATTAATTAAATGTATCAAAATAATCCCTCTTCTGGGAGATACAAAAAGCCTAGGAATAACAGGAAACCCTGCTGACTTTTGCAGTAGCAGCAGTAATACTGATAACTCCTTGCACCTAAAATGTAAGTATTTTATGTCCATTCATATTAAAATATGCTGATGATTGGTGTACTCTATTTTAATGAGTTATAGGATGCTGGTTTCTTTAATGTAGATTGCATCAGCGTTGAGGGTTTAAGGAGGGCCTGGATGAAAAAAAAGTGTTCTAAGTACATTCCTGGAGATTTTATGAGAAGAGATGCTTCTGTCATGAAATATCTTAATTCCAAATTTTTCTTATTACATTTTCGATTATGAAACCCCACAACATCATTTCATCTCATAGAATATTCAGGTTCTTCTTTCATAGCACATTGACAGTTTATATTTTTAACTGACATGTTAAATATACATATGTATATTAACTAATATGTGTGTACAGCAAGTATAAGCCTAATAAATTTACACACACATGTACACATACCCCATACATATAAAACTAAAAGGGTGCTTCAGTGTCCTATACTAAGAATGAGTAGAGAATTTTTTATAAATGTGAGTCATATTCTTTCTTTCCAAAAGTTCAATTCCCTTTTTACTGTGACTGTCTTGGATCATTGTGCTCACAATCAATAGAAATACAATGCTAGATTATTAGCTCATGCTAACCATGCCTTGTTGAGACACAGAAAAAAAAAAGAGTAAGTAATTATACATTAATATTTTACACAATGGGACATCTTGAGTAGCAATGGGACATATGTTCTGTGCACTCACTATTGTTATTTGAGGCCCTGAACTTGTCATTCTGAAGTGGTTTGACTTCTTTTTTACATATTTAAAATCCACCCATAATTGAACTCCATCTAGGTCTAGCTTTTCTATCATGAAGGAAAAACAACTGTTTCTACAGCATGATGGGTACCTTGTATTCAAATCATTTTCTTATATTAATCTTTGATGGCATTGGGTGATACATTGGCATCTATTATCACATTACCCAAGAGCGTCCAAGCAAATGTGTATATACAGAAATGCTCATATAAAGCTGTGCTTCATGGATATGGATAGCTTTTAGATAATCACATCTCATATTTAAAATTGAAAATAAAAACCTAACTACTTCTTTTATCTCAAATTTTTTTCAAAAACAATTTGTGTATCTTTTTGTCCTTATAGCCAATACTGCATAAAGACCCCAAACCATAACTTGTGCTTTGGTGTTCAGTGTGCTTAGCATAGAGATAATCTCATCATCTATCACATTTTACAATGAAAAGTATAGCATAAGAATGGGGAAGTCCCATTTATGCAATTGTATCCATCTTTTTCTTATTCTACAGTCAGGTCATGTTACCTGATAGTCTGAGGGGATTATTTTCCTTAGAATTATATCTAGAGAATAAAGTAAATAAGTATTTACTATATACTTGAAACTATATGCCAAATTGTAGAATTCAGCTATAGTTTATAATCCTCCCTCTTACCATTAAAAACAGACATACAAAAGCAAAAACAAAAATTCCATCTAAGGTCTTGTGTTATCTATAGGACCAAATTACTGGTTTCATTTTAAGTAGAATCAGAAACAAATAGAATTGTACCTTAATCTTGAATGTCACTTCTTTCAGATACTGGAATTCCAGACATTGAAATAGACAACAATGGGACTTCTCATGATAGTACTGCTATGCAAGGTACAGTAAACAGCATACTCCTCTCTATAACTGTCGGATATGGGGTAGGCATGAGCTCCTATGTTGATATTCTTTATATAAATAAAAGAAATAAGTTTAATTCTTCTTACTTTATGGCAGAGGCAGAAGTCTTCAATGTTTTTTGAGATTATATACATAGGGACTAATAATTTTACATATACAATGTGGGCAAATTTCTTGTATGTTTAGCTGTTAAAAGGATGTATATTTATGTGTTAGGCATATTCTAAAAATGCATAAATGTGAATATAATTTACCTTTCCAAAGTTTTTCAATAATATACTTTTAAAAATCTCACTAATGTTTGTAAAAGCCACAGGTAGAATAATCATAACCTATCAATATGTTTAATGAGTTTTAGACAATACTTTTTATCAACTTCTAAATTCCAATACCAAATTAGGTAACTTGAGAAACCATATAAATATGGAAATAAGACCACGACTTATTCATGATTCTCAGGATTCCCATAAATGCTTAGATCCTTTAAAATATTTAAAAACACCTAGTAGTAAGAGAATAGATGAAACAAATCAATATAGAATTTCACTGGACTGCAAAACAACCTGAAAAGAGAAATTGAATTTAACCACTGGAGTTTTTCTAGTCTGATTCTAATGCAGTTTTCTAGCCCTTTGTATGCAGATTACCTTTATTTTTATGTTTAATATGAAAAAATGTCTCACTCTAATAAAAAAGAAAAGGCAACTCCATGAGAAAATGATTTCCTAAATTCAGAAAGCAAGACAATCATGGATATCTTGCTTGCTAGAGGATTAACTGATCAATGCCTTTCCATTGTGTGATGACTGGATCTGCATGAAGGCAACAAAACCAGACGTGACTAAAAGATCCAGTTGGGTTCTTTTGTGTGTCACCATTTATGTGTCAGTTTCAGAAAATTTAGAAACCCTCATTCATGTAGATTTGTCCATCATTTTTACAAAACAAGGAATGTAGAGTTCATAGATCTTCTGATAATGCCTGTTTCTGCTGCAGTTGAGTAGACCTAATTAATGCGTTAATTTTGCGAAGTGTGAAAGCATGTATGTTTAGTTCATTCAGTAAAGCTTTTGATATTTCTTATCCCTCTTTTGCTTGCCTGCATTCTTCCCTCAATTTAAAAGCTGTGTCAATGTGACCAAAGCCAGTATGGATGAGACTCAGTGTTTGTCCAATCAATTCACCACAGTTAAATTTATGAGGAAAGCCCTACTAGTTGTGGGCTACCACTAGTTGAGTTTGCTACCACATAGTGGGCCAAGGTAGGGTTGAATAAGCCTGAAGCATTTGATGACTTCTTAATTGTGGCACACAAATACAGACCCAGTCTTTTATGGAACATTGAGTTTGATTGTGCCCCTCCTTTGATGGGATATAAGGTCAGCTTTGGAACTGGAGAGGTTAAAGCAAACACACCATCAGTGGGTTGTATCTTTATTATCCTTTAATCTTATACTTTCAATTCATTGCTGTTTGTTTAATGTATATGGTGCCTTTAAGTTGCAGCAGTAACATCTTTCCCAACTCTGAAATAAATACAAGCTTTTTTACTGTCCTAAAGTTATTTAATTTCCATGCAACAAAAAACAGATATCTTATTCAGGGGAGGTTAGATATAAATCAAAAGCCTTCTATTTGGTTTAAATTTCCTTATTTTAACAAAATCTGCAAAGAATAGCTTTTGCATATTAATTTGTGATTAGGGTAGGACACATTTAATATTTATTTTCATTGAGCATACTTTTAATAAGTTCTACTATTTTTTGCTGGCTAAACATGAGGGAATTAGTACACTTTTAAAAGGATTAAGATAGAATTGATTTTAAAGCAAGGGAATTAACTTTTATTACTTTTTTCAAATTACAGATCAAATTGTCTAATATTTGTCATTAACAGTGTCAATATATGGTAAAGTATGGTGTGTTAATAATTACTTATTGAATATCTGCCTTTTAGGTTACGTTAAATAATCTTGATAAATGTAATGAAAATGGAAAAGTACACATTCTCATCTCTCTTAGCATAGCATTTAAGCACTATAAATGATAAAGTTCCCATCATCAATTTATGGAAAACTAGAGTGAATGCTTTGTGTTAATATGACAGTAGAATCACAATTTAATATCTAAAATAAGTTTATTTTTTGAGCAAAAAAAAAAAAAGGTTTTATTAGCCAGTAGGATAGGTGCCTGAAAATACTATCAGAACTATTTTGCATATAGTTCACAAAATCAATCAATTCAAATAATTATCTGAAAATCCCAGTAATGTTACTTATTATTTAAGATGTTCAGTATTGAAAAATTACTTTTATATGCATTTATGAACTTCAGAAAATGTATAATGCCTGGAAAACATAAAATGCAAACTTAGCCATTATTTTTTCATTCTTCCTAATTACTTTTGTTCTTGTGTGTTATAGTTTTTATCTTTTGGGACTTATTTTGATACTGATTTCATCTTTCCATTTCCCTCAGTTACCCATTTTTTATCTTGGAAAAGTATTTGCTAGCATTGTTTATGAGGGTCAATTCAGGCATGCCAATCCAGTGCCATTTCCAAAACTCATCTTTATCACAGCAAACAATTCCAGCATCAGTGAAGCCTTTTCTCTTCCTATTGTCAATAGCTCTGCTGGATAGAAATCTATCAATCACCCAGTGTTCTCGCTTTTGGAAATTAAATTAGTTCCAATGGGATATCTCCTTAAAAGAGTTTTAAAGAGGACTTTGGAAGAATGTTGCTTGGCCCCCTTTAAAAGTAATAAAGTCATATACAGTTTTATGATAATTATCACATGGACTTTAGTACAAAGATTCTTTGTGCTAAGATTCTTATATGTATTCTAAATCTCTTTAGCTTAGTTATTTCATTTCTTTTATGCTTCGAATATTGTTTGACAGACAAGGTATGCATAAGCCACCTTTTGTAACCCTTATTTTAGCAGTCTATTATAGCAGCTCCTTCTGAATATTTTAAGGTGATCAAACAATGAATACATATTCATTCTAATGGCTCTGTCCACTATTGATGGAGGTGAAGGATTTGGTGGAGCATATACAATAATATTGTCCCACCTAGATTCACATAACTCAGTTGAGGACCTGCAAGACAGCACATTAACCATCTTATCATCCAATCTCTGTTTCACATAAAATAAACATACTGGGTGTCATTAAGTGCACCATCGGATCAATGATTTTTGCAAATGACGTTCAAGTACCATTTGCGTAGTGCATTTCTGCTGATAAAAGCAAATTAAATTAGCACAGCTACAAGTGCACTGATAAAAACTAAAACTGAACAGCAGTACCATTAGCTAACAAAGTAATATTTTCTCTTTACTGTGTTCTGCCATTTAGTTATTATCCTATCGGAAATCTAATTATAATCCTTTTACTCCCTAGTCAAACTTCACAGTTTTTGCAAGCTTAGCACTGACAAGTGATTTCATTACATTTGATTGCCCGCGCCCAGATTGCCTTATCTTCACTTGGAGACCTAAAAACCCTTGCAGTTTCTTAGATTCCCTGTTTGCCCGTTAGAGCAACAGCTCCTTTAATTAATTAGCACGAACGGCAGTAACATGAACTGCTGAACAGAAAATAACATCATTTTACGATCACAGGGAGACTTCTTTTGCATGTTTATACCTTAGTTAACTCTTGTATGACTATATTTCATTGTTAGGGGTTACTGCTACAGTTGACAGTGCATGTTCTTAAATTTTTGAAAATTGACCTCATCATATTAATAATGACAGATAAAACAAGCCCAGGATATGAAGCTCTTAAGTTTTAGAAAACACACAACAGCCTTCATGAACTGACTTTCTAGTAATGAAATAAAATTTAAAAAGTTCAAGGGAGATAACATCATAAATTGCAAGGGCACAGTGACACATTGCTCCTGTTCCTGCCATTGTATTTGTTTGGGGAAAACGAAACAAAATTTAAAAAACAGACAAATTAGAAACTGTTTTTGCAAGAAGAATGTCAGTCTGTGCGAATAATTTTTACATTTGCTTTTTCTCTCTACATGTTTGACCATGACACAAAATGATTTAACACTAGAATATATTTTTCCATAAATATGGTGGAATCTTAATTTTCCTTCCTTTTGCTACTAACACTCCGGAAATAGATATTAAATCTAACCTACATGTTAAAAGTAAACCAAAATTTGATGCAAAAGATAAACCTACTAAAATTTTTTCCCTTCTGAGCCATTTTTGTTCAGAAAAATGTGAAAGCTTATTCAGAAAATATAGACTAACCATTCTAAAATATAAAAAGCATGATCTCATCTATGCAGCACTTGGTGAAGATGCCACTGAAGAATTAAAAGAAGGTGACTAAAGTGTCATTTGACTCTAACAGTAACAGACACAATTTTAACACTTCTATGCTAAAAAACACACTTATATCTTACAATGTAATTTAATATATGTTTATAATATAGAAATTTTAATATATATTTATACTATGAAATATATATGATTATGTATATTCTCATCTACTCTCTCAAAATCAATTTGAGCAATGTCTAGCCTTCCTTGACCTTTGAAACTTCCTTATATTCCATCTTTGCTGCTCACTTGGTTACCCAGCATAACATTCCTCCAATGAGCTTCAGATGGCATGCCAAAATTTATTGGAAACAATTACCCTTGGGCTAAATTGTTATTGCAGAATCTGGTAGAATAGCAATGAAAGTGATGGTAGGAGCAAGTAAGGAGACTGGAAATACTAAATCGTATGTGATTACTTGCCATGTATGTGATTTGACAAGAAAAACTAAAAGGAGAGCAGGTAGAATTTCTCTATAGGCTTTTCTACTAATTCCCACCACATTGTGCTCTACATCTTTCTCCTGGGGTTCCACAGACTACTTCCCACTCTATCTTCATCAATCATTAATTGTCCTCCCCTTTTATGTCTCATACTATGCTGGAAGGTATACATAGGCACTTTAATATTCCCACTGTAAAGTGGAAACGTTCTTTTCTAAAGTGTACAGTGTGTCAGAGATTAGAATGATTGTGGGAAGTGGGTCTTCTTTCCTCTTAAATGCTTCCTTTAAGAGTAGGAGCCTTTTACTACTCAGAGAAACTTTACTGCAACTGCCATCATAGAGTGAAAAAAGACTGTAGCACACACCCTACAGAGAAGATTTTAGCATCTTCCTCTAAAGCAGCAGTACTTTTTCCCTGTAAGATTCATTAGATGGTCCGAGTCTTTTTATTTTCTCCCCCTGGAAGTATTTCTCTCTCATTTTCTTCATTCTTCACAGGATTTTTATCTTGATTGATGGTACCTCCCAGACCATATCATACCTTTTTCTGTGAAATACCTGTCAGATTATAGCACACATTTTGCTTTTAGTTCTTTCTAAGGAGGATGTAAAGAGCTTACATTACTTGATGATTTAGGGCTTGGTTGTCAAGGGGTGGCTTGCACCACCTACCACTACATTGTTAACAGAATATTTGCAATGACTGAAATGCTGTCACACTAATGATGATAACATAAAGTCGCATCTGCAGATCTAAGACATACAATTCCAGTTACATCTCACTTACAAAATAGATGAAATTGTAATTGTAGTGATAGCAAGATAGTGAGACTTGTAATCCAAAATAGGTTGCTCTGCTATTCAGCATTTTGGAAGTCTATAGAACTAATTCATTAATCAAAAGATCTTTCTGACTCTTACCTAGGAAGGGTTGTTTAACTCAACTCTATAACTGCTTAACCAGTTACTTTATGCTCCCTCCTCTGTACTTACACATTTTTAAGCTTAAAATTCACTCTATCCCTCCCCATACCCAGATAAGCTTGAGGAAAATGCAAAAGGAAAACTTTCTCTGATTAAAAGTCCCTCGGTTTCACATTTAATTAATTAATGATTAATTAAATTAATTAAAAGCACACAGCATTTTCATAGAAGGCTGTAATAATATGTCATTGTTGTCATACCACTTTCTTTAAATAAGTAGAATAAAATGAAAAAAAAAAAAAAAGCAGAATGATGTTGCAGCCACGTAAATGTTTTCTGGTTCTATACCAACATGCTTATTGAATAATCCTAAAACTGGAATAATGAAAAAAAGAAAGGCAAGATCTAGTATTTGTGTAGCCTGGTGAACTTTGTGCCATTCTTTTCTTTTTTGGGGATAGGGTGAGGGAGGGCTTAATTTAAAAAGGTAACTTATTGGGTGAGTTAACTGAAACTTCCAGGGATAGATTTAGGCATGGTTGCCTCCAGGAACTCAAATAATAAATCCGTTTAAGATGTCTCCCTTCCCAGTTCCCTCCAGTCTCCCTTCCTTTTGAAGGCTTTGATTTTTTTTATATTTAGTTAAGTTTTCCTGTTCAGTTGTACAAAATGTGGCAAGCCCAGGCTTACTGTTAGTTCTCTCAATAGTAACAATTCCATCAGAAAGAGGATTTTGTCTTTGTGCCATTCTTAATATGCACATCCTCTACCAGGATTATCCCTGTATGATAATTAAGATAGGTATGATTAACCTTCATTTTATAAGTAGGGAAATAGCCTAAGAGAAGTTATTTGGCTTGCTACTGACAGTGGGTTCTGAAACATCAAAAACTAATGAACTACTGTATGGTGACTAACTTAACATAATAAAAAATAAATAAAACATAAGAATCTTAACTCCCTCGGTCGTTATCCTTATTGTCAATTTGTGTTGATATTATCACTTTCAATCCATACTGTTAAAATTTCTCATGGTCAGCTAGCTAGGATATTTAACTAGACTGAAACATTATCCTATGCAGAACAATGCAGCAGGACCTAGATGGAAGAAAGCTTTTCCAGCTCGTAGTTAATTAACCAAAAATAGCCTAAAACCAACTCTAATTAAATAATCACTTCTGCCTTAAAACTTCGCAGAGATTGGGGTAGTGCTTATAAAAACTACACAAATACCATACAGCTCTCTTTTCTATTTAAAACGGTGTAGAGAAGTTGAAATAAAAATAGAAAAAACTTTTCTATTTGTGGCAAAACTCACATCATCTATCGGAACAAGACCTTAACAGATCCTCAGTTATGTAATTTAGGCCAGGATTCTTTACCGTGGGCCGTTAGCATAAAGTCTTATTTGTTTTCTATAAGGAACTTCTTTCTCATTTATAATAACCACATAGCAATCAATTTTGGAAATTAAAATAAATTTAAAGAAAAACATTCTTTAGATTTTATACAGACCTCCTTGAAGTCCCCTAATCTGTTGACCCCCACAGTTTATAATTTACTTGTTTAATGTTTGAAAATTAACATTAATAATAATCTGCTTACTTAAACTGCAATCTACTTATCTCAGTAATGCAAATGGTTATTTGGACAACATTTCACCAATTCCTCTTTTAACTTTAAAGAAAACAGCATTTTTATAAACATTTCTTCACTATTTCCCTATTGCCCCATAAATTTTTAAGTGCTTGTATTTACTTTAAAAAAAATACAGATGAATATCATGTTGATCTCAGCATTGGTGAGTAGCCATTTAAAATGGGTGAGGCATAACCTGCAACTCAAATTTTACAGTCTCCTGGTAACTGCATTTCAACCTTCCATGGGAAATGTTGGATGTGGTCCTTTTTAATGTTGTTCAAGTAAACATTTAATGTTTTCCCATTACTTTCATTTTCATTTTCCTCCATATTTTGATCACACATTTTAATTCCTTTGAAATGTAGGATTATGATGTTTTTCTATTAGTTTAACATACAAAAGGAGTAGCTAAAAGTTGTAAAAAATAACTTAACTGTACTTTTAAATATTACATAAAATATTTACAATATGCTTCCTAAATAAAACTCATATAAATTTGACCTTTACAAAATATTTCTAAAATTATATGCTTATGGGAGGTGGGTAATACAAACTTAGATTTTTAGAAGAACGACATAAGCAACTTACCACTTTTCACCATGGCATTATCTATAAGAAGTAGTGAAAGAATATGACATTCCACATGTGACACAAGTGCTTAGAATGGCTTAGTATGGCTCCTAACATAGTCAGTGTTCCATAAATACTAGTTTGTATTTATTTTTCTTTCTTTTCCTTTCTTTTCTCTGTAGGAAAGTAGAATTCAAGTACATCTAGAGCTCTTATTGTGGCTCAAAAATTGTAGGTCTGTGTATTGGACACATGCACTTTTATTGACATTTTATATCTGGTCTGTGGGAGACACAGTGTAGGAAGAGCCCTGGTCTAGTAGTCAGAATTTTTCAGTCACTAACTGGCTAACTCAGTTACTAAGCTTGAGAAGTAATTCAACCTATCTCTTCCTTAATTTTAGTAAAATAATAATTATTATATTTGCCTAATCATCCTCTTCAATATGTTAGATCCATACTTTCTGACAAGTATGACAAATACAAGATTTCATTATTACTATTCCTAATAAAATACATATGAAGTTAGCATTTGTGTTTCCATGTGTAGATTTTAGTAAGAGTGAAATATTTGGCATATAATTGATGTATAAAACTTCCTTTAAAACATATTCTCTTCAGTATACAGTTATGGCAAATATATTTTTTATAATTTATCCTCATATGAGAAGAGAAGGGTATATGCCACCTTTTTAGGGTGGGTCTTTCAAAGACTAGAGATTAAATAAAGGGGAAAAGGGGAAATTAAAGAATTAATTCACAAAAACAAAGTGAGTTAAAAGTGACGAGATTGATGTTCTACTGTGACACCATTTGTAAAGAAAAGGCAACCTGTACTGATCTTTGTTTTGATTAAAATATAAATCAGAAATTTGGGGTCTAATAAAGTCAAGTGGTTATTATTTTCAAGAAACTTCCATTTTTTTTAAAAGATGCCACATCAGACCCTGTTAAAAAATGACTCTAAAACAATGCTTTCTCTAGAAGAAGAGTAATCGAATGCTATACTATTTTATTATCTACCCCTTTCTTGCATTAGTCTACTTTTCCTATTTTCAAAATAGTAGCTCCATATTTATACTACTGTACTAATATCTAACTGGACCCCAAACTGTTATCACTTATTTGATTTGAGAATGGCACATTCAGAACTTGTTTCCACAATGAAGTAGAACTCATACAAGACTGAATATTTAATTTGGATTGAACCTAAGACTGAATAGGAGCATTAACCAGCACATTGTTTTATCTCTCTCTTATTCAGGTTAGGAAAACATGGCCTTTCAGATATGATCTTATTTAGTGCCAAATAGTACAGTGCCCATTTGAAGATTAGAAACACATCACTAGTTAAGCAACTTAAAGAAAACATAAAACTTACTACTTAGCTGGAGAAATTGTTTATAAAATATTGCCATTAGTTCATGAATAAGGTAGCTACCGCAAAAGAAAGGTTTGATAGCCCCAAATATGCCTATGATGAAGCCTATCAGTTCTTAAGGAAATCTCATTGTCTTTTTAAAAGTTTTTATTTAAATTCCAGTTAGTTAACATCAGTGTAATATTAGTTTCATGTGTACAATTTAGTGATTTAACAGTTACATAACAACACCCGGTGCTTATCAAAACAAGTGCACTCCTTTTTTTCCCCAAATTTTTATTTAAATTATAGTTAGTTAACATACAGTACAATGTTGGTTTCAGGAGTAGAATTCAGTGAATCATCACTTACATACAATACCCAGTGCTCATCATATCAAGTGCACTCTCTAACCCCATTGTTTATATAAGTGAGTAAGTGCTGAGGGAACACTTGAAAGAAAACATGAGCTCTGGGTAGGAAAAATAACTTTTTCCAAACGTAAATTGAAACTTCAAAAACATAATAGACAAATTTCTTTGCAGTTTTTTTTTTTTTTTTTTTTTTTAATACAGGCTTCCCGTTATGGAATGAATGAGTTGTAGGAATAAAAGGCACAGCATAAAGAATACAGTCAATGGTATTGTAATAGCCTTGTATGGTGACAGATGGTAGCTACATTTGTGGTGAGCATAAAATAACATATAGAGATGTTGATTTACTATGTTGTACACCTGGAGCTAATGTAATACTGTGTGTCAACTACTAAAAAATTAAAAAAATAAATACACAGTGAGAAGTTACTTTTAAATAACCATTCTGTGAGGGAAGGAAATCTCATCCTGAGGGGAAATTGCAATCATTAACAAAGATTTTGACTCAGGGAAAATGGTGTGGATCTTTATTCATGTTTTAGATTATGAAGGGGGAGAAACCTTTCTTAATGCCTTGCTTATTAAGCTAGTCATGCATTTCACTGCAGATTGTAAAACAGTAGCATGCACAAAGGGCTCATAAGCATATTTTAGAGTTAGGAAATATCATTTACACTATTTTTATATTGTCAATATCACCCTGAGAGAATAAGATTAAGTTTTAAACTACTGTAAATCTACAGTTTTGCTCACCTTTGTATAATTTCATTTTTAATAGAATGAAACTCACACCAATGAATATATGTTAAAGGGATAAGTCTAATAAAATAATACATTTATTACACAGAGATTCATTCAAATCTTGAATATATATAGCACAGCAAAATACTATAAAGCCATTTTGTGGTTTCCAGCGAAGTTCATTGAGTAGATTTTGGATTTTCTTTGTCATAATGAAATTTTGACCAGGTCTTATTGTTTTTTCTGTGCAGCCTGAACACTGATGCCGGAACTCCAACTGATCATAGGCACGAATAGAGTGCTGTAGCAGTTACCTGCTTATCTAGTGCTGTAATTCTTTAGAATTAATACTCAAATTCTTAAAATATGGAACCTTCGATTACTATTTGTTCATTACTGATAAATAGAACCTTGCACGTACAGGGAAAATGTGCTAGAGAATAGGCTTCACAAGTTTTTAGGGGATAATCATAATGATGATTGAACATGATACTTTACACTTCTATAACCCCTTTCTTCCATGGAGTACATAATGTTTCATAAATGTTATCACATGAATCCACACAGCATCCTAGTGGGATAAGTAGGTGCAAGAATTTTTGAGACAGAGAAAATGCTATTTCTAAATGGTGTGACAGAAACTTAAACATAGGCACACCCACTTTAAGCTGTGATTACTGTGAAATAGCTTTATATCTGCCTGACCTGGGATTTAACAGGAAATATGTGAGGAAGTAACTCATTTGTGCAAATGACCAATATTATCACTGCTTTGGAGCTCACTTTTCTAAAAAAAACAAAAAACAAAAAACAAAAACAAACAAAAAACATGTCTGTAGTGTTCTCTAAGGGAATTATAGACAGATCTAGTTTGCAGATTTTGCCGTACCTAGTTCTCCCTTTGATCTGTTGATGGTAAAGCAAGTTATTTAATCCCTTTCTACTAGCACATTCCTTATTTATAAAGAAGGCAATGATAAAAACACATACCCAAGCTACTAAAAATACCCCTTTTATTATTTTCTGCTCTCCTCCCATCTCCAATCCTACTTCTTCTTTATTAAACTATCAACAACTAAACAGACTGAAAAATCTATAGACATAGGAAAGAGAGGCAGATATGATGGATCAGTCACATCATGGTTATTTTCCATTGTTCACCCTCTGATCTAAACATGACCAGATGCCTAAGATGTTCCAGTAATTAGAACCAAATGGGTCATTTGGCTTGAATTGTCCAGGAAATAGCCTCAAATATCTTTAACTGTTTATTTAATGGAGGCCTGGCCAAAGGATGGGGGGAAATACCTGTCATCATTACTTTCATGCCTCCTGAGAATCTAATAGAGCAGTATTCCAATGTGTTAAGTGGCACTCTAGTGATCAGAAAATTTTAAAACCTCATCCTAATGTGCCCTCCCTACATCAAGCAAAATCTAATTTATTATGTTATTTTTACATCTGCCCTAGAATTAATTGCTGATGTGACAAAAGCACCACTCATCTTATGCAAAAGGCCAACTAAGTTTTTAATCGATTCTCCAATAATCAGTTCCCTTTGACAGTACATGCAATTTCGGCTGGAATGGCCACCTACTCTACATGTTTTAAAATGTTACATTAATTCATATCAATGTGACATTCCAGTCATTCCATGCTCTGAAGGAATTTCTTCTAAGGCACAAGAATTTGACTTCTTGTGCTCTTGATAGACTGTAGAGGTTCTGCTTGTGTAGAGTAGGTGTGCTGACTTTAACCTAATTCAGTGAATAATGTCAAATTAGAAATAAATCATGGATAAAAAAAGAAACAAATCATGGATTGAGACAAATACAATTTTTAAAAATTGTACTAATATCATCTGAACTGAATAACAAAGATGTGTGACTAAAAATATAGCATCCAGAAATGTCTCATTTGATAGTCAAACAGCATGTATTAAACTATAGGGGAAATTGAATAGCATATTCAAATTAACTAAGTCACTTAAAAACAAACTAGTGTCTTTTTACAAATAGATATGTTTAATTGATTTTGATTGAACTATAAGCAATCCTCATATGTTTTCTTATGGTCTTTTCCCACATATCTGCCTTTTTTGTGACACCTGATTTTAGCTTTTTCCTTTCATAAGCTTCAGATGTATGCCACAGAAGGCAAGTCTCACACTTTCTTGAGTTTGGAACAACCAGGTGTGGTTCTTTAAAGATTACTCAACTGATCAGCAGAGGCTCATCTCCTGTATGAAGGGGGCCACATCAGACTCCTGTGCCATGGTGTATGCCTATATCAGGCAGTACTGTGCTAAGAGAAGGACTATATGGGCCTTCGTTTTTATTTTTTAAATGGTCACATCTGTGTATATCAAATCCCCCCCTTGTACTTATCTGGTAAATCTTAAAACAATAAACTGCATCAGCTCTTCCCAAATGTCAATGTGTATTGCTCCTTATAAATTCCCAAGCTCCCTAACATTTTTCTAGAGAGGCTTTGTTGGTTGCTCTTCCTGATCTTTAATCTTATTTATATCTAGAATGCATATTACATCATCTCTTTTGGAACTCAAGTACAAACACTCTTAAAACCACGAAACATTTCATTACTAATTAGATGTTTCTTGTTCCTAATGAAGTGAGCACACTGGGTTTGGATTGAAATTCAGCTACTGTTCTCCTCTATTTAGGGCTCCAGATGTTTTTGTTTTATCTAGTTTACTTTGACAGCTACTACTAAATGATAAATCACTCATATTATAGCTGAAATGCATTTTGAAATTGAAATGTTGCAAACATTGAGATTGCTCCAAGGATCAGTGTCAATTAGCAGGTCAATATTGGCTCCTTCCTTATGATCACTCTGTATTGGTATATGTAAAACAGTAACAGAATCTGTGTCAACATTATACGGCATGCTGCACAAGAGTCTATTTTGCTACTATCCTCTAAATTAGGAGAAAAAGGTTTACTACTATGAAATCTCAATTTATTGTATTCTGGGTAGAAAACATTGATTCATATTAATACTGTCTTCTTGTTAGCCTAGTTTTTCTTAGGATTTTTGAGCTGCTATGGAATAGCTCCTGATAGGTCTTGTAAACCAGCACATTTAATGAAGGGTGTGGGCAGATATGTTTGTCTTTTTTTTTTTTTTAAGGCAGTAATTAAACATAATAAAGAAGGGAGATTTTTCAGAAACCATTTTTCTAAAGGGCAAATGGTGATTGCTTTTTAGCATTTGTTATTGTGCTTATGGACCTTTTTTAGAAGATATTATTTTGTTTTGCCATTGCTTTCAAGTTTGTGATGTTCACAATTTATATTGCATGACTTAAGCTTTAGCTACATTGTATAAAATTCAATCTTGTTTTCCATTTGATGCTGAAGAGCTTTCCTTTGACATTTAGGCTGTGTATACAGAAGATGAGATAGACTGGAAAACTGAGCAACTATCTGGTGAATTTTATGTGAATGACTATTCTTAGGTGCCACAAAGGAATTTGAGCAATTTGCTGGGGTGACAGACTACTAAACAGTTCCCCCAAATTCAAACTTTGTTTTCTTCTGGTCTTAGGTAAAGTTCAAGTTAATTCCACAGGCTCTTTGGCAAAATATCTTTGGCAAAAATTGCCCTCTAAGTTTGACCCTTTAGGTCATCTGACTAACACAGACTTTTATTCTTCTATTACCTTACCATATCTTCATTTTTGGTTCTGAAGTATTATCCAGAAAATTCCACTGGACTCACCACAATACATCTATAGAGAAAGAATAAGTATTTAAAGATTTTATACACAAGGCTTAAAAAGGGTATATTTTCCTCTTGACAATACTAAATTTTGACCAGACTGAATATTTTAGACTAGGCATATCAGTTCAGCAATGATAATATACTCTCCTTCATGTGTGAAGTTGATACATTTGACTCACAAACACAGACTTTAATTGTTTCTTAAGCATAGGTGATGGATTGGTACATCTTTCCTGGTTCTTCTTTTGTGACCAAAGGCAAATTTTATGAAGTAGCTGGATAGAGACTCAAGTCATAAGCCATGGCTATGGAAAAGAGCAAGGTTAGACAAAAAGAGGTAGAATTTCTTTTTGAAAATTGTTTCCAAGTATAATTTTTATCCACACAACCAAATATGGATGGTATGGATTCTTTTCATTGCCAACATTTAAGTAGATTGCCAACATTTAAGTATGACCAAACACATGGTTAAATTGATACTCAGAGCTAGTCTCCCTTCATGCAGTATACACAGTCAGGGTTAATCTGGGGAGGGGGAATTCTAAATGTACAAAGCTATCATTACCTTAGATGATAACCAGACACTCCTTTTTCCTTGTGGTAAATCATAGGGATCTTGAATATATCATTATGTACAAAAAGCAAAAGTAATGTGGATAACTATAGACATCACATTTTATGGAATGGGTCTTATCAGTCTTCAAGGTCTTCAGTGCTGTGGGAAGAACAGATGCTGTAGCAAAAAAAAAAAAAAAACGTGAAAGACCTTTGAAAACTGACACAATAGCTATAGAAATGTTAAGAAATTTAAAATTTTACCAATACTAAATCAAGCCTATTACATCAGATCATTTGGTTTCCTGAAAATAGAAGTTCAGTATTTTTAAGCACATATCAGAATTATTCCTCAGAAGAACTAACTTGTTTTCTTTTTTTTAAAGGAGGTAACTATTACTGTTTAGCAATGGCACAACAGTTTTATTCAGCCTGAAAGGTCCTCGCTGGCTTTACATAAATGAAGATGCTTGTGATTCCAGTTTATCTCTGAAACTATTCAACATGGAATAATTTCAATTGTGTTTATCAGCAAAGCTTTGTTTACTGAAGCATCTATTCAGTTTATTACGTTAAAATAGGAACATGTGTACAGCTTAAATGCAATGATGTAAACTTTGTCCTTGCATTTGATTGATCAGTTTAAGAATATGAGCTAAATCCTAATGGGTAAAGTAACCTGACCATATGTGATGCTTTTCTACGGTCACTTCAGCTTGGTTTTTTGTCTTTTAAGGAAAAAAATGCAGTAGTGTGTTAGAGACTAGAAACATATGTATGGTTTCTCTGTTCTGACATATATTAAGTTAAAGTACACCTTCTTTGTTAAAAATGTACTTGCTGAACTTCAGTATAAATAAAAGCATTTTGACTTTGTCACTTGTCACTGAGTTTTTATTTTCAAATTGCCAACTGCAGTCATTGAAGTAAAGTCATAGCGCAAATCAAAATTCAGGAACTAGGTCGGTATTTGCAAAGCTTCCTCTGGTTTGGTTATTTCCAAACAAATATGAACATACATCTTGTTTCAGGTCACTTGTTTAAACAGTCCAATATTCTTGTCCTCAGTTGTTCTATTGAATCACACCAGGTTGCCTTTTCCTGGCTTTGTGTGCTTAGTGAACTTGCTTTTAGGCGGAAGGGTTGTACTGGGAAACAGAAAGATTGTGGTGAATCAAAAACTGGAAAATCATTTCTGAACATCTGTTATTTCTAAAAAGTTTCTTCTTGAGAAATACCTTCAGTAGAGAACAAGAAAATGGAAAGGGCATCTATATGGCCCAAAGAAATTTCTGTACATCCAAATATTCATTGTAGCCTAATGAAAAACCAAGGCCAGATTTTTTAAAAGCCTAATGAAAAACCAAAACCCAAACTGTGGCCCTGCCCTAGTTTATTTAAAATGTCTTCACTTTCTCTTTGGTCCATTCCCACTAAAAATACTTGAGTCCATCTAAAATCTGGTTCACCAAGGAACCTCTAAGTTATTCCTACACATTGCCACTTCTACTCCTCACCCTGTCTTATAAAAGGTGTTTGTATTCCACAGCTGGCTAATCACAGACTGTGGGTCTTCTATTTGGAACCATGTTGCTCACTTCCAGATGTTTCCTCTCACCGTCACCTCCTCACCATCTTTATTTATGGAAGTTTTAAGAGTCCTGAGAAGACTGTAAGCTCTTTCTCTGCTCTAGAGGAGAAAGATCCCTATGGGTTTTTGTTGACTAAGCAGGCCTGCTCTGGTAGTATGACTTCCTTCCACCATAACACAATAAGAAGGGTACCAAATAATCAATCACATGATAAGCAGGGCTGCATTATTCAAAGCTTAGTGTAATGACCAGAGGAGGCCTGTGCCCTTTGCTGCCCAATTCTCAGGGGTCCAGGTGCCCAATACTGTCTGTGGCTTCATTTCATCTGGTAGCAGTTATCCACACTGGCTTAGCATTGTTGGGGCAATTTGGTTCTGAGTCTGGTGGATAGCTGGGACTTCTTAGGAAGTAGAAGCAACTATAGGAATCTTTTGATTATTTGAAGCTCACCTCATTGGCCCATCTGGGGAGAATGGGAGAGGAAAATACTGGGATTGAAGCCTACTCTGCACCTTCATGTTTCCTGGGATAGGATTGCTTGCCATTTCAATGCAAACCCTTGACCACTCTTCCACAACCTCCTCCTCACCACTACCTCCCTCCTCCAAAAACATGAGAACCTTAGCCTTGAGAAAAGAGCTGGCACAAGACAGGAATTCCTTCATTGCAGGACAGTGGTTTCATTTTATATCAATTCTTTCTTAGGTATAAGCTGTCTTCTAGGGTTGGGAGGATCAGTGTCACATCATTCCCCTCTCTTTGGAGATTGTATAATTTACATTCATCCTGAGACTGGTGAGAGGAGCTGGATTAGCTGCATACAAACTTCAGGGACTCTGACCTCAGGTTCACTGTTTATGCAGTAGTGGTGGGGGAACACAACTGCTCCTACCTCCAGACATAATCATAGGACCTTCATCTATAATTATAATTCTAGTATAAGGGTCTTCCACATCATTCAAAGGACCTAACATTTTTGGAGATCCAATTGTTGTCACTCTTCCCAACTGATACATGTATAAATTAATGCTAAGGAATTTAGTCATGAAGTCCCCCTTCCACTGACAAATACCAACATTGTGCCTTCTTACTCAGGGAAAAGTGTCTCTGTGGATGATGATCCAAAAATAACTTATAATAGAATCTTAGATTAAGGGGTGGGTGGGAGGATCTTTGAAAACCATCGATAGCCTGATATCTCAAAGGTAGGCACATAATTAGGATTGGAACAATTATAATGCTAAGAAGCTACTTTTGTTGGGCAGCTTTTAGTATTAGAAAGGTGAAAACTGATAGTGAACCAAAATTTTGCCACTTCAACTTGAACTTGATAGAGAAAAACTACCCCCAATCATACACATAGATAAGTGATTCCTCATTAAAAATGATAGAAATCCATCAGGTGTTGCAGGTAATGCAAAACGAGTCAGAATGGTTTCATTCCTGTTTGCATTCATGTTCATGCATGTATGCACACACACAATATATACACATAAAACACATCTGCTTTTCTTTCTCGATGAGTTATTGAAATAAAATTTGAACATTTTTAAAATGTCACATGATTTAATTGTCTCTTGAATAATATGAGCAGCTAAATTATGAGATATAAAAAGAAAGTTAGATATAAAGGTAGTTAGCTATCATTGGAAAGGGTGGAAGTAATTTCATATATAAAATGCCTAGATGTTGATGATAATTCTGAAGCTCAGTTCTTTAATGTTTTAAACAAAGTCCCTTCCCTTGACCTCATACTGACCATGTGAGATTTCCCCTTTTATGCCTTATCTCAGTTACATTGCAATCTTTCTCTAAAATTTCTAGTTTTAAACTAAATGATAATAGAAGTGAGAACACAGACCTGGGACCATGTTTTAAGTCCTGATACATTAGAAATATGGGAGACAGAAATTTCAGGAAAGCAAATGTACTGATTTAGTAATAGTAAGGTTGCCTAGGATATCCGGGCATATTTATTAAAATTTTTGGAATTGATTTATGCCCCATCAACAATTTCCCTTACCTACTTGTGTTTTTTTAATTTTTATTTTTTTTAAAAAAGATTTTATTTATTTATCTGAGAGAGAGTGTGCACAGGAGAGTCATGAAGGAGGGTGGGTAGATAGGGGGGAAAGGGAGAGGAGGAAAAGGAGGGGAAGGGGAGGGAGAGGGACAAGCAGATTCCCCACTGAGCGGGGAACCCTGAGATGATGACCTGAGTCTAAGTCAGACACTCAATAAAATGAGCCACCCAGGAGCCTCTTCCCTTACGTATTTGAATCAGAGAACTGTGGTGACCAGGATGCACTACAATAATTGCAAATGCAGTTAAACTCAACTAATGAACTTTTCAGGCCGTGTCATGGTAATTCATTGTGTTATGATAGGGGGAATATTTCTTCATCTTTGGATGACTTTTTTTGAAGCAAGTTAAACCCATCATACTCTTAGTTAATTTTATGCTAAAAAGTATGCAATATGTAGCAATAAACACATAACAGGAACCCATTTGAGAGATTAATCTGAGAGCAGTGTGGGATGGATTGAATGGAGATGGTACAGGAGGAGAGAGTTACATGTCATAAAATAACACTTTTACTTTTTCCTCTACATATTTCTAATTTAAAAGCAGTTTTCTTTGTAATTAGGGATGGCACACTTGTTATCAATTTTATAGATGTTTAAAATCTTAGTTAATTATGAAAATGTGAGTTATTCTGTGGGTTGATCAAATGAAGAAAATGTTCTTAGCAAGGTTTGATATTTAGATTCAGGCTTCTACAAACATCAGTAAAATCATTTGCCATAGAAAGTTTTATTTGAAATAAAACATTTCAACTGAAGACTCAGTTAACTTAATTCTTTCACCTTTACTAATACAGGCAATCCTTGAATGCTAAATGGCATAACAAAGAATCATCCTTTACTTACAAACTATGGCTCCAACTTCGCCTCACCTTCTTTCTTACCACCCAGTTTCACTCCTTTTGCTACTTTTAGATGTAGGCTGTTCTGCTATCTGAGAAGGTATGTTCCCACTGAACCGTCACCCACCCTCTGCCACCTATACTTCCTTGTCCAGGTTAACCCCAAAGTCAGAACTTCTACAACATTCACAGCCCCATGAAACTCCTTGCTCTCATCACTCAATACACTGAAATGGAGATGAAATAATTCCATCTTGCTACTAAGGATACCCTGGTTGGTATATCCTTTGGGTTTATTATGGAACTCATAGTAGTTGGGAGTTTTATTTATTTTTTAAGATTTTTTTATTTTTTATTTATTTACTTGAGAGAGAGAAAGAGTGAGATAGAGAAAGAGCAGGAGCAGGGGGACAGGTAGAGAGAGAAGCAGACTCACCACTGAGCAGGGAGTCTGATGTGGGACTCGATCCCAGGACCCTGGAATCATGACCTGAGCCAAAGGCAGATGCTTAACCGACTGAGCCACCCAGGTGTCCAGTAGCTGGGAGTTTTAAAGCACTGATGGTTCTATTTACAGATCAGCTATTCTAGTAGTTTATTGTATTTTTTGTTGGTTTAAGAAGGTAAACATTACAAATGACAAGACTGATATTAAAATGTATTTTTTATTCTGAAGAACAGAATCATCATTGAAACTCTTGAACACATTCCAGTTGGAAATCAGAGGTTGCCTAGCAGTAATAGCACATAATTAGATTGTAACAGGGAAGAAGGTGAGGTACATAAATTTTCCCAATGACTAAAATTATATTTTTATTTAATAATCACCATACTATATATTATATCTTAGAACTTATTTATAACTGGAAGTTTTTACCTTCTCACCTCCTTCACCCATTTTGTCCACCCCCACTCCCATCTCTGGCAATGACCAATATGTTCTCTGAATCTATCATTTTAGGTTTTTAAGGATTCCATATCTAAGTGAGATTATACAGTATTTTTCTATGTCTGACTTTTATTACTTAACATAATGCCCTCAAGGACCATCCAAATTTTTGTAAATGATAGGATTTCCTTCTTTTTTATGTCTGAATAATATTCATATATATATATATGAATTTATATATTTTTCCCATTCATCCATTGATGGACACTTAGGTTGCTTCCATGTCTTGGCTATTGTAAATAATGCTGCATAAACAGGGGGATGCAGATATCTTTTCATGATAGTGATTTCATTTCTTCTGGATAAATACTTTTAAGTTTTTGAGGAACCTCCATTCTGGTTTCCATAGTGGCTGCCCTAATTTATATTCCCACCAACAGTGCACAGGGGTTCCCTTTTCTCCACATCCTCCCCAGCACTTGTAATTTCTTATCTTTTTGATAATAGCTATCCTAAAAGATATGAGACAATAGCCCATTATGATTCTGATTTGCATTTCCCTGATGATTAGTGATGTTGGGCACCTTTTCATGTACCTGTTGGCCATTAAGATATCCTCTTTGGAAAAATGTCTATTCAGTTCCTCTGTCCATTTTTAAATTGGATTTTTCTGCTATTGAGTTGTGTGGGTTCTTTCTATACTTCGGGTATTAATCCCTTATCAGATATATGCTTTGCAAGTATTCTCTCCTGTTCTGTAGGTTTCCTTTTCATTTTGTTGATGGTTTCCTTTACTATACAAAAGCTTTTTAGTTTGATGTAGTCCCACCTGCTTATTTTTGCTTTTGGTGTCAAATACAAAAAAAAAAAAAATAATAATTTCTAAGACCAATGTTAGGGAGATTACCCCATATGTTTTCTTCTAGAAATCCTATGGTTTCAGGTCTTATGTTCAAGTCTTTAATTGATTTTAAGTTGGATTTTGTGCATGGTGTAAGATAATGGTCCAATTTCATTCTTTTGCATGTGGCTGTCCAGTTTTCCCCACATCATTTATTGAAGAAACTATCCTTTCCCCATTATATATTCTTGACTTCTTTGTTGTAAATTAATTGACCATATATGCATGGGTTTATTTCTGGGCTATCTGTTCTGTTCCATTCACTGATGTGTCTGTTTATATGCCAATACTGTTTTGATTACTAAAATTATTATTTTAAACTTTTAAATATTGGAAGGGGGCTATTTGAGGTAAAAATCAATCACATAGGGGCGCCTGGGTGGCTCAGTCGTTAAGCGTTTGCCTTAGGCTTGGGTCATGATCCCAAGGTCCTGGGATCGAGCCCCGCATCAGGCTCCCTGCTCAGCGGGAAGCCTGCTTCTTCCTCTCCCACTCCCCCCTGCTTGTGTTCCCTCTCTCACTGTGTCTCTCTCTGTCAAATAAATAAATAAAATCTTTTAAAAAAATCAACCACATATATACCATATATGCTCTACTTTCACAATTTCTGAAGCCTGATTTATATTTTCTTTATGATTCAAGATGATAATTTTGATGTTTTCTTATGGACATGCTGGGAGGTCTGCTTTTCAGCCTTAACTCCTTTTATATCCAGCAGATAACTGTAACTTCTTCCGTCCTTGTGACTGCTTCTAATAATGTCCATTCTCCCCCACCTACTTGTTTGCTATTTGCTATCTCCTATTGCATTCAGAATTATCTGATGCAGATCTCTATCTCTTGAAAACGCCTTCATGCCTAAAATGTCTTCATGCAAAGACTCAGATTCTTCCAAAATGTATCATCTATGCATTCATTTCTTCCATTCATCTATTCATTCTTTCATGCAAAAATATTTATTGAGCACTATGCTATATGTTGGGATATTGTAATGGATATGACAGAAAAAGATTCTGTCTTCAGGGACTTCACGGTCCTTACAGATAATTGCATTATTTTGTGTGATATCATGGAGGAAATCAAAGTTTTTGTGGGAGCATAGAGAGACAAAACTTAACTAAGACCTGGGGGTCAAGGAAGACTTCCTGGAGAACATGGTATCTCACTTGCAACTTGAAGGATGAGCATAGCTAGTTAGGGGAACAGAGGTTAAGCTATCTTCAAGCAAAGATACAATTTATTTCAGGAAAACCTACCTTTGTCCCTTAAAATCCTTTTTCTTTAGTACCTTGGTACTCTAGGAAGAAATAAATCTAAAGTTTTTCTTATCTCTATTACTCCCTTGATTTTCCTTTTTCGGTGATCCATTATTTCTTAAAAATTAGAAGTGGCCCCACGTACAAGGTGTTCACTCCATAGTCTACAGGGCTTGAGGGTATCTGAAGCCCCTAAAAACGTCCAGTGCCTCAGGGGCTCAGATATCTCACCAAGGTTAAGCCACCCATCCTTAGTTCTTAAGACATCTGCAACTATGAGAAGAGAAAAAGTGTTTTTTGTTCTCTTGGTCATTACAGATGACCAGTTTTATCTTGAGTGATTAAAACATGTAGATATTTGTGTAGACATTTGACAAATTGTCTTGGCATACATCATTTCACTTAATGTTAATTACTCAGCGTGTTTCTAAGGGAATATACTTTCCTGTATTTTCTTCGTTGTACATCCTTGATGCTTTCCAGAACTCTTCTCTAATAGATGTTTCATGAGTGACATGGGTCTCAAGGATAGATACTGAAGCTGGTTAAGTGTTAATAAGAATAATGCTTTGGGTCAGAGGCTAGAAGAATACATTCTATGATTTTAGTCCAGGGACTTTGTGAATA